>NC_090439.1:544303379-549303379 GCF_031143425.1 Pleurodeles waltl
AAATGTTAAGGACACTGGAGTCCAGATATATTTTGTTGTTTGACATCAAAGAACCCAATGGATTGAACAAAAGCGAAGAGTTACACATGCATTTGAAGACTTAAATTAGGGAGTGCAAATAGAATGATAATTTTCTAGTCCCTGTAGTTGTTTTTTTTCACATTAAGAAAATAATTTTGCACAAATTGTACAGTAATGAGATGGAAAGGAAATAGATTGTGTAATAATGTTGCGGTCAATGTGGCAAGGTATATATATTTTTCTGCTCTCAGGAAATTAGTTAAGATGTTTTAGGTCATGGTCAAGATCAATTAATGTGCGGAGTACTATGAGTCAAAATATAGAATTTTATAATGCTCATACATTTTTATGTATTTTTTGCACATATGCCTTAAAATCCGGATATCATGCATTAATGATCTCAGAAGATTAAATTGGTATTAATGGGGATGGTTCTAATTACAAGATTGTATAGAGTGTGATGTGAAGGATAACAGGTACTGTAAATGTATTTAACGCTATATGGTATACAGCAGTAAGAATTATGTACTACTTAAGCAAGTTAAATTACCATAAGAAATCTAGTAAGTAATTCACCTATGTCAAATATTGAAGATTATTGTAGAACTAACAGAATCGTTATGTTGTTTCTTTTGGGTGGATTTACGGCATTAAGTGTAAGGTGTGCTATTGTAGCATAATTTTGTTTGTTCAAATAATGTATCAATATTAATGTGTAATAATAAATGTAATAGTTATAGATGAAAACATTCCAACATTTCAAGTGAAGTTTTGATCATGACGCTGATAAAAAGTGAAGAAAGACGATCTATTGAGTATAAATAGTAAATTAAGATGGCGGCCAACAGGCCGATGAAGGCAGTTATGCCGAAACACGTTCCTGTTGGGACCGTAAATTAAATTGTTGAAAACCTGCTCTGGAGTGTTGCCTCTTTTTGTATTCACTGGAGGAAAGTGTGGATTTGGAAACGCGGTGGTGCACGTTTATACGGCAGCACCACCGGCTATCAGGTGTGGAGTGACCACGCCGAAGAGAGTGTTTGTTTATATATATATATATATATATATATATATATATATATATATATATATTCCACACTTTTTTCCCCACACACGATATTCACAAATTCTGAATGCTACTGCATAACTCATGCCTCTGTTTTGAACTGCTTGAATGTGTTCTAGTATATGTTTTTCAGACTTCTGATCATGCTCCCCACAAATATTTCTTCCCACACATGCACTCAATGCATAAATCACATACTTTGTTTCACAGGTGATTCTATCATTGGTCATTATCTATTGTCCTGTGTGTCTTGAACCATTGTCAAGTTTCTCCCTGTCTGACACACGTCACTTGAAAAATCCTCCTCCTTCATTGTGAAACCAGGATGTTTGTGTGGGCATAATGAAGTGGCTCCTCACAAATTTGTCTTTCAATGAAGGTACTTTTCTGTATGACACTTTTGGAGTAGTCCCCACCTTTGGTCCAATGTCTGGATCTTTGCTAATCAAATTCCTGTATTTTCCAAAAATCTTATAGATCAAGTGATTTCCTTTACTATATGCCAGAAAAAATTCTTATAGTTTCCTCTTCATATTTATTACTGGCTTTGCACATCAGAATTTCGTTCCTATTTGCTGATTTGGCTTGTTTCATTCCTTGATTGATATATTTCTGTTTGTATCCTCTCTATAGGAACCTATGTTCTGCTTTTTTGAATTGTGCATTCATGTCTTCATCTTAGCCTTCAGAATTCCCCATAGGGTATATTTCCAATATGGTATTGCTGGTGAAATCTAGTTCAATGTAAGAAACTATTGATTACAGTGGGTTTGCAAAACAGAGCTGTCTCCAACTTTTCATTTTTTGTGTATACCTTCACATCCAGGAATTCTGTCTCTGTGCTGCCGATATTATAAGTTAACTTTGGGCCACTTTGTTTATTATTCAAAATCACAAAGTATTACAGGAATTCATCTTTTGTGCCCATCCAGAATATAAATAAGTCATTAATAAATCTTAGCCACAGGGCTTTTTTTATCAACTTGTCGGTTGTTCTCTCTCCAAGCTACCTCTCACTCCTGCCATCCCATGGTGAGATTTGCATAGCCTGGAGAGAAAGAAACTCCCTTGGCTGTCCTGCGTGTTGAGGCATATATTTGACGTTTGAATATCAACACATTATTCTTCAAGCAAAATTCTATCATTTGTATTAAAATTTGAGTTTGTTGAAACTTTTAAAATATTTTTTTGTTGCATAAAGTACTCCACTGCGTGTAGACCAATTGCATGGTCTATAAATGTGCATAGTGAGACTACGTCAACGGTCACTAACATGTAGCCTTCCTGACAGTTGGTTTCTGTGAGAATCCTCAAGAAATCCTCTGTGCCTTTCATAAAAGAGCTCAATGTTGTCTCTACAGGTGCCAAATAGTAGTCCATATCTTTGGACATGTTTTCATACAGGGAACCACAACTAGAGATAATTTGTCTTTTCAGTGGTTTATTTAATGGTTTGTGAATCTGGGGTAGCAAATATACGGTTGGGGTTACAGTGGCTTCCACCTTCAGAAACTGTACTTCTTCATCACTGAGGAGAAATTCCTTATGCCATGCATTCAAGTTCTTTTCAAGTTCTGTGGTTAAGTCATTAATAGGTTTAGTATATAATTTCTTGTAGCTGGTAATATCATTCAGTTGTCAACATGCTTCTTTTATATAGTCTGGTTTACTTTAAATCACTATGGCCCTCATTACAACCCTGGCAGTCGGCGTAGAAATGGCGGTAATACCGCAAACAGGCGGGCGGTAAAAAAATGACATTACAAGCATGGCAGTTACTGCCATGCCAAACCGCCACTTCTACACTCCGACCGCCAGGTTGGTAACGACCGCTGGGCTGGAGACATCATTCTCCAGGACGGGTGGCCGTTACTAGACTGCTGGCAGTATCACAACCCCACATACTAGCATGGATTTCAAGGGGTTCTGTACCACCACGCAATCCATGGCGGTAGCCACTATCAGTGCCAGGGAATTAGTTCCCTGGCACTGATTGGGGTTCCCCACCCCGTCCCCCTCCACAGAGTCCTCTCCCCAAACTCACGACCCCCCTCCCTTCCCCCAAAGGTGGAAGGACCCCCCTCCCCAACCCCCCACCACATTGACACACACACCCCCACCCCCCTACACGCACACTCACACAACTACTACACATACACCCTGCATACACGCACACATACACACAGACATAAGTGCACACATTTCCCATAGACACAACACACCTGAATGCATACACGCACTCATTCACCCCTCTACACACTCACACGCACTACCCCATGCACGCACACAACACCCCACCACCCCCCTCCCCTAACGGACGACCACATTACCTTGTACGGTGATCCTCCGGGAGGGAACAGGATCCATGGGGGCTGCTCCGCCGCCAGCTCCCCGTCACCAGAACACAGCCACACCGAATCCTGGGACGTTATTCGGTGGGTGGTGTTCTGATGACATGGCGGTGGAGGTGGAGCAGCCTCCACTTCACCGCCTACTGCTATTATGGCCGCTATTATGGCTCCAGAAAATGGCGAAGGGCTGCCAGCAGTCATGATATGCTGTGCGGAAAACTGCCTGCACTGGCGGTCTTCAGCACGGTGGTACCTCTGCGGTTTTTGCAAAAGACCGCCGAGGTCCAAATGAGGGCCTATGTTTGCACCTTTATGTGCTGGCTTTTTTTCTAGTGTTTTGTTCTACATAAGGCTGGCTAGTGCATTCCTTTTCTCTACCTCTTCTTATTTCGCACCATCTTGAGATTTGTTTTTTGATTGGCTTCTGCCCTGTCCCCTTCCTCTTTCTCTGCCCCTTTGCATCCTCTGGTCTATCTACATTAATTGCATCTCCTCTAAGAAAAGTACTTTTCATGCCCCCCTGTGATGTACCTTAACTTATTTCAGCATAAGATTCACTCACAGTACCATTAGGTGCTAAAACCTGCTTTTTTGCCCTGCTTGTTTTATTTGAAATCACTATGGTGGTCATTATGACCCTGGCGGTATTATAACCGCAGGGCCAAAACGACGGGAGCACCGCCAACAGGCTTGCGGTGCCTCCCGGCGTATTTTGACCGCTGCGGTAGTGCCGCAGTCGCACCGCCGGGGCCGGCGGTTTACCGCCACAATGGCCCGGCGGATGACATCCGCCAGGGCAGCCCTGCAAGCAGCGCTGCCGTGGGAATTATGACATCCCTACCGCCAACCTGTTTCTGGCGGTTTGCACTGCCAGGAAGAGGCTGGCAGTAAGGGGTGTCCTGGGGCCCCCTAACAGGGCCCCGGCCAGCTTTTCACTGTCTGCATAGCAGACACTGAAAAGTGTGAAGGGTGCAACTGCACCCGTCGCACGGCCGCAACACCGCCGGCTCCATTAGGAGCTGGCTCCTATGTTGCGGGCTCATCCCCGCTGGGCCGGCGGACGCAAACTTGGTTTGCGCCCGCCGGCCCAGCGGGGATGTCATGATGGGGGCGGCAGGAGTGCGGCCGCATTGGCGGCCGCTTGGCGGGCGGCGGTTGCCGCCCGCCAATGCCGTAATGACCCCCTATGTTTTCACCTTTATGTGCTGACTTTTTTCTAGTGTTTTGTTCTCCATAAGACTGGCTAGTGCAGTCCTTTCTTCTTCTGATAGATTTCCCCTCATGTCTCTATTTTTAGTTTTTTTTCAGCTTCCCCGGATCAATGATCACTAAATCAAAAAATGTGTCAATTCTGCTGGCGGGTTAAGTATAGGACAGAATTTGTATTCAAGTTTCAGGTTGCTGAATTTGTGGCCCTCCGCGTGTATTTCCAACTCCTCCAAAACCTGAGTCTCTAGTAGGCATTTATCATCTAGATCATATAATAAATCATACATTGTATTGATGTCTTTCTTCTAGGCGATTGTCAGGTCAGTGTCTTTAGTTTGTTCCTTTACTCTTTCTGTTGCCTTTGGTTCTATTTTCACAAAGTATTTGGTCAGCATTAATTATGCACACAAACTCATAGATGTCAAAATTAGTCTGTACAAAGTCAAAATCTTTCACCAGGCAGAAGGTCAGTCCTTTATTCAATAGTTGTTCTCCTTCTTGGTTTAATTGGTAGTCTGAAAGGTTGACTACTAAATTTTCTTCCAATAGAACTTCTTGTCCCTTTTTGGCTCCATTTCTGCTTCTTAGCTGATATCTTCTTGTTCTTACCTCTTCTTGTTTTGCACCATCTTGAGATTTGTTTTTTGATTGGCTTCTGCCCTGTCCCCTTCCTCTTCCTCTGCCCCTTCACATCCTATGGTCTAGCTACATTAATTGCATCTCCTCTAAGAAAAGTAGTTTTCATGCCCACCTGTGAAGCACCTTCACTTATTTCAGCATCAGATTCACTCATAGTACCATTAGGTGCTAAAACCAGCTTTTTTGCTTTTTGCCCTGTGTGGTACTGTTTCTGTAAATCATCAAAGCCTTTAGCATAAATTAGTACCCTGCCATTATTGTAATCTTGTTCGTCCGTTATAAATTTCCTTCGTTTTCTTACTTCCACCTCTGATTCATATTTATCCAAATTCTTCTCTATCATATTTCTCAGTTTTTTACTCTCCTCTTCCTGTTTTCTTACACTGATCTTCAATAAATGTTCTCTATATCTATTTGTGCATATTTGATAATGATTTACATCATGTTTTTGAGAATTGCATCCTATTTTGACCTCATCCTTCAAACATTTCTGGTTTGTTATTTGGATGGTTCAGCATGGAGAAAATTCTCAGGCCTTTTGAAACTCTCCCTACTTCGATATATGTTTCTAAGGTAATTAACTCCCAATTTCTTATTATTTTTTTCAACAATCTTACCAGTTGGTTGTTCAGTTGTTTTAGATTTAATTCAATCTCTCCTGCTTTTGTACCTTCTTCCTTCCGTTAGTAGTTCTATTGCCAAAGACACTGCTTTTTGGCCTCCTTAAACTGTCCTTGCCTCCATGTTAGTTGTTACACTTGCCTAGAAATCAGACACAAATGCAAGTGAATGTGCATTTTATAGTTATGTCTCTGCTTTCAATCACCCTCATCTTACACACGTACAACAATACTGTAGCCAGTGCTAGACTGCTGCCGATGCTATTTTTTGATACCATGTATCTCTTTAAAACAGTAGCGTCTTACCTCTAGGGAGACTTTCATGTCAAGGCGTCCTCCGACTCTGGTGTCCAGCGCTCGCCCTCAGTATTTCCTGATGCTCTGCTTTGTAGACTGTTGGCTCATGAGATGATTTACACTTATCATGTAGGAGTGATAATTGCTCCATGGTATACTCTGTAATTCAGACAAAGCTACTCCATTGAAGTTGAGTCCTTCTTGTGCATGGGGTGCTGCTGCTTATATTTGAATATCACCCCAACGTGGTCAAGTTCACAGCGCGCTGTAGTTTGCCAGTGATGGTGTTAGAGCTCAACCTTGCCCTGTAAGTACAAGTATCCAAACAGAGCTTCTCACTCCAGGGTGATTAGTTAATCAGTTCTTCATCTGAAAAACACTGCCACCACTCCACACCAACAACTTTCGACTTCACCAAGTCCTGATCAGAGTATGAGAGCCCTGCCTCTCAATCCATATATATACTCTAGCCCATATGGGCCCAAAATGAGTCCCTATGGGAAATGTGGTTTGTTAAAAACTGTATTTTGTCATAGAGGCAAAGTTTAAACCAATTAGTGCAATTGTGATCTTTTTCATACAGAGTTATATTTTGAACCTCTTGACATTTCCTAGGTGTTCCTTATTGCATCACCATAATCTTAGCACCTGGATGCATATTCTCCCTATCTTTAAGTATTGTCCCAAGGAAATACCAGTATCTATATAGAAAGAACATCATAATCTGCCACATATAGATTGATATGTATATTTCTTTTCACTGAAAAGCTAAAGGTTACAGTGACGTTATAATAAGGCTCACATGTTAAACATACAAACCTATAGAAATTCAGCTATTATAGTTAGAGTTATTTCAAGTAACTATAACTCGTGCCCTATGGTAGCTATAACTCACGCACCCGGAATGCAGTAACATGCAGGAATATTAGCAATGGTGTTCTCAAAAATGTCATGAGTGTTGTAATACCTGGGGTAATTAGCAGTGCATGGCAAGGGCACAAGTTGTAGTTGTCTTAGGGCCCAAGTTATAGTTACTTGAAATAACTCTAACTATAATAGCTGAATTTGTATGCTTTTGTAAATTTAAAATATGAGTCTAACTGTATCATTTTTTTGAAGTGAATTTCTATAAGGTTTTTATTCTATTTCCTAAATATATAACTTTTTTTTTAAGTGAATTCCTATTTTTTTATGTGTAGTAATTGTAATTACTATACATTGATCCAACCACTTCACTTACCCAACCTAAGCCCTAAAACCAGCTACCAACCAAAAACCCACTCCCAACCTAAAATTACCCTTGCCACCTAAAAGCCCACACCCACCTGAAACGACAACATTTCCCTTGCCACCGAAGAGTCCATACCTACCCTAAACCCTCAAAATTCCTATTCCATCCAAAAATCCATACCTACCCTAAACCCCAAAATTACCATTTCCACCTAAAAACTGATATCTATCCGAAACCCTATAAATTCTCATCAACCCAAAACACATACCCACCCTAAACCCTAGAATTGCACTTGTTTCCCAAAAATCCATACCCACCCTACAGCCTAAAAATCCCCTTGCTACCCAAAAACCCATACCCACTGTAAAACTTAAATGTATCCTTACCAACCAAAACCCATACCCACACTAAACCATAAAATAGGCCTTGCCACAAAAACATACCCACCCTAAATCCTTATATTACACTTGCTACTCAAAAACAATACCCACCCAAAACTCTAAAATTACCCCTGCCACCAAAAAGCTCATACCAACCCTAAACCATCCAATTACCCCTGCCACCCAAAAACCCATACCCACCCTAAACCCTAAAATTACCACTGTCACCCAAAAACTCATACCCACCATAAACCTTAAAAATTCCTTTGTCATCCAAAAACACATACCCACCCTAAACCCTAAAATTACACTTGCCACCCAAAACCCATACCCACCTTAAACCCTAAAAAACCAATACCCACCCTAAACTCTAAAATAACCTTTGCGACTCAAAAATCCATACTATCCCTAAACGCAAAAATTACCCTTGCCAACCAAAAACCCATACCACCCTAAACCCTAAAATTACGCTTGCCACCCAAAATCCCATACCCACCCTGAACCCTAAAATTACCCTTTCCACCTAAAAACCCACACCTACCCTAAACTATAAAAATTCCCTTGCCACTGAAAAACCTATGCCCACTCTAAGTCCTAAAAATGACTTTCCCCATATATATATATATAGCATCATTGGGACCACAATGGTGATTATGTAATTTGTGCAGATCTTGTTCAGTTTTGATTAAGGGGCCCAATAGGGTCTTTAAGTATTCCATATCATGAAACATAGCAAAGAATATTAATGACACTGCACTTATTGAAGATGGTCAATGCAATGAGCGTATTATTAATACTTGTTAAAATGATTTTGGTGATGAAATTGACAAACCTATGCAGAACAAGAATGTTGAAGAATTTTGTCTATGTTTAATGTATTACCTGGAGAGTATATAAACTTGCACAAAATGGTGTCTTCCCAAGCTGACAAAGGCTCCTTGACAGCCGAAACGCGTTCTCTCCGGAGGTACCAAATACAATAAACAAATGACTTTTTCCAGCCTGCAAGTGCTTTCTTTCTCTTGAATTAGGGAGGCTTTTGTGTTATTTAAAAAGCGCTAGTGGTAGTGTCTCAATGTGCACCACCAGCGTTCAGGTGCAGGCTGGCCAAACCGCACTTTGTTGGATGTATTCAGGTCAGCGTGCCCCCAGAGATGGATTTGGGTGATTGGAAGTGTGGTGGAGGCTGAGGCACGGGTGAGCCTTCAATGCTGAGGGTTGAGGACTCGCTTGGCGGGGGCTTTCTCCCTGTGATTGGCCCCCTTTTCACGCCCAAGGACTACAACCATGGTTCGGAGCATAGCACCATGTGAGCACATGCCTGGCCGTGGAGACTGGAAAACAAGATTTTATTTGGCAGATTGAGTACATTCGATTCAAGGTATTGGCACAGATGAGTTGCCCTGTTAGTGACTACGGGGCATATTTATACTCAGTCTGTGCCGAATGTGCGTAAAATTTTTTGATGCACATTCAGCGCAAACGTTGGCCCGTATTTAAACTTTAACGCCCGAGTCCACGGACGACAAAATTCCACCGTGTGCGTCATTTTTTGGATGCAGCAACCCGTCTTGGGTTAATCATATGCAAGGTTGGCGTTCGTGTCCAAAAAATGACTTAAACGGCCATGCGTCATATTTATGCTTTCGGGCAAAAATGACGCACGGCCGGGAGGCAGAGCCAGAAAATGACGCACAGCCCGCTTTGCGTCAAAATTTAATGCCTGGGTCAGGGCAGGCATTAAAATGGGTCAAACACACCTGTATTTAATCAGAACACACAGAACAAACAGCAGAACAGCAGAGCAGCAACAGGGAGACATGGAGGTGATTCTAATCCAGCGTGCACGCAGACGCAGAGCCCAGCAGCAACAACAGCAGCTACAACAACACCAGCAGGGACCCCAAAGGCAGCGCAGAAGGCAGGAGAGGATATTCCGCCCCAGAACCACCCTTCAGGGCCTCAGGGAACACAACATCATCCAGAGGTACCGGTTGAACTGGCAGGCCATTCAGCAGCTGCTGCGCAACATTGAACCGCAGTTGGCCCCCACTTTGCTGACACCCCGCACCATCCCAACAGAAACCAAGCTGCTTGCCGTACTTCATATGCTGGCAAGTGGCTCTTTTCAAACAACTGGTGCCCTGGTTGGCGGAATATTACAACCATCATTCTCCGCCTTTTTGCCCAAAGTACATCTGCTTCCCTAACACACTGCAGAAGCAGCAGGAAACAAAACAGGGGTTCTACCTCATCAGTTGCTTCCCACACGTCCTTGGTGCAATCGACTGCACACATGTACGCCTTGTGCCACCTGCTGCAACTGAACACCTCTACCGCAACAGGAAGCACACACATTCCATCAACGTGCAGGCCATAGTCGATCACCAGGGATTCATCACCAACATCGTGGCTAAATATCCTGGGAGTGTATACGACTCATTCATCTTCCGTCACTGCACCATCAATGAACACTTCCAGGATGAACGGTATGGCAATGAACTACTTGTTGGTAAGTACAAAAACCTACTTATATACACACTGCACAGCAACCCTCTAGGACACACAACACATACACCACAACAGCAACATGTGAACAGGAACATACTGAGGTCGTGACATCGCTAGCCATGTTTCTTAGGTCACCATTGAACCTGTCACACATCTGAAATTACTGTACAGCCTAATGTTAAGACGTCAAAGATCACAACGTGTGGAGTGGGTTGCCCAAATGTCACATTGCAAAATGTAAGTGTCCCAATGACCTTTACATTAATCCATTGCATAAGTCTAAAGGTATGGGATGCCCAGGGTACATTGATATGAACGTGTTAACAACACTGTCAATTTTAACCTGTGTATGGAACTATCATCTCACCCCAAGTGAAGACACACGGACTCCTGTATCACAAGTCACAATGCTAGGGAGGGCACACTGTACTGCAAATCCCAAAACATACTGCTGACAAACGGTTAGCAGACAAACACTCGTTCAGCCAAGGAAACAACACAATGCAGATGGTACATCCTACAAGCCTAGGATGCTACATTATAACACAAAAGAGTCCCAGACAACACAAGACAACTACTGCCATAAAAGGTCATTTCAATACGGCCAGCTACATCAACATGATCCCAATCATTTTCTCTTGCAGCTGATCAGGGGTATGGCATCCAGCCATGGATTATGACACCATTTGGCAACCCAAGTACTGCTGCAGAGCGTGCCTACAACAACGCACATAGGAGGACACACAGCATTGTCGAAAGGACCTTCGGCATCCTCAAGTCAAGGTTCCGGTGCCTCGACATCACTGGTGGTAGCCTCCTAAATTCCCCTGAGATGGTCTGTAGGATCATCCTAACATGTGCAATATTGCACAACATTTGCATCAAAAGGAACATTCCCCTTCTGGAACCAGAGCCACACATGCCTGAAGAGGAGGAAGAGGAGGATGCTGGCCTGCAACATGAGGTGGAACTACAGAACACGGCCGCTGTTATACGCAGGCAGCAACAGGTCGTCAACAATTTCTTTTGAATATAATCACCTTCACCACTTTAGTTAACTAATTTAAATAAACACCCATTATAATCACCATATCATGGTCTGGCTATTCATTTTTGCACACCTTCATCTCTACTTATCAGAATAAGAGTGTTGCCTCATGGAGCATTGCTGATATATTGATTAGGACACTGAACATCCCAGAGCGAATGTGATGCCTAACATACAATGGTCACATACACACACACTGTTAATGACATATATCATGTACATTTCTCCTTTGAAGGCCAATAGCAGAGGACCACAACTATTTCACATATACATGTTGAAATCAAGGTCCAACGCAGCATATGACACACAACTAAGACACCATCTCTCAGTAAGGGGAAAACAAGCCTCATACATGAGGCAGTCAATGTGCTTTTGCATCAGTAACAGGAATGTCTGACCAGACCCTTGACAGCAGTAAGTCCAACTGCATCCAATATTTGCAAGGACTATCTGTGACCAGAGCACCATAGAAGCAGAACATAGACAGTGCAAATGCCACACATATAAGCAGCATTGCACACATGACATTCCATGTACATGTCAGCCCATTTCCTAACTCCTGACACACCAATGCACCTGGTCACAACCCACCTGTCGGAAGAGGTCCCTGGAATACTGCGATGTGTACCCTGATATTCCCTCCTCTACACACACAGACCAACATTAGCAATCCAGTGTGCTACACCCTTTCCTATGGTATGCCATTGTCATAGAACATCTGACTGCATGGACGTCAGGTTAATTTATACACTGTCTTCTAGTTTCAAAGCCCTGTTAGCACCTGTAAATTGCTTCCCGTGTGAAAATGTCTTTTGGCCCTTAGAATGCAAGTCTCACCTACAGGACTGGTGAGAAACATATGCAGCCCACACCTGTGATGACCTCCATGCACACCACCCATGTCAAAAAGCACTGCCCCTGCTGATGCCTGGAACAGCATAGGAGTTGCCATTAAGTCAATTACACCGTTAAGCATTGATACTAATTAAGCCGTGTAACACAGCCCTTGGGTTCATTTGTCACCTTCAAAAACACAAGACATACACAGTTTGACATGTCACCTCTCTAGTTTGTCCTCCAAACAGTCTGAGTCAGACCACTGATTATGTAACTTGTCAAATTGCTGGATCCTGAATCACCCTGCATTCTGTCAGCCGGACTGGCATCTGTCTGTGCGTCATACTAAAGTATCCCTGTGTCTACATATGTACCACACTTGCGTTAGCAAACCTCTCATTCACCAGGGGGTATTGGGCATGGGCTTCTTCAATGCATACACAAATACATTGTATAGCATCATCTGCCTTTTAACTGTAACATTTGAGTTAAATCCTCTTGGAAAAGCAAAATTCATGGCCCATATCTTGTCTGGGTCTCATTCATGCATGAATGACAAAGTGTGACAGTGTCCCAGGGCCGTAGGCAGGGATTGGGTACGGGGCTTTCAGCACAACCAGCAACCTCTGATAATGTCCATGAAAAATACACACTTGTCAGGATCATGACAGTTCACACACAGAATCACAGTGCTCACAACATAGTGATGGTCCTTGTGTGGTTAATAGCTGCGAGAATAATCATCACAGAGGCTATGATGTTCCCAGATGCAGTGGGAATTGCAGAGGCTAACCTGTGTACAAATGTTGTAATGACACCTGCCGGAACTTGACACCTGAGACATTATCTCACTCAGCACACCAAGGTTGCCCTGTTGACTGTCTCATTACACGTCTTTAGAGACAGGGTGGGACCATCCCCATGTAGGTTCACACGTCCACATCCACTTTACTCACATTGATCAACCAAGGATACTCAGTAGATACAGGAATAGCTGCCACTGACTCATGATGAGTCCTGGACCGAACTGTGACAAATTACACCCCAAACTATATACAGGATCATCATTGGACCACACACATGAACAAGACACCTATGTGCAATTGATCACTGGAAATAAGTGGACATGTGCTGTTTTGTATGCTGGTCCACCACAGCCACTTGATAGTTGGGGCTCACTTCTATGGTCTCAACTGTGGTGTCATCATACATTTGAGATTCACCCTTGTACATGGTACCCACTTCCTCAATGCATGTGTATGACTCACTGTGGGATTCACCAGTTAGTGCCTAGGAAGCTGTTACCAATACTCTAGGACATAGGATGTTGAAAATGTGGACCATTGACATGAACAAGCGTCTGCCAACTATATGGTGCATGCTATGTCACATGTGGTGTCTAAGTGACCCTAAATCTTGGAAGTCCACTTTACGGATGTTGCTACATGTAGGACTAACACATGCCCACTCTCATTTCCACAATGACTTGCATCTAAGGATTGGACACATGGACGTCACATTCATACAAGCATATGTACAAATATGCTTCATGTGAAACACACACACTTGATCAACAAATACATTAGTTGCCACATCACACACTTTGAACCAAAGGCATTTAGGTATTGTACAAATGTGCTTCACATTGCTATCCTCTTCTTATGCCAAACATGCACAATTTGTGCAACACATATATGTAGGCCACACTTTTGACCAACTATTGCGTCAGCCAACCGTAAACATACTGTGAAGGGAGTAGCGGATCATGGTCCGCTGCAGTATGATGTCACACATGTGAACATACACCATCAACACCATAGTGTCTTCAATCAGCCTATCTCTGATGTGTCCCAAATGTAACATAACAAAAAACAAGAAAAAATGCCCCAAAACTAGTTAATGCACAAAAATTTTGTCGTTCCTAGCGTTATGCGTCATTTTTTATCTACCAAAACTGTATTTGCGTAATTTTTTTAACGCACAGGAGTGAAAATTAGCCCGTATTCAGATATTTATACAGGCCATGTACTATTATGTGGATGCGGGCTAATTTTCACTCCTGTGCGGCAAAAAAAATGACGCAAATACAGTTTTGGTAGACAAAAAATGACGCATAACGCGAAAAAGACGGGACTTTTCATACAGGAAGTGATGTAATAGGATATCCTGTTTACAGATCATGTACAGTGGGTGTACTTTCACTTTTTTGTCCTGTGTGCTATCTGTAAAGTCCATTTTGTGAAATAAATATTGTTGCTGTATACTGTACTACTGTGTTTTGTCTACATTTGTCCATTTATCTTGTGTTTTTGTTGTTTGTCGGAGTCTGTTGTGGGTAGTGTTAGTTTGGGGATAGTTGGGCTCTTTTAGTGGTTAAGTTTACTTTTCATCTGTATTTGTACCCCTACTTTCCCCCTTTTCCCCTTTCTATTTCTTTTACCCCTATTCCCTTTCACTTTTCAAGTATGTCCGGTAGGCCACGTCTTGGCAGGATGGGTGAAGAGGAGTTGGGGGGGTTCATCTGGCATGTGTGCCATTTCTTGCAATGATCCAGGCAGGGGGCAGGGTGATACAGGGGTATCCAACGGAGGCGCGCAGAATCTGGTGGGGAAAGGTGCTGCATCACCTGCAGCATGTGTATGCCAGCCAGAGGAGTGACCACCAGCTGAAGCACCGGTGGGCTGACCTCATCAACAGGGAGCAGGATCTCTTGGAACACCTGGGAATCATGATTGGTGGCACTGTTGGTGAGTATTAATCATGAAAATGTGCACGATTAAATGCTCTGTAGTGACATAAGAGGATTTGTACAATGTCTGCCAGCTAACTCGCTGACTGTGTGTAATGCTGGGGAAACATAAAGGGATAATTGATGTACTATGGCAAGGATCACAAATTGCTAGCTGTCAGGTAGCACATGCTCAACAAACTTACAGGATACTTTTCCATGAAGTAAATTGGTGCGGCCTTTTTGTCAGAAAACCAAACAAAATAGGAGCCAATCATGTCTATATAGGGTACTATTGACAGAGAAGTAAAGATGTACCAACATATTGGCTAACTTTGTTGAGGCAATAGCTAGACTGACTTTAAAATCACTACATGATGCTGAAAATGAGTGCTGCCTTCACGTCAATTGATAATAGCAAAGTGGCTCAGACATATGTCTCATGTGAGTCTGGTGAGTGTGGAAGGATAGCGTTCACGGAAGTACTATGAATGTTTGGGATTATTGTGTTCCTTTATCTTTTTGGATACATGTCAGATCTGGATTTGAAAACATTGTGAAAAAGTGTAAGGTGCCCTCAGCTAACATCTTAGAATGTTTGTTGGAGTTAGTTGTGACACATTCCAAATATGGATGGCAGTCCAAGTGTATGCACATGGCTTCACATCTCCATGGTTGGTGCAAATCACCATAGCTGGACCACATCAATTGAATCAAATGTGACAACAGGGAGGCTTACAAAAGTCCCTGCATCTCCCTCTGTACATTGTACCTATGTGTCATTAATGTGTCATGGCCACAAGGCATGTTTGACTGGTAATGCAGTCCTCAAGTAACCAGACTTTGGATGTCTCTCTTGGATGCACATGATGAGACGATTACACTCCATAATTGTTTCTGCTCACCAATTACGGGGCATGTTTGCAACCACATGATAGTTAGGGCCAATCTATGTGTGCAGATATGTGTGTAACTGTCACAGGAGACCCATGCTATGTACAAGTTGGCCGTGATATATCAGATGCAGTACCATCATGTCTGAATGGCTGCCATTTCCTTATTCAGCCTACACATTGTATATGTTTATGAAATTGTTGCGCTGTGCACAGATTTTGAGCACATTTCTTCCTTCCATACCTTACAGGTGGACCGGCACCCTACATTGTGGGAGAGGTGGCAACATTTGAGGACCCCGACCACTCCAGTAAGTGTTGATATGTCTGTTATGTGTTGTGTTTGCTGGTTATGGACTCGTGTGAGTTAAACGCATAGCAAGGTGTGATGCTTTGGGCAAGCTTTTCTCTTGTTCCATGAGTGGGAATTCAGTTTCTCACATGTTTTGAGTTGGCCAATGCATGTCCAATGGTATTATGTAGGGATTGTAGGCCATTCCTGTAGGCCCCACTGTGAGTACAGGGGTTAGTCATGTGTATGACACTTGTATCACCAAGAGTCGCACTGGAAGTCAGCTCCGATTAAATCAGCCTCTCAGACCCACATTCTCCAAGATTGGTACAGCAAATTGCTTCACAATAGACATCTGCTTCCCTATTTACCTACGTAATTATGAAACAGTAGGTAGAACCTCCTAGCAGCATGTACTTCCACATGTAGTGCTACAAGTATGTGGAACTTGAGTGCAATGGCCTAGGTGTGCATGCTATTCATGATCATGGGTGTTCTAGCAACTATGTGTCTGATGTAAGTCAGGCCTCACTGGAAGTATATGTTGTGTACCAAGTTCTGCATTTCCTGACATGTGTGGCCCTATGATTTCTCTAGGGTTTGCTGACTCCTAATTGTTGATAGACCTTACCTGTGGTGTGTGTGTAGAGCCAAACATGTGTGGAGTTTTCTATACACTCCTCGGTGTACATGTTGTTGGAAAATTATAGTTGTTTATCCACCCCCCCACCCTCAAACACGGGCATGGCTTTGTGAATGGGGTACCTAGTAATGATGCTACCAGTATGTTACACATACATGTGAATAAGTGGCGGTTTGGTTGCAACCTAGTATACACACTCAGGTTTGCCACTTGGTACTATACTGGCAAGTCCAGTTACAACTTGCAGACCATGTGGCTTTAGTTTTGCTTTCCGTACACTGACATTTGTAGCCCAGGTCTTGGCGGAGGATATGCAGCATGATTCTTAGCTGATAACTGGCAGAACTCAGATTGCAAGTCAAAGCCAGTTGTTACCCATCTTGTAGGTTATGGATGTGCTATGTGTGATGTGACCTTTGTAGGCTGGCCTGCCATGTACTTCCTCAGGGACATTCAATGATCTGTATTGTGATATGAGCTGTTACAAGTACAGTAGATGTATTTTCTGATTAACTTCTTGTGCCATTTCACACAATGCAGTTACTAATGTAGAATATCTGCATTTGTCTTCACAGCTGCAAACATGACTCCAGACCACGTCCGTGAATTCCAGCGCCGGGCCATGAGATACCAGCACATCCTGCTGGTGGAGTCGGGGTTCCAGAGGATGGCCCGGCGATATCGCCATGAACGGGCCTCCGGGGCATGGAGAGCCTTCCCACAGGGTAGCCCTACTCTGCCCACCACAGCCACCACCAGCACAACCACCAACCACAACCTCCATTTTGTGTTCCTCTGTGCATCTCTCCTGTGTCCTGATACAGTCCAGTGTTCAAGGATTGCAAAGAGACCTAGGTAAGGAGCCCAAAGATATTTTCTAGTCAAATAGTATTAATTGTTCAAAAAGTGTTTGTTTTACTGTGGACTCTCTGTGTTTTTCAGGCAGCCTGGCCTCTTTTAAAGTGGTGTTTGTTTCAAAATCGTTTTTGCTGTGACTGTGTGAATTCCCTTGCTAGTTTGTGGCTCCCCCCCCCCTTTACCCCCCTCTGCCCCCCTTTTTTCACCCCTATTCTTAGTAAAAAAGACTACATAGATCTTTCAGAGTGTGGTTTTAGGAGACTGTTTTTAATCTGTTTGTGTGATTTAAATTGTGCTTAAAAGCTGTCTGCCCCCCTGTATTTTTTGCCTTAAAAAAGCCCGATTTTAGAGTGTGCGGCCAGAACTATTGCAGTGTTTGTCTCTTAAACAATCTCCCCCTTACCTGAAAAGTAGACTCTGCTAGCTTGGAAGTGTGGATTCAGCCTGTCTGTATCCAAGGAGATACTGAATAGAGCAGCAGTAGCCTCCCCCCAGGCCACAGGGACTGGACTTAGCTGATTGGCTCCCTGAGTCTCTGCTGCACCTGAGACCCGCCCCCCCACCTGCTCTGGCTCCTTAAGTTTGTGGAGGGAAGGCCAAAGACAGACACCTCCATTTTGTGTTCCTCTGTGCATCTCTCCTGTGTCCTGATACAGCCCAGTGTTTAAGGATTGCAAAGAGACCTAGGTAAGGAGCCCAAAGATATTTTCTAGTCAAATAGTATTAATTGTTCAAAAAGTGTTTTTTACTGTGGACTCTGTGTTTTTCAGGCAGCCTGGCCTCTTTTAAAGTGGTGTTTGTTTCAAAATCGTTTTTGCTGTGACTGTGTGAATTCCCTTGCTAGTTTGTGGCTCCCCCCCCCCTTTTCCCCCTGTCTGCCCCCCTTTTTTCACCCCTATTCTTAGTAAAAAGACTACATAGATCTTTCAGAGTGTGGTTTTAGGAGACTGTTTTTAATCTGTTTGTGTGATTTAAATTGTGCTTAAAAGCTGTCTGCCCCCCTGTATTTTTTGCCTTAAAAAAGCCCGATTTTAGAGTGTGCGCCCAGAACTATTGCAGTGTTTGTCTCTTAAACAATCTCCCCCTTACCTGAAAAGTAGACTCTGCTAGCTTGGAAGTGTGGATTCAGCCTGTCTGTATCCAAGGAGATACTGAATAGAGCAGCAGTAGCCTCCCCCCAGGCCACAGGGACTGGACTTAGCTGATTGGCTCCCTGAGTCTCTGCTGCACCTGAGACCCGCCCCCCCCACCTGCTCTGGCTCCTTAAGTTTGTGGAGGGAAGGCCAAAGACAGACACCTCCATTTTGTGTTCCTCTGTGCATCTCTCCTGTGTCCTGATACAGCCCAGTGTTCAAGGATTGCAAAGAGACCTAGGTAAGGAGCACAAAGATATTTTCTAGTCAAATAGTATTAATTGTTCAAAAAGTGTTTGTTTTACTGTGGACCCTCTGTGTTTTTCAGGCAGCCTGGCCTCTTTTAAAGTGGTGTTTGATTCAAAATCGTTTTTGTTGTGACTGTGTGAATTCCCTTGCTAGTTTGTGGCTCTCCCCCCCCCCTTTTCCCCCCCTCTGCCCCCCTTTTTTCACCCCTATTCTTAGTAAAAAAGACTACATAGATCTTTCAGAGTGTGGTTTTAAGAGACTGTTTTTAATCTGTTTGTGTGATTTAAATTGTGCTTAAAAACTGTCTGCCCCCCTGTATTTTTTGCCTTAAAAAAGCCCGATTTTAGAGTGTGCGCCCAGAACTATTGCAGTGTTTGTCTCTTAAACAATCTCCCCCTTACCTGAAAAGTAGACTCTGCTAGCTTGGAAGTGTGGATTCAGCCTGTCTGTATCCAAGGAGATACTGAATGGAGCAGCAGTAGCCTCCCCCCAGACCACAGGGACTGGACTTTAGTTAACTTGTTCCTTATATAGGTTCCTCGTGGTTGTTGCATATGCTGTTGTGTTTGGTTTTTGGGAGATGGTGTTTCATTGGTTGCTAGCTCCAGGGATGCATTTATGATTGGTGGATAGGGCTGGGATTCTGATTGGCTGTTGGTACTAGGGCTGTGATTGGTGGATAGGGCTAGGATTCTGATTGGCTGTTGGTTCTAGGGCTGTGATTGGTGGATAGGGCTAGGATTCTGATTGGCTGTTGGTTCTAGGGCTGTGATTGGTGGATAGGGCTAGGATTCTGATTGGCTGTTGGTTTCTAGGGCTGTGATTGGTGGATAGGGCTAGGATTCTGATTGGCTGTTGGTTCTAGGGCTGTGATTGGTGGATAGGGCTAGTGATTGGTGGATAGGGCTAGGATTCTGATTGGCTGTTGGTTCTAGGGCTGTGATTGGTGGATAGGGCTAGGATTCTGATTGGCTGTTGGTTCTAGGGCTGTGATTGGCTGTTGGTTTCTAGGGCTGTGATTGGTGGATAGGGCTAGGAATCTGATTGGCTGTTGGTTCTAGGGCTGTGATTGGTGGATAGGGCTAGTGATTGGTGGATAGGGCTAGGATTCTGATTGGCTGTTGGTTCTAGGTCTGTGATTGGTGGATAGGGCTAGGATTCTGATTGGCTGTTGGTTCTAGGGCTGTGATTGGTGGATAGGGCTAGGATTCTGATTGGCTGTTGGTTCTAGGGCTGTGATTGGTGGATAGGGCTAGGATTCTGATTGGCTGTTGGTTTCTAGGGCTGTGATTGGTGGATAGGGCTAGGATTCTGATTGGCTGTTGGTTCTAGGGCTGTGATTGGTGGATAGGGCTAGTGATTGGTGGATAGGGCTAGGATTCTGATTGGCTGTTGGTTCTAGGGTTGTGATTAGTGGATAGGGCTAGGATTCTGATTGGCTGTTGGTTCTAGGGCTGTGATTGGTGGATAGGGCTAGGATTCTGATTGGCTGTTGGTTCTAGGGCTGTGATTGGTGGATAGGGCTAGGATTCTGATTGGCTGTTGGTTCTAGGGCTGTGATTGGTGGATAGGGCTAGGATTCTCATTGGCTGTTGGTTTCTAGGGCTGTGATTGGTGGATAGGGCTAGGATTCTGATTGGCTGTTGGTTCTAGGGCTGTGATTGGTGGATAGGGCTAGTGATTGGTGGATAGGGCTAGGATTCTGATTGGCTGTTGGTTCCAAGGCTATGATTGGTGGATAGGGCTAGGATTCTGATTGGCTGTTGGTTCTAGGGCTATGATTGGTGGATAGGGCTAGGATTCTGATTGGCTGTTGGTTCTAGGGCTGGGGCTGTGATTGGGGGTCAGGAAATAGGGCTGTGACTGGTGATTAGGGCTGGGCCTCCCATTAATTTGCTAAATCAGGGTTTAAAATCGGATTGGCTAGGGTTAGGACCAGCTTCTTATTGGCCAGTAGGGCTATATAAGGCCAGGATTCAGGGCGTCTCAGCCCGGGCGTCGAGGCAAAGGGCGGAGAGGACAAGGGCAGCTGTCTGTTTGGGCCTGTTCGGGACAGGTAGGGACTAGGGACTAGGGCCAGAAATGCTGCCCAATTCCCATTCCACCAGGAATGGTTTCTGCCCGAACACATCCCTCAACATGCAAACACATTATCTGCAAAGATATCCAACTCATGCATCACAAACTGACCATAGACATATTGCATTGCCCCACCACCCAACACAATACCCTACATACAACACATATACACATACACCCCATAACTACTACAGTCAAACACCTTCATACTCACAGCAAACACTACTCTGTCCCCTCCCACTAACACTACCTGCCACCGCCCACACAATACAAAACTACAACATACAATTCTGTCAGTTTCAGTCTCCCAGATACACACTCTCTACACATACTAACCAAAAACACTATCCGCTGTTCGCTTCACACAGGCCGCCTGAACTCATAACAATGCCAAAACCCTGCCTTCAAACACTTCATCTACACACACTCTTCCCCTCTGCTCACCAATTACACACAACCATACAATCCCCACATTTCACTCCACCACACATATTACCTCTTCCAGTCATCTCAACTAATACTTATCTCCCTGACATACATCCATCACCTCATATACACCTCACACATTCATCTCCAAAACACATCAACACCCCATCTAACACTCAAATTCCACTTAACAGCACTAACTCACATACAAGTCCCTCACCAAAAACAACTACACCAATAGCCCCTCTCATTATTCCACAAAAACAATACCAACCACAAACATCAGCACATCAAAGCAACACAAACTTACATTACACTCATCATCATACCCACTCTCACCCCCAAGACTACACAAAGGATACAAATTCCACCCTATCTCCACCCCTACCCCCCCACTCTTCACAAACACCTACCACAAGCACCCCATCCCAGCAACCTTCTTTCAGTCGCCTCTCCTCCATTGCACAATTTAGAGCCTTACATCATGATCCACATGCTCCTCCTCCACCCCTAACCCATACTCCATCCACACTAAACAAACGCAAACAAAATAAAAAACATGCCACTCATAGAAACCTCGCATCCCCTTGTTTGTTTCATAATAAAACTACCCTACAAAAAACACTACACTCCTCATGGCTCTCTCAGCCACCAAGTTCACCACCCACACACACGGACCCAACAAAATGCCTCCTTAACCTGCTGGAAGAGGAACACTATGTTGAAAAGCAAGACTATTGTGAGCCTCAAACAGTTAACACAACTAGCAACACTCCTGCTTCAAGCTCACATTATACTACTTACCCTTCTACTAAACAAAACAACACTACCACTAACACACCCTATCTAAACTGCCAGCTCATAAATGCTCGATCACTCTCAAAAAACAAGCACCACATCTACGACCGTCTCACAGACACACAACCTGACTTACTATTCATTACGGAAACCTGGTTGGGAGATGACATGGCACCAGTATTGCACGAAGCCCTTCCTCCAGGCTATCAAACCATCACACAAAACCGTATAGGCAAGAGAGGAGGTGGACTAGCTATTATATTCAAACAGGCAATAAACCTCAGTAAAACAGACAACATCTCCATACAAGGTTGTGAAGCCCTCCTTACCAGATGCCACCCTACTCCAACTTCCACCTGTAACTTTCTCCTCCTTTACAGACCTCCACCTAACAACTCCACTTTCCCAGATGCCTTTCTTGACATAGTCTCAAACCTTATTACACTATACTCCAATCTATGCATTCTTGGGGACCTAAACATTTGGTTTGACAAACCCAATATGCCCCATCCAAAAGCTATCACCACTGGCCTACTCGCATTGAATCTACATCAGATTGTACACAATCCCACACACATCGCTGGTCACATCCTAGATGTAATTTTTGCTAAGCCTGAACTTGTTACTATTCATAGCATCACACCAACCATCTGGTCAGACCACCATCTGATAACTTTCCGACAGACAACTCCACAAATCAACACACCCCACAACCACTTACATACATACACCTATCGACCATGGAGAAAACTCAATTTGGATCACTTAGAAACACAACTAACAGCAAACACAGATCTAGATACAATCAATTCTGTACCTAAACTTTATGAGTGGCTACAGGAAGCTTTTGATGTCCTAATACCACTCAGAAAAACTAAACATGACAAAAGAAAACCAACACCTTGGAGAAACACAGAACTTAAAACGATAAAGAAACAAATCAGAAAGTTGCAGCGGACCTGGCTCAAAACAAACAACAGTCAAGACAAACTGCAGCTACACAAACTTAACAGGATATACAAATCATCAATCAAAAAAGCTACAAAAAAGATACTACTCAGACAGAATTCTAAATGCTCAATCTACAACCAAGGAATTTTACAAAATTCTCAATGAATTTCGAAAACCCACATGCATGGAAGGAAGTCATCCCACCACTCAAGATTTCACAAACAAATTGGCAACTCACTACACAACCAAGGCAGACACATTGGACTCCTATTTAAAACAGAAGAAAACCATCACCACCAAGCCCTTTACTAAAATACCCTTTAAGAATAAACCATCCCAACCTCTACAGTCCTTCAAACAAATATCCCAGGATGAATTTATGGATTTGGTCAAAGCAAGCAGACCTTCTGGTTGCCCTTCTGACCCTTGCCCACCACAGATCTTCAAGAACATCCTGCTATCTACTTCCGCTGCCACACCTGTAAGAAGAATCATCAACAACTCTTTAACTTCAGGAACTTTTCCTACAGACCTGAAAAAGGCATACATACGACCATTATTAAAGAAAACAAATCTAGACCCGCAAGACCCCAACAACTACAGACCTATCACAAATGGACCTTTCCTGGGCAAATTGATAGAAAGAGCAGCATTCGCCCAGATGTCACAATTCATTGAAGACAATTCTATTCTTTCAGACTTCCAAACTGGATTCCGCCCAGGAAGAAGCACTGAATTGGCACTCATGGCAATCTGGGACGATCTTAAAAACACAGTTGACCGAAATGGAGTTGCTGCACTACTTCTCTTGGACCTCTCAGCTGCCTTTGATACGGTTGACCATGACACCCTAACTCAAAGACTCCACGAAGCCGGCATACAAGGGATTGCACTCGACTGGATTACTTCCTATCTCCAAAAAAGAGCAAATATCATCCACTCACCCCCCTTCTCATCCGAACCCTACCTCACAAAAACAGGGGTCCCCCAAGGGTCAATCATCTCACCTTTGCTTTTTAACATCTACATGATATCTTTACCAGAACTGATCAATGATTTCCATCTCACATGCTACAACTATGCAGATGACACACAAAAACTACTTCAATTAGAAGACCCCAAAAACATTGAAAACTCTCAAATCGTCAGTTGCCTCAGACCCGTTGATCAGTGGATGACCTGGAGCCATCTCAAACTAAATACCTCCAAAACTGAAATACTCATATGTGGTGACTGGAAACTTTATGACCCTCTGTGCGTCTGGCCTGACGATCTCGGACCACCTCCTCAATTATCCAAGGAAGTGAAAAACCTAGGAATCACCATGGATTCCAAACTAACTATGAATGCCCAAGTAGACAAATTAGCACGCACAAGATTCATCACCTTAAAGACTTTACAACGCATTTTCCCTCACCTCGGATTTCCACACAAGGTGCAAGCTACTATCTCACTTGTATTATCCAAACTGGATTATGCCAATAGCCTCTACCATGGATCATCTCTATCTGTTATGAAAAAACTACAACGTATCCAGAATTCCGCAGCCAGGCTACTACTACATATAAAGCCGCAAGCCCACATCTCCCCTGCCTTGAGAGCACTACACTGGTTACCCGTTGCCAGAAGATGCACTTTCAAGCTGCTTTGTATCACCCACAAAGCTATACATGGAACAGGACCGCTTTTCATCAGAAAGAAAATTACCAAATACATCCAACAAAGAACCCTCCGCTCAAGACTGGCACCCCGCCTTAGAACACCACCATACAAGAAAAAGACTGTAGGTGGTACATCCTTCTCCGTCCAAGCAGCCAAACTATGGAATTCATTACCCCCAACTATAAGAGCCACAGATAACTTTCTTGTTTTCAGGAAACTACTCAAGAGTTGGCTCTTTCCTTCATAACCACCTTTTTCAAACAACTATGAACTGCATATGCCTATGTGGATAATTTTTTTTTCTTCAGATTATATGTATATTTCTATTTATTTATAGTTTCTTTGGAAACTAAAGCAAGGCTGTGCGCTCAGAGATCCCATAGCAGAAAAGATCTATAATCCATCCTGGAGGTGAACTGATGATGTACTGGAGCGTAATCTGTATCTGACTGAGACGCGCGGTTTCTATCTTCCTCTGCTGGAGACACAGAGTAGAAGGTTCTCCCTTTATAAAGCACCTGTAAGCTCTGCCCGCTGAGCCACGCCCTGTCCACCCTCGAAGTAGGTAAAGAATTTCCCGCCTTTTACCAGGATGATGGACAGCTTTCCAAAACGACCCCAATGCGTTTACCGCCGATTCCGGTGGTGCGTTGTTGATGCTCAGAAGCACAAGGACATCTCCACAAAGACGCACTAGTAACAATCACATTGCCAAAGGCACACAAGGTTGCTGGAGACGTTTACCCCGTGGCCCATCACGTACCCTTAGTGTACAACATAAACAGGGCGTATAAAACATGCTAGGTAACGCTTACTGACATACTCGTAGAAAATACTCCGGTTGGGTAGGCCACGATGCTCATTTTACAGAAACTAAACCTCAAAGGAAGCACTTCCAAATATAAACTTAGCAGGTGCCGCAGTTGAAGCTCAGCTTCTGGAAAGGACAAGCCACCCTAATCTCTTGGGCTTGGCAAAGATAAAGCAAGGCGGTGCGCTCAGAGATCCCATAGCAGAAAAAGATCTAGAATCCTTCCTGGAGGTGAACTGATGATGTACTGGAGCGTAATCTGTATCTGATTGTGACGCGCGGTTTCTATCTTCCTCTCCTGGAGACACAGAATAGAAGGTTTCTCCCTTCATAAAGCACCTGTTAGCTCCGCCCGCTGAGCCACGCCCCGTCCACCCTCGAAGTAGGTAAAGGAATTCCCGCCTTTTACCAGGATGATGGACAGCTTTCCAAAACGACCCCACTGGGTTTTTACCGCCGATTCAGGTTGTGCGTTGTTGATGCACAGAAGCACGAAGACATCTCCACAAAGACGCACTAGTAACAATAACATTGCCAAAGGCACACAAGGTTGCTGGAGACGTTTACCCCGTGGCCCATCACGTACCCCTAGTGTACAATATAAACAGGGCGTATAAAACATGATAGGTAACGCTTACTGACATACTCGTAGAAATACTCCGGTTTGGTAGACCACGATGCTCATTTTACAGAAACTAAACCTCAACAGGAAGCACTTAGAAATATAAACGTAGCAGGTGCAGCAGTTGAAGCTCAGCTTCTGGAAAGGACAAGCCACCCTAACTCTTGGGCTTGGCAAAGATAAAGCAAGGCTGTGCGCTCAGAGATCCCATAGCAGAAAAAGATCTAGAATCCATCCTGGAGGTGAACTGATGATGTACTGGAGCGTAATCTGTATCTGACTGAGACGCGCGGGTTCTATCTTCCTCTGCTGGAGACACAGAGTAGAAGGTTCTCCCTTTATAAAGCACCTGTAAGCTCCGCCTGCTGAGCCACGCCCCGTCCACCCTCGAAGTAGGTAAAGGAATTCCCGCCTTTTACCAGGATGATGGACAGCTTTCCAAAACGACCCCAATGCGTTTTACCGCCGATTCCGGTGGTGCGTTGTTGATGCTCAGAAGCACGAGGACATCTCCACAAAGACGCACTAGTAACAATCATATTGCCAAAGGAACACAAGGTTACTGGAGACGTTTACCCCGTGGCCCATCACGTACCCTTAGTGTACAATATAAACGGGGCGTATAAAACATGCTAGGTTACGCTTACTGACATACTCGTAGAAAATACTCCGGTTGGGTAGGCCACGATGCTCATTTTACAGAAACTAAACCTCAAAGGAAGCACTAACAAATATAATCGTAGCAGGTTCCGCAGTTGAAGCTCAGCCTCTGGAAAGGACAAGCCACCCTAACTCCTGGGCTTGGCAAAGATACAGCAAGGCTGTGCGCTCAGAGATCCCATAGCAGAAAAAGATCTAGAATCCATCCTGGAGGTGAACTGATGATGTACTGGAGCGTAATCTGTATCTGACGGTGACGCGCGGGTTCTATCTTCCTCTGCTGGAGACACAGAGTAGAAGGTTTTCTCCCATTATAAAGCACCTGTAAGCTCCGCCCGCTCAGCCACGCCCCGTCCACCCTCGAAGTAGGTAAAGGAATTCCCGCCTCTTACCAGGATGATGGACAGCTTTCCAAAACGACCCCACTGCGTTTACCGCCGATTCCGGTGGTGCGTTGTTGATGCTCAGAAGCACGAGGACATCTCCACAAAGACGCACTAGTAACAATCACATTGCCAAAGGCACACAAGGTTGCTGGAGACGTTTACCCCGTGGCCCATCACGTACCCTTAGTGTACAGTATAAACGGGGCGTATAAAACATGCTAGGTCACGCTTACTGACATACTCGTAGAAAATACTCCGGTTGGGTAGGCCACGATGCTCATTTTACTGAAACTAAACCTCAAAGGAAGCACTTACAAAATATAATCGTAGCAGGTGCCGCAGTTAAAGCTCAGCTTCTGGAAAGGACAAGCCACCCTAACTCTTGGGCTTGGCAAAGATAAAGCAAGGCTGTGCGCTCAGAGATCCCATAGCAGAAAAAGATCTAGAATCCATCCTGGAGGTGAACTGATGATGTACTGGAGCGTAATCTGTATCTGACTGAGACGCGCGGTTTCTATCGTCCTCTGCTGGAGACACAGAGTAGAAGGTTCTCCCTTTATAAAGCACCTGTAAGCTCCGCCCGCTGAACCACGCCCCGTCCACCTCGAAGTAGGTAAAGGAATTCCCGCTTTTTACCAGGATGATGGACAGCTTTCCAAAATGACCCCAATGCGTTTTACCGCCGATTCCGGTGGTGCGTTGTTGATGCTCAGAAGCACAATGACATCTCCACAAAGACGCACTAGTAACAATCACATTGCCAAAGGCACACAAGGTTGCTGGAGACGTTTACCCCGTGGCCCATCACGTACCCTTAGTGTACAATATAAACGGGGCGTATAAAACATGCTAGGTTACGCTTACTGACATACTCGTAGAAAATACTCCGGTTGGGTAGGCCACGATGCTCATTTTACAGAAACTAAACCTCAAAGGAAGCACTTACAAAATATAATCGTAGCAGGTGCCGCAGTTAAAGCTCAGCTTCTGGAAAGGACAAGCCACCCTAACTCTTGGGCTTGGCAAAGATAAAGCAAGGCTGTGCGCTCAGAGATCCCATAGCAGAAAAAGATCTAGAATCCATCCTGGAGGTCAACTGATGATGTACTGGAGCGTAATCTGTATCTGACTGAGACGCGCGGGTTCTATCTTCCTCTGCTGGAGACACAGAGTAGAAGGTTCTCCCTTTATAAAGCACCTGTAAGCTCCGCCCGCTGAGCCACGCCCCCGTCCACCTCGAAGTAGGTAAAGGAATTCCCGCTTTTTACCAGGATGATGGACAGCTTTCCAAAACGACCCCAATGCGTTTTACCGCCGATTCCGGTGGTGCGTTGTTGATGCTCAGAAGCACAGTGACATCTCCACAAAGACGCACTAGTAACAATCACATTGCCAAAGGCACACAAGGTTGCTGGAGACGTTTACCCCGTGGCCCATCACGTACCCTTAGTGTACAATATATACGGGGCGTATAAAACATGCTAGGTAACGCTTACTGACATACTCGTAGAAAATACTCCGGTTGGGTAGGCCACGATGCTCATTTTACAGAAACTAAACCAATAACAATAAAATACACACACACTCTTTTAAACCTGTCTGACTAAGTATTTTTTACCCATGATTCTAATTATGTATTCTATGTGCATATGTGTGTGTATTCATGTGTGTGTGTGTACAAATATATACATATATGTGTATGTATGTGTATATGTTGTTTCTGTGCCTGGCATGTTTGTGGATCATTGCATGGCTCCTGGTTTTTTGGTTTGTTATACTAGATATCTACGAATTTCTGCTCTCTTTTTATCACACTTATCTTCTCATCACTCTTATGTCATGTCTCTATCAAACTATCCTCCATTCTCACTCGGACTCATCCCAAATCCCTTCGACCACTTTCATCTCCTAAATATCTCTGCCTAAGCTCTTCCCTCCACCTCCACATCTAACTCACCAAACCTCACTCTACCTCTGTGACCTCCCACACAACCCTACTAAATTCTCCTGCATTCATCTCACCCTGCTACTATGCTCTCCCTAACCCTTCCACATCCTCTTTCCCCTCCGCTCCCCTTTTATTCATCTCAAGCCTTTGGATTGAGTAAATGAAGGATAAACTCCCAATTAACACTTCTGGATTTCTTTCCTCCTCCACCCCTCCATTACTCCAGTCAATCTAACTAACAAACTCTCTTATCCGCAACTCAAATTAACTCATAATAATACTAAAACTGTACTCCTTATTAAATTATACTAATCCATCACTAATTCTTGTTGGGTACCGAAGTAGCGTGCTACTCATCGAAAAGCGCTTCGACGCCTCGTCAGGGGTAGTAAGCGCTATATAAATACGATTACAATACAATACAATACAATACAATCTAAGCCAGGTGGCCCAACCCACAGCTGGGACTGTTGGTCCTACATCTGCTGAACTTCCAGGCCCCAGCATTGCCACCGGTGCAGGACAGCCCACTAGGCCTGGCACCACACACACATAGACCTCCTCCACCGGTACCCAGACTGCCACAGCTCCTTATGTTGACCCTGCAGCCTTCCTCAACATGGAGCGTAAGATGGACCGTGTGCTGCGCAAGTTGAGCCACCTGAGCCGGGATGTGCGCCACATTAACCGGCGTGTTAAGTCTATTAAGAGGACCCTCCGGAGGGCCAACCTCTAGACATTTTTAGATGGACATGATTCCCTTCCCTCCCTCCTCTTTCCTTGTTCTTATAGTTAGTGGGCTTAGGGGGCTTAGTGTTAGGTTAGTATAGGCTTTTAGTTTAGTTAGTGTTAGTGGGTGGGGGGTCCAGATTCTTTATATTTTTACTTATTAAGTGTGTGGGTGGGTGGGTGGTGGGCTATGTTGGGGTTCTTGTGTGTTAAAAAAAAAATATATATATATATTTGTTTAGGATAGTATAGTATGTGTTTAGGTTAGTATGTGTTGTCCTCCATGTGTCCCGATTCATAAGGGGGGTGGGGGTAGATGTTTAGAACATTTCGTTGCATGTGATAAGTAAGTGTAGCTTAGGATAGTTAGGGACAGTTGTGGGTAATGAGTAGTCAGGGTAGATTAGGGTAGGTAAGATGTTTCCCTCAGTTCCCTCTTCTGTGATTAGCATTTAATAAATATTTGGTTAACCCTTGATAGTATGTGTTGAATGGTACTTGATCATGGGTTTGGATTCAGTGTACATAACTTTTGTACTATAACATCTGTGTCCTATGCTACAAACAAATCCCAACTGAGCTGTACAAGTGGCAGCTAGCCCAGAGCTACCTTGCAAAGTGTCGACCCTTCGTTGCAACCACCAATCTCAATTAATATGGATGTTGATAAGTGTGTTTTGAAACTCACAAACAGTGCTTCCAGACTTGGTATTGGCGAAACAGTTTTAGGTCTGACTGCAGTGTGATGATCATGGACACTCTTATAAGATGAGTTCTCATTGGCAATCTTGTATTCTTGTCTTCATGACTCTCATACATAATTTGTGACACAGTTCAGCATGATTACCTATTTGTATGTAAACTCAGACACCTTCATTTATGCAGTTTTTGCAGTGTTTGCTTAGACTAGTGTGCCATGTTATTTGTGTTATTTTTGCATGTTGACAACATTTGATGACTTAGTTATCCCCTGAGGAAGCATTCTTCTGTCCAACACAGCATGATGGTGTATGGTTTCTCACTTCATCAGATTTGTCCCTCAGGATGGGCAGAGTATGATGCAATCATGGGCACTGTGCAGATTTCTCTGACTACATATTATCAGGACAGTTGTATTGACAAGCTACGTAATTTGACAGTAGGCACATTTCAGTTATCTACTGCACAGTTGATGTGTCACATTACCCAGAGACAGATTTGTTGTGTAAGTGCTATTTATTGAAAAGTGCTGTAGTGCTATCTGTACATTGTCCATGATTGTGAGTCCATTATAGTGACATCTTGCATTGTGATCCAACACAAGTGTTTACCAAAATGCTTTTGACATGCTGGGGTTGATGTTTCAGACAGTGCAGAGGGACAGAATTTGTCAATGAGTTGGAGAGAGATAATCACTGGGCTAAGTGACAAGATATACAGTGGTTTGCAGAACAGTGCTTGAGTACAGTGGTTGCAAGACTGGCAAGTTACAAAGCGCAGGACCTTGGTAAATGTGGGCCATGTGGCAGGGACTAGTGCTTCCGGGTCATTTTCCTTGTGAATGTGATATGTTCCATGTCTTCTTCTTCTGATGTGTGTGTTGCCTCCTCTGTCCTTGTTGTTGTTGGTTGTGAAGGGGCAACACACACCTCAGTGTTAGAAGACGTGGAGTCAGACATCCCGGTCGCTGCTCCTTGTGAAGGTCTTAAGGGCAGTACTGCAGCAAGGAAGATCTGCTGGTTGTTGAGAATAGCAGCCACATCACGATGGTAGGCAGCCAGGTCAGCCCTGAGGGGGTCATGATTGCATTCGTGCATGCAGTGGAAGGTTTGGGGTGCGAGGTGTTGTGGCAACTCCCTTACTGCAGAGGTGAATTCCTTGACAGTTTCTTGTAGTCCTTGCAGGATGGATGTTAGGGCTTGCATAGCTGCTGCCTGATCTGCAGATGACATCATGCACGAACGCACCCCCTCAAGGCTGGCTGCCATATTTTGCATCCCCATCCGCACCTCCTTGGCCAGCTCCCGCAGTACTCCAACTACAGTTCTCTCAAAGCTGGTGCCAGTGTCGTCTGAGTCCTCAGATGCATTGGAGCTGGCAGGTCTTACAATTGGGTTGGTGGGTGGATCCTCTGCGATGGCTGCTTGTTCTGTGCTCCTCCTTGTGACTGAAGGTGGGGTGTGGAGGGTTTCAAGGACCTTTTGGATAGTCTCCTGGGGAATGTTTATCGGTTCGTCATCCATGTCATCAGGGAAATCTGGGACAGGCATATCTGCAGGAGATCCATCTTCCTCTGCAATGAAACAGGGTACAATTAGTGTGTCTGTGTTGTAGCAATTTTAATGTGACGTGCCTACCTTTTGATGAATTCACTTTGTGATCTTGTTTTGTGTTAATTTCTCCAGTCCTTCAGATGGGCGTTCTTCCAGGCCTATGGCCCACCTGCATGTCACATGTATGTTATTGAGTAATTAGACTTGTCAGCCTCATCGCCTCTTGGTGTTGGTTTATGCCAAATAGAGAATTGCCACTTTCTTTTCCTACTCAAGCCTCCGTCTACATCCATTCTCATGGTGGGACCTTTCATTAGCTGTGGGTGTTCTGATGCCCTGGCAGCACACTTAACAATCTGGACCTGCCCCAATCTCTGATCTTTCATATCCACTTAAATGTATTTGACATGTGGCATATACTATGCATGGCAATGTTATGATCCGATATGGATGTTGACATTGGTAATGTGTACTGCTGATGTTGGGGAATGTGTGTTACATTGGATTGCCCTGATAATCGTATCAGAGTCCTATTTCCTCCTCTGACTGTGCAGGTTGTATTTCAGTGACCAGTTACATGTGCCCCCTCTCAATGCTGTTGTCTGAGCAGTATGACATTTGGGATGTTGCATTGTTACCCAGGCACAGGATGGACCCTGACATATGCAGCATGGGTGTGTCCTTAGTGCTGTGTAGCTCCTATTGTTGTTTACATTGGCTGATGTTTGCGACAACTATGGGCATTGACATTTGAGAGTACTGGGGCCTTTGTCTTGTTTCTGGGGATTGTTGAAGTTGTCATCCTCACCCCCTAATTTAGGTGTGTATGATCCATGGAGAGGTTACTGCCATTGGCTACTTGAGCTACACACAGAGCGGAGGTGGTAGTGGCAACTGTTGTCGCAGTTACATTCCAGTTGTCGGTATGGCTAGAGGTTGTTAAGAGGGCCCTAGTTAATGTAGGGTTATGGTGGCTGACGTGTGCCGGGATGTCAGTTTGACGTTGTGGCCTTCCCTCCTGGCGTGGCTTTAACTTTGCTCCATTGTTGGCATGACAGCATGCCCCCATGGGACTGTTGTTGGTGTTGTGTAATGGTGTGCCCCAGGTCTTCTCAGAATGGGCCATGCCCCCCATGCTGTGCCCCTTTACCCATGCCACTCCATGTATAAGATGACTTCCATGCATTTTGTGGTCGGTATCCCCCCCCCCGGTTGTAGATGACATTATTGCATTATAATTCCCCATGCGACTTACCCTGCATGTGCGTTGTCTCCTGGTAGTCTGCGCTGTCCTGTCCTTGAATCCCTGTGACGATCTCCTCAGGGATGACAGCTGCCACCATCTCCTCCATGTGGTCCAGGGCCTCCTGGTGTGCTGGACTCCCACCTCCAGTCTGTAGTGCTGCCTTCCTGTTCCTGGCCATCTTTTCCTTGGTCCTGCGCTTGCAGTCATGCCAGCGTTTCTTGCACTTGATGACTGTTCTGCGTACTTCAGCCGCACTGTTAATCTTGTCGACAATTTGTTGCCATATAGCCTCTCTCCTACTGATTGGCAACTTTGAGGTGACAAACAGTTGGTGCTGGTGTTGCGTCACCTCTTTAACCAGAATATCCTGCTCCTCTGCACTAAAGCGATACTTTCTTTTCTTCTTAAAAGTGTCCTGGTTCTTGTGTGGGTCATCCCGGCTGGTTCCTGGTCTGCTTTCATCTTCCTGGGGTCTGTAGTGGCATCTGGGATCCATTTTGGCTATCCTCTGGTGAAATGGCAGTGTTCGCCTATATCCGGTTTGCGGGGTCGTAAATCGACCCACAGTCATTTCCGCCACGTTAACGTCGTTTTGCTTTACGACTTGACGCTGCGGTGTGCGTCAAAAATAATGACTCCCACATGTGGTTTGCGCCGCCGTGCATCAAAGTATATATATGACGCCCGCACAGCGCACCAAAATGGCGTTAATCGGCAGTAATATTTTTGACGCAAAACTGCGCCGGCGCAGTTTTGCGTCAAAAAGTATAAATGTGGGCCTCCATTTCCTATCATTGTGATTCAGAATGCTGGGACATTTGTTACAGTGAGGAATATATCCCCCAAAGTTACACAGAGGATACAAGGAGATTAATTTATGAATTTTAAGGTGTTATTCCTTGGACAGGCTGCGAGGGAGACAAAGACAGTTAAAGTGTAAATATTAGACTATTGAACAATAAGGAGCCCCTCAGGCAGAGATGAATTGGTTTACGAGTATTTGAAGTAAACGGAAGCCTCATGGCCCGTGCTTGATGGGCAGCTCAGGCTGTTGACATTAGCTATTTTGTGTGTTTAAACATTTGGGTGATTTTAAAAGTATGAACTAGTCTTATGATTTTGAAAGTATGAATTATCCTTGAGTTGTGATGAATTTTAATGTAGTTATAGTTCACTCATTGGGGCCGCAATGGGGATTATGTAATTTGTGCAGATCAAGTTCAATTTTGATTAAGGGGCCCATTAGGGTCTTTGAGTATTCACTATCATGGAACATAACAAAGATTATTAATGACACTGCACATATTGAAGATGGTCAATGCACTGAGCGTTTTAGTACTTGATAAAATGATTTTGGTGATGTAATTGAGAAACTTATGCAGAACTAGAATTTTTAAGTATTTTGTCCATGTTTGATGTATTACCTGGAGAGAGTATATAAACTTGCACAAAACGGCACCGTCTCAGGTTTATAAAACTCGACAGCCAAAATGCGTTCTGTCCGGAGATACCCAATACAATATATGATTGACTTTTTTCAGCCTGCGAGTGCCGCCCTTCTCTAGACAATAGCGGAGGTTTGTGTGGTATTTAAAAGGTGATGTAGGGTCTCAACGTGCACTGCCAGCATTCAGGTGCAGACTGGCAAAACCATACATTGTTGGATATATATATGCACTTAGGCGCTGGTTTGCAACAAAAAATGTATCACCGGTTAACGGCATTCCTACGCGCCATGCGGGCGCCTTATTTAAGGATTGACGTTAGCCGGCACTGCGGGCTGGTCAGAGTAAAAAAAAATTACTCAAACCAGGCAGCGCCGGCGTAGGGGAAAATGGGGGTTCTGCATCAAAAAATGGTGCAAGTCAGGTTAGAGTCAAAAATCATGGCTCAAACCGGACTTGCAGTATTTTTTGACACACAACCCCCATTGAAATGACTCCTGTCTTAGCAAAGACAGGAGTTATGCCCCCTTGCCCAATGGTCATGCCCAGGGGACATCTGTCCCCTGGGCATGGCCATTGGGCACAGTGCCATGTAGGGGGGCCCAAATTAGGCCCCCCATGCCACTTTAAAAAAATCAAAAAATAATACTTACCTCAACTTACCTGTACTTACCTGGGATGGGTCCCCCATCCATGGGTGTCCTCCAGGGGTGGGCGAGGGTGGAATGGGGTGTCCCTGGGGGCGGGGAAGGGCACCTCTGGACTTCTTCCATAGTCAGAGACCATGAAAGTGAGCCCACAGGTCCCTTAACGCCTGCCCTCACCCAGGTGTTAAAAAACGGTGCACATCAGGCTGTGCGCTGTTTTTTAGGGCCCCCCCCTCCTGTGCTTCAAAATGACCTTAAAGTCAATTTTTGGGCGGGAACACCTACCTTGCATGTCATTAACGCAAGGCGGTTTCCCACATCCAAAAAATGACGTACACGGAGGAATTTTGATGTCCGCGGAGTCAGGCATCACAGTATAAAGTTTGTGCACGGTTTGCGCTGAATGTGCGTCACAATGTTCGACGTACATTCGGCGCAAACGGAGTATAAATATGCCCCTTAATACTTACCAGTAAAACCTTTACAACATTTACCGTTCATTTCTTTACAACAAAATTCATTCTAATGACGTGTGGTAAAGGCATGTTCGTATAATGGCATGTGTGGTAATGGCATCCGTGGTAACGTTGCATGCATGATTAAGCCTGCATGGTAATGGGATGTCAGGTTCAGTCTTCATTGTAAAGGCTGTTTCCCCTAAAGTACTAACCAAAATGTCTACGACAAAATGAACACCCTCATTTTGTTCCTATCTAAATTGAAAGCCTCATTATGAGTTTGGCAGTCATGAGACTGCCAAACTCGTGGTGGAGATAGAACTTTTGCAGCTTTGGCCATCTGACCTCTAAATTACTTCGGCGGTCGCACCACCAAAGGGCTGCCATCCCCACCAGGAGCATGGTTCCTGATGGCATGGCAGCAGTTGGGCATGCAACCAGCCATGGCGGTGCTGAACTCAGTGCCACCTGGCTGATTACAACCCCTCATTCCGCCAACCTTTTCATGGCGGTGAGCCTACCATGAAAATGCTGGTGGAAAGGAAGTGCTAGGAGCTACATGGGGACCCCTGCACTGCTCACAACCAGGTTGTGGGCAGTGCAGGCATCCCCTAGCCTAGCACCATCGGAATGCACACTGTCTGTTTTGCAGACAGTGCACAGTCTGTGGGTGCTAGAGGGGAGCCAAGGCAAACATCCTAACACTGTTCCCACCAGTCAGTCTGGCAGGAACAGGTATTACAATGTTCCCACCAGTCCGCTCCATGAGAACATTCTACTACGCTCAACGGGAACGTCACCGTTAAGGCGGTGGCATCCTCCCAGTGAGTTTGGCGGTCCTGTGGCCAGACTGTCACTTAGATCCTAAATGTTTTAAGTTTTATCAGTTTGGCTCAATCAAGATGATTGCAGGTGTGCCACACTTTTGTTAAGACTGTTAGCTCTCTAGTTATTCTTTATAACACTCTATGAGGCTTCAGTAGAACACAAGGGAAACAACAGACAGCCTGCTCCTGTTGGAAGTACATTTTTTACTGAGAATGTTAGACTTTGGTTTCATATGGCTGAGAAATATAGTGTTAATTTACAGAAAATATGCTCTTATTTTAGCTCCTGGAGCACCTCCCATCACCTCTATGGGAAAATCGTGAGAATACAGTTTTCTCTCATACATGATTCATGAAATCCCAGCAGGGCAAAATCACATTAGAACACACCACAACTCCTAAAATTAATATGGGACCATCAGCAAATGATTTATATTGTAACAAAACTTTGTTAGCACCCTTTATACATTCGCCTTTTTGTGACCCTCAAAACTTGCCATTCACTACAATGCATTTCAGTGGGCTGCTGTTGTATCTATTGGTGCCGAGATGGCTGCCAGCACCTCCTGGTTAAAGTGCTTTTTCCATGGAAACATGGTCCTAAGTATAACTACCTAGCTGCATATAAATATATATATATATATATATATATATATATATATATATATACATATATATATATTTATATATGTATATACATATATATATATATATATATATATATATATATACATATATATATATATATATATATATATATATATAATATCACATCACTTATGACATGGACAGTGACATTGATGATGACATCGTTGATGACATCTCAAGTAGTTTTGTATGCACGAGATGAGAGCCTAACTGACATCCCTGTAATTGTCCATTTAGTTTTTGTAGTTTTTAACATTTTATTTCATACCTGTAACCACTAACCTTTGTCAATGAGTGTGTGAGTGCATACGTGTCTCAGTAGGTCTGTGAGAGGTCTGTGAGTGGGTGTGAGAGTGTCTGAGTGGGTCTGTCAGTGGGCGCATGAGTGTCTCAGTAGGTCTGTTATTGGGAACATGAGTCTCTGAGTGGTCTGAAGTGGAGCTTCAACTAGGGCACCTGCTACTTTTATGTTTTTAAGTGCTTCCTGTTTAGGTTTAACTTCTGTGAAATGAGTATCAGAGCCAGAACAGCCCCAGGCCCTGGCCACAACTTAATAGGAGCAGAGGGACACTCTGCCCCCTTCCCTGGGTTGATTTTTGCCCCAGGTACGGCATCCCCTAGTGCCCGCCATGTCTCCTGGGTGCTCTCAGGGCACCTAGTCAGCATCTTTGCAGACCGTGGGGGTAACCTGAATGCCCCTGTGGTCCAACGTGGCTACTCGCCTCCTGTGGGAGCGGGCATTCCTCTCACGCAAAGGAATGGCTGAACTCACAGCTCACTGTGTGTGAGTGCAATCATTTCATCTGTTTCCCTGCTGACATATCTGCAGGCAGGGAAACAGATGAAAACTCTGCTCCCAGCAAGTGAAACCGGTTTGACAGTGCTTGCATCCTGGCAGCGGAGTTTGTGTTTGCTCTGACTTGACTGGAAGCTGTCAAAACGTCTGCCAAGTCAGAGCAGATACCTAGGTCCCAGTGATATGCACCCTGGGACATAACAGGAGCCGGCCCTAGGGGTTGGAGGTCCCCAGGGCCATTAATGGCTCTAGAATGGGGGGCTGTACAGCCCCTCCCTCATTTATTGAAAATAGAGTTGGCTCTGGGAAGGTGGTGATCCCTGGGGTTGGGGGGGGGGGAATCTGTGCTGCTGCCCCTATGTTTTTTCCATTTTGGCCCCAGGAAGGTGGTGGTCCCTGAGTCTGGGGGTATACAAGGCCCCCGCTAGGTATTTCTTACACTGTGGTCCTGGGGAGGTTGTGAGGAGGTGCATCAGTGTCTGAGTGGGTCTGTGGGTGAATATGTGAGGGTTTGAGTGAGTCTGTGAGTGGGTGAGTCAGGGTCTGAGTGGGTCTGTGAGTAGATGCATCAGTTTCTGTGTGGGTCTGTTAGTGGGTGCATGAACCTCTGAGTGGATCTGTGAGTTGGTGCATCAGTGTCTGAGTTGGTCTGTGAGTAGATGCATGATGGTCTGAGTGGGTTTGTGAGTGGGGGTGTCAGTGTCTGAGTCAGTTTGTAGTATGTGTGTCAGTGTCTGAGTTGGTCTGTAAATTGGTACATCAGTGACTGAGGGGGTCTGAGAGTGTGCGTGTGAGGGTTTGAGTGGGTGCTTGAGTGAGTCTGTGAGTGGGTGCATGAGGGTCTGAGTAGGTCTTTGAGTGGATGCATGAGTGTCTGAGTGCTTCTATGAGTGAATGATTTAGTGTATGAATGAGTCTGTAAATTTTTTTTAGAAATGTTGCCAATATTCACATGTTCATCGCAATGTTACATAGGGTCCATGCTGAGCATTGCAATGTATTCACAAATATCATGCATGGTGAACATTTTAAACCCATAATTTTACCCCTAAAAGACAACTATATCACACTGCTGGGGTCAGGGTACCTCCACCCTGACCCCTTATACCTCTTTTATTTTATTTTTCATCCCCAGGGCACATGTCCCGTAATCTAAAATGGAGGCCGCAACTTTCTCAAGAGGTTTCGTCCAGCCAATCACAGCATTACTGTTCGCGAGTGCATTTGTGAAGTTGGCGCGATAATTGCAAAAACGACTCAACGGATCTTATGCTCTAGACATACACATTTATTTTCCCAATAATATCTAAAAAATTACAGGTTTACACCAAATAGCAAAATGCATCCTCACCATGCACTGCTAATTACCCCACAAATTACAGCACTAATGACACCTTTGATAACATCATTGATAATATCAATCTAATATTTGTCGTAAATTTTTTGAAGCAATAACTACATGGCAGGGGCGCAAGTTATAGTTACCTTAGGGAATGAGCTTTAGTTACTTGAGATAACTCTAACTGTAACAAGTGATTTTCTATGGCTTTGTACATTTAAAATATAGCCTAACTATAATGTCCCTGTAACCTTTGTTTTTTTAAGTGAATATATAAATATATATATATATATATATATATATATATATATATATATACACACACACATATGTGTATGTGCAAGAGTATCTGGGTGTGAGAGTGAGGTGCGAGGGTGTCTAGGTGCGAGAGTGAGTGTGAGAGTGTCTTTCTCATTGTGAGAGTGTCTGGGTGTGAAAAGGGGTTAGAGAGTATCTCTCTGGGTGTGAAAGTGGATATGAGAGTCTCGCTGGATGCCAGAGTGGGTGTGAGAGTGTCTTTCTTGGTGTGAGAGTGGATATGAGAGTGTCTGTCTCATTGTGAGAGTGGGTGTAAGTCGCTCTCTGGGTGTGAGATTGAGTGTGAAAGTGACTGGGTGTGAGAGTGAGTGTCAGAGTGTATGTCCAATTGTGACGGTGGGCGTGTGAGGGTGTGCCTGGATATGAGAGTGGGTGTGAAAGTAAGTATATAAATATTTTTTGATATTTTGTGAAATCCGCTGATCCACTAGCGGATTTTCACCAAGGGCCTCACTGGGCCCCACGGATGGATCCACGGATTTCAGCAAACAGCCTAAGAAATTGTTTACGACTTTTTCACACAATTTATTAATGTTGTATCATATATAAATAAAACCCCATGGGGTCAGGGAACCTCTACACTGACCCCTTTATCTTCATTGCATCCCCCATTTTGGTCACAGGTACCATTCACCTGTAAAAACAAATGGCGGCTGCAAGCTCCTTGATAAGTTGTGGCCAGCCAATCTGATTCCTCCTTTCGCTTGTGGATCCGCGAATCGATCAGCGGAGATCCATGGAGTATCCGCGTGCCCAGAAATCTATATTTTTTCCCTTGAATATCTATAAAACAACTGAACCTAAATTTAGCATCCCTGTAACCTTATATATATTTACTTAGGTTACAGCAGCGTTTATATTAAGCTCACCTTTCAAACATACCGAACCATAGAAATTCACCTGTTATAGTTAGAGTTGTCTCAAGTACCTATAACTCCTGCTGTATGGTAACTATAACTTGCACCCTCGCCATGCACTGATAATTACCCCACAAATTAAGGCATTCATGACATCTTCGATAACATCACTGATAATATCAATGTACTATTTGCAGTAGCATTTTTGACAAACAAACTGTGCGTGGCGGGGGTGCAAGTTATAGTTAAGTTGGGGCAAAAGTAAATTTAATTTATTGCAATGGAGAATCTTTTACCCGTTGTTTGTTTCCATGATTTATGTCATATGACTTGTTAAAAGCAGGAACAATAATGGCACTCATTGTCATGAAGAAGGTTGCAATTAAGCAATGGAAACACATTGACTTTTGTTAGTTCATAATAAACTACATTTTGGGATCCACATTTGGAGTGCTGCTCTCTGTTTCGATGAGTCAAGGCGAGACCATGATATATATATATATATATATATATATATATATATATATATATATATATATACTGTATATATATATATATCTTTATAAGACCGATAGTCTCATCAAAGGGGAGTTTTTTGGAAAACACTTCAAGTATGTTGACTTCTTTTTACAACCCTTTGTTGAAGCACTACCCTCGTACATTAGAGACATCACTGATATTTTGCGGTTGATTAATGATAGTCCTTGGGATGATGATTTTCTGTTCATGTGTTTAGATGTCAATAGTCTCTACACGAGTATTCCTCATGATTTAGGCATTCAGGCAACTAGACATTTTTTAAGGGTGAGATCTTTGTCCTATTGGTTGCATACAGAGATGCTTTTGGAAATTATTTCAGTCTGTCTTACTAACAACCTTTTCTTTTTTAGCAAAGTGATATACAGACAAACACAGGGAACTGTGATGGGTACCTGTTTCTCCCTCCAGCCATGCAGGTCTTTTTCTTTGCTGGTGGAAGGAACAGGTAGTCAAGAGCATTGATCTCTTTAAACCACATGTAAATCTTCTGCATTTAGAAAGGTGATGTTGAATCAGCATATGACTTTATCAACAATCTGAATGATAACTCTTTGAATTTGAAATTCTCGTGTAGGATTGACTCGGAATCAATTGAATTTTTTGATGTGTTAATTTGAAAGGAGAATGGTAAATTATCAAGTACCTTATATAGAAATGAAACAGCAGGGAACAGTTTGCTTCATGACTGTAGCAGTCATCCTAAGAATTTAATATAGAGTATTCCTTACGGGGAGCATTTGAGAGCTCAACATAATTGCAGTTCAGATGAAGATTTTCACCAAGAAGTAAAAACAATGACTGAGAGATTCCTTCATGGAGGTTACAAGAAATGTACAGTTGACAAGGCGATTCACAAAGTTTCTCAGATCAAGAGAAATGATCTGCTACTTATAAAGAATAGACAACAAGATATGGAACAACCCATTAGGTTTATAACAATTTATCATGATAGTACCAGCGAAATGAGAAGGATTTTCAATAAATTTTGTCCAGTTTTAAAAACTGATGATACAATTTCTAAAAACTTAGATGATTATCCATTGTTTACATTTATGAGAAGTACTTCTCTAAATGTCTAATTGACAATCCAGTTCAAGACTTTTATATTTGTGGTAAATATAAAGCATGTAGGTACAGTGTGAACACAAAAAGGGTACATTTTCCTACAATTCCAAAACCTTACATCATTAGGAATCACTTAAATTGTGTTTCAAATTACTGTGTTTATGCATTAATGTGTCCTTGTAACAAATTGTATATTGGAAGTACCATTCATACAGCAAAGAAACAGGTGTTAGAATATGCTTGGGCCATTTTACATCATGTAGCTATATATTTTAAGGAGTTCCACTCACAAAAAGGTAATCTATTGAAGGTTGTAGTTCTGGACAGATTTGCAATCAGTTAAAGAAGAGGCAATAGAACTTTACTGTTGAGAAGATTGGAGTCAAAATGTTTTATAAGGTTTATTACACTTCACCTGATAGGTCTTAATTTGGACATAGAATTGGCAGTACATGTAGGTGATTAAAATATCTCATTCTGCCTTAAAGTATGTATCTGGTTCTTTTAGAGGAACATGTACATACAGTTTTTTAGATATATTTGTTTATATTGTCCAAACACATGATCCAACTGATTGTCTGCGGTCTGATTTTCTTGTATGTTTTTAATATTTCAATGTCAGTTTTGAATTTGTTTTTTCACAGTCACAGTAGTGGTGAAGCATCGACTGACATATTCATTGGATTTTAAGCAGGATGCTGATAGGATTGATGGAAGGCAAAAGAGCTATTATTTCATTTCATATGGTTTCATATGATTACATGAATTATAAATATGCACAGTAATTGTAGAAATATATAATATTGCTGACAACATTTTGTGAAAAAATATGTAAAAAATAAGCGGACCAATGGCTTTGCAAAGATGTCTGTAATGGTTTTGCTCTTGCTTCGAGCATAAGGTGTTGTAGTGCGTTTTTAATGTTGATTGGAAATTGAATCAGAACGATATAAATCTAAACTTTTTTGGCACTTTGTTGCTTGGGATAAAGGAAACATTTAGCCCAGTTGGGTATGATTGTAACATGATACTGTTTTAAGTGCCATTGTTATATTATTAATTCATCAAAAAATAACCATTTACAAAAAATAACCATTTAAAGATGGCCGCAATTCTTGTGCTCCTGCTTTAAGTATAAGGTTTTGTAGTCCATTTTTTATGTTAAGTGGCGTTTGTAGCATTGTAATATAAACAGAAACTGTCCTGGCGTTTGTTGCTTATGATTAAGGAAACTTTGTTTCCGAAGCGAGTCGAGTGGTTTGTGCCATTAAAATACTAACTACAGCAATTGCCATGTGACTGGGACTTTTGTTTTACTCAGCAGAATACAGATCGCTAAGAGTGAGAGGAATTTGACTGTAATTTTAGGGGGTTGCTACCCCATCCCGGTCTGCCGTGTCACGGGCAAAGGGACCTAGCAGTTTATACAAGAAGATGAAGGATCACAAGAAAACAACAGCCAGCCAAGGCAAAAATCTGGATCCCAAAGGATAGAATGAGTCACAAGAAAATTAAATATCCAAGAAAGAAGTATCTCAAACATGTGATCTCACCAAAGAACAAAAATATATTTCCACTACAATGTTTCGGCTTCCGCCTTCCTCAGTTAGTACAAGATGGTTTGTTCAGTGGTTGCACAGCTGACACTGCTGGATTTTCAAAAAGCGGGATGAGTGAAGATTCCAATTGGAATGTGGAATCAATGTAATCCTAAGAACTCTTCAGATATGCAGAAATCAAGTGGTATTGTCAATGATGTTCATTCCATCTGGATGCAGTGGTTTTAAATGGTACATCCGAAAACGTCCAGACCATAATACAGCCAACATGATAAGGGACTTAAAAACCTTCCAGAGAAGATGCAGACTTGCAGAATACTGTAACAAAAATTCTAATGTTGATCTTCCAAGCTACCTTCCAGATCCATTTAAGAAGTTCCACCATCCAAATCATGGACTCCTCAAGGTGGTAGAAATCATGTTCTCGATACGTACATTTTATCCATTAACAAACACATCAAATAATCAACACCTAAAAGGATCTGTTTGAGTTACTTCTTTCTTGGATATATATATATATATATATATATATATATATATATATATATATATATATATATATATATAAATATATATATGTATATATATATATATATATATCCATATACATATTTATATATATTTTAAATGCTGAGCACCCAGGTATTAGAAAATCATGTTATCATTATTTATAAGAAACTTTCATATAAATATAAATTCCCTCTATACATCAGCCAAAGGCCATATAGTATATCATAATATCTCATATATGATAAACTAAGGAAAAATTTGATCAAGTCTTCAAGACATATCCTGCCAATACCAAAAGTGTGTATATATATATAGTCATCTCAGACTTGAAATCCTAGCTGCTAATGTGCACCGAAAGCTCCTCATCAAAATTCCGACGCACAATACATTCCTCCTCTCACTGGTCCCTCCACCCTGTCAATGCCAAAATAAGACAAATTATCAGAATTCTTGGCATGTTCTTTTTACCAATGCCTGGCTACTGGATAATTCCTGTCACAATTTTTGATCGCTCTCAAATGCTCCAACACATGATTCTTAACTGAGAAGATAGTACTCCCAATGTACCGTAAACCACATGGGCATTCTAGATCATAAACACAAAAATCACTATTGCATGTGATTACCTTATTGATCTTCTTTTCCTGTCCATTCGGCATTGTATATGTCTTAACATTTGAACTGTTCTTACAGGCTTTGCAATTGCCACATTTGTAAAAACCCTTCTGTTCAGTTAGCCAGCTGGCCTGTTTCTGAGGCTGCTTCATATCACTGTGTACCAGGAAATCCCTCACTGATCTGGCTTTCCGATAAGTAATCAAGGGAGAAGGAGAAACCTTATCACCAACCACACTATCTGCTCTGATCACATGCCAGTGCTTGGAGATCATCCTCCTAATCTCCTGAGATTCGGCATTGTAGGAGGTGATCAATCTTACCTTACCCTCACCCTCAGAAAAGCCAGATCTCTGTGTAAAGAGATCCTTTCTGGAAACATTTCTTGCTCTGTCCCTGGCCATCAAAAGGACCTGAGGAGAATACCCTCTCACGCGAAATCTCTGTAGCATCAAAGTCTCTTCTCCCTCATATGCAACCTCACCATTAAAATTGCGTCCAGCCCTTAATAATTCGCCATAGGGGATACTCCACTTTTAATTAGTCGGATTATGACTTCATGCATGTAGAAGGCTATTACCTGCCGTCTCTTTCCAATAAAGGCTAGTACACACCTTACCCTCATGAATTTCCACATGTACATCCAGAAAATCAATAACATTACTGTGCAAATGGTGAGTAAAAGGTACATTTATTACATTAGTTGAAATCAAATTCAAGAAGTTGAGTAAAAGACTCGCAGATCCATCCCAAATGACACAAATATCATCAATATATCTGATCCAGAGGGCTATATGACTCGTCCAAGGCTCATTTTCATCTGTCCAGATATGTTGTTGCTTCCACCAGCCCATAAAGATGGCAGCAAAACTTGGAGCAAAGCAACTTCCCATGGCAGTCCCTGTCACCTGTCTGTACCAATTATGGTTAAAGATGAAGAAGTTATTGCTGAGACAAAAATCCAACATATCCAACAGCATCATGATATGATCATACATATTGATGGCTTTATCACGAAAAAAGTGTTTACACGCTCCAGTTCCTAAAGTATGGTCAATGCAAGTATATAACATCACTACATCTATTGTAACCAACAAATATGTGGACTTCCAAGGTATTTCCTCAATCCTGGAAATAAAATCTGCACTATCTCTACAGTTAGATGGCAGGTTCAGAACATAAGGCAACAAGAAAAAATCCAAATAGAGAGAAGTGGGTTCTAACAAACTACCATTTGCTGAAATGATTGGCCTGTCTGGGGGGTTAGCCTTATTTTTCTGGATTGTAGGAAGCATGTAGAAACAGGGTACCACTGGTTTCTGCACATGTAAGAACTGAAATTCTTCTGCACTGATGAGACCCCGTTCTCTCCAATCACCACGTTTACTATGGTAGCCACCTATAGACTGCTTATAAGTTTCATATAATGATACCTCATAATCTCTCGATCTCAAGAGCTGTCGCTCTGCTTCCTTCAAATATGCCTGTACATCCCAGAAGACCACATTCCCACCCTTATCCGAAGGTTTAATTACCACATTTTTGTCTTCCGCTAACGGGCGGAGGGCTAATCTTTGAGGTACAGTAAGATTCTCAGCAAAATGGTTCTTGCTCTTCTGCCATAATTTAAACAAATCCTTTGTCACTAATTCCTGAAATGTGTCAATATTGTCATGTGGAGTATTTGGATTACACTTAGATTTAGGTTTGAACGAATTGCTACTGGTCCTATCAACCTCCAAATTAATTGCAACCAAAAAATTCCCTTTCTGACTGATAAGACTATTCTAGGTCATATTCTAGATCATGTAAGGCCCTCATCAATGCGAGTTCTACAATAGTCCATATATTTTATTAGAGTTTTTTGTTTTGCTATAACTTTGGTGCCGCTTGACAAATCTCCACGGCATTTTCAAAACGCATACTTTTGTCAGTACAGCTGCTGTCTTGAAAGTTTTCTGGTGATCGGTCAAGCAGGGGCTGTGAAAAAGCAGGGTCCTGTAAGACATTTTCCCCTTTAATTTTTCCATAGGACCTTTAGACACACCTACAGCACGAACCACTGATTGAACTTACACCAAACTTGGCATGAAGATAGATTATTTTCCGCAGATTACACTTTTTGTGGTTTGGAGCAAATTTGTTCAGTCGTTTTAGAGCAATTTAAGGCCAAAAAAATATATATATCTAGGGACACGGATCCTCTGTGGATCCAACTTTCTCTGTGCTGATATATGATTGGCTGCTAACACTTCAACAAGGAAATGTTGGTAGCCATCTTGGGACTTGGTTTCATCTGAGTCCCAGAAAAAAAAAGCCAAAAGAAAGAAAAGTGGACAGGGTAGAGTCACCCTGACCCATTAGCCCTGGTGCTGGGGTCCCTGAGGGACCTCACCAGGGTTAAAAGCATTTCTTTTTAAAACATCAGAAAAATCTTGGGGGCATTTGGGGCTTAGCAGAGGAGGGGAGTGCATGGGATCCCCCTCCCTGGGCTTTAATAAGCCCCAGGGACAACCACCTCCCTGGGACGATTAAAGTAATGTGAGTGGGGCCGTGCCCCTCACGACCTGGGGACCACCAACCCCAGGACAAAATGCTTTTTTAAAGTGGGGGGCCCTAGTGCCTTTCCCACAGTCCCAGGGACCACTACCTCCCAGGATGAATATTGAAATATGAGTGGGGGCAGTGTGGCCCCAGGGGACCACCACCCCTGTGATATTTAAGAAATTAGGGGAGATGAGGCCTCTCTAGCCCTGCCACAGCCACAGCCCCAGGGACAGGGACCACCATCTCCCTGGGGCACCTAAACAATAAGGTCCAGGGGGGCCCGTGGCCCTCCATTAGCCCCCGGGGATGACCACCTCCCCGGGCCTTCTTGTAAGTTCAAGGAGCCACTAATTGCCCTGTGGACCACCACCCCTGTTACATCCTGGGGTGCCTACCCCCAGGGCATAGCTGTTTGCTGTGGCTTGGCTGCAGCTGTGAAAGCTGCAGCAAGGTCACAGCAAACAATCTGGTATTTGACAGCAGGACCTGTGTGCAGGAAACAGAGATTAAATCCTTCTACAAGCCCGGAGCTGCTGCTTAAAGCAGCTCCTTGCTTGCTGGAGCAATGGTACCGCAGGGGAGGTCTTGAAGCTTCCTCCGCAGTGCTAGATAGCCCATAAAGGGCTTTATCCCATAAAGAGCAAAAAACAATTATTAGGTCAGTATGAAGGTCATAGACCTTCACGCTGAGCATTGAGGGTTTGAGTCCATCTGGACCCGTTTCTCTTTTTTTTTAACTACAAACATTTAAGGATCATACTGAAGGGTAATCTTACTGTTTTTAAATGAGAAATACATTTCTCTTTTTAATTTCTTCAAAAATATCTAATTCAAAGTATATCAGATATCAAAGCCTAAAAATCTCCATATCTCTCTCCCTCTCACTCTCTTTCTCTATCTCTCTATCTCTCTCTCTCTGTTTCTTTCAGCCTTTCTCCCACTCACACAATCAATCAATCAGTGATTTCTAAAGCATGGCTAATCACCTGTAGGGTCTCAAGGTGCTATTTGTGGGTGTGCTGCTCAATCGAAGAGCCAGGTCTTGAGGACCTTCCTGAACTGCTTCAGTGATGTGGCCTGCCTGAGTCTGAGAGGGAGCGTGTTCCATGTCTGGGCTGTTAGGTAGGAAAAGGAGCTTCCTCCTGCTGTACATTTCTGGATCTTGGGAACGTCTGCGAGGGAGAACTGGAAAGAGCGGAGATGTCTGTTGGTTACATAGAAGGTGAGGTAGTGGTTGAGGTATGCCAGTCCTATGCTGTGCAGTGCCTTGTAGGAGGGGATCAGGAGTTTGCATGTGATGTGCTTGTTGATTGGGAGCAAGTGTAGGTCTCCGAGGTGGGAGGAGATGTGGCTGTGTCTGGGGATGTCCAGGATGAGTCTGGCTGCTGCACTCTGGATTCTTTGTAGTCTTGACTGTAGTTTGCATTGCTGTAGTCCAGTTTGTTAGTAATGAGTGCGTTGGTGACTGTCTCCCATGTGTCACAGGCAATTTACTTGAAAATCTTTTGAAGGAGTCAGAGGGTGTGGAAGCATGACGATGAGATGGCATTAACTTGACGGGTCATGAATAGAGAGGAGTACAGGATGATGCCCAGATTGCGTGTGTGGTCCATGGAAGCGGGGATGTTTTCCAGAAAGGTGGGCCACCAAGAATCATTTCAGGTGGAACGGGTAGAGCCGATTACAAGGATCTCCATCTTGTCTGAGTTGAGTTTGAGGCAGCTGGCTTTCCCCCAATGGGAACTGCTCTCATACCTTTGTGGAAATTTATCTTGGTTTTTGCAGGGTCATCGGACAGATAGAGGATCAGTTGGGTGTCGTTGATGTAGAAGACTATTTTTAGCCCTTGTTGTTTGATGATCTTGGCTAGTGGAGCCATGTAGATATTGAAAAGTGCCAGGCTGAGTCGTGTCGTCTGGTGCAGAGCGTGGAGTGGAAGACGGTGTCAAATACAGTGGATAAGTCGAGGAGGATGAGTGCCGCCGTGCCGCCGTGCCTCCGTGGTCTAGTATGGCACGTATGTTGTCAGTGGCTGCTAGGAGTGCTGTTTTTGGTGCTGTGGTTGCTTCTGAATTCTGATTGGGTTCGGTCTAAAATGTGGTGTGTCTCAAGGAATTTGGTGAGTTTCTGGCTGACGGCCTTGTCTGTTATTTTGGCTGGGATTGGGAGCAGAGAAATAGGTCTGTCGTTTTTCAGCTCCCTTGGTTCGGCAGTGGTTTCTTGAGCAGTGGGTTGATCTCAGCGTGCTTCCAGTCTGACGGGAAGGTGGCAGTCTCGAAGGATCAGATGATAGTTTGGCAGAGCTCAGGTGCTATGAGGGGGCTGGCCCAGTTGAAGATATCATGAGGACTTGGATCCGAGGGTTCTCCTCAGTGGATGGAGTTCATGAGTCTGTGGGTGTCCTCTTGCTGATGGCGGTCTAGGAGTTCAGGATCTGGTTTGGTACTCTGTCCGTGGTGGTGTTTGTGGGTGGTGAAGGTGGGTTTTGGTTCCTGAAGCCTTCGTAAATGTCCTGGATTTTTTGGTGGAAAAAGGTAGCAAGGCCGGTACAGAGGTTTTGGGGGGAGGTGGATATGGTGTCTGTCCCAGGACTCATGAATTATTTGATGATGGCAAAGAGGTCTTTGCTGTTGTGAGTGCTGGTGCTGAGGCATCCTTGCTATCTAAGATGCAGTTGTTTTATTATACTCATTATTGAAACATATACTGCTTCTGTTTGTCATTTATATATGAGAATGAATTGTAAATGAGAGAAACGGTGGAGACCTGAGTCACTGCGACTTCCCTGGGAAGCCAAGTATGACATGCGCTCGGCTGCCCAGTCATCCCTATCCTTGGGTAGAGATGAGGCACTGCTAGTTAGCCGGAGCAAAACCTGGATTTGAGCAACAGGTGTCACCAGCAGTGGGTTAGACTTAGTCTCCCACACCGCAGGCGATTCTGCCGCTAAAAATCCAGTAGTCTCATTAGAATAATGAGAGCCTACGTTACATGGCGTCGCCACAAACCATTGAGGTGTTTTGGTATGTCGGTTTCCTGCTGGTTTCCTTCGAGGGGGCTAAATTGTTGGCGCTTTCTGATAACTAGTGGTGTAGATTGTATGCAGCTTCATTAGCGTCCATTGAGGACGGTGGGGGGAGTGGTTGACCCACTCACACATAGTCACCCACTCAGAGACCCATTCAGACACTCACGCACCCACTCACAGACACACTCAGACACTTGTGCACCCACTCACAGACCCAGTTAGACCCTCATGCACCCACTCACAGACACACTCAGATTGCTCAGACAGGTCTGAGGAAGTGGCAGGCCCGGGGGGGGGCTGTGTGGCCCCCGCATTTTTTTACATTAAATTCCCTGGGGAGGTGGCTGCGTTTGAATGCCCAAAAACAAGCGCAGGAGCCCGCACTTGTTTTTTTTTTTTATTTAAAAAGATATATATTTTTTGCACTGGGACCACACACCAGAGCTAAGGGGTTAGGGTAACTCTAGCCTGGCCCCTTGCCTTTTTTTTACTTTTTTGTGGGATCCAGCTAAAGCCGAGTCCCGAGATGGCTGCCAACATTTCCTGGTTTGAAATGTTGGCAGCCAATCAGAGCTGTGCATTTTCCTGCACAAGCTAGTTACTTTTCACAAAATCGTCATAAGGGATCCGCGGCCCTAGATATCTACATTTATTTTCCCTTTAATATCTCCAAACCTGCTGGACAGATTTGCATCAGATAAGTGAAAGTGTAATCTGCGTACTGAAATTTGGTGTAATTCCGTCCAGTGGTTCAGGCTGTAGTAATGTTCAAAGGTCCTATGGGTGTATCTATCTATCTATCTATCTATCTATCTATCTATCTATCTATCTATCTATCTATCTATCTATCTATATATATATGTACATATATATATATACATATATACAGTATATATATATATACACACACACGCACACACACACACACACACACATATATATTACTCACTGGCGGGTAGCAGTGTTATAGTTAGGACCAACCTAATTTCCATAGGAAGAGTGTTTATTATTTTGCCAATGAAGTTGGCGCTGCATAATGTATCTTCACAAAATTTAAAAAACTCATATTTTAGTCAGTTCAGCTGCTGTCTTGAAAGTTACAGGGTGATCCGTTAAACCAGAACAGAGAAATAGGGGGGGGTCCCAAAACATCTTTTCTGCATGCATTTTCCCATATGTATTTTGAACACCACTACAGCCAGAACTGATGAACGGAAACTTACGCCAAACTTGGCCAAAAGCTAGCTCTTGGTACAGAAAGCGGTCTTTTTGTGAGTAGGTGTAAATCCGTTTTGTAGTTTTAGAGATATTAGAGTTTAAAAAATATAGGTATCTAGGTGCCAGGATTCTGTGCTGATCCATCTGTTTCTGTGCTGATCCATCTGTCCCTATGCGGTTATCTGATTAGCTGCCAACACTTTAGCAAGGAAGCGTTGGCAGCCATCTTGGAACTCAAGAAATTTAGCTGTGATAGTTATTTCAGGTAACGATAACTCATGCCCTAAGGTAACTATAACTCGTGACCCCGCCATGTACAGTTTTTTCCCCTATAATTCCCCTAATAATATCCCCTGAATAATATCAACTATGTCCTCCTGGGTTCCCTGGCCCCACCTATGGCACCAATTATTCATGGATGGGTAATGCAGGGGGAGCCTCAAGGTCCCAGTGATCCCAGCCAGTTCCCCTTCTCCTGCGGGAGCTGCTGAAAAAGCAGCTCCCTCTGTGTGAGCAATCTTTTTTTCTCTTTCTCTGCCTGCCTGATAGCGGGCAGAGAAAGAGATGAAAACTCAGCTCTCAGCAAGAGTGAGCAGTTTTCATGCTCCCACTTGCTGGGAGCAGAGGTATGTTTGTTTTGCTTGGAGAGAGTTGTCATAGCTCTGGCCAAACAAAGCAAAGAGCTACCTCCTGAGGATGGGCACCTCAGGAGGTATTGGGAGCCAGGCCTGGGGGTGGTGGTCCCCAGGGCCATAGACGGCTACATATATATTTCAAGAAAAAACAAAGGTTAACCCTTTGGTAAAGTTAGGAATACGTGTATTCTTTCTAAACAAACCAAACTTAAAATAGAGACAAATTAGAATTTCTTCAGTTATATTTATACTTTAAATGTATAATTTACACATCACCTTTTAGTTATGCAGAGCAGAACAGTGTGGCTATTGCGTTGACTATGCTGTGGATGGAGATGCACAAGGTATAATAATTTTAAGGTGTTGCATAAATTATAAATAAAAGGTAGATTATTTCACAGATTTACATTTTTTGTAACCTTTGCTTATAGCTGAAGAATAAATAAAGTTATATTAATTTAAAGGTGGTACGTAAATCATAAAATTAAGGTGTAACTATAACTTAAGAGTGTCTGGTGTAGGTGGATTTTGAATTTGGTTTGTACAGAAAGAATAAAGATTTTCTACCTATGACAAAGGTTTGACCTTTTGTTTTGTCATTGAATTTCAATGTTTTTTTTATTTTTTATATATATTGTTTTGAAATTGTAGAGTTTACTGTCACCTAGTGAAGTGCTATTCAGTGGAATATGTGGTACCATACAGAAGAGGAGAGTGCCATAAAGTGTATTCTCATAGAATATAGGCCCTCATTCCTACTTTGGAGGGCGGCGCTCGCCGCCCGCCAAGCGGGAACCGCCAGAAGACCGTACCGCGGTCAAAAGACCGCGGCGGTCATTCTGACTTTCCCGCTGGGCTGGCGGGCGACCGCCAAAAGGCCGCCCGCCCGCCCAGCGGGAAAGCACCAGCAACGAGGAAGCCGGCTCCGAATGGAGCCGGCGGAGTTGCTGGTGTGCGACGGGTGCAGTTGCACCCGTCGCGATTTTCAGTGTCTGCCAAGCAGACACTGAAAATCAATGTGGGGCCCTGTTAGGGGGCCCCTGCAGTGCCCATGCCAGTGGCATGGGCACTGCAGGGGCCCCCAGGGGCCCCACGACACCCGTTCCCGCCAGCCTGGTTCTGGAGGTGAAAACCACCAGAACCAGGCTGCCGGGAAGGGGGTCAGAATCCCCATGGCGGCGCTGCTTGCAGCGCCGCCATGGAGGATTCACAGGGGCAGCGGGAAACCGGCGGGAAACCGCCGGCTTCCCTTTTCTGACCGCGGCTTTACCACCGCGGTCAGAATAGCCCCAGAAGCACCGCCAGCCTGTTGGCGGTGCTTCCTCCATCCCCTACCCTGGCGGTCTCGGACCGCCAGGGTAGGAATGACCCCCATAGTGTTGAAAAGTGGAGTCAAGTAGAGCGGAATGTGGTACAGTGGATCAGCGAGCAGTTGAATAGCATACCGTGGAGTGGTGTAGAGTAGAGATGCATACAGTGGAGTGTTGTACAGTGGAGTGTGGTACAGTTGAGTGGCATATAGTGGAGGGCATACAGTGGAGTACCATAGGGTATAATGACACAGAGTGGTACAAAGTGAAGTAGAGTATACTGAAGTGGCATACAGTGGAATAGTGTAGCATTTAGTGGGACGAGTCGAGTTGCATACAGTGGAATAGTATAGAGTAGAGTAGTATAGAGGGCACTAGCAAAGAGTGCAGGGCTGTAGAATGGAGTGGCATAGAGTGGAGTGGCATGGAGTGGTGTGTCAGAGTGGAGTGGCATAGAGTGGAGTAGTAAAGAGTTGTGTGGTGTAGAGTACAGTGGAATGGTTTAAAATGAAATACCATATATTAGAGTTGTGTACAGTATAGAGTGGAGTGCCACAAAGTAGAGTTGGCTACAGTGGAATGATGTAGAGTGGATTGGGGTACAATGTAGTGGTGTACAGTGCAGTGCCATACAGTGGATCGTGTTAGAGTGGAGTGGCATACACTGGAATACTGTAGGATGGAGGGGTGTACAGTGGCATAGAGTAGAGTGATGTACAGTGGAGTGATCTAGAATTTGATGGCATAGAGTGGGCTGAGGTACAGTGAAGTGACATACATAGGAATAACCTAAAGTGGAGTGGCATGGTGTGAAGTGCAGTATCATACAGTGGAATAGTGTACACTGGATTAATGTAAAGTGAAGTGGAGGAGACTGGAATAGCATAAAGTACAATAGCATAGAGTGGAGTGGTGTACAGTGGAGTAGCATACAAAAGAGTGGCTTAGAGTGGAGTTTTGTAGGCTGGAATACTATAGAGTGGGGAGTTATAGAGTACAGCAAGGTAAAGTGGAGTGGGTGGACTAAAGTGGTGTATAGTTCAATAGCATACTGTGGAGTGGCGAAGAGTGGAGGGTTGTAGAGTGGAGTGGTGTATAGTGGAATAGAGCAAAGTAGAGTTGCGTAGAGAGGAGTGGGGTAGAGTGGAGTGGTCTAAAGTGGAGGAATGACCAGTGGAGTGGTGTAGAGTGCAATGACATTGAGCATTGCTTGTGCACAGTGTAGTGATATAGAGTGGAGTGGCATATAGTGAAATAGTGTACAGTAGAGTGGCATAGAATCTAGTACCATACAGTGAAATAGGTTAGAGTGGACTGAAGTAGAGTGGAGTGGTGTACAGTGGCATAGAGTAGTGTACAGTGGAGAACAGTAGAACAGCATATGTTAAAGTGGCATACAGTGGAGTAGTGTAGGGTGGAGTGGCATAGAGTCGAATAGCATAGAGTGGAGATCCATATAGTGGAGTTGTGTACAGTGGAAAAGTGTAGATTATATTGAGGTACAGTGTAGTAGCATACAGTGGAGGGGCATAGACTACAGTGTTATATGCTTGAGAAGCAGAAAGTGGAATAGGCTAGACTGGAGTGGTGCATAGTACAGAGGCATACAGTGCAGTGTATTAGAGTGTAGTGGTGTACAGTGGTTTAGAGTAGATGAGAGGGGCATACAGTGAAGTATTTCACAGTAGACTGGCACAGAGTAGAGTGAGGTACAGTGCAGTGGCGTACCTTATAATAGTGCCATGGAGTATAATGGAGTGGCACACAGTCGAATAGCGTACACTGGAGTAGGGTATAGTGAAGTGGCATAGAGTGGAAAGGCATAAAGTGTAATAGAGCAGATTTGAGTGGGGTACAGTGGAACAGCATAGAGTAGAGTGGCATAGAGTGGAGTGAGGTACAGTGTAGTGGTGTACAGTGGAATAGCACAAACTGGAGTGGTAAGGAGTTGATTGGCATACAGTGTTGTGGTGTAGAGTGGAGTGTTGTAGAATGGAGGGGGGAGAGTTTAGTGAAATTGTCATATGTGCTAGTGGGACAATGAGTTTCACAACTTTTTGCTGTTTAGTACTTTGGAAGTCTTTCATTTGCAGTACTGATTTCTAGTGTTTAACGTTAAGAGTAAAACTTCCAGTGGGTCCTCTTTTAGCTATAGCAATTGTTATCTCCCTAGGAGTGAATTCTCCTTTTGTTGATAGTAGAGTTCTTCTTTTCTTCCTGATTTACAGCTTCTGGGCCTCCCCGTTGGCACCCTGAGAAAGCCAACCTCCTCCTGGGGCATGACAGAGGATAGTGTGAAACCGATGGGGTATGACAGGTGATTCCAAGCTTCAGTCAGTGGTGTCTCAGTCCTCAGGAATGATGTCAGCTGATGTCCCACATGACCCGAGTAGACTAGCCTGCTGTCAGGTTTCCTCATCAGTTCTGTAGGTTGGCTTGACCCGTTGAGGAGAAAACTTCAGATTCCGGTCCCTTACCTCGCATCCCTCTTACTCACTCAACGGCAAACCTTTGCCTCCTTCTTAGTTCTGCATCCCTCACTTCCTGTCTCTCCTTCATCCGTTCTTTCTGTCACCGTCCCCTTTTATAGCCTGTTGTGTCCTTATTCTCTTTCTATGTACTTCTCTTCGTCTGTTTCCTGGAATGTAAACTCTCTTTTTTATTTAAAGTGCAGTGGAAAGCGTGGACTAGTATTGAAGTTCCAGTAAGTCTTCCCCCTCTGATCCCTCTCTCATATCAGTATCCCTCTGACAGGGGTTGACTTTAGTAGTTTTCAGTGTAATAGAGTACTATGGAATGGCGTAGAGTGGAGTGTTATAGAGTGAAGTGATGTACAGTGGAGTAGCATACAGTGGAGTGCTGTACAGCAAAATACCGTTCAATGTTACAGGCATACAGGGAATTGACATAGAGTGGCGTGGCATGTAGTGGAATAACATATAGTAGAGTGGAGTGTCTTACAATAGAATAAGGTAGAGTGCAATAGGGTAGAGTCAATTGGCGTAGAGTGGAGTGTCATAAAGCAGTGTAGAATTGAAGAGGAGTGATGTTCAATGTAATAGCATACAGTGCATTGTCTTAGAGTGGAGGGGCATATAGTGGAGTAGAGTACAATACAGTGGCATAGACTGGAGTGGCATACAGTGGAGTGGTGTAGAGTGGAATAAGGTAGAGTAGAGTGGCGTAGAGTGAAGTGGTGTACAGTGGAGTGGAGTACATTAGAATAGCATATATTAGAGTGGCATATAGTGGAGTGGAGTGGTGTAGAGTGCAATATCATAGAGTGGAGTCTCGTACAGTGGTGTTGCCTACTGTGGAATAGTATAGTAGCATATAGTGGAGTGGTGTAGGCTGGAGTTTCATACCATTGAGCAGCATGCAGTAAAATAGTGTACAGTGGAGTGTTGTATAGTGCAGTGGCATACAGTGGAGTGTGTTAGAGTGAAGTGGTGTACACTGGAATAGCGTAAAGTAGAGCAGAGTATAGTGGAGTGGCTTGGAGTGGAATGGCATGCAGTTAGGTGTTGTACAGTAGACTGGCAAAGAGAAGTGCTAGGTACAGTGTAGTAGCTCACATTGGAATAGCGAAGAGTGGAGTGTTGTAGGGTGGAGTGGAATATATGGAGTAGCATACAGTGGAATAGCGGACACTGGAGTGTGAAAGAGTGGAATGCCATAGAGTTGAGAAGCATAGAGTGTAATAGTGTAGAGTGGAATGGCATACAGTGAAGTAGTGTAGAGTAGAGTAGAGTGGTGTATACTGGAGAGAGGTACAATCTAGTGGCATAGAGTAGAATAGCATAGACTGGAGTGGGATAAAGTGGATGGTGTACATTTTAGTGGTGTAGAGTGTTGTAAAGTAGAATACCATACATTGAAGTGGTGTAGAGCAGGGTACAGTGTAGTGGTTAAGAGTGCAGTGGCATACAGTACAATAGCATACTGTGCAGTGGCATTGAGTAGAGTGTTGTAGAATAGAGTGCCATACATTGAAATAGCATAAAGAGTTGTGGCGTATAGATAAGTGGCATGGAGTGGAGTGGCATACAATGGAGTAACAAACAGTGGAGTGGTGAAGAGTGGAATAACATTGAGTGTTATTGGTGTACAGTGCAGTTGTGTACAGTGGAGTCACATATAGTGGAATTGCGTAGAGTAGAGTGGTGTCGAGTGGAATAGCACACAGTGTAGTATGGTATAGTAGATTGTCATAGAATAGAGTGGCGTAGAGTGTTTGATGTAGAATGCAGTGATGTGCAGTGTTATAGCATGCAGTGGATTGTTGTAGAGTGGAGTGGTGTATAGTTGACTGGAGTACATTGGAGTGTCATAAAGTTCAGTGGCATACATAGGAGTAGCATACAGTGCAGTGGTGTACACTGAAGTGGCATATAGTGGTTTGCGCGGAGTGAAATAGCATTGAGTGTAGTGTCATAAAGTGGAGTAACGTAAAGTGGAACAGCATACAGTGGAGTAGTTTAGAGTGGAAGGGCATACAGTATATTGGTCTACACTAAATTGTCAATAAATGGAGTGGCATGAAGTGTGCAGTTGTGTAAAGTGGAGTAGCATACATTGGATTAGTGCAGGTTGGAGTGCTGTAGAGTGTATTAGTATAGAGTGGAGTGGCATAGAGTGAAGTGGCATAAAGTGGAGTGGCATGTAGTGAAGTGTGGTACTTGAAACAGACATGGTGTGAAAGTGTGATAATGGCTGTAGATAGTAAGTGGAAAGAAAATATATTATTTGGTGTAAAAGGTAATTTTTGGTAGTATGTGTGAATATTGTAATGAGACTAAAGTAATTTTTAAAATACTTAGGACCCAATTTAGTTCTTGGTAGGACTCCTGTCATCCCTATGAAGTGGATTTTACAGTACTCTGTCAAGATGACGGAATTCCGACGGACGTATTTGGATGTATAGCAGCTGAATTTCTGTCCATTGAAAAAGTGCATTCTGTCACGTAAGCGGTTTCCCACTGCCGATGCAGCAGACTCCTATGCTGGCTAACAGTACTCAATTGATGTCAGGATGGTGGGATTGAGTTGACCATATTTAGATATCACAGTTGTGCTGGCATTGTTGTAGCAGCGGATGCCTGATGGTGGGATTCCATTGTGGGATGTGTTACACAGTTTTCTAAGTCTATGGCTAATGGATGGATGCTAGCAGCACAGACCTGATGGATTTTGACTAGTTGATAACACCTACATACCACACTATAGAACACACTCTGTTTCAGACCACAATTCTTTGCCATTCTACTGCACAACACCATTTTTCTGCAGACATTGCCATACATAAGTCAGGTTTTCTTTTTTGTTGCACTGTGTTCTGCCCAGCAGTAAGCGTGGATTTTAGGCTTTTTTGATCATCCATTTTTTGGACTTTTTTACTGTTGGTGAGCCTCACTACCAGTGTCTCACCCATGGTAATCATGCAGCAAACAGACTACGTGTGTTTACCAACAGTGTGCACCTTTTTTTGCAAGCAGCAGAGTAAGAGGCACTTGGCTAGTTACATGCACACACGTGTGCACACTTGTGTGCACATGTGTTCAGGCTGTGCGTGGGAGACTATTGTAGCGCAAATCATGGTAATGACGGACAAGTAGCTTGGTGCAATGGGGACTCTGCAGGGATAGGTATTTACCTGTTATTCTTAACACCAGAAACGAGTAACCCAAACATATATACAGGGAAGGCACTGCTTTAGAGTGTAGTTTCCCTTCTCCTTGGCCTACAAAGACCATTGATGTCTTGAATTAGAGTGTAACCTGTGTGAGAAAATCAAATTTGCAACATCCGGAATGATAACTGTACATTTTGTGGGTCATTCAGAATTTTCATATTTTTCTGGCTCAGGTCAGGATCAGAGCCCAGGCCTGTTCTCGCCCTGATGTATCCAGTAATTAAATTATTTCCAGCAGCAGGAACAAAGGTCGCCCCCACACAAAAGGAGCAATTAGCACTACTTCTCCTTGCTCCTGAGGAGGAAAAGGGTTGGGACGGAACGCTATGTATCAATCAACCAGCTGTCACACTGCACCAGGGATGGGCCTGCCCAAGCCCACTGAACAAAGGAGTATGCCCAGACAACTGGAGCCAAACCACCTGGGGACCGCCTTTGAAATTCTAGTGTGTAAGTCCCTGGCAGTGATGTCATGAGAGGTAGAGTTAAGCGCCGGGAGCTGATGTGACCAGTGACTCCTTGATGGCACCATTTTGGACTGTCCCAACATGCTGTGCAGGAGGGTTTGGATAGGGTGAAGAGGTGATGTGGCACCCCAGGATTGGTTAGGGGTGGTTGTCTTCTGGAATTGTCCCCTCCCCTTTAAAAACTCTTGCACAAGGGGAAGACTCATCTCTTGTCTGTGGATGTTCTACCCACAATGCAGCTGGATTCTGGGATTGTCATGGGAAACTAGAAGGAGGAACCCCCTGGCCCCTGCTCAGGACCCACCCAGGACTCTGACCAGTTGACCCCAGAACCAGTGGGTTTCCCCAAGGGCCAGTGAGGCTGCCCCCCATACCTCGTGAGGACCAGTTGTTAGAAGATCTGGACTTTTCTGCACCCATCAACAAAGCCACAAAAGAGAATTAGCACATGAAGACCAGTTTTTGGAGGACTGCAACACTTTGTAGTTAAGGAGGGTCATTGTAATTGATCTGGTGCACACCACCTTGAAAAGATGAGCCCAGGATCATCCAAATCAGCCCAGCAGGGCCTGAGTTATGGCACTTTAAAATTTGGCAACATTTTTCCTTCACTGACACCAAGTGCAAGGGCTCCGCTGCAGGTCTGGTAAATTCCCCCATGGTGGGCCAGTGTTCAAGGAAAAGCAAGAAACCTGGAAAGAGTTGTGTTGGGGAGAGAGCGTGTTTGGACCCCCCCCCTTTCTCCTGCCTCATCCGGGGACCCCGTCCTCCAGGTAGACTCATAATACAAGGGCCGTGACCGCATCCCCAACCCAGTGGATTTTCATGGATGGGGAAGCACAAGTCGTGGTTTCACCGGATTGTAAGGATGGGGGACCACCATTGTGCTCCCCCTGCAAGAGGCAGAGGGAGCCTGGGATCCCCTTGTGGTTCTGATGGCTGCATGCAGGAGTTCAGGCTGTACGGGGAGCCGGTGAGGATTGCCGGGGGTGGGCTCCCCGAGCTGCCCTCCTACAGTAGCCATCTCTGGGGTGCCCAGGCAGGATTGAGCACCCCTTCCAAAAAGGGAGGAAATTTTGCAAGTCTTCAGTAAAGCGAAAACAAAGGAAACGTGAAGCGCTGCTTTCCCTGGAACAACGGGAGAGCCGCTAACAAAATTTATTGCACTCGGGAAACTCACCCCAATATGCCTTGTGGGTCTTCCTGTTCCAAACACATTTTGCCAATATCTTCACTTGTGGTTGTCCTTGGACAATGGACCAACCACCATATTACTCAGCATTACGAGCTCTTCCTCCTTGGATCATCTTCTAGGTTCCCATCCTAGGTGAGAAGGACCCCAAAATAATCACCATTCCCTGTTTTCAATGCCGTATAAAGTTCTCGCAAGGATGGGGTCTTTGCTCTACAGCCTGGAGTAATTTGTCTTTTAGGGGTCTTGTGTATAACAACATTTTAGAAGGGCTGGAAATCTTAAAATATGGATTGCTCTATGCTCCCTAAGGGCTGATTGTATGGTTACAATGTAATGTTATCTCATGTGGATATGATCACTGGGGGTTGAGTATATGGTTACACTGCAATACATTTCATCATGTGTTTTTTATGTGGTTCAGCCCTCTAGGGGCTAATTGTATGATTACAGTGCAATGCTTTTTCACCATGTTGTTTAACTGTGATGTCATCTAGAGGTTATTCTGGCCACTACAATTCAATGTCAAATATCTGAAAGAATGTAGAAACACAAAGTTAACTCCTGATAAATGTTTTATTGGATTTTCATGATGATTGCATATGTTTTATTGATACATTATTATTACCATTATGACAATGGTTCATGCCAAAGTAATTACATAATGACTATAGGAACTCATTTAATATGTTTGGATGACCCCTTTAGGGGGTCACCAGTGATTACACAAAGTCATCTATGGTATGCTCTGTCTGCCAATGTATATTTGTAAATTATTGAGTAGTATTTAGTAGTGTGTGTATAATAAATATACTTCTCCTTTTCTAAAGAAAAAGTACTGACTGGACAATCATGCATTGAGTGTTATTATTTTGTGCCAGTGATTGGTATTTCCTAGCCCACACCACCATCCTTGAGTAGGCCTTAGACTGCTTCACCTCGCTACCCTGTGAGAGTCAAGTGCTACAATGGGGTGTTTGGTTTCTACTGAGGAACATTGAGTAACTATTACTTGTGCAGGCCAAACAACTAATAGTCCAATTTTCAACAATTCCTATTCTCCCTATGTTTATTTTTCAGTTGTCTTTTTCATTTTGTTAACTTGTGGGTACCTATTTAATTAAATTGTATATATTCATAATGGCAGAGAGGCGAAATACATGTTTCACAGAATAAGAATTGTCAGTTATGGTGGATGAAATCATAAGAGTAGTGCCACGATTGTTTGGAGTTCAAGTCCAAAAAACAACCATATCTCAGAAAAGGCAAATATGAACCAGAATAGTTGAAAGAGTGAGTGGTTAGTAAACAACCTGTGCACACAGGAAGAAATTAGGAAGAGGTGGAATGCCCTGCGGGGCAGAGTACGTTCCATGGCCCCCAAGCTTTACCTGTAGGCCCAGAGGGAGGGTGGATTAGTGTAAACATTTTTTATGCTAATCCTGCAAAGCACCTAAGTAGCATAAAAAATCATGATGATAGTTCCCTAACTACCGCCATGGTGCACGGTTATTAAATACGGTACACACATGGTGGTGTTAGGCGGTGCTAGGGGGAACAAGAAAAGTGGTGCTGCACTAAGTGCAGGGCCACTTTTCATATATCTGCCCCTTAGTATTTCTCAGCAGCAGCATTCAACTGTAAATGTCCCAACTTTGAAATGTCCAAATGAAGATGACATGGTGAAGAAACCTTAAAATGAACAAGGAAATTATTTTGTAATTGTTAATACATTTCAAAATAGAACCAATACAAATAACAAATGTTGAGGACACATGTTTGAAACACAACCAAAGATGCAAAATATAACTATACACAGTAGTTAATGTGTCTAAAATTACATCAGCAAACATCTTGTCACTGAATGTTCTCTAAAGTTGTTCTTTCTAAAGCATTTCTACCTCAGACTTTTAGACTCATCATATGAAAACATGCTCAAAATTTTGGAGTAACAATATGTCAAGATATACTTGCAATCATGTGAAGAACTGGCCAATAAGCTCTTATTTGTACATCAACTCCTTCCTCATCACCACTATCCTCTTCATTTGGCATTGCAACATCCTCAACAGGTGATTCATCATGGTCTCCATCCTCTGCAATATAGGGGATGTTTTGGCTCAGGGCTATATTGAATAGTATGGAGCAGGCCTTGGTGATTTTGCACACCTTATCAGGTGAATAGTGGAGGGCTCCCCCAGTCTTATCCAGACAGTGAAATCTGGCCTTCAGGAGTCTAAAAGCCCACTTCACTGGCCTCTGTGTTCTTCCATGGGCCTCAACGAAGCGGACGTCACCTGGCATTGTTGGATTCCTCAGCAGTGCTAACAACCATGGTCAGTTAGGCATGCACTGAGTGTGCTGTATGAAGAAATAAAATAATGAGCCAACATATTTAATACTATTAGAGATCAGTAAATGAGAGAAAACCCTAGAAATCAAATGACAGATTGTACTTGCCGATAAGCAAGGCCCACTCAGTTCCACGTTGGGACATTTTCAGGGGTATGATGCTGCTTAACAGTACAAAGGAATCACATGCTTATCCTGGAAATTGTGCACACATACTTGTGATGTACAAATCATGGAAGCAGGCAACTTTCACATTGATTGAATGGAACTTCACATAGGTGCACTGCTGAGGTGCCCAGTGTCATTTTAAAGGTAGGCCTGCCTTGCTGACTGCTTTTAAACTAAAGTTAAATGCACATTTGACTTTTCAATTAAAAATACTTCCAGAGCCTTAAGCTACTTTATTTTTACATATGTCACTCCTAAGGTGTGCCCTAAGTGCCTTTAGGGCTGGGTGCTATGTAACTATAAGCAGAGACCTCATAAAAATGTTTTGTAAACCCTGGTGAAGAGAAATAGCCAAATTAGTTTTTCCATCACTGTAGTGAAAGGGCTCCATAGACTAATATGTGGAGACTTTAATTGATTAATGAAGTACCAAAAGGAGCTAAATATATAAAGTTTGGTCTCACACCTATTGTTATTATAAATCCAACAACTTGCCATTAGTAAATTTAATATAACTAGTTCAGGGAAAGAGTTTTAGAATTCTACCAGGCAGTTGGCAACATCAGCTCTGTAGTGCCCTTCTCTGATTGGCCAGCCTCTGGCAGCCTGGCCGGGCTGCCTTGATGAGGTTTGAAGTGGCCTGGGCTGAAGAGAACTACAGTGCCTGTGGAAGAAGATCTGCCTCAGCAGATGGTGAAAAGAGGATGCGGGTAGAGCAGCCAAACTGGATTTCAAAGAGGGGAAGGACATTTAGAGCAGCTCAGGATCTCCCCCATTTCCTCTAAACCCAGACAGCTAGGTGTCCCCTAGATTAGGTTAGGAGAGGGCAGGAAAGGGGTGTGTTAAGGACTTTTAGGGACACCAGTGGGTGGACTCAGCCAGACCTAACCTCCAAAGTGTAGTTTCTACCATTTTGGATTTTTAAGTAATGTTGCTTCCTGGGTGTTAGAAATGGGGGTTTATGGTTGGCAGTCAGTTTGCACTCTGTCCAAGCAGGGACCTCACTCTAGTCAGGGCAAAAGAGAAACACACCTGGCTAACCCCCACTCACCCCCTTGGTAGCTTGGCACGAGCAGAAAGGCTTCATCCCAGAAGCAATGTGTAAAGTATTTGTACCAACACACACAGCAATACAGTGAAAACACTATAATATGGACACCATGCCAGTTTAGAAAAACAGGTAATACTTATCTAAATCAAAGAAGACCAAAACAACAAAAATCCAACATACATAGGTCACGATAAGGATTTTAAAGGGAATAAGAGTTGTAATCCTTAAAAAACAGTGAGAATACTGTTGTTACACAAAAGTACCTAGTTTGCATCCAAAATAGAGCCACATGGGAATCAGAAAAGTCAGCAATGCATTGGTTCCTTACTCGCAAGCTAGGCTGTGCATCGTTTCCTTCTCCGGTCAGTGATGCATTGTTTTTCTCCCTCGCAAGAGAGCAAAGCACCGATTTCAGACAGGGCACTTCAGATCCAGGCAGGCTTTGAATCGATATTTCACACCCAGCGATGTTGCATTGAAATCCGGTTGCACAGTGTCAGAAAATCTTGCTGAGTGGGGTTTGCGTTGTTATCAGCCTCTGTAAGCGGGTGTTGCTCGTTGTTTCTCCAGACACGTTACTTCGATCTCCCAGCCATAATGCAGGTGGAGCATCACTTTCAGCTGCAAATCCGGTGGCGTGTCCTTTATCAGCTGCGTTGCGGAAGGTGCGTCGAAAAAATGTCCCCGCACAGTGGTGTTTGAGTTGATTTCAGTCGTTTTGCAACAGCTACACCTTTCAAGGGCCCAGGGACTGGAATGGGTACCACTTGGCAGGGCAGGAGTCTCACCAGAGTGTCCAGGTGCTGGCAGAGAGAAGTCTTTGACGGCACTGAGACTTCAACAACAGGAGGCAAGCTAAACTTAAGCCCTTGAAGATTCTTCTCAAGCAGGAATGCACAACAAAGTCCAGTATTTGTCCCCTTTCACAGGCAGAAGCAGCAACTGCAGGATAGCCCAACAAAGCACAGTCACAGGCAGGGGTATTACTTCTCCCCAGCTCTTCAGCTCTTCTTCTTGGCAGAGGTTCCTCTTGAATCCTTGAAGAAATATGTTTTTCAGGAGTTTTTTGTACAATACTTATACCGCTTTCTGCCTTTGAAGTTTGAAAACTACATAGGAAAGTCTCAGTTGTTGACAAGATCCTGCCTTGCCCAGGCCAGGCTCACACGTGGGGGCTGGAGACTGCATTGTGTGAGGGCAGACACAGCCCATTCAGGTGTAAGTGCTTACTCCTCCCTCCACTCTAGCTCAGATGGCCCATCAGGATATGCAGGCTACTCCCCAGCTCCCTTTGTCTCACGGTCTGGAGCGAATTCACAACAGCCCAACTGTCAGTCTGACCCAGTCAGGGAATCCACAAACAGGCAGAGTCACAGGATGGTTTAAGCAAGAAAATAACCACTTTATAAAAGTGGCATTTTCAAACTGACAATTTAAAAACCAACTTTACCAAAAGATGTAATTTTAAATTGTGAGTTCAGAGACAGCAAACTCCAGATTTCTATCTGCCCCCAAAGGGAATCTGCACTTAAATATTATTTAAAGGCAGCCCCCAGGTTAACCTATGAGAGAGATAGGCTTTGCAACAGTGAAAGCTGAGTTTAGCAGTGTCTCACTGTTAGGACATGTAAAACACACCAGTACATGTCCACCTTTAATATACACCTTACCCTGCCTTACATGTAGAAAAAGGGATGTTTTAGGCCTGACAAGTGGGTACACTGGCCAAGTCGAATTGGCAGCTTAAAACTGCACACACAGACACTGCAGTGGCGGGTCTGAGCCATGTTTACAGGTCTACCCATGTGGGTGGCACAAACAGTGCTACAGGTCCCCTAGTAGCATTTGATTTACAGGTCCTTTGCACCTCTACTGCACTTTACGAGGGACTTACCAGTAAACCAAAAATGTCGATCAGGGACAAGCCAATTACACGTACAATTTACACAGGAACACTTGCACTGTAGCACTGTTCATCAGTGGTAAAGTGCCCAGAGTACCAAAAATAGCACACAGTCAAAACATGGGAAGCAGGGGCAAAAAAGACAGGGGAGTCCCTGTTAAGGATGCCAGGTCTAACACTGGGATTGATTTTTGCCACACTTCCCGGGAAGTGGTCATCCAAGAGGGTGGTGGTCTGCCTGTTATTGGACAGTTACCCTCCCTGCTTTTTACCCCAGGAGCAAACATACATTTGGCAGAACTGCACCCACACCTCAGATCCCTACAAGGAACAATGACAGAAGAATAAGGACTACCCCACTGGACCCTTGACCTACACCTGGAACCTGCACTCTGAAGGACTGCACCAACTGCACACTTGGGCTTCACCATAAAAAGGACTTTGTCTGGATTCAACTGGTTCAAGAAGGGACTCCATGTTTATAGAGTCCTGTGCATCAACTTGTGAAGAAACTGACCAGCTGACCACTGTCCAGTGGTCATTTTGAAGTTTGAGCCAGGTGCATTCTGGGAGCTGGAGAACTAACCCTCAAGGAGCAACTCAGAGCTTCTGGAACCTTGGCCTGAGCGGTGGACTCCTGAAGAACCTTCAGTAACCTTGTGGAAGAAGATCCAGAACGTTGGAGAAGATTGGAGAACTTATTGTAAGAAGCTTATTAAAAGGACTAACCCACCGTGGTGAGTCAAGCCAGCTGACCGCAACTGTGACCCGGCCTGACTTGCAGGTTCGTCTAGCTGAAAAGCTTCTGAGCCCCAGACTTTCAGGATTTCATTGGGGGCTCCTGGAAAGGCAATCTGATGACCTCACCTTGAAGATGGCTTGCTGTGGTGGGTCGACTGCCATCGGAAAAGCTATAAAAAGGTGACAAAGTCTAAACATAAAAATGTTACCGGGACTTTCCACACAGTGTATCCAAGGAGGGCTCCAGGGACGTTGGATACAAATTCAGCTTCGGCCCGGAAGAAGATTTCCATCCTGAAAAATCATCTAAGTCCAAAGGTAGAATTCTTCACCGAGGTCTCCTGCAACACGAATCCGAAGAGGGTTGCAGGGAGGTCAGATCAGATTGGTGACTTCGTCCCCTCTGAAGAACATCTTCAAGAAAAAGACTAAACTTTTTAACAAGGCCTCCCAATTGCTGTAGCCAAGCAGGGCTCCATTGCCGTCGGCCTTAAACTTTGACTTTGCCCGGGTCGAGGTGCGACCAGATATTCGAAGTGGCATGTTCAGTTTCTATGCTCTAAAAAACATTAGTACTTTAAAAATGCATATCTCTGGCTCCCCTCATCCGCTTTTATCCGCTTTGGTGTCAAATTAACGATAAAAATATTTCCAAGTTTCATAAATTGCTTTTGGATTTTTTAAACTGTTTCCTGTATTTTATTTCTTTACTGTTTTGTGACATTTGAATGCTTTACACACTTTGAGCCTTATTACAGACAGGCAGGGTTGTGGTGGCGATTGGATCACCGCCATTGCAGCGCCCCGACTGAAACATTACGACCGTGGCAGCAGCACTGCAGTCGGACCGTCAGCACTGACAGATTATGACTTAACATCAGTATGGCGGTGCTGGCGGTCCTAATCCACCAGGGCAGTTGTTCTGGGTATTATGACTCCCTTCTCTGCCAGTGGTTTCATGGCGGTAGCACCATCATGAAATGACTGGCAGAGACGTGGTGCCCCAGGGGTGACCCTGCACTACCCACAGACTTGGTGTGGGGAGCGCAGGCATCCCCTTAGCCAGCCCCTTCGCAATGTTCACTGTCAAATATGTGACAGAACAACTAGGTCCTAAACACCTATAGCCTAAACCACTACTGCTAAACAACTAAAAAGTCTCTACAACTAAGTACTGAACAACTACTGTCTAAACAACAATTGTGCCTGAATAACAATTGCCTGAACAACTAATATATATAGATATATTCTAAACAACTAATAAACCATAAAAAAGAAAAAGAAAACCTTACCTTAAAATTAGTTGTTCAGGCATTTGTTATTCAGGCACAATTGTTGTTTAGACAGTAGTTGTTCAGTACTTAGTTGTAGAGACTTTTTAGTTGTTTAGCAGTAGTGGTTCAGGCAAGTAGTGGTTTAGACCTAGTGGTTCAGGATGTTTCCCTTCACTGTCTGCTTGTCAGACAGTGAACATTGTGATGGGTGCTACTGAACCCTATGCACTACAGCATTGCCGCCGGCTATATTGTGAGCTGGAGACAGTGCTGTAAGCCATTTCCTGCTGGACCAGTGGGTGAAAACTCAGTTTCTGCCTGCTGACCCAGCTGGAAACTCGTAATGGGGCCCGTAGGAAGGCTGCTGCGCTGGCTGTAACTTACCTGTCATAATAGGGCCCAATGTCTCCTAAGTTAAGCCTTGTTGCTTGTTGCCAAGTTACCAAGGGTAGAGCTGGGGTTAATTTATTGAGACCTAACTGAACCTGGTGAGGGTTAGTGGCCTATTGCTAAGTGTAGGTACTTACCTACCCTTACCAATAATCCACTTTCCAACACATACCAAATAAATATGATTTTAGCCATAAGAATAAGGGAGAAATAGAGCCATGTTTTGCAATGAGAGAAAATGTAAGTGCAGAGAAATGTTTCCTATAATACTTTGTTTGGAAATAATTTTTCTGCACTTCAATTTTCTCCCATTTTAACTAAAATATTGTGTTTGTGTAATATATGTAATGGTGCAACATACCAAGAATGGTATGTCCTGGCTGCAAGTACGAATGATACATGCTTTCAGTTACCCATAAAAATGTATCTCATTCATACGCATACATGCTTATACAACCTCAAAGACTGTGCCCTCACTGACATACATGGCAGCCCATTCATAGTGCCCTTAATCATAGTATTAGGTACAAACCATAATATCTGGCTCAATGGACATTAGGATTTAAATTAATGAAGCTGGGCGTGGGGTGTCTGGTAAGAATGTGAAGTTGTTAAGCCCTCAGTGGCTCATGATGACTTTTAACTAATCAGTCTTAGTTCTTACTACAGAAAATGCTGGAGACATCTGGCCTAGATGCTATAACTGGCCTGGATTATTAAAATAAGGACATAAAAAGGCATAAGGGTACTCATCAGGTCACTACAAATTTTAAGTTTTATGTCAGAAAAATTGAGAAACAAATATGCTGTTCCAATGTTTTCTAAATGCTTGTGAGTGTTTTCTAAGAATTGTGTTCCATCAGTACAAACGAACAAAAACTCCCCAAAAATGTTTCTTTCTTTTTTCATATCCATGCAGGTCAACACCCTGTACAATAAGGCCATCTGTGTTATGAATGATCTCACAAGAACAATGTATTTTCCATGAGCTTTATTCCATAACACAGCCCGACAGAAAACATCCGACAAGCCTGCTCCTGTCTGTCCAAACTGCCTCTCATGAATTTCTCCACACGCATTCCACAAGCCCACATTCTACAGCCCTGCGTGCCAATACGCAGCGCGAGCCCTCAGCCCAGCTAAATACATTCCACCCTCACAACACATCTCCCTCTTACAGTTATGCACCTTTCACATATATATATATATATATATATATATATATAAATATATATATATATATATATATATATATTCCGCTACAAACAAAATAAGCATTACAGCGCAAATAAACAAAACATATGCATAAGACTATTCTGGAAAAAAAATAACTTGGTTGTGGTTAAGTACTCAACAACACTATACCCACAACCCTTACTGATTACATAATTTTTTTCCTACACAACATTTGACTTGAATCAATTTACACATTTACACACATAGGCCCTCATTATGACATTGGCGATAAATCCCGCTTACCGCCATGCCGACCGCCTCCACGGCTGATAACCTCCAACCATATTATGACACACACATAACAATCCCTCACTATACAGGCACACACACAAGTCCGCCAACACAAAGGTCAGTGATAAACTGGCGGTAGCAAAACCCACACTGTTACGCCAACAGAACTACGCCCACAGCATTGTGACCCAGGAATCACCATGGCGGACATTCAATGGTGGTAAACCATTGGCGATACATACGTCTGCGCTCAAAATACACACACTAAAACAAAACTTCACCACATTGGGCAATTCAAAATATGCACACCTGACACACATACACACACCACACCCACACCACTATAAAACACACACCCACACTACCAAAAACCCTTTCCGACTACAAACCATTGCCAACAGAGAGAGCTACAGCAAGAGCACCCACACAACCAGAGCCACATAACATCATCACCTATATGCCATCCACGCACCTTATATCAGACACCCCAACATATCACCCCACAAACCCTCACCCACACCACTCACTCTTCACCCATGGCACCACAATGACACCCCAGGTTCTCAGAGGAGGAGCTAAGGGCCATGGTGGAGGAAATCATCCAGGAAGAGCCACAGCTATTTGGAGCACAGGTGCAGCAGACATCCATTGCCAGGAAGATGGAGCTATGGCGGAGAATCGTGGACAGGGTCAATGCCGTGGGACAGCACCCAAGAACAAGGGACGACATCAGGAAGAGGTGGAATGACCTATGGGGAAGGTGCGTTCCACAGCAGCAAGACACCAACTAGCTGTGCAGAGGACTGGCGGTGGACCCCCATCTCCTCCCCCACAATTCACAACATGGGAGGAGCAAGTCTTGGCAATCATGCATCCTGAGGGCCTGGCAGGAGTAGGAGGAGGAGGAGGACTGAACTCTGGTAAGTCAAATCTCTATAACTATCACCCCACCCTATCTGCATGCCATCACAAAACCCCACCCTTACCCTCACTCCCATCACTTCACCACCTTCCACATACCCTATCATCACAAACCACTCATCCCAATACCAAGCCCTGCAAGTAACACCAATGCATGGACACCCCTCACAGACCTGCATGGACACCTATCACCACAGCATGCACACTGGGGAGAATCACCTAGCCCACCAAATAGCAACTCACACAAAGGCAAATCTGCCAGGGCAACAACAACCATAGAGGGCAACACACCCATGCACATGACGTCACACGCAGAGACAGTAACACTAAATTTACATCCGCACAGGCCCCCCAGCCAATGTCACCGGAGAAGAGGTGCCAGCAAAATCCAGTCTCCCCCAGAAGAGGCCCACAGTGATGATAGCAGCTCTGCTCGCCTGGATCTGGATGACCAACCTGGCCCATCAGGGATCTCCGGACAGTCGGTTACACATGCACACTCTCACACCACCACAGAGGCTCACCCTCAGGAAACACCACCAAAGCACCCACCCAGCGGGCCCATACCCCTGTCCCCAGGATACGTCAATCAGCAGTGTGTCTACCACTATAGGGACCCCAGGCCAACCCCACAAACATAGGACGATCAGGGACACGGGGTCAGTGGCAGTGGGCGCACGGTTCAGGGGACAGAGGCACAGGACAACAGGGAAGCTGGGAGGACTGCTGTACGACAGGGGGAAGGACAGGCCCAGGGAACCGACTCTCCAGAAGGCATTAAGGGGGTCATTACAACCCTGGCGGTAAAAGCCGCTTACCAACGTGCAGAAGACCGCCAATACACCGCCGCGGAATTCCGCCACAGCTATTATGACCCACATCTCGGAATCCGCCGAAATTCAGACACCCACACAAGTCCGCCACACCAAAGGTCAGTGATAAATTGGCGATCACAAAGCCTCCACCGTCACACCAACAGAAACACGCCCATGCTATCACGACCCACGAATCCACGGAGCGGTCTTTCAATCGCGGTATTCCATTGGCGGTACACACCGCCGTGCTCAAAATACACACACATCTCCAAAACACCGCCACATAGGACAATTCCAAATACACACACATGATACAGATACACACACCACTCCCACACACCCAACACAATATAAAACACACACCCACATCACCCACAAACCCCTACGACCAAAAATCAGAGATGAATGCGACAGACAGAGAGCACAGCAATAGACAACCCCATCACACAGAGGCACACAACACCATCACCCACACAACATCCACGCACAAAACACCACACACCACTACACATCACCACACTCATCACCACATACACCACCCCACACATCACCTACACCACCCCATGGCACGCCAAAGACACCCCAGGTTTTCGGAGGAGGAGCTCAGGGTTATAGTGGAGGAAATCGTACAGGTAGAGCCACAGCTATTTGGATCACAGGTGCAGCACACCTCTATAGCTAGGAAGATGGAGCTATGGCGAAGAATCGTGGACAGGGTCAACGCAGTGGGACAGCACCCAAGAAATCGGGAGGACATCAGGAAGAGGTGGAACGACCTACGGGGGAAGGTACGTTCCGTGGTCTCCAGGCACAACATCGCGGTTCAGCGGACTGGCGGCAGACCCCCACCTCCTCCCCCACAACTAATAACATGGGAGGAGCAGGTCTTGACCATTATGCATCCTGAGGGCCTCGGAGGAGTTGGTGGAGGAATGGACACTGGTAAGTCAAATCTTAACTATCATATCCCCCACCCTCCCTGCATGCTATCACACACCCCCACCCTCACCCCTCTCCTATCACGCCAAATCCTCACTAATGTACTAATAACACAAACCACACATCCCAGCACCAACCCCCTGCATGACACAACAAAGCATGGACCCCCATCACTAAAGCATGCCCACTGCACATACTCATAACACCCCCTAACCATCATCACACAAGCCCCCACACAGGAATGCTAGCACTGGGGTACACGCTCAGCCACCCATTGCACACCATGACACACACAGATGCAATAATCATCCTTTTATACCCCTGCAGGACCACTACCTAACGTCATCAGACAGGAGGGTCCAGACATCTCTACCCCACCCACAGAAGAGGCCCACAGTGATGACAGCAGCTCTGGCCAACTGGATCCAGATGACCAGCCCGGACCATCGTGGGCCTCAGGACAGTCGGTTCCCCTCGCACATGCACAGCTCAACACTGACCTTCCACCCTCTGGTAACACCAGCACAGCACCCACCCAGCGGGCCCATACCTCCGTCCCTAGGACACGTCAATCAGCTGTGTGTCCACCACTACAGGGAAACCAGGATAACCCACCACCCCAACAACAACAGGGACCTGGGGGCAGTGGTAGTGGGCACACGGTCCAGGGGACGGAGGCCCAGGAACACAGGGGAACTGGGAGGGCTGCTGTGCGACAGGGGGCGGACAGGCCAAGGGAACCCACTCTCCACGAGGCCCTCTCCTCCATCATGGGAGCATACCACCACTCCCAGGAGACGATGGCTACGGTCCTGGCCAAGTTTCAGGAGACCCAGCGCATGCAGGAGGAACAGTATTTGGGGTTCAGGGAGGAGCTCAGAACCATCAGCTCCACCCTGGGCACCATCGTAGGGGTGCTGAAGGACATACAGAACACCATGAGGGACACCGTGGCACTCCAAGGGGCCCCTGACACTAGCATGGACGATGAACTGCCCACCACCTCCGCCGGTGCTAGTGGACAGGACGCCCCGCCACAGGACCACCACACCAGACGGAGATCCACCCCGCAAGCGGTCCCCAAGATCCAGGAACAGGACAGAGCACGATGGCAAGATCCCCGCCAAGAAATGAGACCACCCTGATTAGCATCCCACTGTCCCACATTGTTACCCTGTCCATATTCGAACTGCCCCAGCTCCACTTCCTATGCCCATATGGGCAGTGCACCTGTGAGACTAATAGAGTGGACTCTGCCATGGACATTCCTCCACCATCCCCCTCACCATTTTGCCACCCCCTCCAATAATTAGCACGTCAATAAACACCCTTGAACCACAAAACAATCTGGAGTCAGTCTGTGATTTCAAAAATTTGTATTATCTATGACAATGACAAAATCCTTTCTAAGATTGTAATGTAAACATACCTATGTCACACATCACAAGTCCATGAAGGATGCAAGCAGATGACACACGTTGGTAACCACACCTGTGAAACCGTAATGGAAATGTACAACTCAGTTACCAAATACTGCTTCAAATTGACAGACAGGATAGAGGTAGAAATGTGAAAGTAAATGTACTAGTAAAGAAATTGTTCTCACCTGTGTGTCACTGGAAATATTGCTGTATGACAGAGTCCCTGTTGTCAATGTCTTCTTCCTCAGCTTCCTCCTCATCACTGTCCACAGGCTCCACAGCTGCCACAACACTGTCATCTGGACCATCCTCCTGCAGAAAAGGCACCTGGCGTCGCAAAGCAAGATTGTGAAGCATAGAGCAGGCGATGATGATCTGGCACACCTTCCTTGGTGAGTAGAATAGGGAACCACCTGTCATATGCAGGCACCTGAACCTGGCCTTCAGGAGGCTGAAGGTGCGTTCGATCACCCACCTAGTCCGCCCATGGGCCTCATTGTAGCGTTCCTCTGCCCTGGTCCTGGGATTCCTCACTGGGGTCAGTAGCCATGACAGGTTGGGGTAACCAGAGTCCCCTAATAGCCACACCCGGTGCCTCTGGAGTTGACCCATCACATTAGGGATGCTGCTATTCCGCAGGATGTAGGCGTCATGCACTGAGCCAGGGAACATAGCATTTACCTGCGAGATGTACTGGTCTGCCAAACATACCATCTGTACATTCATCGAATGATAACTCTTCCGGTTCCTGTACACCTGTTCACTCCTGCGGGGGGGACCAGAGCTACATGTGTCCCATCAATGGCACCTATGATGTTAGGGATATGTCCAAGGGCATATAAGTCACCTTTAACTGTAGCCAAATCCTCCACCTGAGGGAAAACGATGTAGCTCCTCATGTGTTTCAGCAGGGCAGACAACACTCTGGACAACACGTTGGAAAACATAGGCTGGGACATCTCTGATGCCATGGCCACTGTTGTTTGAAATGACCCACTTGCTTGGAAATGGAGCACTGATAGCACCTGCACTTGAGGGGGGATTCCTGTGGGATGGCGGATTGGTGACATAAGCTCTGGCTCCAACTGGGTACACAGTTCCTGGATTGTGGCACAGTCAAACCTGTAGGTGATGATTAAATGTCGCTCCTCCATTGTCAACAGGTACACCAGCGGTCGGTACACCGGAGCATTCCGCCATCTCCTCACATGTCTCAGCTGACGGTGCCTAGGAAGGACAACGGCGACCACAGAGTCAACCAATTCAGAGGTATGTACCCACAGCTACACAGAACACGACACAAAATACAAAAAACTTTCTGTATGTGTGTTGACTCCAGGCCTAGGTATGTGTGACGCAGTTGAAAATGAAGCCATGTGGGCCCCTGAAATGTCAGATGCCTGACCTCTAAAGTGGGACAATGGGATGTGAGGTAACTGCGCTGGCGTTGTACACCGTCGCGGTAGGCGGTCGTAGACCGCGGCGCAATGCTGCATTGGTTAACATAGGACCCTATGGGTCCCAGGAGCCAATGAGGAAGTGCGCCGGCGGTGATGATACGCACCGCCGCGGACGTGACCGCGATTTTCTATCTGTTCAATCACTCGATACCTGATCTTCGACAGGAGAGGACCTACACTGCAAGTGCTGCTGTGACCTCGGTCTGGAAGAGACAATGGCAAGTGCATCTGGGAAAGCTCCCCTGCCTTCACTGCACAGGAGTTGGAGAAGCTCGTGGACGGGGTCCTCCCCCAGTACACGCTACTCTACGGTCCTCCAGACCAACAGGTGAGTACTTAGGGTGCAAGTTGTATGGGCTATGCCTGGGTGGAGAGGGCTGGATGTAAGTAGGAAGTGGGCAGAGTTCTGTGAGCATGAAGGAGTGTGAATGTATGTGTCACATGGCAAGGGCAGAGATGTGGGTCACTCACTTCGACGGTGCAGTTGGTAATGACTTCTCTTCTTCCCCTGTACATGTCATGTAGGTCAGCGCCCACCAGAAGAAGGATATTTGGCGTGCCATTGCCAAGTACGTCCGGACCCTGGGGGTCCACTAGAGACGGAGCACCCACTGCCGTAAAAGATGGGAGGACATTCGCCGCTGGAGCAAGAAGACGGTGGAGGCTCAGCTGGGGATGGCCTCCCAATGTGGGAGGGGTGCCCGTCACGACCATGACCACCCTGATGTTCTGGATCCTGGCGGTGGCCTACCCTGAGTTGGATGGGCGCATGAGGGCATCACAGCAGACACAAGGGGGTGAGTACACTCACATTCTCATGACTTTGCGTGCAGTGGAAGGGTCTTGGTGGGGGAGGAGGGCTGTGGGTTTCCCTAGGCCAGGGCGAGTTCCGTAGGCTAGGCCCCTCCATAATGCAGGCCATGTGGCACTCCACCCCACCTCTGTAGAGTGCCAAGTACAGGTATACATGCCCCTGTGTCATCTATGTGTGCAGATGTCTATCATAGCCATGTAGGCCATATCCCAGGAACTGCATCTGTAGAGCCCAACAGCACGGCGTAGTGCAGGGGGCTGCTGTGTCTGTATTGTCCGCCAATGGTAGCGGTAAGCCATGCACTCAACCTGTCTTTCTTCTGTTTCCCCACCCCTTTTTGTGCTCTCCCTGTTCTCTTGTGCATCAGCATCATCAGGCAGAGGTACAGGGGCGCCAGAGCACGAGGGGGCTGCATCCCACATGGCCATGGAGGGCCTCACCACGGACTCTGAATACACCAGTGGGACGGAGGGCGAGGGGAGCTTCACGGCGATCACTGGATCAGCAACCAGCGACATGGACTCGTCCTCCGATGGGAGCTCCTTTGTGGTGGCGGCAAAATCTGTGCCCCCCACTCCTACAGGTACAGCCGCCACCCCCCTACCAGCACCGCCCTCCCAGCAGCCCCTCAGCGTTCGCCCCGTGCCCGCTCACCCATGAGGGTGGGCAGCACCTTCGCCCCAGGCACCTCAGCCCCTGATCCTGTCACCCCTGCTGCCCTCAGTGAGGAGGCCATTGACCTCCTCAGGTCACTCACTGTTGGGCAGTCTACCATTGTGAATGCCATCCAGGGTGTAGAAAGGGAGTTGCAACACACTAATGCATACCTGGAGGGCATTCATTCTGGTCAGGCTGCCCATCATCGAACCCTGCAATCTCTGGCCTCAGCACTGATGGCAGTCATTGCCCCAGTGTCTAGCCTCCCCCCTCCAACTTCCTCCACCCAGACCCAATGCCCTGTACCTCAGCCTATCCCAAGCACACCATCAGACCATCCTGCACACACGTCAACACACAAGGGCAGCTCAGGCAAACATAGGCACCACACATCCCACAGGCACTCACACAAGCATCACCCACATACAGACACAGCAACATCCACTGCCTCCACTGTGTCCCCCTCCTCGTCATCTCCCTCCTCCCTCCCAGTCTCGTCTACACTCTCACCTGCATGCACTACCACTACAGCCACTAGGCCTCGCACCAGAACACCCAGGACCACACCCCGCTCACCTGCACTCACCACCCCCACTACCATTTACACATCCCCTGTGTCCTCTCCCAGTGTGTCTGTGACGCCCCCTCCCAAAGTACACAAACGTGGGCACACACACACCCAACATCCATCCACCTCACGACAGCCTCCAGAACATGCACCTGCACCCAAAGCATCAAAAGTTACACCTCCTACAACCACCTCCTCTTCCTCCACTCCCAGACCCCCTCCAGCTACCCGTCCCAGTGTTCGTCAGAAAAATGTCCTGAGCAACCTTGACCTCTGTCCCAATACCCCCCCTCCAATTCATAGGTCCCGTAGTAGCACCTCAGCCCAAAAAAGTACGGTGCCAGTGGTAGCTGTTAGAGGTATGTGTAGTGCACCAGGCACCAGGGCAGCCAGTGTGACACGGAGCCAAATCACTGCCAGTCCACCCCCTGTGAAGCACCAGAAGTTAGATAGTGCCCGACGGGAGAGGGTGAAGACTCCTGCAGGCAAAGCCGCTCACAAGGGTCTCAGGGAGAGTGTCGAGTCAGCTGTGACTCCTCCCAAGGTGGGGAAGGGGCAGAAGAAGTCGCCAAAGTCTGGGAAGAGCAGCACGGCAGAGAAGGCCGCCATCCTCCCCGCTGCCCAGGATGCCACCGCCAGACCCATCGTCACTGGTCAGGAGACCACCGCCAGAGTCAGTGCCCAGGAGGGCAGCACAATCGTCACTGGTCAGGAGACCACCGCCAGAGTCAGTGCCCAGGAGGGCAGCACAATTGTCACTGGTCAGGAGACCACTGCCAGAGTCAGTGCCCAGGAGGGCAGCACAATCGTCACTGGTCCGGAGACCACCGCCAGAGTCAGTGCGCAGGAGGGCAGCACAATCGTCACTGGTCCGGAGACCACCGCCAGAGTCAGTGCCCAGGAGGGCCCCGGCAGCCACAGCCCCGCTGGGCAATGAGGGACCGCCATGGCACACACCGCTGCACAGGTCAGAGACAGCAAAGTCAAGGCACCGCTGAACAGGGCAAAAACCGCTGAACAGGGCAAAGACCGCCATGGCAAGCACCGCTGAACATGGCAAGCACCGCTGAACAGGGCAAGCACCGATGAACAGGGCAAAGACCGCCATGGCAAGCACCGCTGAACAGGCCAAGCACCGCTGAACAGGGCAAAGACCGCTGAACAGGGCAATGACCGCCATGGCAAGCACCGCTGAACAGGGCAAGCACCGCTGAACAGGGCAAAGACCGCCATGGCAAGCACTGCTGAACATGGCAAGCACCGCTGAACAGGCCAAGCACCGCTGAACAGGGCAAAGACCGCTGAACAGGGCAATGACCGCCATGGCAAGCACCGCTGAACAGGGCAAGCACCGCTGAACAGGGCAAAGACCGCCATAGCAAGCACCGCTGAACATGGCAAGCACCGCTGAACAGGCCAAGCACCGCTGAACAGGGCAAAGACCGCTGAACAGGGCAATGACCGCCATGGCAAGCACCGCTGAACATGGCAAGCACCGCTGAACAGGCCAAGCACCGCTGAACAGGGCAAAGACCGCCATAGCAAGCACCGCTGAACATGGCAAGCACCGCTGAACAGGCCAAGAACCGCTGAACAGGCCAAGCACCGCTGAACAGGGCAAAGACCGCCATGGCAACCACCGCTGAACATGGCAAGCACCGCTGAACAGGCCAAGCACCGCTGAACAGGGCAAAGACCGCCATGGCAAGCACTGCTGAACATGGCAAGCACCGCTGAACAGGGCAAGCACCGCTGAACAGGGCAAGCACCGCCAACTCAAGCATCGTTAGCCCATGTGCGGCAGGGGCAGTGATGGAACTGGGACCGTCACAGGGAGCGTGATGCACTGTGGGCACCAGTCCCCCTCCAAAACCAATGTAGACTGTTATCCACTTGTGAGACTGTGGCTTTGCACTCCCCAGGATAGTACACTGGGCAACCCACCCACTGCAAAGACTTGTGAGACTGTGGCTTTGCACTCCCCAGGATGAAACAGTGGGCAACCCACCCACTGCAAAGACTTGTGAGACTGTGGCTTTGCACTCCCCAGGATGAAACAGTGGGCAACCCACCCACTGCAAAGACTTGTGAGACTGTGGCTTTGCACTCCCCAGGATAAAACAGTGGGCAACCCACCCACTGCAAAGACTTGTGAGACTGTGGCTTTGCACTCCCCAGGATGGTACAGTGGGCAACCCACCCACTGCAAAGACTTGTGAGACTGTGGCTTTGCACTCCCCAGGATAAAACAGTGGGCAACCCACCCACTGCAAAGACTTCTGAGACTGTGGCTTTGCACTCCCCAGGATAAAACAGTGGGCAACCCACCCACTGCAAAGACTTGTGAGACTGTGGCTTTGCACTCCCCAGGATGGTACAGTGGGCAACCCACCCACTGCAAAGACTTGTGAGACTGTGGCTTTGCACTCCCCAGGATAAAACAGTAGGCAACCCACCCACTGCAAAGACTTGTGAGACTGTGGCTTTGCACTCCCCAGGATGGTACAGAGGGCAACCCACCCACTGCAAAGACTTGTGAGACTGTGGCTTTGCACTCCTAAGGATACATCAATGGGCATGGAGCCCCGTCGTGGATCTAGCGTGTTGCTGTCATCCGGCTGAGGTGCCCCTATTCCCTTCCCCCTGAGGTGCCTTTTGTATTTCTATCTGATGCCCCTGCAGTGTTCTCTCCGTTTCTGGACAGGTATTGTGTGTGGGCCTCGCCCATGCATTTTGGGCCCAGTGGTCCACGGACATTGAAATATGCATAAGTGCACTACTGATCGTGAAGTATATATTTGGAATGTGTATATGTTTATGTATATATGTGCTTACTGTATTTTGATACATTACAATGGTTGTACTTCATTTCCTTTTGTCTTTGCATTCTTCCGGGGGGGTTTGGGGTTGTTCCTGTGATGTTTGGTTATGCATTGGTGTGTGTGTTGTAGTGTGCGAGGGTGGGGGTGTTGCGTGTGTGTGTCCCTGACTTTTGCCACCCCCCTCCCCTATGTCGTAGGTGCAGTACTCACCGTTGTCTTCGGCGCCGCTGTTGCTGATGTTCTTAGAGGAGCAGTAACACAATCGCAGGGAGTATTTGGAGTTCCGGCTCCATGGTATCCTCCGTCCTCGTGGAGTGTGTTCAGGTGAGCATTTTCCCATTGCAAAAACTGTTTCCGCCGTGTTTTTATCCACGGAGAATCCACCCCGGAAAAGGTGGCGGATTGGCCAGTTGTAATAATGTGGGCGGTACTTTGTCTCCCGCCTGTCTGTTGGCGGTGACCGCTGTGCTGCTTGTCTGTACCGCCGTGGCGGTCGGAGTGTTAAAGTGGCTGTCTAGGTTGGCGGTTTCCGCCACGGTCATAATTCCCTTTTTTGTTCCACTGGCCTGTTTGCGGAATTACCGCCGCTTTAACACCGTCCGCCAGGGTTGTAATGACCCCCTAACCGTGATCCTGAGAGCATACCAACATTCCCAGGATATGCTGGGCCAGACACTGGACGAGTTGCAGTGGGTGGGTTGCCCACTGTTTTATCCTGGAGAGTGCAAAGCCACAGTCTCACAAGTCTTTGCAGTGGGTGTGTTGCCCACTGTTTTATCCTGGTGAGTGCAATGCCACAGTCTCACAAGTCTTTGCAGTGGGTGGGTTGCCCACTGTTTTATCCTGGGGAGTGCAAAGCCACAGTCTCACAAGTCTTTGCAGTGGGTGGGTTGCCCACTGTTTCATCCTGGGGAGTGCAAAGCCACAGTCTCACAAGTCTTTGCAGTGGATGGGTTGCCCAGTGTTTCATCCTGGGGAGTGCAAAGCCACAGTCTCACAAGTGTTTTCAGTGGGTGGGTTGCCCACTGTACCATCCTGGGGACCTCAAAGCCACAGTCTCACAAGTGGATAACAGTCTACATTGGTTTTGGAGGGGGACTGGTGCCCACAGTGCATCACGCTCCCCGTGACGGTCCCAGTTCCATCACTGCCCCTGCCGCACATGGGCTAACGATGCTTGAGTTGGCGGTGCTTGCCCTGTTCAGCGGTGCTTGCCCTGTTCAGCGGTGCTTGCCATGTTCAGCAGTGCTTGCCATGGCGGTCTTTGCCCTGTTCAGCGGTGCTTGGCCTGTTCAGCGGTGCTTGCCACGTTCAGCGGTGCTTGCCATGGCGGTATTTGCCCTGTTCAGCGGTGCTTGGCCTGTTCAGCAGTGCTTGGACTGTTCAGCGGTGCTTGCCATGTTCAGCGGTGCTTGCAATGGCGGTCTTTGCCCTGCTCATCGGTGCATGCCCTGTTCAGCGGTGCTTGCCCTGTTCAGCGGTGCTTGCCCTGTTCAGCGGTGCTTGCCATGTTCAGCGGTGCTTGCCATGGCGGTCATTGCCCTGTTCAGCGGTCTTTACCCTGTTCAGCGGTGCTTGGCCTGTTCAGCGGTGCTTGCCATGTTCAGCGGTGCTTGCTATGGCGGTCTTTGCCCTGTTCAGCGGTGCTTGCCCTGTTCAGCGGTGCTTGGCCTGTTCAGCGGTGCTTGCCATGGCGATCATTGCCCTGTTCAACGGTCTTTGCCCTGTTCAGCGGTGCTTGGCCTGTTCTACAAATAGAGATGCCAAAGGACACATTGAGTGGCCATAGAAGTGGGAACATCAGACTGCCAGTGACAATGTCAAACACAAAACAGTCATTTAAATGTGAATTTACACTGTCTTACCTGTGTGTCATTGGAAGTATTGTCGAATTATTGCACTTCTGTTGTCCTCATCCTCATCCTCTGCCTCCTCATCTTCACTGTCCACAGGGTCCACTGCTGCCACACTGCCATCTCCAGCCTCATTCTCCTGCAGAAAAGGCACCTGAAGACGTAAGGCAAGGTTCTGCAATAGACAGCATGCCACAATGATCTGGCAGACCTTCTTTGGTGAGTAGTACAGGGATCCACTTGTTAGATGGAGGCAATGAAACCTGGCCTTCAGGAGGCCAAAAGTCCTGTCTATAATTCTTCTTGCTCGCCCATGTGCCACATTGTAACGGTCCTCTGCCCTTGTCCTGGGATTCCTCACAGAGGTCAGTAGCCATGAAAGGTTGTGGTAACCAGAGTTACCTGCAAATATCGAGGGACAACTGTTAGCCCACACCAACCTTTAGGGCCTACACCATACCCATACACCAACTAACCCTGGGTGGGAACCAGGGCTCACCTGTTAACCACACCCTGTGCCTCTGGAGTTGAGCCTTCACATATGGGTTGCTGCTATTCCTCAGGATAAAGGCATCATGCACAGACCAGCATATTTTGCATTGATGTGGGAGATGTACTGGTTCGCCAGACATACCTTCTGCACATTCATGGAGTGAAAGCTCTTTCGATTTCTGAACACCTGTTCATGTCGCTGGGGGGGAGACAAAAGCAATATGTATACCATCAATTGCCCCAATAATGTTGGGGATATGTCTCATTGCATAGAAATCAGCTTTCACTGTGGCCAAATCCTCCACCTGGTGGAAAACGATGTAGCTGTGAATGTGTTTAATCAGGGCAGACAACACTCTGGTCAGCACTATTGAGAACATTGGCTGAGCCATTCCTGCTCCCAAGCCCACTCTCTCTTGGAAGGAGCCAGTTGCCAGGAAATGGAGCACTGATAGCACTTGCACAAGAGGGGGGATCCCAGTCGGGTGACAGATAGCAGAGATTAGGTCACCTCATCCTTCCCATGATGAAGCTCACTGGGCACAATGCCCCCTCCAGAACCAGTGGGCAAATCACCCTCTTGAGAGACTGTGGCCTTGCACTCCCCAGGACCAAGCAGTGGGCAAATCACCCACTTGAGAGGCCTTGCACTCCCCAGGACCAAGCAGTGGGCAAATCACTCACTTGAGAGACTGTGGCCTTGCACTCACCAGGACAGAGCACGGGGCATGTTGCCCCCTCCAGGACCAGTGGCGTTGTACCATTTTCCGGCTGAGGTGCCCCCCCACTCCCCATCCCCCTGAGGTGCCTGTCTATTTTCGACCTAATGCCCCTGCAGTGTTCTCTCTGTGTTGTTGCAGGAGTGAGGTTGGGCCTTGGTCTTTGTGATGTGGCCCTGTGACTCCTGGACATTGAGGACTGGGCAATGTCCCTTGCATTGTACATATGTATATACTTTTTAATTTGGATGCACGTATTTCACCTATATTTATCTTATTACAACCTTTTTATACTATAGTAGTTGTCCTTGCATTATTCCTGAGGGGTACAGGGTATATATGTTATGTTACTACATTCGGTTGTGTGTGTGGTGTTGGGGTTGAGGGTGTTGCGTGTGTGTGTCACTCTCCTTTTCCTCCCCCATTCCCCTGTGTGCTAGGTGGCAGTACTCACCGTGGTCATCTTTGCTGGTGTTGGTGTTTGTAATGGAGCAGACGGTAGAAGAGCATAGGGAACATAAGCAACTCGGGGTCCATGGTAGCGTGGTTCTTCCCTGAGTGTCCAGAGGTGAGTTGTTTCCCTTCTGTGTTCTGATTCCACCAGGCTTTTGATGTCGTTGGTACCACCCCAGAAAAGGCGGTGGATAGGTGTGTCATACTACAGTGGCCAGTACATTGTCTTCCACCTGGCTGTTGGCAGTTACCGCTGTGGTGCCTGTTTTGCCCTGGCGGTCGGTGTGTTAAAGTGGCTGTCTGAGCAGTTACCGTTGTGGTGATAATTTCATATTTATTACCGCTGGCCTGTTGGGGGTATTACCGCAGTTTTATCACCGACCGCCAGGGTTGCAATGAGGGCCATAATCACTAAACTCTCCTGGTCTTGTGATTCTTCTTCCACACCTACTAAATTTATCCTCTTTATTTGTTGTATCTCCCTCTTGTCCCAGGACTCTGTTATAACTATGTGCCTGTGCAACCTCAGGTGGACAGAAGTTTCCTTTTGCGTATTTCTTGAAACAGGGAATCTTCACTTTTACCGAATCACCCACCTGTACATTTACAACTTTACATTTGTGTTTAGCGTCAAAATATTTTTGGGACTGTGTTTGTGCAACCTTAATATTCCATTTGACAGCTTCAACTGTCCAGTCACTCTTTCTTTCACCAGACATCCATCCTATATTATCCTTTCTTAACGGAATCCTCCCTCTCATTATTTTAAAAGGACTATGACTTGTGGAACTGCAAGGTGTTGTCCTATACAACCAAACCGTTCTCCACACCTCTCTTTTCCAACAAAATTCTGCACTTTCTGCCAACTGTATGCTGTTCTTCACCACCCTGTTAAAACGCTCGACAGCACCATTACCTGCCGGATGATAGTTGGAAGTAGTAACATGTTTTATACCACACCTTAACAAAAATACCTTAAATTTATTAGATGTGAATTGCGGCCCATTGTCCGTTACTATGACCTTATGCAAACCCTCTGTAAAAAAACTTTATCCAAATATTCAACAATAGACAAAGAATCTACCTTACTCATAATTTCTATTTCTGGCCATTTAGAGAAATGATCAATCACCACCACAATATATTTGGACCCATCCTCCACACGAGTAGGTCCTGTTGTGTCTAGACCTATTTTCTCCCAAGGCATGTCTGGACATTTAATAGGAACCAAAGGTGGTTTGAATGTAGATAAGGTTTTCTCCGATTCGTTACATAGAATACATTCCCCCAGTTTTCTCTCCACAGCCACATCCATTCCTGGCCACCAATACAACTCTTTGATTTTGCTCTTTGTCTTTGATATACCTAAATCACCATCATGGCAGGAATGTATGTCAGAACAACGTATGCTGTTGTTACCACTAATGCCTTTACCACAAATGCCTTAACAATGATTTTTCATTGTAAAGGCATTCCTGGTAAAGGCATGCATGGAATGGCATGCATGGTTCCAGCACGTGACCCCCCTGGCCGCCCACTACTGCCCCTAAAATTACCGTGACCCCCCACCCCTGCTCCTAAAACCTAAAACCACCCCTGCCCCTAAAACTACCCCAACCCCCACCCCCACCCCAAAACCTAAAACCACCCCAACGTCCGCCCATAAATTATTGTAACTCCCTACCCCACCCCTAAAACCACCCAATCCCCACCCCTAAAACCACCCCAAAACCCCACCCCACCCCTAAAATTACCACGACCCCCCACCCCGCCCCTAAAACCAAAAACCACACCAACCCCACCCGCGCTTAAATTACTGCGACTCCTCACCCCACCCCTAAAACCCCCCCAACCCCCTCCCTGCCCCGAAAACCTAAACAGACCCAACCCCCCACCCGCCCCTAAAACTACTGCAACCTCCACCCACCCCTAAAACCTAAAACCACCCCAACCCCCAACCCCTAAAACCTAAACTACCCCAACCCCCAGCCCTAAACCACCCCAAACCCCCACCCCGCCCCTAAAGCCTAAAAACAACCCCAACTCCCTCACCCACTCCAAAAATTACCGCTACCCGCCCACTCCCACCCCTAAAACCACCCCAACACCCCACCCCTGCCCATAAAACCTAAACTAACCCAACCCCACCCCCAAAAAATAAAAATACCCCTACCCCCATCCCGCCTCTAAAACAAAAAATGCCCGACCCCCCCTCCCGCCCCTAAACCTAAACCACCCCGACCCCCACCCCAAAAACTAGAAATATCCGACCCCCACCCGGCCCCTAAAACTAAGAATGTCCGACCCCCGCCCCGAAAACTAAAAATGACTCAACCCTCTCCGCCACCCCTAAACCTAAACCACCCAACCCCACCAAAAAACTAAAAATCACCTGACCCCCACCCCACCCCTAAAACTAAGAATACCCTGCCCCACCCCTAAAACAGCCTCAGTCCCAGCCCCACTTAATTGATCACGTCATCCTCCGAAGCCGACTTCCTTCTTCTGTGCCTTAACCATGCATGTGCATGGTTCAGCGCATGCGTGGTTAAGGCACCGAACAAGGAATTCATGGTTAACAAAAGCGTTGTTCTGCTTTTGTTGTCCATGACTTTGTTGTTTGGGAGTCATGGTTCAGGTTGCTTCCCTCATGGCAGATATTCAGTATTTTATTCCTAAGCGCCTCTGGAGGAATGAGTCTACCATTACGTATTATCCTATTACTCTCTACGGCCAATTCCTCTTTCACTTCCAAAACAACTTTACATTCTCCTCTAAATCCCTTTTATGTGGCCACCCATCACATAACAACGTTTGAACTTTACATAACGTTGCATCTTCACTCAAAGCTTTGTTCCACTCTTCTTCAGTAATACCATGAACGTCTTCCACTACGTCAGCTACACAACAATCCTCAAATTCATCCACTCCCTCAACAGTTTCAGCCAAAGGCATCCTACTCAAGGAATCAGCGATTTTATTCTTGACCCCTGGCACATAACATACCTCATACTTGTAATCTAAAAGTCTTATGGACAATCGGGCAATACGTGGAAAAGCTTTAAATAATCCATTTGTCATCAACACCTTAGTGAGTGGTTGAGGACTTTTGCTCCCCACACGAACGACCAGAAGTGCTCCAAACCCCTTATGCACACTAGGGCTTGTTGCTCAATAACCAAATACTTCGCTTCAGTATCAGTTATTGAGCGGGAGGCAAATGTAAGCACACATTCTCTACCACATTTGTCTACTTGTGTAAGAACTGCACCCAAACCTCTACTACTGGCGTCTGTAGTGATAATGCATTGCAAATTTGGATCAAAACCTTGAAAAGCTGGTGCTCTGATAATGTCGTTTTTAATCATTTGAAACACTGCCTCACACTCCTTATACCACTCAAACATGCATTTTATTTTTAACAATTGAATAATGGGGTAAGTTTTATGGGAAGCATTATGCACATATTTAGCATAAACTTCAGCCAAACCTAAAAATGCTCTGACTTCACCCTTATTTGTAGGTGCTGGCAAATCTTTTATTGCAGCTACCAAACTAACTTTGGGTTCAACACCCTTACTGCTAATCTCATGTCCTAAATAAGTGACATTACGTTTCGCAATTTTACACTTGCTATATTCAGCCGTGAGTCCACTGTCACTCAACACTTGTAGGAATCTCTTAACTTTGGTGTCATGTTTTTTTTTTTTCGATTCACCCATATTAAGAATGTCATCTTGAAAAAAAAACACATCATGTAACTTGCTAAATAATTTAAACATTTGTTTTTGGAACATAGCAGCTGCCGATGCTAAGCCAAAAGAGACTCTAACGAATTGATAACAACCAAATGGTTTGATAAAAGCAGTTAATCTACCGCTATTTGGATGTAACGACACCTGGTGATAAGCTGAGGTTAGGTCAATTGTGGTAAACCACTCCTCACCTTTAGTTAGAGCCACAATTTAATTGTTTTTAGGTAAAGGGAACTGGTCTACCAATATGTTCATATTAAGATCTCTAAGATCCATGCATAACCTCAATTTCCCATTAGAGCGCCTAGCCACCACCAATGGAGAAATCCAGTCTGACGCTTCAATTTGCTCGATAATGCCAGCCTGCGGTCATTTATCCAATTTACTAGACACCTCACTTCTAATACTTAAAGGTATGTTTCTCGCTTTGTGGACAATTGGTACTGCATTTTCCTTTAACAAAATTCAATGTTGGAATTTTTTTAAATTACAAATGGTACCCGAAAACACCTTAGGAAATAAATCTTTTATGGATTCTTCTTTGACTCCTTCACCCTGAATCACAGAAACTGGTTCTGTGCTATTTGGATCAAGGGTCATTCCCAGCGCACAATGGTCCCACCAACCTAAAACAGAAAGTCCAGACTTAGAGACATACATTTTACGTTCTGCCTCATAATCCTTGAATACAAATAACAACTTCCTGTAGCCTATTAAATGAATTGGTTCACCAGTAAAAGTTTTCGGGGAAATAGCAGGTATATCTAAATCCCCACCTACAACATGATTCATTTTTTTTAACCAGACCATTTCATATACAATTGTGTAAGGTGACCCAGAGTTTGCGGTAACAGTAATGGTAACTCCTCCCATTGATATTTCACATTCCGTTTTTTTCCATTGACAACCAGATACAGAGGACTCAGTATCTTTTATAATAAGGACCCACATATTCCTGTCACCACTGTCCAAAGTCAATCCAGAATCAGTGGCACATTCTAATAATTTAATCACAGACTCTTCTTTTCTCCTGTAGACTTTAACAAAATGACCCATAATTCCGCAACCATAACATTTCTGATTCTGAGCTGGACAGTTCTTATCATTTGCGTAATGTTCCAACATTCCAAATCTGAAACACGTAACCTTTGTCTTATCATGCTCTTTTTTTTATTCTTGAGTTTATAGGAGTTATGTTTTTTTGATTTTCTGTCTGTCACACTCAAAATTATCTTCGCCTCTGTAACTTTGTTGACAAGAGTGTTGGACTCTACTCTGGAATCATCCTTTTTGTTTCTCATCAAAACTGCTTTTGTACATCTTCCAGTCAATTACGCCTTTTTCACTACTCCTATTACCGCTTGTAAAGGTGATTCCCTTTATTCCACAAGAAATCCTGTATACTCAGGTTTGCAGCATGCATAATTATAAACTCATCATATAAAGTACTGAATCTACGTGTTAATTTCAAGTTCTTTAAAGCGGAAACGTATTCTTCAATTGATTCATCTTTCTCCTGCTTCCTGTGAAAAAAATTGTAATGACCAATGCCAACACAAACAGTGGGAGCACAGTATCTGTCCAAATCCTCTAAAGCATGTATGAAAATGTCTCCATGTTCTCTTTGCTTTTTTTAATATGATTGCACATTTTAAGGCCTTGAGGCCCTAAGCAATGTAACAAAATCTTCTTCTTTTTCTCCGCTATGTTTTCATCACAAGCAGAAATGTAATTTAGAAAATATTCTCACCATTCCTGCCATTTAATTGATAAATCACCAATACCAGGAACAATAGGTTGTGGTGGTGGTAAATTCAAACTATTTGAAGCCATAGTATGTGTTGGTCCTTGTGTAGTTATTCTTTTTCTTTTTTTTTTAAAGAAAGAAGAATAAGAATAAAAATATGCTGTGAAATACTTTCTGTGTACTACTTATGTCTTACTGTATTCTCGTAACATTTTATTATCATTATTATTTTTAAAATTTTAATCATCCTCAGTATTTGAATGATGAAGTGTGGCTCCCAATACGTTAACCAGGCTAATCTTGACACATTCGAGAATAAAATTGAGCGGTCTAGATGTTTTTTCCAGCTGAAAATCCTCCATAACTGGCGAAGGAAGAGAAAGGATAAAATAAATTTATTCCGCTCCAGTTCACACAACGTGCTATGACTCGCATGATATTACTGTGAGTGGTCTAGAAGTTGTTGTCGACTTCCTGACATCATAGGGGTTAACGTAGTGAAACTTACTGCAGCGCGAGGAACAGCATGAGGAACACAACACGAGACGCACGTGTGCAACAAATCCAAAGGGCGGACAAGGAGGCACAAGCACACCCCAGGGCGAGAAAAAATCGCTGGGGAACACCAGAAAATAAAAAAGAACTTCACCCACTTACTTGCGTTGTGCTGCACTCATCGTAAGTTTGTACGGATGATCTCTCTTGAAAAACTTCAATACAGTCAGCCAGATAAAGTTATTGTAGCACGCATGGATGTCAGGGCTGTCGAGCGATCGTCGCCAAATTTGTTATGAATGATCTCAAGAGAGCCATGTATTTTCCTTGAGCTTTATTCCAAAACACAGCCCGACAGAAACTATCCAACAAGCCTTCTCCTTTCTCCTGTCCGTCCAAACCACCTCCCATGAATCTCTCCACACGCATCCCCCCATACCACATTCTACAGCCCCCATGCCAATATCCAGCGTGAGCCCCCAGCCCAGCTAAATACATTCCACCCTCACAACAATCTGGAAGACCATTGCTAAGAAGGTGCAGACCCTTGTGTCTATAAGCGGTGCTGCATCCATTTTCACAAGAGATGTGAGGACCTATGATGCTGGACCAAGAAGTCAGCAGACATCCAGCTCAGACACTCCCCCCAAAATGGAAAGCATGTGTGCCACACCCTGGCCTCTCTAATTGCCCGCATACTTGTGGTGGCTTATCCCCAGCTTGATGGGCACTTGAAAGCACAAAGGTAGCATCAAGGAGGTAAGTTCTTTTTTGAGTTCTTCTTGTTAAATAACAATTGTTTAATACAACAACACATTATAGCTTCAACAGAAAGGTTGACACACGCCCAACACACAAGAATAGTTCTGGAAGGTGTAAGTTTTGCACAAGGTGTAAGATGATGTGTTTTGTATATTGTTTTTGAACATGATACCTCTTTATTTATGATCAATATCAAGGACTGTTTTGAAAAGACACAGGCTTGACTAATAAAGAAGAGGTATATGATTTTGCTGGGTGTTATAAGGGGCAGATGTACGAAATAGGCCGTGATTTCTGATTGTGTCAGGTGTGATGCTCCATCACAATTGTGAAAGAGGTTATTGTGGCTCAATTACAAGTGACATTGCATAAAATGTACTGATGATACAATGGAATGTCAAAACGTCACATTGGTGAGTTGGTATTGTAGACAAACAATATTAAGCATGTGACCCAAAATGACTGCAAACATGAAAAGATTGGCAACATTTTTTACTAAACGCAAATTTCAAATATGTTTTTCTCTAAAAAAATTCAAGTCAATTTATGTTAAAAATTACAGATTGGCATGATGCCTTACTCCTTCACACATTTGTATATAAGCTGTCTTAGTTTGGACTCTTGCTCTGGGCAAGACTGCTGGTTAAAGGATGACAGTACTTTTGTTTGTAGGCGACTACGCCTTTCCGACAACAAGTCACAACTGTTGTCCCAACCTTACTGGCTCACTAGCAGCACCTCACCAGAAACACAATAGTAAAAGGTGATTTGTGGCAGCCTTTACGCATGGACTTGCGAATAAGACATCTCAGGGAGTGTTGTGGTTAAACGGAGATTACCCCTTTCTCACAGATATACCATGTCTCATACAAACACAGGCAATGACAAAGATGCAGTAAAGTTTCAATAGTTTTTATTCAATGAAATTGCAATTTGCGATAAGTTGCATGGGCTGCAATGATTAGGATAATGAATAATGCAAGAAACAGAACTGTGAAGATGAGAGTCATTATTACAAAGAACCCCACCATCTTGCAATGCATTGGAAAGACATATGAGATGTACTATGCCCTAATTCCCTAATGTGAAAGGCCTAACCTCCTACCTAAAGGAGAGCTGGGTTTGCTAAACCTAATCTGCCAATGCCATGTCCATGAGAGGAGCCCCCAACCCTCGTTACCTTGGAATGAGGTCTCTATCTCAGACTCCGCAGGGACACGAATACTGGGTCAGCGTCAAGACGACAGTAGCATCGATATCAGCGATGGTGGTGAGGCCCTCTGGTCGGAATCCCTCTGATTATCTGTCTAAAGTGTGATGTATTTATACAGATCTACAAGGACCCCTGACATAGGTGTGTTCCCAAACAATAGATAACAGACATGCTTGGGGCAGCAATTAATATAAACAATCCATCGAAAGTATAGAGAGGGAAAATCCCTAAGTGTGAACACCTACTGTTTGTTTGTCTTTGGTGCTTGATCTTGACGCCTTAGCGCGGTGACACTGATAATGTAACTCATAACAAGTGGCCTAACTATAAACAGGGCAGCCATCTTAGAAGAATTAAATAATTAAATGGGCTAAGACAGAGAAAGCTAAGTAGGTTAAAAGTCACTAGGTGACGGGGCACAAGTCTGCAAGCCAGAGGCTAAGCTAACTCCTGTTATCCCATTAAAACGAACTAGGATTCACTATATCCTCCCCATTGCCGTAACAGGTATGACGAAGGTACAGGAACCCAAACGCTAAAATTGCTCTGAACTAAAAGCTAAAAGCATAAAAACAAGCTAATAAAAACAATCTTTAAAATGTGTTAAAAAGATATTAAAACAAATGTGCTAAAACACACACAGAGATGTTAATGTCAACCATGACAAGCACAGCATGCCAAAGCAATGTTAATTTAAATGCATAATTTGGAACCGGGAATGGCAAGTCAATTCATCAAATTATTTGCTGTACGCATGATCTTGAAGAGTGTCATCAAAGCCACCAACCAAGGACCTAAAAAAATTAGTCAACATTATCTGATTTCAAATCGGGTGCTCTGCGGACAAACGGATCAACAGAGCAGTAGTGAGCAGTATTTCCTGGTGTAACGTTATTCGTTGCAGTGTCCTCATCCGTGGTGGATCTCAAAACGGAAGGCTCACAGGTAGCCTCGCGGAGCAACCTCAGTCTCTAGGGGCATGACCGTGTATGAACTCTCATCGGGGACATCAGCAGTTCGTGGTCCACAGGAGATGTCGGTGCAACAGCAAGACAGACCATAGGCAGATGTTCAAAGAGACACCATATGCAGCGGAAGACTGGTTGTACGCACCAGAGAAGGGGCCGAAATGACAACGACCAATCATGCTCCCATTACACCAGCAAGGGTGCACCGAAGATCCGAACCATGCGCTCACGGCACAGTGGAGTTGGTTCCATTGCTCTGCGTAGATGGAAAGAAACAATCACTGCAAATCAGAAGAAATAGCAGTAGTAGTCCTCCAATCAAAGCCAAAATAAATGGAAAGCCACCAAACACACTTGAAAAGAGCGAATGGATGGCTGGCGGGATGACTCCGAAGACAGTCTGGAAGATGGATGCGAAACCAGACCCGACAGACTTAAAGAAGTGAACAATCCCAGTGGAATATTCTGGATACCAGTTCTCCAAAGTGCTTGGGGACATTGGTATTTAATAGGGATTGTATCTCGGCTGATGATCTCGCAATCTGGAGAGCATACGTCTCTTTTGCGGATGCCAAGGTGACCTGTTTTTGAAACAATAGCGCCTTTAGCCTGCTCAGCTTGTCATAGTTCACATTAATAGTATCTATGTGGGGCCACATGTCAGATACTTTTATCTCTCGTGTGGGGAGAAACAAAACATGTCCACAACACGTAACGACCTTCGAGACCGAGATTGCGTAGGCAATTCCAGGTCACATGCCACAACAACTTTGATCGTTCAGTACCACATAACTTCCATTGGAAAGTACATGAAATACTAGGCGAATCAAAGGGACGGGAGTACCCTTCAACAAACAGGCCAAATTTGCGACCCCCGCATTGCAAAGACCATGAAGAGACACCTGCTTGCATATCATGGAATGGCGAACAGCAGTCTCACATTCACTTCCGCTAAGAAAGACCACTGTTTCGCTGTTCAGACATTTGTAGTCAAAGGGCAACTCCCACTCTTCCTTAATATAGCTATCTCCTAGTTGCTCGTACCTCCCCACTGCAAGATGTTTCAGGCAGCTCGAGAAACGAAAGGTCAAAATCAGTAAATTAATTATGCCATGTAAGAGCCAGATAGTTGAAGGACTCTCTGCGACCCTTAAGGGCAACTTAACAGCCTCAATCTGGGAAAGTTTCCAAATTTCATTGTACGTAGCATATAAAAACTTTTTTGAGCGCTGTTTCCTAGGACTCAGCAGAAAATCCTGCAAGTCTACATCTTCAGAAAGAGTGTTCAGGTGTTTCTTAACTGTGGCTAACGTGTTGGTCTGTACCCATTGCTGGCACAGCTTACTCACACTGTATGTCGTAAATATACCTGTATGTTGACCCGATACAAAGTGAGGGTCTGGCCTGTTAATTGAAAAAAAAAACTGAAGAGTTCAACAAATGCGCTTGACACTCATTAGTGTCAGTGGGCCATATTAACCACCCGCCGGGACTGGAAAGTGAAGAATTATAAGAACCAGCCTTAACCATTGCGCCTAGCTTGTCCTCTGTGATATTGAGGAAGAATTGCCAATCTTTAAACCTTGCCGGGGTGGGATACTGGGCGTGCTCAAGTCTTTCATTTTTGCTAACCCCAGACAGGATGTCTGCTGAATAGTGTCATTTAAGAAAATCATTTGTACAGAAATCAGGCATGCTCGAAATAAAGCCTCCCTACCCTGTATCTGCCAATCTTGTGTTCCCCATACACTTTTCAAATCAATAGTGCTCTTTCAATATTCGTAACCTTAAACTGCGAGCCGGGAAACAAAGGGATCTGAATAAATCAGTTTTGTATCAGTTAGCAAAATTTTCCTAATTTGTGCCGGAGGTATTTTAAAGTAATACGACTCTGCTTTTCTAGTGTCATGCCCAGAAAAGTATGTAAATTTATCACTATAGTACCTTGGGCTCCCCACCGGTGGTGTAGAACAGTGTTCCCACTGTGTGTAGTTTAATACTGGCCTGTATCTAGTGGCACGGTGTAGGTAGTAATGTCCCCAATTGTTATAGCAGAACATTTCCCCATAATTCATTGTATGTTCATATACATCATCACTTTCAAAAGCGGAATAGTCCTTCATTTCAGTTAGCATGGAATCAACTGTTTGGACATCCCAATCATCAGAGACAACATCAGGTGTAATTACATCAGTCATTGAAATTTTGAACACGTATGGTATTTCAATAATTTCAGTAGGCCTGTATATATCGAATGGAACTTGGTCCCACACAATCCCATCAGAAATCGGTATTCCTGTAATATTTACAGGGGACAAATCTCTTCGGACCTTATGTGAAGAATGATGTGGAGTTAAAACTTCATCAACAGGCTCCACAGAGTAGCGATCAGGAATATAGTGACCATTTATAAGCAAAAAGAAAACAGTCACAAAACCAATCCAAAAAAAGAATGCAAAAAATGTCAAACAGAACCGTAAATATTTCCATGGGTATCTCAAATAGTTCTTTTTAAGCCATTGATACAGCTTACTTCTTTTTGAAACAGTGTCAATCACAGTAGTGGATGAATCCCAAGAACAATCATCAATGTCAATGAAATAGCCAGAGGCAGTCTCTGCAAACACAGGAGCCGGTGCACCATCTGTACTGATTTTGGTCAGGAGACCGCTCCCCCACGTTCGCAGCACCACCAAGCTGTTCACCTGTCCTTGACCCTGCACGCGATGGCAATCGCGTGTTCGAGGCCCTCCTCCACCCGCAGGCATCCACCTGCGCCTCATCCCTGGTGTCTAGTGGGCTCTGGTAAGCGTCACTAGACTTGTGCTTTGTGCCGTTTTAAGTGATTGTGGCTTGTTCTCTGTGCCTTGAATTATTGTGAATTACTGTGCCGTTCATGCCGTTCATGTTATTGTGACTCGTTTTTTGTGCCCTGTATTAGTGTGCCTTTCACCCCTCAGTTTCTCCTTCTGTGCCTTTTTCCATTTTTTTCCGCCGCTTTTGCCCCTTGTGCGCTCCCCCTGCCGCTGGCTCTCTCCGAGACGCTTTCCCTGCCGCTGCCTCCCTGCGGCTCCGCCCCCCTCGCGCCCCCATTCGCCGCTCCCTCCCGCCTCCCAGCTGCTTGTCCCTCCCCCCTCCCTTCTTAATGGCGGTCGCTGCGCGTCGAGGGTGAGCGACCTCTGACCTGATTTTGGTCAGGAGACCGCTCCCCCACTTCCGCAGCACCACCAGGCTGTTCCCCTGTCCTTGACCCTGCACGTGCTGCCAATCGCGTGTTTGAAGCCCTCCTCCACCCGCAGGCATCCACCTGCGCCTCATCCCTGGTGTCTAGTGGGCTCTGGTAAGTGTCACTAGACTTGTGCTTTGTGCCGTTTTAAGTGATTGTGGCTTGTTCTCTGTGCCTTGAATTATTGTGAATTACTGTGCCGTTCATGCCGTTCATGTTATTGTGACTCGTTTTTTGTGCCCTGTATTAGTGTGCCGTTCACCCCTCAGTTTCTCCTTCTGTGCCTTTTCCAGTTTTTTCCACCACTTTTGCCCCTTTGGGGGTCCCCCTGCCGCCGGCTCTCTCCGAGCCGCTTTCCCCGCCGCTGCCTTTCTGCGGCCCCACCCCCCTCGCGCCCCCATTCGCCGCTCCCTCCCGCCTCCCAGTGCTCCTCCCTCCCTTCTTAATGGCGGTCGCTGCACGTCCGCGCCGCTGACGCGCCAGAGGCAAGCTCGTCTGCGCCCGTCCGCGCCTGGACCGCGCCCAGCGCCACCCCCGCTGGTCCGCGAGAACCCTGCACCTCCAGACACCGCTACATTGCCGACCAACTCAACGCCCTCAATCCTGGTCGCATCACAGCATGCTCCCAGTCCTCACCAAGGAACACCCGCTGACCCTTCTCATGCCGCACCTGGAGATTCACCTGCGACAGAACAACGAAACCAACAAAGACCGAAACTAACCACCTCCACTGCATACTCCTCAACACCCGCTCTGCACGCAAGCACGCCATCAAGCTCTGGGACCTGCTCGACTCCAGCGCCCCAGACGTAGCCTTCCTGACCGAAACCTGGTGGAACCACTCCTCGGTGCCCGACATCGCAATTGCCATCCCGGACAGCTACAAGATCATCCGTAGGGACAGCAACAATGGAATCGGAGGAGGAATAGCCATCGCCCACAAATCCTCCCTCAAGGTCGACATCCACACTGACGACTCCCTCAAGACCGCCGAACACCTACACTTCCGCATCTACACCGACCCCAACACCACTCTCAGAGGAACGCTCATCCACAAACCCCCCGGACAACGAGCACCATTTAGCGAATCCCTCGCCGATCTCACCAGCACACACGTACTCACCTCAACGGATTACATTCTCTTCGGGGACCTAAATTTCCACCTGGAGAACAACAATGACACCAACTCCACTACTCTGATCAACAACCTCACCAACCACGGCCTCAGACAACTCGTCAACACACCAACCCACATCGCCAGCCACACGCTTGATCCCATCTTCTCCTCAAGCGCCCACGTCATCTTCAACCATACTACCGTACTCCACTGGACCGACCACCACTGCATCCACTTCACCTACAAGAAACATACCGAGCACCATCGCACCCAACAACCACCCCGCCGATGCTGGAGCAAAGTTACGGAAGACCAGCTTACCAACACCCTCGCCCAGAACCCACCCCCCGACTCCACCGACCCAGACACCGCCGCCCACAACCTCACCATGTGGATCAACGACTGCGCCAACACCCTCGCGCCACTCAAGAAATCCACCGACAACCAAGCCAGAAGAAAAGCCACCTGGTTCACCGACGAGCTCCTAAACTCCAAACGCGACTGCCGGAAGCTAAAAAAGGAATGGCTCCTCAAACGCACACCTGACAGCCTCACAGCCCACAAGGACGCCACCCGCAAGCACCACCAACTCATCAGACAAGCCAAACGATCCCACTTCAAAGACCGCCTGGACAACAACGCACACGACAGTAAAGAGCTCTTCAGCATCGTGAAAGAACTCTCCAACCCCAGAGCCAACATCAACGACATCCCTCCATCCCAAGAACTCTGCAACGCACTGTCCACCTTCTTCCACAGGAAGAACACCGACATCCACAACAGCTTCAACGCCACTCCCACGCCAGACCCCACCCCGAGCACCCCACCTGTGCAAACCACCTGACCTCCTGGACCAACGTAAACAACACTGAGACATGCAAGATCATGAACTCCTTCCACTCAGGATCTCCGTCAGACCCCTGCCCCCACCACGTATACAACAAAGCCGACTCCACCATCGCCCCCCAACTACGGAAGGTCGTCAACATCTCCTTCGAAACAGCAACATTCCCTGATAAATGGAAACACGCCGAAATCCGCGCCCTCCTCAAGAAGCCCAAAGCAGACCCCAACGACCTCAAGAACTTCCGACCCATCTCCCTGCTCCCTTTCCCAGCAAAGGTGATTGAAAAAATCGTCAACACACAACTAACCAGCCATCTCGAAGACAACGACATCCTAGACCCCTCCCAGTCCGGCTTCAGACGAAACCACAGCACTGAAACCGCCCTTCTCGCCGCCACAGACGACATCAGACGCCAAATGGACAACGGCGAAATATCAGCCCTCATCGTCCTGGACCTATCTGCCGCCTTCGACACAGCCTGCCACCGCACCTTAAAATCACGCCTCCACGAAACCGGGATTCAAGGAAAAACCCTCACCTGGATCATCTCATTCCTCTCCGGCAGAACCCAGAGAGTCCGCCTCCCCCCCTTCCGCTGCGAAGCCACCAACATCATCTGCGGCGTCCCCCAGGGCTCATCCCTCAGCCCGACGCTGTTCAACATCTACATGGTCCCCCTCGCACAAGTGGCCCGACAACACAACCTCAACATTCTCATCTACGCCGACAACACCCAGCTCATCCTCTCACTCACCAAAGACCCACGCACCGCCAAAACCTACCTCCACTAGGGAATGAAATCCATCGCCGAATGGATGAGAAACAGCCGTCTGAAACTGAACTCGGACAAGACGGAGGTCCTCGTCCTCGGACCCACCCCCTCCGCCTGGGACGACTCCTGGTGGCCCACCGCACTAGGAACCCCACCGACACCATTCGACCACGCTCGCAACCTGGGCTTCATCCTCGACTCCTCCCTCACTCTGTCTAAACAGGTCAACGCAGTCTCCTCCTCCTGCTACAACACACTCTGCATGCTCCGCAGAATCTACAAGTGGATCCCGACAGAAACTAGAAGAACGGTGACACAGGCCCTCGTCAGCAGCAGGCTGGACTACGGCAACACACTCTACACAGGCATCCCAGCAAAAGACCTACTACACCTCCAACGCATCCAATACGCATCTGCCCGGCTGATCCTCGACGTACCCCGCCACAGCCACATCTCCCACCACCTGAGAAACCTTCACTGGCTCCCCGTGGACAAAAGGATCACTTTCAATCTTCTTACCCACGCTCACAAAGCGCTCCACGACACCGGACCAGCCTACCTAAACAACAGACTTAGCTTCTACACCCCCACCCGTCAGCTCCGCTCCACTAACCTCGCCCTCGCCGTCGTCCCCCGCATCCGAAGAAAGACCTCCGGCGGCAGATCCTTCTCATACTTCGCCACCAAAACCTGGAACACCCTCCCCACCAACCTGCGACAGACCCAAGACCTACTCACCTTCAGAAGACTCCTCAAGACCTGGCTCTTCGACCAGTAACAACAACACCCCCCCCCAAGCGCCTTGAAACCCTCACGGGTACGTAGTGCGCTTTATAAATCCAATGATTGATTGATTGATTGATACTTTGGTACACTTCACGTGGGGGCTCTTGGCAGACAGTGTCATTAGTCTGTGATGTGTTTGTGTAAAAAACAGCTAGATCTTGAACCGGGATGGTCACTGAAGTAGTGACTGGAACCAGCAAGAGTTCATTTTCCGCGCTCCCCATGGTCAAGGAGGTGTCTGGAACAGCAGTTGACATTGTTGCATAGTCTGCAGTAGTGATGTTCATCCTTCTATGTAGATGTATGTCCTGTTGGGTAGTGAGAGGGGAAAGAGAACCACCCAAGGGACCTCTTGGTCTACTATGAAGGATCGGCCACATGGTGTGGTTTGATGTCATCAATGGAGATTAATCTGTTCGTCTTAGAACCAGACAGTGGTAGTAAGATGACAGTCCTGGTGCCTTGAATTCCCAAGACTGGTACAGGTGCTCTGTATGATGGACCAAACTCCTTCTTCACTGCAATCTTCTCACAAACCAGATCCCCAACTTTAGGAATCCAGCCAGTCGAAGTTTTCGTCAAATCTCTTATTCCTAAAGTGTCAGCACTTGCAGATGATTTATCATCACGAAATCGCTGAAGCTCCTGTAAAACAGTGAGACGTTCATTTATGTCAAATGGTGTTTCTGCTGCCACCATACCAGGGGCATCAAGATCTGGGACATACATAGGTATCCCAAAGAGAACCTCATATGGAATGCGTCCCCCCAAGGACCGTCTTGGCAGATTATTCAGTGCTCGCTGGACCCCATATAGGTGATGTAACCAACTGCGGCCTGAACCTAATACTCAAGCTGTTAAGGACTGCTTTAGATCACGATTTCCGCCTCTCCACGACCAAATTTCCCTTGGGATGGTATGGTGAGGAGTAATGGAGTTCAACACCCATCGTCCCCATGGTGTCCCTGAATGCCTTAGAGGCAAATGCAGGGCCCTGATCCGAGTGGAATGCTGCAAACACATATGTACTGATAAAGATCAGCAAGTCTTTTATAACAGTCCGGGAGTCAGCCGACTGCTGTGGCCATACCCACAGGAATCTAGAACAAGAATCTACAGCGACTAAAATGTATTTGTATGCACCATCAGGCTGTAAGGTACCACAATGGTCCAGGTACACACATTGCAGTGGCCTGTTGGACACTAAGAGGGATGTCTGCGGTGGGCGTTTAATATTAGAGCCCTTGATCTGCTGGCAAATGTCACAGCAAAGGACATACTGCTTTGTTCGTCTGCATAGACCAGGCCACCAGAAGCGTTTCTGTAGGAGTGTTATCGTGGCCTGTATACCAGCATGTGCAGAAGCGACACCCTCATGCGCTGCTTTAATTAGATCTAATCTCTGTGCTTTATTGGGGATCACTCGATCTCCAACCCCAGGAATTGTTGTGTAAGCAACATTCTGTGCACTGATATGGTAAGTATAGTTGTAGGGTATCCTTTCGGAAGGGGCTTGCCTGCAGCTGAAGCTCTAACGGCAGTCAATATTTCATTATCCAATCTCATCTGAGAACGAGTCACTGCAGCCACAGAAGCCGTAGTTACTGCTGCTTTGGCCGCTTCATCTGCCAATGTATTACCGGTAACGTGTACTCCTACACATTGGTGTCCCAATGTATGGACTACATGGACACACAGCAGCTTACCCTTAGGATCAGCCACCCTCCCCCACAGTATTTTGTGTTTAATGGTGTTCCTTTTAGAATCTCTAAACCCGTTCAGTTTCCAATGATTGAGATAGTCATTGCATGGCTGGACGCAGTAAGTCACAGACTATTAAAGTGTGGCATCCTGGCTCAGTATGTTTGAGCGCTAGAATAAGAACTTTAAGCTCAGCCAACTGGGCTGTGCAGTCCCCTAAGGTCTGCGTGTAGGTATTATGAGGGTGGAAGACTCCATCTTCCATTACTCCACTCACGGCTGCGCAAGCTGGCGAGTATTGATGTTTAGTACCTACAGCCGGTTGTGCATCAGTGTATATGACAGTATGGTAGTTGTCTAGTGGCAAGATATTTAGAGGAGCGGGGTGCTCTTGTTCGTACTGGAGAAACTCTTGTGTCTGTAGTTTTGGATCAAAAATGTAATCGACATAAGTGGCGGTCAGAGACGTTGCCCATTGAATCCAACGTGGATGTAATGCTTTAGCGTTAGGAACGCTTGCTTTGGTGACAGCCTCTAAGGCCGGCACCAGGGAGACAACAATAATATGTTTCCCCTGGGCAAGTGGCCTCTCTTTTATGATGGCCATCTAAACTGCCATCAGAACTTTTTCTGTAGGTGCAAAACGCTGTTCAGCATTGGAGTATAAATGTGATTTATACGCTATTGGTACCATGTCACACTCATTGAAGGTGACATAGGTAAAGCCAATGGCACCAGCAATTATTCTGATGGCCAAATTTGTTTTATTGTCACGTGTGTGCAAGTGTTTAGCTTCTAGCATGTCCTGTTGCATCTCCCAAAGGATGCATGTGTGTTCAATTGTCCAGTGTCTGCTAGAAAAATTGGGCTGAACTAAGTCATAAAGTGGCTTGATACGTTGTGCATAATTTGGAATGTATGTTCTGCCAAAATTAAAGAAACCTAGTAATGACTGGAGTTTCTTAAGCGTGTGAGGAGGATGCAGTTGAGCACATTTTTCTAGAAAGTTCGGGCCAGGCTCTTTCCCTCGATTGATAGCTCATATCCCAGGAATAATACACTAAGAAAGGCTATCTTGCTTTTCTTGAAATTGAATTTGTATCCGAGGTCTGCAAATCCCAAAATGATCCGATCGACCCTCGCAAGATGAACGTCGAAGACGTCGTCTGTGAGATATATGTCATCCACATAGGATAACGCCTCGGAATCAATATCATGTAATATTGATGTTACACAGGCTGAAAATAGCCCTGGGCTATTTTTATAGCCTTGAGGTAAACGACAAAAGCGTTTCTGAGAGCCAAATGAGAATGCTCTCAGGTCCTGACTTTCATGTGCTAAATTCTGGCAGAAGAATCCATTTAAAATGTCTAATGTTGTTTTATACTTTTTACGCACTATATTGTTTATTAGAGCCGTGCTGTGTGAATTTTGTATAGCATATGTACGTGTATGACTATTTAAGTGTCTATAATCAATGACTATTCTATATGAATGGTCCGGTTTTGCAACAGGGAATAACAGATTATTCATTGCAGATGTACAGGGCTCAATCACTCCCTGGTACTCAAGTTGGGCGAGGATCTCCCTCACTGGAGCTTTTGCTTCATGTTTAACCAGATATTGTGGCTGCGGTTGGGGTGTAGGCCTAACAGGAATAACATGACAAGGAGACTCCTTGTCCCAAACTACATGATTGTGATATAACGCAGGTGCCTGCGCTAAAGCCCATTTAGAAGCATAGGCTTCTTTTTCTGCTTCCGGAACAAAATAGGAGAAAGAAGGCAAAATTACATCTTCCCCTTGTGGGAGCTTGCGAACGTGCTCAGGTGGCCAGTCTCTTTCGGCCAATAAGATATCACTAGTAAGTTCATCCCAAAATATCACATTAATAGTGCGTTCCACGTCTCCCTCTATCTGAATTTTTAAATCATAAACCCTATCGGGGGAGAATGCGACCATCCGCTGTTTCAACTGCGATGAAATCGCTAGTTGCTGTCGCATCCAGATGATCTTTCTGACTCTGGCGACATATCGTGACCTCTGCTGTGCTGTCAAACAGAGTCACTGCCCACGTTTGTTCCTCAACAGTGTTCTCAAGTGTACTGGCATGTTTAGCTGTCAATGCTGCCACCTTCTTCTTTTTAAACTGTGGCTTTTGCTGAAGAGTCTTCTCTTCCTTTTTAATGGTAGACTGCGGCGAGTCTTTCTTTTCTTTCACATACTCAGGACGTCGATCTTCATGGCCCCCTCTCTCGCTACGTCTATCCGGTGCGTCCTGAAAGGAACGAGAGGGATGTGAATCAGTATATCTGTCTGGAGTTTTAATGTTCTCCCTATTTCTGAGATTATATCTCCTTTCGGAGTTCTCCGGGTGTGGAGAATCAGCTCTCTTATTTCTTCTATCTTTGAAATCTTTTTGTTTGTCCCAGCACTTCTTAGAGCCCTCTTGTGGCTGCTTTGTACCCTCCTTATGGGCGGTACCTTGTAACTCCAATTTCTTTGGTTTGGCTCCCAAACTATCCCGTCCTATACTAGTGTAGGTATCGGAAATAATTTTCGGTAGCTGTCTCTCTTATTCCTGGTGTTGAGTTTCCCAGAGATGCTGGCATATCGCCAGTGCTACTGCTTCCTCTTTAATGTTACTGAGTATTATTGAGGATACGGCGTCAAAGTTACGCATTAATTTCATCCCCAAATCCAGGGCTGGTGCAGCCCCATGCTCATTTTGTATTTGTTTTAACACTTCCGGTAAATTGGCAAGTGTCGGGGTACCATGTGTGGTAGTATATATGGCAGCAAAGACTGTATCCCATGTGGCACAGTCATCCACCGAGGGAACCATCCCAAAAGGCAAACACATAGTGAGCAGTCTAATTTTTTCCTGTGGTCCCGTATGGGGAAACACAGCTTCCAGCTGATTAGTTTTCTGGGCAATCCAGAACGGTATTTTTTACTGTTCCACAGGCACTTTACCCATAATAGTATGTACTGTTTGTGGATTAATCCCAGTAGCCAATTGATAACCACCAGGTGCTGGCGGTGCTGGCGGTGCTGGACACGCTGGTGTTGTGTTCAATGTTCGCATTACGAACTGAACTAATCGTCTATATAATGTCACCAATTCATTATATAAATTTCGCAGATCCACTATTTGCATATTCTGCATGCCTGGGTGAGGAGTGTAGGTGGCAAACATAGGCTATGTTGGTCCATCATTACTTAATGGACCTAACCTCACTCTTTGTAGTACATGTGGTAGGGCGCCTTCGAACCAGTTCTGATGCTCTTGGTATGTGAGCGATATTTCATGATACTGGTATGCTTGGTACCGTGGAGGTACGTTTTCAATTTCATATGTGTGGAACGTATGTGATCTCTGGTCCACCTCAGGAAAGGTGACCCAACAGTAAAAAGTTTCTGTTTGGTATGCTTCATTAGCTTCTATTATAAGAGTAACATCCCCGCCCTCATCTGTAAGGCCATGCATTAATAAATGTTGTGTTAGTGCTTGTCTAGCATTTTCAGGAATGTCAATGGCGTTAGCCATATTTGTTTCAGAAAAACGGAATACCAAAAAATGGGGAGTATAGTCCTTTTATGAGTTCGAGCTCGAACAACCTACAGCTTAATCAGGTGTTACCTTTTTGGCTGAGGAGGAATTTCCCAAAGACCACGGACGTCTCCGTATAATGGTACTTAGGGTACCTGTTGTCTATGAGACAGTGATAGTCGGGGTATCTGTAAATTAGTGCCTAAACACAATCGTTGGTGGCGCCATGTCGTAGTTTGGACTCTTGCTCTGGGCAAGACTGCTGGTTAAAGGATGACAGTACTTTTGTTTGTAGGCGACTACGCCTTTCCTACAACAAGTCGCAACTGTTGTCCCAACCTTACCGGCTCACTAGCAGCACCTCACCAGAAACACAATAGTAAAAGGTGATTTGTGGCAGCCTTTACGCATGGTCTCGAGAATAAGACATCTCAGAGAGTGTTGTGGTTAAACTGAGATTACCCTTTTCTCACAGACATACCATGTCTCTTACAAACACAGGCAATGACAAAGATGCAGTAAACTTTCAATAGTTTTTATTCAACGTAACTGCAATTTGCGATAAGTTGCATGGGCTGCAATGATTAGGATAATGAATAATGCAAGAAACAGAATTGTGAAGACGAGAGTCATTATTACAAAGACCCCCATCATCTTGCAATGCATAGGAAAGACATATGAGATGTACTATGCCCTAATACCCTAATGTGAGAGGCCTAACCTCCTACCTAAAGGAGAGCTGGGTTTGCTAAGCCTAATCTGCCAATGCCATGTCCATGAGAGGAGCCCCCAACCCTCGTTACCTTGGAATGAGCTCTCTATCTCAGACTCCGCAGGGACACGAAGACTGGGTCAGCGTCAAGACGACTGCAGCATCGATATCAGCGATGGTGGCGATGCCCTCTGGTTGGAATCCCTCTGATTATCTGTCTAAAGTGTGATGTATTTATACAGATCTACAAGGACCCCTGACATAGGTGTGTTCCCAAACAATAGATAATAGACATGCTTGGGACGGCAATCAATATAAACAATCCTTCGAAAGTATAGAGAGGGAAAATCCCTAAGTGTGAACACCTACTGTTTGTTTGTCTTTGGTGCTTAATCTTGACGCCTTAGCGCGCTGACACTGATAATGTAACTCATAACAAGTGGCCTAACTATAAACAAGGCAGCCATCTTAGAAGAATTAAATAATTAAATGGTCTAAGACAGAGCAAGCTAAGTAGGTTAAAAGTCACTAGGTTACTGGGGCACGAGTCTGCAAGCCAGAGGCTAAGCTAACTCCTGTTTTCCCATTAAAATGAACTAGGATTCACTAAAAAGCCAGTCTGTTTTTTCCAACATGATTTTGATAGGCATCCATTTTTTAATAAAACAGAAAGGAATGTGTACAAGTTGTTGACAGAGTAACTCATACCCAAGACCAAATCTTTTAAGCCCTTTGTTGTGTCCATTTGATAAATCAATAATGAAGGAAAATAGATGAGTTAAAGGGACTTTTGCAGATTGACAATGTACAATGTACAAAGGATATCTTTGCATTGTTTAGATTTTTGTGACATGAGTTTGCTATTCAAAACAACTGATCTGAACCTTTCAGAGGTGTTAAACAATACCTGGAGAAAATTGAAAATGATTTAGAGAAATTATCATGAATGAAATGGGAGTAGTGATGGAATATTACAAACTGTGAGCAAATGGGTCCTGAAGATTTTCCCTACATGCTTGAGGTAATGGTAAAGTATACCTAAGTTTGAAAACCTTGAAGCAGGTGCAATATTAAAAAATGGAAAATGTTTTGAAAAAAACTCATGCCCATTTTTCTTTGCAACGATACATGTTTTTTCAGCATCTTAAGGAGAAGGCAAAAGGGACATTGGCTATGAAGGTGGGAACACAGCTGGCCACTGTGTGTCAAGTGGAGAGGCATAGGAAACTGATGGACACAGTGGCTTAGAGGGTGAGGGGGCTGTAATGGAGGCCACCAGCTTGTCATCTTTTTCAGAGGCCTCCGTAAGCGAGCAATCCCTAGTGGTGGCAGACCCTAAAGGATCTGTTCCATTTGCATCCTTGTATACCACCCAGAGACCCATCTTCACCCTCCCACCTACTCCCCCCTATTTGGCCAAACATGCCCCCTAGAAGGGCTGGGGTCTCCTCTGATGCAGGCACCATAAGCCCCTGCCCCCATCCCCCAGCTGTGCTGAGATAGGAAGCTATTGACCGCTTATGCAGCATCTCTGTATGCCAGATAGTGATCGTGAATGCCACCCAGGGCCTTAGTTGCCAAATGCAACAAATGCTTGCATTTTTGCATGCCTTTCATAGTTCAGTGTCTAGCATGCACAGAAAGCCTCCTCACTCACTGAAGCTCTCCAACCAGTCCAACCATGTGACCCCAACTCAGGTCCCTCCCACCTCCCAAGTCTCAATTTCCAGCCCTATCTCAAGCACACTCACGTCTTTGCAGGTACCCACTCCAACAGGCACAAGCAGAAATCTCACACACACACACTACTGACACTACACCCACAGGTACCACATCCACATCCACAACCACCACCACACCCACAACCACCACCAAATCCACAAACACCACCACATCCACAAGTACCATAACCAGCAGCACACCCACAACCTCCAGCACACCCACAAGCACCCACAACCAGCAGCACACCCACAACTACCACCACACCCACAAGCATCACACCCACAAACACCAATACACTCACAAACACCACAACCTCCTTCACAGCACACCCATCCAAACACACTCACACAATACAACACCCACAAAACCCAAACATACACACTCACCTAAATATCTGCCAAACCACACACATTCAAATATACACCAGGCACACATGCAGCTGCACCACAATCACATCAACCACCATCACAATTTCACAAGAAATATTTTCTTTGGGGTCTAATATAATATAGGAGCATAATCCACTATTGTCCAGTTCACATGTCTGGTGATTGTACCATATCATCATGCCACAAGATCCCTTTTACATAGAGGCTTTAGATTTAAGATAGGTCATTCTCTTTAGCCATCAGGTGAGCTTCATTGCAGGGCTGTCCAACATACTGCCTTCGGTTTTTGCACAAAAAAGTGACATTTTGCTACAGTAACATTACCAATTATTCCATCCTTCTAAGGAATTTCAACTGAAAAGTTCACAATACTGTAGCATTATTATACCAGATGGCCCTTGTTAAAACTTTTAAAGGTTGAAAACTACATGAAATATGCACATGGATACATTTTTGAGGTCTCGTCTGTTAAATTATATGTCTATTCTGAGACAGAACTTTCTTAATTAGTTGTCACAAGAGATGGCAGTGCTAATTCAGAAATGGTGGTCCAGGCCTGTCCTAAATTACTATTTGCCCTCGCTTTGCACTCTGACAACTATTAATATAAAGCCAGTTCAGCTAAGAAAACCAGAAAGTGATAGAAACAGAAAATAGGGAGAGAGTGTGAAAGAGAGTAAAGAGGCTCAATTTTAGAATTTGCAAACACTTAAAGCACATGTTACGACTGTCCCCGGTTAATGATAACCACTCAATCAGAGGCATAATACATCATCTCCTATACACCATCCATGCACCCTACAACACAACACCCCACACATCAACCCACACATCCTCACACATACCACTTACACCACATCCATGGCACCCCAAAGACACCCCAGGTTTTCAGAGGAGGAGCTAAGGGTCATGGTGGAGGAAAACATCCGGGTAGAGCCACAGCTATTCGGATCACAGGTGCAGCAGATGTCCGTTGCTAGGAAGATGGAGCTATGGTGGAGAATCGTGGACAAGGTCAACGTCATGGGACAGCACCCCTGGAACAAGGGATGACATCAGGATGAGATGGAACGACTTACGGGGGAAGGTGCGTTCCGTGGTTGCAGGACACCAGGTAGCCGTACAGAGGACTGACGGTGGATCCCCATTCCTTCCCCACAACTAACAACATGGGAGGAGCAAGTCTTGGCGATCATGCATCCTGAGGGCCTCGCAGGAGTAGCAGGAGGACTGGACTCTGTTCAAATATTTACTACTATATCCCCCACCCTACCTGCATGCCATCACAAACTCCTTCCCCTACCCTCACCCCCATCACTCCACCACCTCACACATACCCCCTATCACAACCCACCCATCCCAATACCAAGCCCTGTATGTAACACCAATGCATGGACACCCTTCACAGTCCTGCATGGACACCCATCACCACAGCATGCCCAGTACAGAGACTCACCAGCTCACAAAATCACCATGCACACAAGGCAAAGCTGACAGGGAAATCACAACCATACAGGGAAACACACCCATGCACAAGATGTCACAAGCAGATACACTAACACTGCATTTGCATCCCCACAGGACCCCTACTCAAAATCACCGGAGAGGAGGTGCCAGCTACATCCAGCCCCCCCCCTCAGAAGAAAAACCACAGTGATGACAACAGCTCTGCACACCTGGATCAGGATGACCAACCTGGTCCATCAGGGAACTCTGGACAGTTGGTTCCCCTGCCACAGTCCCAACCCACCACAGAGCTTCCCCCCTCAGGAAACACCAGTGTGTCCACCATTACAGGGTCCGCAGGATACCCCACAAACCTAGGAAAATCAGGGACCTGGGGTCAGTGGCAGTGGGCACACGGTTCAGGAGACAGAGGCACAGGATAACAGGGAAGCTGGGAGGACTGCTGTGTGACAGGGGGAGGACAGGCCCAGGGAACCCACTCTCCAGGAGGCACTCACTAACATCCTGGGAGCAAACCACTATTCCCAGGAGACGATGGGCCAGATACTAGCCAAGTTGCAGGAGACCCAGCGGCTGCAGGAGGGACAGTACCTGGGGATCAGGGAGGACCTCAAACTCATCTACACCATCCTGGTCACCATTGCAGAGGTGCTGGGTGACATGGTAAACACCCTGAGGGAGACAGTGGCACACCAATGGGCCCCTGACACTAGCCAAACCGATGAAAAGCCTTCCACCTCTGCCGGCGCTAGTGGACAGGAGGCCCCGCCACAGGAACAACAGGCCACAAGCCCCCCATCCCCTGCAGAAGGAGAAGCACCCCGCAAACAGTCCCTGCGATCCAGGTAGAAGCCAGAGAACATTGCCAAGACCCTCACCAGGGAATAAGACTCTCCTCGTTGTCACCCTTCTGTCCCACTCTGTCACCCTGTCCACCTTGAACTCCCATTGCTCCCCTTCCTATGCCCCATTGGACAATGCACCTGTGATACCAAGAGACTTGACTCTACCCTGGACTTTCCTCCACCATCAGCCCAGACCATTGCACATGCCCCACTACTTATGAGCACGTAAATAAACACCCTTGGAACAAATGCAAATCTGGAGTCTGTCAAATGATTCAAATATGTAATAGTTCAACATAATGAAAGCATTGCAAGTCAAATGTGCAGTCAAATATACTTTGAAATGACCTTTGGTGGGCAGAAGTACACATAGCAGGAGCTAGAGTGGGCCACAGAGATCTGAAAATAGAGATGCCAAAGGGTACAGTAACTGGCCATAGACATAGGGAAATCAGGCTGCCATGTACAATGTCCAACACATAACTGATTAGTTAAGTTAAGTTACAGTGTCTTACCTGTGTGTCACTGGAAGTACTGCTGTATTATGTTGCTTCTGTTGTCAACATCTTCTTCCTCTGCCTCCTCTGCCTCACTGTCCACAGGCTCCACCGCTGCCACACGCCCATCTCAGGCTCATCCTCCTGCAGAAAAGGCACCTGGCATCTCAAGGCCAGGTTGTGCAACATGCATTATGCAATGATTATCTGGCACACCTTCTTGGGTGAGTAGTACAGGGATCCACCTGTCAGATGGAGGCACGGGAACCTGGTCTTCAGGAGGCCGAAGGTCCTTTCAATAATCCTCCTTGTACGCCCATGTGCCTCATTGTAACGTTCCTCTGCTCTTGTCTTGGCATTCCTCACTGGGGTCAGTAGCCATGAGAGGTTGGGGTAACCAGAGTCACCTGCAAATATCGAGGGACAACAGTTAGACACATAATAACCCTTAGGGACAACCCAATACCCAGACACCAACTTATACTGTGTGGGGACCTTGGGCTCACCTATGAGCCACAATCTGTGCCTCTCGAGTTGGCCCATCACATATGGAATGCTGCTATTCCTCAACATAAAGGCGTCATGCACAGAGCCAGGGTATTAGGCACTCACATGGGAGATGTACTGGTCCGCCAAACACATCATCTGCACATTCATAGAGTGATAGCTTTTTCTATTCCTAAACACTTGTTCATTTCGCCGGGGAGGGACAAATGCCACATGTGTACCATCAATGGCACCAATGATGTTGGGGATATGCCCAAGGGCATAAAAGTCAGCTTTCACTGTGGCCAAATCCACCACCTGGGGGAATACGATCTAGCTGTTCATGTGTTTCAGCAGGGCAGACAACACTCTGGTCAACACATTGGAGAACATTGGCTGAGACATCCCTGATGCCATGGCCACTGTTGTCTGGAAGGAACCCCTTGCCAGGAAATGGAACACTGACAGGACCTGCACTAGAGGGGGGATACCTGTGGGCTGGCGGATAGCAGACATCAGGTCTGGCTTCAATTTTGCACACAGTTCTTGGATTGTGGCACAATCAAGTCTGTAGGTTATGATAATGTGTCTGTCCTCCATTGTCGCAAGGTCCACCAGGGGTCTGTACACCGGAGGATGCCGTCTCATATTCAGCCTCAGCGGCTGAAACCTACGGAAGAAAACAGTGAGCAGAGGGTCATATTCACACATCTATTGCACTAATGATGAATTTCTTCCTTTACAGAACCAGTATGTGAATCCGACAATCAGTTTCGGGGACAATGGGGGTCATTACAACATTGGCGATAAAAGCCGCTTACCGCCGTGCAGAAGACCGCCAACACACCGCCGCGTTCCCGGTAAACCGCCACGGTCATTATGACCCACAACTCGGAAACCGCCAAAATACATACACCCACAGAAGTCCGCAACACCAAAGGCCAGCGATAAACTGGCGATAACCAAACCGACACCGTCACGCCAACAGAAATACACCCACACTATCACGACACACGAATCCACGCGGCGGTTTTTCAACCACGGTATCCCATTGGCGGTACACACTGCTGCGCTCAAAATACACACACTCCTACAAAACACAGCCACATTGGACAAATCCAAATACACACACCTGATACACATACAAACACCACTCCCACACACCCAATACAATATAAAACACACACCCACATCACCCACAAACCCCCACCACAAAAAAATCGGGACGACGCACAGAGAGAGAGACCATATAGAAGAATCGAGCACCCAGACGCACATATTACCATCACCCACACAAATACCACGCACTTCACACAACACACCAATACACATCACCACACTTATCACCACACATTCCAACCCACACATCACCTACACCACCCCATGGCACCGCAAAAACACCCCAGGTTTTCGGAGGAGGAATTCAGGGTCATGGTGGAGGAAATCATCCGGGTAGAGCCACAGCTATTCGGAGCACAGGTGCAGCAGACGTCCATTGCAAGGAAGATGGAGCTATGGAGCAGAATAGTCGACAGGGTCAACGCAGTGGGACAGCACCCAAGAAATCGGGATGACATCAGGAAGAGGTGGAACGACCTACGGGGGAAGGTGCATTCCGTGGTATCCAGACACCGGATTGCAGTGCAGAAGACTGGCGGTGGACCCCCACCTCTTCCCCCAGAATTTACGACATGGGAGGAGCAGGTCTTGGCGATCCTGCATCCTGAGGGCCCCGGCGGAGTATCTGGAGGAATGGACTCTGGTAAGTCACATCTTCACTACTTCATCCCCCCCACCCCACCTGCATGCCAACACATACCCCCACCCTCAGCCTCACCCCATCCCTCCTACTCCTTGCAAATGTCCCACCATCACAACGCACCCATCCCAACACCATGCCCTGCATGCGACCACAAAGCATGGACACCCATCACCAAAGCATGCCCACTGCACATACCCATACCCCCCCAAACCACCGACACAAAAGCCCCCACACAGGAGTGCAAGCACTGGGGGACACAGGCACCCACCCATTGCACACCATTCCACACACAGATGCAATAATCATGCATTTATACCCCTGCAGGACCCCTACGCAACGTCACCGCACAGGAGGGTCCACAAATGTCCACCCCCCCACCAGAAGAGGCCCACAGTGATGACTGCAGCTCTCTCGACCTGGATCTAGATGACCAGCCCGACCCAACGGGGACCTCGGGACAGTCTGTTCCCCTCACACAGCCACAGGCCACTGCAGACCTACCCCCCTCTGGAAACACCAGCACAGCACCCACCCAGCGGGCCCACACCTCTGTCTCCAGGACACGTCAAGCAGCAGTGTGTTCACCACTACAGGGCACCCAGGTTAACCAACCACCCCAACAACAACAGGGACCTGGGGGCAGTGGCAGTGGGCACACGGTCCAGGGGACAGAGGCCCAGGGAAACAGGGGAACTGGGAGGGCTGCTGTGGGACAGGGTGGGGACAGGCCCAGGGAACCCACTCTCCATGAGGCCCTCTCCTCCATCTTGGGAGCATACCACCACTCCCAGGAGACGATGGCTACGGTACTGGCCAAGTTTCAGGAGACCCAGCGCATGCAGGAGGAACAGTATTTGGGCTTCAGGTAGGAACTCAGAACCATCAGCTCCGCCCTGGGCACCATCGTAGGGGTGCTGAATCTGGTAGTGACCACTTTGAGGGACACTGTGGCACCACAAAGGGCCCCTGACACTAGCATGGACCAAGAACTGCACACCACCTCCGCCGGCACTAGTGGACAGGAGGCACCGACACAGGACCAACAGGCCACCAGCACCCCACCCCCTGCTGAAGGAGAACCACCCTGCAAGCGGTCCTAGAGATCCAGGAAGAGGACAGAGTAAGATGCCAAGATCCCAGCCAAGAAAGGATACCACCCTGATAGTCATCCCACTGTCCCACTTTGTCACCCTGTCCATCCTTAAACTGCCCCAGCTCCACTTCCCAGACCCATTTGGACAATGCACCTGTGCGACTAATAGACTGGACTCTGCCATGGACATTCCTCCACCATCACCCCTCACCAATTTACAACTCCCCTCCAATAATTTGCACCTGAATAAACACCGTTATTGCACAAAACAATCAGGAGTCTGTCTGTGAATGTGAATATATTTATCTGTAATTACAGTGCCAAAATGCTTATTTACATTGTGATGCCAACATACCAATGTCACACAGCTGTAGTCCATGGGGAAACAAAGCAGATGTCACACTGTGAGACCCAGATCTCTGAAATCGTAAAGGAAAGTGAAAACTCAGTTACCATACACTGGGTGAAAAGGACAGACAGTACAGAGGTAGTAGTGTTTAAGTACATGTAGTAGGCCGGTTTGTTTTCTTACCTCTGTTAATTGGAAATATTGCAGTATCACCGTGTTCCTGTTCTCTATGTCGTCTTCTTCATCTTCCTCCTCTTCAATCTCTACAGGCTCTACAGCTGCTACAACACCACCATCTGGACCATCCTCCTGCAGAAAAGGCACCTGGCGACGCAAAGCCAGGTTGTGAAGCATACAGCAGGCCACGATGATCTGGCACATCTTCTTTGGTGAGTAGAATAGGGATCCACCTGTCATATGGAAGCACCTGAACCTGGCCTTCAGGAGGCCGAAGGTCCGCTCAATCACCCTCCTAGTTCGCCCATGGGCCTCATTGTAGCGTTCCTCTGCCCTAGTCCTGGGATTACTCACTGGGGTCAGTAGCCATGACAGGTTAGGGTAACCAGAGTCACAAATTAGCCACACACCGTGCCTCTGGAGCTGACCCATCACATAAGGGATGCTGCTATTCCGCAGGATGTAGGCGTCATGCACTGAGCCAGGGAACATAGCATTCACATGGCAGATGTACTGGTCTGCCAAACATACCATCTGGACATTCATGGAATGATAATTCTTCTGGTTTCTGTACACCTGTTCACTCCTGTGAGGGGGGACCAAAGCCACTTGGGTCCCATCAATGGCACCTATGATGTTGGGGATATGTCCCAGGGCATAGAAATCACCTTTCACTGTATCCAAATCCTCCACCTCAGGGAAAACGATGTAGCTCCGCATGTGTTTCAGCAGGGCAGACAACACTCTGGACAACACGTTGGAAAACATAGGCTGGGACATCCCTGATGCTATGGCCACTGTTGTTTGAAATTACCCACTTGCTAGGAAATGGAGTACTGACAGCACCTGCACTTGAGGGGGGATTCCTGTGGGATGGCGGATAGGTGACATCAGGTCTGGCTCCAGCTGGGCACACAGTTCCAGAATAGTGGCACGGTCAAGCCTGTATGTCAGGATGAGATGTCTCTCCTCCATTGTCGACAGGTCCACCAGCGGTCTGTACACCGGAGAATGCAGCCATCTCCTCACATGTCCCAGCGGACGGTGCCTATGAAGAACCACAGTGAGCACAGAGTCAAACATCCCAGAGGTACGTAACCCCAGCTTTAAAAAAACACAGATCTTAACCCATCGAATGGCTTGTATGAGTGTGGATGCAAGGCCTAGGTATGTGTGACGCAGTACAAAAAGTAGGGCATGTGGGCCCCTGAAATGGCTGCTGCCTGACCTGTAAAGTGTGACAATGGGATGTGAGGTAACTGCGCTGGCGTTGCACACCGTGGCGGTAGGCAGTCGAAGACCGCAGCGCAATGCTGCATTGGCTAACATTGGACCCTATGGGTCTCAGGAACCAATGACGATGTGCGCCAGCGGTCGCGGTACGCACTGCCGCGGACGTGACTGCCATTTTCTCTCTGTTAATTCACTCGATACCTGATCTTCGACAGGAGAGGACCTACACTGCAAGTGCTGCTGTGACCTCGGTCTGGAAGGGACAATGGCTCATGTGACTGGGGAAAGGGCCCCTGCCTTCACATTGGAGGAGTTGGATAAGCTTGTGGATGGGGTCCTCCCCCAGTACGCGCTACTCTACGGTCCTCCAGACAAACAGGTAAATACACTGGGAGCATGCTGTATGGGCTATGCCTGTGTTGAGTGGGGTGGATGAAAGATGGGTGGGGGGAGAGATAGAGGCATGCTTGAAACGACGGTGAGTTCATGTGCCACATGGCAAGGGTAGGGATGGGGGGCCACTCACATTGATGGTGCAGAAGGTAATTACTTTTCTTCTCCCCCTGTACATTTCATATAGGTCAGCGCCCACCAGAAGACGGATATATGGCGTGCCATCGCCAAGGACGTCCGGACCCTGGGGGTCCACCACAGACGGGGCACCCACTGCCGGAAGAGATGGGAGGACATTCGCTGCTGGAGCAGGAAGACGGCGGATCCTCAGCTGGGGATGGCCTCCCAACGTGGGAGGGGTGCCCGTCCGACCTTGACCCCCCTGATGTTCCGGATCCTGGCGGTGGCCTACCCCGAGTTGGATGGGCGCGTGAGGGCATCACAGCAGACACAAGAGGGTGAGTACACTCACATTCTGCTGACTTTGCGTGCTGTGGAGGTGTCTGGGTGGGGGAGGAGGGCTGTGGGTATCCCTAGGCCAGGGCGAGTTCCGTATGCTAGGCCCCTCCTTAAGGCACGGCCCTGTGCCCCCTCTTCCCACCTCTGTAGAGTGCCAAATACAGCTATTCATGGCCCTGTGTCACCTATGTATGCAGATGTCGTTCATAGCCTTGTAGGCCATGTCCCAGGGATAGCAAAGTGGAACCCAAGTGCGCGGCGTAGTGCAGGTGGCTTCTATGTCTGTGCTGTCCGCCAACTGTAGCGGGAATGCATGCACTCAACATGTCTTTCTTCTGTTTCCCCGCCCCCTTTTTGTGGTATTCCTGTTCATGTGTGCATTAGCATCATCAGGCGGAGGAGCAGTGGCACCGGAGCACGAGGGAGCTGCACCCCACATGGCCATGGAGGGCCACACTACCGACTCTGAATTCGCCAGTGGGACGGAGGGCGAGGGGAGCTCCACGGCGGGGACACGAGCAGACATTAGTGGATCGGACTCCTCCTCTGATGGGAGCTCCCTTGTGGTGGCGGCAACATCTCTGCACCCTGCAACAACAGGTACAGCCGCCACCTCCCGCACCAGCACCGCCCTCCCAGCAGCCCCTCAGCGTTTGCCCCGTGCCCGCTCACCCAGGAAGGTAGGCATCTCCTTCACTCCAGGCACCTCAGGCCCTGCCCCAGTCACCCCTACTGCCCTCAGTGAGGAGGTCATTGACCACCTCAGGTCGCTCACTGTTGGGCAGTCTACCATTTTGAATGCCATCCAGGGTGTAGAAAGGGAAGTGCACCAAAGTAATGCATACCTGGAGGGCATTCATTTTGGTCAGGCTGCCCTTCATCGAACCCTGCAATCTCTGGCCTCAGCACTGATGGCAGCAATTGTCCCCGTGTCTGGCCTCCCCCCTCCAACTTCCTACACCCAGACCCAATCCCCTGTACCTCTGCCTATCCCAAGCACACCATCAGACCAGCCTGCACACACCTCAACACCCAAGGGCAGCTCACGCAGACATAAGCACCACACATTCCACAGGCAGTCACACAAGCAACATCCACATACAGACATACCAACATCCACTGCCTCCACTGTGTCCCCCTCCTCCACGTCTCCCTCCTCCCTGCCAGTCTTGTCTCCACTCACACCTGCATGCACAGCATCTTCAGCCACTACGTCCCTCAGAAGCACACACACCAGAACACCCCGCACACGTGCACTCACCACCCCCACTGCCATTTACACGTCCCCTGTGTCCTCTCCCAGTGTGTCTGTGCCGCCCCCTCCCAAAATACACAAACGAAGGCAGCCACCCACCCAACAGCCATCCACGTCACGACAGCCTACAGCCCAGGCACCTGCACCCAAAGCCACCCCACTTACACCTTCCACAACCACAACCTCTTCCTCCACTCCCATACCCACTACACCTACCCGTCCCACTGCTCCCAAAAAATGTTTCCTCTCCAAACTTAACCTCTTTCCCTCAACTCCCCCACCCCGTCCATGTCATAGGCCCAGAGCTAGCACCTCAGCCACTACATCACCGGGCCTGGTGGTGCATGTCGTACATGGTCACTGGAGTGCACCGCCCACCAGGGCAGCCAGTCTGGTACAGAGCCACACCACAGCCAGCCCCCCCCCTCAGAAACATCCAAAAATTGACAGTGCATGGCAGCAGAGGGTCAAGACACCAGGGACAAAAAACCCTACCAGGGCTCCCGGCAGGAGTGTCGAGGCAGCTGGGACACCGGCCAAAGTGGGGAAGGGCCACAGGAGAGCAGGAAAGGCTGGGAAGGGCAGCACGCCTGACAACACAGCCATCAGCCCCGCTGGCCAGGAGGGCTCCGCAAGCCCCATCCCAGCTGGCCAGGAGGCCACCAAAAGCCCCAGCACAGCTGCCCAGGAGGCCACCAAAAGCCCCAGCACAGCTGCCCAGGAGGGCCCCTGCACCCACAGGACAGGTGCGCAGGAGGGCCCTGCCAGGCCCAGGACAGATGGCACATGAGCACCCCGGCATGGCCAGCACTGCTGAAGAGGGCACGGCTATCCCAAGCACCGCTGAACAGGGCACGGCTATCTCAAGCACCGCTGAACAGGGGACCGCCATCTCAAGCACAGCTGAACAGGGCACGGCTATCTCAAGCACCGCTGAACAGGGCACGGCTATCTCAAGCACCGCTGAACAGGGCACGGCTATCTCAAGCACCGCTGCACAGGGGACCGCCATCTCAAGCACCGCTGAACAGGGCACGGCTATCTCAAGCACCGCTAAACAGGGGACCGCCATCTCAAGCATCGCTGAACAGGGCACGGCTATCTCAAGCACCGCTGAACAGGGGACCGCCATCTCAAGCACCGCTGAACAGGGCACGGCTATCTCAAGCACCGCTGAACAGGGGACCGCCATCTCAAGCACCGCTGAACAGGGCACGGCTATCTCAAGCACCGCTGAACAGGGGACCGCCATCTCAAGCACCGCTGAACAGGGCACGGCTATCTCAAGCACCGCTGAACAGGGGACCGCCATCTCACGCAGCGCTGGCCCATGAGCGGCAGGGGCAGTTCCGCATCTGTGTCGGACAGGGCTTCACGATGCACTCTGGGCACCAGGCCCCCTCCAGAACCAGTGGAGACATGCATCCACTACCTCATTCCTGCACAGGAAGAAGCACTCTGGCCAACAGGCACCCTCCAGAACCAGTGGAGACTGTTATCCACTTGAGAGACTGTGGCTTTGCACTCCCCAGGATGGAACAGTGGGCAACCCACCCACTGTAGAGACTTGAGAGACTGTGGCTTTGCACTCCCCGGGATGGAACAGTGGGCAACCCACCCACTGTAGAGACTTGAGAGACTGTGGCTTTGCACTCCCCGGGATGGAACAGTGGGCAACCCACCCACTGTAGAGACTTGAGAGACTGTGGCTTTGCACTCCCCGGGATGGAACAGTGGGCAAGCCACCCTCTGTAGAGACTTGTGAGACTGTGGCTTTGCACTCCCCAGGATGGAACAGTGGGCAAGCCACCCACTGTAGAGACTTGTGAGACTGTGGCTTTGCACTCCCCAGGATGGAACAGTGGGCATGGAGCCCCCTCGTGGATCTGGCGTCGTGCACTCATCCGGCTGAGGTGCCCCCCTTTCCCTTCCCCCTGAGGTGCCTGTAGTTTTGCTATCTGATGCCCCTGCAGTGTCCTCTCCGTTTTGGTCAGGTATCCGGTGTGGGCTTTGCCCATGTTTTTTGGGCCCAGTGGTCCATGGACAATGCCTGGTACAATGCCTGGACTTGTAAATTTGGTGTATATAATAGTTTTTAGTGTGTATACATTTTTGATTGCTGTATTTCAATATATTTCAATGGTTACAGTCATTTCCTTTTGTCTTTGCATTCTTCCAGGGGGTCTGGGGGGTGTAACTGTGATGTATAGATATGTATTAGTGTGTGTGTTGTAGTGGGTGAGGGTGGGGGTGGGGGTGTTGCGTGTGTGTGTCACTGTTTTTTCCCTCCCCCCTTCCCTGTGTCGTAGGTGCAGTACTCACCGTTGTCTTCTGCGCCGGCGTACGTGCTCCTGGTAGAGGAGCAGGAAGACTATGGCTGGGAGGATTTGGAGTTCCGGGTCCATGGTGTCCTCGTTCCTCGTGGGGTGTGTAGAGGTGAGCGCTTTCCCTTCGAAATGCCTGTTTCCACCGGAAAAGGTGGCGGATTGGACTGTTGTGATACTGTGGGCGGTACTTTGACTCCCGCCTGTCTGTTGGCGGTGACTGCCGCGCTGTTTGTTTGTACCGCCGTGGCGGTGGGAGTGTTAAAGTGGCTGTCTTTGTTGGCGGTTTCCGCCACGGTCGTGATTCAATTTTTTTTCCTGCTGCCCTGTTGGCGGTTTTACCGCTGCTTTAGCACCGACCGCCAGGGTTGTAATGACCACCAATGTCTGCTGTGACGCAGTTAGGTGCCATGGACTGTGCCCCCCTGAAATGGTGACTGCCTGACCTGTGAGGAGGGACAAGTGGAAATGAGGTAATTCCGCTGGTGTTGTGCGCCGTCGCCGTAGGCGGTCGATGACCACCGCGCAACTTCGCATTGGTTATCATTGGGCCCTATGGGTTCCAGGAGCCAAAGGCGATGTATGCCAGCGGTGATGGTATGCACCGCCGCGGACGTCACCGCCATTTTCTCTCTGTTTACTCACTTACTACCTGACCTTCAACAGGAGAGGACCTACACTGCAAGTGCTGCTGTGACCTGTGTCTGGAAACGACAATGGCTCATGTGTCTGGGGAAAGGGCCCCTGCCTTCACTGCGGAGGAGTTGGAGAAACTGGTGGATGGGGTCCTACCCCAGTACACGTTACTCCACGGTCCTCCAGACATGCAGGTGAGTACACTGTGAGCATGATGTGTGGGCCATGAATGTATGGAGTGCTGTGTGTGTAAGCCACATGTTGTGGGGGGCAGAGGGGTCCTCGCCAGAGTGCAGCATGTAAGGTGGTCAATGTATGTGCATCATGGGATGGGAGGGATCTGTTGGGCCATGAGACTGACGGTTTGGACGGTTGACTAATTCACTTTTCTGCTGTCTTTTCCATGCAGGTCAGCGCCCATCAGAGAAAAGGTATTTGGCGTGCCATCACCAAGGAGGTGTGGACCCTGGGGGTCTTTGACAGGTGGAGCACCCACTGCCACAAAAGGTGGGAAGACCTGCGCCGCTGGGCAAAGAAGACGGCGGAGGCCCAGCTGGGGCTGGTCTCACAACAAGGAAAGGGTGCACATCGCACCATGAAATCCCTGATGTTCCGCATCCTGGCAGTGGCCTATTAGAGTTGGATGGACGCTCGAGGTCATCACAGCAGCCACAAGGGGGTGAATACAGATTCTGGATCCAGACTTTGCATGCGTTAAGAGTTACCTGGGTGGGGGATGTGGGCTATGGGTGCCCCTAGGCCAGGGCAAACATAGCAGGGTAGGTCCCTGAAGCACTCCTACCCCAATAGTGTTAGTGGACATCTACTACTGGGCAGGGTCCTATGGGTTTCAGGTGTGCAGCTAATGGCGTTAGGCATTGTACCCCATGGGCTGGTGACCTTCTTAGTAACTGGTAGTGCATGGCCTAGTGCATAGGCCTGCTCCCTGTTTGTTGTGTATGCCAATGGTGTTGTTGTTGCTGGCATTGACCAAGTGTATCCTCTGTCACTCCCCCTTTTGTTTTGTCACCCTGTCCTTGTGCGCATTAGCATCATCTGGCGGAGGAGCAGAGGCACGGCGACGGAGGGAGCTGCATCCCACATGGGCCTGGAGGCCGAATCCACCAAGGGTGAGGGCACCAGTGGGATGGAGGGCGAGGTGAGCACCACCACGGGGACAGGAGGGGAGACCACAGACAGCGACTCCTCGTCCGATGGAAGCTCCCTGGCGGTGGCGGACACCTCTGTGCCCACCCCAACAACAGGTACAGCCACCACCCCCCCACCAGCACCACCCTCCCATCAGCGTATTTCCCGTGCCCACTCACCCAGGAGGGTGGGCATATCCTTCGCCCCAGGCACCTGAGGCCCTGCCCCGTCAGCTCTGCTGCCCTCAGTGAGGAGGCTATTGACCTCCTGAGATCCCTCACTGTTGGGCAGTCAACCATTCTGAATGCCATCCAGGGTGTCGAGAGGCATTTGCAACAAACAAATGCATGCCTGGAGGGCATTCACTCTGGCGTGGTGGCCCAACAGAGAGCCTTTCAGGCTCTGGCCTCCGCACTGATGGAAGCCATTGTCCCTGTCTCTAGCCTCCCCCCTCCAACTTCCTCTACCAGTCCCAATCCCCTCAACCCCAGCCTATCCCAAGCACACCTTCAGACCAGCATTCACCCAAATCATTACAGAAGTGGCTCAGGCAAACACAAGCACCACACTTCATCTCACAGGCACTCACACAAGCACCATACCCATGCAGACACACACCAACATCCACTGCCTCCACTGTGTCCCCCTCCTCCTCTTCGTCCACCTCCCTCATAGTAGCATCTCCACTCACACCTGCATGCACTACATGCTCATCCACTACCTCCATCACCAGCACGCCCATCACAACACACCCCTCACGAGCAGTCCCCTGTGTCCTTTCTCAGTGTGTCTGTGACCCCTCCTCCCAAAGTACACAAATGCAAGCACCCACCCACCCAACAGCCATCCACCTCATAATAGCATCCAGCCCATGCACCTGCACCCAAACTCAACAGAAAGACACTGCATACTACCACTCCCTCTTCCTCCACTCCCAAACCCTCTCCCTCTTCCCGCCCCAGTGTGTCTAAGAAGCTTTTCCTGGCAAACATTGACCTCTTCCCTCCCCCTCCCCCTCCCCCGGTCCTTCCCGTCAGGCCAGGGTGGCCAGAACCCAGGCCAAGGCCTCCTCAAAATCTCCAGCTGCCAGAGCCAAGGTCACATCACCATCTGCCAAGGTGAGGAAGGGGCAGAAAACGCCAGGCAAGGCACTTCAGCCGTCGGAGGCCGCATGTGAAGGCCTGGTGGCTACCAGCACAACCGCCAACCCTGTCACATGCACAGTGGCCAGCACCACCACCAGCCCCGCCACCTGCACCTCCGCCTGCACCGCCGCTAGCACCACGACTGTGGGCAGCCATCCCAGGCTGCAGGAGAAGGGCTGGGGCCTCCTTCAACCACTGGCAGCACCGGCACCTGCACCACGGCCAGCACCACCATGTGCACTGCTGCCAGCACTACTGCAGGCCCCGCCGCAAGCACCGCCACCTGCACTGCTGACTGTAGGACCACTACCAGCAGCAGCAGCCCCAGTGGGCAGCCATACAATACTGCAGGAAAAGGGCTGGAGCCTCCCACCACCACTGGCAACACCCCCACCAGCACTGGCACTACCACCAGTTTGCAGCCTCAGGATGGAGTCTAGCCCTGCCTCCAAGGGCTATCATGCCACCTGTTCCGTGCAAATCTCGAGCCTCAGACACCCAGGTGAGGGAATGTGAACTGCCACACCCCAAGTGTTTCTTCACTGGGTACAATTCCCCCTCCAGAACCAGTGGAGAAACGCATCGACTCACCAAAGACCTTGGCAGGATAAAGAACACTGTGCCCAATGCCCCCTCCAGAACCAGTGAAGAAACGCATCCACTCACCAAGTCCTTGGCAGGATTAAGCACACTGGGCACAATGCCCCCTCCAGAACCAGTGGAGAAAGGCATCCACTCACCCAATCCTTGGCAGGATGAAGCACAGTGGGCACAAGGCCCCCTCCAGACCAGTGGAGAAGGCATCCACTAGAGAGACTTGAGAGACTGTGGCTTTGCACTCCCCAGGACCAAGCAGTGGGCAAACCACCCACTAGAGAGACTGGAGAGACTGTGGCTTTTCACTCCCCAGGACCAAGCAGTGGGCAAACCACCCACTAGAGAGACTGGAGAGACTGTGGCTTTTCACTCCCCAGGACCAAGCAGTGGGCAAACCACCCACTAGAGACACTTGCAAGACTGTGGCTTTGCACTCCCCAGGACTGATCAGTGGGCAAACCACCCACTAGAGTGACTTGAGAGACTGTGGCTTTGCACTCCCCAGGACATCTCCGTGGGAATGGAGCCCCCTCGAGGAGCAGTGGTGTTTTTCCATCTTCTGGCTGAGGTGCTCCCCACTTTCCCGTCCCCCTGAGGTGCCTGTGTGTTTAGGAGCTGATGCCCCTGCAGTGTTCTCTCCGTATTGAGGCAGGAGTCAAGTGTTGGCTTGGCCCATGATTTTTGGCCCAGTGCCCCGCGGACATTTTGCATGGACAATGTACGGCCTTATGTACATATTGTATATTTTTGTAAATACTGTCAAATTGTTACATATATCTGCCTATTTCTATAAAAATCAATGATTTAACTCAATTCCTTTTGTCCTTGCGTACTTCCAAGGGGTTACGGGGTGTAAATGTAATGTTGATGCATGTGTTTGTGGGTATGGTGTAGGTGAGGGTGGGGGTGGGGCTGTTGCGTGTTGTGTGTGTGTGCCACTCTCTTTTTCCTCCAACCTCCCCTATGTGCTAGGTGCGGCAGTCACCGTGGTTGTCGCTGCCACCTTTCGTATTCCTGGTAGAAGAGGAGGTAGACCAACATGGGCAGGACCTGTAGCTCGGGCTCCATGGCGTCCTGGTTCTTCGTTGAGTGTCAAGAGGTGAGTGGATTCCCTTCCAAGTCCTGTTTCTGCCGTGCTTTTGATGGTGTTGGTACCGCTGGCGGATAGGCAGGTTGTGATGTGGTGGGCGGTACATTGCCCTCTGCCTGTCTGTTGGCGGTGACCGCCGCAGTGTTTGTTGCTACCGCCGTGGCGGTCGGAGTGTTAAAGTGGCCGTCTGTGTTGGCGGTTTCCGCCGTGGTCCTGATCTCATTTTTTTTACCGCCGGCCTGTTGGCGGTGTTACCGCCGCTTTAACACTGACCACCAGGGTTGTAATGAGGGCCTTAATTTGAGAATTTTGGACGAATTGCGAATGGCTTTATATGAGGTGAAGCCATTACCGAGACCAGAACAGTTTGAGGCTTTAGCAGTTTGGGAGTTAGTGGCCAGACAGCAACAAGAGATGAAGTTCAAGAGGAGAATGAAACGAGTAGAAAAATCTTTAGCTGAAGCTAGATGGGATTGGGAACAGAAAAGATGGAGAGCAAAACGCTACAGGTTGTCAACCTGTTTCCTGCTATTACAGAGGGAAACGAGATAGAGAAAGAAGATAGAGCTAAAGGGAATGAGAGTGCAGGGAAAAAGAAAAAGAGAAAGTCCTATGTAGGCGATGAAGATTCTGACGTTGAGGACCTCATTACACAGTTGTTGAGGGATCGACCCTCATCCTTTGCGACCCATTCAGGGGGTCCAAGTACTAGTGCCACTACAACTGCTCCAGCACAAGCATCAGGAACTGAGGGCGCAGGACAGACAGACAGTGGACAGACACGAGGGGTAGTACAGAGTACACCGAATGCAGGGACTACTACTGTGGTTCAAGCGCAGATGCATCCACCATCAGTACGGAGAATTTATCCAGATATGCCAGTTCTTGAGACAGTTTTCGAACATAATGGTGTCAACGAAGCAAGAACTCTCAAGGCCAATGCTAGTTCAGACCGAGCCGACTCCAATGTTAGTACCTGTAGCACAGCCTCAGGGTTTGCCGAAGTTTGCACCAATGACAGGAACACAGTCAGATATTACACCAGTCATGAACCAGGCAATGTGGGTAACTTTTCCACAAGGTGCGAGTGTCAGGGCAGCTCCAGATGCAATATCGCTACCAATTACTGTAGGTCCAGCGGTACGCTTATTTACGCCGAAGAAAGCGAGTGCAGGAGATCAGGGTGAAATGTCACAGAGCCTTGTGAGAAGGGGAGTGGGCGCTTCTGTGCAGATGATTTCATCCACAGGTCAGACTTTCAATGGATCTAGACCTTTAATGGATCTTAGTCCACTTGTAGCGCTTCCAGATGCAGTAAATGGCACGAATGCGAGTCAAGGTTTGAAAGTTTTGACGCCGCAATCTTCAGGTGCAGTGATGCAAGAGGTATCAGTACCAAACGCAAGTAATATCTCATTACAGTGACAGTCAGCACAGCAGCTGAGTGAATGGTTAGACAGTCTAAATACACCACAGAATACATCAAAGGGGGAAGAGCAGATAAATCATGTGAAATGAAATATGGAAGCAACCGAATTAGTCGAGGGAACGGTTAGTGTGAATAGGTTAGAGTCCTACACTGAAGAAGAGCTGAGGTATTTGTACCCAAAGATTACAAAAGAAGTGAGTAAAATTCATCAGAAATTGACAGAGTTAGCAGAGAAACTTGACATTGAGATAGAGAAAACAAAGCATTTGAAACAAAGTTGCAGATTAGATTTCGAGGCAAAGGATTTGGAACACATGAGATCAGTGGGAATGAAGGCTCACTTAAGGGAATTGCTCCAGAGTGCCCAGATCTGGCAGCATTAGAGAAGTGGAAAGGCAGATGGACAAAGAAAAAAGAGAAGCAAAAGCGAGATTCTCAAGGAGGGGCTGAAGATGTTCAGAAAGAAAGGGAATCAGTAAAGATGCTTCTAATGAGAGAGATTCCAGGGGGGCAATTTGTCCCATGGCACAGGAGTGATATATTGTCATTCACAAACGACTACCCAAAGCTGAGGGAGAAATCAGTTGAGTGGTATCAGCAGACTGACAGATTTGTACAACTTTCCAAATGTTTGTGGGAGAACTTAAACACATTGTTGGAGATAGTGGTTCCAGCCGATTTATGGGTTGAGTGTAAGCGGGCAGTGAATTGGCCAATAAGTGAACCAGAAAGGGATAAAGTAATGGGTGCACCTTCACCTGAGGTAATGAAAGATTACTATAAGGTGATCGAGTTCCTGAAGACAAGAATTTCTCCCAAAAATGTTGACTGGCAGAGAATTGACAGAATGGTTCAAGAGTCCAAGGAGTCAATACATACTTATTATGAAAGATTGTTAAAAGCGTTCAAAGAGTATAGTGGTAAGGAAGCAATTGAGCGGAAAGACATGTCGCATTTCGTGTTCAGGTTTGTCGAAGGATTGAGACCAGAAGTAGGACAGATGATAAAGAGTCATTTAATTTGCTGGCAGGCTAAGGCGATTGATGAGGTGTTTTAATATGCAAAATACTGTAGTGATGAGATTGAATTGAAACAGAAAAAGTTGAAGGAAAAAGCAATGGTGATGCAAATGAAGGCAGCTCCGAAAGGAGTGCAAGGAGCTATAGTACCACCTATGCCACGGCAGCAGAGAGCTGTTATGTTTCAGCCTCAGATGAGGGGTAGAGGTCGCGGAATTTACCTGATGCGTGGTCTGGAGTTGAGTACTGTAGTGGTTCAGAATGACATGCAGGGGATGAAAAAGATGTTACCGAGTCATTTATGTGGAAACGTGGGACACTGGAAGCGGGGGTGTCCGTTGATGGCACGGGATGGTGTCGTTCAGCAAGGTGGTGATGTCAGTACATTTCAAACTGTGAAAGTACCAAGAATGAAAGGATTTATTCCTAATGTTCAGAATTGAGCACGACAATTTCAACCTATACAGCAAATGCAGATGCCATGTGCACAAATAATATAGTTGCAACCAATACAGCAGCAGGTTCCTATGGTACCTAGACAGCAAATGCAGATACCTCAAGGCCCGATGGAGCAGCAACAGGTGATGCTTACTCAGCAGGTCACAGGTCAGAGACAAGACAGTAGTAATAACACAGTACACCAATTCCCATTATACAGTGAGGATGAAATAAACGAAGAATGGATGAGTGACAGTTTGGATGAAGGACCGTGTGAGATTGCAGCATCCTTAGAAGTAGAACAGAGAGAACCTTTTGTGAAGGGAAAAGTCATGGGTTATAAGGTCTCATTCTTAGTGGATACAAGAGCTACACGCTCTACAATGAGAAGTGTGGAAGTCCCGAATTTACCTCTTTCAGGCAGAACAGTTCAAGTTGTGGGTGTGGAGAATAGACAGTTGACAAACCCAATCACAGAACCAGTGCAGGTTGAGATCGGCAATTACCAGGGACTACATAGGTTTGTAGTGTGTGACTCGATTCCAGTATCCCTACTCAGAAGAGATTTACTGTGTAAAACAAAATGTTCCATTAATTGTTCGTACACTGGGATAAAAGTTCAAACAAACAGTGATGACGAAGAAGAGCAGGTGGCTGAAATGGTGATTAATAATGCTAGTGAAGAATACCCCTTTGATTGAATTTTTCCCAGTGTTTACTGTAAAGGAATTACATGCAGACTTACAGGGAACGGTGAAAGAAGAAGTCTGGGATCTGACAGGTAAAGAAGTAGGTCTGATTAAGGGAGTGGAGCCAATTAAGATCACTTTAAAGCCCAATGCAGTATTTCCGCAGCTTCTACAGTATAACAGCACAAATAATTGGAGATTTTCTAAAACAAGGAGTTTTGAAAGAAATGTTAAGCCATCCATGTAATTCACCAATAATGGGCTTATAAAAAGCCATGTGTAAAAATGCGCATTGTGCAGGATTTGCGAAAAGTGAATGATCTGGTGGTCAAGTGTTGCCCAGTGGTGCCAAATCTAGCAGTGATACTGTTTCAGATTCCTTGCGAAGCAGAGTGGTTCACAGTGGTTGACCTGTCACAAGCTTTCTTTTCCATGCCTCTTCATGAGGATAGTCAGTTTCTTTTTAGTTTAACATTTTTAGACAGTGTCTACAGCTGGTGAAGGCTTCCACAAGGGTATACGGAGTCACCATCACTGTTTAATCTGATCTTGAAAAAGAAGCTGGAGTCATTAGATTTACGATACCAATCAACTCTAGTACAGTACATTGATGATTTGCTGATCGCATCCAGAACAAGGGATAAGTGTAAGTACGACTCGATTGCCCTGTTGAATCATTTGGAGAATTTGGACATAAGGTTTCACCTATAAAATTACAGTATTGTCAAAAATCAGTGAAAGACCTGGGACACCAGATTGAGAAGGGATTAAGGAGAATTTCCAAGGAGAGAATTGCTATGATACTGCAAAGAAGTCCTCCGACTTCACAGAGAGATGTCAGGATGTTTCTGGGAATAGTGGGGTACTGTAGACAGTGGATTCCGAATTTCGCTTCGATTGCCAATCCATTTCAGCAGTTAGCACACAAGGAAGTTACAGATCCCATTACCCTAAATAAAGATCAGATGAAAGCGTTCACTGAGTTGAGAGAAAGTTGTGCAGAGCTCCAGCGTTGGGAATGCCTGATTACCCAAAGCCTTTCACATTGTTTTGTCATGAACGTGATGCTTCTTCTTTGTCTGTTTTGACACAGGTCCATGAAGGTGCTTATCGTCCAGTAGCCTATATTTCAGCTACCTTGGACCCGGTCACAGCAGATTTACGAGGTTGCCTGCCAGCAGTAGCCGCAGTTGGTCAGAGTCTTTCCCAATGTGAGGGGGTAGTCATGGGATACCCTTTGACGGTAATGGTACCACACTCTGTTGAAATTTTACTGACAAGGAAGAAGACACAATACTTGAGGGGTGAAAGACCGACAAGGTATGAGATGAGCATATTGGGTGCTCCGAATGTAACATTGAAGAGATATACAGTGCTGAACCCAGCAACATTGCTTCCAAGTGATACTGTTTAGATTGAAAAAGAAGAAGACATTGAGCATGATTGTCTTGAGGTAACTGAGCTGTGTACAAAACCAAGGCCTGATATTAGAGACACACGTTTAGAAGAAAACACCCAAATTGTCTTTGTTGATGGTTGGTGTCTCAGAGATGGAACAAGGATATTAAGAGCAGGATATGCAGTATGCACAATTACAGGCACGTTACAAGCTTTATGGATTCCAGGTGTATATTCTGCACAAGTAGCAGAATTAGTAGCTCTTACTAGAGCATGCTATGTTTCTGAGAGACTAAGAGTCACAATTTAAACAGATAGGCAATATGGATTCGGAATTGTTCATGATTTTGATCACCTGTGGTCACAAAAAGGTTTCAAGACCTCTACTGGAACACTTGTGAGAAATGGCGACAGAATAAAATAATTGTTGTACACAATACAGTTACCTGAAGAAACTGCAGTGGTAAAATGCACTGCACATCAAAAGACACAGATTACATTTCATTGGGAAATGGATATGCAGATCAAGTCGCAAGGTTTTGCGCATTTAGCTGTATATTGTTTGAAGACAAGTGGGAATTGATGCCTGAAGAAAAGAACAATTGCACAGGTTTTGCTCTAAAAGTGATTGACACTCTAGAAGAATAAAGACATAACAGGAAAATGCAGACAGGGAAGAGAAACGACTTTGGGTCAAGCTGAAATGTATTCAAAGATCTGATGAACTTTGGGTTTCTGAGGAGGGTCAGATGGTGTTGCCAAATAGTTTGTTGACTCAGATGGCAAGGTACTACCATGGCCAGGCCCATATTGGAAGGGATGCAATGGTCAGGTTTTTCAAAGTTGATTGGTTGAATCCAAAATTCAGGCAAGCAGCAGAGGCAATGTGTCATTGATGTGTAATTTGTCAGCAACTAAACGTGGGAAAAGGGACAGTGGTGAATTTGAGCCACATTGGAAGACCAGGCGGTCCATTCAGCAGGATGAAATTGGATTTCATTGAAATGCATGCGTGTGGTGGTTTGAAGTACGTGTTGGTGACTGTGTGTGTCTTTAGTCATTGGATTGAAGCATACCCCACACGAAGAAATGATAGTCTCACAGTAGCAAAGCTGTTGCTTAGAGAGTTAATACCACGGTTTGGATTTCTGATCTCTTTAGAATCAGAAAGGGGAACTCACTTCATAAACAAAGTGATCAAACTCTTATGTGCAGCACTAAACTTTGAGCAGAAGTTGCATTGTAGCTATCGCCCAGAAGCCTCAGGACTAGTGGAACAAATTAATGGTACTTTGAAATCAAGAATTGCCAAGATGTGTGCTGCAACAAATCTGAAATGGCCAGATGCATTACCTTTGGTGTTGATGTCAATGCGAAACATACCTGACAGGACGACAGGACTGTCACCCCATGAGATCCTCAGGGGCAGAGCAATGAGATTGCTAGCAATTTCAGCCAATGCACTTGTCAATATTACAGATTATATGGTGTTGGACTACTGCAAGGGTCTGGCTGATGTGGTTCGCTCTTTCTCTCAGCAGTTGCAGGCTGCTACCCTGCCACCCATCCATGACCCAGGCCACAATCTGAGAGCTGGAGATTGGGTCGTCATCAAAAAGCATGTTCGCAAAACCTGTTTGGAACTGCACTGAAAAGGTCCATACCAGGTGGTGCTAACAACTACGACAGCTGTAAAGTCTGCAGGACTGCCAAACTGGATACATGCAAGTCATACAAAGAGAGTGGTGAGTCCGCAAGGCCAGTAAAGAGAGTTGTTGAGAGTACCAACCACAGCGAAACAAGTGGCTGTAAATGTGTCAGAACAAGAGCAATCTGAAGTCGAAGATGAACCTGAGCTTGTAGAAGATGGGTCTATCACCCTTGTAAGAGACGAGGGTGAAGAATTACAGGAGGGTGAGCAAGAACTTAATTCAACGGATACAGCAGGAGAACTGAGCACAGCAGGGGTTCTCTCAGAAGCAGACAGTGTTGAAAAGCAAGCAGAGCAAGTGCCAGACCAAGAAGGTGAAGTAGTTGAGACAGATCAAAGTCAAAGTGATCCAACTCCTCCTGAACCTGTTGCAGGTCCATCAAGAGAAAACACCAAAGAGAAAGAAAAGGAAAAGAGTCCAATTCTGAGGAGAATATTGACAGAAGGAACGAGAAAAGGAAATAAGTGGCCTGAATCACAAATTGGGAAAAAGAAAGAATTGGTCATAAATGAAACAATAGAGGAAGAAGTGGATACTACAGGAAAGGAAGAACTGAGTGAAGGGGAATTAGGTGGTGAACGAAGGTTGAAAAGAAAGAGAGTAGCAAGTCGAAGATTCGCAGGTCCTGAGTGGGCATATGCAGTAACAAGTGAATGGCAAAACGAGTTTATGTCCTTTTGTTTTGATAGAGGAGTTCCGAATCAGTACTTTGATGCAACCTGAAGGTGATCAGTAGACTGAGTTGTTGAGCTGATCTGAAAAAACCTGAAAAAGAGAGACTGTTAAAAATAAAACCGGAAAATACATTGATAACCTGAAGTGACAATTGAAAACCCGGATGTGACAAGCTGCTAATCAATTTTTGACAAAGGAGAAAGGGTTCCTAAGTGTGAAACTGCACTGTGAGAAAGAAATATTTTCTTCATTTTGATTTGTTTAAAAAAAAAAATCTGTTGCACTTTACCTAAGAGTTGTTTCTACTTTCTGATTCTTTATAGATCATGGCTGAATTAGAAAATCACATTAGGAATATTAGATATTGTAGGTATTTGAGTGTTGGAGTGGCAATTATGTGTGGAATAATGTTTATAATAATGATTGTGGGAATGTCTGTTCATGAAATGAAGGAGGCTACTATTGCTGCTGTTCCTGAGACTACTACACTAACCGCTTTCGAAAGGTTTAAGCTAGATGAGAAATACTTGTATGACTATATTAGCGCTCAAGGAGAGCTTTCTTCTAACGTATTCTGTTGCTTGTTGAGTGAGTATGTTGAGACGATGAATGCAAGAAATTGTCTTGTGTGTACGCAAATTCCTTCCTCTGTGGAAGAAGGGCTTACGTACCATAGTTTGCCTTTAACGTATGGCATAAGCTGTAGTCTGCTAATTAACAAGATTCTATAATCAAGAGTATATTCAGTATTTTTATTCTAATTACGATGTAGTGTTCTCTTTTGTTCCTATTATTAGATATTTGAGTGAGGTAGCTAAGGAGTATGATATGGTATTTGTTAGAAGCTTCTTTGAACCGACATTAACATTTGGCACCGTGTACGCTCACAAGAACAATCTAACCTTCTTACTAACCCCGTTATAAAAGAGCTTTATAGGGCATACTGATGACAGGAGAAAGGCATTGAAGGAAAAGCTAGAAAAAGGATTGGAGAAAAAAACTTATGAGAATGATTATGCTTACACTGCTATTAAAACGCAAGGGAAATTAGCCTTAGGTGCACTACATGTAGGGAAGCTTTGTATATATAGGCCAAAATCATGCACTGACATTTTATTTGTGGGAACGAGTGAATGTAGGTATGTGTTTTTGTTTCAGAATAAATGGACTTTTATGCTAAATGGTCAGGACCCTGCAATTCCTGGGATCTACTATATTTGTGGACTTAATGCTTATTACAATCTTCCTAGAGGATGGTATGGGACATACTATTTGGGGATAGTTTTCCCTAAAATCTATCAGATAGATGATTTAAAGAAATTTCCGAAAGTGACTGAATTACGTACATCATGAGTGACAGAGGAGGGAAACCTCTTCCGCAATTGTGGGAGATATTTGTGGTGTGGTAATTCCTTCTGTAGGAGTTGTCTTGAATGCAATTAAGATACGAAAGTTGTCTACTATTGTGGATAACATGCTGACAAACTTTACAGGGGCAATACTCCTGTTAGATACTGAATTAGCTGCGGATAGAGCTATGACGCTTCAAAAAAGGGTGGCTTTAGACATAATTTTAACGAAAGACGGCGGAGTCTGTAAAATGATTAGTGCTAGCTATTGTTGTTCCTACATACCCAATAGTGATAAGGAGATAAGAGACGTACTTACTAACTTAACTAATTCAAGTAAGGATTTGAAAGAATTGAAGGAACAAGGAGTTTGGAAAAAAGTTGGAAATTGATTTGCTTCAGTAGGCAATTGGTTTAGTCAAATTTGGAATGGGGTAATATAGAAAATTGTACTGGGAATATTAATAGTGATCACTTGTATATTACGATTTTGGGGTACACGGCAAAAGATAAAATTGAGAAGGTCTAATATTGATCAGAGGAGGGAAGAACAATCCAGGGGGAGAATCTATAGAAATAATTCAAGGAGAAGTCAAACTACCTCAGAGACTGAATTGTAAAGTAATGGCAAAGAAAGGTGTGATGACATATTTAGTCATCAGAGGAGGGACTGTTGAAGCAGATATGCTAATTAAGAAAATTATTAATGATGTATATCTGTTTACGAATGGAAAATGCGTAAAGAAATTAATTATAGAGAAAATAATGTGCGTGTTTGAGAATGTGCCCTCGGGGTGCGACCACCATTAATAAAAATATGACTGAAAATGTGCAAAATAATGAGAAGATATAAGAAAAATGTAATAATATTTCAGAATGAGATGTATAACCTATGTTTTGCATTTATTTGTAGTGCTAAGTTAGCTGAACTAAAGGCCTAGATTTCCTGAGCCTCACACATGTGAAGAGATGAATTTTCTAAACGCTTTGCAAATTACTGGAGGCATGAAATGACCCTGACCCGTTAGATGTTAAAGTCGCTTAGCTAGAACATTCTGCAATGTACTGGCCAACAGGAGATGATGAAGACAATTTGATACAATTATGTGTAGAGTAGGCTAAATGTACTTTCCGAGGACTTGAACAATGGAGCCACTGACTGAAGAGGAACATGCAACAATTTTGATACCTTAAGGACCGGATGATGAGAACATCGCATGGTGAACCAATCCGCATCTTGTGAATAAGCTTATATTGAAATTAGTAGATTCGGTAAACAAAAACTATAGGTCAAAGTCATATCTGCTGACTGACTGACCAATTAGCAATTAGGGGGATGGACTGGGAGACCCTAATAAAAAGTCATGTCAAGGGGCTAAAATCAGAGTTGAGGGGAGAAAATTGATGACGTCAGGTGACGCTGTCCGAGGTGCTGATATTGGGCTCATACTCAGTGAGCCTGATTAGAAGACTGACTAATTGATGACCTGAAGACGAAGACTGACTTGTTGCTGATCCATCCTGGATAGGTAGCTATGAAAATGTGACTGATAAATTTATGTCTTTTCTTCTAGGTGCCAACTGCGCTGATTATAGGTATTCCTACATAGATAGATGTTTTCCAAATTAATGTTTTTTCTCTAAAAGGTTTTTCGCATGAAGTCCCACATGCTGATGCTAATCTTGGTTAGGTAGGCTGTTAAGGGTGGCATTGACAGTGACAATTGACTGATGAACTTAATTGCTGAACATCACTATTAATGCTGATATTGGTAGCTTATGGAATTGCATGTTTGCATATGTTTTCTTCAAGTAATTATGTTTTTATTAATGAATTAATAAATTGAATAAAGATTGAACTAACAGATGATTTAGAATTGTAAGCAATAGGGAAATAAAAATTGTTAACCCTTACCGAGTTGTGGTTATTCATGAGTAGATAGTTTTAAGCTGTTTCGTATAAAATGGTTCTTGATTATTGATATTGATTATTGGTTCAGTAGTCACTACAGGACTAGGATACTCAATGCGATTCAAAAGGTTCATCAACCTATACGCATCCCCTTGTAAGTTTATTTACTAAGGACCAGGCGCGCTAGCAATACCTAACTTGCTTCAAGTACGAGTAAAATCATATGTGCCATAAAGGTGCAACAGCACATAGAGAGGAAGACCATTTACTGTTTTGCTATCAAGCACCCCAACCAGACTGGCTGCTTGACCCTGTGCGTTCTTTTGCCATAACAAGGGCTAGAGATCCCGGCAGGTCCATGGGATCCCATTTAGAAGAAATTGATTAGCAGGCCATCTTTCTTTTTTTGACAGATGACCCTTCTTACTGCGCCATTCATGAAATCACTTTTTGATCCCTACTGTAAGCAGAAATGTTGTTGGAGGGTGCCTCCGACTTTAAGACGGCCCGTCTAACACCATTTATTTTGGCATCCATTCTGTCCTGGTCCAGGACAGATACATTCCAGGACTGATCCCCCCTCTCCTTTGCTGAGAACTGTCAGTATTATGAGGTCAGTCAAATCCTGCAAGGACACAGAGCCCCGAAATAGACAGTAGTCCAATTCAAAGACTAGACATGGGGGGAAGGGGGCAGGATGATAATAGGATGTAAATCCATTTTAGGCTCTTCACAGGCAATGCTGTAAATGGGCAGTCTGTTCTCAAAGGGGAATATTTAAGAGCCCCTATTGTCTCCTTGTGCCACATTAGCCTCATTTTTTTATGCTAATGTGGCCCAACGAGGCCACAATAGTTGCACCATATTTACAAAGTGGTGCAATGCATGCATTGCACCGCTTTTTAGCCCCTTGCCCCACAGTATGGCTGTGCAAGGCATAATGTATGCATGGGGGGAGTTCCCCATTAGAGAGGCCAAAAAAAATGCCACAAAGAAATGTAAATGATTTCTTTGTGTAATTGTTTTAGGCATTTTTAACGCCTGCTCAGAGCAGGTGTTAAAAGGAGGCACAACATTATGTATGAGGGGCCACAATGTGCTTTGCAGGATTAGTGTCAAAATGTTTGATGCTAATCCTGAAAAGCGCCATACTAGCATAAAAAATGTTGACACTAGTGCCCTAACTACCATCATGCTGTGCCGTATCTGAAAGACGATGCACACATGGTGGTGTTAGGGGACACAAAGGGGACGCAAGAAAAGTGGCGCTGCATTAAATGCAGTGCCACTTTTCTTCAATCTGCCTCACCATCCCAGTGAGTGCAGTCATTCCCAATGGGGTCGCAAATTGTGAACGACCTCATGAATATTAATGAAGTAGGTCATTTGCGACTCCATTGGGAATCAAAAACAGTTTGAGGTACACTATTGTACATAAGGTTGTGCGACTCCCAAGTTGCAACTTGTAAATGAGTCACAAATTGCGATTCGCAAAACTCTAGGTTGCACATCTGGCCCTAAGACATTATAACATGAGTACACCAACACCACTCATACCATTCCTGACAGGTGATTTCCAGTAGCTAAGTACAAACAACACACATATCCCACTGAAAAGACATGTCACATTATATACACATGGACCTACACAACTGCCACTGCACTGACAACATATCCCACAACAACAACAACTGTATGAGAAATAGTAGTACAGCTATACCATGACATCTTGAAATCTGAGGTGAGCCAAAACCAATTCCTGTCCAAACGGCCCACATCAGCTAGGCTACGGGTAGCAATAATGATCTCACTCTACAAGATCTGCCCCCAAGTAACCATTGAGACATGATGTAGGCAGCTAATATCATACGTGGCACTCTGATTGGTAGGGCATTGGCACTTATAGCATGGACATTGCACATTGTCAAAGGGTAGGACAGCCTAACCACTTACCCACTCTAAAACGAACGCATTGGGATAAAAGTGATTTGCCCACATTTCAATGGCATGGAAATGCTTGGTAAGGGCAAATAGACAAAAATCGGACACCCATAGTTTGATGTCCTTCCGTTACAACCTTCACATACCCCAAAGTATGAATATGAAGGGGCAATGGGGACACCTACACAAACCCATATGAACAGTCCAATACTGGCCTTACCTTTTGAATGAATGAGATGCCAGCCTCACATGGAGTAAAAACCTGTACCAAGGCACAAGGTAACTAGGCCCAATACCAAATATGTCAGGCACTATGTAGCACATACAGCTGATCTTTACAGATGGAAGTGGTCTGACACCTTAGAGCTACAGAATCATATATTTAGATTAATGGACCTGGAAATACTAGATAGGTAGGATGATACATCAGCTTACAGACATATATATGGCTGGGTAGAGTAACTCAAGTGGCACTATCAATTGTGCATCTCCACATGCAGTCATAGATATTCCTTGACTAAGGTGATCTAAACGTCCACATATGCAATCCTAAGGCGAGATCGCCATCTTTTAGTCAGGCAACTTGAGTACTATGTATTCCCAGTGGTCAACATACATGTGGCACCTACTACAGTGTCACAGCTGCTAAAGTGTGACAGAAAAAACCAAACTACCAGAGTAAAGTACATGAAGTCAGTCAATACTTACATCCTTGTGACTGATGTGCTGCCCTCAAACGCCCATCAACCTCAGGGTAGGCCCCACTAAAATGTGGGCCATAAAGGGGGCCATGGTCTGACTGGCACCCCTCCTTTGTTGAGAGTACATCACCAGATGGGCCTCAGCGGTCTTCTGGGCCCATGTCTCAGGTACTCCTACCGCTTTCTGCAATAAGTACTCGGACAGCTGTGGACCCCCTGGGTGTGCACTTGCTTGGTGATGGCGCACCAAATCCCCTTCTTCTGATGGATGTTGACCCGCATGGATGACACAGACAAAAGGAGAAAGTCATGTACACATGCATCATACCAATAGGAGTGGTCAATACACATCAGTCACAGCAAGTAGGCTCACATAACCATTGTCTCTGCACAAAGACGCCTATATTATGCCATCTGCATGCATCAACATCCTCACAAGTTCAGATGCCTGACTCAACAGCGCACAGAACATCTATCACACGTAGCTAGAACATTGGACTCACCTTCTTCTGTGGCGCCCCATATAGCTGTCCATACAGTAGTAGGACATCCTCCACTAGCCTCTCCAGCTCTTCCGGGGTGAAAGTGGGGGCCCTATCACCTGCAGGACACGGCATGATGGCTCTCAGAGGCAGTATACAGGAGCTCACGTTGTTGAGGTCTTGCTGAGGTCTTGCTGGCAACAGTCAGGAGTCAAGTGAGAAATAGTGCAGAAGATAGTGGTCATGGCCTCCACATACATGACCGTCACCTCCGCGGACGTCGCCATTGGCCCAAGTCTGCCGATGGCAGCAATGCTTTCCAAAGGCAAGTTACAATGGCGGTGGCAACCATGACGATTTCAGCCGGCGGACTTAGGTCACTTCCACCTGTCTAGTTCAGTAGGTGAGACGCCTGCCATTTTGGGCACATTTCATAGATGGAAGTGTTTAATAATCTGCGTCATTCACTTACTCCCCTAAAGTGCTGTATATATCTGTATGTATTGCCATCATGTTTGTGTAACTTATTTTGGAAATGTGAAGTAAAAGCTGTGTTGAGTTAGTAAATATGGTGATAACTATGTACAGGTACAAAGACGTGATTAGTGCAGGACAGTTAAGTCTTATACACATATACTCTAACAGTAGTGTCATATGTACAATCCCATTGTCATAGTTGGCAATGTGCACCAAGGAGGGTGAAATCAGTGCATATCTATGGGCTGTACTGTAAATGTTAGATGTGCTAGGCATCCTCTACATATGTTAGGTGTGTGGTAATAAGCACAGTGTACAAGATGTGTGCATACTGCATAACCCATAGTATTTTCACTTGTCTCCACATAGTTATCCTACAATGAGGAGAGTGAGACAACCAGTGTACCATCCACTAGTAGACCTGGACACCATAGAGGAAACGGATGTCATCTAGACATATCGACTTGTCATACCATCATGGATCTTTGTACTCAGCTGGAGCCAGATCTGACGCCTGCCATTCACAATCCCTATGGCATACCTCCCATCATTCAAGTCTTGTCAGTGCTACACTTCCTGGCCACAGGCTCCTTTCAGAATACAGTGGCTTTAACAGCAGGGATGTCTCAGCCCATGTTCAGCCTGGGCTTGTGCATTGTTGAGACACCTGCACAGCTGCAACAGGTTTCTCCACAGAACAGATTTGGCCTATGTGAAGGCAGACTTTTATGAGGTGGGACACATTCCTCGTGTGGTAGGAGCCATTGATGGCACCCATGTATCCTTGGTCCCTTCCAGTGCCAATGAACAGGTGTATAGGAACAGGAAGAACTACCACTCAATTAACGTTCAGGTGGTCTGCTGGCAGACCAGTATATCTCACAAGTCACAGGAAAGTATCTTGGATCTGTGCATGATTCCTACATCATGGGGAAATGCAATGTTACACAGCTAATGGCACAACTTCACATAGAGAGGGCCTGGCTGGTTAGTAAGTTTCCATTGTAGTGTATGTTAATGAGTTATGTCTCCTGTCATCACAATATAGCCAGTCCCACTTACATTTTTGAGTTGTTTAACCATTGTGTTCAAAGGTGACTCAGGCTATACAAACCGTCCTTGGCTGTTGACATCAGTGAGGTACCTAACCACACCAGGGGAACTCCATTACAATGAGGCCTACAGGAGGACAGGGCGTGTAATAGAGCATACATTTGGTCTCCTGAAGGTAGGATTTAGGTACCTGGACCTATCTGGAGGAGCCCTCCTCTACTCGCCCAAATATGCATGCCAAATAATCGTTGCCTGCTGCATGCTCCATAATCGAGCCCTGGGACGTCAGATACCATTGACAGCAGATGAAGAGGAGGCAGCTGGAACAGTGGCTGGAAATGATATGGCAAGTGGTGAAGAGCCAGAGGAAGAAAGAGCAGGTGACTCTAGGGCAGATCTCATCAATCCATACTTCAAGTGACATACAGGTATGTGAAGTGGACCTTTTGTTGTGATGAATGTGCACAACTTGTAGTAGATGGCTGCCATTACACCTCCTTTCTTGCTTCATCAGTGGGGCCTTAATGAGCTCCAATACCTATGTGTGAGTTATGGATGCAGACTGATAAATTGTATTAATGTGTACATGGCAGAATATCAGCTTTTTCATGTATTGTTACAGCACTTCCATTCACTGATTTAGCTTTATCCTGTTTGGCTCTGCAAACAAGGTTTGAGGTATTCAATGTCTGTAGCCAATGGTTATTGCTGACAGACATGAGAAGTGTACTGACAGATACCTGTTAAAATGAGATTTGTTTCAGTGGAGAGGGTACCTGTGTCAACACCAGGACAGTGCGCGCTCTACGGGTGTCTAGAATGCAAAAACCCAACACTCTCAAGATAATGTAATTCATGCATTGTGATGATATGTTACTGCTTAACCTTTTGCATTGCAGAATTCAATCCAAAAGATTCATTTTTAAGGTGCTTATAAATACTGTACATTTGCAATGTATTGCTGCAGGCATTCAGAGTGAGTCAGGGTGTGGTCCTTTTCCAGGGCCTTCTAGAAGCCTTCCCTGCAGCATGTCTGGGTGTGGGCTGGGCCAAAACTCTATAAAAGGGAGTCAGCCCAGCTCCACGTGCTCACTATTCAGAGGTCCCGGTGCAGAGCAGCAGCCACTTCCTGAGCTCCTGTTCCGGTGGCCTACCTTGACCTTCCTGGCCTCTGTGCTTTATACTTCAGTGGTGATTCGTAGTCAGGGCGGTAAGATGGAGGTTGGGCTGGGCCCCCGACCCCGTATTTCGATGACGCTCTAATTCTAGGGCCTAATTTCTGATGTTAATAACATTTTGCTCATGTGCGTATAATTGTGCATTTGGAATTTTCATGGCATTTGTGTGCACGCACTCGAATCGGCAAGAAGCGCAATTCTATCCTCAAGATTAATTCATGTCATTCATTGTGCGCTACCATTCTTTGACAGTCTCATGGTAGCTTTCGAATCGGCAACGCGCGTGATTCTTTCTTAGCGTGTATTTCTTGATATTCACTGTACGCTACCATTTTATTGGCAGTTTCATGGTGACATCCGAATCGGCAAGATGCGCGATTCTACCCTTGTGTGAAATTCTTGGTATTCATTGTACGCTACCATTTCCGAGGAATTTTAATGGTGGCATTCCAATCGTCAAGGTGCGCGATTCTTTCCTTGAGTGCTTTTCATGTTATTCATTGTGCGCTATCATTTCTTGGCAGTTCCATGGTAGCATTCAAATCGGCAACACGCGCGATTCCTTCCTAGTGTGTGATTCTTGATATTCATTGTACGCTACCATTTCTTGGGCATTTTAATGGAGGCATTCGAATCGGCAAGACGCGCAATTCTTTCCTTGAGTGCTTTTCAAGTTATTCATTGTGCGCTACCATTTCTTAGAAATTTTCATGGTGGCCTTCGAATCGGCAAGATGCGCGATTCTTTCTTTGTGGTTAATTCATGATATTCATTGTGCACTATCATACCTTGGGAGTGTCACAGTGTTGTTCGAACCGGCAAGACGCGCAATTCTTTTCTTTGTGTATACATAATGAAAATTACTGTGAGCTACCATTCTGAGAAATTTCCTTGGTAGCATTTTAAGTTGACAAGTTGCGTGATTATTTCCTTGAATCCACATTGTGTGATTTCATGGTGCACAATCCTTTATGGTGTTTAGTACACAGATAAAAGCCTGCAATGTGTGCAATTTACTTTCCAATGTTTTTGAGAAGAACACAACAAGATCAGAGTTCTAGATGTAATGCTGTGTGTTCCTGATATGTATTCTTAAAAGGAGATTCATATGATTGTTTAGAAATTGCTCAGAGTGTTTTCATGATTCTCATGTTAAAAAAAGTACTTGAATTTGAAAGTTCTATTTAACTTTTCTTGTTACCTCCTCCGGTATTTGGTCATCTAAGGTCTAGTCATGTTTAGAACTATTCTAGGATTGTTCATGTTTTCAGAAATGACAAAGCTTAGAGTTGTAGCACAGTACTAATTTCATGAGATGTAATTTTGATGTTGTGTTTTAACCTCTTGCTTCCTGCAGGTCTCCTTCCCAGCTGTTCCCTTCCTAATCCCCTTTTCCCCACTTGGACTCTCTTAGACTCTGTGATAAATCTAATCAGAGGATTGAAGCTGTCTTGTGGTGGAAGTGTTGGGAACGTGCACAGACCCCGAGGATCTGGTGACTCTGACAACCTGATAGTTTGTCCTTCATACAAGTGGGGTGGTAAATACTTATTTCCATATTTATACTTTTTTTAGCACCGCATTTGCGTCATTTTCTGATGCAAAAATGCTGCAAACTTCCAAAATGTAATTGTATTTTGTTAGTTTGCACTGCTTCTGCGGCAAAAAATGACGCAAATGCGGTGCTAAAAAAGTATAAATATGGGCCTTAGACAATTTACCTGTGGGGTTAAGGAGGATGTAAAATTGTGTATAACGTGTCAGGTGAAGTCTGTGACACATTTGTGAAGGTTGTATCATGGCCTCTTTCTTCACAATGGGTGGAGTACTTTGAGATGACCATAGGACCTTGCTGTGTTTGTGTTCTAACTTTGCTGTCCCAGGTGCATGTAACTGTATACTGGCATAGGTGAGTGCCAATACTACAGGTATGGGGCCTGTGTTAGTGAATGTTTTAAGTACTGGATTCCTCTGTCATGTTCTTTGTGTGCCCCAGGAGATATGTGATTTTTAGCTATGGTATGGGTATGTGAAGAGAATCTACCTGGTGATATAGAGGCCCTATCTATGTGCCCACGCTTTGTGGGTAAATTACCATGAGCCTGACTTCTATAACCTGTGTATGTGCATTGCATGATACCATGGCTTACACCCTGATGGTACTTTCTGCCATGCTCTGTTTGCAGATTGGAATATTGACAATATAATTGTGTTGACCTGGATTTCAACCTCTCTGACATCTGTCCAGTGACATTTCTGTTGAAATGTGTCTCCTGCTGCGGAAGCCTCCATCTGATGACCATTACACTGGCTGTTCGATACAAGGGGGCATGATCAGACCACAGTTGGCAAGAATTACTATTGTACATATATTATAAAGGACACATACACAGTAAATGTGTTTAATTTAGATTTATTGTGCATATCTAAATATTATCAGTTACAATTAAAGTACATAAATGATAATAAAAGTGATTAGTGAAATAATGGTTGATGTATTCATCATGGTAGCTGCTACACCTATTGGATATACAAGTTCAATGTCCTTGTACCATGGGAAAATAGAGTTAGGTTTCTGAACGGTCAACAGGGTGTATCTGTGGCATACAAGGGTGACAAATCATGAGAGGGTCACTTCCTGCCAGTGGTTTTAGTCTTGGCATTTGCTCCAGCTGGATGACTGGATGGATGTCCACATTTGCGGGGGTTTCTTCAGCTACAGAGGGAGGGGTGTCTGAGGCATGTCCTTTCCCTGGCAGGGCCTCCATTCTACTAGCTGCCACAGAATTTGAAGGGCCAGATGTAACATTGTTTGTGGAAGGAGCCTGATGTTGTGTGGAGAACCTAATCAGGGTGGAATTGATCTCCCTCACCATCCTTGAAATGGTAGCCATGTGGGCATTTTGTGCCTGCCACTGCTGCATGGCTTCCTGGTGGTATGCCCTCTGCAACCTTGAGCTTCCCCCAACATGGTGATGAATTGGTCCGTCCTGTCTTGGGAACTTTGGTAAGCTCCCAAGACTTGTGAAATGGTTTCCTGGTCCATTGTGTCCTTTTGAGGCCCCATCCTCTGGTCCACAGCATCCCTCCCATGCACCCTACCCCGACGTGCCTCTGCCCCTGGCACAGTGTGCCTACTCCCAGTAGTTGGAGGTCCATCACTGTCAGGGGTGTCAAGGTTAGACTCAGGTCCCTGTACTGTGGGGCACACTATACATTGAACAGTCATTGGGACACAGTTTTGGGGATGAATGTTTGCCTGTGATGTGGATGCTACAGTGTTGGGAGGAGTTGATGTGGGCAGGGTGAGGCTGAGAGTCGTTGACTGACCAGATGTCCCAGATGGGCCAGGTTGTTCATCAGTGTTCAAATATTCAAGCGTGTTGTCCTCACTTGGGGGTTCATCCTGAGGGGGACTGACAGTGTCAGGTATCCTCTCCATGGTGGCAATGGTAAGGTTACCTGTGGAGGGAGTGAATCACTGAGTTCAGGTTAGATTGTGTGTTTGGTTGCTGTTTTTGTGAGATGCAGACAGTGGCTTAACATGATTCCCTAAAATGACATTGGCAGATGGTGCACAGCATACCTTAGTTGTTCATACAACTTTATGACTTGCTTTCCTTACTCCATGTTGAGAGCTGTCACACTAATTGGGTACAGAATTTTGTGCAGATGCAATCTGATTATGTCTAATATATGACATGACTGCTCACCACTGTTACCTAGTGAATAGTCAGGCTTGCTATATGTCACATATCAAAGGTGAACAGTGCACCATGGTGCCCTAGGGGGAACACAGTATGTGAGTGTGCAGGGGAAATTGTCCTGTAACTAGATGTTGTGCATGTGCATCGCCTCTGCCATCTTACTTTCCAACCCAAGTCTGTCTATTTCTAGTTTGGGATATTTGATCTGTGGCCATTTGTAATGGCCACTCAGCTGTAGCTGTGTTTTGCTTTGGTTGGTATTGTGGGTGTGCAATTGCAATGCTGTCATTGCCATGTACTGGTCCTCACTAGAACAATCTAGATGGTGTAGCTAGTACTTTAATTATACATTCATAACATGTGATATAACGTGCACAATCCAGGTTTTCACAATTATGGTCAGCGCATTCTGGGAGTTGTAGTGATCTGATCAGTCTGAGGTTAATGTGCCATTTCCAAGGGCTATGAGGGCAGTTGTTCCGAGTGGAGAGGTGGCATGCCAGAGAGGGGTGTTAAGTGATTAGGTGAGAGGTGTAGTGGCTACAATAGTTAAAAAGGGAGGATTTGGGTTGTGAGGAAGCATGCTGGACTAGTTAACTGTATAACATTTATGTTGTGGGTTCTCACCAAACTGCTGTCCTCTAGGTATTCATGTCAGGCCGTCAGATGCAGTATGTCTAAGATCTTCTCTTCCCATGATGTGAACTGTGGGGGAGGTGGTGGGGGCCCACCACCAGTGTTCTGCACAGCTATCTGGTGCCTGGTTGCCATGGAACAGACCTTCCCCGGTAGATCGTTCTACCTCTTCCTGATGCCTTCCTTGTACGTGGATGACTGCCTATAGAATTGACCCTTTCCACTATCCTTTGCCACAACTCCATTTTTCTGGCAATAGATGTTTGTTGGACCTGTACTCCAAACAGGTGTGGCTTTACCCTGACAATTTCATCCACCATGACCCTCAACTCGTCATCAGTGAAATGTGTTTTTTTTTGTGGGGTCATGGTAGTGGTTATGTAGACGGTGTGTGGGGTTGTTGTGAGTGTAAGGGTGCATTGTTAGGTAATTGGTGAGGTGTGGGTGCTTGGATGTGATTTGGAGATGGTTGTTGCGGATTGTGTGTGCTAGTGATGTGTGTATTGTGATAGTTGTGCTGATGTGGTGTGTGTGCTGAGTGAGAAGTTTATGTGTGCCTATAATCTAAAAGAGCTATATCTATATTATTGGCTTCTTGGAGTATCTGAATGGTGTTCTTTTTGCAAAGGATTGTGGGTTGTATAGGGGTGTGTTATAAGGTGCAGTGTGTAGGTGTGGCGGATGTGTGGATGTGTGTCAGGTGATGGGTATTCAACCTATCTAATGTGTTGTGATGTCTCACTGTAGTGAGTTGTGACTACCACGGTTAGAACCGCCAATGGTTTTGTGCCATGGAAGAACTGCTGTGGTGATTTGTGACTCGTAATCTGGTGGGTGGAGTTTTTCGGGCTAGCGGTGCTGCTGGTGAGGCCGCCTCTTTTTTGTCCTCCAGTGTCGTGGCAGTTTTGGATTTTTGGTTGTTTTTTGGTAGTCTTCACAGTGTGAGTCGTATTATGACTGTCAGATTACCGCCAACATGGTGGTCTTTTCGCAGCTACCACCACAGCAGTCTTGCTAGAAGACCTCCAAAATCATAATGAGTCCCATAGTCCAGAAAACCTTGGCCCTTGTTGAAAGAACATACCATTGTCAAGATTAGAGCTGCTTGTATTGCATGTCTTGTTTGTGCACTTCTCTGTTAGAAGGAATTCAGATGTCTGAGGTCTGCAAGCTTTTATTTTACAAATTTCGACTGTGTAACTCATCTTCCCAGCTTCTCTTCTTGCCTATGTAGCTACACAGGTATATCTTAAACTCTGTGAGAAAAAATGGACCAGGATTAGGGGAAACTGAGTTGAAATTTAATAAACAATACAAAGATGCCATTGAAAGTCTGGCAAGCCTGCATTGCCAAATGTGTGGAGAGTTTTCCATATCTGATTCATCAGTGGCAAGGCACTGCTGAAGAGAAATCTACAAATTTGAAGTCCTACAGTACTGAAAAATAACTGTTGACAGTGGTGTTGCAGTAGATACAGTAAGCTACAAGGATGTCAAATCACCAAAAAATGCATGGGGCAGTGAAAGTGACATAACATCTCCTTTAAGTGTCATATCACGAGGTTGAACACTTGTCCCTCCAATTGCAAACTCAACAGCCTCCTGCTTGGCACAGAGCTACTAGGTAAATGGCAAGTTGTAGAAACTGATAAAGTTAACCATTACTGTAAGAGTCCTACCTTTCTATTCTTGCCACTGCCTTTGTGACCCCCGGGAGCAGGAATACTAAAGAGTGTGCCAGAGGCAGCAATGGACCAGTCACAGGTGGCAACTGTTACCACTGGCTTTTCCCAAAGTGCCATCCATGATTTACCTTTTGCCACACACAGAGTTCAAAAACATCTACTCACATTATTCACACAAACATCATTCACATACCTATTCTCAGGGGTATACACACTTACATCATTCACACACCCACAGTCTCATTATTTATACTCATACCATTTGCATAGAGACCACACAGAATCATCCAGAAAATAAGCATTAATGGTAAATACATTAAACATATGCTCTTTTCATTTAAATATACATACTACAGACACAACCTTTACTTGAATACTATGGGCTTATTTACAAACCCCTTGCGCCACCAGAGTGTAGGTTTTTGTGACGCTCCGGTAGTGCAATGCCCTGTGTCATATTTACAACGTGGCGTTAAGCCACTTTTTGTGGCTTAATGGTTTCTTAATACAGCCCCTTGATAGGCATCACATAGGGGGAGATGTAGGAAGGAAAAAATTTGCGAGTCGGAAATTGCGAGACATTGCGACTCGCAATTTCCGACTCGCAAAATGGGATCCAACAAAAAAAAGTGACATCAATTTGCGACTCGCAAATGATGTCGCACTGCAGATTGCGAGTCCGCTGTTAGCGAGGTGGCTTTTTGCGACCTCGCTAAAAACGAACTCGCAATTTGTAGTCGGGTGTCGCAAATTGCGACTGTTCCGCAAATTGCATGCAGGTGCAGAAAAACTGTTGGAAAAACACTTCCTGGCTCATGCTGATGACATCAGAGCCAGGAAGTCATCAAATACACCTGGGAGGAGGGAGGACCACACCCTTTTCAAACTGCTGAGCAACTACCTGGAGGAACAGCTGCACCCATGGAAGACACAGACAGTGCTGGAAGGAAGAGGAAATTGAAATTCTCTGAGAAGGAACTTGAGGTGCTGACAGAGGAATGCTGCCAGCACCATGACCAGCTTTTTGGAAAGGCAGCCCTGAGTGTCCCAGACACTGAAAAGAGCAGGATCTGGCAGGACATCCAGGAGAGGATCAATGCCATAGGGGTGAGCCACAGAAGCATTGACGAAATAAAAAAACGGTGGTATGACCTGCGCTCCAGGACAAAGGAGAGGGTGGCCGAGCACCTCAGGGAGATGAGGGGCACAGGAGGAGGCCCATCCACCATCCCACCACCCACAGCCATTGAGGAATTGGTTGAGCAGACCCTGGAGCCTGAGGCAGTGTCAGGAATGGGAGCACTGGACACGTCAGTGCAAGGGACATCAAAAAGTGAGTACCATGAAACAAGCATGTACACCTATAACTGCTATACCCTCACTCACCCAGTACACAGCAGCATGCACAACCAGACTAGCTCCATTCCAGACTAGCAACCACCAGAATGGTGCATTATGGGCAATGTAGTACAGTAGGCAGCATATAGGCAAATGTTTATTAGGAGGCATACAACAGATGTTACATACTGACAGTGTGTTCCCTATGTCCCACAGGTCTCCCACACGACACACCCACCAGCCACACCATCCAGGGTGAAGAAAGCAGGCCACAGGCAGGAGGCTGCAGCAGCCACTTCAGGGCCCAGCACCACACCACTACAGTTCCCTCCAGCTGAAGAAGGGGACATGGAGGAAAGAGACAAAACACCTGGTCCCAGCCACAGTGTGAGACAGCAAGACGCAGAAGCACCACTGCGTCACAGACGCAGACTCCAAGTCCAGGCAGTGTCCCAGGAAGATATAGAAGACACACCCATGTCTGCAGGTGAGGCATCCCTCCTATCTGGTCAGCGCCTGCAAACAAGGCAATTGAGGATTATTTCTGGGGCAATGCAGAGGATGGAGCACAATTTTACTCATGGCCTGGCAGAAGTGAACACACAGTTCACAAGACTGAATGACAATGTCAGTGACCTAGCACTATCAATACGCCAACTGGTGACGGAACTGGTGGCAGAGAGACAAAGTGCAAGGCGCCGTGAGCGCCAACTAGTGCAGAGACTAGACCGCATGGAAGCATCCATTGTCCGTCTTGCAGTGAACACTACAGGCCTGTCACGACGTACCGTGAGCCTGCAGGTGGACCTGGGCCACTTTGCAGGGGATGTGGCGCGGGGACTGGCCCGCATTAGCCACGCTGTGGACATGTTGGAGGCCAGGCAGGTGGCAAGGGGCACGGCTGAGACACCTCAGGACAGTGAGGAGGGGTCCACCATCAGCAGCGCATCTGCCACAGACACACGTGTCTTGCGGAGTGGCAGTGCACGTCAGGGGTCTGCTGACCCACCTAGCACGAACCATGCTGGGCGTACCAGGAGGAGGTGTTAGGCCCAAACACTGCAGGACTCATGAGGCACATGGAGTTAATGTGTCCTCATTGAGGGTGGACATGTGCAGCCCCTTACCAACAGTTCAGTTATTTCGTTATTAGGTTCACTTATTAAAATGTTTTGTTTGATCCAATTCACAACTGGGCTCTTTGTGTGTGATATTAGTGTGTGTGGTGACAGTTGCCACGTACCTTCCAAAGTATTGGTTTGCAATGTGGTCCCGTCTCTGTCTGCCTTGATTTGCAATGCTTCTATTCCCAGGCTGGCGATGTGGTAGCTCTTGCTTGTCATCCTCCGAATCTGGGTCTTCAGGGGTGAGATGTAGCCCACGTCTGGTGGCCATGTTGTGCAGTATAGCGCTTCCACCAACTATCTTGAAAGCTGTTATTGGGGCATACTGGAGTGCATCTCCACTTCTGTGGAGGCATCAGAATCTTGCCTTTAACAGTCCAAAGGTCCACTCTGTGACATTTCTGGTCCACCTATGTGCACTGTTATATCGCCTCTCATTCTCATTGCTGGGTGTTAGGTACGGGGTAAGTATCCATGGTCGTAGCGCATATGCACTGTCACCTGTTTGGCAAAAATTTACATTGTTAGCAGGGCATGGATGATTTCTACAGTGACCTGTGTGTATGGCTTCAGGGTGTCTGCAGCAATACCTAATAGATATCCGTCTCCAAACTCCCCACGTTCTAGGCGTTGGTGTATCCCACTGTGCCTGAATATGTATGAGTCATGTGTACTCCCTGGAAATTTGGCTACCATGTCAGTGATGACATAATGGGTGTCACATACCACCTGGATGTTCAGTGAGTGTGTACACTTCCTATTGCGGAACAGATATTCAAGATTTGCAGGAGGGCATATTTGTATATGTGTCCCGTCTACACACCCTATTACATGTGGTAAGTTGGCAATTCTGTAGAATTCCAACTTGGTGCTGTTGATTTCTGCCTCATTCCTGGGTAGGTATATGTATCTGGACATGTGTGTGAGTATGGCTTCTAGGAAACACCTGAAGAACCATGAGAGTGCTCTTTGGGATACCCCACCTGCCACTGCAATCACGCCCGATAGCTACTGAGGCCAAGAGGTGCAGTGAGCATAGCACTTGCACATGTGTGGGGATGGCGCTCCCGCTCACAGTCTGGCGTTGAAGCTGCGGATTGAGTAGATCAATTAATTCTAATATTGCTGCACTGCTGAGTCTGTATTTGTCATAAATCTCCTCCTCAGTTTGTTGGAAAAGTGTCTGCCTGGTTCTGTGTATCCTCTCCTGTCTCTGGCTCCTCCTCCTCCTCCTCTGCTGTGCGGCGTGGACTCTCCTCCTCCTTGCTATCACATATATTTCAGCCATTTTGAGTAACCCAGATGCCTTCTGGGTCTCCTTTTATATTTTGGTTATGGTTACCACCTGCTCTGACTTAGTGGTAATTTGGGTGTGCAAAATGGGCTTTTTGCCACTAGTCGCAATTTGCGACTGGCTTTTGCATATGGTTTGCGACTCGCAAATTGCATCTACCTATTTGCGGGTCGCACAATGGGGTCGCTATTTTTGCGAGTCGGTTATGGCTCGCATCACAATTTGCACTTCGGAAATGGGATTTCTGCATCCCATTTCCGATTTTGTGGGGTTGCAAATTGCGATTCCGGCCATTTGCGACTCGCAAATTTTTGCTACATCTGGCCCATAGTTCGAAAGGTGCATGCAATGGGTTTTGCAACGGGAATTCCACTGTGTTTTGACTGTGCACAAGATTTATGAGAAATCATAAATTGAGGCAGTGCCAAAAACTAATGCCACCCCATGGGAGGCGTTAGCATGGTGCAGGTAGGAAAAATACTTTTATTTCTTCTCATTTTTCTTTTTTCTATGTGTACTGCATTCTGCAGCATGCATAGAAAGGACAAAACACCATCAATGATTGTTTATATGCAGGAATGTGTCTCTTTCTGCACATAAACAATCATCAAATAATAACTATTTGCTACTTCTATGTGTGCTGCATTGTGCAGGACACATAGTAGTAACAAATTGCCATTATTGATTGTTTATGTGCCGGGAGGCACACTTTCCTGCACATAAACAATCATTCCCCGCAACACAGGCACCCTTGTACTGTCATGCAGTGTGCTGCAAAGGCTATAGGCAGCTAATTGAAGTGCCAGCACTAGGGCAAACACAGGGTGCCTCATATTTTCATAAATACTGTGCATCTCTGCATTTCTGAAGTGAAGCATTGCTGTGCCACTTTCTTGTAAATTAGGCCCTTTATATGTAAACCCCACTCTCTCTCTCACACACACACACCACTGTGTAATTTTAGTTAGGTCACAGTTTTAACATGAAGAACATTTTTGTTTCACTAATAAGATTGGTATTGTTTGTGAAATCTGCTCTTTATAAAGCACATTTCATTCATCTTGTCTCCTTTATGTAAAGTCTTATGCTGACCCATCAAGTGGGTGCCAAGAAAAAGGGGTGAGTGCCATTGTTTGTTTTCTTTCATTTCTAAAGCCCATAAGAAATTATACCCTATGGTACAGAAAAAACTGACCAAATGGAATTACACCAAAATTGGCACAAAGTTAATATATTTACTCTCACATCATGAATTTTGTGCCTTTGGTATAAATCAGTTCAGTGTTTTTTGGGAAATTGGGGTTTAGAGAAGGGATGGGCATGAATGGATTAAAAAGGAAGGCATGTCTAGACTGTTGGTGTCCAAATATGCTCTGACTGGAGAATGTATGTGAGACTAGTGTTCCTGACTGGCTGGCCACAAAATGAACACTGTTTTGTGGCAGCCAATACAAGATTAAGGAACATGGTCCCTGTGTCATGGGAATTAATAAAAAAAACATAAAAGGGGACAGGGTGGCACATCTTAAACAGTAGGGGAACGTGAATGTGCCAAAGAGAACCCCATTGATTTTCTGGTTTCAAATTGGACAGCATGTTCTGACAGCCAATAAAGGAGTGTGGGGCATGATCCTCATTGAAAAGCATTGTAGTGAATGCCAAGTCTTTGATGGTCTAAAAAACACACACATATAAAGAGTGACATTTTTGTCACATAAGTCTTAGGTGGTGTTATATTTATTTTAAGATTTTTAGTGAGACCTCTGGTGATTTTACTGACTCGCTTCTGGGATTTGATGAACCATGTTTTACAGAAAACTGTTTTCTCTCACATTTTCTCTCAAAGGTTCGGTAAAGTGTTTCAGAAGCTAAAATGAGAGCACTATCTTCCTCAGCCAAAGACGTCTGATAATCTGAGTCAAATGTATTTCCAACAGCAGTGGCAACCTGTCAGTTGATTCTTCAATGTTCTAACATAGCTTTACCACAGTGTCCAAATGAACAAGTAGAACACTAACATTATGTGTCTATGACAGAAGTGTGGCACACCTGAACGGCATCTTGGTGGAATCAAAGCTGTAAAACTGAAAACATTTACTTAAGAACTGAACAAAATGAGTAGGTTAATTTTGTCATAGAAGTTATGGTTAGTGCACTAGAATGCTTAAATGAGGACTTTTAATCTAAATTCTGAAATATCTTTCTCATCAATGTCAGACAAATCCTGGTATGCTGAGTGAAGCATGTGCTTCCAAAACAGCAGCAACCTTTCAGTTGCTTCCCCAGTGTTCCACTGCACCTTCATCACAAGGTTCAAGTTATAGTTAGCTTATTACACTACAACTGGTCTATTTCTCTATTGCAGTCATTTTTGGTATTTTAAACATACTCTTTTTGGGGAATATATATATATATATATATATAAATATATATATATATATATATACAATGAAATTACAAATACCTCTGTCACCGGTATTCGAAAGAAGCATGCATGACAAGAGTCAAGGGTATTTTTACATGTAATATATGTTTTCTTTTAGTTTGCTTTTGTAATTCAGTGAGTAGAAGTTTTCTCAGTACATTTTTCCAGTTTATATACATATAAGTGGGTGCACGCTGTTTGAATGGTAGGAGAAAGACATGAAAAAATCCATTTGGTTGGTATACGATATGAGGATCTAGCCTTCATGTAAAGGTGGAATAGGGATTTTGCGTGCACGACTGGAAAAATCATATAATGGAACCATGTTACTTATGAGATCACTTCATGGTCCCTTTAAATAATGAATTGTATATATAAATGACATGTTTATTTATATAATAATTTGCTATTGTATAATTTAATTCCATTCAGTAGTGTAAGGGCAGTGACAATAGTGACGTAAAAATAAGGATATTGCCACTTGGCCAAAACATAGGACATGGATATTCGCAAAAAGAAATTAGAACATGATAAAAATGTGATTGCGTACTTCCATCTAGGTGATAAGGTATGAAAGCTAGCTAGCTATTTTTGATGTGCAATACGGTACTGATATTATATAAATGTTATTATTCTAGATTTAGGTATATGAGTCACTTTCAAAAGAAGATAGATTATTTTTATATATATATATATATATATATATATATATATATTATTGTCTTCTGCCACTTTGTAAATGGTTAATAGTCTTTTAGCCATTTTTTATGTACTTTACTTGTTTTTAAGGGTGGTGGTGCACTTAGGCCCATATTTATACTTCCTTAGCGCCGCATTTGCGCCATTTTATGACGCAAAAGGGGCGCAAATTTACAAAATACAATATATAGGGACACGGATACTACTGTCCACGTGTAGATATTTGATTGGTTGTCAACACTTCAATATGGAAGTTCAAGCAGCCGTTTTGGGACTCAGCTTCAGCAAATTTGCTGAAAAAAAGATACAAAAAAAGAAAAGGTGCAAGGGTAGGGACACCCTAACCCTTTAGCTCTGGTGCTGGGGTCCGAGAGGGGCCCCACCAGGGCTTAAAAGCATTTTTTTTAAATGACAAAAAATCAGCGGATGGATCTGTGGATTTTTCCCATGTTTAAAAAAAATGGGTGGTTTCTTTCTCTTTTAATGAAGCCCCTGGGTGGGCCCAGTCCCCGTGGCATGCCAGAAAATAAGGAGGGGGCACACAGGCTTGCCAAAGCCCCAGGGACTGCCACCTTCCTGGGGCTAAACTAATACGGTATGAGGGGTGCCACCCAGCCACCCCAGCCACGGGGCAGGGATAATGTTAGATTAAAAGCGGGGAGCTGTGTGTTTCCCAAGGGTCCGCCACCTCCATGGGGCTCTAATAAATTGTAATCAGCCATGGCCCCCAGGACCAGCACCTCCCCAGGGCTTTATAAAAATGTAATGTGGGTGGGGGCATTCTGGTCCCCCTCAGCCCATGGGATCACCACTCCCTTGGGGCCACAGATATTCTGTGTGCAGGGGGCCATGTGGGCCCCAGCAGCCCCAGGGAGGGTGTCCTCCCCGGGGCTTTACACAAATTGAATGATGTGGGGGCTGCCTGCCCCCCGCAGCCCTGGGGACCACCAACTCCCTGAGGCCAAATACATTTTGTGTATGGGGGCATGCGGCCCAACCCACAGTCCTAGGGACACCCACCTCCCTGGGGCAACAATAAAAGAATGAAGGGAGTCTTTTGTGGACCCCCAAGCCCTAGGGACCTCCCCTGGGCTGTATAGGTTGGGGCGGGCTGCATGGCCCTCCTAATGGAGCCAATGATGACACTGGGGGCCACCAACCCCGGGGCCGGCTCTATCTATGTCCAGGGGTGCCCACCACTGGGACATAGCTTTTTGCTCTAACTTGGTGGGAGCTTTGACAGCTCCCACTAAGTCAGAGCAAGTACTTCACTTTCTGCAAGTGAAAGTTGTCAAACAGCTCTTACTTGCATAAAGTGAAGAAATATGCGTGCAGCATTACAAATGAAAACATTGACCCTACAAGCTGTTTAATGCAGCTCCCTGCTTGTGGGAGCAATGCAGGCTGTCACAGAATGCGGGGAGCTGGCTAGGACCGCGGGGGCCTTGAGGCTCCTCCCGCGGTCCTGTCACACATCCGTTAAGGGATGGAAGAGAGAAAGAGATTGTCATAGCAATGGTCTCTTCATACAATGAATTCAAAAAGTCAGATTAGCAAGATGTTTGGTACGAATGGTATAGCTATGTTTAGATGCAGAGTGGAACAAAGTCACTTCTGGCCTAATGGTCCAAGTCTGAAGGTTCAAATTCTAGTATCGCTTGACAGTGTTTTTGTATATTAACTAGTGTTTTGACTCTTAAACCTTCCAAGTGATGGAACATTCAAGTTTCTTTCCAATCACATGTGTGGGTTGACTGTCATAGGTATGTCCAGAAGCATCACATTAGGGAGTCACCTATGGAATAAAGAGTAAGGTCACAGACTCTCACACTGAAAGTTGAGGCTTCTGCTCCAGGGGTGTCCGTGGTGATTTTCCTTCTTTAATTTCTTTTAAACTTCAAATTTTAAGGTTCATACTGAAAGGTGATCGTACTCTTTTTAAATGATAAATACATTTATCTTTTCAATATGTTTTTTAAGTATACCTTTCATCAAAGCCTAAAAAACTCTCTCCCTCTCACTCTTTCTCTATCAATTTCTCTCTTACAATCTCTTTTTCCCACTGCCAAATCCATGCGGACCCCATGCACTGACTCACAGACCTATTCAGAGCCTTACACACCCACTGACAGCACCATTCAGACACTCACATACTCGCTCATAGACCCACTCAGACCCTTGTGCACCCACGTACAGTCCCATCAGACCCTTATGTACCAACTCACAGACCTACTCAGATACTCACACTCCCACTCACAGACCCCTCCTGACTCTCACACACCCACTCACAGACCCACAGACCCACTGAAACCCTTGTGCCCCACTCAAAGACCCACAAAGACAATGACACCCATTCACTGACCCTCTAAGACATAAATTCTCCCACTCTCCCACCCAGACAGACATTCTCACAACCACTCTCACAGCCAGTTATCCCTCTCACACCTATTCTCCCACCCAGAGAGACAGGCCGTGTCTAACTTCGGCTGTGCATTGCTCTGCGTTGGGTGGTTAGGGGAGTTGGCCACAGGGTATGGCCACAGGCCAAAGCCCATGCATGGCTGTAATTGGATTAACATATAGTAATAAAAATGACTTTTGATTAATGTGTAGTAATAAAAAATACTTTAAAGTTAAAAAAACATAGAAATTCACTGAAAATACCAAGGGTTACAGGGACTGTTAGAAATGGGGTATTTGGTTAGCAGTCAGGTTACTCCTTCTCCCAGCAAGGACCCTCATTCTAGGCAGGGCAAACGAGAAACACCATTGACTACAAGAGGCACTCTTACAAAAGTAAAATACAGTACTCTAAATTCAATATTCATAGATTCGTTACAAATTCAAATAAGGCAGTACTCATAAAAAAGTAATCATTAGATCATAATTGGATTTATGTATTTCTATAGAAAAAAAGAAAAAAAAAGAATGACATTTATTATATGTATCAATGTCCTCCAAATGAGTATCAATTTTCAAATCCAAAGTAGCCAAAAAATCTGATTTGTTGCTCCAACTTGTAATATAATCCAAGGTCAAAGTTCAAATTCCATCAATCCAGATTAAATTATATTCTTCAGAAATATCTCGTAGTCAGTGTTGATTTCACTCCTTGTTCAGATTCACAGCCAACACGTGTTTCGTCCGGGAATTTCCCAATTACTTCATCAGGGCTGTAATTGTATAATTACCTATTGTTATAGTCTCGGTCCACATACTTAAGTATGGAAACCACCACCACTGTGATACAAAAGGTGGGATAGAGAGTCATGCAGGTTCTTAGAACATCTTTGTACTCACATGCGAGGATATCGTATGATGTGTCATCATGCATTATTGTTACTAGATGACGTGCTATTATATCAAACGTAGAGTCGTGAAATTGGTGCTTAAATATAGAAGTTAGTGGGGATGTGTACCTAAAGAGGTTAAGTACACTGAGTTACCTGTCTTATGTAACCTCAATCCCTAGTGATACCCCTGATTGCTAGTATTGTAAATAAGAACCCAAACTCTTACCTAAAGTATATAGGTCCAAAATATATGTCTTAAATATTCCTTGTTGTCGTGTCCAGAATACTCCTATTATGAAACATCTATTATTGAAGAAACACACAGACTTGATAAAAATCCAAGCAATGTAAATACCATAAAGAAACCCCTAACACTCTACTTTCTAGGACCACACATCTGTATGTGTTAAAAATAGATAACTACTCATTTATAACGAGTGATGCAAATAAATCATGTTATCTAACCACATCAAACTGTCTCTACTCATCTATCTAATCTGAGCATGTCTATCTGTATAGTATATAAATTACCACTGCCACCAAGTAACTCAAAATTAAACGATTCCCAAGAAAGAATATAATACTGACTTTTATTTTCTGCTCCACTCGGAGACATATCAATACTTTCAGGTCCTTCATCAAATTAAAAAATACCACTGCCACCAAGTAACTCACCTGGTTAATGATTCGTAATCACGTATATCGGATCCTGTTCTCAACAGCCCAGTGCGAGTGCGCATAGGGCTGAAATTATCAAACCGCTGTATGTAACGTCTCCACGCCCGAATATCAACGAGAGGCTGGACGCTGATTACAGAAGCATGAAATCTCGCGCGGATCAGCTTAACAATCTGCATAGAGGAAGGACAAAAGTACCGTCCGCCATCTTGCTAGTGCAATGATACCATTGAATGGAAATATTCCTCATAATAATAGAGAAAGGACTATTACCGACCGCCATCTTACTGGTAATTTAGTACCATTGAGGAGAGTATTCTTCAAGATAATAAAAAGAGGACTACTTAGCTGGCGGTCATATTGGAACTGAAATAATATCCATTGTCGAACAAAATAGATAAGGAATACCGATATCGATCGCCGGTTGCTCACAAATTAAAAACAGAAATCAAAACACTGTGTATATCTTAATATTAAAAAACTAAAGAGTATGCCTAAGGAGGGCCGGTACACCACTAAATACGCGAAACAATTAAAAAAAACATAACCATTATATATGAGTAACAAGTGCCAAATAGTAACTAAGAACCAGAATTACAGAGTTGTGTCATGCTGAAGTCAATCTGGTGAAAATTAGTAAGTACTTACATAGAAGTATAGTTATACAAAGATACACCCTTTAGTGATGATATTAGAATCTAATGACATACTACCAAATTAATAGTTTATGTCTAAACGGAGCATAAATTATTAGCCCACATCGATATATCAGTAATCCTATCAGAAAAATGGAGAGACGGATATTATATCACACTTATGGCACATTAAGCATGTAACATTATGAACAGTTACAACTCTAAACCAAAAGAGGTTTCCATGTCATGTATCAATAGACAATATAAATTCAATACATGTAAATTCACTATTTACATTTTACCTAATCTTTCATATAAACCCATAATAAGTTACTGAAACATATGGATATCAACATGTTGCTTTTGCGATTATTCAAGGTGTTATTATCATCCTGATGTTTAACCCATGCCTCCTAATCACCAAGAAAATATTCAAGTTCCCTATCCGTGTTAAGACCCGTTTCGACTGCTTTTAGTCGTAATATCCACATGGCCTCTTTCCTCCTTAACGTCAATTCCCTATTACCTCCCCTTGGGTCTATACCTATATGATCAATGCCAAAAAATTCAAAAGATTTGTAGGGTCCTTGCTGTTCACATGATAATAAATGTGCTATTAGTGGGTATCTATAATCTTCATGTGCAAGTGCCCTTGCATGTTCTCCTATCCTGATTCTTAATGGACGAATTGTACTCCCAACATTGTACCGATTGCATTTACATAGCACCATATATACCACAAAAGGGGTGCCACAATTGATGTGTGTTGTGATCTTGAAGGTTTTACCCACATTATCTGTAAATTCTGTTCTTTTACGACTGGCCCACTTACATGACCCACAGTGACCACAGTTGCGAAAACCTATTGTTCGGGATGAGAGCCAGTCCTCCTTAGTGTGGTTTGAAGGGTAGCTTGGACTGAGAATACATCTTAATGTTTTGCCCCTACGGTATGTGATCTCAGGTTTGGTACCCACTATGTCTTTTAGAGAGTCATCTTGTAGTAAAATGTGCCAATGTTTATGTACAAACTGACGCAACTTTTTTGCATTCTGTGTGTAGTCCGTTATTAATCTAACTTTTCCTTGCTCATTTTGAGTAACGTATTCTTTAGGCTTCAGTGTGTGTTCTCTTTGTACATTTTTAACTCGCCGTTTTGCATTGCTGATAACATGCCTGTCATATCCCCTTCGTTCAAAACGCTGACACGTGTCCTCAATGCATACCTCAAAATCCTTATCCTCACTACAATTGCGTCTTGCTCGAATCATTTCACCATATCGTATGGCAGAAGTTTGGTGATATGGATGTGCACTTGCAGCATGTAGTATAGAATTACAGGCAGTTGATTTTCTATATAGCCTACTTTGAATACTATTATTGTCAATATATAGTTGTACATCCAAAAAGTCAATAGAGTATTTGCTGTACTGATAAGTGAATCTTACATTCATATCATTCACATTGAGATATTTACAAAATTCTGTAAGTTGCTCCACACTTCCTGTCCAGATCATAAGGCAATCGTCAATGTAACGACCCCAGTATAAAATGTCCGAGTGCCATTTGGCGGCCTCAGGGCCCCAGACCCACCTCTCCTCAAACCAGCCCATAAAAAGGTTGGCGTAAGAAGGGGAGAATCTCAAACCCATCGCCACTCCCTGTTTCTGTCTGAACCAATCTCTCTTAAACAGAAAAAAGTTATTGTTCAGAATTAATTCAATCATGTCTAATATCCTTCTTGTATGCTCCCACAGAGTGTCTGATTTTCTATTGAGAAACACCTCAATCGCCTTTAGACCCAAGTCATGTTTTATGCACATATATAAAGAGACAACATCCAAAGTGACAAGTGTCATGTTGGTATCCCATTCAAAATCACTTAAAATGCTTAAAATGTGTGTGGTGTTCTTAATGTATGATGGTAGATTGTTAACCATAGGTTGGAGGAAAACGTCTACATATTCAGATATTTTTTCTGTGGGCCCTGAAATTCCAGAGATAATGGGTCTCCCCGGAGGAAACGGTAATTGCTTGTGTATTTTTGGTAGAGTATAAATACATGGATACCTAGGTCTAGCTATTAACAAATACTGATATTCATCTTTATCCAGTAGTTTCCGTTCATGCCAATCTTTAAATTTTTTCTGTATACTGTTGGTTAAACCCGGGATAGGATTATATGTAAGTTTCTCATAACAACATGTATCCTGTAGTTGAGAGATAATTTCTGTCTCATACTCGTGTGTGTTCATTAATACCACATTTCCCCCTTTGTCTGCTGGTCTAATAATTATTCCGTCATTTTGCCGGAGTTCTTTGAGAGCCTTCCTTTCTCCATGACTCAGGTTAGGATGGGTGAGGTGTGGTTTAGCCTTATCCAAATCTCTACATACTAAGTCAAAGAAAATATCTAACTTATTGTTACCAATAAGCTTTGGGACCCATCTTGACTTATTTTTAAGACCACTGCTGATACTGACATTGTGTGTGATACTTAAATCATTTAGCACTTGTGAAAAGATGATTGGAAACTCTTCATGCTCAGAAATGGATAATAGTGTCGCTGTGTCTTGAATATCTTTTATTGATAGCTCGTTTAAATTCAGACCATGTACCAGGTTATCTTGATTCTGAACATCAGAATGATAGAACGAGAAATGTTTCTTTAGCTTAAGTTTACGGATAAATTTGAACAAATCTATTTTAAGCTTATTTATATCTCCTCGGTCCGTGGGACAAAAATTCAGACTCTTTCCCAACAATGATTTCATATCAGATGTGAGATTCACATTAGATAAATTGACAACATTTATAGAGTCAAATGTGCTATGATTCAGACCCGTTTGTCCCAGGATCTTGTCTTCATGCCTGTTTTCTCTCTTGTGTTTTCTCCCCCGCCTGCCCCTTCTGGTTCTACTATATTTTGTCTCTTCTTGTTTTGGTCGCGATTGCTCTGTTTGATTCTCATAAGTTCCTGGAGAAAGGAGAAACACACCTGGTTAACCCCACTCACCCGCTTGGTAGTTTGGCACAAGCAGGCAGGCTTAACTCAGAAGCAACGTGTAAAGTATTTGTAACAACACACACAGTAATGCGGTGAAGACAGTACAAAAAATAGATAACATTTATCTCAATCAAACAAAACCAAAATGACAAAAATCCAAAATACACAAGTCAAAATATGAATTTTCAAAAGAATAAGAGTGTTACTCCATAGAAAACAATGGAAATGATGATTTTGCACAAAGTACCTGGTTAGGGTAAAAAATAAGGCCAGAAGGGCGAGCGTGCGCCGGAAAAGGCAGTGATGTGTAGATTCCTTACTAGCAAGAGAGCAAGGCATTGATTTCTGGACTGGGCACCTCAAATCCGTGCAGAGTTGGGATGACTTTGACACCCAAGGACGATACATGGAAAATCTGGTTGCACAGTGTTAGAAAACTGCACTGCGTGGGGTTTGCATCATTATCAGCAGCCTCAAGTGGGTGTTGCATGTCATTTCTCTATTCGTGATGCGTCGATCTCTCAGCCGCAATGCAGGTGGAGTGATGATTTTAGCTATAAAGCCGATGGCGCATTGTTTATCAGCCACTTTGCAGATGGTATGTCGAAACTTTCCTGCACTGCGTTCTCTGTGTAGATTTTCAGCTCTGCCAACTTCACCTTTCAAGGGCCGAGGGACTGGAAAGGGCACCACTTGGCAGGGCAGGAGCCTCAGAAGAGAGTCCAGGTGCTGGCAGAGGAAGACTTTGATGGCCCTGAGACTTCAAAACAGAAGGCAAGCTCAGTTCAAGCCCTTGGAGATTCTTCAGAAGCAGGAATACACCACAAAATTCAGTCTTTGACCCCTTTCACAGGCAGAAGCAACAACTGCATGATAGCCCAACTAAGCACAGGCAGAGGCAGGGGCAGCACTTCTCCTCAGCTCTTCAGCCCTTCTCCTTGGCAGAGGTTCCTCTTGAATGCAGAAGTGATCTAATTTTCAGGGGTTTTGGGTCCAGCACTTACACCCCTTTCTGCCTTTGAAGTAGGCATACTTCAAAGGAAAGTCTCTGTTTTTCACAAGATCCTGCCTTGTCCAGGCCAGGCCCCAGGCACACACCAGGATGTTGGAAGCTGCATTGTGATAGGGCAGGCCCAGCCCATTCAAGTGTAAGTGACCTCCCTCTACCCCATCCCCTTTGCCTCACTGTCTAGAGAGGATTCACAAAGAGCCCAACTGTCAAACTGACCCAGACAGGAAATCCACAAACTTGCAGAGTCACAGAATGGTTTAAGCAAGAAAATGCCTACTTTCTAAAAGTGGCATTTTCAAACTGACAATGTAAGAACCAACTCACTAAAAGATGTATTTTTAAATTATGAGTTCAGAGACCCCAAACTCCACATTTCTTTCTGCTCTCAAAGGGAATCTGCACTTTACAGTTATTTAAATGCAGTCCCCATGTTACACTATGAGGGAGGGAGGCCTTGCAACAGTGAAGACTGAATTTAGCAGTGTTTCACTGTTAGGACATGTAACACACATCAGTACATGTCCCACCTTTAACATACACTGTACCCCGCCCATGGAGCTACCTGGGGCCTACCTTAGGGGTGCCTTACATGTATGACAAGGGAAGGTTTGGGCCTGGCAAGTGGGTACACTTGCCAAGTCTAATTGGCTGTTCAAAACTGCATACACAGACACTGCATTGACAAGTCTGAGCCATGTTTACAGGGCTACTAATGTGGGTGGCACAGCCAGTGCTGCAGGCCCACTAGTAGCCTTTGATTTACAGGCCCTGAGCACCTCTAACACACTCTACTAGGGACTTACTAGTAAATCAAATATGTCAATCATGGATAGTTAATTACACAAACATTTTACATCGGAGCACTTGCACTTTAGCACTGCTTAGCAGTGGTAAAGTGCCCAGAGGATCAAAAACAGCAAAAACAGAGTCCAGCACACATCAACAACCTGGGAAGCAGATGCCAAAAGATAGGGGAGACCACGTCAAGGATGCCAAGTCTAACAGGAACCTTATAGTTAGGAAATAGAATTAAAAAAAAAACATAGAAATTCCCTTAAGAAACCAAAGGTTATAGGCACAGTATAGTTAGGCTCACATTTTAAACATAGAAAACCATAGAAATTCACCAGTTATAGTTAGTTATATCAAGTAACTATAACTCATGTCCTAAGGTAACTATAACTTGTGTCCTCGCCACTGTATTGGGTATAGTGTCCCCTAGGTATCTTAAAGGCTTGGGGAGTGGGGAAGTAGACCACATGCTCCAGGGCCCTGGCCCATCCTAAGAGTATTCAAATTCTGTGTTTTTTTTAAAGATGCCACAGATTTGTGACCCTCTACAAAATGTGTAGTAAAATTAAAAAATAAAGCGTTTTTGTCCCCAGGCTTGGTCCCTCTGGGTCCCCTCCTCCAGACCTAAGTGATTCATGTATCCCTACCCTACTCCTTCTTTTTCTTGTTGTTGTTAGACTTGGCATCCTTGGTGTGGTCTCCCCTAACGTTTTGCCTCTGTTTACCAGGTAGTTGATGTGTGCTGGACTCTGTTTTTGCTGTTTTTGTTACTCCATGGATCCAGAAAATGACACACACAGAGGGATTTTGACGTTCGCGGGGTCGGGCGTCATAGTATAAATATGGGGCAAGGTTTGCGCTGAATGTGCGTCAAAAGTTTTGACGCACATTCAGCGCAAACAGAGTATAAAATGCCCCTAAGTCCCAAGTCCTTAGATGGCTGCCGCCAAATTGGTGTTGATGTTGTGGCATCCCATCAGATCTCACTATGAGATCTTTCGGCACTGTGGATCCTATGGGTCATGAAATATACATGTTTTTTAGCATTAGTTGCTCAAAAAATACTGAACAGATTGAAACCAAATCATAAAAAGCACTCTTTCTGGACCATGATCTAGCTTTCTGCCAAATTTGGTGTAAATTTGTTCATCAATTTGGATTGTAGCTGTGTATAAAGTTCCCATGGAAAAAGAATGGGTAAAACATATTTTGAGGCCCTCCTTTTTTCTTGCTCCCGGCGTAATTGATCACCAGGAAACTCTCATGCACTTTTTTGGGAAAGTTTCATGAGGATTCATCAAATGGCACCAAAGATAGTAGCAACAAATAAAAGGCATTTCCTAAGAAAACACGTGTTAAGCCCCCCAACCCGTATCTGCTGGTTTGATTGTAGTCTTGAAGTTAACATACTCAGAATGTCAGCTTTGAAATATTCTGTGAGGGCTCCAGTGGCAGCAACCATCCAGATATCACTATATTTTTGACAACTTCATGTCCACCCAGGCACTTCTTTCAAAGTGAATTTCTTGAAAACAGCAGGACAGATTTACACAAAATAACAATAGGCATGCTTTTTGGCAAATTTGGTGCAATTTTGTTCTGTATCACTTCCCAAATATTCCTACGGGAATTAATATGGGAAAGCAATGTTTTGGTGGCACCTTATTTTTCTTGCCCCCCCCTCCCCCACACTTGACCCTTTACTGTTTGGTACAAAATGTTCCATTAAGTAATTTAGAAGGACGAAGATTTTTGGGGAAGGTTCATTAAGATTTGTCAATCAGCAGCAAAGGTATTAGGAAAAAAAACCTCTAACCTTACTAGAACTACACAGTGGTGAAGGCCACCGTGCAGTATCTGACCCTTTTTCCTACCCATATGCAAGCCATCGTTTGTAGCTTTTGCAGATTCTTTTCCTGGCAAAGTCATGCTCAAGTGAGACCGCAGATTCTGTAGTTTATACGAAACGTATTTAAATTATCCAATCCAGTACTTTAATTAGGTTTCTATTGTTTTGTATGTTTAGCCACGGATTAACATTTTCACTCAGCATTCTGCAGGAACAATTGTTGATTATCCAGCGACAAGGCAAATATGTAGGGATTTTTCTAATTCTATTTTTAAAGTACTTATTTATTGAATGGAAAATGTATTGCTTTTGCACAACAGCTTATTAAAACGTGGAAACAATGGGTGTTTAAACTAAGCTATACCGATTCACTTATAATTGACAGCCAATCCGACACTTTCAGCAAAGATGCATAATGAAGTAATTTCACTTTATGCACTTACTTCAGTCACTGCAGGCACGCAGCAATATAAAGGTCTGTCATGGTCCCTGGGATCGCAACCACTAAGGCCTAGATGAAAAAAAGAGCGACATATTTAACAATCAATACTTAACTTGCCTTTAAGTACGAGTAAAGTCATATATGTCACAAAGGCGCAACAGCACACAGAGAGGAAGATCATTTACTGTTTTGCTATCAAGCACCACAACCAGTCTGGCTGCCTGACCCTGTGCGTTCTTTTGCCATAACAAGGGCCAGAGATCCCCGGTAGGTCGATGAGATCCCACGTAGAAGAAATTGATTAGCAGGACATCTATCTTTAATTGACAGATAACACTTCTTACTGCGCCATTCATGAAATCTCCTTTGGATCCCTACTGTAAGCAGAAATGATACCGGAGGGGGCTTCCGACTTTAAGAGGGACGTCTAACACCATTTATTTTGGCATCCATTCTGTCACGGTCCAGGACAGTGAAATCCTGCAAGGACACCGAGCCCAGACATGGAGAGTAGGAGGGGGAGGGGAAAGGGGACAGGACGATAGCAGGATGATTATCCCTTGTAGTCTCTTCACAGGCAATGCTGTAAATAGGCAGTCTGGTCTCAAAGGGGCATATTTAAGATCCCTATCGCCTCCTTGCGCCACATTAGCCTCATTTTTTATGCTAATGTGGCCCAGCGAGGCCAAAATAGCTGTGCCATATTTACAAAGTGGCACAATGCATGCATTGCACACTTTTTAACCCCTTGCCCACATTATGCCTGTGCTAGGCATAATGTATGCAAGGGGGCGTTGCCCATTAGGGAGGCCCAAAAAAATGGCGCAAAGAAATCTAAACGATTTCTTTGCGTAATTTATTTTGGGCATTTTTAGTGCCTGCTCAGAGCCACAATGTGCTTTGCAGGATTAGCATAAAAATCGTTGATGCTAATCCTGCAAAGTGCTAAACGAGTATCAAAAAATTTGACTCTAGTGCCCTAACTACCACCGTGGTGCGCCGTATCTTAAATACGGCACACAAATGGTGTTGTTAGGGGGGGGGGGCGCTAAGGGGTCGCAAGAAAAGTGGCATTGCATTAAATGCAGTGCCACTTTTCCTAAATCTGCCCCAAAGTGTGTTACTGGCACAGGTGTGGTAAATAAGGGTGACTCGTTACAATTCAGTATTTCTAACATGTATGTTAATTAACATAAAAGCACATAGAAAACACTATGGTAAGATATCCAGAAATCACACATGTCTTACCAGCGCCATTCCATTAAGTGGTGTTACAAAGCATATAGGCCCAGATTTATGACAAAGTGGCACAGCGTGGTGCTGCACCAACAATAGGAGTGCCATGTTGCACCACATTTGAAATGCAGGGATGTGCCATATTTACTGGAATATGGCACGCCATTGTGTTTCCACAGGCAGCGGTGCTGAATTAAGCTGACTGCACCAACGCAGGCATCCTTGCACCATAATGCAATAGTGTCTGCTTTGAGGGAATATATTTTTTATGTACAGGAAGGTTTCCCTACCTGCACATAAACAATCTACAATGGTGATTTTGCACTTCTATGTATGCTGCAAAATGCAACAAACTATTATTTTGGAGTGATTGCTTAGGTGCAGAAACTGACACCTTCCTGCACATAAACATTTATTTATGGCCTTTTGCTCCTTCTATGTATGCTGCAGAATGTAACACACATAGGAAGAGCAAATAAACATGTTCCTCCTTGTTGTGCCATGCTAACACCACTCTTGGGTGGCATTAGTTTTTGGCCCTGCCTCAGATTTACACCTTCTTGTAAATATGCGGCAGCGTCAAAAGCAAAGGGTTTTGAGGTGGAACACCCACAACAACATCCATTGCACAACGCTCTGATGCAGAAAACTGTGTTGGAAGGGCCCATATTTACAAGGAGGCGTTAATCCACAAAAAGGTCTTAACGCTTCCTTGTAAATATGGTGCAGTGAAAAGAGCCACCGGAGCATCAGTGAAAGTGATGCTCTGGTGGTGCTTGGGCCTTGTAAATCTGGCCCCTGGTGTACCTGAACTAAATCCAGGATCGGTGTGAGAGATGGAAACTGTGAAGGTAGGTTCCAAACAAGTTTACAAAAGGAATGAAAGGTAGACAAGGACAAAGGAGTAATAAATGAGGAATACGAAGCAAGGAGAAAAAAGCAATGTAAGTTAGAATGTAAGGCTGGGTTTGAATTACCAAATTAGAGAGTAAAGACTATAAAAAACTACACAACGCCTTGCAGACTACAAATCTGGAAGTGATCACAAGCCAAGTGTGCAGTGCTGACCCTCCATCATAGGATCCAATGACTAGTACACCACAGCTTCCATGATATAGTGGAAGCTCATTTCTCAAATCTACACCATGATCATTCTCTTATTCACATTTAACTGAACCCCTGCACATGGGTTATACAGATGATTCCTGGCAAAATCTTTCAGTGCAACTATTTGGATCCCAGCTCTGGGCTTTTTCTTGGATGTAACATAAGTGATGAAAGGCACAATTGATGGCACGTTTTCCTTCACCAGAGTCGATCTTGGCATAAACATGGAAGATGTTTTAGGGGAAAATGGTTACCAAATCAGTGGACAACTTTATATTCAACAGGTCAGCTAAAGCTGGGTAGGTGCCTCCACTGACCCAGCCATATGGTGGTCAGCCCGCTAAGCTCTGAATGCCTCTCATGGTAAAGGGATGAAATCATTAGATGGTAGCTCACAACAGTTGGTAGATAAACATGACCTTAAAAAAAATCAGAAGATATGGCATCTAGGACTATTGCAAAGGACTACTCCTGTTTAACAGAAAATATGCCCCTACTTTGAAAGCATGAATGGAATATATATTTCACTTCAGTCTCAATGACATAAATTATTCCAGCATGAGCAAACTGAATGGCAATGTGGTGTGATTGTCTTGTAGCACAAGGAAGAACTCAACGCAGTTGAAGGGGTTAAGATGAAACAAAATTATTTCCCCTCTGAATCACACCCTAGACCTGCTGTGCCGTAAGACACCTTGTAGATATATTTGTTGTCAACAGCCCAAATGAGGTGGAAGTTAGAACATGTCATCAATCCATACGCAGAGAGTCTGCAAAAAAAAAAACTAAGGGCCAGATGTACAACCATTTTGTTTTGCGACTCACTATCAACCACACTGTTTGCGATACGCAAATTGGTCACAAGGGACCTGCTTTATCAATATTCATGAGACATATTGCAAATTGTGACCTCTCTGTGAATGGCAACAATAACAGGGATGGTGGCCTTGCCTGGGTCAACAGACCACCATGTCTGTGATTGTTTTGTCAATAAAGCATTTTTTTTAAAATGCATTCCTTTTCTTAAGGGAAAACGAGATGCATTTAAAAAACAAAAATGAAAAGTTACTTTTTCATTTTTTCAGTGTAGGCAGTGGTCTGTGGGACCATTTCCTGCTCTGAAAAAATGTTGACACCTACATTTACTTCCCGTTTGCAAATAGGTTACCACCAATTTGAAATTGGTGACAGCTGTGATTATTTTGCGACCACATTCACAGTCACAAAACAATCATACATGGGCGTGCGATTCAGAATTAGGAAGGGACACCCTTGGAACGCCTCCTCCTAATTGCGAGTAGCGATCCCTATTTTGCAAGTCAGTAACAGGATACCGACTCACAAAATATGGATAGTACATCCAACAAGGCCATTTTGCAGTCTCAATAGGCGATTTTTTTAGTTTGCGACTGTAAAATCACGTTGTAAATCTGGCCCTTAGTTACTATTAGTACTGTGAGAAATTGGGTTGTTGGTTGACTGGGGTGTGAACCCTGATCAAGCAACAGCCACAACACCTTGCAGGATGAACCAAATAGTCACTAATTTAACCTGTGCATAACCCTTGATTGCCTTGCCCAAAAAGTAGTCAGGCTTAACTTAGAGGCAACTTGAAAAGTATTTATGCAGGACACAAACAGTAATATAGAGAAAACGCAACCCAATCAAAATCCCAAACTAATTTAGAATATAGAGTAAATTTGAATACATTATTTGACACCTAAATGAAAAAACTCCCATGAGTTGAACCTGAGATAATAACCTTTACATCTTAGGTTCAAAGTAGCGCTTAAAACCAAAAAAGCACTTACTGAGGACATTTGGTCATGCTAGAGTGGGCAAAGTCAAAAGTTAAAGCTGACCGGGAAGGAGCACGGTTCAGATACATGAAGTAGATTGGGCCCAGTCTGTGCTTACCTTTAGTCTTGTAATTGTTTTTAACAAAAAGTCTCTTAGGAGGTAGAAGTTCAGTGGGGCAATGCTGCAGGAGTTTTCGACGAGGGAGCGTTGTCACCAGGTGGACATGGAGTGAAGCTGCAGTGAATATGTTTACTTTCAGACTTGGGGTCTGATTTACATTTTGGTGCCTGTGTTACTCCCTCACATTGGTGATGGATAGCCTGTCCACCAAAATATAAATTCCATTACTTCCTATGGGATTTTTATGTAATCAGACAGGCTAACTGTCACTGTTGTGATGGAGTAATCCACCCACCGAAATCTAAATCAGGGCCTTAGTCATTCAAATGGAAGTTGAAAACCTCCAGTGGGATGAAACAAAGGCTGTAACCGAAGACAATTCCACAATGTTGGAGACCCCTTTCGCAAAGGACCACTGCAATGGATTTGCTGCTGCGCAAGAGAACATAGCGGAATAAGGTGTAAAGTCAATCCGACCGGTGATGCACCTTGGGTGGATAGGTAAAGAGGTTGGTCCTGGTCTCCTCCTGGTTTTCACAGCACATTTTGACCAAATTTTGTCTAAGTCCTCAGTTTTGGAAATTGGCCATATGGGCACCTTTAACACCACAACTAAGGGTCCAGGAGTGGTTGGAGCCCTCTTGGGGTTCAGTCTAACTCAGGCTGGGCCCAGGACCAAGTCCAAGATGGAGGGAGCCTGTTATGTCCCTGTGGCTCTGTAAAGGAGGCCAGCAAACTAGCCATTGGAGTCACTTCTGTAAGTCCTGGGTGCAGTTGAAGAGGCAGGGCTCAACAGCAGGGCTGGACTCCGAGGGATCAATGAAGTATCCAGGCAGCAAGGCAGTCCTTCCAGGTACAGCAGCAGTCTGGTAGGGTGCACAGCAGGTCACAATGAAGACAGTTAGGGGCATATTTATACTCTGTTTGCGCCGGAATTGCGTCGTTTTTTTTTACGCAATTCCGACGCAAAACTAACTCCATATTTATACTTTGGCGTTAGACGCGTCTAGGGCCAAAGTCCATGGAGTTTGCGTCATTTTTTAGCGTGGACACCTACTTTGCGTTAATGAGATGCAAGGTAGGCGTTCCCGTCTAAAAAATTTACTCCGAGGCATGTGCGCCGTATTTACACTCCCAGGCAAAATTCAGGACCGGGAGTGGGCGGGTCAAAAAAAATGACGTACGGCCGCTTTTGCGCCGTTTTTTAGCGCCTGGAAAAGGCAGGCGTTAAGGGACCTGTGGGCTCTGAAGGAGCCCAGAGGTGCCCTCCCATGCCCCCAGGGACACCCCCCTGTCACCCTTGCCCACCCCAGGAGGACACCCAAGGCTGGAGGGACCCATCCCAGGGACATTAAGGTAAGTTCAGGTAGGTATATATATTTTTTTTTGTGGCATAGGGGGGCCTGATTTGTGCCCCCCTACATGCCACTATGCCCAATGACCATGCCCAGGGGAGGACAGAAGTCCCCTGGGCATGGCCATTGGGCAAGGGGGCATGACTCCTGTCTTTACTAAGACAGGAGTCATTTCTATGGGGTTTGGGAGTTGAAAAAAATGGCGCAAATCGGGTTGAGGCGAAAAATTTGCCTCAGCCTGACTTGCCCCATTTTTTGACGCCCAAGCTCCATATCCCCCTACGCCGGCGCTGCCTGGTGTACGTCGTTTTTTTCCACGCACACCAGGCAGCGCCGGCGGCTAACGCCGGCTAACGCCGGCTAACGTCATTGATTAAATACGGCGCCCGCATGGCGCTTCAGAATGGCGTTAGCCAGCGCTAATTTTTTTTACGCAAAACTGCGTTAGCGCAGTTTTGCGTCAAAAAGTATAAATATGGCCATTAGTGAATTGAAGAGTGGGTCTGAGAGCCCTATTTGTATACCCTGGTGCCCTGCTCCTAGAAAGTTGTAGAAGTTTCAAGAGAAATTCTTTGAAGTTCTGGGAGCTTACTGCCTCCCCTGTCCTGGCCCCTAGCAGGCTGTACTGACAATACCGGGTTGTTCAGCCTATTCTGAGGTGACAGGGCACAGCGTATTCAGGTGCAAGTGGGGCTGTGCTCAGCTTGGCTCCCCCATCCTGCCAGTGTAAAGGCCATTCAGGCTCTGCTAACCCCACTATTGTGTGACTGGAAGGAATGCATAAAGCCTTAGCTGTCAGTTTCACACAGTCCAATGACCTAAGGCAGGCTTCAGGCACAGAGAGCTAACGCAGGAAAATAGCAACTTTTTAAAAGTGACATTTTCAAACTTGTAATGATAAATTTTACTTTACCATTAAAGAGAGTTCATCATTGCAAGTTCATAGGTACCAAAATGCTGTATCTATCTCCTCTCATTTAGGAATCGCAGTTTAATAACTGCAATAAGGAATCCCCAATGTTATCCTACAGGAGGGGTAGGCCTTGTAGGCCTAAAAGTAGTAAAAATCAGATTTGGGAGTTTATCACTACTAGGATATGTAAAACTTAAAAGTAATTACACAGCACCCTGCACTATAAAGTTTAAGGCTTGGCAAAGTGTTTTAAATGCCAATAAGACATGGAAGCGGGACACTGACTCAGGTGGCAATGGCAGGCCTGGGACATGTTTTAAAGTGCTACTTAAGTGGGTGGCACAATACTTGCTGCAAGCCAATATGCCAATCAGTTATATGCCAATCAACCCAAAGTAGTGGGAGTGAGCACAAGCATTTTAGCACTGGTTAGCAGTGGCCAAGAGCCCAGAGTCCTAAAGCCAACAGAAGCAATAATCCAGAGAAATGGAAGCAAGCAAGCAAAATCTTTGGGGGAAGACTACTCTAAGGGTGTCATGTCTAACAAGTACCCTAGTAGCTATTCATATATTGAAGTATAATTCAAGACATATTTTGAGCTGGATCACCACTTCAGTCTTAGAGGCAATTATTGCAATATAGGCAGCTTGCAAGCTATGGGCAAGATGTAGAAAGCATTTTTGCTGTTGCAAAAAACCTGATTTACAGAATCAGGGCTTTTGCGATAGAAAAGAATGCCATTTCCGAAGTAAAATTTGGAACTGCAATTTGGTAGCAAGTTACTGAGCCACGATTTGGGTTTGTGACCCAATACTTATTTGGAAATTGACAAGGGCTTGTTTAGGGCATCCCTTCCAAATACCGAATTGTAGTGGTATGCATTAATGTTTTGCAACTGAATTCCAGCAGAAAACCATTCATCTTTTTCTACCTCCTCAAAGGATATGGTAAGCTATTTACAAACAGGGGATCCCCTCCTTTATGTGAATGTTGACCAAAACAATTTTAAGAGTAGCCAGTGGTCCCATGGACCACTTTCTATTCTTAAAAATTGAAACTTAGAGTTTATTTTTTTTAACGCATTCTGTTTTCCTTTGGGGAAAATGTGTTGCATTAAAAAAATACCTATTTAAATACAATCCCAGTCATGGTGGTCTGCTCACCCCAGCAGGCCTGCATTTCTGTGATAGATTTGATTCCTAGTGAGTTGCAACTTGAACCTACCTCAGTAATATTCATGAGATAGGTTAATCTGCAACCCACTAAGAATGGTAATTTGTAAACTGACCTATTAATAGATAGGTTGGTTCACAAATTACCACACTGGTCACAAGTATACTGGTTGAAAATTGTGACTTCAATTGCATGACCAGTGCTTCTTGCAGCTGGCCCTATGCTACATTTATATGTGTGAGTTAGCAATGTGTCCTACAGGAGTATGCATGCCACTGAAATGTCTGAGGGGCAAGAGAAAGTGAGAGGGGGTGAATAAAAAAGAAAGACAAAAAAGAAAGGGAAGAGAGATCAAAAAAAATAAAAAAACAAAAAAGAGTTGCTGCCAAATGTAATGTTTTCATACAATAGATGATCTATAGAATGATAATTGAAAAGTTATAAGCCAAAGCTCACATAGAAAAGGTTTACATGATGTTAGACCGGACAGCTTTAGGATCGTCAACCCCCAACTTTTTGCCTACCTCCCTCTGATTTTCTGGCACTGTTTTTGCTGGTTTTAGGATTCTGAATACTTTACCACTGCTAACCAGTGCTAAAGTGCACATGCTCTCTCCCTTAAACATTGGTTCATACCCAATTGGCATATTTAATTTGCTTATAAGCCCCTAGTAAAGTGCACAACATGTGCTCAGGGCCTGTAAATTAAATGCTACTAGTGGGCCTGCAGCACTGATTGTGCCACCCACCTAAGTAGCCCCTTAACCATGTCCCAGGCCTACCATTGCAAGGCCTGTGTGTGCAGTTTTACTGGCACTTCGACGTCGCATTTAAAAGTACTTGCCAAGCTGTAACCTCCCCTTTTTCTATATATAAGTCACCCCTAAGGTAGGCCCTAACATAGGGCAGGGTGCTATGTGGGTAAAAGGCAGGATATGTACATATGTGTTTTATGTGTCCTGGCCGTGAAAAACTCCTAAATTCATTTTCCACTACTGTGCGGCCTGCTCCTTTCATAGATTAGCATTAGGACCCTCATGCACTTTTTGAGTGGTGGAATCTGATCAGAAAGGGGGTTCCAGGTCATATTTAGTATGCCCAGAATGGTAATAGAAAATTCTGCTTATTGGTGAGGTTGGAGTTTAAATTACTTTTTTAGAAATGCCACTTTTAGAAAGTGAGCATTTCTCTGCACTTAAAAACCATCTGTGTCTTACAGCCTGTCTCCAATCAACATCTGGGCTAGGCTGGTTGGCAGCTCCCTTGTGCTTTTCACCCGGACAACCACAAACACAAGACACTCAGTCACATCTGCACTCATCTGCATATTGATGGGTTTTCCTGGGTTGGAAGGGTAGAGGGTCTGATACTTACATTACCAAGGCTAGTGGCCTGCCCCAACAAAATGGACTGCCAAACCCCCTATTGGGACCCTGGCAGACTCGTCTGTAGTGAAAGGGGAACTTATGAACTTCAAAACCAGTCTTTGAAGTCTCCCTCATTCCAAAGGCATTTTTGGGTATACAAACTGGGTCTCTGACCCCTACCAACTCAGACACTTTTGCACCTGCACATGAACTCTGTCAGAAGACCTGCCTGGCTGCCGAAAGGACACTCGGGACTGCTTTGCTGCTAAGGACTGCTGCTCTGCTATTGCCCTGCTGGCATCTGACTGTGCTGGAAGGAATCTGCCTTCCCCGAAAGTGCTCTCCAAGGGCTTGGATTGAGCTTACCTCCTGTTCTGGGGTTTCAGGGACTGCAAAGTCCTCTTCTGCTTGCATTTTGGCTAGTACACTGACTTCAGTGACTTTGAAACAACTTCAGTGACACCAGCAACGCCGCAGCCTGCTCCGTGGACATCACTGCAAGACTCCGGCCTGCAATGCAAGTCCAACGTCGCTGAGACTCCGCTGACCTCACCAAGGGTCATTGCAACGCTGCGAAGTTAACACATCACATCCTGATGGACCAGAACCATTGTCTCCACCGGGTCGCAAGGAATCGACACATCGTGGACGACTTTGCATAATCTCCCCCTGCATCCGGACAAAGCTAACGCCGCACCTCCACTTGCTTCACAACACAGAACTGACGCCTCTCTCTTTGGATGCTGTAAGGGACTGACGCCATACAGACTGCACTGAAGCCTCTTTCTGACTCTGTGCGATTTCCTTGTTCTTCGTTTTCCAAAGGTACTGTACCTGGGGGTCGTGTGACTCCGAGACCTGCACCAGTGGTGTCAGACTGTTGGGATCGACTGCGTGAACGATACCGTGGTAGCCTCAATTGGAGCTATTGTGTTTCTAGGGGCTTTAGTTGGATTTAATCTTTCAAAATCCATAACTCTGCTTGTGTACAATGGATTTTCTTGGTTGTGACCTTATTTTATTCAGATAAATATTATCTATTATTCTAAACATATATGGTGTATTTTTGTGTTGTTTTCACTGTGTTACAGTTGATTTATTACACAAATACTTTACACATTGCAATGTAAGTTAAGCCTGTCTGCTCAGTGCCAAGCTACCGGGGGGTGGGCACAGGATAATTTTGATTGTGGGTGAATTACCCTGACTAGGTTTGTGGACCATATTTGGACAAGGATGTATACCTCTACTTACTAGAGACCCCATTTGTGACACATGATTTTTGAAGTAGTTCCTGTGTGAAAGTTGTATGAACTTTTTGTACCCCTTTATAAAATAGCCCATAAGAAGCCATGATAGACAGTACAAGGAAAGTCATAGCTGAGTAATTGTTTAAGCATGCACACCGCCATAAGTTACCATGCACATTTTATATCTGCTTACTTTAAATTTGGCTATCCTACAGGAATTCTAACATATGAATGGAAACAGGATTTTTTTTCTCTTTTCAAAATGTTATACAGCAATTATCTGCACTTGCTTGTGTCACATAAGTTCTCATTATTCTAATGAGACTACTTGATTTGGGCTGCAGAATCACTTGTATTGCGGAGGACTGAATATCCTGCACCATGTGACACCTGTAGCCCTAATCCGGGTTTTGTTCCGGCTAACTAGCAGTGCCTCACCTCCACCCAAGAGCAGTGATGATTGGGCAACCGGGTGCATGACATAAATGTCTCCTCAGGGAAATTGTGGTCACTCAGATCTCATCCGTTTCTCTCAGCTACATTAGTCTCACATATGCAAGGACAATCAGAGGCAGAGTATAGTTCAATAAGGTTTTATTGAAGTAACTGCATCTTAGATAATAAAGCATGTATTGCAATAACTAATACAACGAATCACAATAAGATTAAGATTGTGACAAGGAGAGTAAAACACAAAAATAACACTACCATAGTGTCACTAATATTGTTAAGGATAGTCCTATCTAGGCTATGTTAGAGCACAGCATGTTGAGCTCTAATTCTGTCCTTTAGTTTTCCCCTGGAAAGACATCATCCGTTAAACCTGAGCAAGAAGCCTGTAGTCTACATAAGCAGCTGCAGCGAAGCAATCAGCATACAGTCGTGGTCATCTGGCTGGAATCTCCCTGTAAGGTACATGGGTCAAAGTATTGTTTTCATAATAAAACAGCTGATGTTCCAAGAAAGGATCCCCACGTAAGAGTGTGTATGTTTCTGTGAACATTGGGGACAAAGCTTACCACTTTTGCCGGCAACCTATCTCATTGCAGCCTTGGGAAAGCACAGAGTGAAAGAAATTTCTTTTTTAAGAATGCAGTGCTGACCTAGGCGAAGAACAGCTAGATATAAAAAATAAAACAAGACCACAAATGTGGCTATTGTTAAAATAATGTAACAAAGCTAAAATAAAACATATCTAGGGTAAAGTGCACAGCGGCAGGCCTAGTGTGCTAAAATGAGGTGTATAAAACTATAGCTAAACTACACAACACCCTCCCCTTGCTGTTCAAAGGTGGTTCAAAGCCTAATTATGTGTGTAGAAGTAAAAGCTACTATTATTCATCCTAATGCATATATATATATGGGAATGTCAATAACGACAAGTTAAAAAGACACTTGAGCAAGTATTAAAAGGACAATTTAGGATGTCAATTGTGGCGTCATGAAAAAGCAGAATTTCAAAAGTCAGAGTCATTTTTTAAATCACCAATTGAATCCAGGATAATTAAAGGCAGGAAATCTTCCAATTCTGGCAGGTGGTAAACTATGAAGTTCATCGCCAAGGAAAACTAAGGAGCACTCGTGTTCCAAAGCTTGACCTCCAGCCGAGGCAAGACCATTTAGTGGTGTGCCTAACAGTGAGTTTAGAGCTGCATTACCCACAAAGGGCAACTCAGAATCAGCTTCCGGTAGCAAATGCACCCTCAACGTGCATGTCTGGTAATGCGCCTTTGTCGAGAACATCAACAGATCAGCGTCCAAAGAAAGCAAGTGGTGCTTAGAAAGACAAACTTTCAGTGCACATTGAAAAGGGAACCAGAGGCACCGAATCACGGGCTGCACACAATGCAAAACCAATCTGAATGACAGAGACCAGTCACACTACAATTGCTCCGGGAGTGATGCTCCAAAGTACTGCATGATGCATTCACAACACAGCTGCGCTGGTGGAAGCGCTTTCAGTCCTCCTTGTTGCAACGGGGCAGCCATTGCGCATAAAAAGTAGCAATAGCAATATGCCACCTATTATAGCCAAAGTTATCGGAAATCCCCGGAAAATACTGGAGAATATTGAATGGATAGCTGAAGGAATTAGGCCAACTATAGAGGTGAAGAAATTAATGAAACCAGAACCAACAGCCATAAAGAAATTTGCGATTCCAGTAGTACTGGACGCATTAAATATCCATCCCACAAGTTCACCGAAGTGTCTTGGAAATAAGTACTTAAAAGGCACATAGGTCTCACATGCAGATGTAAACACCACATGTAAGCACCACATGCTTTTGAAAAAATAAAGCCTTGAGTCTGCTCAACTTGTCAAAATTCACATTTGAAGTTGTGATATGGGGCCAAATCTCAGCTACTTCCCTCTGTTGTGTAGGAGGAAAAAGTACATCCCGCAGCATGTGACAATTTTGGAGACCGAAACGACAAAAACTATTCCTGCTTGCATCCCACAACAGCTCCCACTATTAAGGAGCACATAGCTGCCATTCAAGAGCACCTGGAACGCAGGTCTAATCAAGGGGACTGGGACTCCCTTTAGATAACAAGCCAAGTTCACTGCTGAAGCGTTGCACGCCCTGTGCAAGGACCGCTGTTTATAAACCATCGAATGGCTGACAGAAGTCTCGCATTCACTACCGCTAAGACCTCTTTCATGCCACTGAGACATTTGTACGAGAAGGGCGGCTCCCACACCTCGTGGATGTAACTATCTCCTAGACTTTCATATCTGCCCACTGGAATGTGTTTTAAGCAGGGTGTGTTAATTGAAGTGTTGAAATCAACAGATTGATGACCCTGTTATTAACCACTCAGCAGAAAGTATTTCAGCCACAGTAAAAGGCAACTTTTCTAATTTTTCAATATTTAACATGACATAAGTTGCTTCTTTTTTTGCCAGTAGTTGTTGTTGCGTTAAATTAAATGTGGAAAATATGTCCCTTTTGCTGACGTGTTGCCAGGGAACGCGGCCTGCCTTCAGTGTTTGTAGTGTTCAACCTAACTGCATAATGGATCTTAGTTGACTCTCTCCATGGCGTAAAGAGGACATGTCGCTGTGTACTATGTCTATTGCAGAAGAAGCAATGTTGTTTAAGGTGTGTATTCGGCCGGACAGGGTATTAATCCCATTATAAATGTTCCTGATCTATTTGCCTTAACCGGCAGCAGTTTCTTGTTGAGAAAGCTTCCAAATTTCGCTATAGACTGCATATAAAAAGCACTTTCTGCATTGTTTTCTGGGTCCTAGCAGGAAATCCTGTAAGTCAGCATGATTAGACAGGAGACTGAGAAGTTCTCTAACAGCATCTAGTGAGGAACTCTTAAACCATTTCTGGCATAGTTTCCCTACAATGTATGTTGTTACTATACACACATGTTCACATAACACACAGCAAGGGTCAGGCCTACTTGTTCTAAACCCCCTGTGGAGTTTCTAAAACATTTATGACACCCATTGGTATCTATTGTCTACAATAACCACCTACCAGGACGTGAAAGTGAAGCATTAAATGTGCTGTTTTGGACCCATTCATCGAGCTGATCTTCAGTTGCATTTATATACGTTTGCCATTTGTGCAATTTTGCAGAGGCAGGAATACTGCGCGCACTCAAATCCTTCATTTTTTGCTAAGCCTAAACAACTTGTCTGTTGTACAGTTTCATTTAAAAATATTATTTGAACAGGTATCAGGCATGCTATAAATAAAGCTTTCTTTCCCCTTATTTGCCAATTTTTTGTTGCCCGCACACTTTTTAAGTAAATCGACTTCAACCATTATTCATAGCCTTCTATAGCCAACCGGGAAACAAAGGAATCCGAATAAATTAATTTTGTATCTGTCAACAATATATGTACTTTTTACATAAATGGCAATTTGAAATAATATGACTTGCATTTTTAACATTGTGCCCAGAACAATATGCACATTTTTCAGAATATGTTTTAGAACTCCCTTGTGGTGGAGTTGGACAATGTTCCCATTGTGTGTAATTAAAAATAGTCTTTGGGGTACTTGCTTTGTGAGTGAAATGGTGTCCATGGTAATTATAGCAGAACTTGTCACCATAATTTTCTTTGGATTGATAAACATCCTCACTTTCGAATACAGTGAAATACTGGAACTCAGTCATCATAGAATCAACTGTTTTCACATCCCAATCTTCAGAAAAATTTCCAGGTATGATTACATAGTTCATAGAAAGTTTAAAGACATATGGTATTTGAATGACCTCCATCGGGCCATATACATTAAATGAGACTTTATCCCAAACAATCCCATCAGGAATTGGTATAGCGGAAATGTTAATGAAAGGCAAGTCTGTGCGGACTTTCTGAGAAGAAAAATTAGATTTTAGGACCTCATCAACCAGTTTAACTGTTGATCATTCAGGAAGTTAATGCCCATATATTAATAGAAAGAAAGTAATAATAATGCCAATCCAAAGGAGGAAAGCTAATTCGGTCAAGTAAAGCCACAGATAATTCTATGGGAAAGTGAAGTAATTTGTTTTAAGTCAATTTATCAGCTTACGCGTTTTTGGTAGTTCAGATGCAGAAGAGGCAAATGAGTCTGAAAATGTGTCAGTGATGTCTGCAAAATATCCGGAAGCAGTTCGAGCAAAAACTGGAGCTGTATTTGAAGGAGGAGTACTGGCAGGAGTCTCCCGCAGTGGTTCACTGTAAATGACGCCATCCGTTTGTGTAGAAGTCGAATCAAATCGATCAGCAATTTCCATGTTGCTTGTTGCAAGAGATGCTAGTGGAACTAATGCAAGATCATTTTCTACCCTCCCCAAGCTTGGGAGATGTCAGGAATAAGGCCATGCGCGGTCCAGGTCCGGCCCAAAACTCTGCTGTGTGGCTTTGAGGCGCTTCATGCGCACCCCTTGTCATCCCCTCTTGTTCCAAAGGTGGCCATCAGGGTCGTCTGCCCTGTGGCAAAGCTCATAGAGTTGCAGGTTCAGGACATTGGTGGACAAGATGCACTTATCAGTGCTATTCCATGAAGGGACTACAATTCCCATATTTTTAGAGGCAGCAGCCATCTTGGGGTGTGGCAGGCCTATAAATCCCAGTCACACCCAAGCACGTTCCTCACTATTTTGAAGACTTTGATGCAGTCAGACCTCGTGGGTGTTCCCCTGAAGAAGAGCAGATTTCCTGCACGGCAAATGGATGGCAAATCGGAGTACTCTTGTTTCCATGGTGAATTCAGATACGAGTAGGTCGTACTCGTAGCGGTAAGGTCTTGATGAGCCAAATCCTGAAGGGAGTTGATACTTCCAAAAGGTAAAGTGCCCCTTAGTACAACTAGCAAAGCGTTTTCAGTTTTCAGAGGAAAGCGGCCTTGGCACAGTAATTAAAGCGCTTCAGTCCACATGAGGAAAGCGGCCTTGGCACAGTAATTAAAGTGCTTCAGTCCACATGAGGAAAGCGGCCTTAGCACGGTAATTAAAGCGCTTCAGTCCACAGGAGGAAAGCGGCCTTGGTACGGTGATTAAAGCGCTTCAGTCCACATGAGTAAAGCGTCCTTGGCACGGTAATTAAAGCACTTCAGTTCACATGAGTAAAGCAGCCTTGGCATGGTAATTAAAGTGCTTCAGTCCACATGAGGAAAGCGGCCTTGGTACGGTGATTAAAGCGCTTCAGTCCACATGAGTAAAGCGTCCTTGGCCCGGTAATTAAAGCACTTCAGTTCACATGAGTAAAGCGTCCTTGGCATGGTAATTAAAGCGCTTCAGTCCACATGAATAAAGCGGCCTTGGCACAGTAATTAAAGCGCTTCAGTCTACATGAGTAAAGCGCCCTTGGCACAGCAATCAAAGCACTTCAGTCCACATGAATAAAGCGCCATTGGCACAGCAATCAAAGCGCTTCAGTCCACATGGGGAAAGCGCCCTTGGCACAACAATCAAAGTGATTCAGGCCACATGAGTAAGGCGCCCCTTAGCATAATGAGTATAGCTCTTCGGATGAAACAAATGAAAGTGCTATCTGGCATAAGCAACAAAGCGCTTCAAGTTCAATGAGTAAAAACTTTCCGGCCTTATAGTTGTGAATGTGAAAGCATTTTTGGAGATAAGCAAATTATAGTTCTCATTGTTTTTTGGAAAGCATAATACATGAAAAGCACATTTAATTCTTTGAGATTTGCTAGGCCATGATCAACGATTTATGTTATGAATGCATAGATGTTACAGGATTGATATTCAGAGTATGATCATAGTCCAAAGCTCTTGCCATCTCTTGTTTCTGAGGTTGTAGTTTGTTTGTGTTCCATGATTCAAAGAAGGGGGCTTTGCCCTCACTTCAAAAGGGGTCTCCATCTGATATCACGGAGGTGCATGTAGTCAAGAGTCTATTGATGAGTTATACTGCTATGAATGAGTAAGTGCATATTTGCTCTAACCTGTCCTTTTCAGATCTCTCTCCCTGCTGTTCCCTACCTACCAGGAGGTGGGCCTTTTGTTCAGCAACGTGCAGATCCCGAGGAAAGGACACTGTGACAGAGGTGTCAGCTTTGTTGCTCAAAACGTGTAGAGGCACATCATGACCAGTAGTGAGAGGGATTCGGGTACTGCTGGTTGTTCCTCCTGGTCTGCTGTGCAGGATCGTAACTTGACATTGTCGGTGGAGACAAAGCGGGTTTCTTTAGAACCAGGCAGCGGTGGTAGAATAACAGTTCTGGTCCTGTGTATTCCCAGGACTGGAACCGGTGCACAATAGTAAGGTCAAAAACTCCTTATTCACAGCAACTTTTTCACATACTAGATCCCCTACCTTTGGAATCCAGCCGCTAGATGTTATTGATATATCCTTAATTCCTAAGAAGGCAGTAGTGGCAGAAGAGTTGTCATCACGGAACTGTTGTAATTCCTGCAAGACAGTGACACATTCATTTATCTAAAAAGGTGGTTCTGCCGCCTCCATGCCAGGACCGTCAAGATCTGGAACATACATTTGAGTTCCAAAGAGGCACTCGTTTAAGTACGACCCCCCCAGGGACCTTATAGACAGATTACTAAGTACTCTCTGGGCTCCATGCAGGTGATTAAGCCTACTATGACCCGTACCTAACATGCTGGCTGTTAAAGACTGCCTTAAACCTCGGTTTCATTGCTCCATGATACTATTTCCCTCTGGATGAAATGGAGAGAAGTAATGGAGTTAAATCCCTAACGAAGCAATGGCATCCCTGAATGCCTTGAGGCGAAAGCAGGGCCCTGGTGTCAGTGAAAAGCCACAACTGCATATGTGCTGATAAAGACTTGCAAATCTTTAGTAACAGTCAGAGCGTCAGCCGAGCATTGTGTCCACACCCATAGAAATCTGGAGCAGGAATCAGCAGCGACTAAGATGTATTTGTATGCACTGTCAGGAGTCAGGGGATCACAGTAGTCCAAGTACACTCATTGTAGTGGTTTGTTTGAAATTAAGAAGGGTGTCTGCCATGGGCGTTTGACAGTGGACCCCTTAATTTGTTGGCAGTTATCACAACAAAGGACATACTTCTTGCTCTATTTGTATAGACCTGGCCACCAATAATGAGCCTGGAATAATGATGTTGTAGCCGCCACACAAGCATGAGCAGAAGCAAACCCCCTCATGCACTGCTTTGATCAACTGTGGTCTTAGGTCTTAATTGGAAAGTACTCAAACTCCCACACCTGATATTTTTACTTCTCCATCAAGGAAGCCTCCCACCTTGTAGAAATATTTAATGGGATATCCTTTAGGGAAAGGTGTGCCATCAGCCGAGGTTTGCACAGCAGCCAGTATTTCACTGTCCAGTTTTGTTCTAGAACGAGTTACTGCAGCAACAGAAGCCATAGCTACTGCTGATTTGGCTGCTTCATCAGCCAGTGTATTTCCAGCAATGTGTATTCCAACGCACTGGTGTCCAAATGTAAATACAACATGGACATTTGGTTGCGTTTCCTTCAGATCCGCTACTTTCCCCCACAGAAGTCTGTGTTTGATGGTGTTACCTTTGGAATCTCTGAACACATTCTGGTGCCAATAGTGCAGACATTCATTAAAGGACTGGACACAATAGTACGAATCACAGACGATCAGCGTTACCTGGTCAGGATCCATGTGTTCCAGAGCCATCACCAGAGACTTTAGATCTGCTAGTTGTGCAGTGCAATCCCCTAAGGTTTTCCGAAAGGTATGTTGTGGATGGAATTTACTACCCTCTATATAGCCGCTTACAACCGGGCAGGCAGCGGAATATTGATGCTTAGTGCCTATTGCGGGTTGTGCTGAGCCATCACTGTATATGACTCTGATATTGATCAATGGGCAATGTATTTGCCAGTACTGGATATTCTAGTTGATATTGCAAAAATTCTTGAGTTTGTAACTTTGGGTCAAAAATATAGTCAACATCAGTGGCTGTCAGAGATGTTGCCCATTGGATCCAATGTGAATGCAATGCTTTAGCATTTGGAACGCTGTCTTTGGTAACAGCCTCAAAGGCTTGGATTGGAGATATGACAATAATGCATTTCTCCTGAGCCAGTGGTCTTTCTTTAATGACAGCCATCTGAACAGCATTGAATTTTTTCTCAGTGGGAGCAAAATGTTGTTCTGCTGTTGAATACAAATGTGATTTGTAAGCAATCAGGACTGTCTCACCCTCATTGAATGTTACATAAGTGAAACCAATGGCACCAGCAATTACTCTGATGACCAGATGTTTTTTATTGTCCCTTATGTGTAGGTGTTGTGCTGCAAGCAGGTCTTGTTGTAATGCTCTGAGAATGCATGCATGTTTGACTGTTCAGCATTTACTGAAGTAGTCAGGACGTATCAAGTCATATAAAGGTTTGATTTGTGTGATGCATAATCTGGAATGTATGTTCTGCAAAAATTTAGAAAACCCAATAGGGATTGGAGTTTGTTAAATATATTTAGAGGTTGTAACTATGCACGTTTTTCTACTAATTGTGGCACTAGGCTCTTTCCGTCACTTGATGATTCGTATCCCAGAAACAGGGACACAAAGGAGGGCTATTTTGGGTTTTTTGAAGTTGAATTTATAGCCAAATTCGGCGAATCCTGCAACAATGCGGGCTACCCATCTAAGATGTTGCAGTAATTCATCATCTGTAAGGTAGCTATCATCCACATAGGACAATTCTTCAGGGTCAATGTCATGTACTATTGAAGTTACACGAGTAACGAACAGTCCTGGACTGGTCTTGTACCCCTGTGGAAAACAATAAATACATTTCTGGGAGCCTAGTCTCTACTCTCAGGTGCTATATTTTGGCAGAAGAAGCAATTGGAAATATCCAATGTTGTTTTGTATTTTTTGTGCACTATGTTGTTCATTAGTGACGTGCTATGAGAGTTTTCTATAGCATATGTGCGTGTATGACTGTTTAAGTGTCTGTAGTCTAAAACTATTCTGTATGAATGGTCCGGTTTAGCTACAGGGAATAAAGAATTATTCATTGTTGAGACACAGGGTTCGAGTACACCCTGGTACTCTAGTTGGGTGAGGATTTCCCTCACAGGTGCTTTAGCATCATGTTTTATTGGGTACTGGGGTTGAGGTTGGGGTTGATTTTTAATTGGAATTACATGATGGGTGAATCTTTATCCCACTGTACATGGTTGCAATATAATGCGGGTGCCTGAGCAAATGCCCAATCAATGGCGTAGGATTCTGCAAGGTCATCAGGAACAAGTGGCAAGAAAGAAGGTTTGATAACCTCTTCCCCATATGGGCAAGTATGGACAAATTCAGGTGGCTAATCCTTTTCGGCCAGTAAAATATCATGAATGTTAACAACGCGGTCCCAAAAGATCACATCAATTGTGCGTTCAATGTCTCCTTCTAACTGTATCGTTAGTTTGTACACCATGTCAGGCTTGGAGACACGCATGTCAGCTTGTAGGAAGTCATCAGTTGCTTTCACTTCCAGGTGCTCTTGAAAATTCCGGTGAACTATTGTGACCTCTACTGCGCTGTTTAGCAGAGCTAGAGCCAATGTCTTGTTCTTCAATAGAGCCCTCTTCTTGAGTGGCATGATGAATCGCAACTGCTGCCCCTTTTTTCTTTCTAAATTGGGATTTGTGCTGGGGATGTTTCTCTTCTTTTTTAACAGAAACTTCTGTAGAGCGTTGTGATTCCTGTCTTGGTTTCACGTACTCAGTTCTTCACTTTGACCGCTCACCTCTCTCACTGTGTTTTTCCAGTGAGTTCTGAAAGGAACGAGATTGGCGTGTATAAGTATATTGATATCTGTCAGGTGCTTTTATATTATCTCTATTTATGAGATTGTATCTATTCCATGGGGTCTCCGTATGCAGAGATTCTCCTCTTTCTTTTTCAGGTGTTTGTTGTGTTTTTATTCCAGCATATTTTAGAACCCACAGGTTGTTACTTGGTAGGATCTTTATTAGATTTACCCTGAAATTTTGGTTTTGTGGGTCTGGCTGCCAGACTATCTCGACCAATACTAGACCAATACTAGAGTAGGTCTCCATGATAATGTTTGGCAGTTCACGTTCTTGATCCTGTGGAGGAACATCCCAGATCTGCATACGCACTGCTAGTGCAACTGCTTCCCCTTTAAAGTTACTTAATATAATTGAAGATACAGTGGCAAAATTGCCCATAAGTTGCATCCCCAAGTTCAGGGCCGGGGCACCCCTGTATTTGTCTAGAATTTGTTTTACCAATTCCGGTATATTGGCAAGTGTCGGTGTACCGTGTGCGGTAGTATAAAGCATTGCAAATACCGTGCCCAAGTATTGCAGTTATCTACTGTGGGAACCATCCCAAATGGCAAGCACATAGTTAATATTCTATGCTTATCCTGATGTCCTGCTTGGGGAAATGCTGCTTCCAGTCCATCTATTTTTTGAGCTAACCAAAACGGAATCTCTTCCGGTTTGGCGGGTCCCTTACGCATAATTGAATGCACAGTCGCAGGATTAATGCCTGACATTGCTGCATGTGGTTGCACCGGAGCAGCACAAGCTTGGTTTGTATTTAACGTTTGCATTAGAAACTGTACTAACCGTCTGTATATTTCCGTAAGCTCAGTATATAAGCAGTGGACCTCAGCTACCTTCAAGGTTGCCGCACCAGGGTACAGTGTATATGTGGCCAACAAATGCCAGGTATGACCATCATTACTTAGAGGACCTAACCTAACGTTTAGGATTGTGAGTGGTATGGCGTCATCAAGCCAATTATTATGGTCTTGATAAGATAGAGGTGTTTCCAAATATACATATGCTCTTGTTAGTCTTGGCATCCTTGGCGCGGTCTCCCCTAACTTTTTGCCTCTGTTCCCCAGGTTGTTGATGTGTGCTGGACTCTGTTTTTGCTGTTTTTGTTACTCTGGGTACTTTACCACTGCTATCCAGTGCTAAAGTGCAAGTGCTCCTATGTAAAATGCTTGTGTAATTGGATTTCCATGAGTGGTTTATTTGATTTACTGGCAGGTCCCCAGTACAGTGCCCTAGAAGTGCCCAAGGCCAATGCTACTAGTGGGCTTGCAGCACTGGTTGTGTCACCCACATTAGGAGCCCTGTAAACATGGCTCCGACCTACCACTGCAGTATCTGTGTGTGCAGTGTTAAACTGCCAATTCGACTTGGCAAGTTCACCCACTTGCAGGCCTAAACCTTCCCTTTTCTTACATGTAAGACACCCCTAAGGTAGGCCCTACGTAGCCCTATGGGCAGGGTGCAGTGTATGTTTAAGGTAGGACATATACTATTGTGTTTTAAATGTCCTCACAGTGAAATACTGCCAAATTCATTTTCACTGTTGCAAAGTCTATCCCTCTCATAGGTTAACATAGGGGCTACCTTTAAATATGATTAAAGTGTAGATTCCCTTTGGGAGCAGATGGACATATGGAGTATAGCATCTCTAAACTCACATTTAAAAAAACATCTCTTAGTAAAGTTGGTTTTGAGATTGTGTGTTTGAAAATGCCACTTTTGGAAAGGAGGCATTTTCTTGCTTAAAACATTCTGTGACTCTGCCTGTTTGTGGATTCCCTGTCTGGGTTAGTTTGACAGTTCAACTGTTTGAACCTCTCTCTAGACAGTGACACAAAGGGAGCTGGGGTGTAGCCTGCATATCCTGATGAGCCATCTGTGCTAGGAGGGAGGGGATGAGTAGTCACTTATACCTGAAATAGCTGTGCCTACCCTCACACAATGCAGTCTCCAACCCCCTGGTGTGTGTCTGGGGCCTGGCCTGGGCAAGGCAGGATCTCAGAAACAAGAGAGACTTTCCTTTGAAGTAGGCCTACTTCAAAGGCCCAAATGGATATAAGAAGAGCACCCAAACTCCTGAAAAATTAGACCACTTCTGGAAATCAAGAGGAACCTCTGCCTGGAGAAGAGCTGAAGAGCTGAGGAGAAGTGCTGGCCTGCCTGTAACTGTGCTTTGTGGAGCTATCATGCAGTTGCTGCTTCTGCCTGTGCAAGGGGGCAAAGACTGGACTTTGTTGTGCATTCCTGCTTGTGAAGAAATCTCAAAAGGCTTGTCCTCAGCTTGCCTCCTGTTGTTGAAGTTTCAGGGCCATCAAAGACTTCCCCTGCCAGCACCTGGACTTTCTGTTGAGACTCCTGCCCTGCCAAGTGGTGCCCTATCCAGTTCCTCGGGCCTTGAAAGGTGAAGCTGGCAGACCAAGACTGAAGATAAACGGGATCAACGCACGTGGCTAGAGAAACGATGCGCAACACCCTCTGACGGAGGCTGATAAAGTCGCAATCCACATAGCGCTGTTTTTCTCATACTGTGCGGCAGGATTTTGAACGCATCTTCGCTGGGCACGGAAAAACAATGCAAAGCCTGTCTGGACCTGAGGAGCTTATCCGGATCGATGCATCGCTCTCCTGTGGAGAGAAGAAACGCGCACGCCGACCCGACCGGAGGCGGAGTAACGCACAGTCTCACTTGCGGGTGAGAAATCAACGCATCACTGCACTCTTCTGACACACACTCGCCCGTGCGGGGTTATTTAAACGAAACCCAGGTGCTTTTTTTCACACTAACAGCATTAGCCCTGGTTTCTAAGGATTTAAGACTCTTTTTGCTTTTTAATTCATAATTTAACATGTGTATTGTGGATTTTTGTCGTTTTGGTCTTGTTTTGTTTAGATAAATATTACCTATTTTTCTAAACCTGTATCGTGTCATTTTGTAGTGTTTTCACTGAGTTAATGTGTTTGTTGGTACAAATACTTTACACCAAGACTCTGAAGTTAAGCCTGCCTGCTTCTGCCAATCTACCAAAGGGGTGAGCAGGGGTTAACTAACGGTGATTCTCCTTTACCCTGACTAGAGTGAGGGCCCTTGCTTGGACAGGGGGTAACCTGACTGCCAACCAAATACCCCATTTCTAACAGCTCTATATTGTGCAGGTATGTTTGCAGGTGTATAGTGATGAAGTGTATTTGTGTTCCCATCAGCTGCTGGAAATATGACCCAAGAATAGAAAGTTTCTGTGCTATGGGCTGGATGAGCCTCAACAACTAATGTAACTGGACCCCTCTGGGCCATTAAGCCAGGTGCCAGAAAATGTGCGGTAAGGGGTGGTCACATATTGACTGCAATAGCTACCCGTTGCGGGTTCACCATTGTGAAAGGTGAATTGTAATCACAGATAAGCACCCCAAATAGGGATTATCCTTTTAGGGTTCAAGCTTGAACAACCTACAGCATTAGTTAGGTACTCCCTACATAGCTGAGGAGGAAAATCCTCACTACCACAGACGTCTCCGTAAATAGTACTGAGGTGTCTTTGCATGTAGTGAGACAGAGATACTCAGGAAGACCTGAAAATTAGTGCCTGACCAAATGTTGGCGGTACAATGTCACATAGGTTCTCATTCTCCTAATGAGACTACTGGAAATGGGCTGCAGAATCACTTGTATTGCTGGGGACTAAGGCCTATCCTGCACCATGTGACACCTGTCGGCCTAATCCGGGTTTTGTTCTGGCTATCTAGCAGTGCTTCACCTCCACTCAAGAGCAGGGATGATTGGGCAACCGGGTGCATTAAATAAATGACTCCTCAGGGAAATCGTGGTCACTCAGATCTCATCCATTTCTTTCAGTTACATTAGTCTCACATATGCAACGACAATCAGAGGCAGAGTATAGTTCAATAAGGTTTTATTGAAGTAACTCCATCTTAGATAATAAAGCATGTATTGCAATAATTAGAACGAAGAAGCACAATAAGATTAAGACTGTGACAAGGAGACTAAAACACAAAAATAACACTACCATAGTGTCACTAAGATTGTTAAGGATAGTTAGGCTATGTTAGAGCACAGCATGTTAAGCTCTAATTCTGCCCTTAGGTTTCCCCTCGGAAGACATCATCCCTCATACCTGAGCAAGAGGCCTGTAGTCTACATAAGCAGCTGCAGCGAAGCAGTCAGCAATCACCATACAGTCATGGTCCTCTGGCTGGAATCTCCCTCTAAACTACATGGGTCAAAGTAGTGTTTTTATAATAAAACAGCTGATCCCCAAGTAAGAGTGTGTATGTTTCTGTGAACATTGGAGACAAAGCATACCACTTTTGCTGGCAACCTATCTTACTGCTTCCTTGAGAAAGCACAGAGTGAAAGAAATGTCTTGTTTAGGAACACACTGCTGACCTAGGCAAAGAACAGCTAGATAGAAAAAATAAAACAAGACCACAAATATGGCTATTGTTTAAATAATATATTGAAGCTAAAATAAAACATATTTAGGGTAAAGTGCACAGTGGCAGGCCTAGTGTGCTAAAATAATGTGTATACAAATATATCTAAATGAATTGGCTACACAACATTTAGGAGTGTGTGAATGGGGCGGGGAGATGTGGTTCGATAAGCAGTGTAAAAAGAACAAATGATGGCCTGAATTGTTGAACAATTGTCAAACGCTCACCCCCAGTCCCAGATACAGACCTAAATCCATTGTAGTTTTCGCCTACCATGCCACCCAAGTTTCAACCCAGCCATATGCAAATAAGTCCTAACCCTGCTCCCTGTGGGAACAGTCAAGCCTGCACTGTTAGGCCAGGCCCTCTCAGGACTGGAAACAAGCATCCTGGAACCGTTACAGGGTATCACACCTTAAAAGTCAGGCAATCTTGAATCCAGTGGCATAGTGAGCCTAGGACCCACCACTGAGCATACCCAGCACACATAGGTGACAAATAGAAAAAAGAACAATTGATGGATGAACAATGTCAAACATTGACCCCCAGTCACTGATCTGAGTTTCAATCCAGTGTTTTTTTTGGCCACCGGGACATCGCAGTTTGGACCCAGCCATACGCAAATCAGTCTTGACCCTGCTTCCCATGGGAACAGTCCAGCCTGAAGTGCCAGGCTAGGTCCTCTCTGGACCAGAAACAAGCATCCTGGGACCAGTTTTGAGGTATCTCCCGTCATCAGCCAGGCTAACTGAAATCCAGTGGTAAAGTGAGCCCACGACTGGATGCCGTGGTGAGCAAAAAAAATAACTATAGATTAAATACAGATTTGAGACTGGCAGTGAATGTTTACATCGTTCAGCAGTCCATCCATCATCTGTTTTTTCTGCTTACATAAACAGTATGACATAAACACACAGATATACACACATACATGTTTCTTGTCTTCTGTAAATGTTGTTTCATTTTATTCAATTAGAGGGAAGTCTGTCTGGCTATTGTGATGCAGTAAAAGAGCTGAACAACCTCACTATGACCATTCTAATGATGGGTTGAATATATTGTTAGAATTGTTTATCCGTACCACTACACTAGCAGAGAGCGTATTCATTCATAGTGCTCCTGCAAACACCATATCCTGAATAGCATGTAAATTTGTCAGGGTATTTCAAACAAAGTGAATGTATAGTTTTACATTCAATGAAGAAGCAAATCACATGCAGTATTTGTGTTCAGATGTAGTTGTGAATGGATATAAAGATTGTCTGGTGAGGCTGAACATTCTATTAGTACAGAATTGTATGTGTGTGTGCATTTGTGTGTACTTATGAAGTGCAACTCAAGATACAAAGCACCTGAGGACTGTATAGGAGATGTTACAGGAATGAAAATAAACATGGTGCAAGGGCCACCTTCTTGCACAAAAAACAATCCCCTGAGGCTTTTTCCTCTAGGAGGAAGAATAAACGAGGCAAAATCAAAATATTTCTCCATATTACGCCTCACATGGGAAGGCATTTCTTTTTGGCACGTTCATGAGTTTACCAGTTCCGTTAAACATGAGAATGTATCCAATACCAAGGGAGTTACATGGTAACACACATGTAATGCCCATGGATTGCCTCCCTTGCTCAGTGCAGTGGTGTAACATAACACAACTCAGCCCCGCAGTGTGGGTGGGCCCGAGCTCCAGGTGGCCCCTGACCTGAAAGCTCCTGGCTAGGTCAGTGGGTGAGGGGGGCCCCTTCTTGTACTTTGTAGACAGACCCCCTCAGGTTTTGTTATGCCACTGGTACAGTATAAGGCAACACAGACATTTGTACTTCATTGCTTTGCTCAAGATTTATGGAGCACTCAAGGCCATTTAAAGTGGCCTTGTGTGGGTTCATAAACCTCACTTAAGGTTTGCGTTGCACATGTACCATGTTGTGTGGTGAAATTGTAATGCATCCAGGTTATACATTTTGCCCTTAGTTCTTAACTCATGATAATAATAGGTATGTCTAAGCCAAAAAAACATTGAAAGATAATACTATTCTTTATCCTTTCAACAACTGTCATCCTTAGTATCAACTTCTAGCACTCATCAATCTAGGAAGACCTCATAAATTACAACACTCACAAGCACAATTCTATAAAACAATAATGCACTTATTGACATTGATGGATGGCATACAAAACCAAGTTTGTTGGATACAGATAGTCAAACCATAAATTCAATTACTTAAAAAGGCACCTTCTGTCATAGGAATACTAAAGAACTCAATACCAGCAAAAACCAATATAGTTAATTTATGTATTGCTCGAATAACACAAATAGTTCTATAAAAACAATGCTCCTATCGATGTAAGATCATGGCAATACAAAACCAAGGCCCATATTTATACTTTTTGACGCACAACTGCGCCAACACAGTTGTGCGTCATAAATTTTACCGCCGGCTAACGCCATTCCAAAGCACCATGCGGGCGCCTTATTTATTGAATGACGTTAGCCGGCGCTGCGGACTGGTGTGCGTAAAAAAAAAATGACTCACACCAGGCAGCGCCGGCGTGGGGGAAATTGGAGGTTGGGCGTCAAAAAATGGGGCAAGTCAGGTCTGAGGCAAAATTCAGGCCTCAACCCGATTTGCGCCATTCTTTTTTACGCCCAACCTCCATTGACATGACTCCTGTCTTAGCAAAGACAGGAGTCATGCCCCCTTGCCCAATGGCCATGCCCAGGGGGCTTATGTCCCCTGGGCATGGTCATTGGGCATAGTGGCATTTAGGGGGGCCCAAATCAGGCCCCCCTATGCCACAAAAAAAAACGAAAAAAATACTTACCCCAACTTACCTCAACTTCCCTGGGATGGGTCCCTCCATCCTTGGGGGTCCTCCTGGGGTGGGCAAGGGTGGCAGGGGGTGTCCCTGGGGGCATGGGAGGGCACCTCTGGGCTCCTTCTGAGCCCACAGGTCCCTTAACGCCTGCCCTGACCCAGGCGTTAAAAAACGGCGCCCATCAGGATGGGCGCCATTTTTTAAGGCCTGCCCCCTCCTGTGCGTCAAAATGACGTCAGAGTATAAATATGGGGCCTTAAAGTCATTTTTTGGAAGGGAACGCCTACCTTGCATATCATTAACGCAAGGCTGGTTCCCCCTTCCAAAAAATGACGCACATGGTGGAACTTTGACGCCCGCGGGGTCGGACGTCAAAGTATAAATATGGGGCAGGGTTTGCGCCGATTGTGCGTCAAAACTTTTTACGCACATTCGGCGCAAACGGAGTATAAATATGCCCCCAAATATGGGGCAGAGTTTGCGCCGATTGTGCGTCAAAAATTTTGACGCACATTCGGCGCAAACAGAGTATAAATATGCCCCCAAGTTTAGTAGATACAATATGCAAACCATGAAATACAAAAATGAATACAAAATTAAAAACACACATTGTTAACTCTGGCAATGCTTAAAATTTAATCTTACTTTTTTTGTATGCATGCGTCAGATAAAAATTCATAGGCTGTTATTTGTCTACATGTGAACCCACTTCTGACAAACCCTCATAAACTATATTCCATATATCTCTTAATGTAAGCTAAGAGGTGCCCTAACTAGGGAGGGCTGAAAAGGTCATATCTATGTTTTTAAAAGAACCCTGTGTTCTGTACTTATGAACTGTTTGTCCTACCTCTACATAACAATGACCCAGCCATGTCCCTCTGGTCATACCATAACAAACGGAGTGGTATCTAGAAATTGTATGATCCCTAGGCGAAATAACATAATTGTATGTCAATTCCCCAAGGCCATGTTAGGATATGGCGAGGTCTGCAAAACATTTAAGCATTTGGCATACATTTAAACCGTGTGCATTTCCTGAAGGTGCATGAAGTCTCCAGGCCTTGCAAATATATCAATGGGAAGACCTTAAATTAATTCTATATTGAGATTGAGATTGAGAGTTAGTAAGATTTTGACAAAGCAAAAACGTCCTTTACTACAAGCTACTCCCTTTAAAAACATAGGGGCATATTTAAGAGCCCCTACCCCCATTGGAGTGTCACTTTTCGTGATGCTCCGGTGGCACAATGACCAAGGTGGTTTTAAGCCACTTTTTGAGGCTTAACGTCACCTTGTAAATATGGCCCCTTCATACGCAGTACTTTGCGTGGAAGGGGTGTGCAAAAGGTGTTGCTGTGGGCGTGCCACAGCAACACCCATTGCATTTTTCGTAAACCTGAGGCAGTGCCAAAATTTAACACCACCCCAGGGGCGGTGTTAGCATGGTGAAACAAGTATAAATGCTTTAATTTCTCCCAGCTTTTTGCTCTTTCTATGTGTGCTGTATGTTGCAGCACACAAAGAAAAAGCGAATCACCATTTAAGATTGTTTTTAAAACAATCTCCCCCTCAACGCAGCCATCATTGCACTATGGTGCAAGGGTTGCTGCGTTGGCACACAGCAGCAAATTTAGCACCGGCACAGGGGGAAAAACAGATGTGTGCCGTATTCTAGTAAATACAGTGTATCACAGCGTTTTGAAAATGACAGTGCGTGATGCTGCCAAATTTGGAACAACGCCCCGCACACTGTCATTTTCTATTAAATCTAGCCCATAGTTTCGCCATCGCCATTCTGGATCTCTTTTTCTGCTCTAGCATAAACAGGTGTAACCAAGTATCAGGAGCTGCTTGTAAAACAGAGTATTGTACGGTAACATCATAATGAATTTGGGTGACCTCAGGGATATTTCTAACCTGATTGCCTCAGACACAGTGTTATGTAAGCCCAAAAGTTTATGCTAAACCAGCAATAGAGGCGAATCAAGATTAGGCCTACAAACTGGAATCCAAGGGGTATATTTACTATGATTTTGCATCGTGTTTGCATCTAAAAAATGATGCAGATGAATGCAAACTCTTTTTGTACTTATTTACTTTCCAGGACAAAACTTCTTTTGTGCTAGAAAATGACTTAAAAGTAATGCAGAGCAGTGCCTTGTGCTGCTTTGAATTACTTAGTGCCAAGGGGGCATTTTATGGGTGGTGCATGGACGTTCCGATGCAACTATCCAAGGTGTTTGAAGCACAACTTTATTTACAAAAAAAAAAGAAACCAGGTTTTGCATCAAAAAATAGCACCCATTCCAATTATCAGCACTATCATGAAGAAATACCTTTATTTCTCTCTTCTTTTCCGACTTCGTATGCGTGCTGCACTGTACAGTACACATACAAAATTCGAAAAACTTGCTAAGCATTGTATTTTGTACTCGAAGGCTGTCCTTCCAGTACAAAACCTATTCTAAACTCATGGAGACACCCTTGCACTATGGTAGGAAGGTGTGTGCATGGTGCACAGCAGCAGATTTCTGTGCCAGCGCTTGGGAGAAGGGAGGAGTGTGCCATATTTCTGTAAATATATCACTCTCCTCTCTCTTTCTCACACAGTGCATCACAGCATTTCTTGCTGCTCCATTGCATTGCGTGTCAATTTGGTATATCTGGGCTCCAACCTCGGCCCATTTGTGGTAGGTGTAATCCTGGCAAATTTGCCTTGCTAAGTGCTAAGAATGCGCATCCATCAGGCTTGAACTTAAGGCTGAAAAAACTCCCTGAGAGGTCATTAACTGTGTACCTCTTTGCATGAAGCACTGGGCCTCAGCTCAAACTGTTGGTCTCATTACGAGGCTGACGGTCCTAGACCCACTAGCCATGCAGCTGTGATGGTCCAACCTCTACATTACAAGATTGGCGGGTGGACCCGCCTAAAGACAGCCGCCCCTGCCAGGATCAAAGATCCAGACAGGGTGACAGCCGTTGAGCGTGTAACTAGCATTGGAGGTGATGAACTCAACGATGCCTGGCTGATTATAAGCCCTGTTTCTGCCAGACTTTTAATGGCGGGGAGTCCGTCATGAAAAGGCTAGCAGAAAACCAGTGCAGAGGGTCACAGGGTGACCCTTACCCAGCACTTTGCATTCTGAAGGTGCTTGTCAACCCCCTCTGTACTATCAGATAACATTCTGCTCCTTTAAGGGAGCCAAGTGCTATCTCATAAAACTGTTCCGGTCCGTCTGAATGGCAGGAGCGTTCTATGACAATGTTCCACCAGGTCAGACCAGTGGAAACATTGTAATAGGGTGGGGGGGAATGCCACCCCCATGGCAGTGATGTCCTCCCCACAAGTTTGCCAGCCCTGCGTTGGAACTGCCAAACTCATAATGAGGCCACATGTTTGAGATATGCTAATCATACCAGAATCTTTTGGCTCCTTTATAATCTTAAATGCGGACAAAAGACAGATCACCAATAGATTGACACCTAAGGAGGATAAGGGCTCATCCAAATTTAAATACTGTCTATAATCATTATCCAAATGGCTAGACGTTAACTGTTTAAAATTGAATGACAGTAAAACAGAAATTATGTTGATAGAAAATCTGCTCACTTTTTGGGGGCCTAAATGGTGGCCTACAGAATTAGTCCCAGTTCCTGTGTTGATATGAACGGTAACAAATTTGGGAACATGGCTGGATAACCACCTCAAGTTTGATTGGCAGATCAGTCCTGTGACAGCCTCTTGCTTTGGTCCTCTTTTTTTCTGAGGAGCTATAGTTGGTCTCTGCCTGCTATGGCTCCGAAAAACGTCACCCAGCCTAATATTATATCAAGTTTGGATTATGGAAATATTTTATATCTGGAGGTAAATAAAGCCCTTTTTTAGTTTTCACAGATTATCCAGAACACGGTGGCCCACCTCCTTGAACATTTTTCAAAGTACACTCATATTTCTACCTATCTAAGGGATCTTCATTGGCTCCTTCTAGAAAATGTTAAAAGCTCTTTGCTTTGCTTACAAACCCTGGACAGGTGGTCATCCAGTGTATTTTTGCCACCTTCCATACTGTCCTGCTGGAAGTCTTAATTCATCCAACTATTACCTACCCCAGGCTACACAAAGCAAGCTGACCAGGGCTGGTAATTGTTCACCAGGTACCTTGCCACAAAAACATGGATTTAGTAAATATCTCAAAACATGTATTTTTTTAAAAGGTTGTTTTTGGTGAGGCAAATTGTGACTTTTTCAAAAATGTTGCTTTGGCAAAGTGGCATAGGTCTGTTTTGGATTCTTTTAGTACCGGGAAACACTGGATGGGTAGTGGTGTGCTCTATAAATCCCATGAATTAAAAATAAATAGAAATTATTTGTAAAAACATACAGTTTTTCCCTTACTAGAGTCCAAAAACAATAAAACAGTAACAGGGCTAGGACTAAAAGACCAAGATTTTCATTTTCTCTCTATCAATATTAAGATTATTTTCTTCAGAAAAGCCCTGTAGGAAATGGATCATTGCAGATCCACAGAAGTCCTACTAAGAAATGCCCTATCATGAGCATAACAAACATGTAATGCTCACACTTCCCCTTTCAAAGAAACCAGGTAAAAGACAATGGGGGTTATTCTAACTTTGGAGGAGGTGTTAATCCGTCCCAAAAGTGACGGAAAAGTGACGGATTTACCACCAGCCGTATTACGAGTCCATTATATCCTATGGAACTCGTAATACAGCTGGTGGTATATCCGTCACTTTACCGTCACTTTTGGGACGGATTAACACTCCTCCAAAGTTAGAATAACCCCCAATAACACTTGACAATACTGGGCATAAACCACTGTCTCAAAGCTCTACAAGCTTTGAAACACCAAAGATTAAATGACATTGTAGTTAATCTCTTCACCAAATCACTGTCTGTCAAAACCATATTATTAAGGCTGTTGCCACCCCAGAACTCGCTACATTTTTATTCTGGTCTAAATATTGGAAATATAACCAGTGGTTCTCTTCAAGACAATCTGTCATGTGGCAGAGAGTCCATGATGCCCTTATCCACTCTTGGGCACGATAGCACTGACATTCTCTCCATGTTTGGAAAAAGCACATGGGCATTACAATTTTATTTTCATATACGAGACAATCAGAAATTGGACCCAAAGCATACCTTGTTCACCATGTGCTTTGATGAATGTATTTGGTTGGGAAGAGGCTGCTATATCAATTAATGCAAATTCCCTAAATTCTATTTACTGACATTGAGAGCCATGCATTCTGGATGTGTGCACATAATCTTAAGATTCCCCCCCTGTTGATGTAGTCCAGTATTTTACTTTCAATGTTTTTGTACATCCCTCATAAGTTGTTGGCAGTAAGAGATACTAACCGGGGCTAGTCAAAAGAAACCACCATAGTCACTTTGCCATGCTAGCATATCCATGCAAACTCCTACACTGCCTATAAAAGATGTTAGACACGTAGGTCCTTAATTAGAGGGTAGCCTGTCTGACCTCCTTCTCCTTCCCCTACCTTTTTTAGAGTATAGAGGAATTTGGGTGTTTCTGGAGGCATATCTACTGCACGCTCCACCACTGGGAATGTCAACATCTGTTTTGAGATTAATCCTGTGTCAGTAGGCACATTAGTTAAATTACTGCTGAAGATGGACCCCCATTTCAGGGCCTATTATTCAGACATAACTGGAAAAGTGTCAAGAACCCTGGACTTGCCATCACAGATCATAATCCCCCCAGAAGTGGTGTGCTGAAGCTGCTTCATTGGAAACATGGTCAAATTGATTAAATTTAGAGAGCTGCCGATCTTATTACTAGTAATATAATTTGTTGACATGTGCACAGTTCTTCCTTGTCTCAAGTTAGACTATATTTGTTCCTGCTCATAGCCCTTCCACCATCTTAACTAATATGGCTAATCATTTATCTTGAGTGTTTTGTTTTCAATTCAAATGGATTTTCTGTTTTCTAACTTTAAATCAGTTTTCTAGCAATTTGTAATTGGATTGGCATTGGCAATCTGTTGTTTGCTTGAAGCAGTGTAAAGAGGGCATCAAGGTCCAAATTGTAACATAAAAATCAACATGCAGAAAATGTTGCTGACTACAGGTGGTAATTGAATGTATGAAAATTATCACAGGTTCGCAAGAGAAACTTTTTGCAACATCACACACCTTTATCAACATTACTTTGATCAGAATTTCCAACTCTGTGACATAATCAAAATTCACTGGAATCTTGTGTTGGGGGATGAAAGTTTGAATAATTTCACAATTGTTGACAATCATATATTCCAGTCCACTACATATAGAGGTAGACTAAAAAAGGCTTACTTGCCTCAAAAAAATGATATCTCTTAGAAGTCAAAAGTAGTTTTCCTTAGTTGTATAAATTTTTCTATATGACAGTTGTGCAAAAAGATTAATCCATTTCTTACAAATCCCGTATCTGGCCACTAACATCACAATAGTCAACAAACTTAGATAGCCTTCATCTATTTTTCCAACTCCGAGGTACACCAGAATTATTTAGATGTTAACTCAGATTGAAGTTGAGGAAGAATCTAATTTGTATGTCACTATCCAACAACTCCCTGCAATATCACTGTACTGGGCAGCTTAACAACAGAGTAGATCATCTGCATCACTTTAACCATGTTCTGTATAGTGCACAGAAAATCCATAATCCATATGGTTCCTCATCATCTGTGACCAGTAGAGTTTAAGAAGAATAAAAATACATTTTCTCTTGAGATGTATGGGTTTTACAATGTTGCCTTATACTTAACAAGTAGAGCTACAGCAAGCTTTTCCCACAGCCACTGTTTAGGGGGTACATCCTGTTTTTAGTTCTTTCCATAAACTTTCCTAGGTTGGATATCATTGTCTAACTATGGCTGTCTATCCTGTTTCCTTTGTTTGGTTTGGGGAGATATATAAAGGTATGATTTACCAGCAAAGTTGCATGGATGAATATGAATGGTTCTAACAATTAAGGTGGATTGATGCTTAAACTGAGCAATACCAAACTATTTTCAATAAAAATGACATGTTGCAAAAACACATTAGTAGTTTGGATTGTTCCTTTCAGAGAGTGAAAGACAGACAAAAAGCTTACATCACCTCATGGATTAAAATGTATCTTGGATGTTATAAGTAGTTTTCTTTTTTTCTTTTAGAAATTTTCTTTGTAACAAATTAGAATATTATTTAGGGTTCCTCAAGGAATATTCACATACATTGTCAGATTGAACCATCAAAGCTGCTAAATTAACTTTTGGTCAGTTCACCGGTAGCAATGGCACAGAGCAGACAGACTTAACTTAGGACAATATGTATAGTATTTATGAAGTTCCAAAACATTTATAAACTTGACATGCAAAACAGTAAAAATCCCAAACTGAATAAGAAAGACAGAGTAAATGTTAATAATCAAAATGACACCAAGATGACAATAATCCAAGAAAGGAACAGGAGATATGATTTTTTTTAAATGTAAGTAGAAATAGTGACAACAAGCACAAAGTGCCAATGATGGTACTTAAGTGCAATTTGAGACTGGATGTGATGGGACGCAAATGGGATACACATACCAGGTTCATCCTGGTTAAAGATTTTACCTTCTGACTTACTCCTAAATGTCCCAATCTATCAAAAGAGCTCTCTTCTAAAACCACCCAGTACCTCAGGTGAGACACGTACACACTCACAGGGTGTCAGGCACAGGCCAACAGCAGAGTCCAGAAGAGGTTCAGTTGCAACTGGTCAAGCAGCTTGGTAGTTGCAGGAAAATCCTCTTGTAGCTTGTTAAATCTCTGAAGCTTCAACAGGAGGTAAGCCTTATGACCTTTGCAGTCTGCTTCTTTGTCCTGGGTACAAGATAGAGGGGGTCCAGTCCTTCAAGCCTCCCTTTGAGGTGTCAGACAGCAGGCCCATTTCTTTTCCATTCTTCTTCAGGTCAAGCTGTATTCGACATGGGCCCCTGTAGGTGGCATCCTTATGCTCAGCACTAGCTAGTAGGTGGGCATGACTGCAGGACATGCTCTAACTAAGAGAACAAAAGTTCCTGAGGGGCAACCGTGGTCACTTTAAGCATTTTTAAGACGGTGAATGTCTGACCACACTAAACTTGGGCTCTGAGGGTTGAGTGTGTGTGTGACGTTTACAATGATGATCATGGTATCCGCCCACATCCAACTTAGAAATCCTAAAATCCAGTTTGAGCTATACACTGTACCCACAAAAACCCAAGAGACAGAGGTCTGGTAGGATAAAGGCAGGGTTCTTCAGCAACCTGATGGGAGATACACAAGAACTGTCTTGACATCCTGTTCCCTTCCTTTCAAGTCTGCCCCATGTGTTATATGTGAAACTCAGAGACAGAAGTCTTATAGGACAAGGCAAGGTCCTTCAACAACCAGAGAGTGGATACACAAGAATTTTCTTGGCTACCTGTTCCTTTCCTTTCAAGTGCACCCGAGTGTTATGTGTTAGCCCAGCAGACCTGTCAAGCATGGTTTGTCACTGTATTGTTAAAAAAGATTCTCACAGCCCCCACCATTCTGCTGAGCTCAAAATAAGTAATCCTTGACCATTCATGTTGAACTCCCAGTTACAGTGATCTATTGTGTACACCCTGGTAGGAATTTCACATCTAATTCATACCTTATCCAGGCCAACTACAGGCTTGGAGATGCTTGAGAAATAATGCATATTAGCAACCAGGAGCTTCAGCCAAGGAAAAGGTATCTTTCTAAACGTTTTATTTCCTTAATATTTCTTACAAATCTAACCACCATGTTCGACCTGGCCCTTTCTACAGGGGCATTCCCCAAACCTTTTGTCTTCTCCTCCTAGTTTTTCTGACCCTTTCAGCTGACATTATGACTCTTGTCACTTTATCACTGCGAAATAGTGCTAAAGTGCATGTGCTCTCCCTTGTAAACTTGATATGATTGTCACGTTTAATTTACCTGTATGTCCCTTGTACAATGGTACCCCTATACCCAGGGCCTGTAAATTAAATGCTCCTTGTGGGCCTGCAGCGCAGCTTGTGCCACCCACAGATGTAGCTTTTCAAACCTGTCTCAGGCCTGCTAGTGCAGGACCTGTGTGTGCATTTTACTGCCACAGGAACCTGGCATCTAAATTTACTTGCCAGACCTAGAACTCCCCTTTTACTACATGTAAGTCACCCTTTAGGTAGACCATAGCTGCCCTTTAGGCAGGGTGCTATGTATTTAGAAGGCAGGACATGTGCCTGGTAACATGGCCTGTCCTGGTAGTGACAAACAGCCTATTTGGTTTCCCACTGTGTGAGTGCTGGCTTCTCATATGATTGCATTAGAAATACCCTGCTTTATGTCTAGGGGTTATTGACTGATTTATGCGGGGTAGCGTAGCCATGTTTGGTATGGTTGTAATGATAGTTAAAAATGCTGCTTACTGGTGTAGGTGGATTTTGTATTACCTTTATAGAAATGCCACTTCTCAAAAGTGAGCATTTCTCTGTGCTTATGACTCTTGTGTTTTGCAGCTTGACTCCAATCCACATCTGGGCAGAGTGACAGCTGGGCTTTGTGCATACTTTTCAGACAGCCTTACACAGGGAGGTTGGAGGTGTCACAGAGGTGCATCTACATAATGAATGGTCTTCCTGGGCTGGGAGAAGAGGCGGGGGCACACTTACATCCGTAAAGGCTGTGCCCTAGCCTCACACAAAGGGCTCACTTACCCCAACCGATGTCTGGAGCCTGTGCTGGAGGAGAGAGAGGACACTCCTAGAACCAGTTGTAACTGGTTGGAACCTTCCCTCCCCCTCATTGAAAATGCAAGACTGAGTATAAGTACAGGGGATTTTTCCCATAAAGAGACACAAAAAACATATTTGGAACTGGACACAGAATTCTGCTGGAGGGACTCACCAGGCACCGCCTTGGACTGCTGCTGCTGCACTGACCTGTGACCTGCTGGGTCACTAGGAGAGACTGTCACTGAATGCATGCGCTTTGTGCTGTCCTGTTGCTGGGCCCTACCTCCCTGTGTTCCCTTTGTGTCCTCCTGGGGCTGGGTACTGTGGCTCCTGCCCCTTTGGCTCTTCAACCTGAGGATAGCGATGTGCTTCAGAGCTCCTGTGTCAGAGCAGAAGCTTCTGGTGAACTCTTAGCTTTAGCCCCTTAAAAGCGCTCCTATTTTAGTTATTAGTGTCTTGTGAGTGCTTTTCCAAACCTTGCTAAAGGCTCACCGCCATGACTCGGGCAGATCAAGGAAATTCAGCGTGCACTTTGGCTGACCTGTGTACAAGTAAATAGTCAAACTTAACAGATATCTGAATAAAAAGTAAAGAGTCTCACTCACAGCTGAATCTCTACTTTCCTTCTTTGTCTTTCCTGGGGTCCTTCTGTGGCCCAGTCTCCCAGTGTTGTCCTTTGAAATATAAACAGGTAAGTATATGAGCTCAAAACCAAATAATGCCACAGTGACTACTTTTTTCATCACTAAATAACATTGTTATTCATTGACTTCTTATGTGGACTCTACTGCACTGTTTATGATCCATACATAACTCTCTACGTCTGGTCTTTGAGTAAATTTTTTGTTTTTGTTTGCCTTTTTTTCTACCATCTTGCCCTGTCTTTAGATTCAATTTGCTCCTCTACTGTTTCAGATTTTGGGTACTTCCTCTTTTTGAGTTTCTTTACATATTCCCCTCTCCCAGTTTAACATAGACTCCACTCAATGTACATAATGAAAGACGACATTATCCTTTTAGTGATTCTATTTCTTCTTTGCATGTCCAATGCCCTTCCCTGTGATTTCCAGAAAGAACAAAGGGGAACAGAGAAAATAACCCTCCCTAACAAAAAAGAAGAATATATATCAAAACACACCTCTACTCAAACTCTGATTTTGTCCTTTTCCATACACTAGTTCTCCCTTGGGCTGTGACAGCAAGTTTTTGGGTGTCGTGGGTGGAGAAGCAGTATCCACCAGGTGTAATCTCCAAGGACACCCCCTCTCATTTCTCAGTTTCCTCTTAATCATGCAGCTCCTCTATTGGCTCTCCTCAGTCTGGGTACCTCCGTACTGCAACAGACGGCACTGTGGTGTCTGGGACATCTGAAAAATTCTTGAGGCTTTCTCCTTCCTCTGGTCTTAGGCAGAGCAGTAGTATTTCTGTCTGTTGTTACTTTCTCCCACCTGGAACTCTCATGCTGAGTTGATCAAAGAGAATGAATGCCACATTCCCTAAATTCCTCTTACAGTTGTTTCCCCCTTGCCTCTTTTTTGCAGTCATTCTTCTCTTCTTCATTACAGTCACTTTGGTCTATGTACCTCTTCTGTATTTTTGTTCCTGAAGGTGACTCTTGGTATCAGGTTCCAGCACCCGGACATTTTGAGAGCAGAGTACCTTGGTGAAGTAAGTTTATCTCAGCTCCGTCACAAAAGTGCATTCTGTTTTCATTGATATTCCTTTATATTTTGTAAAGCTTGGAAGGTTTATTTTCTTGTCTAACATAAGACTCTAGAAGATCCAGCAGCTGCTGATACTCCTTTGTAATTCTTTATAAATTCTAGGCTTTTAATCCATGTATCGCAGAGAGCTGTAGATGGGAAAAGACAAGCATAAAGTCACCAACTATAAGGAGAGGATGCTGGGTTGTTGAAGGTTAAGGCATTGTGATGTATATTTCTTTTGAGAAGTGAGTCTTCAGTTATTTCCTAAAATGGAGCAGCATTGAGGCAAACCTGATGGACATGGGAATGTTGTTCTAGATCCTGGAAGCACAGATGGAAAAGTCCTGAAGTCTTCATTTTTGCACATTTTAATCTGCAATCTGATATTGTTCTGCCCACAGCTGTGTCTAGATCCACCAGAAATCATGAACTTGTTTGCAAGATAAGGTGGGGTGCTCTGTAACTGATGTAGCTGGTTTTGAAGATAAAGCAAGGTTATTTGGTTCCATTGATGACTTTAGTAATGTTTCCTGTTTATGTTACAGATCCTCTAAATTCCCAATTCCAGCCACCCTGATAACAATGCTTACTTAATCCTACATATACCAGGAACTCCAATATTCATTGAGTTATCAAATAATACTCTACCACTACTGATCCTGAAACATATTATCAAGTGCCTAATGTGAGACTGCAGCACTTTTACATTGTACTGTTTTATAGTTTGGCGATACAAACATAATATCAAACCATATACTTTATTCAAGTCAAGCTGTCCTGCTGCATATTTCAATTAATCAAAGATCCTATTGGAGAAACTGGTTAGCAAGCATATTTCAGGTGACTAGCCCAAAAAACAATTTGGAAGCTGGGCAGTGCTGACACGCCGCAAGAGATATGTATTCCTTTCTCAGCCCATAAATAGTTAAGTGTGCAAGAGCAGGATAACCCAAAAAAAGTTTTTTCCAAATCTTAAGGGAATATTGCCAAAAAAGCAGATACCCCCTTGACAGTATTACCATTGTACTGATATTTAGTTGTGCAATAGTTGTGAGTGGGAGAGCATTCCAAAAACGTAGCAGCAATTTTACCTCCAGCAACCATTTGTTATATTTTATCTCGTCCAGTTTAGGGATGACAATCCTCAAATATTGACTGGAATCCTTACCATAAGATGAATTATACTCATTATTCTACACATTAAACATCAGATTTATAGTCATTCATCCTGTACCCTGACCTTCCCCATATTATGTTCAATCTGTTGGCAAAAGGTTCACTATTGCCAGCTTCCACATTGTTGTATCCCAATATGCTACTTCATTGTAGGAAAGTTTTATAAGGATATCTGGGGCACCAAACAAAGTCCAATATTACCAAACACATCTTCTAAAGAAAGCTAGACCTTTTGACTTTTCCAACACTAGCTTCTAGTTGTGATTCATTTAGAACCACCTATATGATTCTTTGAGAAAGCACAATATGGAAATGCAGTACACATTCGTGGTTACTATAAAGAAGAATGCAAGAGCAATAGATGTGTGATAGAACTTCAATATGTTCATGTCACAGCTTTAACTTGAAGGGTTGGGCCTTCTCTCTCCCCCACCCAAGTGTTGAAATCGTGTAATTGCATATCTAAGTGAGTAACAAGACCCATTCTGATAAGAGCTTTGTGGACCCAGTTTTCAATCGTGTTGCCTTCTCCTAGAGCTGGCAAAACTAGGATGTAGGGTGCTAGCACGACTGCATGTGTGAGTGATTCGCCAATGGTCTTGTAGATCTACCCATCTAGAAAAGCATGGGCTAGGGTTGTATGACTGATGAGATAACCTTCCTAGTTTGCACAACAGCTTTAACAATAATTCAGAGGTAACTTGGTAACCATTCTGTTGTATTTTGGCATGCCTCCCAGGGTCCCCTCACTTGCTCGATGGTGTGATTATAGCTATACAGCAGTGCCTCATTGTACTGCTGAAATCCTTGACGTTCTAATACTTCATCTCTTTAGTACTTACTTTTTAAATATTATTGGATCTTATTTTCTAAAATGTATATTTATTAGTCCATATCAATGTATCTCTTTTGCATGTTAGTACACTTTTTTGTAAGGCTTGCTGGTGTATCCCTATTTATATTTTTGCTATATTTTTATCCAATTCTACATACATTCGTACTATAAAACATGAGCAATACTCGTAGTGGAGAATGCACATAAATAGATAGGACTCTTGTATCTTTTTATGTACTAAGTCCTCTGCTCTGAGCGGCATATTTATAAGGGGCTTACGCCACTGCTGCCTCACTTTTTTTGACACACCGGCAGAACAGGCTTCAGGCCAATATCTACAAGGCCACGCATAGCCACTTTGCGTGGCTTTTCATGGCTTTGTAGATATCGAGTAAGGCAACACAGCGCAAGACGTTGCACTTCCTTACTCATCAAGGAGGTGTTCCATGGGCGTTGCAGTGGGTTTTCCCATGCAACACCCATGGATTTTGATGCAGGGGAGGCATAGTGAGGAGAAATAACTTAATTTCTCTTTGTTTTTTCCTCTTTCTATGTGTGCTGCAGCTGAAGGATATGCCTCCATTGATTGTTTCTGTGCAGGAAGGTGTCCCTTCCTGGAGAAATACAATCTGTCCAACAACACAGACACCCTTACACCATGGCGCAAGGGTGCCTGCATTGGATTATGACAGCCAATTGTGCACCAGCGCGGTGGAAGAGGAATGGAATGCATGTATCTCATAGAAAAGGCACATTCCTGCCCTTTTTTTTGCAGGGCAGTACAGCAAGAAGCATTGCGACCCTGCTCTGCTCCAAAATATTGTAAATGGGCTCCCGAGTGTGCAGTCATTGTCATTAATGCAACTGAACCCATAGTTTGTGAATACCAAAAAATAATAAGCTTGCACAGAAGTGTAAAGTTATCTTTGAGAATCAGGCTCTCTTTCTCCTCTTTACATAAGCTACTGCTATTTTGGACCAGCAAATACCACCAAGTACAACTTTGAAGTAACTAAAGGGACCCTATAATATACCCTGTAGGCAGAGACTACCAAATGGTGCAGTGAACTCTTTAAAGTTTCTGGTAACACAATTACCTATTCATTAGCCACTCGAGTTTAGAATTGCCAGTATTCCCCTCTGCTAACTATATGACATTGCTAGTTCTGTATTTAAAAACTTGATATCTATTTAGCTTTTAAGTCTTCGATGGAGGAGCAGACAGTATTCGCTTTATCTGAAAAAGGATGGAAACACCTGTCAGCTCGTGAGTAAGAAGTAAAACTTAAGACAACAGCAGCCCTGGGACCACCTCAGAATGTACTGAACGGAAAAACGGCATCATAGCACCTGGGCATCTCAGCCTCCATTATCAGCATCGTGGGAGCGCCCTACTCTTTCAAGTGCTAGTTAAACACGTTACAAAATGCACATATGTCTACTGTGCTCCAAAAAGACTCCTGTGAGAAACTTAAGTGAATTGAAAGTGTGTTTGTCGACTTCCGTTGAGAGATACTTCTCTGTCTGTGTTTGTCAATAAAACTAGATTTCAGATCCTCCGCGCCCTTTTAGGAGTCCCGTTGCGATAGGATTACTGCCAAAGTCTTCAGAAATCATATGGTGTTCTCTTGAGATGTTACTCTGAACCTGAAAGCGTTTCTACATCAGCACTCAGTGCTGTTGAACGCGTGGTGAACTTTATAATGAGCACGCAGAAATCAGCCGGCCTGATGTTCTTTCTGTAGTTTGTTTGTCTGACAGAATGTTGAAGGAAGCAAGGAAAATGCCTAGCTTTCAGGCTTCATTTCTCTTCTGTATTATTCTGAGTAAAGGGATGTCCACACACTTTGGCGATGACAAATCTATTAAGGTGAACCATTTCCCTTCCCGAAGCTTCCATAAACCCAGTACTTAATTTGAGCAAGTGGTTGTGTTGGAGTGTAGCTTTTATAATCAAAATTAATATGAACTGCTTGCAAAATAATGTGTAATGAAGCTGCATAGAAAACGTGACAGACTAATATTAATTAACATGCACGTTTGAAATGTGCCCACGGGGAGTGGCCACCGATGTATACGATGATAAATGGAATTGATTAATAATGTATTATTAATGTACTAATGTATGATTCTGTTTTAGCATTAAGAGTTATATGTTAAGGTTTTGTTGAATTAATCATTATGCCTTAGTTAGCAAGGGTCTGGGCCTAGTTGCCTAGTCTCATATTAAATGTGTTTTTCTAACGTGGATGTGCTGTCTTCCTGAAGGACATAAAGCTGTACTTTTCCAGAAGCTAGGGATGTGTGTAACCGTAGTAAATTCTTTCTCATGAGACTCAACTTGCTCAAGGAGACATTCTTGATGAATGCAACAGTGTAATTCGCAACAGGTTCAAGGTCGCTCAAACTGGTAAAGACAATGGAGCTACTGACTAAAGCAAGGAGTGTTACTTTTTCTACCTGACATTCTACCCGTTGAAGACGTAAATCACAGGAGCCAATGAACTGCATGAGAACTGTTTTTAAGTGAAAATTCTCGTAAGGTGATCAACGGACTACTGGACAGAGATAATGGTGCACCAAATACGGACCAATTGGAAATGAGAGACTTGTCTGGCAAATTCAATTTAACGAGGTATCACAAGGAGAAATCAGCCATTTGTGTGCCTTTATCCTGCCACTCTTACTCAGCCATTTTCGTGTCTCTTACTGAGACATTAGAGGGACACTCTTAGTGTTGCTCTGATATTCTGATTTAGTCCTTGCTACTGATAGTTTAAACCATCCTCACCCTTTTGCCTTACCCGATACTTGCTTCTCTTGCTTATGAGGGAAGTATTCCTACTTACCCTATTTTGCTGAGACTTTGCTGTTCTCTCCGGGCTGATGGCGAATCGACTGCTGTCCTGAGGACGAAGACTGATTCTGTATGCTGACCCATTACGGAGGGTAACTATATGATAATGAAATTGTAATTGTTTGTTTGCCTTTTCTTTCTAGGTACCAACTGCTCTTTGATAGAGGCCATAGTTAGATGTTTTTCAAATTTGTGTTACCAAATTGTTTTGCATGAAGCCCAACATGCTGATGCTAATTTGAGGTTAGTTAAGGAGTTCACTGACAACTGGGTGCAAATAGACAAATGACTAGATCTTTGCTTTGTTGAATAACGTATTAATGCTACTCTGCTAAGGTTAATTCATGTTGAAATCGTGCTTTGTTCTAATGTTCATGATCTTTTCTTCGCTTAAGTCATATTCAAGTTGCCACATTGTGACTTTATTGATGTGTTTTCTGGTATTAAGATTAATAAACTTGCTAGTAGAGTGTAACTAATAGGGAATAAATCTAATAAAATCTTACTAAATCGAGTGTGGTTATTCAAGATTGAAAGGTCATGTTGTGTTTAAATTCTTATTAATGCAATTAACAAATTTGGTTGATTCGTTATTGCGAATATTGATGAGGTTATTGATCTAGTGATTGAAATGCGGAATAGATATCTCGTCTTGAGGTGTCCCCAATCAGGGTCAAAAGGTTCATCAGCCTAAAACGAGTCCCCGTGCAAGAAAAGCACCTAGGTCGGGATGCGTTATCAGTTCTGGTAGCAGAGGACGGTTTCGGCACTTTGGGGCCCCAAGACGAAGGACTGCTGTTTTAGAATTGTTTTTGATGTAATGCAAATTGAAAGGATGATGTTCCCTTAAGTCCCAATGACTTCCCGGGACTCCGGAGCTTGCCAAAGTGAGTTGGGTATGCTCTTGGTGTTCTAGTGATAGTATGAGTGAAGTAGGGTTTGCGCCTGCACAGCTTATGCATATCGCAGGTGAATTGTGAGAATTTTAGGCCAGGTGATGTTTTAGTAGGAGTGTGTGTACTCCGCGGTATGAGAGTAGGGAAGTCGGCGAACTTCATGTGAGTGTGGCGCTTTGTGCTCAAAATTTTCTACGTGGTTGTTGGTGATGTACGGACCCTGCGTGGTCTAAGACTCCGGAGTATATTGATAAGTGTATGAGACACTTGGGTTTATGTTGTAATTTGCGTGGTTTAATAGGTCAATCAGGAGTGGTTGACGAGTCCAGTTTGAGTCAAGTGAGTGAATGAAAACTTCAATGGAGATCTGGAAAGTTCTAAAGTGCACTAGGATGAACCATTGACAAGTGGAGAGTAGAATTTGCTGGTCGAATTGTGCTTGCGAGTGCGGGATCTGAGAAGGAGAGAGTAGCGGCCGAGGCTTCAAGTGAAATCTCTGTAAAGTTCTGAAGCGATTGTGTTACCCTTCCTGTAGTAAACCAGCAAATTTGAGTTTTGTTAGTGCTCGCAATATATTGCATTAGTTGTGTGAATTGAGAGTGAGGGAGATAACCGCAAGACTTTGTCAGCTGCAGTGTGTGTGGGTGTGACGTCATTGGAGCCGCGCTGGGATAGGCCGGTTAGTGAGAAGGGTCGCGCACGGATTGGCAGCCGTCCGTGAGAGGCAATTGGTTGAGAAGGTAGGCGAAGGGTGCCATGGGATTTAAAGTCACTTCTTGATTCAGTCATAAACGAAATAAAAGATGCAAAAATGAAGTTCTTCAAGGCTTTAAAGAGCGCTTTGAGGGGAGATGTATACAATACCGCGAGTGTGGGGGAGCCTACACCGCCAGAGGATACTCTGGCTTATGCCGTAATGGAGGAGAAGGAAGTTGCGCCATGTCTTTGGCTAAAGCAATGGTGCAAATTAACAGAGAAAGATGGTTTTTTGGCGTTTCCAGAGAATGGGACGTTTAACATAGGAGTTCTAGAGAATTTGCAGAAGGCGCTAAATGAGCAAAAGCCACCGCCGAGGCCAGCACAGTTTGAGGCGTTAGCAATTTGGGAATTGATGGCCATACGACAGCGGCAACAGAAATTTGAGAGGAGGATGAGAAAGACAGAAAAGACAATAGCGGAGGCTAGATGGGATAGTGAAAACAGAATGTGGAGAAGAGAAATAATAGACGGTGTTAGGATGTTTCCGGCGATAACCCAAGAAGCTGAGACGCAGGAAATGAAAGGCAACTTGCAAAACAGACAAGGGCTCTAACAAATGAAAGGAGAATGATTGTGCCGGTAGTAGGCTCTCTTTGTTTAAGTATGCCATCTAAATTATTAAGGAATTATATTATTATGTAACATCAAATCAGCACTTTAAATTTTTACATCTTGGGTCGGATAGTTTGTATTTATCTTGATGATGATACCATCTGGGAAATATGTATTTTGAAATCACCCCATATTGTTTTAAGAGTTTTAAATATTTGTACTATTTTAACGTTATGAAGTAATTGTCTCAGAAACCCTGGTATCTAAATGTTAAGTTATGTATCGGGATCAATGGTGGATTATAGTAGGCCATTGCCTATAGGAGCTTCTCCTATTCTAAACCTTACTATTTTCAGCCAGTGTAAAAGTATAATGAAGAAAACGTACCTTTTTTGTACAATTTAATATGTAACTTTTATGACCTATGGTCGAATAAAGTATATGATGATGAAGGAGAATAACAAGTCTTGGACGGATGCAGATGATTTAGATGATGATGCTTTCCTTAATCAGTTGTTACATGATCGTCCACCGCTATATGCCATGGATGACAATAGACCAAGTACTAGTGCAGGTCCTGTAAATTCAACCCAGAACCAGGGAACAGCGAATACAGCACAGGTAAATGCAGTCGCAACACCAGCTCCAGTAAAGAATAGTGTCAGTGTGTCCACTGCTCCAGAGATGCAGACACAGTTGCAGCCACCACCAATTCAGAGGTTCTACCCTGATGTCCCTGTATTAGAAGCCACTACGAGTATGATGGTGCCGCCTAACCAGTCATCTGCGAGATCAAAATTTGTGCAGATTGAGCCAACTCCACTTTTACTGCCGCAGCCACAGCCACAGCCACAGATGGTTCAGAGTTACACTCCGGACACAGGACTGCAGATAGCTACAGCACGGATAATGAATCAGAATATGGGGGACAGTGTTCCACAGATTGTGGGGAATACGCCAACACCAGATGCCATATCCCTACCTATTACGGTTGGTCCACCAGTACCACGGTACGTGCAGGATAAGCCTAGCGTGTGTGATCAAGTGCTAATGACCCAGGACATGACAAGAGGAGGGTTCATAGGGAACTCTCAAGGGATGAGCCCAGTGGAACAGATGGTAGAAAGATCGAGGTCTCTGTTATACTTTAGTCCAATAGGGGTTCCTCCAGATGCCCTGAGACACTCAGGGTTGGGATTATTGACTCCTCAGGTCCCAGGTGCGAATGCGTCGCAACAACCAACGATACAGGCAAATATCTTGTTCCAAGGTTTAACTGCGCAACAATTGAATGAATGGTTAGACAAGCTGAATTCACCACAGACTACTCCTGCGACAGCAGAGTGGTCAGAGAGAGAGGAATACTTGAATTTTGTGAGGTTGGGCATGGAAGCAGCCGAGTTAGTTGAAGGGAGCATGGGAGTGAACAGGCTAGAGTCATACACTGAAGCAGATTTGAGACATCTGTGCCCGAAAATAACTAAAGAAGGGAGCAAGGTGCATCAAAGGTTGGCAAACCTAGCAGACAAATATGGCATAGACATGGACAATACTAAGCATCTGAAGAGGAGTTGCAGATTAGACTTGGAGCCTAAAGATTTTGATGACATGAGGTCTACTGGAATGAAGGCCCACCTTAAGGAGATACTACAGAGTGCGCAGGTTTGGGGAGCCTTAGAGAAGTGGGAAGGCAGATGGGCAAAGAAGAGAGATAAAAGGAAAAGTTACTACTTGGAGCAGCAGCAGGCAAAACCAGCGCCAGATACCGGTACAATAAAAATGCTACCCATGAGAGAGACGGGTGGAGGGGTTCTTGTCCATGTACCGTGGTCTAGAGGTGACATTTTGTCATTCACAAATGACTTCCCCAGGCTGAGGGAAAAGCCGATAGAGTGGTACCAGCAGACAGACAGATTTGTGAAGCTTGCAAAGTGTCTCTGGGAAGACCTGAATACCCTGTTTGAGATCATTGTTCCTGCTGATATGTGGCTCGAGTGCAAGAGGAGTGTTGACTGGCCAACCGCAGAACCGGCAAGGGATAGGGTTACCGGAGCACCCTCTCCGGAGGTAATGAAGTATTATTATAAGGTAATTGAGTTTTTGAAGCAGAAAGTGTCGCCCAAAATATTGATTGGCAAAAGATTGATCGAACAGCACAGGAAGGCAAAGAATTGATACATACTTACTATGAAAGTTTGCTGAAAGCATTCAAGCATTTCAGTGGTACAGAGGTCATAGAGCTGAAAGAAATGAATTACCTTGTGTTCAGGTTCATTGAAGGGCTAAGACCAGGGATTAGCCAGATGATTAAGAATCATTTGATCTGCTGGCAAGCAAAGCCAATTGATGAGGTGTTACAGTATACAAAATACTGTAGTGATGAGATTGAGTTGAAGCAGAGAAAGCTGAAAGAGAAGGTGATGGTAATGCAAATTAAGGCAGCGCAAGCAGGGATGCAGGGAAAAGGAGTTCAGCAGATGGCGCAAGCGAGAGGTAGAGGTCGGGGAGGTTTTGTGAACCGTTGTCCAGATTTGAATACTGTTGGGGTACAAAATGACGTGCAAGGGATGAAGAAGGTGTTACCATGCCATGCGTGCTGGGGCGTGGGACATTGGAAGCGGGAGTGCCCAATGATGGTGCAGGAGGGTGTTTTTCAACAAAGCAATGATGTCAATGCATTCCAAAATGTTAAAGGACCAAGAATGAATCCAAATTTTCAGAATGACATGGTTCAGATGCAAGGTCTCCAGCCCATGCAACAAGTGCAAATGCCACGTGTACAACCAGTGCAGGTGCAGCAGGTGCAACAGCAGATTCCCGTGGTACCTAGACAGTAAATGCAGTTGCCTCTAGCTCCAATGGGACAGCAACAGGTGATGCTTCCTCAACAGGTCACAGGTCAAACAATGAGTCAAAATAATGTAGTACAACAGTACCCATTGCGTGGTGAGAATGGAATAAACGATGAATGGTCGGATGACAGCTCAGGTAGTGAGGAGTGCAGGCTTGTAGCGTTCCTAGCAGTAGATCAGAGGGGACCTTATGTGCAAGGGAAAGTGATGGGTCACAAGGTCTCATTTCTGGTAGACACAGGAGCTACACGCTCTACAGTCAGAAGTGCAGATGCACTGAAGTTGCCCCTTTCAGGACGTACAATAAAGGTAGTGGGAGTAGCAAACCAGCTCCTGACTAACCCGATCACAGATCCAGTTCAAGTAGAGATTGGTACCTTTCAGGGATTGCACAGGTTTGTAGTCTGTGATTCAAGTCCTGTGTCCCTACTGGGAAGAGACTTATTGTGTAAGACAAGGTGTTCTATCACCTGTTCGAATGAGGGAATTGAGGTGTAGACAAACAGTGATGATGAGGAGGATGATGGTCAGATCTCAGAGCCAGAGACAGAGACCACAGATGAAGAGTACCCCTTGATAAGCTTCTTCCCGATGTTCACAATGACTGATTTGCCCGCAGACCTGCATGGGACAGTCACAGAAAAAGTGTGGGACTTGACAGGAAAGGAAGTGGGATTGATAAGAGGAGTAGAACCAGTCAAAGTCGATGTGAAGCCAAATGCCGTGTTTCCACAGGTACCGCAGTACCACATGGCACAAGATGTCCACATACAGGTGACGCAGATAATTGCAGACTTTGTGAAGCAGGGTGTTCTGAAAGAAGCGATGAGCAGCCCATGTAACTCACCAATAATGGGTTGGAGAAAGCCCGGTGGGAAAGTTTGAATTGTTCAAGACTTACAAAAGATTAATGACATAGTGGTGAAGTGTTGCCCAATAGTGCCAAATCCAGCTGTGATTATGTTTCAAGTTCCATGCAACGGAGAATGGTTCTCAGTTGTCAATTTGTCCCAAGCGTTCTTTTCCGTGCCTCTTCATGAGGACAGCCAATTTCTTTCCAGTTTTAAATTCCTGGACAAGGTTTACAGTTGGTGTTGAATCCCTTGGGGGTTTTCGGAGTCACCATCTATCTTCAACCAAATTTTTAAGAAGAATTTGGAGTAATTGGAACTGCCTTTCCAATCAACTATAGTGTAACACATTGACGATTTGTTGATTGCTTCCAAAACAAGAAAGGACTGCAAGGACTGCAGTACTGTCAGAAAGAGGTGAAATATCTAGGCCATTTGATTGAGAAGGGGTCGAGGAAAATATCCAAGGAAAGAGTGACTGCCATATTGCAGATGAATCCCCCGACATCTCGGAGAGATGTTAGGATGTTTCTGGGAATGGTGGGTTACTGTCGTCAGTGGATCCCAAATTTCTCGGTTATCTCCAGACCCTTGGTGAGACTGACAGTTAAGGAGGTTAAGGATGGCCCAGATACTCTAACCATGTCCGAGAAAGAGATGAAGGCATTCATTGAGCTGAGGGAATGCATGTGCAGGGCTCCAGCTTTAGGTATGCCTGATTATACAAAGCCTTTTGTCCTGTTTTGTCATGAACGTAATGCTTGTTCTTTGTCTGTTTTGACACAGGTCCATGGACGTGCAAACCGACCAGTAGCATATTTTTCTGCTACCTTGGACCCAGTTGAAGCAGCCTTGCCAGGTTGTTTGCGTGCAGTTGCAGCAGTTGGTCAAAGCCTCACACAGTGTGAAGGCATAGTGATGGGTCACCCTTTAACAGTTATGATCCCACACTCAGTTGAAATCTTGTTGACTAGAACCAAAACTCAGCACATGACAAATGCCCATCTAACAAAATATGAAACCATTATATTGGGGTCACCAAATGTGTCACTGAAACGGTGCACTGTATTAAACCCGGCAACTTTGCTTCCAAATGAGAATACAGAGGTTGATGAGGCTGAAGAGGTAGAACATGATTCTCTTGAGGTAACAGAACTGTGCACCAAACTGAGACCTGACATTAAAGATACCCAATTGGAAGAGAATGATTATGTTATCTTTGTTGATGGCTCGTGCTTGAGAGACTCAGTAGGAGTACTGAGAGCCAGATACCCTGTGTGTACAATCACTGGTATCCTAGAAGCATCTTGGCTTGAGTGTACTCTGCACAAGTGGCTGAATTGGTTGCTCTTACTAGGGCATGCCATGCCACTGACAAGCTGAAAGTGACTATCTATACGGATAGCAGATATGGATTTGGAATTGTTCATGATTTTGGTCAGCTATGGTCCCAGAGGGGTTTAATGACCTCTTCTGGTTCTCCAGTGAAAAATGACAAAAGAATTAAGGAATTGTTGCACGCGATTTAGTTACCTCTTGAAATTGCCGTGGTGAAATGCAGTGCTCATGTGAAATCACAAGACTTTGTGTCAATGGGAAATGGATATGCGGATCAAGTTGCAAGGTTTTGCGCATTGAACTGTATATCGTTCAAGGATCAGTGGGAATTGTTACCTGAAACTGAAAATGAGATATGCACAGGTTACGCATTGAGGGTGGTTGACACGATGGAAGAATTAAAATTGTTGCAGGGACGTGCACGCAGAGAGGAGAAACGCTCTTGGCTAAAAATGCAGTGTGTTCAAAGGCCAGATGATCTGTGGGTTTCAGACGAGGGGAAAATGATTTTGCTGAGCAGTCTTCTGTCACAATCTGCAAGGTTTTACCATGGGCAAGCACATATTGGGAGAGACGCCATGATCAGGTTGTTCAAAATTGATGGGTTAAATCCGAAATTCAGATAAGCTGCAGAAGTGATTTGTCACCGGTGCATCATCTTTCAACAGAAAGGAACCGTGGTGAAGTTGAGCCACATTGGGAGAGCAGGTGGTCCATTTAGCAGAATGCAATTGGATTTTATTGAGATGCCTGTGTGTGGAGGTCTGAGATACATGTTAGTGATTGTGTGTATCTTTAGTCATTGGATTGAAGCTTATCCCACGCGTAGGAATGACAGCCTCACAGTAGCGAAGTTGCTGATTAGGGAATTGATACCACGTTTCGGGTTTCCAATCTCTTTAGAATCAGATAGAGGAAGTCACTTCAACAATGAGGTGGTTAGGCTCTTGTGTGCCGCCGTGAACATTGAACAGAAGTTGCATTGCAGTTACCGCCCTGAAGCATCAGGACTAGTTGAGCAAATGAATGGTACTCTAAAGTCAAGAATGGGAAAAATGTTTGCAGCTACGAATTTGAAATGGCCTGATGCCTTGCCCTTAGTGCTAATGTCAATGAGAAATACACCTAACGAGAAAACAGGACTGTCTCCTCATTAAATTTTCATGGGCCGAGCTATGAGATTGCCCGCAAGGCCGGCGAATGCTCTTGTGAATATCTCGGATGATATGGTGTTGGACTACTGCAAGGGTCTGGCTGACGTGGTCCGCTCTTTCTCTCACAAGGTGGAAGCAACCACACTGCCAATGATAGATGATCCAGGTCACAACCTGAAAGCTGGTGACTGAGTTGTTGTCAAGAAACACGCGAGGAAGTTGTGTTTGGAGCTACGTTGGAAGGGGTCGTATCAAGTGATACTGACAACTACTACTGTTCTGAAGAGTGCAGGAATTCCAAACTGGATCCATGCCAGTCACACAAAGATGGTGACGTGTCCAACTGATGAGGAAATTGAGTTGTCGAACATAACAGCTACAGAAAAGGAAGTCTCAGGGCCGTAGAATAATCAAAGGGGAACTGAGACTACAGGAGAGCCTGTTGAGGACGACTTGGTCACTCAAACAGTAACAGATATCCAGAGGGGTGACGGTGAGCCTATCTCAACTGAGGCACCAGGAGGACCGACCCAAAGAGAGGTTCTCTCAGAAGCAGACGGATAAGGGTTTGAAGTTGAGCCCCTGACAGGCCCAGAGGTGAAGGGGTTGAGGCGGAAGGAAGTCAGAGTGCCCGTACTCCTCCTGAGCCGCTTGCAGGTCTAGCAAGAGAGAACACCATAGCACAAGAGGAGGGCGTTGAACCGCAACCGGGAAAGCCAAACTATGAAGGGACACTGAAAGGAGATAAGTGGCCAGAACAGCAAGTGACAAAAGGAAAAGTGGTTGTCGATGAGACAATTGAGGAGGAGATAGATACAACAAGGAAAGAAGATCTGAGCGAAGGAGAGTTGCAAGGTGATCGCAAATTGAAAAGAAAGAGAATAGCAAACAGAAGATACGCAGGTCCTGAATGGGCTTATGCAACGTCATCTGAGTGGCAACAAGAATTCTTGGCATTCTGTTTTGATCGAGAAGTCCCAGGTCAATACTAAAGTACCTGAGTTGGCCGCAAGAAGAGACTATGATAAGTTGAAATTGAGCTGAGAAACCTGAGGAAAGAAACTGATTAATTATCGGATGTGTCTCTGTTAACCTGAATTGACTTTTGAAAACTGATTGTGACAAGCTGCTAACCGGATTGACAAAGGACCCTGGGAGCGCATGAGAAAGCTGTAAATACTTGCTAAAAAGAGACTTTGCTTAGCCTTGCTGAGAAAAAAAAAAGAGAAAGCTTCTAACCATCCTCAGTTTGGTTGTTTAAGTTTGTAGCAAGTTACTTTCTGACTCTTTACAGATCATGCCTAGTGCGGGAGATGACAGTGAGGGGAGTAGGCGTTGTAAATATTTGGGTGTTGCTTTGGGTATTGAGTGATATTCATTATAGCTTTGTTTGTGGAGATGCGATTGGTGGATGAGAATGAAGCTAACAATGCCACAGCTTCTGAGACTGCTACACTAACACCTTGGGAGAGGTTTGAGCAAGATACAAAGTATCTACATGAAGAAACTAACACAAAGGGGGAACTGTCTACTAATGTTTTCTATCTCTTGCTGAGTGAGTTTGTTGACACTATGGATGCAAAAGCTTGTTATGTGTGTACACAAATTCCTGTTTCGGTGCAAGAGGGGGTTACATAGCACAGTTTGCCACTAACTTATGGAATAAGTTGTAGTTTGCTATTAACGCGTTTTTATAACTAAGAAGCGCAATGTTTTTACTCTAACTATGATCTTGTGTTCTCTTATGTGCCTATCATAGAAGATTTGAATAGTGCAGCTAAATATTATGCCATAAAGCTGATTAAAGGGTTCTTTGAACCTAGAGTAACAATTAGTATGTCATATGCACACCGCAATAATTTGACATGCTTGCTTACACCTGTAGAGAAAATCTTTTAAGATCACACTGAAGATAGAAGAAGGGTTTTAAAGGGGAAATTAGAAAAAGGCTTGCAGCAACGATCCTTTCTTAGTAGTAGTTACAATGGAATTAGGGAACAAGGGAAACTAGCTTTAGACGCTCGACATGTAGGTAAGCTTTGCATAACATGGCCAAAGTCATATTATGATAATGTGTTTGTGGGAACGAGTGAATGTAAGCATGTGTTTTTGTATCTGAATAAATGGACATTCATGCTAAATGGAATGGATGAAGCGATCCCAGGGGTCTATTATATTTGTGGACTTAATGCTTATTACCGTCTTCCAAAAGAATGGTATGGGACATTTTATTTGGGAATAGTTTTCCCAAAGATTTACCAACTAGAGGATTTAAAGAAATTCCCGAAAGTGACTGAATTACTTTGTGCTAGACAAAAGAGAGAAACTGCTGCTGGTGTAGTAGGGGACATATATGGAGCAATAATTCCTTCTATAGGGGTTGTCGTAAACTCCATAAAGATTCTGAAGTTGTCTACTGTTGTGGATAACATGCTGACAAATTTCACGGGAGCTATACTCCTGATGGATACTGAACTTGCTGCGGAAAGGGCTATGACTCTTCAAAACAGGCTTGCTTTAGACATTCTTTTAGGGAAAAGTGGCGGAGTTTGCAAGATGCGTAATGAGCGTCACTGCTGTGCCTACATACCTGACAATAGTAATGAGATTAGAAGTATGCTTACTAACCTAACAAGAGAAAGTGCAGATTTGAAGGAATTGAAGGAACCTGGAGTTTGGGAAAAGGTTGGAAAGGGACTTGCTCATGTGGGAAGCTGGTTTAGTAGTATTTGGCATGGGATATTGGGGAAATTAATACAGGGAATAGTGATCATTCAAGCTTGTTTATTTGGGCTATGGTTATCATGCAATTAAAGCAAAATTGGCAAAACATAATGCGAGGAGGGAAGAAAAGAAAAGGGAGAAAATGTTCAGAGCAAAATATGAAAAGACAAAATCAGGGGAAGAAATAGAAATGAAGGAGATAAGAAAGTGAACGAATTGTGAAGAAAGGATTTGTGTGATGACAAGAGTCATCAGAGGAGGGATTGTTGGAGTGTAGCTTTTATAGTCAAAATTAACATGAACTGCTTGCAAAATAATGTGCAATGAATCTGCATAGAAAACGTGACAGACTAATATTAACATACGCGTTTGAAATGTGCCCATGGGGAGTGGCCACCAATGTATACGATGATAAATGGACTTGATTAATAATGGATTATTAATGTACTAATGTATGATTCTGTTTTAGCACTAAGAGTTATATGTTAAGGTTTTGTTGAATCAATCATTAGGCCTTAGTTAGCAAGGGTCTGGGCCTAGTTGCCGGGTCTCATATTAAATGTGTTTTTCTAATGTGCGATGTGCTGTCTTCCTGAAGGACATAAAGCTGTACTTTTACAGAAGTTAGGGATGTGTGTAACCATAGTAAATTCTTTCTCATGAGACTCAACTTGCTCAAGGAGACATTCTTGCTGAATGCAACAGTGTAATTCGCAACAGGTACAAGGTCGCTCAAACTGGTAAAGACAATGGAGCTACTGACTAAAGCAAAGAGTGTTACTTTTTCTACCTGACATTCTACCAGTTGAAGACGTAAATCACAGGAGCCAATGAACTGCATGAGAACTGTTTTTAAGTGAAAATTCTCGTAAGGTGATCAGCGGACTACTGGACAGAGATAATGGTGCACCAAATACGGACCAATTGGAAATTAGAGACTTGTCTGGCGAATTTAATTTAACGACGTATCACAAGGAGAAATCAGCCATTTGCGTGCCTTTATCCTGCCACTCTTTCGTGTCTCTTACTGAAGCATTAGAGGGACACTCTTAGTGTTGCTCTGATATTCTGATTTAGTCTTTGCTACTGGTACTTTAAACCATCCTCACCCTTTTTGCCTTACCCAATACTTGCTTCTCCTCCTTATGAGGGAAGTATTCCTACTTACCCAATTTTGCTGAGACTTTGCTGCTCTGTCCGGGCTGATGGCAAATCGACTGCTGTCATGAGGAGGAAGACTGATTCTGTATGCTGACCCATTACAGAGGGTAACTATATGATAATTAAATTTTAATTGTCTGTTTGCCTTTTCTTTCTAGGTACCAACTGCTCTTTGATAGAGGCCATAGTTAGATGTTTTTTCAAATTTGTGTTACCAAATTGTTTTGCATGAAGCCCAACATGCTGATGCTAATTTGAGGTTAGTTCACTGACAATAGGGTGCAAATAGACAAATGACTGGATCTTTGCTTTTTTGAATAACTTATTAATGCTACTCTGCTAAGGTTAATTCATGTTGACATTGTGCTTTGTTCTAATGTTCATGGTCTTTGCTTTGCTTAAGTCATATTCAAGTTGCCACATTGTGACGTTATTGATGTGTTTTCTGGTATTAAGATTAATAAACTTGCTAGTAGAGTGTAACTAATAGGGAATAAATCTAATAAATCTTACTAAATCGAGTGTGGGTATTCATGACTGAAAGGTCATGTTGTGTTTAAATTCTTATTAATGCAATTAACAAATTTGGTTGATTCGTCATTGCGAATATTGATGAGGTTATTGATCTAGTGATTGAAATGCGGAATAGAAATCTCGCCTTGAGGTGTCCCCAATCAGGGTCAAAAGGTTCATCGGCCTAAAACGAGTCCCCGTGCAAGTAAATTACCTAGGTCGGACGCGTTATCAGTTCCAGGTAGGGCCCATTAGCACTCTCTTTTGGAGACCAGGACTTTCTCTTAATCATCAGATTTTTACCCAGAAGTAGAGTGAGAAAGGCAGCAAAGGTGGAAAGGAGAAAGAAAATGTTTAGATAATAGTGAAAGGGGAGCAAGGGTTGAAAAAGGACCTCCATGATTCAGATAAAGTGACATGGGTGTGTGGTGGAGCTTGAACAAGACAGGAAGTGGAATCAAGAGTAGACATGCCTTGGCATTTGGCAACCCCAACATTTGACAGTGACACCAGCGGGCTTCTGAGAAAACTTTTACCACTGACACTTACTGTTTTACTAATTAAAGCACTGCTTAATAGCTGACATATTGTGTAAGCACAAGTATAACATTTTAGAATCCGTCTTCCTTGTCATACTGTGGGAGTCATACCCCAATAGTCAATTACACCCCAATATTATGATCACCCAAAAATTTACCTTTGGCTGCTTGGCTTCTACACCCTTGTTCTTGTGATGTGTTACTACTCTCTCAACATCAGTCCTCACAAATCAACCTAGCAAATTAATAAGAAGTGACTGCAGCCGCTAAACTGAGTTCTAGATCAATGAAATTTTACAGGATTTCATTACAGAAATCTCAAAATGGGCATTACAGAGAAATGCAAAATATATGACATGCAGACTCATATACACAGTACGGTAAGAAATCAGAATTTTTCTAAGTCCCAACAAGCATCAAAATCATAATTGGAACTGACAGAGACAAATTGAAATCATCTAAATAATCAGTCTAAGGGCCTGATTTAGATCTTAACGGTAATACTGTCATCCCACTGCAGCCCCAAGTACTCCATCAAAATGATGGGGTTCCAACCTCTGTATTTATATTTATGCCGGTTCAACTGCCGTCCCTGTTGACGGAGTGTACTCAGTCACGCTAGCTGTATCCTGCAGCCGATGTGCTGGACTTCAATCCTGGTGAGTATTATTCTGTAGCCGGCATTGCACTGACCATATTTAGATAACACAGTCATGCTGGGGGTGTACCAGCTGTGGTCCCATGACGGTGGGAGTGCGTTGTGAGACCCATTCAGCATTGTACTATGACTGTGGCTATTTGCTGGATGCTAGCAGCCCACACCTGATATATATTGAACAATTGTGAAGACCTACATACCTCACAATAAAACACACTCCATTTCAGACCATGATCCTTCGCCATTACACTGAGAACACCATTGTGCTGCTGATTTTGCCACACAGAAATCAGGTTTTGTTGATTTCTTTTTCTTATTTTTTTAAAACTTTTCTCATATTTGTTTAATTTTTCATCAATATTTGGGGTACTAGTTAATTGTTTTAGACATTCTCTATGGCAGGGAGGAGACATCCACATTTTACAGGGGACAATTGTCAGCAATGGTGGATGGAATTATTAGAGCAGAACCACAATGGTTTGGAGCACAAGTGCAAAATTCAACCATATCTGAGAAAAGGGAAATGTGGACCTGAATAGTGAACAGAGCGCAATAGCAACAATCTGCACACACAGGGAGAAATTAGGCAGAGGTGGAATGACCTGTGAGGGAAGTATGCTCACTGGCATCCAAGTGTCACCTGGAGGCCCTGAGGACTTGTAGTAGTTTTCTGAGTCCCCCTTACAACTGTTTCCTTGGGAGAAGAAGGTCTTGCAGATCTTTGACAGGAATCTCTGGTGGAGAGAAGACTGGTAAGTTGAACTTTGCAATGCCTCACTAATCACAAACAGAGTGTTTGCTCTTCTGTTAGCTGTTTAGATAACATCCTTATCAAAACATATGTATCTAAACTTGTGTCCAAAATAGCTTGTTTCATCCAAATTACTAGTATCATCATTGTATCTCTCATTTTAACAATGAGCAAAATGTTTTGTCGGATTATGTTTTGTTCTCCATGGATCATCCCTTTACATTTGCCTGGTTCCTTGCTTTACCTCAATGTAGGATGTTGTATTTTAAAAAACAGGTTCTAAACTCCATCTATTTGCACATGAAGGTATGGTGCTTGGAAATTGTATTTTCACCTATTCACGTTATACTCATGTGTGTGTACATATTGTAAATGTGTGTTCATTTTCAATAAAGTTCTTTTAATTGGTATGTGTTATCCACTTTGTAACAAGTATTCTCAATGGTTTTAACAAATGACTACAACTACCATGATGCCCTGTTTTTGTCTCTGGAAAAAAATACAGCATTTTTCATGGTATGTATGAAAATGTAATCTGCTGTGTTGATCCAGCATGTTGCCACCTTCTTGTTACTCCACTGAATTGAAATACTTACTTGCATAATTTGTTGAGTCAAAGGTTTCCAATTATGCCTGTGGCATGCTGAATATAAGTAGTATTGATACACAGGGCCAGATTTACAAGGCCCTATTGCCGCCGGAGAGCCACTTATTGTTATGATGCCTTGTTGCTAATCATTTCTCCATATTTACAAGGAGGTGTAACGCCACTTTGTATGGCTTTATACCTCCTTGTAAATGTGGTACTATCCTATGCAGTTTTCTGCATCAGAAGGGCCTAAAACAGGTGTTGCAGTGGGCGTTCCATCGCAATACCCATTGCTTTTGATACTGCCCCAAATTTACGAGAAATAGTAAATCTGTGGCAGCGCCAAAAACTAATGCCACCCCAAGGGTCGAAAACTTTTATTCCTCCTAATTTTTTGCTTTTTACATCTGTGCTGCATTCTGCATCACACATAGACGAAGCACAATGCCATGGATGATTGTTTATGTGCAGGAAGGTGTCCCCCCTGCACATAAATTATCATACATGGCATGAGTAGAAGCCATTTACAGTGCAATATCTGGCCTAAAGAGGTAATTCTAAGTCCTGGCCTCCTCACTGAGAGCAGCCTCCCAAACTTCCCACCCTCGTGTCCCAATTCCCACCCCTTCCCCATCTCATTGTCTTATTCCTTGCCCTGTTCAAAGCGCATTCATTGCTTTGCATGCACACACTCCAACACACACAAGCAGCAAATCAGTACATAAACACAGGCACAGTCTGTATCCCATTGTTCCCAGGCTCGACTCTAACAATTATGCTTACATTTTTCATTTCAGAAGTTAATTGAGAGACTTATCTGATTGTTCTATTAAAATGTAATTTATTTTTCCATATATTTGTCCTGGCATTAATGTTAGATTATTAGAAAACGATTGCTGATGATGTTATTTATGCAAATGTGTGTGACATGTGTCAGAGTCACCAGATCCTCGGGGTCTGCGCACGTTCCCAACACGTCCACCACTGAACAGCTCCAAGACTCTGATAGATAAATCACAGAGGCTAAGAGAGTTCAAGAGGGGAAGAGGGGATTAGGAAGGGAACAGCTGGGGAGGAGACCTGTAGTAAAAAAAAGGTTAAAACACACAATATGAAAATTACATCTCATGAAATCAATACTAGACTATGACTCTAAGCCTAGTCATTCTGAAAACATGAACAACCTAAGAAATAGGCTTAAAATAACTAAGTTTCAAGATGGCCGGATACCTTTAAGGGAATAAAGATGGATTAAATGAAACTTTCAAATTCAAGTACTTTCCTTTACATGGGAATCAGGAAAAAACATTCTGAATAAGTTCTAAACCAGTCATATGAATCCTTTTTTGATAATGCATACTAGGACCATGCAATATTGCATCTAGAAACTCTGGTCTTCTGTGTTCTCTTGAAATGTTTCAACACGAATTGCGCACATTGCAGATTTTCATATATAGAGTAAACACCATAAAAGGACTGTGCACCATGAATAACACAATATGGATCCAGGAAACAAATCACACAACTTGTCAACTCGAATATTACCTAATAAATGTTTTAGAATAAATGGCATACAATGAACAACATGAATTAAGCTCGAAGAGAGAATCGTGCGTCTTGCTGATTCGAGTGCCACCATGTAAAATGTCAAGAAATGGTAGCACGCAATGAATATCAAGGTTAAATCACCATTAAACGAATCGCGCGTCTTGCCGATTCGTAAGCCACGATGTAAATGCCACAAAATAACAGCGCGCAATGAATAACAAGATTAAAGCACCATGAAACGAATCGCGCGTCTTTTGCCGATTCTTAAGCCACCATACAAATGTCAAGAAATGGTAGCGCGCAATGAATAACAAGATCAAATTATCATGAAACGAATCGCGCGTCTTGCCGATTCGCAAGCCACCATGCAAATTTCAAGAAATGGTAGCGCGCAATGAGTGACAAGATCAAATCAGCATGAAATGAATCGCGCGTCTTGCTGATTCGCAAGCCACCATGCAAATGTCAAGAAATGGTAGCGCGCAAAGTAATCTGTTAATCATTAAAGAATTAGGCCAAGAATATGAAAGTTTTCGATAACGGCGCCGGGAGGTCAGCCCAACCACCGTCTTACCGCCCAGAACAAGGATCACCGATGAAGAATGAAGGGCAGAGGCCTGGAAGATCAAATAGGCCACCGGGACAGGAGCTCAGGAAGTAGCTGCTGCTCTGCACCGGGACCGCTGAATAGTGAGCACTTGGAGCTGGGTTGGCTCCCTTTTATAGAGTCTTGGCCCAGCCCACAAACACACCCAGACATGCTGCAGGGAAAGTCTCTGGAAGGCCCTGGAAAGGGACCACACCCTAACACACTCTGAAAGCCTGCAGCAATACATTGCAAATTAACAGTATTTGTAAACACATAAAAAATAAGTCTTCAGGATTAAACTCTGCAATGCAAAAGGTTAAACAACAACATATCAGCACAATGCATAAATTACGTTGTTTTGAGAGTGCTGGGTTTTTGCATTCTAGTCGCCAATAGAGCGCGCACTGCCCTGGTGTTGACAACATGCACCTATTCTCATTTCTGACAGTAACATAAACAGTTTATAGTTTTGATATATTTATATAGTGCATACATTAGTGTTGTACATTTGTGATGATATGTCGATTTTGATGAAAGCATTCAGCATGTTACTGGATATATGGTTATATTTTTGTGACTTGAGAATGCATTTGTGTTAAGTTCAACATGATGTGTTGATGATAAACACATGCATTACACAGGAATATGACACTTTAGAGTTAAATGCCAACTAAGGGCAGTTTTACAAGGAGCTTTGCGCAGTTGTAGTGTCATTTTTTGCACAGCGGTGGCGCAATCAGTGCTCCACACTGCTCTATATTGACAAACTGACGCACTGAGCAAGTTTATAGAGACCTGCGCCATATTATACCTGCATCAGGTATAATGTATGCAGGGTGGGCATTCTCACGTTAAAAGCCACGTAGAACTGACACAGTCAAATTTACAACTTTTCACTGCATCACTCTACGACTTGACTGCCCCCTCAAACTAGGCGTAACGATTGATGCAGGGCTTTTACCATGGGACTCGTCTCTATGTTCTAACGCATTGCTGGAGTTGCGTCAGTCTTACAACCAACTCCATCAATGAGTCACTTTAATGATAAAAGTTTTTGAATTTCTGACGCATCCATGAATCCTTGCGCCATAGAGCCCTGTATTGTAAATAAAGTGGATCCATGGCGTTGTAAGGGCATTTGCAGAAGGAGCAAGAAAATGGATGCATCAATGCTGATAGGTTAGCTCTTGTAATTGAGGCCCCTAATGCTTCATATAGTTGCACAAACCAAGGGGGCATGTGACCTTAATACATCTCTGACATGATTGACATTTAGAGGTTACATTGGTTGTACAGTCTGTGTAAACCCACTTGTTTCATCGTGTAGTGCAAATACTACATTAGACTGGCGTTATGCATGTACATTGATGTGTACTGTTTACATGCATGATATGATAGCTTGTATTAAATGATTATACACACCTGTATGGACACATTTCTTTTTAGAGATTGTTGTGTGCTTATGTGTAGTTGTCCATCAGCATGCAAGCAGTTGGCACCAAATTGGTGAGTTTTAATGATATGCCGAGGTGTTTTATTTTAAGTTTTTGTGCCTACCACATTACACACATTAGGAGTGTGCATCACTGTACTTTTGCTTGCACTTTTTTTAAACATGCACAAATCCACTGCTAATGTACACAGGCAATTCCGAATCTGACAGGTAAAACAGTGACTTACCTTCGGTTCCAGCAATGACAAGGTTAATTTTTGTCGTGGTCCAGTAGCAGCAGGAAAGATCGAACATGTACAGTTGGATTCATGGCAGCAGGAAATGAGAAACGTAGGAAAAATTTACATTTTGTGCTTTTGCCCCTCCCAATCCACCAACTCAGGTGTGGCGGGTTAGCTGCCACATTTGCGTAGGCAGGAAGGCACCTCTTGATTGGATCGACAGTAAAAGTCGCTGGAATCCCAAAGCCAGTCCCTTTTGCTTATTGCAGAATTGATGTGAGTGAAGATTCCTGGTAGTGATGACGGTTCTTCGGTGGTCTTTCGACTATGGGACCATCAACATCTTAATAGAGTGGGCGGACCGCCAAGGCTGCAGGCGGGATTCCTGATGGAAAACCAATGACCTGTCTATTACCGCCAACTTCTAAATCAGGCCCAAGTCCTGTAAGGAAAACAAAAAAGCTACATTCTATTCGTCACATTCACAAGGAACACTGACAGCATCCCTAGGAGAACAAGCATTGGCAAAGCCAATAGGTCTTGCCTATGGAAGAGCTGTTGGCTTTGCTAATGTGTTTTAGCCATGTTGTACACCAGTGTGGCTGCTGATCAACATTGCTAAATATTTGAGGTGTAGAGGAGACTGACATAGAGTGTTGTAGAGTGGAATGGCAAAGAGTGGAGTACAGTGTTGTGGAGTGGAGTGGCAGAGAGTGTTGTGTATTGGAATGGCATATTGTGGAGCCATGTAGACTGGCATACACTGGAGTGGCATAAAGTAGAGTGAGCTGGTGTAGAATGCATTGCTCTAGAGTGGTGTAGAGTATAGTGGTTTAGAGTGCAGTGGTATTGAGTGCAGTAGCATTGAATCCTGTGGCATACAATGCATCATCGTAGAATGCAGTAGCATAGATTATAGTGGTGCATAGTAGAGGGCAGTGGTGCAGAGTGCAGTGGCACAAAATAGGGTGGTGCGGAGTGGAGTGGTGCAGAGTGGAGTGGCATGGAGTAGATTGTCTCAAAGTAGAGTGGCACAGAGTAGAGTGACACAGAGAAGATTACAGTGACAGATTGTAGTGCCTTAGAGGTCAGTTGCATAGAGTAGAGTGGCATAGAGTGATGCAGAGTGGAGTGGTGGAGTGCTGAGTGATGCAGAGGGCAGTGGTTCAGATTAGAGTAGAGTGGTGGAAAGTACAGGGGCATAGAGTGCAGAGTAGAGTTGTAAAGAAATGGCTCCCTGTTGCAGTTACCCCCCACCTTTTGCCTGATACTGATTCTGACTTGACTGAGAAGTGTGCTGGGACCCTGCTAACTAGACCCCAGCACCAGTGTTCTTTCACCTAAAATGTACCATTGTCTTCACAATTGGCACAACCCTGGCATCCAGGTAAGTCCCTTGTAACTGGTACCCCTGGTACCAAGGGCCCTGATGCCAGGGAAGGTCTCTAAGGGCTGCAGCATGCCTTATGCCAGCTTGTGTGTGCTGGTGGGTAGAAAATGACTAGGTCGACATGGCACTCCCCGCAGGGTGCCATGCCAACCTCACACTGCCTGTGGCATAGGTAAATCACCCCTCTAGCAGGCCTTACAGCCCTAAGGCAGGGTGCACTATACCACAGGTGAGGGCATAGGTGCATGAGCACTATGCCCCTACAGTGTCTAAACAAAACCTTAGACATTGTAAGTGCCGGGTAGCCATAAGAATATATGGTCTGGGAGTCTGTCAAAAACTAACTCCACAGCTCCATAATGGCTACACTGAATACTGGGAAGTTTGGTACCAAACTTCTCAGAATAATAAATCCACACTGATGCCAGTGTTGGATTTATAAAAAAATGCACACAGAGGGCATCTTAGAGATGCCCCCTGTATTTTACCCAATTGTTCAGTGCAGGACTGACTGGTCTGTGCCAGCCTGCTGCTGAGATGAGTTTCTGACCCCATATGGTGAGGGCCTTTGTGCTCTTTGAGGACAGAACCAAAAGCCTGCTCTGGGTGGAGGTGCTTCACCCCTCCCCACTGCAGGAACTGTAACACCTAGCAGTGAGCCTCAAAGGCTCAGGCTTCATGTTACAATGCCCCAGGGCACTGCAGCTAGTGGAGATGCCCGCCCCCCGAACACAGCCCCCACTTTTGGCGGCAAGTCCAGGAGAGATAATAAGAAAAACAAGGAGGAGTCACTGGCCAGTCAGGACAGCCCCTAAGGTGTCCTGAGCTGAGGTGACTCTGACTTTTAGAAATCCTCCATCTTGCAGATGGAGGATTCCCCCAATAAGATTAGGGATGTGCCCCCCTCCCCTCAGGGAGGAGGCACAAAGAGAGTGTAGCCACCCTCAGGGCTAGTAGCCATTGGCTACTAACCCCCCAGACCTAAACACACCCCTAAATCGAGTATTTAGGGGCTCCCAGAACACAGCAAGATAGATTCCTGCAACCTAAGAAGAAGCTGAAAAACCCTGCAGAGAAGACAGAGACACCAACTGCTTTGGCCCCAGCTCTACCGGCCTGTCTCCCCACTTCTAAAGACACTGCTCCAGCGACCCTTTCCCCAGCGACCGGCGACCTCTGAATCCCCAGAGGACTGCCCTGCATCTAGAAGGACCAAGAACCCCCGAGGACAGTGGCTCTGTTCACCCAAGACTGCAACTTTGTAACAAAGGAGCAACTTTAAAACAACTTGCGTTTCCCGACGGAAGTGTGAGACTTGCCACTCTGCACCTGACGCCCCCGGTTCGACTTGTGGAGAACAAACACTTCATGGAGGACTCCCCGGCGACTGCGAGACCGTGAGTAGCCAGAGTTGCCCCCCCTGGGCCCCCACAGCGATGCCTGCAGAGGGAATCCCAAGGCTCCCCCTGACCGCTACTGCCTGCTTCTCAGATCCCGACGCCTGGTAAAGACTCTGCACCCGCAGCCCTCAGGACCTGAAGGATCCGAACTCCAGTGCAGGAGTGACCCCCAGGAGGCCCTCTCCCTTGCCCAGGTGGTGGCTACCCCAAGGAGCCCCCCCACTTGCCAGCCTGCATCACTGAAGAGACCCCTTGGTCTCCTCTTGATTTCAATTACAAACCCGACGCTTGTTTGCACACTGCACCCAGCCGCCCCGTGCTGCTGAGGGTGTACTTTCTGTGTGGACTTGTGTCCCCCCCGGTGCCCTACAAAACCCCCCTGGTCTGCCCTCAGAAGACGCGGGTACTTACCTGCTGGCAGACTGGAACCGGGGCACCCCCTTCTCCATTGAAGCCTATGCGTTTTGGGCACCACTTTGACCTCTGCACCTGACTGGCCCTGAGCTGCTGGTGTGGTAACTTTGGGGTTGCTCTGAACCCCCAACGGTGGGCTACCTTGGACCCAAACTTGCACTCAGTGTCTAGTTTTAAAATAGCTATATGTCATTTATGTGAAAACTGTATATGCTATTTTGCTAATTCAAAGTTCCTAAAGTACCTACCTGCAATACCTTTCATTTGAAGTATTACATGTAAATCTTGAACCTGTGGTTCTCAAAATAAACTAAGAAAATATATTTTTCTATACAAAAACCTATTGGCCTGGAATTGTCTCTGAGTGTGTGTTCCTCATTTATTGCCTGTGTGTGTACAACAAATGCTTAACACTACTCCTTTGATAAGCCTACTGCTCGACCACACTACCACAAAATAGAGCATTAGAATGATCTCTTTTTGCCACTATCTTACCTCTAAGGGGAACCCTTGGACTCTGTGCATACTATTCCTTACTTTGAAATAGTGCATACAGAGCCAACTTTCTACATTGGTGGATCGGCGGTGGGGTACAAGACTTTGCATTTGCTGGACTACTCAGCCAATACCTGATCACACGACTAAATTCCAAAAATTGCCATTAGAAACAGATTTTTGAAATTTGAGCTATTTTTCTAAATTTTTAAAAGTCCTGCTAGGGCCTTGTGTTAGTCCCTGTTAGCATTTCTTTTAGAGTTTAAAAGTTTTGTGAAAGTTTGAATTAAGTTCTAGAGATAGTTTTATATTCTTAAAAAGTATTCCAACTTTTAGAAACAAAGGGGGTCATTACAACCCAGGCGGATGGCGGAGAACCGGTGGTAAGACCGCCAACAGGCTGGCGGTCTTACCTAGGTGAATTATGACCATGGCGGTTACCGCCATGGTCATCCGCCGGTTCTCCGTCCCGCCCGCCAGGGCGGAAACGACCGCCGGGCTCCTGCGGCCATCAGTATACCGCCGGCGGTATTTGGAACTGGCTTACCACCGTGGATTTACAGCGGTTTGAACCGCCATGAAATCCATGGCAGTAAGCACTATCAGTGCCAGGGAATTCCTTCCCTGGCACTGATAGGGGTCTCCCCCACCCCCACCCCGAATCCCTCCCCTACCCCCCCACCACCCCTGCCACCCCCCAAAGGTGGCAGGGCCCCCTCCCCACCTGACCCCCAACATAACATTACGGACACACACCCGACACGCATGCAGGCACCACCAACACGCACACACCCCGACATACATGCCCACAGCCACACACACTGTCAGGCACGCACACCCACATTGAAACATACACGCACACATCCATGCAGATATATCTACAGACATACACGCACTCATTCCCATACACACAACACCCCCGCAAGCATACACGCACTCACACGCCCCCTCTACATACACCCACGCACACACCCATGCACCCACACAACACACCACTCCCCCCACCCCCCTCCCCTAACGGACGATTGACTTACCTGGTCCGTCGATCCTCTGGGAGGGGACGGGAGTCATGGGGGCAGCTCTGCCGACACTGCCACGCCAACAGAACACCGCCACAGCGAATCACAGGACGTGATTCGCTTGGCGGTGTTCTGTTGGCGTGGCGGTGGAGGTGGAGCAACCTCCACTTCCCCCCCGCCCGCAAGTATGGCTGTTGGCGGTTCTCTGTCGGAATAACGACGGAAAGCAGCCAACAGTCATAATACGCCGAGCGGCAAACCGCCTGCACAGGCTGTCTTCCGCACGGCTGTCCCTCAGCGGTCTTGCAAAAAGACTGCCGAGGTCGTAATGACCCCCATAATGTCTAATGCAGAAGAGAGTGTGATGGAACTCGAACTCACACCTTACCTCCATCTTAGAATGAGGGAGCTAAGGTCTCTCTGCAAAATAAAAAAAATAAAAGTTGGCATAAGCCCTTCCAAAGCACAGCGCCAGGAGCTGCTGGCAGAGTTTGACAAAGCCAACCCCTCTGAGGATGACCTCCCAGAGGATGAAGCTAGTGACTTGGAGGAGAATTCCCCCCCTCCAGTCCTAATTAGGGAGATCAGGGCCCATCAAGCCCTGACTCCAACTGTGATAGTCAGAGATGCTGCTTCCCTCACAGGAGGGTCCAGCACATCTGTAATCACTGAGGATAGCCTCAGTGAAGATGACCTCCTGCTAGCCAGGATGGCCAAAAGATTGGCTTTAGAGAGACAGCTCCTAGCCATAGAAAGGGAAAGACAAGAGATGGGTTTTGGTCCCATCCATGGTGGCAGCAACATAAATAGGGTCAGAGATTCTCCTGACATGTTGCAAATCCCAAAAGGGATTGCAATTAAATATGAAGATGGTGATGACATCACCAAATGGTTCACAGCTTTTGAGAGGGCTTGTGCATCCAGAAAAGTAAACAGATCTCACTGGGGTGCTCTCCTTTGGGAAATGTTCACTGGGAAGTGTAGGGATAGACTCCTCACACTCTCTGGAAAAGTTTCAGAATCCTATGACCTCATGAAGGCTACCCTGATTGAGGGCTTTGGATTCTCCACTGAGGAGTATACAATTAGGTTCAGGGGGGCTCAAAAATCCTCGAGCCAGACCTGGGTTGATTTTGTAGACTACTCAGTGAAAACACTGGATGGTTGGGTAACTGGAAATGAAGTGCATGACTACGTTGGGCTTTATAATTTGTTTATGAAAGAACACATTTTAAGTAACTGCTTCAATGAAAAGTTGCATCAGTATCTGGTAGACCTAGGTCCAATTTCTCCCCAAGAATTGGGAAAGAAGGCAGACCACTGGGTCAAGACTAGGGTAACCAAAACTTCCACTTGGGGTGACCAAAAGAAAGGGGTTACAAAGCCTCCCCAGGAGAAAGTGGGTGACACTAGAAATAAAGAAAAAGAGTCCTCTGTAGGCCCCCAAAAACCAGACCAGGTGGGTGGGCCCCGAGACACAACCCAAAACAAAGGTGGGTACCAGGGTAAGAACTGGGATGCCACTAAGGCATGGTGCCATAACTGTAGACAGACAGGGCACCACACCAAGGACACTTTTTGTCCCAAAAACTAACACCCCCTAGCAAAATCCCATGGGTGACCAGTGTAGCCACTGGGGATGACTCCTCAGGTGAGGAGGTCTTCATAGCCTTCAACTGGAAAAAGGGCCCAACAGGTGAGTTGGAGATTCCAGAGGGAAGTAGACACTTCCACCACCTACTGGTGAATGGAATCCCAGCCACTGCCCTGAGAGACACTTGTGCCAGTCACACTATTGTGCATGACAGGCTGGTGTTCTCAAACCAGTACATCCCAGGTGAGACTGCCAGAGTAAGAGTTAGCCCAGACAGGGTCACTGATATGCCTGTGGCTTTTATGCCCATAGAAGTGGGTGGGACTTTTAGCTGGAGAAGGGTGGAAGTCAGTACAGACCTCCCCCTTGATTGTCTCCTTGGAAATGACTACCCAGGGGTTAGTCAGAGCCCAAGAGAGGAACTGGTCCAGTGCCAGTCCTCTCCCAAGGATTCTGGAGGTGCTGTTTCTGCAGTAACTGCAAGTAGACCCCAGAAGAAAAAGAAAAGAAAACAGTGTAGGAAGGGTGGACAACCTTTAGCCAAGGTTCCAGCAAGCCAAGGAGATTCTGCTCCAGTAGGGGAGACCTCCAAAGGTGGCACTGGTAACGTCCAACCTGACCCACAAGAAGTCCTGGCTAGTCAGGCAACTGTTAAGCCTGAGTGGGTGGCTCCTCAGCTAACAGAAGAAAGAGTGGAAGAAGGGTGTTTACTACAAGATGTGGTAACCCCCCACTTTAATACAGCAGACAGGCACCCTGAACCCAAAGAAGCCTGTAACTTAGCCCCTTCCCTTGTAGGTGAAGAGCTAAAGGTGTGGTTTTGGGCACTGACAGCTGTCAGTGGCCTCTGCTGGGTGTTAGCCTTTATGGCTGCACTATCCGTGGCATGGTGGTCTGACCCCATGCCAAATAGCAAGTTAGGCCCCCTGACCCTGTTGGTCATGGTGGGGCTACTCCAGCTCTGGGTAACCTCTTTGGGTAAGCTAGGGGTGACCCTGGCTAAGATAAGATTAGCAGAGGTGGATACCTCTAACCCCAAAAAAGAGAGAATGGGTGGAGACATTAAAGACACAGACAAGAGGCAATTCAGACTAGGTCCTATCACTGTGGAAGTGGGTCAGTTCCCCCGAGGGAATGACCTGAACAGGAGGATGTAAGGCAGAGTATGCCCTGGAACAAACCAGCCTATTTCCTATACTCTTCCTCGCCTGACAGACTAGGAAGACTCTCCCAGCTTTGGCTGAGTCTCCTGGCCTGTGGGCTGGGGGTGGCTTGTGTAAAGAAATGGCTCCCTGTTGCAGTTACCCCCCACTTTTTGCCTGATACTGATGCTGACTTGACTGAGAAGTGTGCTGGGACCCTGCTAACCAGGCCCCAGCACCAGTGTTCTTTCACCTAAAATGTACCATTGTCTCCACAATTGGCACAACCCTGGCATCCAGGTAAGTCCCTTGTAACTTGTACCCCTGGTACCAAGGGCCCTGATGCCAGGGAAGGTGTCTAAGGGCTGCAGCATGCCTTATGCCACCCTAGGGACCCCTCACTCAGCACAGACACACTGCTTGCCAGCTTGTGTGTGCTGGTGGGGAGAAAATGACTAAGTCGACATGGCACTCCCCTCAGGGTGCCATGCCAACCTCACACTGCCTGTGGCATAGGTAAATCACCCCTCTAGCAGGCCTTACAGCCCTAAGGCCGTGTGCACTATACCACAGGTGAGGGCATAGGTGCATGAGCACTATGCCCCTACAGTGTCTAAACAAAACCTTAGACATTGTAAGTGAAGGGTAGCCATAAGAATATATGGTCTGGGAGTCTGTCAAAAACGAACTCCACAGCTCCATAATGGCTACACTGAATACTGGGAAGTTTGGTACCAAACTTCTCAGAATAATAAATCCACACTGATGCCAGTGTTGGATTTATTAAAAAATGCACACAGAGGGCATCTTAGAGATGCCCCCTGTATTTTACCCAATTGTTCAGTGCAGGACTGACTGGTCTGTGCCAACCTGCTGCTGAGAGACGAGTTTCTGACCCCATGTGGTGAGGGCCTTTGTGCTCTCTGAGGACAGAAACAAAAGCCTGCTCTGGGTGGAGGTGCTTCACCCCTCCCCCCTGCAGGAACTGTAACACCTAGCAGTAAGCCTCAAAGGCTCAGGCTTCGTGTTACAATGCCCCAGGGCACTCCAGCTAGTGGTTATGCCCGCCCCCTGGACACAGCCCCCACTTTTGGCGGCAAGTCCAGGAGAGATAATGAGAAAAACAAGGAGGAGTCACTGGCCAGTCAGGACAGCCCCTAAGGTGTCCTGAGCTGAGGTGACTCTGACTTTTAGAAATCCTCCATCTTGCAGATGGAGGATTCCCCCAATAAGATTAGGGATGTGCCCCCCTCCCCTCAGGGAGGAGGCACAAAGAGGGTGTATCCACCTTCAGGGCTAGTAGCCATTGGCTACTAACCCCCAAGACCTAAACACACCCCAAAGTCGAGTATTTAGGGGCTCCCAGAACACAGCAAGATAGATTCCTGCAACCTAAGAAGAAGAGGACTGCTAAGCTGAAAAACCCTGCAGAGAAGATGGAGACACCAACTGCTTTGGCCCCAGCTCTACCGGCCTGTCTCCCCACTTCTAAAGACACTGCTCCAGCTACGCTTTCCCCAGGGACCAGCGACCTCTGAATCCCCAGAGGACTGCCCTGTATCTAGAAGGACCAAGAACCCCCGAGGACAGCGGCTCTGTTCACCCAAGACTGCAACTTTGTAACAAAGGAGCAACTTTAAAACAACTTGCGTTTCCCGCCGGAAGCATGAGACTTGCCATTCTGCACCCGACGCCCCCGGCTCGACTTTTGGAGAACAAACACTTCAGGGAGGACTCCCCGGCGACTGCGAGACCATGAGTAGCCAGAGTTGTTTCCCCGGAGCTCCCACAGCGACGCCTGCAGAGGGAATCCCGATGCTCCCCCCGACCGCGACTGCCTGCTTCTCAGATCCCGACGCCTGGTAAAGACTCTGCACCCGCAGCCCCCAGGACCTGAAGGATCCGAACTCCAGTGCAGGAGTGGCCCCCAGGAGGCCCTCTCCCTTGCCCAGGTGGTGGCTACCCCGAGGAGCCCCCCCTTTGCCTGCCTGCATCTCTGAAGAGACCCCTTGGTCTCCCCTTGATTTCAATTACAAACCCGACGCTTGTTTGCACACTGCACCCAGCCGCCCCCGTGCCGCTGAGGGTGTACTTTCTGTGTGGACTTGTGTCCCCCCTGGTGCCCTACAAAATCTCCCTGGTCTGCCCTCTGAAGACGCGGGTACTTACCTGCTGGCAGACTGGAACCAGGGCACCCCCTTCTCCTTTGAAGCCTATGCGTTTTGGGCACCACTTTGGCCTCTGCACCTGACTGGCCCTGAGCTGCTGGTGTGGTAACTTTGGGGTTGCTCTGAACCCCCAACGATGGGCTACCTTGGACCCAAACTTGAACCCCGTAGGTGGTTTACTTACCTGCAAAAACTAACAAACTCTTACTCCCCCCAGGAACTGTTGAAAATTGCACAATGTCTAGTTTTAAAATAGCTATATGTCATTTATGTGAAACCTGTATATGCTATTTTGCTAATTCAAAGTTCCTAGAGTAACTACATGCAATACCTTTCATTTGAAGTATTACATGTAAATCTTGAACCTGTGGTTCTTAAAATAATCTAAGAAAATATATTTTTCTATACAAAAACCTATTGGCCTGGAATTGTCTCTGAGTGTGTGTTCCTCATTTATTGCCTGTGTGTGTACAACAAATGCTTAACACTACTCCTTTCATAAGCCTACTGCTTGACCACACTACCACAAAATAGAGCATTAGAATTATCTCTTTTGGCCACTATCTTACCTCTAAGGGGAACCCTTCGACTCTGTGAATACTATTCCTTACTTTGAAATAGTGCATACAGAGCCAACTTCCTACAAGAGTCAAGTGGCATAGAGGGTAGTCGTGTAGATTGGCAAAAAGTGCTTTGGCACAGATTAGAGTGATGCATGTTAAACTACAGAGGTGTAGTGTGAAGTTGTGTAGAGTGCAGTGGTGTAGAGTGGAGTGGTGCAGAGTGCAGTGGCATGGAGTGGTGTAACGTGGAGTGGTGCAGGGTACAGTACAGTGGTTTGGACTGGTGCAAAGTAAAGTGGAGTGGCGTAGAGTGGAGTATTCATGGTGTGTTTGCACACTGCCAATACAGATAACACATTTTGAATTGAAATGACCATTACATTTGCACATGCAGTTTTACTAATAAAGCTATACATACATTTTAACTAATAATACTATACAGTGCACTGATGAAAATATGTGGAAATTGCACCGCCTAGTGTAATGAATTGTTTCGATCATATTAAAGTATTTGGTTCTAACATACTCCAGAAATATAAAAAAATGTGCTTCATTTGTGTTCCTAATTCTGATATATTCTGAAATACTTATACATTTAATTTAAATGTTGTCATGTGCTAGAAAACAAACTCTTTCCTACACCCAATATCCAGCAACATTGTTACGTAAATCCTCTCACTTTTAAGTCAGAGAAGGAAAAGTAAACAAGGCACTGGAAGACAGTGCCTGATATTTGACCTCGGTCTTTGAATGCACAACAGATGCAATTAGATAAGAACAAGATTTACAGACCCGTTTACAGAAAGGGAGCATCCTGAAGGAAACTGTAAATAAGGTTTGGGCAAAGAACGTATGAACTCAAGCTGGGCATCCTAAAACAAATAAACCCAGCACATGAAAAGCAAGTACATGCACCTTCTGGTAGGATGTGAGCTAAAAAGCAAAGGATCTGGCTCAACCCCCAAACCAGGGTTTTCTACACATATTTTAAAAATACAAAATGAACAAAATGTTCGGTGCAACATGACTAATGATTACACATATTGAGCAAATTAGAATAGAAATCATCACAATAATATTTATAACACCAACCCATTTTTAAAGCAGAGGACATTTTCCATTAGCATTTACAGCAGCAGTGTGGTCTGGAGATGTACAACATCATATGAAACATTTTCAAATGAAGGGGGTGTTTTACTAGCATTTTATGCTGGGTTTGCATTATGAAAATGACTCAAAGCAGCACAACATATTTTTTTCTGTTTACTTTCCAGCGCAATACTTGTTTTGCACTGGAAATTGACTAAAAGTAAAGGAAAGTAGTGCAAAGCACCACTTTGGGTTACTTAGCAGCAAAGGGGCATGGCATGGGCATTCCCATGCAATCATCTACCCTTTTTGATGCTAATCCTATGTTCCAAAAAGGTGAGACCGTGTTTTGCATAAAAAATTACACCTTTTGAAACCAGGTGTTAAAAGGAGAAATGTTCTGTCTTACAGAAAATTGCAACATTTTTATAGCTAGCATTTTCTTCATCAGATTTTTCAATGTTAGACTAAACTTCACACATGGATCTACAACTGTCTTCATATTTTTATGTAGAATGAATTTCAGTTGAACTTTAGTGGATTATTGTATAGACTTATCTGCCTCAAGGTCGAACTTAAAGGCCTTATTTCATGTCCATTTGGATCATCTTGACATGCATCATCATTGATTGCAAGTGGGTCTTTATGCGATGAAGGCAATTAAATGGATGTGTCAAAGTCCACAAGGAAACTGGCACAAAGGGTGACAATGTTCGTCCTGTAGAACGGGATAAAATTCCTTCCTTCCTGTTTTATAATGCTTAGAAACATGTCACAGACCACAGTGGAACTCTAATCTGGTTTCTTTCAGCAAAATCTAATTTATAGATATCCATAATATATTTGTATTGGCTTTTTCTGGGGCAGACCTCACAATGTTTATCACACATATTTGTATTGAAATGTTCTGAGAAGGCTGTCTGCAGTTCATGGCAACTCTATCTTTTTTTGAGATTGGAAAACATGAGGAGTTGAACCATCATGCAAATGGTTGGAGAGTGTTCTTTGCCATTACATCTACCAGTTCAAAGTTCATATCGGAAGCAGATTTCAATAGAAGGTCATGACTTCCTCACATAATTCTGATTGTGCCTTTTAGATATTGAATCATAATAGATGGTTCATGAAATTTTAAACTTACTTTTGGTAGTGCTTTGTTGACTATTCCTCTGAGATAAAACAGTATTAAATTAAACTAAAAATTATGAAAAGTTAATGTTTTTTCATGTGGTGCATGAACCTTCTGGATCTTATTTCAGCTTTCTGTCTTCAGTGGAATGTTTCCTCTAAAAATTCCATATTTTTCATAGTTGATGCACACACACCTATCTGAGGTTGTGTTCCTTGAAGAGGGTTGGGGTTGTTCTAATTTTGGAGAGGATACTGTACCAGTCCTGGGGAGTGTGGGTCTGGAATATCGTGGAAGGAATATTGAGTGGTCACAATATTGTGATCAAGATATTGAGGATCAAAATATCATTAGGTAAGGAAGTATACATTTTCTTTAGATAACTCCACATATTCATATTCTGATGACATGTTATATGTCTTCAAGGAACATAGAGTAGAGTTAAGAATAGTAAATCTATGCCTCCCTCTCTGCACTTACATCTTTTGGTTATAATATTGTGACAATATTGTGATAACTCAATATCCTTCCTGCAAACTTTCATATTTTTTCTTGTTTTCTCTTTCCTGCAATTAATCTATAATCTGGTGATATTTAAGGTCTTTATCTGGCGTTGTTGCTTTGTTAGCTAGGTAGCAAGGGGTCATGCTGTAGATGGCCTTATAAATGATGAGGCTGATTTTGCAGATGATTTGGGCTTGCAGGCAGAACCAGCATAGATCCTTTAGTGCAGGGATGACGTGGCCAGGTTTCTTCAGCCTCCTGATGAGACATTCTGCTGAGTGAAAGATAGCTTCCAGTAGAATGAGGGTAGTCTGAGAATGCCATTAAGAAGTGCATTGCCACCATCTATCTGGGAAAGGACTGGGGATTGCACTGACAACATACTCTTTGAGGAAGAGTTGAGTCAAGGGTGAATCAGAGGTATTTGGCCTGTTTTGTCTTATGGGTTGTGAAGCCCATTAGGTTTAAGCTTCAGATCCAAGACTGAATCAGAGAATGCGTGAAGTTGTTCTCAAACATTAGGAATTCAGTCTTTGTGGGGTGTTGCATAATGTAGTTTGTTGACATCCAGGTTTTAATTTGTTCCAAGCAGCCTTTTAGTTACTGTATGTTGTTGGTTGTGGAGGTTTTCATATTGAATAGGGTGCTATCAGCCTACTGGTGAATCTTGGTGTTGATCTCTGTAAGGATTGCTCCTGAGGATTCTGTATGAAGGTTGAATATGATGGGTGACAAGATGGAATTTTGTGGCACTCTGCATAGGATTGGGAGGGTCTGGGTTCTAGTAGTTCTTGTATGATCAGGTTGCTGTCTGTTTGTGTGATACAATGTGAACCATTGTATGATAGGGCCAGTGAAGCCCATGCAAGTTTTCAGGGTGTAGATCACTTGCTTCCTTGGATTTTCATCACCGTATAGTGGTCGAGGGGCTTGTTTGTCTCGATGACTCAGAGAGCAATGCTGGTGGGAGCTTAGTCTCCTGGCAAGGTCACTGTGGTTAGTTAAAGCATTGATGTTATTTTCTATCTTGATTTATCATTGTCATTCCATTCCACTACTTTTTATGTTTACCTTCATGATCTCCATTGGTTAAGCTTGTTGATATTCAAAGCTGTCAGTTGAATCTTGCTGCTGAGGCATTTGGATGGTCCAATAAATGGATATTACTTTTCTCTATGACTTGTATGTGTGTATTTATAATTGAACTCACAACAGTCACCACAGTCACCAATGCTGAACAGGTCAAAGAGTAGAGATCGGACAAACCTAGATCCACTGGTCCTCAAGGTTGGGATTTGCCTCAAAGCTAACAAACTTGCCCCATGAAAAGCATTTGTTATAGGAGCAGCAGCAAAAACTACTAAATCATCTGGTCATAAGGGACTTCCAGAGTGTCTGCATCAGACATGCATTATTGACAGAAATCAAAGCCACAAGGAAACTACTAACATAAGTCTTGAATGCCAAGGGCAAGACCAGAATTGTAATTTGGAACGTACAAACTATGCATGACGCATGAGAACTGCCTCAGGTGACAACTGAGATGAGGGGCCCTTACCTGCAAGCTATCGAACACAGGATGGAATAAAAAAATAAAGTTATGGAGACCAAATTTGAGAGGCTGCAGGACAAGTACAAGCAACAGTACATAGAAGCAAACAGAGCAGTCAAATGAATGGCAAAAGCAGACAAGTGGGGGTACATCGATATCTTGACTGCCAAGCAGTGGAGGTAACCAGTAAAGGAGAGCAGGGAAGGTCTTCAAGATTATGTAGTCAGTGATAAATGTTGTGCAACATACAACACCCCTGTCATAGACAAGCAAGTCGGATTGCTGACAACAGAGAATGACCAGGAAGCAAGCTTGGCAGAGCACTTCAAAGAAGTCTTGAACAGACTAGCATCAACAGGCAAAGACACCCAAGAAGCAAAGACGAACTGATGTGAATACCACCCACCACAGAAAGAAGAAATCATCACTGCAATCCAACTTGTCAAGAATGAAATGTTCCTGGTCAAGAGAACCTGAATGCAGAAATAATCAAGGTAGACCCTCAAACGTCAGCCACAATCCACCCACCACTGTTGACATCAATTTGGGAGGAAAGGAAAGTACCAGATGACTGAAACCAAGGCATCATTGTCAAGATTCCAAAGAAAGGGGAATTATCCAACTGTCACAGCCTGCATGGAATCACCCTTCTGTCAATCCAAAGTGAACTCCTGGGATAATTATTATACAGAGCATTTCTGGTGCCATGGCCACTTAGTTAAGAAATGATCAGTCTGGGTTCCACCATGACATAGGGTGTGTTGATCAGAACCTTACTGTCTGCAACTTCATAAAGCAGTGAGCAATGTGACAGAGACAAATATACTTAAATTGAAAGTATCCACAGTGATAGGCTGTGACATATACTAAGAACCCATGGCATACTGCAGCATATAGTTCTCATCAATATCTTCTAAGATAATTTTACCTGCAAGGTGGAAGCTAATTATTATAGCTTCAAAATCAAGACCAGTGTGAGACAGAGTTGCATGATGCAAACATTGCTTCTCAACCTAGCCATCAATTGGGTGATGCGACGTACAACTGAAAAAAAGCTAGGGGCATCAGATTGACCTCATTGTCTTTACTAGAGGACCTTGATTATAAGGATGATGTAACCTTGCTCTCTCACACACTTCAGCATATGCAGGAAAAGACATCTTGGTTCAGCATCTATGCACAGCAAGTGGGCCTGAAGATCAACTCAAAGAAATCAGAAGTCATGCCACTCAACATGCTAAACTCTTCACCAATCAGGATGGATGGAGAGGAGCTAACCATGATTCAAGAGCTCACCTACCTAGTCAGTACCATCAGACATGATGGAGGAACTGGCAGTGACATTAAAAGCAGACTGAACAAAGTCAGGATTGTTTTCAGGTTGCAGAACAATGTGTGAAGGTCATCTTGGTATACCAGCAACACCAAGATGAGGTTTTACCGGAGCTGTGCTCTGTCTATACTTTTGAATGGGTCAGAATGCTGGCAGATGATGATAATCAACATCACCAAGCTGTCAGCATCCCACAACAGTAACCATCACCCACAACCATCTACCAGCAGGAATTGCTCACCAGATGCAAGCAAGAGAGCATAAACTGTGGACAATCATTATAAGAAAAATATGGAGATAGGTAGGTCACATTATCAGAAGAGAACCAAACTCTATCACAAGAACAGGTCTACTCTGGAGTCCAGAAGACAAACAGAAGAGAAGAAGGCCTAAGGACATCTGAAGGTGATCTATGTAAACAGAAAGGAAGACTGATGTATGATTCTTCACAATAGCGATTACGTAATTGCGATTTTTAGCGATTCGTAATTAAGTAATCGCTATTCGAATGTATGAAACTCCAGGAGTTTCATACTGCGATTCGCAAGGGCTCGCAAATGGACCTACCTCATTAATATTCATGAGGTAGGTCGCAATTTGCGAGCCATTGCGAATGGCTACAATCACAGGGATGGTGGCCTGCTGGGCTCAGCAGGCCACCATGCCTGTGATTGCTTTTCAATAAAGCAATCTTTTTTTTTTTAAATGCAGCCCGTTTTCCTGAAAGGAAAACGGGATGCATTTAAAAATTAAAAATGAAAAGTTTTGTTTTCATTTTTGAAGAATAGGCAGTGGTCTGTGGGACCACTGCCTGACCCCTTCCTCTTTGCGAACGGGTTACCACCAATTTGAAACTGGTGGTAACTGCGATTGTTTTGCGACTGCATTCACAGTCACAAAACAATCATACATACCTCTACGATTTGGTATTAGGAAAGGGATGCCCTTGACACTCCCCTTCCTAATACCGAATCGGTATGTAGTCGTAAATCCAATGTGCGATTCGGTTACAAGTTACCGAATCACAAATTGGACTTGTTACATTCCAAAATGCATTTGTGCGATCGCAAAAGGCCTGTTTGGCATTTTGCGATCGCAATTTTTTTTGAGATTTCTGGCCCCTAAGTCACAGAACATTGCCCAAGACATACAGAAGCCAACATACTTTGCTGCTCACCTACGTGCCAGTCCACATTAACGGCAGTATATAATTAAGTAAGGATCACTGCTGGATGGTCGACATTGATGAAAGCTGCAAGGAGGTGGAGCAGAGCCAAAAAACAAGGTTTATTTTCATTGCTTGAGGAAAGATTCATCATAAACTACTTGGAGCATTACACTTTCACTTCTGTTGCATTGCATGAATTACAATTGATGAGTTTGGAGCAGGGTGTGCTTGTTGGTGTTCTTCCTGTAGCAAGCTGATGATTGCCTTCTTGATTATTTTTCCAGATAATAGCAGGTGGGTTCTAGGGCGTGGTCAGCTGGTTCTTGTGTAGGCTTTTTCAACATGGGGGGATCTATCTGGTCTTAGGCTGTCCCATGTGGCAATCTGCTTTAGTGAGGCAGTGACACTCTGAAGGAGAGGGTGTGAGGTCTCCTCCTTGCAGAGGCTTGATGATGGAGGAGGGAAGCAAACCGTTTTTGTAGAAGGTGGCTTTGACTGACTTCAGAATGATGGAGAGGTTTATGTAGGAAATAGTGTTGAAGGTTGACCAATTAGACATATGACATTGGCATCTGATAGTATCATGTAGATGATGATGATGAATTGCTTTTGTTAAATCTTTTCTTTATGAAGAACAGACTGATAGAATTGCATATGTCTGCTGATGGGGGATAGCTGGGTGTGAGATTGAGCTGATACACTGTTTATCTGTGGTGGTCTTGTAGTAGTTGACTTTAACTGGGGTGAAGAAGGAAGCTTAACCTTGGAGGTACAATTTTTCAGGAGAAGTATAGCATTCAATGTGATTTTTCACAGTGGTGTCGTAGCTGTTGAGACGGGTGTTGACATCTGTGGAGTACTGGAAGGTTCTCAGCAAATTGATTCAACTGATCCTCTCCGAGCCCATAAAATCATTTGCCAGCCCTCCATGCTTCTGAACTGGGCTGATCATCTTGCAGTCTCATTCAGTATCATGGCAGTTTTGAGTAAACTTCAAGTCATCCAGAACACTGCAGTGTGGACTCTCCTGGGATCCCAAAATCACAATGAGCAAGTGAAGCACTCAGAACGCTTCACTGCCTGCCTATATTCAACAGAGTCCAGTTCAATATAGTCTGCCTGGTTTATTGTGCCAAACACAAGTTCAGCCCTAAAATCCTCCACCAACTGATCAAACTCACCACCCTAACAGGGCCATGAGATGCTACAAATTGGATCTTCTACTTACACCTAGGATAAAAAGATCTAGGTGTGTCAGTCGATCATTTTCATACTTGGCTCCCAAGCTGGGGATTCCCTTCCACTCAGCTGAGAGGTGAAAATAATTGGTTGCACTTTAGAAAACAGCTAAAAACCTACCCTTTTCCCTAATGTGATATGCCTGTTGCTCACTGTTACCTTTAGCCCTGGGAAGCCTGCTCTCGGGTAGCTATGTGCTTTACAATTTCAATGTAATGTAATGTAATGTATCACACATACCATCCTGCCACATGAAGGGCAGCAGTGAAAGGAGAAAGTTACTTTTCTCTCCAAAGGAAGAACTTCAGAAAGAACTAATAATTCTCCAAGGAAGGTGAGTTTAGGTGGTCTCATTTAAATTATTGGAGTTGAAAACAATTTTGACAGGGTGGGGACATTTTTCTGGATAGGTGAACCTGTGAAGTCTGATGGAGTCTTCATCAAAAGAGCATCTGATAATCGCAATGTTTTTACAAGCTAGTAATGATTAAGCCAGCTACTAAGGTATTTCATAATATATTTGTCAGATACACAATTGGCAATTACCAGTGCCTTGAAGGAAATATGTTTCTTTACATGCAACCAGTGCAAGGTGGTGGTTTAGGGGTAGTTTGCAGGGGATCAGTAGGATGAGTCTGGCTGTAACATTCTGCATTATCCGCAATCGGTCACTAAATAGTTAGGAAGCCCTAAATGCAAGACATTGGCATAGTCGATCCTCATTGGTATTGTTGCATGCATGGTTGCTTTTAGAGTTTCCTTTCAAAGGAAATGTATTGTCTTCCACTGAGCCCAGATCAGAGAGAAGCATGCACCCACTACAGACAAACTCTGGGGGTGAAAAGACAACTTAATATATAATAATTTAACTCTCATACTTTTGGCTGCTGTTGTAGGCTCAGCAGCAGGGCCCATCTAGTTCAACAAACAACAGCACCACTAATATCACATAATGATTGACAACAAATCTTTGAACTGCCTCCCCAGTGAAGATGACACCAAATTCTGTGAGTCCAGATTACAAAGGCAGGCACCATAACAATATATGCTTTATAGTGCTACCTAGCGCAACAATCTGCCTCTCATGCGGTACCTTCCTAGAAAATATAGGGCATCATTTACTATTTTTTGGCGCAGTGCAGCACCGCAAGTCTTCTTGCCGTGCTGCTCTGCGTCAAAAGAAAAGGGCAGGAATGTGCCATGTCTATAAGATAAGGTGCATTCCTGTCTTTTTCACCTGCGCTGGCACACAATGGGCTGTCATGTGCCAATTCAGGCACCCTTGCTTCTGTGTTGCAGGGATGATTGCTTTTGTGCAGGACTAGGCACCTTCTTGCACAAAACAGCCAATTTAGGCATTTTTCTCTTGCCACATGTGCTGCAGAATGCAGCACACATAGAAAAAGGAAAAAAAGAGAAGAAATAAAATTATTTATTCTCATTGCTCCCCTCTTCCACCGCCTTTGGGGAGCCGTAGGCTTTTGACACATTCTCAGATTTACAACATTTTGTAAATCTGTGAATGCGCCAAAATCCTTGGATGTTGTGTGGGAACACCCACCCAACACAGATGGAGTGCCTTTTTGACACAAAATTGCTGTGTTGCCTTACTCGATATCAACAAGGCTATGAAAAGCCTTGCAAAGTGCCTTTGCGTGGCCGTGTAGATATGGGCCTGCACTGCCAGTTCATCATAAAAAGTAATGCATTGGTGGCGGAAGCCGCTTGTAAATTAGGCCCATATTTTGCAACCCCAGTTCAGTAAGGAATACATCCTGATTTTCTCCAACATATTCCATAAGTTCTCCCAAGATCTGGAAGGCATTCCTACTAAATGTGTCACTATAATCAGATATTATATTGCAAAAGTGATCAAACTCCTTCTTTTATGCAAACCCTTCATCAAAGAAACCTATGAGGTCATACCTTCACTTGCCTGCAACATGCAGTACAAGGCAGTTGTAAACCCTAAATCTAGAGGTAGAATATATGTTCTTGCTTATATTACTCATGGATCAGTTAAATCCAGTTATGTATCTCTACGTCTATACAGCTCATGGCACACTAAAATCGTAGATTTCTGTTAGCACCTGTATATTCATTGCCAAAATGTGAAAGGATTAAGATGGTCTGCAAAACTAAGGGCTTCATTTACCTGAATCTGATGCATCATCATCACGTTAGGCCCCACACCCATCACCGCAAACCACGCACGCAACCTCAGCATCATCCTGGATCCCTCCCTCTCAATAGCCCAACAAATCAACGCCATCACCTCCTCATGTTTTAACACACTCCGCACACTGAAAAAAACATTCAAATGGATCCCCACAGAGACCAGAAAGACAGTCACCACACACTCAACAGCAGCAGGCTAGACTACGGCAACGCCCTCTACGCCGGCGCCAGACTCAAACTCAAGCGCAAACTACAGCAAATTCGGAACTCAGCAGCACGCCTCGACCTCCCCCGCCATAAACACATCTCTCCATACCTCAAATCCCTCCACTGGCTCCCCATAGACAAAAGGATCACTTTTAAGATCCTCATCCACGCACACAAATCCCTCCACAACACCGGCCCAACCTACCTTAATGAAAGAGTGACCTTCCACACTCCCACACGCCACCTCCGCTCCGCCGACCTCTCTCTCGCCACAGTTCCCTGCATCAAACACACCACCACTGGAGGCAGATCTTTCTCCTATTTGGCCCCCAAAGCCTGGAACTCCCTCCCCACCCACCTCCGCAAGACCCAGGACCTCCTACTCTTCAGGAAGAGCCTTAAAACCTGGCCTTTCGAACAGTGATCTCCCGCCCCTTCCCCCCACCCCTCAGCGCCTTGAGACCCTCACGGGTGAGTAGCGCGCTCTATAAGTCTCTTTGATTGATTGATTGATCATCATCAATGCGTCAGATTCCTTGTGCCTGCTGCACATCCCCCAACAATGCCATGGATGCGCTGTATTTACAATACAGAGGTCCATGGCACACATTATCACAGATGTGTTAGAATTTCTGACGCATCTGTTGGTGCTAAACTGAGGCATTGATGGAGTTACTTTGTTAAACTGACACAACTCCAGCAATGAGAGCAGAGTCCCATTGGAAAAAGCCTTGCATCAATTTTACTCCTGATCTGAGCAGGCAGTAAACTTTTGACACAGTGAAGTCATAGAATGATGAAGTGGAAAGTTAAAAATTTTTGTGCCTCCATTCTACATGGCTTTTACTGAGGTAATGTCTACCCTGCATACATTATACCGGCTAAAATGTGACGCAGGGCTTTACAAACTGACGCTTTGGGCTCAAAGGATTAGTTTGTAAATATAGAGAAGTGTACAGCACTGCTTGTGCCACCTCTGTGTAAAAAAAAGTAATGCACCAGTGATGCAAAGGGCTTGTAAATGAGGCCCTAAGTACAGTAAGTCCTTGTACGTAAGCACTAAGCAAATAAAGCTCATGTCTATGAAATTGTACCCACAGGACAGGTACCCATTGCCCTTTTGGCAGGAGATAAGTGAAGCATTTTGGAATCATAACATACTTGCAAGTACTATACACAAATAACTATACTCCTGTATGCTTGCACATTGGGGGACCAGATTGCGATTTAAAAGATTAACAGGGCAACAATTAGGTGTTAAATTGGTTCTAGATATATACAGGTGGAGAACTATTTGTAAATATGGATCAAGTACTGATTTCTCTATTTAGGAATGCCTGTTTGCTTTTTTGTTCTATTTTGTAATTGTATGATGATCTTTATTCACGTATTACTATTAATAGTGAGTTAAACAAGCACTCTTGGAATACACAGGCTTTACTTATCTTTTAGGAGGATTGGCATGAATTGCTAAAACGTTCATTTCCCACTCTTTGCACGAGGGATGTATAAAATCAAAATTTTCTGATTGAATTTGTGTCTTATATGGACTGCACAGATAATTCATAACATATGTATGATTACAGCCCTGAGGAAGTCATGGGGTACACCCCTGACGAAACACGTGTTGGCGGCGTGGATTTTGGTGAACTCTGGTAGCGACTGAATACTAATTGACTAGAAATCGAAGATTTCAAGAATAAGGATACGCATAATTGTGTTTGAATTAAGGAATAAAGATACGAACATTGATTCAATGGACTTGATGTTGGATGTATGCCTTATATAAATGTACATAATTATCAGTGATCTGTCATTGAGATTAAGAAGTTGAGGGTGACTTTCTTTTAAGTGCACCATCAGTATTATTTGGAATATATTGGATATATGACAAGCAGCGCCACTTACTCCTGTTTGGTCACCCATCATTATAGTTAACTATACCCAAATACGTTTTCAAAGGAAAAATCCTGAAAACTTAGATTATCTTCTTACAAACCATACCTGTCTCAAAACCTCAATTTCATATGCATGTGAGATGCATCTGAAAGTGTTCGGTGATCACATTAAATGCTCAAAATAACTTGAATTTTACATGTGATTTTTATTTTAAATTCAGAATTTAAACTATTCATACTTACAAGAATTTGAGAAACTAGTTAGGGAGGTGAAACCCTTCTCAAGCAGCAACCACAACTACTCACAGGCTGAAGTTAGACGCAAACCTCAAATTTACCTGTGCTCAAACTCCGTTAGCTTGGTAAAGAGAACGCAGGCTTAACTTAGAGGCAATGTGAAAAGTATTTGTGCAAATCTTCAAATAGTAACACAGTTAAACAAAACCACAAAAGGTTCCTACAACGGATTAGAAAAATAGAGCCAGTTTTATTAAATAAAAGAAGACCAAAATAACAAAAAAAGAATCAGTAGAACCGGGGATATGAAGGTTTAAAGAATTCAGTTAAAATAGAGCCAGAAAACACAAATAGCTACATATAAATATCTGGTTGTGCCGGACCATTGACAAAGTCACAAGTTCAGGCTGGAGACGATGAAGCACATGCCAGCTTCAGGTACCCAGTGAGGCCCGCCAAACAAATTAACTGAAATCCTGATTTGTTGAATGCTGTGAGGATCCACTTTGAAGATGCATCACTTAGCTGAAGCAATGTGTCAGTTTCAAGTTGTGGTGAGGCTGTGATGCAAAATCCCAGGTCATCACCGAGGGTCCCATTGACAAGGGCTTGGGATGTGAAGTCTGGCATCAAGGAAGCATCATAAAGTCGGTGTGATGTGTAGTTTCCAAGAGCTGCAAGGCTGCAATGCAGAGTCTGTTGTCATCGTGAAGGCTGCCATCAACGAGGGATGCGAGGGACTGCGCTGAGGAAGCCTCATGCAGTGATGGTTCTAATGTGATGCAGGTGTTTGCAATGGGTCTAATCCACGGAGCAGCAGCGATTTGCTGGTTCTTCTTGGGGTGGAGTTGTGCAGCAGAGGAGGTGCGCTGGTTCCACTGGGTCCACAGATGCTGGAAAAGCACATTACACCAACTCCGAAAGGTCCAGGAATAGGCTGGCTCCACTTGGCAGGGTGGACTCACAGATGGCAGAGTCCAGGTACTGGGTTTAAGGCTGTTGGAGCCTTCTGTGCCTGGGGCTCAAGTCAGGAGGCCAGCCAACTAGTCCTTGGAGTCACTTTGGGGTCCTGGGTTCAACATATGCAGGTCCAGTCCTTCTCATACAGGCAAAAGGGTAGGAGGTCAGCAGGGCAGCAGTTCTTCAGAGCAGCAGCCCAGCAGAGTGGTAGTCCTGCCAGCAGCACAGCTGTCCTTCCTCCTGGTAGAGTATCCACAGGTCCAGAAGTGCACTGAAGAGTTGGTGTCTAAGGTGCAATAATTACAGATGTTATCCTTCCTCTGGAAGTTGAGAGAAGCTTCTTATAATTCCTTTTGAAGTCTCCAGGGATCTGGCCTTCCCCCTTAGCCCCAGACTAACTATTGGACATATGTAGTTATTTGTGTGGTGAGAGGACACAGCCTATTCAAGTGTGTGGAGGGCTAGTCCCAGCTCCATCCTCCCTTTTCTGCCTGTGATGGTCCATCCAAATACACCTAAACTCTCAATTGTGTGTGGCTGCCTAGGAGGAATTCACAAATCCCAACTGTCAACTGCACCCAGTCATATGTCCCAGAGACAAGCTACATGCACTAAATGGTTAAGGCAGGAAAATATAAACTTGTGAAAAGTGGCATTTTCAAAATTGCAATTTAAAATCTGAGTTTGGATTTTTCCTTATAATTTCAAAGACATCAAACATGATCTGCTTACCGGCTCTTCTTAAGAAGTTGCAGATTTTTAATTGTAACAAGGTAACTCCAATGTTATCCTATGGGAGAGGTGCACCTTGCAGCAGTGAAAAACAAATGTAAGAGTTTTTTGCTAACAGGACATGTAAAACTGAAAAGTACATGTCCATCTTTTGAAGTACATGGCACCCTGTCCTCTGGGCTGTTCAGGGCACATCTAGGGGTGACATATGTATTAAAAAGATAGGGTTGGGCCTGATATGTCAAAATGGCAGTTAAAAACTGTACACACAGGCTGCATTGGCAGGCCTGAGACATGGTTAAAGGACTACTTACGTGGGTGGCACAATAAGTGCTGAAGGCCCACTTGTAGCATTTAATTTACAGGCCCTGGGTACATGTAGTACCACTTTACTAGAGATTTATAAGTACATTAAATATTCCAATTAGCCAGTGAGGGATATGCCAATGTTACTATGTTTTAAGAAATTAACACATGCACGCTAGCACTGATTAACAGTGTTAAAGTGCACAAAAACAGGATATGCGCAACAAATGGAGGAAGAAGGCAAAAGGTTTGGGGGAAGACCACCTTAAGGCTTACAAGTGAATCAATACTTAAAAAACAAGCAGACATGTGGTAGTTGTAGGAAAGTGCCTCTTTTGACATGGTCACCACCTCATTTTGTGCCTGGTTTCTGCTGTAATTTCGACTGAATGAGCACTGGGTTCCTGCCAACCAGATCTCTTTCTCCCAAAACTGCACAGTAATTTTCCCAATTGGCAAAACCTTTGGCACCCACTGTAAGTCCCTAGACCCCTATCAAATGGTACCCCTGGTACCTAGAGCCTGGGGTACTGAGGATCCCTAAGGGCTTCAGCACAAATTGTGCCACCCTAAGGGACCCCTCACCAAGGACCTGACAGGCTGCCATTGCAGGCTTTGTGCCTTGGTGCAGATTAAAGTGAAGTGACTAAAGTGAAAACATGACATGGCACACAGCTAGCTATATATATATATATATATCACCTCTCTAGCAGGCCTTACAGCCCTAAGGAAGGATGCATTATATTACATGTGAGGGCATATTTGCATAAGCAGATATTCTCCTGCTATGTCTATGTTGATTCTCAGTCATAGTAAGTGACCAGGGAAGCCATTGTAAATGCATGTGCTGTCACTACGGGTTTCACAGTTACATGATGGGTTTTCTGATTATAGAGATGTTTGGTATTAAACATCATGGATTAATAAACCCTCACTGATGCCAGTGAGAGATGTATTAATAACTGCACCCTTAGAGGTGCCCGCAGAAAACCTACCCACTACTAGTGGATTGACTGACTGGTCCTGATGAGTTCAGCCACACGTTTCTGGCCCCCCAAGGTGAGAGCCAGCACTCTTGAGGGCCAAAGACAAATTTCTGCACCAGGGGGGTGTTATCACCTCACGCAGGCAGGATGGAGATTCCAAGGTGGGAAGCTTCAAAGGCCTAGCTGCCTTTGTAATGTGACCCAGGCCTCTCCGGATGACGGAGGTAACTGACACCCCAGTCCTGACCCCACTTTTGGCGGCAGCACAGGTGCCTAAATTAGGCAGATTATGAGGTGTGCTCACTTCATGCCATTCCTACCCCTAAGGCAGACAAGCTGAAGTGGACACCACTTTTCAAATTCTTCCATCTTGTTTGGAAGGAATTAGGACACTAGAGTATGGGTATGCCCACTTGGATGGCAGCCTGGATAGTACACACCCCCACAGGACAAATACAGGCACTTTCACCAAGACTATGAAACAAGTGCTTTGACAACTTGTGGACGCTTGGAGAATGGTCCACCCCACAACCCAGGACTATAACTTTTTTCCCCATTCCACCACATATATTCCAGATTTGAACACATTTACATCAGGCAATCTATGCAGCATACTATCATAGCTGCCAATATCCACCCCATCACAAATTCAGATCTTGCCCTGTTTCAAGTCACTTTGGAATGGCACACTCCAAAACCTAACTTACATAGATGGTTCTTCCTGAACCCTGACGCAAGTTTGTCTCTTTAGGGCTAAAATTCATAAAACAATTAGAGACTACTTTCAGATGAAGAACCCCCGGGACACTAACCTCTCTACGACATGGGACTCTTTCAGGGCAGTGGTACAAGGGATATGAATTTCACTGATGACCACTCTTGTCAACAGAAAACGTGAGACCTATGGGAATTAGAGACTGAGCTCCACCAGGTTGAACAGGCTTATAAAGAATCTTCCACCCTAACCCTTCAGGAAAAGGTAACAGCCATACGAGGGACACTCAATGTCATCTATAATAACAGGGTGGAACTCACCCTATTGCACCTTAAAAGAACCACATATGAGTAGGGGAATAATGTTGGTACACATTTAGAATGACAGCTGGCAGCCAAACCAGAAGAGGAATACATAGGTCCACCTCAGAACGACACTGGAGAAGTGTTTCAAACAGAAAAAGGGAAATCTAGGGCATTCCAAAACTTTTACAAAAACCTATACATCTCAGACTCCACAAATAATCATGAACAATTAGCAACTCTAGAAGGGGAGACATGCCTTGAGTAATGCCCACCCAAAACAAAATCCTAGAGGAACCCTTCAGTGATGATAATGTTCAATGGGTCATTGACTTCATTAAGCTACACAAATCGCTGGGGCCCGATGGGTTCACTGCTCAATTCTATTAGGGTTTCAGTTATGACTTAGTACGACGTCTGACTTCCCTTTTTAACTATGTGGCTGAGACACACGTGGTGACTCCATGTTTGGGAGAGGCTCTGATATCTGTTATCCCAAAAACTGGAAAAGACCCCCACAAATGTGTGTTTTATCAACCTGTTTCTTTGCTTAATTTAGATGCCAAACTATATACCAAAATCCTTGCTAACAGTTTGGAAGACATCATGTCAGAACTGATCCACCTGGATCAATCCGGCTTCATTAACGGAGGACAGACTCATGACAAATCGAGAAGGGTGATTCACCTAGCTGAAAAAAGAGACTAAAAACATATTCCAGCTGTGTTTCTGACATTGGATGCCCAGAAGACTCTCAACCAGGTGGATTGGACCTTTTTCGTCCACACACTATGTAATTGTGTCTTCAGAGAATGCTTTATAGCAATGGTCCAAGCAAACTACGCTCACCCTTGTTCCAAGGTATTGGTTAACTGGATCGCTTCTGCATACTTCAATTTAGAACATGGCACGAAACAGGAGTGCCCCGTCTCTTCGCTTTTTTTTGCTTTCAGCATTGAGACCTAGCAGCTAGAATACAACAGCACCCTCGATCTGAGGCCTAACCTTCAGGTCAGTGGAACATAAAATTTAAAGGTTTGCTAAGAACATCCTATTGGCTCACTTCTCCTGGAACATCACTAGCAGCCCTGAAAACAGAATTCCAAACTTTTCAATCCATTGCCAGATTTCTTGTCAGTCTCCACAAATCTTTTCTACTTAGCCTAACCATTCCAACAGGGGAAATGGAAATTATAGCATCCTCCTCCCCCTTTTATTGCGTAAAAAAAGAAATCACTTGTTTGCTAATAAAGGTTACCCACAGGGTGACCAACCTATTTAAAGCAGATTATCCTCCTCTACTATGACAATTAAGAAAACGACCTGAGATGATATACCCCACTTTACTTGGTCTGGCTAGGTCGCAGTACTGCAGTAAACATGAGAGTGCTTCTAAGACCTCTCTATTTCTTCCAGGTATCCCCATTGACGACGACTGGGAATTTTTCTTTACTCCTTGCTCCATGATTGCTAATTGCCTCCATCAAGGCCACAGGGCCCTACTACCACATAGGGTACTAACAATCCCTAGAGATACGGGGGACTGGCCCTCCCAGTCTTCCCACTTTATTAAAAAGCAGCACAACTAAGAGTAATAATGGAATGTCCATGAGGGAATCTGACTAAGACTGGCTCCATATGGATAGAGCAGTAATAGGGAGAACAATCTGGGATGACCTTACATAGGTTAGCAACCTTTCCCTCTCCTTATACCTCTATGCATTATGATACAGCCTTTAAACCAGCTTTAACTCCTGGACCTATCGACTTATAACAGGAAGGTGGCTGCATTACCATATCCGGCCTCTTTCATGGGTGGGAAATTCTTACATTTGATAATTGCTGATGTAACTTTAATTTACCTGCCATGGAGTTATATAATTATACCCAACTGAAACACCGGATAATGAAACCAGAGATGTGGCTTGCAGCCACCAGGGATCTCTCTATAGAGAAATTTGTGCGACTACCTGGAGGCACTATGGGATTAATCTCCTTTCTCTACTCATTCCTGGCCTCCACTGCTCACAGCTCTAACCTTCTCCACATGACGTTTTAGGAACAGACTCTGGGGCCATTGATCACCATAGATCAGTGGCAGAAACTCAGGAGCGATATCTAATTTTTTTTTTTGTTATCACTCCCTTGGTCTCAGAGATACTCACTACAAAGTGCTCTATGGTTACTATTTATGCCAAACAAAACTGCAAAAGACGTACCCAGGTATGTCGGATTGCTGTTGGAGGAGTTGTGGACTCTTGACAGAAATCTGACGCATTTGGTGGGACTGGCCCACAATACAACCTTACTGGGTGGAAATTTTAGCACAGATGAGGGAGATTTTAGGCTACCCTCTCCCACACACCCTGGAGTTTGTTCTACTGGGATTGCAGGACAAGTCCCTTGAACATCAAACAATGGAAGATTGCTCTATTTTATGGTTGAGCTTAGTGGCGGTCCAAATGGCCTTGGTGGTGGCCTGGAAGAAAACTGAAGCTTCTTCTATGTTGCAATGGCATGCCTCCTTCTGGCAAGGTCTCAAAATGGAGCGATTTACACATATTCTTACAGACACGAAAGGCTCAGATCATATGTGGGGACTCTCGGTGAAGTTTCTTTCTTACCATAGGACTCTCGCTCTTCTCCTGCCGAAGTCTCACAAGAGCACTCCACCTCTTTCAGATGTGATCACCTGGGTCCCTGGGACTGCTCTGTTACTATGCTTTGTCCAGTCGTCGTAATGCTCCTGGCCTATCGGTTTCTACACCACACGTCAGTAACTATCGTAGCAACTCCACACATGCACGTAGTTTAGTTGCTCCCGTTGTTTCGGGATGTTAGGGGTTATATTGGGCACTTAGCTTACCAAATTGTGATGTCATTTCATGACACCGATTGTATAGATATTATTTGCTTTCCTTTTTGCAATACCTGAAAGATGTATTTGTATGAAACTGTATTTGACATTAGCATTCTCATTTGTAAATGTGGTTTCATTTCATGCTCGTATGATACATGTATCTTTGTGTCTGGCAAAACCTAATTATGAAAGTTTAAGGAAAAAAATATTTTTCATGTATGATACGTTTTTCTGGTAATATTTTTTCTGCTTAATTATATGCATGTAACAAACCATTCGGCAAGTATTGTATAAATGATCAACTACCTTTTTGAATGATACCTATTTTGGTACTGTTGCAATTGAACCCTTCCCTTATGGGCCTGTGGGTTCCGCCTGTAGTATAAACTGATGAAATAAAAGTGCAATCAGCCCTGTTACTGAGTAAGTGAATACAATTCTACAGTGCCCACCACCTATTATAGATGCTTGGCACAGATCTTAGAATTTGCCTTACTCAATGAGGAAGTTCTTCACCTTCTTCCTGAAATCTATCAGAGTAGTGGATTAGTAAAATGAAATGGAATCTCTTTCATATTTCTGGTGCTCGAAAAAGAAAGGGCTTCCAGCTCGGCAGACAAGGGCGCGTTTAAGTGTTACTGATCTGATCTGATCACTATGAATTTGCAAGCGGAGTTATGCCTAGTGGTTTTTTTTAAGGTACATACGTAAGAGCTTGCTCATTTCAATGCCTAGGTGTAATGCACAGGATTTTGCAAATGATGCATTCTTTCACTGGAAGCCTATGCAGTGTGCATCAAGCCTCTGAGATGCTCTCTCTTTTGCATAGCCGAAATACAGTGTGGCAGGCAGTGTTATCACTTCTCTGTAGTCTGCTTGTCTGATTATTAAGTAGTTCTGTATAAGGGCATTACAGTAATCCATGTGTGAATTAGGTGTAGCTCTAATTACTAGAGGTCAGTCCTTCAAAGACAATAAGGGGAGAATAGTCTTTAGTCTAATAATATTGTAAACACATTTTTTAATTATAGCATTAATTTGTGCTTTTAGAGTGGCTGGAGTGTCCAATACAAAATTCTGATTTTAAACGTGTGTTGCTGGAATAAGATTTAGGCCCATATTTATCCTTTTTTTAGCGACGCATTTGCGACGCTTTTTAACGCAAAACATGTTTTTGCTTTGGTTTAATTTTGAGACATCATTCTTTGTTTGCCTTGAAGTGATTCTAACACATCTTCTTATGAATGAGTATCTTGTGCATATTTTATACCAATGTGTATGACATCAACATACAGCTACATAGAGACCTTTGGATGTAAACATAAATCAAATAGCAGTCACATGTATATATTAAACAGATTGAGCAACAAGGCAGAACACTGTGGTACAACAAATCTGTTTGCTGGTGATTGAGAGTGAAATGGACCTCATCTGAAGACTGACATCATATTTGCCTGTCTTGAGGGGCCACTAGCACAGCGGCTAAGCAAGCCAATAAAATGGTGTGATCCACTTTGGCAAAGTCCAATGTTAGGTCCAAAATAGCCAAGTAAAATACTGCCTTGTCATTCAAAAAATAAGATAACCTGGCAGAAAATGTGAGCAGGAAGACTTAGGGGCATACTTAAGAAAATACAGTGTGCAGCGCCACTGCGCCCTTTACTGCCCCCCCTACCACCACCAAGTGTGCGCTGTATTTAAAATACGGCACACAATCGTGCAGGGTAGGGAAAAATAGCATAATTTTCCATGACGCTATTGATATACTCTGCAGGAGTAGCGCCAAAATATTGGTGCTAGTCCTGCAGAGTACATAGGGGCCCATTGTAAATAATAGAAGCCCCCTTTTAATGCCTGCTCTGAGCAGGCATTAAAAGTGCCGTAACAAATTACGCTAGGAAATCTCTTAGATATCCTTGTGCCATTTTTTCTGCCCCCTAACATAACACAAAGGGTTACAAAGTGGTACAATGCATGCATTTCGCCACTTTGTAAATGTGGTGCAAGGATTTTGGACTCGTTGAGCCACATTAGCATCAAAAACAATTACGCTAATGTGGCACAAGGTGGTGTTAGGGGCTTATAAAAATAAATATGCCCCTTAGACTCTTGACGACTGTTTGACTACAAAGCCAGCACCAGCATGCACACCATGGAGAACTATGGGGTATATTTGTACTCTGAGCCGGATTTGTTTCATTTTTTTAATGCAAATCCAGCGCAAACTTAACTTGATGCTAGATATGGCTAGCGTCAAAAATATGGAGTTTGCGTCATTTCAAGGATGCGAGAAACCGCCTTGTGTCAATGAGATGCAAGGTAGGCGTTCCCATCCAAAAAATGACACAAACAACCTAGCACCATATTTATCCAACAGGGCAGAAATGGCGCAAGGGTGTGATGAGGACATGAAAAATTATGCAAAGCCCGATTTGCATCACATTTTAACGTCTGGGACAGGACAGGCGTTAAAATGGGGCAAACACACCACTACTTAAGGAAAACACACACAAGCAACATCATTGCTCAAGAAGGACAACATGAAGGTGCCACTGATGCAGCATGCCAGAGGATGCAGAGCATAGGACCCACAGTAGCAGGCACCACCACCCCAACGTGGCCCCCAAAGGCAACACGAAGACAGGAGAGGGTCTTCAGGACCAGGACAACCCTCCAGGGCATCAGGGAACAGGATATCATCCGGAGGTACAGACTCAACTGGCAAGCCATACAGCAACTGCTGTGCCAAATTGAGCCACATATAACAGCCAGCCTGCAGACACCACACAATATAACACCGGTGACCAAGCGGCTAGCGGTCCTGCACATGTTGGCAAATGGCTCCTTCCAAACAACGGGTGCCCTGGTCGCTGGGGTATCACAGCCCTCATTCTCCGACCTTCCTTCACAAGGTCCTAGATGCCATCATCTCCCTCACACCCCACCACATCAGCTTCCCCAACACACAACAGAAGCAGCAGGAGATCAAACAGGGGTTTTACCAAATACATGGCTTCCCACGTGTGCTTGGTGAAATTGACTGCATCCATGTCTGGACTGTACCACCTGCTGCAACAGAGCATTTATACCAGAACAGAAACCACACCCAGTCCATAACTGTGCAGGCCATAGTTGACCACCAGGGACTGTATACCAACATCTTAGCCAAGTATCCTGGGAGTGTACATGATTCCTTTATCTTTCGCGATAGCACCATCAATCAGCACTTCCAAGACGGACGATATGGCAATGGCTTTCTTGTCGGTAAGTCCAGAAACCTAGCAACACATGGAACAGTAACCCTGTAGGACATACAATACATACACCACTACATTGACATGTGGGCAGGAAGACAGTGAGGTGTGACACAGGTAGTTATGTTGTACACCCTGACACAATGGGATACAAACCTATGGGCAAATGACGGCTGCCAACAACAATAAATGCCACTCTAGAGCTACAAGGGACCTATGTTAAAGCATACAGTGACAACGACATGGCCTGCACTGGAAGTACAATTTGGAAGATGAACCATTTACTATTACATTAGGCCACTTAGTCAATCCCACACCCTCCCAAGCAATAACTACTGTGATAAGGGTGTGCAATGTGTGTTCCTGCAGGTCAAACACTAAGAGACACATAGCACAATGATGCTGACTCACATGTAGGTGACATGGAAATACTGAGGCACTCCCAACATCACCCATCACTCCTGGGGTGATGTTGCTAGGTAGCAATAAGGAAGTGGACTGTGCTATGAACACATATTGATGTGCCACTAATGCAAACTACACACTGCTGCACACACTGAAAGAGCCAATTATCCATAAAAATAACAGATGTACAGGGAGATGACCCTTCCTGCACAGATACATCCACCTCCTCAAGGCAGTTAGCCAGCTTACCTGGAGCAAGTTGGGTGGTGTAGGTGCACGGTTGCACATGAGCCATTGGCAGAGGTACCTACAAAGGTCTGCATAGAACCAAGTTACACATGGGACAATTGTGCATTGTCAATACTGAACACCTCAGTGCTGCAAACATAGGGAGATGTGTTGGGCATTGTCACCAAGCCTAATCAAAGGGCCTCACTTCTGGATTTCATCTGGAAGGACATATGTCTAAGTGGATGGGATATCCAGGCCATATAGTGCAACCATGTTACCACCACATCGGAATCGATTGTCTGTGTGGAAGTATCATGTCCCCTCCAGTGAAAGCACACTAAAGCATGTTGCTCACTACACAAAGCATTCTACATACATACTGAACTGCATTTTGGAAACAAAATCATAGATATCAGGCCAATGAGCCAAACACGAGTTGTCAAGTCAAACAACCCAATGTAGAAAAAACCTCACAGAAGCCCAGGATATCACACAATGCCACAAACACATATGAGTCACAGATGACACAAGATATCAACTGCCATGCTACACGACATTCCTGGTGCAAGCACTTACAAAATACTTACTCCTATTTTCTTTTTCAGCTGATCAGGTTTCCGGGATCTAGCCTTGGATCATTACCCCATTCCCCAAACCAAGCACAGCAGCAGAGCGTGCCTACAATGAGGCACATCAGAGGACATGCACCATTGTGGAACGGACCTTTGGCATTCTGAAGTCCAGATTCAGGTGCCTGGACATCACAGGAGGCAACCTCCTATATGCCCCAGAAATGGTCTGCAAGATCATATTGACTTGTGCCATCCTGCACAACATTTGTGTTAGAAGGAATATCCCCCTAGATGAACAGAAGCAAGAACTGCCTTGAGAGGAGGAGGAGGCGGATGGTGGCAGGAAAAATGAGGGGGAACATCCAAACACAGCTGCAGGATTGCGCTGCAGGCAGCAGATTGTTCAAAACGTTTTTCACCAATAGTCACTTCAAACACATTGTTAGTATATGTAATTAAAACACCTCACTTTATCACACAATCCTGCCCCTATTACTTATTTCACCATCACATTTTCTTTAGGAATGTGAGTATTACCTCAGGGAGCATGTCACAAAGACAAATCTGACTACTTCTGATGCAACATCACATGTGATGCGTATGATTGTACAGCAAACATCACACACATATAAAAAAAATCTTTTGAATTTCACATATAAAGGACAAAATCATAGGACACACATCCATGTTTCCAACATGGTCTACTGTAGCATATGACACACAACTATGACATCTCCAATCATAAGGTAAATTAGCGCCTCATACATGAGGCACTAGATGTGAAATATCAGTGGTAACAGGAATGTACGAACAGACCCCTGAAATTAGTAAGTGAGATATTTGCTATCTCTGCAAGGAGCACATGTGACAAGAGGTGTATCAACCCTGAAAATGGATAGCATGAGTGTCCCAGGTATGACAAGCAATGGTCACAACACATGCCCTGCACAGTCCATCCCTGGTAATAAGTCCTGCCACTGCCATGTGTTACGTCTCTGCCCTCCCATCTCTAGGGGTTGCTGTAAATAAACTATCTGTACCCTGGGAATCATCATTAACACTCACCCAGACTCCCATTCTGACTCCTGTTTGCTTCCCTTTTCCATATGACATGCTATAGAAGAACTACATTAGCCTGCATGGACTTCAGGTCCCATAATGCACTGCCTGGTAGTCGGTAAGACCTGTAATCTTCTGTCCATAGATTCCAATGGGAAAAGTCTGGTTGTCCCCTATACTGCATTCTCTCCTCCAGGACTTGTGAGAGGCTGAAGCTGCTCACACCTGTGAGCTCTCTTGTGCTGCCCAGCCATGTGCCTTTGCCCTGGCCTTGCTGTTGCCTGGAACAGCTTAGAAGCTGCCATTCCCTGAAGCTCCTCGTCGTGTATTGGAGTACAATTCATTTGTGTCCCAGAGCCCTTGTTGGATTGTGTTACAGTCCTGATAATGCCTGAATGTGCTCTCTGTTTCCACAGTGCTGTTCCTGCTTGTTCCAGTCAGACTCTGATCCCTTTTTCTCAGCCGTGTTCATGTTTGTTTATGCCAGAGCCTGCTTTCTGTTACCCAGACCTGTTCCATTCTTTGCATCAACCAGAGCCTGTTCCCTGTGCCTGCCTTTGCCTCCTGGTTGGTTCCCTTGCCCTCTGTTTCCTCTTTGGGTATTGTGGCTGGTAAGTGTACTATCAGTCCTCATCTGTATAGAAGTGTTTAACTTTGTATTTGTTCTGGCACCTGGTTTCCAGGAGGCTAATCCAGCCCCCATCCTTTGTCTAGTTTTCAATGTAGTCATAAGTGCTTAACAGTGACAGTGTGCTATGGCTATATTCCAGGATTTGTTACTGGGTCTCCAGCCTGACAAACAAGGGCTAGTCTTGTGTATGTAAAGACAATCCATGTCTGTGCCCTGAGGGTCCAGACCCAGATTCACTTCTGCTGCCACCTTTCTATGGGGCTTACGTGGTGCCTAGCTGTGAGATTAATCTGCACAGAGGTACTGACGTTCCCTGTTTCTGTGGGAAGTTCTGAGCCCTACCCTGTGTACAATCTTAGTGATGAGCCCTGCGTGTTAGTCCATTACTGACCCGTTACATATTTGTCCACACTAAGGTTGCTCTGTATTCGCTCTTCTGTATTATCGGCCTTACCATAGCTGCCTTATCCTCTTGAATGCCTTTAGCTGCTCTTTTGCTTTAGGACAATTCTGCTTTGCAAGATATTCTGTGAACTCAGGGGTTGCCCCAACAGAGTCCTGACTAGACCTGCACGAAACCGTAACAACATTGAGCCCAATACTGACACAGGGTACACATTCCCACACACTTGATCAGGACACTTTTGTGCAATGCACCTCTGAAAATATGTGAACACATGCAGCCAGGGCTGCAGGTCCACCACACCAACATGAGTAACATAGGTAATTTTCATTAGTCAAACTGAGGTGTACATAACAGTTTTATGATTGGAATTGAGGCACAGTGTTGCAAACACTGTACCTACCAAACATGTAAAAATGGCCGACATATGGGTAGTGTACAGACAAGTCACCATAAAGTCGTAGCCAACAATTAATGACAAGTGAGGGGGAACATATCCGACATAGCCCTCATCAGCCATCCTCAACCATCCCTGTGTATTGTTTGTCGTGCTAAATATAATGTCCCCAAAGTCAAACAACTACACACATCAAATTAGAACATTGGAATGTTGGCATGTCCATTGAAAACAATGGAGTGCTGCGGGCTTTTACTGGCCGGTAAAAGCCCGCAGGGCCAACATTCCAATGTTCGTTTTGTTCACAGCAACAGCTGTGAACAAAGCCTCACAGAGCCCGAGGGGATTTTAATCCCCTCGGGCTCCGTTAGCAATTTGTTTTTTTTAATAGAACATTCTGCCCTGAGTGGCAGAATGTTCTAATAGCCTTAGAGCCCACTGTAGCGGGCTCTACCGGCTATTAAAGGCCCTTTCCCTTGTTAAATACCCTCGCCTTCGGCTCGGGCATTTAACGCGGTGGCGGGCCTTTAATAGCCGGTAGAGCCCGCTACGGCGAGTTCTAAGGCTATATTAGTCAACACATATTACAAACACATATCATGACTGTTGTCCATCACTGATGTAGATACTCATTTGTAACACATTCATACATGACCATTACGCCAAATGTCTTGCATGCCATTCCATCAGAAGCACACATATTGTTGTAACAGTTAATTCACACACAAAACACACAGACCATGATTTATACTTTTGTAGTGCAGCATTACCATCATTTATTGACGCAAAATCAGCGCAAACTTACAAACTACAATTGTATTTTGTAACTTCGCACCATTTCTACGGCAGAAAATGAAGGAGATTCTGCGCAAAGATAGTATACATGTGGGCCGCAGTTGCATGCTCTACCCCATGTGGCCAACCACTGTACCACACACTGCAGGCCAGACCATCCTATCTTCATCTAGACACAGGCTGAACGCATGTTAAATATTTAAAATTCATGCAAACAGAGTTTGAGTCATAAATTTGGATGCAAATGCGTTGAAAAACCACACAAACGCAAACTGAACATCAATGAACCCCTAGCGTTAATTACACCAGCGCACCCCATGCATGCGGATATCCATTAAAATAGTAGTTTCCCGGTAATGCATGGTATTTTGCCTTACATGTAGGTTATTCGTAGAATATATTCACGCAATGTGTCAAAAAAATACACGCAAGATGGAAAACGTGCCGCAAAGGGGACAGGAAGTGATGTATTAGGAAATCTTGTTTACAGACATGGTACAGTGGGTATACTTTGACTTTCACTTTACAGTCTGTGCTTTTTCTTGACTGTGTGGCTCTGTCTTGGTGTTGCTCTTGTTTGGATTGCGTATATTGTATCTTGTAGTGTCTATCTTGTGTCTTTTTGTGTATTCTATTTGTATATTGTACCTGTTTAAGTGTTTTTGTATATTTTAGTGTTGTTTGAATTGTATTTGTATTGTTGGGTGTCTGTTTGGGGGTTAGATTAGTTGGGGGTTTGTAATTTGGGTTGTAAGTTTCCTTTTTTCTGATTTATTTTCCTTCCTTTATCCATTTAATTCTTTAAATTTTTGTGCTCTAACATGTCGGGAAGGGAGAGGCTGAGCCGCATGGGTGAGGCAGAGCTTGGGGCCTTTGTGTGGCTGGTGTGCCACTTTCTGCCGATGATGCTGGAGTTGGGGGGCCGTATGATACAGGAGTATAACACGGGGGCAAGGTGGCTGCATTGGGCGAAGGTGCTCTACCACCTGAAACGTGTTTTCAATACATTAAGGAATGAGCACCAGCTGAAGCATCGCTGGGCTGACCTGGTGGCCCAAGAACAGGACCTGCTGGACAACCTAGGTGTCATGATCAGTGGCACTGTTGGTGAGTATCACATTGACAAATGTGTACAGTAGAATGCTCCTGAGTGACAGTAGCAGATGTTTTGACCTGCTGCATGCAATGTTTGTGGCCATGTGGAATGCAAGTAGAACAAACTGTTAGTGTACCAGTACTGAGATGTATTCCACATGTTTATACATGTTAACAATGCAGTCCAGAGCTTCATTGAGTCATGCCCGACTATTACTTAGGGCCACATGTACCAAGCTATTTATAATTCTCACAAACTGCCTAGTTTTCAGAACTTTTGTGTTTAATTCTGGAAAAATATTCATTCAAGTGCACAACCCCAATTTTGCCATTCTGCTACCACAATGCCCAATCACAAAACAGAGTATGCTAGTGGCATTTAGTAATGGGCATTCCTATCCTATTATCGAGTCACAGGCCGCTGATTGATTCTTTCTTGAGCACAAATGTTGGCACTAAACAGTTGGAGTTACTATCCGTTTCAAGTTGGTGCTAACCCATTTGCAAAAGGGGAGGGGTCCCCATGGGATCCCTTCTCCTATTTGAATGCATGCCCCAAAAAAAATTCTGAGCAGGAAGTTGTGCCACAGACCACTGACTGCTTCCAAAAAATTATTTCTGTCATAATATAGGTTTTTGAAATACTTTCTGTTTACCCCTGCTAAAATAAGGCTCTAATGAAACAAATATTTGCATCCCTATTTGAAAGCAGTCACAGATATGGTGGTTTGCTGAGCTCAGCAGGCCAGCATCCCTGTGAGTGCCGCCATTCCCAAGGGGTTTGCAAAATGACACCTACCTCATCATTTTTCATGAGGTAGGTCATTTGCTACCCCATTTTGGAATTGCAAACAGTGTCATTGACAGTGTTCAACGCTAGATCATCCAACTTGCTAATTGCTAGTTGCTAAGTATCGCAATGTGTGACTCACAAAACCTGATCTTGGTACATATGGCCCAGAGTAACACATTGCGGTTGAAATGACAACACCTTTGCCCATGCATTCTGTCAATGATGATCAGCTAAGACACTGTCAGCATACCATATTTCACTGTTTTGGGACAGAAAAGTGGGCTAACCATGTTTAGCGCTACATTGTCATCATTACACACACATGATCCCTGCCATCATGTTGGCAAAGGGGGTATATATGGCTTAGGCAACACTGCCAATGGGGCATTTGTTACCTACATACAACTGTGCCACATCGGTTATGGACCACTGAATGCACAATAATTGCTGACTGAAAATTGACCCACATGTCCATCACACAGTTAATCATTGTCCCTTGATGCACAAGCCACAATACCTGAGTCACTTGTATTGCAGTGCACCAGGGAAGTGCCTTTGAAATTGTCACCCAATTACAAATCATTACATGGAGTACCATCTGAAATGGATTAGCCACAAAGCTTTGTAGTCAGGTTTAGCACCACATGATTGTTAGGCCCAGTGCATGTTTGCATATGTGTTTCTATCACTCACTGGAGTGTTAGGCCCTCATTCTGACCTTGGCGGTCGGCGGAGAGGCGGCGGTCGGACCGCGAACAGACCGGCGGTCAGAAAAATGGCATTCTGACCGCGGCGGTCACCGCCGCGATCGACCGCCACTTCCCCACTCCGACCGCCACGGCGGTCATGACCGCCGGGCTGGAGTTTGCGCACTCCGGCCCGGCGGTCGTCCCGAGACTGCCAACGGTATCATGACCCTGCCTACCGCCGCGGTTTCTGGTGGTCGGGAACCGCCATGCGAACCATGGCGGTAAGCACTATCGGGGCCAGGGAATTCCTTCCCTGGCACTGATAGGGGTCTCCCCCACCCCCCACTACCCACCTGAGTCCTCCCCCCACACCCTCCACCCCCCTGCCACCCCCCAGAGGTGGTACGAACCCCCTCCCCACCCACACCCCGACATGCACATACATGCACCCCGACATGCACACACCCCCAACATGCACATATACACACCCCCTACACACACATACACAACGGGGACACATACCCGCACACATACATGCAGACATGCGCACCTGCCGACCAGCACACATTACCCATAGACACAGCAGCACCCCCCGCCCGCATACACGCACTCACACACCCCCTCTACACACTCACACGCACACCCCCATACACGCCCACATCACACAACACCCCCCCTCCCCCTCCCCTCACGGACGGTCAACTTACCTTGTGCGTTGGTCCTCCGGGAGGCGACGGGAGCCATGGGGAGGTGACCGCCAACAGAACACCGCCAACAGAAGACCGCCACAAAGATATGTGGGTCGTAATTCTGTGGGCGGTGTTCTGCTGGCGTGGCGGTGGAGGTTGACCAGTCTCCACTTTTCCGCCGACCGCCAGTGTGGCTGCTGGCGGTTTCCCGGCAGAACGCTCCCAGCGGTCGGAATGCGCACAGCGGCATACCGCTGCGGTCGGCGGTCTTCACCGCGGCGGTAACTCGGCGGTCTCGCGAAAAGACCGCCAAGGTCAGAATGAGGGCCTTAGTGTCAATGCAAGTTTGCAGTGGTATGTCTGTTGGAGTGTCTACATGCAGGATCAGCAGCTCACTCATATAAAAAATGTTACACACTGTGATATGTTGTCCACACATTTGTACAGTGATCAGACATTGAGCATATATTTCCTTTTGATGTCTTACAGGTGGACTGGCCCCCTATGCCATCGGGGAAGTGGCTCAATTTCAGGACCCAGACATACCCAGTAAGTGTGAAAATGTCTGTCCTGTGTAGTGAATGCAGCTGTTGTGTGAGCAACTCTTCTGTGTTGCACTCATTGCAAGAAAAGATGACTTGCACGTGATCTGATATATTACTTGACTGGAGGTTGACATAGTGTTCCATGCAAGGGTTAGACATTCACAGGCAGAGAGTCATATCTTGGGAGTCTTGTGCTGCGAAATAGGCAACAGCATGCGAACAAGGTGATTAGTCGCCACATGTAGGCCCACATGTGATTTGGAAGTGCTCCATTGTCAGAATATTGTCAGCAAGTCATACCCTCATTTTCACAAGACAGTGATGCATCAGTTTTCCACACAAAATTGCACATCCCTGTATCGTAATATACATGTAGGACTGTATGGGTGACTGTCCCCCAACATCTAGCTCCATATGTTGTACTCCATTTACATGACACTTATGTGGTATGTAATAGGTGTGCATGCAGGTCAAGGCCAGATGTGTGCTGGCATCAATGTGGGTGATTTTGGAAATGTGTTGGCAGATCAGGTGTTGATGGTTGTCCACAAATGTAAACATGAATGTAGATGTGATTGACCAATGGATACCCCACTCCTGGTTGGCAGCCCTCCTCACATGTGTTCCACTCATTAAATCCATGTACAGGTGGACATGGCTACGTGGTTGTCCTTGATAGTTGTGATGATGTATTGCATGCCCATCCCCCCTGTGGCACAGGGGTAGGGGAAGAACATATATGTAGGTAGGTGTGATGGTCACAGTGAAGATGACAGTCATCTAATTCAAGCATGCATGTGTCCCAAACAACACTGACCCCTTATGATTAGCAACAGCATACCATCCTGCCAATTATATCTACAAATCACTGGTCTTGGGTACCTTGTAGTTGATCCAGATGATAGGGATTAGTCGGCCTGGCCCATGTTAAGTACTTGCTGCATATGCATTGTGAAACATTGCACTACATCAATGCACAGATCACTTTATTTGGTACACCCCTTGTTGTGCTTTGCTGTGCTTTTAAATACTTGATGGTTAGGCAGCGTTGACATGTCATTCCTCAGGTACAATATATCATCTGTACTGCGATTTGGACTGCATGTGCAATTTGAGGGAGAGTGTTAGATTATCATCTGTACACACGTCACACAATGATGACACTAATGGTTGCCTGTCTCATTTTTACAGCTGCCAACATGAATGCCACGGAGATAAGGGATTTCCAGAGGTGGGCAGTGAGGTACAGGCACATCTTGGATGAGGAGTCCGGGTTCCGGATGATGCCAAGACGCTATCGGAGAGAGAGAGAGCCACAGGAGAATGGCGGGCTTTCAGCTAAGGGGGATTGAGAAAAGTCCTCAAGAAGCTTGAAGCTCTCCAGTGGGATGTTGACAGAAATAGCCGAAGGCTGAAGTCCATCAAAAAAACTCTGAAGAGGGCAAAACTCTGAACTCCTGCCTTACTTCACCCCTAATTCCATCCCCTCTCTCCTCTTTCCTTATTCAGTTTTTTAGTGGGTTTACGGGTTTTAGTGATAGGTTAGAGTAGTCTAGTAGTTTAGATTGGATAAGTAGTTTGGGATGGGGGAGTTTCATATTAGTACATGTTAGTTTGTGGGTGGGTGGGTGAATGTTAATGTGTGGGCTTCTGTGTATTCTATTAAAAAATATATATATATATAAAAAATTCCACTTCCAACTGAGCTGTCACATTGGCAGCTACAACAAAGCTAAGGCCCTCATTATGAACACGGGGGCAATCACCACACTGCTGGTGATGGCGGTAACTACCACCAACCGTCTGGCAGTCCGGACGCCAAATAATAAAGCACATGAGAAACAGCCAGCAGGCCATCCACACACAGCCATCATTGGAGTGCCCACAACAGCGGAAGAGGCCGCCCACAGGCCGACGGAAAGGCCCCACCCACCCAACAAATAATGAAGCACAAGACCGCTGTCAGTTCCGGGGCAGGAACGTGGCAGAAACTAACCAAATAAAAGAAAACACTCACCGTAGGTACACACAACACGCCGAAGCCGACATAGAGAGAGAGTTGGAAATAATGCCAGCCCTGATCCTTGCAATGTACCTCCACAACTGTGAACGTCGACAAAGACAACAACAGTAAGTACCGCCACCTAGTAAACAAGGGCAGAAAGAGCACAGTTACACACCCTCCCACCCCACCCACCCTGCAATGCACTCCAAACCCCTCACACCATCACAAGCCATACACACTAGAATAAGAGTTGCTTACCCAACACAAGGCAAATAAAATCTGCACAAACTACACACATGTGCACACCACACCCCCACAATGAAACGATGTACCACGTCTCCATATTGTGCAAGCAGCACCACTGGTCACATAAACTTTATTACAAAAGTAATATAGGAATGTCCAAATAAGGCCATTGGCCAGTCCATGTAAAATACCCTGATGGGTCCGAATGGTACGGACTTGACTCCCACATGTGTCAGGGGTGGGGACTTACACATGGAAGTGGGGGCCTGGGCTTACATTTGGGAGGTGGAGGGGGTTTGGGTTTGCCCTTGGAAAGTGGGGGTGAGGGCTTGGAGCGGGGGTGGCAGAGGGACCTGGGGCAGTATGGGACTTCTGCCTCTCTGGGGAAGGGGCTTGGGAATGAGAAGGGCGGACTGTGGTGGACTTAGACGAGGAAGGAATGGACAGGGCAAGGAGATGGGCATGTTTATGGAAGAGACAGGATGGGCCATTGGGTTCAAACAGGTCAACACGGGACAGGATACGTTTTTTGGGGCAGTTGGGGTGGATATAGAAGAAGGTGTGGGAGTGGAGTTAGAGGGAGCAGTTGTAACAGGTGTGGGTGTGCTGGACGTGGATGCAGGTGCCTGTACAGTATGCTGATGTGTAGTGGATGTGTGTTGAGTGGGTGTCTGTGAACGTTTGAATGTCTTGGGAGGAGGAGGGGTAGGCACAGTGGGACAAGACAGGCTGCCAGTGTAAATGGATGTTGTCTGGATGTCTGCAGGTCTGGTGAGTGTGCTGCATGTGTCAGTCAATGTGGGTGTGGTGAGTGCAGGTGTGATGTCTAGGTTGGATGACTGGATGCCAGATGTTGTGGTAACTGCAAGAATGGGACCAACAGCAGTGACTGAGGGTGCAGTGCTTGTGGGTGTGCATGTAGAGGTGACAGAGAGGGAGGCGGGAGAGGTGGACACACTGGGGGAAGTGGATGTTGCTGTGTGTGCCTTTGTATGTTGGGTGTGTGTATGTCTGTGGTGGGAAGTGTGGCGCTTGTGTTTCTCTGTGTGCTTCTTGGGTGTTGAGGTGTGTGCATGGCTGTCTGAACGTGTGCTTGGGAAGGGTGAAGGGAGTGGGGTGCTGGAAGGGGTAGAGGTGGTTGGAGGGGGGACGGAAAGACCAGGGACACTGGCTGCCGTCAAAGAGGAGGTCAGAGCCTGAAAAGATCTCTGTAGGCCAGACATGGCACTGTGAATGCCTTCCAGGTATGCATAGCATTGCTGCATCTGGGATGCTAGCACCTGGATGGCATTCACAATGGTCATCTGCCCTACAGAGATGGTCCTCAGGAGGACACTAGCCTCATCTGTGAGGGCAGCAGGGCTGACTGGGTCAGGGTATGAGGTGCCTGGGGTGAAGGAAACGCCTACCCTTCTGGGTGAGCAATCACGGGCAACTGGGTGGGGTGCAACTGGCAGGGCGGTGATGATATGGGAGGTGGTGGAAGATGTCACAGAATGCATTGGCCCACTAGGGTCTGCCACCACCAGGGAGCTCCTATCGGAGGAGGAGGTATCAGAGTCACTACCGCCAATGGTAGTTGCCTCCTCCGTGGTACTCCCCTCGCCCTCCAACCCACTGGTCCCCTTTGGGCTCTGCCGACTCTGCATCCTGGAACTCTGGGCCACTGTATCCCCATTCGCCGGTGCCACTGCTTGCTCGCCAGATGATGCTGATGTATGCAAAGAACACAAGAGCACATGGGTGGGGAGACAAAATTTGAGAGAAATCTGTAAATGCATGAATGGATGTACATACTTAGTGCACACACAACCACATCCAGCTTACACACCTACACGCTGCACCTACAACAATAGTCATGACTATGCTCCTGAGTAGTAGCCACTACCCCAGAATATAACTAATTTCCCATCTGAAACATTGACCTGATGAACTGTGTGGACCACACATAGGGGACCATGGCCAGCCAATGTGCCACTACTCCATGTGCCCACAAAAAACCCTACAGTACTGGTAGATCAATCCCCAAGAGCCTATTTTGACTGTTTACACCTGCCCCACACCATTTTCGTGCCCATAGGGGGGCAGGACTGCTGGAACACACCTGTCAGAGTGCCTGGCACTAGACAGCATACATACCAAAGCACTCAAACACATCCATCAAAGTGGTACTAAACAGGGCTGCCTGCAAGTGCTCATCCAAATCTGGCTATGTCACTGCCAGAATGCGGGACATTAGGGGGGTCAGGGTCTGATGGTCTCCCCTTCCTCGTTGGGAGGCCTTCCCCAGCTGGGCCTCGCAGGTCTTCCTGGCCCAGTGCCGCAGGTCTTCCTGGCCCAGCGCCGCAGATCCTCCCACTGCTTCCTGCAGTGGGTACTCCACCGGTTGTAGACCCCCAGGGTCCAAACCTCCCTGGCGATTGCCTGCCAGAGTCCCCTCTTCTGATGGGCGCTTCCAAAGAAGGAAAAAAGGCATCAGGATATGCCCATCTGATACAGCTGACATGTCATCCCCAATGGGACGGAAACTACACAGGATTATTTTACCACCTCACTAAAAGTACTTGCCACACAATCTGTGCCCTTGCAGTTACAAATCAAGCACACATGCATACAGGCATCTGCCACCATCACACACATCCATGCAAGACAACCACCAACTCATCTGCTTCTCTGGTCGCCCATATAAATTGTCATACAGGGGGAGGACCCCATCCACCAGCTTCTCGAGCTCCTCTGTGGTAAAGGTCGGGCCCTTTCCCCTTTGACTCGTGCCGTTGGAGTAACCAGAGTCAGGACACAGCAGCACACTCAGTGGAGTACTTGCATGTACGGAATTCAGGAGTCAAGTGAAATTGGGGTCACGACATGGCGTACACTCCGCGGTGGTGTGCACTGTCACCTCCAGTGATCAAACCAATGAATGGGTGCACGGCGGTGAACAATGCCTTCCACCATGACAACTGCCTCCAGTGAAATGATGTCACTTCTACTTCTTCATATCTGTATGGCAGGAGGCTGACATTTTGCTAGCACCACACACATATTTCCTGTTCGTTGGCCCCACACAGGGCCTTCAGATCCCAGCCCTTAGTCGCCTTCCCACATGAGTGTCTGTTCCTCACATCAGACCAGAGGTATCACTGCTTACATGTCCCTACATCATACATCACTTGTGTTTGTAACTACGTATTGTACACCAGTTATTCATACACAACATGTCTTGCATGTGTATGTATTTCCCTCATATGTGTTATTTCCTCCCCATAGGTACAGACCCATGTGGCGAGGGAGGGTCCCATCTGTGTACAGACCTCTTGTTGATTTGGACACCATGGTGGAATGTCACAGTATTGTAACCTACAGACTCAATCGTACAGCAATCCAGGACTTATGTGCTTTACTGGATCCTGTACTGAGACCGGCTAAGCATGGCATGCCATCCCTACTGAAGTGCAAATGCTCTCTGTACTCCATTTCTCAGCTACGGGCTCACTTCAGGTGACAGTGGGCATGGATGCAGGGTTCTCAAACCCAATGTTTAGCATCGTCCTGTCAAAATTCCTGGATGCATTTGTACAACACATCCAGACATATGTCAAGTTTCCCCAAAGGGCTGAACTCCCTACCAGCAATTCTGAATTGTATGCCTTTGCTACAATTCCCCATGTGATAGGTGCTATCGATGGCACTCACATAGCTTTCATCCCCCTAAGAGTGAATGAACAGGTGTACAGGAACAGAAAGAACTTCCACTCAATGAATATACAATTGGTGTGTACTGCTGAACAGTACATATCACATGTAAATGCCAGATTTCCAGGATCAGTTCATGATTACGTTGTCCTGAGGAACAGCAGTGTGCCACACATGATGGAACAACTACAAGAGGACAGAGGATGGCCCATAGATGAGTGTGTATGACACTGGATCAGTACATAGCTGACAGCCAGGCTGTATGCAAGTAATGGCAGTTTGTTACAGTCCTGTTCTACCCACTTTTGCAGGTGATTCTGGCTACCCCAACTTGCAATGGCTCCTGACACCTGTGAGAAAAGCCAGGACAGATGCAGAGAGGAATTATAATGAGGCCCATGGACGTACTAGGAGGGTGATTGAGCACACTATAGGTCTCCTCAAGGCTATATTTTGTTGCCTCCATCTCTCTGGGGGATCCCTGTGCTATGGCCCTGAAAAGGTATGTAGAATAGTGGTGGCCTGCTGCATGGATGAGAGGAGAGCTATCCCCCTACTAGAGGAGGATGGTGCTGTACATCCAGACCTGATACCTCTGAGAGGGGATGAGAGTGATGGTGAGGATGAAGAGGGGGAGGATGTCCACTCCAGGAACCAGCTGATCCACCTATACTTCCAGTGACTATGAGGTACTGTTCACTGATGATGTTGTCTGCACTACATAATGTTTGTCTGACTCATTTGTTTGGGGATGTGGTGTCTGTAGTCATTGATACTGTTACCTGATGACTGAGGTGGCATGCGCCATGGAAACAAAGATGGTGTACATTTTGGTTTACTCCACACGATGTTGTGCATGGGGTACCATTCCTGCAATAAAGGTATGAATGTGGAATTGACTGGCTAATACATTCACACTTAAAATTGAATACTCTTAATGACAGGGGACATACGAATTGGTGTAAATGTGCTTTATTACGTTGGCTCATGGTGGATGTCCATACCAGTACATGGGCTGTGGGTATTGGTCCATATGTCCCTTGCAAGTTGTTATGTTGCTATTGGTGGGTGAAGGTGGTAGCACAGTGGCACACTTGGGAGACAGTTCAGGACAATGTCACGTCTTAGAGGGGGCCTTGGCCTTGGCAGGTGTTCCAGTGCCATATCTGGGTCTGAGGGCCTTTGACTCTGCTCCAGGTTGTCCAAGATCTGGCCCATCCTGTCTTGGGTATTGTGGTATGCTCCCAGGACCTCAGAGATCACCTCCTGGGCTGCAGTATCCATCCTTTGGCCTCCCCCCTGGGCCACTGATGCCCTCCCACTGGGCCTAGCCCCCTGTGCTTGGGTCACCTGCACAGGTCTGGCAGTCCCACTGGCACTGGGGCCATCATCATCCTGCCTGTTAGTTGGTGGTGACTCTGGCCTCTGTACATGTGGTCCACCAGTCTGTGGCCTGGAGACACTAGTGTGGGGTCGTTTGGCCTGAGCTGAAGGTGGTGGCTGGGTGGTAGGGGTGTCAGAGGTATCCTGGGTGGGACTGCTGGAGGGTGACAGCCCAGGACTGTGTGATAGCCCAGGGTAATCCTCACTGTCCATACATCCCTCTCCAGTCTCCTGAATGGGGCTTCTGTCTTCGTGTGGGGTGCTGGCACTCCTTGACCTTTCCATCAGGGTGGCATGGGTGGTGGTGTCTATGGGGGGGAATTGACATGTATGTTACATGTACTAATTTAAATAAGGATGCACAGCTATGCCCTATTTTGTGCTGTTTATTCCCCTGTCGGGCCATGCAGGGGCCTATTGTGGGGTTGTCCTTTCAGTTTGCATGGGATGTGGAGGTGCATTGTGGGTGCAGTAGTGCCATTGTGATTCCTTGGAGGGGTAGATGACTGTGCACCGGGGGAGAGATGTGGGCCTGTTAGTGGGTTTGTGGGAATGCAGGGTGGCAGGATGTAGTTATTGTGTCCTGGGTGGGGTAGTGGTCCTGGTGGTAGTTGGAGGGGTGGGGTGGTACATGCATTACAGGTGTGGTGGATTTGAAGTAATTGTAGATGACTTACCCTAGTCCAGTCCTCCGGTGAGTCCAGTGAGGCCCTCAGGGTGCAGGATAGCCAGTACCTTCTCCTCCCGGTCGGTGTAGTCGGGGGGTGTAGGTGGAGGTTCTCCCCAAGTCTTCTGGACTGCAATGTTGTGCATGGATGCCATTGACCTCACCTTCCCGCACAGGTCGTTCAATCTCTTGCGGATGTCGTCCCTTGTGCGTGGATGGTTTCCCACAGCGTTGACCTTGTTTACAGTCGTATGCCATAACTCCATCTTTCTGGCGATGGGTGTGTGCTGGATTTGTGCCCCGAAGAATTATGGCTCAACCATGAGTATTTTCTCCACCATGGCCCTTAGCTCCCTATCTGTGAAGCGTGGGTGCTTAGGGGGTGCCATGGTGTGTGTTATTGGTGTTTTGTTCTGGGTGTGTTGGTGAGGGTGCTTTTGTGTATCTGTGTGTGTGCCTTTTGTTATGTTGTGTACAGTGTATGCGTGTAGTGTTCTCAATATCTGTTGTGCACTTGGCATTTCAAAGGATTGTTGTGGTGTGTATGTTAGTGTTTTATAGTGTTGTGGATATATGTCAGGTGTGTGGGTTTCAGACTTGACAATGTGTGTATTTCTTGCTGTTGGGTCCCATTGCCGGCCGTGGGGGTCCTTACCGCCAATGGTCGTTCGACATCCACTATCCACCACGGTGATTTGTGCATTATTATTTGGTGGGTGGAGGATTTGTCTGCTTTGTAGTGGCGGGGTGGGATGTACAGCCTTTCCGCCCACAAGGGCCCTGGCGGTGGCTGGAGGTTGCTGAATTTTTTGAGGTTTCTGATTTTGGCATCATTATATGGCGGTGTGCTGTTCAACGCCAATGGCGGTCTTCTGTTGACCGTCGCCACGGCGTTCAGCGGTGTTTCCTGCCAAGGTCATAATGACCACCTAAATCTCAATGCATCTGCCATCCATTGTACCAACCACTCAACGTGACTATGGTTCCCATGTATTGGACAGGTATTCAGTGCAGAGGAACATAAATTGCCAATTGAGTAGTGAGAGACAATTGCAGTCCATGGTGAAAAGTTAAACAATGTGTCGGTGAAGAGTGCATGTCACCAACTGTAGCAACAATGCCATGTTGTCAAGCACAGGACAAAGGAAAATCAGTGCCCATGTGGCATGCGTTGGTGCTACCGGGTTCTCCTATGGGTGAAGTTGATCTGTTCCACATCTTCATCCTCGGATCTGTGTGTCGTCTCCTCTGCCCTTGATGGTGGTGCTGGTGGGTTTTAGGGGGCACCACACACTTCAGTGGTTGGAGAAGTGGACTCCAAATTCCCGGCAGCTGCCATCTGTGGAACTGCATATAGCAGAGCTGCTGATTTTTGAGTATGGCAGCAACATCCCGGTGGTAGGCAGCAATGTCTGCCCTGAGGGAGGCTTGTTCCCGGTGCATGGAGTCCAGCTTGGTGTCATGCATGCAGCTGCAAGATTGAGTGGGCAGGTGCTGTGGCAACTCCCTCACAGCAGTGGTGAGGTCCCTCACACACTGTTGGACTCTTTGCAGTAGTGACTGTGTGACTTGAATGGCTGCTGACTGTTCTGCAGATGTCATCATGCACATGTGCATCCCCTCAAGGCTGGCTGCCATAGTTTGCATCCCCACCCGCACCTCCTTGGCCATCTCCCGCTGTACTCCCACAAGTGTCCTCTCAAAGGTGGTCCCAGTGTCATCAGAGTCCTCAGCTGTCTTTGATCTGGCAAGTTGTGCTATTGGGGTGGTGGGTTGGTTCTTTGGGATGGCTTCTACATCTGTGCTCCTCCTTGCGACTGGAGGTGGTGTCTGGAGGGTTCCCAGGACATCATGGAGGGTTTCCTGGCTGATGGTTGTCAGCGGGTCATCCACGTCATCAGGGTAGTCCAGGACAGACAGATCCACAGGACAGCCATCGTCCTCTGCAATGAGATATTGTACAATTAGTGTGTCTGTGTTGTGGCATTTGTAATGTGACGTCACTGACTTCCTATTGGTGGTACATTGTAATCTTGGTTGCCATGAATTGTTCCTGTCATTAATATTTGCAGTCTCTCATGACTATGGCCCACCTGAATGTAACATGCAGTGTGGGCAGTTTGGGGAATTGTCTGCATCACATCTTCTAGGTGTGGGTTCTGTTCAAATTGTGGCTTGCCACGTTCTTGTCCTCATCAACCCTCCCTCTGATTCCATTAGCATGGCGAGGCCTTGCAATGCTTGTTGGTATGCTGATGTCACATGCACCACACATAACAATATGGCCCTGTCCTAGGCTATCATTTTTCACATACACCTATACAGTGCTGAGACCTAGCACCATACCATGTATTGCATTTCCATGAAACGATACAGGTGTCACCATTGGCAGTTTCTCATGTTGATGTTTGCGTATATGTGTTACATTGCATTACACTGTGGGCCTGGCAGAGTTCCATTTGCTCTTATGACTGTGTAGGTGTGTTTGCCTATCTACACACATATGCCCTCCCCCTCAATGCTGTTGTCTTGGCACTCTGAAACCTGAGATGTTGCATGATGGCATTACAGCTATTATGACACAGGCACAGGGGTAGACCCTGGAATGGGCAGCATGGGTATGAGATTACTGCTGTGTACTTCGTAATGTATGTGACAGTGCCTGATGTTTATTGAGTCTATGGACATGAGCAGTTGACAGGAGTTGCACTTGGATACGGATTGATGGGGATTGATCATGTAGTCATACTGACCCCTCATTTTGAGTGTGTTTGTGCCATGAGCACCTAACTGTAATTTCCTAATTGACCAGCACACACAGCACAGGTAGTAGTGGCAAATGTTGTCATTGGTAAATGCCGCTTGAGCCAATGGCCTGAGGCTGGACATTGTGCTCCAGCTTACATTCTGACAATACCAGCTGTCCTGTGACAGCAGCCCAGTTTTACGTTCTACTCAACCCACCTGGTCTGCTTCAGCATTTCTAGCAGCCTTGGCATGGCAGTGTACCTCCATGCAAAGGTTGTTGGTGTTGTGTTGTGCTGTGCCCCTGGATGCCCATGCACAGCCATGCACCCATGCCATGCCCCTTTTCCCTTTCCACTGCCTGATTTTCAGGGCTGACATGCATTGTGCAGTAGGTATGTACCTCCCCTTTCTTGCACCTGACATTTAGGCATTTTTGACCATCATGCAACTTACCCTGCATATATGTTGTTTCCTGGTAGTCTGTGTTGTCCTGTGATTAATGTGTGATCCCCTCCAGGATGACAGCTGCAACCATCTCCTCCATATCGTTTAGGTCCTCTTGCGGTGCTGGACTCCCACTTCCGGTCTGCAGTGCTGCCTTCCTTTTCCTTGCCATTTTCTCCTTTGTCCTGCGCTTGCAGTCATGACAGCGTTTCTTACACTCGGTGTCAGTTCTCCTGACCTCTGCCACACTGTTAATCTTGTCCACAATTTGTTGCCAAATTGCTTCTCTCCTTCCAATTGGCAACTTGAAGGTGATGAATAATTGATGCTGGTGCTCTTTCACCTCTGTGACCAGGATTTCATGCTCCTCTACGCTGATGTGACATTTCCTCTTCTTCCTGTCTCTCACCTGGGTCTTGTCTGTTTCCTCCTGGCTGGTTGCTGGTTGATTGGGGTCTCCCTGGGGTCTCTCCTGGTTTCTGGGATCCATTTTGGGGCTCCTTAGCACTGTATGCTGCGTTTGCGTCTCTTTTTGACGCTATTGAGGTGAAAAATGGTGCATATCCATTTTGCGACGCTTTTGCAGGTCGCAAACCGGATTAGAGTAATTTTTCCTGCATTAACGTCATTTTGCCATACGACAAGGTGCAATGGTTAACATCAGGAAGAAATTACTCTAACCTATTCTTAGCACCACTATGTGTCAAAGTATAAATATGACGCATGGGTGGCGTTAAGAAATGATGCTACCCAGCGCTAAAATATTTGACACAAAACTGCATTTGTGCAGTTTTGCATCAAAAAGTCTACATCTGGCCCTCTGTGCCCTTTTTTGGGATGACCAATGATCCTCCTTACAAACACATGTAGGCATGCATGAGTATGTGCATGCTATGTGATCTTCTAAAAAAAATACAAATAGGCAACGATCACAGGATTCTAGAAAATATTGTTTAGGTACGTAGTTCAGTCCAGGCTAATTTTTTTGGCTGTAACATGTAGACCAATGAGACAAGGGCAAAACCCGATCCCAGCATCATCCAGGTACTAACATGTTCTAGTGTTTTTAATCTCATCAGGATAATCTACAATAAGTTTAAACACTTGGGTTATATTGTCTGTAGGAAAGTGGAGTATTATGTGGTGTGGGGGTTAGTCCTCACCATTTAATACTCTCACAAAACTCCAATGATAACCCTTTGATTCACTCTATTAAATTCTTAGCTCAGTCCTGGGAGTGTGGCAAAAATGTTTTTTTCAGAGCACCAACATGGACACTAAGCAACTGGCACAATTCAAAAGAAATCCGTCACAAATGTATAAAAATAGAGTTTATTTTTAATCTTAATTTAGACACCAAATGAAAAGAATTGAATAAGTATAACTGGAGTTATAGATTTTAAAAGCAAACTTAAATCACAGTAGAGCTGTCCTTTAAATGTTGCATTTAAGTCTATGGAGAAAATCACTTGCTACAAAGCAGTCCTTAGAAAGTAGTTGCGAGGAACCCTTTTGGCGGAAAGGTTGGGCAGTGTGTAGGACCAGATCACAATAGTCCGTGAAGTTTTACCTGTTCCCTGGCATCTGGGTGCAGAGTTGTCTTGGCTGTGCTTGGTGCTGAACAGGATTTGCACAAAGTCAATGGAAGGGCGCCCCTATTGACAAAAGACCACTTGGAGGTTGAGTTGTGGGGAATCCTTCTAGGGTTAAGGCTGTTCCTGAGACTAGGCCGTGACAGTCAGTTCACTTCATCTCGTCCATGGCGTTCAGGTGCAAAGTTGTACTTAATGTCTGTGGTGCTGAACTGAACCCGCGCTGGTGCTAGTTTTATGGCTTATTCGACAGTGCTGACAAAGGGTTGCAAGATCTCAGCTGGGGCTTGGTTGCAGATGTCAGATGTAGGCTACACAATGTCTCCTGCACTGGCAGCATCAAATGTGAGGGTTAGTTACCTGGCTGGCAACCAAGCCTTGGTAGCAGTCAAAGTGTAGAATAATTTGGGATCTTCACAGCGTCCGGAGAAGTGGTTTGGCGCCCTGAAAATTGGAGGCAGGCAGGACTCCAACTCCCAGAAGATACTGGACCACCTGGCTTTTGTCAATCCCACGGTTGCAGCAGACTAGTGCCACTAGTCCCAGGGAGTCTGGAGGTGCTTCTGATTTCCACAAGGGTCCCTCTGGATAGGAATGTCAAATTTCAGCCTAGGAGGAGGGTCGGTCACACAATTCCCAGTCTGTTGACTCAGGCAAAGGGCATCTCTGTTTTACCCTGGTGCAGAGGGCAAAGTCTGGTTGTCGGTGATGCAGAGCTCCTTCTGGTCCATCTTTGAAGTTGGTCGATCAGAACTGAGGTTCCGGCTTTAAGGGGGTCTCTTACATCCTTGATTTAGGGGAGTTAGGTGTGTGAAGACTAGTGGCCAATGAACTGCTAGTCCCTACAGCTAATCCCACCCTCAGATTACCACATCTGATGAATTGGTCACCTTTAGCTACCAAGAACTGTCTATTCTGCCACTAAGAAGAATTCAGAAATCAAAATTTAGTGATCAACCTGAGCTGCTTAAACTAGATGTATGGTCAGACAGCTGGGAGTGTGCACTGTCCTGCATACATAATTTCCCACCTGACCATGAGCAAATGTGCCTGGGTAGAGGAGGGTTGTTTCCTCCAGTGGGGGAGAGCACTGATGGCTATCAGGGCAGTGCAGCCTTTGAAGCTCACTGCCCTTATGGTTCTGTCCACTAGCCCAGCTGGGGGCAAGGAGGTGTGACCTGCTTCCTGTCTCAGCCTTTGCCCCTGACTCCTGGGAGCACCCACACTGCCTGGCAAGAGGTCAGAAACCTTCCTTGGTGGCAGCAAATGTGGGAAAAGTGCAGATGACCGTCAAGAGCACAAAGAAGGGTGGCAAACAGGTGGGCAACCCTTACTGTGCCCTCTAGGTCCATGCCAGCAGTCATTTGACACCAGATTTCTGTTGGAGAAAGAAAGCATGTTATTTGACACCAAACTCGACATATCTAGGTGGTACCATAATGGAGCTCACAGCCCTAGTCTACCCTGGCTTAAGCCCCATATTATTATATGGACCAACCTGCACTTATAGTGTACCTTAATAGAAAAGACACTATACAGACATATAAAATCATGCTTCATGCCAGCTACCTAAATATATTACACCCGGCTTTCCGGGCCACAGAGGCATTCTTTAGGGGTGTCTGAAATTTATGTAAGGCAGTACATGAAACTGTGTCATTTCTGGTGATGGTGCAGTCAAAATTGAGCAGATTACATTGCTCTGGCAGTCTGCAATGACAGGACTGCCATCAGCAATCTGTTTTGGACATGTAGGGTGGCACAAACATGTGCTGCAGCCTTGGGGACCCCTTTACCAACTATGCCCTGGGTGGCATTTACTAGGGGCTTACAAGGGGGGGTAAAAGCTTTGCTAATCAGGGAATCACAAAGTCACCAAATTAATTTAGGGAGAGAGCACGGGCACTGGTGCCTGGTTAGCAGGTTTCCAGTGCACTAACAGAGGGCCAAAAGAGGGGTGTGACCATACATAAAGGGGCACTTTCCTACATGACCCCCTCTCAAATGAAGGAGGATGAGCAAAAAACCTGCACCCTGGTAGTTCTCATTGTCTAAATGGAAGAACCTTGAAAGGCCATCTGCATTGCCATGGTCAGTCCCTGGTCTGAGTTCCACTATTAAGTCCAAACCTTATAGGAAAATGGACCACCTCAAAAGTTTGGGATTCTCCCCACTCACCTGAATCAGCAATCTGAAAGGCCTGTGGGCTTTCTGAACCATGACGTGAATCCCAAACATGTTGGGTCTCAGCTTCTTTTGGGACCAAACCCCAGCAAAGGCTTACTCCTCAATAGCACTCCAATGCTGCTTTCTGGGGAGGAGTCACCTGCTGATATAGGCAACAGGTTGATCCTGGCTCTCATCATTTATTTGTGCTAACACTGCCCCAATCCTATGTTCAGAAAAGTCTGTTTGGACAAGTAATTCTCTGGTATAGTCAAGTGCTTTGAGTATAGGTGCTGAGCACATAGCCTCTTTCAGGCCTTTTGGAATCCTGTGGTTCAGATGACCTTAGATGTTTAGTTAAGGGAGCCACAATAGTCCCATACAAACCTTCTATAGTATCCAGTGAAGCTAAGGAAGGTCCTGACCCAAGCCCGGGTTTTGAAAGGCTCCCAGTCTGGAATGGTCTGGATCTTGGACTGGGGAGTCTGTACTTGGCCTCACCTGCAAGGTGGTTCAGTTACACAACAGAACTCTGTCCTATCTGGCACTTGCTGGCCTTGATAGTTAGTCTTGCCTGCGGCAGGGCCTTTAACTCTTACTTCAGGTGGACGAAGTGATACTCCCAGGTGAAGCTAAAGGCAGCAATGTCATCGAGATATGCTGCACTAAAGTCTTCCAGGCATGAGACAACTTGATTCACCATCCTTTGGAAGGTGTATTTTTAATCCAAAGGGCCCTCCACGACAAGGGACCGGAATACCTCAACAGACGCCTCAGCTTCTACGTCCCCACCCGCCTCCTCCGCTCCTTTGGCCTCGCACTCGCTGCTGTCCCTCGCATCCGCCGCTCCACGGCGGGTGGGAGATCTTTCTCCTTCCTGGCGGTCAAGACCTGGAACTCCCTCCCCACCAGCCTCAGGACCACCCAGGACCGCTCCGCTTTCCGGAGACTCCTAAAGACCTGGCTGTTCGAGCAGCGATAACCCCCCCTTTTCCCCTAGCGCCTTGAGACCCGCACGGGTGAGTAGCGCGCTTTATAAATGTTAATGATTTGATTTGACAGGGAACTGGTACTGGCTCTCTGGGATCAAAAATGTAGCACTCTCTTTTGCTCCCTGGGTGAGTCCAATTTGCTAGTACACTGAGGTTAAGTCGAAGGTACTTCAAAATTTGGCTGCACTCAACTTGTCAATCAGCTCATCTGCCCTAGGGATTGGATGTATATCAGTTCTAGTAACTACATTCAGGCCACTGTAATCCAAAAAGAACCTCTGCTCTGGTTTTCCACCCTTTGAGTGAGGTTTGGGGACCAGCACAACTGGACTAGTCCAGAGGCTGTCAAAAGGGTCAATGACCTCGAGCTCTAACATCTTGCTGACCTCAGTCTTAATCCAAGCCATAACTTGCTCTGACAAACTGTAGAATTTATTTTTGACAGGGAGGCTACCACTTGTGTCCACATCATGGGTACACCACGTGTCCTAGCATGAGTTAAGGAAAACAAAGCTAAGCAAACTGCTCTAGGACTTGCCTGCAGTCAGTTTGCTGATAGGCAGAGAGTGAGTCAGTCAAGACTACACACTCTACTGAACCACCCTGGGGGTTGTTTGAAAGAAGGTCAGGAAGGGGTGCGCTTTCCTCCTCCTGGCCCTCATCAGTGACCATGAGCATGGTCATCTCAGCTCTGTCCTGGTATGGTTTATGCAGTTAACATGAAGAACCCTGTGAGGATTCCTGGGGGTGCCCAAGTCACCACTTAGGTGACTTCACTTTTCTTCTCCACAATTGAATAGGGTCCAGTCCACTTGTTCTGGTGAGCCTTGGGTGCTACAGGCTCTAACATTCAGACAAGCTGACCTGGTTGGCACTCTGCCAGTGCTGACGTCTGGTCATACCAGTGCTTGATAAGCTCTTGACTAGCCTCAAAATTCCTGTTTGCTTTTTTCATATACTCTGCTGTGCGTGAAAACAGGCCTAGTACATAGTCCACTATGTCCTGCTTGGGGTCTATGAGAGGACTCTTCCATCCTTCCCTTACAAGGCTCAATGGACCCCTTCCAGGATGACCAAGCAAAGGTTCAAAAGGGCTGAACCCACACACACACCCTTTTGTGATACCTCTCTGTAAAGAAACAGTAGGCAAGGTAACAGGATATTCCTCCTCCCTCTGAGTTTGTCAGGGAGGCCCATTACCATGGCCTTCAAGGTTTTGCTGAATCTCTCTGCTAAACAATTTATCTGGGGGTGATGTGGTAGTGAGCTTTTAACTAACCTAATATGCATCCCCCATAGCTATCAATAGGCAGACATAAAGGGGCATATTTATACTCTGGTTGCACCGAATTAGTGTCATTTATTTTAACTCTAATTCGGTGCAAAACTAACTCCATATTTATACTTTGGTGCTAGACCCATCTAGCACCAAGGCCCTGATTTAAACTTTTTTTGCACCGCATTAACGTCATTTTATGACACAAAAGTGGCGCAATCTTACAAAATATTGGCCCTTATTTATACTTTTTGCTGCAAAACTGCACTAACTCAGTTTTGCACCAAAAAGTTTAGCACCGGCTTGCACCATTTCTGTGCACCAGCCGGGCACCATATTTATGGAATGGTGCAAGCCGGTGCAAAGGGTAGGCTAGAGTTTAAAAAAATGACTTTAGTCGGGTGGGGCTGGCAGTATAGAAGAAGAGGGTTTAGCACCAAAAAATGGCTTTAGGCAGGTTAAAGTTAAAAAAAATTACTCTAACCAGATTAGCGTAATTTTATGGTGCTAAACCTACCATGCCACATGACTCCTGCCTTAGAAAAGGCAGGAGTCATGCCCACCACCCAAGTGGCCAGCACAGAGGACAGGGGTCCCCTGGGCATGGCCATTGTACCCGGTGCCATGTATGGGGGTCCATTTCACGACCCCCTATGGCACTTTCAAAAATAAAATGCACTTACCTGTACTTACCTGGAATGGGGTCCCCCATCCTCGCAGTCCCTCTAGTGTGGGTGGGGGTGCCCCTAGGGCCTAGGGAGGGCACCTCTGGGCTTATTCCATGGTGTTCCATCATGGAAATAGGGCCACAGGTCCCCTAACTCCTGCCCTGACCCAGGTCTTAAAAAATGGGGCAAAGCAAGCTTTGACCCATTTTTTGACCCCTCCTCCCTCCCTTGCACCATTTTTACATGGGAGTATAAATATGGTGTTAAGGCCATAGAGTCATTTTTTTGCACGGCAACGCCTACCTTGCATCTCATTAAGGCAAGGTAGGTTTCCACTTCCAAAAAATTACTTTAACTCCATAAATTTGGTGCTAGACAGGTCTAGCACCAAAGTATAAATATGGAGTTAGTTTTGCACTGAATTAGAGTTAAAAAAAGATGATGCTATTTCAGTGCAAACAGAGTATAAATATGCCCCTTAGAGTAAAAAAATGATGCTAATCTGGTCAGAATCATTTATTTTGACTCAAAACTGCCTAACATCATTTTTTTTTAAGCTAGCCTACCCTTTGCACCGGCTTGCACCATTCCATAAATATGGTGCCCAGCTGGTGCTAAAAAATGGTGCAAGCCGGTGCAAAATCTTTTGGGGCAAAACTGCCTTAGTGCAGTTTTGCACCAAAAAGTATAAATAAGGCCCAAAATGAATATGTCTATCTGACACTATCTCTTTAGGAAGGCCTCCTGGTAAAGATGCCAAGTAGGACATTTGCTACTGCAGGAGCAGCTGGAGTCCTAAGAGGAATTGCTTCTGGGTATCTAGTGGCATGGTCCACTACCACTAGGATAAACCTACTTCCAGATTCAGTCAGAGGGTCCATAGTGACAACAATGTGAATACCCACCCTCTCAAAGGGGGACCCAACCACAGATAGTGGAATTAAAGGAGCCTTTGGACATGTGTCTGTCTTACCACTGGCCTGGCAGGTCAAACAGGATTAACAACATTTCTTCAGTTTTTTAGACATCTGGGGCCAAGGAAAATGGGAAACCAACCTGTCCTAGGCATTGTTTTGTCCCAGATGTCCTTCTAAGGGCATGTCATGGGCCATCATGAGGATTTACTCTCTGTACTTTTGGGGGATCATCACTCTCCTGGCTACCCCTGATTTGAGGTCCCTGGCCTCAGTGTACAGAAGCCCATCCTCCTAGTAGACCCTGTGGGTACCACTGTGACCTTTGTCTGCTTTCCTTGCAGCCTGCTGCATAAGGTCCTCAAGACAAAGGTGTTCACTTTGCCCTTGCCCCTTACCCCCTGCACCGATATGCTCTACCAAGTCAGGCTCCCTCACTCGCAGTCCCCTCCTCAGGCACCAGGGCATCTCTCTCAGGACAACTCCACCCTTGGTCCTGTGACTTATTTGACGCTGCCTTATCAGACTTCTTGCCCTTTCTCTTGTTAGGGGATATTTGGTCCAAAGTTTCAGGATCCAAGTCCCCCTTGTTTCCCTGACGTACTGCCTGTGCTTTAGTTGTAACACACACCCATTGAGGGAGACCCAGCATTTATGCATGAACCTTCTTTTCTACTTCTGCCCATAAAGAAATCTCTAGATTATTTCCTAACTGACGCTCTACTGGGATGGCAGGGGGGCACAACCACCTTCTTTGAGCCAGTAGCCCTTCCTCATTCTAAGCTCATCAAGACCATAGGATGAAGCTTTGTTTCATTATCAGCACTGGTAACCTGGGGACTGACACCAGGCAACATTTGGTCTGGGGAAACCAGTCTGGCTGCCACCATAGTAGCACTGGCACCTGTATCCCTCAGAGCCTCTACCTCAATCCCATTGCTTTTAGACCATTGTCTATACTTCTCCACGCTTGGAGGTAAGAGGCCAGGCCTTCAATGTCCACCCCACCCAGGGAAACTAAAGTAGTCTCAGTATGTCAATTGGCCTCTCCAGAGTACACCTTTATCCCCACTCCTATGTTAGCAAATACTCTGGACTGCCCACCACTGGAAGACATTTTGGAACATGCTGCATCACCTTTCCTATTGCCTGGTAGACAACAGTCATGATATAAGCTAGCTGCCTTTGTTGGATTACTTTCATACCCTGGTACCGTTTACCTTTGGATCGGGAGAAATCTAAGGGACCACCCTTCTAAGACACCTTTTGTGGCCTTTTGAGAACTCCTACTTTAAAATGTTCTCCTTGCTCAGCTTTTTCCCCTGAAGGGAAGTCTATGAACCCTTTTGTCTAGTCACCTCCACCCTGGGTCTTTTTGGACACCCTGGATGTGACCCATTTCTAAGCTATCTATTATAGGTCTCTGGGAGAAGACAACTCAGAATCCACCAGAAGCTGATGTAATTTTTCTGTGGTAAAGTTAGTTATGATGTGCCTTGTCATTATTTAATTTACAAACCATCATAAGTGTCCACATTATTGTCTTTAATCCAGCCCTCCTGTGTTTTGATTGAACAGTCCGCAAAGTCCACCCAGGTTTGGTTTTTACTTTCTTAGTGTCCCTGAACTTCAGTATGTATTCCTTAGTGGCTAGCCCAACGCCTTCTATGAATGTTGCCTTCATAGTTGTAGAGGACTCATCCACTTCCTCAGGAAAGGTCAGATTTCTCTCTCTGCCCTTAATTGTGATTAAATCTCAAAGTAGAGCACCGCAGTGGTGAGATGGTACCTTCCTCATTTTGCAAGCTTTCTCAAAGGCTGCAAACCATTTGTCAATGTCATCTTGATCACTATACAGAGAGACAATCCCTTTGGGGATTTGTTGTCAAAGAATTCCCCCTTCTCCCTTTTGTTACTATTGTTGTCACCATCTTTGGACCTAAGTCCAACTTTGCCCTGTTTTCCTCTGAGGATAAACTCATTTTCTTGAGTTCAAGTTTTATTTCCTCCAAGGAGATTAAATCCACCTCTTCCTGTATGGGTCCAACACTCTTACCACTGGGGGTTTTATGAGACTGACTTCTGCCACCTCCCACAGGTGAAGAGGGTCTGTAGAAGGGTTGAGAGATGTGGTCCTCGCCTTCTTCCCCTTCCTTTCAAGGGCATCTTCCTCGACCTCTACAGGGACAACTTTGGAGGAAGTGTCCTCCTTCTCTACCCTCTCTTCTTCATAGAGGCTAAGGACCTTTTCCAGGTCCCTCTTTTTGTCTGTCAGTCGTTAGCCAATGCCTCTAGCTTTTTTTTTACAGAGCTCTCACGTCACTGATCCTGAGGGCTGGCAGGATGGACAAGAATCTTGTCAGCATCCATTGTGCATTTTAATCATAGAGTTGGAAACGTTTGTAAACTTTTCCTAACTCACTAAACAATTTTTAAATGTCTAATAGAATGGGTATATTCTCAGAGCCCTTACAAGCCAAATAGAAAAATTGAAGAAAAGAAATTGCAAAAATAATTTTTTATGCTAAAGTCAATTTAGTGGATTTCTTATGCAAAATACACTTTTGACCAAGTGGTACTGTGAAAAAGTTCAGGATCCCACCGCTGACACACCATTGTAGGAATGTGGAGTATTATTTGGTGTGGGGGTTATTCCTCACCATGTAAGACTCTCTCAATACCCCAGACATGGGCCTTGATTTCTGGGGTAAATCCTTAGCTGAGTCCTGGTAGTGTGGCAAAGAGCAGTCAGGCTTTACTTACAGAACTACTTTTAAGCATTTCAGAACACCAACAGGAACAATAAGTAATTGACAATTAATGAAAGAAATTCAGCACCGATTTATAGAAATAGATCTTATTTTCATCATAATTTAGACACCAAAACAAACAGAACTGAATCATTATACCCAGAGTTTTAGATTTTAAAAGCAAAATCAAATCACAGCAGAACTGGTATTTTGAAGTCTACGGATAAATTTTACTAGTTGCAAAACATGACTTAGGAAGCTGGTTGCTTGGAAAATTTGACACCAAACTTGACATATCTAGTCAGTACCATAATGGAGATAGCAAACTGGGTCTGCCCAAGATTAAGTCCCATGTTATTCTATGGTCTGGCCTACACTTATAGTGTACCTTAATGAAAAGGACACTATAGAGACATATACATGCCTGCACCTTAAATATAATGCACCCAGCAGAGGACTTCCTGAGGTGTATCTAAAATATATTCAAGGCAGTGCATGGACCGTGCAAATCATGGTGAGGGAACAGTCAAACTCTAGCAGTTTGCACCCCTCTGGCAGTCTGCAATGGCAGGCCTGCCATCAGCAATTTGTGTGGGTCACCTAGAGTTTCACAAACGTGTGTTGCAGCACTGGGGATCCCTTTACCACCTATGCCCTGAGTACAATTTACTAGGGGCTTACAAGAGGGGGTAGGGCATTTGCCAATCAGGGAATGACTAAGTCGACAAATGAATTTAGGGGGAGAGCAAAGGCACTGTGGCCTGGTTAGCAGACTTCCTGTACACTAACAGAGTCATATACATCAGCTTTGGGGCAAAACAAAAAGTGGGGGTGACCATACATAAAGGGGTACTTTCTGACACCACCCATACTTTTACATGAACCATACAATAACAAGGGTTCCCTGAACTGGTTGAGCCCACTCAGATGTGCCATCATTCTAGGTGAAAGTCTTGATAATGAAACATGCCACAAAGAAGTATTGTGTGAGGGTTCATCATTTTAACAATGAAGGTTCCTTCAATAAGGTCTTGAGGTTGCATGGGATAACTTCCTCACTTCCCCTATGTATGTTGATTAGTATGACATAATAGCATCACTCACAGAAAACAGCATCTTTCAGAAACAAAAAACAAATCAAAGTTAGTTTAAGCTGCATTACAGATATTTGAGCTCCTCAGGATGTATTTGGGGAGCAGTGTATAAAGAATGAGAGCAAGAAAAGAGGCATATTTGTCCCTATGTCCGTTGTTATATCTGTCAGTTCGATGTAAAATGTGAAACATGTTTTGATGTTTTGGCATCCATAAGTATATGGTTACTGTGAGTTTGTGAAGATTACCCTTATAGGCAATGTCAGTATTTGGGTTACACAGAGTGACATTGCAAGATTGGAACCTGTAAGGGTTGGAAGGTCAGATAGGGCAAATGATAACTCGCAGATATGAGACCATTCTTCTACTTAAGGGAAAGTCATTGCAATTAATATGTGATATTGTTAGTCTTTGTCTGAGAGCTATAGAATGGAGATATATCAAGTAGTTTGAAACTGTTGTTGTTTTAAGACCTCATTTGTAATGAGAAATAGTTCTGCATTCTAATAAATGAACAGATTACTACTGTTATATATAGATTACCATAAAGCAACTTTTCTCGTTTTCTTTAAAGTGTAAGTAGTACCAAGATAGCTTGGAGAGTTATGTCTTTAATGAGTGAAAGTCTACATCAGGTGGCTAAAAAAGAATCATGTCTATAGTAAGAAGAAGGAAGGAAATGTGTTTACAGATAGATGATGAAAGTTTGCAATTTCTCATCCTGATTTAGATCATCTATTACAGTGCTTAGCTTGGGTATTAACATTGTGCCATTGTGCCTCAGTTTGCATTCTTTTTCTCAGCCTCTAGAATGTGGTTGTACCTCTTCAGCAGTAAAAAAGGAAAATGCCGTTCATTAGCAAAATGCGTGAAGAAGTGTTGTGTGAGAGAATGTTTAGGAGTAAAGTCCTTTATGCATCAAAGGTGTTTTTCTACTCATAGTTTCAACTGTTTCTTAATATATGAGATGTTTGCTCTGTTGTGTGCCTCCATCTACATTGTTAGGAGCCTAGGCCCAGATTTAGTAAAAGTGGTCCTTCACTACCTGAAGCGCAACTTTTCTTGCACGCCATTGCTCCCTCCTAATGCCACCATGTGTGGCCGTATTAATGACATGATGCACCATGGCACATGTTAGGATCAATAGCTTTATATTTTCTGACACTATTGTGGTACTTTGCAGGATTAGCACCAAAAATAATGCTGCTAATCCTGCAAAGCATATAGAGGCCCATAATAAACAATGGTGTGCCTCAACTTAACGCCTGCACTGAGCAGGCATTAAAAATTACAAGAAAAATGGTGCAGTAGAATCTCATAGATTCCACTGTTCCATTTTTCTGAACCGGAGGAAGGTCCCCTTGCATACATTATGCCTGGCACAGGCATAATGTGGCGCAAGGGATTACAAAGTGGCGCAATGCGTGCATTGCACCACTTTGTAAATTTGGTGTAGCATTATTGCCAACCTAACTCCACATTAACATCAAACAAATTAAATGGATTAGAGTCAACGATTAGCAGAAGAAGTAGGTCTTTAGGTATTTGCACCTTTGAATAAACACTACAAATTCTGTGTAGCTGGCTCAGAGTCCATCGAAAGCCCTCACAAGTTTTAAATCAATTCAATATCACACACATGAATCATGCATGTGCATGATATTCACAGATTTTTTCCTTTATCAGGCAATAGCAGATATCCTCGGGATCCAAGGCACTTGTCCTAGATAGGGGTGATTGTTGATCTTCAGCAATAACTCACATATTTAAATGTACTATTAAACAGAAGTCTTGAGCATAGGACGGAGACCCAAGTGAGGAAATCTTTAATAGGAATTCTGCAGGCATCTTTGTTCCGTAGTTCCTGTCCTGTGAGACCTTGTACTTTCTTATAAATTTAGGATGTCAAAGAACGCACCATACTAACAATTATCTTTGAAACAAACTTAGAGATACTAAAATAAAGATTCCTGAATACAAATGCACAAATAGCACTAAAAGTCATACAACTCTTTACTGAAGGTGAAGGCACACATTTCTTTTAACAAAGCTTTGCCTTGTAAGGGTATATGTATGAAGCTTTATCAGAAATAATAGAAATTTACTAATATGGCCAACTTGCAAACCTTGGAACACGTTAAAATTTTCAGGCCTTCTCCCCATCACAAGCAGCAATGTTTGGAAATGTTAATACACGCCACTTGTATTTAAAAAGCAAGATCTTAGAGGGCTAAAAAGAAGCAGCATGACACTAGTCTTTCTATGAGGCTGTTTTAAAATCCACAATCTTGCAGGGATCTTTAAAGAACCTATGTCGAAGGTGTAGCAAGTGGAACGAGTCTGATGATTTTGCAAGTTTTTACTTTTAGCAAACAGGCCCCAAGACGTTTGGAGATAAAAACGTGTTAGGCCCAATAAACTTAATGCTGGAAAATGGTTTTGAGCACAGTGCACCCTGTGATTACAATGATCACTTTGAAGGAATTAATAATACATCATATTCGTTATTGCAGCCCTCCTTGAAATCTAAGCACTGCAAATACCTGGACACGTTTCAGAGGAGTTTCAATGAGGGAAGCACAGTAATGAGGCTGTAGTAATAATGCTGGCAGGAACATATGATCTGTAATATCACAGGAGTTGGCTATACTTTGTGTGAGAAGAAACATTAAAGATTATAGAGCATGTTTGCTGCAGGAGCAATAGCTTTGGTCCGTTTCACAGAAAAAGCGCTAGAACTGATGCACTTGTGGGGGAAAAATAGATTTCATGTTCTAACTCCTCCGACCCGTGGTCCATTGAACAAGCTTGAAGTATATTCAGAAGGATCTTGGGTCTCAAAAACGCAGAACAATGGTGTAAATTAAGGGGTCCTAAGAAAGAAACAAGCAGTTTTTTTTAACTCCATCCGTCTTCCACCGCATTTTATCGGAGGCAAATGGTCCACAAAATGTTCTCCAGACATACAAGAAGTGTTCAGCATGAAAACCCTGTACCTGGGAAATATTGGTGAATATGACGTAATCTCCTCTGAAAACAACACATTCTAAATGTAGTCTTCAAATAAATGGAAATGTTCTTGTGGGAAAACAGGGCTGATTGCAGAGGCCCAATAACTTTTTGCCCCCATTTTCCTCTTTTTGCTGGTGTTTTCCTGACTTTGATGGTGCCCTGGGTACTGCTAACCAGTCCCTGGGCCTGTGCTCTGTGTAAAATGGATATGCAAATTAGGCTAATTATAATTGGCTAAGTTAACCTACCTATAAGTCCCTAGTATATGGTAGGGCATGTAGGTTTAGGGACCACAGCATAGGTGGTGCACACCTAGGTGCACTGCTGAGGTGCCCAGTGCCATTTTAAAAGCAGGCCTGCCTTGCTGGCTGCTTTTAAATTAAAGTTATAGGCAAATTCGACTTTGGAATTAAAGGTACTTCCCAAGTCTTCAACTACCTTATTTTTACATATAAGTCACCCCTAAGGTGTGCCCTATGTGCCCCTAGGGCTGGGTGCCATGTAACTATAAGCAGGGACTTTATAAAAATAGATTTATAAGCCCTGGTGAGGTAAAAACAGCCAAATTCGCTTTTCCCTCATTGAAGTAAATGGCCTTCATAGGCTAGAATGGGCAGACTTTATTTTAAATTTTAAAGTCTCCTTAAATGTTACATACCAAGAATTTGGTATCAAATTGATTGTTGTAATAAATCCCACAACTTCCAGTTGTGGGATTTAATATAACTTGTCCAGGTAAAAAGTTTAGACTTTACCTAAAAAGTTGCCAATTTCAGCTCTGCATTGTTTTTGCTGCTGTGCTCTGATTGGCCAGCCTGCAGCAGCTTCTGCCAGGCTGCCTTGATGAGGTGTGAAGTGGCCAGGCTTCACACAAAGGAATGTGCTTGGGGGAGAGAATCTCCCCTCAGCAGATGGTGAGGCAGAAAGGGGGAGGGCTGCCAAACTGGTCTTCAAAGGCAGAGAAGGACATTTGCAGCACCCAGCAACACCCCCACATCCTGCAACCCCAGACAATTAGGTGCCCCCTTGATTAGATTAGGAGAGGGCAGGAGAGGGGTGTGTTTATGATTTTTAGCCACACCAGTGGGTGGGCTCAGCCAGATGTAACCTCCAAAAATCAGATTCATCCATGTTGGATTTTTGGAGACTGTTGCCTTCTGGGATGGATTTTTGCCACACTTCCCAGGAAGTGGTCATCACAGGGGGACGACCCTGTCCCTGATTGGAGAACCAGGGCCCCCCTGCTTTTCACCCAGGAGCAAGGATAAAACTGGCAGACCTGCACCCACGCCTCAGATCCCCTCCAGAATTCAACAAGAAAGGAACTAAAGAAGAAGAAGGACTGCCCTGCTGGACCCCTGGCCTGCACCTGGACCCTGCACTCAGAAGGACTGCACCAGCTGCACACTTGGGCTTCACCACAAGAAGGACTTTGCATGGCTTCAACTGGTTCAAGGAGGGACTCCCTGTTTGCTACAGGTGAAAAATTGCTAAACCAGAGTCCCCTGCACCAACTCCTGAAGAAAGCGACCAGCTGACCACTGTCCAGTGGCCAAAAAGGAGTTTGCGCCAGGTGCATTCTGGGAGTTGAAGTCCGCACCCCCAAGGACCATCACGGAACTTCTGGACCCTTGGGGTGAGCTGTGGACCCCAAAAGAACCTTAAAAGAACATCTGGGTGAAGCCCCAGAAGTTTGGAAAAGATTGGAGAATTTTTTAAAAAAAGCTCCATAAAGTGACCGACCCGACGCGGAAATTCTAGCCGGCTTGCCTCAACCGCGACCCGGCCTGACTTCGTGGTTCATCCCGGTAAAGAAAAACATCCAAAAAAGAGACTAAGTCCGAACGTAAAAAGTTGACCGGGACCTCCAATCCATCGTATCCGAGAAGGGCTCCATGGACGTCGGATCAAGATCCAGGTTTACCCCAGTCGAAGGATTTTCATCTCGAAAAAACGACTAAGTCCGAAGGTAAAAATCACCACCGAGGAAACCGACTTCGCGTATCCGGACAAGGGCTCCAGGAGGTCGGATTCAACTGGCAGGTTCGTCCCGGGGAAGAAAAACATCAAAAAAGAGACTAAGTCAGAAGGTAACTTTTTAACCGAGGCCTCCCGCGACTTGTAGCCGAGCAGGGCTCCATCGCGGTCGGCCTGAAAGTTTGACTTTGCCCCGGTCCTGGTGCAACCAGGTGACCCGATTGGCGTTTTTTGTTTCTAAGCGCTAGAAAATAATAATACTTTAAAAATTCATATCTCCGGTTCCCCTGAACCGATTTTAATCGTTTTTGTGTCATTTTAAAGATAAAAATATAAGCTATTTTTATAAATTGGTTTTGGATTTTTAAACTGTTTCCTGAGTTTTATTTAATTACTGTTTTGTCATATTTGAATGCTTTACACTTTGTCTCCTAAGTTAAGCCTTGACGCTCGTTGCCAAGCTACCAAGGGTTGAGCTGGGATTAATTTACTGAGACCTAACTGTACCTATGTGGAGGTTAGTGGCTTGTTGCTAGGTGTAGGTACCTACCTGCCCTACCAATAACCCATTTTCCAACATAATTGGAAGCAGCGACGGGATCCTGTACTTGTGTTCAATATCACGTTACAGTTTTAGGTAAAACAAATTAAAAATCCTTTAAATTGTCCTAGTGCAAAAATTGTTTTTAATTTTTAATTTGGATTAATTTCAATTATTGAATTTTTGTAATTTTTCTAAGTTCTTGTTTCCAATTTTTGCAAAAAGTTTTTGTTGACACAAAACTAGGGAACCATGGAGCTTGATCTGGCTAGCCTACCCACACTGACAGTAGTCCAGCTTAGGGGGTTGTGTATTGAAAGAGGGTTGCCTGCAACCACTGATCTCAGGAAGCAAATCCTGATCACATCCCTGACAGCATGGGCTGAGGCCCAAGAGGTAGAGTCAGAAGAAGCTCCAGAGGAGGTAGAAAGAAGGGAGGATGCAAGCTCTAACCACTCAGGGGAGGGAAGGCATCTGACCCTAAGTGAGGACGAGGAAGAACGGTCCTCAGTAAATACAGTCACTAGGGGCAGATCCAAAGCTAGTGGTGGGAAGGGGATCCTTTCAGGAGGAGAGAACCCATCCATCAGAGAAAGAGAGCTGGAGGCCCAGCTAGCATACATAGCTTTGGAAGCAGAGAAGCTGGCCCTAGAAAAGAAAAAGTGGGCATACAAAGAGAAAGGAGGTGGAAGCAGCGACAAAGAAGCTGAGGTGTCCATGGGTGGGGGAGTTTGCCCCAGGTTACCCAAGGGGGTAGTTCCTGCTTATGTAGAGGGGGATGACATAGATAAGTGGCTGGGGGCCTTTGAGAGGGCACTCCAAATGAGAAGGGTTAGGCCTCAATACTGGGGTTCCCTTTTGTGGGAGTTGGTCCCCAACTCAGGGAGGGATAGGCTTCTGACCTTAAGGGGGGAGGAGGCAGATTCATACCCTAGTATGAAGAGGTGCTTAGCCAAGAAGTTTGGTCTGACCCCAGAGCAATATAGAATGAAGTTCAGGGACACCCAGAAGGTCAGTACCCAGTCTTGGGTTGACTTTGTAGACACCTCACTAAAGGCACTAGAGGGCTGGATTATTGGCAACAAAGTAAATACTTATGAGGGGTTATACAATCTGATCATGAGAGAGCACATCTTGACCAATTGTATCCAAGAAAGGTTACGCCAGCATCTAGTGGACTCTAAGCTGACCAACCCTAGAGAGCTAGGGGAGGCAGCTGATGAGTGGTTGAGAACCAGGGTGGTTGTCAAGTCCCAGGGGGGAGACTCCAAGAAGGGGGGGATAGGTCCCCAAAAACCTAAGGAGGGAGGTGATAAGCCCACCACAGAGACTCCCTCTGTACCCCAGAACCCTAAGAAGGAGGAGAGTAAATCCCACTCCCACTCTGACAAGCAGAGACAGGGAAACCCAGGGTTAAAAAAACTCTTGGACAGTAGGGCTTGCTTTGACTGTCAGCAGACAGGTCACTTCAGAGGAGATGCAGCCTGTCCAAGGAAGGTGGTTAGCACTGAGCTGTCCAGTGTAGCCATAGTGGAGGATTCCTCAGATGATGAAGTCCTCCTAGCATTGTGCTGGGAGACAGGACCAGATGGTAAGCTGGTGGTCCCTGAGGGTGGGAGTAGGCACTTCCACCACATTCAAGTGAATGGGATCCCTACCACTGGCCTGAGGGACACCTGTGCCAGTCACACTATAGTGAGTGACCGGTTAGTGACCCCAGACATGTATGTCCCAGGAAAGACAAAGAAAGTCAGGATAGCCACAGGGGAGGTCACCTCCAAACCTGTAGCCATAGTGCCCCTAGAGAGGGAGGGTATCCTTGACTGGATTAGGGTGGTAGTCAGTGCTGACCTTCCCCTAGATTGTATCCTGGGCAATGACCTCCCAGAGGTGAGTCTGGTCACAGATGGGGTGGTCGCCCAGGGCGCCCCCCCAACCCAAAGTCCTGGGGAGTCAGTCCCTACAGTTAGGAGACAGGGGTCCCCAAGAAAAGGAAAGAAGAAAAGAAAGGGTAGGCCACTCTTAAAGAGAGTTCCAGGGAGCCAAGGGCCTTCTGCCCCAGTAAGGGGGGAGCACAGAGTTGGCACTGGTGAGGCCTCACCTGACCCCAAGGAAATCCTGAGTAGTCAGGCAGCTGTCCAGATGCAAGGTGTTGCCCCTGCACTGACAGAAGGGAGAGTGGAAGGAGGGTGTCTGCCACAGGAGGTGGTAGCCCCCCACTCTAGACAGCAAGAGGGGTGCCAGGACCCCAAAGTTGCCCCTAAAGCAGCTCAGCCACCTGTCAGTGGAGAGCTTAGGGTGTGGTTCTGGGTACTGACAGCTGTCAGTAGCCTCTGCTGGGTGCTAGCCTTCCTGGCAGCACTGTACTTGGCCTGGGAGGCAGACCCCAGGGCCAATAGCAAAGTAGGCCCCCTGACCCTGTTGGTCATGGTGGGGTTGCTCAAGTGTTGGGTGACCTCTTTGGGTAAGCTAGGTGTTGCCCTAGCAAAGTTAGGAGTAGGGGAGGTGGGCACCTCACTACCCAAGTTGGCAGAGAGAGAGGAGGAAGACCCCCCTAGAGTGAAGTTTCAGTTTGAAATGGGTCCTTTCATTGTTGGGGTGGGTTCACTACCCAGAGGGAGTGACCCTGACAGGAGGATATAAGGCAGAGTAGGCCCTGCAAAGGGACAGCCAGTTTTCTTCACTGTCTTCCTCGCCTAACAAGCCAGGAAGACTCTCCCAGGGTTGGGCTGAGTCTCCTGGGCATGTGGGCTAGGGGGGGGGGGGTTGTGTGGGAAAACAGGGCTGATTGCAGAGGCCCAATAACTTTTTGCCCCCATTTTACTCTTTTTGCTGGTGTTTTCCTGACTTTGATGGTGCCCTGGGTACTGCTAACCAGTCCCAGGGCCTGTGCTCTGTGTAAAATGGATATGCAAATTAGGCTAATTATAATTGGCTAAGTTAACCTACCTATAAGTCCCTAGTATATGGTAGGGCATGTAGGTTTAGTGACCACAGCATAGGTGGTGCACACCTAGGTGCACTGCTGAGGTGCCCAGTGTCATTTTAAAAGCAAGCCTGCCTTGCTGGCTGCTTTTAAATTAAATTTATAGGCAAATTCGACTTTGGAATTAAAGGTACTTCCCAAGTCTTAAACTACCTTATTTTTACATATAAGTCACCCCTAAGGTGTGCCCTATGTGCCCCTAGGGCTGGGTGCCATGTAACTATAAGCAGGGACTTTATAAAAATAGATTTATAAGCCCTGGTGAGGTAAAAACAGCCAAATTTGTTTTTCCCTCATTGAAGTAAATGGCCTTCATAGGCTAGAATGGGCAGACTTTATTTTAAATTTTAAAGTCTCCTTAAATGTTACATACTAAGAATTTGGTATCAAATTGATTGTTGTAATAAATCCCACAACTTCCAGTTGTGGGATTTAATATAACTTGTCCAGGTAAAAAGTTTAGACTTTACCTAAAAAGTTGCCAATTTCAGCTCTGCATTGTTTTTGCTGCTGTGCTCTGATTGGCCAGCCTGCAGCAGCTTCTGCCAGGCTGCCTTGATGAGGTGTGAAGTGGCCAGGCTTCACACAAAGGAATGTGCTTGGGGGAGAGAATCTCCCCTCAGCAGATGGTGAGGCAGGAAGGGGGAGGGCTGCCAAACTGGTCTTCAAAGGCAGAGAAGGACATTTGCAGCACCCAGCAACACCCCCACATCCTGCAACCCCAGACAATTAGGTGCCCCCTTGATTAGATTAGGAGAGGGCAGGAGGAGAGGGGTGTGTTTATGATTTTTAGCCACACCAGTGGGTGGGCTCAGCCAGATGTAACCTCCAAAAATCAGATTCATCCATGTTGGATTTTTGGAGACTGTTGCCTTCTGGGATGGATTTTTGCCACACTTCCCAGGAAGTGGTCATCACAGGGGGATGACCCTGTCCCTGATTGGAGAACCAGGGCCCCCCTGCTTTTCACCCAGGAGCAAGGATAAAACTGGCAGACCTGCATTCACGCCTCAGATCCCCTCCAGAATTCAACAAGAAAGGAACTAAAGAAGAAGAAGGACTGCCCTGCTGGACCCCTGGCCTGCACCTGGACCCTGCACTCAGAAGGACTGCACCAGCTGCACACTTGGGCTTCACCACAAGAAGGACTTTGCCTGGCTTTAACTGGTTCAAGGAGGGACTCCCTGTTTGCTACAGGTGAAAAATTGCTAAACCAGAGTCCCCTGCACCAACTCCTGAAGAAAGCGACCAGCTGACCACTGTCCAGTGGCCAAAAAGGAGTTTGCGCCAGGTGCATTCTGGGAGTTGAAGTCCGCACCCCCAAGGACCATCACAGAACTTCTGGACCCTTGGGGTGAGCTGTGGACCCCAAAAGAACCTTAAAAGAACATCTGGGTGAAGCCCCAGAAGTTTGGAAAAGATTGGAGAATTTAAAAAAAAAAGCTCCATAAAGTGACCGACCCGACGCGGAAATTCTAGCCGGCTTGCCTCAACCGCGACCCGGCCTGACTTCGTGGTTCGTCCCGGTAAAGAAAAACATCCAAAAAAGAGACTAAGTCCGAACGTAAAAAGTTGACCGGGACCTCCCAGCCATCGTATCCGAGAAGGGCTCCATGGACGTCGGATCAAGATCCAGGTTTACCCCGGTCGAAGGATTTTCATCTCGAAAAAACGACTAAGTCCGAAGGTAAAAATCACCACCGAGGAAACCGACTTCGCGTATCCGGACAAGGGCTCCAGGAGGTCGGATTCAACTGGCAGGTTCGTCCCGGGGAAGAAAAACATCAAAAAAGAGACTAAGTCAGAAGGTAACTTTTTAACCAAGGCCTCCCGCGACTTGTAGCCGAGCAGGGCTCCATCGCGGTCGGCCTGAAAGTTTGACTTTGCCCCGGTCCTGGTGCAACCAGATGACCCGATTGGCGCTTTTTGTTTCTAAGCGCTAGAAAATAATAATAATTTAAAAATTCATATCTCCGGTTCCCCTGAACCGATTTTAATCGTTTTTGTGTCATTTTAAAGATAAAAATATAAGCTATTTTTATAAATTGGTTTTGGATTTTTAAACTGTTTCCTGAGTTTTATTTAATTACTGTTTTGTCATATTTGAATGCTTTACACTTTGTCTCCTAAGTTAAGCCTTGACGCTCGTTGCCAAGCTACCAAGGGTTGAGCTGGGATTAATTTACTGAGACCTAACTGTACCTATGTGGAGGTTAGTGGCTTGTTGCTAGGTGTAGGTACCTACCTGCCCTACCAATAACCCATTTTCCAACAGTTCTGTAATGTTGGGTGTGGCAGAACTCAACCACCATATTTTGTTAAACAAATGGCAACAGCAGGTGAGAAGAGAGTTCCTAAAATTAATCTTTCTATGGTTTTGGGTGTATATTATGATGGATGTTGACAGTCTGTGGTGATCAGTCTGTATGCAGTGTGCCCGATGTCTGGTATATGACTTGGAAGAGATGTTTCCAGCGGATGGGAACTCTTTCAATGGCGTGTTTTAGATCAGAAGTGAGTAGACTACCCACCTCCTTTAAATGTCGTAGACTGCATTTGCTCCTGCTGTGCGCAACCTCTCTTTTTTTGCTACGTGTTCCAGTCGTTATGTGAGCACATGTATTTTTTACACCTGTTTATTCTTGCTACTTGTTAGACTGATTTGCAAGATTGGGAGTGAAGACTCATGGCGGGCAACCATTGAATAATCCAATTAGCATGTATACTCTTTGGTTTTAGTACCAGCGTATGTGATAGGTTTCTTTGTTGCATTATTTGCCGTTAGAGTGTCGTTCATCACATTGCTTTGTGTCACAGGTTTATTAATGTTAGCACACTGACCATGGTGTGCATCAATTGCAAAATTAACATTTGGGCAATGATGTGCACCTTCTCCAGGGCTTTGAGTGGGCCCCCCTGGTTTCAAACTAGGTAGTAATTCAAAACAGACATTGAAAAGGGTACCTATCAGGCTCTAAATTCATATCCTTAACTACAATGGCAAAACACAGATCAGTTTTAGAATAATGAATGCAAAAACTGTTAAGGTCATCCATGTAAATGTAGGTCCTGCCTGTATTTCATGTGTTTTACTTAACCTTGCATTCCCTAACAGTGCTCGGTATTTCCAGGATGTGCGTGCCTTTTTTGTGAAGCATACTATAGTATATGTATAGTGCATACTTTGAACGAGTCACCTCCAGGTCTTTGTAGGGCTATGATTAAGAGTTCTGAAGCTGAGGCTGGAAGCAGTGTCTATTTCTTACAGTGGTTTTCAGTGGGTCAAGAGGTATTCAGAAAACATGGTCATCCAATCCTTAGCCTCTCTGCAGAGCATACAGAGCAATGGTCACATACTATATTTGCAGTTGTTATTTTGTGTGAATGTGTGTGAAGGAGGTACATACCTGTCAAAAAATTGACAAGGTGAAAGTAAGAGAAAGTGCTGTGCTTACCGGTAAGTTTGTGAGCTCTGTGTGTTTAGTGGGTGGTAAAGTGAAAGAGATGTGAAGTAGTAGATTCTGAAGAAAGTGAAGCGCGTTCTGAAAAGAAACGGGATGAGGTGTAAACAGGGTTAGCCTATAGCATGGTCACCTGGGAACACACCCATGATGCAGACCTTAAGAATGATACTGGAGCTGCCTGCAGCAGTCTCCTTCCAATGCATTGTCTGCATTTTGACTCCTTTTCTTCACGTGGTTCTTCATTCTTTTTTTCCCTCACCTTCTCCCTTCCCCTCCCAGTCTTCTCACCACAAAGACAGTTACATAGGACGAATGGGGGAGGATGCGAAATTGGGTTTCACCAGGGCGCTCTTTCACCAAAGATCAGTTCTGGTTACAAAATATGCAGCTGGACAAGATACAGAGAGAAAAAAGGCGTACATATCTAACATAGAGTGAACATAATGGAAGTGACTGGGACATTTTTAAAACTGCTACCCCTTTCACAGGTCACAGTAGGATTCATAAACTCACAATTTCATAATTGAAGCATTTTTAATATTGATGTTTGGCAATTGTTGTTATTTATTTATTTTAAAGAGCTAACTACCACTGATAAAGCCAATAGCCCTGGCTAGCTTTAGGTGTATGTCTGTTGTGGTGTTATATATCTGGATGCAATAATAGACAACTCAGAGAGAAAAATATTGGTTGGGTGGCACACCATGGAAATCATAGACATTTATGTTACACGTGTAAGCCATGTCCTCAATTAAATGGGTTAGTTCCCTTTTAAATTCCCCCCACTACAAAAACACTTTTTTCATCCCCTGAAAGCCATGATTTCCTTTGTGCAATTTGGTCGCAGCAAGCTTCCTCTGTCTGCCAACTTTTGTCATTTTCTTATTTCTGCTTACTGTAGTGTATGCTGGTGCAGTGTTCTGAAGTCTGGCATGTACGCTGTATTGTTCCTCTGCAACTATCTTTTCCTTACAACCAGATGAAAGGTGTCACTACTGTACACAGAGGCTCATATAGGGGTTTTTGTACAGTTTATTTATGTAATTTATTGGATTTCGTAATCTTGATCTGAATGTGCCTCCTTCTAGTAACCAGCTTCAAACTCTTTTGTTTTCGGTTGTCACTCCCTTCAAACGAATAGTTTGTGGAAATACAGTGAAATAGTATAAAATATCAACATAATATGAAAAATATGCGAACCACCGTCTGTTCACCTCGAAGCTTGGTTTACACGATTTTTTTGTATTGTTGTACTTTATTTTCTGGTAGACACCAATCCTTTTATAACGTGCCTTTTGACACACCGGCATCGCAATTACACACACATGTACACCAAGGTAAAATCTGCAGCCCCCTGGGACGATAGTCCCAGACTAGAGCAGGGCTGTTAGAGGGCAAGGCGCAATGCAGATGCTGCTCTACTGCTCGTTAAATGCCACGGAGTACAGAATCACATTGTTGTCCACCATTTCAAAGTTAGAAATGTAATTTAATGTATTGACAAATAAATGCCATTTGTCCCTTTACATATCGGCGCGTACATCTGGGCCTGAGGGTGAAGGGGTAAAGTCTTCTGGAGAGAGCAAGCCTCTGTTATTTCACCATGGGAGTAAATGCGTGTTATGGCAGCGCATTCCCGCCCTCCCTTCTTCGGGCCCAAGTATGATTAACAATAAGGACTAAAATCAGGGGCACGTTTGAGAAGAAGACTGCTCTCTATGAGCAAATATCTGCACGTATTTTTGTGAAACTGGTACTCGTTGTTAAGCTACTAAAATTCCCAAATTGTAATCTATATGAACGACCACAATGTAGGCAGATTTGTTTCGCATTTTTATATTATTGATCATGCTTAGGTTAGAATGCTAGGCCATTACGCACTACTCTGAGATGTACCTCAGATGGTTGTATGATGGAACCACACATGCAGCAACCACACATGACTGAACAACGCAGTCGGAACAACGACTGCGTTGTTTCCACGCATGCCTTTACCACGCATGCCTTTACAATGATATTTTGTTGTAAAGGCATCCCTAGTAAAGGCATGTGTGGAAACGGCATGCCTGGTTGTCGCATCCCACCCCCCACCCTAAAAACAGAAGTACCCTGACCCCCCACCCTTAAAAACTACCCCGATACCCAACCCTGAGCCCTAAAACCGACTCCACCCCAAAAATAAAACAACCCCTAAAAACAAAATTACCCCGACCCCCACCCTGTCCTAAAAACAGAAGTACCCCGACCCTCACCTTTAAAAACTACCCTGATACCTCCCCACCCACCCTGAGCCCTAAAACCGACCCCCACCTCACCCCCAAAGACAAAACTATCCAACCCATAAAAACAAAATTACCCAGACCCCCCACCCCACCCTTCATATCCCAACCCCCCTCCTGCCCTGAATAAAAAATTACCCCAATCTCTCACCTCGCCACTAAAAACCTAACCCCCCCACCCGTCCTAAATACAAAATTACCCTGACCCCCCTAAAAACCCATCCCTGCCCTAAGTACAAAATTACCCTGACCCCCATCCCCACCCCTAATAGCCCGCCCCCCACCCGCCCTAAATACAAAATTACCCCAAACCCCACCCGCCCTAAATACAAAATTACCCCGACCCCCCACTCCCACCCCTAATAACCTGACACCCACCCACCTTAAATACAAAATTAACCCAACCTTCCCAACCCCGCCCGTAAAAACCCAACCCCCACCAACCCTAAATACAAAATTACCCCGACCCCCACCCCTAAAAACCCACCCACCCTAAAAACATAATTACCCAAACCACAATACAAAATCACCCTGATCCCCCATCCTGCCCCTAAAAACCCAACCCCCCACCTGCCCTAAATACAAAATTACCCCAACCCCTGCCACTAAAAAACCAGCCCTTCACCCCCCTAAATACAAAATTACCCCGACCCCCACGCCGCCCCTAAAAACCAAATAACCCGACCCTCCACCCCTGCCCTAATAACCATAGGACTGACCCCCGACCCTTAAAAAAAAAAATAACCTAACCACCCCAATCCCTTCATCCCCCCACCCCTAAAAACTACCCCTAACCCTCTCCCAGCCCCCCCTCCCGGACCGCGTCCTCTCCCGATGGATCTTCCTTTTTCTCTGCCTTAACCATGCATGTGTGTTGTTAAGCACATGCGTGGTTAAGGCAGAGAAAAAGGCCTGCGTTTTTCAGGCAAGCGTCATTCCGCTTACGTGAACAACGCAGGCGTGTTTCCGGACACATTGTTCCAGATCTTTCCCACCTCACATGAATAATTAATACCTGATCTGGATGTTTCCCTCCTTTAGATGTTCTGCTGAAGCTAATAAGTTCTTCATAAAGCAATCTCAAATCTGATGACTTTTTCACAGGTTCAGTGATTTCTCTTCCGTACATGGGTATAGAGGGCCAGATGTACAAAGCCTTTTTCATTTCTTAATGTCCGAATCCATATTTCGGGCCATTAAGAAATGTAAAATGACCTTTTCTGATGTACAAAGGCCTTTAGTAAATCGCAAGTTACGATTTCTACCCTGTGCAAATCTCGATTTGAAATCCCCAGAATAGGAAGTCGCAAATAGGGATCATCTATTTGCGATTCCTATTCGGATGTACAAGGCATTTCCTAAATGCGATTTGGGCATTTAGGAAATGCAATTACCATTGACTTGAAGTCAATGGTAACCTTGTCCAATTTAAAAAAAAGCACTTCAAAATTATTATTTTTTTAAATTGCAATAGTACACACACATACCACTTGGGCATATGTGTGCTCTACATGTGCACTACTATTTTTGGGGTGCACCAAGGGGGGGCTTTTGCCCATTGCCACCCTTGGTTTTTGCATTGCCCAAATAGCAATTTCCTAGTAGGAATTTGCTATTTGGGAAATGCAAAATTGGCCTAATGACACAAATGCAATGGGATTCTGTATATGCGATTTCCTAGTAGTGATTCCTACTTTTGTAGGAATCACTACTAGGAAATCAGTACCTCTTTACATAGCATTCTGCATTTCCTAAATAGCGATTTCTGTGAAGTCGCTATTTAGGAAATGCAAAATTGCATTTTAGTCCGCCTGGAACGCAGTGTTTTCTTACTCCATGATATACTTGCATATTCACAATTTCGACAGCTTTTAGGATTTTTTTTCAAAGCTGGAAGGAAGTTGGACAACTGAATAAACTATTTGATGTGATCAGGGATAGTTGGGGTACGAAATCTGACATGTTGGCTAAGAGAAGTAATTATCCACCTCAAGTAATAATCACAATTCTTGTAAAGGTGAATCACTAAAGTCACCAAATTAACGCAAACTCAACCCGCTGGTAGGCAGGACACAGAGCAGGCAGGCTTAACTTAGAGGCAATGTGTAAGGTATTTATGCAGTACCAAAACAGTAGTAAAGTCAAAACATTACACAAGAAAAATCCCAGGCCAATTTAGAAAAAGTATACGTTTTTTAAAAATTATTTATTTATGCTTTTAAATTAACAGACAAGAAAGATACCCTTTGGTCCTTACGACATTAATGCAGACATAGCCACATCCTTGTTTATCTATGAAGGCATCTCCGTCACCTCACAAGAGGAAGGATCTTGAGGAAGTATCCCACTCAGTTCTAGTAAACAGAGTCCAGCAATGATATTAAAATGTCAGTCCTCAAATAGCATAGAGCGGACCAGTCACAATAAGCGCTTTGGCTCGAAGGGCACAGAACAACAATCAACACAGATAGAGGAAGGTAGCCGGGAGAGGAAGCGGACAGCATCATCATCAAGCTTCACAGCCAGCGACAGCCCACAGGAGCGGTAACACAAATCGGCAGGAGTGCCCCTTAGTTAGTGAACAGACTCCAGATAAGAGTGCAGGGGCGCCCAAATATCTTGCGGCCTAGAACCCTCCGGAGCCAGCTCCCAATAAATCGTCAGTTGTTCCTGACAGAACGCAGCATCACGCAGCCAGTCAGAGACCCAAGGAGGCCGGCCACAGCCCCAGCAGATCGTAACCCTGTGTTTAGCCAAAAGCAACAACATGCCCATCAATCTCCGCACAGCAAGCGCCACCCCATCCACCCTGCCCAGTTGCTCCAGCACAGGAGAGGGAACCAATTCTAGTCCAATCATCTCCTCAATCGCATGCAAAACTTCCCGCCAGAAGTTGTGTACTTCCCCAAAGTGCCACGCCAGATGAAGAAAGTCGGCATCCGGAGCATGACAGCTTTCACAGTTAGCATCCGCGCGCAGCCCCATAGCACACAAGCCTTGAGGAGTATAATATAGACGATGTAGGAATTTGAAGTGAATGAGGCGCAGCCTGTAGTTTGGTGATAGCGCCCTCATAGGTGCACAGCACGTCTTCCAGACCTCATCCAAGATGCCCTCTCCTACATCAGCCGCCCACTTTGCTTTAGCAGACATCGCCAACCCACCCCATTATTCCTGCAGGCAGCCATACAATTTAGTAATAAGCTTCTTCGGTGACTGTGCTCTCCACAGAACCTCCAGCGCATGGCATGTCAGCGGACTCTCAGGGAAACTAGAATAGCGCACATGAAGAATTGCACACACCTGCAACACATATAACCAATGTAGCGTATTATGAGGTCCGTTGCTAAGCGCCACCTCTGGGGAGATCAACCTCCTGTCCCCAAACCAGTCCCCCAGGAGAGACAGGTCTGAGTCACGGAGATAGTTTCGCAGCTGTGAGTCTCGAAACATCACCTCATCAGCCACAGCAGCCACCGACATCGACGGCGCAAAGGGTTTGCGTACCCCAGAGCGCTTCAATATAGCCGTCCAAGCCCTGATAGTACATGCCACCGTGTTCACAACGCGGGGGCGGGGCCGAGACAAGCCCCCCACTGTGCACTCCAATCCATCTGGCCATATTGCATCGTTCTCTGGAGCGAGATGTGGCAGGTAGCGAACCGGGCGGATCCAGTAGTATGTGAAGTAGGCCTGCGCACAGTAGTAATAAAGCTCCAGATCAGGCGCAGCAAGCCCACCCAATTCAAACGGTAACGTCAATTTCTCCCATGCAATTCTAGGTTGACCACCGGCCCAGACCAATCGAATCATAGCGGAGCCGAGGCGTTGCAAAAAGCAAACTGTGAGGACAAGAGGGAGATTAACAAACAGGTACAGGAATTTAGGCAACACCACCATTTTAGCTATGGCAATCCGCCCTGTTAAAGACAATGGCAGGGAGTGAAACATCGCAATCCTGTCTTCCAGCCAAGACATAGCTTTACCATAATTGGCCAACCAGAGAGTCCCAACATCACAGCTCAGCCATACTCCCAAATACCGAACCGGGCCACACGCCCACTCAACAGGGTATCAGGATGTGAAATCCGCCGTCCCCGACGAAAGAAGCATCACAACGGACTCAGACCAGTTGATAGCTATTCCGGAAAGTTCACCAAACCGAACGATCTCATCCAGCAGAACATCTAGATTTTTACCTGGATTGGGCATATACAGTGCAATATCATGATAGAAATCGAAATAGACCGCTACCGGAACGGCAGCCCTCTATCATGATGGTGCTGACGTGAGAAGGCCGCAAGCGGCTCCATCGCTATCGCAAAAAGCAACGGAGACAAAGAGCACCCCTGTCTGGTCCCTCGCGCCACCAGGAAGGGGGCCGGCATGCTACCATTCAGCCGCAGCTGGGTGACAGGCTGCGTGTATAACAGACTAATCAAATTCACAAAGCGCTCACTCATCCCCACCCTGTCGAGAAGCGCAAACATATATTTCCACACCAACAAATCAAAAGCCTTTGTGGTGTCTAAAAACACCGCTGCAGCCTTGTCGTCAGCAGCTATCGAGCCAATGGCTGCAAAGAACGTCCATAAGTTGTGCGCCATAGACCGCCCCGGAACAAACCCTGACTGATCCAGCAACACAATTTCATCATCAACAGCTGCAGCCGTACCGCTATCATCTTGGCCAAGATCTTATTATCTATGTTAATCATAGAGAGTGGGCGATACGAATCACAGCTATGCGGATCCTTACCAGGCTTGAGAATCGTGACAATCAGTGCCTCCCGGAGAGAAGCAGGAAGAATTCCAGTCCACATTGCCTCAGCATAAACCTCCAGCAAATGAGGCGCGAGGATATCAGAATATTCCTTGTAAAACGCAGGGGTCAAGCCATCCAGGCCAGGGGCCTTATCCCCAGGCAGACCGGGAATCACAGCCTTTACCTCTTCCTCAGAAAAAGGAGCATCAAAATACGCCCTATGCGCATCGTCAAACCAGAGCAAGCTAATATCAGAGACGTAGTCCTGGACCACCTCAGCAGGCAATTCAGCAGCGGCGGAGTACAGATCCATGAAAAATTTAGTGAATAACTTCATAACACCATCCGTGCCCGCCATGCGCTCTCCCTCCAAGTCATCCACCTCAGTGACATAACTACTGGCCCAGGGCCTACAGGGCATATTCGCCAGCGTGCGTCCGGCTCTCTCTCCCTCACCGTAATGCCTCGCCCTAGAAACCTCCCCAAAAAACATATTTCCCTCATAGAGGCTTCCTCATGTGAAGATACTGCATCTCGAAGAGCCGCCAGTGTGTCGCCAGACCAATCCGCCACCAGTCGAGACTCCAACTCTGCTATCTGCGCCTCTAAATCAGCCAACTGCCGGCGCAGCGCCCGCAACACGCCGTGCTGTTTCGAAATACAGATCCCACAAATAACCACTTTAAAGGTTCCCCACAACATGCCTGCCGAATACACAGAACCACCACTATCTTCAAAATAAAGGACAATATCCCAACTTATGTCTTCACGAAACGCCTCATCCCGAAGCACCCCCTGAGGCAGATGCCACGTAAAGGCATGCACGGGGCCACCAGGCACCGCAAGCTCCAACCTAACTGGGGAGTGGTCCGACAGCGTACGAGCCAGATGATCCACTGACCGAGTCCACAGCGCCATATCACGCGAGCCCAGCCGGCGGTCAATGTGTGACCAGCTATTATGTACATAATTAACACATGTACCCTCTCTCGCCTCACCATGCTTCATCCGCCATAAGCCCACCAAAGCCGCATCTGCCATAATCGCAGATAGAGCTTGGGCAGCAGCCACATGTTGCACCCTTGCCAGGCTCTCCTGGTCACGCTCCGGATCAAGGATCACATTAAAGTCCCCCCCCCCAGATCACAGCACCTCCCCCCATTGACTCAACCAGCCGCCAGACCTCGCTGAAAAACTCTGGGTGTTAGGACCGTACACCGACACAAGTCTGCAAGGCCTATCCATCAACGTTCTGCTCAGCAGTACATATTGGCCATGAGGATCAACAATTGTCCTTTGAGTGCACCACTGCAGCCCCCTCCATAGCAGGATCGCCACCCCCCTGGCATAGCACGAATAGACAGCACCATGGCATTCCCCAATCTACCCAGCTTTCAAACGATGCATCATAGCCGCCACCAGGTGAGTCTCCTGCAGCATGCATATATCTATATTCTGGCACTTAACATACGCAGACATTAGCCGCATCTTGCATCCGTTATTCAAACCTCGCACGTTCCAGGTAAGACAACGGATCAATGTCACCCTTTCCTGCTTCATCGCAACACTTTCCAAAATATAGTTCGGCACTGCAATGCCCCCCAACCGGTCAGCCTCACTCAAAGAGAACAGTAAGGAAGAATCAGAAGAACACATAACAACAAACACATATAAAACCCCACCCTCCACCCATGCAGACCCCCCAACCGGGTCAAAGCAAGAACCCACCCCCTTGTAACCACATGTACCCAACCGGTCATTGTAACAAGAATCATCCAAAGGACGTACAGCTAGCCACCCAACCCAACATCCTGACCAGGACTGGGAAGGGCGAGCATAGGGCCCAAATAAAAGAACAACGTCAGGACGGCAAATAGGGCAGCAGACATCATATCTAGATGGCCAGTTAATCCACCAACAGCCAGGGCCATTCAGTCGTTATCGCTGAGGGACTCGTGCTCTGCATCATGTTCACTCGAGGCCACCGCTGCAGACTTTCGGGGAAGAGTCTTGCCAAATTTAGCCACCAGCTTCGGGTCTGTGAAGAAATGGAGTTTACCCCCATACTGCACTTTCAGTTTTGCGGGATAGATAAGAGAAAACCTGGCATCCGTTTGACCAAGAGAGCGTTTAATCAGTAAGAAGGCCCTGCGTGCAGCCTGCACACCGGGGGTGTAGTCCGGGAAAAAGCTCAGTTCAGTGTTCTTATATATCACCGGGCGAAGCTCTCTAGCCAGTCGAAGAACTGCATCCCTATCGCAATAGTTCAGTAGCCGGATAATACTAGGACGGGGAGGGGTCCCGGACGGAGGCCGGGGCCCCAGCGATCTATGTGCTCTCTCCACCACCAGCAAGCGAGACAGCTGACCAGGAAAAAGTTTGGATAGCATACCTTCTACAAAATCCTCCATCCTATCCATATCCGTAGACTCTGGGAGGCCAATCAGTCTAATGTTATTGCGGCGCAAGCGTGCCTCTAAATCTTCATTTTTAGTGCATATTACTTCCAACACTCTCTCCATCCGTAACAATTGTTCTCGCTCACCATGCCACAGATCCTCCAGTCCTGAAGTACGCAACTCTAGTTGATCAAAACGGGAGTCATGATCATCCACTCGGGCTTTGATACTGTCCAGCTGCTCAGTTAAATGGTCAAGCTTCCCATCAATTCCTGCCAGGCTATTCTTCAGGTTCAGAAACATAGCTTTGACCGACATGTCCGATGACCCGTCCTCCACCACCCTCTCCTCGGGCTGAGAAGTAGTTAATCCCCCCTTCTTCCGACCTCCATCAAAGGAGATCTTCGCTTGTCGTTGTTCCGCTTTCCCCATTGTGCAGCTGTCAACACTCGTCGAGAAGTGCCCGCTGCCAGTACAGCAAGAAGGCAGCCAATGTATATTGGCCTCTCAGCCCGTGGCCACCAAGCACCACAGGTCACCCCTCACCGCCCAGCACCAGTTTGTTTCTGCACCAGCCACCAGACTCAGCCCAGCACTAGTTCAGACCTCCTGTCTCCAATGGCAACGAAGCCGGGCCCGACAATGGCGCACGCAGTCCGCTGCTCTGCACTCAGTGTGGGCAGAACACCTCTCCTTGCTCCCAAACTGTCCAGACGGCCTCGGCCCAATCCAGCCGGTGCAGCCTCCTTCAACAGGTCTGCTGCTTCCCGTCCTCACCAGGAGTTCCAATTGCGGCCACCAATCTGGCCACTGCATAAGCCCCCCAGCCCCGCGGGGCTCAGGGGCACAATCTCTGCGGCCGCTCTGGGGATGTGTTTGTTCTCCTCGTGGCCCCCAGCCAGCCAGCACCACCACAAGGCCCGCGGGCCTAGCAATCCTCAATAGGCCGGGGCCTCGCGGTGCTGCCCAGTCTAGCAAGTCACACAGCGCCTTGCCCTAATGCAGGCCACGGGAGTCACAGGGGATCCGCGGTCTGACCGCCGATCGGGCCCTCTGCGAAAACTCTCACTCCCAGCAAACGGCGGCATCACAGCAGCGACGCCATACGTCTCACCAGGCAGTCCAGTCCGGGCCAGAAAGCATGAGACGGCACATCCACGGCCACACAATCCAACGCGGCCCAGGCCCTCTGCCGCCGTCACCGGTATCCACCCATCGGGAGCCGCAGACGAATCTCCACTGCAGTGGACAAGACACCCCCGTCTCCACAGTGCCACCCAGCCAGGGAACCTCAAAAAAGCCTGCACTGACAGGATTAATGTAGGAAGAAGGCCTTAAGCCCAGCAGAGCCTCACAAGGTGTCGGCCATCTTGCTGGCAGGCTCGCTCCGCCCCCGAGAAAAAGTACACATTTTAATAAATGAACTGACACTAAAATGAAAAAATATCCGATAAGGAGAACCTTAGATATGAATTTTTAAAAGCTAAGGTTCAAAATAGTACCAAAAAGAGTAAAGCACCAACCGAGGTCATTTAGTTGTGCCTGGGCAGTACCTGGTTATGAATTAAGGCTGACTGTGATGAAGTGTGGATCAAATATACAAACCAGGTTTGACTTGTTTGGAATTTTTACCTTCTGACTTAGGCCTCAATTTATGAGGTATTGGTACATGGCAGCGCAGCAAGACATCTTGATGCCCTGCATCAAAGGGAAAGGGCAACGAGGTGACAGCGCATTTCTGTATTTTCCTTCTGCATGGGCGGCATTTTGGCAGCCTAGTGCAAACACAGACACACTTGCACAATGGTGCAAGGGTGTCTGCATTGCATCCAGGATTGTGTTTGTGCAGGAAGGGTCACCTTCCTGCATAAAAACAATCCTGGGATGCTTTTTCCTCATTCTATTTGTGTTGTAGAATGCAGCACACATAGAAAGAGGAACAAACATGGAGAAATAAAGATGTTTCTCCTTGTAGTGCCTCCCCTGGGAAGGATTAAGGTTTTGGTGCATCCCAAGGTTTACAAGGTCTTGTAAATCTAAGAATGCCTCCAAATCCATGGGTGGTGTTGCCCAGGAACGCCCATGGAACGCCTCCCTAGAATAGAGCAAGGAATGCAATGATTTGCGCTGCATTGCCTTACTCCATATTTATGAATCTATTCAAAGCAACCCAAAGTGGCTTTGCATGGCCTTATAAATATGAGTTAGGTGTTTGTGCTGCTGTTGCATCACAAAAGTAACACAAATATGAGCCTTATTCTTTGAAACGGAAGTCATAAATCCTCAGCATGTCAAGGCAGCAGGCTGTGGCCAAGGACGACTCCACGTCGCAGTGAAGCTATTGACTTTTGTCTAGAAAGCTTTGAGTGGGAAAATTTAAATTTCATTCCCAATGCAAGTCCCTCAGCTGAATACTTTTGGATCCAGTGAAAATGTCTACGCTCAGGCTTTTCGGAGCTTGGATACTAACAGAGGGGCAATGCTGGAGGTAGTTGCCAATGAGGGTCAACAAGGCCAGATAACTTCTTCTCGATGTCCCTCTGAATCAGGTTTGCTGCTTTGGAAAATCTCCAAGCAGGAGCAACCTGGATCTTAAGCCTAGTGGTAATGCACCTTCATTGGTTTTCTCTGGAACAGTCAACCTTGCAATGGTGACAATGTTTTTTTTTTATCTTTTAAAGTAAGGGAGTGTGTAACACTAAGGCCCATATTTATACTTTTTTAGCGCTGCATTAGTGTCATTTTTTACGCAAAAGCTGTGCAAACTTACAAAATACAATTATATTTTGTAAGTTAGCGCTGCTTTTGTGTCACAACAATGACGCAAATGTTGCACTAAAAAAGTATAAATATGGGCCTAAATTTCAACTTGTACTACTTTTAAATACTATGAACCCTGTCTTGCGAGCAGTAAGGGTGACTGATTAGAATTTAAAAAGAAGGTTTTACCCTTTCAATAATGGTCTATTTTTTTAGGTCGAAATACAGTTTAAAATTTGATTTAGTCAGGCTACAGTAGAAGGCTAGTGACCTTTAAATTACAGACAATGGGAACAGTTTGTACCATATCCTAGGGAACTATAAGTATGTTAAATATGCAAATGAGCGGTATACCAATTTAATTGCATTGAAAGGAGGCGCAAAGGCACATTCCCACAGCAAAACATCCAGGGTGACCAAAACAGAAAGGTGAATTTCTTACAGTTGGGTATGTATGAAATTTGGTTTCTGGTTTTTCAAATGAACATAGGCCGTATCTGATAAGGTTTAAATATTTCGATCGGCTGCATATAATCCTGAGTTTTAAAATTTCAACCTTTTTTATACATCTTTTCCCAAAGTTATTGAACATTTTCTGAACCCCAGTGGTGCAGTGCAATGTCACGACTCATTGTCATTAATTATTAAAGATATGCATTAATAAACAAAATAATCATATGTGTCTTATATAGCATTTTCTATCATTTTTTTTACCTTGATTTCACAACACTGTTACTAATAGTGGTCAGATGACAGACATTTCATTGGCATTAGTGAAGTGGTGGATTAATTTTTCCAACGACTGCCGTTTACTAAACGGTGTATTTACACTAGTTACTCATGCAAATACGTGTTTTTTATTTGACAGATTGCGTGTATGTTGCAATAAAACTGCAATCTATAAATACAGAAATGTTGGTGAAAATCGAACTGGCTGCAATTAATTCTATAGCATCCATTTATTGATATGCACTTAATCAGCATTAGGAGGGTCAAAGGGTGAGTCGGAGAAGCCAAAATGCACATCTAACATGATGCATTTGAGATTCGTTTGCTTGCTTTGGATGAACGTGACCCTCCTTTTTATCGTGCGCTTCTCTAAGTCGGTGACAGAAAACGGTACAGGGCTTTTAAGGTGGTCACCTAACCAGTTTCTGTAATATTCAATTAGTGGAGCATAAGAACGTCTGGGGTAAACAAAGGATCAAAGTGCATCACTCAGTCGTTCACTTTGCAGGTGATAGGGCATTAAGTGGTGATTGATACACCCATGTCGACAAAAAATATTGGATGATGATGTGTGCAAGACATTCAAAATTGCTTAGCGCACTAAAGTCACTATACAATGCAGAAAAAGCACCAGTGAATCTGAAACTTAGACCCGGAGTCATAAATTCAGCACTTCCTGACAGCCATGTCGTCAGATGAACTCAAGGGCTATTTGGAGTTTGCCGATTCATACTCCTCTGCTAAACTCTAAACAAACCCCATACTAAATAAGTCTAAGAAAGGTTCAAATGAGCGTATAAGTATGGTGAAACTGTTCCTCAAACAATCTGGTTTTCAGTGCTGTATGGGAATGCTTTAAAGGATGTTAATTATACACCTTACTGTGAACTCACAACTAAACATCAACGTATGCAAATTCAGAAGAACAAATTAATGATTTTCCACAGAAGACGGCAAAATCCTACCTTTTCGAAAAACGTCCACCATGCTAACTTATCAAACTAACCAACAGTGGAATGAAGCATTAGGTAAAACTGCAGCTCGAAGTGCAAATTGCACATTTTGTATATACTATTCGGTAATTGTGTTGAATGTCTGGAAATAAGGGCATAGCTCAAGCCCCTGCAGCCTCCGTGGCGCAAAGCGTCCCTCATCCCTTCAAGGGTGCCCCAAACCTTCCGGGGAGCTCTTTCAGCCCAAGGCCAATGAACATTTCAGTGATATGTGAGACTCAAACACCCCTCATCATATTTTGCAGGGGGGCACAATCATTTTGTGTTCGGACACAGCTGCAACTAAAATATACTTCGCTGCCTGTTGCTGCCTCTGGGATGAACCTGGAATCCACCACTGTCGTATAACTTTTTTTTATTGTTAGCAGGAAATGTTTATTGAGAGGGATGGCTGTCGGTGACTCGTTCACCCTGCCAAAGCTCCTTGAGTAGTAAATCCACCCGGATAGCAAACACTAACGGTTGAGGAGAAGAAATATGTGGTCGTTGGTCATCAAGCGCTCTGTCCCGTATGCCATCCTTTCCTCTGGCTTCAAGACACTTTAAGAATGCTTTAATTGCTAGTTATGTGCTGCATAAATGAGTCATTCGGTCATTCGCATTTGATCATCTATGCCAATCACAAGGTAATTGCCTGTACTTAGTAAAACCTTTAGTTGCATATCAAGCAGCCGCCCAAGGCAGACGACTCATCATGTTTAGCCCCTTGGCAATGAAATGGATCATTCAGTCAGACCGATGTGGTTCTGATGCTGCTAATTTCAAATGCACTCAAAGAAACAAGAGCGTAAACGCAACAGATTGCAGGAATTCTTTATCAGAGCATCTCCACTAAAACATTCATAGCAGACAGACAGGGGTCTCGCATTACCAATTATGAAAGGATGCAATCCATATGTATGTGTCACATATGTACTTAACTGAAGCCTTCATGATAGCAATTCATGTCCGCGTGTCTGATGCTAGTCTGTTCCTTAGTCTTCCGTTAAGGACATCGGAAAGGGACCAGTGTCCTCTCCCACAAGAAGAAAGCGTCACAGTGGCATTCTGAAATAAACCTTTTAACGTTGTATTTGTATGCGCCGTATCCCACGATCTGTACACATTTTCTACTTTAAGATGATTGACAAGAAGACCCCAGCTGGCGCATGAATATTTTTGCAAATCAAAGGTTTCCTTGCATGGTTTTATTTGCCTACGGTTACTCATGAGTAACGTCTGCCGAGGATTATTGTGGATCGCTTGTTCATTGCTCGTTAAACTATTCTCTTTCTTTTTTTCTCCAGCTAAAAAGTACATTTCCTAGGTGCAGAAATTCCTTCTATTTAACCGCTAGGAAATATATAAGCGTTGTTGTGGTTTTTTTTTAAACTCAGCCTGTCCAATTACTCTTTCTAAACCCTCCTTCTAATGAGGCCGCCAAGCGAAACGAGTCAATAACGTGCGTACTATCACGTCTTAAACACCAAGCTGTTGTGCATGTGAGTAAGTCGCTTCTTATTACACAATTTACTGATCCGTCTCATCTTCATTGGACATACCAAGGTCATTTATTTATTATTGAACCCGATTGAGTGCAGTTTGGCCATTGAGCTCATCCCCGAAGACAGAAGCACAGGAGCGAGAAAACAATCCAAGTCGGGGGAGGGAGGGAGTTTGGCTTGGAGAGAAGGGAAGAGAGACTTGCAACACGAGGAAAACAGCAACGCAGTAAATGGAGGGGCAGACATTTGGTGTTGGGAGAAGAGCATGAGGGTGAGAACTAGAAAACAGATGTACTCTCATGGAGTGGCTAAGCAAAAAGAAAAAAGTAGTTTCCTAAAAGTAATCATTGGAAGAATGGAAGACATCCGTCCAGAGAGATGGGAAAGAGGCTATGATCCAAGGATGGAACAAACACAAGATGGACTAGCTGGGACAAGGAAAGCCATCAAATAAGAAGCAAACAAACTGAGAGTGACAATAAAGGCAACTGATAATAAGCAACAAGTGAGCTGTAAGCCCACACCAAGCTCTTTGTGAGTCCTCAATAGGTCTATTGCAACCATGCAGCTGAGCATCTGGTAGGCTTGGGATTAATATGGCTGCTTTATTGTTTCTTTTATCCATTTTTTATTCATATAATTTTGTGTGTATTTTCCTTTATTAGTCTTGATATTTGTACAGTGTGTGCCCACCTGTTCTGCAAACCATTCAAACCTTAAAGCCATTGACTTGGTCAATGCTTGTTTAATTTTCATTGTGTTAGCGACATTTAAAACAAGACTGTCTGGCAGCCCCCCACTCCCTTTATTGAAATAGGGCAGACTTGACACAGTAGAACACCTCCCTGTCACAAGGGCACATCGAGGCACTCTTATATTAGTTGTATTATCAGTCATTAGACCCCTCAGTTGTGAGCTTGAGCCCTGGGATGAAAACCCTGTCCTTGTGATGGCCCTCACTCATGCACAGACATGAATTCTATCATTCAATTCCATAGTTACATTTATTTGGAAAGGTAGAAACTATTTTCTGAATTTACTTCTGAGTATGAATGCACTATATTGTGTGTAAGAACTTAATGAGTCTTGCTGAACTGGCAGGTGGGTTCTGGGCACCTTTCAGGGTGTCAAACACACAAAATGTGATAGGAGGAATGCTTGCTAGTGATCACTCGGGGTAGAATTGCAACCCATCATTCTTTTATTCCCCCATGCCACCTCGGTTTGAACCCAGCCACATTAAAATCAGCTGTAATCTTGCTCCAAGAGGAACAGTTTAGCCCAAACGTCCAGGCCAGGTCCTACATAAACCAGAACACAAGTGACCCAAGACCGTTTTCAGCCTGCCAGATGTAGCTTGGTTCCAGTGGCACACTGAGCATGGGGCCCACATATGGTTATACCTTTACCACTTAGGGCAGTTCATCAAAAACACACACAAGGTGATGGAAGGATTGCTTGCAATTTGTGTAACCACTGGCAAATTTTTGGGGAGTAGCAGTCCAACTAATCGTTCTTTCTTCCATCATGCCACCTCAGTTGGTACCCAGCCATATGCAAATCGGTCTTGTTCCTGCTCCAATGGGAACCGTCCAGCCTGAACTGTCAGGCTAGGTCCTCCAGGAAACGGAACACAAGTAATCCAAACACGTTCCTCCCTGATTGGGGCTTTTCAGTTGGGCGTAGCTTGGTTCCCATTCAGAATGTGCCATCCCCCAGGACTTCATTACTGTCACTAACACAGCCTCTGCATTATGAAGTATGTGCAGGTAAGCTCTATGCTCACTCACATCTCGTATACAATACTAAAAAAATCTACACCTGCTCAGAATCAGGGCTTAAATTTACTTGCAAAAATGGGGTTTCCAAACCATTGGGAATGTTTGTGAATACCCACAAAGTAATGATAATGTGGGAGTGCACTACCTTCCCAATTGTAACTTTCCAGCTCCTCCCATGGGAAGGTTCATGTTTCAAATCCTAACTCTAATCTTACACCTCTTGATAATCAACCAACATTATGTTTTTTCCACAGTAATAAGATCAATCTATGGACAGTAAATGTCAGCATAGCTTGATTCTGCCAATTATAATCTGTCAATGTCACTTTTTGAATTCCTAAGTTTTTACTTAGATGCCAAATATCAAAGTGCTTGAAGTAGGCCCATGATGACAGTCATTCACAATAATTTGGAAAAGGGCTAAATAGTATAAATCAGACTGTATGAAGCCAGCAACTGAAAAGTGAGCTGGCAAACGAAATTTAGGCTCTACCAAATTCCAGGAATTTCAGATTCTAGACAAGCATTTTCACTCGTTTCATTTGTGTTTTTACTGACATTTTCATTTATTTTATGAGAAATTTAACATAATTCATTTGTGATGCATGTAAATTGTTATGGACACTGGACATGTGTTTGTCAAGCAGGATGGGCAATTAACCAAAGTGATGGGAAATTCAAAATGTCTGCTTGTTAGACCTGACAGCTTTTTGGCGTGTATCCCCTATCTTTTTGCCTTCCGACCTCTTGCTTTTATGGTATACTGGAGTCTGTTTCTGCAGGTTTATTGTCTGTGTGCACTTTACACCTAGTAATCAGTGCTAAAGTGCAAGTGCTCCCTATGTAAATTGTATTGGTGATTGGTTTATCCATAATTGGCATATTTGATTTACTAGTAACTCCCTAGTAAAGTGCAGGTTCCTAGGGCCTGTAAATCAAATGCTACTGGTAGGTAGGTATAAAATGTAAACGTTAGGTATGTCAGTAAACAATTGGTATTTTTTTATAAAATAGACTTGTTTGTCACAAAGTCATAGATATTCAAATGCCCATTTTTTTAAAGTACGTGAGTTACTTCATACTTGTGTATAAAACAAGCCCTTCTTAATTACAACTCTTAAATAATGTTTAAAGCTTTTTATGTAGCAAACTCTCTTTTATTAAAAATCCTAACTGAAAATCAACCTACTTCAGAGTTTACGGTAACATACATTACGCAGACTAGTAAAAAGGTGCCCTGGGATTTTTCCAAAGAACATTTCAAAATGAAACACATGAATTTACCTGCGACACTGCTGTTACTTCTCAGCCTTATGTTTTCTGGCAAAAACTTTAAGCACATAATTACTGCAATATTATTCACGTCCAACAAGAAAAATACATTAGCAATTGCCCTTTTAATGAAAATATTCAAGTAAATAGTCTAAAAATATAATCGTTCCACATCTGGAATAAAAACAAACAACCATTTTGTGTAGCACAGTGTTGAACAAGGCACCCAAAATTGCTCGCAAGTTTGTGAAAATAGAATTGGGGAAATCTATTGGAGAGCATTTGAATAGAGATGATTCAACACTTCATTAGTACACATTTTTGACATATCTACATTCAGGCAAAACGTTTAAGCATTGCTTTTATGAAATACATTACGCATGAATATGACATATTCACCGTTTAACATTGCAACTAAAGTATTGAAACAGATTGATTAGAAAAGCACCAGCATACCAAAACATATTTGTATAAAGGCCTACTGCTTGTTGAAACTCTTCATAGATCTCGTTCCTGTTCATGTAACTGTATCTAAAGAAACTATATTGCATGCCGTTAAGTAACTGTAGGCACACATTATAGGTACATATTTATGTTTTTTGCCACAAAATTTCAATAACGCAGTTTTGCAGAAAAATCCTTTGCGCCGGCTGGCACCATTCCATAACAGCAGCCATGTGCCATGACTATAGAATGGTGCACGGCAGCGCTCAGGATAAGCTAGCGTAAAAAAAAAGACACTAGCTGGGGGGATGGCGGTAGGGTAAAAGGCACTAGTGGGCCAGAATTTATGCTAGGCTGGTTAGCGGCTATAAATATGCTGTTAACCCGCCTATCGTCATTTTCTGACGCACTAGCACCCAAAAATGACTCCTGTCTTAGTAAAGACAGGAGTCATGCCCACCACCCCAATGGCCAGCACAGGGGACCAATGTGCCTTGGGCAAGGCCATAAGACCCAGTGCCAGGCAGGGGGCCCCATGTAGGGCCCCCCTATGGCACATTAAGAAAACAAATAAAATACTTACCTATACTTAGCCAGAATGGGGTCCACCATCCTTTGGTGTCCCTCTGGGGGAGAGTGGGGGTGTTGCTATGGCTTGGGGTGGGCATCTGTGGGCCCATTTCATGGTGTTTGGCCATGGAAATGGGTCCACAGGTACCCTAACACCTGGTGTGACCCTGGCATTAAATAATGGCGATAAGCAGGATTAGTGCCATTATTTGGGTCCCCCTACTCCATGTGTGTTATTTCTTCTCAGTAGTATAAATAAAGTTGTATGGGGTTAGCGTCATATTGTGGATGAGAACGCCTACCTTGCATTTAATTAGTGCAAAGTAATTTGCCACATCCACAACATGATGCTAACTTCAATATTTATGTAACTGTATCTGAAGAAACTATATTGCATTCCGTTAAGTAACTGTAGGCAAAATATTATAGGTACATATTTATGGTTTTTGCCACAAAATTGCATTAACGCAGTTTTGCAGAAAAATCCTTTGCGCCGGCTGGCACCATTCCATAACAGCAGCCATGTGCCATGTCTATAGAATGGTGCACGGCAGCGCTAAGGATAAGCTAGCGTAAACAAAAAAGACACTAGCCGGGGGGATGGCGGTAGGGTAAAAGGCACTAGTGGGTCAGAAATTATGCTCGGCTGGTTAGCGGCTCTAAATATGCTGTTAACCCACCTACCGTCATTTTCTGATGCACTAGCACCCAAAAGTGACTCCTGTCTTAGTAAAGACAGGAGTCATGCCCACCACCCCAATGGCCAGCACAGGGGACCACTGTCCCTTGGGCAAGGCCATAAGACCCAGTGCCAGGCAAGGGGCCCCATGTAGGGCCCCACAGTGGCACATTAAGAAAACAAATAAAATACTTACCTATACTTAACCAGGCTGGGGTCCACCATCCTTTGGTGTCCCTCTGGTGTGGGTGGGGGTGTTGCTAGGGCTTGGAGTGGGCATCTGTGGACCCATTCCATGGTGTTTGGCCATGAAAATGGGTCTACAGGTACCGTAACACCTGGTCTGACCCAGGCATTAATTAATGGCAATAAGCAGGATTAGTGCCATTATTTGGGTCCACCTACTCCGTGTGCATCGTTTCTGCTCAGTAGTATAAATAAGGTTGTAGGGGGTTAGCGTCATATTGTGGACGAGAACGTCTACCTTGCATTTAATTAGCGCAAGGTAACTTGCCGCATCCACAACATGATGCTAACTTTAATATTTTGACTCTAGACTGGTCTAGCGTCAAAATATAAATATGGAATTAGCTCAGGGCCATTTTAGCATTAAAATTATTGACACTAAACAGCGCAAGCAAAGTATAAACATGTCCCATAGTTTTTTAACAGAAGTATAACTATAACTGCTGAATTTCCATGGTTTTGTAGAGGTAAAACGTCAACCTAACTATAACATCCCTGTAACATTATTTTTTTCAGTTAATGTATATACATATATATTATCATATATCATAATACATTTTAATGGTTGCAACATTTTTATTGAAGATTGTGGCCACTCAATCACATCTCCCAGCTTCAAGGGACTTGTACCTGAGAAGGTCCACAGTAGAGAATAGCTCCCGCAGCAAATACGAAACCCTTATTTTTTTAATTTACATGAATTTCACAAAAACGGCAAAATGGATCCACACCAAAAAACAAAAAGGGATCACTGACATGATATTGAGCCATAAAATATCAAAACACCAAAATAATATTGACAATTGAATATCGATAACAAAACTATCAACTCCACATACTAAACTAGAAAAACCATAAATATCTAGAACACAAATATCACTGTTATGCATATCGATTTCAACACACATTGACAACAATAGATTGGAAACAATTTTTTTTTACCATTAAAAAACATATATAATATGTAAAAAATATTGATTTCCACAATATAAATTACAATATTATTGCCAAAATAATTACATATTCATAAATAAAAAGAGAAAAAACACTTTTCGAATAAAACAATGAAGTCACATAAACTCAACACTTGTTACACACATATTTAAATTACATTAAGTAAAAATATATTACAGCAACAAAATATTTACCATTGTCCCCGATTTCGGCCCCAGGGACCCTTGGCCGATATGGAAAATGGGGAGGGGGGTGGCACTACACCCCCTCATGGGCATAATTCTACTCAGCGACCGCCACTTCTCAGGGCCCAGCTGTGAATAAAAAGTGGGAGGGGGGCCACCTGGCCCCCCTGCATGTGCCCCCTTTTTGGCCATCAACCTCTGAGGCCTGGCCATCCAGATAAACTAGAGGGGGGCTGCACAGCCCCCCTCCCAGAGCTATTATTGGCCCTTGGGAACCCATCTCCCAGGGCTGGCTCCAGTTATCTCAGGGGATGTCCACCCCCAGGACATAGGGTTTCCCTCCCCGCACAAGCGAAACCTGTGTTTGCTCTTGCCTGGAGGAAGCAATTTCAAAGCTCTGCCAAGCCAGAACAAACACTAAAGGGCTTAGTGTGGATCGCCTCTGATTTTAGATGTATTGCTGAAGGTGAGTTGGTTCTAAGGTCAACTTCAGCAATGCAACACTTTTGAGGCTGATATGCTGTGGCAGAGTTCCCACTGATACATCAGACATTCTGATGCATCCTTGGGTCCTTACACCACGGTGCTTCATATTGTGAATATGACACATCCATGGCTTTGTAAGCTGTATTGATGCAGTGCAAGAAATTTTGATAAATCGCTGCCGCAACTTCAGAAATGTGACAAAAATCAGAGGTGATGTATCAGTTCTGACTGACACAAGTAGCCTATTTTGCGGGACCAATTTAAAAGACAGGAAAATGGTGGAATAGCACCTTCTACACTCTTACGCTGGTCCTTGATGTTATGTGTGCAGTTTGGCTATGTGTCACATTACATTGGGCATAAACTACTTATGTGTATGTAGAGACCTGAGTATGTCTGACATTGTGACTGAAAGTGTAAAGTGAGTGATATGTGATATCTTGTATTGTTAAGTAGCAATGCATGTATTACCTACCTTATGTTTGTACTTACCTGTTGTGCTTTGGTGAATGCTTGGCTGGACTTGGGGACCCATGGAGAAGTGACAATCCTGGCATGTCCCTTACATGGAGTACACAATGTCACATCACCTTGCTGCACTGGATGATGATATCATAGGTGGCATGGTCCTAGGTTGGTCAAGAGGTCCTACAACATGATTGTCATATGTGTGGAACTACTACTAGTAGATAGAATGTGATTTAATAATTTATTCCAGTGTGTAAAGTAACTTCAGCTGGTCAGATTCCTACTGAAAAGCCACTGTTTCCTTTCCTACGCCTGGGTTGAAGAGGTGTCAGAATTTTGACGACGCATGCCAGGTTTAGTGCCACACATCTCAAAGATGTGTTACGCATTGAAAAACAAAACTTGTAAATATCACTGCATCACTTCTAAGTGGGTTTCTATGAGGGAATGGTGAGCCTCCATTCACTATAATGTACCTGGTGCCACCAACTCCAGTGCAGGTATTTTTTCACACAGGCCTATAAAATCGGACACATTGGGCCTAATGCATCATATTGTCAATATGGGGCAATACAGAGCAGAGAATGTGCCGTCGATGAATAAAAAAAATGACGCAACAGTGGCACAAGCTCCTTATAAATAGGCCCCCAGTCTGCTACCAGTGGGTGTGAGCATGAAAACTGCTTCTGGCCCCACTGGGAACCCCCTGTTTATCTGTTTCTCCACGTGCTGGGCAGGGAAACAAAAAAAAATGCTCCCACTTGCAGGGTGCAGCATTTTTAGTTTCTCCCTGTGGGAGGCAGCAATGCCAGCTCCTGCTGGTGGCGGGGTGCCGGCTGGGGTTGCGGGGGCATTGAGACTCCCCATGCAACAAAAATGCAATGAGTGCCCAGGGTAGTATTTTGGCCCCAGGGACCACCAGCCCCACAGGTCCCAGTTGTGAAGAAAAAAGTGGGAGGTGAGCCACATGGCCATTTTGCAGCCCCGGGAACCTGAACCTTGAGGGCCGGCTTTGAAAACAAATGGGAGGTGGTCCACATGATCCTTTCATAGAGCCATTAATGACCCTGGGGTACCCATCTCCCAGTGCCACCCTTGGGACATAGCATGTCCCTACCTGCACTGGTGCAGGCATATAACCCTGTGTCTGTGTGTCACCTGCCACTAAGAGTGGACTTTTCATCTGGGTCTCTGCCCGCTGTCAAGCAGGCAGGGAAACAAATGAAAAAATTGCTCCCACCCACAACTAGTAGCATTTGTGGCTGCTCTCTGTGGGTTGGAGCAATGCCTGCTCCTGTTGGAGGTGAGTTTCCAGAAAGGGGGCTGTGGGGCATTGGGCTCTCCCCCGCTGCCCAACAAAGATGCAGTGAGTAACCTGGGTGGACTCCAGGGCACCTACCCTTTAATTGCTGGGCCCCTGGGGGATGGGGTCCCCAAGGCTGAAGTCAGCCCGGGGAGGGGGCTGCATGCCCCACTTCCCTTACCTAATATGGCCAGAACCAAGGAGATGGGGTCCCCGGGCACAGAAAGTGTCCCAGAGAGGGGGGGTGCATGTTCCCACCCACTTACAATATTGCTGGGCCCTGGGAGATGGAGTCCCTGGTGCTGAAAATGGCCCAGGAAGGAGGGCTGCGTGACTCCCCCCCCCATAAATTAAGCACTGGGCCTCAGGGGATGGGGTCTCTGGGGCCTCTGGGGCCAAATATGGCCTTTGGAGGGGAGCCATGTACCCCCTCCGCTAAAACAATGTGGAGTGCCCCAGTGGATAGAGTCCCTGGGGCTAAAATCAGCCAAGAGGGGGCTCTGTGCCCCCCCCGGGTTTGCTGCCATTAGGGCTTGGCCACCCCACCACACAAGGTTGAAAGCAGTGTTTGGTGGGGGGTAGGCTGCATGTTGGTGGGTGGCTGCAGGGACTGGCCACAGGACAGGCCCTGCAGCCAGCCCCCATTGTGATTAGCCAAAGACCATGCAGTGTCGGTTTGGCTGCATGCGGGGTTGGCCTCAGGGCTTAGCCACAGGGCTTGGCCACAGCCCAGGACCTGTTGTCTACCCTCCATCATGCATGGCAGTTAGATTAACATATAGTATTTGAATATTACATTACCTTTAAAAAAAACTAGAAATTCACTGTGAAGGTTATAGGAATGTTACAGTTAGGTTCAGATATTACACACACAAAACCATAGAAATTTAGCACTTATAGTTATACTTATCTGAATAAAGTATGACTCATGCACTAAGGTGACTAACTATAACTTGCACCATCACCATGCACTGCTAATCACCCCAGACATCACATCACACATGACATTTGTATGACATCCATGATAATTTCACTGCAATATTTGTAGTGACATTATTGATGAGAAAACTGTGTATGGCGGGGGCACAAGTTATAACTACCTTAGGGCACGGGTTATAGTTTCCTCTGATAAGTATAATACATACAAATAACTACTGCCACTCAAAACATCATATACTTTGAGCAAGTTATGATTCAACCCATTCTAAAAATATACCCACACACAGCCACACAAGGCTGTTACTATCAGTTTAATCAAAGTACATGGCATGACCTCCAAAAATCTTCACTAAGGGGGTGATTCCGACCCTGGCGGTAAATACCGCCAGGGCCGGGGTCCGCGGGAGCACCGCCAACAGGCTGGCGGTGCTCCTTTGGGCATTCTGACCGCGGCAGTACAGCCGCGGCCAGAAGCGGAAAGTCGCCGGTGTACCTCCGACTTTCCGCTGCCCAGGGGAATCCTCAAGCTGCGCCGCCATGGGGATTCTGACCCCCTCACCGGCATCCTGTTCCTGGCGGTTTCGACCGCCAGGAACAGGATGGCGGTGAGGGGTGTCGTGGGGCCCCTGGGGGCCCCTGCAGTGCCCATGCCAATGGCATGGGCACTGCAGGGGCCCCCGTAAGAGGGCCCCACTTAGAATTTCAGTGTCTGCTTAGCAGACACTGAAATTCGCGACGGGTGCTACTGCACCCGTCACACACCTTCCACTCCGCCGGCTCCATTCGGAGCCGGCTTCCTCGTGGAGGGGTGTTTCCCACTGGGCTGGCGGGCGGCCTTTTGGCGGTCGCCCGCCAGCCCAGTGGGAAACCCAGAATGACCACCGCAGTCTTTTGACCGCGGTACGGTCTTCTGGCGGTTCCCGCTTGGCGGGCGGCGACCGCCGCCCGCCAAGCTTGGAATGACCCCCTAAGTGTAGAATGTCCACAAAGAGTCAATTTGCCTTTCAAATTAAAAGTTTCTAGCACTAGCCTATGTCCCTGTCACAGAGATGGCCAACCACTGCACTTTACTAATAGAAAGTCTTTTGTACAAACAAAATGTCGACACATTTAGTCCCCTAATGGACTATTTCGAAGGCACTTGTGTAGCGCCCTCCTTAGCCTTAATGAATTAATGAATAAGACACACACATAACCATGCATTATATGTCTTTATTAATCTGTGTGTAACCACAAACTCAACATTCTAAACCTGCCTTCACTTCACCATGTTCTAAAGTCCACATCATCGCTCTACAGAGTATTTCAGGAGCCAAAAGTGTTCCATCATTCACACTCACATATTACTACAGCTCTCCCTCTATTAAAAAAACATTCTTTACAAACATGTGCACAATCATAACTGTACAATAAGCTGTGCTCTTTGCTGACTCATCCCAATTGTGTCTTCGGAAACTGAGAGTCAGCTACAGGAGAGTCCATGATCTGCTTTGGCGGTACAGGAGCCACAGCAGTCTATAATTTTCCAGTTGTCTTTTTCTGCTTCAATCTCTGTGTTGGCATCACTATCTAATGAGCAATGAGCCACATGTCTGAAATGCGAGGAAACTGGCATGATGGATTTCCCAGGACGTTGAGCAGTCCTTTCCTGGTTAAAGCATGGAATTGCTCAGCATCAAATGTAGCATCAGATTTATGTTTTCTTTGCTGATGGATGAACACTTGATCTCCTCCTGTGAAAACAATACAATGTCTTTTGCATGTTGTCTCTTGTTGTCATAGGCCTTCATTTTATTTGTACAATCCAAGTCTTTAGTACGGGCCTCTTCATCCGTTCTCGATCTTATGTTGGTCCACTGAGGTAACTTGGCCAACTTTGATCTCCCTGGCATAAACTTTATAGGGCTTTCACCTGTGGTGGAGTAAGGTGTCAAACGGTAAGACAGTCTTGAGCTTGAACTTTTCTAATGCAGTACAATGAATAGTTTTTTTTAGTGTACTCATGAAACTTTCAACAAGGTCATTAGCCTGTGGGCAAGGAGGTGTGCTCTTCTGATTCACATTACGCAGCTTGAAAAAGTCTCAGAATTATTGGCTATTGAAAGGTGGGCCATTGTCAGATTTCAAAATTGCAGGAATGCCCCATGTCGCAATGATGCCATCTAATCTCTCGATGGCTCTTTCCTGAGTGACAGATAAGAGGTCTTCTATTAATGGAATGCGGGAATATTAATCCACAATCATCATCAGGTGATGTTCATTGCTAAGTGGACCGAAAAAGTAAACAGCAGTTCTTTCCTATGCATGCTTTGGCAACTCTGACATATTTAAGGGGAGCTGAGTAGTTTGCAATGACAGGCAGTTGCATATATAATAGGCTTTCAACTCCCTTTCAGCTCTTTCATCGAGATGAGGAAACCAGACTCGATCTTGCAGAGCTATTTTGTGGCAACCATTCCACAATGTCCTTCATGGGGTACTTTGGATTATTTGTTGTCGCAGTCTCTCCAGAATGACAATTTTAGAACCTCTCATTATAATGCCATCTTGTTTATGAACAGTTCAGCTCTGACATTTTTAAACCTCTGGTATTTACTGTCAATGGTATGAGGTCACGTATGTTGGTTCTATGACTGTTGAGTAATAATGTCTTTCAGTTTTAACATGTCACTATCTTGACTCGTGGCTGTGACAATTTGTTCCAATAAAATGGCACCTGCCTGGTGTGTGTGATTTCATGGTGAAGTTAATTTAGGCCTCAGCTGTCTTAGATAGGTACTGATACTGTATGGGCACCCTGGAGAAATAGTTGCAGGGCTTTAATCATTGTGTGGTTGATCCACAATTGTGTAGTACTCTTGTAATTGTAGACCCCAACATTCAATGCACAAAGGCATCTTGGCCTTTGGATTTCCAAAGATGGTCAGCAATGCTTGATGATCCATCACAAGTGAGAAAGGTTTTCTGCAAAGGAACACATGGAAATGATCAAGGCCCATACTACTGATAAACATTCTTTTTCTTGGTGTGCATAAGAACGTTCAGTCTGGGACAAACATTTGCTTGCATATGCCACAGTATGTCTTCGAGCATTTGGGTGTCCGTTGTGCAAGAATTGCTCCTAAACCGACTGGGTTAGCATTAACAACAACTTCAACCTATTTTTTCTGACCTGTTTTTGTTGGCTTGAGGATTCTGGGCACTTTACCACTGCTAACCAGTGCTAAAGTGTATATGCTCTCTGTGTAAAGTGTATGGTTGATTGGTTTATCTATGATTGGTATATTTGATTTACTGGTAAATCCCTATTAGAGTGCACTAGGGGCGCCCAGGGCCTGTAAATCAAATGCTACTAGTGGGCCTGCAGCACTGGTTGTGCCACCCACATTAGTAGCCCTGCAAACATGGGTAAGTCCTGCCACTGCAGTGTCTTTGTGTGCAGTTTTAACCTGCCAATTCGACTTGGCAAGTGTACCCACTTGCCAGGCCCAAACCTTCCCTTTTACTACATATAAGGCACCCCTAAGGTAGGCCCTAGGGAGCCCCATGGGCAGGGGGGTGTATGTTCAAGGTAGGACATATACTAGTGTGTTTCATATGTCCTAACAGTGAAATACTGCCAAATTCGGGTTTCACTGTGTAAGGCCTATCTCTCTTATAAGTTAACATGGGGTCTGCCTTTAAATATCTTTAAAGCTCAGATTCCCGTTGAGAGCAGATACAAATTTGGAGTTTAGGGTCTCTGAACTCACAATCTAAAAATACATCTTTTAGTAAAGTTGTTTTTTAAATTGTCTGTTTGAAAATGCCACTTTTAGAAAGTAGGCATTTTCTTGCTTATACCATTCTGTGACTCTGCCTGTTTGTGGATTGTCTGTCTGGGTCAGTTTGACAGTTGGGCTGTTTTGCACCTCTCTAGACAGTGACACAAAAGGGGGTGGGGGTGTAGGCTGCATATCCTGATGAGGCATCTGAACTAGAGAGGAGGTAGGAGTGGTTGTTCACACCTGAAAGGACTGTGCCTGCCCTCACACAATGCAGTCTCTGAACCCCTGGTGTGCATCTTGGGCCTGGCCTGGACAAGGAAGGATGTTGCAAACACTTGAGACTTTGTTTTGAAGTTTTCCAACTTCAAAGGCAGAAGTGGGTATAAGAAGAAGACCCAAAACCCCAGACTTTGAGAATCTTTCTGGAATCAAAAGGAACGTCTGCCCAGGAGAAGAGCTGAAGAGCTGAAGGAGGAGTTCTGTCCCTTTGCTGTGCTGCTTTGCTAGACTGGCCTGCAGTTGCTGCTTCTGCTTGAAAAGAGTGCAAAGTGTGAACTTTGCTGTGTGTCCTTCTTGAGGAAATTCTCCAAGGGCTTGGAGTAGAGCTTGCCTTCTGTTGGAAGTCTCAGGGACACCAAAGACTTCAGTTTCCTCGACCTGCAGCACTGTGAACCGTGTGTTTTGTGCTGTTCAAGAGGAGAAACCACTGCCACACCGCCAATGACTCCGCTGGCCTGCACCGTGACCTGCCAACGCCACACAGAGTCGCATTGCCCTGCTTTGCAATGTGACCCTTGTCTCCCAGATGCCATTATCAGATGACTTCACTGAACCACTGCTGGCACTGCGACCTCTGGGCCCCACACTCCGGCATCGCCTGTACACACCGCAGCCTGGGCATCCCCGACGACAACGCTCCTGCTGACACCGGCGCTGCTGCCTACACCGTGGCCTATGGACACTGCACGTGAGGTACACAAAGTACTATCCCGTCCTGCACCACAGCCACGGTCCACCTACGCCAGCACCATCGACTCCGCTTGTGAGGGTCACAAAGCACCGTCCCGTCCTGCACCACTGGCTTGGGCCTACCGATGACAGCGCTTCAGCAATGACGTGACCTCTGGACACCGCACGTCATACCACCCCTCTTCACATCGCAGCCCTGGTCTCACCGACATCGCTGGACGCCGTCACCGAGCCGCTGCCTGCACCATGGCCTGTGGGAACAGCGTGTTGCATTGTCCCACTTCGCACCACAGCCCGACTCCATCCATGCCGGCGCACCTGACTTCATTAGACTGGAGTTCGATCCACAAAGCATGTGACCTCAAGGGCCCGATGACTCCTGCACCAACTTTGGAACCGACACTGCGACGTCAGCGATGCCGTTCTCTGGTGCTCAGCGCAAGGATCATGACGCCCTGCAAATTCAAAGTACTTTTTCGGGGTCTTCTCGATACCATAGCTGGCCCGCAACACCAAGGCTGGCCTGAACTGTTGGATTTGTTGATCACGACGCCGTGATAGCCCCAGGTGGAGCTATCCACTTCAAGGAACTGCATTTTTGAATAAATCTTGCAGAATTCATATTTTTATTACTGCATGTTGGATTTTTTGTGTATTTGGTCTTGTTTTATATAGACAAATATTGGCTATTTTTCTGAAACTGGTGTGGTGTCCTTTTGTAGTGTTTTCACTTATTACTGTATGTTATGTGCACATGCTTTACACATTGCTTCCGAGATAAGCCTGACTGCTCGTGCCAAGCTCCAAAGGGGGTGAGCAGGGGTTATCTGAGCGGGTATCTCCCTTATCCTGACTAGAGTGAGGGTCCCCACTTGGACAGGGTGAAAACCGACTGCCAACTAGAAACTCGCTTCTAACAACTACTATGAGAAAAACCCATGGTGTCGGACCAGTAGTACTCTGAATAATGTCATGCTTCAGTTATCATTCGAGTTCCTTTTCAACAGCTTCTTGTAAATGAAATGCAATTCTTCTTTGTCTTTGAGCAACAGGATGGACATCCTCATTAATATGCAATTGTACTTTCATAGTCTTAGGTCTGACTTATTATTTTGTGATGAGCATTCATTTTGAAGTTCACTGAGATGAGTCTCATATCAGCAGCTGTGCTAAAACCGAGTAAACAGGCACTTGATACTGCACTTTGAAGTACACGAATGGGCACTTGAAATTTAGTTTTCTAGTGTTTTCAAGTCACTACGAATGAAGCTTTTCTTTTCAAGGGTGTTGATGCAGCCCTTGTGTACACTATGTTTTTTGATGACATCAGTTGTGGCAATAGAGATAGTTCATTGTGTTTCTCCTTAGGCATTATGTTTATTGATGCTCCACTGTTGATAATGAAAGGTATTGAACAACCATTTATCTTTAGTGTAATCTTTGGACAATGTTTAAATGACTTGGGTGCTTTTTCATGTCGACTTTTGTTTGTCTGGTATTTTTCATTACATGCAGCCAGTCTAATATATGCACATTTTTCTAAAGTAAACATCGACATTGTACAATCATCTTCTTCACATTTACTTGATACTGACAAACTTTTCAATGATGATTTAGATGATGATTGACTTTGTTTGATGTTGATTTGTTTCTAATGATGTTGTTGCTTTGTGGCCCCACATCAACAGTCACTTGTGGAACTGGCAGTCGGGCATTGTGTCTTCTCGCCATGACACACTTACTTTTTCCTTTGCTTTGCAAACTGTCACAAAATGGTTCTCTTTGCCAGAGTTTTTGCATATATGTCCAATGGTGGGACATTTACATTTGTGAGGAAGCTGCAATCCACATCTGAAACACAACTTCTTTTTTCATGGAGACATTATCCTGTGTCTTTTAGCTTTGTGTTTCAGCTTGCTGTTCATGTTCATGACTGACTCACTTTGGCCACCTCCGGCCTCCATGTCAGCAGCTTGTTGATTGGCATGCTCCTCTGCTCTGGTAGCCATGAGAGCTCACTCTGGACTTAAGGGGTCATTATGACTTTGATGGTCCTGTGACTGCAATATTGGTGGTGGCAGTCATACTGACAACAGGCTGGCCGAGAACACCACCAAATTATGACCTTGGCGGTATTCCCTATAGCCAAAGCACTGGCAACAACACGACTGCAGTCAGACAATGTTTACACTTAAAATATTACGAGGCTGCACAGAGGATTTCCACCGTGTTTCCACCACCACAGAAACCCGGGCAGAAATGAACTGTATACAAGGAGATACCCACCTCCAGGAAGCCTACTCATCCTGGAGCTGCTGTGGAACCAGAACTAGACTTCATCCCGCTGCTCCTGCTCACCAAAAGACTATGGCCCTCATTACAACCCTGTTGTGGCGGATTACACCGCCAACACAGTATTACGACTGCGGCGAAAGCGCCGCGGTCACACTGCCGGGACCGGCGCTTTCCCGCCACATTGGTCCCGGCGGACTTAATCCGCGAGGGCAGCGCTGCCCAGGGGATTACAAGTCCCCCTACCGCCAGCCTTTTCCTGGTGGTTTGAACCGCCAGGAAAAGGCTGGCGGTATGGGGAGTCGTGGGGCCCCTGGGGGCCTCTGCACTGCCCATGCCACCGGCATGGGCAGTGCAGGGGCCCCCTGACACCTCCCCATGCAGCTTTTCACTGTCTGCTATGCAGACAGTGAAAAGTGCGACGGGTGCAACTGCACCCGTCACACGGGCGCAACACCGCTGGCTCCATTTGGAGCCAACTCCTGTATTGCGGTCGAGATCCCCGCTGGGCCGGTGGGTGGAAACCTGGTTTCCGCCCGTCGGCCCAGTAGTGATCTCCTGATTGCCGTGGCGGGAGTACGGCCACATTGGTGGGCGCCCGGCGGTCCGATCTTGGCGGGCGGCTGAGGTCGTAATGAGGGCCTATGTAATCTTCCCTGATGACGACAGCAACCAAAAGTACACACTCTCACCTGTTACTGTTGTATATTGTAAATTATTGTACACTCGCATAACATACCAGAGGGACAGGGGGATGAGGGCTCCACTCACATCTAACTGTACACTGACATGCACACTTACATACAGCCACACAGACACCCACACATACACGGCACACACACTGTAGCCATCACACATACAAAACACACACTTACACACAGAAACACAGCACAGGCCCAGTCTCACTCTATACCATACAACATAACAACACGTCACAACAACACCACAACTGCACAATCATAAACACATTGGCAAGTACTCACAATAGACACTACCAAAGGACCCATCATACTACAACACAATACAAACCAACAGGGAATGAACATACAATTACACAATCTTACAACTTACCAATCGGCACACACATCACAAATCACACAGCACATCCTACCTATCTTAACATGCACAATACATGCACACTCAGACAGACAACACCCACAAAGCCAAACACCACAACAATTAACAAGTCAACTCAAACACCACACAATACCATGACAACAACATGTCTGCAACATACACATGCCCATCACACAACACACACCCAATCCCTGGGGACAAAAGCACTGCACACACCCTCACATACTAGCCACACAATACAGGAAGAACATACACCACACATACACAAATACTTGCATACAACCAATGTCAGCCAGGGAGAACTCTAACCTAGGAAAGCAAATGCTGACAAACATTTTATCAGGAAGCCAACAACTAATTGGTCTTAATATATTTCTCACGAAATGAGAGTAAAGTCAAAGGCCATAGGTGAGTCCATAGTCCATAGTCCATTGATTGTGCATCAAAAGCACATATTGTTGCCCCTAACTTGACTCCAGACTGCCATGTTACTTCCACAGGTAGGGGCATGAAGGGCGCAGGCAGGCGCCTCAGGGATGATCTGGAGGGGTGGTGGAAGAGGGGGGTTTGGGCTTAGGGCTGAGAAGGGGTGGTGTTGGATTTGGCTTTGGAGGGGGGTTTATGTTCAGGCTTAGGAATAGTTGGGTCTTCTTTGAGGGTAGACTTCTTGGCAGGGGGAGGGGCATGGGTACGTGTAGGGAGGGTAGGGGAGTCCTTGTTGGTGGAAGGGATGGGCATGGAGAGGGAAACAGCACATTTAGAGGTTTCACGGGGGAGAGGAGTAGGGAAAAGGGGAAAGTCAGAAAGGAAAGCTTTTTTACACATGGTTGTCACAGCAAAAGGGTTTGGGTGTAGAGGGAGAAGGAGTGGTTGTATGAGATGTTGGTGTGGATGCCTTGGATGCATGTTTGTGGGTGGTATGCTTGTGGGTGGTGTGTCTCTGTTGGGTGGGTGCGTTAGGGTGTTTATGTGTTTTAGGCTGAGGGGGGCTGCTGGGGGATGCCATTGTGGGTGTGTGGCTGTCTGTTGGGGTGGTGACTGCTGGTATGGTGGATGTGCTGCATGTAGGAGTGTCAGTGGTTGTGGTGTCTGCAAGTGTGGTGACTGGGGTGGCAGTCTGAGGGTCTGCTGGTGTGTTGTCTGTGGGTAGGAGAGGTGTAGTGGCTGAATCAGTGAATGTTGGTATGGTGTCTGCAGGTGTGTCTGGTGTGCTGTCTGTGGTGCTGGGGGTGCTCAGAGTGGTGGGGGTGTCAGGGCAGGTTGTGACTTGCTGTGTTTGCATCTGAATGTTGCTTATGTGTATGCCGGTGTCCTGTGGTGCTTTGGTCTGTTTACACTACCCTTGGATGTTGAGGTGGATGCATGCCTGTCTGTTTGTGTGCTTTGGCTGGTTCGGGGAAGGGGGATTGGGATTGGGAAGAGGAAGGTGGGGTCAGGAGACAAAGGGTGAATGGCTGCCATCAGTGTGGAGGCCAGAGCCTGAAAGGATCTCTGTAGGCCAGCCAGTGTACCGTGAATGCCTTCCAGGAACGCATTACTCTATTGGATCTGAGTTGCCAGGATGGCATTCACGATGTTGACTGACAGACATAGATAGACCTCAGGAGGTCAATAGACCCCTCACTGAGGGCAACAGGGCTAACAGGGGCTGGGGAAGAGGTGACTGCGGTAAAGGAGACACCCATCCTCTTGCATGGGGGGCACAGCCAACTGGATGGGGAGCTATAGGAAGAGCGGTGACAGAAATGGGGTGGTGGATACAGATGATGCTGGGGTGGTCCCAGATGAGTCTGCCACCACTAGGTAGTGTCCACTATCGAAGGATTCTGAGGATGCTGAGGTGGAACCTCTCTCCCCCATGGCACTCCTTTCAAACTCTGGGCCACTGTTTCCCTCGGTATCAGTGGTATCATGACTTGAGGTCCACTCCCCACACTTCCCCACTCGGCTGTGCCTCATCTCCTTCACCTACTGATGCTGGAAAACAGAGAGGTAGGGTCATCAAATTATTTTAATACACTAACATCACACTGTACACATCTTTAACATTACATCTAGTTGTACTAAACACCCATGTAGATCCAGGTTAATGCCAACATCATGTCACAACAAGATACAATCTACACCCCATTTATAATAATAATATCACACACCAACTAGGCCACCTATCTCACACCTAACAATACCATCATATCAGTAGAGCTATGACACTAACCATTCCATATCAAGCTGACTTGGCAACATGATTCTGGTTACCTAGAGACAGCAACATAGTCAACAAACAACCAAGCTATGGGAAATAGTCACAACATTGATTTACACATACCACATACACAAAATCTACACAGACTTACAATTTTACCTGATGTAATTTACCAGGAAAGGAACCTTATCATATGCTAAACACAAGACAGCATGTTGCAAACATGCCATAACAATTTCATGTCACAGAGTTCACAACCTTCCCAACTGAAATTTGTAAACATGCAACTACTCTATTTGACATATCTACATTTGGAGTTTAAACACATGTCATCAACACATGTACCAATAGTGATGTAGGAAAGGATGACACATACTTTGTGGACTAACGCATCTTACTCATTCTGTACCTGTAAACAAAGCCTTGCACTCTTATGAGGGCCTAGTTAGCCCAAAGCCCAAAGCATTTACCCACAGACAAACACAAGTAGCAATTCTACTCTTTAAATAAAATCGACAGCTGTCATGTGCACGAAGGCCACATACAATTCAATGTATTATGAAGATTGCCAACATTACTAGCCACAAATCAGACATGAGTAGTCCTACATCTGGTTAGAAAGATATCAATGACACAGAGCACACCTGAGGCTACCATGATAGAGATATAAATCTTGATGCAAGCCAATTGACTGACTACACAAGCCATTCCACTAACATGTACATGTGAACTACCACACCTGCACCGCAATGAAGTCATTGCAAACAATAGGTTTCTTTACAGAAAGCATTCAAAACAAATCCAAGATAACAATAGAAAGTATGTTTAAGACACATTACAATGCAGAGTTATGTCAAAACCTTACAATGTACACATGATGTGTGCAAAAAACAGTTAAGATTGTAACTGTTAAGAATATGTCTTTGTCTATGTATCAAGAATACCAGACGATGGCTAAGAAAAAATAGCTATGTAGCCACTTACCACCCACAGAACATGAACATGGTGCTTACATTCATATCTCTGACATCAATGAGTGTGATCCAATAGGAGTCAGGCAATACCTCCATGGTTACCTACATGTAGGATGTCCACTCAGATGACACATAACAGGGGTCAATGTACAGCCCTCCCTTACCAAAGGGGTTCAACTCCTTCTAGCAAGTATGACATGTGAAGTGTCAGATGGACATCATAGTCTCACATGAAACTGTCACTCATCAGAAACCATTAGAAATGTAGGAATGGCTTTACATTGTCATACTCTATGTTGCACATAGACATGGAGTAAGGCACATTGGAATAGAAAGATGTCAAAGACCTGGACAACTTACCATCATAATATTGAGAGTATGGATCTGTAGATGGGAAGGAACAACCAGCAGGGTGTGAAAAGCTGTATATTGGTCCACATATGACACAGTTGCATGTGCATCATCATATGCTTCTGTACAGAGGGCATAACATAGGAGGGTAAATTCCAACATGCACATTAGAATGCGCACACCTGTGAACCAATGTAAAGGAAAGTACATCTATGTGTTGCATGAAGACCTTTGACCCTTTGCAATTACCACATTGTTGCAGCTTAGATTCTATCACTTCATATAGTGACCTGGCAGAGGGAGGAAAATGTTTTAAATCAGTATTAATCCCTTGTGGCTGCCCTCAAATGCCCATCCAACTCAGGGTATGTCACCGCCAATATGGAGGCCATTAGGGGGGTAAAGGTGTGATGGGCACCCCTTCCTCCTTGGGAGGACATCCCCAGCTGGGTCTCTGCAATCTTCCATTAGTCTCTGCAGCCTTCCAACATCTCAGATCCTCCACCGATTCCTACAGTGGTTGCTCTGCCGGATGTGGACCTCCAGGGGCTGCACTTTCTTGGCAATGGCACGTCGAATTACCTTTTTCTGATGGGCATTAACCTGCATGGATGACACAGACAAGAGGAGAAAGTCATGTGCACATGCACCATACCATAACAAGAAGGGTAAGATAAAAGTTAGTGCAAGTAGCCATACATAAGCTTCCTTCAACATCCCCTTCTCTGTAGAATGGCAATCTGCAGTCAAGCCATGTGTGAAGTTTAGTCAGGCATACAACATGCATATCCAGCACCAGGTGTCGGCTAGAAACATATGACCAGACTGCAAGCATGTTTTAAAACATCGTATATGTGGTCAAGTATTCATAACACCACCTTAAATTTTCTAATTATACATTTTGCAGGTGGGTCAGGTTACATACATCATACACTTCCTACTATGTATCAGGGCTCAAAATCTATCTAAGCACATGGGCACATGTCCATCTACCCAAACATATTATCCCAAAACTTCTTTCAACCACATTTTCTGAACATCATCATGTACTCAACATTTCAAGCATTGTATTGCCTTGCATTTACCTGCTCCTCTGGTGCACTATAGAGCTGGCCATACAGAGGTATGACCTCATCCACAAGCTTGTCCAGCTCATCAGCTGAAAATGCAGCGGCCCTATCACCTGTAGGACGTGTCATGATTGCTCCCAGAGGCAGAACAAAGCAGCTCAGGTCGTGGAGGTCTGGCTGGCAGCAGTATCAGTCAAGTGAGGTATGAAATATGAGATGGCGGTCACGCCTGCCACATAAAGGACTGTCACTACCAGCAGACGTTGCCGTTTGCCCAAGCCTACCACAGGCAGTGATTTGTTCCAATGGCAATGTCCACCGAGGCTGTGTCCGCCTACCGCCATGACTACATCCGTCGGTGGAGGAGGGCCAATCCTGCTGTCCAGTACAGTAGGTACCAGCTGCCATTTTGAAGCTCATATATGTATGTTAAGGTTACGAAAGGTGTGTCATTGACTACGAAATGCAATTATGACATTGTGTTAACTGCTGCCATTATGGGAACATGTATAGATGTGCATGAATAATGTAGAGGATGTTAAATTGCTGCATCCTGAGTTATGTACATGAAATAATATTGTCAGCAGAGTAATGAAAATGAGAAAATAGTATAGCTTTATCAAATACGTTCAACATGTTAAGTTTGTTGATGTCACATTTACTGTCAATGACATGTTTCTCCATTTAAAGAACGTGCTAGGGGATCTGAATGCAGTTATTAGCCAAATGTTGCCTATGTATGTGCTGAGTGCAACGTTTTCACTGTATCATGTGACAAAATGTGACTTCTCATGTGAAGTTGAATGTGATCATACTTATGATGTATAGATTGAGTCATGTACATATGTGCTGGTGTTGTCCCACGTAGTTACCCCAGAATGAGAAGAGCAAGACAACCTCCAGTGTTCCACCCACTAGCAGACCTGCACACCATAGAGGAACGACATGTGATACAAAAATACCACCTAGATAGGCATACAATCATGGATCTCTGTTGTCAGTTGGAGCCAGACCTGATGCCTGCCATTCGTAATCCCAATAGCATAGGTTTCATTGTCCTAGTCATGTCAGTGCTACACTTCATGGCCACTGGGTCCTTTGAAAATACAGTGGACCCTAACTGAAGGGATGTCTCAGCCCATGTTCAGTCTGGACTATCTGCATTGTTGACACACCTGGACAGCTACATCAGAATTCCACAGCATAAAGATTTGGCCCATGGAAAGGCTTATTTTTACACCTTTTCCACATGTGTTTGGAGCCATTTATGGCACCTATGTAGCCTTGGTTCCAACTAACGCCAATGAACAGTTATGTAGGAACAGGAAAAACGTTCACTCTGTCAACGTCCAAGTGATCTGTTTGGCTGACCTCTACATATCAATAGTTTGCACAAAGTATTCTGGGTCACTGCATGATTCTTTCACCATGTGGAACAGCAATATCCCACTGCTAATGATACAACAATACACAGAGATGGCCTGGCTGGTTGATAAGTCTTATATGCAATGTGTTTCTATGCCTTTTATCTCATACCAGATATGTGGATTTCCAAGATAAATGTTTGGCTTGTTGTGACTATTCCTTACAGGGGCTCTCTGGTAAGGGTATGTGATAAGACTTTAGTTGATGATGCATCAAAACAATATGTTTGCCTCCTAGCATAGTGAAACCCTGACATGTCCCTAACTTCAGAAGTGTGTGGCTTTGTAGTGTATGACACCTGTGTTGAAACTCAGAAGCTAGCAGCAGCACTTCACTATGTGGTCATCGGCATTCTCCAAATCAATATGTAGGAAAGGACAAAACAAGTGATATGTGTAGTGAATGTTATACTTTGTCAATGCAATATGTAGTCTGATTATACAGTACACGTGTAATGACCATGACAAAGGTTTTACATTAGTGAGAAACATTTTAGGTTTCAGAACAGGGTATATCTGTGGCACACAGTGGGAGCCAATCAGTAGAGTTTCACTTCCTGGCAGGGGTTTTGGTCTTGGCATCTGCTCCTCCATGATGTCTGGGTGGAAGTCCATGTCTGCTGGGGGGGTTCTTTAGCTACAGAGGGTGGGATGTCTGATACATTCCCTTCACCTGGCACAACCTCCATTCCACTATCTGCTACTGATTTGTAAGGGTCTGATGTTTTATTGCTAGTGGAAAAGGCCCGATGTTGAGTACAAAACCTACTCCGGGTGGTACTTATGTCTCTCAGTACCCCAGCAATGGAAACCAGGATGGCATTTTGCACCTGCCACTGCTGCATAGCTTCCCGGCATTTGTCCCTCCGCAGCTGTCTGATCTCCCCCATCATGGTCAGTACCTAGTCCATCAAGCCTTGGGAATGATGGTAGGCTCCCAAGACTTGGGAGATAGTGTCCTGGCCAGTTGTGTCCCTGGCCATGTGCCTTTGCCTCTGGCACAGTGTACCTACTCCCACTGGTGGCAGGTCCATCATTGTCAGGGACGACAGCAGGAGACTCAGGTACCTGTACTGGGGGGCACATGATGAAAGACACTGTCCTTGACACACAGGTTTGGGGGCGAATGGCTGCCTGTGATGTGGATGTAACAGGGTTGGGAGCAGTGGATGTGAGCAGGGTGAGGATGACAGTTGTTAACTGACCAGGTGTCAGTGATGGGCCAGCTTCGTCCTCAGTGTCTAAACATATGGGGTTATTTTCCACATAGGGGCCTTCACCCCGAGGGGTAGTGTCAGTCTCTGGTGTCCTCTCCATGGTGCGAATGGCAAGGTTACCTGTAGAAGAAGTGGAACACACAGTTGCTGTAAGTGATGCAACAAGTGTTGTTTAACTTTGACCACTAAACATGCTATGTGACATACAAACAGTGCCTTTACATGATCCCCTGATATGACAATGCCGGCTGCTTCTAAATATGGGTTAGAGCATTATAGGATACAGATATTTTCAGTTGCATACACCATGCTCCAAGCTCCTGGAGCATGTTGGTGGTTAGAAGACTGCTGGTGCCCTCATATCTCGTCAGAGTAAAGACATGACAATGTACTTTTATTTCCTAGTAAGGTGTATGGCATCATTGATTGTACTTACAGCTGGACAATGCACAATGGTGGCAGAGCTGGCCAAGAGTATTGTGTAGGAAAGTACCATCTTGCCTGGCATGTTACCCCCATATTTCACTGTATATATGTTGTTTTAGTCTATGTGTCACTGGGACCCTGCCAGGCCGGGCCCCAGTACTCATAAGTGTGCCCTGTATGTGTTCCCTGTGTGATGACAAACTGTCTCACTGAGGCTCTGCTAACCAGAACCTCAGTGGTTATGCTCTCTCTGCTTTACAAATTGTCACTAACAGGCTAGTGACCAATTTCACCAATTCACATTGGCATACTGGAACACCCTTATAATTCCCTAGTATATGGTACTGAGGTACCCAAGGTATTGGGGTTCCAGGAGATCCCTATGGGCTGCAGCATTTCTTTTGCCACCCATAGGGAGATCTGACTATTCTTACACAGGTCTGCCAGTGCAGCCTGAGTGAAATAAGGTCCATGTTATTTCACAGCCATTTACCACTGGACTTAAGTAACTTATAAGTCACCTATATGTCTAACCTTCACCTGGTGAAGGTTAGGTGCAAAGTTACTTAGTGTGTGGGCACCCTGCCACCAGCCAAGGTGTCCCCACATTGTTCAGGGCAAATTCCCCGGACTTTGTGAGTGCGGGGACACCATTACACGCGTGCACTATACATAGGTCACTACCTATGTATAGCCTCACAATGGTAACTCCGAACATGTCCATGTAACATGTCTAAGATCATGGAATTGTCACCCCAATGCCATTCTGGCATTGGGGAGACAATTCCATGATCCTCCGGGTCTCTAGCACAGAACCCGGGTACTACCAAACTGCCTTTCCGGGGTCTCCACTGCAGCTGCTGCTGCTGCCAACCCCTCAGACAGGTTTCTGCCCTCCTGGGGTCCAGGCAGCCCTGGCCCAGGAAGGCAGAACAAAGGATTTCACCTGAGAGAGGGTGTGACACCCTCTCCCTTTGGAAATAGGTGTGATGGCTGGGGAGGAGTAGCCTCCCCCAGCCTCTGGAAATGCTTTGATGGGCACAGATGCTGCCCATCTCTGCATAAGCCAGTCTACACCGGTTTAGGGATCCCCCTGCCCTGCTCTGGCGCGAAACTGGACAAAGGAAAGGGGAGTGAACACTCCTCTGACCTGCACCTCCCAGGGGAGGTGCCCAGAGTTCCTCCAGTGTGCCCCAGACCTCTGCCATCTTGGAAACAGAGGTGTTGCTGGCACACTGGACTGCTCTGAGTGGCCAGTGCTATCAGGTGATGTCAGAGACTCCTTCTGATAGGCTCTTACCTTTCTTACTAGCCTATCCTCCTTCCTAGGTAGCCAAACCTCCTTTTCTGGCTATTTAGGGTCTCTGCTTTGGGGAATTCTTCAGATACCGAATGAAAGAGCTCACCAGAGTTCCTCTGCATCTCCCTCTTCACCTTCTGCCAAAGGATCGACCGCTGACTGCTCAGGACACCTGCAAAACCGCAACAAAGTAGCAAAGACGACTACTGCAACCTTGTATCGCTTCATCCTGCCGGCTTTCTCACCTTTTTCCTGGTGGTGCATGCTCTGGGGGTAGCCTGCCTCCTTCTTGCACCAGGAGCTCTGAAGAAATCTCCTGTGGGTCGACAGAATCTTCCCTCTGCAACCGCAGGCAACAAAAGACTGCATCACCGGTCCTCTGGGTCCCCTCTCAGCACGATGAGCGTGGTCCCTGGAACTCAGCAACTCTGTCCAAGTGACTCCCACAGTCCAGTGACTCTTCAGTCCAACTCTGGTGGAGGTAAGTCCTTGCCTCCCCACGCTAGACTGCATTGCTGGGTACCGCGTGATTTGCAGCTGCTCCGGCTCCTGTGCACTCTTCCAGGATTTCCTTTGTGCACAGCCAAGCCTGGGTCCCGACACACTAACCTGCAGTGCACAACCTTCTGAGTTGTCCTCCGGCGTCGTGGGACTCCCTTTTGTGACTTCGGGTGGACTCCAGTTCACTCCTCTTCTAAGTGCCTGTTCCATTACTTATGCGGGTGCTGCCTGCTTCTGTGAGGGCTCCCTGACTTGCTGGGCGCCCCCTCTGTCTCCTCATCCAAGTGGCAACATCCTGGTCCCTCCTGGGCCACAGCAGCATCCAAAAACCCTAACCGTGACCCTTGCAGCTAGCAAGGCTTGTTTGCGGTCTTTCTGCGTGGGAACACCTCTGCAAGCTTCTTCACGACATGGGACATCCATCCTCCAAAGGGGAAGTTCCTAGTCCTCTTCGTTCTTACAAAACACCAAGCTTCTTCCATCCAGTGGCAGCTTCCTTGCACCCTCAGCTGGCATTTCCTGGGCTCCTGCCCACTCTCGACACTGTCGTGACTCTTGGACTTGGTCCCCTTGTCTTACAGGTACTCAGGTCCGGAAATCCACTGTTGTCGCATTGCTGGTGTTGGTTTTCCTTGCAGAATCCCCCTATCACGACTTCTGTGCTCTCTAGGGGTTGTAGGTGCACTTTACACCTACCTTACAGGGTCTTGGGGTGGGCTATTTTTCTAAACCTCATTGTTCTCTTACAGTCGCAATGACCCTCTACAAGCTCACATAGGTTTGGGGTCCATTCGTGGTTCGCATTCCACTTTTGGAGTATATGGTTTGTGTTGCCCCTATACCTATGTGCTCCTATTGCAATCTATTGTAACTTTACACTGCTTGCATTACTTCCTTTTGCTATTACTGCATATTTTTGGTATTGTGTACATATATCTTGTATATATATCTTATTCTCATACTGAGGGTACTCAGTGAGATACTTTTGGCATATTGTCATAAAAATAAAGTACCTTTATTTTTCGTATATCTTTGTATTGTGTTTTCTTATGATATTGTGCATATGACACCAGTGGTATAGTGGAGCTTTGCATGTCTCCTAGTTCAGCCTAAGCTGCTCTGCTATAGCTACCTTCTATCAGCCTAAGCTGCTAGAAACACCTCTTCTACACTAATAAGGGATAACTGGACCTGGCACAAGGTGTAAGTACCTCTGGTACCCACTACAAGCCAGGCCAGCCTCCTACATTGGTTGTGCAGCGGTGGGATTAGTACTTGTAACTACTTACCACTTTGTCATTTAGTACTTTTCATAAGAGAAAAATATACAAAACAAGTTCAGTGTATGTACACCTAACCAAAAAGTTTTGCTTTTCTTCTCTTACACTTTCTGCTAAGTGCTGAAAAGTACTCCTAAACTTTCTAAAAGTTTCAAAAAGTTTGAAAAGTTTTTTTCCTGTTCTTGAAAAAGTCCTGAAACTTTTTCTCTCTTCTTACTGTCTCTAAACATTCTTCTATCATGTCTGATGTAGGAACTTCTCTTAAAATTGTCAATACTACTTATGACAATCTAAACTTTAAGAGCCTAAGGAGTCTCTGCATTGATAGAGGTTTAGTGATAGGGAAGAACCCCTCTAGAGAATTTCTATTTAATTTGCTCATTGAGAATGATAAGTCCCTAGCTGGCACTTCAATTGAGAAGATGGTATATAGCTCACACTCTGATTCAGGGGAACCCCTTGAGGGAGGCGTAGAGGGTTCTCTTCCAAATCTGCCCCTTAGCAGACCTCCTAGCAATGCTGGTAGTAATAGAAGCTCTAATCATAGTAGGGATGCTTTTGTTCCTGGAGGCCAGGTTGTTGGAGTCCAAACTGTTAGGGACAGATCTCCCTCTGTTATTTCCAATTTGTCCTCAGTGTCTAAACATTCCCAACCCACCCACCCTGAAGACAACATGTTAGAAAGGGAACTCAAAAAGTTGAGAGTGGAAGAGACCAGGCTGAAGCTTCAACAGCAACAGCTGGCTCTAGACAGGGAATCCCTAGACCTGGAGAAGGAGTGACAGAGATTGGGTTTGGACCCCATGGTGGCAGCAGCAGTATTCCTGATAGCAATCCTGTCAGAGAGCATGATTCCAGGAATCTGCACAAGATAGTTCCCCCTTACAAGGAGGGGGATGACATTAACAAGTGGTTTGCTGCACTTGAGAGGGCCTGTATGGTACAGGGGGTCCCTCAAAGGCAGTGGGCTGCTATTCTATGGCTATCTTTCAATGGAAAGGGTAGGCATAGGCTCCTTACTGTTAGAGAAAGTGAATCTAATAATTTTGCAGTTTTGAAGGATGTACTCTTGGATGGATTTAGCTTAACCACTGAACAACACAGGATTAAGTTCAGAGACACCAGAAAAGAGTCCTCTCAAGAGTGGACAGATTTTGTGGACTGTTCAGTGAAGGCCTTGGAAGGGTGGTTACATGGCAGTAAGGTATCTGACTATGAAAGCCTGTATAATCTTATTCTGAGAGAGCATATTCTAAATAACTATATGTCTAACTTGTTGCACCAATACCTAGTGGACTCGGATCTGACCTCTCCCCAAGAATTGGGAAAGAAGGCAGACAAGTGGATCAGAACAAGGGTGAACAGAAAGGTTCATGCAGGGGGTGACAAGGATGGCAAGAAGAAGGATGGTAAGTCTTCTGACAAGGGTGGGGACAAAGGTACAAATACTGAGTCTTCATCAGGCCCACACAAATCCTCTGGTGGGGGAGGTGGGTCCAAATCCTCTTCCAATAATCAGCCTAAAAGCCTTGGTGTTATTTGTGTAAAGTCAAAGGACATTGGGCAACTGATTCCAGTTGTCCAAAGAAAAACACCAAACCTCCCACTACCACAACCCCTGCTGCAAATTCTAGTATCCCTAGTAATAGCAGTGGTGGTGGGAAACCTACAAATAGCCAATCCAATGGTGTAGCTGGGCTCACTAATGGCAATGTAGTTGGGGTGGGTCTTGTTAGGGAGACCACAGAGGCTGTTCCCTCCTGGTCCTCAGCAGCACCCAAAAACCTCTACTGCAACCCTTGCAGCTAGCAAGGCTTGTTTGCGGTCTTTCTGTGTGGGAATACCTATGCAAGCTTCATCGCGACGTAGGACACCCATCCTCCAAAGGGGAAGTTCCTAGTCCTCTTCGTTCTTGCAAAACACCAAGCTTCTTCCATCCGGTGGCAGCTTCCTTGCACCCTCAGCTGGCATTTCCTGGGCTCCTGCCCACTCTCGACACTGTTGCGACTCTTGGACTTGGTCCCCTTGTCTTACAGGTACTCAGGTCCGGAAGTCCACTGTTGTTGCATTGCTGGTGTTGGTTTTCCTTGCAGAATCCCCCTATCACAACTTCTGTGCTCTCTGGGGGTTGTAGGTGCACTTTACACCTACCTTACAGGGTCTTGGGGTGGGCTATTTTTCTAACCCTCACTGTTTTCTTACAGTCCCAGCGACCCTCTACAAGCTCACATAGGTTTGGGGTACATTCGTGGTTCGCATTCCACTTTTGGAGTATATGGTTTGTGTTGCCCCTATACCTATGTGCTCCTATTGCAATCTATTGTAACTTTACACTGCTTGCATTACTTCCTTTTGCTATTACTGCATATTTTTGGTATTGTGTACATATATCTTGTGTATATATCTTATCCTCATACTGAGGGTACTCACTGAGATACTTTTGGCATATTTTCATAAAAATAAAGTACCTTTATTTTTAGTATATCTGTGTATTGGGTTTTCTTATGATATTGTGCATATGACACCAGTGGTATAGTAGGAGCTTTGCATGTCTCCTAGTTCAGCCTAAGCTGCTCTGCTATAGCTACCTTCTATTAGCTTAAGCTGCTAGAAACACCTCTTCTACACTAATAAGGGATAACTGGACCTGGCACAAGGTGTAAGTACCTCTGGTACCCACTACAAGCCAGGCCAGCCTCCTACATATTGGAGCTACCATTTGACCTGGGCCTCTGTATAGGTGTGCTGCAAGTCCATTCAGTTTCCCATATAGTTCTTCCCCCAAGGCGAGTAAATGACATTGTTTGGAAGGTTATCTTAAAGTCCAGCTTAGTAGGGACCACAGCTGTAGTTGTGTTTTGCTTGTAATAGTACTGGTAGTGGGCCATAGCATTGCTGTTATTGCCATAAACTGTTAAATGTTGGAACATTCAGGATGGATTGTTAAATGTTGGAGCATTCAAGATGGGTTACATTGATTGTTAGTTTCACATGCAAGGGTATTTAATTGTACACTGTTCTGTTTTTTATTACAGGGAGAACAGTACTTGCTGGGACTTGTAATGCTGTCAGACCCTGTACATCACATGCCATACACAAACACTGTGGCCCCAGGTAAGTTTAGTTGACATGTGGCATGCCACAGAGGGGTATTCAGACATTTGGACACAGGGGTAGTGGGTGGTTTGGTCATTGTTCTGGGGAAAGGTGATCAGTGAGCACGCAAGACAAAACATTTTAGGGATATTATTGGTGTAGTGGCGTAACAAACTGCACTCTCCGGGGAATTCCTGTTAGGCCCTCAAGATGCAGGATGTCCAAGACCTTCCCCTCCCATGATGTGAAAGTAGGGGGAGGAGGTAGGAATTCACCACCAGTCCTGAGGACCACCAGCTGGTGCCCGACCTTCCCCCTGAGGTCTTTACACCTCTTCCTGATGTCAAAATTGACCCTGTCGACTATCCTTTGCTGCAACTCCATTTTCCTGGCTATTGATTTTTGCAAGAACTGTGGTCCAAAAAAGTATTGCTTTACTCTGATAATTTCATCCACCATGACCCTCAACTCATCATCAGTGAAACGTGGATGTTTTTGTGGGAACATGGTAGTAGTGGATGAGATGGTGAGGTAGTGATAAATGGGGAAAAAATAAACAATTGGTGATGACGAGTGGGTGCTGTGATGTGATTGGATGATGATTGTTGTATATTGTGTGGGATAGTAAATTGCATGTTGTGTATGTTGTGTAGGTGTGGAATGAGTGCTGAGTGAAATGTGTTGGGGTGCCTATTGTGTGTTTTGGTATATTCTGACATTTTTCTGGCTTGTCTCTGGCTGTGTGTGGTGTTCTGGTTGAAAAGGATTGTGAGTTGTGTTGGGTGTATTATATAATGCAGTTTGTAGGTGTGTCAGTGTGTGCATGTGTGTCAGGAGTGAGGTATTCAAACTATCCAATGTGGTATTGTGTATTACTGTGGTGTCATCATCAACACACTTAATGAAGGGGTGAGAGGAAAAAATCCTTGTCCAACCTCACAATCATTAGACCAGCAATACACATAGGAGAAGAAATCAAAGTAGAGACCCTACCCCAACAGAGTGGTCTCCACCAAATAAAGACACTGCAAGTTTATTACAAAAACTGCCCTCACCCACTAATCGTGGCATGCTTCGTCATAGAGCTATGCTAACACATTCCCATGCTGACCAACGTCAGGAATAGAGCAAAAGGGAAGGGGAACAAAAAACACAAAAAAACAAACAGGGATCAAACATACAGAACACCACTCAAGATTACTAAAACTATCTCATGTGAGTCTATTACTAACGGGATTCATTGGATAGGATTAAAAAAGACTGGAAAATTGGTGGTGATATTGAGATATAATCACCCATTCACCCCAAATCTCTGTTCTAGGGTCAACGTGTTTCAGCCGTTTTCATCGCCCTTCTGGGTCGCTCGGCCTTCATCAGGACCATTGATCCCCTTGAAATTGAGTTCCCTACCTGTTATCAACCAAATTTTGATCACCAGATGAGCTTGGGTTCAATTACCCCCTATTAGTATACATACTCAGGATTACCTACAAGGAAATAGAAAGACAGACATGTAAAATACACAAAGAGTCATTTAATCCGCATATCGCCACATACTCCCTCGTTTTTCTGTCCCCTTACTCACACCTATATACCCTTCGCCCCATAGTAGTACCAGAAACAACAGGCAATACCTATTCCCAAATTGGGAATTAAAGCAAACAAATAATAAAACATATTTGTGGAACAATCCAACACCCTAAGCAGTGATCCAGGCAGTAAGGTTTGCGATTATATGAAAATTTTCACTTACCGAGTGTTCATTATTTACCTCCCAGCCTGGAGTTCGGTGGGAGCACCTCCCTGTAGTCCTACACTAAATGTGAATTTAAATCAATATAAAGAGGTACAGAAGTCTCAGCCCCTCCACCTCCTCGGTTATCCTACCATATATCTTGCTCCCTTTCTCCAGCAGCAAGCCCCTTCCCTGCTCACCTCGTCAAGGGACCGGCACCTCACCTTTGCCACACGTGACTCCGTGAAGGTAACTGAGCGGTCTCCAGCTCCATCTTTAGTTCCCCTTCATGTGGTCAGGTGATCCATCATTTCCGGAAGAAAACTAGACCACCTTCTTACACAAATCCGTACACATTTATGGTGGCCATATTGGGTGTGCAGTATGTTAACGATACTCCCAATGGTAGTGGCCATCTTGGGTATGCAGTATGTTAACGATCCACAATTTGGTCCCTGCGACAATATAGAACAATGGTTAAAATAGCTCACCATCGAACAGGGCCCCCCATGTCACCCAGATCTAACGAATGGATCTGGGGAGATATTAGTTCATAAATAATGTTCCCTCATTCGATATCCCTCTTACACGGCTAAGTAATCCCGCGTTTATAGATATATCTAGACCTACTTCTCGCACGGGTGTACATGACTTCAATGGTGACCATATTAGGTGGCAGTTACCCGGTATCCCATCTCACCAGATATCTTAATTCTAGCAGCCATCTGTGGTCACTGTGTCTATTAGTAATAGTAATAGTAAATCACCTTGCTATACATCGAAAAGGGCCCCCATGAAGGTCTGAGCTGTCTGTGGTTAATAAATAATCCATCTTTACTTTTCCCTTACGCGGTCAGACAATCCCGCATTTTAGGATGTATCTAGACCTTCTCGCACTGGTATATTTCCATCTATGGCGGTCATATTAGGTGTGTAATGTAAAGCTAATCATCTGCACATTTCTAGGTAGGTGATCCACCCCTACATAACATGTCTCAAGAAGAACTTAGATTAGGATCTTCCAATAAAGACATTCCCAAATATAATGCTCATCTTGTACAGTGTGTTATTGACCATCACTATGGTCCCTATGCCAAATAGCAACCATGACTTACAATGTTCAAGATAAAATCAGGCACCCATGACATCGAGTATTAAGGTAATTGGCCCGGGGAGACTTTGTTTGGTAATTAAGGTCACCCATAGTATATCATAGGCGGGCACCAACCCGACATATCACCCCCACTCGGGGATCACTATGAGCCAAATGAACCCACATAAGATCATGAATCAAATCTCCTGGTCCCAACTAATCTGGTAGGTACCACTAGCAATTCAGTTGGTGCCAGGCTATGCTGTCATTCAATCCCTGTTCATGACTCTAAATGCGGTAAATCCACTGTTGTTCTTGTCTAAATAGAAACATTTCTGTGACCACTCTATATGGGGGAATGGTGGGTTTATCCAATACTGTCCAAATCAAGTCCCCTGCATTATGACCCATTTCTACAAAGTGGGTTGTCATTTTTGTTATTGTTCTCTTACACCTGATGTCACTTCCCTGTTCCATAATACTGGTTTTAACCTTTCGTGTAGTCATTCCAATGTAGAGAAGAATGCAAGGGCACTTAATCGGATAGATCACATTTTCAGAGTTACAATTCATATGTTTTGTCTGTATCCAAGGGGATGCCAAACCCACATCAAACATCTTGGTAATCTTCGTTAGAGAGCAGACACTGCAGGAGCCACATGCTGTGTGACCCCCTAACTGGTGGTAAATTCCACATAATGAGTTCTGTCCTAGTTCCCGATTGGTGGGGTCTCATATGTATCAGGAGATCCCAAATACTCGCACTTTGTTTGAAAGAAAACATTGTTTTTTCCAATTTAAGGCCACCTGAGTTCAACATTCTCCAATTCCTATTGAGGATACGTTTCACTTCGTTGGAAACTGTATTGAAGGTCGTCATCCAGATAAGTCGATCCACCAACGATTCCCTTCTCTCCTCTAACAGTACTTCCCTGTCACAGTTCCTTGCTCTCTTTTGTGCCCTTTGAACGATCATCAATGGGTAGTCTCGTTCTATCAATTTCTGTCCAAGGGCAATGAATTCCTATTTAAAATCCATCAATTTGGAACAATTTCTCCGAATTCAGAGAAACTGTCCATAGGGTAAGTTCTCTCTTAAAGATCTGGGATGGAAACTTTTAAACAAGAGTAAACTATTTCTATCTGTAGGTTAATAGTAAATCCAAGTGGACAGTTTCCCCTTCTCTGGTCTAATGTCCAAGTCCAAAAAGGGTAAGGACTCCCTTGTGACTGTGGCAGTGAAAAACAAGAGTGCATTCCGTTCATTAACCCATTTTAAGAATTGATCAAGGGATTGTGGGACCCCTCTCCATATCAGGAGGACATCATCTATAAATCAGTTCTACAGTTTGATGGAATTTTTCCAAGACTGTTCCTGATTAAAAATGAACTTACGTTCAAATTCTGCCACATATAAACAGGCCAGACCCAGTGCAAAGGTACTGCCCATTGACGTACCATGGGTCTGTAGGTAGATTGCCTCATTATGTTAATAAAAAAAAATTGTTAGAGCTAGGTGTGCTAGGTGAAGGATAACGGATCTTGGTGTGTTATGTGTCCACTCTTGTTGGTATAGAATATCCTCAATCACCCCTAGTGTTTCCTCCTGAGGGATATAAGTCAATAAAGTTTCAATATCCAAACTCACTAGGAAATCCATTTCAGGATCGAACTTCATGTCTTTAATAAGGTTCAGGACATCCCTTATGTCTTTAATGTATGATTCAGTCTTTTTTGGCCAACGGTCTCTTAAAGAAGTTGCAAAACTGTGACAGGGGCTCCAACACTCTGCCTATTCCTGACACAATCAGGCGACATGGTGGTGGCCTAGTTGGTTTATGCACTTTTGGGCGGTTTTAAAAATAGAGAGTCAGTGGTTTTTCCTTACATAGAAACATACCTTCTTTGTCTGTGATCCACCCATGGTTCACCGGTTCCTCCACCAGACCCCGGATTACTCTGGTGGGATGTTTTGCTAGAATTTTATAGTTGCGGTAATCTGAAAACAAACGCAGACATTCCCTGTCATATACCTTCTTACTTTGGATAATAATAGCCCCTCCTTTATCTGCCTGTTTTATGACAATGTCCGCATTTTGGTTCTATTCCCGTTTAGCCTCTTCCTCTAATCTCGACAGATTCATGAAGGGACGTTCCGATCTGTTCCTCAAAGCCTTAACATTGTGGATCACTGCCTATTCAAAAGCCGCTATCTCGTAAGGTAATTGGGCCAGTGATGGTGTAAAAGTGGATTTAGGCTGGAAATTAGTGTTGCTCTCGGTTGAAGATGTCTCCTCCTTGTTGTCAAAATACGCCCTCAAACATATTCTCCTAAAAACTTCTGCCAGTTCCTGCCTCTTCTCAGAACTGACTCTTGGAGAGGCGTGAGGGTCACATCTGATAAATTCATTATTAGATTCATTACTTGCTCGTCCCTGGGAGGAACTCCTGGGACATGTTCCTAGTTACCCATTGGTTCAGGTCTTAGTTTTAGTAATCTTGAGTGGTGTTCTTATGTTAGATCCCCGTTTGTCTTTTTGTGTTTTTTGTTCCCCTTCACTTTTGCTCCATTCCTGACATTGGTCAGCATGGGAATGTGTTAGCATAGCCCTATGATGAAGCATGCCATGGTTAGTGGGTGAGGGCAGTTTTTGTAATAAACATGCTGTGTCTTTAGCTGGTGGAACCCACTCTGTTGATGTAGGGTCTCTACTTTGATTTCCTGTCCTATGTGTGTTTCTGGTATTAATGTGGTGACCACTGACTGCCGCAGTTTGCACATCCAATGGTTTTCTGCCAAGGAAGAACCGCTCTTTGGATTTGTGGATCACTATATGATGGAGGTTTTTTGGCGGGCTGGTGGTGCTGGTGGTGGGACCACCTCTTTCCCCCACTGCAGTTTAAGAAATGTGGATTTTTTGGGTGAAGTAAGCTGTGTGACTCTTAATACGGCAGTCGGATCACTGCCGACATGACAGTCTTTTGACAGCTGCCACTGCAGCAGTCTTGCCAAAAGACCGCCAAATTCGTATTGAGGCCCTAAGAGTTTCTCGTCTGAATGAAGCTGACAGGCATCCATCAATAACTCTGAGATGTATTGCTTCTTAATGATTAAATTATTTGAATCTACAGTGGTTGATGAGTGTATCCAGTCTCACAACAAATTTGTCTATGGTTTGAACAACTCTTTGTCGCTCTTGACTGAAAATATCCCTTTCGTAATCTACATTCAGCATTCCATTGAACTTGAGATTCAAGGCTTTTTTAATTTGACAGTAGATAACTTCATCAGCTCGCAGCACTTTCTTTACGATTTATTTTGCACCATCATCAGCAGGATTCTTCAGATTCTATATAATCTTTTTGTTATCTGTTTCTTTTAGCAAATCAATAAAATCAAATGTCTCTATTCAGTCAGTCCATCTATCACCAATATTTTGCTTTTTGGTGGTATCAAAGGATGGTGTTGGTTTCAGGAAGGTGGCAGCACTATACCTGTTCATGGGATTGGCTGACATTGTGACTGGAGCTCCCTCTGACTCTATCAGGTGGTCTTGGTGAATTTCTTCATGCACACCATCTCTAAGGCCTTGTGACAAGCTGGCCTCAGGGTCATTTTGGACAGTCTGTGAAATTATGACCTCTTTCTTGGTTACCAAAAAATACAAAAATATAACAAATCCAATTCAAATAACTCAAAGCAATCCAAAGTATCTAGGTAGCATAAGAAACCTGAAAAAGTGATTTAAAAAATAAACCAGTTTATTCTAAACCAAAGCTGATTTAGAACGAGTTTGTTACAAAAATCTGTAAAGTAATTTATTCTTACATCTACCCGCAAAACACACTACATTACAAAAAATACATATGCAAAACAGTTAATCATCAAAATATAACTAACCACACAATTTAAAATAGCATAGTGATACATTGCTAAAATAGTGTACAAAATTGTAAAACAACAAATTGGTGTAAAACACAAGCATAAATTTAATGAAATATAAAAAAAACAACACTGTGACTAACTTTTAGGCATCCCTCTTAAAAATCCTTAAAAATGACTTACCTGTTCCTATGAACAGCAGCTCCTTACTGCAACCTGCTTCTGGGAAAATTGACTAAAATTAATACACACAGATTACAAAATTGAAGGTAGCGGTAAAAAAGGGATGGTAAATATAACAAAGAAAGACTATCTTCCCATGAAAAAAAATGTGAAATAGTGTTAACAATGTTCAATAAATGTTTCAAAAATTTAAACAAATATTGATAATGTAAGACGTATTAAACAATGTTATAAAAATATGATAAATTTGTTAAAGTTAGGTAAAAGTATAAAATAATGAAATATATATATATGTATATATATATATATATATATATATATATATATATATATATGTATATATATATATATATATATATATAAATACTAATAAAACATGTTAAATTAATGTTGAAAATATGTATATAAAAAAGTTAAGATATGTTAAAAAAGTGTTAACAATGAAAAATTGGAGTTGAAAATATACAACATACAAGTGTATATAAATATACTTTAGCTGATTTGTTATTATTAAACATATTTTTAAAAGATTTATGTACTTAACTTCATATATTTTTTATTTTTACTTGAAGCATACATGATTTAAAATGTAAAACAAGAAAGAATACAAATTTAAAACAAAAATAGAAAAATTTGTGGCATCCTCATAATACCAAATTTGGGGAAGGTGTTGGAAACTAAAGGGGTGGCATAATATATTCCTAGTCCAGTCAGAATGAATATGAGGAAGGTGTTTGACACCAAAGTGGCTATATTTACTATTTCCTCTTCAATCTAAACCAATTTGGATAAGGTGTTGGACATCAAGGGGGTGACATTAACTATTCCTACCACACTCTAAACCAATTTGGGCAAGGTGTTTCACACTGAAGGGGGAGATTTACTATTCCAACTCCAATCTAACCATTTTGATTTAAGGCGTCGGTCACTAAAGAGGTGCCATTTACTAGTCAGACTCCAATCTAAACCAATTTGGAAAAGGTGTTGGACATTTAAGGGGTGATGTTTACTATTCCCACGCAATCCAAACCAACTTGGGGAAATGGTGGATGCTAAAGGGGTGACATTTACTCTTCCCACTCCAAGTTAGACCAATTTGGGGAAAAGTGTTGGACACTAAAGGGGTGACATTTACTATTCCCACTTCAATCTAAACCAAGTGGGAAAGTTGTTGTACACTAAAGGGATGACATTTACGATTCCCACTCCTATCTAAACCACTTTGGGGAAGTTGTTGGGTAATGCAGGGATGACATTTACCATTCCCACTCCAATCTAAACCAATTTGGGGGAAGGAAGGTGTTGGACAGTAAAGGAGTCACATTTACTATTGCCACTTTAATCTAACCAAATTGAGGAAGGTGCTGTATACTAAAGGGGTAACATTTCCCATTCCAACTCCAATCTGATCACATTGGGGAAAGGTATTGAACACTAAAGGGGTCATTATGACCTCGGCGGTCTTTCTGCAAGACCGCTGAGGAACCGCCGTGCGGAAGACCGCCTGTGCAGGAAGGTTTGCCGCTCGGCGTATTATGACTGTTGGCTGCTCTCCGTCGTTATTCCAACGGAGAGCCGCCAACAGCCATATTTGCGGGCGGCGGGGAAGTGGAGGTTGCTCCACCTCCACGCCAACAGAACACCGCCTAGCAAATCACGTCCTGTGATTCGCCGGGGCGGTGTTCTGTTGGCTGTGTGGTGTCGGCGGAGCTGCCCCCATGGCTCCCGTCCCCTCCCGGAGGATTGACGGACCAGGTAAGTTGATTGTCCGTTAGGGGAGGGGGGTGTTGTGTGTTGTGTGCGTGCATGGGGGTGTGCATGTGTGTATGTAGAGGGGGTGTGTGGGTGCGTGTATGCTTGCGGGGGTGTTGTGTGTATGGGATGAGTGCGTGTATGGCTGTGGGTATGGCTGTATGGATATGTGCGTGTATGTTTGAATGTGGGTGTGCGTGTCTGACTGTGTGTGTGGTGTATGCGTGTGTGTGTTGGTGGTGCCTGCATGCGTGTCAGGTGTGTGAGAGTAATGTTATGTTGGGGGTCGGGGTGGGGAGGGGGGCCCTGCCACCTTTGGGGGGTGGCAGGGGTGGTGGGGGTTGTAGGGGAGGGAGTCGGGGTGGGGGTGTGGGAGACCCCTATCAGTGCCAGGGAAGGAATTCCCTGGCACTGATAGTGCTTACCGCCATGGATTTCATGGCCGTTCAAACCGCAGGAAATCCACAGCGGTAAGCCGTGTCCAAATACCGCCGGCGGTATACTGATGGCTGCCGGGATGGAGACCCAGGTCTCCAGCCCGCCGGTCATCTCCGCCCTGGCGGGCGGGATGGAGAACCGGCGGATGACCATGGGGGTAACCGCCATGGTCATAATTCACCAAGGTAAGACCATCAGCCTGTTGGCGGTCTTATCGCCGGTTCTCCGCCATCCGCCAGGGTTGTAATGACCCCCTTAATGGCTTAAATCTGCAATATCGACATTTTGCATAACACATTATAGATTAAAATATTACATACACAAAATGTAAAATTAACTAAAATATTATCTAAAACACACTAATCTATGCTTCAAACCTTTATATGCATACTTATATTTGAAATTCTAAAATTAATATTTTAATTACAAATAAAAATGTATATGTTGTTGAAAATATTTACTACCACTCACAAACTGTGAACAATAAAATAAAAGTATATTTATAATACAAAATGAGCAATCATAATTGTAAAATATAATTATATAAAATGTAGATTTTAAAAGTTAACTAAATTACTTTAAAATTAGAATTCAACTTTTTAACAAAACAACACGTGTTCTACAATTGTAACTACTTTTTATAGCAATGTACGTTTTTTTATTGTAAAATATTCTACATGTTTTTAACATTTTATAATATTTTTATTCCGCATGTAAAATATATATATTGCCATTAATATATATCTTAATTAAGATCAAATTAAAACAAAATTTAAATATTGATAAAAGAAATTGATAAATTCTACAGTATTAATTAGAATATCTTTAAAACCATTGCCTTACAATTTAACTTTAAAACATAGGGACCTATTTCGAGCATGGCGGATGGGAAAGCCCATCTGCCAAACTCCCAACAGGATGGCCACCACCCCAGAGTTACTAGGAGTTTCCTTCTAGGTTGGTGGGTGGGAACCTGAGTTTCCACCCGCTGGTCTAGCAGGACACAGGCTACACCATTGTCTCCAGCTAGTAATTGAGCCAGCAGCAATGCTGTAGCCTGCAGGGTGCACCAGCACCCTCACAATGTTCACTGTCTGCAAAGCAGACAGTGAACATCGCAACGGTGCTGCCCAGGGGGGCCGCCATGAAACTGTTGGCAGAGAAGGGGGTTGTAATCCCCAGGGCAGCGCTGCCCTGGCAGATTAGGACGACCACCATCCTCCAGACCTCCTGGATCTGAAATCCTGGTGAAGCTGGATGTCCGACTGCAAGGGTTGTAATGTGGTGGTTGGACCGCCACATTGGTGGTGGTCCAGACCGCCACCACAACTGTGGCGGTCTATTGACCACCACACGCACAATCAGGCCTATAATGTTTTTAAAAAAATCCCGACTCTGTCCCCTAAAAACACAATATCTCACTGCTAAAAAAAATTCCAACAATTAATTATATACATTAATAAACTAAAAATAGAAATGTCAACAATTTTACAACTAGAAACACAAAGAAAAAATTCATACAACTCACTACAATGCAGTACATACTAATTAACACTTACAAACAATACTACATATAACAGTATTTTCTACATCAATATTTTTACAATATTAAAAACATATATATAAAAACATGTATACACCTATATACATATATATATATATAAACATATATAAATTATATATATAAACCTATATATAAACATTATGTATATATATATATATATATATATATATATATATATATATATATATATATATATATATATATATATGTTTTTTTATTTATGTTTTTATTCACTGAAAAAGACAAAGGTTACAGGGACGTGTTTCATCCGGGGATTACCCCGTTCACTTCGTCAGGGCTGCAAATTTTATCAAAAGTATAGATATTGGATGAATATAGTACAATCATCGAATTTCAAGTTGAAATATAAGTCCACTACCAATTCACCAGTGGGTGAGATGGAAATTTGTGAGTTATTGAGAGAGACATGCATCATAGAAAGTACTAATTGAGTACCTATTGAGTACCTATGACTGCCCAAATTACATATAAAGGTGATATGAAATTGTGATGTTAGAGCACACATGTGCAAATAGGAATATAGTTAATACCAAAATTCTTAATTCCTGAAAATGTATAATCCCAAAGTACCCTGCCCGTGTCAAAGAGTAAAATCTCATGCAGCGTGATCCACGTATTTACTGAAATGCTAAAACAGCCAGTACCAAAGTTACCTGTGTGCTGAGTAAGTCGTTATATTGATAAAGATCCGAGTACAAGGATTATAGGTCGTTGCTGCTAAACCCACATGTATTCTGCTTCATAAGTATTCATGTCTACTAGTCAGTAATCATCTGTCAAATAAATAAAACAGTGAACACTCTCTCAATATCTCATAATTTTCCATCTCACCCACTGGTGAATTGGACGAAACACGTGTTGGCTGCGGCTGCAAGATCAAAATCGCACAACATATTTGCCAAATGCCATGGAATGATGGACTGTATGGTTGGGACATTGATATTTGGCCACGGACCTGATTGGTACTTGATTTGGCAACTTTTGTCAAATTGAATTGAACCGGATTGGGACATTGATATCACGTCACAGGATATTGGAATTAACATTTGCAGTATATCTGTACTTTATAATTTCTTTTTACTTTCCAGAAATTCATGGGATATTGTTTTGTGATCTCAGACATTGACAGTGACTATGTCAGATTTCTTTGTACTATTGTTTTTACTTGTGCAAATATAAGAGTGCCTCTTGTGGCTTATTGTTTTGAGCTGTATGGAGTACCACACAGTTGGGGCCTAGGGGTTAAGTCCTTCAAGGGTGCACCGTGTGTTAATTAGGATACTATTTGATATATACCTCTTTGCCTCGTGCGCCATCTTGCTCCCAATAGATTACACCCACATCGAATAAGAATTTAGGTTAGTCAGGGAGCGGCTGCTAGGGCGAGGTAATAAACATGGATAGTATGAAGTTAGCAGAGGAACTTTTCAATAATTTGGCATGTGGCAGTACAATATCAGATTCAATAACAAACATTAATTACTCTCGCAAGGAAGGCTTAAGAAGTAAATTCATCAGATTGGAAAGACTAAAAAAGAATGAACTCTCTAAATGGTGGGATGGAGCGACACTTAAACAGTATGCAAAACTTAATCGTATTCCATGGGGTCTAAGATCCCAAATTTTTCCAACCTATGACGATCTTGACACAGATCTATTGACTCTTTGGGATAAGGAATTAACTTCTAGTTCATTGAAACTTATGGACATTCATATTACCAATGCTGAAAGAAAGGTTTCAAGATTACAATCAGAAATTGCTACACTAGAGGCAGAAATCAAAGAGCTCAATCTTCCTGAGGCCACTGAGAAGAACTATAGAATTCTGGATGAGATCCTTTCTCAATTTCAAGCAGAAATAACACAGCGTAAGGCAAGGAAGCTAAAAAGAGATGAAAGAGACTATGAATCAGGGAGGGTGTTTACTTTTGCGAGAAAGTATGATCACTTGGTACAATCAAATTTGAGTAGGCAGGAATCCCAGTCCTCCATCATTTCTGCTTCCACATCGACTAGCGCTCAGGTGTCTAGTGACAGTGATGTAGAAAGTGGAGTGGGCATGACATCACAATGTCTCTCTAATAATAAGGTTTTTTTTTTTACAAGAACTCATGAGAATCAAGCAGAACAAACACTGGAAGACCAGAAGGGGCAGGCGAGGGAGAAAACACAACAGCACAATCGGGCATGAAAACAAGATCTTGGGTCAAACGACTTTGAATCAAGGCAGAACAGACTCAATAAATGTTGTTAATCTATCAAACATTAACCTCACTAGGGATGTGAGATCACTCTTAGAAAAAGGCTTAAACTTCTGGCCCACAGATCAAGGGGGCATTTGCAAATCAAAAATAGATCTTTTCAAATTTATACTTAGACTTAAATTGAAAAAATATTTTTCATTAAATCCAACGGATGTACAGTAGAGATAAACCGACACAAGGCCTTGTTTTGAATGAATTTTCAATCAAAGATATTCAAGATACCGCTGTACTATTATCCATCTCTGAACATGAGGAGACTCCAATTATATTCTCCCAGGTATTGAATGATTTGAATATAACACACAACACCAGTGTCAGTAGTGGTCTGAGAAGAAAATCAAGATGGGTCCCTTATGCATATTGGTAATAACAGACTGGATACATTTTTCGATCTAGTGTGTAGAGATCTAGATAAAGTAAAGTCATACCATATTTCCCATAATTTGAGTTATGCAGAAAGGAAGGCTCTTGAAGAGCTTCGACTAAACGACCAAATTATAATCAGGCAAGCAGACAAAGGAGGCAATGTGGTTATAATGAAGAAATGTGACTATGAAAATGAAATTCTCACACAGCTACAGGATGTTCCGGTGCTATGAAAAACTTGCATTTAACCCGATTCCAGGCCTCACCAATATCATTCATAAAAAATGTAGAAATTGGTATTGACAACAACTGTTTCATAAGGATGAATTACAATATCTTTTGGTAGACCGTCCCAGGTATCCGTGCCTTTATACTCTGCCAAACATTCACAAGAAACTGCCATTTCCGCAAGGGAGACCCATCATCTCGGGAATCTCTGTGCCAACTGAAAAAATGTCAGAATATGTTGATGTGTTCCTCCAACCAATGGTCAACAACCTTCCCTCATATATAGAAAATACTACACATATTTTAAGTATATTAAGTGATTTTGATTGGGATTCTAACATGATGGTAGTCACTTTGGACGTTGTTTCTTTATATACGTGCATTGGACATGACCTGGGTCTGAAAGCTGTTGAATTGTTTCCTAACAGAAAAACAGTAATTTCATGGAAACACACAAGGATGATATTAGATATGATAGATCTAATTCTCAACAATAATTTTTTTCTTTAAAAAAAAAAGACTGGTACAGACAGAAGCAGGGGGTGGCGATGGGCTCCAGATTTTCCCCTTCTTACGCCAACCTTTTTATGGGTTGGTTTGAGGAGAGCTGGGTCTGGGGCCCAGATGCCGCCAAATGGCACACCAATATACTATACTGGGGTCGTTATATTGACAACTGCCTCATGATTTGGACGGGCAGTGTGGAGCAACTAATTGAGTTTTGTAAATTTCTTAACTTGAATGATATGAATGTGAAATTCACTTATCAATATAGTAACAATTGTATTGATTTCTTTGACGTACAACTATTCATAAAAAATAACAACATACAAAGTAGGTTATATAGAAAATCCACAGCATGTAATTCAATCTTACATGCTGAAAGTGCCCACCCACAACATCAAATTTCTGCAATACCTTATGGTGAAATGATCCGGCTGCGACGTAATTGTAGCAAAGATGATAACTTTGATACATGTATAGAGGAAATGTGTCAGCGGTTTGAACAAAGAGGATATCAGAGGCAGGTCATTAATAAGGCACAGCGCAGAGTAAAAGTTACCCACAGGGAGATTACACTCAAACCCAAGGAATATATTACTCGGAAAGAGCAAGATAAAGTAAGATTGATAACAGATTATACAGCGAACTCAAGACTGGTGCGAAAATTTGTTCATAAGCATTGGCACATTTTACTACAGGATAATGCCCTGAGGGACATTATTATTGGTAATAAACCTGAAATTACGTACCGGAGAGGTAAATCTCTCAGACGTTTTCTGAGTCCCAGTTATCCAACAAAGCATACTCAGGAGGATTGGCTTTCGGCCCATGCAGCAGGTTTTCATAGTTGTAGACGTTGTGTGGGCTTGTCATAAAAGAACGGAATTTATAGATAATTCGGGTAAGACCTTTAAGATCAGATCAAATATTAATTGTGGTACCTCATTTGTGGTTTACATTGTTTCTTGCAAATGTAATCGTTACTATGTGGGTAGCACAATCCGTTCACTAAGAACAAGGATCGGAGAACACACGAGAGCACTTGCATGTGAGGACCATAGATACCCACTTGTAGCACACATAGGCCCTGATTACAACATTGGCGGTAAAAGCTGCTTACTGCCTTGCAGAAGACCGCCAACAGACCGCCGCGGCAGCGGAATTCCGCCACGGTTATTATGACCCCCTGCTCGGAATCCACCAAAATTCAGACACCCACAGAAGTCCGCCACACCAAAGGTCAGTGATAAACTGGCGAAAACAAAACCTCACCGTCAGACCAACAGACATACGCCAACACTATCACGACACACGAATCAACGCGGTGGTCTTTCAACCGCGGTATTCCATTGGCGGTACACACCGCCGCGCTCAAAATACACACACATTTACAAAATACTACCACATTGGACAATTAGAAATACACACACCTGATACACATACACACACCACTCCCACACACCCATTACAATATAAAACACACACCCACATCACCCACAAACCCCTATGACAAAATTACAGAGAGAAGGCCAGAGAGAGACACTACAAACAACTACCAAGCATCCACAGGCACACAATACCATCACCCACATAACTTCCACGCACCTCACACAACACACCAGTAAATATCACCCCACTTATCACTACACACACCAACCCACACATCACCCACACCACCCCATGGCACGGCAAAGACACCCCAGGTTCTCTGAGGAGGAGCTCAGGGTCATAGTGGAGGAAATCGTCCGGGTAGAGCCACAGCTATTCGGATCACAGGTGCAGCACACCTCCATAGCTAGGAAGATGGAGCTATGGCGAAGAATAGTGGACAGGGTCAACGCAGTGGGACAGCACCCAAGAAATAGGAATGACATCAGGAAGAGGTGGAACGACCTACGGGGGAAGGTGCGTTCCGTGGTCTCAAGACACCACCTTGCGGTTCAGCGGACTGGCGGCGGACTCCCACCTCCTCCCCCACAACTAACAACATGGGAGGAGCAGGTCTTGGCAATTCTGCATCCTGAGGACCTCGCAGGAGTAGATGGAGGAATGGACTCTGGTAAGTCAAATCTTAACTATTACATCCCCCACCCTACTTGCATGCTATCACATACCCCCACCCTCACCCCCATCACTTCAACTCCTCACAAATGTCCCAACATGACAAACAATGCATGCAACAACAAAGCATGGACACCCATCACCAAAGCATGGCCACTGCACATACCCATACACCCCCCTAAACCACCATCACGCAAGGACCCACACAGGAATGCAAGCACTGGGGTACAAGGTCACTCACCCATTGCACACCATGCCACACACAGATGTAATAAACATCCTTTTATACCCCTGTAGGATCCCTACCCAACGTCACCGGACAGGAGGGTCCACACAAGTCCACACCACTAACAGAAGAGGCCCACAGTGATGACAGCAGCTCTGTCCAACTGGATCTAGATGACCAGCCTGACCCATCGGGGACTTCTGGACAGTCGGTTCCCCTGACACAGTCACAGGCCACCACAGAGCTTCCCCCCTCTGGAAACACCAGCACAGCACCCACCCAGCGGCCCCATACCTCTGTCCCCAGGACACATCAATCAGCAGTGTGTCCACCACTACAGGGAACCCAGGCTAACCCACCACCCCAACAACAACAGGGACCTGGGGGCAGTGGGCACACGGTCCAGGGGACAGAGGCCCAGGAACACACGAGAACTGGGAGGGCTGCTGTTGCGACAGGGGGAGGTCAGGCCAAGGGAACCTACAAGGCCCTCTCCAACATCATTGGAGCCTACCTCCATTCCCAGAAGACGATAGCAATGATACTGGCCAAGTTTCAGGAGACCCAGCACCTGCAGGAGGAACAGTATTTGGGCTTCAGGGAGGAACTCAGATCCATCAGTTCCACCCTGGGCACCATCGTAGGGGTGCTGAAGGAAGTCCTCAACACCAGAAGGGACACTGAGGCACAACAAGGGGCCCCTGACACTAGCCTGGACGATGAATTGCCCACCACCTCCGCCGGCGCTAGTGGACACAAGGCACCGCCACAGGACCACCACACCAGCACCCCACCCCCTGCCGAGGGTGAACCACCCCCCAAACGTTCCCTGAGATTCAGGACAAAGACAGAGAACAATGCCAAGACCCCCACCAAGAAATGAGACCACCCTGAATGTCATCCTTCTGTCTCACTTTATCACCCTGTCCATCCTCAAACTGCCCCAGCTCCACTTCCTATGCCCATTTGGGCAATGCACCTGTGAGACTAATAGACTGGACTCTGCCATGGACATTCCTCCACCATCACCCCTCACCATTTTACAACCCCCTCCACTATTGGGCACTTAAATAAACACCCTTGAAGCACAAAACAATCTGGAGTCAGTCTGTGATTTCGAAATAGTGTATTGGCAATTACAGTGTCAAAATGTTCTTTCAAATGTAATGTCAACATACCTATGTCACACAGCTCTAGTCCATGAGGAAACAAAGCAGAGGTCACACAGTGGGACCCACATCTGTGAAATCGTAAGGGAAAGTGACAACTCAGTGACCATACACTGGGTGAAAACGACAGACAGTTGAGAGGTAGTAGTGTTAAAGTACATGTAGTAAACAGGTTTGTATTCTTACCTGTGTCTCACTGGAAATATTGCAGGATCACCGAGTTCCTGTTGTCAATGTCCTCTTCTTCTGCTTCCTCGTCTTCACTGTCCACAGGCTCCACAGCTGCAACAACACCGCCATCTGGACCATCCTCCTGCAGAAAAGGCACCTGTCGTCGTAAAGCTAAGTTGTGATGCATACAGCAGGCCACGATGATCTGGCACCCCTTCTTTGGTGAGTAGAATAGGGATCCACCTCTCATATGGAGGCACCAGAACCTGGTCTACAGGAGGCCGAAGAACCGCTCTATAATCCGCCGAGTTCGCCCATGGGCCTCATTGTAGCGTTCCTCTGCCCTTGTCCTGGGATTCCTCACTGGGGTCAGTAGCCATGACAAGTTGGGGTAACCAGAGTCACCTGCAAATGGCGAGGGACAACTGTTAGACACACACTAACCTGTAGGGATATCCCCAGACCCAGACAACCATTCCCACTGACTTGCTTCCAGGTGCTCACCTAATAGCCACACACGGTGCCTCTGGAGTTGCCCCATCACATAAGGGATGCTGCTATTCTGCAGGATGTAAGCGTCATGCACTGAGCCAGGGAATTTGGCATCAACATGGGAGATGTACTTGTCGGCCAAACACACCATCTGCACATTCATGGAATGATAACTCTTCCGGTTTCTGTACACCTGTTCACTCCTGCGGGGGGGTACCAAAGCCACATGTGTCCCATCAATGGCACCTATGATGTTGGGGATATGTCCCAGGGCATAGAAGTCACCTTTCACTGTAGGTAAATCCTTCACTTGAGGGAAAACGATGTAGCTCCACATGTGTTTCAGCAGGTCAGACAACACTCTGGACAACATGTTGGAAAACATAGGCTGGGACATCCCTGATGCTATGGCCACTGTTGTTTGAAATGACCCACTTGCAAGGAAATGGAGTACTGACAGCACTTGCACTTGAGGGGGGATTCCTGTGGGATGGCGGATAGCTGACATCAGGTCTGGCTCCAGCTAGGCACACAGTTCCAGGATTGTGGCCAGATCAAGCCTGTAGGTGATGATCACATGTCTTTCCTCCATTGTCGACAGGTCCACCAGTAGTCTGTACACCGGAGGATGCCGCCATCTCCTCACATTTCCCAGCGGACGGTGCCTATGAAGGACAACAGCGAGCACAGAGTCAACCAACTCAGAGGTACGTACCCACAGCTTACACAGAACACAAATGATAATCCAAAATTTGGCCTGTATGAGTGTTGAGGCAAGGCCTAGGTATGTGTGACGCAGTTAAAAATTAAGTCATGTGGGCCCCTGAAATGGCGGCTGCCTGACCTGTAAAGTGGGACAATGGGATGTGAGGTAACTACGCTGGCGTTGTACACCGTCGCGATTCTGCATTGGTTAACATTGGACCCTATTGGTCCCAGGAGCCAATGATGATGTACGCCGGTGGTGACGGTACGCAACGCCGCGGACCTGACCACCATTTTCTATCTGTTCAATCACTCGATACCTGATCTTCGACAGGAGATGACCTACACTGCAAGTGCTGCTGTGACCTCGTCCCTGGAAGAGACAATGGCTCGTGCGTCTGGGGGAAAAGGCCCCTGCCTTCACATTGGAGGAGCTGGAGAAACGTGTGGATGGGGTCCTTCCCCAGTACACGCTACTCTACGGTCCTCCAGACAAACAGGTAAGTACACTGGGAGCATGCTGTATGGGCTATGCCTGTGTGGAGTGGGGTGGATGAAAGATGGGGGGGGGATTGAGGCGTGTATGAAACGACGGTGAGTGAATGTGCTACATGGCAAGGTTACGGATGGGGGCCAATGACTGTGACGGTGAAGTTGGTAATAACTTTTCTTTTCCCCATGTACAATCATGTAGGTCAGCGCCCACCAGAAAAAGGATATTTGGCGTGCCATCGCCAAGGACGTCCGGACCCTGGGGGTCTAACACAGACGGAGCACCCACTGCCATAAGAGATGGGAGTACATTCGCCGCTGGAGCAAGAAGACGGGCGGAGGCCCAGCTGGGGATGGCCTCCCAACGTGGGAGGGGTGCCCGTCGCACCATGCCCCCCTGATGTTCAGGATCCTGGCAGTGGCATACCCGAGTTGGATGGGCACTTGAGGGCATCACAGCAGCAACAAGGGGGTGAGTACACTCTCATTCTGCTGATTTTGCGCGCAGTGGAGGTGTCTGGGTGGGGGACGTGGGCTGTGGGTTTCCCTAGATCAGGGCGAGTGTGCTAGTTAGGTCCCCTTGTTCTGGCAGACCCTGTGGCACCCCACCCCACCCCACCTGTGTACAGTGCCAAGTACACCTAGTCAGGCTCCTGTGTCATCGATGTGTGGAGATGTCGGCCGTAGCCTTGTAGGCCACGTCCCAGGGATTGAACAGTGGAGCCCAAGTGCGCAGCGTAGTGCATGGGGCTTCTGTGTCTGTCGTGTCCGCCAACGGTAGCAGTAATGCATGCACTCAACATGTCTTTCTTCTGTCGTCGTCCCCCCCTTTTTGTGGTCTCCCTGTTCTTGTGTACATTAGCATCATCAGGCGGAGGAGCAGTGGCACTGGAGCAGGAGAGAGCTGCATCCCAAATGGCCCTGGAGGGCGAGACAACGGACTCAGAGTTCACCAGTGGGACGGAGGGAGAGGGGAGCTCCACGGTGGGGACAAGAGCTGAGACCAGTGATACGGACTCGTCCTCTGATGGGAGGAGCTCCCTTGTGGTGGCGGCCACATCTGTGCCCCCCACATCTACAGGTACAGCCGCCACCCCCCCTACCAGCACCGCACTCCCATCAGCCCCTCAGCCTTTGCCCCGTGCCCGCTATCCCAGGAGGGTGGGCATCACCTTCGCCCCAGACACCTCAGCCCCTGCCCCAGTCACCTCTGCTGCCCTCAGTGAGGAGGCCATTGACCTCCTCAGGTCCCTCACTGTTGGGCAGTCTACCATTTTGAATGCCGTCCAGGGTTTAGAAAGGAAGTTGCAACAAACAAATGCATTCCTGGAGGGCATTCATTCCGGTCAGGCGGCCCTTCAGTGAGCTTTTCAGACTCTGGCCTCGGCACTGATGGCAGCTATTGTCTCTGTCTCTAGCCTCCCCCCTCCAACTTCCTCCACCCAGACCCAATCCCCTCAGCCTATCCCAAGCACACCTTCTGACAAGCATGCACACACGTCAACACACAAGGGAAGCTCTGGCAAACATAGGCACCACACATCCCACAGGCACTCACGCAAGCATCACACAGATGCAGACACACCAATGTCCACTGCCTCCACTGTGTCCCCCTCCTCCTCGTCTCCCTCCTCCCTCCCAGTCTCGTCTCCACTCACACCTGCATGCACTACATCTACAGCCCCTACTTCCATCACCAGCACACACACCACCACACCCCGCTCACGTGCAGTCACCACTCCCACTTCCATTCACACGTCCCCTGTGTCCTCTCCCAGTGTGTCTGTGACACCACCTCCCAAGATACACAAACGCAGGCACACACCCACCCAACAGCCATCCACCTCACGACAGCCTCCAGCGCATGCACCTTCACCCAAAGTCACCAAACGAACACCTCCTACAACCACAACCTCTTCCTCCACTCCCAAACCCCCTCCAGCTACCCGTCCCAGTGTTCCCAAGAAACTTTTCCTGTCCAACCTTGACCTCTTTCCCTCACCTCCCCCACCCCGTCAGTCTCCTAGGGCCCGACTCTCCAGGTCCCAACCTAGCACCTCAGCCACAACATCTCCGGGACCAGTGGTGCCTGTAGTCACCGCAATCTGGAGTGCCCCGGGCAGCAGGGCAGCCAGTGTGGCACGGAGCCACAACACGGACAGTCCCCCACCTGTGAAGAATCAAAAGTTGGCCAGTGCCCAGCGGGAGAGGGGGAAGACTCCAGCCAGCAAAGCCGCTCCCAGGGGTACAGGTGGGAGTGTGGAGTCAGCTGCGACACCGTCCAAGGTGGGGGAGGGCCACACGAAAGTCAGCAAGTCTTGGAAGACCAGCACGGCGGAGAAGACCGCCATCATCCCGCTGCCCAGGAGGCCACCGCCATCATCCCCGCTGCCCAGGAGGCCACCGCCATCATCCCCGCTGCCCAGGAGGCCACCGCCATCATCCCTGCTGCCCAGGAGGCCACCGCCATCATCCCCGCTGCCCAGGAGGCCACTGCCATCATCCCCGCACTGCCCAGGAGGCCACCGCCATCATCCCCACTGCCCAGGATGCCACCGCTATCATCCCCGCTGCCCAGGAGGCCACCGCCAGCACCAACCCAGCTGCCCCGGAGGCCACGGCCATCATCCCGCTGCCCAGGAGGCCACCGCCAGCACCAGACCCAGCCCAGCTGCCCAGGACAGGACCGCCAGCACCAGCCCCGCTGGGCCAGAGAGGACCGCCAGCACCAGCCCCGCTGGTCAAGACAGGACCGCCAGCACCAGCCCCGCTGGGCCAGACAGGACCACCAGCTGCTGAGTCACTGCCAAGGACCCCGCAGCCACAAGCATCGCTGAACAGGACACTGCCGCCACAAGCACCGCTACCAAGGACACCGCCGCAACAAGCACCGCTGGCCCATGAGCGCCAAGGGCACTGACGCTACTGAGTCCGTCACGAGCAGGATGAAGCACTCTGGGCACAAGGCTCCCTCCAGAACCAATGGAGAGATACATCCACTACCTCTGTCCTTGGCAGGATGAAGCATTCTGGGCACAAGGCCCCCTCTAGAACCAGTGGAGAGATACATCCACTACCTCTGTCCTTGGCAGGATGAAGCACTCTGGGTACAAGGCCCCCTCCAGAACCAGTGGAGAAAGGCATCCACCTGAGAGACCGTGGCTTTGCACTCCCCAGGATGAAGCAGTGGGCAACCCACCCACTGTAGAGACTTGAGAGACTGTGGCTTTGCACTCCCCAGGATAATGCAGTGGGCAACCCACCCACTGGAGAGACTTGAGAGACTGTGGCTTTGCACAGAGAGACTGTGGCTTTGCACTCCCCAGGACAAAGCAGTGGGCAACCCACCCACTGGAGAGACTTGAGAGACTGTGGCTTTCCACTCCCCAGGATAAAGCAGTGGGCAACCCGCCCACTGGAGAGACTTGAGAGACTGTGGCTTTGCACTCCCCAGGATAATGCAGTTGGCAACCCACCCACTGGAGAGACTTGCGATACTGTGGCTTTGCACTCCCCAGGATGGAACAGTGGGCAACCCACCCACTGGAGAGACTTGAGAGACTGTGGCTTTGCACTCCCCAGGATTGAACAGTGGGCATGTGGCCCCCTCATGGATTTGGCGTTGTGCACTCAACCAGCTGAGGTGCCCCCCTTTCCCTTCCCCCAGAGGTGCCTGTTTTATTGCTATCTGATGCCCCTGCAGTGTTCTCACCATCATGTTCGGGGATTGAGTGTGGGCCTTGCCCATGCTGTGTGGGCCCAGTGTTCCACGGACTTCAATGGAGCACTACTTGGACTACTATTCTTGGTGTCTATAGTTGTTTATGGTGTATATATATTTTTGTGTACTGGATTTTAATAAATTACAATAATTGCACTCATTTGCTTTTGTCTTTGCATTCTTCCGGGGGGGGTTGGGGGTGTAACTGTAATGTATCATGCTGTATTAGTGTGTGTGTTGTAGTGGGTGAGGGTGGGGGTGGGGGTGTTGTGTGTGTGTGTTCCTGTATTTTCCCTCCCCACTCCCCTGTGTCGTAGGTGCAGTACTCACCGTTGTCTTCGCCGCTGGCGTTCGTGCTCCTGGTAGAGGAGCAAGAAGATGAGGGCTGGCAGGATCTGGAGCTCTGGTTCCATGATGTCCGGATTCCTCGTGGGATGTGTAGAGGTGAGCGCTTTCCCTTCGAAGTACTGTTTCCGCCGTGTTTCTGTTCGTGGTGAATCCGCCCCGGAAAAGGTGGCGGATTGGTAGGTTGTGATACTGTGGGCGGTAAATTGTTCTCCGTCTGTCTGTTGGCGGTGACCGCCAAGCTGTTTGTTTGTACCGCCATGGCGGTCGGAGTGTTAAAGTGGCTGTCTTTGTTGGCGGTTTACGCCACGGTTGTAATTGCAATTTTTTTACCGCTGCTTTAACACCGACCGCCAGGGTTGCAATGACCCCCATAATGTCATGTGAATCACAAGGACCTCGCAAAACTTTTGATTTCTTTGGAATCGAACACATAGGAATAGACCCTAGGGGGGGTAATAGGGAGTTGGCCCTAAGGGGAATTAGTCCGATGCGTACTCACGTTCGGGACACCGTATTTACATTTGGATCAAGTACTCGTCATTTCCCTACGACCGGGTAAGTGACTTGGGTGAAGGTGTTAGTAGTATTCGGCCGACGGAATTCTGTTGTGATTTTGGACCTGTATGTGTGGATTGGTTGAGCACATTATTGGTCGTATATATAATAGCCTGTAATGGTAATGCCTTGGAACTTCATACACATATGTACACTGGGATTTTCTTTTTCTACTCGGTAATCAAGGTTGTTTACTTAATGGCATACTAGGGACCAAGTTATGCCATGTTGGACGGCATAGCCACTGAGCGTTTACTGTTTTATTTATTTGACAGATGATTACTGACTAGTAGACATGAATACTTATGAAGCAGAATACATGTGGGTTGAGCAGCAATGACCTATAATCCTTGTACTCGGATCTTTATCAATATAACGACTTACTCAGCACACAGGTAACTTTGGTACTGGCTGTTTTAGCATTTCGGTAAATACGTGGATCACGCTGCATGAGACTTTACTCTTTGACACGGGCAGGGTACTTTGGGATTATGCAGTTTTAGGAATTAAGAATTTTGGTATTAACTATATCCCTATTTGCACATGTGTGCTCTAACATCACGATTTCACATCACCTTTATCTGTAATTTGGGCAGTCATAGGTACTCAATTAGTACTTTCTATGATGCATGTCTCTCTCAATAACTCATAATTGTCCATCTCACCCACTGGTGAATTGGTGGTGGACTTATATTTCAACTTGAAATTCGATGATTGTACTATATTCATCCAATATCTATACTTTTGATAAAATTTGCAGCCCTGACGAAGTGAATGGGGTAAACACGTGTTGGCTGCGGCTGCGGGATCAAAATCGCACAACATATTTGGTAAATGCCGTGGAATGATGGACTGTACGGTTTGGGACATTGATATTTGGTCACGGACCTGATTGGTACTTCATATGACAACTTTCGTCAAATTGAATTGAACCGGATTGGGACATTGATATCACATCACAGAATATTGGAATTTACAATTGCAGTATATCTGTACTTTATATTTTCTTTTTACTTTCCAGAAATTCAAGGGATATTGTTTTGTGATCTCAGACATTGACAGTGACTATGTCAGATTTCTTTGTACTATTTGTTTTACTTGTGCAAATATAACGAGTGCCTCTTGTTGCTTATTGTTTTGAGCTGTATGGAGTACCACACAGTTGGGGCCTAGTGGTGAAGTCCTTCAAGGGTGCACCGTCTGTTAATTAGGATACTATTTGATATATACCTCTTTGCCTCGAGCGCCATCTTGCTCCCAGTAGATTACACTCACATTGAATAAGAATTTAAGTCAGTTTTAAGTGACCATAACCCCTTGGCGATTCAACTTAAAGTGCCCTCCCAGACTAAACCTAGAGAACTTGGTCCCAGACTAAAACTAGGGACAAAGGAAAATGGTAGGAGGGTAGTTTGGCGCTCAGCAAATCTGGTGTTTATTATTGAGCAGGTGCAAACCCCCCCATTACTGCAAACATTAAGTCAAATAAGCAGCGGGGACACTGCCATTTGCCTAACAGGTTTTGCTTAACTCACGTCTTATATCAGAGAAATCATGAGTACACCAATTAAAAATGTCCCTTTGACTGGCTGCCCGTGGTTTGATAGATCGTGTAGGGTAGCCAATGTCTCTCTGCGCCAGACACTTAGCCAAAATCCTGGAGATAAAGCCACTGTCATTGCTTGTAGAAAGGCATATACCCAGGAGGTAAACAGTGGAAGGCTGAAGTTAAGATAGAGCAGTGGGAAAATATAATGGAAGCCTCTAAAAAGAAGGACTCCCAGGCTTTTTGGAGGGTAGTCTGGGCTGGTCTCTCAGATGGCAAACTGCCAGAAGCAATTACATTGCATAACTCCCCTGATCCTTAGGTTGGCCATTTTTCAGGTATATATGGGGCTAACGAGGTAAGGGGTCAATCTGTACAGATAACTTTGTCCTTGAACCCTGGTTTGTGATTTGTGATAGTCTCCCAAATAAGACCCCCGGTACCGATGGGATCCCAATGGACCTTTTCATAAAATACCCAGAGTTTTGGACACCTTAGTTGACCAGGATTTTTAATTATGTATGCAGGGTTGGACCCCCTATATTGTGGCAAACTTCTGTAGTGGTTTAAATTTTAAAAAAAGGCAATACTCTACACCCTAGGTGTTATCGACCAATCTCATTGCTTGACTCCTCCTCAAAATTAAAGGGGAGGGTGGTTTTGGAACGTTTGATCTCTAGGGTGCAGGAGATAAAAATTATTTCTTGGGCCTAATATGGTTTCAGGAAAGGTCTGGGCACTATTGAGAAGTGCCTGAACCTTTACCTTCTTAAGGCCAAGTACAAGTATGTGAAAGGTGGGTCCATTCACTTGCCCATTATGGACTTGTTTAGCGCGTTCGATTAGGGTAATAGGGAAAAGCTGTGGGCAGTTCTTCTAAACATAGGTCTTAATGACTCCTTCACCAGGGCCAGAGGACAAAAATAAGGTATGGGTTGAATGGTGAGACCACCTCCTATTTTGGTGTAAGTTGGGGTATTCACTAGGGGTGTGTCCTCGCCCCATTTTATTTCTTTTGTACATTAATGACTTAGAGAAAACCTTGGTTTCTGCAGGAGCTGATGTGCCCCGCATACACAATAACTCCATTCCAGCCCTACTGTATGCGGATGATGCAGTCTTACTGGCGAGAACTGCAAATGGGCTCAAACTGCTAGTGGATAGTTTTTTTGAGTTCATGAAAAATTTAGAACTTGAAACCAGCTGCTCGAAGACCTTTGTAATGGTCTGCGGCCCTAAAATACCAAGACACTTCCTATGCGGTTAGGAGAATTAACTTTAACAAGAGTAGGTTCCTTCTTGCATCTGGAGCTAGAATTTGACGAAGCATGTAGTTGGCATGCCCGCTTAAAAAACAGTGTTTTACGCTTGGTGCCAACTCCTTGGCCGCCAATATAGGGTGGAAGCTGGTTGCCCCCCTATTTGAGGTTTATAAGAGAAAATGTCTGCCGGCTGTGACCTATGGCATGGGTTGTGGAGGTATGAAGATGTTCTGAACCTTCAGGTAGAGGAAAATCGATTCTGACGCCGGTTGTTGGGTGTCCCGCCCTCTACTCCCCATTTTTCTGTCAACCAGGAATTGAGTCTTGAATAATTACAGCATAGAATTAGCGTCGCCCGATTGGAGCTGTGGTGTGCAATTTGGCTTAATAAAGAAGCCGTCCTCAACCAGCTGATAATTCAGGATTGCCTTCTTAGTGATTCCGCTTGTTCAATCCCATGTCTGAAATATACCAAAGGACTTCTGAAAGAAGCGGGTTGCTCTCATTTGTTTAAAAATCTGCATTTGATTACCAAAAAAGACAAAATGTGGACATGTGACCGCTTCTTTGAGTTAAGGTGGGAGGCTAGTGAATCAAATGAAGTGGTCAAGGTAACTCTCAAAGATTACTGTATGGTACAAATGTGCCCGGGACTAGCCCCTTATTTATTGTTTGTACATCAATCAATCAATCAATCAATCAATCAATGACTCTCCCGATAGGGTCTCAAGGCGCTGGAGGGGGTTGCTAAAGCTCGAATAGCCAGGTCTTGAGATGTTTCCTGAAGGTCAGGAGGTCAAACGTAGGTTGACGGGGAGGGAGTTCCAGGTTTTGGCGGTGAGGTGGAAGAAGGATCGGCCGCTGGTTGTGGTACGGTGGATGCGGGGGATGGTGGCGATAGCGAGGTTGGTGGTGCGGAGCTAGCGGGTGGGATCGTGGAAGCTGAGACGCTCGTTGAGGTAGGCAGGGGCTGTGTCATGGAGAGCCTTGTGAGCATGGATCAGGAGTTTGAAGAAGATCCTCTTGTTGACGGGGAGCCAGTGAAGGTCTCTGAGGAGGGCTGAGATGTGTTCGTGGTGAGGGAGGTTAAGGATCAGGTGTGGGAGGCGTTCTGGATACGCTGAAGTTTCCTCTGGAGCTTGACCGTTGGTCCCGCGTAGAGTGTGTTGTCGTAGTCCAGTCTACTGCTGACAAGGGCGTGGATGATCGTTTAGAGTCTTGAACTTATGTATGGTCTTGGTGATTTGCCTGTATGTTTTTATTGGTGTTTTTTTTGTGGATATTATTATATCCGAATAAAGATTTTACTACTAAATATGTATGTGTGTGTGTGTATATACATATATATATATATATATATATATATATATATATATATATATATATATATGCCAAAGTACTGTGGTACTACTGTGGTACATGGTGTTGACAAAATAGAATATGATTGGTTAATTAAAGGATTTACAAAATGAAAAGAAAGCCTCCATCTTCTCAAGTCCAGACTTTGGCTGTGTTGGGCATTTACATGTAAATTCAAGTTTAATTATGATAAATTAATGAACAGAAATGGCTTTACTTTACATTGTTTTTAACATATAGACAGCCTGAACAAGTCATTGTGTAAAGAGTCACAATATGTTGTTCAACCATAAAGAGCCAACATACGGTTACACTTCAAATAGGGGGAGTAAGTGAGTGATGCAGATTATTTTGCACATCCACAATTACATGAGGCCAAAATGACAGGAACCTGACCTACAGTAGTGGACGATTGGAAGTGACCTATGTCCACCAGCAGATGTCATCATGGCGGTATGCGGTCACAACTGCTGTGCTACTTGTCATTGGTTAACATTGCTGGCTTTGGCACACTGGGGCCAATGGACAAGACCTCTGGTGGTGACGGTCCTGTACTTGGCGGCCGTGAATGCCATTCTTTACAATTATGCTCACTTGACTCCTGACAATGTTGCCAGTAAGACCTCCATAACGTGAGCTGCTGTGTACTGCCTCTGGGAGCCATCATGCCACGTACTGCAGGTGATAGGGCCCCTGCCTTCACCCCTGAAGAGCTTGAAAAGGAAGTCCTACCCCTTATAGACAGCTATATGGGGCACCAGAGACACAGGTGAGCACAATGGCCCAGCCATATGTGATGAAAGTTGTGTGTGACATTTATTCAAGTATGCGAACTGGTGAGTGTGTAGATGCATGCAAATGCCATGTTGTGAAGGCATCTTAGCAGAGAGGATGGGTATGTGTGCCTACTTGCAGTGACTAATGTGTAGTGACCAATCCTATTGGCATGGTGCATATATACATGACTTTCTCCTTTTGTCTGTGTCATCCATGCAGGTAAACCCCCATAAGAAGAAGGGGATATGGTGTGCCTTTGCCACTCAAGTGTGGACCCTGGCGGTCCACTGTGTGGACCTGAGATGCTGGGCCAGGAAGATCATGGAGGCCCAGCTGGGGATGTCGTCCTAATGAGTGAGGGGTGCCTGTCAGACCCTGACCCCCCTAATTGCCCACATCTTGGCGGTGGCCTATCCTGACGTGGATGGGCATTTGAGGGCAGCACAGCAGCCACAAGGGCTAAGTACTGACTGTATCCTTGTACTTAGCTCTGGATCTATGGTGTTTGCAGTCACACTGTAGCAGCTTTGACAATGTAGTAGGTGCTACAGGTATGTAGATTACTGGGAATACATAGTACCTACATTGCCTGACTATTAGATGTAGATCTTGCATTCATGGTTTGCTATCAATAGGTTTATTTCCCCTGTGTCAAGACATATATCTATGATTGCATGTGGAGATGCTCAGATGACAATGCCACATATGTGAGTTTACCCAGCCATTTAATGGTTGTAAGCTACGGTTTCATTCTGCCCATAGAGTATGTCCTGGTCCATCCTTCAGAATTTGTTCGCTCTGAAGGTGTCTGAGCACTTCCATCTGTCTCATCACCTGTATGAGCCACTGGGTGCTTGACATAATTTGTACAGGGGCCAAGTAACATTTCTCATGGTATAGGTATTGACTCCATGTGAGGCAGGCCTCTCCATCACTGCACAGATATGGACAGGATAAAACAGTAAATATGGGTCTGTATATGTATCCCCATTGTGCCATCTTCTTCATACTATGGGGTATGTGAAGGTAGTAGGGGAAAGCTATTCAACTGTGGGTGTCTGATTTTGTCTATATGTCCTTTACATGCATCTTGATGGCATTGCCAGATGGGCAAATCACATTTAGCCCAAAGGATTTGTTCCCTTGGTGATAAGGGGCTAGGCAGTGCTACCCTATCACTATGTGCAAGGTCCATGCAATGTGTGCCAATGTCCTACCAATTACAGTGACATATATGTTATTTTCTGCCTACATCGTGTCTCAATGGTTACTTGGAGTCAAAGGTAATAGAATGGGTTGATCATTACTACCCTCTGCCTAGATGATGTGGACAGTTTGGACAGGATTTGACATACATTGACTTACAATTTCATTGTATGTTGGTTTAGCTCTACTACAAAGACAGGTGTTGCATTGGAATGTGTTGTCAGTGCAACAGCAGTCATGTAATTCCATGTGTACATCATGTGTTCATATCTCTTCAGTGGGATATGTGTGTTGTGTGCACTTAGATGCAGCTAATCACGTCAGGAAAGGTGTGAGTGGTGCTGCTTCAATCATGTAGTCATGGGGTGGAACTGTAACAACATGTCAGGTGGTATGTTAGGTGCCCTATGAATTTTTTGTGGCTGGCTAATGTTTAGGTTTCTTTACACTGCACTTGGTGTGCTATGTGGCCCACTGTAGCTGCACATGCATGCATGAAGTGATGTGGTGTATCGGTGTACAGTGTTTGCAGAGGTTAATCTGGAATTTGGTGCATGCGGTCACATGACTGTTCTCCAGACATGCATTATACACATCAGATGTCACCTGTGTGGCAGTGCCTCATGTTGTAACTATATCAGTGATAGTTTCCATTATGGCATATATGTACAGAGGTTTCAGTCATGCATGTGATTTGAATGGCAGTCTGTGAATTGTTTATTTACTATCATGGGACATTACTTAATGGACATGGGCTGGTCAGGTGTAGATTCAATAAATACATGTTATGTTGTGATTAGTAAACTGTTTAAACTACAGATTATAGGAGTATGGAGAGTTATGATCCAGATTGAGACTGAATATCAGCTACAGCCAAGGCATGAGAATCATGCTGACATACCTTTTCAAGTGATTTCGTAGAATGCTCCAGTTGTGCTACCACATTTGGATTATAATGTGGTTGTGAGGGTAGCCATGATGGGATGGATAGGAGTGGCATGTTGTGACAGGATGGAGGTTATGTGAGTTACTAGATGACATAGCCTAGCCAGGAGATGTATTACTACAGTTGTCCTTGTTCGAATGTGTGTATGTGAAGAATGTGATGACCCTCTCTATCTGTCTCTCCCACTATCTCTATTTATGTGCATCAGCATTGGCAGGTGAAGGAGACAGGGTACAGGTGAGTGGGGATGCTGCTGGCCAAGGGACCCAGAGTGCTGATATCACCAACAGCTAGGGACCTTGTGGCCCGGAGGGTAAGGGGAGTGCCTCAGGGGAGACCGGCTCTTCCACTTTATAATCCTCTGAATCCTCCTCCATTGGACACTCTCTGGTGGTGGCAGGCCCTTCTGGGACCACCCCAGCACCATCTTTGTCCATCTCCCCCTTACTACCACTGCCCTCCCTGTAGCTCCCCACCCAGTAGTCTGTGGCCGCGCACCCAGGAGGGTGACCGTTGCCTTCGCTGCAGGCACCTCTGCCCCTGACCCTGTTAGCCCTGCTGCCCTCAGCGAGGAGGCTATTGACCTCCTGAGATCAATCTCTGTGGGTCAGGGGACCATCAAGAATGCCATTGATGGATTGACAACTCAAGTCCAGCAGAGAAATGCGTTCCTGAAGGGCATTCATGATTCACTAGCTAGCCTACAAAGATCCTTTCAGGCTCTGTCCTCCACACTGATGACAGCCAGTCACCCTTTGTCTTCTGTCCCCCCTCCACCTTCCTCTTCCCAATCCCAAAACCCTCTTCCAAGTCCCAGCCAAAACACACAAACAAGCATGCATCCACCTCAACATCCAAGGGTACCGTTGACAAACACAAGCACTCATCACAGGCATGCACACAGACAACACTCACCTGCAGACACAACACTACCTTCACTGATTTCCTAACCACCCTCATCTTCACAGACACCACACCCACATTCACCAATACAGCCACAACTCCTATCCAACCCACACACAAGCAAGCCCTAAGACATCCACCCCAGTCACCAGATCCACAGCCACCACAACCATAGACAAGACTACATGCAGCACATCCACCATACCCGCAGTCACCACCCCACCAGACAGCAACTCATCCACCACGGCATCTCCCAGCACCTCCACCCCCTCCCAAAACACATAAATGCCCACACTCAATCCCCCAACAGACACCCAGCACACACAAGCATACCTCACACACACATGCACCCATGACATCCCCCAAGACACCTCTCGCAACCACTCCCTCTCCCTCCACTCCCAAACCCTTTTCCCATGACTGTCCCCGTGTGTTGAAGAAATTTTTAGTCTCAGAGTTTAACCTTTTCCCTACCCCTCTCTCACCCCATGTGACTCCACAGAGATCTGTGTGCCCTCCCCATGTCCAGTCGTTTCACCTCCAAGTCCTCCCCTGGCCCCCTGAAAGTACTCATGCCCCTCCCCCACCAAGAAGTCAACCCCTCCCAAAAGTTCCAAGCCCTCCTCTAAGCCTCAACCTAAGCCTTCCTCTCCCATGCCCCCCATCCCCTTAGGTGCCTGCCTGCCCCCTTGATACCCCTACCTGCAGAGGTTGTATGGCAGTCAAGAGTCAAGTAAGGGCACTGGAATGTGCTGTCTGTGCATGATGCACATATTTAATTGGACTGGCCAATGGCCTACTAATCTTGTACATAGTAATGTATTTATTTTTATATTTATTGCCATACATCTGGGCCAACCAATTGTTGGTTACAAGGTTACACTTTTGTCCTGCCTTTCATTGCTTATGGCTGTTTTGGTCTTGCCAGCTTTAGTTTGTCTGTGACTATGTTTTGTGTGTGTGTTGATAGTGCTACCAGTTGAATCTGACCAGCATGTGTGGGTGTGTGCATTGCATTTGTTCCACTGTGATGGCTGTGTATTGTGTGATGGGCATGTATGAGTTAGGGACATGGATTAATGTTGATTTTGTGTGTAGTGATTTTGTTGACGTGTTATTTTGAATGTTGTGTGCCCTTGTGTAGTTGTGCTGTGTGTACGAGTGTGTGTGTTGATTGTTATGTCTGATCCATTGTGATGTCTGTTGGCGGGAGATGACGTATGGCTTGCTGTATGGACGTTTGATTGTCTGTGTTGGTTCTATGGTGTTGTTAGGTTGTGCTGTATGTATGATTTGTCAAGTGAAGGTGTTTATTGTGGATGTATGACGATGATTTTGAGGTGTTGCAGTCCTGGTGTTGTTATGTCATTTGGTTGTGTTGTGTGTTGTAGTGTTGGACTGTGCCAGTGCTGTATATCTGGGTGTTGGTATGTGTTTTGAAAGTATTTGTGTGTTTTGGCTGTTGTGTGTGTACTATGTATGTGCACATGTTTATGTGGCCGTGTGTGGGAAATGTGTGCCCGTGTGAGGGTACATGTGTATGTGTCACCATTGCCACACGTTCAGGATGAGTATGCTGTGTGCGGACATATACACTGACATTGTGCAACGTGTCAGTTAAGTGTGTGTATTCACAGTTACCTCGTTGTTGCTGGTTATGGAGTCGTTGCGTGAGCAGGAGCACCAGGAAGACATGTAGTTCAGGTTCCATGGCGGCTCAAGATGGGTACGTGTTCCTGAAGGTGAGAGTCTTATATTATAGAGTTGGCCGTGTTCTGTTGAGAAGACCACCATGGTCATAATTTGGCAGTGTTCTCCTCCAGCCTGTTAGAGGTACAATCACCAACGCCAACATGGTGATCATGAGACTGCCAAACTCGTGATGACCCCTAAAATGTGTGTTGGAAACACAGAATTGAAGATGGAAAATCTCTCCTTCCAGTCTCTCTCTAGTTAAGTGACCGATACCATTTTCACCACAGTGGATAATCAAACAGAAGGGATGATCACATGTACTAAGAGACAAAAGTAGAGGGAGTAACAGATTGCATATCAAACCCCTTTCCCCAATCCATGTTATGTCTGGTCCTTTCAGTCCTAAACCACCTTCAAAATCTGCTTTCTTGGTTTGCTCCTTCGCCCAAAAAAAACAATGCCACCAAGTCAAACACAAACCATCTTACACCTGCACTCACTCTACAAGAATGATAAACAGAGACCCACACAAAGAGATATATGTACAATTAAATGATTGTCCAGTAGAACAGTACATGAAATCAACAACTTCATTTTTCAAGGAACTCAGTTATTGGTTTACATACAAATTAGACTACTAATATAGCACAATACTACAAAGAGCAACAAACTTATCTCACAAAATAAATTAGACCACGCAAATATTTTCAAAACTAGTACTTTGGCATCTGAAATAACAATTTATTTTAACATTGCAATGACAACCAATAGAAAAATAGATAGCAAATACAATGAAGAATCTAAATTTAGTTATTACCACAAAGTGGGCTATAAATACAGCCTAATATTACTAATACCACATGTATGGCCAAATGACTATGAAAAAGAAATAGAAAAATACATGGCAAACACAATGATTAATTAAAGCATCATTGTTAGAAAGTGGTTTACTAGTAGGTGCAGTTAGGTACCTACAGCTAGTAATAACACCACAATCACAAATAAGGTCCAATCAAAGTCTCAATAAATTAATCCTTGCACAATCCATGGTAGCTTGGCTGGTGGGAATGTAGGCTTAACCTAGGACACAGGTTTGTAAAGCATTTAAATATCACCAAAATAGTAAATAAGTAAGACACAACACACAATAAATATCCAACACCAATAGGACATATTTTTATCTTTAAAATGACACCAAAATGAAAAAAAAATGTTTGGAACCTGAGATATGATTTTTCAAGATTAAATGTAAAAATGTGCTTTCTAGCACCAAAAGTGAAAAGCGCCAGCAACGGCTTTTAGGTCGCACCTGACCATGTCACAGTTTAAGGCTGACCTCAATGGAGCGTGGGTCAGCTACACTGCTCGGTAGGCCTCGGTCAAAATGTTACCTTCGCTCTTAGTCACTTTTTTGGTTCTTTTTCGCTCATTGTGAAGCGAGGCTCCTCAGCAGGTCGGGTTGCCAGTCATCAGCTTGGTTCAGCACAAGGTCTTGGTGAACTCCTTCAAGTCTTAGCTCTCATCATTGACGGGCAGAGCTCCGGATCTTTCAGTAGTGTGAACCTGAATTTCAGGCCAAGTTGCAGTTTGACTTTGTTGGGTTGAGCCTCAAGAAGGGGTCAGTGGACTTATGGAGCTTTTTCACAAAAATTCTCCAAATGGTTCAGAACTTCTAGAGCTTCTTCCAGAAGGTCCTTTAGGGGTCTTGAAGAGTCCACAAAACCAGCCAAGGTTCCAGAAGTTCTGAGTTGCTCCATAGGGAGTTGGGACTACAATTCCCACAATGCACCCACAATCACTGGACGCTGGTCAGCTGGGCTTTTCACCAGGAATTGATGCAGGTGATTCTTGGTAGCTCCTTTATACCTGTTGCTTACAGGGGCTCCACTTATGAATCCTTTAGAAGCCAGTCAAAGTCCTCTTTTGCGAAGCCCAGAGTGTGCAGCAGGTGCAGTCCTTCAGAGTATAGTCCTTCTGGGTGCAGACTAGGGATTCAGCAGGGCAGTCCTTCTTCTTCTTGGTTTTAGGCAGGGATCTGAGTTGCTGGGCAGCTCTTCCACATGTATCCAGGTTTCTGGCATGGCAAAAAGGGAGCACCCCTGACCAAAGGATGACTCTGTGATGACCACTTCCTGGGAAATGTGGCATATTTTTGTCCCAGAAAGCACTGTTTCACAGAAATCCAAAATATAGAAGATCTCTCCTGGAGGTTCAGGTCTGGCTAAGCCCACCCTGGCTAACGTTTCCCTACACTTCCCTTCCAGCCTGTCCCCTAATCTAATTAGGCTGAGGGTGCAGGAAGTGGGTGTGGGCCTGGTTTCTGTCCTAACTGTATTTCTCTCCTTGAAGACAAATTTGGTTTCCCATCCCCCTTCCTGCTCTGACATTTGCTGCTGCATATCTCCTCCCACCAGATGTCTCCTTTGTTTCAACCCAGGACACCTTACACCTCATCGGTGGAGCTGGCCAACCAGAAGAGGCTGCAGCAGGGCAGATTTCAGGTAACTTTAGGAAAGCAGCTCTCCTGTAATAGTTACAAATCTAACCTTGGCAAGTTGTTGGATTTATTGTAACTATTAATTTGACACTTCCAATGACTGTTCTAGCTCACTTCTGTCAAAAATTAGACTTTAATACATTTTAATAAAGTCTTTCCATGTTAACTGTGGAGCTAGCAGTGCTACAACAGGAAAAACGAAGTTGATAATTTTTCCATACCAGGGCACATAGAACATCTTCGATAATGATCCTGCTTATTATAACAGTGCACCCTACAATGGGTCATCTAAGATAGACCTTAGGGGTGACTTATCTGTAGAAGTTAGTAAAAGTAAGGTTGTTTAAGCCTTTGGAAGTGATCTTAATTCCAAAGTCGAATTCGGACATTGATTTAGTTTCAAAGCAGCTTCCAAATGTTGATGCTCCTGTTGATGATCCTGTTCTCTTTGATTGGTTGACCCTAGAATTATCAGAGTGGTCAGGGAACATACTTCTCACTGGGGATTTCAACTGTCTAATGAAAATGCAGAGGACACTACTAATCAGGTAGCTAATCCACAGATGGTGAAAACTAGAGCTGCCATTAGGGATCTGGCACCTATTCCATAGTTTAGTCGAAGTGTGGTGTTCTCTGTATCCCAAGAGTCCCGGCTATACCTTTTACTCTGTACCACATAGAGAGCATTCACAGATTGACATGGTTTTTACAGCCCAGCGGCTGATTCAGTTTGCAACTGTGGAAGTCTGTCCTGCGATTACCTCAGATCACAATCCACTCTTTTTGAACTTACATCTCGGCACCTCTTAAAAGGAAAGGTGGGGTTTTACCTTCCCTAGATCTCTGTTTTCTAATCCAGGGTATATTGCTCAGATGAATGATTCTCTCAGAGAATTTATTCAAGTTAATACTGGCTCTTATTCACCTCACATAGCCTGGGACACAAGGAAGGCCTACACACGAGGCATTACTTCCCAGTTTATTTTGCAGGCCGATAGATTGCAGAAAGAGGAAGGTGTTAAATGTCATGCCCTGCTTTGTGAGGCTGAATATCAGCATTTGTAAGCTATTAAGGATAGAGGTCATGATGAGCCTTCTATCTATTCTGAACTAGAAAAGCTTTGCTGTAAGTTAGATCGCAGATTGCGTGAACAAATCTCAACCAAATATCTTAGTCACAGGGCTCTGCAAAGTACATGGAAATATTGGGCAAGTTCTTGCCCAAAAAGTAGCAGGAAGGAAAAATAGGAATGATATTAAGGGTAATGACGGTAATCTCCACCATGGCACTCCTGCAATAGGGGAACAGTTTTTGGAGTTCTATGAGGATATCTGAAGTCATTCTTAACCCACTGTAGAGTATAGAATTAAAGTTTACATTCAGGTGTGTGTCTCTGTCATATTAGCTCATCAAAGGCTGCGGAACTAAAGAAGGATATAGCAATTCAGGAGATTGAAGGGGATATTAAGGCATTATCATCAGGGAAGGCAGCTGGGGAGGATGCTATACCCCTGAAATTTTATAGGATGTTAAGGGGTCATTAGGAGTTTGGCGGATAGAAACATCTGTCCACCAAACTCCAGACGATGAAACTGCCATGGTGCTAGCGGTCTCCCCACCAGCCCCATTAAAACATTTCCACAGGGCTCACCGGTGGAAACTAAGGTTTCCACCAGTCAGCCCAGTGGGAAAGGTGCAACAGCATTTTTCTCAGCTCATAATTGAGCCAGTGGCAATGCTGCCGCAAGCAGGGTGCACCAGCACCCTTGAAATGCACACTGTCTGCACAACAGACAGTGTGCATGATCAGACTGTCATGAAAAGGCTGGTGGAGAACACGGCTGTAATCAGTATGGCTGCACTGACTTCAGAGCCGCTGTGGCGGATTACAACCACGACCGCCATCATTTCATCGGGATCACAGATTCTTGTCGTCTTTTGGTGGTCCTACCGCCAAACTCATAATTTGATGGTCAGACCATCAAAGCACCAGCAGTCCGAACTGCCACGATGAGTATGGCGGTCTAGTGACTGACAGACTTGTAATTAAGCCCTTGGTCAAGTTGTGCTCGCCTATTTCTGAACTTGGTGTCAGGTATCAAAAAAGGCTCTGAAACTCCCACCTCATGGATTCCTACTAAGATCTTAGTGATTCTTAAAAAATAGAAGCCACCAGAGGAGAGAGGGTGAACTCTGATGCTAAAATTTTGCTATAGTTTTAGCTCCGCGCTTGGCCCCTTTGATCCAGTATTTAGGGTTGCCACAACAGCATGGCTTTGTTCTCTGCTGAGATACTTTAAGTCATACCAATTCGGCTGTCAACATTTTTATAGTGGTACGGAACATCAGTAGAAGCTGATTATAGTTTTTTTGGACACTGAGAACACTTTCAACAGAGTTTCTTGGTCATTTCTCTGGTCTGCTTTGTCTGCATATGGTATAGACAGTTGATTTGCTGTTCTGGTCAGGTCTTTCTATTGAAATTCAACAGCTAAGCTGGTTCTGGCTGGACACACTTCTCTTTCATTCAGTAGTTACACTAGCACTGTCCAACCCTGCCCATTATCCCCTTTATTATTTGCACTCTATATTGAACTCTGTTCACAAGATCTCAGCACAAACTGCTTGATTCCAGCTAACGCCTTTGATGGCATCAAACTTTAAACAAGCACATACGATGATAATGATGAAACCTTCTCTATTCGTTCCCTGCCTGCTATGGAACAAATTACAATTGAGGCTGAGAGGTTCAGGCCTATCTCTGGCTACAAGCTTAACCTTTCCAAAGCACAAATCATACTGATTTTTTAACCAGACTCTCCAGTTCCAGGGTCAGTCACTGTGGCCACCTACCTTGAGGTCAAGATTTGTGCCAATGCTGATTGTATTGTTTCACTAAATTATGAACCCCTCTGTTATCACGGAGATAGGGGTCTTGGAATTGCCTTCCAATGAGCATCAACAGGCAAAATATTGTCAAAATTAACATTTTACCTAAATGTTGCTATCTTATTGGGCAATCCCCTTACGGCATCTGAATCTCTTTTGTAAGCATCTTGAGGGAGCGATATGAAGCTTCATCTAGGGGTATTGGAGGGCTAGTAGGGATATTTGTCTTTTAAAACTCCCAATCAGCCAAGGCTGTCTATCTCTTCCAGATTTTAAGTTGTACTTCTGTGCCACTTTTGGCTCTCGCATGAGCCATCATGACCCTGTCTGTTTTGCTCCAGTGTATCAAATGGCCCTGGGGCTGAAATTCAGGTTCTCTCTTAGTAGATGTACCGATCCAATCTATTTCAAGTGGGCACAGTTTAAGATCAATCAGGATGTTTTCCAAATGTGGGGGGAACTTTGTAGCTGATATTCTCTTATGTCTATTCTCTCACTTACACTGCTGTGGGGGAACCCTATCTTTCCATCTATTTTCTGCAATTTGGTGTTCGAAATAGTACAGATACAAACAGAAATAGCATACTGCTTGCTTGCATTATAACAAACACTGCTCTAACCATTGCTTGTTTGTCTCTTTCCTACATGACTTTTGCCCAGATTTAACAAAATGCCTACAAAATAGTGACTGGAAAAACAAAAAAAAATCCTACAGAGAGAGGAGAAAGAAAGTCATTGAATGAACAGATGATGCACACTGTGGTGGTGGTAGTGGGAGGCCCATGGTCAGCCCCTGCATCCTCCAATGGTTGCACTGTGGTGGTGGTGGTTGTGGGAGGGTCCTGCTCAGCCCCTGCACCCTCTGATGGCTGCACTGTGGTGGTGGAAGTGGGAGTCTCCTGCTCAGCCCCTGCACCCTCTGATGGCTGCACTGTGGTGGTGGTAGTGGGAGTCTCCTGCTCAGCCCCTGCACCCTCTGATGGCTGCACTGTGGTGGTGGTAGTGGGAGGCTCCTGAACGCCCCCTGCACCTTCCAATAGCTGCACTGTGGTGGTGGTGATTGTGGGAGGCTCATGCTTAGCCCCTGCAGTCACTGATGGCTGTACAACCACGGCTGGCGGTGGGGGCTCTGTGACCGCTGCTGGTGCAAGCTCCTTCCCCTTCTTGCTGGCTGGTGCTGGCTCCTTCCCCTTTTTGCTGGCCTGTGCAGGCTCCTTCCCTTTTTTGCTGGCTGGTGCAGGCTCCTTTCCCTTCTTGCTGGCTGGTTCAGGCTCATTCTCCTTTTTGCTTGCTGGTGCAGGCTCCTTCCCTTTCTTGCTGGCTGGTGCAGGTTCCTTCCCCTTTTTGCTGGCTGGTGCAGGCTCCTTCCCCTTTTTGCTGGCTGGTGCAGGCTTCTTCCCCTTCAGTAACTGTGGCCTGGAATCCTTTCCACCATGAGGTGCTGATGAAACTGAGCCCATGGACTGATTGGCTGAGGTGCTTGGCTGGGTTCTTGATACCCTGGCCATACGTGCAGGATGGGAGGGAGGGGTAGGGAAAAGGTCAGTGGTGGAAAGGAACAGCTTCTTAGGGACATTGGGTCAGGAAGAGGGAGAAGTAATGGGATTGGAGTATGAGCAAGTGGTTGTTGAAGGTGTTTGTCTGCTGGATTTGGGTGCAGGTGCATGGGTTGTATGCTATTGTGAGGTGGATGGCTGTTGGGTGTCTGAGTGCCTGCGTTTGTGTACTTTAGGGGGGGGGACAGACACGGTGGGAGAGGTGTGCATGTATGTTGTGGAGGTGACTGCCAGTGAGGTTTGGCCTCCTTGGTGTGGTGATGATGCAAGTAGTGGATGATGATGTAGTGCATGCAGGTGTGAGCGTGGACGTAACTGGGTGGCAGGTGGAAGAGGAGGGGAAGACAGTGGAAATAGTGGATGTTGTTGTGTCTGCAAATGAATGGTGTTTGTGTGAGTGCCTGTGGGATGAAGTGTGGTGCTTGTGTTTGCCTGTGGCATTCTTGAGTGTTGTCCTGTGTGCATGCTTGTCTGGCTGTGTGCTTAGGATGGGTTGGGGAAGAGAGGAATGGGACTGGGAAGTGGTAGTTGGAGGGGGGATGGTTGAAACAGGGACAACGGCTGCCATCAGAGAGGATGCCAGAGCCAGGATCGATCTCTGCGAATGCCCTCCAGGAATGCGTTAGATTGCTGCATCTGGGCTGCCAGCCCCTGGATGGCATTCACAATGGTTGATTGCCCTACAGAGATGGATCTCAGGAGGTCAATAGCCTCCTGACTCAGGGAGGCAGGGCTCACTGGGGCAGAACTTGAGGTGCTGGGGCGAAGAAGATGCCCACCCTCGTGGGTGAGCGGGCATGGGCAACTCGCTGAGGGGCTGCTGGGAGGGCAGTGCTGGTTTGGGGGGTGGTGGCTGTACCTGTAGATGGGGTGGTCACAGAGGGGTCCACCACCACCAGGAAGCTACAATCGGAGGAGGTATCTGAGTATGTTTTGTCCCCTCCAGTCTCCGCCATGGTGCTCCCCTCGCCCTCCGTCCCACTGGTGCCCTCAACATCGGTGGACATAAGGACAGGATTATGAAACAAGAAAGGGAGGGAGAGAGACAAAGGATACACTTGGTCAATGACTGCACCAACACCACCGTTGGCGTACACAGCACCCTCACACACATGGAACATGCCTACGCACTATGCATTGCTCTACCAGTGATATTGCTAGCCACCAAGGCATGAGGAGGAGCACACACCGTCAACTGCAGCACACCTGGGACCCACGCAGCCCTGACCAGTAGTGGATGCTAACAAGCTAGGTAGGCAGTATTTCTGCTTCAGACCCTTAGCCACAAGACGACCTATGCTGCTATGTTTGGCCTGGCCTAGAGGCACCACCCGGATACCACCCCTCCCAGCCATTTCCTTGAATGATGGCCACTGTACTCACCCCCTTGTGGCTGCTGTGATGCCCTCAACTGCCCATCCATTTCTGGATAGGCCACCACTAGTATGCGGGTCATCGGGGGGCAAGGTTCAACGGGCACCCCTTCCTCATTGGTAGGCCATCCCCAGATTGGCCATCCGCAGTCTTCCGTGCCCAGCATCTCAGGTCCTCCCACCGTTTGTGACACTGGGTGCTCCCCCTGCCACAGACCCCAGGGTCTGCACCTCCTTGGCGATGGCACGTGATACACCCTTCTTTTGATGGGCGCTGACCTGCAGAGGCAATACAGACAGGAGAACACCATTAGCCAAACTGTCCAGCCTGTAGCACGTATGACCCACCATACCCATTTCCATCACTATTGGCACACACATAGCCCAGCACTCAACGTGTACCCATCCAAAAGGACATCCCTGCCCCCTTACACGATGCCTTCACACACACCTCCATACATTCATGCCACATGCATCGTGCCCACAGTGTACTCACCTGTTGGTCTGGAGGCCCATACAGCAGGACGTACTGGGGTAGGATCCCATCCACCAGTCTCTACAACTCCTCTGAAGTGAAAGCTGGGGCCCTTTCCCCGGTCACCCGGGCCATGGTAGATTCCAGACACAGGTCACAGCAGCACATGCAGTGTAGGTCCTCTCCTGTGGAAGGTCAGGAAACTAGTAAGTAATCAGATAGAAAATGACGGTCACGTCCCCGGCGGTGCATACTGTCACCACCAGTGTAGATCACCATTGGCCACTGTACCACATAGGGCCAAATATTAACCAATGAGGAATTGCACAACAGTTTCCGACCCCCTCCCGCCACGGTGCATAAAATCAGTGGCATTACCTCACTTCTACCTATCCCTCCACACAGGATAGGTGGACGCCATTTCAGGGGGGTACAGGCCTATGGAATAATGCTGCATCACAGGATAAATAGGCACATACTTGACAATTCACACTGTCCCATAACATGTTTACAGATTGCAGACTACTGTTGTGGCTCCATTGTTCAGTTTGTGACAGCCTCCTCACTCTTTTGTCCCTTAGATTCCTACCGCTGCGGATGAATAGGATATGGAGACTTACCCCCGTGTACAGACCCCTTGTGGACTTGGCTACACTGGAGGACAGGTACATAATACTCACCTATAGACTGGACAGGGTCACAATCACAGAGCTGTGTGCCCAATTGGAGCCTGACCTGATATCTGCTATCCATCATCCCACTGGCATCCTCCCCTTGTGCAAGTGCTATCAGTTCTCCATTTATTGGCAACTGGTTCTTTCCAAGTGACAGTGGGCTTGGCAGCAGGAATGTCACAGCCAGTGTTCTCAATAGTGCTGACACGAGTGTTGTCTACCATGATAAAACACATGTGCAACTACAATGAATTCCCCCAGGCTTAGGATATGGCCACTGTGAAGACCAAGTTTTATGCAATGGGACAGATCCCCAATATGACTGGGGCGATTGATGGAACACATATTGCATTTGTCCCCCACCCCGCCAGAATGAACAGGTGTTCAGGAATCATAGGTGTTTCCACTCTATGAATGTCCAGATGGGGTGCTTGGTGGACCAGTATATCTCCCACGTCAATGCTAAGTATCCTGGGTCGGTGCATGATGCCTTTGTCCTAAGGAATAACAGCATCTCAAATGTGATGGCCCAACTACAGAGGCACAGTGTGTGGCTAATAGGTGAGCCGTGGTTCCTGCCCAGTATATGTTGGTGTATGGCTATGATGTTGGCCACATGGGAGAGTGTGTGGCTAAATGTTGTCCCTCAATATTTGCAGGTGACTCTGGTTACCTAAACTTATCATAGCTGCTGACCCCTGTGAGAAATGCCAGGACAAGGGTAGAAGAACATTATAATGAGACTCATGGGTGAACCAGAAGGATAAATGAAAGGACCTTTTGCCTCCTGAAGGCCAGGTTCTGGTGCCTCAATCTAACAGGTGGATCCCTGTGCTACTCAAGAAGGTCTGCCAGATAGTGGTGGCTTGCTGCATGTTGCACAACCTGGCCCTAAGACGCCATGTCCCTTTTCTGCAGGAGGAGGAGACTGGAGATGCCCCTGTGGCAGCAGTGGAACCTGTGGACAGTGAGGATGAGGAGGCAGAGGATGAGGATGTGGACAACAGAACATCTGTAATCCGTCAGTCCTTCCAATGACACACAGGTGAGACAGTGCAACTTTACATTTCAATGACTTTGGATGTATTCTGTGTGGCATTGGCATGATGGTATTTCCCACTTCTATGCCCACTTACTGTTCCTTCTGGCTATTCATTTTGCAGATGTTAGTGATTTGACAAAGACTCCTTGTGAGATCACAACAGCCAGCTATAGGTCATTTATTCTATGCTCATTCTTTGTACAGGTCACATGCAATGGTCGTACCTGTTTCAAACATTACATAATTGATATACATGACATACCTGAAATCGATTTTTATCAAAGGGTGTTTATTATAGTGCTAATCTATATAGGGGAAAGAGCAATGGGATGGGGAGACAATGGAGGAAAGTCCAGGGTATTGTTCCAGTCTGTTTGTGGCACAGGTGCATTGTCCATGGGGACATTTGAAGGGGAGCAATGGCAATTCAAGGTGAACAGGGTGACTGAGTAGGACACAAGGGGGACAATCAGGAGGGCCTCATTTCCTGGCAGGGGTCTTGGAAAGTGTCTCTGGCTTCTGTCTGGATCATAGGGAATGTTTGCAGGGTGGTTCACCTTCTGCAGGAGGAGGGGTGCTGGTGGTCTGTGAGTCCTGTGGCACGGCCTCCTGGCCACTAGCAGCAGCGGAAGTGGAAGGCTGTTCAGATGACTGGCTAGTGGCAGGGGCCCACTGGTGTGACACTGCCTCACTCATAATGTTGGCCATATCTGTCAGGACCCCTGGTATGGAGATCAGGGTGTTGTTGATGGCCTGCAAGTCCTCCCTGATCCCCTGGTACTGTCCCTTCTGCAGCCACCTCTTCTCCTGAACGTTTTCTAGGATCTGGCCCATCGTGCCCAGGGAATGTTGATAGGCTCCCAGGATCTCGGAGAGTGCCTCCTGCAGAGTTGGTTCCCTGGTCCTGTCCTCTCCCTGACACACAGCAGTCCTCCCAGTGTCCCTGGTGGCCTGTGCCTTTGTCCCCCGAATGGTGTGCCCACTGCCACTGAGCCCAGGTCTCCAATTGTCTTGTGTGTGAGGTGTGGCCTAGGATCCCTGTAGAGGTGGGTACACTGCTGATTGATGTGTCCTCTGGACAGAGGTTTGGGGACGCTGGGTGTGTGCTGTTGTTTCCTGATGGGGGAGGCTTTGTGGTGGTATGTAACTGGCTTGGGTAACCGGCTGTCCAGTGGTCCTTGATGGGCCAGGTGGATCATACAGATCCTGAAGACCAGAGTTACTGTCTTCACTGTGGGCCTCTTCAGTTGGTGGATTGGATAGTGCTGGCACCTTCTTTCCGGCGACAGTGGCTCAAGTACCTGTGGGGATGTTAATTTTGTGTTATGGTTAATGTGTATGGCATATTGTACATCCCTGGCTTCCCCTCCATGGTTGGTGTTGCCCTGCCAGCTTTTACTTGTGTATGTTGGTGTATGGTGGGATTGTTAGTTCTCTATGCTGTGCATGCTTTAGTGATGAGTGTCCATGCAAGGCTGTGAGGGGTGTCCATGCATTGGTACAGCATGCAGGGCTTGGCATTGGTAATGAAGAGGTGTGATGGTGGAGTGTGTGGGATTTAGTGGAGTGATGGGAGTGAGGGTGAGGGTATGTGACGGCATGCAGGTAGAGGGGTGATAATAGTAGAAAGTTGACTTACCAGAGTCCAGTCCTCCTCCAACTCCGGCCAGGCCCTCAGGGTGCAGTATTGCCAAGACTTGCTCCTCCCATGCTGTGAGTTGTGGAGGAGGAGGTGGGGGCCCACCACCAGTCCTCTGGATTGTGAGCTGGTGTCTTGCTGCTATGGAACGTACCTTCCCCCTTAAGTCGTTCCATCTCTTCCTGATGTCGGCCCTTATTCTGGGGTACTGTCCCACAGCATTGACCCTGTCCATGATTCTCTGCCATAGCTCCATCTTCCTGGCTATTGATATCTGCTGCACCTGTGCTCCAAATAGCTGTAGCTCTACCCTGACAATTTCCTCCACCATAACCCTTAACTCCTATGTGGTGTGTGTATGTAGTTGTGGCAGTGGTCTTGATGTCAGTCTGGTGGCACTTATTGGTATTCATAAAGAGTTGTGGGTAATGTAGGTGTGTGTTTTATAGCGGTGTGGGGGTGTGGGTGTGGTGTGTGTATGGGTGTCAGGTGTGTGTTGTTTGAATTGTCCAATGTGGTGTTGTTTTGTCTGTGGGTGTCCATTGTGAGCATGGAGGTATGTACCGCCAATGGCTTACCACCATTGAATGTCTGCCGTGGTGATTCGTAGGTTATAATGTGGTGGGCATTGTTATGTTGGCGTAACGGTGTGGGTTTTAAGACCGCCACTTTATCACTGACCTTTGGTCTGGTGGATTTGTGTCTGTGGCTGAATTCTGTCGGATTGGTGTGTGTGTGTGTCATAATATGGTGAACGGATATCCGCCGCCACCGCGGTAAGTTGGCAGCCGCCAGTGTGGCGGTAAGCGGGATTTACCATCAGGGTCATATTGAGGGCCTAACTTGAGACAAAAGTCTAAACTTACACTAAAAGTCTAACTTTACTCACAGTAAAGTTAGGCTTTAGGTCTAAGTTTAGACTTTTGGTCGAAAACATACACCAAAAGTGTAAACTTAGACCAAAAGTCTAACTTTACTCGTAGTTAGACTTTAGGTCTAAACCTAGACTTTTGGTCTAAACTTTGACTTTTGGTCTAAGTTTACCTTTGTGAATTGGGCTCAATGTTTCTACTATTTGTACAAACCCTAACCATACTACTAAAAAGGTTGATAGAAATCTATTGACAGAGATGGTACTATTAACAGTTAGTGATTACAACAAACACATTCATGCTGATTCAACAAATTATACAGTTTTTCAAGAAGACACAAGGTTATGAATATCACTTCAAAGAGTTAAAAAACTCATGTCCTTAAAAATCTGCTTCAAGCATTTACTTTCATAAGAAAAAGAAATTACGAGTGAGACAGGCAGGACTGACAAAAGTCCGCCAAATATCCTACACCACCAGTACTTTGGATGGAGGGGAATAGGCGGCCCGTCCACCAGCACCGAAAGCCCATCCACGAACCACCAAACCTATTACAAGTACAAAGTCGCAGTGGCGGCCAGCTATGGCGGTTCGCGCTCACCAAAGTAAAACAAAACAACACACTGGATGGATTTGAAAACAACATAGCTGACACACATTGCCCCACACACCTGCAAAGCACAGTATAAAACACACCCCTTCACAAATACACAATCTTTTGCATCGCCAAACTCTCAAGACAGAGCACATCAAAAAATCACCAAATAATAGATTAGGCATACTCATAACTTTTCCTAAGCACATATCCCACATCCTCAACACACTCCCATTTCCAACCACATCCATTTGCACTACCCAAACCCATCAACTCACCGTCACATGTTCATTTCCCACCACTTACTTTTTTTTAATCCCCACCATGTCACCCCAGAAAAATCCCTGTTTCACTGAAGAAGAGTAGAGTCATGGTGGATGAAATAATTAGAGTAGAGCCATATCTATTTAGAACCCAGTCCCAGCATACTACTATCGCCAGGAAAATGGAAATGTGGCAAAGAATAGTCAAAAGAGTGAATGCTGTAAGCCCCGCCCCATGCACAAGGGGAGACATCAGAAAGAGGTGGAACAACCTCAGGGGGAAGGTCCATTCCATGGCATCCAGGCACCAGATGCATGTCTCGAAGACTGGCGGTGAGCCGTCACCTCCTCCTTTACAACTCACCTCATGGGAGGAGAAGGTCTTGGCCATCCTGCATCTGAAGGGCTTAACAGGAATACCTGGGGGAGTGCACTGGTGTAAGTCACAACACTAAAAATGCCACCAAAATGTATTGTCGTGCATGCTCACTGCTCACCTTTCGCCAACTTTCCTGTCTAACTACTCAACAGTCCAGTGTCCACCTGTCCATAGACCTCTGTCTGGTCTCCAAGATCTGAACTAGTCTCACCTGGGGAAACAACAACTCTGTATAATGTGTGTAGTACAAGGACTGACTGCACTTCAATTCCCAGCAGGCACTGTTTCACCATGAAATTACCTTGATTGTTACCTCCACATTGGAATTTACACACCTGAGAGGATGACATCTGTTCACTGCGTGGGTAGGACAGGCACTGACAGGAATGCTAAGGCCAGAAGGCTGCTATCTCCACATTGGAATTTACACGCCTGAGAGGATCACATCTGTTCACTGTGTGGGTAGGACAGGCACTGACAGGAACGCTAGCTAAGGCCAGGAGGCACTGTTGCTCTCACTCCACTCAGCCAACACATTGTCCTCTGCTCGAATGACCCTCCTACCTCTACTCAGCCTTTGAATTGTACCCACCTGAGAGGATGACATCTGTTCACTGTGTTAGTAGGACAGGCACCGACAGGAATGCAAAGACCAGGGGGCAGAGTTACTCTCACTCCACTTAGCCATCACAGTGTCCCCTGCTCCCTCAACTCAGCCTTTGAACTGTACCCATCTGAGAGCATGACATCTGTTCAGTGTCTGGAATAATTGCCGCTTGGACTGTAACTTGATGTCCCAAAACTTGACTTCCAGGGGAGGGGGAAGGGCGGCTGTGTCAAAAAGCAAAATGCCACATGTGTCAGGTAATGTACAAACATTGTGTCCAAATCGATATCCCACATTAAAGGACAGGAAAAGCACGTATCATTGGTATTCACAACATTGTTTGAATTGTGACACATTTTAATTAACCAAATAGTGCATTTCATACCTCCAAAATGGCAGCTGCCTGACCTACTCCATTGGACATTATGAACCTCCTGCAACCACCAGTGAAAGTCGTCATAGCGGTAGGCGGTTGCTACCACTGCGGACACAGCTATAAACTAACGTTGCTGCCAGTGGCAGTCACAGGCCAACGGCTGTGTTCACCGGTGGTGCTGGCCGCGAACGTGGCAGACACAACCGCCATGTTCTGAAATGTCCCTCAATTCACTCCTGACACTGCTGCCAGCAAGACCTCCACGACTTGAGCTGCTGTGTACCCCCTCTGGAAGCAATCATGCCACACCCAACAGGTGATAGGGCCTTGCCTTCTCCCCAGAGGAGCTTGAGAAGCTAGTGGAGAAGGCCTTACTACTGTATGAAAAGCTCTATGATGTACCAGAGGAGCAGGTAAGTATGTCATGTCCACTTCTGAGCAATGTTCTTCACCATATGATCCCCTCTCACACACTAGATTGTGCCCATGTGTGCAGGATAAAACGTCAAGACCATAGATGTTGAGGAGGTGTGACATCAATGGAAGAGTCAATGTTCATGTAACTGTGTTCAGTGCCAGATGTTGGGTCCTTAGACTTTGGTGTATGTGTCTGTTTAGATTGTGCCTGGTTGTGCTCGATCCTGGATGCACAGAACTAGGTGAGATGATATCACAGCCATCCCCATACATCACTTGTCACATGGATGCTGTCAATGTAAGACAACATGTATTTGTATAACAGCATGAGCCACGTAAACATGTTGAATGTGTCAGGTGTGTGTCAAGTGAGCTATGTGTATGTTGCATGTGAGATTTCAAACCACATCTGACCCTACTTAACTGGTATTCTGAAGGCATATCATGACTTACTCTGCCCTTCAGGTTACCACATACACACCATATGCCAATATGTTGTTGGCTACATAATGTACGGTCATGCATAGAAGTGAAGGGAATGGGGTATCATGTAGGTTCTCTCTGCTCAGTCTGCAGAGACCAGGCCCTGTAAAAGTATTTCTGCCAGTATGGGTCCAAGTCTAGGCTGGTGTAGAGTATTTTGGACTACGCAAATGTGACACTGTGCCCATTCCCTGCATCCAAGTATGTCCTGTCATGTGAACCAATCTATGCTCTGTTAAGAAATTCTGATTATTGAGGTTATTTACCTGCTAAGTATGTAAAAGGTTTTAGTAGGCAGACAATGATCTGTGTATTATGTACACTTAACATCACTGTCAATGTGTGCCTCTGGCCCCTGACAGGTCCCTTACATGCACAGCCCTGTTGACAACATTACACTGTTCATACTTGTCCTGTGTGTGCTTATTACACATATGATAGTCCCATAGTGCAGACAGTGAGGTGAATCCTGTGAAGCCATGATATGTGACTCAGTGGTTTGCTCACATAGCAGATGACGGATAATTCATTCACTTGTTAGTTGGATGCCATCTCTGAAGGATAGACACATATATCCAGAAGCATGTTCTGTGACACATGTACATCATACAGAATGCCACCCTCTTAGCTAGCATGAGTTTGCATTTGTCAGTCCCCATGTCCACACATGGACAGGGTGGACACTTTCTATACCCACCATGCCAGTCCCTCCATTGTCACCCATGTGTAATGTGTGAGTTTGTAGTCTGGCAGTAGCCTGTAGGAACTGTATACATTGAATCTTTCTCACAGAGTGTGAGTGATTTAATGCCTTCATGCCGTAGGAGTGTATAATTCAGAAGCCACAAAAGTGTGATGTGTCCCATGGTTCCTCAGCTCTCAGTCAGCTTGCTAGAGCATGTACCACAAGATGTCAGTTGGCCCACCTAGTCAGTGGAGTGTCTGAGCAGGGCGGTGGATAGGTCTGCTGATTGGGAAGCATTTGTAGTCATGTGCCTATACTCAGTGGCTGGTATGTGGCACACTTAGGCCCTCATTACAACCCTAGCGGTCAAAGACCGCCAGAGCTGTTTCGTCGGAAGCACCGCCAACAGGCTGGCGGTGCTTCACATGGAATTATGACCACAGCAGAAGCGCCGCGGTTGCACCGCCGGGACCATCGGTTTCCCGCCACTTTGGTCCCGGCGGTTGTAATCCTCCAGGGCAGCGTCTGGTAGGTGTTTCCTGTTAGATTTTGGTGGATTTCACGGGGTGTCTATTATCTCACCTGTCACTTCTTATATATTATACATTATTTATTTACAGAGTTTTTTGTATATTGGTTATGAACTTGGAGATACTGATGATTTCTGTATGTCACCAAGTTGAGGTATGACTTACTTTGTTGTGGGTCATTGTGGATACGTTTTGTGAGTGTTGGCACATAATTGGTTTATTATTATGGAAGTGCACTGTTTGTATTTCTTAATTTTTTAATTTGTTGTATTATTTCGGCTATTAGTTGTTCGTGATTATTGAGCATTGAATTGTTGTAAATAGATGCTAAGAATAGGATTTTGATTATGAGTTCGAATGTGTGAATATAACAAAAAGATTTCTGTTATTTGTGGTTTATTAATTTATATTAGTCCTGTGAGTCAATTACAGTTTATGTAGTGATTAATGTTAAATTATACATGTTTCTCATGTTTGATATGTTTTGCAGCCTTGAAAAAGTCACGGGGAGTATTCACTCCCATGACGAAACACGTGTTGGCTGTTTTGTGTCACATTAAAAGATGGATTCTGGCTGTTTTGTGTCACATTAAAAGATGGATTCTTCACTCAAAATGAATTCCACTGGATTCTTTGTTCATCTGCATGTATAATTGGGTTTTGGATTATTGAAATATGAGGTTACATGCTTTGTAATATTGAATTTTATACACATAAACCCATATTCGAGTGCCTAGGTCTCTGTTATGAAGTTTTGTATATCTGTGTCTTCACAGTGTTGGAGGTAGGGGTGAGTCCTCCGAGGCCGGGAGCACCGTTTTTCTAAATGATATATAATAAAAAAGTTTTTCTTACTTTATGAGGGGAATGTTGGGAGCACTTTCTTTCCCTTAGTTTTTCTTCCCTCTGGTGTATTACAGCGCAGCTTCCAGCGCTGCCCAGGGGATTACGAGTCTCCCTCCCGACAGCCTTTTCATGGCGGTATGAACCGCCATGAAAAGGCTGGCAGAAAGGGGAGTCGCGGGCCCCTGGGGGCCCCTGCACTGCCCATGCCTCTGGCATGGGCAGTGCAGGAGCCCCCTGCCACAGCCCCATGGAGCTTTTCACTGTCTGCATAGCAGTGAAAAGCGCGATGGGTGCAACAGCACCCGTCGCACCGCCGCAACACCGCCGGCTCCATGTGGAGCCGGCTCCCATGTTGCGGCCGGCATCCCCGCCGGCCCAGCGGGGATCTCGAAATGGCCACCGCAGGAGTGCAGCCGCATTGGCGGTCGCGCAGCGGATACAACTTGGCGGGCGGCGCTTGCCGTCCGCCAAAGTTGTAATGAGGGCCTCAGTAAGCTTGGCCTAAAAAAGGATGTTCATAGCTTTGTGTACTGGCATCTGTGTGTCTCAGCCATCTTGGATGGGACTTGTGAACATAATTTTTTTTCTTCTCTTTTGCACCCATGCTGGTCAACGCTCATCAGAAGAAAGGGATTTGGAGAACCATCGCCAAGAAGGGGTGGACTCTGTGGGTCCACAGCCAGTGGAGCGCCCACTGCAGAAAGTAGTGGGAGGACCTGAGACGCCGGGCCTGGAAGGATGCGGAGGCCCATCTGGGGCTGACCTCCCAACATAGGTGGGGTGGCCATTGGACAATGACCCCCCTAATATCCCACATTCTGGCAGTGGCCTACCCGGAGTTAGATGGGCATTTGAGGGCAGCACAGCAGCCACAAGGGGGTAAGTAGAATGGAAATTCCTGCCTGTCCCTTTGTCAGGTGAATGAGTGGGCTACTAAGTGCTCCCCCTGACAAATAGGGATGAGCCATGTGTCAGACAGTAGATGGTAGAAGGCTTGTGTTGAAATGTCATGCGTATCAAACTGGTCTACCTTGCCTTCTCAACCAGGAATCATGTAGAAACCTGGAAGGAATCCTCAAACAACTTTCTCTGCAGGGTCTAGAACTGGCTGTGTAAAGTGATCTTTAATGTACTGATTGTAGTGGGTGTAATTCTTGACTGATAGATCACTTTCCCTGAAAGTCGCAGTCAAAAGGTAAGTGGGTTATGGATCGCTGTCCTTTGCCATGTGTCTGGACATATGTGTACGTAGAAATCTGCTACCCAGAAGCAAATTATTTTTAGTGAATGATTTGTGCTGGTGCCTCATTGTAGCCTGTGATGCTTTTGTGCCCAGCATAGATGTGACATGGCTTACATGGTTAATGGTTTGCAGCTGTAGCAAACTACTTTCCCTTGGTAAGTGGGGAATGTCAATTGAGTAGAATTATGTCCCGTGGCTGTAGCCAACATTCCTAGTGCATCAGCATATGTGGTTTTCTCTCCTTGAAGCATCCTTAACCTGCAATTTTATACATGTTCTACTCATGTTGATGGGATGATGTCTGTATCCCCTCACATATATGTGCATGGAAAACTGTTAGTGAAATGGCACATTTACAATTTACAATGATGATGCATTTCATGTTGTGCCACAGGCAGGAGTGTATCAGCATTGTGTATTGTCTGACAGATACCTTCATGCGTCATAGTATGTCATTTGTCATGTAGGACTGCAATAGCAATGATGGACATGACATTTAGGCCCAGATTGTGGAACAATTCTGTGTTTGACTATGCCCTTGGAGTGGAATCTTTTTAAAAAGTGCACTGCACATGTCGAATGATGGACGATTGCTCCCTGACTGTTGTCATGCGTCATGGAGTGACTTGCAGGGATTTTGACATCACAAGTGTATGGGTTCAGGCATTCATCCACAGACAGATACCAGGGTTGTTATGTCTTAGATGTGGATAATGATGTTGATTCTTATTAGACAACAGGTTGGGCTCCTTCTATTTTTCCATGACAGTTCTGTTTCTCTCCAACACGTAAGGTACAGTTGTTTACCTCAGACACACTCAGATGGTGTCCTTGTATTGGATCTCAGACATTAGGGGTGTCTATCCTGGGGCTGACTGATTCATTGTTGTATGTATTCATGAGACATTTCTCCCTGACACATTGAACCTGGTGTCAATGTTGTTCCTTACAATGACACATGTGAGGCCAATCAGAGAGACATTGATACTACCTCCTTGACTCTACTGGGACAGGTGTCACTGTTTCAGCTGTACATTGTTGAAATGTGTCCATTGTTACATGGGTATTTCCATGTCAACTACTCCAGGATGTTTCACTTTTGCATCTGCGATAGCTGGTTTCATTACAATCATCTCAAATTGTTGGCATCTCATGTATCTGCAAAATAGATGTGTGCATAAACTTGTGTGTGAAATATGTAAAGTTACTTTACCAAGGGATTGTATAGTTGGCTACAAGTGAACTGAGGTCTAATGAATGTGCCACAGCTGTGAGGATGGAGAGTTCACCTAGTTGCTGTATGTTTATTGTGGTTGTCTGGTATCTTGATTAGCCTGTGGAGAACTTTGGTAAGTCCAAATGGCATGCATACATATGGTATGGCACAGGAAAGCGCTACTTTGATGAAATAATTTTATGGAGAATACTTGACATGATGGTATAGTTGATAAATCATAGTTGAAATTGATGTGTTCTCATGTATGTGTTCCAACTTATTGCGCAATCTTTTTGCAGCATCAGCACAGGCAGGTGAAAGAGATGGGCCGAGATGAGTGGAGAACCATATGGCCACGGGACCTCGGGTCAAGATACTACAGACACAGAGGGTCCCAGTGTCCTGGAGGACGAGAGGAGTGCCATGGGGGAGACAGGATCGACATCCTCATCATTTGATTCCTCCTCCAGTGGCCACTCCCTATTGGGTGTGGACCCATTGGGGACCCTCCAAGTACCATCCTTGTCCCCCACCCCGTCCTATCACTGATCTCCCTGTTGCTACCCACCCAGTTGGTAGTTCCCTTACACCCAAGAGAGTGGGAGTCTCCTTTGTCGCAGGTACCTCTGCCCCAGTCCGTATTACCCCTGCTGCCCTCAGTGAGGTTGATATCTGTTGGTCAGACTGCCATTGTGAATGCCATTCTAGGATTGGCAAGTGAACTCCAACACACTCATGCATTCCTGGAAGGCATTCATGGTGCAATGTCTGGCCTACAGCGATCTTTTCAGTCTCTAGCCTCCACACTGATGGCAGCCAGTCACCACCCAGCTTCGGTCCACACTCCCCCTTCCAATTCCCAATCCAAATCCCCCCTTTGCTTACCTACACAAGGTACACTAACAGATCCTCATGCATCCACTTCAACAGACAAATGTAGCGTACACAGACAAAAGCACCACAAGACACACTAGCCCGTACACAAACAACATCCATCCATAGCCACAGCAACACTCACAACTGGCCCTGACACCCCCACTACCCCCAGCATCACACACATGACTTAAAGCCTACCTGCAGACACCACCGCAACAGTCGCTGATACAGCCACCGCACCATCCTACCCGCAGACACCACCCCAGTGAACCCTCAGACATTGACCACAAGCACCACATCTGCAGACATCACAACTACGACATTCCTACATCCACCACATCCACCATACCTGCAGTCACTACCCCAACAGACACCCACCCATTGTGGCATCCCTGAGCACCTCCACCCCCCCTTAAACCCAAGACACATAAGTGCCCTCACTCATCCACTCAATACCCAACACACACAAACATACCTCGCATTATCATGCACCCAAGACATCTACCCCTTCACAATCTACAACCACTCCCTCAACTTCCTAATCCGATAACGCTTATGATGAACTTCCCTGTGTTTCCAAAAAACTCTTCCTGTGTGACCTTGGCCTTATATATATCTACCCCTGCAAACCACACCCAGAAGGACCCCATCCAGCTCCGAGTCCATCCCTTCCACCTCCATGGCCTCCCCTACCCCCTGTGAATAGCCATTCTTTTGCCCCAAAAAGCCCAGAAGCTCAGAAGAAGCCCCCCTCCCAAGCCCAAGTCAAAGCCCACCCCCTTCCCAAATAACATTCGCCCCCGGATAATCCCTGTGGTGCCTGCCTGCCTCCTTGGTGCTCTTTTCTGTGGAGGTTACATGGCAGTCAGAAGTCAAGTTGGGGCACTACTGTGTGCTATTGTTAGCATTTGTTATAGACTGGCCAATGGCCTTTGGACAATATTGATAGTTTTCATTTATAAACCCAACAGTTGTTTTGTTTTAGGTACACTTTTGTCCTGCACTTCCTTTTCTGGCTTTCTGTTGTCCCTGTGTGACTTTGGTTGTGTGCTTGCAGCTGTGTGTGTTTTATCCTGCATGCTGCTCCAGTTGCTGTGGTCAGCAGTATGTGAGTTTGTGTGCAGCGCTGTTGACACCTAGGTAAAGGGTATATGTTGTGTGTATATGTATGTGTGTGTAAGAGCAATGGTGATTTAATGGCATTGTGCACCGATTGGTATGGTAAGTATCCCCCTGATCTGGCTTATGTATTCATGAGATGTGTGTCATCTTGAGTTGTGTATGTGCAGACATGGAGTGAGTTGATTTATGCAACCTTAGTTTGCATTTGCCTGTGCATGTGTGCATTTAGGTGTGTGTTCCTTGGAAATGGTTCTTGTAGAAGTATGTCCCTTGCAGTGGGAATTGTATGTGCTCTATTGACTTTCCCTTCCCCATAGTGCAGATATGTCTAACAATTGGTTTTGCCATTGTTTGTCCCAAAGTCCCATGTAGGGCCATTTCCTGAGGAGATGTTGTTTGAGGGCCTGTTCAAAGTGTTCTATGTCCCAGTGCAGTCTCCTTCCCTGTGTGTCCCATTTAGCTCTATCCCAATTGTGTAGGTGTTGTTCTTGTGTTGTTTGTGGTGTATTTGTGTCTCTGTGTTTTATGCATGCCATTGTGCTTCCATTTTGCTGCGATTTGTGTGTCCATTGCAGGGCTGTTTACTTGTGGTGGTGTTTGTGTTTCATACTACATCGATAGGAATGAGTGTTGCATGTGTGGGCAGTCCCTGGCCAGTGTGAAATATAGTTGTGTGAGCTGTAATTGTTTATGTGCTGTAGGTGTGTTGCTGTATGTGACAATGCTGTGTAGCTTTGAGCATGTGTAGGTGTCCATGTTGCTGTATGTCAGTGAGAGTGTATTTTATGAGATGTGTGCCTGCTGCCAATGGCATCCTCCCTACGATGTGTTTGATGGCGCTACAAGCTCTTTTTAAATGTTGATGATACAGGTAGGTGTGTGTACTCATGGTTATTGGCCTCCACGTCGATGTTGATTTCATGGCCTCTCGACAAGCAGCAGCGCGATGTTTGTGAATGACTCCATGGCAGCCTTGGATGTGTGAAGCTGCCTGCAGGTGAGTGTTTCCCTTTACACTGTCCATTTCCATCAGCTTGTACATGGTGTTTGGACCACCACTGTCGCATTGGCATAGTGCAACCTCATAATGGGTCCAGCGGAAACACTGTCTCTGTCAGCCTGTTTATACTTCCTCTGCACCGTGGCAGTCTGTGCTGCCTGGCGGTGCTGTCGGACTGTTGGAGGTCATCTGTTTATGAGACTGCCAAATTCATAATATGGCAGTCTGCTTCGCCAGACCATTGGCGATCGGACCGCCATCATGGCAGTCACGGTGTTGTGTAGCCATTTTAGTTATAGATCCATATATGTTATTTTAGCAAAATAGGCCTGGCACTGTGCACTTCAACACAGATATACTTTATTCATCTTTATTTATTATTTTAACAGTAGCCACATTTGCGGTCTTGTTTTTATTTCTCTCTATCTAGCTGTTCTTTGCCTAGGTCAGCACTGCGTTATTAAACAAGGCTTTTCTTTCACTCTGTGCTTTTTTCAAGGCTGCAGTAAGATAGGTTGCTGATAAACGTGATAACTATTTGTATCTAGTGCTCATAGAAACATTCACATCCTTACGTAGGGACATTTTCTCAGAACATCAGCTGTTTTATTATAAAAGCACTTCTCTGTCCCATACACATTAGAGAGAGATTCCAGCCAAATGACCACAACTATATGCTGATTGCTGAATGCTTTGCTACAGCTGCTTATGTAGACTACAGCTCAGGTATGAGGGATGATGTCTTCCCAGGGGAACCTGAAGGGCAGAAATAGAGCTTAACATGCTGTGCTCTAACAAAGCCTAGGTAGGAAATATTTTTAATGATTTTAGTGACGATATGGTAGCATTATTTTTATGCTTTACTCTCCTCGTCACTACTTTAATACTGTCATGTGTTATAGTCCTGGTTATTGCAGTACATGCTTTATTATCAAAGAGGCAGTTGCTTCATTAAAACCTTATTAAAACATACTGCCTCTGATTGTCCTTGTATATGTGAGACTACTGTAACTGAGAGAAACGGATGTGATCTGAGTGACCACAATTTCCCTGAGGATTCATTTGTGTCATGCGCTCCGCTGCCCAATCATCCCTGCTCTTGGGTAGAGATTAGGCACTGCTAGTTAGCCGGAACAAAACCAAGATTAGGCCAACAGGTGTCACCTGTAGTGGGTTAGACTCAGTCCCCCACAGCGCAAGTGATTCTGCTGCTAAAATCCATTAGTCTTATTAGAATAATGAGAGCCTACAAAACAACAGGACCGCCAAACTTGTTAAGATGTTCACCCATAGACTAACAATGGGTCACACTATTACATTTAATAAGTGCTGAATTCAGTTTGAGATAAGCTAGTAAAATGATTGAAGGGCTAATTTTTATAGTGATTTAAAATCCAATTGAATGGGAAAGTCAGATTATATATTAATGTGGAGGAACAAACACTTTTAGGAAGTTATCTGTTTCCTGTCCAGAAACAAAAAGCTTTCCTGCTAGTATCCAACTGCCTCGCAACCCTTGATGGATTCCCTTGAGTGAGATCTGGATTGCTCCCAGATAGCGGACAAAGGGGCTCTTGATATGTGTCTTTCTTGCTTTACCAGAATGGCCTGGGGAATGTGCCCATTTCCTTCATGAGCTTCAAAGGATGTCAATGCTGTCACTGGCAGACGTAGCTCACATCTGAGCGTACCTCTCTTTAGTCCTTCTAATCAGGCTTGCTTCAAAGCCAGTGTGAGGTTAAAGGGTGCCAGAACTGGTTTAGGGGGTGGACAAAGCTACTCACAGCCTTTCATTGGGCAGAAAGGTGACAAACTTTGACACCTTCTTCAGAACACAACTGGACCTGTAGGAGACAGAAGAGGACTGCACCTGCTGTTAAGACCTGTGAGGAGAACCATAAGGGCTGGAACTGTGCAGCCTTGTACCCAGGACAGGGACGTTCTACACACTTTGCCTGGAGAACTCTTGAGGGACTCCGACAAATGTGACAGCAGATCCACAAATAATACATTGCTGGTGGGCCTGATTTTGCCATAGCGGCCTACATTCTCCTCTCCTTTTGGAAACCAGCAATAACACGGCTGCTCCAACTCCATCCTGCAGCTCCCTCAACACTACCATCACAGAGGGCTCGATCGACGCGGAAGTCCTACAGGGCACGAAAACTCGAACTGGAGCATTTCCTGCCTAAATCAAAGGGTTCACTGAGGTTCCATCCTGACACCAGAAACATCAACAGGACCTGGTCCTTGTGTCCAAATGGCGCTCCATCGCACCTGGCCTTAAACCTTAGCCTTGTCCCAGTGTAACATAACTAGTTTCTCCCAGTTTGCATTTAATGCTTTTTGTTGCTATTTTTAATTACATTTTTTTAACTTTAAAAAATAAAATCTCCTATCCCCTTATTTGATTATGTAATTTTGGTGTCATTTTGTTAGGTATTTTCTGTTTTTATACCTTGGAGTAAAATGTTTATTTTGTTATGTTTTTGTTCTTTTAAATGCTTTGTACATTTTCTTATCTTAAGCATGTCTGCTCTGTGCCATTGATATCAACAGTTGAGATCAGGTTTAAATTACTGAAGCCTTGATTAGACCTAACAAGCATAGTGCCATGGTTACTTGTGGTGGACTACCATCAATCTCAACTAAAGATCCACTTTCTCACAAGTATGAATGTGTTTATCATCTTCCCCTTATGAAGCTCAATTTCTTGGTGAATGCCAGGGTGCCTTCTAGACAATTGTTCTAAGATCTCGCCTGCTTTTTCTTTCTCATTTCTCACCACCGGTCCAACATCTTAAAACCATGCACTGCGTACTCCTCTCTATCGCCCTCTCAATTAACATCACTTCCGACTAAGAATCATTGTGAACACCAATTCAATTTTCCTCATGGCATGCAGGGAACAAATCATTGCTCTCAAACGCTTAGCTGCAGAACATCTTGGGTTGCATTATGCACTTAGCAGCTGTGCTGCACTTCATGGATTTGTCTGTGGAGGTGAGCAATAAAAGGAAACCCTCACCATCATCAATATCATTGGCATGGCATAACAACCTCAGGGTACGCTCCATAATTAATGGGTAGAGGGCAGGGAGCAGATAACACCCATGTCAGTGACAGAGTGTACCTCTACGCAGGGGAAGGAAACATTCTTTCAGCATAGTGAGACCAGCCACAGCAGTCTTCATCTTGGGAAGTAAATATGAACCTCAAATATACCAACCCATAGAAGAGACACCCAATCTTGAGATGGTGGAACTTCCTCGGGTTAAGTGAGACTGTGGTTCAGTGTCATGGATGCTTATTGTTTCCTATTGCTAGTTTTCCTTTAATAAACATATACATCCTAGTTGTATGCATAATATCGAATTTACCAAATAATTAGATTTCAGGATGCAATATTTTATTTATTAAGGGCAGCCCTTTATCAGTTGGGATGAAACCCCTCTTCAGCATGGTCCTAGATGCACACACCTCATCTCTTTCCTTAACATGCAGGTATGGCGAAAGAATGTTATTGTCAGGATATCTTCTGACATAAATGTTGTGTCCTAAATATTGTTTAAAAAAATATTGCCTTATATCTTTTGCTGAAGTTTGTTTCTGCCTTCAAGTTCACACAGTAGGGTGTATTGATTTGTTCTAATTATAAAAAGAGAGCAGCAATTGAAAGCAGTGAATCACAGCACTTCAAAAGACACTTCTAGGCACAATTATTCCCAACCGCACTACATTCCCTTGTTTCTTGCAGTTGCTTCAGAATCTTTTTCAGTATTGTATTTTTTGTTTAACATTGCATTCTTTGTGATGTTTTTGTGCTTTGTGAATGTTTTTGATTTTAAGCTGCTCTAGTACTTATTATGAGTAGTCAAGTAATCCAGTTACAACATTTAGGGGGGTATTATGACCTTGGCGGACAGCGGTAAAATGGAGAATAGTACTGCCAACAGGCTGGCTGTACTTTTCCCCATATAAAGACATTGTCGGTTTGGCTCAATCCAAACCGCCAATGTACCACTCCTCCCGCCACAGCGGTAATGACCGCTGGGCTGGAGACTTCAGTCTCCAGCTCGGCGGGCGTTACTTGCCCGCCTGCGGGATTATGACCCCATCTACCACCATGGTTTTTGTGGCAACCGTACCACCACATAAACCATGGCGGTAGGCCCTATCAGTGACAGGGAATCCCTTCCCTGTCAATGATAGGGGTCTTCTCCACCCCTCCCCCTCCACAGATTCCCTCCCACCCCCTCCTCCTCAGACCCCCCAACACAAACACACATCTTCATGCACACATGAACACATTCATACACACACTCATACCCACATTCATTCCTGCATTCATACATCCATTCACACACACATCCACACACACTGACATATATTTAAACACACATGCATTCACACAATACAACATACACGCACCCACACATCCATACATGCACACACATACAACATGCGTCACACACCCACATACACGCAAGCACAGACATACACACACAACACCCCCACCCCCTTCCCCTGTTGGAGCACCCACTTACCTGTGTTCATGGGGTCCTCTGGCAGGACACGGTATAGGGCACTGCTGCCAGTGGAAGACCGCCAGGCTGTATCATGTGTCATGATACCGTCTGTGGCTGACTACTGGTGTGGCGCTGCAGCTGGCAGCAGCGCCTCCTTACCACCATCCGCCGCCATGGCCACAGCCAGATTTCTGCCATCCTTCTGGCGGAAATCCAGCTGTGGTCATAATACAGCAGATGGCTGGAAGCCGCGGCGAAGGTCTTTTGGTGGCCGTCACCTCGGCGGTATGTGGTTTTTACCACCAAGGTCCTAATAAGGGCCATAATGTTTAAAATTACATGCAGATGTCCATTTGCTGTGTGACAAGGTATAAATCCGTAAGTGCCAATAACCAGGTGAATAATGATCACCTTCAAACATGATTCCATGTGAAAATGTATAAGTATCAGCAGTGGTATGTATAATATAAAATGTTTTTGCATGTGGTGAATACAGAGCTATCACATGTCATGTTGTAAATTAATTAATTATAAATACAGTATTATCTATTTTTAAAAAGCAGAACGTGCGAGACCTGGACTCTGGTAAACCCAAATTTTGAAAAAAATAAAAATCCTTGGTCCAACCACTTCACACTAATCAGATGCACAGGGGAACACACTCAAATCAGCACCTCCATAAGAGAGAGAAGCATATGCCTACAAAAGTAGCCCCCATGGAAACATTTTGTGCAACACCACCATGGATTCATCATACAAGACCACTTCATGATGTTGTGCCACATACCCATACTGTTGCAGAATGCCATGCAGAAGTATGCACAGAACTATGCAGTCCAGTGATGATGAAAGCCACAAAGAAATTCTAATCCCCCCTCCCCGATGATGGATTCTATGTTTTGCTGCAAGACAGTGGCATGTGATTGAGTGTAAATGAGCCAAATCCTAGGAGAGGGAACATAAGAACCTCGTGGCATATACGTTTGACACCAGGTTTGCCAAAACAAATATTTTGGGAATTGTAGCCAAGTGGCTTCCACAGAGAAGAAGTCCACATGTATTGTAGTCAAGTGGCTGCCACATAAAAGTAGGCATACCTATGCCATCCCTCATCCTCAGTCAGTGACGGTATGATGGATGTACAAGCCGGAATACATTAAAATGATAGATCCCATTTACGTTTCTCTTTCTATTGACTGAATATGAACAACAGTGAATTGAAAGTGCATACCAGAGTCCATGTTTCATCTTGTGTATGTTATTGATGCACTGACTGACCAAATACTGAAACATTTATATACACCTGCAAATTCTCTTTAGTTGATGCAGCATAGTAATCACACATGTAGAGAACCAGCTATGCTGTATGAGCAATCATATAATCATGCCATATCTGAAAACTACAGCTGAATTGGCATTAAGGATGCTGATGGCTAGATACCATGAGGCATATTTAACAAAGAGTTGTGTAGGGACACAACTCTTAATTTAGATTTATCAGTCGATGCAAGGTCACCCTACATGGTCTTGCCTAGCTTGATAAATCTAATCTAGAGTAACATAACACAGCACACATCACTACTTTGCATTACTCTGCCCTGGGAAGACATTCCAGGTGTGGAGCATGGGTGTTCCCATGCATCCACCAATGGATTTTTGCACATTCCCATATTTACCATTACTGGTGGACCTGGGAATGAGTGAAAATCTTACATCTCCCGAGGTGAGGCGTAGCAAGGAGAAATATCTTTATTTCTTCTTGGTACTTCCTCTATGCCTCTCAGGACTATTTTTGCGCGGGTGCCTGCATTGGTGCGAGACAGCACATTGTGAGCCAGTGCATGGAAGACAAGAATAAGCAATAAAATGATAATTATGGTGCATTCCTGCCCTTTCCCTATCATGCACTGCAGTGCAGCAACGTGATTTGTTGAGCTGCACTGCATGATTGTTTATTACATATGCCCCCAAAGGTCTGTCACATAGCCATGACATGCACCATGCTACTGAGGCAACACATGCACTTCCCTGATGACATCAAGGATCTAGGCAGCAGCAAATGAATCAGAAAATGACTGACAAGAGCAACAGGAGAAGGTACAACAGGATGACCCTGGAATTATAATTATAAATTATAAATTGTTTTTGAAAACGTATTTGCCTACTTGATGTCATAGATTTGTATTAGATAAGTAAAAGGAACGATATAATCTGTGTAAAGTATCTTTTATTGCATTGAACAACAGTGTTTATGACTTTGGTAATAAAAACACTGTCATCATTACCCATTCCAGATGTAATCACCTGAATGGACGTGGCTAAAATGAGGATACCCTTCTCTGAGATGTTCCCAAAACGTGAACTAAAGACAGAGAAATGCAATGACTGCACAAATGAAAATCATGTAACTTCAGCATAATAAGCCCTAAAGCTAGGTATTTATCTAAACATTTGTCTTTGGGGAAGCCTACCTTAGCTGGTTTGCAAGTTGGACTGTACTGGTAGACTGTGTTTTAAATCTCTTGGGGGAGGGCTATGTTGAGGGTTGTGTTGATGTAGTGGGTGGTACATTGAATGGAGAGTGCTATCCTTGCTGGCAACCTGTTTTCTGCGAGACAGTACCATTTCTGCATCAGTAACAACCTTCCCAGAGTATTAAATGAAGCACTTCGGGTTGGCTGGTCTTCCAACATCTGACACCTTGAGGGTGATTGCAGTTGTAATTCATTTGAGCACACGCGGTGAACCATGTTTAATTAACTGTACTGTAGAGCAATGCAGGCTCCTCAGCCCACTCCAAGTTGCTGCTGCCCTTAGGGATTGATTCCAGACTTTCAGATTTTTTGTCATATGTTCTGCGTACAGCCTTCTTTCTTTTTCCCAAATAAAGCATATGCTGTGCAAATTCCTGATTGACTGGGATTTGTTGAGAGGATTCTTTCACTTCTGCGTCCGAGGTTTCAACAGTCTAATGCACTGTTGTATAATATGGTGGACTCAAATGTGCCGTGGTTCAGATGACTTTATTACCTCAGTAGATGATTCCTCCTTGGGACCACCAGCAAACAGTGCACAGGCAACGGGACCATGTCCTTTAGCCTGATGTGCTCATCATCCACCATGGCACCGAGCTGTGAGGAGAAAGGACAAGGGATCAGATTAAAGGGAAAACTGAAACCAGAGAGGAAGGAGTGAGGCGGGCCATCACACGCTGGAAAATGTTCTCCTAGTGAAAGGTCCCTTGGTGGGAAATTAACACGTGAAGGAGGGACATGTAGCAAAATGCACCAATAAAACTGAAGCATTTAAGACAAGCACAACAAAGAACGAATTACAAGAGTGGGCCTGACTAAAGCCCCTATAATGAACACAGCATGTCTCACAGAGACACATGCGCTGCCTAGTCCTGACCTAAAAATCATCTAACCATACACACACAAATTCGTCCATCAATGAATGCGCACTTATACATTGTAGGAAGTTGGCTCTGTATGTGCTATTTCAAAGTAAGGAATAGCATGCACAGAGTCCAAGGGTTCCCCTTAGAGGTAAAATAGTGGTAAAAATAGATAATACTAATGCTCTATTTTGTGGTAGTGTGGTCGAGCAGTAGGCTTATCCAAGGAGTAGTGTTAAGCATTTGTTGTACATACACATAGACAATAAATGAGGTACACACACTCAGAGACAAATCCAGCCAATAGGTTTTTGTATAGAAAAATATCTTTTCTTAGTTTATTTTAAGAACCACAGGCTCAAATTCTACATGTAATATCTCCTTCGAAAGGTATTGCAGGTAAGTACTTCAGGAACTTCAAATCATCAAAATTGCATGTATACTTTTCAAGTTATTCACAAATAGCTGTTTTAAAAGTGGACACTTAGTGCAATTTTCACAGTTCCTAGGGGAGGTAAGTATTTGTTAGGTTAACCAGGTAAGTAAGACACTTACAGGGCTTAGTTTTTGGTCCAAGGTAGCCCACCGTTGGGGGTTCAGAGCAACCCCAAAGTCACCACACCAGCAGCTCAGGGCCGGTCAGGTGCAGAGTTCAAAGTGGTGCCCAAAACGCATAGGCTAGAATGGAGAGAAGGGGGGTGCCCCGGTTCCGGTCTGCTTGCAGGTAAGTACCCGCGTCTTCGGAGGGCAGACCAGGGGGGTTTTGTAGGGCACCGGGGGGGACACAAGTCCACACAGAAATTTCACCCTCAGCGGCGCGGGGGCGGCCGGGTGCAGTGTAGAGACAAGCGTCGGGTTCGCAATGTTAGTCTATGAGAGATCTCGGGATCTCTTCAGCGCTGCAGGCAGGCAAGGGGGGGGGTTCCTCGGGGAAACCTCCACTTGGGCAAGGGAGAGGGACTCCTGGGGGTCACTTCTCCAGTGAAAGTCCGGTCCGTCAGGTCCTGGGGGCTGCGGGTGCAGGGTCTCTCCCAGGCGTCGGGACTTTAGGTTCAAAGAGTCGCGGTCAGGGGAAGCCTCGGGATTCCCTCTGCAGGCGGCGCTGTGGGGGCTCAGGGGGGACAGGTTTTGGTACTCACAGTATCAGAGTAGTCCTGGGGTCCCTCCTGAGATGTTGGATCGCCACCAGCCGAGTCGGTGTCGCCGGGTGCAGTGTTGCAAGTCTCACGCTTCTTGCGGGGAGCTTGCAGGGTTCTTTCAAGGTTGCTGGAAACAAAGTTGCAGCCTTTCTTGGAGCAGGTCCGCTGTCCTCGGGAGTTTCTTGTCTTTTCGAAGCAGGGGCAGTCCTCAGAGGATGTCGAGGTCGCTGGTCCCTTTGGAAGGCGTCGCTGGAGCAGGATCTTTGGAAGGCAGGAGACAGGCCGGTGAGTTTCTGGAGCCAAGGCAGTTGTCGTCTTCTGGTCTTCCGCTGCAGGGGTTTTCAGCTGGGCAGTCCTTCTTCTTGTAGTTGCAGGAATCTAATTTTCTAGGGTTCAGGGTAGCCCTTAAATACTAAATTTAAGGGCGTGTTTAGGTCTGGGGGGTTAGTAGCCAATGGCTACTAGCCCTGAGGGTGGGTACACCCTCTTTGTGCCTCCTCCCAAGGGGAGGGGGTCACAATCCTAACCCTATTGGGGGAATCCTCCATCTGCAAGATGGAGGATTTCTAAAAGTTAGAGTCACTTCAGCTCAGGACACCTTAGGGGCTGTCCTGACTGGCCAGTGACTCCTCCTTGTTTTTCTCATTATTTTCTCCGGCCTTGCCGCCAAAAGTGGGGCCTGGCCGGAGGGGGCGGGCAACTCCACTAGCTGGAGTGTCCTGCTGGGTTGGCACAAAGGAGGTGAGCCTTTGAGGCTCACCGCCAGGTGTGACAATTCCTGCCTGGGAGAGGTGTTAGCATCTCCACCCAGTGCAGGCTTTGTTACTGGCCTCAGAGTGACAAAGGCACTCTCCCCATGGGGCCAGCAACATGTCTCGGTTTGTGGCAGGCTGCTAAAACTAGTCAGCCTACACAGATAGTCGGTTAAGTTTCAGGGGGCACCTCTAAGGTGCCCTCTGGGGTGTATTTGACAATAAAATGTACACTGGCATCAGTGTGCATTTATTGTGCTGAGAAGTTTGATACCAAACTTCCCAGTTTTCAGTGTAGCCATTATGGTGCTGTGGAGTTCGTGTTTGACAAACTCCCAGACCATATACTCTTATGGCTACCCTGCACTTACAATGTCTAAGGTTTTGTTTAGACACTGTAGGGGTACCATGCTCATGCACTGGTACCCTCACCTATGGTATAGTGCACCCTGCCTTAGGGCTGTAAGGCCTGCTAGAGGGGTGGCTTACCTATACTGCATAGGCAGTGAGAGGCTGGCATGGCACCCTGAGGGGAGTGCCATGTCGACTTACTCGTTTTGTCCTCACTAGCACACACAAGCTGGCAAGCAGTGTGTCTGTGCTGAGTGAGAGGTCTCCAGGGTGGCATAAGACATGCTGCAGCCCTTAGAGACCTTCCTTGGCATCAGGGCCCTTGGTACTAGAAGTACCAGTTACAAGGGACTTATCTGGATGCCAGGGTCTGCCAATTGTGGATACAAAAGTACAGGTTAGGGAAAGAACACTGGTGCTGGGGCCTGGTTAGCAGGCCTCAGCACACTTTCAATTGTAAACATAGCATCAGCAAAGGCAAAAAGTCAGGGGGCAACCATGCCAAGGAGGCATTTCCTTACACAACCCCCCCCCAAACGAAAGAGGATGAGACTAACCTTTCCCAAGAGAGTCTTCATTTTCTAAGTGGAAGAACCTGGAAAGGCCATCTGCATTGGCATGGGCAGTCCCAGGTCTGTGTTCCACTATAAAGTCCATTCCCTGTAGGGAGATGGACCACCTCAACAGTTTAGGATTTTCACCTTTCATTTGCATCAGCCATTTGAGAGGTCTGTGGTCAGTTTGAACCAGGAAGTGAGTCCCAAAGAGGTATGGTCTCAGCTTCTTCAGGGACCAAACCACAGCAAAGGCCTCCCTCTCAATGGCACTCCAACGCTGCTCCCTGGGGAGTAACCTCCTGCTAATGAAAGCAACAGGCTGGTCAAGGCCATCATCATTTGTTTGGGACAAAACTGCCCCTATCCCATGTTCAGAGGCATCTGTCTGCACAATGAACTGCTTAGAATAATCTGGAGCTTTTAGAACTGGTGCTGAGCACATTGCTTGTTTCAGGGTGTCAAAGGCCTGTTGGCATTCCACAGTCCAGTTCACTTTCTTGGGCATTTTCTTGGAGGTGAGTTCAGTGAGGGCTGTCACAATGGATCCATATCCCTTCACAAACCTCCTGTAGTACCCAGTCAAGCCAAGGAATGCCCTGACTTGAGTCTGGGTTTTTGGAGCTACCCAGTCCAGAATAGTCTGGATCTTGGGTTGGAGTGGCTGAACTTGGCCTCCACCTACAAGGTGGCCCAAGTAAACCACAGTTCCCTGCCCTATCTGGCATTTGGATGCCTTGATAGAGAGGCCTGCAGATTGCAGAGCCTTCAAAACCTTCCTCAGGTGGACCAGGTGATCCTGCCAGGTGGAGCTAAAGACAGCAATATCATCAAGATAAGCTGTGCTAAAGGACTCCAAGCCAGCAAGGACTTGATTCACCAACCTTTGGAAGGTGGCAGGGGCATTCTTTAAACCAAAGGGCATAACAGTAAACTGATAATGCCCATCAGGTGTGGAGAATGCTGTCTTTTCTTTTGCTCCAGGTGCCATTTTTATTTGCCAGTACCCTGCTGTCAAGTCAAAGGTACTTAGAAATTTGGCAGCACCTAATTTATCAATGAGCTCATCAGCTCTTGGAATTGGATGGGCATCTGTCTTGGTGACAGAATTGAGCCCTCTGTAGTCCACACAAAACCTCATCTCTTTCTTTCCATCTTTGGTGTGAGGTTTGGGGACTAAGACCACTGGGCTAGCCCAGGGGCTGTCAGAGCGCTCAATTACTCCCAATTCCAGCATCTTGTGGACTTCCACCTTGATGCTTTCCTTAACATGGTCAGACTGTCTAAAGATTTTGTTTTTGACAGGCATGCTGTCTCCTGTGTCCACATCATGGGTACACAGGTGTGTCTGACCAGGGGTCAAGGAGAAGAGTTCAGGAAACTGTTGTAGGACTCTCCTACAATCAGCCTGCTGTTGGCCAGAGAGGGTGTGAGTAGATCACTCCATCTACTGTGCCATCTTTTGGGTCTGATGACAGAAGATCAGGGAGAGGTTCACTCTCTGCTTCCTGATCCTCATCTGTTACCATCAACAGATTCACATCAGCCCTGTCATGGAAGAGCTTAAGGCGGTTCACATGGATCACCCTCTTGGGGCTCCTGCTTGTGCCCAGGTCCACCAAGTAGGTGACCTGACTCTTCCTCTCTAGTACTGGGTAAGGGCCACTCCATTTGTCCTGGAGTGCCCTGGGAGCCACAGGCTCCAGAACCCAGACTTTCTGCCCTGGTTGGAACTCAACCAGTGCAGCCTTTTGGTCATACCAAAACTTCTGGAGCTGTTGGCTGGCCTCAAGGTTTTTGGTTGCCTTTTCCATGTACTCTGCCATTCTAGAGCGAAGGCCAAGTACATAGTCCACTATGTCCTGTTTAGGCTCATGGAGAGGTCTCTCCCAGCCTTCTTTAACAAGGGCAAGTGGTCCCCTTACAGGATGACCAAACAGAAGTTCAAAGGGTGAGAATCCTACTCCCTTCTGTGGCACCTCTCTGTAAGCGAAAAGCAGACATGGCAAGAGGACATCCCATCTCCTTTTGAGCTTTTCTAGGAGCCCCATGATCATGCCTTTTAATGTCTTGTTGAATCGCTCAACCAAGCCATTAGTTTGTGGATGGTATGGTGTAGTGAATTTATAAGTCACTCCACACTCATTCCACATGTGCTTTAGGTATGCTGACATGAAGTTGGTACCTCTGTCAGACACCACCTCCTTAGGGAAACCCACTCTGGTAAAGATACCAATGAGGGCCTTGGCTACTGCAGGGGCAGTAGTCGACCTAAGGGGAATAGCTTCAGGATACCTGGTAGCATGATCCACTACTACCAGGATATACATATTTCCTGAGGCTGTGGGAGGTTCTAGTGGACCAACTATGTCCACACCCACTCTTTCAAAGGGAACCCCCACCACTGGAAGTGGAATGAGGGGGGCCTTTGGATGCCCACCTGTCTTACCACTGGCTTGACAGGTGGGGCAGGAGAGGCAAAACTCCTTAACCAGGTTGGACATATTGGGCCAGTAGAAGTGGTTGACTAACCTCTCCCACGTCTTGGTTTGTCCCAAATGTCCAGCAAGGGGAATGTCATGGGCCAATGTTAGGATGAACTTCCTGAACAGCTGAGGCACTACCACTCTCCTAGTGGCACCAGGTTTGGGGTCTCTGGCCTCAGTGTACAGGAGTCCATCTTCCCAATAGACCCTATGCGTTCCATTTTTCTTGCCTTTGGACTCTTCAGCAGCTTGCTGCCTAAGGCCTTCAAGAGAGGGACAGGTTTCTTGTCCCTTACACAGCTCCTCCCTTGAGGGTCCCCCTGGGCCCAAGAGCTCAACCTGGTAAGGTTCAAGCTCCAAAGGCTCAGTTCCCTCAGAGGGCAGAACTTCTTCCTGAGAAGAGAGGTTCCCTTTCTTTTGCTGTGTTGCAGTTGGTTTCCCAACTGCCTTTCCTGTTCTCTTGGTAGGCTGGGCCATTCTTCCAGACTCCAGCTCTACTTGTTCACCCTGTGCCTTGCATTGTGCTCTTGTTTTCACACACACCAGTTCAGGGATACCCAGCATTGCTGCATGGGTTTTTAGCTCTACCTCAGCCCATGCTGAGGACTCCAGGTCATTTCCAAGCAGACAGTCCACTGGGATATTTGAGGAGACCACCACCTGTTTCAGGCCATTGACCCCTCCCCATTCTAAAGTAACCATTGCCATGGGATGTACTTTTCTCTGATTGTCAGCGTTGGTGACTGTGTAAGTTTTTCCAGTCAGGTATTGGCCAGGGGAAACCAGTTTCTCTGTCACCATGGTGACACTGGCGCCTGTATCCCTCAGGCCCTCTATTCTAGTCCCATTAATTAAGAGTTGCTGTCTGTATTTTTGCATGTTAGGCGGCCAGACAGCTAGTGTGGCTAAATCCACCCCACCCTCAGAAACTAGAGTAGCTTCAGTGTGGACCCTGATTTGCTCTGGGCACACTGTTGATCCCACTTGGAGACTAGCCATACCAGTGTTACCTGGATGGGAGTTTGGAGTGGAACCTTTCTTGGGACAGGCCTTGTCTCCAGTTTGGTGTCCATGCTGTTTACAGCTATGACACCAGGCCTTTTTGGGATCAAAGTTTTTACCCTTGTACCCATTGTTTTGTGAAGAGGCTCTGGGCCCACCCTCCTGTGCAGGTTTTTGGGGGCCTGTAGAAGACTCTTTACTATTTTTAGTTTTGGTTGTCTCATCACCCTTCCCCTGGGGAGTCTTTGTGACCCCTTTCTTTTGGTCACCCCCTGTTGAAGTCTTGGACACCCTTGTCTTGACCCAATGGTCCGCCTTCTTTCCCAATTCTTGGGGAGAAATTGGTCCTAGGTCTACCAGATGCTGATGCAGTTTATCATTGAAACAATTACTTAACAGGTGTTCTTTCACAAATAAATTGTACAGCCCATCATAATTACTTACACCACTGCCTTGAATCCAACCATCTAGTGTTTTCACTGAGTAGTCTACAAAGTCAACCCAGGTCTGGCTCGAGGATTTTTGAGCCCCCCTGAATCTAATCCTATACTCCTCAGTGGAGAATCCAAAGCCCTCAATCAGGGTACCCTTCATGAGGTCATAAGATTCTGCATCTTGTCCAGAGAGTGTGAGGAGTCTATCCCTACACTTTCCTGTGAACATTTCCCAAAGGAGAGCACCCCAGTGAGCTCTGTTCACTTTTCTGGTTACACAAGCCCTCTCAAAAGCTGTGAACCATTTGGTGATGTCATCACCATCTTCATATTTAGTTACAATCCCTTTAGGGATTTTCAACATGTCAGGAGAATCTCTGACCCTATTTATGTTGCTGCCACCATTGATGGGTCCTAGGCCCATCTCTTGTCTTTCCCTCTCTATGGCTAGGATCTGTCTTTCCAAAGCCAATCTTTTGGCCATCCTGGCTAACTGGATGTCCTCTTCACTGGGGCTATCCTCAGTGATTTCAGAGGTGTTGGTCTCTCCTGTGAGGGAACCAGCATCTCTGACTATTATTTTAGGAGTCAGGGTTTGAGGGACCCTGTTCTCCCTAGATAGGACTGGTAGGGGGGAATTGTCCTCCAAGTCACTATCCTCTTCCTCTGAGTTGCCACCCTCAGAGGGGTTGGCCTTTTCAAACTCTGCCAAAAGCTCCTGGAGCTGTATTTTGGTAGGTTTGGGGCCCATTGTTATTTTCTTTATTTTACAGAGTGACCTTAGCTCCCTCATCTTAAGATGGAGGTAAGGTGTGGTGTCGAGTTCCACCACAGTCACATCTGTGCTAGACATTTTGCTTCTAAAAGTTGGAATACTTTTTAAGAATCTACAACTGGTTCTAGAATCTAATTTCAAACTTTTAACAAACTTTTAAACTCTAAAAGAAATGCTAAACAGGATCTAACACAAGGCCCTAGCAGGTCTTTTAAGAATTTAGAAAACTTTTCAAATTGCAAAAATCAATTTCTAATGACAATTTTGGAATTTGTCGTGTGATCAGGTATTGGCTGAGTAGTCCAGCAAATGCAAAGTCTTGTACCCCACCGCTGATCCACCAATGTAGGAAGTTGGCTCTGTATGTGCTATTTCAAAGTAAGGAATAGCATGCACAGAGTCCAAGGGTTCCCCTTAGAGGTAAAATAGTGGTAAAAATAGATAATACTAATGCTCTATTTTGTGGTAGTGTGGTCGAGCAGTAGGCTTATCCAAGGAGTAGTGTTAAGCATTTGTTGTACATACACATAGACAATAAATGAGGTACACACACTCAGAGACAAATCCAGCCAATAGGTTTTTGTATAGAAAAATATATTTTCTTAGTTTATTTTAAGAACCACAGGCTCAAATTCTACATGTAATATCTCCTTCGAAAGGTATTGCAGGTAAGTACTTCAGGAACTTCAAATCATCAAAATTGCATGTATACTTTTCAAGTTATTCACAAATAGCTGTTTTAAAAGTGGACACAGTGCAATTTTCATAGTTCCTAGGGGAGGTAAGTATTTGTTAGGTTAACCAGGTAAGTAAGACACTTACAGGGCTTAGTTTTTGGTCCAAGGTAGCCCACCGTTGGGGGTTCAGAGCAACCCCAAAGTCACCACACCAGCAGCTCAGGGCCGGTCAGGTGCAGAGTTCAAAGTGGTGCCCAAAACGCATAGGCTAGAATGGAGAGAAGGGGGGTGCCCCGGTTCCGGTCTGCTTGCAGGTAAGTACCCGCGTCTTCGGAGGGCAGACCAGGGGGGTTTTGTAGGGCACCGGGGGGGACACAAGTCCACACAGAAATTTCACCCTCAGCGGCGCGGGGGCGGCCGGGTGCAGTGTAGAGACAAGCGTCGGGTTCGCAATGTTAGTCTATGAGAGATCTCGGGATCTCTTCAGCGCTGCAGGCAGGCAAGGGGGGGGGTTCCTCGGGGAAACCTCCACTTGGGCAAGGGAGAGGGACTCCTGGGGGTCACTTCTCCAGTGAAAGTCCGGTCCGTCAGGTCCTGGGGGCTGCGGGTGCAGGGTCTCTCCCAGGCGTCGGGACTTTAGGTTCAAAGAGTCGCGGTCAGGGGAAGCCTCGGGATTCCCTCTGCAGGCGGCGCTGTGGGGGCTCAGGGGGGACAGGTTTTGGTACTCACAGTATCAGAGTAGTCCTGGGGTCCCTCCTGAGATGTTGGATCGCCACCAGCCGAGTCGGTGTCGCCGGGTGCAGTGTTGCAAGTCTCACGCTTCTTGCGGGGAGCTTGCAGGGTTCTTTCAAGGTTGCTGGAAACAAAGTTGCAGCCTTTCTTGGAGCAGGTCCGCTGTCCTCGGGAGTTTCTTGTCTTTTCGAAGCAGGGGCAGTCCTCAGAGGATGTCGAGGTCGCTGGTCCCTTTGGAAGGCGTCGCTGGAGCAGGATCTTTGGAAGGCAGGAGACAGGCCGGTGAGTTTCTGGAGCCAAGGCAGTTGTCGTCTTCTGGTCTTCCGCTGCAGGGGTTTTCAGCTGGGCAGTCCTTCTTCTTGTAGTTGCAGGAATCTAATTTTCTAGGGTTCAGGGTAGCCCTTAAATACTAAATTTAAGGGCGTGTTTAGGTCTGGGGGGTTAGTAGCCAATGGCTACTAGCCCTGAGGGTGGGTACACCCTCTTTGTGCCTCCTCCCAAGGGGAGGGGGTCACAATCCTAACCCTATTGGGGGAATCCTCCATCTGCAAGATGGAGGATTTCTAAAAGTTAGAGTCACTTCAGCTCAGGACATCTTAGGGGCTGTCCTGACTGGCCAGTGACTCCTCCTTGTTTTTCTCATTATTTTCTCCGGCCTTGCCGCCAAAAGTGGGGCCTGGCCGGAGGGGGCGGGCAACTCCACTAGCTGGAGTGTCCTGCTGGGTTGGCACAAAGGAGGTGAGCCTTTGAGGCTCACCGCCAGGTGTGACAATTCCTGCCTGGGAGAGGTGTTAGCATCTCCACCCAGTGCAGGCTTTGTTACTGGCCTCAGAGTGACAAAGGCACTCTCCCCATGGGGCCAGCAACATGTCTCGGTTTGTGGCAGGCTGCTAAAACTAGTCAGCCTACACAGATAGTCGGTTAAGTTTCAGGGGGCACCTCTAAGGTGCCCTCTGGGGTGTATTTGACAATAAAATGTACACTGGCATCAGTGTGCATTTATTGTGCTGAGAAGTTTGATACCAAACTTCCCAGTTTTCAGTGTAGCCATTATGGTGCTGTGGAGTTCGTGTTTGACAAACTCCCAGACCATATACTCTTATGGCTACCCTGCACTTACAATGTCTAAGGTTTTGTTTAGACACTGTAGGGGTACCATGCTCATGCACTGGTACCCTCACCTATGGTATAGTGCACCCTGCCTTAGGGCTGTAAGGCCTGCTAGAGGGGTGGCTTACCTATACTGCATAGGCAGTGAGAGGCTGGCATGGCACCCTGAGGGGAGTGCCATGTCGACTTACTCGTTTTGTCCTCACTAGCACACACAAGCTGGCAAGCAGTGTGTCTGTGCTGAGTGAGAGGTCTCCAGGGTGGCATAAGACATGCTGCAGCCCTTAGAGACCTTCCTTGGCATCAGGGCCCTTGGTACTAGAAGTACCAGTTACAAGGGACTTATCTGGATGCCAGGGTCTGCCAATTGTGGATACAAAAGTACAGGTTAGGGAAAGAACACTGGTGCTGGGGCCTGGTTAGCAGGCCTCAGCACACTTTCAATTGTAAACATAGCATCAGCAAAGGCAAAAAGTCAGGGGGCAACCATGCCAAGGAGGCATTTCCTTACACAACCCCCCCCCCAAACGAAAGAGGATGAGACTAACCTTTCCCAAGAGAGTCTTCATTTTCTAAGTGGAAGAACCTGGAAAGGCCATCTGCATTGGCATGGGCAGTCCCAGGTCTGTGTTCCACTATAAAGTCCATTCCCTGTAGGGAGATGGACCACCTCAACAGTTTAGGATTTTCACCTTTCATTTGCATCAGCCATTTGAGAGGTCTGTGGTCAGTTTGAACCAGGAAGTGAGTCCCAAAGAGGTATGGTCTCAGCTTCTTCAGGGACCAAACCACAGCAAAGGCCTCCCTCTCAATGGCACTCCAACGCTGCTCCCTGGGGAGTAACCTCCTGCTAATGAAAGCAACAGGCTGGTCAAGGCCATCATCATTTGTTTGGGACAAAACTGCCCCTATCCCATGTTCAGAGGCATCTGTCTGCACAATGAACTGCCTAGAATAATCTGGAGCTTTTAGAACTGGTGCTGAGCACATTGCTTGTTTCAGGGTGTCAAAGGCCTGTTGGCATTCCACAGTCCAGTTCACTTTCTTGGGCATTTTCTTGGAGGTGAGTTCAGTGAGGGCTGTCACAATGGATCCATATCCCTTCACAAACCTCCTGTAGTACCCAGTCAAGCCAAGGAATGCCCTGACTTGAGTCTGGGTTTTTGGAGCTACCCAGTCCAGAATAGTCTGGATCTTGGGTTGGAGTGGCTGAACTTGGCCTCCACCTACAAGGTGGCCCAAGTAAACCACAGTTCCCTGCCCTATCTGGCATTTGGATGCCTTGATAGAGAGGCCTGCAGATTGCAGAGCCTTCAAAACCTTCCTCAGGTGGACCAGGTGATCCTGCCAGGTGGAGCTAAAGACAGCAATATCATCAAGATAAGCTGTGCTAAAGGACTCCAAGCCAGCAAGGACTTGATTCACCAACCTTTGGAAGGTGGCAGGGGCATTCTTTAAACCAAAGGGCATAACAGTAAACTGATAATGCCCATCAGGTGTGGAGAATGCTGTCTTTTCTTTTGCTCCAGGTGCCATTTTTATTTGCCAGTACCCTGCTGTCAAGTCAAAGGTACTTAGAAATTTGGCAGCACCTAATTTATCAATGAGCTCATCAGCTCTTGGAATTGGATGGGCATCTGTCTTGGTGACAGAATTGAGCCCTCTGTAGTCCACACAAAACCTCATCTCTTTCTTTCCATCTTTGGTGTGAGGTTTGGGGACTAAGACCACTGGGCTAGCCCAGGGGCTGTCAGAGCGCTCAATTACTCCCAATTCCAGCATCTTGTGGACTTCCACCTTGATGCTTTCCTTAACATGGTCAGACTGTCTAAAGATTTTGTTTTTGACAGGCATGCTGTCTCCTGTGTCCACATCATGGGTACACAGGTGTGTCTGACCAGGGGTCAAGGAGAAGAGTTCAGGAAACTGTTGTAGGACTCTCCTACAATCAGCCTGCTGTTGGCCAGAGAGGGTGTCTGAGTAGATCACTCCATCTACTGTGCCATCTTTTGGGTCTGATGACAGAAGATCAGGGAGAGGTTCACTCTCTGCTTCCTGATCCTCATCTGTTACCATCAACAGATTCACATCAGCCCTGTCATGGAAGAGCTTAAGGCGGTTCACATGGATCACCCTCTTGGGGCTCCTGCTTGTGCCCAGGTCCACCAAGTAGGTGACCTGACTCTTCCTCTCTAGTACTGGGTAAGGGCCACTCCATTTGTCCTGGAGTGCCCTGGGAGCCACAGGCTCCAGAACCCAGACTTTCTGCCCTGGTTGGAACTCAACCAGTGCAGCCTTTTGGTCATACCAAAACTTCTGGAGCTGTTGGCTGGCCTCAAGGTTTTTGGTTGCCTTTTCCATGTACTCTGCCATTCTAGAGCGAAGGCCAAGTACATAGTCCACTATGTCCTGTTTAGGCTCATGGAGAGGTCTCTCCCAGCCTTCTTTAACAAGGGCAAGTGGTCCCCTTACAGGATGACCAAACAGAAGTTCAAAGGGTGAGAATCCTACTCCCTTCTGTGGCACCTCTCTGTAAGCGAAAAGCAGACATGGCAAGAGGACATCCCATCTCCTTTTGAGCTTTTCTAGGAGCCCCATGATCATGCCTTTTAATGTCTTGTTGAATCGCTCAACCAAGCCATTAGTTTGTGGATGGTATGGTGTAGTGAATTTATAAGTCACTCCACACTCATTCCACATGTGCTTTAGGTATGCTGACATGAAGTTGGTACCTCTGTCAGACACCACCTCCTTAGGGAAACCCACTCTGGTAAAGATACCAATGAGGGCCTTGGCTACTGCAGGGGCAGTAGTCGACCTAAGGGGAATAGCTTCAGGATACCTGGTAGCATGATCCACTACTACCAGGATATACATATTTCCTGAGGCTGTGGGAGGTTCTAGTGGACCAACTATGTCCACACCCACTCTTTCAAAGGGAACCCCCACCACTGGAAGTGGAATGAGGGGGGCCTTTGGATGCCCACCTGTCTTACCACTGGCTTGACAGGTGGGGCAGGAGAGGCAAAACTCCTTAACCAGGTTGGACATATTGGGCCAGTAGAAGTGGTTGACTAACCTCTCCCACGTCTTGGTTTGTCCCAAATGTCCAGCAAGGGGAATGTCATGGGCCAATGTTAGGATGAACTTCCTGAACAGCTGAGGCACTACCACTCTCCTAGTGGCACCAGGTTTGGGGTCTCTGGCCTCAGTGTACAGGAGTCCATCTTCCCAATAGACCCTATGCGTTCCATTTTTCTTGCCTTTGGACTCTTCAGCAGCTTGCTGCCTAAGGCCTTCAAGAGAGGGACAGGTTTCTTGTCCCTTACACAGCTCCTCCCTTGAGGGTCCCCCTGGGCCCAAGAGCTCAACCTGGTAAGGTTCAAGCTCCAAAGGCTCAGTTCCCTCAGAGGGCAGAACTTCTTCCTGAGAAGAGAGGTTCCCTTTCTTTTGCTGTGTTGCAGTTGGTTTCCCAACTGCCTTTCCTGTTCTCTTGGTAGGCTGGGCCATTCTTCCAGACTCCAGCTCTACTTGTTCACCCTGTGCCTTGCATTGTGCTCTTGTTTTCACACACACCAGTTCAGGGATACCCAGCATTGCTGCATGGGTTTTTAGCTCTACCTCAGCCCATGCTGAGGACTCCAGGTCATTTCCAAGCAGACAGTCCACTGGGATATTTGAGGAGACCACCACCTGTTTCAGGCCATTGACCCCTCCCCATTCTAAAGTAACCATTGCCATGGGATGTACTTTTCTCTGATTGTCAGCGTTGGTGACTGTGTAAGTTTTTCCAGTCAGGTATTGGCCAGGGGAAACCAGTTTCTCTGTCACCATGGTGACACTGGCGCCTGTATCCCTCAGGCCCTCTATTCTAGTCCCATTAATTAAGAGTTGCTGTCTGTATTTTTGCATGTTAGGCGGCCAGACAGCTAGTGTGGCTAAATCCACCCCACCCTCAGAAACTAGAGTAGCTTCAGTGTGGACCCTGATTTGCTCTGGGCACACTGTTGATCCCACTTGGAGACTAGCCATACCAGTGTTACCTGGATGGGAGTTTGGAGTGGAACCTTTCTTGGGACAGGCCTTGTCTCCAGTTTGGTGTCCATGCTGTTTACAGCTATGACACCAGGCCTTTTTGGGATCAAAGTTTTTACCCTTGTACCCATTGTTTTGTGAAGAGGCTCTGGGCCCACCCTCCTGTGCAGGTTTTTGGGGGCCTGTAGAAGACTCTTTACTATTTTTAGTTTTGGTTGTCTCATCACCCTTCCCCTGGGGAGTCTTTGTGACCCCTTTCTTTTGGTCACCCCCTGTTGAAGTCTTGGACACCCTTGTCTTGACCCAATGGTCCGCCTTCTTTCCCAATTCTTGGGGAGAAATTGGTCCTAGGTCTACCAGATGCTGATGCAGTTTATCATTGAAACAATTACTTAACAGGTGTTCTTTCACAAATAAATTGTACAGCCCATCATAATTACTTACACCACTGCCTTGAATCCAACCATCTAGTGTTTTCACTGAGTAGTCTACAAAGTCAACCCAGGTCTGGCTCGAGGATTTTTGAGCCCCCCTGAATCTAATCCTATACTCCTCAGTGGAGAATCCAAAGCCCTCAATCAGGGTACCCTTCATGAGGTCATAAGATTCTGCATCTTGTCCAGAGAGTGTGAGGAGTCTATCCCTACACTTTCCTGTGAACATTTCCCAAAGGAGAGCACCCCAGTGAGCTCTGTTCACTTTTCTGGTTACACAAGCCCTCTCAAAAGCTGTGAACCATTTGGTGATGTCATCACCATCTTCATATTTAGTTACAATCCCTTTAGGGATTTTCAACATGTCAGGAGAATCTCTGACCCTATTTATGTTGCTGCCACCATTGATGGGTCCTAGGCCCATCTCTTGTCTTTCCCTCTCTATGGCTAGGATCTGTCTTTCCAAAGCCAATCTTTTGGCCATCCTGGCTAACTGGATGTCCTCTTCACTGGGGCTATCCTCAGTGATTTCAGAGGTGTTGGTCTCTCCTGTGAGGGAACCAGCATCTCTGACTATTATTTTAGGAGTCAGGGTTTGAGGGACCCTGTTCTCCCTAGATAGGACTGGTAGGGGGGAATTGTCCTCCAAGTCACTATCCTCTTCCTCTGAGTTGCCACCCTCAGAGGGGTTGGCCTTTTCAAACTCTGCCAAAAGCTCCTGGAGCTGTATTTTGGTAGGTTTGGGGCCCATTGTTATTTTCTTTATTTTACAGAGTGACCTTAGCTCCCTCATCTTAAGATGGAGGTAAGGTGTGGTGTCGAGTTCCACCACAGTCACATCTGTGCTAGACATTTTGCTTCTAAAAGTTGGAATACTTTTTAAGAATCTACAACTGGTTCTAGAATCTAATTTCAAACTTTTAACAAACTTTTAAACTCTAAAAGAAATGCTAAACAGGATCTAACACAAGGCCCTAGCAGGTCTTTTAAGAATTTAGAAAACTTTTCAAATTGCAAAAATCAATTTCTAATGACAATTTTGGAATTTGTCGTGTGATCAGGTATTGGCTGAGTAGTCCAGCAAATGCAAAGTCTTGTACCCCACCGCTGATCCACCAATGTAGGAAGTTGGCTCTGTATGTGCTATTTCAAAGTAAGGAATAGCATGCACAGAGTCCAAGGGTTCCCCTTAGAGGTAAAATAGTGGTAAAAATAGATAATACTAATGCTCTATTTTGTGGTAGTGTGGTCGAGCAGTAGGCTTATCCAAGGAGTAGTGTTAAGCATTTGTTGTACATACACATAGACAATAAATGAGGTACACACACTCAGAGACAAATCCAGCCAATAGGTTTTTGTATAGAAAAATATATTTTCTTAGTTTATTTTAAGAACCACAGGCTCAAATTCTACAAGTAATATCTCCTTCGAAAGGTATTGCAGGTAAGTACTTCAGGAACTTCAAATCATCAAAATTGCATGTATACTTTTCAAGTTATTCACAAATAGCTGTTTTAAAAGTGGACACAGTGCAATTTTCACAGTTCCTAGGGGAGGTAAGTATTTGTTAGGTTAACCAGGTAAGTAAGACACTTACAGGGCTTAGTTTTTGGTCCAAGGTAGCCCACCGTTGGGGGTTCAGAGCAACCCCAAAGTCACCACACCAGCAGCTCAGGGCCGGTCAGGTGCAGAGTTCAAAGTGGTGCCCAAAACGCATAGGCTAGAATGGAGAGAAGGGGGGTGCCCCGGTTCCGGTCTGCTTGCAGGTAAGTACCCGCGTCTTCGGAGGGCAGACCAGGGGGGTTTTGTAGGGCACCGGGGGGGACACAAGTCCACACAGAAATTTCACCCTCAGCGGCGCGGGGGCGGCCGGGTGCAGTGTAGAGACAAGCGTCGGGTTCGCAATGTTAGTCTATGAGAGATCTCGGGATCTCTTCAGCGCTGCAGGCAGGCAAGGGGGGGGGTTCCTCGGGGAAACCTTCACTTGGGCAAGGGAGAGGGACTCCTGGGGGTCACTTCTCCAGTGAAAGTCCGGTCCGTCAGGTCCTGGGGGCTGCGGGTGCAGGGTCTCTCCCAGGCGTCGGGACTTTAGGTTCAAAGAGTCGCGGTCAGGGGAAGCCTCGGGATTCCCTCTGCAGGCGGCGCTGTGGGGGCTCAGGGGGGACAGGTTTTGGTACTCACAGTATCAGAGTAGTCCTGGGGTCCCTCCTGAGATGTTGGATCGCCACCAGCCGAGTCGGTGTCGCCGGGTGCAGTGTTGCAAGTCTCACGCTTCTTGCGGGGAGCTTGCAGGGTTCTTTCAAGGTTGCTGGAAACAAAGTTGCAGCCTTTCTTGGAGCAGGTCCGCTGTCCTCGGGAGTTTCTTGTCTTTTCGAAGCAGGGGCAGTCCTCAGAGGATGTCGAGGTCGCTGGTCCCTTTGGAAGGCGTCGCTGGAGCAGGATCTTTGGAAGGCAGGAGACAGGCCGGTGAGTTTCTGGAGCCAAGGCAGTTGTCGTCTTCTGGTCTTCCGCTGCAGGGGTTTTCAGCTGGGCAGTCCTTCTTCTTGTAGTTGCAGGAATCTAATTTTCTAGGGTTCAGGGTAGCCCTTAAATACTAAATTTAAGGGCGTGTTTAGGTCTGGGGGGTTAGTAGCCAATGGCTACTAGCCCTGAGGGTGGGTACACCCTCTTTGTGCCTCCTCCCAAGGGGAGGGGGTCACAATCCTAACCCTATTGGGGGAATCCTCCATCTGCAAGATGGAGGATTTCTAAAAGTTAGAGTCACTTCAGCTCAGGACACCTTAGGGGCTGTCCTGACTGGCCAGTGACTCCTCCTTGTTTTTCTCATTATTTTCTCCGGCCTTGCCGCCAAAAGTGGGGCCTGGCCGGAGGGGGCGGGCAACTCCACTAGCTGGAGTGTCCTGCTGGGTTGGCACAAAGGAGGTGAGCCTTTGAGGCTCACCGCCAGGTGTGACAATTCCTGCCTGGGAGAGGTGTTAGCATCTCCACCCAGTGCAGGCTTTGTTACTGGCCTCAGAGTGACAAAGGCACTCTCCCCATGGGGCCAGCAACATGTCTCGGTTTGTGGCAGGCTGCTAAAACTAGTCAGCCTACACAGATAGTCGGTTAAGTTTCAGGGGGCACCTCTAAGGTGCCCTCTGGGGTGTATTTGACAATAAAATGTACACTGGCATCAGTGTGCATTTATTGTGCTGAGAAGTTTGATACCAAACTTCCCAGTTTTCAGTGTAGCCATTATGGTGCTGTGGAGTTCGTGTTTGACAAACTCCCAGACCATATACTCTTATGGCTACCCTGCACTTACAATGTCTAAGGTTTTGTTTAGACACTGTAGGGGTACCATGCTCATGCACTGGTACCCTCACCTATGGTATAGTGCACCCTGCCTTAGGGCTGTAAGGCCTGCTAGAGGGGTGGCTTACCTATACTGCATAGGCAGTGAGAGGCTGGCATGGCACCCTGAGGGGAGTGCCATGTCGACTTACTCGTTTTGTCCTCACTAGCACACACAAGCTGGCAAGCAGTGTGTCTGTGCTGAGTGAGAGGTCTCCAGGGTGGCATAAGACATGCTGCAGCCCTTAGAGACCTTCCTTGGCATCAGGGCCCTTGGTACTAGAAGTACCAGTTACAAGGGACTTATCTGGATGCCAGGGTCTGCCAATTGTGGATACAAAAGTACAGGTTAGGGAAAGAACACTGGTGCTGGGGCCTGGTTAGCAGGCCTCAGCACACTTTCAATTGTAAACATAGCATCAGCAAAGGCAAAAAGTCAGGGGGCAACCATGCCAAGGAGGCATTTCCTTACATACATCCGCGCCTATTCGTTTTACTGATGATCTTGGTTATGGTAATTTGCAATTCAGGACATGCTGTAAGCGTCGAGGGTCATGCCCTGAGATGGGAAGTAAGATGTGGCTTTCTATGCAAGCCTGGGCAGCTTTTCTAATACTTGACTGACGAGAATGGCTTCTATACTATTTGAAGTGCTCATGAGCTTCAAGTAGCAGTTAAAGATCGGCTAATTTTCAGGGTAAATCATTGAATAATCATTTCTTTTATACTCTATTTCTCTATTTGATGTTTTACGTTCTGCAGTGCTCGATGCTCCTTAAACGGGTTTGGAGATAGCACTTCAAGCAAATAATAATAAGTAGGTGAGTGAATGAAGTGGATAGCAGAGAAAGGAGAAAACAAATGTTACAAGACTGTCATTACCTTCACTTCAACTTTTAAGTGCTATAAATGCATTTCATCACTCTACTCTGCGAGTACAATAAGCACACAAACTAAACAGCTTCACTCATGAAAAGACACGTGGCATTAACTTCTTGTAAGGCGCTCAGTGTGAAATGTTTATCCTCCTGTAGAGTCTTCACGCATTTCTTAATAGATTATAAAGCAAGGGCCCACTAAGTGTATGCTAATGCTGCTTAAAATACAGCCAGTCCGGCCATTATAGCAGTGTGCGTTCAAGCAGAAATATAGATAAATGGATGATTATTGCTCTATTTGGAAAGAAGATCAAGTTGCTTTTGTCTGTCCTCTGCAGTTGGATTCTGTAATGGGAAAGTAGAATTTGTAATTTTGATTATACTAATGAGGATCGTGTCTTCTCAAAATTAGACTGCAAGAGAAACAACGTCGAAAATGTTCAGAGCGCGCCAACTTCTGTCGCAGCATTGTGATCGTTTTCAATGTCACCCTAAAGAAAAAAGTACATGTTCCAACCACACCTGGTCGGATCCTGCCTAGCGGTCTAGCGCTCGAAGTCAATGCAAGGTGACATATTAGCTATCTAAAAAAACCAAAATATATGAATGAGCAGCTGGCACAGGCAGGAAAACAAGTCTTTGTAGCTCCCTTGCTTCGATGCTTCTCAAGAAAAAGTAATTCCATTAACAGGGAAATAAGCCAGAGATATGCATGATAGCGTAGGGTAATACAATCAGTAAATGCCCAATAAATAGCACTTGGTTATCAGAAAATATGGTATCACTTTCTACTTTATCGTCTTTGATAGCGCTTTCTACGTTATCGACTAACTGGCATAGGTAAGACCATCTGACATAACCACCAGAGTAAACAGTAAACCATGTTATATAGTGCAGACGGCATTGTCCAATTTTGACCACAGAAACATCTGGATTTTTTTTAAGGTGGACATGTATAGTGGTTTCACGGATTGTAGTTAAACAGTCTTAGACCAAGGTTCCCTTGTCATTGACGGTAATTAATATGCCTTTTTGTCTTTTGATATATATGTATAGCTTTCATTAGTAAGCGAGGCAAACAACGCTGTATTATTAGATTTAGCATCCTTGCCTCGATTTCAATTCAATGTTTCTTCAAAAATGTCTACATAGAGTTACATGGATATTCACACTGGGTCGTTATGACGCACAGGTATACATGTATAAAGATTTGTAATGCAATCTAGTCACTGAGGGGCATATTTATACTGTGTTTGTGCCTAATTTGCATAATTTTTTTTGACGCAAATTCAGCACAAACCTAACACCATATTTATACTTTGATGCCCGACCCCACAAACGCCCAAATTCCGCCATGTGCATAATTTTCTGGATGAGTGAAACCGCCTTGTGTTAATGACATGTAAGGTAGGCGTTCCCGTCTAAAAAACATCGCATGGCTGGGAGGCAGAGGTGAAAAATGGCGCACAGCCCGATTTGCGTAAAAAAATAACGCCTGGGCTAAGGCAGGCGTTAAAATGGGGCAAACACACCACTTCTTAAGGAAAACACACAGAAGCAACATCAGAGCTAAAAAAAGAAGACATAGAGGTGCTATTAATCCAGCACGTACGAAGATGTAGAGCACAGGACCAACACCAGCAGCTTCCACAACACCAACAGGGACCCCAAAGGCACTGCAGAAGGCAGAAGAGGATATACAGGACCAGGACAACCCTTCTGGGCCTCAGGGAATATGACATCATCCAGAGGTACAGACTAAACTGGCAAGCCATACACCAGCTGCTGCGCAACATTGAGCCACAGTTGGCACCCAGCTTGCAGACACCGCACACCATTCCACCAGAGACCAAGCTGCTAGCTGTCCTCCACATGTTGGCAAGTGGCTCTTTTCAAACCACTGGTGCCCTGGTTGCCGGGTTCTCACAGCCCTCATTCTCTGTCTTCCTACCCCAGGGACTGGATGCCGTTATCTCCCTCACACCTCACCGCATCAGCTTCCCCAACACACAGCAGAAGCAGCAGGAGACAAAACAGGGCTTCTACCAAATCAACGGCTTCCCACACATGCTTGGTGCAATTTACTGCATAGATGTACGGATTGTGCCACCTGCTGAAACTTAGCATCAATACCACAACAGGAAGCACACACACGCCATCAATGTGCAGGCCATTGTGGATCACCGGGGATTGATCACCAACATCGTGACAAAGTATCTTGGGCGTGAACATGATTCATTCATCTTCAGCCACTGCACCATCAATCAACACTTCCAGGATGGACGATATGGAAATGGCCTACTTGTTGGTAAGTACAGAAACCTAGTTATATTCACACAGCACAGCAACCCTGTAGGACCCACAACACATACACCACTACATTGACACATGGCCAGGAAGACACTGAGGTTGTGACACTGCTAGTCATGTTTGATATCCTGACCCAATGGGATACAGACCTATGGACAAATGACAGATGCAAATAACAACAGATGCCACTCCAGAATAACAAGGGTCCAATTTAAAACCACACAGTGACAATGACATGGCCTTAACTGGCAGTGTAACTTTGAAGATGAGCCTTCCAACATCACATCAATAACACGCAATCACCAACCCTTCCAAGCAATATATACTGTGTAAGGGGTGTTTAATGTGTTTCGCTGCAGTTCAAACACCATGAGACACATAGCATGATGATGATGACTCTAATGAATGGGACATGGAATCATTGAGGCTGTACCAACATCTCACATCACTTCTGCGCTGACATTGCCTGCTACCAACAAGCAAGTGGAGTGTGCTAAGAACACATATTGATGTGACAATCTTGAAAAGTGCACATTGCTACACATGCAGATTGAGACAATTACACATATACACAACAGATATACAGGGATATGGACCTTCTGACAATTAAACCTTCACCCCCACAACCATGTTAGCCACCTTATCTGGACCAGGTTCAGTAGTGTAGGTACACATTTGAAAATGAGCCAGTTTGGTGAGTGCACAAAAATAGGTTTGTATAGAACTTGTCACACATGGGATATTTGTGCATTGTCAATAGTAAACACTTTAGTGCTGCCAATTTATGGACATGTGTTGTACATTGTCACCTAGCCAAATCAAAGGCCCTCACTGTTGTTTAACACATGCTATTGCATATGTTGAATTGGATGGGATGTTCAGGCCATATAGTGCAACCGTGTTACCACCACTGTGGAATTGATTCTGTGTGTGTAAGTATCATGTCACCCCCAGTGAAGACACCTCTTTCACATGACATAATGCATGGGAGTACACAATGTACTGCAAGTGTACAAAAATACCGCTGAAATCCGGTCAATCAGCCAAACACCAGTTTAGATAATTAAACAACCCAATGCTGATGGTACATCCTGGAAGCCTAGGACTCACACAATAACACAAACACAGATGAGTCGCAGACAACACAAGATAACAACTGCCATGCAAAGTGATAATCATGGTGCAAGCTCCATCAAAGAATGTTCACTCATTTTCTCTTTCAGCTGATCAGGGGTATGGGATCCAGTCATGGATCATGACCCCATTTGCCAACCCAAGCACAGCCTATAATGAGGCATTTCGGAGGACACACACCATAGTAGAGAGGACTTTTGGCATCCTGAAGTCAAGATTCAGGTGCCTCGACATCACCAGAGGCAGTCTCTTTATTCACCGGAAATGGTCTGCAAGATCATTTTGACCTGTGCCATCCTGCACAACATATGTGTGAGGAGGAACATTCTTCTCTATGAACCAGACTCACAAATGCCTGAGGAGGAGGAAGAGGAGGATGCTGTCCATCAACATGAGGGGGAACATCCAAACACTGCAGCAGGATTGCATCGGAGACAACACATTGTACAAAACTTCTTTTAACTCTAGTCACCATCAACACTGTCTTACCATATGTCATTAAACATCTAATTTAATCACTAAAGCATGGTCTGGGTAATTATTTATGCATCACATGATCCCTAGGAATCACAATCAGAGTTTAGCCTCTTGGAGCAGTGCAGTAATACAGATTAGGATACTGAAAAAGCCACATCACATTTGATGGGTATGAATATACTCCCAACTTCACACACAGTGTAAATGACATATATCGTGTTCATTTCACATTTGAAGGGCAATATCAGAGTATCACAGCTATGAAACACATCCATGTTGGCAACATGGTTCATCGCAGCATATGGCACACAACTAAGACACCATCAATCATAAGTTAAAAAACTGCTTCATACATGAGGCAGAGGATGTGCTATGGCATTGGTAACAGGAATGTATGACCAGACCCTTGGCAGCAGTAAGTGTGACATCAGCTATCTCTGCAAGGAGCATGTGTGACATGAAGTCCATGTAGGCTGCAAATGGATAGCACAAGTGCCCCAGGTATGACATGCATTGCTCACCAGACATGCCCTGTGCATGCCATCCCAGGTTATAAGTTCTGCCACAGGCATGTATTCAGTATCTCCCCACCCTTCTCTAGGTGGTCCTGTAACTGAACTATTTGTACCCTGATAATCCTTCATCTACACACACCCAGACTCACATTCTGACTCCAGTGTGCTTCCCTCTTTACTATGGCATGCCATAGTCCTAGTTCATCTGTCTGCATGGACTTCAGGTCCGAAAATGCACAGCCTGGTAGTCTGTAGGACCTGTAATCACCTGTCTATTGATTCCCATGTGAAAGGTACTGTTGGCCCTTTGAACTTGATTCACACCTACAGGATGTGTGAGAGACTGAGGATGTACACACCTGTGAGCACGTCCATGCAGACCAGCCATTTGAACCTGCACTGCCATTGCTGCTGCCTGGAACTGCTTAGAAGCTGCCATTTTATATATATCCTTGTTGTGCATTGCCGTATAAACCACTTGTGTAACACAGCCCTTGGGTTATTGTGTAACATTGCAGCCCACAGTCCAAATTCAGTTTTTATTTTCCACAGTGTTGTCCCAGCTTTTCCCAGTCAGAGTCTGCTCACTGTGCATTTGCCTTGTTCATGTTAGCTCCTGACAGAGCGTGCATCCTGTTAGCCTGATTGGTTCCTGTCTTTGTGTTACCATAGAGGTTCCCTGTAGCTACATTTCTCTCATAGTTGCTTTCCATGCCCTCACTTTCCTCCTGGGTTACTGTGCCTGATAGGTCTACGATGAATCCACAAAATTTAGGGGCATATTTATACTCCGTTTGTGCCGAATTTGCGTCGTTTTTTTCGACGCAAATTCGACGCAAAACTAACTCCATATTTATACTTTGGCGTTAGACGCGTCTAGCGCCAAAGTTCATGGAGTTAGCGTCATTTTTTCGCGTGAACACCTTCCTTGCGTTAATGATATGCAAGGTAGGTGTTCCCGTCTTAAAAAATGACTCCGATGCATATGCGTCGTATTTATACTCCCGGGCAAAAATGACGCCCGGGAGTGGGCGGGTCTAAAAAACCTGCATTAGCGCCGGATTTTAACGCCTGGGTCAGGGCAGGCGTTAAGGGACCTGTGGGCTCAGAATGAGCCCAGAGGTGCACTCCCCTGCCCCCAGGGACACCCCCTGCCACCCTTGCCCACCCCGGGAGGACACCCAAGGCTGGAGGGACCCACCCCAGGGACATTAAGGTAAGTTCAGGTAAGTATTTTTTCTCAAAAAAATGTGTGGCATAGGGGGGCCTGATTTGTGCCCCCCTACATGCCACTATGCCCAATGACCATGCCCAGGGGACAGAAGTCCCCTGGGCATGGCCATTGGGCAAGGGGGCATGACTCCTGTCTTTGCTAAGACAGGAGTCATTTCAATGGGGGTTGGGAGTGAAAAAAAAATGGCGCAAATCGGGTTGAGGCGATTTTTTTTTCCTCAGCCTGACTTGCACCATTTTTGGACGCCCATACTCCATTTTCCCCCTACGCCGGCGCTGCCTGGTGTACGTCGTTTTTTTTAACACACACCAGACGGCGCCGGCGGCTAACGCCGGCTAACGTCATTCAATAAATACGCGCCCGCATGGCGCTTCAGAATGGCGTTAGCCGGCGCTAATTTTTTTGACGCAAAACTGCGTTAGCGCAGTTTTGCATCAAAAAGTATAAATATGGGCCTTATTGTATAGTGTAATCAGTATACTTATCTATCATGGTGTGGGACATGTATTCAAATAGCCTAATTCCGGTCCTATCCCTTGCCTGGATTTAATGTATGCATGAGTGACAAACAGTGACAGTGTACTATGGCTGTATGCATGGATTGGGTATGGTGCCTCCAGCACAACAAACAACGTTTGCTAATGTGCATGAAAGGACAAAACATGTTTGTGCCCTGACGGTCCACACACAGATTCACATTGGCTGCAACCCAATGATGGTGCTTGTGTGGTGACTAGCTGTGAGATTAATCAGCACAGAGGCACTGATGTTCCCTGTTGCAGTGGGAATTTTAGAGACCAACCTGTGTACAAATGTTGTGATGAAAGCTTCTGGGTTCTATTTACTGATCCATTACGTTTGTGAACACACCAAGGTTGCTCTGTTGTCAGCCTCATAAAACTTTTGCAGTGCCATAACTGGACTATCCCCATGTGTGTTGTCGATTCCTCTTTGGCTTTCGGGCAATTCTGCTTTGAAGGATAATCTGTTAATGCAGGGAATGGCTCCACAGACTCATGACTAGATCTGCACGTAACTGTGACAGCATGGAGGACAATAATGACACAGGGTACACATGGCCACACACTTGAACTGGACACCTTTGTGCAATTAACCACTGAAAATATGTGAACACATGAAGCTTGGTCTGCTGGTCCTCCACTGCCACACGAGAAACAAAGGTCATATATATGACTCAAACTGTGGAGTGACATTACATTTTTGGATTGGTTTTGCGACTCTGTGTCACAAACACTGTACCTACATAGCATTTTCAAATGCCTGACTCGTGGGTAGTATACAAACAAGTGACCAGGATGTGGTATCCAATATTCCTGTACATGTGATGGCTTACTCATTGCCATTATCAACCGTCCTCTATCTATCCTGTGCATAGTTTGTCATGGGAGATGTTTTGTCCCAAATGTCAGGGAAGTTCACACAGCATTAGATGCTACGTGCATGACAAACACATATCCTGACTCATTTCTACACTGAAAAGCATCTGATGGTCATCCTCATTTACAACACATGCATACAAGCACATTAATGAAAGCAAGTCTTGTGACGTTCACACAGAGGTCCAACATCAATTGAAAAAGCCAATTCACAGACATTATAACACAGGCAATGAGTTAATGTATTAAGTTGCGTAGCCTTGCTATCCTCCATTGACGCACAACCTGCTCAAACTGGGTAATACTAATTTGTATTCAAAATATTTGGGTAGCTGTTGCGTCAGTGAAGAGTGCTCATCTGGTACAACAACATGAGTATTATAGTCCGCAGTAGTGTGGCCTGTCACATGTGCCCAAAATCATGTGTGTTAAAAATGAGAGAAATGACACAAACACAGTAAAAGACATATGTTTTGACGCAAACACGTAAAAAAAGACGCATATGCGTCAAAATTTGCCGCATATGCATTGAAAAATTACGCTCACAGCCATTATACATCCATTGGGCCCTAGCGGTAATTCCTACACTGTACCCCATGAAACTGGTTACCAATGAAAAATATTTGGAACTATGAATGTGGGGGAATTTTGAAGCATTTGCGTCAAAATAATTTGACGCACAGCCCGTAAGCTTCATAGAATTTTGACGCATCATAATAAAAATGCATCACATTTGAGACAGGAAGTGATGTAATAGGATATGGTACAGTGGGTTTACTTTCACTTTCACTTTGCAGTGTGTGATTTTTGTAGACTGTGTGGGTGTGCTGAGAGTTTTGCCTCTCCAAATTGTGCTTTTGTCTCCTGTATGCCATCCTATTAGTCATCTGTTGTTTTAGTAATTGTCTCAGTTGTTCATTGTAAGTGTGTTTTGGTCATATTTGGTGTCTAATTTTGTCTTTGTACTGTTGGGAGTGTGTAGTGGGTATTGCTAGTTTGGGGATAGTTGGGCTGTTTGTAGGTTACTTTACTTTCATTTTCCTCCCGCCTTTCCCTGCATTTTCCTCTGTACCCTTTCCTATTACTATTATTTTGGTCATGTTGGGTAGGCCATGTCTGATGAGGATGGGTGAGGAGGAGCTGGAGGCATTCATTTGGCTGGTGTGCTACTTCCTCCCCCTGATGATTGAGGCTGGTGGCAGGGTGATGCAGGGGTATCACACAGAGGCTCAAGTGGTCCATGGTATCGTACCATCTGAGGAGAATTTTCAACACACTGCGCTATGACCACCAACTCAAGCATTGCTGGGCTGACCTTGTTGCCAGAAAGCAAGACCTGCTGCACCTCCTGGGTGTGGTGATTGGTGGCCCTGTTGGTGAGTACAATTCAGAGTAATGTGCGCATTTAAATGCTCTGTAGTGACAGTAGCAGATTTGTTGATATGCTGCAGGCAATGTTTTTGGATATGTGGAATGCAAGTTTAACACACAGTGGCCCTGAGTTATACAATATTTGCTACACATTACTGTCATTTGTTGACGCAACAGCTGCACAAACTTACAAAACACAACTTGATCTTGTAAATTAGTGCTGCTTTGACGTCAATAGATGATGGTAATGCAGCTCAAACATATGTTTCATTCATGGTCTGTGAGTGTACCAGGAAAGAGATGTATTGCACAAGCTAAAGCAAGGAATTAATGTGGTCCCCAATTATTTGGAATACATGTCTGAACTGTATTCCGGGCCATACGTACAAAGTTGTTCCTAACCTCAGATGATATCTTAGGCTGATACCTTGGCTTGGTTTGTGCCACAATTAAATTAGAAATGGATGCCAAAGTAATGCACACAGGTTCATATCTAAATGTTTGGTGCTACTTTCCATAGCTGTAGCGTAAAACATGAAGCAAATGCTACAAATTGAGGAATAACAAATATATCTGGCAATCTGTTCATTGTTCCTGTGTGTTTTAAATTGCCTTGGGCACAATAGCTGGAACAGAGCTGATGAATTTGCCATCTGTGTTACTTTATAGCCATGCAATTCTCATAAGTTATTGGGTCATCATGGGATACCTGAAGTTGGTGATTGCATGGTCACAATGTATTACTTGCATGATGTTGTGCAAGGGACCCCTAACCGATTCCATCATACATAGAAAGTCCCCAAATGCCTTGCTACTTTACGGTTGGTACACCCCTGCTGATCCAGTGCAGCATATGTACAATAGCTAACTTCCCAGTATGAAGGCTATCACAGACATTGGTGTCTGCTAAGATCAGAAGACCAGAATTCCTGTGACTGCTGCCATTCCCAAGGTGCATCCAAATTGAAACCTACATCATCAAGATTGCCACAGTAGAACATTTGCCAAACCATGTTTCAATAATGGGATAGTGTCAGTGTGCTGTATACCTGCAGATCAGCCAATTTGGCTAATATAAGATGATGACTGTGACTAACTGTGAATTCCAATACCCGATATGGGTACACAGGGCAATGAGTGACACATTTCAGGTGCAATGACTACACCTGTGCCCATGCATTCTGTCACGGATGACCAAAATACACACTGTTAGCATATATTTCTTTGTTGTGTTAATTTCGATAAATGGCCAATTCATGTTTAGCGTCAGACTGTCATCAAGTAACGCACAGGATCCCTGTCATTATGGTATCATAGGGGCATATCTGTCTCAGGGTACACTGTGAATGTAGCATATGTAACCTACACACAATACAGGCCCACATGTAATGGACCATAGAAAGCATAATAAATCATGAGCTAAACTCAACCCACATGAGCATCACACAGTAACTGATTGTCCCTTGATGCACAAGCCACAATACCTGAGTGACTGGTATTGCAGTGCACCAGGATTGTGGCTTTGCATGTCTTTCATACCAACAAATTAAGAAATTGAGTCCACTCTATAAATGAATCTACAACCAATTCATGAATCATGTTTGTCACCACATGATAGTTAGGGCCACTGAATGTGTGCATATGTGTGTGTATCACTCACTGGAGTGACAGGGTCCATACATGTTTGCAGTGGTATGTCTGTTGGAGTGTCATCATGCCTGAGGGGCTGGACTTTCAGATATAATGTCACACACAGCAATGTATTCTTCAAAGTGTTGTACAGTGTACAGATATTGAGCACCTTTCACCCTTCCATGCTTTACAGGTGGACCTGCCCCCTACACAATTGGAGAAGTGGCTGGATTTGCGGATCCAGACATATCCCGTAAGTGTTGATATTTCAGTTCTGTGTTGTGTTTGCAGCTGTTGTGTGATTGACTCCTGTGTGTTGGACACATAACAAGGTATGATGTGCTGGCACATGATCTGATGTGTGACTTGACTGGAGTTTGACTTGTTTTTCCATATTTGAGTTGGACAATCAGTGGCATAGAGTCATATTTTGGGATTGTAGTGCAGCCCTGTAGGCATGGCCATGTGAATAGAGTTTGTTGTTACATTTCTTGTAATAAAAAATCTAAAGAGAACCATTTTCATGAATTAGTCAGCAAGTCATACTCTGAATCACACAGAGTAGGGATGGCGAAGTATTACCCACAGACTTGAGCCTCCCTGTTCACTAATGAACATGTTAGGCTGTGTTTGAATTCCTAGCAGCATCTAGCTCCACATGTTGTGCTACTTTTATGTGGCACTTGAGTACAATGTCATTGGTGTGCATGCAACTCATGGCCAGATGGGTGCTTGCATCTATGTGCTTGTTGTAGGACAGGTATTGGTGGTATCAAATGGTGTTGACAATTGTCTGCAATTAGAGACATAAATGTGGATGGGATTGTACAATGTTTGTGTCTATCTTAGTTGGACACCCTCCTTACCTGTGGTGGACTGACTAAACCCATGGACAGCTGTCCAAAGCTTCCTGGCTGTCCTTCATGTTTGAAAGTATGTGTTGCTTGTCCATCCCCCCCGAGGCACAGGCTTAGGGTTATGAAATATGTATACTTAGGTGTGAGGATCCAGGTGTAGTACACAGACATGTAATTCTGAAATTCATTTGTTCCATCCTAGGATACCCACTCATGATTAGCAACTTCCATACCATCCTGGCAATTCCATTTAAAAATCACAGATCTTGTGGCCCTTGATTGTCATCCAGAAGATAGTCATTAGTTGGCCTGTCACATGTGGAGGACTTGCAGCTTTTGTCATGTGACTAATGGCAGAACAATGATGCTTAGATCATTTAAGTAGGTACACATCTTTTTGAGCATTGCTGTGCTGTTAGATAGGACATGTGTAGGCTGCATTGGCATGTACTTCCTCAGGGAGAATCTGTGATCTGTAGTGTGATTTGGCATGTTTAAAATAAATTTGATGATTTTTGTAATATCATCAGTAGCTGTATCACACAATGACTAAGGTTTGCCTTTATCTTTTTTTAACAGCATTCAATATGGATGGCAATCAGATCTGCGAGTTCTAGAGGAGGGCGATGCGTTACTCCCACATTCTGGATGTTGAGTCTGGGTTCCGCCACATGGCACGGCGTTATCGCCATGAGAGAGCCACAGGGGTCTGGAGGGCATTTGCCCAAGGGGGCCCATCTGTGTCCACAACAGTCTCTACCACCATCACTCCGACCCAAGTGGCACCAAGAATGACAGCCACCACTGCAGGTCCGTCAACATCATACACTCCTGGACCACTGACAGCAGCCCCTGCACCTTCCCCTCCAAGCATGGCACCGGCAACTGCACAACCCTCCACAACTGGCACACAGACCACCCCTGCTGCAGTCATTGACAATGTAGAATTTCATAACATGCAACGTGACATGCAACGGATGTTGTGCAGACTGGACAGGCTACAGCAGGAGGTGTCCCAGATCAACAGGAGAGTGAGTAGAATAAAGAAGATCCTGCGGAGGGCAAACTTGTGACATTGTGACCTCAGCCATGATTCCCTCCCCTCCCTCCTCTTTCCTGGTTCTTATATTTAGTGGGTTTAGGGGGCTTAGTGTTAGGTTAGAATAGGGTGTTAGTTTAGTTAATATAAGTGGGTTGGGTTGGAGGGTATGATATTTTTCCATGTGTTTTTTAGTGGGTGGGTGGGTGGGGGATGATGGTGGTAGTTTTGTGTATTAAAACATTTAAAAAAAAACAAATATAAAAAAAATATATATATATATATATATATATATAATTGTTTAGGATAAGACAGTATGGGGGTTATTACAACTTTGTAGGAGGTGTTAATCCGTCCCAAAAGTGACGGTAAAGTGGCGGATATACCACAAGCCGTATTATGAGTTCCATAGGATATAATGGACTCGTAATACGGCTGGTGGTATATCCGTCACTTTACCGTCACTTTTGGGACGGATTAACACCTCCTCCAAAGTTGTAATAACCCCCTATGTGTTTAGGTTAGTATATGTTGTCCTCCATGTGTCCCGTCATATAAGGGGGGTGGGGGGTTGATGTTTAGACTGTTTAGTTAAACGTGATAAGTAAGTTTAGCTTAGGATAGTTAGGGCCAGTTGTGGGTAATGTGTAGTTAGGATAGGTTAGGTTAGTTAAGGTGTTCCCCCTAGTTTTAGCATCCAATTTTTACAGTTAAATAAATACTTAGGTACTCCTTTACAGTATGTGTCATATGCTTGGGGATCAGGGCCTTGGCATGGGTAAACAGTGTCAATTTAGTATTTGCATTTGTGTGCCATCCTGCATCCAAATACCAATTGAGCTGCCACATTGGCAGCTACACCAAAGCTACTTCTCTATGCATCTGCCATCCATTGCACTCAAGGTTCCTATGGTTAACAATGTGTTGTTAAGTTAGGATGTATGTTTTCAATGTGACATACTTTGAGACCAGATTTTGTATCGAAGACACTGTGGAACATCTGCCTGCAGCCTAATGTTCATGTGAACTCTGATAAGGTGAGTGATGGTATAATCTTATGTAGTATAGTATACATTACTCATACCTATCATTTCTCACATTGTACTGCCAGATTACTTATTTGTCCATACACTCGTACACATCCATTCCTGCTGTATGGTGTGTGAGGACATTTTAGAGTCAAATGTCACATACCTAAAGATTGTCTAGAAGAAAAATTTGAAGACATTGATTTTCTGATTAGACATCCCTTGAAGCAGACTTTTTCTGTCCAACACAGCATTATACTGTAATTTGTCTATTTACTTCAGAATTAACCCTCAGGAAGGGCAGATGATGATACAATTCAGACCCCAGTGCATAGTTATCAGCCCACAATCTTTCAAAGCGGTTGTATTGACATTCTATGGGCATTGACATGAGGCAAACATCACTATTCTCCCTCACGGTTGATGTGTCACATTATACAGAGAAAAAGTGGTTGTGTAAGTGCTATTTTTTTAAAGTGCTGTAGTGCAATATTTACATAGTCCAGGATTGTGGTCCGTTAGTGTCACACCTTCTATTGTGATACTTCATAAGTGTAAAAGGAAATGTCATTGGACATGCTGGGGTGAAGTGTCATACAGTGCAGAGGAACATGAATTGACAATTTAGTGAGAGACAATTACAGAGCATAGTGTCAAGGTAAACAGTGGGCTGGAGAAGAGTGTTTGTGAGCAGCTGTTGCAAGACTGGCATGTTACGAAGCACAGGACCTTGGTTATAAGTGCCCATTTGGCATGGACTAGTGCTACCGGCTACTCTTACGGGTGAAGGTGATCTATTCCACGTCTTCATCTTCTGATGTGTGTGTTGTCTCCTCTGCCCTTGGTGGTGGTGGGTTTGAAGGGGCAACACACACTTCAGTGTTTGAAGACGTGGAGTCAGAATTCCCGGTAGCTGCCAACTGTGGGGCTATTAAGGGCAGTACTGCAGCAAGGAGGAGCTGCTGGTTCTTTAGTATAGCAGCTACATCACTGTGGTAGGCTGCCAGGTTGGCCCTTAGGGGGTCAATATTGCATTTGTACACGCGTTGAGAGGTTTGGTGAGCGAGGTGTTGTGTCAACTCCCTTACTGCTGTGCTGATTTCCTTCACACTTTGTTGAAGTTCTTGGAAGATAGATGTTCGCCATTGCATGGCTGCTGCCTGTTCTGCAGATGACATCATGCACGAACGCATCCCCTCTAAGCTGGCTGCCATATTTTGCATCCCCACCCGCACCTCCTTGGCCAGCTCCCACTGTACTCCAACTACAGTCCTCTCAAAGCTGGTGCCAGTGTTGTCAGAGTTCTCAGCTGGGTTGGAGCTAGCAGGTCATACAATTGGGGTGGTGGGTGGGTCCTCTGTCATGGCTGCTACTTCGGTGCTCCTTCTGGGGGCTGAAGGTGGGGCCTGGAGGATTCCAAGGACAGCTTGGAGGGTCTGCTGGCTGATGTTTGTCAGCTCATCATCCATGTCATCAGGGAAGTCCAGGACAGGCATATCACCAGGAGAGCCATCGTCCACTGCAATGAGATATTGTACAATTAGTGTGTCTGTGCTGTGGCATTTGTAATGTGATGTGCCTGACTTCCTATTAGTTGCACATTGTGATCTTGGTTCCTGTTCATTGTTCCTGTCATTAAGATTAGCATTCTCCCAGGCCTATGACCCACCTGCATGTCACATGTAGTGTGGGAAGTTTGGGGAATTGTCTGCGTCACATCCTCGAGGTGTAGGTTCTGCCCAAATTGAATGTTGCCACCTTATTGTACAACTCAACCCTCCTTCTACTTCCATTATCATGGTGTGACGTTGCACTGGCTGTGGGTGTTCTGATGGCACTTGCACCACACTTAACAATCTGGAACTGACCCAGTCTCTGATATTTCACATCCAGCTATATGTCAGTGAGACCTAGCATATACTATGCATAGCACTGGCATGGCACAATACAGGTGTCAGCATTGGTAGTGTGTGGTGTTGATGTTGGGGAATGTGTGATACATTGGATTGCACTGATGGTCCTAGCAGTGTTCCATTTCATCTTCTGACTGTGCGGGTGTGTTTCACTAGCCGGAAACATATGTCCTCCCTCTCAATGCTGTTGTCTTAGCACTATGACAGTTGGGATGTTGCATGGTGGCATTACAGCTATTGTGACCCAGGCACAGCGTAGACCCTGACATGCACAGCATGTGTATGACATTACTGCTGTGTGCCTCATAATGTTTATGACAATGGCTGATGTTTGTAGCGACTATGGACATGAGTATTCGACTGGATTAGCACATTTTTATTGATTACAGACGATTGATAACATCGTCATCATGAACCCTCTAATTTGGGTGTGTTTGATCCATGGGCACGTAACTGCCATTATCTACTTGACCTGCACACACAGCAGAGGTGGTAGTGGCAACTTTTGTCAATGTTAAATTCCACTTGCGGATTTGGCCTGAGACTGTTAATTGAGCCCTAGTTCATGTAGCAAGAATACCAGCTGTCGTGTGACAGCATGCCAGTTTTACGTTGTACCCTACCCTCCTGGACTGGCTTTGCTTTTCCAACATCCTTGGCATGGCAGCATACCCCCATGCAAAGGTTGTTGGTGTAGTGTTGTGCTGTGTCCAAGGTTTGCCCAGCACAGCCCATGCCCCCATACCATGCCCCTTTGCCTGTTCAACTACCTGCGTATCATGGCTTACATGCATTGTGTAGTAGGTATATCCCCCCCCCCGCTTGCAGTTTACAATTAGGCATTTTAGTTCCCCATGCGACTTACCCTGCATCTGTGTTGTTTCCTGGTAGTCTGCGCTGTCCGTCCTTGAATCCCTGTGATGATCTCCTCAGGAATGATGGCTGCCACCATGTCCTCCATGTGGTCCAGGGCCTCCTGCGGTGCTGGACTCCCACCTCCAGTCTGCAGTGCTGCCTTCCTGTTCCTTGCCATCTTTTCTAGGCAGCATATAAGTGTAAGATCTAGGAGTGGATCATCTTCTTGGATGAGGCTATTTACTTTTACGAACTGGACAACTGCTTTCAGCATATATTTTGCTGAGCCGATGTCAGGATTTGGAGATTCTTGCTTTGCAATCAATCATGCTGCTGCGTGATAAAAAAGGATGCAAAACAAAAAAACATTAGATCACCAAATGCTGAATCAGAAGTAGAGTTTAAAAATTAGTAAAAATGGATGATGAGATGTAAGGAGATAAAATTGTATAGTTGGTATTGGTGTGTGCGAAATTGAACATCACCCACACCATGAAGAGTATTTTGCTTAAAAGGGCAACAAAACCATTATTCGCCATAGTGACTGTCTGACCGCCCTAGTTATGTGTTAGCAGTATGACAGGCAAAACTCCATCAAATCTCAGCCATTCCATCACTTTCAGACTACTCCTTAGACAAAGTATTTGACAAAAAGTGGCAGACAGAGGCGTTTCAGCCACAACTCCGCTCGCCATATTATGACTTTGCTTTCAGTAGTCTTATCGTTGCTGTTAAACCTCTACACCTGAGCTGGCAGATTAATACCAATAAAAATGGATAACTGAGCTCACCTACATTTCCACAACAATCTTTCACCATGAATCTAATGTTCGTTGGCTTTGGTTACCTGCTTTTCAATATGAATGACGAGCCACAACATCGCCGACATAATCAAAGGTATGTTAATTTCTTTTTGTTAAACTCACCTGTTCCGAAATGTGCTATTTTGACTTCAAATGCCACTATAAATAAATGTATTTTCTAGAAACATAATTATTGTATTTTTTCATTTTAGATGTTTACCTACGGCTTTTACACTTAACATAATTAAACAGCCTTCTGTATCCTACTTGTCTTTCTGCATTTACCATCCATTGTCATTTTGGCACACACCTCCATCAATAAAACGGAAGAGCACTCCAAATAAGCAATGTTGAGTGTATATTTAAGTTACTATTAACATCATTTTTTTTAAAGTGAGAAACATACTGATATGTGTATTAGATTGTTAAGAAATATTGTAGTCCAAGATTCCTGTCACTTTTTTCCCTGACGTTACCATATCCTACTTCAGTATACTTGAAAATAATTGCCACAAATATGTATCCCTTCTCAGCCTTACCTTACTTTTATTTTATTATTTTCTTGCTCTTTATCTTTGTTTTCCAACATACTGTGATATTTAAAATGCATTTAACATTAAATAAATGAACGTGTCATGGTATCTGAATGTCAAAATTGTATATTCTGTGGCTAGTACTCAATTCAAATTTTTGCTTTGTGTATAAGAAAAAGATAAATGAAACCATGTGGTAAAAAAATATACATTAAACTTGGGCACTGATTTATACTTTTTCAAGCAAAGCACAGTTTTCTGTGAAAAAGTATACCTCTGGCTGGCGCCATCCAAAGATGCCGGTCAGGTGTCATATTTATGGTATGACAGTAGCCAGCGGTATGGCCCGGCTAGCGTCATAAAAAAGGATGCTAGCCGGGTGTGGGAGGAGGAGAGGGAACAGGAGTTTGTGCGTCAAATGATGACGCTAGTATGGACAGAGGCACACAAATGCTGAGGGTCATCCTTTGACACACAACCCCCATGGACATGACTCCTGTCTTGGTAAAGACATGAGTCATGCCCACCACCCCAATGGCCATGCCCAGGAGACATCTGTCTCCTGGGCATGGCCATTGAGCCCAAGTTAGGCCCCGCTATGGCACTATGTAATAAAAATAAAAATACTTACCTGTACTTACCTTACTCACCAGAGGATGGGGTCCTAAAAATACTCTGGTGTCCCTCTGGTGTGGGTGTCCCTGGGGCTAGGGATGGGCATCTGTGGGCCCATTCCATGGTCTCTGACCATGGAAATAGGCTCACAGTTCCCCTAACGCCTACCCTGACCCAGGCATGAAATAATGGTGCTAAGCAAGCTTAGAGCCATTATTTAAGACCCTTCCCCCGTGCTTGATTTTAGCACGGGGATAGACATGGCGCTATGGCCATGTTATCACTTTTTGCCCGGGAATGCCTACCTTGCATCTCGTTGACATACAGAAGTTTCCTGCTAGCAAAAAATAACTCCAAAACTAGACGGGTCTTTCGCCAAGGTATACATTTGAAGTTAGGTTTGCACCGAATATGCGTTAAAAAAAATGATGCAAATTTGGCGCAAATCAAGTATAAATCTGAGCCTGATTTTCTGAGATACTGCTTTCTCCTAAATCAAAAAATGATGCTACCGTGTGTGCCATGTCATAGCGAAACCGAACGCTACTGTTGCAAAATTGATACAGGGCTGACTTGTAGCACATATAGTTACACAAAACGGCCCTGTTTTACTTTTGAGGACAGAATGCATCAAAAACATTAAAAAAACGAATCATCATTGAAGCAAAGAAAACCGCTATCGACTGCAAGAAGCACTGGCACGATTATAAGTACCGGACAAAGGAGAAACTGGCTAAGAACTTGAAGGCAGCAATGCAGACTGTAGGAGGGAGACCTGTACTCCAGGAGGAATTAGATGCCTTTGAGGAGCTGGTGGGTGCTGTTAACAAAAATGAGTTGGTGACTGGAATCCCTAGACGAGAGAGTGCAGCACATGAGGAACCACCACAGACAAAAGGTAAATCTCAACAAGGGGCAATGGGAGCACAAAATGTCATGTTGTGCAGTTCCGCTAGCTATGTCCCAGTGCTCCACTGTGCTGTCTGCAGGGCATATGGTATGAATCTGGATCATCTCCCATCCAGTACCACTGAAACGTTACTCGCAATACCCAGTAATGTGTTGCACAGCTCACCCAGTCTCTGTCAAATGTATCTATTACTCGTGTGAAGTGCAGCATCAGGCAAGCCCAGCCTGTGTGTACTAGTGCATGCAGTGCAATGGACAACATGAGCTACAAGTCCCGCAATACAAAGTCAAAAACAAGGGGGTTCAATCATAAGCTTTGTGGTGCATGGCAGCAATGCAAGTCACCACATAGAAAGAGAAGGAATGGCCTGTACCCACAATATGACACCTATTCCTGTCCTCTCCCCCTGCACTGATGCACACTGAGCTGCTGAGGGCCAGACGCAAGCACCCTGGCATCCGTGCCTGCATCGAAGACAGTATTGTCACTGTTCAGATGGGACACCCTTCTGCACAAAAATGATCATGTCAGGCTAAGTCTTCTCCCTATGTGTGTGGCAGAATGCACCACACATAGAAAAATGAACACAAATAGGATAATAAAAGATGTACAGTGTAACACATTTTTGCATTTGCTGGGGCACAAAACCTTGGAAATAATGAAATGTAACTAAACCCATGTGTGTTGCATATGAAGCCCTACCACAATGCCCATGCTATGGCCCCCTGATGCAGAGTACAGCAATGCAGCAATTTGTGCTGCCTTGCCTCATTCCACATTTCCAAGCCCAGGAAACGCTATGCAAAGTACCCTCTTGTGGCTTTGTCAAAAAGGGTCAGCACTTTGTACCACTGCTGTGTCACAAAAAGTGATATAGCGCTGGTGGAAGTTGCACCAACATATGCCCATGGACTGGAATTACACATTGTGCATGGACATCTGAGCCCTATATAACCTGAGGAGTACTACCTTGCACTATGAGGCCACTGTTTCCTGCCTGGGCACATAAACATTAATACGCTTTGTTACAGAAATCAAAGGCATGTGCATGTCAAAGGAGAATAAGCTAACAGATGGTTGACAAGTGTGAGTGATGTGAAGTATAAACAGGTAGGAACATGCTAAGAGCGAGGTGTATATTAATTGACATGACACTACATAGCACACAGCTGTCCTGACATGCAAGGTGAGACCACACAGGTGTCAGCTGCCATGGTAGGTACAACCAGAACTCATGCCATGTACTAAATCCAACTGGATCAGGGTGTATGCAAGTGATGCACATCAGGGGACAATGTGTGTTGAAACCAAAGATGGTGTGTGGGCCTGGTGGGCGCCTGGTTGTGCAGTGCATTGTAAGCGGCGGTTGAGTAGATTGAACTGCAACTGTATCTGAATAGGAAGACATTACATGACAATGATGTCAGAACAGTATGTATTCTGCAAGAAAGCCTGACCAATACACACGCACTGTTGTGTGTGATTGTCCCCTTGATAGTTACACTTGTGTTTCAGCTGGGAAGGGATGACAGAGAAGGCCCCACTAGAATACAACTTACTACATGTGATGTGGCCCTGGGCAAAGATATAGCATGTGGAAGAAGGGAGTCTGAAAGAAAATTGTCACTATGAGGCCACTGTTTCTTGCTTGGGCACATAACCATTAACATACCTTGTTACAGAAATCAAAGGCATGTGCTTGTTAAAGAAGAAAAAGCTCACCTGAGACGGTGGATAGGTGTGGGTGATGTGAACTATAAACACATGCCAAAAGCCAGGCGTAAATTAACTGGAATGACAATACATAGCACACAGCTTCCCTGATGTGCATGGTGAGACCACACAGGTGTCAGCTGCAGTGGTAGGGACCACCTGAACTCATGCCATTTCCTAAATCTGACTGGGTTAGGGTAAATGCAATTGATACACATCAGAGGACCATGTGTATTGAAACTAAAGATGATCTGTTGCCCAGGTGGGCCTATGGTTGTGCAGTGCATTGTAAGTGATGGCTGAGTAGGTGGACCTGCCACTGTGTCTGAATGGGGAGTTATTGCGTAGCAAAGATATCAGAATGCATATATGTTTGTCAAGGTAACCTAACCTATACACATGCACTGCTTTGTTTGACAGTGTCACACTTGTGTTGCAGCTGGGAAGGGATGACAGAGAAGATCCCATTGGGGTACCACATGCTACTGGTCACGTGGTCCTTGGTGAATAGGTAGCATCTGACAGGAGGGAGTCTGAAGGAAAATTGCATCATCTTGCCACATATGTCTTGGATGGAGGATGTGAAATATAGATCTGTTAAGGGACGTGTTAAAATAGCCTGCCGACAAAGGGCAGGAGTCAGTGATGTTTGGAGACTGAGGTGGATGCTGCCAATCATGTTGCCAAACTAGGTAGATACATGTCACATGTCCCTACTACCATTTGGCATTCAGTTAGAACCATAGCCAATAATAGCAACCAAACATGTAAATACATTGAACATGGTCACTCATATTGTTGGTGTTGTAGGTGCATTAGAGTCAATGAATCATCTGGGTCACATCAATGCATGGCATTAAGTTGTGTCCCTGAGCCTAATTGAGGAGTGGCCGAGGAGGCATGTATGTATACAAGTTAGCTACCCAGAGTCTCAGTGTGTGTCACCCCATGCACATACTCTAATCTGGCAAGTATCAACTGGGGAGAGTATCAGTGCTAGCAAACAACATAGTGTGACATTGAACAGAGACTCAGATTTCGTACATAGTGCTCACTGTCCACAATGATGTACCCAAATGTATATTCAATCATTACAAATAAGGAGACATGAATAGAAACTGCATGGGAAGTACATACTCTTAGACACTCCAGCAGGCTATCAAGTTTTTTTTTAATGTGTGTAGGGTTGTGCAGAATAAGTGAAACAAGATCAACCTTTCAACACATGATAGTATGATGTGCATGGTAGACAGCACAACAAGGCAGTAACATAGGGCCTGATTACAACCTTGGTGGATGGGATACTCTGTTGCAAACATGACGCATATCCCGTCCACCGTATTACAAGTTCCATTATATATTATGGAACTTGTAATATGGTGGGTGGGATATCGGTCATGTTTGTGATCAAGTATCTCATCCTCCAAGGGCATAATCAGGCCCATAGTGTACAGTGTGAAACCTAGATGGCAGAATGTAGGAGGCTGGCCTGGTTTGTAGTGGGTACCTATGGTACATACACCTTATACCAGTTCCAGTTATCCCTTATTAGTGAAATGTAGACAGTGTCTAGAAGCCAGGCTCTCTAGGGGTAGCTGTAGCTGAGCAGCCAAGGCTTATCCACGAGACATGCATAGCTCATGCAATACCACTGTAGTCACAGTACTCGCACACATGAAATAAAATACTCAGTGTTACAAAAAAATGAATTTTGGAAAATCCTTTATTCGGCCTTCCTGGGCTTGAGCTGCTCAAGCAACAGGAGGGCAGAAACCTGTCTGAGAGGTGGCAGCAGCTGGGGCTTTCTGGAAATCTTCAGAAGCCTGGAATGGTAATACTAGGAGTTCTCTAAGGAGCCCCCAGAGTGCATGGAATTATACAATCAATGCTTACAAAAGCCTTAGGGGATGATTCCAACATGTTTGATACCAAACATGCCTTTGTTTGGAGTTACCATTATGTAGCTGGACATGGGTAGTGATCTATGTCTAGTACACACGTTAAAATCGCATCCTCACACTCATGGAGTCTGGGAAAATGGACCTGGAGGTCGTGGGGGCACCTTCGCTAGTGCAGGGTGCCCTCACACACAGGTACTCTGCACCCTGCCCTCATGGCTGAAGGGCCTGCTATAGGGGTGAATTATGAGTGACATGGTGCAGTGTAAATGGCAGTGAAAGGGTACATGCACCTTTTCACGCAGGCTGCAATGGCAGTCCTGCAGAAGCCTTTTGCTTGGGCTCCCTATGGGTGGCAAAAGAAATGCTGCAGCACTTAGGAATATCCTGGAAGCCCAATGCTCTGGGTACATACATACCATATACTTGGGACGTATAAGGGGGCACCAGTATGCCCATTTTGGGTGAAATACTGGGTTACCAGTTTACAGTGACATAATTTAGAGGAGAGAGAGCATTATCACTGGGGGTCCTGGTTAGCAGAATCCCAATGAGCACAGTCAAGCACACTGACATCAGGCAGAACATGGAGGTAACCATGGCAAAAAGAGGGCACTTTCCTACACAGAATCATAACAAAATCATGAGCCAAGCCATATCACATGTACAGGAGCAGTGGGATGAATACTGGTACAGAGAATGCAGACACCCTGGGGATTAGGTGCAATCTGAACAGTAGTCGGGTCAACATGTAAAAAAAAAATCACTATAGCCATCATGTCAACCAAATCAAGTTACCTTAACAGATGCTGACACAATTTATTTTCATATTTCCAGGATTTATAGGCCCAGTGACCTATGTAACAGTGTTACAATATGTTTCATGAATCCAAAAGTCTGTCTGGCCACACAGTTGCTATAGTGATAATGCAGAGATAGTGCCCTTCAAAAGGCAAGTACAGTACAACTTGGATAGAAAGACTCAGTGTAACAGACATCCTACGCAAAAATGTTGTTTTGAAGGTCAAACATTACCAAAGCAGATTGCAAATCAGTTAACCCATGACAACATCTCACCAAGGACACCCGTAACATTGCCCTCTCATTGCGGATAATGTACCTACACTTCATGAGTAGCTGCCTGTCTGACGTGATGAGCTGGCTGAAGATGACAACCTGTCCACCCTTAATCTAGATCCCCTCTGGGAAATCCTGGGCTCCTTTGACCCACCATCTCTGGTTGTGGGAAGGGCCTGACATTGTTGCAGGGTCTGCAGATGATCTGCCCAGCACAAAACAAACACCACCTGCCATACCGCTCTCAGCCCTGGACGCTGAGGACCCAAAAGTAAAATTCCAACATCTGTTGGTTGGAGTTCAGAGTGAGATGCTGTGCGGGTGGGGATGAAGACCATGCCGCGCACCCTCGAGGCAGTCCATAGGTGCCTCAGTCCACATAAGGACACCTTATCTGCTATACGAGGCACTTACACTCTCCTCCGTGGACTCCAACAGTCCCTGTCTGATATTGTTGGTGTCCTGAGGGAGAGGCATTAGCAACTGCCCTGGCAAAGTAATACCAGCGAGGTTGCCACACAGCTGAGGGCTATAGACAAGATCCTGGTTTCCATGGAGTGGAAGTAGGACACATACATCACCACTATGGGTGCCGATCACCGTGACCTTGGTGCATTGCTGGTAAACCCACAGGCCCTTCTCAGTGCAGTGCTGCCTCACCTATTGGCACAGAGAAATGCGGCTGTGGACTATAGATCCACATCTTCTGCCCCTGATGTGTGTCCTCCTTTTCCATCACCACCAGCACCTTCAATACCCCCTCACATGAAGCACTACACACATCAGAGGAGGAAGATGTGAACTTCCCCTCTTTCAAATGTAAAACTGTCTGATAGCAGTTTTCTGTGCCAAAATGCCATTTCCTCCTTTGCACAGTGCTGATGACTCAGCCAATAACCCCCACAACTGGTAATATCCTCCATTTACAGTCCCACCTGTTAAGCTCACCCATTTGTGGACTGTCAATGTGGCCTATCTTGCCTCTTGGCAATTTTTTTATTCTCTTAATCACTGAAACACTTCACTACTCCACATGACACATACAGGGGTTCACCCATGGACTCTCTCTGGACATTCAATGGCAATTAAAACTGTGTGGAGTTGTTGCTGTATTAACTGTGCCTCTGACCCAACAAACCCTGCACAAGTAAATAAATGCACTGAGTCAAATATGTGTGCTGGAATGTGTGAGGCGATAAACAATACATACTCCATGAACGGACACATATGTAATGGTGCATTGGTCAAAGCTCCACAGGCTGATGGAAATAGATCATGTGAACCCTATGTGTATGTAGACTAGCTTGTAGTCACCCAAGGTCCCAAGCCTGAGGTGCAACACAGAACATGTAGTCATTGTAGAGAGTGAATTAAGTCACAGCACTGGTTCGGACTCTATCCGTGGACACTACGCTAACATCTACACTGCTGTGACAAGCCAATAATGGAAGGTACCACACTCTGCAAGGGATTCCAATACCAGTATCATTCTCATATCTTTACATGTCCATGACTGTGCTGTATTCATCACACAGTAGCCGTACTTGTTCCTTAATTTTGCAAAGGTCAGTACCTGTCAGTGCTGCATAGTACCAGACATTGTCCATAAATGTCCTCAAACAAGAGGCACGAGCAACTGAAGTATCATTTATAAGAACCACTCCAGTAGCTCAGCCCTCACAATCATTTCCATGAGGCCATGCAAAGTCACTCTATGTAGCTTGGAATACATTCAGAGGTATGGAGTCAGGCAAGGCAGTGCAAAGCACAGCATAGCCATCTTCTACACATAGGAGAAATTCCTTCTCCATTGCAATTGCTGCCCCAAACAGAAGTCATGTGTTTTGACACCTTCCCAGAACTTCCAAACTATTTGAAGCATGGAAGACCTCATTACTGTATGCCTACCCTGGGGAGGCATACTGAGGAGGATCATCAGCTGTTATCTTGGGTGTTTTACATATTGTATGTGTGCTGCATTACACTGCACACACTGAAAATGGCAAACACCTCCACTGAATGTCTTTGTGCAGGAAGGTGTCCCTTCCAGTACAAAAACAATTATGTCATTAATGCAGACACACCTATATCATGGGTCAAGTATGCCTGGGTTTGCTAAAGACACCAATTAGGTCAACTGTGCAGGTATAAAGCAATGCAATGCTCCATATTTCATGAATTCAGACCAATTCCGCACTTTCATGTTGATGCTGGCCAGCACAGCCAGAAGCCTTGTTGCACTGACTTGCACCATAACTTGTGAATTGTGCTCCATTTCACTTACGTTCTGTAATGCCAGGTTACAACAGTACCTGCCAAATGCTTGAGGTGCTCAAAGCACCTTTGGTGCTGCCCACCCACTACCTGATTGGTATCAGAAAAGTGGCCTGGGGGTGTTACTGGCATGTGCGGCTGCTTTATGCTTCCCTGGGATACCGTATTACCAAAAGGTCCGCTGACCCTTGTGCAGGCCTGTCTGTGACTCAGATAGCACTGGGGCACATATAACACTAGTGCTATTGCCTCAGCATGTTCCCTCACTTGCATGGGGGCATAGCCACATGCAAATGAGGGAATCTCTTTCTCTCCGTACTTGCATTGTGTATTAGATGCAGGCACAGAGGAAAATAACCTGTCAGGGAGTGCGCTGACAGTGCATCCTTGAAAGAGGGTGCACTGTCAATGTGCCTCATGACGGAGCCCTCTGGAGGGGGGTATTTTGGACGGACCCCTCAGACATCTTCTTGTAGGCAGGTAATGTCGCTTACTGCACCCCCCTACAAGGGGATCTCTAAACATCCTTAAAAAGGCAGACGGCTTGGTGCATGCACAGTTACACCCAGAGGTGCTGCTTTAAACACACTCCATTGTTACGGTAAGAGTGCAAGTTTGCGACTGCCCTCAGTGCAGGCCATTACATGGAATGGTGCACACTTTATCTGTTTGTGCACAGCTCACCGGTTGTCATGTGCACTGTGGTGCAAACTTAGGAAATGTGCATTATGTATAATAGGGCTACTGGTAATGACAGTCCAGTGTTTTAATGCCGCTGTGGTATGCTTCATTCTTTGAGCATTGTTTTGTGGACACTACAAGGACAGCACACACCACAATGACGGTCAAGTGTTTTAATGCCGCTGTGGTATGCTTGATCCTTTACATTTAGTTTTGTGGACACTACAGAGACAGCACACACTACAACAATTGCAAAAAGACACCAACACCCTCCAGCACAGCCAAAACACACCCTCTAACAAGCACCAACAGAAAGACTAAGTCAAAGTGAAAGTAACTTCACAGGTCCTGTTGTGCAGCATGTCAGAGCCATTGCATAATTTCCTGGGTGGATGTGTCATGTTTTCAGCTAATGCGTCAACGTTTTGATGCTTGCAAGTGGTACATAGCAAATGCGTGAATTTGAAACAAGGCCTGACAAGGCACCATGCGATAATTTTGGTGCATCGGCTGGGATGCATCACATCCGCCTGACACGATGGCTGCAAAAATTCACAGGTTACCAAAATTCATTTTTTTCTAGCAATAGTGCAAATATGGGTTTTTCAAAGTATAGTGGGCCTGATTACAACTTTGGAGGAGGTGTTAATCCGTCCCAAATGTGACGGATATGCCACCAGCCGTATTATGAGTTCCATAGGATATAATGGACTCGTAATACGGCTGGTGGTATATCTGTCACCTTTGGGACGGATTAACACCTTCCTCCAAAGTTGTAAGCAGGCCTACTGTGTTTATATGCATATAAGCAAGTACATAGATCAGTGTATTGCATATGAATATAGAAGGGGGCATGCTTGGTGTATAAGAATGTGTTCGATGTGCATGTTGAGAGTGGGCATATGTGTGATTAATTGCAACACCGGTGAGCCACTACCTTTAGTAGACATTTCATCTATTTATGTGACAACACAGCTTACAAGAGGTACATTCTGCACTAACTCTGAAAATGCACACACTTTAAACTGTGCAATAAGGCCAGGATTGGGGCACAGTTTCATTGCCCTGGTGACTGCACATTAAAGTGTTACAATGTGCATTTTTCCATAACAGCCCAATGTTGCACTGTGCATGCCACACCAAGCTGACATGTCATGGGCTATCACAGATACACTTGCAGATTAAACATTGATGCTATGCAGTGAAGCAAGGCAAATTGATGCACTGTGTTTTGTGGCATGGAGAGGTCCGAAATCCACCATGACCATGAAGAGCTGGCAGTTTGCCTGGCTTTCCTTGCTCAGCTGCAGTGCAGGCAGACTAGCACCAACACAGACACCCATGCAGCATGGTGCAAGAGTGTCTATGTTGTTTGCATGATTGTGTATGTGGAGGAAGGGACCCCATCCTGCACAAAATACAAGTGAAGTTTTGTCCTTTCACCTGTGTATGCTGACTAATACTGCACACATGGAAATAATCAACGACAATGTCACAGTTATATTTCTCTCATGGTCACACCATCCTCCGTGATGCGTTGATAAAGTTTAACTCCCTGGGTTACAATCCTTGTCTAATCAGTTATTGCCTGAAATGCCTGGGTGGATGCATGATATCAGCTATGTTCCCCACATGGAATGCATTGCTGAATGAAATGTATTGCACTGCAACACTAGACGCAAATTTGTATACATTTATTCCAGGTACAAAAAAGGGTGTCAAATTGCCCCTTCCCTTGCTTTTGGATTGAGTTTGGACTTTTTGGCTAATAGATGCGAAACAACAGTGGTGCTATGTTGACACAAATTGAAAGGTGATTGAAGCAGGAATGCTGCTCATGTCTTGACATTATGCTGTTCATATAGAAGGATTCTGCCCCACAGAAAACCTCCTTTGTTGAATGTTGTGGTGCACAGGACTCTCACCCATACTGTTTCTGCAATGCAAGGCAAGCATGCACAGCTGTGCGTGACCTCATGATCATTGGGTAATGCCAGGAAGCATGAAGCACAGCATAGGTTGAGCTGGTATCAAGGAGGTGTGCCATGTGCATAGCAGTGGGTGTTCACAATGAAGATGCATAAAATCTGACACTGACCCAGTTTCTTAGGCTCACATAAACCTGGGGCAGGACCAAACCTTTATACATTCCCCAGAAGAGGAGTAACAAGGTGGTTCTTCATAAAACTGCACTGTAACATGCAGCGCACGTGGTACATGAAGCTGCAAAGGTGGCTTTGATGCAAGTTGATGGCAGATAGGATGAAGGAATAAGCCTTTTCTGCTACTCCATGGTTTAATTTTTAAATTTACTTTACTCATCCTAGATATCCATGGGTGTTGACCTTCAAAGCAACCTGCATGTCACATAGAATGCACACATGACACAGAGTAGATCGAGGCAGCCTATTGATGTGTCTTGATTTACTTGATAGCTATGAGGCCAGAATGAGCCACACAGAATTATTTGGCATGCCCTCATGTCTACGTTTGAGATGTGTGCCACCTGATGTCTATGTTGATATGTGCATATCAACAGGTACCAGAGGGTCATATTAAACAACTACAATATCATGTCATGGTACACACACATCTGCTGTATGAGTGTGAGACTAGAAGGATATGTGTTGCATGGGCACCATGCCATTACCTAATAATTTTCGATTCATATCTTTTTCATCATTTGTGTGTTTACGAGGCCAGCTTGGCTAGCCAAAAAGGGGTCTGATTTATTCCAAGTAAGGCTCTGTTAGCAATTGGTAGGCATCACCATACGAGGAAATATTGATGGCTGACTTGTACTTTGAATGTGGATATGCATTCATGCAAGTTGTGAAGCTGTGCATTTATTGCCAGATTCTGCCAATCTGACCTGGATTGCATCAGTGCATGGTACCTTGGCTGGATTCCGCTTCCATTTAGTCCTTGCTTCTATGTAAAGGTTACATGATCAGACTCTTTGTGTTGTGTTTTAACATTCACACGTGAAACATTGCTAGAGAAGTTAACCTACTGTTTGTATCTGAATACAGCACAGAAACGTGGTATCAGATATCCCTGCTTGATCCAATTTCATACTTTTCTAGTGGGGATAACGTGGCAGCATTGGTAGTAGATAGACAATCTTGTACTGTGTATTTTCAAGTGATATGTATGTTGTGATATGTCACAATGTATTTTATATCTGCAGGCACACATTGCTGAAGAAAATGTTGACAGCATGGGTTGGACTGGGTTCCCATGCACATACTACGTGTCTCAGTTGGCAGCCATCAGACAATGAGTTAACTCGACTTCATGAGTATGTGGCAGCACAAACGGGTAGCTGAACAACACACACATAGTACTTGAACTCTATGGCCCTCATTACAACCCTGGCGGTCGGTGATAAAGCGGCGATAATACTGCCAACTGGCTGGCGGTAAAAAAAATGGAATTACGACCATGGCGGAAACAGCCAACACAGACAGCCACTTTAACAAACCGACCCCCACGGCGGTAGAAACAAACACCGCGGCTGTAACCGGCAACAGACAGGCGGAAGACAATGTACCACCCACACTATTACAAGGCACCAATCCGCCAACTTTTCCGGGGCGGTACCAACAACATCAAAAGCATGGTGGAAAAAGAAATTGGAGGGAAACCACTCACCTCTCGACACCCAATGAGGAACCAGGACACCATGGAGCCCTAGTTACAGGTGTTACCAATGTTGGCTTACCTCCTCTTCTACCAGGAACATCAAAGACGGCGGCGATGACCACAGTGAGTACTGCACCTAGCACACAGGGGTGGGGGGGAGGGAAAAGAGATTGACACACACACGCAACCCGCAAAACCCCCACCCCCAACAACACACACATAAACACATGCAGCAACATGACATTTACTCCCCGTAACTCCCAGGAAGAACGTAAGGACCAAATTAAATGATTGTAATGAGTGTAATCATTGAAAATCCAGATAGGCCACCATAACTTCAAAAGATCAGTATATACAAATATTTACAGCAAGTACACAAGTCCGTATACTGTTCCATTCAATTTCCGTGGACCAGTGGTCCCAAAAAGCATGGGCAAAGCCCACATATGATACCTGCCTCAACACGGAGAGAACACTGCTGGGGCATCAGGTCGAAAAATACCAGGCACCTCAGGGGGAAGGGGAGGTGGGGCACCTCAGCCGGATGATGGGGCAACACCACTGATCCACGAGGGGGCTCCATGCCCACTGCTGGGTCCTGGGGAGTGCAAAGCCACATTCCCTCAAGTCTCTCAAGTGGGAGGTTTGCCCACTGCTTGGTCCTGGGGAGTGCAAGGCCACAATCTCTCAAGTGGGTGGTTTGCCCACTGCTTGGCCCTGGGGAGTGCAAGGCCACAGTCTCTCAAGTGGGTAGTTTGCCCACTGCTTGGTCCTTGACGTGCAAGGCCACAGTTTCTGAAGTGTGCCCACTGCTTGGCCCGGGGAGTGCAAAGCCACAGTCTCTGGAGTGGATGCAGTTCTCCACTGGTTCTGGAGGGGGCTTGGTGCCCAGAGTGCTTCATCCTTCAAGGACTGGAGTAGTGGATGCAGGTCTCCACTGATTCTGGAGGGGGTTTTGTGCCCAGAGTGCTTCATGCTGCCAAGGACTGGGGTAGTGGATGCTGTTCTCCACTGGTTCTGGAGGGGGCTTGGTGCCCAGAGTGCTGCACCTGGGGTTTGGCAGTTCCCATTCCCTCACCTGGTTGTTTGAGCCACAAGATTTTCTGGGAACAGGTAGCATGATACTCTATGGAGAGACAAACTCCACCCTGGGCGACTTAGCCTGCTAACTGTTGGTACTGCCAGTGCTGGTTTTGGTGCCTCATGTAGTGTGTGCAGGGTCCAGGACATCTCCTGCAGCCTCGGACAGCTGCCCAGTGGGGATGATACTGATGTCGGCTGTGGTGGCACTGGCTGGGCACGTTGCGGGGCAGGTGGGGGTGGCTGCGGCGGTGTCTACAGCAGAGATACTGCCGGTGGTGCAGGTGTCAGCACCTGTGGAAGGAGACACCAGGACGTCTCCTGCAGTCTTGGATGGCTGCTCACTGGGGATGATGCTGGGGACTGTAGCAGAGGCACCAGATGTGCAGGTTGGTGGTGCAGGTGGCAGTGGTTGCGGCGGTGGGCACCGCCGTACAGGTTGCTGCTCTGTCTTGCAGAAGGGGTGACACCAGCCCCTCACCCGGAGGCTCTGTGCCCTGAGCTGACTTCCCTTTGGCCTTGTGTCCCTTCCCCACCTTGGAAGTCGCTGCTGGGACCTTGGCACTGTCCTCTTTTGTCTTGGAGGAGGCCTTGCTGGGTAGTTGGTGCGGCTTTTCCCTATGGCATGTAGGACCCTTCTTCACCTTGGCAGGTGGCAGAATAGGGTGATCCTTGGCCTCACTAGGTGGCACACTTGCAGCCCTGATGGGTGCCACCTTCGATGTCACTGGACTTGCAGGGACCATATGCTTGAGGATTTTGTGGCTGATGTACTGGGCTGGGATCTGGACATCCTGGCCCTAGGGGAAGGATGTGGAGAGGTGTAGGGAAGAGGTCAATGTTAGCTAGAAAACATTTTTTAGACACACTGGGACGGGAAGATGGAGGGGGTTTGGGAGTGGAGGAAGAGGTAGTGGTTGTAGGAGGTGTATGTCTACTGAGTTTGGGTGAAGGTTCATGGGCTGGAGGCTGTTGTGAGGTGGATGGCTGTTGAGTGGGTGTGTGCCTGTGTTTGTGTAGTTTGGGAGGAGGGCTCACAGACACACTGGAAGAGGACACAGGGGACGTGTGCATGGTAGTGGGGGTGGTGATTGCACATGAGCGGTGTGTGGTGATGGGCGTGCTGGTGATGGAGGTAGTGGCTGAGGATGTAGTGCATGCAGGTATGAGTGGAGACGAGACTGGGAGGGAGGGAGGTGGAGGACGTGGAGGAGGGGGACACAGTGGAGGCAGTGGATGTTGGTGTGTCTGCATGGGTAGGGTGCTTGTGTGAGTGCCTGTGGGATGTGTGGTGATTATGTTTGCCTGAGCCACTTTGGTGTGTTGATGAGTGTGCATGCTGGTCTGATGGTGTGATTGGGATAGGCTGAGGTAGAAGGGATTGGGTCTGGGAAGTGGAAGTTGGAGGGGGGGGCTGGACACAGGGACAATGGCTGCCATCAGTGCTGAGGCCAGAGCCTGAAATGCTCTCTGTTGGGCCGCCATTCCACAATGAATGCCCTCCAGGTATTCATTTGTTTGTTGCAAATGCCTCTCAACACCCTGGATGGCATTCAGAAAGGTTGACTGCCAACAGTGAGGGATCTCAGGAGGTCAATAGCCTCCTCACTGAGGGCAGCAGGGATGACTGGGACAGGGCCTGAGGTACCTGGGGCGAAGAAGATGCCCAAACTCCTGGGTGAGAGGGCACAGGAAACACGCAGAGGGGTTGCTGGTAGGGGGGTGGTGGCTGTACCTATTGTTGCGGTGGGCACAGAGGTGCCCACCACCGCAAGGGAGTTCCCATCAGAGGAGGAGTCGCTGTCGCTGGTGTCGCCTCCTGTCCCCGTTGTGGATCGCCCCTCGCCCTCCGACCCACTGGTGCCATCAGTCTACGTACATTCACCCTCCTGGGCCATGTGGGTTGCAGCTCCCTCCTCCTCTGGTGCCAATGCTCCTCCTCCAGGGTGACAAAACAAAAAGGGGGGGAAAGACAGGGGAGACACTTGGTCAATGCCAGCAACAACACCACCATTTGCGGACACAACACACAAGGAGCAGCCCTATGCACTAGGCCATGCACTAACTGTTCTTGGGAAAATCACCTGCCCATGGGGGACTGTGCCTAAGCCCATTTGATGCACACCTGGAACCCACAGGAGCCTGACTAGGTGTAGATCGCCACTACCACTTTTGGTGTTGGAGTGCCACAGAGCCTGCCTAACAATGGACCTACCCAGCAAGTTTGCCCTGGCCTAGGGGAACCCACAGCCCACTTCCCCCACCCAGACACCTCATACAGCGTGCAGAGTCAGCTAAATGAGACTGTACTTACCGCCTTGTGGCTGCTGTGATGCCCTCAAGCGCCCATCCAACTCAGGATATGCCACCGCCAGGATCCGGTACATCACGGGGGCCATGGTGGGACGGGCACCCCTGCCACTTTGGGAGGCCATCCCCAGCTGGGCCTCCATCGTCTTCTTGCTCCAGCGGCACAGGTCGTCCCATCTTTTGGGCTAGTGAGTGCTCCGTCTATGGTAGACCCCCAGGGTCCACACTTCCTTGGCGATGGCACACCAAATACCCTTCTTCTGGTGGGCGCTGACCTAGAGGAAAAGTGAAGCAAGAATGGTACTTCTTACTCATTGGCCAGAACTTCCCACCCTGGCCCAGAAACAAATTCACTAACAATCCTCACATGCTGGCCTCACCCCCCCACATGTATTTTCCATCCACCCCACTCCATATATTCATGTCCCATCCATCATGCTCACAGTGTACTCACCTGTTTGTCTGGAGGACCATAGAGTAGCGTGTACTGGGGGAGGACCCCAGCCACCAGGTTGTCCAACTCCTCCACGGTGAAGGCAGGGGCCCTTTCCCCAGACACTGTAGACATTGTCGCTTCCAGACTCAGGTCACAGCAGCACTTGCAGTTTAGGTCCTCTCATGTTGAAGGTCAGGTATCAAGTGAGTGAACAGATAGAAAATGGTGGTTACGTCTGTGGCGGTGCGTACCATCACCGCCGTCGTACATCGTCATTGGCTTCTGGAACCCATAGGGCCCAATGATAACCAATGCTGAATTGTGCTGTGGTCTTCGTCCACCTACAGCGACGCTGCACAACGCCAGTGCAGTTACCTCATTTTCCCTTGTCCCTCCTTACAGGTCAGGCAGCCGCCATTTCAGGGGGCCACATGGCAGGCCAACTAACTGCTTCACAGCACTTTTAGGCAGGAATACAGACAGACAGTGCCACACACCGATTACATCACAATAGCTCAAAACACCCTTGTGCAAGCTATGTGGTGTATGACCCTCTGCTCACCCTTCACCTGGTGGACCTGTCGACAATGGAAGACAGACACATCATTATCACCTACAGACTTGATCGTGCCACAATCCATGAACTGTGTGCCCAATTGGAGCCAGACCTAATGTAAGCTATCCGCCATCCCACAGGAATCCCCCCTCTAGTGCAGATCCTGTCAGTACTCCATTTCCTGGCCAGTGGATCCTTTTAAACAACAGTGGCCATGGAATCAGGGATGTCACAGCCAATGTTCTCAAACGTGTTGTCTAGAGAATTGTCTGCCCTGCTGAAACACATGTGCAGCTACATCGTTTTCCCTCAGGTGGAGGATTTGCCCACAGTGAAAGGTGACTTCTATGTCCTGGGACATATCCTCAACATCATTGGTGCCATTGATGGTACACATGTGGCATTTGTCCCACCCCGCAGGAATGAACAGGTGTACAGAAACCGCAAAAGCTACCATTCCATGAGTGTGCAGATGGTGTGGTTGGCAGACCAGTACATCTCCCATGTGAATGCCAAGTATCCTGGCTCAGTGCATGATGCTTACATTTTGAGGAATAGCAGCATCCCTTAGGTGATGGGCCAACTCCAGAGGCCCTGTGTATGGTTAATAGGTGACCCCAAGGTCCCCACACAGTTTGAATAGGTGTCTGTGTCCCTAAGGGTTGGTGTGTGTCTAACAGTTGTCCCTCGATATTTGCAGGTGACTCTGGTTACCCCAACCTGTCATGGCTACTGACCCCAGTGAGGAATCCCAGGACAAGGGAAGAGGAATGCTACAATGAGGCACATGGGCGAACTAGGAGGATAATAGAGTGGACTTTCGGCCTCCTGAAGGCCAGGTTCTGGTGCCTCCATCTGACAGGTGGCTCCCTATACTACTCATCAAATAAGGTGTGCCAGATAATCGTGACATGTTGTATGTTGCACAACCTGGCTTTGCGACGCCAGGTGCCTTTTTCAGCAGGACGATGGGCCTGATGTTGGTCTTGTGGCAGCTGTGGAGCCTGTGGACAGTGAAGAAGAGGAGGCAGAAGAAGAAGATATAGACAACTGAAACAACATCATCATGCAATACTTCCAGTGAGACACAGGTAAGTGACTGGCACTGTTCCTCTCATATCATAATACTGTTGGACCTCGCATGGTTCTGCCTTTTCACCTCTGTGTATGGACCCTGACAGTTCACTTTGGCTATCCCTTTCACAGATCTGGGTACCACTTTCTGCCTGTTTACTGCTGCCCAACAACTGTCAAACAATGGTATGTGAAAATGAACACTGACATTGCTATTTATCAGAGAGGTTGTAATTACACACTTGTGAAAGTACAGACTGACTCCAGATCGTTTTGTGATTCAAGGGTGTTTATTTAAGTGCTATTCAGTGGAGGGGTATGTGCAATGGGCTGGGGTGATGGTAGAGAAATGTCCATGGTGGAGTCGAGTCTCTTTCTATCACAGGTGCATTGTCCAAGCGGGCATAGGAGGTGGAGTAATGGCAGTTCAATGTTGTCAGGGTGACATAGTGGGACAGAAGGGTGACAATCAGGAGAGTCTTATTTCCTGGCGGGGTCTTGGCAATGTTCTCTGTCTTGTTCTTGGATCTCAGGGACCGTTTGTGGGGTGGTTCTCCTTCTGCAGGAGTGGGGTGCTGGTGGCCTGTTTTTCCTGTGGTGGGACTTCCTGTCCACTAGGGCCAGCGGACGTGGAGGGCGGTTCATCATTCAGGCTAGTGTCAGGGGCCCATTGGTGTGCCACTGTCTCCCTCATGGTTTTGGCCATGTCTGCCAGCACCCCTTCAATGGTGACCAGGGTTGTGTTAATGGACTTCAAGGCCTCCCTGATCCCCAGGTATTGTTCCTCCTGTAGCCCCTAGGTCTCCTGAAACTTGACCAGTACTGTGCCCATGGTCTCCTTGGAATGGTGGTATGCTCCCATGATGTTTGAGAGTGCCTCGTGAAGAGTGGGTTCCCTGGGCCTATTCACCCCCGTCGCACAGCAGTCCTCCCAGTTTCCCTGTTGTCCTGTGCCTCTGTCCCCTGAACCGTGTGCCCACTGCCACTAACCCCAGGTCCTTGATTGTCTTGGGTTAGTGGGGTTGCCTGGGGTCCCTGTAGTGGGGGACACACTGCTGATTGACGTGTTCCGGGGACAGAGGGATGGCCCCGCTGGGTGGGTGCTGTGGTGGTGTTTCCTGAGGGGGAGGTTCAGTGGTGGTTTGTGACAGTGGCAGGGGAACCGACTGTCCAGAGGTCCCTGATGAGCTGGGCTGGTCATCTTGGTCAGGCGTGCAGAGCCGCTGTCGTCACTGTGGGCCTCTTCTTTGGGGGGACTGGATATGGCTGGCATCTCCTGTCCGGTGACGTTGGGTAGGGGTCCTGTTGGGGTGTAAATGCATAGTTATTGTATCTGTGTGTGCCATCTTGTGCAATGGGTGAGTTACCTTCTACTCCTGTGCTTGCATTATTGCTTTGGCCCTTGTGTGATTGGTGATTTTGGGGCCTGGTGAGTCTTTCTACTGGACATGCTTTGGTGATGGGTGTTCCTGCATTGGTGTTACATGCAGGGCTTGGTTTTGGGATGTGTGGGTTGTGATAGTGGGGTATCTGTGGGGTGTTGGGGTGATGGGTGTGAGGGTAGGAGTTTGTGATGGCATGCAGGTAGGGGGGATAAAGTAGTAAAGATTTAACTTACCAGAGTCCAGTCCTCCTGCTACTCCTGTGAGGCCCTCAGGATGCATGATCATCAAGACTTGCTCCTCCCATGTTGTTAGTTGTGGGGTGGAGGTGGGGGTCCACTGCCAGTCCTCTGTACGGCTACCTGGTGTCTTGAAACCACGGAACGCACCTTCCCCCGTAGGTCGTTCCACCTCTTCCTGGTGTCATCCTGTGTTCTTTGATGCTGTCCCACTGCATTGACCCTGTCAACAATTCTCCGTCATAGCTCCATATTCCTTGCAATGGACGTCTGCTGCACCTGTGATCCGAATAGCTATGGCTCTACCCGGGTGATTTCCTCCACCATGAACCTGAGCTCCTCCTCAGAAAACCTGGGGTGTCTTTGACGTGCCATTATGTGGTGTGGGTGATGTGTGAGGTGATGTTTGTTGTGATGTGTGATGTGTTGTGTTGGTGTGCGTTGATTGAGGTGCGTGGATGTTGTATGAGTGATGGTGTTGTGTGCCTGTGGATGCTGGTGTTGTGTTTGCTGTTCTTTCTCTCTCTGCTTCTTCCAAAAATGTAATTGTAAGGGGTTGTGGGTAATGTGGGTGTGTGTTTTATAGTGGTGTGAGTGTGTGGGTGTGGTGTGTGTATGTTTATCAGGTGTGTGTATTTGGGATTGTCCAATGTGGTTGTGTTTTGTAAGTGTGTGTGTATTTTGAGCGCGGCGGTGTTTACCGCCAATGGATTACCACGGTTGAATGACTACCACGTTGATTCGTGGGTCGTGATAGTGTGGGTGTATTCTTGTTGGCGTGACGGTTTAGCTTTTGCTATCGCCAGTTTATCACTGACCTTCGGTGTGGTGGACTTGTGTGGGTGTCTGTATTGTGGCGGATTACGAGATATGGGTCATAATACCTGTAGCGGATTTCCGCCGCGACCACGGTATCTTGATCCGTCAGTATGGTGGGAAGTGGGATTTACCGCCAGGGTTGTAATGAGGGCCTATTTACTTTTACACAATTTCTTTATATTTTATTGTCTGAATTTATTTACAGTGCAACATAACACATTATAATGAGCTGTCTAGAGGTTGCCACATTACAATAGTTGTTTGTGATCTGTAGTCCCAACAGAACTGCATTTGCCACTGGTCACTGGTATGAACACTATTTATGGATTACAAGATGTTGTCCCATCCTGTTGTTACACATTGCTACATACCTTTGTAGTGTGCCAATGAGTAGCAGATATGATTAGTTTTTTCAGTGGTTTACAGTAATTTGGAGTAAAGAATGCTTACACACTGTAAGTGGTAAAAAATAATCTTTTTGTTTATTATAATTTTGTGAAGTACACAATGCATTTATTATTGGCTTGAAATGTCTTATGGGTCTGTGAAAAAAATATTCACAATTTGGTCTCTTCATCTCTGGTGTGTCCCAGCAATTGAAGCAACATTTAGATGTTGACCTACTTCTTCCTCTTCATCCTCAGCAGGGCCTTTCTGCTCCACATTGTCCACAAGGTCATTATTCTAGATGTGCTGTGCCTCTGTCCATGGATGTGCATATGGAGTCATGATCCATGGCTGCAGACCCTGTCCTTGGTCAGCTGTTAAGACAGGAGGGGAATAACAAAAGTACTGAATTGTTGCTGTACCCACATTCATGTTCCTTCATATTTTGTGTTTTGATTAACTAAATCACTTTTCACACAGTATTGGAGGTGTACTGAAATTGTTTGACATACACGCACTTTAATGTTTGACATGACTGACACTGTACTACACATACAAATGTACTAGCCTTGGTGTTACACTTACTATGTGTCTAACCTGTGAGTGCCAATGCCATGCTCATGGCAAGTCAGTAATCATTTGGATAGTCAGTTAACAATTGAGCTGACACTTTTATCACACTTCTAAATGTTTTCAGTGGGACATATTGGCATTTCTGACCTCATACATGTCGAAATGTTCAAATTTTGGGAAGTGCTGATAATGTTGTTCCATTCATTCGTACATATTTGGATGTCGAGTAATAGTCACTGTTGTTCATTAACTACAACAATGGAGAGTTTATAAGTGCATGTCATTGTACTACATCATAGTCTACACTTGACTGTGCACTGTGTCTACTGTGTTGATAGTACAACACATGAGCGATTTTTTCGGAGTTCAGCGCTATACAGTACATCTGTCAAAGTCTCAAAACCACCTTCTTACTTATTGTGGACAGTGTTGTAACCATTGTTCTACATGATGCATTGTTGTGGGTTGCCACCTGTACTTGCAGACAATGGACAGCAATGCACCAAGACAGAGAAAATATGGAAATGGTGAATGTGTGGCTTCTTGGTGCATGAGCTAAACTTTGTGAGTAAGGGACTACTTTGCTGCAGATTATAAAGGCTTGGCTGACTGTTTGGTTCAGTTTTCACATTGGTGTTAATAAGATAAGTGAGGTAGTTTGCGAAGATGCACACGAGCTGGGTATGATCAAATATTTGTTCCTGGTTAAGTATACAGGTATTGTATACGTGACATGCCTCACTGCCATGGGAGTTAATTGTGGACACAGAGACATCAAAAATAGAGGCCCTTCTTTGAACACAGTACTGTAACACAGCATTGTACATGTTGTAGCATTGCTGAGGATCTTTTCATCATTTTGAGGCACACACAGTGACTAATTCCCAGGTTGTTGTTGCAGGTAGCACAGCTTAGCTGCACTGCCTTGCATTAAATGAAAATTGGATGAATTTGTCATATTAATGACATCTAGCACCTGTGTGTTCTTCTGCATGCACAATATCACAGAGTAGTGAATGGTGGCTGCATTGTGGACTCACTTGTTTTTATGCTGTAAGAGAAACCTTCCTGCATATAGAGAAACTAGGTAGGCTTATGACACTTTGTATATGTGCTGCAGAATGCAGCACAAAAATGAAGATTAAAAATAAAAATGAAGTTATGTTGTCCTCGTTACAACTCCCCTGGGGAGGCATATTCATGTAGAAAATTTGCAGTTCACCATGCCCTTGCACATTTGTAAATGTATCAAACACATTATATGTTGCATGGGTGACCTCAACATGAGACCCATGTGACACATCCTTAATGCAGAGTAGGGTAATTCCACACTTTGCACTGTCTTGCTTTTGTCCATATCTATGAGGCCATGCCAAGGCACACAGGATGACTTTGCGTAGTCTCATATGTATGATTGGGATACCTGGCTCACCAGATCATCACCATGTGTTAGTTTACAAGTATGAGATACACACCTGCTGCATAAATACTGTTTCACTCACCCAACCCAAATATAACCATATTAAGCAACATGATTGACTGTAATGAGGTGATTCATGTGCTTGAAATTACTTACCAGTAGGTCATTCCCATATCTCACTTTCTGGAAGCGCTTGTTGAAGATGGAATGTCGGACGATGTATGAATCATGAGCACTTCCTGGGTACTTTGCCAGCACATTTATGAACATCCCCAGATGGCCTACTATGGCCTGCACGTTTGAGGAATATGTGTGCTTATGGTTTTGATACAGGTGGGAGGTAGCATCAGACGGCACCAGTTGCACATGGGTGCTGTCCATTGCCCCCAACAGATGTGGAAACCCAGCAATGGCATAGAAGCCCTACTTGATTTCCAGTTGTTTCTGTTGTGTGTTGGGGAACAAGAGGTGCAGTGGTGTTAGGATTGAGGGGAGGAATGTGGAAAATGATGGCTGCAATATTCCTTCCACTCTGGCTGTGGCTACTGGAAAGGGTCACACCTATCTTAAGCAGACTAAGAAATGCAAGAATCAGAATTGGATCCCAGTTCAATCAAACAAGAACAGTAAAAAAGGGTCAGAACATGACAAATAAAGCCTAGTTCAGGGTCCCTGGGACCTGTAGATACGGCTCAGTCCCTTAAACCCTGCAAGTGTTTGGTTTCAACTCTTATTCAAACTGAGGACTTGTCTATTGGAGGGGTCATTAAGAATGTTCAGGAGAAAAATGAACAGCATATGCCACAACTCAGCGCTCAGAATAGTTATTGGTGCCCTATAGATCAGACAGCCTGTACCTTAGGGCTAACACCCCTCCAGACCCTCCCAATCAAGCTCACTAAGTGGGCACCAACTATTGTGGGTCCACCACTGTGGTAGATGGTAGAATGGAAGGGATTCTGTGCCTGAGGCTGATGTCATACCTGACATCAGATTAGAGTGTTGGGTGGTGAAATTTTCTGCCAGCATTCTGGTGGAGAGCTGTTGGACAGAGGGTGTCTTCCTGTGGTCGTGGATAAGGTACTCCTAATAAAGAACCAAGTCATCTGTATCCAGATTTCTCTCTTTATTACAACCAACTCAGGCAGCTCCCTATGTTTTGGTGATGGTAGGGGTTCTGCTACTCCATGAGAGCAAACAAGAAACAGAGGGAACTTCAAAACAATTGTACACAATTTTGGGATGCAGGGGTGGGTCTCACAAATTTTATTTTTCAAAATGTGATTATGATTAGACGGGTACATTGGGTGGGCAGAGGAGAGAAGACATGTAGGGGTTGTATAGTCATTAATGTCCATCTGCAGGCATTGGCTGGGAAAGTTCTCCTCACTTGCTCTATTACCCTCATTCCGTCTAAGTCTAATATAGTCATCCCCATAGAAGCTTTTTACAGACCCTCTCTGATGTCTTAATCTTATGAGAACTGACAACCCTCACAGTCCAATGATAGATCCTGCCCACAAAATGTTAATGATCGGAGGATGGGTAATAAGTTTGGGTGCTTGAGCAATCCTAATGGCCAGGACTGACTTCCTCTAAATAGGGCGCAGTGTAAATGTGATTCCCTGGGGACTGATCACATAAACATGTAAACTTGTGATTTATCCTCCTTACCCTTACCTAATGTTCCTATCGTGGCCAATGTGGTATTCCCATCTAGAGTAACTAACATCAATATAAATTATAGTGCTATAAGTAATTCAAATGTACTGAGGCTTTTATCAAGGAACAAAACGGGGTTAAAGTAAAAGTTGAATACGGCTGACTGCTGGGAATATATTTATATATTCCATATAATCTGCTTCCAAGCACATTGGTATTGCAGGGAGGTTATATTGATGGATACTCAGGCCCATATTTACAAGCAGCCTGTACTGCCGGTGCATCACTTTTTGTGACGTACTGGTGGATCAGGCTGCACACCCATATCTACAAGGCCATGCAAAGCCACTTTGTGTAGCTTTACATGGCCTTGTAGATATGGGGTAAGGCAACACAGTGCAAGTCACAGTGCCAGGGAAGCATTTCTATGTATGATGTATGTGTTTTCCCATGCAAAACGCATGGATGTTGATGCATTCTCTGGTTTACAAGGTTTCGTATACCTGGAAATGCGTCAAAAGCCTACGCATCCCCAAGGCTGGCTTAAGAGTGGCGCAACAGGGAGAAATAACATTATTAAATCCTGTTTTTTCCTCGTTCTAAGTGTGATGCATTCTGCAGCACACATAGAAGGAGTATATCACATCCATTGATTGTTTTTGTGCAGGAAGGTTTCCATTCCTGCACAAAAATTGTAATTCCCACAACACAGGCACCCTTGCACCATTGTGCAAGGGTGCCTGCATAGCTGCATGGCATCAATGTGTGCACCAGCACAGGTGGAGAGGACAGATATGTGCCATATCATGTAGCTATAGAGCATTTCTGCCCTTTTCCAGTGGCCCAGGGCGGTGCAGCAAGGCACTTGCTGCATCGCCCTGCACTATGGGCCTTGTAAATATGGCCCTCAGTGTATTCCACACTGGCTCAGCCTTCTTGTTCAAGAAGAGGCAAGGGAGGGCTTGCTACATAAGTCATAAATACTTTCCCAAGGAAGCTGGTACAGTTTTTTTTAACCATTCCACATTTTTTCATTTACTTATATTTGAACAGCAGAGAGAGTGTTATTTGAACATAGTTAATTTTTATAATAACTGTTTGAATTCTAAAAGTAGTCAGGAGGTGGCCAATTTGGATGATACTCTTCAAGTGAACTTCAATCAAGACATTGTGAGTACTCTGTCCAGGAATTGTTAATGTTCATCACTGTAAATTGCCAGCTAAGTCAGTGTGTGGATTACTAGATTCGAATTGTGAGGATCCAATGCATTTTGTACATGACACCTATGGGAATAGATTGAACAACTTGTTAGTCACGTACAATGTAATTATGAGCAATGAAATGGGTTCATCACCTACTTTTTTAAGTAATCAGTGTACATTCACTATTAATTTTGCTTTGGTCTCAAAAACCTTGAGTAACTGTATTAGTGACTTTGAAGCTAAGTTTACTCATCATAGCAACCACACAGATTTAACACCAAAGTTGGGAATTGGGCCTCTGCCCAAAACCCAGCATAAGTCAGACATAAACAGGCCTGGTTCATAAAAAAAGATTTTACCCTAAAATGGGCGAACGTTCATACCAATAATTTCTATAAATCTTATACCTAATTAAAGAATGTAGAGGTAGCTTCCTGTCTTGATACTGAAGCTTGAGTCCAACAAGATCAGGTCAGCATTTATTGAAATTTTAGTTTGGCAGTGTCTGTACCAAATCCCACATGGCCCTTCATACTGCACTATATATTAGACCACAAGATGTGGAGTTAATTAGGGAGGCTCAGGCACTTTACAAAGCAGCCTTGGCAGCAACAAAAAAGCAGATAAAGGAGGATGCATGGAATGCCCTGCATTTACCTAGTGTACATAGACTTAGTGCTGCTTTTTGTCAAGTGGTTAATGCCCCCTATATTACCGATACGTTGGGGATCTCTACTGAAGTATTCTGCAAGATCAGTAAGTAGATTATTTATCTAATATATATACTACCCAGGATCCCTGAGATGTTTATGTAGAGGATGTTCAGAGGCATCCTGTAGTATCTACTAAGCCCCACTTGATTATTGAGTTTGCAAAAGTATGTAGGTCACTGGTTGAAAGCAAGAAGCTGAAGGCCTCAGCCCCTGATTGGTTCTCATTAGATGTTTTACTTACAGGTTGGATCTGGGGGCCCCCTTTCTGACTAATGTGTGTAATGCAATAGGAAAGGTAAGCCCCCGAGTCATGGAATAGTTCAGTAATTATACCAATAAAAAATAAAAAAATAAGTGATAAAGCCCAACCAAAGAATTACTGTCCCATTCCCCTCCTAGATTACACTGTTAAAGTCATGGATCGTATTCTATTACATATGCTGAAGAACTGGGTGGCTGAGAATTGCATCGTAGCTGATACCAATACAGTTTTAAGAAATGCCTGGGCACTGAAGATCAATGCCTAACCCTGAGTCTAGTCATTGGCAAGTTCACAGTTGCCAATAAAGGTATTATTATATATCTGTCCTTTATGGACCTTTCAGCAGCTCTTGACTGCGTTTCATAATCTATAATATGGTCCATCATGAACGAGCTATGTGTGGAGCAGGGCATAATCACATTTATCACACAACTGTATAAGGATGCTGCTGCCTGCATCCATTACTTAGGTATCATCTTTGATAAAAAATGCAAATAGAAGCCAATGCTATCTAACAGGAAAGCCCTGTTAAAAAAATCCATCATATGGTTGCATAGTTTTGGTAAAAGGTTGGGGTCAAAACCAGGGAAAGAGATGTCTTTTACATATTTAACTAAAATGTGTATTTATTGATCCTATGTGGCAGGCATCTGGGGGGTATGATGGATGCATAGTTGATTCAACAAGTTTGAGCACACCTTTTTGAAAAATCATTTGATGGTCACCTGTCACGCTGAATTGGGAAGCCTTTATAATGAGTCCAGAATCAAACTTTATCCCCTAATATTGTGGCACTCTATATGACTGCCCTTATTAAGCTATTTATTAAGGATAGCTTACAACTCCACTGTGCCATAGGTATCCTGTGGCTTGCATATGTGAATTCAGCATGTACGTTGATCAGTTAACCTGGCTTATTTGCAATCCCAGACTCCTGCCATCACCTTTAAAGGGGTACCTTAAACCAACCATTCTCTGAAAGGGCTCTATCTATGGGAGACCCTTTAGGTAACCGTAAACCTACTGTGCATGAATACAATCTAGTGCACAATCATGAGAGCCTCTAATAGTATCTCTCCTTTATTCTTAGTAGACTACAATGTTTTGTCCTCACCAAGTTGTTTTGTTTTAATCCATTGCCTTTTCTAGTGGGAGTTCCCTGCAATAGTCAGACTTTATCAGATTTATATTTCTGCCCCTGCAATGGGAAGTCTCATCAGACAACCCTATATATTGTGTTCTTTTGCCCCCTTTAATTACACCTAAGAAGGACATTTTTATTACCAATCTTCAAAGGTTTTAAATGTAATCAGCGCAGACCAGCTCTGTTATTTTAACAACAGCTCTATAGCCCTCTGGTATGCTTCTTGGTTGTGTCTTTTATTAGGCATATTTTAAAAATCTGAAAATGTGAAATATTCAAATTTTTCTATTCTGTATATAATTGTATTATTATAATGAGAAGGATTGTTTTTATTCTGTCTGATTGTACATTCTTATATGACACAGGAATATGGCAAATAAAGACATATTTGATTGACTGAATAATAAATGAGTGGCAGGGGCTACTCATTTATCGCTCACTGCTCCTTGAAGGAGCAGCCCACAATGCCTTGCATGAGCTGTTTGCATTTTTTTATTTAGCTTGGTGGTGTACTTGAAAAGGGGCAGCAGTACAACCAAGCCTTTTATTTTAAAGTTCTGGAGGGCTGCTATGAGGAGAGCAACCCCCAAGCAAATAAAAAAAACAGTAAGGGGCATATTTATACTCTGTTTGCACTGGTTTTGCATCATGTTTTTTTACGCAAACTTAAGTACATATTTATATTTTGACGCTAGACCCGTTGAGCGTCAAAATATTGGAGTTAACGTCTTTGCCTGCTGAAAACTACCTTGCATCAATAAGATGCAAGGTAGGCGTTCCTGGGCAAAAAATGACACTAAGGCCTTTGCGTCTTATTTATCCTCCCATGCAAAAGTTACCCACGGGAGGAAGAAGGCCTTAAATAATGCTGCCTAGCGCCATTATTTAATGCTTGGGTCAGGGCAGGCATTAGGGGACCTGTGGGCCATTTTCCATTGTCAGTGTCCTTCCCTGCACCCAGGGACACCCCACCCACCCCCAGCCACACCTGGAGGAGACAAAAGGATGGGGGACCCATCCCAGGAAAGTCCAGGTAATTGTTTTTTTTTTTAAAGTGCCATAGGGGGACCTAACTTGGCACTGTGCCCAATGGCCATGGCCATTTGGCAGGGGGGCATGACTTCTGTCTTTACTAAGACAGGAGTCATGTCCCTTGGTGTCGTAAGTCAAAAAATGACACTAGTCAGGTTAGAGTCATTTTTATGACTCTAGCCTGACTAGTGCCATTCTTTGACACACCACCTCCTGTTTCCCCTACCCGGTTAGCGTAATTTATTTTGATACTAATCAGGCCTTAGTGCCGGCTAGCATCATTCCCTAAATATGGCACCCGGCTTGCATCCAGGAATGGCGCTAGTCGGCGGTAAACATTTTGATGCAAACCTACGCTAACACAGATTTGCATCAAAAAGTCTAAATCAGGGCTCAAGTCTCCTGGGTCAATAAATCTATGACTCGGGGAAAACTTACCATATTTTTTAAAGCACTCCTAGTTGGAACTCTATGGTCTTCAGCCAGAGTGCAAGGTCTCTCCTGGTTATTTTATAATTGCTTTTAATGGGCTGAAAAAATGTTAAGATACAAGTTCAGACAAAAGTTGACTTTACTTAAAAAGAAAACCATGTGTCTCTGAGTCTTTCTTTTAACATTTTGCAGCCCACAAAATGCATAATTGAAATCGATGTTGAAAAAAAGACTCATTGTTTAATAATTTCTATTATTAAACATTGTATGTTGTGAATTACTGTAATATATATTAGAGTGAAAATATTGGTGATTTTGGAAGAAAGATGGCAGAACTGCTCTTTCTATTGATCTGCTTATCACCTAAGACAACCAATAGGCTATTTTTTAAAATATTTTGGTATTGTTACTTTCTGACAAAGTCAGTAAGTTTGCCTGAATGTGGCCAGGACCTTTGAGAGCCACTGCATGCTGTGCATGACAGAAGGCCGTGCACAGCATGGGATAGCTTGTCTGCATGAGGTGGGTGCAGGGCAACCCCACACCATGCCCAGCAAGGGGGTTGGATGCTGTGGGCAGGTCCTATAGCCCACCCCATGCCATTCATGCCTGTAGGCCATGCATGATGGGTGGTTGGTTTTAGTTATGGTGATAAAATATTAATGTAAGCTTAAAACACTCTAGAAATCCACTGAAAACCAAAAAGGTTAAAGTGATGGTATAGTTCGTAATTGTAAATATATCTTGCTTTGCATTTAAGAAACACCTTAGACATTTATTTGAAAAAAAAAACAAAGGTTTAAGTAATGTTAAAGTTTGGTGAAACTTTCATTGACATCATTTTAATTAAAAAACCATTGAAATTCACCAGTTATACTTATCTTTAATGTTGGAATATGGATTATTGGTAAGGGCAGGTAAGTACCTACACCTAGCAATAGGCCACAAACTCCCACCAGGTCCAATCAAGGTCTCAGTAAATTAATCCTGGCTCAACCCTTGGTAGCTTGGCAATGAGCAGTTAGGCTTAACTTCGGAGACAGGTGTGTAAAGCATGCAATAACCACAAAACAGTAAATAAGTAAAACACAAAACTGAATAAAAATCCAACACCAATTTATAGCAATAGATTATATTTTTATCTTTAAAATGACTCTAAAGTGACAAAAATCCAATAAAGGGACCGGAGATATGAATTTTTAAAGCTTAAATGTTTTCTAGTGCTTAGAAATCAAAAGCACCAATCTGGACATCTGGACGCACTCAACCGAGGCAAAGCCAAAAGTTGAAGCCGACCTCGATGGAGCCATTATCGGATACACTGTGTGGGACGACTTGGTCAATACTTTACCTTCGGACTTAGAAACCGTTTTGGAGCTTTTCTGACGTCTGACGGTCCTCCGCAGCAAGTTGATTTCGATGTGACGTCATCGGATTGTCTTTTTATGAGCCCTCAGTGAAATCCTAAAAGTCTGGGGCTCTGGAGCTCAGCAGGAGGAACTTGTAGGTCAGGCCGGGTCACGGTTGACTTGGCCGGCTTGACTCACTACGTTGAGTCGGTCCACTTATGGAGCTTTTTTTTCAAAGTTGCTTCAAACTTCTCCAAACTTCTGGATCTTCTTCCAGAAGCACTTTTAAGGTTCTTTAGATGTTCACAATTTACCCCAAGGTTCCAGAAGCTTTGAGTTGGTCCTTGGAGATTACAACTCCAACTCTGAGAATGCAACTGGTTCAAATTCTTAAATGACCACTAGTCAGCTGTTCTTTTTCTGCAGGGCTTCATTCAGGGGGCTCTGGTCAGCTCTTTTCTACCTGCAGCTTACATGGTGTCTCTTCTTGGAAAAGTAGAAGCCAAGCGAAGTCATTTTCTTGGTGAAGCCCAAAATGTGCATCTGGTGCAGGTCGTCTGAGTGCAGTGTCCAGGTGCAGGCCACGGGTTCTGCAGGGCAGTCCTTCATCTTCTTGTCTTTTTCCAGTAGGGATCTGAAGTGGGGTACAGCTCTGCCATATTTATCCTTGCTACTGGGGTGGCAAGCATGGGGGTGCTCCTGCCCAATCAGTTGCAGGCCACCCCTCTCTTGAGTGACCACTTCCTAGGAAGTGTGGCAAAATCAATCTCAGTTAGCAACAATCCTCCAAAATCCAAGATGGCAAAAATGCAATCTTAGAGTTTAGATCTTGCTGAGTTCACCCACTGGTGTGGCTACGTTTCCATTAACACATACATCCCCTGCTATCTCCTAATCTAATCAGGGGGCACCCAGTTGTCTGAGCTGCAGGAACTGGGGGAGGTACAGTTGCTGTCCAGAATGTCCTTCTCTCCTTTGAGATCCAGTTTGTCTGCTCTCCCTCCATCATATTCTACCAGCTGCTACCATCTGCTGATGCAGATCTCCTCCTCCTACCAGATGCTTCTTTTGTTTCATCCCAGGCCACTTCACACCTCATCAAGGCAGCCTGGCTCAGGCTTTCAGAAGCTGACCAATCAGAGGAGGGCACTACAGGGTTGAACTTGGTGACTTTTAGCAAGAGTTCTAAAACTCTTTCTAGGTACAAGTTATATTAAATTCAACAGTGGCAATTTGTTGGATTTATTATACCTTTTAATTTGATAGTAAACTTGCTATATTTAGCTCCTTCCTATAAAAACTAAGGCCCATATTTATACTTTTTTAGCACCGCATTTGTGCTGTTTTTTGATGCAAAATCGGCGCAAATTTACAAAACACAATTGTATTTTGTAAGTTTGCACCGATTTTGTGTCAAAAAATGACGCAAATGCAGCGCTAAAAAAGTATTAATATGGGCCTAAGACTTTTCCTGCTGCCTCAAGGAAGTCAATTGCCGAAATTCTTGTCTGGCTGCATCAAATGTTCATTCAAGTGTGAGAATTTGACCATTAGCATAATCATTCTTGTCTCTCAGAAACTTAAGTTTTTTCTTATCCTTGATTTCTTGTTCGTTCCTATTCAATCTCGCTTCCATCTCCCTAACAAAATCTTGAATATCATCTTGTGCTGATGCTGATCCAGAGTGTCTTTCAGCTTTTTTGCCCCAACATATTCTTACATGTTGTCGCCATGAGTGCTAACCATTCCTCCAGCAGCTTCGAATGGGGATTCTGGTATGTCAGTGCTATTACTATCCTCAAACCACATGGCACCCTACCAACCTCCACGCGATTGTCTAGAATTATTACTTCCCAACTCCTGTTGATCTCCTTTTTGGAAAGTCTTTCATATTGAAGCAATTGTTGTTTCAGAATTTTAGCCCCCTCCTGGGCATTTCCACTAGTGCTCGACTGCTGACCAACATCGTCCTCATCAAAAAAACATACACTATTTCTAATCTCTTCCGAATTGCCTCAATCATTTTTGCAAAACCCACTATGCAATTCCTCTTTCCTCTAAATCAAAACCATGGACCAATACCCCACGCCGTCACAGTTCCAACCCAGTCCAAGAGACGGGACCCTGCCATTGTCGTAAGATTTCACATTGAAAGTTCAAGCTGGCAAACAAAGCGGGAGATAACCATAAACTGTGCAAAATTAAAGACAGAGAAGCAGGCGCTCAAACAGCCACTCACCCATTGTAGTTCACTGCATCTCTCTTATGCTTGTAAAGTCGGTCGTGGCAGGATTTTGGTACACAGGGCTTTGTGATTGTATGGATAGCTACTTGGCTATATGCAATGGACCTGGTCTATTCATGTCTGCATATCTTGTATTTAGTTAACACACTTGCATTCACAACGGAGGTTGTTTTTGACCACTGGGCATTCAACTATTGTTAGTGATGCTGCCACCCTTACTGGCAGGGATTGTACAGGACCACTTTTACGGCTTTATGGTTTATTTAGTGGGACCCCACTCCAGTAACGCACTGTGGTCCTCATTCCGAGTTTGGCGGTCATTACCGAAGACCGCCGTGAAAACGGCAGCTGATACACTGCCAGCGATAGCGTAGTGAAGACCGCCATATTACGAGTGACCCACACAAGAACGGCAAAAATAGACCAAAAAAATAACACCGTTGGCCCAAACGATGGTATGAAGGAGGCAGCTACACCACCATCACCGCCACGCCGAGAAAATTCTGACAGACAAATTCCAAGTCACAAATCAGCATCGCGGAAACCAAAATGGCGGTAATCCATTGGCAGTCCAAACCGCTGCAGGAAAAAAATAGCCACCACCGCATCAACACTGCACTAGATGGGATAACACCAATAGCAACACCTGAAACACATACGCACACCTGTCCACAGCACTACAAAACACACCCCCACACATACCCAGAACCCTTTGCAGCTAGAAACCCTGACAGAGCGAGACAAGAGCACACTGAAAGGAGGCACTGCACCTAGATACCACAGGCACCATCCTACTAAGCACACATGACACCACTGCACACAAACACCACAGAGCACACGCATATACCATTACACATATTCACAACTACAAACAGCACACCCAGAATCTCTGCACACCATACACCCCTATCTAGAACACAACCACCATGGCACCACAAAAAACACCCCGATTCACAGAAAAAGAGCTGAGGGTAATGGTAGAAGAAATAGTCAAAGTGGAGCTGCAACAGTTTGGAGCACTGGGCCAGCAGACATCCATAGCTCGGAAGAGCGACTTATGACAGAGGATAGTCAACAGAGTGAATGCAGGGGGGATTAGGAAGAGCTGGAACGACATTAGGGGGAAGTTATAGGCCATGGCTTCCAGGCACCAAGTATCCATCATGAGGACTAATGGAGGACCCCCACCATCTCCCCCAGAAATGGCACCATGGGAGGAGATGGTCCTGGCCATACTACATCCGGAAGGGCTGGCAGGAATTACTACTGGACTGGACACTGGTAGGTCCACTGTACTCACTGGCCACCATGTCCCTGTGCACAGCATTTATCCCCATCACCTTCTCACTCCCTCAAACCACCCAAACATACACAAACCCACTATTGGCCAGATACCCACCCTTGTATGCCACAGCTCCCCACTGACACCACTCCCTCACAACCCCACCTAGTGCATGTATGCCTCACACAGCAGAAAGTATCACAACTAACAGAATGCAACACTCACTACCCTTGCCTGCTACATCCATATCACATCTCTGCAATTGCATGTTAAACCATGTCACTCCCCATCACCAATATGTTGTAGGAATTCACATCAGTACATGGCAATGACAGTAGCAAGACAAATGTAAACTGCACTCCAAAATAGGTCCATTGCAACGTTCCACTGTTGGGAACACAAGCAGTGGACTGGAAAATGTCAATGCCATTACTGCCCTGCAAACACAGTGAATGAGGGAATACAACCATTTCTGTCACTGCTACAATACCATCATCTGACACAATACCTCTCATCCCACAGGTCTCCCAAGTACTGACACACAGCAGTGGAGCCCAGGGACAGGAAGCCCAGGCCTGGATTCAGCCCTAATAGGAGAGGATTCACTTGCAAGTCTGGATTCGGAAAACACACCTGGCCCATCAGACATGAGTGGTCAGTCCACCACCAACAGCCTCACCTTTCCCACAGCTCAAACCAACTCCCCTGTGCAGCCAGTGCACAGCAGAGCCCACCTTCCCATACCTGTGTCCCCAGGTCACATCAATCATCAGTGTGCCCCACAGGACAGGGGAAGGAGCCAATGGTGCAAACCCAAGACAATGACGGTCCTGGTGTCAGTCGGAGGGGGCACACTGCACCAGGGGTACAGGCACAGGGGGCAAAGGCCAGTGGGAGGCCAATTGAGGGACAAGGGATGAGGCAGGTACAGGACACGACTGGCCAGGAGGGTGTCTCCAGGGTCCTGGGAGCCTACAAGCAAACCGAGGACCAGTTGGGCCAGATATTCACCACCTTGCAGGTCACACAAAGTCTGCAGGAGGAATACTGCCCAGAGGCCAGGAAGCAGTGGCAGGCACACAATGCCCCCATGGCCTCCATCTTAGGGGAGTTCAAGGAACTCAACTGCATCTTGCAGACATTTGCCACCCAACAGCAGGCCCCAACCAGTAGTCAGTCAATAGCACTGCCCTCAACATCAGCACCTGCTACTGGAATGGAGACACAGCCGGAGGACCCATGGGACAGGAGCACCCCTACTCCTACAGCTGAGGAACCCCGCCCATAAAAGAGGTCACCCATCCAGACATCCTGCAGGACCTCAGGCCAAGGCCAATCCCCCTACCAGGAAGTGATCCCTCTTCTGAAATGTCACCCTTGTGTGCCTCTGCTACCCCCTGTTGCCTGTCCAAAACCAAAGTCACATCATTCTGAGGCAAATGGACAGAGGACCTATAAACCTAACAGCTGGACCACCCACTCTAATCATCACCTAGAGCACTACCCCATTCCTCTGGAATCTTAAATTCTACACCAAATAAACACCTATAATCACATGTCATGGTGCATGTCTCTTTGTTGTTTGTATTGTCAAATTTGTTACAGAACAACAAAAGAATACACAGGTCTACACTACAATAATGTCAAAGTTACTGATGTAGTGGGATACTCCAGCAGGTGTGTAAATACATCCATATTGTTTTAACATCCACTGTCAACTATACCAACAGGCACATCAGCAAGTAGAGTGCAAACAGATATGTCAGCTGAAAAGGGATAAATAAATGGAATGAGGTACAATGTTATAAGGAATGTAATCCACAGTCATACATCAATAGCAGTTGAACACAAACACAGGATGAGTGTCGAGCAGCTATTACACCATATGTAAGGGTCTGCATTGGCATTCACAACACGTTTGGGGCAGGAAAGATGAAACATAGGTAACATCCTCAATTGCACATCTTCCTGAGTAGTCAGGAACAGGTACTTGGCACACAGCAGATGACAATGCATGACATGCCCACGTAGCAGGACAAGACTGATAAGTCCCCCTAACATATCCCAAAACAGGCAGCCTGAGGACCTTAACCCTTTAGTACAACTAGAAGGCTGTACCACAATGGCACCAGCATTCCACAAAAGAACTTAGCAGCTGTGCATTTCCACTACCTCTCATGGTGAGTCACAGACCCTTCAAGGTCGTTAACCAATATGTAAGGCTCTAGTCCCCACACATACCTTCATGTATGCAAATGCTGGAGGCAGATTGGCTTCAGAAATGCATCTGCCATGCACAGATGATATATAATGCAGACATACCTGTACATCAAGGAAAGTAGTGACGAATCATGTCAGTCCTGTTGTCATGTGCCTCATCCTCATCAGCCTCCCCCTCAGCATCAGAGTCACCGGCCACAAACACTGCCCCAGCATTAATGCCCCCCTCCTCCAGTAGTGGGATGTGCCTTCTGAGGGCCAGATTATGGAGCATGCAGCATGCAACAATGATCTTGCAGACTTTCCCTGGATTGTACTGTAGGTCACCACCAGACGCATGAAGACAATAAAATTTGGCTTTCAAGAGACAGTAAGTCCATTCAATCACACGCCTCATCCGGCCATGTGCCTCATTGCACCTGTTCTCCCATAATGTAGTTGGATGTCTCACAGGTCTCAGGAGCCAGGGCAGGTTGGGGTCACCTGTGTGGAAGAGGAAACATGGCCATAGGGAACATTGCTAGGCGGAGTGCTGACTGTGTCATGAGGGGTATAAACGTCTGACGTGGAGAGCAGGGCAAATACCTATGAGCCAGGCCCATTCTCCCTGTAGCTGTGACATTATTGCAGGGACACTGCTGTTCTTCAGGATGTAGGGATCATGTACTGATCCAGGGAATTTAGCGTTCACATGTGTAATGTATTGGTCTGCAAGACACACCACTTGTACATTGAGTGAATATGTACTTTTCCTGTTTCTGTAGACCGGTTCATTGATTCTCGGAGGTACCAGGGCAATGTGAGTCCCATCAATGGCCCAAATTACATGTGGGACATTTGATATGTTGTAGAAGGCTGCTGTTACAGTGGGAACATCTGGAGGTAGTAGGAACCTAATACACCTGTGCTCATGCTTGAGTAGGGCATCCAGCACATCCTGCAACACCTTACAGAACCTGGGCTGCAAAACCCTGCCACCAGGCCCACTGTGACCTGAAAAGAGCCACTTGCCAGACTGACAACACCTGTACTGTTGGAGGGATGTCATGGGGATTCCTCAAACCCGGCAGGAGGTCTGGCTTCAACTGGGTGACCAGTTTCTTGATGCACAAACGGTTTAGTCGATAGGTCATGATGATGTGTCGCTCTTCCAGGGTTTCAAGATCTATGAGTGGCCGGTAAATTGGTGCATTCCTCATCACTCCATTGTGGCCAAATCTGTGTGGGGACACAAACAACAATCTGGGAATCTCTCACAATGTAGGCTATTCAGTATGACACACAACAGTCATTATATAATAGTCATGCAAGTTGCCTGTCATGTTGTGAGAGTCCACATTACTCCACCCTCCATACCTAACCAGACGATGGCACATAATTCCTGTGGGAATGGACATATACAGGACATGTACACCTACACCTTCTCTGTGTTCCACTATACTGATCATGTATGCGGACAATTGTTGTAACAAGTGTGTAAATGTCACTAAACACGCACTACATGTGTCTATATTCACCATGTCAGACCTGAAGTATGTATTTGTGACGACATGCACGTAGTTACGCTGTGTAAACTCAGGACAGTAATGTCACAGACTAAAATGGCATCCGCGTGTCCAGCATGCATTGGACTGCTGGAAGTGACCTCGTTCTGTTGGTGGAAGTCCTCATGGCAGAGTGCAGACTGAACCACTGTGTAACTCCTCATTGGTTAACATTGATGTCAATGGGAGACTGGGACCAATGGCGATCACCGCCAGCCGTGACGGTCATGACTGCTCCGGTTGTACGGAGCTCCAGGACAACAGGTCAGTACAACATTCTTTGTCCCACATATTGGGTGGTGTTGGAGGATATGTGTGTGTGCACATTGACATGTCATGACTGATCAGGTGTGTAGCATGCACATGATATGTGTGGGATATTGCCAGTGTGCATGAACAGTGTTCGTTGTGTGTCGCCAAAGCTTACTGCTGGATTGGTATCATTTACATCATGTCCTTCCTTTTCTCACTGTTTCCCATTCAGGTCAGTGCCCACCAGAATAAAGGGTTGTGGCGAGCCTTCGCCAAGGAAGTGCGGACCCTGGGGGTCCATTGCAGGCAGAGCACCCACTGCAGGAAGCGGTGGGAGCACCTGCGATGCTGGGCCCGGAAGACCAGAGAGGCCCAGCTGGGGACGACCTCCCAATGTGGGAGGGGTGCACGTCGGACTCTGACCCCCCTAATAGCCCGCATACTGGCAGTGGCATACCCTGAGTTGGATGGGCGCTTGAAGGCAGCACAGCAGCCACAAGGAGATAAGTGTTGACTGTCAGGTGATTGCTGCATTGTTGTACTCTGTCACCCTCCTTGGACTTGGAATGAACATAGTAAGATGGGAATGTACAGTCCTGGTTGCCATACCCATCAAGTAGGCATGTGTGACGTCACTATGTTGAGCCATGTAAGATAACAAGTATGTTGTACTGTGACACATGTTCAGCTGTAGGTATGGGTCTCTCAAGTCTGCTATCACTGGCTGCATCCTCCATCTCTGCATGTACTATAGTAGTATGAAGTGGTCATGATGGCACTGTTTAAGGGTAATGACAGGCATGTTACTTGAAGGTTGCAGTTACATCACTTCCTACATCAATGGATCCTCTGTACCACATGTACTCCTCACATTCCTGTCAGTTAGTTAGTGTCCTGAGTCCCTCTCTGCTTAGATTAGTATCATCCTGCATCCTGTATCATCCTCGCCAACCTCGGCCTCAAGCAACTGGTGAACACCGCCACCCACATCGCAGGACACACGCTTGACCCCATCTTCTCTGCCAGCAAACACGTCTTCTTCAGCCACACCTCCGCTCTACACTGGACCGACCACAGCTGTGTACATTTCACATTACGACGCGAGACCCGCCACCTCCGCACTCAACCCATCCCTCGTCGACAGTGGAACAAAATCCCAGAAGAGCAACTCTTCTCCGCACTCGCCGCCAACCAACCCACCCTCACCACCGACCCCAACAACGCAGCCCTCAGCCTCACGAACTGGATCTCCAACTGCGCAGACAACCTTGCTCCCCTCAAACGCACGCATCGACAGGCCAACACCAAAAAACCTCTCTGGTTCTCTGACACCCTCAAAGAATCTAAGAAAACTTGTCGTGCACTCGAGAAGGACTGGCGCAAGGACCACACCGCTGACAATATGACCGCCCTCAAGAACGCTACCCGCGAACACCACCACCTGATCCGCGCTGCCAAAAGGAACTTTTTTACCGACAGACTGGACAAAAACAGCCACAACAGCAGAGAACCTTTTAGCATCGTCAAGGAGTTCTCCAACGCCAACGCCGTCACTCCCTCACAAGATCTGTGCAACTCCCTCGCCATCTTCTTCCATCGCAAGATCAGTGACCTCCACGACAGCTTCGGACACCAGACCCAACCAAGCATCACCGAACCCACACCTCCAACCATCACCCTCAATGACTGGACCCACATCAACACCAAAGAAACCAAAACCATCATGAACTCGATCAACTCCAGCGCTCCATCGGACCCCTGCCCTCACTTCATCTTCAATAAAGCCGACAACATCATCGCCCCGCACCTCCAGGCCGTCATCAGCTCCTCTTTTTCTTCTGCTACCTTCCCCGAATGCTGGAAACACGCCGAAGTCAACGCACTACTAAAGAAACCTACGGCTGACCCGAGCGACCTGAAAAACTTCCGCCCCATCTCGCTCCTCCCATTCCCCGCCAAGGTAATAGAGAAGGCCGTCAACAAACAGCTGACCACCTTCCAGGAAGACAACAACCTGCTCGAACCTTCACAAACCGGATTCCGAACCAACCACAGCACTGAAACTGCCCTCATCTCAGTCACAGACGACATCAGAACCCTGATGGACAACGGTGAAACAGTCGCCCTCATCCTCCTCGACCTCTCGGCTGCCTTCGACACCGTCTGTCACCGCACCCTAATCACCCGCCTCCGCTCCACCGGGATCCAAGGCCAGGCCCTGGACTGGATCACCTCCTTCCTCTCAAACCGAACCCAAAGAGTCTACCTCCCTCCGTTTCGCTCAGACCCCACCGAGATCATCTGCGGCGTACCTCAAGGCTCATCACTCAGCCCGACACTCTTCAATGTCTACATGAGCCCCCTCGCCGACATCGTACGCAAGCACGACATCATCATCACCTCCTACGCCGACGACACCCAACTTATACTCTCCCTCACCAAGGACCCCGCCAGCGCCAAGACCAACCTACAAGAGGGCATGAAGGATGTCGCAGATTGGATGAGGCTCAGCTGCCTAAAGCTGAACTCTGACAAAACGGAAGTCCTCATCCTCGGCAACACCACATCCACTTGGGACGACTCCTGGTGGCCCACGGCCCTCGGCACCGCACCGACCCCCGCAGACCACGCCCGCAACCTCAGCTTCATCTTGGACCCTCTTCTCACCATGACCAAGCAAGTCAACGCCGTGTCCTCCGCCTGCTTCCTCACCCTCCGCATGTTCCGCAAGATCTTCCGCTGGATCCCCGCCGACACTAGAAAAACCGTGACCCATGCCATCGTCACGAGACGCCTGGACCACGGCAAGACCCTCTATGCTGGGACCACCGCCAAGCTCCAAAAACGCCTGCAACGTATTCAAAACGCCTCGCCCGCCTCATCCTCGATGTACCCCGCAACAGCCACATCTCCGCACACCTGAGACACCTGCATTGGCTCCCAGTCAGCAAAAGGATCACCTTCCGACTTCTCACCCACGCACACAAAGCCCTCCACAACAAGGGACCGGATTACCTCAACCGTCACCTCAGCTTCTACGCCCCCACCCGTCTCCTCCGTTCCTCGGGCCTCGCGCTCGCTGCCGTCCCTCGCATCTGCCGCTCCACGGCGGGTGGGAGGTCCTTCTCCTTCCTGGCAGCCAAGACCTGGAACTCCCTCCCCACCAGCCTCAGGACCACCCAGTACCACTCCGCATTCCGGAGACTCCTAAAATCCTGGCTCTTCGAGCAGCAGTAACCCTCCCCCTTTTTTCCCCTAGCGCCTTGAGACCCGCAAGGGTGAGTAGCGCACTTTATAAATATTAATGATTTGATTTGATTTGATTTGATGACGTGGTTAGGTATAGTCCTGGACTTGATTCATTTTGGCATTAATGGGCATGTAGTTGTCTTCATGCAGGAGTTTGGTCTGCAGGATTCAGATGGGTTTGGACATAGATTGCATGACTCTATTTGGGAATAATTGCCAATTGGTCTATTGTTTCGAAGGCAGGGACTGTTATCTGCATTGTTTGTATGTGAAGTGGATGTGTGGGTTCTATTATTTTCCTCCCTTTCTGTTTCTGCCACCCTCCTATTCTCTCTCCTCCTCTCTCAATGAGTGCATTAGCATCATCTGGCGAGGCTGCGGGGACCAGTGGGACGGAGGGTGAGAGGAGACCTACGGGGGAGACTGGAGCTACCAGAACATCTGATTCAGATACCTCCTCCGATGGCAGCTCCCTGGCAGTGGTGGACCCTTCTGGTACCACACCAACACCATCATTGTCTGCCATCCCCCTTACCAGCACTGCCCTCCCTGTTGCACCCCATCCAGTTGCCTGTGCCCGCTCACCCAGGAGTGTGGGCGTCTCCTTCGCTGCAGGCACCTCTGCCCCTGCCCCATTCAGCCCTGCTGCCCTCAATGAGGAGGCTATTGACCTCTTAAGGTCCATCTCTGTGGGGCAGACAACGATTGTGAATGCCATCCAGGGACTGGCATCCCAGATGCAGCAGACAAATGCATTCCTGGAAGGCATTCACAGTGCCTTGTCTGGCCTAGAGAGATCGTTTCAGGCTCTGGCCTCCTCGTTGATGGCAGCCAGTGTCCCTTCATCTTCCGTCCCCTCTCCAGCTACCGGTTCCCAATCCACAAGCCATCTCCCTACACCCATCCATGGCACACCTACAGACACGCACACACCCACTACAACAGACAAGATGCGCAAAGACAGGCATGGGTATCACAAACGTTCACACAGGTATGCACACACACAACACACATCTGCAGACACAACAACTGACACTTGTCCCACCACCTCTTACCAAACAGTCACATCTCCACTCATACTTGCCAGCACTGCATCATCACACACTGGTCTTGCTGTCATTCCTGTCATCGCCTCAATCACCACAACAGCAGACTCACAGTCCCACACCATTCACACCACATCCACACTCACCACGATTACCACCTGCAGCACATCCTCCTCACTTGCACACACCACCACAACTTTCACTCACACATCACCCGTTCCCTCTCCCTTCATCTCTGCCCCTTCCCAAAAAATGCACACGCACCCACTCACCCACCCAACATTCAGCCACCACACACAAACAGACACTTCACACACCAGCATCCATGTACAGCACACAGACACGTCAGATGAGCACTCCCTCTACCTCCACTCCCAACCCTCAACCATGTGACCTCCTTATGTACCTAAGAGAGTTTTCCTTGCCACCCTTGACCTCTTCCCGACTCCTCTCCCACCCCATCTTCCCCGTAAGCAGCGTGCCCCCCTGCCCCTCTCAAGCCCTTCCACCTCCCATTCCTTGGGTACCGCCACTGGTGTTTCCCCTGCTCCTTCACCCAGCAAAAAATCCACCCCTCCCAGTGCCAAGATCACCCCTTCCAAGCCCAAGCCGAAACGTGCCCCTTCCACATCCAAGACTCCCACACTATCTCCACACCCCAAAGGTGCCTGCCTGTCCCATTGCTGCCCCTATAAACTGGAGGCCTATTTTCAATCAGGAGTCAAGTTGGGCCATATTAATGGACAATGTGTCCTGCTGAAGTGGACATTGGGCTTGCTATTGCCACATTTTGGATATAGTTTATTTATTATTTAAAAACAAATGCCCATATCGTTGTGGTTGGCAAGATAAGATGTGTGTCCTGGTTTCCTTATACATGGTGATGTGACATCTGTGTGCAAAGGTGTGTGAGGTCTGTGTGTGGATTGTGACTGTGTTGTTGTGTGCGCTTGGTAGATGGGTTGGGCCATGGGGATGTTGTGATGTGTGTGTCTGCTTGCTTGTGTGTTTGTATGGGGTGTTGTGTGCCTCCCTGTGTTTAGTGCTGCATGTGTGTATTTCCTTGATTGTTGGTTGTACGTGTTGTGTCACCTGTATGATTGTTTGGATGTGTGTTCACAACTATTGATTGTGTGTCATCGCTACATGGAGTTCATGGTGTGAGTGTATGTGGGGTGTCACACAACGTGCCCGTCTATGCCAGCGTTGAGGTGTTTGTTGGGTTGTTGTTATTGTGTGGTTATGGGGTGTGTTGCTGGTGTTGTTGTGCGTTGTGCTGAATATTTGCCACATATCTGCATGGCTTTGTGTGTGTTTTGGGTATTTGGCATTGACGTATGTTGTGTGTGTATGTGGCCTTCACTGTGTGTGTGGGGGGTATGTGTGTTCTGTGAGGGAGTGTATCACTGCCATTTCCTTCCCCTCTGTGCTAAGTATACTTACGGTTGTTGTCTTCGTCATCATTGGTGGTCCTGAAGGTGTATGACGAGATACAACACTGGGAAGACTAGCAGTTAATTTGCCATGGCAGCCACGGCGGGTCTCTGTGGCTGGAGGTGGCTGTTTCCTTTTGTACTTTCCGTTTCTGCCAGGTTTTTCATGGCGGTAAGGCCCCACCAGATATCCTGGTGGAGTGGTTACTCTGAATGTGGGGGTGGGACATTGGCTGCCGCCTGCCTGAAGTTGCCTTCTGCTGGCGGATGCTGCTCATCAGTGGTGGGGGTGCTGGCAGTGAGTTGTCTGTATTGTGTTGGGTTCACCGCCTTACTCGTTATTTGGCGGTCTGCACCGCCACCCTGCCAGCGGTCACAAGACCGCCAATTTGGCGGTTCGATTACCGCCAAAGTCGGAAAGCACACCTGTGTATTTGCATTCATTAGTAACTGCAGTTTTTTCCAAATTTCGGCCTATTTTATGTCACTAGTGATACTCTGTATATTTACTTATTTTTTTTGTCCAAGATTATTTAATTTAACTTGCATGCCCGATATTAGCTGACCGGTATGTCTGGTGGTTTCAGTACATATGCGATTTCGTTAGTCTTTTCACTACTTCTAGAAGTAGGGCACAGTGTTTTGATGCCATGGCTTTGACAAAGACCTGTTGGTCGAAAGACCTCTACAATAAACTTTATGAACGGCATATGCCAGAGTGTGGGCTCTTCCTTGCTTTATATGAAGTGCTGGATTTTAGTATATATATATATATATATATATATATATATATATATATATATATATATATCCAAACAGAACAAAATTATGACACCCAGTTAAAAACAACCTTGTGTTTATTTCTTTCATAGTAAGATGGCAGCAAAATTATGATTGTCCTACCTGACACGTTTTGGCGAGAACTGCCTTGTTCACAGGAGAGCAGTTGCAAACAGTCACAGGTGCTTTTAATCTCTACATGTCATGTGACTTAGTATCTCAGTACTTCAGTTCCCATAATGCACCAATATTGTCATCATCTTCTTTGTTCTGTGGTTTGAATCAAATATTACTTAAATGGCATCACTTCACCACAATCAAATCTACTGTTCATATAGAATTAAGGTGCATCAAATCTGGAATACAGTGATCAAATGCAAAAATAATGAGTAGTTTCAAAGTCTGGCAACCTTCACTTCATCAATGATGCTATCACCAGAATATATTTAATATCTCTGACACTTGGAAATCCGGAAAAGTGAAGGAGAAGAAAATCCCTCTCGCTTCTCCTTTTATCACCTTCGTATCCATAAATCACAGGTTAAATTCTTTATCTGGTATCTAGGCAAGCTGGTCATGGCCCCCCATTAATATCCATACTACAACAACCTCCATCGACGGGAGCCCCCAACCGGGCAGGGCAGCTTCACAACGGGGATGGAGAATATTGTTACTTAAATTCAAACAGAACAAAGTTATTAAGCCAAGTTTCAAACAAATTTGGCCCTCATTACAACCCTGGCGGTCGGTGTTAAAGCGGCGGTAATACCGGCAACAGGCTGGCGGTAAAAAAAAATGGAATCACGACCATGGCGGTAACCGCCAACATAGACAGCAACATTAACACTCCGACCGCCACAGCAGTACAAGCAAACAGCGTGGCGGTAACCACCAACAGACAGGCGGAAGATAATGTACCACCCACCCTATCACAAGATGCTAATCTGCTACCTTTTCTCGGGCGGAACCATCACAAACAAAAACACGGCAGAAATAGGACTTGGAAGGGAAAACACTCACCTCTCCACACCCTACGAGGAAGCAGGACTCCAGGGAGCCAGAACTCCAGATTCTCCCTGCGATGGTCTTCCTGCTCCCCTATCAGGAGCACCAAAGACGGCGGCGATGACCACGGTGAGTACTGCACCTACAACACAGGGGAGGGAAAAGAGAGTGACACACACACACAACACGCAACACCCCCACCCTCACCCACAACAACATACACACAAATACATGCAGCTACATTACATATACACCCCCCCAGCTCCCATGTAAGAACACAAGGACAAAAGGAAATTAGTTGAACGATGGTAATCATGAAAAATCCAGTAGTCAAAACTCAAAATACAGTATATACAATTATGTACACCAACTACACAAGTCCGGATAGTGCACCCCTTTTTGTCGTAGACCACTGGTCCCAAAATGCATGGGGGAGGCCCACACATGATACCAGACTTCAAACGGAGAGAACACTGCAGGGGCATCAGATCGAAATGAAACAGGCACCTCATGGGGAAGGGGGGCACCTCAGCCTGATGAATGCACCACGCCACTGCTCCATGAGGGGGCTCCATGCCCACTGCTGTATTCTGGGGAGTGCAAAGCCACAGTCTCTCAAGTCTCTCCAGTGGGTGGTTTGCCCGATGCTGTATCCTGGGGAGTGCAAAGCCACAGTCTCTCAAGTCTCTCTAGTGGGTGGGTTGCACACTGCTGTATCCTGGGGAGTGCAAAGCCACAGTCTCTCAAGTCTCTCCAGTGGGTGGTTTGCCCACTGCTCTATCCTGGGGAGTGCAAAGCCACAGTCTCTCAAGTCTCTCCAGTGGGTGGTTTGCCCACTCCTGTATCCTGCGGAGTGCAAAGCCACAGTCTCTCAAGTGGATACCAGTCTCCACTGGTCCTGGAGGGGGCTTTGTGCCCATAGTGCTTCATCCTGCCAAGGACTGAGGTAGTGGATGTCTTTCTCCACTGGTTCTGGAGGGGGCTTTGTGCCCAGAGTGCTAAGGACTGAGGTAGTGGATGTCTTTCTCCACTGGTTCTGGAGGGGGCTTTGTGCCTAGAGTGCTTCATCCTGCCAAGGGGCTGAGGTAGTGGATGTATCTCTCCACTGGTTCTGGAGGGGGCTTTGTGCCCAGAGTGCTTCATCCTGCCAAAGACTGAGGTAGTGGATGCCTTCCTCCACTGAAAATGGTGCATCATGGAAGCTGCCCGGGCTCCTGGAACTGACCACCAGCCTCGGACGACTGACCACTGGGGATGGCAGCCATGTCTATGGTGGTGCCACTGGCTCAGGATGTCGCGTCGCCGCTGGCGGGGCTTGCGGCGGGGTCAGTCGCTGTGGTGCTGGTGGTGGCCTCTGTGGCAGCGGTGCTTGCGGCCGCCTTGTGGCAGCAGTGCTTGCGGCGGGCTCTGTGGCATCGGTGCTTGCGGCGGGCTCTTTGGCGGCGGTGCTGGTGGCGGGCTCTGTGGCGGCGGTGCTGGTGGCGGGCTCTGTGGCGGCGGTGCTGGTGGCGGCGGTGCTGGTGGCGGGCTCTGTGGCGGCAGTGCTGGTGGCGGGCTCTGTGGCGGCGGTGCTGGTGGCGGGCTCAGTGACTGCGGTGCTGGTGGCAGGCTCAGTGACTGCGGTGCTGGTAGCGGCCTCAATGACAGCGGTGCTGGTGGCGGTGCAGGTGGCGATCTTCTCTGCCATACAGGTTGGCGTCGACGTGGACAGAAGGTGTGACACTGGTCCCATCGTCGGTGCCACCATTCCCTCTCCTGACCTGCCCTTTATTTTCTGGCCCTTCCCCACCTTGGATGGTGGTGCAGCTGTCTTGCCACTATCCCCTTTCGTTTTCCCTGAGGCCTTGGTGGCAGGTGTTTTCTGCTTTTCCCTCTGGGATGTGTGCAAATTTTTAACTTTTGAAGGTGGCGGAATGTCCTTGCCCTCGCTCCGTGGAACACTGGCAGCCCTGTGCATTGGATCACTCCAATAGCCCGCAGTTGCTGGCACCACTGTGCCTGTGATGTGGTGGCTGAGGTGCTGGGTTGGGACCTGAAAAGCCTGGCCAAAGGGGACGGACGGGGGGAGCTGTAGGGAAGAGGTCAATATTAGCCAGGAAAAGTTTTTTAGATACACTGGGACGGGTAGATGGAGGGGGTTTGAGAGTGGAGGAAGAGGTAGTGGTTGTAGGAGGTGCACGTTTGCTGAATTTGGGTGAAGGTGCATGGGCTGGAGGCTGTTGTGAGGTGGATGGCTGTTGGGTGGGTGTGGGCCTGCGTTTGTATACTTTGGGAGGAGGGATCACAGACACACTGGGAGAGGACACAGGGGATGTGTGAATGGTAGTGGGGTGATGAGTGCACGTGACGGTGTGTGGTGATGGGCGTGCTGGTGATGGAGGTAGTGGCGGAAGAGTGCATGCAGGAGTGAGTGGAGATGAGACAGGGAGGGATGAGGAGGACGTGGAGGAGGGGACACAGTGGAGGCAGTGGATGTTGGTTTGTTTGCATGGGTATGATGCTTGTGTGAGTGCCTGTGGGATGTGTGGGATGTGTGGTGCTTATGTTTGCCTGAGACACCTTGTGTGTTGAGGTGTATGCATGCTGGTCTGATGGTGTGCTTGGGATAGGCTGAGGTACAGGGGATTGGGTCTGGGTGGAGGAAGTTGGAGGGGGGAGGCTGGACACAGGGACAATGGCTGCCATCAGTGCTGAGGCAAGAGCCTGAAATGCTCTCGGTTGGGCTGCCTCCCCAGAATGAATGCCCTCCAGGTATGCATTTGTTTGTTGCAAATGCCTCTCGACACCCTGGATGGTATTCACAATGGCAGATTGGCCAACAGTGAGGGATCTCAGGAGGTCAATAGCCTCCTCACTGAGGGCTGCAGGGCTGACTGGGGCAGGGCCTGAGGTGCCTGGGGCAAAGGAGATGCCCACCCTCCTGGGTGAGCGGCCACACGCTGAGGGGCTGCTGTGAGGGCGGTGCTGGTAGGGGGATGGCGGCTGTGGCTGTGGATGTGGGGGGCACAGAGGGGCCCGCCACCGCAAGGGAGCTCCCATCAGAGGAGGGGTCACTGCTGCTGCTGTCACCTCTTGTCCCTGCCGTGGAGCTCCCCTTGCCCTCCGTCCCACTGGTGGCTTCAGACTCCGTTGTCTCACCCTCCAGGTGCCACTGCTCCTCCGCCTGATGATGCTATTGCACACAAGAACAGGGAGACCACAAAAGGGGGGGAAATACAGAATAAAAACATGTTTAGTGCATGCTATATCACTACCATTGGCGGACACTACAGACACAGCCACCCTCTGCACTATGCCATGCACTTATAGTTCCTAGATAATTCACAGGGCCATGGGGTACAAGGCCTATGCCCGATTGCTGCACACATGGAAGTCACAGGAGCCTGACTAGTTGTAGATGGCTCTTACCACTAGTGGGGTTGGGGTGCCACATAGCCTGCCTCACAAAGGGACCTTGCTTATAAAGCTCACCCTGGCCTAGGGGAACCCACTGCCCACCTCCCCCACCCAGACACCCCGTAATGCACGCAGAATCAGATGGATGTGTCTCTACTCACCCCCTTGTGGCTGCTGTGATGCCCTCAAGCACCCATCCAACTCCGGATACGCCACCGCCAGGATCCATAACATCAGGGGGGTCATGGTGAGACGGGCACCCCTCCCAAATTGGGAGGCCATCCTCAGCTGGGCCTCTGCCGTCTTCTTGCTCCAGCGGCGAATGTCCTCCCATCTTTTCCGGCAGTGGGTGCTCCATCTGTGGTGGACCCCCAGGGTCCGGACGTCCTTGATGATGGGACGCCAAATATCCTTCTTCTGGTGGGCGCTGACCTACAGGAATAGTACAGGGGAAAAGGAAAAACTTTAACCGTCCGGTCACAGTCATTGGCCCACAATTCCACCCTTGCCCTGACACACATACACTCACTGCCCGCTCATGCAGGGCTCATTGCCCCCCATATCTTCAATCCACACCACTCCAAACAGGCATTGCCCATGTAGCATGCTCACAGTGTACTCACCCGTTTGTCTGGAGGACCGTAAAGTAGCGTGACCCCATCCACTAACTTCTCCAACTCCTCCAAAGTGAAGGCAGGGGCGCTTTCCCAGACACATGAGCCATTGCCGCTTCCAGACTGAGGTCACAGCAGCACTTGCAGTGTAGGTCCTCTCCTGTTGAAGGTCAGGTATCAAGTGAGTGTACAGATAGAAAATGGCGGTCACGTCCGCAGCGGTGCATACCGTCACCGCCGGCGTACATTGTCCTTGGCTCCTGGGACCCATAGGGTCCAGCGTTAAACAATGCAGGATTGTGCTGCGGTCTTCGAACGCCTACCGCGACGGTGTAGAATGCCAGCACAGTTACCTCTTATCCCCTTGCAGGTCAGGCAGCCCCCATTTCAGGGGGCCACATGGCATTAATAATAACTGCGTCACACCTATCTAGGCCTTGCGTACACACAGTAACAGGCACATTGCGGATTAACAAATGTGTGCAAATGACATTTTGTAATACCTCAGTGTTGGCTGACTCTCTGCTCACTGTTCTCGCCCATAGGGCATGTCTGCTGGGGCAGGTGATGAGATGGTGGCATCCTCCGGTGTACAGACTGCTGGTGGACCTGTCGACAATGGAAGAGAGACACGTAATAGTTACCTACAGACTTGATCGCACAACAATCCATGAACTGTGTGCCCAGTTGGAGCCAGACCTGATGTCAGCAATCCGCAATCCCACAGGGATCCCCCCTCTATTGCAGGTCCTGTCAGTACTCCATTTCCTGGCAAGTAGGTCTTTTCAAACAACAGTGGCCATTGCATCAGGGATGTCCTGGCCAATGTTCTCTAAAGTGTTGTACAGAGTGTTGTCTGCCCTCCTAAAACACATGCGCAGCTACATCGTTTTCCCTCAGGTGGAGGATTTGTCTACAGTGAAAGATGACTTCTATGCCCTGGGACATATCCCCAACATCATAGGTGTCATTGATGGGACAAATGTGGCCTTGGTACCCCCCCGCAGGAGTGAACAGGTGTACAGAAACCGGAAGAGCTACCATTCGATGAATGTGCAGATGGTGTGTTTGGCCGACCAGTACATCTCCCATGTGAATGTCAAGTTTCCTGGTTCATTGCATGACGCTTACATTCTGAGGAATAGCAGCATCCCTTATGTGAAGGGGCAACTCCTGAGGCATTGTGTGTGGCTAATAGGGGAGGACAAGGACGCTATACCCTGTGCATAGTTGTCTGGGGTTGTCGCTACGGGTTAGTCTGTGTCTAACAGTTGTCCCTCGACATTTGCAGGTGACTCTGGTTACCCGAACCTGTCATGGCTACTGACCCCAGTGAGAAATCCCAGGACAAGGGCAGAGGAAAGCTACAATGAGGCACATGGGCAAACTAGGAGGATTATAGAAAGAACCTTTGGCCCCCTGAAGGCCAGGTTCTGGTGCCTCCATATGACAGGTGGTTCTCTCTACTACTCACCAAAGAAGGTGTGCCAGATCATCGTGGCCTGCTTTATGCTGCACAACCTGGCTTTGTGACAACAGGTGCCTTTTCTGCAGGAGGATGGTCCAGATGGAGGTCTTGTGGCAGCTGTGGAGCTTGTGGACAGTAAAGAAGAGGAGGCAGAAGAGGAGGATATCGACAACAGAAACAACGTTATCCAGCAATACTTCCAGTGAGACACAGGTAAGAACATATCACTGCCTCACACATCTCATACAATTGTTTGACCTATCATAAGTCTGTCATTTTTACTCAGTGTATGGACCCTGACTTGTCACTTTACCTTTCCATTTAACAGATGTTGTCCCACTGTGTGACCTCTGCTATATTACCTCATGGAATAGAGCTGTGTTACATCGGTATGTTGACAATAAAATGGCATTGCTATATTCCACAGTTATTGCAAATACACTATTGTGAAAGCACAGACTGACTCCAGATTGTTTTGTGATTCAAGGGTGTTTATTTTTGTGCAAATAAGTGGAGGGGGTTGTAAAATGGTCTGGGGTGATGGTGGAGAAATGTCCATGGCAGAGTCCAGTCTATGTGTTTCACAGGTGCATTGTCCAAAGGGGAATAGGAAGTAGAGCTAGGGCAGTTTAAGGATGGACAGGGTGACAAAGTGGGACAGAGGGATGACATTCAGGGGGGTCTCATTTCCTGGTGGGGGTCTTGGCATTGTTCTCTGTCTTGTTCCTGGATCTCAGGGACCATTTACGGGGTGGTTCTCCATCTGCAGGGGGTGGGGTGCTGGTCTCGTGGTCCTGTGTTGGAGCCTCCTGTCAACTACTGCTGACGGAGGTGGAGGGCTGTTCATTATCCAGGCTAGTGTCAAGGGCCCCTTGTTGTGCCACAGTGTCCCTCCTAGTGTTGGCAAGGTCCTTCAGCACCCCTACAATTGTGACCAGGGTGGTGTTGATGGACTTGACTTCCTCCCTGATCCCCAGGTAGTGTTCCTCCTGCAGCCGCTGGGTCTCCTGAAAGTTGGCCAGTGCCGTTGCCATCGTCTCCTGGGAATGATGGTACTCTCCCATGATGTTGGAGAGGGCCTCGTGGAGAGTGGGTTCCCTGGGCCTGTCCTCCCCTGTCGCACAGCTGTCCTCCCAGTTCCCCTGTTTTCCTGTGCCTCTGTCCCCTGAATTGTGTGCCCACTGCCACTGTCCCCAGGTCCCTGATGTTCTTGGGGTGGTGGGTTTGCCTGGGTTCCCTGTAGTGGTGGACACACTGCTGCTTGACGTGTCTTGGGGACAGAGGGATGGGCCCGCTGGGTGGGTGCTGTGCTGGTGTTTCCTGAGGGGGGAAGCTCTGTGGTGGCTTGTGCCAGTGTCAGGGGAACCGACTGTCCCAAGGACCCAGATGGGCCGGGCTGGTCATCTTGATCCAGTTGGACAGAGCTGCTGTCATCACTGTGGGCCTCTTCTTTGGGGGGAGTGGACATGTCTGGAACCTCCTGTGCAGTGACGTTGGGTAGGGGTCCTGCAGGGGTGTAAAAGCATGATTATTGCATCTGTGTGCACCATTGTGTGCAATGGGTGAGTGACCCTGTACTCCAGTGCTTGCATTCTTGTCTAGGACCTTGTGTGACAATTGCTTTGGGGTCTGTGTGGATATCTGTTGTGGACATGCTTTGGTGATGGGTGTCCATGCTTTGGTGTTGCATGCAGGGCTTGGTGTTGGGATGGGTGTGTTGTGATAGTGGGACATTTGTGAGGTGTTGGAGTGATGGGGTGAGGGTGAGGGTGGGGGTATGTGATAGCATGCAGGTAGGGTGGTGGATGTAATAGTTAAGAGTTGACTTACCAGAATCCATTCCTCCTGCTACTCCTGCGAGGCCCTCAGGATACAATATTACCAAGACTTGCTCCTCCCATGTTGTTAGTTGTGGGGGAGGAGGTGGAGGTCCGCCGCCAGTCCTCTGTACTGCAATCTGGTGTCTTCAGACCACGGAACGCACTTTCCCCCGTAGGTCGTTCCACCTCTTCCTGATGTCATCCCTAGTTCTTGGATGCTGTCCCACTGCGTTGACCCTGTCGACGATTCTGCGCCATAGCTCTATCTTCATAACAATGGAGGTGTGCTGCAACTGTGAACCCCATAGCTGTGGCTCTACTCAGACGATTTCCTCCACCATGACCCTGGGCTCCTCCTCAGAGAACCTGTGGTGTTGTTGAGGTGCCATGATGTGGTGTGGGTGATGTGTGAGGTTGTGTTGGCTGTGATGTGTGAGGGGATGTGATTGTGTGTGTTGTCTGAGGTGCGTGGATGGTGTTTGAGTGATGGTGTTGTGTGCCTGTGGATGCTAGTGTTGTTTCTGGTGGTGTTTCTCTCTGGCCTTCTTTCTCAATTGTGGTATTAAGGGTTTGTGGGTGATGTGGGTGTGTGTTTTATATTGGATTGGGTGTGTGGGAGTTGTGTGTGTATGTGTATCAGGTGTGTGTATTGCGATTTGTCCAATGTGGTTGTGTTTTGTAAATGTCTGTGTATTTTTAGCGCGGCGGTGTGTACTGCCAATGGAATACCGCGGTTGAAAGACAGCCACGTGGATTCGTGGGTCGTGATAGTGTGGACGGATACCTGTTGGCATGACGGTGGAGGTTTTGTTATCGCCATTTTATCACTGACCTTTGGTGTGGCAGACTTGTGTGGGTGTCTGGATTTTGGCGGATTCTGAGATGTGGGTCGTAATACCTGTAGCGGAATTCCGCCGCTGCAGCGGTGTGTTGGCAGTCTTCTGCACAGTGGTACGCGGGATTTACCGCCAATGTTGTAATGAAGGCCTTTGTGTTTATTTCTTTCATAGTACGGCGGCAGCAAAATTATGATTGTCCTCATTTCAAAGACCACTGCTGGAGGACAATCCTTCACCGACATCGCAGCAAAGAGTTGGAACAACCTGCCCCTAGACCTCAGACAAATCCCATCGCTCACCATTTTCAGGAAGGTTTTGCCGGATTTTTGCATTTTGATATTGCTCTATTGCCCGAACTTGGAGGAACAAGATAGGCTTATTTTGGAGATATGAGTGATGTCAGAACAACGATTAGATTATTCAAAGTTGAGGCCAATTGTGTAGCCCTGAAGCAGTCCTATGTGAAAGGACGAAACGCGTTCGCTGTTGCTGTTGTGAATTTGTGTTATTTTCGAACAAGAGAAAGTAAAGAAAAAGACAAGAAAATATGAATAAAAAGAAGATTTGCACAATACCAAATTGAAGAACTGGATATTCTATGTTATTGATGGTGGTGCACTAACATTGTTTAAAATCTTCAGGAAGAACCTCAAGACGTGGTTCTTCGGATGAGGCTCCACCCTTCCCCCCACCCCCCTCCCAGGCCCTTGAGACCCTCCAGGGTGAGTAGCCATGCTTTACAAAAACTGATTGATTGATTGATTGAGTGCAAGGTTTGGTTGTGCTTTATCAAACAAGAAATACAGATGTTTTATTGTGCTCACAATAAGTCATCACATACAGGATCATTATGTTATGGCATATCATGTTGTGTCATGCCACATCACTTCATGCCATGGTATGACATATCATGTCATGATATGTCATCTCATGTCATGACATGTTATGGTTCATTAAATTATAGTAAGTTAAATGTTTCTTGTGTAGTGCACATCCACTATTTATACGACTTGAAGGTTTTCATTGTGTGGCTATTGTCTTCTAAAGTGTACTGGGTTTATGATATGTATAATTTGGTTATTGAATTAATTAGTGACACTACCTATCATTGGGTGTCTCAGGAGAGGACATCCAGTTTCTCATTTTCAGTTCTTTATGTTACTTTGCACCTGTATCTGCAACACATACATTGGAGAAGAAATCATTGCTATTTGTATGGCCTTTGGCTCTGTGGTAGTCACACAAAAGCATGATTTTGGTGCACCTCATATGTGCTGTATGTATGGACTTTATAATATTACGCAGTCAGATATGTTAAACACCAGCTTATTGTTTGGCGCAGGTGTCTGTGTTGCTCAGATGATGATGAGCATTTATGTAGTATTACCAAAGCTCTATGGGCAATGGACTGCTATATTTTCCACCAAAAATGGAATAACTTAGTTGGTAAAAAGATCAGAACCAATCCACCTTTGTACATCCATGTATTGCTTTTATTCCACTTAGTAGGGAGAGGCACATTTGTTTTATTTTTAAAAATTTTAAGAGCCTAGTTTAGGCTTTGGCTGATGGAATAGTCTGTCACAAACTTGATGAATATCCTTCCGCCTTGTTACAAAGGCGATAGGACATAAGGCACTGGTAATAAGGCATACGAGAGAACGATCACAAATGTCACAGAGTTTTCCATCAACTAAAACTCTAAATCAGGTTCTAAGGCCCGTATTTATACTCCGTTTGCGCCGAATTAGCGTCGTTTTTTTCGACGCAAATTCGGCGCAAAACTAACGCCATATTTATACTTTGGCGTTAGACGCGTCTAGCGCCAAAGTATTGGCAAATAGCGTCATTTTTTTTCGTGAACGCCTTCCTTGCGTTAATGAGATGCAAGGAAGGCGTTCCCGTCTAAAAAAATGACGGCGACGCAAATGCGTCGTATTTATACTCCCGGGCAAAAATCACGCCCGGGAGTTGGCGGGTCAAAAAACCCCGCATTTGTGCCACTATTTAACGCCTGGGTCAGGGTAGGCGTTAAAGGGCCTGTGGGCTCAAAATGAGCCCACAGGTGCCCTCCCCTGCCCCCAGGGACCCCCCCTGCCACCCCTGCCCACCCCAGGAGGACACCCAATGATGGAGGGACCCACCCCAGGGACATTCAGGTAAGTTCAGGTAAGTATAATTTTTTATATTTTTTAATTTTTTTTGGGTGGCATAGGGGGGCCTTATTTGTGCCCCCCTACATGCCACTATGCCCAATGACCATGCCCAGGGGACACAAGTCCCCTGGGCATGGCCATTGGGCAAGGGGGCATGACTCCTGTCTTTACTAAGACAGGAGTCATGAAATGGCGTCTGGGCGTCGTAAAAAAATGGCGCAAATCGGGTTGAGGTGATTTTTTTGCCTCAACCTGACTTGCCCCATTTTAAGACGCCCTAACGTCATTTTTGCCCAACGCCGGCGCTGCCTGGTCTACGTGGTTTTTTTCCACGCACACCAGGCAGCGCCGGTCTGCTTGCGCCGGCTAACGCCATTCCATAAATACGGCGCCCGCATGGCGCTTCAGAATGGCGTTAGACGGCGCTAAATTTTTTGACGCTAAACTGCGTTAGCGCAGTTTAGCGTCAAAAAGTATAAATATGGGCCTAAGTGTTTTCAAAAACACTTAAGGTACAAGGGAAATAGTATGACAGACCTTAAAGTTTATACAAAAAGACAGATATAAAAGAGATTTGCCTATAGGTGAAGCACAGCGTAGTCGGGTGGAGGGGGAGAGAGATGAATATAACAAGACACCCTAGTCTGGGTTTCAAGAGCATGAATAATGCAGTCATCACAGTAGTAAAAGTACTACTCTTGACATTTTTCGATCCTGCCCTGTCCCAAAGATACGGGTATTGTGGACTAAATAGAGTCTGACAAACATATTTTCCTAAATATTTTTTACCCAAAAAATCACCCAATTATTATCAATTATACAAAATCTGCAGCCGGTTAGACAATGTTTTTGGTAAAGATTAGAAAGCAGCTTTTTTGTCCAGCAATATTTTTGTCAAAATAACAACAGTCACACATACAAGCATCAGGAAACGGCAGATACATCTCTGAAAGTGGAAGCAAAGCAGAAACATGAGTGGCCCCCATATACAACTGGAGGGATGCACTTGTTCTTGCAATCTGTATGTAAGTCTGTTGTGGGATATGGTACGTTTAATTTCGGTTATCTATTCCTCATGTTTCAGTGATGCATTTTTTACATCACTAAGGGATGTCTACCTACACCACTGCCAATGAAGTAGTGATTCACCTCTTCCAGTGGTTCATCAGATCTTGAATAGTGGACATTTCATGGACTATCAATAACAAGTCTGAAACCTAGAAGTTGCAAACCCTGGACTCTCAGGATCAGTAGGATTCTAGTACATCACAGAACCACAGAATATGGATCAGATCACAGTCTGATACATGACATCTTCTACTTTGGGAGTTAGGATTGAATTCTGGCATTGTTAGGTGTCCAGTAGTAATTGGGATTCACATTAAGTGATCCATATTCTAGTGTAGAATTCCACAGACCTTTGTCCTGCACTAGTAGTAAAAGATTCAACCAGTGTTCAACTTCATAGTTTTGTGGTATGTGGGGCAGTTGATGGGGATGTAGGATATATATATATATATATATATATATATATATATATATATATATATATATATTTGTTAAAATAAGACTGATATCAAGACGCCATACTTGCTAGAATTCACCTGCATGAAAAAATAGGGAAACTAAAAAGGTCAAAAACTTGTGAACATGAAAAAATACAGGGCACTGTGATTAGCTGGCTCTCCAGACAATGTTTACTTGGAGAGTCCACCAGTATTACAAATAATGGGGGTCATTACAACCCTGGAGGACGGTGTTAAAGGTGCGTTAATACCGCAAACAGGCCGGCGTACTAAAAAAGGGAATTATGACCGTGGCGGAAACCGCCAACAAAGACAGCCACTTTAACACTCCGACCACCACAGCGGTACAGACAAGCAGTGCGGCGGTCACCGCCAACAGACAGGCGGGAGATAATGTACCGCCCATAGTATCACAACCCGCCAATCCGCCACCTTTTCCAGGGCGGATTCACCGTGGATAAATACACAGTGGAAACAGTTTCTGCAATGGGAAAACGCTCACCTGAACACATCCCACGAGGAAGGAGGACTCCATGGATCCGGAATTACAAATCCTACCGGCCCTTGTATTCCTACTCATCTACGAAGAGCAACACCGGTGCCGGTGAAGACAACGGTGAGTACTGCACCTACGACATAGGGGAGGGGGGAGGCAAAAGTCAGTGGGACACACACGCAACACCCCCACCCCCACCCTCATCCTCGCACATTACAACACACACACCAATGCATTCACAAACATCACAGTAACAACCCACAACCCCCCCGGAAGAATGCAAAGACAAAACGAAATCAGTTCAAACATTGTAATGTTTCAATATACATGTCTCAAATATATACAGATATATTATAAAATCAGTCAAAAGTATACACATTACGAGACGTACCTCAGATAAGCACATATCAATGTCCGTGCACCACTAGTCTAAAAATGCATGGGCGAGGCCCACACAAGATACCTGTCCACAAATGGAGAGAACACTGCCGGGGCATCAGAGAGAAATAAAACAGGCACCTCAGGGGGAAGGGTGGGGGGGGCACCTCAGCCGGATGAGTGCAAAGCCAGATCCACGACGGGCTCCATGCCCATTGATGTATCCTGGGGAGTGCAAAGCCACAGTCTCACAAGTCTCTACAGTGTGTGGTTTGCCCACTGCTGCATCCTGGGGAGTGCAAAGCCACAGTCTCTCAAGTCTCTACAGTGGGTGGTTTGCCCACTGTACCATCCTGGGGAGTGCAAAGCCACAGGCTCTCACGTAGATAACAGTCACCACTGGTTCTGGAGGGGGACTGGTGCCCCGACTGGATTAGTCTCCCCGTGATAGTTCATGTCCTGTCACTGTCCCAGCTGCACATGGGATAACGATGCTTGATGTGGCGGTCTTTTCCTTCTTCAGCGGTGCATGCCCTGTTCAGCGTTGCTTAGCCATGGCGGTCTCTGGACTGTTCAGCGGTGCTTTGCCATGGCGGGCTCTGGACTGTTCAGCGGTGCTTTGCCATGGCGGGCTCTGGACTGTTCAGCGGTGCTTTGCCATGGCGGTCTCTGGACTGCTCAGCAGTGCTTTGCCATGGCGGGCTCTGGACTGTTCAGCGGTGCTTTGCCATGGCGGTCTCTGGACTGTTCAGCGGTGCTTTGCCATGGCGGTCTCTCTACTGTTCAGCGGTGCTTTGCCATAGCGGGCTCTGGACTGTTCAGCGGTGCTTTGCCATGGCGGGCTCTGGACTGTTCAGCGGTGCTTTGCCATGGCGGTCTCTGGACTGTTCAGCTGTGCTTTGCCATGGCGGGCTCTGGACTGTTCAGCGGTGCTTTGCCATGGCGGTCTCTGGACTGTTCAGCGGTGCTTTGCCATGGCGGGCTTTGGACTGTTCAGCGGTGCTTTGCCATGGCGGTCTCTGGACTGTTTAGCGGTGCTTTGCCATGGCGGGCTCTGGACTGGGCATTGGTGTGTGGCATCACGGTCCCTCATTGCCCAGCGGGGCTGTGGCTGCTGGGGCCCTCCTGGGCAATGACTCTGGCGGTGGTCTCCTGACCAGTGACGATACTTGGGCCCTCCTGGGCACTGACTCCGGCGGTGGTCTCCTGACCAGTGACGATACTTGGGCCCTCCTGGGCACTGACTCTGGCGGTGGTCTCCTGACCAGTGACGATACTTGGGCCCTCCTGGGCAATGACTCCAGCGGTGGTCTCCTGACCAGTGACGATACTTGGGCCCTCCTGGGCACTGACTCCGGCGGTGGTCTCCTGACCAGTGACGATACTTGGGCCCTCCTGGGCAATGACTCTGGCGGTGGTCTCCTGACCAGTGACGATACTTGGGCCCTCCTGGGCAATGACTCTGGCGGTGGTCTCCTGACCAGTGATGACGGTGCTGGTGGTGGTGTCCCGGCCGCCGGGAAGGGTGCTGCCCTTCTCCGCTGTGATGCTCATACCAGGCTGTGCAGACTTCTTCTGGCCCTTCCCCACCTTTGGAGGAGTCACAGCTGAGTCTGTAATCCCCCTGGGACCCCTGTGAGTTGTTTTGCCTCCAGGAGTCTTCACACGGTCCCGTCGGCCACTTTCCAACTTCAGAGCCTTTACAGGGGGTGGACTGGCAGTGCCTTGGCTCCGTGTCACACTGCCTGCCCTGGTGGCCGGTGCACTCCACACACCTTGAACAGGCACCACTGGTACTGGAGGCTTTTTGGCTGAGGCGCTACGACGGGACTGATGAATTGGAGGGGGGTTGGGGGCAAAAAGGTCAACTTTGCAGAGGCACAGTTTCTGACGAACACTGGGATGGGTAGTTGGAGGAGGTCTGGGAGTGGAGGAAGAGGAGGTGGTTGTAGGAGGTGTCCCTTTAGGTGTTTTGGGTGCAGGTGCAGGTACTGGAGGCTGTCGTGAGGTGGGTGGATGTTGGGTGTGTGGGTGCCCGCGTTTGTGTACTTTGGGAGGGGGCGTCACAGACACACTGGGAGAGGACACAGGGGAAGTGTAAATGGGAGTAGAGGTGGTGAGTGCAGGTGAGCGGGGTGTGGTGCTGGGTGTACTGGTGCTAGTCCTGGTGCCTGTAGATGTAGTGCATGCAGGTGAGACTGTAGACGAGACTGGGAGGGAGGAGGGAGACGACGAGGAGGGGGACACAGTGAAGGCAGTGGATGTTGCTGTGTCTGCACGTGGGTGATGCTTGTGTGTGTGTCTGTGGGTTGTGTGGTGCCTATGTTTGCCTGAGCTACTTTTGTGTGTTGAGGTGTGTGCATGCTGGTCTGATGGTGTGCTTGGGATAGGCTGGGGTACAGGGGATTGGGTTTGGGTGGAGGAGGTTGGAGGGGGGAGGCTAGAGACAGGGACAATGGCTGCCATCAGTACTGAGGCCAGAGATTGCAGGGTTCGCTGAAGGACAGCCTGACCAGAATGAATGCCCTCCAGGAAAGCATTACCGTGTTGCAACTCCCTTTCTACACCCTGGATGGCATTCACAATGGTAGAATGCCCAACAGTGAGTGACCTGAGGAGGTCAATAGCCTCCTCACTGAGGGCAGCAGGGGTGACTGGGGCAGGGCCTGAGGTGCCTGGGGCGAAGGTGATGCCCACCCTCCTGGGTGAGCGGGCACGGGGCGAACGCTGAGAGACTGCTGGAAGGGCGGTGCTGGTAGGGGAGGTGGCGGCTGTACCTGTAGAAGTGGGGCGCACAGATGGTGCCGCCACCACAAGGGAGCTCCCATCGGCGGACGAGTCCGTGTCGCTGGTTGGTGATCTGGTGGCCGACGTGAAGCTCCCCTCGCCCTCCGTCCCACTGGTGCATTCTGAGTCTGTGGTGTGGCCCTCCATGGCCATGTGGGATGCAGCTCCCTCGTGCTCCGGTGCCACTGTACCTCCGCCTGATGATGCTGATGCACAAAAGAACAGGGAGAGCACAAAAAGGGGTGGGGGAAAACAGAAGAAAGACAGGTTGAGTGCATGGCATACCGCTACCGTTGGAGGACACTACAGACACAGCAGCCCCCTGCACTACGCCGTGCTCCTGGCCTCTACAGATGCTATTCCTGGGATCTGGCCTACATGGCTATGATGGACTTCTGCACACATGGATGCCACAGGGGCATGTATACCTGTACTTGGCACTCTACTGCGGTGGGGTAGAATGCCACATGGCCTGCATTACGGAGGGGCCTAGCCTATGTATTTCTGCCTGGCCTAGGTACACCCACAGGCCTCCTCCCCCACCCAGACCCCTCCACTGCGCGCAAAGTCCGCAGAATGAGAGTGTACTCACCCCCTTGTGTCTGCTGTGATGCCCTCAAGCGCCCATCCAACTCAGGGTAGGCCACCGCCAGGATCCGGAACATCAGGGGGGTCATGGTGCGACGGGCACCCCTCCCACGTTGGGAGGCCATCCCCAGCTGAGCCTCCGCCGTCTTCTTGCTCCAGCGGCGAATGTCCTCCCATCTTTTCCGGCAGTGGGTGCCCCGTCTCTGGTGGACCCCCAGGGTCCGGACGTCCTTGGCGATGGCACGCCAAATGTCCTTCTTCTGGTGGGCGCTGACCTACATGACATGCACAAGGGAAGAAGAGGAGTCATTACCAACTGCACCGTCGATGTGAGTGTCCCCCCTCCCTACCCTAGCCATGGGGCACATTCATTCACAGGCATTAATGTTCCCTGAACTCTGCCCCCTTCCCTCTTACAACCAGCCCTCTCCACCCAGGCCTAGCCCATACAACTTGCTCCCTGTGTACTAACCTGCTGGTCTGGAGGACCGTAGAGTAGCGTGTACTGGGGGAGGACACCGTCTACTAGTTTCTCCAACTTTTGAGCAGTGAAGGCAGGGGCCCTTTCCCCAGACGCTGCAGCCATCGTCGCTTCCAGACTGAGGTCACAGCAGCACTTGCAGTGTAGGTCCTCTCCTGTCGAAGATCAGGTATCTAGTGATTGAACTGATAGAAAATGGCGGTGACGTCCGCGGCGGTGACGTCCGCGGCGGTGCGTATCATCACCGCCGGCGCACTTCCTCATTGGCTCCTGGGACCCATAGGGTCCAATGTTAACCAATGCAGCATTGCGCCGCGGTCTACGACCTCCTACCGCGACGGTGTGCAACGGCAACGCAGTTACCCCACAATCCCATTGTCCCAGTTTAGAGGTCAGGCAGCCGCAATTTCAGGGGCCCACATGGCTTCATTTACTTCTGTGTCACACATAGCTAGGCCTACACTCAACACACATACAGGAAGGTTTTTGTGTTTGGTGTCGTGTTCTGTGTAACTGTGGGTACATACCTGGAAAAAAGGTTGACTCTGTGGTCGCTGTTGTCCTTCCTAGGCACCGTCATTTGGGACAATTGAGAAGATGGCGGAATCCTCAGGTGTACCGACCGCTGGTGGACCTGTTGACAATGGAGGAACGACATGTAATCGTCACCTACAGGTTTGACCGTGCCACTATCCAATAACTATATACCCAGTTGGAGCCAGACCTGATGTCACCAATCCGCCATCCCACTGGAATCCCCCCTGACGTGCAGGTGCTGTCATCATCATCATCATCATTTAACTTTATTTCGGTAAGTAAAAACATACCATAATAGTACAATACACAACAGATTTTTTTTTAAAGAAAACAGGCACTAAAAATAAGAACACAATAAAAAAGTTAAAAGAATTGGAAAAGGTTAAAATCCAACAAGATGAACATCAGCTATGTGTCTCTAGAAATAGAGAGTACCACTCAGCAAGAAACCAATTCCCTAAATACATAAATAATCAATAAAATAATGGAACAATATCTATGTACTGCGGATTAACAGCTAAAATCATGCATCAGAATTCAATAAATATACATAAATGAATCTAAAAATTAGCTACCCAGTCTTGTTCTTTAAAATCGCTAATCTAAAGCGCCAGATAGATTCAAGGAATTTTGCCACCGGTAGAACTATCTGGACAGATGGATCAGATTTTAAAATTCTCTCTGCATAAAAACAAGACCTGACACCTATGTGTTTGCAAAGGGGGGTGATCCAAAGAGCTCTTTGCTTATAGTTTGCATGGCAATGAAAAAAAACATGTGACACAGTTTCTTCATTTTTGCAGCCCATCGGGCAGAGCTTTGATCTATTAGTGGAGCTGGACCATTTGTACGTTAAGGAACACAACGGGAGGGACCCTCTTCTAAATCTAATAAAAAGGGAGCATGCGAATGGAGATAGTGCTGCGTTCATAAAGGACTCGAATTCGTAATGGCATTTAACTGATAAGTAACAATCAGCCATGGACAACGGGACAATCTTAGCAAATTGAGCAATCTGGACATTATGCCAAAAAGCATCATTCAACAACTGCGCAGCATTTTTGGAAATGGAAGATGGATCCCGCCAGTAGGACCCTAGACCGAAGTGAATTAAGGACCGTTCAACGTAGGCACACCATTTAGTTTTGATAATAGAATTACAGTCCACCAGTTTAAGAAGCCCGCATCGGAATGGAATGAGGGCGTCTGTTGACCATAATCGGATCCAAAACAACAGGGGCCTTAAAGCGGCAATCTGTGAAATTGAAAAGAGATTTAAGTCCATTCGAATAGGCAGAGATGGAGTGCTGGAAGGAACTTTTAACAGCATTTTCAAGAATTGATTTTCTGCCCTTGTCAGATTCACCAAATTACAGTGGCCCCAGAGTTCAGCTCCATATAGAGCCCCCCCCCTGGCTTGGGATTTGTATATTTCAAGGGCAGGCGACATTGCAAATTTGGGAGATCTTTTTGCAAATTTGGGAGATCTTTTTTTGCAAATTTGGGATATGCTGTCAGTGCTCCATTTCCTTGCAAGTGGATCTTTTCAGACAACAGTAGCCATGGCATCAGGGATGTCCCAGCCCATGTTTTCCAACGTGCTGTCCAGAGTGTTGTCTGCCCTGCTGAAACACGTAAGAAGATACATCATTTTCCCTGAGGTGGAAGATTTGGCTACAGTGAAAGGTGACTTCTATGCCTTTGGACATATTCCTAACATCATAGGTGCTATTGATGGGACCCATGTAGCTCTGGTCCCCCCCCCACAGGAGTGAACAGGTGTACAGGAACCGGAAGAGTTAACATTCCATGAATGTACAGATGGTCTGTTTGGCAGACCAGTACATCTCCCAGGTTAATGCTATGTTCACTGGCTCAGTGCATGACGCCTACATCCTGCGGAATAGCAGCATCCCTGTTATGATGGGTTAACTCCAGAGGCACCGTGTGTGGCTATTAGGAAACTCTGGTTACCCCAACCTGTCCTGGCTATTGACCCCAGTGAGGAATCCGAGGACCAGGGCAGAGGAACGCTACAATGAGGCCCATGGGCGGACTAGGAGGGTGATCGAACGCACCTTCGGCCTCCTGAAGGCCAGGTTCAGGTGCCTCCATATGACAGGTGGTTCCCTATTCTACTCACCGAAGAAGGTGTGCCAGATCATCATCGCCTGCTCGATGCTTCAGAATCTTGCTTTGCGACGCCAGGTGCCTTTTCTGCAGGAGGATGGTCCAGATGACGGTGTTGTGGCAGCTGTGGGGCCTGTGGAGCCTGTGGACAGTGATGAGGAGGAAGCTGAGGAAGAAGACAACGACAACAGGGAGTCAGTCATACAGCAATATTTCCAGTGACACACAGGTGAGAACATTTTCATTTCTTACCATTACATTCACTGTCACACGTCTTCCTCTATCCTGTGTGTAATTTCATAGCATTAATTGGTAATTGAGTTGTTCCTTTACATTACGGTTTCACAGGTTTGCTTACCAACGTGTGTCATCTGCATGCATCCTTCAAGGACTTGTGATGTGTGACATAGGTATGTTGACTTTACAACTAGAAACGCATTTTGACACTGTCATTGATTATACATTTTACCAAATCATAGACTGACTCAACATAGTTTTGTGGTTCAAGGGTGTTTATTTAAGTGCTCAAAAATGGAGGAGGGTGGCAAAATGGTGATGGGTGATGGTGGAGGAATGTCCATGGCAGAGTCCAGTCTATTAGTCTCACAGGTGCACTGCCCATTTGGGCATAGGAAGTGGAGCTGGGGCAGTTTAAGTATGGACAGGGTAACAAAGTGGGACAGTGGGGTGACAATCAGGGTGGTCTCATTTCCTGGCGGGGGTCTTGTCATCTTGCTCTGTCCTGTTCCTGGATCTCAGGGACCGCTTGGGTGGTGGTTGTCCGTCTGCAGGGGGTGGGGTGCTGGTGTGATGGTCCTGTGGCGGGGCGTCCTGTCCACTAGCGCCGGCGGAGGTGGTGGGCAGTTCATCGTCCTGGCTAGTGTCAGGGGCCCCTTGGAGTGCCACGGTGTCCCTCATGGTGTTCTGTATGTCCTTCAGCGCCTCTACGATGGTGCCCAGGGTGGAGCTGATGGTCCTGAGCTCCTCCCTGAACCCCAAATACTGTTCCTCCTGCAGGCGCTGGATCTCCTGAAACTTGACCAGGACCGTCGCCATCATCTCCTGGGAGTGGTGGTAGGCTCCCATGATGGAGGAGAGGGCCTCGTGGACAGTGGGTTCCCTTGGCCTGTCCGCCCCCTGTCGCACAGAAGCCCTCCCAGTTCCCCTGTGTTCCTGTGCCTCCGACCCCTGGACTGTGTGCCCACTACCACTGCCCCCAGGTCCCTGTTGTTGTTGGGGTGGTGGGTTATCCTGGGTTCCCTGTAGTGGTGGACACACAGCTGATTGACCTGTCCTGGGTACGGAGGTTTGGGCCCGCTGGGTGGGTGCTGTGCTGGTGTTACCAGAGAGTGGAAGGTCAGTGTTGGGCTGTGCCCGTGCAAGGGGAACCGACTGTCCCGAGGCCCACGATGGTCCGGGCTGGTCATCTGGATCAAGTGGGGCAGAGCTGCTATCGTCACTGTGGGCCTCTTCTGTGGGTGGAGTGGAGTTGTCTGGACCCTCCGGTGTGGTGACGGTCCTTTGTGATCCTGCAGGGGCATAAGAGCATGATTATTGCATGTGTGTGTGTCATGGTGTGCAATGGGTGGGTGTGCGTGTACCCCAGTGCAAGCATTCCTGTGTGGGGGCTTGTGTGATGATGGTTAGGGGTTGTCATGGGTATGTGCAGTGAGCATGCTTTCATGATGGGTGTCCATGCTTAGTTGTGTCATGCAGGGCTTGTTGTTGGGATGTGTGGTTTGTGTTCTTAGTACATTAGTGAGGAGTTTGGGTGATAGGGGATGGGGTGAGGGTGGGATTGTGTGATAGCATGCAGGTAGGGTGGGGGATATGATAGTTAAGATTAGACTTACCAGTGTCCATTCCTCCACCGACTACTCCGAGGCCCTCAGGATGCATGATGGTCAAGACTTGCTCCTCCCATGTTGTTAGCTGTGGGGGAGGAGGTGGGGGTCCGCCGACAGTCTGCTGAACTGCGATGTTGTGCTTAGAGACCGCTGAACACACCTTCCTCCGTAGGTCGTTCCACCTCTTTCTGATGTCCTCCCGATTTCTTGGATGCTGTCCCACTGCATTGACCTTGTCGACTATTCTGCGCCACAGCTCCATCTTTCTGGCTATGGATGTGTGCTGCACCTGTGAGCCAAATAGCTGTGGCTCTACCCGTAGGATTTCCTCCACCATGACCCGGAGCTCCTCCTCGGAAAAGCGGGGGTGTCTTTGGCGTGACATGGGGTGGTGTGTGTGATGTGTGGGGCGGTGTGAGTGTTGATGTGTGTGGTGATGTGTAGTGGTGTGTGGTGTTTTGTGCGTGGATGTTGTGTGGGTGATGGTGTTGTGTGCCTCTGTATGGTGGGATTGTCTATTCTGTGCTATCTCTCTGTCACCTTCGTGACTAATTTTTGGTCGTAGGGGTTTGTGAGTGATGTGGGTGTGTGTTTTATATTGTGTTGGGTGTGTGGGAGTGTTGTTTGTATGTGTATCAGGTGTGTGTATTTTGAATTGTCCAATGTGGTGGTGTTTTGGAGATGTGTGTGTATTCTGAGCGCAGCGGTGTGTACCGCCAATGGAATACCGCGGTTGAAAGACCGCCACGTGGATTCGTGGGTCGTAATAGCATGGGTGTGCTTCTGTTGGCGTGGAGGTGGAGGTTTTGTTTTCGCCAGTTTAACACTGACCTTTGGTGTGGCGGACTTGTGTGGGTGACTGAATTTCAGCTGATTTCGAGATGTGGGTCATAATAGCTGTGGCAGAATTCCGCGGCCGCGGCGGTGTATTGGCGGTCTTCTGCACAGCGGTAAGCGGCTTTTACCGCCAATGTTGTAATGACCCCCAATGTATTTATATATCTGCTTGGAAAGTCTGAAATAGCCTTAAGTGCAAATTCGCCTTTCCATTTATTGGAGTGTGTCTTTTTAAAAGCAATATTAATTTTGTAATCTTGCAATCTATTGTGTAAAGAAGCTGCATAGAAAATGTGTTAACATAGAAAATAATGCACGCGTTTGAAATGTGCCCACAGGGAGTGGCTACCAATGTATACGAAGACTCATGAAAAGGCTTATTAATTCAGAGTTTTATGCAATAATGTTTGAATTTGTATTAGCATATCAGAATTAGAGTTATGTGTTAAGAGTTTACTTTATTCAACAACAAGAGCCTTAGCTTAGCGAAGGTTTGGGCCTAACTGCCTGGCCTCATATTGAATTGTACTTTCTAACGTGTAGTGTGCTGTTTTCCTGAAGGACACGAGCTATCCAAGAGCTATATGTGTGTAGCCGTAGTAGATTCTTTCTCTTGAGAACCGGCTTGCTCAAGGAAATGTTCTTGCTAGATGCAAGAGTTTAATTTGTAACAGGTGCAAGGTTATCCGAACTAGGAGAAGACAATGAAGAGATTGACTGGAGCGCAAAGTGTAACATTCTCTACCTGACATTCCAACCGTTGAAGACGTCAATAACATGGACCAATCCCCGACATTGGAACTGAAAACTGTGGAAAATTCTAATAAGGTGCTTACCGAATTATTGGACAGAGATAATAATGCACCAAACTTTATCCATTGAGGAATTAGGGAATAGTTAGACAGTTTTGATTTAACGGCGTAACCCGAGGAAAATGAGAGACACTTTTCTTACACTTTAACGGGACTCTAACCTTGCCATTTGCCATTCTCTTTGCTATGAGACTTTTGCTAGAGTACCTTTTGCTAGTTGCTGTATATTAGTTTAATTGTCCTGTCACTTTAAACCATCCTCTACCCCATTCTTGCGTGATACTTACTTTGCCTCCATCTGAGGGAAGTAATCTGTTCCATAGCCATGCTATCTTGAGACTTTCCCCTGCCCTATCACTGCTGATGGTGAATCAACTGATGTCCTGAGGATGAAAACTGACGCTGCTTGCTGATCTGTTGGATTGGTAACTATATGATGCAAATTATGATTGTCTGTTTGCCTTTTCTTTCTAGGTACCAACTGCTATTTTGATAGAGGCCTTAGTGTAGAAGTTTTCAAAATTCGTGTTCACTAAAATGTTTTGCATGAAGCCCAACATGCTAATGCTAATTCAAGGTTAGTTATGGCGTTCACTAATATCCGGTGCAAATAGACAAATGACTGAGTTCTTGCTTTGTTGAATCATGTACTAATGAGACTCTGCTAAGTTGCTTCATATAAATGATGTGCCTAAATACTGAATTGATATAGCCGATGCATTGATTAAGTCATGCTTTGATTACTAAATAGGATTGTTTTGGCGTGGTTTATTGTTAATGAGATTAACAGACATTGATGTTAGATTGTAACCAATAGGGAAATAAATAACTTAACTTTTGACTAAACTGGCATGGTTATTCGTGACTGAGAAGTCATGTTTTGTTTGATAATGAAGTCTTATTAAATGTTTATTGATTAGTGATTGTTATTATTGATTGTTTATTGATCTATTGATTGGTGATGCCAAGAAAATATTTTGTACTGGGAAGTTCCCAAACGTGGTCCAAAGGTTTGTCGACCAAAACGCGTCCCCTTGTAGTTTACTTATTAAGGCTCCGACGTGCTAACACATTCCGTGGGCACAGAGGATAGTTTTCCATGTTTTATTAAGTATATTAGACTTTGCAGCTCGTAAAAAAGAACATTTATCTTAGATGAAATTTCTACAAAATTCAAAATATAATAATATCAACTTAATTACAGTTACTTGGTTTTATCTCTGGTAAGGTTGCAGCTTTGCTCCAAAGGGGTGGATTTGTGTGGCTAAATGTTCATTGTTGTAGGGCCCATTCGCAAAATCCCAGGAAAAAGCAAGGCTGCAGGTCCTCTACCTAAACATGCTTTTTTCTTTTATTTGCAATTCACAAAATTCCCATATGTACTCATGGAAAGATACACAAGGTATAGTTTTTAGGGATAATTCTGGAAATACCATGCAACTTTTAAAATGTAGTTTTTATTTTATACAGTGCTTAACTTGAGCAAATGGTTGCCAGCAGGGTCACCAGCACTCAGTCAGTCATCAATAATCTTTATTCCCTTTCTTGCATAAGAACAACTAAATTTTAAATTAAAATACAGAAACAAAACTTCACAGATAAAATACAAGTTAAAACTAAATCCACTTTTTTTTCTTATTTTTGGTGGGGCGTGGCTGGAGGTCATGCAAGATGGCCACTTCTCTTTAGAGCTCTGTGAGGCTTCACACTTCCTGGAAGGAAGGAGATGTTTTCACATCAAAATGATTAATTTCTTCGGCATTTTTGAGCACTGGAACTCTGCTGCTGCATAAATATGCCTTTATCTTACAGAGACATCGAGTCTTGAAGTCATTTCAGAGACTTCATGTGAGGGCCTGAGGTAATTATTTGTCTGCATATTTGTTTAACTCCATAAGCCTCTGCACAAACCTAAACTTTCACAGAGATGTTTCTATTTGACTTTTAACTGCTACCCTGGATGTCATTCTACAAACCTAATTTCCTTTGCAATGGAATATTTATTACCTTCTGACAGACAGCTGAACTTTTGACCTCTCTCTTCAAACACATTTAGCTGATGTTTTCAACTGTCAGTATTCACTGGCAGCTCTTGTTGTCAAGGAGTTCTTTCAAATTACTCTTCATAACATGGTAAATGCTTTCCTTTGACGGAGGGGATTTTTCCTTTTCAGAAGGTTCCCTTAAAACTAGTCACCAATTGTTTGACTATGTGCAGTGAAGTGCTTTGCTCTTGTGGTATTCTGTCATGCCTGTTCTGAGAGAATAATTTAGGATTTTCTATTTATATATTTTTTATTATATTTTGCTCTGTTGTTGGAAACTTCTCGCAGCAGCTTCTCATCGTAATATAATTTCATCATCACCTCCCATTGCTGGCTTCCTATTACCAAATTGCTGCTGGCTTTTATGGGGAGACCACATAATTCTCAGAGTAGCCAGTCTTCCTCTTCCTCCAGGTCTAATAATCCTCTTAGAGTGGTGCGCACACATATAACTAAATCTACTCTACCATCAGCTTTAACAATGGATAGTGCTACAGACTTTTTAAAGGATAGCGCCTCTTCATCTCATGCTGCTGGCGCGATTGCGAAAAAAACATCTAACACCTCCTCTGCCAAGCACCCCAAAAACGACCTTGATTCTCCCTCAAAATCACCTACACATCTTACTCTAGATGATGTCATGGAAGAATTGCGTGCATTAAAGCCCTTTATGATGGACAATAATGCCTCTTTGCAACGTATTGAGGAGCAATGGTCCCAACACGAACAACAAATTTGTACTCTGGAACAGAGAGTCAGTAACCTTGAAGATTGTAACACTGTCAATCCTCAGATCTCCAAGGACATAGCTCAACTTAAAAGGCTTACAGAAAACTTAGAAAATAGAAATAGGAGAAATAATCTTAGCCTTTTTGGGATTCCAGAAGGTTCGGAAGGCTCTAACTTGATTGCATTCCTTCAAACAGCAATACCTTCAATTCTTTGCTTGCCTTCTACCTCTCCCCTCTCTATCCAACGGGCACATCGTTTAGGTCCATAGACTTCAACTGGCCCTCGTGCACATCCTAGAGGAATTATTATTCTCTTTCTCCAATTTACTGACTCAGAAGCCAAAAAGATGGGCTCTTTGCTATGGTCAGGTCATAAAGTGTTTTTCACACAAGACTTCTCTCCTGCTACAGCTGCATGTCGCAAACAGTTTTTGGACTTAACTCCACAACTCAAATCCTTGAATATTCGATATGGTCTTCTTCCCCATGCCTTTTCAAAATTAGATTCAAGGACAAATCCTACTCGTTCGAGGAACCTTCGGCACTGCAAACTTTTATTAACCAACACAAAACAGAAGCAATGGAACTAGGAGCATCTGCAATTACTTGAAGACATAATTTAATTTGGCCTTAATGTCCTTTCTTTTTTTTCTGGTCTGTTTAATAGTAATGGTTATGTATAGTATTTATATCCATGGTTTTCCTTCTCTGCATCTTGTTATTTTCTTTTTTTTTTTTTTTTAGATAGTGTTCTTTGTGCAATCCTCATGTTCCTTTCCCAACCGTATACCTTTCTCACCATCCAAATTGTTCTCCTACACGTTCCACTGGTAAGGTTTGATTTTTATTGTTCTTCATGTCACACTCCTTTACTGTAGTGATAACGTTATTTGGTCTCCTGAATGGTACATTTTTCGTTTGTATGTTTTTTTTTTCTTCCATGAAACTTGCCTTCATATGTTTTAATATCCAATATCACTTTTCTTGTGCTGAAGCCACTCCTGACTGTCTTTTCAGGTTCTCCGCTGTCCCTCTACCTTTCGGGGTATTCACTTTCTATTTTGTCTTCTTTAGATTTCGTGGACTTTAGTCCCTGTATTGCCACATCCATGTATATACAACTTCTGGAGGTCATCTTCCTCCTTTTCTTTTTCTTTACTATCTTGTTTCTTTCCCATTTCTTTGCTTTTGCAAAAATGATATGCCTAGTTTTTTCCTTGTTACAGCAGTTGTTTATTAATACTTCTTGTTTTGCAACTTAGAACTGTTAGTTGGAATGTTAGGGGCTTAAACACCCCATTAAACGTCAGCGTGTCTTATCTCACCTAGCTCGTTTAAAATGCCACATTGCTTTGTTGCAAGAGACTCACCTCAACGACTCTGAGGCAATTAAGCTTAAAAAACAATGGGTGGGGGACATTTTCTAGTCCCCTTCCACCACAAACAAAAATGGGGTAATTATACTCTGTCATAAATCTCTCAAACCTACCATAATTTCACAGCATCAAGATACAGAAGGTCGCTGGGTACTTGTTACATTTACAATTGACAATATTTCTCTTACTATCCTAAATATATACGGCCCCACACATCCAGATCCACATTTTTGGAAGAATCTTTCACATATTGTCTCTGAACATTCCTCAAACAATTTACTAATAGGTGGTGACTACAACCAAATTCTTGATCCATTTTTGCACAGATGTTCCATGTCATGTTTCGTTCCACATGCCTCCCACAAAACTTTTTAAAACTTTATTTTACAGCCTTCTCTCACTGATTCCTGGAGAATATGCAATCCCGACCTCTTGGAATACTCTTTTTATTCTCCTACCCACCATTCCCATTCTAGGCTTGATTATATCTTTCTGAGTAAAGGTTTATTGCAACATATGGCCAACTCTGAAATTGGTGCTATTTTGATCTCAGATCACACACCTGTGATTACTGACCTTGATCTTTTTCTTAATGGTTCTAAAACATCTTCATGGAGGTTTAATAACTCTCTACTTTCAGATGCTACATTTATTGCTTCCTACAGTAAGTTTATAGAAGAATACTTCCACATCAACGATAGTGATCAACTATCATTTCATTTTGTGTGGGATGCATTCAAAGCAGCCTCTAGGGGTTTCATCATAAGTTACTCTAAAAAAAAAAGTCTGCTCAACAAAAATCGACTTCCATCCTTGAAAATATAAAGTCCCTAGAACATGAATACTATACTCACAAAACTAGTAAATCACATCTTGAAGCACTAGCATCAGCTAAAATGGAGTTTAACCAATATACCACTGAACAAGCATGCGGCACCCTCCTGGAAATAAATGCCAGTTATTATGGTGGTAACAATAAAGCTGGTTCTATTCTAGCTCGATATTTGAAACAAAGAAAAGAAAAAAACAAATATGAAATCTATCACAGATAACAATGGTGTTAAACACTTTAGAGATAAAGATATAGCATTGTGTTTCACTTCTTACTATAAGGACCTGTACACTCCAGAACACACACCAACAGTTGAATCTATCAACCAATATTTCTCTAATCTCAAACCAAGAGACCCATTGCAGATTGACCTCTCATCTTTAGACCAAACCCTACAACTTACCGAACTATTTACAGCTTTACAATCTCTCCCCAAAGGTAAGGCTCCAGGCCCAGATGGCTTCACAGTAGAATTCTTTATTCAGTTTGCTAAGTCTCTCTTCCCCAAACTCTTTCAATTACTTAATCGCTTTATAATGTCAGGTTCAGCATCTGGCTCATTTACGGAGGCCATGATTTGTCTTATTCCCAAAAAAGATCGGGATGCGACTGACTGTAAAAATTATAGACCCATATCTTTAATTAATACTGATTGTAAACTCTATGCCAAAGTTTTAGCTCTCCGTTTACTCCCATACATACCTGACCTTATTGATTCTCATCAATCGGGTTTTATCCCTATTAGAAATGTAGCAAATAATTCCCATACTTTTTTAAATATTATTAACAAGGCATCTAAACTTAAGATTCCTCTGGCAGCTTTATCATTGGATGAGGAAAAGGCCTTCGATAGGGTCTACTGGGGTTTCTTGTCGAAGGCATTGGAATGGCATGGACTAGGTACTGAATTCCGACATTTTAAATTCATTCTTTATTCCTCACCATGTTCCTCAGTTATAACAAATGGTATCCGATCTCCTATTTTCCCTCTTAAAAGGGGTACTCGTCAGGGATGCCCATTATCTCCTTTACTATTTATTTTGGCTCTCGAACCTTTTCTATACCAATTAAAAACGTCTGAATAATGTACGGGGTTTCAAAAAATGAATAATGCACACATCAAATTTATGGCATATGCTGATGATATTCTTTTGTTCATGTCTCACCATGACACTTCTCTTCCTGCATTCCTGCATGCACTCAAGTTATATTCTGATGTATCTGGCTATAAACTTAACATAGACAAAACAGTGGTCGTATCACTTAATGCTCATTGCACTGGCTCTGTATTCCTTGATGCAGGATTATCTTGGAATCCTTCTAAGATTAAATGCCTGGGGGTATGGTACTGCACTACTCTCAAGGATACATTAAAGACTAATTTAGAAATCTTATCTGCAAAGCTTGCAGATCTCACACAGAAATGGTCTCCGTTATACCTCACATGGTGGGGGCGCTTAGACACCATTAAGATGATGCTTCTCCCTATCATTAACTTCTTCCTTATGATGTTTCCTATTAAGATACCTAAACTATTTTTTAGTTCAATTGATAAAATTCTATCCAAGTTCCTGCTGAACGGTAAACAATCCAGAATCTCTCGCTCAAAATTAAAACTTCCTAAAGTACAAGGTGGAGTTAATTTTCCTGACTTTTTAACTTATCACAAATCTTTTGGCATTAAGCAAATACATCCCTATTTATCTACACTCAATGATGCCCCTCAAAAGCTATGGTTCTCTTTGGAAGAAACATTTATTTCTCCCTTTTCCCATAAACACATTATATTTATGTCAAACCCCCAAAATTCTGGTTGCCCAGCACTATCTCCCATTCAGTCAACTTACTGAAACCTTTTTTTATTTCGCATCTTACCCCCATGAATCATGTCAGAGTCACCAGATCCTCGGGGTCTGTGCATGTTCCCAACACTTCCACCACAAGACAGCTCCAATACTCTGATTAGAATTGTCACAAAGTCTAAGAGAGTCCAAGTGGGGAAAAGGTGATTAGGAAGGGAACAGCTGGGAAGGAGACATGTAGGAAGCAAAAAGGTTAAAACCCACAATATCAAGATCATATCATATTAATCAGTACTAGGCTATAACTCTAAGCATTGTCATTCTGAAAACATGGAAAACCTACGTTTAGACTTAAATAACTAGGCTTCAAGATGACTAGATACCTGTGAGAAAATCAAGAAAGGTGAAATGCAACTTTCAAATTCAAGTATAATCTTTTGAATGAGGATCAGGAAATAATCTGAATGATTTCTAAACCATCATATGAATCATGTATGAGGAAATTATTATGTACATACAACATCACATCTAGAACTCTAACATTTTGGTTTTCTCAAAATTGCTGGAACATGAATTGCGCACATTGCAGATTTTCACAAAGGCTGTAAATACCATGGAATGATTGTGCACCATGAATAACATAGGTTAGACTTGAGAAATAAATCATGCGTCTTGCCAGCTCGAAAACCACCAAGTAAATGCCATGAAGTGGTAGCGCATAATGAACACCGTGATTTTAAACACAAGAAATGAATAGCATGTATTGCTGATTCGAGCACCCCCAAATAAGTGCCATGAAATGGTAACGCTCGCTGATTAGCATCAGTTCAACACAAGTAATGAATCACGCGTTCTGCCGATTCAAATGTCAGCCAATAAATGTCATGAAATGGTGACACACAATGAATATCATGAATAAGAAACAAGTAATGAATTGCGCGTCTTGCCGATTCGAAGCCCACCATGTAAATGCCAAGGAGTGGTGGCGCACACTGACTATCATGAATAAATCACTAGAAAAGGAATCACGCGACTTGCCAATTCGAAGACTACCTTATGAATGACATGAAATGGTAGCGTACAAGGAGTAACATGAATCTAGACACCGGAAAAGAATCGCTCCTCTTGCCGATTCGAATATCACCATATGAATGTCAGGAAATGGTAGCGTACAATGAATAACATGAATTACATGCAAGAAATGAATCGCGCGTCTTGCCGATTCGAATGCCACCATATAACTGCCAAGAAGTGGTAGCGCACAATGAATATCGAGGGTTAAAGCACGAGGAACGAATCACGCGTCTTGCCAATTCGAATGCCACCATGTAACTGCAAAGAAATGGTAGCGCATAATGAATATCAAGGGTTAAAGCACGAGGAACGAATCGCGCGTCTTGCCGATTCGAATATTATCATGTAAATGCCAGAAAAACCCTGAGCACATTCACACACACAAGGTAAAATCTCTCAACATGAAAATTAGGCCCAAGAACTCGGATGCCTTCGAAAACAGGATCGGGGGCCCAGCCCGACCTCCGTCTTACCGCCCTGATCAAGGATCACCAATGTAAATGAAGGGCAAAGGCCTGGACGATCACAGTAGGCCTCCGGAGCAGGAGCTCAGGAAGTTGCTGCTGCTCTGCACCGGTACCTCTGAATAGTGAGCAAGTGGAGCTGGGCTGGCTCCCTTTTATAGAGTCTTAGCCCAGCCCACCAACCACACCCAGACATGCTGTAGGGAAAGCTTCTAGAAGGCCCTGGAAGGGGACCACACCCTGACACAGTCTGAAAGCCTGCAGCAGTACATTGCATGTGAACAGTATTTATATGCATGCTGACATAAGTCTTCAGGATTAAACTCTGCAATGCAAAAGGTTAAACAACATTATATCAGCACAATGCATAAATTATGTTAGCTTGAAATTGTTAGGTTTTTGCATTCTAGTGGCCCGTAGAGCGCGCACTGCCCTGATGTTGCCACTTTAACAGTCCTATTTGGCACAATAGTTCTCTTAGGAAACAAGGTAAAACCTTGTTTTGGAAGGCTTGGATGACTAAAGGTATTCTTCTCATTTCCCAGTTATATCATAAAGACTCTCTCATCCCTTTTACTACTCTCTCAGTAATTTATAATCTCCCTATTCGCATGAAATCCCAATATATAATTCTTTCTACTCTGGTCCAAGAGGCCCTCAATAAACGTATACATCATAATCATTCTTCTCTTGCATCATCTCCACACCCGATAGTAACTTCTAATTATCCTGGGGCAGCTGGAACTTATAAACTTTTAGGAACGTCTGTTTCACCTACACTCAAATCACCTATTGAGACATTGTGGGATTCAGATCTTGGTGTTGTTTGGCCAACTTTTTTATGGGATAGAATATGGTATACGATGCATTCCACTGCACGCACTGCAAGCCTCACGCAGACCCTATATTTTTTTTATAATAGAATTTTCTACACTCCTGTACGCCTTTACAAACTCAAACCTGCACAAAATGACAATTGTTGGTGCTACCACACTAAGCAGGTTACTAACTTTCACATGTTTTTTTCTTGTCCATCCCTATCTACTTTTTGGTCCTCAATATTGTCTCGCATTTCAGCAATAGCTCAGATATCCTTACCAATGTCATATGAATTACTGTTTTTGGGTGGCATACACAATATCTGGAGTTCATTCAGGCCTCTTGGAAAATTGGTGAACCTTTTGCTTTCTATTGCAATCTCTATTATTACTTCTAACTGGAAATCTTCGGAGAACATTACTCTCGGACAGCGGTGGAATTCTGTATGTTATCATCATAGACTTGACAGCTACAAGCTTGATTCAACAGGAACTTTTTTCAAACGTCATCAGCTATGGTTGCCATTAAGTAACTATCTCTCACGCACTGTGAAGGAAATTGATTTTTCTCCTCCTTTTTAAAAATATCAATATAGTTCCTGTCTTTCTTCTTATATATACTTATTTCATCTTACATCCGCTGTAACTAATCTCTGTTACCTCTCTCTCCACATGGCTATCACTTGATTCCCTTTTCTATCCTTATAGCTCTTCTCCCTCTCCCTTTGTCTTTCTCTTTCTTCTTTCTTTATTCAAACTTGGAGTCTTTGATACTATATTGCTGTATATGCCTAATTTATTTACATGTTTAATATGCATTTATAAGTACAATATTCTTTATGCAGATATATTCACAACTGCATATATCTGTCCTGGCAATGTTAATTTAATGTTCTTGTATTTGACTCAATAAAAAAATCTTTAAAAAAAAAAAAACTATATCCACAGCTGGGTGAAAAAGAATTAGCTTCAGTCAAACCTTCAAATAACGCTTTTCTCACACGTACAGCACTAGATAAAAAGAGAGCCATATTAAAACATATCAGCTCGTCTGGTAATAGCATTAAATACAAAAATGCAGAACGAACTTGTATAAAGTACGTGTCTCTAAACAGCAGTAAGATAAAAGACCTTCTTAGGCTTTTGTAAAAGTGCAAAACACACCAAAGTGCAGCGTTTCCTGGGCTGAATGATTATTATAGCTACATGAGCTGGGGGCAGAACAGTAGGAGCTGCCAGGAGGAACTGCTAACAAATGATGTATTAAACGTATACCAGAATGAATCAAAAGAAACCAAAGGTACTGTGACATGTTCTACTTAAAATAAGGTTCAAGTGAGCGCGTGGTCTATAGAGGTATATAAGCTCTTATGGTAACTCTATTAATGGCCTATGCAGCTCTCTTGTTGGCCATCCGTTCTGCAAAAGCTTTTTTAGTCCAGCGGTGGGCCTCCGCAACTAAAGATTCATGATGATTAAACATTTCAGGGCGGCCTAACCTGGTAAACCTAGTAAAACAGCCCTAATGTAGCTGATCCACGGGATACTGCCAGGCAGTCTTTTATGATGGAGCAGTTGAAATGCTTAGCTGGGCGAACCCGCCCCGACATCCAGAGGAGTAATGGTTGGGCGGTCCGTATGTCCTCATTATACCCAAACCCTAGTTCCTCATGGATAATAAAAGAGGATGTACTCCGGGAAAGGAAAAGGAGATTTCTTAAATACTTATTTTCGAGGACTCGCAGTGAATACACATTAGTGTACCCCCATATAGCTCTGCCACATAAAGCTATGGCGAGACATTTGCCTTTATAAATATTGATCATAGCCCTGAAGGACTTATGGGCCAACTTAGAGGCAAATCACGGACAAACACAATGCTTCTAAGGAACATCTGTCATCTGGCCAATACCAAGGGGGACCAAGATAAAGAGGAGTCAACGAGAACTCCCAAATAGGAAAATACAGGCGCTTGAGTAAGGTAATTGCCTTTCACTCAATACGATGTAGTCTTGGTATTCCAGGGGCCTAACTCCATAACATGGGACTTACTGAAAAAAGTGTTTAAATCAAGACTGTCTATAAATTCCACTAATCGTTAAGTAAAACATCAAAACCCCAGGCAGTTCGTGAAATTAGGATAGCGTCATCTGCAGATAGCAGTAATATAACCGGTTGAGATTTATGTAGTCAGTGCATTCTCTCCATCCCCATCCCTCCATCCCCGAATCTCATTGAAGTTGACAAATTACAATGTAATTTTCACAGGAATTGAATTATCTGAGTGTCAACCTCCATCTCAAGTATGATGGACCACAGCTTCTCCCTTTTCACCCTCTCAAAAGATATGCTGAGGTCCATTAATGCAACTTGCAAAGCCCCCTTCGGCAATAAATACAGAATAAGGCCCTGGTCAATGGTGCCTAAGCCCTGATGGAGTCCATATTGTGTATTCGATAAAACATTTTGTTCCATGTCCCAATCCACTTATATGTTCATTAAGGTGTGACCCAGAATCTTGGCTGTGGAACTAATCAGAGAAATGGGCCTGTTACACTTAGGGTTTTGTCTGTTTACAATTACAGAGGAGGACCACACTTCTGGAATGCTTGTTGTGGCAGCTGAATACAGAGACAATAAAGGAGCCCAAAAGTTTGCATTAGACATGAATAAATTAAAAGAAAGCCCAAAGGGGCAGGAACCTTATTAGATGGGAGCACCTGAATGGCATTTTGGATCTCATGCATTGAAAGAATAATAAGGGTTAATGGATCATCAGACAGAACAGAGGGGCCTGTAGAATTAGACAAAATCGTATATGGATTTAAAACGTTTGACCCATACCCCGTGGGAATAGTAGAATGCATAGCAGGTTCGAAGGCTGTCTTGAACAAAGGGTGAATGACAATTTCCCAAAGCATTGAACTGTCCCTCAGTTGACTAGAAGCCAGCAACTGTTCCCAGGTTTCTTCTCTCAGGAACTTCTTCCGCTCTTCCAGAGTGCACTTATAGCTACGGCGACAAACAGAAATGTGCTTGCGGTCTCTGGGAACTGCCTTGCCAGTCAGAAGTAAAACACGATGTGCTTGAGGGAATCAAACAATTTGAACGGAATAGAGTTTCTGATATTATCACACTTGCCAATTAATGTAGAATGAATACAACATGAAATCACATTAAAATAATTAATGTAGCAGTATCGCTTATTCAAGGACAAATGAATCTCGGTGGAACATTTCCTAAGCAAATCACTAAAAATGGCTTCCGGGAACATTCTATTCCATTTCAGTTGATGCTCTTGGGCCGAGAGATTCACGCTGAGATCAGCCAGACGCATTTCCGTCTGAGGTCCTATTTAATATTAAGTGATAAGGGATTATGGTCACTCAAAATGGACCAAGTGAGCTCAGACTTTAGTGAAAAATCTATCAGAGGAGGATAAATGAAAAAATAACCACTGATGCTGTTTGCGCCATCTAACCAGGAAAAGTGGGGATAGTCCCTTCAGGGAAAGTAGTAGAATCAGAGGCAGAGACGGAAACCAGGTTGTACTCAGCTAAAAAAATGAATTCATGTAATCACCCTCAAGGGTGTGCATAAAGTGCTGGAAGATTGAAGTCACTGGGCATGTGCCCTGCCAGTTTAAACACCAATTCTCTCAACAAAGAAAGCTAAAATCACCTGCCAGAATAAAAAGACTATGCTCTGTGCTCTTCTTAGGCAAGAAATCAAAGAAAGCTTTGAGTGATGTTATGTGGCTAAAGGTTCTAGAAGCATTGTCAAAGTCTACAATGTTTAAAGTATGAGAATTATGAAATTTTGACATACCAGCAGCCAAACTGGGAGTCCAAGTATGAATCATGGATACAGTGAAGTCCAACGTTAATTAGACTCAAAATAAGAGACCTCCCTTGGCCCTTCCTTGCTTCGATGGAAAAGCCAGGACTGAGTAAGAGAAAAAAACGTTCAGAAAAAAATCGGAATCCGTGCCCCAGACAAACAATATTGCAATTAGACACAAAATTATTAAAATGTACGTTCTCCCTCTTGGTAGCACGACAAGCAACATTCCAACTAAGGAAAGAAATATAATCACAGTTCGACCAGCTGGCCTTGTATACATTCTTTTGGACCGATGAGACTCCATCAACAGAATTTTACAGTCAATCATGTCTCTTAATGAACTTAAAGGAGCAAATCGGTTAGAGGTAGGGTATTGTAACCCTAGATGTAGGAGTGGTGCAGAAATTAGAGGGCCAACATCAATAAATGTTACAACAGGAACCTTGATCCTAGTAGAATGTACAAGTGATGGTTTGTAAAAAAAAAAAGCAAAGCAAAGGAGAACTGCTAAAATGCATGTAGCTGGCAGCAGTCTAGATGGCAGCTGAAGTAACAGAGCCAGGTAGACATGGATTAGTCACAACACAGTTTCCAGGACCAGGATTTAGGTTGGGGCCCAACCAAGGCTACTCCCCTAGCCATAATAATTGCTATAAAAATAGACGAACTATGACCTAAACATTTATGCATCCAATAAATAACTTTGTTCTTAAACTGATCATAGTTCTCAACAGTGTTGGGGGTCACCAGCAATCATTTGTGGGGGCTTCCACTTATTTTTCCTGATTGGACATTTCCAGAGAGCAAGAGAGAGAAAACACACAAAGGGGAAAGAAGAGGTAAAGAAACATGAAAAAAGCATCACAATGGGAGAAATAAGGAACCTGCAAGAGAGAAATAAAGAGGAAGGCGGTGTCTGCTAGTGGATTACAGAGACATGAGGTGGACTGAAGACTAGGCACCTTTGGTATTTGGTGTGCTGATATTTAATAGCCCTGAGTGACTGCTTCTGAGCAGAACTTTAGGCACCTGCACTCTTTGTTTTACAAATTAAGCACTGATCTTACCGATCCAGAGACTTAAATTATCTAAACTTATACTGACTACGCCCTAGTTCATCAGGACCCTCAAGTATCTAACATTATGAGGCTCTCAAGAACAAAAGGATAGTCATTAACAGCAGCATTCAATGTGGACCTAGTTACTGACACGTCACTTTTACCCCAGGTAATCTTGAAACCTAAAAACATGGAACATCATCAATGAAGAACATTAGGCTTGGGACAGTGGATTTAAGATTGGACAGTATCGAAGTGTTGTGCCTACATTCAGCAAACCTTTCTATTATTTATGGGTTCTATAGATGTCGACTATTGTGAACAGGCCTTTAAAAACATGTAACTTGCTGCAATAATGTCATAGGAGTAAAAATGTTAGTATGCCACTATGCTGACAGTAACACTATTTACCTGTCACACTTTGTTTAGAAGATATGGCTTTCTTAATTTAAAGAGACAATATAAAATAGTAACACATCTCTTAGAAATCCTGCATGGTGTCCCAAATACAACTACCTTGGTTTACTTAAAAGTAGTCTACTAATTTATGATTATGGTTAGAAATATCACACAGAAAACACAACCATGCATTTCCAAAATTCTTAACGTCTGTTAATGATAATGTATGTTGATGGAACTTCTATATAACATAAAATTAGAGATTTGAAGCCCAGAAAAAAGGTTAAGTTTTTCACCTCAGGGTTCTGAGTGACTTCATACAACAATTTGAGATTTGCTCTCGTTGTCTTTCGGATGTCACTCAGAAACTGTCAGTGAAGAACAATTTGGTTGGGGCTTAGTCACAAAAAACAAAAGTATGAGTAGAGATCTAGGACCAGAAGTGCAAAGCTTTTTTACATTTGAAAAAGGTTAAATTTGCAAAATGAGTTTGTTTTTGTCTGCAATAATGAGCTTTGAAATGTAAGAAACCCAAATTGTGATTTGGTAACACATTACTGCATTGCAAATTGGTTTTGCAGCCAAATACCAAATCCGTATTTGGAAGCGACGTATTTAGGGGTCTCTCCCTAATGTTTTATGAGCAATATCTAGTAAAAAAAACATGAATGCTTTTCCGACTACAAAAATGTAGTGATACACCATTTGCAAATGAAAGGGGATCTCCGTGGGACCACATCCCCCTTAAGAATGTTGAAAAAGTGTTTCTAAGAGTAGGCCGCTGTCCCACAGATGACTGCCTTCTACTCTTAAAAAATGTTATCTAAAATTATATCAATTTTTTTAAAATGTACTCTGTTTTCCATAAAGGAAATCAGTTTGCACATGATAAAAAATCTTTATCCCAAAACAATCACAAACATGGTTGCCTGCTTACCTCAGCAGGCCACAATATTCCTGGGATGGCTACGAATCATAGTGGGTCACAACTTACTACCTACCTCACTAATATATTAGTCATTACAGATTGCCTTGTTCCCAGTTGGAAAATAAAGTGTAGATTTCAGTGGCTTGTCTCGGTCACAATAAATGCTTGAACATGGTTTGTGATCCTTCCATACTCAAAGTTTACCTGAAAAGCCAATCAGTGTTGAGCTGTCGTGTAATGTTTAATATGCACATTCATTGAGACATATAATTCACAAATTTCTAGAAAACAAGCCGAAATGTATTGCACATCTCTGTGTGTATGGAGCGAGAGAGAGAGAACCAGAGAGAGAGAGAGAGAGAGAGAGCGAAACATCTATTGCCCAAGATCTGTTAGAACACGAACAGGAATCAATATTACTTGGAAGCTTCTAATTGCACGTGTCCACGACCCCTCCAGCCGCCATAAGGCAGGAATGGCCAATGCTTGTTTCACTGGAAAAGAGCAAGGAGAAGTACTTGCAATCCACACAAGTAGCCCTAATGGTTATATAGGCATCTACATCTTGCAAATTTCAAATGTGTAGTTCCTATTGTCTCCTTTGGTTGTCTGCGTTTGACTGAATTTGTGCTTTATCTTTCATTACCTACTGTCATGTTTACAGAACTGTCTCTGTCTCTATCGTAGACAGCTGTGTACATTCGGTTCCAAAGATGATAATATTGTATACAGAAGTGCAATTTTAAAAAAATGCAATTATGCTTTCAATTTTGTTCGCAGATTCTCTTTTTCGAACGTCACGTTCCTTTAAGCTTCTTATTCACATTTGACAACTTGGACAAAAAACAATTGATAGGACTACAATTTAGAGATGATTATGTTGGAGACCTAAGGCATTGTTCTCGAATGATAAAACACAGTTTCCAGTTTTGCACTTTTCTGAGTGTTGTATTCAATATTTCTTATTTAAGTTTATCAAATGTAATTTTCTCTTTATTTCAACAAATTTCCATGTCCACATTATATTTCCCCAGTTAACTCGTCACTTCCGGTACTGTAGAACTAATCGTTTAGCTTACATTAAAAACTAATTTCATTGTCAGGTGCACAAATTAATGTTCCCGCCTGTGTTTTTTTTCACCAGTATCTTTTTCAAAATGTTGCTAAAATCATGAGCAAGACTGTGTGAAAGTTACTTAAAAATATTATTGGTATTTTACAAGTTTCTTTATGGCTATTTTAATTCCGTTTAGTGTGGTGCTAGGTTTTGTGTGTAATATTTGATTATTTTGGCATAACTGTGGCAAAGAAGCATCTCTGATCAAAGGGAAATGAGACAATTATAGCTGCCAATTCAGTGCTCATTTGCGAAATTATAATGAGCAATATTTTTCTCCTTTCTGTCTAGTTAACTAAAGAACAGGATGACACTATTCATTTGCCTTGTTTTAGGACGACTTGGAGACACGTTGTTTACAGCCAAGAGTGAGGCCTCATCTATGGGATTTGTAGTCAAGCAGATTTGATACAGGATTTACTAATGAGGCGCCATTCTGTCAAATAACAGATGAGGCTCAGGCAATGTCTACGGTATTATCTTGGCTTAGTGCTTAAATTAGCAGGTGTTGACAAGATGTGAACACCAGAACTTTTACAAGTGAGCAAATATTCTTTTTTAACAGAATTGCATTGATTTTAATTTAAAACTATTTATAAATAAATCCAGAAACCATACATTACATGACAGCGAGTAACTGCTTTAAGGTTTTCCAAACAATAACGGTATGAGATTGAGTCTCAAAAATGAAGAAAGGTTTACGATGGACATTGACTCCTACGATTTCATAGTGTCACTCATTTTGTGGGATTCATAAATATCTCAAGTTGTGGGTCAAGAATTAAAAAAAAAACACCATACATTTCAAGGCGCACACGTGTTTCTCCTAAATCCCCAGGCAGACAATCTGCTGAGATACGGTTAGAGGAAATGTGTAAGCGCGCATATTTCTAACATTTTTGTCTGCGTTTTTCATGTGCCAGAAAAACTTTCCATGCGCTTCTAGAAACTATGTGGATGTTTTGTGGTACTAGGTCAGCCAAAATGGTTGCGTCGATGCCTGATGGCTCATATGGATATCAGTGATTACAGGTGAAAAATATAGAAGTATGTGTCATTTATGCTGAATGTTTCCCCCAAATGGAAATAAACATGGTGACAAGCCCTCCATGCCCTGCAAGGCAGTACCGTTATCACTTATATGATTCCATAAAATTGACCCTGAAGAATAGGCCACTGTCAAACTCCTTTCAGGGGAACCTCAGGGCAGATTGGGACTATTGGACCCCAACAGTGGTAGGTGAGGTTGCTTGCCACTGATTTTCTGGGGTCCGTCCTACTATGGCTCTGAAAACTGCGCTAAATACACAATTTTCACTCATTCCTCTCAGAGTCAAATACTTCTCATAAGAATAATGTGGGGTCAAGAGCTCAGAGCTCAAGAACCAACCAATGACCCAACAGCTTGTTGTCCAGCCTGTGGTCATGTTTTCACAGCAATACTAAATACTGCACATTTCAAAAGGAACTACAAATACGGGGATGCTATTTCAGACACTATCTTCATTAAGGTGCTACACCACCTTTTTGTACCTCATTCTCTGATCTAGGACCTCTATATCTGCTGCCCCCACAGTGATGTGGACATTGGCATTAATTAGGCACAGGTGAAATTCACTTTTATTTTACCCACTAGTTAGATGCACAGTCCTCAGTCCTCACTCGAGATGTTAACTCAGACGAATGGATTCAAGTACTTGCTCCAGATTTCGCTGCATAATTTTAGTGACTTGTTTCTTTCACCGCTAAGCCCTGCTTTACTTGCTCATTGGTTGTCACATATCTAGTGTTGTGGACGGTGCGGCTAGCATCCCTGCTCTTTGCAGAAGCAGCTTCTCTTCATGGGAAATTCCAAAATCACCTCTATTTGAAGCAGTAATCTCTGGGTTGGTGCATCAGGTCCTGTGCAACAGTGCAACGCCTTTGGTAGTTGCAGCAAACCAGGCAAGTGCAGATGTGTCCCAGCCCCAGTAGTTGAAGCCTCCAGTCTAATTTTTCACTGGAGATGTGATTTCAACAGTTGAAGGGACAGGGGGGAAACCTTTTGACCACATTCTACTTCAGAAATAATGCAACAGCACTTCACTGGCTGACCACAAGGTACCAGATGACACAGTGGTGCTCATACTTGAAAAGTCTTGGTGCAAATCTCGTGGGATTTGTTCAGATAGACTGGGGGGATGCCTCACAGTATGGATAGCTCATGATTTTGATTTTCAGGCCAGTCAGCATTCTCTGAGTGTTCCCAATACTTAGAACATGCTGAACTTCTCCTCCTGGACAGTCTTTTCCCCCAAACAACCAGGCCCTCTCCTTCCTTCCCGCAACAAACAGACAGGCTTCTATGCATTAGGCAGACCACTAGCTCCTCCAGCAGAAGGTGCAGACTTTGTCATGCTGATTCCAGGCCTGGACACATAGTAATAATTTGAGTACTCTGCGGAACACTCCTTTACTTAGTCATGAAGAACATGGAAATAGAACACAATGGAGTGGTTTGGATACCACTTTTATAAACATTTTCCTGAGAGGGAATGTGGATCCCCTGTTTCAGGCCTCAGAACCAGTTTAAGGCAGTGGTTCTCAACCTGTGATCTGGGGAACCCAGGGGGTCCACAAAGTTCCCACAGGTGGTCCCCGACTGCTTGAAAAATAAAATATTAACAGAATAATAAAGTTATATAAAGTGACTTAATGTACCACTGAAAATTTTAAAATGCAATGTAAATCTCGAGGAATTTGAAATTGGAGGCCAAAAATTAAATTAGTATCCTCAGTTTGAGTCGTGGGAGCAGTGCAGGTGCATCAAACAGAATATAGGATGGACGATGTGACGCTTCAATTGAATTTACAAAGCTCGAACCTTCCTGTTAAAATTAATTTTTAAATTATTTTATTTTTATTTGTTTGTCAATTAAATATAATGTTATAATTTGTGTATGTCTTTGATGAATGCATGTTTCTGTATGTTTTTGTGTAATGTTTGCATTAACATCATCAACAGTGTTTAGGCCCAGGTCTCCGGCTTCCAGTAAGATCTCATTGGGTGGTTCCTGGACTCATATAATGACTCAGTGGGGGTCCCCGGGTTCCAGTGATGATGAAGTGAGGGCCACATAAGTCAAAAGGTTGGGAACCACTGGTATAAGGTATTTCTATTTCAAATATTATTTTCTGGTTATTTCTGACACAGCATTAATGCAAATTGATGACCCTTGAAGAAGGCAGCAGTGCGGCTGGCTCCAAGGAGGAGTAGCAAAAACAACAGCACAATGCAATGTGGGATCATTGTATATGCCTGTCATCAGCCTTCCAGAAGCAGTTAAATGGCATTCTCTGCCTAGAAATTCTCTCCCTGAGCAACAAAAACTTGAAGCCCATCCTTACCCCTATTACCTAACAAATGTCAGTGCTTAGGAATACCTAATCAGCAGCCCTTTGCTTACAAGGTCCTCATCTTGGGACTTATTCACAAAGGTAAACTTACACTTTGTGTATGTTTCGATTTTTTGCAATTCACAAACATTTTTATCAGTAACATCTTTACTACCTCTCAAATAAAAAGATAGTCAGTCATAAAGATACTACTTGTAAAATGGCTTTATGAATTGCAGAAACATGTAAACATACACAAAAGTGTAAGGTTACCTTTGTGAATCAGGCCCTGAATTTCTAAAGTTAAACCTGTAACCATCCTCTTCATTTCAGTGTCTGGATCTCTACTCTCCAACCACATGAATATGTGCAATACACATCCACACTCTGGGAAATCTATATCCATCCTCTTTCTTGTGCCAGGCTAAACCAGATTCATACAAAATTGATCTCTCTCACACTCTCCCAACAGAAAGACTCCTACTACTTTACATATACTATACACAAACTGCACATACCCACAGTTAACAAGCATGTGGAGGTTCTGTGCAAGGTTCTGGTTTTCACATTATGGAGGATCTGGTTGGCTCATCTTGCCTTGACACAGGAAAAAGGGTCTGATCACACCATTTATTCACAAAACTAGGTATGCTGCCACTATCACTTTATGTGATGCACCCTGGGCATGGACAGTAGTTTAAAAATATTATGATGGCATATATTGTGTGTCCCTCCATGCCACGGAACAGGTACTGGACCTCTGTTTACCAGGCTCCAACCTAAGCCTCTGTACTCACTTTGGATTAATGTGATGTAGAGCCTAAAACGTTTGGAGTGTTTGGACAAAATATTGATTTAAAAATGTTTGGAGGCAGAAATACTAAAAAATAAATATTGTGATACACAAATATGGTGATGACCAAATATTGTTATGCGGTTACTACTTTTGTAACAGGACTGCATGTTTGGGATGGCAAAAAAGACAAAGGCCCTCATCTTGACGTTGGCAGTAAATCCCACTTACCGCCACGGTGATGGCCGCCAACATACCGCCACGGTGGCGAATATCCATTCTCCATATTATGACGCACACACACCAATCTGACAGAATACTGCCACATACACAAATCCGTCAGTCCAGAGGTCAGTGCTAAAGTGTCTGTACCAACACCCATTCCTTTACGCCAACAAAACAACGCTCACTACATCATGACCCACAAATCACCACCACAGACATTCAACAGCAATAAGCCTTTGGCAGTACACACTGGCGCGCTTAGATTGGACACCCACATACTAGACTGCACAACATTGGCCAATACCAAAAACACACACCTAACACTCATACACACACCACATTCACCCACCCACAGCACTATAAAACACACACCAACATTACCCACAACCCTTTACGAATACAAATTATTGCCACCAGACTGACACCAAGATCACTGCAACAACTAGACACACACACCACATACACCCAAACATCCCTTGTGGAAACCACTACACGCACCCAACCACACTACCCAACACCCACACACTTACACACACCACACTACACCCATGTCTCCACAAAGGCACCCCCGTTTCACAGATGAGGAGTTGAGGGTCATGGTGGAGGAAATAGTCAGGGAAGAGCCACAGCTGTTTGGAGCACAGGTACAGCAGATATCCACTGCCAGGAAGATGGATCTCTGGCGGAGAATTGTAGACAGGGTGAACGCTGTGGGACAGCATCTAAGAACAAGGGATGACATCCGGAAGAGGTGGAATGACCTACGGGGAAGGTACGTTCCATTGCAGCAAGGCACCAGCTCGCCATACTGAGGACTGGCGGTGGACCCCCACCTTCTCACCCATAGCTCACAGCATGGGAGGAGCAAGTCTTGGCAGTCCTGCATCCTGAGGGACTCACTAGAGTTGCTGGAGGACTGGACACGGGTGAGTCAACATTTACTACTTATCACCCCCCATACTTGCATGCCATCACACCTCCTCACCCTCACTCCCATCACTCCACTTCATCCCACACACCGCACCTACACATATGACTAACCACAATGCCCAGCCCTACATGCAATACCAATGCATGGACATCCCTCCCAGCCCTGCATGGAACCCATCACAAAAGCATGCAGAGCATAGGGGAACTAACAATCCCACAATACATCACCATACACAAACAAAGGTGGCAGGGAAACAGCAATGACAGAGGGGAAGCTAGGGATGTACAGTATGTCACAGGCATGAAGCATAACACATCACTTACATCCCTGCAGGTGCCCCAGCCAATGTCTTAGGAGAGGAGGTGCCACGACAAACCAGTCCCCCAACAGAAGATGCCCTCAGCAATGACAGTAACTCTGGACTTCAGGATCTGGATCAACAACCTGGCCCATGAGGGACCACTGGAAATAAGGTCACCCCAGCCCACTCACAGTCCACCACAGAACCTCCCCCATCGGTATCCAACAGCGCAGCACCCACCCAGCAACACCACACCTCTGTCCTCAGGACACATCAATCAGAAGTGTGCCCACCTGTACAGGAACCCCAGTCCACACCTCCCACCCAAGGCAATCAAGGACCTGGAGTCAGTGGCAGTAGGCACATCGTTCAGGGACACAGGGCAACAGGGACACTGGGAGGACTGCTGTGCGCCAGGAGGGAGGACAGGACATGGGAACCGACTCTCCAGGAGGCACTCACCAAGATTCTGGGTGCCTACCAACAATCCCAGGACACGATGGGCCAGATCCTTGACAACATGCAGGAGAACAAGCAGTTGCAGGAGGAACACCATCAGGAGATCAAAGAGGACTTGCAGGCTCTCAACACCACCATGATCTCTATAGCCGGGGTGCTGGTAGACATGGCCAACATCATGAGGGAATGGACAGCACACCAGCGGGCCCCTACCACTAGCCAGTCTATTGACCAGCCCACCACCTCTGCTGCAGATAGTGGGCAGGAGGCCCTGCCACAGGACCCACTGGCCACCAGCACCCCCCTTGCAGAAGGTAAACCACCCCACAAACGTTCCCTGTGACCTAGACAGAAGCCAAAGACACTTGCCAAGACCAAGACAACTGCCAGGAAATGACACTCTCCTAATTGTCCCCCTTGTGTCCCACCCTGTCACCTTGTCCACTTTGAACTGCCATTGCTCCCCTTTCTATGGCCCCTAGGATACTGCACCTATGCAACAGTCAAACTGGAACAATACCCTGAACTTTCCTGTACCATCGCCCTATTCCATTGCACTTTACCCTCAATTTTATATCACCACAATAAACACCCTTAAACACAACTTGACTAATAGAATTTTATGTGTTGAAAATGTGCATTTAGGGGAACAGTCAGATCTGGTGCAAATGATATGAATACTTTGATAACATACAGTCAATGACCTGTATCTGTCTGCAGTAATCACATCACGGCACTGTTGTCATATCGCCAATATCTGTAAGATTACAAGCCATAGGTGGCAGTAAGCTTAGATGCAAAGGAAGAGAATCCCATCATGCCACAGTCACACAGATGAAATCAATATTTAGAGCAATGATCAGTTCCACTGACTCACCTGTGTATCATTTGAAGTATTGACGTATAACTGATGTTCTGTTGTCCACATCCTCATCCTCTGCCTCCTCATCCTCACTGTCCTCAGGGTCCACTGCTGCACAGGAGCATCTCCAGTCTCATCCTCCTGCAGAAAAGGCACATGCCATCTAAGGGCTAGGTTGTACAACATGCAGCTTGCTACTACTATCTGGCAGACCTTCCCGGGTGAGTAGCACAGGAATTCATCTGTCAGATGGAGGCACCTGAACCTGGCCTTCAGGAGGCCAAAGGCCCTTTCAATTATTCTTCTGGTTCACCCATGTGCCTCATTATAAAGGTTCTCAGCCCCTGTCTTGGTATTCCTCACAAGGGTCAGGAGCCAAGAAAGGTTTGGGTATCCAGAGTCACCTGCAAATAATGAGGGACAAACTTTAGCCTTCCACAATCCTATGAGGATAACTTCTCAAGGCATACACTGACATACAGTGGGTGGGAACACTGGCTCACCTATTAGCCACACCCTGTGACTCTGTAGTTGGCCCATCACATTGGGGATGCTGCTATTCCTCAGGACAAAGGCGTCATGCACCGACCCAGGATACTTGGCAGTGCCGTGGGATATGTACTACCAAAATACAGATATCCAGTAGGGATAAATACACAACTGAGTATCTAAGTGAAAACATAAATTATTCACTGAAAAAACATATTTGTTTATTCAAATTAAATCAATTAAATAAAATTTTGCTTAGTGTCTACAGGTCACACTCTTACGTATGTGTAACACTAACAAAAAATATAATCATCAAGTGTATTATACAAACACAAACCGAAAATCACAAAAAACAATATTAAAGTGCTATACATAACAGAACAATGTTAAAAACATATGAGGCAGTAGTTCCTTTAAGCACTGTTATAATTTGAATCATAAACTGCTTAGCTATTTAGTGGCGAGCAGTATTACATTGAGGTAATGAAAGTAATGAAAAGAGCGTATCGTCCATCAGCCAAACGTCTGTCGCTGGTGTAAATATCCAATACGGTCCAATGTTTTTATCATCCAATTTTTCAAAAATTCCAATGAACATTCCTCCACAGTTGTAGTCAACGCGTTTCGGCCTTTATAAATCTGGCCACCTCAGGACAACATGAACAGTGCATATATATATAAAATAAAGCAAATTGTAACTACACAAGTAGTGCTTACTATACCAACACAAACCACCAGGGGTGAGCAAACACCCCTGTTCACCCTAAAAAGACACCAATGTGCATGAATTAAAATAGAAACATTAGAAAAATTATTTAGCTACACTAAATGGATGCTCCATAAATTATCATAAAATAATCCATAAATGCCCAAGGCTTACCTATTTTACCTAGTTATAGAATCCAAAAGAAAAAGCAAAAACACAAAAAGCTCACCTGAAGTGATGTCTTTATAAGTTACAATTAAATTGGTGCCAATGCACGTTGCCAAAGGAACTAACCTTATTGGTTTATTATAGCTGAATGCCACGCTCAAAAAGTAAATGCATCTGAAGGATTGCCAATATTCTAAAGAGAAAACATGATGACATCGTATTTCATTACAAGGAAGAGAAGAATGCTTGCGGAAAGTACCGGAGCTGTACATATACACTTACCATATCTTATCCCATCAAGAAGGATCAATCCGCACTTGTCGGGCAAACTAGAATATTACTAATGCGGGCTCGGATGGCCTTTGATGTTAAATAACAAGACGATATCGGAAAGAACGCTCTGGCAACGCGGACGAGCAACAAAAACAAAAAATGGACTAGCAATCTTTAATACATTAGAAGACACACACGGTTAGTATGGCGGCCATCTTTAAATATGTAGTCCATAAGTAGAATAGCAAAATAAAGTAATCATAAATGAGGAGCCAGTTCAATCCGCGTAAAAAAACACCATAAATCAATAAAATAAATACAATTTCTCTACTCAGAAAGGAAAACATCCACAGCAAAGATAAGTGTATTACACCTTAATTAAAGACCACATTTCTGTCAGGTCATTTAACGCTTTGTTAGCAGTCCCAATTTTTTCAATCAAGCGTGCTTCCATTCTATCCAGGATGGAAGCTGTCTCTCTTCCTGTTTTTGTTTTTTCCACTACATAAAGGGTGGACCATCTGATATCTTCAGGTCGATGGTCCTTTTCAAGGTAGTGGTCAACCAATGGGGCACCGTGCACTACACATCTAATCCTAGACATGTGTTGTAGGATGCAGGTTTTAACTGGCTGTGTACGGGATATGTACTAGGCACACCATTTGCACATTCAGTGAGCAAAAACTCTTCTGATTCCTGAACATCTTTTCATTCTGGTGGGGTGGGGGGACTAACGCAATATGTCTACAGTCAATCGCCCCAATAATATTGGGGATATGGCCCATTGCATAGAATCCTGCCTAAACAGTGGTCAAATCTTCCATGTGGGGGAAAATAATGTAGCTGCACATGTGTTTCACCAGGGCAGACAGAACCCTTGCCATGTACTATTTTAGGCAATGACGCAGTTATCGTTTATCTGATCATTGTCCACCACCATGAAATGGCAACTGCCTGTCCTGTATCATGGGACAGGTGAAAGTGAGGTAACTCCGCCGACGTTAGGCGTCGTGGCAGAAGGCGGTCTTGCACTGCCATATAATTCCTCATTGGATATTATGGGGCTCTATGGAGTACAGTGGCCAATGGGGATCTGCGCCGGCGGTGACAGCATACACCGCTGTGGATGTGACTGCCATTTTATATCCAAATCTTACTTGTTTCATTATTTTCCACAGGACGACACCTACACTGCATGTGCTGCTGTGACCTGTGTCTGGAACCTACCATGGCCTGTGTGACCAGGGAAAGGGCCCCTGCCTTTACTTCGGAGAAGTTGGAGCGACTGGTGGATGGGGTCCTACCCCAGTATGGACTGCAGTATGGGCCTTCAGACCAACAGGGGAGTACACCATGGGCATGATGCATGTGGGAAAGATGCATGAGGATGAGTGTGCAAGCATCGTGTCATTGGGGGGGATGTCTGGTGGTAGCGTACAAGGTGGGTGCCGGACGATGTGTGTGCCAATGGTGATGGAAACGGGATTGGTTGGCCGTATGTGTGACAGGCTGGTTTGTATGGTTAATGATGTCCTCCTGTCTGTGTTTCCTCTCCAGGTCAGCGTCCATCAGAAGAAGGAATTGTGGCGTGCCATTGCCAAGGATGTGTGGATCCTGGGGATCTACAGCAGATGGAGCATCCACTGCAGGAAACGGTGGGAGGACCTGAGACGCTATGCACAGAAGACCGTGGAGGCCCAGCTGAAGATGGCCTCCCCCCAAGGAAGGGGTGTCCATCAGAGCCTGAACCCCCTGATGGCCCACATACTGGCGGTGGCCTACCCAGAGCTGGATGGGCGCTTGAGGGCATCACAGCAGCCACAAGGGGGTGAGTACAGTGGGCTTTACTACAATAATTGGTAGGTGGCATGGGATCTGGGTGCTTTGTGTGAGTTAGTGGGTGCCCCTTAATTCAAGGCCAGACATTGCAGTATGATCCAGCTAAAGGGTAATGGGTGTATGTTAAATGCAGGTAACCTAGCTTGTTTGCATTCCATGACGGTCAGGGCTTAGTGGGTCCCAGGAGGGGTGCAATTGGTGCTGTTTGGCCCTCATCTTGCTGTGGCATCTAGCCAAATCAATGGCAGTGCAATGTATAGTGCTCGATCCGGATCCCTGTGTGTGACTGTGCTGTGTGTGCCAACTGTGGTATTGGTGCTGTAATTGACCCAGTGTTCCCTTTCTCTCTCTCCCCCCTTTTTTTTCTTCTGTCATCCTGTCCAATTGTGCATTAGCATCATCTGCCGGAGGAGCAGGGGCACCAGCGACAGAGGGAGCTGCATCCCAAAGGACAAAGGAGGCAGAGTCCACAGATGCCGAGGGAACCAGTGGGACGGAGGGTGAGGGGTGCACCACGGCGGAGACAGGTGATGACAACACAGACGCAGATACCTCCTCCGATGGAAACTCCCTGGTGGTGGCAGACACCTCTGTGACCACCCCAGCTGCAGGTCCAGCCACCACCCCCCGTCCCAGCACCGCCCTCCCAGTAGCCGCTCAACGAGTTGCTTGTGCCTGCTCACCCATGTGGGTGGGCATCTCCTTTGCCCCAGGCACCTCAGACCCTGCCCCAGTGAGCCCTGCTGCCATGAGTGAGGAGGCTATTGACGTCCTGAGATCCATCTCTGTAGGGCAGTTAACCATTGTGAATGCCATCCAGGGGCTGGCATCCCAGATGCAGCAATGCAGTGCATTCCTGGAGGGCATCCACAGTGGATTGGCGGCCTAACAGAGATCGATTGAGGCTCTGGTCTCCTCCCTGTTGGCAGCCATTGTCCCTGTTCCTACCGTCCCCCCTCCAACTACCACTTCCCAGTCCCAGTCTCCTCACCCCCAACCCATCCCATGTACACATACAGATGAGCATGCACACAAGACATCACATAAGAGTGGCCCAGTCAAACACAGGCACCACACTTCAGCCCACAAGCACTCGCGCAAACACCAGACAGTTCCACACACAACCACATCCACTGCCTTCACTGTCTCCCCTCCTCATCATCCTCCACCTCCATCATAGTCATGTCCACACTCACACCTGCCTGCACTGTTGCAACATCCACCACCAGCATCACCACCAAGCAGCACACACATCTCACTTGCAGACACCTCCACAACATCCATCCACGTGTCCCCTGTGTCCTCTCCCACCCTGTCTGTCCCCCCCTCCTAAAGGACACAAACACAGGCACTCGGACACCCAATAGCCATCCACCTCTCATCAGCACACTGCCCATGCACCTACACCTGAGTCCAGCAGACGTACTCCTCCAACAACCATTCCCTCAATCTCCACTCCCATCCCTCTTCCCTCATCCCACTCCACCGACCCTAAGAAGCTTTTCCTTGACCAACTTGACCTCTTCCCTCCCCGTCCCTCCCCAGTCCTGCCCGTAAGAGCAGGGTCCATATGATCCAGCCCAGCACATCAGCCAAACAGTCCACAGTGACAGTGGAGGCACCTCCTAGTCGTGGAGGCAAGACAGTGAAGGATCCCAATCCAGCAGACAGAAAGTGTAAGGATCCCACTCCACCAGCCAGGAAGGGGAAGGATGCCACTCCACCAGCTAGGAAGGGGAAGGATCCCACTCCACCTGCCAAGAAGGGGAAGGATCCCACTCCAACAGCCAGGAAGGGGAAGAATCCCACACCAACAGCCTAGAAGGGGAAGGAACCCACTCCAACAGTCAGGGCAGGGAAGAAGCCCTCAACTCCTGCCATGAAAGTGAAGAAGCCCTCACCTCCAGCTGTCACACAGAAGCCCTTGCCTTCAACAGAGGCTGCTCAGGAGGCACTTTCCACAGGTGAGACACAGCAGCCCTCACCTCCTGCGGAGGCTGCCTAAGAGGCACCTTCCACAGCTGAGACACAGCAACCCTCACCTCCTGCAAAGGCTGCCCACGAGGCACCTTCCATAGCTGAGTCACAGCAGCCCTCATCTCCAGCTGAGACGGTACAGCCCTCTCCTTCAGCAGCGGACATGTTGGCCACCCTCCAGGGACTGCTGTGCAAGGAGCCCCCTCCAGAAGCAGTGGGAAAGTTCCCCACCTGAGAGACCGTGACCTTGCATTCCCCAGCAAAGGAAAATGGGCATAGAGCCCCCTCCAGAAGCACTGGGAGAGTTCCCCACCTGAGAGACTGTGACCTTGCACTCCCCATCAAAGGAATATGGGCGTGGAGCCCCCTCCAGAACCAGTGGGCGAGTTTCCCACCTGAGAGACTGTGACCTTGCACTCCCCAGCAAAGGGAAATGGGCATGGAGCCCCCTCCAGAATCAGTTGGAATGTTCCCGACTTCGGCTGAGGTGCCCCCACCCCATTCCCCCTGAGGTGCCTGCCCACTTCATTAATGATGCCTCTGCAGAGTACTGTGAGGATGTCGTCAGGAAAAAAGTTGCTCCTTGGACTGTGCCCTATGGCCATGTAAGCCCTTAGTACTTTGGACTGTGCATTGGCCCTTTGTGTACAATTGTACATATCTGGTCCATGTGGAGGCTTTTGCCTTGCTAATACATTTTCAGTACTTCCGAAATATAGTCCTTGTTTTATTATACCGTGTGTCGTGTGCCATTGGTTTACATCTGCAGCTGGTTCTGTGCATGGTGGGTGTTTGTCTGGTGTGTGTTTTGCATGTGTGTTTACTCTCCTTTTCCTCTCTCCCTCCCTTGTGTGCTACGCGGCTGTACTCACTGTCGTCGTTTTCATCTGTGTAGGTGTTCAAAGTGGAGCATGGCATAGAAAGGCATCGGGAAGACTTGCAGTTCCGGTTCCATGGCGGCGTTGTTCTTCTCTGTGTCTCTGATGGTGAGTCTTTGCTCTTCTGTACAGTGTTTCCACAAGGCTTTTGATGGCCTTGGTTCTGGAGGGGGCTCCATGCCCATTTGTCTTTGCTGGGGAGTGCAAGGCCACATTCTCTGAGCTGGGGAATATGCCCACTGGTTCTGGAGGGCCCTCCTTCTACAGCAGTCCCTGGAGGGTGGCCTACATACCCTCCGCTGGTGGTGATAGCTGCACTACCTCAGCTGGTGGTGAGGGCTGCTCTGTGGCAACAGGTAATGGTGCCTCCTGGCCTGCCTCTGCTGGTGGTGAGGGCTCTAAGACCACAGGTGGTGGCGGTGGTTTTACCCTCCCAGCCTGTGATGGAGTTGAGGGCTTCATTCCCTCCGTAGAAGGAGGTGTGGGCACCTTCCCCTTCCTGGCTGTAGGTATTGTGGGCTCCTTCCCCTTTCTGACTCTAGGTGTTGTGGGCTCCTTCCCCTTCTGGGCTGTAGGTGGTGTGGACTCCTTCCCCTTCCAGGCTATAGGTGTTGTGTGCTCCTTCCCCTTCCTGGTTTTAGGTGCATCAGAGAGGAGGCCAGAACCTGAATCGATCTCTGTTGGACCGCCAGTCCACCGTGAATGCCCTCAAGGAATGCATTGCATTGCTCCATCTGGGATTCCAGCCCCTGGATGGCATTCACAATGGTTGATTGCCCCACAGAGATGGATCTCAGGAGGTCAATAGCCTCCTCACCCAAGGCAGCAGGGCTCGCTGGGGCAGGGCCTGAGGTGCCTGGGACGAAGGAGATGCCCACCCTCCTGGGTGAGTGAGCATGGACAACTCGCTGAGGGGCTACTGGGAGTGGGGTACTGGTGCCGAGGTGGCAGCTGTACCTGCAGCTGGGGTGGTTACAGAGGTGTCTGCCACCATTAGGGAGCTACCATCGGAGGAGGTATCTGAATCTGTGTTGTTTCCTCCAGTCTCCGCCACAGTGCTCCCCTCGCCCTCCGTTCCACTGGTTCCCTCGGCGTCAGTGGACTCTGCCTCCTGGGTCCTGTGGGATGCAGCTCCCTCTGTCGCCAGTGCCCCTGCTCATCCACCAGATGATGCTAATGCACACTTGGACAGGATGACAAAACAAGAAAGGGGGAGATAAAGGATAGACTATTGGCATGCACATCACTGTCACACACAGGGAACAGGCTTAAGCTGTATGTGTTGCACTACCAGTGATATGGGTAGTCACAAAAGGAAAGATAAGGACCACACACCGCCAACTGCAGCACTCCTGGGACCCATGATTCCCTGGCTGAAATGGACTGCTAAAAACTAGGTTAGCTATATTTGCCATACACCCATTACCCTTCAGTTGACCCACGCTGCAATGTCTGGCCCGGCCTTATGGGCACCCACTAACACACATCCACCACCCAGATAGCACCCCACCAGCCAAAATATGTATTGATACCCACTGTACTTACCCCCTTGTGGCTGCTGTGATTCCCTCAAGCGCCCATCCAGCCCAGGGTAGGCCACTGCCAGTATGCAGGCCATCAGAGGGGTCAGGGTCCGGCAGGTACCCCTTCCTCGTTGGGAGGCCATCCGCAGCTGGACCTCTGCGGTCTTCCATGCCCAGCGTCTCAGGTCCTCCCACTGTTTCTAAGAGTGGGTGCTTTGCCTGCCATAGACCCCCAGGGTATGCACGCCCTTGGGGATGGCACACCATATTCCCTTCTTTTGATGGGCGCTGACCTGGAGAGGCAATACAGACAGGCGAACACCATTAGATAAACAGTCCAGCCTGTTACACAAATGGCCCACCATACCCGTTTCCATGACCATTGGCACACACATAGCCTGGCGCACGACATGTACACCGCCACTAGACATTTCTTCCATTCCTCCACCCCCTTACATGATGCTTGCACAGACACCTCCATGCATCCTTCCCACAAGCATTGTGCCTAAAATGTACTCACCTGTTGGTCTGGAGGCCCATACAGCTGTCCGTACTGGGGTAGGACCCCATCCACCAGTCGCTCCAGCTCCTCTGAAGTGAAGGCTGGGGCCCTTTGCCCAGTCACATGGGCCATGGTAGGTTCCAGACACAGGTCACAACAGTACACGCAGTGTAGGTGTTCTCCTGTTGAAGGTCAGGAAACAAGGGAGGAATCAGATAGAAGATGGTGGTCACATCCGTGGCGGTGTACACCTTCACCACCAGCGTAGATCCCATTGGCCACTGTACTCCACAGAGCCCCATATTATCCAATGAGGAATTGCACAGCAGTGCAAGACCACCTTCCGCCACGATGCCCAACATTGGCAGGATTACCTAACTTCCACCTGTCCCTCCATACCTGACTGGCGATCGACATTTCAGGGGGGAAACAGGCCAATCAACAATTACTGCATCGCAGATTAGATTGGCACATACTTCACCATTTACACAGTCCCAATACATAAGCGCACCATGTGAACTGCATTTGTGGTTTTGTTGTTTCAATTGTGATACCCTACTCACTCTTTTGTCCCTTAGATACCTACATCTGCAGATGAGTAGGAGGTGGAGACATACCCCCGTGTAAAGACCTCTGGTGGACTTGGCTACACTGGAGGAGAGGCATATAATACTCTCCTACAGACTGGACAGGGCCACAATCACAGAACTGTGTAGCCAGTTGGAGTCTGACCTGATATCAGCTATCCGTCATCCCACTGGGATTCCCCTTCTTGTGCAAGTTCTATCAGTGCTCCATTTCCTGGCAACTGGTTCTTTCCAAGTGACAGTGGGCTTGGCAGCAGGAATGCACAGCCAATGTTTTCAATCGTGCTGGCAAGAGTTTTGTCTGCCCTGGTAAAAACCATGTGCAGCTACATAGCTTTCCCCCAGGTGAACGTTTTGGCCACTGTGACGGCTGGATTCTATGCAATGAGAGATATCCCCAATATTACTGCTGCGATTGACGGGACACATATTGTGTTTGTCCCTCCCCACCAGAATGAAAAGGTGTTCAGGAATTGTAAAAGTTTCCACTCAAAGAATGTGCAGATGGTGTGCCTAGCGGACCAGTACACCTCCCTCGTCAATGCTAAGTATCCTGGATCGGTGCATGATGCCTTTGTTCTGAGGTATAGCAGCATCCCAAATGTGATGGCCCAACTACAGAGGCACAGGGTGTGGCTAATAGGTGAGCCTTGGTCCAGACCCACTGTATGTTAGTGTATGCCTCTGGTGTCAACCCCATAGGACTGTGTGTGGCTAAATGTTCTCCCTCAATACTTGCAGGTGACTCTGGCTACTCAAACCTATTGTGGCTGCTGACCCATGTGAGGAATGCCAGGACAATGGCTGAAGCATGTTATATTGAGGCACATGGGCAAACCAGATGGATCATCGAGAGGACCTTCAGCCGCCTGAAGGCCAGGTTCAGGTGCCTCCATCTGACAGGGGCATCCTTGTGTTACTCACCCCAGAAGGTCTGCCAGATAGTAGCGGCATGCTGCATGTTGCACAACCTGGCCCTCAGATGCAATGTACCTTTTCTGCAGGAGGGGGAGACTGGAGATGCCCCTGTGGCAGCAGTTGACCCTGCTGACAGTGAGGATGAAGAGGCTGAGGATGAAGACAATAGAACATCAGTTATTAGTCCGTACTTCCAATGACACACAGTTGAGACAGTGTAGATTAACATTTCTATGACTATTGGTGTATTCTGTGTGGCTGTGGCATGATGGCATTCACGTCCTTTTACCTCTTCTTACTGTCACCTATGGTTTGTCATTTTGCAGATGTTGTTGATATAACAACTGTGTACTGATGTGCTTACTACAGCCAGCTACAGGTCATTATTTCTATGCTCTCACAATGTACAGTACATTTGCAATGGATGAAACTGTTTCCAGGAATATACATTTTCAACACATGACAGTAGTCGAGTTGAGTCCCAGGGTGTTTACTGTAGTGCTAAGAACTTGAGGGGAAAGTGCACTGGAGTGGCGTGATGATGTAGGAAAGTTCAGGGTATTGGTCCAGTCTGTTTGTAGCACAGGTCCAGTGTCCAAGGGGCCATAGAAGGGGAACAATGACAGTTCAAAGTGGACAAGATGACAGGGTGGGACACAAGGGGGACAATGAGGAGAGTCTCATTTCCTGACGGTGGTCTTGGCAAGTGTCTTTGGCATCTGTCTGGGTTGTGGAAACGTTTGTGGGGTGGTTCACCTTCTGCAGGGAGAGGGATGCTGGTGGCCTGTGGGTCCTGTGGGTCCTGTGGCCGGGCCTCCTGCCTACTAGTGGCAGTGCAAGTGGAGGGCTGGTGGATGGACTGGCTAGTGGCAGGTGCCCGCTGGTGTGCTGATGTCTCCCTCATGATGTTGGTCATGTCTACCAGCTCCTCTACTATGGAGATCAGGGTGGTGCTGATGGCCTGCAAGTCCTCCCTGATACTGTCCCTCCTGCAGCTGCCTGTTCTCCTGCACATTTTTTAGGATCTGGGCCATCATGTCCTGGGAATGTTGGTAGGCTCCCAGGATCTCGGAGAGTGCCTCCTGGAAAGTCGGTTCCCTGCTCCTGTCCTCCCCCTGGTGCACAGCAGTCCTCCCAGTGTTCCTGTTGGCCTGTGCCTCTGTCCCCTGAACGGTGTGCCCACTGCCACTGACCCCAGGTCCCTGATTGTCTTGAGGGTGAGGTGTAGCCTGGGGTACCTGTACAGGTAGGCACAATGCTGATTAACGTGTCCTGGGGACATAGGTGTGGGGACGCTGGGTAGATGCTGTGGAGTTGGATCCTTATGGGGAGGCTCTGTGGTGGTCTGTGAGTGGGCTTGGGTGACCGGCTGTCCAGTGGTCCCTGATGGGCCAGGTAGGTCATCCGGATCCTGAAGTCCAGAGTTACTGTCATCACAGACGGCATCTTCTGTTGGGGGACTAGATAGTCGTGGCACCTCCTCTCCACTGACATTGGCTGGGGTACCTGTGGGAATGTAAGTGATGTATTATGCTTCATGTGTATGACATACTGTACATCCGTGGCTTCCCCTCGATGGTTCTTTTGTCACTGTCAACTTTTGTTTGTGTATGGTGATGTATTGTGGGATAGTTAGTTTCCCTATGCTGTGCATGATTTGGTGATGGGTGTCCATGCAGGGCTGGGAGGGCTGTCCATGCATTGGTATAACATGCAGGTGATGGCACTGGGGTTAGTCATATGTGTAGGTGCAATGTGTGGGATGAAATGGAGTGATGGGAGTGAGTGTGAGGGTGTGAGATGGCATGCAGGTATGGGGGTGATAGGTAGTAAATGTTGACTTACCAGTGTCCAGTCCTCCAGCTACTCCAGCGAGTCCCTCTGGGTGCAGTAATACTAGTACTTGTTTCTCTCATGCTGTGAGCTGTGGGGGAGGAGGTGGGTGTCCACCTACAGTCCTCTGTATGGTGAGCTTGTGCCTTGCTGCTACAGAACGTACCTTCCCTCATAGGTCGTTCCACCTCTTCCTGATGTCGTCCCTGGTTCTTGGGTGCTGTTCCATTGAGTTCATACTGTCCATGATTCTCCGCCATTGCTCCATCTTCCGGGCAATGGAAACCTGCTGTACCTGTGCTCCAAACAGCTGTGGTTCTATCCTGACGATTTCCATGGCGGTAAGGAGCCTTTACTGCCAAAGTCATAATGTGGAACTGAGTCTATCCATACAGTTAGTAAAAGCCAGCCTAACTCTGGGCTAGCTCACAGTGCCTCACTCAAACCTCCAAATCCACCGGGGTAGAAGGTGATTATGGCAACCTGAATATGACACTCTGACTCTCTTGGGAAGCCGGGTAAACATCTCTTGCCCCCTTTTGTGTTGTTACTCATGCATGCCAAGGGGATTCTAATGATACACAATAAGTTTTCAATACATTTATTGAAACAATCGGAATCTGGCATATAAAGAGTGAGCTGTGATAATTAGGCAAGCACAGCAAAGTAATCAGCATTGCAAAGGAGATAAACAATCCAACCATGATGTATGTAGTTCCAGATGTGCTAGAAGTTCCTATCTATCCCTATGTAATGCTGAGAGCATAGCAGGTGTACCCTTCTGCCTGGCCCGAGTTAAGGGATTAGCCCCAACTCCATACTGGAAATAGTGTCAGGAATCACAGCCTGTGATGTGGATGGCAATCCTCTTAGGAGGCTAGTAGATCAGCGCCAGCCAAGCTGCACGTCACACAGCGCCACACAGAATGCCCTCTGACCTGCCTGAGACAGTGCACTGTTTATATTTTAAACCACATCACGTTGGAAGTACAGTTCTGATGCAGTTCTGTGTCTAGGTGATAGAAGAGGTCTCCTGAACGAGCATCACAAGCTAACATAGATTGTACAGTGTTCCTTAGCCTTGACAGAAAGTACTGATAATATGTTATACAAAGGCTAATTAAACAAACAGTGTGTTCCTCGCAAGCTAATAAAAAATTTGCAAATATCCTTGCTAAAAGCGGCACTGCTGAAATGAGTAAAATAAAAAGAAAACATGAACTGTAAAACTAAGTTAAAACAGGAGTGACCAACCTGAGTCTCAGAGGTCCTCATGACAATATTGATGATAAGAATGTCATTTTTGGAGGTAAGTATTATAATTGTAAATAATATTGATGTTGTTAATATTGTTTTCAATAGTATAGCAATTTAAAATATTATTTTTTAATTATTTCAGTGTGTTTTTGTTTGTATAATAATTTTATGTGTTATTATTGTTTATATAAAGGATGTTTGTTTTATAAATATAGATTGCAAGAGCCTGATTTTGGTCTTCACGGTATTACTTCCAATCAGCTGCAGCGGCGGACTCGAAAACACTATCAAGTCAACGGTGTTCTGCATGCTCTATTTAGATGTGTTGGAGCTGAGTCACAGACCGCCATGACGGAGTGTTCTACCTAGCCGTCAGGCTGGTGGGTTCTCGCCATCCCTATTTAGATGTTACAGTTCTGCAGGCAGTGTACTGGCAGCAGATTGCTGACGTCAGGAGACCATTACGAGAGCCATTTGGCATTGTCCAATGGCAGTGGGTATTATATAGAGGAAAGTGACAAACACACTGTACCTTAACCATATGTGTCCACCTGTACAGCACCCACACAAAGCATCCAACATACACAATATTATCCATTGCTTTCCACCACAACATGCCATCTACATGCAGAAAACACACATTATCATACATCCATGACACAACTACATACACCAATGATACACATACACACACATACAGCACAACCACAACAACCAACACAATGACACACCCATCTACACAAACACACGTACATAAAAGCTCAGCTGCACACATCTCAACAATGACCACCACACAACAATGATACACATCTGATTGTTGCACACAGAAACACAACACACAACCCGAAAAGCACAACGGACATCAGACCCACATGCACATAGCACACGTACAGACACAAGTGTGATACAACATTTGGACTATTTTTGACAATCATTGTTTTGTTCTGATAATAATGAAAAAATGTGTTAATGTTTTTGAACAAATTGTGAATATTGATTAACAGGCATACCTATGTTTTTCATATTGTAAGCCTTTGGGCATTTTTCATAGTGAGTTTGGTGCACTAGCTTTCATATACATACAGACACAAGCACATCATCCATTCCAGCTCCCTCTGCCTCGCCCAGCCAATTCAATCTCACATGCACAAACTCTCACATGCACAACTGGACTCACAATATCACAGGTACATGTTTACTTGCAATGCACACACATGCACATGGTGACAAGGGTGATGCCATTGTTATTGTGATGCCAGTATTCATTTGTCAATGAATACTAACATAACATAACAATTGTGTATGTGTGTGATATGTGTCATGTACCAGTGGCAGCAGCAACAGCAGGAGATGTCCAGTCGGGTCTAGTCCAAATCGGATGCAGAAACACAGAGAAGGCTAGGTTTTGTGCCCCTTCCTTCCCAATCCTCCTATTCAGGTGTAGAGGTAACACTGCCACTGTTGGGTTTGTGGAAAGGCATATTGTAATCTACTCAGTAGGAAAGGTGGACGAAGTCCCCCCCACCAGCCGCTATGTCCAATCCCACAATTGACCAGGATATTCCTGGATGTTCCTGGTGGAGTCAGAAGGACTCGGGAGGTCTTTTGCCAATGGTTCTGCAAATATATAAATCCGGCAGGCAGATTACCAAAGTGGTGGATGGGTGTTCCGATGGAAGCTCATCAGTGGGACCGTTACCGCCAACATCCAAATCAGGCCCCAAGGGTTGCATTTTTTATAGAGGGATTGGGTGAGAAATTAATTAATTAATAATAACTATGAAATATTGAATATATTTTACCTAATTACTTGACTGATATTTATTATGTATATTATGTCATATTGATTTAGATTTGTTATATGTTATTTGCTGGGCCGTTTTTAGGGGTATAAGGTGGGATGTTAATTAAGAAATACTCACCCAACAATTAATTATTATTTTCTGGTTACTTATTTAATTGATTATAATTATGTAACTTTTAGAATACTTATCTATTTCAGTCATATTTTAGTAGCAGGCTGCTAGGTTTGTAGAGATCTAGGGTGGGAAGTTAATTCAGTAATAATTGCTTAATAATTAATAAATAACTTAAAATTATTAATTAATTTTTAATTATGTAAAATGTGGAATACAGATTTTTTTAACTAATATTTTAGAGTTGAATATTTTTTCTACATTCATGGTGTTACTTATATATATAATAATAATGTGTTTGCAGTTAAGTACTTTGCTTAATCTTGCTTAGACTACAGTAGCATTAGTAACATTTACCTCTTTGCAATTCAACAATTTCCCTACTGTTGCTCTGTTTGGAGTGGGATTAGTACCCCTCTAAAATCCGATGCCTTCCATATAGTTTCACTGAATGGAGTGGGAATAGTAAATTTTACCCCTCCAAAGTCCAGCATTTTCCCCATTATTAGGGGATTTGGAGTTGGAATAGCAAATTGTCTATGTTTCATCAACTTTGTTAAAAGTAAACAATAATAAAATTGAATTATATAACAATAGATGTATATAACAAAGCAGACATTATTGTACAATGCAAATAAAAAGAAGCTGTTTAGGTTTTTGTATTTTGTATGGGATAAAAGGGGATAGGAGGAATAAAGAAATAGGGAGGGTGGAGATATCACTATTGAAGACCGAATAATAATATTAAATATACACTGCAAGATGCTAGAATTTGAGATGTATGGTTGGTAAGGCAACTTAGATCTAAGAGTATGTAGAGTATATAGCAGCCTTCGGTGGTGTGACATTTTCTGATGAGTTATAGTTAGTTTGTTACTGAGCAGTATTATCTAAAAAATTCACTAGCGACAACCAAAACAGTCTTTCCATTCTTATCAGGTACATGGAACTTGATAGAAACATATCAGACTGAAACCAGTTGGAACTTCTGTTACCTAATAGCCACAAGTAATTATGACTTCTGTTTATCAGTAAACACCAGTAACTGTTTGATATGTGAATTGGCTGTGGTGGACCATTCATATTAATTTAATTTTTGTGATGGTGCTAGATCTCTAAATGTCCGTTATAAAAGTACCTCCCTAAACAGACACCTCCTGATTATTGAAAATGTTATTATGGTACTAGACCTCTAAATGTTCAATATTAGTATCCAAAACAAAAGATGACGGGCAGTTGTGGGGCACTCAATTACTGCATTTATTCATTGGCCACCTCAAAAAGCACAGGCACATCTCAGCAGATCACCTTGTTCACGAGTGGTTTGCACCTTTGTTTTGAATATATATTCAGGGATGTTAGAGTTAGGAAATAGAATTAAAAACACAGAGATTGACTCAAAAAAAAACCCAAAGGTTACAGGGACGTTATAGTTAGGCTCACATTTTAACTGTAAAAAATCGGAAACAATTGACCTGTTGAAGTTAGAGCTATCTCAAGTAAGTATAAATTGTGCCCTAAGGTAACTATAATTCATGTCCTCGCCATGTACAGTTTTTTCATCAAAAATTTTACTGCAAATGTTACATTGATATTATCAATGATGTTATCATGAGAGCCGTATTTTGTGGGGTAATAGCAGTGCATGGTGAGGGTCGCGAGTTATAATTACCCTAGGGCACTTAGAATGAGATCATTCTGGGGAAATTGAAAACAAAAATGTATTTGTCAATTAAAAAGAGTGAGATCACCTTTCAATATGATCTGTAAATATTTGAAGTTGAAAAGGAATTAAAGTAGATACATTATCAGAGATACACCTAGGCAGAAACCTTCAACCTTTGCTATAGGGGTCTGAGACCTTAACCACTAGGCTACAGGAGACTCCAAATTTGCAGAATCCAGATATTGACATTCAACTCAAAGAATCTGAAAGCAAAAATACATAAATGTCCTATGGCAAGAAGAATGAGGTCAGGTCCCAAAACTCATGGAGAGATGTCTCCAGATTACACACAAGAATGGTCCTGTTAGGCCCAGGATATCACCCATCAATGGTGCACACTCATTTTCATGTTTACTTCTGAGCGTTGGTGTAGTAGACAACTGAACTGTACAGGAAGGAGGGGCACAGACCTAGCAATCACTATTAGTAGGAAACCAAGGCTCATATTTCTGAACAGTTTGTGCCACCTTGGTGTCATGTTTTTATACTCAAAAGCCGCGCAAACCTATGCCCGTATTGATATTTTGATGCTCGATTTATCTATCATCAAAATATGAGAATTAGCGTAGCTTTTTGGGAATGCCAACCCACCTTGTGACATTTTGCAACAATAATATGCAAGGTAAACACACAGAAGGAACATTGGCAACCTCCTGGACAACATAGAACTGTTATTGCTCCAGCTTGGCGCATGCCGCAGATGTCAATGATGAAACAGGTCTCTCCAGCACCTCCCGCAACCCAAACACCACCACAGCAGTCACAACACCAGTGCAGAAGGCGAGGAGGATCTTTAGACAGAGTACAACCAACTTTGGGCTCTGGGAACAAGATGTAATCAGGAATTATCCTCCTGCACCACATAGTGCCAGACATCACTGCAAGGGTGGAAACTCCAAAAAACATACCACCCATGACCAAACTCCTCACTGTCCTCCATATGATGGCATGAGGATTTTTTCAGACAATGGGCACACAAGTGGGTGGTATCTCCCAGCCATCCCTATTGGCCCTCCTACCAAAGATCTTGGATGCAATCATCTGCCTCACACCACACCACATCTGCTTCACCAACACCCAGCAACTGCATAAGGAGACCAAGCAAGGTTTCTATCTAATTGCTGGGTTCCCACATGTGCTGGGTGCAATGGACTGCAACCATGTCCAACTGGTGCCACCTGCTGCAATGGAGCACCTATACAGGAACTGCAAGCACACCCATTCGATAAATCTGCAGGCCGTTGGGGACCACCGTGGGCTCTTCTCAAACATCGTTGCCAAATACCCCAGCAGCTTCCATTATGCCTACATATTCTGACATTCCACCAATAATGAGCGGTTCCAGGATGGGGAACATGGCAATGGGTTAGTAGTAGGTAAGTCACCATACCAATCAGTACACAGACAACCTTGCAGGGCAAACAAGAAATACACCACACTAAACACACATGGGCAGGAGAACACAAATGTACAGAAAACAACACATATGCCACATGCCACATTACTCCACAATCATTGCACATCACACCCACACACCCACAGACCCACACACCCACATGTACATTAAACAGCCACAACCTGACTGGCATGCCACGTGACGACAGGTGGAGCTATGTCTTCTTTGGATACAGAAGCTGGGCCCAAACCACTACTAGTGTCCACTGGTTGATACCTAATGACAGATCCCGTATACATTACACCAAACAATGAATAGCTCATCTATGTGAATGGCATGGCCAATGTCAATGGAAAGAAATTCACACATAGGCACAGCTTCACGTTAGTCAAGGTGTTCAAGCCTCTGGCAGCACCAATATCAAATGCCACCCACGTGTTGCCATTACCAATGGCATATCACCTACACATACCTGACATACCTGTAGTGTGCACATTCACCTGCCTGCTGCATTGTGTCGCACACACAGGAATACAACATTACCTGCCACAAGAGACCATGAGGCAGAATAATGAGAAGTGATGCAGCATCTAGTGCAGTGCCACCTCACATGTGCCCCTTACCGCCCCATAATGCCACCATGTTTGTGCCGTTTACAAGAAATGGCCCACCATGCCGCAGAGTTTGTGCAACACTGTAAAGATAATGGATGCTGTAGTAGGAATCTGTAGGTATATAGAGGACATACCTGACCTTTTATGCCTCGTACAGAGGGATCCATGAAAAAAATGGTGTGCCTCCTCCCAATGCCTGCATGATGCATGTGTTGAAAGTATCTGTGATAAATCATGTATAGGAACCAGGAGATTCCACTGCACTAATTTTGCTCATCCTCCAATTGTGGGATTCACACCCCAGTACACTTGAAGACTGACACAGCCATTATCTGCCACAAAGGGTTACCAAGTGTCGCACTGCACACATAGTGCCACATGGTTCATTCCTTTGCATCCTACCAAGGTTATGGCTTAAAGCCATGGGTTATGACTCCATATGGCAGACTTACAATGGTGGAAGAGTGTTCATATAATGAAGGGCACAGAAGGACAAACAAAATGTGGTGGAGAGGACATTTGGGCTACTGAAGCCAAGTTTCAATTGCCTAGCCTTTACTGGAGGAAATCTGTTGTATGCACCACCATTGGGATGCAAAATGATAAAGGTATCTGCAATCTTGCATAATATATATGTATACAGACCAATGTTCCCTGGGATGAACAGGTAGATGTCTCCAATGAGGTGGAGGATGACAATGGTGTAGCACATTTGGAGGGGGAGCTACAAAACACTGCAGCAGTAGTCCACAGGAGACTACTAATTGCACAGAACTTCTACACATAGTCACTGTACAAATATTACCACTTTGAAAATATCACCAAGAAATAACTTTGCACCAGAATGTCCATGGTCTACTCATTCTCCACTATGTATCCCATTGGAATGTTGCTCATACGTTGGAGAGCAGGAAAGAAACACAACAGTTAGAAGTATGGTTGCAACATAGTTTGTGAGGTAAGAGTGTCTAGCGCCTCCGTACCATACATCAGAGTCACATAACGCACGGCCATGAGGCTCTTGAAGGCTTAGATCCATGTACCACAAAATATAATGTTACATTAAGTGGTCAAATTGCAAAAACCTAGCCCTTTCCCCGCATCATTCCCACGCCTGGCAGGATGTATGCAAGGGGAAAACATATGGTTGGGGCTGTTATAAAATGGTGCTGTAGTAATGTAGGAACTGAACTATGTCATATCTCAGTCAGATCGCTGCTACTCCAGCATTGTGCATGTGTGACAATGGGGGAGACCACTGGTAACAATGGTCCTTCATTTACTGATCAGGGTTAATAACTGATGTTAGAGCCAAAGCCTGCACTGTACATCATTTGGCTTATGACCTGGCACTGCCATTGGGCCCAACCCTGCCACATGGTGTGCTATACCACAAATATTGCACACACATGCATAGTGCCACATGGTAACATGGATGCCAGAGTTTGACTTTGTAGGGCTACCATGGTGTCTCCACATATAACAGCACTGTGGCACAAGGAGGTGGTAAGTTTCACCAAAAATAGGACACTGCCTCAAATATGGACAACAGAGTACATATTTGCAATGGGTGAACCATCAGTTTGGATTTAATTAGACAATCCCCTGGTCCCTGATTCACAACCCAAGATTGTAATGTCATCAACACAGACCAATGAAACCATATCATAAAAAAGGAACACAAAACCAGAAGCAAATCTGATTCACTACTCCACCTGAAACGAACATCTGCCAAGGTTCATACGAAACCACATTAAACATAAGCAATCATGACCATAGCGGAAACCGCCAACACAGACAGCCACTTTAACACTCCGACCCCCACAGCGGTAGCAACAAACACCGTGGCGGTAACCGCCAACAGACAGGCGGAAGTCAATGTACCGCCCACCACATTAAAACCTGCCCATCCGCCAGCCTTTCTGGGGCAGTACCAACGCCATCAAAAGCACGGCGAACACAGTTCACACAAGGGAAACCACTCATCTCTCGACAGTCAATAAAGAACTAGGACGCCATGGAGCCCGAACTACAGCTGTTACCAATGTTGGTGTATCTTCTCATCTACCACGAGTATGAATGGTGGCGGCGATGACCACAGTGAGTACTGTACCTAGGACACAGGGAGGGGGGGAAGAGAGTGACACACACACGCAACACACAACACCCCCATCCCACCCCCGATCCCCAGCACTATACACACAAATACATGCATCAACATTACATATACACCTGGTAACCCTCTGGAAGAACGCAAGGACAAAAGAAATTGAGTCCAATGAGTGTCATATTAGAAATAGTGAGGTATACGTTACAGATTCAAAAACAGTATTTACAATATGTACAATATGTACATAAGGCAGTACATTGTCCACTCAAAATGTCCGTGGGCCACTGGGCCAAAACTCATAGGACAAGCCCACACATGACTCCTGCCTCAATACAGAGAGAACACTGCAGGGGCATCAGGTCGAAAACACACGGGCACCTCAGGGGGATGGGGAAGGTAGGGGCACCTCAGCTGGAAGATGGGACAATTACACTGCTCCTGGAGAGGGCTGAATGCCCACAGTGATGTTCTGGGGAGTGCAAGGCCACAGTCTCTCAAGTCTCTCAAGTGGGTGATTTGCCACTTCCCGGTCCTGGGGAGTTCAAAGCCACAGTGTCTCAAGTCTCCCAAGTGGGTGATTTGCCCACTGCCTGGTCCTGGGGAGTTCAAAGCCACATTCTCTCAAGTCTCCCATGTGGGTGGTTTGCCTGCTTCCTGGTCCTGGGGACTGTAAAGCCACAGTCTCTCAAATCTCTCACGTGTGTAGTTTGCCCACTGCTTGCTCCTGGGAAGTGCAAAGCCACAGTCTTTCAAGTCGATGCCTTTCTCCACTGGTTCTGGACGGGGCTTTGTGCCCAGTGTGCTTCATCCTGCCAAGGATAGGGTGAGTGGATGCCTTTCTCCACTGGTTCTGGAGGGAACTTGATGCCCAGTGTGCTTCATCCTGCCAAGGATAGGTTCAGTGGATGACTTTCTCCACTGGTTCTGGAGGGGGCTCTGTGCCCAGTGATGCAACACTTGGGGTGTGGCAGTTCACAGTCCCTCACCTTGGTGTCTGAGCCACGAGATGTGCAGTGACCAGGATGCATGATAGTCCATGGAGGCAGGGCTAGAATCCATCCGGCGGTGGCTACGTCTGCACTGTGGTGGTAGTGCCCGTGCTACTGGGGTGCTGCCAGTGGTGGAGGGAGGCTCCAGCCCCTCTCCTGCAGCCTCGGACGCCTGCCCACTGGGGCTGCTACTGGCAGTGGTGCTACTGTCAGTGATGCAGGTGGCGGTGCTTGCGGCAGGGCTTGCGGCGGTGCTTGTGGTGGTGCAGGTGGCGGTGCTGGCTGCGGAGCAGGTGCTGCCAGTGGTGGGGGGAGGGCCCAGCCCTTCTCCTGCAGCCTCAGATGGCTGCCCACTGGGGCTGCTGCTGCTGACAGTAGTGGTGATTGCGGTGGTGCAGGTGGTGGTGCAGATGGCAGTGCTTGTGGTGGTGCTAGCGGTGCGGTGGGGCTTCTGGCAGTGCTGGCAGTGGTGCAGGTGGCGGTGGTGGTGGTTGTGCTGCTAGCCACCAGGCCTTCACCTGCAGCCTCGGACGGCTGAAGTGCCCTGCTTGGTGTTTTGTGCCCCTTCCTCACCTTGGCAGATGGTGGTGTCACCTTGGGTCTGGCAGCTGGAGTCTTTTAGGTGGCGTTGCTGGGTGGTTGTGGCTCCTTCCCCTTGCTGGATGCTGTCCCCTTCTTCTCCTTGCCAGGTGGCGGAATGGATTTTACCTTGGCAGGGGTTGGTGGCACACTGGTTGGGCGGACGGGTGCCCCCTTCGATCCTCTGACAGCTGCAGGAACCGCAGCAGACGTGGACTGGGGGGCTGAGGTGCTGGGCTGGGTTTTGGCCACCCTGCCCTGAGGGGAAGGACGGGGGAGGGGTAGGGAAGAGGTCAATGTTTGCCAGAGAAGTCTTCTTAGGGACACTGGAGCGGGAAGAAGGAGAAGGTCTGGGGTGGAGGAAGAGGGAGTGGTGAAGGAGGTGTCTGTCTGCTGAAATTGGGTGCAGGTGTATGGGCTGGAAGCTGTTTTGAGGTGGATGGCTGTTGGGTAGGTGGGTGCTTGCATTTGTGTACTTTGGGAGGAGGGGTCACAGACACACTGGGAGAGGACACAGGGGACGTGTGCATGGATTTGGGGGTGGTGTCTGCCAGTGGGGGTTGTGTAGTAATGGGCGTGCTGGTGATGGAGGTCGTGGATGAGGATGTAGTGTATGCAGGTGTGAGTGGAGACGCTACTGGGAGGGAGGTGGACGACGAGGAGGAGGGGGACACGGTGGAGACAGTGGATGTTGGTGTGTCTGCATGGGGATAGTGCTTGTGTGAGTGCCTGTGAGATGACGTGTGGTGCTTGTGTTTGCCTGAGCCACGTCTGTGTGTTGATTTGGGTGAATGCTGGTCTGCAGGTGTGCTTGGGATAGGCTGGGGCTGAGGGGATTGGGACTGGGTAGAGGACAATGGCTACCATCAATGCGGAGGCCAGAGCCTGAAATGCTCTCTGTTGGGCTGCCCCGCCAGAGTGAATGCCCTCCAGGTATGCATTTGTTTGTTGCAAATGCCTCTCGATACCCTGGATGGCATTCAGAATGATTGACTGCCCAACACTGAGGGATCTCGGGAGGTCAATACCCACCTCACTGAGGGCAGCAGGGCTGACTGGGGCAGGGGATGAGGTACCTGGGGCAAAGGAGATGCCCACTCTCCTGGGTGAGCGGGCACAGGAAACATGCTGAGGGGCTGCTGGGAGGACGGTGCTGGTGGGGGGTGGAGGCTGTACCTGTTGTGGGGGTGGGCACAGAGGTGGCCGCCACCACCAGGGAGCTTCCATCATAGGAGGAGTCACTGTCTGTGGTGCCCCATCCTGTCCCCATCGTGGTGCTCCCCTCGCCCTCCGTCCCACTGGTGCCCTCACCATTGGTGGATTCGGCCTCCAGGCCCATGTGGGATGCAGCTCTCTCCGTTTCCATTGCCTCTGCTCCTCCACCAGATGATGCTAATGCACACAAGGACAGAGTGACAAAACAAAAAGGGGGGGAGAGACAGAGGATACACTTGGTCTATGCCAACAACAACACCACGTACACAACTCACAGGGAATAGCCCTATGCATTATTCCATGCACTACCAGTTACACTGCCAGTCACCAGCCCATGGGGTACAATGTCTAACGCCATCAGCTGCACACCTGAAACAAACAGGGACCTGACCAGTAGTAGATGCCCACTAGCACTATTGGGTTTTGAGTGCTTCAGAGCCTGCCCAACAAGGGACCTACCCTGCCATGTTCGCCCTGGCTTAAGGGCACCCAAAGTCCACATCCCCACCCAGGTAAAAGCTTAACGTGCGCAATCAGAATTTGTACTCACCCCCTTGTGGCTGCTGTGATGCCCTCAAGTGTCCATCCAACTCCGGATAGGCCACCTCCAGGATGCAGAACATCAGGGGGGTCAGGGTACGATGGGCACTCCTTCCTCGTTGGGAGGCCAGCCCCAGCTGGGCCTCTGCCGTCTTGCTTGCCCAGCAGAGCAGGTCCTCCCACACTTTGCGGCAGTGGGTCTCTGCCTGTCAAAGACCGCCAGGGTCCGCACCTCCTTTGCGATGGCATGCCAAATACCCTTTTTCTGATGGGCGCTGACCTGCAGAAAAGGGAATTAGTTAACTGTCCGGACCGTCACACTCATGGCCACCATATCCCTCCCATGCAGCACTCTGGCCAGGACGCCTCAGCTCACCCCCTACATGTGGCTTACATACACAGCACTTCATACATTCATGGCCCACGGATCATGCTCACAGTGTACTCACCTGTTTGTCTGAAGGACTGTAGAGTTACATGTACTGGGATAGGACCCCATCCACCAGTCTCTCCAACTCCTCCGCAGTGGAGGCAGGGGCCCTTTCCCCAGACAAATGAGCCATTGTCGTTTCCAGACACAGGTCACAGCAGCACTTGCATTGTAGGTCCTCTGCTGTTGAAGGTCAGGTAGCAAGTGAGTGAAGAGATAGAAAATGGCGGTCACGTCCGTGGCTGTGCATACCGTCACTGCCGGCATACATCGCAATTGGCTCCTGGAACCCATAGGGCCCAAAGATAACCAATGCGAAGTTGTGCGGCAGTCGTCGACCGCCTACCGCAACGGCGCACAATGCCAGTGGAATTAACTTATTTCCACTTGTCCCTCCTCACAGGTCAGGCAGCCACCATTTCAGGGGGGCACAGGCCATGCAACCTAACTGTGTCACAGCAGACATTTGCATAGCAACTGACTCTCGGATTCACGTACTGGTTTTGTAAATGTAGAAATGCATCATTGTTGCAATTGATGTGTGATTATGACCCTCTGCTCACCGTTTTCCTCACGAAGCTTCAACCGATGAGGATGAATATGAGATGGAAACATCCTCCTGTGTACAGACCCCTGGTGGACCTTGCGACAATGGAGGACAGACATATTATACTAACATACATACTTGATTTTTGCCACAATCCAAGAACTGTGTGCTCAATTGGAGCCAGACCTGATGTCATCTATGTACCAACCCACAGGTATCCCCCCTCTAGTGCAGGTCCTGTCAGTGCTCCATTTCCTGGCAAGTGGTTCCTTCCAAACAACAGTGGCCATGGCATCAGGGATGTGTCAGCCAATGTTCTCCAATGTGTTGACCAGAGTGTTGTCAGCCCTGCTTAAACACATGCGCAGCTAGATTGTATTCCACCAGGTGGAGGATCTGGCCACAGTGAAAGCTGACTTTTATGCCCTGGGACACATCCCCAACATCATTGGTACCATAGATGGTACACATGTAGCATCTGCCCCCCCCGGAGAAATGAACAAGCCTTCAGGAATATAAAAAGCTATGTGCAGATGGTGTGTTTGGCGGACCAGTGCATCTCCCATGTGAATGCCAAGTATCCTGGCTCTGTGCATGATGCCTTTATCTTGAGGAATAGCAGCATCCCATATGTGATGGGCCAACTCCAGAGGCACCGGGTGTTGAGAATAGGTGAGCCCAAGGTCCCCACCCAGTATGTGTTGGTGTCTGGGTATGGGGTTGTCCCTAAGGGTTAATGTGTGTCTGACAGTTGTTCTTCGATATTTGCAGATGACTCTGGTTACCCCAACCTCTCATGGCTACTGACCCCAGTGAGGAATGCCACGAGAAGGGCAAAGGAACATTACAATGAGGCACATGGGTGAACAAGGAGGATAATTGAGAGGACATTCGGCCACCTGGAGGACAGGTTCCGGTGCCTCCATCTGACAGGTGGATCCCTGTACTACTCACCCAAGAAGGTGTGCCAGATCATCGTTGCATGTTGCACAACCTGGCCTTGAGACGCCAGGTGCCTTTTCTGCAGGAGGATGAGCCTGTAGATGGTCTTGTGGCAGCGGTGGAGCCTGTGAACAGTGAGGAAGAGGAGGCTGAGGAAGAAGATGTGGACAACAGAAGTAGTATCATACTGCTGTACTTCCCGTGACACACAGGTAAGACACTGTAACTTCACTTTACTTTTCAATTTTGTGTTGGACATTGTACATGGCAGCCTGATTTCCCTATGTCTATGGCCACTTACTCTACCCTTTGGCATCTCTATTTTCAGATCTCTGCGGCCCACTCTGGCTCCTGGTATGTTTACTGCTGCCAACTAAAGGTCATACCAATGTATATATAACTGTACATATGACTTGCAATGTTTTCAGAATGTTGTACCAATACATATTTCAATCATTTCACAGACTCAAGATTTGTATTTGTTCCAAGAGTGTTTATTTAAGTGCTCATACGTGCTGGGGTATGTGTAATGGGCTGGGGTGATGGTGGAGGAATGTCCAGTTAGAGTCCAGTCTCCTAATATCCCAGGTGCATTGTCCAATGGGGCATAGGAAGGGGAGTAATGGCAGTTCAAGGTGGACATGGTGACAGAGTGGGACATAAGAGTGACAATCAGGAGAGTCCTATTTCCTGTTGTGGGTCTTGGCAATGTTCTCTTGCTTCTGCCTGGATCGCAGGGACCATTTGCGGGGTGGTTCTCCTTCTGCAGGGGGTTGGGTGCTGGTGGCCTGTTGGTCCTGTGGCAGGGCCTCCTGTCCACTAGCACCGGCGGAGGTGGAGGGCTGTTCTTCGGTGTGGCTAGTGTCAGGGGCCCGTTGTTGTGCTACTGCTTCCCTCATGATGTTGCCCATGTCAGCCAGCACCACTGCAATGTTGACCAGGATGGTGTAGATGTTTTTTAGGTCCTCCCTGATCCCCAGGTACTGTCCCTCCTGCAGCCACTGGGTCTCCTGCAACTTGTACAGTATCTGGCCCATCGTCTCCTGGGAATGGTGGTATGCTCCCAGGATGTTGGTGGGTGCCTCCTGGAGAGTGGGTTCCCTGGGCCTGTTCTCCCCCTGTCATACAGCAGTCCTCTCAGCTTCCCCTTGTCCTGTGCCTCTGTCCCCTGAACCATGTGCCACTGCCACTGACCCCAGGTCCCTGATCGTCCTGTGTTTGTGGGCCCGCTGGGTGGGTACTGTGCTGGTGTTTCCTGTGGGGGGAGGGTGTGTGGTGGGTTGGGACTGTGGCAGGGTAACCGACTGTCCAGAGGTTGGTAATCGTGATCCAGACATGCAGAGCTGCTGTCATCACTGTGGGCCTCCTCTGGGGGGGGTTGGATGTTGCTGGCAACTCCTCTCTGGTGATGTTGAGTATGGGTCCTGTGGGGATGTTATTGTATCTGTGTGTGCCATCTTGTGCATGGGTGTGTTTCCCTGTATGGTTGTGATTGCTCTGTCAGCTTTGCCTTATGTGCGTGGTGTGTGCTGTGAGGTGCATGGATGGTATATGGATGATGGTGTTCTGTGGCTCAGATTAGGTGGGTGCTCCTGGCTTGTGTGTTTCCCTGTTGGCAATCTTTTTTTTAGTTGAAAGGGTTGTGGGTAATGTTTGTGTGTGTTATTAGTGGTCTGAGTATGTGGGTGTGGTGTGTGTATGTGTGTCAGGTGTGTGTAGTTTGAATTGTCCAATGTGGTGGTGTTTTGTAAATGTGTGGGTATTTTGAGCACTGCGGTGTGTACCGCCAATGGTTTACTGCTGTTGAAAGACCGTCGCAGTGATTTGTGGGTCCTGATACTGTGGGCATATTCCTGTTGGCATAACAGTGTGGGATTTGGTACTGCCAATTTATCACTGACCTTTGGGCTGGGGGACTTGTGTGGGTGTCTGTATAGTGGCAGATTTCTCTGTGTGGGTCATAATACCCGTATCGGTATACCGCTGCGCTCACGGTATCTTGGCGGCCGTCAGAACGGCGGCAGGCGGCATTTACTGCCAGGGTTGTAATGAGGGCCAAGATATTGTGGAGAGGACATTTGGGCTACTGAAGCCAAGGTTCAATTGCCTGGCCATGACAGGAGAAAGTCTGTTGAATGCACCACCACTGGTATGCAAGATGATACAGGCATACGGACCAATGTTCCCTGGAATGAGAAGGTAGATCTCTCCAATGAGGTGGAGGATGACAGTAGTGTAGCACATTTGGAGGGGGAACTACAAAACACTACTGCAGGAGTTCACAGGAGACTATGAATTGTACAGAACCTCTGTACATAGTCACTGTACAAATATTACCACTTTGTAAATATCACCAATATCACCAAGAAATAACTTTGCACCAGAATGTCCATGGTCTACTCATTCTCCACTACGTATCTCATTGGAATATTGCACATACCTCAGAGGGCAGGAAAGAAACACAACAATTATAAGTATGGTTACAACATAATTTGTGATGTAAAAGTGTCTATCGCCTCTATGCCACACATCAGAGTCACATAACTCACCACCAAGAGGCTCTCAAAGGCTTAGATCCACGCACCACAAAATATAATGTTGCATTAAGTGGTCAAATTGCTAGCCCTTTCCTCACAGCATTCCCACACCTGGCAGGATATATGCAAGGGGGAAAATATAAGGTAATGTATTTGTATGCACCATCTTGTTGGAGTGGACCGCAATGGTCCAGGTACACACACTGTAGTGGCCTATTGGACACTAAGAGGGATGTCTGCAGTGGGCATTTGATATTAGAACCCTTTATCTGCTGGCAGATGTCACAGCAAAGGACATATTTCTTTGTCCGTCTGCATAGACCAGGCCACCAGAAGCGTTTCTGTAGAAGTATTATTGTGGCTGATATACCAGCATGTGCAGAAGCGACACCCTCATGTGCTGCTTTTACTAGATCTAATCTCTGGTCTTCGTTGGGCATCACTCGATCTCCAACCCCAGGAATTGTTGCATAGGCAACATTATGTGCACTGATATGGTAAGAATAGCTTGTAGGGTATCCCTTTGGAAGGGGCTTGCCTGCAGCCGAAGCTTTCATGGCATTCAGTATTTCATTATCCACTCTCGTTTGTGAATGAGTCACTGCAGCCACAGAAGCGGTAGGTACTGCTGTTTTGGCCGCTTCATCAGCCAATGTGTTGCCGGTAACATGTACTCCTACACGTTGGTGGCCCAATGTATGTACTACATGGACACACGGTAGCTTATCCTTAAGATCAGCCACCCTTCCCCACAATATCTTGTGTTTAATGGTGTTCCCTTTAGAATCTCTAAACCCGTTCAGCTTCCAATGATTAAGGTAATCATTGTATGACTGAACGCAGTAGTATGAGTCGCAGACTATTAAAGTCAGGCTTCCTGGCTCTGTGTGTTCTAGCATTAGTATAAGAGCTTTGAGTTCAGCCAACTGAGCTGTGCAGTCCCCTAGGGTCTACGTGTAGGTATTGTGAGTGTGGAAGACTCCATCTTCCATCACTCCGCTCACAGCTGCGCAAGCGGCTGAGTATTGATGTTTAGTACCTACAGCTGGTTGTGCTGAACCATCAGTGTATATGACAGTATGATATCTGTCTAATGGCAAAATATTTAGAGGAGCAGGGTACTCCTGTTCGTATTGGAGAAACTCTTGTGTCTGAAGTTTTGGATCAAAAATGTAATCAACATCAGTGGCGGTCAGAGATGTTGCCCATTGTATCCAACGTGGATGCAATGCTTTAGCGTTAGGAACGCTTGCTTTGGTGACGGCCTCTAAAGCCGGCACCGGAGAAACCACAATAATACGTTTCCTTTGGGCAAGTGGACTCTCTTTTATGACGGCCATCTGAACTGCCATCAGAATTTTTTCTGTAGGTGCAAAACGCTGTTCTGCATTAGAGTATAAATGTGATTTATATGCTATGGGTACTGTGTCACCCTCGTTGAAAGTGACATAAGTAAATCCAATGGCACCAACAATTATCCTGATGACCAAATTTGTTTTATTGTCCCGTGTGTGTAAGTGTTTAGCTTCTAGCATGTCCTGTTGCATTTCCCTAAGGATGCGTGTGTTTCAACTGTCCAGTGTCTGCTAGAAAAATTGGGCTGAACCAAGTCGTAAAGTGGATTGATAAGTTGTGCATAGTCTGGAATGTGTGTTCTGCCAAAATTAAAGAAACCCAGTAATGACTGTAGTTTCTTAAGGGGGCTAGGAGGGTGCAGTTGAGCACATTTCTCTAGAAAGTGTGGGGCCAGGCTTTTCCCCTCGTTTGATAGCTCATATCCCAGGAACAGTACACTGAGAAAGGCAATCTTACTTTTCCTAAAGTTGAATTTGTAACTGAGGTCTGCAGATCCCAAAATGATCCGACGGCCCTTACAATATGAATGTCGAGGTCGTCATCTGTGAGATATATGTCATCCATGTAGGATAACACCTCAGAATCAATATCATGTAATATTGATGTTACACGGGTTGAAAATAGCCCTGGACTGTTCTTATAGCCTTGAGGTAAACGACAAAAGCGTTTCTGAGAGCCAAATAAGAACGCACTCAGGTCCCGACTTTCATGTGCTAAGTTCTGGCAGAAAAAGCCATTAGATATGTCTAATGTTGATTTATATTTTTTACGCACTATATTGTTTATTAGTGCCGTGCTATGTGAGTTTTGTATAGCATATGTACATGTATGACTATTTAGGTGTCTATAATCAATGACTATTCTGTATGATTGGTCTGGCTTTGCAACGGGGAATAACGGGTTATTCATTGCAGATGTACAGGGCCCAATTACTCCCTGAAACTCTAGTTGGGTGAGGATCTCCCTCACCGGAGCTTTTGCTTCATGTTTAACAGGATATTGTGGCTGCGGTTGGGGTGTAGACCTAACAGGAATAACATGACAAGGAGACTCATTGTCCTAACCTACGTGATTTCGGTATGGCGCATTCAGCAGCATAGGCTTCTTTTTCTGCTTCAGGAACAAGATCGGAGAAAGAAGACAAAATTACATCTTCCCCATGTGGGAGCTTACGGACGTGCTCAGGTGGCCAATCTCTTTCGGCCAATAGGTTGTCACTAGTAAGTTCATTATAGAATATCACACCAATGGTGCGCTCCACATCACCCTCTATTTGAATTTTTAAATCATAAACCCTGTCGGGTGGGAGAACGCAGCCGTCCGCAGTTTCAACTGCGATAACATTGCTAGTTGCTGTCACATCCAGATGATCTTTCAGACTCTGGCAACATATCGTGACCTCTGCTGCGCTGTCTAACAGAGTCACTGCCCACGTCTTGTTCCTCAACAGTGTTCTCAAGTGTACAGGCATTTTTAGCTGTCAGTGCTGCCACCTTTTTCTTTTTAAACTGTGGCTTTTGCTGAGGAGTCTTTTCTTCTTTTTTAATGGTAGACTGTGGCGAGTCTTTCTTTTGTTTCACGTATTCAGGACGTTGATCAGGACAGCCCCTGCCCTATAAGGAACAAGAGGGACGTGAATCAGTTTATCTGTCAGGAGTTTTAATATTCTCCCTAATTCCGAGATTGTATCTCCTTTCGGAGTTCTCCGGGTGTGGAGAATCAGCTATCTTATTTCTTCTATCTTTGAAATCTTTTTTTCTCAGAGCCCTCTTGTGCCTGCTTTGTACCCTCCTTATGGGCAGTACCTTGTAACTCCAATTTCTTTGGTTTGGCTCCCAAACTATCCTACCCTATACTAGTATAGGTGTCGGAAATTATTTTTGGTAGCTGTCTATCTTGTTCCAAGTATGGAGATTCCCGGAGACGCTGGCGTATTGCCAGTGCTACCGCTTCCCCTTTAATATTACTGAGTATTATTGAGGAAACCGCATCAAAGTTACGCATTAATTTCATCCCCAAACCCAAGGCTGGTGCAGCCCTGTGCTCTGTATTTGTTTTAACACTTCCGGTAAATTGGCAAGTGTTGGGGTACCATGTGTGGTAGCATATATAGCAGCAAAGACTGTACACCATGTGGTACAGTCATCCACCTAGGGACCCATCCCAACGGGCAAGCACATAGTGAGCAGTCTGTGTTTTTCCTGTGGTACCGTATGGGGAAACACAGCTTCCAGCTGATTAGATTCTGGGCAATCCAGAACGGTATTTTTTCCTGTTCTGTGGGTACTTTACCCATAATAGTATGCACTGTTTGTGGATTAATCCCAGTAGCCAATTGGTAACCATCAGGTGCTGGCGGTGCTGGACGCGCTGGTGTGGTGTTCAAAGTTTGCATTACGAACTGAACTAACCGTCTATATAATGTCACTAATTCATTATATAACTCTCGCAGATCTTCTTTTGGCATATTTTGTATGCCTGGGTGAGGTGTATATCATTGCTTAAAGGACCTAGCCTCACTCTTTGTATTATGTGTGGTAGGGCGCCTTCAAATCAGTTCTGGTGCTCTTGGTATGTGACCGATATTTCATGATACTGTTATGCTCGGTATCGTTGAGGTACATTTGCATTTCTGTATGTTTGGAATGTATATGTTCTTTGGTCCACCTCAGGAAAGGTGACCCAACAATAAAATGTTTCTGTTTGGTATGCTTCATTAGCTTCTATTACAAGAGTAACATCCCCGCCCTCATCTGTAAGGCCATGCACAAATAAATGTTGTGTTAGTGCTTGTCTAGCATTCTCAGGAATGTCAATGGCGTTAGCCATATTTGTTTAGAAAAACGGAACACCAAAATGGGGAGTAAAAGTTCAAGCTCAAACAACCTGCAGCTTAATCAGGTGTTACCTTTTCAGCCGAGGAGGAATTTCCCACAGACCATGGATGTCTCCGTATAATGGTACTTAGGGTACCTGTTATCTGTAAGACAGTGATAATCGGGGTATCCGTAAATTAGTGCCTAAACACCATAGTTGGTGGCGTCATGTTGTAGTTTGGACTCTTGCTCTAGGCAAGACTGCTGGTTTAAGGATGACAGTACTTTTGTTTGCAGGTGACTATGCCTATCCTACAACAAAAAGTCGCAACTGTCGTCCCAACTGTTTCGGCTCACTAGCAGGACCTCACCAGAAACACAATAGTAAAAGGTGATTTGTGCAGCCTTTACTCATGGACTCGAGAATAAGACATCTTAGGGAATGTCGTGGTTAAGCGGAGATTACCCCTTTCTCACACATACATTATGTCTAATTCAAACACAGGCAATGACAATGATGAAGTAAAGTTTCAATAGTTTTTATTTAACACAGCTGCAATTTGCGATATGTTGCATGGGCTGCAATGATTAGGATAATGAACAGTGCAAGAAACAGAATTGTGAAGACGAGAGTCATTATTACAAAGACCCCCACCATCTTGCAATGCATATAAAAGACATAAGAGGTTTAATATGCCCTAATATGATATGCCTAACCTCATACCTAAAGGATAGCTGGGTTTGTTAAACATAATCTGCCAATACCATGTACATGAGAGGAGCCCCCAACCCTTGTTACCTTGGAATGAGGTCTCTATTTCAGACTCCGCAGGGACACGAAAACTGGGTCAGCGTCAAGACGACGTGCAGCATCGATATCAGCGATGGTGGCGATGCCCTCTGGTCGTAATCCCTCTGATTATCTGTCTAAAGTGCGATGTATTTATACAGATCTACCAGGACCCCTGACGTAAGTGTGTTCCCAAACAATAGATAACAGACATGCTTGGATGGCAATTATTATGAACAAATCCCTCGAAAGTATAGAGAGGGAAAATCCCTAAGTGTGAACACCTACTGTTTGTTTGTCTTTGTCGCTTGATCTTGACGCCTTATTGTGGTGGCACTGATAATGCAAAGCATAACAAGTGGCCTAACTATAAACAAGACAGCCATCTTAGATTAATAAAATAATGAAATGGGCTAAGACAGAGCAAGCTAAGTAGGTTAAAAGTCACTAGGTGACGGGGGCACGAGTCTGCAAGCCAAAGGCTGAGCTAACTCCTGTTATCCCATTAAAGCAAACTAGGATTCACTACAGTAAGGGCTGTTATCAAATGGTGCTTTAGTAATGTAGGATCTGAACTGTGTCATATCTCAGGCAGATCGCTGCTACGACAGCATTGTGCACGTGTGACAAGGGGGGAGATCACTGGTAACGATGGACCTTCATTTACTGTTCAGGATTAGTAACCAACATTAGAGCCAAAGCCTGCACTGGATATCATTGGGCTTATGTCCTGGCACTGCCATTGGGCCCAACCCTACCACAGGGTGTACTATACCACAAATATGGCACACACATGTAGACTGTGAAGTGCTCTATGGGTTGGAAGACCAATGAAGCAGCAATGGGTGCTGAACCATTCTCCATACATATGGCCCTTTGCCAGGATTTAAAAATAAAATGGGACAATGCACCACCAAATTAATGTCTGGGTGGAATGTAGGCACAGTGTGTTCCACTCCCTATTTACATTCTATACACACTTGTCACACAAATCTGCTGTCTTGACACATGCCTACAACTAATCCGGATATATGTGTGAAGACTGATGTATTGGTGTATGGCCTAGGTAGGAAAGGGTTTGCAATTACCTACAATGGTTGACATGTGTCAGCAAGGTAACCTACTATAGTCTTTATTATACCATCATGCACCATGTATCAATGCACACATATCTTTGACACTCACTTGCAAGACCAAGAGAAAGTTACCATCAATTATAAATTTCTCTAAAATGTCTAGGTCTCCAACATGCCACTCAGGTGTGGTATGTGCAAGTATGTCTAGCAATGTCCAAACATGTTGCCGACCCATCTAAAAATTTATGGGAGATGAAGGAGACAGATATGTTGCATGTGGCTAATAAAAACCCAGCCCTGAGATGATTTCACGAACTAACATCATACACCCATGGTGAAAGTGACATAGGTTGTGGAATGCAGGATTTAGTGCACACCCATGTACAACAAAGGATGTGGATAGACAGTTGAGAGATACCCACAGACACTTGGAGATACAACATGGGAAGGTCACTTGGAGTTGACACAAGTGCTGTGGCAGGTGTAACTTCATGTGTGTGTGGAAGAAATGTGATCTCGCAAAGCCAGGCAATGGTATGGTAACTCTCATGTAGACAGTAGTAGAAGATGTGTACATCTTCAATTTACCTAAGTCACATGTTGCATCCTGTCCATGTATGACTGGACAATGTTACTGTAAAAGATGTGTACACTGTGTAAGCAGCCTAAAGATTGGAAGCAATGTAGGATACAATTTATTCCTAACAAGGTATGCAGTAAAATATAGAGAAGGTAAACACACTTATCCAGTACTGACTATGCAACACATCAATGTCACCATTTGATCACCCAACATAAGTACAGAGAGAATGCCTAGGTCAGTATATAACCTACTCATGTATTCCACTACAATAACCTGTTAGCTGCCCATCACATACTATCCTGACAGGAGGCAGTGACAGGTGACAGCATCTGTCCTCTGGCTTGGTCCAAAATTATGAAGTACATAAAATCATCAGGAGCGTGGAATTTAATGAAATATCTACTTGTCCATTACCAGGTTACCTCTTAAATCTACTTGTCCTTTCAAAAAATCTACTTGTCCCTTTGGTGCCATGCAGTGCAGCGACAAATTATGGCAACAATCTTATTATGTAAGAGCTCTGATAATAGCCTCTCTGATTATGACAGGGCTACTACCATAGTAGGGCTTGAATACTTGCAATTTCAATCCCTGCTATAGCAATTTCCTACATACTGTTGCTGGAGGAAGCAGTAAGCAATAGTTTTTTGGGCTGGAATGCCTTTGAGTCTGCAAACCTACTAACGTGCATGTTTTAAGGATTTTCACCAGCTCCTCTCTAATCTTTTCCCATAATGAGAAAGGTTGGAAATTTACTCCTGCCAAGGGCAGAAGTAGAAGTTCATCCAGGGTTGGGAAAAAAGAGGTTGGAGGAAAAGTGAACTTATAAGCTCTCAATAGATTTTCACATGAGCACATTTGCTCGTGCTAAAATACAGTTCACAAATATTTTCTAGGAGTACGATTTCCTGGTCTACTTCCGTAAGTCCTTGTGAATTCATGAAAGCCACTAATTGAAAGACATATACCATGGGTGCACTTTAATTACTTTTTTATAGAATTCGGTCCCTAAATAGGTCTGGCGTTAACAATTAAATTTTGGCCCAGATTCAAGAAACGTTGTGCTTCACACCGTCAAGCGCCACTTTTCTTGCGAACCCCGAACACCACCATCTGTGCGCCATATTTAAGATACGGCCCACCATGGCGGTATTAGGTACAATAGCATCAAACTTTTTTACGCATTTATGGGCTTTGTTCCACTAGCATAAAAAATTTGGATGCTAGTGGAGCAAAGTGGAAGAAGGCCCATTGATTCCAATTGGTGAGTCCTTTTAACACCTGCTTTCAGAAGGCATTAAAAATGATGCCAAAAATGGCACAATGAAATCTTGTAGATTTCATTACGCCATTTTTGCCAGCCTCCTTGTATTGGAACACCCCCTTTGCATACATTATGCATGGTGCATGCATAATGTGGCGCAAAGAATCGAAAAGTGGTGCAATGCATGCATTGAACCACTTTCTAGATATGGTGCAGGTTTTTTGGCAATCTAATGCCACATTAGCGTCAGAAAAAAGACGCTAATATGGTGTTAGATGGCACAAAGCCATCCTTAAATTTGGCCCTTTGTTTTTATTAAACTGCTATTTCTCTATCTATTGGCTGGCTTTACTCTGAGTGATTGCATTCTGCTCTTCCACAAGTAGCACAATGACACACAAAGCAGTTTTGTTCAGTGCCAGGAACCACTGTGGCAATCTGTGGTATAACAAAACTGGAGAGGGCCCCCTGCAAAGAACAATGGGGACCCCTCACTCCAGACTTACTCACAGCAGATACTGTGCCAAGGGGGCCCCCTGGAGGGGGCGCTGCATGGCCTTTGTCATGCCACTGGTGGCAATGTGATCCTTTTGAGACCAAAAACTTTTTTTTATTTTTTGCCAGTGTTTGTTACCATTGTAAGGTCCTGGCAGCTCCCACAACAATAAAGTGTTATAAAAGGCATGTCAAAACAAGACGGGCGTTGACAAAATCAAAAGACTCACAAAAAATGTCGGATTGGTTGGCTTTGCCAGTGATTTTTAATTTCTATGCTTCTTATGATCTTGTTGAAAATGGTTACACTGACTTTCCATTATTTGGAAATACTAGCATGCATCAACACATTTTACTATATGACACTTTAACCCCTTCCGCTGCCAGGCCTTTTCCCCCTCAGGTGCCAAGCCTTTTTTTGGCTATTTGGGGTAGTTTGCACTTAAGCTCTCATACCTTTTTGTCCACATAAGCTATCCAAGCCAAATTTGTGTCCTTTTTTCCAACATCCTAGGGATTTTAAAGGTACCCAGAGTTTGTGGGTTCCCCTGAAGGAGACCAAGAAATTAGCAAAAATACAGTTAAAATTTCATTTTTTCAGAAAAATGGGAAAAAAGGTCTACAGAAGAAAGCATGTTTTTCCCCTGAAAATGGCATCAAAAAAGGGGTTGTGGTGCTAATATCACCACCTTCACAGCTTTCAGGAACTGGCAGACTTGAATCAGAAAACCACATTTTTCAACTCAATTTTGGCATTGTACTGGGACATACCCCATTTTTACTATTGTTTGTGCTTTTAGTCCCTTTCCAGTTAGTGACAGAAATGGGCATAAAACCAATGCTGTATCCTGGACAGCTAAACATTTCTTAAAAGTAGACAAAAGTCCGAATTCAGCAAGGTGTCATTTGTGTAGATCGTTCAAGGTTTTCCTACCAAAAGTAACAGCTAAAATTAAAAAATCTTGAAATTGTGGTGAAAAAAGTGCCACGTTTTCTTCTATAACTTTTTCCAACTATGACAGAATTTTGAAATCAATATACCGTTACATCTCCTTGACTCTTCTGGTTGCGGGATATGTAGGGCTTATAGGTTCATCAAGAGCCCTAGTTATCCAGAGCCAATAAATGAGCTCTATTGTGCAATGGGTTTTCATTGTATATTGGGTATACAGCAATTCATTTGCTAAAATATAAAGAGTAAAAAATAGGTATCAAGGAAACCTTTGTATTTCCAAAAAGAGCACAAGATAAGGTGCTGATAATCCGTGGGTATTTGCACATTTCAGAATTCCGGGTTCCCTACACTAACATGTGTATTACAGGGCATTTCTCAAATAGACTTCTTTCTTACACACTGTCTAACATTTGAAAGGAAAAAAAGTAGAGAAAGACAAGGGGCAATTACACTTGTTCTTCTATTCTGTGTTTCCCCAAGTCTCCTGATAAAAATGGTACCTCACTTGTGTGGGTAGTCCTAGTGCCCGCAAAAGCAAACGCCCCAAAACGCAACATGGACACATCACATTTTTACATTGAAATCTGACATGTTTTTGGAAAGTGCCTAGCTGTGGATTTTGGCCTCTAGCTCAGCCGTTACTTAGGGAAACCTAGCAAACCTGTGCATTTTTTAAAAATAGACACATAGAGGAATCCAGAATGGAGTGACTTGGGGCGCTCTCACTAGCTTCTGTTACCCAGAATCCTTTCAAAACCTAAAAATTCGGCAAAAAAACACCTTTTCCTGACATTTCAGTGCTGCAAAGTTCTGGAATATAAGGGGAGCCACACACTTCCTTCCACCCAGCATTCCCCCACATCTCTCAATAAAATTGGTATGTCACTTGTGTAGGTAGGGCGAGTGCCGGTGACAGGAAATGCCCCAAAACACAACGTAGACACATCACATTTTCCCAAGGAAAACAAACATGCTTTTTGCAAAGTGCCTAGCTGTGGATTTAGGCCTCTAGTTCACCTGGCACCTAGGGAAAACTAGCAAACCTATACATTTTTGAAAACTATACACCTAGGGAAATTCAGAATGGGGTGACCTGTGGTGCTCTCACTGAGTTCTGTTACCCAGATCCTTTTACACCTCAAAATTTGGCAAAAGCAAACACTTGCCAAACACTTGCCACTTCCCACCAAATGAAACTGACAAAAATAAACTCCCTGGTCTCTAGTGGGCATTACTGCTGCCCAATAGCGGCGCGATCGGGCATCAGGAATGCTGAAAGGGCTTTCCTTTCCCCCGATGACCCTTTTACAGAAAATCCCCCAGCTAACGTATCTCTTTCTCCCTTGTCACACTGAAAAAAAATGGCTTCCAGCACGATGGCATCCTTCAATGATGTTAGCGCATGATCATGCACTGACGTCATTAAATGGGGTGGGGGTGGGGGTAGAAGGGAAAGCGATCCTTGATCCCAAACATTATGTCTCGGATGATAGGAATTCTACATCCCTGAGACATGTTCTACACGTACAAGTATCCAGTCCTAAGTACATGATAGGGCAAGGCTGACATCAAGTGTCCCAAAGGAAAAAGAAAATCCCAGTCTTTTTTATCAAAATGGTGCATGTGTCTGTCAGCAGGGGACTGTGCATTGCTCTTCTGAAGAGCTATCATGAAGAGGCTAGATCCCCACCCAAAACCCCCTAACCCCACTGCTGAGGCTCCATTAACTATACAGGGGCCTGATGCATGTGCACAATGAACTGAGCAGAGTGGAGCACTGCAAACCTGCACCTAAACATGTAACCATGGGTCTGTGTGGGCATAAAAACTCCCACAGTAGTGATGATGACTAGGCTGTCATCTTTGTCTGACTGCATTAATACTTCACAGTGGTATGCCATTGTATGTGACAGTCATAACAAACATGATGTGTTCGATTGTAAATACCTAGTTGGTGGCATGCACACATATGCCAGATATCTCAGCACACATGTACCACTTAAATGGCACAGGTCTGGTAATGTGTACTGGAATCTGCACAAAGGCAAAGTTTCACAAATGAAAATGTATATGTATCACAGTATCATCAACACAAAATAAAATAATGTGTTCCAACAAGCGGAAACATAGGTAGAACTGATATAACTATGCAGGCATTTAACAAAGTCTAACATGTTTCTATTTATGAAAATAGATATGTGAGGTTTCATATCCCATGTAAACACCGCTATTGTCATATTTTACAGATATGACACTACACATGTCCTGCGACACACACAACACATACCAACCTTCATTGACACATGTGTACATAATCTCCTGCATCTAAGATGCATGAGTAAATATATGTCACAGTTGTAGCGGACATCATGAAGCCTGAACCTAACTACACACCACAGTGTGGACACACATGCATTCACATTGCCAGGGATAAAGTGAAATCAACCCAGCTGTAGTCCTCTGTATCCTCTGAGTATGATTTGTCATTGGTATCACATGCATTACCATGTATTGGAAATAGCCCATCATATCTACTGTGTTGTTGGTAAAAGTACATTTGTATATCAGACATTCTAATGTGGTAGACCAACAAATATGTGTTAGATCACATATGTACGCTCCTAGTACACATGTGGTAACATGTATGTGGACACAGTCTAGAAGCACATGATCATCTGCACACAGTATCAGTCATCGCATGCATCACACACAAATACAAACATATTGGTAACACACACTGATGTTTCTGTAAAGATATGATAAGATATGCACTCACAGGTAGCCATAAATACTGACTACATTCATTCATAGCCCTGGTGATATGGTATGTGAATCTGGGTGCACTGTAAGTCTTTCCCCAAAAATTCATGCATTCCCAACATGCGTCAAACTATTTTGACGCAAACGGCAATATTCCATACTCTGCAAGGCCAAAAAAATTATGGCTGGTCCCTGCGTGTCAATCTGAAGTCTACAGGCCTTCTCAGGCTTCATGAGAAGGAATACCACAGATGACTGTCATGCATCAAAATTTCTGATGCAAATGCCAAAACTTCATACTTTACTATTCAGAAAATTGAAGCCCGGCCTCTATGCGTCAATCGCAAGTCTTGAGGCTCAATGGGAATTATTCTACACATGACCGTCATGCTGCAAAAATACAACATATATGTGAAAAAGTGACGCACAGGCCTAGGAAATGATGAAACAGGACATCCTGCCTACATACATGGTACAGTGAGTTCACTTTCACTTTCACTTCACAGTTTTATTGTCTGTAACTGTGTGAGGGTATGTGGAGCTGGTGCTGTTGGAGGATTGGAGTTATAGAAGAGTTTTGTGTTGTGTCTTGTTGCTGTTGTGTTATATTTGTCATTTCCTCAGTCTTTTGTAGTGTTTTTGTACTCCATTTGTCACTGTGTTGTGTGTTGTTTGTCTAGGGGTAGAAGTTTGTTTTGGTATTTTGGCTTAGATGGAGTAGTTTTAGAGTAAGTTTATTTTTGGTCACTTACATTTGCAGTCTCCTAAAACTGCATTATGTCTGGGAGAAGGAGGACGACAAAGATAAGGGCAGATGAACTAGGAGGGTTCTAGGAGGGTACTGCAGCATTAGCTTCTGATGATACTTGTTTTGGGTGGCCATGTGATCCAAGGCTGCCCCACAGAGGCTCAGAAGCTACTGTGGGGCAAGATGCTCTACCAGCTAACCCAGTTATTTGGAGCAGCACGCAATGACCACTAGCTGAAACGTGCTTGGCCTGACCTGATATCAAGGGAGCAAGACCTACTGGATCACCATGGGATTCAGACTGGTGGACCAGTTGGTGAGTATCCAATTTGCATAGCAACACCATTATTTGCATGTGCATGACAGGCAGACATAAGGTTGAGTGCAGCGTGTTTTGTCAAGGGATCTGGACAGGTTTTCTTGAGACTGATCAGAGAGCCACATTCATTAATGAAGCTGAAGCAGGGCAGAAGTGTCATCATCCCTGCCCATAATAACAAAGTGGTGCGATGCATGCATAGCGTCACTCAGTTAAGCCTTGCACAACATGATGGCCTTGTCAGGCATCATGCATGGGAGGGGGCCTATCCCTGTATTGGGGGCTAAAGTAAATGGGTCTGGGAAGTATGATATATTCCCTAGCTCCATATTTCCCACACATTGAACGCTTGCTCAGAGTTGGTGTTAAAAGGGGGCAGACCATTGTATAGGATGGGTCCCTATGTAGTCAGCAGAAGTTGTGTATATTTTTTGGTGCTACCCCTGCTGTGTGGAACATTTGTGTCCATATCAATTGATGCAATTGCCCACTACCTGCACCTTGGTGCGCCGTATGTTTTATACAGTGCACACATGGTGGGGGGAAGGGGCGCTAAGGGGCACAAGGACAGTAGTGATGCACTAGGTTCAGCACCACTTTCCTTAAACCTGACCCTTTGTGTCATTGGCCAACGACATTTAAGGGAGCTTGTCTTTGCACTGGGTCCAGACTATTAGAACATTGCTCTTCCTGTACATTGTGCATCACATACACCCCATAATGGCCCCCATTATGACAAGGCGGTAAAAACCACCTACCGCCGTGGCGACGGCTGCCAAAAGACCGTTGCTGCGGCTGCCATCCATTCGCCGAATTTTGACCGCAGCCAGATTTCCACCACAAGAAGGGTGGAAATCCGGCTGTGGCCATACTGGTGGAAGGTGGTAAAGTGGCACGGCTACCACCAGCAGCGCCACACCAGTATAACCACCGCCAGTTGTATTATGACAAATAAAACGGCCTGTCAGTGTTCTGCTGGTGGGCACTGCTGGCGGTAGCAACCCCCCGTCCTGTCCCCTGCCGGAAGACCCCCTGGATATAGGTAAGTCGAGTTTCCAACAGATGAGGAGGGTATTGTGTGTGGGTGGGAGGGGTGTGCCTGGATGTGTGAGTGTGTGTGTGAATGCGAGTGTATGTTTACTTTTATTTGCATGCATGTATGAATGTGTGTGAGTGTGTGTATGAATGTGGGTGTATGAAGGTGTGTGAGTGCGTGTATGAAGGTGTGTGAGTGCGTGTATGAATGGTAATGTGAATGCGTGTCTGCGTGTACTATGGATGTGTGTGCAGATGTGTGCGTGAATGAATGATTGCATGCATGTATGCATGCGTGTATGTATGTGTGGATGAGTGTGTGTCTGCGTGCGTGTGTGTATGGGGGAGCGTGGATGTAGGAGGTGTGACAGGGTGTGTGGGGAGGTTTGGTGGGGAGGGGGCCTCCTATCAGTGACAGGGAACGCCACGGAAACCATGGCGGTAGGCAGGGTCATGATACCTCCGGTGGCACAATGGCAGCCGCCGAGCTGGTGATTGTTATCTCCAGCCCAGCGGCTGCCACCACCATGGAGGCCAGAGTGGTACATTGGCAGATTTGCTTCAGCCGCAGGCCTGCCACTTCGTACAGAAAGCATGGGGCAAGCCTGCACCTGCGCCAGGACTAGCACATTACTCAAAAACCTGCACCAACAGAGGCATCATTGGACCACAGAGCAAGTGTCTCTGTGTTGAGGGGAATTTATGTGCACATATTGATATCCCTTCCTGGACAAAAAATGGTATACCATGCCAGTAATGGCTGGCCACATGATATTAGCAAGACATCTGTAATATTATTCAGTTAATGTGCAGGTAAGGACGGTTATATGTCGGAACCACGGGTGCCTAAACCACCTGTGGCTCAACAACGAGGTCGGAACAACTACCTCATTCTAAACACTAATGCCTTTACCACAAATGCGTTTACAATGATTTTACCATTGTAAACGCATTCCTGGTAAAGGCATTACCAATCCCCATGCACAACCCAGCATGCTCCCACCCCAGTCCCCCACCCCACCCCTTAAACTGAAACCCTGACCCTCACCCTCCCCCCCTAAACCATAATCACCCCCAGGCCCCCACCACCCCCAAAAACAAAAAAATACCCTGAGTCCCCACCCCGCCCCTAAAACCTAAACCCTGCCCCCAAACCCTTATCACCCCCAGCCTTCACCCCACCCAACCTCCCCCAAAACAGCCCCAGTCCCAGCCCAACTTACCTCCTCCTTCACCGCGTCCACTCCGACTCCCTTCTGTACCTTAACCACGCATGTACATTCTTCAGACATGCGTGGTTAAGGTACCAAAACCAGAGAGTCTTGGAAAACGAAAGCGTTGTTTTGGTTTCGTTTGTCACAACCTCGTGGTTCCGGACTCGTTCTTCCGGCTGTTTCCCAGTAAGGAGAACTAAACAAACATAATAAACTTCCATGGCATAACAGCTCAGGTGTGTGTGCCTTGTAAGGGCACACACATATTAGAAACAAGAAACAAGAACGTATCAATGCATTCCTCAACACTTTGAAATACTCACATAACTTCTAGGCAGTTGTCAGTCTTTTAGCACTGATAACAAGTTAGATGTCTTCAACATCTTGGGCAAGGTCAAAAGCAATGGGTATTACAATGGGATGATCACTGCAACAACCATTGCATGTCCCTTAGTTGCAGAATACTGTGTCATGCAGCCCCATATGGTCATGGAGGCATGAAGCAAGAAAACAGCTTCATGACAATTCCATGTCCATTTGGTGCAGTTAAATGCACCACAGGGATGTCAAGGAAATGATTGCTTTGTTGGTGCCAGGGTCTCCATTATGTGGCCCTATGTCTCACAGACAGATTGAATATGTTTGACAGTTGTTCATATCTACCACTAGGTTGACTTGCTCACTGAGCTTAATAGTTTTATTTTGAAACTGTTGTCCGTACACAGGAATGTCCAGATATCACTAAGCTATGCTTTTCTTTCATGTATTACAGGTGGGCCTCCACCCTACACCAGTGGAGAGGTACCCAGATTCTAACACCCCAATGCTGCCAGTAAGTGTCGCCTTGTGCTTCACGCATGGAATTGCAGGGTTTTGAGTGAGAAAGTCTGATGTTTGCAATGCAATGATTAAATGTATTGTGTGACCAATGATATGAAATCATCTGAGTTAGGATGTTGACATCATGTCTGTTGCAATGTTGAGGATTGAGAATGGTTTGATTGTTGCACAAGTGGCAACATGTGCTGCTATGGAATTGTGGGTGTTAGCAAATGGAAAGCATGCCCACATATACATGATAGGTGTCAGGGCTGCTGTTTATCTGATTGCCATGCCTGTTGCCAACAAATTTGTCACTGCACTTTTGAAAGCACTGTGTGCCACACGTAGCTTTCAGCTACTCCCGAAATGGCACAGATGAAATTAACGTCTTGAGGTGTTTAGGGGGCTTATGTAGGAGACACATGCACCACTGGTGCCTCACCACTCTTCAGATTTTAATTGAGGCTGCAGTCATGCAAGGAGCCTTATTGTGCTTGCCAAAAGACATTAGAGTACAGAATAAGAAAACAACTCAGCTCCAGAAGGTTGTGGGAAGTGTCTACGGATTGTAGCAAGCTCGATCTCTGCAGATTTACCAACAAGGTTTACCCATCATGATATTTGTGAGTGTTATTGGTCACTTTGTGTTTGATTTGGCCCTTTTGCAGGGACATCCCCAATCTTTTTTCCTCCTTCCTCCTATTTTTTATGACCTGTATTTGTTGGCGTTAGGACTCTGGGCACTTTACCACTGCTAAACAGAGCTAAAGTGCATGTGGTCTCTGTGTAAATTGTATTGTTGTTTGGCTTTCCATGATTTGGCATATTTCATTTACTAGTAAGTCCCTATGTCCCTAGTAAAGTACACCAGAGGTTCCCAGGGCCTGTACATCAAATGCTACTAGTTGGCCTGCAGCACTGGTTGTGCCACCCATATTAGTAGCCCTTTAAACATGTCTCAGACCTGCCACTGCAGTGTCTGTGTGTGCAGTTTAAACTGTCAGTTCAATTTGGGAAGTGTACCCACTTGCCAGGCCCAGACATTCCCTTTTTATACATGTAAGACACCCCTAAGTTAGGCCCCAAGTAGCCCCATGGGCGAGGTGCAGTCTATTAAAGGCAGGACATGTACTGATGTGTTTTACATGGCCTAACAGTGAAATACTGCCAAATTTGGTTTTCATTGTTGCAAGGCCTATATCTCTCATAGGTTAACATGGGGGCTTCCTTTAAATATTTTTTAAGTGAACTTTCCCTTTGAGAATAGATAGAAATATAGAGTTTGGGGTCTCTGAACTCAAAATGTAAAAATACATCTTTTAGTGTTTTTTTTTTTTTTTGGGATGGTTAGTTTGAAAATGGCACTTTTAGAAAGTAGGCATTTTATGGCTTTAATCATTCTGTGACTCTGCTGCTTGTGGATTCCCTGTCTGGGTCAGACTGATAGTTGGGCTGTTTGTGATTCTCCTGTAGACAGTGACACAAATGGAGCTTGGATGTAGCCTGCATTTTTTGATGAGCCATCTGGGCTAGACGGGAAGGATGAGTGCTTGCTTCCACCTGAATGGGATGTGCCTGTCCTCACACAATGCAGTGTCCAACCCCCTGGTGTATGTCTGGGGCCTCACCTTGGCATGGCAGGATCTGGTAAACAACAGAGATTTTCCTTTGAAGTTGGGCAACTTCAAAGGCAGAAAGGGGTATAAGTATTGGTCCCAAAACCCCAGGTTTTAAATTTCTGCAAGATTTGCTTCTGGAACCAAAAGGAACCTCTGACAGGGAGAAGAGCTGAGGAGAAGTGCTGCCCCTGCCTGTGACTATGCGTTGTTGGGCTATCCTGCAGTTGCAGCTTCTGCTTGTAAAAAGGGACAAAGACTGGACTTTGTGGTATATTCCTACTTGAGAAGAATCTCCAATGGCTTAGACAGAGCTTGCCCACTGTTCTGAAGTCTCAGGGCCATCAAAACTTCTTCTGAAGGCACCTGGACTCTGCTGAGGCTCCTGCCCTGCCAAGTGGTGCCTAATAGAGTCCCTGGGCCCTTGAAAGGAGAAACTGATGAAAAAAACAAGAAAAAACAGGTAAACCGACTTCAGGTGACTCCGGACTGACACCGCTGCTGAATCCTGTAACGCTGCCTGCAACCGAAGTCGTGGTCCTCACTGGAGTGAGATGACTCCGCAGGCCTGATGCCACTGCAGCCTCATTGAAGTCTGCAACTTCATGGATGTTTCAGCACCATGCCATGACCGCTGGATATTGACTCTGCCGGAAGTGCGCAGATCCAACACTTTGCATCGCTGTCGCCTCAACTCCACTGCTCCGTAGCCAGGACCTGACGCCTCTTCGTGACGCCTTCGCTCTGCAGCACCGGAACCGACGTTGCCTCAGATCCAGCAACGCTGCGATCCCTGACTCTGTGCACCAGCTGGTTTCCTCATTTTCACAAGGTACTGTACCTGGGGGTTCGTGTGACTCCAGGACCTGCTCCATTGGTGTCAGATTGTTGGGAATGACTCCGTCACAATGCCGTGATGTCACTTATTTGAAGCATTTGTATTTCAATGCACTATTTTTGTGTTTAATCTTGCAAAATTCATAACTTTGCTTGTGTATGTTGGATTATTTTCATGTTTTGCTCAGATAAATATTGGCTATTTTTCTAACCTGATGTTGAGTCATTTTGTAGTGTTTATTACTGTATTACTGTGTGTGCTGGTACAAATATTTTACATGTTGTCTCTGGGTTAAGCCTTTCTGCTAGAACCAAGCTACCAAGAAAGTGAGCGGGGGTTAACCAGGTGTGTTTCCCTTTGCCCTGACTAGAGTGAAAGTCCTTGCTTGAAAAGAGGGTAACCTGACTGCCAAAGACCACATTTCTAACACTGTTAGTATTAGAAAATTGTCTCTCAGAGTTGATTGAGTGTCTGGGTGTTCTCATGTGTGCACTGGCCAAGTAGGGGGGATGCCTTAGGGCATGTTTACTGTCTTGATTTCCATGGATGACCATGTGCATCCCATAATACCAAGGAGCTGTCAGATAGCCTGCTAAATTACACCAGCTACTCAAAACATTTGTTATCCAGAGTTCCATTCCTTCACATTGTATACAGACTCTTTGACAGGTAACTACGGAATTTCAATTGTCGTTGCTGGGGTTGGACAGATTTATAGTTGGGAAGTGTGGCACATATGAAGTCAGCCATTTTAGGGTCTGTATCCTACCATACTGGCTGCTCTCCATCACTGATGAAATTCACCTCTTCTGAACCACACATATTAGTTATACAGGTTATCTCATCTGGGTAATTTACCTGAGACTTGGTACTGACCCACACATGCCACATGTCAACTTCCATGGATAATTGTTCAATACATGTACTTGAGGCTCTGTAAGTTGGTTGTAGGCTGCAGCACTAGCATTCACCTTTCTCATATAATGATCCTATTGTGTGGCTTTGTGTCTGACAGTTATGTACACACGTAAATAGGTTCTGTTCTCATTGACATTACTTCACACAATGCATCCATTTAGATGAGTTGATGGATAACAGTAAACGCAGAAATGTTACATGTGAACAAGGAGATTTATTTACAGGTGCAAGTGAATATTCCATTGCTATACAATGTCCTGTTCACATACCCCATGAGAGACCCAGAGCCATTTGTAGTACATTCAGAGACCAAGTGTGAGGGACATATCATGAGTCATGGTTATGAGAATTGTGCATTAGTGAGGAGGTGTCCAAATTGCCAATAGGTAAGATTTTAGTCAATGACAGTACATAGCAGACAAGTCAACAGTGGCTGAGTGAAGAGGATACATTGCCTGGTATCACAACACTGGCATGATCTTAAGCACAGAACTAAGGAGATACTGTCCGTGTGGCACATACTGGTGCTACTGGGTGATTTTCCTTGTGAATGTTGTTCCTGCCACATCTTCATCCTGTGATGTGTGTGGTACCTCCTGTGCCATGGGTGGTGATGTTGTTGAGGTTGAGAGGGGCCACACACACATACACATCAGGGGATCCAGATGTGAAGTCAAAGGTCCCAGCAGCTGCCATTTGTGAGAACACATAAGGCATCACTACAGCAAGGATGAACTGCTGATTTCTCAACACCGCAGCAACATCACGGTGGTAGGCAGCCATGTTTTCCCTGAGGGAGGCCACTTCCCATTGTGTGGACTCCAGGGTATTCTGTATTGCCCCCTGCCTGCTGTCTATCATGCTGCTGCCGCTTTGGGAGGGCAATTGTTGAAGTCTCTGCCTCATGACAGCAGTTATGTCAGCTAGGGACTGCTGGAGTCCATACAGCAGGGAGTGGGTACCTCTGAAGGCAGCTGCGTTGCCCTTCATTGGACTGAGGCACTTCTGCGCTCCCACAAGGCTGCCTGCCATGGTCTCCATCCCCACCCGCACCTGCTTGATCAGCTTCCGCTGGACTCCTACCACTGTCCTCTGGAAGGTGATGTCTAGGTCCTCAGAGTCCAGGGCTGTGTCAGTACTGGCTGGTGCTGTGTGTTGGTAGCTTGGTTCATCTGGAAACTCCACAACGCTGTGCGTTCTTCCTGTGACTGGAGGTGGTGTCTGGAGGGAACCTAGGACATCCTGGAGAGTCTCTTCATTGATGGTCTTCAGCTGGTCATCCATGTCATCTGTAAAATCCAGGACAGGCAGGTTGACAGGAGGTAAGGCATCATCCTCTGTAATGAGATAGTGATATGTCAATCTTTGATTGTGGTGGCTGTTGACATTTACTTGCTACTGGAGGCTCAGTGACATGTTACAGGCCCCAGGTTGTAGTGGTACATTATGTGTAGAATTGTGCATCACACATGGGGCAAGATCAAAAGGAATTGTGGGGTATATTTAAAAGCCCCTAGCGCCACCAGAGTGTCACTTTTCATAATGCTCTGGTGGCGCAATGCCCTACGCCATATTTACAAGGTAGCGTTAAGCCACTTTTTGTGGTTTAATGCCACCTTGTAAATATGGCCCCTTCACACGCATCACTTTGCATGGAAGGGGCGTGCACTGGTTGTTGCTGTGGGTGTGCCACAGCAACATGCATTTCATTTTGATGTTGTCTCAGATTTATGAGTTTTTGTGAGCCTGAGACAGGGCCAAAATCTAGCACCACCCCAGGTGTGGCGTTAGCATGGCACAATAAGAAATGCTTTCATTTTTCCTCATTTTTCACTTTTTTACATGTGCTGCATTTTGCAGCACTCATAGAAAGAGCAAATCGCCATTTAAAACACCTTCCTGCACAAAACAATCTCCCCCACAACACAACACAGCACTATGGTGCAAGGGGTTGCTGCGTTAGCACCCGGCAGCTAATTTAGCACCAGCGAGGAGGAAACACATGGGCTCTGCCGTATTCTAATGAATAAGGCACATCCCTGCATTTTGAAAAGGACAGTGTGGAACACTGTCATATTTGGGGCTGTTTGTGCTTTGATCTCACACCATCTACTTCCTTGCAGGCTCCTTGTCCCTGCCACTGACACTATGGTGCCATGTAATTTACTTTCCTATTCACCATGGTGGACATTGCCACAGTAGTGTAATGTGTGCTGTCAATATTTTGGTGCTCTGATGCATTGGCACCATGAATGATGGCACTAATATAGTATAGCACAGGTAGGTCCATTGTGTAAAATGCTTGTGGTACATTCTCATCAGCCTGTAGCAGCCCCACACATGTGCTAATTGGAAAGGACAGTACAACCATTATGGATTGTCTGCCCCATTAGTTTGTCCCTCCCTAAATTTGGGACATTTCGTTGCACACAGCATATCTGCAACAGGCGTTTGTTGGTGTAAGGATGTATAATGTGGATCAATGCATGCGTTTTGAGACTTTGTTGGTGTGGCACAAGGGGAATGTGCAGCTTGGATCCACATGGACATCTATTTGAATGATGATACAGTTGCATTACAGGCTAGATTGGCATAGATATATACCCATTGACCCAACCATTTATGCACACTGACAGTACCCACAGGGCTTTGCAGACACAATCATGCAAACTGGGCTTAAGCCTAGGATGATGAAATATGAAATAAGTAGGAATACAGAGAAAGGTGTGCACAAGGTGAACTTATCTGCTCCTCTGGTGTACCATAGAGCTGTCCATACAAGAATAGGACCTCCTCCAAAAGCTTCTCCAGATCTTCAGGTGAGAATACAGGGGCCCAAACACCTTTAGGATGCAGCATGATTGCTCCTGGAGGTGGTGCACAGCAGCTCAGGTTGTGGAGGTCATGTTGGCAGCAGTGTCAGGAGTCAGGTGAGAGAATCAGTAGAAAATGGAGTTCACATCCACCACGTACGCGACCGTCACCGCCGGAGGAGGCTGCCAAGACCAGCAATGTAATCATATAACACTGTCCGCCATGGTGGGATCTGCCTACTGCAATGACGACTTTCCACGTGGTGGTTGCTGGCGATTCCTAATGTCCAGTGGAGTATGTCAGACAGCCGCCATTTTAGCGGTATCCAATGCAATTACTACATATATTTTGATATGCCACAAGCATAAAAATGATGAGTGCTGGTCTTGTCCTGTCATGTAGGTCAATTGTTTCCATTACAGTGTAGGTATGTGGTCCTACAAATGTGACACTATTATTGCGGGTACAGTCACCACCTTCTCCCACATGTGTAAACCACGATTTGGGGCATTGAATCACAGGCAGTTTATGGAGTAATTTGGACATGAGGTAGCTGACCATCTAGAATTTTTTTCTGGCTACATCAGCCTTGATGATGTGCCTGTCTTGAGGACCTCCTGTGTTTGGGACAGTCACATTCCACTATCAGGGAAAAAATAGAAGTTTAAAATTACTTTTCTGTCTCATGTAGGCCTTTGCCTGCCAAAACTCTGTGTATGTCACTTTTTCCTTGTATGTTTCTTTACCATGCCATCCTCATGTGGGCATTTCAGTGGCAGGTGGCTGCAGCTGGTTTAACATGTGAAGGGGTCATGGAATTGATCCAGGTACGGTTTATCGCATATTTGGGTTGTATGACTTCCATGCCCAGACTGGCTGGACAGTGGGAGGGCAGTTATCGGTGCTGCAGAATAGACTTCCATGGTAAGTTGGTCCATTGGTTTCATGTGTGTGATAGTGTGGCCTTGTAACATGTCAAGGTGTGCAATCCATCCATTCTCCCTCCACATTGTGTTGATAATGGTCCTGTATGACCTGTACATAGATATCAATATGTTTCCTCCTTGCAGGCCATAGTGCCTGTGACACACTACTGATATAGGTTTGTAACATGCCACTAGATGCCTATACATTGTTATGGAATGGGCTTCTGACTAGGGACTGTTGTACTGTCCTCTGTCTGTATCATGTGGTATGTTAATTTGGATAGACCTGATTTTGGTATGTGATAAGTGTCAAGATGGTGACAATATCCACCAATATGTTTGCCTATGCTACAGGACAATATCTGACATAGCCCTTTTTTCTGTGGACAGGTGGATGATACTTTGAGATATGTAGACAGAGGCAACAAAGTTTAATCGTTCTTGGCAATGACAGTCAAGACATTTTAGCAGCCTATGGGCTGTACAGTGTAAATGGAAAATTGTGTTGCTAGTAATCCTTATTGTGACACTTCCTGTGCCATATTCCTCCTTACATTACCATCTTAGGAGTCCCTCATTTGCATCACATGAATTTCACATTGTACATTCCACAATGATGACAAATCTCTATTAGGCATTCATTGTGTGCTACTTGAGTTTATTCCCATGTGCTCTGAACATAGAGGTGGATTTTGATTAAACCAAAAATGCAGATAGTGAGTGAATCAGTCATAGTGGTTGTAATCATTGGAGTAGCTTCCACAACATTTGAAGTCCAAAGTCCAGTGTCCTACTGTCCTGGAGAATGGATAGAGTGTGGAGAACAGTCAACAGAATGATTCTGTGGCACATAAAGAGGCTCCATCAGAGGGTCACTTGCTGGTAGTGGCTGAGGTCTTGCCATTTAACCTCCTGGTTTTTTGGGTGAACGTCCCCACTTGTGGGAAGGTTCTTCTGCTACTGACACAGGGGTGTCTGAATCAGGTCATTCCACTGGCAGGGCCTCCCTTCCACTGGCTGCCACCGAGGTCGAAGGGGCAGATGTTACTAAGCCAATGTGAGAGGTCTGGTGTTGTCCTCGATCCCTGCTCATTGTGGTGTTTATGTCCCTCGGCACCTGTCAGGGGAGGCCAAGGTGGCATTGTGGGCCTCCCACTGGTGAAGTATTTCATGGTGGTAATCCCTCTGCAGCTGTTTTATCTAACTGAGTTCAGTGTGTACTTGGCCCATCACACCTTAGGATTGTTGATAGGCTCCCAAAACCTGGGTGATGGTGTCCTGGCCAGACCCATCCCCAGCAGCCTCATTCCGCTGGCCACGTCATCCCTCCCATGCACCCTACCCCCATGTGCCTGCACCCTTGACACAGTTTGGCCCCCTCCACTGGGTCCAGGTCCATCATTGTCAGAGCTGTCTAATTGTAATACAATTACCTTAACTGGGGCGCACAAGATTGTTGAATCAGTTCTCTGGACCCAGGTTTGGGGGTGACTAGTTGCCTGAGATGTTGATGCAACAGGGCTGGGAGGAGTCGATGTGGTCAGGGTGAGGCTGACGGGCGTCATCTGGCAAGGTTCCCTAGATGGGCCAGCGGCATCATCAATGTCAACACATCCTGGAATGGTATCCTCACTGAGAGCTTGATCCATGGAGGGAGCAGCAGTGTTTTGATAGGTGTCTGTGTACCCAGTGGCAAGTAGACCTGTTGGAGTGAGATACAGTATATTTCAGTTTGTATTGTGACATGTACCACCAATAGTTTACACTGACATTTGACAAAGGGCATGTACTTATTGGCTTTGCATGTTTCCCTATGTGAGAAGCATACCTGCTATCAACTGTATAGACCTGACATTTGGGGAACAGTCCAATCCCATCTCAAGTCACCTTACTACAGGATGTCTGAGAATCTTAGCAATGGACTCCTACGTTTCCAGCAGTGCAGTCAAAACATTGGATGTACATGATGTAGCTTAGGTCATCCCAAGACCTAGTGGGCTGTTAAGTGGGCACACCTAGATCCTTGTTGTTGTATATCTTAGTTGTCTTCATGTGGTCAGTGCACTGTGAATATGTGTCCTGCCACAAACATTTAGATGAGGAATCTTGGTACCTTTGAGTTGTCCTGCATTCATTGACCACATAGGTTGTGCTGTCCTTCTTATCCACATTATTGACATCTTGGCTTATCTGCTCAAGATGGATCTAGTTGATTAGGCAGATCACAGAGCATACCATGATCTGTATATTGGTCCATCCCAAGTAGGTAACCTGCTTAGCAGACAGCAGCACAATGCCATTGCGGGCAGTGTCCTGGTTATTGGAGTTCAGTGACTAGACTTTCATAGTCAGTTTATGTAAATGGATGTTTGGACAAATGCATAGTGAGCAGGTCTGTTTGCATTGATTAGACAGTGGCTGCTGACCTTGGCATTGCTGTCTTGGCCTGTCCTAGCCATACCCTATCCAGTTAATATCCCCATGGGTAAGAACATGGCTAAGGCTGAGTAGAGGGGGAATGGCCCTAATAGAAGCGTACACAGTAATGTCTGAATGGAGTGACATTAGCAGTGCCTGCTGCTCTTGGCATTGTTGTTTTGGCCTGTCCTAGTCACAACCTATCGAGTTAATATCCTCATGGGTAAGTACATGGAAAAGGCAGAGTAGTGGGGAAAAGGCCCTAGTAGCAGGTCACACAGTATTGGCTGAGTAGGGTGACATTACCAGTGCCTGCTTAACTTGGCTTTGCTGTCTTGGCCTGTCTTAGCCACACGGTGTACAGTTTTAATCCTCTCAGGTTAGTACACTCCAATGTGGAGTTGACAAAGGTAGTGATTTGGATTGGTGTACACTGTTCTGTTCTTAGTGATAGTGGGACGGTGCCTGCTGGGAGTTATAGTGCTGTCAATCCCTGTAATATACCCATTATACAGAGATATTGTCCCCCAGGTGGTTGTGATTGTCATGTAGGAGGCCAGAAAGGGGTTTATGAACAGGTGGACATTGTACTGTTGTGTGGTATGACATTGTAGGTGGCTAAAGGTGATCAGTGAGCATGCATGCCAATCCATTTAGGTGGGGATATTTTGTTGATGTGACTTACTTGACTAAACTCCCAGGTATTCCTGTCAAGCCCTCAGGATGCGGGATGGCCAAGACTTTCTCCTCCCATGATGTGAACTGTGGGGGAGGAGGTGTAGGACCACCGCCAGTTTTATGGACCGCCAGCTGGTGCCTGGCAGACATGGAACATACCTTTTCCCTCAGGTTGTTCCAACTCTTCCTGATATCATCCCTTGTGTGCAGGTAGCTGCCTAAAGAGTTCACTCTGTCAACTATCCTTTGCCACATTTCCATTTTCCTAGGGATAGTGGTCTGCTGGATGTGGGTTCCAAAGATATGTGGCTGTACTGTAATGATTTCATCCTCCATGACTCTTATCTCGTCATCTGTGAAACGGGGATTTTTTTTGGTGACATGGTGGTGGTTATGAAGTGATTGTTTTGATTAGTGTATAGTTTATTGTATTGTGTTTTATTGTAACAGTGTATATTGTTTTAGAAAAATGTTTTAGTAAGCTAAATCTTCAGTTATGTAATTGCTGAAATGTGTATATTTACTTGTATTAATATATATAAATAATTGTTAAATATTTTTTAGCAGCAGAATGTTGGTTATTTAGGGGATAAGGATGGGGACATTTTTAAAGTATATATATTTGAAAATAAAAAAAATCACAATAATTTTTAAGATATACAAATTGATAAATTAGATTATTAAAATTGTTTTCTAATAGTTAGCAAAAATGTTCTTTTCATTAATATATATATATATATTAATGGTATGGTAAATATATTTAGAAATATATATTTATTTAAACATTTATAATTTTATACATTTTAGAAATGTTTTAAAAATTGTAGAAATGTATTATTTTTGGAATTGTAATTATATTTTTAAAATGTTTTAAATTATAAGATGTTGCATTTTAAAATATGTTTTGAATTCATGATATTTAATTATGATTTATAGCTTTGGAAATTTTAAAAACGAATTTCTCAAATAATCTAATTAATAATATTATTAATTGTAATATTTTAGTTTGTATATCTAGGTGTATAGTTTAGGTTCGCTTGATTTTAGATTAAATTCTATTTCATATTATTATTAGCATTATTAAGAAATGCTTTTGAGTATGGATATTTGTTTGCGTTTTTTAAACATTTACTTTGTATTACCTTTTAATATTGAAGTGATTATCATGTCTGTAGCATTCAACACCTTTTCAAATATCCTTATACATGAGTGGGATCATTAAATGTTATCCTTTTATTGTCTAACACCTTCCTCTAATATGTTGGATTGGAGAGGGAATAGTAGATGTCAGCCCTTTCGTGCCCAACATCTTCTTCAAATTAATATAGATGGAGTGAGAATAGTAAATGTCACTCCTTTAGTGTCCAACGCCTTCCACAAATATTGTTTGGTAAGAGTGGGAATAGTAAACGTCACCCTTTTAGCGTCCAACACCTTCCTCAAATTGGTTTAGTTTGGATGTGCATCATATCATAAGGAAATCTGATGCTTCTGCTGCAATGTGATACAGGACTGATTTGCAGCACGTAAAGTGATGCTAATTGGCCCTACATCACCTTTGAGTGTGGAATGCATAAAAAAGGTACATAAAATTTGCCATCTTGGGAAAAAAATGACACACTTCACAGATGGAAGCCATGGTACAAGGAGCACGGAGCAGAAGCAAGGAAAATAACCTCGGCACCAGCCAGGATGTCTGGACCTATTACCAGGAGAAGAGGAAGTGGGAGTGCAATTTGAGTGAGAAGGAGAATTACATTTTGATTATTGAGGTGACAGAGCACCAACATCAGCTCTTTATCACCTCTAAACTGCCACTAAGGAGGAAATAGGCCATTTAGCAGTACATAGTGGACAAGCTCATCCGTATGGGACAAGTGAAGAGGATTGTGACTGACTGTAAAACACTGGCATGATTACAAGTGCTGGATGAAGGAGAAACTGGCAAACAACCTGAAGGCAACAATGCAGACCAGAGGAGGGAGCCCAGTGCCCCAGAAGGAACTGAATGCCTTGAAGGACCGGTGGCAGGTGACATGCCATACTCTTGGTGGCTGGATTACCCAGACAAGACAGTACAGGATGTGAGAAACAAACATAGCCACAATGTAATTATCAACTAGGGTCAACGTGGGCAAAAAGGTTATGTTGCACAGTGCAGCTAGCTATATCCCAGCACTCCACCGCACTGTGTGCAGGGCAAAGGGCCAGAATTTGGCTCCTGTCCAGTTAAATGGCACACAAATGTCAGTCACACTGCCCAGTTACATGCTGCACAGCTCAGTCCTGCTACATCACATTTCTCCTTTGTATACTGGCATGTGTAGTAGAATGTACAACATGAGTCATCAGAACTACAAGAACCACAATACAAAGTAAAAAATATGGGATCATGTTTTTTTAAATCAAGGATGGTGTGTGGCCCTGGTGGGCCCCTGTTTGTGCAGTGCATTGTAAACACTAGCTGAGTAGGTTGAACTGCCACTGTGTCTGAAAGGGGAAACATCGCATGGCAAGGAGGTCAGAATGGCTATGTGTTCTACAAGGTAGCCTGACCAATACACATGCACTGCTCTGTCTGATTGTCCCCTCAATTGTCACACGTGTGTTGCTGCTGGGAAGGGATGGCAGAGAAGAGCCCCTTGGGGTACAACATCCTACATGTGATGTGGTCCTGGGTGAAGATGTAGCACGTGGTAGGAGAGAGTCTGAAGGGAAATTGTTAACCACACCAAATATTTCTCAGTTGGAGGAAGTGAAACAGAAATCTTTCAAGATGCAGGAAATTCTAGTCTACCACCACAAAGGGCAGGAGTCAGCGATCGTCGGGGACTGAAGTGGATGTACCCAGATATGCTGCAAAACTGGGTAGGTACATCACTAATTTCAGCACTAGGAACAGCTTGACCCATAGCCCTCTATAATAGCCGGCCATGTTAGTCCATTGGCTATGGTCACAAACATTTTAGGTGTTGTAGGCACATGAGAGTCAATGTATGGTCTGGGTTCTATCACTGTATGGCATTAAGTAAAGTCACTAGCACATAATGAGGAGTGGCAGAGGAGGTAGGTACATGTACCAGTGAGTGGGCTTGAGTCTAAGGATGCGTGATACTATGCATATACCCTACTCTGGCAAATATCAACTGTAGGGAGTGGCAGAGCTGGCAATCTTCCTAGTGTGCCTGGGTTCATCCCCTCAGAGTTGGCACGCAATGCTCACTGTCCACAATTATGAAGCCAAACGTGTATGCAATGAAATCACATGAGTACACACAAATAGTAAATACATGATAATTATATGCCCTCACACATTTTTGTGGTGTAGCAAGGTTATTCGTTGTGTAGAGGTGTGCAGGATATGTGTGAAAAAAACAGCTCTTGATCACATGAATACACAAGGTACATGCAAGATAACACAGCACAGCCCAGCCCAGCAAGTGCCATAATGCAAAGTGTGAAAGCCATATGGCAGGATCTTAGGTAATTCCTGACCAGACCCATATCATCTGCACAGGGGCTGTGGGCTGAATACTGGCCGCAGGGAATGCAGGCACTCTGGGAATTAGGTGCAATGTGCACCTTAGTGGGGTCAATATATCAAAACACAATTAGTATAGGCATAATGGAAAAGAATGCAAATTTACCCTGTCAGATGAGGACCTTACCTCTTATATGTGCAGGAATCGTAGGCCCAACAAGCTGTGTAACTGTGTTGCAATATGTGTTATGACACAAAAAAGTCAGCCATGTCACGCAGTGGTTGAATGAACAATGCAGAAGTACTGCCATCTCCTTGGCAATTACAGTGCAACTTGGACTCAGTACCTCCATGTAACAGATGTCCTATGCATCAGTGTTGTACTGAAAGTCAAATAGTAACATGTTAGATTGTCAAACAGATTACTCATGTCAACATCTAACATAGATCACCATTAACATAGCTCTATCCCATTGCATTGGAAGTACATACACCTCCTGACCAGCTGCCTGTACAGGATGAGGATCTTGCTGTGGATGACAGCCTGCCAACTTTTGACCAAGACACCCTCTGGCAAATCCTGGCCTCCTTTGATACACCATCTCCTGTTCCAGGAAGAGCAGACTGTGTTGCAGGGCCTCCAGATGATCCCCCCATAACTCAATAAACACTACTTAAAAGCCCACCTCCAGCCATGGACTGTGAGGACCCCAAGTTGAATTTCAACATCATGTGGAAGGAGTCCAGCAGGAGATAGTAGATGTGGTGTGGGTGGGGATGGAGACTGTGGTGGACACAGACATGCTGCTGCACACAAAGGATCCACATTTTCAACCCCTGATGTGTGTGTACCTCCATCACCTCCGGCATCATCAACACCTCCCTCATGGAAAGCACCACACACATCAGAGGAGGAAGATGTGCACTTCACCTTTTTCCAGTGAAACACTGCCTAGTATCATTTCCCTGTGGCAGATGGCCAGTCTCTCCTTTGCCCGGTGCTGATGACTATGCCAGAGTACTTCCCCACTGGTACTGTTCTCAATTTTCTGTCCCACCTGTTTATCTCACCTATTTGTGGACTGTTGATGTGGTCTATCTTCCCTTTTGGAATTTGTATCTCCTCTTTCTCTCTGAATCCCTCCTCTCCTCCATATGTCCCATGCATTACATCCTTTGTATACTTGTCTGGACAGTCTAAGGCTCAAAATAACTGTTGGGGTTAATGCAGAAAGAACTGTGCCTGTGATCCTAAACATTTTTGCACAAGTAAATAAATGCACTGAGTTCAATCTGTGTGTTATATGTCTGTTGGTGTCTAGACTAAAAGGCTCATTATGAGTTTGGCTGTCAGACGAGCTGCCCACCAAACTTGTGGGGGTGAGGCAGCCGTCAACCCGGCTGCCTCTCCTTACCATATTATGATGTTCTCACAGGACTGACTGGTGGTAATATTATATTACTATGTTCCTGCCGTCGGTCAGCCCGGCGGGAATAGTGCTACTTTATTGGTCTCAGCTCTCTTAAGTGAGCCAAGGTCAATATTGTAGCACAACTGCACCCTTGGATTGTGAACTGTCTGTGAAGTATGGGCAGTGCAGGGTCCACTTGTGGCCCCCAACATAGCCTTCCTGCTAGCCTTTCCATGGTGGTTGGCACCTTTCCATGGAGCCATGGAATGGCTGGGAGAAAAAGGACTTGAAGCATGGTGTTGCTGAACTCAGCGCTGCCATGGCTGAGTACGAGTCATACTGCCGCTAGCCCATCAGGAGCCATGTTCCTGGTGGGGATGTTGGTTCGCCAGGATCGTAATGTGGCAGTTGGACCACCTGTAATGTGGCGGTCCGACTGCCACTGCGATTCTGGTGTTCCTGGGACACCCAGACTCATAATGGGACCATTATCGATGTATGATCCAAAGACAGCAACTAATACCCATGTGTTTCAGAGAGAAATTGACAAACCTACCCAGGCCAAAGGAAATATATTTGGTGAATGCTATGTGTATCAAGACTAGCAAGTAGTTATTCAAGGTCACAAGCATGAAGTGCAACAAGCAGCATTCAGTCAATAGTAATGGTAAATGAAGTCACAGCACTGGTGAGTAGCACATCCATGGATACTAGCCAGCAAACAACACTGCTGTGACAAGTGAATGATGCAAGGATGAGTGTGTAAGTGGCTGGCATCGGTGTGTGAGCCAAAACTGCTTAGAATACCAACAACAGAATACTAACAACGGCAGGATTAAGCAACCATCAAATATATGTACCACTACTCACACAGACACACTGCAACTGTATGGAAATATCTGTTTGCCCTGTACATCCATTCACAGCAGAAGTGCCACTTGCATCATCTAATCATATGTGAGGAGCCCTGATGTCAATCCATTGCAAACCTCACTGGATCCAGTCCGTAGGTATTTCACCTAGACATATATGGAAACAAACACTGCATGGAAAACCAACAGCATGTGCCTAACACCACCTAACAATATATGTCTACTCCTACACAGTTAATCACAAAGCAGCTGTTGAAGTAACAAACCTATTTTATTAATATCTAAAACAACATTTAAAATCTAAAACTAACTACCATAACTCATTTTACCTATCGAAAATCAAATAATCCTAAACTAACCTAACCTCTCTAACCGCCACTAATTTATCTTAAAACTAACCTAATATACCTACACTTAACATATCTAATCCTATACATGTATTACACTAGACATGTTACACATTAACCCCTCTTCTCCTTTAAGACACAAATTCACACATCAACAACATAATCTACTCGTATACACAAACTAACTATGCATTTAAACCTAAACAAATGTATTAGTTGTATTTTAAAAAAGTAAAAAAATATTATGCATTTGTTTAAACATATAAGAAAAATCACCCCTTAACAAACTACCCCCCATGTCCCCACTTAACAAGCTGAAAACTATAAATTCTACAACAGCACTAACACTCAGCAATCCTAAACTATCCCTATGCTAATGTCTAACCTAACTGAACCTACAATACAAAGAATATAAAAGGCAGAAAATAAATGGGGAATGGCGAGATTAAAAATATTGCCATAAATTCGGGCAGCCATCCAGTCCACCGTCTGCTACAAACTGTTAATGGTGCACATTATGATGTCCAATTGCTTCCCAATATCACCTGCACAGCGTTTCAGTTCATAATGGTCATTGGTGATCTGAAGCTCAAAGCAGATGGCTGTTCTGGGGTTGGTATTTGTGGAAGGGTAGAACACACTGTTGGACCGTTGGAGATGCAGGGTTCTGACCCATCGGCCCCACCATGGCAAAAGTTTTCGGCATGGCTGGATCTAGCCATTGCTGGTCATCAGTGAGCCTGTGGTTGGGTGTCTCAAATGTACCTTTTTTCCACATATCAGTGGGCCATCTTCCGGTAGGCCCAGGAAACATGTCTGATGTGACGGTGGTGGTCCAGCCTGATCCATTGGCCCCTAGCCAGTTCTTGGGCCATGTTGTCTGCTGGAGAGGATGGAAATATGTATCAGGCTAAGATGCGCTGTACCCATTAGATTCAACATTAGTCTTTGGTCAACAAAAACATCACGTGCCATGTCCTGACCCAAATTGACCCTTGGGATAGTAAAAACGACAAGGACTCCCTTGACATGTAAACTTCTACAAATGTAATGATGCAAAGGGACTCATATTTCAAGATTGCAGGTATAGAAATGGATATATAGATGTGTCATTTTGTCTTTCAATACTTTTTTTTCTGACACATCCATGAGATATTAGGCACTGCATGAATTACACACAACGCATGTCAATGTACAACGCTTCAGGTTTGATTCAGTGGCATTGATACAGGTCTTTCAGGTGACTTGAGGGGTGCAATGTGTCACGCACTAGGCAAATGCGTTTGTTTAAATTGACACAATGGGCCAAGTGTTTATTTTACAGTGTAATTTATTGTGCAATGCATGGAAGCACTTAAAGGGATCAGTGTTTTGTCTGTACATTTCTGAGGAGACTTCTTTGAGGAATTGGAATGTGTTGCATTTCCATGTTGGCAGTGCACATATGTGTGATTGATTGCATTAATAGTGTGAAAACAGGGGAAGGCAATGTATCAATGTGAAAATGTGTGACATATTATCTGATCTTGAGAGCTTTACATTAGGGGGCTCATATACAATAGTGCTGCGCCACAGGAGCATCACTTTTTAGATGGCCGGGTCATACAGGACCCTCAATCATGTGTATTATGTGATGCAAAGCCACCCTATGTGGCTTTGCATGGCTTCATAGCCGTAAAGGAAGGCAAGGCAGCGCAAACCATTGCCTTACTTTGCATCAAAGCAGTGCTTCATGGACCTCACAGTGAGTGTTCCCTTGCAACACACACAGAGTTTGATTCTACTCCAGATTTACAATATCATAATCCTGGGGAAGCACCAGAACCTTATGCGTCCCCAGAGTAGGCGTAACTAAGAGAAATGTTTTCATTGCTCCTCGTTTTTTCCTCTTTCCATGTGTGCTGTATTCTGCAGCACACATAGAAAGAAGATTGTGGTCCCATGCACATCATATATACCACTGTTCACAGTCAACAGACACTATACTGTCCTTCAGAAATATGAAGCTGTATAAATGGCTAGATAGACAGCACACATGCCGTCATTGCAGACTGTTTATAGGGTCTTTGGATTGTGGTAGGATGTCTGATGGTCAGTACATTGCAGCAGCACATATACTCATATGTCCACACTGTGCCACATTGCTAGCTTTGTTTAGGGTTTGTCTTTCCAATGCACATATTGTTGACATGCACACATTTTTTATACACAAGATGTCCTGCTGTGTTAGCTGGACATTGCTACATACCTTTTTTATGGGGCAGTAACTATTTGGTGAGATGTGAGTTTTTTGATGTTTAGAGTGACTATGAAGTATGATTGCTTACGCAATGGTAGTGCTCGTAAATTTATTGACATTACAAAAAACTTTTTTAATAAAGTTAATATATTTGTGTCCATCAATAAGACTCATGTGTCTGCAAAAAAAATGTATCTGTACTATGGTGCCTCTCCGCTGTGTTCCTGCAATTGTGTGTACATTTTGGACTTGGTCCTCATCTTCCTCATCATCCTCATCCGGGCCTTCATTGTCCTTATTTCCCTTGTCCCATGGGACACTGGTCTGCCCACGCATGTTGTGCAATATACAGCACACAAGGATGATTTTACATACCATGGGGGGGGGATGGAGTAATCTCCCCCCAAACATGTTAAGGCAGCGAAAACAGGACTTAGGAACTCCAGAAGATTGTTCCACTATAGACTGGGTCCTACTAAGTGCATGGTTGCAGCTCCCCTGGCCCTCTTTCTGGGAGTGTAAATGGGGTCATGACTCATGATTACAGACCTTATCACTGGTCAGCTGAAAAGAAAGGAGAGAAACAATTGGTCAATGATCATGATGGTTGATATACCCAGATTCAAGTACGTCTGTTATGTGCACTGAATGACTCATACACTTTTCCACCAGTGTGGAACATGCACTGACATTGTTTGGCATACACACACTTTCATTTTTGGTATGACTGACACTGTACTACACATATAAGTATACTGGCCTGTGTGGTACACTTACTATTTGTAATACCTGTGAGTGACAATGCCATGTATATGGTGAATCTTTACTGATTTGGAGAGTCAGCCATTGAGAAGACACTTCTCTCATACTTCTCTATTGTGATGGTTTAGGGCTACTCAGCATTTCTGACCTACCACATATCTGACTTTTCAATATTTAACCAGTGGAGATTATATGGTCCCATTCATTCCCACACATTTGGTTGTGACAGTAGTAGTCACTGTTGTTCAGTAGCTACTGCAATGGATAGACTAGCAAGTGGATGTCATTGTGGGCCATCATTGTTTATGCAAGGCAGTGCACTGTGTCCTCTATGTTGACAGAAAACAAGTGGAGAGATATATGGGAGTCTTGCGCTGTACAGTGCAACTGGTAACTGAGACACTGCACTGCCTCACAGAGTGAGCGCAGGGTAGGACATATTTTTGGACATAACAGCAGTGTCCTGAGTTTGCAGGATGTATGAGTGTGCAATGGGCAGCAGGGCACCAAGAGAGGTACATTAGGAAAGTGGTAAATGTGTGGCTGCATTGCCTGTGAGATGTACTGTTTTCATGAGGGTCTACCTTTCTCTACAGTCAGAACCCTTGGAGGACTGGTAGAGTAGGTCTCTGTGCCACAAAATGGACTACACATAGGATGCAAGAGTGTATATGATGACTAATGTAATTTTCCGTGATGCAAATTGTTAGACCTGACAGCCTTAGGGTGGTCACCCCTAACATTTTGCCTGTCTCCCTCCACTTTTTGGACACTGTTTTTGCTGGTTTTAGGACTCTGCACACTTTACCACTGCTAACCAATGCCAAAGTGCATATGCTATCTCCCTTAAAACATGGTGACATTGGTTCATATCCAAGTGGCTAATTTAATCTACTTGTAAGACCCCAGTAAAGTGCACTACATGTGCCCAGGGCCAGTAGATTAAATTCTACTAGTGGGCCTGCATCACTGATTGTGCCACCCACCTACGTAGCCCCTTAACCATGCCTCAGGCCTGCCATTGCAAGGCCTGTGTGTACAGTTTCACTGCCACTTTGACTTGGCATTTAAAAGTACTTGCCAAGCCTTAAACTCCCCTTTTTCTACATATAAGCCACCCCTAAGGTAGGCCCTAGGTAACCCATAGGGCAGGGTGCTATGTATGTAAAAGGCAGGACATGTACCTGTGCAGTTTGTATGAACTGGTAGTGTAAAACTCCTAAATTTGTTTTTATACTGCTGTGAGGTCTGCTCCTTTCATAGGATAACATTAGGGCTACCCTCATAGACTGTTTGAGTGGTAGATTCTGATCTGAAAGGAGTAACAAGGTCATATTTAGTATGGCCAGAATGGTAATACAAAATCCTGCTGACTGGTGAAGTTGGATTTAATATTTCTATTTTAGAAATGCCACTTTTAGAAAGTGAGCATATCTGTGCATTTAAATCCTTCTGTGCCTTACAATCCACGTCTGGCTAGGTTACTTGTCAGATCCCTTGTGCATTTCACTCACACAACCCCAAACACAGGATGTTCAGTCACACTTGCACACATCTGCATACTGAATGGGTCTTCCTGGGCTGGGAGGGTGGAGGGCCTGACATTTACATTTGAAAGGACAGCGGCCTGCCCTCACACAGTAGACTGCCAAACCCACTACTGAGACCCTGACAGACAGGATGGAACTGAAAGGGGACCTGGTGCACTTCTAAGCAACTTGTTGAAGTCTCTCCCACATCAAAGGCACATTTGGGTATTTAAACAGGGTCTCTGACCCTACCAAAGCAGACACTTCTGGACAAGATACCACTGGAGAAGAAACCCTGAACCAGAACCTGCAACCTGCCAAGAGGAACTGCCTAGCTGCCCAAAGGACTCAATTGACTGCTTTTCTGCAAAGGAGTGTTGCCCTACTGTTGCTCAGCTGCCTTGCTGCCCTCTGATTCTGTTGAGAAGTGCTCTCCAAGTGCTTGTATAGAGCTTGCCATCTGTTCCTTGAAGTCTCAGGACCAAAAAGACTTCATCCTACAAAGATCTTCGTGTGCGGCGAAAATTCAATGCGCAGCCTGAAAGAAACGACGCACAGCCTGCATTGCGGTGAGAAAATCACCACATGTCAAACCGGAATGACACAGCCTGGCTCCCCGAGAGGAGATCGACCCAGCGCCAGCGATGTGACCGGAAACTCGAAGCACAGCCCACTGGATCGATGCAAAGCCAAGCCAGAATGACACTGCATGACTAACTGCGAGAAGAATCAACGCAGAGCCTGCTGTGCAACACAAATATCAACGCATTGCCCACAGGATCGACTCAGGTCCTTTGACTCTGTCTTGCACGCCCAGGATTTCTCTGCATCTTCCCCAGGGAATCAAAAAACCCTGTAACCCAAAGAGGAAACCAGTCTTCACGCCGGAAAGCAATGCAAAGCCTGCCCTGCATGAAAACTTACTGACGCATCGTCTGTGTGTGCCAGAGAAATCGACGCACCCCTCCCCGTTTTCCATGCATCTCCTACACTGTGGTCCCTTGCGAAGAATTTGAATGCAAACTAGGTACTTTGGGCCAGATGTAGGTAGGAAAAAATTAGCGAGTTGGACATTGCGAGTCATTGCGATTCGCAATTTCCAACTCGCTAAATGGTATCCAAGAAGAAAAAGCGACTTCATTTTGCGATTTGCAAATGAAGTCGCACCGCAGATTGCGAGTCCGTTGTTTGCCAGGTCGATTTTTGCGACCGCGCTAAAAACGAAAACGCAAATTGCGAGTGGGTGTCGCAAATTGTGACTGTGCCGCAAATTGAATGCAGGTGCAGCAGAACACTCTGGAAAACACTTCCTGGCTCTTGATGATGACATCACAGCCAGGAAGTTTACTAATACACCTGGGAGGAGGGAGGACCACACCCATTTTAAACTGCTGAACATCCAACAGGAGGAACAACAGCTACAATGGCAGAAAATTGAAATTTGCTGAAAAAGAACTGGAGGTGCTGACTGAGGAATGCTCCCAGCACCACGAACAACTTTTTGAGAGGGCAGCCCTCAGTGTGCCAGAGGTGGAAAAAAGACAGATTTGGACTGAAATACAGGACAAATTCAACTCACTTGGTGTGAGCCACCGGAGTATCGAGGAACTGAAGAAACAGTGGTATGACCTGCGCTCCCGGACCAAGGAGAGGGTGGCAGAGCGGCTCCGGGAGATGAGGGGCACTGGAGGGGGACCATCCACCATACCACCACCCACACCCTTGGAGGAAAGAGTGGAGGACACCTTGGAGCCAGAGGCAGTGTCCGGGATAGGAGAGCTGGACACGTCAGCACCAGGACCATCAACCGGTGAGTACCATGAGACATGCATCTACACCCATATCTGCCATACCCCCACCCACCAATTACACAGCAGCATGCACAACCAAAATAGCTCCATTTCAGAGTAGCAACCACCTGCATGGTGCATTATGGGCAATGTAGTCAAGTAGGCAGCTGATAGGCAACAGTTTATTAGGAAGCATATAACAGATGGTAGATACTGACAGTGTGTTCCCTATGTCCCACAGGTCTCCCACACAACACTGCCTCCAGCCACAGCGTCCAGGGGCCACAGGTCAGCCACCAGCCAGCACAGGACTCAGGACCAGCCACCACAGGGACCTGCACCACCCAAACACAGTCTCCTCCTGATGCACCAGTGGCCATACTGGAGAGTGAGCCAGCACCCAGTCCCAGCCCCAGTGCCGGTGTACAGGACACGGAACCTCCACCGCGTCGCAGGCGATGTCTCAATGTCCCTCCAGTGCCACAGGGTGAGGCAGGGGACGTCTCCATGTCCGCCGCCGAGGCTGCACTCCCATGTGGTCAGCGCCTGCAGACAAGAGAGACAAGAAACATATCAGGGGCCATGCGGCGCATGGAACGCAACCAGACCACAGGGCTGCAACTGGTACACACTGAGCTGCAACAGCTAAATACCCATGTTGGTGACCTTGCACTCTCAATGAGACAACTGGTGTCAGAACTTATCACTGAGAGAGAGGGTGCAAGGCGCCGTGACCGGCAGCTCATCCACCGGCTGGACCTTATGTCTGCCTCCATCGTCCGGCTGGCTGTTAACACCACTGGGCTGTCACGGCGCACGGTCTTCCTCCAGGTGGACATGGGCCACTTTGCCAGTAATGTGGCATGTGGGCTGGGACGTATCAGCCATGCAGTAAATCTTATGGAGGCACGACAGGTGGCTAGGGGCGCAGCAGACACGCCGCAGGACAGTGAGGAGGGCTCTACCGTTAGCAGTGTCTCAGCCACAGACACCAGGGTGTTGCGCAGTGGTAGCACAAGGCAGGGCACTGCAGACGCACCAGGAACCAGCCATGGTGGGCGAGCACGGCGTAGAGTGTGAGCTACGCACTGTCCTTGACTGAAGGCACATGAGGTTAATGTGTCCTCATGCCAGGTGGACTTTTACAGCCCCTGAACTGTAGTTTATGTAAATAGTTTTTTGGTGCACATTATTAAATTCCTTGTTTGTTCCACTTCACACCTGGGCTCTTTGTGTGTGACATTAGTGAGTGTGGTGTCAGTTGCCACGTACCTTCCAAAGTATTGGTTTGCAATGTGGTCCCGTCTCTGTCTGCCTTGATTTGCAATGCTTCCATCCCCATGATGGCGATGTGGTAGCTCTTGCTCGTCATCCTCCGAATTTGGGTCTTCTGGGGTGAGAGGTAGCCCACGTCTGGTGGCAATGTTGGGCAGTATAGCGCATGCACCAACGATCTTGAAAGCTGTTATTGGGGCATACTGGAGGGCACCTCCACTTCTGTGGAGGCATCTGAATCTTGCCTTCAGCAGTCCAAAGGTCCTTTCTATGATATTTCGGGTCCTCCTATGTGCACTGTTGTATCGCCTCTCAGTCTCATTGCTGGGTTTTAAGTACAGGGTAAGTATCCATGGTCGTAGTGCATATGCACTGTTACCTGTTTGGCACAAAATGTACAATGTTAGCTGGGCATAGATGGGTTCCACATTGACCTGTGTGTATGTCTTCAAGGTGTATTCAGCTATACCTAGGAGGCATCCGTCTCCAAACTCCCCATGTTCTAGGCGTTGGTGTATCCCACTGTGCCTGAAAATGTAGGAGTCATGTGTACTCCCTGGAAATTTGGCTACCATGTCAGTGATAACATAATGGGCGTCACATACCACCTGGATGTTCAGTGAGTGGGTACACTTCCGGTTGCGGAACAGATATTCCAGATTTGCAGGAGGGCATATTTGTATATGTGTCCCGTCTACACACCAAATTACATGGGGGAAGTTGGCAATCCTGTAGAATTCCAACTTGGTGCTGTTGATTTCTGCCTCATTCCTGGGTAGGTATATGTATCTGGACATGTGTGTGAGTATGGCATCTAGGAATGCTCTGAAGAACCGTGAGAGTGCACTTTGGGATACCCCACCTGCCACGACAATGACCCCCTGATAGCTACCCGAGGCCAAGAGGTGCAGTGAGCATATCACTTGCACATGTGTGGGGATGGCGCTGCCGCGCACAGTCTGGCGTTGAAGCTGCGGATTGAGTAGATCTATTAAATCTAGGATTGCTGCACTGCTAAGTCTGTATTTATCATATATCTCCTCCTCAGTTTGTTGGAAAAGTGTCTGCCTGGTTCTGTATATCTTCTCCTGTCTCTGGCTCCTCCTCCTCATCTGCTGTGCAGCGTGGGCTCTCCTCCTCCTTGCTATAACATATATCTCCGCCATCTTGAGTAACCCAGGTGCCTTCTGGGTCTCCTTTTATACTTTGGTTCTGGTTACTACCTGCTCTGAGTTAGTGGTAAATTGGAAGTGCAAAATGGTCTTTTTGCGGCTAGTCACAATTTGCGAGTGGTTATTGCATATGGTTTGCGACTCGCAAATAGCGACTTCCTATTTGCGGGTCGCAAAATGGGGTCGCTATTTTTGCGAGTCGGTAATGGCTTGCATTGCATTTTGCGAGTCGGAAATTGGATTTTTGCATCCCATTTCCGATTTTGCGGGGTCGCAAATTGCGATTCGGCCCATTTGAGACTCGCAAAAGTTTGCTACATCTGGCCCCTAGAGCTTGCAAGAGACATTTGTTGCTTTTTATCATTTTCGATAGGGTTAATTCAAAGTGTAAATCTTGGTTGTTTTGGCCTGCATTTAAACAGATAAATATTCTATATTTTTCTAAATACTGTGTGGTGTATTTTTGTGGTGTTATACTGTGTTATTGAATGATTTATTGCACAAATACTTTACACATTGCCTTCTAAGTTAAGCCTGACTGCTCAGTGCCAAGCTACCAGAGGGCGGACACAGGAAAATTTGGATTGTGTCTGAGTTACCCTGACTAGAGTGATGGTCCTTGCTCGGACAGGGGGGAACCTGACTGCCAACCAAAGACCCCATTTCTAACACACATGACCTGGAGCAGGCCAATTATTTGAAACATTTCTCAGTTTCACAGTTATTGGATACATAACATGCCTCATGAGCATGGGAGTTACCTGTGGACACAGACAACAGAAATGAAGGACCGTCCTTCCACACATTGTTGCAACACAGCATTTTTCATAGTGATGCATTGCTGAGGATCTCTCCACCATTTCGAGACACACAGTGGCTTAGCAGGTCTTAAGATGTGTGATTTGTAGGGTTGTATTGCACATGTGACGTGTTGTATGGTGCATGTCTGAGGTCCACACCTCCTATATATGCACTGCCTCAGTCACTCAAAACAAAAATGGCTATTTTATCAAATATAATTTACTGTCATGAGTTTGGTCATGTACATCAGATGTACTTTCAAACTAGTAGGCCATTAACATATCTCCCCTTCTGGAAGCGCTCATTGATGATGGAGTGCCTGTAGATGTAGTCATCATGAGCACTGTCTTAGTAGTTTGTCAGCACATTGATGAATGTCCCCATATGGTTCACTATTCCCTGTGTACTTATGGAATATGTGTGCTTCCTGTGGTACAGGTGGGATGTAGCAGCAGGAGGCACAAGTTGCACATGTGTGCATTCTATTTCCCCAAAACACATGTAGGAATCTAGCAATGACATAGAATCCTGGCTTGTATTCCAGTTGTTTCTGCTGTGTATTGTGGAAAATTAAGTCCTGGGGTGAGAAGCTTGTGATGGCATCCAGGACGAACGGTTAGAATGCCAAAATGGATGGCTGTGATGTTCCTGCCCCTCTGGCTGTGGTGGTTTGGAATGAGCCAGATGCCAGCATGTTTTGTATTGACATCAGCATGGCTTGCCAGGGGATGTTGGTGCACCTCTGGGATGTTGACAGTGACCTTGGGAAAATCTGGTTTAAGAGCTGGATGATGGACTTTCTCCTGAGCCTGTAGGAGGTGATAATGTCTTCCACCCTGAGGTCAATGAGGGTACTTGTCTGGCGGCAGACACGTCTGTTTATGTACCAGTACCAATGCATCATTTCTTGCGCCTGGGTTGCCGATGTGCAGGAATTTTGACACATTTTGGACTATGTGCATCATTTGCCAACGATGCGTTACTTTCCCATTAACCTGTAAATATCGATGCCCTCCCATAGCATGCATTAGAATAATACTGAAGTACATTTCCAGTTGAAAGTTGCTGTTGATACCGTTTCTTGGCTGTAGGTGCAGCCCATGTGATTTAGCAACTGCTTTCCTTTCTGGGAAGTGATATACTTTGCACTTCTGTCATTTCTATGTGAAAGTAGTTTAATAGTATAGCTATAAAAAATTCAAAAGTTTGTAAATGTATTATTTATATTATATTTATGCAATCACTTCTATTTTGCCTACTTATATGCATGTTGTGTATAGAATTTTCTCATGATCTTGCAGCTTTTCATAGACGCTGAGGTCGTTAAGTTTATTTTTTCTTGCTAGTTGGGTGAGTTTATACTATTGTATTAATATATGTATATTTACTTTCTTATATCTTTTTGATAGTGTTTGATAGTTGTTATTTTCAGACAGTTTATTGCTGTTTTCAGGTTTGGGTTATTCTTTTAGGAAGTCTTTGTAAAAAGATAGAAGTTGCATAATATTGCATTATTTATTTGTTGTTTACCGTAAATATATGTTTTACTTACTTGGTTAGGTAGTTGTTGAAATGCAAATACTTATTCTAAATGGTTTGGTGAGAAAATCCAGCTGAGTTTCTTCGTTTTGCTGCATTTGTAGTTTTTACAATTAGTGTGCCTTTTATATTGTTGATTTAATTGTTTGTTTGATTTTATTGGTTAAAGTTGTTTATAGTTGTATTTCACTGGTTGGATTAGTTTTAGCTTGAATGTTTCATTCATTGGTCCTTCTATAGTAAAAGCTAATTTAGGAATTATATTTAATGCATAATATATAGTTTGCTACTTGTGATAATATATGTGTGTGTTGTGTGTGTGTCTATCTATCTATCTATCTATCTATCTATCTATCTATCTATCTATCTATCTATCTATCTATCTATCTATCAATCTATCTATCTATCTATCTATCTATCTATCTATATAAACATATATTTATATGTATATATATATATATATATGTATATGTATATATATATATATATATATATATATATACACATACATATGTCTATAGGTAGATATATGTATATATCTCAAAAGGCTCCGTCTGGGTTACCGTATCAGGATAACTCTACAGGAAATGACGTGCACTTCGGTCCGGTAAATTCACTAGATACTTCTTTAGTCACACAAAATAGGAACAAAAACATCCAACATGTTTCGCTGCAAATAACACCTTAATCATGGGTGCAGTAACTGTCAACACCAAAAGGTTTTAGAGGAGTTTCAAATGTAGAAAGCAACAATGGACAACATTATCTCTCCACACTGGCTGAAATGGCAGCAGACATCTTGGAAATTACAAAGTTTAATACCTCCCCATACAATTCAAAGACAAAGAATGTTCCAGCTCCTATGATCAATAATCCTCACCCTACCACCAACAACAAATGTACTTGCTTAAACATAAGCATCAAGCTGCCAGATACAAGTATATGTATGTATATTTACTAATATTTAAGTGAAATCTTTCTAGTTTGTGTTTATATTTATTGGGATTGTATTGTTAGAATGTTGTTATTTTCTGGGGGGGTGGGTACATTTTAGTAATTGTTTTATGTTCAATGTTCTTATCGTATATATATATTAGTGATTATTTAATTATTTTGGCAGTGTTATTTTTACCAATATTGTGATATTGGTTGTACCCTTTGTTTTGGCATAGTACATTTTTATTTAAAGGTAATATTTTAGTATCCAATATTTTTATTTTGATATAATTAAAAATGTATAATGTTAGCAATTATATTTTTGTTCTCGATGTTAGTGGCTTTACTGTTTAAGTATAGGAAGTTTATATGTTGTGATCAATATTTAATTTCGCCAAATGTTTGTGTTCCTATGTTGCATGGTTCACCATTATGTCTATGACCCTCAGTGCAAAAACAGAAAGAACATAAAAGAAAAACAAGGAGGCCTTAGGGATTAACAGATGAAATGGTAGGTGGAGGAGGATGAGAAAAATGGTAAATACATAAAGGCATAACGCATACTGGATGAGAATTGTTAAATCTAAGAAATAGTCAACATGAATTACCAACACCAGCATGAATAGTTAGAAAGACGGCTATAGCACTGGTGCCCCTGTCCAATGGGGCTTGGACAAGTGCCTGGGCCACAATGGTGCTTGTCTTGACCCCCATGGCTCACATTGGTTTTCCTGAAGGGAGAAAAGATAAAAAGAGACTGATTAGTAGTACTATCTACAAAAGGTCATTTTAAAGGCAAACAAATCTACTATCTTACTAACCAATCCACTTCCTCCTATCAACTTCCACTCTAAATATAGTTCCATATCTTATACATTGTTTCCTGCAACTGCTATTGTTCCTCCACTTGTTTCATGCATTTTTGCGATTTTGTCACGCGGAAGATATGGGCAAAGTAAACATCCCTTTGTGCACTGCACCTCTTAGAGATGGAAACTGTACTAGTGACAAAACAGTCAGGGAGGAAGGCTAAAGTGGAGTGATATATAGGTCTTGTATTCATTTAAAAGAAGCTTGCATTTAAAAGTACAAACCTCAAAATGAACTATTTGGTAGAAATAAACAGTTATGAAGTTTTGTTCCATTTGAGAGAGCTGCAACTTTGAATAGATGGACCACATTGACCAGAATGCACTGTGAGGGCCACTGAGTCTTTTGTCACTTGAAAATCACAGCTTATGCCTAGTGTTTGAATCCCAGTCCTGTTTCGAGTGTGGCCACATAGAGGTTACCTATAGATATATATGTATGCAAATAAAAAATATGTAGTAATCATACATATTTATCTATATATTAAAAATGTGTATATTTTATACATTGTTATTTACATATATGAAATATATATCACATAAAGTTGCCTCTGATAAAAAATAATGACCCTTGAAAAGAAATAATATTACATTTATTTAAATATTAAACAGCACTTACCTAACCCCACCACCTCAACGCCAAACAGGTCCAGCAGGTCCTTCTCCCAGTCTATTAGGTCAGCCAGCAGTGCATCACATGCCGCTGGGCATAGGATACCCCACTGTGGTGATGCATGCTGTGCTGCATTCTCCCATACCTCAGCTTGCGGTCTGTCAAATCGTACCTCTTTCTTGGTCTGCTTTCTGCTGCCATCATGAGTGAGATGTGCCACTGGTTGTCCCTCCACATCACTGAAAATGTGATGGGGTGCTACTCCCTTACACAGCTGTCGCCACAAGGGGTCCTTGAGGGCCTGACAGCGCTGCCTGTCTCTGCCTCAGCTAGGGAATATTGGACAACTAAAGAAAAGGGAAGATAGACAAAGATTAACAAACAGTCAAAAAATGAAAAATACAAGCAAGGAAGCAGTCAAAGAGTACCAAAAAGTAGAAATAAAGGGGCTCATTGCGTGGTCTGAACCGCCATATAATAAACACAGGGAGGGACGCCTGTGGCGGCCCTCCGCCACCTCCAGGCTACCGCTGACAGGCAGCCAGATGATGGCGAATTACAATATCCGACAGGGCAGCGCTGAAAGTAGCACTGCCCTGCGGATAATGTACCCTGTTTTCCCCAGCCTTTCCCTGGTGGGTTCCCCTGCCAGGGAAAGTCTGGCGGAAGGGGTGTTGCAGGGCCCCTCTGGGAGCCCCTGCACTGCACATGCACTTGGCATGGGCAGTGCATGGGCCCCCGCGCAGTGCCCCGTCGCGCAGGTCACTGCCCGATTTACGGGTAGTGATCTGAGCGACGGCTGCTGGTGCACCCGCCGCACTGAGGTACTGACGACGGCTCCATGTGGAGCGGTCGGCACTGTCCCAGCCCTGCATTCTGCTGGGCGGGTGGATGGAAACAATGTTTCTGCCCACCGCCCCAGCAGAATATCCGTGTTTACCGCCGTGTTCATAATGACCCCCAAAGTTTTGAAAAGAGGGGAAAGGTGTACCAGAATGACATAGATGGAGGTGGATAGGTCACGGAAACAGGGAAACAAGAGGTATAGCTTGGCATGAGCAGGCTGGAATAAACAAAATGGTTCAGTGCTCGCGCAGCATGCCTTTCCATTTCTCATTCATTTTTTAACATGAAATGCATCTTGAGTGCCATTTTTTTATGTTGCATAAATACGAGAATGCAAATTGCACAAACTTTGCACCACCTCAAGCAAAACCTCCTTTTAAACATGCCTTTGCAACCCACCACATTTGTTCAACCTTTAACTTGTTTAAGAAGCAACCAATCAAATTATTACTGGTTAGTAAACCATGCACCATATTTCCCATACCAGGTACAGACAGTCTTGTCCCCAGAGGATACCGTCTTTCTATTAGATACATCAACATGTACATTTACAGTAACTTTTGTTTTTACATGACTAAATGCCTTTTATTGCTGATTGTCTTTTTTTAAAATGATGTATGAGTTTATAGAGAAACCTGAATGAGAATGTCAGTGATGTCAATAATCCTCTGACAACCCTCTGCAGACAAACAATCCCCACTGTGCTTGGCCTTGTGCAGAAAGGTGTTGGTCCAGGCCAGAACCCAACATTCTGTGGACACCCAAAACCAGTGGTAATGACAATTGGCAACAGTGTCTGGCCAATGACCTGATCCTTTTGGGTTTTTTTTAAATGCACTTTCAGAGCCACAGGTACTCCCAGGATCCTTGAATCCTGAGCCGGTCCTTTGATCCTCCTAGGATTTGAGGATCTAGGGACGACCAACAGATCAGGAGTTGGATCTGTGGATCCTGTGAAAAAAAATGTATTTGTTTTACTTTTAACAACATCGAGGGTCTGTTTGGGACCCTTCACATAGGCGAGTGGTCAAGGTGTGCTCACTCTGCCATCTTATGTGACCTTTTTCATCTTTTTTCAGACTAACGAGCAGCATGACGTGGTGCAAGTTATGGTTAGTTTGTTGTGGGTAGACAATGAATATTATGATTTTTGTTTTTGACTCTTTAACATCATTTTTTATATTTTTCCGGTTCTTAAATTGAATCTCTTTTTTACCTTGTCTTTTTTTTTGTTCTTACATGAAACGTTTGTTGTCTTAAACCTTTCCTTAAAACAACTGTTTTTTTTCGAACATTTCTATGGAAACTAAAAAGTGTAAGGAAAAAGGTTTTTATTATGGTACTTGTTCATAGCATGGACATCACTTATGATTATGTTTCCCTGAACATATGATTGTTTTGCATGATGTGTAGAATGTTGTGAAAATTTTCAGATGTGTATTTGACCCTTCATCATTGTGTTCAGCAATCTCTGAGGCCACAGGTTGTTCTTCTTACAGTTTCTAACCACTTCCCTCTATTTCCGCTTATGATAATTCATTTGCATTCAACACTAAAAGATGCCTAATCATCTCAATATTGACAAGCTAACGCGTGCCATTATTTTGCCTTACTTGGTTTCAAAGTGTGCAAATTACCTTCCGGTCATGCACTTTTTTCTCTCTTCTGGGATAAGTAAAACATGTTCATGCCTGTGACTTTTTGGTCGGGGGTAGTAAGCCGATACTGAAGTTATAGCCACTTCTTGAATGTTTACCTCTTGCTTTTCTTCATGGCTCAAAGATCTTTTGAGTTGTTTGGAGCTTTCTGTATTCTGTCATTGATCCCATTTTCATTGCATTATGGCTTCATTAATAACTGACTTCTTTATGTCATTTTTTTGTTGAAAAATAAAAAACAAAATGGTCTCTGGATAAGGGAGGGGGTCCTTGTTTCTAAAAGACTGGAACTTGTCTATAAAGTCAGTTTCGTTTGTAGCCAGCAGATACAGTACTCTTTGGCCCAGATTAAAAAAAAGTGGTGCTTCATTAAATGAAGCACCACTTTTGTTGCGGCCTATTGTCCCCCCATAACGCCACCATGTGTGCACTGTATTAATGATATGGTGCACTATGGCGCACGTTAGGATCAATAGCGTCATAATTTCTGATGCTATTGTGGTACTTTGCAGGATTAGGACCAAAAATGTTGTCGCTAATCCTGCAATGTACGTAGACAATCATTATAAATAAATGTTTGCCTCAATTTAACGCCTGCACTGAGCAGGCAATAACAATGATGAGAAAAATGGCATGGTGGAATCAGATAGATTACACTGTGCCATTTTTCTTGGCTTCCTAATGAAGGCACCCCCCTTGCATACATTATGCTCGGTGCAGGCATAATGTGGTGCAAGGGTTTAAAAAGTGGCGCAATGTATCCTTTGCACCACTTTGTAAATGTGACACTGAGTTTTTGCCATTTCAACACCACATTAGCTTAAAACAAAGTACGCTAGTGTGGCGACAGGTGGCACTGGGTCGTTCTTAAATTTCAGCCTGCTTTTTCTTAATGTCTTCTTGGCAAAATCAGTTCAGCAGAAACATAGAACCAGAGTGGAAAGAGAAAGAAGTGGATGGGGATGAGACTGAGGTTCCAGATCACCACCTGACTCCGTGGTGTGGACATTTTTCACTGTTCCTCCTGGTGAAGAAAAAATGACATTCAAATATATTATCATCACGGCCAGCACCCCAAACTATCTTGCAGACAAGCTCACTACCTCTGGTGGATCTGGGCACACCCACAGCTAGGACTCCATAAGACTGCAGACTAGGAATTGCAAACTAAGCACAATTGTAGACCATCTCCATCCATGCACCTAGGACTGTCCCAGTCCTGCTCCAATTAAGGAAACTGTTTAGGGTTCACCTCTTTGAAGAACACTACGGGCCCGTTTTTGAATTTGGACGATGGAAAACTCTTTCTGCCAAAGTCCCAGACAGAGTGGCTGCCGCCTATGTGGCGACCACCCCACCAGTGTTAATAAGAGTTTCCCATTAGGTCAGCGGGAGGAAACCTCAGTTTCCCCCCACTGGCCTAGCAGGAAACAGATACAGCATTGTCGGCGGCTTGTAATTGAGCCGGCGGCAATGCTGTGACCTGCAAGGTTCACCAGCACCATCGAAATGTTCACTGTCTTCTAAGCAGACAGTGAACATTGCAATGGTGTAGGCCAAAGGGGCCCCTGCACTGGCCATGCCAAGTTCATGGGCAGTGCAGGAGCCCCCCTGGGGCCCCCAGCACCCGTTCTCCACCAGCCTTTTCATAATGGTGCTACCGCCATGAATATGCTGGCAGAGAACTAGGTTGTACTCCCCAGGGCAGTGCTGCTTGCAGCGCTTCCCTATCAGATTAGGACCATCACCTACCTCCAGACCACCAGGATCGCTGATCCTGGTGGAACTGGCGGCTCCCAGGCAGCCCAACTGCCAGGGTTGTAATGTGGCACTTGGACCGCTGCATTTGCGGCGGTCCGACCGCCATCCGCGAGTCTGGCGATGTAGTGACCACCAGACTTGTACTGAGGCCTTCATCACAAAGCATTAATTGATTACAATCAACTTTCCTCTCCTATTAATCATTGAATGTATGCTTGTCTTTGAACATGTACAGAGCGCTATTGCCTTTTAGCTGGATTCATATTATAGAAATACCATTCACATATATGTATGTTGCACAAATAAGGGCCAGATGTATGAAAAGTTTTTGCACTCGCAAACGGTGCGAATCGCAAAAATCGTCCGTTTGCGAGTGCAAAAACGTGGTCTGCGATGCATGAAAGGCATTCGCAGACCAAAAATAAGAAATCGCAAAATTTGCGATTTTTTGCGGTGCGACATGGTTTTGTGAGTCGCATTTTGCGATTCGGTATTTCCAGTAGGAAATTGCGAGGCGCAAAATGCGATTCGCAAAATCCAAATCGCAAATAGATGCATCAAAAAATCGCAATTAGCAATTTTTTGCAGAATGGCATTTTGCACATGCAAAATACCACTAAGTGAAACCAGGTGGTAACCAGGTGCAACCTATATAAAGAGGCCCAGAATGCCTCAGACTCTTTTCCACAATGGCTGCACTCTACGTCATGGCGAGGAGGATGAGGATCTTGGCAGGTTTGAGGAGAGGGAGGAGGGGACAGGAGCGCATTTTCAGAGTGCGCATTACACTATTTGACCTGACAGAGGAGGAAATATTTGAGAGGTATAGGTTGAACAAAGCCATGATACTTGATGTGATAGGTGAGCTACAACCCATACTTCAGCGCAGAACACTAAGGACTCACAGCATACCCACCCATGTGCAGGTATTATGCTCCCTACACCTACTCGCCTCAGGGCGCTATCAAGGGCTCATAGCAGCGGCTGGGGGGGTGTCACAGAGTACCCTCTCCAGATTTTTCAATGCATTTATCAACGCCATGCTAAGCAAACTCCAACAGTACATCAGATTCCCCCACACCCCACAGGAAATACAGAAGACAAAAATTGATTTCTACCAGATATCACAGTTCCCCCACGTACTAGGTGCCATAGATGGCACACATGTGGCAATATGTCCACCATCAGTCACAGAGTATGTGTACCGAAACCGTAAATACCAACATTCCATGAATATACAGGTGATATGCAATGCCTCCTATATCATAACTGATCTCGTGGCCAGGTACCCAGGGAGCACACATGATTCTTACATCTTTCGCCACAGCGGCATTCACACAAGACTGCTAGCTGGGGAGTTTGGTGAAGGATATCTACTAGGTAATGTCACTCTGTACAGTGGTGCATAGATGACAAACCCATGTCAGATGGCAGAGTTACTCATCACACCTTCTGTCTCTTCCAGGAGACAGTGGCTACGCAGTGCGCACCTACATGATGATGCCCTACCTCAATCCCGCAACACCAGCAGAACGGAGATACAATGCAGCACACAGAGCAACCCGCAACGTTGTGGAGCGCACATTTGGCCTGCTGAAGAGTCGCTTCCGTTGCCTCCACAAAAGTGGAGGGGCACCACAGTACAGTACAGAACCAACATGTAGAATAGTGGCTACTTGTGCAATCTTGCACAATATAGCTACAACCAGGGCATACCTATAGAAATCAGTGACACTGAATCAGATGAGGATGACGATCCCATACCACCTCTACAGCCAGCAGACAGGACCAGTGCAGCAGAGGGAAGGCAAAGGCGTTCCGACATCACACACAACCATTTCAGATGTGAGTATGAATGACAAAAATCCACTGACAACTGTACCTGTAGTGATAGAAATGTATTACGTTACATCAGGTAATGAATGAGTGATAAATGAAGTAAACAGGTGAAGGAAAAAACTAAAATTAACAAAAGAACTGAGTCACGCAGTATTACGTCATAGTGGCAACACCAGTGTAAATGCGGCAAGAGTCACTTTCTCCTCCCACGCACACCACTCGGGTGCCCAGTTAACTCACTGGCACCTTGAATGTCACCTTCAGTGTCAGTGCTGCGCCTGGCACTGTGCCGTCTGGTGTCTGCTGCAGGTACAGCCACACTACTGAGGTTAGAACTGTCCTCAGTGTCCCCCAAGGCTACTTCACTGGGAGTGGCAGATCTCTGTCCCATGACAAGTTCAATCACATTAGTGATGTGCACAAGGCCCTGGACCACGTCCCTGCTGGTGTGTGTAGCCTCCACTTGTGCCGCCACAGCGCGACGGGCGATGAGTGCTGTGGAGTTCGCCATCCTGTTGGAGGACCTGCAGTAGCTGCCAAACATTGTCCTGAATCAGTATTCTTGTCTGCGCCGGCTAACCCTTTCATGGCGCAGCTCCTGGCAGAGGTCACACACTGCACTAGTAAGGTCCCTAGTGTCCTCAGAAGCCTGCACCTGTCCCTCACGCAGCTGTGTGATGTTGCTGTTCAGTGCGTCCAACTGCCGATGCAGGCCCATCATGTGTCTATTGTGAACTCTCAGGTTCAGGTCCAAACTAAGTATGCAATTGTTTTGCAGGCGCTGTTGCTGCAACATAGCAGCCTCAAGGCCCCCGAACAAGGACGGACCGTCACCTGCCTCATGAGGTTGCTGCTGGGACACTGTGGCACTCCTGTGTTGTGCTGGCTGACCCCTGCTCTCCAGTATCTGGCTACACCTGCCTGGTGCAGACGGTGTGCTTGGCCCTTCCTGCTGCACATCCAAGTCGCCGCTGAAGTCTGGCAGTGGTAGTGCCCTGGGCCTGCGGCAGACAGTGGAGATGTGGAGGGACCCACTGGTGTTGGTGTCAGAGGGCTGCTGGGTGTCCGTCTCCCCTACACATGGACTGTGTGTGGCTGCTGGGCCTGGCCCACCTGCAACAACAATATGCAGCATGTCAGTTCTGTATGTTACATTATCTGTCTGAAAATGGTAATAAAGGTACAGGTACTGCTCTACATGGTGTTGTGTATGTTGTGTTACCTTGGGTGTCACTATGCTTCATTACATTGTTATGCTACTGGCTGTACTAGTTAGTGGACCGCAACTCCCATAATGCATTGTTGTGCTGCTTCTAAGATGTGGACTGGACTACTTCACACACTACTTCACATTACATGCTAATTCCTAAGGGGCTTTTGTGCATACACATATTGGGTTCACAAACAACATTGCACTTACCTTGGCTGGTACTCGGTTGACCGGAGGTGTCGATATCTGTGACCCCTGTCACAGCTTCAGGGAGGAGTGTGGATTCCACCAGGTCCTCCAGTGGTGTGGATGGTGGTTCGGTTGGTGGTCCGCCACCTGTGCCCCTGGCCTCCGCATGTCTCCTTGCCACCCTCTCCTTTGCCCGGGAGCGCAGGTCGTACCACCTTTTCTTAATCTCCTCTATGGAGCGCTGTGCCACTCCAATGGCACAGATTTTTCCCTGGATGTCCAGCCATAACCTTCTTTTTTTGCTCTCAGGAACCTGGAGTGAAGATTTCCCAAACAGGCGGTCATGGCTCCTCACAACCTCTTCAGTCAGTACCTCCAGCTCCTGTTCACTAAACTTGAGCTTGCGCTTCCTCTCCTGCTTCTCCTGTGATGTTCCTAGGGTCTCCATCCTGGCTCAGGTGTTTCTGCTCCTGCTGAGTGCTGCTCTATGTGGCTGGGGTGCTCTCTCTCAGGATGCTGGTTTGGGTGTGGCACCTGAAACTGCCTGGGATGACTCATTTCCTGCTGGTGATGTCATCAGGCTCCTCCAGGTGTGCATTCTCGAACTTTTTCGCAATTTGCTATTTTTTACCAAATCGCAAAAAAATCGCAAATTGCGAGAATGCCAATTGCGCTTCGGTAAATGGGCCTCGCAAACCACAAATATTGATTTTTAAGAAATCGCTAATTCTGAATCGCAATTTTGTTACATGGCCAATTGCGACTTGGAAATAGCGATTTCTTAAAAATCGCTATTTGCTATTCTCAGACCCCAGTTTTCATACATATGGCCCCAAATCTTCTGAACAACATTAATGCAGTAGACTCATAATGCATAACATGAAAGGCAGTTCATAGCACAAAAATTAACAGGAAAAGAGAACCCAAACAGCATCTTCTGCAACTATGCCATATGCCTGAACAGATTCTACAGGAGGCAAAGGAAGCTGTTGTTCCCTGTTATCAAACTGTGAAAGTGCAGTGTTTACTGTGTAGCACCGACATCTCCTTTGATTAGCAAAATTAGATGCTAAACTGAAGTTAATTAAAGAACTCAAGAAGATTTGCAAAAAAGGTGCTCCTTTTCAATTCTTTGTTCCCTTCTAAATAATAGTGCTGTGATACTATGACTGTTTTTGGTGTCCACAAAAAACAAAAATCACAAAAATATATATCTATAAACATCAAAAAACTTTCCTTTCGGAAGCAACTTTCAGGTTATAAAAAAAGGTTATAAAAAGGTAAAAAATATACGGTGCTTGTTTTTTCTATGAGTCAGATAAAGAACTCAGGAACATAGGAGGTTGACTGAGGGAGAAAGTGTGTGGTAAAGGAAGGAAGTGAGTGAGAGGGGCCGAGCAGGTGAGTCTGAAAGTAAGTTTGACAGTAAGTAAGAAAGAGTGGGTCAAAGTGAGAGCATGAGGGAATGTGTAAGGCAAAGTGAGTGTGTGAGAGAGAGGAAAACTAAGAATATGAATGAAAATAGTAATGAAAGGTGGTGAGTAAAGTGTGAGGGAGAGTTAGAATCACTAAAAGCACGTTTTTCACTGAGCCAAAGGCTGAGCATGTGTAAATGAGGGCGAGAGTGAGATGGTGTATGTGGGCAAGTGTAAACAGAGAGTGAGTGAGAGATAGTATGTAAAAATGAAGAAGGGTGTGAGGGGTAGAGAGAAGGTCAGTGAAAGGCAGAAGCGAGATACGCATAAGTGTGAGTGAGTGACAGAGAGTGAGAAAAAGTAATGAAGTCAATGAGTGAAGTGGACAAGGAAAATGATGTAGTTAATGAGAGCATGAGAGGTTATGTATTAAAGTGAGAGAGACTGGCAGTGAATGAAGGTAGAGGAGAGTGTGAATAAGGGGCAGAGGGAGGTCATGACAGAGCAGGTAAATAAAACAATAAGACTGAGTGAGAGGGAGTGAATAAAGAAGGATTGAGAATGATTGAGAAAAAATTAGAAAAACAAAGGGGGCTATTAAGTGAAAACACAAGTCAATGTAAATGAGGCAGTAACTGGGTGCGAGTGAGTAAGATAGAGAAAGAGAGACAAAGTGTGAGCGGGTATGAGAGAGAATGTGAGATAGGCACAGTGTATGAGAGAGTGAGTAGAAAAGTAAGTGAGACACTGAGTGAAAGGGACTATTCCTCTTTCATGCACTCCAGCTGATTTGTTGATAATTGGACTTTTGAATAATTGACTAAATGAGTGGCTATTTGCACATAGAGCTGCCACTTGCTACAGCTCCCACCTTCCAGGTTATATATCACAGTGACATAACACCAGTGTCAGTGCTTAAGTTGTAAAGGAATAAGTATCAGGGCCCAAAGACTTTCTCAGAAATGCAAAATAAACCAGAAATGTCAGAGACGATGAATACCAGGGCTGCCAAACACTGACTCCACCTTATGCTTCTTTCATCCACGACTAGGCACTTCCTGCCCTTTGATTGGCGGGCTCTTGTTTGTTCAAATCTGTGAGGAAAAATATGGACCCAAAAATAAGTCCCTGGAGGGCCCCACCTGTAGCTGCCAACTCAAATGAAACACTTGCCTCAGTGTTTACTTCTATGGATAAGCAGTGGGTCTTTAACCCTCAATTCTTTAAGACATCTGAGGACAAATTACAAGTAGAACACAGACACAGAATTTCTGCTGCTTTGCATGCAGGCCACAATTACCAGTGAGTGAATTAGTCAGTGCTGCAATAAGAATACAAAACAAAAAACAAATCAGAAAATTTAAGAAATTCCTTCATAAAAGGGACTTCTGTGATTTTGACCTCTGAAGAATAAAAACTGAGTTGTCTCACCTGAATCTGAGTGTGAGGCCCTTATGTCAACATAGGCTTCTGGAGTGGACACATTAGCTCACTGAGCCACCTTGTCAGATTTAGGGCCTCATTACGACTGCAGTGTTCTGACAGTAAGACCGCTCTACAGTAGTGGCGGGCACCAAAAGATCACCCTGTTGGCAGTCATTCATAGCACCGTATTATGAGTTACACAGCCAGGACTGCGAAATCCTGTCAAAATTCAGACACCGCCAGGACTCTGAAGGGTGGGAAAAAGACAGTTCCACCACCAGCACGACCAGCCCATCAAAACTCCTCCAAACCGATTAGGGCCCACAAAACACAATAGTGTTTCTCCCATGGCAGTAAACTAATGGCGGTGCGAACCGCCGTGGTCGGCTGTGTATAGAGCAATACACCACACCCCATTGGAGTTTGAATTCCACACACCTGACACACATCCACACATCCGACAAACCTACAAACTGCACTATTAAACACACCCCTTCACATCCCACAATACTTTGCATCAAAAATACCATACACTGCAAGATAGAGACCGCACACAGAAATTAGGAACCATTGACTAGGCACCCCTCAGCACTCCAAATACCACTCATCACACATCTGCACATCATAAATATACCACCATTTTTTTTTCCTGACACCACCAGTCACACACTCACAACATAGGACCCACACCCCAACACCATTTTTTCCTTAGCGTTTTGTCCACCACTACCATGTCCCACAAAAACATCCCCAATTCACAGACAATTAGTTGAGGGTCATGGCGAACAAAATCATCAGGGTGGAGCCACACCTACTTGGAGCACAAGTCCAACAAACCTCTCTTACCAGGACAATGGAGATGTGGCAAAATATAGTAAACAGGGTAAATTCTGTAGGCAGCTATCCAAGCACAAGGGAGGACATCAGGAAAAGGTGGAACAACCTCAGGGGGAAGGTAAGTTCCATGGCTGCCAGGCAACATCTGGCAGTCCGCAAGATTGGCGGTGGGCTCTCACCTCATCCCCCAATGTTCACATCATGGGAGGAGAAAGTCTTGGACATCCTGCATCCTGAGGGCTTGACAGTAATACCTGGGGAAGTGGAGTAGGGTAAGTCACAACACTGAAAATGTCACCCTAAAGTTCTGTCTTGCATGCTCACTGATCACCTTTTGATGTCTTAGCAGTCAACACACTCACCTCCCCTGTGTCTAACTGTCGAAATACCTCTCTCTGGCATACCACATGTCAACTAAACTCACCTGGTGGCACAGTGTCTGTGAATGGTGTAGGTAGTATGAGGACTGACTGCACTACAGCTCCCACCAGGCACTGTTCTACCATTAAGAAAAGCAGAACAGTGTACCATTTGAAAGATAGCCTCGTATGTCAACTACACAATCAACTAATCCCATCTGAATGATTCACAATATCACAGACTAGGGCAATGACAGCAGTGCCATGGGCATCTGCTGGTACAATACAACCAACACACAGCTACAGCTGTGTCCCCAGCTAAAATGGCCCTTCCCAACACCCATTGAAAGCAAGTCAGGTGAGAGGAACACACTTATCTGCAGTGTGCTGTACTAGGTGTAACCTGATATATATGGCCAGGTAGATTGGTTACCCCTAAGCTGATGTACAAGTCGGTTTCCACTTCACATTCTGCAGCTGTATGGTGTCTCAATACTGTACTATTGCAAACTAGGAGCTAACATGACCAATATTAACCTACACAGCAGACAAGATATGAGTCTTTCAACAGATATACAACTGTCTAACTAATCTAGTATCCTGTAGCAAGGTGTATGTCATAGGAATTCCCTGTGTCCCATATAGGTCTACCCCAGATTTGAAAGCAGGTGCCACTTTCATATCAGGGAATCTAGCTAAGCCTTTCTGTACATGGCTCAAAACATATCTACCTGTCAATGTTTGATACCACATGTTGCATTACAGTCTGTAACTGTCTGTAACACGTCACCTACCCATTGCGAACAGAGAGAAGACACCTAAGACAGCCACTTACCACTGGATGAAGTCCTCAGTGAGGATAACAACCCTGGATGTGCGGACATTGAGGATGACTCTGGCCCATCTGGGACACCTAGTCAGTCTACAACTGTCAGCCTCACCTTACCTACGTAGACCCCTGTCAATCCTGTCGCATCTACATCCCAAGCAACCCCTTGTGTGTCTCAGATAGACCCTGCTGACTGTGTTACAACCACTCTTCATTTTACAAAGGCACAAGGACACTGGACTTGAGACTCCAAATGTTGAAGCAGCTACCCTGATGATTACAATCACCATGACTTGACCCTTCACTGTGTGCGCCTAATGATTTGATTCCATTCCTTAAATATCCATGAGCACGTGTAAATAAACACTACTAAACTACATATCATGTTTGAGAGTCATTTTGCAGCTATTGTGAACAGTTAACTGTGAAATTTGTTGCTTACAGATAGTATTCACATATGTATCAAATCTGTTAAGTTCCATCTCACATGTACTGTTAAATCTGGGTCAGATATATGTACATTTAGACAAATGTACACATTCCTACTCACATTTATTGCAGTTTTCCTGCACATAGGTTGACAAAATGCCAAATGTCACACAGTGCAGTACAGCTTTACAATTTAAAGCTTCAGCATAGGTCTGAATAACAAACATCCCACAGACTATTAAAGTTAGGGACATGTCAGTCTTTGTCTATACAAATAGGCAAACTGATTGGTTATATTAGTCATCAGCTAAAGCCTTATCTCATTCCCATACCATTCTCCTCTAGTGGCCTGCAATGAGTTAACACATTGATAGCTACATACAAGTTAAATAGCTTCTGCATCAAACCATTGAGAAGGTGGAGGTTATGGATTGCACAGGATGATGTGTCACATACACAAGATCACACATTTGACACCTTTGGCCCAGATACCGTTGCACACAGGTCGAATGTGTGGAACGGTACACTACCATTCCACTGTCCTGACAATCTGGACATGAAACTCATATACCACTAATATGATGACATACAGTATCTGGATCTATCCATGTTCACCTCACATGTCACACCTGCAAATCCCACCTGTCTGTGACACAATTCAAAAATATCCAAATGAGGATGATCTTGTGAAGAAATCTGGAAAGTACAAATGTGACACAAAAAGTATAGGAAGGTAATTGTACGGGTGACCTATTAAGACATGTCCTAAAAACAGTATTAACACTGATCGTGCAGTGTGACAAACATTAGCAAAGGAGATCCTCACAATAATCACAACTCCAAGTATAATTTTGCATGCACACCTGAGCTATATACTGCTGGGAAACTAATGAGCTGAAAAGAGGAGGGATCCACCATACAAATCTAGCCTTTAGGAGCCCACATGTCTTCTCCACAATGCACCTTGCCCTTCTATGGCCCTCATTGAAGTGAATTTCCCCTGGCGTGGTTGGGTGCCTCACTGGTGTAAGCCAGGGACAGTTTGGGTAGCCAGAATACCCCAAAAAAATAGTTACATGTGCGCAAACATAAATGTTTCAAAGCCTTACATTTGGCAGCAGACATAAGATACTGACACACATCACATATATCACTTACCAACCAGACAGGCCCTCTCTGTGTACTGTTGTGTCATCAGCAGTGGGATATTGCAATTCTACATGATGAAGGCATCATGAACTGAACCCAGGTACTTTGCACATACTTGGGAAATGTAGAGGTCTTCCAAACACACTATTTGCACATTTATGGAGTAGAAGTTCTTCCTGTTCTGATACACCTGTTCATTGCCATTTGAAGGAATCAATGCGACATGGTTCCCATCAATGGCTCCCACCACATGTGGGATGTGTGCCAAAGCAAAAAAATCTGCCTTTACATGGGCCAAATCCTCACATTATAGAAATCTGATGTAGCTGCCCAGGTGTTTTAACAATGCAAAGAGTACATCCTTCATGACCAGACTGAACAGAGGCTGGGACATGCCTTCAGTTATGGCCACAGTATTCTGAACGGACCCTGTGGCTAGGAAATGCAGCACTGACATGATTTGTACAATGGGTGGTCTGTTATTTGGATGACGAATGGCAGGCATCAGTTCTGGCTCCAACTGATGACACAGATCCATGACTGTCTGCCTATCCAGGAGGTAGATCTGGATGATATGTCGATCCTCCATGGTCTGCTAGAGGAGGGTACACTGGAGGCTGTCTGACTCTTCTCATTCCAGGGTAACTCGATGAAGGAATACAAGAAGGTATGTCGATCAGTCATTGTGCCCATTGTAAGTGTGGATCCACATATGTCACACATGATGTGTCGACATGACATAAGGAATAGTGGAACATGTTACACTCAACATACCTAGGGAAATAATGGCTTATTGCTGCAATGTCATCCCTTTATCTCGATTATGACTAGGAAACGGATATCCATGTCCCTGAAAGTCTCAGTGAAAATTACATTAATACCATCTAACCAATTGCCATTAGGGTGGGTGCAGACCATGCCACTAATGATACATAACTCACATATTATGTATCTTACAACATGTAAAATAACTTGTAATTTAAATACATGGTTTCTCAAAGCTAACACTGAAAACTGGTTGTATGATGGAACAATGTATATGAAAATTACGCATGCCTTAACAACGCGGTCAGAACAATGACTGTGTTGTTTCCATGCATGCTTTACCACACGTCTTTACACAGATTTTTTGTTGCAAAAGCATGTATAGTATAGGCATGTGTGGGAACATCATGCATGGTTCTATCATGCCACCCCTACCCACCCTAAGGCCCCAAAATATCCCACCTATAACACTTAAACTACCCACCCCCACCTGCCCTAAAATCAAACCTACAGTGACCCACTCACCCCACCCCTAAAAACAAAACTACTCCAACCCTCCCACCCATGCCACTAAAATCAAAACTACCCTGTCCCCACCACCCTGCCCGTAAAAACAAAACAACCCTGGCTCCTTACCCCTAAAACTGAACTACCCCAACACCCCCACCCCAATAGTCCCCACAAACCCAGATCGCTAAAACGTTCCCCGACCGCCACATCCTATAAACAACCAACCCCCCCCATCAGCTCTAAAAATAAAACTACTCTGACCTCCCCACTCCCGCCCTTAAAAACAAAACTAACCCGACCCCCCCACCCACCCCTAAAAACAAAACTACTCCATCCTCGCCACCCCTAAAAACCTACTAACCCAACCCCTACCCCTGCTCCTAAAAACTGAACTACCCTGAAGCCCCACACACCTTGAGCCCTAAAACCTCCTGACCCCACCCACCCTAAAAACAACCAACCCTCCCACACGCCCTAAAAACAAAATAACCCTGACCACCCACCTGCCCTAAAAACAAAATTCCTAAAAAAATAGCCCAACCCCCAACCCCAAGCCCTTAATTCATCCCACCCCTAAAAACTACCCCCAACCCTACCCAGCCCCACTTACCTGACTGCGCCCTCTTCCAATCCACCCTAAAAAAATCCAAAACATCCCCCCACCCTGCCCCTAGAAAGAAAGCAGCCCAATGCCCTACCCCCACCCAAAGCCCTAAAATCTTCCCCCATCTGTGCTCGAACCCCACTTACCTGACTGTGTCCTCTCCCGATCCACTCTGCCTTTTTCTCTGCCTTAACCACGCATATGCATAGTTCAGCACATGCGTGGTTAAGGCAGAGAAAAAGGCAGTTTTTTTTCCGACAAACTCTTGATTGGGAAACGCATTGTTCAGGAAGTTTCCCCTTAAAACTATGATGTAGATATGTTTCTGACCTCGTGACACATCTTAATTTGACCTTTTCAGACCATTTGAACTTTTCAGACCATTTAAGGACCTTAAAATGGTAGCTGCCTGACCTACTAAACTGGACATTAGAAAATGACCTACGTACTCCGCCGGTAGTCGTCCTGGCAGTAAACGGATACTACCACAGTAGATATTGTCATTAGAACACATTGCTGCCTTTGGTGGTCTAGGGCCAATGGTGATGTCCACCAGCGGTGGACCACCAATTCATACTTCATCTCTCCCTTGACTCCTGATACTACTGCCAGCAAGATCTCCATGACTTGAGCTGCTGTGTACTGCCTCTGGAAGCAATTATGCTACCTCTACAGGTGATAGGGCCCCTGACTTCCCACCCGAGGAGCTTGAGAAACGGTGGAGGAGGTCCTACCCCTGTATAGATAGCTCTATGAGGAGCAGGTAAGTGCCCCATGTGCACAAACGTTTCCTTAGCCCAGCTATACTTGGTAAAACTAAACAAAGGCTGATGGGCAAGATTATTGATTGTGTGCTTAAAGTCTGTAGGGTGCCAAAGTTGTTATAGAATTGGATGAGTTCCTGGTCATGTACTTACATTTGTTGTCAGATTGTGAGTCCTGAGACATTGTAGCGAGTTTTTCATGTATGTTCCCTGACCCACCTTGTGAGTCTTGCACAAGGTTAATGGAGTTGGTTTACCCTACTCTTCCTGAAAGAGCACATTTGCTAATGTGTTTGCTAATGTGTTTGCTGTCTGGTTGTATGTGATGACATGACAGTTGGTGCAGAAGATGCATGTTGTCTGCCTGTTTCCACCTCGCATCTGGCCTCACTGCGAATGCTCATGTATCAGTGGAGGGGATTTTAAAGACAATCTACGTTTGGCTTGTTGTACTAACTAGTTATAACCCTGCCTGTTGTAGTATGGTACATGTGGACATGAGATACTTTTTTTTCCATGTCAAACATGCAGGTCAACGCCCCTCAGAAGAAGGGAATTTAGCATGCCATCGGCAATAAAGTGTGGACACTTGGGGTCAACAGCCGGCGAGCTCCCACTGTCGTAAGAGGCGGGAGGACCTGGGGAGCTGGGCCCAAAAGACTGCAGCGGCCCAGCTGGGGATGTCCTCTCAACGAGGACGGGGTGCCTGTCATCCATGACCCCCCTAATGGCCTGCATTTTGCCAGTGGCCTACCCTGAGTCGGATGGGCATTTGAAGGCAGCACAGCAGCCACCAGGGGGTAAGTCCAGACCTAACTGATGTTTGTCCTTTTACCAGGTGATTGAGTGAGGGAACAGAACGTTGGATCTGACAATGTGGTAAGTGCAAAGTTAGGTAACACAAAAGGATGATGGACGGAGCTCTGAAACGTTTTTAACACTCATCCCCAGTCACAGATCTGGGTTTAATCCATTGTTCTTTTGCTCACCCTCTCACCCCATTTTGGACACAGCTGTTGCAAATCAGTCTTGAACCTGTTCCCTATAGGAACAGCCCAGACTGAATTGCCAGGTCAGGTCCTCCCTGGACCAAACACAACCATCCTGGGAACGGTTTCAGAGTATCATCCTTCATCAGTCAGGCTAGAATGAATCAGTGGCACAGTGAACAAGGGATCCATGTCTGGGCATACCCTTTCTACTTAGGGAACTTTAGCAACACAAAAGGATGATGGAAGGAGCGCTGAAACTTTTCAAACACTCACCCCCAGTCAGAGATCTGGGTTTAACCCATCATTCATTTGCTCACCATGCCACATCTGTTTGGACCCAATATGCAAATCAGTCTTGACCCTATTCCCCGTGGGGACAGCCCAGCCCAAACTGCCAGGGCTGGTCCTCCCTGGACCTGAAACAGCCATCCTTTGACCGGTTTCAGAGTATCACCATTCATCAACCAGGCTAGCTTGAAACCAGTGGCACAGTGAGCAAGGGACCGATGTCTGGGCATATCCTTCCCACTTTAAGAGCACAAAAGGATGATGGACGGACTGCTTGAAAAGTTTCAACACTCTATCCATCATTTTATTTTGTGATGTTGCTATGTGTGCCCTTAATAGCTAGGGTATGCCCAGTCTTGGGTACCTTGCTTGGCAGTTTGGGCTGGACTGCTCCCAGGGGGGGGCAGGGTCAAGACTGATTTGCATATGGCTGGGTCCGGAAAGGGGTGACATGGCAAGAAAAATAATGATTCATTAAACCCAGATCCATGACTTTAGGTGAGTGTTTGAAAAGTTTCAACACTTCATCCATCATTTTACTTTGTGATGTTGCTATGTGCGCCCTAAGTGGCTAGGGTGTGCCCAGGTGTGAATCCCTTGCTTGCTGCACTGTTGGATTCAAGCTAGCCTGGCTGATTAAGGGTGATACTCTGAAACTGGTCCCAGGATGCTTGAATCCTGTCCAGAGAGTTCCTGACTTGGCAGTTCAGCCAGGACTGCTCCTATAGGGAACAGAGCCAAGACTGATTTGCATATGGCTGGGTCCAAACTGTGGTGATGTGGCAAACAAAATAACAATGGATTAAACTCAGATCTGTGATTGGTGGTGAGTGTTTGAAAAGTTTCAAGTTCTCCATCCATCATTTTATTGTGTGATGTTTCTATGTGCACCCTAAGTAGCAAGGTTATGCCCACGTGTGGGACCCTTGCTTGCTGTGCCACTGGATTCAAGCTAGCCTGGCTGATGAATGGTGATATCTTGAAACCGGCCCCAGGATGCTTCAATCCTGTTCATGGAGGACCTGGCATAGGAGTTCGGGCTGGACTATTCCCATAGGGAACAGAGTCAAGACTGAGTTGCACATGGCTGGGTCCAAACGGGGGTGACGTTGCAAACAAAATAATGATGGATTAAACCCAGATCTGGGGGTGAGTGTTTGAAAAGTTTCCATAATTGTTTTTGTGATGTTGGTAAGTGCAAAGTGTCACAGATTCCCTGTGTACACATAGATGTAACATAGCCATCTATAGCACACAGGTGCTATCAACTATGTTGTTCCTTCAGTACAATAGCATAGAATGGTGCACATATTTCAATACCATATGTGTACACTACACTGCATTTTCTACTTTGGCGATTGTAGATACACATCAACAGGTAAATACTCCCAATGTAATGATGGAAAAGTGCATAGGTCCTTGATCTCTGTCCTCTGCAATGTCTCAAGGTTCCTGTTTATGTGCAACATAGAGTCTGACATAAACTATTCATCACTAGTTTTCTAATGTTTTCTGATACGTAACAGCAGCATGTGAGCCTCATCAAGGTTGAGAACATGCACATTGGATACCATTGAGGTGTTCCAACATTTCTATAGGCATACATATATTGATATCTGAAGCTAGGAATGCTAAAACCTTGCTAATGTTCTGTTAGTGGATAGTGTCACACAGTATTGTTCTTGGGCATATTGTTGTAGGCATAACACATAGGCAACGGTAGCCGATTCACAGTTACATTCTTGTCAGATATGTATCAACATCATGTATCATTTGAAGGTTCAGGGAAGACTCAACATTGCAAATAGTTATGTATACTTGCTGTGTCTATGAAGGATGTGACAAATGAGTCCTGGCTGTTTGGAAGTCAAATGTTGGCATTGATACCTATGTGGTGCAGGTGTGGTAGTTCAGTAGTAATGTAAATGTGTGTTGGCTTATGGCTTGCATCTTGGTAAGTGTACTTGTCACATTAGCAACACATGTGCTTTGGCCCAGAGAATACTCCACAGGCAGATGTGGGGCTTGGCATGTCTGATGTGTGTGTAGTGATTTACCCAATTAGTCATTGGCCCATTGATAAACTAATAGCGTGAATATGTAGGTCTGATTGCGCAGTTTAGGTGTCCATATTTCTGGTACACCTTTTTGACATCTTGTGGTTGTTTGTGGGACATAGGTCAGAGCTAACTTGGCCCTTACTTGACTAATGATGTATGTTGTCTGAAAACAAATGACCTAGATGAGTTGGTCCATATTGTATTTTAAATACTTGATACATCACTATTGGTGGATATGTGTCTGACATGTGATCTGACTCCTTTACTTTAACTTGCAATGGATGGCAATTTGAGCTCTTACAGGTCTGCATCTGTCCATTGTGTATGGTCATAAATATGTGGAATGAAGAAAGTTTAGCTTGCCTACACTAGGCTTGCTTACTTGACCCTTACAACAGGTGTCATAGTCTGGTACATAAAAGGCATAGAAATGCACTTTGTGCCTCGAAACCCTAGGCCTACCTGTCATGTCCCTCATTGCTACTGCAGTTGTACATGCCAAATTACATGCTATGACACATGAGGGTATGTGTCAGACATTAAACAATCGTGACACACTCCTGTGATTATATGACGGAACACCGAATTAAAAACAACTACTAACCTTAACAACGAGGTCGGAACACCGACCTCGTCCTTACTACTAATGATTTTACCACAAATGCCTTAACAACGATATTTTGTTGTAAAGGCATTCCTGATAAAATCATTAGCAATAGGCACCATTCACCCTACATCCCTCACCCCACCCCCAAACCCCACCCCAAAACCTAAAACCCGCTGACCCCCCACCCACTCCCCAAAACCAAAAACGCCCCACCCCCCAACCCCACCCTAAAACCTAAAACCCCCTGACCACCCACCCACTCCCCAAAACCAAAAACGCCCCACCCCTCCAACCCCACCCCAAAACCTAAAACCCCCTGACCCCCCACCCACTCCACAAAACCAAAAACGCCCCACCCCCCCAACCCCACCCCAAAACCTAAAAACCCCTGACCCCCACCCCCTCCCCAAAACCAAAAACACCCCACCCACCCAACCCCACCCCAAAACCTTAAACCCCCTAACCACCCACCCCCTCCCCAAAACCAAAAACGCCCCACCCCCCCAACCCCACCCCAAAACCCCCTAACCCCCACCCCCTCCCCAAAACCAAAAAACGCCCCACCCCCCCAACCCCACCCCAAAACCTAAAACCCCCTGACCCCCCACCCCCACCCCAAAACCTAAACCCACCACTTACCTTTGCCAACTCCCTTCTTTGTACCTTAACCACGCATGTTCGTTGTTCAGAACATACGTAGTTAAGGCACAAAAATACGAAGTCGTGGTTAAAAAAAGCGTTGTTACGCTTTCGTTAACCACAACTTTCGTAATAAAAAAGTCATAAAAAAGGATGTTTCCCCACTCCTGTATGTGGCACAGCATAAAATATATGCCCACTGTAAATGTATTCTTCTTCACACACGTTGACACACGTTGACGTGTGTCATTACCCTGCGGAGTATCCCGAACATCCCAGAGGAGGGGGAGCCTGCAGTGCCACCGTATGAGAATCCTGAAATGCCAAGTGAGGATGACAGCGGTGAGGAGGAAGGAGCTGACTGGCGGGAAGATCTCATCAACAGCTACTTTTCATGAGTGTAAGTATGTCACATGATGTAATGACTATTACTGTAAAATGAGCTGTAGTTGTGGAGTTGAGTGTTTTAGTGACAACTAGGAAGTTGATACTCTGCAATATTCATCCAAAGACTGCTTGAAGTGTTACCCTTTCACAAATTTCCACCTTGATGATGTAGCTTTGTCTGTGTCAGTTTCCTTGGAATGTAATTACATTTCCAGTTTGCTTGCTGTGTGATTTGTGTAATAGGTATGCTTTGAAGCCTATACTCCTTGTTTTGTCTTTGTACAGGTACCTTCACCATGACATCCTTATATGGGCATTTCAGAATGGTGACGTTGGCAGATATCTGATGCCATTCTGACATACAAAGTGGACATGGATTGTTCCAGGTAATATAGGTTACAGATTTGGGGTGTATGAGACATGTGCCAAGGTAGCTTGCACAGTGTTTGGGTGGAAGGTCAGAAGTACATATTGGACTTGTTTTGTGTGCTGTGTGTTATCATATGAGCATGAAATATGCAGTCATCGATCACGATCAAGTCATTCACCCTCCACATTGACTAAATACTATTCTTGTATGACCTGTATAAAGCTGTAGGTGTGTTTCATTATTGTAGGCCACAGTGCCTGTGCCAGAACACAGACATATGTTTGTGTCACACCACCAGATGCATGGTCATTACACTATGCTAGGCCTGTTGTACTGCCTTCTGTCTGTATCTTGGATTATGTGATGTTGGATTACTTTGGTATGGCATGTGATAAGGCTCAAGCTGCTGACATCATCTACTTTAATGTTTACCTATTCTACAGGACAATGTCTGACAAATCCCTCCTTTCCATGGTCTGGGAGCTGTATCCTGGAGTAAGTTGTTAGTCTCAATAAGAGTCACATATTGTGTTATCAAAAAGGTCCAGATAAACTGACAGCCTATGTGCTATACACTGGAATAAAATGTTTGGTGTGACCAGACACTTGCACTTATGTATTTATGTGTATTGATTGTTATCCTCAGTAGGACACTGTGTACCTGTAACATATCTCTCCTTCCACCAGTATGTTATATTTTCATCATATCATCCACATTGTCTTACATCTCTACATAGCAAAATGATCAAATTAGGCAAGCAGACAATGAGATTGTGATGGGTGAATTGATTACAGTGCTGATACAGTGAAGAACAGTTTGACAGAAAAGAAGAAACATAATAAAGTGAAGGTGTCAGTCATGGTGAATGAAATTATTGGAATAGATATCACACCATTGGAAGTCGAAAGTCCAGAGTACTCCTCTCATTGGAACTGCTGGGCAGTTCAGGGTCAGTCAACAGAGTGATTGTGTGGTACATAAAGCAGTTCATTAAGGAAGAGTCACTTGCTGGCAGTGGTGGGTGTCTTGCCATCTGCACCTCCTAGATTCTTCACCAGATGTCCCTGCTTGCATGGTGGGTGGGATCTGTTGCTACAGAGACAGGGGTGTCTGAGACTTGTTTCTTTGGTAGGACCTCCATTCCAGTGGCTGGCAACGATGAAGAAGGGCCTGATATTGATGTGTCAAAGGAAGAGGTGTTGTAGAGTCCTGCTCAGGGTGGTATTAATGTCCCTTATCACCCCTGTTAGGAGGCTATGTTGGTATTGTGAGCCTCCCATTGTTCATGCATAGCTCTATGGATGTCCCTCTGTAGCTGCTTCATTTCTTGGAATTCATTCAAGACCTGGCCCATCACGCCTTGAGACCCATGCTAAACCCCCAAGATATTGCTGATGGTGTCCTGGCCATGAGCATCCCCAGTGGCCTCACCCCCCTGGGCCACAGCATCCCTCCCATGCACCCTACCCTCATGGGACTGTACCCTTGCCACAGGGTGCCCTTTCTCACTTGGTCCTGGACCCGCATTGGCTGAAGTGTTACACTGCAACTCAGGATCCAGGACTGGGGGACACAAGATGGTAGACACTGTGCTAGGCACACAGGTCGGGTGGCGAATGGTTGCCTTGTGATGTTGAGGCAACCGGACTGGGAGGTGTTGATATGACCACAGTGAGACTCACTGTTGGTGTCTGACCAGGTTGCCTAGATGGGCCAGAACTGTCTTCCAAGTCCAGGTGTCCAGGGATGTCTTCTTCACTCAGGGCGTCAACCAGGGTGGTAGTGGCAGTCTCGTCTGTGGCCTCTGTGTGCCCAGTGGCAGCTTGACCTGTTGATGTGAAAGATACAATGTTACTGGTTGTATTGTGACATTTACCTCCAACAATTTCATGCTACATTAAAAATAAACCTTGTACAAAGTTATTTTGCAGTTAATCTTGCTGTGGCAAGTAGCCATGATATTAGTTGTATTGACCTGACATTTGTTAAGCATGCCAATTCCATCTAAGTCAATCAGCTGCTAAAATGTGCAGATCATTAGCACTTGGCAGGATGGCCTGAGAATGCTATCTTGCCAACAGTGCAGGGAAAATAGCTGCTCAGAATGATATGTCTTTGGCCATTTTGAGGCCTTTGTGGATCATTATTGATCATTGTTGATTGTTATGCAGGCAGACCCAGGACTTTGTTGTATATGTGACTAGAGTCATCATGTGGTCAGTGCATTGTGAATGTGTCTGCTGCCAGTACCATTCTGGTGATGCATATTGAGGCCTTTGGGGATCATTATTTTGCACACTGGGTAAGCTCTCCTTCCTGTCCTTAATAGTTACATCTTGGGTTAACTGGTCAAGATGTGGCCAGACACATCTCAGAGTTGAGCATGAGCTGTATCTTGGTCACTCCCATGTGAGTATACTTCAATTGAGAGTTAGCAGGCAAAGGTATTTGGACAAGTGACCACCCACTGGCCTGGTGTTTGGAGTTACTAAAATACTGTCTCCTGGCAGTTGTAGTCAGTTCACTCTCTGTACTATACACACTTGACAAATGATATCCCCCCCAGGCGAGCAAACTTCAATTGAGCCTTCAGACATAGACAGATTTGGGCAAGTGAACATTGTTTTTGTGGTTGGAGTTAGAGACACATGACTTATGGTGTTTCCAGTCACTCCCTCTACTTCCCACCACCATACAAATGTTTTCTTCCCGGAGAATAAACTTTATTTGAGAGTTGAGGTACAGGTGTATTTGGGCATGAGAACACTGGGCTTGTGTTTGGAGTTAGACAGCAGTCATGTCGCTCTCTCTACTTCATACACTTGATAAATTGCATACCCACAGCTGAGTATACTTCATGTGTGAGTTTCAAAAGAAGGGTATTTGGAGAAATGGACACTGGACTGGTGTTTTGAGTAAGTGAAACAGTTCCTCCTGGCCTTAGCAGTCATGTAACTCCCTGTACTACACACACTATACAAATATCATCCTCCCAGGTGAGTGCACTACAATTGAGAGTTAAGACACAGAAGTCTTAGGACAAGAGTACACTGGGCTTGAGATTGGAGTTACTGAAACAGTGCCTGTTGGGAGTTGCAGTAATGCCACTCTCCCCAGTACACACACTTGACCAATGTTCTCCTTCTAGGTGAGTACACTTCAATTGAGGGTTAAGACACAGGGCTCTTTAGACAAGAGAGCAATGTGCTGGTGTTTGGAGTTACAGAAACAGGACCTCCTGGCCTTAGCTGTCATGTCCGTCCCTGTACTACACACACTATAGAAATGTTATCCCCCAGGTGAGCACACTTCATTTGTGAGTTTCCAAATAGGAGTCTTTGGAGGAGAGTAAACAGGGCTCCTACACACACTATACAAATGGTACAGCAATAAAACAGAGGTCTTTTGAGAAATGAACACTGTTCTGGTGCTTTGAGTTGCTGAAGCAGTGACTCCTGAAAGATGCCGTCCTGTGAGATGCAGTTAGGTCATTCTCTCTAGTACATAGAGTTGACCAATATTCTCACCCCAGGTGAGTACACTTCAATTGAGAGTTCACTAGCAGATGTATTGTAGCATGTGACCACTGTGCTAGTCTTTGTAGTTGCAGGACTAGTGCATGCTGGGGGTTGTATTCAAGTCAGTGCATGTACTATACACACTGGGCAAATGCTATCTCCCCACGTGTGTACCCTTAAATTGATAGGTACCAAACACCTCAATTGTGAGTTGCCAAATAGGGGTCTTTGGACTAGTGGACACTGAGCTTTGTGAGTTGTGAGCATGCATGACTTGGCATTTTGGTGCCATTTTTTGTGTTTTTGCTTACCAGACTCCCCTCACCCAGGTATTCCTGTCAAGCCCTCAGGATGCAGGATGGCCCAGACCTTCTCCTCCCAGGGAAGTGATGTAATGGAGACAGGGAGGGCCACCACCAGTCTTCTTGACCTGAAGCTGGAGTCCACAGCAAGTAGACTCAGGTCTTGTTGATGGAGACGTTGCTATCCCTAAGGCTTCAAAACAGGAGGAAAGCTCTGCTCCAAGCCCTTGAAGTCACTTCTCAAGCAGGAATGCAACAAAGTCCAGTCTCTGTACCCTAGCACAGGCAGAAGCAGCAACTGCAGGATAGCCTAACACAGCACAATCACAACCAGGGCAGCATTTCTCCTCAGCTCTTCAGCTCTTCTCCACGTAGAGGTTCCTCTTGAATCCTTGAAGTAATCTAAAGTCTGGGGTTTTGGGTCCTCTTCTTATACCCCTTTCTGCCTTTGAAGTAGGCCTACTTCAAAGTAAAGTCTCAAGTGTCTGTAAGATCCTTTCTTGTCCAGGCCAGGCCCAAGCCACACACCAGGAGGTTGGAGACTGCATTGCATAAGGACAGACACAGTCCATTCAGGTGTGAGTGACCACTCCTCCCCTCCCCTCCAGCCCAGACGGCTCATCAGGATATGCAGACTACATTCCAGACCCCTTTGTGTCACTATCTAAGGAGAAGTGTAAACATCCCAACTGTCAACCTGACCCAGACAGGGAAGCCACAAACAGGCAGAGTCACAGAATGGTTTAAGCAAGAAAATGTCTACTTTCTAAAAGTGGCATTTTCAAACACACAATCTAAAAACCAACTTCACTAAAAGATTCATTTTTAAATGTTGAGCTCAGAGCCCCTAAACTCTATATTTCTATCTGCTCACAAAGGTAATCTGTGCTTTAATTACATTTAAAGGCAGTCCCCATGTTAACCTACGAGAGAGATAGGCCTTGCAACAGTGAAAAACAAATTTAGCAGTATTGCACTGTTAGGACATGTAAAACACACCAGTACATGTACCACCTTTACAATATATTGCACCCTACCCTTGGGGCTACCTAGGGACTACCTTAGGGGTGCCTTACATGTATAAAAAGGGAAGGTTTAGGCCTGGCAAGTGGGTACACTTGCCAAGTCGAATTGGCAGTGCAAGACTGCACACACACACACACTGCAGTGGCAGGTCTAAGACATGTTTTACAGGGCTACTTCTGTGAGTGGCATAATCAGTGCTGCAGGCGCACTGTATCATTTGGTTTACAGGCCCTAGGCACCTCTTGTGCAATGTACTAGGGACTCACTAGCAAATCACATATGCCAATCATGGAAAGCCAATTATATATACACTTTAAATAGGAGCACTTGATAGCAGTGGGAAGTGCCTAGAGTAACAAAAAAGCAAAAACAGAGTCCAGCACACATCCACAACCTGGGAAACAGAGGCAAAGGCTAGGGGAGACTATGCCAAGGATGCCAAGTCTAACACCAGAGAATTGACCTTGCCCCTGAAGTCATTCCACCTCTTCCTCTTGTTCTCCCTTGTGCGCAGGGTTGTGCATACAGCATTGAGTCGGTCAACTATCCTGTCCCGCATTTCAATTTTCCTACTAAGAGGAGTATGCTGGACCTGTGCTCCAAATAACTGTGGCTCTACTCTTATGATTTCATCCACCATGACTCAACTCATTTTCTGAGAAACGGGGATTTTTAAAATGTGCCATGGTGGAAAAATATAACGGGTGACAGTGACTTACTAAACAGGCGAAGTGCAAAAGGGTGTGACTGGACAAAAGTGTGTGCAGGGTGTCGTATGGGATGGTAAAAAAAAACTGGTGCTTGGTATCTCTACTGTGTGGGAAACGTTCCTCTGGCTTCTGTGTGTTGCAGTGTAAATGTAAAGGATTGTTGTCTGTGAAGGGGTGTGTTTTATAGTGTCCTTTGCAGGTTTGGCCAGTGTGGCAATGTGTATTGGCTGTGTTGTTTTCAAATTCATCCAATGTACATTTGTGTATTACTTTGCTGACTGCCGACTGCCATGATTCAGACCGCCATTGGCTGACTACCATGGGGGCCCCCCATGGTGACTGTGTGCTTGTAATATGGTCAGTGGCTGGTTACGGTGCTGATGGCACTGGAGGTTGGACCGCTTGTTTCCAGCACTCCAAACCTCTGCCGGTCTGCCTTTTTTGGTTGGCAGTCACCGGTCCTGCCTGTATAACTCATAATAGGGTGGTCTGAAAGACCATCAACATGGCAGTCTGGCGGTCTGACAGCCAAATTCGTAAAGAGGCGCTAAGTATCAAGAAATGATTCAAAAGCGGGCCCACGCAACACTTAAATTGGACCTCTGAAGTATGAAAGACTTAGTGAGCCTACCAGGATTCAAACCTATGTCCATGAGACCAACACAGGCTTCTGGAGTGAATGCATTAGTTCACTGAAGCAATAGCCAGATCTAGAATCCAAAAAGAGGCCAAAAGTAGGCTCAAACATCACCTGAATATTTCATTTAGGCTTTCTTACCTCTTGCTGTGGGTCTCCTCGCCTCCAGCAGAAATTAAAATCAATGTGGGACCCCACAACCACCCTTGACTGATAAAGGGCAGATCACATAGGAGCTGATGAAAACAATCTAGCAGGCTCAGGCTCTGACAGAAAGGCAAGAATGATTTGGACTGATGCACATCCTGTGTAACTTCTAGACATTTTCAAGTTTAGATGCTCATACGCTACAACATATCTGTTGCCCTGATGTGAACAAATCTAACCAGAAAAAAAACAATTCTGCGCAGCCTAGCCATGTTGTAAAATGTTAAATCCAACTGGCAGAAGCTACATGGATCCATCCTCTGTCAGAGCCTGGTAAAACCAAAATACAGTAGCGGAGCATTCTCGTTGGTCTAGTATGGATTAATGCATTCTTATAGTAAACAACACTCTGTATATATATATATATATATATATATATATATATATACACACTGTATATTTAATAAGTAAAATATGTACACCCTACATACCTCTGATTTTTGATTACTACTATACCCATCACAAGAATGCTACGCTACTTCCTTTTGGTTTCACCAGGCTCCGACAGAGGCTGCATCCATGTAGCTTCTGCCATTTGGATATAACATTTTACATTTTGCAGCATGGGAAATGAAGTGACCCCCAGAATTACAGTACATCGAGCTGAGGTTGAGAGAGGAACCCGGCAATTTAAATATAAGAGTGACATCTCCATCTGCATCACTCCCCAGCAAAGAGACCCAGCAACTACTGTTTCATTATACATTGTTGTGAGGGACCTCTGTGGGGACCAAACTACCAGCAGAAAGTAGTCACCATTCGAAAAATCGAAACAAACAGAAAACAAGCCACTTCACTGTACCATGCTTATACGCAGTACAGGATTCCTAATTAAACATTCCCAAAAGAAAAACGAAAATGAAAACTCCGGCCCTGTCAGAGCTTGGGGAGCTCCATAAGGATAGGCACGAAAAACAAACCAAAGCGCTTGCTGTGTAACACTAATATGAATAAATCAATATTAACTGGAAGTCACCATGAAGTAAAAGTTAAGTTACACCAAATAAGCTGTGTTTTATTGCACTTGAGTAGGAAACTTTTCTTTTTGGGGATTCTCATTGAACAGTTCAAAGTAAAGAGCAAAGGAAAATGTCACATCTTAAAAAGAATATGAACAATTTCAGATTGGATTTATGTTGATTACTACATGACTTTAAAGGTCATTTGTTGAGAACAGGGAAAAAGCGAAGTATCCTGTACAGTGAGAGTATGTGCAGTTGGTTCCCCCCTTTCTATGTACTATTGTACATGAAAAGTGATGATTTCGTACAATGCAAAACATGAAGACAAAAAAACAATAAGGTAAAAGCTATGCAGAAAAAGTGTAATGCTCAAAGGCCATTTCAATAAGGCCTATGAATATTGGAAAACATGTCAGTGGCACCTTACAACCTAATATATCAATTAATCAATCAATCAAATAACTTTATTCGGTTCACTTTAAAACAATAAAAGATGTTTTCAAATGTCAGCAGTGGGTAAGAACATGCAATAAAATAATAGAACATCATTAAATATGCTTATAATGATTCATCATACAAAAATTAGTGAACCTGTTTCAGAATAGCCATGTAAAATCGACCTGAAATAAATTCTCAAATGCCTACAACAGTCAATTCTTGGTCTGGATGAGGGGTCCATTAGGGACTCCTCCTGGGGACAAATTTTTTTTTTCTCCAAATTTTGCAGTAAATTCGTGGAAAATCCGTGAATTTGTAGCAAATTTTTTAAAAATAAAAACAAAAAAAACTAGTACAGTCTTCTGCACTTGTTTTCTTTAGATTCTTGCCTGTGGGCCAGGTCCCAGGTGTACATATATTTATTTTGAGGTGGTGCATGCAGGCCTTCTCCCTTTGCCATTTTTGGCCCGTGGGACCCCCTCCCCAGGGGCCAGGCTGCATTGTTAAGGGGGATGTGGACACACTGCCTTCCTCTCTGGGCCAATTTTGCCCCTGTGCACCCGAACCCCAGGGCTTGGCCTTGTTATAAAGGGGGGTACATGGCTCCCCTTCCTTGGCTGATTTTTGCCCCAGGGACTCCATCCCCCAGGGCTCGTCCATAATCACAAAGGGTTAGGGGGGTCATATAGACATTTTTGGCCCTGAGGATCCTCCTGGGACTCAGATGTGTAATAAGGGGGAGGGCTGATGCCGACCTCCTCTCTGAGCCATTCATGGTCCTGGGGATCCCAGCCCTCAGGGATGGTTCATGTGCTAAGCCCTGGGTTGCCCACTTCCAGGACATAGTGGATTTCCTGCCTGCACTGCGGTCCCCAAGACTGACATAGGCTTTGGGAGGGGGCCACATGGTGCCACTCCCCTTTTTTTACAAATTTGGCTTCAGGAGATGGGGTACCCAGAGCCACCATTAGCTCGGGAAGGGGGCTGTGTGCCAAACCTCTAATTAATTATACCTAGGGGATGGGGTCCCCTGGGCCCCCTCCTCTAATTAAATATATCCAGCCCCAGGGGATGCAGTCCCTGGAGCCCACAATGGGCTGGGGGAGGCAGGCCCTTCTTACGCCCCCTCACCATATATTTTTAAAAAGTTGGCAGACACCATTTTTTTGTTTTGCGGCAATCCCCCTGAAATCCAACAGGATTATGGCAAATTTTTTTTTAAAATTTAGATCCTCAGGGGGGTCCCATAGTGCTCCTGACATATGTTATTTCTTTACCTTCGGGACAGGAGAGTAAGTACTTGTGTCCTGTAATGGCTGCCAGCAACATTTTTCTCATGTTGCTGGCAGCCAATCGGAGCAGGCGCTTTTGCAGGAGTCTGATTATCATGGGATCAAATTGACCCAAGGAGCACAGAGCTTCCTGGACAAATTGGAACACTCCTGTCCCTTTCTAGCTCGGTGTGGATGGCACTGTGCTAATCCTATGCTTAAAACCTTTGCTAGAAAAACATACATTTCAGATGAGCAGATTAAGAGTGTCGCTGGTGTTGTGGGGTGCACTAATTCTTGAAATATTTTAGGTTTCATTTATTCTACTAGCTACTATGCAAACTTGTGAGACAATTTTCAGACGTTTATATTTCGATTAAATGACTCTGGCATTACTTAAGAATTTTAAACAATGAAACCAAGTTGGGAGAACCAAATTATGTGATTTTACATGGAATTATATTTTCTGAATGAAGAACAATCAATATAAATGAGATGAAACACTGCCAACATGTGCTTCGGAGCCAAGCGCCACTTTACTAAAGCTTCTTGTTTTTGGCAAGGGTTAATTACAAATTAATGAATGCTGACAGAGCCAACACAGACCAAAACATTTATGAAGGTGTGCTAATTAAAACAAAAACCATTTTTTTTGGAGTTGTAGGCAAGAATGAATAAGAAAATGTGTCAGGGTTGGAAGTTTCACTGATTGACCGGCCATTCTGCCACTCTGTAATTTTTCTGGTGCTCTGCCTTTTGAGGGATTGCTTTTAAAGCTGAATGGGCTGCCATATCACACCATGAAGGCCACAATGGCCCCGTTTTAGTTACGGCCTCCTGCAGAAGGGCAGGTTTGAACTTGTTTGCTGGGGTTGATTTGGTTTCCAGTCTGGCCCTTGATATGCAATTGGATGGGTTGGACATTAATGAGTGTTCACCATGAAAAGGAAATTATGGCAAGGTCCCTGTAGTGTGCCCAAGAGTAAGCCATCAGAGTTTCCCATGATGCAAAGTGATGCAAAATGACAGGTCAAGACCATAAGAATACTGTCCGCAGACTCGCACACAATAAATTTGCATGTTAAATAAGTAGGATTTGGAAGGCAAAATCACATTCCTGATTCATATCCTAAGAACATTTAGAATATAATTTTCACAAATAGGATTTGAGATTACAGAGATTGTGCCACTAAGGTGAAAAATACTGCAGTCATATATGTAGGGATTCGGGTCAGTATCTGACATTCTACAAATATCCTTTATTCCAAGCACCCATGTGTCAACAAACGCAACATTTCTCCCCCTGGACCAAACTATGGTCCTTACTTGATGGTTGGAGAGCTCACACCTCCATCAATATTCCCACTACCCAGCCCACCCGAACTACATGTCCACTTGGACCGTTTTCAATGTTTCGCAACTAAAGACCCATGACGAACACACTTGAACTACATAGGCTGAGTCCTCTCTGACCATACTGCCCATATCATAGACATGGATTCGGGAGCACAACCCACCCCCCAGTCCCCACCTTTTGGCTACCCAGGGATACGCTGGATGACCCATTCTTCCGCAACACTCAACTTACCAATATTAGTCAGTATTTCACTGAAAATCACACTGCGTCCTTTACACTTGTGGTTGAGTGGGACTCCTTTAAGGTGGTCATCAGGGACTGTGTTTCCTGAAAACAGTTAGTCTCTGTCGGGAACTCCCCAAAGACCTCAAAGACACCAAGGAGACACTAGCAGACCACAACTGTCACACCCTCCTGATGCCGATACATGGGGGGCACTGATGGGCGTAAAACAAAGCAAGTCGCTCTAATAGAGCATCTCCACTGCTAAAATGTTGCTGAATACACTGTCCAGATACACCCTATAGGTGATAAACCCAGCTACCTCCAGGTGTGGCTCACCTGCCAGGAGACCGACACACCTCCTATTAAAGAAGCAACCCCAGACTCGGGTCCCATTCTGCATTCTCAACCAGAGGTACTGCATGCTTTTTACAAATGCTAGTCAGTGTTTTACAGAGTGCCCCCTGCTCTACCTCCTGATGTAACTGAGAGATTTCTCGCCCTCGCTCCTATCACCCTTCATCAGCACCATCAAACGTGAATAGCTAGATGAACTAATCACAGTAGTGGAGGAAAAAAAGGCGATTCATGACCAAGCCTGAAATAAGACACCAAGGGTGGATGATCTCCCAGTAGAATATTATGATCTACTCTCTGCCCATCTTGCCATCAAATTGGCTAAAGTATATAGTGAAAAACTTACCAAACTCTCTAAAGGGAACCCTTCTCATTTCCCTCCTGAAACCAGACAGGGACCCAACTCAGCTATCTTACAATCGCCGAATAACCATCCCGGGCACAGATTACAAGATACTTGGCAAAATACTTGAGCAATGTTACATGCAGATACTACCTGTCATTGTATGCCCTGATCAAAATAGGTTTGTCCCAGGCCGCAGCACATCAAATAATGTCAAAATGTTTTTTTACATAATGAACCAGTGTCGCTGAGATATCATCAGGCAGCATGCCTGATATTGGATATAGAGAAGGCCATTGATTCTTTGTCCTGGGATTACTTCTTTAAGGTCTTGCGGACAGTTGGCCTCAGTAGATGTCTCCTAGTCTATTTGAAACTGCTGTATGCTAGTCAAGTACACTAGTATGGATTGACCACCTGATCCTGACTCCTTTCCCAGTTAGCCACATCACACCTCAGGGCTACCCCTTATCCCTGATCCTATTTGCCCTTGCCATGGAGCCATTGGCACATTGACTTAGTTCTGAATCACTAAGCTGGTGCATTGCTCTAGACAACACTACCCTTTCAGTGTTATTTTACCCAATGACTGCTGCTGTACCTCTGAGTTGCTGCAGCGAGCACTGTGACAATATCTGTGACTTTCCGCGATTTCAAGGAGGCAGTGGTCCTGCAAGTGACTTGGGAGATACTCCTCCACAGGCTGTACACCTGCGTGGCACACAGCTGACATGAGCAACAGCAGCAGTCCGCTACCTTGGCATTTAACTATACCACACACAAGACTTTTTTAAGGGCAACTTGAAACAGGCCTTTACCGCCCTCATATCCCAAATGTGGTTGTGGCAGTGCCTGCCCCTTACCCTCACGGCCAAATTGCCTTCTCAAAAATGGTCATTCTCTCATGCCTACTATACTATTTTTAAAATGTGCCAGTATGCCCTCATCTTTTGTTGGGGGATTTTGATTTGATGCTGGGGGATCTACTAGGTGATGATAGGTGGTGACGGGTAGCTCCCAACAGTCTCCAGTTACCTGTGGGGCAGTGTGGACTAGGAGCCACATCCTTTGAGTCCTACTACCTTGCAGCACAGCATGATGACTGGCATGAAATATCCTATACAAGACTAGCACTGAGAATGGCTCCCTTCCATTTGACATTCTTTGACAGCTATTACAACCTACAACTATAGTGCACTGTTCCTGGTCCTTACATGTCTGGGTGACCCGGAAAGGCCTTGCCAGGATCTATCAACTGACACCTGCAACCCTATTGTCCACATTCTCCATGCAGCAGCTACCATGTCCCGCGGATCCTTCACATCCAACCAGTTTGCCGCATGGGAGGAATTCTCCCTGGGGACTGTGGGTAACCTCTTCCAAAGCGGCTACCTTCTCTCATTTGACCAACTGCATCAAGACTATGACATCCCACCAGGCCAGTCCTCCTACAAGAATAATTACTTGTGGTGTTCCTGCTCTGTGGGACACAGTGAATGAGGATCCCTCCACTCACACAGTTGTACACACTCTGCACACCATGGAGGCAGGGAGTCACCAGATTACATGTTTGCATAAAGCTATCAGAGAAGAAGTGGGAACATCCCTGACACACCTTTGTCTCATATGGGAAAAGGACTTGGGACTCCCCTTACATGACATTGAATGGACCATGGCCATAGAGACCTCCTCAAGCATCTCTCATAATGCAGGGTTCAGAAACATCCAGCAGATGGTGCTCCATAGAGCATTCCTCACACCTATAACACTAAACCGTATCTTCCCCACAGTCCACCTAACATGTCCCAGATGTCAGACCCAAGCGGCCGACCTCCAACATATGTTGTGGTCATGCCTTAGCATTACCCTTTATTGGCACACTATACATGACACCCTAGCTACTATTACAGAGCTTATGACATTGCATGCCTGGGAAGCAACCATAAAGTATGCCAATCTTGCTCTATTTGTATCCAAGCATATCCTCACCATGCACTGGAGAGCCCAACAGCCCCTAGTGATTACCCATTGGCTGAGAGTATTCTTCTGTTAGGGAAAAAGCAGAAAGCAGTGCTCTGTGTTGGGTGGAGGCCCAGAGTCCCTGCAAGTAAATCATGGCAGCAGCCTGGAACACTGTTATTGCTTAATTCCAAGAACTGATTTGTGAGGACCCCCCTAATCCACATGAACCTCCTCTGATAGAGTATTGTGGCTGAAGCCATCTACTGGTGTCATGGCTCCCTACCATCCCCCTGCTGCATGCTGAACACCTCCTCTTCCCAGACACTATTGTGAGGAAGGCCCAGCCCCCCTCATCTCTCTATACCCTCCATTGATAATAGAGGGTCACACATTATAGCAACTATCATAGGATAACCAAGACCAGCACACCCTCTCCCTTATAAGGTAGAATAACCTTCCCAGGCCAGGAACCCCGACGATGATCTTAATATGAGGTTGTGATTCAGTTAGCCAAATGTTCAAATGATGGTATTGAACACCCTGAAAGTTATGTCTCTGTAAATACCTTTAATAATGTCTAAACTACCAATTGTAACTGTGCAACTTCCTTTTCCACATTGCCATGTTGACACCTGCTACATTCATAACTAACAAAACCTCAATAAAAAAAACCAAAAAGAAACTGTGTGTGTGTGTGATGTCTAGTGTAGATTTTGTATTGGACGGTTACCCTTCATCTACAAAATATTATTTTTGAACATAGTTAAAAACGTTTCTAAGTTTGTATGTGTTCTACAATGTACACCTGGAAAGCTGGATATGTTTGTGAAAAAGTACATTTTTTCCTACATTACTCCTGTCTCGAGCAACTGCAAAGCTTTAGCATAAAGCCTTGATAACCTTTTCAGCAGATAGGTGTTAGAAATGGGGTTCCTGATTGACTAGGGTATGAACCTCAGCCAGGCAGAAACCACCACTCTAGTCAGGCCGAGTAGGTTACATGCCTAAAATAATCCATGCTCACCCCCAGCAGCTTGGCACAGAGCAGACAGGCTTATCCCCAGAGACAATATGTAATGTATTTCACAACACACATACCAGCAACACAATAAATACACCACAGAAGAGACTCTCCACAGGAAGATATAAAGAATACTGTGTATTGTGTCTAACAAAAGCAAAAACAACAATATTCATAATTACTGCATGCACTATGCATGACCTGAGTCAGTGCTCATTAGCTTGGCTATGCCAGGCATGAATAAAGTTGACCTACATCCTAACATTACGGCACAACATTTCAGAAAGGTTTGACAGAAAGCCTAAAACATGACTGTTGCACTTTTTCTGCAGTTATTGAAAAAATACTCCTTATCCTGATTTCCAATCGGGAAACAGTGACATGAATCATAAATACTTTGCAGGAAATGCAGCTTTTCTTTTAGGAATGACCAAAGACATTGCAGACAAACTATATATGATGATATGTAGAGAAGACATAGGACCCAGGAGTACCTGCGCTCTGACTAGGTTTTTTGTGGTTACTTCCTGCACCCATGGAGAATGAGTGTCTTCATGAGTAGTGGAAGTTGTAGGGGGCGGGGTGTCCGTCTGCCTCCTAGAGTAAATATGGTAAATCCCAAATAGTCCTTTGGGAAAGTTGTATGGCCTGGGAGTGTACGTCCGCCTCCTGGAGTAAATATGGTAATTTACCAAAGAGTCCTATTGAGGCCATTCCTCCCCCTACCTTTTCTAGCTGCTGTGGAGATATTCTACTCCTGGTCTAACAATGCCCCTGGGATAGGCTTAAAGTGAGGAAAAATGGGGGGGGGAAGCATGTGGGGGAAATATCCCAGGGAGACTCTTCTCTTGCCCCTCCCACCTGCAGTCTCACAGCAAGATTAGCTGTCTGAGAGCCAGCTGGCTTTAGATGTAAATTGTTGGAGCAGAGACTCATGGCTTCAGGGTCAACCGAGGCCCTCCATTGGTGAATGGCTGTTGTGTTGCCTTCCTCCTGGGTCAGCAGGCCTCATTCTGCTGTGCGGGGCTCCAAGGCAGGTTTGGTCCATCGAGCTAGGGCAATGAGGCGCTGTCATGCAAACCTTTCACTCAAGCTATCAACTGGGGGTGTATCAGGGTATCCGCCGTTTCCAATAGTCTGCTGCAACCCCCACTCTCCTGCTGGCAGCCCACGCTCAGTTTGGGAGCAAGCCAGGGTGTGAGGTGGGGGAGATTTTCACTGTGATGAGCCACACACTGACTTTGCTCCAGGGACACCAGATGGAAGTCCACAGCATCCACTACATGCTCATGGAGTTGAACAATGTAGGAAAAGGAGGAAGTGCTCTCCATGAACTACAAAATAGTGCACACAGGCAGAGGGAAATCACAGCACTCCTGAGGTGCTGTTTGTGCCCAACACACATAGCAATGATCCAAGATGCGTACAACATGCTGGGTGCACTGAACCAGGGGTCACAAGCAGCATTATCCCATGCTGGGAGCACACTGGAGGACACACAAGGCAGTCCTTTCGACAGAGGTTCAGTCTCAGTTCCACAAGTGCTCTAAAAATCATGGGGCGGGACCCCCTCTACTTATACTCAAAATTCCCAGCTTCTAGAAGGTGGGAGACGTTTCCAGCCAGATCTGACCAGTTCCAACGATTTCCCATCTCCTCCACCCTGACTCCAGACATCAGTAGAAGGTGAAAACAAAACATTTGTGGGACAGTAGGACACAGCTTTTGTAAGTATAAAATGTGCCCTGCCTTCCTCTCTCCCAGCCCAGGAAGACCATGAGTATATTGATGAATGCAGATGTAACACTTTCACATCTAACCCTCCCTGATGTTATAATTACAGGGAAACACCCACTTTCTGAAAGTGGCATTTCTAAAATAGTAATGTAAAATCCACCTACACCAGAAAGCAAGATTTCTCACTTCAATTCCAAACATACTAACCATGCCCATACTACTACTTACAGATCAGAAATTACCACTTAGACATATATAATGGAATTCCCGATGCAAACCTATGAGAGGAGTAGCACTCACAGCAATGAAAAACGAAATAGGCTGTTTGTTACTACTAGGACATGTAACACATAAAAATAAATATCCTTTTGAGGAGTAGTTTGACTTGCCAAGTCAGTGTGGCAGTAAACTGTGCACGCAGGCACTACAGTGGCAGCACTGAGACAAGTTTGAGCATCTCCTTCTGTGGGTAGCGCAATATGCGCTACAGGCCCGCTAGTGACATTTAATTTACAGGCCCTGGGTACATGGTATACCACTTTACAAGGGACTTACAGGTAAAATAAATAAGCCAAGCAGGTGTAAACAAGTTAAACCAAGTTTGAGGGGAGAGAGCACATGCACTTTAGCACTGATCAGCAGTGTTAAACTGCCCAGAGTCCTAAAGCCAACATCAAGAAGGTCAGAAACATAGGAATAGGAAGGCAAAAGGTTTGGGGATAACCCTGCAGAAAGGGCAGTTTTCAACAATAGGGCGTTGCAGCAATATCCAAGGGTATTTGAATGGAGTGCCTCTTCACACAAGGTAGTGAAAACCCCTACTTTACATTACTTTGTAGCCCCGTTAAGGTGTAAATCAAGATCTGAGCCAGAAAGAAAATACTAATTTCAATATTTGCACCAGTTTGAATCACTTTTGATGATATTGAACCAGTGTAAATGTGAGAGAAATCTGACCACAAGCTTCTAGGGCAAAAAGGTAATGGATATCCAGGTAAGGCACAACTGCTAATGGACTTCTTCACATCATCAAACACTAGATATCGCTATGTGATGTCCTCTGTTCAGCTGATGGTATAGAAATTCTGAAAGAAGTCAAGTTCAATGTCCAGGCCCCAGGGGAGAAGTATGCACCCAACATCAGCCTTGCTGGATGGAAGGTAGGCCACACTGAAATGAATATGCCACCTTTCAGAGAATGAGGGATCCTTGTGATATTTTACCTAGGCTGGTGGTTAAGAGTACTGAAAAAGTTCCAGCAAGGTGTACATTGAGAAGTCACTGCTTGGTATCCAAAAAGGTTCAACTGTTGCGGCATAGATCAGATGGTTCTTTTGTTTAATAGATTAGTTGTTTGAACCAGTGTTTGTTGCATTTCAGATTATTGTTCTGAATGCCGATTGTAGTTCAGATACCAGACATGGATATACATAATCTCCAAGGTTAGAAACACTTGGCTGTTCAATGATGATGCCAGCAGCACTGCCACTTAGCTTGAAATTGCTGATCTAACAGAATTTAAAACTTCCAAAGCACACAGGCCCTCATTACAACCCTGGCAGTCGGTGTAGAAGTGGCGGTAATACCGCCAACAGGCTGGCAGATTTTTTTTTAATTACAAGCATGGCAGTTACCACCATGCAAAACCACCACTTCTACACTGTGACCGCCAGGGTGGTAACGACTGCTGGGCTGGAGACTTCGGTGTCCATTCCGGCAGCTGTCATTAGACTGCCAGCGGTATCAAGGCCCCGCATACTGCCATGGAATTTGTGGGGTTTTGTACCACCACAAAATCCATGGCAGTAGACATTATGGCCCTCATTGTAACCTTGGCAGTCTTTTTAAAAGACTGCTGAGGTTACTCCGGGCTGAAGACCACCAGTGGTGCCGGTCTTCCACCCACCGTATCATGACTGCTGGCAGCCCTCCGTCCCTTCTTCAACAGAGAGCTGCCAGCAGCCATACTGGCAGTCGGCGGTGAAGCAGAGGCTGCTCCACCTCTACCGCCACGTCATCAGAATACCACCCACCAAATCACGTCCCAGGATTTGGCGTGGCGGTGTTCTGGTGATGGGGTGCTGGCGGTGGAGCTGCCCCCATGGATCCCGTTCCCTCCCGGAGGATCACCGGACCAGGTAAGATGATCGTCCGTTAGGGGAGAGGGTGTGTTGTGTGTTGTGAAATGCTCTCTGTTGGGCTGCCTGGCCAGAATTAATGCCCTCCAGGTATGCATTTGTTTGTTTCTAATGCCTCTCAACACCCTGGATGGCATTCAGAATGGTAGACTGCCCAACAGTGAAGGATCTCAGGAGGTCAATAGCCTCCTCATTGAGGGCAGCAGGGCTGACTGGGGCAGGGCCTGAGGTGCCTGGGGCAAAGGAGATGCCCACCCTCCTGGGTGAGTGGGCATGGGACACACGCTGAGGGGCTGCTGGGAGGGTGGTGCTGGTTGGGGGGATGGCGGCTGTACCTGTTGATGCGGTGGGCACAGAGGGGCCCGCCACCGCAAGGGAGCTCCGATCAGAGGAGGAGTTGCTGTTGCTGGTCTCTGCTCCTGTCCCCGCTGTGGAGCTCCCCACACCCTCCGTCCCACTGTTGGCTTCAGACTCCGTTGCTTCACCCTCCAGGGCGAAGTGGGATACAGCTCCCTCCTGCTCCGGTGCCAATGCTCCTCCGCCTGATGATGCTATTGCACAGAAGAAGAGGGAGACCACAAAAAGGGGGGGAGACAGAAGAAAGGCATGTTCAGTGCATGCAACACCACTACCGTTGGCAGACACAACAGACACAGCAGCCCTCTGCACTACGCCACGCACTTATAGTTCCTAGATTAATCACATACCCATGGGGTACAAGGCCTAAGCCCGATAGCTTCACACCTGGAAGTCACAAGAGCCTCACTAGGTATAGATGGCTCTAACCACTAGGGGTTGGGGTGCCACAAAGCCTGCCTCACAAGGGACCTTGCCTACCAAGATCGACCTGGCCTAGGGGAACCCACTGCCCACTTCCCCCTCCCAGACACCTCGTAATGCATACAAAAGAGATCACAGCACAGCGAAGTAGCGTTCAGTAAGACAGAAAGCTGTCTTGGAAAGATGCTTTCTGTCTTACTGAATGCTACTTCGCTTTGAATAAATGAACTTTTCCCTGAAGACAAGACTTGAATACCGATATGTTTGATTGTTTCATTCAACCTACTACATAACGACAAAATGTCTCAATCCTGTTTGTGTTTGATCATTGTATATTGTGTGCTGTGATCTCTTTTGTATGCTATTATTTGTGTATTAACCCTACACATTATTATTGCCCAAGGGTAGTAGGGCATCTGATCACTTGCACCACGTCCTGTTTCCTAGACTCACAATTCTTATGTACATTCGCCTCGAGTGCGGCCAACTCTCACCCTTACTACCCATCATAGCTATTACCTCGTAATGCATGCAGAGTCAGCTGAATGAGAGTGTACTCACCCTCTTGTGGCTGCTGTGATGCCCTCAAGCGCCCACCCAACTCCGGATACGCCACCACCAGGATCCGGAACATCAGGGGGGTCATGGTGCGACGGGCACCCCTCCCACGTTGTGAGGCCATCCCCAGCTAGGCCTCCGCCGTCTTCTTGCTCCAGCGCCACAGGTCCTCCCATCTTTTACGGCAGTGGGTACTCTGTCTGTGGTGGACCCCCAGGGTCCGGACGTTCTTGGCAGTGGCACGCCAAATAACCTTCTTCTGGTGGGCACTGACCCAGAGAATAATACAGGGGGAAAGGAAAATCTTTATCCGTCCGGACCATCATACTCATTGCCCCCCGTTCCTACCCTTGCCCTGACGCACATACACTCACCGTCCGCACATGCAGGCCTCAGCCCCCCCCAAGTATCTTCCATCCACACCACTCAAATCAGGCATTGCCCATGCAGCATGCTCACAGTGTACTCACCTGTTTGTCTGGAGGACCGTACAGTTGTATGTACTGGGGGAGGACACCATTCACTAGTTTCTCCAATTCCTCCGAAGTGAAGGCAGGGGCCCTTTCCCCAGACACATGAGCCATTGTCGCTTCCAGACACAGGTTACAGCAGCACTTGCAGTGTAGGTCCTCCCCTGTTGAAGGTCAGGTATCAAGTGAGTGAACAGACAGAAAATGGTGGTCACGTCCGCGGCGGTGCATACCGTCACTGCCGGCGTACATCGTCATTGGCTCCTCGTCCCATAGGGCCCAACGTTAACCAATGCAGAATTGCGCTGCGATCTTTGACCGCAACGGTGTACAACGCTAGCGCATTTACCTCACATCCCCTTGTCCCACCTTACAGGTCAGGCAGCTGCCATTTCATGGGGCCACATGGCATTAATAATAACTGTGTCACACCCATGTAGGCCTGGAATAAACACAGTTGCGGATTAATAAATGTGTGCAAATGACATTCTGTGATACCTCAGTGTTGGCTGACTCTCTGCTCGCTGTTCTCCTCCATAGGGCACGTCTGCTGGGGCAGGTGATGAGATGGCAGCATCCTCCGGTGTACAGACTGCTGGTGGACCTGTCGACAATGGAAGAGAGACACATATTAGTCACATACAGACTTGATCGTGCAACAATCCAGGAACTGTGTGCCCAGTTGGAACCAGACCTAATGTCAGCTATCCGCCATCCCACAGGGATACCCCCTCTAGTGCAGGTCCTGTCAGTACTACATTTCCTGGCAAGTGGTTACTTTCAAACAACAGTGGCCATTGCATCAGGGATGTCCCAGCCAATCTTCTCTAACGTGCTGTCCAGAGTGTTGTCTGCCATGCTGAAACACATGTGCAGCTACATCGTGTTCCCTCAGGTGTAGATTTTGGCCACAGTGAAAGGTGACTTCTATGCCCTGGGACATATCCCCAACATCATTGGTGGTGACCTCTGACCTGCCTTTGGTCAGGAGATCGCTCACCCACATCCGCAGCACCACCCAGCTGTGCCCATGTAATGACCCCTGTCCACGCGGCTGATCGCATGTTCGAGGCCCTCCTCCACTCGCAGGCATTCACCTGCGCCTCCTCCCTGGTGTCTAGTGGGCTTGGTAAGCATCGCTAGACTTGTGCATTGTGCCGTTTCATTATTGTGACTTGGTTTTCTGTGCCTTGATTTATTGTGCCGTTTATTCATCCGTTTTCCTTTTGTGCCTTTTTCCTGTTTTTTCTGCCTGCTTTCGCCCCTTGCCGGCTCTCTCTGAGCCTCTTCCCTGCTGCTGCCTCCCTGCAGCCCGCCCCCCTCGCGCCCCCATTCTCCGCTCTCTCCCGCCTCCCAGCTGCTCCCCCCTCCCTTCTTAATGGCAGTCGCTGCGCGTCGAGTGTGAGTGACCTCTGACCTGCCTTTGGTCAGGAGATCACTCCCCCACATCCACAGCACCACCCAGCTGTGCTCGTGTCCTTGAACCCCGCCCACGCGGCTGTTCGCATGTTCGAGGCCCTCCTCCACCTGCAGGCATCCGATTTATTGTGCCATTTATTCATCCGTTTTCCTTTTGTGCCTTTTTCCTAGTTTTTCTGCCTGATTTTGCCCCTTGTGCGCTCCCCTTGCCGGCTCTCTCTGAGCCGCTTCCCCGCCACTGCCTCCCTGCGGCCCGCCCCCCGCTTGCCCCAATTCGCCACTCCCTCCCGCCTCCCAGCTGCTCCTCCCTCCCCCCTCCCTTCTTAATGGCGGTCGCTGCACGTCGAGGGTGAGTGACCTCTGACCTGCCTTTGGTCAGGAGATCGCTCCCCCACGTCCGCAGCACCACCCAGCTGGGCCCGTGTCCTTGACCCCCGCCCTCGCGGCTGTTCGCGTGTTCGAGGCCCTCCTCCACCCGCAGGCATCCGCCTGCGCCTCATCCCTGGTGTCTAGTGGGCTTGGTAAGCATCGCTAGACTTGTGCATTGTGCAGTTTCATTATTGTGACTTGTTTTTATGTGCCTTGATTTATTGTGCCGTTTATTCATCCGTTTTCCTTTTGTGCCTTTTTCCTGGTTTTTCTGTCTGCTTTTACCCCTTGTGCGCTCCCCTTGCCAGGTCTCTCTGAGCCGCTCCCCCGCTGCTGCCTCCCTGCGGCCCTGCCCCCCTCGTGCCCCCATTCGCCACTCCCTCCCCCTCCCTTCTTAAAGGCGGTCGCTGCGCGACTCCGCCGCTGGCGCACCAGAGGCAAGCCCGTCTGCGCCCGTCTGTGCCTGGACCGCGCCCAGTGCCACCCCCCCGGTCCGCTTGACCCCCGCACCTCCAGGCGCTGCTACATGCACGACCAGCTCAACGCCCTCAATACCGGCCACATCACAGCATGCTTCCAGTCCTCCACTCAGGATCTCCGTCAGACCCTTGTCCCCACCACGTATACAACAAAGCCGACTCTACCATCGCCCCCCAACAACAGAAGATCATCAACATCTCCTTCGAAACAGCGACATTCCCGGAAAGTTGGAAGCACGCCGAAATCAGTGCCCTCCTCAAGAAGCCCAAAGCAGACCCCAATGACTTCAAGAATTTCCGACCGATCTCCCTACTCCCTTTCTCAGCGAAGGTCATTGAAAAAATCGTCAACACACAACTAACTAGCCACCTCGAAGACAACAACATCCTGGACCCCTCCCAGTCCGGTTTCAGACGAAACCACAGCACTGAGACCACCCTTCTCGCCGCCGCAGACGACATCAGGTGCCAAATGGACAATGGCAAAACATCAGCCCTCATCCTCCTGGACCTATCTGCCGCCTTCGACACAGTCTGCCACCGCACCCTGAAAACACGCCTCCACGAAGCCAGAATTCAAGGAAAAGCCCTCGACTGGATCATCTCATTCCTCTCCGACAGAATCCAGAGAGTCCGCCTCCCCCCCTTCCGCTCCGAAGCCACCAACATCATCTGCGGCGTCCCCCAAGGCTCATCCCTCAGCCCAACGCTGTTCAACATCTACATGGCCCCCCTTGCACATGTGGCCCGACAACACAACCTCAACATTCTCTCCTACGCCGACGACACCCAGCTCACCCTCTCCCTCACCAAAGACCTGCGCACCGCCAAAACCAACCTCCACAAGGGAATGAAATCCATCGCCGAATGGATGAGAAGAAGCTGTCTGAAACTGAATTCGGAAAAGACGGAGGTCTTCATCCTCGGACCCACCCCCTCCACTTGGGACGACTCCTGATGGCCTACTTCACTAGGAACCCCACCGACACCGACCGACCACGCACGCAACCTGGGCTTCGTCCTCGAATCCTCCCTCACCATGTCTAAACAGGTCAATGCAGTTTACTCCTCCTGCTACAACACACTCCGCATACTCCGTAGGATCTACAAGTTGATCCCGACAGAAACAAGAAAAACTGTGACACAGGCCCTCGTCAGCAGCAGGCTAGACTACGGCAACGCACTCTACACAGGCATCCCAACAAAAGACCTACGACGCCTCCAACGCATCCAAAACGCCTCCGCCCGGCTGATCCTCGACGTACCCCGCCGAAGCCACATCTCCCACCCCCTGAGAAACCTTCACTGGCTCCCCATCGACAAGAGGATCACTTTCAAGCTTCTTACCCACGCTCACAAAGCACTCCATGACACCGGACCTGCCTACCTGAACAACAGACTCAGCTTCTACACCCCCAGCCGTCAGCTTCGCTCCGCAAACCTCGCCCTTGCCATCGTCCCCCGCATCCAACGAAAGACCTCTGGTGGCAGATTCTTCTCATACCTCGCCGCCAAGACCTGGAACACCCTGCCTACCAACCTGCGTCAGACCCAAGACCTACTCACCTTCAGAAGACTCCTCAAGTCCTGGCTCTTCGATCAGTAACAGCAGCTCCCCCCTTTCCCTCCCAGCGCCTTGAAACCCTCACGGGTACGTAGAGCGATTTATAAATTCAATGATTGATTGATTGATTGATGGGACACATGTGGCATTGGTACCCCCCCCCGCAGGAGTGAACAGGTGTACAGAAACCAGAAGAGCTACCATTCAATAAATGTGCAGATGGTGTGTTTGGCAGACCAGTACATCTTCCATGTGAATGCCAAGTTTCCTGGATCAGTGCATGACGCTTACATTTTGAGTAATAGCAGCATCCCTTATGTGATGGGGCAACTCCAGAGGCACCGTGTATGGCTAGTAGGTGAGCCTAAAATCCACAAAGTCTGGGTATGGGAGCTTCCCTAATGTTTGGAGGATATCTAATAGTTGCCCCTTGATATTTGCAGGTGACTCTGGTTACCCCAACCTGTCATGGCTACTGACCCCAGTGAGGAATCCCAGGAGAAGGGCAGAGGAACGCTACAATGAGGCACATGGGCGAACTAGGAGGGTGATCGAACGAACCTTTGGCCTCCTGAAGGCCAGATTCCGGTGCCTCCATATAACAGGTGGTTACCTCTACTACTCACCAAAGAAGGTGTGCTAGATAATCGTGGACTGCTGTATGCTGCACAGCCTGGCTTTGTGACAGCAGATGCCTTTTCTGCAGGAGGATGGTCCAGCTGGTGGTCTTGTGGCAGCTGTGGAGCCTGTGGACAGTGAAGAAGAGGATATCGACAACCGAAACAACATAATCATGCAATATTTCCAGTAAGACACAGGTTAGAAGATGTCACTGCCTCCCACATCTCATACTATTGTTGGAGCTAGCATTAATCTGTCATTTTCACTCAGTGTATGGACCCTGACTTGTCACTTTGCCTTTCCATTTCACAGATGTGGGTCCCACTTTGTGCCCTCTGCTATATTTCCTCCAGGCCTACAGCTGTGTTACATCGGTATGTGCACAAGCAAATTGACATTGCTGTATTCCATGGTTATTGCAATTACACGTTTGTGAAAGCACAGACTGACTCCAGATTGTTTTGTGATTGAAGTGCGTTTATTTCTGTGCAAATAAGTGGAGGGGGTTGTAAAATGGGTTGGGGGGATGGTGGACAAATGTCCATGACAGAATCCAGTCTATTTGTTTCACAGGTGCACTGTCCAAAGGGGCATAGGAAGTGGAGCAATGGCAGCTGACGGATGGATAGGGTGACAAAGTGGGACAAAAGGGTGACATTCAAGGGGGTATCATTTCCTGGCGGGGGTCTTGGCAATGTTCTCTGTCTTGTTCCCGGATCTCAGGGACCGTTTGCGGGGTGGTTCTCCATCTGCAGGTGGTGAGGTGCTGGTGTCCTGTTGTTCCTGTGGCGGTGCCTCCTGTCCACTAGCGCCGGCGGAGGTGGAGGGCTGCTCATCGTCCAGGCTAGTGTCAGGGGCCCCTTGTTGTGCCACTGTGCCCCTCCTGTTGTTGACAAGGTCTTGCAGCACCTCTGCAAGCTGACCAGGGTGTTGATAATGGACTTCAGGTCCTCCTTGATCCCCAGATGGTGTTCCTCCTGCAGCCAATGGGTCTCCTGAAACTTGGCCAGTACAGTTGCTATCGTCTCTTGGGAATGATGGTAAGCTCCTATGATGTTGGAGAGTGCCTCGTGGAGAGTTGGTTCCCTGGGCCTGTCCTACCCCTGTCACAAAGCAGTCCTCCCAGCTTCCCTATGCCTCTGTCCCCTGAAACGTGTGCCCACTGCCACTGCCCCCAGGTCCCTGATCATCCTGTGTTAGTGGGGTTGCCTGAGTTCCCTGTAGTGGTGGACACACTGCTGATTGACGTGTCCTGGGGGCAGAGGGATGAGCCCGCTGGGGGGGTGCTGTGGTGGTTTTTCCTGAGGGGGGAGGCCATGTGGTGGCTTGTGCCAGTGTCAGGGGAACCGACTGTCCCGAAGTCCCTGATGGTACGGGCTGGTCATCTTAATCCAGTTGTGCAGCGCTGCTGTCATCACTGTGGGTCTCTTCAGTGGGGGGACTGGATACGTCTGGAACCTCCTGTCCAGTGACGTTGGGTAGGGGTCCTGTTGGGGTGTAAAGGCATGATTATTGCATCTGTGTGTGCCATTGTGTGCAATGGGTGAGGGACCCTGTACTCCAGTGCTTGCATTCTTGGCTTGGTCCTTGTTTGATAGTTGGTTTGGGGTCTGTGTGGGTATCTGTACTGGACATGCTTTGGTGATGTTTGTCCATGCTTTGGTGTTGCATGCAGGGCTTGGTATTGGGATCGCTGGGTTGTGATAGTGGGACATATGTGAAGTGTTGGAGTGATGGGGTGAGGGTGTGTGTATGTGATGGCATGCAGGTGGGGTATATGGTAATTAAGATATGACTTATCAGAGTCCAGTCCTCCTGCTCGTCCTGCGAGGCCCTCAGGATGCAGTATTGCCAGGACTTGCTCCTCTCATGTTGTTAGTTGTGGGGGAGGAGGTGGAGGTCCACCGCCAGTCCTCTGTACAGCAATCTGGTGTCTGCAGAACACGGAACGCACCTTCCCCGTAGGTCGTTCCTCCTCTTCCTGATGTCATCCCGTGTTCTTGGATGCTGTCCCACTGCGTTTACCCTGTCGACAATTCTGTGCCATAGCTCCATCTTCCTTGCAATGGAGGTGTGCTGCACCTGTGATCCGAATAGCTGTGGCTCTACCCGGACAATTTCCACCACCATGACCCTGAGCTCCTCCTTAGAGAACCTGGGGTGTCGTTGAGGTGCCATGATGTGGTGTGGGTGATGTGTGAGGTGTTGTGTGTTGTGATGTGTGAAGGGATGTGTTGGTGTGCGTTGTTTGAGGTGCGTGGTTGTTGTGTAAGTGATGGTTTTGTGTGTCTGTGGATGCTGGTGTTGTTTAAGGTAGTGTCTCGCTCTGGTGTGTTTTCAAAATTCTGGTAGTAACGGTTTGTGGGTGATGTGGGTTTGTGCTTTATATTGGAGTGGGTGTGTGGAAGAGTGGTGTGTGTATGTGTATCAGGTGTGTGTATTTCGATTTGTCCAATGTGGTTGTGTTTTGTAAATGTGTGTGTATTTTGAGCGTGGCAGTGTGTACCGCCAATGGATTACCGCAGTTGAAAGACCGCCGTGTTGATTCGTGGGTCGTGATAGTGTTGGCGTATTCCTGTTGGCGTGATGGTGTCGGTTTTGTTATCGCCAGTTCATCACTGACCTTTGGTGTGGCAGACTTGTGTGGGTGTCTGTATTATGACGGATTCCGAGCTGTGGGTAGTAATACCTGTAGCGGAATTTCTCGGTCGCAGCGGTATGTTGGCGGTCTTCTGCATGGCGGTAAGCAGCATTTACCGCCAGGGTTGTAATGAGGGTCATAGTGTTGTAAGAGGTATCTTAACCTAATGACTTTATACACATATGTACATACATATTGCAAATGAGTGTTTAATTTTCACTGTTTAAATGTATATAGATGTAGGTGTGTGTTACCCACTTTTCTACAAGTATTGGCAATAATGTACACAAATAACTACAACTACCATGATGCCCTGTTTTTGTCCCTGCAAAACAATAGTGCAATACGATATAGTTCAACTTACCTTTATGTCCACATAGGCCAAAAGGCAAAGCTATAGGTATGTGACATTCACCATTTCAAGATATGTATTGAAATGTAATCTACTGTGTTGATCTTGTTTGTTGTCACTTTCTTGTCTTTACATTGAATTAATCTACTTTCTTGCATAAATCATAGTTTGTGGATTCAAAAGTTTCTAATCATGTTCTGTGGCATGCTGATTATAAGTAGTATTGATGCACAAATTACTTTGCCGTTATGCTTTGAAATGGCACAACTCTTGAATCTCCTCTCCTGTTGCATACTTGGTATATGTAATGTACACTGTCTATTTGACATTTTACATTTCAGGACATCTCTCAATCATTGCTACTGAAGTGTGCCTTTGTGTACATTAATCTGCATGAGTAAAAACTGAAAAAAAACACACAAAGGCCTCAACATCCCATTAATCATTTTGTTTTCTTCTCTTTAAGTTGTGTCATCTGGAGCTGTTGATAGATTTGAGGTACAATACTGTCCTTTAATGTCTTTTTATATTGTAAGTCATATTAGGACCAACACCCAGGGCCAGTGGACCAGAGTCTGCAACTGAAGACACCTTCACTCCAGGCCAGAATCAAGCCTTCAGTGAGGATAACACTCCTGCAAGTCCTGATGAGAAGGAGATACCCGGTCCACCTGATCTGTGTGGGCCGACAGCCCCAGTGACTCTCACTTGGCCCACACCTATACCTCCTACCTCAGCTGCTACAGCTATGCATATGGATACCTCTACTTTATGTGTCGAGAGGATCACAACTCCCATTGTGTATCCCCTAATACTGACTACTGTTGAGCACTCACCACTACCAGGTGTGGAAGGACACAGTGGGATGGGCCACATTTCCTCAAGGGCACAGAGTAGTGCGGTTAGGTATCATGGGAGGGAATCTGTGGGCCAGGAAGGTGAGGCCACTGGCATCATTTACATGCAGCCCACCTTAGCAGAGTCTTGGGAGCAATAAAACAGTCCCAAGATGTGATGTGCCAGGTCCTAACAGACATCAGGGACCTTATGTAGGTGCAGAGGGAGCACATTCAAGAGCTACAGAATCAGAACTCAAATGTGTGCTCCTTGACTGGGGTGATGTTTGATATTCACCATCACATGTGCAAGGCTTTTCCTGTACCATTTACCTTTGCCTATAGTCCTTCTACACCAGGACACAATACAATGTCTGCAGCCACAGACAAGGTCTGCAGCCACAGACAGGGATGCCCTGCACAAGAGGAAACTGATCCACCCACCCCAGACCCTGGAATTCCCCCCTGATGAGAGGACATTTATCTGGAGCACCAGGACAGGATGACAAGACCTCTACCACTATCTCCAAGAGATGATAGACCTAACTTCCTCCAGTATGTATCAACCATTCACTCTGTAGACTATTGCATGGACACGTTTACATTTTCTGAGGAGAGATGTTTTTTCCCCATTTGTCTCCAAAGAATTTGTACTCAACAAATATAGTTTCATCCACAATAATGTACTTCATTTTTTTTCTTGTTCTTTTTCATTCTAGTTCACAACTATTGCACTAATCGTTTTGTTCAAAATAAACACACATAAAACAAAGTGAAAAACATGTTGCATTTATTATGGTAATTCCTTATCTATGTCTCACGTAGACTATCATTTTTTAAATCTGTCATACAATATGATACCAAACATGAATAGGAGATACAAACTAGGTAATGTGTCTCCAGTGTTAAAAAACTGATGGAACAAGAAACAATGAAATCTGAATGTTGTGGTGTCATACATTTCTAGGTAACAAGTTTGTGACACAACCAAATATGCATTTCACCAACTAAGCAGAGAACAGTGTGTGCCATTTAGAAGTTGACATTCCAGAACATTGGCACCATGGAAGTAAGGGAATATTACATGAAATCAGATGAAATAGCCAAACTAATAATGATGTGTGACCTCAGCTGCAACCATCTATCCTGCCCTCACAACAGAAATCCTACATCAATAACACCAATAGTCTACATCACAGCAGTAACTGAATTTGAGGCCACATGATCATTTCAGGACACTGTGGCAGTATCTGGTTCAATGTCACAACTACATTTCAGGGGTGTGCTAAAATAAAGTATTTTCAACTATGAGGAAACACATCAAAAGCTTCCTAGCCTGAACACAAAATAAAGATTTAGCCAATGTGAAGAAAGATCACTGTGCTATGGCTTGACAAACACATGCGGTTAGAGTAAGTTAAGCAGCACAGATTGCCTCGGTGCAACATCTCACAGTAAACAGGTCTGATAGATTCTCAAGAACTTCCATTCAATCACAGTACAAGTTGTCTCTGTACACGATCTGCCCTTCCCAAGTAGATGTCTGTCCCAGGATCAAGGCATGTCCCCTTTGTACTCTTCAACAGCAAACGTCACAACTGTGAAATGTTCAAATAAGGATGACTTGGTGATGGACCCTGAAACAGAATAACAAGGGAAAATTAATGATTTCACATATAAAGGATTACTCCAATGTTAAGTTAGGGGGTCACATATATTTAGCATAAGCAAATTAATTAATGTCAGTAAACACAGTAGTCAATATAGGGAAACCCTGATCCACATACATCTGTGCCTTGAATTTTCCTCATCTGACCATTTCTACCACATTATTATTGTTGCCTGATATATTGCCTACGTCACAAGTTGTTCTGACATTGAATGTTACAACGTGTAAGTGTACACTTATACTGAGGTGGCGAAGTGGTCAATGACATCTTGAGGTAGTTCCTTTCTCTTCACCACCGTCATCTTCAGTGGGCATTTCAACATTCTCACCTAGTGGCTCTTAAAGGTCTGCATTCTCTGCAATGATTTAGATGTTCCATTCAGGGCTATGCTGTGCAGCATGCAGCAGGCAACCGTGATTTGGCATACCTTATCAGGTGAGTAGAGGAGGGCTCCACCGGTCTTGTCAAGACACCTGAATCTGGCCTTTAGGATCCCAGAATCCCACTCCATTGTGCTCCATGTTCTTCATTGGGCCTCACTGAAGCGGACTTCCCAATGGTGTTGGATTCCTCAGCAGGGTCAATATCCATGGTCAGTTAGGATACACTGAGTCTCCTACATGGAAACATTAAATCGACCGATTAAAATCATATCCACACAACTGACACCCAGTAAGAAACACAAAGCAAAACATATATCACATACACCAGACCCTCAGGCACCCACACCATCAACAGACACATGCACAACAGACATGGCCACTCTCTCTATCTCCCAAACCCATCTCCCTCCCGAACACTGTAGCTTTTTACTGAAGGAGGACGTGTTGTGTGTCCTGGCCCTGACCCCTTCCTTATCCCAGACCACCCCTCCCAAACAGAAGTCCCACTTCACCCAAACAACTAAGTACTCCTTCCACACCCCAACCCTCCCCTTCCACATACCAACCGATCCCTGCCAAAGCCACCCCTCCCAAATCCAATCCCACCTCTCACAAATCCAAATCCACCCTCTCAAACACATACCCACCCCTCCCAAAGATCACATCCTACATAATATAAATGAGGTGCCTGCTCTCCACCTCATAGATGTCCCTTCCAGAAGAGGTTTATTTTGGGAGTGAAATTAGGAGGCAAGCAATGGGAATTGTTAGAAATGGGGTTTCTGGTTAGCTAGGGTATGCACCTAAGCCAGGCAGAACCCACCTACTCTAATCATGGCAAGAGAGTTACACGTCCAAGATAACCCCAGCTCACCCCCTTGGTAGCTTGACACGAGTAGTCAGACCTATCCCAGAGGCAATGTGTAAAGTGTTCGCACAAAACAAACAACACACGTGATGCACTATTCCCACCAGAAAGGAAACACAACATCAAGTTATATGAAAATATACTGTATTGTACACAGCACAATTATTAGTCCAAACACAACATGTCAGTAATATCCTGCTACCCAAGCAGTTGTCAGAACGTTACACAGTAGTTACTCTGCAGAACCAGCAGTAGTCACATATAACACACAGGTTGCTTATTATTCTGCAACATAAGCAGTAGTCAGGAATCACATTTTTATACAAATGCACTTGTCATAGACATATCATAAATGCCCATATCAGGAACATTGCAAACACATGGCAAGTCAATAAAACACATCAGCATATCATGCCCACAAAAGGAACATTAGCAAACATATATAGTAAACACCTCATAAAAAGAACAGGTTAACATAATATTATATCCTTGTCCCTACCATGAACATTTTAAACCATATGCCCTTTAGAAAAAGTACCTGTCTTTATAAAGAGTAGGCACCTCTAGTGCCGTGAAGATCAAAGAGGGGAGGGCCCCCAGTGCTCCTTTGTGCCAAATGAAGGTCTTCTGGTAATTTGGGGATAGGGGGAGACATGCACCCCCTCTAGTTTTTATATCAGGCCCCTCCTAGAACCTGTGATCTTTGGGCCCCCCCTGGGCCTCAACTGGCCCTCCAGGGTGGGCCAAAGCTCACAACAATTGGGGGCCACAATAGGGGAACCAGTGGAAAAGGGGGTTCTCCGGTGAGGCTTCCTCTCTGCCTGCGGTCTCTGCAAAAGAAGATCAGGGCTTTGGTGGGGCCGGGGGGAGCCGATTAGGCTTCCTTCCCCCACCCGTCCTGAACACACATGTATGGCTCCAAGGGGCAGGGTAAGCCTCCGATTGGGCTTTCTTCCCCCCTGCCCGTGCACCACACAATCAGGGGCTCTGGCGGGTGGGGAGCCTCCGAAAAGGCTTCTGCCCCCGCCTGATCCTCTCCAGCCTAAGCAAGGTGCTCTCCCGGGCCGTGACAGTGATCAGCCCTAAGTTACAGCCTTCTGGTGCCACAGGATCATTCCTCAGAGGGAACCTCGCCCTGGGGGGGCACCAATAGGAGCACGCTTGCTCCCATTTACTTCCTTTCATGCCCTGGGGTCACCAGGCAGCACGCTACCCTCGCACTTCACATGAGCAGCCCACCTGGCTTGCGGTGGTAATCTCAGGCAAGGACAACGCGCTTCAAAAATGCAAGGAATGACAAATGAAAGCGCTCACAAGGTGCTTAGGGCAACACGAGTAGAGCGTTCTCCAGGGGCTCAATACATGCACAACCAAGCACCCTCCAGGCGTAATATGATGAAACCGAGCCCTCCTCGAGCCTTAGGCAGTTGCAGGGGTCAGGGGCCACCGCATCCTGTCCCTGGGGAACAAAGTTCAAAGGAAGCACAGGGCAGCAGGGCCCAGCAGCAGGTCAGAAAAAGGTGAATGCAGACAGTTGAGAGTTCCTTACAGTGACCAAGCAGGTCTCAGGCCAGCACAGGAGCAGCAGTCCATGGCAGTTCCTGGTGAGTCCTTCCAGCATTATGTGTCCAGTTCCAAGATGTCTCCAAATTGTGGGGAAAATTCCCCTATACCTATACTCGGTTTTACAGTGTGCTTACAACGAAGGGGAGAGGAGGTTCCAACCAGTTACAACTGGTTCTGGGAGTGCCACCTCTCTCACCTGCACATGCTCCAAACATCAGTTGGCGTAAATGACCCTATTGTGTGAGGCCAGGGCACAGCATTGACAAATGCAGGTGTGCCCCGCCTCTCCCATCTCTCAGCCCAGGAAGACTATTCAGTATGCAGGTGCACCTCTGTGACACCTCCACCCTCCCTGTGTACAGACTGTCTGAAAAGTATGCAAAAGCCCAACTGACACTCTGCTCAGACATGTATTGGAGTCAAGCTACAAAACACTAGAGTCATAAGCACAGGAAAATGCCCCTTTTCTAGAAGTGGCATTTCTGTAATAGTAATAAGAATCTACCTACACCAGTGAGCAGCATTTCTCACTACCATTATAACCATACCAAACATGCCTACTCTACCCCTCATAAATCAAACAATACCCCCTAGACATAAGGAAGGGTTTTTCCAATGCAATCCTATGAGAAGGCAGCACTACCAGGACAGGCCACGCTACCTGGCACATGGCCTGCCTTCTACAAACATAGCACCCAGCCCATATTGCTAGCTGGGCCTACCTTAGGGTTGACTTATATGTAGTAAAAGGGGAGTTCTGGGCCTGGCAAGTAAATTTAGATGCTAGATTCCTGTGTCAGAAAAATGCACACGCAGGCCCTGTGCTAGCAGGCCTGAGACAGGTTTGAAAGGCTACTTCAGTGGGTGGCACAAGCAGCGCTGTAGGTCAACTAGTAGCATTTAATTTACAGTCCCTTGGTATAGGGATATCACTGTACAAGGGACTTACAGGTAAATTAAATATGACAATTAGGTATAAGCCAATCATACCAACTTTAGAAGGGAGAGCACCTGCACTTTAGCACTGATCAGCAGTGATAAAGTGCTCAGAGTCCTAGAGCCAACAGCAAGAGGTCAGAAAAAATAGGAGGAAGGAGGCAAAAAGTGTCATGGTCTGTGCGTCTCTTCCCACCGTAGGCTGAAGAACTTGGAGGAATGCCCAGTTGCTTACTGGTTCTGGACTGGCCAAGATAGAGGCAACCCTTTCTAGTGGACACAGTGCTGCTGACTGGAAAAGACGCCAAGGCAGACCGTACCATCCAGAAGGAGTCCCAGAGGAAAAACCCCATAATGGGAAAATACCTCTACCACAGGAACTCCTGAAAAAGAGGAAAAAACTATGAAAAAAAGGGGAAAAGTAGAATATAATTCTACAGGAAGCAGCTGGAGCGTGGAGAAAACTGGAAACAGGAGCGAGGATCACCACAAAGACAAAAGTGTTTACAACGCAAGGAAGGAAGAAGGAACTGCAGTGCTTAAATACTATGAAACAGGAAGAGACACAACTGGAAGAAAGTACGACACCATCTTGGATTGGGAAAGACCACATAGAAATGAATGAGAAAATGACCAAGTAGAAAATGAAAAGGAAAAAAGGCATGCTGGGACGAAGAACATCAAGAAAGAAGACAATGTGGAGGACCAAAAAGAAAGAAGAAACAAAGACAGAAGAAAGAGAAAAATAAAAAGGAAAGAAGAAGAAATAAAAACCAAAGGAGGTAAGAATCAGGGAGGCTCTCAGGGGCTATGGTGCGACCCAGAGCACAAAATGTGCCTCATGGGCCGCACCGCAGCAAAACGAGCACAAACAATTGGGCTGCGGCACTGAAGAGGGACGCCACAGTAGTGAGAGGCATCACAGTAGGCCCCCTTCCTGAGTCGCAAGGCTTGTCAGGAAAAAGAGAGGAAAATTTACTAACCAAATGGGGTGCATGAACTGAGGAAGCATCTTCCCATGAACAGTCACTGAGGGGATAATCTTTCCAGTGAATCAGGAATTGTAGCTGGTTCCGAAAGATGCGTGAATCACAGACCTCCTATACCTCATATTCTGGATGGCCACCCACAGAAAGAGGAAGAGGACATTGAAAATGCCTATGGTAAGGATCCCGAACAAAAGGCTTGAGCTGTGAAAAACGTTTGGGGTAAACGTAGCCGAACAGCAAAAGGATTCAATAACTGAAGTATTCGAAAAGGACCATAAAAGCTTAGTTTTAACTTGTTTTGAGAAAAACAAAAAGGCAGAAATTCAGAATAGAGCCACACTTTATCTCCCAGTTGGTAAGATGGTGCCACCTGAAGTCCGCTATCAGCCTTTCTTTTCATAGTTTGTTTAGAAGCCGAAAGAGTGGTACAGATCAGGTCCTGAGTATGGTGGAGTCATCGCGCAAATGATGTAACCGCAGGAACAGGAGGCAGCACACAAGCTATAGTGTGAAAAGTCTTGGGATGAAAGCCAGAGGTGTTGATCCTGTTGCACTATGCACCGTATTATTATATGAAAACTCAGCTAAAGAAAAGAAATCCGACCAGTTACTTTGAGTGGCATTACAGAAACAACTTAAATACTGTTGGAGTTCCTGATTCAAGCGTTCAGTTTGACTGCTAGTTTGTGGATGAAATCATGATGAAAGGGAGACATCAATATGTAGTGAGGTACAAAAAGTCTTCCAAAAACGTGTATATATTGGGGTCCCGATCGGAAAAGATACTTGTGGAAGGCCATGTAGGCGAAAGATATCTTGCATGAATATATGCCATTTCTTTGGCTGTAGGCAATTTCTTTAAGGCTGTGAAATGCGCCATCTTGGTAAATTAATCAACAGTTACCATAATGACATGATTCCCTGAATAAGACGGTAATGAACATATGAAATCTGTAGACAGGGTGTGCCATTGGGCAGAGGGAACAGGCAGGGGCATCAATAATCCTGCTGGCTTGGTCCAAGGTGTCTTAGTTTGGGCACATACAGGGCATGATGTTACGTAGGATTCGGCATCGGTCTTAAGTGTAGGCAACCAAAAAGAACGTGGGAACAACTCCTGTGTCTTTTTAATTCAACGATGTCCAGCTACAGAAGAATCATGGAACATCTGTAAAGCCTCGGTCTGTACTTTCTTAGTCAGTAAAAATAGTGAGTTTTGATAATAGAAGTAGTCCTGATTCTTTTGTATTTGAGGACTCAAAATATTCCATTCTTCAAGTGGAAGATACTGGTATTCTGACCTAACACGATCAAGAAAGGACTGGGCAACCCTGATGATTGTACTGGGTTTTATTATTTTTGGAGAGGAAGTGTTAGTGCTTTCTGGATAGCGATGAGATAATGCATCAGCTACTAAGTTCTGAGATCCGGGAATGTAGGTCACAACAAAGTCATATTGGCTGAAAAAGAAAGCCCATCTTGCCTGCCGGCTACTTCGACATTGGAAATTTTGGAGACATTGTAGGTTACGGTGATCAGTTCTTGCTTCGAACGGTTCTTTGGTCCCCATAAAGAAATGTCTCCATTCTTTACCTGCAGCCTTGAGAGCAAGTAATTCCCATTCTAACACAGAATAATTGCGTTTGGCTTCTGTCAGTATAAGGGATAAGTAAAAGACAGGATGTTCCAAGCCATCGTCTTTTTGTTTCTGAAGTAAGGCTGCACTAATAGCTCTCACAGAGGGATCAGTGACTACTATACACTTTTTAGTACTATTCGGGTGTCATGAGATAGGACCTTGGGTAAAGGCCCATTTCAGATTTTGAAAGGCCATCTCTGCACTGTCAGTCTAAACAAATCCCTTCTTCAGATTTTCTCCTTTGATGGTCTGAGTGATAAAACTTTGTGGATGTGCAAAGTCTTGTATGAATTGCTGATAGAAGTTGGAGAGACCTAGAACACATTGGGATTCCTTAACAGAAGAGGGAGAGGGCCAATCCAAACTGGCTTGTACTTTTTCTGGATTGATAGCCATTCCAGTCTGATTGATGCAGAACCCAAGATACTGTACTTCTGTCTTATTAAATTCACATTTTTCAGGTTTACAGTATAGCTGATTCTGTCTGAGTCTTTCCAAAACCTGAAGTACATGCTCAGTGTACTGTTCAGGTATATAAGAATATACTAGGATGTCGTCCAGATAAAGCAGCACATTGTGATTCAAGAAGTCAAAAAATATGGAGTCCATAAATCGTTGGAATATGGAGGATGCGTTTGTTAAACCAAAAGGCATGACTTGGTATTTATAATGGCCAAATTGAGTACGAAAGGCTGTGTCCCATTCCTGTCCTTTGACACGCAAGAGACGATAGGCACTCGTCAGATCCAAATTTGTAAACCTCTTGGCACCTTGGACTGCGTCAAGTATATCCCTAATAAGAGGTAAGGGAAATCGATCCTTGATGATTATTTTATTCACCCCATGAAAGTCAACACAGGGACGCAGATCTTTCATTTTCTTTGGAACTAAAAAAAGAGGAGCCCCTGCCGGGGATGAAGAGGGGTTGATTAAACCATTCTGTATATTATCATTTAGGTACTCTTTAAGTACTTTATTTTCTTGTTCAGGCAACGAATACATCCGTCCGAAAGGAACCACTTCTCCGAGAATGAAAGGAATGGTGCAGTCATAGACCTGATGAGGAGGTAAAACAGGTTTACAAGGTTTCTGGAATACATCACAGTATTGACAACTTGGTATTACCTCTATCATTTATCATGTATCATGTATCGTATTTTTGGAAGAAGGGATTAAACCTTTTGGGGACCAATAAGAGTTCATTAAGTAACAGTTCTGTTGGCAAAACTTTGATGATAAAGATATTGTTCTTGTTTCCAAATTGATATATGGGTTATGCCGAGTTAGGCCAGGAGTTCCTAATATCATGGTATGATTTACAGAGGATTTTAGATCAAAGGTAATGTGTCCTGTTGTCTCCCAAAACACAGACAGAGAGTGGGTGTAGTATCCACCACTGGTCCTGAGGTTAAGGGGGACCCATCTGCTGTGTGGACTTGTTCCAGCATTTCTTTAGGAACTCTTGGTATACCTCTTTCTTTGGCCCAAGTCTCATCCACATAAATACCGCATGCTCCTCAATCCAATAATGCAAAAACCTGCTCTTCTTGGCTTTGGGAACACTGTACCGTAAAGGACAGTATAAACAGAGTGGAGGTATTCTCTCTGGAGGAACATATTGAATGTAAGTCGACTCCTCCCGTTCCCTCCTTCCTCACAGGGGGCAGGAGCTGGCGTTTCCTGAAGGTCTGGAAGGACGGACAGGACACATCCGGATCAACTTACCAGCCTTGCCACAATAAAGATAAAGGTCCTTTTGTTGCCTATCCTCTCTCTCTGATTCAGATAAAGGACCACAGACTAGGTCTATCCGCATGGGTTCTTCTTCTGTAGACTTATTCGCCTAGGGATGGACTTCGTAGGAACGACGGGCTGTGGAATAGGGTAATCCGGAATGATACTCCAAGCGAGTCTTTCACCTTTCCATCTTATGTTCCCGCAACCTATACTCTATATTCAATGCTTGATCCATCAGTTCTTTCAGAGCTCTAAATTGAGTAGAATGCACAAATTCATCTTTTATTTCTTCTCAAAGTCCTCGGCGAAACAGGGTTACAAAAGTGCTTTCCATCCAAGTGGTCTCAGCTGACAACTGTTTCAATCAGGTTATGTATTGTAATACATCCTGATTCCCTTGCTGTATATCGCATAATGCTTCTTCAGCAGGCAGCCTCCAACTCGGGTCATTCAAACATCTGCTTAAAGAGTTTAAGAAAGGCAGGATCATTAGATAGTACAGGCTCCTCAGCAGATACCCAGGGGGTCGCCCAATCTAGTGGAGGGCCAGACAAGGCACTGATCAAATAAACCACCTTGGCTTTCTCAGATGAAAATTGGAAGGGTCAAAAGGCAAAGAAGACTGTCAAAGAGTCAAGAAATTTCTTTACTTTATGCGGCTCTCTGGAATATCGAGGTGTCAAGGTGGACACAGGAGGTATAGCCACAGGTTGAAAGGACAAGGCTCGCCATAGTGCGGTATTATCTGCCCGCAGTTGTTGTAATTCTTGGGATTGTTGTTGCACAGTATGGAGCATGGATTATGCATTTTCTATGACAGAAGTGGCATTTCTGTAATAGTAATAAAAAATCCACTTACACCAGTATTCGACATTTCTCACTACCATTACAACCATACACAACATGCCTACGCTACACCTCATAAAACAGACAATACCCCCCAGACATAAGGCAAGGCATTACCAACGCAGTCCTATGAGAAGGCAGCACTCACAGCAGTGAGAAACCAAATAGGCTGTTTGTCACTACCAGGACAAACCACGCTACCTGGCCCATGTCCGGCTTTCTACTTAGAGCACCCTACCCTTAGGGTTAGCTAGGGCCTACCTTAGGGGTGACTTATATGTAGTAAAAGGGGAGTTCTGGGCCTGGTAAGTAAATTTAGATTGCAGGTCCCTGTGGCAGAAAACTGCGCAGGCAGGCCCTGTGCTAACAGGCCTGAGACAGGTTTGAAAGACTACTTCAGTGGGTGGCACAAGGAGCACTGCAGGTCCACTAATAGCATTTAATTTACAGGCCCTGGGTATAGGGATGCCACTGTACAAAGGACTTACTGGTAAACTAAATATGCCAATTAGGTATAAGCCAATCATACCAATTTTAGAAGGGAGAGCCCCTGCACTTTAGCACTGATCAGCAGTGATAAAGTGCTTAGGGTCCTCAAGCCAACAGTGAGAGGTCAGAAAGAATAGGAGGAACGAGGCAGAAAGTCAGGGGATGAACTTGCCACAAGGGCCAGGTCCAACAGGCATGCAGCACAGTCTGGACCTATGTGTATAATCCTTTGTTTTTCGTCTGTAAAAATGTTTACAAATGTTATTAGAGTGTTATCTCAATGATATGTAGAAAAGTCATGTGAGAAAGCTTTGTCCTGGCCTTATTTTTGGATTGTTACTAACTGTTTGCTGATGATGTTATTTCTGCTAAAATGTGTGCCATGTGCTTACTCTCATTTGTGACAGTAACAAGCACAGGTTGTATAGTTTAGATATTTTTTTTAATGCATATATTAGTGTTGTGCCTTTGTGGTGGATATGTTAATTTTGACACAAGCATTCATCATGTTACTGGACACTTATACTAACATAATATGTGTTTCTGTTATTGTGACTGGAGAATGCTTGTGTGTTTATTTTGACATGGTGTCTCAATAATATGCACATATGCATTACACAGGGAACCTGACATTTTAGAGTTAAATGAAATCTAATATTTGTCATAAATTGCACACATCAAGGGGACATGTGACCGTCATGTATCTCTGCTTGCATTTTAGAGGTAAGATTGGTTGCACATTCTGTGTACACCCACTTGTAGCATATTGTAGTGCAATTGCTACAGAATCATAGATTTGAGTTGTTCCTATTGGGTATACTATTTATATATAATATGGTAGTATACATAACATTATTGAACACACCTGTACAGGACCATTTTTATTTGGGATTGCTGTGACTTTTGGTGTAGGTGTCCATTACCATGAAGGCAGTTAGTACCAGATTGGTGGGTGCTATTAATATCTTGAAGTGTGTTTTTAAACATTTTTCTAAGTACAATATTGCATACAGATGCATTGCACATCATTGCAGTATGGGTTGCACACATTTGTTAGACTTGCTTGAGTCCAGTCCTAATGTACACTGACAATTCTGAAGATGACAGGTAAAACAGTGAGCTGCCTTCAGTTCCAGAGACAATGGAGTTGATTTTCATCTTGGTCCAGCAGCAGCAGCAAAGGTAGGACTTCTACGATCTAATTCATTGTAACAAGAAATGGGAAAAGTACAAAAAAATGTATATCCCTCCCAGTCCGTCAACTCAGATGTGGCAGCTTCACAGTTAGGTTGGCAGGAATGCACATCATGATTGGCTTGGCAGTAAAAGGTGCTGGAGTCTAGCCGCAAAACGCTTTTACCTATGACTTTGTTGATACAGAGGTGAATTGTGGTAGCGACGGCAGTTTGTCGGCAGTCTTTTGTCTATGGACACACCACCATCTAAATCAGGCAGGTGGACAGCCAAGTCGATGGATGGGGAATCTCATTGAAAATTGATGGCCTGACTGTTACCACTAATAGCTGAATCAGGCCTTGTGTACTCATACTAGTTCAAATACAATGGGGGTCATTACAACATTGGCGGTAAAAGGCGCTTACCGCCGTGCAGAAGACCGCCAATACACCGCCGCGGCCGCGGAATCCTGCCTCAGCTATTATGACCCACATCTCGGAATCTGCCGCAATTCAGACACCCACACAAGTCCGCCACACCAAAGGTCAGTGATAAACTGGCGAAAACTAAACCTCCACCTCCACGGCAACAGAAACACGCCGATCCTATTATGACCCACGAATCCACGCAGCGGTCTTTCAACCGCGGTATTCTATTGGCGGTACACACCGCCGCGCTCAAAATACACACACATCTCCAAAACACCGCCACATTGGACAATTCAAAATACACACACCTGACACACATACAAACACCACTCCCACACACCCAACACAATATAAAACACACACCCACATCACCCACAAACCCCTACGACCACAAATTAGAGACGAAGGCCAGAGAGACTGACCAGCCAAGACAACACCACCATACAGAGGCACACAACACCATCACCCAACCCACATCCACGCACAAAACACCACACACATCAACACTCACACCGCCCCACACATCACACACACCACCCCATGTCACGCCAAAGACACCCCCGCTTCTCCGAGGAGGAGCTCAGGGTCATGGTGGAGGAAATCGTACGGGTAGAGCCACAGCTTTTTGGCTCACAGGTACAGCACACATCAATAGCCAGGAAGATGGAGCTATGGCGAAGAATCGTGGACAGGGTCAACGCAGTGGGACAGCACCCAAGAAATTGGGAGGACATCAGGAAGAGGTGGAACGACCTACGGGGGAAGGTGTGTTCAACGGTCTCCAGGCACAACATCGCGGTTCAGCGGACTGGCGGCGGACCCCCACCTCCTCCTCCACAACTAACAACATGGGAGGAGCAAGTCTTGACCATCATGCATCCTGAGGGCCTCGCAGGAGTCGGTGGAGGATGGGACACTGGTAAGTCAAATCTTAACTATCATATCCCCCACCCTACCTGCATGCTATCACACACCCCGACCCTCACACCCTCCCCTATCACTCCAACTCCTCACTAATGTGCTAATAACACAAACCACACATCCCAACACCAAGCCCTGCATTACAGAACTAAGCATCGACACCCAGCACTAAAGCATGCCCACTGCACATACCCATAACATTCCCCTCAACCACCATCACACAAGCTCCCACACAGGAATGCTTGCACTGGGGTACACGCTCACCCACCCATTGCACACCATTACACACACACACATGCAATAATCATGCTGTTATGCCCCTGCAGGAACCCAAAGGACTGTCACCACACAGGAGGGTCCAGACAACACCACTCCACCCCCAGAAGAGGCCCACAGTGACAATAGCAGCTCTGCCCTACTGGATCCTGATGACCAGCCCGGACCACCGTGGTCCTCAGGACAGTCGGTTCCCCTTGCACAGGCACAGCCCAACACCGACCTTCCACCCTCTGGTAACACCAGCACAGCACCCACCCAGTGGCCCAAACCTTCCTACCCAGGACAGGTCAATCAGCAGTGTGTCCACCACTACAGGGAACCCAGGCTAACCCACCACCCCAACAACAACAGGGACCTGGGGGCAGTGATAGTGGGCACACGGTCCAGGGGACGGAGGAGCACAGGGGAACTGGGAGGGCTGCTGTGCGACAGGGGGCGGACAGGCCTAGGGAACCCACTCTCCACGAGGCCCTATCCTCCATCATGGGAGCATACCACCACTCCCAGGAGACGATGGGGACGGTCCTGGACAAGTTGCAGGAGACCCTGTGCCTGCAGGAGGAACAGTATTTGGGGTTCAGGGAGGAGCTCAGGACCATCAGCTCCGCCCTGGGCACCATCGTAGGGGTGCTGAAGGACATACAGCAGACCTTGAGGGACACTGTGGCACTCCAAGGGGCCCCTGACACTAGCCAGGACGATGAACTGCCCACCACCTCCGCCGGCGCTAGTGGACAGGACGCCCCGCCACAGGACCACCACACCAGCACCCCACCCCCTGCAGACGGACAACCACCCCGCAAGCGGTCTCTGAGATCCAGGAACAGGACAGAGCAAGATGGCAAGACCCCGCCAGGAAATGAGACCACCCTGATTGTCCTCCCACTGTCCCACCTTGTTACCCTGTCCATACTTAAACAGCCCCAGCTCCACTTCCTATGCCCAGATGGGCAGTGCACCTGTGAGACTAATAGACTGGACTCTGCCATGGACATTCCTCCACCATCACCCATCACCATTTTACCACCCCCTCTAATAATTAGCACTTCAATAAACACCCTTGAAACACAAAACATTCTGGAGTCAGTCTGTGATTTTGAAAATGTGTATTATCAATGACAGTGTGATAATGCATTTCCCATTGTAAAGCTAACATACCTATGTCACACATCACAAGTACTTGAAGGAGGCAAGCAGATGACACGTTGGTAACCACACCTGTGAAACCGTAATGGAAGGGTACAACTCAGTTACCAAATGTTGACTTAAATCGAAAAACAGGATAGAGGTAGACGTGTGAAAGTTAATGTAATGCTAAAAATGAAAATGTTCTCACCTGTGTCTCACTGGAAATATTGCTGTATGACTGACTCTCTGTTGTCGTTGTCTTCTTCATCAGCTTCATCCTCATCACTGTCCACAGGATCCACAGGCTCCACAGCTGCTACAGCACCGCCATCTGGATCATCCTCCTGCAGAAAAGGCACCTGGCGTCGCAAAGCCAAATTATGGAGCAGGCGATGATGATGTCGCACACCTTCTTCGGTGAGTATAATAGGGATCCACCTGTCATATGGAGGCACCTGAACCTGGCCTTCAGGAGGCCGAAGGTACGTTCGATCACCCTCCTAGTCCGCCCATGGGCCTCATTGTAGCGTTCCTCTGCCCTGGTCCTGGGATTCCTCACTGGGGTCAATAGCCACGAAAGGTTGGGGTAGCCAGAGTCACCCAAAAGCCATACACGGTGCCTCTGGAGTTGACCCATCATATCAGGGATGCTGCTATTCCGCAGGATGTAGGCGTCATGTACTGAGCCAGGGAACATAGCATTTACCTGGGAGATGTACTGGTCTGCCAAACATACCATCTGGACATTCATTGAATGATAACTCTTCCTGTTCCTGTACACCTGTTCATTCCTGTGGGGGGGGGGTACCAGAGCTATATGGGTCCCATCAATGGCACCTATGACGTTGGGGATACGTCCAAGGGCATAGAAGTCACCTTTCACTGTAGGCAAATCTGCCACCTCAGGGAAAATGATGTATCTCCTTACGTGTTTCAGCAGGGCAGACAGCACTCTGGACAACACGTTGGAAAACATAGGCTGGGACATCCCTGATGCCATGGCCACTGTTGTCTGAAAAGAGCCACTTGCAAGGAAATGGAGCACTGACAGCACCTGCACGTCAGGGGGGATTCCAGTAGGATGGCGGATTAGTGACATCAGGTCCGGCTCCAACTGGGTACATAGTTCCTGGATTGTGGCACGGTCAAACCGGTAGGTGACGATGACATGTCGCTCTTCCATTGTCAACAGGTCCACCAGCGGTCGGTACACCGGAGGATTCCGCCATCTTCTCAACTGTTCCAGCTGACGGTGCCTACGAAGGACAACAGCGACGAATCAGTCATAATTCCTCCAGTTACACACAAGACTACACCACTCATGAAACCCTTCCAGTATGTGTGTTGAGTGTAGGCCTAGCTATGTGTGACGCAGAGGTAAATTAAGCCATGTGGGCCCCTGAAATGGCGGCTGCCTGACCTCTAAACTGGGACAATGGGATTGTGGGGTAACTGCGCTGGCGTTGCACACCGTCGCGGTAGGCGGTCGTAGACCGCGGCGCAATGCAGCATTGGTTAACATTGGACCCTATTGGTCACAGGAGCCAATGAACAGGTGCGCCGGCGGTGATGATGCGCACCGCCGCGGACGTCACCGCCGCGGACATCACCCCCATTTTCTATCTGTTCAATCACTAGATACCTGACCTTCGACAGGAGAGGACCTACACTGCAAGTGCTGCTGTGACCTCGATCTGGAAGCGACGATGGCTGCTGCGTCTGGGGAAAGGGCCCCTGCCTTTACTGCACACGAGTTGGAGAAACTGGTAGACGGGGTCCTCCCCCAGTACACGCTACTCTACGGTCCTCCAGACCAACAGGTTAGTGCACAGGGAGCCCGTTGTATGGGCTAGGCCTGAGTTGAGAGGGCTGGTTGGAAGAGGGAAGGGGGCAGAGTTCATAGAACATTAATGCATGGGAATGAATGGGCCACATGGCCAGAGTAGGGAGGGGGCCACTCACAACGACGGTGCAATTGGTAATGACTGTTCCTCTTTCCTTTTGCATGTCATGTAGGTCAGCGCCCACCAGAAGAGGGACATTTGGCGTGCCATCGCCAAGGAGGTCCGGACCCTGGGGGCCCACCAGAGACGGGGCACCCACTGCCGTAAGAGATGGGAGGACATTCGCCACTGCAGCAAGAAGACGGTGGAGGCTCAGCTGGGGATGGCCTCCCAACGTGGGAGGGGTGCCCGTCGCACCATGACCCCCCTGATGTTCCGGATCCTGGCGGTGGCCTACCCGGAGTTGGATGGGCGCTTGAGGGCCTCACAGCAGACACAAGGGGGTGAGTACAACCTCATTCTGCGGACTTTGCGTGCAGTAGAGGGGTCTGGGCGGGGGAGGTGGGCTGTGGGTGTCCCTAGGCCAGGGCGAGTAATGTAGCCCATGTGGCACTCTACCCCACCTCAGCAGAGTGCCAAGTCGAGGTATAGTTGCCCCTGTGGCATCCATGTGCGCAGATGTCCACCATTGCCATGTAGGCCAGATCCCAGAAATTGCATGTGCAGAGGGCAGGAGCACGGCGTAATGCAGGGGGCTGCTGTGTCTGTCTTGTCCGCCAACTGTAGCGGTATGCCATACACTAAAACTCTCTTTCTACTGTCTCCCCCCCTTTTTCTGCTCTCCCTGTCCTTTTGTACATCAGCATCATCAGGCGGAGGTACAGTGGCACCGGAGCACGAGGGAGCTGCATCCCACATGGCCATGGAGGGCCACACCACGGACTCAGAATGCACCAGTGGGACAGAGGTCGAGGGGAGCTTCACGTCGGCCACCGGATCACCAAGCAGCGACACGGACTCGTCCGCCGATGGGGGCTCCCTTGTGGTGGCGGCACCATCTGTGCGCCCCACTTCTACAGGTACAGCCGCCATCTCCCCTACCAGCACCGCCCTCCCAGCAGCCCCTCAGCGTTCGCCCCGTGCCCGCTCACCTAGGAGGGTGGGCATCACCTTCGCCCTAGGCACCTCAGGCCCTGCCCCATCACCCCTGCTGCCCTCAGTGAGGAGGCCATTGACCTCCTCAGGTCACTCACTGTTGGGCAGTCTACCATTGTGAATGCCATCCAGGGTGTAGAACGAGAGTTGCAACACGGTAATGCATTCCTGGAGGGCATTCATTCTGGTCAGGCTGTCCTTCAGCGAACCCTGCAATCTCTGGCCTCAGCACTGATGGCAGCCATTGTCCCTGTGTCTAGCCTCCCCCCTCCAACCTCCTCCACCCAGACCCAATCTCCTGTACCCCAGCCCATCCCAAGCACACCTACAGACCAGCATGCACACAAGTCAGCACACACAGGTAGCTCAAGCAAACATAGGCACCACACAACCCACAGGCACTCACGCAAGCCTCACCCACGTACAGACACAGCAACATCCACTGCCTCCACTGTGTCCCCCTCCTCCTCTTCTCCCTCCTCCCTCCCAGTCTCATCTACACACACACCTGCATGCACCACATCTACAGGCACCATGAATCGCACAAGGACACCCAGCACCACAAGCCGCTCACCTGCACTCACCACCTCCACTCCCATTTACACGTCCCCTGTGTCCTCTCACAGTGTGTCTGTGACGCCCCCTCCCAAAGTACACAAACGCCGGCAATCACTCACCCAACATCCATCCACCTCACGACAGCCTCCAGTACCTGCACCTGCACCCAAAACACCTAAAGTGACACCTCCGACAACCACCTCCTCTTCCTCCACTCCCAGGCCCCCTCCAACTACCCATCCCAGTGTTCGTCAGAAACTGTCCCTCTGTGAAGTTGACCTTTTTGCCCCCTCCTCCAATTCATCAGTCCCGTAGTAGCGGCTTAGCCAAAAAGCCTCCAATACCAGTGGTGCCTGTTCAAGGTTTGTGGAGTGCACCGGCCACCAGGGCAGGCAGTGTGACCCGGAGCCAAGGCGCTGGCAGCCCACCCCCTGTAAAGGCTCTAAAATTGGAGAGTGGATGACGGGACCGAGTGAAGACTCCTGGTGGGAAAACAACTCACATGGGTTTCAAGGGGATTGGAGACTCAGCTGTAACTCCCCCAAAGGTGGTGAAGGGCCAGAGGAAGTCTGCCCAGCCTGTTGTGAGTGTCACGGCTGTGAAGTGCGCCATCATTTCCAGTGGTCGAGACACAACCGCCAGCACCGTCGTCACTGGTCCAGAGACCACCGCCAGAGTCACAGCCCAGGAGGGCCCAAGTATCATCACTGGTCCAGAGACCACCGCCAGAGTCACAGCCCAGGAGGGCCCAAGTATCGTCACTGGTCCAGAGACCACCGCCAGAGTCATTGCCCGGGAGGGCACAAGTATCGTCACTGGTCCAGAGACCACCGCCGGAGTCATTGCCCAGGAGGGCACAAGTGTCATCACTGGTCAGGAGACCACTGCTGGAGTCACAGCCCAGGAGGGCACAAGTATCGTCACTGGTGCAGAGACCACCACCGGAGTCACAGCCCAGGAGGGCCCAAGTATCATCACTGGTCAGGAGACCACCGCCGGAGTCATTGCCCAGGAGGGCACAAGTATCGTCACTGGTCCAGAGACCACCGCCGGAGTCACAGCCCATGAGGGCCCAAGTATCGTCACTGGTCAGGACACCACCACCGGAGTCATTGCCCAGGAGGGCCCAAGTATCGTCACTGGTCAGGAGACCACCGCCGGAGTCACAGCCCAGGAGGGCACAAGTATTGTCACTGGTCAGGAGACCACCGCCGGAGTCACAGCCCAGGAGGGCCCAAGTATCATCACTGGTCCAGAGACCACCGCCAGAGTCGTTGCCAGGAGGGCCCAAGTATCGTCACTGGTCCAGTGACCACCGCCACCGCCGGAGTCATTGCCCAGGAGGGCCCCGGCTGCCACAGCTCAGGTGGGCTATGATGGAACGTCATGCCACACACCAATGCCCAGTGTAGGGAACGTCATGCCACACACCAATGACCAGTCTAGGGAACGTCATGCCACACACCAATGTCCGTACCAGAACCGCCATGTCAAAGCACCGCTGAACAGTCCAGAGACCGCCATGGCAAAGCACCGCTGAACAGGGCAACGACCGCCATGGCAAGGCACCGCTGAACAGTCCAGAACCGCCATATCAAAGCACCGCTGAACAGGGCAACGACCGCCATGGCAAAGCACTGCTGAACAGTCCAGAACCGCCATGTCAAGGCACCGCTGAACAGTCCAGAGACCGCCATGGCAAAGCACAGCTGAACAGGGCAACGACCGCCATGGCAAAGCACCTCTGAACAGTCCAGAACCGCCATGTCAAGGCACCGCTGAACAGTCCAGAACCGCCATGTCAAAGCACTGCTGAACAGTCCAGAACCGCCATGTCAAAGCACCGCTGAACAGTCCAGAACTGCCATGTCAAAGCACCGCTGAACAGTCCAGAGACCTCCATGGCAAAGCACTGCTGAACAGGGCAACGACCGCCATGGCAAAGCACCGCTGAACAGTCCAGAACCGCCATGTCAAGGCACCGCTGAACAGTCCAGAACCGCCATGTCAAAGCACCGCTGAACAGTCCAGAGACCGCCATGGCAAAGCACCGCTGAACAGGGCAACGACCGCCATGTCAAGGCACCGCTGAACAGTCCAGAGACCGCCATGGCAAAGCACCGCTGAACAGGGCAACGACCGCCATGGCCAAGCACCGCTGAACAGTCAGAACCGCCATGTCAAGGCACCGCTGAACAGTTCAGAGACCGCCATGGCAAAGCACCACTGAACAGGGCAAAGACCGCCATGGTGAAGACCGCTGAACAGGGCAAGCACCGGGTAGGAATGAATAGACCGCCACATCAGGCATCGTTATCCCATGTGCAGCTGGGACAGTGACAGGACAGGTACTTTCACGGGGAGACTCATCCAGTCTGGGCACCAGTCCCCCTCCAGAACCAGTGGAGACCTGCATCTTCTTGAGAGACTGTGGCTTTGCACTCCCCAGGATGGCACAGTGGGCAAGCCACCCACTGTAGAGACTTGAGAGACTGTGGCTTTGCACTCCCCAGGATGGCACAGTGGGCAAGCCACCCACTGTAGACACTTGAGAGACTGTGGCTTAGCACTCCCCAGGATGGCACAGTGGGCAAGCCACCCACTGTAGAGACTTGAGAGACTGTGGCTTTGCACTCACCAGGATGGCACAGTGGGCAAGCCACCCACTGTAGAGACTTGAGAGACTGTGGCTTTGCACTCCCCAGGATACATCAATGGGTATGGAGCCCCATCGTGGATCTGGCTTTGCAGTCATCCGGCTGAGATGCCCTCCCTTCCCTTCCCCCTGAGGTGCCTGTAGTATTTCTATCTGATGCTCCGGCAGTGTTCTCTCCGATTGTGGTCAGGTATCCTTTGTGGGCCTCGCCCATGCATTTTTGGACTGTTGGTGCACGGACATTGTTATGTACATATCTGCACTACTTCTCGTAATGTATATATTTATGACTGATTTTCATAAATATCTCTGTATATTTTTGTATGACATGTATTATGCCACATTACAATGTTTGACCGAATTTCGCTTTGTCTTTTCATTCTTCCGGGGGGGTGGTGGGTTGTTACTGTGATTTTTGTGAATGCATTGGTGTGTATGTTGTATTATGCGAGGTTTGGGGTGGGGGTGGGGGTGTTTGGTGGGTGTCCCCCTAACCTTTGCCTCTCCCTCCCCCATGTCGTAGGTGCAGTACTCACTGTTGTCTTCGGCACCTACGTAGATGTTGGTCGTAGAGGAGCAGAAACACAAGGGCAGGGAGTATTTGGAGTTCCGGGTCCATGGAGTCCTCATTCCTCGTGGGATGTTTTCAGGTGATCGTCTTCCCATTGCAAAAGCTGCTTCCGCCGTGTTTTTATCCACGGTGAATCCGCCCCGGAAAAGGTGGCGGATTGGCGGGTTGTAATACTGTGGGCGGTACATTGGGTTCCGCCTGTCTGTTGGCGGTGACCGCAGCGCTGCTTGTCTGTACCGCCGTGGCGGGCGGTGTGTTAAAGTGCCTGTCTTTTTTGGCGGTTTCCGCCAGGGTCATAATTCAATTTTTTGATCCGCCGCACTGTTTGCGGTATTACAGCTGCTTTAACACCGTCCGCCAGGGTTGTAATTACCCCCAATGTGTTACCAGTAAGTGTTTAACTCCTTGCTTGATAATTCATTAAAAGCTTTCAAAAGCAGGTCTTGCTTACTTTCTTACTTGCCAAGAATCGTTTTTGTTTTTTTATTCTGTGCAAATTTAATGATTACCTAATCTTGTTTCATCTTCTTAATTTTGTTTCTTTGGGGTAATGGACTCATTGTGGCCTTGTTTCACAGTTTTACCCACTGTTTATGCTTTAATTGGTATCTGATGTTCTAGTTCTTAGATTATCTTTCTTTGACTCCCTTTCTGTACACCATTGTTATCTCTTAAAGAACATGTACAAAATACAATTTAACTGGCTCCATTATCCTAAAGTGCCATAAGCACATCCATTTTACAGAGCAGAACTTGTTTCACAGATGTAAGGTTGTAGATTACTTTATTGAGAGTAATCATTAGGAAGTTAGTTACATATCAAGGCGATTGGAAATTTCCTTTTTTGCAGGGTCATCCCTAAACTTTTTGCCTTCTTCCTTCTATGTTTTCTGATCTGTTTTTGCTGGTTTATTGTCTCTACGCACTTTACCAAGGCTAATCAGTGCTAACGTGCAAGTGCTCCCTATGTCAATTGTATTGTGATTGGTTTATCCATGACTGGCATATTTGATTTACTAGAAAGTCCCTAGTAAAGTGCACTAGAGGTTTCTAGGACCAGTAAATCAAATGCAGCACTGCTTGTCCCACCCACGTCTCAGACCTGCCACTGTGGTGTCTGTGTGTCCAGTTTTAAACTGCCAATTCAACCTGGCAAGTGTACTCACTTGCCAGGCCCAAAGCTTCCTTTTCACTACACATAAGGCACCCCTATGGTAGGCCCTAGGTAGCCCCATGGGCAGGCTGAAGTGTATTTAGAAGGTAGGACATGTCTTAACAGTCAAATACTGGCAAATTCGTTTTTCACTGTTGCAAGGCCTCTCTCTCTCATAGGTTAACAAGGGGGCTGCTTTTAAATACATAACTTTTTAAGTGAAGTTTTCCTGTGAGAGCAGATGTAGATATGAGTTTAGGGTCTCTGAACTCACAATTTAAAAATACATCTTTTAGTAAAGTTGGTTTTTAAATTGTCTGTTTGAAAATGTCACTTTTAGAAAGTAGGCATTTTCTTACTTAAACCATTCTGTGCCTCTGCCTGCTTGTGTATTCAACGTCTGAGTCAGACTGACATTTGGGATGTTGTGATTTCCCTCTAGAGAGTGACACAAAGGGAGCTGGGGGATAGCCTGCATATCCTGATGGCATCTGGGCTAGAGTGGAGAGAGGCGTGGTCACTTACACCTCAAATGGCTGTGCCTCCCCCCCCCAGGATCTTGTGAACAACAGAGACTTTCCTTTGAAATATGCCTACTACAAAGGCCCAGACTTTTAAAATCTTTCTGGATCAAGAGGAATCTCTTCCAAGGAGAAGAGCTGAAGAGTTGGAGGAGGAGTACTGCCCCTTTGCTGTGTGTGCTTTGCTGGGTTGGCCTGCAGTTGCAGCTTCTGCCTTAAAAAGAGCAAAGGGTGAACTTTGCTGTGTATCCTGCTTGAGAGAATTCTCCAAGGACTTGGAGTGGAGCTTGCCTCCTGTTGGAAATTTCAGGGACACCAAAGACTTCAGTTTTATCTGCTTACAGCACTGGGAACTGTGTTTTGTTCTGCCCAGAAAGAAAAACCACTGTGACTCCACCAACGATGCCGCTGGCCTGCACTGTGACCTGCTGACATTGTACGGAGCCGCACCGCCCAGCTTAACACCGCAACCCCAATCTCACCGACGCCACCATCTGATGCCACCACCGAGCTGCTGCTTGCACCATGACCTGAGGGCCCCGCACTCTAGCATCGCCTTGCTCACACCACAGCATGGGCATCCCTGACGACACTGGCGCCGCTGCCTGCACTATGGCCTGTGGACACTGCTTGTGAGGTACACGTAGCACCATCCCGTCCCATACTGCAGACCCTGTCCATCGACGAGAGCACCATCGACTTCAATGTCATCACTAGGTACCCCTGTCTGCATCGTGACACGTGGATGCTGCAAGTAGCCTGTCCCGCACCGCCGACTTGGGCCTACCAATGACAGTGCTTCAGCAATGACGACGCTGTTGCCTGTACCACGGCCTGGTGACACTACACATCGTACCACCCCGCTTCACCCTGCAGCTCTGGTCTCACCGATGCTGCTGGACCCCATCACCGAGCCACTGCCTGCACCGTGACCTGTGGGCACCGCATGTCGCATCGTCCTGCTTTGCATCACAGCCCCAACACCATCCACGCCAGCGCTCCTGACTTCATCAGCCTGGAGTTCAATCCACAACACGTATGACTTCAAGGGCCCGATGACCCCCGTACCGACCTCTGAACCCAACACTGCGATGCCAGAGAACACCACTCTCCGGATCTCATTGCGAGGATCACAACGCCCTGCGTTTCCAAAGTACTGTTTGCGGGTCTTCCCGACACCGTAGCTGCCCTGCGACGCCGAGGCTGGCCTGAACTGTTAGATTTGTTGTTCACAATGCTGTTATAGCCCCAGATGGAGTTATTGACTTCAAGGAACTATATTTTTAAGTTTATTCTTGCAAAATTCATATCTTTAGTATTGTATTCTGGATTTTTCTCTTTTTGGTCTTGTTTTATACAGTAGTGTTTTCACTGTATTACTGTGTGTTATGTGCAAATGCTTTACACATTGCTTCTGAGATAAGCCTGACTGTTCATGCCAAGCTACCAAGGGGGTGAGGAGGCGTTGTTTGAGCTGAGTATCTGTCTTATCCTGACTAGAGTGAGGTTCCCTACTTGGATAGCGTGCAAACCGACTGCCAGCTAGAGACCCCATTTCTAACAAAGGCAATCTGAAGCTGGACGCTTCTGTTTCCATTGCTTGAGTGCTTAAATCATAGGCCTAGAAGCAAATAATTTTGCTAGAATGAAAAGGATATTCCTAAAATGTATGGTGCAATCTTTCCACACAAGAAGGCAGGTCCACTATCTGAGGTTGCCCTAACTGTAAGTCAGACATTGGCTCTTTCAGTAACCAACGCAGTCCTCCACTCCACAGTGAGACTCTTAACATCTACAGATAGGATGCTAGCATCTTGCTTATCTTAAGAGACATACACTAAACAACTGCGGAGGCCAGGATTAATTTCAGAATTAGATGTTTGCCATAATAAACAGCTGTTAATCATATCTGCAGGCCAAACAGCACTTAGAAACAAAGATTCACTGTATTTAATCTCAAAGTTTATATCCTCCTAAGCACAAAATCACTTATTCACTAGAGCAGCTATTTCCATCTGGAACTCTCTCCCACCTGATTTAGGAATGCACGTCCCTCCTTGCCTTCATAAAATGTTAAAGGACTCCTTTCCCCAGATTATATCTGGAATGATGGTGGCTGTAATCTAATTATTGCATAGGTTTCTTATTTAGGACAGACATGTTCCATGTAAGGCACACTGACTATTCTGGTGCAACACCGGCCAATTGTTAAGCACATAAATAAATAAATATAGTGTTTTGTAATTAAACTGTTCAATTTTTCAAGTTTCCCTGTCATTCTTGCACCTGATTTTTGGGTAATTTGAAGATCATGCTGCAGTTATTTGTGAAGCCTACTACAGGAATTAGTGCAGTAGGCTGGAGTTGGTTAATATACCTACACTAAGCTTCATTTGCATTTGAAATCAGAATTACATTTTGAATCCTTGGTAAATGAGCCTATCTACTCTTCAAATTGTCTCCTATATGAGACTTGAGGGACTTTGTACTATCCACTCGAACCTTCAGAGTTTTAAATTTGTTTTTCTTTTTATTTAATCTTTATGATTTTATCACAACAAGTTAAAAAAACATCAATGACCCCAGATATAAGGTTGCATCACCACAGTGATAACAGTTCTATACAGCATTGAAGACACCTATAAGGGCAGACAATATGGCATTGCAGTAACAACATATCTAGAGGGAAGAATCAAACAGCAGAATGTGAGGCCGGGAAGGGGGAGCGGATAGTATCCCAGTTTAGTCATTATGAGATTGTGAGGTATGTGCGGCTCGTCCACTCTGTGGCTGGAGCAGAGAGTCTACTGCTTCAGTTTCCCATGTAAGTAAATAATACCAGAGAGGCTGCCAAATATGTTTTGGCCTAGAAGTCCGCGGTTGAAGGGTAGCATAGAGTTCACTGGTAGTGCCACAGTACACTAAACTTTTCAGCCAGGCCTTTGCAGTGTGTGTGTTTACTTCCCCAGTAAAGAGTGATCTCACATTTGGCAAGGAGTATGCCAAGAGCAGTGAATTAGCAGACTCTCTATGGGATGTTTAGGACATATCCCAGCAGTGCCAACAGTGGGCTTGGGATAATCTGTATGTCACTCATCGGGCAAGTCGGGAATAGACAGTGCACCAAAAGGGGCAACGGTGCTGCATGTCCACCTGATCTGTTTGAAATCTGCCCCATCAGTATGACATTTGGGACAGTGACAAGATCTAGCAAGGTCTAGGCATGCCAAGATTTTAGGGGTGATATAGGCTTTGTGTAGGAATTTGTAGTGAATGAGTTTTTGACAGTGGTTAGGCGAGATGAGGTGTGTTTTTGGGGCAGCAGGCATATCAGGTTTTGTCAGTAAAGGGTAGTCACAGGTAGTCTTGAGTTTCCCATCACGCAGGGGCAGGAGAGCAATGCAGGCACCGTATAGTCTGGAATCCATCCCTCTTCTGTCACTGTCAGTAACCACAAGCACCATGGGGGTATATTCATCTAGAGCCAGCGGGTAAGATGGCAACAGTGTTTGAAGGGTACTGTGGAGGGGCTGGAGGACAAAGTGGTCCATACCTTTATTTTTCACTGATCTAAACAACTCAGGCATTTGATAGTGAATATGCCTTAAGGCATAGCTTGAAACAAATATCGTACAAGATGATCACAATTTTACAGGCATTGAGATATAGCCTGCACTCTTTCATTCAATATGCTGTAATGTTCAAATATAGAATAAGCTTGTAAAATAAGCTTTGAGAATTAGTTGTGCCATAGAGTCGTGTGCGGTTGACGAAGGGCTATGATGGTAATCCTACATCAAACTGTGAGCAATGTGATCATGTTTATCTTATCTATAACTGGCAATAGGTGAACCCACTTAAGGACTGCTGACATTACTCTATCTAGCTCCAGCAGATAGGCCAATAACGTATTTTGGTCTACTATGTCTCAGTCAGCAGAAATGTCAAACAGCACCATCAAATTGATGATTCAGCCATTGGTGTAGATTTAGAACGTCACCCAAGACGGTTGCAAATTCATTCCATGCCAAAACTCTAGCTGCACTTTATGAAACATGTTCTATTATTTCTGGTGTGTGTATAGTACAATGACTTAGAAACATCTTATGCAATATGTGGACTGATGGTAATGGGCCACTAGTTACCATCTTGCAACAGATTCATTGCAGCTAATCATTTTCTTAATATAGTGGTTTTACTTACCCTGATTTAGAAGAAGTTAGAAATCCCATTTCCTGAAGTGAGTAAATAAAGGGGTCTTTAGTGATCTGGGAGAGAACAAGAGATCAAGGACTATTGGTCCAAAAAGTGACTGAATAGTTAGAAGAGTTTTGGAGGTTTTTTGAATTCAATTGCAGGAACAAAAGGCAGAAGAAGTCAACAGTCACTTATTATAAAAATTTGGGAAACCAGCTGGGACATATTGTATTTTCTTCTTTATTGTGAAAGGAAACAATGTCTCAATTTATATTGGTTTGCCATTGGTCAGGAAGACATTTGTTTATTTAGTTATTTGGAAGTTTGAGACGACACTCTAAGCCTCCTTTTGGCTACTTCAGAGTGCTAAAGCTGAGAAGAAAAGTCAACATTGTTAAGTTTTAACCCTCTAATCAGAGAGACAGAATCATTCCAATGTTCTCTAGTCGTGACCCAATTGCTGCAGCAGTTCACTGTAATTTTCTGTGTAATCTGTAGCATTAATGCTATCATCTTCTCCATGCCCATTATCATCCTTCTTCCTCTTTGCTGTGTTTATATCTTTGGATTGATTAATAGCTATACAAAGGCTTGCACGGCAGTGTCCCTGTGATTAACTTGTCCAGTTATTTTGTGTCACGTCTCTGTCATAATACTGGATTTATTGAAGGATTCAAGTTCTAAGTTACTGTGTCCTTTGGAGGGAAAAGACAAAGGATGATAGGACTTGATGAAAATTACGTTGCAACCCAATTTATGTCAAAACAACATGGATGTGATCACTTCTTGGCCCAAAGGACATCGTTTAAAAGGGGTGGAGATTATTACTCTGTGGCAATGAAGAAGCAGGTCCAAAACAGGTATGGTGCTACTAGGATGTTTCGGCCACACACAAGACCCCACTTACTGCATTTTTGAGACAGTTCCCCTTTGTCTGTACCTGCCTTTGCTGCACTAGGTCCACCCATGTGTAGATGATGTTATCCTTTTCTTTCTTGCTCATGCCATCCTGCTACCACTAGGGTGGAAATCATTGGCAGACTTTGGGGGTCATTCTGACTTTGGCGGGCGGCGGAGGCCGCCCGCCAAAGTCCCGCCGGCAGAATACCGCTGCGCGGTCAAAAGACCGCCGCGGTAATTCTGAGTTTCCCGCTGGGCTGGTGGGCGACCGCCAGAAGGCCGCCCGCCAGCCCAGCGGGAAACCCCCTTCCATGAGGATGCCGGCTCCGAATGGAGCCGGCGGAGTGGAAGGGGTGCGACGGGTGCAGTTGCACCCGTCGCGATTTTCAGTGTCTGCGTGGCAGACACTGAAAATCTTGGTGGGGCCCTGTTAGGGGGCCCCTGCAGTGCCCATGCCATTGGCATGGGCACTGCAGGGGCCCCCAGGGGCCCCACGACACCCGTTACCGCCAGCCAGGTTCTGGCGGTCAAAACCGCCAGAACAAGGCTGGTGGTAAGGGGGTCGGAATCCCCATGGCGGCGCTGCTTGCAGCGCCGCCATGGAGGATTCCCTTGGGCAGCGGGAAACCGGCGGTACACCGCCGGTTTCCCGTATCTGACCGCGGCTGTACCGCCGCAGTCAGAATGCCATGGGAGCACCGCCAGCCTGTTGGCGGTGCTCCCGCGGTCGTTGGCCCTGGCGGTCCATGACCGCCAGGGTCAGAATGACCCCCACAGTCTCTTCTAATAATTCATTTTTTCATTTTTTTGTTCAGGGCTTGTATGCTCGCAGTGCCACCAGTTTCGAATCCACCAGAAAGCAGTGCAGCAAGCCATGATGTCTCTGCAACCTCATTGTGCTTGGGTGCCCCAGTTTTCTCTCTGGACAGGATGAATATTAGGTATTTTGAGTTTCCATCCCTTAGCTCCTCCAAAAAGTAAAAATTAAACATAGATGGCGAGATGGCGACAGGTTTTCTTGTTCCAAATGTGGAGACAATTTAAGAATGAAATGGGTTTAGGATTAACGTGTGTTCTTTATAGGATGGTAAAAACTACTTTATACTTCTGATAGTTTGCAGACAGTAAGAAAACTTTTCATTTTTATTACTCTAGAAATGTTAAGATCACATAAATCCACATATAATAGTTGTGAGACATATTTTGAGGGACAGTCTCACTTCAAATAGTGTAGGAAGTTGGCTCTGTATGCACTATTTCAAAGTAAGGAATAGTATGCACAGAGTCCAAGGGTTCCCCTTAGAGGTAAGATAGTGGCAAAAAGAGATAATACTAATGCTCTATTTTGTGGTAGTGTGGTCGAGCAGTAGGCTTATCAAAGGAGTAGTGTTAAGCATTTGTTGTACATACACACAGGCAATAAATGAGGAACACACACTCAGAAACAATTCCAGGCCAATAGGTTTTTGTTATAGAAAAATATATTTTCTTAGTTTATTTTAAGAACCACAGGTTCAAATTCTACATGTAATATCTCATTTGAAAGGTATTGCAGGTACGTACTTTAAGAACTTTGAATAATTACAGTAGCATATATACTTTTTACATAAAACACATTTAGCTGTTTTAAAAGTGGACACAGTGCAATTTTCACAGTTCCTGGGGGAGGTAAAGTAATGTTAGTTTTTGCAGGTAAGTAAACCAGCTACGGGGTTAAGATTGGGGTCCAAGGTAGCCCACCGTTGGGGGTTCAGAGCAACCCCAAAGTCACCACACCAGCAGCTCAGGGCCGGTCAGGTGCAGAGTTCAAAGTGGTGCCCAAAACGCATAGGCTTCAATGGAGAGAAGGGGGTGCCCTGGTTCCAGTCTGCCAGCAGGTAAGTACCCGCTTCTTCGGAGGGCAGACCAGGGGGGTTTTGTAGGGCACCGGGGGGGACACAAGTCCACACAAAAAGTACACCCTCAGCAGCGCGGGGGCGGCCGGGTGCAGTGTGCAAACAAGCGTCGGGTTTCCAATGGGAGTCAATGGGAGACCAAGGGGTCTCTTCAGCGGTGCAGGCAGGCAAGGTGGGGCTCCTCGGGGTAGCCACCACCTGGGCAAGGGAGAGGTCCTCCTGGGGGTCACTCCTGCGCTGGAGTTCCGATCCTTCAGGTGCTGGGCTGCAGGTGCAGGGTCTTTTCCAGCCGTCGGGATTTTAGAGTCAGGCAGTCGCGGTCAGGGGGAGCCTCTGTATTCCCTCTGCAGGCGTCGCTGTGGGGGCTCAGGGGGGACAACTTTGGTTACTCACAGTCTCGGAGTCGCCGGAGGGTCCTCCCTGAGGTGTTGGTTCTCCACCAGTCGAGTCTGGGTCGCCGGGTGCAGTGTTGCAAGTCTCACGCTTCTTGCGGGGAATGCAGGGGTCTTTAAATCTGCTCCTCTGAAACAAAGTTGCAGTCATTTTGGAACAGGGCCGCTGTCCTCTGGAGTTTCTTGTTCCTCTTGAAGCAGGGCAGTCCTCTGAGGATTCAGAGGTCGCTGGTCCTGGAGAAAGCGTCGCAGGAGCAGGTTTCTTTAGAAGGCAGGAGACAGGCCAGTAGGACTGGGGCCAAAGCAGTTGGTGTCTTCTTTCTTCTTCTGCAGGGGTTTTCAGCTCAGCAGTCTTCTTCTTCGGTAAGTTGCAGGAATCTAAATTCTTAGGTTCAGGGGAGCCCTTAAATACTAAATTTAAGGGCGTGTTTAGGTCTGGGGGGTTAGTAGCCTTCCCACCAGAAGTGGGGCCGTGACCGGAGGGGGCGGGCAACTTCACTAGCTGGAGTGCCCTGCGGTGCTGGAACAAAGGGGGTGAGCCTTTGAGGCTCACCGCCAGGTGTTACAGCTCCTGCCTGGGGGAGGTGTTAGCATCTCCACCCAGTGCAGGCTTTGTTACTGGCCTCAGAGTGACAAAGGCACTCTCCCCATGGGGCCAGCAACATGTCTCGAATGTGGCAGGCTGCTAGAACCAGTCAGCCTACACAGGTAGTTGGTTAAAGTTTCAGGGGGCACCTCTAAGGTGCCCTCTGGGGTGTATTTTACAATAAAATGTACACTGGCATCAGTGTGCATTTATTGTGCTGAGAAGTTTGATACCAAACTTCCCAGTTTTCAGTGTAGCCATTATGGTGCTGTGGAGTTCGTGTTTGACAGACTCCCAGACCATATACTCTTATGGCTACCCTGCACTTACAATGTCTAAGGTTTTGCTTAGACACTGTAGGGGCACAGTGCTCATGCACTGGTGCCCTCACCTATGGTATAGTGCACCCTGCCCTAGGGCTGTAAGGCCTGCTAGAGGGGTGACTTATCTATACTGCATAGGCAGTGTGAGGTTGGTATGGCACCCTGAGGGGAGTGCCATGTCGACTTACTCGTTTTGTTCTCACCAGCACACACAAGCTGGCAAGCAGTGTGTCTGTGCTGAGTGAGGGGTCCCCAGGGTGGCATAAGATATGCTGCAGCCCTTAGAGACCTTCCCTGGCATCAGGGCCCTTGGAACCAGGGGTACCAGTTACAAGGGACTTACCTGGATGCCAGGGTGTGCCAATTGTGTAAAACAAAAGTACAGGTTAGGGAAAGAACACTGGTGCTGGGGCCTGGTTAGCAGGCCTCAGCACACTTTCAAATTAAAACATAGCATCAGCAAAGGCAAAAAGTCAGGGGGTAACCATGCCAAGGAGGCATTTCCTTACAAATAGTCACACATATGATGATCAAAATGTTCTACCAATGCATGACATATGAACCAAATACTTTTCTCTCGCTAGCATCTACTCGAGGCCTTTTTTATCGGCGTTGCAGATTTTTATATTCGAATATGATTTGTACATATTTTATACATGTATATTCAGCTCAGTAGTCAAAATTTACGTACATTAATTTGCAATTAACCCTACAATACAGACACATCCTTGCAATATGCCTGTGCACAGGAAACTTTTCAGACACTTTAATTTCTGCATTTTCAACGTTTTGCACAGCGGAGCACAGTGTTGTATTATTTATTAAGTTCGGGGGCAATTATAGCCGAACTTTTGACATTCTTAACTTTCCTGCAGTAATTTGAAAATAAGGTACATTTCCAGACATTATGGCCCTGATTACAACCCTGGCGGTTGGTGATAAAGTGGCGGTAATACCGCCAACAGGCTGGCAGTAAATACCGCAAAATTATGACAACAGGCACCACAGCAGTAACCGCCTACAGCCAGGCGGAAGACAATATTCTGCCCGCTGTATTAAGACTGTCCAATCTGCCACCTTTTCCGGGGCAGTACCAACGACATCAAAAGCCTGGTGGAAACACAGCACAGAAGGGAAACGACTCATCTGTGGAGACTCAGGGAAGAACCACGCCACCCTGGAGCCCAAGCTGCATATCTTCCCAATGATCTTCTACGTGCTGCTCCACTATGAACACCAACAACGGTGAAGACGACCATGGTGAGTACAGCTGCCTAGCACACAGGGGAGGGGGGAGGAAAAAGAGAGTGACACACACTCAACACTCCCACCCCCAACACTCTACACACATACAGCTGCAGCAACAACATATACACCCCGTACACCTCAGGAATAATGCAAGGACAACTATTATAGATTAAAAAGAGTGTAATAAGATAAAATAGTAGCAATACGTGCATCCAAATCAAAAAGTATATACATATTTACAAATGTAGGGACACTGCCCAGTCCTCAATGTTCATGGGTCACAGGGCCACATTACAAAGTCCAAGGCCCCACTTCACTCCTGCAACAACACGGAGAGAACACTGCAGGGGCATCATTTGGAAAAGAAGCAGGCACCTCAGGGGGACAGGGAATGGGGGCACCTCAGCCGGCAGATGGAACAACACCACTGGTCCTGGAGGGGGCAACATGCCCATTGCTCTTTCTCCTGGGGAGGGCAAGGCCACAGTCTCTCAAGTGGGTGACTTGCCCACTGGCACTGGAGGGCATAGTGCCTGTGCTTTGTCCTGGGGAGTGCAAGGCCACAGTCTCTCAAGTGGGTGACTTGCCCACTGGAACTGGATGGGGCATCGTGCCCTGTCCTTTCTCCTGGGAGTGCAAGGCCACATTCTCTCAAGTGGGTGACTTGCCCACTGGCACTGGAGGGGGCATTGTGCCCTGTGCTTTGTCCTGGGGAGTGCAAGGCCACAGTCTCTCAAGTGAGTGACTTGCTCACTGGCACTGGAGGGGGCATTGTGCCCTGTGATCTTCATCCTGGGGAGGGTGGAGTGAGTGGATGGCATCTCCACTGGTTCTGGAGGGGGCATCATGCCCAGTGATCTTCATCTTGGGGAGGATGTGGGGAGTGGATGGTATCTCCACTGGTTCTGGAGGGGGCATCGTGCCCTATAATGCAGATCTTGGGTAGTGCAAAGTTGCAGTGTCTCAGGTAGGTGTCATACCCACTGGATTTGCAGGGGGCAGGCCGCACAACAGCCTATGGAAGCAGGTCTACAGAATGGCTGCCGGCTGTGACGGCTGCTCAGTGGTGGCAGTGGTGCTGCTGAAGCTGCTGCTGGTGGCGGAGGGGAGGCTCCAGCCCAACCCCTGCAGCCCCAGATGGCTGCCCACTGGTGTTGTTGCTGCTGGTGGTAGTGCTGGTGGCGGTGCTGCTGGTGGAGCTGGTGGTGGGGGAGGCTCCATCCCATCCCCTGCAGCCTTGGAAGGCTGCCCACTGGTGCTGCTGCTGGTGGTGGTGGTGGTTGTGGGGGAAGCTCCTGCCCATCCCCTGCAGCCTTGGATGGCTGCCCAATGGTTCTGCTGCTGCTGGTGGTGTTTGTGGGGGGGAGGCTCTAGCCCATCCCCTGCAGCCTCGGACCGCTGCATCACCAGGGTTGGTGGTGGGGTGTCCGACTGAGTCCCAGCACCAGGCCCCTTGTCCTTACTGTCCGCTGGTGCAGGCCCCTTAGCCTTCCTTCCTGCAGCTGGGGCTGGCTCCTTGCACTTCCTTCCTGCAGCAGCTGGGGCTGGCTCCTTGCCCTTCCTTCCTGCAGCACTTTGGGCTGGCTCCTTACCCTTCCTTCCTGCAGCATCTGGGGCTGGCTCCTTGCCCTTCCTTCCTGCAGCACTTGGGGCAGGCACACTTTCCGTCTTGCTGGCTGGTGGCCGGGATCCTTTTCCACCTGGAGTTGGTGGTAACACTACTTTGCCCGTGGACTGGGTGGCTGAGGTGCTTGCATGGGTTTTGACCACCCTGGCCTGACGTGAAGGACGGGGGAGGGGTAGGGAAAAGGTCAATGGTGGAGAGGAAAAGCTTCTTAGGGACATTGGAGTGGGAAGAGGGAGAAGGTTTGGGAGTGGAGGAAGAGGGAGTGGTTGTAGGAGGTGTCAGTCTGCTGTGTTTTGGTGCAGGTGCATGGGTTGGATGCTGTTGTGAGGTGGATGGGAGCTTCCATCGGAGGAGGTGTCCTGTCCGAACTGTCCCCTCCAGTCTCCACCGTGGTGCTCCCCTTGCCCTCCATCCCACTGGTGCCGTCAGCATCGGTGTACCCTGCCTCCTGGGTCCTGTGGGATGCAGCTCCCTCCATCACAGATGCCCCTGCTCCCAGATGATGCTAATGCACAAAAGGGCAGGGTGACAAAACAAAAAGGGGGGGAAGAGACAAAGGATACACTTGGTCAATGGCAGCACCAACACCACCGTTGGTGTACACAACACACTCACACACAGGGAACAGCCCTACGCACTAGGCAATGCACTACCAGTTACACTGCTAGTTACCAGGCCATGGGTAGGCAGGCATACCGCCAACTGCAGCATACCTGAGACCCACACACCCCTGCCCAGTAGTGGATGCCTACTAGCTAAGTTGGAGGAATTTCACACCAGAACCCTGCCCAACATGGAACCTACTCTGCTATGTCAGGCCTGGCCTAGGGGCACCCATAGACACACATCCCCCACCGGATACCACCCCATCAGGCATAAGTAGAAATAAAGGGCACTGTACTCACCCCCTTCTTGCTGCTGTGATACCCCCAAGCGCCCATCCAGCAGTGGTTAGGCCACCACGAGAATGCGGGCCATCAGGGGGATCAGGCTTCCATAGGCACCCCTTCCTGATTGGGAGGCCATCCCCAGCTGGGCCTCCGCTGTTTGTGACACTAGGTGCTCCGCCTGCCGTAGACCCACAGGGTCCGCACGTCCTTGGCGATGGCACACCATATACCCTTCTTTTGATGGGCGCTGACCTGCAGAGAAATACACACAGGGAAAGTTCAAAGTCAGACCGTCCTGCCTGTTACACTCATGGCCCACCATGCCCCTCCCATCCCCATTAGCACAGACATGGGCCCATCTACCAACCCCCCCCACACGAGGCCTTCACACACAGCACTCCATGCATTCATGCCCCATGCATCGTGCTCTCAGTGTACACATCTGTTGGTCTGAAGGCCCATACAGCAGTTGGTACTGGGGTAGGACTCCATCCACTAATCGCTCCAACTCCGCTGAGATGAAGGCAGGGGCCCTTTCCCCAGTCACACGCACCATGGTAGGTTCCAGACACAGATAACAGCAGCACATGCAATGTAGGTACTCTCCTGTTGAAGGTCAGGTAGCAAGTGAGTGAACAGATAGATAATGGGAGTCACATCCACGGCGGTGCGTACCATCACCGCCAGCGTAGATCACTATTGGCCACTGTACCCCATAGGGCCCAATGATAAACAATGAGGATTTGCATAGTGGTTCCCGACCGCCTCCCCCAATGGCAAATAACGTCAGCGGAATTACCTCATTTCCACTTGTCCCTCCATACTGGACAGGCAGACGCCATTTCTAGGGGGTGGGGAGGCAATGGAGCCTAACTGCGTCACAGTTCACAATTTCACCATCTGGACATATTTCAACAAAATATTTTAACAATCACAATATGTATTGAACTGAAGTATTTACAATGTACAGATAATGACTAGCTGCTCAATATTTTACCCCGTAGATCGCAATCCCTGCAGACAAATAGGAGATGGAGACCTCCCCCCCATGTACAGACTCCTGGTGGACTTGGCAACAATGGACAACAGGCACATTATCCTCACCTATAGCCTGGAAAGGGCACCAATCACAGAGCTGTGTGCCCAATTGGAGCCTGACCTGATATCAGCTATCCATCATCCCACTGGGATCCCCCTCTTATGCAAGTGCTATTTGTGCTCCATTTTTTGGCAACAGGTTATTTCCAGTGACACAGTACTTGACAGCAAGAATGTCACAGCCAATGTTCTCAATAGTGCTGACCAGAGTGTTGTCTGCCCTGATTAAACACATGTCCAGCTACATTATTTTTCCCCAGGTGGAGGATTTGGCCACAGTGAAGGCTGACTTCTATGCAATGGGACATATTCCCAACATCATTGGTGCGATTGATGGGACACAAATAGCATTTGTCCCCCCTGGCGAAATGAACAGGAGAAATGGAAAAAATGATCACTCGATGAATGCGCAGATGGTGTGTTTGGCAGACCAGTATTTCTCCCATGTCAATGCTAAGTATCCTGGCTTGGTGCATGATACTTTTATCCTCAGGAATAACAGCATCCCAAATGTGATGGTCCAACTCCAGAGGCACCATGGCCCATATTTATACTTTTTGACGCTAAACTGCGCTAACGCAGTTTAGCGTCAAAAAATTTAGCGCCGTCTAACGCCATTCTGAAGCGCCATGCGGGCGCCGTATTTATGGAATGGCGTTAGCCGGCGCTAGCAGACCGGCGCTGCCTGGTGTGCGTGGAAAAAAACCACGTAGACCAGGCAGCGCCGGCGTAGGGGGAAAATGGCGTTAGGGCGTCTTAAAATGGGGCAAGTCAGGTTGAGGCAAAAAAATCGCCTCAACCCGATTTGCGCCATTTTTTTCGACGCCCAGACGCCATTTAAATGACTCCTGTCTTAGTAAAGACAGGAGTCATGCCCCCTTGCCCAATGGCCATGCCCAGGGGACTTATGTCCCCTGGGCATGGCCATTGGGCATAGTGGCATGTAGGGGGGCACAAATAAGGCCCCCCTATGCCACCAAAAAAAATAAAAAAATATAGAAAATTATACTTACCTGAACTTACCTGAATGTCCCTGGGGTGGGTCCCTCCATCCTTGGGTGTCCTCCTGGGGTGGGCAGGGGTGGCGGGGGGGTCCCTGGGGGCAGGGGAGGGCACCTGTGGGTTCATTTTGAGCCCACAGGCCCCTTAACGCCTACCCTGACCCAGGCGTTAAATAGTGGCGCAAATGCGGGGTTTTTTGACCCGCCAACTCCCGGGCGTGATTTTTGCCCGGGAGTATAAATACGACGCATTTGCGTCGCCGTCATTTTTTTAGACAGGAACGCCTTCCTTGCATCTCATTAACGCAAGGAAGGCGTTCACGCAAAAAAATGACGCTATTTGCCCATACTTTGACGCTAGACGCGTCTAACGCCAAAGTATAAATATGGCGTTAGTTTTGTGCCGAATTTGCGTCGAAAAAAACTACGCTAATTCGGCGCAAACGGAGTATAAATACGGGCCCATGTGTTGCTAATATGTGAGCCCTGGTTCCCACCCACTGGATGTTGGTATATGGGTATGGTGTGGGACATGAGGGTGTGTGGCTAACAGTTGTTCCACGATATTTGCAAGTGACTCTGGTTACCCCAACCTCTCATGGCTACTGACCCCTTTGAGGAATCCCAGGACAAGGGCAGAGGAATGTTACAATGAGGCACATGGGTCAGCAAGAAGGATTATTGAACGTACATTCAGCCTCCTGAAAGCCAGGTTTCAGTGCCTCCATCTAACTGGTGGAGCCCTGTGCTACTCACCCAAGAAGGTCTGCCAGATCATCATGGCATGCTGTATATTGCACAACCTTGCTTCGAGATGCCATGTGTCTTTTCCGCAGGAGGAGGAGGCTGGAGATGGCCATGTGGCAACAGTGGACCCTGTGGACAGTGAGGATGAGGAGGCAGAGGATGAGGATGAGGACAACAGAAGTGCAGTCATTCGTCAATACTTCCAATAAAACACAGGTAATAGAGTGTTATTTCACAATTCATTGACAGTTTGATGTGTGACATTGTCACTGGCAGGCTGTGAATTTCTACTGCTATGGCCACTCACTGTACCCATTGGCATCTCTTTTTGAAGATGTTGGTGCCCCACTATTGATCCTGGTGTGTTCACTGCAGGCAACTACAGGACTTTCCAATGTAGACATTACTGTACAGTTGAATTGCAATTTAAGAACCTTGTTAAACAAATACATTTTTAAATCATTTGACATACTCCATACTTGTATTTTTTCTAACTGTGTTTATTGCAGTGCTTTGGGTGAAAAGGGGGAAGTCCAATGGGCTGCGGTGATGATGGAGGAAAATCCAGGTTAGAGTTCAGTCTATTTGTAGCACAGGTGCATTGTCCAAGGGGGCATAGGAAGGGGAGCAATGGCAGTTCAAGGTGGACATGGTGACAGCGTGGGACACAAGGGCGACATTCAGAAGAGGCTTATTTCCTGGCGGGGGTCTTGGCAATCATCTCTGGATCACAGGGAACGTTTGTGGGGTGGTTCTCCTTCTGCAGGGGGTAGGGTGCTGGTGGCCTGTTGGTCCTATGGGGGGGCCATCCTGTCTACTAACGTCAGCAGAGGTGGAGGGCTGTTCATTGGTGTGGCTAGTGTCAGGGGCCCGCTGGTGTGCCCCTGCCTCCCTCACACTGTTGGCCATGTCTGCCAGCACCCTAGCAATGGAGACCAGGGTGGTGTTAATGGCCTTCAAGTCCTCCCTGATCCCCAGATGCTGTTCCTCCTGCAGCTGCCTGTTCTCCTGCATCTTGTCCAAGATCTGGCCCAGTGTATCCTGGGAATGTTGGTATGCTCCCAGGATGGTGGTGAGTGCCTCCTGGAGAGTGGGTCCCTGGGCCTGTCCTCCCCCTGGCTCACAGCAGTCCTCCCAGCTTCCCTGTTGTCCTGCGCCTCTGTCCCCTGAACCGTGTGCCCACTGCTACTGACCCCAGGTCCCTGATCGCCCTTGGTATGTGGGGTGCCCCTGGGTCCCATTAGTGGTGGACACACTGCTGATTGACGTGTCCTGGGGACAGAGGTGTGGGCCCACTGGGTGGGTGCTGGGGTGGTGTTTCCTGAGGGGGGAGGCTCTGTGGTGGTGTGAGACTGTGCCTGGGTAACCGACTGTCCGGAGGTTCCTGATGGGCCAGGTTGGTCATCCAGATCCAGGCGACCAGAGCTGCTGTCATCACTGTGGACCTCTTCTGTGGGGGGACTGGATGTTGCTGGCACCTCTTCTCCGGTGACATTGGCTGGGATACCTGTGGGGATGTAAATGCAGTGTTATTGTTTCTGTGTGTGACATCTTGTGCATGGGTGGGTTGCCCTCTATGGTTGTTATTGCCCTTGCAGCTTTGCCTTGTGTGTGTTGTTATTTGGTGGGCTAGCTGGTTGTCTCTAGCATGCATGCTGTAGTGATAGGTGTTCATGCAGATCTGTGAGTGGTGTCCATGCATATGAATGGCATGCATTGCTTGGCATTGGGATGAGTGGGAAGTGATGGTGGGGTGTGTGGGAGGTGGTGGAGTGATGGGAGTGAGGGTAAGTAGTGGGAGTATGTGATGGCATGCAGTTAGGGGGGTGATAGTAAGAGAGATTTGACTTACCAGAGCCCGGTCCTCCTCCTACTCCTTCCAGGCCCTCAAGATGCATGACTTGCTCCTCCCATGTTGTTAGTTGTGGGGGATGAGGTGGGGGTTTACCGCCAGTCCTCTGTACTGTGAGCTGGTGTCTTGCTGCAATGGAATGCACCTTCCCCCATAGGTCGTTCCACCTCTTCCTGATGGCATCTCTTGTTCTGGGGTGCTGTCCCACGGTGTTGACCCTGTCCACGATTCTCTGCCATGGTTCCATCTTCCTAGCAATCAATATCTGCTGCACCTGCGATCCAAATAGCTGTGGCTCTACCCAGATGATTTCCTCCACCATGACCATCAGCTCCTCCTCAGAGAATCTGGGGTGTTGTTGAGGTGCCATGAGTGTAGTGTTGGGGTGTGTGATGTAAGGTGCGCGGGTGGTGTATAGGTGATGGTGGTATGTGCTCTGGTTGTGTGAGGGCTCTTGGTGTCTCTCTCTGCTGGCAATTATTTCTAGTTGTAAAGGGTTGTGGGTAATGTGGGTGGGTGTTTTATAGTGGTGTGGGTGTATGGGTGTGGTGTGTGTATGAGTGTCAGGTGTGTGTAGTTTGAATTGTCCAATGTGGTGCTGTTTTGTTAGTGTGTGTGTATTTTGAGTGCAGCAGTATGTACCGCCAATGGTTTACCTCCGTTGAATGTCCGCCGTGGTGATTCGTGGGTCATAATGTGGTGGGCATTGTTCTGTTGGCGTAACGGTGTGGGTTTTGGTGTGGCCGATTTGTGTGTCTAGCTCAATGGTGAAGGATTGGTGTGTGTGTGTCATAATATGGTGAACGGATATCTGCAGCGACGGCGGTATGTTGGAGGCAGTCAGCATGGTGGTAAATGGGATTTACCACCAATGTCATAATGATGGCCTATGTCTGCTACCAGCAGCAATAATGCATGACCTGGGCTACATTTGTTAAAAGGAAATTGTTGGTGTGACAGTAAAACTTGCAGATCTTGCAAGTCAAATATAGCAAAATATTTCGTTTGAAAATTAACCTTCAGCATGCAGGATGCGTCTTAAGTAGGCGAGCAGACTGCTTTAATCGTGTCTAATTTGGACAGGAAGGTCCGCCGCGTTTAAGCATGCAAATTAAAAGTGTTGTCGTGTGAAAGTGTGTCTCAGTCACAGCTGAAAGAGAGAAATGATGTGGCCTGCCATACTGTAGGCAATCCTTCCTTGCTAACTTTCACAAAATGTCAAAAGAAAGCTATTTGGAGGCACTCTAACAACGTGACACCGTGGCAACCTTTAAAAACATAAAGTATCTGAGCAGGGGATATAGGTATCATTAAGTTCACTCTCATCCTCCTCACTGTCAGTTGTCAGCACTTCATCACCCCTCGAAACGCTGCCTCAGATTTTGTTTTTCTTCATTAATGAACATTATTCGTTCCATCGCTGCTTTCGGAGCCATCTGAACGTTACGGGCGCGGTGCCAGCGGTCTACAGGCTGCGCGACAATGCAGTGAAAGGCCTCTTTTTCAGCTATTTTGCTCATTACATTCCCTTCTTGTCCTTAGCTTCGCGTTCTGTAAAGTGTGCTTTCTCACAGCGCCGGCCTTTGGTTCCCCACGCTCCTACAGAGCGCAAGAAACGTGTTTCCAGAATCCTGCAAAACCTGAATGTAAGATCTTGTTGTAAATCGCTGCTTCGTGGGCACTGCTGACGGCGCCCAATTTTGCCCTAAACAGTTGCTGTTTGAACGCCTATGACTGCGACCTTTAGCGGCTCATTATTTGCTCTCTTCATTTCCGGTTGTCACCCGCCGGAATACCTGCAGGTAACAGAACTTCTTGGCAGCAGATATACGCCTGTAGAGAAGGATGTAATTATGTCGCAAATAACAGGTAAAATGGAACATTTAGTTGCTAAGACCGGTGCAGCTGAATGTGAAGAGCAGAACCACCGAGAGCATATTTCCAATCATTTGGTTTACGTCTTGAGGTAATGTTCTTTGAATAGCTAATAGGGTTCAATTCAATTTCCCTATCGCAGTTTGGACAGCATGGTATTGCCTTGAGCTTAGCTTTTCTTGAATTCAGCAGTATTATAAATGCGGAAAGGGCACTCGCTTTTTGAACAAGAAAACTCATCTGTGCGTATCAGAGCAATTTTAGGACTTTCAAGGGTGTTCAAACTGTATGGTGACACATGCAAACTGCCTAATCAGGTGAATTGGCTGAAAAATGTACTTCATATTATATGTTAAGGGACTACTTCATCTTATATGTTATGGGAGTGGGCAAAATTGCATTTTATGTTCTCAAACCCTGCAATTTGCAAACTAACAGGGTTTACGCCCACAAAATTACTTCTGTTATATCTTAAGCCCATTTTTCCAGTCGAAAAAGCATTTCCAATTTACACAACATGTTTACGGACCCATTCCAAATCGCAGTTAGGAAAGGGCATAAGAGTGATGTTCCTTCCTAATCGTGATTTGGAATGGTATCTATCAATGAGTGGGTATGAATTAATCAGGTGCTGAACATCTTCGACAAAGTACTCTAGCTCTTTTAGATCTGGGTGTTTGTTGATCTTCTTCAGTGCCACTTATACCACGATTCTGGTTCTTCATCAATTGTCAGTAGTATGGAATCAATTACCATGCTTGACTTCAGCTTCTTTTGACTGTAATCCTTTAGCCATCTAGCATTACAGGAGTCTCTTTTTGTTCTTGACTCAGTGCTTATTCTTTCTCTTGGATCTTCTTGTTGCTCTGAAGGTGTCTCAATTGTTACTTCCGTCTGTGTTATTGATGCCACACTTTCTGTAGCAAGAGCTCTGATGGCAGTCTATGAGATATCAGAGAACTCGATCTCTTCACCTTTCTGCAGTTCCTTGCCCCTTCTTGTTCTCTTGCCTGTTTCACTTGAGGAGATTATTCAGTTTGCGGTGGTACAGTCACCAATGTTTGCGTTTCTGACACATAGAACACTATTGCTTCATACAGTCTCTTGTTCTTTGGGTATGCAAAACAAGCACTCAGTTTGGCACTCCAGCACATTTGACAGCAGTGTTTGTGAACACTATTTCTCCATATGGGTCTCTTGCTCTTTGGGCATGTGAAACATGGACCCAGTTTGGCACTCCAGCACATTTGACAGCAGTGTTTGTGATCAAAATCACCTATTAGGAGCTTTTCCACTTTGGCTGCAGACAATACTTTTTCACATGTTTCTTGATCAGCGTCCAATAACTGGGCCTGAAGTTGCAGCACTCCTCTTGATCCAGATTTGCAGTGACAGCTTCAGCCTGTTGAGAGAAAGAGTACACCACTTCAGCCAATCCGTTGCAGTAATCGGGTACAATGTCATCCGTTAAGTTCACAAGTCTATATGCAGGTACAGCAGACAGTCTTATGGCACTATCCATGAGGATCTCATGGGGGTATTAACCATGTCTTCCTGCGAGGTGTACTTTGAAGACTTTTCAACACCAAAGATAAGACATCAGGCCATTTCAATGAAGTGGATGCATAGGCGTTTGCCAATCAGGACTTGATGGTGCCATTGAGTTGATCTACTAAGCCATAATCCTCAGGACGATATCTATAATGCAACTTCTGCCCCACTTGTAATGCCGCACACAACATCCTAACGATCTCACTGTTAAAGTGAGTTCCTCCATCTAACTCCAGAGAAACTGGTATTTTGTACCTTGGTACCACTTCCCTTAACAACAGTTTAGCTACAGCAAGACTGCTATTTCTCCTTCTTGGGTTGGCTTCCACCTAGAGAGAGAAAATGCATACTATAACCAGGATGTATCTCAACTCATTACAAACAGGCATCTCAATAAAGTCCATCTGCATTCTGTTGAAGGGAGCAACTGACCTCTCTACGTGGGTCAGTGTAACTGGTGTGCATTTCCCTACATTCATTTGTTTGCATCTCACAAACGGGTGGTTCAGGTGCTGGTTGCAGGTTGTAGGCAGTCTTTGATGTCCCTGAGACCACAGGAGAACAGGGGGCAAAACAACAAGCCATTGGGGTCACTCTGTGTTCAGATGATAGGGGTCCAGTACTTCCTCAGCAGGGCAGAGAACAACTGGCTGCAGGGTAACTCATCAAAGCACAGAGCAGTCCTTCTTGGAAAGCAGTCCAGCAGAGTGGCACTCCTTGTAGCACAGCAGTCCTTACTGCTGGCACAGTTTTTCATAGGTCCAGTACTGTACTGAGTAGGTAGGGTCAGACACACAGTTCGTATACCCAAATATGCCTTTGAAGTGGGGGGTCCTCTAATACAGCTTCTTCAAGTGCACCAGTCCCCCTTTCATCTAAGCCCTGGCCCCAGACTATCAGTAGGGGGCACTTAGCCCTTTGTGTGGGAGAACAGGCACATACCTATTGAAGTGTAAGTGTCATCTTCCCTCCAGCCTTCCATTCTGATGAATGCAGATGAGTTCTCTGTCACACCCACCCTTTCCATGTTTGTGGTTGTCTAGAGGAAATGCACAAAGTGTAGCTGTCACCTACCACAGATGCGTATTGGAGACAGGCTGCAAGGCACACAGAGCAGTATGAGCAGAGAAATGCCCACTTTCTAAAAGTAGCATTTCAAAATAGCAATGTTAAATCCAACTTTACCATTAAAGAACATTTATCTAACCATTTCAAAGATATTAAACTTGAATCAACTACTCCTTTCTAATCAGGAATTACAGCTGAAAAGTGTATTAAGGATTTCCCAATGCTAGTCTATGAGAGGAGTAGGCCTTACAGTAGTGAAAAACAGATTTGGCTGTTTGTCACTACTAGGACATGTAAAAATTCAAAGTACATGGCATGTCCAACCTTTACCTTACACAGCACCCTGCCCTTAGGGCTACCTAGGGCCCACCTTAGGTCTGACATGTGAAGGCTAATTTAAGGCTTGGAATGTAGTTTCAAATACCAAGTCGAAGTAGCAGTAAACTTCATGCATAGACCCTGCAATGGTAGGCCTGAGACAGGTTTGAAAGGCTACTTGTGTGGGTGGCACAATCAGTGCTGCAGGCTTTCTAGTAGCATTTAAATTATAGGCCCTGGGTATATGGTATACCACCTTGCAAGGGACATACAAGTAAATTACATATGCCAATTGTGTATACACCAATGTTACCATGTTTTAAGGAAGCAGAACACGGACTTTAGCACTGGCCAACAGTGGTGAAGTGCTCAGATTCCTAAGACAACAAAAAGATTCTGCAAAAAGTGAAGGGTAAAAGGCAAAATGCTTGGGGTGGCCCTTCAGAGTGGGACATTTTCCAACAGTTCCATTAAATGTACGAGCCACAATCGCACAATAGCGTGCCACTTTGTCTGAGTATCTATTGCAAACTGTGACATAACCGTTGTCACTCCTGTGTACTGCACATTTTATAACAGCGATTTCAGATGAAAGCTGCAAGCCATCCAGTAGTCTTCTCACATTTATCCTGTTTCTGACTGGGGAACCAGAAGATGTCATGAATTACCTTTGTGACCTTAACTGTCCGAAACTGTGGACCACACCAAAGCCATAATGACTATATGTAAATATAGTCACTCTCTTTTGGGCTGTTAAGCTGTAAGCTCTGGTAAAAGCAACCAATTCTGCAACTTGTGCTGAGGAAACTCCTTGAAGCCATGAGGCCTCTACAATCTCTTGTTTTGTTCAGATAGAGTGAGATGCTGTCAGGGAACCATGATTTGTTCTTAAGCGTGAGCCATCAACAAATGGGATGTAATCTGGACATATTAAGGCAAATTTTTTATGTTGAGTCTTGGCTTGGTGCATACATCAGTGACATCAACACAGTCATGCTCAAATTCACAAGACACATTACGGTCAGGCACGGAGAGTAAAGTACTTGGGCCCATATTTATAGTTTTTTTGCGCCGCGTTTGCGTCATTCTTTGATGCAAAAGCGGCGCTAACTTACAAAATACAATTGTGTTTTGTAAGTTAGTGCCGCTTTTGCGCCAAAAAGAGACGCAAACGCGGTGCAAAAAAAGTATAAATATGGGCCTTGGATTCAAAACATGGCAGCATCTGAGCTCGATATTCTTTGAGGCAAAAATCTGTTGCTTCTATTTAGTTAACCTCAAGCCACTCATGTATTGGGTTTTGGTTTTGGTAAGCAAAACCTCAACTGAGTGAGGGACCATAACAATTAGTGGATGTCACATTACTCTAGGGTAATTGACAAATAGGTCACATGCCGTTTTGCATCTCCATGCATCTAGGTAAGCATTGAGAGAGTGCAACCCTCACTCCCACTGCAAAACAAAATAAATCTCTTGATATAATCAGGCATTCCTCATGCCAGGACATGACAGAGGCTGTCTCTCAGCTCTAGGAAGGCTTTCAAGCATTAGTTGTTCCATGGAAGTTGATCAGGCACATCTTCTATGTGTCAGCCTCAGTAAAGGCTTAGCCATCAAGGAAACGTTGAGTATTCCCTTTCTACAGTAGCCAATCATTCTCAGAAAGATTTTGACTTGTGTTTTCGAGGACCCATCCATAGAATGGCCTCAACCCTTTCTTCTGACAATTTCTCTGTTCCGTTTTCAATAATGTGTCCCAAATATTGGACTTCTTTTTGACAGTTCTGCAATTTGCTCAGGGACACTTTGGCCCTCATTACGACTTCGGCTGTCTTTGAAAAAAACACACCAAAGCCGCAGGAGCCAACATACCGCCGGCTGGCGGTATGCTTGGCCCCCTATTATGACATTTCTGCTGGGCTATCGGACATAATAGAGCCGGCGGCAATGTTGATGTGCAGCGGGTGCAGAAGCACCCGTCGTGCATTTCACTTCCTGTAATTTGGGCAGTGAAATGCGTGATGGGGCTTTGACTGGGGGCCCCTGCACTGCCCATGCCAACTGCATGGGCAGTGCAGGGGCTCCCAGGGGCACCCAGAGTCCCCCTCACCGCCAGCCTTTCCAGGGTGGCGGTGTTTACCGCCATGGACAGGTTGGCGGTTGGGGATTATGACTGCCCAGCGGAAGCCTGGCAGTATAGTGGAGGGACCGGCAGAATGACCGTGGCGAAAGCTCCACGGTCATATTACGCTGGCGGAACACCGCCAACATCGCCAGTCTGTTGGCGGCGTACCGCCAGTGTTCTGCCCACCACCGTGGTCGTAATGAAGGCCTTTATGTTCATTCTCAGCCAAATAATTCAGTGGAGCAATCGTTTCTTGTTTGCAAGTTTCTCTTGTGCTTGATTCTACAAGAAGGTCATCAATGTATTGCACAAGGACTGATTGAGGCATGTTCAAAACTTCTCTTCAGGATCTGATTAAAGCTTGAAGGGCTCCCAGTATACCCTTGGGGGACTCAACACCATGCTAAGACCTCTTGAAACACAAATGAGAATAGGAATTGGCTATCCTCATGTAATTGAGTCGTGATTATAGCTTCACACAGATCCACAACAATGAACCATTCTGCTGTGCACGGAATTTTATAGAGAATGATGATTGGATTCAGTACCACAGGACAACATGGGATTACAATATCATTCACTAATTGCAAATCTTGGACAGTCCTAAACTTGCCATTGAGCTTTTGTGATCCCATAAACAGTGAGTTGCATGGACTCCCAATTATTTATCTCAATATCCCTTTCTGCAATATATATTTAATAATTGATTTTACCCTCTGCTATTAATTCTGAGGTCATGTTATGAGGTGGTGTTCTTGGGAAAACTGCATTAGGCTTGACTGTGATCGTACTGGTTCTACACCTTTAATTAGTCCAATATCTTTCCCACACTTCCAAAAGGGGAAACGCCTCCTTTGCATATACAACAAAGTGGCGCAATTTGTAAATATGGCGCAGCGTTTTGGCCTTCTAACGCCACATTAGCATAAAAAAATAACACTAATGTCGCATTAGAATGGTGCAAGGTCCTCTTAAATCTTGGCCAGGGTGTCTCCTTGCAGCCTTGTATTAACAGCGGTTAAGCTCTCAATCAAAGCATGCACTTCTGCTTTTTCTTCACACCTGCAAGCCTTTCAGACACCTTTTTCAACTGGTCCTGTAGCAGAGGCAACAAAGTGAGAGCTTGGCCTAGTGTACTGCCCCCCTTGCTGATTTCCCAGGTGAAAACTTCAAATGGAGTAGCATCTTTGTTAAGCACTTGACTAGGTCTCATTTGTGGACATCCATGGTCATCCTTTTGCCAATTTCATCCCCTCTTGTTTGAATGACAGTCATTGATCTGTCTGTACTGCTCAAACAGGCATGCATTGTAAACATGTATTAGGTCGAGTTCCAATGTGTTAGCACTTCCTGTATGAGGGTTTAACTGCTACTCTGTTAGCACACTGAATGATCCTCAACTGCTTCCGGACTTTAAACGAATGGCTGGAATGAGTGCAGATTATTCTGCAGGTGGTCAGTATGTTGCTGACTATTTGTTCTTTTTTTAGAAAGTCCTGCGCAACCAGGTTGATGCAATGCACCAAACACAGGACCCTGAAATAGCCACCATCTTCCATGGCCTTAACAATATCACTACCATTGTTTGTGGCACCAATTCCAATTCTGAGACATCTGGGTTGCAGCCATTCAAACACCTAGTCTTCCAAGATGTTTACAGTTGTATGGGATTTCTTCATAGAGAACATGGCTACTCTTGAATGCCGCTGAATGCCCTTAAAAGTTTCTTCAGTACTGAGACCTGTAGATAACTGTTGCCTAGTCTCCCCGCCCCCTACAAACACATGGTCCACATGTCTATCAGTAGGCGGATAGTGTGAACAGAACTCTGCTGCAAAGCTTGTCTAACCAATTGCAGCATATCGTGATGGAGCACTGGAACAACTACTCTGGCAAAACAGGTTCTACTGGGAACCTACAATTTCAGGTAGATGGCTGCCACAAATTGTAAAAATCACACTCCAGAGCTAACATATTAGGCAGCTTCTGATTGTACAAACGTGCCATTGGGTGGTTGCGGTCCTGTATTTTTTCTTTTTCTGGGGCCACTGATGCAGGTAACGTCTGAGAAGTAGGAGGTGGTAGAGTCAATGTGCATCTTGGGGCAGTCACAGTATGCTGTGGCATCTTTTTCTGACTTTTGTGCCATTTTGAGGTTGTTGTCACCCTCTTCTTCCTTATCACCTTCACCTCCCACTGGGATTGGACTGGATTCCCATCTTTCCTCACCTTAACCACCACTACCTGCTGCAATTTAAGGTGCTCCTCTACCTGTTTGCATGATGTTTTGTCCTATGGGTCATTTGGCCTCCACTGCCACAGTGTGAACCAGGCTTCTTTCGATGAATACTTGTGTGGCAAATGGAACAAATTGCAATGTTATCCTCCTGTCTGCTAATTGTAAAAACATGCCAAACTCGGGAGGAGAAATTTCTAAGTGTGGCAGTGCCAATGCCTAACGAAGAACTGTAAGTTGGTGAGTGTGCCTTTGATTGCCTCTCTGCGGTGCTAACTTCTACTGAGGCAGGGGTGGATGCAGGTCTCAGGTTTCTTTACAACAACGAGAGCTGGCGCTGGCAGGGTACCAGTGCCACATTACTCAGAGCAGGTTGAATAGGAGGGGTAATATCAGTCTCCTCTGGGCCAGATCCCATAACAATGACTGGCTCATCCTCCTCCTCATCCCCTTCCATAATTTTAGGACTTTAGGGAACTTTCCTTTTCCCTTGCCTTTCCTGGCATGTCTCAGACTCTGCCGAGGTCCAATTCATATCCAGACCATCAGAATGAAGGCTTGGAGAAGATGGTGGCGTACCCTTCCTTTTTCTTGTTGGAGATTTGGAAGCCAATGTTTCTAAAAGAGGAGGTTCTTGCTCAACTGGAAGCTCCACCTCTGGTTCTGCTACTATGCCAGGAAGATCTACTATTATTGGTTGCTGCTGTCATCTACTTTGCTCAGTTTCCTGCAACAATTGGGTACTACTTTTAAGAAAGAGAGAAATCCAATTCAACATCACTGCTTGTTGGTGTCACCATGATTGCAGTGGCTGCCTCAGCTTGGGCTTAGGTTGGGGTGGTGCCATTGATGCAGGAGTGCTGGTCCCAGCTTGCTCCCCAGAGGCCGGTGCAGCAGGCACAACTTTCCAGAAAAAGGTTGTCATCGACACACCAGTGGTGGAAAGCTGCTTCTTCTCACTGGCCACTTTCTTTGGGGCCATCTTGATTCTGTCAGTTGGCAGTGGCACTAAGCTGCACAAGTGGAAGAGATTGGAGGACTCATGTCACATGTTATGTGATCACATCATTTTGTACAGGCCTTCTGTCAGGCAGTACTGTGGGTAAAGTCACTTTGGGAACATAAAAGCAAATAAGCAAGAAAACATTTAGTGAAATGTGGCATTGTTGCAGTTTGAATTAATAAAGACAAAGACAATATAATTTAGCGTGGTTGGTTTCTTCAGTTATTATCTCAAATATTTAACAACAACAGTGAATCCAACCATTCCAAAGTCGAACCGCACCTCCATAGCATAAACATTTAATTTCCAATCAGGATAACATACAGATGTAACTCTTTGCTTTATGTGCAGCTATACTAAGGGAGACACCTGTGGCAGTCATGGAGGTGCATATGAAATCGTAATCAACCTTAAAAAATGATGGCAGGCAAGAGGGTTCAGGGGTAAATGGAATAATCCTTAAAAAATTAATGATGCTGGTGTGTGTGTGTGCACCTATTATGGCAGGGAGGGGGTCCAGGAGAAAATGGAATACAACTTAAAAAGGTAATGCTGTTGTGCAGCTATGCAACTACAGCAGTCAGGGGGTAGATGAATTGAGGAAAATGTAAAAAAAAAAAAAAAGGAAAAAAAGAATATAAAGAAAAAGAAGTTAAAATATGAAATAAAATGCTTTTACAAAAATTACAATAAAAACTCATAAATAAACAAAAATGAATTGCTGGTGTACTTTGGTACCATAAGAAATCCACTGGGAGGTAAGGAAGTACAGGTGAAAAATTCAAAACATACATGTAATATAAAACACTATTCATTATAATCATAATATCCATATACTACAATGATCCTCAAGCATAATATTAAACTGATATCAGGGAAAAGTAAAAAAGGGAACAAAAACAAAAAGCCATAGATCTCTCCTATAAATCTCCATAGGAAAATGCTTTAAAAACAGGAATAAATGGTGGCTGAATAAAAAATGGACGCAGGCCACATGTTCAAGAGCGAGCATGGAGGCATGGCCACAACAAAGAACACATGTAGGCCAATGGCACAGTACACCGGCTGGCTTCACAAAATCGCTGCTGGCCACATGGTCAACCATCAACAACGAGCGAGGAGGCATGGCCACAAGAAAGAAAACATGCAGGTCAATGGCAAAAGTACACTAACTGGCTACACGAAATTGCCACCAGCCACATGGTCAACAAACAGCAGCAATCAAGGAGGCATGACCACAAGAAAGAACACATGCAGGCCTAAGACAAAAGCACACTGACTGGCTAAGCAAAATATCTGCCGGCCAAATGGTTAAACAACAATAGCAAGCAAGGAGGCATGGACAACAAAGACCACATGAAGGCCTATAAAGAAAGCACACTGGCTGGCTACACCAAATGGCCACCAGCCACGTGGTCAACAAACAACAGAAGGCAAGGTGGCATAGCTACAACACAGAACACATGCTGGCCTATGGTAAAAACACACTATCTGGCTACACAAAATGGCCACATGATCAGCCAACAAGCAAGGAGGTAAGGAACACAAAGAATACATTTAGACCTATAAACACTACCTCTTAGCCACATGGCAAGGAGAACAAAGAAAAATGGTGGCTTATGGCAAAAACACTCATACACACATTGGCCAGAGAAATGAGGCATTGTAACACTGAATAGAACACTACCATTAATTCAGCAATGCAAAAAATGAAAATTAACTGAGCTGTAAAAATGTTTACAACAACACACATCCTCCCATGGAATTAAAAATGACCCCACCTATTCACTTTTGGCAGAAAAAAACATGAAATACAAAAAAGGTAACCCACAGTCTTAATTTATTTCCAATGCCATCCCTGCCCTAAATGATGCCCTAAATGATGGTTTTTTTAATCAAAACAACATGTGCCACAGAAAAAGTTATTTCATACACTGATGATTAGTACTGGGCCTACTGGCTGGATGGCGCATTGGCAGACTAGGCCACATAGAAAAATAAATGAATATTGCAAATGTAACAAACATGAATAATATGTACAGAACTGTGCAACATTTTTCCTTTACAAAAAATAAAAATGGAATACAAGAGGATACTATATTTTAAAAGAAAAAAAAAGTTTTAAGAAATACTGGTACCCGCCCTATCAAACACTCAACACCCTTAAAAAATATTTTTTTAACTTACTTGTGATATCAGAAAAACAAAGGGCCTGATTTAGATCATCACAATGGTGACGGATATCCTGTGGGATATCTGTCACTGTTGTGATGGAGTAACTCATCCACCAAGATCTAAATCAGGCTCAAAGTCCTTAAATCCAATGTGATATATGGAAAAGACAAAGAAAGTGAGCCTTCTAACTCAAAATCCAAGTGAAAAGTAACCAGGAGATGGACAAAGCACTGGGAGGAACCTGCTGCACAGGAACAGGTAGTTGGATGTCTCCGCAGCACTTCTTCCTTCTAAAAAAAGGTAAAATTAAAAAAGGGCTTGTTTGCACAAAAAACCCAATTTAAACCATCCACTGGAGTAGAATATCCACTCAAAAATAAAACCTAATTTTGAGTAGATTTAGCGGCTTCTCGTGTAGAGAATCAGCTCAAGGTACAGACGCAGTTGCTCTCTCCATTAACATAGCAAACATAGGAATGGAAATCTTAAATTCAAATATACAACATACAATATATTTCAATTTAGATATTTATTATAGCTAATTAAACATTCAGTTAGCACATAATATAATCAACATAGAATCAACTAAAAAAATATAATACAACCCCCTAACCTAAATGAAACATACATATATGAAAACATAAATAACATGCCAGTAAATACGCAAAAATAAACAAATAACACAGAACTAACAAAATCACAAAATAGTATACATACAAATTTACAACCGCCTCATACATGAGAAGATATTTAAACAGCACAATAAAGTTACTGCTTTGATGCTACAATTATGCGTTGTAGTTTGGATTGTATAAAATTCAACATAATAACAGCCAATTCTAGGTTATAATTTCCTGATTCAAATTCTCGTGTTACAGGCCTGATGGTAGCCAATCCTGGTCAGGGCTTCAAAATTGCCAATTTCAAACACTTCATGCCAATGTTCAAGACATGCCAATTTACAAGCTTGCAGCAGGCTATAACCTAGAATTGGCTGTTATTATGTTGAATTTTATACAATCCAAACTACAACGCATAATTGTAGCATCAAAGCAGTAACTTTATTGTGCTGTTTAAATATCCTCTCATGTATGAGGCGGTTGTAAATTTGTATGTATACTATTTTGTGATTTTGTTAGTTCTGTGTTATTTGTTTATTTTTGCGTATTTACTGGCATGTTATTTATGTTTTCATATATGTATGTTTCATTTAGGTTAGGGGGTTGTATTATATTTTTTTAGTTGATTCTATGTTGATTATATTATGTGCGAACTGAATGTTTAATTAGCTATAATAAATATCTAAATTGAAATATATTGTATGTTGTATATTTGAATTTAAGATTTCCATTCCTATGTTTGCTATGTTAATGGAGAGTAAACTACATTATACTCATAGTATTGCTTCCCTGTGTGTTACTCTCTGTATCTAGCTCAGGGACCCTGTTTAGATACGAGGATTTGCAGACGCAGTTGCTCGCCAGTATCATGAAAAAGGTGGCGGAAGGTGCTGTCCTGGGCTGAAGCGACACTAGCGGCTGCAAAATCTCACACGCAGTATCAAACGTCTGAAAAGTATTGTGGCACTTGCCAGCCATTGCCAAAGTAGGTCTTGTGTGCGCCATGGGAAAAACAATTACACAAAATGCCAGATCGTGAAATTTATTGGGAACTCTGCATTACACGCATAGCGTGGAGTTCCGGACTTCCCGAACTTTGCAAGCGGAGTGAATTTTTTACGCCCACTCCCAATTTCAAGATGGATCATTATAGTGGTAAAAACCTGTAGTTTGAAGAAATTAGAAATCATTGCAAGGTGTGCCTTTTCTAAGCAGGCTAGGCATTCTCCTCTTAGATTAAATACTGGGACAACTAAGAGAGATTCAGAGTAATAAAGATTATTGGTAATTAATCCAATCAGTCGTCAACCACACACCCTCAGTCCCGTTAAGCAGCCCATGTTGCAATGTTGCAGAAATACAGTCACACAATGAATGCATAAAGTTGGAGGGGTGCACCTTGGGAATATCAAGTAAAAAATTTTGGGAATGTGTTACAGATGGATAATGTGATAGTCATTATGCCCAGTGGCAGACCTGAATTAAATCTCTGACTCACCTTACAGATTAGTGTATCATCAGCTTCATGCACACCAACAGGCTGCATACGCTGTCCAAGCTGGAAACCATGGAGATAAGGCCAGTTAACAACCATCATAAACTGTTAATTTTCAACCTCTTTTCTTCCTTTCTGTCCAAGTGTTGATGTATCATAACGAGATACTTTTAATAGGTCTTGTATTTGTCAACTGTAATTCACACACCTTATATGATAAATCATCTAACACAGATATATCAAAAAATGTATGCTCACTTGCCTAATATCACATGTACAACTATGATACTTTACATTCATAGAGTAGCCACGTTGTGAAATGCATTCAGTATCCATACATAACATGACAATGTAAAGACCAACAGTGAGTGTTTTGTGACAATGAAGTTGAAACTTGGTATAAAGCCCACCATTTGTGCCCAGACAGGCAGATGTCTCAAATCAAGGCCGTCTTTTAGAAGTGAGTTGTAATGGAACATTTGTAATAAAAAATTAAGGGAATATGGTATTCCTGTTGGCAAAGTCACCTTAACCTCCACCTTCAAGAACAGCCATGTTTTGTCTCTGATGCTGATAGGAATGGAGTCATAGTCACCACCCAAATAAGGGAACGCTTTTAAAATATCCTTTCTCCTAGTAGATCATTGCCTGGACCGTCACTGAAATTATGGTTGTCCTGAAGAACACCACCTGCAAATTTCCACCCACATACTGAGCCAGCCCTATCAAATATAGGTCATATTTTATGTGTGACTTGGATGGAAGAATATTTTCATGGCACTACCTTTTGGACACTCATAAGTGGTGGCAGATTTTAAACCATGTTAAGGCAAAAATTCCACCACTTCCAAAATGGCTACTGCAATGCATGTCGGAACTGTCACTGAGGAAAACGATCAACCTTAGAAAAGAACTCAAACTATTGCAACTTAAATGTTGTCATTGTATCGGATGTCGTCCCTCTGCCAAATTATAGATTTTCTGGCTGATTCGGAAAAACATAAAACTTTGCTATATCGCCCATAATACTGTATATTATGAAAAGCTGCCTTCAATATTGACACTTTCACAACCTCATCTTGACTGCATGTGGCTTCACATAAAATTGCTGTGCTTTTACATGTAAGCCTAGGTCATATGTTTAATTGGCAATTCAATTGCATCGATGTTCCACAAAAATATAACATATATCCATATGTTTATTCCTTCTGCTCTGGACTTGCTAAATTCCTTGCCTTTAACCACTAGATTTTCTGAGAGTTCTTGCTGTAGTGGTGCGCCCTTGACAGATCCTACAGTCAATTGTTGACCTCAGTAGATGTATGTCTTTATTTACAAATATATTATCCATCATCGCAGATTTCCACGTCTGGAAATGTACCATCTCTCATGTCACTCTCATATCACCAGATTTGTATATTTGAACCACGTGAGCACTCCCTTTTTTAATCATATCTCTAATAGTACCACAAGCTGAGGCTCCCTAGATGAGTTAGTTTCAGCATCATATCCATCCACCCATCCATACATTCATCCATCATTCTTTCTCCTGTTCACTCATATGTTCATTGAACCATCCTTTCATCCTTCCAATGTTCTTTCCATCCTTGTGTCCATTTAACCTTCCCTCTGCTTACTATCCACCCATCCATCCACCCAGCAATCCTCTAGTTATTCCGTCATGTAACTCATGCTTCCTATTATTATTCCATCTATCCAGTCACCTATCCTTCCTTTCACCCTTTTATTCATCCTTTCACTCAGTATTGCCTCTTCCCTTTGAGGTTTCCATCCATTCATAGATTCCTTCACACAACCATAATTTCACCCATCCATCTACCATTTCAACACTTCATTTATCTATTAATTTCTCTTTTATTCTTTCACTGTTCATTCTACCCCTTCATTTTTACCATTCCATGACCCATTCCATAATTTCACCATTTCTTATTCAATCTTTTCACGTCCTTGCTTCCTAACACCATTTGTTTCACCATTTCTTTCTTTCAGCTTTTTTTCTTTAACACGTTTTCCCTTTTTCCAGTATTCATTTTACCAGTCATTTCTACCTTTCTCCTCTTACCTCCTTACCATCTTTCTTTTGTCTGTTCCTTACATTTCTCTCACACACCATTGGGACAGAAAAATTCCTTGCATAGCACTGGACATGTACCCCTGCCCTGAGTGCCCAACTGTACTGTCGTCTGGATCCCTAATGCTGATTTTTGTTGTAACAGGCAAACATGGCTCATGTGTGTATGCCCTGGCATGGATCTGTCTCATGAACTGCAGTCTTGGTGGACGTGAAGGGGCACCCAAATCTCTGCCCTCAGAGTCGTGGAAGTCTACAGGCTTTACAAGGAATTAAGCAGCATCAGCACATTGGTGACAGCATACTGCGTAGTAATCAGTAGCCGTGAATAGGTCCTTTATATTCTGTGTCACTGGAGTGAGGCTGGAGTGAGGCCTACTATCTCACTCACTTTTTTAAAGTTCTGCTGCTGTGTGCTTTGCTCACCCTTGGAAAACATCAGTTAGATGTAAGATGCTGCACACTGCATAATACCTGTGAGAGATGTAGTGCTGTGCAGTGTGTACACAGTGAATGCATATACTGGGTGTATGTGTACCTGTGAGAAGTATAATATATGAAGGATAAAGTGTTGTGCAGTGCTGTGGGCATGCACTGAGTGGAGGTGTGCCTGTAATGGTACGTTACATGGAGGACACTGGGTTCCATTTAGAGAAGCCAAGACCTGCCTGGTGGAGACATGGGGATGCAGAGGAATCCCTATAGACAGATTTATGTATTGCTGTATTCCTGCAAGAAGGGTGGGACACACTGGAGAAGGGACTGTTCCCGTGCACATCAAAGGGTGCTCTTTGATTCAGTGAGAGATCACAAGGAAAGGGACTGGAGACTCTCAGGAAAGAGATGGGGCTGACACAGGAGTCATAAAGAGTAGGGCCGGGGGCCCCAGATTAACCTTTTGATGAACATATCACTTTGACTCACATCCAGTGTCAACTCTAGTCACTCCAATGGCCTGTGTTGTGGGACTATCAACACTGGAATATCTCCTGCTGTGACAGACAACCATTTAAGAGGAAGAGGGACTATGTATTTCGAAAGAAGCAGAACCCAACATAAAAGTTCAATAACTTGGGCCCTCATTGCAACCCTGGTGGTCGGTGTTAAAGCGGCAGTAATACCGCAAACAGGCTGGCAGAAAAACAAATGGGATTACAACCGTGGCGTAAACCGCCAACATAGACAGCCACTTTAACACTCCGACCGCCATGGCGGTAGAAACAAACAGCGTGGCGGTAACCGCCAACAGACAGGCGGGAGACAAAGTACCACCCACCCTATTACAAGAGGCCTATCCGCCACCTTTTCCGGGGCGGAACCAATGCTATCAAAAACACAGCGGAAACAGTACACAGAAGGGAAAACACCCATCTCACGACACCCAACGAGGTAACAAGACGCCATGGATCCCGAACTTCATGTGTTACCCATGTTGGTTTACCTCCTCTTCTATGAGTAGTACGAATGGCCGCGACGGCGACCACAGTGAGACATGCACCTACAACACAGGGGAGAGGGGAGGAAACAGAGTGACACACACACAACTCCCCCACCCTCACAACCACACACAACAGACACACAAATACATGCAGCAACATTACATATACATCCCCCCATACCCTGGAAGAACGCAAGGACAAAAGGAAATGATTGTAACCATTGCAATCAAGAAAAATCCAGTATCCAAAAGTCAAAATTCAGTATATACAAATATGTACACCAACTACACAAGTTCGGATAGTGTACTAATCATTGTCTGTGGACCACTGGGCCCAAAATGCATGGGCGAGGCCCAAACATGATACTTGACTCGAATAGGAGAGAACACGGCTGGGGCATCAGATCGAAAATATACAGGCACCTCAGGGGGAGGGAGGCAGGCACCTCAGCCTGATGAATGCACGACGCCACTGCTGCACGAGGGGGCTCCATCCCCATTGATGTATCCTGTGGAGTGCAAAGCCACAGTCTCACAAGTCTTTCCAGTGGGTGGTTTTCCCACTGCTTTATCCTGGGGAGTACAAAGCCACAGTCTCTCAAGTCTCTCCAGTGGGTGGTTTGCACACTGCTTTATTCTAGGGAGTGCAAAGCCACAGTCTCTCAAGTCTCTCTAGGGGGTGGTTTGCCCACTGCTTTATCCTGGGGAGTGCAAAGCCACAGTCTCTCAAGTCTCACAAGTGGGTGGTTTGGCCAGTGCTTTTTCCTGGGGAGTGCAAAGCCACAGTCTCTCAAGTGGATAACAGTCTCCACTGGTTCTGGAGGGGGCCTGGTGCCCAGAGTGCTTCATCCTGCCTAGGACAGAGGTAGTGGATGTATCTCTCCACTGGTTCTGGAAGGGGACTGGTGCCCAGAGTGATTCATCCTGCCAAGGACAGAGGTAGTGGATGTATCTCTCCACTGGTTCTGGAGGGGACCTGGTACCCAGAGTGCTCCACGTGCAGTGTGGCCGGTACAATTCCATCACCTGGGTTTGCGTGCCATGAGATTGGCGAGGTTCAGGCAGTGACATACCCCACACTGCTGTGGCTGTGCCTTCCACCTGTAGGTGTAAACAGTGATGGAAGAAAAGCCTCATGGAAGCTGCCCAGGGTCCAGGAACTCTCCTTCAGCCTCAGACGAATGACCACTGGGGATGGTAGCCATGTCAGCGGTGGTACCTGTGTCTGAGGATGTCGCGGGGCCAGCGGCGGTGCTTGCGGCGGTGTCTGCTGCGGCGGTGTCTGTTGCGGCAGTGCTTGTGGTGGTGTCTGTTGCGGCGGTGCTTGTGCCGGTGCTGCCGGCGGTACATGGGTCAGCACCTGCAGAGGGACACAGCAGGACGTTTCCTGCAGCCTCGGACTGCTGCCCACTGGGGAAGATGCTGAGGACAGTCGCTGAGGCTGTATTAGTTCCTGGGGCAGTGCAGGTGATGGTGTAGGTGGCGGTTGTGTTGGCAGTTCGCCGCCCTACAGGTTGGCAAGGTCGTGGACAGAAAGTGTGACACTGGTCCCTCAGTCAGTGCCACCATGCCTTCTCCTGACTTGCTCTTCAGCTTTTGGCCCTTCACCAGCTTTCATGGTGCCGCAGTTGTCTTGCCACTATCCCCTTTGGTTTTCGCTGAGCCCTTGGTGGCTGGTACTTTCGGCTTCTCCCTCCGGGATGTGGGCACCTTTTTCACCTTGGCAAGTGGCAGAATGTCCTTGCCCTCGCTACGTGGCACACTGGCAGCCCTGATGGGTGGCGCACTCCATGACCCCGCAGTTGCTGGCACCACTTTGCCTGGGGATTTGGTGGCTGAGGAGCTGGGCTGGAACCTGGAAAGCCTGGCCCTAGGGTAAGGACGGGAGGGAGGTGTAGGGAAGAGGTCAATGTTAGCCAGGAAGAGTTTCTTAGACACACTGGGACGTGAAGATGGAGGGGGTTTGGGAGTGGAGGTAGAGGTAGTGTTTGTAGGAGGTGTGCGTCTGCTGAACTTGGGTGAAGGTGCATGGGCTGGAGGCTGTTGTGAGGTGAATGGCTGTTGGGTGGGTGTGTGCCTGCGTTTGTGTACATTGGGAGGAAGGCTCACTGACACACTGGGAGAGCACACTGGGGATGTGTGCATGGTAGTGGGGGTGGTGAGTGCATGTGAGCGGTGTGTGGTGATGGGCGTGCTGGTGATGGAGGCAGTGGCTGAGGATGTAGTGCATGGGCTGTGTCTGCATGGGGATGGTGCTTGTGTGAGTGCCTGTGGGATGTGTGGTGCTTATGTTTGCCTGAGCCACTCTTGTGTGTTGATGAGTGTGCATGCTGGTCTGATGGTGTGCTTGGGATAGTCTGAGGTACAGGGGATTGGGTCTGAGTAGAGGAAGTTGGAGGGGGGAAGCTGGACACTGGGACAATGGTTGCCATCAGTGCTGAGGCCGGAGCCTGAAATGCTCTCTGTTGGGCTGCCTGCCCAGAATGAATGCCCTCCAGGTATGCATTTGTTTGTTGCAAATGCCTCTTGACACCCTGGATGGCATTCACAATGGTAGATCGCCCAACAGTGAGGGATCTCAGGAGGTCAATAGCCTCCTCATTGAGGGCAGCAGGACTAACTGGGGCAGGGCCTGAGGTACCTGGGGCAAAGGAGATGCCCACCCTCCTGGGTGAGCAGGCACGGGACACACGCTGAGGGGCTGCTGGGAGGGCAGTGCTGGTAGGGGGTGGCGGCTGTACCTGTTGATGCTGTGGGGACAGAGGTGCCCGCTACCGCAAGGGAACTCCCATCAGAGGAGGAGTAGCTGTCACTGCTGTCTGCTCCTGTCCCCGCCATGGAGCTCCCCTCGCCATCCGTCCCACTGGTGGCTTCAGACTCTGTTGTTTCTCCCTCCAGGGCCAAGTGGGTTGCAGCTCCCTCCTGCTCCGTTAACAATGCTCCTCCGCCTGATGATGCTATTGCACACAAGAACAGGGAGACCACAAAAAGGCGGGGAAAGACAGAAGAAAGACATATTCAGTGCATGCAACACCACTATGGTTGGCAGACACAAGACACATGGAGCAGCCCTCTGCACTACGCCATGCACTAACAGTTCCTAGACCTTTCAGCTGACCATGGGGTACGAGGCCTAAGACCAATTTCTGCACAGCTGGAAGTCACAGGAGCCTGACTAGATGTAGATGGCTTTTACCATTGGTGGGGTTGGGGTGCCACATAGCCTGCCTCAAAAGGGACCTTGCCTACAAACTTCGCCCTGGCCTAGGGAAACCCACTGCCCACCTACCCCACCAAGACACCTCGTAATGCGTGCAGTGTCAGCTGAATCAGAGTGTACTCACCCCATGTGGCTGCTGTGATGCCCTCAAGCGCCCATCCAGCTCCGGATATGCCACCACCAGGATCCGGAACATCAGGAGGGTCATGGTGCGACGTGCACCCCTCCCACGTTGGGAGGCCATCCACAGCTGGGCCTCCGCCGTCTTCTTGCTTCAGCGGCACAGGTCCTCCCATCTTTTACATCAGTGGGTGTTCCGTCTGTGGTAGACCCCCAGGGTCCGGACGTCTTTGGCGATGGAGCGCCAAATACCCTTCCTCTGATGGGCGGTGACCTAGAGGAATGGTACAGGGGGAAAAGGAAATTACTTACCCGTCCGGACCGTCATACTCATTGCCCCCCAGTCCCCACCCTTGCCCTGAGGCACATACAACCCCCATCCGCACATGCAGGCCTCAGCCTCACTCATGTATCTTCCATCCACACCACTCAAAACAGGCATTACCCATGCAGCATGCTCACAGTGTACTCACCTGTTTGTCTGGAGGACCGTACAGTTGCGCGTACTGGGGAAGGACCCCATCCACTAGTTTCTCCAACTCCTCCGAAGTGAAGGCAGGGGCCCTTTCTCCAGACACATGAGCAATCGTCGCTTCCAGACTGAGGTCACAGCAGCACTTGCAGTGTAGGTCCTCTCCTGTTGCAGGTCAGGTATCCAGTGAGTGAACAGACAGAAAATGGTGGTCAGGTCCACAGCGGTGCATCCCGTCACCGCTGGTGTACATCGTTGCTGAATTGCGCGGCGGTCTTTGACCGCCCACCGCAACGGTGTAGAACGCCAGCGCAGTTACCTCATATCCCTATGTCCCACCTTACAGGTCAGGCAGCCGCCATTTCAGGAGGCCACATGGGATGGATGTTAACTGCGTCACACCTATCTAGGCCGGGAATATAGACAGATACCGGAACATTGCGGATTAATTACGTTTCTGAAAATAAATCATTGTGATACCTCAGTGTTGGATGACTCTCTGGTGACTGTTCTCCTCCATAGGGCACGTCCGCTGGGACAGGTGATGAGATGGTGGCATCCTCCGGTGTACAGACCCCTGGTGGACCTGTCGACAATGAAAGAGAGACACATCCTGGTCGCATTCAGACTTGATCGTGCAACACTCCAGGAACTGTGTGCCCAGTTGGAGCCGGACCTGATGTCAGCTATCCGCCATCCCACAGGAATCACCCCTCTATTGCAGGTCCTGTCTGTACTCCATTTCCTGGCCAGTGGGTCTTTTCAAACAACAGTGGCCATGGCATCAGGGATGTCCCAACCAATGTTCTCTAACGTGTTGTCCAGAGTGTTATCTGCCCTGCTGAAACACATGCATAGCTACATCGTTTTCCCTCAGGTGGAGGATTTGCCTACAATGAAAGGTGACTTCTATGCCCTGGGACATATCCCCAACATCATTGGTGCCATTGATGGGACACATGTGGCATTTGTCCCCCCCACAGAAAGAAACAGGTGTACAGAAAGTGGAAGAGCTACCATTCGATGAATGTGCAGATTGTGTAATTGGCAGACCAGTACATCTCCCATGTCAATGCCAAGTATCTTGGCTCTGTGCATGACGCTTACAATTTGAGGAATAGCAACATCCCTTATGTGATGGGACAACTCCAGAGGCATCGTGTGTGGCTAATAGGTGAGGTCAAGTTCCCAATACAGTTTACATAGGTGTCTGGGTATGGGGTTGTCCCTAAGGGTTAGTGTGTGTCTAACAGTTGTCCCTCGACATTTGCAGGTGACTGTGGTTAACCCAACCTGTCCTGACTACTGACCCCAGTGAGGAATCCCAGGACAAGGGCAGAGGAACGCTAAAATGAGGCACACAGGCGAACTAGGAGGGTGATCGAATGCACCTTTGGCCTCCTGAATGCCAGATTCTGGTGCCTTTATCTAACAGGTGGATCCCTCTACTACTCACCGAAGAAGGTGTGCCAGATAATCGTGGCCTGCTGTATGCTGCACAACCTGGCTTTGCGACGCCAGGTGCCTTTTCTGCAGGAGGATGGGCCAGATGGTGGTCTTGTGGCAGCTGTGGAGCCTGTGGGCAGTGAAGAAGAGGAGGAAGAAGAAGAGGATATCGACAACAGAAACAAAATCATCAGGCAATAGTTCCAGTGAGACACAGGTAAGAAGATGCCACTGCTTCCCACATCTCATTCTATTGTTGGAACTAGCATAATTGTGTCATTTTCATTTAGTGTATGGACCCTGACCTGTCACTTTGACTTTCCATTTCAAAGATTTGGGTCCCACTTGGTGCCCTCTGCTATGTTTACTGCTGGCCTACAGCTGTGTTACATTGGTTTGTGAACAAGTAAATTGGCATTGCTATTTTCCGTAGTTATTGTAATTACACATTTGTGAAAGCACTGACTGACTCCAGATTGTTTTGTGATTGAAGTGTGTTTATTCCTGTGCTAATAAGTGGAGGGGGTTGTAAAATGGGCTGGGGTGATGGTGGAGGAATGTCCATGGCAGAGTCCAGTCTATTTGTTTCACAGGTGCATTGTCCAAAGGGACATAGGAAGTGGAGCAATGGCAGTTTAAGGATGGACAGGGTGACATAGTGGGACAGAAGGGTGACATTCAGGGGGGTCTCATTTCCTTGTGGGGGTCTTGGCAATGTTCTCTGTCTTGTTCCTGGATCTCAGGGACCGTTTGCTGGGTGGGTTCTGCACCTGCAGGGGTTGGGGTGCTGGTGTCCTGTTGTTCCTGTGGCGGCGCCTCCTGTTCACTAGCGCCGGCGTAGGTGGAGGGCAGTTCATCGTCCAGGCTAGTGTTAGGGGCCCCTTGTTGTGCCACTGTGTCCCTCCTGGTGTTGTTGAGGTCTGCCAGCACCCCTGCAATGGTGACCATGGTGGTGTTAGTGGACTTCAAGTCCTCCCTGATCCCAAGGTAGTGTTCCTCCTGCAGCCTCTGGGTCTCCTGAAACTTGGCCAGTACCGTGGCCATCGTCTCCTGGGAATGATGGTAAGCTCCCATGATGTTGGAGAGTGCCTCGTGGAGAGTGGGTTCCCTGGGCCTGTCCTCCCCCGTCGCACAGCAGTCCTTCCAGTTTCCCTGTTATCCTGTGCCTCTGTCCCCTGAACCGTGTGCCCACTGCCCCCAGGTCTCTTATTTTCTTGGGATGGTGGGTTTGCCTGGGTTCCCTGTAGTGATGGACACACTGCTGATTGACGTGTCCTGGGGACAGAGGGATGGGCCCGCTGGGTGGGTGCTGTGCTGGTGTTTCCTGAGGGGGGAGGCTCGGTGGTGGCTTGTGACAGTATCAGGGGAACCAACTGTCCTGAGGTCCCAGATGGGCCAGGCTGGTCATCTTGACCCTGTTGTGCAGAGCTGCTGCCATCCCTGTGGGCCTCTTCTGTGGGGGGACTGGATATGTCTGGCACCTCCTGTCCGGTGACGTTGGGTAGGGGTCCTTTTGGGGTGGAAATGCATAATTATTGCATGTGCGTGTGCCATCGTGTGCAATGGGTGGTTGACCCTCTACTCCAGTGCTTGCATTATTGGCTTGGTCCTTGTGTTATTTTGGGGCATGAGTGAGTCTCTGTAGTAGACATGCTTGGGTGATGGGTGTCCATGCATTGGTGTCACATGCAGGGCTTGGTTTTGGGATGTGTGGGTCGTGTTGATGGGGTATATGTGGGTTGTTGGGGTGATGGGTGTGAGGGTAAGGGTGGGAGTATGTGATGGCATGCAGGTAGGGTGGGGGGATAAAGTAGTAAAGATTTGCCTTACCAGAGTCCATTCCTCCTGCTACTCCTGCAAAGCCCTCAGGATGCAGTATAGCCAAGACTTGCTCCTCGCATGTTGTTAGTTGTGGCGGAGGAGGTGGGGATCCACCACCAGTCCTCTGTACAGCAATCTGGTGTCTGGAGACCACGGAACGCACCTTCCCTCGTAGGTCGTTCCACCTCTTTCTGTTGTTATCCCGAGTTCTTGGATGCTGTCCCACTGCATTGACCCTGTCAACGATTCTGCACCATAGCTCCATCTTCCTTGCAATGGACGTCTGCTGCACCTGTGATCCGAATAGCTGTGGCTCTACTCGGATTATTTCCTCCACCATGACCCTGAGCTCCTCCTCAGAGAACCTGGGGTGTTGTTGAGGTGCTATGATGTGGTGTGGGTGATGTGTGAGGTGGTGTCTGTTGTAATGTGTAAGAGGGTGTGTTGGTGTGTGTTGTTTGAGGTGCATGGATGTTGTGTAAGTGATGGTGTTGTGTGTCTGTGGATGCTGGTGTTTTCGGTAGTGTATCTCTCTGGCATGGTTTCAAAATTCTGGTAGTAGGGTTTGTGGGTGATGTGGGTGTGTGCTTTCTATTGGATTGTGTGTGTGGGTGTGGTGTGTGTATGTGTATCAGGTGTGTGTATTTCGAATTGTCCAATGTGGTTGTGTTTTGTAAATGTGTGTGTATTTTGAGCGCAGTGGTGTGTACCGCCAATGGATAACTGCGGTTGAAAGACCGCCGCACGATTCGTGGGTCGTGATACTGTGGGTGTATTCCTGTTGGCGTGACGGTGTCGGTTTTGTTATCGCCAGTTTATCACTGACCTTTGGTGTGGCGGACTTGTGTGGGTGTCTGTATTGTGGAGGTTTCCGGGCTGTGGGTCGTAATACCTGTAGTGGCATTCCGCGACCGCAGCGGTATGTTGGCGGTCTTCTGCACGGCAGTAAGCGGGATTTACCGCCAGGGTTGTAATGAGCGCCTTCGACCCTAAATCACATTTGGTGCCTTGTAATGGTCTATAAGAAGGGGAGGTGAGACACCCAAAAATTTACATCTGCCAAGCAGCCAGGTGGGCTATTTGAGCAGGGGAAGCTTTGTAAGACTTCTGCCTGTCACCAGGACTGGGGTCTCAGGCCTGATAGCCTCCCAGCTAGGTCAGGGGACATCATCCAGGGAAACCAAAACCACCTGCTCTTGAGCACCTCCACCTGCCTTGTTGCCAAGAATAGTGAGCCCCGTGTGGAAGATGAGGGAGAACCAGTTGGGAGCCCTTTTGGCATGAGGTCAGAGGAGACAGCTGCTGAATCAATCAGGTGATTGCCCTTGTGCAGTGTTGGTTCAGCGACCCCCATATGCCAGGAGAAAGACAATATGGACTGAGCTGTGTTTATAGCTGAGTGTGGACCTGGCTAACCCCATATCACTACGGCGACCTCATATGCTAGAAGGTGCCACTGATAAAGTTGCTGCTGAAGGAACACTGAGACTCATAGCTGCCATAGTGGAAACATTTATACAAGTGGAGTCTGTGCTTGATTTACCAAGTACCTTGTCAGCCCCGTACATCAGAGGGGCCTGAAGGTACATACATTTCCAAGAAGTCTGGGTCATGACCCGCAGAAAAATCTGAGGCTGCATTTAGTGGGCAGAGCCGGCACAGCGAGGGAACTGCCCCTGATTGACATCACAAGGACTGCTGAAGACATCACGGATGATGAAACACCCTCTCTGGGCTTCAGTCCAGAGCTGAAGAAAGGACTCCTCCTCGCTAGGGAAGGCTGGCCTACTTTGTCTTTGCAAGTTGCTCTGATAACTGGATATCCAAGCAGCACCGCTAAAGAGAAATAGCCTGAAAAGCTGAACATTCCTGTGCTGCAGGGGAGCAAGTAAGATGTGAACTGGGCCAGTTGGGCCCCAGGGGACTTACTGCTAAAGGTCCTGTGGCACCATAGACACTTTCAACTAATTCCTGAAGAGTCAAAGGGAACCTGTGCATACTGCCTATTAGTGAGCATTCCCTGGATGTGGCCACCAGTGAATGAGGAATAACCAAACATGTTACAAGGAAAAGGATAGAACAGGATTTTGCCTGACAAATACTAGAACTGGTTCTTAAGGGGACTGTGTTATTGCTTATGCATATCTTTATTCCTTTGCATGCATATATTTAGAAATAAAGTACTTATTTTTCCTTTAAAAGCAAGTATTTGACTTGACATTGATTCACTGTTCATGCTGTTTGCACTTTGTGTTATGAGTTGTGTTCACCTACCTTTATCTACACCCCTCAAGGGAGCCTTTTTCTGCTCGTCCACAGCTACCACTGAGAGTCAAGTGCAGAATGGGTACTAGGCCCAGGTGCTCAGGATCCACAGTAAGCTGGGCCACGGGACATCAGGAATAAGTGGCCACAGTTGGGCCCAGTAGACCCTGTGCTCAGTGGCTTCTGAAAATGGTTCTCACAGACTTGTTCAGCTTTCTTTCATTCATGCAATCCCCAGAACAGAAACTTGCCATGCTGCTTTGCATGAATGTCTAGTAAATCTGCCCCTAGATGTCTCGTAATTGGGGGGGGGGGGGGTGGATTTTGCATAATTTACCTTCTGCTTAACTACCTAGAATTTCAGAAACATTATGAAAAAAAACATGCAAACCTGGAATTTAGCACTATGTGTTAATGCAAAACTCAACCTCACACCCAAAAGGATGCATTTTGTATTACGAAATAGTGCAAAAAAACACAAATGCCCTGACAACAGCATCTTGCATTCTTTTTATTTGTGTTCTTTATTCATGATAGTATTTTTGTTCGAATAGACTTGAAATTCCATGATGTGGCATAATGGTGTAATTTCTGGATTTTTGCATAACAAGCGTGACATGTATTTCCAGACATTATGAAAGATTACACTGTCTTAATGAAAATTTCACTTGTGCCCACTCACAAACCTTGTCCCTTTCACTGCTATAAGAAAATAGGTTATTAGTTGTGAAGGATATGAGTCTTTTACAATTAATACATCTGTAAGATTCTCTATTCTGGGAACAAAGTACCCCTTTGTAGTATTTGACTCTCTGAGGGTAATGACGCAGAGTCATCCAAGGCCTACTCAGGTGATGTGATGTGGTCTAGTAACCAAAGCTTGCTAGTACACAACAACAACATACAATACATTATTGTCCATTCAGCGTTTCTGCTTTCAAAAAGAAAACATACTTTCATTACAATGAAATGACCAAAATAGTATACAATAAATTACAAAAATGTACATCAGGTAAATGGAAATACCTCTGGTGGCATCCTAATATCACATTACACCCTTAGTGGGTCCTGAACCCTAAAATCACAATAATCTCCACTTATATCATATGCAACATCACAATGTAAGGGAACATCATTATAAATTAGGCAGGCCTTCCAGTTTTATCAAGGTGTCATCACATGCTACATTTGTCATTGCACCAACATTCAAATTAATGGGAACAGCTCCACTCATCAAAATCATTAATTATAATAGTAAACTTTGCATTATCAACATCAATATTTTAAATATAGCTTTGTCATATAAAACAAGTCTCAATGCCTTTTATTCACCGATATTAGACTGCCATTGCAGTCAGAGGACGAACCGCAAGGGGTACACACACTCTGCAGTCCAAGAGCAAAAGCTCAAACTCTAGGGGTGCTTAACACTAATGCCAGCCCCCAGTAGGCGTTGTAATTTCAATATCTCTGGAGATTTAGGCTGTCTTTTTTCAGAAACATTCTTAGAGGGCTGCTACGCTTCTTTCAGCCCAGCCCCCCACAAAGCGTTTAGAAATCACTGGTGGTGCTCCTGCAACAGTGCAGAAGCATCCATTTTCAAACTGTAGACCCTTCATGAGGCAGAATGAGGGTCTCCAGGCCCAGTAAAGTAAATTCCTAATGAAGGAGTTGCTTACTCGTTGTTTTGCTGTGCCCCCGTGCAGCGGTCTTTTGCATTTGCGCCTTTGTGTCTTTGGTGTCCCGGGTTGTACCCGGGTTAAGCACATGCAGAAAAGGGTGGGAGCAGCTTTCCTTCTTAGCCCTTGTAAATGTTTGAGCTGGCACCTGGACCCGGGGGGGGGGGGACATAAAATAAGCATGCACATTGCCTCCACATAGGGACTTGAAGACAAAAAGATGCATTGAACCCTGGAGCCAGACCCACAGTCAGGTTAATTCTCAGGACAACTAGCTTTGCGATGAGTGATTGTTTTCTTTGTTTCTTTTCTTCTGGGGCCTAAACTTCCAAGGCGCATTGCTGTGGCCCCATTGGGCCACTTTCAACATATTTGGGCTCATTTTGCTTCTGGTGATCAACCTGATCCACAAAGAGGATTTGTTTCAGTCCTCCAGGTCACTAAAGGACACTTTTTCTTGAGAGCTTGATTTTCTGGCTCCCTGCACTATACCTCTTTTATGACCCTTTCTCCTTTGTGGGGTGTGCGTTCCAAAGCCTCTCCACAGCCAGCAAGCAGGACACACTCGTTGACACACTCTACAAGTCTGACAGCCTCCTGGCTACTTAAAGGGCACCAGAGTGGCAGCGGAGTCAAGGGCATGTTAACAACATTCCCAACTGAATCATCCAAGATCCACAAACAGGTCAACTACCCCAGTTGTTTATTACTGGCCCAGAAGAGATCAATGCTAGTCCATGGGGTGAGTTGGAGTTAAAGCCCTTCAGCCCATCATTGCAATGGCATCAAGTAGTTTCTCTTTCCAGTTGGGTATTCTTTCTCCTTCCTTGCTCCCATGTACAATGTGCAATTCAGTTAAGCACCACAGACTTTCAGTAAGCACTACAGACCTACACTGTGATTGTGCACCAACATTATAGGGCCTACCCTAGGTCAGGACCAATCCTTGAAGGGTTCCTTCTGTGACAGCTTGCATGTGCATAGATACCATGCTGCTCAAGACAGCAGTCTCACATGTGTATCTCACACATGTATTCTCACATGCTTATGTAGATCCTGATACCCTAGCTTCACAACAGTTTCTTATTTTTCAAAGATGGACATTGGTGGTTAGGAATCTCAATCCACCTCTACATAATTTAACTTGAGTGAGATTCAGTTGGAGAGACTCATTCACAGTAACATTTGAAAAACAGGTAGTGAAAAGTGCACAATCCAGGGGGATTAAATGGACATAACCTTTTTGCTACAGGTACTGTGTCTATAAGACACGGATCATCCTGATAGGCCATGCCTATGGCAGAGTCAGATAGGTTACTACGTTTCAGAACATCATCCTCATTGCCAGTCCAAAGCAATGCATAACCTGCATTTAAGCTTAACATAATTAATTTGCTCCATTATACTTTTTTAAATGTTGAGTTTGTTACACAGGGAAAAGGCAAATATTACAGTGTACACTATCAATGTCTGTACCATACTGTATTATTTCCCATGTCTTCATAACCCCTGTAACGAATTTCTTGACCTTCATTCAAATTTAAACATGGGTGAACTTTTATCCTGCATGCCTGGCCTCCTAGGGTGCACTGTCAGTATGCACTCTCCCTTGTGTGAGACTCTTCCAGATTGTGAAACCGCATGTGGGTAGAACCACATCACAGGTCCTCCTTTTAGCTATCAAGATTCACTGGTTGACTCTGCCCTTCCTGCCATTATTTCATGGGCTGCCTCTGAGTTCATCAACAGCCATGTTGCAATTCCATGTCATGTTGCCCATTCTGTACCCCATAGGAGACGTATGGGCGGTCATCACAACATTGGCGGTAAAAGCCGCTTATCGCCGTGCAGAAGACCGCCAACACACTGCCGCGGCCGCGGAATTCCGCCACAGCTATTATGACCCACATTTCGGAATCTGCCAAAATTCAGACACCCACACAAGTCCGCCACACCAAAGGTCAGTGATAAACTGGCGATAACAAAACCTCCACCGTCACGCCAACAGAAATACGCCCACACTATCACGACACACGAATCCACACTGCAGTCTTTCAACCGTGGTATTCCATTTGCGGTACACACCGCCGCGCTCAAAATACACACACATTTACAAAACACTACCACATTGGACTATTCAAAATACACACACCTGATACACATACACACACCGCTCCCACACACCCAATACAATATAAAACACACACCCACAACACCCACAAACCCCCACAACAAAGAATTCCGAAAGAAGGCCAGAAAGAGAGCACCAGCAAGAACAACAGCATCCACAGGCACACAACACCATCACCCACAGAACTTCCATGCACCTCACACAACACACCACTACATATCAGCACACATATCACCACACACTCCACCCCACCCATCACCTACACCACCCCATGGCACGGCAAAGACCCCCCAGGTTCTCGGAGGAGGAGCTCATGGTCATGGTGGAGGAAATCGTCCGGGTAGAGCCACAGCTATTCGGAGCACAGGTGCAGCACACCTCAATTGCAAGGAAGATGGAGCTATGGTGAAGAATAGTCGACAGGGTCAACGCAGTGGGACAGCACCCAAGAAATCGGGAGGACATCAGGAAGCGGTGGAACCACCTACGGGGTAAGGTGCGTTCCGTGGTCTCAAGACACCACCTGGCGGTTCAGCGGACCCCCACCTCCTCCCCCACAACTAACAACATGGGAGGAGCAGGTCTTGGAGATTCTGCATCCTGAGGGCCTCGCAGGAGTAGGTGGAGGAAAGGACTCTGGTAAGCCAAATCTTAACTATTACAACCCCCACCTTACCTGCATGCTATCACATACCCCCACCCTCACCCTCACCCCCAGCACCCCTACTCCTCACATATGTCCCAACATCACAAACCACCCATCCCAACACCAAGCCCTGCATGCAACAACAAAGCATGGACACCCATCACTATAGCATGCCCATTGCACATACCCATACAACCCACTAAACCATCCTCACACAAGGTCTCACACAGGAATGCAAGCACTGGGGTACACGGTCACCCACCCATTGCACACCATGACACACACAGATGTAATAACCATCCTTTTATACCCCTGCAGGACCCCTACCCAACGTCACCGGACAGGAGGGTCCACACATGTCCACACCACCAACAGAAGAGGCCCACAGTGATGACAGCACCTCTGTCCAACTGGATCTAGATGACCAGCCCGGCCCGTCGGGGACCTCGGGACAGTCGTTTCCCATCACCCAGTCACAGGCCACTACAGACCTTTCACCCTCTGGAAACACCAGCACAGCACCCACCCAGCGGGCCCATACCACCATCCCCAGGACACGTCAATCAGCAGTGTGTCCACCACTACAGGGAACTCAGGATAACCCACCAGCCCACCAACAACAAGGACCTGGGGGCAGTGGTAGTGGGGATACGGTCCAGGGGACAGAGGCCCAGGAACACAGGGGAACTGGGAGGGCTGATGTGCGACAGGGGGCGGACAGGCCAAGGGAACCCACTCTCCACGAGGCCCTCTCCTCCATCATGGGAGCCTACCACCACTCCCAGGAGATGATGGCAACAGTACTGGCCAATTTTCAGGAGACCCAGCGCCTGCAGGAGGAACAGAATATGGGCTTCAGGGAGGAACTCAGAACCATCAGCTCCACCCTGGGCACCATCGTAGGGGTGCTGAAAGAACTAGTGAACACCAGGAGGGACACTGTGGCACTACAAGGGACCCCTGACACTAGCATGGACGATGAACTGCCCACCACCTCTGCCGGCGCTAGTGGACCACCACACCAGCTCCCCACCCCCTGCAGAGGGACATCCACCCTGCAAACGGTCCCTGTGATCCAGGACAAAGACAGAGCACGATGCCAAGACCCCCGCCAAGAAATGAGACCACCCTGATTGTCATCCTACTGTCCCACTTTGCCACCCTGTCCATACTGAAACTGCCCCAGCTCCACTTCCTATGCCCATATGGGCAATGCACCTGTGAGACTAATAGACTGGACTCTGCCATGGACATTCCTCCGCCATCACTCCTCACCATTTCAGTACCCTCTCCAATATTGAGCACTTAAATAAACACACTTAAAGCACAAAACAATCTGGAGTCTGTCTGTGATTTCGAAATAGTGTATTAGCAATTCCAGTGACAAAATGCTCTTTCAAGTTTAATGTCAACATACCTATGTCACACAGCTCTAGTCCATGAGGAATCTAAGCAGATGTCACACAGTGGGACCCACATCTGTGAAATCGTAAGGGAAAGTGACAACTCAGTGACCATACACTGGGTGAAAACGACACACAGTCGAGAGGTAGTAGTGTTAAAGTACATGTAGTAGGCAGGTTTGTATTCTTACCTGTGTCTCACTGGAAATATTGCTGGATCACTGAGTCCCTGTTGTGCATGTCTTCTTCCCCTGCTTCCTCGTCTTCACTGTCCACAGGCTCCACAGCTGCAACAACACCGCCATCTGGACCATCCTCCTGCAGAAAAGGCACCTGTCGTCGCAAAGCCAAGTTATGAAGCATACAGCAGGCCACGATGATCTGGCACACCTTCTTTGGTGAGTAGAATAGGGATCCACCTGTCATATGGAGGCACCTGAACCTGGCCTTCAGGAGGCCGAAGGTCGGCTCGATCACCCTCCTTGTTCACCCATGGGCCTCATTGTAGCGTTCCTCTGCCCTTGTCCTGGGATTCCTCACTGGGGTCAGTAGCCATGACAGGTTGGGGTAACCAGAGTCACCTGCAAATGGCAAGGGACAACTGTTAGACACGCACTAACCTGGAGGGATATCCCCAGACCCAGACAACCATTTCCACTGACTTGCTTCCAGGTGCTCACCTAATAGCCACACTCTGGAGTTGACCCATCACATAAGGGCTGCTGCTATTCCGCAGGATGTAGGCGTCATGCACTGAACCAGGGAACTTGGCATTCACATGGGAGATATACTGGTCTGCCAAACATACCATCTGTACATTCATCGAATGATAACTCTTCCGGTTTCTGTACACCTGTTCACTACTGTGGGGGGGGGGTACCAAAGCCACATGTGTCCCATCAATGGCACCTATGATGTTGGGGATGTGTCCCAGGGCATAGAAATCTCCTTTCACTGTAGGCAAATTCTCCACCTGAGGGAAAACGATGTAGCTCTGCATGTGTTTCAGAAGGGCAGACAACACTCTGGACAATACGTTGGAAAACATAGGCTGGGACATCCCTGATGCCATGGTCACTGTTGTCTGAAAGGAACCACTTGCAAGGAAATGGAGCACTGACAGCACCTGCACTTGAGGGGGGATTCCAGTGGGATGGTGGATTGCTGACATCAGGTCCCACCGCTTCACCACCAACGTAGGAGGCTGGCCTGGTTTGTAGTGGGTACCTAAGGTACTTACACCTTACACCAGGTCCAGTTATCCCTTATTAGTGAAATGTAGTCAGTGTCTACAAGCCAGGCTGTCTAGAGGTAGCTGTAGGCAGAGCAGCCAAGGCTGAACTAGGAGACATGCAAAGCTCTTACAATACCACTGTAGTCACACAGCACCCACACGCATGAAAGGCAATACTCAGTGTTACCAAAAATAAAGGTACTTTATTTTAGTGACACAATGGCAAAAATACTTTGGAGAATATATCCAGTTAGGAGATAAGTAAATTACACAACATACACACTAGTAACCAAAAACAGGTAAGTAAATAGTCAGAAAATAGTGCAAACAGTGAAAATCACAATAGGTTGCAAGGGGCATAGGGGGAACACAAACTATATACTAAAGTAGTGGAATGCGAAAGTCAGTTTCCCACCTAGGCGTGGTGTGTAGAGGGGCACTGGGAGTGTAAGAAAACACCAAAGGTAAGTACAATATCCCAGTAAGTTTCCTAAAACACACAAAAAGTCTGCAAGACACCAACAATGGATTCCTGGACCTGAAGACCTGTGGAAAAAGAGAACCAAGTCCAAAAAGCACTGAAGAGTCCAGGGAGAATAGGAGCCCCTGCTAACCCGGATGAAGGTGCAAAAGAAGAACCACCGGTGAGAAGACCAAGTCAGTATTGCACCAAACAAGACAGATGCAGGTTCCTGGTTGGTGCAGAAGATGTCCCACGCCGGATGCATGAATGCAGTCTGGTTTGCGTCGTTGGATTCCGCCAACAGTCCTTGGCACACGCAAAGCTCGCTGTTAGCAGAAAATGGTGCTGCCTGGGCCCAGGAGGGACCTGGCGGCCTCTACCCAGGAGGAGGAAACAGAGGGGGCTCTCAGCAACTCAGAGAGCCCTCAGAAGACCTGGCAGCATGTACAGGAGTCCCACAGCATGGGGTCAAAGAAGATACAAATGGAGGCCCACACAGCACGACACAAAGGATTCCCATGCCACCGAAGAACCACTCAGGAAGCTGTGCATCACAGGATGAAGTGCTGGTGGCCAAAGCTGTGCTGAGCATGAAGAACTTCTTGGAAGGTCACACACAAGTTTTAGCAACTGCAAGTCACATGGTGCATGGGGGTACTGTTTTGTGTGGGGATGCAAGCTCTTACCTCCACCAAATTTGGACAGCTGGACATTGGGACTGTCGAAGTCACTTTAGTTTACCACTCGTGTCGCTAGATACACGCCTGTCTTCGGGAGACGGGACCCAAGCCACCTGTCATTGTTGCAAAGTGGTGCCTGCTGAATCAGGGAAGTGACTCCATCACTCCACAGGAGATTCCTTCGGTTCTTCTGGTGCAGGCTGAAGACAGGCAGTCCTCAGAGGATGCACAACCTGGAAACTTGCAGTTGCTGGCAGGAGCTGAAGATACAATGTTGCGGAAGTCATCTTAGATTCTTTGTTGCAGTTTTGTAGAGTTCCTGGAGCAGTCAGTGGTTGATCCATCAGTAGAAGATAAAGTAAAGGTTGCAGAGGATTTCTGCTGGAGTCTTGCAATCTGAATCGAAAAAACACTCATAGGAGAGACCCTAAATAGCCCTGAGAGGGGGATTGGTCACCTAATCAGGTAAGCACCTATCAGAAGGGGTCTCTGATGTTACCTGCTGGCACTGGCCACTCAGATGCTCCCAGAGTTTCCTGAGCATCTTAAAAAAACAAGATGGCAGAACCCAGTGACACTCTGGAGGAGCTCTGGGCACCACCCCTATGGTGGTGATGAACAGGGGAATGGCCACAAGAAAATAAAGGCTAAAATTGGAGATTATATACTCAAAGAAATTGAAGGAGTATGGTTACAACACACAAATGAATAAATTACAAAAAAATATGGCTTCAATACTTCACAACCACAAGGTATCTATACAAAGGGAAACATAGAAATCATGCAACAACATGGAGTTGGTTAAGTTATACAAAATGGAACAGAAAACCTATAGTATCCCATATCCCATACATCCCATACATCACCTGGTACAGTCACCATAAAAAGCTCAACTCCTGGCTCCAGATGTTCGATCCATTTTACCAGTTGCAAAAGGCCCGTGGGCCATTTGCAACCGGAAAAATGTGTTTTGGCATGCACCAAAGGCAAAATGTGATTCGGTAACTTATATTTTGCTTTTGTAATTCGGTATTAGGAAGGGGCATGTAAGGGGTGTCCCTTTATATACTTTACCTACTCCTTGAAGTAGGCAGCAACCCATCCGCAAATGTGAAGGGGTCCGCAAGGTACCCCTTCTCCTCTGTGAATGGGGGTGCCAACTTTTGTTCAGAGCAGACAGTGGTCCCACCAACCATTGCCTACTCTCAAAAAAATTAAAATAAAAGATTTAATTTTTATTTCTGAAATGCATCCCGTGTTCTTTTAAGGAAAATTGACTGCATTTAAAAAAAACTGCTTTATTTAAAAATAGCAGTCACAGACATGATGGTCTTCTGTCCCCAGCAGGCCATCATCCCTATGAGTGCCGGCCATTAATAAAGGTTCACAAAATGCGACCTGCCTCAGGAATATTAATGAGGCAGGCTCCTTGGGACCTATTTGGGAATCGCAAACAGTGTCTCAGACAATGTTGTGCATCAGTGTTTGTGACTCGCAATAAAATGCAAATTGTGAGTTGTAAACATTGAAGGTCGTACATCTGACCCCTGGTTCTCCCATGAGCTGAAGAAAAAGAAAAAAGAATTAAACAAACAGTGGCTCAAAATAAAATATAGCAATTTTGCAGCTGAAGAACTAGAATCCTATCAAGCACAGAAAAGTGATTATAAAAAAGATGTTTGGGAGGTGAAGCAAAGGCAAATGAGAACATGAGAAAAAGGGGGCTGCACTGCTGCTAATTTCGATAAACAAGTAATTTCAGGAAGACTCAAAGGACAAGATGCCAAGCAACGAAATCACTACCTGTACCACAAAAAATGTTCCTGCAACTATTCCTTGGTAGATAAGACGAGCCATGGTCTCTACCATTAGAAACTTCAGAGGTTTAAATGACCTTCCTGCAAAACTGTTCAAAGTGGACGTCAACTATTGGCCACTACAGCTCAATTCACTATGCAGTGCCTGCTTTTTTCCTTGGCCTTGTCAATACTAACTAAAATACATCTAGCGCCATCTACAGCAGATCTACATGCCTATGTTATTGATCTTTATCCTGGGTTCGACACAATAAACTTGTATATACTTTGGTGCATGTGAACTTGGTGTGGACTTGACAACAGGCTACTAAAAGCATCCTGGTATTTTACACTGACACATGCGTTAAGGGGAAATTGGTTGATGGTAAGTCAGTGTCCAAGAGGTTTTTGACAACTAGGGGCCTTAAGCAAGGTTGTGTTTTATCTCCACTGCTTCTGTATCCTTTTTATGTTGCTGATATTACAACAAATATGTACAATGAAAGAGCATGACCCGAAAAATCGGATGAAGTATAAATAATGTCTTAATGTATGCAGATGAGACTGTGATCTTTGATCAAACAGGTTTGGCCTCCAATACACACTGAAGTGCTTTGAAACCCACTGCACCAAAACTGTTTAACAGTAAACTATGACAAATTTAATGTTGTCCATATTGGGAGCGGGAAAAGTAAAATGAGCAGATGGTACAAAAATGACGGAAAATCATCTGGCAAGCTGGTACACATATTTGGGCTTCTGGGTTAGTAATACCGGATACCGGATCTTTCCTAAAGCAAATATAAATGGAATGTAAAGCAAGCAACTTGTCATATGCATTGTTAAAACGTGCAAATAATTAACTGGGCCTTCCTTGAAGACATAATTTACTGTCATTTACTGTCATTAAAGCAAAATTCTTGCCAGCATTTACATACAGGTGTGAAATCTTCCCTGCCTCTCTGATCAGAATGCTAGAAATGATGCATTGTAGCCTGTTCAGACTATGCTAAAGTATGTTTGGAATGTAAGTTATCAATTCATTCTGCGTACCAGGTGGGGCACATTTTAAACTTTTGGTACATATCTAAAAGAATCCAGCAGACTACACTCAGGTGAGCATATATTGGTTGTAGTTCAATCATGTAAAGAAACAAGAAAAAGCAATTTTAAGATCATTACTAAAACAAGTGGTTGCTGCATTCTTCAGAACACACAGAAAGAGGAAATTACTTCCCTGGATTGTTTTTGTGCAGGAAGGTACCCCTCCCTGCACAAAAAAATCCCTCTGAAAACGCAGACATCCTTGCACCACAGTGTGAAGGTGCCTACTTTGGTGCTAGGCAACAATTAGTGCACCAGCACAGGGGGGAAGGACTGAAATGCACTGCATCTTGTAAATATGGTGCATTTCTGCCCTTTCCCGTCACTTGCTGCACAACCCTGTGCCACAGCGCTTGTTTATATGCCACTGCATCTCATAAGGATGCTGGAAATATGGGATCTTCAAACCGCTAGAAGCCTATTTAAGGATATAGGATGATATTTATGACCCTGGTTGCATCATTCTAGCATGACGTAATGTGGTGCAAGAGCGATACAATTCATAAGGCAGATTTATGAAGCCATGTAAGGCCACTTAAAGAAATTGCTTAGTAAATATGGAGTAATGCCACACAGCAAAAATTACTGTGTTTCGTTACAGGGGAGGCATAACGAGGAGAAATATCTGTATTCTCCTTGTTACTTCCGCTTTCTATGTGTGCTGCATTGTGCAGTATACATAGAAAGATAAATATGCATCTCAGGATTGTTTTTGTGCAGGATGTGTCCCTTCCTGCAGAAAAACAATTCTGTATGCAACGCAGGTACCCCTGCACCAAGGTGCAAGGGTGTCTACCTTGGCGCTAGACTGCCAAAAGGGCATCTGTTCAGGGAAAAGGCAGGAATGTGCGGTATTCTTTTAAATACTGTGCATTCCTGCCCTTTCCTTTTGACATGCAGCAAGGTGGCTTAATGCGGTTCACTCAGTCACTTTTCCATAAATATTGCCCAGTGCGAGAAAACAATATCACTTATGTCCCTTCTCTTTGAATCAGTCTTCATGCATTTCTAGAAATCACATTGTCACTTTACCGACTCCTTAATGAAATGCAACCGTACCCTGAGGCTGCAGTATCATTGACAATGAAATGAGACCTCACAAGATTTGGCGTATTTGATATGAGTGAGATAAGGCAACAATGGAAGTATAGATGCCAGTCTACGACTTGCTGTTTCTGTCTATTTTTGAAATAATCAATGGTACATGTTATCTGTTGCTGCCAGTGGTTTTCATCAGAATGATTTAATTTTTATTTTTAGGTGCCATAATTTATATGCCTGAACATAAGACCCGGTTTAGTGGCTCTAAAATAATGTTTTAACCCAAAGGACATACAGCTAGCTAGTGTTTTTAAAAAATGCTTCCATTATGCCACAGCGAATCCTGTTGCAGGCCACCACACAATGGGCTGACCACTGCAACTGGGCTGCCAGTTAGTAACCCTGAAATTCTAGTGCAGCCAAACCTCCCCTGCCCGCAGATAAATGTAATTTCCTTAAGGCCACCCTACGTCTGTATGTCCCCTAAATTGCCTAAAAGGCCATCTATCTCGTGAAAATATTTCCTGGAGTGCACTAAAGGGAGGTTGGCAAAACAGTGGAGGAGGCGCAGTAGAGCCACCATCTTTACCAATACCACGGTCCCTGCAAGTGGGAGATGTCCAGAACTGCAACAAACAAAATCCACCCCCAATATTACCTTACCGTGACTCAGCATCAGCATGGCATATTTTGATGCCCAAATATCGGGTTCTCCCAACATCTCTTTCCGCTGAACAGGACATAGGGCCGTTTTCTGTGCGAGGAGATTAATGGGAAGACGCAGGACTGCTGACGAATTAACCCCCAGCAGAATTAATCTCCTGCAAGACTGACTGAATATCAGATAAAAAGGGTAAATCAATATCGGCCTCCTCATGAAGTTACCCGTGCACAAAGAGATAGTATGGATGATGCCTCTAATTCTCAGACCTCACCCCTCACTAATATTCTAGATCGTAGTCGCTAAAGGTTTAATGATTATGGCAAAAAGTGAGAGGGATAGTGGGCAGCACGATAGTGTCCCACTGCTGACATGGGATGAATCAAGGATAATATTTCCTGTGCCCATTCTAGCAGAGAGATTGGAGTAAAGCTACTTGATCCAAGTGGAAGTGTGGTGGATGAGTGCAGTGACACTGAGGCCAATCTTCACTCTCTTCTGAGCAGAACTCTCTGCCTGGAGATACTCTGTCTGGCAGACATTAATGCTGTGCATTAAAAATGTTGCACAAACCCTGAACGCTGCGTTAAGGAGGTCCTTGCGCACGAAGGAAGCCCGCCGCCATGACGTCTGAGCATCTGGAGACTGTAGACTGGGCTGGGCTAGGGACTGCGATTTTTAAGTCCCAAAGGGGAGTGACTGGCTGACTGACAGATTTGTACGCCACTGCTTGTCTCAGTTTCAGCAACTTCTAATTCTCTGCCACCTTTGCCCCCTTGAGGGACAGCATCAGCCGGGCAGTAGATTGGAATGGTAGATTGAAAAGCAGCTCTGGAGAAACAGCTCCAGCAGGACGGCCATGTAGTGGTGTTTTAATGGGAATCAGGAGTTTAGCTTAGCCTTTGGTTTGCAGGCCTGTGCCCCCGTCACCTAGTGATTTTCTGCCTACTTAGCTTGCTCTGTTTTAGCACATTTATTTAAATATTTCTTCCAAAATGACTGCCATATTTATAGTTAGGAATATGTTTTAGTTTCACGCTATCAGTGCCAATCTGTAAAGGTATCACTATCAGTGTCAAAGATAAATGAGATATGTAGGTATTCACATCATATACTTTCCCACGTTTGTGGACAGTAACATATTGTACCTTTTCAGGGAATTGTTTAAATAATTGCTGGCCCAAGCATGCCATCTTATATATTGTTTGGGCATACCTGTATCAGGGCTCCTACCAGATCTGTATAAATACATCTCACACAGACAAGGTAATCAGAGGGATTCCTACCAGATGCCATAGACGCTATCTATGTTACATGTCGCCTTGATGCAGACCCAACCTTCGTGTCACCACGGAGTCTGATCTAGAGACCTCATTCCAATGAAACAAGATTTAAACGCTCTTCTCATGGAAATGGTACTGGCAGATTAGGTTTAACACACCTAGCTCTCTTTTGATTAGAGAGTAGGTTCATCCTGTTAGGGTATTAGGACCTATTTCACATCCATTTCATACTACATGTTATTGCAAGATGGTGGGGGTCTTTGTATTCATGGCTCTCATTTTTATCATTTTGTTTCTTGCATTGTTCATTATCCTAATCATTGCAGCCCATGAGATTTACAATAGATTGTAGTCTTGTTAATTTATTGAAATTTTACTGCATCTCCTTCATTGCCTGTGTATGAATGAGTCATGTTGCTCATGTGAGAAAAGGGTAATCTGTTTAACCACGACTCCCCAGAGATGTTGCATTTTTGAGTCCATGTGTAAAGGCTGCCACAAATCACCCTTCACTGTTTTATGTGTTTGATGAGGTACTGCTTGTGAGCCGGAAGGGTTGGGCCGACAGTTGCGACTTGTTGCAGGATTGGCCTAGTCACATACAAACAAATGCGCTGTCATCCCTAAATCAGAACTCTTGCCTAGAACAAGTCAAACTACGTCCTTTGTTAACAGGGCAGATAACAGGCAACCCACATCCAACTCACACCTTCGTGTCCACGTCACATCACCTGCCTCACGTACCCGTCTTTTCAACGTTTTTGCAACAAGTGCATGGGAAGCCAGAAAGCCAGGCCCTGGAATCAGAATCCCAAATTCCCAACTCCTCAAGGCAGGGGCAGCAAGGATGGTATGGGGGCTAAATAAGAGGGAAAGAGTGGCCATCCTAGCTGGGTTTACAACTAGTGTGGAAAAGGCAACTGAGACAGACATGGGGTTGCCAAGACCAAAAGTATTCAAGGCAGCAAAAATAACATTATGAATGTTGAAATATTTTTTTAAGTGAACTTCAGCTCCAGATATGAAAGAAGGCCTCAATACAGCCCAACAAAAGGGACTTTGCAATCATTGACCGAGGGCTCTAATTTCAAGGAAAATCCCCCTTGCTTTGGGATTTCAAGGAGCCCTCAAAATTTGTCCCGCTGGGCAAGAACAGAGGTGAAATGGATAGTAACCAAGGGGAAAGGTGAAGAGGAGGGGACAAGCCCTCGATCTGCTGAGAAAGAAAACTCAAGAACCCAACCTGCCCAGAAGCTCAACGAAAAGAAACCATTGAATAATCCTCAAACCGAAATACACCTTCAGTGGCAAATGGGATGTCCTCAATAGGCAAAACATCCTTAGACTGACTTTTAAAATTCCAGACCTAGATGACGTGAGGTCGAAGGACATTGAATATGTAGACTCCTGGACCAAACTGAGACAGGCCTAAGGGGAAGATATCAGTGCATACGTTTGAGCAAAACAGATCTCTATTGGCATCTGGTGGGGGGGGGGGGTTAAGCTCTAAAGTCACAAGAATGAGAGACATCCAGCAATCCGTAATCCCTCCCCTCCCAAAAAATCGAATATTGGTGAAGCAGGCCATATCTGGGGAAAATATTTTCAATTCTGAAGAACACTAAAGGCGTACAAGAAGAGATGTGGAACAACAATGGGTTGGAGGAGGGACTTCAGTTTTGCCCCCCACAAGGTTACAGGAGGGGAACAGCTTCAGAAGAAGTTAAGAAAGATGGACCGCTACCATCTGAGCTAGAGTAGTACAAAGGTAGGCAATCAATTGTTACTGAAAATCTGGGGATACTGATCACCTGTGGAATTGGCACTTACAATAACGTATTATACATTCTCCCTCGTAATTTTCTCAAGAACACATGGAGTGTGGGTCTTGCTTTCTGGACTTTTACACATGCTTGTTTGTTTTACACATTTGGGGCACTTTGTACCGTCACTTTGGTGGATTGCTTCCTTTACATCTCCTTTTGGAATCACAGTATGCATTTTCTATACACTATTGGCACCTCAGATTACCATACAACTAGATTCCCTGTTTTCTGTACATAGTCTTGATTATATGTTTTGTTTCGTACATTTAACTTAAAGCCTTGAGAAAGTCATATTGACGAAACACTGTTGTATCATTGGACTATCTGTTGGCTGTTGTATCATTGGACTAGCTGTTTTTCCTTGGAATCTACTTTGCCCTGGATGAATAAAATGTATTTCACATTGAAGTAGAACTTTTTACGGCTCAGCACATCTATGAATGGACTACCAGGATATATGTGGTGTGCCTTGGTATATTAGCATGTGTTGACTGATCTACAGTTGAAAAGACTACACCTGAAGTGGTTGGGTGTTATACCAGTTTGGCACCCCCTGCAGGACCACCTGCGATCTATGAACATTGGACCTCTTACTTTATGTACACATAGGAAGTGCGAACCATTACCATAGCCACTCTATTTGTAATGATACTGATTAAAGTGACCAGGCCAAATGTGGAGCAGATAAATGCACCTGGGGGAGAATATCACCCACGCTCGGGGAGAGAAGTGAATATAGCCCAGATTAATCCACCTGGGAGAACCTAAATTGGGATTGGCTGGCCAGATCATTAAATAGACACCCTTGATGTGAAACGGTGCCCAGCTCTCGAGTGAAGGTTTAAAAATATGCTTTTGGAATATGAGAGGGATATCAGGAGAGGAAAACAGAAGAAGAGATCTGTAAGAGCTAAGTGCACACAATGTGATATGCTTCCAGGAGACCTGGAGGAAGAGCCTTTAGAAGACCACGCTAAATATAGCTCCCAGAAAGACCATCAACGTGTGGGGGCCACCCAAGTGGTGGAGTTTCAATTCATACAAAACAAACTGAGCCATAACACCAATACAATCTGTGCTAGCAATGAAGAAGCTATAATTGTTAAAATCACTGCAACAAAGCCTCTTTACAGAACACTCCTGAACTCAATCATAATTGGAAAAATCTATTTACATTTTGCACTATCCAGAAAGTGGCAAACAGCAGCAGCCCTTCTGGAGAAGCTGGAGGCTGTGGGGGTGAAGCACGAGGATGCACTGTACTTCAACTGCAACCTCATGTTGCCAAATACTGCTGATGTTTGGAAATACAGTGAAAGCGCCCACTGAAAAATCCCCAAAACAGCCCAATTAGTCCAAAAAAGAAGCTTTTGACTCTTTTTATTTTCTCCAAGTTTGAAGCTCTATGCCTCCAGTGTCCAAACTGTAGACCTAAGGGTAACATTTCAGCTGCATACATCCACATCTCCCCTTACAGATTAGCTACCTTAGATTATATATGATGCTTCATAGAACACTTCTACCTCATCAACAACCTCATACAGCCATGAAAAAAAAGAACTCAAGTAAATTTTGGGGTCTCGTTAACACTCTTTCACGGAGAAGTGAAAATGAAAAAGAAATTGCAACATCACTCCAAAGGAATGGGGGAGGTATGTAATCCCCTTGTTGACCTCAAGCAAAATACCATCAAGAAATGAGAGGAACCAGGCAAGGCCAGGAAATCAAGTTGTTCAGGGGAAAATGAGCATGGCAGAGCCAGTTACATTGAAGGTTGATTCAAGTAGGAAAAGTATGACCACATCGCCAGTGAACATAGCTTCCATTAAGCAGTTGCCAATGGACCACTGCAAAAAACATCCAACAAATGTAAACCAGATTAAGAGGGTTATGCGCACCTGGCCCCAATGATGTGCCTGCCGTCCTTCTTAAACCAAACGTGCCTCAGGGTCTACATATTGACACCTGTATATGCCAGCTGCTTTGCACTAGCTTAGTCCCCAAAGCCTGGGATAGGGGTCCATTTTGGTTTTATTGTACAAGAAGGGTTGCAACAAGCACCCAGCTACTAAGGAATGGTGGTACTTCTGGATGGAGAGGGTAAAGGACATGTTCAACTCTTAAATGAAGACCCTGAGGCATGGGCAAATGCAAAAGAACTGAGGCCTGGGTTCCAATTAGGGTTTCAAAAATTGTTGACACGTAGAGGAACATTTGGTAACCCTGTCATGGCTGTGAGCTGTTAGAAATTGGGTCTCTGGTTGGCAGAGGTATGCACCCTGTTCAAGTAAGCACCACAATCTTAGTCAGGGTATGTCACAACATAATCTAAATTATCCTGTGCTCACCTTCCAGTAGCTTGGCACAGAGCAGGCAGGCTTAACTTAGAAGACAATGTGTATTTATTTGTGCAATAACTCATACAGTAACACAATGAAAACACCACAAAAGTACTCCACAGGAAAATAGATAATATTTATCTGAATAAAGCAAGACCAGAACAACAAAGGTCCAATATACACAGGTCAAGATATCACTTTTTAGAGGTTTAAGGAAGTCCTAATCCATAGAAACTAATGGAGTATCTCTTTAGCATCTGTATCTGTATTTGATGCTTCCCAAAGTATATGGGATGCATCAAAAACAAAGATGATGAGAGCCACAGGGGAGGTGAAGTGCCGGAAAAGCAAAGCGATTAGTCAGTTCCTTACTGCCCAGTAAAGGCGATGCTTTGATTTCCAGACATGCAGCCTTGGTTCCTTACTAGGCTGCAGGGTTAATGACAAATTGATGCCCAGGCATGATGTGTGGAAAATTCAGATGCACTGTGATGATGGAACCGTAGTGAAACAGGCGTGTAAATTTTGCAGGCACTGTGTCAATTTTCCAGCCGTGAGACATGCACTGAGTTGATTCTGCAGGCTTTGCATTGATTTTTCATCCACGCGACAGATATTGCGTCGATTGTTATGCCGCAGCGTGTTGACTGTCAGAAGGACTGCAGTGCTGCCCCAAGGACCCAACTGGACTGCTTTTCTGGAAGGACTGCTTTTATGCTTGATGCTCTGCCTACTGTTGCTCCCTGACTCTGCTGAAAGGACTTTGCCTTTCCACCACAAGTGATCTCCAAGGACTTGTCACCCTGCCTCCTGTTAAGAAGTCTTAGGGCCATCAAAGATTTCACCTAAAAGAGAAATTCATGCCTCAATGTGGCACGCTGGAAAAATCGACGCAGCGCCTATCACATGTCTGAAAAAGTGATGCAGAGCCTGCAGAATTAACAGCGCACCTGACTCGTGGCTGAAAAATCATCAGAGCACCTGCAGAATCGACGCACTGCCTGTTTCACCACAGTTACATCATCATGGTGCATCTGAATTTTCCAAGCGTCGTCCGTGGGTGTCAATTTGTCGTCAATCCCACACTGCAGTAAGGAACCGAGGCTGGGTGTCCGAAAATCAATGCTTCACCTTTCCTGTACACCGATTTGCTTTTCCGGCACCCTACCTCCCCTGTGGCCGGCATCGTCTTTGTTTTTGATGCGTCCCAGATACTTTATGCTACACAAATTACACAAATAAAGGCCTTAAACAAGGATGCATACTTGCTCCCCTATTATTTAACCTATTTATGACAGATCTGAAGAGCAACTTGATTAAAGTCAGAGCATGTCCCCTGCGCCTAGCTGACTAGAAAATATTAATATTACACTAGGTCGATGACTTGGTTATTTTGGACCACACTCAAAGAGGCCTGCAAAGTACTCTCAATCCCCTGGTCCAATATTGCATCATTAATTCAATTAGAATCAACTCTGTGAAAACAAAAACAGGAAGACAGGAAACTCAATAAGAGAGCTGCATGGTTTGTTGAAGGTGCAAAACTAGAGAGAGTAAAATCACTTAAATACATGGTAGTGCATCTGGAGGAAAGAGAAAGCAAAAGGGCTCAAAGGAGATAGTTAAGACCACTGCCATGCTTTTATCACATGCAATGGGGCTGCTGAAAAGGAATCAGCCTGGCCCTAGGTTAAAACCTCTGCTGACAGTAGTTTCCACCAAGGTGAAGCCTACCCTATCATATGGAGCCATAATGTTTAAGGATCATTTATTAAAGGTACTAGACAAACTGCAAATCATCCAATATAGGAAATTGCATGCTCTACCACAGTGCTCCAGCCATTCCCAAATCAGGATGAAATGTAACATCTCAAACCAAATCTTGGTCCTGCAGGTGAAATGGTTAGCATATTGCTTACAATTAGAAACAGCTACACCCAACACCGTAAAGCAGATGCTATGAAAGAAAAACCAGAAGGGGAGGCATGCTCTAAGAAGGCCTTCCAGGTTCTTGAATTAGAGAACAATGTTAATTCTGGTCTCTTGATAAAAACTATATCCAATGAAGAATGCAAGGGTCTTATCTCCAGTGGAAGATCTAAAAGACCCAAGGGAAAAAAAACACGGGAGCTGGGCAGCAGAGTTATATTCTCCAGGTTGCCTTCCTCCATACTTGTGCTCTTCACTGACCATAAGAGCAAAAACTAACTTCATGAGATGGCGTTTTTGCTTGCTGCCGTTAAGAAGTTACTGTTTCGGACAATGTAACAGAGAAACAAACAAACAATGGATATTGTGTAGCAGATCAAAAGAGACACTGACTCATGTCGTCTGTATTTGTGAGAGCTTAATTCCATTGAGGAGACGCTGACCAATGTTTCGTATTTTAAATATGTGATCCTGCATGAGTGCCATCATTTGCTGTTTAAAAGGTGAATCATGCTAGCTATCAAGCCACTTTATACGGTACATGAGAGCAGTGGCAGCTAGAAAAACCTTCATGAGTCATACTGACACAGACCCTAGAAAAAAGGGAATACAGACTAAGGGCCAGATGTATCAAGCTCCCGGTTTGCATTTCTTAAATAGCTAATTTTAAGAAATCGCTATTTAAGAAATGCAAAATGGGATGTATCACAATTGCGAGTCGGTAATAGCGATTTCTTAAAATTTGCAAACACAATTTGCGAGTTACAAATACTGAATCACAAAAAAATAGTGAATCGGTATTTAAAACTTGCCAATAGAGCCAATAGTGGTCAGCCACAGAGAGAAACAACAGAAACAACTCATAGTGATACAGTGGCCCTAATTACAACATTGGCAGTAAATCCCGCTTACCGCCGTGCAGAAGACCGCCAACACACCACTGCGGCAGCGGAATTCCGCTACAGCTATTTCGACCCACAGGCCGGAATCCTCCAAAATCCAAACACCCACACAAGTCCGGCACACCAAAGGTCAGTGATAAACTGGCGATAAGAAAACCGACACCGTCACGCCAACAGGAATACACCCACACTATCACGACTCACGAATCCACGCGGCGGTCTTTTAACTGCGGTATTCCATTGGCGGTACACACAGCCACGCTCAAAATACACACACTCTTACAAAACACAACCACATTGGACAATTTGAAATACACACACCTGATACACATACACACACCACACCCACACACCCAAACCAATATAAAACACACACCCACATAACCCATAAACCCCTACGACAAAAATTGAGAAAGAAGAACAGTGAGAGACACCACCAGAAACAACACTAGCATCCACAGGCACACAACACTATCACTCACACAACATCCACGCACCTCAGACAACACATCCCCTCACACATCACAACACACACCATCTCACACATCAGCCACACCACACCATGGCACCGCAAAGACACTCCAGGTTCTCTGAGGAGGAGCTCAGGGTCATGGTGGAGGAAATCGTCTGGGTAGAGCGCCAGCTATTCGGATCACAGGTGCAGCACACCTCCATAGCTAGGAAGATGGAGATATGGCACAGAATTGTAGACAGGGTCAACGCAGTGGGACAGCATCCAAGAACTAGGGATGACATCAGGAAGAGGTGGAACGACCTACGGGGGAAGGTGCGTTCCGTGGTCTCAAGACATCAGAGGACTGGCGGTGGACCCCACCTCCTCCCCCACAACTTACAACATGGGAGGAGCAGGTCTTGGCTATACTGCATCCTGAGGGCCTCTCAGGAGTAGCAGGAGGAATGGACTCTGGTAGGTCAAATCTTAACTATTACATCCCCCACCCTACCTGCATGCTATCACATACCCCACCCTCACCCTCAACCCCATCACTCCAACACCTCACATATGCCACACTATCACAACCCACACATCCCAACACCAAACCCTGCATGCAACACCAAAGCATGGACACCCATCACCAAAGCATGTCCACTACAGATACCCACACAGATCCCCAAACCAAATATCACACAAGGTCCTAGACAAGAATGTAAGCTCTGGGGTACAGGGTTACCCACACAATGGCACACACAGATGCAATAATCATGCCTTTACATCCCTGCAGGACCCCTACCCAACGTCACCGGACAGGATCAATCAATCAATCAATCACTCTATTTATAGAGCGCACTAAATACCCATTAGGGTTACAAGGCGCTGGGGGGGGGGTAAACTGCTACTGGTCGAAGAGCCAGGTCTTGAGGAGTCTTCTGAAGGTGAGTAGGTCCTGGGTCCATTGTAGGTTGATTGGGAGAGTGTTCCATGTCTTGGCGGCGAGGTAGGAGAAGGATCTGCCACCGGATGTCTTTCGGTGGATGCGGGGGACGGTGGTGAGTGCGAGGTTTGCGGAGCGGAGCTGGCCGGTGGGGGTGTAGAAGCTGAGTCTGTTGTTGAGGTAGGCAGGTCCGGTGTTGTGGAGTGCTTTGTGTGCGTGGGTGAGGAGCTTGAAAGTGATCCTCTTTTCAACGGGGAGCCAGTGGAGGTCTCTCAGGTGGGGTGTGATGTGGTTGCGGCAGGGTACGTTGAGGATCAGTCGGGCGGAGGCGTTTTGGATGCATTGGAGGCGCCGTAGGTGTTTTGTCGGGATGCCTGTGTAGAGTGCGTTGCCGTAGTCCAGCCTGCTGCTGATGAGGGCCTGCGTCACTGTTTTTCTGGTGTCTGTTGGGATCCACTTGTAGATCCTGCGGAGTATGCGGAGAGTGTTGTAGCAGGAGGAGGTGACTGCGTTGACCTGTTTTGACATGGAGAGGGAGGAGTGGACAATGAAGTCCAGTTTGCGTGCGTGGTCGGTAGGTGTTGGTGGGGTTCCTAGGGATGTAGGCTACCAGGAGTCGTCCCAGGCAGAGGGGTTGGGTCCGAGGATGAGGACTTCCGTCTTGTCCGAGTTCAGTTTCAGGCGGCTGTTTCTCATCCATTCGGCAACGGCCTGCATTCCCTCGAGGAGGTTCGACTTGGCGGTGTGCGGGTCTTTGGTGAGGGAGAGGATGAGCTGGGTGTCGTCGGCGTAGGAGATGATGTTGAGGTTGTGTTGGTGGGCTACTTGGGCGAGGGATGCCATGTAGATGTTGAATAGTGTTGGGCTGAGGGATGAGCCCTGGGGTACGCCGCAGATGATTTTGGTGGCTTTGGAGCGGAAGGGAGGGAGGCGCACTCTCTGGGTTCTGTCGGAGAGGTAGAATGTGGTCCACTCGAGGGCTTTCTCCTGTATTCCGGCTTCGGAAAGGCAGGTTATCAGAGTGTGATGGCATACCGTGTCGAAGGCGGCTGATAGGTCCAGGAGGATGAGGGCTGAAGTTTCGCCGTTGTCCATTTGGCATCTGATGTCGTCTGTGGCGGCGAGGAGCGCGGTCTCGGTGCTGTGGTTTCGACGGAAGCCGGACTGGGAGGGGTTCAGGATGTCGTTGTTTTCAAGGTGGCGAGTCAATTGTACGTTAACGACTTTCTCGATGACCTTCGCAGGGAACGGGAGTAGGGAGAGGGGTCGGATGTTCTTAAGGTCCTGGGGGTCTGCTTTGGGCTTCTTAAGTAGGGCGTTGATTTCGGCGTGTTTCCAGCTTTCCGGGAATGTTGCTGTTTCGAAGGAGATGTTGATGACCTTCCGTAGTTGGGGAGCGATGGCTGCGTCCGCTTTGTTGTACACGTGGTGGGGGCATTGGTCTGACGGAGATCGAAGTGGATGGAGTTCATGAATTTGCATGTCTCGGTGTCGTTGATGTTGTCCCAGGAGGTTAGGCGATCGGAGCGGGTGGTATTAGCGGGGGTGGTGTCTGGCGTGGTGGGGCCGGCTGTGGTGTTGAAGCTGTCATGGATGTCGGTGATCTTTTGGTGGAAGAATGTGGCCAGAGAGTCGCAGAGCTCTTGTGAGGGTGGAATGTCGTTGATGTTGGTGCTGGGGTTGGAGAGTTCTTTCACGATGCTGAAGGAGGTTCCAGACATGTCCACACCCCCCACAGAAGAGGCCCACAGTGATGACAGCAGCTCTGTCCAACTGGATTTAGATGACCAGCCCGGCCCATCTGGGACCTCAGGACTGTCGGTTCCCCACACACTGGCAAATGACACCACACACTGGCAAATGCCACCACAGAGCATCCCCCCTCAGGAAACACCAGCACAGCATCCACTGAGCGGGCCCATACCTCTGTCCCCAGGACACGTCAAGCAGCAGTGTGTTCACCACTACAGGGAACCGAGGTAAACCCACCACCCCAAGGCCATCAGGGACCTGGGGGCAGTGGCAGTGGGCACACGGTTCAGGGGACAGAGGAACAGGAAAACCGGGGAACTGGGGGGACTGCTGTGCGACAGGTGGAGGACAGGCCCAGGGAACCCACTCTCCACGAGGCCCTCTCCAACATCATGGGAGCGTACCATCATTCCCAGGAGAAGACGGCAACGGTACTGCCCAAGTTTCAGGGGACCCAGCGGGATCAGAGAGGAACTCAAGTCCATCAACACCACCCTGGTCACCATTGTAGGGGTGGTGAAGGACCTTGTGAACACCAGGAGGTACACTGTGGCACAACAAGGGGCCCCTGACACTAGCCTGGATGATGAACAGTCCACCACCTCCGCTGGCACTAGTGCACAGGAGGCACCGCCACAGGACCACAACACCAGCACCCCACCCCCTGCAGATGGAGAACCACCCTGCAAACGGTCCCTGAGATCCAGGACAAAGACAGAGAACAATGCCAAGACCCCCGCCAAGAAATGAGACCACCCTGAATGTCATCCTTCTGTCCCACTTCATCAACCTGTCCATCCATCAACTGCCCTAGCTCCACTTCCTATGCCCCTTTGGACAATGCACCTGTGAAAAAAATAGACTGGACTCTGCCATGGACATTCCTCCACCATCACTCCTGCCCATTTTACAACCCCTCCACTAATTTGCACTTAAATAAACACCCTTGAATCACAAAACAATCTGGAGTCAGTCTGTGCTTTCACAAATGTGTATTTGCTATAACTAAGGAAAATAGCAATGTCGATTGTATTGTGAACATACCTATGTCACACAGCTCTAGTCCATGAGGTAATATAGCAGAGGTCACACAGTGGGACCCACATCTGTGAAATGGAAAAGCAAAGTGACAAGTCAGGGTCCATACACTGGGTGAAAGTGACAGACAGATGATAGGTCTAACAATTGCATGAGATGTGGGAGGCAGTGATGTCTTCTTACCTGTGTCTCAACGTAAGTATTGCTGGATAACGTTTCTGTTGTCGATATCCTCTTCTTCTGCCTCCTCTTCTTCACTGTCCACAGGCTCCACAGCTGCCACAAGACCTCCTTCTGAACCATCCTCCTGCAGAAAAGGCACCTATCATCGCAAAGCCAGGTTGTGCAGCATACAGCAGACCACAATGATCTGGCACACCTTCTTTGGTGAGTAGTAGAGAGAATCACCTGTCATATGGAGGCACCGGAACCTGGCCTTCAGGAGGCCGAAGGTCCTTTCGATCACTCTCCTAGTTCGCCCATGTGCCTCATTGTAGCGTTCCTCTGCCCTTGTCATGGGATTTCTCACTGGGGTCAGTAGCCATGACATGTCGGGGTACCCAGAGTCACCTGCAAATATCGAGGGACAACTGTTAGACACACACTAACCCTTAGGGACAACCCCAGACAATCATTCACACAGTACAGGGTCCTTGTCCTCACCTATTAGCTACACACGGTGCCTCTGGAGTTGCCCCATCACATAAGGGATGCTGCTATTCCTCAAAATGTAAGCGTCATGCACTGAGCCTGCAAACTTGGCATTCACATGGGAGATGTACTGGTCAGCCAAACACACCATATGCACATTCAGTGAATGGTAGCTCTTCTGGTTTCTGTACACCTGTTCACTCCTGTGGGGGGGTACCAATGCCACATGTGTCCCATCAATGGCACCTATGATGTTTGAGATATGTTCCAGGGCATAGAAGTCACCTTTCACTGAGGGCAAATCCTCCACCTGAGGGAAAACGGTGTAGCTGTGCATGTGTTTCAGCAGGGCAGACAACACTCTGGACAAGACGTTTGAGAACATAGGCTGGGACATCCCTGATGTAATAGCCACTGTTGTTTGAAAATACCCACTTGCCAGGAAATGGAGTACTGATAGAACCTGCACTAGAGGGGGGATTCCTGTGGGATGGCGTGTAGCTGACATCAGGTCTGGCTCCAACTGGGCACACAGTTCCTGGATTATGGCATGATCAAGTCTGTAAGTGATAATGATGTGTCTGTCTTCCATTGTCAACAGGTCCACCGGCGGTCTGTACACCGGAGGATGCCGCTATCTCCTCACCTGCCCCGGCGGATGTGCCCTATGGATGAGAACAGCGAGCACAGAGTCAGCCAACATTGAGGTATTAAAAAAAATATTTATTGCATACATTTGTCAATCCGCAATGTGCCTGTCACTTTGTGTATGCAAGGCCTAGATAGGTGTGACACATTTAAAATTAATGCCATGTGGCCCCCTGAAATGGCGTCTGCCTGACCTGTAATGTGGGACAAGGGGATATGAGGTCAATGCACTGGCGTTGTACACCGTCACGGTAGGCAGTCAAAGACCGCGGCGTAATCCTGCATTGGTTAACATTGGACCCTATGGGTCCCAGGAGCCAATGACGATGTATGCCGGTGGTGACGGTACGCACTGCCGCGGACGTGACCGCCATTTTATGTCTGTTCACTCACTTGATACCTGACCTTCGACAGGAGAGGACCTACACTGCAAGTGCTACTGTGACCTCAGTCTGGAAGTGACGATGGCTCATGTGTCTGGGGGAAGAGCCCCTGCCTTCACTTTGGAGGAGTTGGAGAAGTTAGTGGAAGGGGTCCTCCCCCAGTACACGTGACTCTACGGTCCTCCAGACAAACAGGTGAGTATACTGTGAGCATGCTGTATGGACAAGGCCTGTTTGGAGTGGTGTGGATGGAAGATACAGGGGGGGGGACTGAGGCCTGCATGAGCGGACGGTGAGTGTATGTGCGTCAGGGCAAGGGTGGGAACGTGGGCAAATGACTGTGATGGGCCGGACGGTTAAAGATTATCCTTTTCCCCTGTACTATTCCTCTAGGTCAGCGCCCACCAGAAGAAGGATATGTGGCATGCATCGACAAGGACGTCTGTACCCTGGGGGTCCACCACAGACGGAGCACCCACCGGAAAAGATGGGAGGACATTCACCGCTGGAGAAAGAAGACGGCGGAGGCCCAGATGGGGATGGCCTCCCAATGTGGGAGGGGTGCCCGTCGCACCATGACCCCCCTGATGTTCTGGATCCTGGCGGTGGCCTATCCGGAGTTGGATGGGCGCTTGAGGGCATCACAGCAGCCACAAGGGGGTGAGTACAGGCACATCCATCTGACTCTGCACGCATTACGAGGTGTCTGGGTGGGGGAGGTAGGCTGTGGGTTCCCCTAGGCCAGGGCGAGTTTTGTAGGCAAGGTCCCTTGGTGAGGCAGGCTATGTGGCACCCCAACCCCACCAGTGGTAAGAGCCAACTACACAGAGTCAGGCTTCTGTGACTTCCATGTGTGCAGCGATCGGGCATAGGCCTTGTACCCCATGTCCCTGGGATTAATTAGGGAACTCTAAGTGCATAGCGTTTTGCAGAGGGCTGCTGTGTCTGTAGTGTCCGCCAACGGTAGCGGTATTGCATGCACTGAACATGTCTTTCTTCTGTCTCCCCCCCCATTTTGTGATCTTCCTGTTCTTGTGTGCATTAGCATCATCAGGCAGAAGAGCAGTGCCACCGGAGCAGGATGGAGCTGCATCTCACATGGCCATGGAGGGCAAGACAATGGAGTCTGAAGCCACCAGTGAGACAGAGGGCGAGGGGAGCTCCACGGCGGGGACAGGAGGTGACATCAGCGACACCGACTCCTCCTCTGATGGGAGCTCCCTTGCGGTGGCGGGCCCCTATGTGCCCCACGCATCGACAGGTACAGCCGCCACCCCCCCCACCAGCACCGCCCTCCCAGCATCCCCTCAGCATGTGTCCCGTGGCCGCTCACCCAGGAGGGTGGGCATCTCCTTCGCCCCAGGCACCTCAGGCCCTGCCCCAGTCAGCCCTGCTGCCCTCAGTGAGGAGGCTATTGACCTCCTGAGATCCCTCACTGTTGGGCAGTCTACCATTGTGAATGCCATCCAGGGTGTTGAGAGGCATTTGCAACAAACAAATGCATACCTGGAGGGCATTCATTCTGGCCAGGCAGCCCAACAGAGAACACTTCAGGCTCTGGCCTCTGCACTGATGGCAGCCATTGTCTCTGTGTCCGCCTCCCCCTCCAACTTCCTCCACCCAGACCCAATCCCCTGAACCTCAGCCTATCCCAAGCACACCATCAGACCAGCATGCACACACCTCAGCACACAAGGGTGGCTCTGGCAAACATAAGCACCACACATCACACAGGCACTCACACAAACATCATACCCATGCACACATACCAACATCCACTGCCTCCACTGTGTCCCCCTCCTCCACGTCTCCCTCCTCCCTCCCTGTCTCATCTCCACTCACACCTGCATGCACTACATCTTCAGCCACTACCTCCATCACCAGCACGCCCATCACCACACACCGCTCACGTGCACTCACCTCCCCACTACCATTCACACATCCCCAGTGTCCTCTCCCAGTGTGTCTGTGAGCCCTCCTCCCAAAGTACACAAACACAGCCCCACACCCACCCAAAGGCCATCCACCTCACAACAGCCTCCAGCCCATGCACCTTCTCCCACTGTCAGCAAACGTACACCTCCTACATCCACTACCTCTTCCTCCACTCCCAAACCCCCTCCATCTACCCGTTGCAGTGTGTCTAAAAAGCTTTTCCTATCTAATGTTGACCTCTTCACTACACCTCCCCCCCGTCCATCCCCTAGGGCCCGCCTTTCCAGGTTCCAACCCAGCACCTCAGCCACCACATCACCGGGCACAGTGGTGCCAGCAGTTGCGGGCTTTTGGAGTGCGCCAAGCAACAGGGTTGCCAGTGTTCCACGGAGCGAGGGCAAGAACATTCCGCCACCTCCAAAAGTCAAAAAGTTGCCCACATCCCAGAGGGAAAAGGCAAACACCTGCCACCAAGGGCTCAGGCAAAACAAAAGTGGACAGTGGCAAGACAGCTGCGCCACCATCCAAGGTGGGGAAGGGCCAGAAGATCAAGGGCAGGTCCATGTCGACGCTAACCTTCACGACAGACAAGAGCGCCACCAGCACCGCCACACGCACCGCCACCATCACCGCAGTCACTGAGCCTGCTGCCAGCCCCGCAGTCACTGAGCCCGCCACCAGCACCGCAGTCACTGAGCCCGCCACCAGCACCGCCGCACAAAGACCACCGCCACAAAGACCGCCGCCAGCACCTATTCCACAGAGGCTGCCGCCAGCACCGATGCCACAGAGGCCGCCGCAAGCACCGATGCCATTGATCCCGCTGCCAGCACCGATGCCACAGAGTCCGCCGCAAGCACCGCCGCTACTGACACCGCCGCCAGCACCGATGCCACTGAGGCAGCTGCAAGCACTGCCGCTACTGACACCGCCACCAGCTCCGCCAGCAGCCCGCCTGTGGCACCACCGCAGGCATGGCTGCCATCCCCAGTGGTCAGTCGTCTGAGGCTGGTGGTCAGTTCCAAGAGCCTGGGCAGCTTGCATGTTGCACCACCGTCAGTGGAGTGTCACATCCACTACCTCAGTCTTTGGCAGGATGAAGCACTCTGGGCACATAGCCCCCTCCAGAACCAGTGGAGAAAGACATCCACTACCTCAGTCCTTGGCAGGATGAAGCACTCTGGACACAAAACCCCCTCCAGAACCAGTGGAGAAAGACATCCACTACCTCGGTCCTTGGCAGGATGAAGCACTCTGGGCACAAAGCCCCCTCCAGGACCAGTGGAGAAAGACATCCACTACCTCAGTCCTTGGCAGGATGAAGCACTCTGGGCACATAGCCCCCTCCAGAACCAGTGAAGAAAGACATCCACTACCTCAGTCCTTGGCAGGATGAAGCACTCTGGGCACAAAGCCCCCTCCAGAACCAGTGGAGACTGTTATCCACTTGAGAGACTGTGGCTTTGCACCTCCTAGGATAAAGCAGTGGGCAACCCACCCACTAGAGAGACTTGAGAGACTGTGGCTTTGCACTCCCCAGGATAAAGCAGTGGGCAAACCACCCACTGGAGAGACTTGAGAGACTGTGGCTTTGCACTCCCCAGGATAAAGCAGTGGGCAAACCACCCACTGGAGAGACTTGAGAGACTGTGGCTTTGCACTCCCCAGGATAAAGCAGTGGGCAACCCACCCCGTGGAGAGACTTTGGCTTTGCACACCCCAGGATAAAGCAGTGGGCAAACCACCCACTGTAGAGACTTGAGAGACTGTGGCTTTGCACTCCGCAGGATAAAGCAGTGGGCAACCCACCCACTGGAGAGACTTGAGAGACTGTGGCTTTGCACTCCCCAGGATACATCAATGGGCATGGAGCCCCCTCATGAAGCTGGCGTTGTGCACTCATCCGGCTGAGGTGCCCCCCTTTCCCTTCCCCCTGAGGTGACTGTTTCATTTCGATCTGATGCCCCATCAGTGTTCTCTCCGTTTGGAGTCTGGTATCGAGTGTGGGCCTCGCCATTGCATTTTGGGCCCAGTGGTCCACGGACTACGAATGGTGCACTATCCAGACTTGTATAGTTGGTGTACATAATTGTAATAGTGAGGAGCTCTCTAGCCTCAGCAGTCTCACAGCCCCTGTGATGGATCCTAGGCATCACAGTACCACAGTACTGTCTTTGAACCCGCTACAAGAGGTGCCAGTGAGACCACTGAGCACTCAAGTGGAGTGCATGGACGTAGGAAGTGATGATGAGTGGTACAGGGGACTAGCTTAACATGAAGCAATACGGTTATACTATGATGCTAATAGTGTGACAATATTACTCACACTCGTTTGTCTATAGTGCATAGCTATTTCCTATTCACACATATGTTACCTGCAGTCAAGGTAATAAAGATGCTACCTACAGCAATACATATCATAGATGTAGTATTGTCATTACTTACTTCAGAAATGGCTGCGCAAGATGTCAGCACATCTTTGTCTGCCCTCTGCTGCAGTGCTCCTGTCTAATGGGTGAAGGGGTGGTAAGGGATCACCATCCTCATCTGAGTCTGGCTCGGTGGTTTCCACAGGTATGCCCTTGTTGTTGCAATGTTGTGCAACATAGCACATATAGCCACAATTGCGCAGGTTGTTTCAGGGCTGCATTGTAGTGCACCACCACTCTGTGAAGCGGCTCTTCAGCAGTCTGAAGGTCCTCTCCACAGCACTGCAGGTTGTCCTGTGAGTAGCATTGTACATCCTTTTGGCTGGCGTTGCAGGACCCAGGTAGGGTGTCATTATGAAGGACCGCACGTAGTAGGCACTGCCTCCTGGAATGAAATGAGAGTAAAATGAGTACTTGTTATATGTTACGTCACTTTTACATCAATGCAACATTGTCAACTATTGCAGTACCCAGTAGATATCCTTCTCCATACTCCCCAGCTAGTAGTCTTGTGTAAATTCCACTGTGCCGAAAGATGTAAGAGTCATGTGTGCTACCTGGATTTCTGGCCACAAGATCGGTTATGATGTTGGGGGCATTCTAATTACTTGTATGTTCATGGAATGTGAATTTTTACAGTTCCAATAAACAAACTCTGTGGCTGGTGGTGGACAGATAGCTACATGTGTCCCATCAATGGCATCTATGACATGTGGGAATCGGGCAGTCTGGTAGAAATCAAATTTTGTCTGTAGTAATTCTTGTGGGGTGTTGGGGAATCTTACGTGTGTTGAATTTTGCTCAGCATGGCATTTAGAAATGCATTGAAAAATCGTGAGAGGGCATTCTTTGAGCCCCCTCCTGCTGCTGCTACAACACTTTGATAGCTCCCCGAGGCTAATAGGCGCAGGGAGCAAAATACCTGCACATGGGTGGGTATACTATTGGTCCTGTGTATGGTGTGCTGCAATGTGGGTTGTAGATCAGCTATCAGGTCAAGTATCATGGCTGAGCTTAACAGTACTTCTCAGATATCTCCTTCTCTGTCTGGTCAAAAAGGGTTATGCACACTCTAAAAATGCACTCCTGTTTTCTCCTCCCTCTCCTCAAACCTGCCAGGATCCTCATCCTCCTCGCCATCACATAGAGTGCAGCCATTGTGGAAAAAGGGCTGAGTCATTCTGGGCCTCTTTATATAGGTTTCACCGGATTACCACCTGATTTCAATTTGTGGTGAATTGCATGTGCAAAAGGCCATTCTGCGAATATTTGCTATTTGCGATTTTATAATGCATAGCATTGCAAGACGGACTTTGCGTGTTGCAATCTGAGTATCGCAAATAGCGACATGAATTTGCAGATCGCTATCTGCGAATCGCAAATCTAGGTCACTATTTGCATTACACAGATAGCGATTTGCTAAATCATGTTGCTGTTTGCGATACGCAGATTGGGAGATGCAAGTTCACGTCGCAGTCGCAAGGAATTGCAATTTTAGCAAATCCTTATATTTGCACTGTGAATGTCTTTCATACATTGTGAAAGGCATTTTTGCATTCGCAAACGGATGGATTTAGGGCCATATGTATGAAAACTGGGGCCTGCGAATCGCAAAATGCGATTTTTAAGAAATCGCTATTTCCGAGTCGCAAGTGGCTATGTAACAAAATTGCGATTCGGAATTAGCGATTTCTTAAAAATCGCTATTTGTGGTTTGCGAGGTCCATTTACTGAATCACAATTTGCATTCTCGCAATTTGCGTTTTTTTTGCGATTCGGTAAAAAATCACAAAATGCGAGAAAGTTCGAGAATGCACACCTAGAGGAGCCTGATGACATCACCAGCAGGAAATGAGTCATCCCAGGCAGTTTCAGGTGCCACACCCAAACCAACATCCTGAGAGAGAGCAGCCCAGCCACATAGAGCAGCACTCAGCAGGAGCAGCAACACCTGAGCCAGAATGGAGCCCCAAGGAACATCACAGGAGAAGCAGGAGAGGAAGCGCAAACTCAAGTTCAGTGAACAGGAGCTGGAGGTACTGACAGAAGAGGTTGTGAGGAGCCATGACCGCCTGTTGGTAAATCATCACTCCAGGTTCCTGAGAGCGAGAAAAGAAGGCTATGGCTTGACATCCAGGGAAAAATCTGCACCATTGGAGTGGCACAGCGCTCCATTGAGGAGATTAAGAAAAGGTGGTATGACCTGCGGTCCCGGGCAAAGGAGAGGGTGGCAAGAAAACTTGCAGAGGCCAGGGTCACAGGTGGCGGACCAGCAACCGAACCACCTGCCACACAACTGGAGGACCTGGTGGAATCCACACTCCTCCCTGAAGCTGTGACAGGGGTCACAGATATCGACACCTTCGGTCAACCGAGTACCAGCCAAGGTAAGTGCAATGTTGTTGTGTGAACCCAATATGTGCATGCATAAAAGCCCCTTAGGAATTAGCACATAATGTGAAGTAGTCCAGTCCACATCTGAGAAGCAGCACTACAATGCATTGTGGGAGTTGCGGTCCACAAACTAGTACAGACAGTAGCATGACAATGTAAGGAAGCATAGTGACACCCAAGGTAACACAACACACACAACACCATGTAGAGCAGTACCTGTACCTTTATTGCCATTTTCAGACAGATAATGTAACATACAGAACTGACATGCTGCATATTGTTGTTGCAGGTGGGCCTGGCCCAGCAGCCACACACAGTCCTTGTGTAGGGGAGACGGACACACAGCAGCCCTCTGACACCAACACCTGTGGGTCCCTCCACATCTCCACTGTGCGCCGCAGGCCCAGGGCACTACCACTGCCAGACCTCAGTGGCGACTCGGATGTGCAGCAGGAGGGGCCAAGCACACCGTCTGCACCAGACAGGCGCAGCCAGATACCGACAGGGGTCATGCAGCACAATGCAGGAGTGCCACAGTGTCCCAGCAGAAACCGCATGAGGCAGGTGAGGGTCCATCCTTGTTCGGGGGACTTGAGGCTGCTATGTTGCAGCAACAGCGCCTGCAAAACAAGTGAATACTGAGTTTGGACCGGAACCCGAGAGTCCACAATAGACACATGATGGGCCTGCATCGGAAACTTGACACACTGAACAGCAACATCACACAGCTGTGTGAGGTACAGGTGCAGGCCTTTGAGGACACTAGGGACCTTACTAGTGCAGTGCGTGACCTCTGTCAGGAGCTGCGCCACAAAAGGGTGAGCCGACACAGACATGAACACCGCTTCAGGACAATGTTTGCAAACTACTGCAGGTCCTCAAACAGGATGGCAAACTCCACAGCACTCATCGCCCGTCGCGCTGTGGCGGCCCAAGTGGAGGCTGCACTCACCAGCAGGGACGTGGTCCAGGGCCTTGTACAAATCACTAATGTGATTGAACTTGTCATGGGACAGAGATCTGCCACTCCCAGTGAGGTAGCCTTGGCGGACACTGAGGACAGTTCGAGCCTCAGTAGTGTGGCAGTACCTGCAGCAGACACCAGACGACGTAGTGCCAGGTGCAGCACTGCCACTGAGGGTGACATTCAGGGTGCCAGTGAGTTAACTGGGCACCCGAGTGGGGTGCGTGGGAGGAGGAAGTGACTCTTGCCGCATTGACACTGGTGTTCCCACTATGACGTAATAGTGCGGGACTCAGTTCTTTTGTTAATTTTAGTTTTTGCCATCACCTGTTTACTTCATTTATCACCATTCATTATCTGATGTAAGGTAATAAATTTCTATCACTCCAGGTAAAGTTGTCAGTGGAGTTTTGTCATTCATACTCACGTCTGAAATGGTTGTGTGTGATGTCAGCACGCCTTTGCCTTCCCTCTGCTGCACTGGTCCTGTCTGCTGGCTGTAGAGGTGGTATGGGATCATCATCCTCATCTGATTCAGTGTCACTGATTTCTATAGGTATGCCCCTGGTTGTAGCTATATTGTGCAAGATTGCACAAGTAGCCAACCATTCTACATGTGGTTTCTGGACTGTACTGTAGTGCCCCTCCACTCTTGTGGAGGCAATGGAAGCAACTCTTCAGAAGGCCAAATGTGCGCTCCACCACGTTGCGGGTTGCCCTGTGTGCTTCATTGTATCTCCGTTCTGCTGGTGTTGTGGGATTGAGGTAGGGCATCATCATGTAGGTGTGCACTGCGTAGGCACTGTGTCCTGGAAGGGACAGAAGGTGTGATGAGTAACTTAGCCATCTGACATGGGTTTGTCATCTATGCGCCAGTGTACAGAGTGACATTACCTAGTAGATATCCTTCACCAAACTCCCCAGCTAGCAGTCTTGTGTGAATGCCGCTGTGACGAAAGATATATGAATCATGTGTGCTCCCTGGGTACCTGGCCACGAGATCAGTTATGATATAGGAGGCATTGCATATCACCTGTATATTCATGGAATGTTGGTGTTTACGGTTTCGGTACACATACTCTGTGACTGATGGTGGACATATTGCCACATGTGTGCCATCTATGGCACCTAGGACGTGGGGGAACTGTACTATCTGATAAAACTCAATTTTTGTCTGCTGTATTTCCTGTGGGGTGTGGGGAAATCGGATGTACTGTTGGAGTTTGCTTAGCATGACGTTGATAAATGCATTGAAAAATCTGGAGAGGGTGCTCTGTGACACCCCCAGCCACTGCTATGACCCCTTGATAGCTCCCTGAGGCGAGTAGGTGTAAGGAGCATAATACTTGCACATGGGTGGGGATACTATGTGTCCTTAGTGTTATGCGCTGCAGTAGGGGTTGTAGCTCAGCTATCAGGTCAAGTATCATGGCTGAGTTCAACCTATACCTCTCATATATTTCCTCCTCTGTCAGGTCAAAAAGTGTAATGCGCACTCTGAAAATGCGCTCCTGTCTCCTCCTCCCTCTCCTCAAACCTGCCAGGATCCTCATCCTCCTCACCATGATGTAGAGTGCAGCCATTGTGGAACAGAGTCTGAGGCATTCTGGGCCTCTTTATATAGGTTGCACCTGGTTACCACCTGGTTTCACTTAGTGGTATTTTGCATGTGCAAAATGCCATTCTGCGAAAAATCGCTATTTGCGATTTTTTTATGCATCTATTTGCGATTTGGATTTTGCGATTCACATTTTGCACCTCGCATTTTCTTACTGGAAATACCGAATCACAAAATGCAACTCGCAAAACCAGGTCGCACCGCAAAAATTCACAAATTTTGCGATTTCTTATTTTTGGTCTGCGAATGCCTTTCATGCATCGCAGACCACGTTTTTGCACTCGAAAACGGCCAAATTGACCGATTCGCACCGTTTGCGAGTCCAAAACTTTTTCATACATCTGGCCCTTTGTGATTTGCACCGTTTGCGAATGCAAAATTGCTTGAGTCATCTGGCCCTCAGAGATCTTTTGTAACATGACTGGGTCTGAATCTTCACCAGAACCATGAAAGTGTTGATAGATGGACAAAAAGGGCTACACAGATAGTGATGTTGTTTTTGTGAATTAACCTCTACTAGTGCTCGTCAAGTTCAGGCTGCAGAGAATTAATTTACATATCGATAGCGAGGTCGCTCTGGTAGTGGGATGTTCTCATTTTTTTTTTTTTTTTTTTAATGGCTTGACGAAATGATAGGTTTAGTACAACACTTAAAGATAAATCCCTCTGGGGACTAGTCAGGTGAAAATGGCTGTGGAATAGGAGCTGGCCAATGACAATGGGTAGGGGAGAGAAACGAAAAGTGATGAATGTGCCAGGAAATGCCAAATGTAATAATGGGATTAGTGAAATATATATTAAAAATTCTCCTGAGTAATATAGAACCTCCTCTGAGGAAACCTGCTACATCTAAGGGTAGTTTTAAGCAGTTTTAATCTTGGTGAGGTCCACTGCTAGCTGGTGTAGTGTAACCTTAAAGGGTTGCCTGCGTTAACATCAGGGGGCTTAGGAGGCCTAGTATGAGGTTTCACCATTACAATAACAAATTGTGCCTAGGAATGCCTAATGTAAAAACGGGATTAGTGCAATATATATGGGAAATTATCCTGAGTGGATTCTTCTTCGGAGGATACTTGCTACATCTAAGGGTAGCTTTAAGCAGTTTGAATCTCTGTGAGACCCACCACTAGTCCCTGCAGGAGAACCCTAAAGGGCTGCCTCCCCTCTTAAACGTTTGGGGGTCTTAGAATGCGTATTTTAAGGTTTATTCATTACATCATTGAGGGAAACTGTAAGATTGTCGGCAGGGTATTTACAGGCGCCGGAAGAACACCAATAACCAAAGTGCTGATAAGATGATTTATTACGATAGTAGTCTCGTATCGATCCCTACACCAGCCACCGTCCTCTCCGCTTCCCGTCAACCGTCGCTCTCACTCTCCCCATTCCATCAGCCTCACCGCATTCCATCATGACTTCAACATTCTCTCATCTCTCGCGCACCGAAGACACGTACTTGCGCATTACTAGGATACCACACCACCTTCCCCATATCAGATTACAAACAAGCTATTATAACACCATTAAATATCAAACACTTAGGCCCTGAACAGATTGTGTTGTCTACAAGCTGAGACAAAATAAATTGAACATATCAACACAAAGCCCATGAAGAGAGAACATAACATAAAGTTCACTTAACATAGTCCTTGAACCATGACGGCTTTGATACTTTTCTTTTTGGCCGAGTCTTAGATGGGTTTCGCATCACAGTGACGCCTGGATTTATTTGAGCATCTTGAGCAGTAACTTCCGGTGAAGTGTCTAGAGAGACATGAGCACCTCCATTGTGTCCTAAACACTTAGACACTCTATTCAAATTCCATATCTTGTGGTCTTCTGTTTTCACAGCATTCCTAAACAGTTTTATGACCTTAAATGGACCTTTGAATTTAGATGGCTTTCCCTCTTTCCTTGGAGACCTTATTTTCACATAATCACCTTCACACAATACTGTTCTTTTTACAGCTTTACGCTCATCATATCTCAGCTTCCTTTTTCCTTTCACTTCCCTTTCTCTCTCTCTCCAACCCTCAATGTTATCCACCTGATCATTAACCTCTTTCCTTATTTTTATTACCCACCTAGGCTCGATTTCACTGTATGGTGCCCTACCTTTGAACAACTGGAAAGGAGTCACCCCTGTGGTTGAATGTGGTGTCAATCGATATTCTCGTACTTTTCTTCCCACTTCACTCTCCCACTCAATGCCATTTACAAACGCTAATTGCATGCATTCTTTCAGCACCTTTATAAAGCGTTCCACGACACCATTAGATTCTGGGTGATAAAGAGCTATTCTTTTATGTACCACATCCCTTTCTCTTAAGAAGGAGTTTGTTGCTTCCGAGACAAACTGCACCCCATTGTCAGTCAGCAAAGTAGAGGGAAACCCCTCTCTCTCAAACAACTCATCAAGAAAATTGATTATATCTCTTGACTCAACTGAGCTCACTAATTTGATTTCTGGCCAACGTGAGTACATATCAATGCATACTAAAACATATTGGTCAACAGATTTCAGTCTGATTGGACCTAAAATATCTAAAGCTATGTCAACCCAGGGTCCGGAGGACTCTTCACGCGTGACCATGGGCTGAGTTCTACATTTCAATACCTTATCCGAACGTGCGCACTCATGGCAATTTCTCACTTCTCTTTCTACCATCATGTCTATGGCGGGCCACCAGTAGGCGTTCCTTAATCTCTCCTTTGTTTTGGAGATACCCATGTGGCTTGAGTGGGCACGACTTATGAGATCTTTTCTCACGCTAGCTGGGGGAACCAATTTGCTGCCTCTCATCAACAGCCCATCCACCGCAGACAATTCATTTCTAACTTGCCAGTACCCTGACATCTCTTCAGATTGATTCTTTCCGACACCCCAACCATTTACTATATTATTTAGTACTTTCTGCAAAGTAGCATCTTTTAACAATTCATCCACCCACACTGGTTCTGAAATCGCTCCCTCAGTAACAAAACAGACCTTCATCTCCTCATCAGCTGCGATGTCAGCAAAACACCCTCCTTCAATAATCTCTTCATCTTTTCCTGTATCTTGACAAAGTCTCGAAAGGCAATCAGCCTGAACATTTAATGCCCCAGGCATGTAAGAAATCACAAATACAAATTCTTGCAATGCTACAACCCACTTCCTGATTCTATGTGAGATCATCTCTATTCCTTTCTTAGTAAATATCTCTATGAGAGGCTTGTGGTCGGTGACTATCTGAAATTTATGTCCCCACAAAAACTTCCTCAGCTTTCTCACCGCCCAAAAGACACTGAGCGCCTCTTTTTCAACAACTGAATAATTGAGTTCTGCTCCCTTCAAACATCTAGATGCAAAAAGAATTGTCCTTGTTTGACCATCTTTCTTCTGCATTAAGACCGCCCCAAGACCTTTTGAGCTAGCATCAGTCATCAAAATAATTTCATCATGTGCGTCAAAACTCCCTAAATCTGCTGCCTTATCAAGCCCGATTTTGATATCTTGGTACTCTTTTTCACAAGCATGGTTCCAGTTAAACTCTGCCCTTTTTTTTAACAATTGTCTCATACTATAAGATCTTTCCGCAAAACGTGGGACAAACTTATTGTAAAACTCCGCCATTCCTAGAAATTTTACAAGCTCCTCTTTATTTTGTGGACTGGGTAAATTTATGATAGTATCCACTAGACTCGCCTTGGGACGAATCCCTTTTGCCGAAATCTCATGACCTAAGTACTCTATCGTGGAAATATTTATCTTACATTTCTCAGCTTTGAGCGTAAGACCATTGTCTCGTAACCTCTCTAAGACCAACCTCAGCCTCTCATCGTGCTCAACCAGATTGGTACCTGTGATTAAAAGATCGTCCTGATACACTTTCACCCCTTCCATGCCCTTCAGAATTCTTTCCATGGCCCTCTGAAACACCGACGCCGCAGAAATCAACCCAAACAGCATTCTAAGGAACTTGAATGTTCCAAAAGGTGTTATAAAAGTGGTGAGTTCCTGAGAAGACGCATGTAAATTGATTTGATGGTAAGCGGAAGTCAAATCTAGAGTTGAGAAGTGCTTTGCCCCACTCAGTGAACACAACAACTCCGTAATATTCGGGAGTGGATAGTGGTCTATGATGACTGACTTGTTCAAATCTCTGAGATCAACACAGAGTCTGGCCTCGCCGTTGGCCTTCCTAGCCATAACTACTGGTGCCACCCATTCTGAGGCCTCAACCTCTTGAATGATACCATTCGTGATGAGTTTTTCAATCTCGGCCTTCATTTTATCCTTTACCAACAAGGGAACATTCCTCACTTTTGCTGCCTTCGGCAGTGCTCCAGGCTTAAGCCTAATCAGATGTACGTAGTTCTTAAGACATCCTAATCTCTTGCTGAACACATCTGGAAACTCTTTCACCCATGCACACACCTCTTCTGAGACGGATTGAACCGTGTGGTTATCCTTAAGTCTGACAGGAGGATCTTCGTTAGGATCAAGCAGAATACGAAGATCACGTTGATGAAACCAACTAATCAAAGAGTCCCCTTTTACAGAAACATACACTTTTGCTGGAATGAGTCGACCTCTAAATTCTATACTTCCCCAGAAGTAACCCAGCAACTTGATTGGTTCACCCCCATATCCCTTGGGTAACACATCCGGTTTCAATAAGTCAACAATCCCCTTCAGACACTGATCATAGAACGTTTTTGGTATTAATGTGATCTTTGCCCCAGAATCAAATAGAATTCTGAGAGGCTTACCATTAACTAAGATTGACTCCACAGGGCCATCAAAAGACCCAACACTTGTTTGTAAGATCTGAACAACATTCACAGCTTCAGCATCATTAACATCAGTATCATTAGCATTACCATCACACCACACTTCTCTTATTTTTTTAGTGCTATTCTTCACCCTGCAGCATTTTGCAAGATGTCCAACTCTACCACAGTTTCTACAAAATATTTTCCAGGCAGGACAATCTTTGTTATTGGCCATGTGACCGATGCCCCCACACCTAAAACACTTCCCAGCAAAAGTTTTCTTTGTTTTTACAGACTCCCCAACACCTCTATTGTCAATATTGTTGCACCGTATAGCTTTCACGGAGGTTCCTTCTTCCGTTTTTATGTCAGGAACGACGGAGTCTTTTCTAAGTACTTCAACGCATTTCCTGGAATGTTCACAGGTTCTGGCTAATACTAGTACCTCATCTAGAGATGGGTTATCTTTTTGCCACATGCTTTCCTTTGCCTTGTCCAAGGAGCAGCCGAGCATGAATTGATCCCTTAAACGTTCCTCATAAGAATTCCCAAATGCACACGTGGAAGCAAGTCTTCTAAGCTCCGTTATATATTGTTCTGTTGTCTCTCCTTGGCGTTGTAGTCTCTTTCCAAACTGGTACCTTTCAAGAACTGTACTTACTTTCGGTAAGTTATGCAGATCCAATTTTTTTATACAAATTTCAAATTCATTGAGGCCATTAGAGTCTGAGAGATCAGGTAGATTTTCAAAAACTTCTTGGCCCTCTGTGCCTAAACAATGCATTAAAAGTGATGTTTTCCTTTCTGTGCTCAATGAAGTACCACACACCCTAGCATAATTGTTAAAAACTTTCTTCCACTTTTGCCATTGAATAGGTGGGTCACCGGGAACAGTTAAGAAAAAAGGTGCAGCTGGTACGTTCTGCATTATAAGCAACAAAAGAGAATACTGTGATTGTTGATGTAGATTGATCTCTGTCAAACAAATTCGGTTAAATGCTTAGTATGACACCAGGCACAATTTTCACAATGCAAGGATCTCCGTAGGTAACATTTCACCATAAATTTGAACTTCAGTAGGAGATGCGTTAGTTACACGAGTGTACACGAGCTGTTCGCGAAGCATGCACGCAGTAGGAGGCGCGTTTCTTGACGTGTCAATAGAACACAAGCTTTTCACGAAGGACACACGCAGTTGGAGACGCGCCAAAATAAACACTTCTGTACCTTAATAAAATGCTTCGGCCGTGACGGAGAAGCCTCCTAGTCGTGTTGTTAGGGATCAGTCACCATCTGTTTTCTTCTCACCAGCGTTTTTTTTTTTTCCTCTGTAGTGTACAGACCAGTGTACCTTTTCGCACACTCTCCTCACGTTCCGCCTCAGAGATCCTTTTTACCATCTGTTTTTTTCTCGCTCGTCGCCAATGTAAGATTGTCGGCAGGGTATTTACAGGCGCCGGAAGAACACCAATAACCAAAGTGCTGATAAGATGATTTATTACAATAGTAGTCTCGTATCGATCCCTACACCAGCCACCGTCCTCTCCGCTTCCCGTCAACCGTCTCTCTCACTCTCCCCATTCCATCAGCCTCACCGCATTCCATCATGACTTCAACATTCTCTCATCTCTCGCGCACCGAAGACACGTACTTGCGCATTACTAGGATACCACAGAAACCCTAAGAGGCACCCTCCTCTGGCAGGTACATGCAAGAAGGGCACACCCAATATGATGAACAGGTTATTTAATGAAGTCTAAAAAGATTTTACAAATATGAATTGAGTGATTAATTGCTGTTGATCTGTTTACACTTTTTTAAATTGTATGGTTTGAGGGTAAGGAGGTAATGGATACATTCTTTTTTTACTGTAATGATTTTAACTAATCGAACGGTTAGTAAAATTGAATTAAAAAAAATCCTTGATCCAAACGTCTCCAAGGCATTAAGCATATCTCCAATTTACAGTATTGCATGCCATTTTCCAGGTGTAGGGCAACGGAAATCGAATAAGGCCAATGCTTAGGAACTTCTTGTAAAATGCCAAAGAGTAGCATTATATTAGAGGAAGTGCTAAGGCCAGGAATAAAGCCACTCTGGTCCGAATGTATTAATCGTGGAAGAAGGGGTTGAAGTCTACTCACCAATATTTCACTAAGCAATTTGTATTCAGTGTTCAGAACTAATATCAGCCAATAAGCTTTGGGTCACTGCTCAGGTTGGGGATTGACGTTATAATTGCCTCATTGGTTGTGTGTAGCAAATAGTCTTCCTTCTGCACCTTTTCATATGGAGTTGCTAGCCAAAAGACTAACATTGCACCATAAGTTTGATACAATTCAACAGGAAGCCCAGGTGACCCGGAGTCCTACTCATTGATATCACTAAGAGGGTTCAGTATTGCCCTGCTCCGTGCTGGAAGTTTTCCAGATCCCCAGCCTGGGGAGGGGTGAGGTGAGGCAATGCCATGCCAGAAAGCAATCTATTGGTATCTGCCTCCTCCAGGGTTCTATCTTCAGTGTACAACTGCTTGAGGTAGAAGTAAAATGCTAAATTAACATCACCCTGTGAATGCAGCATTCTACTGGAACGGTCCTTGATTGCCCAGTCGGAATTTCTAAATACTGCGAGTAGCCCGGGCATTCCAGGAATCTGTTTTATCTGCATTCACGTGGAGTTTTGATACAAAAAGGATTATAGCCCATACATTGCAATTGCTCAAGCAACCCCTATTTGTTTTCGTTTGCTTGCATTAATGCCATTCTTCCATCGGCACTCCCAGCTGAGTATTATTTTGCACACATCCCATGTGTGGGAATCACATGTGAAACATGACCTTAGAAGATGAAAAGTCAACTGTTTGCATTATCCTGTTTGCTGTGCAGCTCTACTGAAGCTCAACTGATCTACTGTGATGGTCGAGGGAAAGGGATTCAAGAGATGCCAAGAAAGGGCACATTGATATTAACCTGTTTGCTGAAGGGAGAAATGTGTACGATTTAGTCAACATAAACAATCTGAAGTGTCTTTTACACATATCCTTAATTGTGACGTCTTGTTAATAGCTGTGATGTTCGCAAAATATTGCTTTTCACTACTATTACATTATTTATTGCAAGATGCATATGTGCGTTTTAAGTTCTACTAATTGCTAAGAAATCACCTGTCTTTATTGTCTCCTGCATCCTGTAGAGGTACAACTGTCGAACAAATGCATAAAATATCTCTGGGTATTTTAGGTAGACTGCAAACTAATGTGTAAGTGTTGTTGACTGGGATAAAGGTACCCAGTTGGATGGATGGTTGCAAAGCTGAAATGTCCTGTATGCGCAGCTGAGACATACCACATTTTGGAAATAAGATACAGCATACAAGGGCCAGGCCACATGTTGCATGTCATGCTGGTGCTATGGTATGGAGAATCTAGAGTTTGACAGAGATGGTGCCCCATCACAATGTCAATGGAGTACCATTTCTTACAAACTCTGAGGGACTGATTTAGAGGTGGGTGGACTGCTAGGTTTAAGCCAATGGAGTAAAATGTACTCTGTCGGTGTAAACCATTCTTTGACAGCCGGAGTGAGTAGGAGCCATTGGAGGTAAGCCATCTGACTGTCTGCCCTATTTAGAGTTGCTGGAATATTCTAGAAGTGAGTGACATTAAAAACATGAAAATTGAACTCATACCATGGGAGAAATCTCTTATGGTTTGGAGGTCATTAGTCTTTATTGTAAAAACAAATTTCCACTTTGGGAGTTTGTTTTGAAAAATATAGAACTTTGAGAAAGTTCCATGGCTGCCTTCCAGCGTACATCTCTGAGGGCCAGATTTGAGAAAAGTGGTGCTGCACCCAGTGCAGAGTCCCTTTCTTGTGCCTCTTAGCACCCCCTAATGCCATCATGTGTTTCCTGTATCTAAGATAAGTGGTAGTAGTTTGAGAACTAGCATAAAAAATGTGGACACTATGTCGGATCTTTGCAGGATTAGTGTAAAAAATGTTGACGCTAATCCTGCAAAACCCATTGAGGCCAATTGTAAACAATGGTGTACCGCCTTTGAGCAGGCGTCACAACACAACAGGTGACTTTTTCAAGGCTATGAGATGACACTTCTGGTCGGACTCCATTTCTTGCATAGATGTGGTCGACATAGACCAAGAACAAGACTTACCACGGTCTTGGTCAGTAAGGTTTACCCTTCACCCTTTTCATTTTACTAGTGAATGACCTTACTTACTTCCCTACTTACTGTGTCTTCTCATAGCCTTGAAAAAGTCACCTGTTGTGACGAAACACGTGTTGTCTGTGTCTATGGAACTACGCTCAACTGACTACTTGGCTGTATTTATGGATCAATGCTCAACCGATCTCTTTGGGTGCCCTTGGCTACTAATTAAAGGAATCCACTACAACCAACTCAATTGGAGGACATCTTTATTATGAACTTTGTTTTGAGTGCTGCGGCTTCTGTGCTAAACCTCATGTTTAGTGTTTTGAAGCACTACTGTATGCTCTTGGGTAGGGGAGCATCTTAATGCACAGCACCATAAGCCAACCAATGTTTGCACTATTTTTTTACATGAACTACAATTGACTATACTTGCTCAACGTGTGGAAAGTGCACCCCTTTCTACCACCACTACCCACCCCCTTTCATGTTCTATAATTGTGCTTTCAATGTGCACAGATTCTTTGTGGCCATCTTTCAATGGGTTTCAATGGGTTTGCTAAAATAATAATTTGCCAAGCTTGCATGTGGTGGAGCGTGGTGCTGTGGCAAAAATAGCAGCGCTGCGCCACTTTAGAAATGCAGAGCTGCACCGTATTTAGAGGAATATGGCTCACCCCTGCATTTCCCCCTGCGTTTCCCCCTGTGCTGGTACTGAATTAAGCTGCCTAATGACAATGCAGGCATCTTTGCACCATAGTGCAAGGGTGTCTGCATTGAGAGCATAGTTTGTTTATGTACAAAAAGGTGTCCTTTCCTGCACATAAACAATCTATAATGGCGATTTGGCAAAAGCAGCACACATAGAAGTATCAAAGCGTCATTTTGAATGATTGTTATGTGCAGGAAGGTGTCCCTTTCTGCACGTAAATAATTGTCCATGGCATTTTACTTCTTCTATGTGTGCTGCAGAATGCCACACACATAGAAAATTCATAAAATGATGAGGAATAAAAGCATTCCTCCTCGTTTTGCCATGCTAACTCCACTTGTGGGGTGGCATTAGTTTTTGGTGCAGCCTCAGGTTTACGACAACTCATAAATCTCAGGCAGTGTCAAAGGCAATGGGTGTTGCAGTGGAATGCCCACCGCAACACCCTTTGCAGGCCCCACTGACATAGAAAACTGCATCAGAGGGGCCCATATTTACAAGGAGTTATAACGCCACAAAAAAGTGGATTTACACCTCCTTGTAAATATGGAGCAGTACTCAGCGCCACCGGAGCGTCAAGAAAAGTGACGCTCGAGTCTAGCTAGGGGTTCTTAAATATGCCCCTATATTTGGTGTATGTGGATGGCATTTGTCAGATGTAACATTCTGGTTGTGTTTTTTAAGTTTTGCTGTTTGAGACAAAGATTTAGAGTTATACTGAGAAAGTTGTTTTCCTGAGAATTGGTAACAGTCTCTTATATGTAATCAATTATTGTTTGATGTGTTATGGTTAGATATTGTCTTTCAGATAACTTTAGAGACAGACTTTTACCCTGAAAATCATAATTGCTTGTCTCGGTGCAGTTGCGTCTAAGTTTAAGAAAATGTCTGTATGGAAAATTTTCTCACAGGGCTTAAGGAGCCCTTAGTAGAGAAGTTGCTAGACGTTTTGTCATGTAAGTAAAAAGAAGATCTGTGAGTGATAGCCATTACCTAACACCTAATGAAAGTCATGCTTGATCAACTAAGTAGTCAACAGATCAGTAGACAAAAATACATCCTTATCAGCAACATCAAACTAATAACTGTCTTGGACAGGATAAGTGCTTACAATTATCCAAATCCACCTTCCCCAATCCCACATGAAAAACCCTAGTGACTGTGGTCCTTCCCATAATATCTTACACCCCTCCCCATGGTGCCTGTCCAATCCATCTGGCCAGAGCAACTCTAGGCATCTTAGTCAAGCTTACACAAGTGCCAGTGAATAGTGCGATCAAAATCCCGCCTTTGATTCCTCTCACCTGAATTACATTTTCCTTAATATAGCCACCCCTTCTTGGGACAATCCTGCAAAGACAGCGATCTGTATTGCCAAGTCTTCTGAAGACAGGATCGAGTTATATTTAGATTTAATTAGGATGAAGAGATTCGGAGGAGCCCATGACCAAAAAGAACCATCCACATCAAAATGTAGCACTAACTGACATGTCACACAGTCAAAGAGAACCTTAATACGGACCGTTCATGCTCCAGAACATGGAAGTACATTTGTACAGAAACAAGGTAAGTAAGCATTGACATCAGAGTGGCTCATAAATTAACAAGTGAAAAATAAATATGTTACATACTATAACAATCTGACATCTCTAAAGTGATCTACACAGATGTAACACCAACACGACTGCAGTGGCTTTCCCTGCCTATCGCACATCACAGGAGTTAGGCCACTAAGGTTGTTCTACGCTTTCTCCTTTAAACATGGGCTTCATTAACTGTTTTCCCCCATAGACTCTCAGTCACAGCTTAACATAGTATCCTGGTTAAACCTCCAATATACAGTGAACGTGATGGGGCCAATCCCAGACTAGCTACAATGCCATTTCAAAGATATCTTTGATCAGCGGTGATATGTCCACATTGCTCAGTGAAAATCTCTGTTGACACAGCTATTCACAGTTCTGCCTTATCTTTTCTAAACGTAGCACATAGTTTGTTTCTCTTAGTCAGATACAGAGACTGTAACCTCTTCTCATCTAATACTTGGAAACTAACAGGTAGACTGTTCAGAAAACATCCCTTCATAAAAGACGGATGTGTACGGTAAATTCTTGACTTGCTATCATGAGGTTCACAAAACAACCCTTACAGTAGGCAGGAGAAACCAGAAGAAATCATTATTTGGTACTCAAGCTGCAAGTCATCCTGTTGGTTGGATGGAAGGTTTGTGTTGTCCCCGAATTTCAAAGAGGCACATTTCCCTCCCTAGGACCTCTAATATGCTAGGGTATCGGGGAACCATTGGTATGCACAGTCCACATTTAAACCAGAATACATCTAATCTAAATGTGGAGGGTGTATATGCTCACAATGCTGACTCTATTATGCACAATTATAACATTAGAGATGGCTTTGTGAAAGGACAGGATTAAGTTTGCCTGTGGCTATCATGACCTCTATTCCAGCAGGTGATGATAGTAGGGGCTTCACGCGGGTGAACATTTCCCTGTTTGCCAGTGCTCAGGTAGTTATTTTGCACTTTTGAAATTAGCATTGTAAATGTAAAACTCTATTTTGGGTTTGCTCCGGTGAGGTGACAGCAGCAGTGGATAGAAGTGGCAGGTACTGTGTTTGGTACTATTTTTCCTTACTTATTGTATGGAGGGCATTATTCAATGATGTTGACACCAACGTTGACTCGCTTTAGCCCCAAGGTATGAAGTAGGAGTCTGGTTTTCTTCATGCAGAAGGTGCATCGAATCTTGCTCACTATTAGTGAAACATATGGAAAATCACTAGTAGTAATTATATTTGTCTTGTACTCAGCAAGATTATGTCTCTGAGTCATGCAGGTTCTGGGGACAATCCTCAGGAGTCTCTTTCTGAGTTTATTGCAAGCTCCCTGGCACACAGACAATTAAGGAGCACATAATAGAGAGGAGAACGGCTCCTAACACACAAGGGCACAATGGGAGAAATGCATTTGCATATAAGCTTATTCAAAACCTGCAGCAAGTGCTGTACAATAATTGGCCTTCTAAGTACAACAGAGATCCAGAGAAATACTGACTCACAGTCTCTTAGTAGGCACATGTTATTGATTAAGGACAATCCTTCCATCTTTGATTTGCCTCTCTACATGAGCACTGACACTGGCACCTACTCTATGTGGATACCTCATGGGGCAAATTCTGATTGGAGACTCTGCCAAAAGATTCCTCAGTTAATACAATTCACTGTATTGTAGACTGGGACCTTGGAACTACTAAAAAAGTGAAACATTCATGTTTAGACAGATAATATGAGTCACTGTGCCCTGGTTATGTTACAGCAATGTTCAGCTTATATGATTATGTACAGTCAGTCCACATTTTCTTAAGATAGTCCAAAATGCATGATCCCTTCATATCCACTGGTGTCCCAGTAACCTCTGGATAAAATTTGAAAATCTTAACATTAACACTATTTTCTCCACCAAAAGAAGGCGCTCTACCTGGCCCATAATATGTACATACAGGCCCCTGATGGCAATCTAGAACTGTCACAGTATGACACGATTTATTCAATTTTCTTCTCCACATCTATATATTTATATATTGGATATCCTAGTGTATGAACCATAAGGCAAATTGGTTTAATGTTGTTAAATCAAACACACAAAACAGAGCACAAGTCTTTCCAGTTGACATAAAAATATTTCCAGTGAATGAGACTGAAAAGTTTGTCCAAGACACGTATGTATCTCTGGCTACTTTGGCAAAGAAAATGTACGTCAAGTCAAGATCAAAGCAGATTGAAGACCCATTTTGATGGTCAATGGAGCAGCAAAGGTGCTAATGTATGTTCAAGCATGCCATTAGTTACTTTTCCTGTTCAGAGGTGTCTGGAGGCAAGACTGAGTCACAGGGGCCAGTCAGAGAGCTGCCTCTAGAAAAGGTTCAGTGGGCTGAAATTGCAGTTCTTAAGTTCTTATGGATTTCTGAAGACAGAGACAATGCACTTTTCCAGTCTGAGGAGGATGTGTTTCTGTACATGGATACCACTAGGCCCTCTACCTCTCCTGTGCTTCAGTGATAGTGTTACCTAGATGTTGTGTGTACATTGTAAGGTAAGGCAGTTCAACTGCACAATAAGTAAACCACATTTATTACTACTCCCAGCAGCAGTAATCTGAAGCATGAGAAGCATATTGTTACATCAGCTGGAATCCATGTAGGAGGCAGGTACACACCCAAGAGAACCTTATTGCTGCAACTAGATATGTTTTTTACTTTTGATTTCCCCCATTTGTTTCATGGGGTTTGGTGGGAGTGAGGGCTTGCCCGGTTTCTCTCTGGGCAGATCGGGCATCAGTGGTATAACCCACCATGCAGGTTCTGATTGGTTGAGTTAGGGCAGAAGGGTGGGTTTAGGTATGGCTTTATAAATAAGGGGCAGGGCAAGGGCGGCCTCTTTGGCCCTTTTGCCACACCCAGGATAGTTTGTTTTTCTATTTAGTGTTGAGGTATGCCTTAGATATTATATTAGGTTGTTTGGAAAGACTTAATTTCGAGTGGTGTGTCTGTTAGAGTATTTTATTACAAATGGATAATTCAAATGAAGTTATTCAGGCCTTGAAAATGTTGCAGGAGGAGGGTAGAGAGGATCTCCTCCAGTAAAGTGTTTTAGAGCAAGCTTGGGTGGGTTTGAAGAGGCCCAGGAGGGCATCAGCTGAGGGAGTGGCAGCAGCTGTTATTGCTTGTGCGTCACCGGTTTGCACTTCGAAGACGTTTCGGCAAAAGAGTGTTATGGGTAGAAAGATTTCAGCGTCACCAACTGGTGTTGTTTTAGTTGAGAATAAGGAGGGCTTTAAATTACATGGGCACATTGTGTGTAGCAGGCGAGGTGGCACAAAGTTTGTGATTCGCTCCAGCGCGTCGATTAGGCAGGCTGTTGTCTCTCGATGGAGAGGTGCTGCTAAAACAGGTGCGGTAGCTGGCGATGGCCGCATGGGGGCCGTGGGCGTGTGCGCACAGGCATCAGTTGCTGCACGCGTCTTTGGTTCAGGTAAAAAACAAGCTCCACTCCCCTCAGAGAGAACGACCGAACGAGGGGAGGGATTATTAGAGGAAAGGTCGTGGGCAATGGCTCCCAAGATGGCGGCGCCCACTGCAGATCATCAGGGTATGATTATAGTTGTGTCTGATACTGAGGAAGAGGAACAGGTGGGTGAAGGATGTTTTCGGTTAAACTTAGAGTGTGTTAATGTTGCTGTGGTAGGTCAACATGAGGAAAAGATGCAGTCAGTCCCTAGACTGGTTAGTCCAATGTTGCATAAGGTGCAACAATAGGATGTCAATAATCAGACGATATATCAAACGGGGCAGCATATTGAATTTACAGAGAAAGGTGGGGTAGGCTTGAGAGGTGTGTTAATTGATGAAGCTGATGTGAATGCCAAAGCGGGTAGGGCACAGGTTAGGTTGGATTGTTTGGCAGCCAAGGTCATCAGTTTTGTTGCCTGGGTGTGGCACTTCATATGTAGCGGGCGAACATGAGGAGCATACTTCATCGGCATGGCTAGGATGGCCTTCCAACAATCAAGGGCCATCGGTGGGGGTCGGAACACCCCTAAGACACCTGAGTGAAGAGAGGGCGAGACCTGGAGCGGCTCACCTGACTTCGTGGGACGCAACTTTACATGTACTTTAAAGTGTGCAGCATTTTGTACATGAAGAGCCGTCTACCAGCTGGAGCGCTGGTGGATTGGAGCGGAATACTGGTATTGAAGATGAACTTTTAGATTATGATGATGGGAATGAGTCAGAAGCGATAGATGTGCAGCAAAATGGGAGAGAAAACGGGCTAGGTGTGCACAAGAAATCCAACAGCGGAAGGAGTTTTGGTGTTTTACAGGAGACAGCGAAGACGACGGTCCGGAATGATCATCATGGTGGAGGGAGTCGGATGACCATTTTGGCTGGAAATTTACCACAAGGTGAGGAGAGAAGGGAAATTTTGGTTAGGGTTGGGGGGGTATCACAAGCTGAGAAGGTGGTGTTCACTGAAAAGGCTTTGGTGAAAGATATGGGGGTTCAAGGTGGTCTAGCTGATAAGGATGACTCAGTTAATAAGGATCCAACGCTTGAGGTAAGTAGTTCAGTTACAGGTGCAGGTAAGTCTGAATCAGATCAAGTTGGGAAAATCAAGGCCAAGAAAGTAGACCTGCTAATGAGAATGCTGGGGGAAGTGTTAAGAACAAAAAGCTTCCATACATGGGAGAGTTTATGCCATTGGGGGCGCATCTCACTCAATCTTTGAAAGACAAAATTTGCAGAGGAGAGTTTATTGATGTGTTTAATCTTCACCATAGGGAAGTCCAGGCTAAGAAAGGATCGAAAGAAGAGGAGTGGCAGTTAGCGCATAGGCCCAAAGTTCCTACTACAACTGAGAATTGAACTTCTGCATTTTTTATATGTGCCAGTGTTTATTGGGAGCACTATCCAGACAGGTGTGTGGATTTATTTAAATATGGATATTGTACGGCGGCCTCAAATGGATTATGGTGGTTTTTGGCTGGTTCAGGTATGACAAGGAATTTCAGGCAAGGATGGCGGTTTACACAGATAAGGAATGGGGGGAGATTGATAACGAATTATGGATGCAGTGGCTGAGGACAAAACGGAAAGTGCTGGTCATGCATACGGCTCGCGGTTTGCCTTTGCAATACAAGCCCTTTCAGGGTCATCCCACCCAATATGGGGTGGGAAGTGCTTCATGAGGTCAGATGCCGCAAAATGGGGCATGCTGGTCCTTTAACAGTGTTGTGTGCACAAGGCAGCAGTGTAAATTCAGGCATGACTGCCAAAGTTGTGGAGGTAGACATCCCGTTTTCCAATGTTTTTGGGCATGCCCTGGGTTGGCAAGGTTCACAGGGAAGACATGGTGACAGGGGCCATGTGCAACAGGTGGCAGGTAAAGGGCCCTACGTCTATTAACTGAGATGTCCTGCGGTGGTGGTTGCAATGTTATCCAAAGGAGTCCGAGGCGAAAGTTCTATAGTGGGGATTTTCTGAACGTTTTAGACTTTGTTATCTAGGGCCAAGAATTCGGAGGTGGGCAAGAAATTTGAAGTCGGCGCTGGATCAACCAGATGTGGTAAGGGCCAAGTTGAGGAAAGAGCTCAATATCGGTAAAATTGTAGGCCCATTTGACAATTGGCCGTTACAAAACTTTACAATTTCCCCTTTGGGTGTGGTGCCAAAGAAACAACAAGGCAAATTTCGGCTGATTCATCACTTGTATTGGCATGTTGGAACATCCATTAATTATTTTATTGCCCCGGTAGATTGTTTGAAATGTTCAGTTCCTTTTTGCAGTGTTTTTTTCAGGCACGGACCAGTCATAGATTGGTAACTCATTACCTGGATGATTTCGTTTTGGTGGGTGCAGCTGATTCAGGTGATTATAATGCAGCATTGTTGGATTTTCAAAAAGTTATGCTTGAAATGGGTGTTTCTTTAGTGCCTGAAAAAACGGAAGGGCCCATGTTTTAACTTTTTAGGTATAGAATTGGATTCCCAGAAAATGGAAGTAAGTTTGCCTAGTGATAAAGTACAGTTATTGATTGGGTTGTTGGAGGAGGCAGCTCAAAGACCTAAGCTGGAGTTGAGGCAGGTCCAATGTTAATTGGGCATTTACATTTTGCTTGTAAGGTTGTAAGAGTTGGAAGGGCTTTCTGTAGAAGGTTGGGTTTTGCTACTAGTGGTGCATTTTTGCCTCACCACCATATTTGGCTTCGGGTCAGTGTTCGAGATGATTTGAAGATGTGGATTTCATTTCTACAGGATTTCAATGGAGTCACAATGTTGGTGGAGGATGTGAATTGGTTTAGGCAGGTTCAGATTTTTTTCAATGTGGCAGGTGCGCATGGTTTTGGATTGTTTTGGGATGGACATTGGGCTGCGGAGGTTTGGCCGGCGGCATGGAAGGCAGCCGGTCATAGTATTGCATTCTTGGAGTTTTTCCTGTTAGTTGTGGCATTCTCTATTTTGAGTCACACATTAGCTAACAGGAATGTGGTTTTCAATGTTGACAATTAGACAGAAACAGTGGTTAATCTGGTAAACTCTCATAAAGCAAAGGACAAAAAGGTGTTACATCTGCTGAGGTTGTTCTTATTGACTGGTTTGAAGTTTAATATGCTGTTCAAGGCCAGATATGTCCCAGGTGTTTATAATGATATTGCTGTTACTGCTATTTCATTTGCAGTGACAGAGATTCCATGGGCTTGCACCGGGAGCAGAAGCACAGAAGACAGCAGTTCTGGGGCATAATGGCAGATGGGAATTTAAGGATGTTGGAGCTGATTCAGCAGTTTATAGCTCCTTCTACATGGAAAAGTTAGGATCAGGCTTGGTCTAAATTCATTAAATCAGGGGTAACTAGAAGATCTGGGGGGGGGGTTTGGCTGCTAAAGCAAGGCGGGAGGATGCAGTTCGTTTTATTATGCAGCAGATCAATTTGGGTTCATCTGCTGTAAGTATATCCGGTAAGTTGTCAGGTATTTCTTTTTATGGTAAGTATTTTTGGGGTTATGATCCGATGGGGGGTGAAATCTGAAGGACTTGATTTTGGTATTAAAAGATGTTTGTTTTTCCCCATGGGAGGTGGCTTTGATGTCTTTATGCATGTCATGGCTTTTTCATGGAGCTTTTAGAGTCTCTGAGCTATTGGGCTTAAAAGGTAAGGAAGGTATTTTACACTCGGATGTCAGGGAAAATAAAGGTGTGGTCTATTTGTAGCTACGGTCTTCAAAAGTGGATCAGTTGGGTAGGGGTAGGGAAGTGGTAATGTAGGGGGTGAATTCTCCTGAATGTCTGGTGTACTGTTGGTGGTCGTTTGCCAGGATGATGCCGGAGAGTTCTAGGTTTGTATTCGTTCATCAGGATGGTACTCTATTGAAGTCGCATCAACTGCTATCAGTTCTAAAAATGTCTGTAAAAAAGTTGGGGTTGGATCCACATTTTTATGGTACTCATTCTTTTAGAATTGGGGCTGCTAAAAAGGCTAAACAACTCGGATTCTCAGATAGGGCAATAATGGATTTAGGGCGTTGGAAGTTTCAGTTTGAGGCTTGTTGAAATGTTGTTTCATGTCAGTTTCATATCCTTGGTAATGTTTTCAGTTTTTTTGCCTCTTAAAGGTTGTGTAGCTGGCCTTCACAGAGCAGTTTGTTCAGTCTGGATAGTGGGGCATTCCTTTGTGCGGTGGGCTGAGAAGCAGGCTTCGTCACAACATTTTGGAAGGCAATTAGGGTTGGATGGGGCCAGAATTAGTTGGATGGGTAAAAGTGGTATGAGTTAGGGTGAATTATCATATTTTCTTTCAAAGAGATTGGCACAAGGGTTGGGTCCTGACTTGCTAGTGGTACATTTAGGTGAAAACGACTTAGTAGCTCTATCGGGTATTGGACTTTTAAAAGCCATGAAGATGGATTTATTGAGGAACAGACAAAAATGGGCGGGGACACACATTGTTTGGGCGGATTTGCCTCCTAGGTGAGTTTGGAGGGGAGCTAATTCATTCAAGGGTATTGAAAAGCAGTGGAAGAAGGTGAACAGGGAGATGCGTAGTTTTTGTCAGGTTGAGGGGTTTTCAGTTTTGCAGCATGGAGAAATTGTTCATGGGGACGCAAACCTTTATAGGCAAGATAGAGTACATTTATCCTTTTTGGGCAATGAGCACTATTTGTTAGAGCTTCGTATCAAGATCTCTGAATTGCTTGGTGAGAATTTATGGGATCAGAGTTAACAGGGTATTTTTAGGTGGGGCAGGAAAACGTCTTGCGGGTGTTCCTGTGTGGCGGGATCTTTACAGACATGCTTTGAGGGGAAGGGTACGGATGCACAAAGAGGAGAGGTCAGGGAGTGTTGACAAGGAACAAAAGGGAGGAAAAGGCAAGTGTAACTACAGAAGGTGGACAGCAGGACAGATGGGTACTGGTTTGGTTGGGTCAAGGTGGGGATGGAAAGGGGGTATTGATGAGGGTTAAGTTTTTGTAGAGGGTGGGGTGGGCTTTTTAGGATGTTTTATGTATTAGTGAGGAGTTTCCAGTTTTGTAAGACTAAAATGCCAAGGTTAATTGTCCAGACCTGTTCTATTAAAGCAGCCTTTTACCCCCATTTGGTGTGTTGGTGGTTTGTATGCTGTTCCGCCTGATTAGGTTTCTTTGTCTAACTACCCATTTCCTCAAATATGCCCACTCTTTTATAAACTTTTAGCCCTTCACTTCCAAGCTATATTTGATCAACATTCTGTGAGACTTTTAATGTCAATCCGATCCACCCCTCAGGTTCTATATAGACTTCTCACCCCTCTTTCCCTGTCCCCCCCCACTCTGCCTTTCCTTTATACCCTCATTTTACCATATGTAAAAAAAGAAACAGCTACCCCTTGAAACTGTGGTTGCGCTATTGCTTGGATAATCTGCATGATAGTGGCGCCCAAATTGTGGAGTCATAGACGGTGTTGACTGGAAGACCTATGAGGTAATGTGCCCCTTGAGGTAAGATTTAAAACAGCATTCCAAATACAGTATATTAAAGGATAGACTCAAAAGGTAGTTTGAGATCAGAAATTCAGAAAAAATTTAGGTTTATAAAAAACTTTAAAGTGTAGAACAGAAAACAGGTACAATATAAACACAGTGGTAATCTTGGTAAATCAGAAAAAGTATAGATAAATCGATTGCCATGAAGACATTTAAAGTTCTGATAAAATGCAGTATTAAGCAAAATCTGGAAAATAGACTAAGGGCCTCATTAGGAGTTTGGTAGTCCAACCGTGGGACTGCCAAACTCATGGGGATGAGACTGCCGCCATACTGACGGCCTCACCCTCAGTCATATTTCTACCAGGCTGACCAGCTGAAACAGTGCCACAACATTGGTCTCGGCTTTCTGAAGGCAGTCAAGGCCAATGCAGTCACATATCTGCATCCTCAGAATGTGCACTGCCTGCAGAGGGTGCTGACAGGGGAGCCCCCAGGATTGGCTTTCTGCCAGACTTACCATGATGGTTAAATATTTGTGGCTGACAATGGCTCTGACCCTTGCAACCCCATCGGCATCCTTGATCCCGCTGGTGGGGGCGGTCTGCCAGGGTTGTAATCTGGCGGTCGGACCAACAGGAGTGAAGCGTTCTGACTCCAACTGCAAGTTTGGCAGTCGTAAGACCACCAAACTCATAATGAGGCCCTAATTCCCAAGTGTGCAGCAAAACAATAAAAAATCAAAGGATATGTCTAGCTAAAACCCAACGGGCCTCATTTACAAGAATTTGACGTATGTCTCAAATGCGTCAGATTTCTTGCGCTGCCCTGCACCCCTAAGAACAACATGGTGACCCTGTATTTATGATAAAGCGCTTCATGATGCATGTCTTGACAGATGTGTCAGAAATTCTGACGCCTCTGTGGTGTTAAAGTGATGCATTGATGGACTAGCATCAAAACAATGATGCTACTCCAGCAATGTGAGGAGGCCCCCTTAGGAAAAAAGACCAGTGTCACTTTATTTAACGCCTGCTTTGAGCAGGTGTTCTAAAATTGATGCTGGGAAGGCGCATAACGACGCAGTGAAATCTTATAGATTTCACTACGCCAGTTCTGCATGGCTTTTTAAGAGGGAATGCCTACCTTGCATACATTATACCTGCTTAACATCACCAATGCATCAAAAAAAATGATGCAACAATGGTGCTAGGGACTTGTAAATAAGCCCCTAAGTCTCTAAGATTCTCTGTGGCTCACCCCCAAATCCAGGGGTTTATTCATCCAATTTCAGCACAAAAAATATTGGAAGCTACAAAGTCAGCATGGTGTGAGCATAAGTATCGTAATTTCAATAAATCATAATGCAATTTTCTAAAACTTCATATTACTCTACCATCTTAGCAATATCCCACTACATAAATGTTTCTTTACATCTTCTGACCTAATGTTGCAGAGGTGACAAAACATGTGTGAATGAATGCAATTCAGTATGCTAGCTGGAAGAGCCTTGGAAAGTAGCAGAAGACTTTCTCCAGCAGGTTCTTTGAGAACAGCATGTCATACAAAATAAAAGGTGCATACAATGAACATCAAGCTATGGCTGAAAAACACAATACAGCTTATCATCATGATTTGGTTTCATTTGCAACAGTTCCATTTTAATACAAATATATGAATAATAACTAGCATTAATGTACATATATACTTCAAATTGTTGAATACTTTGCTAAAGGTAACACTTTCGTAAAACAAGATGCACAAGTGCCTCATACTATGTGGTCAGTGAGATCAGAAGATTGTGGATCTTTCAATATCTGCTTAATATACATTTATAACTTCACTTAAAAACCAAAGGTTGCAAGGATGTTATAGTTAAGTTCTGAATTTACTTGTTCAAAACAATCGAAATTCAGCAGTTATAGTTAGAGTTATTTCAAGTAACCATAACTCACGCCCCAAGGTAACTATAATTTGCGCCCCTGCCATGTACAGTTTTTTCTTCAATAATTTGAGTGCTAATGTTTCATTTATATTTTTTGTGATGTTATAGGAGTTGTCATGAGTGCTGTACTATGTCAGGTAATTAGGAGTGCATGGTGAGGGTGCAAGTGATAGTTACACTGATGATCAGATATGGAACAGTACAACAGACATAGGAATCAGGGAAGAAACAGGGAAAGGGAGAAAAAGAGAGATCCTGAGCTGTCCTCTACACACCTTAGAGGTTTACCGTTTCAGAAAATAGCACCTCTCTGTCTAAATATAACAGGATTTGGTAGAACTGAACTGGCTGAAAGACACAGAGCAGATGGCAACTATAAATCGAGCAGGTAACCACACAACAAAAATGAATGGAAATTAATTTACCAGTTCCTACAGTGTATAGATGGGGTAGGATCCCTAAGCTGACTAGGAGTCAACTTGAAGGCCTCAGGGTCCTGCTGCAAACACACCCAACATAATGTAACATACAGCAAGACAAGAGACAACACTACAAAGGGCAAGGTAATACAGCATTAAACTAGCGTACCAAGGGAAGAAAAACAAAAAGACATGAGGGACAAAATAAGGGGTGCAATCTAGGCCAAGAATAGCAATCCAATGCAAGTAAGGACATCCTGGCAGGTGAAGACCATAATTCAGAATGTGGTTTAAGAAAGGAGCTACAAGGGGGGGGTGTCCAAGATGGCGCTGTGAGAGGGTGCTCAAAGAAGAGCTCCGCTCACAGCCCGAGAAAAGATCCTGCAAAAATACTAAATTCCCAGGCACCGCACTTTAAATACATAGAACCGAGTGCGCCATGAACTGAACACCACCAAAAGCCGTCCAGCTGAATCCCGCGTCGTCACAGACGCGAACTGGACGGTCCGTGCTGGAGGCGGAGCGACGCCCATGCTCAGGCCTTCCTGGACCCGGACGCAGCCCAGGCGACAGAGCTGGAGGAGGCGGCGAAGTGCGGTAAGCCCTGGAGCGGGGGACTATAGGGGCCCTGGGCTTCCGCTGCAGCCTACGTCGCCAACCATCGACTTGGCGCCAGGGCGGAGCACCCGAACTGCACAAGCGGCAGCAGCGCCACTCGAGACAAGTGTAACGGGCGCTGAGCCGTAGACCAACCCGGCAACACAGATAAAGACCGGAGCGCGGAACCGCTCCGCTGCACTCACCGGATTTTGCAGAACTCGAAATTGATCGAACACAATGACGCACTACTAAGCATAAACAGAGTCAGGACACGGGGAGAGAGCCATAAAGGGAGGAGAACAATAAAATAATAAGAAAGAAGGTATATATAAAAAAAAGAAGTAAAAAACCTCCTTTAAAACCGCGCAGAGGCCCACCTACAGTGTAGCCTACCCCACGAAACCCAGAAATGCAAAGTGGGTACTGGAGTGCACATGTCAAGTCGGCGCTAGATAGTACGGCTGCAGACAAATTCAAGAGGCCTGCAAGAGTGACTCCCACAAAGCACGCGAAAAAAGAAGCCTGATCAGAGACTACGGTCCGACTCAATCTTATATGGTAAAACAACCCAAGTGCGCTCTCAACCCCTCACTGATCTACGCCACACCGCACAGCCGACATCACGGGACGGATCCTCCCCAGAATGCAGTGCTCCTTCAAATCACCCAGCGGAAAGTAAAAGCCACAAACACCGGTGCACCCTGAGCTAAAATAAACTGTCACTTCTGCGTTGCACAGTATTGCTATCTTGATGACCTGAGAAAAATTCGCAATCTCCACAAAACACAAAGCGAAACATACGCCGGCCTATAAATTGATGCGCAACAAACTCAAAATTGACATAAGCATGGTGAAACCGAAACCTCAAAGAACTCAATCTGAAGCAAGACCACCAGCACCAGCATTAGACATGGTCACAGAACACCACTCAAACACTCTACACAAAGTGACAGAGACTTTAACTGCCCATTCCGCACAAATGGAAAAAGTACTTCAAGCATTACTTGACACCAGAACATCATTAGAGGGCAAAATAGACACAGTAGTGGCCGAAGTTAATACCCTTCGAATGGAACATCGGAAGCTAGCAGATAGGGTCTCTACAGCTGAACCAACCCTCAATACAGCGCAACCGGACATGGCAGACATGAAACTTCGACTCCAGCATCAGGAATCTGAAATATTACGCCTACACAAGTGGGCTGACGAAGCGGAAGGCCGCTCATGCTGCAATAATGTGAGATTCCTCGGGTTCCCAGAGAAGATCGAACTCCCACATGCAGAGGCATTCTTGGAATGTTGGCTCAAAGAAAACATATTCACAAAAGACCTCCTGCCGCTTTTATTAGTGGAACGTGCACACCAAGTACCACAGCGCCCTCCCTGTCTGGGCGCCCCACCAAGACCATTAATTGCGAGACTTTCAAACTGCAGGGATAGAGACCAGGTATTAAAGAACTTCTGCACATCAGGCCCAAAAGACATAGAAAATACAAAAATCACGGCCTACCCAGACTACACCGTCGAAGTGCAACGTAAACGCGCCATCTTCAACACAACAAAGCAAATACTGAGAGACAAAAATTACTCATACCCTTTAATGTACCCAGCCAAACTGTGTGTGGTGGACGGCGAAAGATCTCACATATTCCCAACATCAGAAGACCTATGGACTTGGATACACGCGAAAGGACTAGTAGACCCCACAGCTGAGACCCAAGCACAAAAAGAGTGGTTAACTCCACAACCACGCCGCAAAAAAAGATCAAAGCACAAGTCAGAATCAGGCCCAACGAAATCGCAAGCAATGGCGGAGCAAGCTCAAGTCTTAAAAGTAGCGAATAGATTCTCATGCATACGGCCACAATCCAACAAAGATACCAACAACTCGGACTCCGAGTCAACGAGCAGCCAACACAGCCTACTCACGTCGCCGCTCACCACCGGAACAACGTTTACTCCACACTCTGCAGATGACCTTTAAAGTAACGGATCAAGACTTTCTTCACACAAACCCATGTGCCCATGAAACAGAACAGCAAATGCAACACAAGTCCAACCTCCCCAAAAAAAAAAGCAAGCAAGGAGCACACTAACAGAAAACCCGCCGCGACGCGTGAGCTGTGATCTCAGAGGACACAACACAGACCTCAAGAAGGGAAACAAACACATCCGAACTGGCTGCAAAGAAGGAGCCACTTTGGACTACACATCAACGCCCCCCCCAACCCAATTGGGTTACTGAATGGACCTTGAAGAAACTAATGTAAACAGTTGCACCAGTTGTGCCTTGCAGTCCCCAGTTAGATTAATCAATGTAAGTTTTACTGCATATTTTACTCTATCCTTTCCCTAGTAGATGCTCTATATTCCTACACACAGAAGAATCTGGGAGGGCTGGTCGGGACGATGGAGGGTCTGGGGCAAAACGCGCTCACCCCCTGGGTAGGCAACGCACCACACCACGCAAATTACGCAAAATGACATCATATAACATAGTAACCTGGAACGTCAGGGGTTTAGCTAATTTGACTAAAAGACGCAGGATACACTCTTACCTTAAACGACACAAAGTACATATCGCTATCCTACAAGTGACACGCAACAGCACACGAACTGTGCGAAATAGATAAAAACTGGTCGGGCACAGTACATGGCACCAAAACTTATGCGAAGGGTGTATTAATATGGATCTCCTCCAGCGTACCATACGCAACAAAGACGTGCACATAGATAATAAAGGCAGATACACCTGCCTGGTGGGAGAACTCGACGGGAAACAATGAACAATAATTGGGATATACGCACCCAACACAGGACAAGGAGAGTTTCTTCGGACAATCACTACACAAATCCCGTATGACTCAACCATGCCCACTATTTGGGGGGGGGGGAGACTTTAATAGAATAAAAGAGATGTCAGTGGACAGATCCCACCCCCCAATAAAAGACGCCCAGTGGAGGATCCTGTCCCGAGCGCTCAACAAATGGATGCAAGAAAGAGAATTACAAAATATAGGGAGACACTTACATCCCACATATAGAGAATACTCTTTTTACTCACCTGTGCATCAACTCCATACGAGAATAGACCTGCTTCTATGCTCAGCCAGGTTAACACACATGATGCACAGCGCATCGTACTTGGCTAAAACCTTAACAGATCATTGCCCTTTACTGGCAACACTAAAATGGGGCAGACAGCCAACATGTATTCCAACATGGCACCTACAACCAACTCTACTACGCGACCCCCCTTTCTGAGTTAAAATAGCAGAAGAAATAGAATCCTACTTTACAATAAACACAAAGACAACAACATCACATGCAACGGAATGGGACGGGCACAAAGTGGTAATAAGAGGCATATGCATGGCAACGGCAGATGGGGCCCGTCAGGAACTAAGTACAGAGCTATACAACATTGAAGGGAAAATATGCAACAAGGAATGCGAACTAGCCTTGGGTAGATTCAGCAGTGATGAACTAAATAACCTTAAAAAACAACGGAACACAACCGAGACTCGCTTACGTAAATTTGATCACCGACACTACACGGCGCGCCTACATGCTGAAGGCGATCGCTCTAGTAGGATACTAGCCTGGCTAGCAAAAGGGACACAGAGAGCCACACCCATAAACGCTATAAAACAAGACACAGGCACGTTAATAAACTCACAACTAGAGATAAAAAATGCATTCAAACAATATTACAGCACACTATACGAAACCGAACCCCCCCCACAACCGTCACAACTGGCAGAGTTCTTCCACCATGCCCCATTGACGCGATTACACACAGAACAAATAATAAACCTAGATAAGCCAATAGAAAGAGAAGAGATATTATAGGCACTAAAACAGCTGACACACAATAAAACCCCAGGGACAGATGGACTCCCCATCGAATATTACCAGACTTTTTACACTACAGACAATCGCGCCATTCCAAACAATGTTACAAGAAGCATACGAAAGAGGACAACTCACAGAAACACAACGGGAGGTGACAATCGTAGTCTTAGATAAAAAAGGACGTGATCCCTTGAACGTCCGCTCATACCGACCCTTATCCTTATTAAATTCAGATTACAAAAAACTAGGGAAAATACTAGCAAACCGCCTCTTACCACTGATGACTACTCTGATACACCCAGACCAATCTGGCTTTATACCTGGAAGCAATACTTTTATCAATATCAGAAACTTATTACGCATCATGTCTGAGACCCCTGGACTGGATCACACCCGCGTATGCGGTCTCACTAGACGTGGAAAAGGCCTTTGACACTCTGGGCTGGCCCTTTTTGATGGCAACACTACAAAAAAGTGGGATTTGGCACAGGCTTTATGTGCTGGATATCCATAATATGCACTAACCCCAAAGCACATGTTAAAACTGGTGCTATCATTTCAGAAACATTCGACATAGGTAGAGGCACGCAACAGGGTTGTCCACTATCACCACTACTGTTTGCACTAGCAATAGAACCACTTACTGCGAGATTGCGCAACGAAGCAGCAGGATGGGGCATCCCTGACGGCGAGGAATTCCGCATCATCTCATTATACGCAGACGATGCATTAATATACGTACGCAACTACACCGAATCCCTCCCACACATATTACAACTACTTAACACCTTCGGGGACTTGTCCGGCTTGCGTGTTAATTGGACCAAATCATGCATATTCCCCATGAGACCATCCCCTGAACCACATGATAACGTGGCAATTGACAACAATTAAAAATGGGAACATATAACTTTTAAATATCTAGGAGCCCACATTTATCATAGCACCTTAGACTTAAAAGAAGGCAACCTAGACAGAGCAATTAGGTCAATTAAAAGCTCTATACCCTTCTGGTGCTCCCTGTCCCTTTCGTCCATGGGGAGAGTGGCCCTGGCCAAAATGATAGTGCTCCCTCGCTTACTGTATTACTTTGCTGCACTACCATTAACACTACCAAAAACACTCTTCGTACAAATAACTAAATTGCTGACCGAATTATTATGGGCGAGTGGGTGTAGAAGGGTAGCCGTAGCTAAGCTCTACCTCCCAGTGGAGAGGGGGGGCACAGGCATACCACAATTCAAACTCTATTACGCAGCAGCACAATTACATTGGATAATGACTTGGCTACAAGATCCCCCAAATCCAGAGGGATACAAAGTGAGAACAAAACTAGGACACACAAAGATACTAGACTGGCTTATAGGGTGCGTACCCACTCCGCCTCACAAAAACATACTAATGACAGTAGCCGAACGCACATGGAACTCCTACGTATCAAAGGGAGCCCGTGTACCACTATACTCACTCAGGATTCCCCTACTAGCTATACCAGGGATAAATAAATGTCATGGTAGACCGGGCCTAGCGACATGGACTACAAACATTTTACAACAGGTCGGCGACCTATTTGAGGACGAGCAGTACATCACATGCACGAAACATGCAGAGACATACACTCTAGGACGAGGCAAATTCATTACACACTGGGCACTCAAAGGGTTGATACGTAAAACATGGGGCCAAGGTAATTCAGAACCACCAACATCACCCACATTACACAAACTGATCACAGACATTGGCACGCAAACAAGCATTTCCCGGATACACTGCGTACTACAGACCTATCCGGAAATAACACAAGCACAAGCAAAGTCAAACTGGGACAAAATCCCTCACACACCCCTCACAGAGCAACAATGGTCCATGGCCCTCACAACCACGCTGGAAATATCCTGCAATGCCCGCTTCAGATACACCCAACTCAACTATCTACACCAAACATATCTAACCCCACTCCGCATAAAGAGCATATTTACACAAGCTACATCTGATTGCCCACGATGCGGAAACACAGAAGCAGATTTCTTCCACATGACCTGGAATTGCCCACCATTACTCCGCACATGGCACAACACCACACAACAGATAGCCAAGTGGTCGGGTCTCTCACTGAATCCCACACCTGAATCCTGCTTATTAGGAATACGCCAAAGGCGTAACAAAGACAATCAAAAACATAGATGTGCAGACCTAGCGTTCGTAACCTTCAAACGACTCATTTCAACACAATGGAAGTCGTCTTGTACCCCAGACATACACAGATGGACTAAAGATTTAACTCACTGGACCAATGCAGAAACACAAGCACTAGGCACCTTACGGGACATTGGGATAGAGGTCAAAAACGCGGATATATTGGTATACCTTCTGCGAACAACTACTCGAAAAAGACGACACACGCCCACCCTAGACCACTGTCACAGCACCGACACCAAATAAAGATACAAGATATTCCTGTTGTGAACCCCCCCCCTCACTGCCTGGTGCCTCCTTTCAAAGAAAAATACATGTGACCTCCGTACTGAGCCCCCAGAGCCACCGCGGGCCCCTCCGACCCACCAGACACCCAAAAAGCTTTTGTCAAGTCCTCATATAGAGCACCTCTCCTGATGGCATCAACACTCTCCTAACTATTCCACTGCATATCTTTTCCCCATTCTTTTATCTCCCCCATCTCTCTTACTGCACATAGTTCCCCAAAATGAAACAGTGATACAGGTTGTAAATCATTAAACAAACAAAATGTATAAGCAATTAAAATGTAAGACAGTGGAAAATAAACTCCACAATTATGCTACCTGTGACACTGACTGTTAAACTATTGTAAGAACTGTTCATTAAAATAACTCAATAAAAAGATTTTTTTTTAAAAGAAAGGAGCTACAACTCTTCACTGTGTAGTGAGACTAACTTAGGAAGTGAGTACATTCAGGTAGAATGTGGTTTGTGGTCCTTTGCAGCATCCCTTGACCCATTCTCCAGTGCCTCCAGTCTAGGTGAACATGATGTTTAGCCTGAATCCTAACAGTACCCCAAAAACATATCTCACCTGGTGAACAGTGTTAAGTACCTACTTCAACAGATGTTGTTTGTGAAGCTTTGTCACCGATATAGGGGCAAGAATAAAGTCGCATTGCTTCCAAAATGTTTCCTATATGTTGTAACCTTTCCAGGTTACCAGATATTGTAATTGGCCATGAAGGATATGTCAATCAATGATGTCTTTGACTTCATATTCATGAGACCAATCCACTATTACTTGTGATAGTTTTCTAGGTGTAACAGGGATACTTCACTTGTATCTGCCATTGTGAAGGGAGTGCTAACTGTAATGCTGATACTCTCACATTCCCTGTAATTCGAATTGGACCAACAAATCTAAAAGTGAACTTGATGTGAGACCCAGGGATTGTCAAGTACTTAATGGACAACAATCCCATGTCTCAATTCTGTTAGTCTGGTGTTTTGCTTTGATATCTATATGCAAAATGTGTATCAGATGCATTTCCCTGAATTAAAGAAGCTACTTTAAAAGAGTGGTCACAGAGGGTACTGTTCATTTGGAACATTTATGAAGAAACATTAGAGGGTGATAATCATAAAAAATAGATTCAACTAATGAATGCAATCAGTCATTGTTATGTAAATTTAGCCAACGCAGTTCAGCAGTACCAGTCATTTGGGTGGTCTGTCAAAAACATTGTAAGTATTGTTCTAATAACTGATTCATCTGTTCTGTCTGTCCATTAGTTTGTGAGTGCTAACTAGTTGGCTTAAAGTGCATGGGACCAACTCTTTTCATGTGCTTTGTCCAAAAGGGAGATGTGAATAGAGTTCCTTTGTCAATGATAATGACCTTAGGTAAACTATGGAGGTGGAAAATGTGGATGATAAAAATCTAACTGCCAATTCAACTGCTGTAGAACATTTATTCAAGGGGAGGATGTTTCCCATCTTTCTGAAATAGTCTATTACAATGAATACTTTAGTATAACTCTAAGAAAGTGGTAGGTGAACTATAAAGTCTGTTAGGATCATGTTTAGCTGCTGTCACATGGAATGCCTCACTTTTTGCACATATGCTATAATATTCTATGTACATTTTAAATTAGATTTCAAGTTGGCTATGAAAAGTCTTTGATTAATTAATCCACCATATTTCCCTGACCTGAATGTGAAGCTACTGAGAAGTCATGATACCATTTTATGATCTTGAACCATACTATTTTACAATGAATGTATAAAGCTTTACTTTGATGCAATAGTCCATTCTTGAGCATTCTCTAGTGAGGTTGTGTTTATCCATTGCTGTGCATTCTTTTGTATTTGTCTGACATGTTCCAGGATGTCTTGTGGAGCTAATGTTGAGAGGGCCAAAATGTAAGGGGCATCGTCCTTACTTGCAATCTCCGGGTCCTTTTTTCCCAACAGACTGCTTCCCATGCCAGTGGCCAAACCACTATATTGTTATATATCCGTTATCAATACCATTTTCTGAGATTTCAAAAGCTAAAAAAGAAATGGTCACAACGTTTTCTGCTTTGCAGTCTAGTAAGCACTTATTTTTGCTTGACTTCAATGTTCTTCGAGAGTGGATAAATATATCCAAATATCATCTAGGTGCACCATCAGCAATAGATACAAATTGTCTCTAAAGATATAATTCACAAAATGTTGAAAGGTGGCAAGAGAATCGCAAAGTCCAAAAGGCACAATCAGGTACTTGAACTGTCCATAAAAGGTATTGCATGCCACTTTTTACTCAAAATAGGCATAGAGGCCAGTCTTTCTTTGCCACTCTTTCTATTCTAAGGATAGTATTTTCAGCTTTACCCAAACTGCATAGATGTCTTTTTAACACTCTGTTTTGTCCAGAATTCCTGAGAAACCAGATGTCTTGAAAAAATATTCTTCCCTTTGCTTTTCATAGGTTTTTTCTGTGTGTTTGTTAGAATACATTAAATTGACTAACACAGTGAGTATGCATTCTTCAAATCCTTTCTCAAACATTGATAAAATATGGTAGCCTCAGACTTGTCTATCTGCACAGCTTTCTATTACAGCTGTTGTTAATAGCTGAAGTAACTAACCAATTCTTGAATGCCTTGTTTAAAGTTAAAAATCCAGCATGTGCTGACTGGATTAAATGCCGTTTGCCATAAATAGATGTGAAGTAATTCAAAAATTGAGTCCTGCTGTTTAATTCATTTAAACAATACAACCATAAATCACCAGGGGACCAAAATCTACTGTATATGGATATCTGATTTCAGTGTGCAGTGTGAGATTCACAGCTAGCCCTACTTTGTATAATTGTACAGCAGAAGGGGGTCCTGTGTTCCAGGACCATGCCTACTCTCCATATGCATAGAGTGCAGAGTTTTAGTGCAAGTTGTATGTGATAGATCCAGTATTGTCATAGCTAATGATTCTTTGGGGTCCCCAGATCCCTTTAACAATTCATTGGAGGTCCACAGAAGCCAAAAGGTTAGGAACCACTGAAATAGATGAATAATTATGTAAATTATTTAATTGTTTTTAATTATTATTTTAAATAATTATAATATATTATGTTTCAGTGGTTTTTAGATATATGGGGCCTGGTTCATCGGGGTGAATGTACACTTTTGGGTAAGTTTACTATTATTTTTGGTATTCACAAACTACAAGATTAATTATAATAATAGTAATTGAATGACTGTGGAGGCACTTTAGTCTGGGAGGAGAACTCCACACATAAAAAGATAGGATAGGTCTATCTTTTTATGTGAAGAGTCTCTGCCACAATTGTGGAGTCTCCATAGTTATAAAACTACTATAAGTAGTTTGGGAATACCAAAAAATAGTAAACACACACAAAAGTGTAATTTTGTCTTTGTGAATCAGGCTGTTAGTATTGTGATTGTAATATTGTTTTTTTGTTTTAGCTGGATTGGTAGGGGAATAGGATGGGATGTGTATGAAATATATATCTTCTATTTAATTGTTTTGTTATTTCATTCAGTACTTGTTTAGTAATTGTTTAAGTGAAGATGATTATTTTGTTGTTTACAAAGAATGGTAATTATTTATGTTTAAATATTTTTATTATTTAGCATTTCAAATACATGTTTAAATATATTGTGTTTATGTTTGATAGAACTAATGCCATTTAATATTTATTTTTGTGGCATTGTTAGGCTTTTAGGGAGGTATGGAGCTTTATATTTAAATATGTTTTTTGATGTTTATTTTATTATTCGGCATTTGATTACAATATTATCATTTTTATATACTATGTGTTTCAATACTTCATATTTAATATATATTTTTAGTTCATTTGATTGTAATTTGCAACTTATAGAAACATATATTTAATTATTTGTGATATTTTAAAATGTTGTTTCAATATTCAATTTAATATATTAATTGAAACTAATTTCAACTAGTTTTATACACTTTCTTTTCATATGCGCTTACTTAGATTATTTTTGTTTTTTCAAAGTTTATGGTTGGGAATAGTAAATCTGAACCCTGTAACATTGAATACTTTCCTTGCTGTTGCTTAGGTTGGGGTCAGAATAGTAAACTAGACCCTTCTAAACTCTATCACATCCGTACAGTTACTTAGGTTGGAATATTAGTATCAAATCTGATCCTTTCAAAGTTCAACCTTCCCTTACTATTGGTCAGGCTGGAGGGAGAATAGTAAGTCGTACCCTTCCAGAGTCAAGCAATTACCCTACTGGTGCTTAGGTTGGTTTGAGAATAGTAATTCTGACCACTTCAAAATCTAACACCTTCCCTACTGTTGCGTCAACACTTTCTCTGCCGTAGCTTATTTTGGAGTGAGAATAGTTCATCTATCACCTCCAAAATGCAACACTTTCCCTGTGGTTGCTTAAGTTGAAGCAAGATAAAAAAGTTCACCCTTTCAAAATCCAACACTTTCTTCTGTTGCTTACTTTGGAGAGGGGAATCGTAAATTTTAGTATTCTAAAGTCCAGCACTTTACCTACTCTCACCTAGGTTGGAGGGGGGATTGTGAACTTTTATTTCTCAAAATGTTAACCTTTGTTATAACTTTTTAAAATTGAAGATGATACATTGGTTTTATTTTATGTATGTGTTTTTTCAATATTCTTTTAGTGGAGTTATTCATGAATATTTTTTGCACTTTATGCCTACTTGTTTGGAAGTGAAATTGTAAATATATTTCCCTTTTTAAAAGTTGTGTCTATTTTTATTAATGTTTGTGTCATAGATCTAGGGCCTGATTTAGATCTTGGTGGAAACAATCCGTGTTGATTTCCCATCATATTACCTGTCTGCCGTCTACACGGTTCACCTGTCAATATAGATATTGGTTGTCCCATAGACGGAAGACCGCAGATTAACTGCCACCACCTCCATGAATCTTCACCTACGTTGATGGTGCCATGGGCAAAATTGGCTGGTGGCAGGACTCGTTTTACCGCTGAGCCAATCATGATGTGCCTTCCTACCAACGTGACTGTGGCTGTTAAACCTCCACTCCTCAGTTGGCAGATTGGGAGGGATAAAAGCATGAAACTTACCTTTTTTTCTCAGTTTTCTCATTTCCTGTTACCATGAACCCTGTCATACAAGTCCTGCCATTGCTAATGCTCCTAGACCAAGACAAGAATCAATCTTGTTGTTTTCCGAACAAAGGTAAGTCACTGTATTACATGTCTTCTTCTGAACTGTCGGTGTACATTACCACTGGACTTGTGCCTGTTTAAAAATAGTTTCAAGCAATAGTACAGTGATGTGCAGTGCATATGTGTGTAATGTCATCATTTGATAGAAATAAAAAAACACACCTTGATATATTAGTAACACCTACCAATCTGGTACCAACTGCTTTCATGGAAATGGACACCTACACAAAAAGACACATCTGTCCCAAATGGAAATGTGTTTATTCAGGTGTGTGTAATAATTTATTGAAAACTACCATAACATGTACATAAATAGGACATCTAATTTGAACAAGATAACCCCAATATAATGTAGTAATTGCACTACACATGTGAGTGTATACAGAATGTTCAACCAATGTTAGCTTTAAACTCCAAATGTGTCAGAGATGTTTGAAGGTCACATGTCCCTGTGGTGTGTGTATTTATATCAAACATTAGATGAATCATAATTCTAAAGTGGCATTTACCCTTTGTAATACATATGTGTATATTAGTAACACATTATGGTAAGATAAACATACACACATTCTCCAGACAAAATAAGAGAAACATTTACAATTTTGGTGTAAGTGCCCAGCAACATGATTAATGCTTGCACCAAACATAACACGTGTGTGCATCATAAAAAATATCTAGAAAACCTGTGTGTGTCACTGTCAAAAATGACGATAATTTTGTTGTGTAGACATTTTAGTTATAGCACCATATATGTTATTTTAGCAAACTAGGCCTGCTGCTGTGCACTTTAACCTAGATATATTTTATTCAGCTTCGGCTATTATTTTCACAATAGCCACATTTGCAGTCTTATTTTATTTTTCTCTATCTAGCTGTTCTTTGCCTAGGTCAGCATTAAGTTCTTAAACAAGACATTTCTTTCACTCTGTGCTTTTCTCATAGCTGTAGTAAGATAGGTTGCCGGTAAACGTGGTAACTCTTTGTACTAGTTTTCATAGAAACATACACACTCTTATGTAGGGATCCTTTTTTTGGAACATCAGCTGTTTTATTATAAAAACACTTCTCTGTCCCATACACATTAGAGGGAGATTCCAGCCAGATGACCACAACTGTATGCTGATTGCTGAACGCTTCACTACAGCTGTTTATGTAGACTACAGGCCTCTTGCTCAGGTATGAGGAATAATGTCTTCCCAGGGAAGCCGAAGGGCAGAACTAGAGCTTAACATGCTGTGCTCTAACATAGGCTAAGTAGGAATTATTTGAATGATTCTAGTGACAATATGGTAGCGTTATCTTTATGCTTTACTCTCCTCATCACCATTTTCATCCTGTCATGCTTCATCATCTTGGCAATTGCAGTACCTGCTTTATTATCTAAGATGCAGTTGCTTCATTAAAACCTTCTTGAAACAAATACTCCCTCTAATGGTCCTTGTATGGGTGAGACTAATGTAAATGAGAGAAACAGATGCGATCTGAGTGGCCACGATTTCTCTGAGGAATCAACTGTTGTGAGAAAGTAGCCTCTTTCTAGCATGGTAACCCCCACTATTGGCCTGTTTGTGAGTGTGTGTCAGTGTGTTTTTACTGTATCACTGGGATCCTGCTAGCCAGGACCCCTGTGCTAATACATAAAAACCTGGATGTCAGTGTGTTTTTACTATGTCACTGGGATCCTGCTAGCCAGGACCCCAGTGCTCATAGATGAAAACCTATATGTCAGTGTGTGTTTTTATAGTGCTTGACTGTGTTGCTGAGGCTCTGCTAACCAGAACCTCAATGTTTATTCCCTCTCTGCTTTTAAATTTATCACTGTAGGCTAGTGAATTCCTTTACCAATTTCAATTGGCACACTGGACCCCCCTAATAAGTCCCTAGTATGTGGTACCTAGGTACCCAGGGCATTGGGGGTCCAGGAGATCCATATGGGCTGCAGCATTTCTTTTGCCATCAATAGGGAGCTCAGACATACCCTTGAACAGGTCTGCCATTGCAGCCTGCGTGAAATAACGCACACATTATTTCACAGCCTTTTTCCCTGCACCTGAGTAAATTATAAACCACCTATATGTCTAACCTTCACTTACTGAAGGTTAGGTGCAAAGTTACTAAGTGTGAGGGCACCCTTGCACTAGCAAAGGTGCCCCCACATAGTTCAGGACCATTTCCAGGGACTTTGTGAGTGCGCGGACACCATTACACGTGTGCAGTACATATAGGTTAATACTTATATGTAGCTTCACAATGGTAACTCCGAATATGGCCATGTAACATGTCGAGTATCATGGAATTGTCCCCCCAATACCATTCTGGTATTGGGGGGACAATTCAATGCATCCTGGGGCCTCCACTATGGATCCCCAGTACTACCAAACTAGCTCTATGAGGCTTGCACTGCAGCTACAGCCACTGCTACCTCAAAGACAGGGTTCTGCCCTCCTGGGGTCTGGGCAGCCCAGTCCCAGGAAAGCAAAACAAAGCATTTCCCCTGAGGGCAGGGTGTTACACCCTCACCCTTTGGAAATAGGTGTTACAGACTGGGGAGGGGTAGCCTCCCCCAGCATCTGAAAATGGTTTGAAGGGCACAGATGGTGCCCTCCTTGTATAAGACAGTCTACACCGGTTCAGGGACCCCTTCTCCCTGCTCTGGCATGAAACTGGACAAATGAAAGCTGAGTGAACACTCCCCTGTCCATCACCACCCTAGGGGTGGTGCTCAGAGCTCCTCCAGTGTATCCCAGACATCAGCCATCTTGCTTTGCAAAATTTGGGGGCACTCAGGAGGCCTCTGAGTGGCCAGTGATAGCAGGTGACATCAGAGACCCCTCCTGATGGGCCCATATCTGATAAGGTAGCCAATTCCCCTCTCATGGCTACTTAGGGTCTCTCCTGTGGGTTCCCTTCAGATTCTGCTCGCAAGTTTCTGCAACAACTTCAGCATCCTCTGACCTCGGATCAACCGCAGTCTGCTCCAAGAAATACTGTAACTGCAACAAAGTATCCCCAAGAGATACTCTTCTTCTGCAACTGCAGCTCCAAGTCAGCAACTGCAACCGTTTCCATGGTGTGCACGCTCTGGGGACTCCCTGTCTTCATCCTGCACCAGAAGGGCTGAAGAAATCTCCTGTGGAGTGACAAAGTCACTCCCCTGCTCCAAGCAGGCACCTTTCAAGATGACGACCGGTACACTTGGACTCCTCTTACAGTGACGAGCTTGCTCCTAAGGACACAGAGGGTGGACATCATCGACATGCACTGTCCTGAGGTCCTGCTGACACAATTTGGAGGAAGTAAGACATTGCCCTCCCTGAGAGTGATGGTAACCCATGTACTGCATCTTCTTTATCCCCTGAGGCCTCTGTGCACTATTTGCAAAATTCCTTTGTGCACAGCCTGGCCCAGGTCCCCAGCACTCCATCCTGTGATGCTCAACTCGCTAAGTTGTTCTACAGCGGCGTGGGACCTTCTTTTGTTGTGCTGCATCAATCGCATTTTACAACTCTTTTGTCCCGGTATCCTGTGAACTCCGGGGGTTCTGGCCGGCATCCCAATGACTTGCTAAAGTGCTGAGAGCCCCCTTTTTCTCCTCATACATAGTTGAGGCCCCCAGGTCCCTCCTGGGTCCATCCAGTGCCATTTTAATGCAAAATGCTCTTTTGTTGTAGCCAAGGCTTGTTGGTGACTTCCAACACAAAATCCCATCTGCAACAATCTTCACGCAATGGGATATCTTTTGCATCATGCAGAAACCCACTGGCATCGACTAACCGGGGACTCTTCTTTTACACCCTCTTCTGGGTTGGCAGGGGCTGCTGTCCTTCCTGGAACTTCTTTCGACTTTTGGACTTGGTCCCCTTCCTCTGCTGGTCTTCAGGTCCAGGAATACAGCAGTTGTTCTTTGCAGACTTGGTTGGTTGCTGCAAAATCCCAATCACAAGGTATAGTGTGTCCTAAGGAAACTTGCAGTACTCTGTGGGGTAATTTACTTACCTTTACTGTATTCTCACTCTCCCAGTGATTCTGCACACACCACACTTGTCTAGAGGGGAATTCACATTCCACTTTCTTAGTATATGGTTTGTGTTGCCCCAGACCTTTTTTCTCCCATCGCAATCTATAACATTTTCTATTGCTTGCATTGTTCTATGACTATTTACTTGTCTAATTTTGGTGTCTGGTGTATATATTGTATATATTACTTACCTCCAGAAGGAGTATTGTCTCTAAGATATTTTTGGTACTGTGTCACCCAAATAAATACCTTTATTTTTGGTAACACTGAGTATTGTCTTTACTTGTGTATAAGTATTGTGTAACTATAAGTGGTATTGCAGGAGCTTTGCATGTCTCCTAGTTCAGCCTAAGCTGCTCTGCTATAGCTAGCTCTAGCAGCCTAAGCAGCTAGAACACTACTACTTCACTAATAAGGGATGACTGGACCTGGTATAAGGTGTAAGTACCCAAAGTACCCACTACAAACCAGGCCAGCCTCCTACAATTGTGTCATGCGCTCGGCTGCCCAATCATCCCTACTCTTGGGTGGAGATGAGGCACTGCTAATTAGCCGGAGCAAAACCCGTGGTAGGCCGACAGGTGTCACCTGTAGTGGGTTCAGACTCAGTCCCCCACAGTGCAAGTGATTCTGCCGCTCAAATCCAGAAGTCTCATTGGAATAATGAGAGCCTACGCAACAATTTCATGACACACACATAAGCAGAAATTACATTATCAGCCAGCAGTTAATGATAATTAACAATTACCAAAATAATGCCAGGACAAAGGTATTGTAAAGAAAAGATTTTTTATCACAAATTGAGATACTTCTTTCAATATGTATATTGGATCCTATACATTTTCAGAGCAGAGAAATATTTTTAAGAGTCCCAATTATGGGTTGCAAGCCCAGAGCGTGCCTTTTAACACAACCAACTCAGGAAGGGGCATCTTTTGTCAGTGAGCAGACACCTCATTGATCTGTCTTAGGGGGCTAATGGTAATCTTTGGGTTTGGGAAAGATGGGCCTGGTTTTGGGAATGGTGGGCTTGGATTTTGGAGGGATGGGTTTGGATTTTGGGGGGTTGATTGGGGTTTGGGAGGGGTGAGTTTGGGTGTTGGAGAGGAGGTGTAGGTTGTGGTGTGAAAGGGGTAGGCTGGTGTCTGGTGTCTAGGAGTGGTGATTTACATTAGTTTTTTGGGAGGGGTGGTTTGGGATGTGGAAGGGGTCAGGACCAGGACAAATAGATGGCATCCATGGGAAAATAGGTATGGTGGTTGGCAGGGTTTTTGGGTTGGGAGGTAGAGTGAGTGATGTGTGTGTCTGGTGATGGTGCAGTTACCTGTGGTCTGGGGTTTGTGGTGTAGGTTTTGCTTTGTGTTTCTTTCTGAGTGTCTGTTGTTTGGGTGAGTGTGGGTGTTTGTGTACAACATGTGTAATGTCTAATGTATTTGTGTATATGGATGGGTGTGCAGTGGAGGTGCTGTGTGTGGTTGTGGTACCTGTGGATTTGCTGCTGCATGTGTGTGTGGTGATAGTTGTGGATGTTTGTGTGGTGGTGGGTGTGGCATCTGTGGGAGTGGGGGATGTGCATATTAGTGTGTGCTGGATAGTGTGGTGTCTGCGGGTGTGGTGGTTGTGAATGTTTGTGTGGCGGTGGGTGGAGTGTCTGTGGGTGTGGCAGTCATGGCTGTGCATGTGGGTGTGGTGGTGGCTGTGGTGTCTGTGGTGTCTGTGGGTATGCTTGTGGTGGTATTGGTGTATGTGTTGTATGTATGTTTGTGTGTGTGTCTGTTTTGTGCTATGTCTCTGTTTATGTGTGTGTGTAGGAAAGTCATCCTTTTTGCTCTGGTCACCGCAAACATTTTGGACAGATACTGGTGGTTACTGACTCTTGGCTGTGCCCGGGGTACTGCTTTCCAGTCCCAGGGCCAGTGCTCTGTGTAAAGTGGATATGCAAATTAGGCTAATTATAATTGGCAATATTAACCTACCTATAAATCCCTACTATATGGTAGGGCATGTAGGTTTAGGGACCCCAGCATAGGTAGTGCACCCATATGTGCACTGCTGAGGTGCCCAGTGTCATTTTAAAGGCAGGCCTGCCTTGCTGGCTGCTTTAAAATTAAAGTTACATGCAAATTCGACTTTGGAGTTAAGAGTACTTCCAAAGTCTTAAACTACCTTGTTTTTACATGTAAGTCACCCGTAAGGTATGCCCTACGTGCCCCTAGGGTTGGGCGCCATGTAACTATAAGCTGGGACCTTATAAAATAGTTTTCTAAGCCCTGGTGAGGTAAAACAGCCAAATTTGTTTTTCCCTCATTGTATTGAATGGCATCCATAAGCTAGAATGGGGAGGCTTTATTTTAATTTATAAAGCCCCCTTAAGCGACAGATACACCAAGTTTGGTATCAAATGAATTGTTACAATAAATCCCACTATGTATAATTGTTGGATTTAATATAACTTGTTCAGGTAAAGAGTTTTAAACTTTACCTAAAAAGATGGCAACTTCAGCCCTGTAGTGCTTTGCTCTGATTGGCCAGCCTCTGGCAGCGTAGTCTGGGCTAAACACAAAGAGATGTGCCTGGGGAAGGAGAACTTTCCTTAGCAAATGGAGAGGCAGGAAGGGGAGAGGGCTGCCAAACTGGTCTTCAAAGGCAGGGAAGGACATTTGCAGCAACCCAGCACCTCCCTCATATCCTGTAAACCCAGACAATTAGGTGCCCCCTTTATTAGATTAGGAGAGGGCAGGAGAGGGGGGTGTTTAGGATTTGTAGCCACATCAGTGGTTGGGCTCAGCCAGAAGTAACCTTCAAAAATCATTTTCAGCCATGATGGATTTTTGAAGAATGTTCTTTCCTGGGATTGATTTTTGCCACACATCCCAGGAAGTGGTCATCACAGTGAGAAGGACCCTGCACCCGATTGGAGAACCAAGACACCCCTGGTTTTTCACCCAGGAGCAAGGATAAAACTGGCAGACCTGCACCCACTCCTCAGATCCCTACAAGGAAGAACTACAGGAGAAGAAGGGCTACCCTGCTGGACCCCTGACCTGCACCTGGACATTGCACTCTTGAGGACTACACCAGCTGCACATTTGGGCGTCACCACAAGAAGGAATTTGCCTGGCTTCAACTGGTTCACGAAGGGACTCCCTGTTTGCTACAGGTGAAAAATTGCACCAACTCCTGAAGAAACTGACCAGCTGACCACTGTCCAGTGGCCAATTTAAAGTTTGTGCAGGTGCATTCTGGGAGTTGTACTCCGCACCCTCAAGGAGCTTCTGGAACCTTGGGATGGCTGTGGACCTCACACAAACCTTAAAAGAACATCTGGGAGAAGATCCTGAAGTTTGGAGACGTTTGGAGAAGTTTTTGAAAAAAGCTCCATAAAGGGACCGACCCGTTGTGGCAACTCTAGCTGGCTTGCCTCAATCGTGACCCGGCCTGACTTTCAGGTTCATCCCGGTGAAGAAAATCTCTTAAAAAGTACCTACGTCTGAAAGTAGAAAGTTGATTGGGACCTCCCAGGCAGTGTATCCGAAGAGGGCTCCAAGGATGTCAGATCAAGATTCAGATTTGCCCCAGTCGAAGGATTTTCATCTCGAAAAAAACACCTAAGTCCGAAGGTGAAAATCTCCACCAAGGGCTCCTGCGATGCGTACCCATGGAAGAGTTTCAGGAGGTCGGATTGGACTGGCGACTTGGTCCCGCTGAATAAAATCACCAGAAAAATGACTAAGTTCTATTGTAAACTTTTGATTGAGCTGGCGGGCTGTAGCTGAGCAGGGCTCCATCGTGGTCAGCCTCAAACTTTGACTTTGCCCCGTTCGAGGTGCGACCAGATGACCAGATTGGCGCTATTAGTTTCTAAATGCTAAAAAGCATTAATTCTTTAAAAATTCATGCCTCTGGTTCCCTTTATCCGGTTTTCTCCATTTTGGTGTCATTTTAAAGCTGAAAATATTTCCTATTTTTATAAATTGGTTTTGGATTTTTACACTGTTTCTTGTGTTTTATTTAATTACTGTTTTGTGATATTTGAACGCCTTATGCTTTGTCTCCTAAGTTAAGCCTTGTTGCTCGTTGCCAAGCTACCAAGGGTTGAGCTAGGTTCAATTTATTGAGAGCTAACTGGACCTAAGTGAAGGTTAGTGGACTATTGCTAAGTGTAGATACTTACCTGCCCTTTCCAATGACCCATTTTCCAACAGTGTGGATGTGATACTTGTGTGTGTTGGAGTTGGTGTGTGTAAAGGAATGAGTATGCGTTGGATATGGCTGGGAATAGGGATTTGGGATTGGGAAGGTGTGGGAGTTGGGGCACGAAGTTGGATTGGGTGAGACACTACAGGCAGTAAGGAGGCCAGACTTTGGAATAACCTCAGTAGGCCAGACATGGCACTGTGAATTCTATCCAGGTAAGCTAGCACTTGTGTCAACTGGCCACTAAGTACCTGAATGGTGTTCAATAATGTAGTGTGATGTTGGGTGTGGTATCTGTGGGTATGCTTGTGATGGTGGCGGTGACAGGTGTGTTGCATGTATCTTTGTGCTGTGTCTGTGTTTCTCTGTGGATGTGCTGCTTGTGTCTGTTGTACTGAGTACCTGTGAAGGAGTGAGTGTGCTTTGGATAGGGCTGGGAATAGGAATTTTGGATGGGATCGTTGTGTGAGTTGGGGCATGAGGCCGAGATGGGTGGGAGGCTGCATACAGCGAGGAGGCTAGACCTTGGAATGACATCTGTAGTTCAGACATGGTACTGTGAATGCTATCCAGGTAAACTAGCATTTGTGTTATCTGGCCACTAAGCCAATGAATAGCATTCAGGAGTGCAGCCTGGCCTACAAAGATAGTCTTCAAGAGGTCAATAGTCTCCTCCCTGCGCGCAGCCTGGGAGACAGGAGTGGGGAGAGGATTCTGCAGCGAAGGTTATGCCACTCCTATGGGGGGGGCAGGTAGAACAACTGGGGGAGTAAGATGGAGGGTGAAGTTTGGTATGTGGGTGGCAGACAACAATGAAAATGGTCACATCACAGTAGGGCCTGCCACCACTAGGGACTGGTCTTCTGTGGAGGCTTCAAAAGATGATGAATTGCTGATGGCCTCCGTGCCAGCCCCCTCACCCTGCATGGCAGTGCGTCATTCCGTGTCAGTAATGTTTGCACCAGAACGATAGTGCCCAGGTTTTTCCTTGCTGAAGTGGCCAATGTCACCTTTGCCTTGCCCAGATGATGCTGAAAACACAGACACAACAGTTTGAATGTACCTGTGTAAATAGAACTAAACATGAACTTTGCTCACACAACATTTACCAAGACTACATATTTAAAGAGCTTCAAGACTCCCAAACATGGCTTCATTATCATCAATAGCTCATGCATGTAGGGCAAAATTAAACAAACCATTTGCTCATAGTCTCGAAATTCCCCATACTAGCTCCTCTATCATGTATGCCCTTGCCTCTTATCCCCTTTTGTTTATCTGCATGAACAGTTTCACATCTCTGGTTGTTAGGCCTTTGTTGTTTATAATATTGAGCTTATGTCTTCAAAATGCACAGTAACCATAATATCTCTGTACAGTATGTCTACAAGGGCAAAAAACCTTCATCATGTACATTCACCAAAAGTTACATAGGTATCAATGTGTGTCCACAAATACTGCAATGTTGTACCAAAATGTCTATAAACTGAAAGCCTGTTTCCTTTGTCTAACCATTTCACAATGGTAACAGTATGTATTATGCACTATGTACATACCTATGCTGTTGATGATAACAACTAAAATATTTTTGTAGTAGATTGACAAATGGCTTAAAACGCATGAGCTGCTACATAGGCCTTGAGACATTACTAACCCACTTCAGTACAGAACAAAAACATATTCACATTTCCAAAAGAGGCATGGTTTGGGCCTGATAGTGACTTTTCAAGATGAGATACCCCAACATCTATGTGATGTAACCTTCCATCTGCAAATCTTCCTTCAAGTATCACATTTCTCACCATCACTGAGTTTTCAACTGAAAATACCAGAGGACAATAAAATGTCTGCGGTATATGTAACACTGTCACCAATGTGAACACATTCCTGCCTTTTTCAATCAATTTAGTTTGGCTTAATAATTCAAGTTGGTTGACACAGACTGGCCTATATGCACATTTGTAAAGGACTAAGGCATTACGTAAATATGCTGCTATATATGAACTGACTTGAATCTTGTAGTGAAAACATATTTCTAACATATTCCAGATAAGGAATAATGCCATTAGTCTCGTTTTTCCAGTCCTTTTGGACCAGACGCTCATTATTGTTTGGTCACTGTACCAACTTACCAAAGTAAAGCTGGAAACATCCATTGTATCATAAGTGCTTAGTACGCCATGCCACTAGTAATAGGGCTTACATTACCTACTCACATTTATAATGGAGCATTGCACCTGACCCAATCCTCAAATGGGACATGTTTGGTATAAGTGTTCTAGGCCAGGGCTAGAAAACATTTCCTGCAGTGAGACCAGCTCCTGATTACTCTAAATGATTGTGAGATACTAAAGGCCAAACAACATGTACATTATTTGCACATCTACATTCGCTTCATGCCTAATCTTCCAAAAGCCAGATACTATGGTTTGCACCACATACAGTGACTAAGGGCAGTGTGGCATGGCTGCCAGGTCTCAGTGACAACATGGTTTTTGGTGATGTATATCCATGTGTGTGTAGTAATAAGGCATACTTGTATGGATGATTGAGAACCTGTATCATTTAGACTTACAACACAGGAAATACCACAGGAAATACCTTTCCCCATTTGTCGCATCATAACATGTTTGAAACATACAGATACTCTTATTTCAATATATGGGATGTCATTTCACTTCACAGAATAGCATCCGATAACTCAATAACTTTTAAGATTCTTTTTGCACTTTACGTTTCACTCATTTCAACGTCGGCTGTATATTTTCACTTATACTAGTGGTACAGTGTCTACTGGCCACTGGAAGTAAAGGACCTTTATTTTGTCTAATGAAATCAGGAATTATGAGTAACATGAACTGAAAATTTAGCCTATTCTTTCAGATGACTTTTCATTTCAATGTACAGACATTTCTAACATTGTTAAACAACATTCTGTACCCAGCTAAATCATTCAGTTCACTACATTCCAATAACAACATTTTACCTATGAACAAAAAGGGACAAATTAGCCTGTGTACAAAGGAGGAACTATTTACTGAGACAAACATTCCCCACTCAAACATGTACCTGTTCCTCTGGGTTCCAATAAACCTGGCTGTACAGGGACAGGACCTCCCTTATGGGAGAAGCTCCAATTCCTCCGGGGAGAAGGCAGGGCCCTGTTACCTGCTTTGCCTGGCTTCCTGGCTCCCAGAGGTCAGTAACAGCAGCAAACATTGAGGAGGTGTTATTGGCTGCAGTGGTAGGAGGCAAATTAGCTTTTTTCCAGATGCTGCATACAAGTACATGGTGTTTTCACTCTATGACGGAGCTAGACACATCCATTGGCTTTCCTGCATAACCATCACACATGTTAGCCTATGGCAGTATCTATCATGGAGTATTACAAATACTACGAGGTCAACTTCCGCCAACGGCCGTTGGATAGCCAATGTCCTTATAGCAAGGTCAGGCTCCCGCCATTTTTGGATGTGAACCTGTGTATTTTTAATATGTTTGCGCATCACCAGCAATAAAATCATTGCTACTTTGTATACCAATGTCAGATATGTACAGCACATTGGTTTTGCCAAAATACGGCACATTAAAAAGTGAACTGTTACTATGTTTGACATCAATAGTGCTGCGGTGTATGTTATACTTCAGTTAACAGTAATTGTAAAAAAATAATAAAAAAATAATGTCAGAGGTAAAGAAAATTAGATTTGAAGTAAAAAAAAGTAAAAAAAATTTGTGTCCATATATGAGACAATAAGATCACTCATCTAACCAAGACATAACATGTGTGTTGATTGTGAAAGTCTTGTATGACAATTTTAAGTGATAGTTTGTTTTCCTTACATGCAGAACTATGTACCCAGGGATGGATAGAAGAAGAAGATGTCCTCAAGTCTTTAGAGCATTTCCAAACCTTGCCATCATGAAGGAAAGGGACACAATTTAAAAAAAATAGAGATTAAATGGGCAAACTAACTGGATTTATGTCACCAGCTGGAGCCTTATCTCCTGCCTCACAATAGGAATACAACATCAATAACATCAGTAATGAAACTCATGGCAGTACTTAATTGTGTGGCCACTGGATATTTTCAATATAATGTGACAGTATCTGGAGGAATGCCACAGCCAACTTTCAGTTGTGTGCTACAAGAAGTCCTTGCTTTAAGGATGAGACACATTAACAGCTTCATCCAGTTTCCAAGAGTCCAGGATTTGGTCAATGTGAAGGGAGAATTTTATGATGTGGGAGGCCTACCACATGTGATTGGAGCAATTGATGGCATACATATTGCCCTCGTGCCTCCACACCCCAGGGAACAGGTCTCCCACAATCAGAAGAAGTTCCATTCCATCAATGTGCAAGTCGTCTGCTTACTAGATTTCTACACATCAAGTGTGTGTGCCGCTTTCCAGGGTAAACACATGATTCCTTTGTATTACGGAACAGCAACATACCTCTACAAATGTTACAACTTGGACCTGAGAGAGCCTACCATGTTGGTAAGTACAATATGACTTGAGGATCATTTGCTTTAATCCTAGTTTAGGAATGTACAATGGCTTGATATGATTTTAATCTATCAATTTGTTGCTTCCATGTAGGAGACTCGGTGTATCCTAACTGACCATGATTGTTGGCACTGCAGAGGAATCCAAAAACACCAGTGGAAGTCCACTTCAATGAGGCCAATGGAAGAACACAGAGTGTGTCGGTGTCTGGACAAGAGCGTGGAGCTCTCTCCTCCTCACCCAGTAAGGTGTGCCAAATTATGAGTGCCTGCTCTATGCTGGTCAAAATCGCCCTGCCACTGAACTTCCAAATCATCGCAGAGGATGGAGACTGTGAAGAGCCAGCAGATGAGAATGTTGAAATGCCCAATAAAGATGACAGTGGTGAAGAGAAAGGAATTGAGATACATCAAGATATCATTGACCACTTCTTCGCCTGAGTGTAAGTGTACCCCTACATATTGTAACATCAAATGTCAGAACAATTTGAGACATACTGATCATATCAGTCTTTGATTAAGTATGAATGGTTAGTTCAGGAAAGTCCAAGACAACAATGTTTGCAGATCAAAGTTTCCCTACATTGACTACTGTGTTTATTGATATAGATTGTATTTGCCCGTGCTAAGTATATTTGTCTTACTAACATAATTTGAGTCACATTTCTAATGCAAAATCATTAATTTCCCCTTGTTATTTTGTTTTAGGATCCTTCACCATGTCGTCTTGATTTGGACATTTCAAAGTTGTGCCATTTGTACTGATATGCAGCTTTTGAAAAGTACAAATGGAGCATAGGCGGATCTTAGGAGAGACACCAACTTTGGATGTATAGATCTTGTACAGAGACAACTTGCACTGTGATTGAAGGGAAGTTCTTCAGAATGTATCAGACTCGTTTTCTGTTGGATGTTGCCACTAAGACAATATGTGCTGCTTAATTTGCCACATGTGTATGTCAAGCCATGAAAAACTAATCTCCCTTTGCATTGGCTAAATCTTCAATTTGTATTCAGTGTAGGAAGCTCTTGATGTGTCTCCTCATAGTTTTAAGAATTTTTTGTAGAATGCCACTGAATGGTGGTTGTAAAATTGCACCAGATACTGTCACAGTGTCCTGAAATGGTCATGTGGCCTCAATTGTTACTGCCATGATGTAGACTATTAGAGTTTTTGATGTAGGATTCCTAATGTGAGGCAGGATGTTTGGCTATTTAATTTGATTTGATCTACTATTCTCTTTTTTCCATGGTGTCAAGGTTCTGGTGAGTCAACCTTCAAATGGCACAGACTATTTGGGTTCTGCCTGGTTTGTGAAAAGCATCTTTGATTTTGTCAGGACTTGCTACCTACAAATGTATGACACCAAAACATTGTGATTTTATTGTTTCTTTTTCCATCTGTTTTTTAAAATGGGAAACACACAACCAAGTTGGTTTCTATTATTTGTTTTCGAATCATATTGTTTGACAGGTTTAAAAAATGATGGTGTACGGAAGACACAGAAAACGAATTACCATAATAAATATTATACCAGTCTTTGACTTTATTTTATGACATTTATTTTGAACAAAAAATGAGTGCAATATATTTCATACCAGAATAAAAAAGAACAAGAATAAAAAACGAAATCCTAGCATGGTGGATGAAATTTTGAGCCAGATTTACAAGAAAAAGGCACAGTGCGCTGCTGCGCAAAAATTACTAGCGCAGCACTGCATCAGTTTTTAAATGCATGGATGTGCCATATTTAAAAGAACACGATGCACCCCTGTGTTTACCTCTGCACTAACTTAAGCAGCCTGCACCAATGCAGGAAGTCTGCGCTGAGGGGTTTAATTGCTTATGTGCACGAAGGTGCCTCTTCCTGCACATAAACAATCATCCAGGCATTTTGCTTCTTCTGTGTGTGCTGCAGAATGCAGCACTTAGAAATGGGGACTTTGATTGGCAGTCAGGTTACTACCTGTCCAAGCAAGGACCCTCAATCTTGTCAGGGTAAAGGAGAATCACCCTCAGTTAACCCCGCTAACCCCTTGTAGCTTGGCACGAGCAGGCAGCCTAAATTCAGAAGCAATGTGTAAAGTATTTGTATCTCTGTAAAAATACTACAAAATTACACAATACAGGTTTAGAAACATAGGTAATATTTATCTGAACAAAACAAGACCAAAACGTCAAAAATCCAACATACACAAGTCAAGTTATGAATTTAAAAAGCAAAAGAGTCTAAAATCCTTTAGAAAACAGTGAGGACTTTGTTATCATACTAGCGTACCTGGGTAGCATCAAAATAAAGCTGCACTGGCCAGTGTGCGTTTGAAAAGGCCAGCGAATCACCGATTTCTCACTCGCAAGCAAGAGCGAGACTCATTCTTCCTCCGGTGGGGTCGGTGTTGTTTCTTCTCTCCTGCAAGATAACAATGCGTCGATCCGGACAGGTACCTCGGGTCCGGGCAAGCTTTGTGTTGATTTTCCACACCCAGCAATATTGCATCGAAATCCGGTCGCATGGTGTCAAGAAACCACACTGTGTGGTGGATTGCGTCATTAACAGTGGGCGTTGAGCATTGTTTCTCCAGCTGCGTTGCTTCAATCTTCCCGCCGTGATGCAGGTGGAGCATCAATGTTAGCCCCGAGGCCGGCGGCACGTCGTTTTTTAGCTATGAGGTGGGTGGTGCATTGAAAGTTTCCCCACACAGCGGTCTTTGTTTGGATTTCTGTCCTTTTCCACCAGCTGCACCTTTTAAGGGCCCAGAGACAGGTTAGGGCACCACTTGGCAGGCAGGACTCTCAGTAGAAAGCCCAAGTGCTGACAGAGAGAAGTCCTTGATGTCCTGGAGACATCAACAACAGGAGGCAAGTTCAGTTCAAGCCCTTGGGGATTCTTCACCAGTGGGAAGTCACGCAAAAGTCAGTCTTTGTCCTCTCTCAGGCAGAAGCAGTTATTGCAGGCCAACCCAGCAAAGCACAGTCACAGGCCAAGGGGCAGTACTCCTCCTACAGCTTCTCCAGCATTTCTCCTTGGCAGAGGTTCCTCTTGGTTCCAGAAGTAATCTGATTTTCAGGGGTTTTAAGTGCTGTTCTTATACCCTTTTCTGCCTTTGAAGTAGGCCTACTACAAAGAAAAGTCTCTGCTGTTTTCAAGATCCTGCCAGGCATACTTTCAGGTGTAAGTGACCACTCCTCCCCTCAGCCCAGATGGCCCATCAGGATATGCAGACTACACCCCAGCCCCATTTGTGTCACTTTCTGAAGAAGTGGGACGTCCTCTTGCCATGCCTTCTGTTTGCTTACAGGGAGGAGCCTCACAAAGAGCTTGGCTTCAGTTCTTTTGAGCTGTTGTGTGGCCACCCTGGGAGGGGACCTTTGAGTCTGTTAAAGGAGGCTTTGGATCAAGCTCCTAGTAAACCCCCCCAAGATTTCTACAGTTACATGTTGACTCTGAGAAACCAGACTGCCCACTTCAGAGCTCTCGCATAAGAGAACCTGGAAGAAACACAGGAAGACATGAAACGCTTGTATGACCAGAATGCCACTCTAGTCGAGTTTCAACCTGGTCAAAAAGTGTGAATAATGGCACCAGTAGAGCCCAGGGCACTCCAGGACAAGTGGCCTGGGCCATTTGAGGTGGGGGAGAGCAAGAGTGAAGTCACCTACCTGGTGGACTTGCGGACTCCCAGGAACCCTTTAAGGGTCCTGCAAGTGAATCAGCTCAAATCACACTTTGAGCAGGCCTAATTGTTCTTGCTCCTAGCAACAGTTGATGGAGTGGAGAAAGAGAGTGATCCTCTTCCTGAACTCTTATCTGCTGGAGAAAAAGATGGGTCTGTGGAGGGAGTGATCCTCTACCCCTCTGTGACGTCAGAGCAGCAGAGGGACTGTCGGCAGGTGTTGGGTCAGTTTGCCTCACTGTTCTACCTGATCCCAGGGGTCACACATTTGTGTACCCATGATGTGGACACTGGGGACAGTCCCTCCTCTTAAACACAAAGTTTCCAGAGTGACTGACAGGGTGAGGGCTAACATTAAAGATGAAGGCCCTCATTACAACCCTGGCGGTAAATCCATGCAGAAGATTGCCAACATACCGTTGCGGCTGCGGAATTCCGCTACAGGTATTACAACTCACAGCTCAGAATCTGCCACAATACAACACCCACACAAGTCCGCCACACCAAAGGTCAGTGCTAAACTGGCGATACCAAAACCCATTCCATAACACCAAAAGGAATACGCCCACACTATCATGACCCACGAATCAACGGGGCGGTCTTTCAACTGTGGTAATCCATTGGCGGTACACACCGCCGAGCTCAAAATACACACACATTTACAAAACACAACCACATTGGACAATTCCAAATACACACACCCGATACACATACACATACCACATCCACACACCCAATCCAATATAAAGCACACACCCACATCACCCACAAATCCTTACAACCAAAAATGTGAAAGAAGGCCAGAGAGAGAGATTAGCTAACACAACACCAGCATCCACAGACACACAACACCATCACTAATACAACATCCACGCACCTCAAACAACACACACTAACACATCCCCTCACACGTCACAACAGACAGCACCTCACACATCACCCACACCACTTCATAGCACCTCAAAGACAGCACAGGTTTTCGGAGGGTCATGGTGGAGGAAATCATCCGGGTAGAGCCAGAGCTATTCGGATCACAGGTGCAGCAGACGTCCAATGCTAGGAAGATGAAGCTATGGCGGAGAATCGTAGACAGGGTCAACGCAATGGGACAGCATCCAAGAACACGGGATGACATCAGAAAGAAGTGGAACGACCTACAGGGGAAGGTACATTCTGAGGTAACCAGACACCAGATTGCTATACTGTACAGAGGACCACAACTATCAACATGGGAGGAGCAAGTCTTGCCGATCATCCAGCCTGAGGCCCTCGCAGGAGTAACAGGAGGACTGTACTCTGGTAATTCAAATCTTAACTACCATCTCCCCCCTCCCCACCTGCATGCCATCACATACTCCCACCCTCCCCCTCCACCCATCACCCCAACACCCCACAGATACCCCACTACCACAACCCACACATCCCAAAATCAAGCCCTGCATGTAACACCAATGCATGGACACCCATCACCAAAGCATGTCCAGTAGAGAGACTCACTCATGCCCCAAAAGCACCAATCACACAAGTGCCACGGCAATAATACAAGCAAAGGAGTAGAGTTTAACTCACCCATTGCACAAGATGGCGCACACAGATACTAAGATTATGCATTCACACCCCAACAGGACCTATACCCAACGTCACTGGACAGGAGGTGCCAGACATATCCAGTCCACACACAGAGAAGGCCCACAGTGATGACAGCAGCCCAGCACGCCTGGATTAAGATGACCAGCCCGGTCCATCAGGGACCACAGTACAGTTTGTTCCCCTGACACAGTCACACACCACCACATAGCTTACCCCTCAGGAAACACCACCACTGCACCCACCCAGCGGCCCCATCCCTCTGTCCCCAGGACACGTCAATCAGCAGTGTGTCCACCACTACAGAGAACCCAGGCAAACCCACTAACACAGGATGATCAGGGACCTAGGGGCAGAGGCAGTGGGCACACGTTTCAGGGGACAGAGGCACAGGACAACAGGGAAGCTGGACAGACTGTTGTGTGACAGGGGGAGGACATGCCCAGGGAACCTACTCTCCACGAGGCACTCTCCAACATCATGGGAGCTTACCACCATTCCCAGGAGACCATGGGCATGGTACTGGCCAAGTTTCAGGAGACCCAGCGGCTGCAGGAGGAACACTACCTGGGGATCAGGAAGGACTTGAAGTCCATCAATACCACTCTGGTCACCTGTGCAGGGGTGCTGGCAGACCTTGTAAACACCAGGAGGGACAAAATGGCACACCAACGGGCCCCTGACACTAGCCTGGATGATGAACAGCCCTCCACCTCCACCGGTGCTAGTGGACAAGAGGCACCACCACAGGAACAACAGGCGACCAGCACCCCACCCCCTGCAGAAGAAGAACCACCCCGCAAATGGTCCCTGAGATCCAGGAACAAGACAGAGAACACTGCCAAGACCCCTGCCAGGAAATAAGACCGACCAGAATGTCACCCTTCTGTCCCACTTTGTCACCCTGTCCACCTTAAACTGCCATTGCTCCACTTCCTATGCCCCATTGGACAATGCACCTGTGATACCAAGAGACTGGACTCTACTATGGACATTCGTCCACCATCAACCCAGCCCATTTCACACCCTCTCCACTTATTTGCACAGAAATAAACACCCTTGAATCACAAAACAATCTGGAGTCAGTCTGTGCTTTCACAAATGTGTAATTGCAATATCTCTGGAATATAGCAATGTCAATGTACTTGTTCACATACCAAGGTTACACATCTGTAGGCTAGCAGTAAACAGAGCAGAGGGCACAAAGTGGGACCCAGATCTATGAAATGGAAAGGCAAAGTAACAAGTCAGGGTCCATACACTGAGTGAAAATGACAGACCTATGCCAGCTCTAACAATAGTATGAAATGTGGGTAGCAGTTACATCTTCTTACCTGTGTCTCACTGGAAGAATTGCATGATGATGTTGTTTCGGTTGTCAACATCTTCTTCTTCTGCCTTCTCTTCTTCACTGTCTACAGGCTCCACAGCTGCCACAAGACCACTATCTGGCCCATCCTCCTGCAGAAAAGGCACCTGGCGTCGCAAAGCTAGGTTGTGCAACATACAGCAGGCCACGATGATCTGGCACACCTTCTTCGGTGAGTAGTATAGGGAGCCACCTGTAAGATGGAGGCACCGGAATCTGGTCTTCAGGAGGCCGAAGGTGTGTTCTATAATCCTCCTAGTTCGCCCATGTGCCTCATTGTAGCATTCCTCTGCCCTTGTCCTGGGATTCCTCACTGGGGTCAGTAGCGATGACAGGTTGGGGTAACCAGAGTCACCTGCAAATGTTGAGGGACAACTCTTAGACAGACACTAACCCTTAGGGACAACCCTATACCCAGCCACTTACGTCAACTGTATTTGGACCTTGGGCTCACCTATTAGCCACACCTGGTGCCTCTGGAGTTGCCACATCACATAATGGATGCTGCTATTCCTCAAAATGTAAGCGTCATGCACAGAGCCAGGATACTTGGCATTCACATGGGAGATGTACTGGTCTGCCAAACACACATCTGCACATTCAGTGAATGGTAGCTTTTCCGGTTTCTGTACACCTGTTCATTCCTGCGGGGGGGAACAAATGCCACATGTGTACCATCAATGGCACCAATATTGTTGGGGATATGTTCCAGGGCATAAAAGTCATCTTTCACTGTGGGCAAATCCTCCACCTGAAGGAAAACGATATAGCTGCGCATGTGTTTCAGCAGGGCACATAACACTCTGGACAACACGTTAGAGAACATTGGCTGGGACACCCCTGATGCCATGGCCGCTGTTGTTTGAAACAACCCACTGGCCAAGAAATGGAGTATAGAAAGAACCGGCACTAGAGGGGGGATTCCTGTGGGATGGCGGATTGCTGAAATCAGGTCTGGCTCCAACTGGGCACACTGTTCCAGGATTGTTACACGATCAAATCTGTAGGTGATAATAATGTGTCTCTCTTCCATTGTCGACAGGTCCATCAGGGGTCTGTATACCGGAGGATGACGCCATCTCATCACCTGCCCCAGCAGACGTGCCCTATGGAGGAGAACAGCGAGCAGAGGGTCATCCAACACTTGGGTATCACAATGTGTTATTTAGTAAAACGTTGGAAATTCACTATGTGCCTTTATCTGTCTGTATTCCAGGCCTAAATAGGTGTGACACAGTTTTTTTTCAATGCCATGTGGCCTTTTTAAATGGCGGCTGCCTCACCTGTAAGATGGGACAAGGAGGAATGAGGTAACTGCGCCGGCGTTGTACACCATCGCGGTAAGTGGTCGAAGACCACGGCACAATTCAGCATTGGTGAACATTGGGCCCTCTGGGTCCCAGGAGCCTATGACGATGTACACCGGCGGGGACGGTACGCACCGCCGCGGACTTGGCTGACATTTTCTTACTGTTCCCTCACTTGATACCTGACATTCAACAGCAGAGGACCTACACTGCAAGTGCTGCTGTGACCTGTGTCTGGAAGCGACGATGGCTACAGTGTCTGGGGAAAGAGCCCCTGCCTTCACTTCAGAGGAGTTGGAGAAACTGGTGGATGGGGTCCTCCCCCAGTACACAAAACTGTACGGTCCTCCAGACAAACAAGTGTTCAGCAATGAGAGAGAAGAAATATACGTGATAGAAACATTCATTTTTACTTTTCTTTACCTCTAGGTCAGCACCCACCAGAGAAGGGTATTTGGCATGCCATCGCCAAGGACATCTAGACTCTGGGGGTCCACCATAGACGGAGCACCCACTGCCGTAAAAGATGGGAGGACCTGCGCCGCTGGAGCAAGAAAACAGCAGAGGCCCAGCTGGGGATGGCCTTCCAACGTGGAAGGGGTGCCTGTCGCACCATGACCCCCCTGATGTACCGGATCATGGCGGTGGCCTATCCAGAGTTGGATGGGCGCTTGAGGGTATACCAGCAGCCACAAGGGTGGGAGTACACTCTTATTCAGCTGACTCTGCATGCTTAACGAGGTATCTGGGTGATTGAAGTGGGCTGTGGGTTCCCCTAGGCCAGGACGAACTTGGTAGGCTAGGTCCCTTGTTAAGCAGGCTCTGTGGCACCCCAACCCCACTACTGGTAATAGCCATCTACACCTAGTCAGGCTCCTGTGACTTCCAGGTGTGCAGCAATTGGGCCTAGGCCTCGTCCCCCATGGCCATGTGAATTTTCTAGGAACTGTTAGTGCATGGCTTAGTGCATAGGGCTGCTCCCTGTGTGTTGTGTCCGCCAATGGTAGTGGTGTTGCATGCACTGAACATGTGTTTCTTCTGCCTTCCCCCCTTTTTGTTTTGTCTCCCTGTTCTTGTGTGCATTAGCATCACTTGGCAGAGGAGCATTGGCACCGGAGCAGGAGGGAGCTGCAACCCACATGGCCCTGGAGGGTGAAGCAATGGAGTCTGAAGCGGAAGCCACCAGTGGCACTGAGGGCGAGGGGAGCTCCACGATGGGGACAGGAGCATACACCAGCTACAGCGACTCCTCCTCTGATGGGAGCTCCCTTGCGGGGGTGGGCACCTCTGTGCCACTGCACCAACAGGTACAGTCACCCCCCCCATAACAGCACTGCCCTCCCAGCAGCCCCTCAGCGTGTGTCCCGTGCCCCGCTCACCCAGGAGGGTGGGCATCTCCTTCGCCCCAGGCACCTCAGGCCCTGCCCCAGTCCGCCCTGCTGCCCTCAGTGAGGAGGCTATTGACCTCCTGAGATCCCTCTCTGCTGGGTAATCTACCATTTTGAATGCCATCCAGGATGTTGAGAGGCATTTGCAACAAACAAATGCATACCTGGAGGGCATTCATTCTGGGCAGAGAGCATTTCAGGCTCCGGCCTCAGCACTGATGGCAGCCATTGTCCCTGTGTCCAGACTCCCCCCTCCAACTTCCTCTACCCAGCCCCAATCCCCTGTACCTCAGCCTATCCCAAGCACACCATCAGACCAGCATGCACACTCATCAACACACAAGAGTGGAAATGGCAAACATGAACACCACACATCCCACAAGCACTCACACAAGCACCATCCCCATGCAGACACAGCAACATCCACTGCTTCCACTGTGTCTCCCTCCTCCACATCCTCCTCCTCTCTCCCAGTGTCGTCTCCACTCACACCTCCATGCACTACATTCTCAGCCACTACCTCCATCACCAGCAGGCCCATCACCACACACCGCTCATGTGCAATCACCACCCCCACTGCCATTCACACATCCCCAGTGTCTTCTCCCAGTGTGTCTGTGAGCCCTTCTCCCAAAGTACACAAACACAGGCACACACGCACCCAACAGCCATCCACCTCACTACAGCCTCCGGCCCATGCACCTTCACCCAAATTCAGCAAACAAACAGCTCCTACAACCACTACCTCTTCCTGCACTCCCAAACCCCCTCCATCTTTCCATTCCAGTGTGTCTAAGCTTTTCCTGGCTAACCTTGACCTCTTCCCTACACCTCCCCCCATCCTTCCCCTAGGGCCAGGCTTTCCAGGTCCCAGCTGAGCACCTCAGCCACCAAATCCCAGGCACAGTTGTGCCAGCAACTGTGAGGTCATTGAGTGCGCCACCCATCAGGGCTGCCAGTGTGCCACGTAGCGAAGCTAAGGACATTCTGCCACCTGCCAAGGTGAAGAAGGTGGCCACATCCCGGAGGGAGAAGCCCCACCTACCAGCCACCAAGGGCTCATCCAAAACAAAAGGGGACAGTGGCAAGACACCAGCGGCACCATCAAAGGTGGGGAAGGGACACAAGCCGAAGAGCAAGTCAGGACAGGGCACGGTGGATACGACTGACGGACTTGAGTCACCCCTTCTGTCAACCAATACAGCAACCTGTACGGCGGCAAACACCGCCACCAGCACCGCCACCAGCACCGCCACCTGCACCTCCACCAGCACAGCCACCTGCACCGCCACCTGCACCTCTGCAGCCTCAGCAACAGTCCCCAGCATCTTCCCCAGTAGGTAGCCGTCCGAGGCTACAGGAGACTTCCTGCTGTGTCCCTCAACAGGTGCTGACACATGCACCACCGCCAGCACCTCCACCACAGACGCCACTGCGAGCACTGCCACCAGCCCGCAACATGCTCAGACAGTGGCACCACAGCTGACATGGCTACCATCCCCAGTGGTCAGATGTCAGAGGCTGGAGGAGACGTCCTGGACCCTGCCCAGCTTCCATGAGGCATGACTCTCATCACTGTTTGCACCTGCAGGTGGAAGGTGAAGCCGCAGTAGGGTGGGGTCTGTCTCTGCCTCCATGGCATATCATGCTACCTGTTCCTAGGCAATCACGTGGCACACACACCCATGTGAGGTAATGGGACCAGCCCCGCTGTATGTGGAGCAATATGGGAACCAAGCCCTCTCCAGAACCAGTGGAGATTCACATCCACCAGCTCAGTCCTTGGCAGGATGCAGCACTCTGGTCACCAAGCCCCATCCAGAACCAGTGGCGATTCACATCCGCTACCTCAGTCCTTGGCAGGATGCAGCACTCTGGGCACCAAGCCCCCTCCAGAACCAGTGGAGATTCACATCCGCTACCTCAGTCCTTGGCAGGATGCAGCACTCTGGGCACCAAGCCCCCTCTAGAACCAGTGGAGATTCACATCCGCTACCTCAGTCCTTGGCAGGATGCAGCACAGTGGGACTGTTATCCACTTTAGAGACTGTGGCAAACCACCCACTGGAAAGACTTGAGAGACTGTGGCTTTGCACTCCCCAGGATACTGCAGTGGGCATGGAGCCCCCTCATGCAGCAGTGGTGTTGTGCGTTCATCCGGCTGAGGTGCCCCCCCCTTCCCTTCCCCCTGAGGTGCCTGTTTAATTTCAATATGATGCCCCAGCAGTGTTCTCTCCGTTTCGTGTCAGGTATCTTGTGTGGGCTTCGCCCTTGCATTTTGGGACCACTGGTCCACGGACAATGATTGGTACACTATCTGGACTTGTGTACTTGGAGTGCATATTTGTATATTCTGATGATTTAGATTTTTGCCTATCTGATTTTTCTATGATTACACTCGTTACAATCATTTCATTTGGTCCTTGCGTTATTCCAGGGGATGATTTGTGTAAATGTAATGTTGCTGCATGTATTGCGTGTATGTTGTGGGTGAGGGTGGGGGTATGGCGTGTTGTGCGTGTTTGTCACTCACTTTTCCCTCCCCTCCTCCCCTGTGTTGTAGGTGCAGTATTCACCGTGGTCGTCAACGGCGTTTGTCCTGCTCCTGATAGAGCAGGAGGAAGACCAGCATGGGCAGTAAGTGTAACTCGGGCTCCATGGTGTCCTGGTTCCTCGTTGGATGTCGAGAGGTGAGTGGTTTCCCTTCTGTGTACTGTTTCCACCGTGCTTTTGATAGCATTGGTTCCGTCCCGGAAAAGGTGGCAGATAGGCGTGTTGGAATACAGTGTATGGTACTTTGTCCTCCGCCTGTCTGTTGGCAGTGACCTCTGCGATGTTTGTTTCTACCGCCATGGCGATAGGAGTGCTAAAGTGGCTGTCTATGTAGCCGGTTGTGATTCCATTTTTTTCCGCCAGCCTGTTGACGGTATTACTGCCGCTTAAAACCGACCGCCAGGGTTGTAATGAGGGCCGAAGTTTCTAGAATGTTAGCATTGGGGGTTATCGAGTTTATCAGCAGCCCTTGGGCCAGCCCAGTGGCTTTTGGTCCCAAAGCCTGTTGCTCCTGGTGCCACTCAAGAACTCAGGTTCTGTGTGGACTACCAGGGACTCAATGCGGTCACCAAGACTGACACACACCCCATCCCCCGAGCTGACAAGCTCATTTACCTGTTGGGATCTGCCAAGTACCTAGGTATGTTTGATCTTACCTCTGGGTACTGGCAGATTGCCCTGACTGAGGGGGCTAAGGAGAGATCTGCATTCTCCACACCAGATGGGCACTACCAGTTTAGGGTTATGCCCTTTGGGATGAAGAATGCCCCTGCCACCTTTTAGAGGTTGGTCAACCAGGTGTTGGCCGGACTGGATGATCTCAGTGCCACCTGTCTGGATGACATTGCTGTCTTTAGTTCTACATGGGAGGAACACTTGCAACACCTCTGTAAAATGTTAGAGGCCCTGCAGAAGGCAGGCCTCACTATTAAGGCAAGCAAGTGCCAAATAGGGCAGGGTTCAGTGGTGTACTTGGGACACCAGATGGGGAGTGGCCAGGTGGCACCCCTGCAGCCAAAAACTGAAACCATTCTAGCTTGGGAACCTCCCAAGACCCAGACTGAGGTGAGAACCTACTTAGGTCTCACTGGATACCATTGGAGGTTTGTCAACAGGTATGGCACAATTGCTGCTCCCTTGACTGAGTTCATTAAAAAGAAAGTCCAGAAATGTGATCATGCCAGATGGCTTTTGATGCCCTGAAGGCTGCGATGTGCACAACACCTGTGCTGAAGACACCTGACTATTCCAATTAATTTGCTGTGCAAACAGACGCCTCAGAGCATGGTATTGGAGCAGTACTCTCACAACTGAATGAAGAGGGCTTAGATCAATCTGTAGCCTTTATTAGCAGTGGGTTATTTCCCACGGAACGTAGGGGGAGTGCAATTGAGTGTTAATCTTTTGCTGTGGTCTGGGCACTAAAGAAGCTAAGACCCTACTTGTTTGGGACTCACTTCCGAGTTCAGACAGACCACAGGCCTCTCAGATTGTTAGTACAGATGAAGGGTGAAAATCCCAAATTGTTAAGATGGTCCATCTCCCTACAGGGAATGCACTTTACAGTGGAACACCGCCCTGGCACCGACCACGTCAATGCTGATGGTCTGTCCAGATTCTTTCGCCTTAGTGATGGGAACTCCCAAGAGGTTGGGTAGTTGCTCCCCACTTTCAGTTGAGGGGAAACATGTGTTAGACTTGGCATAATTTGCATGGTCTCCCCTAACTTTTTTGCCTCTACTTCCTAGGTTGCTTCTGTTTGCACTGGACACTTTTACCACTGTTGACCAGTGCAAAAGTGTAAGTGTTCCCTGTATAAATTGTGTGTGCACATTGGCTTATCCATGATTGGCATATTTGATTTACTAGTGAGTCCCTAGAAAAGTGCACTAGAGGTGTCCAGGGCCCGTAAATCAAATGCTACTAGTGGGCCTGTAGCGCTGGAGCCTATCTCTCTCATAGGTTAACATGAGGGCTGCCTTAAAATATGATTACATTGCAAATTCCCATTGGGAACAGATAGACATGAAGTTTGGGGTCTCTGAACTCACAAATTAAAAAATACATCTTTTAGTGAAGTTGGTTTTAAGATTGTGTGTTTGACAATTCCACTTTTAGAAAGAATAATTTTTTTGATTAAACCATTCTGTGACTCTCCTTGTTTGCAGATTTCCTGTCTGGGTCAGTTTGACAGTTGGGCTGCTTGCACCTCTCCTCTAGACACTGACACAAAGGGAGCTGGGGTTTAACCTGCATATCCTGATGGGCCATCTGGGTTGAGGGGTGGGGAGGAGTGGTCACTTACAACTGAAGTGCTGTGCCTGTCCTCACACAGTACAGTCTCCAAACCCTTGGTATGTGTCTGGGGCCTGGCTTGGGCAAAGCAGGATCTTGAAAACAACAGAGACCTTTCTTTGAAGTAGGCATAATTCAAAGGCAGAAAGGAGTATAAGAAGAGCATCCAAATGTAGGAGGCTGGAAAGGCTTGTAGTGAGTACCAAGGGGTACTTACACCTTGCACCAGGCCCAGGTATCCCTTATTAGTGTATAGGGTGCTAGCAGCTTAGGCTGATAGATAATGGTAGCTTAGCAGAGCAGCTTAGGCTGAACTAGGAGACGAGTGAAGCTCCTACAGTACCACTAGTGTCACTTGCACAATGTCATAAGAAAACACAATACACAGATATACTAAAAATAAAGGTACTTTATTTTTATGACAATATGCCAAAAGTATCTCAGTGAGTACCCTCAGTATGAGGATAGCAAATATACACAAGATATATGTACACAATACCAAAAATATGCAGTATAGTCTTACAAAACAGTGCAAACAATGTATAGTTGCAATAGGATGCAATGGGGACACATAGGGATAGGGGCAACACAAACCATTTACTCCAAAAGTGGAATGCGAACCACAAATGGACCCCAAACCTATGTGACCTTGTAGAGGGTCGCTGGGACTATTAGAAAATAGTAAGGGTTAGAAAAATAGCCCACCCCAAGACCCTGAAAAGTGAGTGCAAAGTGCACTAAAGTTCCCCAAAGGACATAGAAGTCATGATAGGGGAATTCTGCAGGAAAGACACAAACCAGCAATGCAACAACGATGGATATCCAGTCGAGGGTACCTGTGGAACAAGGGGACCAAGTCCAAAAGTCACAGCAAGTCGGAGATGGGCAGATGCCCAGGAAATGCCAGCTGTGGGTGCAAAGAAGCTGCTACTGGACAGTAGAAGCTGAGGATTCTGCAGGAACGACAAGGGCTAGAAACTTCCCCTTTGGAGGATCAATGCCTCACGCCGTGGAGAGTCGTGCAGAAGTATTTTCCTGAAGAAAGACCGCCAACAAGCCTTGATAGCTGCAAATTGTGCAGTTAGGGTTTTTGGATGCTGCTGTGGCCCAGGAGAGACCAGGATGTCGTCAATTGTGCCTGGGGACAGAGGGGGCGTCGAGCAAGACAAGGAGTCCTCTCAGAAGCAGGCAGCAACCGCAGAAGTGCTGGAACAGGCACTACAAAGAGGAGTGAAACAGTGCTCACCCGAAGTTGCACAAAGGAGTCCCACGCTGCCGGAGGACAACTTAGAAAGTTGTGCAATGCAGGTTAGAGTGCCGTGGACCCAGGCTTGGTTGTGCACAAAGTATTTCCGCCGGAAGTGCACAGAGGCCGGAGTAGCTGCAAAAGTCACGGTTCCCAGCAATGCAGTCTGACGTGGGGAGGCAAGGACTTACCTCCACCAAACTTGGACTGAAGAGTCACTGGACTGTGGGAGTCACTTGGACATAGTTGCTGGATTCAAGAGACCTCGCTCGTCGTGCTGAGAGGAGACCCAGGGGACTGGTGATGCAGTTCTTTGGTGCCTGCGGTTGCAGGGGGAAGATTCCGTCGACCCACGGGAGATGTCTTCGGAGCTTCTAGTGCAGAGAGGAGGCAGACTACCCCCACAGCATGCACCACCAGGAAAACAGTCGAGAAGGCAGCAGGATCAGCGTTACAGAGTTGCAGTAGTCATCTTCGCTACTTTGTTGCAGTTTTGCAGGCTTCCAGCGCGGTCAGCAGTCGATTCCTTGGCAGAAGGTGAAGAGAGAGATGCAGAGGAACTCTGATGAGCTCTTGCATTCGTTATCTAAGGAATTCCCCAAAGCAGAGACCCTAAATAGCCAGAAAAGAGGGTTTGGCTACTTAGGAGAGAGGATAGGCTAGCAACACCTGAAGGAGCCTATCAGAAGGAGTCTCTGACGTCACCTGCTGGCCCTGGCCACTCAGAGCAGTCCAGTGTGCCAGCAGCACCTCTGTTTCCAAGATGGCAGAGGTCTGGAGCACACTGGAGGAGCTCTGGGCACCTCCCAGAGGAGGTGCAGGTCAGGGGAGTTGTCACTCCCCTTTCCTTTGTCCAGTTTCGCGCCAGAGCATGGCTGAGGGGTCCCTGAACTGGTGTAGACTGGCTTATGCAGAAATGGGAACCATCTGTGCCGATGAAAGCATTTCCAGAGGCTGGGGGAGGCTACTCCTCCCCTGCCTTAACACCTTTTTCCAAAGGGGGAGGGTGTAACACCCTCTCTCTGAGGAAGTCCTTTTTTCTGCCATCCTGGGCCAAGCCTGGCTGGACCCCAGGAGGGCAGAAACCTGTCTGAGGGGTTGGCAGCAGCAGCAGCTGCAGTGAAACCCCTGAAAAGGCAGTTTGGCAGTACCAGGGTCTGTGCTACAGACCAGTGGGATCATGGGATTGTGCCAACTATGCCAGGATGGCATAGAGGGGGCAATTCCATGATCATAGACATGTTACATGGCCATATTCGGAGTTACCATTGTGAAGCTACACATAGGTAGTGACCTATGTGTAGTGCACGCGTGTAATGGTGTCCCCACACTCACAAAGTCCGGGAAATTTGCCCTGAACAATGTGGGGGCACCTTGGCTAGTGCCAGGGTGCTCACACACTAAGTAACTTTGCACCTAACCTTTACCAGGTAAAGGTTAGACATATAGGTGACTCATTAGTTACTTAAGTGCAGTGGTAAATGGCTGTGAAATAACGTGGACATTATTTCACTCAGGCTGCAGTGGCAGGCCTGTGTAAGAATTGTCAGAGCTCCCTATGGGTGGCAAAAGAAATGCTGCAGCCCATAGGGATCTCCTGGAACCCCAATACCCTGGGTACCTCAGTACCATATACCAGGGAATTATAAAGGTGTTCCAGTATGCCAATCTGAATTGGTGAAATGGTCACTAGTCTGTTAGTGACAATTTGTAAAGAGAGAGCATAACCACTGAGGTTCTGGTTAGCAGAGCCTCAGTGAGACAGTTAGGCATCACACAGGGAACACATACCTATAGGTCACAAACTTATGAGCACTGGGGTCCTGGCTAGCAGGGTCCCAGTGACACATAACAAACATACTGAAAACATAGGGTTTTCACAATGAGCACTGGGTCCTGGCTGGCAGGATCACAGTGAGACTGTGAAAGCACCCTGACATACACTCACAAACAGGCCAAAAGTGGGGGTAATAAGGCTAGAAAGAGGCTACTTTCTCACACAACCCCCCACCCCCAAACGAAGGACAATAAGGCTAACCTTGGCCAGCTGAGACTTTATTGTCTAAGTGGTGATAAGTAGAGAGTAGCTCTGCAATAGACTGGTTACTCCCTTTATCATCCACTATATGGTTACCTCCCTGTGGGGATGTAAACCACCCTGTTTGGAGTTTTTTAGCTAAACAACAATGTGAAGATGTATTTTCAGAGTTTCTATCAGTAAGTTTTAGTTTAGAGCAGTGGGAATTATCCACTGAACCTATTTGTAATGATGGAAATGCCAGACAGGGATGCTGTCTCAGTAAAGCCATAGCTGGGCAAAAACGTTGTCCATATGACTGGAAGAGAGAACAGGGATGCTGTTTCTCTTGAGTTGGAGCAGGGCAGGGATGCTGTCCTATGAGCTCCACACTAGGGCAGGGATGCTGTCCTAAGTGTTGTGAGGTAGTGCAGGGTTTCTGCACTAAAGGTTCTCTGGGAGGGTTGGGGGGATGCTCCATGTTAATTAAAATGGTGCTCTTTTTCTCACCAATGTTAGTTATCCCACAGAGAGGTACTTCTACCTCAGGGAGTACAGTTTTGCCAACTGATGATTCCCTTGGAACAGGTGCCACCCCAGGAGAGGTTTCTCCCACCTCAGGAATGGTATCCTGAATGGTAGGGTGGTTAGGGGATACTGTGATACCCCTTTTACCTGTTGTTGGACAGGGATCCTGAGTTTTCAGGCTTTCTCTCCTTTGCTTTTTTATTTCAGTAGTAATGAGAGGGAACAATTCCTCTGGGATGCCCAACATGGCCGCATGGGCATAAAACTCTACATCAGTCCAACCTGAGGCCTCTTGGTCATTACCTAAGAGACAGTCTACAGGTAAGCTAGGTGATACTACCACCTGCTTAGGGCCAGTAACTCCACCCCAACTAAACTGAATTATAGCTAAGGGAAGAAACTTAGTGGAGTTATGGACATCAATAATCTTATACTGTTGTCCAATGATGTGTTGTTCAGGATGCACTAGGTTTTCAGTCACCAAAGTGATACTGGCACCTGTGTCCCTGTAGGCCAAGGCCTTAACACCATTTATTGAAACTGTCTGCCTGTACTTATCCATTGTAAGGGGACAAGCAGCCAGTGTGGCAAGGCCAATGCCACTAGGTGTGACAGAAACTGTCTTGGGACTGACTACACCAGTTTCTACTATGGACCCATAAGTGAACCCAACTACACCCTTAACTTGACTGTTGCCAGCAGTCCCACCACTAGTACCACTACTGCTAGGGGCACTAGAGCTTGATGTATTAGTGGTGGTAGGCTCAGGGGGTTTACCTGGACAGGACTTATCCCCTGGCCTATGGCCTCTGTTTTTACACACAAAGCACCAAGGCTTTTTAAATTGTGTAGGTTGAGAAGAAGAGGAAGAATTTGTTTTATCCCCACCCCCTGAAGAGTGTTTAAGATTTGAAGTGGGATCTTTGGTTTTACCCTTATCCCCATTCTTATCTTGAGATTTTTCACCATCTTGCTTCTTATTGCCATCTTTGTCACCCCCTGCATGAACTTTTCTGTTCACCCTTGTTCTGACCCATTTGTCTGCCTTCTTTCCCAATTCTTGGGGAGAGGTCAGATCAGAGTCCACCAAGTACTGGTTCAACAAATCAGACACACAATTATTAAGAATATGCTCTCTCAGGATTAAGTTATACAGGCTTTCATAATCAGTAACTTTACTGCCATGTAACCACCCCTCCAAGGCCTTCACTGAATGGTCAACAAAGTCTACCCAGTCTTGGGAAGACTCCTTTTTGGTCTCTCTGAACTTCATCCTGTACTGTTCAGTGGTTGAGCCATAACCATCCAGGAATGCATTCTTAAGAACTGTAAAATTATTGGCATCACTTTCTTTCACAGTAAGGAGCCTATCCCTACCCTTTCCACAAAATGATAGCCATAGGATAGCAGCCCACTGCCTTTGAGGGACATCCTGTACAACACAGGCCCTCTCAAGTGCAGCAAACCACTTGTTAATGTCATCCCCCTCCTTATAAGGGGGAACTATCTTGTGCAGATTCCTGGAATCATGCTCTTTTGCAGGATGACTGTGGGGAATACTGCTGCTGCCACCATGGGTTTCTAAACCCAATTTCTGTCTTTCCCTTTCCACTTCTAAGGACTGTCTATCCAAATCCAGATGTTGCTTCTTGAGCTTCAGTCTGGTTTGTTAGACTCTCAATCTATTGAGCTCCCTTTCTAACAATCTGTCATCAGGGTGGGTGGGAGGGACATGCCTTGAAACAGAAGTGAGGTGAGAATGTACAGAAGGAGACCCATTCCTTACAGAAGGCATCCTAACAGCTTGGTTAACAGAAACATCACTTCTACTATGGTGAGAAGGAATACTCTTGCTATGATGTGAGACAACACTATCAGTATGGTGTGAATCTACATCAGTACCAACTATGCTAGGCTGTCTAGTAATGGGCAGGCTAGGAAGTTTCTTTCCTGAATCTTTTTCTAGGGGAGTCCCTGGATCAAATTGGGAACCATTAGCTACTTTTTCAACAGAAGGGGCACCTCTGGCCTTATCCTGTTCTATAAGCATGTTAACCAACAGTTCTCTGGGGGGATTCTTTCCTACACTCAAACCTCTCTCTATGCAGAGACTCCTTGCTCCTTTCCAGCTAAGGTGATCATATGCAAGTTTGGACAGATCAACAGTTTGGCCTGTGCCAGACATTTTAGACAGTGTTTAAGTGATAGAAAAAGAGAAAAAAAGTTTTTCAGAACTTTTTAGAAAGACAGAAAAAAACTTTTTAAAACTTTTTAAGAACTTTTTAGAAAGTTTAGAGGTACTTTTCATCACTTAGAAAAGAGTGAAAAGAGGAAATGCAAAACTTTTTGGTTAGGTGTACATACACTGAACTTGTTTTATATATTTTTCTCTTATGAAAATTACAATGACAAAAGTGGTAAGTAGTTTACAAGCACTTATCCCACCGCTGCACAACCAATGTGGGAGGCTGGACTGGCTTGTAGTGAGTACCAAGGGGTACTTACACCTTGCACCAGTCCCAGGTATCCCTTATTAGTATATAGGGTGTCTAGCAGCTTAGGCTGATAGATGATGGTAGCTTAGCAGAGCAGCTTAGGCTGAACTAGGAGACGAGTGAAGCTCCTACAGTACCACTAGTGTCACTTGCACAATATCATAAGAAAACACAATACACAGATATACTAAAAATAAAGGTACTTTATTTTTATGACAATATGCCAAAAGTATCTCAGTGAGTACCCTCAGTATGAGGATAGCAAATATACACAATATATATGTACACAATACCAAAAATATGCAGTATAGTCTTACAAAACAGTGCAAACAATGTATAGTTACAACAGGATGCAATGGGGATACATAGGGATAGGGGCAACACAAACCATATACTCCAAAAGTGGAATGCGAACCACGAATGGACCCAAACCTATGTGACCTTGTAGAGGGTCGCTGGGACTATTAGAAAATAGTAAGGGTTAGAAAAATAGCCCACCCCAAGACCCTGAAAAGTGAGTGCAAAGTGCACTAAAGTTCCCCAAAGGACATAGAAGTCATGATAGGGGAATTCTGCAGGAAAGACACAAACCAGCAATGCAACAATGATGGATTTCCAGTTGAGGGTACCTGTGGAACAAGGGGACCAAGTCCAAAAGTCACAGCAAGTCGGAGATGGGCAGATGCCCAGGAAATGCCAGCTGTGGGTGCAAAGAAGCTGCTACTGGACAGTAGAAGCTGAGGATTCTGCAGGAACGACAAGGGCTAGAAACTTCCCCTTTGGAGGATGGATGCCCAACGCCGTGGAGAGTCGTGCAGAAGTGTTTTCCTGAAGAAAGACCACCAACAAGCCTTGCTAGCTGCAAATTGTGCAGTTCGGGTTTTTGGATGGTGCTGTGGCCCAGAAGGGACCAGGATGTCGCCAATTGTGCCTGGGGACAGAGGAGGCGTCGAGCAAGACAAGAAGCCCTCTCAGAAGCAGGCAGCACCCTCAGAAGTGCCAAAACAGGCACTATGAAGAGGAGTGAAACAGTGCTCACCCGAAGTTGCACAAAGGAGTCCCACGCCGCCAGAGGACAACTTAGAAAGTCGTGCAATGCAGGTTAGAGTGCCGTGGACCCAGGCTTGGCTGTGCACAATGGATTTCCGCCGGAAGTGCACAGAGGCCGGAGTAGCTGCAAAAGTCGCGGTTCCCAGCAATGCAGTCTGGCGTGGGGAGGCAAGGACTTACCTCCACCAAACTTGGACTGAAGAGTCACTGGACTGTGGGAGTCACTTGGACACAGTTGCTGGATTCAAGGGACCTCGCTCGTTGTGCTGAGAGGAGACGAGGGGACCGGTGATGCAGTTCTTTGGTGCCTGCGGTAGCAGGGGGAAGATTCTGTCGACCCACGGGAGATTTCTTCGGAGCGTCTAGTGCAGAGAGGAGGCAGACTACCCCCACAGCATGCACCACCAGGAAAACAGTTGAGAAGGCAGCAGGATCAGCGTTACAGAGTTGCAGTAGTTGTCTTCGCTACTTTGTTGCAGTTTTGCAGGCTTCCAGCGCGGTCAGCAGTCGATTCCTTGGCAGAAGGTGAAGAGAGAGATGCAGAGGAACTCTGATGAGCTCTTGCATTCGTTATCTAAGGAATTCCCCAAAGCAGAGACCCTAAATAGCCAGAAAAGAGGGTTTGGCTACTTAGGAGAGAGAATAGGCTAGCAACACCTGAAGGAGCCTATCAGAAGGAGTCTCTGACGTCACCTGCTGGCCCTGGCCACTCAGAGCAGTCCAGTGTGCCAGCAGCACCTCTGTTTCCAAGATGGCAGAGGTCTGGAGCATACTGGAGGAGCTCTGGGCACCTCCCAGGGGAGGTGCAGGTCAGGGGAGTGGTCACTCCCCTTTCCTTTGTCCAGTTTCGTGCCAGAGCAGGGCTGAGGGGTCCCTCAACCGGTGTAGACTGGCTTATGCAGAAATGGGCACCATCTGTGCCCATGAAAGCATTTCCAGAGGCTGGGGGAGGCTACTCCTCCCCTGTCTTAACACCTTTTTCCAAAGGGAGAGGGTGTAGCACCCTCTCTCTGAGGAAGTCCTTTGTTCTGCCATCCTGGGCCAAGCCTGGCTGGACCCCAGGAGGGCAGAAACCTGTCTGAGGGGTTGGCAGCAGCAGCAGCTGCAGTGAAACCCCTGAAAAGCCAGTTTGGCAGTACCAGGGTCTGTGCTACAGACCAGTGGGATCATGGGATTGTGCCAACTATGCCATGATGGCATAGAGGGTGCAATTCCATGATCATAGACATGTTACATGGCCATATTCGGAGTTACCATTGTGAAGCTACACATAGGTAGTGACCTATGTGTAGTGCACGCGTGTAATGGTGTACCCGCACTCACAAAGTCCAGGGAATTTGCCCTGAACAATGTGGGGGCACCTTGGCTAGTGCCAGGGTGCCCACACACTAAGTAACTTTGCACCTAACCTTTACCAGGTAAAGGTTAGACATATAGGTGACTTATAAGTTACTTAAGTGCAGTGGTAAATGGCTGTGAAATAACGTGGACGTTATTTCACTCAGGCTGCAGTGGCAGGCCTGTGTAAGAATTGTCAGAGCTCCCTATGGGTGGCAAAAGAAATGCTGCAGCCCATAGGGATCTCCTGGAACCCCAATACCCTGGGTACCTCAGAAACCATATACTAGGGAATTATAAGCCTGTTAGTGACAATTTGTAAAGAGAGAGCATAACCACTGAGGTTCTGGTTAGCAGAGCCTCAGTGAGACAGTTAGGCATCACACAGGGAACACATACCTATAGGTCACAAACTTATGAGCACTGGGGTCCTGGCTAGCAGGGTCCCAGTGACACATAACAAACATACTGAAAACATAGGGTTTGCACTATGAGCACTGGATCCTGGCTGGCAGGATCCCAGTGAGACAGTGAAAACACCCTGACATACACTCATAAACAGGCCAAAAGTGGGGGTAATAAGGCTAGAAAGAGGCTACTTTCTCACACCAAACACCCTGAAAATCAGATTATTTCTGGAACCAATAGGAACCTCTGCCAGGGAGAATAGATGGATAAGCTGGAGGAGTACTGCCCTTTTGCCTGTGACTGTGGTTTGCTGGGTTGGCCTGCAGTAGCTGCTTCTGCTTGTGAGAGGACAAAGACTGACTTTTGTGTGACTTCCCACTGGTGAAGAATCTCCAAGGGCTTAAACTGAGCTTGCCTCCTGTTGTTAAAGTCTCAAGGACATCAAAGACTTCTCTTTGCCAGCACTTAGACTTTATGCTAAAAGAGCTCTTGCCTGCAAAGTGGTGCCCGAACCTCTTTGGGCCCTTGAAAGGTGCAGCTCGTGGAAAAGGACATAAATCCATGCAAACACCACCATGCGGGGAAACTTTCGATGCACCACATGCCTCGCAGCTGAAAAACAGCGAGCCGCTGGCCTCACGGCTAACATCGCAGCTCCACTTGCGTTGTGGCTGGAAGATCGACGCAACACGGCTGGAAAAATGACACACAACACTCGCAGCGGTTGCTGTTAATGACGCAAGCCCCCCACGCAGCATGGTTTCTTGACACCGTGCGACCAGATTTCGATGCAACATTGCTCGGCACTGAAAATCAATGCAAACACTCCCCGGACCCGAGGTGCCCATCCGGATCGATGCATTGCTCTCTTGTGGGAGAGTAGAAAAGACGCACGCCAACCTGACTAAAGGAGGAATGAAGCATGCTCTCGCTTGCGAGTGACAAATTGACACATCACTGGCCTTTTCCCGAATACACCCGCCCATGCAGCTTTATTTTGACTCTACCCAGGTACTTTTGTACGCTAACAACGTTTTCACTGTTTTCTAAAGGAGTTTAGAATTTTTAACTTCACAACTTGACTTGTGTATGTTGGATGTTTGTAATGTGTGTCTTGTTTTGTTTAAATACATATTACCTATTTTTCTAAACCTGTGTTGTGTCATTTTGTAGTGTTTTTTACTGAGTTACTGTGTGTGTTAGTACAAATACTTACCACATTGCTTCAAAAGTTAAGCCTGCCTGCTCATGCCAAGCTACCAAGTGGCTGAGCAGGGGTTAACTGAGATTGATTCTCCTTTAGTCTGTCTAGAGTGAGGGTCCTTGCTTGGACAGGGGGTAACCTGACCGCCAATCAAAGACCCCCTTTCCAACAGCAGCACACAAAGCAAAAGAAAAAAACGAGGAGGAATAAAAGTATTCCTCCTCATTGCTCCATGCTAACGCCACCACTGAGATAACAGTAGATTTTGGTGCTGCCTCAGATTTACACATTCTTGGGCAGCATCAAAAGCAATGGGTGTTTCAGTAGAACTGCCACTGCAACACCCATTACTCGCCCCTCTGACACAGAAATCTGCATCGAAGGGTCCCATATTTACAGGGAGACATAAATCCACAAAAAACAGTGTTACACCTCATTGTAAATATGGATGTGGTTAGCACAACTGGAGCGTCGCAAAACGTGACGGTCCGCTGGCGTTAGGGCCTTGTAAATCTGGCCCTTTATTTGTTGAGCACATAATGTTTGGCATCCAATGTACAAAACAAAACTTTCCTCAGAAAAGGTAAATGTGTCCATGAGATAGACCTAGACCACAGTGAATGGTAGACAAACCTAGGCTTGAGCTCTTTTGGTGGTGGTTAAGGTCTTTCCATCCTCTTCTGGTGGTCTAGCTGATCAACCCCTTCTGGGGTGGGGCCACAAGTGCAGGTACAGGGTTCGATGAAGCAGTTTCATCTTGCGGCAGGGCCTCCCTGCCTGTGGCTGAGAAAAGTACATTTTGTCCATATGTTGAAGGACCACAGACGGGGCAGATGGTGTAGGAAAAGCCCTGCACATGTGAAGATAAATGTCAAACATCACCCCAGTCAAGGAGCACAAGTGGGAGTTGTGATTTTGCCGTTCAACAATGTGCTTCTTGTGCATTTGCTTAATCTCCAAAGTCTCTGTTAAGAACTAGGACATCATGTCTTGGGCTCGTTTAATGGTGGTCTGGGTGACGATGATGCCAGTGGCCTCACTGATTCCCTCTCATGACCCCTACTCCTACTATCCTGTGCCCTTGAGGCAGTATAGCCCATCCAACTGGAGGTGGTGGTTGCTCAACAGTAGCCAGGGCTGGGGTGGGAGGTGCAGGTGTAGACAGACTATGGCTCATTGGGGCTGTCTGCCCAGACAGACCAGATAGACCGGACATCCCCTTATCATCTGGACTTGCAAGAGTGGTGTTCTCATTGAAGGCCTGATCCTGGCCCTAAGTAGAGGTGTCTTCGGTTGCAGTTGGTGGTCCACTGGCCCTGGGTGTTGCACCTAATATGAAATACAAAAACATGGAATTAAAGGCCTGTATTGTACCTCAAATATGTCTTCAGCTACAAATGAAACAACCTAAAATATTTTTGATAATTAAAGGAATGCTTAGATCTTTGTGCAATTTGTTAACTTTTTACTCATGCAGGTTAATGTAGACAGATACACACTTCAGTAACAATGATGGAGAGATGTCCTTAAATGTAGAATGTTTTTGAGAGTGTACATTACATGTACCAGACATGCAACTCAACACAGTAGGGGAGGAGATTTGATAGCTGAGCCATTTCAAGGCCTACCATGGTACAGCATGTTGGATTAAATGCCTTTGGTCATCATATGGACTCTGCAAAGTAAATTGTGTATCAATACTATTTGTTATCAGCATGCCACAGAACATGTTTGGAAACCATTGAATCCACAAACTATGATTTATCCAAACAAGTAGATCAATTCAGTTTAGTCACTAGAAGATGACAACATACTGCATCAACACAGCAGATGAAATTTTAATACATACCATGAAATGGTGAATGACAATTACATAAAGCTTTTACTTTTGCCCATATGTGGAAGGAAAGGAAGTTTGGGCTACATAACGTTGCACTATTGTTTTGGAGAGACAGAAGCAGGTCATCATGATAGTTGTAGTCATTGTAAACACTATTGCCAATACTTGAGAAAAAGTGAAGTAACACAAACCTATATAAACTACTACAGTGAAAATGAACACATGTATATGACATGTACACATATATGTATATAATGTGAATAGGCTAAGATTACACTTACATAATGTGCGCTGCATTCTGCAGCAAACATAGAAAGAGCAAAAAGGCATTATTGATTGTTTATGTGAAGTAAGGTGTACTTTCCTGCACATATACAATCATTAAATAACTACACACATAGAACTAGCAGATCGCCAGGGACACCTTCCTGCACATAAACAATCATTCCCTCCAACGCAGGCACCCTTGCACTATGGTGGAAGTGTGCCTGTATTGGTGCTAGGCAGCAATTTTAGCACCATGGCTTGGGGAAACACAGGGATGCACTGTATTTTCATTAATACGGTGCATCCCTGCATTTCTGAAGTGATGCAGCGCAGCAGTGCGAATTTGAGCGCATCGCTGTGCCACTTTCTCATAAATGAGACCTTATGATGGTGTACTGAATGACAAAACATATACAGTACAGTACAGTTCAAAGACATCAGGCTCTAAATAAACAAAATAGCTAAATTACACCAAAAATACATAAAATATACACATTTGATTTTCACCCAAAAAATAAATCGCATGTGCTGCCATTTGCCCTAATTGAAGGAATTGCTTGTAGTGTTCTTCATGAAATCACATCAAATCTGCTGGACAGCTAGCATTCTTTTCTTACTGTAACCACCTCTATCATTCTGGCTTAGGTTAATTCCTGTTCGTACATGAAACGAACCAGAAGGCCAAGTGATTCAGCCCAGTGTCATTCAATATCCTGTGACATGTTTGTGCTTCGAGAAAGTGAATATGAGCACATGACTGATTTTACTTGTACCTTGGTGAAATGAGCCATGAGGCTGCGTGAATAATAACAGGCATCACACACACATGAACTGTGTTATATGGCCACAATGTCCTAGGTTTCAATTGTGGTCTCCATTTTTTAGACAGTCAGACTGGTAGGCGATCACTGGTATTAAGTTGTCGGCACACCCTTTTGTCTAATGAATTGGATTGTTGTTGCTTGTGTGTGTGGTGTCATTACCCAGCTTTTTTCTTGATGGGTTGTATGCTACACTGTGCTTAGAGCTTGAGGTTTGAGTTTAGAGTGTGGCCTCTGTCGACGAGTTTTGGCATTGTGTAGGGGAACCAATGGGAGGCTCCGATTGTGTTATGGTGTACTTGCAGCTAAGGTTTAGCAGACTGCAGAGTGAAGGGGGGGGGGATACATAGCTGCATAAGCTCATGTCCACTATCTAAGAGAAAGTTAGATTTAGCTATTGGCTTGCTAAACAGTAGCATCTGTAGCGGAAAAGCTAGGTCTTTACTGCCTTCTTGGATTAGAGGCTGTGGAAGATGTTTCTTATATTTTCCAGTAGTGATTTCAAAGTTTCTCAGAAAAGGAAGTTCCTCTAGTTCACAGGACGATCAGTAGGGATGCTTGGCTTGAGCACAGAGGCTTATTTTTATGAAAAATGGTTGGAAGGAGCACCTATTCTTTTTAGCCTGGTGTAGGACTTTAAGTGGTAGAGGAATGTGGTCACTGAGTTGGTGATGTCGTAGTTCTTTGGGAACTGCATTCTGTATTCTATCAGCACTTCATATTATGTAGAGTGGTGATGGGAGGTATAGTTTATTTGCCTGGTCCATATGTGATAGTACCAGGGTGACTGTGGCCTGGTCTTAAAGGAGAAAAAATGTGTCAAATGATTAGCATGAGGAAGACGCACTTATGGTAAATTATCTAGCTGGCGATAGGTATGCGTCCATGAGATGTCTTTTCAGTTGAGTCGGGGGCAGGCAGAGGAGGGTCGCACAAGATTGTGTGGGGCCACTTCACCCCATGTATGGCTGCTCTACTACCAAAAGGGGACCAAGTGTCTTGCTCACATTAGAGTCCACTTCACTCTTGCTATGCATGGAACAAATCTAAAGAAACAGAGATGTGAGGCTTGTCAGTCAGGCTTATCTCTGAGGCAATGTATAAAGTATTTGCACCAACACACAAAAGCAACACAGTTTGTATCCTTTTTTATTAAAAGGGGAAAGGGATAGACAGCCTGCTTTGCACCAGAAGACTAAGAGGCAGATTTACAAGAAACTGGTGCATCACCGCTGATGCACCAGTTTTTTGCGTCACCCCTACCCCACCTAATGGCACCATGGCTGAGACATTGTTTGAAATGGGGTCTCTAGTTGGCAGTCAGTTTACACCCTGTCAAGTAGGGACCCTCACTCTAGTCAGGGTAGGAAGATGCAAAGCTCAGATAACCACTGCTCACCTCCTTAATAGCTTGGCACAGGCAGTCAGGCTTATCTCTGAGGCAATGTATAAAGTATTTGCACAACTCACAAAAGCAACACAGTGAAAACATCACAAAAGGACTCCACAACACTTTAGAAAAATAGCCAATAGTTATCTAAATCAAACAAGACCAAATGACAAAACTCCAAAATACACAAAGATATGATTTTTTTAAGGTAAAAAGAGTTCTAATCCATAGAAATCAATGGATGCGTTGTTTTAGCACAAAGTACCTGATATGTGTGAAAAATAATGCTGCATAGGAGATCGTGCATCTGAAACACAAGCAATGTGTCGAATCCTTATTTGCAAGTGAGGCCGTGTGTAGGTTATTTCTCCATCGGGTAAGTGATGCGTCGGTTTTCGGATCAGCAATCTAGGGTCCGTGCAGTGATATTGAAGATTTTGATGCCCAGAGACGATGTGTGGAAAATCTAGATGCATGGCAGTGATGAATCCACATTGAGCTGGCGATGCAGCAATTTCACCGGCACTGCGCCAATTTTTCAGCCGCTGTGCAGGAGTTGCATCAATTTTCCAGCCACTCAGCTCCAGTGAGTAGATTTTCTCTCTCTGGGTCTGCCAGCTTATCCTTCCAGGGGTCCAGGCACTGAGTATGACACCACTTGGCAAGTCAGAAGGTCTCAGCAAGAGAGCCCAGGTGCTGGCAGAAGAAGTCTTTGATGTCCTTGAGACTTCTTAACAAAAGGCAAGCTCAGGTCAAGCCTTTGGAGAATCTTCACAAGCAGGATGCACAGCAAAGTCTAGTCTTTGTCCTCCTTAAGGCAGAAGCAGCAAGTCCTCCTCCAGCTCTTCTCTTTGGTTGAGATTTCTCTTGATCCAGATGTGTTCTCAAAATCTGAGGTTTTGGGTCCACTACTTATACTCATTTCTGCCCTTGAAGTAGGCAAACATCAAAGGAAAGTCTCTGTTGTTCACAAGATCCTTCCTTGCCCAGGCCTGGCTTCAGACACACTCTAGGGGCTGGATAATACATTGTGTGAGGACAGGCCTGTCAGGAAGGTGCATTTGTCAGCTCTTCTCTCCCTACTCTAGCCCAGGAAGAATCAGCAGGATTTGCAGGACACACCTGAGCTCCCTTTGAGTCACTGTCTAGAGGGAATTCACAAACAGCCCAACTGTCAGTCTGACCCAGACGTGGATTCCACAGGCAGGCAGAGGCACAGAATGGTAAAGCAAAAGAATGCACACTTTCTAAAAGTGGCATTTTCAAACAGACAATCTAAAAACCAACTCTACCAATTTTTAAATTGTGAGTTCAGAGACCCCAATCTCCGTATCTCTATTTGGCGTCAATGGGAAACTGCACTTAATATTTAAAAGCAGTCCTCATGTTAACCTATGGGAGAGATAGGTTTTGCAATAGTGAAAAAGAAATTTAGCGGTATATCACTATCAGGACATGTAAAACACACCAGTACATGTCATACCTTTTAAATACACTGCACCCTCCCTGTAGGACTCCCTAGGGCTTATCTTAGGGGTGACGTACATGAAGTAAAAGGTAAGGTTTGGGCCTGGAAAGCGGGTACACTACAAAACAAAAGCTAGGGCAAACAAAATATGCTCACTCGATGTGTTCATTATACTCTTGATGCAACAGTCTTTGGACAACAGTTCTCATTCCTTCTATATTTTATTGATTTTGTAGATTGTAAATTCAATCTAACAATCCAACTTCCTTGTTTACATTTAGGTGGTGGATTTGCCTGGAACCTGACTGCCTTTTTCCCTTTAGACTTTGGTTTTGTGATCCTTTATTTTCAAAAAAACATTTCTTCTCCCGTGCCTTTAGCTACTCAAGAATGAGAGGACACATATATAAGGAACTGATTTACAAAAAATGGCCAGATGTACTAAAGTTTCATTTGCAAAAAGTATCTGCAAATTGTACACCAACAATTGCAAATCAATTCAGATTTTCTTAACTTTCCTTTCTATTAATAGGCTGGTTTGGAAAATCACCAATCTGAGTAGGTCACAATTTCAACTACCTCATCATATTCATGACCTACGTCACAAATTTCAACTTGCTTCGATTGGACCCCATCACAGGGATAGTGGCCTTCTGGGGTCACCAGACTACATGTTTGTGATCATATTTAAAAAAAACACAATTATGTTTTTAACTTTCCATATGGCATATGGGTCTGCATTTAGGAATATTAGTATTTTGTAAACTGTTTAAGAGTTTTAAGTGGTCTCCTGGACTGTTGGCACCCCAAAAAAACTTTTATTTACATTCAAAATGGGAACCACTTCAACTTTGTGAATGATTACTACCTCCTTTAAGGAGTCAGTAACCTATCAATGGTTTTCAGTCAAAACTGCAGCCATTAATACATAACATGGTGAATCAAAAATTGGAAGAGATGCCACAAGCATGAGCCTTCCAAATTAGGATTTGCAATACATTTATAAATCCATTTAGCGATTCAGTAACCAGCTAGTGTTGGACTTGGCCCTATCTGCAGAGTTACCCCCAAAAGTTGTTTTACCTTCTCCCCTCATATGTTTCTTAATTATGTTTCTTCTTTTGTTTTTTGTTGGCCTTAGGACAATGTGCCTTTTACCACTGCTAATGAGTGTTAAAGTGCTTGGGCTCTCTTCTCTAAACATGGTAAAATTGGCTTCAACCGAATTGACACGCTTAATTTACTTGTAAATACATAGTAAAGTGCACTACATGTAACCAGGGCCTTTACATTAAATGTTACTAGTGGGTCTGCAGCACTTATTGTGTTACCCAATTAAGTAGACCTTAAAACATGACCCAGGTCTGCTATAGCATCTCTATGCACTTTTAAGCTGACAATTGGACTTGGCAAAATGACCCCTTTGCCAAGCCCAAAACTCCTTTTTTATTACCTATGTTACCCCCAAGGAAGGCCTTAAACAGCCACAGGGCAGAGTGCATTGTAATTAAAGAAATGGACATGTGTGTTTAATTTTCCAAGTCCTGATAGTGAAAAACTCCTAAAAAAAAAATTCTCTAGTGTGAGGCCTACTTCTCACGTATTATAACATTGGATTACTTTATCACATTTAATAAATGCTATTGTTTCATTGTAAAAAGGTATGAAAGTCATGTTTGGTGCCTGAGGGCTTGTAATTTATAATCTTCTTTGATAATAAAGTTAGGTTTTCACAATTTTAAAATGCCACTTTTAGAAAGTTGGCAAGTTTGTGCTGTGACCATTTGGTGCCTGCAGCCTGTTCCATGGTCACATGACTAGGTGTGAAAGGTAGTTGGTCTTTGGATATTCCTCCCAGCCAGCCACACAATAGAGGGATTTGGTGTGCCTGGATTGCCATCTCAGACAGGATAGGGGAAGGAGTTGAGCATAGCACCACTTGCACTTCAGTAGGCTCTGCCCTCCTCTCAAGCAAAGGATTTCACCCAACCTGTTATGCCTGTAGCCAGCTGGAGCCAGTGCAAGGAGGCAAGACATTTTTGACACTTCTTTTGTGGTGGGCGGAAGCCTACAGAATTTTCTCCCACTTCAAAGAAGGTATCAAGTCTTTAAAAAGAACCCTTATCCCCATTCTTCAGTTCACTTTCTCAACCTACAGAAGGACTCTCAGTGGACTGGCTGCTGCTGTGGACTGCTGTGCACTTTGAAAACTACACTTCTGCACCAAGAAGAACTCTTTTTCTGCCTGAATCCTGCCTTGAACCCTAGCAGTCTAGCTGCTGCCTGAGCTCTGCACTTCATCTTGAACCCAGATCTTCCAGAGAGGCTCTAAGGGCCAGTCGGCTGGCCTCCTGATCAGAGCTCCAGGAACATAAAAGGCTCCAACCATTTTAAACCTCCTCCTGGACCCTGTCTGAGAGAGTCCTGATTCTCCAAGTGGTGCCTCGCCAGTGCTAAAGCGACCGAGATAGCCCAAATCTAAAATTTGCAACTTAGACAACTTTCTGCCAAAAAGTGCTCTCAGAACCGAGAGGCGACTAGGACCTACATGCACGTCGCTCTGCCCAAGATACATTGCTGTTCCGTCTGACTTTGCTCCCCCTATGTTCTTCTCCTCAGCAGACAATCCTGTGCAGCATCTCTTGCAGAAGGTGTACCGTACCTTTTTGAACCCCTGTCGGCTACAGCCTGCAGATCCTCCCCACTCAAGATTTGTGACTTCCAAAAAAGTGACTAAGGGTCTGATTAAGATCTTGGCAGCAGTACTTCTGTCCCGCCACAGTGAGGCGGCCAAGTACTTCATCAAGCTGATGAAGTTTCAACAACTGTATTTAGATCAATTTCATTTCAACCTCTAGCCAGCCGCATTGACGGAGTGTACTCTTTTGCACCAACAGTATCGTGTAGCCAATGTGGCAAACTCCAATGTAGGCATATAGAACTCCATGACTGTTGGGACAGCAGGATTGCCCCAGCAATATTTAGATAACACAGTCATGCTGGCGGTGTTCTAGCGGCGGTCCTTTGACAGTGGCAGTCCATCCCAGGACCCATTCAGCATTGTACTATGGCTGTGGCTATCAGATGGATGCTAGCAGCACAGACCTGATATATATTAGCCAATTGTAAATACCTGCAAACCACACTATAAAACACACTCCATTTCAGACGTTGATTCTTTACTATTTCACTGCAGAACAACATTTTGCTGCTCAATTTGCCACATGGAAGTCAGGATTTTTAAACCTCTGTTTAGTTTCCTTTCCTTTCACTTGTTTGAGTTTTCATCAACTTTTGGGCCACTAGATTATTTTTTTAGTTACTCACTGTAGCAGGAAGGAGGAATTCACATTTTACAAGGGAGAATTTTTCAGTCATGGTGGATGAAAATATTAGAGTAGAGCTACAATTGTTTGGAGAACAAGTACAAAATACCATCATATCTCAGAAAAGGCAATTTAGACCAGAATATTTGACAGAGTTAATGCTGTAGCAAACAATCTGCGCATACAGGAGGAAATTAGGAAGAGATAGAAGGACCTGTAAGAACAGTGTACTCACTATCTTCCAAAAGTCATCTGGAGGCTCAGAAGACCGGTGGTGGTTCTCCCAGCACCTCACTGCAACTCTTTCCCTGTGTGGAGAAGGTCTTGCAGATCCTACGTCCGGAAGGCTTGGATTCTTTGGCGGAGAGGAGACTGGTAAGATGAACTAATCACAGATTTAGTTTTTGCCCTTAAGTTAGCTGTTCAGAATGTTTTAACCTCTTGGGTGCCTTGGACGAGATGATCTCGTCCAAGGCTACAGTTCCCCTGTGCCTTGGACGAGATCATCTCGTCCTAGGCACAGGGGAACTTGGGGGCGCGCTAGCGCGCCCCCCGTGCACCCCCCTCCCCCCCCCAGGCGGGGATGGAAGGGGAAGACCTTCCCCTTCCACCCCCGCCCCCCCCCACGGCAATCCGATGACGTCAGCGCGCGCACAGCGCGCTGACGTCATCTAGTGTTGCCGTGCGCGCTGGAAGCCATTTGCTTCCAGCGCGTCTACCGAGGAGGACGCAAAAAGTAAGTCCTCTTCGTTTTTGGGGGTCGGGGGTGGTGGAAACAGACACGGGGGGAAAGGAAAGGGTTTTTCCTTTCCCCCGGTGCCTGTTTTCATTAGATTCCTGCTCCACGATCGCGGGCAGAGCCCGCGATCGTGGAGCAGGAATCTCCACTAGCCACCAGGGATTTACTGTTTTCAATATTTTGGGGGCGACCCCTTGGGCAAGGGTCGCCCCCCCCGGGGGCAATTATTTTTAGTATTTCGCCCCCCCCTGGGTGCAGATCCACCGTTTTTTCGGCGGATCTGCCCCCAGGGGGGGGGGGAAACCACTAGACACCAGGGATAGTTATATTTTGCCATTATTTTGGGGGCGACCCCTTGGGCAAGGGTCGCCCCCCCCGGGGGCAATTTTTATTTGTATTTCGCCCCCCCTGGGGGCAGATCCGCCGATTTTTCGGCGGATCTGCCCCCAGGGGGGGCGAAAACCACTAGACACCAGGGAAAATTTATTATATTGATTATTTTGGGGGCGACCCCTTGGGCAAGGGTCGCCCTATCCCGGGGGCATTTTTTTATTGTATTTCGCCCCCCCCTGGGGGCAGATCTGCCGATTTTTCGGCGGATCTGCCCCCAGGGGGGGGCGAAAACCACTAGACACCAGGGATATAGTATTTTATGTTTATTTTGGGGACGACCCCCTTGGGCAAGGGTCGCCCCACCCCGGGGGCAATTTTTTTTTGTATTTCGCCCCCCCCCCGGGGCAGATCCGCCGAATTTTCGGCGGATCTGCCCCCGGGGGGGGGGCGAAAACCACTAGACACCAGGGATTTTATATTTTGTGTATATTTTGGGGGCGACCCCTTGGGCCAGGGTGGCCATCCCGGGCAATTTTTATTTGTATTTAGCCCCCCCCCCGGGGGGCAGATCCACTGATTTTTTGGCGGATCTGCCCCCGAGGGGGGTTGAAAACCACTAGACACCAGGGATTTATTTTTATTGTAAAGTTTTTTTTGGGGGGCGACCCTTTGGGCAAGGGGCGTCCCACTGGGGGACACATTTTTTAGTATTTGCCCCCACTCTCCCCCCCCCCGGGGGCAGATTGCAAATTTTTGGGCTGATCTGCCGCCGGGGGGGGCGGGGGGGCAAAATCCACTAGACACCAGGGATTTTGTTTTTGTTGTTTATTTTGGGGGCAACCCCTTGGGCAAGGGTCTCTCGCCTGGGGAGTTTTTTTTTTCTGTTTCGGCCCCCCGATGGCAGACCAGTCATTTTTTGGACGATCTGGCCCCAGGGGGTGGAAGCACACTAGGCGCCAGGGATTGTGTGGTGTGTGTGTAATTTTGTAGGCCCATCTGCCCCCAAGGAGGGCAGAAACCACCAATACGGCAGGGATTTTTTTGTTTTGTGCTGGGGGTGCCCCCTTTGGGAAGGGCTGCCCCCTAAAAGGGGGCACAGAGGTGTTGCCCATTTCGGCTAATTTTTTTACGCCCATCTACCCCCGAGGGGGGGCAGGATCCACTTAGGTACCAGGGACAACTTCTAAGTTCTTGGTGGTGGGGTGTTTGTCAACTGGCAAAGTATTTGTATTTGTGATTATAACAATTTATTTCTTCTTTTTCTTCTAGTTCAATGCTTTTGCTTCCTTTGCTGTGGATCTTAGCGGTTTTGGCAGTAGTTGTCCAGTGGTTTGCATAGCTGCATGTTTTAGGTAAGTGAAAGCAATTTACTCCAAAGGAGTATTGTTGACATGCATGAATGACATGTTTGTAGGTGGTGTACTAAATGCAGTATTGTGTGTTTGACATTGTCCTTAGATTTGAGCACAGTGATGTTTGTGTTGTCATATGTCTAATTTGCTTTTTTCTTTTTTCTTTTTAGTGGGATATCATTGGTGATTGCTGTGTCTGTGCAGAGTAGTTGCTTGGTGAGTAGCTATTTCAGGCAACTGAGTGGTATAGTTTTTTTGTAGTACATAACTCTTTGTGATAAAGCTACACTTTGTTTATTACTTATTTCAGTGCTAGTTGTTGTTGGCAATCCATTTGTTGTTAGGATCATGGCTAGCCGCAAAGTGACCGCTCAGCAGGTTGTTCGCATGCTCTTTGAGTCGTCTTCAGACCATGATTACGACACTGACTCTGCATCTGAGGCAGAGGAGGAAGCAGGAGATTCTGGAAGTGAGTTTTCTGTCCAAGAGTATTCTTCTGATGAGGAAGCTACTCTCAGTGCAGATGAAGGGCCTGAGTTAGAGGAGGACATTGATGTGACAAGAGTGCAGCAGCCTGGGGCTGAAGGGTTTCCCATTAGAAGACCTGACACCTGGATTGCCCCAAACATGGAGCAGCCACAGTTACCTGCATTTACTAGTCTCCCAGGGTGTAGAGTTAATACGGAAAACTTTCTGCCTGTCCATTTCTTTCACTTGTTTATGGACGATGTATTTTTGGAAGAGATTGTGGAGCAGACAAATGTGTATGCAGAGCAATATTTGCGGGACAACGCTGCCAGACTTAAGCCTCAGTCTAGAGCTACTCATTGGGTTCCCACATATCTGGAAGAGATGAAAAGGTTTTTAGGTTTGTCTTTTTTGATGGGGTTGATCAGGAAGCCGTCACTGGCTTCTTATTGGTCTACTAGTCCCTTGATGGCAACTGCTATATTTCCTGCAACTATGACACGTAATCGGTATTTGCTTCTTCTTCGTATGCTGCATTTTGTAGACAATGCTTTAGCCTTGCCACGAGATCACCCTGATTGTGACCGCCTTTTTAAGATTAGGCCTGTCCTTGATCATTTTGTGGATCGGTTTTCAGAGGTCTACGTTCCAGGCAAAGAGATAAGTGTGGACGAGTCTTTGGTCCTTTTCAAGGGGCGTTTAGTTTTTAAGCAGTACATCCCTAGTAAGAGGGCACGGTATGGGATTAAATTGTATCTGCTGTCAGAAAGCAGTACAGGATATGTTTATAATTTCCGGGTCTACACTGGTAGGGATTCCAGTATTGACCCTCCTGGTTGTCCGGCCACTTTTGGAGTTAGCGAAAAAATTGTGTGGGAACTTGCTAGACGGCTGTTTAACAAAGGTCACCATTTGTACGTAGATAATTTCTACACTGGAGTGCAGTTGTTCAAGGAGTTGTTTAGGGTGGACACTGTTGCTTGTGGCACAATCCGTTCTAACCGCAAAGGCTATCCAAGGGAGCTTGTCTGTAAAAAACTTGAGAGGGGACAGTGCAGTGCCTTGCGGAATAATGAGCTGTTAGCTATGACATTTTCAGACAGGAGGGATGTGTACATGCTATCGACCATCCATGATGAGAGTACTTCCCCTGTGGCTGTTTGGGGTCAGGTTGCGGAAGTGCGCAAACCTGCGTGCATTTTGGACTACAATAGGCACATGGGTGGTGTTGATAGAGTAGATCAGAGGTTGGAACCTTACACTGCTCTTCGTAAGTCGTATGTGTGGTATAAAAAGTTGGCCCTACATTTATTTCATTTGGCAACTTTTAATGCCTTTATTGTATACAAGGATTGTTCACCTGAGTCAAGGATGACTTTTGTTAAATTTCAGGAGTCGGTGATAGAAAGCCTTATTGTGGTGGAACCGGCAAGAGTTCCTAGAGTAGAAGTGGTGGAGGATGTGGCTAGATTGAAAGATCGGCACTTTCCAGATCACATTCCTCTCACTCCCAAAAAAGACATGCCCACAAAGAAATGTAGAGTATGTGCCCGGAGATCAATCCGGAGGGAGAGCCGGATGTACTGCCCCGAATGCCCTTCAAAGCCTGGGCTGTGTGTGCCCAGCTGTTTTAGAAGTTACCACACAAGGAAAAACTTTTGGGAAATACCATGAGCGTAAGCTGTCTGTTTTATATTTTCATATGTTTCACGGTTGGCATCTGTCGTGTATTTAGTTTGAGGTTTTGTGTTTGTAGTTTTGTGCCTATTTTATAATTAGTAGTTTATTTGTTGTTTATAAATAAAAAAAAGTGATTGCGGTGTGAGTGGGGTGGCGCTTGGTTGGCGGTGTGCGTGGGGTGGCGCTTGGCTGGCGGTGTGCGTGGGGTGGCGCTTGGCTGGCGGTGTGCGTGGGTGGCGCTTGGCTGGCGGTGTGCATGGGGTGGCGCTTGGCTGGCGGTGTGCGTGGGGTGGCGCTTGGCTGGCGGTGTGCGTGGGGTGGCGCTTGGCTGGCGGTGTGCGTGGGGTGGCGCTTGGCTGGCGGTGTGCGTGGGGTGGCGCTTGGCTGGCGGTGCCAGCCAAACGGCAGTCCACACTCCCATCAGCTGGTGTGATTCTTGTATCAGGCATGTGGCGTATGTAAGTGATGGGCCCTTGAGTGGCGCGGTCTGTCGATGTGAGTGTTGTAATGTGCTGGGCCCGTGGCTGGCGGTGTGAATGGTCTTGTGCGTGTCATGTATGAAAGGTGTGTGAATGGACTGTAAAGCGGTTGGTGCCTTGTCGCGGCTTTACAGCTCACGAGCTGTGAGTCATTGGTTCACTTTTTTGCCTTTCAGTTATTAGCAGTGCATTTCATTTTTGTGAAATCTCTTGTTAATAAAATTTGATCCACTGAACCATCACTCACCCTCGTGCCAAATCCAACCAGTATGTGTTGTAAAAAATAACAAAACCTGCTCCGCTGTAATCAGGCGTCGCAGCACACCTGTGACACGCTAGGTGCCTCGGGTGGGACCCCGATGATGAAGCATGCCACCAACTTGGTTGGTGGGTGAGGAGTCTTCTTCACATAACCTAAGTGTGTTTCTTTTCACTATTTTAGTGTTTGGCACATCACGGACGTATGTGCACACATCAAAATGATATATTGCCAAAATACGTATCCCTTCTATCTCTTCAGGTTTTGGGCCTTATTCTGTTGCAGGCACCTGGCCCACCCACACAAGTGAGGTATCATGTTTATCGGGAGACTTGGGGGAATGCTGGGTGGAAGGAAATTTGTGGCTCCTCTCAGATTCCAGAACTTTCTGCCACAGAAATGAGAGGAAAAAGTGTTTTTGTTGGCCAAATTTTGAGGTTTGCAAAGGATTCTGGGTAACAGAACCTGGTCCGAGCCCCGCAAGTCACCCCTCCTTGGATTCCCCTAGGTCTCTAGTTTTCAGAAATGCACAGGTTTGGTAGGTTTCCCTAGGTGCCGGCTGAGCTACAGGCCAAAATCCACAGGTAGGCACTGTTTTCTTCCAAAATTTTGGTTGTGTCCACGTTGCGCTTTGGGGCGTTTCCTGTCGCGGGCGCTAGGCCTACCCACGCAAGTGAGTTATCATTTTTATCGGGAGACGTGGGGGAACGCTGGGGGGAAAGAAATTTGTGGCTCCTCTCAGATTCCAGAACTTTCTGCCACAGAAATGTGAGGAACATGTGTTTTTTTAGCCAAATTTTGAGGTTTGCAAAGGATTCTGGGTAACAGAACCTGGTCCGAGCCCCGGAAGTCACCCCTCCTTGGATTCCCCTAGGTCTCTAGTTTTCAGAAATGCACAGGTTTGGTAGGTTTCCCTAGGTGGCGGCTGAGCTAGAGGCCAAAATCTACAGGTAGTCACTTTGCTAAAAACAGCTCTGTTTTCTGTGATATGTCCACGTTGTGTTTTGGGGCATATCCTGTCGCGGGCGCTAGGCCTACCTACACAAGTGAGGTATCATTTTTATCGGGAGACGTGGGGGAACGCTGGGTGGAAGGAAATTTGTGGCTCCTCTCAGATTCCAGAACTTTCTGCCACAGAAATGTGAGGAACATGTGTTTTTTTAGCCAAATTTTGAGGTTTGCAAAGGATTCTGGGTAACAGAACCTGGTCCGAGCCACACAAGTCACCCCTCCTTGGATTCCCCTAGGTCTCTAGTTTTCAGAAATGCACAGGTTTGGTAGGCTTCCCTAGGTGGCGGCTGAGCTAGAGGCCAAAATCTACAGGTAGTCACTTTGCTAAAAACAGCTCTGTTTTCTGTGATATGTCCACGTTGTGTTTTGGGGCATATCCTGTCGCGGGCGCTAGGCCTACCCACACAAGTGAGGTATCATTTTTATCGGGAGACGTGGGGGAACGCTGGGTGGAAGGAAATTTGTGGCTCCTCTCAGATTCCAGAACTTTCTGCCACAGAAATGTGAGGAACATGTGTTTTGTTAGCCAAATTTTGAGGTTTGCAAAGGATTCTGGGTAACAGAACCTGGTCCGAGCCACACAAGTCACCCCTCCTTGGATTCCCCTAGGTCTCTAGTTTTCAGAAATGCACAGGTTTGGTAGGTTTCCCTAGGTGGCGGCTGAGCTAGAGGCCAAAATCTACAGGTAGTCACTTTGCTAAAAACAGCTCTGTTTTCTGTGATATGTCCACGTTGTGTTTAGGGGCATATCCTGTCGCGGGCGCTAGGCCTACCCACACAAGTGAGGTATCATTTTTATCGGGAGACGTGGGGAAACGCTGGGTGGAAGGAAATTTGTGTCTCCTCTCAGATTCCAGAACATTCTGCCACAGAAATGTGAGGAACATGTGTTTTTTTAGCCAAATTTTGAGGTTTGCAAAGGATTCTGGGTAACAGAACCTGGTCCGAGCCACACAAGTCACCCCTCCTTGGATTCCCCTAGGTCTCTAGATTTCAGAAATGCACAGGTTTGGTAGGTTTCCCTAGGTGGCGGCTGAGCTAGAGGCCAAAATCTACAGGTAGTCACTTTGCTAAAAACAGCTCTGTTTTCTGTGATATGTCCACGTTGTGTTTTGGGGCATATCCTGTCGCGGGCGCTAGGCCTACCCACACAAGTGAGGTATCATTTTTATCGGGAGACGTGGGGGAACGCTGGGTTGAAGGAAATTTGTGGCTCCTCTCAGATTCCAGAACTTTCTGCCACAGAAATGTGAGGAACATGTGTTTTTTTAGCCAAATTTTGAGGTTTGCAAAGGATTCTGGGTAACAGAACCTGGTCCGAGCCCCGCAAGTCACCCCTCCTTGGATTCCCCTAGGTCTCTAGTTTTCAGAAATGCACAGGTTTGGTAGGTTTCCCTAGGTGGCGGCTGAGCTAGAGGCCAAAATCTACAGGTAGTCACTTTGCTAAAAACAGCTCTGTTTTCTGTGATATGTCCACGTTGTGTTTTGGGGCATATCCTGTCGCGGGCGCTAGGCCTACCCACACAAGTGAGGTCTCATTTTTATCGGGAGACGTGGGGGAACGCTGGGGGAAGGAAATTTGTGGCTCCTCTCAGATTCCAGAACTTTCTGCCACAGAAATGTGAGGAACATGTGTTTTTTTAGCCAAATTTTGAGGTTTGCAAAGGATTCTGGGTAACAGAACCTGGTCCGAGCCTCACAAGTCACCCCTCCTTGGATTCCCCTAGGTCTCTAGTTTTCAGAAATGTACAGGTTTGGTAGGTTTCCCTAGGTGGCGGCTGAGCTAAAGGCCAAAATCTACAGCTAGTCACTTTCCTCAAAACAACTCTGTTTTCTGTGATGTGTCCACGTTGTGTTTTGGGGCATATCCTGTCGCGGGCGCTAGGCCTACCCACACAAATGAGGTATCATTTTTATCGGGAGACGTGGGGGAATGCTGGGTGGAAGGAAATTTGTGGCTCCTCTCAGATTCCAGAACTTTCTGCCACAGAAATGTGAGGAACATGTGTTTTTTTAGCCAAATTTTGAGGTTTGCAAAGGATTCTGGGTAACAGAACCTGGTCCGAGCCACACAAGTCACCCCTCCTTGGATTCCCCTAGGTCTCTAGTTTTCAGAAATGCACAGGTTTGGTAGGTTTCCCTAGGTGGCGGCTGAGCTAGAGGCCAAAATCTACAGGTAGTCACTTTGCTAAAAACAGCTCTGTTTTCTGTGATGTGTCCACGTTGTGTTTTGGGGCATATCCTGTCGCGGGCGCTAGGCCTACCCACACAAGTGAGGTATCATTTTTATCGGGAGACTTGGGGGAACATAGAATAGCAAAACAAGTGTTATTGCCCCTTGTCTTTCTCTACATTTATTCCTTCCAAATATAGGGGTGTGTGTAAAAAAGACATCTATTTGAGAAATTCCATGTAATTCACGTGCTACTATGGTCACCCCGGAATTCAGAGATGTGCAAATAACCACTGCTCCTCAACACCTTATCTTGTGCCCTTTTTGGAAATGCAAAGGTTTTCTTGATAGCTATTTTTTACTCCTTATATTTCAGCAAATGAATTACTGTATACCCGGTATAGAATGAAAACGCACTGCAGGGTGCAGCTCATTTATTGGCTCTGCGTTCCTCGGGTTCTTGATGAACCTACAAACCCTATATATCCCCGCAACCAGAGGAGTCCAGTAGACGTAACGGTATATTGCTTTCGATAATCTGACATTGCAGGGAAAAGTTACAGAGTAAAAAGTAGAGAAAAATTGATGTTTTTTTCACCTCAATTTCAATATTTTTCTTTTTCAGCTGTTATTTTCTGTAGGAAACCCTTGTAGGATCTACACAAATGACCCCTTGCTGAATTCAGAATTTTGTCTACTTTTCATAAATGTTTAGGTTTCTGGTATCCAGCATTGGTTTCATGACCATTCCTGTCACTGACTGGAAGGAGGCTGAAAGCACAAAAAATTGCACAAATGGGGTATGCCCCAGTAAAATGCCAAAATTGTGTTGAAAAATTGGGTTTTCTGATTCAAGTCTGCCTGTTCCTGAAAGCTGGGAAGCTGCTGAGTTTAGCACCGCAAACCCTTTGTTGATGCCATTTTCAGGGGAAAAACCACAAGCCTTCTTCTGCAGCCCCTTTTTCCAATTTTTTTGAAAAAAACAAAATTTTCACTGTATTTTGGCCAATTTCTTGGCCTCCTTCAGGGAAACCCACAAAGTCTGGGTACCTTTAGAATCCCTAGGATGTTGGAAAAAAAGGACGCAAATTTGGCTTGGTTAGCTTATGTGGACAAAAAGTTATGAGGGCCTAAGCGCGAACTGCCCCAAATAGGCAAAAAAAGGCCTGGCACAGGAGGGGGAAAAGGCCTGGCAGCGAAGGGGTTAAGACCCTTATCATTTAAAAGATACATATCTAAACTTGATTCACCAAAATAACCTGTTTTATCTAAATTACTAGCATTAGGTTGAATCTCTCTTTTCAACAACGCTCAATACGTTTTTCAGGATGTGTGTTGTTCTGTATTCATCATACCTTGATTTTGACTAGTTCCTTGTCTTGTTTCAATGTATGTTGTCAAATAAAAAACAGGTTCTAAACTCCACCTATTTGAACATGAAGGAATAGTTTCACCTATGTACATCACTCACATCTGTGTGTACATATTGTAAATGTGTGTTAATTTTCACTGTAAGTATTTGAATAAGTATGTTTAATTCACATTTTAACAAGTATTGTCAATGGTGTTCACAAATGACTACAATTACAATGGGGACCTGCTTTTGTCTCTGGAAAACAATAGTGCAATGTGATGTTGCTCAACCTTCCTTTTCTTCCACATATGCACTTATGTCAAAGTGTTATTCATTTGTCATTCAACATTTCATGCTTTGTATGAAAATATCTTTAGTTGTGTTGATATCGAATTTTGTCAGCTTCTTTTTACTCCATTGATTTTTTTGTGGCGGTTTATTTTGTTATGATTATGAAACAATAACAACAAATAAGCATTGCACCGCTACAGTCACTAAATTCCCCACACATTCTGATTGCCAGCTTTAATACATGTCGCCTGTTCCCCATTCCCCCACCTATCAACAGTTATATCCTCGACATGGCATCTAGATGTCTGGTATCCTTGTTTATGTCCCATATCCTATGTGTCCCACATCTTCATAAATTTCTTTTCACAGCCTGTACTCCTGTAGACTTCACATTCCATAATTCTGCAATGGGTCATCTCTTCCCCTCCCTGCTGCAAGGAGGGTGCCCTCTCACTTTGCCATAGCCAGGCAATGTCTCTTTTGGCTTCCAAAAGGCCCAGGTTTACAAGTATTTTTTTGGTATTTAGTGACATCTGTAGATGGCCATATTCCCATGAGGGCGAGGCTCGTGACAACTCAATGGTAGTGCCTACTGCTCCCTCTAAGAATCCTATCACCCAATTCCAAAAATGTCTTAACTGTGGGCACTGCCACCGTGTGTGTATGAAGGTGCCCTACATCCTGCAGTGCCTAAGACAGAGAGCATCCTTTGTCTTACCAATTCTAAGCATTAATGTTCTTGTATAATACACTTGGTGTAGAAGCCTCAATTGGATAAGTCTGTTACTAGTCTTTATCTCCCCTTGAGCCAGGGAGCTCAGGGCATCTCACCAGTCTTCTTCCTCAATTTCTCCAATGTCTTGTTTCCATTGGTCTTTGAGATGTGCTAGATCTTCCTGTGTGTTTTGCATTAATGTTGCATATGTCAGGGAAATCAGTGTCCGTTTGAGCTTCCTATCAAGGAGCCTGTTCTCTAGAGGGGATATCTATTGGGTATCTTCTTCTTTGGGCATATTATGTCTGAGTGCGTGTCTCAGCTGCCTATATTTAAGCCACTGTGTAGGGGGCATATGATAGTCTTTTTTAACGTGTTTGAATGGGACCTCCCCTTTGGCATCCCATACATCCTCTGATATACTTGTGCCCATCCAATGCCTATCCTGTCCCAACCCTGAAATCCTCTTAAGGACGTCACCCTGGGCAGCCGCATGCCATCCCAGAGTGGAGTCATAGGTGTGAGTCTTGTGTCCCAATTCATTTCTCTAAGCAGCTTCTGCCAGGTGTTAAGGAGCATTTCCGTTTTTGGACATGCTTTCCAGCTTGCTTCCATATAGGATATGCATGTAGCTGTGTTTGCTCATGCCCTCTGTCAACCTTTACTGCAGGATCATCAATGTCTGCATACGCCCAGTTGTTCAATACCCCAGCTTGTACGGCTTCATAGTATTTCTTTACATTGGAAGCATAATACCACCCTTGAATTTTGAGCGTTGAAGTGTCTTTAATGCAATTCAAGGTGCCTCCTTCCCCACAATCATGTTCTCAGCAAGGAATCTATTAGAGTAAAAAGCGAGTTCGGTAGCAGGTATAGAGTGTTTTGTAAGACATATAGGCCCTCATTACAACCCTGGCGGTAAAACCTGCTTTCCGTCGTGCAGAAGACCGCCAACATACCGCTGTGGCCGTGGAATTACGCTACAGGTATTACGACCCACAGCTCAGAATCTGCCACAATACAGAAACCCACTCAAGTATTTCACTCCAAGGGTCAGTGATAAACTGGCGATACCAAAAACGACACCGTCACACCAACAGGAATACCCCCACAGTATCACGACCCATGAATCAACGTGACGGTCTTTCAACCGTGGTATTCTATTGGTGGTACACACCGCCGCGCTCAAAATACACATACATTTACAAAACACAACCACATTGGACAATTCGAAATACACACACCTGATACACAAACACACACAACACCCACACACCCAATCCAATATAAAGCACACACTCACATCACCCACAAACCCTTATAACCAAAATTTAGAAAGAAGGCCAGAGAGAGAGATTACCTAAAACAACACCAGCATCCACAGACACACCACACCATTGCTTACACAACATCCACGCACCTCAAACAACACACACCAACACATCCTCTCACACATCACAACAGACACCACCTCACACGTCACTCACACCACATCCTGGCACCTCAAAGACACTCCAGGTTCTCTGAGGAGGAGCTCAGGGTCATGGTGGAGGAAATCGTCCAGGTAGAGCCACAGCTATTCGGATCACAGGTGCAGCAGACATCCATTGCAAGGAAGATGGAGCTATGCGCAGAATTGTCGACAGGGTTAACACAGTGGGACAGCACCCCTGAACATCAGGGACCTCTGGACAGTCGGTTACCCTACCAGAGTCCCATACCATTACAGAGGGGGGAGGCTCTGGGGTGGTTTGTGACTGTGTCAGGGGAACCGACTGTCCCGAGGTCCCTGATGGACCAGGCTGGTCATCTTGATCCAGGTGTGCAGAGCTGCTGTCATCACTGTGGGTCTCTTCTGTGGGGGGACTGGATATGTCTGGCACCTCCTGTCCAGTGACGTTGGGTATGGGTCCTGTTGGGGTATAAATGCATAGTTATTGTATCTGTGTGTGCCATCTTGTGTAATGGGTGAGTGACCCTGTACTCCTGTGCTAGCATTATTGGCTTGGTCCTTGTGTGATTGGTGATTTTGGGGCATGAGTGAGTCTCTGTACTGGACATGCTTTGGTGATGGGTGTCCATGCATTGGTGTTCCTAAGGGACAATTGAGCCAGAGTATTCATGTTGATTGAAACCCAGATTACAACAGGAAGGGGACCAAATTAATAGGGGATCAAGAGTCCGGACGGAGGCCGACTGACCCTTTATGGGCAATGATAACATCCGAAACATGTTAATGACGTGAGCACAGAGATTTGGGGTGAATGGGTAATTGTTTCTTAATATCACCACCATTAATCTATTTTTAACCCTGTCCACACAGTCCCTGAAGAAAGATTAGGAGTTGACTCCCATGAAATAGTTTTAGTGACATTCTGCATGTCAGATCCCCGTTTGTTTTGTGTTGGATTGTTTTGTGTTCCCCATCCCTATTGCTCCATCCCTATGTTGGTCTGCGTGGGGATGTGCTAATAGAAGCCCAATGGTGAAGCATGCCACGAATAGTGGGTGAGGGCAATTGAGCTGTTTCTTATGTGTGGTAGTAATCTACACTGCTTGGGTAGGGTGCTTCTACTGTTATTTCTTGTCCTTTATGTGAGTGGTCATTTCCTCTACAGGGCATGTTGATCTATTTACCATTCATGTTTCTTAGACTGCTTGCTTATTCATATGATGTGGACTGAAGTCATTGGAGTCACAACTAGTAATGCATTGCTGTCAGTATCTGACTCTAAGCCCAGGTATGTTGTTGTGCTCCCCATTCCTTGGGAGCTGTCGATCCTCAACTGTTGCTGTCCTGGGCTCCATGCTTTTTTTGATTTGTTCCACTGTACGCTCCTGCTCCTCCTTTATCTGGGCCTGGGTTTGTGAGCATCTTCGTTGTTGCACCCGCCGTCTTCTGGATTGCTTTGTTTATCAGCCATCTTTGTGATCCATCGGTGTCCCTGAGCTGGTTAACATTCCATGGTGGTCTATCTACTGTTGTGAGAGAAAGTGGTGTGACTTCTCATTGTAAAATGCTCTGAGTTTTAATTGCAGTATGTAGCCCCAATCTCTATAGTTCAATAGCCTGACTATGATTGGTCGGGGGAAATGGCCAGGTGCTGGGGCCTTTGCTGGAATCTTGTGCACTCTTTCCACTGATGAAATGTGAGGGATGACGCTGCAGGAACGTTGATTCCAGCAATTCTTCTGCGAACACCTCCACATTTTGTCCCACTGCTTTTTCGGGAATTCCCACCTGGTTGGTATTGTTTCTTCATGATCACCCTTCAGCGTCCTCCAGACGGACCTTGAGGGGAGACACGCCCTTTTCCAGTTGTGCACATTGTCAGAGTTTGCACAGTTGGATGGATCTCTCTGGCTCGTTCAGTGAGTTTTCTATGCTCAGGGTGTAGGATGCCAAACTTGCTGACCACTGCTGCGATTTGTGCCTCTAAAGTCTGTATAATGTTCTTTATGGCATCCAGGATTACAGAGGTGTGGGTGACTAGGGTGTCTTCCTCAAAGTCTGGAGCCAGAGCTGCAGGCATCTCTCCCACTATTGGTAGCCCCAGCAGATTGTGTTTGAGTTGCTTAGGTTTCACCATTGTGAGGGAGGCGTATACCAGTATTGTATTTGTTGTTGCTAATCAAAGCATGGACACCATGCCTCGTGCAGTCATTTAGATCCCATAGATAGGCCGCCGCTGGGGTCTGCAACAAAGTTTTGGCGCTAGATATATTGTGTGCTAGAGGTATCCCGGTTGGGTCTTCTGTAGCGTCTCCTGCTTATTTCTGAGTAATTATGGTCGATGTGTCTTTTAACTATCTGCAAGACTGGAGACACGGGAAGCAGGTGGGGGCTGTGTATCCACCCCCCTCCAGCACTTTTGTGAAGGCCTAGAGGTATCCGATCTTCCAGAGAGTGGTTTAGGTCACGGGAACCAGCAGAGCCATGTCAACGTGTACCAGGAGAGTGCCTGGGCCCCTGGTTCACTAACTTGTGTTGCTCATGGGTAGATGTGGGTTAGCCATCTCTATCTGCATCAAGCGCATGAAGGGTAAGTTGTGGCCACACCTAGTGTTGAGGGTGGGGAGCACGTAAACTCTGGGTCACTTTGTGTAGATATGCTTTTTTTGGCCTACGGTCTCAGCTGCTCTCTGGGTTCACTTCATGGGGATGCTTGGCACTTATGCAAGACCATGACTAAACATTGCATGGGTGGGCTGGAGAGAGGTGCCCCCAGGCATGCTATCAATGTGGGCATTTAGGAGGTGCCTATGGATGGGGCAGGAGATTTATCAGAGCATGTAGGCTGCCACCATTTACCTGCTGTTTTGTGGTTGTGTTGCTGCTTCCCCTTGTTAAAGTCTGCACTTTAAGGCCAGTCCTCTCGTCATCTATGCATTACCCAGCAAGGGGGCTCTAGGCACATTTTCTCATTAGGCCCCAGTTGTTTAGCAGGATATTATTCCAGGTTTTGGGGAAACGCAGGCTGACGTGGCCCAGGCCACTCACATCTCCCAATATGTCTTCGGTCTTGGGGGGCCTCAGTGAGTGCTGTCATTTCTGTCTGGGCTGGAGGGTTCCTCCTAGTGTCCAGCTGGCACTCGAAGCACGCCAATATCATTCCTCTAAAGCACCAAGTGTGCCCGCAACAGACTATGGGCCATATTTATACTTTTTGATGCACAACTGCGCCAACTCAGTTGTGCGCTAAAAATTTTACCGCGTTAGCCGGCGCTGCGGATTGGTCTGAGTCAAAACAAATGACTCACACCAGGCAGCACCGGCGTAGGGGAAAATGGGGGTTGTGCGTCAAAAAAAGGTGCAAGTCAGGTCTGAGGCTAAAATCAGGCGTCAAACCGGACTTGCACCATTTTTTTTTATGCATAACCCCCATTGACATGACTTCTGTCTTAACAAAGACAGGAGTCATGGCCCCTTGCCCAATGGCCATGCCCAGGGGACTCCTGTCCCCTGGGCATGGTCACTGGGCATAGTGGCATGTAGGGGGGCCAAATTAGGCCCCCCTATGCCACTTAAAAAAACTTTGAAAAATACTTACCTGAACTTACCTTTACTTACCTGCGATTGGGTCCCCCTATCCATGGGTGTCCTCCAGGGGTGGGCAAGGGTGGCAGGGGGTGTCCCTGGGGGCAGGGGAGGGCACCTCTGAACTCCTTCCGAGCCCACAGATACCTTAACGCCTGCCCAGACCCAGGCATTAAAAAACAGTGCACATCAGGCTGTGCACCAATTTGTAAGGCTCACCCCCTCCTGTGTGTCAAAATGACGCTGGGGTATAAATAAGGCGCACAGGCCTTAAAGTCATTTTTTGGAAGGGAACGCCTACCTTGCATATCATTAACACAAGGCAGTTTCCCGCTAACAAAAAGTGACGCACACAGTGGAATTTTGACGTCCGTGGGGTTGGGCGTCAAAGTTTAAATGAGGGGCAAGGTTTGCGCTGAATGTGCGTCAAAACTTTTGATGTACATTCGGCGCAAACAGAGTATAAATATGCGCCTATGAGTATTTCACGCTCGCCTTGCCTTCTCTCCTCCTCCTGCTGCCAGACTGATGAGCACTCTCTCTGTGGAGCCGATGCATTTCAGGCATCACAGCTCTCACTTGTCGCATGTTATTTTAATTTGAAATCCCTGTGGTCTTTAACTCTTGTTCAACGCATGGGGTCTTGTTTGTTCAGGATATTAAGCCCCAGGGCAGTGAGTGAGGCCAGAGCTCAACTCAGCACGTCTGCCACAATTGCCTTCTAGGCCACACACCCCACTCCACTGAATTGATGTAACTGCTTACATAATTCATAGTATGTTAAATCAAACATTTCCAATCATGTTCTCTGGAATGCTAAACATAGGTAGTCTTGATATACAATTTACTATGCAGAGTTCATATGATGATCAATGCTATTAATTCTAATACGCTGTACTATACTTGTTTTAGCCTGCTAGGCCTTGGCATGATTTAGTTCTCAATTCTCATTTCTGCTATATTGGGTACAATGTCTGGTACCAGTAATGTACACTTTCTAGATATCATTTTGAATTTCAGGACATCTCTTCAATATTTTTACTGAAATTTACATCTATGTCTATTAACCTGCATGTGTAAATTATTAAAAATCAAACAAAGGCAAAATAATTCCATTAATCATAATTTTCACTTTTAGGTTGCTTCAGTTGTAGCTGAAGACACACTTGAGGTACAATATGGACTTTAAATCTCATATTGTTTGTAACTCATTTTAGGTCCAACACCCTTGGCCGGTGGACCACGGTCTGCACCTGAAGACACCTCCACTCCAGACAAGGATCACACCTTCAGTGAGAATACCACTCCAGTAGGATGTTGTGGAACTGCCTGGTCCATCTGGTCTTTCTGGGCAAGTAGCTCCAGTGAGTCTCAGTCAGCCCACACCTACACCTCCCAACCCAACACTTCGGCCAATCGATACTTCCACTTCCTGTGTCCACAGGAACATCTCTCCAGTCTTGTGCCCCAAGTCATGGCTGCCTTGCATTACCTCCAGTTCTGCCAGGAGCCAGTAGGATGAGTCTCACTACCTCAAGGTCACTGGGTAGTAGGGCTAGGGGTCATGGGAGAGAATCGGTGGGCCAGCTAAGTGAGGCCACTGGGATAACTGCCACCAAGACCACCATCAACTGAGGCTTGGGAGCACTAGAGCAGTCCTAAGATGTGATGGCCCAGGTCCTTACAGAGCACCAGGACATGAAGCATGTGCAGAGGGAGCACAATGTAGAGATGCAGAATCACAACTGAAATTTGTGCTCGCTGACTGGGGCGATATTTGACATTTACCATCATGTGTGCAGGGCTTTTCCTGTACCATTTACCCCTGTCTGTGGTCCTTCAACATCAGAAGAAAATACATCTTCCTCAGCCACAGACAGGGAGGCCCTGCCACAGAAGGAAACTACTCCACCCACCCTGTGGACCTCACTCACCCCTTGAGGGGAAATTCATCTGGACCACCGGGAGAGGATGGCAAGACCACCCCCTCCAGGAATAACTGAACCTACTTTCCCCCAGTGTGTGTCTACCATTCCCTCTGTGGACTATTTCATTGACACATTTACATTTTTTGAGGAAAGTTGCATTTTGTACATTGGACTTCAAGCAATTTTAGCCCATCAAAAATAGTTTCATCCACCAGAATTAACTTTATTTCTTTATTCTTTTTCCGTTAGTCTTATGTTTCAAATTAATTTTTAGTTAATTTATGTTAAAAAATAACATAACAGAAAGTCAAAGACTGGTGTTGTATTTATTGTGGTGTTTTCTTTTTCATATCAACCATGCACCATCATTTATAAAAACTATTAATCAATGAGATTCATACAAAAATAAGCTATAACAATTAGTTATGTGTTCCCATTTCAATAAAAAAAAAAATGAAATCTCAATGTATTTATGTCATACATTTGTAAGTAACAATTCTTTGTCCAATTATTAGATAACTTTTACAACCCATGAATTACCAAAATAGTCTGGGCCATTTAGAATTAAGTGCTCCAAGACCTTGATACCATGGAAGGAGGGGACATAATCCAAATAAACAAATTAAATAGGCAAACTATTATTGATTCATGTAATCAGCTAGAGCCAGACATTCTGTCTCATAATAAGAAGGCCACATAAATTACGCCAATAGTCAAAATCATGGACGTACTACATTTTGTGGCCACAGGACCATTTCAATACACTGTGAGAGTATCTGGAGTCAGGTCACAACTAACTTTCAGGGAAGTGCTACAAAATGTCCTTTCTAGACCACCACCACCCTGCCCACGAGTACATCCATGACCACCAACACACCCACAAGCACCACAACCACAAGATCCACATCTATATCACACTCATCCAAACACACAGTCTCACACACACACTTCTACCCGCAAAACAACACCTACAGGACTCACACAGTCACCAGACTACACTACACTGACAAAACCACACACATCAAAACATGCACACTCACAGTAAAGCACAAACACCCCAACACCCACCAAACACAAATGTACACACTCATCCAAGTACCACACACCTTTCAAAACAAACACACCCAAACATGCACCACATATGCCAGACCCACATGCACATGCACAACAGACAGAAACACATACAACACCCACCCCTGCTCCCTCTACCTCCCAAACCCATCCGCTCCCACCCTTTCTACCTCTTGTTCTACAGATGCTTTTGCTCTTGCCCTGTCCTTGGCCCATGTCAGACCCAAACCTGCCCCAAGGAAAAAACATCATTTAGATGCCTGCAATACTCAATTGATGCCCATTACCGGGGAGGTTGTATTTGGCAGCAGCAACTGGGCTGCACGTTCTGGGTCTGCAGCCCACACTGCCCATGGTGGACTCTTTGCACATTTTGTTATATATATTTTCATTTATCCTTCTATATGACTTATCTCATTGTTGTATTAACATTTCTTCTATTTTAATATCTTTGTCCTAGCATTAATTTGAGATTATTAGAAATTGATTGCTGATAATCTTATTTATGTCAATGTGTGTGACATGCACTTATTCTCTTTTCTGAAAGTGACAAGCACAGGTATTATTTTTGATATATGTACATAGTGCATACATTAGTGTTGGAGATTTGTGATGGACATGTTAATTTTGGTACAAGCATTCATCATGATACTAGACACTCACACCAAAGTTACCCAAGCAAATATTTTTGTATTTTGAGAATGCAGGTGTGTTTCTTCTAACATTATATGTGTTAATAATAGACACATATGCATTACACAGGGAAAATGACACTTTGAAGTTAAATGACATCTAGGAGCAAACGGGCCCCTTGCATCTCCTTGTGCCTCATTAGTGTCATTTTATTATGCTAATGTGGGGTTAGAAAGGAATTTTTGCCACACCAGATTTACAAAGTTGTGCAATGAATGCATTGCGCCACTTTGCACCCACTTGCACCACATTACGCCTGCTCCAGGCATAATGTATGAAGGGGAAGTTCTGGCACAGGGAGGCAAAAAAAGTGGCGTAATGAAATCTACAAGATTTACAATCTACAAGATTTCACTACACCAGTTTTTCCATCATTTTTAAGGCCAGCTAAAAAGCAGGCATTGAAATGACGCACTCATTGAAATCAATAGGCCTCCCTGCACTTTGCTGCCCTAGCATCAAAATGTTTACGCTAATGCAGGAAAGCGCCACAATAGCATTAAAAATGTTGACGCTATTGGCCTAATGTGCCCCATAATGCACCATATTCTATATATACGGCACAACCATGGTGTTGTTAGGTGGAGCCGGGGCAACACAAGAAAACTGGCCCATCAGTGCTGATGCACCAGTTTCTTATATATCTGCCCTTCTAATGTTTAACAGAAATTGCACAAGCCAAGGGGACATGTGACCAGTGACCATAATACATCTATGACATTTTTAAAGTTTAGAGGTAACATTGGTCGTACATTTTGTATAAACCCACTTTTTGCCTTGTGTTGTGCAATTATTACATTATATTGAATTTCCTTCGTTACAATGATGTCCACTGTTTAAGTAAATAATATGGTAGTTTATGGAAAATGATTACACACACCTGTATGGAAACATTTCGATTTAGGGATTGATGTGAATTTTTCTGTTGGTGTCCACTGGCATGAAGGCAGTTAATATCAGATTGGTGAGTATTAATGATGTATCCAGATGTGTCCCTCTAAGTTGTTTAACTACCGCATTGCACACATATGCATTGCAAATCATTGTAGTATTGCTTGCAATTATTTTTTTGTCATAAATGGAAGGCCACCAGTATGATCAGAACAATAGGCATACAAGAAAGAGACTATGAGCTGAAGTAACTACAGTGAAAACAACATAGCATCATTGAAATCTAAGAATACTAGCTATCTTGGGCAATAACAGCGAATTCAGTATACTTCCATAACTCCCAAGACTCTTTGCAGGATGAATGATGTGAAACGCACACCACATGTGGCACGCTGTATCAAGAAGTTTGTAGATACCCAATGCAGAAAATCTCTGAAGACAGGTAGAAGCTGAAGAAACAACAATGAAAACGAGAAGTAACATTAAAAATTGAGGCGCACTACTACTACTCCCAAGAATACATGCAGAATGAATAGAACAAGTTATGCGATACATACATCACATTTGGCGCAATGTATTTGGATGTATGTAGAAATATGCAGCAGAACATCTTGCTAGATGAAGGGACGCCAATGAAGACGCTGTGCTAAGAAAATATACGATCAAGACACTGAAACAAGGTAAGATCATAATGAACACCGTATAAAATAAAATGTTGAAGATGTATGCTTTGATAAAGTTTGTTCTCAACCATATAAATTTACTTTCAGTACGCTGGTGGTGACCAACGTTACACTTAATGCAAATTATGGGTACACTTTATGGCGGTGCTTTGGACACTGGGGCCTGCTTGAAATATTTACACTGTGATTTGTCCATAAAAATAATGGAGAGTCTGAGATATAATATGTTTTAATAAACAACCTTCAAGATCATTTTTTACCACTGGTGAAAATGATTGTTCATGCAAAGGCTCTAACATGCATGGTATTCATGTGGAAGATTGGCTTTACCATCCTAATACTCCACTAAAAGCTGACGATCAGCAGTGACATTTCACTAATAAATTATAAACGCTAAAGGGTCTCCTGATTTAAGGACTTTTAAAGAGATAAATGTTAGACTTGGCATCCTTGACGTGGTCTCCCCTGTCTTTTATGCCTCTGCTTCCTATGTTTTGACTTGTGCTGGATTTTGTTTTTGCTGGTTTTGGTACTCTGGGCACTTTATCACTGCTGACCAGTGTTAAAGTGCAACTGTTCCCTGTATAAATTGTATGTGTAATTGGTTTTCCTGTGAATGGCATATTTCATTTATTAGTAAGTCCCTAGTAAAGCGCACTAGAGGTGCCCAGGGCCTGTATATCAAATGCTACTAGTGGGTCTGTAGCACTGGTTGTGCCACCCAATTGAGTAGCCCTGTAATCATGGCTCAGTCCTGCTTCCTGTTTTAAACTGCTAATTCGACCTGGCAAGTGTACCCACTTGCCAGGCCCAAACCTTCCCTTTTCATACATGTAAGACACCCCTAAGGTAGGCCCTAGGTATCCCCATAGGCAGGGTAGAGTGTATGTTAAAGGTGGGACATGGACTGATGTGTTTTACATGTCCTAACAGTGACATACTGCCAAATGCGTTTTTCAATGTTACAAGGTCTATCTCTCTCATAGGTTCACATGGGGACTGCCTTTAAAAAACTTTTCAGTGCAGTTACCCTTTGGGGGCGGAGAGAGACCTGGAGTTTAGGGTCCCTGAACTCACCCTTTAAAAATACATATTTTGGTAAAGTTGGTTTTTAAATTGTCAGTTTGAAAATGCCACTTTTAGAAAATTGGCATTTTCGGGCTTAAACCATTTTGTGACTCTGTCTGCTTGTGAATTCCCTGTCTGGGTCAGACTGACAGTTGGGCTTTTTGTGAATCCCCTCTACACAGTGACACAAGGGGAGCTGGGCTGTAGCCTGCATATCCTGATGGGCCATCTGGCCTGGAGTGGAGGGGAGGACTGGTCACTTACACCTGAGTGGGCGGTGCCTGCCCTCACACAATCCAGTCTCCAACCTCCTGGTGTGAGTCTGGAGCCAGGCCTGGGCAAGGCAGGATCTTGTGAACCACAGATACTTTCCTTTGAAGTTTACATACTAAAAAAGGCAGAAAGGGGTATAATTAGTGGACACAAAACCCGAGATTTTCAGATTACTTCTGGAACCAAGAGGAACCTCTGCCAAGGAGAAGAGCTGAAGAGCTGGATAAGGAGTACTGCCCTTTGCCTGTGACTGTGCTTTGTTGGGTTGGCCTGCAGTTGCTGCTTCTTCCTAAAAGAGGATAAAGACTAACCTTTGTGGTATGTTCCTGCTTGTGAAGACTCTCCAAGGGCTTGGACTGAGCTTGCCTCCTGTTTTGAAGTCTCAGGGCCATCCAAGATTTCCTCTGCCAGCACTTGGACTCTCTGCTGAGACTCCTGCCCTGCCAAGTAGTGCCCTATCCAGTCCCTGTGCCCTTGAAAGGTGCAGCTGGTAGAACAAGGACTGAAATCCACGCAGAAGAAATCCTGCATGAAAAATTTTGACACACCACCTGCAACGCAGCTGTAAATATGATGCACTACCCACCTCGCAGCTGAAATAGATGCAGCACCTGCATCGCGGCTGGGAAATAGATGCTTCACCTGCATCGGGCTGGAGAAGCTATTCAACACCTGCTTGCGGCTGCTGAAAATGACATAAACCCCACGCAGTGTGGTTTTCCGGCACCGGGCTGCTGGATTTCTCATGCATCATCACTGGGTGTCAAAATCACTGTGAAACTGCGCTGATCCGAGGTACCCAGGCTGGGAATCGATGGATCGCTCAGTTGCTGGAGAGAAAAATTACAGATTGCCTACCCGACTGGAGAAGAATTGACACTCAGCCTCACTTGCGAGTAAGGAGTCAACGCATCATGGACTTTTCCGACGCAAGCATGCCCGTGTGGTTTTATTTCTGACACAAACGAGGTACTTTGTGTAAAAACAAAGTTTCCATTGTTTTCTATGGAGTAAGACTCTTTTTATTTTTTAAATTCATACCTTGACTTGTGTATGCTGGATTTTTGTTGTTTTGGTCTTGTTTGATTTAGATAAATAGTGCCTATTTTTCTAAACTGGTGTGGGGTCCATTTTGTGATGTTTCCACTGTATTACTGTGTGTGTTGGTAGAAATACTTTACACATTGACTTTGAGATACGCCTGACTGCTTGTGCCAAGCATTTCAGGGTGATGAGCAGGGGTTATCTAAAGTGTGCATCTCCAATGCTGTGACTAGAGAGAGGGTCCCTGCTTGGACACATTGCACACTGACTGCCAGAGACCCCATATCTAACAATGATGTTGTTTTGTCCAACTTACTTGTGTATTTCTTTATATAAGAGTCCACACGATGATGATAAAAGAGAAGCCCTGATGACGACCTTGTTTTGAATGGAACTGCCCAGTATCCACAATGGTGAAAACCCATTGGCGATTTCTAAGTCAAGAGGAGTACCTACGGATTTCCCTGCTCAGCATTATTTGCATTTTAAATGAAGTAAATTGAAACTATTTGGCTTCTGCAACAGGGTTCTTGAATGCTTTTGGAGCTGGATTCCCCTTGTATTGATAAGAGACAGTAGATAATCCAAGGACTGGGGCATGGATAGCCTAATACTCATTGAGTAATTGATGTGACTTTTAATTTCTAGTGGACTTATTTACCTGTTTTTGCATATAATATATGGATGTAAAAAAGTTTGTTTCTTGTCTGTTGGGGGATACATGTTTTCGTGTGTAACACTTTTGTCTTTTTCTCCAGATGAATAAGATAACACTTTTGATTCTTGGTTCAGATGTATAAGGAATGATGTTTGTTGGTAATATTCAAGGAAATTCTATGATAAACCTGAGAACAGATGGCAATAGTTGGAAAATTAGGTATTCATTGGCACACAGGATTGATGTACTGGTTTGTGTCTTCGTATGAAATAACATAATCAATAGGCAGTGGGGGGGGTTCTGTGTATACTTCAGACAACGGGGAGCAGGCAGCACACACTGCACACACCTCCTGCCTTACCAACACATGCACAACATGCAGGAAGCATCATAGGAGGAGAGGAGGGGATGCTTATCCTCCTCCCCGCTCAGGAAAAGCATGGGGCCATAATTCCACCTTTACACAGTGACACACATTGGGCTGTTTTATTGCCATGTTTTCAAACTCAGCAAAGGCTTCTCTGAGCACATAAATATGATCTCACATTCTCGTGGCAATCCTGCCAGGTGTACTCCACCTGCTTGTTGGAATATATGGCTTCATTTACTTCAAGGCAGTGTATTCATCATCATCATACAAAGCTTTATTCAGTTACTAAACCATCAAAGCAACTGAATAAAAGACACCACATAATTTACATTAATAAATACAGTAAGTAAAAGACCAAGATAAAACACAAGCAAGAAAAAAATAAAATCATATCAATCCCCAAGCCCAGGCCACTAAACGTAGAAGATTTCATACTTGGTAAACATGATTCATTGAGATTAAAAACAAAACTAGCATGTGCACACCGTACGTGTGGGATTAGCACACGTTACTAACATAATTCATTTGCAATCTTTAAAAAAATGAGTGCGTATGTACCATGCAGCCACAAGGAACTGCCAGCTACCAGCACCATCACTTTTTAAGATCCTAAAAGCAGTAACATATTGTCTAGTGCCCAGGTTCCGGCAAATTGGTATTATCCACTTACGTCGAGGAAGAGCGTAAACTCTACAAAAGAACAAAAGATGCTCAACAGTCTCAGGGGCTTTACCACAGGCTGGGCAGATATTCAATACAGATGTTGCCCTCCAGCTACCTATTGAAGACATTATTGGCAACCACCCATAGCAAAAGTGACTGTATATGCTGTTGGCAAGGGTATCAAGAATAATATCTAAAAAGGGCTCATACCGGGGTACCACTTAAGGTCAAGAAATTGATTAGTCAGTCACCCATGAATTGCAATAAAAAGATGATTATTTTCATCTGGGCCTATGTTGGGCGATGACTAACATAGGCCCAATAAGCTGATTTCAGGGAGAGCATTTGAGCTTTCCTTAGTCCCTGAGGATTCTCCCAGAAACTCCAAAGTCCCAAAATAAGGAACCAGTTTGACACTTGCTTAAACCATGAGATGGAGGCTACATTAGGTCCTTTTAACCCCTTCCTAGCCAAAGAAGTAATTGTTACGTCAGGTGGCACGGCTCTGAGGCGCCACGGAGGTAACCATTACATCCTGGTAGAGGCCCTCGGGGGAAGTGCTGGAGCTCCCCCAGAGGGCCTCCCCCAACCCCCCCAGGGCAAGGCTGGAAGGGGAATCGCTTCCCCTTCCACCCCCAACCCACCCACCCCCATTGCCGTCTGATGACATCAGCACGCCAACGCGAGCTGAACTCATCAGAGGTCAAAGCGACCAAGGAAAATTGATTAGTTTCTCCTCGGTACGGGGGCAGGAGAGACAGAGAGGCATGGAAAGGGAAGGAAAGGATTTTCCACCAGTGGACAGATGGGGGACTTACCCCCGATCCACATCAGGGGGATCAGAAAGTCCACTAGATGTCGGGGAATTAAAACAAACAAAAAAAATAGTGTGGTGGTGGCTACCAACAAGTATGGGCATGGTTATGCCCCCACCCCAACTGAAGGGGGTAACAGTCTTTCAGCTCTACCCCCTCACACTAAAACATCTTATCCCATGGCAAGCAAGAGGACATTTGATTATTTTGGGTTTTGGTTTTATATTTGGGTCATGAGAGCTTCGCTAACTCCACTTTTTGGACTTTGGGACACTGCCATGTAGAAAAATCCACAAGACCTAGACACATCTGAAAACTAAGCATCTGGGTGAGTCCAGGATGGTGTCCTTCACATGCACCCTGCACCATTTTCTTACCCACAATGCACTGCAAACCTCCAACTTTGCTGGAAATCACCAATTTTTCCCCATTTTTGTGATGGAATCTTCCGGAATCTGCAGGAATCCACAAAATTCCTACCACCCAGCATTGTCTCATCTATACCAATAAAAATTCTGCCCCACTTGTCAGCCTAACAATGTTTTTTTCAAACTACCCTTTTGGACCCGCTTTGGTTCCCCCTCAATTTCAACATGTTTTTGGCTCTTTCCTGTCATAGGCACTTGGCCCACCTACACAAGTGAGGTATAATTTTTACTGGGAGACTGAGGGGAATGTTGGGTGGTAGGAAATATGTCCCGGTGTGGTGATCCCACGCAGAAATGTGGGAAAAATTTGATTTTTTACCTATATTTGAGGTTTGCTGAGAGTTCTGGTTCAGAAAACACTGAGGGATCCACGCAAGTCACAACTCCCTGGACTCCCTCGGGTGTCTAGTTTTCCAAAATGTCCGGGTTTAGTAGGTTTCCCTGTATGGCTGCTGAGCCCAGGACCAAAAATGCAGATCCTCCCTCCCCCCACAAAAACAGGTAGTTTTGTATTTGATAATTTTGATGCGTTTTGGGGCATTTCCTTTTGCGGGCACTAGGACTACGTACACAAGTGAGGTACCATTTTTATTGTGATACTTGGGGGAATGATGGGTGGAAGGAAATTTGTGGCTCCTCTCACATTCCAGAACTTTCTGTCACTGAAATGTGAGGAAAAGGTGTATTTTTTGGCCAAATTTTGAGGATTACAAAGGATTCTGGGTAACAGTACTTGGTGAGAGCCCCACAAGTCACCCCATCTTGGATTCCCCTAGGTGTCTAGTTTTAAAAAATTGCACAGGTTTGGTAGGTTTCCTAAGGTGCTGGCTAAGCAAGAGGCCAAAATCCACAGCTAGGCACTTTGCAAAACACAGCTCTGTTTTCTTTGGGAAAATGTGATGTGTCCATGTTGTGTTTAGGGGCATTGCCTGTCGTGGGCGCTAGGCCTACCCACACAAGTGAGGTGCCATTTTTATCGGGAGACTTGGGGGAACACTGGGTTGTGTTTTGGGGCATTTCCTGTCACAAGTGAGGTACCATTTTTATTGGGAGACTTGGGGGAACACAGAATAGCAGAACAAGTGTCATTGCCCCTTGTCTTTCTCTACATTTTTTCCTTCCAAATGTAAGACAGTGTGCAAAAAAGACGAACATTTGAGAAATGCCCTGTAATTCACATGCTAGTATGGGAACCCCGGAATTCAGAAGTGTACAAATAACCACTGCTTGTCAACACCTTATCTTGTTCCCATTTTGGAAATACAAAGATTTCCTTGATACCTATTTTTCACTCTTTATATTTCAGCAAATTAATTGCTGTATACCCAATATAGAATGAAGACCCATTGCAAGGTGCAGCTCATTTATTGGCTCTGGATACCTAGGGTTCTTGATGAACCTATAAAAGCCCTATATTTCCTTGCAACCAGAAGAGTCCAGTAGATGTAACAGTATATTGCTTTCACCAATCTGACATCACAGGAAAAAGTTACAGAGTAAAACGTGGAGAAAAATGGCTGTTTTTTAATCTCAATTTCAATATGTTTTAATTTCAGCTGTTATTTTCTGTAGAAAAACGTTGCAGGATTTACACAAATGGCCCCTTGCTGAATTCAGAATTCCGTCTATTTTTAGAAATGTTTAGCTATATAGGATCCAGCATTGGTTTCATACCCATTTCTGTCACTAACTGAAAGGAGGCTAAAAGCACACAAAATTTTAAAAATGGTGTTTGTGCCAGAAAAAGGCCACAATTGTGCTGAAGAAAGTGTTTTTCTGATTCAAGTCAGCCTGTTCCTGAAAGTTTTGAAGATGGTGATTTTAGCACCACAAACCCTTTGTTGATGCCATTTTCAGGGAAATAACCACAATCCTTCTTCTGCATCCCTTTTTTCCATTTTCTTTTTATAAAAATTAAATTTTTGATGTAGGTTGGCTAATTTCTTGGTCTCCTTCAGGGGAACCCACAACGTCTCAGTACCGCTAGAATCCCTAGGATGTTGGAAAAAAAGGACGCAAATTTGGCCTGGATAGCTTATGTGGACAAAATGTTTTGAGGGCCTAAGCGCGAACTGCCCTAAATAGCCGAAAAAGGCTTGGCACTTGAGGGGGGAAGAGGCCTGGCAGCGAGAGGGTTAACAAATAAAGAACTGAGTTTCTATAAGTACTAGATTTGGGGTGGTCCATATCCTTATCCAATATAACAAGAGTTTTTAAACTAATATGTCTAAAATCCAATTAAGACCAAGATCAAGATAAATAGGAACCAGAGGAGTACTGCGTGGACATGCAAGTAGTCCTCTGACAAAGATATTCTCACTTACACATTATCTATAAGCTTTCCAGAAGCTCCACACCACAGCACTATAGATAGCAGCATTCTGTGCTTTTGCTGTATAGATCTTCAGGGCCGGGGATACAGCTCTTGCGCCGGTACTCTTATACAACAGCAGAATGGCACCTGACCTATGTTGCAGGATAAGAGCACTCTTACTTATCTGGTCCTCCCATTTAAAATTGTTTGAGATCCTGACATCAAGATAGTCTAAGGAACCAACCCTGTCCAAGGGAACATCATCTATAGGAATTATACATCTCTGGAGTGGCCCAGGGATAAGCACCATCAGTTTTGTTGTATTAACATTCAATTCCAACCCATGATCTGCACAAAAAGCAGTAATCCTATCCACAAGAATCTGTAGCCCTTTCGGAGTTTTAGAAATGAGGAGGGAATCATCTGCAAAGAGTAGTATGGGAATTTTGTGAGCGTTTAAAGTGGGGTCATCATTCTGACAAGAAGACAGGACTTACACCAGCCCATTTATGTACAAAGTAAATAGCAAGGGTGCCGGAACGCAACCTTGTGGAAACCCCCGCTGTATAGGGATGGAATTAGTTAGTTCTCCCCGTTTGCCCCATCTCACCTGCACATATGTACCTTCAAGGAGCCACACTAAGAGGTGAATTAAGTTCCTGAGTATACCCACTTTATCAAAAACATCCTATAATTTCCATCTGGGAACCAAATAAAGTGACATATAAACTCAAGTTATTATTTTCAAACATTGTACAAGGTTGTGGGAAACTGGCCCCTTGTTGCAGCACCCTCCACACTTTTTGTCTGGTCTCTGAATGCAATGTAAACTGTAGTGCACTAGGTACATGCTAACCAGGTCCCCTGTGCCAGTGTTCTTCCCCTAAAATAGATACAAATATTGTCACAATTAGCAATACCTTCAGCTGCCACTATAAGTCCCCAGGAAATGGTACTTTGGTACCCAGAGCTTGGAGTATTAAGGTTGGGCCCATGATGGCAACAGCACAGACTGTGGCAACCTCAGGGACCGTGCATCCAAATGCACCCAGCAATGCCACTGCAGGCTGAGCGTCCTTGTGAAATCCCAACATGCAAAACTGACATGGCTCACAGCCGGTGTGATCTGTCCACAACACACTGCGTGCAATATAGCTAAGCCACCCCTCTGACAGGACTTCCAACCCTAAGGCAGGGTGCACCATAATGCATGTGTGGGCATGAGTGCATGAGCAATATGCCCCTACTGTGTGCTTGCCAAATATGGGAGATAGGAAGTGTACAGAGCAGCTGTTTTAAATGGTTGTGCTAGACACTGGTCAGTATGAGTTTTCACAGCTACATGATGGCCACTCTGAGCCCTGGGGTGTTTGGTATCAAACATCTCAGAACAATAAATTCAAACTGGTACCAGTATTAGATGTATTACAAAAGATATCCAGAGGCCACCTTAGAGGTACCCCCTGCAAAAGCTAACTAACTCTGGCATTGTTGCTGGCCGGTCACAACCAGCCTGCGATCACCAGACAAGATTCCGTTATCCTGGGGTGAGAACCCTTGCTCTTTGGGTTCAGAAAACAAAGCCCTACCTGGACAGAGGTGTTACACCTCCTCCCCCAGGAATGTGCACTGCCCTGCCAGTGAGCTTCAAAAGGCATTGCCACCCTTAAAACTCTACCACAAGCCCTGCTGCTAGCAGCCAATGTTCACCCCCATTGCAAACCCCCACTTTCAGTGGGAGCAATGGCAGGAAAATGCAAAAAAGACAGGAGGAGTGCCCTCCCCCAGTCTGCACCACTTCTAAGTTGTTGCATGCGAGGTGACACCTCCATTCCTTTTCCCTCCATCTTGCATGGTAGGTAGTGAATAAGTAAGAGGAGGACAATGGTAGTAGTAGACCACTACTACGTTCTGCTTACTTGGTGCCACATTCCTCGAACTTCAGGTTTCTTTGACCACAGGCTTATCAGGGTCTACTACTACCATTGTCCTCCTCTTACTTATTCACTACCTACACAGGTACACTAGTGACAGATCAACTCATAGAAGCTACAATTGACCTTCTGGAGCCCAGCTAACTGAACACGAGGCTCCCGCTCCACTTACCTTTGTTACTTACCACTTTGGCCGGACGGCCCAGCCTTGAGGAAGTCACTTGTGTGATGAAACACGTGTTGGCTGTATCTCGTTGATGACACAATGATCTTTGGTATCTACAATTAAAGGCTACATCTGTAAAACAAGAACTTGGACTCCAGTCTACTTTACATTTCAACTAATACACTTTCAGGAAGATTTTCCCTGTCACACCATTGGACTTTATACTCTGTGTGCTGTGGCCATCTTGTTCTGATTTGTCTATGGGTATTTTGTTACCCGTCTTTGTGCCCACCGGGTAGTTAGGCACTGGGCCAGGCTGCACCAGACCCTGCTTTCACTTTGATTCCTTGTCTCGGTACAACTGTTTTATTGCTCAGATGTGCTGCGCCTTTCACCCTCACTACCCATTTGTGTATTCTCTATGATTATGGCCTATTGCTAAGTGTAGGTACTTACCTGCCCTTACCAATATACCATTTTCCAACACTTCTGCACAAAGAAAAAGGTGCAAAACCCTATCTTCTGTACCCAGGACTCGACAATCACTACTGACGGTTGCGTGGACATTTGACAGACTCTACAAAACCCCAGAGGACATCCTTCCTTCTGAAAATTTCACAGATCACCCTCCAGAGTGAAGGCATTCCTCCCTGCAACAAAGAAGCAGTGAAATCCAGTTCACTGACTGGCTAATGACCAAGAAACTGGACATAGTAGCCAGACAAAATTCTACCCAATGAACCAGGAGGGCAAACCCTGTAAGTGTGGCAAGTTCCATGGCACTGCAACCTCCAGTGGCTGAACTGTGCAATAGTCTGGGATACTGGACCCCTAACGTTGGACACCCAGAAGAAAAGATTACTCCGGACTCCCAACGAACAAGGAGAAAGCCCCAGTCAAGGGACTCAGGAAACAAAAGAACCACCACCCAGAGTGGCCTTGCAGACCTGTAACTCACTCTCAAAATGACCTGCCTTCTGCTTCCAATGACACCTTTGTGCACAGCTCCTGAATCACCTATCTGCTCTTCACCCAGCCTCCCTGGGCCCTGCACCAGAGGACCAGCTGTGCTCTAATGGTTTCCCGCTGCATGTGATCTCTACACTCCAAGGTGACCCACCAGATTCACCTTGAAGTCTGCCGGTCCCCCACAGTGGTCCTACACGAGAACCAAGGATTTTTCAGCAGCGTCTCCTGCTGAAACCGGGAGCCACCCAAACTTCCCCGGCTGGCCCACAGGACATCTCAAGGACCAAGACCTATAAAGAAAAGGAGACATTGGTAAACGCACTTCCTGATTCTATATGTATTTCTGAACTTTTCTCTGACTGATTCCTATGGTGTGTAATTACGTACAAAAAGACTATGGCCCCCATTCTGACCCTGGCAGTAAATCCTGCTTACCGCCACGCTGACGGCCACCAACTTACTGCGACGGCGGCGGATATCCATTCACCAGATTATGACACACACCAATCCAACAGCATTCAGCCACAAACACAAATACACCAACCCAGGTCAGTGATAAAGTGGCGGTATCAAAACCCACACTGTTATCCCAACAGAACAGCACCCACCACATTATGATCCACAAATCACCACAATGGACATTCAACGGCAGTAAACCATTGTCGGTACATACTGATGTGCTCACAATGGACTCCCACAGACAAAACAACACCACAATGGACAATTTAAACAACACACACCTGACACCCATATACACACCACACCCACACCACTATAAAACACACACCCACATTACCCACAACCCTTTATGATTACAAATCATCGGCACAAGACTGACACCAAGATCACTGCCACAACTACATACACACACCACTTACACCCAGACATCCCTCACGCACCCCACTTCACACACCCCAACATATTACCAAACATATCCTCACCAACACAGATCACATAAAACCCATGGCACCACAAAGGCACCCCTGTTTCACTGAGGAGGAGTTAAGGGTCATGGTTGAGGAAATTGTCAGGGTAGAGCCACAGCCGTTTGGTGCAAAGGTGCAGTAGATATCAGTAGCAAGAAAGATGGAGCTATGGAAGAGAATTGTGAACTGGGTCAACGCCATGGGACAGCACCGCTGAACAAGGGACGAAATCAGGAAGAGGTGAAACGACCTACGGGGGAAAGTACATTCCATAGCAGCAAAACACCAGATTGCTACACAGAGGACTGACGGTGGACCACCACCTCATCCCCCACAACTCACAGCATGGGAGGAGAAAGTCTTGGCAATACTGCATCCTGAGGGCCTGGCCATAGTCAGAGGAGGATTGGACTCCAGTAAGTCAACTTTCAACAATTATCACCCCCCTACCTGCAAGCCATCACATACCCTCACTCCCATCACTCCACTACATCCCACACACTCCACTATCACATCTCTCTAATCCCAATGCCAAGCCCTGCATGCTGTACCAATGCATGGACACCCCTCACAGCCCTGCATGGACACTCATCACAAAAGCATGCACAGCATAGAGAACTAACAATCTCACAATACACCAACATACACAAGTAAAAGCTGGCAGGCCAACACGAACCATAGAGGGGAAGGCAGGGATGTACAATATGTCATACACATGAAGCATAATACATAATTTACATCCACACAGGTACTCCAGCCAATGTCACTGGAGAGGAGGTGCCAGCACTGTCCAATTTCCCAAATGAAGAGGCCCACAGTGATGACAGTAACTCTGGTCTTCAGGATCTGGACGATCTACCTGTCCCATCAGGGACCACTGGACAGCCGGATAACCAAGCCCAGTCAAAGACCACCACAGAGCCTCCCCGTCAGGAAACAACACCAAAGCACCCACTCAGCATACCCAAACCTCTGTCCCCAAGACACGTCAATCAACAGTGTGCCCACCGGTACAGGGACCCCAGACCACACCTCGCACACAAGACAATCAGGGACCTGGGATCAGTGGCAGTGGGCACACCGTTCATGGGACAGAGGCACAGGCCAACAGGGACACTGGGAGGACTGCTGTGCACCAAGGGGAGGACAAGACAAGGGAATAAACACTCCAGGAGGTGCTCTCTGAGATCCTCGGAACCTATCAATATTCCCAGGACACGATGGGCCAGATGGGCCAGATCATATACAAAGTGCAGGAGAACAGGCGGCTACTTGATGAACAGTATCAGGGAATCAGGGAGGACTTGCAGGCCATCAACAACACCCTGATCTACATAGCAGGGGTGCTGGCAGACATGTCCAACATTATGACGGAGGCAGTGTCTCACCAGCGGGCCCCTGCCACAAGGCAGTCGTCTGAACAGCCTACCACTTCCGCTGCAACTAGTGGCCAAGAGGCCCTGCCACAGGACTCACAGGCCACTAGCACCCTTCCCCCTGCACAAGGTGAACCACCCCCAAACGTTCTCTGTCATCCAGACAGGCACTAGAGACACTTGCAAAGACCCCCGCCAGGAAATGAGACTCTCCCATTTGTCCCCTTGTGTCCCACTCAGTCACCCTGTCCACATTGAAGTGTCATTGCTTCCCCTTCCTATGTCCCCTGGACAATGGACCTGTGCTATGAACAGACTGGAACAATACCCTGGACTTTCCTCCATCATCACCCCATCCCATTGCACTTCCCCCTCTATAAACACCCTTTGATATAAATTGATTTCAATTTTGAGCATGTCATGTATTTGAAATATGTATTGACTGATTGAAACAAGTTCAACCAGTGCAAATGAACTGTACATTGAATGAGCATAGAATCAATGACATGTAGCTGGCTGATGTGATCACACCAGGAGTATTTGCCAAATCACCAACATCTGCAAAATGAATAGCCAGAGGTAACAGTAAGTGGGCATAGAAGTGGGAAATACCAGCAAGCCAATGCCACACAGAATACAACCAATGTAATTGAAATGTAAAGTTGCACTGTCTCACCTGTGTGTCATTGGATGTACTGACAGATTACAGATGTGCTGCTATCCACATCTTCTTCTTCTGCCTCCTCATCCTCACTGTCCACAGGGTCCACTGCTGCCACAGGGGCATCTCCAATCTCCTCCTTCTGCATAAAAGGGACATGGTGACTGGGGGCCAGGTTGTGCAACATGCAGCATGCCACCACTATCTGGCAGACCTTCTTGGGTGTGTAGCACAGGGATCCACCTGTCAGATGGAGGCACTGGAACCTGGCCTTCAAGAGGCCAAAGGCCCTTTCATTGATCCTTCTGGTTTGCCCATGTGCCTCATTATAATGTTCTTCTGCCCTTGTCCTGGCATTCCTCACAGGGGTCAGCAGCCAGGATAGGTTTGGGTAACCAAAGTCACCTGCAAATATTGAGGGACAACATTTAGCCACACACTATCCTACATGGCCAACAACATAGGCATACACCAACATATACTTGGTGGGATCCAGGGGTCACCTATTAGCCATACCCTGTGCCTCTATAGTTAGGCCATCACATTTGGGATGCTGCTATTCCGCAGGACAAAGGCATCATGCACCGACCCTGGATATTTAGCACTGACGTGGGAGATATACTGGTCCGCCAAGCACACCATCTGCACATAGAGTGGAAACGCTTACGATTCCTGAACACCTGTTCATTCTGGCGGGGGGACAAATGCAATATGTGTTCCGTCAATAGCCTCAATTATATTTGAGATATGTCCCATTGCATAAAACCCTGCCTTCACAGTGGCCAAATCCTCAACCTGGGGGAATGCAATGTAGCTGCACATGTGTTTTATCAGGGCAGACAACACTCTTGTCATCACTATTGCAAACATTGGCTGTGACATTCCTGCTGCCAAGCCCACTGTCACTTGGAAAAAAACAGTTGCTTGGAAAGGGAGAACTGATAGCAATTTCACAAGAGGGGGTATTCCAGTGGGCTGATGGATAGCGGATATCAGGTCAGGCTCCGATTGGGCACACAGCTCTGTGATTGTGGCCCTGTCCAGTCTATAGGTGAGGATAATGTGCCTGTCCTCCAGTGTAGCCAAATCCTCCAGGGGTCTGTACACGGGGATATGTATCCATCTCCTATTCATCTGCAGCGGTAGGTATCTAAGGGACAAAAGAGTGAGGAGGTTGTCACATACGGAAAAATTGAGCCACAACACTAGTACGCAATCTGTAAAAATGTTATGGGACAGTGTAATTTGTCAAGTATGTGCTTATTTATCCTGTGACGCAGCATTATTCCATAGGCCTGCCCCCCCACCCATGAAATGGTGTCCGCCTGTCGTGTGTGGAGGGACAGGTGGAACTGAGTTAATGCCGCTGACATTGTACGCCGTGGCGGGAGGCGATCGGGAACCGCCGTGCAATTCCTCATTGGTTATATTTGGCCCTATGGGGTACAGTCATCAATGGGGATCTATGCCGGTGGTGACGGTATGCACTGCCGCAGATGTGACCTCCATTTTCTACCTGATTCCTCACTCATTCCGGACCTTCCATAGGACAGGACCTACACTGCAGGTGCTACTGTGACCTGTGTCTGAAACCTAAAATGGCCCATGTGACCATGGAAAGGGCCCCAGTCTTCACTTCAGAGGAAATGGAGAGACTGGTGGATTGGATCCTACCCCAGTACGAACTGCTGTATGGGCCTATAGACCAAGAGGTGAGTACACTGTGGGCATGAGGCATGTGGCATGAATGCATGGAGGTGTGTGTGAAGACATTGTGTAAGGGGGAGGAATCTCCTCTTGGCTGGGTACACGTTGAATGCTGGGCTATGTGTGTGCCAATAGTGATGGAAACAAGTATGGTGGGTCATTTGTGTTACCTGCTGGACTGTTTGTGTAATGGTGTTCTCCTCTCTGTATTGCCTCTGCAGGTCAGAGCCCATCAAAAGAAGGGTAAATGGCATGCCATCGCCAAGGAGGTGCGGACCCTCCGGGTCTATGGCAGGCAGAGCACCCACTGTCGCAAACGCTGGGAGGACCTGAGACGCTGGGCACGGAATACTGTGGAGGCCCAGCTGGGGATGGCCTCCCAACAAGCAAGGGGCGCCCGTCGGACCCTGACCCCCATGATGGCCTGCATACTGGTGGAGGCCTATCCAGACCTGGAATCTTGTAGAGTTTTTATGTAACTCCATGAAACTGCGTAGAGTAAAATTTTCGAGTTCCACCCACCCCTACTTTGTATGTCTGGGATAAGAGTCATAGAGTGCCAATTCATCTAAATAAATGTATAAATAAATAAATGTAATAATCAAGAGGTTAGCAGATTCAGGCCCATAAATATACTTTTTTAGCGCCGCAGCTGCGTCATTTTTTGATGCAAAAGTGGCACAAACTTACAAAATCTAATTGTATTTTGTAAGCTTGCCAGTTTTGCATAAAAAATTACGCAATTGCAACGCTAAAAAAGTATAAATATGGGCCTCAAGGTCTTGCTCAATACCTCTCTGAGCAAGAGGCATATTTGTATAAGACATGAAATAACATCTTGTTGCTTCTGCTCTTACAGGCCTGATCACTGCTCCTAGCTGTTGGAAGATGTATGTAATAAAGTTATTTCACTCTAATGATTTTTGTGTGTATTCATTTTGTACCCTAGCACACAGTATGATTGCTAGCCAGTTACATTATAAAATTTATTATTCACCCTCTTGTTTTGTTTATGTGTCTGGTTCGTGCTATAAAAGGCGGGCATGGTCTGCTTTGCTTATAAATAAAAGATGTTAAATAAAAATAACTTGAAGTGAATTAAATTGCTACCGGTCTTTCAAAACACAAAGAAAGAAAAAAGCACTTTAAAGAAGGATGATCGCTTTATTTCCTTTTTATCTGCATGCACCATTACCGGATGATCAACAACACTAGTCTTTTATCATTCCTCATGGGTTTTCTACTCGTTTGCTTTTTTTCCTATTAAAGTGGAGTGCATGGAATATATCATTATTATATATCATCCACAATAACAAAATAAGAGCTGCCATGGAATATTTATGTTTGCGCTTGACGTGGGTTAAAAAGGATTTTTTCTCATTCTTCAACAAATGCAAAAACACTTTGTTAACAAAAGCGTTTCTGTTTCTGCTTGTGTCTGCTCGATCTTAGTACAACTTTTGAAACTCCTCCACCTCAATGATTGATACTTCGCCACTCATACAGGTTTCATCTTTACAATCAGTACAAAAATCACTGGCATCTCAAGTGGTAGAAGGCAATGAAATCTGTGTCCCGGCTCTATTTGTCCTGCATCTCATCCACCCGTGAAACGCCACAGCCACTGATTGTGCCAGGAGGCAAACACGTGGATGCTTTACTCGAGAGGGTCCTGTCTAGGTCCAGAGCCGCAGTCTGCATTTCAAAAGTAAATTTCCCCGAATCATACTAACAGCTTTCACAATACTCATGTTGCTGATTCCAATACTAGATGGTGTCCTTTCTCCTTTTGCAACCAGTGGTTGATCTCCACAAGCACTCAGAGAGCACCCCTGTGAATATTTAATGATTTCTCTAGTGGATGGTAAGTGTGGCATTCTGCCAGTGCAAATTTTCTCCTCTATCCACATGAGCATGAATGTGCCTTTACAGTTCATTTCTCCTCTCTATTTATAAGTAATTCACACACTTGGACCCAGATTTACAAGAAATGGCGCAGAACTACGGTAACGCAATTTTGTGTCAAAGAAATGAATGCTGCGCTACATTTTCTTGCGTCATGTGAGCCCCATATCTACAATGTACCGCTACATGGTGGCAAGTAAAGTTTGGCACCACAAAAAATCGTGCAAACGTAAGCGATGTGTCACAAAAGTAAATGGCACCATTGCTAGAATAGTGGAGCTAAACTGATTTGCACACGTTACGTGACACTAATCGTAATAACGTCAATTTTCGGCTTAAAGTGTCCAGAAAAAGTCAGTGAAAATGCCAAAGATCACTTTCCAGGGTGTGCACACTTGCATACAGGTATTGTAATATAGGAGCTAAGCCTGTTAGCGCAGAAGCCTTCAAATAGAAAAATTGAGAAATCTGGACAGGAGGGACCCCAGAGAGATCCCATTGAGCCAGGTACCAGCCAGGATGCCCATGCAGAGTCACAGGAGAAGGGGAAACAGGATAGGAAGAGCGGGTTCAGCCAGGAGGAAAATAAAATAGTGGTCACAGAGGTGACAGAGCACTAACACCAGCTCTTTGTCATCTCTAAATTGCCAATAGATAGAAAGGAGGCCATATGGCAGACCATAGTAGATAAAGTCAACAGTGTGGCAGAGGCCAGAAGAACTGTGGTGAATTGTAAGAAAGACTGACACGATTGCAAGTGCAGAACTAAAGAGAAGGTTGCCAACAGCAGAAAGGCAGCACTGCATACCGGAGGTGGAAGCCCCACACCCCAGGAGCAGCTGGATGAGCTGGAGGAGATGGTGACAGCTGTCATCCCATATGAGGTGGTGGGAGAAGTCCAGGGACAGGACACTGCAGCAATTCAGAAGCTACAACAAATGCAGGGTAAGGTGCAGTGGGTGCAATGTTGTAACCCACAAATGACATAAAGAGGAGGCACTTTGGAGGCACTTTATGCATGCTAATGGGTTGCATGGGGACACACTAATGGCTAAACATCAAATGCATGTAATGTTTACTGAGCCCTCGCCCCCTCTATATGCACAGACCACCTCACTACCTTCAATCCACTACCTTCACTGTGTCAACTGTACCATCTAGCCATTTATGACTCACAATGGGCAACACAGACAAGGTATGTTGTGCATGGGAGGGACGCCAAGGACTAGGAAAGGCCTGCCTGTACCACTTCGAAAGGGCACTAATGTAACATGCACACCACAGATGGGGTCTACTGTCCTCACCACTTGGGCTGCTGAACATTTTGCTGCCATGTGCCTATGCAGACACATCAGCACCATACTGCAAGGAGGCCTGTGTTGAGGGGATGATCCCTTTTGGGCATGAAGGGACACCCCCTTGTATGGACACACACACAAGGTTGGTGCATCTTACCATGGATGGTGCAGGATAATGCACACAAAACAATAGATCACATGGAGGATGCACGTTGACTGCCACCCCCCTTGCATCACTCCTACAACACATGTGGGGTGACATAGGGACCTGACAAAGTCCCTAAAATGCAGATCTAGCATTGCAGCAGATTCTCCCTGATTTCATGTGTCTTGCATGAGTACACCATAAACAACACCAATGATATCCAAATGCCTTGCAATGTAGACCAAGATATGGGTCACATGCAGCTGCAAATCAAAAGCTGCGTATCTGAGAGGTGACACAACTTGGACATGTTGATTTGCACAATCTATCAACAGAGGGTTATCCTAATTCAAGTCCTGTTGGCGCTGTGTGCAGCCAGGGGTCCATGAATGGGGGACTTGATATGTGGCTTACTGCCATTACAATTAGGTAAAATTAAATTTAAAACTTAGGACTAAATAGAATAGCTAGTACAGGACAACAGTGACACATTTCCATCTCATTGTAGACACTGAAGAAATCCCTCCTGGCCAGCTGCCTGTCCTGGACTTCCAAGACAATCTGATGACCAGATAGGTACCATCAATCCAGACACCATCCAGCAGATCCTGGGTTCCATCCATTCACCACCTCCACTTGCAAGTAGGACACACAGCATTGTGTGGTGTCTAGATGACTCACCCAACAGAGGACACACACCACCTGCCAGCTCACACACTTTCCTGGTCTCCCAGGGCTCAGACATATTTTCCAAAATTAAGCTTTATGAGTCCAGCAGAAGCTGGCACAAAATGTGCAGGTGGGGATGGAGACCATAGCAGCTTAGATGAAGTATAGAAGTGCCTCAGTCCCAATAGGGACACCTCAGCTGCCATCAGAGGCATTCACTTCTGCTGCATTGACTGAAGCAGACCCTGGCAGAAACAGCTGGCGTCCTTAGACAGAGGCACAAAAAAATATCTTAGCAAAGTGGCCCCAGCGAGGTTCCCAGCAGGCTGGTGGAAATGCTCACTACCATGCAGTCCATGCAGCTGGAGCTGGTATCCATTAAGGAGTACTTGGCTGCCTAGCACCGTGACGTTGCTGCTGTGTTGAGAAACCAGCAGTTTCTCCTTGCTGCAGTGATGCCTCACATCTTCCCACAGGTGACAGCTACTAGGACCTATGATTCCACTTCTTCTGTCCCTGATGTGTGTGTGCCTTCCTCAACTCCAACTCCAGAACTATCCCTGGCATAGGGGGAACCACACGCATCACAGGATGATCATCCCTGTAGCCACAGTCTGTGGCCCATGGTCAGTTTATTTTTAGCTCTTTATTCAAGATTGTGCCAGTGTTGCTAGAACAATCTACCTTCCCACTTCTCTTACCCACTGTTGATGAATCAGACCTATGGTCTGTCAATATGCCCCATCCTAACTTATGGCTTTGTGGCGGCCTCCTGACTGAACCACTCCTCTTCCACACATGTCTAGTTACATGTTCCCCTACCTCTCGTATCTCATTGGGCATCCAATGAATTAGGATCTCTCATGGGGTAAATCTCCTGTGCAATGAACTGAATCAATAACTCACAATAGCAAATGTAAATAAATTCACATTACACATGATATGTGTCAATCTGTGTCTGAGATTCAAAATATTAGAACAGAATGCATCAAGTGATGCTTAAACAATAGAGGACCTAGTAACATAGAAATGGGACTGTGCATTTCTACAAGTGAAGTAAATATACTGAGGTGTGTCTTACACAAAGTGCAGGTTAGGGACTGTTAGAAATGGGGTCTTTGGTTGACAGTCAGGTTACCCCCTGTTCAAGCAAGGACCCTCACTCTAGTCAGGGTAAAAGAGAATCACCCTCAGCTAACCCCTCCTTACCCTCTTGGTAGCTTGGCAGATCAGTAGGCTTAACTTCAGACTGCTAGGTGTAAAGTATTTGTACCAACACACACAGTAACTTAATGAAAACACTACAAAATGACACAACACCAGAATAGAAAAATAGGAAATATTTATCTAAACAAAACAAGACCAAAACGACAAAAATCCAACATACACAAGTCAAGTTATGAATTTTTAAAGATTAAACTAAAAAATAGCATTTAGAAACAAAAATGCTTCGATGAGGTGTTAACACGGCGTCGTGACAGAGTCATTCCCAACAAGCCGACATCAGCGGCGCCGGACCCGGAGTCACGTAGACCCCCAAGTACAGTACCTTTGGTGAAGAGTGAAAACAAGCCGATGAGCGAAGTAGGGGATCGCTGCCTCTGTGCGAAACATTGAATCCGCGCCCTTCGAGCGGCGTCGGTCACGACGTGGTGCGGCGACTTCCACGGAGTCGCGGACTTCAGCGAGGCTGCAGCGGCGTCGGGCCTGCAAAGAGCATTGCATTCCAGCAAAGGTCACGGCGTCGGATGCAGGCGGTGTCCGAAGTCGTCCGAAGTTGATTTACTTGGATTTCCACTAGCTTTCCTTTCAAGGGCCCAGGGACTGGATAGGGCACCACCTGTCAGAGCAGGAGTCTCTCCAGAGACTCCAGGTGCTGACAGAGAGAAGTCTTTGCTGTCCCTGAGACTTCAAACAACAGGAGGCAAGCTCTAAATCAAGCCCTTGGAGATATCTTCACAAGATGAAAGGCACACAAAGTCCAGTCTTTGCCCTCTTACTCTGGCAGAACAGCACTGCAGGAAAGCTCCACAAAGCACAGTCACAGGCAGGGCAGCACTTCTTCCTCAGCTATTCAGCTCTTCTCCAGGCAGACGTTCCTCTTGGTTCCAGAAGTGTTTCTAAAGTCTGTGGTTTTGGGTGCCCTTCTTATACCCAGTTTCTCCTTTGAAGTAGGCCTTCTTCAAAGTAAAGTCTCTTTGGAATGTGAAATCCTGCCTTGCCCAGGCCAGGCCCCAGACACTCACCAGGGGGTTGGAGACTGCATTGTGTGAGGGCAGGCACAGCCCTTTCAGGTATAAGTGACTACTCCTCCCCTCCCTCCTAGCACAGATGGCTCATCAGGATATGCAGGCTACACCCCAGCTCCCTTTGTGTCACTGTCTAGTGTGGGGTGCAACCAGCCCAACTGTCAAACTGACCCAGACAGGGAATCCACAAACAGGCAGAGTCCCAGAAATGGTATGAGCAAGAAAATGCCCACTTTCTAAAAGTGGCATTTTCAAACACACAATCTTAAAATCAACTTTACTAAAAGATGTATTTTTAAATTGTGAGCTCAGAGACCCCAAACTCCAAATGTCCATCCGCTCCCAAAGGGAATCTACACTTTAATCAGATTTAAAGGTAGCCCCCATGTTAACCTATGAGAGGGACAGGCCTTGCAACAGTGAAACACAAATTTAGCAATATGTCACTGTCAGGACATATAAACCACATTACTATGGGGGTCATTCCGACCCTGGCGGTCCAAGACCGCCATGGCCGGGGACCACGGAAGCACCGCCAACAGGCTGGCGGTGCTTCCAAGCCCATTCTGACCGCGGCGGTAAAGCCGCGGTCAGAAAAGGGAATCCGGCGGTTTCCCGCCGGATTTCCCCTGCATGGGCTGAATCTCCATGGCGGCGCTGCAAGCAGCGCCGCCATGGAGATTCCGACCCCCTTCCCGCCATCCTGTTTCTGGTGGTTTTTACCGCCAGGAACAGGATGGCGGGAACGGGTGTCGTGGGGCCCCTGGGGGCCCCTGCACTGCCCACGCCACTGGCATGGGCCCCCTAACAGGGCCCCATACAGATTTTCACTGTCTGCTTAGCAGACAATGAAAATCGCGACAGGTGCAACTGCACCCGTCGCACCCCTACAACTCCGCCGGCTCCATTCGGAGCCGGCTTCCTTGTTGCAGGGCCTTTCCCGCTGGGCCGGCGGGTGCTCTTTTGGCGGTCGCCCGCCGGTCCAGCGGGAAAGCCAGAATGGCCTCCGCGGTCTTCTGACCGCGGAGCGGCCATTTGGCGGTTCCCGCCAGGCGGGCGGCTCCCACCGTCCACCATGGTCAGAATGACCCTCTATACGTCCTACCTTAACCATACGCTGCACCCTGCCCTTGGGGCTACCTAGGGCCTACCTTGGGGTGTCTGATATGTAAGAAAAGGGAAGGTTTAGGCCTGGCAAGTGGGTACACTTGCCAAGTCGTATTTAAAGTTAAAACTGCACACACCGACACTGCAGTGGCAGGTCTGAGACATGATTACAGAGCTACTTATGTGGGTGGCACAACCAGTGCTGCAGGCCCACTAGTAGCATTTGATTTACAGGCCCTGGCACCTCTAGTGCACTTTACTAGGGACTTACTAGTAAATCGAATATACCAATCATGGATAAAACAATCACATACCCATTTTGTAAAGGAGCACTTGCACTTTAGCACTGGTTAGCAGTGGTAAAGTGCCCAGATTAACAGAAATAGCAAAATCTGAGTCCAGCACACATCAACAACCTGGGGGATCAGAGACAAAAAGTTAAGGGAGACCACGCCAAGGATGAAAAGTCTAAAACGTGCCCCCCCAGCTGAAAGTGGGGAGCAACTACCCAACCTCATGGGAGTTCTCATCACTAAGGCGGAAGAACCTGGACAGACCATCAGCATTGGCGTGCTCTGTACCAGGACAGTGTTCCACCATAAAGTACATCCCCTGTAGGGAAATGGACCACCTCAACAGTTTTGGATTCTCAACCCTCATCTGTATTAACCATCTGAGGGGCCTGTGGTCGGTCTGAACTCGGAAGTGAGTCCCAAACAAGTAGGGTCTTAGCTTCTTCAGTGCCTAGACTACAGCAAACGCTTCACGTTCTATGGCACTCCACCTACATTCCTGGGTAGTAACCTCCTGCTAATGAAGGCTACGGGTTGATCTAGGCCCTCTTCATTAAGCTGTGAGAGTACTGCTCTAATACCATGCTCTGAGGCGTCTGTTTGCACAACAAACTCCTTGGAGTAGTCAGGTGCCTTCAGCACAGGTGCTGTGCACATGGCAGCCTTCAGGGCATCAAAAGCGTTCTGGCAAGCCTCTGTCCAGATCACTTTCTTGGGTTGCTTCTAAGAAGTCAACTCAGTTAAGGGGGTAACAATGGTACCATAGCCCTTAACAAACCTCCTGTAATATCCTGTGAGTCCCAAAAAGGCTCTCACTTCAGTCTGGGTCTTGAGAGGCTCCAAAGCCAGAATCCTATCAATCTTAGGCTGTAGGGGTGCCACCTGGCCACTCCCCACCTGGTGTCCTAAGTACACCACAGAACCCTGCCCTATTTGGCACTTGCTCACCTTAATAGTGAGGCCTGCCTTCTGCAGGGCCTCTAACACTCTCCAGAGGTGTTGCAGGTGTTCCTCCCATGTGGAACTAAACACAGCAATGTCATCCAGGTAGGCGGCACTGAACTCATCCAGTCCTGCCAACACCTGGTTGACCAACCTCTGAAAGGTGGCAGGGGCATTCTTCATCCCAAATGGCATCACTTTAAATTGAAAGTGTCCATCTGGTGTAGGGAATGCTGACCTCTCCTTGGCCCCCTCAGTTAAGGCAATCTGCCAGTACCCAGATGTTAACCCCTTCGCTGCCAGGCCTTTTCCCCCTCCTGTGCCAGGCCTTTTTTTGCCTATTTGGGGCAGTTCGTGCTTAGGCCCTCATAACTTTTTGTCCACATAAGCTAACCAAGCCAAATTTGCGTCCTTTTTATTCCAACATCCTAGGGATTCTAGAGGTACCCAGACTTTGTGGGTTCCCTTGAAGGAGGCCAAGAAATAGGCCAAAATACAGTGAAAATTTCGTTTTTTTCAAAAAAATTGGAAAAAGTGGCTGCAGAAGAAGGCTTGTGGTTTTTCCCCTGAAGATGGCATTAACAAAGGGTTTGCGGTGCTAAACTCAGCAGCTTCCCAGCTTTCAGGAACAGGCAGACTTGAATCAGAAAACTCCATTTTTCAACACAATTTTGGCATTTTACTGGGACATACCCCATTTTTGCAGTTTTTTGTGCTTTCAGTCTCCTTCCAGTCAGTGACAGAAATGGGCATGAAACCAATACTGGATCCCATAAACCTAAACATTTCTGAAAAGTAGACAAAATTCTGAATTCAGCAAGGGGTCAGTTGTGTAGATCCTACAAGGGTTTCCTACAGAAAATAACAACTGAAAAAGAAAAATATTGAAATTGAGGTGAAAAAAACATAAATGTTTCTCTACGTTTTACTCTGTAACTTTTCCCTGCAATGTCAGATTATCGAAAGCAATATACCGTTACGTCTGCTGGACTCCTCTGGTTGCGGGGATATATAGGGCTTGTAGGTTCATCAAGAACCCAAGGAACCCAGAGCCAATAAATGAGCTGCACCCTGACGTGCGTTTTCATTCTATACCGGGTATACAGCAATTCATTTGCTGAAATATAAAGAGTAAAAAATTGCTATCAAGAAAACCTTTGTATTTCCAAAAAGGGCACAAGATAAGGTGTTGAGGAGCAGTGGTTATTTGCACATATCTGAATTCCGGGGTGACCAAACTAGCATGTGAATTACAGGGCATTTCTCAAATAGATGTCTTTTTTACACACTCTCCTATATTTGGAAGGAAAAAATGTAGAGAAAGACAAGGGGCAATAACACTTGTTTTGCTAATCTATGTTCCCCCAAGTCTCCCGATAAAAAAGATACCTCACTTGTGTGGGTAGGCCTAGCGCCCGCGACAGGAAACACCCCAAAGCGCAACGTGGACACATCCAAATTTTGGGAAGAAAACAGAGATGTTTTTTGTGAAGTGCCTACCTGTAGATTTTGGCCTCTAGCTCAGCCGGCACCTAGGGAAACCTACCAAACCTGTGCATTTCTGAAAACTAGAGACCTAGGGGAATCCAAGGAGGGGTGACTTGCGGGGCTCGGACCAGGTTCTGTTACCCAGAATCCTTTGCAAACCTCAAAATTTGGCTAAAAAAACACATGTTCCTAACATTTCTTTGGCAGAAAGTTCTGGAATCTGAGAGGAGCCACAAATTTCCTTCCACCCAGCGTTCCCCCAAGTCTCCCGATAAAAATGATACCTCACTTTTGTGGGTAGGCCTAGCGCCCGCGACAGGAAACACCCCAAAGCGCAACGTGGACACATCCAAATTTTTGGAAGAAAACAGAGGAGTTTTTTGCGAAGTGCCTACCTGTAGATTTTGGCCTCTAGCTCAGCCGGCACCTAGGGAAACCTACCAAACCTGTGCATTTCTGAAAACTAGAGACCTAGGGGAATCCAAGATGGGGTGACTTGCGGGGCTCGGACCAGGTTCTGTTACCCAGAATCCTTTGCAAACCTCAAAATTTGGCTAAAAATACACGTTACTCACATTTCTGTGGCAGAAAGTTCTGGAATCTGAGAGGAGCCACAAATTTCCTTCCACCCAGCGTTCCCCCAAGTCTCCCGATAAAAATGATACCTCACTTGTGTGGGTAGGCCTAGCGCCCGCGACAGGAAACACCCCAAAGCGCAACGTGGACACATCCAAATTTTTGGAAGAAACAGAGGTGTTTTTTGCGAAGTGCCTACCTGTAGATTTTGGACTCTAGCTCAGCCGGCACCTAGGGAAACCTACCAAACCTGTGCATTTCTGAAAACTAGAGACCTAGGGGAATCCAAGATGGGGTGACTTGCGGGGCTCGGACCAGGTTCTGTTACCCAGAATCCTTTGCAAACCTCACAATTTGGCTAAAAATACACATGTTACTCACATTTCTGTGGCAGAAAGTTCTGGAATCTGAGAGAAGCCACCAATTTCCTTCCACCCAGCGTTCCCCCAAGTCTCCCGATAAAAATGATACCTCACTTGTGTGGGTAGGCCTAGCGCCCGCGACAGGAAACACCCCAAAGCGCAACGTGGACACATCCACATTTTTGGAAGAAAACAGAGGTGTTTTTTGCGAAGTGCCTACCTGTAGATTTTGGCCTCTAGCTCAGCCGGCACCTAGGGAAACCTACCAAACCTGTGCATTTCTGAAAACTAGAGACCTAGGGGACTCCAAGATGGGGTGACTTGCGGGGCTCGGACCAGGTTCTGTTACCCAGAATCCTTTGCAAACCTCAAAATTTGGCTAAAAAAACACATGTTACTCACATTTCTGTGGCAAAAAGTTCTGGAATCTGAGAGGAGCCACACATTTCCTTCCACCCAGCGTTTCCCCAAGTCTCCCGATAAAAATGATACCTCACTAGTGTGGGTAGGACTAGCGCCCATGAAAGGAAAGGGCCCAAAACACAACGTGGACACATCAATTTTTTTTATAAAAAACAGTGCCTACCTGTGGATTTTGGCCTGTAGCTCAGCCGGCACCTGAGGAAACCTAGCAAACCAGTGCTAGGTTTGAAAACTAGAAACCCAGGGGAATCCAAGATGGGGTGACTTGCGGGGTTCTGACCAGGTTATATTACCCAGAATCCTTTGCAAACATCAAAATTTGGCCCAAAAAACACTTTTTCCTCTCATTTCGGTGACAGAAAGTTCTGGAATCTGAGAGGAGCCACAAATTTCCTTCCACCCAGCGTTCCCCTAAGTCTCTCGATAAAAATGGTACCTCACTTCTGTGGGTAGGCCTAGCGCCCACAAAAGGAAATGGCCCAACACACAACGTGGACACAACATATTTTTTCACAGAAAACAGAGGTGTTTTTTGCAAGGTGCCTACCTGTGGTGTTTGGCCTGTAGCTCAGCTGACCCCAGGGGGGGGGGCAGAAATGCCCTAAAATAAATTTTCCCCCCCAACCCCCACCCTCCCCCGCCGAGAGCGACCCTTGCCTACGGGGTCGCTCCCCCTGCGTGACATTGGCGCCTAAAAACAAATCCCCGGTGCCTAGTGTTTTCTGCCCCCTTGGGGGCAGATTGACCTAAACTCTGCCAATCTGCCCCAGGGGGGCAGAAATGGTCTAAATACAATTTGCCCTCCTGGGGAGCGACCCTTGCCTGATGGGTCACTCCCCATCTCTAAAAAAACAAACAAACAAACAAAAAAAAAACACATAACAAAATTTGCCCTGGCGCCTAGAGGTTTCTGCCCCCCCCCCCGGCGGCAGATCGCCCTAATAATAGGCCTAGGGGGCAGAAATGGCCTAAAATAAATTTCTCTCCCCCCAACCTCCACCCCCCCCTCGGGAGCGACCCTTGCCTACGGGTCGCTCCCCCTGCGTGACATTGGCGCCAAAAAACAAATCCCCGGTGCCTAGTGGTTTCTGCCCCCTTGGGGGCAGATTGACCTAAACTCTGCCAATCTGCCGCCAGGGGGGCAGAAATGGTCTAAACACAATTTGCCCCCCCTGGGGAGCGACCCTTGCCTGATGGGTCGCTCCCCATCCCTAAAAAAAGAAACAAACAAAAAAAAAAAAACTGAAAAAAACAAATTGCCCTGAAATAAATTCCCCCCCCCCAGGGAGCGACCCTTGCCTATGGGGTCACTCCCCTTGCGTGAAATTCACGCAAAGAAAAAGCTCCCTGGTGTCTAGTGGTTTCTGCCCCCCTTGGGGGTAGATTGGCCTCATCAAAATAGGCCAATCTGCCCCCAAGGGGGGCAGAAATGGCCTAAATATAATTTTCCCCCAAGGGGAGCGACCCTTGCCTAAGGGGTCGCTCCCCACCTAAAAAAAAAAAAAATGAAACATAAAAAAAAAAAAAAAAAAATGGTCCCTGGTGCCTAGAGGTTTCTGCCCCCCCTGGGGGCAGATCGGCCTAATAATAGGCCGATCTGCCCCCAGGGGGGGCAGAAAAGGCCTTCCTGAAAAAATGCCCCCCATGGGAGCGACCCTTGCCCAAGGGGTCGCTCCCTTTTGTGAAAATTAGTAAAAAAAAAAAACAACCCTGGTGTCTAGTGGGGTTTCAAAAGCCGGATTGCAAGCAATCCGGCTTTTGAAACCCTCGGAGAGACTTCAAAGGGAAGGAAATACTTTTCCTTCCCTTTGAAGCCCCTCCGGGCCTCCCAAGTGATTGAAAGAGAAATGCTTTTGCATTTCTTTTTCAATCGCGCTGGAAGCAGAGCTTCCAGCGCGACGAGGGAGGCCCCTGTGACTAATCAGCGCGCGCGCGCGCTGACGTCACAGGGGGGGTGGGGGGGTCGGGGGTGGAAGGGGAAGGTCTTCCCCTTCCATCCCCGACTTGGGGGGGAGGGGGGGTGTACGGGAGGTGCGCTAGCGCGCCCCCAAGTTCCCCTGTGCCATGGACGAGATGATCTCGTCCAAGGCACAGGGGAACTGTAGCCTTGGACGAGATCATCTCGTCCAAGGCACAGAACCGGTTAAATCAAACGTACTGAGGTACTTGGCAGCTCCCAACCGGTCAATGTGCTCATCAGCTCGGGGGATGGGGTGTGCGTCAGTCTTGCTGACCGCATTGAGTCCCCGGTAGTCCACACAGAACCTGAGTTCTGGGGTGGCACCAGGTGCAGCATTCTTTGGGACCAATACCACTGGGCTGGCCCAAGGACTGCTGGAGTGCTCAATAACCCCTAGGGTAAGTATTTTGGATACCTCATCCTTAATGCATGCCCTGACCCTGTCAGTCATCCTGTAAACCTTCAGTTTAATAGGTGTACTGTCCCCAGTGTCCATATCATGTGTGCACAAGTGTGTGACTCCTGGGATCAGGGAAAACAGTGAGGAAAACTGTCCCAACACGTGGCAACAGTCGCCTTGCTGCTCCTCAGTCAGGGAGGGGGAGAGGATCACTCCCTCCACTGACCCATCTTTTTGTCCTGTAGACAGTAGGTCAGGAAGAGGCTCACTCTCCTCTATCCCATCATCTGTCGCAAGGATCATGGACAGTTTAGTACGCTCAAAGTGAGGTTTGAGGCGGTTGACATGCAGGACCCTTAAATGGTTCCTTGGAGACCGCAAGTCCACCAGGTAGGGGACTTCACTCTTGCGCTCCACCACCTCAAATGGCCCAGTCCACTTATCCTGGAGCGCCCTAGGCTCCACTGATGCCATCACCCACACTTTTTGACCAGGTTGAAACTCGACTAGAGTGGCATTCTGGTCATACCACCATTTCATATCCTCCTGGATTGCTTCCAGGTTCTCCTGAGCGAGACTCCTGAAGCGGGCAGTCTGGTTTCTCAAAGCCAGCATGTAACTGAATACATCCTGGGGGGGTTTACTAGGAGCTTTCTCCAAAGCTTCCTTAACCAGACTCAAGGGTCCCCTCACAGGGTGGCCATAAATCAGCTCAAAGGGACTACACCCAAGACCCTTTTGAGGCACCTCCCTGTAGGCGAACAGAAGGCAATGTAAGAGGACATCCCACTTCCGCCTCAAGGGCTCTGACAGTCCCATGATCATGCCTTTTACGGGGAGGTTGAATCTCTCAACCAGACCATTACTTTGGGGGTGGTAAGGGGTGGTGAACTTGTAGGTTACCCCACACTCCTTCCACAGAGACTTCATATACGTGGATATGAAGTTGGTACCCCTATCAGATACCACTTCCTTGGGGAACCCCATGCGGGTAAAAACCCCCATTAATGCATGACCCACCACAGGGGAAGAGGTCCACCAAGACCAGGATAAACCTGTTGCCCAAGGCTGTCTTGGGATCCAGAGGCCCCACAATGTCAATGCCTACCCTCTCAAAGGGAGTACTAACAACAGGCAAAGGCTGGAGGGGAGCTTTACATTTCTCCCACTCTTGCCACTTGCCTGACAAGTCTGACAAGACCAGCAATGTGCATCTGAGTGCCTGCACATTAGGGGCCAGTAAAAGTGGGTGACAAGCCTCTCAAAGGTCTTGTCCTGCCCCAAATGTCCAGCTAAAGGCACATCATGAGCCAACCCCAGTAGGACGGCCCTGAAGCACTGGTGTACCACCAGCACGCGGGCTGACCCAGGCTCAGGAACCTTAGGCTCGCTATACAGGAGGTCATCCTCCCAATAAATCAGGTGTGATCCTGGCTCCTTGCCAGCTGCCTGGTCTGCCGCCTGCTGCCGCAAACCCTCCAAAGTAGGGCATGACTTCTGTGCTGCACAGAATGCTTCCCTGGTGGGCCACCCTTCCTTCTGCCACTACGACAGCTCAGGGACCTCCCCCAGTTCAGCCACCTGTTCCCCTGTAGGCTCCAGGGCATCACCCTCAGGCTCCGCCTCCTCCTGGACCGGGGGAACTTCTGGGGGCGGTTTCCTGCGCCCCCTGCCCTTCCTCTTCTTGGCGGTCCCCTGGGCCACTGTTTCAGGCTCCAGGGGCTCTTGATTACCCTGACGGGCTGCCATTGACCGGGTGGATACGCATACCCGCCCAGGTAGACCCAACATCTCCAAGTGAGACCTGTGTTCCACCTCCTTCCAAGGGGAATCCTCCAGGTCATTGCCTAGCAAACAATCAACAGGCATGGTTGGACTCACAGCTACCTTCAAGGAACCTGAGAACCCCCACCATTCAAAGGGAACCTGCGCCACTCTGCACAGGCTCTCTGAGTTGTCCACTGCAACTACTTGGTGAAGTACCCGGGGATCAATCTGCTCTTCAGACACCAGCTGACTCCTCACTGTAGTCACACTGGCTCCTGTGTCTCTCAGAGCCTCCACTCTCTGTCCATTAATGGTCACCCACTGCCTGTACTTCTTAGTCTTTTCAGGCACTAGGGTTCTCTGGACCATCTCACTGTCCCCTAATGAGACAAGGGTCATCTCAGCTGGTTCCCACCCACCTGAAACCAACTCCTCCCCAAGCGCTACACTGGCCAAACCCTGGGATGGTGCACCAGTGGGTGCCGGTGTACTTTTGGGGCATTTGGGATCCCCCCTCACATGACCCACCTGGTCACATGCATAACACTTACGTGGGGGACCACCTGCCACTGTTTTCCCTTTGGAGAACCATGGCTTCTTTTCACTGGGGGGTTGGGAATCCTTACCCTGGGAATCAGTTTGGGGCCCTTTAGAGAACTCCCCCTGTTTGCCCTTACCCCCCCTTTCTTCTGAGAGGGACCCTGCCCACCCTTGACGTGGTCTCCCCCATACCTCTTTTGGACCCTGGTGCTCTCCCAGCGGTCCGCTTCCTGCGCAAGCTTCCTGGGGTCAGTCAGCTTGCTGTCAATCAGGTGTTGGCGCATCTCTGGAAAACATAAACTGTACAAGTGCTCCCAAGCAATCAGATTGAAAAGCCCCTCATACGTAGTTACCTTACTGCCCTTCACCCAACCATCCAGTGACCTGCAATAAGAATCAACACATTCAAACCATGTTTGGGATTCCTTCTTCTTGTAGGACCTAAACTTATCCTTGTACTGCTCAGGGGTAAGACCATACCTTGTAAGCAAGGCATCCTTCATGTTAGAGTAGGTGAGATTCTGAGCATCCCCTAAGGCTGTCAGTGTATCCCTTTCTTCTACCTCAAAGTGCTTCCGCAGACCCGCCCCCCCAATGAGCTTCAGGGACCAGATTCATGTGGAGAGCAGACTCATACCCTTTGACCCACAAGTATATGTCATCCTCCCTCTTGTAATCTTTCACAGGGTCTTTAGGAATGTGCACCCTCCTCTTAGGCTGCACTCTAGGGTTGCTGCCACCATCTCTACTGGACTGGCTTCTATGATCCATCTCTTTCAAGCTAAGCTCATGAGCCATCGCTAACTTCCTCTCCTCAAGGGCTAGCCTCCTCTGCTCCAATTGGTACTCCCTTTCTGCCTGTCTGTCCTGTAACTCCTCAGGTGTCAGACCCTTGGATGAGACACTGCTATCTGCCCTGGAGACCTTCTTCCTGGACATCACAGGCCCACCCACAATACCATTGTGTACTGAACACTCTTCCTCATCCTCCTCATCTCCCTCATCCTCTGTGTGCCCTTCAGTGGTCTTGGCTGTCACCCAGGCCCTCAGCGCCTTTTGCAGCTCCTCCTTCCTGGATGAGCTCTTAATGGGACAGTCAAAACTTTTACAGAACTGCTTCAACTGAGCTTTGGTATAACTCTCCAATTTCTCAAGGTCAAAGTCAGCTCCAACTGATGGATCTCCAGCATTGGACATGATGAAGATTCAAAAACAAGTGCAAAGTTCCAAAGGCAGAAAAACAAGTTCCCAAATGAAGTTCCAAAGAAAGTCAATCAAGGAATCAGCGAAAAAAAATGGAAGTAGAACAAAAACAGTCCCAAAGAGAAAAAGATCACCAAACAAGTAGTATGTGGTCACGTAATGGTCTGAACTCAAACAGTAGTGTACACTTAATCACTGTATGTTAAGTAAAAATACAAGTCCAAATCCCAACCGCTGATCACCAATGTTAGAAATTGGTTCTTTGGTTGACAGTCAGGTTACCCCCTGTTCAAGCAAGGACCCTCACTCTAGTCAGGGTAAAAGAGAATCACCCTCAGCTAACCCCTGCTTACCCACATGGGAGCTTGGCAGAGCTGTAGGCTTAACTTCAGAGTGCTAGGTGTAAAGTATTTGTACCAACACACACAGTAACTTAATGAAAACACAAAAAAATGACACAACACCAGTTTAGAAAAATAGGAAATATTTATCTAAACAAAACAAGACCAAAACGACAAAAATCCAACATACACAAGTCAAGTTAGGAATTTTTTAAGATTAAACTCAAAAATAGCGCTTAGAAACAAAAATGCTTCGATGAGGTGTTAACACGGTGTCGTGACTGAGTCGTTCTCAACAAGCCGACACCAGCGGCGCCGGACCCGGAGTCGCTTAGACCCCCAAGTACAGTACCTTTGGTGAAGAGTGAAAACAAGCCGATGTGCGAAGTCGGGGATCACGGCGTCTGTGCGAAACGTTGAATCCGCACCCTTTGAGCGGCATCGGTCACGACGTGGTGCGGCGACTTCCACGGAGTCACAGACTTCAGCAAGGCTGCTGCAGCGTCGGGGCTGTGAAGAGTGTTGCGTTCCAGCAAAGGTCACGGCATCGGGTGCAGGCGGTGTCACCGGATTCAGCAGTGGCGTCGGTCCGAAGTCGTCCGAAGTCGATTTCCTTGGATTCCCACCAGCTTTCCTTTCATGGGCCCAGGGACTGGATAGGGCACCACCTGTCAGAGCAGGAGTCTCTCCAGAGACTCTAGGTGCTGGCAGAGAGAAGTCTTTGCTGTCCCTGAGATTCTACACTTTAATCAGCAGTGAGACACAAATATACCAATATTTCACTGTCAGGACATATAAACCACATTACTATATGTCCTACCTTAACCATACACTGCACCCCGCCCTTGGGGCTACCTAGGGCCTACCTTAGGGGTGTCTGACATGTAAGAAAAGGGAAAGTTAAGGCCTGGCAAGTGGGTACATTAGCCAAGTTGAATTTACAGTTAAAACTGCACACACCGACACTGCAGTGGCAGGTCTGAGACATGATTACAGAGCTACTTATGTGGGTGGCACAACCAGTGCTGCAGGCCCATTAGCAGCATTTGATTTACAGGCCCTGGCACCTCTAGTGCACTTTACTAGGGACTTACTAGTAAATCAAATATGCCAATCATGGATAAACCAATCACATACACATTTTGTAAAGGAGCACTTGCACTTTAGCACTGGTTAGCAGTGGTACAGTTCCCAGAGTAACAAAAACAGCAAAATCAGAGTCCAGCACATATCAACAACCTGGGGGAACAGAGGCAAAAAGTTAAGGGAGACCACGCCAAGGATGAAAAGTCTAACAGGGACATATGAAATAGAGCTAAGTTAAAGTGTGTGCCTACGGTAGCTGATTTGTATGATCTAAAGCCCAGCGCCAATGTAGGCATCGTAGCACCATGCTGCAATGTGTGTCATGCCTGCAGATGATAGTTGGAGTATGTGCTGGAGGGTGTCCCTTTCAGTATGACAACAGTCTCTAATGTATGTTTGAATTCTTCATGTATGTAGGATAATTGGCCACACATAGTGGAAGCCAATCTGTAAAGCAAGAATCATATTACCTACAATTGTACTATGCAAACCACACCCCTTAGCCTGGTGTCAGTGAATTATCCATTACATCAGGTACACATATCAAGGTATGGCTGATGCTGTGTTAATCAGCATGATTTTGTGCTTGGGTATGGCCAGATCGCCACCTACTGTGTGCCCCTCTAGTACATCATCCTGCTGCATGGGAGCTACACATGTAAATTTGCCTTTTGGCACCCACAGTGTCACAGTGCCCATTTGTACATATATGTAATAAATCATCACCACAGCATCACCACAGCATTGTTGCAATAAATGACAGCATGGTGGCGTCATTGCATTGCACATATGCCACTGAGTACCTACCAAAGGGATATGTGTGTCAATGGGTCTGGAACAACCCCCATATACTGACTGCAACATGATTACGGTCACTGAGATCTATGAGGAGAACCAAGTAATACATGTGCCATCCAAGCATGGCATGTGTCCTGTGGCATGCATGTATTGTGACACCTGACCACAAATACCACACATGTGGCTGAGTGATGCAAGTCTGTTTATGACATCACACCATCTATATGGCATTCACTGTTGGCAGCTGTATGAAAAAGAGGACGTTAGGCTACTGTCCATCAGGCAAAAGACAAACACACATGTAGTGAAAACAGCAACTGCAAAGCTCTGACACTGATGTACAAATTTAAATAATAGGCTCTTGTGGGCAAGATATGTACATTTTGATCCATCTTCAACCTTCCTAGAAATGGGACCTTTTCAGGGTTTTTCAGCTATAAACCGTGGACCAATAGAAAATCACCATCCTTTATCATCTCCTAAGGACCATGACACCATTGACAATAATTATCAGACACAGTATCCATGTGGCTATGGTATCTTATACTCGTCATGTGGGATAACTCTTTTTGACTCATTTATGCAACATAGATCCATGCTCATATTGCCTGTACAAATTCCATCTCAGCAAAGAGTGCCACAGACAGGTAGGCTCACAACAGTTTGTGCCTGCTATGGCAGGGATATTGTCTGACCACTTGCTACATTGAAACAGTCTGTCAAACACATATTATGGGAGAAAGATGGAAACACCTGTCACACATGTCACACAGAGAAGGGTGACACATTCCAAATGTCAACACAGCTCTGTACCAGGTTTCTTTTGCCATAACTGAGGGGGGAATCCAAGAGTACCTTTATGCCTAGCACTATGTTTAACACACTTTGTATAGTGGTTAAATGCATATTAATTGCATTTAGCACTACAAGTTTGCTAGCATGGCTTTTCGTACAGTATGGAAAGCTCTGCCCTGTTTACGTTTTTCATAAGCTCTCTGCCTCTCCCTGTTTTTGCATGAAGGAATGTTTCTTTCAACTTCTTAGACTGGAGGTCTTGTGGAATCTTTCCCCCTCTACGGGTAATGGTTAGTCAGTGCCCCTCTCTTGGACCCAAGATAAAAAAAATTGCAACAATGTCCAGCCTTGGCAGAACATTCATTTTACCATTTTCCATAAATCTCTCTCAGGGGAAATTTCAGAATTGGGCCTTGGCACTCCAAGCCTGGCACCTTAGGCTTATAAATACCTATTGCATCAAAGATCAAAACATCTTCATCCTGACAGCAGCAGCTCCTAGCAACCTAACGTTTCAGCTGTTTGTTTGGTTTACTTTTCATTTTACCCATAGCCTTCCCCAGGTGTGGTCCTGTGAAAATAAATATTTATTTTTGAGAGAAACTTGTTTAGAGGTCTGAAATGCACACCATGATTAAGTGCTACTTTTCTTATTGTGGGGAGAAAAAAGCCTGAACTTGGGTAGGATGGTAGTTGTCTGGGTTGCTGAGGTGGGCATAAGTGAGAGTCAGCTATTTGATGTTGAATTAGAATAATACATTTGATCATCCTGTGCCCATTTCTTAGGCCCTTCGCTCCCCACACAAGGTGTGTGGTCCCTCAGGTTCTGTCCGCAGTACTTGGCTCCATTAAGTACAGCACTAGTTTGTCTGGTGGGATTGTAATCAATCTGTTTTACTTTGCAGGTTGTTACAGCTAGCAAATTAATTGGTGGTCTGAAATAACTAGCCTCTGACAAAGGAGACGTGGGCTTCTGCTCAGGCAGGTTGTGTTCTGAGAGCCTGGGCTCCAAGCCGCATGTGTGTTTCTTGGCTCTGACTGGAACCTGGCCTTGGTCCAGGAGGGTATGTGTACTGCCTTTTAGGAGTTTCTCTGTTCCTTTTGGAAGGAACACACACACACACACATAATCATGCTCTCTATCTGTGAAAGTATCTAGCTGTTTAAGGCATTATGCAAATGTGTCACCGATGACCTCATGGAATGCCTGCACTGTGGCCTCTCTTGGCACCAGCTATGGGATCACTGCGTTCATGGGACGAAATCCTCTTGGGAAGATTCAGCTGCCTCTGCGACTGTTTGGAAGATCATTTGCATTTGAAAGTTGTTTGCTTTTGACCACTGAAATCTGAAGCCTGAATTTATCTGCAAAATGTTTCTCAGCATTGCAGCAGTTTCCAGATCTCACACTTACACCCCCCTCTTTCCAATCCCCTCCTGTAGGCGTTCTCCATATCATCACAGTGAAGAGACCAGAGTGGGGAAATACTGTGCCTGCTTCCATTCCTGCGAAAGGATTCCTGGGATTGAGCTCCCCACCTCCCAAAAACTAAATGCAGACAGAGACTACCCCAATTGCACTTTATGTTTTGGTGCTGTATTCCTCCTGAGTTGTGCTGCGATCGCAAATTTTCTGATTAATGTTCTGGAAAACTTTATACAAATAGTTTTTTTTTTTTAAATAGCATTGCCACACGACCCCAACAACTACAGACCAATCACAAATGGACCTTTCCTGGGCAAACTGATAGAAAGAGCAGCATTCACCCAGATGTCACAATGCATTGAAGACAATTTCATATTTTCAGACTATCAAACTGGATTCTGCACAGGAAGAGGCACTAAATCATAGCACTCATAGCAATCTGGGATGATCTTAAAAACACAGTCGATCACAATGGAGTTGCTGCACTACTTCTCTTGGACCCCCTCGGCTGCCTTTGATACGGTTGAACATGACACCCTAATCCAAAGACTCCACGAAGCCGGCATCGAAAGGACTGCTCTCAACTGGATCACATCCTACCTTCAAAACAGAACTAATATTATCTATTCTCCACCCTCATCCAAACTGTACCTCACAAAAGCCGGGGTCCCCAAAGGATCAATCATCTCACCTTCATTACGTCTACCTGACATCATTACCAGAACTGCTCAATGATTTTCAACTCACATGCTACAACTATGTAGATGACACACAAATACTACTTACATTGGAATGCTCCAAAGACATTGAAAACTCACAAATCTTCAGTTTCCTCAGAGCCGTTGATTAGTGGATGACTTGGAGCCATCTCAAACTAAATGCCTCCAAAACTGAAATACTCATGTGTGGTGACTGATAAAATTATGACCCACTGTGCGCCTTGCCTGACTATCTCGGAGCACCTACTCAATTATCTGAGGAAGTTAAAAACCTTGGAATTACCATGGACTCCAAGGTAACAATGAATGCCCAAGTGAACAAATTAGCATGAGCAAGCTTTGTCACCTTGAAAACTCTGTGACGCATCTTCCCCTACCTCAGATTTCCACACAAGGTGCAGGCTACTATCTCTCTTGTACTATCCAATCTGGATTTTGCCAAAGGCCTCTACCATGGATCATCTCTATCTATTATGAAGAACCTACAACGTATTCAGAACTCCGCTGCCACGCTACTATTACATGTAAAGCCACAAGCCCACATCTCCCCTGCTTTGAGAGCACTACACGGGTTACCCATTGCCAGAAGATCCACTTTCAAGCTGCTTTGTATCACCCACAAAGCTATACACGGAACCGCACCACTTTTTATCAGAAACAAAATAACCAAATACATTCAACAAAGAAACCTCCGCTCAAGATTGGCACCCGTCTTAGAACACCACCATACGAGAAAAAGCCTATTGGTGGTACATCCTTCTCCATTCAAGCAGCCAAACTATGGAATTCATTACCCCCAAATAGAAGATCCACGGATAACTATCTTGTCTTTAGAAGACTACTCAGGAGTTGGCTCTTTCCCTCATAACCACCATGTTCAAACAGCAATGGACTGCATATACCTGTGTTGATTTTAATATTTTTTATCTGATTATGTGTATATTCTAGATATGAATAGTTATTTAGGAAATATGTATCGCTACTCTGTCATTACAAATTACACACATACTCTTGAAACCTGTTGAACAAATGTACATTTACTCATGATTAAATGTGTATGTGTGTGTGTATGCGTGTGTGTATATATACATATATATGTGTGTTATTCTGTGCTTAACATGTTCATGGGTCATTGCATAGCTCCTAGATAAGTTGTTATGTTAGATACTTATGAATCTCTGGTCTCGTTTTTATATCACACTGATCAAATGTTTTATTATCATAAGCATTTCATTATTCAAAAATTGAGGAGAGAAATAAATGTTAGAAAAGTACACTCATTAATTAACTTCAAATATTACAAATCTTGAAAGTCTGTTTATACAATGCAACTTTTCTTCTCATATTTTTATATCCATTATTCTATTCCTTGAACATATATTCCCTTACTATTTATTTACATATCTATTTATTTATCACTCTAGTCCTACTGTACTATAGAAAATTTTAATTAAATAAAATCTATAAATAAAATTCAAATTATAAATAAGTAAATTGAATAATAAAACAATAATAAATGAATAAATCAAATAAAAATAAAGATTAAAGTATGTATATATAAATAAAATGATAAATAAAAATAATATAAATGTTCTCTCTTGTAAGCTTTACTTTGATTAGAGACATGACATATGGTGATAGGTAGACAATCTATCCTCCATCCCCACTCTGACTCATCCCAAACCCATTCTACTACTTTCATCTCCAAAATAACCCTACCTAAGCTCTTCCCTCCTCTTCCACATCTAAGTCACCCAAACCTCAGTTTACTACCATGACCTTCCAAACAACCCTACTAAAGTCTCCCCCATTTATCTCACCTTTGACTCATCCAAAACCCCTTCTGCTACTATGATCTCCCTAACCCTTTCCACAGACTCTTCCCTCTTCTATCTCTCCTGTACTCATCCCAAGTTTCATCCTATTACTATAAACTCCCAATTAACACTTCTCGATTCTTCACTCTCTATCCCTCCATTACTCTAGTCAATCCAACTAACAAACTCACATATCCTCTGCTTAAATTAACTCACAATAATACTAAAACTGTACTCCTATTTCCCTACACTAATGGGATCCGGAGTAGCATGCTGCTCGCCGAAAAGCACTTCAACGCCTCATCAGGGGTAGTAAGTGCTATATAAATACTATTACAATACAATACAACACTCAGCACCACCATCTGATATGTAGGTGTACGCATGGCAAAGACCTAATCTGCACTGTGACTTTGGGTCAGCACTGACTAATGTTGTACATAGTGACAAGCTGTTTGGTTTACATCATGGACACTTACAGGTCCATCACTAACAGAGATTGTATGACAAGATGGAATGTGATCTGACAAGGTTGTATGGACAGACCTCAGCCCACACACAGGGCAAGATATCTGAGGATAACATGTTTTGCCAATGTAGTGACTAACAACACTGCATATGGGGTATGCCACTGAATGTAGTACTGAGTCATTGGACCCTGCCGACTATACAGCATCATCTGGGTAGTAATCAAAGGCTGTAAAATCTCACCATGTACGGACTCGACAAGTTCCACATAGGGCACACAGTGCAGGCTTATATTTAGAAATCAAAATATGAACATTGTCCAAATATATTTCTGATCTTCAAAACATGCACATTTACCAACAGTCAACACTGTTCTTGGTACTCTTGTACCATAACATGTATTTACAAGCTTCTACCGGTACATGTTGACACCAGTGCATTGTGTACTAGGGATTCACATCTCAAACACCTGTGCAATAAATCAGTCCTCATCCATGTTTTGCATATGATGGTTGTAATGGCATACATGCAATTATTCAAGACAATCACAGATGACCATGCTACATCTCACACCATACTCTCACCACAGTTGATGAAAAGTATGTTGACACTTATTGACAGAATCGGGGTCAGCAAATGTGGAGATCTCTCTGATGGTATAGGGAGGTGGACCACCTGCAAGAATAAGCATGAGACATTGTGTTGTGAATGTTTATCACTTAACATCATGGTTACATATTGCACATCACACATACTTGCATGAAGTACAGAGGGAACATTGGATAAAGATAACCCTAAAAAGCTAAATGAGATGTCTTTGTGACATACATTGCATAGGCCACCTTGACATGTTAACTGGCATGCAGGGACAATACATACGTGTCTCAGCCACATTGTACACAGTTTTACAAAGGTCTCATTATTGCATCATTTAGCAAACATAGACAATCGTCATATCACCCAGCCCATATGTGACTCAAGGGACACATTCAGACATGTTTATTTAATTCCTGCATCAATTCCATCATCACATGTACATTAATATGCAACATACGACATCTATCAATCCCTTAGTGGACAAGGACATATCTTCTGATGAATGTGTTCTATACATCCATGAGACAGTTGTGCCAACATTTCTATATATCATCTCAGTGTTAAAGACATCTAATATACCATACTAAGGATAAGGTGAGTGATGAGCTATTTTTCTACAGCATGTAGCTTCACTAGCCTTTTCATGGTTGCATACGTACAAAATTGACGCCACCCAATAGGCAGCCCTGATGTTTTACTTTAAAAAATGTGGGCATATGTTAAACAGACATGCAGTAGCATTCACACAACTGGAATAACCCACAAAGGCCCTCATTACAGCCCTGGCAGTCGGTGATAAAGCGGCGGTAATACCACCTACAAGCCGGCGGTAAAAAAAAAAATGAAATTATGACCACGGCGGAAACCGCCAACACAGACAGCCACTTTAACACACCGACCACCACAGCTGTAGCAACAAGCACCACGGCGGTAACAACCAACAGCCAGATGGAAGACAAGGTTCCGCCCATTGTATTACAAGAGGCCCATCCGCCACCTTTTCTGGGGCGGTACCAACGACAACAAAAGCATGACAGAAACAGATCTCAGAAGTCAAAGGACTCACATCTGTATACTCAGGGAACAACCACGCCACCATGGAGCCCGAACTGCAGATCTTCCCCATGCTGGTCTACCTCCTCCTACACCAGGAATACCAATGCCAGCGACAACGACAACGGTGAGTACTGCTGCCTAGCACACCGGGGAGGGGGGAGGAAAAAGAGAGTGAGAAACACGTGCAACAAGCAACACCCCCACCCCATACACACAATCAGATGAAGTAAAACATATTGACCCCATACCCCTCAGGAATAATGCAAGGACTACAGTAATTGATGAAAGTGAGTGTAATAAGATAATAATCCAGAAAACGTCCTCAAAATTCAAAACAGTATTTACATATGTACAAATGGAGGGACACTGCCCAGTCCATAATGTCCGTGGGCCACAGGGCTACATCACATAGGCCAAGGTGCCATCTTACTCCTGCATCAACACAGAAAGAAAACTGCTGGGGCATCAGGTTGAAAATACACAGGCACCTTAGGGAGATCGGGAATGCGGGGGCTCCTCAGCCGGAAGATGGTACAACACCACTTGTCCTGGAAGGGGCAACATGCCCTGTGCAATGTCCTGGAGAGTGCAAGGCCACAGTCTCTCAAGTGGGTGGTTTGCCCACTGCTTGGTCCTGAGCAGTGCAAGGCCACAGTCTCTCAAGTGGGTGGTTTGCCCACTTCTTGGTCCTGGGGAGTACAAGGTCACAGTCTCTCAAGTGGGTGGTTTGCCCACTGCTTGGTCTTGGGGAGTGCAAGGCCACAGTCTCTCAAGTGGGTGGTTTGCCCACTGCTTGGTCCTGGGGAGTGCAAGGCCATAGTCTCTCTAATGGATGGTTCTGGAGGGGGTCTTGTGCCGAGTGTGCTTCATCCTGGCAAGGAGGGGGTGAGTGGATGTCTTCTTCCACTGGTTCTGGAGGGGGCCTTGTGCCCAGTGTGCTTCATCCTGGCGAGGAGGGGGTGAGTAGATGCCTTCTTCCACTGGTTCTGGAGGGGTCCTTGCGCCCAGTGTGCTTCATCATGCCAAGGAGGGGGTGAGTGGATGCCTTCTTCCACTGGTTCTGAAGTGAGCCTTATGCCCTGTGACGCAGATCTTTGGGAGTGCAAGGTCACAGTCTCTCACCTGGGTGTCATACCCACAGGATTTTCAGTGGGCAGGATGCACTATACTCCATGGAGGCAGGACTACAGACCATCCGCCGACAGCAATGGCTGCACAGAGGTGGCAGTGCCGGTGCTGGTGTTGGTGCTGCCAGTGGTGGTGGGAGGCTCAGACGGCTGAAGCACCATGGTTGGTGTTGGGGGCTCAAATTCTGTCACAGAACCAGGCCTTCTGTCCCTCCTGCCTTCAGGGACAGGCCCTTTGCCCTTGCCATCTGGTGGTGCCTCCTTGTCGTCTGGTGGTGCCTCCTTGCCCTTGCGCTCCGGTGGTGCCTCCTTGTCTTTGCCCTTGCCATTTGGTGGTGCCTCCTTGCCCCTGACTTTGCCGTCCGGTGATGCCTCCTTGCCCTTCCCCTTGTAAGCTGGTGGTGCCACCTTGCTCTACCCCTTGGAAGCTGGTGGTGCCTCCTTGCCCGTGGCAGCTGGTGGTACATCCTTGCCCTTCTCCTTGACAGCTGGTGCAGGCACACTGCCAGTGCTGATGGGTGTCTCCTTGGAGCTTCTCACACCTGCAGAAGCTGCTGAAACTACAATGTCCGTAGACTGGGTTGCTGAGGCGCTAGCCTGGGTTCTGCCCACCCTGGAACCGGCGTGAAGGACTGGGGGAGAGGTGGGGAGGAGGTCAACGGCAGAGAAGAAAAACTTCTTAGGGACACTGGGGTGGGAAGAGGGGGAAGGTTTGGGAGGGGAGGAAGAGGGATTGGTTGTAGGAGGTGTCTTTCTGCTGTGTTTGGGTGCAGGTGCATGGGCTGTATGCTGTTGTGAGGTGGATGGCTGTTGAGTGTCTGAGTGCTTGCGTTTGTGTACTTTGGGAGGAGGGGGCACAGACACAGTGGGAGAGGACACAGGGACGGGTGTATGGATGTGGGGGTGGTGACTGCAAGTGAGGAGCGTGTAGTGATGGGCGTGATGGTGATGGAGGCAGTGGGTGTGGATGTAGTGCATGCAGGTGTGACTGGAGACGCTACTGAGAGGGAAGTGGATGAGGAGGAGGAGGGGGACACAGAGGAGGCAGTGGATGTTGTTTGTGTGAGTGCTTGTGGGGTGATGTGTGGTGCTTGTGTTTGCCTGAGCCACTCCTGTGTGTTGTCTTGGGTGCAGGCTGGTCTGAATGTGTGCTTGGGATAGGTTGGGGTTCACGGGAATGGGACTGGGCAGATGAATTTGGAGGGGGGAGGCTAGAGACAGGAACAATGGCTGCCATCAGGGAGGAGGCCAGAGCCCTGAAAGATCTCTGTTGTGCCAGAGTGAATACCCTCCAGGAATGCAATTGTATGTTGCAAATGCCCTGCCAGGCCCTGGATGGCATTCACTATGGTTAACTGCCCAACAGAAATAGATCGCATGAGGTCTATAGCCTCCTCACTCAGGGCAGCAGGGCTAACCTGGACAGGGCCTGAGGTGCCTGGAGCAAAGGAGATGCCCACCCTCCTGGGTGAGCAGCCATGGGAAACACGCTGAGGGGCTGCTGGGAGGGCGGTGCTGGTACGGGGTGGTGGCTGTACCTGTATTTAGGATGGGCACAGAGCTGTCTGCCACCTCTAGGGAGCTTCCATCGGAGGAGGTATCACTTTCAGAACTGTCCCCTCCTGTCTCCGCCAGGGTGCTTCCCTCGCCCTCCGTCCCACTGGTGCACTCACCGTCGGTGGATTCGACCTCCTGGGCCCTGTGGGATGCAGCTCACTCCATTCGCCGGTGCCTCTGCTCCTCTGCCAGATGATGCTAATACACAGAAGGACAGGATGACAAAACAAAAAGGGGGGGAAGAGACAGAGGATACACTTGATCAATGGCAGAAAAAACACCACCGTTGGCATACACAACACACGGGGAACAGCCCTACACACTAGGCAATGCACTACAAGTCACAATGCTAGTCACCAGGCCATGGACAGTAATACCTAACACCAGTTGCAGCATACCTGAGACCCATAGATCCCTTCCCAGTAGTGGATGCCCACTAGCTTGTTTGGAGGTGGTGTTCATCAGCCCCTGCCCAACATGGAACTTACCCTGCAATGTCCGGTCTGGCCTAGGGGCACCAACAGGCGCACATCCCCCACTCAGAGACCACCCCACCACGTGCAAGTAGTATATTGGGAACTGTACTCACCCCCTTGTGGCTGCTGTTATGCCCTCAAGCGCCCATCCAGCTCCTAATAGACCACCACCAGTATGCGGAACATCAGGCGGGTCAGGGTTAGATGGGCACCCCTTCCTCGTTGGGAGGCCATCCCCAGCTGGGCCTCTGCCGTCTTCCATGCTCAGCTTCTCAGGTCCTCCCACCGTTTGCGACAGTGGGTGCTCCACCTGCCATAGACCCCCAGGGTCTGCACGTCCTGGGCGATGGCACGCCATATACCCTTTTTCTGATGGGTGCTGCAGAGAACTAAACATAGAAAAAGGTATCAGTCATACTGTCTGGCCTGTTACACTCATGGCCCATGATACCCCTCCCATCCCCTTATGCACATACATTGCCCACCATACATGCAGCACGCAGCCCAGGACCCCTCAACCACCCCCCCTTACACGAGGCCCTCACAAACAGCACTCCATGCATTCATGCCCCATGCATCGTGCTCACAGTGTACTCACCTGTTAGTCTGGAGGCAAATAACAGCATTCGGTACTAGGGGAGGATCCCATCCACTAGTCTCTCCAACTCCGCAGCGGTGAAGGCAGGGGCCCTTTCCCCAGTGACACAAGCCATGTTCGGTTCCAGACACAGGTCACAGCAGCACTTGCAGTGTAGGTCCTCTTCTGTTGAAGGTCAGGTAGCAACTGAGTGAACAGATAGAAAATGGCAGTCACATCCACGGCGGTGCGTACTGTCACCGCCGGCGTACATCACCATTGGCTACTGTAACCCATAGGGCCCAATGTTAAGCAATGAGGAGCTGCACGGCAGTAGTCGACTGCCTCCTGCAACAGCGCACAACGTCAGTGCCATTACCTCATTTCCAGCTGTCCATCCACACAGGACAGGCAGCTGCCATTTCGGGGGAGGGTGCAGGCCATGGCACCTAACTGCGTCACAGCACACATAGGCACATTTTGGGGCTAAACATCAACATACTGTTTCTGTCACAACATGCAATGCACTGTAGATTTAGGAAATGTTGAAAACTGACCAGATGCTCATCGTTTTGCCCCCTAGATTACAACCGCTGAGGATGAATAGGAGATGGAGACATCCCCCTGTGTACAGGCCCCTGGTGGACTTGGCAACAATGGAGGACAGGCACATTATCCTCACCTACAGACTTGATAGGGCCACAATCCAAGAGCTGTGTACCCAATTGGAGCCAGACCTGATCTCAGCTACCCGTCACCCCACTGGAATTCCCTCTCTTGTGCAAGTCCTATCAGTGTTCTATTTCTTGCCAACTGGCTCCTTCCAAGTGACAGTGGGCTTGGCAGCAGGAATATCACAGCCAATGTTCTCAATAGTGCTGACCATTGTGGTGTCTGCCCTGATGAAACACATGCGCAGCTACATCGTTTTCCCCCAGGTGGAGGAATTGGCCACAGTGAAAGCTGACTTCTATGTAATGCGACGTATCCCCAACAATATTGGGGCAATAGATGGTACACATATTGCCTTTGTCCCCCCCCGGAGAAATGAACAGGTGTTCAGAAATCGAAAGAGCTTTCACTAGATGAATGCGCAGATAGTGCGCCTGGCGGACCAGTACATCTCCCATGTGAATGCAAAGTATCCTGGCCCCGTGCATGATACCTTTATCCTGAGGAATAGCAGCATCCCATATGTGATGGCTCAACTCCAGAGGCACCGGGTGTGGCTAGTAGGTGAGCCCATGGTCCCCACCCAGTGGATGTTGGCATATGGGTGTGGAGTTGGACATAAGGGTTAGTGTCTCTCTAACTAGTATCCCTCGGTATTTGCAGGTGACTCTGGTTACCCCAATCTCTCATGGCTACTGACCCAAGTGAGGAATCCCAGGACAAGGGCAGAGGAACGTTACAATGAGGCACATGGGTGACCAAGAAGAATTATAGAGCGAACCTTTGGCCTCCTGAAGGCCAGGTCACGGTGCCTCTATCTAGCAGGTGGTTCCCTGTGCTACTCACCCAAGAAGGTGGGCCAGATAATCGTGGCATGTTGCATGTTATTCAACCTTGCCTTACGTCACCAGGTACCTTTTCTGCAGGAGGATGAGGCTGGAGATGGGCGTGGGCAGCGGTCGAGCCTGTGGACAGTGACAAAGCTGAGGCAAAGGATGAGGATGTGGACAACAGTACAGCAATCATTCAACAGTACTTCCAGTGACACACAGGTAAGACACTGTAACTTCACCTAACATTGTAGTTTTGTGTCGTCAATTTTCACTGGCAGGCTAATGTTCCCACTACTATGGCGACTTACTGTACCCTTTGACATGTCTATTCACAGATATCTGTGCCCCACTCTGGCTCCTCGTGTGTTGACTGCAGCAAACTACTGGTCATACCTAAGTATACATGACTGTACAGTTGAATTGCAATGTCTACAGATTGTGAAACGAATACATAGTTCAATCACTTGACAGACTCAATACTTGTATTTTTTACAAGAATGTTTAGTCATGTGCTAATAAGTGGATGGGGTATTGCTATAGGCTAGGGGGTGGTGGAGGAGAGACCAGGAAAAAGTCTAGTCTATTTGTATCACAGGTGCATTGTCCAAGGGGGCATAGGAAGTGGAGCAATGGCAGTTCAAGGTGGACAGGGTGACAGATTGGGACACAAGGGTGGCAATCAGGAGAGTCTTATTTCCTGGCGGGGGTCTTGGCAATGTTCTCTGACTTCTACCTGGATCTCAGGGACCGTTTGCAGGGTGGTTCTCCTTCTGCAAGGGGTGTGGTGCTGGTGGCATGTTGGTCCTGTGGCGGGGCCTCCTGTCCACTAGCGGCAGCGGAGGTAGAGGGCTGCTCATCAGTGTGGCAGGGGCCCGTTGGTGTGCCACTACCTCTCTCATGGTGTTGGCCATGTCTGCCAGCACCCTGCAATGGTGACCAGGGTGGTGTTTATGTCCCTCAGGTCCTCCCTGATCCCCAGGTATTGTCCTCCTGCAGCTGCTGGGTCTCCTGCAACTTGGCCAGTATCTGGCCCATCGTCTCTTGGGAATGGTGGTATGCTCCCAGGATGTTGCTGAGTGCCTCATGGAGAATCGGTTCCCTGGGCCTGTCCTCCACCTGTCACACAGCAGTCCTCCCAGTTTCACTGTTGTCCTGTGCCTCTGTCCCCTGAACCGTGTACCCACTGCCACTAACCCCCAGTCCCTGATCATCCTGTGTTTGTGTGGTGGCCTGGGGTCCCTGTAGTGGTGGACACATTGCTGATTGATGTGTCCTGGGGACAGAGGTACGGGCCTGCTGGGTGGGTGCTGTGGCGGTGTTTCCTGAGGGGGAGGGTCTGTGGTGGTATGGGACTGTGCCTGGGTAACCGACTGTCCGGAGGTCCCTGGTGGGCCGGGGTTGGTCATCGTGATCCAGGTGAGCAGAGCTGCTGTCATCACTGTGGGCCTCTTCTGTGGGGGGAATGAATGTTGCTGGCACCTTCGCTCCGGTGATGTATGGTGTAAGACCTGTGGGGATATAAATGCAGTGTTATTGTTTCTGCATGTGACATCTTGTGCATGGGTGTGCTGCCCTGTATGGTGGTGAGTGTCCTGTCAGCTTTGCCTTGTGTGAGTAGTTATTTTTTTGGGCTAGGTTACTCTCTCTAGTGTGCATGCTGTGGTGATGGATGTCCATGCAGGGCTGTGAGTGGTGTCAATGCATTGTTGTTGCATGCAGTGATGGGTACTGGGATGGGTGTGTTGTGATGCTGGGGTGTATGTGAGGTGGTAGGGTGATGGGGGTGAGGGTAGGGGTATGTGATGACAGGGGAGTGAAAGTACTAAAGATTTGACTTACCAGAGTCCAGTCCTCCTGCTACTCCTGCCAGGCCCTCAAGATGCAGTATTGCCAAGACTTGCTCCCCCCATGTTGTTAGTTGTGGGGGAGGTGGTGGGGGTCCACAACCAGTCCTCTGTACAGCTATATGGTGTCTTGCTACCACGGAATGCACCTTCGCCCGTAGGTCGTTCCACCTCTTCCTGATGTCATCCCTTGTTTTTAGTGCTGTCCCATGGCATTGACCCTGTCCACGATTGTCTGCTATAGCTCCATCTTCCTAGCGATGGATGTCTGGTGCACCTGTGATTCGAATAGCTGTGGCTCTACCCGGATGATTTCATCCACCATGACCCTTAGCTCCTCCTCTGAGAACCTGAGGTGTCTTTGTGGTGCCATGTGTGTAGTGTGAGTGGTGTGTGTATGAGGGTGTCTGGGGTGATGTGTTGGGGTGCGTGCTTTGAGGTGCGTGGATGGTGTATGGGTGATGGTTTTCTGTGGCTCTGGTTGTGTAGGTGCTCTTGCTGTATCTCTCTCTAGTGGGAATTTTTGTTAGTCGTAAAGGGATGTGGGTAATGCGTGTGTGTGTTTTATAGTGTTGTGGGTGTGTGGTGTGTATATGGGTATCAGGTGTATGTAGTTTGAATTGACCAATGTAGTGTTGTTTTGTTAGGTTGTGTGTATTTTGAGCGCAGTGGTATGTGCCGCTAGTGGTTTACCGTGATTAAATGTCCACTGCAGTGATTCGTAGGTCATAATGCTGTGGGCGTAGTTCGGTTGGCGTAACGGTGTGGTTTTTGTTACCGCCAGTTTATCACTGACCTGTGGGCTGGCGGACTTGTGTGTGTGTCTGTATAGTGACAGATTGCTATATGTGGGTCATAATATAGGTAGCGGTGTACCGCCGCGGTCGCGGTATGTTGGCAGCAGTCGGCATGGCGGTAAGCGGGACTTACCAACAATGTCATAATGAGGGCCAAAGTCTTTATGCTCACCCACTGTTCCACCAACTTCAACTCTGAAGAACTCCATCAGGTCACCCTCATGCGCTATCAGGTCGGCCCATCCATGTTTTAGCTGCCGTATCACCCTCTCTACCTTAAAGATCCTGTTCATATGCCCCAACCGAGTTTTATGGCCTCTGTCCGGTAGCCCTGGATCACCCTCCCACCCTGGGCCACCATTTTGGAGAAGTAGTGCAGGACCAACCATATGAATCCCCCTACTACATGTGCTCTAAAATGACAGGACCTACTGTTCCCTGACATTCTACCCTCCCACAGCACCTTATCCTCCTAAAAACTAAGCAAACACTACCCTAATCCCAACTGAACCAAGTACTAAACTATCCCTAATACAAATACCCCACAATACAATGATCATTAGGTAGAAAAAACAATTACTACACACCAAATAGACACAAGGAACAATACAGGGACACAACACCGCACAACACACCACTCCAAATCCATTTCAAAACTCTCCATAAAACTATCACAACATCCTCCAAGACAGACAAAAAGACTGAGATTAGAAAATGAAAGCAAAAGTAAATCAGCAGGTTCTGTTTGGCACCTGTTGCACGTTTTGGGAAATGTGTCTTTTTTTGATGCAATGCTCCAATGCCTCATTTTCCTATGAAGTCACAATGTCAAAACATTAGGTAGTACATATGCGTTGCATGGTATGTGTTGTATTTTTCACATGCAACATGTGTAAACAGCACGTATATGACCAATGCGTCATTTTTTTAATCAAAATGTGTGTAATTTGTGTTTGCAGATGTATGGTGCCATATAGTACACAGGTTCACAATTTACATGCCTTGTGGATTGATGTCCTGCGTATGTAAATTTGTATGACTCATACTGCTCTATACACGTGTACAATGACTGTGTCAACTGTATACAGGGGTTATGATACATGCCTTAAAAGGATATGTAAATGTTTAGGCCACATTTTGTAATAGTGTTTTACATATGAACTACATATATTTGTTTCATGTGCTGACATTGTGTTGTCATCAAATCACAATGCCCATGTTAAACCCATGGATGCTAAGTACTTGACATGGAATGTGATTGTAACATCAACATGTCGACTTGTCCACATGTCACATATTATGACCAACCTAATAAAGTGCGGAGTGCATGCCATCATGCAAGGTGGTTGGGTGGGTGGATGGGTTTATTTAGTGGTGCAGACTTGTTTTTGGATGTGGTGTTTGGAAAATGTAAATGGTGTTTGGTTTACTGACGACATTCATGTAAATAGCAATTGTTCTCTGTGTACCTTCATCTTCTGAAAACTACAGTTGTGTGTTCTGGATGTAAAATTCTATAACCCATTAACTGAATTATAGGTCAATGCAGTCCTTCTCTGCAGTATCTTTGCATATAATGGCACATTGCCTGTAGTTCAATATTGAGACATCTCTCCTATACCTAGGTGTGCAGAGGTGGTTTGACTATACACTAGGTCCCTTGCTGTATCATTGCATTTGTGCATGTTCAAATTAGTGATACACACAATGCAGTGGTCAGCAGGGAGTACAATTAAGTAGTAATTTTTGTAATGGTACCTTACACATACACTTTGACAGTGGCCTTGCTCATCATGTGTCATTTCACTGACTGTTTTAACACACACTCTGTATGGCAGGGCTGTTGATAAGGAGTGCAGGGTACACATCAGTGCACAATGATGTGCAGTGACATGAAACCATTGCCTACACTCCCCTACCCCATCATCTACTAGGGACATACAGGTAGATTGGTCACAGACATCCCTATTATCTGATGGAACTCAGTGGTCAATTGGTGGTAGCCATTCCCTATTATCTAGTAGGGACTTACAGGTCAATTAGTGTCAACCATACCCATTATTTCCTGGGACTCAGTGGTCAATTGGTTGTAGCCATACCCTATTATCTACTAGGGACTCACAGGGCACTGTGATATGTGGTTTTCATGTCTTCAGTCTATGCTGTTACACTTCATTAGTAGACATTGGGACAGGGACATGTGCTGCAACCTGGGGTACAAAGATTGTCAGTGCCATCAGACCTCACTTATACTTGTTAGATCTGGGCTATCACATGGGGGGACTTCCTAACAGTGGGAGTGTGATGTAAAGTTGCATACACGTTCTGAAAGCTAGTGTGTGGGCTCACATGGTTAGAGTGTTGATTTGTTGACTGGATATGACATTTTGTAATGCTTCCCAGATGGTGCAGCTACTTCATGTAGTGTAGGTGTCTGTTATCACTTGGCTGCCACTGTTTGAAGATTTTAAAATAGCTTCTCATCTTCCTCATCCACGCAATCCAGACCTTCATGCATGTTACAGCAATTTCTTGACACAAAGCTTGTTCCAACTATTTGGTTCACATCTAGGACTATCCCTATGACTAATAATGACATATTAATATAGTAATGATTTGTATTAGTATTAAGAGTTATATGTTAAGGTTTTGCTAATTAATCACTAGGCCTTAGTTATCATGAGTCGGGGCCTAGCTGCCCGGTTTCATGTTAGCTGCATTTTCTAACGTGCAATGTAATGTTTCTTGAAGGACGTGAAGCTGTACTTTTCCAGGAGTTAGAGAAGATGTGTGTAACCATAGTAAATTTTCTCATGAGAACCCGACTTGCTCAAGGAGACATTCTTGTGGAGCGCAACAGTGTAATTCGCAACAGGTAGAAGGTCATTAAGACTAGGAAAGACAATGGGACTACTGACTTGAGTAACAAATGTCACTTATTCCTCATCTGACATTCTACCTGTTGAAGGTGTCAAACCCAGGAACCAATGAGCTGCGTGAGAACTGTCAAAAGTGGAAAGCTCTAATGAGGTGACCGTTGGACTATTGGATGGAGATAATGATGCACCAAATATTGACCAATTGGAAATTAGAGACTTGTTCGACAACTTTGATATAATCGTAGGACACGAGGAGAAATCAGCCATTATATACCATTCCAAGCCATTTTCTATGGCCAATACATGCCATTCCTTTGCCATAACTATTACGTGCCTTTGCTATTGCCTAGACACTTTGCCACTCTGTCTTAAAGACTTTGTGGTTTATCTCTTCGAACCATCCTTGTTTTGCCTTGCCCGATTCATACTTTCCTCCTTATGAGGGAAGTGTCCCTTATTACCCGTCTTGCCGAACTTTCTGTGTTTCCTGGCTAATGGTGAATCAACTGATGTCCTGAGGATGAAGACTGACTCTGTATGCTGACTCATTACGGAGGGTAACTATATGATGATGAAATTGTAAATTGTCTGTTTGCCTTTTCTTTCTAGGTACCAACTGCTCTTTTGATAGAGACCATAGTTAGATGTTTTCCAAATTTGTGTTGCTAAATTGTTTTGCATGATACCAACATGCTAATGCTGATTTGAGGTTAGTTGAGGAATTCAAGAAGCGGAAGCAAATAGACAAATGACTGAATCTATGCTGTGTTGAATAATGCGCTAATGATATTCTGTTAAAATTAACCCATGTTGACATCGTGCTTTGTTCTAATGTTTATGATTTTTTTCGCTTTGATGAAATCTTTTTCGGGTTGCCATATTATAACAGTGTTGATGTGTTTTCCGGTTTTGAGACTAATAAACTTGCTAGTAGAGTGTAATCAATAGGGAATAAATATCATAAATCTTACAAAATATTGTGTGGTTATTTCATGACTGAGAGGCCTTGGTGTGTTTCGATTCTTACCTATGCCATTATACAAATTGAGTCGATTTATTATAGTGAGTATTGATGATGTTATTGATGTATTGATTGCTATGTTGATTAAGTGTCTCGTCCTGAGGTGTCTTCAATCAGGGTCAAAAGATTCATTGGCCTAATACGAGTCCCAGTCTATTAATTATTTAAGACGGGACGCGTTATCAGTTCTGGTAGCAGAGGATGGATTAGGCCCTTTGGGGCCCCAGGACGAGAGACCATTGTTTCAGAAGTATTCTTGAAATAATGCAAATTGGAGGTATGATTTGCCCCTAAGTCCCAAATTACTTTCCCAGAATCTCGGAGCTTGCGGAAGTGAGTTGGGTATGTTCGCGGCATTCTAGTGATAGTATGAGTGAAGTAGAATTTGCGCTTGCTCAGCTTATGCATATCGCAGGTGAATTGTGAGGTTTGCGAGAATTTAGGCCAGGTAATGTTTTAGTAGGAGTAGGCGTACTCCGCAGTATGAGAGTAGGCGCGTCGGCGAACTTCATGTGAGTGTGGCGCTTTGTGCTTGAAAATTATCAATGTGGTTGTTGGTGATGTACGGATCCAGAGTATAGTGAAAGTGTATGAAACACTTAGTTTATGTTGTAATTTGCGTGGTTTAATAGGTCAATCGGGCGTGGTTGACGAGTCAAGTTTGAGTCAAATTGTGTGAGTGAAACCTTCGATGGAGATTTGGCAAGTTCTAAAGTGCACTAGAATGAACCATTGACAAGTCGAGAGTAGAATTTGCGGGTCGAATTCTGCTTGCGAGTGCGGGATCTAAGAAGGAGAGAGTAGCGGCCAAGGCTTCAAGTGAAATCTCTGTACAGTTCTGAAGCAATTGTGTTACCCTTCCTGTAGTAAACTGGCAAATTTGAGTTTGTTGTTAAGGTGCTCGCAATATCTTGCATTAGTTTTGTGTGAATAGAGAGGGAGGAAGACAAGCGGCAAGACTTTGTCAGCCACAGTGTGTGTGAGTGTGATGTCATTGGAGCCGTGCTGGGATAGGTTAGTTGCCGAGAGGGGTCGGGCACGGATTGGCAGCCGTCTGTGAGAGCCAATTGGTTGAGAAGGTAGGCGAAGAGTGTTCTGGGAATTAAAGTCACTTCCTGATTAGATTCTAAACAAAATAAAAGACACAAAAATAAAGTTTTTCAAGGCTCTAAAGAGTGTTTTGAGGGGAGATGCGTAAATTACAGCGAATGTCGGGAAGCCTACACCGCCAGAGGACACCCCGGCTTATGCCATAATGGAGGAGAAGGGAGTCGCGTCATGCCTTTGGCTGAAGCATTGTTGCAAATTAACAGAGAAGGATGGGTGTTTGGCGTTTCCAGAGAATGGAACATTTAACATAGGGGTTCTAGAAAATTTGCGGAAAGCGTTAAATGAGCAGAAGCCGTCTCTGAGACCAGCTCAGTTTGAGACGTTAGCAATTTGGGAATTAATGGCCATACTACAGAGGCAACAGAAATTCGAGTGGAGACTTAGGAAAGCAGAAAACTAGTGCAGGTCCAGTAAATTCAACACAAAATCAGGGAACCACAAGTGCAGCACGGGCAAATAATGTTATCACATCAGCTCCGATACAGAATGGTGCTAGTGTATCCACTGCACACAAGACGCAGATACGGTTGCAACCACTGCCAATTCAGAGGCTCTACCCTGATATCCCAGTATTAGAGACAACTACGAGTTTGATGGTGCCGCCTGATCCAGTGTACACGAGATCAAAGTTAGTGCAGGTTGAGCCAACCCCCAATTGCTGCCCCAGCCGTAGCAACAGGTGGTTTTGAGTTACACTTCAGTCACAGGATCGCAGTCAGTTACAGCACCTATGATGAATCAAGCTATGGGAGTTAACGCTCCACTGGGATTGGGAAACTGACAGATTACCGTTGGTCCGCTAGTACTGCTATATGCGCAGGCGAAGCCTAGTGTATGTGACCAAGGGGTAATGACTCAAGAAGTAATAAGAGGAGGGTTCAGGGAAAGCTCCCAGGGAAAGACACCGGGAGAACAGACAGCAGAGAGGTCTGGATCTTTGCTGGACTTCAGTCCGATTGGGGTTCCTTTAGAGACCATGAGACAAGCAGGTTTGGGTCTACTGACTCCACAGGTCTTGGGAGCAAATACATCACAGGCACCAATGATGCAGGCTGTAAATATCTTGTTGCATGGCTTAATGGCGCAACAGTTGACTGAGTGGTTAGACAAGCTTAGCACTCCACAGACTACTCCTGCAACAGCAGAGCGGTCAGAGAGAGAGGAATACCTGAATTTTGTGAGGTTGGGTGTGGAAGCATCTGAGCTAGTTGAAGGGACTATGGGAGTGAACAGATTAGAATAATACACTGAAGCAGAATTAAGATATCTGTGCCCGAAAATAACCAAAGAAGTGAGTAAGGGGCACCAAAGGTTAGCAAACATAGCAGACAAATACGGCATAGACCTAGACAATACTAAGCATCTGAAGAGGAGTTATAAGTTAGACTTCGAGCCTAAAGATTTTGATCATATGAGATCCACTGGAATTAAGGCACACCTCAAAGAGATACTACAGAGTGTGCAGGTTTGGGGAGCATTAGAGAAGTGAGAAGGCAGATGGGCAAAGAAGAGAGATAAGAGGAAAAGTGACTGCCTGGAACCGCAGCAGACGAAAGCTGCACCAGACACGGGAACAATAAAGATGTTACTGATGAGGGAGACAACTGGAGGGGTTCTAGTCCATGTACTGTGGTCTAGAGGTGACATTTTGTCATTCACAAATAATTATTCCAGGTTGAGGGAAAAGCCAATAGAGTGGTATCAGCAGACAGATAGATTTGTGAAGCTTGCAAAGTGCCTCTGGGAAGACTTGAATACCCTATTTGAGATTATAGTTCCAGCTGATTTATGGCTTGAATGCAAGAGGAGTGTGGATTGACCGACAGAGGAACCGGCAAGGGACAAGATTACTGGAGCACCGTCTCCTGAGGTGATGAGGTATTACTATAAGGTGATTGAGTTTCTAAAACAAAAGTTGCCGAAAGACACTGATTGGCAGAAAATTGATCGAACGGCACAAGAAGACAGAGTCGAGACATGCTTACTATGAGAGATTGTTAAAGGCATTCAAACACTATAGTGGCACGGAGGTCATAGAATCGAAAGATATGAATCACCTTGTGTTCAGGTTTGTTGAAGGTCTAAGGCCAGAGATCAGCCAGATGATTAAGAATCATTTGATCTGTTGGCAAGCGAAACCGATTGATGAAGTGTTGCAGTATGCAAAATACTGTAGCGATGAGATTGAATTGAAGCAGAGAAAGATGAAAGAAAAGGTGATGGTGATGCAAATTAAGGCAGCTCAGGCAGGGATGCAGGGAAATGGAGTACAGCAGATGGTACAGCAACAGCCTCAGGGGAACGGAATGTTCCAGCCGCAAACAAGAGGCAGAGGTCGGGAAGGTTTTGTGAACCGTGGTCCAGACGTGAATACTGTTGTGGTTCAAAATGACGTGCAAGGGATGAAAAAGATGTCGCCATGCCATGCGCGCGGGGCGTGGGACACTGGAAGCGGGAGTGACTAATGATGGTGCAGGATGGTGTTGTTCAACCAAGCAATGATGTCAGTACATGTCAAAATGTGAGGGGTCCAAGAATGAGGGGTCCAAATTCGAACTTCCAGAATAATTTGGTTCAGATGCAGGGTCTCCAGCCTATGCAACAAATGAAAATGCCACGTGTTCAGCCAGCACAGTTGCAGCAAATACAACAGCAGATTCCCATGGTACCTAGATAGCAAATGCAGTTGCCTTTAGCTCCAATGGTACAGCAACAGGTGATGCTTCCTCAACAGGTCACAGGCCAAACAATGAGTCAAAATAATACAGTACAACAGTTCCCTTTACGTGGTGAGAATGGAATAAATGATGAATGGTCGGATAACTGTTCAGATAGTGAGAAGTGCAGGCTTGCAGCGTCCCTAGAAGTAGATCAGAGGGGACCTTATGTACAGGGGAAGGTGATGGGTTACAAAGTTTCATTCCTGGTTGACACAGGAGCTACACGCTCTACAGTCAGAAGTGCAGAGGTTCAGAAATTGCCGCTTTCGGGTGTACCATAAAGGTGGTAGGAGTAGCAAATCAGCTCTTGACTAATCCGATTACAGATCCGGTTCAGGTTGAGATTAGTACCTTCCAGGGATTGCACAGGTTTGAAGTCTGTGATTCAAGTCCCGTATCCCTACTGGGAAGAGACTTATGTCCATATTTATACTTTTTTTGCGCTGCATTTTCATCACTTTTTGGCGCAAAAGCGGCGCCAACTTACAAATACAATTGTATTTTGTAAGTTGGCGTCGCTTTTGCGGCAAAAAATGACGCAAATACGGTGCTAAAAATGTATAAATATGGGCCTTACTGTGTAAAATGAGGTGTTCGATCACCTGCTCCAATGAGGGAATTGAGGTGCAGACAAACAGTGATGATGAAGTGGACAATGGTCAGATCTCAGAGCCAGAGACGGAGACCACAGATGAGGAATACCCTTTGATAAGCTTCTTCCCGATGTTCACAGTGACCGATTTGCCAACAGAATTGCAGGGAACAGTGACAGAGAAGGTGTGGGACTTGACAGGAAAGGAAGTGGGACTGATCAAAGGAGTAGAACCAGTCAAAGTAAATGTGAAGCCAAATGCTGTGTTTCCCCAGGTACCGCAGTACCACATGGCACAAGATGTCCTTATCCAAGTGATGCAGATAATTTCAGACTTTGTGAAGCAAGGGGTCTTAAAAGAATTGATGAGCATCCCATGTAATTCGCCAATAATGGGACTGAGAAAGCATTCTGGGAAAGTTTGAATTGTTCAAGACCTGAGAAAAATTAACAAGATATTGGTAAAATGTTGCCCCATAGTGCCAAATCCAGCTGTGATCATGTTTCAGGTCCCATGTGAAGTGGTTCACGTTGTGGACTTGTCTCAAGCACTCTTTTCTATGCCTCTTCACGAGGACAGCCAATTTCTCTTCAGTTTTAAATTCTTGGACAAGGTTTACAGTTGGTGTTGAATTCCTCAAGGATTTTCAGAATCGCCTTCCATCTTCAATCAGATATTAAAAAAGGATTTGGAGTCATTGGAACTGCCTTTTAATTCGACCCCAGTACAGTACATTGATGACTTGTGGATTGCATCCAAAACGAAAGATGACTGCAGGTATGATACTATTGCCCTACTGAACCATTTGGGAAAGAACGAACATAAACTGACCCCAAAGAAGCTACAGTACTGTCAGAAAGAGGTGAAGTACTTAGGCCACCTGATTGAAAAGGGGGCAAGGAGAATATACAAAGAAAGAGTGACAGCCATATTGCAAATGAGTCACCCTACGTCTAAGAGAGACGTGAGGATGTTTTTGGGAATGGTGGGCTACTGTCGCCAGTGGATTCCCAACTTCTTAGTTATCTCTAAGCCTTTGGTGAGGTTGACTGTCAAAGAAGTTAAGGATGGCCCGGATACCCTAACTACGTCCGAGAAAGAAATGAGGGCCTTTATTGAACTGAGAGAGTACATGTGCAGGGCTCCAGCTTTAGGTATGCCTGACTACACAAAGCCTTTTGTACTGTTTTGTCATGAACGTGATGCTTGTTCTCTGTCTGTCCTGACTCAGGTCCATGGAGGTGCAAACCGACCAGTACCATATTTTTCAGCTACTTTGGACCCAGTCGCAGCAGCCTTACCGGGTTGTTTGCGAGCAGTTGCAGCAGTTGGTCAAAGCCTCACTCAATGTGAAGATATAATGATGGGGCATCCCTTAACAGTAATGGTCCCACTCTCAGTTGAAATACTACTTACCCGAACCAAGACGCAGCTCATGACAAATGCTCACCTGACAAAATATGAAACTATTATATTTGGGTCACCTAATGTATCACTCAAACGATGTACTGTGTTAAACTCAGCAACTTTGTTTCCTAATGAAAATACAGATGTTGATGATGCTGAGGAGGTAGAACATGATTGTTTTGAGGTAACGGAACTGTGCACCAAACCGAGACCTGACATTAAAGATACCCAATTGGAAGAAAATGATTACATTATCTTTGTTGATGGTTCATGCTTGAGGGACTCAGTGGGAGTACTAACAGCCGGATACGCTGTGTGTACAATCACTGGTAACCTGGAAGCATCTTGGCTCGAAAGAGTGTACTCTGCTCAAGTGGCTGAATTGATTGCTCTTAATAGGGCATGCATGCCGTTGAACAAACTAAAAGTGACTACCTATACTGACGGCAGATACGGATTTGGAAGTATCCATGATTTTGGCCAGTTGTGGTCACAGAGGGGTTTCATGACTTCTTCTGTTTCTCCGGGAAAAATGGTGAAAAAATTAAGGAGTTGTTGACCGCGATTCAGTTACCTCTTGAAATTGCTGTGGTGAAATGCAGAGCTGATGTGAAATCACAAGACTTTGGGGGTCATTCTGACCCTGGCGGTAATTACCGCCATGGCGGAGGTCGGCGGTAGCACCGCCAACAGGCTGGCGGTGCACCGCTGGGCATTCTGACCGCGGCGGTTCAGCCGCGGCCAGAAACGGAAAGTCGGCGGTGTACCGCCGACTTCCCGCTGCCCTTGAGAATCCTCACACCGGTTCTCCCGCCAGGAACAGGATGGCGGTAGGGGGTGCCGCGGGGCCCCCGTAAGAGGGCCCCACGAAGAATTTCAGTGTCTGCTTTGCAGGCACTGAAATTCGCGACGGGTGCAACTGCACCCGTCGCACCTTCCCACTCCGCCGGCTCCATTCTGAGCCGGCGTCCTCGTGGGAAGGGTGTTTCCCGCTGGGCTGGCGGGCGGACTTTCGGCGGTCGCCGTCCGCCGCGGTCAGAATGACCCCCTTTGTGTCAATGGGAAACAGATATGCAGATCAAGTCGCAAAGTTTTGTGCATTGAACTGTATATCGTTCAAAGATCAGTGGGAATTGTTACCGGAAACTGAAAATGAGACATGCACAGTTTATGCATTGAGGGTGGTTGACACAATGGAAGAGTTAAAATTGTTGCAGGAACGTGCCAGCAGAGAAGAGAAACGTTCTTGGCTTAAAATGCAATGTGTACAAAGACCTGATGATTTGTGGGTTTCAGGTGAGGGGAAAATGGGTTTGCCAAACAGCCTTTTGTCACAGTTTGCAAGGTTTTACCATGGTCAAGCACATATTGGGAGAGATGCCATGATTAGGTTGTTCAAAATTGATTGGTTCAATCCAAAATTCAGATAAGCTGCAGAAGTAATCTGTCACAGGTGCATCATCTGTCAACAGATGAATGCGGGGAAAGGGACCGTAGTGAATTTGAGCCACATTGGGAGAGCCGGAGGTCCATTTAGCAGGATTCAGATGGATTTTATAGAGATACCTGTGTGTGGAGGTCTGAGGTACGTGTTGTTGATTGTGTGCATCTTTAGTCACTGGATTGAAGCTTACCCTACACGTAGGAATGACAGTCTCACAGTAGCGAAGTTGCTGCTTAGAGAGTTGATACCACGTTTCGGGTTTCCGATCTCTTGAGAATCAGATAGAGGAAGTCACTTCAACAACGAGGTGGTTAAACTCTTGTGTGTCGCACTGAACATTGAATAGAAGTTGCATTGTAGCTACCGCCCGAAGCCTCAGGACTAGTGGAACAGATGAATGGTACCTTGAAGTCGAGAATGGCAAAAATGTGTGCAGCTACCAATTTGAAATGGCCTGATGCGTTGCCCCTAGTGCTGATGTCAATGAGAAATACAGGAAAACAGGACTGTCTCCTCATGAAATTCTAATGGGCCGAGCCATGAGATTGCCCACAGTGCCTGCAAATGCTCTTGTGAATACCACGGATCATATGGTGTTGGACTACTGCAAGGGTCTGGCAGACGTGGTCTGCTCTTTCTCTCACCAGGTGGAAGCCACCACACTGCCACCGATAAATGATCCAGGTCACAACCTGAAAGCCGGTGACTGGGTTGTTGTCAAGAAACACGTAAGGAAATCGTGTTTGGAGCCAAGGTTGAAGGGGCCGTATCAAGTAATACTGACAACTACAACTGCTGTGAAATGTGTGGGAATTCCAAACTGGATCCATACCAGTCACACAAAGAAAGTGACGTGCCCAACTGATGAGGAAATTGAACTGTCAAAAATTACAACTACTGAAAAGGAAGTCTCAGGGCTGGAGAGTAATCAAAGGGGAACTGAGACAGAAGGAGAGCCTGTTGAGGACGGCTTGGCCACTCCAGCAAGAGCTGAGACCTATAGGGGTGACAGTGAGCCTATCTCAACTGAAGCGCAAGCAGAACTGACGCAAAGAGAGGCTCTCCCAGAAGCAGACGGATGCGGGTTTGAAGTAGAGCCCGTGACAGACCCAGAAGGTGAAGGGGAAGAGTCAGGAGAGAAGCAAAGCAGGCAGACTCCTCCTGAGTAAATTGCAGGTCCATCAAGAAAAGACATCATAGAATCAGAGGAGGGTGGAGAACAGCCACAAGAAAGACGAAAAGTAGAAAAGGTACTGAATGAGACAAGTGGCCAGAATCGCGAGTAACCAAAGGAAAGGTGGTTGTTAACGAAAGTATAGAAGAGGAAGTCGATATGACCAGGAAAGAAGATCTTAGTGATGGAGAATTGCAGGGCGAGCGAAAGCTGAAAAGAAAGAGGATAGCAAACAGAAGGTACGCAGGTCCTGAGTGGGCGTATGCAACATTAGCTGAGTGGCAACAAGAATTCTTGGCATTCTGTTTTGAACGAGAAGTTCCAGGTCAATACTACGGCACCTGAACTTGACCACAGAGAAGAGAGATTGATTTAAACTTGAAGTAAAGCTGAAAAGCTGAGAGAAAAAGAGACTGATAAATTACCAGATGTGACACTGTTAACCTGAATTGACTTGAAAAAACGATTTTGACAAGCTGCTAACCTGATTTGACAAGGATCCTGGGAGTGAGTGAAAGCTGTAAATATTTGCTAAAGAAAGACTTTGCTTGAGAGAAGAGAAAAAAAAGAAAAAAAAGAGCTTTAGACCTTCCTCAGTTGATTGTTTGCCTTTAAATTGTTCTGCTTTCTGATTCTTTACAGATCATGATTAACACTAGAGATAATAATAAGGGGAGTAGGATTTGTAGATGGTTGGGTATTATCTTGGGTGTTGTGTGTGCGATAGTAATCATAGCTGTGATTGTGGGAATCCCATGGGTGGATAAGAGTGAGACTAACAATGCTACAATTCCTGAGACTGCTACACTAACACCATGGGAGAGATTTGAGCAGGATACAAAACATTTGCATGAGGGAACTAACACAAAAGGAGAACTATCTACTAATGTTTTCTATCGCTTGTTGAATGAGTATGTTGAAACAATGGATGCGAAGAATTGTTATGTGTGCACAAAAATTCCTTTCTTAGTACAAGAAGGGGTTACCTATCATAGTTTGCCGTTAACATACGGGATAAGTTGTAGTTTGTTATTAACAAGGTTTTATGATCAAGAATATATTCAGTACTTCTATTCTAATCTAGATGTTGTGTTTTCTTTTGTGCCTATAAATGAATGTTTGAGTAAGGTAGCTAGATAGCATAGTATAAAAATAGTTAGGGGTTTCTTTGAGCCCACACTGACATTTGGTACAGCTTACGCCTGTAGAGAAGAGCTTTTTAGATCACACTGATGATAGAAGAAAAGCGTTGAAAGAAAAGCTAGATAAGGGATTAGAGAAACAAATGTTTGCAAATGATTATGCTTATAGTGCAATAAAGACACAAGGCAAATTAGCTTTAGATGCATTACACGTAGGAAAGCTTTGTATATATAGGCCAAAAACTTACCATGACACTTTAGTTGTGGGAACGAGTGAGTGCAGACATGTGTTTTTGTTTCAGAGTAAGTGGACGTTCATGTTAAATGGACAGGATCCAGCGATCCCAGGGATCTATTACATATGTGGACTTAATGCTCACTACCGTGTATGGGACATGTTATTTGGGAATAGTTTTTCCAAAGATTTACCAATTTGATGACTTAAGGAAGTTTCCTAAAGTGTCTAAATTCCATCATACTAGACAGAAAGTAGAGACAGCTGCTGCTGTCGTGGGTGATATATTTGGAGCAATAATTCCTTCAGTGGGAGTTATCTTAAACTCCATAATGATTTGAAAGTTGTCTACTATTGTGGATAACATGCTGACAAACTTCACAGGAGCTATACTCTTGGTGAATACTGAACTTGCTGCGGAGAGGGCTATGACTCTTCAAAATAGGCTTGCTTTAGACATTCTTTTAGCGAAAAGTGGTGGAGTCTGTAAGATGCTTAATGAGCGCCACTGTTGTGCTTGTATTCTGGATAATAGTAATGAGATTAGAAGTATGCTTACTAACCTAACAAGAGATAGTACAGATTTGAAGGAACTGAAAGAACCAGGAGTCTGGAAAAAGGCTGGAAAGGGACTTGCTAAAGTGGGAAGTTGGTTTAGTAATATTTGGCATGGGATATTTGCAAAAATAATAGAGGGGGTACCGGACTATGGTTATCATGTAAAATTAGTAAAAGAATTAGAGAAAAATTGGCAAAACGCAATATGAGGAGAGAAGAAAAGAAAAGAAAGAAAATATTCAAAGCAAAATACGAAAAGTTAAAAATGGGGGAACAAATTGAAATGAAGGAACTAAGAAAGTGAAATGTTGTGAAGGGAAAGGATTTGTGTGATGACAAGTGTCATCAGAGGAGGGATTGCTGGAGTGTAGTTTTATAATTAAAATTAACATGAAATGTTTATGAATTAATGCCTAATGATGCCTCATAGAAAATGTATTAATGTGCTTTTACTAAACGTGTGTTTGAAATGTGCCCACGGGGAGTGGCCACCATTGTATTCGATGAAACTGACTAATATTGAAATATTAATGTACTAATGTATGATTTGTATTAGTATTAAGAGTTATATGTTAAGGTTTTGCTAATTAATCACTAGGCCTTAGTTAGCATGAGTCGGGCCTAGCTGCCCGGTTTCATATTAACTGCATTTTCTAACGGGCAATTTAATGTTTCTTGAAGGACGTGAAGCTGTACTTTTCCAGGAGTTAGAGAAGATGTATGTAACCGTAGTAAATTTTCTCATGAGAACCCGACTTGCTCAAGGAGACATTCTTGTGGAGCGCAACAGTGTAATTCGCAACAGGTACAAGGTCATTTAGACTAAGGAAGACAATGGGACTACTGACTTGAGTAACAAATGTCACTTATTCCTCACCTGACATTCTACCCGTTAAAGACGTCAAACCCAGGAACCAATGAGCTGCGTGAGAACTGTCAAAAGTGGAAAGCTCTAATGGGGTGACCGTTGGACTACTGGATGGAGATAATGATGCACCAAATATTGACAAATTGGAAATTAGAGACTTGTTCGACAATTTTGATATAATCGTAGGACACCAGGAGAAATCAGCCATTATATACCATTCCGAGCCATTTTCTATGGCCAATACATGCCATTCCTTTGCCATAACTATTACGTGCCTTTGCTATTGCCTAGACACTTTGCCACTCTGTCTTAAAGACTTTGTGGTTTATCTCTTCGAACCATCCTTGTTTTGCCTTGCCCGATTCATACTTTCCTCCTTATGAGGGAAGTGTCCCTTATTACCCGTCTTGCCAAACTTTGCTGCGTTTCCTGACTGATGGCGAATCAACTGATGTCCTGAGGACGAAGACTGACTCTGTATGCTGACTCATTACAGAGGGTAACTACATGATGATGAAATTGTAAATTGTCTGTTTGCCTTTTCTTTCTAGGTACCAACTGCTTTTTTGATAGAGACCATAGTTTAAATGTTTTCCACATTTTTGTTCCTAAATTGTTTTGCATGAAGCCCAACATGCTATTGCTGATTTGAGGTTAGTTAAGGAATTCACTAAACGGATGCAAATAGACAATTGACTGAATCTATGCTTTGTTGAATAATGCACTAATGATATTCTGTTAAGATTAACCCATGTTGACGCTGTGCTTTGTTCTAATGTTTATGATATTTTTTGCTTTGATGAAATCTTGTTCGATCTGCCATGTTATAACAGTGTTGATGTGTTTTCCGGTTTTGAGACTAATAAACTTGCTAGTAGAGTGTAATCAATAGGGAATAAATATCATACATTTTACAAAATATTGTGTGGTTATTTCATGACTGAGAGGCCTTGGTGTGTTTTGATTCTTACCTAAGCCATTATACAAATTGAGTCGATTTATTATAGTGAGTATTGATGATGTTATTGATCAATTGATTGCTATGTTGATTAATTGTCTCGTCCTGAGGTGTCTTCCATCAGGGTCAAAAGATTCATTGGCCTAAACGAGCCCCAGACTATTAATTATTTAAGACGGGACGCGTTATCACACACATGTGGTTGCTAATGAGGGGTGTGTTCATGGTTGTAACCTGTGATACTGTCAGACATAGATTCTTCATATAGATCACAGTGACTCAATGATGCTGTCACTGACCACTGCTGTCCCACCTTTGCCTAACCTATGGATGGCGTTCATCACTTGAATCTTAATTTGTTTCTGCTGTCATGTATTATAGTGACAGACTTGTGTCATATGAGCGTAGCTATGTGATAACCATATTCAAATTGCAGTGCATACTTTTCACTTGCACTTTCCTTCCTCAGTGCAGTTTGTGTGTATGCTGAGACTTTTGGAGTGTGCTAGTCCTTGTCTACCAACATTTGTAGGCTACTCAATGTTTAAGGTTTGTGGATGATTTACTGTTGCAGACTTATGTCTAAAATTACTCTAAGACAGTTGTGAGGAAAAGTGATTTATTTACAGCAAAGGTGTATAGTGGCTTTATATGTTGTCAGTATTCAAGAATAACACAATTACTCTAATACTGTACTTTTGCATGCCCCAGCAGCAGTATTAAATAGTCGTCTTTCATGTGGTGGAGCCTCATTGTCCTCATCCACCTCCTTGGGGTCCTCTACCTGTTTCTCCATGGGGACATTGGTCCTCCCGTATACATTGTGCAAAATGGCACACACAAGTATAATTTTTCACACAAGTGATGGTGAGTACAACAGTTTTCCTCCAGATAAATCAAGTCAACTGAAGCAGCCCTTTAGTATGCCAAATGTCCTCTCCACCAGGTTCCTGGTCATTTTGTGTGCCTCATTATAAGCCTTCTCCTAGTTCATTTGTGGATTGGCAAACGGGGCCATCACCCATGGTTGGATGTCATATCCCTAGTCTGCTGCAATGAGAAAAGAGAACCAGTGTTAGACTTGCCCTTCTGTATCATTTCAACTGAGCTGGCATGGTTTTGGAGCATGATTTAGGGGTTCAGACTTGCATCACTTACTTACTTGTGTGAGTTCCAGTTTGCATAAATGATGATATTGTTCTGTAGTGGCACTCCTTCTAGTTGAGTGTGCAACCTCAGGGGCATGGGGATTGTGTTATTTGAATGGCATTACAGTTCACATATGAAGGATGTGTGAAATGTGCTGTATGTAGGTAAATTTATTTGTAACAAGTGACCTACCAAAGACCAATGTAGTGTGAGTTTGATCCCTTTATGCACATTCTGTGCCATGAGACAGATATAGTGCCCTGTGTGTAGCACACAAACCACACCCCACTTGGGCATGGTACTCTTCCCCCTGTCCAAATGACTATTTACCATAGTTCCTGACTCAGACGCATGTGTGTGTGTGTGTGGGCATCATGCAAAGTGTGGCATAGTAGCTTGAGATACATTGGCATATTTGTGGTTTTTGGGAGTAGTGCCTGTGGCACAGGATGTGACAGGAATTGTCAGGAAACCCCACCCTACACCACTTGGACATATCAGCAGTGTGCCATGACTTCTAGATATGGAGCATTGCTGTCCTCAGCCACTGTGCTGACACTTGTTTAGCTTCTCAGTTTCAACAAGAGTACCCTGGCACCTTGATACTATGATGCCCACATTGCAGGGGTGATTGCTCATGTGTATGACTGTTTCCTTTTCTGCACATGACATATCAATGTGGCCAATTAGCTATTTCTAGGTTTACTGTAGGCTGGTGTACACATTGGGAGATGAAAAACAATTGAATTGTGGATTGTTTCTCCTTTTTGCACACTATTATTTTTACCCCTATGGTGGGCTTATTGTGTAGTACTGCAGCAGGTGTACATGTTGCTAAATATGTGTGCCAGTGCCAATATGCAATACATTTTGTTGTGGCACACCCACATCATGACCCACTGTAAGGCCCTTCCACACTCAGGGGTGCATATTAAACAGCTATGTTGACAGAGCTGCTTAAAGAGCCAAATGAGTCGCTGAACACCCCCTGGTGAAGGCACCTCTATACTGTAGCATCATTGTAAAAGGCTTGTACTGCAATCTTTATGTGTTGGAGATGTGTATTGTAAGTTTGCTGTGATGCATGTTGTATGTGTTTTGTTGATTAATGATCCATGTGTCCCTAATCATGTGTGGCTAGTGTTGTGTGTATTTAGTTTGCACTAAGGGTGTTGTAGGTGTTAAGTTGTAGGTGTTTGCTTACCTACTAGTAGGCCATTGTTGTCAGAGTCACCAGATCCTCGAGGTCTGCGCACGTTCCCAACACGTCCACCACTGAAAAGCTCCAAGACTCTGATAGATAAATCATAGAGGCTAAGAGAGCTCAAGAGGGGAAGAGGGGATTAGGAAGGGAAACAGCTGGGAAGGAGACCTGTAGTAAGAAAAAGGTTAGAACACACTATATGAAAATTATATCTTCTGAAATCAATACTAGACTATGATTCTAAGCATAGTCATTCTGAAAACATGAACAATCTAAGAATTAAGTTTAAAATGACTATGTTTCCAGATGGCCGGATACCTGTAGGAGAATCAAGATGGATTAAATGAAAACTTTCTTATTCAAGTACTTTCCTTTACATGAGAATCAAAAAAACATTCTGACTAAATTTCAAACCAGTCATATACATCCTTTTTTGAGAATGCAAACTAGGACCATACAATATTGCATCTAGAAACTCTGATCTTCTGTGTACTCTTAAAATGTTTCAACACAAATTGCGCATATTGTAGATTGATACATATATATATATATATATATATATATATATATATATAATTCACATAAACACTCGGACTGCAGGAACACCACACAGCGGTCCCGGGTGGGCTCCGAGAGGCCCTAATAAATCCTCCAACTCTCCTCCAAATAACAGGAGACCCAGGACACCTCCAAGGTGCAAATCAATTTATTTCAGCACACAAATCCAACGCGTTTCGGCAGCAGCCTTACTCATGGATACATCATTGTTACAGTGCCCCAAGTTAAAAACCATGCAATCCTAGACATAAAAAACAGACAACATCTCAAATCCCCACCAAAAGACACAAAATGTGGCGGCCATCTTAAAGTGCATCTATAAATAAGTTTCACAGTAGTTTGTACCATAGTCCTATCAAAATACAACTCAAATTATTGTTCAAATCCATCAGAATCTTTAAATTAATGTGATATCATAATTCGCACAATAAATAGAGTAGAATTCAATTGCCAAAATACAAAAATTGTAAATAGAATAATTCATTGCATTATAAAAGTTTGTTAACTATGAATGTTTTCAAAATTTTAAAATTCAATATATCACTTAAATCCTGAACATTATTAACTATGCTTGAATTAATTACATATCATCCTATACCATCCAAATAGACCTGTACACCTACACAAAACTTTTGGGGGATCTCATATTTTTGGGGAATCTCATATTGGTATATGGAGCTTCTCTACCCAAGTGGGTAGACAAACAAATTCTTCTATTGTAGAAACCTTATAGACCCCAACACCTGTACCCTTCTACTAAGAATCAAATAGGATTCAAAAAATCACCCCTACTTCACATTCTGTATCAGATGACCACCCACCAAACAAAGTATCGATTACCCTAGATGGATGCTCAGCTCCTCACTCGAATTTAGCCCTACAGGTTCCAACGTTTCGAAGTCTATTATATATTTAGACTCTAAAACACGTAGCAATCTCTCTCTATCGCCTCCCCTTTTACTCATCCTTACTTGGTCTATAACTACAAACTTCAGCAGATTCTCATTGCCAAAATGATGGCTGAAGAAGTGCCTAGCTACTGGATAGTTTTTATCCTGATTTCTAATGGCTCGTCTGTGTTCTAGAACTCTTTTCTTTGCATTATGTATCGTGCTGCCCACATACAATTTTTCACATGGGCATATCAGACAGTACACACAGTAAGATGTATTGCAATTGTAATTACCTCTAATTACAAAGCTGTCTAACCTTCCTGGAACATATAATGTCCTGCAACTATTGCTGGTCTTGCAGGCTTTACACTTCATACAACAGAAGAAACCTTCCATTCCCGTATTTTGTATCCGTCCTACTGATGTTATCTCGTTGCGACACAAATTGTCCTTGAGAGATCTATTTCTCCTAAAGGTTATTTGGGGATTATCACTGATCCAGTCTGCCAAAACAGGGTCCGTCTGCAAGATATGCCAACTCTTACTAAGTAGTGAGCGTATTTTGTACGACTGATTACTATAGGTTGTAATGAATCTAATGGACTCACTTTCCTTCTCTTGCCTTCTGTTAGTTCCATACAAAACATCATCTCTACTTAATGTCACCACTTTGCGTTTGGCTTGATCGATCACTTTAGCCCCATAGCCTCTGTTCCTGAACCTTTCACACATCACATTACACTCTTGGTGAAAATCAGCTTCTTCGCTACAGTTCCTCCGGGCTCTCAACAATTCTCCAAACGGAATACTCCGTATTAGAGTCCCCGGATGTGCACTGTGAGCACTTAGTAGACTATTACCGGCTGTTGCCTTCCTATACAATTTGGACACTAATCTACTGCCCTTCACAGAAATTTCCACATCGAGGAACTCTATACACTTTGAATCCAAATGCTCAGTAAATCTTAGGTTGCACTCATTGGTGTTCAGATCTCGCACAAATTGCATAGCTGCTTCTTCATTACCCCTCCAAATTACAAAAATGTCATCAATAAAACGACACCACAAGACCACATTGGTATCGAATTGGGTAATTTCTTCTGACACCTGTTCCTCCCACCAGCCCATAAACAAATTTGCATAGCTGGGGGCAAAACAGGTGCCCATAGCTGTCCCTTGAAGCTGTTTGTATAGTTGACCATCAAAGATGAATACATTGTTCTTAAGACAGAACTCTATCATAGTGCATAGCATTTCCGAATGGAAGAAAAAAGACAATGACCTTGCTCTGAGAAAGTGTCTAATAGCTCTCACCCCCAAGCCATGATCTATGCTCGTATACAGACTAGTCACATCTAGGGTTAACAGTAAGAAGTCATCTTCCCATACAATATCCTCAATGATTTTTAAAAAATGTGTGGTGTCTTTAACATAAGAGGGTATTGACTCCACAAAAGGACGTAGGAAGAAGTCAATATATTTTGATGTACTTTCCAGGAGCGATTCCATAGCCGAAACTATAGGCCTCCCTGGTGGGTTAACCGCATCCTTGTGAATTTTGGGGAGAAGATACAGAACTGGAATTTTCGGATGATCACATTTAAGAAACAGGAATTCATCCCATTCTATCAACCCTTGATCTTTCCAATCAATGAGCATATCAATATATTTCTCATTCATTGATTTGACATCTCCCCAACTCACTTCTTCATAACACAGAGTATTGCTTAGCTGTTTCATTCCCTCTGACACATATTTGGTGGTATCTTGAATGACTACATTACCCCCCTTATCGGATTGTCTAATCACAATGGTATGGTCTTCTTTCAATTTCCGAAGGGCTTGCCACTGTTCACCTGATAAATTGCTGTTTTTCACATTCGTCACACTATATCTCAACTTCTTCAATTGTTTGGTCATTTCTCGCTCAAAAACCTCAAGGGCATCACAATGAATGGCAGGTAGAAAGGTAGATTTTGGTTTGAAATTACTCGGACAATTGCTGTTTAAAGCAATACCAGTTCCCATCAGATTGAGGATAGGGTCTTCATGGGGAACCATCCCCTCACATAAATCCATTGCTGTATGTAATACATCAATATCAGAGATACATAGATTGCTCACATTCGTTTCCACCCCCACTTTCTTATCCTTTCTAACCTTAGTGTGGTACCACTTTTTCAATTTTAACTTCCTAATGAACTTAAAGGTGTCAATCCTAGTCTGAGTGTAATTGAAACAACTAGTTGGGCAGAATGACAGGCCCAGAGATAAGAGGTCCTCTTCAACAGCAGACAACACTCTGCTGGAGAGATTTATAATATTCATGGTTTTCACTTGCGTGCTCGAGTTGTCATTCCCTGGGGTCTTGTATCGTCTCCTGCGCCCCCTCTTCTTGGCCTGTCTGTTCCTCTCCCTCTTCTATATATATATAGTAAACACCAAAAAAGGATTGTGCACCATGAATAACACAATATGGATTCAGGAAAACAAATCACATAACTTGTCAACTCGAATATTATATGCTAAATATCTTAGAATAGTGGCATACAATAAACAACATGAATTAAACTCGAGGAGAGAATCGTGCGTCTTGCTGATTCGAGTGTCACCATGTAAAATGCCAAGAAATGGTAGTACGCAATGAATATCAAAGTCAAATCATCATTAAACGAATCGCGTGTCTTGCCGATTCGTAAACCACGATGTAAATGCCAAGAAATAACAGCTCACAATGAATAACAAGATCAAAGTGCAATGAAACGAATCTCGCTTCTTTTGCTGATCCTTAAGCCACCATGTAAATGTCAACAAATGGTAGCGCGCAATGAACAACAAAGTTAAAACACCATAAAACGAATTGCGCGTCTTGCCGATTCTTAAGCCACCAAGCCACCATGCAAATGTCAAGAAATGGTAGCGTGCAATGAATAACAAGATTAAATTATCATGAAATGAATTGCGCGTCTTGCCGATTCGCAAGTCACCCTGCAAATGTCACAAACACTCAAGTGCATATTTCACACACGCAAAGTACTCTGTCAAATCATAAAAGAATTAGGCCCATGAACATGAGAGTTCTCGATAACGGCGTTGGGAGGCCAGCCCAACCACCGTCTTACCACCCAGAAGAAGGGTCTCCAAATGAAGAATGAAAGTCAGATGTCTGGAAGATCAAATAGGCCACCGGGACACAAGCTCAGGAAGTAGCTGCTGCTCTGCACCGGGACCTCTGAATAGTGAGCACTTAGAGCTAGCTGGCTCCTTTTTATAGAGACTTGGCCCAGCCCACAACCACACCCAGGCATGTTGAAGGTAAAGTCTCTAGAAGGCCCTAGAAAGGGACCACACCCTAACACACTCTGAAAGCCTGCAGCAATACATTGCAAATGAACAGCATTTGTAAGCACATTAAAAATAAGTCTTCAGGATTGAACTCAGCAATGCAAAAGGTTAAACAACAACATATCAGCACAATGCATAAATTACGTTGTTTTGGGAGTGCTGGGTTTTTGCATTTTAGTCGCCAATAGAGCACGCTCTGCCCTGGTGTTGACAATTGTCATATTGTCTATCCTGGAAATGTTGGTTTATGGTGGTGGAATGCCGTAACATGTAGGCATCACACACACTTCCAGGATACTTGGCCAGCACATTGGTGAATAGTCCCTTGTGGTCCACAAGGGCCTGCACGTTGATTGGATGCGTGTGCTTCCTCTTCCTGTACAGGTATTCGGTTTCGGCAGGAGGGGCAAGTAGCACATGCTTGCAGTCTATCGCACCCAGCACATGTGGAAAGCTGGCAACTGCATAAAATCCCTGTTTGGTCTCATGCTGCAGTTGGTGTGTGTTGGGGAACAGGATATGGTGAGGAGTGAGGTGGATGAAGGCATCCAACACACTTGGCAGTAGGGCTGACAGGGAGGGCTGGAATAATCCACCCATTTCTGCCACAGTTGACTGGAAAGTGCCAGAGGCCTGGATGCTCTGCTCAGCCAGGAGCTTGGTCATGGGTGGTATGTTGGTTGACCTAATCATCCTTGGTGTGACTGCTGGTGCTATGATATAAAGCAGCTGTACATTGGACTCTGGCTTCAGCTAGTATTATCTGATGACAGTTTCCTCTCCTTGGCCACGGATGGATATCTTTGTTGATAGATTTGCTATCTCCTCCTGCGCTCCCTTTGTGGTTGGTGTAGCAGTGATGCAGAGTTCTACAATGGGCTGGCAGTGCTTGGCGTCATCCTTGTCTTCCTCTTCTCATGCCTAGTTGGAGCAGCAAAACGTCAATTTTTCTCTTGTGATTTCGAGACTGCTTAATGTGTGTTTTCCTTTTTTACCTGTGACTTTGCAGCTTTTTAACGCCTGATCTGAGCAGATGATATATTTTCAGCACTAATGGGTATGTGTGTTATTTTTCCGATCCACGCACGATTTTTCAACAGGCTTGTAAATATGGCTTTGGGTGGCCAGCACCATTTTTAGTAGGGAACGCCTACCTACATATTATTTTCATTAAACAGCTCAGAGTTAGGCGGTGATACAAAAAAATGGCGCAAGGTCCAGGAAAGTGGCATAAACAGATCTAGCACCACTTTTTTAATAGGGCGCTAATCTTTTGCCACAATTGCACCAAAAGTTGTGGCATTAAGGTGGTGCAAAAACCTTGTAAATCTGAGCTTTGATATGTTATGGTGCTCCTTCTCTTTGCACCTTCACTTGGGGTTATACCAAAAGGTTTTTTGCCATTTTTTCTGTATCCTGGCTTCTATTATTGCACTTGAACACACTTAAACTACACACAATGTTTTGTAATTTCCGGATAACACTTCAAAATGAGGTTATGCATGTGTTATGCATGTGTTATCCTCTATCTACAACACACATCTTGATACCAAAGTAAGAACTCGTTCCTTATGATCACTTTGGCAAGTCCACTCTAACTTATCTTTCTAAGCAGCAGTACAGACCTTTGTCCTATCCTGAAGAGGCCCACAATAGCAAGGCCAAAAAGCATAGACTATCTACTCCAGGAGCTTTCCCCACAAGAATGACAAAATAAAGTTACATGTTTTACCAAAAACCATTACTCCATCTCACTAGAGACAATTGATAAATTACTCTAAGTGCTACTCCTCATTTTAGGTGTCTTGCCTGGTGACAGTACCTAAACCCCAATTAATGGACTCAACAATCTTTTGTTGTATACTTTATATCTAGCAAGGATTGTGCTCTATACCCATATATACAATTGAAAACCAACAAGTTAATTTGACATCACTTTGGATTCAACACAATTTTTTTTGCATTTGATTTATAATTTCTTTGCCTAAATCCTAGACAAAAGCTCAAAACTTTCTTTGTCTATGTATATAACAGTTTTTTAACATAAAAATAATGCCATGTTTATTATACACCAACAATGTTGTATTAAAAAAAATTCCAGTAACAGTTGGATATTTCCTTTTCCAATAACTAACAAAAAGTTATTTTTGGTATAGTTTTCATTTATCCTTCTAAACTTTTTCGTCTTTATATATTGTTTAGTGCAGTCTAGGCTCTAGAGGGGGATAAAGACTCAATCTTTTATTTTTTCTGCAAAGTAACATAAAACAGTACACTGCACTGAGTTCCATTACTTAGTATTTACTAAACCACACAACGTGACTTAGGGTCTCATTATGAGTTTAGCAGGCTGACCGTTGGCTGGCCAGACCCGTGAGGAGGAGGTCTCCCTCCGGCCCAATTACGATGTTTCCACCGGGCTGACTGGCTGGTGCAAACTTTCATATCAGTAGGTTCCAGCTGGTCATCCCAGTGGAAACAGTATGGCTGCATTGGCCTGCGATCCCCAGGGAGCCTAAGCCAATGTTGTCAAATGGAGGGTGCACCCAGCAAGCTCAGAATGCACACTGCCTGCGCGCTGTAGCAGCCAGTGGCCATTGTGAGGGTTATGGGGAGGGGGCCCCCTGCACTGCCCACAACTTGGTCATGGGCAGTGCAGGGGCCTCCCTGTGGCCCCAGCACTGCCTTTCTGCCAGCCTTTTCATGGTGGGGATCCCACCATGAAAAGGCTGGCAGAAAGGGAAGTCGGGATCAACATGGCGGTGCTGAACTCAACAACTCTGTGTCAGACCATGATTTGATCGCCACCAACCTCTCAGTCGGACTGCCAAGACTGATGCGGTACAACTGCCAAACTCGTACTGAGACCCTTAGTGTGGTTTACTAAATGCAAAAATGCATTTTGTGTCATGGCTGCACCACAAAAGTGAAGCCACTCAATGCAAAATCATGGTAAATATGGACCCCAGTGTGAAAGAAAACAGACACATGGAATAGCACATAAAATAATTCATGTTTAATCCAAGCATAGACAGAAAGCATCAAACAAGGAAAGGCAAAATGCCAAAACAATAGACCATAGCTTCAGTCGTAATTGGTCGAAGCATATAATACTGAAATCCATAAAATTCAGTGATAGATTTTTTTTTTTTTCTCAGTTCGAATTAATAAAAGAAAGAGCATGTGAATATTAGAAACAGCAGATAGGTGCTAATGAGCAGGTGCCAGACCGTTCTTGTGGGAATTGTACAAACAACTCGAGTTAGGTCAACTTTCTCGAGTAAAACAGCTGACACCACAATTTTCTGCTCAATTGTGCCAGAATTAGGCTACACTTACTAGAATGGTTGAGCAACATGGGGCAGAAAAGGGAGGAACTGCAAAATGTGTGTAAATGTGAAATAATGGGAATTGTTTAGAGGTACTTAAGTAGATGTTGCATGACACTCTTTGCTACTAGTATGAGGAGGTCCTAGAAGGATTTTATTGGTTGAAATTGCAAAGTTTTTATTGATTGGGGGATCCACAACATTTGTGCAGAGATAGTTTAGATTTTCTTTAGCATTTTCATTAAATTTTTATAGTACATGTCCTCGTCAGCAACCATGAGGATACATTTATGAAAGCAACGAACAAAATGGCAAGGTGTCTATAGTAAACATTAATAGAGTATAGTTTTTGCAAGAGGGAAAAGGGAATGGGAGAAAAGAAAGGCATAATAATTAGAATACGAGAAGAATCCTTGCAAAAAGAGGTGCCAGTCATCTGTTGCTTTCCAGAATAGGCAACCGGCCCAGTGAGAGAATGTTGAACACGATCAGTCGGATGATCAATAGACAGGTCAGCATTTTGGATACCAAGGCTTTCAAAAGGATCTCACTGTTCTACAGAAGCCAGATGCCAGTGGGAGTGATGGGATGCAAGTGGTACTGAGATTAATGGGAATGAGATGGTTTTCTCAATAAGAGAGATCTTGACCTTTCCCAGTGAAAACGCTTTCCATTTCCTCTCCTGGAAAGTAAAATCATCCATATTCTCAAAGTTATGTAACAGCACCAAATCAATGGTCGGTTAGATGCTCGCACAATGAACACTACTCATGCTGCTCTACACACTGGGCAAGAAGGGCTCCAGAATAAGATAGGACTGTAGGATGTGAATAATGCCACTGTCAGATTGGTCACATCGCCAACAGAATGATGTAAAAATTAGCTTCCCTTGATACAGTTTTACAGAGAACCAGTGTCAGTCATGAAGTATTTTGAACTAATGAAATTTAAGGCAGCCCTCTCTGGGATGTCAGTCTCCCACAGGAGAGGCAAAAGGTATACAATCAAGTACATTCTCCAAATGTCAACAACATTATCACGCAAAGTACTTGAGTACTAAGGGGCATATTTATACTTTGTTTGCACCAAATGTGCGTCAAACATTTTGACGCACAATCGGCGCAAATCCTGCCCCATATTTAAACTTTGACGTATGACCCCGCGGGCGTCAAAATTCCACCATGTGCGTCATTTTTTGGAAGGGGGAACCAGCCTAGCGTTAATCATATGCAAGGTAGGCGTTCCCTTCCAAAAAATGACTTTAAGGCCTGTGCCCCATATTTATACTCTGACGTCATTTTGACGCACAGGAGGGGGTGGGCCTTAAAAAACGACGCACAGCCTGATGGGCGCCGTTTTTTAACACCTGGGTCAGGGCAGGCGTTAAGGGACCTGTGGGCTCGGAAGGAGCCCAGAGGTGCCCTCCCCTGACCCCTGGGACACCCCCTGCCACCCTGGCCCACCCCAGGAGGACACCCAAGGATGGAGGGACCCATCCCAGGGATGGAAAGGTAAGTTCGGGTAAGTATTTTTTTCTGAATTTTTTTGTGGCATAGGGGGGCCTGATTTGGGCCCCCCTACATGCCACTATGCCCAATGACCATGCCCAGGGGGCATAAATCCCCTGGGCATAGCCATTGGGCAAGGGGGCATGACTCCTGTCTTTGCTAAGACAGGAGTCATGTCAATGGAGGCTGGGCGTCAAAAAAAATGGCGCAAATCCGGTTTGAGGCCTGAATTTTGCCTCAGACCTGACGTGCACCATTTTTTGACGCACAACCCCCATTTTCCCATACGCCGGCGCTGCCTGGTGTGAGTCATTTTTTTTTACGCACACCAGTCCGCAGCGCCGGCTAACGTCATTCCATAAATAAGGCGCTCGCATGGCGCGTTGGAATGGCGTTAGCCGGCGGTAAAATTGTTGATGCACAACTGCGTTGGCGCAGTTCTGCGTCAAAAAGTATAAATATGGGCCTAAAACTTTTAAAAGTACTACCCTTGCAATTTAAATCTTCCAGTCGATAATTACAGGCAATAATGTATCCCTATTTACGGCGATGCCAGTACTTCTTTCTGAGTTATGACAAAACTGACTGCTATACCATAATGGAAATATTCTCCAGAGAACTCTCTGCTTATTACATTTTGTGGATCACGGACTGCTAATCCCATGAATACTTGTGTCAACAGTGAGGGGTTTGTGTTGCGCTGTATAAGGGTTTCTTGGATGTGAGGGGACCAGGTTTACCTATCTGCTCTCTATAAGATACAGGTGCCAAAATATTTCTGAGCAGTATAATCCCCTCGAAAACCTTGAGTGTAGTAGAGTAGGGACCTCAAGTATCACAAGTACCCATGATATCAGCAGTGGACAAAATGGAGAGGTTATTGTTTTTTTTTTTAGCAAAGTGGGACGCTTATGGTAACAAATGTGTAGGATTTATATAGCTAGGAGATATAAGCACCACTTATTTCTAATTAGTAATCGAGATGGCAGGCATCTGATAATATCTTGTGGAATTGTTCTCTCACTAGTTCCATTAGTATGTCTGTACTGGGACTACATGTCCCATGAGTACCCGTACCATGAACAACTGGCGCTAGTGGGGATTCACCAAGTCGGCCTGGATCTGATTTTTCTGTCAGACCCAGGCCGACTTGTGAATTCCCACTAGCGCCAGTTGTTGGTTAGCATTATTGCATTCAATGTGGTTGCAATTAGGAGGAGTGGATTTGTATCTTTGGAAATTCAAGCATCACCTATTTCAATGATAACTTTGGGCATGGTCATTAAGTCCAGCACCGAATGGCGCAAGATACGTAGAGATGACTTCTGCCCTACATGACTCATGTGGTCTGCAATTGTGTTATTTATTCTCGGTGTGTTTAAAACATACACACTGATAATACAGCAGTGTCTGGTGGCCCATCTATGTGCATTGGTCATGCCTCACTCTCGAAAAAGTAAGTGCTGTAGTCGTCTTGTAAAAAATCCTGCATCAACCATATGTGAGCAGAGAAATTAATAATGAACAATAATTAAGATCACTCATTTGACGTGTGCCAGTAGCTGTCTGGACTTCCTAGTATTGCACGAGACACTGAGCAGAAGTGACCCTTTTGCACTGATTAGGAGCATTATTAGTTATTGCTGATATATACACATTACATCAGCATTTTAGAATGCTAATTGTAAATTGCTTCTATATCGAGTCTGCCCACATCATTTTGAACACCCCCACACTGAACCATGAAGCCCATAATTTATTTATTTTGGGTAAGTGCTGTGTTTCATACCTACAAGTGAGCACAATGACTTGTACATAATAATTCTTGTTTGCAGTTGTGTCTCCGACTTTTTTTCTCAGGTGAAAATCATCTAAATGTGTGCACAGTTGATGGAATTTGTAGTGTTTGCAGAGCTCACTAAGCAATGATTACTTATTTTTTTCTGATCGAGGTATAGTCCCTTGAACAAAATACTTTCAAGAGACTACTCATAATGAATATGGTTTACGCTACCTTTGCTTAATAATAATACATTTTGGGTTTTATTCAATCTAGCCGATTTACATCCAATCAGACATCTAATCTTATGAAAATATTTTTTTTCCTTTTTCTGCATGGTCCGAATGAATAGCATAGTTAGAGAGTTCAGTTACCTGATGAAGACCTTTGACCATGTTCGTGACATAGCATATAGGTCGAAACATGCTGGTAGTTTATGTATTTTGGATGGTCAGATGGTTCATTTTATTTAATCTATTGACCACACTTCTTGATTTTAATCAAATATTAGGGGTACTAAAAACAAAAAAAAAGTTATTTGGGTATACCTCTAGGTATTTCTATCCCCTGTTACTTCAACTGGACCAGTGTGTTTGGCCTGTATTAGATATTTGAGAACTCCCAGGTCCACAGACTTCAGTTGAGTCTGCTGGAGTTGAATTGTCATACTCCAGTGCGAGAGGTCGCTGATGATGAAGCATGCCACAATAAGTTGTGGGTGAGACACATTCTCAAATATCTTTTTATTACCAGATGCAATGGTTTCCTAACTGATATAGGACAGGTGGGACATTATGTTTTAGTACCCAAGAACCTTGTGTGGTAAACCCTCTTTGAGAGCATCATTATAAGATGAAAGGATCTCTGTTCAGATGTCTTCATCAAATTCCTTCTGGAATTTTTGGATCACAGGGAGTGCAGATGAATAGCGCATATATTATGATTATGTACAGCCAAGAAATTGATTTCCTAGTCCCACTGAACCTGCTGCACTAATGGTAATAGTGACCCTTAAACAAAACAAGCTCCTAAATCTAACCTCCGTTCTCAAAGTATCTCTCTAAGTAAGCTTTCACTGTGCAACTGCAAATTTTAAAATCAGCTCCCACATTGTGACCCATGCTTTGGGCAATCTATTTGATGGTATCCATGGAACTCACTCCTTTCATCTTTTTCCTAGGCTAGTACTTCGAGGTCTCAGTGGTCTGGTCTATCCATATTCTCTATCTGAATGCAACCCTGCTGGTCTCCTTCCTGCCACCCCTCGACTTACCTGAAAGGATATTTGTTTGTAAACAGAGGTTAAAGTCAAAAGGTCTATGGGGACCGACATTCCGACGTTTTTTAAAATTTTAATGAAACTATTCTCAGTCTTTTTGTTAAAAAGACATTGACTGGACGGTTGATGCTGACCTTGAGCTGCCGCTGACTGAAAATGATGAGGGTGTAAAGAAGCAGAAGCAGACCTTCTCACCAGAGTGCCTACAATGTGAAAGAAATGTAAATGTGTACAAATGGTTAATCACCAAATGCAAGGCTGCTTAGGAGTCAGTATTGGCTTTAGTTGATGGAGTCACTTGAAGCTTCATGGTGGCAAAGATGTATTTATTTTGAGATGTAGTATAAACAAGTTATTGGCTGAGTTCTGCAATGCACCCTTTTATTGAACACTTTTTGCACTAGATACAGTCTGATTATGTATTACTAAAACATATACTTTGAAAGCAATTATTTTACCTTAAACATTAATCTTTTTGTGTAAGCCTCTCTTCTAATGTAAGTCATACCAGTTTAAGTAATGACTTATGTAATCACAGTGCCTTCTTTTGCAGGCTGGGCCCTCTTAGCACAATAAATAGACAATTCACTAGTGCTCACTCCACCAACCAGGATTCAGTTCTACGACTCTCTGGTCTCACACACACAGGCATCTGCAGTAAATGCATCAACCAGCTGAGGTTTCATAACTTAGAAGAGTAGATTTCCCACCAATTGGATTAACTTGCATTTATTTGTCATTTAAGGTGCATGGATTAATTTATATGCAGTAGCATGAAAACAAAACAAAAAACATAGTTAAAGAATATTTTGTTCATTTTAGCCACATCTTTGACCCTGCCACCACGCTCACTAACACCAACCCTTAGAGGGCGGGGCCACGATCACAGATTGCATGCTACTTTTATGCACTGCAACTGCTGTAAATGAAGACAGTCTAAAAATATGCCAAATACCCAAAGCCATCTCTGCAGGTTATCTTAATTTACAAATATTGCAGAGGTGTTTGTGCACCCGTGGGATTGCATTTGCTGGTGGTGGGGTTGCACCCCACAGTGTAAAGACTTTTGGTGTAGAGTGATGCATCTAACAGCAGGGTTATCACCATCCTGGGGCACCCATAACAGAGGAATAATGATGTGTTAGGAGTCTTCAAATGGCTATCATCTGCCTGACTGAAAAACTAATCAGGAAAAGACACAATGGCGGGCATCACCTAAAGACTACCCAACCTTTCACATCTGAGTTTGCAGTCCCAGCCCTCCCTCTGCGCTCCACCAAATGGAAATGTTTGTGTAAGATTAATCAGAAGCTTCTTACTAGATTACATGTGTTGAAGTACCTAAAGGAGTACTGTCTCCACTCCCCTCACTTCAGGGTCTAGGACTCCTTCCTCTGGATGCAGGAATGTAAGCAATACACCCCTCCATTGCCTGGCAGTACAGCCCTCACCCTCCATTTTGTGTAATGCCATGCTGAGGTCACCCAAAATGAATCAGATTGGCCTTCATTACTCTGGCTCACCACACACACCATACATGCATTGCTCTAAGCCCATACACAACATACTTAACACACACTTGGGAAGTTAACACTAGGAACTAGACAAGTGCCTGGAAGTGGAACTCTACATGGGTGGGCAAGTAGGCTTCTCCTCTAGTGACCCAGATAAACAAATCTGGTCACACAATTGATCCTTAAAACACAGTATTCCACTACCTCCCACTATAACTACTAAACTCAATGAGAGGGAGAGTGGTCCTCTATCATAAATGAGGTTGCACTCCTCCAGGTCACATTACAAGTCCAGAGCTCTCATCATCAGGGACAGGCCTAGGCCTCTGCTCCATTTGGACTTTGGGTCACTTATTAGTGTGACCCAATGGTAAAAAATAAAAAGGATACCAGATACACGCAGTTAGTCAATTAAAAGAGAAAGAGAGTAAGGCAGAGAAAGAGAGGTATGAGAGTGAAAGAAAAAAGAAGAGGAGCAACAGAAGTAGAGATAGAAAGTGGAAGAGGATCTACAAGTTTCAGCTGGCTCAATTGCGATTTCTTAAATATGTTTACACAGGAATGAATTGATCCACACAGGCAAGCATCATCCCAGACCTTTGGATGATATCACCATAACCCCCTTCGGCGTATTCCTCTTTCTATGTGTGTGCACATAGAAAGAAGAAAAAACGAGGAAGGCATAGCATTTGGCACATTACCAGGTCTACCAGTTCCGGTAAATATGGTAATGTGTCAAAATCCATGGATATTTCATGGAAACAGCCATGCAACACTCATGGAAAGGCCTCCCTGGGGCAGAGTAACGCAACGCAACACAACAATTTGTGCTGCGTTGCTTTACTTTCATTTATAAAGCTACTCACCGCCATGCAAGGTGGCCTTGCGTGCCTTCATCAATTGCATTTTGGCCTTGCATCGCACTTGCACTAAGTTGCGTGGTGCAAGAACAATGAAACCCCCCTTCATTTGTGTAGATGCTTACATCAAACAATTTTATAATATGGATTCACGGTTATTGGTTTGTAATGCAGAGACATTGACAAAGTCGGAAATGCATTGTAACAAGCTCATTGTGGCTGTATATGCTCTTGTAAATATATATATCCTAATTCTAAACGATCGTGCTTGCAAGTAATTTTTAAATGCTCTGAAAGTAATCCGGCAATAAAGTGATGATTATCGAGCGTGGGCCAATAGATCTAAGCATTTCCAGTCTTAGAACAAACCACTGCCCATGTAATTTGAAGGGCTGTCCAGACTGTGCAAAGCTTTTTAAAAGGACATTAAATAAAGCTCACACAATTCCCTGCTACTGATATCTTTCATGATCGCCCACACCTTTACTAATAGCTTAAACGGTTTGTGATTGTGGGGTCTAATTAATACCCCGGGATACTGAAATGCAGCAGCCTCCGTGTATATATTTAGCCACATATGAAATTGACTTCATATAAACTAGAGAGCAGGTTCATGATCTAATGCGATTTCTAACGAGACAATCTCAAAACTGCCTCAAAACATAGGATGTCTGGGAAGCAGTGCTACAAGACAGGCGCGCTAAGATAAAATTGTGCAAAGCGGTGTTACAGCTTGTGATATTTCATACTGGAATGCTATATAATGTTATATAATGCCATTGTATAACACTATTTAAATAAGGGTGAGAAGCAATCACATTTTTACTTTATGCTTATTAGAAGTAATAGAAATGGATATCCATGTAGTAAACTTGGTGGCCTCAAGCATGAAGCTGCATTGTAGAAAATCATTTTTACCTATCTTTAGAAGTACTTCTTTATATTGTATATTGTAAGATTTTGCATGAATGACAGGTCCTGCAATCAGACACGGAAGGCTACTGTTATTTGCAGAATTCCAAGTCAGGTCCTCTGATGTTTGTGGACAATGATACATGATGCGCAGACTGGCCAGTAGGGCGATCAGGCTGTGCTCGAAGGGCTGGTGTGACAAATCGGCATGTAGGCCAGTTTTCTGACTGATTGTGGGAATATCTGATAAACAAACGTTATTGTTTTTTGTACATGTGATACTCATTCGACATCTCCATTTGAGTAAAGTCAAATACACTTTAAAGAGTACACACCCCACTTCATAGGCCATAATATTCCCACCGTTTCTCCCACACCTTCTAGTGTTTCAGCGAGCAGCCTCTGGACAGATATGTCGTCTCTTCACGTTTAGAACATCAGTCCATTGTAGTTCACTAGCTGGCCAGGGGTGGCACGGTCGGAGAGTACCAGTGTTTATCTATGTCCTTCTTAGACAGAACGTCCCAATACCCAGTAAGGTTCATTTTTTCTTGTTCCCAACATTTCTGGTTGATTGTTCCACTTGGTCACCCAACACGAGGGCGAGTATGGCAACTATTTTCCACCAGCATTGTTTGATCAGAGGTCGATCTCAAACAATGTGTAAAAAATGAGCCTCATCTGCTAGACAGTGGGGGCATGCAGCCGTTGCCAATCTGTTTGCGGGCCACACCATAACGGGCATGAGACAGATCATGTGAAGGTAATTGAGTTGAATCAATCTAAGTCTGGATGGCATAACCAGAGTTCTAGGTGACGTGTATATGTCCCTCCTCTCTGGGCTATCTAGGGGACCCAGTCAAGTCTCCTATTGAGACTTTAAAGCATTAAGAGTTGATGTGGAGTGTATAACAAGGAATTTGTAAATCTGCAAAATTCCCTTTTCGGTTAAGGGGCCCATAGGGAGTTTCGCCTTCAAGAGACTGAAGTTGGGTGCTTTAATGAGGGAGTCCCGGAGTGAGTGAAGTGTGTGCCTCATCTGTAAGCATTAGTAAAATTGGGACTTAAATAAAAAAAACCTTCCTTGGAGCTCCTGGAAGTATTTGATATGGGAGCTGCACCAGATGTCACCCAGCATCGAAATGCCAATAAGGCCCCACTTCCCAAATCTGTCGAGTTCCATAGTGTTGCTGACGCAGATGCCTTATTTAAAAATTATTAATGAGTGTTTATGTATTTTGAATAATGACATGTAGAAAAATTAATAACGTAGAAAAATAATGTGCACGATTGAAATTGTGACCACAGAGAATGGCCACCAGGGTTCACGAAATGTACTAAATAAATGACTAAATTATATGAAATATTGAAAATGTATTAGCTTTATGTAGTAATATGTTATATTGAGAGTTATGAAGTATCTTCCTCCTTAATAATTATAGGCCTTATATTAGCGAGTGTCTGGCCTAGTTTTGCCAGGCCTCATGCAAAAGCTGTATTTCTTAACGTGTAATAGAAAATGTTGACAGAGTGAACTAGCCATGAAATGTTCATTGTTTTAATAAAATGCTTAGCAGGAGCTTTTAATGAGAACCAAATAACTGGAGGCAGTGTACTTAAAATGTAACATACTGTATGTAGGTTGTGCTAGATGTACTTTCCCAGGACGCAAACAAGGAAGAGACTGACTGGAGAGGAAGATGCAACAAAATTGATACCTGATGAGCCGGATGATGAGAACATCGTAAGGTGAACCAATCAACGGCATGAGAAAGAAGAAATATTAGAATTCATAGATTTGGGACGGAAAATCATTGGATAGAGTAACAACGTACGATTAATTGACCAATTGGAAATTGGGGGATAGTTTGGGTGACTTTGATATAACAACGTGACAGAGGGAAAATACTTCAGATGATGTTAGGAGGGAGACCCTATTAAAATTTTAGGCAGACCACTGTTGAGAAGAAGAGATTTGAGATTCTGTCATTGGGCTCATACTCTCTGACTTAGAGCCTGATGTGATGCTGATCGATTGATGACCTGAGGACGTAGACTGATTCTGTTTGCTGACCCATACCGTGGATAGGTAGATATGACAATATGACTGAAATGTATTTTTGTGCCTTTCCTTCCTAGGTATCAACTGCGCTGTCTTAGTTTTTCCTTAGCTAGATGTTTTCTAAATTCATGTTCTAAATTGTTTTGCATGAAACCCCACATGCTGATGCTAATCTGGGTTAGATGAGGTTTTTCGACTTGACAATTCAAAAATTGTTGAGACAAATGTTTGACGGACTATTTTGCTGAACTTTATGGAAAGTGCTGAAATACTGAAGCTAATTTTATTATTCTGCACTAATGCTCTAGAATTTATTGTGATACAAGCCTTTATTAGATTGTGTTACTGGCGTCTTTTGGGCTAATTAATACTGCTCTCATGGGCATTTTGGATTGATTTTCAGATTAATCCACATGATTTAGTATTGTAAAAATAAGGGAAATAAAATTACTAAACTTCACTAAGGTGTGGTTATTTCATGGCTGAAAAGTCATGGTGTATGATGATTACAGACTTCAATGATTATTGATTAATGATATGACTAATGATTATTAATTTGGAATGAATTGAATTGAATTACTGTTTCCTATACTGGAGCTATGGCAAGAACATCTTAAACAAGTCAAAAGGTTCATCGACCTATACGCGTCCTCTTGTAAGTTTACTTATTAAGGGCCAGCGCTTTAACAGTTTTGGGAGCAGACTGATGGTTAGTCTCTTTAAGAGCTTGTCATAAGTGTCTGGCATAGGGTGATTAACAGTTATGGTGGTAGGTTGAAGGTTACTCTCTTCCAAAATCTGCCATAGGTGTCCAGGATGGAGTGACAGGTGTTAACAGTTGTGATAAGAGACTGATGGAAAGGTGTTCCAAGTTATGATTAATCCGTTAAGAATTCACTATTATTGAGATTCAGATTTTGTTTTTCAAGATGACATTTGTAGAGAAAATTATGTTCCCTTAAGCCCAGAAATGATTTTCCCAGATCCTGGATCTTGCTAGTAGTGTTGGGTATGTTCTTGGAGTTCTAGTGATAGAGCAAGAGAGATAGGTTGTACTTGCACAACTTATGCAAATTGCAGGTGAACTGTGACGTTTTGAGGGAAATTAGGGAATCTGCGTACACCAGATGAAGTTTTAGTAGGAGTGTGCATAATCCACAGTATGAGAGTAGGGAAGTCATCGAACTTCACATGTGTGTGGCGCTTTGTACTAAAAAATTGTCAACATGGTTGTTGATGTACGGACCCTGTGAGGTCTAAGACTCCGGAGTATATTTAAAAGTGTGTGAGACACTTGGTTATATGTTGTAATCTGTTTGGTTTAGTAGGCTGATCGGGCTTGGTCAACAAGTCAGTGTGTGAATTAAAGTGGGCGTGAGAAAATTTTGACTGAGATTTGTTCGAGTACTATGTGCACCAGGACAGACCCATTGATCAGTTCAGAGTAAAATTTGCGGGTCGAATTTTGCTTGCGAATCTGGGAGACCGAGAAAGAGGAATAGCTGCAAGAGCGAAAGGGCCATCAGTGAAAATCCGTAAGGTTTCTGAAGCGACTGTGTTACCTTTCCTGTAGTAAACCACCAGATTTGTTTTTTTTGGTTTTGATTAGTGCTCACAATATTTTGCATTGGTTTTGTGAGATTCTGAGTTTAGGAGGACGAACTGCAAGACTTTGTCAGCCTCAGTACGTGTGGGTTTGACGTCATTGGGGCCACGCTGGGATAGGTTGGTTAGTGAGAAGGGTCGCTCATGGATTGGCAGCCGTCCATGGGAGGCAATTGGTTGAGAATGTGGGTGAAAGGAATCCTGGGAGTAAAAGTAATTTCCTGATTTAATTTTGAATACACAAGAAGTAGAGAAGATAACGTTTTTCAAGGCACTGAAGAGTGCCCTAAAGGGAGATATATACATTAAAGCGAATGTAAGGGAGCCTACACTGGCAGAAGGTACACCGGCTTACATTGTAATGGAGGAGGGAGGTGTCGCACTATGCCTTTGGTTAAAGCAATGGTGCAAGTTGACAGAGAAAAATGGGGGCTTAGCGTTCTGTGAGAATGGGACATTTAATTTATGAATTTTGGAGCAATTGCGGATGGCTCAATATGAATCGAAGCCCCTTCCGAGACCAGCACAGTTTGAGGCATTAGCAGTTTGGGAGCTGGTAGCTAGGCAGCAAGAGCAAATGAAATTTGAGAGGAGAGTAAGAAAGGTAGAAAAGTATTTGGCAGAAGCAAGATAAGATTGGGAGCAGAAGAAGTGGAGATCAGTGACATTGCAGGATATGAAATTGTTTCCTGCCATTACAGAGGAGGAAGAGACAGAAGGAAAGAAAGCGACTAGAAGAAACTTATAGGAGTCCGTCTGGGAGTAAGGAAGCAAAGAGGTCTTCGATAGAAGAGGAAGAATCAAATGCTGAGGATCTTGTTACGCAGATATTGAGGGACCGACCCCCACCGTATGCGGTGCATAAGGGGGGGTCCGAGTGCTAGTGCTGATCCGACAGCTCCAGCACAGGCCATGGGGACAGAGAGTCCAGTTCAGGTTAATACTAGCCAGACTCAGGGTGTGGTGCAGGGGAGTTCTAGTGGGCTGACTACTCCAGTAGTTCAGGCACAGATGCCACCGGTACAGAGAATTTGTCCTGATGTGCCGATCCTAGAGACAACTTCAAATTAGTGGTGCCTACGGAGCAAGTGGTTCCAAGACCACTGCTGGTTCGTTCAGGCTGAGACGACTCCAATTTTTTCGCCCCAAGCACAGCCGCTGGGGATGCTGAGGTTTACGCCAATGACAGGGACACAGTCAGACTTGACTCCGGTAATGAATCAGAATATGGGAGTTACTCTCCCACAGAGTGCAGGTGCTAGAGCTGATAATTACTGTTGCCAGCACAGCAGTTGACTGAATGGTTAGACAAGTTGAATACCCCACAGAATGCTTCCAAGAGTGAGGAGCAGATCAATTGTGTCAGATTGAGCATGGAAGCAGGTGAACTAGTCAAAGGAACAATGGGGGGTGAATAGATTAGAATCCTATACAGAAGCAGAGTTAAGATACTTATGCCCTGGCATAGAAATTGAGAAAACAAAACATTTGAAGAGAAGCTACAGATTAGACTTCGAGGCGAAAGATTTCAAACACATGAGGTCAGCCGGAATGAAGGTGCACCTTAAAGAACTATTGCAGAGTGCACAAGTTTGGGGAGCCTTAGAGAAGTGGAAAGGCAGATGGGTAAAGAAAGGAGATAAGAAGAAGTGAGATTCACTAGAAGGGACTGAAAATGTACAACAGGAAAAGGATCCATTAAAGATTTTGCCAATGAGCGAAATCCCAGGGGGAAATTTTGTTCATGTCCCTTGGAGTAGGAGTGAAATTCCCACACAAATGATTATCCAAAATTGAGGGAGAAACCAGTTGAGTGGTATCAGCAGACAGACAGGTTTGTGAAGCTTTTGAAATGTCTGTGGGAAGACTTGAATACCTTACTGGAAATAGTGGTTCCAGCTGACTTATGGGTTGAATGTAAGAGAGCGGTAGATTGGCCGACAAGTGAGCCAGAGAGAGATAAGAATACAGGTGCACCATCTCCTGAGGTAATGAAACATTACTATAAGGTGATTGAGTTCTTGAAGATGAGTATTTCACCCAAGAATATTGATTGGCAGAGGATTGACAGGGCAGTGCAGGAGATAAAGGAGTCAATACATGCGTACCATGAACTATTGTTGAAGGCGTTCAAGGAGTACAGTGGTAAGGAAGCGATTGAGCCGAAGGACATGTTACATTTTGTGTTTAGATTTGTGGAGGGATTGAGACCTGAGATAGGTCAGATGATTAAGAGTCAATTGATTTGCTGGCAAGCAAAGCCAATTGATGAGGTGTAGCAGTAGGTGAAATACTGTAGTGATGAGATTAAGTTGAAGCAGAAAAAGTTGAAAGAGAAAGCAATGGTGATGCAGATTAAGGCAGCTCAAACAGGAGTGCAGGGAACATTTGTGCAACAGATACCACAGCAGCAGGCAAATGTCATGTTTTAGCCTCGGATGAGACATAGGGGTCGTGGAGGCAATATGAATCGTGGTCCAGATTTGAATACTGTTGTGGTTCAGAATAATGTGCAGGAGATGAAGAAGCTATTGCCATGTCTCATTTGCAGAGCCATGGGACACTAGAAGCGGAGTGTCCAATGATGGTTCAGGAGGGTGTTGTTCAGCAAAGAAATGACGTCAATACATTTCAAAATGTGAGAGAACTGAAACTAAGGGGTCCTAATCCAAATTTCCAGAATAATGTGAATCAGATACAGAATTTTTAACCGATGCAGCAGGTGCAAATGCCCCATGCACATTGTCACAGTTTCAGCCAATGCAGTTGCAGCTAATGCAGCAGCAGGTTCACATGGTACCTAGACAGCAAATGCAGATACCTCAAGCCCCGATGGAGCAGCAACAGATAATGCTTTCTCAATAGGTCACAGGTCAGAGACAAGACAGAAGTAGTGACGCAGTGCATCAATTCCCGTCACACAGTGAGAATGAAATAAATGGTGAATGGATGAGTTATAGTTCAGATGAGGAGCAATGTGTGCTTGCAACTTCTTTAGAAGTAGATCAGAGAGGACCCTATGTGAAGGGAAAGGTGATGGGTCACAGAGTCTCATTTTTGGTGGACACAGGAGCTACACGCTCTACGGTAAAAAGTGCAGAGGTTCTGAATTTGCCCCTTTCAGGAAGAACAGTTTAAGTCATGCTGGTAGCGAATCAGTATTTGACAAATCCGGTTACAGATCCAGTGCAAATTGAGATTGGTAACTTTCAGGGACTCAGATAATTGCAGATTTTGTGAATCAGGGAGTTTTGAAGGAGGTTTTGAGCAGTCCATGTAACTCACCGATAATGGGTTTGAAGAAGCCATGTGAGAAGGTTTGAATTGTTTAGGATTAGAGGAAAATAAATTACATTGTGGTTAAGTGTTGCCCCGTAATGCCCAATACAGCTGTAATAACGTTCCAGATTCCATGTGATGCCGAATGGTTTACAGTGGTTGATTTGTCACAAGCATTCTTTTCTGTGCCTCTTCACGAGGATAGTCAATTTCTCTTTAGTTTCAAGTTCTTAGATCGAGTCTACTGCTGATGTAGACTTCCTCAAGGGTACACGGAGTCATTTCTTTTGTTTAATCAGAGCTTGATAAAGAATTTGGAGTCATTGGAGTTGCCTTTTCAATCAACTCTGGTGCAATACATTGATGATTTTTTGATTGCGTTCAAGACAAAAGAAAAGTGTAATTATGACTCGATTACCTTGTTGAATCATTTGGGAAAGTTTGGTTATAAAGTGTCACCACTGAAATTTCAGTACTGTCAGAAGGAAGTGAAGTATTTGGGTCACCAGACTGAGAAAGGGTCAAGGAAAATATCCAGAGAAAGGATCACAATGATACTGCAGATAAGTCCCCCGACTTCACAGAGAGATTTCAGGATGTTTCTGGATATGGTGGGCTATTGTCGTCACTGGATCCCAAATTTTGCAGAGATTTCAAAGCCCTTGCAGAAGTTGACTCATAAGGATGTCACTGATCCCATATCATTAGACCAGGAACAAATGAAAGCATTCACTGAGTTGAGAGAGAGCTTGTGCAGGGCCCCAGCGCTGGGTATAACTGACTACACAAAACCATTCACATTGTTTGGTCATGAGCGTGATGCATGTTCATTGTCTGTCTTGACGCAGGTCCATGGAGGTGCTCATCGCGCAGTAGCATATTTTTCAGCTACCTTGGACCCAGTTGTAGCAGCCTTACCAGGTTGTTTGCGTGCAGTTGTCGCAGTTGGTCAAAGCCTTTCACAATGTCAAGGAGTAGTGATGGGATATCCCCTGACTATAAAGGTCCCTCACTCGATTGAGATCTTACTGACAAGGGCGAAAACCCAATACTTGACTGCTGCTAGGTTGGCCAGGTATGAAACAAGCATTTTGGGAGCACCAAATGTGACACTGAAAAGATGTACAGTGCTGAACTCGGCAACTCTACTTCCAAGTGAAACTACTGAAATTGAAAAAGAGGAAGGTGTTGAACATGATTGTCTCGAAGTAACTGAGTTGTACCCAAAACCGAGACTCGATTGGAAGAAAATTATCAAATTGTTTTTGTTAACCCCTTCACTGCCAGGCCTTTTCCCCCTCCTGTGCCGAGCCTTTTTATGGCTATTTGGGGCAGTTTGCGCTTAGGCCCTCATAACTTGTTGTTCACATGAGCTACCCACGCCAAATTTGTCTTCTTTTTTTCCAACATCCTAGGGATTCTAGAAGTACCCAGACTTTGTGGGTTCCCCTGAAGGAGACCAAGAAATGAGCCAAAATACAGTGAACATTTTTTTTTTTTTTTAATGGGATAAAAGGGCTGCAGAAGGCAGCTCATGTTTTTTTCCCCTGAATATGGCATCAACAAAGGGTTTGCGGTGGCAAGGTCACCATCTTCCCAGCTTTCAGGAACAGGCAGACTTGAATTAGAAAACCCAATTTTTCAATACAATTTTGACATTTTACTGGGACATACCCCATTTTTAAAAATTTTTGTGCTTTCAGCCTGCTTCCAGTTAGTGACCAAAATGGGTGTGAAACCAATGCCGGATCCCAGAAAGCTAAACATTTCTGAAAAGTAGACAAAATTCTGAATTCAGGAAGGGGTCATTTGTGTACATCCTACAAGGGTTTCCTACAGAAAATAACAGCTGAAATAAAGAAAATATTGAAATTAAGGTAAAAAAACAGCTGTTTTCCTGCGATGTCTGATTTTTTAAAGCAATATACTGTTACATCAGCTGGACTCTTCTGGTTGCAGGGATATATAGGGCTTGTAGGTTCATTAAGAACTCTAGGTACACAGAGCCAATAAATGAGCTGCACCTTGCAATGGGTTTTTATTCTATACCGGGTATACAGCAATTCATTTGCTGAAATATAAAAAGTGAAAAATGGGTATCAAGAAAACCTTTGTATTTCCAAAATGGCCACAAGATAAGGTGCTGAGAAGCAGTGGTTATTTGCACATCTCTGAATTCCGGGGTGCCCATACTAGCACGTGAATTACAGGGCATTTCTCAAATAGATGTCTTTTTTACACACTGCCTTACATTTGGAAGGAAAAAATGTAGAGAAAGACAAGGAGCAATAACACTTGTTTTGCTATTCTGTGTTCCCCTACGTCTCTCGATAAAAATGGAACCTCACTTGTGTGGGTAGGCCTAGCGCCCACAAAAGGAAATGGCCCGAAACACAACGTGGACACATCACATTTTTTCACATTTGGCCTCTAGCTCAGCCGGCACCTGGGGAAACCTTGCAAACCAGCTCATTTGTGAAAACTGGACACCTAGAGGAATCCAAGATGGGGTGACTTGTGGGGCTCTGACCAGGTTCTGTTACCCATAATCCTTTGCAAACCTCACAATTTGGCAAAAAAAAAGTTTTCTCTCATTTTGGTGACAGAAAGTTCTGGAATCTGAGAGGAGCCACAAATTTCCTTCTACCCAGCGTTTCCCCAAGTCTCCCAATAAAAATGGTACCTCACTTGTGTGGGTAGGCCTAGCACCCACGAAAGGAAATGGCCCAAAACACAACGTGGACACATCAAATTTTTTCACAGAAAACAGAGGTGTTTTTTACAAAGTACCCACCTGTGGATTTTGGCCTCTAGCTCAGTCGGCACCTTGGGAAACCTAGCAAACCAGTGCATTTTTTAAAACTAGACTCCTAGGGGAATCCAAGATGGGGTGACTTGTGGGGCTCTGACCAGGTTCTGTTACCCAGAATCCTTTGCAAACCTCACAATTTGACCACTTTTTCCTCTCATTTCGGTGACAGATAGTTCTGGAATCTGAGAGGAGCCACAAATTTCCTTCCACCCAGCGTTCCCCCAAGTCTCCCGATAAAAATGGTACCTCATTTGTGTGGGTAGGCCTAGCGCCCACGAAAGGAAATGCCCCAAAACACTATCTGGACACATCAAAATTATCAAATACAAAACTACCTGTTTTTGCCGGGGGGCACCTGCGTTTTTGGTCCTGGGCTCAGCAGCCTTCTAGGGAAACCTACCAAACCCAGACATTTCTGAAAACTAGACACCCGAGGGAGTCCAGTGAGGTGTGACTTGGGTATATCCCCCAATGTTTTCTTATCCAGAATCCTCAGCAAACCTCAAATGTAGCTAAAAAATCAAATTTTTCCCACATTTCTGTGTGGGATCACCGCACTGGAACACACTTAATACCATCCAATGTTCCCGTCAGTCTCCCGGTAAAATGATACCTCATTTGTGTAGATGGGCCAAGTGCTTGTGAAAGGGAAGAGCCAAAAACATGTCGATATTGAGGGGGAACAAAGGTGGTCCAAAAGGGCAGTTTTCAAAAAAAACATTTTTAGGCTGACAAGTGCAGCAGAATTTTTATCGGTATAGATGAGACAATGCTGGGTGGTAGGAATTTTGTGGATTCCTGCAGATTCCAGAAGGTTCCATCACAAAAACGTGGGGAAAATGTGTGATTTCCAGCAAAGTTGGAGGTTTGCAGGGGATTGTGGGTACAAAAATGGTGTGGGGTGCATGTGAAACTCACCACCCTGGAATCACTCAGATGTTTAGTTTTCAGATGTGTCTAGGTCTTGTGGATTGTTCTACATGGCAGCATCCCAAAGTCCATAAAGTGCATCCCTCACCATTCCAAGTGGGAAGATTTTGAGAGTAAGCCACGTTCTCAATGCCCAAATGTAAAACTAAAACCCAAAATAATCAAATGTCTTCTTGCTTGCTGTGGGATCAGATGTTTTAGAGTGCGGGGGAGAGCTGAAAGACTGTTACCCCCTTCAGTTGAGGTGGGGGCATAACCAGGCCCATACTGGTTGGTAGCCACCACCCCAATATATATATATTTTTTTTAATTCCCTGGCATCTAGTAGACTTTCTGCCCCCCCGGGGTGTGGATCAATGGTAATTGCCCCATCTGCCCACTGGTGGGCAGAACAACTTTGGCCCCATTTATTTGGGGTGGGGGTGGGGGTATGGCCATACTTCACTGGCCTCCGGTGGGCTTTCTGCCCCCCATTGGGGGCAAATGGGCTTTCCAAAAATAGGCCCATCTGCCCCCAATGGGGGGCAGATGTGGCCAACAGTAATGTGCCCCCATGGGGAGCGACCCTTACCCAAGGGGCTGCCCCCCTAAAGAAAACGCATGCATACACACATACCAATCCCTGGTGCCTAAGTGGTTTCTGCCCCCACGGGGGCAGATTGGCCTAACAAAAATCGGCAGATCTGCCCCCTAGGGGGGCAGAAACGGTCTAAATACAATTTGCCCCCCAGGGGAGCGACCCTTGCCTAATGGGTCACTGCCCATCTCTAAAAAAACAAACAAACAAACAAAAAAACACAAAAAAAAGTTAGCCCTGGCGCCTAGAGGTTTCTGCCCCCCCTGGGTGCAGATCGGCCTAATAACAATAGGCCAAGCTGCCCCCAGGGGGGCAGAAATGGCCTAAAATAAGTTCCCCCCCCAACTCCCCTGGGGAGCGACCCTTGCCTACGGGGTCGCTCCCCTTGTGTGACATTGGCGCAAAAAACAAAATCCCCGGTGCCTAGTGGTTTCTGCCTCCCTTGGGGGCAGATTGACCTAAAATCGGCCGATCTTCCCCCAAAGGGGGCAGAAATGGCCTAAATACAATTTGCCCCTCCAGGGGAGCAACCCTTGCCTAAGGGGTCACTCCCCATCTGTAAAACAACAACAACAACAAAAAATCCCCGGTGCCTAGTGGTTTCTGCCCCCCTTGGGGGCAGATTGACCTAATTAAAATAGGCTGATCTGCCCCCCAGGGGGGCAGAAATGGCCTAAAATAAATTTGCCCCCCAGGGGAGCGACCCTTGCCTAAGGGGTCGCTCCCCTTGCGTGAAATTCACAAAAAAAAAAAAAACTCCCTGGTGTCTAGTGGTTTCTGTCCCCCTTGGGGGAAGATTGGCCTCATAAAAATAGGCTAATCTGCCCCCAAGGAGGGCAGTAATGGCCTAAATATGATTTGCCCCCTTGGGGAGCGACCCTTGCCTAAAGGGTCACCCCCCACCTCTAAAAAAAAAACAAGAACAAAACAAACAGAAAAATTATCCCTGGTGCCTAGAGGTTTCTGCCCCCGGGGGGGGGGGCAGAAAAGGCCTTAAAAAAAAATGCCCCTCCCTGGGAGCGTCCCTTGCCCAAGGGGTCGCTCCCCTCATGCCAGTTTCCTTTTGTAAAAGAAATCCCTGGAGTCTAGTGGGCATTTCAAAAGCCGGATTGCTTTACAATCCGGCTTTTGAAATGCTCAGAGAGACTTCAAAGGGAAGGAAATTCCTTTCCTTCCTTTTAAATCCTCTCCGGCCTCCTCCACGTGATCGGAAGAGAAATGCTTTGCATTTCTCTTCCGATCGCGCTGGAAGCTGAGCTTCCAGCATGATGGGAGAAGGCCTCTATGATTGCCAGCGCGCAATCGCACGCCGACGTCAAAGGGGGCGTGGTGGGGGGGCTGGGGGTGGAAGGGGAAGGGCTTCCCCTTCCATCCCTGCCTTGGGGGAGTGGGGGGGGAACCCCACAAAGGGAGCGCTAGAGCTTCCTCTGGGCTCTGTGCCCAGGACGTAATGGTTACATCCTGGGCACAGGAGCACTGTGCCTCAGGACGTAACCATTACATCCTGGGCACAGAAGGGGTTAATGGTTCTTGTCTAAGAGACAACACAGGGACACTGAGAGCAGGATATACTGTATGCATAATTATAGGTACCTTAGAAGCTTCCTGGCTTCGAGGAGTGTATTCTGCTCAAGTAGCTCTTACTAGGGTGTGCCATGTTTTTGCTCGATTGAGATTCACTGTCTATACAGATAGCCAATACGGATTTGGAATAGTTAATGCTTTTGGTCAATTGTGGCTGCAGAGAGGTTTCCTGACCTCTACTGGTTCACCAGTGAGAAATGGTGAGAGAATAAAGGAGTTGTTGTGTGCAATCCAATTGCCTGAAGAAATTGCCTTGGTGAAATGGAGTCACATCTAAAGTCGCAGGACTACGTGTCACTAGGGAATGGATGTGCAGATCAAGACGCAAGGTTTTGCGCATTGAACTGTATATTGTTTAAAGACAAGTGAGAATTGTTATCTGAAGAAGACACTACATGTACAAGTTTTGCATTAAAGGTGATCCACACATTAGAGGAGTTAAAAACTCTGCAGAATAATGACAACAAGGAAGAGGAACGTTCGTGTAGTAAGATGACATGTGTCCAAAGATAGGATGAGTTGTGGGTATCTGAGGAGGGTCAAATGGTATTGCCAAATAGTCTGTTATCTCAGATGGCAAGGTACTACTATGATCAGGCAAATATTGGGAGGGATGCCATGGTTCAACTGTTCAAAATTGATTGGTTTAACCCCGGGTTTAGACAAGCAGCTGAAGCAGTTTGCCATTGTTGTTTATTTTGTCAGCAATTAAATGCGGGAAAAGGGACCGTGGTTAATTTTAGCCACATTGGAAGATCAAGAGGTCCATTCAGCAGAATGCAATTGGATTTAATTGAGATGCCTGTGTGTGGAGGTTTGAGATATATGTTGGTGATTGTGTGCATCTTTAGTCATTGGATTGAAGCATACCCTACAGGGAGAAATGATAGCCTCACAGTAGCAAATGTGTTGCTTAGGGAATTGATCCTACACTTCTGATTTCTGATCTCTTTTGAATCAGATAGGGTAATGCACTTCAATAATGAGATGATTAAACTACTGTGTGCAGCATTGTATATTGAGCAGAAGTTGTATTGTAGTTATCTCCCTGATGCATTAGGACTAGTGGAGCAGATGAATGGTATTTTGAAGTCAAGGATTTCAAAGATGTGTGCAGCTATGAATCTGAAATGGCCAGATGCATTGCCTTTGGTATTGATGTCAGTGAGAAATACACCTGACAGGAAGAGAGGATTGTCGCCCCAGGAGATCCTCATGGGCCGAGCAATGAGATTGCCAGCAGTTCCAGCCAATGAACTTGTCAACATTACAGATGATATGGTGTTGGATTACTGCAAGGGTCTGACTGATGTGGTCCGCTCTTTCTCTCAGCAGGTGGAGGCCACCACACTGCCACCAATCCACGATCCAGGACACAACCTGAGAGCTGGTTACTGGGTTGTTCTCTGGAAGCACGTATGCAAGACGTGTTTGGAGCCTCGTTGGATGGGACCTTATCAAGTGATCCTAATGACTACGACAGCTGTGAAGTGTGCTTGGATCCCGAACTGTATTCATGCATCACACGAAGAAAGTGACATGTCCACTGGATCATGAAGGAGCGTTGTTGAGAGTACCAACAACTGTGAGACAAATTACAGCACCGGAACAGGAAAAGGAACAAGGAGGAATTGAAGTTGAACCTGAACTCATTGAGAACGGTTGCATCACTCCTGTGAGAGACGAGGGTGAAGACCTCCAGGAGAGTGCTGGGGAAACAATCTCAACTGACGCAGCAGGAGAGCCTAGTACAGAGGGGGCTCTCCCAGAGGCAGATGATTCTGAGAGGAAAACCGATCAAGTGCCAGACCCAGAAGGGGAAAGAGTTGAGCTGGATCAAAGTCAAGGTGATCCTACTCCTCCTGAGCCTGTTGCAGGTCCGTCAAGAGAAACCACCATAGAGAAAGAGAAAGATTCTAATTCAGTCCTGAAGAGAATATTGATGGAAGGTTCAAGAAAAGGAGACAAGTGGCCTGAATCACAAGAAGAAAAGAGGAAAGATGTGATTGTCGATCAAACAATAGAGGAAGAAGTAGATACTACGAGAAAAGAAGAACTAAGTGAAGGAGAATTGAATGGTGATCGGAAGTTGAAAAGAAAGAGAATAGCAAGTCAAAGATATGCAGGTCCTGAATGGGCATATGCAACTACATACAAATGGCAACAAGAGTTTATGGCCCTCATTACAACCCTGGCATTAAATGCTGTCTACCGCCGTGCCAACTGCCGGCAAGATGCTGTGACCACGGCGGTAATCCGCCATGGGTATTATGACCCACACATAGAAATCCTCCACAATACAGACACCCACACAAGTCTGCCACACCAAAGGTCAGTGATAAACTGGTGATAGCAAAACCCACACTGTTACGCCAACAGGAATACCCCCACAGTATCACAACCCACGAGTCAACACAGCAGTCTTTCAACCACTGTAAATCTTGGCAGCACACACTGTTGCGCTCAAAAGGCACACACACTTACAAAACACACCACATTGGACAATTCAAAATGTACACACCTGACACACATACACACACCACACCCACACACTCATACCACTATAAAACACCCACCCACATTACACACAACCCCTTGCAACAAAAAAAACAGAGACCAAGCACAGAGAGACAAGCAAAGAGCATACACTCACTCAGAGGCACAGAACACCATCACCCATACAACATCTACGCACATCACAGTATATATCCCAACATATCACCCCACACATCCTCACACATATTACTCACACCACATCCATGGCACCCCAACTCACCCCAGATTTTCTGAGGAGGAGCTAAGGATCATGGTGGAGGAAATCATCCGGGTAGGGCCACAGCTATTCGGATCACAGGTGCAGCAGACGTCCATTGCAAGGAAGATGGAGCTATGGCGGAGGTTCGTGGAGTGGGCCAACACCATGGGACAGCACCCAAGAACAAGGGATGGCATCAGAAAGAGGTGGAACAACCTATGGGGGAAGGTACGTTCCTTGGTTTCAAGACACCAGATTGCTGTAGAGAGGACTGGCGGTGGACCCCCATCCCCTCCCCCACAACTAACATGGGAGGACCAAGTCTTGGCAATAATACATCCTGAGGGCCTCGATGGAGTAGCAGGAGGACTGGACTCTGGTAAGTCAAATCTTAACTATTATATCCCCCACCCTACCTGCATGCCATCCCAAACTCCTACCGCTACCCTCACACCCATCACTCCAACACCTCACATATACCCCACCATCACAACCCACCCACCCCAATACCATACCCTACATGCAACAGCAATGCATGGACCCCCATCGCAGACCTGCATGGACACCCATCATCTCAGCATGCCCAATAGAGAGATTCACCCAGCCCACACAATCACCACTCACACAAGGCCATGCGGACAGGGAAAGCACAATCATACAGGGAAACACATCCATTGCACAAGATGCAACACACAAATACATTAACAATGCATTTACATCCCAACAGGACCCCTACTCAACGTCACCGGAGAGGAGGTGTCAGCTACATCCAGCCCCTCCCCAGAAAAGGCCCACAGTGATGACAGCAGCTCTGCACTCCTGGATCACGATGACCAACCTGGCCCATCAGGGACCTCTGGACAGTTGGTTACCCTGCCACAGTCCCATACCACCACAGATCCTCCCCCTCAAGAAACACCAGCACAGCACCCACCCAGCGGGCCCATGCCACTGTCCCCAGGACATGTCAATCAGCAGTGTGTCCACCACTACAGGGACCCCAGACAACCCCACAAACACAGGACGATCAGGGACTTGGGGTCAATGGCAGTGGGCACACGGTTCAGGGGACAGAGACACAGGACAACAGGGAAGCTGGGATTACTGCTGTGGGACAGGGGGAGGACAGGCCCAGGCACCTGATCCTCCACGATGCACTCTCAAACATCCTGGGAGCATACCACCATTCCTAGGAGACCATGGGCCAGGTCATTACAGCAAAACAATGACATGAAGGCATATGAAATATATTTCCACATCCCACCCTTATATATGTACATTATGGCATTCTGCAGTATTCCAACACTTTGCCCCATAAGTTTGTATGTTTTGGGGGTAGCCTCTGGCATTGCGTATGGCCTTATCGTACGTAGGTACACAAGTCCATTCCTTGTCTCCACAGTTCTAGCTGGGGTGGAGAAGGCTACCTCCATCCTTTAGCAATGTACCTCTTCACCTGTGCCACTCGGATCCCCACTAGAGTCCTATTCCCCCAGCATCACACACCCCCTCTAGGACTTCCAACAGAATAGACAAAGGGGTGGTGTTAATAGGCCTCCCTACCAACCTGGCCTGGACCTCATTAATCTTGCCCCTGTGTATTGTGACCACTGGGCAGTCCCACATCATATTATAAAAATTTGCATGGGTCCCTGAGCCATGCCAACATGCTGCAACTGTATTGTGGCTGTGGGCCATAGATGTTTGTGTGTCTTGTATGTCATGTGCAAATAATTGAGCAATATAAGCTGAAGCTGGAAGATATAATGACATTCTGGATGCCATACAAGTGTCTCTCCAGTACCTCTAGCCCCCCCCCTCTCACCCCCCCCACTGTTCCCACTGGGCTCTAAGGGGTGCAACCAAATCAGGGGAGCATAAAATTTAGGTTTTAAAGCAAAATCAGTATTTTAATACACAATGATTGGAGTCAGTAAGCAGGCCAACAAAAGTGGTATAAAGCTAACTTGTTGGGCAATAACTATGTATCTAAATAGCAATGGCTTGTCTGCCTTTTGTCCTATTTTTCTCTGCATTTCAATGCTAAAGAGGTATAAGTCAGTGATTGGAGTTAGCTCTTGAGGCAACTAAGGGCTTAATTTAGAGCTTTGCAGAGAGAGTACTCTCTCACAGTAGTGATGAATTACCCTCTCCGTCAAACTGAAGGTCTGCCTGACTCAGCTAGAGTTGGGCGGACAGTCGTTATGTCAGGGGTGGAGGCTGCTTCATCTCTGCCGCCGACATAAACCTCCAATGGCCCAACAGAGTAAAGGCTTTTGGAGGTTTGGCCATGTGTCCACTCACATGATTGAGAGTGGGTGAACAGATGGTCAATTTTCACTGTCCATCACCTCTAGGTATAAACTAGTGGTAAGGTGCAGTGAAAACTGTGAAATGCCCCCCTAGCCATTGGAGAAAAACCCCACTGCATGGGGAGGGGGCATTATTTTTTTATTTTGCACACAAACTCCATGCAGCCCTGATGACAGTTCCTGCAAATGCTAGAAATGTCCACTGGGCCTGCGGACATCTAAAAGTGTGGCAAGTAGGGTCTTCATCAGGGCAACAGGGTGCTTTACTCTGTCGTCCTGATGGCGTAAAACAGCTGGCAAAACTCTAAATAAGGCCCTTAAACTGTCTTCCCACCACCTTTATGGGCGTTTGCTCCTGACTTGCAAAGGAAAGTTTACACATTTCCTAATTCTGGGGTGTCCAGCATTCTGGAGTCCCAGGTTCCGTTGTTGATGATGATGAGTTACAGAACACAGATCAGAAGACAAGTTCAGGTGTGATTATTTACATTGGTAGGCAGTTTGTACATTAGGTCAATACCTAATGGGTGTCTCAGACTTCCTGGATCTGTATTCCATTACTAGTTGGTAACATTCAAGATTTTCTGACAAGGGGGCACTCATAAGACAGGGGCACCCACAGGTCCAGATGGCAATCATTAAGGGCAGCTAACCACCCTGGTTGAAGGTTGGGTATCACCTGACACTTGTCTTGTTGTTTCTCAATAAACCGTAAGTTGTAGGAGGATCACTCTAGCGCTGTTTCTGCCCTTAGGATAACCACCCATGTCCAACAGAACAAGTGTGTCTTGGCTCAAAGGGAGAAACACCAAAGATCTTGAGAGGTTCAAAAAGACTAATACAGATCTTTCTCAGCCCATGCTCCTATTAGTCACTGGGGCAGAGGTCTTGGTTCTCATTGCCAGTGAGTATGGTGATGATTTCGGTGGCAGGGAAAGCAGGAAGTACAGGCTCACCAATAATAACAGTCTTTCAGTGGCCACTTCCAGTTGTCCATCATGTAAGTCTCAGTCAACATGAACCTAAGTTTATTTCTAGATCAAAGAAGCTTACTTCTTCTCTGAGCAGGCCTGCAGATAATTGACTAGGCAGGGTACAACAAGAAGGCCTTCTCTAAACCTGGGAAAAAACAGAACTTTCATATACAGAATATTGTGAAATGTCACTGCTGTTACTACAGACCTGTCCACTAAACAGAAGATGATTATGACATACTCGAACAGAGGGAGTAGTATGTATGGCGAATGGAAACTTTTTGTGCCTGATTTAGGAAGCCCCATTATCACCTTAGCACCGCCATAGTGTCATTTTCTTGATGCTAAGGTAGCACTGAAGTGGCTTTTTACACCTGCCATATTTACAAAGTGGCACAAATTAATGAATTGTGCCACTTTGTAAACCCTTGCGCCACATTATGCCTGCTCCAGGCATAGGGGGTCATTCTGACCTCAGCGGTAAAAGCCGCTTACCGCCGGTCAGAAGACCGCCACAATACCGCCGCGGCCACGGTCATCCGCCACGGTCATTCTGACCCACAACTGCCAAACCTCCAAAAATCCGTCCTCCATTGCAGTCCGCCACATCAGCGGCCAGCGATAAACTGGAGATGACCAAACCTCCACCGCCACGCCAACAGAAATACGCCCATGCCATTATGATCCACAAATCCACACAGCGGTCTTTCAAACGCGGTAGTCTATTGGCGGTACACACCGCTGCGGTCAAAATACACACACCTTAACAAAACACTACCACATTGGACAATTTGAAATACACACACCTGATACACATACAAACAACACTCCCACACATCCAATACAATATAAAAAACACACCCACATCACCCACAAACCCCTACTACCAAAAATCAGAGACGAAGGAGAGAGAGACACATCAGAGAATAGAGAGCCAGACACACAGAGGCACACTACAACATCACACACACCACATAGTAGCACAAAGCACCACACACCAACACACTCATCACCACATACACCACCCCACACCTCATCCACACCACCCCATGGCACCACAAAGACACCCACGCTTTACGGACCAAGAACTCAGGGTGATGGTGGAGGAAATCCTAAGAGTGGAACCCCAGCTCTTCGGCTCACAGGTGCAGCACACCACCATAGCAAGGAAGGCGGAGCTATGGCAGCGGATCGTGGACAGGGTCAACGCGGTGGGACAGCATCCCAGAAATAGGGACAACATCCGCAAACGATGGAACGACCTACGGGGGAAGGTGCGCTCGATGGTGTCGCGACACAACATCGGGGTGCAGAAGACTGGCGGAGGACCCCCACCCACCCCACCAGAATTCACAGCATGGGAGCATCCTGCATCCTGAGGGCCTCGCTGGAGTACCCGGAGGAATGGACTCTGGTAAGTCCTATCTCATATACTTCATCCCCCCACCCCACCAGCATGGCAACCCACACCCCCACCCTCACCCCCAACCCACCATCACACATCATCCCTGAGAATGTTTCCCTAGCACAACCCACCCAACCCCTCACCAACCCTTGCATGCCACCACAAACATTGGACACCCATTACCTAAGCATGACCACTGCACATACCCATCCCCCCCACAAACCACCCTCACAACACCACCCACAAGGGTATGGCTGCACTGGGGGACAAGGGCACCCATAAATCGCACGCTTTTTCACACACAGAAACAATAACCATACTCTCTCACCCCATGCAGGACCCGACCGCCAACACACCGGTCAGGAGGGTCCTCAAATGTCCATCCCACCCCCGGAACAGGCCCCCAGTGAGGACAGCAGCTCTGTCGACCTGGAACCTGATGACCAGCCCGGACCATCGGGGACCTCTGGGCAGTGGGTTCCCCAAACACAGACACAGGCCACAGCAGACCCAAACCCCCCTGGGAACAACAGCACAGCTCCCACCCAGCGGGCCCATGCCTCTGTCTCTAGGACAGGTCAAGCAGCGGTGTGTCTGCCACTACAGGGCACCCAGGCTAACCCAACACCCCAATAACAACAGGGACCTGGGGGCAGTGGGAGTGGGCACACCGTCCAGGGGACAGAGGCCCAGGCAAACAGGGCAACTCGGAGGGCTGCCGTGCGACAGGGGGGGGAGGAGAGGCCCAGGGAACCCACTCTCCAAGAGGCCCTCACTACCATCATGGGAGCATACCACCACTCCCAAGAGACGATGGCGACGGTACTGGCCAGGTTCACCGAGATACAGGCACAGCAGGAAGAACGCTACATGGGGTTCAGCAACCAACTCACCACCATCGCTACCGCCATGGGGAGCATGGTCCAGGCCCTCAACAGGATAGAAGACACGTTGCGGGACCATGTGGCACCACACAGGGCCACTGTCACTAGCCAGGAACAGCCTACCACCTCCGCCGGCGCTAGTGGACAGGAGGCCCACACACAACGACAGGCCACAAGAACCCCACCTCCTGCTGAAGAACAACCACCCCGCAAGAGGAGCCTAAGACCCAAAAAAAAACCAGAGTAGCATGCCAAGACCACCGCCAGCATGAGATACCCCCAGAAGTCATCCCACTGTCCCACATTGCCACCCTGTCCAACCTTGAACTGCCCCTGCTCCATCCTTCCACAGGCATATGGACAATAGACCTGTCAGACTGAGAACTGGACTCTGCCATGGACATCACTCCACCCCCACCCATCACCGTCTTCATATAATGTACCATTATCTAAGCACACAAAATAAAACAATTATTGCACAGAAAACCGTTTGGAGTCATGCTGTATTCTCAAAAAATCGTACAACACATAACAGTTCACAATATGTGATGTCAGTTAGTGATGACTACATACCAATGTCAATACGCTGTAGTACATGGCCAAACCAAGCAGAAGTCGGGCTACGAGTCATTAAGCACTGAGAAGGGAAGGGAAAAAGAATATGTTATTTAAAAGAGCTGGGGGGAAATACATAAAGTTGAGATGCATGAGGCTCTAAGTAACTGGGAAATGGCGTGGCTGAACCTTACCTGTGTGCTACTGAAAATACTGTTGTATGACAGCTTCCCTGTTGTCTGTTTCCTCACCGTCGTCTTCCTCCTCTTCACTCTCCACAGGCTCCACGGCTTCTACGACACCACCATCTGGACCATCCTCCTGCAGGAAAGGCACCTGGCGTCGCAAAGCCAGGTTGTGAAGCATACAGCAGGCCACGATGATGTGGCACACCTTCTTTGGTGAGTACATTAGGGATCCACCTGTCATATGCAGGCACCTAAACCTGGCCTTCAGGAGGCCGAAGGTCCTTTCAATGACCCTCCTAGTACGCCCATGGGCCTCATTGTACCGTTCCTCTGCCCTGGTCCTGGGATTCCTCACTGGGGTCAATAGCCACGGCAGGTTGGGGTAACCAGAGTCACCGATTAGCCACACACGCTGTCTCTGTAGCTGTTCCATCACATAGGGGACGCTGCTATTACGCATAACATACGCGTCATGCACTGACCTAGGGAACTTGGCATTTACATGGGAGATGTACTGGTCTGCCAAACAGACAACCTGCACATTCATAGAATGGTAATTTTTCCTATTTCTGTACACCTGTTCATCGTCATTTGGGGGTACTAATGCCACATGGGTCCCATCAATGGCACCAATGATGTTGGGGATATGTCCAAGGGCATAGAAATCACCCTTCACTGTGGCCAAATCAGCCTCTTCTGGGAATATGATGTAGCTCCTCATGAGTTTCATCAGGGCAGACAACACTCTGGACAGAATCTTTGAAAACATAGGCTGAGACATTCCAGATGACATGGCCACTGTTGTCTGGAATGAGCCACTTGCAAAGAAATGGAGGACTGATAGAACCTGCACTAGAGGGGGAATTCCTGTGGGTTGGCGGATGGGTGACATCAGGTCTGGCTCCAGCTGGGCACACAGTTCATGTATAGTGGCTCGGTCAAGTCGGTATTGGAGTATTATATGGCGTTCTTCCATTGTCGACAGGTCAACCAGCGGCCGGTACACGGGAGGATTCCTCCTTCTCCTCGCAAGTCCCTGCGGACGGTGCCTAGGAAGGACAACATGGAGCACTGAGTCAATCAACTCACAGGTACGTACAACACAGCTTGCACAGTACATGGAAATGTTTTGACTGCTATGTTTGTATGTGTGCAAATGCAAAGCCTAGGCCTGTGTGACGCAGTAGAATTTAAGCCATGTGGGCCCTTGAAATGGCAGCTGCCTGACCTCTAAACTGGGACAATGGGATGTGAGGTCAATGCGCTGGCGTGGCACACCGTGGCGGTAGGCGGTCGAAGACCGCTGTACGAAGTCGCATTGGTTAACATTGAACCCTATGGGATTCAGGAGCCAATGACGATGTGCGCCGGCGGTCGCGGTACGCACCGCCGCGGTACACACCGCCGCGGGCGTGACCGCCATTTTCTATCTGCTTAATCACTCGAGACCTGATCATCCACAGGAGAGGACCTATACTGCAAGTGCTGCTGTGAACTCGGTCTGGAAGTGACAATGGCTGCTGCGACTGGGGAAAGGGCCCCTGCCTTCACTACAGAAGAGTTGGAGAAACTCGTGGACGGGGTCCTCCCCCAGTATGCGCTACTCTACGGTCCTCCAGAATAACAGGTGAGTACACTGAGTGCACATTGAATGGGTAATGCCTGTGTGGAGTGGGGTGGCTGTCAGTTGGTGGGGTGGGGAGAAAATGAGGAATGCAAAGCACGACTGATGAGAGTATGGGCCACATGGCAAGGGTGGGGAGGGGGGGCATGTACTCCAAACATGCAGAAAGGTGACGTTTTCTCTTTCCCACCCTGTACATGTCAAACAGGTGAGCGCCCATCAGAAAATCGATATTTGGCGTGCCATCGCCAAGGAAGTCCGGGCCCTGGGGGTCTACACCAGACGGGGCACCCACTGTCGGAAGAGGTGGGAGGACATCCGCCGCGGAACCCGAAAGACCGCCGAGTCACTGCTGGGGATGGCCTCCCGACCTAGGAGGGGTGCCAGTCGTACCCTGACCCCCCTGATGTCCCGGATCCTGGCGGTGGCCTACCCTGATTTGGATGGGCGCTTGAGGACATCACAGCAGACACAAGGGGGTGAGTATCAGCACATTCTCCTATCTATACGCGCAGTGGAGGCGTCTGGGTGGGGGAGGAGGGCTGTGGGTGACAGTAGGCCTTAGACATGGCCCTGTGCCCCCGCCCACCACCTCTGTAGGGTGCCAAGTGCAGCTATCCATGGTCCAACATCACCCATGAGCACGTCTGTTGTCCCTAGACCTGTTGGCCTAGTCAGAAGTACAGAGTAGTGTACCCCAAGTTCGCGGCTTAGTGCATGAGGCACCTGTGTCTGTCCTCTCCGCCAAGGCTATCGACAAGGCATGCACTCAACTTTGTTTTCTTTCTCCCCCCACCCTTATTCTTTGTTTCTTGTGCATTAGCATCATCAGGCGGAGGAGAATTGGCGTCGGAGCACGAGGGAGCTGCAGGTCACCAGGCCCCGGTGGGCACTGACACAGACACTGAGGGCACCAGTGATCCGGAGGGCGAGGGGAGCACCACAACGGGGGCCGGTGGAGACACCAGCGACACGGACACGTCCTCGTTTGGGAGCTCCCTCGCGTGGGCGGCGACATCTGTGCCCCCAGCAACAACAGGTACAGCCGCCACCCAGCGCACCAGCACCGCCCTCCCAGCAGCCCCTCAGTCTTCGCTCCGTGCCCGTTCGCCCAGGAAGGCGCGCGTCTCCTTCGCCCCAGGCACCTCAGCCCCTGCCTCTGTTACCCCTGCTGCCCTCAGTGCGGAGCTCATTGACCTCGTGAGGACGCTCATTGTTGGGCAGACTACCCTTTTGAATGCCATCCAGGGGGTGCAAAGGGAGGTGCAACAGAGCAATGCCTACCTGGAGGGCATTCATTCGGGTCAGGCTGCCCATCAACCAGCTTTCACTTCTCTGGCCTCAGCACTGACGGCAGCCATTGTCCCTGTCTCCAGTCTCCCTCTTCTAACTGCCTCCAGCCTTTCTCTGTCTCCTGTTCCTCAGCCTATCCCATCCACACCATCTGACCAGCCTGCACACACCTCAACACCCAAGGCCAGCTCATCCAAAAATAAGCACCACAGAACACACAAGCATTCACCCAAGCAACACCCAGTTGCAGACTTACCAACAGTCACTACCACCTCTGTGTCCCCCTCCTCCTCGTCTCCCTCCTCCCTCCCTGTGACGTCTACACTCACACCTGCATGCACACCAACATCAGCCAGTTCTTCCATCACCAGCACACCCTCCACTACAGTCCTCACACGTGCAGTCACCACCCCCACTGCCATGTACACGTCCCCTGTGTCCTCTCCCACTGTGTCTGTCACCCCCTCTTCCAAGACACATAAACGCAGGCAGACACCCAAACAACAGCCAACCACCTCACGACAGCCTACGTCTCAGTCACCCGCACCCAAGGACAGCACACCTGACTCTCCTACAACCACATCCTCTTCCTCCACTTCTATCTCCACTACTCCTACCCTTTACCCTGGTCCAAAGAAATATTGCCTCTCAAATGTTGACCTCTTTCCCTCCCCTGACCCACCCCCTCCATCTGGGAAAAGTCCCAAAGGCACCTCAGCCACCACCAGCCCAGCTTCCAAGGTACAAGTGGTGCATGGAATATGGAGTCCACCCTTTGGCGGCAGTGACACTTCACTGAGCAGCAAGGGGACTGGCAGCCCCCCCCCAGGCAAGAGGACCCGGAAAGTGAAGGGCTGCCGTGAGCGGACTGAGACGGCTGCCCCCAAGGAGGTGACTCAGGCCACTTCACCTGCCACAACAGCCAGGGGAGGCAAGGGCCCGAGAGCCCCATCTAAGGAGCGGAAGGGCAGCAGGGCGGAGAGGCCAGCCAGCAGGAGCACGAAGCAGGAGGGCCCCACACGCCCCATCCCGCCTGCAAGGGACGACACCAAAGGGCCCAGGACTCCGTCTCCGAAGGGGCCTGACACTGCACGTTCGGAGGGCGAGTGAGCAGGTTGTCCAGGCCAGGTCTGACTCCCTACACTGAGTGGAAGAGCACCGCTGAAGAGGGCCCCGCCGTGAAGACAAGCACCGCTGAACAGGGCCCCGCCGTGCAGAAGAGCACCGCTGAACAGGGCCCCGCCGTGCAGAAGAGCACCGCTGAAGAGGGCCCCGCCGTGCAGAAGAGCACCGCTGAAGAGGGCCCCGCCGTGAAGACAAGCACCGCTGAACAGGGCCCCGCCGTGCAGAAGAGCACCGCTGAAGAGGGCCCCGCCGTGCAGAAGAGCACCGCTGAAGAGGGCCCCGCCGTGAAGACAAGCACCGCTGAACAGGGCCCCGCCGTGCAGAAGAGCACCGCTGAACAGGGCCCCGCCATGCAGAAGAGCACCGCTGAACAGGGCCCCGCCTTGCAGAAGAGCACCGCTGAAGAGGGCCCCGCCGTGCAGAAGAGCACCGCTGAAGAGGGCCCCGCCGTGAAGACAAGCACCGCTGAACAGGGCCCCGCTGTGCAGAAGAGCACCGCTGAACAGGGCCCCGCCGTGAAGACAAGCACCGCTGAACAGGGCCCCGCCGTCTCAAGCACCGCTCCGCTGGGCCCCGCCGTCTCAAGCACCGCTCCGCTGGGCCCTTCCTGTCAAGCACCGCTCCGCTGGGCCCTGCCGTCTCAAGCACCGCTCCGCTGGGCCCCGCCGTCTCAAGCACCGCTCCGCTGGGCCCTTCATCACAAGCACCGCTCCGCTGGGCCCTTCCTGTCAAGCACCGCTCTGCTGGGCCCCGCCGTCTCAAGCACCGCTCCGCTGGGCCCTTCCTGTCAAGCACTGCTCCGCTGGGCCCCGCCGTCTCAAGCACCGCTCCGGGGTGCCCTTCCTGTCAAGCACCGCTCCGCTGGGCCCTGCCGTCTCAAGCACCGCTCCGCTGGGCCCTTCCTGTCAAGCACTGCTCCGCTGGGCCCCGCCGTCTCAAGCACCGCTCCGCTGGGCCCCGCCGTCTCAAGCACCGCTCCGCTGGGCCCCGCCGTCTCAAGCACCGCTCCGCTGGGCCCTTCCTGTCAAGCACCGCTCCGCTGGGCCCCGGCGTCTCAAGCACCGCTCTGCTGGGCCCCGCCATCTCAAGCACCGCTCCGCTGGGCCCCGCCGTCTCAAGCACCGCTCCGCTGGGCCCTTCCTGTCAAGCACCGCTCCGCTGGGCCCCGCCGTCTCAAGCACCGCTCCGCTGGGCCCTTCATCACAAGCACCGCTCCGCTGGGCCCCGCCGTCTCAAGCACCGCTACGCTGGGCCCTTCCTGTCAAGCACCGCTCCGCTGGGCCCCGCCGTCTCAAGCACCGCTCCGCTGGGCCCCGCCGTCTCAAGCACCGCTCCGCTGGGCCCTTCCTGTCAAGCACCGCTCCGCTGGGCCCCGCCGTCTCAAGCACCGCTCCGCTGGGCCCTTCCTGTCAGGCACTGTTCAGGGTTCACTGTGCCCACCATGCATCCTCCTTGTCCAGTGGGGACATTTATCCACCTGATGGACTGTGGCTTTGCACTCCCCAGGATGGCACAGTGGGCAATCCACCCACTGTAGAGACTTTGCGAGACTGTGGCTTTGCACTCCCCAGGATGGCACAGTGGGCAACCCACCCACTGGAGAGACTTTGCGAGACTGTGGCTTGGCACTCCCCAGGATGGCACAGTGGGCAACCCACCCACTGTAGAGACTTGAGAGACTGTGGCTTTGCACTCCCCAGGATGGCACAGTGGGCATGGTGGGCCCTTCGTGGATCTGGCGTCGTGGACTCATGTGGCTGTGGTGCCCCCCCCCTTCCCTTCCCCCTGAGGTGCCTGTAGTTTTGTCACCAGATGCCCCTGCAGTGTTCTCTCCAAAGGACTCAGGTCTCCTGTGTGGGCTGTGCCCTTGTTTCGCTACACTTTGGCCCACGGACATGATGGATTCGTAAGATGTGCAGGACTACTTGCTTCAGTTATCCACTGCTGTGTAAATAATTTGTTTATCAGAAGAAAGTTTTGATGGTTGAAAAATACTTTTCTGAGACTATTTTGTTCATAAATATTTATTCTCAATTTGGTTATGTGATTGTATTTTTTACGGGTGTTTGGGTGGTGTCACTGTGACTTGTTGCTCTGCATTGGTGTGTACATCTTGGGGGGGTGGTGGGGGTCGCATATGTGTGTGCCCGTAACCTTTCCTCCTCCCCCCCTCCCGTGTGTCGTAGGTGCAGTACTCACTGTTGACGTCTGCGGCGGAGTTCGTACTCGTGGTAGATGAGCAGGTAGACGAGAGCAGGTATGATGTTCAATTCGGGTTCCATGCTGTCCTCCGTCCTCGTGGAGTGCGTAGAGGTGAGCGTTTTCCCGTTCGTAGTCTGTTTCCGCCGTGTTTTCATCGGCGGTGCTCCCGCCCCGGAAAAGGTGGCGGATTGGTGAGTTGTGATAGGGTGGGCGGTACATTTTCTGCCGCCTGCCTGTTGGCGGTGACCGCCGCGCTGTTTGTTTGTCCCGCCGTGGCGGTCGGAGTGTTAAAGTGGCGGTCTCTGTTGGCGGTTCCCGCCAGGGTCAGAATTCCATTTTTCAGGCCGCCAGCCTGTTGGCGGGTTGGCCGCCGCTTTATCACCGACCGCCAGGGTCAGAATCACCCCCATAATGTATGCAAGGGGGGGCGTTCTTCCATTAGGATTGTGTCACAAAATGGTGCAAGGAAATCTAGGAGATTTCCTTGGGCCATTTTTTTCAGTACTTTTAACGCCTGCTCAGAGCAGGCGCTAGAATGGGGCATGCCATTGAATACAATTGGCCCCTGTGTACTCTGCAGGAGTAGCGCCAAAAGATTGGTGCTACTTCTACAGAGTACGTCAATAGCGTCAGGAATTCTGACACTATCGCCCCCTACCCTGCACCATGGTGTGCTTTATTTTAAATATGGTGCACACATGGTGCCAGTAAGGGGGCGCAATGGGGTGTAAGGAAAGTGGCACTGCACTGAGTGCAGCTCCACTCTTCTTAAATCAGCCCCTTAGTGGGCATCTGTTAGAAATTGGGATTTTGGTTGGCAGAGGAATGCACCCTGCCCAAGCAAGAACCACAATCCTAGTCAGGGAAGTCAAATACACACCATAAATTGACCTGTGCTCACCCTCTAGTAGCTTGGCAGAGAGCAGGCAAGCTTAACTCAGGGGGCAATGTGTAAAGTATTTGTGCAACACTTAAAACAGTAAAACAGAGAAAGCACCACATAAAAAGGTACCTGATTAGAAATATAGAGCTCAATTAAGTGATCAACACAAGACTAAAATTATAAAAATCCAATGGGTAGAAATAGAGATCTGAAATAAATAAAAATATCTCCAAACATAGGCCCTTATTATGACTTTTGCGGTCTCTGAGCGAAACCACCAAAGCCACGGGTGCCAGAAGACCACCAGTGCATATAATGGGTACTGCCAGATTTCTGCCACACTGTGGGCGGATATCTGGCAGTAGCCATGCTGACAGGCGGTGGCGCACTGGTGGTACTACCACCTGCACCTCCACACCAGAAGGACACCGCCAGGCACGGCATCCTGCTGGCAGCACCCCTTCCCATCCCCTGCCAGATGACCTCATCGCTGGACAAGGTAAATCAGGCATCCAATAGGGTGGGAGGTGTTGTGTGTTCTTGTCTGAGTGTTTTGGTGTCTGTGTGTGTGAATGCATGTGTGTATGTGAATGCGACTGTGAGTGTTTGGTGTATGTGTGGTTGAATGTGTGTGAGTGAATGTGTGTATGAATGTTGAAGTGAGTGAGTGTCTGCATGTCAGTGTGTATGCGTGTAAGGATGTGTGTTTGGATGTTTGTGTGTATGCGTGCCTGAATGCATGTGAGTATGTGTGAGTGAATGTGTGTATGGATGAGTGTGAGTGGATGCATGTTTGGAAGTGTAGATGAGTGGGTGTATGCGTGGTGCATGTGGTTGTTTGTGTGCATGTATGTGAGGAGGCAGCACTATGTGAGAAGGGGGAATGGGGGCGCTGTGACTGTGGGTGGGGAGGGGGTCCGGTGCTCTGTGGACCGCCGGGTCGGAGATGAACATCTCTGGCCCCGCGGTTCATACCGCCATGGTGGTATGGGTGGAGATGTGGCGGGTTGGCAGAGGCCAACTTGTCACACTCATAATGTGGCGGTCCTCACCGCCAGCCTGTTGGTGGTGGGACCGCCACGTTTGGGTAATAATGACCACCATAGTCCTTAGAAACATAAAGCACCAACTGGGGCTTACCTGGTCACACTTGACCAGGTCAAATCTGAAAGTTTAGGCTGACTACGATGGAGCATGTATCGTATAAAGAGACCAGCCTGGCCCCGCTGAAAACGCACCTTTGGATGGAGGATGCATTGATGTTGAAGACCCAATGTGTCAGGAACAGAGGAGGTGATATGTCGGCGTTGATTTCTTTGGATGCAGGTGATGCGTTGGTTTTGATCCACACAGCCCGAGATGTGTCGTTGGTGAACCCTTTGTGATGAAGGTGAAGCGTCATCATCAAGCCTCACAGTCGGGGATGCAAAATCCTTGAGCAGGGATGCGTCGGTGTTGAAGGAGATGCATCAGTTCTGAGCAGCGCAACAGCAGAGATGAGGGGATTTTCACAATTACAGCACTTTATTCCCACTTCCAAGGACCCAGGACTGGCTTGGCACCACTTGGCAGGGCAAGGATTGCAGCAAGCAGAGTCTAGGTGCTCTGGGAGATGATGAGTCAAAGTATTTTGTGTCCCGGAGACTTCAGAAGAACAGGAGGCATACCAGCAAGCACTTGGAGTCACTCTGGTTCCAAGTGAGATGGGTCCAGTCCTTCCTCAGCAGGGCAGCACAGCAGAAAAGCAGTTCTTTCAGAGCATCAGTCCAAACTGTCAGTCCTTATAGCAGCACAACAATCCTTCTTCCTGGCAGAGTTCTTCACTGGTCCAGAAGTGTGCTGAGTTGGTAGAGTGGGATGTTCAGTTATTTTACCCAGTGGTGCCATTGAAGTGGGGTGACTTCAAAGAAGGGCTTTGAAGTGTAATAAGGTCCTACCTCCAAGCCTTGGCTCCAGACTCACTACAGGGGTTTAAGCAGTCTGTTGTGCAGGAGCAGGACACTACTCATTCAGGTGTAAGTGTCAGCTCCTCACTCCCATCCTCCCCACGATGTCAATCAATGCAGATGGTACTCAGTCACACCTACCCTTCCTTTGTCTGAGGCTGTCTAGAGGGAATGCAAGAAACCAGCTGTCACCCAAGCCCAGACATACATCTGAAACAGGCTGCAGGCACAAGATGCAAGGGCTAATAGCAGGAAAAAGCCAACTTTCTAAAAGTGGCATTTTCAAAATTGTAATAGTAAATAAGACTTTACCATTAAAGAGATTTATCAGTACAATTCCTTAGGTACTAAACATGACAGGTCTAGTCCTCCTCAATCAATTACACTTTTTTAAAGGTAATAAGGGATTTCCATGTTATCCTTTGAGAGGGGTAGGCCTCACAGTGGTAAGAAATGAATCTGAGAGTGTTTCACTACTAAGACATGTAAAACTTAAAAGTGTATTTTCTGCTCTTTTATGGGCTACCTAAGGCCTGCCTTCGGGGTGCCTTATGTGTAATAAAAGGAAAATCTAGTGCTTACCAAAGGGTTTTAAATGCCAGGAAGGCATGACAATCAAACTGAGCACACAGGCTCTGCAGTGGCAGGTCTGAGACATGCTTTCGGTGCTACCTCAGTGGGTGGCACAAGCAATGCTGCAGGTCCACTAGTAGCATTTAATTTACAGGCCCTGAGCACAGGTAGTGCACTTTACTAGGGGCTTGAATGAAAATTAAATATGTCAACTGGGTATATACCAACCAAACCATATTTTAGGGGAGTGAGCACATGCACTTTAGCAATGGTTAGCGGTGGTAAAGTGCCCAGAATCCTAAGGCCAACAAAAATAGATAAGCAAAGAGAGGCAGAGCAGGCAAAACGCTTGGCAGAAGACCACCCTAAGGCTGACAGGCCTAACAGTGTCACCTTCAAATATCCTAATCCTTGCCAACCATATGAGGGCATAGCTTTGCATGTGTTTTAAAGAGACTCCACAAAAAATGGAGCAGGAACATAAAGTGATCACTTGGATGAGTATTTCATAGTGAATAGCTAGACATTGCATGTAGGTCTGAATTCTTGTATAACGATTCCAGAAACTTGATTGAACATAAGCTGCGGCCAAGAAACCAGACAAGAGTGAATTTATACCTGGCTGTCTAAGGTGCAAGCCTTAGGTGATGTTCGAAGATCAGAAGAACTGCAATAACCTCAATCGTAATGCATAGAACTACCATCTTGTTCAACATGCAACGTGTGCTTGCATAAAACACCTTTCATTCAGCACACCGTTTCAGTGCACATCAGACCTAAGCACGACGGGAGCAACATCCACTGAAAGGAGGGAAGTCAAGAACCTCGCTGAGGGAATACTGAACAGGTTTTCGAGGATGGGATGTGTAGAACCGGGTTCAGCAGTACAGGTAATGCCTAGAGCGCTGCAGCATTAAATCAGTCTCTAACAAGTGTCAGTCTTCCCGAGGTTTCGTCAGGAGGCTGTTTTCCACTCTAATCCAGAACATGGTTTGAGTTCACCCCCAATCCGGCATAGCATTGTCTCCTAGTGGGAAGGCACAAGCATATATAGAGCGCATCACTTGGGGTGACCAGACGTCCCGGATTTCCCCGGACAGTCCCGGTTTTTAGAGGACTATCCCTGTGTCCCGACACTTATCTTTATTTTACATAAATGTCCCGGATTTTTGGACATAGGTCAGATTATTAAATAAATGTCCCTGTTTTTTAGACAAAGGTCAGACCATCTAAGGAAGCACAAGTTAAAGACGCCTACAAAGTATAAAATAATTAAAGCAATTTATCTGTTACTGTCAGGCAATATAGTCCCCTGTCTGTTCCCAGCAGAGACAAGTGGGGAGCAGAGAGCGGTGGGTGGGGGCGGGTTATAGGTGCAGAATGGGAGGTCAAGCCATAGCTAATTTTATATGTAGTCTTGTAACTGTGTGTGTGTGTGTGTATGTATGTACAGACATACACACACACACGTACAGGCACACATTCACAAAGCCACACAAATAAAACGGGAAAGGCCAGATATAAAAGTGAGAGTAAAGTCTTTAGTACTTTTATGTCTGACCTGTCCCTGTTTTTGCTACACAAAATCTGGTCACTGGATTCCCAGACTACTGCGGAAAAATGCGGGGTCAGTTAGAAAAAGTCATGTGCAAGGCAGTCTAGCTTTCTGCACACTGCGCTGGCCTCTTTTCCCAACTACAGCGGTGACAGAACATAGATAGCGCTTCTGGTCTTTGAGCTGTCTCATCAAACATTTTTTGCAGAGATCATTCCTATTCTCAGCGTCCCTCCTATTTGCCAAGAGAGTGATGGGCATTTAATTTAATCATCACGTCCAAGTCTCGACTGATAGTCACATTTCTAAATTGCATTTGAAGCACAAAAAGGCGTCTCGTTGCCTTGCAAAGTTCATCTGGGGCTGAATTGTGAGCATTATCCGCCGTCATCTTTTTTGTTTCATTGGCGCGTACTTTACTGGTACAAAAAAGTTCTGGCATTTGCAAGAAATATGCCAGAAACCTGTTTCTTCTCCTCGGGTCATTGCATCATTTTATCTGACGGATTCTTAATTGTTCTACTTTTAATTAATTTTCATGGGTTGATCACGGACGACTCCTGTCTGCGCTCAATTCAATAAAGCAATCTTCGGGTTAATATGGCACCGAGACGAAGTTAATCCATCCGATTAGTGCTCCTTACTGACTCTAATTCAGTTTGCCATCAGACAGCTGGCTACTTTGGGATTTACTGTATATGTAGTCTTCGTCCACCCCTACCGCGAGAGAGGTTGGGAGGATGGTGTATGGGGTCGTTTTTTAACGGCGGTATTCCTCCGAGAAAAGGAGCAGCCAAACTGCACATTCAGCATTTCTGTGCAGCCAACTGGTAGGTCTAGTCCGGGCTTAAGAGGGCAGAAGCAGGAATCAAGGCGCACATTTTGTGATAATGCAATAGCGACAGCTATCCTTGCACAACAATAACCCAATGCCCGCAAATACGGGGCGGCCCTCTTGAAAAAACACAAAACTACTGTTGCTTTGTTTTTGAAGGTAAGGAGTGTTAGTCGATTGTATGCTGTTTACATAACTCAACTTGTTGAAACCTGGTGGAAAATCGCAGAAGTCCTATGTAAACAGTGACAGATGTAGAAGTCCTCAGGACTGGAATATTTACAGACAGTAGACAACTTTGTTCCTTTCTCGCACAGAGCCTGACTGCGAAGATCACTGCAGACTGTCTAATTAGCTCCATTGAATCCAGGTACAAAGATAAAATGACAGCAGATCAAAACAACAAAAGATAGTACACAGAATAAATAGATATTTTAGGAGCGCATTATAATGCAACCTCTAGCGGAGAACACAGGGGAGAAGCACCATCAAGCATCTTCAAAGAGAGATTCTTGTCACCGCTCGTCCCTTGTTTTATGTTGTCAAAGCAGATGATGTTTACTACATAGATATAGTTTTGAGATGACAAATAAAAAGCTTGTAGTCTGGGTTCGCTCGCATTTTATCAGTCTCCTCGTGTATGTCAATTTGTTGCGTGAGTTCACCTTCCGATCTATATATGTCCCTTTGAGGCCCTCATCACCAGTGGCCGAGAAATTCTAATGGGGCCAGGAAGTTTTTCATTCATATGACATGTTCAGGCAATTTCAACAGGAGAATTTACTTGCTGAAGCATACAACGTCTGATGCGAAATACTAGGGAAAGGTGGCAATTGCCAATCGGCACAGAACTTCAGATACCTGGATCTTATTCCCTAAAAACATGAATTTCCTGTCAACTTCCCTCAGTTACAGAGACCCCTGGTGTACATAATTCTAGCAGTTGGGCAAGAACATGTCAAATGCCAGACACACATAAGGGCTTTAAGGCCATTATTCATACTCTTTTGCGCTGCATTTGCGTCATTTTTTAATGCAAAAATGGCGCAAACTTACGAAATACAATTGTGGGCCATATTTATACTCCGTTTGCGCCAAAATTGCGTCGTTTTTTTTGACGCAATTTCGACGCAAAACTAACGCCAACTAACGCCATATTTATACTATGGCGTTAGAGGCGAATAGCGCCAAAGTTCCCGGAATGTGCGTCATTTTTTAGCGTGAACCCCTTCCTTGCGTTAATGATATGCAAGGGAGGCGTTCCCGTCTAAAAAATGACTCCCAGGCCTTTACGTGGTATTTATACTCCCGGGCAAAAGAGACACCCGGGAGTTGGCGTGGCTAAAAACGGCGCATTTGCGCCACTTTTTAACGCCTGCTCAGGGCAGGCGTTAAGGGGCCTGTGGGCTCAAAATGAGCCCACAGGTGCCCTCCCATGCCCCCAGGGACCCCCCCTGCCATCCTTGCCCACCCCAGGAGGACCCCCAAGGATGGAGGGACCCACCCCAGGGACATTCAGGTAAGTTCAGGTAAGTATAATTTTTTATTTTTTATATTTTATTTTGGTGGCATAGGGGGGCCTTATTTGTGCCCCCCTACATGCCACTATGCCCAATGACCATGCCCAGGGGACAGAAGTCCCCTGGGCATGGCCATTGGGCAAGGGGGCATGACTCCTATCTTTACAATGATAGGAGTCATGTTGATGGGGGATGGGCGTCGTTAGAAAATGGCGCAAGTCGGGTTAAGACGATTTTTTCGACGTAACCTGACTTGCCCCATTTTAAGACGCCCATGCGCCATTTTCCCCCTACGCCGGCGCTGTCTGGTCTACGTGGTTTTTTCCCACGCAAATCAGGCAGCGCCGGTCTGATTGCGCCGTCTAACGCCATTCCATAAATACGGCGCCCGCTTGGCGCTTCAGAATGGCGTTAGACGGCGCAAAACTTTTTGACGCTAAACTGCGTTAGCGCAGTTTAGCGTCAAAAAGTATAAATATGGGCCTGTATTTTGTAAGTTTGCGCACCTTTTGCGTAAAAAAAATGCTGCAAATGCGGCGCAAAAAATAATAAATATGGGCCTAAGTATTTCAAATAGGAAAAAGAGCAACATGCACTCACTCTCTAACACATTTGGGTCCAGACGTACAAAACGTTTTGCATGTCGCAACCAGCGATTTTGCTGTTTATGACGTGCAAAAAGCACATCGCGATGCCCAATCCCCATTTTGCGATTCGGTAACCTGGTTACCGATTCTCAAAACGGGACTGCGAGTCGCAATTAGGAAGGGGTGTTCCCCTTCCTAATTGCGAGTCGCAGCGCAATAATGTATTGTTTTGTGACCGCGAACACGGTCGCAAAACAATCGCAGTTAGCACCCATTTCAAATGGGTGCTAGCCATTCGCAAAAGGGAAGGGGACCCCGTGGGACCCCTTCCCCTTTGTGAATGGCATTGAAAAAAGTTTTTCAGAGCAGGCAGTGGTCCTATGGACCACTGCCTGCTCTGAAAAAATGAAACAAAAACGTTAAATTTTTTAGTTTTGTAATGCATCTCATTTTCCTTTAAGGAAAACGGGCTGCATTACAAAAAAAAAAAAAAAAAAACTGCTTTATTTAAAAGATGTGGTGGGCTCCAGCAGGCCACCGTCCCTGTGAGTGCCGCAAGTCTCAAGGGGGTCGCAAATTGCGACCCACCTCATTAATATTAATGAGGTGGGCCTTTACGACCCCCTTGCGAGTCGCAGATGGTGTCACGGACACCATCCTACATTCTGAATTGCAACTCGCAAATTGCGAGTCTCTCTGACTCGCAATTTGCAAGTCGCAATTCAGAATCTACTTACATCTGGCCCTTGTTTCTTTCTCAGACATGCTGAATCTTTGTTATTAAGTGCACAGAGTTTTTGAAAGGAAGAGCTTAAAGGCTCATTTACAAGCCCCTTTTGCTGCTGTAGCATCATTTACGCTACTTCGGCGCAGAACAGTCCCCCACCAATGCCATATTATTTACAAACTGATGTAATGGGACCATTTTGCCAGTTTGTAAAACCTTGCACCACATTATACCTGCACCAGGTATAATTTATGCAAGGGAGGCATTCTCCTGCTATGAGGCCTGCAGGAATCAATCAATCAATCAATCATTACATTTATAAAGCGCACTATGTACCCGTCAGGGTTTCGAGGCGCTGGGGGGTGGGGGGGGTGAGCTGTTAGCGGTCGAAAAGCCAGGTCTTGAGGAGTCTCCTGAAGGTGAGGAGGTCCTGGGTCTGGCGTAGTGAGGTGGGGAGAGAGTTCCAGGTCTTGGCGGCGAGGAAGGAGAAGGATCTGCCGCCGGAGGTCTTGCGCTGGATCCTGGGGACGATGGCGAGGGCGAGATTGGCAGAGCGGAGTTGACGAGTGGGGGCGTAAAAGTTGAGTCTGGAGTTGAGGTAGGTAGGTCCGGTGTTGTGTAGAGCCTTGTGAGCGTGGGTGAGGAGTTTAAAGGTGATCCTCTTGTCCACGGGGAGCCAGTGGAGGTCCTTCAGGTGAGGGGAGATGTGACATCGGCGGGGTATGTCGAGGATCAGGCGGGCGGATGCATTTTGGATACGCTGGAGTCGTTTGATGTCTTTTGTTGGGATGCCTGTGTAGAGTGCGTTGCCGTAGTCAAGTCTGCTACTGACGAGGGCTTGGGTCACCGTCTTTCTGGTTCCTGTTGGGATCCACTTGAAAATTCTGCGGAGCATTCGAAGGGTGTTGAAGCAGGAAGAGGAGACGGCGCTGACCTGTTTGGACATGGTGAGGGCAGAGTCCAGGATGAAGCCGAGGTTTCTTGCATGGCTGGCTGGGGTGGGTGGGGGGCCGAAGTCGGTGGGCCACCAGGAGTCGTTCCAGGCCGAAGGGGTGCGCCCGAGGATGAGGACTTCCGTCTTGTCGGAGTTGAGCTTCAGGCGGCTGTCGTTCATCCACTCGGCGATGGCTTTTAGTCCCTCATGGAGGTTGGTTTTGGCGGTGAGTGGGTCTTTGGTCAGGGAGAGGACGAGCTGGGTGTCGTCGGCGTAGGAGATGATGCTGAGGTGATGTTGGCGGGCCAGTTTAGCGAGGGGGGCCATGTAGATGTTGAACAACGTAGGGCTGAGGGAGGAGCCTTTGGGGACGCCGCAGATGAGGTTGGTGGCTTTGGAGCGGAAAGGGGAGAGTCGTACTCTCTGGGCCCTGTCGGAGAGGAAGGATGAGATCCAGTTGAGGGCTTTATCTTGGATGCCGGCTTCATGGAGGCGGGTCAGTAGGGTGCGGTGGCAGACTGTGTCAAAAGCGGCAGATAGGTCGAGGAGGATGAGGGCCGAGGTTTCGCCGTTGTCCATTTGAGTTCTGATGTCATCTGTGGCGGCGAGGAGTGCAGTCTCGGTGCTGTGGTTTAGTCTGAAACCGGATTGAGAGGGGTCTAGGATGGAGTTGTCTTCGAGGAAGAGGGCGAGCTGGGTGTTGACGATCTTCTCGATGACTTTTGCTGGAAAAGGGAGGAGAGAGATCGGTCGGAAGTTTTTGAGGTCGTTGGGGTCAGCCTTGGGTTTCTTGAGAAGGGGTTGGATTTCTGCGTGTTTCCAGCTGTCTGGGAAGGTGGCGGAGTCGAAGGAGAGGTTGATGATCTTGCGGAGTTTGGGGGCGATGATGGCGTTGGCTTTGTTGAACACGTGATGTGGGCATGGGTCCGTGGGGGAGCCTGAGTGGATGGTGTTCATGGTTGTCATTGTTTCGGTGTCGTCCACGTGGGTCCAGGCGGTGAGGGGGCAGGCGTCTGTGGAGATGTCAGGGGTGGGGTCTGGTGGCGGAGTGGTGTTGAAGCTGTCGTGGATGGTTGTGATTTTCTGGTGGAAGAAGGTGTAGAGGTCGTCGCAGAGTTTCTGGGAGGGCGGGATGTCGTTGGAGTTGGCGTTGGGGTTTGAGAGTTCCTTCACGATGCCGAAGAGTTCTTTGCAGTCGTGGGCGTTGTTGTTGATGCGTTCAGTGAAGTGGGTGCGCTTGGCGACTCGGATCCGTTGGTGGTGTTCACGGTTGGCGTCTTTGAGGGAGGCGAGGTTGTCGGGTGTGCGCTCTAAGATCCACTTCTTCTTGAGCTTCTGGCAGCGGCTTTTGGAGGCGGTCAGTTCGTCTGTGAACCAGGCTGGTTTTTTCTTTCCTTGGTTGGCGGTGGGTTTCTTGAGTGGGGCTAAGGTGTTGGCGCAGTCGAGGATCCATTGATGGAGGTTGATGGCGGCAGTGCTCGGGTCGGTTGAGTCGGGTGGTGGGTTTTTGACGAGGGTGCTGGTTAGTTGGTCTTGGGTGATTTTTCCCCAGCGGGGGTGAGGAGGTAGGGGGATGCGGTGGTGTTCGGTGATTTTCGTATAGGAAAAGTGGACGCAGTGATGGTCGGTCCAGTGGAGTTCGGAGGTGTGGCTGAAAGAGATGTGGTTGCTTGAGGTGAAGAGGGGGTCAAGAGTGTGTCCGGCGATGTGGGTGGGAGTGTTGACCAGTTGTCGGAGTCCGAGGTTGAGGAGGTTGGAGGTCAGTGATGCGGTGTTGACGTCGTTGTTATTTTCCAGATGGTAGTTTAGATCTCCCAGGAGGATGTAGTCTGGGGAAGGGAGGGCGTGGGTGCTCGCGAGGTCGGCGATGGTGTCGCTGAAGGGGGCTCTTGGTCCTGGAGGGCGGTATATGAGGGTTCCTCTGAGGGTTGTGTTGGGGTCCGTGTGGATCTGGAAGTGGAGGTGTTCGGCTGTCTTGAGGGTGTCGTCCGTGTGGGTGTGGATTTTGAGGGTAGATTTGTGGGCGATGGCTATTCCGCCGCCGATTCCGTTGGTTCGATCTCTTCTGGTGATTTTGTATCCCTCCGGTATGGCGATTGCGATGTCCGGGGCCGAGGAGTCGTTCCAGCAGGTTTCGGTCAGGAAGGCCACGTCAGGGGCGGTGGTGTCGAGTAAGTCCCAGAGTTCGATGGCGTGTTTTCGTGCGGAGCGTGTGTTGATGAGGATGCAGTTCAGGTGGTTGGTGTTGGAAGTTCTTGTTGTTGGCTTCGCCGTTCTGTCGCAGGAGAAGTTGCAGGTGCGGCAGGAGAAGGGTCCTTTTGTGTGCTTCGGGGTTGCAAGGAAGCACTCTGCGGAGGGGCCGGGGTTGAGTGCGCGGAGTTCGTTGGTAGAGTAGCGGACGCAGGGGCTGCGGGGGGCACGGGGACCAGCGGGGGTGGCGCTGGGCGCGGTCCAGGCACGGACGGGCGCAGACGGGCTTGCCTCTGGCGCGCCAGCAGAGCGGACGCGCAGCGCCAGCCATTAAGAAGGGAGGGGGAGGGAGGAGCAGCTGGGAGGCGGGAGGGAGCGGCGAATGGGGGCGCGAGGGGGGCGGGGCCGCAGGGAGGCAGCGGCAGGGATCGGAGAGCAGGGGGAGCGCACAAGGGGCAAAAGGCACAAAAAACGAGCGAAATTAAAGGCAGTCACAATATGAAAACACACAGTATGAAATACAGTAATGGCACAGTACACGATCGGGGAAACAGCAATCAGAGGGGCACAACGGGGGCAGAAGCGCCGGAGGCGAGGCGCAGAAAAATGAGAAAAACAACTTACAGGACGGCGGAAAGCGGCACACGGGTCAAGTAAAGCTAGTCAGAGCCCACTAGACCCCAGGGATGAGGCGCAGGAGGATGCCTGCGGGTGGAGGAGGGCCTCGAACACGCAAACAGCAGCGTGGTCGGGGGACAGAGGCAGGAGATTTCACTGCGTCTTTCTAGCATAATTTTTTTAATGCCTGCTCAAGGGCAGGACTTAAAGTGATGCTAGGCTGTTTGAAATGGGCATCCCTGAGCTTTGCTGGACTAGCATCAACATTTTGTATGCTAGTCCAGCACAGCACCACAACTACATCAGAAATTCTGACCCAGCTGTGCTAACGAGTGCCATGATGCGCTGTGTTGTAAATACAGCACTACCATGGTGTTGTTTGGGTGGTGCAGGGTGGCTCAAGCAAACTGGGGTATCGTGATCGATGCGCCAGTTTGTTGTAAATGAGGCACTTATTCTTTATTGTTTAGTAAAAACGATAGGGAATAACAAAGTAGAATTGTGACCTGTTTTGGTCTTGAATGGTGAGGCAGCATGGGAAGAAATATTTCAAACATTATGTGGGGACATGAACGTTTATTAAGAGTAGCCAGGGGTAGGTGCATTTACCCCTGTTCAAAGAAAATATTCACACATGCCACGCGAAGTCTAGAAGGGTTTAATGACAAATGTAAAGTTAATAACTGTGAAAATCACCGATTTGGTCAGCCAGATGGTCTGCTTGCAAACTATTTTAGAGCAAACTCAGTAAGCAATGACAAAACACAAATTTATATGATGGTACACACAGAATTGCACTAGAGCTCAAATTACATTGTAAAAAAAAAGTAGTATACAGAAGACCTAAGCCCATATTTATACTCTGCTTGCGCCAGATTTGTGTCATTTTTTTAAACGCAAATTCGGTGTAAAACTAACACCATATTTATACTTTGATGCTAGACCCATCTAACGTTAAAATATCTCAGTGTGCGTCATTTTCTGGATGCGTGAAACTGCCTTGCGTTAATGAGATGCAAGGAAGGTGTTCACGTCCAAAAAATGACTTGAACATCCGTGCGCCATATTTATCCAACCACACAAAAATCCTTCTGGAAAATGGCTCAAATCCCGATTTGCGCCAAAAATTAACGCCAGGTGTTAAAATGGGGCAAACACAACAGTACTTAAGGAAAACACACAGATGCAACATCAGAGCTCCAAAAGGAAGACATGGGGGTGCTATTCATCCAGCATGCACGAAGACGCAGAGCACAGGAGCAACAGCAGCAACTTCCACCACACCAACAGGGACCCCAAAGGCAACACCAAAGGCAGGGGAGGATATTCCGGACCAGGACAAGCATTCAGGGCCTCAGGGAACATGATATCATCAAGCCATAGAGCAGCTGCTGCGCCACGTTGAGTCACAGTTGGCACCCAGCTTGGAGACACCCCACATCACTCCACCAGAGACCAAGCTGCTAGCTGTCCTGTACATGTTGGCAAGTGGCTCTTTTCAAACCACTGGTGCTCTGGTTGCCGGGATCTCACAGCCCTCCTTCTCTGCCTTCCTTCCTAAGGTACTGGATTCCATCATCTCCTTCACACCCACCACATCAGCTTCCCCAACACACAGCAGAAGCAGCAGGAGACCAAACAGGGCTTCTATCAAATCAATGGCTTCCCACACGTGCTTGGTGCCATTGACTGCACACATGTATGGATTGTGCCAGCTGCTGCAACGGAGCGTCTATACCGCAACAGGAAGCACCCACACTCCATCAATGTGCAGGCCATTGTGGATCACCGGGGATTGATCACCAACATCGTGCCAAAGTATCCTGGGAGTGTACATGATTCATTCTTCTTCCACCACAGCACCATCAATCAACATTTCCAGGATGGATGATATGGCAATGGCCTACTTGTTGGTAAGTACAGAAACCTAGTTATATACACACAGCACTGCAACCCTGTAGGACACACAACACATACACCACTACATTGACACGTGGCCAGGAAGACACTGAGGTTGTGACACTGGTAGTCACGTTTGATATGCTGACCCAATGGTATACACACCTATGGACAAATGACAGAAGCAAATAACAACAGATGCCACTCCAGAGCCACAAGGGACCAATTTAAAACCACACAGTGACAATGACATGGACTTAACTGGCAGTACAACTTGGAAGATTAATCTTCCAATATCAATTCAATAACACACAATCACACACCCTTCCAAACAATATGTACTGTGTAAGGGGTGTGTAATGTGATTTGCTGCAGCTCAAACACCATGAGACACATAGCATGATGATGCTGACTCTAATGAAGGTGACATGGAATCATTGAGGCAGTACCAACATCTCATATCACTCCTGGGATGACATTGCCCGCTAGCAATAAGGAAGTGAACTGTGCTATGAACACATATTGATGTGACACTAATGCAAAGTGCACACTGCTACACATTCCCCATATACATAACATATGTACAGGCACATGGACCTTCTGACACTTAAATCTTCACCCCACAACCAAGTTAGCCAGCTTACCTGGAGCAGGTTCAGTAGTGTAGGTGCACGTTTGCACATCAGCCAACTCGGTGAGGGCACAAAAATAGGTATGCCTATAACTTGTCACACATGGGATATTTGTGCATTGTCAATTGTGAACACTTCAGTGCTGCCAACTTATGGAGATGTGTTGTACATTGTCACCTAGCCAAATCATAGGGCCTCACTGTTGTTTTTCACATGCTATTACATATGTTGAATTTGATGGGATGTTCAGGCCATAGAGTGCAACCATGTTACTACCACAGCGGAATCAATTCTGTGTGTGGAAGTATCATGTCACCTCCAGTGAAGGCACATGGACACTTCTTTCACATGAGAAAATGCATGGGAGATACAGAATGAACTTCAAGTTTACAAATATACCCTTGATATCAGGTCAATCAGCCAAACACCATTTTTGAAAATTATACAACCCAATGCAGAACGAACAACCTAGAAGCCGAGGATCCCACACAATAACACAAACACAAATGAGTCACAGACGACACAAGATAACAACTGCCATGCAAAGTGATAATCAAGGTGCAACCAACATCCAAATATTTACACTAGTTTTCTGTTTCAGCTGATCAGGGTTACGTGATCCAGCCATGGATCACGACCCCATTTGCCAATCCAAGCACAGCATCAGAGCGTGCCTATAATGAGGCACATCGGAGGACACGCACCATAGTTGAGAGGACTTTTGGCACCCTGAAGTCCAGATTCAGGTGCCTCCACATCACCGGAGGCAGCCTCCTATATTCACCTGAAATGGTCTGCAAGATCATTTTGACCTGTGCCATCCTGCACAACATTTGTGTAAGGAGAAACATTCCCCTCCATTAACCAGACCCACAAATGCCTGAAGAGGAGGAAGAGGAGGATGATGTCCGTGAAAATGAGGGAGACCATCCAAACACTGCAGCAGGATTGCGTTGGAGACAACACATTGTACAAAACGTCTTCTAACTATAGTCACAATCACCACATTGTTATCATATGTCATTAAACACCTCATCACTCAATCATGCTCTGGGTAATTTATATGCATCACATGATCCCTAGGAATCATAATCAGAGTTTAGCCTCATGGAGCATTGCAGAAATACAGACTAGGATACTGAAAAAGCCACATTACATTTGATGGGTATGAATGTACACCCAACATCACACACAGTGTAAATGACATATATCCTGTCTAATTCACATGTGAAGGGCAATATCAGTGGACCACAGCTATGACACACATCCATGTTACCAACATGGTTCATTGCAGCATATGACACACAACTCAGACACCATCAATCATAAGGTAAAAAAGTGTTTCATACATGAGGCAGTGGATGTGCTATTGCATTGGTAACAGGAATGTATGACCAGACCATTGACAGCAGTAAGTGTGACATCAGCTATCTTTGCAAGGAGCATGTGTGACAAGAAGTCCATTTAAGCAGAAAATGGGTAGCATGAGTGCCCCAGGTATGACAAGCATTGCTCACAAGACATGCCCTGCGTAGTCCATCCCAGGTAATAACTCCTGCCACTGCCATGTTTTCAGTCTCTGCCCACCCTTCTCTAGGGGGCCCTGTAAATGGACTGTCTGTACCCTGAGAATCTCCATCTACACACACCCAGACTCCCATTCTGACTCCTGTGTGCTTCCCTCTTCAGTATGACATGCCATAGTTCATTGGTCTGCATGGACTTCAGGTCCGATAATGCACTGCATGGTAGTCGGTAGGACCTGTAATCAGCTGTCCATTTCTTCCCATGTGAAAGGTCCAGTTGGCCCTTTGAAATTGATTTTCAACTCCAGGACTTGTGAGAGACTGAAGCTGAACACACCTGTGAGCACTTCCATGCAGACCACCCATTTGAACCTTCACTGCCATTGCTGCTGCCTGGAACTGCTTAGAAGTTGCCATTTTCTGAATCTCCTTGTTGTTCATTGGTGTACAAATCACTTGTGTAGCAGAGCCCTTGGGGGATTGTGTAACGTTGCAGACCACAGCACAAAAACAGTTTTTAGTTCCCACAGTGTTGTACCAGCTTTTCCCAGTCAGAGTCTGCTCACTGTGTATTTGCCTTGTTCATGTTTGTTTCTGATAGAGCCTGCATCCTCTTAGCCTGACTGTTTCCTGTCTTTGTGTTAACCATAGAGGTTCCCTGTGGCTACATGTGTCTCATTGTTGCTTTCTATGCCCTCTCTTTCCTCCTGGGGTATTGTGTCTGGTAGGTCTACAATGAGTCCTCAAATATATAGTATAGTTTAATTAGTTTACTTATCGTATTCAGTTCTGGGACATGTATTCAAATTGCCTAATCCAGCCCCCATCCCTCATCCCTTGTCTGGTTTTGCATGTATTCATTAGTGCCAAACAGAGACAGTGTGCTATGGAGTATGCATGGTTTCGGTACGGTGCCTCCAGCACAACAAACAAGGGTTGCCAATGTGTATGTAAGGACAAAACATGTTTGTGCCCTGAAGGTCCACACACAGATTGACTTCTGCCGCCACCTTTTGATGGTGCTTGCGGGGAGACTAGCAGTGAGAATATTCAGCACAGAGGCACTGCTGTTCCCTGTTGCAGTGGGAATCTTAGAGCCGACCCTGTTTACAAATGTTGTGATGAAAGCTGCCTGTTTCCTATTACTGATCCATAAAGTTTTTAAGCGCACCAAGGTTGCTGTGTCGTCAGCCTCATTAGAGCTCTGCAGTGCCACAGCTGGACTATCCCCATGTGTGCCATTAGTTGATCTTTGACTTTAGGTCAAATCTGCTTTGAAGGATACTCTGTTAATTCAGGGAATGGCTCCACAGACTCATGATTAGACCTGCACGTAACTGTGACAACATGAGGACAATACTGACACAGGGTACACATGGCCAAACACTTGAACTCGACACCTTTGTGCAATGAACCCCTGGAAATATGTGAACACATGCAGCATGGTCTGCTGGTCCTCCACAGCCACAGCAGAAACATAGGTCATTTACATGACTCAAACTGTGGTGTACCACAACCTTTTTGAATTGGAGTTGGAATTCTGTGTCACAAACACTGTACCTACCTAGCATGTTCAAATGCCTGACTCATAATTAGTATACACACAAGTGACCATGAAGTGGTATCCAACATTCCAATACATGTGATGGCTTACATTTTTAACATTGCCATTATCAACATCCTCTATCTATCCTGTGTATAGTTTGTCATGGGAGATGTTTTGTCCTCAAAGTCAGGGAAGTTCACACAGCATATGACGCAATAGACATGACAATCACATACCATGACTGATGTACCTCAATGAATGGCACCTGATGGTTATCCACAATTACAACACATTCATACAAGCACATTATGCAGAACACTTCTTGTGACATTCACACAGAGGTACAACAACAATTGAAATAGCCAATTCACAGACATAAACACACAGGCCATGAGTAAATTCTTTAAGTTGCATAGCCTTGCTATCCTCTATTGATGCCCCACCTGCTCAAACTAGGAAATACAAATTTTAATTCCAAAAGTTTGGGTTGCTATTGCGTCAGTTAAGAGTGCTAATCTGGCACAACAAAATGAGTATAATGGTCCACAGTAGTGTGGTCTGCCACATGTGCCCAAACACTAGAACACACACAGCTGGCCCTAACATCCTATCTTTGTGTAGTTATAGCCTTCATGTATTTTAAAAATGAGAGAATAGACACAAACAGACTTAAAGACAGATATTTTGACGCAAAGGCGTAAAAAAATGCATATGCATCAAAATATGACGCATATGCATTAAAAATGATGCTCACACCCATTATACATCGATTGGTCCCTAGCGTTAATTCCAACACTGCACCCAATGAAATCGGTTATCCATGAAAAATACATTAGTCCTTGAATGCGGGGGAATCTTTAAGCATATGCATCAAAAAATATTGATGCAAAGCCCGAAAGCGTCATAAAATTCCACGCATCATAATAAAAATGCACCGCATTCGAGACAGGAAGTGGTGTAATAGGATATCCTGTTTACAGAAATGGTACAGTGGGTGTACTTTCACTTTCACTTTGCAGTCTGTGATTCTTCTAGACTGTGTGGCTGTGTAGAAAGTTGTGTCTGTCAATACTGTGCTTTTGTCTCCTGTGTGCCATTTCAATTGTTATCTGTTGTTTTTGTAATTGTCTCAGTAAATCAGTGTAAGTGTGTTTTTGTCATTTATGGTGTCTAAATTTGTCTTTGTACTGTTGGTAGTGTGTAGTGGGTGTTGTTAGTTGGGGTATTGTTGGGCTGTTTGTGGGTTCTTTAAGTTTCATTTTTATACCTCCTTTCCCTGTAGTTCCCTCTTTTCCCTTTCCTATCCCTATTATTTTTGTGATGTTGGGAAGGCCACTTCTGAGGAGAATGGGTGAGGAGGAGCTGGGGACTTTTATTTGGCTGGTGTGCTACTTCCTCCCTCTGATGTTAGAGGCTGGTGACAGGGTGATACAGGGGTATCACACCAAGGCGAGGTGGCTCAGGTGGTCCAAGGTGCTGTTCCACCTAAAGAGAGTGTTCAACAGCCAGTGCAACGGCCACCAACGTAAACATCGCTGGGCTGACCTTGTGGCCAGAGAGCAAGACCTGCTGGACCACCTGGGTGTGGTGATTGTTGGCACTGTTGGTGAGTACAATTTAGAGTAATGTGTACAGTAAAATTCACTGTAGTGACAGTAGCAGATCTTGTGACATGCTGCATGCAATGTTTGTGGACATGTGGAATGGAAGTTGAACATACAGTGGTCCTGATTTATACAATATTTACTACGCATTACCGTCATTTGTTGATGCAAAAGCTACACAAACTTACAAAAGACATCTTGATCTTGTAAATTAGTGCTGCTTTGACATCAATAGATGATGATAATGCGGCACAAACAAAAGTATTATTCAGGGCCTGGGAGTGTACCAGGAATGAGATGTATTTCACATGCTAATGCAAGGAACGAATGTAGTCCCCAATTTTTGGAATACATGTCTGAACTGTATTTATGGCCATACGTACAAAGATCTTCCTAACCTCTTGTAATATCTTAGGCTGATATTTTGACTTCGTTTGTGCAGCATTTAAATTAATTATGGATGCCAAAGTAATGCACACTTGATAATATCTAAATATTTTGTGCTACTTTCCATAGCTGCAGCATAAACAAATGAAGCAAATGCTACACACAAAAAAATCATCATCTGGCCCTAAATTCATTGTTCCTGTGTGTTTTTTTTTTTGCCTTGGCACAATTGCTGGTACAGAGCTGATGCATTTGCCATCTGTGTCACTTTATAGCCAAACAAATTTCTAAAGTTAATGGGTCATCATGGGATCCCTGAACTTTGTGAATACATGGTCACAAATTATTTATTTGCATGATGTTGTGCAAGGGAACCCTGACTGCTTCCATCATACATTTAAAGTGACAACATTGTTAGGTAGTTTAAGTTTGGTACACCCCTGCTGATCTAGTGCAGCATATGTACAATTGTTAAGTTCTCAGTATGGAGAGCTATCACAAACATGGGTGTATGCTAAGATCAGCAGGCCAGCAGTTCTGTGAGTGCTGCCATTCCCAAAGTTCATACAAATTGAGACCTACCTCAGCAAGATTGACAAAGTAGGACATTTGCTAAACCATGTTTCAATTAGGGGACAGTGTCAGTTTGTTGAACAACCACTGATCACCCAAATTGGCAAATGTAAGATAATGAATGTGGCTAAGTGTGAACTACAATACCTGATATAGGTACACAGGGCCCTGAGTAACATATTTCAGGTGCAATGACTACACCTGTGCCCATGCATTCTGTCACAGAGGATCAAATTAGACACTGTCAGCATATATTTCTTTGTTGTTTTGATTTAGATAAATGGCCAATCCATGTTTATCATAACATTGTCATCAAGTAACACACAGGATCGCTGCCATCATGGTGTCATCGGGGCATATACGGCACTGGTTACACTGCCAATGTGGCATATGTTACCTACATACAACACAGGCACACATATATTGGACTATAGTAAGCACAATAATTCCTGATCTAAACTCAACCCACATGAGCATCACACAGTAACTCATTGTCTCTTGATGCACAAGCCACAATACCTGAGTCGCTGGTATTGCATTGCACCAGGAATGTGGTTTGCATGTCTCTCATAACACCAAACGAAGAAATGGAGTACCCTCTAGAAACAATTCTGCACAAAATTGAGTAATCATGTTTGGCACCACATGATTGCTAGGGCCAGTGCATGTGTGTATATGTGTGTCTATCACTCACTGGAGTGACAGGGTCAATGCATGTTTGCAGTAGTATGTCTGTTGGGATGTCTACATGCCTGAGGTGCTGCTCTATCATATAAAATGTCACACACAGTGATTTGTTGTTCCAAGTTTTGTACAGTAAGCAGACATTGAGCACATTTCATCCTTCCATGTTTTACAGCTGGACCAGCCCCCTACACAATTGGTGAAGTGGCTTGATTTGCGGACCAAGACATATCCAGTAAGTGTTGATATGTTAATCCTGTGTTGTGTTTGCAGCTGTTGTGTGATTGACTCCTGTGTGTTGGACACATTGCAAGGTATAATGTGCTGGCACATAATCTGATATGTGACTTGACTGGAGTTTGACATTTTGTTCCATGTTTGAGTTGGACAATCAGTGGCGAAGAGTCATATATTGGGATTCTAGGGCTGCGCTAAAGGCATGGGCAGGTGAACAGGGTGATATTAGTTGCTACATGTATGCCAATGATTAATTAGGAGGTGGCCATTTTCAATATTTAGTCAGCAAGTCATACCCTAATTCACATAGACCAGTGATGCCGAAGTATGACCCACAAACTTGAGCATCCCTGTTAACTAATGACCATGTAGGGTGTATGTTTGACTTACTGGCAGCATCTAGCTCCACATGTTGTGCTCTGTTTATGTGGCACTTGAGTTGAATATCATAGGTGTGCATGTAGCTCAAGCCCAGATGGGTGCTTGCATCTATTTGCCTGTTTTTGGAAAGGTATCAGTGAGATCAAATGATGTTGACAACTGGCCAAAATTAGGTACATAAATCTGGATGTGATTGTCATATGTTTTAGTCAATCCTAGTTGGCAGCCCTCTTTACCTGTGATAGACTGACTAAACCCATGGACAGCTGTCCTAAGCTTCCTGTCTGTCCTTGAAGTTTGAAAGTATGCGTTGCATGTCCATCACCCCCTGAGGCACAGGGTTAGGAATTTGAAATATGTGTACTTAGGTGTGAGGATCCCAGTGTAGAAGACAGACATGTAATTCCAACATTCTATTGTTCCAACCTAGGAGACCCTCTCATGATTAGCAACTGCATACCGTCCAGGGAATTCCATTTACAAATCACAGGTCTTGTGGGCCTTGATTGCCATCCAGTAGATAGTCATTAGTTGGCCTGTCACATGTGGAGTACTTGCAGCATTTGTTATGTGACTAATAGCAGTACAATGATGCACAGATCATTTAAGTAGGTACCCACCTTTTTGAGCATTGCTGTGCTGTTAGATAGTAGATGTGTAGGCTTTGTTGGCCTGTCATACCTCAGGGACATTCTATGATCTGTATTGTGATTTAGACTGTTTCAGCTAATTTCAAGGAAGTGTTAGAATATCATCTGTAGATTTCTCACACAATGAAGTCACTAATGTTTGGCTTTCTCTTTTTTTACAGCTGCCAATGAGATCAGCGAATTCCAGAGGGGGGCAATGCATTACTGCCACGTACTAGATGTGGAGTCTGAGTTCCGCAATATGGCACGGCGTTATCACCATGAGAGAGCCACAGGGGTCTGGAGGGCATTTGCCCAAGGGGGTCCTTCCTTTCTCACAACAGCCACCCCCACTAGCACAACTGCTAAGACCACAGTCACCCAAAGGATGACAGCCACTGTTGCAGGTCCGTCAACCTCATCTGCTCCAGGTCCACAGACAGAAGCTCCTGCACCTCCCCCTCCAAGCACGGCACTGGCACCAGCACTGCCCTCAACTAGTGGAACACAGACAACCCCATCTGCTGTAATTGACAATGCAGAATTTCAGTCGATGAGACATGACATGCAATGGATGTTGTGCAGGATGGACAGGCTGCAGCAGGAGGTGTCCCACAATAGCAGGAGTCTGCGGGGTATAAAGAAGATCCTGTGGATGGCACATTTGTGACTTTTGGACCCTCAGCCATGATTCCCTCCTCTCCCTCCTCTTTTCTGGTTCTTATCTTTAGTGGGTTTAGGGGGCTTAGTGTTAGGTTAGAGTAGGTTGTTAGTTTAGTTAGTATAAGTGGGTTGGGTGGAGGGGGTTATATTATTACATGTGTATTTTTGTGGGTAGGTGGGTGGGGGATGATGTTGGGTTTATGTGTATAAAAAAAATACAAAAATATATATATTTGTTTAGGATAAGATAGTATGGGGGTCATTCTGACCCTGGCGGTAATTACCGCCATGGCGGAGGTCGGCGGTAGCACCGCCAACAGGCTGGCGGTGCTCCGCCGGGCATTCTGACCGCGGCGGTACAGCCGCGGCCAGAAGCGGAAAGCCGGCGGTGTACCGACGACTTTCCGCTGCCCATGGGAATCCACCATGGGGATTCTGACAGCCCATACCGCCATCCTGTTCCTGGCGGTTCACCCGCCATGAACAGGATGGCGGTATGGGGTGTCGTGGGGCGGGCCCCACAAAGAATTTCAGTGTCTGCTTTGCAGACACTGAAATTTGCGACTGGTGCAACTGCACCCGTCGCACCTTCCCACTCCGCCGGATCCATTCTGAGCCGGCTTCCTCGTGGGAAGGGTGTTTCCCGCTGGGCTGGCGGGCGGACTTTCGGCGGTCGCCCGCCAGCCCAGTGGGAAAGCCAGAATGACCGCCGCGGTCTTTTGACCGCGGAGCGGTCTTTCGGCGGGAACCGCTTGGCGGGCGGTGACCGCCGTCCGCCGCGGTCAGAATCACCCCCTATGTGTTTAGGTTAGTATATGTTGTCCTTCGTGTGTCCCGTCATATAAGGAGGGTGGGGGGTTGATGTTTAGAGGGCTTAGTTAAATGTGAGAGGTAAGTTTAGATTAGGGTTGTTATAGCCAGTTGTGGGTATTGTATAGTTAGGATAGGTTAGGTTAGTTCAGGTGTTTCTCCTAGTTTTAGTATCCTTTATTACTGTCAAATAAATTTTTAGGTACTCCTTTACAGTATGTGTTATATGCTTGGGTATCAGGGCCTTGGCATGGGTGAACATTGTCAATGTAGTATTTGCATTTGTGTTCCATCCTGCATTCGAATCCCATTATTGACATGGTTATTCACATTCCTAATGTGCAGTCACATTGGCAGCTAAACCAAAGCTACTTCTCTATGCATCTGCCATCCATTGCACCCACCACTCAAGGTTACTATGGTTCCCAATGTGTTGTAAAGTTTGGATGTGTTTTTAAATCTGTCATCGTTTGAGACCTGAATTGGAATCTTGGGCACTGTGGTACGTCTGCCTGCAGCCTGATATTCATGTGAACCCTGATAAGCTGAGTGATGTTATAATCTTATGTAGTATTGTATAGATAACTCACACCTATCATTTCTTACATTGCACTCCCAGGTTACATATTGGTCCATACACTTGTACACATCCATTCCTGCTGTATGGTGTGTGTGTGTGTGTGATGAATGTTTATATTCAGATGTCACATACATAAAGATTGTCTTGAAGGGAATGTTGGCCACATTGATTTTCAGCTTATACATACCTTGAAGCTGACTTTTTCAGTCCAACACAGCATTATACTGTTAGTTTTCAATTTACTTCAGAAATAAGCCTCAGGAAGTGCAGATGATGATACTATCCAGACCCCAGAGCGTAGTTATCAGCCCACAATTTTTCAATACAGTTGTATTGACATTCTATGGCCATTGACATGTGACATACATCACTAATCTCCTACACAGTTGATGTGTCACATTACACAGAGACAAAGTGGTTGTGTAAGTGCTATTTATTTTAAAGTGCTGTAGTGCAATATTTACGTAGTCCAGGACCGTGAGCCCATTAGTGTGACACCTTCTATTGTGATGCTACACAAGTGCAATGGGACATGCCATTGGACATGCTGGAGTGAAGTGTCATACAGTGCAGAGGAACATGAATTGCCAATTAGGTAGTGAGAGACAATCACAGATCATAGTGCCAAGGTAAAAAGTGTGCTGGAGAACAGTGCATGTGACCAACTGTTGCAAGAATGGCATGTTAACAAGCACAGGACATAGGATATCAGTGCCCATGTGGCATGGACTGGTGCTACCGGGTACTCCCACGGGTGAAGGTGATCTGTTCCACGTCTTCATCTTCTGATGTGTGTGTCGTCTCCTCTGCTCTTGGGGGTGGTGGGTTTGAAGGAGCAACACACACATCAGTGTTTGAAGACGTGGAATCAGAATTCCCTGTTGCGGCCAACTGTGGGGCTATTACGGGCATTACTGCAGCAAGGAGGAGCTGCTGGTTCTTGAGTATAGCAGCTACATCACTGTGGTAGGCAGCCAGGATGGCCCTGAGGAGGTCATGATTGCATTCGTACACGCAGTGAAAGGTTTGGGGTGCTAGGTGTTGTGGCAACTCCCTTACTGCAGTGGTGAATTCCCTTACACTTTGTTGTAGTCCTTGCAGGATGGGTGTTAGCGCTTACATGGTTGCTGCCTGTTCTGCAGATGACATTATGCACGAACTCATCCCCTCAAGGCTGGGTGCCATATTTTGCATCCCCACCCTCACCTTCTTGCCCAGCTCCTGCTGTACTACAACTACAGTCCCCTCAAAGGTGGAACCAGTGTCCTCAGAGTCCTCAGCTGGGTTGGAGCTGGCAGGTCCTACTATTGGGGTGGTGAGTGGGTCCTCTGTGATGGCTGCTACTTGTGTGCTCCTCCTTGCGACTGAAGGTGAGGTCTGGAGGGTTCCAAGGACATCTTGGTGGGTCTGCTGGCTAATGTTTGTCAGCTCATCATCCATGTCATCAGGGAAGTAAAGGACAGGCATATCCCCAGGAGAGCCTTCGTCCTCCTCAATGGGATATTGTACAATTAGTGTGTCTGTGTTGTGGCATTTGTAATGTGACGTTCCTGACTTCCTATTAGTTGAGCATTGTAATCTTGGTTCCTGTTTATAGTTCCTGTCATTAATATTAGCATACTCACAGGCCTATGCCCCACCTGCATGTCACATGCAGTGTGGGCAGTTTGGGAAATTGTCTGCGTCACATCATCTAGGTGTAGGTTCTGTCCAAATTGTATGTTACCACCTTCTTGTCCTACACAACCCTCAGTCTACTTCCATTTTCATAGTGAGGCCTTGCACTGGCTGTGGTTGTTCTGATGACACTTGCACCACACTTAACAATCTGGAACTGACCCAGTCTCTGATATTTCACATCCACCTATATGTTGCTAAAACCTAGCATACACTATGTATAACATTGGCATGGCACGATACAGGTGTCAGCATTGGTAGTGCGCACTGCTGATGTTAGGGAATGTGTGCTACATTGGATTGCACTGATGTTCCTAGCAGTGTTCCATTTCCTCTTATGACTGTGCGGGTGTGTTTAACTAGCTAGACACATATGTCCTTCCCCTCAATGCTGTTGTCTTAGCAGTATGACAGTTGGGATGTTGCAAGGTGGCATTGCAGCTATTGTAACACTGGCATGGGGTTGACCCTTAAATGGGCAGTATGGGTATGATATTACTGCTGTGTACCTCATAATGTTAATAACAATACCTGATGTTTACAGCGCCTATGGACATGGGCATTTGCCAGGATTTGCACATTGTTAGTAATTACAGGGGATTGATAACTTCGTCATCCTGAACCCTCTATTTTGGGTGTGTTTGAACCATAGGCACGTAACTGCTACTTGACCTGCGCACAAAGCACAGATGGTAGTGGCAATTGTTGTCAATGGTAAATACCACTTGCGGATATGGCCTGACACTGGAAATTGAGCCCTAGTTCATGTAGCGACAATACCAGCTGTTGTGTGACAGCAGGCCTGTTTTACGTTGTACCCTACCCTCCTGGACTGGCTTGGCCTTTCCAACAGCCTTGGCATGGCAGACTACCCCCATGCAAAGGTTGTTGGTGTCGTGTTGTGCTGTGCCCCAGGTTTCCCCTGCACAGGCCATGCACCCGTGCCGTGCCCCTTTGCCCTTTCCATTACCTGATTATCATGGCTGACATGCATTGTGTAGTAGGTATGTCCACCCCCTGTTTGCAGTTAACATTTAGGCATTTTTGTCCCCCATGCAACTTACCCTGCATCTCTGTTGTTTACTGGTAGTCTGCGCTGTCCTATCCTTGAATCCCTGTGACGATCTCCTCAGGGATGATGGCTAGTATGTTTGCAGCGCCTATAGACATGAGCATTTGACAGGATTTGCTCTTTTTTATTCATTACAGGGGATTGATAACATTGCCATCCTGAACCCTCTAATTTGGGTGTGTTTAATCCATGGGCACGTAACTGCCATTAGCTACTTGACCTGCACACACAGCAGAGGTGGTAGTGGCAACTGTTGTCATTGGTAAATACCACTTGTGGATATGGCCTGAGACTGCAAATTGAGCCCTAGTTCATGTAGCAACAATACCAGCTGTTGTGTGACAGCAGGCCTGTTTTACGTTGTACCCTACCCTCCTGGACTGGCTTTGCTTTTCTAACATCCTTGGCATGGCAGAGTACCTCCATGCAAAGTTTGTTGGTGTAGTGTTGTGCTGTGCCTCAGGTTTGCCCTGTACAGCCCATGCTCCCGTGCCATGCCCCTTTTCCCTTTCCACTACCTGATTATCATGTCTGACATGCATTGTGAAGGAGGTATGTCCCCCCGCTTACAATTAACATTTAGGCATTTTTGTCCCCCATGCAACTTACCCTGCATCTGTGTTGTTTACTGGTAGTCTGCACTGTCCTGTCCTTGAATCCCTGTGACGATCTCCTCAGGCATGATGGCTGCCACCATCTCCTCCATGTGGTCCAGGGACTCCTGTGGTGCTAGACTCCCACCTCCAGTCTGCAGTGCTGCATTTCTGTTCATTGACATCTTTTCCTTGGTCCTGAGCTTGCAGTCATGCCAGCGTTTCTTGCACTCAGTGACTGTTCTCCATACTTCTGCCACACTATTGCCTCCCTCCTCCCAATTGGCAATATTGAGGTGACAAAAAGTTGATGCTGGTGTTCCATCACCTCTTTCACCAGTATTTCCTGCTCCTCTGCACTGAACCGGCACTTCCTTTTCTTCTTATCCCTCTGCTGGGTCTTGTCTGGGTCCTCCTGGCTGGTTCCTGGTCGGTTCCAGTCTCCCTGGGGTCTCTCATGGCTTGTGGGATCCATTTTGGGGCTCCTTAGCACATTTTGCTCTGTTTGCGCCGCTTTTTGATACTATTGCGGCAAAAAAAGGCGCATATCTGGTTTGCGACATCGTAAACCGGATAAAAGTTATTTTCGCCGCATTAATGTCGTTTTTCATTACGACTTGGCGCAATGGTTAGAGTAAAAAAAATTACTCTAACCCATGGTTTGCGCCACGGAGCGTCAAACTATAAATTTGAGTCCCAGGTGGCACAAAGAAATGGCGTTAGCTGGCGTTAAACTTTTTGAAGCAAAACTGCGCCAGCGCAGTTTTGCGTCAAAAAGTATAAATATGGCCCTAAGTTAGAGATCACAAAAAAGAAGAAAAATTTCAGGGACAGAAACTTTTTAGTCAGCAAACTAATCAGAAATTTCTCTTATTGCAAGCCTAGATGTGAAAGGGAAGCTCGCAACATACACGGAGATTCTTCTTACAGGCACCACTGGTGTGTGAGCAAGAAAACATGGATTCAGTAGGTACGAACATATCGGTGATCATAAAGTGATTTAACAGCAAGTTCAATTCAGCCTCAAACATTCCAAGGAAACATAATCACATTTGTAATCTATGTCATCAGCATGACATAATGCTTTTAGTGAGACTGTTGAAGGAGGCAGCAGTGAGTTTCTTAGCAGACTATCAGTACCACAAATATAGTGTGAACATAAATATCATGCCTAAATATTGTTTACACCAATATTGATCCATTGACTGTAGATTTTGTATCAGAAAATCTAATGGGGCGGTATTTCTGTAAATGATATTTAGTACACAATGGTGGTCATTAAAAAATGGAATTACGACCGTGGCGGAAACTGCCAACAAAGACAGCCACTTTAACACTCTGACCGCCACGGCGGTGCAAACAAACAGCATGGCGGTCACCGACAACAGACAGGCGGAGGACAATGTACCACCCACAGTATCACAACCTACCAATCTGCCACCTTTTCCGGGGCGGATTCACCGTGAACAAAAACACAGCAGAAACAGGACTTAGAAGGGAAAACACTCACTTCTACACACCCCATGAGGAACAAGGACACCATGAAACCAGAGCTTCACATTTTCCCTGCCCTTATCTTCTTGCTCCTCTACCAGGAGCACGAATGCCGGCGGCGAAGACCACAGTGAGTACTGCACCTACAACACATGGTAGGGGGGAGGGAAAAATCAGGGGCATACACATGCAACACGCAACACCCCCACCCTCACCCACTACAACACACACACTAATACATGTTGATACATTACAGTTACACCCCCAAACCCCCCTGATGAATGCAAAGACAAAAGGAAATGAGTGTAACCATTGTAATATATTAAAATCCAGTACGCAAAAATATATATACACTATAAACAAATATATACACCAAGAATAGTAGTCCAGGTATTTCTCCATTGAAGTCCGTGGAACACTGGGCCCACACGGCATGGGCGAGGCCCACACTCAATACCCTAACATGACGGAGAGAACACTGCAGGGGCATCAGATAGCAATAAAACAGGCACCTCCGGGGGAAGGGAAAGGGGGGGCACCTCAGCCAGTTGAGTGCACGACACCAAATCCACGAGGGGGCCCCATGCCCACTGTTCAATCCTGGGGAGTGCAAAGCCACAGTCTCGCAAGTCTCTACAGTGGAAGCCACAGTCTCTCAAGTCTTTACAGTGGGTTGGTTGCCCACTGTTCAATCCTGGGGAGTGCAAAGCCACAGTCTCACAAGTGGATAAACAGTCTCCACTGGGTCTGGAGGGGGCTTTGTGCCCAGAGTGCTTCATCCTGCCAAGGACAAAGGTAGTGGATGCCTTTCTCCACTGGTTCTGGAGGGGGCTCTGCGCCCAGAGTGCTCCATCCTGCCAAGGACAGAGGTAGTGGATGTATCTCTCCACTAGTTCTGGAGGGGGCTTTGTGCCCAGAGTGCTTCATCCTGCCAAGGACAGAGGTAGTGGATGTGTCTCTCTACTGGTTCTGGAGGGGGCTTTGTGCCCAGAGTGCTTCATCCTGCCAAGGACAGAGGTAGTGGATGCCTTTCTCCACTGGTTCTGGAGGGGGCTTTGTGCCCAGAGTGCTTCATCCTGCCAAGGACTGTGTGAGTGGATGTATCTCTCCACTGGTCCTGGAGGGGGCTTTGTGCCCAGAGTGCTTCATCCTGCCAAGGACAGAGGTAGTGGATGTATCTCTCCACTGGTTCTGGAGGGGGCTTTGTGCCCAGAGTGCTTCATCCTGCCAAGGACAGAGGTAGTGGATCCACTGGTTCTGGAGGGGGCTTTGTGCCCAGAGTGCTTCATCCTGCCAAGGACAGAGGTAGTGGATGCCTTTCTCCACTGGTTCTGGAGGGAGCTTTGTGCCCAGAGTGCTTTATCCTGCCAAGGACTGTGTGAGTGGATGTATCTCTCCACTGGTTCTGGAGGAGGCTTTGTGCCCAGAGCGCTTCATCCTTCTAAGGACAGAGGTAGGGGATGTATCTCTCCACTGGTTCTGGAGGGGGCTTTGTGCCCAGAGTGCTTCATCCTGCTCGTGGCGGACTCAGTAGCGTCAGTGCCCTTGGCGCTCATGGGCCAGCGGTGCTTGTGGCGGCGGTGTCCTGTTCAGCGGTGCTTGTGGCGGCGGTGTCCTGTTCAGCGGTGCTTGTGGCGGGGGTGTCCATGGCAGCGGAGCTTGTGGCGGCGGTGTCCTGTTCAGCGGTGCTTGTTGCGGCGGGGTCCTTGGCTGTGACTCAGCTGCTGGCAGTCCTGTCTGGGCCAGCGAGGATGGTGCTGGCAGTGCTGTGTGGCCCAGCGTGGCTGGTGCTGGCGGTCCTGTCTGGCCCAGCGGGGCTGGTGCTGGGGGTGCTGTGTGGCACAGCGGGGCTGGTGCTGGTGGGCCTTTCTGGCCCAGTGGGGCTGGTGCTGGCGGTCCTGTCTGGCCCAGCGGGGCTGGTGCTGGCGGTCCTGTCTGGCCCAGCGGGGCTGATGGCGGTGGCCTCCTGGCCAGCGGAGCTGATGGCGGTGGCCCCTTGGCCAGCGGGGCTGATGGCGGTGGCCTGCTGACCAGCGGGGCTGATGGCAGTGGCCACCTGGCCAGCGGGGATGATGGCGGTGGCCTCCTGGCCAGCGGGGACGATGGCGGTGGCCTCCTGGCCAGCGGGGATGATGTTGGTCTTCTCCGCCGTGATGCTCTTCCCAGACTTACAGGGTTTCTTGTGCCCCTTCCCCACCTTGGAAGGTGTCGCAGCTGACTCCACACTCCCACCTGTTCCCCTGGGAGCGGCTTTGGGGGTTGGAGTCTTCCCCCTCTCCCGCCGGGCACTGGCCAACGTTTGATGCTTGACAGGTGGGGGACTGTCCGTGCTGTGGCTCCTTGCAACACTGGCTGCCCTGCTGCCTGGTGCACTCCAGAATCCGGTGACTACTGGCACCACTGGTCCCGGAGATGTTGTGGCTGAGGTGCTAGGTTGGGACCTGGAGAGTCGGGCCCTAGGAGACTGACAGGGTGGGGGAGGTGAGGGAAAGAGGTCAAGGGTGGACAGGAAAAGTTTCTTGGGAACACTGGGACGGGTAGCTGGAGGGGGTTTGGGAGTGGAGGAAGAGGTTGTGGTTGTAGGAGGTGTACGTTTGGTGACTTTGGGTGAAGGTGCATGCGCTGGATGCTGTCGTGAGGTGAATGGCTGTGGGTGGGTGTGTGCCTGCATTTGTGTATCTAGGGAGGTGGCATCACAGACACACTGGGAGAGGACCCAGAGGACGTGTGAATGGTAGTGGAGGTGGTGACTGCAAGTGAGCGGGTGTGGTGGTGAGTGTGCTGGTGATGGAAGTAGTAGCTGTAGATGGAGTGCATGCAGGTGTGAGTGGAGACGAGACTGGGAGGGAGGAGGGAGACAAGGAGGAGGGGGACACAGTGGAGGCAGTGGATGTTGGTGTGTCTGTGCATGTGTGTGATGCTTGCGTGAGTGCCTGTGGGCTGTGTGGTGCTTATGTTTGCCAGAGCTTCCCTTGTGTGTTGAGGTGTGTGCATGCTGGTCTGATGGTGTGCTTGGGGTAGGCTGAGGTACAGGGGTGTGGGTCTGGGTGGAGGAAGTTGGAGGGGGGAGGCTAGAGACAGGGACAATAGCTGCCATCAGTGCTGAGGCCAGAGTCTGAAAAGCTCACTGAAGGGCTGCCTGACCAGAATGAATGCCCTCCAGGAATGCATTTGTTTGTTGCAACTGCCTGGATGGCATTCAAAATGGTAGACTGCCCAACAGTGAGGGACCTGAGGAGGTCAATGCCCTCCTCACTGAGGGCAGCAGGGGTGACTGGGGCAGGGCCTAAGATGCCTGGGGAGAAGGTGATGCCCACCCTCCTGGGTGAGCGGGCACGGGGCAAAGGCTGAGGGGCTGCTGGGAGGGCTGGGCTGGTAGGGGGGGTGGTGGCTGTACCTGTAGATGCAGGGGGCACAGATGTGTCCGCCACCACAAGGGAGCTCCCATCAGAGGACGAGTCCGTATCACTGGTGTCAGCTCCTGTCCCCGCTGTGGAGCTCCCCTCGCCTTCTGTCCCACTGGTGAATTCCGAGTCTGTAGTCTTGCCCTCCAGGGCCATGTGGGATGCTGCTCCCTCCTGCTCTGGTGCCACCGCTCCTCCGCCTAATGATGCTAATGCACACAAGAACAGGGAGACCACAAAAAGGGGGTGGCGACAGAAGAAAGACATGTTGAGTGCATGCAATACCGCTACCGTTGGAGGACACGACAGACACAGAAGCCCCCTGCACTACGCCGTGCACTTGGGGTCCACTGTTCAATCTCTGGGACATGGCCTACAAGGGTATGGCCGACATCTACACACATGGATATCACAGGAGCCTGACTAGGTGTAGTTGGCACTGTACACAGGTGGGGTGCCACAGGGTCTGCCAGAAGAAGGGGACCTAACTAGCACACTCGCCCTGCCTAGTGAAACCCATAGCCCACCTCCCCCACCCAGACACCTCCACTGTGCGCTGAATCAGCTGAATGAGTGTGTACTCACCCCTTGTGGCTGCTGTGATGACCTCAAGCGCCCATCCAACTCTGGGTACGCCACCGCCCGGATCCTGAACATCAGGGGGGTCCTGGTGCGACGGGCACCCCTCCCACGTTGGGAGGCCATCCCCAGCTGGGCCTCCACCGTCTTCTTGCTCCAGCGGCAAATGTCCTCCCATCTCTTACGGCAGTGGGTGCTCCATCTGTGATAGACCCCCAGGGTCCGGACATCCTTGGTGATGGCATGCCAGATGTCCTTCTTCTGGTGAGAGCTGACTTACATGAATTGTACAGCGGAAAAAGAAAAGTTATTACCAACTGCACCATCACAGTCATTGGCCCCCATCTCTACCCTTGCCATGTGGCTCTTGCACTCACCATCATTTCATGCACGCCTCAATCTCTCCCCCCATCTTTCATCCACCGCACTCCACACAGGCATAGCCCATACAGCATGCTCCCAGTGTATTTACCTGTTTGTCTGGAGGACCGTAGAGTAGCGTGTAGTGGGGGAGGACCCCATCCACTAGTTTGTCCATCTCCCAGATGCATGAGCCATTGTCTCTTCCAGACTGAGGTCACAGCAGCACTTGCAGTGTAGGTCCTCTCCTGTCGAAGATCAGGTATCGAGTGATTGAACAGATAGAAAATGGCGGTCACGTCCGTGGCGGTGCGTACCGTCACCACCGGCGTACATCATCATTGGCTCCTGGGACCCATAGGGTCCAATGTTAACCAATGCAGAATTGCGCTGCGGTCTTCGACCGCCTACCGCGACGGTGTACAACGCCAGCGCAGTTACCTCCCACTTTACAGGTCAGGCAGCCGCCACTTCAGGGGCCCACATGGTTTAATTTTTAACTGCGTCACACATACCTAGGCCTTGCCTCAACACTCATACATGCAAATTTCGGATTAAGAATCGTGTTCTGTGTAAGCTGTGGGTACGTACCTCGGAGTTGGTTGACTCTGTGCTCGCTGTTGCCCTTCATAGGCACCGTCCGCTGGGACATGTGAGGAGATGGCAGCATCCTCCGGTGTACAGACTGCTGGTGGACCTGTTGACAATGGAGGAAAGACATGTGATCAACACCTACAGGCTTGATCGTGCCACAATCCTGGAACTGTGTGCCCAGTTGGAGCCAGATCTGATGTCAGCTATCCGCCACCCCACAGGAATCCCCCCTCTAGTGCAGGTGCTGTCAGCACTCCATTTCCTTACAAGAGGGTCTTTTCAAACAACAGTGGCCATAGCATCAGGGATGTCCCAGCCTATGTTTTCCAACGTGTTGTCCAGAGTGTTGTCTGCCCTGCTGAAACACATGCGGAGCTACATCGTTTTCCCTCAGGTGGAGGATTTGCCTACAGTGAAAGGTGATTTCTATGCCCTGGGACATATCCCCAACATCATAGGTGCCATTGATGGGACACATGTGGCTTTGGTGCCCCCCCGCAGGAGTGAACAGGTGTACAGAAACCAGAAGAGTTATCATTCGATGAATGTGCAAATGGTGTGTTTGGCAGACCAGTACATCTCCCATGTGAATGCCAAATTCCGTGGCTCAGTGCATGGCGCTTACATCCTACGGAATAGCAGCATCCCTTATGTGATGGGTCAACTCCAGAGGCACCGTGTGTGGCTATTAGGTGAGCACCTGGAAGCAAGTCAGTGGGAATGGTTGTCTGGGTCTGGGGATATCCCTACAGGTTAGTGTGTGTCTAACAGTTGTCCCTCGCCATTTGCAGGTGACTCTGGTTACCCCAACCTGTCATGGCTACTGACCCCAGTGAGGAATCCCAGGACAAGGGCAGAGGAACGCTACAATGAGGCCCATGGGCGAACTCGGAGGATTATAGAGCAGACCTTCGGCCTCCTGAAGGCCAGCTTCAGGTGCCTCCATATGACAGGTGGATCCCTATTCTACTCACCAAAGAAGGTGTGCCTGATCATCGTGGCCTGCTGTATGCTTCACAACTTAGCTTTGTGACGACAGGTGCCTTTTCTGCAGGAGGATGGTCCAGATGGAGTTGTTGTGGCAGCTGTGGAGCCTGTGGACAGTGAAGACGAGGAAGCAGAAGAAGAGGACATCGACAACAGGAACACGGTGATCCTGCAATACTTCCAGTGAGACACAGGTAAGAATACAAACCTGGCTACTACATGTACTTTAACACTACTACCTCTCTACTGTCTGTCCTTTTCACCCAGTGTATGGTCACTGAGTTGTCACTTTCCGTTACGATTTCACAGATGCGGGTTCCACTGTGTGACATCTGCTTTGTTTCCTGATGGACTAGAGCTGTGTGACATAGGTATGTTGACATTGCAATTGAAAGAGCATTTTGATATTGTAATTGCTAATACACTATTTCGAAATCACAGACAAACTCCAAATTGTTTTGTGCTTTAAGGGTGTTTATTTAAGTGCTCAATATTGGAGGGTGCTGTAAAATGGTGAGGGGCAATTGTGGAGGAATGTCCATGGCAGAGTCCAGTCTATTAGTCTCGCAGGTGCATTGCCCAAATGGGCATAGGAAGTGGAGCTGGGGCAGTTTGAGGATGGACAGGGTGACAAGGTGGGACAGAAGGATGACAATCAGGGTGGTCTCATTTCTTGGCAGGGGTCTTGGCATCGTTCTCTGTCTTTGTCCTGGATCTCAGGACCGTTTGTGGGGTGGTTCTCCCTCTGCAGGGGGTGGGGTGCTGGTGTGGTGGTCCTGTGGCGGTGCCTCCTGTCCACTAGCGCCGGCAGAGGTGGTGGGCAGTTCATCATCCAGGCTACTGTCAGGGGCCCCTTGTTGTGCCATAGTGTCCCTCCTGGTGTTGAGGACTTCCTTCAGCACCCCTATGAAGGTGCCCAGGGTGGAAATGATGGATCTGAGTTCCTCCCTGAGGCCCAAATACTGTTCCTCCTGCAGCCGCTGGGTCTCCTGAAACTTGCCCAGTACGGTTGCCATCGTCTCCTGGGAATGGTGGTAGGCTCCCATGATGTTGGAGAGGGCCTTGTGGAGAGTGGGTTCCCTGGGCCTGTCCTCCCCCTGTCGCACAGAAGCCCTCCCAGTTCCCCTGTGTTCCTGTGTCTCTGTCCCCTGGACCGTGTGCCCACTGCCACTGCCCCCAGGTCCCTGTTGTTGGGGTGGTGGGTTAGCCTGGGTTCCCTGTAGTGGTGGACACACTGCTGATTGACGTGTCCTGGGGACAGAGGTCTGGGCCCGCTGGGTGGGTGCTGTGCTGGTGTTTCCAGAGGGGGGAAGCTCTGTGGTGGCCTGTGACTGTGTCAGGGGAACCAACTGTCCCGAGGTCCCAGATGGGCCGGGCTGGTCATCTAGATCCAGTTGGACAGAGCTGCTGTCATCAATGTGGGCCTCTTCTGTTGGTGGTGTGGACATGTGTGGACCCTCCTGTCCGGTGACATTAGGTAGGAGTCCTACAGAGGTATAAAAGGATGTTTATTGCATCTCTGTGTGCCATGGTGTGCAATGGGTGGGTGACCGTGTACCCCAGTGCTTGCATTCCTGTGTGGGACCTTGTGTGATGGTGGTTTAGGGGGGTGTATGGGTATGTGCAGTGGCCATGCTTTGGTGATGGGTGTCCATGCTTTGTTGTTGCATGCAGGGCTTGGTGTTGGGATGTGTGGTTTGTGATATTGAGACATTTGTGAGGAGTTGGAGTGATGGGGGTGAGGGCGAGGGTGGGGGTATGTGATGGCATGCAGGTAGGGTGGGGGATATAGTAGTAACGCATTGCCTTACCAGAGTCCATTCCTCCATCTACTCCTGCGAGGCCCTCCGGATGCAGAATCCCCAAGACTTGCTCCTCCCATGTTGTTAGTGGTTGGGGAGGAGGTGGGGGTCCACCGCCAGTCCGCTGAACCGCAATGTGGTGTCTTGAGACCACGGCACGCACCTTCCCCCGTAGGTCGTTCCACCTCTTCCTGATGTCATCCCTATTTCTTGGGTGCTGTCCCACTGCGTTAACCCTGTCCACTATTCTTCACCACAGCTCCATCTTCCTAGCTATGGAGGTGTGCTGCACCTGTGATCCGAATAGCTGTAGCTCTACCCGGACGATTTCCTCCACCATGACCCTGAACTCCTCCTCAGAGAACCTAGGGTGTCTTTGCCGTGCCATGGGGTGGGGTGGTGATGTGTGGGGTTGTGTGTGTAGTGATAAGTGGGGTGATATTTAGTGGTTTGTTGTGTGAGGTGCGTGGAAGTTATGTGTGTGATGGTATTGTGTGCCTGTGGATGCTTGGTAGTAGTTTGTAGTGTCTCTCTCTGGAATTCTTTCGGTATTTTGGTCGTAGGGGTTTGTGGGTGATGTGGGTGTGTGTTTTATATAGTAATGGGTGTGTGGGAGCGGTGTGTGTATGTGTATCAGGTGTGTGTATTTTGAATTGTCCAATGTGGCGGTGTTTTGTAAGAGTGTGTATTTTGAGCGCAGCAGCGTGTACCGCCAATGGAATACCGCGGATGAAAGACCGCCGCGTGGATTCGTGGGTCGTGATAGTGTGGGCGTATTTCTGTTGGGATGACGGTGGAGGTTTTGTTTTCACCAGTTTATCACTGACCTTTGGTGTGGCGGACTTGTGTGGGTGTCTCAATTTTGGCAGATTCTGAGCAGTGGGTCATAATGACAGTGGTGGAATTCCGCGGCCGCAGCGGTGTGTTGGCGGCTACTACATGGCAGTAAGCGGCTTTTACCGCCAATGTTGTAATGAGGGCCAATATGTTTGTCAGTAGACATTTAGGCCACAATATGCTGGTACCACAGGGACTCAGAACATAATGTAAATCAAGATAAGAACAACAAAGATGACCAACACAATTTCAAGATCTTTCTTTCCTAACCTCTAAAAATGCATGTCAATGAAGACCAACTGCTCCCCCCTTCAGAGCCCATCCAATCAATAATTTTATGTAAGCTTTAATGGTTTTTCTCATTTGTTTAATCTCTTCATATATTTCTAAAGAAACTTATGGAATGAAAGCAAACATTCTGAACCTACAGGTGCACAAAATTCACCAATGGCAGTCAAGAGCAAATTAAAAGCCAGGCTATTCATTAAAATTACAGTTGATTGTGCTTCCAATTTGTCAAAGATCAATCCAAGGGTAACTGCAATAGATTTACCTACTTGTTCCAATACCTTAGCCAGTTGTGGGATTTCATAGTTAATCCTATACCCTACCTAGAAAACAGAATGGCAGGGAATTCAGCAGTCTCTGAAATTTCTTGGGGCAACCTTTTACGGAGATAATGAATTATAGCTGCATTGTGACCAACAGGATGGTATAGTAGGAACAGGGTCCAGACCAGGCCTGTGATAACCATGCAGAGGCCCAGTTATCACAATTGAAGAACGTTCCAGGAAGATCATAGGCACAGCTGCGGTTATAGCACACTCCAGGTGAAAGCTTGAAGTAATTAGGAGGCAGCTCGGAATTGGGTCAGGAAGAATACGAAAAGTCGCACTCGCTATGGCACATACAGATAGTGGCATTTCTAGTTTCATAGCCCAATTCATAAGCAGTGGCTGCAAGATGGACAGCAAGGATGAGATATGCTGGTAGGAACACTAAAAGACCCCAGTTTTGAAGGGCAAGCAGACAGAGGAATTGTCACGTTTTGGGAGTAGTACAGTGTATGTTTTTTTCAAAGCATTGCTTTTCTTTGTTAAGATAGTCAGAACCATGGGCACTCAGAGGCAGTGGGCAAGTAGGCAGAGAACCAACATGCTTGTACTACTACAGGAAAAGGAGAAAGCTGTTGTTACCATAGAATGATTGTAGGTACCAAAAGTGGTCAGCAGGCTTAGTACTGCTGATTTTCTCATGCCTGCCACCCAACCTTTCCAAACACAGTCACACAGTAAGCCACCCAATGAGGCTCACAGCAAACAGGACCTGACAGACCCAGCATATCAGGAAGCTGGGGGATTTCCGAATAAAGGAATTGTCTGTGGTAGCAGTGGGCCACAGAAAGGGCTGCATTACAGTGAGAACTCTGCAGCTGAGCTGCAATGCCAGGGGCATTCATAAGCTCTGGATCAGGAGCACAGTGAATCAATGAGGCAACAGTAATCTGCTCAGCAGGTTTAGAATCTCCTCATTTGACAGAAACAGATGCAGCAGTAGCTTAGCTGACAGGTCCAGAGTCTTTTGGTTCAGTGGTCAGAATGGAATGTCATGCACGAATTCCGGGAGGTGGTTCTTTGTACTTTATAGCAGCATTTGTGGTGGACAGGCTTATGTACGGACCTTGCCAGTGGGGTTGGCGTGCAGACCTTTATTGATAAACCTTCACCTGCAAGCATTTGCTAAGATCCAGATTGTCACAGGCTTAAGTCTGACAGGTAGGCAATATGGCTTGTACGAGTAAGCATAAGCTGCTGAGACAGTGAATCAGTTACTTTCGTTATTGCACTTTCACATCATCATTCAGGCACAAATCAAGAAAAGCTGGAGATATATGAGTGATGGAATGAAGAATCATAGGTCATTCCAGCAACAAAGTAGAGCATTGGTGCACTGAAGCCATGTTTTACTACACATTTTAACTATCTTATTTTTTCTACTAGTCTTGAACCTTTCTACTGTCCTAGAGAATTCCGGGTGGTAAGGACAATGAAGGTGCTGTTTGTTTGCTAAAGTCTTAAGCAAGCATCCTTGTGACTTCTTACACACAAGGAAATCTAAAACTGGTTAAAACGTAGCTGTTTCTTGGCTACAATGATTTCATCAGCTCAAGAACATGGATAGGCTTCATGCCATCCAGAAAACATACACACTAAAACCAAAACATGAGGCCAGAAGTACAAAATGCAGTTTTGCACTTTTTACCTAGCGACTTCATATAAATCGCTATTTAAGAAATGCAAAATGCTACATACTGACATACCAATTTCCTAATAGCGATTCCTAGGAAATGCAAAAACAGGGATGGCAAAGGACAAAAGCCTTCCTTGGTGCGCCCCAAAAATAGGGGTGCACCTGTAGAGCACAATATACCTAAGGGGCATGTGTGTGCTCTATTGCAATAAAAAAAGCTCTTCGGGTGCTTTTTTAAAATTGTACCTGATACCACTGGCTTCAAGTCAGTGGTAATTACATCTCCTAAATTCTTAAGTCACATTTAGGAACCACTTTGTACAGTAGAATAGTAAGCACAAATAGGGAATCCCTATTTGCGATTTCCTATTCTGAGAATCGAAAATTGTGATTTCTACAAGGTAGAAATAGAAATTTGTGATTCCTCAAGGGCTTTTGTACATAAGAAAATGCTGTTTTCATTTCTTAACAGCCCAAAACACCGATTTGGTCAACTGAGAAATGCAAAAGGTCTTTTTACACCTGGCCCATAGACATAGGAACAAAATTGGGGCATTTGAATTAAGTCATCTTGAACGTGGATCATAGGGCACCACAGAGGTGGGTGGGAAACAGATGTGGTTTGACACCCTTCCCAACGTTGTGTGTTTGGCAGATGGCACAGGAGTAACAATACTACTGAACAATGGCTGGGAAGAAGGAAAAACAGTCAAAACTAGAGCCACAGATCAGGCCATCCTGTCCTATGTGAGCCACATGATACAGCCAGGCAAGAGTCAGAAGTAGAACTTTGGGGCAACCACTCCCCCTTGCTTCCCCCTCCATACTCAAACATAATCCAATTTATTGTCCTTTAACTAAACACTTTTTTCTATATCAGGGTAACTCAGCAAGATCTTGGAAGGAAGACATGCCAGGATCAGTAACTTGTGATGCATTGAAGAATTCAAGATGACTTTAGAACTAGGAGGCAACAAAAAACATTTCAGCAGTTTGATCAGTGAGGGCACTCTGTTTAGACCTTTCAGCTTTTGATGACTGTTGAGCAGCACATTTATGAATATTAATCTTAAACTGCATGTGAAGCTCTTCAAGCAAACCCTTTACACAGGACCCATTTTTAATAGAGACTCCGCCAGCGGTAATGAGTCCCTGTTGCATTCACAGAAGCCTGACACTGTAGGCAACCCCACATGCTTACTATATAATCAATGAATATTGTTGAAGTTTTACAAGCAGATAGAATGCATGCACTAGTAAGAACAATTATTTCAACTACTTGGGCAGATTGGACAATAAGCAAGCTATATTTTTCAGCAAAGAACAAAATTCACACGGCATGGCTTGCAACTAAAGTACGTTTGTATCTGGTGTGTGGACCATCAACATAATGCACAAAGTCACAGTTTAGCCAAGTTACATCACTGAGCTAAATAAGAGGTTTGGTTAGGTAGGTGGCCATCAAGACACATCATGAGGTGTGCCCTATATGACATTGGAAAAAAGAGAAGCATTGTTCAATTCGGGTCATCATTCAAGCGAAATATGAGATGCAGATATCAAGAAATGTTCTTTTATTGACAGTCCTGACATTGAAAGATGCTGACCTTTGGTGGTCAATAACAATGAAGCAAAAGCATTAAATACAACAACAGTGAGAGGACATCTTAGTACAATATTATTAGATGCTTAAACTAGATGCATGTCGGTAACCACAGTGTGCACATACCGATGTAGGCCTGCCACTAAATCATCAAGAACAAAAGAATAATAAGCAATTATTTTTTATCACTATAATCTTAAACTCAGGCATCTGAAGACATAGGGGGTCATTCTGACCTCGGCGGTAAAAGGCGCCTACCGCCGGTCAGAAATCCTCCATAATCCCGCCGCGGTCGCGGAAACCCGCCACGGTCATTCTGACCCGCAGAAGGCAAACCTCCGAAAATCCGACCGCCACAACAGACCGCCAGACCAGCGGTCGGCGGAAAGGTGGAGGTGACAAAACCTCCACCGTCACGCCAACAGAAATACGCCCATGCCATTACGACCCACGAATCCACGCGGCGGTCATTCAAACGCGGTATTCCATTGCCGGGACACCCCGCCGCGGTCAGAATACACACAAACGAACAAAACTCAGCCACATTGGACGATTTGAATCCCACACACCTGATACACATACACACACCACTCCCACACACACAATACAATATAAAACACCCACCCACATCACCCACAAACCCCTACGCTAAAAAATTCGTAAAGAAGGCAAGAGCGAGACACCAGCATCCCAAAAATAACAGCCACAGCCACTCAACACCATCACCCACACACTATCCACACACAAAACAACACACACCACCACACTCAACTCACTTAAATACACATACTCCACCCCACACATCCTACACACCACCCCATGGCACCCCAAAGACAACCCCGCTTCACAGACGAAGAACTCAGGGTCATGGTGGAGGAAATCGTTCGGGTAGAGCCCCAGCTGTTCAGCACACAGATACAATACACCAGCATTGCCCGGAGGACGGAGCTATGGCAGAGGATTGTCGACAGGGTGAACGCAGTGGGACAGCACCCCAGAAATCGGGAAGACATCAGGAAGCGATGGAACGACCTACGGGGGAAGGTGCGTTCCATGGTATCCAGGCACAACATCGCCGTGCAGAAGACTGGCGGAGGACCCCCACCTCAACCCCCACAATTCACATCATGGGAGGAGGAAGTCTTGAACATCCTGCATCCTGACGGCCTCGCAGGAGTCGGCGGAGGAATGGATACTGGTAAGTTGAAGCTTCAATACTGCTTCCCCCCCACCTGCATGCCAAATCAGACCCCAACCCTCACCCCCATCCTCGAACCCCACCCTCACCCCCACCCCCATCCTCACCCCCACCTTCACCCCCACCACCATCCTCACCCCCACCACCATCCTCACCCCCACCCCCAGCACACCTATTCCCCGCCAATGTCTCACCATCACAACCCACTCATCCCAAAACCTAGGCCTGCATGCGTCCACTAAGCATGGACACCCATCACCAAAGCATGGCCAATGCATATACACATCCCCCCCACAAGCCACCCTCACCAAAGCCCCCACACACGAATGCCAGCACTTGGGGACACGAGAACCCACAGATACCCCCATATGCCACACATTGAAACTATAACCATACCTCTATACCCCTGCAGGACCCGACCGTCAACACACCGCGGCGGAGGGGCCAGAATTATCCACACCCCCCACCCAAGAGGCCGTCAGCGATGACAGCAGCTCTGTCGACCTGGACACCGATGACCAGCCCGGACCATCGGGGACCTCTGGACAGTCGGTTCCCCTCACACAGGCCCAGGCCACTACAGACCCAAACCCCTCTGGGAACACCAGCACAGCTCCCACCCAGCGGGCCCATGCCTCTGTCTCCAGGGCGCGTCAATCTGCGGTGTGTCTACCACTACAGGGCACCCAGGATAACCCACCACCCCAACAACAACAGGGACCTGGGGGCAGTGGTAGTGGGCACACCGGCCAGGGGGCAGAGGCCCAGGGAAACAGGGGAACTCGGAGGGCAGCTGTGCGACAGGGGGGGGAGGAGAGGCCCAGGGAACCCACTCTCCACGAGGTCCTCACCACCATCATGGGAGCATACAACCGCTCCCAGGAGACGATGGCGACGGTACTGGCCCGGTTCCAGGAGATCCAGGTACTGCAGGAGGAACACTATCGGGGGTACAGGGAGGACATCAGAGCCATCAACACCACCCTGGTTACCATGGTAGGGCTGCTGCAGGACCTCGTCAACAACAGGGCGGACACTGAACAACACCCAAGGGCCCCTGCCACTAGCCTGGACCAAGAACAGCCAACCACCTCCGCCGGCGCTAGTGGACAGGAGGCCCCCGCACAGCAGCAGCCCACCAGACCCCCACCTCCTGCAGGAGAAGAACCACCCCGCAAGAGGGCCCTGAGATCTCGCAAGAAGACAGAGTAGGATGTCAAGACCCCCGCCAGCAATGGATACCACCTGATGTCATCCCACTGTCCCACATTGTCACCCTGTCCATCCTTGAACTGCCCATGCTCCATCTCTCCACAGGCCTCTGGACAATGCACCTGTGTGACTGTTACTCTGGACTCTGCCATGGACATTCCTTCACCATAGCCCCCACCCACTTGAAACCACCCATCCCATTTTGAGCACTTCAATAAACACCTATTTTGCACCAAAATATCTGGAGTCTGGCTGTGATTTCAATAGATTGTAATTGACATGACAGTGCAGATATGTCCTTGTACATGGTGAAGTCAACAAACAGCTGCCACAAAGCTGTAGTCCATGGGGAAACGAAGCACAGGACTCGTAGTGGGGACCCCAGATCTGAAATAGGGAGGGAAAAGCCAAAACTCAGTCATCATACACTGGGGCAAATAGACAGGCAGCAGAGATGCTGGAGAGTAGTTAACATTTACTAAATTATCTTTGAAATGTTACCTGTGTCCTATTGGAAGTACTGTTCAATGATTCTGTCCCTGTTGTCTGTTTCAGCCCCGTCGTCTTCCTCCTCGTCACTCTCCTCAGGTTCCACCGCTGCCACAACACCACCGTCTCGACCATCCTCCTGCAGGAAAGGCACCTGGCGGCGCAAAGCCAGGTTGTGAAGCATGCAGCAGGCCACGATGATGTGACACACCTTCTTAGGTGAGTACATTAGGGATCCACCTGTCATATGCAGGCACCGAAACCTGGCCTTTAGGAGGCCAAAGGTGCGTTCGATCACCCTCCTAGTACGCCCATGGGCCTCATTGTACCGTTCCTCTGCCCTGGTCCGGGGATTCCTTACTGGGGTCAGTAGCCACGACAGGTTGGGGTACCCAGAGTCCCCCACTAGCCATACACGGTGTATCTGTAGCTGTTCCATCACGTAAGGGATGCTGCTATTCCTGAGGATGTAGGCGTCATGCACTGACCCTGGGAATTTGGCATTTACATGCGAGATGTACTGGTCAGCCAAACACACCACCTGGATGTTCATTGAATGGTAATTTTTTCTGTTCCTGTACACCTGCTCCCTGTCTCTTGGGGGAACCAAAGCCACATGGGTCCCATCAATGGCACCAATTATGTTGGGAATATGTCCAAGGGCGTAGAAATCACCCTTCACTGTAGCCAATTCGCCCACCTCAGGGAAAATGATGTAGCTCCTCACGGATTTCATCAGGGCAGACAACACTCTTGATAACACCTTCGAAAACATGGGCTGAGACATCCCAGAAGCAATTCCCACGGTTGTCTGAAATGACCCACTTGCCAAGAAATGGAGTACTGACATGACCTGCACCAGAGGGGGAATCCCTGTGGGTTGGCGGATGGGGGACATCAGGTCGGGCTCCAGCTGGGCACACAGTTCATGGATAGTGGCACGGTTAAGACGGTAGGTCAGGATAATGTGGCGTTCTTCCATTGTCGACAGGTCCACCAGCGGTCGGTACACGGGAGGATTCATCCGTCTCCTCGGCCAACCCAGCGGACGGTGCCTAGGAAGGACAACATGGAGCACACAGTCAAGCAACCCACAGGTACGTACTCACAGCTAGCACAGTATACGATTCTCTATGCAGTGAATGGCGTGTCTGAGTGGCTATGCAAGGCCTAGGCCTGTGTGACGCAGTTGAAATTGAGCCATGTGGGCCCTGGAAATGGCGGCTGCCTGACCTGTGAAGTGTGACAATGGGATGTGAGGTCAATGCGCTGGCGTGGCACACCGCGGCGGGCGGCGGGCGAAGACCGCGGCGCAAAGCCGCATTGGTTAACATTGAAGCCTATGGGTTTCAGGAGCCAATGGCGAAGGGCGCCGGCGGTGGCGGGACGCACCGCCGCGGTACGCACCGCCGCGGACGTCACCGCCATTTTCTATCTACTTATCCACTTGCGACTTGAACTTTCACAGGAGAGGACCTATACTGCAAGTGTTGCTGTGACCTCGGTCTGTAAGGGACAATGGCTGCTGCGCCTGGGGAAAGGGCCCCTGCCTTCACTGGAGAGGAGTTGGAGAAACTTGTGGATGGGGTCCTCCCCCAGTATGCGCTACTCTACGGTCCTCCAGACCAACAAGTGAGTTTAATTCAATATGGATTTGGGGCCACTGGCTGGCTTGGGGGCCTGGCGGGGGGCCTGGCGGGGATGGGGTGCATGTTGGGCCTGGCGGGGGTCCTGGCGGGGGGCCTGGCGGGGATGGGGGGCATGTTGGGCCTGGCGGGGGTCCTGGCGGGGGGCCTGGCGGGGATGGGGGGCATGTTGGGCCTGGCGGGGGTCCTGGCGGGGGGCCTGGCGGGGATGGGGGGCATGTTGGGCCTGGCGGGGGGCATGGCGGGGATGGGGGGCATGTTGGGCCTGGCGGGGGGCATGGCGGGGGGCCTGGCGGGGATGGGGGGCATGTTGGGCCTGGCGGGGGGCATGGCGGGGGGCCTGGCGGGGATGGGGGGCATGTTGGGCCTGGCGGGGGGCATGGCGGGGATGGGGGGCATGTTGGGCCTGGCGGGGGTCCTGGCGGGGGCCTGGCGGGGATGGGGGGCATGTTGGGCCTGGCGGGGGTCCTGGCGGGGGTCCTGGCGGGGATGGGGGGCATGTTGGGCCTGGCGGGGGTCCTGGCGGGGGGCCTGGCGGGGATGGGGGGCATGTTGGGCCTGGCGGGGGGCATGGCGGGGGGCCTGGCGGGGATGGGGGGCATGTTGGGCCTGGCGGGGGGCATGGCGGGGATGGGGGGCATGTTGGGCCTGGCGGGGGTCCTGGCGGGGGGCATGGCGGGGGGCCTGGCGGGGATGGGGGGAGTTGGGCCACTGGAAAGGAAAATGCTGACAAACTTGAACGTGGTATTTCTCCCTCCCTGTACGTGTCACATAGGTCCGCGCCCATGAGAAGATCGGGATTTGGCGTGCCATCGCCAAGGAAGTCCGGACCCTGGGGGTCCACCATCGACGGGGCACCCACTGCCGCAAGAGGTGGGAGGACATCCGCCGCGGGACCAAGAAGACCGCCGAGTCTCTGCTGGGGATGGCCTCCCAACGTAGGCGGGGTGCCTGCCGTCAACTGAGCCCCCTGATGTTCCGGATCCTGGCGGTGGCCTACCCTGAATTGGATGGGCGCGTGAGGGCAGCACAGCAGACACAAGGGGGTGAGTACAAGCATTATCTACTCTGTTGTCGCGCAGTGGAGGTGTCTGGTTGGGGGAGGAGGGCTGGGGGTCCCCCTAGGCCAGGGCGATATCTGTAGGCTGGGCACCCCCGTAAGCCCCTGTGTCCCCAGCCACCACCCTCAGTAGTTTGTCAGTACAGCCATCCCTGGGCCGTGTCATCCATGGGTGCAGTTGTCAACTCTAGGCGTGTAGGGCATGTTCCACGGAATGCGTAGCGGACCCCAAGTGCGCAACTTAGTGCAGGGGGCATCTGTGTCTGTCATGTCCGCTAACTGTACCGGAGATCCATGTACTCAATATCCCTTTATTTCTCTCTCCCCCCCCCTTTTTGTTTGTCTTTCTGTGCTTGTGTGCATCAGCATCATCAGGCGGAGGAGAAGTGGCATCGGGGCAGGAGGGAGCTGCATCTCACATGGCCCAGGAGGGCCATGCCACAGAGTCAGACTGGACCAGTGAGACGGAGGGCGAGGGGAGCTCCACGACGGGGACGACTGGACCCTGCAGCGACACGGACACGTCCTCGGAAGGGGGCTCCCTTGCGGGGGTGGCACCATCCGTGCCCCCCGCCATTACAGGTACAGCCGCCACCCAGCGCACCATCTCCGCCCTCCCAGCAGCCCCTCAGCGTTCGCCCCGTGCCCGCTCTGCCAGGAAGCCGGGCATCTCCTTCGCCCCAGGCACCTCAGGCCCTGCCCCTGTTACCCCCGCTGCCCTCAGTGAGGAGGTCATTGACCTCCTCCGAACGCTCATTGTTGGGCAGACTACCCTTTTGAATGCCATCCAGGGGGTGGAGAGGGAGGTTCATCGCAGCAATGCGTACCTGGAGGGCATTCATTCGGGTCAGGCTGCCCATCAGCGATCGTTCCAGGCTCTGGCCTCAGCACTGACGGCAGCCATTGTCCCTGTCTCCTGCCTCCCTCTACTAACTCCCTCCTCCCAGTCTCCTGTTCCTCTGCCTGTCCCACCCACACCATCAGACCAGCCTGCACACACCTCAACACCCAAGAGAAGCTCATCCAAACATAAGCACCACAGATCACGCAGACATTCACACACGCAACATTCCGATGCAGACATGCCAACAGTCACTACCACCTCTGTGACCCCCACCTCCTCGTCTCCCTCCTCCCTCCCTGTGACGTCTACACTCACACCTCCATTCACCTCACCATCAGCCAGTGTTTCCATCACCAGCACACCCTCCACTCCAGTCCGCACACGTGCAGTCACCACCCCCACTGCCATTTACACGTCCCCTGTGTCCTCTCCCACTGTGTCTGTCACCCCCTCTTCCACACCACACAAACGCAGCCACCCACCCACCCAACAGCCATCCACCTCACGAAAGCCTATCCCTCCTGCACCTGCACCCAAAGACAGCAAACGTGACTCACCTACAACCACATCCTCTCCCTCCACTCCCATTCCCACTGTACCTACCAATCTCCATTGTCCCAAGAAGCTCTTCCTCGCCACTACTAACTTCTTTCCTGACCCTGAGCCCCCCCCTCCTTCTCGTCGGGGTAAGAAGAGCACCTCAGCCACCACCAGCCCTGCAGCCCCCTTGACAAGGGTGCAGGGGTATTGGAGCCCGCCAGCCCGCATGTCTGGATCTTCGCCCAGCAGCAAGGGGACAGCCAGCCCACCCCCTGGGAAGAGGAGCAGAAGGCGGAAGGGGCGCCGCAGGAGCCCGCCTTCTACATCCCCCCCGGACACCACCCAGAGACAGTCACCAGCCACAGCTCCAAAGGGAGGAAAGGGCCACAGGCCCACGACTAAGGAGGGCAAGGGCAGCAAGTCAGAGAGGTCAGGCAGCAGGCCTGCTGCCCAGGAGGAGCCCACAACCCCCATAGCCGCTGCCCCGGGAGGAACCGGCACAGCTGCCCCGGGAGAGCCCACCACCCCCATAGCCGCTGCCCATGGAGGACCCAGCCCAGCTGGCCAGGAGGGCCCCACCACCCACAGCCCAGGTGGGCAGTGAAGGAGCACCATCCCCGCTGCCCAGGAGGGCACCACCAGGCAATTAGCAGTTGGCCATAGACCGTCCGCCGTCTCAAGAACCGCTGAACTAGGCCCTTCAAGGCAAGGACCGCTGAACTGGGCCCCGCCGTCTCAAGAACCGCTGAACTGGGCCCTTCAAGGCAAGGAGCGCTGAACTGGGCTCCGCCGTCTCAAGAACCGTGGAACTGGGCCCTTCAGGGCAAGGAGCGCTGAACTGGGCCCCGCCGTCTCAAGAACCGCTGAACTGGGCCCCGCCGTCTCAAGCACCGCTCCGCTGGGCCCCGCCGTCTCAAGAACCGCTCCGCTGGGCCCCGCCGTCTCAAGAACCGCTGAACTGGGCCCTTCAAGGCAAGGAGCGCTGAACTGGGCCCCGCCGTCTCAAGAACCGCTCCGCTGGGCCCCGCCGTCTCAAGAACCGCTGAACTGGGCCCTTCAAGGCAAGGAGCGCTGAACTGGGCCCCGCCGTCTCAAGAACCGCTGAACTGGGCCCCGCCGTCTCAAGCACCGCTCCGCTGGGCCCCGCCGTCTCAAGAACCGCTCCGCTGGGCCCCGCCGTCTCAAGAACCGCTGAACTGGGCCCTTCAAGGCAAGGAGCGCTGAACTGGGCCCCGCCGTCTCAAGAACCGCTGAACTGGGCCCCGCCGTCTCAAGCACCGCTCCGCTGGGCCCCGCCGTCTCAAGAACCGCTCCGCTGGGCCCCGCCGTCTCAAGAACCGCTGAACTGGGCCCTTCAAGGCAAGGAGCGCTGAACTGGGCCCCGCCGTCTCAAGAACCGCTGAACTGGGCCCTGCCATCTCAAGCACCGCTCCGCTGGGCCTCGCCGTCTCAAGAACCGCTCCGCTGGGCCCCGCCGTCTCAAGAACCGCTGAACTGGGCCCTTCACGGCAAGGAGCGCTGAACTGGGCCCCTCCGTCTCAAGAACCGCTGCGCTGGGCCCCGCCGTCTCAAGAACCGCTCCGCTGGGCCCCGCCGTCTCAAGAACCGCTTAACTGGGCCCTTCAGGGCAAGGACCGCTGAACTGGGCCCCGCCGTCTCAAGAACCGCTGAACTGGGCCCCGCCGTCTCAAGCACCGCTCCGCTGGGCCCCGCCGTCTCAAGAACCGCTCCGCTGGGCCCCGCCGTCTCAAGAACCGCTTAACTGGGCCCTTCAGGGCAAGGACCGCTGAACTGGGCCCCCCCGTCTCAGGAACCGCTGAACTGGGCCCTTCAAGGCAAGAACCGCTGGCCCTTTGGCAGACGTGGCAGGGCAGGATCTATCTCGGGCAGGGCTGCAGGATGTCCTCTGGCCAACTTGCCTCCTCCAGTGGCAGTGGGGTCTGTTATGGACTGTATGGACTGTGGCTTTGCTCTCCCCAGGATGGCCCAGTGGGCAGGCCACCCACTGTATGGACTGTATGGACTGTGGCTTTGCTCTCCCCAGGATGGCCCAGTGGGCAGGCCACCCACTGTATGGACTGTATGGACTGTGGCTTTGCTCTCCCCAGGATGGCCCAGTGGGCAGGCCACCCACTGTATGGACTGTTTGGACTGTGGCTTTGCTCTCCCCAGGATGGCCCAGTGGGCAGGCCACCCACTGTATGGACTGTATGGACTGTGGCTTTGCTCTCCCCAGGATGGCCCAGTGGGCAGGCCACCCACTGTATGGACTGTATGGACTGTGGCTTTGCTCTCCCCAGGATGGCCCAGTGGGCAGGCCACCCACTGTATAGACTGTATGGACTGTGGCTTTGCTCTCCCCAGGATGGCCCAGTGGGCAGGCCACCCACTGTATGGACTGTATGGACTGTGGCTTTGCTCTCCCCAGGATGGCCCAGTGGGCAGGCCACCCACTGTATGGACTGTATGGACTGTGGCTTTGCTCTCCCCAGGATGGCCCAGTGGTCATGGAGTCCCCTTGTGGATCTGGCGTCGTGTACTCAAGTGGCTGAGGTGCCCCCCCTTCCCTTCCCCCTGAGGTGCCTGTCCTATTTTCTTTCTGATGCCCCTGCAGTGTTCTCTCCGTGGAGTTCTTGTCGTGGGACTGGGCCTTGCCCCTTTGCACAGGACCCCTGTGATCCACGGACAGTGGTTGGACTACATTTAGTAGCTGTATATATTTTGTACATAGTTTATTTATTTATTGGGATTACTGGTGTCCATATTTCAATATATCTGCCCGTTTAAGATCTCTTCTTTTGGTCTTTGCATTATTTCGGAGGGGGGTGGTTTGTGGGTTGTGACAGCGATCTGTGGGAATGCATTGATGTGTGTGTTGTAGTGGGTGTGGGTGGGTGGGTGTGTGCCGGTAATCTTTTCCCTCCCCTCTGTCGTAGGTGCAGTACTCACCGATGTCTTCCGCGCCGCCGGGCGTGCTCCTGGTATATGAGCAGGAATAGGAGTGCGGGGATGACCTGCAACTCTGGTTCCATACTGCCGGAATCTCGCGTGGAGTGCGTAGAGGTGAGCGTTTTCCCGTTCGCAGTCTGTTTCCGCCGTGTTCTTATCGGCGGTGCTCCCGCCCCGGAAAAGGTGGCAGATTGGTGGGTCGTAATAGGGTGGGCGGTACATTGTCTGCCGCCTGGCTGTTGGCGGGAACCGCCGCGCTGTTTGTTTGTACCGCTGTGGCGGGCGGAGTGTTAAGTTGGCGGGCTGTGTTGGCGGTTCCCGCCAGGGTCAGAATTGCATATTTTAGACTGCCGGCCTGTTGGCGGCTTGGCCGCCGCTTTATCACCGACCGCCAGGGTCAGAATGAGGGCTATACTGTCTCTCTAAGGGCAATAGAAAATGAAAATGAAATGTTTAGCTAAATCAGGTAATCCCAATGCAGGTACAGAAAACAATGGTGGTAATTATGACAATGGTGGTGACTGTTAAAGTGGCGTTAATACCTCCAACAGGCTGGCTGTAATTACTGCCAAATTATGACCATGGGCAATGTACTTCACCAACCTCCAGGGTGTTAACACCACTGACCACGGCGGCAGCCATCAACAGCCAGGTAGAAGCCAAGGTCCCACCCACAATATTTTGACATAGCAAACCGGCACGATTTCTGGGGTGGTACCAACGCCATCAAAAGCCTGGCGGAAACACTGCAAAGTAAACAAAAGACTCACCATAGGAGACACACAGAAGACCACTGCTGCCATTGAACAGGAACTGCAAGTCTTCCCAATGCTCTTCTACATTATGCTCCACCTGGAACACCAACGCCGATGAAGACGGTGAGTACAGCCACCTAGCACACAAGGGAGGGAGGGAGGAAAAGGGGAGTGACACACACACACACAACACACATGATTCACACATACACCATACACACAACCAGCTGCAGAGGAAAACCAATGTCACAGGACAAATGTCATATTAATGCAAGGACTACATTTAGGTTTAACTGATATTATAATTTGATGCCAACAGCCACCATATTGTCTATGTGAAAATAAAATAGGAGTAAATGTCCAGAAAGGGCCAACGGCCAGTCCAAAGTACAAAAGGCCCACATGGCCACAGGGCACAGTCCAAGCCCAACCTCAGCTGAAGTGGGAAACTTGCCCTCTAGTTCTGGATGGGGCTCCATGCCAATTTCTCTTTTCTGGGGACTGCAAAGTCACAGTCTTTGGGGTGTGGAACTTTCCCACTGGTTCTGGAGGGGGCTTCATGCCCATTTTTCTTTGCTGGGGAGTGCAAGGTCACAGACTCTGTGGTGGGGAACTTGCCCACTGGTTCTGGAGGGGGCTCCTTGTACAACAGTCCCTGGATGGTGGCCTACATGCCCTCTGCTGGAGGTGTGGGCTGCTGTGTCTCAGCTGGAGGTAAGGGCGGCTGTGTGTCAGCTGGAGGTGAGGGCTCCTTGCCCACTGCTATTGGAGGTGTTACCTGGCCTGCCTCAGCTGGAGCTGAGGGCTCCTTGCCCACTGCTGGTGGAGGTGTTACCGTGCCTGCCTCAGCTGGAGGTGAGGGCTCCTTGACCACTGCAGGTGTAGGGGGCCTCTGGCCTCTCTTTGTTGGTGGAGTGGGATCTTTACCTTTCTTGGGTGGTGGAGTGGAATCATTCCCTTTTTTGGGTGGTAAAGGGGGAACCTTCCCTTTCTTGCCTCCATGACTAGGAGGTGCCTCCACTCTCCCCATCTCATGTCCCTTCAATTTCACCACACTACTCCTCTCTTTCTGAGGCGGAGGAGTGCTCAGAGTAGGAATGGCAGCCGTCACACTCTGGGGCACCTTCGTGCCAACAGCTGTTGATTTGATGGGAGCAGTGGCAGACTGGTTGGCTGAGGTACTGGGCTGGTTCATTGGGACCTTGCTCTTACGGGCAGGACGGGGGATGAAGGGGGAGGGAAGAGATCAAGTTTGGCAAGGAAAAGCTTCTTAGGGACGGTGAGGCAGGATGAGGGAGGAGGTTTGGGAGTGGAGGTTGAGGGACTGGTTGTTGGAGGTGTACATCTGCTGGATGTATGTGAAGGTGCATGGGCAGTGTGCTGATGTGAGGTGGATGGCTGTTGGGAGTCTGAGTGCGTGCGTTTGTGTCTTTTAGAAGGGGTGCAGACAGGGTGGGAGAGGACACAGGGGATGCGTGGATGGATGTTGTGGAGGTGTGTGCAAGTGAGGTGTGTGTGCTGCTTGGTGTGGCGTGGTGGCTGGTGATGCAGTGCATGCAGGTGTGAGTGCCGATGTGACTGTGAGGGAGAAGAAGGAGCAGGAGGGGGAGACAGTGGAGGCAGTAGATGTTGTTGTGTGTGCAATGGTCTGGTGTTTGTGTGAATGCTTGTGGGCTGATGTGTGCTGCCTCTGTTTGTCTGTGCCACTCTTATGTGATGTTTTGTGTGCATGCTTGTCGGTATGTGTCCATGGAATGAGTTGCGGTTGAGGTGACTGAGACTGGGAAGTGGTAGTTGGAGGGGGGACGGAAGGAACAGTGACACTGGCTACCATCAGAGAGGAGACAAGAGCCTGAAACGATCTCTGTTGGACTGCCAATACACTGTAGATGCCCTCCAGGAATGTATTGTATTGCTGCATCTGGGATGCCAGCCCACGGATGGCATTCACAATGGTTGACTGCCCTGTTTGATAGATCTCAGGAGGCCAATAGCCTGCTCACTAAGGGCAGCAGGGCTCCCTGGGGCAGGGCCTAAGGTGCCTGGGGCGAAGGGGATGCCCACCCTCCTGGGTGAGCGGGCACTGGCAACTCGGTGGGGGCTACTGGGAGGGCGGTGCTGGTACTGGGGTGGTGGCTGTACCTGGGGTGGTTCCAGAAGTGTCCACCGCCACCACCAGGGAGCTTCCATCAGAGGAGGAATGAGAGGCAGTTTTGTCACCTCCTGTCTGCACCGTGGTGCTCCCCTCACCCTCGGTCCAACTGGTTTCCCCAGCGTCAGTGTACTCTGCCTCCTTGGTCCTTTCTGATGCAGCTCCCCCTGTCACCGGTGACCCTGCTCCTCCTCCAGATGATGCTAATGCACACATGGACTGGATGACGGAAGAAAAAAGGGGGGAAGAGAGAAAGGGAGCACTGGGTCAATTACAGCATCAACACCACTGTTGGCATACACATTACCATCACACAAAGGAATTAGGATTTTGCATAATGCACCACACTGGCATTCAATTGGCTAGGTGCCATAGCAAGATGAAAGCCAACCATCACCAACTGCACACCTCCTGGAACCCACAAAGCCCTGTCTGACATGGACTGCAACCTAGCTAGGATACCAGATTTTGCAATACACCCATTTCCCTTGAGCTGGATCACGCTGCAATGTCTGACCTGGCATTAAGGGGGGCCCACTAACTGAAACCCACCACCAGGATCCCATGCCACCTACCAATAATTGTTGTTACGCTCACTCTACTCTCCCCCTTGTGGCTGCTGTGATGCCCTCAAGCGCACATCCAGTTCTGGGTAGGCCACCGCCAATATGCGGGCCATCAGGGGGTTAGGTTCCAATGGGCACCCCGTCCTCGTTGGGAGGCCATCCCCAGTTGGGACTCTGCGATCTTCCGGGCCCAACGTCTCAGGTCCTCCCATCTTTTCCTACAATGGGTGCTCCACCTGCTATAGACTCCCCCAGGGTCTGCATGTCCTTTGCAATGGCACAACACAATCCCTTCTTCTGATGGGTGCTGACCTGCAGAGGTAATACAGACAGGAGGACACCATTACACATACAATCCAGCCTGTCACACATATAGCTCACAAATCTAATTTCCATCTCCATTGGCACACACTTCACCCGGCGCCCACCATGCACACTACCACCAGACATACCACCCCCCTAAATGATATGATGCTTGCACACACATCTCTTCCCGCATTAATTTATGTCTTTTTCACCATGACTTCTTTTTCTATTTTTTCTCTCCTAGCATCGCGCCTCTGCTCCCTTTTCCCTCACCTTTCGACTAGCGCTTGGTTGCTCATTCTGAGCCAGAATGCACTCTATAAATCCCACCTACATACATACATACATACACATCTCCATGCAACCTTGACACATGCATCGTGCCCCTGGTGCACTCACCTGTTGGTCTGGAGGACCATACAGCTTTCTATACTGGGGTAGGACCCCATCCACCAAGTGCTCCAACTCCTCTGAAGTGAAGGCAGGGGCCCTTTCCTTGGTCACACGGGCCATGGCAGGATCCAGACACAGGTCACAGCAGCACACGCAGTATAGGTGTTGTCCTGTGGAAAGTTAGGAATCATATACAGGAATTATAGACAGACAATGGCGGTTACGTCACCGCCGCCAGTGATCCCCATTGGCTACTGTACTCCACAGAGCCCCATATTAGCCAATGTGGAACAGCACAGCAATGCAAGACCACCTTCCGCCATGACGCCCAATACTAGCGGAGTTATCTCACTTCCACCTGTCCCTTCGTGCAGGACAGGCAGTCACCATTTTATGGTGATGGACAAAATTCAGATAATAGAGAACTGCATCATTGCTATAAATTGCACATACATTGCCATTCCTATTGTCCCATCACATTAATGCTCTATGTCACTGAGGCGGTGGTTCCATTGTTCAACTTGTGACACCCTACTCACTTGTGTATCTCTTAGATACCTACCACTGCATATGACTAGGAGGAGGAGACAAGACCACGTGCACAGACCCCTTGTGGAATTGGCTGCACTGGAGGACAGGCACATAATATTCACCTATAGACTGGACAGGGCCACTATCACAGAGCTGTGTGCTCAATTTGAGCCTGATCTGATATCAGCTATCCGTCATCCCACTAGGATCCTCCCTCTTGGTCAAGATCTATCAGTGCTCCATTTCCTGGCAACTGGTTCTTTCCAAGTGACAGTGTGCTTGGCAGCAGGAATGTCACAGCCACTGTTCTCAACAGTGCTGGCAAGGGTTTTGTCTACCTTAGTCAAACACATGTGCAGCTACATTGCTTTCCCCCTGGTGGAAGATTTGGCCTCTGTGAAGACAGGATTCTATGCAATGGGAAATATACCTAACATTATTAGGGCGATTGACGGAACACATATTGCATTTGTCCCCCTTGCCACAATGAACAGGTATTCAGGAATCGGAAGAGTTTTCACTCACTCAATGTCCAAATGCTGTGCCTGGCTGACCAGTACATCTCCCACGTCACTGCCAAATATCCTGGGTGGGTGCATGACGCCTTCGTCCTGAGGAACAGCAGAATCCCAAATGTGATGGCACAACTACAGAGGCACAGGGTGTGGCTAATAGGTGAGCCTTAGTCCCCGCGCAATGTATGTCAGTGTATGCCTTCAGGAGTTATCCCCATACCATTGTGTAAGGCTAATGTTTGTCTCTCAATACTTGCAGGTGACTCTGGCTATCCAAACCTATCGTGGCTCCTGACCCTCAGTGAGGAATGCCATAACAGCGGCTGAGAATCAGTATAATGATGCACATTGGCAAACCTGGTGGATCATCGAACGTACCTTTGGCCACTTGAAGGCCAGGTTCAGATGCCTCCATCTGACAGGTGGATCCCTGCGTTACTCATCCGAGAAGGTCTGCCAGATAGTAGTAGCATGCTGCATGTTGCACACCCTGGCCCTCAGATGACATTTGCCTTATCTGCAGGAGGAGGAGATTGAAAATGCCCCAGTGGCAGCAGTGGACCTTGAGGACAGAGAGGATGAGGAGGCAGAGGATGAGGATGTGGACAACAGAACATCAGTTATACATCAATACTTCCAATGACAGACAGGTGACACAGTGGAACTGATTATTCCTCTGACAATTGATGTATTCAGTATGGCTGTAGCAGGATGGTATTCACTTCCTTTGCATCTCAACTTACTGTCACCTATGCCTTCTCATTTTGCAGATGTTGGTGTTATAACAACTGTGTACTGACATGATTATTTCTATGCTACCACAGAGTTCAGATCATTTGCAGAAGATGTGACTGTTTCCATCATTTCACATTTTATCACATAAAACACTATCACTCAAGTTGTGTTCAAGGGTGTTTATTGTAATGTAAATTATAGATGGAAAAGTGCAATGGAATGGGGTGATAGTAGAAGTAAGCCCAGGGTATTGTTCCAGTCTATTTGTGGCACAGGTCCAGTGTCCAAGGGGCCATAGAAAGGGGAGCAAAAGAAGTTCAGAGTGGACTAGGTGACAGGGTGGGACACAAGGGGGACATTCAGGAGGGTCTCATTTCCTGGCAGTGGTCTTGGCAAGTGTCTCTGGCTTCTGTCTGGGTCGCAGGGAACGTTTGCGGGGTGGTTCACCTTCTGCAGGGGAAGGGTGCTAGTGGCCTGTGGGTCCTGTGGCAGGGCCTCCTGTCCACTAGCTGCAGCAGATGTGGAGGGTGTTCAGTAGACTGGCTAGTGGTAGGGGCCCGCTGGTGTGCTGTCTATTCCATCATGATGTTGGCGTTATCAGCCAGCACCCCTGCCATGGAGACCATGGTGGTGTTGAGGGCCTGCAAATCTCCTCTGATCTCCTTATGGTGTACCTCCTGCAGCCGCTTGTACTCCTGCATGTTGGTAAGGATCTGGCCCATCTTGTCCTGGGATTGTTGGTAAGCCCTCAGGGAATTAGTGAGTGCCTCCTGGAGAGTCAGTTCCCTGGGCCTGTCCACCTCCTGGTGCACAGCTGTCCTCCCAGTGTCTCTGTCCCCCTGTGCCAGTATTCCCTGAATGGTGTGCCCACTGCCACTGACCCCAGGACCCTGATTGTCTTAGTTGTGAGGAGTGGACTGGGTTCCCTGTACAGATAGGCACACTGCTGATTGACGTGTCCTGGGGACAGAGGTGTGGGGATGTTGGGTGGGTGCTGTGGTGTTGAATACAGAGGGGGGAGGCTCTGTGGTGGACTGGGAGTGGGCTAGGGTTGCTGACTGACCAGGGGTCCCTGATGGGTCAGGAAGTTCATCCAGATCCTGAAGGCCAGAGTTACTGCCATTACTGGGGCATCTTCTGTTGAGGGACTAGATAGTTGTGGCACCTCCTTGACACTAGGATTGGCTGGGGAACTTGTGGAGATGTAAGTGATGTATTATGCTTCATGTTTTTGACATATTGTACATCCCTTGCTTCCCCTCTATCGTTGCTGTTGCCCTGCCACCTTGTTTGTGTATGGTGATGTATTGTGTGATTGTTAGTACTCCATGTTATGCATGCTTTGGTGATGAGTGTACATGCAGGGCTGGGAGGGCTGTCCATGCATTGTTATGGCATGCAGGGCTTGGCATTGGGGTTGGTCACGTGTAGGTGCACTGTCTGTTATTGAATGTATTGATTGGAATCAGGGTGAGGGGGTGAGATGGCATGCAGGCATGGGGGTGATAAGTAGTAAATATTGACTCACCAGTGTCCAGTCCTCCAGCTACTCCAGTCAGTCCCTCAGGATTCAGGATTGCCAAAAGTTGCTACTCCCATGCTGTCAGCTGTGGGAGAGGAAATGGGGGTCCACCACCAGTCCTCTAGATGGCGAGCTGGTGCCTTGCTGCCACGGAACAAGCCTGCCCCCGTAGGTCATTCCACCTCTTCCTGATGTCATCCCTTGTTCTTGGATGCTGTCCCATGATGTTTACTCTGTCCACGATCCTCCGCCATAGCGCCATCTTCCTGGCAATGGATATCTGCTGAACCTGGGCTCCAAACTGCTGTGGCTCTACCCTGACTATTTCCTCCACCATGACCCGCAACTCCTCATTTGTTGAACGGGGGTACCTTTGTGAGGACATGGGTGTTGTGTGGTGTGTGTGTTGTGCAGAGGGTGTTGAATAATGTGGGGGGGTGTGGGATGTGAGGTTCATGGTGGATGAATGGGTGTTTGTGGTGTGTGTGTGTAATTGCCTCCGTGATATTCATGTCTGTGTTGTGGCAATTTTTGGTGTTTGTAAAGTGTTGTGGGTAATGTGGGTGTGTGTTTTATAGTGCTGTGGGTGGATGGGTGTGTTGTGTGTATTAGTGTCAGGTGTGTATTTTTGGTATTGGCCAATGTTGTGTGGTTTTGTATTTGGGTGGCCATTAAGACCACACCGGTGTGTATCGCCAATGGTGTACCGCCGTTTAATGTCCACCGTGGCAGTAAGTGAGATTTACCGCCATTGTCATAATGAGGGCCAATGTTTCTTTTAATGATCGAAAGGTTTGTTCTGCCTGTATTTAGCATGGTCAACATTCAGGCATGGTTTTATTTACAAAAATCTGCAATATTTTGACAATGTTAGCATAACACAAAATGCCACCAGTAGCCCTCCATCCCTGTAGGAAAGTACCATCTTGCCTGGCATGTTACCCCCATTTTTACTTGTGTGCCAGTTTGTTTTTTCCTGTCTCACTGGGATCCTGCTAGCCAGGACCCCAGTGCTCATAGTTTGTGGCCTAAATGTGTTCCCTGTGTGGTGCCTAACTATATCACTGAGGCTCTGCTAACCAGAACCTCAGTGTTTATGCTCTCTCTGCTTTTAAAATTGTCACTGCAGGCTAGTGACCATTTTTACCAATTCTGATTGGCACACTGGAACACTCTTATAATTCCCTAGTATATGGTACGTAGGTACCCAGGGTATTGGGGTTCCAGGAGATCCATATGGGCTGCAGCATTTCTTTTGCCACCCATAGGGAGCTCAAACAATTCTTACACAGGGCTGCCACTGCAGCCTTAGTGAAATAACGTCCACGTTATTTCACAGCCATTTTACACTGCACTTAAGTAACTTACAAGTCACCTATATGTCTAACCCTCCATTGGTGAAGGTTAGGTGCAAAGTTACTAAGTGTGAGTGCACCCTGGCACTAGCCAAGGTGCCCCCACATAGTTCAGGGCAATTACCCCCGACTTTGTGAGTGCAGGGACACCATTACACGCATTCACTACATATAGGTCAATACCTATATGTAGCTTCACAATGGTAACTCCGAACATGGCCATGTAACATGTCTAAGATCATGGAATTGTCCCCTATGCCAAATCTGGAACTGGGGTACCAATCCCATGCATCCCCTGGGCTCCAGCATGGACCCCGGGTACTGCCAAACTAGCTCCCTGGGGTTTTCACTGCAGCTACCACTGCTGCCAACCCACAGACAGGCTTCTGCCCTCCTGGGGTCTGGGCAGTCCCAGGAAGGCAGAAAGAAGGATTTCCTCTGAGAGAGGGTGTTACACCCTCTCCCATTGGAAATAGGCCTCTCCTGGCCTCTGGGAATGCTTTGAAGGGCACAGATGGTGCCCTCCTTGCATAAACCAGTCTATACCGGTTCAGGGTTCCCCCCCAGCCCCTGCTCTGGTGTGAAACTGGACAAAGGAAAGGGAAGTGACCACCCCCCTGTCTATCACCACCCCAAGGGTGGTGCCCATGTCTCCTCCAGTGTGTCCCAGACCTCTGCCATCTTGAATGCAGAGGTGTGAGGGCACAATGGAGGTCTCTGAGTGGCCAGTGCCAGCAGGTGACATCAGAGATCCCTTCTGATAGGTGCTTACCTGGTTAGGTGGCCAATCCTCCTCTGAGGGTTATTTAGGGTCACTCCTGTGGGTTTCTTGTCAGATAACGAATGCAAGGGCTCACCAGAGTTCCTCTGCATCTCCCTGTTCGACTTCTGCCAAGGATGGACCGCTGACTGCTACAGGACACCTGCAAAACTGCAACAAAGTAGCAAGATGACTTCCAGCAACATTGTAGCGCTTAATCCTGACGGCTTTCTTGACTGTTTCCTGGTGGTGCATGCTCTGAGGGCTCTCTGCCTTCACCCTGCACTGGAAGCCAAGAAGAAATCTCCCGTGGGTCGACAGATTCTTCCCCCTGCTAACACAGGCACCAAACTTATGCATCACCAGTCCTCTGGGTTCCCTCTCATCTTGACGAGCATGGTCCCTGGAACACAGGAGCTGGATCCAAGTGACCCCGATAGGCCAGAGGTCCTTCTGTCCAAATTTGGTGGAGGTAATTCCTTGCCTCCCCATGCCAGCCAGTAATCCTGTGTACTGCGTGAACTGCAGCTGCTAGGGCTTCTGTGCACTCTTGCAAGAATCCTTCATGCACAGCATAGCCCAGGTCCATAGCACTTCATCCTGCATTGCTCAGCTTGCTGAGTTGACCACGGTCTTCGTGGGACCCTCTTTTGTAGTGTTGAGATGACTGCCATGCTCAGATTACTTGAATGCCTGTTCAAGTGCTTCTGTGGGTGCTGCCTGCTACTGCATGGGTTCTCTGTGCTACTGAGCACCCCTTCTGTCTCCTCCTGCAAGGGGTGACCTCCTGGTCATTCCTGGGCCCAGGTAGCACCCATTTTCTTCAACCACGACTCTTGCAGCTAGCAAGGCTTGTTTGTGATCTTTCTGTGTGGAAACAAGTTTGCAACCTCAAACTCGCTGTGGGACATCTTGTGTGCAAAGGAGAAGTTCCCGGCATCTTCTGTTGTTGCAGAATCTTCATCTTATTCCAACCAGAGGCAGCCCTTTTGCACCTTCATCTGGCGTTTAGTGGGCTCCTGCCCCCCCGGACACTTGCATGACTCTTGGACTTGGTCCCCTTCCTTTGCAGGTCCTCAGGTCCAGGAATCAATTTTCAGTGCTTTGCAGTCAGTTGTTGTCCTTGCAGAATCCCCTATCACGACTTTACTGTGCTTCTGAGGTAGTAGGGCAAATTTACTCCTACTTTTCAGGGTCTTGGGGTTGGGTATCGTGGACACCCTTAGTGTTTTCTTACACTCCCAGTGACCCTCTACACCCTACACTAGGCCTGGGGCCCATTCGTGGGTTGCATTCCACTTTTGGAGCATATGGTTTGTGTTGCCCCTAGGCCTATTGCATCCTATTGTATTCTACAGTGTTTGCACTACTTTTCTAACTGTTTACTTACCTGATTTTGGTTTGTGTGTATATTTTGTGTATTTTCCTTACCTCCTAAGGGAGAATATCCTCTGAGATATTTTTGGCACATTGTCACTAAAATAAAGTACCTTTATTTTTAGTAACTCTGAGTATTGTGTTTCTTATGATATAGTGCTATCTGATATAAGTGGTATAGTAGGAGCTTTGCATGTCTCCTAGTTCAGCTTAAGCTGCTCTGCTATAGCTGCCTCTATCAGCCTAAGCTGCTAGAATACTACTAATCTACTAATAAGGTATAACTGGACCTGGCACAAGGTGCAAGTACCATCAGGTACCCACTATAAACCAGGCCAGCCTCCTACAATCCCTAAATGAGCCCATATCTGGGACCCGGTAGAAGATCTAAGTAGCTTACGGATAGCTTCAATGCAGTTGGTGAACAGGTGTCATTTGTTTTCAAAATGTCATGACCTAAATATCTAACATAAAGGAATCAGACAGGCAATTTTTCCATATTTATGGAATGGTGCAAGCTGGCGCAAAGGGTGGGCCAGCTTAAAAAGAATGACGTTAGTCGGGTGAGGGTGGCGGTATGGGAGATGGGGGTTTTGCATCAAAAAATTACACTAGGCAGGTTAGAGTAAATAAAATGCCTCTAACCAGCCTAGTGTCATTTTCTGACACAAAACCATCCACACCACATGATTCATGTCTTAGAAAAGACAGGAGTCATGCCCACCACCCCAATGGCCAGCACAGGCTGACCAGTGTCCCCTGAGCATGGCCATTGCACTCAGTGCCATGTAGGGGGGCCAGTTTCAGGGCCCCTAATGGCACTTTAAAAATAAAATAAAATACTTCCCTGTACTTGCCTATACTTATCGGGGATGGGGTCCCCCATCCTCCACTGTCCCTCTGGTGTGGGTGGAGGGGGGTCCCTGGTGCCTGGGGAGGGCACATCTGGGCCTATTCCATGGTGTTCCACCCATGGAAATAGGCCCACAGGTCCCCTAACGCCTGCCCTGACCCAGGCATTAAATAATGGTGCAAAGCAAGCTTTGCACCATTATTTGACCCCTCCTCCTCCCATGCATGATTTTAACATGGAGGGAAAAATATGGTGTTAAGGCCATAGAGTCATTTTTTGCACTGGAATGCCTATGTCGCATCACATTGAAGCAAGGTAGGTTTCCACATCCCAAAAAATTACTTTAACTCCATAACCTTGGTGCTAAACAGGTCTATCGCCAAACTAGAAATATTGAGTTAGTTTTGCACCAAATGTGCAAAAAAAAAAAGACTCAAATTTGGTGCAAAACAAGTATAAATATGCCCCTAAATTCTCACCCTACTGAAGTCAGTGAGCAGGGAGAGGGAATCAACCTTGCTTTAGCCAAATGAGCTAGAAGCAACTAATAAATTGTCAACAAATTAAAGCAATTTACTTCCTTTAGGGAAGTTGAGGGTGTCCATTTCCTTGTTGTGAGCCTGTGAAAAGATAGAGACTGATTTTTTATATCCCGAGGATAGACGTGGGCAGGTGAAGTGAAAGTGAAAAGTCATTTACTGTCAGGGTGTATTGGTGTGGAGAAGGAATCAGAGCACACATGTACAACAGGGAACCATGCATTAGTTGCCACTATACATGACAGAATGGTAGCAGGGTTAAGCACAACAGGAAGGTTTAGTCATACAACAGCATTAATAGCACATATATTGTGCTCACATTGATATGCTTCTTTTCCAGGATTTGGATCGATAAAATAGGAGTGTTAAAAAAGCTTACCTCAGGTACTAACATTCTATATTTTAGCAGAGTCACAGTCGCAGGGCCGATAATCTGACCAGCTTCAGAATGTAATGGGAATTTTAAGAGTATGTGGGTGCTTTTATATAGGCTTCACTATTTTCTACTGTCATTCAGCAGATACAATACATTCTCCATCATCATCATGTTTAGGCTGTAGATTGCAAGGAACCTAATAAAGCACACGAGGCATTGTTTGAGGGGAAGGTATGGCATCCTCAGTTTCACATTAATCTCTTGCCTGCCAGGCCTTTTCCCCCTCAGGTGCCAAGCCTTTTTTTTGGCTATTTGGGGCAGTTTGTGCTTAGGCCCTCATACCTTTTTGTCCACATAAGCTACTGTTAGAAATGGGGTTTCTGGTTGGCTAGGGTATGCACCTCAGCCAGGCAGAACCTACCCACTCTAGTCAGGGCAAGGGAGTTACACGTCCAGGATAACCCCTGCTCACCCCCTTGGTAGCTTGGCACGAGCAGTCAGGCTTAACCCGGAGGCAATGTGTAAAGCATTTGCACAACACACACAACACATGTGACGCAATATCCCCACCACAAAGGAAACACAACACCAGATTATATGAAAATATACTGTATTGTACACAACGCAATTATCAGACCAAACATCACATATTAGTACTATCCTGCTACCTTAGCAGTTGTCAGAACGTTACACATTAGTTATTCTGCAGACTAGCAGTAGTCACACATAACACACAGGTTACTCAGTATTCCACAGCATAAGCAGTAGTCAGGAAAACACATTATTACATCACAGCACTTGTCATAAAAATATCATAAAATGCCCATAGTAGGAACATTAGAAAACATATGGCAAGTTAGAAAAACATATTAGCGAGCATGTCCATAAAAGGAACATTTGCATACACATATGTAAAAACATCAAACGCAGATAGGTAATATATGAATCAAACAAAAGTCTGTAGAAAGAACTTTGGATTGCAACTATATTGGTCTTTTAAACAGTACCTGGTTGGATGAAGGCATCTCCAGTGCCTAGAAGGCGAACAATGGGCCCCCTGGCGCTCCTATGCGCAAAACAGGGGCCTCCCTTATACTCTGGGGTCAGAGGAGGGCGACATGCACCTCCTCTCTTTTATAGACAGGCCCCTCCGGGGACCATGATTACTGGGGGCGCCCCAGGGCCTCAACCGGCCCTTATGAGGGGGGCCAAAGCCAGCAAAAAAAAACTTAGGGCAGGAGGGGGGCACCACGCACCCCCTCTGGTTTAATGACAGGCCCCTCCCGGGACCCATGATCTCTGGGGGGCCCCCGGGCCTTCACTGGCCCTTCCACCAAGGGGGGGGCCCACAATAATGCCTGTTTTACCTAACAGCAGAAAAGGAGCGTCCTGCTCCTAACGCAGAGGCCAGGGGGAAGGGGGCACTCCCTGTGCCTTCCCCTGGTCCTCCCGTGAAGCCACAAGAAGATCAGACCCCTCCTGGGGCCCGAGCAGACACTCACCTGAACCCGATGCGGTGCGCGAGTGTTCTTCCAGCTTCCCAGGCCGCTGCAGTGATCTTATTTAAAGGGGCACAATGCAGCAAGGAGCCTAGGAGCTCCCAAGGCTCCATAAGCACGCTGAAATCAGCGCTATGGCAGCCGTAACCACGGAGAAGCACCCCTCATGAAGAAATGGATGCAGGGGTCAGGGGCCACAGCACCCTGCCCCTGGGGAGCAGAATCTTAAGACAAGGTCCTCAGGTGGAGGGCCCAGCTACAGGCCAGCACAAGGGAAAGGCAGCAAGTGGCAAGTCCTTCACAGTGACCAGGCAGGTCACAGGTCAGCACAGCAGCAGCAGTCCATGGCGGTTCCTGGTGAGTCCTTACAGCCTTTGGTGTCCGGTTCCAAGATGATTCCAAGAGCCTCCAAATTGTGGGGAAAATTCCTCTGTACTTATAGCCAGTTCTTACAGTGTTTTACAATGGTAGGGAGAGGAGGTTCCAGCCAGTTACAACTGGCTCTGGGAGTGCCCCCTCTCTCCTTTCAGCACAGGCTCCAAACATCAGTGGGGGGTTAACGACCCTATTGTGTGAGGCCAGGGCACAGTCTTTACAAATTCAGGTGTGCCCCGCCTCTCCCTTCTCTCAGCGCAGGAACACTATTCAGTATGCAGATGCACCTCTGTGACACCTCCACCCTCCCTGCGTACAGGCTGTCGGAAAAATATGCACAAAGCCCCAACTGTCACTCTGCCCAGACGTGGATTGGAGTCAAGCTGCAAAACACCAGAGTCATAAGCACAGATAAATGCACACTTTCTAGAAGTGGCATTTCTGTGATAGTAATAAAAAATACACCCACACCAGTAAGCAGCATTTATTATCACCATCACAACCATACCAAACACGCCTACGCTACCCCTCATAAATCAGACAATACCCCTTACACATAAGGCAGGGCATTTCTAATGCAATCTTATGAGAAGGCAGCACTCACAGCAGTGAGACACCAGTTATGCTGTTTGTCACTACCAGGACAGGCCACGCAACTTGGCACATGTCCTGCCTTTCTACATACATGGCACCCTGCCCATAGGGCTAGCTAGGGCATACCTTAGGGGTGACTTACATGTAGTAAAAGGTGAGTTCTGGGCCTGGCAAGTAAGTTTAGATGCCAGGTCCCTGTGGCAGAAAACTGTGCACACAGGCCCTGCACTAGCAGGCTTGAGACAGGTTTGAAAGTCTACATCAGTGGGTGGCGCAAGCAGCGCTACAGGCCCACTATTAGTATTTAATTTACAGGCCCTGGGTATAGAGATACCACTGTACAAGGGACTTATAGGTAAATTAAATATGCCAATTAGGTATAAGCCAATCATACCAACTTTAGATGGGAGAGCACCTGCACTTTAGGACTGGTCAGCAGTGATAAAGTGCTCAGAGTCCTAGAGCCAACAGCGAGAGATCAGAAAAACCAGGAGGAAGGAGGCAAAAAGACTGGGGATGACCCTGCGTAAGGCAAAAAGTCCAACAGCTACCCACGCCAAATTTGTGTCCTTTTTTTCAGACATCCTTGGGATTTGAGAGGTACCCAGACTTTGTGGGTTCCCCAGAAGGAGGCCAAGAAATTAGCCAAAATACAGTGAAAATTTCGTTTTTTTTAAAAAAAATGGGAAAAAGTGCTGCAGAAGAAGGTTTGTGTTTTTTTCCCTGAAAATGGCATCAACAAAGGGTTTGCGGTGTTGAAATCACCAGCTTCCCAGCTTTCAGGAACCGGAAGACTTGAATCAGAAAACCCAATTTTTCAACACAATTGTGACATTTTACTGGGACATACCCCACTTTTACGATTTTTTGTGCTTTCAGCCTCCATCCAGTCAGTGAAATAAATGGGCTTGAAAACAATGCTGGATCCCAGAAACCGAAACATTTCTGAAAAGTAGACAATATTCAGAATTCAGCAAGGGGTAATTTGTGTAGATCCTACAAGGGTTTCATACAGAAAATAACAACTGAAAAAAATAATTATTGAAATTGAGGTGAAACAATCTGAAATTTTTCTCTACGTTTTACTCGGTAACTTTTTCCTGCAATGTCAGATTTTTGAAAGCAATATACCTTTACGTCTGCTGGACTCTTCTGGTTGCGGGGATATATAGGGCTTGTAGGTTCATCAAGAACTCTAGGTACCCAGAGCCAATAAATGAGCTGCACCCTGCAGTGGGTTTTCATTCTATACCGGGTATACAGCAATTCATTTGCTGAAATATAACACTTGTTTTGCTATTCTATGTTCCCCGAAGTCTCCCGATAAAAATGACACCTCACTTGTGTGGGTAGGCCGAACGCCCGCGACAGGAAATGCCCCAAAACACAACATGGACACATCCCATTTTTTGACAGAAAACAGAGGTGTTTTTTGCAAAGTGCCTACCTGTAGATTTTGGCCTCTAGCTCAGCCATCACCTAGGGAAACCTACCAAACCTGTGCATTTTTGAAAACTAGAGACCTAGGGGAATCCAAGATGGGGTGACTTGTGGGGCTCTGACCAGGTTCTGTTACCCAGAATCCTTTGAAAACCTCAAAATTTGGCTAAAAAAACACATTTTCCTCACATTTCGGTGACAGAAAGTCCTGGAATCTGAGAGGAGCCACAAATTCCTTTCCACCAAGCGTTCCCCCAAGTCTCCCGATAAAAATGGTACCTTACTTGTGTGGGTATGCCTAGCGCCCACGAAAGGAAATGGCCTAAAACACAACGTGGACACAACACATTTTTTTTACAGAAAACAGAGGTGTTTCTTGCAAAGTGCCTACCTGTAGATATTGGCCTCTAGCTCAGCTGGCACCTATGGAAACCTACCAAACCTGTACATTTTTGAAAACGAGAGACCTAGGGGAATCCAAGATGGGGTGACATGTGGGGCTCTGACCAGGTTCTGTTACCCAGAATCCTTTGCAAACCTCAAAATTTGGCTAAAAAAACACATTTTCCTCACATTTTGGTGACAGAAAGTTTTGCAATCTGAGAGGAGCCACAAATTTCCTTCCAACCAGCGTTCCCCCAAGTCTCCCGATAAAAATGGTACCTCACTTGTGTGGGTAGGCCTAGCGCCTGTGACAGGAAATGCCCCAAAACACAACGTCGACACATCCCATTTTTTGACAGAAAACAGAGATGTTTTTTGCAAAGTGCCTAGCTGTGGATTTTGACCCTAGCTCAGCCAGCACCTAGGGAAACCTACCAAACCTGTGCATTTTTGAAAACTAGAGACCTAGAGGAATCTAAAATAGGGTGACTTGTGGGGCTCTGACCAGGTTCTGTTACCCAGAATCCTTTGCAAACCTCAACATTTGGCTAAAGAAACACATTTTCCTCACATTTCGGTGACAGAAAGTTCTGGAATCTGAGAGGAGCCACGAATTTCCTTCCACCCAGCATTCCCCCAAGTCTACCGATTAAAATTATACCTCACTTGTGTGGGTAGGCCTAGCGCCCTTGGCAGGAAATGCCCCAAAACACGACGTGGACACATCACATTTTTTTAAAGAAAACAGAGGTGTTTTTTGCAAAGTGCCTTCCTGTAGATTTTGGCCTATAGCTCAGCCGGCACCTAGGGAAACCTACCAAACCTGTGCATTTTTGAAAACTAGAGACCCAGGGGAATCCAAGATGGGGTGACTTGTGGGGCTCTGACCAGGTTCTGTTACCCAGAATCCTTTGCAAACCTCATAATTTGGCTAAAGAAACACTTTTTCCTCACATTTCGGTGACATAAAGTTCTGGAATCTGAGAGGAGCCACAAATATCCTTCCACCCAGCATTCCCCCAAGTCTCCCGATAAAAATGGTACCTCACTTGTGTGGGTAGGCCTAGCACCCATGAAAGGAAATGGGCCAAAACACAACGTGGAATCATCCCATTTTTTTGCCAGAAAACAGAGGTGTTTTTTGCAAAGTGCCTACCTGTAGATTTTGGCCTCTAGCTCACCTAGGGAAACCTGCCAAACCTGTGCAGTTTTGAAAACTAGAGACCTAGGGGAATCCAAGATGGGGTGACTTGTGGGGCTCTGACCAGGTTCTGTTACCCAGAATCCTTTGCAAACCTCAATATTTGGCTAAAAAAACACATTTTCCTCATATTTCGATGACAGAAAGTTCTGGAATCTGAGAGGAGTCACAAATTTCCTTCCACCCAGCGTCCCACCAGGTCTCCTGATAAAAATGGTACCTCACTTGTGTGGGTAGGCCTAGCGCCCACGAAAGGAAATGGCCCAAAACACAACGTGGACACATCCCATTTGTTTTTTTTTACAGAAAACAGAGGTGTTTTTTGCAAAGTGCCTACCTGTAGATTTTGGCCCCTAGCTGAGCCGGCACCTAGGGAAACCTACCAAACCTGTGCATTTTTGAAAACTAGAGACCTAGGGGAATCCAAGATGGGGTGACTTGTGGGGCTCTGACCAGGTTCTGTTACCCAGAATCCTTTGCAAACCTCACAATTTGGCTAAAAAAACACATTTTCCTCATATTTCGGTGACAGAAAGTTCTGGAATCTGAGAGGACCACAAATTTCATCCCACCCAGCGTTCCCCCAAGTCTCCCAATAAATATGGTACCTCACTTGTGTGGCTAGGCCTAGCACCCGCAAAAGGAAATACCCCAAAATACAACGTGGACACATCCCATTTTTTTGACAGAAAACAGAGGTGTTTTTTGCACAGAGCCTACCTGTAGATTTTGGCCCCTAGCTCAGTCGGCACCTAGGGAAAACCTACCAAACCTGTGCATTTTTGAAAACTAGAGGCCTAGGGAAATCCAAGATGGGGTGACTTGTGGGGCTCTGATGAGGTTCTGTTACCCAGAATCCTTTGCAAACCTCAAATTTTGGCTAAAAAAACACATTTTCCTCACATTTCGGTGACAGAAAGTTCTGGAATCTGAGAGGAGCCACAGATTTCCTGCCACCCAGCGTTCCCCAAAGTCTCCCGATAAAAATGGTACCTCACTTGTGTGGGTATGCCTAGCGCCTGCGACAGGAAATGCCCCAAAACACAACGTGGACACATCCCATTTTTTGACAGAAAACAGAGGTGTTTTTTGTAAAGTGCCTACTTGTAGATTTTGGCCTCTAGCTCTGCCGGCACCTGGGGAAACCTACCAAACCTGTGCATTTTTAAAAAATTGAGACCTAGGGGAATCCAAGATGGGATGACTTGTGGGACTCTGACCAGATTCTGTTACCCAGAATCCTTTGCAAACCTCAAAATTTGGCTAAAAAAACACATTTTCCTCACATTTCGGTGACAGAAAGTTCTGGAATCTGAGACGAGCCACAAATTTCCCTCCACCAAGCGTTCCCCCAGGTCTCCCGATAAAAATGGTACCTCACTTGTGTGGGTAGGCCTAGCGCCCACGAAAGGAAATGGCCCAAAACACAACGTGGACACATCCCATTTTTTTACAGAAAACAGAGGTGTTTTTTGGAAAGTGCCTACCTGTGGATTTTGGCCCCTAGCTCAGCCGGCACCTAGGGAAACCTACCAAACCTGTGCATTTTTTAAAACAAGAGACCTAGGGGAATTCAAGATGGGGTGACTTGTGGGGCTCTGACCAGGTTCTGTTACCCAGAATCCTTTGCAAACCTCAAAATGTGGCAAAAAAAACCCACATTTTCCTCACATTTCGGTGACAGAAAGTTCTGGAATTTGAGAGGAGCCACAAATGTCCTTCCACCCAGCAGTCCCCCAAGTCTCCCGATAAAAATGGTGCCTAGTGCCCACGAAAGGAAATGCCTAAGGGGTCGCTCCCCATCTCTAAAAAAACAAACAAAAAAACCAAAAAAACACACACAAAAAATTAGCCCTGGCGCCTAGAAGTTTCTGCCCCCCGGGGGCAGATCGCCTAATAACAATAGGCCGATCGGCCTCTAATAAATGTCCCCCCCACACCTCCCGGGGAGCGACCCTTGCCTACAAGGTCGCGCCCCTTGCGTGATGGCGCAAAAAAAAAGATCCCTGGTGCCTAGTGGTTTCTGCCCCCCTTGGGGGCAGATCGGCCTAATTAAAATAGGCTGATCTGCCCCCCTGGGGGGCAGAAATGGTCTAAATACAATTTGCCTCTCTAGGGGAGCGACCCTTGCCTAAGGGGTTGCTCCCCATCTCTAAAAAACAAACAAACAAAAAAAAAAATTAAAAATTGCCCTGCCGCCTAGAGGTTTCTGCCCCCCCGGGGGCAGGTCGCCTAATAACAATAGGCAGATCTGCCCACGGGGGGGCAGTAATGGCCTAAAATAAATCCCCCCCCCCCAGGGAGCGACCCTTGCCTACAAGGTCGCTCCCCTTGCGTGACGGCACAAAAAAAATATATCACCGGTGCCTAGTGGTTTCTGCCCCCCTTGGGGGCAGATTGACCTAAAATCGGCCGATCTGCCCCCAAAGCGGGCAGAAATGGCCTAAATACAATTTGCCCTTCCAGGGGAGCGACCCTTGCCTAAGGGGTCGCTCCCCATCTCTAAAAAAAAAAAAAAAAAAAAAAACCACACAATTTTTTTTAGCCCTGGCGCCTAGAGGTTTCTGCCCCCCCGGGGGCAGATCGCCTAATAACAATAGGCCGATATGCCCTCAGGGGGGGCAGATATGGCCTACAATAAATTTACCCCCCCCCCGGGTAGCGACCCTTGTCTACAAGGTCGCTCCCCTTGCGTGACGGCGCAAAAAAAAAGATCCCTGGTGCCTAGTGGTTTCTGCCCCCTTGGGGGCAGATCGGCCTAACTAAAATAGGCTGATCTGCCCCCATGGGGGCAGAAATGGCCTAAAATAAATTTGCCCCCCAGGGGAGCGACCCTTGCCTAAGGGGTCGCTCCCCTCACGTGAAATTCACGAACAATAAAAAAAACTCCCTGGTGTCTAGTGGATTCTGTCCCCCTTGGGGGCAGATTGGCCTCATAAAAATCAGCCAATCCGCCCCCAAGGGGGGCAGAAATGGGCTAAATATAATTTGCCCCCTATGGGAGCGACCCTTGCCTATGGGGTCGCTCCCCACCTCTTAAACAAAAAACTAAACAAAAAGAAATATCCCTGGTGCCTAGAGATTTCTGCCCCCCCGGGGGCAGATCGGCCTAATAATAGGGGGGGCAGAAAAGGCCTTAAAAAAAAATGCCCCCCCTGGGAGCGACCCTTGCCCAAGGGGTCACTCCCTTATGTCAGTTACATTAAAAAAAAAAAATCCCTGGTGTTTAGTGGGCGTTTTGACAGCCGGATTGCTTTCAATCCAGCTGCCAAAACGCAGAGAGAGACTTCAAAGGGCAGGAAATAACTTTCCTTCCCTTTGAAGCCTCTCTCGGCCTCCCCCACGTGATCGGAAGAGAAATGCAAAGCTCAGCTTCCAGTGCGATGGGGGAGGCTCTGTGATTGTCAGCGCGCGCTCGCGCGCTGACCTCACAGGGGGGGTGGAGGGGGTCGGGGGTGGAAGGGAAAGGGATTCCCCTTTCAGCCCTGGCCTCGGGGGGTGAGGGGGCGGACCTCGGGGGGAGCGCTAGCGCTTCCCCCGAGGGCCGGTCGCAGGACGTAATGGTTACGTCCATGGCACCACACGGGCGCTGCCATGGACGTAATCATTACGTCCATGGCGACGAAGGGGTTAATCATTGTTGTCACAAACACTTTTAAAACAGGATTCCGTGTTGCAGTGGGTACATTCAAATACACACCATTGCGGTAACAGTAGACAGTGCATTTCAGTTTATACAACTGATTCCTCCGTAGGAGGTATAAAGATGACGCAGGACTAAAGAGAAAGGTATGCTGATCAGCGATATGACTCAAAGAGCTTGACCCAGGATTATTAACAAGGGGCCAGATGTATGACCATTTCATTTTGCAAGTGACTAATTGCAATTTTTTGCAAGTCACAACTAGAGGCTTACAAAATGAAGGGGGTCATTCCTACCCTGGCGGTCCGAGACCGCCAGGGTAGGGGACGGAGGAAGCACCGCCAACAGGCTGGCGGTGCTTCTGGGGCTATTCTGACCGCGGCGGTAAAGCCGTGGTCAGAAAAGGGAAGCTGGCGGTTTCCCGCCGGCTTCCCGCTGCCCCTGTGAATCCTCCACCGCGGCGCTGCAAGCAGCACCGCCATGGGGATTCCGACCCCCTTTCCGCCAGCCTGGTTCTGGCGGTGTTTACCGCCAGAACCTGGCTGGCGGGAACGGGTGTCGTGGGGCCCCTGGGGGCCCCTGCAGTGCCCATGCCACTGGCATGGGCACTGCAGGTCCCCCTAACAGGGCCCCACATTGATTTTCAGTGTCTGCTTGGCAGACACTGAAAATCGCGACGGGTGCAACTGCACCCGTCGCACACCAGCAACTCCGCCGGGTCCATTCGGAGCCGGCTTCCTCGTTGCTGGTGCTTTCCCGCTGGGCGGGCGGGCGGGCGGGCGGCCTTTTGGCGGTCGCCCGCCAGCCCAGCGGGAAAGACAGAATGACCGCCGCGGTCTTTTGACCGCGATACGGTCTTCTGCGGGTTCCCGCCAGGCGGGTGGCGACCGCCGCCCGCCAAGGTAGGAATGACCGCCGAAATGTACAAATGTGTCTGAGACATGTTTAGTGATTCCGAATGGGGTCACAAAACCTACATCATCAGTATTCATGAGGTAGGTTGCAATTTGCGACCACATTGGGTATGGCCGCACTCACAGGGATGGTGGCTTACTGTGGACAGCAGACCACCATGTCTGTGGATGCTTTTTAAATAAAGCAAACTGTTTCTTTTAAATGCATCCCATTTTTCTTAAAAGAAAAAGGGATGCATTTCAAACAAAAAAAAATTAAAACATTTATTTTCATTTTTTCAGAGTAAGCAGTGGTCTGTGGGACCACTACCTGCTCTAAATAAATATTTTTGCTTGCATTCACAAAGGGAAAGGGGTCCCAAGGGGAACCCTTCCCGTTTGCAAATGGGTTACCACTAACTTGAAGTTGGTGGTAACTGCAGTTGTTTTGAGACCTCATTCACAACCACAAAAATATTATGAAGGGACGCCCTTGGCATGCCCTTCCTAGTAGCGACTCGCAGAAACATTTTGTGATTTAGGGCCAGATGTAGGTAGGTGGCAAATTGTGAGTTGCAATTTGCGAGTCCTTCCGACTCGCAAATTGCAACTCGCAATTTGCTATGCAGAACGGTGTCTCAGACACCGTCTGCGAGTCGCTATGGGGTCGCAAAGACCCACCTCATTAATATTAATGAGGTGGGTCGCAATTTGCGACCCATAGCGATTCACGGCACTCACGGGAGATGGAGGCCTGCTGTAGTCAGCAGACCTCCATGTCTGTGACTGCTTTTAAATAAAGCATTTTTTTTTTTTCAAAGTGCAACCCGTTTTCCTTAAAGGAAAACGAGCTGCACTTTGAAAAATAAACCAAAACCTTTTGTTTCGATATTTTTCAGGGCAGGTAGTGGTCCATTGGACCACTGCCTGCTCTGAAAAATTATTTTTTGGTCCAGTCACAAAGTGGAAGGGGTCCCATGGGGACCCCTTCCCGTTTGCGACTGGGTTACCATCCACTTCAAGTGGATGGTAAATGCGAGTCCATTTGCAACCTCTTTTGCGGTCGCAAATGGAATTGCATACCAGTGCGACTCGCAAATAGGAAGGGAACACCCCTCCCTATTTGCGACTCGGAAATGCATTTTGCAAGTCGGTTCCGACTCGCAAAATGCATTTCTACATACCAGATGGGCTTTAGCGACTCGCAAACGAGGTTTTTCGCCGTTTGCGAGTCGCTAAAGCTTTCCTACATCTGGCCCTTAGTTAATGGATTACTGAATCCTAAAATGGGGTCTGTACATCCAGGGATGCGTTGATCCAGTCGTAAACTTTTTGATTCTGCGATTTAAGCCGTTTTCTACCAGGAAAAAGCATTGTACATCTGGCCCATAGTGATGAAGACATATATTAGAAAATGTTGATTGCATCAGTAGTTTCATTCAAGGGAGGTAATGAAGAGAATTCAAAAGATTTTCAATGCAGACTTACTAGCATCAGTATTGAAGAGGTATAATGTGGGTTTTCTATTCATAACACATCATACTTTGGGCCCCTTCTCATCGACAGGGATTAAAGCATACAGAGAGCAGTTGACTTCCATTGGCCTATCCTAAAAGACAGGCTATTAGTTTTGTGAAATCAGAATGCCTGCCTTGGTTGATAAATAAAACAAGTCAGCCAATGTTGTGGGCCTGCAAGTCAACTTAAAAGCGCCTCTCGATATAGAAATGCATTAGAGCTGAAACCAAGCCACCGTCTGAAAGTACTGCATCATCGCCACAATGAGCCTTTTATGGCATTAAAGGTGTATGTGGTAGAATACAAACGTTTCAAGAATTGCAATATTGAAATATCACGTTTAATTGACAGAAACGGACTGCTACGGTAAGTGGTGAAATAAAGTATTAAAATTAGCATGGTGTTTTTGTTTGGAAAAGCAGTGAGTATGAAACTCCAGCTATATTTTGTCGACTATGTTGTTGGGTATGGCTAGGGGACAGAGGAGAAAAACGTAAAACATTTCCAATAACTCTTTTCAGTCAACCAATTACATACATGGCTCTGCAATGCTTATACCCAAATTAAAACAACTTTTGACATGGACACAGGGGCAATCATAAGATGCATGGTGCGTTGAACAGGACTGAAGGCAACGACCCTGTTACTATCTGTGCTTCCCCACAGTCCTGTCTGAGCCACTCAGTGTCTCTTTTTCTCTATAATATCATTGCTGCACGTCACATCTCTTCACTGACTTGCTGAGTGCTGCTGCGTTAAGCGGACTGACCAAGGCAGGGGCTGTGCTTTAAATATGCACTGCCAAAGAAACATAACAAATAATCTTTTCCAAGCTACTGGGCCTATGTATTTGGTGCTTTGCACAGCGTGTCTCCTAACCAGTATTTGAGTTCCATTCTATCAGATTTCTGTTAGTGCATCCAGATATATAACACATCAATATACCCCTAAATCAAGTCATAGCAATAATATTGCATGAATAATAATGAAAGAACATGTTTTTATTCTGAAAATACAAGACACAATTGAACATTATTGAACATTGTGGAAACAGTAGTGGTATTCAGTGTCTCAGTTACTCCCATTCTCCCTTTTACACCACTTCCGCTGCAGTCTCTTACTCTGTAGACACATTTTTTTCTCCTCACATCATTCTCAAATCCTCCCAATGCATATTTCATGATTCCGCTTCAGTACTGTTAGACCTGACAGCCTTAGCATGGTCATCACTCAACTTTTTGCCTGCCTCCCTCCATTTCTCTGACAGTGTTTTTACTGCTTTTAGAACTCTGCGCATTTTACCACTACTGACCAGTGCTAAAGTGCATATGCTGTCTCCCCTAAACATGGTAAAATTGGTTCCTATCCAATTGGCATAATTAATTTACCTGTAAGTCCCTAGTAAAGCACACTACATGTGCCCAGGGCCTGTAAATTAAATGCTACTAGTGGTTCTGCAGCACTGATTGTGCCACCCTCATAAGTAGCCCCTTAACCATGTCTCAGGCCTGGCAATGCAAGGCTTGTTTGTGCAGTTTCACTTCGACTTGGCATTTAAAACCACTTGCCAAGCCTTAAACACCCCTTTTTCTCCATATACGTCATCCCTAAGGTACGCCCTAGGTAACCCACAAGACAGGGTGCTATGTAAGTAAAAGGCAGGACATGTACTTATGTATTTTACATGTCCTGGTAATGAAAAACTCACAAATTCATTTTCCACTACTGCGAGGCCTGCTCTTCTTATAGAATAGCATTAGAACTGCCTTCATATACTTTTAAGTGGTAGATTCTGATCTGGAATGAGTAGCCCTGTCATGTATAGTATGGCCAAAAATGGTAATAGACAATCCTGCTTACTGGTGAAGTTGGTTTAATATAACTATTTTAGAAATGCCACTTTTAGACAGTGGGCATTTCTCTGCAATTACTGTGGTCTGTGCCTTACAGCCTGCCTCCAATCCATGCCTGGTCTGTGGTGGTTGACAGCTTTCCTTCTGCATTCCACCCACACATTGTCAAAGAGAGGTGGGAAAAAGCTCCCAGGAATCTCCCCCAGGATGTGGTCAGCTATATGTTGGCCTTCCACAACCAGCTGCACCGCTTTTGGAAAAATGTCAAAAACAACCTTTAGGCCAGTCAAGAAGCAATGAAATGCTGGTATGACCAGAAGGCCATTCTGGTGGAGTTTCGACCTGGCGACAAAATATGCGTCATGAACCAGTAGAGCCCAGAGCTCTCTAGGACCGCTGGACTGGCTAATAGGAAGTGAAGGAATGTAAGGGGAAGGCCACTCATTTAGTGGACCTACAGACCCCAAGGAAGCCCCAGAGGGTGCTCGATGTAAACAGACTCAAGCCTGCCTTTGAGAGGTCTGAAGTGAGCATGCTCCTTGTGACAGTTGAGGGTATGGAGGAGGAAAGTGAATCTCTCCCTGACCTCCTCACTGCACAGCAAAGTGATGGGTCAGTGGAGGGTGTCAACCTCTCGGACTCCGTGACCCTAGACTACCAAAGGAGTGTTACCAGTTACTGGGACAGTTTTACTCCCTGTTTTCTTCACCCCTGGACACACACATCTGTGCGTCCATGACATTGACACAGGAGACAGTTTCCCTCTAAAGAACAATATTTACAGGTTGTCAGACAGGCTGAAGGCCAGCATCAAGGAAGAAGTTGCCAAAATGCTGGCTTTAGGGGTGATTGAAACCTCTAACAGTCCCTGGTCCTGCCCAGTGGTATTGGTACCAAAGGCTGCCCCATTGAGCGCCAAACCAGAACTTCAGTTCTGTGTGGACCACTGAGGTCTCAGTTCCATCACCAAGAGTAAGGCACACCCCATCCCCAGAGCTGATGAGCTCATTGGGCTAGGCATTGCAAATTCCTCTGTACCGTTGTTTTGACATCAGGGTACTGGCAGAGCACCTAGACTGAGGGGGCCAAGGAGAGGTCAGCATTCGTAACCCCTGAGGGACATTACCAATTCCAGGTGATGCCCTTTGGCTTGAAGAATGCCCTTGCTACCTTCCAATAGTTGGTTAACCGGGTTGTGGCTGGTAAAGAGGCGTTCTGTGCTGCCTACTTAGACAACGTTGGCATCTACATTTCCAGCTGGGATAAACACCTGCTTTACCTCCAAGAGGTGCTCCAGGCCCTACAATAGGCAGGACTGACAATCAAGGCTCATAAGTGCCAGATTGAGCAGGGTTCAGTGGTGTATTTAGGACACCTGGTAGGTGGTGGCAAGGTGCAGCCCCTCTAGGCCAAAATTGAAACAACCATGGCTTGGGAATCACCTAAAATCAAAACTGAAGTGTGAGCCTTCCTAGTCCTCACTGGTTACTACAGAGGAATTGTTAAGGGCTATGTCACTATTGTTGGCCCTTTAACTGAGCTGACTTTTAAGAAGCCACCCAGGTTGGTGATCTGCACAGAGGCTTCACAGAAAGCCTTTGTTTCCCTTAAGGAAGCCATGTGCACATCACCTGTGCTCACGGCCCCTGAATACTCCAAGGAACTCATTCTTTTTTCTTTGTTTGCGTGTTTTTATTAACATTTTGCTTTTATACATTGTCAATTCAATTTGCGGCATGCACATTCTCAAGTCTTACCCATACATTTCAACAATTTTAATATTTAGGTACATTCAACAGTGTCGAATTCGCGATGTTTTTAGTCTTGGCCAGTATTGACTTCTGTGCACCTTCAAATCAGTTTGGTTCTGAGTACTCCATATATAATTCCCCATGTCGTATCCATAATGCCATTATCCTTACTGCCTGGCAACTTGCATCTAACACCAAGCAAACTATATACATGATGGTGAACTGTGGGGTGGATAGTTGCCTACAGTGAGGTAGGAGATTCAATGAGTTTCTGCCATGGGTGGGTCTAGCCCATCCGTAATCACCCCCCTTCCTTATCGGGTGGGGCTTCCCTATTATCATTGAGATGGGGCGTTACTATGTTGTCCTGCTCAGGCACAGTCGGGGTCGACTACCCCTGGTCAGTATCTGTCTGTCTCCCTTGCACTAAAAATGTGTAGATCAAGCCTCAGCACCACAGACATTATTCAGGTTTGGCGCAGCCTCCACGACTCCACCATCCTCAATTCTAGTCTGTGGTCTATCACACTACCTCCGGAGATGTTCCCTCTGCACGCTCTCGGAGCTCCCACTTGTTCAACAACTCCTCCCATGGGGGAGCAATGGGTTTCTGACGTATTCCATGCGCCTCCTCGCGCCTCAGGATCTGGAGTTCAACACTAGCCCACTTCATCACATCTCGTCTCCAGGCCACCAATGGAGGACATCCAGGTGACCTCTACGCCAGGGCGATTTATCTCCTAAAAAGCACCAGTGCCAGGTCTAGGAATCAACCACTAACTGTCTTGCTAGCCAGTCCCAGGTAAAGGCCCAACAGGCAAAGAGAAGAAAGAGAAGGGGTCAAGGCTAAAGTGGTATCTAGGAGTACCTTGAGCTCGCCCAGCACTGCCTCCCAAGAAAGCTGAATCCCTGGGCAGTGCCATACCATGTGATCTAGGTCTGCGTCTGGTTCCCTGCACCTGGGACATTCTTTAGGGTCACCCCCATATATAAGGGTCAACCGGTGTGGAGTGAGGTACGTCCTGTGGACATAATTATATTGTATGTACCGTAGGCGAGTGTTCCTTGAAACCGTCCGCGGGAATGCAAGCACCCTCCGCCACTCTGCATCTGTTAGGTCCCTACCCAATGTCTTTTCCCACCTCCCTCTTAGTGATTGCAAGGGGTCCATGGTGCACTCAGCCTGGGCCCTGTATATCTTAGTAACCAGGTGTGCATCCTCCCCCGAGGATAGCAGGAGGTGTAGGACCTTATGTACATCAGGCTCTGAATTGACTGTGCTCGAATGTTTCTTTATACGAAATGTCAGAGAGTGGTATAATAGAAATTGTCCTCCCGGTACTCCATTCCTGTCGTTCATGTCAGTGAAAGGCCTCAGTACTACATCCCAAAAGAAGTCGCCCAATGTCTCTACCCCCGCTCTCGCCCAAATTCCCAACCCAGATCCCATCAAAGACCGATCTGCGGTGTCGTGTATCAGCACCGACAGGGGCAGAGCCGAGGAGTAAGCCACTCCCACCCGCTGGGAGCATCGCTTCCAACAATGTGAGGCAACCTTCATTAGGATACTTTCCTCCCGGCACGCTCCATGTTGATCAATCATACGCGCTATGATCTAATCTCTGCTCTTTACCCCATTAACAGTACACCTATCCAATCGGTCCTCCCCTGCAAACCACCTAGAGATCCACTGCATCTGGCATGCCAGGTAGTAGAGTTCTGGGGCACTTAATCCCCCGCTAGGGCTGGTCTGCAAAGGACAGAGAGTGAAGTGCGTCTGCGACCCCCATCCCTGATGAGGTCCCTAAGCAGTGCGTTTAACTCCGGAACCACGACGAGGGTATTGACACCAGGAGATTGGTGAAATAGTAGAGAAGGCAGGGGAGCATGATCATCTTGGACAAGGATATTTTGGCCGTTATGGACAACCTAAGGGACCGCCAGAACCCCACGGAAGCTCAGTACGAGTGGAGCACCCTCCCTATGTTGACCTCACGGAGATCCCTAAAGTCATGGAACACCTGTATGCCCAGGTATTTGAAGGTGCGCGGGACCCACACTACATCCTCTGGACACGATGAGGGTTGCCCCCTACCTGCTGTTAGAGGGAAGACACAGGTCTTGCTCCTATTTAAGCGGAGCCCCGAGAGGTCACCAAAGCTGTCCAACTCAGACAATGCCCAAGGTAGTCCAGACTCGCCGTCCCTGAGATAAATTAAAATATCATCTGCATAGAGTGAGATAATATGTTCTACTTGCCCCCACTCCACCCCTCGGCCTCTGCCCTCTGTCCGGAACCGAGATGCCAACGGCTCAATAGCCAAGGCAAATAATAATGGGGACAGCGGGCAGCCCTGCCTAGTACCTCTACATATGGGATATGCCTCTGACACCGTTCTGCCCGTCCTTACTCTCGTCAGGGGTGTTGCATACATTAGGTCTACCCACCTCACCCATCCCTCGCCCAGCCCCATACGGCGCATCACCGTCCTCAAGTAGTCCCATCTAAGCGAATCGAAGGCCTTTTCAAAATCTATCACTAGGAGCATCGCATCAGAGGGCTTCTCCATCTGAGGCATATGCAAAAGAGAAAATAGGCGTCTTAGGTTCAGTAAAGTGCTTCGTGCGGGGACAAATCCGTTTTGGTGTTCATGTACTAAGTTGGGGACATGTCAGAGAAGTTAGTTGGCCATGAGCTTAGTTAGAATTTTAAAGTCACAGTTCAACATCGACAACAGGCGGAAGTCAGTCACTGATACCTCTCCAGTGGCCCGCTTGGGTAGTGGGAGCACTGAAGCCTCCCTCAATGAGTCGGGTAAGAGACCCAGCTGGAATGCCTCTGCGTACATTTCAAACAGTTGGGGAGCCAAAAGAGCCGAGTACTTCTCATAGAATTCCATTGGGAGGGCGTCTGTGCCCGGTGTCTACCCCGCCGCTAATTGCGTGATGGTGTCCTGGACCTCCTCTAGCATCACCGACCCTCCCAACCTGTCCCTCTCTTCATATGCCAAGACAGGCAGGGGCAGCGGATGTAAATAGACATTAAGCGATTCAATACCTAATGTGTCCGGGCTTCTATAAAGAAAGGTATAATACTCTTTGAAGGCCTCATTAATGTCACCTGGTTTATATCTGTGCAATCCCCTCATGTCACACACACTCACAATAGGTGATCCCTCCCCCCCGGATTTCACCAACCATGCAAGCATCTTACCCGATCTGCCCTCCTCTGCCTGTATCGAGGCCAAATATCTCTGCACACTGTGGCATCTCAACTGCTCCTCAATCTGGGCATGAGATATCTTCGCGTCCTCAAACCTGTCGCTTTCCGACTCCGCTGCACTCCCTTCCTTTTCCCCCTCATGGATGACCCGTTCCAGTTTTATTAGTTCCCGCTCCAGTGTACGCTTTATCCGAACTGTCTGTCCCATGCAGTGACCTCTTACTGCGACCTTGAGTGTTTCCCACTCCACACATCTGGCCGAAGCGGAGCCTTTATTGATATTAATGTGATCCGGAAGATAAGAGCAGAGTGCCTTCCTATATGCCTGATCTTCCAACGCAGTGGGGCCTAATCTCCACACTGGTATAGGGGGTCTATCTTCAGTCGCCCTCCATGTAAGCAACAGGGGGTTATGGTCAGAAAGGGTGCGCCCCAGGTATTCAGAGTGTATCATTCCCTGCGCTACATTGACAGAGCATACCACCCTGTCTATCCTGGTATGTAACTGGTGCAGGCTAGACTAGTAGGAGTAGTCCCTATCCTCGAGGTGCCAGACATCCACAAGACCCCAGCCCTGCATCCATTCCCGTAAATGTTTAGCTATCTTATACGATGGTGTGCCTACCAACGGTGGAGTGGAGCGGTCCAATTCTATATCAGTCACACTGTTAAAGTCCCCCCCCTATCAACAGCCCCCCTCCCTGCTGGCGTGTGAGATGACTCGACAGGTGCCGAATGAAAGGGATCTGATCCTGGTTAGGGGCATATACACTACTCAGGACAATCGGGATTCCATGAAGCATACCTTCCACAATCATGAACCTGCCCTCTCGGTCCACATCAAGGGTTCTAGCCTCAAAAGGGACACACGCCCTGACCCATACCAGTGCTCCCCTAGCATAGGCAGAATACCTGGTGGCAAACACCTGTCCTCTCCATCTTCGCCTCAGTTTATCTATTTCACTGGCAGCATAGCCACGTGTACACCCCGTTGTTTTAGATATGACAACACTCTATGGCCCTCATTATAACACTGGTGGTAAAAGCCGATTACCGCCGTGCAGAAGACCGCCAACAAACCGCCGTGGCCGCGGGACTCCGCCACAGCTATTATGACCCACAGCACGGAATCCGCCAAAATTCAGACACCCACACAAGGCCGCCACACCAAAGGTCAGTGATAAACTGGAGAAAACAAAACCTCCACCGTCACACCAACAGAAATACGCCCACACTATCACAACACACTAATCCACGCAGCGGTTTTTCAACTGTGGTATTCCATTGGCGGTACACAACGCTGAGCTCAAAATACACACACATTTACAAAACACTACCACATTGGACAATTCCAAATGCACACACCTGATACACATACACACACCACTCCCACACACCCATTACAATATAAAACACACACCCACATAAGCCACAAACCCAGATGACCTAAAAACCCGAACGAAGACCAGAGAGAGACACCACAAAAATCTACCAAGCATCCGCAGGCACACAATACCATCACCCACAGAACTTCCACGCAACTCACACAACACACCACTAAATATCACCCCACCTATCACCACACACACCACCCCACACATCACCCACACCACCCCATGGCACGGCAAAGACACCCCAGGTTCTCGGAGGAGGAGCTCAGGGTCATGGTGGAGGAAATCATCCGGGTAGAGCCACAGCTATTCAGATCACAGGTGCAGCAAACCTCCATTGCTAGGAAGTTGGAGCTTTGGGGAAGAATCGTGAACAGGGTCAACGCAGTGGGACAGCACCCAAGAAATCGGGATGACATCAGGAAGAGGTGGAACGACCTACGGGGGAAGGTGAGTTCTGTGGTCTCAAGACACCACCTTGCGGTTTAGCGGACTGGCGGCAGACCCCCACCTCCTCCCCCACAACTAACAACATGGGAGGAGCAGGTCTTGGCGATTCTGCACCCCGAGGGTCGTGAAGGAGTAGATGGAGGAATGGACTCTGGTAAGACAAATCTTAACTATTACATTCCCCAACCTACCTGCATGCCATCACATACCCCCACCCTCACCCTCACCCTCATCACTCCTACTCCTCACAAATGCCCCAACTTCACAAACCACACATCCCAACACCAAGCCCTGCATGCAACAACAAAGCATGGACACCCATCACCAAAGCATGGTCACTGCACATACCCATACACCCCCCTAAACCATCATCACATAAGGTCCTGCACAGGAATGCAAGCACTTGGGTACACGGACACCCCCCCATTGCACACCATGGCACACACAGATGTAATAAACATCCTTTTACACCCCTGCAGGACCCCTACCCAACGTCACCGTACAGGAGGGTCCACATATGTCCACACCACCAACAGAAGAGGCCCACAGTGATGACAGCACCTCTTTCCAACTGGATCTAGATGACCAGGCCAGCCCATCGGGGACCTCTGGACAGTCGGTTCCCCTCACAAAGTCACAGGCCACCACAGAGATTCCCCCTCTGGAAACACCAGCACAGCACCCACCCAGCGGGCCCATACCTCTGTCCCCACGACACGTCAAGCAGCAGTGTGTCCACCACTACAGGGAACCCAGGGTAACCCACCACCCCAACAACAACTAGGACCTGGGGGCAGTGGTAGTGGGCACACAGTGCTGGGGAAGGCGGCCCAGGAACACAGGGGAACTGGGAGGGCTGCTGTGCGACAGGGGTAGGACAGGCCTAGGGAACCCACTCTCCACGAGGCCCTCTCCAACATCATGGGAGCCTACCACCACTCCCAGGAGACGATGGCAACGGTACTGGCCAAGTTTCAGGAGACCCAGCACCTGCAGGAGGAATAGTATTTGGGCTTCAGGGAGGAACTCAGAACCATCAATTCCACCCTGGGCAGCATCGTAGGGGTGCTGAAGGAAGTACTCAACACCAGGAGGGACACTGTGGCACAACAAGGGGCCCCTGACAATAGCATAGACCATGAACTGCCCACCACCTCTGCCGGCGCTAGTGGACAGGACACCCCGCCACAGGACCACCACACCAGCACCTGACCCCCTGCAGAGGGAGAACCACCCCGCAAACAGTCCCTGAGATCCAGGACAAAGACAGAGAACGATGCCAAGACCCCCGCCAAGAAATGAGACCACCCTGAATGTCATCCTTCTGTCCCACTTTGTCACCTTGTCCATCCTTAAACTGCCCCAGCTCCACTTCCTATGCCCATTTGGGCAATGCACCTGTGAGACTAATAGACTGGACTCTGCCATGGACATTCCTCCACCATCAACCCTCACCATTTTGCAACCCCCTCCAATATTGAGTACTTAAATAAACACCCTTGAAGCACAAAACAATCTGGAGTCAGTCTGTGATTTCGGAATAGTGTATTAGCAATTACTGTGACAAAATGCTATTTCAATTGTAATGTCAACATACCTATGTCACACAGCTGTAGTCCATTAGGAATCAAAACAGATGTCACACAGTGGGACCCACATCTGCGAAATCATAAGGGAAAGTGACAACTCAGTGACCATACACTGAGTGAAAACGACAGACAGTAGAGAGGTAGTAGTGTGAAAGTACATGTAGTAGGCAGGTTTGTATTCTTACCTGTGTCTCACTGGAAATATTGCTGGATCACGAGTTCCTGTTGTCCATGTCCTCTTCTTCTGCTTCCTCGTCTTTACTGTCCACAGGCTCCACAGCTGCAACAACACCGCCATCTGGACCATCCTCCTGCAGAAAAGGCACCTGTCGTCGCAAAGCTAAGTTGTGAAGCATACAGCAGGCCACTATGATCTGGCACACCTTCTTTGGTAAGTAGAATAGGGATCCACCAGTCATATGGAGGCAGCTGAACCTGGCCTTTAGGAGGCCGAAGGTCCGCTCTATTATCCGCTGAGTTCACCCATGGGCCTCATTGTAGCATTCCTCTGCCCTTGTCCTGGGATTCCTCACTGGGGTCAGTAGCCATGACAGGTTGGGGTAACCAGAGTCACCTGCAAATGACGAGGGACAACTGTTAGACACACACTAACCTGTAGGGATATCCCCAGACCCAGACAACCATTCTCACTGACCTGCTTCCAGGTGCTCACCTAATAGCCACAAACGGTGCCTCTGGAGTTGACCCATCACATAAGGGATGCTGCTATTCCGCAGGATGTAAGCGTCATGCACTGAGCCAGGGAATTTGGCATTCACATGGGAGATGTACTGGTCTGCCAAACACACCATCTGCACATTCATGGAATGATAACTCTTCCGGTTTGTGTACACCTGTTCACTCCCGCGGGGGGCTACCAAAGCCACATGTGTCTCATCAGTGGCACCTATGATGTTGGGGATATGTCCCAGGGCATAGAAGTCTCCTTTCACTGTAGGCAAATCCTCCACCTGAGGGAAAACGATGTAGCTCCGCATGTGTTTCAGCAGGGCAGACAACACTCTGGACAACACGTTTGAAAACATAGGCTGGGACATCCCTGATGCTATGGCCACTGTTGTTTGAAATGACTCACTTGCAAGGAAATGGAGTACTGACAGCACCTGCACTTGAGGGGGGATTCCTGTGGGATGGTGGATAGCTGACATCAGGTCTGGCTCCAAGTGGGCACACAGTTCCTGGATTGTGGCACAGTCAAGCCTGTAGATGATGATAACATGTCTTTTCTCCATTGTCGACAGGTCCACCAGAGGTCTGTACACCAGAGGATGCCGCCATCTCCTCACATGTCCCAGCGGACGGTGCCTATGAAGGACAACAGCGAGCACAGAGTCAAACAACTCAGAGGTACGTAAACACAGCTTACACCGAACACAATTCATAATCTGATATTTGGCCTGTATGTGTGTTGAGGCTAGGCCTAGGTATGTGTGACGCAGTTAAAAATTAAGCCATGTGGGCCCCTGAAATGGCAGCTGCCTGACCTGTAAAGTGGGACAATGGGATGTGAGGTAACTGCTCTGGCGTTGTACACCGTCGCGGTAGGCGGTCGAAGACCGTGGCGCAATCCTGCATTGGTTAACATTGGACCCTATGGGTCCCAGGAGCCAATGACGATGTACGCCGGCGGTGACGGTACACACCGCTGTGGACGTGACCGCCATTTTCCATCTGTTCAATCACTCGATACCTGATCTTTGACAGGAGAGGACCTACACTGCAAGTGCTGCTGTGACCTCGGTCTGGAAGAGACAATGGCTCGTGCGACTGGGGAAAGGGCCCCTGCCTTCACATCGGAGGAGTTGGAGAAACTCGTGGATGGGGTCCTCCCCCAGTACACGCTACTCTACAGTCCTCCAGAAAAACAGGTAAGTACACTGGGAGCATGCTGTATGGGCTATGCTTGTGTGGAGTGGGGTGGATGAAAGATGGGGGGGGAGATTGAGGCGTGCATGAAACGACGGTGAGTGCATGTGCGTCATGGCAAGGGAAGGGATGGGGGCCAATGACTGTGACGGTGCATTTGGTAATAACATTTCTTTTCCCCCTGTGCAATTCATGTAGGTCAGCACCCACCAGAAAAAAGATATTTGGTGTGCCATCGCCAAGGACGTACGGACCCTGCCGTAAAAGATATGAGGACATTCGCCGCTGGAGCAAGAAGATGGCAGCACCATGACCCCCCTGATGTTCAGGATCCTGGCGGTGGCGTAACCGGAGTTGGATGTGCGCTTGGGGGCATCACAGCAGCCACAAGGGGGTGAGTACACTCTCATTCAGCTGATTTTGCGTGCAGTGGAGGTGTCTGGGTGGGGGAGGTGGGCTGTGAGTTTCCCTAGGCCAGGGCGAGATTAGGAGGCAAGGTCCCCTTGTGCTGGCAGAGCCTGTAGCACCCCACCCCACCTTTCTACAGTGCTAAGTACACCTAGTTAGGCTCTTGTGAAATCGAAGTGCTCAGATGTTGTCCATAGCCTTGTAGGCCATGTCCCAGGGATTGAACAGTGGAGGCCAAGTGCGCGGGGTAGTGCAGGGGCTTCTGTGTCTGTCGTTTCCGCCAACAGTTGCAGTAATGCATGCACTCAAAATGTCTTTCTTCTGTCGTCCCCCCCTTTTTGTGGTCTCCCTGTTCTTGTGTGCATTAGCATCATCAAGCGGAGGAGCAGTGCCACCGGAGCAGGAGGGAGCTGCATCCCACATGGCACTGGAGGGCGAGACAACTAAGTCGGAGTACACCAGTGGGACGGAGGGCAAGGGGAGCTCCACAGCAGGCACAGGAGCTGACACCAGTGACACGGACTCGTCCTCTGATGGGAGCTCCCTTGTGGTGGCGGCAACATCTGTGCCCCCCACATCTACAGGCACAGCCGCCACCCCCCCTACCAGCACCGCCCTCCCAGCAGCCCCTCAGCCTTTGCCCTGTGCCCGCTAACCCAGGAGGGTGGGTATCACCTTCGCCCCAGGCACCTCAGGCCCTGCCCCAGTCACCCCTGCGGCCCTCAGTGAGGAGGCCATTGACCTCCTCAGGTCCCTCACTGTTGGGCAGTCTACCATTTTGAATGCCATCCAGGGTGTAGAAAGGCAGTTGCAACAAACAAATGCATTCCTGGAGGGCATTCATTCTGGTCAGGCGGCCCTTCAGTGAGCTTTTCAGACTCTGGCCTCATCACTGATGGCAGCCATTGTCTCTGTCTCTAGCCTCCCCCCTCCAACTTCCTCCACCCAGACCCAATCCCCTGTACCTCTGCCTATCCCAAGCACACCTTCAGACCAGCATGCACACACGTCAACACGCAAGGGAAGCTCAGGCAAACATAAGCACCACACATCCCACAGGCACTCATGCAAGCATCACACACATGCAGACACACCAACATCCACTCTATCCACTGTGTCCCCCTCCTCCTCGTCTCTCTTCTCCCTCCCAGTCTCGTCTCCACTCACACCTGCATGCACTACATCTTCAGCCACTACTGCCATCACCAGCACACATGCCACCACACCCCGCTCACGTGCAGTCACCACCCCCACTGCCATTCACACTTCCCCTGTGTCCTCTCCCAGTGTGTCTGTGACACCACCTCCCAAGATACACAAACGCAGGCACACACCCACCCAACAGCCATCCACCTCACGACAGCCTCCAGCGCATGCACCTTCACCCAAAGTCACCAAACCATCACCTCCTACAACCACAACCGCTTCTTCCACTCACAAACCCCCTCCAGCTACCTGTCCCAGTGTTTCCCAAAAACTTTTCCTGTCCAACCTTGACCTCTTTCCCACACCTCCCAAACCCCGTCCGCCTCCTAGGGCCCCACTCTCCAGGTCCCAACCTAGCACCTCAGCCACAACATCTCCGGGACCAGTGGTGCCTGTAGTCACCGGAATCTGGAGTGCACCGCCCACCAGGGCAGCCAGTGTGGCACGGAGCCACAGCACAGACAGTCCCCCACCTGTGAAGCATCTAAAATTGGCCAGTGCCCGGCGGGAGATGGGGAAGACTCGAGCCATCAAAGCCTCTCCCAGAGGTACAGCTGGGAGTGTGGAGTCAGCTGCAACACCTTCCAAGGTGGGGAAGGGCCACAAGAAAGTTAGCAGGTCTGGGAAGAGCAGCACGGCGGAGAAGACCACCATCATCCCCGCTGCCCAGGAGGCCACCGCCATCATCCCCGCTGGCCAGGAGGCCACCGCCATCATCCCTGCTGCCCAGGAGCCCACCGTCAGCACCTGCCCTGCTGCCCAAGAGCCCACCGCCAGCACCGGCCCTGCTGCCCAAGGCCACCGCCAGCACCTGCCCTGCTGCCCAAGAGCCCACCGCCAGCACCTGCCCTGCTGGGTCAGAGAGGACCGCCAGCACCAGCCCCGCTGGGCCAGACAGGACCGCCAGCACCAGCCCCGCTGGGCCAGACAGGACCGCCAGCACAAGCCCCGTTGGGCCAGACAGGACCACCAGCAACTGAGTCACTGCAAAGGACACCGCCGCCACATACACCGCTGAACAGGGCACCGCCGCCACTAGCACCGCTGGCCCATGAGCGCCAAGGGCACGGACGCTACTGAGTCCATCACAAGCAGGATGAAGCACTCTGGGCACCATGCCCCCTCCAGAATCAGTGGAGACTGACATCCACTACCTCAGTCCTTAGCAGGATGAAGCACTCTGGGCACCATGCCCCCTCCAGAACCAGTGAAGCTTGACATCCACTACCTCAGTCTTTAGCAGGATGAAGCACTCTGGGCACCATGCCCCCTCCAGAACCAGTGGAGACTGTCATCCACTTGAGAGACTGCAGCTTTGCACTCCCCAGGACCAAGCAGTGGGCAACCCACTCACTTGAGAGACTGTGGCTTTGCACTCCCCAGGACCAAGCAGTGGGCAACCCACCCACTTAAGAGACTGTGGCTTTGCACTCCCCAGGATTGAACAGTGGGCAACCCACCCACTGTAGAGACTTGAGATACTGTGGCTTTGCACTTCCCAGGATGGAACAGTGGGCAACCCACCCACTGTAGAGACTTGAGAGACTGTGGCTTTGCACTCCCCAGGATGCAGCAGTGGGCAACCCACCCACTCTAGAGACTTGAGAGACTGTGGCTTTGCACTCCCCATGATGGAACAGTGGGCAACCCACCCACTGTAGAGACTTGAGAGACTGTGGCTTTGCACTCCCCAGGATGCATCAGTGGGCAAACCATCCACTGTAGAGACTTGAGAGACTGTGGCTTTGCACTCCCCAGGATGGAACAGTGGGCATGTGGCCCTCTCGTGGATTTGGCATCGTGCACTCAAGCGGCTGAGGTGCCCCCCTTTCCCTCCCCCTGAGGTGCCTGTTTTCTTGCTCTATGATGCCCCTGCAGTGTTCTCTCCATCATGGTCGGGGATCTTGTGTGGGCCTCACCCATACCGTGTGGGCCCAGTGTTCCATGGACTTCATTGGAGCACTACCTGGACTACTATTCTTGGTGTATATATTTGTTTATAGTGTATATATATATTTTTGCGTACTTGATTTTAATATATTACAATGGTTACACTCATTTTCTTTTGTCTTTGCATTCTTCCAGAGGGTTTGGGGGGTGTACCTATAATGTATCATGCTGTATTAGTGTGTGTGTTGTCGTGGGTGAGGGTGGGGGTGTTGCGTGTTGCGTGTGTGTGTCCCTGTTTTTTCCCTCCCACTCCCCTGTGTCGCAGGTGCAGTACCCACTGTTGTCTTCGCCGCCGGCGTTCGTGCTCCTGGTAGAGGAGCAAGAAGATTAGGGCTGGCAGGATCTGCAGCTATAGTTTCATGGCGTCCGGATTCCTTGTAGGGTGTGTAGAGGTGAGCGTTTTCCCTTTGAAGTCCTGTTTCCGCCATGTTTTTGTCCGCTGTGAATCCGCCCCGGAAAAGGTGGCGGATTGGTAGGTTGTGATACTGTGGGCGGTACTTTGTCCTCCGCCTGTCTGTTGGCGGTGACCGCCGCGCTGTTTGTTTGTACCGCTGTGGCGGTTGGAGTGTTAAACTGGCTGTCTTTGTTGTCGGTTTCCACCACGGTCGTAATTGCAATTTTTTTTACCGCCGGACAGTTGGCTGTCTTACCGCCTCTTTAACACCGTACGCCAGGGTTGTAATGACCACCTATGTCTTTTGCCGGGTGACCCCATCCCCCTTATATTCCAAGTTAGGAAGTTGTAATCGGCCATGTGGGAATGACTACATCAAGTCGGGGCTCCCATTTCCCCCTGGCGTTTTGCTCCTCTACCTCCATCTGCATTACTCTGTGTATGCAATACTCATCTCCCACGTCACCATCAAAGTACTCAACTGTAAACCCCAACTCCCCGTCCCCAGGGTGCCTCTCAAACTGTAGGTTGCCCATGAAACAGTGCAACAGCACAACCAAGTCAACAAGTTAGTTAGAGTTCTTGCCAGTCTCAACGGAGTGGCCAAGAAACCAACAGGGGGGTGTGGTGTCACCTTTGGGGTGCCTCTGGAATGGTCAGAACCCTCTCCGAGGACACAGATGCACAGTCTGAGTCTCTCCCACCACCGTCCGCCGAGGACATCTCCCTGCACACATACGCCACCGCCTCCAGCGCCTCCTTTTTAGCCAGTTCTTTTCGAGCCAGGGTCGGTTCAGTTTGCAGGCTATTTCTGTCACGCTGTCTCCTCTGGTTTCTGCAGCCTGCACGGCCTGTCTTATCATTCTTGCTGCGATGGCCCCCCTCCAATCCTCTCGCCTCCAACCATTCCCATGTCTCTTCTGGGTTTTGGAAGAACGTGGTTTTACCATCAACGATCACCCTCAGTTTGGCTGGGAAAAGAAGTGAGTACTGAATCCCTTCATCCCTAAGGGCCCTTTTCACTGCCAGGAACGAGGCCTGCTTGATCTTGACCTCTATTGTGAAGGCAGGAAACAGCGTCACCATACCATTCGCCACCCTGAAGGGCCCGGCATGCCTGGCTCTCTGGAGCAGGATATCCCTGTCCTTGTAAGGCAACAGCTTGGCCACCACCACTCGAGGCGGCCTCCCCGGTGCCAGAGGTCTCAAGGGCACCCAATCTGCCCGCTCCAGAGTGAAGAACGGAGTAAGGTGCTCAGGGGCCACCACCGTATGCAGCCATCCCTCGAGGAACTCCACCATGTTTGTTCCTTCCACACCCTCTGGAAGACCCACGACACATATGTTGTTCCTGTGGCTTCTCCCTTTGGCTTCTTCTGCCTGTCGCTCTAGTCACTGGACACGATCAGTTAGATGCAAAACCATGGCTGCCAGGGCATCGTGTTTTGGTGTTAGCTCCGTTAACGTTATCTCTGCCTCTCTCACTCTGTCCGTCAGCTTTTGATGGTCCACCCTCAACAGACCCACCTCTACTACCACTTGGTTAATGTTGTGCTGCATGGTCGCCTTGGTATCCTCAATTGCAATCAGAATCTTATCAAGGGTGGCCTGCACCTTGGGTTGCATAAGGTCCTCCATGTTCCCCGTTCTGTGGTCGCTTGAGGTTTTACGGTTTAGTGCTTTGCCTCTGGTCCTGCCCCTGGAAGTCATCCGCAGCTTTAGAGGTTTTATGCTAAACGTCTAACGGGCAGGGGGGCTACTCGTCGTAGTGTCACAAACACTTGCAGGTCCCCGTCAGGGTGCTCTTTGGCCTAGACCACGATGTCAGTGCAACAGCTCTCTGGCTTGGGGGGCAACCACCCTCCGTCTGTCTCAACCCGCTGCAAGGTTCCCTGCAGGCCCATCGTGCCAATCCAGTGCTTCACGGGTACTAGCCACACTCACCACTCTCGCTTTGTGGCTCAGACACAGAGGCTGCCAACAAGTAGAGACCGTTTGGTGAGCCCAGCGGTTGGGGGTTCCCTCACTGTCCCCCAGTGGTTCCAGCTACCACGTTCCTCTCCTCTCGTTGTTGCAGCCCCTCCACCAGAGCAGAGGCCATCCTCACACGCTCCGTTCCGATTTGCCGCCGTGCCACAAAAGGCTTGTCCTTCCCCCAATGTCCTCAGAACTCCGATCCGCGCGACCACAAGGATGGGGCGGGCCTGCGAGCGGCCGGGGAAGGGGTCCTCTGCACCACCTCGTGGCATCCCAGTGCTCCAGAGGGGGTCCCAAACTATGTCGGAGGCTCCGCTCACCCCCTCCATTGCACCGCCAATACCGGGACCTTGGAAGTGAGACGGACCACATGCCCCGGCTCCAACTCTGGCTCCAGTTCCGGCCGCGGCCTCCCCACCGAGGATGCGCCGAACCGCAGATCTCCTTCTCCACCCGCGGCACTGACGGAGGTGACGGCACCCCAGGCACGAGGAGGCAGGATAGACGTCCCCCGCTCCTCCGATAGTCTCCCTCGGGGCTAGCAGCATCCAGGCAGCCCCGGCCTTCTCACGCACCCTCGCTACGCCGCTGCAAACTCAGCTTTCTTGTGCACGAGCCTGCTTTCAGGGCCAGGCGGTATCCTCACCTGGGCCCATCCCAGGGAGTCACGTAGAGCCGCTCCTGAGATCTTAAAGTCGGGTCAGTTGCCCCCCACCAGCTCCTCCGTCTTCTCCCGCGTGATCAGCGCTGCTGGCTCCCGGGGCATGTCAATTACTGCAGGATCTTCGGAAGGCCCCGACGGAGCCGTTGAGTTACACGTCCACCATCATGGCTCGGCTAGCCACGCCCCCCACTCCAAGGTATTCAGAGTGCAGATGGGCACTTCAGAGCATGGCATAGGAGCAGTCTTAGCACAGCTGAACGAGGGGGGGCTATTAACAGGAGGTTTCTTCCACAGGAACAGAAGTGGAGTGCCATTGAAAGAGAAGCATTTGCTGTGGTCTGGGCACTGAAGAAGCTGAGACCATACCTGTTTGGGACTCACTTCCGGGTTCAGACAGACGACAGGCCCCTCAGATGGGTCATGCAGATGGGGGAAAGAAAATCCTACACTCTTGAGGTGGTCCATCTCCCTACAGTGTATGGACTTTACTGTGGAGCACTGCCCAGGGACTACCACGCCAATGCTGATTGTCTCTCCAGATTCTTCTGCCTTGGTGATGAGAGCTTCCGAGGGTTTGGGTAGCTCTCCCCACTTTCAGCTGGGAGGGACACATGTTGGGTCTGACAGTCTTAGGGTGGTCATCCCCCAACTTTTTGTCTGTCTCCCTCCATTTCTCTAACACGGTTTTTGTTGGTTTTAGGCCTCTGTTCACTTTACCACTGCTCACCAGTGTTAAAGTTCATGTGGTGTCTCCCCTAAACATGGTATCATTGGTTCCTATCCAATTGGCATTTTAATTTACCTGTAAGTCCCTTGTAAACTGCACTACATGTGCCCAGGGCCTGTAAATAACCCATAGGACAGGGTGCTATGTAAGTCAAAGGCAGGACATATATTTATGTGCTTTACATGTCCTGGTAGTGAAAAAATCACAAATTCATTTTCCACTACTATGAGGCCTGCTCCTCTCACGTAGTAGCATTAGAACTACCCTCATATACTTCTAAGTTATAGATTCTGATCTGGAAGGAGTAGCTCTGCCATGTTTAGTATGGCAGAATGGTAAAAGAAAATCCTGCTTACTGGTGAAGTTGGATTTAATATTACTATTTTTGAAATGCCACTTTTAGAAAGTGCAGAAGGACAATGAGGCAAACCTAGTAACCCCAGGACCCGAGTATATAGATCTTTTAATAAATGTATGTCCCCAAGGGGGGGGTGTATTGCCCCTGACTCCCACAGCAACAATTTATTTTTAAAAGAACCTTATAAATCCAAAAGGTCGAGGGAACTTATAAACATGTCATTTTATCTGCTTATTAACATGATTTGGCATAATAATGTGCTCCCAAGATAATGGCGCAGTGAAATGTGGTTAGTGTGAAAATGTAAAGTGCCTAGTAAAGTACCTAGTGTTATCTACATAATATACAGTTTGTGGTTAAAAATATATACAAGAAGGAATGAACTTCTAGGGGACCCGTTTAGTCCCGGTGTCCAGACGTCACTCATTTTATTCTTAAATAACCCACAAGAATTAATCTTGACATTTCGACCCCAAAAAGAGAACCAATCAAAAAAGGGTCATCATCAGGACAAAAGTCATGTTTATACAGGTAGCATCTAAAATAAAAATAAAACAATATATTTTAATCAGTATTCGTACTTAGCAGAACCATGCACAAGTGAACCATGAGGATATTCCAATTGGGACTACTTACACTCCTCATAATAAATAATCAAGTTTTTCTTTGAAATGCATCCAATTCACAATGCTTCCCCTACGTAAAAAACATACAATAATTTATTATATTTCCTATTGGTCAAATCTATTTGTATTCAGAGACATAAGATGACCAGCTTGTGAGCAAAATATATTTTTCATCCACTCACCCTTGATCCCGGACCAAATATCTTTTACACTCGTTGGTGTTTGCAATATGAATCTATTCAATGTGGGTTTGCTTCAACACATCCTTCGGAATTGTTGTAAAAGTTCCAAAAACAACTCCTTTATCCGCCTAAAAAGAGCAATGAAAAAAGAAGAAAAAACGTGTTCCAGCGGTGTTCTTGACTTATGAATGCCACAAAGTGAACGATCCCTAACAAAATGGCCAACTATGGGATGACATGAAGGTATAGCAATTATTCACATTCTTTAGGGCATCCTAACAGTTTAATGCCAACATCCTTAAAAGAGGCTGACATATTTACCAATTCTTGGCAGTTAGCTAATTCGTTTGGAACAAATTCATGTAGTTTGTAAACTGGTAAACAATTTAGATAAATCTGTGCCATACATAGTTACAATTTAAGTATCATTCAACCCGAATACATAGCTACCTAGCAGTCCATATTATATGTCCAAAGCTGGGCCACAATAATGTAGCCTTATCCGATAGTAACAATCATGTAAGCGGAGCAACAGTAAAAACGTACTTCTTGTAAGCTAATTTGTTTTAAATGAAAACATTTCGCTTCATTTCATGATGTGAGTAAATTGATGTGGTGATTGATCAAATCTATGCCAAAACGTTATATACTAATCAAGTATCATAAAATGAATACATAGTTATCATAGGATCTACTCATGGGGTCTGTCAGAGAGACTGCCTGGCTGCCCAAAGGACTCATCTGGACTGCTTTGCTGAGAAAGACTGCTTCCGTGCTTGTTTCCCTGCTGCCCTCTGGCCTCTGACTCTGCTGGAAGGAATCTGCCTTTCCCACAAGTGCTCTCCTGGGCCTTGGATTGAGTTTACCTCCTGTTTTGAAATCTCAGGGCCACAAAGACTTCACCCCAGAGAAGAAAATCCCAGTGTGATGGAAAATCAATGCAACCCCTGCAGAAAACGACTTAGCTCCAGCCTCGCAGTGGAAAAAATTGCTGCATCGCCTACCAGATTCACGCAGCGCCTGCTCCATCTACCAGGTAATCAACGATTTTCAATGCATGATCCCTGAGCATCAAAACAACCCCATATCTCAGTGAGGAACCAATACTGAGCTCCTGGAAATCGACGCATCACCTTGCAGCCTGGAAAGAATTTTGTGCAACTTCAGAAAATCTGACACATTGCCTTATTTTTCAACGCATCTCCTCCTCTGCAGCACCCGTGCCTCTTTCTTTTTGATGCATCCCAGGTGCTGCGTGTTACAAGACTATAAGCACTGATTCTTAACGATAGAAACTCATTTAAACCTTTAAAAAGAGATATCTCGACTTGTGCGTATTGAACTTTTGTCATTTTTATCTTGTTTTATTCAGATACATATTATCTATTTTTCTAAAGCTGTGTGGTGTATTTTTGTGGTGTTTTCACTGTTTTACTGTATGAGTTATTGCACAAATACTTTACACATTGCCGTCTAAGTTAGGCCTGCCTGCTCTGTGCCAAGCTTCCAGAGGGCGAGCACAGGATCATTAGGAGTGTGTGTGACTTACCCTGATCAGGATTGGGGTCCCTATTTGTACAAGGGTGTATACCTCTGCCAACTAGAGACCCAATTTTGAACAAGTACCATTGGTAAAAATTAAATACAAAATAAAACACAAAACACCAGGATGTCTAACGTCCAACCAGCTTTTATTGCAAAATAGAAAGCAGCAATGCAAAAGGTGAAAGGCAATTGTCATTTCAACTGACTAGGCCTTTCGCCTGCTACCATCATTTGAAGCAAAAATCTAAAAAACACATACAATCAAACTAGTATATCTGCAATTTATGTCAATAAAAGTCCATGTAATATGACGACATGACAGACACTTGTTGTTCTGAGCAAAAATTTAGCTAAGTACCTTGTAGAGAGGCTTGTGAATAATACAGTTTCATGTGAATATTTAGGTATAATAGAATAACAACAGTTACATTTGAATAACACTTAATACATTCATGATTATGTATGCAGTTATTAGCATTTCTCTTTCTGGGTATACATAAGCACAATACATACACAAATTAAATGTTTACACAGCCCCGGTTGGATTTTTTCCCTTATGCAGGGTCTTCTCCAATCTTTTTGCCTCCCGCCTCCTATTGTTTCTGACCTGTTTTTGTTGCCTTTTGAACTATGGGCACTTTACAACTGCTAACCAGTGCTAAAGGTCATATGCTCCCTGTGTAAATTATATTGTTGATTGGATTTCCATGATTGGCATATTTGATTTACTGATAAGTCCCTAGTATAGTGCACTAGAGGTGACCAGGGCCTGTATATACAAATGCTACTAGTGGGCCTGCAGCACTGGTTGTGCCACCCACATTAGTAGCTCTGTAATCATGCCTCAGACCTGCCACTGGAGTGTCTGTGTGTGCAGTTTTAAACTGCCAATTCGACTTGGCAAGTGTACCCACTTGCCAGGCCTAAACCTTCCATTTTCATACGTGTAAGACACCCCTAAGGTATGCCCTAGGTAGCCCCATGGGCAGGGTGCAGTGTATGGTTAAGGTAGGACATATATTAATGTGTTTTATGTGTCCTAACAGTGAAATACTGCCGCATTTGTTTTTCCCTGTTACAAGGCCTATCACTCTCATAGGTTAAAATGGGGGCTGCCTTTAAATATGAGTAAAGCGTAGATTCTCTTTGGGGACGGATAGACATGTGGAGTTTGTGGTCTCTGAGCTCACAATTCAGAAATACATATTTTAGTAAATTTGATTTTAAGATTGTGTGTTTGAAAATGCCACTTTTAGAAAGTGAGCATTTTCTTGCTTAATCCATTCTATGACTCTGCCTGTTTGTGGAATTCCCTGTCTGGGTCAGTTTGACAGTTGGGCTGTTTGCATTTCTCTCTAGACAGTGACACAAAGGGAGCTGGGGTGTAGCCTGCATATCCTGATGAGCTATCTGTGCTAGAAGGGAGGGTAGGTGTGGTCACTTACACCTGAAAGGGTTATGTCTGCCCTCACACAATGCAGTCTCCTAACAGTGTTTTACCTGTTTAGAAAATAATTTAAGACTCTTTTGCTTTTAAAATTAATAACTTGACTGTTTCTGTTGGATTTTTGTCGTTTTACCTATTTTTCTAAACCTGTGTTGTGTCATTTTGTAGTGGTTTCACTGAGTTACTGTGTGTGTTGGTAGAAATACTTTACATCCAGACTCTGAAGTTAAGCCTGCCTGCTTGTGCCAAGCAACCAAGGGGGTATGCGCGGGTTAACTGAAGGTGATTCTCCTTTACCCTGACTAGAGTGAGGGTCCTTGCTTGGACAGAAGGTAACCAGACTGCCAACCAAAGACCCCATTTCTAATAGCCCACATTTTATCTGAGAGGAAAAGCTTATATTTGTAACAACTCAATCAAGTGCAATCTCAGCATCTCTTTATCAATTTAATTATGATCAAAGCTCTCATCATCCTGAAAAGTAGCAGACCTAAATGGATTGGCAGTACCTTTATTTTTGCAGGAGAGTTGGGTGATGCAGAAGACTAATTTGAAAGTAACAGAAATGATAGCCACAATCATGATAATGCCAATGATGAACTCAAATATCTGCATGTCTCATGAATAGAAACCCCCTCTCAGCCATACCCAGATGCTATTTAGACTCAGATCAGGGCTACTTTGAATCTCATGTCATTTCTTCACACTCTCCTTAATATGATCTCTCTGCTCATGTATGATAAGGGAAGTGTTAGGAAGGTGACTGCAACATTCAGTCCCTACATTCACACCGCCCCCCTTCCCCTGTTTGGCTACTATCAGGTACTCATAAGCCATTGTATTTTGGACTAGCATTTTGCCGTGAGCATCAAAGCATCCAGTTACCAATCTCAAATAAATTTCAGTAAAATTTACTTTATGAAGTTAAGATTTCCTCATTTCTTCTTATTCTGTATAAAGGCACAATCATATCATACAGCAGGATTATGGCAGAAAACGCCAGTAGTAGTTGCAAAAGCCTGCCTACCCCTTTTTCTTTCTAAAGTTTGGCCATCAAAATGTCTTGTGGAGGGAACGATATAGCCTGAGTAGCTAATTCCATGCAATCTAAAGTAATGCAAGTGTAAAATGGTTATCCATAAATTAAAAAGGCATCACCTTATTGTTGGTGATGTTTGAGAAGCAAATGTATGTGGGGAGGACATGGAGAAAAAAAGAAGACACAAAAGCAACTACCTCAATACTTAAATCACATTTAGTGGTCCGACAAAGGGAATGGAGACACTTGCTCCCAGGTGCTTGCAAATACATCCTTGCTCAGTCATTGCAAGATGAGTCACATCTCACATGTTACATTTATGGGGATTTTGAATATTTTAAGGCCTGGGAAAGACAGTGGGGAGAAGTCAATACATTCTACATCCAAAGTGGAAACACTGCAGGAAGAAATCATTAGAGCTGCTTGGCACTACAATCAAAGGGATACTATCTCCTACATCTACATGCATAAGCATGCCAATCCAGCAAAAGGAAAAGGTCATGGTATGCCTGGACTTTTACAGCAGTAACACATAGGATTGTAGGCTGTACAACTGGTTCATAACAGGAGAGCAAGCATGTGTCTCACCACCAGTCAGATGCTCAGGGCAGCTATGAAGATAGCGGGCCAGACCCACAGAGGAATCTGATGTTGCCTCTTTCCAGCTGCCTACCCTAGATAAATGCAGGAATGATGTGATGCTGTCAGGGGACTATCATGCAACGAGAACAGGCAAGGGTGGTGGGCATAAAGGTTTTGAACCACCAGCAGGTGAGGAGGCAGCAGCACAGACAGTATCAGCTATGTCTTTTGAAACAGCCCCAGGCCTTGGAGCAGCAGAAGGTGCAGATTGTTCCTATTAGGAATAACTGACTTGTAATTGGAAGAGTGGATCCAAGTCACAAGGCCATTCCATTTAACAGCAGTGTTTGTGATGAGCAGGATTTAGTCAGTTCAGAGTCTCTCAGATGTACACCCAGTCACTGTTTTGGAAGGAGTAGCAAGTCTCAGACAGACACGCAGGCTAAGTGCCTTTGGAAACTGAAATTGTGAAGACATTAAATAAGCTTTCTGCTGTATTGTAACACAGCATCATCATTTAACTGAGGTCTTTGAAGGGAACATAGGATGGCCCATGATTATTTTGTCCAGGCTTAGCTAAGTCTTCTCGTAGGGGACTCTTCTCAATGACCAAAAGGCTAGTGGCAAGGAATTGGATCATTTTAATTGTGGCTTTGATTAAATCTTAGCAATCTTATTTTCAGGGCCTCATTGTTCCTTTTGTCTTTACCAGCTGACTGTGAGTGATAAAAATAATAGAAGTGGTGACCTGTTCCTTTGGCCTTACAAACTGGCTGCGCTACTGTAGACACAGAATGTGCCCTTTCATCACTGCTAATGATTTACTTACAGTGATAGGGATTATGGGGGCACAGGGGTTTGCTTCTACCCATTGTGAGAAAATGTGTCATAGGACTCTCGTTATTGGAACAAAACTGCTGGCTTTGGGACGGCAGCACAACTGTTTGTGGGTGACTGATTTAATCCCATACTGTCTTGGTGGCTGTCGGCACAACCTTTTCAGCTAGCTAGCAGCCCCTCACTCAAACACAGAAACAAAGGTGATATCTGGCAGCCTGAAGCATTACACTCAGTGACTTCTTAGGGGACGTTGTGGTCAGTAAATTCCACTCCTTTATCTTGTTAGCAAAGGTCTCATACACACACATATGCCAAAGAAAATATGCAGGATGGTTTTCAATACAATTACTGAAATTACTGCAATCTAGGATGAAATATATGAGCTGCAATTATAAGGGCAATGTGACATAACAGGATTATAGTTATTGTGGCCAGCTAGAAGAAAATAAACAACGCCAGCTTTTTGGAAAATCATATTTATATATGAATTCACCCTACCCTCTAACTCCTAAGTGAGAGCATAACAGAGATAGCCCAATATGTTGGTACTTAGTCCATGACAGGAGCACCCACCCCATTTTCTGGATGATAGTCTGCCCGCTCTCTCCTTCATTGGTTGTAGAGACAGAGCTGAGGTCAGCACTGAAATGGCATGCAGCATGGATGGATATCCTGGCCAGAATGACCTCCCTGTTTACCTTGGCCTGTACAATGTTTTATAAGAAACATATTTCTCTTCCATGAAATAGACTTGACAAAGGCATGTGCCTAAGTGTCCAACTGTTCACGTACTCTTGTGGCGAGAACGCTAACTGAATTATCATGTATTGTTCTTGTCAGCCTTGGACAAAGGTACATAGTGAAATGTTGTGCACAGAAATAATAGCAATGCATTCTCAGAATCTCAGCTCATTAGAAAAATAAAAACATCCCAGCTGAAAAGTAGGCTAAATAAAATGAATAAATGAAATCTGAGTACATATGTAAGTGAAAGGGCACAGGCTGCAGGCCTAAGCTAAGCTAAAATATGCGTGCCCAAGCAAGGTGTAAAAATGAACCAACAACACCCTTCCCATTGTCAGGACAAGAGTGCAAATTCTAAAACTAAAATGCTCTAAAACTTAAAGCACCAAAAGCATATTAAAATACATAAAAAATATAAAAATGTCAAAGATGACAAGCAAGGCAAGGCAACAGGCAAGCCAATTTAAAGGGCAATTTATCACTTTAAAAACAAAATGCCAGGGATTGAATTTCAACAATAATTATGGTCCTGCAGGAAATCTCTGATGTCTTCAATGGTGATGGAAGCTAAGAAGGACTCCACCTCGACAGGCAAGAAATTTACCAGCGTGTTAAATGAAGGATACACAGAGCATATATGTGCAAATTCCTCAACCATAGGCTCAGCTGAGGGGTCCACATTCCTCATAGTGGCAGATGTAGAAAGAGCCTAGGCATCCACAAGTGGTGGCTCATATGATGCCTCACGTATCAAGTCTCAATGGGCAAGTCCATGAACAAACCCTCATTGAGAATATTCACAGATCCATGTCCACAGAAGGCACAGGATGTATGGCAAGACACACCTTTGGTGCACTTTTGAAGAAGCACCACAAGCAGTGGAAAATAGGCTGCACATAGGTCAGTATTGATCGGAATGTCAATGACCAAATTCAGCTCAAGCTCTTCCAGCAGTGTAACTCTGAAGTACTGCATCCTGCGAACATGGCACATATGGGCTGGTGGGAGCTCCATCACTATGCTTTGCTGAGATGTTACAGCCATTGTATATCAAAAATAGGAACAGCAAAGTGCCGTCAATCAATCCCAAAGCTGTTGGAAATCCACAAAAGACACAGAAGAAGAGTGAATGGATGGCTGAAGGTTCAAATACAGTCTGGAAGGTGTTAACAAACCCAGACCTGACATACTCAAACTAGTGAACAATTCCTGCAGTATTAGATGTGTTGAAAATCCTGATCACCAACTCTACGAAGTATTTGGGTAAGCTGGTAGTTAATAAGGGCTGTGTCTCTGATGATGACCTTGCTAGTTGGAGGTCATAGGTCTCTCTAGCTGATGTCAGAGCCACATGTTTTCGACACAATAGCACCTTCAGGGCCTCTTTTGCAAGAAATTATGCAACTCTTGTGCAGCGCAACATTGTGTCAACATTTTTAATGCTGTGTGATGACAGATCCTAACGCCAATTTTGCACCGTATTTTCAAAAAAGTGCTACATGGTATTGTGATGTCGGCAGTGTAAAAAAAAATAATGATGCTAGCATGTATGATGTGTCATGAACCAAATTGACACTAGTGCTGCAAAAGTGAAGCTAGCCTGATTAGCAGCACGTGATCTGATGCTAGCCAGCCTAGTGTCACCTTTGCGCCTAAAAACATCAGAAAAACACCTGTGAAACACTGCTTCACCAAACAAATACAAACAGGAGACCCTGCAGATGCATAAATGGAGACCCCTGAAGACCAGGCACCCCAGGATAACTCCAACAACCCCAGCACCAGCCAGGATGTCTAGACAGACTCCAAGGGGACGAGGAAGTGTAGGTTCAATGAGGAGGAAAACAACATCTTGATCTGTGAGGTGACGCAGCATCAACAACAGCTATTTGTCACCTCCAAATTGCTCTTAGGGAAGAAAGAGGCCATAGGGCAGTCAACAATGTGTCAGAGGTCAAGAGAAAAGTCATCAACTGTAAGATCTGCTGTCCTGATTGCAAGTGCAGAACATAGGAGAAACTGGCCAGCAACTGCAAACCAGCATTGCAGACTGCAGGTGGAAGTCCAGCACCCCAGGAGAAGCTAGATGACCTGGAGGAGACAGTGGCAGCTGTCATCCTTGAGGAGTTGGTGAACAGAGCCCAAGGACAAGACAGTGCAGCATAAGAGGAACTATAACAACCACATGGTTGGTCACAGTGGGGGGCAATGTGGTCACTACACAGCATCAAAAGAGGGTAGCAGCCATGTCCCTGCACCAATATGCACTGTCTGTATGCTATAGTGTAGTATGCTGGCACACTTATAGTTAAACAGCAAATATATATAATGTGATCTTTCCTCACGAAATTAGCACATCTCAGGCCACAACCATCACATCACTTTCTTCATTGTGTGAAGGGCAGCATCCTTCCACATTTACCTCACTTTGGGCCTAATTTACGAGGTACTAGCAGCATGCTGCTCCACCAGAGTGCCAATATGAATTGACGCTCTGGAGGCACAGTGTGAGAGCCCATATGTTCAAGGCCACTCAAAGTCACCTTGTATTCCTTTTCTTGGCCTTGTAAATATGGACAGCTTTCACTCATAACACTGCATGAAATGGCCATTCCGTGGGTGTTGCCTGGGATGTCCACATGCAACAACCATGGAACCTGAAGGAATTTCATGCATTCACAGATTTACAAGTCTGGGAATGTGTCACATTCCTATGCCATCCCAGGGATGACATAAGAATGATGCAACAGGGAGAAATGTCTTAATGTCATCCTGTTTTTACCAATTTCTACATGTGCTGCAAAATGCAGCACACATAGAAAAAGAAAAACACCTCTTGTGATTGTATCTTGTGAGTAAGGTGCACAAAAACATTAATCCCCACAAGGTAGGCATCCTTGCACCATGGTGCAAGGATGCCTGTATCGGCACTAGGCAGCAATGTGTGCACCAATGCAGGGGGAGAGGAAAGAAATGCGCTGTAGCTTGAAGATGAGGTGCATTTCTGTTCTTTACCAGTGGTGCAGGCCAGTGCAGCACGGTATTTGCTGCGCTGCCAAGTGCCACCTGCCACCTGCCACGTAAATGAGGCCCTTTGTGCATCATGTATGAGGAAAAGATGCAGTGCAGTGCAGTCAGACTGCTTGCGCTGCGCTGTGTCATGCAGAAAGTGCATGAATGTGTGCACTTTCCTCAGGGATGGGACACAAACTGCTACCTAGCTCCAATACAGGCATCCCTGCATCATATAGCTACTTTGACTTGCATGGGCCTATGCACACTAATCAGGATGGAAATCCTCTGAATCGAATGGTTGTGTCAACAACTCATCTTAGAGGGATCAGGTGTGGGCGATGGGAAGCATACACGCCTACGAACATGGCAAGCGATATCTATCATGCCCTGCATGAACATAAATTGCACCTACCTGACATGGTGGGCAAGGGAGTGGACACAGGTGTCATCTGCCATGGAAGGGGCCACATGAACTCATCGCAAAATAGCAATTGGAGTGTGGGTGACATGAAAAATGTACAACACTGGACAGTGTGCGTACAAACTAATGATTATTTGTGGGCCTGGTGGAACCCTGCTACTGCTCAGCATGGTAAGTGCTGACGCCTCACAGCAACACTGCATTTGGTCTGAATGGGGAGTCTGTACATATTGCTGGGGTGGAAATGGACATATGTACTGCAACGTTCCTACACAAATACACATGCACCACTAGGTCTGACTGGGCAATGCTTGTGACACACTTGAAAAGGAATGGCATAGAAAACCCATTGGAGGACCACAACCTACTTGTCATGTGGACCGGGGGGAGCATGTGGCACTTGCCAGGAAGGAGAATGATGCAACAATGTCTCATGGTGCCACATGAACAATTTGGAAGAACTCAAACAGGAATTTGACAAAGGGATACAAAGAAAAACCTAACCACCTCAAATCATGGCATCCATGAAGGAACTTAGGCTGGAGTGGATGGCCTACTGATATGGGATTCAGATGTAGGGACTTGCCACCAATCACTACACCACTACAATGTGGTTTGAGCCCCCAGCAATTGCTGTCTGTAACAAAACAACATGTAGTGCCACTGGATTTAGACATGCCTGAATTACCTCTTGTATTCATGTGAGAACCAATGTATGATTTGGGTATTAGCACTGTGTGTCCATGGAACCTGAAGGAATTTCATGCATTCACAGATTTACAAGTCTGGGAATGTGTCACATTCCTATGCCACCCCAGGGATGACATAAGAATGATGCAACAGGGAGAAATGTCTTAATGTCATCCTGTTTTTACCAATTTCTACATGTGCTGCAAAATGCAGCACACATAGAAAAAGAAAAACACCTCTTGTGATTGTATCTTGTGAGTAAGGTGCACAAAAACATTAATCCCCACAAGGTAGGCATCCTTGCACCATGGTGCAAGGATGCCTGTATCGGCACTAGGCAGCAATGTATGCACCAATGCAGGGGGAGAGGAAAGAAATGCGCTGTAGCTTGTAGATGAGGTGCATTTCTGTTCTTTACCAGTGGTGCAGGCCAGTGCAGCACGGTATTTGCTGCGCTGCCAAGTGCCACCTGCCACCTGCCACGTAAATGAGGCCCTTTGTGCATCATGTATGAGGAAAAGATGCAGTGCAGTGCAGTCAGCCAGCTTGCGCTGCGCTGTGTCATGCAGAAAGTGCAGGAATGTGTGCACTTTCCTCAGGGATGGGACACAAACTGCTACCTAGCTCCAATACAGGCATCCCTGCATCATATAGCTACTTTGACTTGCATGGGCCTATGCACACTAATCAGGATGGAAATCCTCTGAATCGAATGGTTGTGTCAACAACTCATCTGAGAGGGATCAGGTGTGGGCGATGGGAAGCATACACGCCTACGAACATGGCAAGCGATATCTATCATGCCCTGCATGAACATAAATTGCACCTACCTGACATGGTGGGCAAGGGAGTGGACACAGGTGTCATCTGCCATGGAAGGGGCCACATGAACTCATCGCAAAATAGCAATTGGAGTGTGGGTGACATGAAAAATGTACAACACTGGACTGTGTGCGTACAAACTAATGATTATTTGTGGGCCTGGTGGAACCCTGCTACTGCTCAGCATGGTAAGTGCTGACGCCTCACGGCAACACTGCATTTGGTCTGAATGGGGAGTCTGTACATATTGCTGGGGTGGAAATGGACATATGTACTGCAACGTTCCTACACAAATACACATGCACCACTAGGTCTGACTGGGCAATGCTTGTGACACACTTGAAAAGGAATGGCATAGAAAACCCATTGGAGGACCACAACCTACTTGTCATGTGGACCGTGGGGAGCATGTGGCACTTGCCAGGAAGGAGAATGATGCAACAATGTCTCATGGTGCCACATGAACAATTTGGAAGAACTCAAACAGGAATTTGACAAAGGGATACAAAGAAAAACCTAACCACCTCAAATCATGGCATCCATGAAGGAACTTAGGCTGGAGTGGATGGCCTACTGATATGGGATTCAGATGTAGGGACTTGCCACCAATCACTACACCACTACAATGTGGTTTGAGCCCCCAGCAATTGCTGTCTGTAACAAAACAACATGTAGTGCCACTGGATTTAGACATGCCTGAATTACCTCTTGTATTCATGTGAGAACCAATGTATGATTTGGGTATTAGCACTGTGTGTCACTTACCTGTGTACCTGGATTCAAAAGTTGGTAATCTGAGGAGGTCTGAACAAGTACAATGGCATGGGCCTGAGTCATATGATATGAAACACTCTGCAGATCAACAATTCACGTTAAGATATTATGGGTGGAATGTAAGTGAGTAAAATTACACAGTAGTAGAGAAGCCCATCCCCTCAGAGCTGACACACAGTGACTGTGAGAACAATCCCTTAGCAATGCAAATCTAGGAAACAGAGCATCAGTACCCATGACCAACATGTCAACGACACATCACTGTCCAACTCTGGGCCCCATGTATAAGGATATGATGCAATGTGGTGCTGGAAACCAGCTCTCTGTGCTGCTCTGCATCATTTGGAAAGTGCATGGATATATGGCAGTTACCAAAATGCAACACATAGCTGTACTTTCCTCCATAATGGGATACTACCTGCTTCTTAGTGCCAACACAGACATCTTGCACCATGGTGTAGGGGTGCCTTTGTTGTAGAGATGAGTGCACATGTGCTGCAAGGTACATGTTCTAGAACAAGAACAATCATGAAGGTCGACTTCTACTTACTATGTGTCCTGCTGAATGCTGTAAACATTGAAACATGAAAGGATGTGGACCAAAATGTCTAATCTCACTGTTGCACCACTGCAATGTCATCCCTGATGTTGGATAGGAATCTGACACATTTCCAAATATCTAAATATGGGAATGTGTCACATTCCTATTGATTCAATTGGTGTTGTCGGGATGTGCATCACTTAACATCAAGATTGGCACTTGCAATCATCAATGCTGTTTCTAGATGACTGATAGGATGCCATTGCCAATATGACACTAACTTGTCCATAGGCAATACGCCATGTCACGCATATCAAAATACTGCTTGCAAAGCCAAAGGCATGTCCCCAACACAACTTGTGCATACATGCTAAATCATGTCAGAAACTATGAGAGAGACCAAAAGGAAGGAAACAACTATTTTAATAAGACTAATAACATTAAACTAAAACTCCCTAACCTACCTCACCTAACTATCCTAACCTGACCTATACTCCCTTATCCTATTCCATCTACAACTAACTTAACTTATCTTAACTTACCCTATACATTTAAAACCACATGACAAACATTAACCCATCTACCCCTTAAAAAATATCTGTAGACAAGGACAACAGCATCTACACCTTTACAGAAACTAACTAGACAGCTAGGCCCTAAACAAATATATATTTTCATGTGTATTTAAATGTATTTAGTTTTTGTTGTATTTTATTTATTACACAGACCTAAAACATTATCTCACTCCAAAAAAACACCAAAAACATAAAAAGCACTTAAAACACCCCACTCCTAATAAAAACAACATGTCCTACAATTAATCTACACCACACTATCTTACCTAACACTAACCATCTAAAAAAAAAAACAACAATAAACACAACTATGTACAAGGAGAAGGGAAGTAAGTCCAAACTGAGCCAGCCAGCTCCTCAGGGCTTGCAGACGGCTGCCTAGATTGCACAGACCATCCTTTTCATTTGCACCTGTTCATGTTCCATGTTGGCCATGCATTAGACAGCACGTTTTTGGCCAATGTGTCATTTTTTTGCTGCTTTACGCCTATGCATGGGTTTTGGAGGATGCATGATGAAGCACCATGAAGAAGTTCTGACAATTTTTGGCACATGCGATAGCCGGAAAAAACACTCAGGGGAAAGCGCCAATTTTTTTAACGCAATGACTCAGATATGCCTATGTGTCTGGCGTCATGTGAAAATAATTTCTCTAGTAATATGGGTTGCTGTGTTGCCTGTGAATAATTGTTTTTCACACACTCCTTTCTTTCCATGTATTCATTTTATGTATAGTAAGTGTACAGGTGTGAAAGTACATGCACTACAAGGATCAGACCACGCATAGGCCACATTTCCTATGCTTCATGGACACAACACATTCAGAGGGTTGCCCCATATGGCAACTATGTGTTGGCTACTGTGTCTGATGCAGACAAGTGTTGAGATGATCATTTAGGAGGAAATTGTGCAGAGCTGCAAGCAATTTTGCTGCACCAAGCTGCATCAGGGAATGCGCCGTACTTACCAGAATATGGTGAATCCCTCTGTTTCTCCTGTACCAAGGCTAAATCAGGCACCTAGCACCAACGCAGGCTTGCACCATGAAAGAGACCCGCACCATCATGAACATCATCCACTCCAGAGCCCCTAAGGACCCCTGTCCCCACCACATTTTCAACAAGGCTAATACATCCATTGGACCCGAGCCCTGATACACCCTCAACTTGTAGTGTGGCCATTTTTAATATAGCCTTTGCACATTTGCTTAAAGCATTAGGCCTTTGTGCACTTTGTTCTAGATGCATTTTATTTAGCCTCGCACTGTTATTTTTCAATAACCAGTTTCACAGTCTTGTTTCTTCTATCAGACTGTTTAGCTTACTTCAGCACCGGAGTTCTCAAACAATACATTCTTGCTCGCTCTGTGCTTCAGTCAAGGATACAGTCTGGTACATTGCCGATAGACGTGGTAGGAGTTTAGTCTGTAGGATTCGTAGAAAGTACACATTCTTACGTAGGGACGCTTCTTAGAACACCGGCGTGTTAATTATAAAAACACTTCCTAGTCCTGGTACACGTGAGAGGGAGATTCCGACCAGGGAACCACAACTAGACGCTGACTGCCCTGTTGCAGATGCTGATCCAGATCACAGGCCTTTGCTCAGGTATGAGGGTTGATGTCCTTCCGGGGAACCTGAAAGGCAGGCTTAGAGCTTAACATACTGTGCTCAAAATAGAACTTAGAAGAGAGAACGTAATCTAGTAGCACTATGATAGAGTTATTCCTATGATTCACTCTCCTCGTTACTATTTCAGTCCTACTGTGTTGTATGGTTCTGGTTATTGCGGCTCACGCCTTGTTATCTAAAATGCAGTCATTTTATTAAAAAAATCTTTAAAACTCAAACTGCCTTTGTCATTTGTATATGAGACCACACTGGGTATGAGAGAACTGCTTGGGACCTGAGTGATCACGACTTCCCTGGGAAGCACTAAGATGTCATGCGCTCGGCTGCCCAATTATCTCTTCCCTTTGGGAGAGATGAGGCACTGCTAGTTAGCCGGAGCAAAACCGGATTGGGGGTGACAAGGGTCCTTCGCCATGGGTTAGACTTAGTCCCCCACACTGTGAACGATCCTGCCACCCAAAAATCCAGTAGTCTCATTAGGATAATGAGGGCCTACGCGACATGGTGCCGCCAACGATTGGTCTGGCTCTAATTTTCGGGTCCACCAGTCTCTCTCGGTCTCATATATTATAATGATCCCTCAGTTCCTTTAACAGAGACGTCCATGGCACTGAGGATTTCCACCACAGCGATATAGGTAACCCTAGATATAGCGGATGGTTGTTCAAGCTTGAACGTTAAAAAGAAAGACCCCGTTTTTGGTGTGCCTTCTCTGAACCATCACTGTTTTCCTAATGGCGAATCCCCAGGTAATACAAATAGCTATTAATATGAGACAACCGATCACAGCGCATTTGCTTGCGCATGGTCTTACAAACCAGGGGGATCCAGTCACGTTTGTGGTTGCCGCCCATGCAGCTTATAGAACAGAACGTTTTTTACTCTTGGGTCACATTTCTAGCAGTTGATGGGAATACAATTACATTTCATACATATACGATTGCGAACGCGCCTGGCCAGTACATGGCGTACGCATACTTAGAAATACCTCTATCTTATCAAGAACATAATAATTGGCTTGATGGTGCCCTACCCCATACAATATTACCGGTAAGGTTAGGTCCACTGAGTAATGATGGTCCGACCTGGCCTTTATTGGCCACATATACACCTCATCCTGCGGTTGCAAATACGCCGGTGGCTGAAGTTCTTAGTTTATATACAGACTTAGCGGCTACATATAGATGCTTAGTACAATTTGTGATGCAGACACTAAATACAAACCCAGCGCATGCTGCTCCAGCACAACAACATGCAGTAGCTCCAGGTATAAACCCGGCAACTGTACACTCTATCATGAGAAAGGTTCCAGCCAAACGGGAGGAGACTCCATTTTGCCTGGCACAAAAAATTAATACGCTGGAGGCGGTATTTCGCCATACGGGACCTCAGGACAAACATAGAATATTAACTATGTGTTTACCGTTTGGAATGGTTCCCAAAGTGGAACATTGTAATACATGGGGCACGGTGTTTGCCGCGCTCTACATAAACAGCACACAGTACACCAACATTGGCAAACTTACCGGAAGTGCTTAAACAGATTCAGGATGAATATGGGCCTGCTCCAGCCTTAGATTTGGGAATGCAACTGATGGGCAATTTTGCCACGGTTTCTTCAATAATACTAAGTAATCTTAAAGGGGAGGCAGTTGCACTAGCGGCACGTATGTGTCTTCGTGACGTCCCGCAACTAGATCAGGAGCGGGAACTGCCTAAAATAATAGCGGAAACATATTCCAGTAGCGATCAAGATAGCCTAGGGGCTAGACCACAGAAACCACAGTTTCAAGGGAAAATTATTAAAGATAATTCTAAACAGCAACCTGAGGGTAATAAAAAGCGCTGGGAGAAAAAACAACAGACACCTAAAAAAGAAAGGGGAGAATCTCCGAGAGCGGAGACCCCGCAGACTAGGTATAATGTCAGAAATAGGGATAACTTGAAAACGCCTGATAGATATCAATACACTAATACACGCCAATCTCGTTCCTTTCAGGACTCATCGGAAAAGAGAAATGAGAGAGGTGGGCGATCAGAGCGGAGAACAGAGTACGTGAAACCAAGACAGGAATCACAACGCTCTTCACGGTTTCTGTCAAGAAGGAAGAGAAACCGATACAACAAAAACAACAGTTTAAAAAGAAAAAGGTGGCGGCAGTCTCAGTTAGACATGCCCCACAGGAAGAGAGTTCTCTTGAAGAACAAGACGTGGGCACTAGCACTGTTAGACAGCGCAGCAGAGGTCACAATAGTTCACCGGAATCTTCTAGAGCATCTGGAGGTGAAAGCAACTGATGACTTCATACAAGTTGAAAAAGCAGATATGCGTGTCTCTGAACCCGATAGGGTATATACAGTGACTTTACAATTGGAAGGAGACATTGAACGCACTGTAAACGCAATCTTTTGAGATCGTGTAGTCAAGATATATGACATTTTGCTGGCTGAACAGGATTGGCCGTCTGACTTTGTTCGCACCTGCCCAGTTTGGGAGGAGGTTATTAAACCTTCGTTCTCACCACTTGTTCCAGGGGAACTCGCAGAGTACTATAGCATCAAATGGGCTCCAGCACAAGCACCTGCCTTATATAGAAATCACGTAGGTTGGGATAGGGATTCTCCATATCATGTAATTCCGATTAAAGGTGAACCTCAGCCACAACCGCAATATCCAATAAAACATGAAGCAAGGGCACCGGTGAGAGAAATACTTACGCAATTAGAATATCAGGGAGTAATTCAACAATGTGTCTCGCTGATGAAAATCCCTTGTTCCCTGTAGCTAAACTGGGCCATTAATATAGAATAGTCTTAGACTACAGACACTTGAACGGACAAACATGTACGTACGCTATACATAATTCACATAGTGCAGCACTAATGAACATTGTGTGGAAAAAGTACAAAACAACCTTAGATATCTCGAATGGTTTCTTCAGCCAGGATATAGCACCCGAAAGTAGGGACCTCACAAGTTTTAGTGCATAAGGCTCCCAGAAAAATTCTGTTGTTTGCCTCAGGGGTATAAGAACAGCCCAGGACTGTTTGCGGCTCGTGTGACTGAAATTTTACACGGTTGGACCCTGAAGCATTGTCATATGTAGATGATATATATCTCACAGATGACGAGTTACTACAACATTTAAGAGGAGTAGCCCGCATTGTTGTAGCGTTTGCCAAAATTGGCTACAAATTTAACTTAAAAAAATCAAAGATTGCCTTCCTCAGCGTCATATTCCTGGGATATGAGCTGTCAAACGAAGGTAAGAGCCTAGCGCCACAATTTTTAGAAAAATGTGCACAATTGCAACCACCTAATACGATTAAGAAACTCCAATCATTGTTGGGATTTCTAAATTTTGGTAGAACATACATTTATGATTATGCTACACGCATAAAACCATTTTACGAATTAATACGTCCTGATTTTTCAAGCACATTTTGGATGATTGAGCATACACATACTCTTCGGGAGTTGCAAGCAGATCTCCTAGCTGCAAACATTTGCATACACGGGACAATAAGACACATTTGGTCATCAGGGTAATAGCTGGGGCCATTGGGTTTACGTATGTCACCTTTAATGAAGGTAAGAGAGTCCCAATAGGATACAAGTCTCACTTGTATTCGGCTGCTGAACAACGATTCGCACCAACAGAGAAAATTCTCACTGCTGTAAAGATGGCTGTTATTAAAGAATGACCTCTTGCCCAGGGCAGGCGCATTATAGTCGTTTCCCCTATTTCGGCCCTAGAGGCTGTTAAAAAAGCAAGTGTTCCTAACGCGAAAGCATTACACCCGCGGTGGATACAATGGGCTACGTCTTTAACAGCCACTGATGTAGATTACATTTTTGACCCAAAGCTACAGAGTTCCCGCTGACACATTGCCTATTGATCACTATCAAGTAGTCATGTACACCGACGGCTCTGCGCAACCGGCGGTGAGGACAAAACACCAATATTCTGCTGCATGTGCAGTAGTGACCGGCCAAATGGATGGGGAGAAATTCTGCCCCCAACATAGTTATACACAAACATTAGGGGACTGTACGGCACAATTGGCTGAGCTGAAAGCTCTATTGATGGCATTAGAACATACGGATCTGACACAGTTTACACTAATTGTTTGTGATTCATATTATTGTGTCCAGTCTTTTAATGAATACCTACATTACTGGCGATTGAATGGGTTCAGAGATTCAAAGGGCAACACCATAAAACACAGATTACTCTGGGGGAAGGTAGCAGTCCTGAAGGAGACGCTACCCAAAGTCCATGTTGTACATACTCTTGGACACCAGCGCATTGGAATACACGTTGCTGGGAATACTTTGGCTGATGAAGCTGCAAAATCGGCAGTGGCAGTTGCCACTGTAGCCGCAGTTACTCGTATGAGTTCCAAACCAGACACAGAAATTTTGGCTGCCATAAAAGCTACGGTTGATGGCACACCTTATCCTAAAGGATTCCCTAATAAATATCAATACTTTATGGGAAGTATGCTGAATGCTGAGGTTAAACTTCCGGGCATAGGCGTACGCGAGATCCCCTAGAAGTTGTAAGACCTCAATTGATTAATGCAGCGCATGAGGGGGTGGCATCTGCACATGCTGGCGTGGCAGCCACAATTTCGCTATTACAGGCCCGTTATTGGTGGCCTGGTCTCTATAAGGAGACTAGGCAGTATGTCCTTTGTTGTGACATCTGTCAACAAATTAAAGTTTCAACAGCTAAGCGCCCGCCGCAGACACCCCTATTAATATCAAACAGACCATTCCAATGTGTGTACTTGGATCATTGTGGTCCAACCACACCAGACAGTGCATACAAATATACAGTATACTAGTCGCTGTTGATTCTTGCTCCAGATTTGTGTGGGTATGGCCACAGCGCTTTGCTGATGCTCGAACTGTTATTAAAGATTTGCGCGTCTTTGTAGGTACATATTCAGTTGCGGCGTGCCATTCGGACCGGGGCCCTGCTTGTGCCCCAAGGGCATTCAGGGACACCATGGTTTCGTTGGGGGTCCAGCTCCAGTTCTCGTCTCCATTTCATCCCGAGGGAAATTCTGTTGTGAGTGATTAAATCGTGATTTAAAGCAATCTTTAACGGCAAGAGTCTTAGGTACGGGTCGTAGTTGGCTAACCCACCTGTATGGAGTACAGAGAGCACTAAATAACTTGGGGGTCGTACTTCATATGAGTGCCTGTTTGGAACACAAACGTTTGTTCCACATCTAGATGGTCCTGGTGTGGAGGCGGGGGAAACTACTTTTGACTTAAATGATTATGGCGGTCATTCTAATCTTGGCGGGCGGCGGGAGCCGCCCGCCAAGCGGGAACCGCCAGAAGACCGCCGGTCATTCTGAGTTTCCCGCTGGGCTGGCGGGTGACCGCCAGAAGGCCGCCCGCCCGCCCAGCGGGAGACCCCCTTCCACGAGGATGCCGGCTCCGAATGGAGCCGGCGGAGTGGAAAGGGTGCGACGGGTGCAGTTGCACCCGTCGCGATTTTCAGTGTCTGCTATGCAGACACTGAAAATCTCAATGGGGCCCTGTTAGGGGGCCCCACGACATCTGTTCCCGCCATCCTGTTCCTGGCAGTTTTTACCGCCAGGACCAGGATGGCGGGAAGGGGGTCGGAATCCCCATGGCGGCGCTGCCTGCAGCGCCGCCATGGAGGATTCCTCAGGCCAGGGGAAAACCGGCGGGAAACCGCCGGTTTCCCTTTTCTGACCGCGGCTTTACCGCCGCGGTCAGAATTGGCCTGGATGCACCGCCAGCCTGTTGGCGGTGCATCCGCGGTCCCCGGCCCTGGCGGTCTATGACCGCCAGGGTCGGAATGACCCCCTATGTCCCTGTTTTGCAGGAATTACAACAGTTCTGTGAAGATAACTCTTCTAAAAGTGCTGCCTCCACAGGAATTAAGGATGTGCCAGTAACGCCTACTGGTTGGATTCCCAGAGTTAGGGATCTTGTGCATGAAGAGGTCGCAGTGAAAAAATAATTTGGCCCTTCTTATCAAGCACCTGTTCCTGTGTTGGGGATACACGGAACAAGAACTGTTATTTTACCACCGTTGCCAGGTGCCAAAGAAAATCGTTTTGTTTCCATCTACAATGTCAAGTTACAACATGTGGCCAATTCTGCACAGCAGACCAAGAGGAACGTCCAGCAGTTCCCGAATCCCTCTCACTACTGGGGAAGATGTTCCGCTCCAAGTTATTTACTCCAACACTGTTGCCTCTCCGAGCTTGGGGAGGGTGGAAGATGATCTTGCGATAGTTCCACTGACGTCAAATAATTTGGAAACATTTGATCGAGTCACCATGACTGCTGATGTTGCGTGTAGTGTTATCTACAGTGTACCACCATGAGAAACACCAACTCCTCCATTGAATATGGCGGGACCTTTTGCAAGAACTGCCTCTGGGCACTTTGCCAACAACAACGATAGTCTATCGGACTCATTTGCCTCTTCAACACCTGACCCAGGTCCACGTAAGCTGATTTATTGGCTTAAAGATACGTATTTTGTTTTTCCTTGGAACTATCTGTGGCTCTAATTGACTATGATAGCATTTTTTCTCTGGATAGGGTTTGTCGTTACCTTTTTTCTGTTGATACATGGTCATTTTCTTCCTGAGAGATCAGGGGTTGAACAGGTGGAGGAGGTGTTGAAGCCACATTTTTCATCACATAAAGTTCGAAGAGACTTGTCCTTTGTGAACATTTCTGCAGTACCAATTCCGGATGGGATTGTGTGGGATAAAGTAATGTTTGATATATACGGTCCCACTGAGATAATTCAAAAACCGTACGTTCTAAAGTTATCTATGAATGATATCGTGATATCAGGCATTGTATCTGATGATTGGGACGTGAAGACAGTTGATTCCATGATGACTGAGTTACAATATTATACTGTCTATGAGAATGAAGATGTTTACCAGTTTAAAGACAATTAAGGTGTTTTGCTATAATTATTATGGGCACCACTTTATACATAAAGCAAGTAGTCCGAAAACAATATTTGACTATACGCAATGGGAGCATTGCCCAACTCCCCCGCAAGGGAGTTCTAAAATATGTTCCGGTGGGTAGCTGGGAGATAGTTATATACATGAGGTGTGGAAACTTCCCTTCTTGTACAAATGTCTCAATGGCATGAGAGAGGTTTTTCTTAGCAGTAGTGAATGCAAGACTTCAGTCAGCCATTCGATGATTTGTAAGCAGCTGTCCTTGCATGGGGCGTAATGCCTCGGTTGTGAACTTGGCTTGCTATCTAAAGGGAGTTCCGGTCCCCTTGATTAAACGCACATTCCAAGTGCTTTCAAACGGCAGCTACGTCCTCCTGAATAGTGAAGACTGTTGTGGCATGCAGGCTGGAATAGTTTACGTTGTTTCTGTCACCAAGGTCGTTACTTGCTGCGGGAATGTGTTGTTTCCCCCCACTAAATTAAGGGAGGTAGCAGATATCAGGCCTCACATTGCTACTTCCGAGGTGAATTTCAACAAGTTAAGTAGACTAAAGGCTTTATTGTTTCAAAAGCATGTGGCCCTTACAACTGCGTGCGAGACCTACACACTTCAGGTGGCAAGGTCATCAGCAGAAATACAGTCCCTGTTGAATACCAACTTTCCGAGCCACTTTGGTGAACTCGTGGGACATATATTTAATGTGTCCAGCACAGCTGGATTGGCACATTTTTTCAAAGCTGTAGGTGTTGGTTTCGTTCACACCTTCTCTTCCATATTCGGTTTAATACCTTCGGCTATTCATTCAATTTTCGGAAGCATTTTTAGGGGATTTCCAATCACTTTGGCCTTATTAGCCGGCATTTTGCTGTTGCTGTTGTTTTTCCGCAATGGCTGTCCCGCCGCAACAAGAACGAATGTGAGCAGTCCCATCAGCGCAGCTGTGTCGTGAACGCATGATGTAGCAATTCGGAGCAACACTCCTGGGACATTTGGAGTGTGACTGGTCTCTGTCATTCAGACCGGTTTTGGATTGTGTGCAGCCAGTGTTGTGGTGCTGTTGGTGCTCGTTTGAACATGCACTAGACATCTGTCTCTCACAGCAATGCCCCCCAATGGTTGATGCTGATCTGTTAATGTTCCCGATGAGGGCTCATTCCCAGACATGCACGCTGCGGCTGCGTTTCTTGGTGAGGCTAACTCGTTCGCAGGCCCTGCACGGTATGCCGCCTTGGTTGATTCTGAGGCTTTGGAACACACCTGCTCCTTAATAGTCGTTGGTGTGGATTTTCCGGTCTTGTCATTTGCCGAAGTGGAGAACCTCCTGCTTTCAATGACCACCGTTTGAATAGGATTTGGTCTAAATTGACACTGTTCCATGAATTTGGCTCTTAGCCGCATGCTTACTTTTAAATTTAGGATTATTGTGCTTTGGTGTCCTCTTGACTTGTTGAAATTATATGGTTTTTAGTTAACATAGGGTATTTAAGCTTCGATTTAAACCACTTTCTACCGACAAGGGGAGTGTGTAGTGTAGCCATTTTTAATATAGCCTTTGCACGTTTGCTTAAAACATTAGGCCTTTGTGCACTTTGTTCTAGATGCATTTTATTTAACCTCGCACTGTTATTTTTCAATAACCAGTTTCACGGTCTTGTTTTATTTCTTCTATCACACTGTTTAGCTTACTTCAGCACTGGAGTTCTCAAACAATACATTCTTGCTCGCTCTGTGCTTCAGTCAAGGATACAGTCTGGTACATTGCGATAGACGTGGTAGGAGTTTAGTCTGTAGGATTCGTAGAAAGTACACATTCTTACGTAGGGACGTTTCTTAGAACACCGTCGTGTTAATTATAAAAACACTTCCTAGTCCTGGTACACCTGAGAGGGAGATTCCGACCAGGGAACCACAACTAGACGCTGACTGCCCTGTTGCAGATGCTGATCCAGATCACAGGCCTTTGCTCAGGTATGAGGGTTGATGTCCTCCCGGGGAACCTGAAAGGCAGGCTTAGAGCTTAACATGCTGTGCTCAAAATAGAATTTACAAGAGAGAAAGTAATCTAGTTGCACTATGATAGCGTTATTCCTATGTTTCACTCTCCTCGTTACTATTTCAATCCTACTGTGTTGTATGTTTCTGGTTATTGCGGCTCACGCCTTGTTATCTAAAATGCAGTCGTTTTATTAAATCAATCTTTAAAACTCAAACTGCCTTTGTCATTTGTATATGAGATCACACTGGGTATGAGAGAACTGGTTGGGATCTGAGTGATAACGACTTCCCTGGGAAGCACTAAGATGTCATGAGCTCGGCTGCCCAATTATCTCTTCCCTTTGGGAGAGATGAGGCACTGCTAGTTAGCCGGAGCAAAACCAGATTGGGGGTGACAAGGGTCCTTTGCCGTGGGTTAGACTTAGTCCCCCACACTGTGAACGATCCTGCCACCCAAAAAATCCAGTAGTCTCATTAGGATAATGAGAGCCTACGCGACAAACTGTTCCATAGAGACAGCCATCTTCCCAAAAGACTGAAAGCATGCTGAGATCCATCTGCTCTTGAAAAAACCCACAGCCGACGCCCTGGACCTCAAGAATTACTGCCCTGTCTCTCTAATGCCTTTCCCAGCAAGGGCCAATGAAAAGGCCATGAATGCTCAGCTCCATAAGCGCATCAAGGAAAATTACATCCTGGACACCTCCCAAACAGACTTCCGGAGAAATCACAGCACAGAGACCACCCTCCTCACTGCCATAGATGACATCTGCTTGCTCCTCAACCACGGCCATGCAGCAGCCCTAATCCTACTGGAACTATCAGCTGCCTTCGACACAGTCTTACACTGCACCCTCAGTTCCAGGCTGCACGCATCCGGCATACGTGGAAAGGGCCTACAACCTTAAAGGCCCTGGAACTCTAGCTTTGGTAGTCACCTCAAGGGCTGGCACTTGGGTAACAAAAATAAAGTTTCCTTTGGGCAAGTGTCCTCTCCTTAATGACAGCCTTCTGTACAGCAGTCAGTATTTTTTCTGTTGATGCAAATCGTTGTTCTGCATTGGAGTACAAATTTGATTTGTATGGTAAGGGTACAGAGTCATCCTCATTAAAAGTGACAAGGGTGAACCCAACTGCACCAGGAATTATTCTGATGACCAAATTTGTTTTGATGTGATGTGTGTGTAAATGTCTTGTTGTAAATCTCTGAATATGCTTGCATTTTCCGGTGTCCAGTGTTTGCTGAAAAAATCTGGGCAAATTAAATCATAAAGTGGTTTTATGCATTGTGTCAGTATATTGATATCTCGCTGGTGTTTTTAAAGTTTCCCCATTTCTAAGGTTTAATCATTTCTCTGAGGTATTCGATGGAGGGGATTCTCCTCTTTGTGTTCTATCTTTGTTTTGTTTTTGTTTATCCCAGCATTTTTCAGTGCTCTCTTGTACTTGCATAGTACTCTCCTTAGTGGAAGTACTCTTTAGTTGAGATTTAGTTGGTCTGGCTCCAGACTATTCTGACCCATTCTAGTATAAGTTTTGGAAATAAGCTTTGGCAGCTCACACTCCTCACTTCGCTGAGGAACTTTCTGGAGCCATTGGTGAATCCCCAGTGCTGCTGCTTCTTCTTTAATCCTTAATATTGCTTGAAATTATTGAGGACACTGTGTCAAAATTGCACATCAGTTTCTTCCCTAAGTCCAGTGCTGGGGCTGCCCCGTGTTCATTTTGAATGTGTTTCAACACATCCTGTAATCTCACAAGGGTCGGAATACCTTACGTAGTGGTATATATTGCAGCAAAGACTCTTCTCCAAATGTCACGGTCCTCTACTGAGGGAACCATTCCAAATGGCAAGCACATTGTGAGAATTCTATGTTGATCTTGGGGTTCTGTATGGTGAAGCACTGCTTCCAGCTGGTGTGCTTTTTGTGTACCCCAGAAAAGAATCTTTTCTCGCTCAGTGAGCATTTTTCCCATTATTTAATGGACAGTTTGTGGATTTTTCCCTGTAACGGCCAATTGATTTATAGCTGGAACAGGCCTTGCTGGGGCGGTGTTTAAGGTCTGCATTACATATTGTATTAAGAAGTGTCTATGTGTTGCTACTAGCTCATTGCATAATGTGCGTACTTCAACTGCTTGCATAGTTTGCACAATAGGATGTGGTGTATATGTGGCCAATGTTGGCCAGGTTGGCTTGTCATTGCTTAAAGGACCTAACCTAACAGATTGTATTACATGGGGAAAGGTGCCATTAAGTCAATCTTGGTGCTCTTGATAATTTTAAGGGTATTTCTAAATATTGGGATGCTCTGTATTGTGGTGGGACATTCGCTATTCTGAATGTATGAAATGTATTTGAGTCTGTATTTATTGCTGGACAGGTGACCCATGAGTAAAATATTTCTGTTTGTATGCAATTGTGAGCTTCAATGATGAATGTGACATCTCCACCCTCATTTGTTAATTTACTAGCTAAAAGAAACTGTGTGAGAGGATGTCTACAATTCTCTTGGATATTTTCTGATTGTGAGATATTAAGGAATATGTATCAGATTTGGGAACATTAATGGGCGAATCCTTTCAAGGTTCAAGCTAGAACAACCTATAACCTAGATAGGTGCTCCCTATTCAGCTGAGGAGGATTTTCTATAAGACCATGGATGTCACTATATAATGATACTTAGACCACCTTTAGCATGTGTGTGAGAGATACTCCAGGGACTTGTATAATTAGTGCCTTATCAATGTTGGTGGTGTCATGTCACAGAAATCTCATTACCGGAATGAGACTGCTGGGTTTGGGGCAGCATCTCCACTGTTTGTGGATGACTGAGTTGATCCCACACTATCTTGTCAGCTGTCAGCCCAACCATTTTGGCTAGCTAGCAGCACCTCACCCAAACATAGAAAGCAAAAGTGATTTGTGGCAGCCTGACCCATGACACTCGGTGACCTCTCAGTGGAAGTTGTGGTCAACAAATCTCACCTCTTTCTCTCATTAGCAAAGGTCTCATACACATATGAGTTGCAATTATTAGGACAATGAGACATAACATGGTTAGGATTGTTGTGACCAGCGAGAAGAAAATAAACAACCCCTGCATATTAGAAAATCATATATATATATATATATATATATATATATATATATATATATATATATATATATATTCTACCTAACTCCTAAGTGAGAGCATAGCGGGGATAGCCCAATCTGTTGGTACTTCACCCATGAGAGGAGCACCCACCCCATTACCATGAAGATAGGGCTCTGCCTGCTATCTCTTTGGCTGGGTGTAGAGACAGGGATGAAGTCAGGAGTGAAATGGCAGCCAGCGTGGATGGATATCCTGTCCGGAATGACCTCTCTGTTTTCCCTTGGCCTGTACAATGTTTTTAAAAGAAACGCATTTCTGTTCCATAAAATAGGCTTGACGTGGGCATGTGCCTAAGTGTTGGACTGTTTACATACTCTTGGGGTGACAATGCTAGCTGGATTATCATCTACTGTTCTTGTCAGCCTTGGACAGACGTACATGGTGAAAGGTTGTACAAAGAAATAATGATGTTAGCAAAATCACAATTGATTTGAAAAATAAAACCATCCTAGCTGAAAAGCAGGATAATAAAAGTAATAAAATAAATACATGAACTGAGAGCACATTTGTAGGTGAAAGGGCACCGCTGCAGGCCTAAGGTAAGCTAAAATATGTGTGTCCAAGCAAGGTGTAAAAATGAACCCACAATACATGCATACTATGACATGTCAAATAGGGTTGATTCACACATTTAAGTAGTTGTATAAATGTATCTTAGCTGTGGACAAAGGGGAGAGAAGTGTGATATGAAACAGTGAGAATGGTCATAACCTCAGTTTTCCAGCACTGAATGACAGGTGGTACAGACTAGGCAATCTTTTTAGGGTATGGAAGAAAAGACAGAATCATGCCAGTAGTTTGCAGTACCACATATTATGCCACCCCTACCATTGTGGACTGCTCCTTGATACAATCTGGAAAGACTGGGGGAGTATAAGTTTCAGTGAGACTATGGCCCTCATTACAACCCTGGCAGTCGGTGATAAAGTGGCGGTAGTACCGCCAACAGACCGGCGGTAACCAAATTGGAATTATAACCACGGCAGAAACCGCTCAGACAGACAGCCACTTGAACACACCGACCTCCACAGCAGTAACCGCAAACAGCCAGGCGGAAGACAATGTACCACCCACACTATTACGACCGGCTTATCCACCTCCTTTTTCGGAGTGGTACCAACGACACCAAAAGCATGGCAGAAACACTGCACAGAAATCAGAGGACTCTCCTCTGGAGACTTAGAAAACAACCACGACGCCATGGAGCCTGAACTGCACATATTTCCAGTGCTTATCTACCTTTTTCTGCATTATGAACATCAACGCCAATAAAGACGACCACGGTGAGTACTGCTGCCTAGCACATGAGGGAAGGGGGAGGAAAAAGACAGTGACACACACACGCAACACGCAACACCCCCACCCCCAACACCATACACACAACCAGATGCACAACATTACATATTCACCCATACCCCTCAGGAATAATGCAAGGAGAAAATGATTTGAAAAAAGTGAGTATAATACAATAAAATAACATGAATAAGTGCATCAAAATACAAATGTAGATACATATTTACATCTTTAGGGACACTGCCCAGTCCTCAATGTCCATGGGCCACAGGGCCAAAGAACATAGGCCAAGGCCCCACCTCACTCCTGCAACAACACAGAGAGAACACTGCAGGGGCATCCTCAGGTTGAAAATACACAGGCACCTCAGGGGGACAGGGAAGGGGGGTATCTCAGCTGGAAGATGATACAGCACCACTGGTCCTGGAGGGGGCTACATCACCTGTGCGATGCCCTGGGGAGTGTAAAGCCACAGTCTCTCAAGTGGGTGGTTTGCCCACTGCTTGGTCCTGGGGAGTGCAAGGCCACAGTCTCTCAAGTGGGTGGTTTGCCCACTGTTTGGTCCTGGGGAGTGCAAGCCACAGTCTCTCTAGTGGATGGCTTCTCCACTGGTTCTGGAGGGGGCATTGTGCCCAGTGTGCTTCATCCTGGGAAGGATGGGGTGAGTGGATGGCTTCTTCCATTGGTTCTAGAGGGGGCATTGTGCCCAGTGTGCTTCATCCTGGGAAGGGTAGAGTGTGAGTGGATGGCTTCTCTAATGCTTCTAGAGGGGGCATAGTGCCCAGTGTGCTTCTGCCTGGGAAGGATGGGGTGAGTGGATGGCTTCTCCACTGGTTCTGGAAGGGGCTTTGTGCCCTGTGATGCAGATCTTGGGGAGTGCAAGGTCACAGTCTCTCACCTGGGTGTCAGACCCACAGGATTTGCAGGGTACAGAATGCACAATAGCCCATGGAGGCAGGACTACACACTGACTGCCCGTGGTGACGGATGCTCAGTGGTGGCAGTGGTGGTGCTGGTGGCAGTGCTAGCAATGGTGGGGGGAGGCTCCAGCCCTTACCCTGCAACCTTGGATGGCTGAACCACCATGGTTGGTGGGTGGGGCTCCTAATGAGACCCAGCACCAGGCCTCCTGTCCTTCTTGCCTGCTGGTGCAGTCCCCTTGCACTTCCTGTCAGCAGCTGGGGATTGCCCCTTGCCCTTCCCTCCTGCAGTTGGTGGTGCCTCCTTGCTCTTCCCTGTCGCAGCTGGTGGTGCCTCCTTACCCTTCCCTGTCGCAGGTGGTGGTGCCTCCTTGCCCTTCCTGAATGCACCTGGTGTAGGTACCCTTTCAGTGTTGCTGCCTGGTGCCTGGGATCCTCTTCCACCTTCAGCAGCTGTTGACACTACTGTGGCCGTGGACTGGGTGGCTTAGATGCTCGCCTGGGTTCTCACCACCCTGGTCCGACGTGAATGAGGGGGGTTGGGGGTAGTGGTAGGGAAGAGGTCAACGGTGGAGAGGAAAAGCGTTTTAGGGACACTGGTGCTGGAAGAGGGTAAAGGTTTTGGAGTGGAGGAAGAGGGAGTGGTGGTAGGAGGTGTCTGTCTGCTGTGTTTGGGTGCAGGTGCATGGGCTGGATGCTGTTGTGAGGTGGATGGTTGTTGGGTGTCTGAGTGCTTGCGTTTGTGTACTTTGGGAGGAGGGGGCACAGACACAGTGAGAGAGGACACAGGGGACGTGTGCATGGATAATGGGATGCAGGTGTGAGTGTAGACACTACTGGGAGGGAGGTGGATGAGGAGGAGGAGGGAGGACATAGTGAAGGCACTGGATGTTGGTATTTCTGCATCTGGATGGTGTTTATGTGAGTGCCTGTGGGATGATGTGTGGTGCTTGTGTTTGCCTGAACCACTCCTGTTTGTTGTCTTGTATGCATGCTGGTCTGCCTGTGTGCTTCGGATAGTTTGGGGTTGAGGGGAATGGGATTGGGTAGAGGAAGTTGGAGGGGGAGGCTAGAAACAGGGACAATGGCTGCCATCAGGGAGGAGGCCAGAGCCTGGATTCATCTCTGTTGGGCCACCATGCCAGAGTGAATGCCCTCCAGGAATGCATTTATTTGTTGCAAATGAGCTGCCAGCCCCTGGATGGCATTCACAGCGGTTGACTGCCCAATAGAAATGGATCGCAGGAGGTCAATAGCCTCCTCACTCAGGCCAGCAGGGCTAACTGGGGCAGGGTCTGAGGTGCCTGGGGCAAAGGAGGTGACCACCCTCCTGGGTGAGTGGGCAAAGAAAACACGCTGAGCGGCTGCTGGGAGGGTGGTGCTGGTACGGGGTGGCAGCTGTACCTGTAGTTGGAGTGTCAGAGAGGTGTCCTCCACCACCAGGGAGCTTCCATCGGAGGAGGTATCACTACCAGAACTGTCCCCTCCATTCTCTGCCGTGGTGCTCCCCTCAACCTCTGTCCCACTGGTGGCCTCACCATTGGTGGATTCGGCCTCTTGGGCCCTGTGGAATGCAGCTCTCCCCTTCACCGGTGCCTGTGCTCCTCTGGCAGATGATGCTAATACACATAAGGACAGAGTGACAAAACAAAAAGGGGGGGAGAGACAAAGGATACCCTTGGTCAATGGCGGCAACAACTCCACTGTTGGCGTACACAACACACAAACACAGGGGACAGCCCTACACACTAGGCAATGCATTAACTGTCACAATGCTAGTCACCAGCCCATGGACAGGGATACCTAACACCAATTGCAGCATACCTGAGACCCACAAACCCCTGCCCAGTAGTGGATGCCTACTAGCTTGGCTGGAGGAGGTTTATATCAGACCCTGCCCAACATGGGCCTTACCTTGCAATGTCCAGCCTGGCCTAGGGGCACCCACAGGCCCACATCCCCCACCTAGATGCCACACACCACGTGCAAGTAGTATATTGGGGCACTGTACTCACCCCCTTGTGGCTGCTGTGATGCCCCCAAGCGCCCATCCAGCTATGATTAGCCCACCGCAGTATGCGGGCCATCAGGGGGGTCAGGGTTCGATGGGCACCCCTTCCTTGTTGGGAAGCCATCCCCAGCTGGGCCTCCGCCATTTCCTGTGCCCAGCGTCTCAGGTACTCCCACTGTTTGCGACAGTGGGTGCCCCGCCTGCTGTAGACCCCCAGGCTTCGCACGTCCTTGGTGATGGCACACCACATACCCTTTTTTTGATGGGGGCGGACCTGCAGAGAAATACACATAGGAAGAGGTATCAGTCAGACCATCCTGCCTGTTACACTCATGGCCCACCATAGCCCTGACATCCCCTTACGCACAGACATTGCCCACCATACATGCAGCACGCTGCACAGGGCCCTTCCACCAACACCCCCACACGAGGCCGTCACACACAGCACTCCGTGCATTCATGCCCCATGCATTGTGCTCACTGTGTACTCACCTGTTGGTCTGGAGGCCCATACAGTATTCAGTACTGGGGTAGGACCCCATCCTCCAGTCTCTCCAACTCCGCAGCGGTGAAAGCAGGGGCCCTTTCCCCAGTGACACGAGCAATGGTCGGTTTCCAGACACACTTGCAGTGCAGGTCCTCTTCTGTTGAAGGTCAGGTAGCAAGTGAGTGAACAGACAGAAATTGGCGGTCACGTCCGTGGCAGTGCATACTATCACTGTTAACATATTTCACCATTGGCCACCGTAACCCATAGGGCCCAACGGTATCCAAAGAGGAGTTGCACGGCAGTTCTCGACCGCCTCCCGCAACTGCGCTCAACGTCAGCGGAATTACCTCATTTCCACATGTCCTTCCATACAGGACAGGCAGACGCCATATCAGGGAGGGGGCAGGCCATGTCACCTAACTGCGTCACAGTACACACAGGCACCATTTGGGCTTATCCAACAATATACTGTTACAGTCAAAACATGCAATGCAGTGTAGTGTTTGGAAATATGGATACTGACCAGCTGCTCACCGTTTGCCCCCTAGATTGCAACCACTACGGATGAATAGGAGATGGAGACATCCCCCTGTGTACAGGTCCCTGGTGGACTTGGCAACAATGGAGGACAGGCACATCATCCTCACCTATAGACTGGACAGGGCCACAATCACAGAGCTGTGTGCCAAATTGGAACCTGACCTGATATCTGCTATCCGTCAGCCCACCGGGATCCCCCCTCTTGTGCAAGTCCTATCTGTGATCCATTTCCTGGCAACTGGCTCCTTACAAGTGACAGGGGCTTGGCAGCAGGAATGTCTCAGCCAATGTTCTCAATAGTGCTGACCAGAGTGTTGTCTGCCCTAATTAAACACATGCACAGCTACATCGTTTTCCCCCAGGTGGAGGATTTGGCCACAGTGAAAGCTGATTTCTATGCAATGGGACATATCCCCAACATTTTTGGCTATTGATGGTACAAAAATTGCATTTGTCCCCCCCCCCCCCGGAGAAATGAACAGGTGTTCTGAAATCGAAAGAGCTTTCACTCAACGAATGTGCAGATTGTGTGCCTGGTGGACCAGTACATCTCCCATGTCAATGCAAAGTATCCTGGGTCTGTGCATGATGCCTTTATCCTGAGTAATAGCAGCATCCCATATATGATGTCTATACTCCAGAGGCACCGGGTGTAGCTAATAGGTGAGCCTTCGTTGCCACCCAGTAGTGGTTGGTGTATGGGTATGGTGTGGGCCCTAAGGTTAGTGTGTAGCTAACAGTTGTCCCTCAATACTTGCAGGTGATCCTGGTCACCCCAACCTCTCATGGCTACTGACCCCCGTGAGAAATCCCAGGACAAGGGCAGAGGAATGTTACAATGACGCACATGGGTGAACAAGAAGAATCATAGAGAGGACATTCGGCCTCCTGAAGGCTAGGTTTCGTTGTCTCCATCTAACAGTTGGATCCCTGTACTACTCACCAAAGAAGGTGTGTCAGATCATCGTGGCATGCTGTAGGTTGCACAACCTTGCCTTATGTCACCAGGGGCCTTTTCTGCAGGAGTAAGAGGCTGGAGATAAGCGTGTGTCAGCAGTTGACCCTGTAGACAGTGAAGATGAGGAGGCAGAGGATGAGGATGAGGACAACAGAAGTGCAATAATACGACAGTACTTTCAATGACACACAGGTAAGACACTGTAACTTCACTTTTAATTGACATTTTTGTGTTTGAAATTCTCACTGGCAGGCTGATTTTCCCACTTCTATGGCCACTTACTGCACCATTTGGCATCTCTATTTTCAGATATTTGTGCCCCACTATAGCTCCTGGTGTGTTGACTGCAGCCAACTACAGGTCATTCCTATGTATACATTACTGTACAGTTGTATTGCAGTGTTTAAAGCTTGCTAAATGAATACATAGTTCAATCATTTGACAGACTCCATACTTGTATTTATTCAAATGGTGTTTATTTGAGTGCTAATAAGTAAAGGGGGATTTGCAATGGGCTAGGGTGATGGTGGAGAAATGTAAACGATACAGTCCAGTCTATGTGGATCACAGGTGCATTGTCCAAGAGGGCATAGGAAGTGGAGCAATGGCAGTTCAAGGTGGACAGGGTGACAGAGTGGGACACAAGGGTCACAATCAGGAGAGTCTTATTTCCTGGCGGGGGTTTTGGCAATGTTCTCTGGCTTCTGCCTGGATTGCAGGGACCTTTTGTGGGGTGGTTCTCCTTCTGCAAGGGGTAGGATGCTGGTGGCCTGTTGTTCCAGAGGCGGGGCCTCCTGTCCACTAGCGTCGGCAGAGGTGGAGGGCTGTTCTTCGGTGTGGCTAGTGTCAGGGGCCCGGTGGTGTGCCACTGATTCCTCATGGTGTTGGCCATATCTGCCAGCACCCCTGCAATGGTGACCAGGGTGGTGTTGATGTCCTTCAAATCCTCCCTGATCCCCAGGTACTGTCCCTCCTGCAGCCGCTGGGTCTTCTGCAACTAGCCAAGTATTTGGCCCATCGTTTCCTGGGAATGGCGGTATGCTCCCAGGATGTTATTGAGTACCTCCTGGAGGGTCTGTTCCCTGGGCCTGTCCTCCCCCTGTCACACAGCACACCTCCCAGTTTCCCTGTTGTCCTGTGCCTATGTCCCCTGAACCGTTTGCCCAATGCCACTGACCCCGGGTCCCTGAGTGTCCTGTATTTGAGGTGTGCCCTGGGGTCCCTGTAGTGGTGGACACACTGCTGATTGACGTGCCCTGTGACATAGGTGTGGGACCACTGGGTGGGTACTGTGCTGGTGTTTCGTGAGGGGGAGGCTCTGTGATGGTGTGGGACTGTGCCTGGGTAACTGACTCTCCGGAGGTCCCTGATGGGCCAGGTTGGTCATCCAGATCCAGGCGAGCATAGCTGCTATCATCTCGGTGGGCCTCTTCTGGGAAGGGGGCTGGATGTTGCTGGCACCTCCTCTCCGGTGACGTTGGGTAGGGGACCTGTGGGGATGTAAATGCAGTGTTACTCTTTCTGCGTGTGACATCTTGTGCATGGGTGTGCTGCCCTCTATACTTGTTATTGCCCTGCCAGCTTTGCCTTGAGTGAGTAGTTATTTGGTGAGCTAGGTGATTCTCTCTAGTGTGCATGCTTTAGTGATGGGTGTCCATGCAGGTCTGTGATGGTGGTCCGTGCATTGGTGTTACATGCAGGGCTTGGTATTGGGAGTAGTGGGTTGTGATGGTGGGGTGTGTGTGAGGTGGTGGAGTGATGGGAGTGAGGGTAAGGGTGGGGGTTTGTGAGGGCATGCAGGTAGGAGGGTGATAGTAATAGAGATTTGACTTACCAGAGTCCAGTCCTCCTCCTACTCCTGCCAGGCCCTCAGGATGCATGATTGCCAATACTTGCTCCTCCCATATTGGTAGTTGTGGGGGAGGAGGTGGGTGTCTACGGCCAGTCCTCTGTACAGCTAGTTGGTGTCTTGCTGCTGTGGAATGCACCTTCCCCCGTATGTCGTTCCACCTCTTCCTGATGTCGTCCCTTGTTCTGGGGTGCTGTCCCACGGCGTTGATCCTGTCCACGATTCTCCACCAAAGCTCCATCTTCCTAGCAATGGATGTCTGCTGCACCTGTGATCCAAGTAGCTGTGGCTCTACCCGGATGATTTCCTCCACCGTGACCCTTAGCTCCTCCTCTGAGAACGTGGGGTGTCTTTGTGGTGCCATGGGTGTAATGTGAGTGAGGGTGTGTGGGGTGATGTGTTGGGGTGTGTGATGTAAGGTGCGTGGGAGGTGTATAGGTGATGGTGGTGTGTGACTGTGGTCTTGTCAGTGGTCTTGCTATCTCTCTGGTGGGACTTGTTTGTAGTCATAAAGGGTTGTGGATAATGTGAGTGTGTGTTTTATAGTAGTGTGGGTGTGGTGTGTGTATAGGTGTCAGGTGTGTGTTATTCAAATTGTCCAATGTAGTGTTGTTTTTTATGTGTGTGTATTTGTATTTTGAGCATGGCGGTATATACCACCAATGGTTTACCGCGGTTGAATATCCGCAGTGGTGATTCATGGGTCATAATGCTGTGGGCGTAGTTCTGTTGGCATAACGGTGTGGGTTTTGCTACCGCCAGTTTATCACTGACCTTTGGCCTGGTGGACTTGTGTGTGTGGCTGTATAGTGACGGATTGCTATGTGTGTGTCATAATATGGGTAGCAGTAATCCGCTGCTACAGCGGTATGTTGGCGGCAGTCAGCATGACGGTTATCGGTACTTACCGCCAATGTCATAATGAGGGCCTATATTTTCAGAGCTGTCTCCCAACACCACCTCAAGGTCCCTTTCACATTTTTGCTTGATTCAGGATTACTTTTCATTTTTGGAGGCTTGCATCTGCAGTTGAAACAATCCTTTAGTCTTAGTGCAGGAAAGAGATCAGTTTTCAAAACATAGGTGCCCAAAACAGCAGTCTTAGACATGGTGGCATTTTTAGAAGCAGAATAGGCTAGGGCATTGCTCCTTGAAACATTTACCTAAAGGTTTTAACATAACCACATTCTTTCATAATTACAAAGCATTTAGATGATTTTGAACATGCTGCCCATTTTTATAGGATTCTCTCCCAAATTCAGGAATCCCCTTTGCATCCAATAGCACTTTAAAACTTGTCACAGGCTACTGCTGCCTAAAGTGCATTTTGAAACTGCCATTTTCACCTTGCAATATATAAACCTGATTCCAGACCTAAAACTTCCTTTTTAATACATACAAGTCACCCCTAAAAGGACTTGGGGAAGGGTGAATTGTATTTAAAATGTAGGACATGTGTATTTAGGGTATACCTGTCCTGGTAGCAAAAAACTCCTTAATTTGTTTTTCATTACTGTGAGTCCTGCCTCTCTGAATGAGTATTGTTAGGTTCCCTTAGGACATTTAATAAGTGCTAACTTTTGATTGGGAGCTGGTTCACATGTCATATTTAGACTCAATGAAGTATAATTTGAAATCCTCTTTAATGGTAACATCAGATTTTGTCATAATTCCGAGAATGCCACTTTTAGAAAGTTGGCATTTTCCTACTCAAACCATTTTTGTGCCTCTGCCAGTCACATGAGTGTAAACTGCTCTGCTGTTGGGGTTAGTGTATTGTTGTCAAATAGTGACACAAAGGGGACTGAGGGTAGGTAGAACGGGCCATCCTGCCTGGATGGCTTAGGGGCGGAGCTAGTCTCTCCCCCACTTACACTTCAAGGGGCTTGCCTCTGGCAAACAGAAAATAGTCTAACACTGATCTTTTGTCACCCTAGACTTTTTAGAGCCTTGGCAGGGTAAGAGAAGAACTTTACAGAACACCGAACGGTGCTTTGGGCTTTTAGGCTCTACATCTACCAAAACTTTAAAATTGAGTATCTCCGGTTCTACTGATTTGATTTTTGTTGTTCTGGCATCATTATACTTCTCAAAGTGTACTCTAGTGTTCTAAAGTGGGGCTTTTCTTGCATTGTATTTTAACTTTGTTCCTGTGTTTGTGCTGCATGATTACATTAGACATTGTTTCTAAGTTAAGCCTCACTGATCTGTGCTGAGCTATCAGAGGGTTAAGCACAGCTTAATATAGTGACTTTTATGGTTCACCCTGACAAGGATTGTGGCTTCCAACCCATCAACCAATAAACCAATTCCTTTCAGCTTACATGTGCCCAGCTGGGTCTATACACTTCAAGCACACACTGTCATTCCTTTTGAAACAGGGGTTTCTCAAATATTGGGGATTTGTTTCTTTATACTCATTATATAAGAGGGAGTCGATGGTATATGAACAACAACTTTACAGTGTAGTCCCTTCGAGGGAATTTAGCTGAAAAAGGCAGACCCTCATAATCAGCATCACATGAGTGAAGAGCAGGGGAAGGCCTTCTAGCAGCCACCATGCAGTTTGTCTCAAAATTGTGATTGATTGTAAGACTTTACTCTCGCCTGCTCCCATGCCAAGAATCAGCCTCTAATATGACTGCTTTAATGCCAGCTGATAACATCTCTGTGCTTACTTTACCATTACATCCTCATATTCCAACTCCAAGCAGTCCCCCTTGTGCTGTTCCATTTCCAGGTGCAACTCGAGCTGCACCGCCTATCTCATCATCTGGCATGATGAATATGTCCAATAAATTCTCGTCGCTCATATAATTCACTTTTTTCTATTGCATTTCACTGATCTGTGAACATAAATAGAAGGCAGAGCAGCTGAAGCATAAGTCCTAACCACGTCCCTACATTGACTAATTTCTATTCTCTTTTTTCTTGAGTATCTTTCTAACTCTGGAACTTGATTCATACTTGCACCCTGCCTGATGCCACTGGGTTGAGAATGGCAACTGTTCTGCAACTATATTTTTCTTGGGGTCTTTCAGCATCCTTTGCAGATTAGTTAATCTCGCTATGTCAAAGGCAACCAAACTCCAGAAAGGACTTCTTTCTGCCCTCATTATGAAGTCTGACCTACTCCTTTATATATGTTCATGTGTGTTTACCAGAATCTTGGTACATAGGGGGTCATTCTGACCTCGGCGGTAAAAGGCCTTACCGCCGGTCAGAAGTCCGCCATTCTACCGCCACGGCCGCGGTAAACCGCCACGGTCATTCTGACCACCAACTGTGAAACCGCCAAAAATCCGACATCCAAGGAAGGCCGCCTCATCAGCTGGCCGCGGAAAACTGGAGATGACCAAACCTCCACCGTCACGCCAACACAAACACGCCCATGCCATTCTGACCCACGAATCCACGCAGCGGTCTTTCAACCGCGGTATTCCATTGGCGGTACACACCGCTGCGGTCAAAATACACACCCAGCTCCAAAACACAGCCACATTGGACAATTTGAAATACACACACCTGATACACATACAAACAACACTCCCACACATCCAATCAACTATAAAACACACACCCACATCACCCACAAACCCCCACTAGTTGGAAATCGGAGAGATGGAGATAGAGATAGAGAGAGCGAGCACAGGAAACGAAAACCCCAACACACACAGGAACCCAACTTCATCACCCACACCACATTTACGCACACATCACCACATATCACCACGCACATCACCACAAACACCACCTCACACCTCATCCACACCACCCCATGGCACCCCAAAGACACCCCAGGTTCTCGGACCAAGAACTCAGGGTCATGGTGGAGGAAATTATAAGGGTTGAGCCCCAGCTCTTCGGCACACAGGTGCAGCACACCACTATAGCAAGGAAGGCTGAGCTATGGCAAAGGATCGTAGACAGGGTCAACGCTGTGGGACAGCATCCCAGAAATCGGGAAGATATCAGAAAGCGATGGAACGACCTACGGGGGAAGGTGCGCTCGATGGTGTCGCAACACAACATCGCTGTGCAGAAGACTGGCGGCGGACCCCCACCCACTCCACCCCAATTCACAGCATGGGAGCAAGAGGTAGTAAACATCCTGCATCCTGATGGCCTCTCTGGAGTACACGGAGGAATGGACTCTGGTAAGTCGAATCTCAACTACTTCACCCCCCCCCCAACCACCAGCATGCCAACCCCCCCCTCACCCCCAATCTCAACCCCCCAGCACACAACCTCCCTGCCAATGTCTCACCAGCACAACCCACCCTAAACAACACCAACCCCTGAATGCCAACACAAACCATAGACAGCCACCACCAAAGCATGACCATTGCACATACCCATACACCCCCCCCCCCCACCACCCTCACAACACCTCCCACAAGGGAATGCCAGCACTGGGGGACAAGGGCACTCAAAATGCATGCCATGGCACACACAGAAACAATAACCATACTCCTTTACCCCTGCAGGGCCCGAACGCCAACACACCGCCACGGAGGGTCCAGATTTGTCCATCCCACCCCCAGAACAGGCCCCCAGCGAGGACAGCAGCTCTGTCGACCTAGAACCTGATGACCAGCCCGGACCATTGGGGACCTCTGGACAGTCGGTTCCCCACACACAGACACAGGCCACAGCAGACCCAACCCCCTCTGGGAACACCAGCACAGCTCCCACCCAGCGGGCCCATGCCTCTGTCTCGCGGACGCGTCAATCAGCGGTGTGTCCGCCACTACAGGGCACCCAGGCTGACCCAACACCCCAACAACAACAGGGACCTGGGGGCAGTGGTAGTGGGCACACCGTCCAGGGGACAGAGGCCCGGGGAAACAGGGCAACTGGGAGGGCTGCTGTGCGACAGGGGGGGGGAGGACAGGCCCAGGGAACCGACCCTCCAAGAGGCCCTCACCACCATCATGGGAGCATACCATCACTCCCAGGAGACGATGGCGACGGTACTGGCCAGGTTCACCGAGATCCAGGCACAGTAGGAGGAACGGTACATGGGGTTCAGCAATGAACTCAGGAACATCGCTACCGCTATGGGGACCATAGTCCAGGCCCTCAACCGGATAGAAACCACATTGCGGGACCATGTGGCACCACAATGGGCCCCTGTCACTAGCCAGGAACAGCCTACCACCTCCGCCGGCGCTAGTGGTCAGGAGGCCCCCACAGAACGACGGCCCACCAGAACCCCACCTCCTGCTGAAGAACAACCACCCCGCAAGAGGAACCTGAGATCTCACAGGAAGACAGAGTAGGATGCCAAGACCCCCGCCAGCATAAGATACCCCCTGATGTCATCCCACTGTCCCACAGTGTCACCCTGCACAACCTTGAACTGCCCCTGCTCCATCCTTCCACAGGCATATGGCAAATGCACCTGTGAAACTGAGAACTGGGCTCTGCCATGGACATAACTCCACCCTCACCCATCACCGTTTTAATATCATGTAACAATATCAAGCACTAAAAATAAATCACTCATTGCACTGAAATCATTCAGGAGTCAGACTGTATTATTTACAAATGTATAACACATTACTGATCAATAATGTTCTGTTATTTTTGTGATGACAACATACCGATGTCAATAAGCATTAGTCCATGGGCTAACCAAGCAGAAGTCACGCAGTGGGTCATACAGCACTGAAAAGGGAAGGGAAAATCAAACATCAGTGTAAAAGAACTGGGGGGAAATACACAAACTAAAGATGCAGGGGGCTTTCAGTAAATGTTAAATGGCGTGGGTGATTCCTACCTGTGTGCTACTGAAAATACTGTTGGATAACTCTGTCCCTGTTGTCTGGGTCGTCCTCTTCGTCTTCCTCCTCTTCACTCTCCGCAGGCTCCACAGCTGCTTCAACACCACCATCTGGACCATCCTCCTGCAGGAAAGGCACCTGACGTCGCAATGCCAGATTGTGAAGCATACAGCAGGCCACGATGATCTGGCACACCTTCTTTGGTGAGTACATCAGGGATCCCCCTGTCATATGCAGGCACCTAAATCTGGCCTTCAGGAGGCCAAAGGTTCTTTCTATGATCCTCCTAGTTCGCCCATGGGCCTCATTGTACCGTTCCTCTGCCCTGGTCCGGGGATTCCTCACTGGGGTCAATAGCCAAGGCAGGTTGGGGTAACCAGAGTCACCAATTAGCCACACACGTTGTCTCTGTAGCTGTTCCATCACATAAGGGATGCTGCTATTACGCATCACATACACGTCATGCACTGACCCAGGGAACTTGGCATTCACATGGGAGATGTACTGGTCAGCCAAACACACCACCTGGACGTTCATAGAATGGTAACTTTTCCTGTTTCTGTACACCTGCTCATCGTCTTTTGGGGGTACAAAAGCCACATGGGTCCCATCAATGGCACCAATTATGTTGGGGATATGTCCAAGGGCATAGAAATCACCCTTCACAGTGGCCAAATCAACCTCCTCAGGGAATACAATGTAGCTCCGCATGTGTTTCGTCAGGGCAGACAACACTCTAGACAAAAATTTTTAAAACATAGGCTGAGACATTCCAGATGACATGGCCACTGTTGTCTGGAATGAGCCACTTGCCAAAAAATGGAGGACTGACAGAACCTGCACTAGAGGGGGAATTCCTGTGGGTTGGCGGATGGGGGACATCAGGGCTGGCTCCAGCTGGGCACACAGTTCATGTATAGTGGCTCGGTCAAGTCGGTATCGTAGTATGATATGGCGTTCTTCCATTGTCGACAGGTCCACCAGCGGTCGGTACACGCAAGGATTCATCCTTCTCCTCGCAAGTCCCAGCGGACGGTGCCTAGGAAGGACAACATGGAGCACAGAGTCAAGCTAATCACAGGTATGTTCACCACAGCATGCCGAGCACACCATTATCCATGTATTGAAAGGCGTGTATGTGTGGCAATGCAAGGCCTAGGCCTGTGTGACGCAGTACAAATTATGCCATTTGGGCCCTTGAAATGGCGGCTGCCTGACCTGTGAAGTGGGACAATGGGATGTGAGGTCAATGCGCTGGCGTGGCACACCGTGGCGGTAGGCGGTCGAAGACCGCTATACGAAGCCGCATTGGCTAACATTGAAGCCTATGGGTTTCAGGAGCCAATGATGAGGTGCGCCGGTGGTCGCGGTACGCACCGCCGCGGTACGCGCCGCCGCGGGCGTGACCGCCATTTTCTATCTGCTTAATCACTTGAGACCTGATCATCCACAGGAGAGGACCTATACTGCAAGTGCTGCTGTGACCTCGGTCTGGAAGTGACAATGGCTGCTGCGACTGGGGAAAGGGCCCCTGCCTTCACGTCTGAGGAGTTGGAGAAACTTGTGGATGGGGTCCTCCCCCAGTATGCGTTACTCTACGGTCCTCCAGACCAACAGGTAAGTACACTGGGAGCACATTGAATGGGCTATGCCTGTGTGGAGTGGGGTGGATGTAAGTTGGTGGGGTGGGGGGCGAATGAGGAGTACAACGCACGACAGATGAGAGCATGTGCCATATGGCAAGGTTGGGGAGGGGGGGCCAATCGCATCTAACATGCAGAAAATTGATGAATTTTCCCTTCCCACCCTGTACATGTCAAATAGGTCAGCGCCCATCAGAAAGTGGACATTTGGCGTGCCATCGCCAAGGAAGTCCGGGCCCTGGGGGTCCACGTCAGACGGGGCACCGACTGCCGCAAGAGGTGGGAGGACATCCGCCGCGGGACCAGGAAGACCGCCGAGTCACTGCTGGGGATGGCCTCCCAACCTAGGAGGGGTGCCAGTCGTACCCTGACCCCCCTGATGTCCCGGATCCTGGCGGTGGCCTACCCTGATTTGGATGGGCGCTTGAGGACATCACAGCAGACACAAGGGGGTGAGTATCAGCACATTCTGCTATCTCTCTGCGCAGTGGAGGCGTCTGGGTGGGGGAGGAGGGTTGTGGGTGACATTAGGCCAGGGCGCTTTCTGTAGTGTAGTCCTCTCCTTTAGGCATGGCCCTGTGCTCCCGGCCCCCACCTCTGTAGGGTGACAAGTACAGCTATCGATGGTCCAGCATCACACATGTGCGCGTTTGTCGTCTCTAGACCTGTTGTCCTAGTCAGAAGTACTGAGTAGTGTACCCCGAATGCGCGGCTTAGTGCATGAGGCTCCTGTGTCTGTCCTCTCCGCCAACGGTGTTGACATTGCATGCACTCAACCTGGTCTTTTTTTTTCTCCCCCCACCCTTCTTCTTCATCTTCTTGTGCATGTGTGCATTAGCATCATCAGGCGGAGGAGAATTGGCATCAGAGCACGAGGGAGCTGCAAGTCACAAGGCCCTGGTGGGCCCAGGAACAGACACCGAGGGCACCAGTGATCCGGAGGGCGAGGGGAGCACCACAACGGGGACCGGTGGTGACACCAGCGACACCGACACGTCCTCGGATGGGAGCTCCCTAGCGGTGGCGGCAACATCCGGGCCCCCCGCCTCTACAGGTACAGCCGCCACCCAGCGCACCAGCCCCGCCCTCCCAGCAGCCCCTCAGCCTACGCTCCGTGCCCGCTCGCCCAGGAAGGCGGGCGTCTCCTTCGCCCCAGGCACCTCAGCCCCTGCCCCTGTTACCCCTGCTGCCCTCAGTGAGGAGGTCATTGACCTCCTTCAGACCATCATTGTTGGGCAGACTACCCTTTTGAATGCCATCCAGGGGGTAGAAAGGGAGGTGCATCGGAGCAATGCCTACCTGGAGGGCATTCATTCGGGTCAGGCTGCCCATCAATGATCGTTCAATGCTCTGGCCTCAGCACTGACGGCAGCCATTGTCCCTGTTTCCAGCCTCCCTCTTCTAACTGCCTCCACCCTGTCTCTGTCTCCTGTTCCTCAGCCTATCCCATCCACACCATCAGACCAGCCTGCACACACCTCAACACCCAAGGGCAGCTCATCCAGACACAAGCACCACAGAACCCACAAGCATTCACGCAAGCAACACCCAGATGCAGACATTCCAACAGTCACTACCACCTCTGTGTCCCCCTCCTCCTCGTCTCCCTCCTCCCTCCCTGTGACGTCTACACTCACACCTGCATGTACACCACCATCAGCCAGTGCTTCCATCACCAGCACACCCTCCAGTACAGTCCGCACACGTGCAGTCACCACCCCCACAACCATTTACACGTCCCCTGTGTCCTCTCCCACTGTGTCTGTCACCCCCTCTTCCAAGATACACAAACGCAGGCAGACACCCACCCAACAGCCATCCACCTCACGACAGCCTACGTCACAAGCACCTGCACCCATAGACAGCACACCTGGCTCTCCTACAACCACATCCTCTCCCTCCACTCCCATACCCACTGCACCTACCCTTCCCATTGCTCCTAAAAAACTTTTCCTCTCCAAACTTGACCTCTTTGCACCACCTGACCCACCCCCTCCATCTGGTAAGAGTCTGAAGAGCACCTCAGCCACCACCAGCCCTGGTTCAAGTCTGACCATTGTGCACGGGTTTTGGAGTCCACCCTTTCCCAGCACAGATACATCGGCCAGCAGCAAGGGGACAGCCAGCCCCCCCCTGGAAAGAGAACCCGTAAAACCAAGGGCCGCCGTGAGAAGGCTGACACGGCTACCCCCAAGGAGCAAAGTCGTGGCCCGTCACCTGCCACAACATCAAGGGGAGGCAAGGGCCAGAGAGCCTCATCGAAGGAGGGCAAGGGCAGCAGGGCGGAGAAGTCAGCCAGCAGGGGCGCGGACCAGGAGGGCCCCACAAGCCCCATCCCGGGTGTGACGGAGGACACCCACGGGCCCAGGACTCCGTCACAGGAAGGTCCAGCAACTTCACGGTCGGAGGGCGACTAAGCAGGGAGTCCTGGCCAGGTCTGGCTCCCTTGATAGACAAGAAAGGCACCGCTGAACAGGGCCCCGCCGTGAAGAAAGGCACCGCTGAACAGGGCCCCACCGTGAAGACAGGCACCGCTGAACAGGGCCCCGCCGTGAAGAAAGGCACCGCTGAACAGGGCCCCGCCGTAAAGACAGGCACCGCTGAACAGGGCACCGCTGAACAGGGCCCCGCCGAGAAGACAGGCACCGCTGAACAGGGCCCTGCCGTGAAGAAAGGCACCGCTGAACAGGGCCCCGCCGTGAAGACAGGCACCACTGAACAGGGCCCCACCGTGAAGAAAGGCACCGCTGAACTGGGCCCCGCCGTGAAGACAGGCACCGCTGAACTGGGCCCCGCCGTGAAGACAGGCACCGCTGAACAGGGCCCCGCCGTGAAGAAAGGCACCGCTGAACAGGGCCCCGCCATGAAGACAGGCACCGCTGAACAGGGCCCCGCCGTCTCAAGCACCGCTCCGCTGGGCCCTTCCTGTCAAGCACCGCTCCGCTGGGCCCTTCCTGTCAAGCACCGCTCCGCTGGGCCCTTCCTGTCAAGCACCGCTCCGCTGGGCCCCGCCGTCTCAAGCACCGCTCCGCTGGGCCCTTCCTGTCAAGCACCGCTCCGCTGGGCACTTCCTGTCAAGCACCGCTCCGCTGGGCCCCGCCGTCTCAAGCACCGCTCCGCTGGGCCCCGCCGTCTCAAGCACCGCTCCGCTGGGCCCTTCCTGTCAAGCACCGCTCCGCTGGGCACTTCCTGTCAAGCACCGCTCCGCTGGGCCCCGCCGTCTCAAGCACCGCTCTGCTGGGCCCCGCCGTCTCAAGCACCGCTCTGCTGGGCCCTTCCTGTCAAGCACCGCTCCGTTGGGCCCCGCCGTCTCAAGCACCGCTCCGCTGGGCCCTTCCTGTCAAGCACCGCTCTGCTGGGCCCTTCCTGTCAAGCACCGCTCCGCTGGGCCCTTCCTGTCAAGCACCGCTCCGCTGGGCCCCGCCGTCTCAAGCACCGCTCTGCTGGGCCCCGCCGTCTCAAGCACCGCTCCGCTGTGCCCTTCCTGTCAAGCACCGCTCCGCTGGGCCCCGCCGTCTCAAGCACCGCTCCGCTGGGCCCCGCCGTCTCAAGCACCGCTCCGCTGGGCCCTTCCTGTCAAGCACCGCTCCGCTGGGCCCTTCCTGTCAAGCACCGCTGGCCCATTGACAGTGCCGGTTCTGTGTCGAGCTAGTGTTCACGCTGCACTCTGGGCACCCTGCCTCCTCCATGACCAGTGGAGTCTGTAATCCACCTGATGGACTGTGGCTTTGCAATCCCCAGGATGGCACAGTGGGCATGGTGGCCCCTTCGTGGTTCTGGCGTCGTGGACTCCTGTGGCTGAGGTGCCCCCCCTTCCCTTCCCCCTGAGGTGCCTGTAGTTTTGTCATCTGATGCCCCAGCAGTGTTCTCTCCAACGAACTCAGGTCTCCTGTGTGGGCTTTGCCCATGTGTTTGGTAGACATTGGCCCATGGACTGTGGATATTTGACACACTGAGCAGGACTTATTGACTATGTACATAGCTTTCGCACTGTTCATGATTTTTGCTTTGATATTTCATAACGATAATTTTCCATGACTTCAATGAACCTAATTTATACATAAATTTAAATTAACATTTTATTATGTCTTTGCATTTTTCGGGGGGGCTTGGGGGGTGTCACTCAGTTGTTGCTCTGCATTGGTATGTTGATACTTGGGGGGGGGGCGTATGTGTGTGCCCGTAACCTTTCGTCCTCCCCCCTCCCCTGTGTCGTAGGTGCAGTACTCACCGTTGTCTTCTGCGCCGGAGTTCGTACTTGTGGTAGATGAGCAGGTAGACAAGAGCTGGTAGGATGTTTAATTCGGGTTCCATGCTGTCCTCCGTCCTCGTGGAGTGTATAGAGGTGAGCGTTTTCCCGTTCGTAGTCTGTTTCCGCCGTGTTTTTATCGGCGGGGCTCCCGCCCCGGAAAAGGTGGCGGATTGGTGAGTTGTGATACTGTGGGCGGTACATTGTCTGCCGCCTGCCTGTTGGCGGTGACCGCCGCGCTGTTTGTCTGTCCCGCCGTGGCGGTCGGAGTGTTAAAGTGGCAGGCTGTGTTGGCGGATCCCGCCAGGGTCAGAATTCTATTTTTTTGACCGCCTGCCTGTTGGCGGGTTGGCCGCCGCTTTATCACCCACCGCCAGGGTTGGAATGACCGCCTATGTCCTTCTTGTCTCTACAGCAAGAGTACAACATGCACCAGAACCAATTTCTGAAGCATACCCAACTGAGCCATGCATGGCATGACGCTGGGCTGAGAAAAATCGAAATTCCAGATTATGCCCCACTTGATGGAAGGCTCCTAATGGAAGAGCTCAGAAGGGGAGCTGTCTCCTGCATGTACAAAACGATCAATAACAATATTCCAGATAACCTAGGCACAGTGAGAACTAGATGGGGACAGAACCTAGAAGACCTAGAAGACCTTGACTGCGAAGCAGCACTCATGCATCTCCGAGACGTAGCCATTAAATCCACCTACGCTTGGGCAAATTTAAGCTCCCCCACATGGCTTATTATGACAGGCAAAAACTACACCACATGTGGAGGGCCACCTCGCTGTTGTGTTTGCGTTGTATGGAAGAGATTGGTTCCTTCATGCACACACTTTTGGAATGCCCTAATATACAGGTCTACTGGAAGGCAATAATACAGGAACTCATTGCAATACTGGATGTGCAGATTCCATTAGAGCAGAGATTTGTTCTGTTGGGAATCCCTAACAATGTGGATATCCCTCAATTCAAGCTCCTGTTTTGTTCTTTGGGATTGGTAGTGGCCAAAAGATAAATAGACAGACTATTGGGTTGGTGGAGGACACATTATGGGTTGGGAACAACGCCACATACTCAAGATACTCATCATGAGCAGGTTGTTAATATGTGAAACTGTGCTCTGGGCCATAGACCATGTTCTAAATATGATACAAGGCACTGTGTCTAACATATCACACTCTGTTTCTGGAACACCATGTATACAATTAAGATGTGACGAGCACTGGACTGTTTTGGTCCCTATTTTAGTTTTGCTACACAATAAAAATACATGTATATATATATTTTTTTAAAGATTGTGGTGAAGCAAAGATGGCCCTCAGGAATCTATCAGTTTCAATGAAACTAAGACTTATTCAAATAACTTACTTAGGTTACACTATAGCCCCACTAGACTAAGCAAATTGAAACATGATCTCAGCACCCATTGACTCAGGACTAAGGTTTTGTTTGGTACTTTTTTTCAGATGGTTTGGGAGTGCCCCTTTACACAATAATACCAGATGTATAGGTGCACCAGCCTGACTCATGTAGTGGGAAGGTCAGTTATACTGGAGCCTAAAAATACACTACTGGTTCTAATAACAAATGGGGGGAAGGTGGGAACAATTAGACCACTTCTGGCGGCATTGGGTTTACTCATAGCAAAGCAGGATGTTGCACACCACTGAAGATTAATTAAAGCCTCCAGCCCACCTTGGCAGAATGGACCAATGGAATAGACTGCTGCTCCATGGCAGAAGAATATGAATATAAATCAAGGAGTAGCCTTTAAAATGACAGGAAAGTGGTGGGGTATGTGAAATAGCTAATCTTCTAATGCAAATATCTGATGTAAGAATGTATAAAGTCCTTATTATGATTTCAAAAATAATGTGATGCCGTTGATTCTGTATATTTTGGTTCCTCACTGTTTTAGAAACAATAAAAAAGTTTAAAAAAGAAAAAAAAATACAATTAATGCACGTTTGAGTAACAGAGGGTCCATTCAGGATTATAAATATGGTATTATCATTTCCCTTTCTAGGTGTACAGAAGCATAATACAAACACATTTTAATCTTGTTTTCACATCTATCTTTTTATTCTCTCCTTTTGCACAAACTACATTTCATCTCAACTCTGGAAAGACTCAATTCAGAGATTAGAAATCCAGACTAGAATTGAGAGTTTGGCAATTTTTTTTAGAAGGATGGTGAATTTAATTCATGAAGATTTGTGTTGGATGTAGCAGGGCAAGGGACAGAAATAGTGATTGACTTTAAGGCCCCCATTACGAGTGGCCTGGGTTCCTTTGTGATAATTAGGTCATATATTTATTGAGTGTAATAATTATCACCTTACAGATTTTTCTCTCAAAATGGGATAAAACATATGTGATTTTTAATTAAAATTATAATTGTCATTGTGTTGCATTTAGACAGTGATCACTATCCCTTATAAGGCATCAAATAACTTCTTGAGGAGCAGCAGGCTACTCTGGGGCCCAAAGTGGATTAGTGGTAGATTAGTATAGGGAAATAAGTAATTGGTAATTGGAGTGGTGGACATGTTAGTCTGTTAGTTGGATTGAATAGCTTATAGGAGAGTTAGAGGAGGGTAGAGTCTAGAAAGTGCCATATGGGTGATCATGGTACTAAAATGAGGTTTGGGATGTGTCAATGGAGAAACAGAGAAGGGAAGAATCTAGCAATCATTATTTGGGAAATCATGGTAGTAAAATGAGGTTTGGGATGAGTCAGAGAGTGGAATTAGAGACTATATAGAAAGAGGTACACGTTGAGACATAGAGTAGTGAATTGGAGAAAGTTGAAGGCTTTTTCCCTACAGTGGGAGTTGTAATAAATATATAGATACATAACTACATAAAAAGGTATACATGTATATGAAAAATATTGAAGAGATTTAAAATTGCTTTATATACAGTCTCATATGTACAAGTATGGGAACATATTTAGAAACTTGGACTTTCAATTGTTGCTGTACATAAAGCTAATTTAATTATTCATTTTTATTAATTTGCTTCGGTAACTTGATGTTTTGATTAGTTTATTTATTCATATTATGATCATATTTACACATTGTGATAAGTAAAATAAAACAGAGATCCATAAGCATATAATTAAATAACACATACATTATCATACATTATGCTTAATGAAATAAAATAAAAACAGAGACCCATAAGCATTTAATTAAATGGCTTGTATGTAAACTATGCAGTAACCTAGATATGTGTGAAGCATAACATTATAAAACAAACAATATATTTTACCATAAATAACCATAAGTAATATATACATTTGTTAAGCAGACCTACAAGCATGTCTATATTTTTTAAACAATAAGTATTCTAGATTTTGTACAAAAGTTGCACATATATAAATATATACATTTAACCAAATTATATATGGATACATATACAAGCTGTACATTTCATACAGTAAAGAGATAACTCTTGAGGAGTCTTATGAAGAAGAGATATGTCTCTGTGGACCTCACGTTTGGGGGTACATAATTATATAGTTTGGTTGCTTGAACAGAGACACATGTACTACCCATTGTTTTTATTTTATGCTGGGGTTCTGATGTGGGGTCCCAATCTGGAGCAGAGTTTCCTTTGCTGTATGTATTTGATGATGTTATTCCTGATGAAAAGTGGTCCTGTTCCATGTATTGCTTTGTGGGTGATACAAAGCAGCTTGCAGGTGGATCTTCTGGCAACCAGTAACCAACATAGGGCCTTCAGGGCAAGGACGATGTGGGCTTGTGGCTTTACATGTAGGAATAGTCTGGAAGTAGAGTTCTGAATTCATTATAGTCATTTCTTATTTGATGGAGATGATCAGTGGTAGAAGCCACTAAGCCATTGGCATAAACAAGTTTAGACAGTACAAGACAAAGTAACTTGAACCTTGTGTGGCAATCCTAGGTGGGGGAGGATGCATTGCACAGTTTCTTAAGTAATGAAGCTTGATCTTGCTAAGTTATCCACTGGGACTTTCATTGATAGCTTGGAGTCCATGGCAATTGCAAGGTTTCTTACTTCCTTGGGTACTTTAGGATGTTGGCCCAGACTATCTGGTCAGGTGCAGAGTGGGTCATAATTTTTCCATTTGCCACATGTGAGTATTTCAGTTTGGGACACATTCAATTTGAGATGACTCCATTTCATCCCCTGACAACTGGCCCATAGGCAACTGAAGATTTTTGAGTTCCCCATTTCTTTGGGGCTTTCCAGTTTAAGAACCGAGGGATTCAGCCCGTAATTTTTGCAATCATTGATTTGACTATTCTGACAGACCATCACCCACTAGGGGGCGAAACACGTGCCGGCTCTCTGACCTGAAACCTGTAAGCTTTCTGAAAAATAACATCTACAAGCTGTCTAGATCTCCCGGTCTAAAAGGACAACAATAAACATATTTAGACTCACCAACTTGACTTGGAATAATAATCTCAAATTATTATCAGCAAGTTCAATAATCAAATATGGAAGTGGGTTTTTAACTTTTTCACTATTGCATGTATTTTATTTTGGGGTAAAACTGGCCTACAACCCCCTCTGACAACCCACAGCAAGGAATACAAATTGGCACTCCTCAGGAAGAGAGCAGTGGTCTACAAAAATTTCACTTTCTGAACCAGTTTAAGAAGTATTTGTATGTCATCTGTAAAGGTACAACGTGTGAGCTGAAAGTCATTGATCATTTCCAGTAATGACAATGTAAGTGCTGAAAACCATGGGCTAGATGACAGAGCCTTCAGAGACCCTTGCTTTTGAGAAGGACAGTTTGGGCAAGATGGATGACATTTGTTCAGTTTTGAAGGTAGGGTGTGATCATGTGGACATTAGTTCCCTCTATGCCAACTTCATAGAGTCTTTGGATTAGAGTGTCATAATCAACTGGTGTGAAGGCAGCTGAAATGTACAAGAGAAGTAGTGCAGTGACCCCATTCTTGTCTGCTTGTTTTTAAGGTCATCACAGATAGCGATGAGGGCAAATTCTGTGCCTCTTCCCAGACAGAATCCTGTTTGGAGATCGGAAAGTATAGAGTTCAATGAATAGAGTCATCTGGACTAATGCTGCTCTTTCTCACAGTTTGCCCAGGAAAGGTCCATTTGTAAACAGTCTGTAGTTCACAGGGCCATGTGGTTTCCAGGGTTCTTTTCTTTAATAATGGGCTGAGGTAAGTCTTCTGGAAAGACCCCTGTTGTTAAAGAATAAGTAATGATTGTTCTTAATGGTGTGGCAGCAGAGGAATTTAAAAGAATATTCTTGAAGATTTATGGTGGACATTGGTCAGAAGAGGAGCCAGATGGCCTGCACAGTTTAACAAGATCCATGAATTCAGTTTCTGACAGTTGTTTGAAGGAATTCAGAGACTGTGACAGCCCACCCTTTGAATGGATTGTTGGAAATGGGCTGATTATTGTGGTTTTCCTTTGTTTTAAGGAGTCTAACATGTCTGCTTTGGTGGTGTAATAATTTTCCAGTAAAATTCTTGAGAACTAGAATGAGTTCCTTCTGTGCATTTAGGTTTATGAAATAATTCAGTGAGCATTTTTAAAAAATCCTTATTTGCACATTTAGCATTTTTAATTCTGTTTGCATAGTACCTCTTTTTAGCTTTTTTGATTGTTGGTGTATATATTCTGTTAAGTGTGTAGATTAAGTTTCTCTTGATTGTTATTTGTTTTACATCAACTTCATTACAGCTTTGCATTTTTTCTTTTTTAGTTCTGCATTCATCCACGGTGCTTGTTTTTTGTCCTCTTTTAATGTTTGTAGTGGTATTACGATATCTAAAGCTTCCTCAAGTCCCTTATAGTGTTTTGAACGGAATCTATTGTGTCTAGATCAGTGCTAAATGTTAGTTGTGTTTCTAAGTATTCAAAATTGAGTTTGTTCCACAGTCGATATGTGGTTGCCTATAAGGTGGCCTTAGGTGTGGCAAGTTGTGGTGTTTTGTGTTGAAAAGCTACCAGATGGTGGTCTGACCATGTGACTGGAGTAACTCTTTGAAATGTAAATAGTTCAGGATTTGCAAAAATGACACTGAGAATATGTCCAGCAATGTGTGTGGGTTTGTGGTTGATCTTAAGAAGGTTCGGTGTGTCAAGGCCAGTGATGACAGTTCTTGGATGGGTACATGGGTTTGTCAAACCACATGTTTAGGTCATCAATGATACATAGTATGGACTGTTGTGTCATAAGGTTTGAAACTGTGTCTAGAAACATGCTGGGAGTGTTGCATTGCTAGGTGGTGGTCTATGAAGAAGGAAGAAGTTACAAGAGAAAGTTTGTGTAGGGTTACATCCACTGATAAGGGTCCCAAATCCTTGGATGGAAATGTCATCAGCTTAAGTGAGATTTATTGTTTCCTTCAACAGTTAGTCTGCCTCCTCTCTTGCCTATGTGAATTTGTGTGACAGTTTAATAGCCTGGATGAAAAGCTTCATGAAATACAGGAGCCATGTCATCTCTGTGATTCAGTTATGAAGAGTAATTCAGGTTGTGCGTCAGTGAATAGGTCATAGCTGTTGTGCTTGTTTTTAGAAAGTGATCAAGCATTTATTAGAAGGCAGTCTAGAGATTGAATTTTGGCTGTGGTGTGTCTTGGTTTTCTACAAGAGTACATAGTATTCCTTGAATTTGCAACAGGTATATTACTAGTGTTGGTATTAACTGTATAAGGCTAGCAGTAGTGTTGCTGGTCTATGTCATAATCCTCATTCAGTAGGCTTAGAAGGCAGTTTATTTGGTTTCTGTGTGCACGTGTTGGAGATGGTGGTTGAGGGAGAGTTGGTGGACTGTGTTGTTTATATAGAGTGGTCTTGTTGTGCAACATAGAAGGAGATGCAAATTTGTGAAGAATTGTTTATTTTGTTTGCATATGTTTAGGGTGGAAGGTGTATGTGTTGGGGTGGTGGTGGAGCATGTGGGTCATGTTTTAAGGCTCTAAATTGTGTTGTGGATGGCTGACAGGAAAATGAGTGCCTTTATGTTAGGGTGCTTGTGGTTGGTGTTTGTGAAGATAGAAAATGTGTCTGTAAAGTTAGTATTGGATCTACATTATTTGTGTAGTCATGAGGGTGGGAGTGGGTGTTTGTTTCTATTTAATGATGAAGTGTAGTATGAAATTATATGTGTGCGAGATTGTGACGTGCTGGTGTGTATGTTATTTTTTGTTTTTGGAATAGTGAGATGAGATTGATGGAGTGAGTTTCTGTGATGGATATGGATGTAAAGTACTGTTGGTGAGTGGAAGTTGAGTAGTAAAGGGGGTTGTGATGTGTTCTGGAGGAGAGTGCATAGGGTATGTGAGAGGAGTTTATGAGAGAGGTTTATGAGTGTTTGCATTAGATTTGGTAGTAGGAAGAGTTAATGTGTGCGGTGTAGAGAAGTGTAAGGATAGTATAAAGAGGAGAAGGTTGTTGGTGGATGATATGAGAGATGGTTGAGTAAAGGGTTGGTGGTGATGGAAAGGGTTATGTTAGGAGTAAGTAGAGTTTAGAAATGTGTTTTGTATGAACAAGGAGTGAGTGTTTGAAGGGATGGATTCAGATTGTGTGTAATGTGGGTTTGTGTTGTGTTGGTGATGTGTGGATTTGAAAGTTGCATATGACAAAGTAGTGATTTGCATGAATGAGAAGGTGCAATTGTATGGCAGTAGGGGTATTGGATTGTTTAGATATGGCTTGTGGGGTTTTATAGTCTTTGTTGAGGCATTCAAATGTGGATAGTATTTTTGTGTGTAAATGATTAGTGTTCATTTGCTGAGACTGTGGTATTATGTTTGAGAATGTGGATGGCTTAAGGTGACTGCTGCTAAATGGAAACAAGGGCAGCATCTCTGGTCCTAGGACTGACTAGGCCTGAACAGGTACAAACATGCAACTGCTTTTTGCCTGCAATCTCAACGCCTGGGCTGAGACACCTGAGCCCTAAGGTTAAATAGGACTAAATCAGGTGACCATGCATCAATAGGAACCCTAGCCCTAACACCAACCAATCAAAACCCAAGCACTGTACTCCAGCGCCAATGAGAGCCCAGGACCTATTGACCAATCACAGACCTAACGATAGCAACCAAATTAAAACCCAAACCCTAAGCACTAATTCAAAACGGAAACCCTAACCATAGGAATCAATCAGAACCCTAGCCCTTTCAGCCAATCAGAACTCAAACCCTTAGCCATAGGTCCAATAGAAGCCCTCGATGTAGGAACAAATCAGGACATGGATGCAACAACTAATAAGAACCCTATTTGAAGAGCCTGTGCAGGTGTGAGGGGATGCTCAGGCCTGCTCAGATGCCCTTGGGCAAATTACTAAAGCACAAATTAGTATGAAGGGGGAAAGGAGGCGCTCATGAAATCATAGTCTCCTTGGACACAGACAGGCTCATTAAACACTTTGTATTTCCTGTTCAACCCTGCATGTAGAGCCTAATCTAGTCACTAATATACTGTTTTTCATGTACTTGAAAACCTCTTTTTCTAGCAGTAACGAGAGCTAAATACACTTTCCAAACACAATTTAACCCACATAAGAGATTAAGGAGTATCTTAAAAACACACCAGTAACGCTTAGTGGTGCATCTTGTCTTTTTAGCTTGTAAAGGGGGAGGGCTTTTGATAGCATTGGCATACTCTAGGGGAAACCCCGGAGAGAAATTTCAACAGTCTTGGGTGGAAGAAAATAGCAGTTTGAAAAGCACAAATTGAATCAGGAGATACATTTAAACAGTCACAGGTAGAGGGAAAGAACAGTTTTAAAGTTTCAAACTACACAACACAAAGGGGGTTATTACAACTTTGGAGGAGGTGTTAATCCGTCCCAAAAGTGACGGTAAAGTGACGGATATACCACCAGCCGTATTACGAGTTCATTATATCCTACATTTGGGACAGAATAACACCTCCTCCAAAGTTATAATAACCCCCTAAGTCTGTGTACTCACCAACTTCCTTTGTTCTTGCTCACTGGGCTGGGGCTACCAAATGGAGGTGGAAGTCTATGGGTGTTGGTGGTTTCTGTGCCAAAATCTGCATGTCCTGATATTTTATGGGAGGTTTGTCCCTTGGTATATTTTGGCAGGATAAACCTGCTGATATTTCCCATGAGATTTAAATAGCCAAAATGTATCCAGAAAACACAGGTGCTCTCACATCCAGAAGTAACAGGTATGAATGCACACAACCAACATGTGTGGTTACAGTAGTTACAGCTCATATCAAAACTTTACAGGCCACTTGTAATGAGAGCTTAAGTGCCTCAAGGGGCACTTTCTGGGAAACACACATTACTAGTGCTCAAATAAGGCCATCAAGATACAAGGAAGCACATACTGAGTTCATCTATTTGGTTTACCTCAGGAATATGTATGGGGTTTAGTACTGGAACATGTAAATCCCTTTACCTAGCATCAAAAACAAGTCATGGTGCATTGCTGCTCAGCTGCAGCTTGGCACGGCAGATGTTTTAAAGTGGCAGCCTGCAGAGTTAGGCTTACTCATTCTGGCAGGTGTGCAGTACAGCATAAAACCCACAGCAAACCTAGGGCCTCATTTACAAGGCCTGTGGCACAGGGCAGTGCCGCCACCCTGCGCCCCCGGAAAAGGGCAGAAATGCTCTGTGTCTACAAAGAAGTTGCTGCCTAGGAGGGACATATTCCTGCCCAAACACAATCACAAGAGGTGTTTTCTTCCATCAATGTGTGCCGCAGAATGCAGCAACAACAGGGAGAGTTAAAGATAGTTCTCCCTGTTGTGTCATTCTATGCCATCCCTGAGGTAGTGTGGGAATCTGAAGCATTCCTAGACTTTTAAATCTGGGAATGCTTCAGTTTCCTTCTGGTTCCATGGGTGTGGTGTGGGAGGACCTCAAGCAACACCCATGTAACTCGCCTTTAACACAGTGTTATGCATGAAAGGGGTCCATTGTGACATGGTCATGAAAAGCCCCAAAAAGAGGCTTTGTAAATATGGGCTGACACATGGTGCCACTCTAGCATCAAACAAAATGACACTCCATGGGCTTTATGAATGAGGCACCTAGTTTGGTCAGCAAGTAGAATATGTTTGTTCAAGGAAGTATGAAGACAGCTTGATCCTTTACTCAGCACAGTACTACAGTGCAGGACAGGGAAGAGGCACAGAGTGATGTAGTGCAATGATGACAGATTGCTAAACAGGTGAAGATAGGATGAGAAGAAATTCTAGTCTGATGGTGGCTTTTAAAGACAGCCTGCTGGCACTGCTGGGCACAGAGGAACTGACTATGAATAGGCTTTGTGAGAAATGATAAATATCACATCTGATAAAAATCCAAATCACAGGTGTTCAGAATTTGTTAGATGGAATAGTATTGCATAATCTGAGTCTTTAGGGAGCAACATGCAAATGTTGGTGCTTACCATACCATAATCCACATGTTACAAGACATTTTTTCCTCGTAATATTCTAGCAGATTTGGCCTACTCTTACCATTCAATGAAGGATAAGATAATTAACGCATCTGGTAAGTACTGAGGGCCTCATTTACAAGGCTGTGGTGCAGGGTGGCTCAGCAAGTGCCTTGATGTCCCACCCTGCACCACTGGGAAAGGGCACAAATGTGCCATATATACAAGTGCGGCACAAAATGCTGCCAGGCACCAACACAGGCACCCTTGCTCCATGGTGCAAAGGTGTCTTCGTTGCGGGGATGATTGTTTGTGGGGATGATTGTTTTGTGGGGATGATTGTTTTGTGACGGGACAGCTTCCTGCACAAAAAAAATCGCAAGAGGTATTGTCCTCTTTCTAGGTGTGCTGCAGAATTCAGCACACATAGAAAGATGAATACATGGGGAGAAATAAAAAAGATTGTCAGGCAGTGCAGCACAGCCAGTCACCTTGCTGCACTGCACTGTGATAAGAAAAAAGCAGGAATGTGTCATATTTAAAAGAATATAAAACAATATAAAGAATATAATACATCCCTGCCTTTTCCCCTGCACTGGCTCCGTTTTGGCTACCTACTGCGAATGCAGGCACCCTTTTTGCATGCAGGATTGTTTTTGTGCAGGAAGGAGCACCTTACTGCACAAAAAAACCCTTGTGGCTTTTTCCTCTTTCTTTGTGTGCTGAAGAATTCACCACAAGTGGAACAAGGAAAAAACACAGAGAAATAAAATGATTTCTCGACCTTACTTCTATCCTAGGGAGGCATATCTTTTTGAACATTACCAGGTTTGCAAGTTCTGGTAAATTTGGAAATGTGTCAAAAACAAATGAGAGTTGCTTGTGAACAACCACACAAGCCCATGGAACGCCTCCCTAGTGCAGAGTAAAGCAACACAGCAAATTGTACTGCATTTCTTTGCTCAAGATTTATGGAGCTGCTCAGTGCCACGCAAAGTGGCCTTTCATGGGTTCACAAATCTCACTTAAGGTGTGCATTGCACATGTGCCACTTTGCGTGGTGCAAAAGTGATGTAAGCCAGGTGATTAGTATGGCCCTATGAGCACAAATAAAACAGCATCTTCATTGTAGTGAACTCCTGCTAAAGTATATTGATTTTCAGGCTATTTCAGCCCTTCGTCTAGACCACAGAATGTAATGAGCATTAAATTACAGAAACAATCATGGTAAGGGATAAGTTACCTAGAGCTACATTTACCCATTGTAAATATCACTAGCACCCCTTTTTGAATGTTTGGAGCTAGTTAGGCAGTCAGAATGCTCCCTTAGTGGACTACATTTAGTTATACATTGTTGTATGTGTATGCATTTTGGGTGTATTCTATTTCAAAAGATAATGGGGGTCATTACAACATTGGCGGTATAAGGCACTTACCGCCGTGCAGAAGACCGCCAATACACCGCGGCGGCGGCGGTAGACCGCCACAGCTATTATGACACCCATCACGGAATCCGCCGAAATTCAGACACCCACACAAGACCGCCACACCAAAGGTCAGCGATAAACATGCGGAAACAAATCCTCCATCTCCACGCAAAAAGAAACACGCCCATGCCATTATGACCCACGAATCCACGCGGAGGTCTTTCAACCGCGGTATTCCATTGGCGGTACAAACCGCCGTGCTCAAAATACACACACATCTCCAAAACACAGCCACATTGGACAATTCCAAATACACACACCTGATAAACATACACACACCACTCCCACACATCCAATACAGTATAAAACACACACCCACATCACCCACAAACCCCTACAACCAGAAATTCTGAGAGAAGGCCAGAGAGAGAGCACAGAATAGACAACCCCATCACACAGAGGCACACAACACCATCACCCACACAACATCCAAGCACAAAACACCACATACCACTACACTCACCACACTCATCACCACATACACCACCCAATACATCACACACACCACCCCATGGCATGCCAAAGATACCCCCGCTTCTCTGAGGAGGAACTCAGGGTCATGGTGGAGGAAATAATCCGGGTAGAGCCACAGCTATTTGGCTCACAGGTACAGCACACATCAATAGCCAGGAAGATGGAGCTATGGCAAAGAATAGTCAACAGGGTGAACGCAGTGGGACAGCACTCAAGAAATAGGGAGGACATCAGGAAGAGGTGGAACGACCTACGGGGGAAGGTGCGTTCCACGGTCTCCAGGCACCACATCTCGGTACAGCGGACTGGCGGCGGACCCCCACCTCATCCCCCACAACTAACAACATGGGAGGAGCAAGTCTTGACCATCTTGCATCCTGAGGGCCTCGGAGGAGTCGTTGGAGGAACGGACACTGCTAAGTCAAATCTTAAATATCACATCCCCCACCCTACCTGCATGCTATCACACCCCCCCACCATCACACCCCACCCTATCACCCCAACTCCTCACTAATGTACTAATAACACAAACTACACATCCCAAACCCAAGACCTGCATGACACAACTAAGCATGGACACCCATCACTAAAGCATGCCCACTGCACATACCCAGAACACCCCCCAACCATCATCACACAAGACCCCACACAGGAATGCCTGCACTGGGGTTCACGCACACCCACCCATTGCACACCATGAAACACACACATACAATAATCATGTTCTTATACCCCTGCAGGAACCCGAAGGAACGTCACCACACCAGAGGGTCCAGACAACACCACTCCACCCCCAGAAGAGGCCCACAGTGACAACAGCAGCTCTGCCCTACTGGATCTTGATGACCAGCCCAGATCATCGTGGGCCTCAGGACAGTCGGTTCCCCTTGCCCCGCCACAGCCCAACACCGAGCTTCCACCCTCTGGTAACACCAGCACAGCACCCACCCAGCGGGCCCAAACCTCCCTACCCAGGACAGGTCAATCAGCGGTGTGTCCACCACTACAGGGCACCCAGGCTAACCCACCACCCCAACAACAACAGGGACCTGGGGGCAGTGGTAGTGGCCACACGGTCCAGGGGACGGAGGCACAGGAACATAGGGGAACTGGGAGGGCTGCTGTGCGACAGAGGGAGGACAGGCCAAGGGAACCAACTCTCCACGAGGCCCTCTCCTCCATCATGGGAGCATACCACCACTCCCAGGAGACGATGGCCACGGTCCTAAACAAGTTGCAGGAGACCCTGCATCTGCAGGAGGAGCAGTATTTGGGGTTCAGGGAGGAGCTCAGGACCATCGGCTCCGCCCTGGGCACCATCGTAGGGGTGCTGACGGACATTCAAAAGACCTTGAGGGACACCGTGGCACTCCAAGAGGCCCCTGACACTAGCCACGACGATGAACTGCCCACCACCTCCGCCAGCGCTAGTGGACAGGACGCCCCGCCACAGGACCACCACACCAGCACCCCATCCCCTGCAGACAGACAACCACCACGCAAGCGGGCCCTGAGATCCAGGAACAGGACAGAGCAAGATGGCAAGACCACCGCCAGGAAATAAGACCACCCTCATTGTCCCCACACTTTCCCACTTTGTTACCCTGTCCAAATCGGAACTGCCCCAGCTCCACTTCCAATGGGCAGATGTGCAATGTACCTGTGAGACTAATAGACTGGACTCTGCCATGCACATTCCTCCACCATCACCCATCACCATTTTACAACCATCCTTCATTTTTTAGCACTTAAATAAACACCCTTGAAACACTAAAAAAACTGGAGTCAGTCTATGATTTGTAATTTTGTATGATCAATTACAGTGTCATAATGGGTTACCCATTGGAAGGCTAACATACCAATGTCACACATCACAAGCCCTTCAAGGATGCAAGCAGTTGACACGTAGGTTACCACTTTTGTGAAACTGAAATGGAAGTGGACAACTCAGTTAACAAATAGTGAGTGAAATGTCGGTACAGGATAGAGGTAGACGTGTGAAAGTTACTGTAATGTTAAACCTGAAAATGTACTCACCTGTGTTTCACTGGAAATATTGCTGGATGACTGACTCCCTGTTGTCGTTTTCTTCTTCCTCAGCTTCATCCTCATCACTGTTCACAGGCTCCACAGGCTCCACAGCTGCTACAACACCATCATCTGGATCATCCTCCTGCAGAAAAGGTACCTGGCGTCGCAATGCCAAATTATGGAGCATGGAGAAGGCGATGATGATGTTGCACACCTTCTTCGGTGAGTAGAATAGGGATCCACCTGTCATATGGAGGCACCGGAACCTGGCCTTAAGGAGGCCGAAGGTGCTTTCGATCACCCTCCTAGTCCGCCCATGGGCATCATTGTAGCGTTCCTCTGCCCTGGTCCTGGGATTCCTCACTGGGGTCAATAGCCAGGAAAGGTTGGGGTAACCAGAGTCCCCCAATAGCCATACACAGTGCCTCTGGAGTTGACCCATCATATCAGGGATGCTGCTATTCCGCAGGATGTAGGCGTCATGCACTGAGCCAGGGAACATAGCATTTACCTGCGAGATGTACTGGTCTGCCAAACAGACCATCTGGACATTCATGGAGTGATAACTCTTCCTGTTCCTGTACACCTGTTCACTCCTGCGGGGGGGACCAGAGCTACATGGGTCCCATCAATGGCACCTATGACGTTGGGGATATGTCCAAGGGCATAGAAGTCACCTTTCACTGTAGGCAAATCCTCCACCTCAGGGAAAATTATGTAGCTCCTTACGTGTTTCAGCAGGGCAGACAACACTCTGGACAGCACGTTGGAAAACATAGGCTGGGACATCCCTGATGCCATGGCCACTGTTGTCTGAAAAGACCCACTTGCAAGGAAATGGAGCACTGACAGCACCTGCACGTCAGGGGGGATTCCAGTCGGATGGCGGATTGGTGACATCAGTTCTGGCTCCAACTGGGTACATAGTTCCTGGATTGTGGCACGGTCAAACCTGTAGGTGACGATTAAATGTCTCTCTTCCATTGTCAATAGGTCCACCAGCGGTCGGTACACCAGAGGATTCTGCCATCTTCTCATATGTCCCAGCTGACGGTGCCTAAGAAGGACAACAGCGAAGAAACAGTCACTATTCCTCCAGGTATGTACCCACAGTCACACAGAACACGGCACCAAATACAAAACCCTTCCTGTATGTGTGTTGAGTATAGGCCTAGCTATTTGTGACGCAGTAGTAACTGAAGCCATGTGGGCCCCTGAAATGGCGGCTGCCTGACCTCTAAACTGGGACAATGGGATTGTGGGGTAACAGCGCTGGCGTTGCACACCGTCGCAGTAGGCGGTCGTAGACCGCGGCGCAATGCTGCATTGGTTAACATTGGACCCTATGGGTCCCAGGAGCCAATGAACAGGTGCGCCGGCGGTGATGATGCGCCCCGCCGCTGACGTCACCGCCGCGGACGTCACCGCCATTTTCTATCTCTTCAATCACTAGATACCTGACCTTTGACAGGAGAGGACCTACACTGCTAGTGCTGCTGTGACCTCGGTCTGGAAGCGACAATGGCTGCTGTGTCTGGGGAAAGGGCCCCTGCCTTCACTGCACAGGAGTTGGAGAAACTTGTGGATGGGGTCCTCCCCCAGTACATGCTACTCTACGGTCCTCCAGACCAACAGGTTAGTACACAGGGAGCACGTTGTATGGGCTAGGCCTGGGTGGAGAGGGCTGGGTGGAAGAGGGAAGGGGCCAGAGTTCATACTACAGTAAAGCATGGGAATAAATGGGCCACATGGTCAGAGTAGGGAGGGGGGCACTCACATTGACGGTGCAGTTGGTAATGACTGTTCCTCTTTCCTTGTGCATGTCATGTAGGTCAGTGCCCACCAGAAGAGGGACATTTGGCGTGCCATCGCCAAGGACGTCCGGACTCTGGGGGCCCACCAGAGACGGGACACCCACTGCCGTAAGAGATGGGAGAACATTCGCCGCTGCAGCAAGAAGATGGCGGAGGCTCAGCTGGGGATGGCCTCCCAACGTGGGAGGGGTGCCCGTCGCACCATGACCCCCTGATGTTCCGGATCCTGGCGGTGGCCTACCCGGAGTTGGATGGGCGCTTAAGGACATCACAGCAGACACAAGGGGGTGAGTACAACCTCATTCTGCGGACTTTGCGTGCAGTGGAGGGATCTGGGTGGGGGAGGTGGGCTGTGGGTGTCCCTAGGCCAGGGCACGTTCGGTAGGCAAGGCCCATCCGTAATGTAGGCCATGTGGCACTCTACCCCACCTCAGAAGAGTGGCAAGTTGAGGTATAGTTGCCCCTGTGGCATCTATGTGCGCAGATTTCCACCATTGCCATGTAGGCCATATCCCAGAAATTGCATGTGCAGAAGCCAGGAGCACGGCGTTATGCATGGGGCTGCTGCGTCTGTCTTGTCCGCCAACGGTAGCGGTATGCCATGCACTAAAACTCTCTTTCTTCTGTCTCCCCCCACATTTTCCTGCTCTCCCTGTCCTTTTGTACATCAGCATCATCAGGCGGAGGTACAGTGGCACCGGAGCATGAGGGTGCTGCATCCCACATGGCCATGGAGGGCCACACCACAGACTCTGAAGGCACCAGTGTGACGGAGGGCGAGGGGAGCTTCACGTCGGCTACCGGATCACCAACCAGCGACACGGACTCGTCCACCGATGGGAGCTCCCATGTGGTGGCGGCACCATCTGTGCGCCCCACTTCTACAGGTACAGCCGCCACCTCCCCTACCAGCACCGCCCTCCCAGCAGCCCCTCAGCATACGCCCAGTGCCCGCTCACCCAGAAGGGTGGGCATCACCTTCGCCCCAGCACCTCAGGCCCTGCCCCAGTCACCCCTGCTGTCCTCAGTGAGGAGGCCATTGACCTCCTCAGGTCACTCACTGTTGGGCAGTCTACCATTGTGAATGCCATCCAGGGTGTAGAAAGGGAGTTGCAACACAGTAATGCATTCCTGGAGGGCATTCATTCTGGTCAGGCTGCCCTTCAGCGAACCCTGCAATCTCTGGCCGCAGCGCTGAAGGCAGCCATTGTCCCTGTGTCTAGCCTCCCCCCTCCAACTTCCTCCACCCAGACCCAATCCCCTGTACCGCAGCCCATCCCAAGCACACCTACAGACCAGCATGCACACAAGTCAACACCCAAAAGTAGCTCAAGCAAACATAGGCACCACACACACCACAGGCACTCACACAAGCATCACACCCATACAGACACAGCAACATCCACTGCCTCCACTGTGTCCCCCTCCTCCTCTTCTCCCTCCTCCCTCCCAGTCTCGTCCACACACACACCTGCATGCACCACATCTACAGGCACTAGGACTCGCACCAGGACACCCAGCACCACAAGCCGCTCATCTGCACTCACCACCTCCACTTCTATTTACACATCCCCTGTGTCCTCTCCCAGTGTGTCTGTAACGCCCCCTCCAAAAGTACCCAAACGCCGGCAATCACTCACACAACATCCATCCACCTCACGATAGCTTCCAGTACCTGAACTTGCACCCAAAACACCTAAAGTGACACCTCCTACAACCACCTCCTCTTCCTCCACTCCCAGACCCCCTCCAGCTACCCATCCCAGTGTCCGTCAGAAACTGTCCCTCTGTCAAATTTACCTTTTTGCCTCCACCCCCACCCTCCAATTCATCAATCCCGTCGTATCGCCTCAGCCAAAAAGCCTCCAGTACCAGTGTTGCGTGTTCCAGGTTTTTGGAGTGCACCGTCCACAAGGGCAGGCAGTAGGACCCGGAGCCAAGGCACTGGTAGCCCACCCACTGTAAAGGCTCTGAAATTGGAGAGTGGACGACGGGACCGTGTCAAGACTCCTGGTGGGACAACAAGTGAAATGGGATTGAAGGCGATTGGTGAGTCAGCTGTAACTCCAAAAAAGGTGGGGAAGGTCCAGAGGAAGTCTCCCCAGCCTGTTGTGAGTGTCACGGCGGAGAAGTGCGCCATCATTTCCGGCGGTGCAGACACAACCGCCAGCACCGTCGTCACTGGTCCAGAGACCACTGCCGGAGTCACAGCCCAGGAGGGCCCAAGTATCGTTTCTGTTCAGGAGACCCCAGCCGGAGTCACAGCCCAGGAGGGCCCAAGTATCGTTACTGGTCAGGAGACCACCGCCGGAGTCAGTCCCCAGGAGGGCCCAAGTATTGTCACTGGTCCAGAGACCACCGCCGGAGTCACAGCCCAGGAGGGGCCAGGATGCCACAGCCCCGCTTCCCAATGATGGAACGTCATGCCACACACCAATGTCCAGTGTGGAGATCGTCATGCCACACACCAATGTCCAGTGTGGAGATCGTCATGCCACACACCAATGTCCAGTTTGGAGATCGTCATGCCACACACCAATATCCAGTTTGGAGATCGTCATGCCACACACCAATGTCAGTATCAGAACCGCCATGTCAAAGCACCGCTGAACAGGGCAAAGACCACCATGTCAAAGCACCGCTGAACAGGGCAAAGACCGCCATGTCAAAGCACCGCTGAACAGGGCAAAGACCGCCATGGCAAGCACCCCTGAACATGGCAAAGACCGCCATGTCAAAGCACTGCTGAACAGGGCAAAGACCGCCATGGCAAAGCACCGCTGAACATGGCAAAGACCGCCATGTCAAAGCACTGCTGAACAGTCCAGAACCGCCATGTCAAAGCACCGATGAACAGGGCAAAGACCGCCATGGCAAAGCACAGCTGAACAGGGCAAAGACCGCCATGTCAAAGCACCGCTGAACAGGGCAAAGACCGCCATGGCAAAGCACCGCTGAACATGGCAAAGACCGCCATGTCAAAGCACTGCTGAACAGGGCAAAGACCGCCATGGCAAAGCACCGCTGAACATGGCAAAGACCGCCATGTCAAAGCACCGCTGAACAGTCCAGAACCGCCATGTCAAAGCCCCACTGAACAGGGCAAAGACCACCATGGCAAAGCACCGCTGAACAGGGCAAAGACCGCCATGGCAAAGCACCGCTGAACATGGCAAAGACCGCCATGTCAAAGCACCGCTGAACAGTCCAGAACCGCCATGTCAAAGCACCGCTGAACAGGGCAAAGACCGCCATGGCAAAGCACCGCTGAACAGGGCATGCACCGTGTAGGAATGAATGGACCGCCACATCAGGCATCCTTATCCCATGTGCAGCTGGGACAGTGACAGGACAGGAACTTTCACGGGGAGACTCATCCAGTCTGAGCACCAGTCCCCCTCCAGCACCAGTGGAGACCTGCATCTACTTGAGAAACTGTGGCTTTGCACTCCCCAGGATGGCAGAGTGGGCAACCCACCCACTGTAGAGACTTGTCAGACTGTGGCCTTTGCACTCCCCAGGATGGCACAGTGGGCAACCCACCCACTGTAGAGACTTGTGAGACTGTGGCTTTGCACTCCCCAGGATGGCACAGTGGGCAACCCACCCACTGTAGAGACTTGAGAGACTGTGGCTTTGCACTCGCCAGGATGGCACAGTGGGCAACCCACCCACTGTAGAGACTTGAGAGACTGTGGCTTTGCACTCCCCAGGATACATCAATGGGCATGGAGCCCCGTCGTGGATGTGGCTCCGCATTCATGTGGCTGAGGTGCCCCCCTTCCGTTCCCCCTGAGGTGCCTGTAGTGTTTCTATCTGATGCCCCGGCAGTGTTCTCTCGGATTTTGGTCAGGTATCTATTGTGGCCCTCGCCCAAGCATTTTTGGACTGTTGGTGCACGGACATTGTTATGTACATATCTGCACTACTTCTTGTATTGTATATATAATTATGAGTGATTTTGAGATATATATCTGTATATTTTTTAATGACATGTATATTGGCACATTACAATGTTTGACCAAAATTCGATTTGTCTTTGCATTCTTCCGGGGGGATTGTGGGTTGTTAATGTGATATTTTTTGACTGCATTGGTGTGTATGTTGTAATATGCGAGGGTGGGGGTGAGGTTGTTTGGTGGTTGTCCCCCTAACTTTTGCCTCCCCGTGTCATAGATGCAGTACTCACCGGTATCTTCTATGCCTATGTCGCTGTTGGTCGTAAATGAGCAGAAAGACAAGGGCAGGGAGTATTTGGAGTTCCGGGTCCATGGAGTCGTCGTTCCTCGTGGGATGTGTTCAGGTGAGCGTTTTCCCATAGCAAAAGCTGTTTCCGCCGTGTTTTTAACCACGGTGAATCCGCCCCAGAAAAGGTGGCGGATTGGCGGGTTGTAATGGTGTGGGCGGTACATTGTCTTCCGCCTGTCTGTTGGCGGTAACTGCCACGCTGCTTGTCTGTACCGCCGTGGCGGGGCGGTGTGTTAAAGTGGCTGTCTTTGTTGGCGGTTTCCGCCAGGGTCATAATTCCCTTTTTTTGTCCGTCGGCCTGTTTGCGGTATTACCCCACCTTTTACACCGTCCGCCATTGTTGTAATGACCACCAATATGTTGGTACTGTAGCCACAATGCTGTTTCAGATCAAGGTAACAATGTATTCTCCATGCTTCTGAGATGCAAGGTCTTAATAAGCTTTGGAATTTATAACCGCTTAGTTTGCGTGAACACCATCAAAGATAAGCAGACAGTTCACTGGCTTCTACAAGGAAAACAGTCTTTTTTGTGGAGCAAAATATTAGTTCATAAAGCAGCAGTTGACTTTAACTTGATTTTACTCTCTTTGTGAGGCGTTTTCTTGTACACATTAGGCAATAGTTTCTTACTGAGCAGTATCTTGCATGTGCTCACTTTTCTACTACTTGTGTCCCTAAGCCACCATTACAACTATATTCAAGTTGAATCACCAAATTCAGCCCCCCTATTCTCTAGTTTAGTGACTTTGGAGAGTTTAGGCATGTTACCCGGTAGGAGAAATAGCCCCAGAAGCAGCATGATAGTACATGGGATAAATAAGACTTTTAATAAAAAAAAGTAAGTAAAAGACAAACTTCTGGAAGGAAATATTTACATTCAATAAGATATTGCTTCATGTAAGTGAGCCCTATGGACAATGATATGTTATGGGGCAGTGTTTAAGTGCTCTCTGTAATATTCGGGACTCATCAGGTTTACTCTAACCTTCATAAGAAGAACAGTTAATTTGATGAGTGGCAGTGGTGCTAAACAAAGAAATACAATTTTGCAAGATATATCTATGTCCTATCTGACTTTGGGGGTCATTCTGAGTCTGGCGGGCGGCGGAGGCCGCCCGCCAGACTTCCCCCCTCCAAAATACCGCTCCGCGGTCGAAAGACAGCTGAGGGCATTTTGGCTTTTGCACTGGGCTGGCGGGCGACCGCCAAAAGGCCGCCCGCCAGCCCAGTGCAAAAGAGCCTTCCCACGAGGACGCCGGCTCAGAATTGAGCCGGCGGGGTGGGAAGGTGCAACGGGTGCAGTGGCACCTGTCGCGTATTTCAGTGTCTGCAAAGCAGACACTGAAATACAAAGTGGGGCCCTCTTACGGGGGCCCCTGCAGTGCCCATGCCATTGGCATGGGCACTGCAGGGGCCCCGCGACACCCCATACCGCCATCCTGTTCCTGGCGGGAGAACCACCAGGAACAGGATGGCGGTATGGGGTGTCTGAATCCCCATGGCGGAGGATTCAATAGGGCAGCGGAAAACCGGCGGGAGACCACCGGTTTTCCCTTTCTGACCGCGCCCAAACCGCCGCAGTCAGAATGCCCTGCGGGGCACCGCCAGCCTGTTGGCGGTGCTCCCGCCGACCCTGGCCCCGGCGGTCCGTGACCGCCGGGGTCAGAATCACCCCCTTTATCTTTTAATTTCCTCTTACTCTGGGTGCAAATTGGACCTTTGACTGCCCTAAGAACTGCCTTTCGAGTAAAATGGTAAAATCATTTTTAGACCAGAAACTCACCACATAAATTATGACTCTTCCAAATGAGTTGTACGGTGAAATTTCAGAGGTGTTAGACTTTTGGTCCTCAGAGTGATCTCCCTTAACTTTTTGCCTCTGTTTCCCAGGTTGTTGATGTGTGCTGGACTCAGATTTTGCTGTTTTTGTTACTCTGGGCACTTTACCACTGCTAACCAGTGCTAAAGTGCAAGTGCTCCTTTACAAAATGTGTATGTGATTGGCTTATCCATGATTGGTATATTTGATTTATTAGTAAGTCCCTAGTACAGTGCACTAGAGGTGCCCAGGGCCTGTAAATCAAATGCTACTAGTGGGCCGGCAGCACTGATTGTGCCACCCACATAAGTAGCTCTGTAATCATGTCTCAGACCTGCCACTGCAGTGTCTGTGTGTGCAGTTTTAACTGTACATTTGACTTGGCAAGTGTACCCACTTGCCAGGCCTAAACCTTCCCTTTTCTTACATTCAGACACCCCTAAGTTAGGCCCTAGGTAGCCCCAAGGGCAGGGTGCAGTGTATGGTTAAGGTAGGACATATAGGGGGTCATTCTGACCCTGGCGGTCGGTGATAAAGCGGCGGCCAACCTGCCAACAGGCTGGCGGTCCAAAAAATGGAATTCTGACCCTGGCGGGAACCGCCAACAGAGCCCGCCACTTTAACACTCCGACCACCACGGCGGGACACACAAACAGCGCGGCGGTCACCGCCAACAGGCAGGCGGCAGACAATGTACCGCCCACCCTATCACAACTCACCAATCCGCCACCTTTTCCGGGGCGGGAGCCCGCCGATAAAAACACGGCGGAAACAGACTACGAACGGGAAAACGCTCACCTCTATACACTCCACGAGGACGGAGGACAGCATGGAGCCCGAATTGAACATCCTACCTGCTCTCGTCTACCTGCTCATCTACCACGAGTATGAACTCCGACGCAGACGACAACGGTGAGTACCGCACCTACGACACAGAGGAGGGGGGGAGGAGGAAGGGTTACGGGCACACACATACGCATTACACCCACCCCCCAACTATCTACACACCAATGCAGAGCACCAAGTCAAAGTGACCCCACCCAAACCCCCCGGAATAACAAAAAGATATGATTAAAGTGAGAAACAACATTTATGTAAAAAAAAGGTTCATTGAAGTCATGGTAAAATAGGAAAATTAATCAAAAAATTCCAAGTGTAAACATTGCGTAACCGAGAAATAGAGGCAGAAAGTCCCGCACAGTCACAGAAATTGCAAATGTCCGTGGGCCAAAGTGTATCAACACATGGGCAAAGCCCACACAGGAGACCTGAGTCTGTTGGAGAGAACACTGCAGGGGCATCAGATGACAAAACTACAAGTACCTCAGGGGGAAGGGAAAGGGGGTCACCTCAGCCACATGAGTCCACGACGCCAGATCCACGAAGGGTCCACCATGCCCACTGTGCCACCCTGGGGAGTGCAAAGCCACAGTCTCTCAAGTCTCTACAGTGGGTGGGCTGCCCACTGTGCCATCCTGGGGAGTGCAAAGCCACAGTCTCTCAAGTCTCTACAGTGGGTTGGCTGCCCACTGTGCCATCCTGGGGAGTGCAAAGCCACAGTCTCTCAAGTCTCTACAGTGGGTGGGCTGCCCACTGTGCCATCCTGGGGAGTGCAAAGCCACAGTCTCTCAAGTGGATAACAGTCTCCACAGGCAATGGAGGAGGCAGGGTGGCCCGAGTGCAGCGTGAACATTAGCACGACACAGAACCGGCACTGTCATTGGGCCAGCGGTGCTTGAGACGGCGGGGCCCAGCGGAGCGGTGCTTGACAGGAAGGGCCCAGCGGAGCGGTGCTTGACAGGAAGGGCCCAGCGGAGCGGTGCTTGACAGGAAGGGCCCAGCGGAGCGGTGCTTGAGACGGCGGGGCCCAGCGGAGCGGTGCTTGAGACGGCGGGGCCCAGCGGAGCGGTGCTTGACAGGAAGGGCCCAGCGGAGCGGTGCTTGACAGGAAGGGCCCAGCGGAGCGGTGCTTGTGACGGCGGGGCCCAGCGGAGCGGTGCTTGACAGGAAGGGCCCAGTGGAGCGGTGCTTTAGACGGCGGGGTCCAGCGGAGCGGTGCTTGACAGGAAGGGCCCAGCGGAGCGGTGCTTGAGACGGCGGGGCCCAGCGGATCGGTGCTTGACAGGAAGGGCCCAGCGGAGCGGTGCTTGAGACGGCAGGGCCCTGTTCAGCGGTGCCTTTCTGGACGGCGGGGCCCTGTTCAGCGGTGCCCTGTTCAGCGGTGCCTTTCTGCACGGCGGGGCCCTGTCCAGCGGTGCCTTTCTTGATGGCGGGGCCCTGTTCAGCGGTGCCTTTCTTGACGGCGGTGCCCTGTTCAGCGGTGCCTTTCTGCACGGCGGGGCCCTGTTCAGCGGTGCCTTTCTTGACGGCGGGGCCCTGTTCAACGGTGCCTTTCTGCACGGCGGGGCCCTGTTCAGCGGTGCTCCTCCCGGCGGTGCCCTGTTCAGCGGTGCCTTTCTGCACGGCGGGGCCCTGTTCAGCGGTGCCTTTCTTGACAGCGGGGCCCTGTTCAGCGGTGCCTTTCTTGACGGCGGTGCCCTGTTCAGCGGTGCCTTTCTGCACGGCGGGGCCCTGTTCAGCGGTGCCTTTCTGCACGGCGGGGCCCTGTTCAGCGGTGCCTTTCTGGACGGCGGGGCCTTTCTGGACGGCGGGGCCCTGTTCAGCGGTGCCTTTCTGCATGGCGGGGCCCTGTTCAGCGGTGCCTTTCTTGACGGCGGGGCCCTGTTCAGCGGTGCCTTTCTGCACGGCGGGGCCCTGTTCAGCGGTGCTTGTTCTGTAAGTCAAGGGAGTCAGACCTGGCCGCGACTCCCTGCTCAGTCGCCCTCCGACCGTGCAGTTGCTGGACCCTTCGGTGACGGTGTGCTGGGCCCTTGGGTGTCCTCCCTCACACCCGGGATGGGGCTTGTGGGGCCTTCCTGGTCCGCGCTCCTGCTGGCTGACTTCTCCGCCCTGCCGCCCTTGCCCTCCTTCGATCTGGCTCTCTGGCCCTTGCCTCCCCTGGTTGTTGTGGCAGGTGAAGTGGCAGAACTTTGGTCCTTGGGGGCAGCCGTGTCAGTCGTCCCGTGGCGTCCCCTTACTATACGGGTCCTCTTCCCAGGGGGGGGGCTGGCTGTCCCCTTGCTGCTGACCGATGTATCACTGCTGGCAAAGGGGGGACTCCAGAAGCCATGCACTACGGTGACCCTTGAAGCCGGGCTGGTGGTGGCTGAGGCACTCCTGGGACTCTTAGCAGATGGAGGGGGTGGGGGGTCAGGGGAGGGAAAGAGGTCAAGACTGGAGAGGTAAACTTTTTTAGGACCAGGGTAAAGGGTAGGTGTAGTGGTTATGGGAGTGGAGGAAGAGGAGGTGGTTGTAGGAGAGTCAGGTGTGCTGTCCATGGGTGAAGGTGCATGGGCTGGAGGCTGTCGTGAGGTGCTTGGCTGTTGGGTGGGTGGCTGCCTGCGTTTGTGTGTCTTGGAAGAGGGGGTGACAGACACAGTGGGAGAGGACACAGGGGACGTGTAAATGGCAGTGGGGGTGGTGACTGCACGTGTGCGGACTGTACTGGAGGGTGTGGTGGTGATGGAAGTACTGGCTGTTGGTGGTGTGCATGCAGGTGTGAGTAGAGACGTCACAGGGAGGGAGGAGGGAGACGAGGAGGTGGGGGACACAGAGGTGGTAGTGGCTGTTGGCATGTCTGCAGGTGGGTGTTGCTTGGGTGAATGTTTGTGTGATCTGTGGTGCTAATGTCTGGATGAGCTGCCCTTGGGTGTTGAGGTGTGTGCAGGCTGGTCTGATGGTGTGGGTGGGATAGGCAGAGGAACAGGAGACAGAGACAGGCTGGAGGCAGTTAGAAGAGGGAGGCTGGAAACAGGGACAATGGCTCCCGTCAGTGCTGAGGCCAGAGCATTGAACGATCGTTGATGGGCAGCCTGACCCGAATGAATGCCCTCCAGGTATGCATTGCTACGATGCACCTCCCTCTCTACCCCCTGGATGGCATTCAAAAGGGTAGACTGCCCAACAATGATGGTCTGTAGGAGGTCAATGACCTCCTCACTGAGGGCAGCAGGGGAAACAGGGGCAGGGCCTGAGGTGCCTGGGGCGAAGGAGACGCCCACCTTCTTGGGCGAGCGGGCACGGAGCGAAGGCGGAGGGGCTGCTGGGAGGGCAGAGCTGGTGCGCGGGGTGGCAGCTGTACCTGTAGAGGCGGGGGGCCCGGATGTTGCCGCCACCGCTAGGGAGCTCCCATCCGAGGACGTGTCGGTGTCGCTGGTGTCACCACGGCTCCCCGTTGTGAAGCTCCCCTCGCCCTCCGTATCACTGGTGGCCTCGGTGTCTGTGCCATGGCCCACCGGGGCCTGGTGAGTTGCAGCTCCCTCGTGCTCCGGTGCCAATTCTCCTCCGCCTGATGATGCTAATGCACACATGCACAAGAAGATAAAGAAAAAGGGTGGGGGGAGACATAAAAACAGGTTGAGTGCATGCATTGTCAACACCGTTGGCGGAGAGGACAGACACAGGAGCCTCATGCACTAAGCCGCGCAATCGGGGTACACTACTCAGTACTTGTGACTAGGCCAACAGGTCTAGGGACAACAAACGCGCACATGGGTGATGCAGGACCATGGATAGCTGTACTTGTCACCCTACAGAGGTGGAGTGGCGGGGGCACAGGGACATGGCTAAAGGAGAGGACTACACTACAGAAAGCGCCCTGGCCTAATGTCACCCACGGCCCTCTTCCCCCACCCAGGCACCTCCACTGCGCGTAAAGATAGCTGAATGTGCTGGTACTCACCCCCTTGTGTCTGCTGTGATGTCCTCACGCGCCCATCCAAATCGGGGTAGGCCACCGCCATTATCCGGGACATCAGGGGGGTCAGGGTACGACTGGCACCCCTCCTATGTTGGGAGGCCATCCCCAGCAGTGACTCGGCGGTCTTCCTGGTCCCGCGGCGGATGTCCTCCCACCTCTTGTGGCAGTGGGTGCCCCGTCTGTTGTGGACCCCCAGGGCCCGGACTTCCTTGGCGATGGCACGCCAAATGTCGACTTTCTGATGGGCGCTGACCTATTTGACATGTACAGGGTGGAAATTGAAATATCATCAATTTTCCGCATGATAGATGCGATTGGCCCCCCCTCCCCAACCTTGCCATGTGGCACATGCTCTCATCTGTCGTGCCTTGCACTCGGCATTGTCTCCCCACCCCACCATCTTACATCCACCATACACAACCCAGGCATAGCCCTTTCAACGTGCACACAGTGTACTTACCTGTTGGTCTGGAGGACCGTAGAGTCGCGCATACTGGGGCAGGACCCCATCCACAAGTTTCTCCAACTCTTCTGTAGTGAAGGCAGGGGCCCTTTCCCCAGTCGAATCAGCCATTGTATCTCCTAGACCAAGGTCACAGCAGCACTTGCAGTATAGGTCCTCTCCTGTGGAATATCAGGTCTCGAGTGATTGACCAGATAGAAAATGGCGGTCACGCCTGCGGCGGCGCGTACCGCCGCGGTGTGTTTCACGACCGCCAGCGCAGCTAGTCATTGGCTTGTGAAACCCATAGGGTGCGATGTTAACCAATGCGGCTTTGCGCGGCAGTCTACGACCGCCTACCGCCACGGTGTGTCACGCCAGCCCATTGACCTCACATCCCACTGTCACACTTCTCAGGTCAGGCAGCCGCCATTACAAGAGACCACATGGCTTAATTACTACTGCGTCACACAGGCCTAGGCCTTGCATTGCCACTCATACAAGCCATTCAATGCATTGAGAATCGTGTACTGTGCAAGCTGTAGTTACGTACCTGTGGGTTGCTTGACTCTGTGCTCCATGTTGTCCTTCCTAGGCACCGTCCGCTGGGACTTGCGAGGAGAAGGATGAATCCTCCCGTGTACCGACCGCTGGTGGACCTGTCGACAATGGAGGAACGTCATATAATACTTCGCTACCGACTTGACCGAGCCACTATACATGAACTGTGTTCCCAGCTGGAGCCAGCACTGATGTCCCCCATCCGCCAACCCACAGGAATTCCCCCTCTGGTGCAGGTTCTGTCAGTCCTCCATTTTTTGGCAAGTGGGTCTTTTCAGACAACAGTGGCCATGTCATCAGGGATGTCTCAGCCTATGTTTTCTAAAGTTTTGTCCAGAGTGTTGTCTGCCCTGACGAAATACATGCAGAGCTACATTATTTTCCCTGAGGAGGGTGATTTGGCCACTGTGAAGGCTGACTTCTATTCCCTTGGACATATCCCCAACATCATTGGTGCCATTGATGGGACCCATGTGGCCTTAGTACCCCCAAAAGACGATGAGCAGGTGTACAGAAACAGGAAAAGTTACCATTCGATGAATGTCCAGGTGGTCTGTTTGGCTGACCAGTATATCTCCCATGTAAATGCCATGTTCCCTGGGTCAGTGCATGACGTGTATGTTATGCGAAATAGCAGCATCCCTTATGTTATGGAACAGCTACAGAGACAACGTGTGTGGCTAATAGGTGACTCTGGTTACCCCAACCTGCCTTGGCTACTGACCCCAGTGAGGAATCCCCGGACCAGGGCAGAGGAACGGTACAATGAGGCCCATGGGCGATCTAGGAGGATCATAGAAAGGACCTTCGGCCTCCTGAAGGCCAGGTTTAGGTGCCTGCATATGACAGGGGGATCCCTAATGTACTCACCCAAGAAGGTGTGCCAGATCATCGTGGCCTGCTGTATGCTTCACAATCTTGCATTGCGACGCCAGGTGCCTTTTCTGCAGGAGGATGGTCCAGATGGTGGTGTTGTAGCAGCTGTGGAGCCTGTGGAGAGTGAAGAGGAGGAAGACGACGGGGACGACACGGACAACAGGGACACAGTCATACAACAGTATTTTCAGTAGCACACAGGTAAGAATGCCCCACGCCATTTTACATTTACTTCTGGCCTCCTGCATCTCTACTTTCTGTGTTTCCCCCCAGTTCCTTTCAACTGAATTGTGACTTTCCCTTGGCTTTTCAGAGCTGTATGACCCACTGCGTAACTTCTGGTTTGTTCGGCCATGGAGTAAAGCACATTGACATTGGTATGTTGTCATCACAATGTAACTGAACAATTTTGAACCGTTATGTGTAATACATTTGTTAAGAATACAAGCAGACTCCTGAGTGTTTTAAGTGCAATTAGTGATTTATTTAAAGTGCTACATATAGGTCCATGATAGTAAAACGGTGATGGGTGGGGGTGGAGTGATGTCCATGGCAGAGTCCAGTTCTCGGTTGCACAGGTGCATTGTCCATATGCCTGTGGAAGGATGGAGCAGGGGCAGTTCAAGGTTGGACAGGGTGACGATGTGGGACAGTGGAATGACATCCGGGGGGATCTTAGGCTGGCAGGGGTCTTGGCATCCTACTCTGTCTTCCTTTGTGATCTCAGGCTCCTCTTGCGGGGTGGTTGATCTTCATCAGGAGGTGGGGTTCTGGTGGCCCGTCGTTGTGTGGGAACCTCCTGTCCACTAGCGCCGGCGGAGGTGGTAGGCTGTTCCTGGTCCGGGCTGGTGACAGGGGCCCTTCGGGGTGCCACATGGTCCCGCAATGTGGTGACTATTAGGTTCAGGGCCTGGACGATGTTCCTGAGCTCCTCTCTGTACCCCTGTACCGTTCCTCCTGCTGTGCCTGGATCTCCTGGAACCTGGCCAGTACCGTCGCCATCGTCTCCTGGGAGCGGTGGTATGCTCCCATGATGGTGGTGAGGGCCTCTTGGAGAGTCGGTTCCCTGGGCCTGTCCTCCCCCCCCTGTCGCACTGCAGCCCTCCCAGTTGCCCTGTTTCCCCGGGCCTCTGTCCCCTGGACGGTGTGCCCACTACCACTGCCCCCAGGTCCCTGTTGTTGTTGGGGTGTTGGGTCAGCCTGGGTGCCCTGTAGTGGCGGACACACCGCTGATTGACCTGTCCTGGAGACAGAGGCATGGGCCCGCTGGGTGGGAGCTGTGCTGATATTCCCAGAGGGGGTTAGGTCTGCTGTGGCCTGTGTCTGTGTGTGGGGAACCGACTGTCCAGAGGTCCCCGATGGTCTGGGCTGGTCATCAGGTTCCAGGTCGACAGAGCTGCTGTCCTCACTGCGGGCCTGTTCTGGGGGTGGGATGGACATATCTGGACCCTCCTGGCCGGTGTGTTGGCGTTCGGGCCCTGCAGGGGTGAAAGAGTATGGTTATTGCTTCTGTGAGTTCCATGGTGTGCGATTTGTGGGTGCCCTTGTCCCCCAGTGCTGGCATTCCCTTGTGGCAGGAGTTGTGAGGGTGGTTTGTGGGGGGGATGGGTATGTGCAGTGGTCATGCATAGGTGATGGGTGTCCATGCTTTGTGTTGGCATTCAGGGTTTGGTTTTGGATTGGGTGGGTTGTGCTGGTGAGACATTGGCAGGGAGGATGTGTGCTGGGGGGTTGGTTGGGGGTGGGGGTGTTGGTTGGCATGCTGGTGGTTGGGGGGGGAGTAGTTGAGACTAGACTTACCAGAGTCCATTCCTCTGCCTACTCCAGCGAGGCCCACAGGATGCAGGATGTTAAGGACCTCTTGCTCCCATGCTGTGAATTCGGGAGGGGTGGGTGGTGGTCCGCCGCCAGTCCTCTGCACAGCGATGTTGTGTCTGGAGACCATCGACCGTACCTTCCCCCGTAGGTCGTTCCAGCGCTTTCTGATGTCTTCCCGGTTTCTGGGATGCTGTCCCACAGCGTTGACCCTGTCGACGATCCTCTGCCATAGCTCCCCCTTCCTGGCTATTGTGGTGTGTTGCACCTGTGTGCCGAAGAGCTGGGGCTCTACCCTTATGATTTCCTCCACCATGACCCGGAGTTCTTGGTCCGAAAACCTGGGGTGTCTTTGGGGTGCCATGGGGTGGTGTGGATGAGGTATGGGGTGGTGTTTGTGGTGATGTGAGTGGTGGTGTGTGGTGATGTGTGCGTAGATGTGGTGTGGTTGATGATGTTGGGTTCCTGTGTGTGTTGGGGTTTTCGATTGCTGTGCTCGCTCGCTCTCTCTCTATCGCCTTCTCTCCGATTTCCAACTAGTGGGGGTTTGTGGGTGATGTGGGTGTGTGTTTATAGTTGCTTGGATGTGTGGGGGTGGTGTTTGTATGTGTATCAGGTGTGTGTATTTCAAATTGTCCAATGTGGCTGGGTTTTGGAACTGGGTGTGTATTTTGACTGCGGCGTTGTGTACCGCCAATGGAATACCGTGGTTGAATGACCGCCGCGTGGATTCGTGGGTCGTAATGGCATGGGCGTGTTTGTGTTGGCGTGGCGGTGGAGGTTTGGTCATCTCCAGTTTATCGCTGCCCGCTGATGAGGCGGCCTTCTGTGGATGTCGGGTTTTTGGCGGCTTGGCAGTTGTGGGTCAGAATGACCGTGGCGGGTTACCGCGGCCGCGGCAGTAGAATGGCGGTCTTCTGACCGGCGGTAAGAGCCTTTTACCGCCGAGGTCAGAATGACCCCCATAGTAATGTGTTTTATATGTCCTGACTGTGAAATATTGCTAAATTTGTTTTTCACTGTTGCGAGGCCTGTCCCTCTCATAGGTTAACATGGGGGCTACCTTTATAATGATTAAAGTGTAGATTCCCTTTGGGAGCGGATGGCCATGTGGAGTTTGGGGTCTCTGAGCTCACAATTTAAAAATACATCTTTTAGTAAAGTTGATTTTAAGATTGTGTGTTTGAAAATGCCACTTTTAGAAAGTGAGCATTTTCATGCTTATATCATTTCTGTGACTCTGCCTGTTTATCGATTCCCTGTCTGGGTCAGTTTGACAGTTGGGCTGGTTGCACCTCACACCAGACAGTGACACAAAGGGAGCTGGGGTGTAGCCTGCATATCCTGATGAGCCATCTGTGCTAGGAGAGAGGGGAGGAGTGGTCACTCACACATGAAAGGGCTGTGCCTGTCCTCACACAATGCAGTCTCCAACCCCCTGGTGAGTGTCTGGGGCCTGGGCAAGGCAGGATTTCACATTCAAGAGAGACTTTGCTTTGAAGTAGGCCTTTTTTAAATTGACTTTCCAACAAGAGTCTCACAAGCCAAACTGTCCAGATATACAAATATTTTGACACTTAGGGCCAGATGTAGAAAGATTCCAAAATGCGATTTGCAATTTGCGAGTCCCTGCGACTCGCAAATTGCAAGTCGCAATTTGGAATGCAGAAAGGTGTCTCAGACACCTTCTGCAACTCGCTATGGGGTCGCAAAGACCCACCTCATAAATATTGATGAGGTGGGTCGCAGTTTGCGACCCCATAGCGAGTCTAGGCACTCACGGGGATGGTGGCCTGCTGGAGACAGCAGACCACCATCTCCGTGACTGCTTTTAAATAAAGCAGTTTTTTTTTTTCTCTTTGCAGCCCGTTTTCCTTAAAGGAAAACGAGCTGCAAATAGAAAAAAATACCGAAACCTTTTGTTTCGGTTTTTTTCAGAGTAGGCAGTGGTCCATAGGACCACTGCCTGCTCTGAAAAAATAATTTTGTGAGCATTCACAAAGGGGAAGGGGTCCCGTGGGGACCCCTTCCCCTTTGCAAATGAGTTACCATCCACTTCAAGTGGATGGTAACTGCGAGTTGATTTGCGACCGCTTTCGCGGTCACAAATCAACTTAAATCACGGTGCGAGTCGCAAATAGGAAGGGAACACCCCTTCCTATTTGCGAGTCGGAAACACATTTTGCGAGTCGGTTCCGACTCGCAAAATGTGTTTTTGCATCGCTTGAGGGCTTTTGCACCTCGCAAACGGCGTTTTTCGCCGTTTGCGAGGTGCAAAAGCCTACCTACATCTGGCCCTTAATTTCTTAAAAACTACCAAACAGATGTACACCAAATCACATGAAGCACAGTCTGCAGACCAAGATCTAGCTTCCGGACTTAATTCTGTTCAGCAGTTTTTGCTGTAGTATTGTCTAAAGAAGTCTATGGAAAATGCATTGGGATTTTGTGTTTTGGGACCCTCTTTTTTTAATTGGCCCCCCACTTGATGAAACACCCCGAAACGGTCCATGAAGGAACTGAGGTGGGTAAGCTTTCTTTGCACAGTTTTGTTATGATTCGTCAAACAGGGCCAACATTATTAGCAAACCCAGAAATGTTCTTTCTATGGAGAAGCAGACCTAACTATGACTAACCGACACACACACACACACACATATGTTATGCAGGAGTGGTAGCCACTCTGTAGCCATAGCTAGGATTGTCTTGTTTGACGAATCTTCACACCTATTGGACATCTTCCTTGTTCTATATTGGTGGAGGATGGAAAGTTACACAGTGATTGTTCAAGGGGAGCAAAGATAAAAGGGGGCCCCAAAACATGTTTGGGTACCAATGCTTTTTTCCTTAGACTTTGTATTTATGCATTGCAGCCAAACACCCAGCCCAATTTCCATAAAAATTTGGCAGGATTACAGATAGCTGTGTGCAGATGATCCTTTGGGTGCTACGGGTAAGTAGGCTAAATATATTTAAGTGACAAGGAATTTTAATTTAGTGATATCTGTAGTCACATTATTTTTTGGAAATTTCACAGTATTTCATGGAAGAACCGCAGCACGTAGCGATGACAAGGCATTATGTGATGGCTAATGACTGCCTTTACAAAAGTTAAGTTTAGGTATACTTTTGCTGTGGTCTGAGTTTCATGTTTAGATATGGGTAAGAATTAGCTTTGATATTTTTCTGCTACCTACTAACACTTTATTAGAGTGGTAAAACGTAGGAAAAAATATTGAAGTTCCTATATATTTTGTTTAAAAAATGCACAGACTTTGTTTTGTCACAGGCTCTGTACTGCCTCCGAAGTTTTGTAGTACTTAACAAATAATAAAAAATGAGGGGCATATTTAAGAGCCCCTAGCGACACCTGAAAATCACTTTTCATGATGCTCTGGTGGCGCTATTCCCTACACCGTATTTACAAGGTGTCATTAAGCCACTTCTTGTGGCTTAATGCCACCTTGTAAATAAGGCCCCTTCACACAGCACTTTCCGTGGAAGGGGCGTGCAATGGGTGTTGCTGTGGGCATGCCAGAGCAACACCCATTGCATTTTGACGTGGCCTCAGATTTACGAGTTTTAAAAAAATGGAGGCAGTGCCAAAATCTAATGCCAACCAAGGGGTGGCATTAGCATGACACAATGAGGAGAAATGCTGTGACATCTTTGCTCTTTCTATGTGTGCTGCATTTTGCGGCCCCATAGCGAGTCCCTGCACTCACAGGGATGGTGGCCTGCTGAAGTCAGCAGACCTCCAAGTCTGTGACTGCTTTTTCAATAAAGCAGTTTTTATTCTTTTTATTTTTTTGCAGCCCGTTTTCCTTAAAGGAAAACGAGTTGCAAAATAAAAAAAATAATGAAACCATTTGGTTTTGTTTTATCAGTGTAGGCAGTGGTCCATTGGAAAAAACCTTTTTGCCCACATTCACAAAGGGGAAGGGGTCCCATTGGGACCCCTTCCCTTTCACGAATGAGTTACCACCAGTGTGACACTGGTGGTAACTGCGAATTGCGATGCAATGCAAACACCCCTTTCTATTTGCGAGTCGCATTCACAATTTGCGAGTCGGTACCAAGAAAAACATAAGGCGACGGCCGAAGGTTGTGCATGGCGAGGGGTTGGCTGCCTGCTGGAGGTTGGCCGTAGGGCCTGGCCATGAGAGTAAATGTCAGGGGTTGGCTGTCCCCAGCCCCCAGTGGTTGGGTGCAGGGCCTGCCGCCCTCACCATGCACTGCTAATTAACCCACAAATGCAACGCTCATGGCATGATCTATGACATCATTGATAACATGGCTGAAACAATTCGAATGACATCATTGTTGACAAAGCTACATTGTCAGGGGTGCTAGACATAGTTACCTTTATTAGTTACTATTATTAGTGTTTTAGTATAAATTCAAGAATCTTATAGTGGATAGTGAATTCTTTTTTAATTGTATTTAATTATTGGCTATTTCTGCTAAGATTTTAATTAATCATGCAAATAACTAAATAAAGAATATCTGTGGTTTTGCTAGTTTATTAACAATTACCATTAATAAATATGCAAATAATTAAAGTCAATTAGTTAATCAAGAAAATTACTAACCCAATCAATTAACCATTACAACATCCTATACTCCTCTTATTCAAAGGAAGCAGTTGCAGCGGTGACCACCTTCATGATAATTTGAAGTGTGATTTTACTTGTGTAAGTGGTGGCAGCATTGTGTAAGTTGCTTCCTACCAGTAAAAACAGAAAAACCTGAAATGTTCTGGTAAGTCTCTTGAAAGATATCAGTGCTTGGTTCGTGCAGAAGAGTAGTCACAACCTTTCTATGGGGGTATACAGAGATCAAGTTGAAATTGGAGTGGTCCCCTGGGAGGAGAGCAGCTACAGATAGTGAGAAAACTGAAGTGCACAGCTAGTCGAAGTAAGTTTCACATGGTAATCAAATACAGCAGTGCTAGGCAGCAACAGAATCACTTCAGTTGAAGAAGGAAAGGAGAGGAAGTTCCCCATCACACTCGCTAACATATAGAGACGTGGCAGTACCACTGCGTGGGTTGTGGGGCCACAACAGTGTTGGTGATAACATCATACGTACCAAATATACCAACAGTCAGCGTCCATTGGCAAGAGTATGACATGTTTGGTGAAAGGAGGATGTGATGGTAAGTGTATGAACCTGCCACAGCAAAAATGATACATAGCAGGATGTGACTGTTCTCTGTCCATTATGTCCACACCGCAGCAGTGAGAATGGTCATTACACCCTCCTCTATATATGGTGCCCCTTTATCAGGTGGTTACTGCCCATCACGCAGTTGTGAGAAACATTGATAATTTGGCATATCACTCAGGAATGTGCGTTATCTGTCTATTTACACATAAAGGAGTGCAGTTTAGAATGGCATAAGACAGGGCATATTGACAGTGTATGTAAGGATTGAATGCTTGTAATATTGCAATAATAACTTATCTACAAACTAAAGTTCTACCTATGTAAAGATAGTAAAATGTACAGGTGATGTAGTAACTTCTGATGTAAAGCCCTCTCCTTCGATCAGCCATGATCTAGTGTCTTTTCATGTTGAAACTGAAAGCATTCAGCCTTGCGTGCTTTAAAGTGGTGCCTCAGCACACACGCAGGTAAGGTGATCCCTATGAGAACAGACACCATGCTAGTGTGAGTGCCCTCCCTAAATCATATCAGCACTGCTTTCTACCTCCATGTTCGTGGTGTTGCCACAGTGCAGTTTCTTCACCCCACCAAACAGCATTGGAAGGGTAGGTTGCTTTCCAAAAGGTGCAACACCTGCTTCTTCAAAGTGGTCTTAATCTCAGGCACTTTGCAGATCACAGCCTACAAACTATTACTCATTTTCTATATAATCTAGGAGCTGGTAGAAGAAGATTACTTATTGAAATGAAAAATCACCTACTTACACAATTTGCATCACTCACTTAGCTCTACCTTTTGTAGACTCTGTCTGACTCCATTTTATCTTTATTTAACTTGATCACACTGATCTCCAATATTCAATAATTATGCACACAGAAATAGTTTTGCATATTGTTCAATCAATTGCTGTTTCTCCATTTAAGTCAAATATTACCAATTATTGATTTGCAACACTTTCATTTGTTCAATATATAACTTTTGTAAGTTGTTCACCTACTGAAAGCCATTTACTCTTTAGGTCACAATTGCACTCCTGTTCGGGGCGAATTTACTAATTTTTTCATACAACACAGCCCAGCGACCATTTTGTGCTATGTTGTGCAAGGGACAAAACACATGCACGAATACACATCTACCGAGATTGCTGGTTTCATCCCCTGAGCTGGCAATGTAATCAGGTTGCTTTGCACGACAGACAGCCTTGCATCATGGTGCAAACGTGAGTGCATCCTGTCTAGCACATGATTTATTTTTACTAGATACATACCATTTAAGTACAACAGCTGTACATATGGTAGTAGTGGATACCATCCACTTTGTTCTTGGATGTACAGTGGATGAAGCAACCACACTTCCAAGAACAATGGATAGGCTCAATATAGCCTTCCACAAATTAACCTACTGACACAATTTGTAAAGGCAAGGGTGCTGCACAGACTGCACTATTGCTACCCACCAGATACAAACAGTGTATAAGCCACACTCAATGAAGACTTGCAAAGGATCTGATGCAAAATATCATGGAAAGTCCGTAAATAAAATGTTAAGAATGTAGGTTAAAGAAAAATATTTAATCAATATATTCAATAAAAAAATGCAAACACTTCATGTCGTGTATTAACAACATGTGATCAAAAACACATTTTCAACCCGTCAAGTACAAACTCTTATGCCTAGACAAGCTCAGAAGGTTCCCGCAAATTCAGTGTGTGCTGTATCCTTCAGCACATATGCAACCCATGGGCTCAATTCACAAAGGTAAACTTAGACCAAAAGTCTAGTTTTAGGCCAAAAGTCTAAACTTAAACCAAAAGTCTAATTTTATTATGGGTAAAGTTAGACTTTAGGTCTAGACTTAGACCTTTGGTCTACGTTTACATTTGTGAATTTGGCCCTTGGTCTAAATCTAACTTTGTGAATTGGGCCCTAAGTTTTTTGTCCAAAAACCATTTCCCCTTCTCAATGCCTGCCTCAAGGAGTTTTGTTTTTGGCCCAAAGCCCAGTCTGCCTACCTTAATAGATAGGGCTTTGCCTCAGAAGCTATAGGTGTTTGCGCTGATCTGTCCAAGTAAGGCCCACTCGACACAAAGCGCTATAAAGCAGCACTAAATGCATTTTCCTCTGATAAAAGGGCACACTTCCATTGCAAAACACAATTTGCACTGGAAAGTAAATACAATCGTGTCACTTTGCATCGCTTTGAGTCACTTTGCTTTAGCACATTAATGCTACTTTATAGAGACTGATAGTGTGTAGTTGTAGAGTCTGGGGAAGTAATGCATTTAGAAATGATGAATTATATTACTATTGGAGAATTGGGAAACAGAATTGTAATAGCACCCGTGCTCCTACGGGGACCTCTACATTAAATACCATGTTTTAGGGGAATAGAAAAAAAACTGTGCTATGAGTGGTGGGTAATACACCATTGCTGGTTGTTAAAACTGTGGAAATCCGATGAACATCTCGCTGTCAGACTTCCTAAAGCTGCTCTGTAACCGCGATATAATCAAAGTGTGCCTTGTAGGCTGAAAGGAAACTATGACAAGCACCACCAAGCCTCCAAATGGGAAAGGCAACAGAACTACTGCCAATCTTTTCTATGCCCAAAGAGATTCGCCTGCTTTCTGACAAATGAAATTATTACTTAGCAATCATACAGAAACCTTTGCTGTTTGACTTAGTTCACTGGCAGTCAAGTTAAAAGCATTCGATTCGAACACACTGCAAGAAGGATATGTTCAAATGATTGCATGTTATGCCCTCTATAATTTATCTTATCTCGCTTATCACCTTTATATAGTATACTCTTTCAACCAATATTCAATCCAGCGTCGCCATTTTCCCCTCTTCGTTTGAATTCTGCTCAAGTTCTGAATAAAAGTGCGTTATTTGAATTTCACTTCTGAAATGTCTTCTTGAACTTCACTTTAACTTTTGAAATGTACTTTTCCCCTGCACTGCAGGAACCCTCCTTTTTTGCTGGCAGGAGGGTAACTGCGACAGAGTAGGGGACCTCTTTGATCAGGACGGAATCATGGACTTCATACGACTCCGAGATGCTTATGCCCTTCCATCTACTCCATACTGGCAATACATTGACATTCACAACTGGATTAGGCAGCCTCATATTCTCCCATATGCCAGCCGACCACTCACACCATTTGAAAAATGGTTTCTGAAACGCCACATCTATAAACACATCCTCTTGGACATGTATGCATTCCTTCTCAGGCCACTGACCCACTGTAAATCACCGGCACAGCAGAGATGGGAGCAGGAGTGCGAGTGCCCATTACACCTCAGGAATGGTATTGAGAGAGCGTAGCCTATATAATCAATATTAACATGAAATGTTTATGAATTAATATATAATAATAATGCTGCATAGAAAATGTATTAATGTATTTTGATAAACGCATGCTTTAATTGTGCCCACGGGGAGTGGCCGCCAATATATACGGGGACTAATGAAAATGACTAATAATGATAAAATGCTATATTAAAGTATAGTTTTACACTAATAATTAAAGGTTACATGCTAAAGTTCTGCTAATAAATCATTAGGCCTTAGTTAGCATGAGAGGCCTAGCTGCCTGGTTTCATATTAAATGTGTATTTCTAACATGCAGTGTGCTGACTTGCTGAAGGACATGAACTCTTGTTTTTCCAAAGCTAGAAGATGAATGTAACTGTAGTAGATCCATTCTCATAAAATTCGACTTGCTTGAAGAAACATTTTAGCTGAATGCAACAGTGTAGATTAATACCAGGTACAAGGTCGCCTGAACCGGTACAGACAATGGAGCCACTGACTGAAGATGTGCAAAGGACCACGAGAGTATGACATCATACCGGACATTCTACCCGCTGAAGACGTCAATCATAAGGACCAATAAACTACGTGAGAACTGTTATGGGGTGACAAATTTGATGAGCTAATTGGAAGCCTATTGGTTGGAGATAGGGGGGTGCAAACCCCTATCCAATGAGAAATTAGGGGACTGTACAACGAAAAAGGGATAAAAAACCCTTGACACAAGGAAGTAGTTTAGATTGAGGGGAGAGGAGACTAGGAGTTAGGGAGATGAGATTGCGGATTACTATGATCCAGACACTTTGTCACTCTGCTTAGTGACTTGCAAATTTTTACTTAAAACCATCCTTACCCTTATATTGACCGTTATACTTTACCTCCTTATGAGGGAAGTACTCTTTGCCTTGCCCAATTAAGCTTAGCTGAGTTCCTGACTGATGGCGAATCAACTGATGTCCTGAAGACGAAGACAGAATCTGTATGCTGACCCAATACGGAGGGTAACTATACGACAATGAAATTGTGATTGTCTGTTTGCTTTTCCTTTCTAGGTACCAACTGCTTCTTTTGACAGAGACCTTAGCTAGATGTTTTCTAAATTGATGTTGCTAAATTGTTTCGCATGAAGTCCAACATGCCAATGCTAATTCGAGGCTAGTTAAGGGGTTCACTAAACGGACGCAAATAGACAATGACTGAATCTATACTTTGTTGAACAATGCGCTAACATTACTCTGCTGAGTTTGCTCTATGTTGACGACGTGTTATGTTCTAATATTCGTGATCTTTGCTTTGATGAAGTCTTATCAGAGTTGGCATATTGTGACTATCTTAATGTGCTTCTTGGTTCTGAGATTAATAAACTTGCTAGTAGAATTGTAATTAATTGGGAATAAATATCAAAAAATCATACTAAACTTGTGTGGTTATTCATGGCTGAAAGGCCATGGTGGTGTCCTAAGTCTTATTAAATGTCTTTGACTAAAGTGAATTGTCTTGTTATGATAAATATTGATGACATTATTGATCTATAGATTGACATCTTGATTAGCTATCTCGTCCTAAGGTGTCTTCAATTATGGTCAAAAGATTCATAAGCCTAAAACTAGTCCCTGAGTGTATAAATTAGTCATAAAGGGGCATGTTAGCAGTTTTGGTAGCAGAGTTCGGGTTTGGCCCTTTAGGGGCCCTAGGACCGAGAATCATTGTTTAGGGTTGTTTTTTTTTCAAGATAATGCAAATTGGAGGTATGATGTGTTTCTAAATTCCCCATGACTTTCCCGGAATCTCGGAGCCTGCTTAAGTGAGTTGGGTATGTTCTCGGCGTTTTAGTATGTGTGGTGTAGAATTTGCGCTTGCTCAGCTTATGCATATTGCAGGTGATTTGTGAAGTTTGTGTGAATTTAGGCCAGGTAATGTTGTTTTAGTAGGAGTGGGCATACTCCGCAGTGTGAGAGTAGGGAAGTCGGAGAACTTCATGTGAATGTGGCGCTTTGTGCTAAAAAATTATCCACGTGGTTGTTGATGATGTATGTCAGGATACTTCAATTCGATTTCCTCAGAAGCAGAAGATAACTCCTCAGTCCCGACCCGAGCTACTCACAACGAATATTAATCCTTTGTGCTGAGTACCCCGGAGGGGGAAAGGGGAATGGGATGGTAGAGAGACTGCCACAGAGATGATGAACGCCAGTACTCAGTCTGCCTCTTCACATCTAAGATTGGATACAGCACCTGCAAGAGTCACAGTCGCAATTACTAAGGACATACAACATCAGTTTTTCACTTTCTACTCTCAACACTTAATTCTCTTTAATTCTATTATTTCTTCACTCACCCTGAGTTCTCTGTAGCCTTGCTTCTCTCTATAAATGATAGCTCTTCTTAAAAAATGCTTATTACTGATTCTGGAAGAACTTCTCAACCTTTGTTAGAGATTGGTTTTATGTTGCTATATATATATATATAGTTGGTGATAATGCGTTCTTCAAATCAGCTGATGTTATTTAATTTCTCCTGTCTTGTGACTTCTGTCAATACTTGTATTTGTAAATGCTTGTTTATTAAAGTTCGTTTCTCCTTTCTTACTTCGACATTTGTTGATAACTTGTATTTGTAAATGCTTGTTTATTACAGTTAGTTTCTCCTTCCTTACTTCGACATCTGTCAATAACTTGAAGTTGTAAATGATTGTTTATTTAAGTTTGTTTCTCTTTTAAACTCTATTTTGGTTTATTACCATTGAATTAGTAAATGCTTATTTGTTAACAGTTCGTTTCTCCTTTAAACTTGGCCTTTGTTTATAACCTTGACATTTGTAGATACTTGCTCTTTTAAAGTTCGTTTTTTCTTTGACTTTAATATCTTAAACAGAACCTTGTAAACATAAGGTTAATTCATACATTAACTCTGTAGCCTTGCCGGCTTCCACGGGAACGGTCTACTATCAAACTCTTCGAATAAACCTTGACAATATTTATCCGTTTTCTGTAATATAATCTTCAAATGTAATTTTACCTCACAGGAGTTTCTGTTCTGAAGCGCGCTCTCTCTCCACACAGCTGATTCCTGTCAGACCTCAGTTGAAGTGCAAGGCTTCCAGCTGGAGAGCTCGTAACCTAGCAACCAACCGATTGCAAGACTAGAACTGTAACTAACCTTCAGGACTCACAGCTGCCATCTTGGATCTTCTCTTCTTGATTCTTCCTTTGAAATAAGCGCAAGATTACTCTGCAAACCTTCTTCCAGTTTGGGCTTTGATGTCTCCACTGAGGATATCTCTTTGCTTTTCTCATGCACTTCTTTGATTTGACTTGGCAAGTTTGTGTGGTCATGACAGTACTCCCCCTCAAGGAACAGTTCTCCAATTTAGGTTTGCTTGGGTAGGTTCTATGAAAGTTTCTCACTAATCTTGAAGTATGTACATACTCGTGCGGCTCCCAGGATCGATCCTCTGGACCATAACCTTTCCAATCAATTAGATAATAAAGCTGGTCACTACGGATTTTGGAATCTAAGATTTTATTGACCTCATACTCTTCTGCAGAGCTAATCTGGATAGGAATTGGAGGGGAGTTTTGACGTAAATTTGGAGGACTGTTCTTTAACATGGAGACATGGAAAACAGGATGTATCTTTAGATGAGCTGGCAACTGCAATTTAACTGCCACTGGATTGATCATCTTGTCAACTTTGAATGGGCCTATAAATCGTGGCTGAAATTTGCGATTTCCTCTGAGACGTAAATGACGAGTGGATAACCAAACTTTGTCTCCTTTCGAATAAATGGGGCTCTCTCTTCTTTTTCTATCAGCCTGAGTCTTATATGAGTCTTTTGCTTGAATGATGTTTTTTCTAGCCCTAACTAACATGGTCTGCAAATCCCTCACCATCTCTTCTACTGCAGGCACTGAATCATCTTCTTTACCCAACATTACATTAGGATGTCTACCATGGTTCAGATAAAAGGGGGTGAACCCAGTGGTGGAATGAACAGCATTATTGTAAGAAAATTCAGCTGCCCACATCAACTCGGGCCATTCCTTCTCTTTATCGAATAAATTGAGTCTTAAATACTGTTCTAACTCTTGATTCACTCTCTCTGTTTGCCCATCGGTTTCAGGATGGTAACTGGTAGAGTAACGAGAATCAATTCCTTATCTTTTACTAAAGGCCTTCCAAAAGCGAGAAACAAATTGGGACCCCCTGTCTGAAACTATAATTTTTTGGGATACCATGGGCGCGTACTATGTGTTGTGTAAACAACTGTGCAACCTGTGGGGCTCGAGGGATTTCTTTCAAAGGAATTAAATGTGCCATTTTAGTGAAAATGTCTACAAAAACTAGGATAGTGTTAAAACCTTGGCTACTAGGGAGGTCCACTATAAGATCCATAGTAACAGTATGCCAGGCATGGGGTGCGGTGGGCAAAGGTCTTAACAGACCTTGTGAAGCTGTTCTATTTGATTTCCCTCTTTGACATTTGTCACAAGTTGACACATATTGTCTTATCTGAGTTTTCATTTTTGGCCACCAAAATTCTCGTTGTATTAGTTTTTGTGTCTTTTGAATTCCTTTGTGTCCAGCCAATTGTTCGTCATGATAAGCCTGAAGAATTTTTTCTTGCAGCTCCACAGTCGGAACATACAGTGCACCTTTAAAGTATGGCAAACCTTTTTTGATTTCTCTTCCTTGGCCTTCTTTGGACCACTTCAGCATTCCTTCGAATGTTAAGTTTTCTTGAATTTCTTTGGTTAAATTTTCATACAATATGGCAGACATGAACTTCTCTTGTGGAATAATCAATTATTTTTCTGGAGGCTCTTTAACTGCACCGGTATCAATTCGAGATAGAGCATCTGCCTTCCCATTTACTTTTCCTGGTCTGAAAGTGATAACAAAATCAAAGTCTGCAAAATATAGGGACCAACGCAGTTGTCTAGCTGTTAGAGTTCAAGCTGATTTTAAAAACTGTACATTTCGGTGGTCCGTGTAAACGGTCACTTTATGCTTAGCTCCCAAAATGTAATGCCTCCACTCACGAAAAGTTTCTTTGACTGCCAATAGCTCCTTATCCGCAATTGAATAATTTATCTCTGGTGGTGTTAATTTTCGAGAGAAATAGGCCACTGGATGTAATTGACCTGTATCTTTATGACGCTGGGAAAGGATACCTCCTATGGCAACATCTGAAGCATCTGCCTCCACATAATATGGCTCATCTGGATTGGGGTGGAGCAAGATTGGAGCTGAGACGAAGGAATTCTTCAAAAAATTAAAAGCATTTTCAGTTTCTTTTGTCCACTCAAACTTCACTCCTTTCTTCAACAATCGAGTAATGGGTGTAACTGTTTGAGAAAAATTGGATATGAATCTTCGATAAAAATTAGCGAACCCCAAGAAACTCTAGATCTCTTTGACATTGCAAGGAGAAGGCCAATGTTGCACTGTCTTTATCTTGGCAGGATCCATACTAACTCCTTCTGGTGACAAAATGAATCCTAAGAACTCAACTCGTTCCACATGAAATGCACACTTCTCCAATTTTACATAGAGATGGTTTTCTTGCAACCTTGTGAGGATGGATCGAACATGGGAATGTGCTCCTGTAGATTGTCGGAAAAGATTAAAATGTCATCTATATAAACCACGGCAATCCGGTCGAGGAATTCTCATAATATATCATTAACGAAATGCTGGAAGGCAGCGGGAGCATTGCATAACCCATAAGGCATCACTTGATATTCAAATAATCCGTATCGAGTCCGAAAAGCGGTTTTCCATTCATCCCCTGAAGCCACTCGAATCAAATGACATGCTCCTCGCAGGTCCAATTTGGTGTAGATTCTAGCATTCTTTACTTGATCTAATAAAACTGACACTAAAGGCAGTGGGTATCGATTCTTGATGGTAACCTGATTGAGGGCTCGATAATCAATGCAAGTTCGAAGACTCCCATCCTTCTTTGGTATGAAAAATAGTGGGGATGACACTGGAGATTCAGAAGGACGAATAAAACCATTAGCAAGATATTGATCCAAATACTCCTTTAAATGTTGATTCTCTGCTTCGGTCAATGCGTATATTCTGCTACATGGCAATATCGCACCTGGCTCCAGTTCAATTTTGCAGTCGTAGGGTCGATGTGGTGGCAATTTCTCAGCCTCCCTTTCATCAAAAACGGCGACTAAATCCTCATATTCTTTTGGGATTTCTGCTGTCTTTAGTGCACAGATCATTGAAGAGTGTGATAATAAACAGGCCGCTTGGGACTTGGTGGACACTTCCACTCCATCATGAAAGCAATTCTCTTTGCAGTAAGAGGAATTCATCTTGATCGTTCTTTTGCTCCAATCAATTTGTGGATTATGTTCTGTAAGCCAGGGCAGACCCAAAATGAGTTGAAATTGTGGAGCATCTATCAAATTAAAGATTATCTGCTCCTGATGTCCACCAAAACCTTGCATCTGAATTGGTTCGGTCTCATGGGAAATGGGTCCTGAAGAAAGATTGGTTCCATCCACAGTTCTTACTACTTCCAAAGTAGATTTCTTGATAAATCAAATACCCATTTTACGAGCGTATTTGATATCACAGAAGTTGCCCGTAGCTCCAGAGTCTATCATAACTGAGATCCCTTGAATTTCCTTCTCAAGGGTCTTAACTGATACTGTTTGTACCAAATGTGGTGCTACGGTTTGTAAGGTATTCGCCACTCGTTGATCTAAAGGAGTTGTCTTGGGTTCTGCTTTCATCAGGGCAACTCCTTCTACCGATGAAGCTGGCCTTTTCCCGACTGAAGAGCTTTGGGTTTCTTGGGACAGTTTTTAACAAAATGCCCAGATGCACCGCAATATAAACATAGTTGATTCACTCTTCTTTTCTCTTTTTCTTCCTTAGATAAAGGACCTCGGATGGAACCAATTTGCATTGGTTCTTCTATCGTTATCCCTTCTCCGGCTCTCGTATGATCATTTCTTACACGATCAATTCTCAGGGGAAATGGTCGATACTCTCTTCTCTTTTCTGCTCTTCGTTCAGTTAACCGGTGGTCAATCTGTAACACAAGATCAATTAACTCCGAAATTTCAGTGGGTCTATTTGGAACATGTGCTAAGGCATCTTTCAATTCATCTCTCAGTCCACGATAAAATATGGCGGCTCTTTTTGACTCCGGCCAGGCAGTCTCTACAATGAGTTTATTGAAATGAGCCAGATAGGCTACTAGATCTTTATTACCTTGCCTGATTTCCAGTAGTTCATTGTCAGTTGCTTGAGCTGCAGTTCGCCGATCAAATATTCTTAAGAACTCTTCCTTGAAATTTTGGAAATTATATAAAACAGGATCATTTCTGGAAATTATTGGCATGGACCATGCGGCCGCATCTACTGTCAGATAAGACAATATAAATGCCACTTTGGACTGGTCTTCGGAAAAAATTACTGGTCTACATAAAAAATGCAATGAGCATTGGGTCAGAAAAATCTGCGCCTTATTTGGATCCCCACCGAAGCGCTCGGGTTGAGCCAAAGGAATAATAGTTGAAACCGCATGAATTACTTGAGTGGATATACCTGCAGACTGTGAAGGGCTAGGGACTTGTGAAAACACAGATTCATTTGATTTAGCGGTGTTCCCTAACTCATTTATTCGCTGTTTTATTTGGACTGTTTCTTCTATGGTGTTATTTAATTGTTTCTGTAACCCTTCCAAAACGGTGGCTAATGCTTTTATATCAATTCCTTCTGCCATTCTGCTCAGGAGGAAATCTGTTTTTCCCCTAAAATTAGGATGTTGGCACTTCAATCTGTCAGGATACTTCAATTCGATTTCCTCAGAAGCAGAAGATAACTCCTCAGTCCCGACCCGAGCTACTCACAACAAATATTAATCCTTCGTGCTGAGTACCCCGGAGGTGGAAAGGGGAATGGGATGGTAGAGAGACTGCCACAGAGATGATGAACGCCAGTACTCAGTCTGCCTCTTCACATCTAAGATTGGATACAGCACCTGCAAGAGTCACAGTCGCAATTACTAGGGACATACAACATCAGTTTTTCACTTTCTACTCTCAACACTTAGGGGGTCATTCTAACCCTGGCGGTCCAAGACCGCCAGGGCTAAAATGACGGTGGCACCGCCAACAGGCTGGCGGTGCCCCGCTGGGCATTCTGACCGCGGTCAGAAGTGGAAAACCGGCGGTCTCCCGCCGGTTTTCCGCTGCCCAAATGAATCCTCCATGGCGGCGCAGCAAGCTGCACCGCCATGGAGGATTCTGACACCCCATACCGCCATCCTGTTCCTGGCGGTTCTCCCGCCAGGAACAGGATGGCGGTATGGGGTGTCGCGGGGCCCCCGTAAGAGGGCCCCAAAAAGAATTTCATTGCATCTTCCCACTCCGCCGGCTCAATTCTGAGCCGGCGTCCTCGTGGGAAGGTAGTTTTACACTGGGCTGGCGGGCGGCCTTTTGGCGGTCGCCCGCCAGCCCAGTGTAAAACACAGAATACCCGCAGCGGTCTAATGAGCGCAGTGCGGTATTCTGGAGGGGGGAACTCTGGCGGGCGGCCTCCGCCGCCCGCCAGGGTGAGAATCACCCCCTTAATTCTCTTTAATTCTATTATTTCTTCACTCACTCTGAGTTCTCTGTAGCCTTGCTTCTCTCTATAAATGATAGCTCTTCTTAAAAAAATGCTTATTACTGATTCTGGAAGAACTTCTCAACCTTCGTTAGAGATTGGTTTTATGTTGCTATATATATATATATATAGTTGGTGATAATGCGTTCTTCAAATCAGCTGATGTTATTTAATTTCTCCTGTCTTGTGACTTCTGTCAATACTTGTATTTGTAAATGCTTGTTTATTAAAGTTCGTTTCTCCTTTCTTACTTCGACATTTGTTGATAACTTGTATTTGTAAATGCTTGTTTATTACAGTTAGTTTCTCCTTCCTTACTTCGACATCTTTCGATAACTTGTAGTTGTAAATGCTTGTTTATTTAAGTTAGTTTCTCTTTTAAACTCTATTTTGGTTTATTACCATTGAATTTGTAAATGCTTATTTGTTAACAGTTCGTTTCTCCTTTAAACTTGGCCTTTGTTTATAACCTTGACATTTGTAGATACTTGCTCTTTTAAAGTTCGTTTTTTCTTTGTCTTTAATATCTTAAACAGAACCTTGTAAACATAAGGTTAATTCATACATTAACTCTGTAGCCTTGCCGGCTACCACAGGAACAGTCTACTATCAAACTCTTCGAATAAACCTTGACAATATTTATCCGTTTTCTGTAATATAATCTTCAAATGTAATTTTACCTCACAGGAGTTTCTGTTCTGAAGCGCGCTCTCTCTCCACACAGCTGATTCCTGTCAGACCTCAGTTGAAGCGCAAGGCTTCCAGCTGGAGAGCTCGTAACCTAGCAACCAACCGATTGCAAGACTAGAACTGTAACTAACCTTCAGGACTCACAGCGGCCATCTTGGATCTTCTCTTCTTGATTCTTCCTTTGAAATAAGCGCAAGATTACTCTGCAAACCTTCTTCCAGTTTGGGCTTTGCTGTCTCCATTGAGGATATCTCTTTGCTTTTCTCATGCACTTCTTTGATTTGACTTGGCAAGTTTGTGTGGTCATGACAATGTACGGACCCGTCGTGGTCTAAGACTTCGGAGTATATCGACAAGTGTAGGAGCCACTTGGGTTTATGTTGTAATTTGTGTGGTTTAATAGGTCAATCTGGCGTGGTTGACAAGTCGAGTTTGAGTCAAAGTGTGTGAGTGAAATCTTCAATGGAGATTTGGCAAGTTCTAAAGTGCACTAGGACGAACCATTGACAAGTCGAGAGTAGGATTTGCGGGTCGAATTATGCTTGCGTATGCAGGAGCTGAGAAGGAGAGAGTAGCGGCTGAGGCGTCAAGTGAAATCTCTGTAAAGTTCTGAAGCGATTGTGTACCCTTCCTGTAGTAAACCGGCAAATTTGTTTTTTTTTGTTGCTAAAGGTGCTCGCAATATATTGCATTAGTTCTGTGTGAGAAGGACAAGCCGCAAGACTTTGTCAGCCACAGTGTGTGAGTGTGACGTCAGTTGAGACGCGCTGGGATAGGTCAGTTGTCGAGAGGGGTCGCGCACAAATTGGCAGCCGTCCGTGAGAGGCAATTGGTTGAGAAAAGTGGGTGAAGAGTGTTTTGGGAATTAAAGTCACTTTCTAATTAGATTCTAAAGCAAAATAAAATATGCAAAGATGAAGTTTTTCAAGGCTTTAAAGCTTGCCTTAAAGGGAGATACATTTATTACAGCGAGTGTGGGAGAGCCTACACCGCCCGAGGGTACTCCAGCTTATATCGTAATGGAGGAGAAGGGAGTCGAGCCATGTGTTTGATTAAAGCAATGGTGCAAATTGACAGAGAAAGAGGGATGTTTGGCGTTTCCGGAACATGGAACGTTTAATACAAGAATTTTGGAGAATTTGCGGTGGATGTTAAGTGTGCAAAAACCGCCGCCAAGGCCAGCTCAGTATGCATCTGGGATTTAATGGCCATACGACAAAGACAGCAGAAATTTGAAAGGACAATGAAAAGAGCAGAAAAGACTTTAGCTGAGGCTAGATGGGATAACGAGAACAGGATGTGGAGAAGGGGAATAGTTGACGGACTTAAAAGTTTTCCGGCAATAACTCAAGAAGATGAGACACAGGGAAAGAAAGCCACTTGTAAGACAGAGAAGGGCTCTAGTAAAACAAAGGAGACGCAGAGGTCTTGGGTAGACGAAGATGACTCGGACGATGAAGAGTTTCTTAATCAGTTGTTACATGATCGCCCGCCACCATATGCCATAAATTATAATACGCAGAGCACTAGTGTGGCTCCTGAAGATCCGACACAGACTAAGGGAATCACAAATACAGTGCAGACAAGTGATACAGTTTTGATACAAAATGGTGTCAGTGTACCCACTGCGCCAGACACGCAGATACAGTTGCAGCCACCACAGATTCAGAGGCTCTATCCAGATGTCCCAGTACTAGAGACAACTACGAGTTTGATGGTGCCGCCTGATCCGGCATATGCAAGATCAAAGTTAGTGCAGATTGAGCCAACTCCACAATTGCTGCCCCAGTCGCAGCAACAGTTGGTTCCGAGTTATACTTCTGTTGCAGGATCACAGCCAGTAGCTACTGCACCCATGATAAATCAAGCTATGGGAGTTAATGCTCCGCAGGGTTTGGGAATGAGGCAGTCACCAGCTGCTATATCATTGCCGATTACTGTTGGTCCACCAGTACCGCTATATGCACAAGGTAAGCCTGGCGTATGTGATCAGGGGGTAGTGACCCAAGAGGTGATAAGAGGAGGGTCTACCAGAAACTTGCAGAGAATGACACAAGGAGGACAGTCAGCCGAAAGGTCTAGATCCTTGTTAGACTTTAGTCCAATTGGAGGTCCTTTGGAGACAATGAGGCAAGCAGAGTTAGGTATGCTAACCCCACAGGTAATGAGTACAAATGCGACACAGTCACCCATGGTGCAGTCTGGAAATATCTTGTTGCAAGGCTTGACTGCGCAACAATTGAATGAGTGGTTAGACAAGCTCAACACTCTGCAGACTACTACAGTGACCGTGGAGAAGTCAGAAAAAGATGAGTATCTGAATTTTGTGAGACTGCTTGTAGAAGCCGCAGAACTAGAAGAAGGGACTATGGGGGAGAACAGATTAGAGTCATACACAGAGGCAGAATTGAGATACCTGTGCCCCAAAATAACCAGAGAAGTGAGGAAGGTGCATCAGAGGTTGGCGAACCTGGCTGATCAATACGGTATAGACATAGAAAGTACAAAACATTTGAAGAGGAGCTACAGGTTAGACTTTGAGCCTAAAGACTTGGAACACATGAGATCCACTGGGATGAAAGCACATCTTAAAGAGATACTGCAGAGTGCCCAGATTTGGGGAGCATTAGAAAAGTGGGAAGGCAGATGGGCAAAGAAGAGAGATAAAGAGAAAGGCGATGGTCCGGAACCGAAACAGGGTAAAACCGCACCGGACACGGGGACAATAAAGATGTTACCAATGAGAGAAACAGCTGGAGGGATTTTAGTCCATGTACCATGGTCTAGAGGTGACATTCTATCATTCACAAATGATTATCCCAGGTTGAGGGAGAAGCCGATAGGGTGGTACCAGCAGACTGACAGGTTTGTGACGCTTGCGAAATGTCTCTGGGAAGACTTGAATACCCTGTTTGAGATCATAGTTCCACCTGACTTATGGCTTGAGTGCAAGAGAGGTGTGGACTGGCCGACAGAGGAGCCGGCTAGGGATAAGGTCACTGGAGCACCATCGAAAGAGGTGATGAGGTATTATCATAAAGTGATTGAGTTTCTGAAGCAGAAAGTGTCGCCGAAGGTGACTGATTGGCAGAAAATCGATCGAACTAGAGGCCAAAGAGCTGATTCATGCTCACTATGAGAGGTTGTTGAAGGCATTCAAACACTACAGTGGCACTGAGGTCATAGAACCAAAAGACATGAATCACCTTGTGTTCAGATTTGTTGAAGGGCTGAGACCAGAGATTAGCCAGATGATTAAGAATAATTTGATCTGTTGGCAAGCGAAGCCGATTGATGAGGTGTTGCAGTATGCAAAATACTGTAGTGATGAGATTGAGCTGAAACAGAGAAAGTTGAAGGAGAAAGTGATGGTGATGCAGATTAAGGCAGCGCAGGCAGGGATGCAGGGAAATGGAATCCAGCAGATGGTACAGCAGCAACCGCAGGGAAATGGAATGTTTCAGGCACAACCAAGAGGACTAGGTCGTGGAGGTTTTGTGAATAGGGGTCCGGATATAAATACTGTTGTGGTTCAGAATGATGTGCAGGGGATGAAAAAGATGTTGCCATGTCACATGTACGGGGCGTGAGGCACTGGAAGCGGGAATGTCCAATGGTGGTGCAGGATGGTGTTGTTCAACAAAGCAATGATGTTGGTACATTTCAAAATGTGAGGGGTCCAAAAGTGAGAGGGCAAAATCAGAACTTCCAGAATAACATGGTTCAGATCCAGGGGTTACAGCCCATGCAGCAGATACAAATGCCGCGTGTTCAACCAGCACAAGTGCAGCAAGTACAACAGCAGATTCCCATGGTACCTAGACAGCAAATGCAGATACCATTAGCTCCAATGGGACAGCAACAGGTGATGCTTCCTCAACAGGTCAAAGGTCAAACAATAAGTCAAAATAATACAGTTCAACGGTTCCCATTGCGTGATGAGGATGGAATAAACGATGAATGGTCGGATGATTTTCAGACAGTGAGGAATGCAGGCTTGCAGCTTCCCTAGAAGTAGATCAGAGGGGTCCCTATGTAGAGGGAAAGGTGATGGGTCATAAGGTTTCGTTCCTGGTTGACACAGGAGCTACACGCTCAACAGTCAGAAGTGCAGAGGTTCCGAAGTTGCCACTTTTTGGGCGTACCATAAGGGTGGTAGGAGTAGCAAATCAGTTTCTGACAAATCCGATTACAGATCCGGTCCAAATTGAGATTGGGAACTTCCAGGGATTACATAAATTTGTAGTCTGTGATTCGAGTCCCGTATCCCTACTGGGAAGAGACTTAGGGGCATATTAATACTCCGTTTGCGCCGGATTTGCGTCGTTTTTTTTTACGCAAATTCGACGCAAAACTAACTCCATATTTATACTCTGGCGTTAGATGCGTCTAGCACCAAAGTCCATTGAGTTTGCGTCACTTTTTAGCGTGGACACCTACTTTGCATTAATGATATGCAAGGTAGGCGTTCCCGTCTAAAAAATTGACTCCGAGGCATGTGCGCCGTATTTACACTCCCGGGCAAAAATCACGCCCGGGAGTGGGCGGGTCAAAAAAAATGACGTCCAGCCGCTTTTGCGTCGTTTTTTAGCGCCTGGTCAGGGCAGGCGTTAAGGGACCTGTGGGCTCGGAAGGATCCCAGAGGTGCCCTCCCATGCCCACAGGGACCCCCCCTGTCACCCTTGCCCACCCCAGGAGGACACCCAAGGCTGGAGGGACCCATCCCAGGGAACATAAGGTAAGTTCAGGTAAGTATTAATTTCCTTTTTTTTTGTGGCATAGGGGGGCCTGATTTGTGCCCCCCTACATGCCACTATGCCCAATGACCATGCCCAGGGGACAGAAGTCCCCTGGGCATGGCCATTGGGCAAGGGGGCATGACTCCTGTCTTTGCTAAGACAGGAGTCATTTCAATGGGGGTTGGGAGTCGAAAAAAATGGCGCAAATCGGGTTGAGGCGATAATTTTGCCTCAGCCTGACTTGCCCCATTTTTTGGCGCCCAAGCTCCATATTCCCCTACGCCGGCGCTGCCTGGTGTACGTCATTTTTTTTTACGCACACCAGGCAGCGCCGCCGGCTAACGTCATTGAAAAAATACGGCACCCGCATGGCGCTTCAGAATGGCGTTAGATTTTTTGACGCACAACTGTGTTGGCGCAGTTGTGCGTCGAAAAGTATAAATATGGCCCTTACTGTGCAAAACAAGGTGTTCAATTACCTGTTCCAATGAAGGGATTGAAATACAGACAAACAGTGATGATGAAGGGGATGATGTTCAAATCTCTGAGCTAGAGAAGAAAATGTCAAATGAGGAATACCCCTTGATAACATTATTCCCAATGCTCACAGTGAATGAATTACCAGCTGATTTATAGGGAACAGTGACAGAAAAGGTACGGGACCTGACAGGTAAAGAAGTGGGACTAATAAAAGGAGTAGGACTGGTCAAGGTAGAGGTAAAGCCAAATGCAGTGTTTCCCCAGGTACCACAGTACCACATGGCACAAGATGTTCTTATACAAGTGACGCAGATAATTGCGGACTTTGTGAAGCAAGGGGTCCTGAAAGAAGTATTGAGCAGCCCATGTAATTCACCAATAATGGGTCTGAAAAAGCCTTGTTGGAAAGTTCGAATTGTTCAAGACTTGAGGAAAATAAATGAGATTGTGGTAAAATGTTGCCCCATAATGCCAAATCCAGCAGTGATTATGTTTCAGGTTCCGTGTGATGCAGAGTGGTTCACAGTTGTGGACCTGTCACAAGCATTCTTTTCGGTACCTCTTCATAAGGACAACCAATTTCTATTCAGTTTCAAATTCCTGGATAAGGTCTACAGTTGGTGCAGAATTCCTCAAGGGTTTTCTGAGTCACCTTCCATCTTCAATCAGATATTGAAGAAGGATTTGGAGTCACTAGAATTGCCTTTTAGTTCGACTCTGGTACAGTACATTGATGATTTATTAATTGCATCCAGGACTAAAGCTGACTGCAGGTATGACACAATTGCCTTACTGAATCATTTGGGAACGAATGGACATAAAGGCGGTCATTCTGACCGCGGCGGTCGGCGGTCGCCGCCCGCCAAGCGGTTCCCGCCGAAAGACCGCTCCGCGGTCAAAAGACCGCAGCGGCCATTCCGGCTTTCCCGCTGGGCCGGCGGGCGACCGCCAGAAGACCGCCGGCCGGCCCAGCGGGACAGCCCCTTCAACAATGAACCCGGCTCGGAATGGAGCCGGCGGAGTTGAAGGGGTGCGACGGGTGCAGTGGCACCCGTTGCGATTTTCACTGTCTGCACAGCAGACAGTGAAAATCTTTGTGGGGCCCTGTTAGGGGGCCCTGCATTGCCCATGCCAGTGGCATGGGCAGTGCAGGGGCCCCCAGGGGCCCCACGGCACCCGTTCCCGCCATCCTGGTTCTGGCGGTGGACACCGCCAGAAACAGGCTGGCGGGAAGGCGCTCGGAATCCCCATGGCGGTGCTGCAAGCAGCGCCGCCGTGGCGGATTCCCTGGCCAGCGGGAAACCGGCGGGAAACCGCCGGCTCCCCTTTTCAGAATCACCCAGGAAGCACCGCCAGCCTGTTGGCGGTGCTTCCGCCGCCCTCCGCCATGGCGGTCATGGACCGCCAAGGTCAGAATGACCCCCAAAGTGTCCCCAAAGAAGCTGCAATACTGTCAGAAAGAGGTGAAGTACTTAGGTCACCTGATTGAAAAGGGGTCTAAAAAAATATCCAAAGAGAGAGTGACAGCCATACTGCAGATGAATCCCCCGACAACCAAGGGAGATGTTAGGATGTTTCTGGGAATGGTGGGCTACTGTCGTCAGTGGATTCCCAACTTCTCGATCATCTCTAAACCCTTGGTGAGGTTGACTGTTAAAGAGATTCAGGATGGCCCGGGTGCTATAACCATGTCCGAGAAAGAGATGAAGGCATTCATGGAACTGAGGGAAAGTATGTGCAGGGCACCAGCTTTAGGTATGCCTGATTACACGAAGTCTTTTGTACTGTTTTGTCATGAACATGATCCTTGTTCTTTGTCTGTCCTGACACAGGTCCATGGAGGTGCAAACCGCCCAGTAGCATATTTTTCAGCTATTTTGGACCCAGTCGCAGCAGCCTTACCAGGTTTTTTGCGTGCAGTTGCAGCAGTTGGTCAAAGCCTCACTCATTGTGAAGGTATAGTGATGGGACATCCCTTAACAGTAATGGTCCCTCACTCAGTTGAAATCCTGTTGACCCGAACAAAGACGCAGCATATAACAAGCTGGGAGAATAATCAAAGATAAAATAATCAAAGATAAAAATCAGAAATAAGATTAAAGTGATACACCTTGAAAAACATGTATACAGGAGCATGATAAAGTGAATTCCTTATAAAAAGCCAGTGCACAAACTAGAATGGAAAATTTGAAAGAGAGGTATCCTTCTGCCAATAAATGTAAGATCCCATTAGTGGCAAAAGAGCAACATAAGGTAGCAAAAGAGTTTTGTGTCAGGTCAAAAGAAGGGGGGGGACATACCAAAAGTAGTACTCCAAATGTAGCAAGATTTGTAATTTGTGATGTGCGCATACAGTGAGGCATAAGGAAATTCTACTCAAAAAGAAAAAATGAGAAAAAGGTAAAAAAGGGGAAAGAGCCATGACGATCCATATTGTCAGGGGCAAAAATCATTAGCTACATTGCAAATAAACCAGGGAAATTGCATTGTAGAGTCAGCGGCATGCTCAACAGCAGGTTCACAGATTCTGGGTTAGCCGCACTCTTTTAAAAAAAAGGCTATTGCAGCCTTACCTGGAGAGGAGTGTGGTGAAGAATGGCTGTGCGGTGGTCCGAAAAGTAACACGGGCTGGTAAACAAGTAGTATAGGCGGACCCGGCCGTGTGCCGCCCGTCCAATGACTTGTATAAATGTTCTGCGGTTTCAAATATTCATGGTTTTGAAAGGAAAACGCCGGAAATATCAAGTCACACCGTGACCGGGGAAAGGAAATGCGTAAACAAAGATGAAGGACTGTACGTGACAGTCGTAGTTCCGGAATTTAACTAAATACAAGACAATTATACTGGGGTCTCCTAATGTTTCCCTTAAGAGATGCAGTGTATTGAACCCAGCAACTTTGCTTCCTATTGAAAATGTGAACATTGATGATGCTGAGGAAGTCGAACATGATTGTCTTGAGGTAACAGATCTGTGCACCAAACCGAGACCTGATATTAAAGATATACAATTAGAGGAAAATGATTACATTATGTTTGTTGATGGTTCATGCCTGAGGAACGCAGTAGGAGTACTGAGGGCTGGATATGCTGTGTGTACAATCACCGGTATCTTAGAAGCTTCCTGGCTCGAAAGAGTATACTCCGCTCAAGTGGCTGAATTAGTTGCTCTTACTAGGACATGCCACACAGCTGAAAACCTGAAAGTCACTATCTATACTGACAGCAAACACCGATTTGGAATTGTACATGATTTTGGTCAACTATGGTCACAGAGGGGTTTCATGACCTCTTCTGGTTCACCAGTGAAAAACGGCGAGAAAATTAAGGATTTGTTGCACGCGAATCAGTTACCTCTTGAAATTGCCGTGGTGAAATGCATGTTAAGTCACAGGACTTTGTGTCAATGGGAAATGGATATGCAGATCAAGTCGCAAGGTTTTGTGCATTGAACTGTATATCGTTTCGAGATCAGTGGGAATTGTTACCTGATACTGAAAATGAAACATGCAGAGGATGTGCATTAAGGGTGGTTGACACATTAGATGAGTTAAAATCTTTGCAGGGACGTGCCAGCAAAGAGGAGAAACGCTCCTGGCAGAGAATGCAATGCGAAGCAAAACACAAACGCTGTGGGATAGCGTAACTGGATGGACGGAATGCGGAACCAATCAAACATTCACCCCCAGTCACAGATCTGGGTTTAATCCATCCATTATTTTGCTCACCATGCCACCCCAGTTTGAACCCAGCCATATGCAAATCAGTCTTGACCCTGTTCTTCATGGGAACAGTCCAGCCCGAACTGCCAGGCCAGGTTCTCCCTGGACCGGAAACAAGCATCCTGGGACCGGTTTCGGGGTTTCACCCCTCATCAGCCAGGCTAGCTTGAATCCAGTGGCACAGTGAGCCCGGGACCCACGTCTGGGCATACCCGGCGCACTTAGGGCGGCAAAAGCAAAGCAAAACACAAACGCTGTGGGATAGCGTAACAGGATGGACGGAATGCGGAACCAATCAAACATTCACCCCCAGTCACAGATCTGGGTTTAATCCATCCATTATTTTGCTCACCATGCCACCCCAGTTTGAACCCAGCCATATGCAAATCAGTCTTGACCCTGTTCCTCATGGGAACAGTCCAGCCCGAACTGCCAGGCCAGGTCCTCCCTGGACCGGAAACAAGCATCCTGGGACCGGTTTTGGGGTTTCACCCCTCATCAGCCAGGCTAGCTTGAATCCAGTGGCACAGTGAGCCCAATGCGTACAGAGGTCTGATGACTTGTGGGTCTCAGAAGAGGGGAAAATGTTTTTGCCAAACAGTCTTTTGTAAGGTTTTACCATGGTCAAGCACATGTTGGGAGAGACGCAATGATCAGGTAGTTCAAAGTTGATTGGTTCAATCCGAAATTCAGACAAGCTGCAGAGGTTTTCTGTCACAGGTGCATCATCTGTCAGCAGATGAATTCAGGGAAAGGGACTGTGGTGAATTTGAGCCACATTGGGAGAGCTGGAGGTCCGTTTAGCAGGATGCAGATGGATTTTATTGAGATGCCTGTGTGTGGAGGACTAAGATATGTGTTGGTGATTGTGTGTGTGTTCAATCACTGGATTGAAGCCTATCCTACACGTAGGAATGACAGCCTCACAGTAGCAAAACTGCTGCTTAGGGAACTAATACCACATTTCAGGTTTCCTATCTCTTTAGAATCAGATAGGGGCAGACACTTCGACAATGAGGTGATTAAGCTCTTGTGTGCCGCATTGAACATTGAACAGAGGCTGCATTGTAGCCATCGCCCTGAAGCATCAGGACTAGTGGAACAGATGAATGGTACCTTGAAGTCAAGGATGGCAAAGATGTGCGCAGCTACTAATTTGAAATGGCCAGATGCATTACCCTTAGTGCTGATGTCAATAAGAAACACACCTGACAAGAAAACAGGACTGTCTCCTCACAAAATTCTTATGGGTCGATCTATCAGATTGCCCGCAGTGCCTGCAAATGCTCTTGTGACTATCATGGATGATATGGTGTTGGACTACTGCAAGGGTCTGGCTGACGTGGTCCAATCTTTCTCTCACCAGGTGGAGGCTACCACATTGCCACCGATCAGTGATCCAGCTCACACCCTGAAAGCCGGTGACTGGGTTGTTGTCAAGAAACACGTGAGGAAGTCGTGTTTGGAGCCACATTGAAAGGGGCCATATCAAGTAATACTGACAACCACCACAGTTGTGAAATGTGCAGGTCTTCCGAATTGGATACATGCCAGCCACACAAAGAAGGTGACGTGTCCAACTGATGAGGAACTTGAACTGTCCAAAACAACAGCTGCACAGAAGGAAGTCTCAGGGCTGGAGAGAAATCAAAGGGGAAGTGAGACTGAAGGAGAGCCTGCTGAGGACGGCTTAGTCACTCAAACAGTAAACGAGTTCGAGATAAGTGACAGTGAGCCTATCTCAGCCGAGGCAACAGGGGAACCAACACCAAGAGAGGTTCTCCCAGAAGCAGACAGATACAGGTTTGAAGTTGAGTCCATAACAGACCCTGAAGGCGAAGGAAGTGAGGCAGAGGGAAGTCAAGGTGTTCTGACTCCTCCGGAATCACTTGCAGGTCCATCAAGAGAAAACACCATAGCACAAGAGGAGGGCGCTGTTCAACGTCCGGAAAGGCCAAGCAGAAAGAAAACACTTAAAGGAGATAACTGGCCGGAGCCACAAGCTGCAGGGGAGAAAGTGATCCCAAATGACACAATAGAAGAAGAAGTTGATACAACCAGGAAAGAAGATCTCAGTGAAGGAGAGTTACAGGGTGATCGCAAACTGAAAAGAAAAAGAGTCGCAAACAGAAGGTACGCAGGTCCAGAATGGGCGTATGCAACATCAGCTGAATAGCAACAAGAAGTCTTGGCGTTCTGTTTTGATTGAGAGGTCCCAGGTCAATACTACGGCACCTGAATTCAACCTTAGAAAGAGACTGTGCTAAATTGAAATTGAAATTGAATAAAGCTGAAAAGCTGAGAAAAGAGACTGATAAATTACCAGATGTGACACTGTTAACCTGAATTGACTATGAAAACCGAATATGACCAGCTGCTAACCTGATTTGACAAAAGGGTCCTGGGGTGAGTGAAACGCTGTAAATACTTGCAGAGAAGAGAGACTTTTGCATAGAGAAAAAAAAAAAAGGAGAGTTTTTATATCACCCTCAAGTTGATTGTTTGCTTTGTGTTATGTTGCCTTCTGATTCTATACAGATCATGAGTTAGACTAGAGATAATAGTAGTAAAGGTAGGCCTCGTGCATGTTTAGCTGTTGGTGTGGGAATTATGTGTGCGGTAATAATAATAAGTGTGATTGTGGGAATACCACTGGTGGATAAGAAAGTGACTAACAATGCTTCAACTTCTGAAACTGCTACACTAACACCATGGGAGAAATTTGAGCAGGATACTAAATACTTGCATGAGGGAACTAATTCTAAAGGGGAACAATCTACTAATGTCTTCTATCGCTTGCTGAATGATTATGTTGGCACAATGGATGCGAGAAATTGTTATGTGTGCACAAAGATTGCTTTGTCAGTACAAGAATGGGTTACTTACCAGAGTCTGCCACTAACCTACGGGATAAGCTGTAGTTTGCTATTAACGAGATTCTATAATCAAGAACATGTGCAATACTTCTATTCTAATTTAGATGTAGTGTTTTCTTTTGTGCCTGTGATTGACTTTCTAAACAAATTAGCTAAAGAACACAGCATAAAATTAGTTAGGGGTTTCTTTGATCCGACATTGACATTTGAAACAGCTTATGCGCACCGCAATAATCTAACCTGCTTACTAACACCTGTAGAAAAGAGCTTCTTAGATCACACTGATGATAGACGAAAAGCACTAAAGGCAAGGCTAGAACAGGGATTATAAAAATGCACGTTTGCAAATTATCATGCTTACACTGCAATAAAGACACAGGGCAAATTATCTATAGATGCACTGCACGTAGGTAGACTTTGTATATATAGGCCAAAATCTGAGCTTGATACTTTGTTTGTGGGAACGAGTGAATGTAGGCATGTGTTTTTGTTTCAGAGTAAGTGGACGTTCATGTTAAATGGACAGGATCCAGCGATCCCTGGGATCTATTATATATGTGGACTTAATGCTTCTTACCGTCTTCCTAAGGGATGGTATGGGACATGTTATTTGGGAATAGTTTTCCAAAAGATCTACCAGATTGATGACTTAAAGCAACTACCTAAAATGTCTGAATTACATCATGCTAGACAAAAGAGAGAGACAGCGGCTTCTGTCGTAGGTGACATATTTGGAGACATAGAGCCTGATTACAACTTTGGAGGAAGTGTTAATCCGTCCCAAAAGTGACGGTAAAGTGACGGATATACCACCAGCCGTATTACAAGTCCATTATATCCTATGGAACTTGTAATACGGCTGGTGGTATATCCGTCACTTTTGGGACGGATTAACACCTCCTCCAAAGTTGTAATCAGGCCCATAATTCCTTCAGTAGGGGTTATCCTAAACTCCATAAAGATTCGAAAGTTGTCTACTATTGTGGATAACATGCTGACAAACTTCATAGGGGCTACACTCCTGATGGGTATTGAACTTGCTACGGAGAGTGCTATGACTCTTCAATACCGGCTTGCTTTAGACATTCTTTTAGCAAAGAGTGGCGGAGTCTGTAAGATGCTTAATGAGCGCCATTGTTGTACGTTTATTCCAGATATTAGTAAAATGATTAGAGGTATGCTTTCTATCTTAACAAGAGACAGTGCAGATTTGAAAGAGCTGAAGGAACCTGGAGTGTGGGAAAAGGTTGGGAAAGGAATTACCAAGGTAGGGAACTGGTTTGGTAGTATTTGGAATGTGATACTTGCAAAAATAGTAGGGGGTATATTCATTGTTTTAATTTGTCTCTTGGGACTATGGTTATAATGCAAAATTAATAAAAGAATTAAAAGAAATTTGGCAAAACGCAATAAAAGAAACAAAGAAAAAGAAAAGGAGAAAATGTTTAAAGAAATTTGGGAAAGATCACAGAGGGAGGAAGAAATTGAAATGCGTACTCTGAAGAAAATTAAAGGTTGTGAAGGGAAAGGTTTTGTGTGATGACAAGTGTCATTAGAGGAGGGACTGAGAGAGTGTATCTTATATAATCAATATTAACATGAAATGTTTATGAATTAATATATAATAATGCCGCATAGAAAATAAACGCGTGCTTGAAATGTGCCTACAGGGAGTGGCCATCAATTTATACTGGGACTAATGAAAATGACTAATAATGATAAAATGTTATATTAAAGTATAGCTTTACACTAACAATTAAAGGTTACATGCTAAAGTTCTGCTAATAAATCATTAGGCCTTAGTTAGCATGAGAGGCCTAGCTGCCTGGTTTCATATTAAATGTGTTTTTCTAACATGCAGTGTGCTGACTTGCTGAAGGACATGAACTCTTGTTTTTCAAAAGCTAGAAGATGAATGTAACTGTAGTAGATCCATTCTCATAAAATTCGACTTGCTTGAAGAAACATTTTAGCTGAATGCAACAGTGTAGATTAATACCAGGTACAAGGTCGCCTGAACCGGTACAGACAATGTAGCCATTGTCTGAAGATGTGCAAAGGACCACGAGAGTATGAAATCATACCGGACATTCTACCCGCTGAAGACGTCAATCTTAAGGACCAATAAACTACGTGAGAACTGTTATAGGGTGACAAATTTGATGAGCTAATTGGAAGCCTATTGGTTGGAGATAGTGGGGTGCAAACCCCTATCCAATGAGAAATTAGGGGACTGTACAATGAAAAAGGGATAAAAAACCCTTGACACAAGGAAGTAGTTTAGATTGAGGGTAGAGGAGACTAGGAGTTAGGGAGATGAGATTGCGGATTACTATGATGCAGACAATTTGTCACTCTGCTTAGTGACTTGCTAATTTTTACTTAAAACCATCCTTACCCTTATATTGACCGTTATACTTTACCTCCTTATGAGGGAAGTACTCTTTGCCTTGCCCAATTAAGCTTAGCTGAGTTCCTGACTGATGGCGAATCAACTGATGTCCTGAAGACGAAGACAGAATCTGTATGCTGACCCAATACGGAGGGTAACTATAGGACAAGGAAATTGTGATTGTCTGTTTGCTTTTCCTTTCTAGGTACCAACTGCTTCTTTTGACAGAGACCTTAGCTAGATGTTTTCTAAATTGATGTTGCTAAATTGTTTTGCATGAAGTCCAACATGCCAATGCTAATTCGAGGCTAGTTAAGGGGTTCACTAAACGGACGCAAATAGACAATGATTGAATCTATACTTTGTTGAACAATGCGCTAACATTACTCTGCTGAGTTTGCTCTATGTTGACGACGTGTTATGTTCTAATATTCGTGATCCTTGCTTTGATGAAGTCTTATCAGAGTTGCCATATTGTGACTATGTTAATGTGCTTCTTGGTTCTGAGATTAATAAACTTGCTAGTAGAATTGTAATCAATAGGGAATAAATATCACAAAATCGTACTAAACTGGTGTGGTTATTCATGGCTGAAAGGTCATGGTGGTGTCCTAAGTCTTATTAAATGTCTTTAACTAAAGTGAATTGTCTTGTTATGATAAATATTGATGACGTTATTAATCTATAGATTGACATGTTGATTAGCTATCTCGTCCTAAGGTGTCTTCAATCAGGGTCGAAAGATTCATTGGCCTAAAACGAGTCCCCGAGTGTATAAATTAGTCATAAAGGGACGCGTTAACAGTATGACATTATACACAGAGCACACACCTCGGCATGAGGTACCTCAGGCAAAAAAATGCTGCTTAAAATAGCGCATTACTGGTATTCCACACCGGCCAGGGTAGTGCAATGGAAAGTGGGTGGGGATGCCTGCTGCTGGAGGCAATGTGATCAACAAGGCACACCTGCTCTGGCACTGTCCAAAATTCTACAGGTTTGTAAGGATGCGCTGGGAGATGTAGATGAAATATGTGACACCAAACTACCCAGGTTCCCTAGTTAAATGCTACTGGGCCTCCCGAATGCTTTAACCTACCTGCTGTAATCCGAAAAAGGGTTGGCCATTACTTTAACAGAACTGGACTTGCTCCACAAATTATGGGACCTCTTGAGAATGGAGAAGCTGATGGCGGTAGTGGCTCAGACATTGCCACAGATTGACAAAACCTGAGGACAATGTATAATGTTCCTGTCAGACAGGTTTAAGGATTTCACCTGGCCAGCTTATCTCTGCACACTACAGCTCAAGCAGACACACCAAACTACTGAACGACATAACTGGGCAACCATATCTGATACTTCTCAAGGTGATTCACACAGCATATTCTAGGCCCTGCTGAGCATCCATCCCACCCCTCCATTAACCACCCTCTTCTCCTTCCCTCCTCCCTCATCCTTCCCACCCTCCCTTGGCCAGCTATTCTGGGATCTCTTCCTTATTGTCCCCTTCCGGCCATTGGATGTAGATGGGATGTTGTTGTGTTGTAGTAACCATAACTATAAACTGCTGAATTTCTATGGTTTTGTGCAACTAAATTCAGATCCTAATTGTAACGTACCTGTAACATTTGTTTTTTTTAAATGAATTTCTCTGTTTTTTTTATTCTATTTCCTAACTATAACATCCCTGTAATCTTGTGTGAGGGGCTGTGTGAGTCTGTGAGTATGTGTGTGAGTGCCTGTGTGGGTCTGTAAGTGGGTGTGTGAGTTCGTGTCTGGGTGTGTGAGTGGGTCTCCGATGGGTGCAATAGGTCTGTGAGTAGGTGCGTGAGTGGCTGTGAGGGTCTGTCAGTGCAAGAGATCAATGATGCATTAATCTCCATTAGGGATTTCATATCGTTTTACAATGTGGCCTAGGAGAGGAAACACCCCTAGATGTTAGGATCCTTACTGCTTTACTGAAGAGGAGGTTCAACTGGGGCTCCTTCTTATATTTCTAAGTGCTTCCCCTTGAGGTTTAATTTCTGTGAAATGAGCATCAGGGCCCCAGTGGAACCTATTTTTTCAAAGAAGATTCCACAATTTTGCCGAAAATGTCTACTTAAATGGGGTACTTTCTAATTAGTGAGTGCAACCTCGTTGGGTAAATTTCTAGTGCATATTCTACACTAGAGCTGCAAAAAGGATCAAGACATAGGGGGTTATTCCAACTTTGGAGGAAGTGGTAATCCGTCCCAAAAGTGACGGTAAAGTGACGGATATACCACCAGCCGTATTACGAGTCCATTATATCCTATGGAACTCGTAATACGGCTTGTGGTAAATCCGTCACATTTGGGACGGATTACCACCTCCTCCAAAGTTGGAATAACCCCCATATTGTGTGCAGTGACCTTCTGTGCATGTAGTTTTGCCAATCTGTGCTAATAGTGTGATTTTTGTTTGTCACTGGTTTCAGCAGCCCTGCAGTTCTCCTGTTCTGTTAGGAGTAGCAACTGGCTCTATTAAAGTTGGGTTGATATATTTTGAAGTGTAATTTATTTCAGTATGTTTCCATTCCCATTAACTCCTTTGCCGCTTTGTACAAAGTGGTCATTTTTCATATACAATGGTCGCTTTGTTGCAGATTTGCCTCTAAATTAATGCACATTTTAGGGGTTAATCTACACCAAGGACGATCACAAAAGCACAGGCGGTTCTATAGCAAGAGAGAATGCGGCATTTCAAACAATTGAAAACCATTGCCTTTCACAGTAGTGGACTCAATATTGATAAATAATAAACCACAAGAAAAGACACGCTTCTTTTGACAGGCTACTGGTGGATTAGTTTAGCTATGGACTGTCTAATCATATTTTATAACGTATCTTTTCAGGCTGAATGAACACGTTTGTGAGCAAAGCGCGGGTTTCAGGTGTCCTTGTGCTTATAGTACCCCTGCAATATAAACATATATCAGAGTTCAATTTAATATCTTGTCATTGTAAATGTCGATTTATTTATTTCCCCAGTTATGTGATTTATCAAAATGAAGTGATAAAACTTCCCTCAGGGCAGGGCTTAATTCGTGCTTCTTGTTTCGGTGCTGAGCACCGGCACTTATTTTTGAGGGCCGGGGCTTATTCTTCAGCCTCAAGCATTTAATGCGAGCAAAAGACACATATGAGGTCGGAGGAAGGGAAAAACGAAAAAAGCGTCACAATGGGAAAAAGTAGAAAGCTGCCAGAGTGAGCAGAAGGGGAAGGGAGTGCCTTTATATGGATTGAAGAAGCCCGAGATGGCTTCAGGATTACGCTGCCTCAGTATTCAGGTGGTCATTCTAACCCTGGCGGTAAAAACCGCCAGGGCGTATGACCGCGGTAGCACCGCCAACAGGCTGGCGGTGCACCGCTGGGCATTCTGACCGCGGCGGTTCAGCTGCGGCCAGAAACGGAAAGTCGGCGGTGTACCGCCGACTTTCCGCTGCCCTTGAGAATCCTCCATGGCGGCGGAGCGCGCTCCGCCGCCATGGGGATTCTGACACCCCCTACCGCCATCCTGTTCCTGGCGGGTCTCCCGCCAGGAACAGGATGGCGGTAGGGGGTGCCGCGGGGCCCCTGGGGGCCCCTGCAGTGCCCATGCCAATAGCATGGGCACTGCAGGGGCCCCCGTAAGAGGGCCCCAAAAAGAATTTCTGTGTCTGTCTAGCAGACACTGAAATTCGCGACGGGTGCTACTGCACCCGTCGCACTCCAGCAACTCCGCCGGCTCCATTCGGAGCCGGCTTCATCGTTGCTGGGTCTTTCCCGCTGTGCTGGCGGGCGGCCTTTTGGCGGTCGCCCGCCAGCACAGCGGGAAAGCCAGAATGGCCGCCGCGGTCTTGTGACCGCGGAGCGGTCATTTGGCGGTAACCGCATGCGGGCGGCGACCGCCGCCCGCCGCGGTTAGAATCACCGCCTCAGTGTTCGCACATTTAATTGCGGCAGCCGCGTGTTTAAGAGGAGAGCTCTGAGCACCGGCACCTTTTTATTTACAAATTAAGCACTGGATCAGAGCCTTATTATACCAAGTGTGCATGACGTGCAATTGTACAGTACGATAAAGTGCCATCTTGGTCCTCTTTCACCACTCCTGCAGGTTGGTAATACTGAATGGGCCTTTCGACCCTTCTGTAATACCCAGTGTTCTGCCAGTGATCCTTTTACGAGCGTTGGAGAATGGAAGGAAATAAGTTGTATGAGCATTGCCTATGCTAATGAGGGCATCATTTTTGCACGAGCCGATGGTCCAACTGCATTCTTCATTTTGCAGCTTCCCCCACCGTCTTAACATTTAGGAGTGTGGGGAGCTGGGGCCATGGACCCATAGAGGCCCCTACCATGCGCCAGTATGATATTTATAAGGCGAAAATGACGTCCGGCTGTTGTCCGGTGTGCCAGGATGCAGCCAATTATCTTGATGCCTCACTTGGTGCCAGGTTTCTGCGTAGCCTGGCAGGGTTCAACCAATAACATCAGTGTGCTGCTTTTCGAGCTGCTAGTGGGTTGTATATAGTACGAGGGTACCTCCTAATATGCCAGGGAGCTACCAGTGACATAGGAGTGCTGCTTAGTTGCCAGAATGCTGGCATTCATTTAAAACTGGAGCTTAACGGTCCAGCATGCTTCCGGTGTTATCGGGGTGCCCTTTAACTCCTTCGCTGCCAGGCCTTTTCCCCCTCAGGTGCCAGGCCTTTTTTTGGCTATTTGGGGCAGGGCGCGCTTAGACCCTCATAACTTTTTGTCCACATAAGCTACCCATGCCAAATTTGCGTCCTTTTTTTCCAACATCTTAGGGATTCTAGAGGTACCCCGACTTTGTGGGTTCCCCTGAAGGAGGCCAAGAAAATAGCCAAAATACAATGAAACATTTGTTTTAAAAAAAGAAATGGGAAACAAGGTCTGCAGGAGAAGGCTTGTGTTTTTTTCCCCGGAAATTGGCATCAACAAAGGGTTTGTGGTGCTAAAATCACCAGTTTCCCAGCTTTCAGAAACAGGAAGACTTGAATCAGAAATCCACATTTTTCAACACAATTTTGGCCTTTTACTGGGACATACCCCATTTTTACGATTTATTTCTCCTTTCAGCCTCCTTCCAGTCAGTGACAGAAATGGGTGTGAACCCAATGCTGGTTCCCAGAAACCCAAACAATTCTGAAAAGCAGACAAAATTCTGAATTCAGCAATGGGCAATTTGTGTATATCCTACAAGGGTTTCCTACAGAAAATAACAACTGAAACAAAAACAATTGAAATTGAGTTGAAAAAAACGGCATTTTTATCTACGTTTTACTCTGTAACTTTTTACTGTGACGTTAGATTTTTGAAAGCAATATACAGTTACATCTGCTGGACTCTTCTGGTTGCGGGGATATATAGGGTTTGTAGGTTCATCAAGAACCCTAGGTACTCAGAGCCAATAAATGAGCTGCACCTAGCAGTGGGTTTTCATTCTATACCGGGTATACATCAATTCATTTGCTGAAATGTAAAGAGTGAAAAATAGGTATCAAGAAAACCTTTGTATTTCCAAAATGGGCACAAGATAAGATGTTGAGGAGCAGTGGTTATTTGCAAATCTCTGAATTCCGGGGTGCCCAAACTAGCATGTGAATTACGGGGCATTTCTCAAATAGACGTTTTTTTTACATACTCTGTTAGATTTGGAAGGAAAAAATGTAGACAAAGACAAGGGGTAATAACACTTGTTTTGCTATTCTATGTTCCCCAAAGTCTCCTGATAAAAATTATACCTCACTTGTGTGGGTAGGCCTAGTGCCTGCGACAGGAAATGCCCCAAAACACAACGTGGACACATCACATTTTTCCACAGAAAACAGAGGTGTTTTTTGCAAAGTGCCTACCAGTGGATTTTGGCCTCTAACTCAGGGAAACATAGGGAAACCTACCAAACCTGTGCATTTTTGAAAATTAGAGACCTAGGGGAATCCAAGATGGGGTGACTTGCGGGGCTCTCACCAGGTTTTGTTACCCAGAATCCTATGCAAACCTCTAAATTTGACTAAAAAAAAACACTTTTTCCTCACATTTCGATGACAGAAAGTTCTGGAATCTGAGAGGAGCCACAAATGTCCTTCCACCGAGCGTTCCCCCAAGTCTCTCGATAAAAATGATACTCACTTGTGTGGGTAGGCCTAGTGCCCCGACAGGAAATGCCCCAAAACACAACGTGGACACATCACATTTTTCCACAGAAAACAGAGGTGTTTTTTGCAAAGTTCCCACCTGCGGATTTTGGCCTATAGCTCAGCCGGCACCTAGGGAAACCTACCAAACCTGTGCATTTTTAAAAACTAGAGACCTAAGGGAATCCAAAATGGGGTGACTTGTGGGGCTCTCACCAGTTTCTGTCACCCGAAATTCTTTGCAAACCTCTAAATTTGGCTAAAAAAACACTTTTTCCTCACATTTCGGTGACAGTGAGTTCTGGAATCTGAGAGGAGCCACAAATTTCCTCCCACCCAGCATTCCCCCAAGTCTCCCGATAAAAATGATCCCTCACTTGTGTGGGTAGGCCTAGTGCCCGCGACAAGAAATGCCCCAAAACACAACGTGGACACCACATCTTTTCCACAGAAAACTTAGGTGTTATTTGCAAAGTGCCTACCTGGCCTACATGTGGATTTTGGCCTCTAGCTCTGCCAGCATCTAGGGAAACCTACAAAATCTGTGCATTTTTAAAAACTAGAGTCCTAGGGGAATCCAAGATGGGGTGACTTGTGGGGCCATCACCAGGTTCTGTTACCCAGAATCCTTTGCAAACCTCTAAATTTGGCTTAAAAAAACACTTTTTCCTCACATTTCGGTGACAGAAAGTTATGGATTCTGAGAGGAGCCACAAATTTCCTTCCACCCATCGTTCCCCCAAGTCTCCCAATAAAAATGATACCTCACTTGTGTGGGTGGGCCAGGTGCCAACAACAAAAAAAGGCCAACGTTTAGCAATATATCATTTTGATGTGTCCACGTACGTCTGTGATATGCCAGACACTAAAATTGTGAAAAGAAATGCACTTAGGTTATGTGAGAAAGACCCCTCACCCACCAACCAAGTTGGAGGCATGCTTCATCATCGGGATCCCACCTGAGATACCTAGCGTGTCACAAGTGTGCTACGATGCCTGATTACCGGGGATCAGGTTTTGTCATTTGTACCACACGTACTGGTTGGATTTGGCACGAGGGTAAGTGATGGTTCAGTAGATCAAATTTTATTAACAAGAGATTTCACAAAAGTGAAATGCACTGTTAATAACTGAAAGGCCAAAAAACTGAACCAATGACTCACAGCTCGTGAGCTGTAAAGCCGTATCAAGGCACCAACCGTTTTACAGTCCATTCACACACCTTTCATACATGACATGCACAAGGCCACCCCACGCACACCGCCAGCCAAGCACCACCCCAAGCACACTGCCAGCCAAGCGCCACTCCATGCACACCGCCAGCCAAACGCCACCCCAAGCACACCACCAGCCAAGCGCCACCCCACGCACACCACCAGCCATGCCCCACCCCAAGCACACCGCCAGCCAAGCACCACCCCACACACACTGCCAGCCAAGCACCACCCCACGCACTCCGTTAGCCAAGCACCACCCAACGCACACCACCAGCCAAGGGCCTCCCCACACACACTGCCATCACTTGTTTTTGTTTATAAACAACAAAGAAACCACTAACGAATTATAAAATGAGTACACACTACAAACACAAAAGCTGTAACTAAATACATGACGGTAATGCCAACCGTGAAACCGAACATAAGAAAATATAAAATAGGCAGTTTACGCTCACGGTATTTCCCCAAAATGTTTTTTAGTGTGTTCATTTCTGAAACAGCCGGCCACACACAGCCCAGGCTTTGAAGGGCAATTGGGGCAGTACATCCGTCTCTCCCTCCGGATACCTCTTCGGGCACATACTCTACATTTCTTAGTGGGCAAGTTTTTTTTAGGGAGTGGGAGGAATGTGATCGGGAAAGTGGCGATCTTTCAATCTAGCCACATCCTCCACCACTGCTACTCTAGGAACTCTTGCCTGTTCCACCACAATAAGGCTCTCTATCACTGACTCCTGAAATTTAACAAGTTTCATCCTTGACTCCGGTGAACAATCCTTGACACAATAAAAGCATTAACAGTTGCCAAATCAAATAAATGTAGTGCCAACTTTTTATACCACGCGTAAGACTTACGAAGAGCAGTGTAAGGTTCCAACCTCTGACCTACTCCATGTGCTATTGTAGTTCAAAATGCACGCAAGTTTGCGCACTTCGGCAACCTGACCCCAAACAGTCACAGGGGAAGTACTCTCATCATGGATTGTAGATAGCATGTACACATCCCTCCTGTCTGAAAATGTCAGATCTTGCAGCTCATTATTCCGCAAGGCACTGCACTGTCCCCTCTCAAGTTTTTTACAGACAAGCTCCCTTGGATAGCCTTTCCAGTTAGAACGGATTGTGCCACAAGCAACAGTGTCCTCTCTAAACAACTCCTTGAACAACTGCACTCCAGTGTAGAAATTATCTACGTACAAATGGTGCCTTTTCTTAAACAGTCGTCTACCAAGTTCCCACACAATTTTTTCGCTACCTGCAAAAGTGGCCGGACAACCAGGAGGGTCAATACTGGAACCCCTACCAGTGTAGACCCGGAAATTATACACGTATCCTGTACTGCTTTCTGAAAGCATATACAATTTAATCCTATACCGTGTCCTCCTACTAGGAATGTACTGCTTAAAAACTAAACGCCCCTTGAAAAGGACCAAAGACTCATTCACACTTATCTCTTTGCCTGGAACATAGACCTTTGAAAACCGATCTACAAAAGGATCAAGGACAGGCCTAATCTTAAAAAGACGGTCACAATCAGGGTGATCTTGTGGCAAGGCTAAAGCATTGTCTACAAAATGCAGAATATACGAAGAAGAAGCAAATAGCGATTACGTGTCATAGTTGCAGGAAATATAGCCGTTGCTATTAAGGGGCTAGTAGACCAATAAGAAGCCAGTGACAGCTTCCTTATCAACCCCATCAAAAAAGTAAAACCTAAAAACGTTTTCATCTTTTCCAGATATGTGGGAACCCACTGAGTAGCTCCAGACTGAGGCCTAAGTCTGGCAGTGTTGTCCCTCAAATATTGCTCCACATACAAATTAGTCTGCTCCACAATCTCTTCCAAAAATACATCGTCCATAAACAAGTGAAAGAAATTGACAGGAGAAAAAAATTCCTTATTGACTCTACACCTTAGGAGACCGGTAACTGTGGTTGCTCCATGTTTGGGGCAATCCAGGTGTCAGGTCTTCTAATGGGAAACCCTTCAGCCCCAGGCTGCTGCACTCTTGGCACATCAATGTCCTCCTCTAAAACAGGTCCTTCATCTGCACTGAGAATGGCATCCTCATCAGAAGAATCCTCTCGGACAGAAAACTCACTGCCAGAATCTCTCACTTCCTCCTCTGCCTCAGATGCAGAGTCAATCTTGTAATCATGGTCTGAAGACGACTCAAAAAGCATGCCAACAACCTGCTGAGCGGTCACTCTTCGGCTAGCCATGATCCTTACTAACAGCAAATGGATTACCAAAAACAACCAGCACTAAAATAATTAATAAGCAAAGTGTAGCTTTATCACAAAGAGTTATGTACTAAAAAACTATACCACTCACTTGCCTGAAAAAGCTACTTACCAGCAACTACTCTGCACAGACACAGCAATCATCAATGATATCCCACTAAAAAGAAAAAAGAAAAAATAAATTTAGACATATGACAACACAAATATCATTGTGCTCAAATCTAAGGACAATTTCACACACAATACTGCATTTACTACACCACCTACAAATATGTCATTCGTGCATGTCAACAATACACCTTTGGAGAAAATTGCTTTCACTTACCTAAAACATGCAACTGTGCAAACCGGAGGACAACTACTGCCAAAACCGCAAGGATCCACAGAAAAGGAAACAAAAGCTTTGAACTAGAACAAAAAGAAGAAATAAACTGTTATAATCACAAATACAAATACTTCGCCAGTTGACAAACACCCCGCCACCAAGAACTTAGAAATTGGCCCTGGTGCCAACGTGGCTTCTGCCCGTCTTGGGGGCAGATGGGCCTAAAAAAATAGGCCCATCTGCCTCCAAGGTGGGCAGAAATGGCCATCAGTAACATGTTCCCTTTTGGGGGGCAACCTTGGCCAAAGGTGCCACGCCCCCACACAAAACACACACACACACACAGGATCCCTGGTGCCTAAGTGGATTCTGCCCCCCTTGGGGGCAGATGGTCGTAAAAAAAAATGGATGATCTGCCCACAAGGGTGGCAGAAATGGCCAACAGCTCTGTGCCCCCTTTAGTGGGCGACCCTTGCCAAAGGGGGCACCCCCAGCACAAAAAAAGGGGAACAAAAAAAAAATCCCTGGCGGTTTCTAAAAAAATAGGCCCATCCATCCCCAATGGGGGCAGAAATGGCCAATACTAATGTTCCCCCCTTTGGGGGGAGACCCTTGCCCAAGGGGTGCCCCCAAACACACAAAGCACACACACATACCACACAATCCCTGGCGCCTAGTGGGTTTTGACCCCCCCGGGGGGCGAGATCGGCCAAAAACATGGTCAATCTAGCCCCAGGGGGCTGAAACATATAAAAAATGAGTCCCCCCGGGACAGTGACCCTTGCCTAAGGGGTTGCTGCCCAAAAAAATCCCGGGGGCAGATCGGCTGAAAAAAACGGTAATCTGCCCCCGGGGGGAGGGGGGGGGGGGCAAAATAGGATTAGTTATAGCCCCTTGCCCAAGGGGTCGCTCCCAAAAATAAAAGCAAAACAAAAGGCCTGATGCCTAGTGGGGATTCCTGGTCCAGGATCGCAGGCCCCACCCACGATCGTGGACCAGGAATGCACTGAAAACAGGCACAGGGGGAAAGGAAAAACTCTTTCCTTTACCCCGTGTCTGTTTTCCCCCGTCATAACCCCCCAGGAGAAGGACTTACACAGAAGGACGTCCTCTCTCCCCTCACGCTGGAAACAAATGGCCTCCAGTGCATCCTTGGCAGCTTCTGATGACTTTGGTGCGCTGTGAGTGCACTGACGTCATCAGATTGCCGAGGGATTTTGGGGTGGAAGGGGAAGGGATTCCCCTTTCATCCTTGACTGGTGGGTGTGGGCCGGGTGCAGGACGAGCTGGTCTCGTCCAGGGCACACTGGAACCGTGTGCCAGGACGAGACCAGCTCGCCCCAGGCACCCAGGGGGTTAATGTGCCAAGCAGCTTCATAACATGCTGTTGTGTTCCTCAAGATACAAGAATGCTGGCAGTAATATCTAGGTACTGATATCTCTGCTGAGGGCACTCACTCAGATGGTGTCATGGTGCTGCCAATATGTTCAGTTTTTCTGTGGATCCTAGTGACATCACATTGCCAGTAAAAACAACGTGATGATCCTTGTCGGCCCTTCCAGATTCTCAAGTCCATCAATGACTATCTTCTTCAGCCCCTAATTCTTTGTCGCATTATAGGACTTGTAGGCATATTTAATCCCACTATCAAACCAGTATAACAAGTTCCAGAATGCGGGGTGCTGTCAGTCTGCTCTCAATGTGCTAGCATGCCGCCAGTAATATGGGGGCCCTACTTCTTGTGCCTGAGAATTTCAGTGACATCTAACTGTAGCTAGTGGCAACTATATTTATTTATTTTAATAGGTTAGTGCAAATGTCAGTAATGGAAAGGGGGGCCTTGCTTTTTTTTAAAACAAATATCAGAAAAATCAGTAGATGCATCGGCTGATTTGTCTGAGATTTTTTTAAAAAAAAATGCTTTTAGTCCTGGTGGGTTTCATGGTGGAGACCTGCACCAAGGCTAGGGACCCAGGGTGACCCTACCCTAACCTCTTTTTTTTGTTTTTAAATCTTTTTTTTTGTGGGACTATCGTCCCAAAAGTGTTGGCAGTCAATCAGAGATCAGCACGGGAACAGTTGGATCTGCAGAGGGTCCACATCCCTAGATATCTAAATTGTTTAAAATCTAATATCCCTAAAACTACTGAACAGATTTACACCATATCACATAAAGCATCTGTGAGAAAACAAGGCTGATTGTCAAGGCCCCCTAACTTTTTGCCCCCATTTTTCATTTTTTGCTGGTGTTTTCCTGACTCTGATGGTGCCCTGGGTACTGCTTACCAGTCTCAGGGCCTGTACACTGTGTAAAATCAGTATGCAAATTAGCCTAATTATAATTGGCTATGTCAACCTACCTATAAGTCTCTAGTATATGGTAGGACATGTGGGTTTAGGGACCCCAGCATAGATATTGCCCCCATAGGTGCACTGCTGAGGTGCCCAGTGTCATTTTAAAGGCAGGCCTGCCTTGCTGGCTGCTTTTAGACTAAAGTTATATACAAATTCGACTTTGGAATAAAAAGTCCTACCAAAGTCTTAAGCTACCTTATTTTTACATATAAGTCATCCCCAAAGTGTGTCCTATTTGCCCCTAGGGTTGGGTGCCATGTACCTGTAAACAGGGACCTTATAAACATCGTTTTATAAGCCCTGGTGAGGTAAAATAGGCGAGTTTGTTTTCCCACACTGTAGTGAATGGCCTCCACAGGCTAAAAAGGAGAGACTTTATTATAATTAACAAAGTCCCCATAAGCGCCAGATACCTTGAATTTGGTATCAAATTAATTATTATAATAAATCCCACAACTTGCCATTGTTGGATTTAATATAACCAGTTCAGGTAAAGAGTTTAAAAACTCTACCTGATTGTTGGCAACTTCAGCTCTGCAGTGTCCTTTTCTGATTGGCCAGCCTCTGTCACCCTGGCCAGGCTGCCCTGATGAGGTGTCAAGTGGTGGGCTGAACACGAAGGATGTGCCTGGGGGAGGAAATCTGCCTCAGCAGATGGTGAAACAGGATGGGGGAAGGCAGGGAAAGACATTTGGAGCAGTTCAGGACCGCCCCCAATTCCTGCAACCCCAGACAATTAGGTGCCGTCTTGATTAGATTAGGGGAGGGCATGAGAGGGGTGTGTTTAGGATTTTAAGCCACACCAGTAGGTGGGCTCAGCCAGATCTAACCTCCAAAAACCAGCCATGCTGGATGCTTGAAGAATGTCGCTCCCTGGGATTGATTTTTGCCACACTTCCCAGGAAGTGGTCATCAAAAGGGGAAGGAGCCTGTCTGTGATTGTATAGTCACTCCCCCTCTGCTTTCCACCGAGGAGCAAGGATAAATATGGCAGAGCTGCACCCTCACCTCAGATCCCTACAAGAAACAAGACAAAGAAAAAGAAGGACTGCCCTGCACCTGGACACTGCACTCTGAAGGACTGCACCAGCTGCACACTTGGGCCTCACCACTAAAAGGACTTTTCCTGTCTTCTACTGCTTCAAGAAGGGACAGTCTGTTTGCTACAGGTACAATGGAGTTGGCCAGAGTCCCCTGCATCAGGTCCTGCAAGCAGAGCCCAGCTGACCAACATCCAGTGGCCATTTGAGGATTCTGACCAGGTATATTCTCGGAATTGTAGTCCCAACTCTCAAGGAGCAAATTAGAGCTTCTGGAACTTTGATCAAGTTGTGGACACTTCAAGGACCCAAAAAGGACCTCTGGAAGAAGATCCAGAAGTTTGGAGAGATTTGGAGCAACTCCATAGGTTGAAGAGGTGCATTGTGGGAGTTGTGGTCCCAGACCCCAGGAGGCAAACCAGAGCCTCTGAACCCTTGCCTGGTGCTGTGAACCACTTTCCTGAATCATGAAACACTTCTGAAAATAAGTGAAGCAGTATTACCTCATGGGTGGCCTGAACTCTGGACTGTGTTCCTGTCCAGTGTGACCTTTTTTTTAACCCTTCAAGCGCTAGTTGCGTTTATGCACTAGAAAACATTAATAATTAAAAAATTCATAACTCCGGTTCCCCTTATCTGATTTTAATCATTTTAGTACCATTTTAAAGATAAAAATATAATCTGTTTTTATAAATTGGCATTGGATTTGTTTTGTGTTTTGTGTTATACTTATTTACTGTTTTGTGATTTTTAAATGCTTTACACACTTGTCTCCTAAGCTAAGCCTTGTTGCTCATTACCAAGCTACCAAGGGTTGAGCTGGGTTTAATTTATTGAGACCTAACTGGACCTAAATGAGGGTTAGTGGCCTATTGCTAGGTGTAGGTACTTACCAGCCCTTACCAATAATCCAATTTGCAACAGTACGCTATCTAGACCAACAGCTAGCAGTCTGCTAAATTTGATGTAATCCTGTCCAGCGGTTCAGACTGTAGTCATGTTCAAAATCACTATGGGAAAATGCATGGGGAAAATGCATTTTAGGACACTCCCCTTTTCTCAGTCCCCACTTGATGGATCACCGTGAAACTTTCAAAACAGCAGCTGAACTAAGTATACATTTTTCGTCAAGCGGCGCCAAGGTCCTTAGCATATATATGTATATATATAAAACACATTGGCGGTCGCCACTAGGTAGTTATATTTAGGACCCAGTTACTATAGTAAAGTTTTTTTTTTATTTGTCTATATCATGGGGCCGGTTGATTAATGTTCCCAAAATGTTCCCAAAAATATTTGAAGCTCTCTTCAGCTGCTTTCTGAAAAGTTTTAGGGTGATCCATCAAGCGGGGGCCGTGAAAAAGTGGGAGGTCCCAAAACATGTTTTCCCTATGTTAATTCCCATTGTTTTTTTAACAGGACTACAGCCTGAAACATTGGACAGAGTTACACCAAATATGGCATAAAGGTTGCTTTTGACCCAGAAAGCATCCTTTGTGTTATTTAGTGCAAACCCTGACCCTCTAGCTCCTAAACCCGCCAGGGCAAAAAAACATTTTTATTGTAGTGGGTTGTGGCAGATACACAGATTTTTTTTTTTTAAAGCGCAGTCTCCCACACTTGTTTTGCAGAAAGCCCCCAGGGGGGCCAGGTCCCAGCGACATTATTTTGAAAAAGCTCATTGAGCCCCAGGGACCATCTCCTTCCCGTGGCTAAATGTTTGTAATGAGGGGCCGCCTGGACCATCGAGCCCCAGGGACCACCTACCCTGGGGACCTGCACCTCCCTGGGGCCATGAGAACAGTAATGGAGGAGCCTCATGGAGACCCGTGCCCCAGAGACCACCACCTCCCCAGGCCTTAGTTAAAAGTAATGTGGAGGCCTCATCGACCCTCCCAGGCCCTTGGATCACCACTTTCCTGGGGCCCAAAAACATTTTGAAAGAGGGAAGGGGGAAACGCAGCCCCTTCTCTAGCCACATGTTGCCCTAGGGACCACCACCTCCCCGGAGCTAAATGACAGTATTAGGGGGGCACACAGACTACCCCAGGGACCACCTCCTTCACGGGACTCAGCCAACAGTAATGAGGGGGCCTCACAGACTCCCTTCTTGTCCTGGGGACCACCACCACCCTGGGATTAACTTAAAAGTACTTGGGGGGCCTCACGGACCCCCCTAGGCCCTGGAGACCACCACCTCTCTGGAGCTAAATAAGTTTTGCAAGTGGGAAGCTATATTCGGCCCCAGGGACAACCATCTCCCTGGGGCGGGCCCATGATCAGAGAAGGAGCGGGGCAGCACGGCCACCCTCTTTGAATCATTTATGGACCTGGGGACCACCACCTCCAAGAGCCAGCTCCTGCTAGGTCCCAGTGTGCCTACCACGGAAACGTAGCTGTTTGCTGTGACTTGGTGGGATCTTTGAAAGCTCAAGCCAAGGCAGAGCAAACACAACTCTGGTTTCAGAAAGCAAGAGCTGTGAAACAGCTCTTGTTTGCTGGAAGCAGAGTTTTGTCTGTTTCCCTGCCCGCAGGAAATTTGGGAAGTGAATAATCAATTGCGCTCTCAGACATGGAGCTGCATGTTTAGCAGCTCCCTGTCTCTGACAGCAATGTAATGTTAGCTCCTGCAGGAGGTGGGGAGCTGACTGGGAACACAGGGACATTCACTCTCCCCGCAGTCCCCTACACTGCTGACTGGGTGCCCTGGGGTGCACCTAGGTGACATGGCCAGGTCCCAGGGTCCCCGGGGCTGAGATTGGCCCTGGGAGGGGGACTGTGATGCCGCCCTCTCCAATAAAAAAGAATATATTTTAAGGCTGGGCCTGGGGGATGGTGTTCCTGAGGCCAAACTTGGTCCAGGGATGGAGGGGCCACACGGGCCTCTTCCCCAATAAAAAAAGATTATATTTTAAGGCCTGGCCTTCAATGACATAATATGTGGAGTAAATAGCAGTGCATGTCGAAGGCTCAAGTTATATTTCCTTTAGGGCGCAAGTTATAGTTACTTGAAAGAACTCTGACTATAGCTGCTGAACTTCTATGGTTTTATATGAGTAACTTCAGAACATAACTATAATGTCCCTGTAACCTTTGTTTTTTCCTATACGTTATTCCAGCCAAGCACAGCCTTTGGCAATGCGCGGCCAGGCCTTGCAGCTAAGGCCTTATGCGCCATGCATGGCCTTTGACGTTATGCAGAGCAGGTTGACCACAGAGCCTGTCTCTGTCAGTGTATGTGTGAGTGGGTGCCTGAGTGGGTCTGAAAGTGGGTGTGTGAGTCTATGAGTGGGTCTGAATGGGTGCCTGAGCCTCTGAGTGTATGTGTGATTGAATGAATTAGTGTATAAACGAGTCGGTGATTTTTCTTTCAATTTTTTTCATAATCACAAATATTCTGTGTATAATTCGCAGAAATTTGCAAAACTTCATGCATTTTCACAATTATTGCGTGCCACAATGCAAATTTTTATCAAACCTATAATTTGACCCTAACAGACACCAAAATCACACCCCTGGGGTCAGGGTACTTTCACCCTGACTCCTTTTGCCAGTTTCAATTTGAATTTTCACCCTCGTAGACCATGTTCCATGAAATAAAATGGCAGTTGCAACTTTCTAGTCAAGCCAATTACAGCCCTTCTTTTCATACGCATATTCATAAAAATGTATGAATTTCGTGAATTATTCGTGACCAGGGATATGCAAATTTATTTGCCCTTAAATATCTCCAACTACTGAACGGACTAACACCAAATACCAAAAAGCATAATCTGCATACTGGCAGCTAGCTTTCTGCCAAATTTGGTGTAATTCCGTCTAGTGGTTTGGCCTGTAAACATGTTGACAGGTCCTATGGGAACTAACATGGGAAATGCAACGTTTTTTGAGCCCCCTTTTTCTCAACCCCCGCTTGATGGATCACCCCAAAACTTCCTGTGCGCGCCAAGAATCACAGGGCCACTTTTTTGTAATATTTTGTGAAGATCCATCCAACTGTGGCAAAGGTGTTGGCAGGTTAAAAATGCTTTTCTATGGAAACATTGTCCTAACTATAACTACCTACTGCTGACAGCAGGTGTGAGGGTATATATGTAGATGTGTGTGTGTGTATATATATATATATATATATATATATATATATATATATATATATATATATATATATACATATATACTGTATATACTTATATAGATATATATATGTGTGTGTGTGTCTGTGTGTATATATGTATATATTAGTGTGTGTATATATATATATATATATGTATATATATACATACATATATATGTATGTATATATACACACAAATATATATTGGCACCCTATGTTGGAGACTGTGCATTGCAATAGTGTATAGTGGAATAACGTATTTATAGTACCATGGCCAGTGAAGTCAAACTGGTCATGTGTTTAAGACATTGTAAATACCACTGAAGTGCAGGAGTATAGCACTCAAAACTGAGCAGACGCCTGTGGTGAACTATTGCTACATGATCCTCGCTTGTATTAAGGTTAATGATGAGAATTATGTTTGCTTTCCATATAATATGTCCCATGTACTACCTATGACTTGTCACTTATGCTATGCATCTATGTTTCATAGGATCCCTGGGCATACCACCCAAATAACATTATATACCCCACATCCCATATCCAGCTGCAGAACAGCAACCAGGCGTGCCTTCAGGGAGATCCACAGGTGATCCCAGGTAGTTACACAGTGACAGTGCAGGGGGATTCGCAACAGTAATCACTTGTACACCCTGAAAGTACCTCATGACTATTCGTTGTTTTCAAGGTTCGATAAGTGTATATGTACAGAGACCTTCAATCCGAATACCAGGACCTCCTCCCCCATACTCCAACTTTCTTTCTTGTTACATATTAACACACAAGTAAAAGGGTAGGGTCTGTGGAGTTGGCCTACAGTGTCTCTGCTTGGCCATGCTGCAGGATTGAAGGTACAGTTTGCTGTAAGTCTGCACAAAAAGGATTTTTAAATTCTATTTCTTAACTATAACATCCCTGTGAGCTTTCTTTTTTCCATATATATACATATATATATATGTACATATAGAGATATATATAGATCTATAGCTATATATTTCTATCTATATATCTCTATTTATCTATATATATAAATATGCAGGGAGGCCCACGGCCTCCCTGCTGCACAGGGGACCGCCTCCTCCTCAGGGCTTCCAGTTAAGTATATACGGGGGCCGTGGACTTGCACCCAGGGGACCACCACCCGTCAGGGCTTTGCTTTAAATATATGTGAGGGGGGCTAGTGGCCCCCCTGCGCCCCAGGTACCACCACATCAGGGGCAAAGCTTGAAAAAGTGAAGGGGGTCACTATGGGACCCCCGCTGCTCTGGGGACTACCACCCCCCAGAGATTCTAGTTAAATATATGCATGGGTCACGGGTCCTGGGCCACCACCCTATGGGGCATTAATGAAAGTATATGTGGTGGGCCCTGTGCCAACCACCACACCCTGGGTACCACCACCCCACAGGGCTTCTAATTAAATACGTGAGAGGGCCCGCAGCCACCCGCTCTCTGGGGACCTCTGCCCGGGGTAAAGTGTAAAAAAAAAAAGAAAGGGGGTCCTTTGGGAGCCCCAGGGACCACCACCCCTGGGGCTATTTTCTGTGGAGAGGGGCCATGTGGCCCCTCTCGTGGAGTGTGTGATGGCACAGGGGGCTGCCTCTCCCAGGGCTGGCTCGTGCTATGTTCAGGGAATCCCACCCCCAGGACATAGCTGTTTGTTGTGGCTTGGCTGCAGCTCTGCAGCTGCAGTTACGCCACAGCAAACACTCTGCTGTTTGACAGCGCGACCTTTAAAGCACGCGTTCAGGGGACAGATATTAAATGCTTCGGCAAGCTGCTGTCAAAGTAGCTCTTTCCTTGCGGAAGCAATGGCACTGCAAGGGAAGCCTTAAGGCCCAATGCCAGGTAGCCCATCCGGGCATTATATTATAAAAAAATATATAAATAAAAAAATAATAATGAGGGACTGGAGGGGAGCCCTTAAGGGCTCACTGGCGGCATCAGATATCCCACAAAGGGCAGAACACAATAATAATAATAATAATGAAAAAAAACACCGTAGCTCAGTGTGAAGGTCACAGACATTCACAGTGAGTTTTAGGTGTTTGAGTCCAGCTGAACTCATTTCAATTTTTTTTGTTAATAAAAAAATAATTATATTTAAAAACAAATTACATTTTTGATTTTAAGTTGGAAACAAATACCTCTTTCTAAATATCTCAGACATCAAATACTAAAAAACTCTCTCTCTCCATCACACTTTCTTTCACTCTCTCTCTCTGTCTCTCTTTCAATTCATTCTCCCACTCACACACCCATTCAGACACTTACACACCGACTCACAGTGCCACTGCATCGGGTTGGGTGGTTGGGAGTGTTGGCAGCAGGGACTGGCTGCAGGCCAGCCCTGTGGGCAACCTCTACTGTGCACAGAAGAGGGCCGAGCACGATCCAAGGTTGGGTGTTTATAGGGGGTTGGTCTTAGGGCCTGGCTGCAGGCCAGGGCCTATGGCCAACTGCTGCCACACACGGCCGAAGAACGTGCACTGTGGTGGTTGGATTAATGTATAGTGATGAAAATTACTATATGTTAAATAAGTATACAAATTCACTGAAAAAAAGAAGGGTACAAGGACATTATAGTTAGGTTCTGAATTTACTCATACAAAACCATAAAAATTCAGCAGATATAGTTAGACTTCTTCCAAGTAACTAAAACTAGTGCCTTAAGGTAACTATAACTTGCGCCTTCGTCAAGCAGTTGTTTCATTAGTAATGTTATTGCAAATGTTGCTATGAGAATATAAAGGATGGGATAAAATGTGTCATTAATGACATAATATGTGGAATAATTAGCTGTGGATGTATCAGCAATGTAGGCATGAACAATTCAAACTCACACAATTAATTTGGCATTTTCTTTTGCTAATAAGGGGTAGTTTACTCATACATTTCTCACTTACCTTTAGTGGGTATAACAATTCAAGGGAGCAAACTTTGTATGTGAATCTGCCAAAATATATTTGCTAACAGTATAGTCCTACTACCTTTGACAATTTTCCTACATTCACACAGACCACAATGGATTTCCTGCATTAGTATTTCCTATAGACAAAGCCATTGCATACCATGACCATGAGTAAAACTGTATGCAGCTTGTATTTTCACCTGTTTTAGTGTTGACACCTCAGGGGTTGTCTGCAAATTATGTTCAACACTGTGTTTGAAAGGCCAAGAGTCCCTATTTGCTAACTGGAACTTCTTACCCATTGTTAGACCTGACAGCCGAAGGGTGGTCTTCCCCTCAATCCTTTTGCTTAACCCCCCCTCTTTTCTTACCTCATTTGTGCTGGCTTTAGGACTCTGTGCACCTTAACATTACTCACCAGAGCTAAAGTGCTTCTTCTCTCTCTTCTAAACATTACAATATTGGCTTATACCCAATTGCCATATTTAATTTACTTAGAAGTCCCTAGTATAGTGTACTTCATGTGCCCAGGGGCTGTAAATAAATGCTACTTGTGGGTTTGAAGCACTGATTGTGCCACCATTCTATGCAACCCTATTTTAACGATGTCTCAGGCCTGCCATTGCATAGCCTGTATGTGCAGCTTTACATTGCCATGTTGACCTGGCAAAGTAAGCATTTTACCAGGCCCAAGCCTTCCCTTTTTTCAATATAAGTCACCCCTCAGGTAGGCACTGGACAACCCAGAGGGCCGGGTGCAATGTATTTTAAATGGCAAGACATATACTTTTAAGTTTTACATGTGCCAATAAAGAAAAAACTCTCAAAATCATTTTTCACTATGGCAAAGCCTATCTCTCCTATAGGATAACATTGGGATTAGCTTATTACTTCTTGTAATTCACAATCTGGAAGCGATCAGTGTTTTGAATTTGGTGTCTCTGGAATCACAATTTAAAATTACAACTTATGGTGAAGTCAGATTTTAAATTGTAATTCTGAAACATTCTACTTTTAGAAAGATGCCATGTTTTGTGTGCCTGCTATCTGTCTCTGATCCCTTGTCTGGGGTGGGTGACAGCTGGGCTTTTTGTATCCCCCCTAGACAGCCACACACAATGGGAGCTTAGGTGTTAGTTGATGGGCCTTGATGGATCATCCTTGCAAGATGGGTGGGAGGAGCTAGCCACAGCCTCATTTACACCTGAATAGGCTGTGCCCTGTCCCCAAAGAAAGGACTCTATAACCCCCTGTTGTGAGTCTGGAGGCAGGACAGGAAGGAAAGGACCTCTATGCACTTCAAAGGCCATTGTCTATAGTCTCCCCCATTTCAAAGGTCAAACTGGGTATAAGTACTGGACCTTTGACACCACAAACTCAGTATACTTTTGGACCTGTGAATACTCTGCCAGGAAGAAGAACTGCTGTGCCTCTGAATGACTGCCACTCTGCTGGATTGCTGCTTTGCTGACTACTGCTTTGTTGTGCTGCACTGCTGTCTTCTGTTCCCCTGCCAGGGTGAGAAGGACTGGACTTGTATCACTTGAACTCAGAGAAAGTGACTCCAAGAGCCAGCTGACTGGTCTCCTGATCTAAAGTCTAAGGGATATAAAGACTTTCAACCAAATTACTTCTGCACATGGACTCTGCCAGCTGTGAGCTTGCCCTGCAAGGTGGTGCCACCCCAGTCCTGGACTCTTGGAAGTGGGTCTAAGGTGCTTGCTCCAACAGAACCAATACATTAATTGTCAATCCAACCCATTGCCACCACTGTGTGGACTGGAACCTGCACATCAGTCCTATTGTGTGGATCAGAACCAGCACCTCACTCCTGTCACATGGATTGCAGCAGGTGCATCACCTCTGCTGCGAGGCTTGACTCCAACATATTGCAGCTGTTGCAGGAACAGACCCAGCACATTGGCTCTTGACCCACTGCATCTCAGAACCCACGCATCAACATGCTGCATTGAGAAAACTGATGCATCACCCCCACTGCATGGGGAAATTTGATGCATCTCCTCACCTGAGGGAATTGATTCAGGTGCCTCACTTCTGCGGCACACCACATCTTCAAAGTCAAAGCAATCAAGATTAAGGCACTTTTGTTCAGGGCCTCACTGGGTCTATCTGGCTCACACTCAGTCAGCCTGAACTTTTGACTTTGTTCTGGTCTGGTGAGACCAGACATCCCTGATTGGTGCATCTGGCTTCTAATAGACATTTTACAGTTTAATATTGACAAATTCATTACTTAAGATCTACTTATTGGATTTTTCTTGTTTTCCTTACTTTATTTATTAAATTAAGTTCTATTTTCAAACCAGGTGTGGAATCTTTTTTTGTGGCTTTTTCTCTGTTTTACTGTTGAAGTGTTGAAAGAATACTTTACACACTGTGTCTAAGCTAAGCCTGACTGCTCTGTGCCAATGTATCAGATGGTGAGCACAGGTTAATTTTGGATTTGCCTGACACTTACCCTGACTATGATTGTGATCCCTTCTTGATCAGGTTCCATACCTCTGTGAATCAGAAATCCAATTTGTAACATTGGTGGCAGCGGTGGGATCAGACAGTTTGTGCAATGCCATACTTTCACAGTGTTCTCTACCATTATATATCAAAGGCCAATTTGAATTCTTTGAAATTCTCCCTGATTGGCATTTGTGTTTTTTTCTTAAATCATATATCTGTCTGGATTTACACCTGCACCTGCAAAAATGCAATTTGAGCTGGCCAACCTGAAGGTTTATAGTGTGGTCCAGCTCAAAGATTTTTGCAAGGGAACTAGACTTCCTGCCAAGAGCTTTACTAGGAAGGTGAAATTGAAAAAGGCTCTGGGGGACCTGGGCAGGCATTTGCTCTGCATTGGATGTAGTATCAGGAGAGGATGAGGAGAAGGATGCCCTGGAGAGGGTCCCTTCAGAGGAAACACTTGTGGTAGAGGCTGAAGTAAGGACCCCAGAATTGGAGTTTCCTGCAAAGGCAGGGAGCAGTATCTTTTCCAATTCCCTCTCCATAGAAGAACTGGCTGAGAGGAGATACAAGAGGGAATTCAAATTACAGATGGCAAGATTGAAAATGGAGGAAGAGGAGAAAAAAAGTGCTTTTGAGGAGACAAAAATCCTCCTGGCTCATGAACTGAGCCTAAAAAAGCTGGACATCAATGCCAGGCAGGCAGAGTCGAGCAGTGATGGTGGCAGCATTCTTGCAGAACTTACAGGAGAGAGAAGGATTTGCATACCCAAGGATCCAGTACCTAGTCATGTGGTGGGAGATGACATGTACAAGTCGTTTTTGCCTGTGAGATAGCATTGAGGTTGCATAAGGTTCCTGAGGAGCGTTCTGGAGACAGTCTATAGAAACCCATACCCACTATGGGGTGGGAAACACTTCTCACATTAGAAGTTGTGGACCAAACCAACTATCTCCCAGGAAAAACCATCTTCCTAGTCAAGTTTGGGCTGACCCCTGAAAAGCATTGCCGAAGTTTCAGGGACACATAGAGCTTCCCAACCAGTCCTGGGTAGATTTTGTTGACTGCTCCAGCAACTGAATAGGTGGGTGCAGGGCAGCAAGGTTAATGATTGTGCTGGGTTGTACAATGTAGTCATGAGAGAGCACATTCTCATTCTCTATTTTATAGAGATGCACCAGCACCTAGTTGACACTAAGCTGACTGACCCCAGGAAGCTCTCTGAGGAGGCATACCTCTCGGCCAGTACCAGAGTGTCCAAAAAGGTATCCGAAGGGGACTCCCAATGGAGTTCTCAAAGGCCCCAAAAAATAATTCCCAAGGCAATAGTGGGAACCAGTCCTAGTCTGACTCTAAAAATACGTTTTATTTTTTTCTATTCAGATAGAGAGGTTTATACCTTAAAACATGGAGTGTCTCAAGTAGGACCACTCCAAAGGTGACTTCAAATGTCTCAAGAGGGCAGAGCCCTGCACAGGTGTGCAGATGCCTGGGTTGGTGAGTGTAACACTCAGGGAGGAGATAGTCCCAGTTATATTTGGTGAAGAGATAGAGGTGCCCTCAGAGTCCCCAGTTAAGTCTGACTGATCTTTGGCAAGCTACCAGAGGGTGGATGCAGGTTAATTTAAGGGTTGCCTGACACTTATCTTGACTGGGATTGCGGTTCCTGCTTGATCAGTGTGCATACCTCTGACAACCAGAAACCCTTGGTGGTGGTGCTAAAAGTGCCTAGATAGCTAAAATTCAAACCTTTGGACTAAAAATTGCTCTGAGAAACACCACCCTCCTTGTCTGTCCACCCAAGGTCCATCGCCAGTCAACCTGACTTTGCTGCAGCTCCCACTACGTTATTCTCCACAGAAGCAAATCCTGTTCAGAGGTCCTTTTCCAAAGGAGTGTTCAGGCTCCTTGAACTCTTGTCCTATATAGGCTCCAGCTTAGTCCCACTGGATATTTCATCTTTGAAAAAGAGACTACAGGTCTGATTGCGAGTTGAGGCACTATTTATCACCCCTGATGAATAAAGATACCTTGGGGTACATCTTATATCAGGTGTGATAAATAACCTTATTATGAGTTTTTGGGGAATTACATGCAGATTTGGGTGTTTGAAACACCTAAATCTGCATGGTACAGCAGTTACCATACACTGTTCCCTGTTAAATTTTGGTACAATTGAGTTGCCAAAGTTTAATGAATGATGGATTATTTAATGCATTTGATAACTATTGGATGTGCTAAATAAAACAAAACTCATAATTCCGTCCTGTGTAAACATTGGCTAAAGCATGGGACAAAATTTGCTGAGCCACTCATAATTAGGTCCTAAGTCCAAATGTAGTACCCTTCACCATGACTGCATTCAGCCGCTTCCCAACCCCCTGCTCCTCTGACACCACCTGCAGCCTTGACCAGCTGAACTTCTACCTTCTCTGAACATGTTTCTTCAAATGTCAAAGTCCAAAGGTAAGCGCACTCCGATCCCCCATCCACTCTTTGCCTCTGACTCCTGCTTCATCGTGGTCGGACACATTTTTTCAACTTTGATCAGTTCTTGAGCGACTAGATGTCTGCAGTTTGTGTTTTGATCTTTTAGGAGCTAATTTCACCTTAAACTTAAAAACTTCATAACTCTGGTTCGACTGATTGACATTTTGTCATATTGGTGTCAAATAATTTATTAAAAATGCAATGTTTTTCTGAATTGATGTGGGGTTTTTCCTGTTTTGTGTTTTTACTTTACAACAGTTTCTATGCTGCAGAAATATTTTACCCATTGCTCCACGTTAATCCTGACTGCTTTTTTGCCAAGCACCGGAGGGTCAAGCACCGGTTAATTCAGTGGCTTTTGTGGTTCACCATGACAGGGATTGTGGTTATTGTTTGAGCAGGGTTAACACTCCACTCACCCAACAACCCCGATTTCTCACAAGGGGTAATTTATAGTTTGGCAGAGATCGACCACCACCATAAATAAACAGTGTTAGCACACTGAATTCTCAAATTCCTTGCCCCACATAGAGGTGATAGAAGCAGTAGGGTTTCTTATGACAGATCCTAAGCTGGCTCTCCCAGTTAAAACCTCTAACCTGGTGGCTCATCTGCCATAGACATGTCAGGTCACAGTGAGACATGGATGTCCCATGCTGGGTACTCAAACAATGACCCTAATGTGCACTGAGATTACTAACAGAATGTTGGAGACATTGATTTTTTTTTCCTTAAGAAACAAACTCATGCTTTGGGAGTTTGTTCCTTGAAAACAAAAACTGTGGCAGATTGGGTCCAGCAAGCATTGCACCCACTGGGCAAAGATCCGTTCCATCAGCAAAGTGGCTACTAGAGGTGCAGAGTTGACTGTCTGACACATAACTTTAAATTTGAAAGGTGGCCCTCAGCCATGAGAGCAGAGGCCCTGGCCTCCACTGACCTTACTGTCCTCATGACCTCTACCTGCATCTGTATGTCCCTAACAGATGTGAATCTTACTCAGAATCTATAACCCCGGTGCAAAAACATTAGGTGCACTACATACAAATGCTTTATCTTCACCATGGTGTGTTACCTTTCATATTTATTGATTATGTCTCAATGAACCGGTTAAGTATCATGGTTTCGCTATCTGTGTCGCTTCCTTATTTGAACTACTTTACAATCCTATTCACTTCTATTCAGGGGCTCAAATGCATTCACAATCTTCTCCTTAAAAATAGTTTCTAAAGTATCTCCTTACCTTTCACCTCTTGAGTCAAATTAAAAAAACATCTACTTCTGTACTTTTCTACTGGGAAATGGACGCATCTTTTGCCATGTTTATTTCTCAGAGTCTTTATTGCTTAGTCTATAATGTATTTTTCATAGCCCTTAGTCCCTTGTTTCTTCTAATTTTGAAGTGTGGATGGAGTCAAATGTATCTGTCTATTAGCATTCATGTAACTAACACAAAAATCGAGAAATGGTTTGCGTCAGCCCCCTTCAGCTATTGGTTGCTGGGCAGCTCCCTCTGCACATGAAGTGAATTTCACATTTCTTATGATCCTACAAGTGCATTGTATAAGTATACATTGTGCAGTGGTGACTCGCAAAGAAGTTAATCTCTAACCTAACTGCAAATGATGTGCTGCTTAGGCACTCCAAAGGAGCTGGCCATGGATGGTATACATACACTGTGAGGGTGAGTGAGACTGTTTTTTTTGTGGTCCACCACACCTCCTCTGAATTATTATGCTTAATCAAAAAATGTAGTGGCATTCTGGTAAAACATGGCTTCACAACCATGATTTTGTTTTTGAGCCCTTAACCTCATTAGTGCGGGCGTCGGCACAGTACCTCTCTGGTGCGGGTCACGACCAGTGCCCGACACCAGGGAGTGGGTTAAAAAATCCTCGGGTGAGACTTTTTTTATTGAAAAATACCCCAAGAGACACAGATCTTCTGTGTGACCCCCCGCCCCTTTGTGACGTCAGTGCACTGTGAAGAGCGCTGACGTCACTTTTTGTTTTCTCTATCGCAGGAGGAAGGGGCCTCCAGACGTTCGGGAAGGCCTCATATGAAAGGGGAGACTTTGCCCTTTCAAAAGAGGCCTTGCGATCGAGGGCCAGGAACCCCCCACTAGAAACCCCCACTAGACACCAGGGATTTCACTTGGGGGGGTGGCCCCCATCGGCAAATGGCCTGATCGCACCCCACAGGGGCTATAAAGAAAAAAAAGAAAAATAAATTGACAGGGGGTCGCCTGTGAGCACATTTGTGTGGTTTCCCTGGGGGCTGCGATCGCCGCCCAGGAAAACACGACCCACATATAAAAGTAATATATATATATATATATATATATATATATATATATATATATATATATATATATATATATATAGATATACCAGTTGTCTTGCAGGTGCAGCTTGCGTCTTCAAAGTAATGCATACTTCAACTTTAGCTTTTAGGCAGCAATAAAAAAGTCATGTCAGCCTTGTGATTATGTTTCTGCTACAAAAGGATGAGACTTTTGTCTAGTGGCAGTTTTGATGCCATAAAATAGCGCAGAAGGTTTATATGCCTACTGCAAAGATCAAATCTGTATTTTATATAAATAGCTGAGTACATTAGTAAAGGCGCTATAATACAACAGAAATCTATGTGCAGGGGGCTGTTGAGAGATCAAGGGCACTTTTGCTGGGTGGTAGTGAGGGAATGCGAGGAGGAGGTCAGAGAAGTGAGAGCACCAATAATGATTGTTGGACTGGGCGCTAGAGGTGCTAAAGACTGTGACGATTGGCATGTGACAAGGTGAAGCGATAGTGTGTCTTTTTTGGAGTGTCTTGAAAGAACGTGCTGATTGAGGGAAGAAGCGAAGGTAAGGTGACCTCTAGTGTAGTACGTATCACACACACACACCCACCAGCAATTTTGTGACTGTCTATGTAGACTACTGTTTTAGAGCAACATTTTAGCCAGTAGCAGAGATGGCATCTCGTTGGATGACTGCTGCTCAAGCCCTCACTCAGGTAATAAAGGACAGTTCTGACATAGGATCAGACACTGAGAGAAGCAGATACTGAGACAGCATCTGACGGATAGGACAATGGCGCAGACTCTTGGTGTGATTTTTCAGTCGGAGGAGTCCCATTTGAAAACTCCTCTTCGATTGATTATGTAGAAGGTGATGAGGACAGTTCTGCTGCCCCTTCGCAAGCAAAGTCTGTGCAGTGGGACAATAGTGGGTTAGCCCAACCCAGAGAGCAGGTACATATGGCGGCAAGCACAGAGAGAGTGCTCTCTTGGGAGATTCCCAATTTAGTTCAGCCCCAAATTCCACCGCCCGAATTGCACTGTGGAGACAACAAAATTATCTATCACAAAACAACCTGTTTTGTAGGCACGTGCATTTTTGGTCCTCAGCTCGGCAGCCTTATCGGGGAACCTACCAAACCGAGGCATTGCTGGAAACTAGACCTCTGGGGGAGTCCACAGCGGTGTGACTTGTGTGGGTTCCCCAAACATTTCTTACCCAGAATGTGGAAAAATAGTTTCTCACCCTTCGTGCAACCACTGTTCATTTGACATCAGGACAACCATATTGAATATGGCATCCATTTTGTGAGTGCTTTAAACACCCCGTCGCAGAGGAAATAGGCAGAAAAAGATGCAGCGTGAAAGCAGCTGCATCGTGTAATATGCCTAAGGCCGAATACCAGACCAGCCACATACCTGCGGTTAAGCTAATTTTGAGAAAAACTAATTTCCACGGAATAACCTGCAATTGGAACAAGGTTATACCTGCCATTTACTATGATACGCGATACGCTTCAGCTGTTTGCACATTTTTGTTTGTAAGCAATCTCCCACTCCTCTCCCCTGAGGCATACAAATGTTTTCATACCTAACTAGTGGAAAATGATTTCACTTCTGCCATTTGTTTGCATGTAGTAGAAAAATATATAAAAGCTCTATGTTGCGCGAAGTAAGACAGACTACTCCCTAACCCGCTTGGTGAAGGAGCTCTCCCTTAACTCGAGTTACTGAATAAATCCCGATTATTCTCTACGTCTCGGACCCCGTCTCTTTCCTTTTTATTATTTGACTTACAAGGCAAATTCAGAGGTATTTTAAAGTATTTACCACATTTTGGCACCCGAACAGGGACTTTCCCTTCTCTACACGCGCCGGTTTTGCCGGTCGCAGGTTTTTCCCCTACTCTCTTTCACGACGGACTTTAGGTGCACCCGGTGGGGATTTCCCGCCGAACTCCATCGGAGACCCAGGGGCGGACCAGCGCCCGGCATACACATGAGACGGTGAGAGACGTGGAAAGTCCTTACTCGAGTCCGACAACGAGGAGAAGAGGAGTCCGAGACGTCCGAGACCCCTCAAAACGCGCAGCATCTGGATTCGATCGAAGAATAACGAGTTTGCTTTTTCGGTGAGTACTGCTGAAAAGTATCAAGACGTTTTCTGTTTAAACAGAAACAGTATAGATATACATTAAGAATGTCATTATTTACTAAATTCAAGTATCGGGCAAAAGAGAAAAAATTGTTAGAGAAGGCGATTGCACTCCCACCCAAGGATACTCCAGCCAGGTTAATGTATAACAAACATGGTATGCCCGCCATTGTATTCTTGGACCTATGGGTAGAATATACTAGTCAATTAGCGGAACAATTCAAATGGCCAAGTACGGGGATTTTTGATATAGAGAATGTCCTCAAAGTAGAGGAACAGTTGTTCAAGAGAAAAGCAAGACAGGGCCAGTTAGAGGCCATAGAATGGTGGAGGAAAGAAGCCCATCGGAGGCAAGAGAAAGCTCAAGGAAAAGTTGAGAAAGCGCAGAGAATGTCAGGAAAAAATAGACAGGAGGAACTACAAGAGAAAGGAAAGGAGGTAGTTCTCGAGCAGATGATAAGGGAAAGTCAAGGAAATGTTACAGGTTTATACCCCGTACTGTCAAGTTGTGAAAATTCCTGCCCCGATAAATCAAAAAAGAATCCTCTCCTTCCCAATACACCTAGGCCCCCTGATGTTTTGGCGCTTATAGACTTGTTAGATGTGCCACCCCCATATTCTACCAATACACGACCACTCTTACCCGTACATAATCTACCACCATTGGTTTCTCCTGAAACTGTCGAGGATCTCTCCGAAGCCGCGAGATTTCTTACTATAGCACAAAAGGATAAGAAGGACGAAGCGGGAGGGGGAGAACCAGAAGGACAGTGCCCACACGATCCCTTATCCACGATATACCCCGCCTTAGGGGACGAGGGAAAAAGACTAGTTGCCATTTGGAAACAAATAGAAAAGATCCCCGCTGTACAAAATAATATCAATGGTATGCTAGAATTCATGTTAAGAGGGGGCGACTCTACTCCCTACCAAGATATCCTGAAAGGAAGAAACAGAAAACAACAAATGTATATATATACCTTCATGTTATATCTATTTGCCCGATACTTCCAATTTAAGAGATTAAGAAATCCCGCGAAATTAGAAGATTTAATGGAAGAGGTGGTGGAGGAAGAGGAAGGGGGGGGAAAGGGGGAAGGGGTGGATTCTAAATTAAACAAATTATTAGATCTTATGAGGGAACATAGACATAAATTTAAAGAAGGAGCAGTAACACCAGAGAGGAAAATCAGCAAACAGCACCCTGTACGATGTGTACCACCCCTAGGAGATAGGTTTGCTCCCCTACACGCATCCCCAGAACCTCCCAGTAGCGAAGAATTATATGAGGAAACTGAGGAAGCTCTCGACTGGTTCTTTGAACAAGAACCGCCATTGACAGCCGAGGAACAAGAACTGGTCCGTACTGTTACCCTATGGACTTCACAATCGAAGATTTATAATTCAGACATTATAGCCCAGTTATATTCTAGTTTACCCCTCACCCATCGTAGGTTAGCAAGTCTGTACATGACACAGCATCTGATGACACTGAATAGAGTTTTCAGACCCCATCAATCTGCCCTTGAAGACTTGTTATCCAAATGTACCTCCTTGGCCTTCTTGCAAGATCCTGCACACTTCCTTAACATATTTTTAGATGCACGACAGGAATATCATGATGAAGTGGCTAGGACACTCCTTCGGGCCCGCTATACTGATTATAGGGAGAAAGAAATGTATCGACAATACCCTCTCAGAGAGGTCCATCCTAGAGTAAACGCCGCAAATGAATTGCAGAAAGTTTTTGTGTATACACCTCTTACTAAATTGGAAATAATGAAAATGAAAGAAATGGTACCACCGCATTCTAAGGATCCTGTTGGGTTTTTTAAGGAACTCACAGACGTCCTTACTATGGGAATATATACCTTAACAGATCTAACAATTATACTAAAAAATTTGCTGCCCCCAGGTATTTATGAGAAATTAAGGGGACAAGACTGGTTAGTGGATAACGCTAATTTGAATTGGGCCGCCCTAGAGACAAATGACAACGCCAGGGCAGCTGGAGCCGACATACCAGATGATGTGAAATTAGCACCAACCCTCATTCTTAAAGTGTTGCCCCAACTTCTTACCACAAGGAAAGAGGATTGGGACGCTATCTCCGCCTGTAAACAAAAGCCAGGTGAAGATATAGGGGATTATTATACGAGATTAGAGAAATGTTTCACTGCCAATAGCGGTCTTAAATTAGAAAGTGATTCATATGCACACCTTTTTGTATCCAAATTGGTGGAAAACAGCCTCCCGAAGTTAAGGGAAAGAGTTCAGAAGGTAGAGAGCTCCTGGCAAGCACAAAGTCCCTCCCAAGTCCTACGAATATTACAATACCACCAAAATAGGATAAGGGGGGAAGAAGAAAGCGAAAAGGTTAGGGTAAAGGAGACTAAGTTGAGAGCACTGGTAGCACAAACATTGATGCCCAAATCAGGCCCACAGTCTCAAGTACAAAAGAAGGTCAACAACACTAAAGGTGTTTGTAACTATTGCAAAAAGCCTGGACATTATGTTAAAGATTTACAAGGGAACGTTACGTGCCCAGTTCTAAAACATAATGTGGCCACTGGGAAAACTACACCCAGAATACATGTTCCTCGAGATCAGTACAGACCTCAAGAAGGAACGCCCCAAGAACAGAATCAGGGAATACCAAACACAACGCAAATGTACATATCTGATGAAAATACTGGATATGCCGATATCCCCAGTTTTTTATGAGGCTGCCCAGGGAGGGTTGAGGATAAATTGCCCCTTATCCCTATACCTGTGGACCAAACTGGTCCATATGTAGATGTTCACCTCCTGGGACAAGACAAGAAATTCCTATTGGATACAGGGGCAAGTAAGACAACGATAGATCAAGCTCCACTCTCTGGAAATAAAAATATTTCGCTGGCTTTTTCTGGTCAACCCATTACAAGTAATACATCAGAGCCACTACCCTTACAAATTGGCCCCCTTACCACTACGACAGATCTTCTCTTGACTGATGCTTGCCCCGAGAATCTATTAGGAATAAAACAATTGAAAGAATTAGGAGCCATAATAGTGTGCTCCCCTCAGGATGTGCGTCTGTTCCTTCGAGACTTCAAGGGCCATTATACAGTCAGAGATTTAGATCCTCGATTGGCCCATCTTCCCGGCGAGTTATGGGCCACCAGTCCCACATCGGTCAGGCGGATGGTCATTACGCCCCACAAGATCATTTTAAAGGAGGGAGCCATACTACCACGACTCCGTCAATATAAAATGCCTCCACAAGCTGAGAAAGACCTTACCTCCATTATAGAGGACCTCATCTCTAGTGGGGTGGTGATTGAAGTACCATCAAATACCGTGAATTCACCCGTATTACCTGTGGCAAAGAGAGTACAACAAGGAGAAAATACCAACTATAGACTTGTGGTAGACTTATGGGAATTAAATAAATGTGTTGTGGCACAACATCCTGTCGTACCAGACATATCTACCCTTTTAACAACAATTGATTGTGAAGCCACACATTTTACCGTCATCGATCTCAAAAACGCGTTTTTCAGTGTACCAATACATGAAGACAGTCAATATTTGTTTGGGTTCTCATTATCCGGAAGGAGTTTCCGGTTTACCCGAGCTCCTCAAGGATTTACTGACAGCCCGAGCATCTATAGCCAAGCACTAAAAAGACAGCTAGACACCATACAAATGCCTGATCAAACAGCTCTTCTGCAGTATGTCGATGATATACTCATTACGGCCAGATCTGAACAGTCATGTGTCGAAGCTTCATTATTGGTATTAACATTCTTTGCTGAAAATGGCCACAAAGTGTCATCAAAGAAATTGCAATTCTGTCAACAGCAAGTGACCTACTTAGGGCACTTGCTGTCAAAGGAGGGAAGACAGCTAACAAAGGAGAGAATACAATTGATACAAAATATACCACAGCCAAAAACACAGAGACAGGTATGCGAATTCATAGGACTAACGTCCTACTGCAGACAATGGATACCCCAATTTGCACTAATAACAAAACCACTTGTAAAATTGACAACATCAGAAGCCAGCACGTCACCCCAGCTTCCCTGGAGAGAGGAACACATGCTCGCTTTCAAAACATTGAAAGAGGCGATGTGTCAGGCCCCGGTGTTGACCACCCCTGATTATCATAAAGATTTTACACTATTCGTCACTGAAAAGAATGGGACCGCTCTATCTGTCCTGACACAAGAGCAAGCTGGAAAACAAAGACCATGTGGATATTTTTCATCCACCTTAGATCCTGTAGCACAAGCTCTTCCCGCATGCCTGAAGGCTGTAGCAGCAACAGCTCAAGCTATTAGACAAAGCAATGCTATAGTATTGGGACACCCTTTGATAGTACGAGTTCCCCATGCAGTAGAACTATTACTTAACAGAACACAGACGCAACATCTAACAATAGCAAGACTGTCAGGCTATGAACTGACACTTTTTCAACCTCACATACAGATCTTAAGATGCAACACCCTGAATCCCGCCACACTCTTACCTATTCATGAGAACATAGATGAGGTACATGATTGTATGGAGGTGATTGAACAAGTGACGAAACCACGATCAGATTTAAAAGACACTCCTTTACCAGATGCAGAAGAAAATATTTATGTGGATGGCTCCTGTAAAAGAACAGAAAAGGGGGAGCTAAGGGCCGCCTACGCTGTTACCACAAATACTCAAATTTAAGAAAGCAAACAGATACCCATTCTCTCAGCACAAGCGGCCGAGTTGATAGCATTGAGCAGGGCCTGTCCATTGGGTAAAGGAAAATAAATAAATATTTATACTGATTCACAGTACGCCTTCGGAGTAGTACACAATTTTGGAACATTATGGAGAGAAAGGATTCATGACATCGCATGGATCAAAAATACAACATGCAGACTTGATAACACAATTGTTAGATGATATACATTTACCAGAACAAATAGCTATAATAAAATGTAAAGCACACACAAAGGGGACAGATCATGTTATATTAGGAAATGCATTAGCAGATCAAACAGCTCAAGACATGACACAGAAAGACGTAGAGAGTACGCTGCATCACGGTCCCGAATTTATGCATATGCAGGTCACACGAGATATAACTATGGACATCCAAGACATACAGAGTCACGCCACAAATGAGGAAAAAGAAAAATGGAAAGAGGAAGGAGGGATACTAACTGATCAAGGATGGATGACACCACATAAAGCAGTCTGGTATCTTCCCGATGCCATGGTGCAGATTATTATAGATACAATACATGGACCAGCCCACCTGGGGGAAAAAGCTATGCTAGACGCAATACAACATATATGGGACAATAAACATCTTAGGGCAGCAGCCAAACAAAGAGTCCAAACATGTATGATATGTTGTCAGTATAATATTGGAAAAGGCACAACAGTAGTGGCAGAAGGATTTCATCCTCCTGAACACCCTTTTGAAGTTATACAGATGGACTATATACAAATGGAAAGGTGCAGAGGACAGAAGTATGTACTCGTAGTAGTATGTACATTAACACGATGGACCGAAGCTTATCCTGTACCTAACTATACTGCCAGCACTACAGCCAAACAATTGATTAAGGAGTATTTCCCTAGGTTCGGTCTGCCCCGAGTTATATACTCTGATAATGGTCAACCATTCTCGTCTGAATTAATGAAAAAGATATCGCTACTGTTGGGATACCAGTGGAAATTTCACTGTGTGCGTCATCCACAGGCAGCAGGCCTGGTTGAGCGACATAACCAGACTTTAAAAAACAAAATGGCAAAGATATGTGCTGAAAAGGGAGTTGATTGGATTACTGCCTTACCAGTAGCTCTGTTTTACATGCGTATGATTCCTCATTCCAGAACGGGGCTCGCGCCCTACGAGATAGTTTTTGGTAGGCCTCCTAACATATGGGGAATACCACGTGCGAAAGCTATAACAGATATTGAAATGCCTGTACTGACCGATTATCTGGCTTCTTTGATGTCTGCACTCCAATCTTGTCGTTCACAGGTTGCTGCCGCATTTCCTGATAATACTGAGCCCAAAGAACATCAAATCAAGCCGGGCGATTGGGTCTATATCCGCAATTTTGATCGAACAGCACCTCTTGAGCCTCGATGGAAGGAACCAAAGCTCGTTCTACTGGTTACCAGGACAGCTGTAAAAGTCGAAGGTCGTAAGGGATGGCTCCATGCCAGTCACTGTAAGAAACATTTTCCCAAGGAAAAAAGCGGACAGATACCGCCACTTCAGACACAACAGAACGCAGAACAATTGACATTACCCACAGAAGAAAGTCTCCAGCAGACTTACAGATCTAAACTCAGGTCCTCTACTCGAGCCCCGGTCAATTAAGTCCAAACAAGCTCTACTTGTTGGTGAAACGGCAGGGGCTCTGAGAAGTGTACCTGACAAAAAATGACGACGGAGACAGTGAAACAGAAGATGTTGAGAGACAAATACAGAAAGAAAATGTGTGCGGAAAGACATTTTTGTATAATGGTGTTAATGTTGTCTCTGGCAGCAGCAATGTGTTTAGGTTGGGTTTTACATTTAATTTTTCCATCTAGCCAACTCCCTATCTTCCCACCAAACAGTACACAAGAACATACCTATTATGATCTTACACCTCATGAACAGGCCCACAGATTAGCTATGCAAAATAACTCCTTTGTACGGATGTTGCACTATACTCACCAGGTTGCCAATACTACCGATTGCTGGATATGCGGACAGATTCCCCCTCATCAGAATGACGGAGGGATACCACTGGTACCTTTTCCATTTTCATATAATGGTACCTGTGAGGCTTGGTTTGCCTTAATAACAGTGTACAATACCTCCAATTCCGCATGCCCTGAAGGAGATGCCGGGATATGTAAGAATGGGTGGCCATGGGGAGATCTGAATACCGTCCTTAATCAAGTCTGTTATCCCGACGATAATGGAATACCACAGGCTAAGGGGACTATATTCGAAAGTGAAGAGTATAAACAGGAGTATTGGTCTTCCAGCTTGGTAAATACCAAGCCTAAAAAGAAAGGCGGACCAACCTCCATATCTGTTTCCAAAATGAAAGGACAGCTGTGTGTCCAGAAGACTGGTATAATCCAGGTAGGACACAGTAAATGTAATATTACTGTGAGTTTCGAGGACAAAGGCCAATCAACGTTTCCAGCGTCTAGACATACATATTTTGTCTGTGGAGAGATAGCCTATATACGTCTTCCCCTCGGATGGGGAGGAAGATGCTATATATCTTTCTTATTGCCTCCCGTTTTCCTTGCCCCGCCGATGTATCATAAGGATCGCCTACTCCCTAATGAGAGGCATAAGAGATCTATAGATACTTCGGGAATAGACCAAACAGAGACTACCCTGGAACAGTATACAGACTTCAATAGAGGTTTCTTCTTCTTTATTGGACCGATTCAGAATAGTAAGCTTATCCGTAGGCTTACTCGAACAGTAGAAGCAGTTGTAAATCAGACTATAGCCGCTCTGGGAAATTTGACACAGGAACAATCCGCTATCAGAATGGTAGCGCTTCAAAATCGTCTTGTTCTTGATGTCATACTAGCAGAGAAGGGCGGAGCGTGTAAAATTATCGGGTCGAGCTGCTGTGTTTTCATACCCGATAATGCCCCCTCTGTCTATGAGGCTATCTCTAGATTACACAAAATTGCGTCCAGCTTACACCAGGATCCTGGCAACTGGACCTGGTCAGGATGGTTTTGGGGACTAGTCTCCACATGGGGCTGGAAATTGATTTCTGCTATTGGCATAGCATTGTTTACATTAATGGGATGCTGCCTGTGCATCTAGTGCGGCCCGCCACTCTGTGGATTGTGTGCTACCATGTGCATTCCCAAACCACACATCCAGAAAAAAGAAAATGTTAAGATTATGCTCCAAGACCATATTGATGATCTTATGGCCATCGAGATAGAGGACAATGGTTGCACTCTCGTGCAAGGAGGGAATGTGGAAAAATAGTTTCTCACCTCAGAACTTTGCAGCACCGAAATCTGAGGGAAAATAGTTTTTTTTTTGCTAAATTGTGAGATTTGCAAAGGATTCTGGGTAACAGAACCTGGTAAGAGCCCCACAGGTCACCCCATTTTGAATTCCCCTAGGTGTCTAGTTTCCAAAATTATATAGGTTTGCAGGGTTTTCCTAGGTGCCGGCTGAGCTAGAGTCCAAAATCGACAACTAGGCACTTTGCAAAAAACACGTCCGTTTTCTTCTGAAAAATGTGATGTGTCCACGTTGTGTTTTGGGGGATTTCCTGTCGTGGGAACTAGGCTTACCCACACAAGTGAGGTACCATTTATTTCAGGAGACTAGGGGGAATGCTGGGTGGAAGGAAGGCTGCAGCTCCTATCAGATTCCACAACTTTGCAGCACCGAAATCTGAGGGAAAAGTGTTCTTTTTGCCAAATTTTGAGGTTTGCAAAGGATGCTGGGTAACTGAACCTGGTGAGAGCCACACAAGTCCCCCATCCTGGATTTCCCCAGGTGTCTAGTTCTCAAACATGCACAGGATTGGTAGGTTTCACGAGGTGCCGGCTGAGTCAGAGGTCAAAATCTACAGCTAGGCACTTTACAAAAAACAAGTCCGCTTTCAATGAAAAAATGTGATGTGTCCATGTTGCGTTTCCTATCGCAGGCATTAGGCCTACCCACGCAAGTGAGGTACCATTTTTATTGGAAGACTTGAGGGAACACAGAATAGCAGAACAAGTGTTATTACCCCTTGTCTTTCTCTACATTTCTTCCTACCAAATGTAAGACAGTATGTAAATAATATGTCTATTTGAGAAATGTCCTGTAATTCACATGCTAGTATGGGAACCCCAGAATTCAGAGATGTGCAAATAACCACTGCTTGTCAACACCTTATCTTGTGCCCATTTTGGAATACAAAGGTTTCCTTGATACCTATTTTTCACTCTTTATATTTCACCAAATAAATTGCTGTACACCGGGTATACAATGAAAAGCCAATGCAAGGCGCAGCTTCTTTATTGCCTCTGGGTACCTAGGGTTCTTGATGAACCTGTAAGGCCTATATATCCCCACAACCAGAAGAGCCCAGCAGACGCAACGGTATATTACTTTTGAAAATATTACATGGTAGGAAAAAGTTACAGAGTAAAACGTGAAGAAAAATTGCTTTTTTTCACCTCAATTTCAATATTGTTTTTATTTCAGCTGTTAGTTTCTGTAGGAAAACCTTGTAGGATCTACACAAATGACCCTTTACTAAATTCGGAATTGTGTCTACCTTTCAGAAATGTTTAGCTCTCCTGGAACAAGCATTGGTTTCTCACCCATTTCTGACACTAACTGGAAGGCGGCTAAAATCACAACAAATAGTAAAAATGGGGTATGTCCCAGTAAAATGCAAAAATTGTGTTGAAAATGTGGTTTTCTGATTCAGGTCTGCCTGTTCCTGAAAGCTGGGAAGATGGTGATTTTAGCACCGCAATCCCTTTGTTGATACCATTTTCAGGGTAAAAACCACATGCTTTCTTCTGCAACCCTTTTTTCCATTTTTCTGAAAAAAACGAACATTTTGGTGCATTTTGGCTAATTTTTTGGTCTCTTCCAGGGTAACCTACAAACTCTGGGTACCTTTAGAATCCTTAGGAAGCAAATTTGGCATGGATAGCTTATGTGGCCAAAACGTTATGAAAGCCTAAGTGCAAACTACCCCAAATAGCCAAAAAAGGGCTCAGTACCAGGAGGGGTAGGGGGGAAGGCTCTTTAGCTAAGGGGCTAAGGTCTATAAATTATTTATTGTTAGGATGCATGGCCCTCACCTCCTGAAGTAGCATGCTTCATCTTGAGGTCTAGCTCCAAGTTGTGTGGGTTATTGAATACTCAACAGTCTCCAAACAGAGCTCTTTCTGGAGACCTTTTCTTGCTGCACGAACCACAGATGTTCAGGTACCCCTAATTATTTTAGATCTGGTGCTTCTTTTGTTTTACATAAAATTACCTGTGGTAAAAATGTAAAGTTATGACTTAAAAATCACACAATTATCCAAAATGTCCTAGTAAGTAATTAATAAATCAGTTAAGAAAAATAATAACCAATGACGATGCATGCCAACTTCTTGGGTGAGGGTCACTGCACCCTAAAAGAAAATATTTTTAGAACTACGACTTTTAAGGGCTCACAAACAAATGCATGATTCTGAAGCCATTTGGTAGAGGAACGCCACACCTTTTTTTTCATTAAGCACGGATAGAGTATTTCAATTAGTGCAGAGTCTCCCGCTCTTCATCTTGAGAAATTCAAGGGAGTGAGCTGGTAGGAGTACATTGCAATTGCTCTAGCGAGGCTTAAAAAAATCTAGAGCACTGATTATTGTGAGCGGAATCTCCTCACATAAGATGACCATCATGTAAACATGATGATATACCCCCTATCTGAGATGGAGATTCTGCTTATAATCTAATAACACGCGTCTGCTGTCACTGGCAGCTCCTTTGCCTGCAGCACCTGACACATCTTCCCTACAGCACCTGAACAGCACTCTCAAATAAGTGACACCTCATGGACATATCCATTCTAGCAGCGTAGCACTTATTTGTTATTGAGTGGGTCATAGGAAGAGGCGCACCCCGAGAAGGGATAAGCACCTGAGAGACTCTCTTGCCGTTGGTGCTCCTGCCCTCTCAAAAGATGTAAAGATCAGAGGGGTCTATCGGTCACATCCTCACATTACATGCAACTCGCATAGCACCCACTTTCCTTGGCCACACATAGGTGCCACAGCAGTCACTCTTCTAGGAGCAGCAGGAGATACCACAGGTTATCACAGCATCTAGGCTACTCCTGGACTGTAAACCAAATGTTTATAACCATTTTATAAACGTGTTAATTTTGCTGACCACATGAAAAATATATTGGAAAGGTACACTGACATTTCCAGTACAAATTAAAACATGCATGTCACAAATGACGACAAACCTCCCATAATTACTGAAAAATGCATTTAAATGTTGAAGCTCTATTAAAAAGAACTCAGGGTATGAAGAAGTAAAACAAGCACATGGTTATGCAGATGTCCCGCTGATTTATAAACAACACTGAGAATGCAGATGTATTGTGCCATAATATGCAAGGCCGCAGATCCCTGATAGTTGAAAGAGGACCCCGTTTGCAATTGTTTGGGTTGACTTATAGCCGATCAAAGTTAAAGCAAACTATAGGCAGTAGGACTTTTCATAGATTGTTTAAGTGGAATGCGAAGCTACAGCCATCTGAACTTTAGTGTCCTATTTTGGGAGACAGAAATAAGGCCAATGTTTGGCAAGCAAACCACCTCAATGTTTAAAAGCGGCCCAGTTGAGGGAGGAACTAATGTCTTATCAGCATAAATGTAGGTGCAGTGAGATCCCACTGTTAACTAGATAACACTACTTATGGTATGGCAAAGGACACCTTCTAACAGTGCATAAAGGGCCAGTGCCTTAATGGATGCCCATGGCTCGGGAAAAAAACAGAAACATAAAGTCTGACCAGGAACACCTAGAAGTAGTTTGCCAAAAGATTGAAAAGGAGAAACTCGTGGTGTACATAGATGGCCCCTTTCTCCCCATTCCATAAGGGGCTAGTAACATCCACACTAGGGGTGGTTGTCAAAAACTAGCCCTGCCAATTCAGACTCATACGCCACTTATCATTCCCAGAGGGGAAGTCAGGGAATGAAGGGATCGATCTGGACACCTCCTCAGTGGGTTACTCAACCACTGATGATGCAGTAGACTTTATAAGGGCAACAGAAAAAGGCTCCCTCATGGAGAAGGCTAACATTGAGTCTGCCTTCTGTGTTCTCCCAGTACACCTCAAAACTACTACCTCCTTGGTTTTCAGTTCAAAGGGCAAACCTACTTCAACAAGGTAATGCCAATAGGTTGCTCAGTATTTTTCTCATATCTTGAGCAGTTCAGCACATTTTTGGAATAGGCCCTACACAAATAACACCCAGGGGGAGGCAAATTACACTACTGATATCGTGTTTGTAGGCACATCTGGATCAGGTGAGTGCAAGAGCATCCTGGGGGCATTCCAAGAGCTGGCCACAGAGTTCAGCATCCCCATGGTAGTGGACAAGACAGTTGGCCAAGCAACAAAAATAATGTTCCTCAGGATTGAGCTTTATTCCATAGCAGATACATCCACTATTCCGAAGAACAAGGCACACACAATGAGGTCAGAAATAAAGGAAATATGTGACAAGGAGAAAGCAACACCGAGGGAGCTCCAAGGGTTGATAGGTAAGTTAATCTTTGCCACAAAAGAGATCCGAACAGGGTGAGTGCTTGTTAGCTGGCTGAGGCAACTGACAGAATGCTTGAGAGAAAAACACCATCATGTTAGACTTAGGGCCGGACTAAAACTAGACTTAGTAATGTGGCATTCATCCCTGGAGGAATTTAACAGCCTACTCATATGGAGAGAAGGGTGAGTGACTGGCAAACAAATAGCCCTCCTTTTAGGACAATAATGGGTAAAGCCTGGTGTGCATTTAGATGACACAAGAGGTGGGGGAATTAGGCATTACCAAAAACATCATGTTTCTGGAGCTGTTCCCCATCGTGGTGGCCCTGACAATCTGGAAGGCGAGATTGAGAGACATAAAGATGACACTGTGGTCTGATAATCAAGGGATAGTGTATGCAGTTAAATATGGGGCAGCCAGGTGCCCCAATGTATTAAGATTGATGAGTATGAGGTCAGGTTGCAGCTTGAGAGCCTTTTGGACATTAAAGCACAGCACGTCCCAGGGGTAGACAGTTCACAAGCACATGCCAATCAGAGGCAGAACAACAGATGTCCCCCCTTCCCAGAAGCAATGTGGGAGCTGGCAGAGAGCGGAATTGTCTGGTCTGATTAAACACACGCTCACACAGAGCTCTGCAAGGCATTATGAAAAATACGCAGCCACACTGATGTGAGTGACGGGGCTACAAACAGTCAGTAAGAGTGAAACCACAATCAGAGCAGTGGATCAATTCATTAAAGGGGTTTAAGAGCAAGGAAAGTCAAAATCATGAGCCCGGGCTCAACTACTAGCAGTGGTGCAAATTGGTCACACGGGGAGACCACACCACCTCCCATTACATAGGGTCAGCAATGAAGGGCTGGATATGCCTGGAGGGAAAAACACCGGACATAAGACTGCCCATAGACTTCAAAAGGATGATCCAAACCATGGGTGCTGTTGAGGCAGTGGCACAAGACAAATGTAAGGTCTCACTTCTCAAGGCGGCATTCGTCACAGCATTCTTTGGAGCATTCAGAGTAAGTGAGCTGGTGGTGCCTGCACAAGGAGAAGCAGGCACAGCACCCTTGAAAGCATCAGATGTAGGACCAGGCCTAGAGCAGATGGGGCTCCTACTCAAAAGATCCTAGACAGACCAACAAGGGAATGGGGCCTGGATAAAATTGCACTGCCTGGCAGAGCCAAAATATTACCCAGTGTGCTGTTTAAGGAGCTATGTGGAGAGTACGACCTAAAGGAGGGGAACGACGGGTCAAGGATAGAAACATCAAGCTACTGAGTAAATTCCAATTTACAGCACAAGACCCTTGGATAGGTGTGGCTTCAAGCATCTTAATTTGGCCCCCGCTCTTTTAGGGTAGCAGCAGCGACAACAGCCACCCAGTATGGGATGCGGTGGCAGAGATCAAGGCAATGGGCACATGGCGTTTCAATGCATACAAGTCACATCTGAAGACACAAAGTTTCTGAACACGTAGCAGCCATGCAGTACTCAAATTGACAGATATCATTGTTGTCCTGGCAGGAGACAAGATCAGGACAGTCTGTATGGTAAGACACTCATTTATCAACTTGACCCAGCGTTGGTGTTAACCATTGAGGGAGCACCTGGGCAGGACACCTGCAAAAAAACATCATAAAATGGAAAGGTACCCGAGGACAGCTGGCAGTTATCCCCTTTGCCAAGAGAGGAAAACCCAGCACAGAGAATTCTATTTATCTCCCAAGTGGACATGTCTGAATTATGGCTTAGTAATGATTTTGAGAGAAATGATTTACTACATTATTTACGGCTAACCAGTGATTGATTTATGACAGGGCATGGTTTATGACGGCCCCTGTAAAATGATTTATGGCCCAATGTCAAAGAGGCACGTGCCAATCATTTATGCTAAATAAACTGCTGCTTACAATTCCAAATGTAACCCATGCATCATGTATTTGTGATGTAAATAATTATGATCTGGAGGGTTGTTGAAGTAGGTCAAGTACAGGAGGTGTGGCAGATGTGCCTGGCTGGCTTCTTAATGAATGCCTGGGGCCCAGAAAAAAAACTGTTTTTGTGGTGAAACACCTCTACAAGAGAAGGGAGGACCCCTCCTCTCATTCCCAGAGAGTTTATGGGGATCTCCAGAAGAGTGCCAAAAGAGACCGAAAAGGCGCAAACCCCACAGCCCATTTAGCCGCCGGGAGCATTGTTAAAACAGCCCCATGAAGGGGAAACAAAATGTAAAGGTGAGACATATAAGTGGCGCTGCCCCAATGTGTGCTCATTTATGGAAGAGTGGGGCAGTGCACAGCGATAAGCAATACCCACTGACCCACACCTAATGAAGGGACAATGTTGCAGTGCAGCATAAGAAAACAGCCTGTGAAGGCGTTAAGACAAGGAACGAGTGTTGGTAAAAGGTCAAACCCCGTCAGGACGGGGTGACAGAGGTTACTTACCTGGGGATGCCTTACTTGAGGGTACGTTGGCTAACAAGGGTAGTTCATGGAGCATGGCACTGACAGCCTAGATCCACTGGATGGTAGGACTCAAATGGACAGACAATGTAGCGAGGTGAGTCAACAGCAGTTGAGAAGTTGCCCCCCACCAACTCCCGGACAAAGGAAATCCGAGCACAGAGAATTCTATTTATCTCCCAAGTGGACATGTATGATTTATTGCTTAGCAATGATTTTAAGAGAAATGATTAATTACAAAAGTTACGACTAACCAATGATTGATTTATAACAGCCCCTGTAAAATGATTTATGGCCCCATGTCAAAGTGGCATGTGCAAATCATGCATGCTAAATAAACTGGTGCCTACAGTCCCAAACATAATCCATGCATCATGTATTTGTGATGGAAGCAATTATGATCTGGAGGATTGTTGGAGTGAGTCAAGTGCAGGAATTAATAGAACAACATTTTGGAGCCTGCACCCCAGGATTCAAGCAAGGCCCAATGGTACCCCTGGAGAAGTGTGTTGGTGGGTTTTTCAAAGCTATCTAAATGCACAAAACCAGCAATGTTGTTGAGGAGAATGAGCTTTTGTTTCCCTAATAAAGCACTGGAGCACAGGTTGTGGAAGAGTTTGAGCAGTCCTATTTTACCACTTTAGAAATTGGTATATAGTTGCCAAAGGAACTTTCAATGCATGTGCTTTGAACAGCTGGAAACAAAGCAACATTTGTTGACATACATAAAGAAAACAACTAAGCATAACACACTAACATAGACAAAGTAACAATATCATAACAACACGTCAAAGCAGATTGTAATACAAAAACTGCTGTGCAAGGAAACAAAATCACATTGGAACAATGCAGGCCAAATAGCAGCAGCAGAAAAGCCAACAAAACCCATCATCAGAACAATACAATTCCACAAATGTTCTTGTCGCACATTACCTCCTTCAGAATCCTGTTTTCATACCACAGTGGTAAAAGAAGGTTTGGAGCCAGTGATATCTTTATAGCGCCAGTCAAAAATGTTTTGTGATCTGGCTCTCAAGCTGCAAGAAACATGAAACAGACGATTGAATTAAATATTTGTATCTTGCTTAGGAAAACTCTGCACTCATCTGTTTTTATTAAAAACACACTTGGTATTTTAAATTTAATTCGACTATTGATAAAGGTTTGAGATATTGGGGGTTATTACAACTTTGGAGGAGGTGTTAATCCATCCCAAATGTGACGGTAAAGTGACGGATATACCACCAGCTGTATTACGAGTCCATTATACCCTACCGAACTCGTAATACTCCTGGTGGTATATCCGTCACATTTGGGACGGATTAACACCTCCTCCAAAGTTGTAATAACCCCCATTGTGTATTTGTGTACTACACAGCACAAAATGTGACTTTTAAAGTACATTATGGAATTAAACATGAAGTACCTTATCTTTTGTATACTGAAAATGGCACAAGGTTATTTTCTTTTCTTTAAAAAAGGTAGCATTGAATTCCAAATAAAATGAGAATTCGAAGATTCACAGCCCTGAAAACGTTCATTATTATAGGGCTTCCAGAGTATCTGGGTGCTGGAAGCGCAGGTTTAGCTTCATTTGTTTCTCGAATAGTGCTGCAGTAATTTTGTATGGATTTGTCACATTGGCTTTCCAAAGACTGCATTATGTTGGAAGGTATTAATTGAAAATTACACCACCGTGAACAACTTAAGTCCAACATTTAATTTAACCCTGGTGAAACTTTCTCCTACTACAAGAAAAATTGACAAAGTCAAGAAGTCTGTCTTTACTGTGCTAATGCGTGCAAGCACAGGTATGCTATTTACTTGCATCTGCATATTAAAACAAGAACTCTTGTCGTTAACAGTGTTTGTTTTATATTTATATACATTGGCTAGAATCTCGTTATATGACTTGAGGTTCAGGGTCTTGGTTTGGGGTTGGGTGGTAATGGAAAATCCTTCATCCATTGGAGGAAGTTAAATCAAGTTGAAAACACAGTGGTGGCATTTCCTCCATTATCCTAGTTCTCGGACTCATGTCTTCATTAGTGAAATGCGATCGTATACGAAAAATAACTATAATTATGGGGCTGTACATATCACATTCTGAGTAAATATTGACATCAATGGATTAAAGCTGACTTAGGGGGTCATTCCAACTCTGGCGGTCGGTGTTAAAGCGACGGCCAACCCACCAACAGGCAGGCGGTAAAAAAAATTGAATTCTGACCCTGGCGGGAACCGCCAACACAGCCCGCCACTTTAACACTCCGACCGCCACGGCGGGGAAAACAACCAGCGCGGCGGTCACCGCCAACAGACAGGCGGCAGACAATGTACCGCCCACCCTATCACGACCCACCAATCCGCCACTTTTTCCGATAAAAACACGGCGGAAACAGACCACGAATGGGAAAACGCTCACCTCTATACACTCCACGAGGAATCTGGACAGCATGGAACCCGAATTAAACATCCTACCAGCGATTGTCTACCTGCTCCTCTACCAGGAGCACGAACGCCGCCGCAGGAGACAACGGTGAGTACTGCACCTACGACACAGGGGAGGGGGGAGGAGAAAAGATTACAGGCACACACATACGCGACACCCCCCCCCCAATCCCCACACACCAATGCAGAGCAACAAGTCAGAGTTACACCCCCCAAACCCCCCGGAATAATTCAAAGACAAAATAAAATGATCATTAAAATAGAAGTATATTAAAGCATATTTGAACTTAAGTGAAATATTAAATTTATTAAAAAAAATAATCACAACATGAACAATGCATACATAGTCCAAAAGTCCGGCACATATTGGCTACATGCCATTGTTCGTGGGCCAATGTGCATAAACACATGGGCAAAGCCCGCACACGAGACCCGATTCCATTGGAGAGAACACTGCTGGGGCATCAGATAATAAAACCACAGGCACCTCAGGGGGAAGGGAAGGGGGGGCACCTCAGCCACATGAGTCCACGACGCCAGATCCACGAGGGGCCTCCATGCCCACTGTACCATCCTGGGGAGTGCAAAGCCACAGTCTCTCAAGTCTCTACAGTGGGTGGATTGCCCACTGTACCATCCTGGGGAGTGCAAAGCCACAGTCCATCAGGTGGATTAGAGACCCCACTGGTTATGGAGGAGGCATGGTGCCCAGAGTGCTTCGTGAAGCCCTGCCCGACACAGATCCGGCCCTGCCAATGGGCCAGCGGTGCTTGAGATGAAGGGCCCAGCGGAGCGGTGCTTGACAGGAAGGGCCCAGCAGAGCGGTGCTTGAGATAAAGGGCCCAGCGGAGCGGTGCTTGACAGGAAGGGCCCAGCGGAGCGGTGCTTGAGATAAAGGGCCCAGCGGAGTGGTGCTTGACAGGAAGGGGCCAGCGGAGCGGTGCTTGACAGGAAGGGCCCAGCGGAGCGGTGCTTGACAGGAAGGGCCCAGCGGAGAGGTGCTTGACAGGAAGGGCCCAGCGGAGCGGTGCTTGAGATGAAGGGCCCAGCGGAGCGGTGCTTGACAGGAAGGGCCCAGACTAGCGGTGCTTGAGATGAAGGGCCCAGCGGAGCGGTGCTTGACAGGAAGGGCCCAGCGGAGCAGTGCTTGAGAGGAAGGGCCCAGCGGAGCGGTGCTTGACAGGAAGGGCCCAGCGGAGCGGTGCTTGAGATGAAGGGCCCAGCGGAGGGGTGCTTGACAGGAAGGGCCCAGCGGAGCGGTGCTTGACAGGAAGGGCCAAAGGGCCCAGCGGAGTGGTGCTTGACAGGAAGGGCCCAGCGGAGCGGTGCTTGACAGGAAGGGCCCAGCGGAGCGGTGCTTGAGAGGAAGGGCCCAGCGGAGTGGTGCTTGACAGGAAGGGCCCAGCGGAGCGGTGCTTGAGAGGAAGGGCCCAGCGCAGCGGTGCTTGAGATGAAGGGCCCAGCGGAGCGGTGCTTGACAGGAAGGGCCCAGCGGAGCGGTGCTTGACAGGAAGGGCCCAGCGGAGCGGTGCTTGACAGGAAGGGCCAAAGGTTCAGCGGTGCTTCCCACGGCGGGGCCCTGTTCAGCGGTGCTTCTCACGGCGGGGCCCTGTTCAGCGGTGCTTCTCTTGGCGGGGCCCTGTTCAGCGGTGCTTCTCACGGCGGGGCCCTGTTCAGCGGTGCTTCTCACGGCAGGGCCCTGTTCAGCAGTGCTTGTCTTGTGTTCCTAGGGAACCAGATCTGGGCAATTATTCCCGCTCAGTCGCCATCCGACCTATCGCTTGCGGGGCCCTCCTGTGCTGGACTCCTGGGCCCCTGGGTGTCCTCCGTCACACCCCAAATGGGGCTGGTGGGGCCCTCCTGGGCAGCTCACCTGCTGCCGGACTTGTCCGCCCTGCTGCCCTTGCCCCCCTTGGCCGAATCTCTGGGGCCCTTGCCTCCCTTTGTGGATGGGCCAGGTGACGGTGCAAGGGTAGTGTCCTTGGGGGCAGGCGTCTCAGGCCTGTCGCGCCGGCCCTTCCCTTTCTTGGTTCTTTTCCGAGGGGGTGGGCTGGCTGTCCCCTTGCTGCTGGCCGATGTTCCTGCCCTAGGAGCTGGTGGACTCCAATAGCCCTGAACGATGGTCCTAGTAGGTGCAGGGCTTGTGGTGGCTGAGGTGCTGTTTGGACTCTTACGAGATGGAGGGGGTGGGTCAGGTGATGCAAAGAGGTTAATTTTGGAGAGGAACAACTTTTTAGGAGCAATGGGAAGGGTAGGTGCAGTGGGTATGGGAGTGGAGGAAGAGGATGTGGTTGTAGGAGAGTCAAGTGTGCTGTCTTTGGGTGCAGGTGCTTGTGCTGGAGGCTGTGGTGAGGTGGATGGCTGTTGGGTGGGTGGCTGCCGGCGTTTGTGTGGCTTGGAAGAGGGAGTGACAGACACAGTGGGAGAGGACACAGGGGACGTGTAAATGGCAGTGGGGGTGGTGACTGTACGTGTGCGGACTGTTCTGGTGGGTGTGCTGGTGATGGACGTACTGGCTGATGGTGGTGTGCATGCAGGTGTGAGTGGAGACGTCACAGGGAGGGAGGAGGGAGACAAGGAGGAGGGGGACACAGAGGAGGCAGTGGCTGTTGGCATGTCTGCATGTGGATGTTGCTTGGGTGAATGCTTGTGTGATCTGTGGTGCTTATGTCTGGATGAGCTGCCCTTGGGTGTTGAGGTGTGTGCAGGCTGGTCTGTAGGTGTGTCTGGGATAGGCAGAGGAACAGGGGAGTGGGACTGGGTTGAGGAAGTTGGAGGGGGGAGGCTAGAGAAAGGGACAATTGCTGCCGTCAGTGCTGAGGCCAGAGCGTTGAACGATCGCTGATGGGCAGCCTGACCCGAATGAATGCCCTCCAGGTATGCATTGCTCCGATGCACCTCCCTTTCTACCCCCTGGATGGCATTCAAAAGGGTAGACTGCCCAACAATGAGCGTCTGGAGGAGGTCAATGATCTCCGCACTGAGGGCAGCAGGGGAAACTGGGGCAGGACCTGAGGTGCCAGGGGCGAAGGAGATGGCCGGCTTCCTGCCCGAGCGGGCACGGGGCGGAAGCTGAGGGGCTGCTGGGAGGGCGGAGCTGGTGCGCTGGGTGGCGGCTGTACCTGTTGTTGTGGTGGGCACGGATGTTGCCGCCACCACAAGGGAGCTCCCTTCCGAGGACGTGTTGGTGTCGCTGACGTCTCCACGGGTCCCCGTTGTGGAGCCCCCCTCGCCCTCCGTCTCACTGGTTAACTCCGAGTCGGTTGCAGGGCCTTCCGGGGCCATGTGAGATGCAGCTCCCTCGTGCGCCGATGCCACTTCTCCTCCGCCTGATGATGCTAATGCACACATGAACAGGAAAACCAAAAAAAAGGGGGGGGGGGAAGAAAGAAAGACATGTTGAGTGCATGCATTGGCGGCACCGTTGGCGGAGAGGACAGACACAGAAGCCCCCTGCACTACGCCGCGCACTCAGGGTACACTACTCAATTATAGTGACTTGGCCTACAAGTCTATGGACGACAAATGCACACATAGGTGAGCCCGGGCCATAGATAGCTGTACTTAGCACCCTACAGAGGTGGGGGGTCGGGGCACAGGGCCATGTCTAACGGAGGGGCCTAGCCTACAGAAACCGCCCTGGCCTAGAGATAGCCACAGCCCTACTCCCCCACACAGATGCCTCCACTGTGCGCTAATATAGCGGGATGTGCTGATACTCACCCCCTTGTGTCTGCTGTGATGTCCTCACGCGCCCATCCAAATCGGGGTAGGCCACCGCCAGGATCCGGGACATCAGGGGGGTCAATTGACGACTGGCACCCCTCCTACGTTGGAAGGCCATCCCCAGCAGAGCCTCGACGGTCTTTCTGCTCCCGCGGCGGATGTCCTCCCACCTCTTGCGGCAGTGGGTGCCCCGTCTGTTGTGGACCCCCAGGGCCCGGACGTCGTTGGCGATAGCACGCCAAATGTCAATCTTCTGATGGGCGCTGACCTATGGAACATGTACAGGGTTGAAAAATAAATATCATCACTTTTCTGCATGGTCGATGTGCGCGGCCCTCCCTCCCCAACCTTGCCATGTGGCACATGCTCTCATCTGTCGTGCGTTGCACTCCACATTCGCTCCCCTCCCCACCATCTTACATCCACCCCACTCAACACAGGCGTAGCCCATACTACGTGCTCCCAGTGTACTTACCTGTTGGTCTGGAGGACCGTAGAGTAGCGCATACTGGGGGAGGACCCCATCAACAAGTTTATCCAATTCCTCAGATGTGAAGGCAGGGGCCCTTTCCCCAGTCGCAGCAGCCATTGTCTCTTCCAGACTGAGTTCACAGCAGCACTTGCAGTATAGGTCCTCTCCTGTGGATGATCAGGTCTCGAGTGATTAAGCAAGTAGAAAATGGCGGTCACGCCCGCGGCGGTGCGTACCGCGGTGGTGCGTACCGCGACCGCCGGCGCACATCGTCATTGGCTCCTGAGACCCATAGGGTTCAATGTTAACCAATGCTGCTTTGCGCCGCGGTCTTCGACCGCCTATCGCCACGGTGTGCCACGCCAGCGCATTGACCTCACATCCCATTGTCACACTTCACAGGTCAGGCAGCCGCCATTTCAAGGGCCCACATGGCTTAATTTCTACTGCGTCACACAGGCCTAGGCGTTGCATTGCCACTCATACAAGCCATTCAATGCATAGCGAATCGTGTTCTGTGCAAGCTGTGGTTACGTACCTGTGGGTTGCTTGACTCTGTGCTCCATGTTGTCCTTCCTAGGCACCGTCCGCTGGGACTTGCGAGGAGATGGAGGAATCCTCCCGTGTACAGACCGCTGGTGGACCTGTCGACAATGGAAGAAAGACATGTCATACTTACATACAGACTTGACCGAGCCACTATACAGGAACTGTGTGCCCAGCTGGAGCCAGACCTGATGTCCCCCATTCGCCAACCCACAGGGATTCCCCCTCTGGTGCAGGTTCTGTCAGTACTCCATTTTTTGGCAAGTGGATCATTCCAAACAACAGTGGCCATATCATCAGGGATGTCTCAGCCTATGTTTTCTAAGGTTTTGTCCAGAGTGTTGTCTGCCCTGATGAAATACATGCAGAGCTACATTGTTTTCCCTGAGGTGGGCGATTTGGCTACAGTGAAGGGTGATTTCTATGCCCTTGGACATATCCCCAACATCATTGTTGCCATTGATGGGACCCATGTGGCCTTGGTTCCCCCCAGTGGAAGTGAGCAGGTGTACAGGAACAGAAAAAGTTATCATTCTATGAATGTCCAGGTGGTCTGTTTGGCTGACCAGTACATCTCCCATGTGCATGCCAAGTTCCCTGGGTCAGTGCATGACGCGTACATCATGCGAAATAGCAGCATCTCTTATGTGATGGAACAGCTACAGAGACACCGTGTGTGGCTAATAGGTGACTCTGGTTACCCCAACCTGTCATGGCTACTTACCCCAGTGAGGAATCCCAGGACAAGGGCAGAGGAACACTACAATGAGGCCCATGGGCGAACTAGGAGGATTATAGAAAGAACCTTCGGCCTCCTGAAGGCCAGGTTTAGGTGCCTGCATATGACAGGGGGATCCCTAATGTACTCACCAAAGAAGGTGTGCCATATCATTGTGGCCTGCTGTATGCTTCACAACCTGGCTTTGCAATGCCAGGTGCCTTTCCTGCAGGAGGATGGTCCAGATGGTGGTGTTGTAGCAGCTGTGGAGCCTGTGGAGAGTGAAGAGGAGGAGGACGACAGGGACGACACAGACAACAGGGACACAGTGATACAACAGTATTTTCAGAAGCACACAGGTATGAATCAACCACACCATTTAACATTTACTTAAAGTCTCCTGCCTCTCTACTGTCTGAGTTCCCCCCCAGTTCCTGTTAACTGAGTTGTGACTTTCCCTTCCGTTTTCAGAGCTGCGGGCCCCACTGCGTGACCTCTGCTTTGTTTGCCCATGGACTACAGCTGTGTGACAGTGGTATGTTGTCATCACAATGTAACTGAAATTTTTGGCACCGTTATGTCTAAAACATTTGTTAAAAATTCAAGCAGACTCCAGATTTTTTTAGTGCAAGAAGTGATTTAATTAAAGTGCTAAATTTAAGGAACATGATTGTAAAACGAGGATGGGTGATGGTGGAGTAATGTCCATGGCAGAGTCCAGTTCTCAGTCGCACAGGTGCATTGTCCATATGCCTGTGGAAGGATGGAGCAGGGGCAGTTCAAGGTTGGACAGTGGGATGACATCAGGGGGTATCGTTTGCTGGCGGGGTTCTTGGCATCCTACTCTGTCTTCTTGTGAGATCTCAGGTTCCGCTTGCAGGGTGGTTCTTCTTCTGCAGGAGGTGGGGTTCTGGTGGCCTGTCATTGTGTGGGGGCCTCCTGTCCACTAGCGCCGGCGGAGGTGGTAGGCTGTTCCTGGTCCAGGCTAGTGACAGGGGCCCTTTGTGGTGCCACATGGTCCCGCAATGTGGTGACTATCTGGTTGAGGGCCACTACGATGGTCCCCATTGCGGAACTAATGTTCCTCAGTTCCTCTCTGAACCCCATGTACTGTTCCTCCTGCAGTACCTGGATCTCCTGGAACCTGGCCAGTACCGTAGCCATCGTCTCCTGGGAGTGGTGGTATGCTCCCATGATGGAGGAGAGGGCCTCTTGGAGAGTCGGTTCCCTGGGCCTGTCCCCCCCCTGTCGCACAGCAGCCCTCCCAGCTCCCCTGTGTTCCTGGGCCTCTGTCCCCTGGACGGTGTGCCCACTACCACTGCCCCCAGGTCCCTGTTGTTGTTGGGGTGGTGGGTCAACCTGGGTGCCCTGTAGTGGTGGACACACCGCTGATTGACGTGTCCTGGGGACAGAGGCATGGGCCCGCTGGGTGGGAGCTGTGCTGGTGTTCCCAGAGGGGGTTAGGTCTGGTGTAGCCTGTGGCTGTCTGTGGGGAACCGACTGTCCCGAGGTCCCCGATGGGCCGGGCTGGTCATCAGGGTCCAGGGAGACAGAGCTGCTGTCGTCACTGGGGGCCTCTTCTGGGGGTGGGATGGACATCTCTGGACCCTCCGTGGCGGTGTGGTGGCGTTCGGGTCCTGCTGTGTGTGGCATTTCGTGTAATGGGTGGGTGACCGTGTCCCCCAGTGCTGGCATTCCCTTGTGGGGGCTTTTGTGACGGTGGCTTGTGGGGGTGATGGGTGTGTGCAGTGGGCATGCTTTGGGGATGGGTGTCCATGCTTTGGGGACGCACGCAGGGCAAGGTTTTGGGATGGGTGGGATGTGATGGTGAGCCATTTGCAAGGAGTTGGTGTGATGGGGGTGGGGGTAAGGGTGGGGGTATGATTTGGCATGCAGGTGGGGTGGGGGGAATGGAGTAGTGAAGATTTGACTTACCAGAGTCCATTCCTCCGCCTACTCCTGCGAGGCCCTCAGGATGCAGGATGTGCAAGACTTCCTCCTCCCATGCTGTGAATTCTGGGGGAGTAGGTGGGGGTCCGCCGCCAGTCTTCTGCACCGCAATGTTGTGCCTTGATACCATGGAACGCACCTTCCCCCGTAGGTCGTTCCACCGCTTCCTGATGTCGTCCCGATTGCGTGGATGCTGTCCCACTGCGTTGACCCTGTCCACTATTCTGCTCCATAGCTCCATCTTCCTGGCAATGGTGGTGTGCTGCACCTGTGCCCCGAAGAGCTGGGGCTATACACAAACTATTTCCTCCACCATGACCCTGAGTTCTGCGTCAGAGAACCTGGGGTGTCTTTGGGGTGCCATGGGGTGGTGTGGATGAGGTGAGGGGTGATGTTTGTGTTGTAGAGTGTGGTGAGTGTGGTGGTGTATGGTGTTTTGTGCGTGGAAATTGTGTGGGTGATGTTGTGATTTGCCTCTGTGTGATGGTCTACTCTATGCTGTGCTCTCTCTCTGTCCTTCACTCGCAATTGTGGTCGTAGGGGTTTGTGGGTGATGTGGGTGTGTGTTTTATATTTAATTGGGTGTGTGGGAGTGGTGTGTGTATGTGTCTCAGGTGTGTATTTTGAATTATCCAATGTGGTTGTGTTTTGTAAAGGTGTGTGTATTTTGACCGCAGTGGTGTGTACCGCCAATGGAATACTGCGGTTGAAAGACCGCTGCAGGGATTTGTGGGTCGGAATGGTATGGGCGTATTTCTGTTGGCGTGGTTTGGTCATCGCCAGTTTCCCGCTGACCTTTGGTTTGGCGGACTTTTGTGGATGTCGGGTTTTTGGCGGTTTGCCAGTTGCGGGTCAGAATGACCGTGGCGGTTTACCGCGGCCGCGGCGGTGTTATGGCGGCCTTCTGGCCGGCGGTAAGCGACTTTTACCGCCGAGGTCAGAACGACCCCCTTAATGTTGTTGATGGTGTAAATGCAAAACACGTATGGGTGCAAGTGAAAGACGATCTATCTTTGTTTGTGTCAGCTTCTGTGACAAGACTAGGCATAAAGCATGGTTGACTTTGGTTGAATGATGAAGGATGTGCACTTTAGATTTTTCCATTTGCATTTTGGTATTGCAACCCCAAGCTTTAGAGGATGGTGTTCAAATCAGACCCTGGCTTTAAGCTTAGAGGCCACCAATGATTACGTATATAGGGCATGAGCTTGGCATATACATATTCTTAGGGAGGGATGTGCCAGTGAAGCACTGCACTGTGTGACTGACCCCACCTCACTCAGAATGTGCTCCATATTTATAAGCATTCGATCGACGCATTCTGCTAGGGGTGTACTAAATGTTGACTGCTTATGCTCAGTTTGTCCCTATACGTTCTAGACTTGGTTTCTTATTTACAATAGAATTTAGAAAACTTAAGAATATAAGCAAAAACGTATTATTAAGAAAGGTATGCTAACATCTACAGGATGCAGTTGGCACATAGTCAGCATTACTTAACTTTGTATTTATTTCATTTGTGTTAAGCTACAATGCTAGAGTATTTCGAGGTTCAAGGCACACAGCAAAACAAAAATAAACAAAATACAAATATTACAATTATTATGCACTTTAAATAGAAACATATGTATTTTAAATGCACAGACATGAATGAGACAGCCAATGACAGCTTGTGTATCTTCCATTAATGTTATTTGAAATATCAGGCCTCTTCTGAACATTCTCTTTTTCTAGTATAATGCTTCATTAACGTTTTGGACTTTTTCACTGGACTCACTTATAAAATGTCATCCTGTAGGGAAATGTGAATAAGTTCTTGTTTGCGTGGATGTGCTGTTTGTCTCAGACATACATGCCTGCACATGTCTGGACTATGTGTATAAGATACGGAAGAAACAGTTGTCTACCTCGTGAATATTTAATATTCATACATGTCCTAGAAATCATGTCATGCAAAAAACCTTGGCCATCACTGTCTCAAAACTCTTTGTGCTTCAGTGTCCCTTTGGCGCTTTGTGTCTTACAGCCTAAATAGCTGGCCTATATACAGTGTCACAACAAAGCACTATGGTCTCCAAAGTCCACGGCGTTCTTGCAGCTCTTACAGTGAATCAAATACACTGCAGTTGTCAACATCTCTCTCCATCACCGCGGTCCTCTCGGCTAATCAAGTGTCACATGAGATCAAACGCAAGGCAGGACTCTAAGTGCTGTGGATGTGTTTCTGTGTCCTACTCGCTAGAATCCGCTGAGGGCACTCGGATTCCCATTGGCAGGGAACAGGAAGTGCAAAGGGAGCTGCTCGCCGATGTTTCTTGTCGCAGGGTTTAGATTTGGTTGTGCTTCACAGTCTTGTGTTTCAAGCGTTGATGTTTTCCTGTCTTAAAAGAATGGCGCTATGGGAAAACAGATGTGTGCCTGGAGTAGCGCCTTAGGGCCCAATTCTCTTCTTGCACGTGTACATGTATATGATGTAGTTTACCAGAGAATGTCAATCATGTGCGGACATTATTCATCAGCGTTTCGCCGGTGCAAATTCTGTATCGTACAATCCGTCTTGCCGCATTCTACCACATTTCAACAAACATTGACAATGTCAATAGGCACTTCTTTAAAGGAATGTTGTATGGTAATGTAAACCATTTCAAAAGATAGCATAGGACTGGATTCGCATTCGTGTGGAAGCCAAAAACTGTAGAATATTGAGGTAGGTTAAACGGTCATATGACAGGTGCACTGTCAAGCTAGACCTAAAACTCCATGTCAATCAATCAATCAGTATTTGTAAAGTGTGGCTAATCACCCATTAGGGTCTCAAGGCGCTGGGGGGGAATGGCCTCATCCGAAGAGCCAGGTCTTGAGGTTCTTCCTGAAGAGGGTGAGCGATGGACTTTGTCTGTGGTGCAGGGAGAGGTTGTTCCAGCTCTTCGCTGCAATGTAGGTAAAAGATTGTCCTCCATGGGTGGTTTTGCAGATGCGAGGGACGATGTCCAGGGCCATCTGGGCTGAATGGAGGGATCTGGCGGGGGTTTGGAAGGAAACGTGGTGGTTCAGGTAGGCTGGTCCTTGGTTGTGTGTGGCCTTATACATGTGGGTGAGAAGCTTGAAGGTTATTTCCTCCTCGACCGGTAGCCAGTGGAGGATCCTCAGGTGTTGGGAGATGTGTTCTCAGTGAGGGAGATCCAGAATGAGTCTGGCAGTGGGGTTCTGGCATTGGTTAATGACCATCCCCCTCCCTTCTATGCTGCTGCCAGAGACAAACACCAAAAGTGACTTGGTCATCTAAGACAATTTTACATTTTAACAATGTCATGTATGTGCCCCTTGAAGTTCAAGCGCAGGCAGCTGAATAAATAAACAAAAAGTATCATATCTATTTGGAGAGCAAACACTGTTTTTCGGAGGCAGACAACTTCTGCCCAACCAAAACATACACTCCTGGCCCCAACATTTAGATGGGGCCAAAGTCTCCCCCTATTGATGCACTCATACTTGTCTGGTATCAGCAGCGCAGTCAAAGCATATCATAAAAATGAAACCTGGGTATACATGCATTTCTAAAGTAACAATGGTTCAACTGGTTTAATGTTGAAAAAAGCCTCTTGTCTAAGTAATTAGTATTCATCAGTTTGTTTTGATAGGAGTGGATAGATGAAAATAATGTGAATAAAAAAGTTACCAATCCAATAGAAATGAGACAAAAAACACATAGGATGATTTGAATACAATATCATGATCATTGTGTAAAAAATGCTCAATTGTGTTTGTTATGTTTCTCATTTCACTTGACTGTCTGATGGTGATTCATTGTAGCTATCAATGACTAGAAGTAACAATTATTTTATTATTTATTGAAGGCATTACCAGATAGGGACTGCAGGTTAATTTTCTATAGTAAATCCTGTTTGTATAGCCTCACCAGATCACCACATCAATAATCAATTGCCTTCTCGTCCATCTTCCTCATCCCAGTCTTATTGGGTTTTTCTCATCTTACCTATATAAACCCTACTTTTCATGCATTCAAAATGTTACTATTTTCCTAATCCATAGCTTTGTCCTCCTCCAACTAGGTGCCTGATTAAATGGGATCCCTGATAATTCCTGCTTTTTCTGTCTCATGCCACACACACCACACTTATTCCTAGCCACAGTATAAGGTAAGCCACATTTGTTTTGAGTCTCTTTAGATATAAGATATTTCTATCTTGCTAGATGCCCTTCTCTTCGTGCTTCAGCCGCAGTAGAAGAGAGTGAGGCGGGATTTATTGCCTAGCAGGGTGAAGAACTATGGGTTCTGCTTCAGTGGTTCTTTACTAATGTTGTTCCTGCATCTGCCTTCTTGTCTGCCCTTGCAGTTTATAAGTGTGGACATGCTGTTTCAGTCATCCAATATGGGGTTAATGGGGCTTAGGCTGTGCTCTTGTGAAGTGATTAATGAGTGCCTGCACCCACACCCATCAGGTATGGGACAGAAGAGAGTCTGTTTTCTCTCCGATAGGTGTCCTTGTCCACAGCCTCAGCATTTATCTGATTTAATGGTGATAGAGGTTTGAGAAGATTTCAAGGCTGTGTGATAGATTTCAAGGCTCTGTTATATTCAATATATTTAGAACCAGTAATAGACACAGGAAGTTTTTTCTTGGTTGTTGCAGTGGGAGAGAGTAGTTTGCCCTTTTACTGTAACCAATGGAGAATAAAAGAATACAGCACAGGATGTTGTACCAGTAAATATTTTCTTCCAGTGCTTTGTTGAAGCAGTTTCTTGACCACACTCTTATTGCTGATTTGAATACCCTGGCATTACCTCTCCCTACCTAACAGCTAAGAGGGAATGATCATCAGAATTCATATCAGTACCTGGATGTTGAAGAAAATCCAGACCAGAGGATCAGGCATGTTGAGGGTGCCAAACTAATAGTTGTCTCTGGGGATGATTCTCAGAATCAAGACATCCCTCACATGTGGATTACTTTTTTTTCAGTAACATATAATGGAACTCATAGTCTTTCTTTATATGGAGCAATTTGCAAGGCCTTATACAAAGGAGGTAGAACGTCCTGTGCTAGAGTTTTGGCCAGAGTCTATACCTTTTTAGGCCTTGAAAAATCATTAAAATGTTACTAGACCTGCAGGTCGAGTAATTTTAAATCATCTACTCGACCTAACTGTAATGTACTTGACCCGTAAACGGGTCTCAAATTGTGTGATCCTAGGCAAATAGTTTACAGAGTTGCCTTTTTCTTCATTTTCACATATGATGGCACCTTCAAATATGTGAGCTTAGCATTTCTGCAGTCCAAAAACCCTCTTTTGTTTGATTAAGTAGAATAAAGTTTGCTGCATGCTTCACAAGAATTTAGCCCACATATAGGGGGCACATGCCTCTTTTAGTTTACTAATAGCATTGCCATCAGGGCAGGAGTGTTTCTCAGTTTGTTAAAACACTCAGGCCCATATTTATGAAAAGTGGCGCTGCACCTAGTGGAGCGCCACCTTTCTTGTGCTCATCAGCGCTCCCCTAATGCCACCATGTGTGGGCCATATTTAAAATATGGCACACCTTGGCCGTAGTCAGGTGGACTAGCATTATCATTTTTTACACTAGTCTGGTGCTTTGCAGGACTAATGCCAAAAAGTATGACCCCAATCCTGCAAAGCAACCTAGAGGCCCTTTGAACACAATGGGAGCCTTTTTTTAACGCCTGCACTTAGCATGCGTTAAAAAATGCTAATAAAAGTGGCATAGATTCCTTTGCACCATTTTTACGGCCCCCCTAGTGATGGAATGCCTCCCTTTGCATACATTATGCCTGGCGCAGGCATAATGTAGTGCAAGGGGTTACAAAGAGGCACAATGCAAGCATTGTACCACTGTGTAAATATGGTGCAGCGTTTTTGCCCTTCCAATGCCACATTAGCGTAAAACAAATTACGCTAATGTGGCGTTGGAATGGCGCTAAGCCACCATAAATCTGGGTCTCAATTTTAATGAATATATTACTAAACCATTATGTGGTAGCATATTGCCATCTACACACAGTAAATTTCCAAGAAATGTCCAAAAACCTCTCCACTAACTTGCAGCTTTACTGATAAAACTATATAGTGTATTAACAATCTGTAAAAATTGGGTTTCAGAAAACATATCCTTTGCACATCAACACGTAAAGTATTATCATTTGTTTTCATCCTGTTAAAATATTTTTTTCATCACACAGAAATATAAAAAATGGGCTTTCACAACTATGAAATATATTTTGTAATGTTTGCACAGTTGACTTAGTCATTTAAATATTGTGTGTAAAGAAAAGCCTGGCCCCCCATATCCTTTTATTTTACATTCCAAACAGCTGGTCACACAGTTCACCTTACAAAATCCTGGAACTCTGCAGTCAGAAGGAACATTTATTGTAAGAAAAACTGACTTTTGACCTTTGTCTGTGAACACAGAGAAAATGTGATATAAGAACAAGATTTAAAGGCATCTTTTATTGCCCCTCTACTTTTCAACTGAACAGAACACCTGTTCCTCGTCAACTCACCAGAAATGGTGAGTAAGTCCTAGACCTGATCAAAGAAGACTCGCATTAGCAAGTGGATAAGTAGGTTTTTCGAGCCCTGCTTTGCCAACTTTGGCAAATGCTATCTTCACAGGGAACTATCATCTCAGAGAGTATGATCAATACAGATATTGCTGAAAAGAGAGTGGATTCAGCTGGTAAGACAGGTGCCAGAGAACAGTAAGTCTGCTTTATCTCTGACATATCCTTTGATTACCTATGTGTGTGTGGTTGCAGGTCCACCTAGTACTTCAATAGCTGTCTTTACCACATTTGGAATAGATCCATGTGAGTGGATAATTCCCAGACATCTGGTACCAAATGCTCAGTTAGAGATCAGAAGTTAATGGCCCCAATCTTATTCCCATCGGTGGTACAGGAGTTACATGTTGATGTTCTGTTTCATAATCATCTTCTAAGAACATAAACCTGAAATTGTGAAGAAGGTGCCATGGCCAGAGGGCTCCTTTTCTTCTAACTCTCAGCTCTTGCTCTCCAGCTCCCTACCTACTGCTCTAAAAAAGCATGATTATCATCTAGTGGAGGCTCTCCTTCTATTCATTTTGGAAGACTAGAAGTTATCTTTAACAGATTTGTGGATGATGAAGGTCCAGAATAGCTGACTTTTCTGGATGACCCACACACCCACATTCGTCTCACATGGACTCCTCTTTGTCATCCTTATAGCAGGGCCCTCTTTCACAGCTTAAAAGATTTGTTGCACAAGGCTTCAATAATTCTAGTAGCCAAATAAGACCAGGGGTTTGGTTATTATTCAATCCTTTTTGTCATCTGAAAGCGTTCAGGAAATTGGGATTCTATCATTCATGGACTTAAATAGAGTAAATCAGTCCCTTCGACACACATAATTCACAACAGTAACTCTGCAATTAACACTTGACCTTGAACCTCCTTGAATCTTTTGGCTGTATACATACATATTGCAGTCCAAACTGGGTAGCATAAGTATCTAAGATGCTATGTTGTGGGATGTTATTACCACTTTCAGATCCCCACTGGTCATTAGGTTTTATTCCAGTGGTCCAGGTTATTCCAAGCCTGAATAATTGGTAAATTTGTTCTTCTTTTACCAAAGAACGTGAATATATTCATCTATCATATTAAGACCTGCATTCCCACAGGTTCTCTTGAACCACAGTGAGTCCTATCTCATTTCATCTTAGTCCCTGTAGTTTATGAGGGCAGTTTTCTGAAAAGGCTTGGCACAGGCTCTTTTCTCCTCCCAAGAAGATGAAACTTGTCTTTGGCCTGAGATTGTATTCATGTTCAAGGTTGATGGCAGACTGTTTCTTAGTGATCCCAATGTCTCAAGCACATTGCCAACCACTTTTTAGCCATCTCTTGAACCTCTGGTGCCCTTAGCCAGGGGGCTATGAATAAATTATGCCAGTGCTGCCTCAGTACACCAAGATCTTCACTGGTGGCTGGTTTGGAGCCATCTGGACAGGAAAAACCCACTGACTCCCCAGCCACTGGTAGTAATAACCACCAGTGCTAGCAGTAGAGGGCAACCCTCGATTCAGTGACTGTATAGGGACTTTGAACTTGAGAGGAGATGGTCCTGTCCTTCCTGCAATTATGGAGAAGTGGTGGCAATCCAATAAGCTTTCTTATACCCGCTGTCTTATTCAGGGTTTGTTGGGGTAAGAATCGACAACCAGGTGGCCCAGGTCTATATGTCCATATGTCTACCTCATGGGGGCAAATAGAGGAAACTAGATAGATGTAAATATTACACTTACTTTCAGGTGTTGATGTGTTGATGTGTGTGAGAAAGACCTGCCTGTTAAATCACTTCCTTGCAGTGTAAGGTGTGTTGAATGTTTGAAGCTTTTTTAAAACCATTACACATTATGCACATTGTAAAAATAATGAATAAAGGCATCATTTAAAATAAATGAAATCTACTTTTTATACATTATCATAAAATAATACAAAATGTAGTTCAATTTTTTAAAAAAAATAGTTACAATATAACTTTGGAATAAATTATTTTACCATTTTGTCTATGTTGTGATAGTGTTATTTCCTACCTCCATTGATATATACAAGAGTGTGTTGCACTAGCAATGATGTGATTGGTTGTGTGTGATGCTTGACTTACTCCATTGCTTGGCTGGAGTAGATATGAGTCTTTTTAGATAGTAGTACTACTGTACTATTTCTTAGAGTTAGTGCAATTATCTTACTCCTATGTGGGTATATTTCAGTTGTGTGCATACCTATCCCCAAACCCTTCCTTACCTTTCCCTAAATACCCCCACATTATTGTACCATTTTCAAATTTTCCAACCATTCCACCTGGTCCCCAACATATTTACTACACGTGGTTGAGATCTCCATATAGAAGAGATAGGTGAGATGGCGGCTTCTGGCTAGAGGCATGTGTGTAACATTTGTGAGTACAGGAAGTAGTATTACTTCTATTAGTCAACATTTCTGAATAAGATCTGTAATGTCATCATAACTAAAACATAATAGTGTATTTTGTAAAGTGTGTGGCTAGCAAGAAAGTATAATAAATTAACTAATACCATTATGTATACCATTACAAACCAAAAGTACCCAATAGTTAATCTAACTGCCTGGGTGCTGATATCCATGGTGAAATCAGCTATATGCAAGAAAGTACTGTTTTTAAAGGACGAATAACCTCACCCACCATAAGGTGGCATGTTTTATTATAGGTATGCCAATGACTGACTTTTGTCATCGGCATAGGCCACAACCTTGCTGAGCAGGGGAGCACTTCTCTCAATTTATTATTCTAACATGCCTTCTGTGAAAAGGTGTAGTGATGGTAGACCTACCAAAAGGTGTGTATGAGAGTAAGAAGGCTATTTGCATAACCTGAAATACAGAGAACTATGTTCAAAATGCCTCATAATGGGCAAAAACCTCCCTCTGAGGTATATATATATGAGGAATATTTAAGGAACTACTTTATATATATATATATATATATATATATATATATATATAAAGTAGTTCCTTAGCTCACTACTATATGCAATCTCTCAACTGAAATGGCCATCTTGATGCAGGCCTGGGAGCAAGCCGTGACAGTTCCTCTCCTGCAAAAAACTACATTTGACCCTAATGATTTAATTAGTTATAAGACCCAAACCTTTACTGCCTCTTCCCTCGAAAACCTTAGAAAAAGCTATTAGTGGGGAATTATCTCTATTTCTAGAGAAGAACAATCTTCTAGATGTTTCTTAATCCACATTTGGTCATAGCCATAGTACAGAATCAACCCTTATGGCAATCACTGATCAAATCAGATTTACCCTGTGCAAGGGCAGTTCATCTGCCCTTGAGCTCGTTGACCTCCCTGTAGCATTTAACACTGTGTCTCATACTGTGCTCCTAGCCTGCTTAGCAGACCTGTGTATCTGTGCTAAGGCTTTGAATCTGCTTTATTCATTCCTTTCTGGCATAAGCCAGACAGTGCTCTGTCATTCATTTTCATGTAAACTCTTTACAATACAACATGGAGTACCACAAGGCTCTTAACTGAGTTCCACCCTTTTAAATTTGTTGATAGGCATAGAAACAATGTCAAGGTACTCCATGATATGTGGCAGCATAACAACAATCTCGCCTTGCTATTGTTTATTCCACTCTACATTACCTCCCCGTCAATGCCAAGCCAGAAGTACGTGGTCCAGCAGGCCCTGCAACCTAAGCCTGAAGCAACTGATTGACAGATGACAGGTGGGCTGACTTGTAGCCCATAAACAAATCCACCAAACAGGAAAGATACAGATCGATTCTCCCGATAGGCAGTAAACCACAATGGTCCTATGAAATTGGTCCCTAATAAAACACATTTGACCTGATGGGTACGCCTTTCTAAAATACCATAACGTTAGATTCCACATGAGACTAGGAACACACAGTCAATCAGGACACAGCACACACACCATACGCAGTGATCAAGTGCTCCCCATGCCGGACATCTGGACATGTTAGATACTGACCCACACTATGTCCAAGAAAGATCAAGGCCCACCTGCGCCCAGATGGTCAAATATATGGCCTCATGACTAGGCCTGGATTCCTTTTTCAAAAGATGTATTCAATTGTTTTATTTCAGAACAAGCCCATGCATAAAAAAATGCTCAAAGCTCTGTAACTTAGAGAGAGTCATCAGACCCCGATTCTGTACTGTGCTCTCCCGGCCATTGCAGGTAACTAAACAGACTATTCCTGCTTTGCCAGATGCCTCTTGTCTTTCATTTCTTTAAGGTAAATTCGAGCAACATTTTGGCAAGCCAGCCAGGAGTGATTGATCCTCTCAGCCTAGACTGCAGACAAAAGAAGGGGACCTCACCCGTATGGATTCATATCTGTGCAACAAAGTCAGGTAAGCAGACACTAAGTAACAACACAAACAAAATAAAATGATGGAGGGAGTGTCAAAACTTTTCAAACACTCACCCGTAATCACAGATTTGGGTTTAAGGTTGCTCTTGGCCAAGGAGGGCCTGTTGTTGTTCCTTCTGCTCTGTGCAAATTTTTGCTAACTTTGTTGTAGGTCCAATATTGACAGACTATGAGGTTCACTTGGTCCCTTGGACAAGGTAATAATTTGTTAACTGTTCTTTTTCTTTACGTTCGCTTCATTTCCATTTTGGTTTCCTCTCTTTTCTCTTCATTTACATTGTGGTTTTCAATTGATGCATTTTTTGGTGCTGATAGACTGTTGCAACTATAAATCATGTTGAAATGCTATGTCGCGTTAAGCGTTTTTATGTGCATACAAGGAAATCACTATCTTTCTCTCACAAAGATTTATTCTATACCTACTAATCTGCTGCTAAAATGGTTTGCAATGTTTAATTTAACCATTGCACTATTTTACAGGTTGTAATTCTTCATATGCGTTGTTTTATGTATTGTCAAAGTCTATTTGATGCATCTCTTTCTAAAGTTGAGCTCATAGCTAGTAGTTATTGCCAGCATAATCTTGTGTACATATTTCCCCACAATTAGAACAGGATTTAGGACCATTTAAAACTGTTAGAACTGTACTAGTCCCTTTAAAAGGTTCCCAGCTCATCATGGAGTCACCGTTAAGCCACATGCAAACTAGATTCCCCATGCAGGCTAAAAAGCGAGATGAATAATGCTGTGAATGGCACACACATTCCCTTGGCGAGAGGTGGGAACTTTCAACACCAACACAATAGAAGACACAAGGACACACATTCAGACAAAATGTGTAGGGCAGAAAAAGGCTAAAAGAGAATTACTATTAGAACTAAAGGCCATCTTGAAGGTAGCCCAGACTTGCAACCACCCAGAGCTGCCTGTCAGTGCTAGGGGAGTCATTGTGCACCTGTGCTGGGGAAAGGGCTGGAATGTGCCTTTTGGGATAAATACGGAACACCCCTGCCCTTTTCCTGGGATTCAGCACAGCCAGGTGACTTGCTGCATGTGCCACATCCCAATAAATATACAGCTTAGTGACTAGACCTCAGTAATTCCCTGTACCTAAGCAACCCCTGAGCCATTAGTCAAATGCAATGACATGTTATTTTAGACATTCCAAAGCACAAATCAGTTTCATTATCTTTGAAACTCTTGCATTGGCTACCGATACTAAATGAACTGATGTTCAAAGCTCTGTGCATATTCACAAAACTCTTCATAAGGAAGGAGTTTTATATATCATAGGTACATTTGGCTTGTACATACCTTCACACAGTCTAAATTCTGATCACCTGTATAATGCAGGAATTCTTACCTTCCATCAAGTTTATATGGGAAGTAGTCAACTTCCTATTCGTTTAGTGGCCAAGCTGTGAAATTCCCTTCTTCCTACCATTAACACATCAAAAATCTCTTCTGTTCAGAAAAACAATAAAGTGTGGCTGTTTCAGTACAAGTCTTAACACAAATGGTGCCTCAGAATAATTTCTAGAGCACTAGGCTGGTAGTGCCAAGAGGCCTTATGGTATAAGTATGCTTTATACATCGAATTTCATTCATTCATTCATCTTGGGTGTCTTCTCGTAAAGCTAACGCCTTTTTTCCTACTGTACATATACATTTTGGCACATAATTAAAAAGAGTTGATGATTGCAGTATTTTCAGCCAATTGCGAGCTTTGTGTCCAAACATTATAGCCTCAGTTTTTGAGATATTTAGCTGTAATTGGTTGGAATGCATCCAGGTTCAACATCATTGAGAAGATGTTGCAATTGAAATTTTGAATACGGCTGCATAAGAAGTGGAGACAGCTGCATAACATCTGCATATGCTTGAATCTGTACATTAATGCATTAAAATAAGTCAAATAATGGGAACGCGTATGTGTTAAAAAGCACATGTGACTAAATTAAACCCTATGGGACTCCACAATCTGTAGGATAGGATATAGACTATCCCCTTCGTCTCTCGGTAAGAGAATGTTTAGAACGACATTGAACCATTAAGGTTTTTTGGACATGCTTGTGCCACATTGGCAATGTACTCAAGGCAATGTATAATATGTGTCAAAACTCAGGGGCTTATTTACAAGCCCTGTGCACCACCTGAGCATCACTTCTTTTGACACTCTAGTGGCGCACAGTGCAAACCCATATCTACAAGGCCATATAAAGCCACACTGCGTGGCTTTACATGGCCTTGTAAATATGGTGTGAGGCAATACAGCACAAGCCACTGCATTGCCTCAAACTGAATCAGGGAGGCCTGCCATGGGTGTTGGTGTGGCTGTTCCCACTTAACACCCATTGTTTTTGACAGTGCTCCATATTTACAACAGAGCACAAACCTGGGGTGGCACCAAAAACATACTCCCCCCCAGAGCAGGTGTAACAAGGAGAAATGTTCACATTTTTCCTCTTTTGTTCCTCTTTCCATTTGTGCTGCATTCTGCAGCACACATAGAATGAGGAAAATGCCTCTCATGATTGCTTTTGTGCAGGAAGGTGTCCATTCCTTCACAAAAACAATTATGCAACATGGTGCAAGGGTGCCTTTATTGGTGCTCGGCTGCTAAAAGGCTTGCAGCACTGTCCTACACTAAAGGTTTGAAAATAAGGCTCTCATTGTGTGAGACACTGACTGGCTAAAGTCTCATTGCTGTATGTAGCCACAAGCTAGTTGAAAGAGAAGTTCAGCTTGCTGGTCATTACAAGATATATGATTCACAATTTATTTAGTTTTTCTGCTGCAAAACAAGCCTGATAGTAATGCAGAGTCACCATACCAATTAAGTTAGAGGCATGTAATTTTCAAATCTCTACTTTTCATCCCGCTCTATTTATATGTCCACTATAAGTTCATTTATACATGGTTCGTTCCTAAGACCGCATAGTAAAAACAATTAGGTTACTCATCAAGGTATGTGCAGTTGTTTAAAAAAGTAGCTAGATTGATCTGACTCAGATATTCCACTTTCCAATGGCAATAAAATTAACACTAATTTGATGCATGCGTGTGTACATGTGCTTTATATAATGTTTTTCTGGCTTATGAACTCCAAGACAATGAAAAAACTATTACAATATATATTTTCAGCAGATGTGACTGGTCAGCCACATTTAGTTGGTGATTTCCCTGATTGCTGATGCAACATTTATTCTGCTTAATCCTGAATTTGACATTTTAGGCTACAATTAACTCTTGTGTCTGCCTCATGCATTCTAACATTTTCACACACTTGCGTCTCTTTTTGGCATACAGATGTATGCAAAAACTATTTTTTCTGAGATGCAAAGATTCCTTCTGGTGTTCTTGAGCCTCCCTCCTACAAGCTTTACTACTTGAATAATTTTTTCCTCTGACAAGCCTTACTATTTGACACATTTTTCCAGAGAAATGCATCCTGTGAAAGCTAATCAGCTGCTTTTCTGTTCGTCTGGGCATCAATGTTGATGCCTGTCTTCTGCTGATTACTCTTCTTTGGAGTCTTAGATAAAATTTTCATGTAGGGTACACGTCAGGGTACACATTGTCCTCTTTCACAATGGCATCTATTTCCAATTTTACACTTCGATCAAAAAGTATCAATGTTAAAGTAGTTCCTGTTTGTTCAAAGCAAAGTGGCTGGTAATTTACAGAAAAACAAAGTACCCACTTGCATAATTATATGTTGTACTTGTATCAGTGGTGTATTTGCAAAATCCATCTTAGAAACATATGTACTGTATTTGCTTGAGTTATGCCTCCATACATATCTGCCATATAAACTTAATACACAGTTAAAATATACTACCAACATGTAAATGTGGATGTGTACAAGGGGCGGATTTACTTAAAATGTATGCAGCACATTTGCTGGAGCTGGGATCTCAGTTAAATATCGGTTTACAAGGTAAGGCTTATCAACGCATCAGGGAAAAATCCCCATGTTGGACTTTGGACATAAATTGAAATTAACCAGGAACTGCAGATCAATTGGTTAAAACGATTTCAAATGTTATTCAGTCACGAGGTAGAGTTGGTGTGAGTTTAAAAGCTTTATTTAGCATTCGTTTTTATTAGCTCATCTTTATTAAAATCAGCATATGATCTAATTAATTTAAATTATTAATCAATGAATCAAAATAGCTATCAATGTATCAGAATAAATGCATTAAGTGTGTTCTATAAAGGAAAGAATCCCTCTTCCATGATGAAAATTGATTTTTGGGGAGAACGAGAAAAAGTTGTCGGTCAGAATCCAACAAGAGCGACATGCACACTTTACAGTGCTCACCAGTCCTCCTCCCTATGGCTTGGCTCTGCCGTGACCCACACTTGCATGGCTCGGTCAGGCAGTGACAAATATTATTTGTCGCTGCCTGACTGAGCAGTGGAGCGACACTCCTCCGCTATAACAGAGGTGCTGCCCCTACCTACTCAATTTTCTTAAATTAAAAACCATTGCTTTTCTTCTATGGCCTTCATGCTAATTCTGCATGTTATTGCATTCATTTTCAGTACTGCAAAAACCACTCATCATGGTACAGCAAGGCAAGTTGCTGCACTGTTTCATGAATGTTAGAGAGCTGAAGAGCGCCATATTTACAAACATATGGTCCACTTCAGCAAAGTCGGCCTTAGGGCAGTGTGACCAGTGAGGCCACACTTGGCGCTGGCCTCAGATGGGCATTTTGTCCCATGGCTGCATTGATTCACCATAAAGTAAATCAGAGGTTTAATATACCTGCTGCAACGAATAGATCTGTATTATATGTAGATACTTACTGTCTCGTAAATCTGAGGTATTTTAAAAAAGTACCGGGTTTTGCGTGGGAAAGCCCACAGCATTACCCATTTCATGCCCTTTAGCTGCGGAAAACTGCATCAGGGCAGCCAATATCTACAAGGCTGCGTTAAACCAGGAAAAGTGTCTTAATGCCACCTTGTAGATATGGTGCACTGCACAGTGTCACTGGAGTGTCACAAAAAGTGACACTCTTGTGGCACTAGGGCCTTATAAATGAGGCCATAAGTACCACTATATGACTTGTCATTAACATGTACTCTCATTTTACAGCACAGTGAGCATCCAGAAATATGGAAATCTTATGCAGGTTACCTGACTGTCCATAAAGTTGCATGCCATAATTCTTGTGTTACAAGATTGATTCTGTGGTGCCTTTTAGTATGTGCACTATATTCCCTTAGTCTGCCCTGGCATTGACATCAAAGAACCTGACACCAAATGAGAAGAGATCAGCACAGGGGCCGTTACTGGTGCCTTTTGAGTCCTAATTGTGTGTTCAAAGAGGTTGCAACAAACAAAAGCCCCCCTACTGGCACCTAACAACACCATGGTTGCGCTGTATTTATAATACAGTGCACCATGGTGGTCCTTAGCACAATAGCATCAACATTTTTGGCGCTATTTTGGCACTTTGCTACACTAGCATAAAAAATGCTGACTCCAGTGCAGCAACGTACAAGGAGGCCCATAGGTTAATATGGGAGCATCATTTTAACGTCTGCTCTGAGCAGGCATTAAAAAAGATGCCAAAAATGGCACAGGGAAATCTTTTAAATTTCATCTTTTAAATGTGGTCCAAGGGATTACAAAGTAGTACAATGCATGCATTGCGCCACTTTGTAAAAATGGCGTGGCAGAAAAGCCACTTTAGCTCTGCCTTACCATTAAAAAAAATGATGCTATGGTAGTGCTAAGGTGGTGCAGGGGCTCTTAAATATGCCCCAAAGTATTGCACTGATCCAGTTTATGCTGGGTGCTGCATCCTTCCATCTTGGGTGACACCGACCTGAACTTTGGGATGCTTGAAAGAGGGCACATGTGGCATGTAATTCACACTGAACAGGGAGGGACAAGTAAATTATCTCTTTCTCCATCAGACCTTGCTGCAAAATAAATTATAAAGTATCCGATGTAGAAGTCTGAAATTCACTAATAGTAATGTTACACTATTAAATTGACACTAAAGAATGCAACACTTATCAAGTCGTACTGGCTTTTCTTGGCCAGCTTCTTTTTTGTCTTTTCTATATTGATTTGAATGGCATTTTCGTTTCTGCAGATCTACAGCCTTCTTCTTGTTTACAGTGTGTTGTTAGGTGAAGTTGATTTTGTAATGACAATACACCTCTAAGCTTACCCGCTTCCTCACAGCCTTTGGGTATATCACAAATTCCCCCATTGTCGTATTTGCTCCAAGTTGTGCCTAGGTTCAGCCCAATTAATTATTCTGAAATGTGTCTTATATCCATCTATTGCAATTTACTCATTTAAGTGCAGATAATAGTGGTCTCTAATGTACAGACTTTGGTTCTATCATCAAAATAACTAAAACTGTTTGTATTCAAAAACACAATTTCTTCAATTTGGGCTTTCTACTTTTATGCACCATGCTTGATTTTGATAAACATTTCTTTGCACAACTGCCTATAAAACCCTTACACTTGCATAAATGAAAAAAATGACTTATCATTTCATCATGTGAGTGCCATGGTTGATTTATTTCTTAAATTATAAAATTATAAATTATATTTATTTTACAGGTATTATGAGAAAAGACTCTGTTAAAGCATATCTTGACTGTCCTTCCACTTCTACTTCATATTTTTCTATCATTGATGAAATCGGTATTGTTGGCATGTAGACTTTTCAAAGCCTAAATCCTGGGAATTTATGTGGACTTCATCTATACATGTTTAAATATGCCCATGCATATTGTAGTGTTTGTGTGTTAGGAATAACGGGACCCTTTTGGCTTCTGGTAGACTTCTTAGAACAGTGACTTAAGTGTTCATGTGTGGTGAATAGATTGCATGTCAAAAAGTTGAGTTAGTGGTTGCATGCAGAGTAATAAAGATGTGTAAAACCAAGCTCCCTATGTGTGTAGTCATTTATGAGTACCTAGGTTAGGGAGGATGCTACAACTGGTGACAATCTAGGGGATACATAAACCGGAGATAGACAGTTGTCTCCCGGAGCTCTGCATGGTTCAGTAAATTGCTTGTGCATGCGACACGGCCTCAGTTGAAGTCAGGATTGAAGTTTGGCAGATGTGGAGTCAAAGCGCCACTCCAGCCAGTGTGAAGCTCTAGAAGATAACAAAAGCCTTATTGAGAAGTTTGTGCATTATTGGCCAGAAACATGCTAATAAGGTGGTGAAAGAGGTACTGCACCACTATGCGACACTGAGATATAAATCATATAATACAACAAGGCTAAAGGCAATGACAAACAGGTACAGAGAAATGCTAAAGGCATTATCAACCAGGTACATAGAAACACTAGAGACAATGACAACCAGGTACAGAAAATACAATGAGCAGCATGCAAGAAACAAAGCCGCTACTCACCGCTAAAAAAGACAGCACCTCACAGACAGAGAGCGGGCGCTACAACCCAGGTGGTAGCAGAAAGTTAGTGTTTGACAAAGGTACCAGCACAAGCGAGCGGCAGGTGCTCCTGGAGCGAGCTCTACTTTTGCATTTCTAAAACTGCGACCTCCCATTGATACTGCCAAAGAGCAAAAAATTGGTGACCAATGGACTACCTGGATAGAAATGTTTGATGATTTCATTGACGCGCTGGAAGAAGCTAGCAGCTCAAAATTCTTGCTGCTGAAGGAGTAAAAGAGGCACTAAAGACACTGCTGTGAACTGAAGAAATTACATACCGTCAAGTCAAAGAAGAGTTAAATTTCAAGTTAAGTCCAATGCCGAATGTCAATTGCAAAAGATATATTTTCAGTCAGGAACAACAGAAAGTTGCTGAAACAACTGATGAATTTGTTGCGAGACTTGGAACATAATTATGAAAAATGACACACAATTGTGGTAGCGCAGTTGTGTGTCCTTTTTATTAATGCGAGCCAGCGATATTCCTTAGCGCCATATTTATGAAATGATGTACAATGACATTAAAGAATGCTTAGCGTAAAAAAAGGCGCTAACAGCTGCACAATACCGTAAGGAAAAGTGATGTTAATGCTGCAAAAGTGGTGCCACACCGTTTTGTGGCACGTAAACACGTTGCAAAAGGATTAGCGCCATTTTTACACCGCATTAGAGTCAAAACAAAACAAACAAGCAGGTAAGAGTGTAATGCAAGAGAAGATGGAAGGCCAGGAGAGATCCCAGGGAGACACCAAACACCAAGGGACCAGCCAGAAGGGCCCAGAAAAGTTACAGGAGAAGGAGAAAAGAAAGCACAAGTGTTGCTTTAGCAAGGAGGAGCATGAGATCCTGGTCAGAGAAGTGATGGAGCACCAACACCAGCTCTCCATCACCTCCAAAATGCCAGTTGGTAGGCAGCAAATAGTGGACAAAATCAACAGTGTCAGTGAGGTGAACAGGACTGTCACTGAGGTCAAGAAGAGCTGGCACGACTGCAAGTAAAGGACTAAGGAGAAATTTGCCAGGAACCGTAAGGCAGCACTGCAGACTGGAGGTGGGAGTCTTACACCGCTGGAGGACCTGCATGAGTTGGAGGAGATGGTTGCAGTGGTCATCCCAGAGAAGTTGGTCACTGGAATCGCAGGACAGGGCAGCTCAGACTACCACGATCCAGCACAAATGAAGGATAAGTTGCAGGGGAGAATATCTGGAACTCCACTAATGGCAGAAGGGGGAGGAACATAGAACACACTTAATGCATGCTAAAGGGTTGCATCAGGACACATAGGCCCTGTATCAAGACGCGCCATCCTCACCCAAGCCACGCATGTACTGACGCTTTGGTTGTGCAATGCACACCAACATATACACAACGTCAACATAGGCCACTCACTATGGCTATACTCCACCATGTAAATAGGCACCACATTGCTTAGTAGGCAGGTGCAAATAGTGTGGCGGTGGCTGTGCCCTTACAACATGCATGTAATGTGGTCAAAACCCCTGTACTAACACAACATAGACATCAGAGACTAGGATGGAAGTCAATACCACCCCCCAGGTGGTGTTAGGGTGGTGTCTCTGGCCAAAATGCCTTCCTTCCTCAATGTTGCATTGCCTTTACTCATGTGTGCTACATCTTGCAGCACACATTGAAATGCTATCTCCGCAAAAATAGCTTGTGCATGTGCAGGAAGGGACACCTCCCTGCACATGAACAAGTCATCACTTTAAGGCAGGCACTTTGTCATCATGCTGCAACAATGTCTGTGTTGGTGCAAGGGGCACTAATCTGTGCAGGTTCAGGGGGAATTGCAGGGCTGTACTGTACTCAAGTAAATATGGCACAGCACTGCACATCTCAACTGCTGCAGTGCACAGCAGCACATCTTGCAACTGCCCTGAGCCATGCCAAATGAGAACAAATCTGCGCTAAAGCTTGCAACCTGTGGAACCCACAACAACTTACACACAACTATATGTGTTACATGGGAATGGGCACAAAATAAAATGCATACAACACATTGTGCATGTATGTGAACATCATGTGTGCAGCTGTACAAGTGGCTGCAATCTCACCATTTGACAAGTGACAAGGCTAGATCAAAAAGAAAATGATGGTGTGTGCTGCCGTGCAAAAGTGTACGCCCCTGCACAGAGTGAAATCAGATGCACCAATGCAGCCAACCCTGCTCCATAGTTCAAGGATGGCTGCATTGAAGTTGAGAATGTTTATGTGCAGGAAGGAACACCGTCCTGCACAACAACAAACTTAGGCCCATATTTTATTATTTTTGACGCAAACCAGCACCAGCGCTGGTTTGGGTAAAAAGATTTACCGCCAGCTAATGCCATTCCTACGCGCCAGGCGGGCGCCTTACTTAAGGATTGACATTAGCCGGTGCTGCGGGCTGGTCAGAGTAAAAAAAAAAGACTCTAACCAGGCAGCGCCAGCGTAGGGAAAAATGGGGATTGTGCATCAAAAAATGGTGCAAGACAGGTTAGAGTAAAAAATCATAGCTCTAACCCGACTTGTGGCATTTTTTGACGCACAACCCCCATTGAAATGACTCCTGACTTAGCAAAGACAGGAGTCATGCCCCCTTGCCCAATGGCCATGCCCAGGGGACTTCCAAAATACCTAGGGGCATATTTATGAGCCCCAAGCGCCACCTTAACATCACTTTTTTTGATTCTCTGATGGCGCAATGCCATGTGCTGTGTTTCCAAGGTGGTGCTAAGCCACCTTTTATGGCTTAGCACCACACTGTAAATACGGACCTTCACATGCAGCCCTTTGCGTGGAAGGAGCGTGCTATGGGTGTGCTGTGTGCGTGCCACAGAAACACCCATTGCATTTTGATGCTTCCTCAGATTTACGAGTTTTGGTAAACCTGAGGCAGCGCCAAAGTCTAACGCCACCCCAGGGGTGGTGTTAGCAAAGTGCAACGAGAAGGTAAACCTTTATCCCCCCTCATTTTTTTATTTTACTATGTGTGCTGCAGTCTGCAGAACGCATAGAAAAAGCAAAATGCCAGGCATGATTGGCAATGTGCGGGAAGGTACTCTTCCTGCAAATCAAATACCATTTCAAATTACGCTTTGGCACTACTGTGTGTGCTGCATTCTGCACCACACACAGAAGTGCTAAATTGCCATGAGTAATTGTGTATGTGCAGGAAGGGGCATCCCTGTGTTGTGAAAATGATGCAGCGGGGCTGTACCACTTTTAACGCAGCGTTGCACTTCATCATTTTCCCTTACTAATGAGCTTGACCCAATGAACAATGCACAATCCTACACATAAGTACAACCACAACCTTGGGTCAGTGACACCTCACTGAGCCTCCAGTGGTAAATACATGATGTCCCATGTCAACAGCCAATGCAATTGAATATTTATTTTACACTTTCTCATTGCAGAGGCTTACCTCCTGCCGACCTGCCTGTCTTGGATTTTCTGATGACATGGATGACCAGCTGCCAACCATAAGTGAACAGACTCTCCAGGACGTCCTAGGTTCATGCCATACACCACCTCCAGTCACAGGGAGGACAAACTGTGTTGCGGGGTATCCACATGAACCACCCATCCATCCAACAACACACGCCAGCAGCCAGTACTCACACAGCCCAGGACTCTGAAAACCCAGAGATCAGCTTTCACAGGACAGTGGTAGGAGTCCAGCAGGAGCTGGCCAAACAGGTTCAGGTGGGGATGGAGGCCATGGAAGGCAACCTAGAGGGAGTGTGGACATGTCTCAGTCAAAATAAGGACAATTTAGCTACCATCAGAAGCACCACTCCCCGCTACATTGACTCCAGCAGTCTCTGGTAGACATAGCTTCTTTCATGATGCAAGGGCTACAACTATACCCTCCCTAACTGGCAGCAGCATGCAGAATACCCTTGAGCCCATACAGTGGGAAGTGACCTCCCTCAGGGAAAACGTGTCTGCCTACCACTGTGATGGTGTTGCGGTGTTGAAAAATCAGCAGTTCCTCCTTGCTGCAGTGATGCCTTCTTTGTTACCACAAATGGCAGCTGCTGGGACCATTGACTCCACATCTCTATCCCCTGAAGTGTGTGTGGCCCCCTCTACCTCTACAACAGCATCATCCATGGCACAGGAGGCACCACACACATCAGAGGATGAAGATGTGGAATGAATAAGATTCACGAGCAAAAGCACCTAGTATGGTATGCACCATGTGCCATACAGTCTATGCCACAAGGACTGTTTATCCTTAGTTCTGGACCTAAGATCATGCCAGTGTGGTGACAGTAGGAAATGTGTCCTCTTCACCTAACCACTGTTGAATTGTCTGCTGTGTGCTGTCATTGTCTAATCCATACAAATTGTCAATATTTTAAAATCCTCACTTATACACATTACTCCTAACCCTGTCTCATGATGTCCTTCAACCCTGGACTCCTATTGTGCTACACATGGCTAACGTTCACTCATAGGGTCTGTTTAAAGAATATTGTATAGAAATCACAACTAGAATTTCACCTGTAAATAAAGCACCTTCTACACATGTAGCATTGGTACATTTACTGTGATCCATCCACTCAGCTAAAAGATAGAGTTGCGTCAACCCATGTCAATGTGTACAGAATATCAGTACATGAGTGCATGACTGTCAGACAATAAGCCACACACTAGGATCCTAACATGAGGAAGCTGAATGATGGTGTTGTCGGCTACTACCAACTTACTGAATATACTATATGATTTTGAGCCTACATCCTTTGTAGTGGACATATGGCATGTATGGCTCTGAAACAAATCAATGGTAATTTACCCAGATGGCAGTACCCGCACAACTTATTTATGTGGAACAGGAAAAGCTAACTTTATCAGTGATGGCCACCTGTCAGTGTTGCAGGATACAGTTCCAAATTGCCCTGTTGTCAGATGTACCACACTTGCCAACAATGAAATTGCAGAACCCCACCAATGACAAGTGAAGTAAAATATTTACCTGTCCAAGATAAAGAATGCATACACGTTGTGAATAGCTGGACCACTGGATGGCAAATGTATGCACTAGTAGACAGTATGTGGAAACCATTCTGACAGCTCCTTGGACATAGGGGATGCACATGGGAAACCTAGGAAATTAAGACAGTAAGCATACTCTAGGCCATTCCCCCAACTTGGCCAGTGCACTCATGAGAACCCACAGAAACTCAATCAAATTTCAAAATTATTAGTCTAAGATGAACAGGATTTATTTTTAAAAAAACACATATACCAAGACAATACTTAAAACCTGCCCTATGCTAAACTAACCTATACTAACTATACTTAATTAACAACTACACCTATGTAACCTATTCTAAACTTATCTTACACATGTAATACATACTCTAAACATTGCCCCCCACCCCCTTATGAAAGAAGATACAAGTATGACAATATAAACTATGCCTACACATGTACTAACCTAACCTATGGCCTAAAGAAATATATTTATATATTTATATACCCCAACATGACTCCCCACCCAAACCCCCAACAAAACAAAATGTAAAAAAAAGCCACCCCACTATACTTAACCTAACCTATGCCTACCCTACACTAACCTAAATCTACCAATCTAGACACCCAGTAGAAAACTATGTAAAACAGTGAAAGGGAGGGGAAGGAACTGGGAGGTTGTACGACACAAAGTTCAATTCCTACATTTCTTCTTCTTCCTGATGTATTACAATATCCTCAGGTTCTCTGCTGATTCCTCCTCCAATTTTTTTAATCTGGCTTAAATCTTGCCCATGTCCCTTCCCATGTCTTGTTCAAACTGGCTCGGGACTGCTGCAGTAGGTCTGAACTGGTGACTGGGTAATGACAGATGCAGCTGACATGGAGGGCTTTGGTCCGGTTGAGGCCCCCTGCACCTCTGATGACTTTGCTCCAGTGACCTTGTGTGGCTGCTGTGGAGGTCCACCATGTGGAAATGCATGGCATCCGCCTGATGCTTTCTCACTTTGGAACCTCCTTCCCATTCAGCGGTATCCGGTCTCAACCTCCATTATGTGGCGGTAGCGTTTGGCCCTCTTGTGGAAAGCTCACCTCTGGTCTTGTGTCATGTTGGCAGCTGAAATATGAGGAGAAGCAATCATCAGTATTAGCACTGGGTGGAGGTAGTACAGACATATTATGTACACTGCAACTGCAGATAACACATACAGTCGAACACATATTCCTCAACAATGACTTACTCCTCATCTATGACTATTCTTACCAGCCATTAACAGTATCATGTACATGTCACCGGGATGACAGCAATCCATTGTTAACCAACAGGGCCCAGAGCTGATTGGACAAAATTGTCCATAATCAACATTTGTGTCATCTAACTTGGGAGGATCACATGCCCCAACAAGTCTGGGGGCTGTGCATGCAATCCATCATGGTGAAACATCACGGCTTGCCCAGACATCGTGGAGGTAAGGTGGGGGGCATATGATAGGGGGTCTGGTAACTTCCCACCTGCTATTTGAAAGGTAGGTAAATCAACATTCATATGTCCTGGTGTAGGACCTGGCTTGAGTATGCGTTACAAGTGGACACACCATTGCCCATGATGTGCCCACATTGTCAACTGATGCAATGTTCACAGAAAATTTGACCAAAGCCTGAGCTACACATCTAAGTTGTCAACACATTACAGAACTGAAGCACAATATGTCTCCTTGCAGTACTACAGACTCATTATATCTCAAGGGTACTGAGGCACCTGTGGTGTATGTGTCTCCTACATAAGCCCCTTAGAGTCCTCTGCAGATATGACCCACATCTTTACAGTCTGGTCAGTAGGTGTAAGCTATGTGTGGCACACAGTGCTGACAATGGTGCTGTGACAAAGTAGTTGTCAACAGGCATTGTATGTACATAAACAGCTACCCGAGACGTATCATGGTAGGCATCAATGAATAAGTGCTCAACCATTACAATTCCTATTTCACACAATTTCATGCCCGCACACGTTGCCCCTTGAACTACAAGTAAGCCATTCTCGTTGCACAACATTCCAACATACATGATGTTACTATTCTTTCTTCAATGATATCGTATCATTTGTCAGGCAAAACCGTCTTTCATAGCATTCCACATTTCAAACTGACTCACACCAAGACACACAAGATGACACCTACTGGATATATCGGGGTCTTCAAATCGGGCAACCTCTCCTACTGTGTAGGGCGCAGGTCCACCTACAAGACATGAATGAAAAACATTGCTCAGTGTAATTTGTACATATCAGTTAATGGACAACATTGTTCACTGTAAAGTTGTAAGGCTGAGTGAGCAAGTCATCCTAGTAGTAGATCAGAGCAACTGACAAACATCTATGATCAGTCAATCACACATACTCTCAGATAATGTAGAACCACGTACCTACAAACCATCACTGCCCCTGCCACTCCTGTGGTGCTTCTCACTGAACCATTGATACATGGCATTGTCATGCAGGTGTCTGTTAGCACTATACCTCCAAGACCATTTGGGACTGCTAGACACTGTATTTTGCATCTAAAGGGCTTGCAATGTTTGTTGCAGTGGCTGTCCCATTGTGACACCCATAGGATTTGAGCCTGCCTTAGATGTTGTAGACATCTACCTCATTGTCACAGCAGACTGACAAACTACTGCCCAAGGGTTGTGTGGGTACTCCAAGGTGTTGAGGAATGCCGTGTTACATCCTTCAGTGAAGTAAGTAATATGTGTGTGCCATCATAAGGCACACACATGATAAAAAATGCTGCAGGAGTTTACTCATGTAGAAATAGTTGTACCTACCTGCACACTGACTGATTGAGATCATGAATGTATTGCCAATAGTGTGTGGCCAGCCATTGTTACCATGGTATAACATTTGTTGTCCAGGAAGGGATAAGAACATTGACATAGAAATATGCCTCAACACAGACACACTTGCTGAGTAGTCCAAGGATGCATTTGTTGGAGCAGGTTAGTGAGTCTTGTGCCAGTGATGGAGCAGATGAAGGGCAGCCCCATACTGTCAGTGAGAAGTGTCAGGCCTGTGGAACTGACTCTGGCCATGTGTGTGGTAAAAGACATAGTATAGGGTGCATGTGATATGCAATGAACTAGAACAGGTAAATGTTAGTAGTCTGGACACAATGCATGGTCAAGCCCCCTTACATGACACAAAGGGGCTGGTAGAACAACAGTGCTGCAGCACCAATTGCATCTATACAGTCCTTGTGGCCCTCAGTGCACCCCTTACCCCCACCATGTGTATGCCTAATGAGAATTAAGGCACAGAATGATGCAGGTAGGATCCAACTGCATCTATTTATGTGTAGGTAAATGATGTACTCATCAGGAGTTGCAACAGATCATCAGAAGTTCTGCTGAGTACATGGGGCCCATCTCATACAGTTATATGCCCCCATATCACACCAGCTATCAGCAGCCATTCAGAGTGAATGAAAAATGTAAATAGGGGATTTATAATTTTACTCAGTGTATTAAACATTTACCTCCCAAACAGGTGTTGGGACCCCCTTCCATACATGCTGCATGGTGCAGGCTTCATTTTGTGAAGCTCATTACCGAGTTGCCCTATACATGCTTCATAACAGTTTGTAATGATTGTGCAGGGAAAATGATACATCTGTCCTGCATCGGTTAATTTGAATTGCAGGCCTAAGGTGGCGCTGGGACTCTTCATACAGGTGGTATATGGCATGTCCACATCCACAACCATTATATGCATCACTCACCCATATCTGCAACTGTCATGCACATGCAAAAGAAAGGACTTTGTATGGAAATGGAAGACTTACCACTGCTCCACCAATCTCTTGGCCCAGACGATCCAGCAGATCCTTCTCCCTTGTAACGAGATCTGCCCGGCGATGCTTGAGTTGGTGGTCGTTCCTTCCTGTCCCAAAGATCTATGTTAGGTGGTGGATCACCTTGCCCCACTGCAGCGGCCTTGCCTCTGTGGGATAGCCAAGAATGACACTGCCATCCAGTTGCAGCATCATGGGGAAGTAGTGCTGAACAAGCCGTTTAACATCCGCACTACCCTCCCTTTCCCAGACATACTGGACTGCAAATGCAGTTCTCCCAAAACAAAACATAAATATACCTAACACCTAACCCAACTACCCCAACAACTATACTACCCCAAACAACACCCCACAACACAGAGACAAAAACAGTACACATACAATACAAAAGACAAAACACAACACCTTCAAGACACAGCATAATAAATACTACAAACACTCCAAAACTCCTACGGCACCAGCTCTACACACCCTCACACAGTCACAGACAAAAAGACTGTGAAGTGAAAGTGAATGTGAACTCACTGTACCATGCTTGCAGGCAGGATGTCCTGTTTCATCACTTCCTGGGCATGTGTGTCACGTTTCTAGTCATTTTTGACACAAGACTGTCATGCGTTGTTCACCTTCAGCATGAAATTGTCTGTGAACGTTCAATAGACATTCAGGGGCTAAGTGTCTTTCAGCTAAGGGGAATTGTATGGTTTGTGCGTTTGTGTGAACATTTTTGATGCAAGACGGTCATGTGTTGATTTTTCACCATGGTAAGTTAGGAGATGTGTAATTGCCACTCAGGACCCAGGTGTCATTTTGCTTACGCTGCAGTGTGGATTTGATGCGCCTGCGCCATTTTTTTGACGCATGACAGAATTGCATGGATTTTTGCATTATAGGGCTTGAGTGCACCCTAATTCACTTAACATTTCACATGACCTGTGCTACAATGTCATATATGTGGTATGGCTACATGTGTGTGATTAGCCAGTAACGCCATTACGGTGACATTGGTATGTCAAATCCATAGGTTTGTCTTTAAGTCTGCTTCATGTGATTACTCATACCTTGTGCATAGGTGCATGTGTAGTTACACTGTGTCCACATACATGTTGGCACATGTGTGCTATGTGTGTACATATGTGTATTAATACTAATTTGTGGGTGGACTGCATTGTTATGTCTGAGATACAAATGTACACATACCTACAACACAATAAATATGATGGCCTATGTCCAACACATGGTAAGGCATGTGACAACAATGGCAATTTGTACTCAGAGTAGTCAGTAGACTTGGACTGCATTGACATCACGTAACCCCTGGCAATTTGAGTGTGCATGTGTGTCCACTCTGTGGTGTGTTGTGGGATTTTTCTTCATGTAGCTCTGCTATACGAGTGCTATTTGGTTCCCCATGCATTTTAGTTACAGGAGATGTTATGTACACATGTGTTAGTGAAGGTTGGTTTATGAGGTGTGTGTGTAAAGACGTGCTGTGTAATTTCTGTAACATATGATGACAGTGATGTGTTCATGGAATTTGAAATCTCATATCTATCTTCCTGCGTAGACACATGTTGGCATTTTACAAATGTGCCTATGTTTCCATATATTGGAATACATATGACAGTAATTTCTTTTAGTCACTGATATTGTGATACCTATGCCCTTATTGTTGTGCTAGGTTGCCTTTTGTTCAAAATCCATACACATTACCATGACTGAGCCATTATAGTGGTACATGTGTGCTGAGATATGTGGTATATGTGTGCATGCCTCCAACTGGGCACTCACATTTGTCGACAATATGTTTGTTATGACTATCACGTACAATGGCATAGACACTGTGTAGCAGTGTTGCAGTCTGGCATTGATGCCAGCATGCTCATCATCACCACTGTGTGAGTTTGTATGGCAACACAAACCCATGGTTGCATGTGAAGGGGCAGGTTAATGGTGCTCCAGTTTACTCAGCCCCTTGTGCACATGCATCAGCCCCCTGACAATGTCATACATTGATGTAGCCAGAGCATTGGTGTGTGGGTTTATTGAGCAGACATCTAGACTCTTCATTAATGCTATTCAGCAGAACTATGCACACTCCCAGCAGACAGACACATGCACAATTGTGGTCATACAGTCCAGGATATCACATTTTCCTCTGTGGTACTTGATGTCAGCCTTCTCCTCTCATGTACAGAGCTTGGGTGCTTGCACATGTATGATGTCTTGTTATTTGCTGTCCTTAGTTGTTTCCATGAGCAGCTTGGTTAAGGTTTGTATATCTGTTGTGCCTTCAATATTGAAAACATGGCAGGGTACAGATAGTATTGTCGTCACTGCCTCCTGGCATGGTGGCATGCGATGGGCAAATATAATGATATGCTAGTGGCAAACATGACTGGGCCACCTTCTCTGTATACATGTTAAATGTTGACATGTAGACATTGATGTGTTGTGCAGTCAGTATTGGTCTACGTGTATCCCTTCTCTGTGTTTTCCTACATTACTGGTAAGGTATGTATTGTCTTCTACATTGCTCCCATTCTTTAGGCTGCTTGCACTTTGTACACATGTTCTACAGCAACATTATCTGGCCATACATGGACTTGATACAACATGTGACTTGTGTAATTTGTAGATGTGCACATCTCCTACTACTGGCTACTTGATAGTTACGGTTCCATTACGATTCCATTGACGATATTTGGGAGATGTAATGAGTGCCAAACACACATAACATTTCACCTGCCACAGCACTTGTGTTGGCTCTAAGTGACCTCACGGGTTGTATTTGCAAGTATCTGTGGGTGTCTCGAGGCTGTCCATCCACATCCTCCATTAAACATGGTTATGCATTTCTTCCAGCATGCCACAACCTAGGTAACTCTTACCATGACTGAATGATGTTGGGTGTGAATTCATCTCACTGCTGTACTGTTTATTATGCAACATATATCGCTAAGTCTAATCCCCTTAGTTTTATGTTGTGTCTCAGACATTATTTACCAATGCTGAATATAGTAGCACATCCCAATTTGATGTGATGTTGGAGCCCAAAACATGTATGGGATAAATTGTTACTGTTGCTACCATACACTTGTTCTGCCATGTGAGTGACAATGAGAGGTGTGTATTGCTATGTGGTGTGTGATGTTGTTATACAGAGCATACTCAGTAAAAATGACGCATTGTTATTACTGACAAACCTGTTGCTAACTAGGACATACGCCCATACATCAGTCTTCACATGTTTATGTGGATTTGCTCTAGGAACATGTCAATACAGCAGATTTGTGTGACAAGTACATAGAGAGTGTAAGACACTGTGCCTACATTTGAGCCAGAGAAATATTTGTTGGTGCATTGTCCCAATATATCCTTAGATCCTGACAATGGGTCATGTTTTTGGATAGTGATTCTGCACCCATAGCTGCTTATTTTGTCTGGCAACCTATTGCGCACTCCGCAGCTAACGTGTGTGTGCCATACATGAGGTACAGTCCAGCATGTGTCAGGGTTGTACCCAATGGCAGTTCCAGGACATTATGCCATGGATACACTGTGCAGGCTCAGCATTGGACATTGGTTACAATTCCTGGACAATTGCTGAAGGTCCATAGTTACCAATGATGTCCCACCCTTGTCACACATGTAAAAGGCAGGCAAAGCTACCATCACCATGAATTGGGACAGTGTTGTGTTCCTACATTACTTAATATCCATTTGTTGACAGCTTTTACCTTATGTGTGCCCCCTTGCATACATCCTGTTAGGCATGGAGTTGTTGTGGTGAATGGGCTAGGTATTAGCACCTTAACCACTTGACGGCACAATATATGTAGTGGTGTTTGGATCTAGGCCTTCAGGAGTCACATGCCTGTGAACTATGTTTCACTGATATGTGAGATGGAGGCAGTAGATCCTCCTACATCACAAATGATGTTGCTACCATACTTTCTTACCTGCTCACTGAGGTTTGAGTCACATTCCAATGGTATATGTAGTGAAAAATTAGTAGACCAAGGAGAATTAGGTGCAAAGTATTTTATTTGTGCTATTTACAATGTGATGTTTTTAGTATAGTGACTATGTGTAGATGTTTTCAACAATGTGGAGTCTCCTACAAACTACTGCAGCATTGTTCTGTTGTTCCCCCTCCAAATTAAATGCTCCATCATCCTCCTCCTCCTAATTGGGGATGTCAACCTGGTCATTCTAGGGGGTATTTGTTCTGACACAGATGTTGTGGAGGATTGCACATGCCAGAATTATTTGGAGTGGTGGAGCATACAAGCAGGCACCTGAACCTTGATTTCAGAAGCCCAAATGTCCTCTCCACCGCAAAGCGAGTTTTCCTTTGCCCCTCATTGTAGGCCCGCTCTTCCACCGTTGTGGGATTGGCAAATGGGGTCATCACCCACAGCTGTATGCCCTTCCATTGATCAGCTGCAAAGGAAAGAGAGATGATGTGTTGGTAAAGCTTGATAGGGGTTTGCAACATAACATGGCAGTTGTTAGTTTTAGTTGGAGTGGAGACGAAGACTTGCTTGTGGTATAGAGTATGTGTAGTGCAATATGGTGCAGTAGTTGTACAATGGACTCCCGGTTCAGTCTGTACACCTGGATCACATCTTGTTCCCTCAGTCCAAGGATGGTTGTCTGCTATCTGAAGATCCTGTCCTGCCTTTTGTGCTCACTTTGTGGATGCTGTGATGGTGTTTGGGGTTGCTGCGGTGGTGGTGGAGGCACATGCTGTCTTTGCTGATGTCTCCGGCATGTGCCAAGCTGGAGCAGTATCACTTCCATGTTGTCCTGAAGATTTCCAGAACTCCTTCTTTGTGTTTCCATTGAGTGGTGGTGTGTGGGCTCTTTTTAACACCTGGTTTCACCCAACTGTTAAAATTTGACGTTAATCGACTTAGCGCCATTTTTCAAGTCTGCTTGCTTGGTTAGCATCATTTTTGCATCAGTATGTAAATATGGCGCTAGGGGGCTAGAATCATTTTTTGGAAGGGAACGCCTACCTTGTATCTCATTGTCGCAATGAGACGCAAGGTAGTTTGGCGCTTCCTTAAAATGGCACTAACTCCTACATTTTCCGCTAGATGGGGCCAGTGTCAAATTATAAATATGGAGTTATGTTTGCGCCGCTTTAGCGTCACAATAAACTATGCTAAGGCAGCGCAAACACTGCATGAATATGGGCCTTAATATGCTTGTCAAACACTGTAAGTTCAATCATTTCAATGACGAAGAAGCAACACATCTCTGAAATATTGACAGATGTCTGTCACACTTATTCAGATGACGAATGCCAAGAGAAACCCTTAGCCTAGAGTGAGTTCTCATGTCTGCCACAGCTGAGGAACATGCTGATTAACAAGTTGCTGACATGGAGACAAGAGGTGCCAGTCATGAACATGAAAAGTAAGCAGAAACATAAAGCAGAAGGACACAAATCAATGTCTCTAAAGAAAAAGAAACTGTAATTTAGATATGGATTTTAATTTCCACACGAAGGTAAGTGTCATCCCATTGGACACGTATACAAATGCTATGAGAAGGAGAGCCATTTTGTGATGGTTTGCAAAGTGAAGGAAAAGCTAGTGCATCAGGAAGAGGAAAAAAAATGTGCATTCAAACTTTCTAGAAGCAACATTCTACGCACACCCAGAAGGCCATGCAGCAAAACCGGGTAAGACAAATCGATACTAGACAAAGTTGATCATCACCTAAGTCTTTATCTAAGAGTTCCTCAATTTCATTGTCAATGGACAGTGAGGAAGACACATGTGCCATGTCTTTGTTTACCTCAGAGGAACATGCACACATTGGACTGGCTGCATGAAAAGAATTCAAGTCAAAGAAAAGTGGATGAGAAAACCACAAAAGTCTGCTAATATTGTCCGAAGATTGCACTAAAAGTAAACTGTTGTTGCATACCTTTTATGTTTGACAGGGGTGCATCGATAAACATTGTGCCTGAGGAGCAATACAATGAACTATCTCCATTGCCCATCTCATCTGAATGCTGAGAAATGTGAGTTTAACAAATTAAAACTCAAATCCTTCGGCTATATCATTTCTAATGGGGGTATGACTCCAGATTCTGCTGAAGTGCAAGCTTTGTCAACCACCAATCCCCCAAAAAGTTATTTGCATGTTACGTTTATTTGGTGGCAAGACATGTTATTATTCCAGATACCAGCATGACTTTGCTACAGTAAGTGCTCTTTTAAGAGACTTAATAGAAGAAAATCTTCATTTTACTGGTTACACAAATGTGAACAAAGGTTTGAGAAAATCAAACATGCAATTTAGCCTCTGAAATATCCTACTTCAGTCCAAAACTTCATAGGAGATTGTGGTTAATGGAAGCCCAGTTGGGCTGGGCTTTATCCTTGTCAATTTGTCAATTATTTTTAATTCATGAGCTGGAACTCCAAAGATGTCCACATGCAGACATAATTCAAAATAATATGCAAAATGACCATAAAATTCCTATTGAAAACCAGTATAAAGCACTATGGGCCAGATGTATGTAGGTTCTGAATTGCGAACCGCAAATTGCGAGTCAGAGAGATTCGCATTTTGTGAGACGGAATTCAGAATGTAGGATGGTGTCCCTGACACCATCTGCGACTCGCAAGGGGGTCGCAAAGACCCACCTCATTAATATTAATGAGGTGGGTCGCAATATTCGACTCTCTTGAGACTCGCGGCACTCACAGGGATGGTTGCCTGCTGGAGACAGCAGACCACCATGTCTGTGACTACTTTTAAATAAAGCAGTTTTTTTTTTTGTAAGGGAGCCCGTTTTCCTTAAAGGAAAATGAGATGCATTACAAAACTAAAAAATGAAACGTTTCCGTTTCACTTTTTCAGAGCAGGCAGTGGTCCATAGGTCCCATGGTGATCCCTTCCCTTTTGCGAATGGGTTAGCACCCATTTGAAATGGGTGCTGACTGCGATTGCTTTGCAACCGCGTTCGCGGTCACAAAGCAATCTGGCATTGCACTGCGACTCACAATTAGGAATCCCCTTCCTAATCGTGACTCACAAACCCGCTTTGCGATATAGGCCAGGTTACCGAATCGCAAAAGGGGTTTTGTGCATTGCCAAGTGCAGTTTGCACGTCGCAAACAGCAAAATTCTCTGTTTGCAAGGTGCAAACTGTGCTACATCTGGCCCTTAATTGTCTAAAAATAAGTTACATTCGCTAAGTCCATAATCATTCACATTCAGTGCAAAATGTGAATAAAATGCATCTGATTAATGAGATTTACTTCTGTTAGAAATGGGGTTTGTGTTTAGCAGTCAGGTTACACCCTATCCAAGCAAGGACCCTCACTCTAGTCAGGATAAGTCACACACAATCCAAATTACCCTGTGCCCACCCTCTGGTATCTTGGCACTGAGCAGTCAGGCTTAACTTAGAAGGCAATGTGTAAAGTAGCGTTCCTCTGCCCTTGTCCTGGAATTCCTCACTGGGGTCAGTAGCCATGACAGGTTGGGGTAACCAGAGTCACCTACAAATATCGAGGGACAACTGTTAGACATACACCAACCCTTAGGGACTCTCTCATACCCAGACACCTATGTCAACTGTGTTGGGACCTTGGGCTCACCTATTAGCCACATAGGGTGCCTCTGGAGTTGCCCCATCACATTAGGGATGCTGCTATTCCTCAAACTGTAAGCCTCATGCACTGAACCAGGATACTTGGCATTCACATGGGAGATATACTGGTCTGCCAAACACACCATCTGCACATTCATGGAATGGTAGCTTTTGCGATTTCTGTACATCTGTTCATTCCTGTGGGGGGGGGGGACAAATGCCACATGTGTACCATCAATGGCACCAATAATGTTGGAGATATGTCCCAGGGCATAGAAGTCACCTTTCACTGTGGGCAAATCCCCCACCTAATGGAAAACGATGTAGCTGTGCATGTGTTTCAGCAGGGAAGACAATACTCTGGACAACACATTAGAGAACATTGGCTGTGACATCCCTGATGTCATGGCCACTGTTGTTTGAAAGGACCCACTGGCCAGGAAATAGAGTACTGACAGGACCTGCACTAGAGGGGGGATTCCAGTGGGATGGCGGATGACTGACATCAGGTCTGGCTCCAACTGGGCACACAGTTCATGGATTATGGCACGATCAAGTCTGTAGGTGATAATGATGTGTCTGTCTTCCATTGTCGACAGGTCCACCAGGGGTCTGTATACCAGAGGATGACGTGTTTTGCTGTCTGTCTGTATTCCTGGCCAACAGTGCTGTGACGCAGTTAGGTGCCCTGCCATGTGCCCCCCTGAAATGACGGCTGTCTGACCTGTAAGGATGGACGATGGGGAAATGAGGTAACTGCGCTGGCGTTATGCTGCGTCGCAGTGGGTGGTGGAAGACCGCGGCGCAAATCAGCTTTGGTTATCATTGGGCCCTATGGGTTCCAGGAGCCAATGACGATGCACGCCGGCGGTGAGGGTAAGCACCACTGCGACGTGACCGCCATTTTCTATCTGTTCACTCACTTGATACCTGACATCAACAGGAGAGGACCTACACTGAAAGTGCTGCTGTGACCTTAGTCTAGAAGCGACAATGGCTACAGTGTCTGGGGAAAGGGCCCCTGCCTTCACCGCAGAGGAGTTGGACAACCTGGTGGCTGGGGTCCTCCCCCAGTACACGCTACTCTACGGTCCTCCAGACAAACAGGTGAGTACACTGTGAGCATGATGGATGGGACATGAATGTATGGAGTTGCGTGGATGGAAGATACAGGGGTGGGGGGCAGAGGCCAGCATGTGAGGATGGTCAGTGTATGTGTTTTTGGGCCAGGTGGAAGGTTTGTGGCCAATGAGTACGAAGAACCGGACGGGGGAGTAAAACCCATTCTTACTTCACTTTTCCTCTAGGTCAGCACCCACCAGAAGAAGGGTATTTACCGTGCCATCGCCAAGGAAGTGCGGACCCTGGGGGTCTATCATAGACGGAGCACCTACTGCCGCAAGAGATGGGAAGAACTGCGCTGCTGGAGCAAGAAGACGGCATCTCCTGAGTTGGATGGGCGCTTGAGGGTATCACAGCAGCCTCAAGGGGGTGAGTACAGTATCATTCAGCTGACTCTGCGCGCTTTATGAGGTTTCTGGGTGGGGGAAGTGGGCTGTGGGTTCCCCTAGGCCAGAGCAAACGTGCCAGGGTAGATCCATTGTTAGGCAGGTGCAGTGGCACTCCAAACCCAAAAGTGGTAGTGGCCATCTACACCTAGTCAGGCTCCTGTGGGATCTAGGTATGCATCAAATGGGTCTAGGCACAGTCCCCATGGGCATGTGATTTTCCCCTGAACTGTTAGTGTATGGGCTAGTGCATAGGGCTGCTCCCTTTGTGTTGTGTCCGCCAACGTGGTGTTGTTGCAGGCAATGACCATGTGTCTCTTCTGTCTTTCCCCCCCCTTTTTGTTTTGCCACCCTGTACTTGTGTGCATTAGCATCATCTGGTGGAGGAGCGTTGGCACCGGAGGAGGAGGGAGCTGCAAACCGCATGGCCCAGGAGGGTGAATGTACGGAGTCTGAATGCGCCAGTGGGACGTGGGTGAGGGGAGCTCCACGACGGGGACAGGAGGAGACACCAGCGACTCCTCCTCTGATGGGAGCTCCCTTGCGGTGGCGGGCACCTCTGGGCCCACCACATCAAAAGGTACAGCCTCCACCCCCCCACCAGCACCACCCTCCCAGCAGCCCCTCAGCGTGGTTCCCGTGCCTGCTCACCCAGGAGGGTGGACATCTCCTTCACCTCAGGCACTGTCCCAGTCAGCCCTGCTGCCCTCAGTGAGGAGGCTATTGACCTCCTGAGATCCCTCACTGTTGGGCAATCAACCATTTTGAATGCCATCCAGGGTGTTGAGAGGCATTTGCAGCAAACAAATACATACCTGGAGGGCATTCATTCTGGCGTGGCAGCCCAACAGAGAGCATTTCAGGCTTTGGCCTCAGCACTGATGGCAGCCAGTGTCCCTGTGTCCAGCCTCCCCCCTCCAGCTTCCACTACCCAGACCCAATCCCCTCTATCTCAGCCTATCTCAAGCACACCAACAGACCAGCATGCACACAAGAGTGGACATGGCAAACATAAGCACCACTCATCCCACAGGCCCTCACACAAGCACCATCCCCATTCAGACACACCAACATCCACTGCCTCCACTATTAACCCCTCCTCCACGTCCCCCTCCTCCCTCCCAGTCTCGTCTCCACTCACACCTGCATGCACTACATCCTCAGCCACTACCTCCATAACCAGCATGCCCATCACCACACACCGCTCACGTGCAATCACCACCCCCACTACCATTCACATGTCCCCTGTGTCCTCTCCCAGTGTGTCTGTGAGCCCTCCTCCCAAACTACACAAACACAGGCACACATCCAGTCAACAGCCATCCACCTCACAACAGTCTCCAGCCCATGCACCCTCACCCAAACTCAGCAGACGTACACCTCGTACAACCACTACCTCTTCCTCCACTCCCAAACCCCCTCCATCTTCCTGTCTTAGTGTGTCTAAAAAACTTTTCCTGGCTAACATTTACCTCTTCCCTACACCTCCCTCCCTGTCCTTCCCCTGGGTCCAGGATGTCCAGATCCCAGCCCAGCACCTCAGCCACGAAATCCTCCAGCACTGTGGTCCCTGCAAGTCCAGTTACATCGCAGGCGGCACACATCAGGGCTGCCAGTGTGCCACCTATTGAGGCCAAGGATCATCCTATTCTGCCACCTGCCAAGGTGAAGAAGGGGCCCACATGCCATAGGGAAAAGCCACACCAACCACCCAGCAAGGCCTCATCCAAGACAAAAGAGGACAGTGCCAAGGTCCCAGCAGTGACTTCCAAGGTGGGGAAGGGGCACAAGGCTAAAGGGAAGTCAGCTCAGGGCACGGAGCCTCCATGTGAGGGACTAGTGTCACCTCTTCTGCCAAACAGAACAGCAACCTGTACGGCGGTGGCCAACGCTGCAATCACTGCCACCTGCACTGCCACCTGCACTGCCACCTGCACCGCCCCCTGCACCACCACCTGCATGTCTGCTGCCTCTGCACCGGTCCCCAGTGGGCAGCCATCCGAGGCTGCAGGAGACGTCCTGCTGTCTCCCTCCACAGGTGCTGACACATGCACCACCGGCAGCATCTCCGCCACAGACACCGCCGCAACCACCGCCACCTGCCCTGCGACGTGCACACACAGTGCCACCACAGACGACATGAACCAGATTCCCAGTGGGCAGCCATCCGTGGCTACAGGAGACGTCCTGGACCCTGCACAGACTACATGAGGCAAAACAACCAGCATTGTTAGTACCAGCATTTGGCAGGCAAAGTCGCCACAGGGTGGAGTGTGTCTCTGCCTCCATGGAGTATCATGCTACCTGTTCCCAGAACATCTTGTGGCACACACACCCAGGTGAGGGAATGGGAACTGCCACACACCATGTGCAGCACTCTGGGTACCATGCCCCCTGCAGAACCAGTGGAGAAAAGCATCCACTATCCCAGTCCTTGGCAGGATGAAGCACTCTGGGCACAAAGCCCCCTCCAGAACCAGTGGAGAAAACCATCCACTACCCCAGTCATTGGCATGGCAGGATGAAGCACTCTGGCCACCATGCCCCCTCCAGAACCAGTGGAGAAAAGCATTTGCTACCCCAGTCCGTGGCAGGATGAAGCACTCTGGGCACAAAGCCCCCTCCAGAACCAATGGAGAAAAGCATCCACTACTCCAGTCCTTGGCAGGATGAAGCACTCTGGGCACATATCCCCCTCCAGAACCAGTGGCGAAAAGTATCCACTAGAGAGACTGTGGCTTTGCACTCCCCAGGACCAATCAGTGGGCAAACCACCCACTTGAGAAACTTGTGAGACTGTGGCTTTGCACTCCCCAGGACCAATCAGCGGCAAACCACCCACTTGAGAGACTTGTGAGACTGTGGCTTCAATCCAGGATCAATCTGCGGGCATGGAGGCCCTCGTGGTGCAGTGGCGCTGTCCCTCCATCCGGTTGAGGTGCCCCCCTCCCCTTTCCCCTGAGGTGCCTGTTTATTTTCAACCTGATGCCCCTACAGTGTTCTCTCCATTTTGAGGCAGGTATCATGTGTGGGCTTCACCCATGCATTTTGCGACCACTGGTCCACGGACAATGAATGGAACACTATCTGGACCTGTGTAGTTGCTTTACATATTTGTATAGTTTGATCTTTTACAGACCTGTTTCCCTATCTGGATTTTCGATGATTACATTTGTTACAATCATTTCATTTTGTCCTTGCATTCTTCCAGGGTGTGACGGGGTATAAATGTAATGTTGCTGCATGTATTTGTGTGTATAATGTTGGGGGTGAGGGTGGGCGTGGGGTGTTGTATGTGTGTGTGCCTCTCTCTTTTTCCTCCCGCCTTCCCTGTGTGCTAGGTGCAGTACTCACTGTGGTCGTCACCGCCGTCTTTGATGTTCCTGAGAGAAGAGGAGGTAAACCAACATTGGTAACACCTGTAACTCGGGCTCCATGGCATCCTGATTCCTTGATGGGTGTCGAGAGGTGAGTGGTTTCCGTTCCACAGACTGTTTCCGCCGTGCTTTTGATAGCATTGGTACCACCCCAGAAAAGCTGCTGATTGGTGCCTTTTAATACAGTGGGCGGTATATTGTCTTCTGCCTGTCTGTTGGCCGTTACCGCCGTGGTGATTGTTTCTAGAGCCGTGGCGGTCGGAGTGTTAAAGTGCCTGTCTGTGTTGGCGGTTTTCGCCATTGTCGTGATCCCATTTTTTTAATCGCCGGCCTGTTGGCAGTATTACCGCCACTTTAACACCAACCGCCAGGGTTGTAATGAGGGCCGATATGTCCTACCTTAACCATATACTGCACCCTGCCCTTGGGTAGGGCCTACCTTAGGGGTGTCTTACATGTAAAAAAGGGAAGGTTTATGCCTGGCAAGTGGATACACTTGCCAAGTCGAATTTAGAGTTAAAACTGCACACACAGACACTGCAGTGGCAGGTCTGAGACATGATTATAGAGCTACTTATGTGGGTGGCACACCCAGTGCTGCATGCCCACAAGTAGCATTTGATTTACAGGCCCTGGCACCTCTAGTGCACCTTACTAGGGACTTACTAGTAAATCAAATATGCCAGTCATGGATAAGCCAATTATATACCATTTACACAGAGAGCATATGCACTTTAGCACTGGTTAGCAGTGGTAAAGTGCTCAGAGTTCAAAAGCAAACATCAACAGGTCAGATAAAATAGAAGGCAGGAGGCAAAAAGATTGGGGATGACCCTGCATAGGCAAAAAAATCCAACAGCGCCAATTTACAATGATACAACGAAGGTTACTCAGCCCTTGCAATAAAATTCACCCTCTTTTATCTGTCCTTATTCTAGGGAGGGAATAGAATGGGAGTGATATTCATCACAGTCTCCCTCTCTAAATCACAAAATGTGGAAAAAGATAGCTTAGAGATCTCACAATTTAAATACCCCATAATCAATACTTCATCTGCAAACTCCTGTGAATTTGAGCAGATGGCAAAAATATGATCAAGCATATATGATAAAGCTGAATCATGACCCTTATCTGGAGGATATAGATATTTACTATTAATAAGGGAAATTTCCTACCATTCTCCAACCTTAAAAACACTCTCATAATCCTGAAAAAAATCTAAGAGACTTGAAGAATAACAATTTATAGTTGTTACTTAACAACATACCAACACCCCCTTTTGCGTACCCTCTTGGAGAAGTCTGGGCCTTTGTAAACAGAACTGAGCACCCAGGACAAGGGAAGTCCGGTATCCTCCAGGTCTCTTGGATGCAAATCAAGTCAGCCTTCCATGACCGGATTGAATCTATTTTTTCCCAAGTGATTCCCCAATCCTGCAGCATTCCAGGAAACCACGGTGAAACTAAGGTTAGTAACTGGGGTATAATGTTTTTCCCTCCGCCTGAGTGCTATTTAAAGTTCCCGGCAGCCGACTCCAATTTTCCTGATAGTAACCTAAGTCAAGAAGGGGGGCTTCTCCCATACATTTCACCACTCTTTCACCATGGGACAGGGAAACATTCACTTTACCCAGAGCAGAAGGAGAGAGGTCCAGCACTTGGTGGCAAGGAGTATCAATCATAAGTGGATCGGGGGAGATTGCTATCATTTACACAACATTTCTTCTTCCCATAATGGGAGCATGTCTGTGCCTCTACATAGTAATTGCTCACAGTTATCTAAGATCAAATTCACAATGACTTTAGAGGTAAACCAGACTTTTGAAATTAACTCATCTCCCCTCTGGTCGAGAGATACACAAGCAATAGTCCTGCTATCAATTAATTTTAACCCCTCAATGTCAGCAAAACAAGAAATTAAAAGAGAACAATTTAAAAATAAATTCTGATCAGTTGGAGCAGAAAACTCCAAACATTGCGGAGTCAGCTTCCTTTTTACTGGAACCTTCCCCACCCTTGTAACAATCAGAGGATATATTCGATCACCCTGTAATCACATTCTCATTACAATATGGAGCAGCACATGGATTTAAATCTGACACAACATTCACTGAATCTAGTGATTTGTTATATTGCCAACCCCAACCGGGGGTCAAATCTTGTATTCCCCTGGGGAGAAATGATCCACAGTTCTCATGTCCTTAGGCATCTCCTTCATGTGGGCCAGATCATGATCTTCCTGCTAATTCAAAGGCCCCTCGGGCCCATATTCTCAAACGTAACCTTTCTTGAGTTCTTTTTGGAAATGCACTGTTTCCCCTTTTTTTCTCCCTTGAGTCCCTTTTTCTTGCCACTTCTCCTCTCTATAACCTCTTTTATAGCGGAACTCCCATTATGTTCTGCAGATAATGAAGCAGGAGGAATTTTGGGCAGAAAAATCAGAATGGGGGCTACAGAGAGATTTAACTCTGTTTTCACGGGTGCAGAATCAGTTACAGCTTGCACCCTAGTACTCATGGATAGAGGACTAGAGAAGAGCTTTTCCAAATAAACAACACTTTCTTGCATCCAGGAATCCTGTGGATTTAAAGCTTTCATCAGGCCTGAGGCTTGCCTACTTGAGTTCCCTGATCAAAAACGTGGGCTGAGTGCAAGGAGTTATATGTGCCTGAGAGGCAGATAGGGGCAGGCATGTGCTAGAGCTTTGGCTCTCCAGATGTAGAGATCCAACCTTTGCAGCAATAAATGTTTTCTCATCCATACCTAATTTTACATTCTTTTGATCTAGTGAAACTTTCAATATTGATGATAATATGTCTTGGGTATAATCAGAATTATTTAGAGATTTTCCTAGAAGTGCCAGAATTGAAGATAATATTCTCTCAAGACATTAAAAGGACTCCGAAAATATAACATATTGATCTGGAGGACCACTCGGTAGATTCTCAGAGCACCCCAAATCTGGAGTCAAGGAAGGCATAGCTGGGGAGAGAGAAAACTCAGTGGGGGTACTACTAAACAACCTTAAACCAGAAGGACTGATATTAGATTTACCCACCGGAGGCGTAGTCAGACAACAATTGGAGAAATTCCCTTCAATAATGCCGCCATTCACTTCCACATCAATATCTGGGAAGTTAAAACCCCCTCTTCTGGGGGCACCATCCCCATTCTCCAAGGGGGCAGTTTTATTCACAGAAACCCCTCCCAGAGGACCCCTGTTCTCTCCCCGGGTGTCAACACAGTTAACCGATAGTCCATTTACTTAATTAGTGCACAGATCTTTAGGTGGCTCCTTTTGGAGAAACAGCAGGATGGTATTGATGCCTTTTATGCTTAGATGATGAACGCCCATATTTCTTATGGGGTTAGACTTGGGGGGTTATTCTAACTTTGGAGGAGTGTTAATCCGTCCCAAAAGTGACGGATATACCACCAGCCGTATTACGAGTTCCATAGGATATAATGGACTCGTAATACGGCTGGTGGTAAATCCATCACTTTTCCGTCACTTTTGGGACGGATTGACACCTCCTCCAAAGTTAGAATAACCCCCTTGGTCTTTTTACATGCCTTTTTAAAGTCCTGCTCCTTTGCAAGTGCTTGGCGGTCATTCTTTCGGCAGGAAAGTTCCCACACCCTTAATTGACACCAGTACCAGCACGTACCCCAGAGAGCACCGGGGAAGTACTCACAAGAATTAGAAAATAAAATATGATGGAGCAATCAATTTTTTTCGAAAGGCTAATGCAGATAGGCCCTAATCGCAAAGACTCCCAGATACTCCCAAGCTGGCACTTGAACAAAGAGAATAAGTTGCAGCCACACCTCCTTTCAGGGACTTTCAAGTCTTTCTCATCATGCGGCTCTCGCAACGTTTTAGGAACTGCCCCTTGTTACACCTCCTTCCTTCTGACAATGCCCTGTGTCCTGCAAACCAGTCCAGGCGGGGGTGGTGGAACTGGGCAGGGAAAGTAAATATATAGTAGAAATATGCAAAAATGAAGTGGAGGGGTGTCTTGCAGCTTACTTGTTCTGCCCCTGACACTGGTGGGTCCAGACTCCTTCCATTCACACTTCTTTTCCTTCACTTCCTTTGCCGCCACTATCCAGGTCCAGGTCTGGGTCCTAGGAGGCAGAAGAAATTACCATAAAACACTTCAATGGCCTCAAAGGTGCCACCGGTACCCCAGATCACCAAACTCCCTCCTCACACCGCGCCCAAGCAGGTGGAACAAGCCCCCACCCTCAATCTCTGGGGAGGCCTCCGGGCAGGCGCAGGGCAGACTCAACACCTAATACTGAGTGTTGGGTCAGGCACCAGGCAAGGCGTTTTTGGGCCGACGCTGGGCCGGGCACTGAGCGGGCACTGAGCGGGCTCATGAAAAAGTCCCCGCTCTTCCTGCTGTAAGAGCCCTCGAGCGGCCTTGAAGAGGCCTTGAAACGACCTGGAGCAGCCTCAGGAGCACAGGCTAAAGCAGATAACAAGCTGAGCACTTGATCATTGTCCAACATAGAGGACAACCAATGGCATAATGTGGCATATGCAAGCAGATGTTTGTCACAAACTAAACATGTCTATTCACAACCTGTCAAAGAAAGTTTAGCAGTGGTGTGGGCTTGTGAACATTTCCACGTATTCTGATAGGGAAAACCTTTCACTCTTTTACCAGATCATCTAGCACTGTTGACTATCTTAGGCAATCCAAAAGCCAAGATGCCTTCTAAAATTGAACGTTGGGGTTAGCAACTACAGGAATGCGACTATACTATTGTGCACCGCCCAGGGAAAGATCCAAACCCTGCTCACTACTTTCATGAGTGCAAGAACAGTGTCATGGTAATTAACTTAACTCTAAAGTCCATTACCCCTCCTGCTATTTCTGTGGAACATATTATTACTGCAATGAATAAGGACAGCGACATGCTAATGCTAAAAGTTATTATTGCCCATCAGTCATAGAAACAGCACACTCGGCCTCTCACATGTGACAGTGAATATCAGAAGTGCAAAAATGTGTAAGATGAAGAGCCCATTACTCAAGAAGGTATTGTCTTACGTGGTTAGAGAATTATTTTATCACAAAGTCTGCAACAAAAAGTAATTGAAGTGATTCATGAAGGACATTATGGAAGTGTTGCCCCTAAATGAGTGCTATGAGGCTAAGCATGGTTTCTTCATCTCGATGAGAGAATTGAAAAAGAGCTGGAGGTCTGGCATTTGTGAAATTGCTTATCTCCCAAAGTCAATGAATATACTTTGCACATGTCAGATTTACCAAAACACGTTTAAAAGAGAATTGCTGTCCATATATTTTGTCCGGTTGACAATAGCAATCACCTGATGGTGATTATTGATGAATGCTTCTGTTTTCTACTAGTAGAAGATCTCTCAACTGTTACTCAAGGAAGAGTAATCAAGAAGTTAGATGGCATCTTTGCATTATTGGGTATTTCTTCAATTCTGAAGTCTGACGATGGCCTGCCTTTCAACAGTCAAGAATTCATTAACTTTCATGATCTTCTCAATGTGAAGCATTAGAAAAGCACACCTCTTTGGCCACATGCAAAAGTTGTTGGTGAAAGCGTTAAGAGCACACTCAAAAAGACTGTCCAGCATGCTAAATTGGAGAAGCTTGATCTGAAGTCATCTCTTCATACTTCTCTTCAGTCAGCAACTGGTGAAAGTCCTGCTACCCTGATCTTCGGGGGAGTCATGCTGACCAAATTACCACAATAGATGAACATAAGATCTGCAACAGATGGTAAACTTCATCAAGCAGACGTTTGTCATAAACAAAACAAATGAAAGTATATGTTGACACGTGTCGATGTGCCAAGAACGTTGTTTTCAATGAAGGAGATGAGTAGTGGTGCAACAACAGAGACAATGCCAATCTGATGCTACCTTTGATGCTGAACTCTTTGAGGTTGAAGCTAGCAAAGGAAATATGTTGACTGCTCACTGTCCTGGAAAAAGCATTCCACAAGATTATTTGCACTTTAGCCATCTGCCTCATCATTTGCCAGTTCCGATGTCAGAGACGAGACTGGTTTGATTGAGACAGTACAGAGCCCCTTGACTGTATCTCTCTGTACATCACCATTACCAGTCATGGACACTTCCCTTCTCTCTGCACAGCCTCAGAAGACATGATCTGGTTGTTTAGTCAGAGCTCTACAACAATTTATAGCAGATCTGTAATATATATCTGTTAAAATTTTATTTTTTATTTAACAAGTGGGGAGATGTAGGCCCTCATTACGATCCTGGCAGTGGGTGATAAAGTGGTAGTAATACCACCAACAGGCTGGTGGTCACTACTGCCAAATTATGACCATGGCGGTGATATCTCCAAAAGACAGCCAATGTACTACACCGGCTGCCAGAGCGGAAACAACAGTCACCACGGCGGTACCCACCTACAGCCAGGCAGAAGACAAAGTTCCACCCACCATATATTGACACCACAATCCACAACCTTTTCCAAATGGTACTGATGCCATCAAAAGCCTGGCAGAAACAGAGCACAAAAGTCAAAGGACTCACCATTGGAGACACAGGGAAGAACTCGCCGCCATGGAATTCGAACTGCAAGTTTTCCTGATGATCTTCTACATTATGCTTCACCTGGAACACCAGTGCCAGCGAAGACGACGATATTGAGTACAGCCGCCTAGCACACAAGGGAGGGTGAGATTAAAAAGAGAGTGACACACACATGCACAACACACACCCGACACACACACAAGCTATAAACACAACCAGATGCATTACAAATACAATTTGACCCCGAAAAACTGCAGAATAATGCAAGGACAACAGGAATTGATGAAAGTGATTGTAATCAGTCCAACAATAAAATCAACAATCCGATTTGCCCATGAAACAGATATGTACACAATGTATAAAAAAGGGACACTGCCCAGTCCATAGTTCAAAAGGCCCACATGGCCACAGGGCACAGTACAAGGCCCCACTCAAATACTGCACCAATCCGGATAGAACACTATAGGGGTATCGGTTGTCAAAGGGGGACAAGCCCACTGGTTCTGGAGGGGGCAACTTGCCCTGTGCTTTGTCCTGGGGATTGCAAGGGCACAGTCTCACAAGTGGGTGTCTTGCCCACTGATTCAGAAGGGGATAACATGCCCTGTGCTTTGTCCTGGGGAGTGCAAGGCCACAGTTTCTCAAGTGGGTGTCTTCCCACTGTTTCTGGAGGGGGCAACATGTCCTGTGCTTTGTCCTGGGGAGTGCAAGGCCAGAGCCTCTCAAGTGGGTGTCTTCCCCACTGGTCCTGGATGGGGCAACATGCCCTGTTCTTTGTCCTGGGGCGTGCAAGGCCACAGTCTCTCAAGTGGGTATCTTGCCCACTGGTTCTGGAGGGGGCAACATGCCCATTTCTCTTTGTCCTGGGGAGTGCAAGGCCACAGTCTCTCAAGTGGGTGTCTTCCCCACTGGTTCTGGAGGGGGAAACATGCCCATTGCTTTTAGTCCTGGGAGTGCAAGGCCACAGTCTCTCAAGTGGGTGTCTTCCCCACTGGTTCTGGAGGGGGCAACATGCCCATTGCTCTTTGTCCTGGGGAGTGCAAGGCCACAGTCTCTCAAGTGGGTGTCTTCCCCACTGGTTCTGGAGGGGGCAGGCCACACAGTAGCCACTGGAGGCTGGACTACATGGTGTCTGCCGGCGGTGACAGCTGCACTGTTGTGGTGGATGTGGGAGGCTCCTGGGCAGCCCCTGCTCTCTCTGATGGCTGTACTGTGGTGGTGAGTGTGGGGGCTCCTGGTCAGCCCCTGCACTCTCTGATGGCTGCACTGTGGTGGTGGCTGTGGGTGGCTCCTGGGAGGCTCCTGGTCAGCCCCTACAATCTCTAATGGCTGCACAACCACAGTGGTGGGGGCCCTATGACAGCTGCTGGTGGTGGCGGTGTTTGCATGACAGCTTCCACTGGCGTAGATTGCCTCCTCTCCTCCAGGTCATGGGTTGGGGATCCCTTACCCTTCTTGGCAGAGGTGGATGAGCTCTTCCCCCTCTGTCTGCTACTACAGGCACCTTCCCCTTCTTTCCAGCTCATGCAGGCTCCTTCCCCTTCTGTATTGTTGGTCTGGAATCCCTACCACCACGAGGAGGTGGTGCTACCATTGTCCCCGTGGACTGGGCTGGGTCCTTGCTACACTGCCCATAGATGCAGGATGGGGGGAGGGGTAGGGAAGATGTCAAGTTGGGCAAGGAAAATCTTTTTAGGGACATTGGGGTGGGAGGAGGGAGGAGTAGTGGGAGTGGAGGATGAGGGAGTGGTTGTTGGAGGTATATGTATGCTGGATTTGGGTGCAGGTGCATGTGCTGTATGCTGTCGTGAGGTGGATGGCTGGTGGGTGTCTGAGTGCTTGCATTTGTGTCCTTTAGGAGGGGGGTGGACAGACAAGGTGGGATAGGACACAGGGGACGCACGCATGGATGTTGTGGGGGTGTCTGCCAGTGAGGTGTGTGATCTGCATGGTGTGGTGATGATGCTGGTAGTGGATATTTATGAAGTGCATTCAGGTGTAAGTGTAGACATAACTGTGTGGGAGGTGGAGGAGGAGGAGAAGGGGGAGACAGTAGAGATGGTGGATGTTGTTATGTCTGCAATTGAATGGTGTTTGTGTGAGTGCCTCTAGGATGAAATGTGGTGCTTGTGTTTGCCTGTGCCGCTCTTGGGTGTTTTCTCGTGTGCATGCTCATCTGGCTGTATGATTGGGATGGGTTGGGGTTGAGGAGAATGGGACTGGGAAGTGGAAGCTGGAGGGGGGACAGCTGAACCAGGGGCAATGGCTGCCATCAGAGAGGAGGCCAGAGCCAGAATTGATCTCTGTTTGGCTGGTAATCCACAGTGATTGCCCTCCAGGAATGTATTGCATTGCTGCATCTGGGCTGCCAGTCCCTGGATGGCATTCACAATGATTGATTGCCCTACAGAGATAGATCTCAGGAGGTCAATAGCCTCCTCACTGGGGGAGCGGGGCTGACTGGGGCAGGGCCTGAGATGCCTGCGGCAAAGGAGATGCCCACCCTCCTGGGTGAGCGGGCATGGGCAACTTGCTGAGGGGCTACTGGGAGGACAGTACTGGTACAGGGGTGGCGGCTGTACCTGCATCTGGGGTGGTCAGAGATGTGTACCCCATCACCAGGGAGCTCCCATCGGAGGACGTATCTGAGTCTGTGTTGTCCACTCCAGTCTCCGCCATGGTGCTCCCCTCACCCTCCATCCTACTGGTGCCATCAGTGTCAGTGGACTCTGCCTCCAGGGTCCTGTGGGATGTAGCTCCCTCTGTCATAGGTTCCTCTGCTCTTCCGTCAGATGATGCTAATGCACATAAGGACAGGATGACAAAACAAGAAAGGGGGGAGAGATAAAGGATACACTGGGTCAATTACTGCACCCTCACACACAGGGAACAGGCCTGCGCACTATGCAAGGCACTACCAGTGAAATGGCTAGTCACCTAGGAATGAGGAGGGGCACACACCGCCAACTGCACTATACCTGGGACCCAAGCAGCCCTGCCCAGAAGTGAATACTAACAAGCTAGGTAAGGAGTATTTCACATTCAAACCCTGAGCCAGCAGAGGACCTACGCTGCTATGTCTGCCCTGGCCTAGGGGCAACCACCGACACACAACCACCTCCCAGATACCACCCCACCAGCCATAAGTTGTAATGATAACCATTGTACTCACCCCTTTGTGTCTGCTGTGATGCCCTCGAGCGCAGGGTAGGCCATTGCCAGTATGCAGGCCATCAGGGGGGTCGGGGTCCGATGGGCACCCCTTCCACATTGGGAGGCCATCCACAGCTGGGCCTCACGGTCTTCCGTGCCCAGCTTCTCAGTCCTCCCACCGTTTGCAACAGTGGGTGCTCTGCCTGCCATAGACCCCCAGGGTCCGCTCCTCCTTGGCAATGGCACACCACATTTCCTTCTTTTGATGGGCGCTGACCTGCAGAGGCAATACAGAGAGAAGAACCCCATTAGCCAAACAGTCCAGCCTGGCACACAAAGGGACCACCATACCCTTTTGCATCACCATTGGCACACACATAGCCCAGCCCACAACATATACACTGCCAAGAGAACATCCACACACCTCCCTTACACAAGGCCTTCACACACAACTCCATGTCTTCATGCCAGATGCATCGTGCTCACTGTGTACTCATCTGTTGGTCTGGAGGCCCATACAGCAGTCCGTACTGGGGTAGGACCCCATCCACCAGTCGCTCCAACTCCTCAGAAGTGAAGGCTGGGGCCCTTTCCCTGGTCACACAGGCCATGGTAGGTTCCAGACACAGGTCACAGCAGCACATGCAGTGTACGTCCTCTCCTATTGAAGGTCGGGAATCAAGTGAGGAATCAGATAGAAAATGGCGGTCACGTCTGCGGTGGTGCATACCGTCACCACCGGCATAGATCCCCATTGACGACTGTACCCCATAGGGTTCAATATTAACCAATGAGGAATTGCACGGCGGTTCACGACCGCCTACCGCCACGACGCACAATGTCAGTGGATTTACCTCACTTCCAAAGGTCGCCATTTCAAGGGGGGGAACAGGCTTATCGATAATTGAGTCACGGAATCAATAGGCACATACTCCACAAATTACACTGTCCCATAACATGTTTGCACATTGTGGACTGCTGCCGTGGCTTCTTTGTTCAGTTTGTGACTGCCTACTCACTTTTGTGTCCCTTAGATACCTACCACTGCGGGTGAATAGGAGATGGAGACATACCCCCATGTACAGATCCCTGGTGGACTTGACTACACTGGAGGACAGGCACATAATACTCACCTATAGACTGGACAGAGCCACAATTACAGAGCTGTATGTGCAATTGGAACCTGACCTGATATCAGCTATCCGTCATCCCACTGGGATACCCCCTCTTGTGCAAGTGCTATCAGTGCAGTGCTCCATTTCCTGGCAACTGGTTCTTTCCAAGTGACAGTGGGCTTGGCAGCAGGAATGTCACAGCCAATTATCTCAATCGTGCTCTTGTCTGCCCAGATAAAACGCATGTGCAGCTGCATTGCATTCCCTCAGGTTGAGGATTTGGCCACTGTGAAGGCCGGGTTTTATGCAATGGGACATATCCCCAATATAACTGAGGCGATTGACGGAACACATATTGCATTTGTCCCCCCCCCCCCCTGCAAGAATGAACAGGTGTTCAGGAACTGTAAGAGTTTCCACTACATGAATGTGCAGATGGTGTGTTTGGCGGACCAGTACATCTCCCACGTCAATTCTAAGTATTCAAGGTCGGTACATGATGCCTTTCTCCTAAGGAATAGCAGCATTCCAAATGTGATGTCCCAACTACAGAGGGACAGGGTGTGGCTAATAGGTGAACCCTGGTCCCCACCCAGTATATTTTGGAGTATGCCTATGGTGTTGGCCATATAGGATAGTGTGTGGCTAAATGTAGTCCCTCAATATTTGCAGGTGACTCTGGTTACCCAAACCTACCATGGCTGCTGACACCTGTGAAGAATGCCAGGACAAGGGCAGAAGGACGTTATAATGAGGCACATGGGCGAATGAGAAGGATAATTGAAAGGACCTTTGGCCTCCTGAAGGCCAGATTCAGGTGCCTCCATCTGACAGGGGGATCCCTGTGCTACTCATCCAAGAAGGTCTGACAGATAATAGTGGCATGCTGAATGTTGCACAACCTGGACCTCAGATGGCATGTACCTTTTCTGCAGGAGGAGGAGACTGGAGATGCTCCTGTGGCAGCAGTGGACCCTGAGGAAAGTGAGGGTGAGGAAGCAGAGGATGAGGATGTGGACAGCAGAACATCAGTGATATGTCAGCATTTCCAATGACACACAGGTGAGACAGTACAACTTCACATTTCTGTGAGTATTGGTGTATTCTGTGTGGCATTGGTATGCTGGCTTGCTGGCATTACCCATTTCTTTGCCCTCCTTACTGTTACCTATGGATATTCATTTTACAGATGTTGGTGATATGACAACATTCTACTGATGTGATCACAGCAGCCAGCTACAGGTCATTAATTTATGCTCATACTATGTACAGTTCATTTGGAATGGTCGCAGCTGTTTCAAAAATACAAATTTGCAATACATGAAATACTAGTAGTCGAGTTTTATCAAAGGGTGTTTATTGTTGTGCTAAAATACAGACGGGAAAGTGCAATGGAATGGGGTGATGATGGAGGAATGTCCAGGGTATTGTTCCAGTCCGTTTGCAGCACAGGTGCATTGTCCATGGGGACATAGGAAGTGGAGCAATGGCAGTTCAAGGTGGACAAGGTGACTGAGTGAGACACAAGGGGGACAATCAGGAGAGTCTAATTTTATGGCGTGGTCTTGTCAAGTGTCTCTGGCTTCTTTCTGGGTCACAGGGAACGTTTGCGGGGTAGTTCACCTTCTGCAGGGGGAGGGGTGCTGGTGGCCTGTGGATCCTGTGGCGGGGCCTCCTGGCCGCTAGCGGAAGTGGAGGGCTGTTCAGATGACTGGCTAGTGGCAGGGTCCCGCTGGTGTGCTGTTGCCTCCCTCTTGATGTTGCCCATGTCTGCCAGCACCCCTGCTATGGGGATCAGGGTATTGTTAATGGTCTGCAAGTCCTTTTGATCCCCTGATATTGTTCCTTCGGCAACTGCCTGTTCTCCTACACGCTGTCTAGGATCTGGCCCATTGTGTCCTGGAAATATTGGTATGCTCCCAGGATCTCAGAGAGTGCCTCCTGGAGAGTCCGTTCCCTGGTCCTGTCCTCCCCTTGGTGCACAGCAGTTCTCCCAGTGTCCTTTTTGGCCTGTGCCTCTATCCCCTGAACTGTGTGCCCACTGCCACTGACCACAGGTCCCTGATTGTCTTGTGTGTGAGGTGTGGCCTGGGGTCCATGTACAGGTGGACACACTGCTGATTGAGGTGTTCTGGGGACAGAGGTTTGGGTACGCTGGGTGTGTGTTGTGGTGTTGGATCCTGTTGGTGAAGGCTCTGTGGTGGTCTGTGGCAGGGCTTGGGTGACCGGCTGTCCAGATGTCCCTGATGGGCCAGGTAGATCGTCCAGATCCTGAAGTCCAGAGTTACTGTTATCACTGTGGGTCTCTTCTGTTGGGGAACTGGATAGTGGTGGCACCGCCTCTCCAATGACATTGGCTGGGGTACCTGTGGGGATGTAAACAATGTATTATGCTTCAGGTGTCTGACATATTTACTTCTGTAGCTTCCTCTCTATGATTGTTGCTCCCCTGCCAGCTTTCACTTGTGTATGTTGGTGTATTGTGGTTATGTTAGTTTCCCTATGCTGCGCATGCTTTAGTGATGAGTGTCCATGCAGGGCTGGAAGGGGTGTCCATGCATTGGTACAGCATGCAGGGCTTGACACTGGGATTAGTGAGTTGTGATGGTGGAATGTGTGGGATGTGGTGGAGTGATGGGAGTGAGGGTGAGGGTGTGTGATTGCTGATAGGTATGGGGTGATAATTGTTAAAAGTAGACCTACCAGTGTCCAGTCCTCCTCCAACTCCGGCGAGTCCCTCAGGATGCAGAATTGCCAAGACCTGCTCCTCCCATGCTGTGAGATTGTGGGGGAAGAGGTGGGGGTCCACCGCCAGTCCTCTGGATGGGGAGCTGGTGTCTTGCTGCTATGGAACGTACCTTCCCCTGTAGGTCATTCTATCTCTTCCTGATGCCATACCTTGTTCTTGGATGCTGTCCCACGGCGTTGACCCTATCCACAATTCTTAACCATAGCTCCATCTTCCTTGCTATTGCACCTGTGCTCCAGAGAGCTGTGGCTCTACCCTGACGGTTTCCTCCACCATGACCCTTAACTCCTCCTCAGTGAAACGGGGGTGCCTTTGTGGTGCCATGGGTGTCGTGTGATGTGTATTGGTGAGGGTGTGTTGGGTAATGTGGTGGGGTGTATGATGTGGAGTGCATGAGGGGTGTATGGGTGTGAGTGGTGTGAGTGTGTCTGGTTATCTCTGTGCTGTTCATGTCAATCTCCTGGCAGTAATTGTTGTTGGTAAAGGGTTGCGGGTAATGTGGTTGTGTGTTTTATAGTGGTATGTGTTTGGGTGTCAGGTGTGTGTTGTTTGAATTGTCCAATGTAGTATTGTTATGTATGTGCGTCTCTATTGTGAGCGTGGCGGTATGTACCGCCAATGGTTTACCACTGTTGAATGTCCGCCATGGTGATTCATGGGTCAGAATATGATGGGCATTGTTTTGTTGGCATAACAGTGTGGGTTCTGGGACCGGCAGTTTATTACTGACCTTTGGTCTGGTGGATTTGTGTATGTGGCTGTCATCTGTCGGATTGGGGGGTGTGTGTCATAATATGGTGAACAGATATTCACCAGCGCAGCAGTAAATTGGCAGCCGTCAGCACGGCGGTAAGCGCCATTTACCGCCAATGTCACAATGAGTGCCATAGTGTCTTATATGTTAGCAATGATAGGACCCTTTTGGTTCCTGATAGACTCCATAGAATAGTGACGTAAATGGTTGGGTGTGATGAATAGACTGCATGTTAGATTGTTGAGTTTGCGGTTACACGCAGAGCAATAAAGATGTGTGAGACCAAGCTCTGTGTGTTTGGTGTAGTCATTTATGAGTACCCAGGCCGGACACTACACATTTGACCCTTGTATATGTATAAATATATCTTCAAAAGGCTATCTGCAGTATAAAAACCAAACAACATTTTGACAAAACATCTAGACCCAATATACAATGACTTATCAGCTGCCTAGATAGGTTATGTTCACACTACATAAGTGCAGCAGAGAAACAGGTACATTGTAGGTACTTTTACTCCGGGTGCCTCTCATATTTAGCACATCACTTTCTAGTGGTCAGTCAAATGATTGGTTCAGATTTTTGGTGAATACTTAGAAAAGGAGTTTTACAGTTAATGCTGGGATAAGGTCTTGTACAATATTATTATTATAAAATGGAAGGCATAGCATATTAATGTACAAGCAAACTGGCTGCATGAGAGGAACAATGACATAATGCTTCTCCAGAGGTTCTCAAGTGGGATATCTGTAACATTGGCTGACTTCTAGTCCACGGTTCAGAGTATTCTCATTACACTCTGCCCCTGTCTAGGATCCTATTAACAATTCCAGATTCACTTTTGACATCCCATTTAAGAGAGTTTCAGAGGAACAGAAAATGTTATGTTGTGTTATTAAGCAATATCACCCCTTTATTTAGGGCAAATACAGTTCATTTATACATCTTTTTTTTTTTGTTTGAGGAAACTTGTATTGGATAAAATGCTTAGCTGCATCAAAAGAGATTTGGATGCATTAGACCAGGATGTTTTTGGTTTGAACAAAACTTGTCTTGAACTTAACTCTAAAATGGACTAGGACATACTTGGAAGCATTGAAAAGTAAAACAAAGAAATGATTCTCACCAAGTAATCTATATGTCTCATGCTTACTTTCATAGATTAGTGATGTATGTGCCTCGTGAGTATGCTTTTCATTACAGTAGTCAAATTCAAGGTGTGGAAGAACAACACCATTGTCCTACCGGTTGTGTGACAAGACAACTCTGACAGACTGTTAATTCATGTAAAAAAAACAACCTGTGCACCAATTACTATAAGATCAGTACATTAGGTGGGGTCACATTTATCGATGTACCAAGAGGTCCTGTTAAAAGTATAACATTGGGGTTGGCTAGAGAACCATGGCAGAAGTCTTACAGCACTAAAATTATACTTTCAATTCTATGTTCTAACCTAATCAGTTTGATTACAACACATGACCTTCTACCACCCTCTCCTGAGAAAGAAGGCTTTTCCAACACAATTTTCAGAAAAAATCACTGATAAGCAATACCCCTCCAACCAAAATATTTACCTTAGAGATTTCAGTTTAAATTAGGGCAATCAAGTGACACTGCCTTCCTTTCTTTTAAGCAACTTTGTGACAATCATGTGAACCTTTACGTTTACAGTTTAATTGATTTTTGTGTTAAATAAACCAGCATTTTAACTGAAATGAACTTGACAACCATAACCTACCCAACTATCTAATCTACTCATTCTCACCAAAGGCAACATTCAACTTAGTTTTCTCCATAAACATCACATTTCTTCCTTAAGCTAGTGGTATTAAACTGGTGTGCTCATTCCATCTTCTCCAAAAATATTTAAACCTCCGAAATGCACAATTCACTTCACCCAACATCAAACATACTCAAAAATGCTTCTTTGAACATATCTGTGATGACACTCTTGCTCACTTGATTACCAAGGTAGGTTTTTGTCTGCAGTCCAGTTCCAACCTTGTTCCTGTTCTCACAATATGAAAATTCTCTCTCAAGAGACATTGACAAACTTGCTCAGCTCATGTATGCACATTCTTCTGGTAACTCGCAACTCCCTAGCTATACCGAACAACTTTTCCACTCAGATAAAACCACATTTAAACCCTCACCTCACTAAAACCAACTCCAAATTTGTGGAACTGCAAGAATTATCATCCACAAATTAATTAAACATCTCCATTCTCCAAACTGCAACAATGGTCTGATTTCTGCCCAATTTCTGAAACTTCTATTCAAAATCACCAAACATTTAAAGCCAACCTTTTATCTAGCAACATTATCCTAGCAAAAATGATAAAAAAAACTCCCAGTTTTTCAACTAGCCATGGTGTAAGCTAATTATTACACTCTTGAAAGAAGGCCCAGACAATTCACAATGAGTCAGAGCCCCCTGTTCTAACTAATTCTCTATGTCTTCTACTTACATCTCTTCCTCTCCTTTACCTTACCCTCGACTTTCCCCACCCTCTCACGCTCCTCTTTCTTCTTCACTTTACTCCTTCCATCCCAAAAGATAATTTTATTTCAACATTAATCTATAATGGCAGTTTTTGTTCCTGCCAGTTGATCTAATGTAACTCTGAGTGGTGTTTGCTTCTCTGTAAAGCGTGATACACCCCCTATGTAGAGCGGGAGTATATAAAAATACAAATAAAGAAATACATTGCCTTTTTAATTTAGAATTTGGCATTCTTAGCACAGCATGATTATGAGTACTTCTTAAAACATATTTTCTGGGTCTGGGTCAATAATCCTGATCCTTATGTTGTGGATCCTCTTCTAAGTGGCCTTTCCCAACGTTTACATCTATTTGTACTAAATCTATACTTAGACGATGAGGTTCCCAAAACTTCTTGAAATATGTCACATATCTTTTAGGGCATCACATTTATTTTTATTATGTAATCATTTAAGGTTGCAATGTAACTTTTACTTAAAATATGTATTTCACTTAAATAACATATGTATTGCATTCGCTCAATGTTATTTAGCTGCAATTTTAATGTGTGATTTTTTTTGTTATTCTTTAGTCAGATAAATATTTAATTCCATATTTCATAGTTAGTTCTACAATTGTTATTTTCTTCTGATGCATGCTGTTTTTGTTCTAAAACTTTCATAAAAATGTGAATCGTAAAACAAATTATTAAGAATGCTTCTAGAGCCACTAGATATCAGCATTTTCTCTGACAGAAAAAAACAAACTTCGCTGCATTGCAAGAATTCAGGGACATGTACAAAATATGTTCTTTTTTTTATAATCCTGCTGTATGATTCTGTCATGTCATAACTCATTTGGCGATGACTCAGACGTGGAACATTGTTCTCAGTTTCAGGGGTGGAACTAATGTCTTTGCCATTCTGCAAATGGTGACATTTGTAGGACTGATATTGACTAAACATAATTTTTTATGAATTCAGAAAGCAGGATCTAGATCAGTACTTAGTCTGAGAGGCAAATCCAGAGACAATATATGTGTCAATTCCATTAAACATAAAGGCGGTGATTCTAACCGCGGCGGGCGGCGGTCGCCGCCCGCCATGCGGTTACCGCCAAATGACCGCACCGCGGTCACAAGACCGCGGCGGCCATTCTGGCTTTCCGGCTGTGCTGGCGGGCGACCGCCAAAAGGCCGCCCGCCAGCACAGCGGAAAAGACCCAGCAACGATGAAGCCGGCTCCGAATGGATCCGGCGGAGTTGCTGGAGTGCGACGGGTGCAGTAGCACCCATCGCAAATTTCAGTGTCTGCTAGGCAGACACTGAAATTCCTTTAGGGGCCCTCTTACGGGGGCCCCTGCAGTGCCCATGCCATTGGCATGGGCACTGCAGGGGCCCCCAGGGGCCCCGCGGCACCCCCTACCGCCATCCTGTTCCTGGCGGGAGACCCACCAGGAACAGGATGGCGGTAGGGGGTGTCAGAATCCCCATGGCGGCGGAGCGCGCTCCGCCGCCATGGAGGATTCTCAAGGGCAGCGGAAAGTCGGCGGTACACCGCCGACTTTCCGTTTCTGCCCGCGGCTGAACCGCCGCGGTCAGAATGCCCAGCGGTGCACCGCCAGCCTGTTGGCGGTGCTACCGCGGTCATTCGCCCTGGCGGTTTTTACCGCCAGGGTTAGAATGACCCCCAAAATCTATGGAATGTTCAACTGGCTAGGCCTTAACTGGACAACAAGCTTTTGGGAGGAGATAGATGTTTACATTTGGGTACGTTTTGCATCATATATGAGCTCAAAAGCATCTGTGGATCGTCAGCAGGTCAAAATGAGCCCCTCCCTCATAATGTCTTGGTGAGTTTATTGATAATGCCATGCAGTCAATAGTGACAAGACCAGTGTGAAATTCTTGTATTCTAATAGCCAAGGAGATGCAATAATCCAAAAATGTACACTTCAACCCTCACCCATAGGGTCACTGACTGTATGCTTCAGCTTCTTGTAGACATTACTGATGTTAGTTGAGAAGCCAGATATGATTTCTTTCATGTAGGCCCTGAGCTGAAGAAGCATACTTTCCATATGCCTTGGCCACAAAGGGGGGATGGGATCTTGGCTGGAATACATTAGTCTACGGCTTTCAGATATGTTTCAGCAAATGCTGATTAACTCGCTTTCAAGTTGTTTGCAGTGTTTCTTAGCATAAGGATTCATAATTTAAAGACAAGTATGAGCAGAATTGGGCAACTGCGTCTAATGGCATTTTAATTAAGTTAAAAAAAATGAACGCATCATTTAGATAACCAGACATACGTAATGATTGAATGTTTTCTTCCAAATCTCAAACACATTTCAATTGAATCTGGTGTACTACCTAACACAAAGAAAAAAGATTCACAATCTACTATTTGCCTCATCAATTTATTGTCCAAGACATTATGCCGATCGTCAATTGTGCTTTGCCCATTTTATACATTGTGATATGCTCTGTATATGACCTACTGAATGATTTTGCTGGCATGTGTTTTCTATTCCCTAATATTTTCTATACATTTAAAAGTTCAATGAAGCAAGCAGCAGCATTTTAAGAAAGATCATGCCTCATTGTGATTGATGCCAAATGAGAGATCATAATACAGATGGACAAATCAGAAACTTCTTCAAGCTTATTTGTAGTTAGCTAGCATTAATAGATAGAGAGCAGCATAAGTAATGTATTCTGCATAGCAAGATATTTTTATTAGTATACTGTAGATGGCAAATAGGTTTGTATAAATTATGAGTGTTTGCTATCTAAACTTAGGAGTAAATGGGACAGTGTGTAGTTTAACCAAATAAGGTGCTTTATGCACAGTACCATAAATTATGCTATTAAAAACCTTTATGAAATTTTGATTTTTTTTCCCTAATAAATTCCAGCCATTCTGAAACTATGCCATTTTTCCATGTGTCAAGCTCTGAGGCTAGATTGTGCAAAATTATTTGACGAGAAAGTTAAACACGCTTTCTCAATTAGAATAAGGTTTAGTTCGTATGCCATCAAAAAATCGGGTACTGCTGCAGAGGATGGAGTGGCACTTCGCTAACAAGCAGCATAGTTAAAGAGTCAAAGGTATAATTTGCACAGAAAGCTGTGGTCCAAAAAAATCTCTTTACAAAAAGCTGGCTGTCGAGGCAATTGTGTAAATGTGTGTTGATAACTGTGTTATCTGAGGAATAAATAACAAAGTTTCAATAAACTCGCACAATATGATTTATTAGCTAAATGTTTACTATCAGACAAAGAGCATGTGTAAAGTTTCTTAGACAGTGCAAGAGCCTGGAGAGAGTTAAGTAAATTTAGATAATCCACATGTCCTGGTCCTTATAGATGATCTTGGGAGTGAGTTTTGGTATAATTAAACTGCAATTTCTCAATGTCCTTAAATAAAGAATAAACATTCATTAATTTACCTTAGGAATCAATAATGATTTAAAAGTTGTATTCTTCTCATTTGTTTTTAATCTTTATAAATCAGTCAATATTACAGGCCATTGCATAAAGCAAGTCCCAAGTTCTATTCCTAGTCTAATATTTTAAATCTATAAAATTATTTCTCAGTAGGATAGTCAGAACAGTCATCAACACTCATAAAGAACACTGTAACAGAAATGCTCTAGGCACAAACCAATTGAATGCATCTAGAGCTTACTTTTCTCTAAATCTGAAAGAGAGTTCTGTCTTGAGTCTCACGTAGTATCTGACTGAGCCATTCATTTCTGTACTTTCCCTGAGGCCTCTTTTATACATGGCAATGATAATTTCCAAACTTTCAAATCATTATCTCAAACATTAGTTCATGACCAATCAGCTGTCAAGTACGCTTGTGAAATAACTTTTCTTCAGGTTGAGATAGCAGAGAAATAATGCTTCATGCTTGGAGTTTATCACATTGTTTCTTCTCCTGTCAGCCAATGATACATCTTAATACTTTCCCACTTGCTTGACATTATTATAGAAAATAAGACACTTGTATGAATTTATCATGCATTCCACAATCACTGCTTACCTTCCCATACAGTTCCACACTATAAACCTATTAATAAAGAAGCAAGTTTTGTCAACTTAGCAAAGTTCACCATTCCATTAGCAGTTTAGTTTCATAGAATAGAAGTAAAACATGTAGCTCTCATTTTTTTTGCAGGAAATAAATGTCATGCAGCGTCCATGCTAAGGTTACAATCAAAATATTTATGTTCAGTTAAAGCATGCTGGAATTTGTTAACATTAGTAGTTCAAGCAAGTCAGGCCACACACGAGCCATGCAAAGTTTAGAATGAAATGCTCTTTAAAATGCAGCTTCTGGATGGGCCTAGTTTTCACTGGTATTAATTTATTGATTAGCTATATCTGACTTTAATAAATTGCTCTATCAGCTCCCCACTTTGGTGGTTTGGAACCATTACAAAACATTTGCAAAATTCATTTTGTTACATTTCACTCTCATCTAAAGGTTCAAGCTCTAAACCTAAATCAGATATGTTCTTTGCATAGCCTAAAATATTTCTGCTCTCATCAGGTATGTATGGGCAACAATTTTCAATATTCAGCATCTTGCAGACTTCACATTTCTCAGCCTGTAAGATATCTAACACATAATAGAGCTCCAGACATACTAATTACCAGCCTATCAACTACTGTTGAAAGCTTTCTAATCTTCACATAATTTAAAATCACTCCTACTGCAGGTATGATTGCTTCAAATATGTCTCCTACTAATTGGGTTACCCCATTAACACTACATGAGTATCTTTTGTGTGTTGGTGTAATTGTTAATGCATCTGGGCTTTGTACATGCCACATCTTCAGAAATAGTAACAAATACCCTCCAAAATGGCAGGCAACCTAGAATATGCATTTTCTCCACAACTGATATTAACTCTGGATATAATAGGATCATTGTTTTGTAAAAGATGCCAAGATCGTCAAGATAATTCAAACACATGGCCACAATTACTATTTCCCACTGATGTCTTTCTTCAACTAATTTTCCTTTTAAAAACACATTGCTTCCCTTTGTGCCTATTATCTAACTTTAATTTAGGTACAGCCGTTTTCTTTCTGAATTTATCCTCTTCCTTTCTCAAAACATTTTTCTGAACACTTTTTGAAAATTGTTCATTCCTCTCCTCGAGCATCATCATGAAAGCTTTTTCTTGTGAATTCATTGAGCATGTTAAGTTCTTCTCATGAGTTTTGACAGTGTTAACAGGAAGAAATGGTCTAAGATAAATCTATGGAGTCTCCATGAACTTAGCTTGTGGATGTAAATGCATGCCTTTTATTAATGATACTTTAGAGAGCACCATATCAAATGAACATACTAACATTCAAAATAGTGATGCCTATATACTAAACTAAGGAGAATAATACAAGAGAGAGCATATGGAAGTGGAATGTGAAAGTAAGTTATTTGTTCATCAGCAGATGATGGCATATGTGTACACTTATAACAGTTTTTTAAAAACTTTTTAAGCCTTAGTTTATTCTTGTACTAATCTGGAATAAACATCCATTGAATAATCTTTATTCATGTAGTCGGCAAATTATGTTTTCAAGTCATCTTCATCTAAAACTGGGTTGTGGGTTGTGTTTACATACTCTGCTACAGCTTTTTCCGTATTAGGTGTAAAATATATAATTATTGATATTGATATTCCCAACAATATAATAAATGCCAGTAAAGTTCTTAAACATATTTTGCATCTAGTTCTATTGCCACTACACTTGTCTCTAAAATCAGATTTCAGATGGATCACCCTTCCCGCCCATCTCCTTACCTTTGAATCTGGTCCATAGTCCTTCCTTTCCTGGCTCACTTCCTCGCAGACGACAGAATCTGAAAGAAAAACAAAACACACAATTAGAGAAAATGTTGTGGGCAAGAACCCTACCCGATCAGAAACTGGCAGAGGACTTCTCTCGACAGGAGGACGGAGACAGTCCCCTAAAGGAGGAACAGGAGGTGGCTGAGACAATAAAAGATAAAGGACAGACTTCCTGGAGGAGGAGAGAAGCCGAAGATGCCGACCCAGAACAAGGAGAGGATGGTGCACAGGAGGATGACAGAGGAAAGCAAGAGAAAGCCCAGTCCAGCACTGAAGTAGAAGAGGAGAAGGGCCCACAGGATAGACATCTTTGACATAGTCTCCCATGTCTTTTTATCTCTGCTTCCTGGGTTTTGACTGTGAGCTGGAATTTGTTTTTGCTTGTTTTAGTACTCTGGGGACTTTAAAACTGTTAACCAGTGCTAAAGTATAAGTGCTCCCTGTGTAAATTGTGTTTGTAATTGGCTTTTCAATGATTGGCACATTTGATTTACTAGTAAGTCCTAAGGAAAAGTGTACTACAAGCGCTTAGGGCTTGTAAATCAAATGCTACTAGGGGGCCTGCAGCACTGGTTGTGCCACACACATTACTAGACCTGTAAACATGGCTCAGACCTGCCACTGGAGTATATGTGTGTGCAGTGCTAAACTGCCAATTCGACCTGGCAAGTGTACTTACATGACAGGCCTACACCTTCCCTTTTTGTACACGTAAGGTGCCCCTACAGTAGGCCCTAGGTAGACCCATGGGCAAGGTGCAGTGTATGTTAAAGGTGGGACATGTACTGATGTGTTTTACATGTCCTGAGAGTGAAATACTGCCAAATTCATTTTTCACTGTTGTAAGGCCTATCTCTCTCATAGGTTAACATAGGGGCTGCCTTTAAATATCTTCTAAGTGCAGTTTCCCTTTGGGAGAAGACAGAGATCTGGATTTGGGGTCTCTGAACTCACAGTTTAAAAATATATCTTTTGGTAAAGTTGTTTTTTCAATTGTCAGTTTGAAAATGCCACTTTAAGAAAGTGGACATTTTCTTGCTTAAACCATTCTGTGACGCTGCCTGCTTGTGTATTACCTGTCTGGGTCAGACTGACAGTTGGGCTGTTTGTGAATCTCTACTAATCAGTGACACAAAGGGAGCTGGGGTATAGCCTGCATATCCTGAAGGGTCATCTGGGCTAGAATGGAGGGAGGTGCTGCCACTTACACCTAAATGGTCTCTGCCTGCCCTCACACAATGCAGTCTCCAACCCAGTGGTGTGAGTCTGGAGCCAGGCCTTGGCAAGGCAGGATCTTGTGAACAATAGAGAATTTCCTTTTAAATTTGCCAACTTCAAAGGGAGAAAGGGATATATGAAGTGGACTCAAAGCCCCAAACTTTTAGATTACTTCTGGACCCAAGAGGAACCTTTGCGAAGGAGAAGAGCTGAAGAGCTAGAGGAGGAGTACTGTCCCTTTGCCTGTGACTGTGCTTTGCTCGGTTGGCATGTAATTGCTGCTTCTGCGTGAAAGAGGACAGACCCTGGACTTTGTGGTATATTCCTGCTTGTGAAGTGTCTCCAATGGCTTGGACTGAGTTTGCGTCCTGTTTTGAAGTCTCAGGGCCATTAAAGACTTCCGCTGCCAGCACCTGGACTCTCTGCTGAGACTCCTACCCTGCAAAGTGGTGCCCTATCCAGTCCCTAGGCCCTTGAAAGGCTAAGCTGGTAGAACCAAAGTGGAAATCCACGCACAGGAGCGTGCAGGGAAAATGTTGACACAATACTTGCAATGCAGCTGTAAAAATGACACGCCACCTGCATTGTGGGTGGAACATTGATGCCCCACCTGGATCACCGCTGGGAAATCGACGCATCACCTGCATCATGGCTGGAGAAACGAAGCAACATCCGCTTGCAGCTGTTGAAATTAACTCAAACCCCATGCAGCGCATTTCTCATCCTGTTGCAGCCAGATTTCGCATGTATTGTCACTGGGCATCAAAGTCGGTGTAAACGTGCCCAAACCTGAGGTGCCTGTCCGGAAATTGATGCATCACTCTCTTGCAGGAGAGAAAAATGCTGCATTGCCTACCTGACCGGAGAATACACTACGCATGGCCTCACTTTCATATAAGAAATTGATGCATCGCTTACTTTTCTGATGCACGCTTGCCCGTGCAGCTTTATTTTTGATGCAAACCAGGTACTTTGTGTAAAACCAACACAGCCATTGTTTTCTATGGAGTAAGACTCTTTTTCATTTAAAAATTCATAACTTGACTTGCGTATATTGGATTTTTGTTGTTTTGGTCTTGTTTGATTCAGGTAAATATTGGCTATTTCTCTAAACTGGTGTGTTGTCCATTGTAGTGCTTTCACTGTATTACTGTGTGTGTTGGCACAAATACTTCACTCATTGCCTTTGAGATAAGCCTTGCTGCTTGTGCCAAGCTACCAAGGAAGTGAACAGGGATTATCCTAAGTGAGTATCTCCATTACCTTGACTAGAGTGAGGGTCCCTGCTTGGACAGAGTGCAAATTGACTGCCAACCAGAAACCCCATTTCTAACATTGGTGATCAGTGGTGAGGATAGAACTTGAACTTGTACTTGACATAATGTGATTAAGTGTACACTTCTGATATCAGTGCAGACCATTACGTGACCACATACTCATTGGTTTTTCTCTTTCTCTTTTTGGGGTTTTCCTGCTTCAATTTTTTGTTATTTTTAAATTTCTCTTGGGAAATCTTTGAACTAGTTTTAGAACTTTGCATTTTTGATTACTCACCAATATGTCTTAATCTGGGGATGCAATAAATGTGGCTACAAAGGGTGTTTTTGAGTTGGAGAAACTGGAGGAGATGTTGGATCTCCCTGGGTGGGTGTGTGTGTCGACCCGGTCAACGGCAGCCTGTCAAGGTGATCAGGACACCCTGGAGCCTAAAAGAGTGGCCCAGGTGCCTGCCAGAAGGAGGAAGGGCAAAGGGTACTGGAAATCCACCCCAGAAGTTTCCACGGTCCGGGAGGAGTCTGAAGCTGAGGGGGGTGGTGCCCCAGAGCCTACAAGGGAACAGGTGGCTGAACTGGGTGAGGTGCCTGAGCTGACTCAGTTGCAGCAGGATGTGGGTCCCAGGGAAGTATTCTGTGAGGCACAGTAGACATGCCATACTCCAGAGGATTTGCGGCAGTAGGTTAGCAAGGAGTCTGGATCATTCTTGATTTATTGGGTGGATGGGCTCTTTTATAGTGAGCCTAAGGTTGGAACTTGGGGCAGCCCATGTGCCAGTGGTACCCCAGTACTTCGGAGCCTTCCTATTGGGTTTGGCTCACCATGTGCCTTTAGCTGTTAATTTTGGCAAAACCTCTGAAAGGCTTGTCACCCACTTTTACTGGCCCAAAATATGTAGGCACTCTGTTATGCACTGTAGGTCTTGACAGACTTGTCAGGTAAGTGGCAAGAGTGGGGACAAATGTAAGGCTCCCCTCCAACCTTTTCCTGTAGTCAGCACCCCCTTTGAAAGAGTGGGTATGGATATTGTGGGGCCTCTGCTCCCAAGAAAGCCACGGGCAACAGGTTTATCCTGGTCTTAGTGGACCATGCCACCCAGAAGCTATTCCTCCTAGATCAATTACACCCCCTGCTGTAGACCAGGCATTGATGGGGGATTTTACCCACGTGGGGTTCCCTAAGGAGGTGGTATCTGACAGGGGTATCTGATTTATATCTACTTTTGAAAAGTCTCTGTGGAAGGAATATGGGGTGAAATACAAGTTCACCACTCCTTACCACCCCCAAGGAAATGGTTTGGTTGAGCAATTCAATTGAACCTTGAAGGGCATGATTATTGGCCTGTCAGAGCCCATGAGGAGGAAGTGGGACGTCCTCTTGCCATGCCGCATGTTTGCCTACAGGGAGGTGCAGAAGAAGGACTTGGTTTTTGCCCCTTTGAATTGTTGTATGGCCACCCTGTGAGTGGACCTCTGAGTTTGGTAAAGGAGGGTCTGAAGAAAGCCTCCAGTAAGCCTCCCCAGGATGCATTTAGCTACATTTCTAAGATTTCAAAGTTGGCAAGTAGTAGTAGTGTGGAACCCCTAAACCAAACCCTTGTTTATTTTATCCATGGCAGCCCCTGGTAGTGAAACAGGCTAAGAAAATCCATGCCCCTTTTTGATCCCTATGGAGTTACCTGATATGTCCTCGGTACTCCCTGTGGTCCAGGAAGTAGGTGCATATCTGCTAACTCTGAAAAAACAGAAAGACAAAGAAAAAGTCCAATATAGGAGAACATGGTGGTTGGAAAGTGTATTATTGGTAAGGGCAGGTAAGTACCTGTACTTAGCAATAGGCCATTAACACCCACTATGTCCAGTTAGGTCTCAATAAATTAATCTTAGCTCAAGCCTTGTTAGCTTGACAACGAGGAGTTAGGCTTAACTTAGGAGACAGGTGTGTTAAGAATTTAAAAATCACAAAACAGTAAATAAGTAAAACACAAAACACAATAAAAATCCAACTCCAAATTATAAAAATGGATCATATTTTTATCTTCAAAATGATATAAAAATGATTAAAATCAGAAAAAAGGAACTGGAGATGTGAATTTTTAAGGAATAAATGTTTTTAGGGCATAGGAACTAAGGGGCATATTTATACTCTGTTTGCGCCAGATCTGCGCCACTTTTTTTATGCAAATCCAGCGCAAACTTAACTGCATATTTATATTTTGACCCTTGACCCACCTAGCGTAAAAATATTGGAGTTAACATCATTTTTTACCGTGAAAACCTACCTTGATTCAATGAGATGCAAGGTAGGCGTTCCCAGGCAAAAAATTACTCTGAGGCCTTAGCGCCTTATTTATCCTCACGCATGGGAGGAGAAGGGCCTCAAATAATGGCGCTAAGGTTGCTCAGTGCCATTATTTAACGCCTGGGTCAGGGCAGGCATTAGGGGACCTGTGGGCTCATTTCCATGGTCAGAGACCATGGAAGCAGCCCACAGGTGCCCTTCCCTGCCCCCAGGGACACCTCCACCCACCCCTACCCACCCCTACCCACACCTGGAGGACACCTAAGGATGAGGATACCCATCCCAGGTAAGTCCAGATAAGTTTTCTTTTCTCTTTTTTTAAAGTGCCAAGGGGGGGCCTAACTTGGGCCCCCCTACATGGCACTGTGCCCAATGGCCATGCCCAGGGGACCTATGTCCCCTGGGCATGGCCATTGGGGCATGTCTCCTTTACTAAGACAGGAGTCATGTCAATGGGGGTTGTGTGTCAAAAAATGACACTAGTCAGGTTAGTGTCATTTTTCTGACTCTAACCTGACTAGCGCCATTCTTCGACATACAACCACCTGTTTCCCCTACGCTTCCCCCACCCGGTGAGAATCATTTATTTTTACACTAAGCGGGCCTAACCACCGGCTAGCATCATTCCTTAAATATGACACCTGGCTGGCGTCCAGGAATGTGCTAGCCGGCGGTAAACATTTTGACGCAAACCCGCGCTAATGCAGGTTTGCCTCAAAAAGTATAAATCAGGGCCTAAAAGCGCCAATCTGAACATCTGGTAAAAATCGACCAGGGCAAGGTCAAAATTTGAGGCTGTAAGACATGGAGAACTGCTCGGCTATAGTAAGTGGGAGGCTTCAATCAAAAGTTCACCTTCTGTCTTAGTCTTTTTGCTGAAGATTTGTCTCACCGGAGCAAAGTCACAAATTCTGATCTGACCTCCCTGGAGCCCTCTTCGGATATGCGTCACAGGATACCTCAGTGAAGATGATTGTTCATGACAGAAACTTTAATCCAGGCTGAACTTGAAGTTGGATCTGATGTCCCTGGAGCCCTCCTCAGGTATGCTGTGCTAGAAGTCATGGTCAACTTTTTACGTTTGGACTTTGTCACTTTGCTGAGCTTTTTCTCTCTGACGTCCCTCCACATCAAGCTGATTTTGAGTCAATGTTGTCGGAGTGCTTTTTCAGGCACCCCGGTAAAATCCTGGAAGTTTAGGGCTCTGGAGCTTTTCAGCGGGGCGAACCTGCAAGTCAGGCCAGGTCGCGGTCGATGTAAGCCAGCTTGACTCAAGACGTCTGGTCTGTACCTTTATGGAGCTTTTTTACAAAAGTTCTCCACTCCAGAAGGTCTTTGAAGGTCCTTTCGGAGTCCACAGCTCACCCCAAGGTTCCAGAAGCTCTGAGTTGCTTCTTGAGAGTTAGGACTCCAACTCCCAGAATGCACCTTGCTCAAATCCAAAAATGACCACTGGGCAGTGGTCAGCTGGTCAGTTGGTCAGTTGCTTCAGGCTTTGATGCAGGGGACTATATTTTGCTATTTTCTACATGTAGCAAACAGGGAGTCCCTTCATGAACCAGTAAAAGCCAGGCAAAGTCCTTTTTGTGGTGAAGCCCAAGTGTGCAGCTGGTGTAGTCCTTCAGAGTGCAGTGTCTAAGTGCAGGTCAGGGGTCCAGCAGGGCAGTCCTTCTTCTTTGTGTGTTATTTGTGGTAGGGATCTTAGGTGTGGGTGCAGCTCTGCCATATTTATCCTTGCTCCTGGGGTGGAAAGCAGGAGGGCATCTGTCCAATCAGAGACAGGCCACCACCCACTTGGATGACCACTTCCTGAGAAATGTGGCAAAACTCATTCCCAGGGAGCAACATTCCTTAAAATTCCAAAATGGCAGAAATTAAATTTTGGAGGTTAGGTCTGGCTACTCTACCGACTGGTGTGGCTAAAATTCCTTAGCACACCCCTCTCCTGCCCTCTCCTAATCTAATTAAGGGGGCACCTGGTTGTTTGAGTTTGCAAGAATTGGGGGAGGTCCTGAGCTGCTCCAAATGCCCTTCCTTCCTTTGATGTCCAGTTTGGCTGCTCTCCCCCCCATCCTGTTTCACCATCTGCTGAGGCAGATCTCCTCCCCAGGCACTTCCTTTGTGTTCAGCCCAGGCCACGTCACACCTTATCAAGGAAGCCTGGCCAGGCTGCCAGAGGCTGGGCTATCAGAGAAGGAAACGACAGAGCTGAAAATTGTAACACTTAGGAAGAGTTCTAAAACTCTTTCTAGATGAAAGTTATAGTATATTCAACAATAGCAAGTTGTTGGATTTTTAGAACAATAAGTTTGTAACCAAACTTGAAATATCTAGCTCCTTTTGAGACATTATTAATTAAAAATAAAGTCTCCCCATCTTAGCCTATTGAGCCCAATCACTACAATGGGTGAAAACAAATGTAAGTGTTCCATCACCAGGGCTCATAGAACATCTGTTACAAATCATTTGCTTATAGTTACACTGCACCCACCCATAGGGGCACCCAGGGCACACCTTAGGGTGACTTATTTGTAAATATAAGGTAGTTTAAGACTTTGGAAATACTTTTAATTCCAAAGTCAAATTTTAAGACAAGTTTAATTTAAAAGCGTCCAGCAAGGCAGGCCTGCCTTTAAAGTGATACTAGGCACCTCAGCAGTACACCTTCAGAGATACTATGTATGCTGAGGTCCCTAAACCCACATGCCCTACCATTTACTAGGGACTTTTAGGTAGGTTGGCATAGCCAATTATAGGTAGCCTAATTTGCATACTCATTTTAATAAGAACACAGGCACTGGGACTGTTTAGCAGTGCCCAGGGCACAATCAGAGTCCAGAAAACACCAGCATAATTGAAAAATGGGGCAATAAGTGAGGGGGCTTCTGTAATCAGCCTAGTTTTCCCATAATGAGTGATCTAGCGACAAAGGAACAATAGGACTAAGAAAGACTACAATTCTCACCGCATTGATCCTATCTTTCAAGAACTGATAATTGGTAAAGTTGAAAATTTTGAATGAGCTTATTATTATTATTTCTTTTTATTCAATTTTTCTTTAGTAGTCTTTATCTCTTAGTTTTGTCAAGGAAATTATGATAGTCATATAGACAGTCTTTAACCCTACTTTGTGTTCTTCTACAGTGTTATCCCTATTTATCAAGTGTTCCCTCAGCCTTTGGTACTCTTTTTTTCTTCTCTTTCTAATTTAACTATTTTATTAGTATTTCTGTTATCTGACAATTTCAAATAAAACCTCACTGTCTTTGAGTTGTGTCTGGTTCTGTAATTTTAGTACAAACAGTCTGTGTATAATTAGTGACTTTCAAGGAGGCTCTGGCAGTTCTTTGTTGCAATCAAGTACATCAGAATTTGGGACATTCAAAACTTAACTAAGATAATATGTCCATTCAGGAGATGAGTATCTTTGACATGGTACTCTAGTTCTTTTTGATCTCTTCAGTCTGTTTGCTTCTTCTGATATGTCATTGATATCACTGGATTCTGTTTCTTTTCTGATTGTTGGTGGTATTGATTCAGTTGACATTTCAATCTTGTTTTCTTTCTACTGTAAGCTTTTGGACATTTTTTATTGTGTTCATCAGTTCTCGTCTCTATTCCAGAACGTGTCCCTTCTCCTGAATAATCAAAATCATCTCTTCTTTCTGAAGCAAATTCAGAAGTTTCTTTACAGCACAGCTATAGACAGGGCTTTCTTACATGTTTTTTATTAGGACCCAGTCCCCAAGACCAACGCCACGGCACTTCTCCTCTTTCGGATTTGCAGTAGCAACTTCAACCTGTTGAGAGACAGAACGTACCACATCAGCCTCTCCAGCATGGCTCTAGACAGGACTTGCTCACATGTGTTTTAATTAGAAACAGCAATATGACCACGGCGCACAGAAATGTACAATCCAAGTTAGTATTGAGGAAAAGTATCCCTGGTAGTAAGATTCAGGATGTGGAGAACAAAATATGAAGGTCCCCAGTTGGTATTGCACAGTGTCTTTATTCGTAGGCACAGTTTGCCACAGGATTACGTCGTCTTCGAGATACAGCCAACACGTGTTTCGTCACACAGGTGACTTCACCAAGGCTGGGCCGTCCGGCCAAGGGAATGAGTAATGGAGAAAAACAATGATAAGGTAAGTGGGTCTTATGTAGTAGATACAAATCTTGTGGTAAGGGTTGTGTGTAGGAGGAAATAACTCACGACAGTCGGTATGTAGGAATCCAGTAGTAGCAGGGTAAGTAAGCGAGGCCCTGATAAGCCTTGGGTCGAGACCCTGTGTGTATCGTGGAGCAACCGAAAAGTCTGAAAGGAGCGCGTCTATGTTTTTTAATTAGGACTGAGGCGCCAGGACAAAGGTCATGGCACTGCTCCTGGTTCAGATTTGTGGTAGCAGCTTCAAGCTGTCAAGAGAAAGAACTCACCATGCCAATAATGCAGTAATCAACTATCATTTTATCTTTATTATTCACAAGTGCATTTGCTGGAACTGAAGGTAGCCTCATTGCTCTCCCCATTAGTAACTCGTTAGGAGACAAACTTGTCTTCCTGTCAGGTGTACTCTGTAGACTCATCAGAACTAAAGATAAAGCATCAGGCCATTTCAAAGAAGTGGAAGCACACACCTTTGCAAACTTCAATTTTATAGTTCCATTTAATTGCTCCACTATTCCAGAGGCCTCTGGACAATAAGTCCAATGGAGCTTTTTTCAACCTGTAATGCTGCACATAACATTTTCATTATCTCACTGTTAAAGTAAAAACTTCAATGAGATCCTAGAGAGACAGGCATGCCATCCTTTGGAACAAGCTCCTGCAACAATAAGACTATCATTTCCTCTTGGGAAAGCCTCCACCCACCTTGAGAAAACACAGACAGTTACAAAAACATATTTTAACTTGTTGCAAATAGGCATTTCAATGAAATCCATTTGCATCCAGTTAAAAGGTCCTCCTGGTCTTCCTGCATGACTTAGTGTAACTTGTGTTCATTTGCCTGCATTGATCTGTTGACCTGTCACACATCAATGACACAATTTGTCTGCTTGTGCTCTGAATCTAGGATGAAACCAGAACTTCTTGAAGGTGCAAATAATCTCATCCCTTTCTAAATGTGTCTGGCCATGGAAATGTCTAGCCATTGGGGGTAACAGACTATCTGGTAACAGTTGTCTTCCATCCACTGAAACTAAAACTTCATTTTCATGTATTCCACAGTCTGATCCAGTCTTGCTTTCCTGTCTCTGGAGCATTTTCTTGCATTCTGCTCAATTCAGACCAATTATCAGCCATTCTCAACAACATGGAAAATATATTTCCCCTTTGTTTTTCATTTGTGAATGAGTTGTTGAATGTGCAGGCCACACATGCACAATAGGATGCCATTTCATCAGCATATCTGTTGTCGACTGTGACATAACTTTGGTCACTCCTGTGTGTGGCACATTCAACAACAGCAATTTCGGTTGAGAGGTACAAAGTCTCCAAAAGATTTTTCATCTGCTGAACATTTCAAATGGGTGATCCAGATGAGGTAATGAAACATCTCTGGGGCCATAGTAGCCCACAATCCTGGACAACACCAAATCCATACTGGCTATCTGTGAATATAGTCAATCTCATTTGTGCTGTTAAGTTTCAAGCTCTGGTAAGGGAAATTAGTTCCGCAAATTGCGCTGAGATAACTCCACAGAGCCTAGAAGCTTTAATCACTTCTTGAAAGGCGCAAACTGCATAGACAGCTCTTCCGGAATCCTCATTTGTCCTTATGCATGAGCCATCCACAAATAGAATATAATCAGGACAAATGAAATGCTCATCTTTTATGTCTAGTCTGGGTTTGGTGCATAAGTCCGTAGCATCTAGACAATCATACATCATCTAGAATGGACAACTGTGTGCTACAAATGAATATCCGGCATCTTGTCAGAACAAAATTGCTTCCTGTCAAGATTTGCTGCTCATACCTAGTTAGTCTGGCATTAGTTAGGTGCTGTGTTTTAATATGCAATACTTGCACAGAGTGAGGGACCATTACAGTTAGAGGATATCCCATCACAATGTGTTCACATTTTTCAAGACTTCCATTTACTGCATCTACTGCTTTAAGACAGCTAGGCAAAGCGGCACTACAGAGTCACAGAAAAATAAGTCACAGGCTTTTTTGCATCTCCATGAATTTAAGTTAGAAATGAAAGAGCTCAGCCCTCCCTCTCACTGCAGAACAGTATGAAATATTTGGTATAATCTGGCATTCCCAGAGCGGTTGCACAAGAGAAACTGTCTCTCAGCTATAATAACGCTTTCATGCATTCATTGTCCCATGGAACCGGATCTGGTATATCCTGGAGTGTCAGTTTCAACAAAGGTTTTGCCACCAGGGAAAACGTAGGTATCCACTGTCAACAGTGTCTACAGTAACCAACCATCCCCAAATACATCCTAACTTCTCTATGTGTTTTAGGTGGACTCATTTTCAGGATTGCTTTAACTACCTCTCTTGATACTTTTGCTGTTCTTTTCTCAATTACATGTCACAATTACTGGATCTCTTTTGGTAATATTGCACTTTATTTGGTGATACTCTATGTACATTCTCTGCTAAGTGATTCAGCAATGCAATAGTGTCAACTTTGTAGGGGTATTTTGTCCATGATGCTTTCAAAAGGACATCAATATATTGGACCAAAACTGAACTTTGGAGTAGATTTAATGATTCCAAATTCTTTTACAAAATGTGATTGAAAATTGAGGAACTCTCAGGGTACACTTGTGGGACATGACACCATGCTAATACTTTCTCTCAGACAATGAAAGAGAGCAGATACTACTGTCTTCTTGCAAAGGAATTGAGAACAAAGCTTGGCAGACATCAATCAACAAAATCCATTCAGCTGTGCATTGAATTTGATAAATTATGATGACTGGATTCGGTACCACAGTATAATATGGGATTACAATGTCATTAACCTTCCTCAAATCCTGAACTGTTCTAAACTTGCCATTGGGCCTCCGTAATCCCATAATTGGTAAGTTGAATAGACTCCCACATATATCTCTTAAGATCCCTTTCCCTAATATGTCATTGATTAACCCCTCCGCTGCCAGGCCTTTTCCTCCTCAGGTGCTAGTTTTTTTTGTGGTTATTTGGGGCACTTTGCGCTTAGGCCCTCATAACTTTTTTTCCACATAAGCTACTCATGCCAAATTTGAGTCCTTTTTTTCCAACATCCTAGGGATACTAGAGGTACCCAGATTTTGTGGGTTCCCCTGGAAGCGACCAAGAAAATAGCAAAAATACAGCTACAATGTATGAAAAGAAAATTGGAAAAAGGGCTGCATGAGAAGGCTTGTGGTTTTGTCCCTGAAAACGGCATCAACAAAAGGTTTGGGTGCTAAAATCACCATCTTCCCAGATTTCAGGAAAGAAAACCACACTTTTCAACCATCCTTTGGCATTTTACTGGGGCATACTCCATTTTTACTTTTTTGTGTGCTTTTAGCCTCCTTCCACTTAGTGACAGAAGTAGGTATGAAACCAGTGCTGGGTCCCAGACAGCTAAACATTTCTGAAAAGTAGACACAATTCTAAATTCAGCAAGGGGTCATTGAGTAGATCCTACAAGGTTTTCCTACAGAAAATACCAGCTGAAATAAAAAACAAATATTGAAATTGGGGTAAAAAAACAGCTATTATTCTGCACATTTTACTTTAACTTTTTCCTGCGATGTCAGATTTTCTAAAGCAATATACTGTTACATCTGCTGGACTCTTATGGTTGTGGGGATATTTTGGGCTTGCAGGTTCATCAAGAACCTAGGTACCCCGAGCCAATACATGAGCTACACCTTGCAATGGGTTTTCATTGTATACCAGGTATACAGCAAGTCGTTTGGTGAAATATAAAGAGTGAACAATAGGTACAAGGAAATCTTTGTAATTCCGAAATGGGCACAAGATAAGGTGTTGAGAAGCAGTGGTTATTTGCAAATCTCTGAATTCTGGGTTCCCCATGCCAGTATGTGAATTACAGGGCATTTCTCAAATAGACATCTTTTTTACACACGGTCTTCCATTTGGAAGAACAAATTTAGAGAAAGAGGAGGGGCAAGAACACTTGTGCTTCTATTCGGTGTTCCCCAAGTTTCTCGATAAAAATGGTACCTCACTTGCGTGGGAAGGCCTAATGTCAGTGACAGAAAACGCAACATGGACACATCACATTTTTACTTTTGAAATCTGACGTGTTTTTGGGAAAGTGCCTATCTGTGGATTTTGGCCTCTACCTCAGCAAACCTACCAAACTTGTGCATGTTTGAAAACTAGACACCTAGGGGAATCTAGGATGGGGTGACTTGTAGGGCTCTCACCAGGTTCTGTTACTCAGAATCCTTTGCAAACCTCAAAATTTCGCAAAAAAACACCTTTTCCTCACATTTTGGTGATAGAAAGTTTTGGAATCTGAAAGGAGCCACAAATGTCTTTCAACTCAGCATCCCCCAAGTCTTCCGATAAAAATGGTACCTCACTTGTGTTGTTGTTTTTTGCAAAGCGCCTAGCTGTGGATTTTGCCTCTAGCTCAGCCCGCACCTAGGAAAACCTAGCAAACCTGTACATTTCTGTAAACTAGACACCTAGGGGAACCCAGGATGAGGTAACTTGTGGTGCTCTCACCAGGTTCTGTTACCCAGAATCCTTAGCAAACCTCAAAATTTGGCAAAACAACACTTCTTCCTCACATTTGGGTGCTGCAAGGTTCTGGAATCTGAGAGGAGCCACGAACTTCCTTCTACCCAGCATTTCCCTAGGTCTCCCGATAAAAATGGTACCTCACTTGTGTGGGTAGGCCTAGTGCCTGTGACATGAAATGCACTAAAAGACTACGTGGACACATCAAAATTATCAAATACAAAACTACCTGTTTTTGATGGGAAGGACACCTGCGTTTTTGGTCCTGGGCTCAGCAGCCATCTTAGGAAACCTACCAAATACAAACATTTCTGAAAACTAGACACCCGAGGAAGTCTAGAGAGGTGTGACTTGTGTGGATCCCTCAGTGTTTTCTTCCCCAGAATCCTAAGCAATCCTCAAATTTAACTAAAACATCACAATTTTTCGCTCATTTCTGTGTGGGACCACCACACCGGCACAAATTTCCTACCACCCAATGTTCCTGTTAGTCTCCTGGTCACTTGTATCGGTGGGCCAAGTGCCTGTGACAGGGAAGAGCCAAAAACATTTTGAAAATGAGGAGGAACCAAAGTGGGTCCAAAGGGCAGTTTAAAAAAAACATTTTTAGGCTGACAAGTGGGGCAAAATTGTTATCAGTATAGATGTGACAATGCTGGGTGGTGCGAATTGTGTGCATTCCTGTGGGAAAAATGTGTGATTTCAAGAGAAGTTGGAGGTTTGCAGGGCATTGTGGGTAATAAAATGGTGCAGGGTACATGTGAAGCACACCACCCTGGACTCACCCAGATGTTTAGTTTTCAGATTTGTCTAGGTCTCGTAGATTTTTCTAGATGGCAGTGTCCCAAAGTCCAAAAAGTGGAGCCCTCACCATTCAAGTGGGACGATTTTCAAAGTTAGACAAGCTCTCATGGCCCAAATGTAAACCAAAACCCAAAAAAAACAAATGTCCTCTTGCTTGCCGTGGGATAAGATGTTTTAGTGTGCAGGGGGAAAGCTGAAAGACTGTTACCCACTTTAGTTGGGGTGGGGTCATAACCATGCCCATACTGGTTGGTAGCCACCACCCCACTAGTTTCTTTTTTTAAAGATTGACCTTACAAAAATAGTCTGATCTGCCCCCAAGGATGGCAGAAATGGCCTAAAATCAATTTGCCAGCAGGGGAGCGACCCTTGCCTAAGGGGGTAGCACCCCTTGCGTGAAATTGGTACAAGAAAAAGAATCCCTGGTGTCTAGTGGTTTCTGCATCAGCCTAATTAATATAGGCCAATCTGCCCTCAGGTGGGGCAGAAAAGGCCTAATAAACAAATTGCCTAAATGGTCGCTCCCCTTATCAATATAAACAAAATAAAATCCCTGGTGTCTAGTGGCTTCTGTCCCCCCTGGGGGCAGATTGGTCTAATTAATATAGGTAGATCTGCCCCCGGGGGGGGAGAGAAAATGCCTAATAATAAATTGCCCCCTGGTGAGCGACTCTTGCCTAAGGAGTCACTCCTCTTATAAACATTCACAAAAAAAACCTCTGGTGTCTAATGGCTTCTGCCCCCCCCCCGGGGGCAGATCGGCCTAATTAATATAGGCCGATCAGCCCCCCAGGGGGGTGGAAATGGCCTTAGATAAAATGCCCTGCTTGCGGAGCAACCCTTGTCAAAGGGGTCGTTCTCCTCATGCCAACTTCATTAAAAAAACAAAGTCCATGGTGTCTAGTGGGCATTCCTGCAGCACAATCGTGTGCTACAGGAATGCTCAGAGAGACATAAAAAGGAAAGGAAAAGCCTTTCCTTTTCATGCCTCTCTAACCTCCCTTTGCTCCAGTACTGGGAGGAAACAAATCTGTTTCTCCTCGGATCACGCTGGAAGGGGGTGGTGGTGGGCTTGAGGTGGAAGGGGAAGTAATTCCCCTTCCATCCCTGCCCATTAGAGGGGGGTGGGAGGCCATGGGGGGAGCGCTAGCACTACCCGCGTGGACCAGGTGCAGGACGAGCAGGTCTTGTCCTAGGCACACGGCATCCAGCTCGTCCAGTGTACCGAGGGGTTAAGGGCGGTATTTCCTCTATCAATTCTGGTGTCATTTGATAAGGTGGTTTCTAGAAAAACTGCGTCTGTTTTTTCATATATTTTTACAGTTTCAACTCCTTTTATGAATCCAATATCTTTCTTGTGAAATCACATACTTCTGGGATCACTTTTCCAATCAGATCTGCAGGCAATTCTTTTGTTGTTAACGATGAGTAGATCCCTACCATTTTTGCTGAGGAATTTCAAAAATCTACGTCTTCATAATGGGTCTGAAACTCAACTCCCTGCGTGTACAATAGATTGTGCAATGTAAATTGCACAAACAATCTCTCCCTAACAGACTCAGCTTTTGAGTACTCTTGTGAGCAAATTTTTCTTCAGCTTGCCATAGCAGACAATAAATACTTCATGATCGGAGTTTATCATATTGTTTCTTCTTGTGTCCGCTGAGGATACATCCTAATACTTTAGCACATGCTTGACCTTTTAGAAAATAAGACACTTAAGAATTGATAATGCAGTCCAAGTTCACCACTTCCCTTCCCATGTATATCAACACTATAAACTTAATCATAAAGAAGCAAGTTTTCTTAATTTGACAAAATTCAACGTTCCAATAGCAGATTAGTTTGATAGAAAAGAAATACATTTGTAGCTCTCATTGTTTTAGTAGGAAATAAATGTCATGCAGCCGCATGCTAAGGTTACAATAGAAACATTTCTCTTCAGTTGAAGCATGCTGGAATTTGTTAACATTAGCAGTTCAAACAAGTCAGGCCAGACACGAGCAATGCAAAGTTTAAAATGAAATGCTCTTTTAAACGGAGCTTCTAGAAGGCCTAGTTTTCATTAGTATCAATTTCTTGATTAGTTATATCTGACTTGAATAAAAACCACTCTATCAATAGTGATGCGTATACTATGCCAGTCTTGTATAAACGTGTTGCATACCTGCCTCACCATGTATGGGTAGGCATACACATGTTTAATTTCCATCCTGCTGATAAGAATGTATGATGTCTCTCTTGATTTGAAGTGAAAATCCAGTTTTTCTGTAACTCTCTCTCTATAAAATGCTTTACTGTGGCTTTGGCTATCACCGCTATAGAAAAAAAAATAATACATGTCTGCCCATGAGTGGACAAACATGCTAGCTCACTTCAACAACACTCATTTTTCCTTCCCTTAAGTTGGATCCTCAGGGCAAAAGTGAACGTGGAGAACGCTGGTAGGTCAAATATACTAGTGTGACTTCAGTCCAAGACTATCTGGAGAAAGTGCATCTTTCTTTAAAATTATCCACAATTGTATTTACTAATTTTACTCCAGTCCTTAAATATTTTGAGATAAGTAAAAAAAAAATCCCCCATGCATTTAAATAATGGGTTAATGTTGCATTGGCCGAAGTGCTGCCCTCAGGGATCCACTAAAGCAAAAAAAACACGAGTGTAATTTTTCCTCTCAAGAGCCAGGATATTATGTGCCACAAATTACACTGCTTGCAGTTTTCATTAAGTCAAGAAGAAATACTAATTATTTGGCAAACTTTGATTTGGAGCTCTGTGCTTGCTTTGAAAAAAAATCATCAACAAATAAGACTTTGATAGTGGAATACTGTGATTCGACTTCACTCGACATTTCTTGGCTGAACAGTCTTAGCTTATATTTTTATTGCTACAGTTCTCTATGTTGTTACGCCCTGTCTTCTGATATTTGTCTTTCATTTAGTTGAGAGAGAGGCTGAGAGGAGGCAGCAGAACCAGATAAAAAAAGACCCAGGCCTCCAAGCACCACTTTAGTTTCCATGGCACGCTGAATGTTAGTAAGAAGGTTATTCACCCAGATCTGCTATCACCTGTCACACTTTCCCTATCATTCTGAGCAGGCGCTAAACCCTTTTGATTATGACTGTTTAGCAACCAATCTGAATGTTCCATTTTACATCTGATGTTAGCAGCAGATGTCATTGAGGGACTGAGGTTGAAATCCAGGTGATTACAATTTTCTTAACACAGAAGCTCATTTCGGTTTGCTTCTATATACAACTCTACAAACAACTTTGTCTGATTCAAGTATGCTCTGCAAAGAACAGTTCATTAAACAACACTAGCTCTACAAACCAAGAGGCCAATTCACAAAGGCCTTTATGAGTAGTGCTATGTGAGTACTACTTCACATACTCAAAAATGCTTTTGTGAATTCTCCCTGAAATGCCCAGCTCCATATTATTGAACATGGCAAAAGAACACACTCCTTTCTATGCGTACTAAATGTACATGAATATTCCTTGAACACACCCATTTTAAAAGTCCTGGGGCCAATTCAAAAAGGCATATAAGTGTAGATATTCCACTTACTCATTAATGTTTTGGTAAATTGGCTCCCAAGACAGAATCACTGTGCCCATCTACCCTGTGTTTTTCAATAGCTTTGTTCCCAACCTCCATATTCAACATAATGTCACCCCACTATTATGTACCTTCATTCTAAAAAAAAATCTGAAAAAAAAAAAAAAAAGAACATTAGGGTGTATCATTCTGTAATTTCTGAGCTCCACAATGCACCACTAACAGCAGTCAGCAGGACATCATGCATCATCATATCATTCATGCTTGGACCCACATTGCTTAGCTTCTGCGTATTTGCATGTGTTAACTTTTAGGTTCTGCTTTACCAGACTGCAGGAAAGTGGTTGGCCTTGGTCAGTCGTGCACAAGCTAGGCACAAGAACAATGAATTAATTCCAGGATCACTACTGATTATGTAAATGAGTAACAATTTAATTCACTGTATGTAAATTTATGTCAGGTGGCTATCCCGTAAGCCTGATGTGGATCTGACCATCCTGGACCTGTGTCAGATATCCCTGGCACAGGATAACATCCTGTTCTTTTACCATGCTCATTCCTATATTATTCAGACAAAAGACTACTTCAACAGTGTAGAGAACAGGGTTCTTGCATACAGGGTCTGATTTATGTCTTGGTGACAAAATTTCCCCTCACTATGGGAGAGGACTTCCATGGTAAGAGGAGTATTTTCTCTTTAATTCTAAAAAAGATAATTCGGCTTTGGGATTTTCTTTTTGACAAGAAAAATGAAAACAGTTTTTTGTACACCTCGGGAGGAAGTAATTCAAGCAGGAGTTGGCCACTCATGCACTCACACATCTACCTGCGCACTCACTCACACCCTCATGCATTCACAAGCAAGAAACATATACACCCACCATTCATAAGCACATACACATACTCACACCCATTCACAGCACAAACTCACAAAGACTCGTACATTCATACACATGCATGCACACACCAAACATTAAAAACAAAATAACATTTGGTCTGCAGCTGAAATTCAGGACTCAAGATTCTCGCAGGAGTGGGTCAGCCATTGAGAGGAGGCAGTCCCTACCTCATCACAGAGTGGTATGGGTCAGTGATACTTGCTGACCCCACCATACTCTGTGACAAGACATCAGTGATAGACACTCTGGTCTGGGCACTTCAGGGATTAAAGATGAATAACCTGGGTTCTAGACTATCAGTTATGCTCCCCTCATCATTAGAGGAGGTCTTCTAAGCATTTTGCCAGGATGAAGAGGTCATTCCCACAGGGCTGTGACATTTTCAGCCCAGAAAAGTTGATCTCAGGAAGCTAGGTACCTGCACATTTAGCGCATGTCTAACACCTAGCTGCCTGACCTGAAAATAAAGAGTGTCAGACTGACCTTTTCTCAGCCTGACAAATAATCTTCATGTCTGCCAAAACAGGGAGTGGGGGATGTGGGGGATGTGGGAGCTGGTTCCTCCACCATTAAGGATAGACTGCTACTGGCCATGCAGCTCTGGCATGCTTGATGGAGTCATACATCAAATAGCAAAAAGCATTAAAAACAATGCTTTAAGAAATGACCACTGTCTTGGTGACCATTTCATAATTTGGTGGGCAGAGGAGCAGTCAAGATGATAATGCTGCTGAATTATAAATCAGTCCAACAATCAGTGCACTTTGTCAACCAATACATGATTTAAAATGTCAGTAATTTATGGAAACATATTAAAATTTATGGGTCCAATTCACAAAGGTAAACTTAGACCAAAAGTCCAAGTTTAGTCCTAAGTCTAACTTCATTACAAGTTAGACTTTTGGTCTAAATTCGGACTTTTGATGTAAGTTTAGACCAAAAGTCTAACTTTACTATGAGTAATTAAAGTTAGACTTTAGGTCTAAACTTAGACTTTTGGTCTAAACTTACACTAAAATGCTAAACTTAGACCAACATTCCAACTTGACTACAAGTATTTGGTGGATGGAGGTACAGTCAAGTTGATAATTTTGCTGAATTATAAATCGGTCCCATAATCAGTGCACTTTGTCAACAATTAAATGATTAAACATGTCAGTAATTTATGGAAACGTTTAATGAATATGGGCCTGATTCACAAAGGTAAACTTAGACCAAATGTCTAAGTTTAGACCAAAAGTCTAGGGGCCTTATTTATACTTTTTGGTGCAAAACTGTACTAACGCAGTTTTGCACCAAAAGGTTTTGCACCGGCTTGCACCATTTTTTAGCACCAGCTGGGTACGATATTTATGGAATGGAGCAAGCCGGTGCAAAGGGTAGGCTAGAATTTAAAAAAATGACGTTAGGCAGGTTAGAGCCAAAATAAATTACTCTAACCAGATTAGTGTCATTTTTTGACACTAAGGGGCATATTTATACTCTGTTTGCACTGAATTAGCGTCATTTATTTTTACTCTAATTCAGTGCAAAACTAACTCCATATTTATACTTTGGTGCTAGACCTGTCTAGCACCAAATGTATGGAGTTAAAGTCATTTTTTGGAAGTGGAAATCTACCTTGCCTTAATGAGATGCAAGGTAGGCGTTCCAGTGCAAAAAATGACTCTATGGCCTCAACAGCTTATTTATACTCCCATGCAAATATGGTGCAAGGGAGGGAGGAGGGGTCAAAAAATGGTGCAAAGCTTGCTTTGCCCCATTTTTAAAAGCCTGGGTCAGGGCAGGCGTTAGGGGAGCTGTGGACCGATTTCCATGGTGGAACACCATGGAATAAGCCCACAGGTGCCCTCCCCAGGTCCCAGGGGCACCCCCACCCACACCAGAGGGACTGCAGAGGATGGGGGACCCCATCCCAGGTAAGTACAGGTAAGATTGCATTTTATTTTTGAAAGTGCCATAGGGGGCCCTGAAATGGGCCCCCATACATGGCACAGGGTGCAATGGCCATGCCAAGGTGACCCTTGTCCTCTGTGCCGGCCATTGGGGTGGTGGACATCACTCCTGCCTTCTCTAAGGCAGGAGTCATGTGGCATGGTAGGTTTAGCACCATAGAATGATGCTTATCTGGTTAGAGTCATTTTTTTTTTACTCTGACCTGCCTAAAGTCATTTTTTGGTGCTAAACCCCCTTCTTCTATACCGCCAGCCCCACCCGATGAAAGTTTTTTTTTTTTTTTACTCTGGCCTACCCTTTGCACTGTCTTTCATCATTTCATAAATATGGTGCCCGTCTGGTGCACAGAAATGGTGCAAGCCGGTGCTAAACTTTTTGGTGCAAAACTGAATTAGTGCAGTTTTGCACCAAAAAGTATAAATAAGGGCCAATATTTTTTAAGATTGCGCCACTTTTGCGTCAAAAAATGACGTTAATGCAGTGCAAAAAAAGTATAAATCAGGGCCTTGGTGCTAGACGGGTCTAGCACCAAAGTATAAATATGGAGTTTGTTTTGCACCGAATTAGAGTAAAAAAAATTATGCTAATGTGGTGCAAACAGACTATAAATATTCCCCAGAGTATAACTATGCCCCTAAATATGGTGTTAAGGCCATAGAGTAATTTGTTGCACGGGAACGCCTACCTTGCATCTCATTAAGGCAAGGTAGGTCTCCACTTTCAAAAAATGACTTTAAATCCATAAATGTGGCGCTAGACGGGTCTAGCACCAAAGTATAAATATGGAGTTAGTTTTGCACTGAATTAGAGTAATAAAAAATGACGCTAATTCAGTGCAAACAGAGTATAAATATGCCCCTAAGTTTAGACCTATATTCTAACTTTACTCCGAATAAAGTTAGACTTTTGGTCCAAGTTTACACTTTTGGTGTAAGTTTAGATCAAAATTCTAAACTTAGACCAAAAGTCTAACTTTACTAGGAATAAAGTTATTCTTTAGGTTTAAAGTTAGACTTTTGGTCTAAATGTACCTTTGTGAATCAGGCCCCTTATCTGTAAAATCAGAAGCTATTTCCAAACATTATCTTACAGAATAAATCTGTGCGCTCTTACTTTGATAGGAACATGTGCTATACAATAATGCAAATCAGAATTTATCTTTGTAAAATACATTTTCTTTTCAAACCAGATGCTTTGTGAGTTACATGATACAAATTTTGTTGCTGGAGTCCTACTACAAATCCTTAAGATGTATATATTACCAAGGTGAATGTAGAGGCAACTTAACAACAACAAACACAGCACAAATCAAAACTTCAATTAATGTGTGCTGAAAGAAAACATAACATGTTTCCACACGCCAAGCCTTAAATTACTGCAACTGCAACAAAGTTTTACATTTATATTCATTAACTCATTCAAACCGACAAGGACCAGCATTCTCTGTCTCTTCTGTCTCTTGTGATAGTGCACATAACAATCAATCAATAACAGGCTGCACAATTAAGACAATATGTGCCAGTGTTCTCTTTACAGCTGGGGACAGAAATGTTTTAGTACAAAACATGGATCAGTCCTGGGTGTGACAAAGACACAAAATCAATGGACAGCGCAAGAAAGATCCAGGTAGATATAAATGTCTTTGCATCGACTCTGTCCTTTTCCTCGTTGGCTCATTTGATATTCTCAAGAGAGAGTTTGCTGTTCGCAGTGCTGCTCTGGTATTTTGAAACGACCAGAAGTTCTGTCATAGCAGTTACTCTTAGTCTCAGCAGATACTGTTATCACATGTGAATGTACTTATTACTGCTAAAAGAGAGTTAGAAAGTGCAACACAAAGTTGCTTTTTGATTTTGAAAATCTATTTAATGGCAATGCAAAACGAATAAAAATGATATTCACAACATTACTGCTAACTAAGATCAAAACATCGCAAGCAACGTGAAAAACTTAAAAATACAGAATGAGCCCCTGAAAGGTCAATGACAAGACACACAGAAGAAAACATGTCAGATGGATAGTGTAGTAAATCGATGAATTACAGAGGTAGCAGATTCCCACGTAAATTTAGTGGGAGATCGTCGCTGATTTGGTCACCAATACAACTTGTTTGTAGGCTCTTGGCCCAGCACACGGCAGGAATCACTAATCACGAAGTGCCAACATTTATGTAAATGATACTGAATCGTATCATTGAGCTCCTACCCCTGTTCAATGCTCTATTGCTCTCTATCTAGATTTAAATTTTACAAATAACCATACCTACATGCATTTTTGTGCACCTAAACATTCAGAGTATTAAAAACTATTTGACGGAAGGAGGATTAGAAAGGAGAGAGGCAAGATACGACCGGGTCTTTACACCCTTGTCATTAGAAATTGTCTCTGTTCGGGTCTTTGTGAAACAGGAATATACTATGCTGGTGTTTATCAAATGTGTAATTATATACACTATGATAAGAATAAAGAATAAATGCTTATTACCTAACTCATCTGTATTCCCAATCACAGTCTTAACAAGTGAGCAATGTGTGTGCCATTAACAGAATCCCCCCATGCTAGTAAACCTTGAATATTCCCTACCTAAGATGGCTAACAAAAGGAAATGCCTATTATATGACCTATAAAGCTGGGGCTACAACAACGATCCTTATGTTTTTTCTCTTCTGTGTGTGACACCTAAATGATTTAAGGGAAGTAAATTATGTGATTTCTCGTATTCATTTATTCGTATTATTGATAGGTTTTTAGGTTGAGCCTAGGCAGCAAGCATGTGCTGTCTTGGGAGACATTATGTATCTCCTCTGTAGTCTTTGTGCACTCCCATAGTTTCTTATTGGTTTCTTTCAGTGCCTTTCACACAATCTTGCTTTTCTATGTTCCCTTTGTTGCCTTTGTATTGCCTTTTGGTGTTTGATTTCGTCTCACGGAGACTGCCCTTGTCACATGTGATCTTACTCGTTCATTTGTTTATTGTTTGTCTGATGAACAATTTTTTTCGTACTTTTGACTTGTTCCTCATGGCGGCTGCATCTCCCGCTCGGTTGCCTGTTTATATGAGGCAATTAGAATAAAAATGTATTGTGACTAATGCCGTGCAAACATATGTCCAATTAGAACACTGAAATGTTGGGAGCTCCATTGCAGCCAATGGAGTGCTCTGGGCTTTTACTGGCTGGTAAAAGCCCGGAGCATCAACATTCCAATGTTCTCTTTGTTCACAGCAACAGCTGTGTACAAAGCCTCACGGAGCCTGAGGGGATTTTAATCCCTACTAGCATCCCGAGGGATTTGTTTTATTCGAATTAATATTCTGCCCTCTAGTGGCAGAATGTTCTGCTAGCTTTAGAACCTGTCATAACGGCACGGAAGCGGGCCTTTAATGGCCAGTAGAGCCCGCTATGGCTAGTTCGAAGGCTATAAATATACCATATATACCATACAATATAGACGGGAAAGAAACGCTTATACGTTGATTAATACTCCCATTTCAACTGGAGCTATTCATTCTGCTTTCGCTACCAAATCAGGGCACCACATCAATATGACCACTCAGTTACACCCAGAGTACACAAGCTGCCTGCTCTTTTTGAAGTATTTCCTCAGTCATTGGATCACTCAACACATCCCGGAGCAGTCCCTCAATTTACATAATTTAAAAAGCGATATGACGAGGGTCATATTGTCAGCGTAATAGCACTTTTTTTTACCTTCCTCCACCTGCCTACATTATGTTTCTTCTCCCCTCTACCACCTATCCTCCTGTCCCTGTTTCTTCTCCGTTCCCACTGAGAAAAGGAAGAAATGCTATAAAGAAGCCAGCACTGGCTGCTTCATAGCATACTTTTTAACAGTCTGATTACCCACCCCCACCATTGCCCACCCTTTCATAATTGCATCTGTTTATTTTATTTTTTTGTATGTTGACAAACTGTTTTACAAGTGTAAGGTGTATTACGGAAGTGTGTGTGAAGAAGCTCAAAGGTGTGTCTCCCCTCTGAAATTTATATGAATATTTAAAAAATGATTTCCACCGGTGTACTCCTAAAAAGCTGTGTGTGCAGACCACCCCTCATTTGAGGGCTGCCAAACATGCATGACTCATTTATGCACTACAAAGGAACTTTGGGCATCTCTTCTTTGGATAGCTTGACTGTCAACAATTGATTTGCACAGACTTAAGGGTGTTTCTTCCCATTAGTAGCATTTTTGTACTGGTTTATTATATTTAATTTGTTTTATGAAGCACCTTTAGGAGGTGCATTTCACGCCTCATTTTCAGTATCTTATCTTTGTGACAACTTTTTCTTTGGGTAATAGTAGCAAGGCAGTGTATCTGAGGAAATAGTTTTTTAAACTCCATAAATTCAGCCCACCCCCAGCCCAGCATTAGACAAGCGCAGCCATGGCTCTAAGTGCCATTTAGGGTAAGACGAAATGTCAAGTAACATTTTTTAGAATAACCGCTTGTTTTATTATTTCAGTGAGGCTGGCCTGTTCGACATTTCTGTCTGTGCCTGTAAAAAGAAATGTGTAGTGATTGTATAGCTCTTCAATACCTGGTGGCATAGCACTCCGGATAATGTGCTGCATGGCTAAACACTTACAAGGCGAGACCTATCAGCTATGTCAATGCTTGTTTCAGGTTGTGAGCCGGCATGCTCTAGCGGCAGACACCATATTTGGTTTGTGACCTGTCAAGTTTCACCAATTATTTTAATAAGCTGGCATGCTACCTTCTCCACAGAGCTATTGAGGGGTAGCCACTGACTTTAATCTACTGCATTACAGTATTTTTCCCTGCGTAAATTGCAAGACCACTCTACTTGGTTTAAGATGGTGCCGGGCTTGCATCTAATGTTTCATACACCGTCTTGGTTGCTGAGTAACAGGATGATGCAGGAACCTCGGCAAACTTCAGCACCCACTTTCCCTTGCATTATGGCTTTTGCAAGTGAGCCATGATTGAGGGAAATCAAACTTCCAAGCAGAGAAATGTTCCAGACTTGAGCTCAGAAGAGGATGATGCTGCCATAAGAGCTGTTCCTATGGAAACTTCTAGAGTGGATTTAGATATACTCCAAATGATGATTGCTAAGGCGATGGAGACAGCATGGGAGGGCAAGCCTCCTGCGAAATTCCTCAAGCAGACTCAGACTCAGACAGTTCAGTTGATGAAGTTGGAAGTGGAAGATATATTAGGTCAAAGTTAAAAAATGCACTGATCCAATTAAAAGACAACATGGAATTCCCTGCTTCTGTTCCCCAACCTGAGGAGGAAGACCTTTTCTCCCAATATAGGATGAAGAAGTCGGAAGCTCTGCCAGTACACAAGGTGATCAGAGATCTGTTATCCAGGGAATGGTCGAAGAGGTAACATCCAGATTTCCACAATTGGTTTTGAAGAAATACCCTCTGTAATACTTCCAGGAGAAGTTTCCTTCCAATGCTAAGTTTGACTCTTTGGTGACTGGCCTAGTCTTGTATGGAACAATCATCTTAGAAGATGCTTCCTCATCAGATCAGGTGGACAAAAAGATGGACAATGCAGTTAGGAGAGCATATTCTGCATCAAATTTCACAATATGGATAGACATCCATACTAAATACACTGCCCAGTCTTTGCTTCATTATTTTCATGCTTTGACAGAAGAGCTCAAGCAAGCAGAAGATGTGAATGCACTGTTTTAAATGATAGAACAACAAGTTCGTGTTTTCTCCATTGTGACCGTTGACATTTATCTGCAGCAGCTGCAGCTGCAGCTTCTTGATCTACTTTATCGGCAAGGTGCCATATTTGGATGAGCTCATGAAGAGCAGAAAATTATCAGAAGGCACTCCTAAGCCACCTGCCATTTAATGGATCAAAGCTCTTTGATCTTCAGCTTCAAGAACTCCCCCCCAAAAAACTTGAGAATCACAAGCTTTTTACTCTAAACAAAACCCCCCATTTCCTTCCCCAGAGGGAGTTAGCGCTCTAGTGGCTGACTCCACTTCTGCATAAATTTGGCATGCAAGTGCAACGTACAGCATTAGGTGAGCGGCTCCTGTCACTTTGCAGCAGTTAGAATATATATCTGTCTGCCATTTTTATATGAGAGCGCTGTGTGAGGGATGCCTAAAAAGCAATTTTTAGTTCTGTTTTTATTGTTGTTTTTTACCTCTAATATTTGCACCTTGAGCTTCAGCTTTCCGGAACATCACTGGCTTCCGGATTGTTGCAGAGAAATCCTTTTGACTTTTTATACACTTCTTATGTCCTCATTTCATTCCCCAGAGTGAGTTAGCACTCTAGTGGCTGACTCCATTTCTGCATAAATTTGACATGCAAGCATCGACGTGCAGTGGACGCGCTCACTAAAGGTAAGCCCGTCTGTGCCCATCCTCGCCCCACCGTCGCCAGGACCCCTGGCCTTTTTCGTAAGGTTAGTAAATTTAACAGAACTGTTTACTCCTCCAAGGAATTCATTCAAATAGGTATTACTTGCTTTGTTTGAACGCTAGGAAATGCAAAGTTCCAATGCTCTAATCAATTTTTGCCAATCCTTGATGGTCCATTGGCCTGTTTAAGATGAAAATTGTTATGAAGATATGATATCATAAATCCCTTGCATTTAAATAGCCAGCAAGAATTTCTTAGTCTAACATCACTTTTAAATAGTAAACCTTCCTCACTTAATGAGACAGCAAGTGTTAACTCTTTTCAGTACATGGGCAGGGACATAAATTGCCTCCTATGCAACACCCGATCTTTACCCAAACATGCGGTGGAAGTTTGGGACCTTCTTTCCTCTAAGACTCCTGATATTGATTTTTTCACTGAAACTTAGATAGGCCCTTCAGCCCTCTCAGCTATCCATTTAGCTATTGCTGAAGATTATTATATTTTAAACCTTGACAGGGAGGGTAAGACAGGAGGCAAAATAGCTATTGCCGACCAAAATCTGGTTAAGTTCTTAGATAAACAAGTAACTGATTGGGCAGAGATCTGTATATTTAAGATAAACATATCACTGAAGGTCTCCTGGAGAGGAGCAATACTCTATACATGCCCAGGCATAAAGATAGATTTCTCTCCCAAACTTACATAGTACATTGCCGCACATCTCCTTGCTGCCAAACAATTTCTTTTACTTGGAAATGTTAACTATCATGGGGAAAAAAAATTGGAGGTTTTTCAACTCTTTGTATGGTTTTACTTTGTTTACCCCAGAAGAAATTGTTAAGTACCTTTAAAGAGGATGGTTGAGCTCTCCCACTGATGTTTGTCTCCTGAGAATAGTGGCTTTACTTGCAGAGCCTCTAGCTCCGGCCATATGTTCCTTATTCAATCTGTAAATTACCACTGGTAACCTCCCAAAGGCTTGGGAAAAAGCACAAGTCACACCTATTAAAAAAAGGACTTTCTTCCAGCTACTGACCTATCCAATTACAGGCCTATATCTCTTCTTTCTTTATGAAGTAAAATTCTGCCGGGATTAATCAACAAGCAAGTTACCACTTACCTTGAGAAATATGGCATTCGTGACAACTCACAATCTGTGTTTCATTCTGCACGCACCACAGAAACAGCTCTAGTGGCAGTGACAGAATATATGAGATTAGCCCTTGATTCTGAAACTTTCACAAAGTTGGTGTTGTTAGATTTGTCTGTCGCTTTTGATACGGTGTCTCATCCGAAGTTACTTCAGAGATTGCAGGACTGTGGTATCCATGGGACAGCCTTAAAATGGCTCGAGGACCTCCTGAGCGATAGATCACAAATTATTTCCCAATGCCCATACAAATCTTACAGAAGGCAGCAAGACAAGGGAGTGCCACAGGGTTCCTGCTTGAGCCCCGCACTTTTCAATATTTATGACGCCCCCATAGCACAAATTGTTAGAACTTTGAGGCTTGAGATTTATTCCTGTGCAGATGACTCCCAGTTAGTGATCTGTTCCAATAAGAGGTGGAACGACCTATGGGGAAAGGTGCGTTCCGTGGTCTCAAGACACCACCTTGCGGTTCAGCGGACTAGCGACGGACCCCCACCTCCTCCCCCCAACTAACAACATGGGAGGAGCAGGTCTTGGCGATTCTGCATCCTGAGGGCCTCGCAGGAGTAGCTGGAGGAATGGACTCTGGTAAGTCAAATCTTAACTATCACATCCCCCACCCAACCTGCATGCCATCACATACCCCCACCCTCACCCACACCCCCATCACTCAAACTCCTCACAAATGTCCCAACATCACAAACCACACATCCTAACACCAAGCCCTGCATGCAACAACAAAGCATGGACACCCATCACTAAAGCATGTCCACTGCACATTCCCATACACCCCCCTAAACCATCATCACACAAGGTCCCACACAGGAATGCAAGCACTGGGGTACACGGTCACCCACCCATTGCACACCATTGCACACCATTGCACACCATTGCACACAAAGATGTAATAAACATCCTTTTATACCCATGCAGGACCCCTACCCAACCTCACCGGACAGGAGGGTCCACACATGTCCACATCACCAACATAAGAGGCCCACAGTATGACAGCACCTCTGTCCAACTGGATCTAGATGACCAGCCCGGCCCATCAGGGACCTCGGGACAGTCGGTTCCCATCACACAGTCACAGGCCACTACAGAGCTTCCCCCCTCTGGAAACACCAGCACAGCACCCAGCCAGCGGGCCCATACCTCTGTCCACAGGACACGTCAATCAGCAGTGTGTCCACCACTACAGGGAACCCAGGCTAACCCACCACCCCAACAACAACAGGGACCTGGGGTCAGTGGCAGTGGGCACACGGTCCAAGGGACGGAGGCCCAGGAACACAGGGGAACTGGGAGGGCTGCTGTGCGACAGGTGAGGACAGGCCAAGGGAACCCACTTTCCATGAGGCCCTCCCCAACATCATGGGAGCATACCACCACTCCCAGGAGACAATGGCAACGGTACTGGCCAAGTTTCAGGAGACCCAGCGCCTGCAGGAGGAACAGTATTTGGGCTTTAGGGAGGAACTCAGAGCCATCAATTCCGCCCTGGACACCATCGTAGGGGTGCTGAAGCAAGTACTCAACACCAGGAGGGACACTGTGGCACTACAAGGGGCCCCTGACACTAGCCTGGACGATGAACTGCCCACCACCTCCGCCGGCGCTAGTGGACAGGAGGCACCGCCACAGGACCACCACAACAGCACCCCACCCTCTGCAGAGGGAGAACCACCTCACAAACGGTCCCTGAGATCCAGGACAAAGACAGAGAACGATGCCAAGACCCCCGCCAAGAAATAAGACCACCCTGATTGTCATTCTTCTGTCCCACTTTGTCACCCTATCCATCCTTAAACTGCCCCAGCTCCATTTCCTATGCCCATTTGGGCAATGCATCTGTGAGACTAATAGACTGGACTCTGCCATGGACATTCCTCCGCCATCACCCCTCACCATTTTGCTACCCCCTCCAATACTGAGCACTTAAATAAACACCCTTAAAGCACAAAACAATCTGGAGTCAGTCTGTGATTTCGAAATAGTGTATTAGCAATTACAGTGTCAAAAAGCTCTTTCATTTGTAATGTCAACATACCTATGTCGCACAGCTGTAGTCCATGATGAATCAAAGCAGAAGTCACACTGTGGGACACACATCTGTGAAATCGTAAGGGAAAGTGACAACTCAGTGACCATACACTGGGTGAAAACAACAGACAGTAGAGAGGTAGTAATGTTAAAGTACATGTAGTAGGTAGGTTTGTATTCTTACCTGTGTCTCACTGGAAATATTGCTGGATCACTGAGTCCCTGTTGTCCATGTCTTCTTCTTCTGCTTCCTCGTCTTCACTGTCCACAGGCTGCACAGCTGCAACAACACCACCATCTGGACCATCCGCCTGCAGAAAATGCACCTGTCGTTGCAAAGCTAACTTGTGAAGCATACAGCAGGCCACGATGATCTAGCACACCTTCTTTGGTGAGTAGAATAGGGATCCACCTGTCATATGCAGGCACCGAAACCTGGCCTTTAGGAGGCCAAAGGTGCGTTCGATCACCCTCCTAGTACGCCCATGGGCCTCATTGTACCGTTCCTCTGCCCTGGTCCGGGGATTCCTTACTGGGGTCAGTAGCCACGACAGGTTGGGGTACCCAGAGTCCCCCACTAGCCATACACGGTGTCTCTGTAGCTGTTCCATCACGTAAGGGATGCTGCTATTCCTGAGGATGTAGGCGTCATGCACTGACCCTGGGAATTTGGCATTTACATGCGAGATGTACTGGTCAGCCAAACACACCACCTGGATGTTCATTGAATGGTAATTTTTTCTGTTCCTGTACACCTGCTCCCTGTCTCTTGGGGGAACCAAAGCCACATGGGTCCCATCAATGGCACCAATTACGTTGGGAATATGTCCAAGGGCGTAGAAATCACCCTTCACTGTAGCCAATTCGCCCACCTCAGGGAAAATGATGTAGTTCCTCACGGATTTCATCAGGGCAGACAACACTCTGGATAACACCTTCGAAAACATGGGCTGAGACATCCCAGAAGCAATTCCCACGGTTGTCTGAAATGACCCACTTGCCAAGAAATGGAGTACTGACATGACCTGCACCAGAGGGGGAATCCCTGTGGGTTGGCGGATGGGGGACATCAGGTCGGGCTCCAGCTGGGCACACAGTTCATGGATAGTGGCACGGTTAAGACGGTAGGTCAGGATAATGTGGCGTTCTTCCATTGTCGACAGGTCCACCAGCGGTCGGTACACGGGAGGATTCATCCGTCTCCTCGCCCAACCCAGCGGACGGTGCCTAGGAAGGACAACATGGAGCACACAGTCAAGCAACCCACAGGTACGTACTCACAGCTAGCACAGTATACGATTCTCTATGCAGTGAATGGCGTGTCTGAGTGGCTATGCAAGGCCTAGGCCTGTGTGACGCAGTTAAAATTGAGCCATGTGGGCCCTGGAAATGGCGGCTGCCTGACCTGTGAAGTGTGACAATGGGATGTGAGGTCAATGCGCTGGCGTGGCACACCGCGGCGGACGGCGGTCGAAGACCGCGGCGCGAAGCCGCATTGGTTAACATTGAAGCCTATGGGTTTCAGGAGCCAATGGCGAAGGGCGCCGGCGGTGGCGGGACGCACCGCCGCGGTACGCACCGCCGCGGACGTGACCGCCATTTTCTATCTACTTATCCACTTGCGACTTGAACTTTCACAGGAGAGGACCTATACTGCAAGTGTTGCTGTGACCTCGGTCTGGAAGGGACAATGGCTGCTGCGCCTGGGGAAAGGGCCCCTGCCTTCACTGGAGAGGAGTTGGAGAAACTTGTGGATGGGGTCCTCCCCCAGTATGCGCTACTCTACGGTCCTCCAGACCAACAAGTGAGTTTAATTCAATATGGATTTGGGGCCACTGGCTGGCTTGGGGGCCTGGCGGGGGGCCTGGCGGGGATGGGGGGCATGTTGGGCCTGGCGGGGGGCCTGGCGGGGGGCCTGGCGGGGATGGGGGGCATGTTGGGCCTGGCGGGGGGCCTGGCGGGGGGCCTGGCGGGGATGGGGGGCATGTTGGGCCTGGCGGGGGGCCTGGCGGGGGGCCTGGCGGTTATGGGGGGCATGTTGGGCCTGGCGGGGGGCATGGCGGGGGGCCTGGCGGGTATGGGGGGCATGTTGGGCCTGGCGGGGGGCCTGGCGGGGGGCCTGGCGGGGATGGGGGGCATGTTGGGCCTGGCGGGGGGCATGGCGGGGGGCCTGGCGGGGATGGGGGGCATGTTGGGCCTGGCGGGGGGCATGGCGGGGGGCCTGGCGGGGATGGGGGGCATGTTGGGCCTGGCGGGGGGCATGGCGGGGGGCCTGGCGGGGATGGGGGGCATGTTGGGCCTGGCGGGGGGCATGGCGGGGGGCCTGGCGGGGATGGGGGGCGTTGGGCCACTGGAAAGGAAAATGCTGAGAAACTTGAACGTGGTATTTCTCCCTCCCTGTACGTGTCACATAGGTCCGCGCCCATGAGAAGATCGGGATTTGGCGTGCCATCGCCAAGGAAGTCCGGGCCCTGGGGGTCCACCATCGACGGGGCACCCACTGCCGCAAGAGGTGGGAGGACATCCGCCGCGGTACCAAGAAGACCGCCGAGTCTCTGCTGGGGATGGCCTCCCAACGTAGGCGGGGTGCCTGCCGTCAACTGAGCCCCCTGAGGTTCCGGATCCTGGCGGTGGCCTACCCTGAATTGGATGGGCGCGTGAGGGCAGCACAGCAGACACAAGGGGGTGAGTACAAGCATTATCTACTCTGTTGTCGCGCAGTGGAGGTGTCTGGGTGGGGGAGGAGGGCTGGGGGTCCCCCTAGGCCAGGGCGATATCTGTAGGCTGGGCACTCCCGTAAGCCCCTGTGTCCCCAGCCACCACCCTCAGTAGTTTGTCAGTACAGCCATCCCTGGGCCGTGTCATCCATGGGTGCAGTTGTCAACTCTAGGCGTGTAGGGCATGTTCCACGGAATGCGTAGCGTACCACAAGTGCGCAACTTAGTGCAGGGGGCATCTGTGTCTGTCATGTCCGCTAACTGTACCGGAGATCCATGTACTCAATATCCCTTTATTTCTCTCTCCCCCCCCCTTTTTGTTTGTCTTTCTGTGCTTGTGTGCATCAGCATCATCAGGCGGAGGAGAAGTGGCATCGGGGCAGGAGGGAGCTGCATCTCACATGGCCCAGGAGGGCCATGCCACAGAGTCAGACTGGACCAGTGAGACGGAGGGCGAGGGGAGCTCCACGACGGGGACGACTGGACCCTGCAGCGACACGGACACGTCCTCGGAAGGGGGCTCCCTTGCGGGGGTGGCACCATCCGTGCCCCCGCCATTACAGGTACAGCCGCCACCCAGCGCACCATCTCCGCCCTCCCAGCAGCCCCTCAGCGTTCGCCCCGTGCCCGCTCTGCCAGGAAGCCGGGCATCTCCTTCGCCCCAGGCACCTCAGGCCCTGCCCCTGTTACCCCCGCTGCCCTCAGTGAGGAGGTCATTGACCTCCTCCGAACGCTCATTGTTGGGCAGACTACCCTTTTGAATGCCATCCAGGGGGTGGAGAGGGAGGTTCATCGCAGCAATGCGTACCTGGAGGGCATTCATTCGGGTCAGGCTACCCATCAGCGATCGTTCCAGGCTCTGGCCTCAGCACTGACAGCAGCCATTGTCCCTGTCTCCTGCCTGCCTCTACTAACTCCCTCCTCCCAGTCTCCTGTTCCTCTGCCTGTCCCACCCACACCATCAGACCAGCCTGCACACACCTCAACACCCAAGAGAAGCTCATCCAAACATAAGCACCACAGATCACGCAGACATTCACACACGCAACATTCCGATGCAGACATGCCAACAGTCACTACCACCTCTGTGACCCCCACCTCCTCGTCTCCCTCCTCCCTCCCTGTGACGTCTACACTCACACCTCCATTCACCTCACCATCAGCCAGTGTTTCCATCACCAGCACACCCTCCACTCCAGTCCGCACACGTGCAGTCACCACCCCCACTGCCATTTACACGTCCCCTGTGTCCTCTCCCACTGTGTCTGTCACCCCCTCTTCCACACCACACAAACGCAGCCACCCACCCACCCAACAGCCATCCACCTCACGACAGCCTATCCCTCCTGCACCTGCACCCAAAGACAGCAAACGTGACTCACCTACAACCACATCCTCTCCCTCCACTCCCATTCCCACTGTACCTACCACTCTCCATTGTCCCAAGAAGCTCTTCCTCGCCACTACTAACTTCTTTCCTGACCCTGAGCCCCCCCTCCTTCTCGTCGGGGTAAGAAGAGCACCTCAGCCACCACCAGCCCTGCAGCCCCCTTGACAAGGGTGCAGGGGTATTGGAGCCCGCCAGCCCGCATGTCTGGATCTTCGCCCAGCAGCAAGGGGACAGCCAGCCCACCCCCTGGGAAGAGGAGCAGAAAGCGGAAGGGTCGCCGCAGGAGCCCGCCTTCTACATCCCCCCCGGACACCACCCAGAGACAGTCACCAGCCACAGCTCCAAAGGGAGGAAAGGGCCACAGGCCCACGACTAAGGAGGGCAAGGGCAGCAAGTCGGAGAGGTCAGGCAGCAGGCCTGCTGCCCAGGAGGAGCCCACAACCCCCATAGCCGCTGCCCCGGGAGGAACCGGCACAGCTGCCCCGGGAGAGCCCACCACCCCCATAGCCGCTGCCCAGGGAGGACCCAGCCCAGCTGGCCAGGAGGACCCCACCACCCACAGCCCAGGTGGGCAGTGAAGGAGCACCATCCCCGCTGCCCAGGAGGGCACCACCAGGCAATTAGCAGTTGGCCATAGACCGGCCGCCGTCTCAAGAACCGCTGAACTGGGCCCCGCCGTCTCAAGAACCGCTGAACTGGGCCCTTCAGGGCAAGGACCGCTGAACTGGGCCCCGCCGTCTCAAGAACCGCTGAACTGGGCCCCGCCGTCTCAAGAACCGCTGAACTGGGCCCTTCAGGGCAAGGACCGCTGAACTGGGCCCCGCAGTCTCAAGCCCCGCTGAACTGGGCCCTTCAGGGCAAGGACCGCTGAACTGGGCCCCGCAGTCTCAAGCACCGCTCCGCTGGGCCCCGCCGTCTCAAGAACCGCTCCGCTGGGCCCCGCCGTCTCAAGAACCGCTCCGCTGGGCCCCGCCGTCTCACGCACCGCTCCGCTGGGCCCCGCCGTCTCAAGAACCGCTGAACTGGGCCCCGCCGTCTCAAGAACCGCTGAACTGGGCCCCGCCGTCTCAAGAACCGCTGAACTGGGCCCTTCAGGGCAAGGACCGCTGAACTGGGCCCCGCAGTCTCAAGCACCGCTCCGCTGGGCCCCGCCGTCTCACGCACCGCTCCGCTGGGCCCCGCCGTCTCAAGAACCGCTGAACTGGGCCCTGCAGTCTCAAGCACCGCTCCGCTGGGCCCCGCCGTCTCAAGAACCGCTCCGCTGGGCCCCGCCGTCTCACGCACCGCTCCGCTGGGCCCCGCCGTCTCAAGAACCGCTGAACTGGGCCCCGCCGTCTCAAGAACCGCTGAACTGGGCCCTTCAGGGCAAGGACCGCTGAACTGGGCCCCGCAGTCTCAAGCACCGCTCCGCTGGGCCCCGCCGTCTCACGCACCGCTCCGCTGGGCCCCGCCGTCTCAAGAACCGCTGAACTGGGCCCCGCCGTCTCAGGAACCGCTGAACTGGGCCCTTCAAGGCAAGAACCGCTGGCCCTTTGGCAGACGTGGCAGGGCAGGATCTATCTCGGGCAGGGCTGCAGGATGTCCTCTGGCCAACTTGCCTCCTCCAGTGGCAGTGGGGTCTGTTAGGGACTGTATGGACTGTGGCTTTGCTCTCCCCAGGATGGCCCAGTGGGCAGGCCACCCACTGTATGGACTGTATGGACTGTGGCTTTGCTCTCCCCAGGATGGCCCAGTGGGCAGGCCACCCACTGTATGGACTGTTTGGACTGTGGCTTTGCTCTCCCCATGATGGCCCAGTGGGCAGGCCACCCACTGTATGGACTGTTTGGACTGTGGCTTTGCTTTCCCCAGGATGGCCCAGTGGGCAGGCCACCCACTGTATGGACTGTTTGGACTGTGGCTTTGCTCTCCCCAGGATGGCCCAGTGGGCAGGCCACCCACTGTATGGACTGTATGGACTGTGGCTTTGCTCTCCCAAGGATGGCCCAGTGGGCAGGCCACCCACTGTATGGACTGTTTGGACTGTGGCTTTGCTCTCCCCAGGATGGGCCAGTGGTCATGGAGTCCCCTCGTGGATCTGGCGTCGTGTACTCAAGTGGCTGAGGTGCCCCCCCTTCCCTTCCCCCTGAGGTGCCTGTCCTATTTTCTTTCTGATGCCCCTGCAGTGTTCTCTCCGTGGAGTTCTTGTCGTGGGACTGGGCCTTGCCCCTTTGCACAGGACCCCTGTGATCCACGGACAGTGGTTGGACTACATTTAGGGCCTGATTCTAACTATGGAGGACGGTGTTAAACCGTCCCAAAAGTGGCGGATATACCACCTACCGTATTACGAGTCCATTATATCCTATGGAACTCGTAATACGGTAGGTGGTATATCCGCCACTTTTGGGACGGTTTAACACCGTCCTCCAAAGTTAGAATCAGGCCCTTAGTAGCTGTATATATTTTGTACATAGTTTATTTATTTATTGGGATTACTGGTGTACATATTTCAATATATCTGCCCGTTTATGATCTCTTCTTTTGGTCTTTGCATTATTTCGGAGGGGGGTGGTTTGTGGGTTGTGACAGTGATCTGTGGGAATGCATTGATGTGTGTGTTGTAGTGGGTGTGGGTGGGTGGGTGTGTGCCGGTAATCTTTTCCCTCCCCTGTGTCGTAGGTGCAGTACTCACCGATGTCTTCCGCGCCGCCGGGCGTGCTCCTGGTATATGAGCAGGAATAGGAGTGCGGGGATGACCTGCAACTCTGGTTCCATACTGCCGGAATCTCACGTGGAGTGCGTAGAGGTGAGCGTTTTCCCGTTCGTAGTCTGTTTCCGCCGTGTTCTTATCGGCGGTGCTCCCGCCCCGGAAAAGGTGGCAGATTGGTGGGTCGTAATAGGGTGGGCGGCACATTGTCTGCCGCCTGGCTGTTGGCGGGAACCGCCGCGCTGTTTGTACCGCCGTGGCGGTCGGAGTGTTAAGTTGGCGGGCTGTGTTGGCGGTTCCCGCCAGGGTCAGAATTGCATATTTTAGACCGCCGGCCTGTTGGCGGCTTGGCCGCCGCTTTATCACCGACCGCCAGGGTCAGAATGAGGGCCTATGTGTTTTAGCTTGGTGCTGCCTCTAGAACAGACAGGGATCAGTATCAAAAAAGTTTTTCAATACTTTGGGGGGCTGCAGGAACTGAAGCAGCTCTCAAAAACATTACAGAAACAGAAAGTCTCCTGGGTTATTAAACCTGTGACCCCAGGAGAGCATTCAATTGTTTGAAAGCACTCCTAGCAAGAGCTCCTTACCCTAAGGTAACTATAACTCGCATCCTTGCCATGCACTATCCCCTTTCTAATGGTACCCTTTAGTAATGGATCCCTGCTTGGGGATCAACGTAGGGTGGTGATCCTCAAGCAGGGATCTACCACTAGATACCAGGAAAGGGGGAGTGGTCCCTTGGGCAAGGGTGTTTGCTTCCCCTTCAATTCTATGGCCAAAACAGTCATGCAGATTGGGGCAATAGCCCCCGATCTACCCCTCTGGAGGGCAGAAAGCACCCTAGGCACCAGGGACTTTTTTTTTATCAGTGTGGATTTGGAGGCTACCCAGTATGACCATGACCATGCTTCCACCCCCCCAAAAAATAAGCACAATCTTTCAGTCCCGCTTGGGGGCAGATGTGGCCATAGCCCCTGATCTTCCCTCCTGGGGGACAGAAAGCCTAGTAGGCACCAGAGACTTCATTTTCCCTTTTAGTGTGGGGGTGGAAGCTGCCCAGTATAGCCATGGCAATGCCACATCTACACAAAGCACAGTTTTGCTGCACCCTTGGGGACAGATGGGGCAATAGCCCCTGATCTGTCCCCCAGGGTGGCTGAAAGGCCACTAGGCAACAGGGATTATGGTTTTTAGAAACTTCTAGGGGTGGGGGCTGCCCAGAATGTGCATGGCAATGCCCCAATCCACTAAAAAATGGGTACATTCTTTCTGCCCCCAGAGGGAGGGGCAGAAAGCCCTCTAGACACCAGGGAAGATGTTTTGTTTAAAAAAAGGGGTGAGCACATGGCCAAGGCCAAACCCCAAATAAACGGAGACAAAGGCCCTCATTTCAACCTCAGTGGTCTTTTTGGAAGACCGCCGAGGTTACTCCGGGCTGAAGACCGCCAGTGGTGGTGGTCTTCCACCAACGTATCATGACTGCTGGCAGCCCTCTGCCCTTTTTCGGACAGAGAGAAGCCAGCAGCCATACTGTCGGTCGGCGCTGAAGTGGAGGCTGCTCCACCACCACATCATCAGAACACCGCCCACTGAATCACGTCCCAGTATTCAGCATGGCGGTGTTCTGGTGATGGGGTGCTGGCGGTGGAGCAGCCCCCATGGATCCCGTTCCCCCCCGGAGGATCACTGGAACAGGTAAGGTGATCGTCCGTTAGGGGAGGGGGTGGGGGGGTGTTGTGTTTTGTGTGCATGCATGGGGGTGTGCGTGTGAGTGTGTAGAGTGGTTGTGTGAGTGTGTGTATGCAGGCAGGGGTGTAATGTGTGTATGGGAAAGGAGATGTATATGTCTGTGTGCATGTGTGCGTGCATATGTGTGTGTATGTGCATGAGTGGTGTGAGCGTGCGTGTAGGGTGGTGTGGGGTGTGTGTGTGGGTGTTTCTGTGGGGGGCAGGGGCGGGGTGGAGAGTGGGTCCTACCACCTTTGCGGTGGTAGGAGGGTCGTGGGTGTTGGGGGAGGACTCAGGGGGGTGCGGGGGTGAAGACCCCAATCATTTCCAGGGAACAAATTCCCTGGCACTGATAATGTCTACCGCCATGGATTTCGGGGGCGGTACAAAACCCCACAAAATCCATGGCGGTATGAGTGGTCCTGATACTGCCAGTGGGCTAGTGATGGCTGCTGAGCTGGAGACAGCGGTCACTACCACCCTGGCGGTCGATGTGTAATAGTGGCGGTTTTGCATGGCGGTAACCACCATGGTCGTAATTCAATTCTTTCCGCTGGCCTGTTGGCGGTATTACTGCCGCTTTTACAGTGACTGCCAGGGTTGTAATGAGGGCCAAAGTCTTTCTGTCTCCTTGGAAAAGACGGGGTAATTACCCAAATCCACACCGGGGGCAGCCAGCCCAATACATGCCGGGGAATTAAAAAAAATAAAGGAGTAGGGGCACCCTCCATCATGGGCACTCTTTTGCCCCCACCCCCTGTAGACTAAAGCATCCCATCTAAATGACAAGCAAGAAGATATTTTATTCTTTTGGGTGTTGATTTTACATAGGGGTCAGGAGAGCTCGGCTGACTCCTGATATTTTCCCACTAACAATGGTGAACCGCTGCCCTTTGTGAGCTCGAAAAGCCTACCAGACCCAGACTCTTCTGAAAAGTAGATATCTGGGGGAGTCCGGGGTGGTGTGCTTCACATGTACCCTACACCATTTTCTTATCCACAATGCCCTGCAAAGCTCCAACTTTGCCTGAAGACACACATTTTGCCTATATTTCTGATGGAAACCTGCAGAATCTGCAGGACTCCACAAAAATCCTACCATCCACCATTGCCCCACCTATGCCAATAAAAGCTCTGCCCCAGTTGTGTGCCTGTGCCTAGAGCCAGTGACATCAATGGATCCAACTGAGATCAATGGGAGTCTCCACGGAAGGCCCCCATTTTCTTTGGTTTGGCGTCATTAGGCCAGCCAAACAAGTGGGAAATCAATTTTGTCGGCACCGGTGGGACATTGCTGGGTGGTAGGAATTTTGTGGTTTCCTTCAGATTCCAGAAATTTCATAACAGAAATGTAACAAAAATGCATGATTTCAGGCAAAGTTTCAAGTTTTTAGGGCATTGTGGGGGGAAAAACCTATTGGTTGCACACAAGTCACAACATCCTGGATTCCCCTAGGTGCCTGAGCTAGGGTCCAAAATCTACAGCTACCCACATTGGGAAAGGCGGATCAGTTTTCGGTGGAAAAATGCCATGAGTCCATCTTGGGTTTTGGGCCATTTAATGTTGCCGGCACTAGGTCTACCCAGACAGGTACCATTTTTGTCAGGAGACCTGGGAGAATGCCAAGTGGAAGGAAATCTGTGGCTCCCTACAGATTCCAGAAATTTTCATCAAAGAAATGATTTTGTTATTTAATGTTTGAGGTTTGCAGGTGATTCCCTATAAAAAAATCAACAACAAAAAAAACTTGGTGAGCAACATGCCAGTAAACCGACCCTGGATACCCATATGTGTCTAGTTTTAAAACACTTACAGGTTTGCTAGATTTCTCTAGGTGCCGGCTGAGCTAGGTTCCAAAATCTAGAACTACCCACATCAGAAAAAGGTCCGTTTTTGGTGGAAAAATGTGATATGTCCATGTTGCATTTTTCTGCCATTTCTTATCACAAGTACTAGGCCTACCCATACAAGTGAGGTACCAATTTTATTGGGAGACTTGTAGGAGCATAAAAATGTAGAACCTTTGTGATTACCAATTGGAGCTGACTCCATTTGTGCCTTTGAAATGTAAGCTAGTGTATATGAAAGACGACATTTTGAAAAATACACTCCAAATTATACGCTAGTATGTACCCACAATTTCAGAGATGTAGAAATAAACACAGCTCCTAAAACCTATATCTTGTGCCAATATCAAAAATATATGTTTCTTTGATCCCTATTTGCCACACTGTCTATTTCGCAAGAAGAATTTGTCTATACTTGGTAATCAATGACAACCCATTGTAGGATACAGCTCAGTTGTTTGCTCTGGGTACCTTGGGTTCTTTGAGAACCTCTATGTATCTCCGCAACCAGAAGAGTGTAGGGGACGTAATAATATACTGCTTTTGTCAATCTGCCAATGTGACAAAAAGTTACAGATGAAAACGTTTTTCCCTAGTCATCTTTTTAGGGGAGAAACTTGACAGATGACCCCATTCTAAATTCAGAATTCTGAATAATTTGCAGAAATCTATAGTTTTTCTGAATCACCTATGTGTTCCACACTAGTATCCTCCACAAACTGGAAGTAGGTTGAGAGGAGAAAAACTATGGAAAATAGTCTACCTCTTAGAAAAATTCTAAAACTGTCATAAAAAATTTATTTTTTTGATTTAGCTTAGGATGTTCCTGAAAGTTAGGAAGAAGGTGACTTTAGTAAACCATGTGTGGATTTCATTTTCAGCAAAACAACCAAACACTTTTTTCTGGACCACTATTTCCTTATCTTTCTAAAAAAAACTCAACATTTTGCCATATTTTGCCTATTCTCTCAGTCTTCTACAGGTGAATCCACAAACCCTAGGCATTTTTAGAATCCCCAGGATGTTGGTACAAAGGACACAAATTTGGGTTGGATAGCTTATGTGCACAAAATGTTATGGAGGCCTAAATGAAAACTACCCCAAATAGCCAAAAAAGGGCTCAGCACTGAGGGGAAAAGGCATAACAGCTAAAGGGTTCCGATGTATTCTATCTTCTTCCGTATTTGTTTATTAATTTCCATTAGAAGTGACCTTAAATGGATCTTTTGATTTTTATGTAGTAAATCTTAAACGTTACATAAGCAGTCTAGTTTAATTTTCACCTACTTTCCTACTGATCCACACGGTCCAGGGGATGGAGGCACAGGAACACAAGGGAACTGGGAGGGCTGCTGTGCAACAGGGGGCAGACAGGCCAAAGGAACCCACTCTCCACGAGGCCCTCTCCTCCATCATGGGAGCATACCACCACTCCCAGGAGACAATGGCTACAGTCCTGGCCAAGTTTCAGGAGACCCAGCGCATGCAGGAGGAACAGTATTTGGGGTTCAGGGAGGAGCTCAGAACCATCAGCTCCACCCTGGGCACCATCGTAGGGGTGCTGAAGGACATACAAAAGACCATGAGGGACACCGTGGCACTCCAAGGGGCCCCTGACACTAGCCTGGACGATGGTCTGCCCACCACCTCCGCCGGCGCTAGTGGACAGGACGCCCCGCCACAGGACCACCACACCAGCACCCCACCCCCAGCAGACGGAGAACCACCCCGCAAGCGGTCCCTGAGATCCAGGAACAGGACAGAGCAAGATGGCAAGACCCCCGCCAGGAAATGAGACCACCCTGATTGTCCTCCCACTGTCCCACTTTGTTACACTGTCCAGAGTGGAACTGCCCCAGCTCCACTTCCTATGCCCATATGGGCAATGCACCTGTGAGACTAATAGACTGGACTCTGCCATGGACATTAGTCCACCATCACCCATCGCCATTTTGCCACCCCCTCCAATAATTAGCACTTCAATAAACACCCTTGAACCACAAAACAATCTGGAGTCAGTCTGTGATTTTGAAAATGTGTATTATCTATGACAATGACAAAAACCGTTCGAAAATGTAATGTCAACATACCTATGTTACACATCACAAGCCCATGAAGGATGCAAGCAGATGACACACGTTGGTAACCACACCTGTGAAACCGTAATGGAAATGTATCACTCAGTTAGCAAATACTACTTCAAATTGACAGACAGGATAGAGGTAGAAGTGTGAAAGTAAATGTAATAGTAAAAAAAAAATTCTCACCTGTGTGTCACTGGAAGTATTGCTGTATGATAGAGTCCCTGTTGTCAATGTCTTATTCCTCTGCTTCCTCCTCATCACTGTCCACAGGCTCCACAGCTGCCACAACACCGTCATCTGGACCATCCTCCTGCAGAAAAGGCACCTGTCGTCGCAAAGCCAAGTTGTGAAGCATAGAGCAGGCGATGATGATCTGGCACACCTTCCTTGGTGAGTAGAATAGGGAACCACCTGTCATATGGAGGCACCTGAACCTGGCCTTCAGGAGGCCGAAGGTGCGTTCGATCACCCTCATAGTCCGCCCATCGGACATATTGTAGCGTTCCCCTGCCCTGGTCCTGGGATTCCTCACTGGGGTCAATATCCATGACAGGTTGGGGTAACCAGAGTCCCCTAATAGCCACACACGGTGCCTCTGGAGTTGACCCATCACATACGGGATGCTGCTATTCCACAGGATGCAGGCGTCATGCACTGAGCCAGGGAACATAGCATTTACCTGCGAGATGTACTGGTCTGCCAAACATACCATCTGTACATTCATCGAATGATAACTCTTCCGGTTCCTGTACACCTGTTCACTCCTATGGGGGGGGGACCAAAGCCACATGGGTCCCATCAATGGCACCTATGATGTTAGGGATATGTCCCAGGGCATAGAAGTCACCTTTAACTGTAGCCAAATCCTCCACCTGAGGGAAAACGATGTAGCTCCTCAAGTGTTTCAGCAGGGCAGACAACACTCTGGACAACACATTGGAAAACATAGGTTGGGACATCCCTGATGCCATGGCCACTGTTGTTTGAAATGACCCACTTGCTAGGAAATGGAGCACTGATAGCACCTGCACTTGAAAGGGGGATTCCTGTGGGATGGCGGATTGGTGACATCAGGTCTGGCTCCAACTGGGTACACAGTTCCTGGATTGTGGCATGGTCAAACCTGTAGGTGATGATTAAATGTCGCTCCTCCATTGTTAACAGGTCCACCAGCGGTCGGTACACCAGAGGATTCCACCATCTCCTCACATGTCCCAGCTGACGGTGCCTAGGAAGGACAATATCGACCACAGAGTCAACCAATTCTGAGGTGTGTTGAGTCTAGGCCTAGGTATGTGTGACGCAGTTGTAAATTAAGCCATGTGGGCCCCTGAAATGGCGGCTGCCTGATCTCTAAACTGGGACAATGGGATGTGAGCTAACTGCGCTGGCGTTGTACACATCGCAGTAGGCGGTCGTAGACCGCGGCGCAATGCTGCATTGGTTAACATTGGACCCATTGGGTCCCAGGAGCCAATGACAAAGTGCGCCGGCGGTGATGATACGCACCGCCGCGGATGTCACCGCCGCGGACGTGACCGCCATTTTCTATCTGTTCTATCACTCGATACCTGATCTTTGACAGGAGAGGACCTACACTGCAAGTGCTGCTGTGACCTCCGTCTGGAAGAGACAATGGGGGTGATTCTGGCGGGGGTGCCCGCCAGAGTTCCCCCCTCCAGAATACCGCACTGCAGTCGTAAGACCGCTGTAGTGATTCTGGGTTTTCCACTGGGCTGGCGGGTGACCGCCAAAAGGCCGCCCGCCAGCCCAGTGGAAAACAACCTTCCCACGAGGACGCCGGCTCTGAATGGAGCCAGCGGAGTGGGAAGGTGCGACGGGTGCAGTTGCACCCGTCGCGAATTTCACTGTCTGCAATGCAGGCAGTGAAATTCAAAGTGGGGCCCTCTTACGGGGGCCCCTGCAGTGCCCAGATGGCGGTATGGGGTGTCAGAATCCCCATGGCGGCGCAGCGAGCTGCGCCGCCATGGAGGATTCTTTTGGGCAGCGGAAAACCGGCGGGACCTCTTCTGACTGCGGCCAAACCGCCGCGGTCAAAATGCCCTGCGGGGCACCGCCAGCCTGTTGGCGGTGCTCCCGCCAACCCTGGCCCCGGCGGTCCATGACCGCAGGGGTCAGAATGACCCCCAATGGCTGGTGCGTCTGGGGAAAGGGCCCCTGCCTTCACTGCACAGGAGTTGGAGAAGCTCGTGGACGGGGTCCTCCCCCAGTACACACTACTCTACGGTCCTCCAGATCAACAGGTAAGTACACAGGGAGCACGTTGTGTGGGCTATGCCTGGGTGGAGAGGGCTGGTTGTCAGTAGGAAGGGGGCAGAGTTCTGCGAGCATGAAGAAGTGTGATTGCATGTGCCACATGGCAAGGGCAGGGATGTGGGCCACTCACTTCGACGGTGCTGTTGCTAATGACTTCGCTTCTTCCCCTGTACATGTCATGTAGTTCAGCGCCCACCAGAAGAAGGATATTTGGCGTGCCATCACCAAGGACGTCCGGACCCTGGGGTCCACCAGAGACGGAGCACCCACTGCCGGAAAAGATGGGAGGACATTCGTCGCTGGAGCAAGAAGACAGTGGAGGCTCAGCTGGGGATGGCCTCCCAACGTGGGAGGGGTGCCCGTCGCACCATGACCCCCCTGATGTTCCGGATCCTGGTGGTGGCCTACCCTGAGTTGGATGGGTGCATGAGGGCATCACAGCAGACACAAGGGGGTGAGTACACTCACATTCTCATGACTTTGCACGCAGTGGAGGGGTCTGGGTGTGGGAGGAGGGCTGTGGGTTTCCCTAGGCCAGGGCGAGTTCCATTGGCTAGGCCCCTCCGGAATGTAGGCCATGTGCCACTACACCCCACCTCTGTAGAGTGCCAAGTAGAGGTATACATGCCCCTGTGTCATCTATGTGGGCAGATGACAGTCATAGCCATGTAGGCCATATCCCAGGAACTGCATCTGTAGAGGCCAAGAGCGCGGTGTAGTGCAGTGGGCTGCTGTGTCTGTATTGTCCACCAACGGTAGCGGTAAGCCATGCACTCAACCTGTCTTTCTTCTGTTTCCCCACCTCTTTTTGTGCTCTCCCTGTTCTTTTGTGCATCATCACGCGGAGGTACAGTGGCACCGGAGCCCGAGGGGGCTGCATCCCACATAGCCATGGAGGGCCACACCACAGACTCAGAATACACCAGTGGGACAGAGGGCGAGGGGAGCTTAACGTCGGTCACCGGATCTGCAAACAGCGACACAGACTCGTCCTCTGATGGGAACTCCTTTGTGGTGGTGGCACCATCTGTGCCCCCCACTTCTACAGCTACAGCCGCCACCCCCCCTACCAGCACCGCCCTCCCAGCAGCCCCTCAGCCTTCGCTCCGTGCCCGCTCATCCAGGAGGGTGGGCATCACCTTCGCTGCAGGCACCTCAGCCCCTGCCCCTGTCATCCCTGCTGCCCCCAGTGAGGAGCCCATTGACCTCCTCAGGTCACTCACTGTTGGGCAGTCTACCATTGTGAATGTCATCCAGGGTGTAGAAAGGGAGTTGCAACACACTAATGCATTCCTGGAGGGCATTCATTCTGGTCAGGCTGCCCATCATCGAACCCTGCAATCTCTGGCCTCAGCACTGATGGCAGCCATTGTCCCTGTGTCTAGCCTCCCCCTCCAACTTCCTCCACCCAGACCCAATCCCCTGTACCCCAGCCTATCCCAAGCACACCATCAGACCAGCCTGCACACACCTCAACACACAAGGGCAGCTCAGGCAAACATAGGCACCACACATCCCACAGGCACTCACACAAGCATCACCCACATACAGACACAGCAACATCCACTGCCTCCACTGTGTCCCCCTCCTTGTTGTCTCCCTCCTCCCTCCCAGTGTCGTCTACACTCTCACCTGCATGCACTACCACTACAGCCACTAGGACTCGCACCAGAACACCCAGCACCACACCCCGCTCACCTGCACTCACCACCCCTACTACCATTTACACGTCCCCTGTGTCCTCTCCCAGTGTGTCTGTGACACCCCCTCCCAAAGTACACAAACGCGGGCACCCACACACCCAACATCCATCCACCTGACGACAGCCTCCAGAACATGCACCTGCACCCAAATCATCTAAAGTTACACCTCCTACAACCACCTCCTCTTCCTCCACTCCCAGACCCCCTACAGCTACCCGTCCAATTGTTCGTCAAAAACTTTTCCTGAGCAACCTTGACCTCTGTCCCACCACCCCCCCCTCCAATTCATAAGTCCCGTACTAGCACCACAGCCAAAAAAAGTCGGGTACCAGTGGTGCGTGTTAGAGGTATGTGGAGTGCACCGGGCAGCAGGGCAGCCAGTGTGACACGGAGCCAAAGCACTGCCAGTCCACCCCCCTGTAAAGCACAAGAAGTTGGACAGTGCCCGACGGGAGAGGGGGAAGACTCCTGCCGGCAAAGCCGCTCACAAGGGTCCAGGGGGGAGTGTCGAGTCAGCTGTGACTCCTCCCAAGGTGGTGAAGTGGCAGAAGTCTCCAAAGTCTGGGAAGAGCAGCACGGCGGAGAAGGCCGCCATCCTCCCCGCTGGCCAGGACACCACCACCAGCCCCATCGTCACTGGTCCGGAGACCACTGACAGAGTCAGTGCCCTGGAGGGCAGCACTATCGTCACTGGTCCGGAGACCACCGCCAGAGTCAGTGCCCTGGAGGGCAGCACTATTGTCACTGGTCCGGAGACCACCACCAGCGTCAGTGCCCTGGAGGGCCCCGGCAGCCACAGCCCCGCTGGGCACTGAGGGACCATCATGCCACACACGGCTGCACAGGTCAGAGACAACAAAGTCAAGGCCCGCTGAACAGGGCAAGCACCGCTGAACGGGGCAAAGACCGCCATGGCAAGCATCGCTGAACAGGGCAAAGACCGCCATGGCAAGCACCTCTGAACAGGGCAAGCACCGCTGAACAGGGCAAGCACCGCTGAGGAGGGCAAAGACCACCATATCAAGCACCGCTGAACAGGGCAAAGACCGCCATGGCAAGCACCGCTGAACAGGGCAAAGACCGCCATGTCAAGCACCACTGAACAGGGCAAGCACTGCTGAACAGGGCAAAGACCGCCATGGCAAGCACCACTGAACAGGGCAAGCACCGCCAACTCAAGCATCGTAAGCCCATGTGCGGCTGGGACAGTGACAGAATTGGGACCGTCACGCGGAGCGTGATGCACTCTGGGCACCAGTCCCCCTCCAGAACCAGTGGAGAACTGCATCCACCACCTGAATGCTTCACAGGATGAAGCACTCTGGGCACCAGTACCCCTCCAGAACCAGTGGAGAACTGCATCCACCACCTGAATCCTTCACAGGATGAAGCACTCTGGGCACCAGTCCCCCTCCAGAACCAGGGGAGAGTGTTATCCACTTGAGAGTCTGTGGCTTTGCACTCCCCAGGATGGTACAGTGGGCAAACCACCCACTGTAGAGACTTGAGGGACTGTGGCTTTGCACTCCCCAGGATGGTACAGTGGGCAAACCTTCCACTGGAGAGACTTGAGAGACTGTGGCTTTGCACTCCCCATGATAAAGCACTGGGCAAACCACCCACTGGAGAGACTTGAGAGACTGTGGCTTTGCACTCCCCAGGATAAAGCAGTGGGCAAACGACCCACTGGAGAGACTTGAGAGACTGTGGCTTTGCACTCCCCAGGATAAAGCAGTGGGCAAACCACCCACTGTAGAGACTTGAGAGACTGTGGCTTTGCACTCCTCAGGATAAAGCAGTGGGCAACCCACCCACTGTAGAGACTTGAGAGACTGTGGCTTTGCACTCCCCAGGATGGCACAGTGGGCAAACCACCGACTGTTGAGACTTGAGAGACTGTTGCTTTGCACTCCCCAGGATACATCAATGGGCATGGAGCCCCGTTGTGGATCTGGCGTCGTGCTGTCATCTGGCTGAGGTGCCCCCCCTTCCCTTCCCCCTGAGGTGCCTGTTGTATTTCCATCTGATGCCCCTGCAGTGTTCTCTCCGTTTCTGGACAGGTATCGTGTGTGGGCCTTGCCCATGCATTGTGGGCCCAGTGGTCCACGGACATTGAATTGTGCATACCTTCACTACTAATCGTGATGTATATATTTGGAATGTGTATATATTTCTGTATATATGAGCTTACTGTATTTTGATACATTACAATGGTTGTACTGATTTCCTTTTGTCTTTGCATTCTTCCGGAGGGGTTGGAGGTTGTTACTGTGATGTTTGGAAATGCATTGGTGTGTGTATTGTAGTGTGCCAGGTTCGGGTTGGGGGTGGGGATGGGGGTGTTGCATGTGTGTGTCTCTGACTTTTGCCGCCCCCCTCCCCTATGTCGTAGGTGCAGTACTCACCGTTGTCTTCGGCACCACCATTGCTGATGTTCGTAGAGGAGCAGGAAGACAAGCGCAGGGAGTATTTGGAGTTCCAGCTCCATGGTGCCCTCCTTCCTCATGGAGTGTGTTAAGGTGAGAGTTTTCCCATTGCTAAAGCTGTTTCCGCCGTGTTTTTATCCACAGTGAATCCACCCCGGAAAAAGTGGCGGATTGGCCTGTTGTAATACAGTGGGCGGTACTTTGTCTTCCGCCTGTCTGTTGGCGGTGACCGCCATGCTGCTTGTGTGTACCACTGTGGTGGTCGGAGTGTTAATGTGGCTGTCTATGTTGGCGGTTTCCACCACGGTCATAATTCCCTTTTTTTTTTCGCCGGCCTGTTTGCGGTATTACCGCAGCTTTAACACCGTCCGCCAGGGTTGTAATGACCCCCAATGTGATGTTACCCAACCTTCCTTTCCTTCCACATATGCACAAAAGACAAAGCTTTACATAGTTGTCATTCACCATGTATCAAATCTATCAACTTTTCATCTGTGTTGATCCAGTATGTTGTCACCTTCTGGTAACTCCAATGAATTGATCTACATGCTTGTAGAAATCATTTTATGCATATTCAAAGGTTTCTAATCATGTTCTGTGGCTTGCTGATTATAAGTACTATTGACACTCAATTTACTTTGCAGTGTTTGTATGATGACCAATGCCATTTAAACCAATAAGTTGTACCATGGTTTGTTTTTGAAGCTGCTAGGCCTTCAAATGGCTCAGCTCTTAAATCTCCTCTCTACTGTGTTGAGTTGCATGTGTGGTACATGGAATGTTTACTTCCTAAATAGTATTTTACATTTCAGGGCATCTCTCCATCATTGATACTGAAGTATGCCTCTGTGTACATTAACCTGCATGAGTAAAAAGTGAAATATCAGACAATGGCCTCAACATCCAATTAATCAGAATTTTTATTTTCTTTAGGTTGCATCATCTTTAGCTGAGGACACATTTGAGGTAGAATACAGACCTTTTATGTATTTGTATTGTGTAATTCATGTTAGCACCAACACCCAGGGCCAGTGGACCACTTTCTGCAACCAAAGACACATTCACTGTAGGTCAGGATCAAGCCTTTAGTGAGGACACCACTGCTGCAAGTCCAGATGATGACGAGATGCCTGGTCCATCTAGTGTGGTTAAGCACACAGCACAAGTGAGTCACACTCAGCCCACATCCACACCACCTACCCCTGCTGCTGTAAAATCTTGGGGAATGGATAGCTCTACTTCCTGTGTCCAGAGTAAAACAACTGCCATTTTGTGTCCCAAAGTCCTGGCTACTGTTGAGCGACTACAACCACCTCCAGTTGTGACAGGACCCAGTGGGATGGACCACACTTCCTCAAGAGCACAGGGTAGTGGGTGTATGCATCATGGAAGTGAATTAATGAGCATGGAAAGTGAGGTCACTGGCATCATTGTTACCCAGACCACAATTGATTGAGTCTTGGCAGCAATACAACAGTCCCAAGAAGTAATAGACCCGGTCCTAATAGATATCCAGGACCTTAAGCAGGTGCAGACAGGACACATTATTGAGCTACAGAATCACAACTCCAGTGTGTGCTCCTTGACTGGGGTGTTGTTTGAAATTTACCACAACATGTGGGCTCTTCCTATTCCATCAACTACTGTTGGTGTTTCTTCTAAATCAGAACACAATACACCTTCAGCAGCCACAAACAGGGAGGCCCTGCTACAACAGGAAACTGATCCACCCACCCAAGTCCCCGTGCCTTCCTCCCCAGGAGGGGATGTTCCTCAGGACCACCAGGAGAGGATGGCAAGACCTCCATCACCACCTCCAGGAGACAACAAACCTAATGTCTTCCAGTGTGTGTCTACCATTCACTCTGTAGACTATTGCATGGACACATTTTCCTTTTCTGAGGAGAGATGTATTTTGTACATCGGACTCCTAACAACTTGTGCTCATCAAATGTACTTTCATCTGACATGATGGACTTTTGTTTTTTATTACTGTACTTTTTTCTATCTTGTTTCAAAGCTATTGCACTCATCTTTTTGATGATGAAAATAAATACACATAAAATAAAGTGAAACACTGGTGTATTTATTGTAGTAATTCCTTTTCTATGTTTTCTCTACATCGTCATTGTTTTAAATCTGTCAAACAATATGATACTAAAACAAATAATAGATACCGACTTAGTAATGTGATTCCCATGTTAAGGGGAAAGAAACCATTTACTCTGAATGTATTGGTGTCATACATTTTTAGGTAATAAGTGTGTAACACAATCAAATATGCATTTTACAAACCATGCAGAATCCAAACAGTCTGTGCCATTTAGAAGTTGAAAATCCAGAACCTTGACACCATGGAAGTAAGGGAATATTATATGACATCAAATAAAATAGGCAAGCTATAATTGATACATGGCCTCACCTGGAGCCAAACAATAGGAATCCTAAACCAATAACACTAATAGGCTTCATCGTGGCAGTAACAACATTTGAGGCCACCTTACCATTTCAAGACACTGTGGCAATAGCTTGTGGAATATCACAACCACTACTGAGTAGTGTACTAAAAACGTTCTTTCAACTATGAGGAGACACATCTACAGCTTCTTACACTAATTGAAGATTTGGCCAATGTGAAGGGAGACTAGTATGCTATGGTGTGATATACACATTTGATGAGAACAAGTTAAGTAGCACATATTGCGTTGGTGGAAGCATCCCGCAGAAAACAGGTATGATACAATCTCAAGAAATTCCATTCAATTACAATGCAAGTTGTCTCTGTACATTATTAGTCCAACCCAATTGGGTGTTTGTCCCAGGATCAACCCATGTTCCCTTTGTACTTTTCAACAGCAACATAACACTGTAAATGTCACAACTTTGAAATGTCCAAATGAAGATGACATGGTGAATTACCCTGGAACAGAATAACAAGGGGAAATGTATGATTTGAACATAAAATTGGACTCAAATGTTAAGTTAGGAGGGCATTTATACGTAGCACTGTGATTTGCACTGTTTAAGCTAATTTTGAGGAAGTGTTAGAATATCATCAGTAGATGTATCATACAATGATGTCACTAATGTTTGGCTTTCTCCATTTTGACAGCTGCCAACATGGATGCCAATCAGATCTGACAATTCCAGAGGCGGGCGATGTGTTAGCACCACATTCTAGATGTGGAGTCTGGGTTCCGCAACATGGCACGGTGTTATCATGAGAGAACAACAGGGGTCTGGAGGGCATTTGCCCAAGTGGTGCCATCCTTGCCCACAACAGCCACCACCACCAGAACAACAGCTCGAACGACAGTCACAAAAAGGATGACAGCCACTGTTGCAGGTCCCTCTACCTCCTCAGCTCCAGGCCCACAGACAGCAGCTCCTGCACCTCCCCCTCCAAGTACGGCACCGGCACCAGCACAACCATCCATTAGTGGCACACAAACAACCCCTGCTGCAGTCATAGACAATGACATAGAATTTATTAACATGAGACGTGACATGCAACGGATGTTGCGCAGGATGGACAGGCTGCAATAGGAGGTGTCCCGCAATAGCAGGAAACTGCGTGGGATAAAGAAAATCCTGCGGAGAGGAAACTTGTGACTTTGTGACCCTCAGCCATGATTCCCTCCCCTCTCTCCTCTTTCCTGGTTCTTATATTTAGTGGGTTTAGGGGGCTTAGTGTTAGGTTAGAATAGGCTGTTAGTTTAGTTAGTATAAGTGGGTTGGAATGGAGGGTATTATTAACTTGTGTTTTTTTGTGGGTGGGCGGTTGGGGGATGATGTTGTGGTTCATGTGTATAAAAAAATATATAAAATAAAAAAAATAAAAAATGTATATTTGTTTAGGATAAGATAGTATATGTTTTGGTTAGTTTATGTTGTCCTACATGTGTCCCATCATAGGAGGGGGTGGGGGGAGGTTGATGTTTAGAGTGTTTAGTTAAATGTGATAAGTAAGTTTAGATTAGGGCAGTTAGAGCCAGTTGTGGGTAATGTGTAGTTAGGATAGGTTTGGTTAGTTAAGGTGTTTCCCCTAGTTTTAGTATCCTTTTTTACTGTTAAATAAATATTTAGGTACTCCTTTACAGTATGTGTCACATTCTTGGGGATCAGGGCCTTGGCATGGGTGAACAGTGTCAATTTAGTATTTGCATTTGTGTTCCATCCTGCATTCAAAGCCCATTATTGACATGGTTATTACCAATTCCAATTGAGCTGTCACATTGGCAGATACACCAAAGCTACTTCTCTAAGCATCTGCCATCCATTGCACCCACCACTCAAGGTTACTATGGTTCCCAATGTGTTGTTAAGTTTCGATGTGTGTTTTCAATCTGTTATCGTTTGAGACCAGATTTGGAATCTTGGGCACTGTGATACATCTGCCTGCAGCCTGATGTTCATGTGAACCCTGATAAGGTGAGTGATGGTATAATCTTATGTAGTATTGTATACATAACTCACACCTAATATTTCTTACATTGTTCTCCCAGGTTACATATTTGTCCATACACGTGTACACATCCATTCCTGCTGTATGGTGTGTGTGATGAAAGTTTATAGTCAGATGTCACATACATAAAGATTGTCTAGAAGGGAATTTTGAACACATTGATTTTATGCTTATACATCCCTTCAAGCTGACTTTTTCAGTACAACACAGCATTATATTGTTAGTTTTCAATTTATTTTGGAAATAACCCTCAGGAAGCACAGTTGATAATACAATCCAGACCCCAGTGCATAGTTATCAGCCCACAATCTTTCAAGGCAGTTGTGTTGACATTCTATGGCCATTGACATGTGACATACACACTAATCTCCTACACGGTTGATGTGTCACATTACACAGAGACAAAGTGGTTGTGTAAGTGCTATTTATTTTAAAGTGCTGTAGTGCAATATTTACATAGTCCAGGATTGTGAGTCCATTATTGTGACTCCTTCTATTGTGATACTACACAGGTGCAATGGGACATGTCATTGGACATGCTGGGGTGAAGTGTCATACAGTGCAGAGGAACATGAACTGCCAATGAGGTAGTGAGAGACAATCACAGAGCATAGTGTCAAGATCAACAGTGGGCTGGAGAACAGTGCATGTGAGCAGCTGTTGCAAGACTGGCATGTTAACAAGCACAGGACCTAGGATATAAGTGCCCATTTGGCATGGCCTTGTGCTACCGGGTACTCTCACGGGCGAAGATGATCTGTTCCACGTCTTCATCTTCTGATGTTTGTGTTGTCTCCTCTGCCCTTGGTGGTGGTGGGTTTGAAGGGGCAACACACACTTCACTATTTGAAGACGTGGAGTCAGAAATCCCAGTAGCTGCCAACTGTGGGGCTATTAAGGGCAGTACTGCAGCAAGGAGGAGCTGCTGGTTCCTAAGTATAGCAGCTACATCACTGTGGTAGGCAGCCAGGTTGGCCCTGAGGGGGTCATGATTGCATTCGTGCATGCAGTGAAAGGTTTGGTGTGCGAGGTGTTGTGGCAACTCCCTTACTGCGGTGCTGATTTCCTATACACTTTGTTGAAGTCCTTGCAGGATAGATGTTAGCGCTTGCATGGCTGCTGCCTGTTCTGCAGACGACATCATACACGAACGCATCCCCTTAAGGATGGATGCCATATTTTGCATCCCCACCGCACCTCCTTGTCCAGCTCCTGCTGCACTCCAACTACAGTGCTCTCAAAGCAGGTACCAGTGTCCTCAGAGTCCTCAGCTGGGTTGTAGCTTGCAGGTTGTACAATTGTGGTGGTGGGTGGCTCCTCTGTGATGGCTGCTACTTCTGTGCTCTTCCTTGTGACTGAAGGTGGGGTCTGGAGGGTTCCAAGGACATCTTGGAGGGTCTGCTGGCTAATGTTTGTTAGCTCATCATCCATGTCGTCAGGGAAGTCCAGGACAGGCATATCCCCAGGAGATATTGAACAATTAGTGTGTCTGTGTTGTGCTATTTGTAATGTGATGTGCCTGACTTCCTATTAGTTGCACATTGTGATCTTGGTTCCTGTTCATTGTTCCTGTCATTAAGATTAGCAGTCTCACAGGCCTATACCCCACCTGCATGTCACATGTACTGTGGGCAGTTTGTGGAAATGTCTGTGTCACATCCTCTAGGTGTAGGTTCTGGCCAAATTGTATTTTGCCACCTTCTTGTCCTACTCAACCCTCCACCTACTTCCATTATCATGGTGCGGCCTTGTACTGGCTGTGGGTGTTCTGATGGCACTTGCACCACACTTAACAATCTGGAACTAACCCAGTCTCTGATATTTCACATACACCTATATGTTGCTGAGACCTAGAATTTACTATGTATAGCTTTGGCATGGCACAATACAGGTGTCAGCATTGGTAGTGTGTACTGCTGATGTTTGCCAATGTGTGCTACATTAGATTGCACTGATGGTCCTGGCAGTGTTCCATTTCCTCTTATGACTGTGCAGGTGTGTTTCACTAGCTGTAAACATATGTCCTCCCCCCTCAATGCTGTTGTCTTAGCACTATGACACTTGAGATGTTGCAAGCTGGCATTGCATCTATTGTGTTACAGACACAGGGTAGACCCTGACATGTGCAGCATGGATATGACATTACTGCTGTGTACCTCATAATGTTACTTACAATGCCTGATGTTTGTAGCGCCTATAGATGTGAGCATTTGACAGGATTTGCTCATTTTTATTCATTACAGGGGATTGATAACATTGTCATCCTGAACCCTCTAATTTGGGTGTGTTTAATCCATGGGCACGTAACTGCCATTAGCTACTTGACCTGCACACACAGCAGAGGTGGTAGTGACAACTGTTGTCATTGGTAAATACCACTTGCGGATATGGCCTGAGACTGTAACAAGAATACCATCTGTTGTGTGACAGCAGGCCTGTTTTATGTTGTACCCTACCCTACCCTCCTGGACTGGCTTTGCTTTTCCAACATCCTTGGCATGGCAGAGTACCCCCATGCAAAGTTTGTTGGTGTAGTGTTGTGCTGTGCCTCAGGTTTGCCCTGCACAGCCCATGCTCCCATGCCATGCCCCTTTTTCCTTTCCACTACCTGATTATCATGGCTGACATGCATTGTGTAGGAGGTATGTCCCCCCCCGCTTGCAATTAACAAATAAGCATTTTTGTTCCCCATGCCACTTACCCTGCATCTGTGTTGTTTCCTGGTAGTCTGCGTTGTCCTGTCCTTGAATCCCTGTGACGATCTCCTCTGGGATGACGGCTGCCACCATCTCCTCCATGTGGTCCATGGCCTCCTGCGGTGCTGGATTCCCACCTCCAGTCTGCAGTGCTGCCTTCCTGTTCCTTGCCATTTTTTCCTTGGTCCTACGCTTGCAGTCATGCCAGCATTTCTTGCACTCAGTGACTGTTCTCCGTACTTCTGCCACACTGTTGATCTTATCGACAATTTGTTGCCAAATTGCCTCTCTCCTACCAACTGGCAATTTAGAGGTGACAAAAAGTTGATACTTGTGTTCCGTCACCTCTTTCACCAGTATTTCAAGCTCCTCTGCACTGAACCAACACTTCCTTTTCTTCTTCTCCCTCTCCTGGTGTGGGACATCCTGGCTGGTTCCTGGTCGGTTGTCATCTTCCCAGGGTCTCTCATGGCTTCTGGGATCCATTTTGGGGCTCCTTTACACAATTTGCTGTGTTTGCGCTGCTTTTTGATGCTATTGTGGCAAAAAATTGCGCGTATCTGGTTTGCGACATCGTAAAACGGATTAAAGTAATTTTCGCTGCGTTAACGCCGTTTTTCTTTACGATGAGGCGCATTGGTTTGAGAAAAAAAAAATGACTCTAACCAGTGGTTTGTGCCGCTGAGCGTCAAAGTATAACTTTGACGCCCGGATGGCGCAACCAAAATGGCGTTAGCCGGAGTTAAACTTTTTGACGCAAAACTGTAAATTTGGCCCTAAGTTTACATTTGTGAATCAGGCCCGTAGAATATTTGACATATGAGCCACGTAAGAACTATTTTACATGCATTGTAAGGGGTCATTCTAGTGTGATTTGACACTCAGCCCAACACAGATTCTCACCCACTTTAGCACTTTGTGTGGAAACAAGATGCATCATATCTGATTTTGATGGTTTTGTGATGACGTATTTCAGGATATGGGCTTTGCTGTGACACACAAAGGTGCCCGCGACTAACACACATACACCCTTGTACCACTCTGCATTTGGGTACTTGTTATTAGCTGATTACAAATCATGTATGTGGCCCTCACCTGCCTGGAGAACCTCAATAATCCTTAGCATTAACATTAAGCACTTGCTAAATATGGCCCTACATGTATTTAACTTTGTGCAACTACTTCAATTTTTTTTAACACATACGTTTACCATTTCCTTCTAGCCTTGGGAGGTGTTGCTTTGTACCTTGGTCTCTGCTCTGTCTTCAAATCTGTGATATGTGTATATATTATACAATTGATCTCATGTGTGTTTACACTCACACTCAATATATGTGAGTCCCCTCAGGGACAGAGCAACACATTTATTCTACTTGTCCCAGTGAACCTTTCTACACCATTTATCATTATTAGTCGGGCCTCTCATAATATGATTTTGCTTTTCATGCATACTGACATGCAAGGTGTTGGACTGACCTTGTACATCTTTGTGCAGCTTAGGTATGATGCAAATTCTAAAGGAGTCTGGCCATGAATTCCTGCCTATCATCAGTGCAAGCATATTTAAAGTTCTTTAGTGTCTCTTCAGAGTAAGCAGTGAGGCCATCAATTCTGCTTATTTATGTTTTTATGTTCCCAGAGCTAGAAGTATGTGGATGAGTGACACATATTCATTGGCTCACAAACCTCACAGGCCCCATGTTGACCGTGTACATATTTGTGTGTTCAGGCAGACCTTTTTACTGTGTGTCAGTCCAGTAACTGAAGCTTATTTTCACACCTTCTCTTTCAATTCATAAACAAAACATTCTGTGTAATGCAATGGCAGTACATGATGTTTGGATATATACATCAGGAGCAGGTGATAATGTATGTAGCTCAATCTCTTTGATACTAAAAATTAGGATTTGTATGTACACATATACAATGGTAAAGATAGTTATTTCTGGAACAGGCATCCATAACTCAGGTTTATAGGAGTGTTTTTTCTACATGTTTGGGTTGGACACCATGAGCATGTTTATAGGTGTTTGAGGCAACAACACAAAAATTGATAGTCAGCAAATGATGCTCAGGGGGAGTCCATTTGGGAGACATGCCTGGCAACATGTCGAGGTGTTGAGAATGTCAGTGAGAAGATTCAAATTGCCATTTAGGAAGGTAGGCTGGTTCACAAGCTCACAGGTGGATACAATTAACAGATATACAAACAAAAAGTGACAGTTCTGGGTAACAAAAGAGGTAGAGAGATGATAGACATAGGATCAATGGGGAACTGTCCAGGGTACAAACAAATGTTACCTGGCAGTTCCCTGACCGAAATCAGAGAAATTTACATAATCTTCCACTGATGGGTGTTGTGCCTCACTTGCAGTTGGGGGTCTTTGTGTGAGAGTATTCTGAGTCCCACACACACGAGAAAGAAGATGTGGCTTCCCTGGCCCATCAGCATTTGTCTGTGCTAGTAAGGCAGCCAGCAAATCCCGGGGAAGAGTCTGGTGGCTTACCAACAAAGAAACAACATTGTGATTGAGGCCACCTATTGTTGTTAGGAAGGAGTCTAACTTGTGTTCCATCGATTCCATGATGTTACAGATGGACCCTAGCTGCATGACCACTTCACTGGTGTTAGAAGTAGAGGGCTGATCTTTATCCCTCTGTATTCTGACACCGACAATGTCAGCTAGCAACTCATTAATCAAATAGATCCAAGTGTAGGTGTCTGTCGCAGCCCTAGCCTTAGCCATACCCTTATTGAGGCTTAGAAGTCTATGGACTCCTTTTAGGGTGACCGCTATGGACTCCATCACCACACACACCTCATCAACCATCTTCTGCCTGCATCCTGCCACTTGCAGAAGACAACTTGGGGGTCCTCAAAGTCCACAGCTCTCCTTGGACTGGCAGAATGGGCATATTCTGTGGGTAGTGGTTCATCTGGAGACCATGAAATGGTGTTATCCCTTGCCAGGTCTGGAGAAGGAGATTCTGTGGAAATGAAGAGTAACTGGAAGGTTTCATCATCCATGGGGGTAGAAGCTCATCGACAACAGGTCATCCAGGACAGGCTGCTATACAGGAGGTATTGATTGTCCAAATGCAATTAATAATATTTATTTTATGGTGATCTATAATAGATATTGTCAAAAGTATTCTACAGTAGAAGACGAACAGACTTGATTAACATTCACTTTATGTTACAAGTAGATATATTAAACATGTGCCTGCATTCCCTGTTGCCATTCCTTAACCCACATCTACTGACAACATGGTGTTAGTTTTCTCAACTATTGTGTGTTTATACATCACTCTTCCTTTCACACCATACAGCACACCAATCTGCCATGCAGTGCTGTATTGCATGCAATGTGTGCCTTCCTACTTGACACACATCCACACAACTATGCATAGCAAGCAGCCTTACAACACTGCAGGACTCAGTAAGGCCATGTAATTACCCCAGTTTACTTATTTATGCATGGTCCTATGATTTGCGAACACACACAGACATCTCCAGAGTCCAGTACAATAGGCACTGTGCACTTTCTCTGAAGGGAATATGCACCTTCAAACTTGTAAACATTCTAAAATTCAATTTATCAACATTTTGATATTAGACATGTTGGTTCTCCGCAGAGTTTCACACATCTGTTCACTAAGCCCTGATCAGTTGTACATAGACATGAAACCTCTATCACATATCATTTTAGCCCAGGGCCAGGACTTACTCTTGGGCACTGATGACACACAGATTATACATTCACTCTCTGGAGACACAGACACAACCAACATTACGTACTGTATAGATTTGGCCAACATGCCTATCCGTTATGTTGGAATTATGGCTCATGCCGAACCTCACAAAAGAGTAGTGATGATTTTATGTAACATTTACCTACCCTGGTTGCCAACACAACTAGCCCCATACACTTCACCCTCCAACCATCTCTAAAACATGCCCACCATCCTGGACAACAGGCTCATCCTGCCACTTCACATTTCCCTGTTTGATTTCCTCATGCTTTGGCATATGTAGCACAGTCAGGCATTTGTGGATAAGGCTTCAACTTGACACCTGCAGCACATTCTGCTAGGCTCAAATCACATGTCAATTATCGCACACTGAGGTCCTTTTTGACAACACCTCTTCCTAACTACTACAAAAGTGCAAAACTTTCAAAAAGAAGCTGTGCATTACTGTCAGTCAGGATACCTTGTCCCATAAACATCATTCCTCTGCTCCCTGAATCTAATGGCTCACCATTCATACCCATTGCCAGTTCAATGTGATCAGCTACAACTACTTGACTACACTACCTGGGATGCACCAAACTCTCACACAATCTATGCTTTCAACAAAAACGTATGGACCTCCGGTGTGCATCACTTGCATTTTGTAAAAGACAGGAGGTAGTGTTGTTTCTTACACGGCAGACAGTATCTTTGAAGTCTGAACCATCACATAGGGACAGCTGCTTACATTGTGGTTTAATCATAGTGAGAGTAAATGTGGCCCTTCACAGAAACCTACTGGGAGATACTCCACATATTGATGCCCTGGATTACCCTCAGGTGAAATGCAAATCCTCTGGCTAAGCCATTTCATTTCATTCTTTCACACTCCACTTTTAGCTGGGTAGCACCAAGATACACACATTTGCCTTATGGCACAAAGGGACCGGCATTGGCACTGTAATGTTGGGGAGGTTTCTACAGTCCAGGCATGATAGCCTGCTCCATTCCATGTTTTTTTTGTGTATTTTGGGACTTGTAGTCCTGGTCACCCGTGTTAAACATTAGCCTACAAGTTGCAGTATTCAGAGGACAGCCTGGATTGGTGCAGCACATCACACATGGACATGATAAACTTGGCACAGCTGCACTAGACAAATTTTCAATTTGCATTAAGGTAATGTATGGGTGGTTTGACATGCTAGACATTCCTACCCTTTCCCTTGCACACATCACAGTTCAGCAAAGCAAAGTGTGTACCTTCACTGCACAACTTGCCAGACAAGAGCAACTCAAACCTTGAGTGAGATATATGAGGCCACACAAGGGCCCCTTGCATGGCCCTGTGTGGCATAATAAATATCAAGTAATGCACACAGCACAAATCGCTGCGTTACATTGCTCTGCACCAGGGAGGCATTTCCATGGGTGTTGCATGGGCATTCCCATTGCACCCCACAATTACTTATTTATGTATTCATTCTACAAATTATGCACTAAGGGCCACATGTACGAAGGCTTTTGCACATCGCAAACAGCGAATCGGGCTGTTTGCGACGTGCAAAATGCACTTCTCCATGTACAAACCCAGTTTTGCGATTCAGTAAACTTTTTACCAAATCGCAAAACGGGATTGCGACTCGCAATTAGGAACGGCTAAGCAGCATATGTGAAGTTAAAATGCAACTGTGTGATGTGTGAATAGAAAGAGAGCTTCACGGAAAAGTCTACACATCATTCGTCAAGAAACTATGACAAAGATCATATAAAAAGGTAGTGTGCTGCCACACCAAATAAACTGATACCAAATATGGAGTGTAAACGCTAAAGGCAGATTCAGCAAGGTTTTTAAAGTGCATGTAAGAACAATTATAATTTATCAAATAACGTTTCAAAGAGAAGCGCTGAAGGCAAACCAACCAGATGTTAGAAAGGCGAAGTGAAGTGTAATAAGTATGAAACAGATAACTTACAGAGCCCGATAGACAGAGACATCATACTACAGTTGACAGTGGCCCCAAAAAAGTGCCAAGGGTTCTGCAAAAGAAGCAGTCCGTATTTCCAGCGGCCACAAGGCAGAGGGCTATTCTCCCAATGAAGCCCATCGAGGATGACCCTGAGACTGGAAATGCTCCTAAATTCCAGACAGAGAGCCCAGGGAAAGCAATGCTCTCAAAGTCAGTACGTTCAACACTGGTTTACAATGCTGCCTCATTCCTCAAACCACCATAATTATTCAACACTTCCAAAAAGTAAAACATTGGTGATAGGTGGACTGCATGGATAGAGACATTTGAAGATTTCATTGATGCACTTAAAGATACCGATAACAGGAAGATTATCAAATATCTTGTTAGTGATGAACTGACAAAGAAGTCACATACTGTCAAATTAAGAATGCATAAAACAGCAAGTTTAACCCATCGCTAAACTTCAATTATGAACAATGTGTTTTGAGTCATGAACATCAAAGAGTTGGCAAAACAATTGATGAATTTGTGGAAAGACTCAAACCATTTGTCAAACACTGTAAGTTCAATTATCTTAATGATGAAGAAGTCATGAGGCTTTGAGTGATCAATGGGTACTTGTCCGGGTTCATTCAGATCACAGATGCTGAGAGAAACTCTTAAGGGCAGATTTATGAAAAGTGGTGCGTCATGTCATGCTGCGCCACTTTTCTTGTGCCCCATTGTGCCCCCCTAATGCCACCATGTGTGCGCCATATTTATGATACAGGCACCAAGGCGCACGCTAGGGAACTAGTGCCAAAAATGTTGAAACTAGTTTGGTGCTATGCAGTATTAGCATCAAAAATGTTGACGCTAAACCCTCAAAGTGAAAGGAGGCAAAATGAAAACAATGGGAGTGTCATTTTAACACCTGCCTTAGGCAGGCATTAAAAATGAAGCTAAAAATGATGCTAGAAATGGGGCATTGGAATCACATAGATTCCACCACACCATTTTTATGGGCCTCCTAGTGCAGAAACGTCCCCATTGCATACATTATGCCTGGGACAGGCATTATGTGGGACCAAGGGGTTACAAAGTGATTCAATACATGTACTGTGCCACTTTGAAAATATGGCACAGCATTTTTGCCAACCTAATGCCACATTAGCATAAATAAAATGGCACTAATGTGGCGCAAGGTGGTGCTAGGGGCTCATAAATATGCACCTTAGTCTGGAGAAAGTGCTGGTGGCTGCTAGAGCTGATGAAAGTGCTGAGAGACAAGCTGCTGACATGGAGGTCAGAAGTGCCCAGAGCGAGTCAGTCATGAATGTGAAAGGTAATTCAAAACAAAACTTTGAAGTACACAAAGTGATGTCTACATGCAAAAAGAAATTGTGCTTCAGGTGCCGATTTGTGTTTCCACATGAAGGACAGTGTCCCACCATTGGTCAGAAATTCACAGGCTGTGGTAAAGAGAACCATTTTTGTGACAATGTATAGGGTGATGGAAAAAGTACGTGCATCATGGTGCGAAGACACAATGGCCACCAGAATGTTTAACACATGCTTACAAGGCTAAGCAGCAACATCAGTTGAGGGAAATATATACTAAATAAAGTCAATCATCATCTAAATCGTTATCAAACAATTTTACAGCCTCAATAATAAGTGAATGATTGTGCCATGTCAATGATTACTTTAGAAAAACGTGCACAACTCAGTCAAAGAAAAGTGGCATGTCAAAATAACATAATCATACAAACACTGTCCAAAGATCACATTGAAAATAAATGGATGTTCAATACTTTTTCTTATTGATAGTGGTACTTCGATAAATATAATGCCTGAAGGAAAGTACAATTAACTGTCTCCTTTACTGTGGCTTATGCCATCAAGAACCAAAATGCACACTTTGGCTGCATTGACACCGATGAAGCGTAAAGGTTTGTTTATGGCGACAGTGAAACGTAAGAAGACAAAGGTACAAGCATCGATCCATGTGCTCCAAGGGACAGCGGCAAGTGTCTGCTTGCTCAGTTTCTTCATGGCTGATGACATAGGACTGACTTCAATAAATTATAAAATGAATGCTCATCACAAAATAGTAAGCAATTTCCTTTCCTTGTTTCATGTTTAGGAAAGCTACAGGCTATGAGAGTAGAGCTGCATGTTAATGAGTATGTGCGTTCTGTTGCTCAGAGACATAGACATAGATGAGATGCTTTACATTTAGAAGAAGCTGCTGAAAAAGAACTTGAATCATTGCTCAAGCATGATATTTTTGAACATTCCAATGGCCCAACACCATGGGTTTCTCACACAGTAGTAGTGTCTTAAATGGACCATGAAGGAGCTGTGCGCATATGCGTTGACTTGCACCAGGTGAACAAAGTGATTGAACAAAGGCGATATCCAGGGCTGCACAATGCTCACGCAATTGAATGGCGACCAAGATCTTCTCTCAACTTGATTTGACTAAAGGTTATCATCAGTTAGAACTAGAAGAAAGCTGTTGATTTATTAAAACCTCTGCTTCACATGTTGGCTTGTTTAGATACAAGAGACTTAGAACCTGATTACAAGTTTGGAGGTCCAGGGACCTCCATGGTGACAGCCACTGTAGGACCGCTGTGGTGTTGACAGTCAGACCACTGTATTAGGATGCATACATTTCAATAGACTCCAGATCTCAGCGGTCCAGCCGGCACGACCTGGCAGCACAGACCATTGCAGCAGTGAGATAGGCCAATGAGTCCGTCGAAGACATTGATTCCGCTGGACACATTATGATGTTACCTTCCACCAATGTGACTGTGGCGGTCCAACCACCATGTCCCACCTGACAGAAACAGAGCCATTAAATGAAGGAACTCACCTGTAGGCAGTGACACACATCCTGTGCTGCCATAGAACCAATCACACATGTCCTGCTGCTGCTCATCGGTGTAGCTCAAAATCCACGCAGCCGTGGATGCAACTGACGGTAAGACCACACACCTACCTATGTCCCTGACTTGAACAACAGATCGATGTGCCACCATCCGCATGATATGGGGCTTGTGCTCAGTGGACTAAGTATAATTTTATGTGACCCGGGTCAGAGTCGTACACAACAAATTACCCAATCACAGTTCCTTGACGCCCCTTTGGGAAGGTCACTGACCCTGCACGTCACACTTCACAAACCAGATATTTCTACACATCTCAGTTTCAGGGACAGTGAAGTGTACATAACATTATGTCACACAACAGCAACACCACATAAACATTACACCTAATTGAACTGACACCCTCACATTGCTCGCATGCCATTGCCTGTCGTGATATTGAAGATAGACTTATATGGAGATGTAATTTAACCCAAACATCCCTTCCCTGTAATAGACCCACACATATCACCCACATTGTAAAAGAATGGAAGGTCAATGGGATGCACTATATTTTGTGAGACAAATATCCAAAGCTCACAATGTAAACTATTCCTTCACAATAGGGATGGGGGCACCAGGGGTACCCCAGGAAGGATGCTGCCCTAGGACACATTTCACTTTGCACATGCCCCTAAAACACTATTTGCACAGAAACGTTCCTGTATCTCAGGGACAACCAACAGTAGAGTCAAGTGACATGCCAATCTGCCAAACTTGTAAGTGCATGTCACGAAAGCAAATACAACAGCAACAGCATGGGTTACACATGTAGATGATGTAGCTTAAAGGAACACACATGAAAATCGACACATGGACAGTCAAATGTTTCGGAAGGTAGCACAAATGAACATCCTCCATGTGTGGACAAACTAAACTTTAGCTTGCTCACATGATATAAATGAACAATCTATATCAGGGGGACACATTAGATTAGATGTTGACAGTTTTCAAGCTAAGATGAAATACTTAACATATCCAACACAACACAATGCAATGGCACCCAATTGGATTACCACCCACAAATCCTTCCAGTAAACATTTATCCTTGACCTGGTTGACACCAGCACTGCCCCCAAAGTCAGATCTTGCCAACCATAGCAAATGAAAGAGCAATCATGATGAATCACACACAACTGTAAATATACATCACAAATTACTCAAGAACAGCAAAAAGGATGAAAATTAATAGCAAGAGCGATGTGTATCCAAAAAACAACTTGGGTTTATTAACTCAAAAGTAATCAGAATTAAAGGCCACTGGCTAGGTCATGGGAAAGTCATTGTACAGTGCTGTAAACCATCTTGACCCTGATCACTTCCAAAGAACCTCTACAGGAAGGGACATCAAATGAGCATGCAGGTAAATCTGAGACCATCCTTTATCTGGGGTGGGGAGTCATATTTGGAATGGGTGGGTTTAGGTTTGGGAGTGTGGACTTCACTTTGGGAGGAGTGGCCTTAACATTGGGAGGGGTGGACGTCTGCTTCAGGATAGGAGGGGTATGGCTGATTTTGGGGGAAGGTGTGACAGGGGAGGACTTGAATGTGGAAGGGATGTGGGTGGGATCCTTTTGGTTTTGGGAGGCGGTGGGAATCACAGGGATAAGGGCAAGGTCTAAATGGAAATTTTCTTTGGGAAAACGGGTAAAGACTTCAGAAATACTTAGGGGTTGGGAGCTTGAGGAAGTGGATGTGTTGGGTGTGGGTGTTGTTGCTGCTTGTGTGCGCGTGTCTGAGGCATGCTTGGGTTTGTTGGTGTCTGTTGCAGGTATAAGTATGGGTGTTTGCATTTTGTGGGGGCTGTGAGGTGGGAGTGGTGGATGTGTTTGTGTGTGTTGGGGTGGCATCTGGTGGTATGGTGTGTGATGGCTGTGTGTGGTGGGGTGGTATCTGGTGGTATGGTGTGTGTGGTTACTGTGTTTGTCTGTACTGGGGTGGTGTCTGGGAGTAAGATCTGTGTGTTGGCTGTGTCTGTGGGTGTTCAGGTGGTGTCTGGGGGTATGGTGTGCATTGTGGCTATGTATGTGGATGTTGGAATGGTGTCTGGGGCACGGGGTATGTTCTGTATCTGTCTGTGGGTGTTGGGGTGGTATCTGGGGTATGGTGAGTGTAGTGTGTGGGTCTGCGTGCAATGGGGGGCCATCTGGGGGTATGGTGAGTATGTTGTGTGGGTCTGCAGGTATGGTGTGTCATCAGTGGGGGTGGTGTCTGTGAGAATGGTGGATATTGTGGTGTGTGAGCGCTTATGTGCTAGTGTGGTTTGTGGTGCTTGCGGTTATGTGTACTGCTTGTGTGTGTTGAAGTGCATGCACGTGGATATGTCTGTGTGCTTGGGACAGGTAGGCCAATAGGGAAATTGGATGGGCAAGTGGTAGGTCATGGGGTAGGATTGTTGGGGTGGAAGGCTGCAGTCAGTGAGGAGGCCAGATCCTGAAAAGATCTCAGTAGGAAAGACATGGCACTATGAATGCCTTCCAGGTACACAACCATCTGCTGGAGTTTGCTGCCCTGTACCTGGATGACATTCAGAATTGCCATTTGACCCACAGAGATACTCCTCCACACTGAGGGCAGCAGAGGTAATGGGGGCAGGGGTGAGGTGCCTGGGGCAAAGGAGATGCCCATCCTCTTGGGTGCCAACCAGGTGGGGGGCAACAGGGAGGGTGGAGATGGAACTTGGGGTGGTGGACAAGGATTGAACAGGATTGGGTCCTGATTGAGCCGCCACCACTAGGGAGTAGCAACTGGAGGAAGAATCTGAAGATGATGATGTTGATCCTGTGTCCTTCGTGGCATTCCCCTCACCCTTCGGACCACTGGGTCCCTCCGTGTTGGATATCTCATGAATGGAGGTACCATGGAGAGCTGCTTCCCCATTTGGTTCAGTCCTGTCTCCTCCGCTTGCCTGTGCTGATGCTAAAATTATAAAGACAAATAGGGTTACTATATGTGCCTAATCACATTTGAGCAACAGCTGTGATAAGCAAACATTACCATAACGTATAGAAGCCCCGAGCCACAAGCTTCAGCAAAGTGGCTCCAACATTTGCTACACCATATGCATGCATACTACATGAACGGTGAACATTTCCCCATGGGAAATTCTGAATCACTGACAACTCAAATTGCATGGGTTTGCAATCACAATTTTCATGGAGCAAGTAGGAGACCTTATCACCTTCAATGCCTTAGCTTATGTAGCATCCCTCAGTAACTTGTTATCACAAAATAGTATGGTAATGTCAAGCTCAATCTCACAGATCCCACAAAAGGTCATGCATCCAGCTAAACTTCATATGCTCAATACCACATCATGATGAAATGATGGACAACTAAGCCAGCCATGTTGCTGAAAGAAGAAAGGTATCTGGAAGAAGGTGACATGGAAACAATCATGTCACACTGGAAAAAATGCCCGATGGTCACGTCACTATATGTATAATGTCTAAATAGACTCATGGAGGTTGTACTAATGTTGCTTTGATAGATAACACATCTTGCACAGAAATGTACACTCGAGAAAAAATTGGGTAAAATGTAAGGGAGATTTGTCTACAAATACTGATACCACAATGAATCAGCTAGCCCTAGAGAAATCACCTTTCTTGATTGGCATTGCTAAAAATACCCTACTCAGATTGCATAAATAAAAGCCAATAGTCCTTTGAAAGTTGTAGAGGCCCCGGGATTCTCAATTACCTATAGAAGGTCCTTAGCATGTTTCTCAATGTGAAGGCACATCACTCTCCCCTTTTGTCGTGCAAACACACATTCTCATGGATGAATGGCTGTACACAGCCACATATGATTCCCACATTACTGAAAGTCACTCCCTGATGCATGTCAATAGTTAGGTAATGAATCTTCACCATTTAGCATGTGCTAAGCACTTTGTAAAATTATTCTACATCAATCGCATGCCAATGCACATTGTGAGAAAACCTGGAGTTCTACCTGTCATGTCCGTCATTGCTTCTACAATTGTACATGCCAAAGTACATGGAATGACTGGTGATGGTATGTGTGAGCAACCAATCAATGGTGACACACTCCTGCCTGTGGAACCACATGAACCATAACCCCATCACATTTTTCCAATTCTAAACACATGTTGCCATGCACACATATGTAAGGGAATAATACATCATCCCATGAAGACAGTAGACCATGCATGAAACAGCAGTGAAAATGATATGGCAAAAGTGAAAAGTACACATGCTAACATGTAGGCACAAGGAATGATAGCAATAGAGATGTCACCATAATCATGTATTTGGGCATTACCTACTCACTAAGGGAAAGTATTGATCTGTAACTGCACCCAAAGATCAAAGTATGCTCTGTTACATATATGATGGCTACCTTCACATGACAGACAGTAGTGGGGCACCAGCACTCCTGCCACACTTAAGACAAGTGGTCTGTGGGGACAGATGCCAATATGCGCACTTGAGCAGACACATGGTTGCTTACAGTGATCTATTACTTTGTCGCATAGGTTCTCATTATTCTAATGAGACTACTGGATTTCGGTGGCAGAATCACCTGAAATGCGGGGCACTGAGTACAATCTCCCATCATGTGATACCTGTCAGCCTAATCTGGGTTTTTCCAGCCAACAAGCAGTGCCTCATCTCCACTTGGGAGTGGGGACGATTGTAGCAACCAGGTGCATGAAAGAGAGGACTCCTCAGGGCAATCGTGGTCAATCAGATCTCATTCCTTTCTCTCAGTTACATTAGACTCACACAGGCAAAGACAAACAGAAACAGAGCATTATTGAATAAGGTTTATTGAAATAACTGCAACTTAGATAAAATGGCATGTATTAAAATAACTAGAATGCTAAAACACACTAGAAGCAAAATTGTGGCAAGGAGAGAAAAACAGAAACACAGTCCCAAGACACTGTCACTAGGTATATTATATTTGTTTCCTAACTAAGCTAGGCTAGAGCACAGTGTGATAAGCCCTAATTCACTCTCTAGGTTCCCCCCTGGGAAGACATCATCCTCTATACTTGAGCAAGGAATCCTGTTGTCTAGAAACACACCCTCCTCATATAGGCTAAGTGTTAGAAATGGGTTCTTTGGTTGACAGTCAGGTTACACCTGGTCCAAGTAAGGACCTTCACTCTAGTCAGGGTAATGGACAATCACACACAGTTAACACCTGTTTACTTCCTTGTTAGCTTGGCACGGGCAGGCAGGCTTAACTTCAGAAGCAATGTGTAAAGTATTTGTACCAAACACACAGTAATACAGTGAAAACACTACAAAATGAACACCACACCAGTTTAGAAACATAGGGAATATTTATCTAAATCAAACAAGATCAAAGCAACAAAAATCTAACATACACAAGCCTAGATATGAATTTTCAAAAGAATAAGAGTCTTAGGGCCAGATGTAGCAAAATCCGATTTTGCGACTTGCAAATTGCGAGTCTGAGTGACTCGCAATTTGCAAGTCGCAAAATCGGATGCAGAATGGTGTCTCAAACACCTTCTGCGACTCGCTATGGGGTCGCAAAGACCCACTTCATCAATATTCATGAGGTGGGTCGCATTGTGCGACCCCATAGTGAGTCCCTGCACTCACAGGGATGGTGGCCTGCTGCAGTCAGCAGACCTCCATGTCTGTGACTGCTTTTTAAATAAAGCAGTTTTGTTTTTTCATTTTGCAGCCCGTTTTCCTTAAAGAAAAACAAGTTGCAAAATGAAAAAAATACCGAAACCATTTGGTTTCGTTTTATTCAGAGTAGGCAGTGGTCCATAGGATCACTGCCTGCTCTGAAAATATATTTTTGTCGACATTCACAAAGGGGAAGGGGTCCCCTGGGGAACCCTTCCCTTTTGCGAATGAGTTACCACCCGTGTGACACTGGTGGTAACTGCGAGTAGCTTTGGGACCGCATTCGCGGTCACAAAGCAACTCTGAATTGCGATGGAAATCCACTTCCTATTTGCGAGTCGCATTCCCAAATTGGCACTGACTCGCAATTTGGGAATGAGCATCGCGTGAGGTCGTTTGCATGGCACAAACTGCGATTTTCGCAGTTTGCGACATGCAAACGGGTTGCTACATCTGGCCCTTAATCCTTAGAAAACAGTGAAAATGCTGTTTTTACACAAAGTACCTGGTTATCATCAATAATAAAGGCGCGTGTAGTTTCCTTCTCTGGTCAGGTCGGCGATGCGTTGTTTTTCTCCATTGCAAGTGAACGATGCATCGATTTCTGGATGGGGCACCTCGGATCCGTGCAGAGTCGGGTTGACTTGGATGCCCATGGTCTATACGTGAAGAATCCGGTCACACGGTGTTAGAAAACCGCGCTGTGTGGGGTTTCGTTGGTGTCAGCCTCCATAAGCGGGTGTTGTGCATTGTTTCTCCAGCCGTGATGCATCGATCTCCCGGCTGCGATGTAGGTGGAGCATCAATTTCAGCTGTGATGCTGGCGGCGGATTGTTTAGCAGCTACATTGCGGCAGGTACATCGAAAATGTCCGTGCCTGGAGGTCTGTGCGTGGATTTTCAGTTCTTGTCTACCAGCTTCACCTTTCAAGGGCCCAGGGACTGGATACGGCACCACATGGCAGGGCAGGAGTCCCAGCAGAGAATCCTTGTGCTGGCAGGGAAGTCTTTGATGGCCAGAGGCTTCAACAACAGGAAGCAAGCTCAGTTCAAGCCGTTAGAGATTCTTCTCAAGCAGGAATGCACAACAAAGTCCAGTCTTTGTCCCTTTTTACAGGCAAAAGCAGCAACTCCAAGATAGCCCAACAAAGCACAGACACAGGCAGGGGCAGCACTTCTCCTCAACTCTTCAGCTCTTCTCCTGATTCCAGAATTGATCTAATTTTCAAGGATTTGGGGTCCACTACTTATACCTCTTTCTGCCTTTGAAGTAGACAAACTTCAAAGGAAAGTCTCTCTTGTTTGTACGATCCTGCCTTGGCCGGGCCCCAGGCACACACAAGGGGGTTGTAGACTGTATTGTGTGAGGGCAGACACAGCCCTTTCAGGTGTGAGTGACCACTCCTCCTATCCCTCTCAGCACAGATGACTCATCAGGATATGCAGGCTACACCCCAGCTCCCTTAGTGTCACTGTCTAGAGGAGAGGTCCAAACAGCCCAACTGTCAAACTGACCTAGACAGGGAATCCACAAACAGGCAGAGTCACAGAATGGTTTAAGCAAGAAAATGCCTACATTTTAAAAGTGGCATTTTCAAACACACAATCTATAAACAACTTTACTAAAAGATGTACTTTTAAATTGTGAGTACAGAGACCCTAAACTCCACATTTCTATCTGCTCCCAAAGGGAATCTGCACTTTAATAATATTTAAAGGGAGCCCCAGGCAGACGTATGAGAGAGATAGGCCTTGCACAGTAAAAACCAAATTTGGCAGTATTTTACTGTTAGGAGATATAAAACACATTAGTATATGTCCTATCTTAAACATACACTGCACCCTGCCCCTGGGGATACCTAGGGCCTACATTAGGGGTGCCTTACATGTAGAAAAAGGGAAGTATTAGGCCTGGCAAGTGGTTATACTTGCCAAGTCGAATTGGCAGTTTAAAACTGCACACACAGACACTGCAGTGGCAGGTCTGAGACATGTTTACAGAGCTACTAATGTGGGTGGCACAACCAGTGCTGCACGATCGCTAGTAGCATTTGATTTACAAGCCCTGTGCACCTCTAGTGCACTATACTAGGGACTCACTAGTAAATCAAATATGCCAATCATGGAAAGCCAATTACACATACATTTTACATAAGAGCACTTGCACTTTAGCGCTGGATAGCAGTGGTAAAGTGCCCTTAGTATCAAAAACAACAAAAAGAGAGTCCAGCACACATGAACAACTGGGAAACAGAGGCAAACAGTTAGGGGTGACCACACCAAGGATGTCAAGTCTAACACGCAAGGATGCCAAATCTAACAGTAAGGATTCAGCAGTCTAAGCATGCAGCTGTAGCAAAGACATTCAGCAATCAGCATGCATTTTTGGTCATCTGGCTGGAATCTCCCTCTAATGTGTATGGGACAGCGAAAGTATTTTTTATAATAAAATAATTGATGTTGTAGGAAAATGTCCCCATGGAAGGATGTGTATGTTTCGGAGAATGTTGGAAACTCAGTGTACCATTTTTGCCGGCAACCCTAACTGACTGCAGCTGTGAAGAAAGCACAAAGTGAAATTAATGCAGCGCTAAGAACACTCTCCTAGGCAAAGGAACAAACAGATAGAGAAAATAAAACAACACCACACATGTGGCTAATGCTAAAAAAAATAAAACCACGCTGAATAAAATGTAAGTGGGCTAAGGTGCATAACAGCAGACTTAGGCCCTCATTACAACCCTGGCGGTCGGTGGTAAAGCGTAAAAGCGCCAACATGCCGGCGGGAAAAAAAATGTAATTATGACCATGGCGGAAACCGCCAGCAGAGACAGCCACTTTAACACTCCGACCGCCACGGCAGTACAAACAAACAGCATGGTAGTCACCGGCAACAGACAAGCAGAAGGCAATGTACTGCCCACATTATTATGACAGGCCAATCCGCCACCTTTTCCGGGGCAGATTCAACACGAACAAAAACACGGCAGGAACAGGACTTGGAAGGGAAAACACCCACCTCTACACAGCCCACGTGGAACCAGGACGCCATGGAGCCTGAACTCCAAATACTCACTGCGATAGTCTTCCTGCTCCTCTACCAGGAGCACGACCGACAGCGACGACGACCACTGTGGGTACTGCACCTACACACAGGGGAGGGGGGAGGGAAAAGAGAGTGAAACACACACGCAACACCCTCACCCACAACAACACACACACCAATGCATGCTGAAACATTACATTTACACCCTCCAACCCCCCCCCCGGAAGAACGCAAGGACAAAAGGAAATGATTGTAACCGTTGTAATCAATAAACATCCATTAGTCAAAAATATATATACACTATAAACAAATATGTACACCAAGAATTCAAGTCCAGGCACTGGGCCCAAAAATGCATGGGCGAGGCCCACACTCGATACCCGAGCGAAACGGAGAGAACACTGCAGGGGCATCAGATCGAAATAAAACAGGCAACGCAGGGAAAAGGGAAGGGGGGTACCTCAGCCGGATGAGTGCACAACGCCAGCTCCACAAGGGGGCTCCATGCCCATTGATGAATCCTGGGGAGTGGAAAGCCACAGTCTCTCAAGTCTCTCCAGTGGGTGGTTTGCCAACTGCTTTATCCTGGGGAGTGCAAAGCCACAGTCTCTCAAGTCTCTCCAGTGGGTGGTTTGCCCACTGCTTTATCCTGGGGAGTGCAAAGCCACAGTCTCTCAAGTCAAGGACTTTGTGCCCAGAGTGCTTTATCCTGCCAAAGGATGAGGTAGTGGATACCTTTCTCCACTGGTTCTGGAGGGGGCTTTGTGCCAAAGTGCTTCATCCTGCCAAGGACTGAGATAGTGGATGCCTTTCTCCACTGGTTCTGGAGGGGGCTTTGTGCCCAGAGTGCTTCATCCTGCCAAGGACTGAGGTAGTGGATGCGACACTCCACTGACGGTGGAGCAACATCGAGGCTGCCCAGGCCCCTAGAACTGACCGCCAGCCTCGTACGAATGAACACTGGGGATGGCAGCCATGTATGCGGTGGTGCCACTGGCTCAGGATGACGCGTGGCCGCTGGCGGTGCTTGCGGTGGGGTCAGTAGCGGCGGTGCTTGCGCGATCATTTGGCCAGCCGTGCTGGTGGTGGCCTCACTGACTGCGGTGCAGATGGCTGGCTCACTGACTGCCGTGCTGGTGGCTGGCTCACTGACTGCCATGCTGACGGCAGTGTCAGTAGTGGTTGTGCTGGTGGCGGGCTCACAGACTGCGGTGCTGGCGGCAGTGTGAGTAGCCGTGGTGCTGGTGGCGGGCTCACTGACTGTGGTGCTGGCGGTGGTGTCAGTAGCGGCGGTGCTGGTGGCGGGCTCACTGACTGCGGTGCTGCTGAAGGACACTGTATGCAGTGCTGGTGAAGGGCCCTTCCCCACCTTGGATGGTGGTGCAGCTGTCTTGCCACTCCCAACTATTGTCTTGGCTGAGCCGTTGGTCGCAGGTGTTTTGGCCTTCTCCCTCCTGGATGTGGGCAACTTCTTCTGTTTTGGAGGTGGGGGAATGTCCTTGGACTCGCTCCTTGGGACATTGGTAGCCCTGTTTCTTGGCGCACTCCAGAATCCGTAAATTGTTGGCACCACTGTGCCTGGTGATGTGGTGGCTGAGGTGCTGGGTTGGGACCTGGAAAGGCGGGCCCTAGGGGACGGATGGGGGGAAGTGCAGGGAAGATGTCAAGATTTGAGAGGAAAAGCTTTTTTGACACACTGGGACGGGTAGATGGAGGAGTTTTGGGAGTGGAGGAAGAGGTAGTGGTTGTAGGAGGGGTTCGTATGCTGACTTTGGGTGAAGGTGCATGGGCTGTACGCTGTCGTGAAGTGGATGGCTGTTGGGTGGGTGTGTGACTGCATTTGTGTAGTTTGGGAGGAGGGCTCACAGACACACTGGGAGAGGACACAGGGGATGTGTGAATGGTAGTGGGGGTGGTGAGTGCATGTGAGCGGTGTGTGGTGATGGAGGTAGTGGCTGAAGATGTAGTGCATGCAGGTGTGAGTGGAGACTTGACAGGGACAGGGAGGGAGGAGGGAGATGTGGAGGAGGAAGACACAGTGGAGGCAGTGGATGTTGGTATGTGTGCATTTGTATGATGCTTGTGTGAGTGCTTGTGGGATGTGTGTTGCTTATGTTTGCCAGAGCCACCCTTGTATGTTGAGCTGTGTGCATGCTGGTCTGATGGTGTGCTTGGGATAGGCTGAGGTACTGGGAATTGGTTCTGGGTGGAGGAAGTTGGAGGGGGGAGGCTGGACACAGGGACAATGGCTGCCATTAGTGCAGAGGCCACAGCCTGAAATGCTCGCTGTTGGGCTGCCTGGCCAGAATGAAGGCCCTCCAGGTATGCATTGGTCTGTTGAAACTGCCTCTCCGCACCATGGATGGCATTCAGAATGGTAGAGTGCCCAACAGTGAGGGATCTCAGTAGGTCAATAGCCTCCTCACTGAGGGCAGCAGGGTTGACTGGGGCAGGGCCTGAGGTGCCTGGGGCGAAGGAGATCCCCACCTTCCTGGGTGAGTGGCCACGGGACACATGCTGAGGGGCTGTTGGGAGGGCGTGCTGGTAGGGAGATGGCGGCTGTTCCTGGAGATGCAGTGGGCACAGAGGGGCCCGCCACCGCAAGGGAGCTCCCATCAGAGGAAGAGTCGGTGTTGCTGATTTCAGCTCCTGTCCCCACCGTGGAGCTCCCCTCACCCTCCGTCCCACTGGTGACTTCAGACTCCCTTGTCTCCCCCTCCAGGGCCATGTGGGATGCAGCTCCCTCCTGCTCGGTGGCACAGCTCCTCCGCCTGATGATGCTAATGCACACAAGAACAAGAAGATCACAAAAAGGGGGAAGGAAAGAGGATAGACATGTTCAGTGCATACAATACCGCTACTGTTGGTGGACACTACAAACACAGCAGCCCTCTGCACTACACCATGCACTTAGAGTTCCCAAATTAATCACAGGGACATGGGGTACATGGCCTATGTCCGATTGCTGCACACATGGAACTAACAGGAGCCTGACTAGGTGTAGATGGCTCTTACCACTGGTGGGGATGGGGTGCCACTTAGCCTGCCTCACAAAGGGTCCTTGCCTACAAAGCTTGCCCCAGCCTAGGGGAACCCACTGCCCAGCTCCCCCACCCAGACACCTCCAATGCGCGCAGAGTCAGATGGATGTGGCGGTACTCACCCTCTTTTGGCTGCTGTGATGCCCTCAAGCGCCCATCCAACTCCGGATACGCCACCACCAGGATCCGGAACATCCGGGGGGTCATGGTGAGACAGGCACCCCTCCCTGATTGGGAGGCCATCCCCAGCTGGGCCTCCACCGTCTTCTTGCTCCAGCAACTAATGTCCTCCCATCTTTTTTGGCAGTGGGTGCTCTGTCTGTGGAGGACCCCCAGGGTCTGGACGTCCTTGCCGATGGCACGCCAAATATCCTTCTTCTGGTGGGCGCTGACCTAGAGGAATAGTACAGGGGAAAATGTAAAACTTTAACTGTCCGGACCGTCACAGTCATTGTCCCACGTTACCACCCTTGCCCTGAGGCACATACACTCACTGTCCGATCATGCAGGCCTCATCTCCCCCCGTATCTTCCATCCACACCACTCCAAACAGGCATTGCCCATACTGCATGCTCACAGTGTACTCACCTGTTTGTCTGGAGGACCGTAGACCGTAGAGTGGACCCCATCCACTAGTTTATCCAACTCCTCCGATGTGAAGGCAGGGGCCCTTTCCCCCGACACATGCGCCATTGTCGCTTCCAGACTGAGGTCACAGAAGCACTTGCAGTGTAGGTCCTCTCCTGTCGAAGATCAGGTATCAAGTGAGTAAACAGACAGAAAATGGCAGTCATGTCCGCAGCGGTGCCTACCGCCACCGCCGGCGTACATCATCTTTGGCTCCTGGAAACCATATGACCCAATGTTAACCAATGCAGGATTGCACTGCGGTAGTCGACTGCCTACCACGACGGTGTAGAACGCCAGCGCAGTTACCTCATATCCCCTTGTCCCACATTACAGGTCAGGCAGCCCCCATTTCAGGGGGACACATGGCATTAATTTTAAATGCGTCACATATATATAGGCCTTGCATATACACGGAGACAGGCACATAGCGTATTGACAAATGTGTGCAATAAAATAGCTTTTTTTACTACCTCAGTGTTGGCTGACTCTGTGCTCGCTGTTCTCATCCATAGGGCACGTCCGCTGGGGCAGGTGAGGAGATGGCGGTATCCTCCAGTGTACAGACCACTGGTGGACCTGTCGACAATGGAAGAGAGACATGTAGTAGTCACCTACAGACTTGATCGTGCCACAATCCAGGAACTTTGTGCCCAGTTGGAGCCAGACCTGATGTCAGCTATCCGCTATCCCACAGGAATCCCCCCTCTAGTGCAGGTCCTGTCAGTACTCCATTTCCTAGCAAGTAGGTCTTTTCAAACAACAGTGGCAATAGCATCAGGGATGTCCCAGCCTATGTTCTCCAACGTGTTGTCCAGAGTGTTGTCTGCCCTGCTGAAACATATGCGCAGCTACATCGTGTTCCCTCAGGTGGAGGATTTGCCTACAGTTAAAAGGTGACTTCTATGCCCTGGGACATATCCCTAACATCATAGGTGCCATTGATGGGACACATGTGGCCTTGTCCCCCCCGCAGGAGTGAACAGGTGTACAGAAACTGGAAGAGCTACCATTCAATGAATGTGCAGATGGTGTGTTTGGCCGACCAGTACATCTCCCATGTGAACGCCAAGTTTCCTGGCTCAGTGCATGACCCTTGCACTCTGAGGAAAAGCAGCATCCCTTATGTGATGGGGCAGGTCCAGAGGCACTGTGTGTGGCTAATAGGTGAGGACAAGGACCTATACCCTGTGAATAGTTGTCTGGGTCTGGGGTTGTCCTTAAGGGTTAGTGTGTGTCTAACAGATTTCCCTCGACATTTGCAGGTGACTCTGGTTACCCCAACCTGTCATGGCTTCTGACCCCAGTGAGAAATCCCTGGACAAGGGCAGAGGAACGCTACAATGAGGCACATGGGCAAACTAGGAGAATGATAGAAAGGACCTTCGGCCTCCTGAAGGCCAGGTTCCGGTGCCTCCATATGACATGTGGTTCCCTCTACTTCTGACCAAAGAAGATGTGCCAGATCATCGTGGCCTGCTGTATGCTGCACAACTTGGCTTTGCGATGAGAGGTGCCTTTTCTGCAGGTGGATGGTCCAGAAGGAGGTCTTGTGGCAGCTGTGGAGCCTGTGGACAGTGAAGAAGAGGAGGCAGAAGAAGAGGACATAGAAAACAGAAACAATGTGATCCAGCAATACCTCCAGTGAGACACAGGTAAGAAGACATCACTGCCTCCTACATCTGATAAAATTGTTAGACCTATCATCTGTCTGTCACTTTCACCCAGTGTATGGACCCTGAATTGTCACTTTGCCTGTCCATTTCACAGATGCGGGTCCCACTGTGTGAACTTTGCTATGTTACCTCATGGACTAGAGCTGTGTGACGTAGGTATGTTGACAATAGAATGGACATTGCTATTTTCCTCAGTTATTGCAAATGCACATTTGTGAAAGCACAGACTGACTCCAGATAGTTTTGTGATTCAAGGGTGTTTATTTAGGTGTTAAATAGTGGAGGGGGTTGTAAAATGGTCAGGGGTGATGGTGGAGGAATATCCATGGCAGAGTCCAGTTTATTAGTCTCACAGGTGCATTGCCCAAATGGGCATAGGAAGTGGAGCTGGGGCAGTTTGAGGATGGACAGGGTGACAAAGTGGGACAGAAGGATGACATTCAGGGTGGTCTCATTTCTTGCTGGGGGTCTTGGCATTGTTCTCTATCTTGGTCCTGGATGTCAGGGACCGCTTGCGGGGTGGTTCTCCATCTGCAGGGGGTGGGGTGCTGGAGTCGTGGTCCTGTGGCGGTGCCTCCTGTCCACTAGCGCCGGCAGAGGTGGTGGGCAGTTCATCGTCCAGGCCAGTGTCAGGGGCCCGTTGTTGTGCCACAGTGTCCCTCCTGGTGTCCACAAGGTCCTTCAGCACCCCTACAATGGTGCCCAGGGTGGTGTTGATGGACTTGAGTTCCTCCCTGAACCCCAAATACTGTTCCTCCTGCAGCCGCTGGGTCTCCTGAAACTTGGGCAGTACCGTTGCCATCGTCTCCTGGGAATGATGGTACGCTCCCATGATATTGGAGAGGGCCTTGTGGAGAGTGGGTTCTCTGGGCCTGTCCTCCCCTGTCGCACAGCAGACCTCCCAGTTCCCCTGTGTTCCTGGGCATCTGTCCCCTGAACCGTGTGCCCACTGCCACTGCCCCCAGGTCTCTGCTGTTCTTGGGGATGGTGGGTTTGCCTGGGTTCCCTGTAGTGGTAGACACACTGCTGCTTGACATGTCCTGGGGACAGAGGTATGGGCCCGCTGGGTGGGTGCTGTGCTGGTGTTTCCTGAGGGGGGAGGCTCTGTGGTGGCCTGTGACTGTGTCAGGGGAACCGACTGTCCCGAGATCCCAGATGGGCCGGGCTGGTCATCTAGATCCAGATGGGCAGAGCTGCTGTCATCACTGCGGGCCTCTTCTGTGGGGGGATGGACATGTCTGGAACCTCCTGTCCGGTGACGTTCTGTAGGGGTCCTGCAGGGATGTAAAGGCATGATTATTATATCTGTGCGTGCCATGGTGTACAGTGGGTGGGTGACCCTGTACCCCAGTGCTTACATTCTTGTGTAGGACCTGGTGTGATAATTGTTTTGGGGGCAGTGTGGGTATCTGTAGTGGACATGCTTTGGTGATGGGTGTCCATGCTTTATTGTTGCATGCAGGGCTTGGTGTTGGGATGTGTGGTTTGTGATAATGGGACATATGTGAGGAGTTGAAGTGATGGGGGTGAGGGCGAGGGTGGGGAAATGTGATAGCATGCAGGTAGGGTGGGGGATATGGTAGTTGAAGTTTTGACTTACCAGAGTCCATTCCTCCTGCTGCTCCTGTGAGGCCCTCAGGATGCAGTATAGCCAAGACCTGCTCCTCCCATGTTGATAGCTGTGTGGGAGGAGGTGGGTGTCCGCTGCCAGTCCTCTGAACTGCAATGTGGTGTCTTGAGAGCACGGAACGCACCTTGCCCCGTAGGTCGTTCCACCTCTTCCTGATGTCATCCCGTGTTCTTAGATGCTGTCCCACTGCGTTGACCCTGTCCACGATTCTGCGCCATAGCTCCATCTTCCTAGCTATGGAGGTGTGCTGCACCTGTGATCCGAATAGCTGTGGCTCTAACCAGATGATTTCCTCCACCATGACCCTGAACTCCTCCTCAGAAAACCTGGGGGGTCTTCTCAGTGCCATGGGGTGGTGTGGGTGATGTGTGAGGTGGTGTGTGTTGTGATGTGTGAGAGGATGTGTTTATGTCTGTTGTGTGAGGTGCGTGGATGTTGTGTGAGTGATGGTGTTGAGTGCCTGTGGATGCTAGTTTGTTGATGGTGGTTCCCTTTCGTTGTGTAGGGGGGAAAATGGACATTCCCACAACAGGTGACAATTTGGGAGACTGAAAAAACATAACCTATTCCAGCTCTCATTCCACAACAACTCTCACTGTTAAGGATCACATAGCTTCCATTTGAGAGCACCTGGAACGCAGGTCTAATCAAGGGGACTGGAACGCCCTTTAGATAGCAGGCCAAGTTCACTGCCGAGGCATTACATGCCCCAAGCAAGGACAGCTGCTTACAAACCATTGAATAGCTCACAGAAGTCTCACATTCACTGCTGCCAAGAAAGACATCTTTCATGCCATTGAAACATTTGTACGAAATGGGAAGTTCACACACCTCGTATAAATAACTATCTTCCAGCCTTTCATATCTACCTACTGGAATGTGAACTGAAGTGTTGAAATAGGCAGAATAATAACCCTGTGTATTAACCATTTAACAAATGGTATTTCAGCCACAGTAAAAGGCAACTTTTCTAATTACTCAATGTTTAGCATGACATAAGTCGCTTCCTTCTTAGCCATTATTTATTGTTGACGAGTTAAATTCAATGTTGAAAATATGTCCCTTGGGCTAACGTGTTGCCAGGGAACTTGACCTGCTTTCATTGTTTGTAGAGTGTGATCTAACTGCATAATAGACCTTAGTTGACTCTGTCCATGATTTTCCCATAGAACTATCTGTGGCTTTCCTTGACTATATTAGCTTTCCTCCTTTGGATTGGCTTTGTCATTACTTTCTATTAATACATGGTCATTACCTTCCTCAAAGACCAAAGGTTGAACTGATAGATGAGGTCTTAAAACCCAATTTTTCTTCTCACAACGTCTGCAGAGCCTTGTCTTTCGTGAACATTTCCGCTATACCAATTCCTGATGGCATTGTTTGGGATAAAGTTACATTTGAAATACACGGCCCCACGGAAGTCATTCAAATACCAAATGTGTTTAAACTTTCTATGAATGATGTAATAATATTCGGAGTTGTTTCTGATGACTGGGATGTGAAAATAGTTGATTCTATGATGACTGAAGTGCAGTATTTTACTGTATTGGAAAGTGAGGATGTTCATCAATCCAAAGAGAATTATGGTGACATGTTTTGCTATAATTATTATGGACACCATTTCATTCACAGAGCAAGTACCCCAAATACTATTTTTAATTACAATACACACAACGGGAACATTGTCCAACTCCACCAGAAGGGAGTGCTAAAACATATTCTGAAAAATGTGCATATTTTTCTGGGCACACTGTTAAAAATGCTGAGTCATATTATTTCAAATTGCCATTGATGGAAAATGTACATATATTATTGACAGATACAAAATTCATTTATTCGGATTCCTTTGTTTCCCGGTTGGCTATGGAAGGCTATGAATATTGTTTGAAGTCGATTGACTTAAGAAGTGTGTGTGGGAACAAAAAGTTGGAAAATAAGGGGAAAGGAAGCTTTGTTTGGAGCATGACTGATACCTTTTCAAATTATATTTTTAAATGAAACTGTATAGCAGACAAGCTGTTTAGGCTTAGCAACACTTAAGGAACCAAGGGCCAGATGTATGAAAAAGGCCTTTTGCGAATCGGAAATAGCGATTTTTAAGAAATCTCTATTTCTGATTTGCAAAATGCAATGTATCACATTTGCGATTCGGTAATAGCGATTTCTTAAAAATCGCAAATGCTATTACCGAATTGCAAATTGCGATACCGGCCCCCATTCACACCTATGGGCCTGTAGGCCAATATTTGCGAATTGTTTGCATTTACAAAAGTGCGAATTCCTAACTGGAATTCGCAATTTTTGGAAATGTAAATTCCAGGGTGCTGGGGACCTTAGGCCCCATCTGCTGCACCCCAAAATTATTTTTACAACATGTAAGGTGCACACATGCCAAAAGGGCATGTGTGCTTTGCATGTAAATTTTAAAAATGCATTTTAAATGCATTTTTAAAACGTGCACATGATTACCACCAAGTTCAACTTGGTGGTAAATAGCGATTCCTTAATGCCCAATTCGCATTAAGGAATTGCTTGTTACATGTGCTTTAGAAATCGCAAGTAAGGATTCCTTATTTGCGATTTCTTATTTAGAGAGTCGCAATTTGCGACTCTCTAAACAGGGTCGCAATTTTAAGGAATCGCTATTTTAGCGATTCCTTAAAATTGCATTCAGAATGCCTTTGATACATTCTGAAATGGCTTTTTGCATTCGCAAACGGGCATTCACACCATTTGCGAATGCAAATGCTTTGATACATCTGGCCCTGAATTTTCCCAGTATTCTTGCCTCTGCAAAGTTTTACAAATGGCAAAAGTATATAAATGCAACTGAAGATCAGCTCGATGAATGGGTCCAGGATGGCACATTTAATGTTTCACTTTCACATCCTGGTGGGTGGTTATTTTGGCCAATAGATACCAATGGGTGTTATAAACGTTTTATAAACTCCACGGGAGGTTTTAGAACAAGTAGATCTGACCCTCGCTACGTGCCATCTGAACATGTGGGTATAGTAACAATATACAGTGTAGGTAAACTATGCCAGCAATGGTTGAAGAGTTCCTCACTAAATGCTGTTGGAGAACACCCCAGTCTTCTGTCTAATAACACTGCATTACAGGATTTCCTGTTAGGCCCCAGAAATTTTAGGATTGCAGAAAGTGCTTCTTATCTGCAGTCTATAACGAAATTTTGAAGTTTTCGCAACAAGAAGCTGCTGCCCTGTTAAGGCAAATTGATCAGGTAACCTTACAGAAGGGATTGGCTGTTGTAGATAATGGGATTAATATCTTGTCCAACTGGATATACACCTTCAACAACATTATTTCTTCTGCAATAGACATAATACAAAGCGACATGGCCTCTTTACATCATGGACAGAGTCAACTAAGATCCATTATGCAGTTAGGTTGGACACTACAAACACTAAAGACAAGTCGCATTCCCTTGAAACACCTTAGGGCAAGAGACATATTTTCCACATTTAATATAACGCGACAACAACAGCTAATGGCTAAGAAGGATGTAACTTATGTCATGTTAAATATTGAAAAATTAGAAAAGTTGCCTTTTACTGTGGCTCAAATACCATCTGCTGAGTGGTTAATATACGGGGTCAATAATCTGCCTATTTCAGCACTTCAATTTACATCCTGATTGAAACACATTCCAGTAGGCAGATATGAAAGGCTAGGAGATAGTTATATCCACGAGGTGTGGGAGCTACCCTTCTCGTAAAAAAGGTCGTTCTTAGCGGAAGCGAATGCAAAACTTCTGTCAGCCATTCGATGGTTTGTAAACAGCTGTCCTTGCGCGGGGCATGTAAAGCTTCGGGAACAAGCTTTGCTTGTTATCTGAACGGAGTCCCAGTCCCCTTGATTAGACCTGCATACTAGGTGCTCTCAAATGTGAAAACTGTTGTGGGATGCGAGCCGGAATAGTTTATGTTGTTTCGTTCTCTAGGAGTGTTACATGCTGCAGGAATATACTTTTTCCTCCTACAAGTAAGAGGGAGGTAGCCGAGATTTGGCACCATTTCGCTATTTCTAATGTGAATTTTGACAAGTTGAGCAGACTTGCTTCAAAAACATGTGGCGCTTACATCTGCTTGCGAGACCTATGTGCTTCAGGTTGCCAGGTCATCAGCAGAGATACAGTCCCTTTTAAGTACTAACTTTCTGAGACACTTTAGTGAGCTTGTGGGATGAATATTTAATGCATCCAGTACTACTGGAATCGCAAATTTCTTTAAGGCTGTTGGTTCTGGTTTTGTTCACACCTTCTCCTCTATATTCAGTTTAGCATGTTCAGCCATCCACTCAATATTTTCCAGTATTTTCAGGGGATTTCCGATAACTTTGGCTATAATAGGTGGCATTTTGCTATTGCTACTTTTTCTGTGTAATGGCTGTCCCGCTGCAACAAGGAGGAGTGAAAGTGCTTCCACCAACGCAGCTGTGTCTTGAACGCATGATGCAGTACTTTGGATCATCACTCTTGGAGCAATTGGAGTATGACTGGTCTCTGTCATTCAGACTGTTTTTTCATTTTGTGCAGCCTGTGTTTCAGTGCTCCTGGTGATCGTTTGAACATGCACTGAAAGTTTGTCTTTCTACGCAGCACTTGCTTTCATTGGACGCTGATCTGTTGATGTTCTTGCTGAGGGCTCATTACCAGACATGGGCGTTGAGGGTGTGTTTGCTACGGGAAGCTGCTTATGAGTTGCCCTTCGTGGATGATGCAGCTCTGAACTCATTGTTGGGCACACCACAGAATGCTGCTGCCTTGGCTGGAGCTCAGGCTTTGGAACATGATTGCCCCTTGGTTTTCCTTGGCAATTAACTTCCTACTTTACCACCTGCCGAAGTGGAAGATTTCCTGTCTTCAATTATCCCGGATTCAATTGGCAACTTCCATAATGACTCTGACTTTTGAAATTCAGCCTTTTTAATGCCACAATTAACATTTTATATTGTCCTTTTATTCACATGCTCAAGTGTCATTTGACTTGTCAATTTTAGTAGCTTTTACACATAACTAGGCTTTGAAACGCCTTTGAACCGACAAGGGGAGGGTGTTCTGTAGCCATTTTAGTTACAGCTTCATACACGTTTTTTTAGCAAACTTGGCCTGCGGCTGTGCACTTTAACCTAGACATATTTTATTCAGCTTCTTTTTAATTATTTTAACAATAGCCACATTTGCGGTCTTGTTTTATTTTCACTATCTAGCTGTTCTTTGCCTAGGCTAGCACTCTGTTCTTACACAAGACATTTCTTTCACTCTGTGCTTTTCTCAAGGCAGCAGTAAGATAGGTTGCCGGCAAAAGTGGCACGCTTTGTCTCTAATGTTCACAGAAACATACACACTCTGACATGGGGATCCTTTCTTGAAACATCAGCTGTTTTATTAGAAAAACACTACTCTGACCCATGTCACGTTAAAGGGAGATTCTACCCAGATGACCACGATTGTATGCTGATTGCTGAGTGATTTGCTGCGGCTGCTTTTGTAGACTACGGGCCTATTGCTCAGGTTTGAGGGATAATGTTTTCCCAGGGGAACCTAAAGGGCAGAAGTAGAGCTTAACATGCTGTACTCTAGCATAGCCTAGGTAAGAGCTATTCTAAACGATTGGAGTGACAATATGGTAGCATTATTTTTCAAGTTTCATTTTCCTTGTCACAATTTTAATCCTGTCATGCTTCATCGTCCTAGTTTTTGCAATGCATGCTTTATTATCTAAGATGCAGCTACTTCAATAAAACCTTATTGAACTATACTCTGCCTCTGATTGTCCTTGCATACGTGAGACTAATGTAACTGAAAGAAACGGATGATATCTGATTGACCATGATTTCCATGAGGAGTCAATTGTGTCATGCGCTCGGTTGCCTAATCATCACTGCTCTTGGGTGGAGATGGGGCACTGCTAGTTAGCCAAAACAAAACCCTGATTAGGCCGACAGGTGTCACTTGTACTGGGTTCGGACTCAGTCTCCCACAGTGCACGTGATTCTGCCGCTCAGTAGTCTCATTAAGATAATGAGAGCCTACGTGACACTAGCAGTGACTCATCTCCACCTGAGAGCGGGCACATGAGAGAGAGGACTCCTTAGGGGAATTGTGGTTGATCAGAACTCATCCCTTTCTCTCAATTACATTAGTCTCACACAGGTAAAGACAAGCAGAAGCAGAGTATAGGTCAATAAGGTTTATTGAAGTAACTGCATCTTAGATAAATTGGCATGTATTACAATAACTAGGATGATAAGACGCAAAAGTGTGACAAAGAGAGTGAAAAACAAAAACAGTCCCACCATACTGTCATTAGGAATAATATATTTGTTTCCTACCTAAGCTAGGTTAAAGCACACCATGATAAGCCCTAATCCACCCTCCAGGTTTCCACCCCTGGGAAGACATCATCCCCTCATACCTGAGCAAGGAAGCCTGTTGTCTAGAAAGATACTGTCCCCAAATAGGCCAGAGATTCGGCAGTCCAAGCAAGCATCTGTAGCCAAGACGTTCTTCAATCAGCATGCACTCATGGTCATCTGGCAGGAATCTCCCTCTAACATGTACAGGACAGAGAAGTGTTTTTACAATAACACAATTAATGTTTTAGGAAAATGTCCCCAGTAAGAATGTGTGTGTTTCACTGGCAAACGCATCTGACTGCAGCCTTGAAAAAAGCAAAAAGTGAAATTAATGCAGTGCTTAGAACGTAGGCCCTCATTACAACACTGGCGGTCAGTGTTAAAGTGGCGGTAATACCGCCAACAGGCCGGCGGTTAAAAAAATTGAATCATGACCATGGGGGAAACCGCCAACACAGATAGCCACTTTAACACTCCGACCACAACGGCGGTAACAACAAACACTGCGGCGGTAACCGCCAACAGACAGGTGGAAGACAATGTACTGCCCACACTATTACAAGGCACCAATCTGCCAGCTTTTCTGGGGCGATACCAACGCCATCAAAAGCACGGCAGAAACAGTACACAGAAGGGAAACCACTCACCTCTCGACACTCAAGGAACAACCAGGACGCCATGGAGCCCGAGTTACAGGTCCTGCCCATGTTGCTGTATCTATTAATATACCACAAAGTAAAAAGAAGGCAGTGGCGGCGAAGACGACGGTGAGTACTGCACCTAGCACATAGGGGAGGGGAGGAGTGAAAAGAGAGTGACACACACACACACAAAACGCAACACCCCCACCCCCCACACACATGTCCAGTAACATCACAGATACACCCCATCACCCCCTGGAAGAACGCAAGGACAAAACTAAATGAGTTTATCTAGTGTAATTTTCAAACAATCAAATAGCCCAAGAGAACAGCAAATAATCAGTATACACACATATTTACACCAAGTACACAAGTCTGTACACTGTCCCATGAAATGTCCATGGACCAGTGGTCCCAAAAAGAATGGGCAAAGTCCACACATGACACCTGCCTCAAAATGGAGAGCACACTGCAGGGGCATCAGGTCGAAAAAAACAGGCACCTCAGGAGGAAGGAGAGGGGGGCACTTCAGCCGGATGATGGTACAACGCCAGTGCTCCTTGAGGTGGCTCCATGCCCACTGCTCGGTCCAGGGGAGTGCAAAGTCACAGTCTCTCAAGTCTCTCAAGTGGGTTCACTGCCCACTGCTTGGTCCTGGGGAATGCAAAGACACAGTCTCTCAAGCCTCTCAAGTGGGTTCACTTCCCACTGCTTGGTCCTGAGGAGTGCAAAGCCACAGTCTCTCAAGTCTCTCAAGTGGGTGGTTTGCCCACTGCTTGGTCCTGGGGAGTGAAAAGCCACAGTCTCTCAAGTATCTCAAGTGGGTTCACTGCCCACTGCTTGGTCCTGGGGAGTGCAAAGCCACAGTCTCCCAAGTCTCTCAAGTGGGTGGACTGCCCACTGCTTGGTCCTGGGGAGTGCAAAGCCACAGTCTCTCAAGTGGTTGGTTTGCCCACTGCTTGGTCCTGGGGAGTGCAAAGCCAGTCTCTCAAGTCTATCAGGTGGGTGGTTTGCCTACTGCTTGGTCCTGGGGAGTGCAAAGCCACAGTCTCTCAAGTCTCTCAAGTGGGTGGTTTGCCCACTGCTTGGTCCTGAGAAGTGCAAAGCCACAGTCTCTCTAGTGGATGCCTTCTCCACTGGTTCTGGAGGGGGCTTTGTGCCCAGAGAGCTTCATCCTGCCAAGGACTGGTTTACTGGATGCTTTTCTCCACTGGTTCTGGAGGGGGCCTTGTGCCCAGAGTGCTTCATCCTCCCAAGGACTGGGTTAGTGGATGTATCCACTGGTTCTGGAGGGGGCCTTTGTGCCCATAGTGCTTTATCCTGCCAAGGACTGGGTTAGTGGATGCATCTCTCTACTGGTTCTGGAGGGGACTTTGTGCCCAGTGATGCTGCACCTGGGGTCTGGCAGTTGACTTCATCTCACCTGGGTGTCTCAGCCACGCGATGTACCTGGAACAGGTAGCATGACACTCCATGGAGGCAGACCCACACTCCATCCTGCGGCGACTTAGGCTGCCATTTGCTGGCTTGTGTCAGTGCTAGAGGTGGCGTCTCAAGTGGCGTGTCCAGGGTCCAGGACGTCACCTACAGACTCTGACGGCTGCACACTGGAGATGGGGCTGACGTCTGACAGAGTTGCATCGGCTGTGCACATGGCGGTGCTGCTGGTGGTACAGGTCGCGGTGTCTGCGGCAGAGATGCACCAGTTGACATCGTGCCCAGAAGTGATGTGCCCTTTGGCTTGTGGCCCTTCCCCATCTTGACAGTTGCTGCAGCGACCTTGGCACTGTCCATTCGCTGTTTGGGCGAGGCCTTGCTGGGTGGGTGGTGTGACTGTCCTCTGCTGGAAGCCGGCCCCTTTTTGACCTTTGCAGGTGGTGGAATAGGGTAGTCCTTTTCTGTCGGTGGCACACTGGCAGCTCTGATGGGCGCCCCCTTAGACAGTACAGGAGTAGCAGGGACCACAGCAGGTGCAGATTTGGTGGCTGAGGTTCTGGGCTGGGATCTAGACATCCTGGTCCTAGGGGAAGGACAGAGGAGGGAGGTGTAGGGAAGAGGTCAAAGTTAGCTGGGAAAAGATTTTTGGATACACTGAGATGGGAAGATGGAGGGGGTTTGGGAGTGGAGGAAGAGGTAGTGGTTGTAGGAGGTGTACGTCTGCTGAGTTTGGGTGAAGGTGCATGGGTTGGAGGCTGTTGTGAGGTGGATGGCTGTTGAGTGGGTGTGTGCCTGCATTTGTGTACTTTGGGAGGAGGGCTTACAGACACACTGGGAGTGGACTCTGGGGACGTGTGAATGGTAGTGGGGTTGTTGATTGCACGTGAGCGGTGTGTAGTGATGTGCGTGCTGGTGATGGAGGTAGTGGCTGAGGATGTAGTGCATGCATGTGTGAGTGTAGAGGAGACTGGGATGGACGTGGAGGACGTGGAGGAGGGGGACACAGTGGAGGCAGTGGATGTTGGTGTGTCTGCATGGGCATGGTGCTTGTGTGAGTGCCTGTGGGATGTGTGGTGCTTATGTTTTCCTGAGCCACTCTTGTGTGTTGATGTGTGTGCATGCTGGTCTGATGGTGTGCTTGGGATAGGCTGAGTTAGAGGGGATTGGGTCTGGGTAGTGGAAGTTGGAGGGGGGAGGCTGGGCACAGGGACAATGGCTGCCATCAGTGCTGAGGCCAGAGCCTGAAACGCTCTCTGTTGGGCCGCCACGCCAGAACGAATGCCCTCCAGGTATGCATTTGTTTGCTGCATATGTCTCTCGACACCCTGGATGGCATTCAGAATGGTTGACTGCCCAACAGTGAGGGATCTCAGGAGGTCAATAGCCTCCTCACTGAGGGCAGCAGGGCTGAATGGGGCAGGGCGTGAGGTGCCTGGAGCGAAGGAGATGCCCACCCTCCTGGGTGAGCGGGCATGGGAAACACGCTGAGGGTCTGCTGGATGGGTCGTGCTGGTAGGGGTGGTGGCGGCTGTACCTGTTGTTACGGTGGGCACAGAGGTGCCCGCCACCGCAAGGGAGCTTCCATCAGAGGAGGAGTTGCTGTCGCTGGTGTTCCATTCTGTCCCCGTCGTGGAGCTCCCCTCACCCTCCGTCCCACTGGTGCCTTTAGACTCCATAGATTCACCCTCATGGGCCATGTGAGATGCAGCTCCCTCCGTCGCCGGTGCCTCTGCTTCTACGCCAGATTATGCTAATACACACAAGGACAGGGTGACAAAACAAGAAGGGGGGAAAGATAAAGGACATACATGGTGAATGCCAGCAACACCACTACCGTTGGCAGACACAACACACAGGGAGCAGCCCTATGCACTAGGCCATGCACTAGCAGTTAGTGGGAAAATCAACTGCCCATGGAGTACTATGACTAACACCATTTGCTGCACACCTGGAACCCACAGGAGCCTGCCTAGTTGTAGATGCCCACTAACACTATTGGGGTTGGAGTGCCTCAGAGCCTGCCCAACAAGGGACCTACCCTACCAAGTTCGCCCTTTCCTAGGGGAATCCACAGGCCACATCCCCCACCCAGAAACTTTGTAAAGCACGCAGAGTCATCTGAATGACACTGTACTCACCCCCTTGTGGCTGCTGTGATGGCCTCAAGCACCCATCCAACTCTAGAGATGCCACTGCCAGGATCCGGAACATCAGGGGGGTCATAGTGCGACGGGCATCCCTTCCACATTGAGAGGCCAGCCACAGCTGGGACTCCGCCATCTTCTTGCTCCAGCAGTACAGGTCCTCCCATCTCTCGTGGCAGTGGGTGCTCCATCTCTGATAGACCCCCAGGGTCTGCACTTCCTTGGGAATGGCACGCCATATACCCTTCTTCTGGTGGGCGCTGACCTAGACGAATGGTACAGGATGAAAGGAAATTACTCTCCTGTCCATACCGTCATACTCATTGCCCACCAGTTCCCACCCATGGCCTGACGCACATACACTCACCATCCTCACATGCACCCCACATGTATCTTCCATCCACATCACTCAAAACAGGCATTTCCCACGCATCATGCTCACAGTGTACTCACCTGTTTGTCTGGAGGACCGTAGAGTAGCGTGTACTGGGGGAGGACCACATCCACCAGTTTGTCCAACTCCTCTGCGGTGAAGGCAGGAGACCGTTCCCCAGACACTGTAGCCATTGTCACTTCCAGACTGAGGTCACAGCAGCACTTGCAGTGTAGGTCCTCTCCTGTTGATGGTCAGGTATCAAGTGAGTAAACAGATAGAAAATGGTGGTCACGTCCGCGGTGGTGCGTACCGTCACCACCTGCGTACATCATCATTGGCTCCTGGAACCCTTAGGGCCCAATGATAACCAATGCTAAATTGCGCAGCGGTCTTCGAACGCCTAGCGCGACGCTGCACAACTCCAGCACAGTTACCTCATTTCCCCTTGTCCCTCCTTACAGGTCAGGCAGCCGCCATTTCAGGGGGGCACATGGCATGGCACCTAACTGCGTCACAGCACAATTTGGCAGATATACGGACAAACTATGCCACACACGGATTTACTCACATTACTGAAAACACACTTGTGCAAACTATGTGGTACATAACCCTCTGCTCACCATTCTCCTCCATAGGGCACATCCGCTGGAGCAGATGATGAGATGGTGTCATCCTCCGGTGTACAGAGCCCTGGTGGACCTGTCGACAATGGAAGACAGACAGATCATTATCACCTACAGACTTGATTGTTCCACAATCCGTGACCTGTGTGCCCAATTGGAGCCAGACCTGATGTCAGCTATCAACCATTCCACAGGAATACCCTGTGGGTTGTGATAGTGGGACATATGTGAGATGATGGTGTGATGGGGTGAGGGTAAGGGTGGGGGTATGTGATGGCATGCAGGTGGGGTGGGGGGATAAAGTAGTTAAGATATGACTTACCGGAGTCCAGTTCTCCTGCTACTCCTGCGAGGCCCTCAGGATGCATGATTGGCAAGACTTGCTCCTCCCATGTTGTTAGTTGTGTGGGAGGAGGTGGGGGTCCACCGCCAGTCCTCTGTACAGCAATCTGGTGTCTGGATACCATGGAACGTACCTTCTCCCGTAGGTCATTCCACCTCTTCCTGATGTCATGGCTGATTCTTGGATGCTGTCCCACTGCGTTGACCCTGTCAACGATTCTCCGCCATAGCTCCATCTTCCAGGCAATGGAGGTCTGCTGCACCTGTGATCCGAATAGCTGTGGCTCTACCCGGATGATTTCCTCCACCATGACCCTGATCTCCTCCTCTGAAAACCTGGGGTGTCTTTGAGGTGCAATGATGTGGTGTGGGTGATGTGTGAGGTGCTCTCCATTGTGATGTGTGGGGGGATGTGTTGGTGTGTGTTGTTTGAGGTGCATGGATGTTGTATAAGTGATGGTGTTGTGTGTCTGTGGATGCTGGTGTTGTGTTTGCCAATCTCTCTCTCTGACCTTCTTCAAAATGTTAGGTTGTAAGGGTTTGTGGGTAATGTGGGTGGGTGTTTTATGGTGTTGTAGGTGTGTATGTTTATCAAGTGTGTATATTTCAAATTGTCCAATGTGGTTGTGTTTTGTAAATATGTGTGTATTTTGAGCGCGGCGGCGTGTACCGCCAATGGATTACCGCAGTTGAAAGACCGCCACGTTGATTCGTTGGTCGTGATTCTGTGGGCATATTCATGTTGGCGTGATGGTGTGGGTTTTGGTATCGCCAGTTTATCACAGACCTATGGTGTGGCAGAGTTGTGTGGGTGTCTGTATTGTGGTGGATTCCGAGATGTGGGTCGTATTACCTGTAACGGTATTCTGCCGCCGCAACGGTATGTTGGCGGTCTTCAGCACGGCGGAAAGCGGGATTTACCGCCAGGGTTGTAATGAGGGCCATAAATGCTGATATACTGGGGGAAGGGGACTACCATGACAAACCACTGGGATTTGAGAGGCAAGGAGTAGTGCAGGTGAAAAAATACAAAAAGCATAGATTATAATATAAACACTGTTCATACAGTGCAATTAGTAATGAGCACTGAGCTACTGTTCCTCAAGCATAATACACAAAATAGCCGCCAGCCAGCCACATAGTCAAACAACAACCAGCAAGGAGGCATTGCCACAACAAAGAACACATGCATGCCTAATAGCACACTGGCTAGCTACACAAAATGGCTGCCAGCCATGTGGTCAACAGCAACAACAACGAGCAAGGAAGCATGGTCACAACAAAGAACACATGCAGGCCTAAAAGCACACTGGCTGCCTACACAAAATGGTAGCCAGCCACATGATCAAACAGCAACATCAATGACCAATGAGACATGGCCACAACAACAAAGAACACATGCAGGCCCATAGCTAAAGCAGACTAGCTGTCTACACAAAAATTTCTGTCAGTCACATGGTCAAACAACATACAGGATGAATAGAAAATGTAAAAACACATATAGTCCTATAATTGACTATACAAAAAAGGGCTCCTGGCCACATAATATGAAGAACAAAGACAAATGGCAGCCTATGGAAAACACACACTGGCCAGACAAAGGAGGCATTGGTATGGTAACACAGGAGGAAAAAACAGCATTGAGTTAGTGTGGTGGGTGATCGCCGGTACAGAGGACTCTGGGCTGTATGTAGAGAGAGAAGGTTTATTTTTTTAAGAAGTTGAAACAATAGGCAACGGAAATTACTGAGGTAACAAAAGTTTGATAGCGAAACCTCCAGCTGACTTCTTCTTTATAACATCTCTGTTCTTTGTCTTTTCTAGGTCTCTTGGATAGCGCCGGCTCGCGTGACCTCCCAGTCGGAACCGGAAAAAAAACACAGGAGCGAAAACAAAGGTAAGTAGTTTGTGGGGGTTCTGCCATAGTTTAGCGTTTAGACATGCAGGGAAAGGGAAAAACCCTTGAGATAGAGGTAGAGAGGGTTTATAGATAGACCCGGTAGTGAGGGGATGAGTGGATTGATGCACTTGTGGTAAGTATCTCTCTCAGTGCTCTGCCCAAGTTTCCACTCGCTTAGATACACTCTCTCCGGTGACCCCCTTCACACCTGCCCTCCTCAGTCCCTCCCCTCTTCTCTCTGCCTCCTCTCCCCTGTGCCCGATAGAAAAAATGGGGTTTCGGTGTCCTTGTAACAAGGACCATACCTTGTTAAGCCACGACCCTCCAGGGAAAGTGCTCTTCTCTGGGTCTCGGGTCTCTCCTGGATGTTCCCCGCGGGGTACTGGAACCTCCTTTGCTTTGGTCTTCTCGTCCTCTGCACGCGGCGTCTTCTTCTCCTCTTTCTTCGGTGTCATTCTCGGAGAGAACTCCTCCTTCCTCTCCACCCCAGAGTCCGTCTTCCCTTTTGATGGCGGAACCCGGACATCCTGGTTCCAAGCGTACGTAGGCGTTCCCATGTCTCCATGGGAACGCCCCGTTCCTCCGGTTGAGGCGCGCGAAAGGCGCCAGTCAGAGGAGCTGATAGGCGCGGTCGAGGAGACCCGTCTACAGTAAGCAATTCCATAAATGAAAATAAAATGGGCTAAAAACGTGCATTTTATAACAACAACACACATCCTACAAAGGCATCATATATATTATTCCACAATACACTGCAGAAAAAAAATGTGAAATACCGCCAGATGACATTTTGAAAATTAATAATTTATTCCAGTGCCATCCATAGTATGTAAATGATGTTTCATTTCAACAGACACCACAAAAACAGTTGTTTCATCATGAACCTGTGACTAGTACTGGGCCTACAGCAGGAAGATGCTTTAGCAAACTAGGCCACATAGTGAATTAAATGAATATTGCAAATTGATTACAAAACATGGAAAACGTTTACTGAACTGTGGAAAATGTTTCCTTTAAAGAAGAAAAATTACAAGTAAAACAATAACTAGGCCCCTACTGAAACTTCAGACCACCCACCACAATACATTTTAAAAGTTGAATAAATGTAGAAATAAATCCTGGTGCATGCCCTGTATCAAACAAACAAGTTGTTCAACAACCTTATAGAAGTGTTTTTGAACTTGTGAAATATCAAATACACAGTACTTAAATCCAATGATACATGCAGGAGACAAAATGAATGATTCTTCCAGCTTGAAATCCAAGTGCAAAGTCACCAGGAGATGGAAAAAGCACTGGGAGGAGCCTGCTAGTCAGTAACAGGAAGTACAATAAAAAAGTACTCCTCGCACAAAAAAAACAATGAAAACGGTCTAGTAGCGAAGGTTTCTAACTCCAAATTGTCTTTTGAGGGGATTTAGCTGCTTGAGCTTCTCCAGACTGCAGCCGCAGTCGATCAGGCTCACTCACGCTCGTCTATGTCATAAAAGAAGTGGCAGAAGTCACTGGTGTGGCCGCAAAATCTCATTGCAACTCACAGGTGGGTAGAATACCTCGTTTACATTCGCTAGTGCCCTTGACATCAAGAGCGCATCAACAGGAATAAAACTTAGCTCTGTTGCGAAGTGCAAAGTCTATTGGTAACTCTGTTTTCTCCGCGGAACACGAAGCTGCCGAATTCCACGAACTCTGAAAGCAGAGTGGAGTTTTCCACCCAGACTCACAATTTCATCACTTCCATGCCTGACAGTACATCATGTGCCCATCTTCTCTTTGGATTGTGGCTTGTGTGGCACTCTGAATAGCACAGTGAGTTTTAAATGGTTCTCAAACAACAGTTTGGCAAGGCCAGAGGTGGGCTGAGTGATCTGTGGTAATCTACACATTGTTGCTAAGATTTTCAAATGGCTCAAACACAATACATATCCAGCTTATGCGGTGATGCTCATATATATTGCTTGACATTTACAAAGGATCATATGCAAAGATATGTCATTGTATGGCTGTAAAGTCTCCTTGCCTAGATGTATAAATGTAACACAAGGAGGATCTAGGCATTATCATCACTCAACACAATGGTAATTTGAAATACATGAAGTACATGTCTTCACTACCTGCACCATGTATATCCCATGTATGGCACACAACATGTGACAACAGGCACCCAAAAAGTCTCACAGGCACACAGAGGCACATTGCAGCCTATGAGGAAGGGAATGATGGTGTTGAACAGAGAAAAATATGCCTATGACGTTCTTACATGCTCCTCTGGTGAGCCATAGAGCTGACCATACTGGGGAAGAACCTCCTCGATGAGCCTCTTTAGCTTCTCAGGAGAGATGACAGGGCCCCTTTCACCTGCTTGGCCTGGTATGATTCCTCCCAGAGGCAGCACACAGCAGCTGAAGTGGTCGAGGTGTTGATGGCAGCAGTGTCAGGAGTCAATTGAGTAAATTTGCAAAACGTTGCCTGCATGTATGCCACTTACAGGGTCATCATTGCTGATGGTCATCACAGGCACCAACGTTACCCTATGGCTATGTCAACCTCTGCAGGTAGCCATGGGCAGTTCCTAAGGTCCAGTGAAGTAGTTTAGGCATCTACCATTTTGGCGGTTGGAAATACAATATTGGACCCTGATAAATGCGTCACAACATCAATATGTGATTGACCATCACAAACATTCTAAAACAGCCTTTTTGTGTATGTTCTACAACACAATCACCATTATACTGTGATGCTGGTCACACATGGCATAAAACTGCAGTTCCCGGTTCACCAAAGATGACGGTATATATGGCGGTCGGAATAGACTGTTCATTTTGAAGGGCACATGAGGAGCAGATAGGTGCGTGATGTCCAAATCCATTGTTGTTGATACGTGTACAAAGCCATGGGGGTCACATTTAGTGCTTGAGTAGTTGATAGCTTTGATTTGTATTATGTCTAATGTTTTTCCAGTCATTCCTGCTTTGTCACATGAATGTGGTCCTATTTATCATGTATTTTGGTGTGGACACAGTGACTAATGATACAACTCATTTAATGTCACAAATAGGTGCCCTGGGAGAGGGAGGAGGTGATAAGCTCCAGTGTACCATCCATTGCCAGACCTCCAAACAATGGAATAACGTTACATCATCAAACAGTTCAGTCTAAATTGGCAAACCGTAGTCAATTTATGTAATCAGTTGGAGCCAGATCTAATGCCTGAAAACACAAGTCCAACATGTATACTACCCATTGTGAGACTCATGGCAGTTCTACATTTCCTGACCAAAGGGTCCTTTCAATATACAGTGGCATTATCGGATGGTATGCCCAACCTATATCCAGTGGTGTGGTAAGAGACGAGCTATCTGCAATGGTGAAACATATTGAAAGCTTCTTAATGTTCCCCAGATGTGAGGAGTTAGCCAATGTGAGGGTTGACGTCTATGGTTTTGGTCACCTCTCACCTGTGGTGGGAGTCATTGATGGCACACATATTGCCTTGGTGCCACCGCAAGCCAGTGAACACATCTATCAAAATAGGAAAAACTTCTATTCTACCAATGTGCAAGTAGTCTGCTTGCCAGATCTCTACATCTCAAACATCTGTGCCCGGATCCCTGGTTCAACCCACTATTCCTTTGTAATGCAGTCTAGGAGCATACCCCAGCTGATGTCACAACTTCAACCAGAGAGTGCCTGGCTAGCTGGTAAGTCACATCTGTCCTGATTTTGTGTGTGTGTAATGTGAGGTGGCACAATCATGAAGTGAGTGACTAAATGTGGCAATTATGTATCATTCCAAAACAGGAGATTCAGCACATCCCTACCCTCTTTGGCTATTGACCCCTCTGAGGAATCCAACCACACCAGGGGAAGTCTACTTTAATGAGGCCCATGGAAGAACACATTAGGCTGTGGAGTGGGCTTTGGGCTCATGAAGACCAGATTTCACTGTCTGGACAAGACTGAGGGAGCCCTCCTCTATTCACCTGTGAAGGTGTGTGAGATCACCGTGGCATGCTGCATGCTCTATACCATCGCCCTGTGGAGGAATATCCATTACATCCCAGAGGAGGGGGAGCCTGAGGTTCCACAGTGTAAGAATCCTGGAATGACAACTGAAGATGATAGTGATGAAGAGGTAGTAGCTAACTTGAGAGAAGATCTCTTCAACAGCTTCGTTGCATGAGTGGATGTCATAAGATGTCATGACTTTGACTGTAGAATGAACTGTAGTTGTGATAATGTAGGGAGTATATTTTTTAAAATAGTTAGAGAGCTGATGCGTGCACAAAATATGCAAAAGGATGTTTGATGAACAAGTTTTTGACACATTCACATTTTAATGATGTTGTTTTATTTGTGTCTGATTTTTCAGATGGACTTTGTTCTCCAGATGTTTGCTATGTGACGTGTCATATGTATGGTTTCATAACCATATTCCTTGAGTTGTTCTTTGTTCAATTACCTTTGCCATGAGATCTTCATTTGGGCATTTCAGAGTTCTAACACTGGCAGGTACTTTGTGCTGTTGTGACACACACAGTGGACATGGATTGTTCCTGGGAATGTTTATCACACACTTTTTGAATACACAACTTGTGTCAAGACAGCTTGTACAGTGATGGGATAGAAGTGCAGAAGACTCTGTTGGACTTGTTCATTGTTGTGTGGTGGCCATGATGCATCACATGTGTTATCACGTAGTGAATGAAAATGTTGTAGTAGGCCAATTTCATGTTAGTTCCCTTTCACATTGGCTGAACAGCCTTTTTGTTTGAAATGTGTGTAGCTGTTAATGTGTTAAATAATTGTAGGACAAAGTGCCTGTGTCACATCACTGATATGTCATACCACCAGATGCAGAAGCACTGGATTGTAATGACCCTGTGATCATGAATTGTTGTACTGCCTTCTGTCAGGATGTTGCATCCTATGAGATGGGCTACCTTTTGAGAGCTAGGGGATCTGGCTCCACTTGATGACATCAACCATATCAAATTGTTGCCATTGTAACAGGACACTGTCTGATATGTTCATTCCTACATTGTTCTTGGGGTTTGTACCAGTATATTTTGTGGCCCACACAGTCTGATATGGTCATGTCTTAATGTTGATGTTACTGACACCAGCCTATGTGCTGAACAATGTAATAAACCTCTTCTACAACAAGACACTTGTATGTATGTGTTGGTGTGTAATGTAATCCTGTGCTGGATACTGTGTACATTTAGCATATCCCTGCTTACATAAGTAGCATGTATCTTCATCGAAAGTTTCACATGGTGTTACATATCAATATAGCTAAATGTGAAATTTCAGACAGCAGACAATGAGGTTGTGGTGCATGTATTTATGACAATGATGATTCAGAAAAACAAATTGGGACAAAAAGAAACAAAAATGTAAAGTGAAGGGGTCAGTCATGGTGAATGAAATCATTGGAGTAGATGTCCCAACATTAGAAATCCAAAGCCCAAAGTACTCCTCCCATGGGAACAGACCACAGAGTGAATGTGTGGCACACAAGGGAGGACATTAAGGAAGATGTTTCTTTTTGGCAGTGGTGTGTGTCTTGCCATTCACACCTCCTGGATTCTTGCATGGATGTCTCTGCTTGTGAAGGAGGGTCAGCTGCTGTAGACAGGCGTGTCTGAGGGTGGCTGTACCCCTGGCAGGGCCTCCATTCCTGAGATTGCTGCAGAGGTACTTGGGCTTGAGGTAATTTGGCCACAGAAAGGGGTAGGTGGTGGTAGAAAAGCCCTCCTGACGGATTATGTGGATGTCCCTCAGCATCCCTGTTAGGGTGCCCATGTTGTCAATGTGTGCATCTACTTTTACATTCATGTCTCTCTGCAGCTGCTTCATTTCCCAGAGTTCTGTTAATACCTGGCCCATCACGCCTTGGGACCCCTGATAGACACCCAAGACATGGCTGATGGTATCCTGGTCGACAGCAGCCCCAGTGGCCTGACTCTGCTGGCCCAAAGCATTCCTTCCATGCACCTTATCCCGATGAGCCTGTGCCCTTGGCTAAGGGCGCTGTCTCCAACTGGATCCTAGACCCTCAGTGTCAGGAGTGTTGAATTGCACCTCAGGATCCAGGACTAGGGGGCACAATATGGTTGAAACTGTTGTAGGTACACAGGTTGGGGACACATAGTTGCCTTTGAAGTTGATCTAACAGGGCTGGGAGGTGTTATTGTGGACACTGTGAGACTCACTATTGCCATCTGACCAGGTTGCTCAGATGGTCTAAAACCGTCCTCCACATCCACAAGTCCAGGAGTTTTGTCATCAATGAGGGCTTCATCCAGGGTTGGAGTGGGAGTCTGTTCGGTGAACAAGGTGTGCCCAGTGGCTGCGGCAGCTCAACTTGCTGATGAAGGAAGTACATTGTACATTCTTAAGTGTTAGGTTAGCCTATTTTGCCATGTTACCATGGTATTGGAGTATTTGACAAGACATGTGTGAAGCTTGCCTAAACTATTAAAATCAAGCAGCTGATTAGTTATGCTGATCAGTTGCACTTTGGATGATGGAATGAAAATGACATCTTACCAACAGAGAAACAGAGAGGCAACACAGTGGAAAGGCAACATGTGCCTTTGGCCATTTGGAGGCCTAGCTGAGTGAGATACAAGCAAACACACAACTTTGTTGTATATTTATCTGTAGTCATCATGTGTACACTGCTGTTCAATGTGTTTGCTGCTGCTACCAATCTGGTGATGCAGCTTGAGACTTTAGGAATACTTGGTGTACATACTTGGTAAGGTGTAATTTCTGTCCTCAGTAGTTTAATCTTGAGATAGCAGGTCAAGATGGAGCTAATTAGACCTGCACATCTCCAAGTTGAACATTGCTCACTCCAAGGTGATTAAACTTCAATTGAGAGTTAACAAATAGGTGGATTTGGGCAAGTGAACATGGGCTGTTGGTGGGAGTTACAGAAATAGGGCTTCCTGGCAGGTGGAGTCCGGTCACTCCCTCTACTTTACACATTTGACAAATGGTATCCTCCCAAGTGGTTGTATGACAGAACCACACATGGTAGAACAACGCATGGCTCAATAGCGCAGTCAGAAACATGACCGCGTCTTTACGACGCCTGCCTTTATCACGCATGCCTTTGCATTTCATTTTGTTGTGAAATCATGCTTAGTAAAAGTGTATGTGGTAACATCATGTGTGGTTGTGTGATTCAACCACGACCCCCTTGCCCCTGCTCTAAAACCTAAAACCTACCCTGTTCTAAAAGCTACCCCACTCTGTCCTAAAAACTACACGACCCCCACCCTAAACCCTAAAACGTTCCCTGCCCTGTCCTAAAAACTACCCTGTCCCTAGCCCCACCCTATACCCTAAAATCCACCCTTCCATGTTCTAAAACCTACACTGCTCGGACCTAAAAACTACCTCTACTGCTCACCCCACCCTAAACCATAAAACCTACCCTGTCATAATAATGACCCCATCATGTCCTAAAATCTACCCAATCCCCCACTCTAAACCCTAAAACCTACCCTGTTCTAAAAATTATCCCACCCTGTCTTAAAAACTACCCTGACACCCCACCCCTGCCATAATCCCTAAAACCTACCCTGTCCTAAAAACTACCCCACTCTGACCTAAAACTACCCGACCCCATCCTAAACCCTAAAAACCTATCCTGTCCTAAAAACTACCCGAAACCTTAAAACCTACCTTGCCCTGTCCTAAAAATTACCCTACCTCTAATAATACCCCAACCCCCACCCCTGCAGTCAACCCTAAAACCTACCCTGTCCCAAAAACTACCCTGACCCCCTAAACCCTAAAACATACCCTGTCCTAAAAACTATCCCACCATGTGCTAAAAATGACCTTCACCCCGCCCTAAACCCTAAAACCTACCCTGTCCTAAAACTATCCAACCCTGTCCTAAAACCAACTCTGATCCCCCGCCCTAAATCCTAAAACCTACACTACCGTGTCTTAAAAACTCTCCTGAACCCCACCCCTCCCTAAACCTTAAAAGCTACCCTGCCCTGTCCTAAAACGTGCCCTGCCCTTTTCTAAAAACTATCCCCACCCCTGCCCTAAATCCTAAAACCTACCCTGTCCTAAAACCTACCCCACCCTCTCCTAAAACTTATCCTGACCCGCACCCTAATCTCTAAAACCTACCCTGTGCTAAAAACTGTTCCCCCTCTGTTAAAAACTACTTTGAGCCCCTGTCCTAAACCCTAAAACCTACCCTGTCCTAAAAACTACCCTACCCTGTTCTAAAAACAACCCCAACACCTGCTGTAAACTCTAAGGCCTACCCTGTCCCAAAAACGGTACAACCCTGCCCTTAAAATTACCCCCATCCCTGCCCTAACCTACCCTGCCCTATCCTAAAAATTACCCTGACCCCTGCCCTAAACCCTAAAACCTACCCCAACCTGTCCTAAAAACTAGCCCACCCTGCCCTAAAAACTACCTTGACCCCTCGTCCAAACCCTAAAGCAAACCCTGCCCTGTCCTAAAAACTACCCCAACCTCCACCCTAAACCCTTCAAACCTACACTGTCCTAAAAACTTCCTCACCCTTTTCTAAAAACTAGCCTGACCCCCATTCCTGCCCTAAACCCTAAAACCTGCCACGCACTATCCTAAAAACGACCTCGACCTACTGTAAACCCTAAAATATACCCTGTCCTACAAAGTACCCCACCATGTCTTAAAACTACCCAGACCCCATACTGTGTCCTAAAACCTACCATGTCCAAAAAACTACCCGTCCTGTCCTAAACACTGCCCCAAACCGTGCCCTAAACTGTAAAACCTGCCCTGCCCTGTCATAAAAACTACCCTGACCTCCTCACCCTAATCCCTAAAACCTATGCCACCCTGCCCTAATAACTACCCTGCCCTGTCCTGAAAACTTCCCCAAACCCCTGCCTCTGTCCTGAACCTTAATACCTACCCCACCCTGTCCTAAAATATACTTCCACCCCGTCCTGACACTAAAACCTACCCTGTCCTAAAAACTACCCCACTCTGTACTGAAAACTACCCCAACCCCACCCTAAACCCTAAAAGCTACCTTGTCCTAAAAACTACCCTGCCCTGTCCTAAAACTACCCCCACCCTTGCCCTCAAACCTACCCTTCCTTGTCCTAAAATCTACCCTGACCCCACCCTAAACCCCAAAAGCTTCCCCACTGTGTCCTAAAAATGACTCCACCATGTCTTACAAACTACCTGGACCCCCCACCGTGAGCCCTAAAACCTATCCTGCCCTGCCCTGAAAACCTACCCTGTCCCAAAAACTACCCCTCTCTGTCCTAAAAACTACTCCACCCTGTCCTAAAAATTACCCAACTCCCCACCCCCACACTGAACCCTAAAATCTACCCCACCCTGTCCTAAAAACAACTCTGACCCCCTGTCCTGAACCCTAATACCTCCTCAGTCCTAAAAACGACCCCACCATGTCCTAAAAACTACCCCAACCCCATCCCTAAACACTAAAACCTACCATGGTCTGTCCTAAAACCTATATTGACCCCCAGCCTTAATATTAAAACTCACCCCACCCGGTCCTAAAAACTACCCTGCCCTGTCCTAAAAACTAATCTGACCTCGCCCCTACCCTGAACTCTTAAACCTACCCCACCCTGTCCTAAAATCTACCCCAACCCCCGTTACCACCCTGAAAGCTACCTTGTCCTAAAAACTACCCCACTCTGTCCTAAAAACTACCAAACCCCTTACCCTAAACCATAAAACCTACCCTGTCCTAAAAACGATCCCGACCCCCCACTACCACCCTAAACCCTCAAACCTACTCTGCCCTGGCCTTAAAACATACCTGACCCCTGTCCCTGCCCTAAACCCTAAAACCTACCCACCCTCTCCTAAAACCTGCGTCACACTGTCCTAAAAACTACCTCAGACGGCCACTCCTGCCCTGAACCCTAAATCCTACCCTCCCCTGTCCCACAAACTATCCCATTCTCTCGCACTGAACCCTAAACCTAGCTTGTCTTGAAAACGACCCCACCCTGTCCTAAGAACTACCCCGACCCTCTGTCCCCACCATGAACCCTAAAACCTACCTTGCCTTGTCCTAAACATTACCCTGACCCCTCGACCCTTCCCTTAACCCTAAACCCTTCCCTGTCCTAAAAACTAGCCCCAACCCCTCCACCCCCTTCCTGAACCCTACAGCCTACCCCACACTGTCCTAAAAACCACCTCGACCCTCCACCCAAAACCCTATAAACTACCCTGTCCTAAAAATGACCCCACCCTGCCCTAAAACTACCCCAAACCCTGCATCCCCAAACCCTAAAACCTGCCCCGTCCTGTCCTAAAACTACACCATCCTCTCTTAAGTACTATCCTGCCCTGTCATTGAAACTACCTGACCCTCTCGCCCCTGCCCTAACCCTAAAACCTCCCTCACCCTGTCCTAAAAACTACTCCAGCCCCCTCACCTATACCCTGAACTCTAATACCTACCCTGTCCTTAAAAATGACCCCACCTGCCCCAGCCACACTTACCCGGCTACTGAGTTCCTCTAGCAGCTAGCTATTCCTGCTGCGTGACTGAACCACGCATATGTACGCATGGTTTCCTATTTCCATTCCCCAGAATCTTGTTTAAGTAGGATATACATAAAATTAACAATAAAACACCCCTACCGCCTCATGTCAAATGTCCATCCAACAGATGTTTGGATGGACATTTGTCATGAGGAGGTAGAGGTGCTTTATTATTAATTTTAAGTACTGTGCTCCTTCCCTTTGTTTTGAGGAGGCATCTCTCTTTGGTGTCATAGTTTCACCTGAACTGACAGCAAGAGGCATTGCAATCCAGGAAGATGGGGAGACATGGAGAGCTGCCCACTTTCTGAGGATCAAGATCCTTTAGACAAGCATTGGCAAAGCCAATAGGTCTTGTCTATGCATGATCTTTTGGCTTGTTGCAAATGGCTGGTAGTAAAGTTTAAAAGCTTTATGACACAGACAGTGTTGACTGCTTTATATATATCTTTTCAAATTGCAGCATTGTTGCACTGAAGCCAGCACTGCTGTATAATGTATACTATAATGTCACTGTAGTTCTATAATCTGGGGCAACACGCACACTACTGCCCTTTGCCTGCGGCCCCCTGTTCAAAACAGGCGAGCATTTATTCACAAGTTAATTGATGTGAACTAAAGCAGGTAACTAGGCTATCCTGCACAGTTAACTTTTGGCCCACATTAATTTTTAAAGACATTCTGCAACAAATGTCTAAAATATTAAAGTCTTTTTAAATATTACAAACATTCATTTTATTCACATGCAGAATTGTTCCATGTTAGTAGTAGTACATCAGACTAAATGAGTGCAAGTATTTCTGTAAAGGAACAATTTTTAAACATTAATTTTGATGCCAATATTGAACTAAGAGGCAAGTCAGTTATGTGCACCCTTTAGAGGGTCGGGTTGTTATTCAACATGGACAACATTTAGTAAAATCACTTGCTGGAGAAGTTTTCATACAGTGCACATTCTGAAATGATGTATTTCAAGATCATATTATATGTAATAATAAAGAACAAGCAATGGCAAAGCCGAAAGGTTTTGTCTATGCAAAATCTATTGTCTTTGTCAATATTTGTGTACATGTTGCAGATGATTATAATAAAGATTTGAAGTAACGGAAAGAGCTGCCAACTTTAGGACCTGGATTTGAGTCTCGGCATCAGCTCAACATACTGTAAACCTGGCCAAATCATTCAATCACTTACGCCATAAAAAAGTTTCTTTGTACAATATAAACGGTGCTGTTATATCCCAATAAAATACTTTATAGAACTATTAGGTGTTTTTTATAAAAGCTTCCCGTACAGTGAACAAAGGTGATCCGTACACTTTTAAGGTGTGCTAGGTTCCTAGGTGAGGAGCAGAGGAAGCCTGTGAGGGAAGAAGCCCAGGAGGGGAGAGAGAAAGGGTCAGGAAGCATAACAGCGCAGCATGCATTGCACTACCGGGAGCACTGGGACGGTGGGCGTCACTAGGGAACAGGGAGATATCTGCCATTGTTGGTTCAAAGTTGGGGTAGTAGTGAAATATAGCAATAATAATTGGTACTCATTGGGCTTCCTAGACCTTTTGGCCTCTGTGCCACTGCACTTGCTGCACCATTCAAATCAAGAACCTAGTGCCTGCAAGGTAATTGCACTTGTGATTGCTTGTTTAGTAGTAAAATATAGCAATAATTGGTATTCAGTGGGCTTACTAGACCTTTTGTCCCTTGTGCCACTTCACCTGCTGCAACATTCAAATCATAACCGTAGGGTCTGCAAGGTATTTGCTCTTGACTGCTTGTTTAGTAGTAACATATAGCGATAATGGATGTGCAGTGAATTTCCTAAACCATTTGGTCCATGTTCCACTGCACCTGCTGCACTGTTCACATCATGACCCTAGCACCTGCAAGGTAACTTCACTTGTGACTGCTTGTTTAGTAGTAAAATGGAGCAATAATCAGTGTTCAGTATATTTCCTAGTCCTTTTGACCCCTGTGCCGCCGCACCATTCAAAATATGACCCTAGTGCCTGCAAGGTAACTCCACTTTTGACTGCATGTAGTAAAATATAGCAATAGTCTGCGTTCAGTGGGTTTCCTAGACCTTTTGGCTCCTGTACCACTTCAAGTGCTGCACCATTCAAATCATGACCCTAGACCCCCCAAGAAGAAATGAGGAAATTGTTTATATCAAATACGATATGTGTTCCAAAAAAGGCACATTTGCAGACAAAATACATTATTATTGGTTAGCTAAACATAAACACAAAAGCTTTCATAAAAATTGAAATTAACCTTATCCAGTGCACCAAAATGAGTTGCCACAGATGCCATAAATAAAGCATATGCTTTACACATCAAAGTGAAAACCAAGCATTGTTAATTTGTGTTACAATGCGGCTGGCTCTTTCCTGTGGAAAGATATCATCCTGTCCTTGACAGTGAATGGGCCATAAACAGTGCAAATCACCCAATATCATCATACGTTAGGCTGAAGTAGAAACTGAACTGCGGTTTTGCACTTTGGGCCTGGGTGATGGTCGGAACATTTCATTCCAGGCAGTCCGACCTTTGTACTGTATTACAACACCATTTGGCAGGACCACCTGAGTACCACCATTCCCACCAGGAACATTGTTCCTGACGGGTTGAAGGCCAGCTGAGTTGTGGTCAGCCACAGCGCGCTGCACTCAGCACCGCCTTGCTGATTACAACTCTACTCTCTGCCAGCATTTTCATTGCAGGGACCCTGCCATGAAAAAGCTGGCAGAAAGCTAGTACCTGGGGCCACAGGGAGGTCCCCCTGGCCAGCACCGATCCAATGCACACTGTATGCTTTGTAGACAGTGACCATTCCTAGAATGCTGGTGTGCTATGGTATTAGACCATTACCATAGCACTGTTTCCCACTGGTCTGACTGACAGGAATGTAGTAATACAATGTTTCCACCAGTCAGCCCGAATGGAACATTGTAATACGACTGGGGGGATGCCACCGGCATGGCGGTGGCATCCTCCCCTTGACATTGGCCGTCCTGAGGTGGGACCGCCAATGTCATAATGAGGCCCTTTTTTCCTGAAAAGGCAGTTACAAAAATTAAATGCACTCACCACAGAAGAGAAATTTTGCAAAAAATTGTTAAATATGAAAAAGTCTCTGCAAAAATTCCCAAAATGTATTTCATTCACATGCAGAACTGTTTCATCTTAGTAGTACTAGTACATCAGACTAAATCTGTGCTAGTTTTTTTGTAATAGTTTTCTTTTTTTTAAATATTTTATTCAATTTTTCAAATGTTCTAATCTCCCCTTTGGAGCACAGTACATATAAATACGATAATAACACCAAACCAAACCAAATAACACCAAACCCAGGCATAAATAAAGCTCAAAAAATGATGAGAGCAGTACAACTATGAACAATTCTTGTCTTCTTCATATCCAACTCATACAATAGTTCAAAAACAGAAAGTACCCCAAATCTAAAGACCTTGCAATTTAATCATAATGCAGCTTATATTAATTCATACTTTATACAAAAATGAGGTTATCACTCCCTTAAATACCACTACCCCCTCCTTCTGTTGGATTCTGCTCCAGCCACTCTAAGATTGGTGCCCAGATCTCAATCCCCCTTCTTTTCGCAGACCTACCTTTGAGAGCATACAAGTTGATCTCCAAATGATACATAGAAAATAATCAGGCTAATCATTGATAATATGAATCAGAGGATCTGCTTTGAACCTGTCTGAAGCTAAGCAGATTCAAACTACTTCCATTGACACAAAAACAAAGTATTGAATTTTTCCGGCCACCTCTTGCTCAAATACACACAAAAGAAAAATTTGGGGTGACAGAATTTTTTTTATGTAAAACTGATTCAGAAACCCAGTGATCCCCTGATTAAGCCCTTCAAGCTTGACACAGCTACTGAATATATGGACCAAGTCTTCATTTTGACTACTACAATGCTACAACGTATCCCAAAACGTCTTCCTACACTAGCTATTTTTGTAGGGGTGTAATAAAGGTTGAAGAGCGTCTTCTAGTGTTGAACTTGCAATCCTGCAGATAGTAATACCAACTGGCCTCTTTCCAAAGTCTCATAGATTCATAAAAAAGACTAATAAAAATAATTTTTATTAGTGTCCAACTGCAAACTTCGTTTATCTGAATGTTTTCACAGATGGTCCTGCATAAACTCCATCAAGTTTTGATAGATCTAACTAATCCTGCTCTCTGCTAGATCGCCAAGTTGCTCTATCTCTGGGATTACCCCCCAATGCATATCGCCTTGGACATTCTCAGGAGAAAGTCTCTGAACTAGAGAAACTTAAAACAATCTTGTCTATCCAGCCCAAAGTTCCCCTGCATCACATTATTTGAGTTTAGCTGATTAGAAGAATAAAAGTCCCCAACTTTCCATACTCCAAATTGTTCCCATTTATTACAGTAGTTATTGTGAAAAATGGCTGGGAAGATTTGCGTTCTCCCGAAAGGAGTACAGTGGATTCAGGTCCCTAATTTACGCTTAACCTGAGACCATATCCTAAATGCAGATCAAATTGTTTTAAATCTAACCTTTTTTAAAGTATCTAGGTCCCACTGCTCTTAAAAAACATGCATTTGCCTATTCTCCCATCAACAGGTCATAGATTGCCGGGGGATTCTCCCCCAGTTGATCGCCAAGCTGTTTTGTAATAATTTAATTTTTCAGATAGTTCAGTGCCGTGGCCCCTTAATAAAATCTAAAATTAGGCACCACCCAGCGACCTCTTGCCCTAGGTACCAATAACTTCATAAGGGGCCTTTGATCTTTGGCAAATGACATATAAAACTACTGGCCATATCCTCCATTTGCCCAAACCAGCGGCTTTTGAACTCCAAAGAGATAGCCTGAAAAATACAGGCCCTCATTATAACAGTGGTGGTAATGATGGCCTACGGCCGCCAAAACACTATCGCCATGGCTACCTACCATCTGCCATATTCTGACCGTGGCCGGAATTCCACCAGAAGGCGGGCGGAATTCCGGCTACGGTCATGGCGGCGGATGGCGGTAAGGTGGTGCTGCTGCAAGCAGCAGTGCCACACCAGTAGACCACTGTAGACTGTATCATGACACATGATATGGCCTGGCATTGTTCTTATGGGGGATGCTGCTGCTGGCAGCAGCGCCATGTCCCGTCTCCAGACGGAGGACCCACTGCAAGCAGGTAAATCAGGTGCTCCAACAGGGGAGGGAGGTGGGGGGTATTGTGGGGGTGTGTGGGGTTGTGTGTGTATGTTATTGTGTGCATGCATAGAGGTGTGTGTGGCATGTGGAATGCGTGTGTGCATGAATGGGTGTGAGCGTATGTTGTGTGGTGTGAATGCGTGTGTGCTAGAATGTATGTTAGTGTGTGTTGATGTGTGTGTGAATGAATGTATGCATGCGTGGGTGTATGTGGGTATGAGTGTGTGTATTCGTGTGTATGTTGGTGCGTGAATGTGCGTGTATGTCGGGGGTTCGGGAGGGAGAGGGGGGTGCAGAAGGACTCTGGGGGGAAGGGGTGACCCCTATCAGTGCCATGGAAGGAATTCCCTGACACTGATAGTGCCTACCGCCATGTTTTTCATGGCTGTAAGATTCCCACGAATACCAAGGCGGTAGGCAGGGTCATAATCCCACGGGTGGGACAGTGACGTTCACCTTGCTGGAGACTGAAGTCTCCAGCCCGGCGGCTGTTACTGCCCTGGCGGACGGAGTGGTACATTGGCGGTTTGACTTGAGCCAAACGGCCAATGTCATATTTTGGGGAAAGTTACAGCCAGCCTGTTGGCAGTACCTTTCTCCAAAATACCACCATCTGCCAGGGTCATAATGACCCCCACAGTATCCTAGGCAAAAGAGCATCATGGATATATTACAGAACCCCACAATTGAAATGTGTAGATTATCCATGAGTCGAAAATCCCTCTTAGCATTTTGTAACATGGGTGCCAGATTTAATTCTACTCTCTGCTCTTCTTTACTCCTGAAATTAATCATTAATTGTTACACACAGAAACATTAGTAGAGCCCAAGAAAGAGGTGCTTGTGTCCTGCCTGCACATCCTTAAATAAGATCCCAGATCGTAATTCTGCACAAAAACTCAAGTGGAATTTTATCTGGGCCAGCAGTTTTCCGAGACGCAAGTGCCCCCAAGGCTGCTTCTGTTTCCTCAAAAGTAATTGGAGTGTCTAGGACGTTACTGTCTTCCACTTCTAGCTGCCAGCTGCTGTAGGGGCCAGGTAATGACTATTCTCATTTCTAGCTTCCTTTGATACAATTCCCTATAAAACTCCTTAAATAGCCCAAATATTGTCTCTGTAGTGTTGACCAACAACCCCTGTTTATCCTTAATCTCCTGTATATTACTTTGAATCATCTTTTGCCTCGTTCAAAGTGCCAACAGGTTATCCAACCTTTCGCTGTAGTCAAAGCATTCAGATCTGTGGGCCTGGCCTTCATAATCGAAATTCTAAATAGCACTTTCCGTGATGCTCCATCACACGTTGCCACTTGCATGATCTCAGCCTTGCACCTCACTGCTAGCTCTCAACCTCTGAGCCTGAATTGTATGCCTATGTAGATTAAAGCTAAGGGTTCCCCTCTAATCCCAGCTTTTGAAGCATCTCAGACAATGCATTTGGGGGCACTAACAATAGACCAGATTTACAAGGCCCTAGTCCCTCTTAGTGTCACATTATCATCATTTTTTTACGCTAATGTGGCATGAAGAAGGCCATTCTCCTTTGCCATATTCACCAAGTGGCGCAATGCTAGCGCTGTGCCACTTTCTAACCTCTTGTGCCACATAAGGCCTCCCTAGTGCTTTGCTGCACTAGTGCCATAATTTATGTGGCTAATCCAACAAAGCACCACATCAGTGTCATAAAAGATCGCGCTAATTTGGAAACAAGCACATTGGTGCACTGTATTGTAAATACGGGGCAACCATGGTGTTGTTTTGGGGGCAGGTTTGGTGCACGAAAAGTGGAGCATTGGGATTGATGCACCACTTTCTTGTAGATCTGACCCTACTTGTTTCCATGAAAGCCAGGAGCCACTTCTTCATGTGCTTCACGTACTACATGTCTGACAACAGTCCCCTGTCAAACAACCAAGTCAGAGGCTGAGGCTTTTTTGTCAATGCCCAATTTTTCTATCACTAGGGGATTGTGGTCTGGAAAGATCCACAGGTATTTTTATAATTTTCATCCCTTTAAGCAGGGCAGTGGAAACTAGAAAATAATCAAATCTAACATGCTTCCTATGAGAAACTGAATAAAATGTATACACAGGATCCGGAGCCCTCAACTGCTTCCACACATCAACCAAACCATGATTTAACTTGAGGGTCTGTACTGCCCGTAAAAACCTTGGATTTCTGCCCTCAAACTGTCCAATAGACTGAGCTTTTGAGCCACTGTTTCTATGTATATTTAAATATCTACATACTGTAGCTGGGGTAGCCCAGGTACAAGTTCCACATCACTGAAGTTAATCACTGCCGAGTTATCGTAATTCGACCATTAAATTAAGCAGATCATGATGGCACAGCCCCCTACCAAACACTCCACTAAACCTCATCGCCCAAACTTATCTGACAATTTCCAACTGACCTCTGCTACCTTGTGGTAGTCCCCTGTATGGTATATACCAAGAGCTGACACCCAAAAGATTCCAACAAATGTTGCATAGAACTTTCAATATGGCTTTCCTGTAGACAGACAATACAGGCCTTATAAGACATCAATCCTTCCACCACATGTCTTCTTTTACTATAATATTGAGGCCGCATATGTTGATTGTAGCAATCTGTAAACGTTTGATTTGCACCATTTATACTTTCTTTCAAGCAGCCTTGTCCTGAAAAGGCCCTTGCCGAAAGGACACCCATTCCTGTCTAACCATTGAGCTCATCCCATTTTGAACTTTCCATCTCTTGTGCACACCACTCCCTTTCACCCCATCCCCCAATATCCACCCTTTCCTCCTCCAGAGAACCCCCTCAACCCAACTCCCTCCATTGCCCTCCTCCAACCACTCAGAGCAACCAAACCAATCAGGTCTGTAAGTTGGACTGCGTGCCCCCTCACTATCATCATACCATAGAATCCAAACCCCCTTAAAAACATGAAGAGAGAGAACAATACCAAAACACACATACCCAAGGAAGTTACCCAAAAGGCACATCAAGCCTAACAGTGATTCCAAGTCAACCCAGGTTTCTATAAAAGTCATGCCAACCAGCTTAAACCAAGTATTATTCAAGTCAAAATGTTAAGAAAATTAGAAGAAAACAAGAATGAATCCCTCCCACAAACATTCCTACCCCCACTTCTCATCTTTGTAGACTTCCTGTATTCTCTAATTTCCCCTAAGCCAGCCCATCAAGATACTCTTTAGCCTTGATTTCAGAGGAAAACAATCAAGCCCCATTTTTATAAACTATTTTCAGTCATGTGGGGTGCAACAGATACGCCTCTACTCCTTTCCCCTGAAAAGAACCTATAAATTGCCTGTCTTCAATGCTGTAGCCTGAGTTTCAACTGATGCAATAGATTTACCAATTTCTGAAAAGGCTTTTGAAATCCTCCGAACAGCCCCCTAAATCTTCCTATTGGCTGTCCTTCTCTGCTATCTCTCAGGATCTGCTCATAATGCATTATCACAGTGTGGTAGATAAGCTTCAGAGACGGTAGCTAAGATGAAATTTCTAATGACACAGCAGCATTATATTATGGTTCTCCCAGATTATCATAAATTTGCCGGGTCTCAGAATAGTCCCATTTTGATCCGTGAATATCTGTTCTTTCAGGCTTTTGATTTTTATTTTTTGTGGTCTTTCCTGGTCTTTCTAGACCTGCTTCATTAGTATCAGAAAACTCACTTGGTCCTCTGGCTGAGGTGCTCAGGCCACTGTCTGAGTCTTCAACAGACTAGAATAACTAGAGTGGGTTTGGTGCTCAGATAAAGAAAAATAAATTCCCAGATTCAACCGGGTCCTGGCCTGGTGTCTTTGTGAGTGTTGCTGACATGGCTACCTTCTTTAATAAATTAAGGGCTTGACTGATGTGCTTCCCCTGGTCTAGGCACCAAAACATTCTGAGCAAATGAACCCTGAACATCTAGCGCTCTCATTGGACCCAAGCCTGAGCCTATAACAGTACCATCTTAGTGCACCATACTTTCCTTGGGGTCTCAACAGGGGTTTTATCATGCTCTGGCATCATTACCTCTGTATTTTCACCTCTTATAGCACCTCCTGCAGGATCAGAAGCCCTCCTTACCTCTATACCCTCCATGGGAGTAAAGGTGAAGCCTCTGCCATACCATTCACACCAGGTGCTATTCTTATTCCTCAGCTAGAGTCCAAAGCCTAAAAATCAGCACTGCTTACATTAAAAAAATCCTTAACAGAGCCTCTTCCAACATTTTAATGAGCACCTTTCTCTAGCTTCCATGCAGCTGCTGACCATCCAATGAGATGAGAGCCCCTCCACCATGAGGCACGATTTCACTGCTCACCATCTTGTTAGGGCAAGTCTCCATTGTCTGCTTCCATAGGGAGCTAAGGTAGCCCACTAAGATGTCCAGAACGTCCTTCTCTGCATTCCAGGGGTCTTTCAGACAGACTTGCACCTTTAAAGATGTCTGCTATCGGAGGCAGCTTTCCTCCAATTCCTCCCCCAGTGTGTGTTACTTCTCATGCTTTCACCTCCAACTGGACATCTTCCTTTGTGGGAGTGCCTCTGTCTGGGTGCAAGACTCGGGCGCTCCTACCTTGAGTGCTCATTGAGGGCTCTTGACAAGGCTGCTTTCCAGCCAGCTCACCAGCACGAAGTCACAAGTTCAGGGGGCCCTTCAGAGCCATGATGGTCATGGTCTTCTTTGGTCAAGAAGATGCTTTCAGCTCCACGCAGTACCCCGGTTCATGCAAGGTCTTACCAGAGCCACCACCCAAACAGGCCGCAGTGAGTATGAGGATCAATGCTCTACAACTGCATAGTATTCTGCAAGGATCTGTGCTTCATTGTCAGCATAAATCTTCCAGGAATTTGTCATGGCTTTCACCTCTCATCACCGCATTTAACTCCTTATTCTCTCCCTTAGCTCCTGCACCAACCTATAGGGGAAAGGAACATGCACAATGCTGATCACATCCCTGCCATCTTGCTCTCCCAGTAATAGTTTTCAAACTGAATTTTAGAAACATTCATGCTTCCGCCCACTCTGACAATGCCAATAGTGACCTTCCTGCCCCACAAATGAAAGACAACTTTTTGTGCAGATGAGTAACGAGATACCTTTTGAGATGGCTACGTCTAAAATAAAATAAAAAAGGGTACAAGCAGGCTCCATAGAGAGAGTATGCTGCATTCCTCTTTTTTTTAAACGCTCTCAATTTGAAGTCAGCTGAAGGCAAAATAAACACCAGGCTTCCTCAAAAACACAGCTTGACATTTGACATCAGTGTGAATGTCCAGCAAATGTGACGTGTACTGGGGAGCTTAAACAAATAAAGCAGTAAATGGAAGCCAGAAAATGTGAGTTTCAAACAAAAAAGTTAATAGCAAGCAAAGGGCAGAATGCACTCCCAGGTCACCTTTCTGAAATTCCCCAAGGTGTCTTTCTCATACCACACAGCCATGCTATCTGGAAGGCTGTGGCCTAGACATTGCACTGTCAACCACACATGCTGACTGGGAGCACAGCCAATTGGGAAAGAGGAATGCAGCTGCCTCCGTTTTTGGAGCCCCTCTGAAGTCTTACAGGAGTCATATGGGAAGGACTATTTTCATGCTTAAATTATCGGAACCATGAGGAGTTTCAATTAGATTTTTGTCACAAAGACCTACTGACTGGAAGCAATCTTTAATACATGTAAGTGTTCCTAATAAGCTGAGGGAACAGATACATTCTGGCCACACAGAGTCAGAATACCCATAGCTACAAGGTGTAAGGGGTCACAGTAAGTTTTTTCTTAGTATGTGAGTGACTGTATGGTGATTGTAATGTGGAGCAGGGAGATATTTATGCTGCTAAACACATGGGGAAATATTTATACTTTGTATGGGCCAAATTTGGGTAATTTGTTTTATGCAAATTCAGCGCAAACCTAACTCCATATTTATAATTTTGACACTAGACCTGCCTAGCATTACATTTGTGGAGTTGGCACCATTTTTTAGATCCGTGAACCCACCTTGCATCAATGAGATGCAAGGTAGGCATTCCCATCAAAAAGATTACACTGTCACCATTGCGCCATATTTATTCCCCTGTGCTAAAATGATACACGGGTGGGAGGCGGACCCAAATAATGGCGTTAAGCTTGCTTAACGCCATTATTCATTTCCTGGGTCAGACCAGGCGTTAGGAGACCTTTGGACCCATTTTCATGGTCAAACACCATGGAATAAATCCACAGGTGCCCACCTCAAGCACCAGGAACACCTCCACCCACACCAGAGGGACACCAGAGGATGGAGGACCCCATCCCAGGTAAGTAGGGTAAGTATGGGTAAGTATTTATGTTATTTTTTCAAGTGTCATTGGAGACCCAACAAGGGGCCCCCTGCATGGCACTGGATGCAATGGCCACGCCCAGGGAACACTGGTTTCCTGTGCTGGCCATTGGGGCGGTGGGCATGACTCCTCTCTTTTCTAAGACAGGAGTCATGTTTTAGGTTGTGCGCCAGATAATGACGCAAGGCCGGTTAGTGTCATTTTTTTACGCAAAACCTCCTATTCCTATACCACCACGAGGCTAGCATAATTTTTGTCGACAGTAGCCCAAGCTTAGTGCTGGATTGTGCCATTGCATAAATATGGTGCCCGGCTGGTGCTCACTAATGGCGAAAGCCAGCGGTAAACTTTTTGGTGCAACACAGCGTTAGCGCAGTTTTGCACCAAAAGGTTTAAATATGCCCTAATTTCTGTTAACTTGGGCAGGTAGAACTCATCCTGTACTAGTTGAGTAGATGGCAGTGCCTATATGCGATTATCCCAAGTCTATTGAAATAACATAGTATCAGTTGGTAAAATAATATCATTTATTACCAGCTAATAATTTAATTAACATTAAAAATGAATTAAAAATTACAATTATTTATGTTTAATATACCTTCCCACCATAATCCTGAACAGACTCAGCCACCTGCTACTAAGTGAAAAATTACCATTTATTTGTTAAATGTTGTAAAATGGATCATTGACATTTAGCAACAGGCCACCAACCTTCACTAGGTCTAGTCAGGTCTCCATAAATTGATCCCTGCTCAACCCTTGGTAGCTTGGCAATGAGTGACAAACATAACTTAGGAGACAGGTGTGTAAAGCATTTAAAAATCACAAAACAGTAAGTACAACATAAAAAACAATAAAAATCTAACACCAATTTACGAAAATATAGTATACTTTTTATCTTTAAAATTACACCAAAATGATAAAAATCGGAAAAGGGGAATCGGAGAAATGAATTAAGTCAAAGTTTGAAGCTGACCATGATGTAGACCTGCTCGCCTACAGCAAGGGGTAGGCCTTGGTCAAAAGGTTACCTTCTTACTTAGGTGGTCATTACAACCCTGGCAGACGGTGTTAAAGCGGCGGTAAGACTGCCAACAGGCCGGCGGTAAAAAAATTGGAATTACGACCGTGGCGGAAACCGCCAACAAAGACAGCCACTTTAACACTCCGACGCCACGGCGGTACAAACAGCTTGGCGTCACCGCCAACAGACAGGCGGAAGTCAATGTACCGCCCACAGTATCACAACCTACCAATCCACCACCTTTTCCAGGGCGGATTCACCGTAGACAAAAACACGGCGGAAATAGGACTTAGAAGGGAAAACGCTCACCTCTACACACCCCACGAGGAATCCAGATGCCATGGAACCACAGCTGCACATTTTTCCAGCCCTCATCTTCTTGCTCCTCTACCAGGAGCACGAACGCCAGCGGCGAAGACAACGGTGAGTACTGCACCTACGACACGGGGGGGACAGGGACACACACACGCAACGCCCCCACCTCCACCCTCACCCACTACAACACACACACTAATACATATTTATACATTATAGTTACACCCCCTAACCCCCCTGGAAGAATGTAAAGACAAAAGGAAATGAGTGTAACCATTGTAACATATTAAAATCAAGTACACAAAAATATATACATATATACACCATAAACAAAATATACACCAATCTTAGTAGTCCAGGTAGTGCTCCAATGAAGTCTGTGGAACACTGGGCCCACACGGTATGGGCGAGGCCCACACAAGATCCGCGACCATGACGGAGAGAACACTGCAGGGGAATCACAGAGCAAGAAAACAGGCACCTCAGGGAGAAGAAAAGGGGGGGCACCTCAGCCGGTTGAGTGCACAATGCCAAATCCACGAAGGGGCCACATGCCCACTGCTCCATCCTGGGGAGTGCAAAGCCACAGTCTCTCAAGTCTCTACAGTGGGTGGCTTGCCCACTGTTCCATCCTGGGGAGTGCAAAGCCACAGTCTCTCAAGTCTCTACAGTGGGTGGCTTGCCCACTGCTGCATCCTGGGGAGTGCAAAGCCACAGTCTCTCAAGTCTCTACAGTGGGTGGCTTGCCCACTGTTCCATCCTGGGGAGTGCAAAGCCACAGTCTCTAAAGTCTCTACAGTGGGAGGGTTGCCCACTGCTGCATCCTGGGGAGTGCAAAGCCACAGTCTCTCAAGTCTCTAGAGTAGAAGTGTTGCCCACTGCTGCATCCTGGGGAGTGCAAAGCCACAGTCTCTCAAGTGGATAACAGTCTCCACTGGTTCTGGAGGGGGCCTGGTGCCCAGAGTGCCTCATCCTGCTAAGGACAGAGGTAGTGGATGTGATACTCCACTGGTTCTGGTGGGGGCCTGGTGCCCAGAGTGCTTCATCCTGCTAAGGAAAGAGGTGGTGGATGTGATACTCCACTGGTTCTGGAGGGGGCCTGGTGCCCAGAGTGCTTCATCCCGCTAAGGACAGAGGTGGTGGATGTGATACTCCACTGGTTCTGGAGGGGGCCTGGTGCCCAGAGTGCTTCATCCTGCTCGTGATTGACTCAGTAGCGTCAGTGACCTTGGCGCTCATGGCCCAGAGGTGCTTGTGGAGGCGGTGCCCTGTTCAGCGGTCCTTTAGGCGACGGTGCCCTGTTCAGCGGTGCTTGGATCGGCGGTGCCCTGTTAAGCGGTGCTTGAGGCGGCGGTGCCCTGTTCAGCGGTGCTTGAGGCGGTGGGCTCCTTTGTAGCGACTGGCGGTCCTCTCTGTCCCAGCGGGGCTTGTGCTGGCGGTCCTCTCTGTCCCAGCGGGGCTTGTTCTGGCGGTCCTCTTTGTCCCGGCAGGGCTTGTGCTGCCGGTCCTCTCTGACCCAGCGGGGCTTGTGCTGGCGGTCCTCTCTGGCCCAGCGGGGCTTGTGCTGGCGGTCCATTCTGGCCCAGCGGGGATTGTGCTGGCGGTCCTCTCTAGCCCAGCAGGCCTTGTGCTGGCGGTCCTCTCTGTCCCAGCGGGGATGATGGCGGTGGCCTCCTGGGCAGCGGGGATGATAGCGGTGGTCTCCTGGGCAGAGGGGATGATGGCGGTGGCCTCCTGGGCAGCGGGGATGATGACGTCTCCTCCGCCGTGCTGCTCTTCCCAGACTTGCCGGGTTTCTTGTGGCCCTTCCCCACCTTTGAAGGTGTTGCAGCTGACTCCACACTCCCACCAGGACCCCTGGGAGCGGCTTTGGTTGCTGAAGTCTTCCCCCTCTCCCGCCGGGTCCTTGACAACTTCTGATGCTTGACAGATGGGGGACTGTCCGTACTGTGGCTCTGTGCCACACTGGCTGCCCTAGTGGCCGGTGCACTCCAGATTACGGTGACTACAGGCACCACTGGTCCCGGAGATGTTGTGGCTGAGGTGCTAGGTTGGGACCTGGAGAGTCGGGACCTAGGAGATGGACGGGGTGGGGGAGGTGTTGGAGAGAGGTCAAGGTTGGACAGGAAAAGTTTTTGGGAGACACTGGGACGGGTAGCTGGAGGGGGTTTGGGAGTGGAGGAAGAGGTTGTGGTTGTAGGAGGTGTTCGTTTGGTGACTTTGGGTGAAGGTGCATGCGCTTGAGGCTGTCGTGAGGTGGATTGCTGTTGGGTGGGTGTGTGCCTGTGTTTGTGTATCTTGGGAGGTGGCGTCACAGACACACTGGGAGAGGACACAGGGGACGTGTGGATGGTAGTGGGGTGGTGACTGCACATGAGTGGAGTGTGGTGGTGTGTGTGCTGGTGATGGCAGTAGTGGCTGTAGATGTAGTGCATGCAGGTGTGAGTGTAGATGAGACTGGTAGGGAGAAGGGAGACGAGGAGGAGGGGGACACAGTGGAGGCAGTGGATGTTGGTGTGTCTGCATGTGTGTGATGCTTGCGTGAGTGCCTGTGGGATGTGTGTTGCTTATGTCTGCCTGAGCTTCCCTTGTGTGTTGAGGTGTGTGTATGCTGGTCTGAAGGTGTGCTTGTGATAGGCTGGGGTACAGGGGATAGGGTCTGGGTGGAGGAAGTTGGAGGGGGAGGCTAGAGACAGGGACAATGGCTGCCATCAGTGCTGAGGCCAGAGTCTGAAAAGCTCGCTGAAGGACTGCCTGACCAGAATTAATGCCCTCCAGGAATGCATTTGTTTGTTGCAACTGCCTTTCTACACCTTGGATGGCATTCAAAATGGTAGACTGCCTAACAGTGAGGGACCTGAGGAGGTCAATGGCCTTCTCACTGAGGGCAGCAGGGGTGACTGGGGCAGGGCCTGAGGTGCTGGGGCGAAGGTGATGCCCACCCTCCTGGGTGAGCGGGCACGGGGCAAAGGCTGAGGGGCTGCTGGGAGGGCGGTGCTGGTAGGGGGGGTGACGGCTGTACCTGTAGATGCAGGGGGCACAGATGTTGCCGCCACCACAAGGGAGCTACCATCAGAGGACGAGTCCGTGTCGCTGGTGTCAGCTCCTGTCCCCGCCGTGGAGCTCCCCTCTCCCTCCGTCCCACTGGTGAACTCCGAGTCTGTAGTTTCGCCCTCCAGGGCCATGTGGGATGCAGCTCCCTCCTGCTCCGGTGCCAGTGCTCCTCTGCCTGATGATGCTAATATACACAAGAACAGGGAGACCACAAAAAGGGGGGGACGACAGAAGAAAGACATGTTGAGTGCATGCATTACCGCTACCGTTGTGATTGAACAGATAGAAAATGGTGGTCACGTCCACGGCGGTGCGTACCGTCACCACTGACGTACATCGTCATTGGCTCCTGGGACCCATAGGGTCCAATGTTAACCAATGCAGCATTGCGCCGCGGTCTTCGATCGCCTACCGCGATGGTGTACAACGCCAGTGCAGTTACCTCACATCCCATTGTCCCACTTTAGAGGTCAGGCAGCCACCATTTCTGGGGCCCACATGGCTTTATTTGTAACTGCATCACACATACCTAGGCCTAGACTCTACACACATACAGGCCACTTTTCAGATTATGAATTGTGTTCTGTGTAAGCTGTGGGTACCTACCTCTGAGTTGGTTGACTCTGTGCTTGCTGTTGTCCTTCATAGGCACCGTCCGCTGGGACATGTGTGGAGATGGCGGCATCCTCCGGTGTACAGACCGCTGGTGGACCTATCCCACCTGTCTGGAGGAAAGACATGTGATCATCACATACAGGCTTGACCGTGCCACAATCCAGGAACTGTGTACCCAGCTGGAGCCAGACCTGATGTCAGCTATCCGCCATCCCACAGGAATCCCCCCTCAAGTGCAGGTGCTCTCAGTGCTCCATTCCCTTGCAAGTGGGTCATTTCAAACAACTGTGGCCATTGCATCAGGGATGTCCCAGCCTATGTTTTCCAACGTGTTGTCCAGAGTGTTGTCTGCCCTGCTGAAACACATGCGGAGCTACATCGTTTTCCCTCAGGTGGAGGATTTGAATACAGTGAAAGGTGATTTCTATGCCCTGGGACATATCCCCAACATCATAGGTGCCATTGATGGGACACATGTGGCTTTGGTCCCCCCGAAGGAGTGAACAGGTGTACAGAAACCGAAAGAGTTATCATTCCATCAATGATGGTATGTTTGGCCGACCAGTGCATCTCACATGTTAATGCCAAGTTCCCTGGCTCAGTGCATGACACCTACATCCTGCGGAATAGCAGCATCCCTTATGTGATGGGTTAACTCCAGAGGCACCGTGTGTGGCTATTAGGTGAACACCTGGAAGCAAGACAGTGGGAATGGTTGTCTGGGAATATCCCTACAGGTTAGTGTGTGTCTAACAGCTGTCCCTCACCATTTGCAGGTGACTCTGGTTACCCCAACCTGTCATGGCTAATGACCCCAGTGAGGAATCCCAGGACAAGGGCAGAGAAACACTACAATGAGGCCCATGGGTGAACACGGCGGATAATCGAGCGGACCTGCGGCCTCCTGAAGGCCAGGTTCCAGTGCCTCCATATGACAGGTGAATCCCTATTCTACTCACCAAAGAAGGTGTGCCAGATCATCGTGGCCTGCTGTATGCTTCACAACTTAGCTTTGCGACAACAGGTGCCTTTTCTGCAGGAGGATGGTCCAGATGGCGGTGTTGTTGCAGCTGTGGAGCCTGTGGACAGTGAAGATGAGGATGCAGAAGAAGAGGACATCGACAACAGGGACTCGGTGATCCTGCAATATTTCCAGTGAGACACAGGTAAGAATACAAACCTGCCTACTACATGTACTTTAACAGTACTACCTCTCTACTGTCTGTCGTTTTCACCCAGTGTATGGTCACTGAGTTGTCACTGTCCCTTACGATTTCACAGATTGGGTCCCACTGTGTGACATCTGCTTTGATTCCTCATGGACTAGAGCTGTGTGACATAAGTATGTTGACATTACAAATGTAAGAGCTTTTTGCCCCTGTAATTGATAATACACTATTTGAAATCACAGACTGACTCCAGATTGTTTTGTGCTTCAAGGGTGTTTATTTAAGTGCTCAATATTGTAGGGGGTTGCAAAATGGGGAGGGGTGATGGTGGAGGTATGTCCATGGCAGAGTCCAGTCATTTGGTCTCACAGGTGCATTGCACAAATGGGCATAGAAAGTGGAGCTGGGGCAGTTTGAGGATGGACAGGGTGACAAAGTGGGATAAAAAGCTGACATTCAGGGTGGTCTCATTTCTTGGTGGGGGTCTTGGCATCGTTCTCTCTCTTTGTCCTGGATCTCAGGGACCGTTTGCGGGGTGGTTCTCCCTCTGCAGGGGGTGGGGTGCTGGTGTGGTGGTCCTGTGGCGGTGTCTCCTGTCCACTAGCGCCGGTGGAGGTGGTGGACAGTTCATCGTCCTGACTAGTGTCAGGGGCCCCTTGTTGTGCCACAGTGTCCCTCCTGGTGTTGAGTACTTCCTTCAGCACCGGTACAATGGTGGCCAGGGTGGAATTGATGGCTCTGAGTTCCTCCCTGAACCCCAAATACCGTTCCTCCTGCAGGCGCTGGGTCCCCTGAAACTTGCCCAGTACCGTTGCCATCGTCTCCTGGGAGTGGTGGTAGGCTCCCATGATGTTGGAGAGGGCCTGGTGGAGAGTGGGTTCCCTTGGCCTGTCCTCCCCCTGTCGCAGAACAGCCCTCCCAGTTCCCCTGTGTTCCTGGGCCGCCGTCTCCTGGACCGTGTGCCCACTACCACTGCTCCCAGGTCCCTGTTGTTGTTGGGGTGGTGGATTAGCCTGGGTTCCCTGTAGTGGTGGACACACTGCTGATTGACGTGTCCTGGGGACACAGGTATGGGCCCGCTGGGTGAGTGCTGTGCTGGTGTTTCCAGAGGGGGGAAGCTCTGTAGTGGCCTGTGACTGTGTGATGGGAACCGACTGTCCTGAGGTCCCCGATGGGCCGGGCTGGTCATCTAAATCCAGTTGGACAGAGCTGCTGTCATCACTGTGGGCCTTTTCTGTTGGTGGTGTGGACATGGCTGGACCCTCCTGTGCGGTGGCGTTGGTTAGGGGTCCTGCAGGGGTGTAAAAGCATGATTATTGCATCTGTGTGTGCCATGGTGTGCAATGGGTGATTGACCGTGTACCCCAGTTCTTGCATTCCTGTGTGGGACCTTGTGTGAGGATGGTTTAGGGGGGTGTATCAGGTGTGTGTATTTAGATTTGTCCAATGTGGCTGTGTTTTGTAAATGTGTGTGTATTTTGAGCGCGGCGGTGTGTACCGCCAATGGAATACCGCAGTTGAAAGACCGCCGCGTGGATTTGTGTGTTGTGATAATGTGGGCGTATTTCTGTTGGTGTTGGAGGTTTTGTTTTCACCAGTTTATCACTGACCTTTGGTGTGGCAGACTTGTGTGGGTGTCTGAATTTTGGCGGATTCCGTGCTGTGGGTCATAATAGCTGTGGCGGATTTCCGCGGGCGCGGCGGTGTGTTGGCGGTGTTCTGCACAGCGGTAAGCGGCTTTTACCGCCAATGTTGTAATGACCACCTTAGTCTTTTTCTTGAAGATATTATTCAGTGGGATGAAGTCACCAATTGGATCTGACCTCCCTGGAGCCCTTTTCAGATACGCGTTGCAGGAGGCCTCAGTGAAGAATTCTACCTTTGGACTTAGATGATTTTTCAGGATGGAAATGCTTGTTCTGTCCAAAGCTGAATTTTGATCCAACGTCCCTGGAGCCCTCCTCAGATACTCTGAGTGGTAATTCCCAGTCAACTTTTTATGTTCAGACTTTGTTGCTTTTTTGGAGCCTTTTCCTCCCGAAGGGGGTCGACCCTCCAAAGCAAGCCGCTTTTGAATCAAGATTATCAAATCACCTTTCCAGGAGCCCCTGATAAAACCCTGGAATCTCCAATCTTTTCCAAACTTCTGGATCTTCTTCCAGGAGGTCTTTTAAGGTCCTTTAGGAGTCCACAGCTCACCCTAAGGTTCCAGAAGCTTTGTGATGCTCCTTAAGGGTTAGTACTCCAACTCTTAGAATGCACCTGGTTCAAATCCAAAAATGGTGACTAGCTACTGGTCAGCTGGTTAGTTCCTTCAGGTTTTGATGCAGGGGACTCTGGTTAGCTCTTTCTCACATGTAGCAAGCAGGGAGTCCCTTCTTGAACCAGTTGAAGACAGGCAAAGTCCTTTTACTGGTGAAGCCCAAGTGTGCAGTTGGTATAGTCCTTCAGTGTGCAGTGTCTGGGTGAAGGTTAGGGGTCCAGCAGGGCAGTCCTTTGTCTTTTAATGCTGTTTCTTATAGGGATCTGAGGTGTGGTTGCAGCTCTGCCAAGTTTGTCCTTGGTTCTGGGGTGAGCAACTGTAAATCACAGGCAGGCCACTACCACCCTGGATAATCACTTCCTGGGAAGTGTGGCAAAATCAACCCCAGGTAGCAGCATTCCTTAAAAATCCAAAATGGCAGAAACTGAAATTTGTAGGTTAGATCTGGCTGAGCCCATCCACTGCTGTGGCTAAAAATCCTTAATACACCCCTCTCTTGGCCTCTCCTAATCTAATCAATGGAGCACCTGGTTGTCTGGGTTTGTAGGAAATGGGGGAGGTCCTGAGCTGCTCCAAATGACCTTCCCTCCTTTGAAGACCAGTTTTGCTGCTCTCCCCCATCCTGTTTCACCATCTGCTGAGGCAGATATCCAGGTACCTTCTTTGTGTTCAGCACAGGCCACTTCACACCGCATTCAGAGGCTGGCCAATCAGAGAAGGGCACTACAGAGCTGAAACTGGAAACTTTTAGGAAGAGTTCTAAAACTCAGTCTAGGTGAAAGTTATTGTACTACTGTTAACATTGTGTTTGATACCAAACTTGATAGGTCTAGCTCCTTTAGAGACTTTATTAATTAAAATAAAGTCTCCCAATGTTAGCCTATGGAGCCTATTCACTACAATGAGAATGGTTATTTTGTTTGAACAATTTAAATTGGGCCACACCTCTTTTCTTGGTTTTCACAAGTCCTGCAGAGGTAGAGGTTTGCGTAGGTATCTTTCAGGGAATATGACTTTCCCTACTTTTCTGCAGTCCTTTGGAAGTGTTGACTTGTGAGGTAGATGGCTGGTTGTGGGATGTTTCATGGAGTTGTTCAGATAGTTTTTAGGAATCTATATGCCATTCTTTTCAATTTGCTCAAATGAAGCCTTGTATGCATAGTCAGCTTTCTTGGCATTGGTATCCATATTACCAAGGTGAGGAAGAAATGAACATTGGTTATCAATGATCATATGTAATTTCTTGAAAACATGACAACCTTCTCATGCATGTAAATGAAGATGTAAAATGTTGTTAGCACTAAACATCCATTACACCACAAATATGATTACCAAAACAATACAGCTGAAATATTTTTATATATAGTTATAATCACATATGCTGTGAAGCCAGGCATGGGGAAATAACACATGGACAAATTATTAATTTGAATTCTAAATGCCATTGCAAAGGGCTCAAAGTAGTATGCCTGATAAGTCAAATATGAACAGACGTGTATTCCTCAGCAGTAATGCAGAATCATATCTCCATCCTGTCAGTCCTCACTGTCATGATGTTTCCTGTCCCTCCTTGAGCTAGACCACCCCAGGCTCTTTCTTGAGTGTTTCACCATGTCTCATCATTGGATGCATTTGCGGAATCCACTTCCTCTCCTTAAATTAGTTTATATATTCATAAAACATATTGAGGTCCTGCTCCTTATTATTTTCCAATTTCACCTTGCAAACCCTTCATAGTCCATCAAAATTCTGTTCATGCACATTTGCCTCCCAGGTGGTGTGTTGTGAGGTGACACAATGATTACCTATATGTTGCATAAATACTAGGAGCCCCAGTGTTGTCATCCTATACCTCATATATTGGCTTTGCTTACACAAAGGTCTGAGCCCCAGCAAATATTGTTTAATGTTTACTACAAACAAAATTTGATCACATTCAAATAAATAACAATACTCTGGTGCAGTAGTGGACTGAACTACTCCAGGACTATGTCATATGGATGGAGGATGCTGGCAAATCCGCACATCTCTGCCACAACTCAGATCTTACAATGATCATAGTATGAAGACTCCTAGGTGGAAGATTGGTGCCAGGTACTTAATACTAAATGGGCTGCAGCAATGAACCATTAGATTGGTGCCAGGTACTTAATAAGCCACAGTCTCTCAAGTCCAGACAGTGGGTGGGCTGCCCACTGTTACATCCTGGGGAGTGCAAAGCCACAGTCTCTCAAGTCCAGACAGTGGGTGGGCTGCCCACTGTTACATCCTGGGGAGTGCAAAGCCACAGTCTCTCAAGTCCAGACAGTGGGTGGGCTGCCCACTGCTCAATCCTGGGGAGTGCAAAGCCACAGTCTCACAAGTCCAGACAGTGGGTGGGCTGCCCACTGTTACATCCTGGGGAGTGCAAAGCCACAGTCTCACAATTCCAGACAGTGGGTGGGCTGCCCACTGTTACATCCTGGGGAGTGCAAAGCCACAGTCTCTCAAGTCCAGACAGTGGGTGGGCTGCCCACTGTTACATCCTGGGGAGTGCAAAGTCACAGTCTCACAAGTCCAGACAGTGGGTGGGCTGCCCACTGTTACATCCTGGGGAGTGTAAAGCCACAGTCTCACAAGTCGAGACAGTGGGTGGGCTGCCCACTGTTACATCCTGGGGAGTGCAAAGCCACAGTCTCTCAAGTGGATAACAGTCTCCACTGGTTATGGAGGGGGCCTGGTGCCCAGAGTGCCTCGTGCAGCCCTGCCCGACACAGATGCGGGCCAGCCCCTGCAGCTCATGGGCCAGCGGTGCTTGAGATGAAGGGCCCAGTGCAGCGGTGCTTGAGACGGCGGTGCCCAGTTCAGCGGTGCTTGAGACAGCGGTGCCCAATGCAGCGGTGCTTGAGATGAAGGGCCCAGTTCAGCGGTGCTTGAGACGGCGGTGCCCAGTTCAACGGTGCTTGAGATGAAGGGCCCAGTGCAGCGGGGCTTGAGACGGTGGTGCCCAGTGCAGCGGTGCTTGAGATGAATGGCCCAGTTCAGCAGTGCTTGAGACGGCGGTGCCCAGTGCAGCGGTGCTTGAGATGAAGGGCCCAGTGCAGCGGTGCTTGAGATGAAGGGCCCAGTTCAGCGGTGCTTGAGACGGCGGTGCCCAGTTCAGCGGTGCTTGAGACAGCAGTGCCCAGTTCAGCGGTGCTTGAGACGGCGGTGCCCAGTGCAGCGGTGCTTGAGATGAAGGGCCCAGTGCAGCGGTGCTTGAGATGAAGGGCCCTGTTCAGCTGTACTTGAGACGGCGGTGCCCAGTTCAGCGGTGCTTGAGACGGCGGTACCCAGTTCAGCGGTGCTTGAGATGAAGGGCCCAGTGCAGCGGTGCTTGAGATGAAGGGCCCAGTGCAGCAGTGCTTGAGATGGCGGTGCCCAGTTCAGCGGTGCTTGAGACGGCAGTGCCCAGTGCAGCGGTGCTTGAGATGAAGGGCCCAGTGCAGCGGTGCTTGAGATGAAGGGCCCAGTTCAGCGGTGCTTGAGACGCCGGTGCCCAGTTCAGCAGTGCTTGAGACGGCGGTACCCAGTGCAGCGGTGCTTGAGATGAAGGGCCCAGTGCAGCGGTGCTTGAGATGAAGGGCCCAGTTCAGCGGTACCTGAGATGGCGGTGCCCAGTTCAGCGGTGCTTGAGATGAAGGGCCCAGTGCAGCGGTACTTGAAACGGCGGTGCCCAGCGCAGCGGTGCTTGAGATGAAGGGCCCAATGCAGCAGTGCTTGAGATGAAGGGCCCAGTTCAGCGGTACCTGAGACGGCGGTGCCCAGTGCAGCGGTGCTTGAGATGAAGGGCCCAGTGCAGCGGTGCTTGAGATGAAGGGCCCTGTTCAGCTGTACTTGAGACGGCGGTGCCCAGTTCAGCGGTGCTTGAGACGGCGGTACCCAGTTCAGCGGTGCTTGAGATGAAGGGCCCAGTGCAGCGGTGCTTGAGATGAAGGGCCCAGTGCAGCGGTGCTTGAGATGGCGGTGCCCAGTTCAGCGGTGCTTGAGACGGCGGTGCCCAGTGCAGCGGTGCTTGAGATGAAGGGCCCAGTGCAGCGGTGCTTGAGATGAAGGGCCCAGTTCAGCGGTGCTTGAGACGGCGGTGCCCAGTTCAGCAGTGCTTGAGACGGCGGTACCCAGTGCAGCGGTGCTTGAGATGAAGGGCCCAGTGCAGCGGTGCTTGAGATGAAGGGCCCAGTTCAGCGGTACCTGAGACGGCGGTGCCCAGTGCAGCGGTGCTTGAGATGAAGGGCCCAGTGCATGGCAGACAGTGAAAAGCGCGACAGGTGCAACTGCACCCGTCGCACGGCCGCAACACCGCCGGCTCCATTAGGAGCCGGCTCCTGTGTTGCGGCCTCATTCCCGCTGGGCCGGCGGGCGCTAACATGGTTAGCGCCCGCCGGCCCAGCGGGAATGTTGGAATGAGGGCAGCGTTATTTTGGCCGCATGGCGGCCGCTTGGCGGTTCCCACCTGGCGGGCGGCTACCGCCGCCCGCCAAGGTAGGAATCACCCCCTGTGATGACAGGGGCCGTTTTTGTCATGGCTGAGGTGCTGACTGTAGTCCTATGACATGGACAGGGTGGGGGAGTTGGTGGAAAGAGGTTGAGTTTAGACAGGAAAAGCTTTTTAGGAGCAGTGGGACGGGTAGGTGTAGTGGGTATGGGAGTGGAGGAAGAGGTTGTGGTTGTAGGAGTTGTAAGTCTGGTGTCTTTGGGTGCAGGTGCTTGGGCTGGAGGCTGTTGTGAGGTGGATGGCTGTTGGGTGGGTGGCTGCCTGCGTTTGTGTATCTTGGAAGAGGGTGTCACAGACACACTGGGAGAGGACACAGGGGACATGTAAATGGCAGTGGGGGTGGTGACTGCACGTGTGCGGGGGGTTCTGGTGTGTGTGCTGCTGAGGGAAGTAGTGGCTGAAGATGTTGTGCATGCAGGTGTGAGTGGAGACGTGACAGGGAGGGAGGAGGGAGACGAGGAGAAGGGGAACACAGTGGAGGCAGTGGGTGTTGGTATGTCTGTATGTGGATGTTGCTTGTGTGAATGCCTGTGTGATGTGTGGTGCTTATGTCTGGCTGAGCTCCCCTTGGGTGTTGAGGTGTGTGCAGGCTGGTCTGATGGTGTGTCTGGGATAGGCAGAGGTACAGGTGATAGGGTATGGGTGGAGGAAGTTGGAGGGGGGAGGCTAGAGACAGGGACAATGGCTGCCATCAGTGCTGAGGCCAGAGTCTGGAACGATCGCTGAAGGGCAGCCTGACCAGAATGAATGCCCTCCAGGTATGCATTACTCTGGTGCACCTCCCTTTCTACACCCTGGATGGCATTCAAAATGGTAGACTGCCCAACAGTGAGCGTCCTCAGGAGGTCCATGACCTCCTCACTGAGGGCAGCAGGGGTGACTGGGGCAGGGCATGAGGTGCCTGGGGCGAAGGAGATGCCCACCTTCCTGGGTGAGCGGGCACGGGCCAAACGCTGAGGGGCTGCTGGGAGGGCGGTGCTGGTGCGGTGGGTGGCGGCTGTACCTGTTGTTGCGGGGGGCACAGATGTTGCCGCCACCACAAGGGAGCTCCCTTCAGAGGACGAGTCGGTGTCACTGATGTCTGCCCGAGTCCCCGCTGTGGAGCTCCCCTCGCCTTCCGTCCCACTGGTGAATTCGGAGTCCGTTGCATGGCCCTCCATGGCCATGTGGGATGCAGCTCCCTCATGCTCCGATGCCACTTCTCCTCCGCCTGATGATGCTAATGCACACATGAACAGGAAGACCACAAAAAAGGGGGTGGGGAGAATAAAGACATGTTGAGTGCATGCATTGGCGACACCGTTGGCGGACAGGACAGACACAGAAGCCCCCTGCACTACGCCGTTCACTTGGGGTCGACTATTCAATCAGTGGGACATGGCCTACAAGCCTATGGACGACATCTGCACACATAGATGACACAGGGCCATGAATAGCTGTACTTGCCACCCTACAGAGGTGGGGGGTGGGGGCACAGGGCCATGCCTTACGGAGGGGCCTAGCCTACTGAAATCGCCCTGGCCTAGGGATACCCACAGCCCTCCTCCCCCACCCAGACACCTCCACTGCACGCAAAGTCAACAGAATGAGAGTGTACTCACCCCCTTGTGTCTGCTGTGATGTCCTCATGCGCCCATCCAAATCGGGGTAGGCCACCTCCAGGATCCGGGACATCAGGGGGGTCAAAGTCCGACTGGCACCCCTCTCACGTTGGGAGGTCATCCCCAGCTGAGCCTCTGCCGTCTTCCGGCTCCAGTGGCGGATGTCCTCCCATCTCTTCCGGCAGTGGGTGCCCCGTCTGTGGTGAACCCCCAGGGTCCGGACGTCCTTGGCGATGGCACGCCAAATATCGATCTTCTGGTGGGCGCTGACCTATGTGAAATGTACAGGGGGAGAAGAATAGTCATCACCTTCTGCACCCTCAATGTGAGTGGCCCCCATCCCTACCCTTGCCATGTGGCACATGCTCTCACCGTTGTTTGATGCATGCCTCAATCGCTCCCCTCCCCACCATCTTTCATCTACCCCACTCAACACAGGCATAGCCCATAAAGCATGGTCCCAGTGTATTTACCTGTTTGTCTGGAGGACCGTAGAGTAGCGCGTACTGGGGGAGGACCCCATCCACAAGTTTATCCAACTCCTGAGCAGTGAAGGCAGGGGCCCTTTCCCCAGTCGCATGAGCCATTGTCTCTTCCAGACCGAGGTCACAGCAGCACTTGCAGTGTAGGTCCTCTCCTGTCGAAGATCAGGTATCGAGTGATTAAGCAGATAGAAAATGGCGGTCACGCCAGCGGCGGTGCGTACCGCGACCGCCGGTGCACATCGTCATTGGCTCCTGAGACCCATAGGGTTCAATGTTAACCAATGCTGCTTTGCGCCGCGGTCTTCGACCGCCTACCGCCACGGTGTGCCACGCCAGCGCATTTACCTCACATCCCATTGTTGCACTTCACAGGTCAGGCAGCCGCCATTTCAGGGGCCCACATGGCTTACTTTTTACTGCGTCACACATACCTAGGCCTTGCATCAACACCCATACAAACCATTCAATAGATTGAGTATTGTGTTATGTGCAAGCTGTGGTTACGTACCTGTGGGTTGATTGACTCTGTGCTCGCTGTTGTCCTTCATAGGCAACATCCGCAGGGACATGCGAGGAGATGGAGGAATCCTCCGGTGTACAGACCGCTGGTGGACCTGTCGACAATGGAGGAAAGACATGTCATACTGACATACAGGCTTGACCGAGCCACTATTCATGAACTGTGTGCCCAGCTGGAGCCAGACCTGATGTCACCAATCCGCCAACCTACAGGGATCCCCCCTCTAGTGCAGGTGCTGTCAGTGCTCCATTTCCTATCAAGTGGGTCATTTCAAACAACAGTGGCCATATCATCAGGGATGTCCCAGCCTATGTTTTCCAAGGTGTTGTCCAGAGTGTTGTCTGCCCTGCTGAAACACATGCGCAGCTACATCGTTTTCCCTGAGGTGGAGGATTTGCCTACAGTGAAGGGTGATTTCTATGCCCTTGGACATATCCCCAACATCATAGTTGCCATTGATGGGACCCATGTGGCTTTGGTCCCCCCCACAGGAGTGAACAGGTGTACAGAAACAGGAAGAGTTATCATTCGATGAATGTGCAGATGGTGTGTTTGGCAGACCAGTACATCTCCCATGTTAATGCCAAGTTCCCTGGTTCAGTGCATGACGCGTACATCATGCGGAATAGCAGCATCCCTTACGTGATGGCTCAACTCCAGAGGCACCGTGTGTGGCTAATTGGTGACTCTGGTTACCCCAACCTGTCATGGCTACTGACCCCAGTGAGGAATCCCAGGACAAGGGCAGAGGAACGGTACAATGAGGCCCATGGGCGAACTAGGAGGGTGATCGAGCGGACCTTCGGCCTCCTGAAGGCCAGGTTCCGCTGCCTCCATATGACATGTGGATCCCTATTCTACTCACCAAAGAAGGTGTGCCAGATCATCGTGGCCTGCTGTATGCTTCACAACCTGGCTTTGCGACAACAGGTGCCTTTTCTGCAGGAGGATGGTCCAGATGGTGGTGTTGTAGCAGCTTTGGAGCCTGTGGAGAGTGAAGATGAGGAAGCCGAAGAAGACGACATAGACAACAGGAACACAGTAATACAGCAGTATTTCCAATGACACACAGGTAAGAATACACACCGGCATATTACATATACTCAAACACTACTACCTCTCTACTGTCTGTCCTTTTCACCCAGTGTATGGTAACTGAGTTGTGACTTTCCCTTCCGATTTCAGAGATGTGGGCCCCACTGTGTGACATCTGCTTTGTTTCCCCATGGACTACAGCTGTGTGACATTGGTATGTTGGCATCACAATGTAAATAAGCATTTTGGCACGGTAATGTCTAATACATTTGTTCAAAATCACAGCCAGACTCCTGATTGTTTTGTGCAATAACTGTGTTTATTACAGTGCTCTATATTGGTGGGTGGTTGCAAATCAGTGAGGGATGATGGTGGAGGAATGTCCATGGCAGAGTCCAGACTATTTGTATCACAGGTGCATTGTCCAAATGCCTGTGGAAAGTGGAGCAGGGGCAGTTTAAGGATGGACAGGGTGACAATGTGGGACAGTGGGATGACAATCAGGGAGGTATCCTTTCCTGGCGGGGGTCTTGGCATCTTACTCTGTCTTCTTCCTGGATCTCAGGGACCGCTTGCGGGGTGGTTCTCCTTCTGCAGGGGGTGGGGTGCTGGTGGCCTGTTGGTCCTGTGGTTGGCCTCCTGTCCACTAGCGCCGGCAGAGGTGGTAGGCAGTTCTTGGTCCATGCTAGTGTCAGGGGCCCTTTGTTGTGCCACAGTGTCCCGCAATGTGGTGACTACCAGATTCAGAGCTTCTACAATGGTGCCCAGGGCGGAACTGATGGTTCGTAGTTCCTCCCTGAAACCCAAATACTGTTCCTCCTGCAGGAGCTGGATCTCCTGAAACCTGGCCAGTACCGTCTCCATCGTCTCCTGGGAATGATGGTAGGCTCCCATGATGGAGGAGAGGGCCTCGTGGAGAGTGGGTTCCCTGGGCCTGTCCCCCTCCCTGTCGCACAGCAGCCCTCCCAGTTCCCTTGTTTCCCTGGGCCTCTGTCCCCTGGACCGTGTGCCCACTACCACTGCCCCCAGGTCCCTGTTGTTGTTGGGGTGGTGGGTTAACCTGGGTGCCCTCTAGTGGTGGACACACCGCTGATTGACGTGTCCTGGGGACAGAGGGATGGGCCCGCTGGGTGGGTGCTGTGCTGGTGTTCCCAGAGGGGGGAAGGTCTGCTGTGGCCTGTGGCTGTCTGAGGGGAACCAACTGTCCCGAGGTCCCCGATGGGCCGGGCTGGTCATCTAGATCCAGGTCGACAGAGGTGCTGTCATCACTGTGGGCCTCTTCTGGGGGTGGAGTGGACATTTGTGGACCCTCCTTCGCGGTGACGTGGCGTTCGGCTCCTGCAGGTGTATAAAACCATGATTATTGCATCTGTGTGTGCCATAGTGTGCAATGGGTGGGTGCCCGTGTACCCCAGTGTTTGCATTCCTGTGTGGGGCCTTTTGTAACGGTGGTTTTGGGGGAATGGGGATGTGCAGTGGGCATGCTTTGGTGATGGGTGTCCATGCTTTGTGGTCGCATGCAGGGCTTGCGGTTGGGATGGGTGGGTTGTGATGGTGAGACATTTGCAAGGAGTAGGTGTGATGGGGGTGAGGGTGGGGGTATGAGTTGGCATGCTGGTGGGGTGGGGGGGATGAAGTAGTGAAGATGAGACTTACCAGAGTCCATTCCTCCAGATACTCCTGCGAGGCCCTCAGGATGCAGGATCGCCAAGACCTGCTCCTCCCATGTTGTAAATTCTGGGGGAGGAGGTGGTGGTCCGCCGCCAGTCCGCTGAACCGCGATGTTGTACCTGGATACCTTTGAACGCACCTTCCCCCGTAGGTCGTTCCACCGCTTTCTTATGCCATCCCTATTTCTTGGGTGCTGTCCCACCGCGTTGACCCTGTCGACTATTCTGCTCCATAGCTCCATCTTCCTGGCAATGGAGGTGTGCTGCACCTGTGTTCCGAAGAGCTGTGGCTCTACCCGTACGATTTCCTCCACCATGACCCTGAGTTCATCCTCAGAAAACCTGGGGTGTCTTTGCGGTGCCATGGGGTGGTGTGGGTGATGTGTGGGGTGGATTGTTTGGTGCTAAGTGTGGTGATGTGTATTGGTGTGTTGTGTGAAGTGCGTGCTAATATTGCTGGGTGATGGTAATATGCGCGTCTGGGTGCTCGGATCTCTATTTCTCTGTGCGTGGTCCCGATTCTCTAGGAGTGGAGGTTTGTGGGTGATGTGGGTGTGTGTTTTATATTTAATTGGGTGTGTGGGAGTGGTGTTTGTATGTGTATCAGGTGTGTGTATTTTGAATTGTCCAATGTGGCTGTGTTTTGTAAATGTGTGTGTATTTTGAGCGCGGCGGTGTGTACCGCCAATAGAATTCCGGGGTTGAAAGACCGCCGCTTGGATTCGTGTGTCGTGATTGTGTGGGCGTATTTCTGTTGGCGTGACGGTGTCGGTTTGGTTATCGCCAGTTTCTCGCCGGCCTTTGGTGTGGCGGACTTTTGTGGATGTCTGTATTATGGCGGTTTGCGTGTTGTGGGTCAGAATGACCGTGGCGGTTTACCGCGGCCGCGGCGGTATGTTGGCGGTCTTCTGACAGCGGTATCCACCTTTTAACGCCAAGCTTGTAATGACCCCCATAATGTATTAGATGTAAAGTTTGTGAGGACACAGATTGCTGTTCTTAGTTGTAAGAGACATCATATTCCGTCATTGTTTAGGTATATTGGGAAATGTAACTGTCATACATATTAAATAGCAGACGTTTGACAAAAGTATGACATTCGCCCTATACACACAGCTCACCCATGATATGGCGAGTCCCTTCATTCCACATGTGCAATGCCATCAACATTTATAATTGTTCACAATGTGTAAGACAACATATGAAAGAGTTGAGTGTATGGTGTATGCTGAAAGAAATGGGAAACCAAACCAAATTGCATTGCAGTATGAAATGCAGGACTGTTGTGGCACAGAAGTCACTAAGAAGTTACCCAAGGGGAGCATCAACCTCAGCTAGCCCACTCTGGATATCCTAATTACAGGTCCTGAAGTCTGCATACCCCAACATATCATACTGCAATAGGGTGTATGGGGCAGCTTTAGATTATGTTGGCCAACATATCCCCATTGCTTCTCATATTGTTAAACTTTTAAGATAATCGTACTTCTGTAATCTGTACAGACTAGCATTGTGAAGATTGTGTTTGACTGTGCGGGTGATTTGGATATCCAGCACATTTACTTCGGAGAAGCATGTAAACAACAGGGTATTATCAACGTCTTGAGGAGTACCCTGCCTATGAATATGAGGGGGTTAGTAGTCCAGAATATCACAGAATAATAAAGGTTTGATGTAACTCTAGTTATGTTTTGCCAATATTGTTTATGTGGCCTAGGAGCCAATTGAAAATACTAATATGGGAATATATGTCTCCCAAGCAAATCCTACCTGAGAGAACTTGTTCATTTCCTTTACCATCAAAGCTATATATGGAACAACCAATGTTTACACTTTGCCAGTACCCAATCCAGAACCAGCACTAAGGGGGTTATTACAACTTTGGAGGAGGTGTTAATCCGTCCCAAAAGTGATGGTAAAGTGACGGATATACCACCAGCCGTATTACGAGTCCATTATATCCTATGGAACTCGTAATACGGCTGGTGGTATATCCGCCACTTTACGGTCACTTTTGGGACGGATTAACACCTCCGCCAAAGTTGTAATAACCCCCTAAATCTTCTCAGGGTTTGCAAAAGGTGATGAATAGACACATTTAGATTCTAAAACAAAACTTGTTTTGGAACCATACTTTACCATTTTGGTCCTCATTATGACCCTGGTTGTCTTAAGACTGTCAGGATCGCAGTGGCAGTTGGACCGCAGCCAGTGTGGCAGTCAGATCACCACATTACAACTGTGGCACTACCGTCAGACTGCCAACACTGCCACTTTTCTGCCACAGGGCAGACTGGTGGTCCTAATTGGCCAGGGCAGCGCTGCAAGCAGCACTGCCCTAGGGATTACGACTCCCCTCTCCTGCAGCGGTTTCATGTCATGAAACAGCTGACGGAGACAGGGTGCAATGCCCATGCACTTAGCATGGGGAATGCAGGGCCCCTTTGGCCAGTCCCGTCACAAAGTTAACTGTCTGCCTTTCAGACAGTGAACTTTGCGATGGGTGCACATGCACACTATGCACTACAGCATTGCCACTAGCTCTATTATGAGTCGGTGACAATTCTGTAGGCTGTTTCCTGCTGGGCCGCCCATTGACCCAGAGGGAAACTCTTAAGATGGCCGATGGGTAGGCGGCAGCATTGGCGGCAACATACCTGTCGGGACTTCGACAGACAGGCTTTTACGTCTGCCAAAGTCATAGTCAACCCCTATATGTATAGTTCTATGCACAAGTATCCTCCAGTTTGGCAAGACATTTTTGAGGTGGATCAGAATCCCTCTTTTGCGAATGCACACAGAAACACTCATAGTCAAAGATCCTGTAATTATACCCTTTATATCAGAAACAACACCCCCAGTGCAGAATATGGCCAATGGTATGTTATATAGCTGTGACTAAAAAGTTATGTCTAAATACCTTCTGATGCAGGATTACTTAAGGTGTCAAGTTGCACTACATCATAAGGGCAGTGTTTGCCCAAACACTCAAAATAGATACAATAATTGCAACTCAATTTATCCTTAGTATTCATTGTGTTTAGTACACATTATTATGTGTTAATACAATTGCAACTAGCATTTATGTTGATCCACATCATAAATTACAAAAGGTCATACAAATTAGCTCCCATAATTTGTAGCTAACTCATGAAATTCTGTTATATTGGCAGTTTGTTTTAAGGGAAAGTGTTTGTTTGTGCACACAGATAGGGCTTGTGTTGATTGTTTGTTCTCTCTCATTTATGCAGCTCTGTGTTGTAAGCGACCATGAATCAATGTTTGTCTATACATTTAAAAAAAAATGATTTTGTTTTAAGAAATTACCTATTACACAGGGTCTTATTAACAAATATTTTGCTTGGGTGTAGTGTGCAATTAGCCAAATTAAATGCTCCTACCTCTCCCATCAAAATTACCTACCCTACCTTTTCCAGACACATTCAAAAATAATGTCTAGCAACTAACTATATAAAAATATCTCAACTAACCCCTAAAGCCCCAAACAAACAATAAACAATCATTTAAACCTACTATCTTTACAACTACAATGCTCAATATTCACTGGATAACACACTCCTAAAGGACTCAGACAGCTATAGTTCACAAGACACACAAATCTGTCAGCCAGCCACTCTTAATCTAAACAACCATCAGCATCTTCCAAACACACCTAAGAGAAGCTAAACTTGTAACATGTTTCATGCCAGTCACAACCTTTGCTTCATTCCTGGGATGTAACATGATGATTTGCATATTAATGCCTCATTCTTCTGATGCAATACCATGCCATGTAGCAAATGTTTGCATGATGAGGCTTCATCAAAATGATTCAGTATCATGCAAATGATGTGAATGGCTCTGCATGTCCCAATAAAAGCAATATGCTAGAAGTTATTTAAAAACATTGAAAAATGAATATGAAAATACTTAAAACTTTCTTTTAAATGTAGGTATTTTTCAACCTGCACACAGTTAGCTTTTAGGTAATGTCTGTATAACTTTATAATTTATATATATTAGTTAATCATAGTTAAAGACTAAGAATAAAATAGCTCTACGTGTATTTGCCTACATATATGTTTTCAACTACTTAGGATGTTTTATATATTATACCATTTACGTTCAATACACAATGACAAAGAGGTATATGTGTGAACATTTAAAGTGGTTGATATGTGTCCTATCAACAATATGCTTGTGTAACTTCTATTCAAATACGTAATGATGTCTTTACACTGTGATGTCTGTTATTTTTTAGGAAAACATAATTGATGTGACTATTATGAGTCAGATAGACTATACACCATTTGTCATGTGTGTTTACCATCATTCTAGGAATACGTCATGCAAAAAGAATATGATAACATTCTATGGGGGTCATTCTGACCCTGGCGGTAAAAACCGCCAGGGCCGCGAACGACGGAAAGCACCGCCAACAGGCTGGTGGTGCTTCCTGGGCCATTCCGACCGCGGCTGTAAAGCCGCAGTCGGAAAACCGGGTCTGGCGGTTTACCGCCGGATTAACCCCGGCTGGCCGAATCCTCCATGGTGGCGCTGCAAGCTGCTAGCGACTGCCGCCCGCCGCGGTTAGAATCAGGCCCTATGTTTTTTTCAAATTACTTTATAACATTTACTATTGATTCACGCATTACAGCAACATAAATGTCTTTGCTGCATTGCAAGAAAGAGAGAGGCATAAATGCTACATCAATACAAAATGTGTATGCTTTTCAAATCAGTTACTATGCTCCAACATGATCACCCTTGCACCATGGTGCAAGTGTCAATGTGTCAACAAAATGGCCACCTAGGTTTACATTCCAGCACCCTTTTCTATATGTATTCTAGAATCTAGGACACATTGAAAGAGGAAATAAGGAGAAGAAATATGTGTATGTATCTTCTTTTTGCCTCACTGTGGAAGGGTTAGTAGGCTGATATGTTTCTAGTCTTCCATTTCTTAGTACATCTGAGAATGTTTAAACATCCATGTATGAATGCATGGAAATACTCATTCTCCACCCATGGAAAGCATTCCCAATTGTATGATTGTACATTTACTATATGAAACACTTTAATGATGCAACAAAGGAATGCTACACATCAATAATAATTTTGTAAGCATCCCTGCAGAATGCTACACTGCATGATTTGTTGGACTTCTAGGCATAAAGGTACAGGAGGCAGCAGGAAAGCCACATATATGTGAACTATGAGCTGCCTGCCTTTCATATAACACAATAAAGCAACTGTGTTTGGTGCAATATATTGTGTCTACGTTATTTTAATCTTGTCCCACCTGTATTTTTGAAAAAGAACTGGGCATGGTATGTATATCTCAATTCCACTATGATGCTTACATTAGTATGCTGTGTTGCAGAAGATACATATATAGTTGTTAGTGAGTACATAATATGCAGTTTGAAATTATGATTACTAATATGTTAAATACAAATTATGACATTACTAATTTCAAGTTTGCATAGATGTGTATGTGTGACAACATTATCAATCACAGTCCAAGGATAAAGTTGTTTGTAGAAAGTACATTAGTTATAATATTATCCAAACGTAAACAATTCAATCTTCAATAGGAAGGCAATAGCAGTCACATTGCATAAGTTTTTGGTTAATTATTTATTTACATGTGTATAATATAGGTAATCATTTTCACAATCATGTTAATATGAAACCCATAGCCGAATGAGTAGTAGTTTATTTTTTTTCAAATGTAACTTAATAAACAGATGCATGTTTGTGTTTCTGAGCACAATTTATACACTAATTCTACCATAAAAGCATGTGTACTTATATATCATCATTGCTAAAAGAAAAACAAAGACATATTACTCATGAACAAAATAAAGGTTCTATGTTTTATACATAGGCAGTGTGCTCCCTTTCTTTGTAATTTTGTCTTTGGACGGCTCCCTTGAGCCACGGCTGACGAGCCTTGGGAGGCACCTGTGCGCCATGAGTGGTACATAAACCTGAGAAAACATTTGGCGGCATTTCAAGCAAGCCCCAATACCATGCTGCTCCCTGCTGATGATGGGCTAAACCCAGAAACACGTGTACAGGGATAAACAGCACTTGCTTCGCCTACAGAGGTGAAAGACTTTATTACTTTCGGAATGGACTACGAATTCGACTGCATTTACCATGATGCATTGGGGTTGGACTTTGTTGCTGGAGTGTAGGCAGTGTGCTCCCTTTCTTTGTAATTTTGTCTTTGGACGGCTCCCTTGAGCCACGGCTGACGAGCCTTGGGAGGCACCTGTGCACCATGAGTGGTACATAAACCTGAGAAAACATTTGGCGGCATTTCAAGCAAGCCCCTATACCATGCTGCTCCCTGCTGATGATGGGCTAAACCCAGAAACACGTGTACAGGGATAAACAGCACTTGCTTCGCCTACAGAGGTGAAAGACTTTATTACTTTCGGAATGGACTACGAATTCGACTGCATTTACCATGATGCATTGAGGTTGGACTTTGTTGCTGGAGTGTAGGCAGTGTGCTCCCTTTCTTTGTAATTTTGTCTTTGGACAGCTCCCTTGAGCCACGGCTGACGAGCCTTGGGAGGCACCTGTGCGCCATGAGTGGTACATAAACCTGAGAAAACATTTGGCGGCATTTCAAGCAAGCCCCTATACCATGCTGCTCCCTGCTGATGATGGGCTAAACCCAGAAACACGTGTACAGGGATAAACAGCACTTGCTTCGCCTACAGAGGTGAAAGACTTTATTACTTTCGGAATGGACTACGAATTCGACTGCATTTACCATGATGCATTGGGGTTGGACTTTGTTGCTGGAGTGTAGGCAGTATGCTCCCTTTCTTTGTAATTTTGTCTTTGGACGGCTCCCTTGAGCCACGGCTGACGAGCCTTGGGAGGCACCTGTGCGCCATGAGTGGTACATAAACCTGAGAAAACATTTGGCGGCATTTCAAGCAAGCCCCTATACCATGCTGCTCCCTGCTGATGATGGGCTAAACCCAGAAACAAGTGTACAGGGATAAACAGCACTTGCTTCGCCTACAGAGGTGAAAGACTTTATTACTTTCGGAATGGACTACGAATTCGACTGCATTTACCATGATGCATTGGGGTTGGACTTTGTTGCTGGAGTGTAGGCAGTGTGCTCCCTTTCTTTGTAATTTTGTCTTTGGACGGCTCCCTTGAGCCACGGCTGACGAGCCTTGGGAGGCACCTGTGCACCATGAGTGGTACATAAACCTGAGAAAACATTTGGCGGCATTTCAAGCAAGCCCCTATACCATGCTGCTCCCTGCTGATGATGGGCTAAACCCAGAAACACGTGTACAGGAATAAACAGCACTTGCTTCGCCTACAGAGGTGAAAGACTTTATTACTTTCGGAATGGACTACGAATTCGACTGCATTTACCATGATGCATTGGGGTTGGACTTTGTTGCTGGAGTGTAGGCAGTGTGCTCCCTTTCTTTGTAATTTTGTCTTTGGATGGCTCCCTTGAGCCACGGCTGACGAGCCTTGGGAGGCACCTGTGCGCCATGAGTGGTACATAAACCTGAGAAAAAATTTGGCGGCATTTCAAGCAAGCCCCTATACCATGCTGCTCCCTGCTGATGATGGGCTAAACCCAGAAACACGTGTACAGGGATAAACAGCACTTGCTTCGCCTACAGAGGTGAAAGACTTTATTACTTTCGGAATGGACTACGAATTCGACTGCATTTACCATGATGCATTGGGGTTGGACTTTGTTGCTGGAGTGTAGGCAGTGTGCTCCCTTTCTTTGTAATTTTGTCTTTGGACGGCTCCCTTGAGCCACGGCTGACGAGCCTTGGGAGGCACCTGTGCGCCATGAGTGGTACATAAACCTGAGAAAACATTTGGCGGCATTTCAAGCAAGCCCCTATACCATGCTGCTCCCTGCTGATGATGGGCTAAACCCAGAAACAAGTGTACAGGGATAAACAGCACTTGCTTCGCCTACAGAGGTGAAAGACTTTATTACTTTCGGAATGGACTACGAATTCGACTGCATTTACCATGATGCATTGGGGTTGGACTTTGTTGCTGGAGTGTAGGCAGTGTGCTCCCTTTCTTTGTAATTTTGTCTTTGGACGGCTCCCTTGAGCCACGGCTGACGAGCCTTGGGAGGCACCTGTGCGCCATGAGTGGTACATAAACCTGAGAAAACATTTGGCGGCATTTCAAGCAAGCCCCTATACCATGCTGCTCCCTGCTGATGATGGGCTAAACCCAGAAACACGTGTACAGGGATAAACAGCACTTGCTTCGCCTACAGAGGTGAAAGACTTTATTACTTTCGGAATGGACTACGAATTCAACTGCATTTACCATGATGCATTGGGGTTGGACTTTGTTGCTGGAGTGTAGGCAGTGTGCTCCCTTTCTTTGTAATTTTGTCTTTGGACGGCTCCCTTGAGCCACGGCTGACGAGCCTTGGGAGGCACCTGTGCGCCATGAGTGGTACATAAACCTGAGAAAACATTTGGCGGCATTTCAAGCAAGCCCCTATACCATGCTGCTCACTGCTTATGATGGGCTAAAGCCAGAAACACATGTACAGGGATAAACAGCACTTGCTTCGCCTACAGAGGTGAAAGACTTTATTACTTTCGGAATGGACTACGAATTCGACTGCATTTACCATGATGCATTGGGGTTGGACTTTGTTGCTGGAGTGTAGGCAGTGTGCTCCCTTTCTTTGTAATTTTGTCTTTGGACGGCTCCCTTGAGCCACGGCTGACGAGCCTTGGGAGGCACCTGTGCGCCATGAGTGGTACATAAACCTGAGAAAACATTTGGCGGCATTTCAAGCAAGCCCCTATACCATGCTGCTCCCTGCTGATGATGGGCTAAACCCAGAAACACGTGTACAGGGATAAACAGCACTTGCTTCGCCTACAGAGGTGAAAGACTTTATTACTTTCGGAATGGACTACGAATTCGACTGCATTTACCATGATGCATTGGGGTTGGACTTTGTTGCTGGAGTGTAGGCAGTGTGCTCCCTTTCTTTGTAATTTTGTCTTTGGACGGCTCTCTTGAGCCACGGCTGACGAGCCTTGGGAGGCACCTGTGCGCCATGAGTGGTACATAAACCTGAGAAAACATTTGGCGGCATTTCAAGCAAGCCCCTATACCATGCTGCTCCCTGCTGATGATGGGCTAAACCCAGAAACACGTGTACAGGGATAAACAGCACTTGCTTCGCCTACAGAGGTGAAAGACTTTATTACTTTCGGAATGGACTACGAATTCGACTGCATTTACCATGATGCATTGGGGTTGGACTTTGTTGCTGGAGTGTAGGCAGTGTGCTCCCTTTCTTTGTAATTATGTTTTATACATAGTAAGAATACATTGTGTTCTCCCTAACTATATATTTTATTGTCAACATCCATGCCCTCAATTTTACCAAAAAGGAAAGCTAGTAATGTCAAAATACATTTAAAAAAAGAAAATCACAACATTGTTTGCAGAACATAAATATCAAATTATGGATATTACCATTAGGCAAAAGGGATGCATCATGACAAGAAAAGATGAGCAAAATAACAAACATGACACCAACATAGGAATGCAGTTGAATGTGAATTAGATGGTATGATGACATACACAAGACTAAACACAAAGACTATTCACTAATGCACATCTCACTATTATGTATCCAAAACTGGGAAACACTACATTTTCATCCTCTAATTATAGTGCTGCCACCTCTTCTTGTGGTTCTGCTAACAGGGGAGACTCAGGCATACTTTTACATGCCCCAAATGTAGGATCAGCAGAGGTAGAAGACATAGGACCCAATTATCAGTGAACATTCATGAGTGCAATAAAGGCTGCACATATACCCCTGGCAAGTGTGTGCTGATTTTGAAAAACAGCAATGATTTTGCTATTGAGGGCACTCATAGCTGGCATGAAGGTATCCATGTTGGCATCCATTCTATTACCATTTGCCTTCAGTCAATGATATAAGGACTGAATGGAGGAACTGATGGCTCTTAGTTGGCTGACTACATCACTAGTGCTTGATGAAGAAGCCTGTTGTCCTTTTGTCTTCTCCGTCATTACACCAACAATGTCAGTTAAGGAGACATCAATTTCATGGAGCCAAGAATGGGTATCTAGTGCAGTCTCTGTAAAGACTTCATCGGGGCTGAGCAACCTCCGGGATAATTCTAGAGTGTCCAATAAGGTGCCAATCCCAACTTGACTTCTTCCAACATGGGCTGATGTACCCCGAACTAGTATGTGCTCAAACTGGACTTTAGCATTTTCTTGATCTATGAGAAAGAGCCTGGGTTGGTTCAGTTGGATACACAACATCATCTTCTTCCCTTGCCAAGACTGGAAGAGTACTTATAATTGTTTCCAGGAGTTGGCTGAAGGTGTCTTCATCCATGGATGGCAGGTAGGAGTTGACATTTCGATCTACATCAATGAGAGGCTGTTGGTGAGGAGATCTTGGTCTTACCTCTGAAACATTAATTTGACAAAAGTATTATTCATTTTTAAAATGCTTATAGATTTTAATTGACATATATTTAATAAAAAAATACTTTTACAATGTCCACACATTATAAAAAAAAGTGTAACAACACATAGCACTTTTATGACATTCCAGTCTAGTCAACAAGTAACATTCTTTGAGGGTCAAATTATTTCAAATAGTTATAGCTTTATGATGTGCTGTCTGTATTGAAAAACAACATGGCAATATGTTTCACACTTCCATTTTATGTTTAAACATTATAAGTTTGCTAACATTTCCAACGTATTGTCAGTTTAGGATGATAAACCATTATGGGGGTCATTCTGACCTCGGCGGTAAAAGGCCCTTACCGCCGGTCAGAAGTCCGCCATTATACCGCCGCGGCCGCGGTAAACCGCCACGGTCATTCTGACCTCCAACTGGCAAACCGCCAAAAACCCGACATCCACGGAAGGCCGCCTCATCAACGGGCAGCGATAAACTGGAGATGACCAAACCTCCACCGTCACGCCAACAGAAATACGCTCATGCGATTACGACCCACGAATCCACGCGGCGGTCTTTCAACCGCGGTATTCCATTGGCGGTACACACCGCCGCGCTCAAAATACACACACACATACAAACCACAGCCACATTGGACAATTCAAAATACACACACCTGATACACATACACACACCACTCCCACACACCCATCACCATGTAAAACACACACCCACATCACCCACAAACCCCCACAAATCGAAATTCAGAGACAAGGCGCAATACACAGAGAGAGAGCACAGGGAACGCAAACCACAACACACACAGGAACCCAACATCATCACCCACACCACATCTACGCACACATCACCACACACCACCACTCACATCACCACAAACACCACCCCACACCTCATCCACACAACCCCATGGCACCCCAAAGACACCCCAGGTTCTCGGACCAAGAACTCAGGGTCATGGTGGAGGAAATAATAAGGGTAGTGCCCCAGCTCTTAGGCACACAGGTGCAGCACACCACAATGGCCAGGAAGGCGGAGCTATGGCAAAGGATCGTCGACAGGGTCAACGCTGTGGGACAGCATCCCAGAAATCGGGAAGACATCCGAAAGCGCTGGAACGACCTACGGGGGAAGGTGCGCTCGATGGTGTCAAGATACAACATCGCTGTGCAGAAGACTGGCGGCGGACCCCCACCCACTCCACCCGAATTCACAGCATGGGAACAAGAGGTCTTTAACATCCTGCATCCTGACGGCCTGGCTGGAGTAGCCGGAGGAATGGACTCTGGTAAGTCTAATCTCAACTACTTCACCCCCCCAACCACCAGCATGCCAACCCACACCCCCACCCTCACCCCCAACCCCCCAGCACACATCCTCCCTGCCTATGTCTCACCAGCACAACCCACCCAACCCAACACCAAACCCTGAATGCCAACACAAACCATGGACACCCATCACCTATGCATGACCACTGCACATACCCATCCCCCCCCACAAACCACCCTCACATCTCCTCCCACAAGGGAATGCCAGCACTGGGGGACAAGGGCACCCACAAATCGCATGCAATAACCATACTCTTTTACCCCTGCAGGGCCCGAACGCCAACACACCGGCCAGGAGGGTCCAGATTTGTCCATCCCACCCCCAGAACAGGCCCCTAGTGATGACAGCAGCTCTGTCGACCTAGAACCTGATGACCAGCCCGGACCATCGGGGACCTCTGGACAGTCGGTTCCCCACACACAGACACAAGCCACAGCAGACCTAACCCCCTCTGGGAATATCAGCACAGCTCCCACCCAGCGGGCCCATGCCTCTGTCTCCAGGACGCGTCAATCAGCGGTGTGTCCGCCACTACAGGGCACCCAGGCTGACCCACCACCCCAACAACAACAGGGACCTGGGGGCAGTGGTAGTGGGCACACCGTCCAGGGGACAGAGGCCCTGGGAAACAGGGGAACTGGGAGGGCTGCAGTGCGACGGGGGGAGGACAGGCCCAGGGAACCCACTCTCCAAGAGGCCCTCACCACCATCATGGGAGCATACCACCACTCCCAGGAGACGATGGCGACGGTACTGGCCAGGTTCCAGGAGATCCAGGCACAGCAGGAGGAACGGTACATGGGGTTCAGAGACGAACTCAGGAACATCGGTTCCTCAATGGAGACCATCGTCCTGGCCCTCAACCAGATAGTCACCACATTGCGGGACCATGTGGCACCCCAAAGGGCCCCTGTCACTAGCCTGGACCAGGAACAGCCTACCACCTCCGCCGGCGCTAGTGGACAGGAGGCCCCCACACAACGACAGGCCACCAGAACCCCACCTCCTGCTGAAGAACAACCACCCCGCAAGAGGAACCTGAGATCACAAAAGAAGACAGAGTATGATGCCAAGACCCCCACCAGCATAAGATACCCCCTGATGTCATCCCACTGTCCCACATTGTCACCCTGTCCAACCTTAAACAGCCCCTGCTCCATCCTTCCACAGGCATATGGACAATGCACCTGTGAAACTGAGAACTGGACTCTGCCATGGACATTACTCCACCCCCACCCATCACCGTTTTACTATCATGGACCTATATGTAGCACTAAAAATAAATCACTAATTGCACTTCAAAAATCTGGAGTCAGCTTGTATTCTTAACAAATGTATTACACATAACGGTTCAATAATGTTCAGTTACATTGTGATGACAACATACCAATGTCAATGAGCTTTAGTCCATCGGCAAACAAAGCAGAAGTCACGCAGTGGGTCATACAGCTCTGAAAAGTGAAGGGAAAATGAAAAATCTGTTAAAAGGAACTGGGGGAAACACAGAAAGTAGAGATGCAGGAGGCCTGAAGTAAATGTAAAATGGTGTGGGTGATTCTTACCTGTGTGCTACTGAAAGTACTGTTGTATAACTGTGTCCCTGTTGTCCGTGTCGTCCCCGTCGTCTTCCTCCTCTTCACTCTCCACAGGCTCCACAGCTGCTACAACACCACCATCTGGACCATCCTCCTGCAGGAAAGGCACCTGGCGTCGCAATGCAAGATTGTGAAGCATACAGCAGGCCACAATGATCTGGGACACCTTCTTTGGTGAGTACATTAGGGATCCACCTGTCATATGCAAGCACCTGAACCTGGCCTTCAGGACCCCGAAGGTCCTTTCTATGATCCTGCTAGTTCGCCCATGGGCCTCATTGTACCGTTCCTCTGCCCTGGTCCGGGGATTCCTCACTGGGGTCAATAGCCAAGGCAGGTTGGGGTAACCAGAGTCACCTATTAGCCACACACGTTGTCTCTGTAGCTCTTCCATCACATAAGGGATGCTGCTATTTTGCATAACATACGTGTCATGCACTGACCCAGGGAACTTGTCATTTACATGGGAGATGTACTGGTCAGCCAAACAGACCACCTGCACATTCATCGAATGGTAATTTTTTATGTTTCTGTACACCTGCTCATTGTCTTTTGGGGGTACTAAAGCCACATGGGTCCCATCAATGGCACCAATGATGTTGGGGATATGTCCAAGGGCATAGAAATCACCCTTCACAGTGGCCAAATCACCCTCCTCAGGGAAAACAATGTAGCTCCGCATGTATTTCATCAGGGCAGACAACACTCTGTACAAAATCTTAAAAAACATAGGCTGAGACATCCCTGATGACATGGCCACTGTTGTCTGAAAAGACCCACTTGCCAAAAAATGGAGGACTGACAGAACCTGCACCAGAGGGGGAATTCCTGTGGGTTGGCGGATGAGGGACATCAGGGCTGGCTCCAGCTGGGCGCACAGTTCATGTATAGTGGCTCGGTCAAGTCGGTATCGAAGTATAATATGTCGTTCTTCCATTGTCGACAGGTCCAGCAGCGGTCGGTACACGGGAGGATTCCTCCTTCTCCTCGCAAGTCCCAGCGGACGGTGCCTAGGAAGGACAACATGGAGTACAGAGTCAAGCAACCCACAGGTACGTAACCACAGCTTGCACAGTACATGAATCGCTATGCATTGAATGGCTTGTATGAGTGGCAATGCAAGGCCTAGGCCTGTGTGACGCAGTAGAAATTAAGCCATGTGGGCCCTTGAAATGGCGGCTGCCTGACCTGAGAAGTGTGACAGTGGGATGTGAGGTCAATGCGCTGGCGTGGCACACCGTGGCGGTCGAAGACCGCTGTGCGAAGCCGCATTGGTTAACATTGAACCCTATGGGTTTCAGGAGCCAAGTGCCAAGGTGCGCCGGCGGTCGCGGTACGCACCGCCGCGGCACGCATCGCTGCGGGCGTGACCGCCATTTTCTATCTGATTAATCACTCGAGACCTGATCATCCACAGGAGAGGACCTATACTGCAAGTGCTGCTGTGACCTCGGTCTGGAAGAGACAATGGCTGCTGCGACTGGGGAAAGGGCCCCTGCCTTCACTTCTGAAGAGTTGGAGAAACTTGTGGATGGGGTCCTCCCCCACTATGCGCTACTCAACGGTCCTCCAGACCAACAGGTAAGTACACTGGGTGCACGTTGAATGGGCTATGCCTGGGTTGTGTATGGTGGATGTAAGATGGTGGGGTGGGGAGAGAATGAGTAGTGCAAGGCACGACAGATGAGAGCATGTGCCACAAGGCAAGGTTGGGGAGGGGGGGCAATCACATCTAACATGCAGAAAAATGATGATATTTCCTATTCCACCCTTTACATGTCAAATAGGTCAGCGCCCATCAGAAAGTCGACATTTGGCGTGCCATCGCCAAGGAAGTCCGGGCCCTGGGGGTCCACAACAGACGGGGCACCCACTGCCGAAAGAGGTGGGAGGACATCCGCCGCGGGACCAGGAAGACCGCCGAGTCACTGCTGGGGATGGCCTCCCAACCTAGGAGGGGTGCCAGTCGTACCCTGACCCCCCTGATGTCCCGGATCCTGGCGGTGGCCTACCCCGATTTGGATGGGAGCGTGAGGACATCACAGCAGACACAAGGGGGTGAGTACCAGCACATTCTGCTATCTTTACGTGCAGTGGAGGCGTCTGGGTGGGGGAGGAGGGCTGTGGGTGACGTTAGGCCAGGGCGCTTTCTGTAGTGTAGTCCCCTCCTTTAGGCATGGCCCTGTGCCCCCGCCCCCCACCTCTGTAGGGTGCCAAGTACAGCAATCGATGGTCCAGCATCACCCATGTGCGCATTTGTTGTCCATAGGCCTGTTGGCCTAGTCACAAGTACTGAGTAATGTACCCCGATTGCGCGGCGTAGTGCATGAGGCTCCTGTGTCTGTCCTCTCCGCCAACGGTGTTGACAATGCATGCACTCAACCTGTTTTTATTTCTCCCCCCACCCTTTTTCTTTATGTTCTTGTGCATGTGTGCATTAGCATCATCAGGCGGAGGAGAATTGGCATCGGAGCACGAGGGAGCTGCACCTCACAAGGCCCCGGTGGGCCATGGTACAGACACCGAGGTCACCAGTGATATGGAGGGAGAGGGGAGCACCACAACAGGGACCCGTGGTGACACCAGCGACACCGACACGTCCTCGGAAGGGAGCTCCCTAGCGGTGGCGGCAACATCCGGGCCCCCCGCCTCTACAGGTAGAGCCGCCACCCAGCGCACCAGCTCCGCCCTCCCAGCAGCCCCTCAGCCTTCGCTCCGTGCCCGCTCGCCCAAGAAGGCGGGCATCTCCTTCGCCCCAGGCACCTCAGGCCCTGCCCCTGTTACCCCTGCTGCCCTCAGTGAGGAGGTCATTGACCTCCTACAGACCATCATTGTTGGGCAGTCTACCCTTTTGAATGCCATCCAGGGGGTAGAGAGGGAGGTGCATCGGAGCAATGCATACCTGGAGGGCATTCATTCGGGTCAGGCTGCCCATCAACGATCGTTCAATGCTCTGGCCTCAGCACTGACGGCAGCCATTGTCCCTGTTTCCAGCCTCCCTCTTCTAAATGCCTCCACCCTGTCTCTGTCTCCTGTTCCTCAGCCTGTCCCATCCACACCATCAGACCAGCCTGCACACACCTCAACACCCAAGGGCAGCTCATCCAGACATAAGCACCACAGATCACACAAGCATTCACCCAAGCAACACCCAGATGCAGACATGCCAACAGTCACTACCACCTCTGTGTCCCCCTCCTCCTCGTCTCCCTCCTCCCTCCCTGTGACGTCTCCACTCACACCTGCATGCACACCACCATCAGCCAGTACTTCCATCACCAGCACACCCTCCAGTACAGTCTGCACACGTGCAGTCACCACCCCTACTGCCATTTACACGTCCCCTGTGTCCTCTCCCACTGTGTCTGTCACCCCCTCTTCCAAGACACACAGACGCAGGCAGCCACCCACCCAACAGCCAACCACCTCACCACAGCCTATGTCACAAGCACCTGCACCCAAAGACAGCACACCTGACTCTCCTACAACCACATCCTCTTCCTCCACTCCCATACCCACTACACCTACCCTTTACATTGGTCATAAAAAAGTTTACCTCTCCAAACTTAACCTCTTTGCCCCACCTGACCCACCCCCTCCATCTGCTAAGAGTCCCAAGAGCACCTCAGCCACCACCAGCCCTGCTTCAAGTGTCACCATTGTGCACGGGTTTTGGAGTCCACCCTTTCCCAGCACTGATACATCGGCCAGCAGCAAGGGGACAGCCAGCCCCCCCCCTGGAAAGAGGACCCGTAAAATCAAGGGCCGCCGCGAGAAGACTGACACGGCTGCCCCCAAGGAGCAAAGTCCTGGGCCGTCACCTGCCACAACATCCAGGGGAGGCAAGGGCCAGAGAGCCTCATCGAAGGAGGGCAAGGGCAGCAGGGCGGAGAAGTCAGCCAGCAGGGGCGCGGACCAGGAGGGCCCCACAAGCCCCATCCCGGGTGTGAGGGAGGACACCCACGGGCCCAGGACTCCGTCACAGAAGGGTCCAGCAACTGCTGTCCCCTGTCGGAGGGCGACTAAGCAGGGAGTCCTGGCCAGGTCTGGCTCCCTTGAATGACTGGACAAGCACCGCTGAAGAGGGCCCCGCCGTGCAGAAAGGCACCGCTGTTGAGGGCTCCGCCGTGCAGAAAGGCACCGCTGAAGAGGGCCCTGCCGTGCAGAAAGGCACCGCTGAAGAGGGCCCCGCCGTGCAGAATGGCACCGCTGAAGAGGTCCCCGCCGTCTCAAGCACCGCTCAGCTGGGCCCTTCCTGTCAAGCACCGCTCCGCTGGTCCCTTCCTGTCAAGCACCGCTCCACTGGGCCCGCCGTCTCAAGCACCGCTCTGCTGGGCCCTGCCGTCTCAAGCACTGCTCCGCTGGGCCCTTCCTGTCAAGCACTGCTCCGCTGGGCCCCGCCGTCTCAAGCACCGCTCTGCTGGGCCCCGCCGTCTCAAGCACCGCTCCGCTGGGCCCCGCCGTCTCAAGCACCGCTCTGCTGGGCCCTTCCTGTCAAGCACCGCTCCGCTGGGCCCCGCCGTCTCAAGCACCGCTCCGCTGGGCCCTGCCGTCTCAAGCACCGCTCCGCTGGGCCCTTCCTGTCAAGCACCGCTCCGCTGGGCCCCGCCGTCTCAAGCACCGCTCCGCTGGGCCCCGCCGTCTCAAGCACCGCTCTGCTGGGCCCTTCCTGTCAAGCACCGCTCCGCTGGGCCCCGCCGTCTCAAGCACCGCTCCGCTGGGCCCCGCCGTCTCAAGCACCGCTCCACTGGGCCCTTCCTGTCAAGCACTGCTCCGCTGGTCCCCGCCGTCTCAAGCACCGCTCCGCTGGGCCCTGCCGTCTCAAGCACCGCTCCGCTGTGCCCCGCCGTCTCAAGCACCGCTCCGCTGGGCCCCGCCGTCTCAAGCACCGCTCCGCTGGGCCCTTCCTGTCAAGCACTGCTCCGCTGGGCCCCGCCGTCTCAAGCACCGCTCCGTTGGGCCCCGCCGTCTCAAGCACCGCTCCGCTGGGCCCTTCCTGTCAAGCACCGCTCCGCTGGGCCCTTCCTGTCAAGCACCGCTCCGCTGGGCCCCGCCGTCTCAAGCACCGCTCCGCTGGGCCCTTCCTGTCAAGCACCGCTCTGCTGGGCCCCGCCGTCTCAAGCACCGCTCCCCTGGGCCCTTCCTGTCAAGCACCGCTGGCCCATTGACAGTGCCGGTTCTGTGTCGAGCTAGTGTTCACGCTGCACTCGGGGCACCCTGCCTCCTCCATTACCTGTGGAGTCTGTAATCCACCTGATGGCCTGTGTCTCTGCACTCCCCAGGATGGCACAGTGGGCAGACCACCCACTGTAGAGACTTGTGAGACTGTGGCTTTGCACTCCCCAGGATGGCACAGTGGGCATGGTGGACCCTTCGTGGATCTGGCGTCGTGGACTCATGTGGCTGAGGTGCCCCCCCTTCCCTTCCCCCTGAGGTGCCTGTAGTTTTGTCATCTGATGCCCCAGCAGTGTTCTCTCCAACGGACTCAGGTCTCCTGTGTGGGCTTTGCCCATGTGTTGATACACTTTGGCCCACGGACAGTGGAAATTTAAGTGACTGTGCAGGACTTATTGCCTATGTTTATCGGTTTCGCAATGTTCTTACTTGATTTTTTACAATTCATATTGCTATTTTACCATGACTTCAAAGAACCTATTTTATACATAAATTTTGTTTCTCACTTTAATTATGTCTTTGCATTATTCCAGGGGGTTTGGGTGGCGTCACTGTGACTTGGTGCTCTGCATTGGTGTGTAGATAGTTGGGGGGGGGGGTCGCATATGTGTGTGCCCGTAAGCTTTCCTCCTCCCCCCTCCCCTGTGTCGTAGGTGCAGTACTCACCGTTGTCGTCTGCGCCGGCGTTCGTACTCGTGGTAGATGAGCAGGTAGACAATAGCTGGTAGGATGTTTAATTCGGGTTCCATGCTGTTCTCCGTCCTCGTGGAGTGTGTATAGGTGAGCGTTTTCCCGTTCGTAGTCTGTTCCCCGGAAAAGGTGGCGGATTGGTGAGTTGTGATAGTGTGGGCGGTACATTGTCTGCCGCCTGCCTGTTGGCGGTGACCGCCGCGCTGTTTGTGTGTCCCGCCGTGGCGGTCGGAGTGTTAAGGTGGCGGGCTGTGTTGGCGGTTCCCGCCAGGGTCAGAATTCAATTTTTTGGACCGCCTGCCTGTTGGCGGGTTGGCCGCCGCTTTATCATCGACCGCCAGGGTTGGAATCACCCCCTATATGCCATACTTTAACATTTACGTTTACATTGAAGGTATGCAGCATGAATATTCATATGCATACACATAAGTGTATTTTTAACAGTTTATCTGATTAGAGAGTGCTACTTCTGATTTTGTATTAATATTTGAAAGCTGATCAACAGAGCAAGTCTGAAAAAGAATAGTTATCATGGATATTTCCTGTTTTCATGTGCGGTACATTCTGTACCATACAGATATGAAGGACTATGCCTCTGAGCATTGTTTTTTATGTAGGAAGGTGTAAATTCCTGTCCAGAAACAATCTTGCCCACAATGCAGAACACTCTTGCATTATATGAGTGAGAAATATTGTCAATATTCAGTACACAGTGACCCAGCACATTGAGAGGGCAAAAGTATACTTATATATTATAATATTGACCATTTATTTCTTCTCCCTTTTATAACCTTCAGCAGAGCAAATACTGTAGACCAATTCCATGTAAGCATGCTGTACCTGAACAATAGTCCATAGCAGTTCATTTATATTCACATGACGCTGCCTAGATGTTCAGTTTCTTGACTTGACTTTTGTAAAATTTAGAGAGAGAAGCAATGCTTCATATTTCTGAGGAGATTGTACTTTTCCTCTTCCTCCTTGAGAATGCAGACCGTATGCTTGCTAGGACCAATGCAGGCACCATAGCAGTATAATTCAAGAATGGCACCATTATAGAAAAATGTTGTCCAGGAAACATTCTTTATCATTAAAGCATATTCCATTGTCTATGTCTGCTATATATTGTAGCTCAGATGAAATGAGAGACTGATAAACACCTCAAATAAATATAACATATTTTGAAACATCTCTCAGGTAGGCACAACATTTTTTAACAAAGTTAGGTTGAGAAGATTTAGTGATGCGTGGAACTCACAGAGTTTGACTCTACATAATTCGGGCAGAAATATATCAAACCTCCATGAGATTCTGTCCACAGGCATTAATTAATCAGCTTGCACTGCTTATGCTGCAATTTAGTGCTGGTAGTGTGAGCAGTGTGAACGGCACCATGCATTTCACAAGTGTGCATGGACTAATCAAGTTGATTCTGTTGTCATTCAAGTAGAAAATCTACTTGAGTAGCAGAAAATCTCCTTGAAAAGGCAGCCCTCTGACTGAGAATGCTCACACCTACCCACATTAAGAAATTCACGCTAGTGACACAAAATCCGATCACATTTTCTGGAGTCTCGTTGCAGAAAAATTCTGCCATGTGGCAATTGGCGGAATTTGGCTGGAACTACCTGTTAAAGAAAATGTGGAGTGTCAGAAATTCTGCAGGCGGAATGAGACATTCATCCCACTTCTGGAAATATGATGATATGTGTCATTGCATTTAAGTAAATGAATGAATGCAAGGAATGAGTCAAGTTCAACACATGTTTGAGTTGGCCAACACAAGGTAATGAAAACCAGCACTATATGTGGATATGTTACATGGTATAAATTACAATGACCAAACCAAAGCTAATTTTACTGGCAATCCTTAGTAAGTGTGAAACAAGATCAATGACAAGGCCATTGCCACAAAAACTTCAATACAGAAACAACATTGTAAATGTAGGGCAGATTGCCTGCAAAGTGCTATGGTTTGTCTTACAAAGGTATTTTGTCCTTCACATGTGGCCTTGGTAGACTATAGGTATGCTACAGTGAGGCATACATTTTTGCCCTATGATGCAAAAGTGTATGGATGGCAAACAGAAGCAAAAATGTGCAACAGCAATTGTGACAGAACAAGAGAGTGGACATTTATTGATTTATGATCTTTCATGCTGTAACCTTGTGACACAACAAATATCCACAAGGTGACTGATGATCTGCATGGTATAATAATTTTAAATAAATGCAGCAGTGTCTGACAATTGCCTTATATATAAAAATGCTGCTGAAAATCTATGTGTGCTTCATATGATGGTAATTTTGTTTGCCTATATCTTCCATGATTTATTAATTTATACTTTATTCCTTATGTTTCTCCCTGTGCAATTTTCTCATCTTCTGTCAGTTCTATTCATTCCCTCAGCTCGAGCAACCAACTCTGCTGAGATAAGCGATGCCACATGCACCTCCAGTGGCCTCAACTTGTCCTGCAACTCTGTTCCGCCCCCTGTCCTCACTGTAATCTTCAGGTGCCTGGACAGTTTTTCTTTACCCTTGCTTTTATGATCAGCCATCTTTTGCATTCAACTAATAGTATCCAGCTACACCACACACTCCATGAGCCTTCTGTCAAGCTCCCGTATGTTTTACACTTAATGATAACCTTTCCTCCATCCCACACTCATCCAAATGTCATGGTTCATAAAGATGAAAACATGCCACAAAAAGCAAGTCATTAGACAAGAAGTACATTTTTATGGCTTTGTTAGAATCTCCTTCGAATTGGCCAGTTGTCACAAATCATGGAAACGGCCACTAGCTGTCTGATCATTGCTCTTTTTGGTCTTCTGTGCCTTAAAATACAATAACATGACTTAATTTTCAAGCCCAGGTCACAGCACAATTGCAATTCAAATGGACAGCAAAGTACTACAAGAAAGCTGCAGACACCCATGCAACATGAGGGGAGGGGGCTAGGGAAAAGCAAACCAAATCAATGATGTGGGGATGAGGATTGAGGCCAGATCTGACAATAATCAAAAGGACTAAAATATTGCTCTTGTTGCATGGAAAAATGCAGGTATTTGAAGTAGAATAGTATTTATCATTTTACCTTGAATGAGTGAATGAAGGATGCATACAGTGTGTGGCTACTCTGGAGAGTGTTCCAACACTAAAGGAAGGACAAGTGGCTAATTACAAAGCTACAAACTAAATACAAAATTCCCTTTGTATCATGATTGGATAGTCCATAGGCTGTATAGGGAGTCTATGGACTCAAATTACCTTGGAAGCAGGAAATGCCTGACAATGTACAGGTAAGTAAACTTGGCACCCAAGTCTACAAACCTTGTGTGCTTTTTGACACTGAGTTTACTATAAATGCACATTACAAGAAACAATTTGACCACAGGTAACTGTAACAGAGTTGTTTCCAAATACTAAAAAGTTAGCGCTATTTACCATATTCGTCAAAGAGTTCATGAACCCTGGGGAGGACACCTCATCCATCCCTCCCTCCCTCCAAGACCTCTGCAATGACCTCACCACCTTCTTTCACCATAAGATCCAGGATATCTATGAAGGCTTCAGGAACCAATGCCCTCCAGCACCGCTCATCACCACGGTCATTGCACCCCACCAGATACTCAACTCCTGGACCCCCATCACCATAGAGTACACCCAAAGTCTGATGAACTCCATCCACTCGGGAGCACCCTCAATTCCATGCCCTCATCACATCCTCAACTTGGCCAGCCCCTCCATAGCACCGGAGCACTGCTAAATCATCAACCTATCCTTCAAGACCCCCACATTCCCCTCAGACTGGAAACAAGCCGAAATCAGCCAGGTACTCAAGAAACCCACCAACGACCCTTGGGAGCTGAAGAACTATAGACCCACCTCTCTGCTCCCTTTCCCAGCCAATGCAACTGAGAAAGCCGTCAACCAGCAACTCATAGAGTTCCTCGAGACATACCATATCCTGTACCCTTTCCAGTCCAGTTTCAGAAGCAACCACAGCACCAAAACCGAACTCTTAGCAGCCACTGATGACATATGCATCATACTGGACCACAGAGGCACTGCCGCACTCACCCTCCTTGACATCTCTGCTGCATTTGACACTGTCTCCCACTCCACCCTCTGTGACAGACTGCACGACGCCAGCATCCGAGACAAACCCTCAAACTGGATCAGGTCCTTCCTCCCTGGAAGAACACAGAAAGTCAGGCTACCACCATTCACATCAGAACATGAAGACACTTGCTGGTGAGTGCCCAAAGGATCATCATTCAGCCCGACGCTTTTCAACGTCTACTTGTCCCTGCTAGCTAAGATCACCAAACAACAAGAGCTAAACATAGGCCCTCATTCCGACATTGGCGGTAAGTCCTGCTTACCGCCATGCTGACTGCCTCCAACATACCACTGGTGTGGCAGTTTACCGCTACCTATTTTATGACACACACATAGCAATCCGTCACTATACAGCCACACACACAAGTCCGCCAGCCCAAAGGTCAGTGATAAACTGGCAGTATTCAAACCCACACCGTTACACCAACTGAACTACGCCCACAGCATTATGACCCACGAATCACTGCGGCAGACATTCAATGGCGGTAAACCATTGGCAGTACATGCGTACATACTGCTGCACTAAAAATACACACACACATACAAAACAACACTATATTGAACAATTCAAACTACAAACACCTGACACACATACACACACCAAACCCACACCAATATAAAACCCACATCCACATTACCCACAACCCATTACGACTAGAAAGAATTGCCACCAGAGAGCGAGAGACACCAAGAGCACCCACAGAACCAGAGCCACAGAACACCATCACCTTACCCCATCCACACACCTAATAGCACATACCCCAAAACATCACCCCACACACCCTTACACACACCACACACACTACACCCATGGCACCACAAAGACACCCCAGTTTCTCTAAGGAGGAGCTAAGGGTCATGGTGGAGGAAATCATCCGGGTAGAGCCGCAACTATTCGCATCACAGGTGTAGCAGACATCCATTGCTAGGAAGATGGAGCTATGTCGGAGGATCGTGGACAGGGTCAATGCCATGGGCCAGCACCCCAGAACAAGGGATGACATCAGGAAGAGGTGAAATGACCTTCGGGGGTGGGGGTGCGTTCCGTAGTAGCAAGACATCAGATAGCAGTACAGAGGACTGACGGTGGACCCCCACCGCCTCCCCCACAACTAACAATATGGGAGGAACAAGTCTTGGCAATGCTGCATCCTGAGGGCCTGGCAGGAGTAGAAGGAGGACTGGACTCTAGTAACTCAACTCTTTACTACTTTCACCCCCCTACCTGCATGTCATCATATACCTCCACCCCTACCCTCACCCCCATCACTCCACCATCTCACATACACCCCATTATCACAACTCACAAATCCCAATACCAAGCCCTGCATGCACCACCAATGCATGGACATCACTCACAGCCCTGCATGGACACCCATCACTAAAGCATGCACACTAGAGAGAATCACCTCGCCCACAAAATCACTACTCACACAATCCAAAGCTGACAGGGCAATCACAACCATAGAGGGCAAGACACCCATGTACAAGATGTCACTCGCAGAAACAATAACACTGCATTTACATCCCCACAGGTGCCCCACACAACATCACCGGAGAGGAGGTGCCAGTAACATCCAGTCCCCCCACAGAAAAGGCCCCCATGATGGCAGTAGCTCAGGACACCTGGATCTGGACGATCAACCTAGCCCATCAGCGATCTCCAGACAATCGGTTACCCAGGCACAGAGCTTCCCCCCTCAGGAAAGATTACCACAGCACCTATCCAGTGGGCCCATACCTCTGTCCCCAGGGCACGTCAATCAGCAGTGTGTCTACCACTATAGGGACCCCAGGCCACCCCACAAACACAGGACAATCAGGGACTGGGGTCAGTGGCATTGGGCACACAGTTCAGGGGACAGAGGCACAGGACAACAGGCAAGCTGGAAGGACAGCTGTGTGACAGGAGGAGGAGAGGCCCAGGGAACTGACTCTCCAGGAGGCACTCACCGACATCCTGGGAGTATACCACCATTCGCAGGAGACGATGGATCAGATTCTGGACAAGTTGCAGGAGACCCAAAGGCTGCAGGATGGACAGTACCTGGGGATCAGGAAGGACGTGAAGGACATGCACACCACTCTGGTCACCATTGCAGGGGTGCTGGCAGACATGGCCAACACCATGAGGGAGGCAGTGGCAAACCACTGGGCCCCTGACACTAGCCACAATGATGAACAGCCATCCACCTCTGCTGCCGCTAGTGGACAGGAGACCCTGCCACAGGAACAACAGGCCACCACTACCCCTCCCTCTGCAGAAGGAGTACCACTCCACAAATGGTCCCTTCGATCCAAGCAGAAGCCAGAGAACATTGCCAAGACCTCTGCCAGGAAATAAGATTCTCCTGATTGGCACCCTTGTGTCCCACTCTGTCACCCTGTCCATTTTGAACTGCCATTGCACTCCTTCCTGTGCCTCCATAGACAATGCACCTGTGATACAAATAGACTGGACTCTATACTGGACTTTCCTCCACCATCACCCCAGCCCAATCCACTGCCCATTCTACTTCTTAGCACTTAAATAAACACCAATTAAAAAATACAAGTATGGAGTCTGTCAAATGATTGAACAAAGTATTCGTTTAACAGGCTTTAGACACTGCAATACAACTGTACAGGAAAAAATGCATAGGAATGACCTGTAGTAGGCTGCAGTCAACACACCAGTTGCCAGAGTGGGGCAGAGATGTTTGAAAATAGAGATACCAAAGGGTACATTAAGTGTCCATAAAATTGGGAGAATCTGCCTGCCATGTACAATGTCAAACACAAAACTGTCAGTGTAAAGTGGATTTACAGAGTCTTACCTGTGTGTCACTGGAAGTACTGCATTATAACTTCTGTTCTGTTGTCCTCATCCTCATCCTTTACCTCTTCATCTTCACTGTCCACAGGGTCGACTGCTGTCACACGCCCATCTCCAGCCTCATCCTCCTGCAGAAAAGGCACCTGGCGACGTAAGACAAGGTTGTGTAACATATAGCATGCCACGATGATCTGGCAGACCTGGCAGACCTTCTCCGGTGAGTAGTACAGGGATCCAACTGTTAGATGGAGGCAACGAAACCTGGCCTTCAGGAGGCCGAATGTCCTTTCTATTATTCTTCTTGTTCACCCATGTGCCTCATTGTAGCATTGTAATATTCCTCTCCCCTTGTCCTGGAATTCCTCACAGGGGTCAGTAGCCATGAGAGCCATGAGAGCACCAGAGTCACCTGCAAATATCGAGGGATACCTGTTAACCACACACTAACCCTTATGACCAACACCATTCACCAACACACACTGGGTGGGAACCAGGGCTCACCTATTAGCCACACCCTGTGCCTGAGGAGTTGAGCCATCACATATGGCATGCTGCTATTCCTCAGGATAAAGGCATCATGTACAGACCCAGGATACTTTGCATTGACGTTCGAGATGTACTGGTCCGCCAGGCACACTATTTGTAGATTCATGGAGTGAAAGCTCTTTCGATTTCTTAAGACTTGTTCATTTCTCCAGGGGGCGGGGGACAAATGCAATATGTGTACCATTGATTGCCCCAATGATGTTGGGGATATGTCTCATTGCATAGAAGTCAGCTTTCACTGTGGCCAAATCCTCCACCTGGGGGAAACCAAAGTAGCTGGGTATGTGTTTAATCAGGGCAGACAACACTCTGGTCAGCACTATTGAGAACATTGGCTGTGACATTCCTGCTGCCAAGCCCACTGTCACTTGGAAGGAGCCAGTTGCCAAGAAATGGAGCACAGCCTTGCATAAGAGGGGGGATCCCAGTGGGGTGACTGATAGCAGATATCAGGCCAGGCTCCAACTGGGCACACAGCTCTGTGATAGTGGCCCTGTCCAGTCTATAAGTGAGGATAATGTGTCTGCCCTCCATTGGTGCCAAGTCCACCAGGGGTCTGTACACAGGGGGATGTCTTCATCTTCTATTCAACCTCAGCGGTGGTAATCTAGTGGGCAAAAGGGGGAGCAGCTGGTCAGTATTCCACATTTCCAAACACTACACTGCATTGCATGTTGTGACTGTAACAGTATTTTGTTTGATAGGCCCAAAGAGTGCATATGTGTACTGTGATGCAGTTAGGTGCCATGGCCTGCCCACCCCTGAAATGGCATTCGCCTGTCCTGTGTGGATGGACATGTGGAAATGAGGTAATACCATTGACGTTATGCGCTGTTGCAGGAGGCGGTAGAGTACCCTATGCAACTCTTCATTGGTTGTCATTGGGCTCTATGTGTTACAGTGGCCAATGGTGATGTACGCCGGCGGTGATGGTACGCATCGCCGGCGACGTGACCGCCATTGTCTATCTGTTCACTCACTTGCTACTTGACCTTCAACAGGAGAGGACCTACACTGCAAGTGCTGCTGTGACCTGTGTCTGGAACCGACCATGGCTCGTGTGACTGGGGAAAGGGCCACTTCCTTCACCACTGAGGAGTTGGATGGGGTCCTACCCCAGTACCGAATGCTGCATTGGCCTCCAGACCAACAGGTGAGTATACTGTGAGCACAATGCACGTGGCATGAATGCATGGAGTGCTGTGTATGAGGGCCTCATGTAGGGGGGGTTGGTGGAAGGGTTCTGGGCAGCGTGATGCATGTTTGGTGGGCAATGTCTGTGCGTAAGGGGATGGGAGGGCTATGGTCGGCCATGTGTGTAACAGGCCAGGCAGTCTGACTAATGCCTTTTTCTATGTTTCATTTTCTGCAGGTCAGCACCCATCAGAAAAGGGTATATGGTGTGCCATCGCAAAGGACATGTGGACCCTGGGGGTCTACGGGAGGCAGAGCACCCACTGTCACAAACAGTGGGAGGACCTGAGACGCTGGGCAAGGAAGACGGCGGAGGCCCAGCTGGGGATGGCCTCCCAAATGAGGAAGGGGTGCCGTCGAACCCGGACCCCCCTGATGGCCTGCGAACTGACTGTGGCATATCCGGAGCTGGATGGGTGCTTGAGGGCATCACAGCAGCCACAAGGGGGTTTCCCTATATTCTACTTGCGCGTGGTGGGGTGGTCTCTGGGTGGGGGATGTGGGCCTCTGGATGCCCCTAGGCCAGGCCGGACATGCAGGGTAGGTCCCATGTTGTGCAGGGGCTGATGAACACCACCTCCTACCAAGCTAGGAGGCACCACTACTGGGCAGGGGTCTGTGGGTGCCAGGTATGCTGCTATTGGCGTTAGGTATTCCTGTCCATGGCCTGGTGACTAGCATTGTGACATGTAGTGCATTGCCTAGTGCGTAGGGTTGTTCCCTGTGTGTGTGTGTTCTGTACGCCAACGGTGGTGTTGTTGGCGCCATTGACCAAGTGTATCCTTTGTCCCTCCCCCCCTTTTTGTTTTGTCACCCTGTCCTTCTGTGCATTAGCATCATCTGGCGGAGGAGTTGAGGCACCGTCGATGGAGGGAGCTGCATTCCACAGGGTCCATGAGGCTGAATCCACCAACAGTGAGGGCATCAGTGGGATGGAGGGTGAGGGGAGCACCGCGGCGGAGACAGGAGGGGACAGTTCTGACAGTGATACCTCCTCCGATGGAAGCTCCCTGGTAGTGGCGGACACCTCTGTGGCCACCCCAACTACAGGTACCACCGCCAACATCCGTACCTGCATCGCCCTCCAAACAGCCCCTCAGTGACTTTCCCGTGCCCGCTCACCCAAGAGGGTGGGCATCTCCTTCACCCCAGGCACCTCAGGCCCTGCCCAAGTTAGCCCTGCTGCCCTGAGTGAAGAGTCTATTGACCTCCTGAAATCCATCTCTGTTGAGCAGTCCACCATTGTGAATGCCATCCAGGGGCTGGCAGGCCATTTGCAACAAACAAATGTATTCAAGGAGGGCATTCACTCTGGCATGGCGGCCTAACAGAGATCAATCCAGGCTCTGGCCTCCTCCCTGATGGCAGCCATAGTCCCTGTTTCTAGCCTCCCCCCTCCAACTTCCTCTACCCAGTCCCATTCCCCTCAACCCCATCCTATCCAAAGCACACAGGCAGACCAGCATGCACACAAGACAACACACAAGCGTGGACATAGCAAACACAAGCACCACACATCATTCCACAGGCACTCACACAAACACCATCCAGATGCAGACATACCAACATCCACTGCCTCCACTGTGTCCCCCTCCTCCTCGTCCTTCACCTCCCTCCCAGTAGCATCTCCACTTACACCTGCATGCACTACATCCTCAACCATTACCACCATCACCAGCATAACTATCAGTACACACCCCTCACTGCAGTCACCACCCCCACATCCATGCACACATCCCCTGTGTCCTCTCCCACTGTGTCTGTGCCCCCTCCTCCCAAATCACACAAACACAAGCACTCAGACACCCAACAACCATCCACCTCACAACAGCATCCAGCCCATACACCTGCACCCAAAATCAGCAGACAGACACCTCGTACAACCCCTCCCTCTTCCTCCACTCCCAAACCTTCACCCTCTTCCCGCCCTAATGTCCCTAAGAAGCTTTTCCTCTCCACCATTGACCTCTTTCCTACCCCTCCCCCCATTCTTCACGTCGGGCCAGGGTGACCAGAACCCAGGCGAGCACCTCAGCCACCCAGTCCACGGCCACAGTAGTGTCCAAAGCTACTGCTGGTGGGAGAGGCTCCAGGGAACCAGCCATCAGCACTGAAAGTGTGCCTGCACCAGCTGCCAAAGGGAAGGGCAAGGAGGCACCACCAGCTGCCAAAGGGAAGGGAAAGGAGGCACCACCAGCTGGCAAGGGGAAGGGCAAAGAGGCACTACCAGCTGCCAAGGGGAAGGGCAAGGAGGCATCACCAGCTGCCAAACGGAATGGCAAGGAAGCACCACCAGCTGCCACAGGGAAGGGTAAGAGCCTGCACCAGCAAGCAGGAAGGACAGGAGTCCTGGGGCTCGGACTGAATATGAGCCCCCACCACTAACCATGGCGGTTCAGCCATCCGAGGTTGCAGGGGAAGGGCTGGAGCCTCCCCCAACCACTGCCTGCACCGCCACCAGCACCGCCACCAGCACCGCCACCAACACCACCAGTATCACCACATCCAGCATCAGCAGCCCCAGTGGGTAGCCGTCCGAGGCTGCAGGGGAAGGGCTGGAGCCTCCCCCTACCACTGCCAGCCCCGACACCAGCCCCGCCACTACCACCACTGGGCAGCCATCACCTCCGGCGGGCAGTGTGTAGTCCTGCCTCCATGGGCTGTTTTGCGTCCTGGACCCTGAAAATCATGTAGGTGTGACACCCAGGTGAGAGACTGTGACATGCTGCATTACAGGGCACAATGGCCCCTATAGAACCAGTGGAAGAAGCCATCCACTCACTCTATCCTTGCCAGGATGAAGCACACTGGGCACAAGGCCCCCTCTAGAATCAGTGGAAGAAGCCATCCACTCACCCAAACCTTGCCAGGATGAAGCACACTGGGCACAAGGCACCCTCCAGAACCAGTGGAGAAGAAATCCACTCACTGCATCCTTGACAGGATGAAGCACACTGGGCACTATGCCCCCTCCAGAACCAGTGGGTTAGCCATCCACTTGAGAGACTGTGGCTTTGCACTCCCTAGGACCAAGAAGTGGGCAAACCACCCACTTGAGAGACTGTGGCCTTGCACTCCCCAGGACCAAGCAGTGGCCAAACCACCCACTTAAGAGACTATGGCCTTGCACTCCCCAGGACCAAGCAGTGGCCAGACCACACACTTAAGAGACTGTGGCCTTGCACTCCCTAGGACCAAGCAGTGGGCAAACCACCCACTTAAGAGACTGTGGCCTTACACTCCCCAGGACATCACACAGGGCTTGTAGCCCCCTCCAGGACCAGTGGTGTTGTACCATCTTCCGGCTGAGGTGACCCCATTCTCTATCCCCCTGAGGTGCCTGTGTATTTTCGATGTGATGCCCCTGCAGTGTTCTCGCGATGTTGTTGCAGGAGTGTTGTGGGGCCTTGGCCTATGTGTTGTGGCCCTGTGGCCCACGGACATTGAGGACTGGGCAGTGTCCCTCCATTTGCATATTTGTATTTACTCGTTTGATTTAGAAGCATGTATTTCTACTATTTTATTTTATTACACTCACTTTAATCTATACCTTTTGTCCTTGCATTATTCCTGAGGAGTACGGGGTGGATATGTAATGTCATTGCATCTGTTTGTGTGTATGGTGTTGGGGTGAGGGTTTTGCGTGTTTTATGTGTGTGTCACTCTCTTTTTCCTCCCCTCTCCCTTGTGTGCTAGGCGGCAGTACTCACCGTGTTCGTCTTCGCAGGTGTTGCTGCTCGTAATGCAGGAAGAGGTAGACGAGCATGGGGAAAATGTGCAACTCATGCTTCATGGTGTCGTGGTTGTTCTCTTAGTGTCCAGAGGTGAGTCCTTTGACTTCTGTGTTCTGTTTCCACTGTGCTTTTTATGTCATTGGTACTGCCCCGGAAAAGGTGGCTGATAGGCCTGTCTTAATACAGTGGGTGGAACATTGTCTTCCATCTGGCTGTTGGCGGTTACCAGTGTGGTGCTTGTTTCCACCTCCGTGGTGGTCGGTGTGTTAAAGTGGCAGTCTGTATGAGTGGTTTCCATTGTGGTCATAATTCCATTTTTTTTACCGCCGGCATCTGTTTTGTGTATGGTGTTGGGGTGGGGGTGTAGCGTGTTGCATGTGTGTGTCACTCTTTTTTTCCTCCCCCCCTCCCTTGTGTGCTACGCGGCAGTACTCACCGTGGTCGTCTTCTCCGGCATTGCTGCTCATAATACAGGTAGACGAGCATGGGGAAAATGTGCAACTCGGGCTCAATGGTGTTGTGGTTGTTCCCTGAGTGTCAAGAGGTGAGTCCTTTGACTACTGTGTTCTGTTTCCGCCATGCTTTTGATGTCATTGGTACCACCTGGAAAAGGTGGCGGATAGGCCTGTCTTAATACAGTGGGCGGAACATTGTCTTCCACCTGGCTGTTGGCAGTTACTGTTGTGGTGCTTGTTTCTACTGCCGTGGCGGTCGGTGTGTGAAAGTGGCTGTCTGTCTAAGCGGTTTCTGCTGTGGTCATAATTCCATTTTTTTACCACTGGCCTGTTGGCACTATTACCACTGCTTTATCACCAACCGCCAGGGTTGTAATGAGGGCCATCGTCTCCTACACTGATGACACCCAACTGATCCTCTCCTTGTCTGAGGTCTCTGAGCAAGCCAATAGGAATTTCCACAACTTGTTGAGAGCAGTCGCCACTTGGATGGAGCCCAGCTGCCACAATCTCAACTCAAACAAGACAGAGATCCCCGTGATCGGCTCCACCCCTTCTGCCTGGAATGACTCCAGGTGGTCCACCCCTCTGGTTAATGCCCGACCCCACAGACCATGCATGCAACCTGAGCATCATCCTGGACTCCACTCTATCGATGACCTGCCAAGTTAACGCCTTCTCCTCATCAAGCTTTCCCACCTTCTGTCTCCTGTGGAAGATTTTCAAATGGATACCCCTGACACAAGGAAGACAGTCACCCACACACTCATCACCAGCAAGCTGGACTACAGCAACAAACTCTATGCTGGCATTACCAAGAAACTTCAATCAAGAGTCCAGAATGCAGCAGCCAGACTCATCCTGGACATCCCCCAACACAGCCGACTCTCCTCCCACCTCAGGGACCTACACTGGCTTCCAATCAACAAGCATGTCACATACAAACTCCTGATCCACACCTTTAAGGCACTGCACAATATAGGACCAGCATACTTCAACCACCGCCTCACCTTCTATGTACCCAACAGATGTCTCCATTCCTTCCAGCTCGCACTTGCAGCCATTCCCAAGATCCGGAAAAGTACAGCAGGAGGAAGATCCTTCTTCTACCTAGCAGCCTGGACGTGGAACACACTTCCCCTCAAGCTCAGGCAGACAACATCTCTGAAGCAGTTTAGGAAGGACCTCAAGACCTGGCTCATCGAATGAGCAGCACCCCTACATTCAGCGCCTTGAGACCCCAAGGGTGATTAGCCACACTTTACAAATCCTTGATTGATTGATTGATTTTCAAAGTCAGCAGACTCAATTAGAAACCTGCCTTGCATAACACAGTTTTTGTGGTGTTCTACTTTAATATTGTGCCAAAAATATTATCAGATATTACTATTGTTGCAGTAATATTATAATATTATTATATATATAGGTAGATTTTCTACCACAATTAAGAATAGGGGGTAAGTTGAATACATTTTCATTTCCAATATTCAAGACTTTCCACAATGTGAAGTTTTTACTGAGAATATGACATCTGCCCTCCCCCACATGCAACACTTTCCCTAAGCAAAATTTGACATGAGAATAGAAAATGTAACACCCCAAGGTCCACAAAAATCCTAGATATAGTTTAGAGTGGGAAGAATAAATGTATCCCTCTGAAAGCCCAACACTTTCCGCTTTGCAGTTGAGTTTGGAGTATGACCATTTAATGAAATGCTTTCAAAGTCCAAAACTTCCACCAATGTTACTATAATGGGATTTGGACTAGAAAATGTAAACCCCTCAAATTCCATAACTTTCCTCACTATGATTGTTTGAGGTGGGAATTAGAAATCTAACCTCATCAAAGTTCAAAATGAGGTACACTGTGGCTATGTTTAGAGGGGAAGTAGTCAATATAACCTATAACATTTGTTTTTTACTTGGTTAAGCTTTTTTGTTTGGAGCTAAAACTATTTAGATTTAATTTAATGATAATAGATAGTTGACTTACTATTTTTTAGTATGTTCCACAAAAAAATAATGTTTTAGACATAAAATATATATATAATATGCACAAACATTAGAGTTACTAAAGTTATAGTTATAACGCCATCCAAGTATACAGTGTTACTTATAACTTACATTTTAACTTGACACCTTCAAATTACTATAAGTTTCATGCACCTCAGTAAATAGTGTTCTCCCCTATATTTATTGGTGTACAATACCTAATTGGGGTTGCCACTAGGTTGTTATTGTTAGGCCTGCTGCCCCATAGAAAACGTGTTTTTGTGTTGCTAATAACTTTGTGAACGTTTGACAAATCTCCACAAAACTTTCTAAAAGGTGCTACTTTTTGACAAGTTGTGCATGGAACGTTTTGAGGTAATCCGTCAAGCAGGGACCAAGAAAAAAGGGGTGCTAAAATGCAGAATCTCCATGCATTTTACATTGACTACTTTAAGATGGGTACAGCAAAAACTGCCGAACAGAATACACCAAGTTTAACAGGATGTTAGATTTTGGTCCACAGATTGTGTTTTTTGTGATGTGCAAATCTGTTGTGTAGTTTTCGAGAAATAAAGGGTCAATAATGCATAGATATCTAGATGGTTGGGCTTACAAAAGTCTCTATAGACTCTCACAGGAATGTCAATTCAAAATGTAGAATTCTGATGGTCCCAGGGAGCTTTCTTTCCCTTGGGCCATCTTGCTAATGTGAGAGTGAGACTCCAGCGCGAGTGAGCACTCTAATTGGCTCCTAGCAACATGAGAAAAATGATGCTGGCAGTCACTACTGGACTCGGGGACTAAATCCCATGTCCCAAAATAAAAATTATTATAAAGGGGCAGGGTAGGGATACCAGACCCCCTGTACCCCATGGGGGAACCCAAAGAGACTGCCACTAGGGGCCAAAACAGAAATAAATTAGGAAAACATGCTGCAATCCAGTAAGACTCTTGTGGGATTTAAATAATGGAAAATGGTGGTCAGGCTGGATGTATTTACATTATGTACTGGGGAGCCCATCATGGGGCTGTGTTTTTGAGTAGGAGGGAACTGTGTGTTCCTCTCCCCGGCACTCCAGAGGCCCTGGAAGCCCATCCCTAGGGTTTAAATTGCTTTTTATGGAGAGGGGGTTCACCTCCCCAAGCCTCAAGGGGCCGGGGAGTCCACTTCTGGGAAAAAACCTTTATAAAATGAGATGGTAGCCTCAAGCCCCCTCTACAAACCTCAAAAGCACAGGGGGGCCTATTACTTGAAGGATGGGCAGCCAGGCGCCCCTCTCCTTGACCCATTAATGGCCCCGGGGACCCCATCCACTGAGGCCACCTCAGATGCTATACTTTGGGGCTCCAACCCGGGGACATAACCATTTTCCTGTGCAGGAGCATTTTTAAATATCTTGCCAAGCAAGAGCAAACACCAAGTCCGCTTCCTGGTGCAAAAAAGCTCCCACCTGCTGGGAGCGGCCTTTAGATCTGTTTCCCTGCCCGCAGTGTCACAGTCAGGGCAACAGATCTAAATATTGCTCTGACCTGGAGCGAGCAGCATTAGGAGATGCACCCTGCAGGTAGGAGCAATGCCTGCTCCTACTGCATGTAGGGAGTTGCCCCCAATGAGAACATGGTCGGTGCCCTGGATGGGCACCAGGGAACCCACCTTTACCAGTCCTGGGCCTCAGGGAATGATGTACCTGGGAGCTGAAATCAATTGTGGTGGGGGTTTGAAGTCATCCTGGCTCTAGTACGCAAAACAGCTTTACATTTCTCCAGATTTACCAATTAACATAGGGCCACTCATGGTGGGCTTATATTGCTTTGTAAATCTGACTCAACTTAAGTTAAATTGAGTTGCCAATCTGACACCTTGCATGACACTAGGGTACCCCACTACAGAGTACCCCAATGCAGGATTTTACCACGCTTTGGTTGTGTTATTTGTTAGGGCCTTATATAAACATAAGCAGTAGGTTTTATTGCAGTCCCCTGCCCATTTATTAAAGTGGTATTATGTAGGGAAATGTATGCATGTATATTTTTGACATATTTTTAAAAAGTATCAGGTTATGCATTATTGCACTAGTAACTAATGAGTATTATATTTTTTAGAAAATTATTATTTTCTTAATTATTTTAAGTTGTGTGGTATTCTTTAAGTGTCACTGCAGTAATCTGTAGATTATTTTTTGCATACTTAATAAAAAATGTAAATATACTGCAATACAATATATTTGTGAAATATAGTGCATAACAGTGCTTTTTCATTTTTTTTAAATGCCACAGTGTTTTCTAGGTAGCATCTCTGTACTCCATAACATGTATATATATATATATATATATATATATATATATATATATATATATATGTTATGGAGTACAGAGTTGCTACCTAGAAAGTACCTTGGCATCTTAAAAAACCACACACACATATATATATATATATATATATATATATATATATATATATATATATATATATATATATATATATATATACATATATATATATATATATATATATATATATATATATATATAAATATATATATATATATATATATATATATATAATAATAATATGAATTTAAAGATTTATGGCCCTTCTGTATCCCATCTCTCTAGATATGTTGGATATCAACCATCAAACATCTCCATTTTAAATGTGCATAATCAGTTATTTCTAAGATTGAAGGAATTGTTCTATAGGGATGTCCATGGGACGGAGGTAAGGGGTAAAACATCTAAATGTTTTAACACGGACTGTGAAGCCACAAAAGTCCATCTGAGAAAGGCTATAAAGGTGGGGGATAGAGAGGGAGTTGTGGAAGCTAGGCAAGAGTATGGTAGAGTTCTCAACACTGCAAAAAAAGAGTGGGAGGATTCAATTTGCTGTAACATGCTAAAAGCAGCGGACAGGAGAGACACACAATCTTTCTGGAAGTTGGTAGTTATAGCAGGGTCTGGTGATGCAAGCCCCCTTCACTACCATATTAACCCTGACAGTTGGGTATCTAATTGTATCACCCACTATGCCCCTGAGGGATCCTTGGAGTTCAAAAGCAGCAAGGATGAAGTATCCACTCTGGAGTCTGTTCTTGAACATGAAAGAAGGGGCAAAACAGGCCCAGCACTTTTAAGCTTTAACTAAACAGTCAGGGCAATCAATGCCCTGAAAAGTGCCAAGGGCCCTGGCACGGATAAAATCCCAGGTGACCTCTACAAATCTGAGACAACAGTTTGGAGCTGTTATATAAATCTGCTATCTAGTGCTTTCTCCATGGGAGGGGATATACCTGAGACATGGAGGGGTGCCAAGCTCATACCGATTTCTAAAAGAGGGAATGCTCACTGCCCCTCAAATATAGACTCATAAGTCTTATCAACAACATCCAGAAAAGGTTTGCTAGATAAGTCCTAGATGAATTGCTATTGTGGGTTGATGACAACAAAATCCTGACCGCTTTGCAGGTAGGTTTTTGTCCCAAGACCAGCACTACTGACCAAGTTTTTAGGATGGTGGGCTTCTATTGGAAATATATGTTACTAGCAAAAGTAGATCTTAAGTAGATCTTAAGGCCGCATTTGATTCCATCCCACATAATATGTTGTGGCAAGTGTTCTCTTAAATTTGCTTGAACTGATCATTAGAATATATTGAAAGGACTATGCCCAGGTGCACTGGGGCAGCAGGGGAGAATTGACTGATAGGTTTGATATAAGATGTGGTGTTCGACAAGGGTGTGTACTTGCTCCCACACTATCCATGCTCTTCATGAATGACATGGTGAAGGAACTCCTTGACTGCAAAACAACTTCCCTGCAGTGAATAACGTAAAAATCCCCATCTTGCTCTTTGCCAATGATTCCCTACTAATAGATGAATGTAGGGAAGACCAAATATGTGACCTTTAGTAAGAGGGGGAATACGATTAGGCTAATATGAGTGGGTAATGAAACATTGGAGAAGGTTAAATCTTTCTACTACCTAGGGGTTAAACTAATTGTGGCCTTAAATGGTTGCCCCAGCTAACTAAGGCCCATATTTATACTTTTTTAGCACCGCATTTGCGTCAAAAGTGGCGCAAAATTACAAAATATAATTGTATTATGTTTTTGTGTAAAAAAAATGATGCAAATGTAGCGCTACAAAAGTATAAATATGCGCCTAAGTCCCACCTAATGGTTGAGCATAGCTCCAATGCCATCATAAGGGTCTATAAGATCACCAGCTACCGATCTGTTTCTCCAGCTCTCACAGTCTACAAGGTCAAGGCACGAGGACCCGCCCTATTTAGTGCAGAGATTTAGGGCTACAGCAACGGGGGCTGTCTAGTTGTTGTAGAAAATAAATTTGTAGGGAAGCTGCTAATGTTACCTGCAAGCACTCCATTGACCCCACTTCATTTGGATCTTGATTTACGTAGAATTGCGGATCTGGCGGTTCTAAAGCCCTTGGCCTACGGGGTTCATCTGTGGTCTACCAACGAATTGAGTCACTTTAGGGATTCCCTAGGGTTTTGACAATTTCAGCAAATGTTAACTGTATTCCCTCGGCGAAGTCAGTGCGTGATTGGTTTAATAGATTGAATTTAGGGAGATTCTAGGATGAACCAGAATCATTATGTAAATCCGATATACATGTACTTAAAAGCTGTCACTGGGATTATATAAATAAGCAGTGTGTTTTGACAGACACCCATGGTGCTTTGACAAGCAGGTTCTTGCAGATTAAGGCCCTCATTATGACTTCGGCAGTCTTCTAAGAAGACCGCTGAAGTCCAGCCAGACCGAAGACTGCAGGTGTTGGCGGTCTTCCGACCACTATATTATGACTGCGAGTGAATCTCCTCCATAATTTGGACAAAGAGCCACCAGCAGCCATACTGGCGGTCGGCGGTGCAGTGGAGGTTGCTCCACCATCACCGCCACGTCATCACAACATCACCCACCGAATTACGTTACAGTAATCGCGTAGCAGTTTTGTGGTGACGGTGTGCTGGCGGCGGAGCAGGCCCCAGGGAACCCGTTTCCTCCCAGACAACCACTGAGATAGGAAAGGTGATCGTCCGACAGGGGAGAGGGGTGGGGGTTGTTGTGTGGGTGAATGGGGGTGTGACTGTGTGTGTATAGAGAGGGGGTGTGTGTGTGTATGAATGCGGCGGGTATGGTATGTATTGGGGGTGTATCGTGTATGTGTGTCTGCATGTGTGCATGTGTGTGCACGTGTATGTGTGTGGTGTGTTCATGCATGAGTGGGGGGGGTTAGGGGGTATGTATAGAGGGCCCATGGAGTTGGGGGGAAGAGGAGGGGGCCCTATCAGCTTTGAGGGTGGTAGGGGGGCTGTGGCTGTTGGGGGAGGACTGTGGGGAGGGTGGCGGCGAGACCCCTCTCAATGCCAGGGAAGGAATTCCCTGGCACTGATAGTGCCTACCGCCATGGTTTTCGTGGCAGTACAGCCGCCACAAAATCCATGGCGGTATGCGAGGTCATTATCCCGCAGGCGGACTAGTGATGGCCGTCGGGCTGGAGACATCAGTCTCCAGCCTGGTGGTCGTTACAGCCGTGGCGGACGGTGTGGAACTTTGGCGGTTTGGCATGAGCCAAACCGCCAATGTCATAATTTGGCGGTAGTTACCACCAGCCTGTTGGCGGTGCTACGGCCAAGTTAACAACGTCTCCCAGGGTTGTAATGAAGGCCTACGTTTTTTCCATGGTTTGAACCATTTCTTGATGCGATCACTCTCGCTGTTGCTAAAAGCTTGTATATCTAATTTAGGACTCCCCTTGCAATCCCTCACCAGCAAATGGCATAGAGGCATAAGCTTGAGCTTATGCACTGCATGTGACTTAGCGAATTAAACTGAAGTCCATGTTCTTTTTTTCTACTCCCACTGTAGGGATGTTCGCAGGAAATGGATCTGCCCAATCTGCTTCAACCTTGGGATAATACAATATCTTCAAGCTTTAAGGATTTTAAAATATGACGTAACAGACTTCATTGTTTTTGTCAGTGAGCAGATTTTCGCTGACAATTTAGTAGAGGCATCACAAGTTTTTAACATTAATTGACTATTATTAACATCTAACTTTTTGTTGTACCTATCCATTTCAGCTAACTTTGTCGTAAAACTTGGTGTGCTTTTATGTAGGTTTCTGGTTATTAGAAACAACGAGTCCCGTTGGGGATCAGGGATTTTGGGGTATTCTAAGGCTTCAGAGAATTAAAAATGTGTACTAGTGCAGTGGTTCCCAACCTGTGGTCGGGGGGGCCCTGGGGGTCCGCGAAGCCTGTGGTTCTAAAAATTCTGGACCCATGTAATTTACTTTGCCACAGCAGTACGATTTTAGTATCAAAAGACCGATAATGACTAGTACACTAAGCATGAGCATTTTCGCTCAGTTCCAGCAGCGTTTTCACCTCGAAATCGCCATTTTCGTCCTGCACTCGTGGCTCCCATTTTATACACAGCAGCCATTTTTAAAAGTTGCCCTCACATAGGCTTATAATACAGTCAGATTTGATTCCAAGGACACGTACACCTTGATTGACTTTTCTCTGACCTGGGCAAGCTGGAACCATTGCCTCAGGCCAAACCTGTTTGGTCAGTCCCTCTCCCAGTGGCCAAATCAGATAGCATCAAGGCACACCAGGCCATAAAACCCTTATTATCGCTCACATACCCTGCCTAACTTGCTCACACCTGCACCTGCTCTTTTCTTCTTCTTACTTTACGAGGGGGAGGTGCCCGTTTTTATTAGGGGTCCACACTTATCTGATGTAAAATACTAGGCCTTGCCGGGTAATTTATTATGGGTTGGATGACATGAAATATGAGGTTTCATCATGACACTGTTTTGTGAAAACATGTGAATGACCAACCAAAATGTCAAGAATGTTTGCCTGAAGCTTAAAAAACTGTATATAAGGAAACCTGACTTTGCATTGAAACACAGTCTCCTGAGAACATACAAACCGTGCTGTTGTACTTCTAGGACGCTTGTCACTTGGTTGCAGCCAATAAATTCGATCTTTGACTTCACCTAGAAGACTCTGAGTTTCTGTGGTCTGAATCAGGAAAGTACCCGAGGTCTTTGGGTGTACGCTGGCACCGCTGGGTTACCGGATCAGTACCGGTTCTGAAAAACCCAGTACCTCAAACCTTCTCAGGGGGTCCGCGAGACCCTAGAAAATTAAAAAATATTAATAAATATTGACAAATTAGGTCCCCAACTTCCAGTAATGACTCAGGCGGGGTTCCCGGATTCCCATGATGATTCAGTGGGGGTCCCTGGGTTCCATTAATGTTAAAGTGGGGGTCCACAGAAATCAAAAGGTTGGGAACCACTGTACTAGTGGAATCACTTGTCTTTTAAGGTAAATTAACTTTTACGTATGGTTTCTGAGATTTACATCGTCGAAGTCTATTTCAATAGATTTTCATCATTTTATTTTTTCATCTGCATTTTAAATGTAATGCATGTTATTTGTTCTTTGATGGTTGTTGATGACTGAATAAAGTATATATATATATATATATATATATGTATATATATATATATATATATATTTTTTTTTTATTAAATGCCGTAGGTTTACTCCATCACAGTCATAGCTAAACCTCTCCTGTGGCCTGAGGGAATAAGGCCTGTCGGAGAATTGGCTATATGTCTGTCTACTCAATCAGGATAGGCCAACATATAGACTTTCTTTATTGTCTGACACCACCAGGCAAACCCTGGTGGTGAGGGACAGTAAAATGCTAATGGTGCTTGCTCTGCCATGGTAGATGGCTTCCATGGTGAGGGGAACATTATATTTTTAATTTAAAAAAAAGACATTTTAATATTTTCTTTTTCAAACTCAAAAAAAGAAAACTTTCTGGTGCCGGTCTGCGTCTTACTGATGCAGCCCCACACCAAACGGCAAAGTGATTTGGCAGGAACTGCCATGACGACTGATCCTGACAATGCATTATAACTGACTGCCTTCTAGGTATTTTGGTAAACTATTGGTTGTGCTGTGGTGCCTGGGGCAGAGAGGGCTCTCATTAATATTCTGACTGACTTGCATGAAGGGCTGGGCACCTCATTATAATTTGGGGCCAATGGTGAATGCACGTCGCACCTATGGTTATGGGGAGGAGTCCAGTCAGGGCTGGATTTTAGTACCTTTGCTCTTTATTTTATATATTAATAAGTTGGAGCAGTTTTCAGTAGCACAATGTAAGGACATTCCTTTGGTAGGTAATAGGAGGGTGCCAGCCTTGTTATATGCAGATGACACTATGGTCATAGCATGTACAGCCAATGGTTTGCAGCTTTTAATTGACTGGTTTTTTGATTTTATGGGCTACCTAGGTCTAAAACGTAACTCTAATCAAGTCAAGAAAACGTACACTATGTTGTTAGAGCCAAAGACATTGAAAAATAGAACCTATTTATTTATGGGTCAGCATATTAGCAAGATGGTCAATTTTTGCTATTTAGACTTCTGGATAGATACAACTAATCAATCAATCATTTATAGAGTGTGGCAAATCACCTGAGAGGGTCTTGAGGGAATGTTGCTGAATGGAGGTATGATCATTCAAAATTCAGGTCTTTAGTTGTCTTCTGAGTTGCAGGAGTGACAATGCGGTCCTGAGGAACAAAGGAGGTTGTTTTAAGCTTTAGTTGCCAGGTGTGAGATGGAATGTCCTCTGTTGTTATCTCAATGGATCCGTGAGTGTTTGTGAGGAAAAGAGAGGCTGATTGGATTTTGCTGGTCCTTTGCTGCGCAGGGGACAGCATCTTGAACTGGCATCTCTTCTGAATCAGGAGCCAGTGTTTGTTTCAATGAGGTGTGATGTGGGTCTTTCAGAGGAGGTCGAGTATGAGTCTTCCCAGTGAGTTTTATATTGTTTAGGAGGTGTGCTGTGATTCCTAAACAGAGCGATTTTCCATAGTCCAGTCTGCTGGTGATGAGGCCTTCATCACCATCTTTCTGGTGTTTGCTAGGGGTTACCTAAAGATCTTGCAAAGCATGTGAAGTTTGTGGAAGCAGGCAGATGAGACTGCATCAACTTGTTTGTTCATGGATAGCTTGCTATCCAGGATGGTGCGAAGGTTGCAGGCATGGTCTGTTGAGGTGGGGGTGAACCGTCTCTGCAAGCTACCATGTGTCAGCCTATAGCGAGGTGTTGTTCCCAAAGATGAGGACTTCAGATTTTTTGATGTTGAGTTTGAGGCAGTTGTCCTTCATTCAGTCCACTACTTTTATTTTGCATCTGTGAAAGTTAGCTTTTGGGGTGGAGGGATCTTCGGACAGTGAGAGGATGAGCTGTGTGTCATCAGCTTAGGAGATAATGTGTGATCTGACGGTGATGGCAGGGGTGGTCATGTAGGTGTTAAAAAGGGTCTGGCTGAGGGACGATCCATGGAGGATTCCACAGATAATCGTGTTATCTCTGAGGCAAACAGTGAGAGATGGATACTTTGGGCTCTTCTGGTGAGGTACGAGGCAATCCATTTGAGGGCATTTTCTTGAATCCCAATGTAGTGGAGTCTTTTGTCCAGAATGTGGTGGGAGTCAGTGTAAAATCCAGCGAACAGATCTAGGAGGATGAGGGCTGCTATTTCTCCATGGTCAGGAGGGATCTGATGTAATCTGTGGCTGCAATCAGGGCTGTCTTAGTGCTATGGTTAGCTTCAAATCCAGATTGGGATGGGTCCAGGAGGTTGTGGTCTTCTTGGTGGTGGGTGAGTTGTTGGTTCACTTTCTTGAGGACTATTGCTGGATAGGGGAGCAGAGAGATGGGCTGATAGTTCTTCAATTCGTCTGGGATAGTTTTTTCAGGAGAGGCCTCACTTCAGCATGTTTCCAGGCCTCTAGGATGGAGGCTGTGGTGATGGAGGTGTTTAGGAACCTCCTGAGCTCGTCGCCGATTGTACTGCCTCTAATGTTGAAGATATGGTGGGAGCAACGGTCCGTGGGTGCTCCAGAGTGCATGGAGTTCATGATGGAGATAGTGTCTTGTGTGGTGAGAAGTTACTAGTGGGTGAGAAGGTGTTCAGGGTTTGTGTTTGTGTGTGTGAGCTGGTTGATGCTGTCTACAGAGGAGGGTTGGCATTTAAAGTTTTCATAGATGACCAAGATCTTGTCTTGGAAGAAGTCCATGAGGTTGTCGCACAGGTTGTCCTGGGAAGGGGTGATGTCATTCTCTGTGGCTGCAGGACTGGTAAACTCAACAATGGCAAAGAATTATTTGCTGTGGTTTGTGCTGGTTTTAATGTGGTCTGCTATTGCATTCTTCTTCGTTTTTTTCAGGAGATGGTGGTACTGGCTAAGAGCGGTTCTGAAGGTGGGACACTTTTTTTGGTTGAGTGCAGTTCCTCAGTGAACCAGCTTGCTATTTTGCTTTGTTCTTTGACCTTTGCTATGTTGGCAGGGGCGAGGTTGTTGGCGCATTCTGTGATCCAGTGGGAGAAGCTCTTAGCTGCTTCATCAGGGTCCTGTGTAGACTGGGAGATGGGAGCAGACACAGTTATCCAGTTTCTTTGCAGGGATCTGGGGGATGGGGTGCCAGGTTAGGTGGGTCATGAGATGATGAAGTGTACACAGTGGTGATCGGACCAGGTGACTGGTGTGGTGTGGATGTACCTGACCCTGTCGCTAGAAGTAAAGATGGGGTTGTGCGTGTGACTTGCGTTGTGTCTTGCATTGTGGGTAGGGTCAGTGATGAGGCGGTTGAGGCTGATGTTGCTCAAGCTTTCCAGGAGGTCAGTCGAGTTGGCATTGCTGGGGTCATTGACGTAGAAATTGAGGTCCCCTAGAAATATATAGTACTCAGAGTTGATTGCTTACAGGACGATGAGTTTCAGGATGGCATTGCAGAAGCTGGTGTATGCTCCTGGTGGTCTGTAGGCAAGGGTGCCTCTGATGGTGCTTTTTCCATATGTGCGGAGTTGAAAGTTGAGGTGTTCCAGTAGTGGTGTCCGGTCATCATGGAATGTTGCGTAAGGGATGGTGCCCCTGTAAATGATGGCGAATCCGCTCCATGCTTGTTGGTTCAGTCCTAGTATGTTATCTTGTAACCTTCGGGGATGGCGGTGGTGATATCTGGTGCAGAGAAGAGGTTTAGCCAGGTTACTGTGAGGAAAATGATGTCTGGGGAGAGGGACGTGATTGTGTCCTTGACCTTGGTGGTGTGTTTAACTAGTGAACGTGCATTGAGTAGGATGCACTGGAGTTGTGTCGTGGTGGTCTCAGTCGATGTGTCGGGTGTGGCCCCATTTACGGTGTTGCTGGTGTCATTAGTTGCTTTGTGCTGAAGGTGAGGTGGCAGTGTGGGTAGGCGAACCATCCTCTGGTGGTACGTGGGGATGTGTGACAGCTGTGGTTGTTGGTGCACCCAAGGTCCTAGGCTCAGAGGTCAGGAGTGTTGTATCTTTGTTGGGTGGAAGAGCCAGGGATCATGGCTCTAGGCACTGTCCAGGCACGGACGGGTGCAGAAGGACTTGCCTTTTGTTTGGTCTTGGTGTGCTGGCGCTGCATCCTCTGTCCCCATCAGCTGCCTTCCCCCGCTGTAGCCTCCGTTAAGTTGGTCCTGGGAGGACGGAGGGGCTCTGAGAGGCAATGGGAGGGGCTAGATGGGAGGCAGGAAAACAGATGGCAGACAGGAGCGGCAATGGGGAAAAAAGAATGAACAGTAAGAAAAGGAGGCAAAAGCAGGAGAAAGTGCTCAGAAAAATGGGGGAGAGGAGAAGAAAGCAGTAAGAGAAAGCACTCAGAAAAATGGGGGAAATAAGGGAGAAAGCAGTGAAAATAGGGCAGAAAGCAGGAAAAAGCACTCTGAAAATGGGGTAAAGAAGGGAGAAAGCAGTGAAAACAAGGCAGAGGAGGAGAAAGTAGTAAAAGGATTAAGCACTCACAGGAAGAGGAGAGGAGGAGAAGGCAGTGAGAACAAGGCAGAGAAGAGGAGAGAGTGATAAAGCAGCAGGGTAGAGTTGGCCTGAGACCACAAAACTAAATTGGGAACCTAGTCATGGCTCTAGTCAGGGCTCAGGTGCAGTCCTTTAACAGAGTGACCAATTATATTGATGCTTTTGCAAGAACATTAGGACATATGCATTTTAAATCCATATTAGCTCTTTATAGAGTCAAGTGTGTCCTCACAGTATCTCTTTTCATTGAGATTTTGAGCTATAAGCCTTGCCAGCCCATTCAGGTGCCGGAGAACACATTTTTAGGTAGGGGTTTGAGGTTACGTCAGTCGGTGCCTGCAGAAGTTGTCCATGAAGAACTAGGTGTGGGTTTTATCTCAGACTATATTCAAATTTACTGCGTTCTATTATGGTTGTATGTCTGGCTTTTAAAAGACCTGGAATTTAAGAGAATAATGTTGAAAGACTGTTTGGAACTGGGACATGGGCATGTAATTCAGTGGATACAGTACATAAAAAATTTGTTTTGGGTCCTAGGCAGGCCAGAGTTGTTTCCTCACCTGGAGATAATTTCAAAATCTGATGTGTGTTTGGCCAAAGAGATTTATCAGTTGCATATGCAGGAAAGAAGGGTTGCACTAAGTCTCTATCCAAAAAAGCATGTAGGCATTATGAGATGGTCACATTTTTAAGCAATTGCCATTTGCACTTAAAACTTGACATGCCGGTCTTCCATAGGTAACTTTTGTCATATGTTTGTTTAAATCTATTTTCCCAGTTGCTGATTGGCTGACATAGACCCTTGGAGCCTGCTATTTGTACTTGTGACAATGTTACTGCACTTGACACTTTACACATCATTTTTATTTATTTATACCAGCTTCAAAACTCTCAGATCTAAGGGGAATATTTACAAGAAAGTAGTGCATCATAGATGATGCACAACTTTTCTTGCCCCCCTCCCAATGACACTTTGGTAGCACCTTATTTATGATACCGCATACCATGGCGCTCGCTTGGCTAATAGCATCAGAATTTTTTATGCTAATATGGCGCTTTGCTGCACTAGTGTCAAAACGTTTGATGCTAGTGCAACAAAGTGCAATGAGGCTCATAGGTTACTATTGGTGCATCATTTAATGCATCATTTTAACGCCAAAAATGGTGCAGTGAAATCTTGTAAATTGTTGTAGGCCTCCTAGCACCGGAATGTCCCCCTTGCATACATTATGCCTGACACAGGCATATTGTGGCGCAAGGGGTTACAATGTGGCGCAATGCATACATTGTAGCACTTTGTAAATATAATGCTGTAAAAATGCCTCCTTAACGCCATGTTAGCGTAAAGATATTACAATAATGTGGCACAAGGAGGCACTAGGGACTTGTAAATATGCCCCTAAGTATATTGGCTGTTCACGGCTGTCATTGAGTTTCAAGCAAGGCCAGCCTTACTCTAACTACGATACTTAGAGAGCCACACAAAATTGTTTTTATGTATCATGGTTTCTAGCAGGAGTTTTTTCCATTCTTCCTGTTGAATGGTCATGTTTTTTGCTGTTTTTATTGATCTATTTATTGTATGTGCTTTTAAGATTTATTAAGGTAAATCAAATAAAGTGGTTTCACTGACTGAATTATGCTGGCCAGAATTACTACAAAGATCACATCCTTGAGTCATGCTTCACGCATGTATTGATGGGTACATTTAAACTTCTGCATCCAGCTAGATGAGGCCTGAAAGTGGACTAGATGTGTTAAATAATGTGGGAATATTTACACGTGTGTATAAGCTATTGTTTAGTTCTGAAATACTGGGATGGAATAGTTTAAAATTGTAAACATTTGTGAAAACAATTTTTACAAAACTTTGTCCTCATTCATGTCTCCTGTGTGGACATCTTTCAATCTCCAGGAGAGAGGTAAACACCTACAAGGATACCAGTGCTACCAATGAGTGTTACAAATACATGTATGTACCATTTTGATTTCTGTGTGTGATCTTGTTGAAATGTTATATTGTGATGTGTGGTGGGAGGTAACACTCAATTACCATCAATTAATTGTCAGTCTGAGAATCAGAACAGAAACTGCCCACAGATCCTTTAGTGATGATAGTTTCAAGTGTGTATAAGTAGGCTAATAGGAACTAAACATCTATACATATTTTGGATGGGGCACATCAATAGTCATGTTATTTGGGGACAGTGTTCATTATCTTGCTCTAAGCAAGTGTTCCACACCAACACATTATATCACACAACAAATGGCAGAAATCCAAATATATGTTGTAGTACAGTGATTTCTATTTTGCTAAGCAATTCTGGGCAAGGATCTGGCCAAATTATGCATGACACAGGGTCAGATGATGTCCAATAGTTGAACACAGGCACTGTTACCAAACATGGACAGGATGGGTATCATGGAATCAAATTCATACTGTGTGATTATACAACATGCAGCATAATGGCTTCAATGGCTTCTGGCTCTCAAGAAAAGACATTTCACTTTTACTATCCATAACGGTGGACTGAGATACCTGCTGTGTTACACATATTGCGTTTGTGGAAAACCAAACTGTCACTTTAGCAGTGTGGAAAAACAAAAGCAGAAAATGTAAACATGTATGACAGTGGCATCAGGGTTGCCATCACAATTGAAACAAATTTGAATATGTTAGTTGCAGCACATGTTTTTGGTGAGGAATCAATATATTCTAAAGCAATGTCTTTGGCCACTGACAGACAACAAATTACATGCCTACATGTGTGTCTGTTAATGTGTTTGCTCATTATTGCATGGACATATAGATCTTCAATGTATTAACCTATCCCCAAAGTATGTCTGTTGTAATCCAGCCACAGTGGTACTTCAGCCTCCCTTGGGGCGTTGTGCATACATAAGTATGTTTAAGTGTGACTCCTCATGATTCTCTCTGCAAGTTAAAAGCTGGGAATACTTTGGGCCATATTTATACTCTGTTTGCGCCAGATTTGAGTCGTTTTTTTTTACGCAAATTCGACGCAAAACGAACTCCATATTTATACTCTGGCATTAGGCGCGTCTAGCGCCAAAGTTCATGGAGTTTGCGTCATTTTTTTGTGTGGACACCTACTTTGCGTTAATGATATGCAAGGTAGGCGTTCCCTTCTAAAAAATGACTCCGAGGCATGTGCGCCGTATTTATACTCCCGGGCAAAAATGACGCCCTGGAGTGGGCGCGTAAAAAAAAATGACGTCCAGCCTCTTTTGCGTCGTTTTTTAGCGCCTGGTCAGGGCAGGCGTTAAGGGACCTGTGGGCTCAGAAGGAGCCCAGAGGTGCCCTCCCATGCCCCCAGGGACAACCCCTGCCACCCTTGCCCACCCCAGGAGGACGCCCAAGGATGGAGGGACCTATCCCAGGGAACTTAAGGTAAGTTCAGGTAAGTATTATTATTATTTTTTTTGTGGCATGGGGGGCCTGATTTGAGCCCCCCTACATGCCACTATGCCCAATGGCCATGCCCAGGGGACATAAGTCCCCTGGGCATGGCCATTGGGCAAGGGGGCATGACTCCTGTCTTTGCTAAGACAGGAGTCATTTCAATGGGGGTTGGGAGTCAAAAAAATGGCGCAAATCGGGTTGAGGCGAAAATTTTGCCTCAGCCTGACTTGCCCCATTTTTTGACGCCCAAGCTCCATATTCCCCTACGCCGGCGCTGCCTGGTGTAAGTCATTTTTTTTTACGCACACCAGGCAGCTCCGCCGGCTAACGCCGGCTAACGTCATTGAATAAATACGGCGCCCGCATGGCGCTTCAGAATGGCGTTAGCCGGTGTTAGATTTTTTGACGCACAACTGCGTTGGCGCAGTTGTGCGTCGAAAAGTATAAATATGGCCCTTTGTCTTTGTACATTTCTGTACAATTGACTGAGCCTAAATATTAAGAATGTTCCCCACTGTGGTGTACAGGAGGTACATGACAATCCCCTATCCATTTATTAACTATCGGACACAGAGTAAGGGAAGCCATCACAGTGTGCGTAGGCTTTTGATACTCCATATGGGTTGTGCAAGGCCAAGCCACACTGCCTGGACTGTATTTCCTTATCCACTTACACTTATGTTGATGATTAATGATCAGCACATTTGAATGATGCAACCCTAAATCCAAATGTGGTGAAACAAGCGCATGTGTCCAATTTTATATATGGACATCAACATAAGTGTGGTTTTTAGTCCTGCATTAAATGGTATTCATGTCATTGTGACTAATGTTAAATTTTGTGCACCCTCAGAGATGCAACCTGGCTCAAGTAGTGGATGTCTATATATACAATATATTGTCCATATACCATATCTACTGCTGGTATTGGTCTGGCCAGGGACATAAGATTGTGTTAAAGTGTTGGTCTGTTTCTCACATAAATCATGTTCATGTACAGCATGTGCTAACTATTTTTCACATTTTCACCCTAGACTACGCAATAACTGACAAAACCCATACTTTTGAGATGTGACGTGATCATTTCGGCCATGTCTGGAATGTGTCTGAGATGTACAAAAAGATGCACAAGCTATACAAAGGTGCAAAGCCAGCAGAGTCTTAGGATATTGCTCCACCAACAACACCTGCAATGCCTACATCTGCTAGTGGCCAGGACAGAGCAGGCATGTATGAAAGTACCCTCTTTTTTGGCATGGTTACCTCCTTTTTCTGCCTGATGTCAGTGTGTTTGACTGTGTTTAGTTGGATCCTGCCAAGCAGGACCCAAGTGATTATGCTTTCTTTCCCAAAGCTATGTATCCATCCCACAATTAGCATACTGGTTCCCCCATGCAAGCCCCTAGTATATGGCACCTAGGTACCCAGGGCTTTGGGATTCCAGATGATCCCTATGGGTTGCAGCAATAATTTTGCCACCCACAGGTAGTCCATGCAAGGGGTTCTGCAGGCCGGCCATTGCAGTCTGTGTGAATTGGGTGCATGCACCCGTTTTCACAATAGGTCACCGCACCAGGTCACCACTATGATAGGCCCTCTCATCCCAGAGGGCAGGGCGCATGTACCTGTGTGTGCGGACACCCCTGCACTAGCAGAGGTACCCCCACAAACTCCAGACCCACTCTTCTGGAATTTGTGAGTGTGGGGATGACATTTTACATGTGTACTGGACATAGGTCACTACCTATGTCCAGTTACTTAATGGTAACTCTGAACCAAAGGCATGTTTGGTATCAAACATGTTGGAATCATACCACAATACTTTTGCAAGTATTGGTTGTATGATTCCATGCACTCGGGGGGATCCTTAGAGGACCCCCAGCATTGCTTCCATAGTCTTCTGAGGTCTTCCAGGCAGCCCCAGCTGCTGCCACCTCACAGAGAGGTTCCTGTCCTCCTGTTGCTTAAGCACCTCAAGCCCAAGAAGGAAGAACAAAGGAGTTACTTTAGGACAGGGGTGTTACACCCTTCCCCTTTGCAAATAGGTAGTACATGGCTTTGGAGGGGTAGCCTCCCCAAGCCACTGGTATGCTTTGAAGGGCACATTTTGTACCCTCCATGCATAAACCAGTCTATACTGGTTCAGGGATCTCCAGTCCCTGCTCCGGCACAAAACTGGCCAAGTGACAACTACCCTGTCCATCACTACCCTAGGGGTGGTGCCTAGAGCTCCTCCAGAGAGTCCCTGGGTTCTGCCCCCTTGAATCCGAGGTTGGCAGGGAACTCTGGGAGCATCTGAGTGGTCAGGCCAGGCAGGTGACGTCAGAGCCCCTTAATGATAGGTGGTCACCCAGCTAGGAGACCAATCCCCCTTTCAGGGCTATTTAGGGTCACTCTTTTGGGTGGTTCTCCAGATTTAGCTTGCAAGATTCCAGCAGGAGGATTCCTCTGCATCTCTTACTTCAACTTCTGACCAAAGAAACTGCATCTGTACTCTCCCGGACCCGACAATCTGCAACAAAGACAAAGACTTCACCTGCAACATTGTTTTTCAGGCTCCTTCCAGGATTTGCAACATTTCCCCGGTCGTGCATCCTCTGAGGACTCCACTGGACACTGCTGTGTCTTCTGGACTTGGTTGCTCCTTTCGAAAGGTCTTCCTCTTCAGGAATCCACTGTTGGTTTCTTGCAGTAATCTTTGGGTTTTGCAGTTCTCTTCTTGTCTTCCAAATGGGTGTTCTGTGGAAATTCTAGTCATTTTTTCCTGCTTTCCTGGTTGCTGGGGTGTGTTGTGGTATGTACCTTTGTGCTTTCCTGGTACCCCCTTGACTCTGTACACACTCCACTTACTGGGTGAGGTGACACTCTCTCATTTCATTTATTTAGTATATTGCTTGTGCCCCCCCAGGACCACTGTTCTCTATTGTATTTTACACTATTTGCACTGTTTTCTAACTATTCGTATGCCTATTTCTAACAACTAGTGTATATAACTTGTGTATTACTTACCTCCTAAGGGGGTATTGCATCTATAGTAATTTCTTGTGTTGTGTTACCATAATAAAGTACTTTTATTTTTGTAACATATTTAGTAATTGTATTCTTTCATGAGTGTAAATGCTGTGTGACTACAGTGGAATTGCATAAGCTTTGCATGTCTCCTAGATAAGCCTTGGCTGCTCATCCACAGCTACCTCTAGAGAGCCTGGCTTCTAGACACTGCCTACATTTCACTAATAGGGGATACCTGACATAAGGTGTAAGTACCTTAGGTACCCACCACACTGCAGGCCAGCTTCCTGCATGGCCCAAACCATCAACAGGCACCCCAGCCACCAATATCATAGGCTACCTCTGCAGCCACACAGCAGAGACCCACATGGGCAGGAGGTCTCTAAGATGGGAGTCAATGATCCGCTACAGACTCATTTATGATCTCTGGAAGGTAAAAAGAAATATGTGGTATTCGTGAGGAACATGCTGGCTTGTGTGTACAAATTGCCAACCTTAAAGGAGGACCTGGGGAAGCTCTCTTAACTTGCTTGAACATTTTTTCAGCATGTTTTATTCTGTTTTATATCCTAGTATGTTTTATAGTCAAGATAATAGTTATTTAGTTGATAGGATTGGTTAAGATACGGCAGGTTTAAGATTGTTAGGATATTTTATAGGTTGTTGTTTTTATATTTATTTCTATATTCAGAACGGTTTAGTGGTGGGGGATAATGTTTAAGCTCTGTTGAAAAATACAAAACCAAGTACCAAAAATATACATATTTGTTTAGGTTTAAATGTGTTTAACTGTGTAGTTAGTGTATGTATAGGTGTAGTTTATGTGTACATGTGTGTTAAAGGGGTTGGGGATTGATGTTGAACATGTCATTGTTCTGAGTAGTTAGGTAACAATAGGATAAGTTAAGGTAGTGTTAGGTAGTGTTAAGGACATTTAGTTTAGGATACATAGATTAGGTAGATAAGGATAACTGTAGATATTTTTAGGTACTGTTTAGTTTAGGTATGTTTAGTTTTTTTACACAGATATATATTTAGTAAAACGTTTTCTACTTTCACAACCTTGTAATTATTGCATTATTGTGAGTGCCTAACATTGACTGTGTTTAGTTGAGTACAGGATGCTGTTAGTGCCCTACTGTCTTTAAATGTGCATATGATTATGTAAGTGGACTTTGGCCAACAGGTAGAGTATATCACATATGAGTCACTTAAGGACTATTTGACAATCACAATTCTTTATAATTGATCCTCTTAGTGTGATTTCACACACAGACCCACACAGATACTCACCCACTGTAGTACCTTGTGTGAAAGAGAAGCACCATGGATAATTTGGATAGTTGTGTGGGAACAAATTACAGAATCCAGGCTGAGCTGAAATACACACTGGTGCCTGCTACTAACACGCACACCCTTGCAACATTCTACCTCTTCTTAGCTGGCTATAAATCATAAATGCGGCCCACACCTGCCTAGAAACCCTTTGTAATCCTTGGAATGGATTACTTGCTATTTTTGGCATTACATGCATGTAACTTTGAGCAACAACTTGCAATGTTTTTAAAGCATGAGTTGACCACGTTTACTGAGCCTGGGGAGGTGTTGTTTTGATCCAGGGACTCTGACATATCAGTGCTAGCATATTTACAAATGTGTAAGGTCTCTTTAATGTAAGCATTGAGGCTATCATATGTGTTTGCTGATATTTTAATGTTCCCAGAGCTTGAAATTTGTGGATGAGTTAATCATATTAATTGGCTCACATGCCTCACAGGCCCCATTTAATCCATTTATAAATTTGTGAGTTTAGCCAAGCCTTTTCCCTGTGTGCCAGTCCAGTAACTGAAGCTCAGTTTCATACCATCATTTTCAATTGGTAGACAAGAAATTCTGCATACTAAAATGGCAGTGGATATCCATGATGTTTGGGCATATACAACAACAGTTCTCCTTAAGCTGCGAAAAGTTAGTTCTGTATGTTCACATAATCCATGGCATAAGCAGTCTTTTCTTGAATAGACATCTAACACTCAGGCTAATAGGAGTGAATGTATTTTCATGTGTGGGTTGTTCAGCATGAGCATTTTTACTTTGTTTGAGGCAACAGCACAAAAATTGCTAGTCAGCAAAGGATGTAGAGACAGATACCTTTTTGGAGACATGTCATGCACCATGTAGAGGTGTTGAGAATTTTAGTGGGGAGATACAAATTTCCAGCAGGGAAGGTAGGACAGTTCACAAGTCCACAGGTGGATACGATTAGCAGGTGCACAAACAAAAAGTGACAGTTTTAGGTAACAAAAGTTGTAGTGTGATAATAGACACAGAACCAATGAGGAACTCTTCCAGGGGGCACAGACAAATGTTACCTGCCAGTTCTCCTACAGCAATTGGAGAAATCTAAATCTTCCCCTTCTGATGGGTGTTGTGGTTTCCCTACATTTTGTGGTGATTGTGTGAGAATAATCTGAGGCACACACACACACCAGAGGCAGAAGATATCACTCACCTGTCCCCAGCAGCATTTGTCTGTGCCATTTAGTCAGCCAGCAAATCCCTGAAAAGGGTCTGGAGGCTTGCCAACAAAGCAACAACGTTGTGATTAAGTTCACCTATTGTTGTTATGTAAGAGTTCAACTTGCGTTCCATGGATTCCATGATGCTACAAGTGTTCCCCAGCTGTTTGGCTGCTTCACTGGTGTCAGAAGTAGAGGGCTGATGTTGTTCCTTCTGCTTCATGACATCAGCAATTTCAGCTAGGGACTCACCCATATTTGAAACAAGTGAAGTGTTCCTTTTATAGCCTCAGATGTATTCTTATTTGCACTGAAACACTTACAGACTCCTTCAGGGTACAGACTATGGTCTCCATCCCCTCACACACCTCCTCAACCATCCGCCGCTGGACTCCCACCAATCACCATTGGAAGACAACTTGGGGTCCTCAGAGTCCGCAGCTGTGCTTGGACTGGCAGAAGTGGCATTTTCTGTGGGTGTTGGTTCATCTAGAGAACCTAGAATGCTGTCATCCCTTGCCAAGTCCAGAGAAGGAGATTCTATGTAATCCAGGAGCTGCTGGAAGGAGTCATCATCTATGGGGGCAGTAGCTCATCACCAACAGGTGGGTCATCCAGGACAGGCTGCTGTACAGGAGGTGTTGATTGTCCACCTGCAAATACCAATATTGTTTTTATCATGATCAATTATAGATGTTGTCTAGAGTATTTTAAGAGACAAACAGACTTGATTAACATTCACATTATGTTCCACATAGATGTGTTTAATATGTGTTACTATGAGTGAATGAAGCCAATGCCACCAACACAACCAAGATTAGGTAAAAAACACAATTGGTCAACATGCTTATCCTGTATTTCACAACTAGGGATCATGCCAAAGTAGTGATGATAATGATAACCGGTAACCTTTACCTACTTAGAAAGCCAACACAACTAGGCCCGTCTCTTCACCCTCCAACCATCCCCAATCCCTACCCATCGCCCTGGACAATTAAGTTATCCTGTCTCTTCACAATTTCCTGTTTAACATCCTCCTGCTTTGACATATATAGCATAGTCAGACTTTTGAGCTTATGCCTCCCTCCTGACACCTGCAACACCTTCTGCCAGGCTCACATTACGTGTCCAGTATATTTCACTAATGCCCTCTTCTATAACATCCCTTACCAGCTACTACACAAGTGCAACACTGTCAAAAAAAGATGTGCATTACCGTCACTCAGGGTATCTTGAGGCACGTATATTACCTCTCTCCTTCTTGAGATCCAATGGTTCCCTATTTGAAAATACTGTCAGTTCAATGTGGTCAGCCACAGCTACATGATACTACACTACAAGTGTCTCATACCATCTATGATTCCAAAAAACACTCATGGACCTCTGGTGTGCATCACTTGCATTCACATCCATCCCCAATATTCATTTGTATAAGACAGGAGGTACTGTTGTCTCTAACTTGGCAGACAACACCTGTGAGATCTGACCCACACTTCAGGACATCTGCGTGCACACAGTTTCATGCTAGTGACCGTACACATGGTTCTTCACATGATCCTACTTGGAGATACTCCACACACTGAAAGGCCTGGATCCCCTCTCATGTACAATTTTGATCTTCTGGCAACCCCATTCCATTCCATTAGTTCACACTCCACTTTTGGTTGCATATCCCCAAGACAAACACATTTGCCTCATGGTGAAAGGGGCCTGCATTGTAACAGTCAGGTTGGGTAGTTTTTTAAGGTCCATGCATGATGAACTGCTCTATTTCGGATTTTTTGCTTTTTATTGTAGGACTTGTAGTCCTGGTCACTCATGCAAAACATTGGATCACAAGTTGCAGTATTTAAAGGACAACCTGGCCTGAGGCAGCACAACACACATGGACATGAGAAACTTGGCTGAGCTGGACTGTACTGAACACATTTTCACTTGGCAAACTGACTAACAGTTCTGTGATGTATGAATTGGCACGTTAGACATTCTTGCCCTTTTTCTTTGACAAAGCGCAGTGCAGTGCAGTGCAGGACAGCGTGTTGCTGCACTGCACAACATGACACATTAATCCACATTGTTCATTGATGACACTTACCCTGGTGATCAACCTGGTCCTCAGTGGTAGCACTGTCCTGTCTGGCAACTCCTGCCACCAACTCTTTTGGGAATGTTAGTACCTAGGCTTGAAATCCTTATTTTAGCTTTAGGCTAGTTACCTATGAATTTTAAAACATATACTTGTTTTATTCATTTTAGTCCTTTTGATATTTTTTTAGCAGAGTCAGTTTACAGCTCATTGTTTTTATATTCTAATCAGCTGCCTTTTCTGAGAAGGCATAGTTGCTTGTGTTGTACATTTTATCAGCACCTCTGCACACATTTCATTCTGTGCCCTGTTCAAGAATGTCATGTTCGGTACATGATATTCTAACACTGATTGCTGCTCCAGGAGTTGGGAGACTACCCTCATGGACATATTAGCACATCGGGCCTGTCCCTAGAAGACTTTCTATTTCATTATATAAACACCAAACAGGCCTAAGGAGGTAGAGAGTATTCCAGTCATGGCAGTCAGGAGACGTATATCATTTAAATGACAGCTTCGCTGATCCTGGCATTGACTCCAGAGCCAGCCGAGGGATTGTCAGCAGACAACAGGCAGACCCTTGCCTGTCTTTCAGCTATGGGGTTAGGGCTCCTTCCATATACCAGAATAGGCATAAGGGCCAACAACATCAGTATGCTCTCAGGATTTAGAGGTGATGGAATAGGTAGGAATCATTAGGGTTGTAAAATCATACAAAATCTTGCTTACTTTACTGGTAAACATAATTACCATAGTATGTTCCATATGCCTAATCATCGCAGCACACGCTTTTTATAACCAAATGCAATTAATTAAATAAATACATTGAAACCTATCTTGCATTTCTTTGCCCTGGCATGTGTGAGACTTTGGGTAACTGAGAAAAAATGTATGATCTGTTCATCACGCCTTTCCTATGGAGTCAGAGTGTCATGTTTTTAGGCTGCCATGAATCCCCTTTGCTTTCTAAGTCTGGGTGAGGTTCTGCAAGCTAGGCGACAAAGTCAGGCAGACAGCTTCCAGATAGTGTGGGACCTTCTCAGTCACCTACACTCGGTGGTGATGTTGCCCCAACACTACGCAGACTTTCCCCCTATGTCCTATGACATGGAGCCACCAATGTTTGGTGAGGCACACATTTAATATGTCCCCTGAGTGTCTCTTTCTCTTGCATGCTGAAGGTACCCTAATTACCTTCATACGGAGACATCCATGGTATAAGGGAATAATCCTCCTCCGCTATATAGGTAATACCTATTTTTGTTGGTAGGTTGTTCAAGCTTGAACTTTAAAAGGATTCCCCAAATTGGTGTTTCTATCTCTGAATTATAACCTTTTAAAATATGGCAGACTCTTGATGGGTGGTAATTCCAATAAATGTGAGACAAACTCTCACACAACATTCATTAACTCATGGGCTCACTGATGAGGGTGGGGATGTTACATTTGTGGTAAAGACATACAAAGCATTTAGAACAGATTCTTTTTATTCATGGGTCATGTTTCCAACAGCTGTTGCAAACACCCACATTTTTCATGATTATACAATAGCAAATACACCTGCACAATACAGAGCATATACATATTTAGAAATACTGCTTTCTCATCAAGAACACCAGAATTCCAAAAGCTATTCAAAACTTAAGATTAGGTCCCCTAAGTAATTACCGACCTACACGGGCAGAACTGGCCACATCTACACTACGTCCCAATGTACAAAATTTGAACAGTGGACCTATGTCACTTTTATAATAATTGATTATTATGTATATAGATATTTAATACAATTCCTAATGCAGACGTTAAATACCACACCAGCGTATGCTGCTCAAGTGGCTCCACATTTGGCTACAACTGGGATAAACGGAGCAACTGTGCATTAAGTAACAGGTAAGGTTCCCACCAAACATGAAAAAATTCTGTTTTGGATAGCACAAAAAATAAATGCACTGTAAGCAGTGATTCCCCATACGGGCCTCCAAGATAAACAAATAATTCTCCCAATGCAATTGCCATTTGAGATGGTTCCCTCTGTAAGTACCTGTGCAACTTTGGGCACAGTATTTGCTGCAATGTTCACTACCACACATGATGCACCAACACTTGGAAGTGTTAAAACAACTCTAAGATGAGCAGAGGTAACGTCTGCCCTGGATTTGGGGATGAAATTGATGGGTAATTTTGCCACAGTCTCCTTAATCACATTAGGTTATATTAAAGGGGGAGAAGTAGCTTTGGCATTACACCAACAGCTCCAGGAGCGTTCCTCAACAAGGTCAGGAACAGGAGCTTCCAAAGATTATTGCTGAGACTCATACCAGTTTAGTTTGGGATAGACTGGGAGCCAGAGCAGGTAAACAAAAATTACAAGGTAACTCCATTAAGGATAATACTAAACACGGGCAATAGGGTTCTAAAAAACACTGGGATAAACAGAAAAATAACAAAGATAAAGTAAAACAAAGAGGAGAATCTCCGAAATCAAAGACCTCAGAGGAACGCTATAATCTTAGAAATTGTGACATTTTAAAAACCCCTAACAGATATCCGTATACTGATACATGCTTGTCTCATTCCTTTTCAGGACTCACACGATAAACAAAGTAAGAAAGAAAGGCAGTCAGAACACTGAAACAAGTATGCGAAAATGAAAAAGGTCTCATCACGCTCTTTGGAAATAATAATTAAGAGAGAAGAGACATTTCCACAATAAAAACCCCAATTCAAAAAGAGAAAGGTTGCTGCAATTTCAGCTAAATATGCCACACCTACTGATAACATTACTGATGAACAGGACGTGGACAGGGTCTTTGCTAGACAGCACAGCAGAGGTCACAATAGTTCACAAGAATGGAATAAAATTTTGATATCAGCAAATTGGTGAATCCAAGTATTAACCACACTAACAATGGTATTTTGGCTACAGTGAAAGGCAACTTTTCTAATTTCATAATGTTAAGCATGATATAACTATCTTCTTTCTTAGCCATTATCTGTTGTCTTCATGTGAAGCTGAATACAGCAAATAACTCCTGAAAGGTAACGTGCTTCCACGGCACACAGACATTTTTCAGAACTTGTTATGTCCAGCCCAACAGCATAATGGGCCTAAGCTGACTCTGTCTTTGGTGTAAAAGTGACATATCATTTTAATAGCAGAAGACACAATGTTGTTTAATGTGTAAATGCAATTAGAAAATGTATTCACACCATTCTTGACAATAGCTAAAGCTTTCTCTAAGTTCTCTTTATCTATTTGCATCAAATGTGCAGCAGCTTCCATTTGCAAAAACGTCAAAATTTCATTATATATTGAACATAAGAAACATTCTAAGCTTGATTTTTTGTGATTGAATAAGAAATCCTCAAAGTCAACATCTTCAGAAAGAAGAGAAAGGTGTTCTTTTACAGCTGTTAAGGAGAGTATTTGTAAACATTGCTGACAAGGTTTACCTATGCTGGAGGCAGTAATGATACCTGTGTGCTGTGCTTGCTCTAGAACCCTAGGTACATTTGATCAAACGTGCATGGCAAGCTTTTGTGTTCCCTGACCACAATAACCACCCATTGGGACCTGAAACTGATGAATTAAAGATACAGTTCTGAATCCAACCAATGAGCTGTTCTTCTGTAACATTCAGGATATTCTGACAATTTTTAAATTTGACTGATGAAGGCATACATTCATTTCCTTTATTTTGCTAACCCTAGGTGAGTTGTCTGCTGTACGGTGTCAGTTAAAAATATAATTTGCAACATAATTAAACAAGCTCTAAATAATGTTTCTGTGCTTTGTATTTTCTTCTGATATTCATAGCCTTCTATGGCCAACTGGGAAGCAAAGGAATCCATATAAATTAATTTGGTATCGGTTAGCATTATTTTCCTTGATTTTGAATGTAGTAATTTGAAATGATAGGATTCAGCATTTCTAACATCATACCCAGTAAAATAAGTAAACTTTTCTACATATGTTAAAGAACTCCCCACTGGTGGAGTCGGACAATGTTCCCATTGTGTATAATTGAAAACATTTCTTGGAGTATTTGCTTCATATAAATAATTGTGTCTGCAATAATGGTAACAGAACACTTCTCCATAATTTGCAATTCACTTTCAAACATCTTCACTTACAAATGCAGTATAGTATTCAAGCTCAGAAAAACTAAAATCAGTAGTTTTTACATCACAGTCATCAGAAACAATTCCAGGTGTAATATTGTCACTAATTTATACCTTAAACACATGGAATTTTAATCATTCCTGTTAGGCAAAATATATCAAAGGGTACTTTATCGCAACCAATCCCATTAGGAACTGGAACAGTTGCAATGTTCATAAGAGCCAAGTCTCCGCACTTTGTGTGAGGATAGGTAAGATTTTAAAACCTCGTCCACCAGTTCAACAGCAAAGAGCTCAGGAAGATAATGACCATTTATCAGCAGACAGAAATGATGATCAAACCAATCTACAGAAGAAAAGGAAGCAATGTCAATAGTATACACAGTTAGAACCAATGATGACTTGTTACGTAGGCTTTCATTATTCTAATGAGACTACTGGATTTTGAGCAGTAGAATCGCCTGTGGTGTGGGAGACTGAGTCTGACCCACTACAGGTGACACCTGTCACTCCAATACGGGTTTTACTCCGGCTAACTAGCAGTGCCTCATCTCTACCAAAGGGCAGGGATGATGGGGCAGCCAAGCGCATGACATAACTGGTTTTTCAGGGAAACCGTGGTCACTCAGGTCTCAGCCGTTTCTCTCAGTTACATTAGTCTCATATATACAATGACAAACAGAGGCAGTATATGTTTCAATAAGGATTTTAGGGCCAGAAGCATCAAACAAATATGCATTCGCAAACAGTGTGAATCGCAGAAATCGGCCGTTTGCGAATGAAAAACGTGGTTTGCGATGCATGAAAGGCATTCGCAGGCCAAAAACAAGAAATCGCAAAATTTGCGATTTTTAGCGAAGCGACATGGTTTTGCGTGTCGCATTTTGCGTCTCGCAATTTGTGACATGAAATACAGATTTGGTATTTCACGTAGCAATTTACGTGAAGCAAAATGCGACACGCAAAACCATGTCGCAATTTGATGCATCAAAAATTCTCAAATTGCAAATTTTCGCAAAATGGCCTTTTGCACATGCAATTTACCACAGATTGAAACCAGGTGGTAACCAGGTGTAACCTATATAAAGAGGCCCAGAATGCCTCAGACTCTTTTCCACAATGGCTGCACTCTACGTCATGACGAGGAGAATGAGGATCTTGGCAGGTTTGAGGAGAGGGACGAGGAGACAGGAGCGCATTTTCAAAGTGCGCATTACCCTTTTTGACCAGACAGAGGAGGACATGTTGAGCTCAGCCATGATACTTGACCTGATAGCTGAGCTACAACCCATATTGCAGCGCACAACACACAGGACTAATAGCATACCCACCCATGTGCAGTTATTATGCTCTCTGCACCTACTTGCCTCAGGGAGCTATCAAGGGGTCATAGCAGCAGCTGGAGGGGTATCACAGAGTGCCCTCCCTAGATTTTTCAAATCATTTCTAAATGCCATGCTGAGCAGGATACACCAGTACATCAGATTCCCCAAGACCCCACAGGAATTACAGCAGACAAAAATAGATTTCTACCAGATAGCACAGTTCCCCCACGTCCTAGGTGCCATAGATGGGACACATGTTGTAATCTCTCCACCATCGGCCACAGTGTATGTGTACCGCAACAGTAAATACCAACATTCAATGAACATACAGGTGATATGCAATGCCTCCTATATCATAACTGATCTCGTGGCCAGGTACCCAGGGAGCACACATGATTCGTACATCTTTCGCCACAGCGGGATTCACACAAGACTGCTAGCTAGGGAATTTGGTGAAGGATATCTACTAGGTATTTTCACTCTGTACATTGGTGCATTGATGGCAGTGTGACGTCAGATGGCACAGCTACTCATTATACCCTCTGTTCCTTCCAGGAGACAGTGCCTACGCAGTGCGCACCTTTATTATGACGCCCTACCTAAACCCTGCAACACCAGCAGAGTGGAGATACAATTCAGCACACAAGGCAACCCGCAATATTGTGGAGCGCACCTTTGGCCTGCTGAAGTGTCGCTTCAGATGCATCCACAAAAGTGGAGGGGCACTACAGTACAGCCCGGACACGACCTGTAGAATAGTGGCCACATGTGCAATCTTGCATAATATAGCTACCACCAGGGGCATACCTGAGGAAATATCGGAGACAGACTCAGATGAGGATGATGATCCCATACCACCCCTACAGCCAGCAGACAGGACCAGTGCAAGAGAGGGCAGGCAAAGGCGCGCTGACATCACGCACAACAATTTTAGATGTAAGTAATGACAACACAACCTCACTGACATGTATTCTGGTAGTTAGCACCTTTATTCCCTTGACTTCAGGTAACGTACGTGTCACTAGGACAAAGCAATACACATGAGTCATACATGAGCCATTAACAGTGTCGCACTATTGTCATCATAGTTTACTGTAATTCTACATGTGAAGTTAGTCCCCTGTGGCCATCAATGTCACTTTTTACGACCATTCATTCCTCTTGAGTGCGCAGTGGCCTCACCGGCACCTCTTGTATCAGGCTCACAGCCAGTACTGTGCCTGGCACTGCGACATCTGGGATCCATCATGGGCACTGCAAGACTGCTGAGGCTAGATGACTCCTCAGCATCCCCAACTCCTAGTTCACTGGGTGTAGCACTGCGTGTTGCCAGCATAGCATCCAGAACGTTGGTAATTTGGTCCAATCCCTGGGCAACATCCCGACTGCTATGTACTGCTTCCACTTGTGCAGCCACAGCACACCGTGATATCAGGGCAGTAGATGTAGCTAGACGATTTACTGATCTGCAGAAGCCACTGAACATTCCCATGAATCGCCTTTCATGCCTGCAGTGGCTAACTCGCTCATGCCTGATCTCAGTACAGAGTTCCTTTATGGCATTGGTCAGTTCCCTGGTGTTCTCTGCAGCTGTTTCCTATCCCTCATGCAGCTTACAGATGTTTGTATTCAGACACTTCAGCTGCTTGTGCAGCCCCCCCCCCCATATTGGCTTTGTTTGCTTGCATCTGCCTGTGCATTGCCATCATGTTTTTGTTTTGCAGGCGCTGCACTTTGAGCATTGATGCTTCCAGACCACCGAAGAATGATGGGTCCTCACCTACATCTGTGTGCTGTGTGCCTGCATCGTGAGGCCTCCTGTGGGGTGTTGAGTGACACTGGGGCAGGGACTGCTGCCTTCCGGTGGATCTGGCTTATGGGGATGGAGTGTGGCCTTCATCCCGCATGTCATCGGAGTCCAGGCTCAAATCGGGGAGAGGTAACACCCTTGCCCTGTGTCTGATTGGCGCGATACACAATGACTCGCTGGTGTTGGAGTCGAACAGAGGCGGTGTTTCTGCATCCCCCACAATGGCACATTCTACTGCTGCTGGGCCTGGGCCATCTGCAACGACAATGTGCAGTATGTCATTTATGTATGTATCACCAAATGTGGCACAATGGTAATAAACGTACACTTAAATCGTATCACTATATACTGGGTGTTGTGTTCTTCTGGGTGTCGCTCTACTTAATTGCATTCTATGTGCTAATTTCAGCTCTGGGTTGTGGACTACCACTCCCATAAGGCATTGTTGTGCCGCATCTAAGATGTGTAATGGAGTACTTATCACAATGGTTTGCACTACTTTCTATTTCCTAAGGGGCATTTGTACATACACATATGGGGTTACATATCATTATTGGACTTACTTTTACTGGTGCTGGGTGTGCCAGACGTGTCAATGTCAGTGACCCCACTGACAGCTTCTGGAAGCAGTGTGGACTCCACCAGGTCTTCCATGGGAGTGGAGGGTGTCTGGGTGGATGGTCCACCTCCTGTGCTCCTTGCTTTCTTTAGCCAGCTGGCCAACCTCTCCTTGGCACGGGAACACAGGTCGTACCACCTCTTTTGTGTCTCCTCCACTGAGCGCTGCGCAACACCCACTGCGCAGATTTTGGTCTGGATGTCACCCCAGAGTTTTCGCTTCTCACTCTCTGGTACCTGGAGTGAGCTCTTCCCAAATAGCCAGTCATGGCTCTTCACCACCTCCTCAGTGAGCACCTCCAATTCTTGCTCACTGAACCTCAGCTTCCTCTTCCTCTCTCCCTTCTCCTTCCCATTAGCAGCATTGGCCATGTTGATGTAAGGTCCTGGCTTGCTCACAAACTTTCTCCCTGGGGCTGGTCGGTGACTCTCTGCTGCTCCTGTGGGTGTTGTACCTGCAAACAGCCAGGGCTGACTCACTTCCTGCTTGTGATGTCATCAGGATGTGCCAGGTGACCGGTTTCGCAGTTTGCGATTTTCAAATACCGAATCGTAATTTTTTTTGCGATTCGGTATTTGGACCTCCCAATTTGCATTAGCGATTTTTAAGAAATCGCTATTTCCGATTCACAAATTTGTTACATAGCATTTTGCGACTCAGAAATAGCGACTTCTTAAAAATCACTATTTGCTATTCGCTAAGGATTTTTTTCATACATCTGGCCCTTAGTGAAGCGACTGCATGTTAGATAGCAAAGCATGGGCTGCAATAACTAGGACGATACAGCATGACAAGATTATAATTGTGACAAGGAGAGTGAAGCATAGAAATAACGCTACCGTATTGTCACTACAGTCAATAGACTAATTCCTACCTAGACTATGATATAGCACAGTGTGTTGAGCTCTAATTCTGCCCTTCAGGTTTCCCTGGGAAGACAACATCCCCCATACCTGAGCAAAGGCCTGAAGTCTCCATAAGCAGCTGTAGCGAAGCATTCAGCAATCAGGATATAGTCGTGGTTCTCCGGCTGGAATCTCCCTCTAACGTGTAAGAGACAAGAAAGTGTTTTTATAATAAAACAGCTGATGTTCTGAGAAAATGTCCCTACGTAAGGATGTCTGTTTCCCATGAATGTCAGGAACAAAACTTTATACCACGTTCATCGGCAACCTATCTTACTGCAGCCTTGGAAGAAGCACAGAGTGAGCAAGAATGTCTTGTTTGAGAACAGAGTGCTGGCTTAGGCAAAAACAGCTAGATAGAGAAAATAAAACAAGACCGTAAAAGTGGCTACTGTAACAAAAATTAAACAAAGCCAAATAAAATATATCTAGATTAAAGTGCACAGCGGCAGGCCTAGTTTGTTAAAATACTGTATATGAAGCTTTAACTAAAATGGCTATACAACAGACTCAAGTAATAATGTTTAAGCCAATCAAAAAGCGTATGTCTGTTTGATACAGGTACTGTAGTTGATGTTGAAGAATTTGAAGGGACGTCATCTATATTGGCAACGTAACCTGAGGCAGTCTGTGAAAAAACAGAGGCAGGCAAAAGAGAACTGGTATATGCATCCATAGGTCAATCATCTTAAACGATTTAAACAGATTATGCTGCATTTGTAAATTGCAAATTTATGTTTTGAACATTTATTGTCAAAGAAGTGGTAACAGGAATCAATAGAAGTTAATTCTCTGCCCTTCACAACACCAAGGTAATAATATCAACATTATTCAGTGCTTGAAGAGGTACATCCTGAATGAATGTTAGAGGGATAACTACCCAGAAATCCTTGCAGTCTACTGTGCTGGACTGCCCACAGGATGCAAGTTGGTGTTGTCAATGAAGACAAAGTGGTTGCCTTTAGAACCAGACAGCAGGGATAGGATGACAGTTCTGGCACCATGTATTCCTAGAACTGAAAACGGTGCTCGGTAAGATGGGCCAAACTCCTTCACAGTTATCTTTTCTCAAACTAGATCCTCAACTTTAGGAATCCAGCCTGTGAATTGTGACAAATCCCTTATACACACTTGAGGCCAGATTTAACAGAAAATGCGCGAGTGCGCGAAATATGGCAGCGTCACGCATCGTCATTTTAAAAATTCAGTGATGTGCTGCATTTACAAAAATGCAGCGCACCCCTGTGTTTCCCCCTGCACCAACGTTAAATTTACTGCTGTATGCCAACGCAGCAACCCTTGCACCATAGTGCAAGGATGGCTGGGTTGAAAGGGAGATTGTTTTTGTGCAGGAAGGAACACATTCCTGCACAAAAACAATCATAAATGGCTATTTGCTCTTTCTGTGTGTGATGCAGAATGCAGCATACATAGAAAGAACAAAAAACAAGGAGAAATAAAAGCATTTCTGCTCGTTGCACCATGCTAATGTCACCCCTGTGGTGGTGTTAGACTTTGGCACTGCCTCTCAGGTTTACGAAAACTGAGGCAGCGTCAAAATGCAATGGGTGTTGCTGTGGCACGCCACCTTGTAAACACAGTGAAGGGCATTGCATCAATAGAGTGTCACAAAAAGGTGCTAGGGGCTCTTAAATATGCCCCTTTGTGTTTAAAACTTTTTTCTGTTGGAGGTTTGAGCAGTTAGGAGACAGTTACATCCATTTCAAATGGGAGTTACTTGATCCTGAAGGATCAATCTTGCTGTGGGAATCAACCAGGTGTCAATTACATGATTTCTGCTACTCCAATTGTAACTTGCTGTGGGAACTTTCTATTTCCCCCTATGCATGGGATAAAAGTAGCAGAATTTTGCCTCAAATTGCTACTTACAATGTCAATTTGAAACGCTGAGCAGACTTAAAACACTTTTGTTTCAAAAAGTGGCAAGGTCACCTGAGGGGATACACTTCCTTTTAAATACAAACTTTCCAAAACATTTCGGTGAAATAGTCAGTCGCATTTACAATGCATCCAACACCACTGGGATTGTACGCATTTTTAAGGCTGTAGGTTCTTGATTTGTGTCCACCTTTCAGACTGTATTTAGAGTTTTATCTTTAGCCATACACTCACTTTTGTCAAGTGTTTTGGGGGGATTCTGATAGTTTTGGCATTAATTGGAGGTATATTGCTGTTGCTATTTTTGATTCACAATGACTGCCCCATCTGAAAAAGAACTGCTAGAGCTTCCACCAGCCCAACTGTGTTGTGAACATAAGATGCAGTACTTTGGAGCATCGGTATTGAAGGAACTCGACCAGAATTGATCACTTTTATTCAGACCAGCTCTTAGCTGTAAAATCCTATTTTCCACTGCTTATGATGCCATTTCGAATGTGCACTGGAAGTGTGTCTATGCAACACCTTCTGTGAGCTGTCCTTTGAGGATATAGTGGCCCCTGGTGCCTCAACATCTGTTTCAACATCTGGCACTGGCAGTGCATGGAATGCTGCCTTCTCAGCTGGAACTATGGCTAAGGCAATGGATCATGTATGCTTCTTCCACCTTTTAACTGACAAATTTGTGATTCTATCGTCTGCCAAAGTGGGGTTTCTCTTAAACTCCATCTCCAATGATGTGCTAGGTGACCCCCTACAGGATACAGATTACTTTTAAAATTGGCATACTTTTAAATTGACCTGTTTCAATTCAGGCCTGGTTTGCTTGTCATCTTTGACATTATATATCTTTTATGTATATTTTAGATTGCTTTTAGACTAGCCAGCCTTTGTTTTGCTTTAGGTTGCCAAGCCTGCATTCTGTACTGACTTTGGGGAGGGTGTTGTGGGTTCCCCTTAGTACCTAGGCTTGTGATCCTTATTTAAACTTTAGGCCTGTTGTATTTGTCTTTAAATACATTTATGCATTTTTTTCATTTCAATCCTTTTAATATTTTTATTTTTTAGCACAGCCAGCTTTTTAGCTTGTCGGGCCCGATTCACAAAGGTAAACCTAGACATTTGGCCTAAACTTAGACCAAACATCTATGTTTATGACTTTGGGAATTCACAAATGCCATTTATGAGTAGTATCATTAGTTCCGCACTCTGATGAAGTTTAGACCAAACGTCTAAGTTTACCTTTGTGCATCGGGCCAGTAGTTTTTATATTCTAATCAGCTGACTTTTAGTTGCCCACATTATACATTTTATCAGCACCTCTGCACCTGTTTTACTGTGTGCTGTATTCAAGGATGTCATATTCTGTACATGATATTTTAGCACTGGTTGCCACTCCAGGAGATAGGAGCCAACCCTCAACTACAGACATATTAGCACATCATGCCTGTTCCTAGAATGCTATTCTGTTTCATTATATAAACATCATGCAGGCCTAAGGAGGGCAGAGGGCATTCTAGTCATGGCCATCAAGAGACCTACATCATTTCATTGACAGCTTTGCTGCTCCTGGCATTGACTCTATAGCCAACTGGAAGGATTATCAGCAGACAACAGACAGACCCTTGCCCGTCTTTCAGGTATGGGATTTGGGTGCCTTCCATAGACTGTGATAGACAGAAGGGCCAATATCACTATGTTCTTAGGGTTTGGAGTTTAGGGAGTAGGTAGGAACCATTAGAGTTTAAAATCAGACTAGAATAGTAAGATTGTTTATTTTCTTTATTTTAATGGTAACCATTATCGCTGTATTATGTTCCATCTGCTTAATCATGCAGCACACACTATTTATAATCAATTGTCCAAACAAAGAGTTGTTTAAACTTTTTTATTGTGATCTGTTCTCCTTTTCCAGTTTTGCGCCCCTATTACCTTAGGATGGGCAGTATCAAATTCAATTCATTTCCATCAAGTAATATTTCTGTTTACATCTTTGAACTTTTGTAGGGCTTTGAATGCCAAAGTATCAGTCAAAATTAGCTTTGAAAAGTCTTAGTGCATTCAGATCAGGGACACAGACGAGGAACTTGAATGCATGTCCATATTGGCATATCTACGATGGCTGTCTCCATTTGAGTGTTGGGATGCAAGGTGCATTTGTTAACACTTCAAAATAGCATGTTTAGGTCAGATTTACAAGAAACTGGCACAGTGCGCTGCTGCACCAAAATTAGCAGTGCCACGCGGCACTGATTTTGAAAAGCATGGATGCACCGTATTTACAAGATTAGCGGGTGCTAATAGTGCAAGGGTGTCTAGGTTGAAGTGTGTGATTGTTTATGTGCAGGAAGGTGCTCTTTCCTGCACATAAACAATCATCCATGGCATTTTGCTTCTTCTATGTGTTCTGCAGAATAGAGCACATACTGTATAGAAAAAGCAAAAAACAAGGAGGAATGAAAGTATTCCTCCTTGTTGTGCCATGCCAACGCCACCCTCGGGGTGGCATTAGATTTTGGCACTGCCTCAGATTTACAAATTCTTGTAAATCTGTGACAGTGTCAAAAGCCAGGGGTGTTGCGGTGGAACGCCCACTGCAAAACCCATTGCACGCCCTTCTGAAGCAGAAAACTGCATCAGAGGGGCCCATATTTACAAGGAGCTATGAAGTCACAAAAAGTGGTGTTACAGCACTTTTTAAATATGGAGAAGTGGTTAGCGCCACCAGAGCATTGCAAAAAGTGACGCTCCAGTGGCACTAGGGCCTTGTAAAACTGTCCCTTAGTGTTGTATTCATTTATTTCAAGGCCTCTAAATCAAGTAATCAAGGTCTTCTGCTCATTCATATGCTATAAATATTTGTGTATGAGTCAAAGTTGTTTTTACTTTAAATCTTCAAGCATGCGTCAATTATTGAACCAATTCCTCATGAAAACAGACACACATTCCCCCTCTGTGACTTGTATTCGTTAAACTTTCTATGTGATGACTTTCTAAATCTTTGCCTTGCTATTTCAGGTTTTACTTCATACATGAAGAAAATTGTGAAGTTGAGTTATATTTCATGCTCACGGTTTCTTTGATTAAAAATTAAATGATAAAAAGTACCATACTGTGAGCAAACCCTGGATGGAAAACAGGGTCTCACCATCAAAGTTAGCCAGTAAAATAACTATCTTTAAAATTCGATTTGCAGAGAAGCCAGTTCCTAGATCCAGGTTTGTTCTATACTGAGTCATTGAGTGCTCACTGTTTTTATCGGAAATGTTCCTATAAAAACAGGTTTTAGTGACGCACTGCAGAGTATATAATAATATTCTAAGAGCAAGTCATCAAACTGCAATGATATCAACCACCTCAGAATTGCATAATCAAAGATAAACAAGAGGGACTTATTGAGGGAGGAAAAACAGCATCAATTGAAACATCTTGGTTATTTGAAGTTAATCTGCGGTGGTCTGAGAATGAGAGTTGCAAGAGTAGTTAAGAACAAAACTGCAAAACGGCTGAGTAACATGAATAGAAAGATAACCAATGTCATCCAGGTTAAGTCATTGCCGTCAGCAGTCACTGCTTTAGAATTTTCATCGCAGAGAATACAACTTGAAGGTTTTAAATTGTTAAAGGAAACAAACATCACAAATGACTAAACCATTCCTGAAATGGGGGAGACTTGAACCAGGGGGATATTTTGTAATAACTCTAGCTAGTGCATTTTTAATCAAGTCACATTTTTATCAAATAAATGGAACATATGTACCAAAATAACAAACAGAAGGCATGTTTATATTTGCGAAGCGTCTGTGTAAAACTGACATCCACTGACTTGACAGTGTATTGAACGCATGTAATAAGCTATGACAACTTGACTTTCTTTGTAAAACTCTGCGTAAAATAATACTTTTGGATTGTATCGCTATGCAGAACGCAGCAAATGTAGAAAGAGGAAAAAATGAAAAGAAATAAACATATTTCTCTTCATTGTGCCTCCCCTGGGGAGATGTAGGATTTTGACCCATTGCCAGGTCCACTACTAATGGTAACTCTGGATACTCTGGAAATGTGCATAATACATGGACAGATGGATGGGAAGACCCACACTCCACCCATGCAATGCATCCTTGGGGCAGAGTAATGCAAGGCAGCAATTTGCGCTGCCTTGTGTTACTGTAGATTTATCAAGCTAGACTGGGGCACGCAAGGTGGCCTTGCATGGCTTGATAAATCGTACTTAGGTTTCGGGTTGCCCTTGCGTCCCCTTGCATGCAAATGAGACGCGTTCACAGTGCACAGTGGATTTATCTACCGCCAGTGGATACTGTTACGTGCCCTAAGGTAACTATAATTCGTGTCCCTGCCATGCACAGTTTTGAGATCAATAATTTTACTGCAGACGTTACAGTGACATTATCAATTATATTATAAAGCTGTCATCAGTGCTGTAATTTGTGGGGTATTTATGAATGCATGACAAGGGCATGAGTATTACTTACCTTAGGGCGTGAGTTATAGTTACTTGAAATAACTCTAACTATAATAGGTGAATTTTTATGGTTTTGATGTTTAAAAACGTCCCTGTAACTTTTGTTTTTTTGAGTGAATTGCTATGTTTTTAAAAATTCTATTTCCTAACTTTAAAGTCCCTGTAACCTTCTTTTTGTTGGTGAATTTCTATGGTTCTTTTAACACAAGGTAATTTTCATTACTATACATTATTCTAAATACCACCGCAGTGGTTGGCCTCATAGCGTTACCTGTAGGCCAGGCTATGCGGCCAACCCCTATAACTATCCAACCCTGCACAGCGCACAGCGCACAGCCTTTGTCCGTGCACAGCAGTGGTTCATTGTAGAGCCTGGCTTACGGCCAGGCCCTGCAGCCACCCCTTAAAACCCCCCCACCCCTTAAAACCACCCAACCCCATGCACAGCAGGGGTTGGCAGTAAGACCTGCCCTGCTGCCAACCCCTATCCCAACACAACCCAACACTGTCCACGGCCTTCGGCCATGATCAGTGGGGGTTTGTCGCAGGGCCTGGGCTATGGGCAGGCTGAGCCACCAACCCTCCTGCATGCGCCCAAATCCAAGCTGTGCACCGCCTTCAGTCATGCGCAGTATGAGCTTGGATGCAGTTGGTGGTTTTTTTTTCCTTTTTTTCTTGATCCGGTCGCAAATCTCCGCATTCGTCAATTGGGAAAAAAAAGAATTGGGCAATTTTTTGCCCATGTGTCCTATGGGGTTGCGATGCCCTCATTCCAAACCATTGGAGAACCTTTGGAGGGAAGATATAGAAAGCAAAATCCAGTCCTTTCACTCCCAGGACAGAATCAGCAGGCCAGCACAGCAACGCAACAAGCAGAGTGGCAGTCCATCCTACAGCATCCAGCTCTTCTTTCCTGGCAGGATGTCCTCAGTCCTGAAGGATGCTAACTTTGTGGGTTCAGAGGCCCAGTACTATACCCATTTCTGCCTTTGAAATAGGCATACTTCAAAGAAAAGTGTTTGTAGTGCACAAAACCCCACCTTTCCTTCCCTGGCTCCAGACACATTCCAGGGGGTTTGAGTCTGCTTATTCAGGTGCAAGTGTCAGCTCCTCCCACCACTCTAGCTCAGGAAGACCCATCAGTAAATGCAGAGCACACCTCAGCTCCCTTTGTGTGACTGTCTAGAGTCAATTCCCAGCCCAACTGTCATCCTGACACAGACAAGTATTCCATAGCCAGACAGAGGCACAGAATGGTTAGGAAAGAAAATGGCCACTTTCTAAAAGGGGCATTTTCACACTTACAATGCACCAAAAGCTGTATTTTAAATTGTGAGTTGAGAGACCCCAAACTCCATATCTCTGTTCCCAATGCGAAATTATACTTAAAAGATATTTCAAGGCAATCCCCATGTTACTCTATGGGAGGGATAGTACTTGCAAGAGTAAAATCCAAATTTAGCAGTATTTCACTGACAGGACATGTAAAATACACCAGTACATGTCATACCTTTGAAATACACTGTACCTTGCCCAAGGGGATGCCGTGAACCTGCTTTATGGGTAACTTCCATTTAGTAAAAGGGAAGGTTTGGGCCTGGCAAGTGGGTGCACTTGCCATGTCGAAGTGGCAGTTTAAAACTGCATACACAAACACTGCAGTGGCAGGTCTGAGACATGTTCGCAGGGCTACTCATGGGTAGTGTATTCAGTGCTGCAGGCCCACTGATAGCATTTGATTTACAGGCACTTGTGCACTGTACTAGGGACCTACTAGTAAATCAAGTAAGCCAATCATGGAGAAACCAATCACCAATATATTTTTGACAGAGACCATATACACTTTAGCACTGGTTAGCAGTGGTAAAGTGCCCAGAGTCCAAAAGTCACAAAAAATTAGGAAGGAGAAAAAAAGTTTAGGGATAATGCTGCAAAAAGGCCCAGGTCCAACACAACCCCCTTTCAGCCTAGGGTAGACCAATCAATACCTTGATGGACTCCCCTGCTTAGGGTGATAGAACATGGACCCTTGCCTGCAACAGCATGGGAGCGTTCGAGTTCTACAACTTTCTGAACCCAGCTAGATACCTCTTTCCATAATCTCAGAGCCTACTAACCTAACTCATGGAGGATCCATCTCCTCAACTGTAGACCCCATCTGTGCAGCACCTAACCTTACTTTGCACCCAGATGTATCCCAGTAGGCAGACAGTACCACCACAGCCAAAGTAGTGGTGTGGCTCATTCCACCATTGGAATGTGACTCCAGTCTCCAACCCAAGGGCAACTCTGTCCACAAGGACAGCAACCCACTGTTGCCACTGACAGTTGTCAGTGATGAGAGCCAGGCCTCAGCCCTTTCCAGGCCTCTCTAACCTATGTGGTTTCTCATAGTGGGGGGGGGGGCAGTACCCCCAAGTGACTGGCACCCTTTGTCCACTCTTCCTCCCACCAATTCAGAGATGGTATCCTGAGAGTGGTCCTCCAGCTCAAGGTCTGTACCCTCAGGCCAGACAGGAATCCATCCCCCACTGCTCCCCTTCTGTGGGCTCTGTGCCCTCCTTTTGGGAGTGGTATCCCCAGAATCCAAAACTACCAGAGGCAGGCGTTAAAAGTGCAAAAAATAAATGGTGCAAGGATATCTCTTAGCTTTCCTTGTGCCATTTTTCCAGCCCCCTCAATGGGTGAAGGCCCCGCTGAATACAATATGCTTGGCACAGGCATAATGTGGCACATGGGTTTACAAAATGGCGCAATGCATACAGTGAACATGGTGCAGGGAAAAAGCCACTTTAGCTCCGCCTTAGCGTAAAAATAAATTATGCTATAGTGGTGCTAAGGTGGTGCTAGGGGGACTTAAATATGCCCCCAAGTCTCCGGGAATGTGGACCTTTTCTTTAGTACTTGAGATTGCACTTTTGTTGCCACCATCTGGGCTGAACTCAGCCTTCCTCACAGCCAGCTCCATCAGACAGAGCTCCTGAGCTAAAAGAACTTTCTCCTCCTCAAGAGCCAGTCTCATTTCCTCCAAAGCTTTTTCTGTCTCCTGCTTCAACCTGAGCTTTATCAGTTCCAACCCGAGCTTCCTTGCTCTCCGCCTACTTTCTAGTTCCTCTGTGAACAGACTTGGAGAGGCAACACTGTTGCCAGCTCTGGAGGGACCTCTTATACCATTCCGGCTTGCCCTCCACCCTACAGGCGATGCTGTTCTCTCCAGCCATCCCAGGTTCAGACTTTGTTCTTCCTCCTCCACAACACCATTCCCATCCTCTGTGTGCTTGCCAGCCTTCCTATCTGCCAACCACACCCTCAACACCTTATGCAGCTCCTCCTTCCTAGTGAGGCATTTAAAAGGACATTAGAACTTCCTGCAGAACTTTTTTAGCTGAGGCACTGTATAGGTTTCCAACCTCTCCTGCTCAAACATCAATTCTGCAGCTACTGTGGATGGGTCACCAGACTGAGACATAATTGTGGCCAAAACTCAAACATTGCAAACAGATAAAAAAAAAAGAAAAAAAGTATGTTGGGGTGTAATGGGCTCTGATGTGGAAGTAGTTTACCACAATAACTCTATGCAAAGTACCAATACAACTCCTATCCTCACCACTGATCATCAATATTAGAAATGGGGTTTTTAGTTGGCAGTGGTTTGCACCGTGTCCAAGTAGGGCCCCTCACTCTACTCAGGGTAAGGGAGTCACGCAGCTAAGATAACCCCTGCTTACTCCGTTGGTAGCTAGGCACGAGAAGTCAGGTTTATCTCAGAGGCAATGTGTAAAAGTTTGTACATACACACACACACACACACAGTAACACAGTGAAAACACCACAAAAGTACTCCACACCAGTTTCAGAACAATAGCCATTATTTATCTGAGTAAAACAAAACCAAAATGACAAACATCCAATATACACAAGCAAAGATACATATTTTTAAAGATTACATTTTAGATAGCGCTTAGAAACACAGTAGCTCCAACTGGGACTATCACGATGTCTTGGCGGGGACCTTCCCAACAGTCCGACACCACTCCAGAGGGAGTGCCGGCCAGTCATGGAGTCGCACAGACCCTAAGTACAGTACCGTGGAACATGAGGAATAAAAGATGTTGCACAGATTCAGGGAGGGGAGGCTTCACTGGAGACGGTGAAATGTTGGTTTCTTACTGCTAAGTCGGTAGCTCCTTATTGTTGCAAGGGAGGTGATGTGGCATCAGTGGTGAGGAGTTGGTTCCTTATAACAAGGCAGGGTTGATGAATACAGCAAGTCAAGATAAGAGGCATTGACTTTGCAATGTCGAGTGTCACAGACGTCAGCGACATGGTACTTGAGACTCACATTGTGGCGGCACCTCAAAGGCTCTGCAATGGCCTCTGACCTGTGGCGTCAGTCATTGCACTGAGCAGGGACCACGACTGAGGTGCAGGCAGCAGCACAGAGTTTGATAGCGGTGCCAGTTGTGAAGTTGCTCTAGAGCCAAAGTGCATGTTTCTTTGTGGTTACATCAGAGCTCACTCTGAAGAGCCCAGGAACCGGATTTGGAGCCTGTCAGAGGGTCACCGTCATGAGCCCTGGAATTCAGAGAATCCTGAACACAACTTTACCACTGCCTCAGTCACCCAAAAGTCCTCAAGTCTTCTGGATAAAAGGAGGACAGGGAGGAGCCAAAGAGAGAGAGACGCGGGGTGTTCCCCGAGATGAGGAGGAAGCTGTGGGACCATAGCGGGCACCAGACCGAGGCATGAGGGATGATGGGGGACCCGAGGTGGAGATAAATGGAAGAGGAATTGGAGCAGGAGACAAGACGCATGTGACGGAGAGAGCTGAAGAGTCCTGGGAAGATGGTGAGCAGCTGAAGACTCCCGATCCTGCCACATCCCAGGAGGGACGTAGCTTAACAAGGTGGGGTCCTTGCTTGTGAAAGGCTGTCTAGTACACTAAAAATAGAGTGATGTGTGGGGGCAGCGATGGAAAGGAGGAATCTGCACAAAAAGGGAGCACAAGTATTTTTGTCAAGCTAAGAGACACCTAAGTAGACTAGAGCTGGAGGAGCACTGGGGAGCATGGGCACCACCTAAAAACCCTTCTTCACAATCCCTACCCTACCCCAAACCCCACAAGAGAAATATACACTTACCTGATATATATTCCATTGTTATTGGTCCGATGTCCAAGGGCACCAGAGTCATCACTGTCTCCACCAAAGATAGACAGAAGAAGAAACTGTGAGAGTGCACAGAGAGTGACTTGAAAACACGAGTCAAAGATGTTAAAGGAAATAGAGAATCGGTAGAGTAAAATAGCACTGAATAAAAGACAGTTGAGAACACTTAAAACAGCCACAGTCCTAGTTACTCCTAGAAACTGTAAAGTATGCAGCCATACCCACACCTCTACAGAGTCACTTGGCAAGTCAGGACTCTCAGCAAGAGAACCCAGGTGTTGGCAGATGAAGTCTGTGAATCCCCTGAGACTTCTAACTGGAGGCAAGCACAGCCCAAGCCCTTGGAGAACCTTTGGAGACAGGATCTAGAAAGCAAAGTTAAGTCCTTTCCCTCCTAGGTCAGAGGCAGCAGGCCAGACAGCAAAGCAACAGGTAAAGTGGCAGTCCCTCCTACAGCATCTAACTCTTCTTTCCGACAGAATGTCCTTAGTCGAAGAATGATTCTAACTTTGTGGGGTCAGAGGTCCAGTACTTATACCCATTTCTGCCTTTGAAGTAGGCAAACTTCAAAGAAAAGTCTTTGTAGTGCACAAGACCCTACCTATCCTGCCCTGGCCCAAGACACACTTCAGGGGGTTCGAGGCTGCTTCGTGTGAGGACAAACACAGTCATATTCGGGTGTAAGTGTCAGCTCCTCCCACCACTCTAACTCAGGAAGACCCATCAGGATATGCAGGGCATACTGCAGCTCCATTTGTGTGACTGTCTAGAGTGAATTCACAAACAACCCAAATGTCATCCTGACCTAGATGTGTATTCTACAGCCAGGCAGAGGCACAGAATGGTTAGGCAAGAAAATGCCCACTTATCTGTGAGTGGCATGGGAGTGGCTCTATGGGTCTGTGAGTGGATGTGTGAGTGGCTCTATGGGTCTATGAATGGGTGTGTGAGTGGTTCTATGGGTCTTTGAATGTGTGTATGTGAGTGATGTATATGTCTGTGAGTGCCTCTCTGGGTCTGTGAGTGAGTGTACGAGTGACAGTATGGGTGTGTGAATTGTTTTGAGGGTATGTGAGTGGGTGTTTGAGTGGCTGTATGGGGTCTGTGAGTGAGTGTGCGAATGTCGGTATGGGTCAGTGAGTATCTGTGAATGGTTTTGAGTGTATGTGAGTGGGTGTTTGAGTGGCTGTATGGGTTGGTGAGTGGGACTGTGAATGACTGCATGGGTCTGTGAGTGCCTTATGGGTGTATGAGTGGGTTTCTAAGTGTTTCTGGGGGTGTTTGAGTGGCTGTGTGGTTGTGTGAATGGGTGTGTCAGAGTCTAGATGAATGTGTGTTAGTTGGTTTGTGAATGTATCTATGAAAGTGGAAGTGGATATGTGTGACTGGGTATATGAGAGGGTGTGAGTGGCTGTGTGGATCTGCATGTGTTTATGTGAGTATGTGAGTACTGGGGTGAGTATGCAAGTGAATTTGTGCGTGGCTGTATGGGTATGTGAGTGGCTATATGAGTGGAAGTATGGGGGTATAAGTGGGTCTGTGACTGAATTTGTTTCCATTAGGCCACGCTCTTGGATCCATCGCCGATTCACATGGGGGATAGGCTGAGCACAGCAATGGATCTCTGGATTCACACACATAGAAAACTTATTTTGGGGCAATTTCTTGCCCATCATGAATCCCCCATTGCCCCTATATCACACTCATGGTGTCAGGGTACCTCCAACCTGACCCCTTCGATCAGTTTACACTTTCATTTTGAGGCTCTGGAAGCATGTCCTGACATATAAAATGTTGGTTGCAATTTTCCTGTCAGGTTGCAGTTAGCCAAATATGACATTGCTCTTTGCATGTGGATTCACATGAGTGGCATACTAGTTCTGAACATTTCATGAAGATTTGTCAAACAGCACCAAAGTCATTGGCAAAACGAAAAAAGCTTTTCCTATGTATACTAGGTCCTAACTATAACTACCCACTGACGACCGCCAGTAGGAGGTGATATATATATATATATATATATATATATATATATATATACACACATATATATATATATATATATATATATATATATATATACACATATATATATATATATATATATATATATATACATATATATATATATATATATATATATATATATATATATATATATATATATGTTCCAAAGTGAAACCGCTGCACTCCCGGAGCTTGTATAGTAAATTCCATTTATTGATTTAACAGCGTGCCACGACACGTTTCGATAATCCGTCTTTTTCAAGTGGTTTCAGCTGTCATTCTCCATTAAATGCTGTCTTCATAGTTTATATATGCATTGAGGCATTCTGGGATTAGTCGTTAATTTTTTACCAAAAATTTACAAAACATAAAATAAACACAAAAATAAACACAGGGACATTTACACAATAATAAACTAAGGGCCTCATTATGAGCTTGGCGGTCCGTCGACAGCCATGACAGTGGCGGTGGTCAGACCACTGTTGGGTTGGTGGTCGGACCATCAGAGTATGAGTCAGGTGGGTCTATGGAGCAAAGACCACCATGGTCCTACCAGCACGCCAGGCAGCACAGACAGCCGCAGTCACAAGGTAGCACAAACACGCTGGTGGAGCCTGTGTTGCCGCCGGACACTTTATGAGGTTACACATCGCCAATATGACAGTGATGGATTAACCACCACATGTCAAGAGGCGAAAATTGAACCCTCAGGCAGCCTCACACATCTGCTACCACCTTGCAGCCCATAATGCACTTCCTGACACTGTTGCTGATCGTCGATGAAGCACAAAATCCATGCCGCCATGGGTGTAACCGATCATAAGTTCACACACCTACCTCTGTCATTAACCTGAACAACAGATCATTGAGCCATTGTCCACATCATATGGGGTTCACGCTGAAGTACTGGGTTTTTCAGAACCCAGCGGTGCCAGGGAACACACCCTAAGACTTCGAGTCCTTCCTGTTTCAGACTACAGAAACACAGAGTCTTCTTGGTGAAGTCAAAGATCTTGTTTATTGGCTGCAGCCAGTAACAGGTATCCTAGAAGTACAACACAGTGTATATTCTCAGGAGACTGCTCCCTTTGCAAAGCTAACCTTCTCTTTTATACAAAATATTATGCTTTAGGCAAACATTCCTTATTTTACAGTTGACCATTCACATATTTTCACTACAAAGTAATAGCAGGTTTATGATGACAAGCCCATATTTCAGTTTGTCCAGCCCTCAATCAATTACCCGGAAAGGCTTAGGGGCATATTTATACTCCGTTTGCGCCGAATTTGCGTTGTTTTTTTCGACGCTAATTCGACGCAAAACTAACTCCATATTTATACTTTGGCGTTAGACGCGTCTAGCGCCAAAGTTCATGGAGTTAGCGTCATTTTTTTGCGTGAACACCTTCCTTGCGTTAATGATATGCAAGGTAGGCGTTCCAGTCTTAAAAAATGACTCCAATGCATATGCGTCGTATTTATACTCCCGGGCAAAAATGACGCCCGGGAGTGGGCGGGTCTAAAAAACCTGCATTAGCGCCGGATTTTAGCGCCTGGGTCAGGGCAGGCGTTAAGGGACCTGTGGGCTCAGAATGAGCCCAGCGGTGCCCTCCCCTGCCCCCAGGGACACCCCCTGCCACCCTTGCCCACCCCAGGAGGACACCCAAGGATGGAGGGACCCACCCCAGGGACATTAAGGTAAGTTCAGGTAAGTATTTTTTTTTTTTTTTGTGTGGCATAGGGGGGCCTGATTTGTGCCCCCCTACATGCCACTATGCCCAATGACCATGCCCAGGGGACAGAAGTCCCCTGGGCATGGCCATTGGGCAAGGGGGCATGACTCCTGTCTTTGCTAAGACAGGAGTCATTTCAATGGGGGTTGGGCGTCGTAAAAAAATGGCGCAAATCGGGTTGAGGCGATTTTTTTGCCTCAGCCTGACTTGCACCATTTGTGGACGCCCATACTCCATTTTCCCCCTACGCCGGCGCTGCCTGGTGTACGTCGTTTTTTTTAACGCACACCAGACAGCGCCGGCGGCTAACGCCGGCTAACGTCATTCAATAAATACGGCGCCCGCATGGCGCTTCAGAATGGCGTTAGCCGGTGCTATTTTTTTTGGCGCAAAACTGCGTTGGCGTATTTTTGCGTCAAAAAGTATAAATATGGCCCTTAGTACTTTCATCAGATATCGACGGACCCCCAATATAAACGGGCACCTCCTCCTTGTAAAGCAAGTCATAAAGAAAGAAACAGAGACAGGTGTGTGTAAGATTAGGCATGGTTTGTGTGTGATGAAAGGTTTATGATGTGTTGTGCCTTGATACTAATCTCATTCGGCCACTGGGAAAGAAACTGGCCGAACAGGTTTGGCTTCAGGCAGTGGAGTCAGCTTGCCCAGGTCACAGAGGAGTCAGCAAAGGTGTACGTGTCCTTCAGACTCGTTTTCAGCATTAGACATTGGCCTATGTGAGGGCAATCACAAAATGGCTGTCGTTTAAATGGAACACAAGGGTTCAGGACGGAAACTCTGATATTCGGGTGATTTTGTTACCCGAATATGAATACAATGCTTGTGCATACTATTCTAATCATTCCCGGTCTGCTGATACCAAAATCGTTGTGATACGACGATGTTTATAACACGGGTCCAGAATTTTCAGTACCACAGACCCTCCTTTTGCCCTTACATAGGCAATAACCTATACTCACATTAATCTGAGTCCAGGTCTACATTCATAAAGTCGTTGAGATGTTGCTGTAGCATCATCCTATTACTTAGCTCGTCCCTTGATACAGGTTTCCTTACACACGATGTAGCACAGAGGCCACATATTGCAGGAGCACACTGAATACACAGACAGGACAGGAAAAGAATGGCTAAGATCATCCCAATGACTACCAGAGTCTTCCATCCCCAGGCGGATATCAGCTCCCAGAACCACCCCATCAATGACCAATCTCCTTTATCCACGTGAATAGATTCGGAGATCTTATGCAGTTTGGAAATGGCCTGGTAGACTGTCGGAGCGTTATCTGGGATGAAAACACAGCAACTTGATTGGATCACTTTACATACCCCACCTCGGTCTGCAAGTATGACGTCTAATGCGACCCTGTTCTGAAGAGTCATAACGCGATCCGACTGGAGCTCAGCAGTCAAATTACTAAGGGCACCAGCGGTTTCAACTACCGTGGATTCAACCACCCTTGTCAATTGCCTTATGTTTCTGCTGTTAACCATAGGACCCCAAAACGGCAGAATACCCTTTGCGAAATCTCCAAATTCTTGTCCTGTAGTGTCTTCTTTACTTATGACACCTCTAACTATCCTTGTCTTATGGTAATCTGCTGCGGCCGTGTAGGTGGGAGGTAACAGGAACGAAACAAAACATGTGCCTGAGAAGTCAGGGGGCAACCATGTATAGGCTCTATTATGGCAGATGAAATAGGTACCCTTAGCTGCTAAGAACGAAGGAGAAGTCTGAGACGCAAAAACATATGTTTCAGTGCAGATACTTTTCCCTAACTGAGCTCTGGGATTCTTGCCATTACCTTGCAGACATAGGTGACCCTGATGGGGTACAATCCAAATCGGGGAGGATCTCTTTGCTCGCTGGTTCCCACTCAGAGTAACTCCATATCCTGTTATGTTCCATCCAATATATGCTAGTGTCTCATCTCTCGGGATAGTCTCATAGGAAATATCTTCCCTACTTATATCTACTATACCCTTTGCTAGAGCACTATTCTTAGGATTATCTTTCACAGAACGTAGGGGGTTGGCTTCATACGCGTCTATGAACACCGTTCTATATGCCCACACAGAACCATTATGGCTGAAAGGTAGGACCAGATAAGGGATCCCTTTATCAGTAGTATGAGGCATAAGACCACACACCCAACAGTTAGTTGTGTTCACTACTAATTGGTGTTGGTGTAGAAGCTGAATGAATGAATTGTTGACAAATTCTAATCTTCTGGCAGACTCGTGTTCAGGCAGGGGGTGAAAAGAATGCGAGGAAACAGTAGAAGGAGGTATGGGCTGTGTAATGGGTGCAAATGTCACTTGAAAAGAGAATAAAACATATCCTATTAAAAACGTCATTACACTAAGCAACATGAAAATACATAATATCAAAAATCGTTTCTTTGTCATTATTATACCCATTCTGGCTTTAAAGTCCATCTGTCTGGCAGGTCTCTCATTCTTGAAAAACTCCATCCTCTCTAATTGCTGCTCGTGGTGGTAGGGTGTTCTATGCTAGGGAATGCTTCTATCAGTCCAGGGCAACTCCCTTAGACCGACCAGAACTGTCGACCTAACGTCTTCAGCTGCACTCCAAAGACTTGGGCAACCACGACCCTACAGCTGAACCCAGATGGCGGTCGAAAAGAAAAAAAAAACAAGAATAAGAAAGTTTCTCAGATGAGAGAGCCGCACTTTAAAAAAAATAGCAAAGGAACGGGAAAAAAATTATTTGTCCTTAGTTCTTGGTCTCAAATTATAACGGCTTTTTCCAGGTACTGTCTGGTTCTGGAACAAGAGTTCAGGCTCTGTAGTGTTCAATCGAATTGACGGTGGCACAGCTTCTTGCAAATTATTGTCACTTTCTTGTTCAGAAATTGTTCCTTTTACACGTGCATCGCTAAATGGCAAAAAACGAGGCACAGTCTCAGTCTCAGAGTCAGCGATCCCCTCCTGGACCCACCGGTCGTACGGTAGAGGAAAAGGGACTTTCTTGCAGTGTACGCCGTGGATCCAGTTCTTTTTCCCTTCCACTCGAACAGCTGATCTTGTTGAGAGAAGGACGAGGTAGGGGCCAGTCCAACGGGGCTGGTCATTCTTTGTCCGCTGGAAGTTCTTGACCAGTACCCATGATCCAGGATCGATAAGATGTCCTGCAGCTTCAGAGACCTGAGGCAGAGTATCGTGAACCTGTTGGTGTAGAACACACAATTTAGCCGTCAATTCATACAAATAATCAAGCAGTACAGGGTGTTCGATCTCACTGAATTTTGTTGGTCTTGGCACTCCCCATATGTTGGCCGGGCGGCCAAACACGATTTCATAGGGACTAAGTCCCACTCGCGAATGCACAGTCATTCTTGTTGATAGGAGTGCTAGAGGCAGAGCGTCAGGCCATTTAAGACCAGAGCTCGCTTGTATCTTTGCCAACTTCAGTTTTAGCGTGCCATTATAGCACTCTACTAGTCCAGCTGATTGGGGGTGATTTGCAGCGTGGAATTTTTGCTGGATACCTAGCCCTTCACATACTTTTTTCATCACTCGACCCACAAATTCACTCCCATTATCACTCCAGACCATTCTCGACATTCCAAACCTAGGGAAGAATTCTTTGACAAGGGCTTTAGCTGTGGATAAGGCAGTGTTGTCTTTTAAGGGATATGCTTCTACCCATCTTGAAAAAGCACAAACAACAACGAGTACGTATTTCAGATTGTTGCACCTTTCCATGTGGATGAAATCTAGCTGCAAAACCTCGAACGGATACATTGGAGGCGCAAAATGACCAGCTGGAGTTGGGGTTCCCCTACCAGGATTGTATTTCAGACACACCATGCAATTCTTGACCACATTCTCTGCACATGTAGGAATTCCAGCATTTTGCTATACTGGAGCCAACAACTTACAAATCCCTTTCACACTGATATGGGCCATTCCATGAGCCATTGTTACCACTGCAAGTACATACGCATCGGGTAACAACCATCGCTGATGTTCTGACAAGTCAACCCAACAACCATTTTCATCCAATTTACCCGTACTTTCTTTCCACACACTCAACTCTTTCTCTGAAGCTTCAGCTTTAATAGACTTTACACCCTCTATCGTATCTTCACATATTCCAACGTCACCAACCCATCTTGCGGGGCCTGCAACATACATTCGATTCATCACATCTTTTGCTGTTTCTTTTGCGATTTCATCAGCAAATGCATTGCCACGACCGACATCATCAGTAACCTTCTTGTGTGCACTGCATTTCACAATCGCATCTTGTAATGGCAAGGTCAGTGACTCAAGAAGCTCATTCACCAACTGACCATGCTGAATTTTAGCTCCATGCGAAGTCAGGAACCCACGTTCTTTCCACAATCGTCCAAAACTATGGGCCACACAAACGCATACTGGCTGTCGGTATATATGGTCACTTTAATTCCTTTCGATAACACACACGCTCTCGTAAGTGCAATCAGCTCTGCTGCTTGAGCTGAATTATGTGGTATACGTGCAGCTTCAACAATCGTATGTAAAGTTGTGACAGCATATGCTGCAGTCGTATCACCATTCGGAAGCTTGAAGAATAAACCATCCACCCATAAGGTACCATCACACTCTACAAGAGGAGTATCTTTAAGATCTACTCTCCCTTTCGTTTCTTCTTCTGTCCTAAAAAAACAATCATGTTGTTCAACATCATCTGTCTCTAATGAAATTAGCAATAACGTGGCTGGATTCAACGTATTGCACCTCTTTATGTGCACATGACTCGCTAACAGTGTCAACTCATAACCTGACAATCGAGCACTAGTTAAATGCTGTGTCTTGGTCCTGTTTAACAACGTGTCCACTGCATGTGGAACCATCACAATCAACATATTATTCATCACTAACCCAGCAGACTGTCGAATAGAAACAGCTGCTGCCGCTGTGGCTCTCAAGCAACTCAGCAATGCTTTAGCTACTGGATCCAAAGTCGACGAAAAATATGCACATGGGCGCTGCTTGTCTCCAAAAGACTGTGTCAGCACTGACAATGCACAACCCTCTTTCTCATGGACATACAGTGTAAAGGGCTTACTGTAGTCGGGGGTACCCAACACAGGAGCCGAACACAATGCATTACGCAATTCGGAAAAACTTTTCTGACAATCTTCAGACCACGGAACGGGGTTTGGTGTATCTTTATAGGTCAATGCTACCAAAGGTTTGGCCAGCAAAGAAAAATTCGGTATCCATTGTCTGCAGTATGATGTAATGCCCAAGAAAGCACGTACTTCTCTCTGTGTCCTTGGCACACTCAATTTTGCAATTGCCTGAATTCTTCCTGAGGTCAGTTTCCTTCCCTCCTTCGATAAGAGATGACCTAAGTAGGTCACTTCTTGTTGACAATATTGCAGTTTTGAAAGGGACACTTTGTGATGTAAATCAGACAAATGACTCAACAACAACAAGGTGGCTTCTTTACAAATCTCTTCAGTATCTGTAGCGACTAGTAAATCATCAATGTACTGAATAAGGGTAGCGCCGTCAGGTAAAACAATTGCATCAAGCTGTGTTTTTAAAGCCTGACTATATATTGATGGACTTTCACAGTAGCCTTGTGGAGCGCGTTTGAAGCGGAAACTTCGGCCTCCTAAACTGAATCCAAAAATATCCCTGCTCTCCTTTGCAATCCGGATGCTGAAGAAAGCATTCTTTAAGTCAATCACCGAGAACCAGGTGGCGGAAGCTGGAATCATAGTCAATATGGCAGTGATATCAGGAACAACTGGAAACTGTGGCACAACTATTTTATTTACCTCTCTAAGATCAATCACGAGCCTGTAAACAGGTGGCTTAGAGGGGTCAGTACGTTTCAAAACAGGCAGAACAGGACTATTACAAACGTTGCCTCTTGTCTCTTCAATTACATCTTTTTCAATTAAATCATAAATGATCGCTAGTAACGCCTTTTCACCTTCACTAGAGATCTTGTATTGTTGAATGCGTGGTAATTTAACATTGGCTTTCAATGTCACAACATAAGGTGGTATTTCCAACAGACCCACGTCATTAGGACCAGTAGCCCAAATGGTATCAGGAAGAAACAGCAATTCGGTCGGAAGTTTGTCCTTTGACAAATACATTGGAGAGACCACTTTCCTACCCAGTGTAAGTTGTACTCCCGAAGGAGAACAATATAATGTTGCATACAATCTTTTCAACAAATCCAATCCTAACAAGTTTTCACCACAACCTGTCGTCAGAATAAGGGGTGCTTCCAATTCACAAGGTCCAACAGAAAGGGACATAGGACTAGAAATCGGGTTCCTAACCCGGGCGCCAGAAAAACCTACTGAAACATTCATCTCGCCAGACAAAGGTGCGCCAGGGAGTTTTGAGTGCATAATAGAACTCTTTGTAGCACCAGTATCCAACAGAAAAGGCTCCGACACACCTGAGGTAATCACCTTAACATAAGGTCCATTCTGATCCACTGGAACTAAAAAAACTCCCTCTCTTCGTCTATGGCTGTCCTAGCAATTATTACCTTCCAGATTCTCATCTTCTGCATAGTAGTCGTCAGCATAGTACTGAGCCGTCCTACCAGATGCGTTATGTTGCTGGTCAAAACTATTCATTGAGTTTTGAGACGGAAAGGAACGCGTGTTCTGGGGGAAACTTCCACGTCCTCTACCTCTAGGAGTTTGTTGAACACCTCGACCTCTTGCTCCAGAAGCACCATTCGTACGCTGCAACAAAATAGGACAACTATACTTAAAATGACCCTCTTCTTTACAATATGAACACTGATTGGGACCTAAATGAGCACGTGGTTGAGAAAACTCGAACCTTTGCGAGTTTCTCTGGAACTGTTGAGGTTGCTGATAGTTACTCTGACCACCACGTGGCGGATACGCCTGTTGTAAAAGAACCTTCGTCTTTAATTCTTTAGTTTTCTTGTCTGCTCTATCCTTCTCATCTTTATCCCTATTTTCGTAGTACTGTGCAGTAGCCAATATTTGTGCTGAAGAGGAAACGGCCCAAGAACTCTCTGAATCCTTTAATTTCTTACACAGCTCGGCAAGCAAATTGTGCACAAACTTGTCGACGAACAACCGTTGACCACCTTCTGTACTCATATCTTGACCACTGTGGTCGATAAACGTTTCCTCAAACCTGGTGAAGAAATCAGACACTGTTTCATCTTTCTTCTGCTTACACGCGGACAATTTATCCCAATTCACACGCATCGCAGGCATTAAAGTCTTCATGTAAGTAATGATCCTAGCAGGCAGTTCTGCTACCAAAGGCTCAGGCTTGGCACCACCAACTTGTCTATCATTTGCAGCACTAATATTAGCCCATGAGTCACCTAACTCTTGTGCATGATCTGTATGGCGAATCAATCCCCACAAAGGCTGTGGAACAACATTCCCAAATAACATGTCTATGTCGGCTAAATTCATAATGCGTGAGTCTGCAGTCTGTGATAATTCCTTATAATACCCTGCAGGGTTTTTACGGGGATCAGGCAAAGTCTGCTTAAGGGCTAAAACTTCAGCTCGCTTCCACAGAACATGTACCCAAACACGCTGAAAATGAGCTGGGACAGCATCAATGTGATTAGCATCATCAGCCTCAACAGCGTCCTTCCATACCGGAGGGACTTCTATCATTGGGTACTGTTGCACCTTTTTTTTAACAGAGGAGTCATGTTGGAACAATGACTGAGAAGGATCCTTATTCCTAAAGGACAACAACGTCGCAACTGCTGTCTCAACATCGGGACCCACAATCGTGCCCTTTGCAAACTCAAACCGTACACGGCACAAATCAGGTGGATTTGTTTCCAAATCATTATCTTCTAATTCCTCACAAAGGAAAGCACACATTTTCTCAAAAACGTATCTTTGTTTTGGTGCTCCCCATTGACGGAAGACATCCATAACAGACTCTACATCGTATCTTAAAGGGTAAACAACCCATTTACGCGCCATACGGTCCAACATTTCTTTCTCTTGAGAATTAGGCAGTTGACTACGCGACTGCTTACGCTCCGAATCTGGGGTCACACCAGACGACCCAAAGAGAGGAAATATAAGGCTGGCAACAGTATCTGTCATTCTCTGTCGGACAGAAGGAGAAGTTGATGAAAGAACAGGAGGAAAAACAGAGGGAGGCAAGGCAGACGCAGAAGCAGACGCAGAGGCAGTATCAGGAAGAACACCAGAAGAGGCAGTCGATGTAGTACATAAAGTTGTAGGAGGTACAGATGGAGCAGGTAGCGAAGTCGGCGGCCCTTGAAGGGGCTGCGCCATAGTAGTAGGAGCCAACTGAAAAGGAGCTGGCGGCGTGGAAGAACCTGAGGCACAATAACCGGAGGTTGCACGGCTAAAGGTTGCGGAGGTGCTGTAGCATTCTGCGCATAAGGGGGTGGCGACCTCAACAAGTGTGACATTAAAGGATCTTTCTCAAGTTCTTTTGCTGCATCTTGCTGAAGAAGCGGAAGAACTGGATAACATTTATCAGTCACCAATTTACGTTTCCTGTGCAACTGCTCATTCATCTGTTCTTCTTCATCATCTTTAAACTGCATGGCAGCTTGCATTATCGAGATACCCTCTTCCCTCTTATTTCTCTTTGCTAATTTAATTTCCTTCTGTTTGGCTTCCTTACGCCATAGGCGGAAAGAGTCAAACATCGCCGGCCGGGCTTTCTTCTTAAAAAGTGTAACCTCCAGATTATTCAGAATCTCTGTGTCAAAACTACCATATTGGGGCCATTTTAAAACTCCATCTTTCCTGGTGTATCGGATCCATACTTCATTATATGTGAGGGGGCCTATGCCATGTTTCACATATAGTTCATAGGTTGGAGTTCCAATTGGAGGAACCGGACACGAGTACTCCAATCGGGAATCCCTATTATAACCAAGACAAAACAAATTTCCATATCTGCTAAGACCAGGCATCTTCGCTCTCTAGTCTAGCTTCAAACTTCAAAGGATTATCGAATACGATAGTCTCGTGAATACACGAATCCCTCGGCTTTGGTACTTGCAAGTTCCAAATCAAAGATCCCAAGGGGATACCAAACTAAGAACCAAACTAAGGACTGGGAGACGCTCCACTTATACTTAACTGAGGTATCGATGACGTCACCAGAAGACTCGTTTATCGTTTCGCTCTACCAAATCATCAAGGGTCCAAAACAGGGCGATAGTCAGGGCAGCAGTCCTTCGTAGCTGTCGGAAAGCGGGGAATCTCGCAGCAAAGACTTTCGGACCACGTCGACATACAGGGGTCGATGAAGTTCTCCAGAATTTTCACACGAAGCTCCTCATGAACCTCTGGCTTGGACTGGTACCGCTGAAATCGCCCCACGTTGGGCGCCAACTGAAGTACTGGGTTTTTCAGAACCCAGCGGTGCCAGGGAACACACCCTAAGACTTCGAGTCCTTCCTGTTTCAGACTACAGAAACACAGAGTCTTCTTGGTGAAGTCAAAGATCTTGTTTATTGGCTGCAGCCAGTAACAGGTATCCTAGAAGTACAACACGGTGTATATTCTCAGGAGACTGCTCCCTTTGCAAAGCTAACCTTCTCTTTTATACAAAATATTATGCTTTAGGCAAACATTCCTTATTTTACAGTTGACCATTCACATATTTTCACTACAAAGTAATAGCAGGTTTATGATGACAAGCCCATATTTCAGTTTTTCCAGCCCTCAATCAATTACCCGGAAAGGCTTAGTACTTTCATCAGATATCGACGGACCCCCAATATAAACGGGCACCTCCTCCTTGTAAAGCAAGTCATAAAGAAAGAAACAGAGACAGGTGTGTGTAAGATTAGGCATGGTTTGTGTGTGATGAAAGGTTTATGATGTGTTGTGCCTTGATACTAATCTCATTCGGCCACTGGGAAAGAAACTGGCCGAACAGGTTTGGCTTCAGGCAGTGGAGTCAGCTTGCCCAGGTCACAGAGGAGTCAGCAAAGGTGTACGTGTCCTTCAGACTCGTTTTCAGCATTAGACATTGGCCTATGTGAGGGCAATCACAAAATGGCTGTCGTTTAAATGGAACACGAGGATTCAGGACGGAAACTCTGATATTCGGGTGATTTTGTTACCCGAATATGAATACAATGTTTGTGCATACTATTCTTATCATTCCCGGTCTGCTGATACCAAAATCGTTGTGATACGACGATGTTTATAACACGGGTCCAGAATTTTCAGTACCACAACGCTACAGGCACAAACTACATATCTCACCATGTACACATTTGAAATCATACATAAAGATGGACACATTCACAGTCACAATACTCCCCCTTTGGGCAACTCATTCACACTGTACTGCAGCACTACAGAAAAACACTCAGCCACTCACCTCAGGCAAAGGGATAGTGAAGGTTACTCAACATTGTCTCACATATCACCAATAGCACACCAACATCCCACACAGAAATACAACTCACATACTAACATTCCTCACAGGCCATGGACATATGTATGGATGTGGCTTGGAACACAGTCAACAATACCATTAAACTGCACTACAATGGACACACACATCACCCACACCACAGCACAATGGAAGGACAATGGCATGTACAATAGACAGAGAGATAAATAGACATAGAGCACTATGCTAAAAATTCCTGCGCAGTAGGGATGGTGCAGGGAAGGATGCTGCAGTGGGAAATAAATCACTTTGCACATGCCCCTTAACATTTGCACCGAAAATGGCCCATTTTTCTCAGGGACAAACAGTACTAGACCCAAATGATATGCCCATCTGTACAATATGGAAGAACAAGTCAACAAAGCATATAAGGACCACACAGCTAAGTGGACACATGCACAGTCAAATGCAAACCAAGCTAGCACAGGCAGGCACCTCAGGGATCATCCTTGGGGGGGTTGGATTTGGGGGGTGGACTTGGGCCTGGGACGGGTGGTCTTCTTTGGGAGGGAGAGGTATGGGTGCTTGCAGGGGGGCATATGTGTCCTTGGAGGTAGAAGGGGGAGCTAGGTGGGGGCCCTCTTTGGTTTGGGACAGGGTAGAGGATACAGGGGAAAAGTCAAGGTAAAACAAAAAAACCTTCTTAGGGACACGGGGATGGGTGTCAGAAGGGAGTCTGGATTTGGAGGTCTAGAGAGCGGTAGTCTGCTGTATTGGTGTGGATGTTGTAGATGCGTGCTTCTTGGAGGTATGCTTGTGTTTGGTGGGTGTCTGTTGGATGGGTGAGTGTGGGTGTTTTTGTGCCTTAGGGATCTGGGAGGTGGAAGTGCTGCGGGATAGAGTGGTGGATGTGTGTGTGTCTGTTGGGGTGGTGACTGTGGGTATGGTGGTAGTGGTAGATGTCTGTGTGTCTGTTGTGGTGTCTGTTGTGGTATCTGAGGGTGTGGTGCTTGTGATGGAAGTCTAGGGTCTGCTGGGGTGGTGTCTGCAGGTATGATGGTTGTGGTGGGTGTATCAGTGAGTATTGGTGTGGTGGCTATGGATATGCTGGATGTTGTGTGTGTGATGCTGAGGGTAATGGGGGTGTCTAAGTTGTGACTGTTGTTGTGTCTGTGAGTGGCTATTGTTGTGTGTTATGTTGTGTTCTGGTATCTTCTGTGGTGCTTGTGTTTGCAGATCTGTCAGTGTACTTTGGGTAGATAGTGAAAGAGGGGATTTGGATTGGGACGAGGAAGGTGGAGGGGGATCGAAGGTGGGGGTATGACTGGCTGCCATCAGTGACAAGACAAGGGCCCGAAAAGATCTCTGTAGGCCAGCCATTGCACTATCAAATGCTTTCCAGGAATGTATTTGTCTGTTGTAGCTGAGTTGCCAATCCCTGGATGGCATTCACAATGGCTGACTGACCATCAGAGATCATTGTCAGGAGGTCAATTATCTCCTTACTGAGGGCATCAGGGGTAACAGGGGTGGGGTGGAGGTACCTGCAGCAAAGAAGATGCCCACCCTCTCGGGTGAGTGTGCACATCTAACTTGGTGGGGTGCAACAGGGAGGGCGGCAACAGAACTGAGGTGGCAGAGAAGGATGGTACAGGGGGATGCACCTATGGGTCCGCCACCGCTACAAAGAGTCCACTGGAGGACAAATCTGATGATGATAATGATGATGATGTTGCGGTCTTTCCCATAGTTCTCCCCTTACCCTCCAGGCCACTGGGTCTCTCTGTGTCAGTGGTATCTCGACCCGAGGTCTCTTGGCCTGATGCTTGCCCTCTCGGCTGTGCCTTGTCTCCTTCGCTTGATGGTGCTGATGCTGCAAATACAAAGAGAAATACGGACATCAATTGTCCATGATCACACTTGAACAACAAATCTGGTTAGCAAACATTACCATGATGTCAAGTAGGCCCCAGCAACAAACTCCACCTAAGTGACCCATGTATGTGCTACACAATATGCATGCAAGTTATATGAACTGTCAACAGTTGACCAGAGGAAAATCAGGATCTCATGGCTGAAGTTGTGCAATCACAATAACTATTTAACCATTAGGAGACAACATCACCCTCAAAGCTTAGCCCCATGGAGCAGATCTCAGTCACCATTTGGCGTACAATAGTAGGCCAATGCAAAATGCATTTCCCCAGATCCAACACAAGGTCATGCACACATCTATTTGTCACATTCATGATGACCCAAAAATAAGAAATGATACAAAATCATGCCATGTTGATGACAATAGTACAATATCCTGGAAAAAGTGACCTGGAAATACTCATGTCACACTGGAAACAAGTCAACAATGCACACTTCACCAAGTGCTGTTTGTCCTAATAGAGTCATAGAGGTAATATTAATGTTGCTCAGATAGGCCACACATGTGGCATGGAAATAAACACTGTAGACATCATGTGCAATATGTCAGGGAGAGATGTCCCTAAAACACACAAAACAGTGACTCAACAAGCTGCAACATAATCACCACTTACGTCTGGCATACCTTACAATGACATACTCTGAGTGCCTCAGTAAAAACCATTAATCCTTTGCATGTTGGAGAGACACAGAAATGTGCAAGAACATGTAGGACTTCAACATGTTGCCCAATGGGAAGCTACATCACTGTCCCCATTGTGGCCCTTTCCCTGGTCACACAGGCCATGGTAGGTTCCAGACACAGGTCACAGCAGCACATGCAGTGTAGGTCCTCTCCTGTGGAAGATCAGGTAGCAAGTGAGGGATCAGATAGAAAATGCCGGTTACATCCACAGCAGTGCATACCTTCACCGCTGGAGTAGATCACCATTGGCCACTGTAACCCATAGGGCCCAATGAGGAGTTGCACGGTGGTTCCCGACTGCCTCCCGCAACGGCGCCCAATGTCAGCGAAATTACCTTACTTCCATCTGTCCCTCCACACAGGACAGGCGGATGCCTTTTCAGGGGGGGCAGGCCCTGGAAAATTGCTGCTTTACTGGTGAAATTAGAAGATACTGGAGAAATCACACTGAACCATTACAAGGTAACAACATGCAAAGTTCTGTTGTAGCTCTATTGTTCAGTTTGTGACCGGCTCCTCACTCTTTTGCCCCATAGATTCCTACTGCTGCAGATGAATAGGCGATGGAGACATACCCCCGTGTACAGGCCCCTGGTGGACTTGGCAACACTGGAGGACAGGCACATAATACTCACCTATAGACTTGACAGGGCCACAATCACAGAGCTGTGTGCCCAATTGGAGCCTGACCTGATATCTGCTATCCGTCACCCCACTGGGATCCCCGCTCTTGTGCAAGTTCTATCTGTGCTCCATTTCCTGGCAACTGTTTTTTTCCAAGTGACAGTGGGTTTGGCAGCAGGAATGTCACAGCCAATGTTCTCAAATTTGCTGACAAGAGTGTTGTCTGCCCTGATTAAACACATGTGCAGCTACTTTGTTTTCCACCCAGGTTGAAGATTTGGCCACAGTGAAGGCTGTGTTCTAAGCAATGGGACATATCCCCAACATTATTGGGGCGATTGATGGAACACATATTGCATGTGTGTCCCCTGTCAGAATGAACAGTTGTTCAGAAATCAGAAGAATTTCCACTCTATGAATGTACAGATGGTGTGCTTGGCGGATCAGTACATCTCCCACGTCAGTGCTAAGTATCCTGGGTCGGTGCATGATGCCTTTGTCCTGAGGAATAGCAGCATCCAAAATCTGATGGGCCAACTATAGAGGCACAGGGTGTGGCTAATAGGTGAGCCCTAGTTCCCACTGAGTAGAAATTGGTGTATGGGTATGGTGTGGGCCATATGGGTTAGTGTGTGGCTAAATGTTGTCCCTCAATATTGGCATGGGACTCTGGTTACCCAAACCTATCATGGCTGCTGACCCCTGTGAGGAATGCCAGGACAAGGGCAAAAGAACGTTATAATGAGGCCCATGGGCGAACATGAAGGATAATTGAAAGGACCTTTGGCATCCTGAAGGACAGGTTCCGGTGCCTCCATCTAACAGGTGGATCCCTGTGGTACTCACCCAAGAAGGTCTGCCAGATAGTGGTGGCATGTTGCATGTTGCAGAACCTAGGCCCTAAGATGCCATGTCCCATTCCTGCAGGAGGAGGAGGCTGGAGATGTCCGTGTGTCAGCAGTGGACCCTGTGGACAGTGAGGCTAAGGATGCAGAGGATGAGGATGAGGACAACAGAACATCAGTGATCAGGCAATACTTCTAATGACACAAAGGTAGGACTGTGTTACTTCACATTTCAATGAAATTTGTTTCAATTTTGTGCCACTGTCATTCTGATATTTCTCCCTTCTATGCCAACTTACTGTTCCCTCTGGCAATTTATTTTGCAGATGTTGGTGACCTCACATATACTCCTGGTGTGATCACTGCAGCCAGCTACAGGTAATTAATCTATGCTCATTTGAATTGCAATGTGTGCACCTTTTTCACTGAACACATCATTGATATACATGACATACTCCATACTTCTTTTTTTCCCAAGGGTGTTTATTGAAGTGTTAAAATATAGAGGGGCAAGTGCAATGGGATGGAGTGATGATGGAGGAAAGCCCAGGGTATTGTTCCAGTCTGTTTGTAGCACAGGTGCCTTGTCCAAAGGGACATAGGAAGGGGAGCAATGGCTGTTCAAGGTGAACAGGGTGACAGAGTGGGACACAAGGGTGACAATCAGGAGAGTCTCATTTCCTGGTGGGGGCTTGGCAAGTATCTCTGGCTTCTGTCTGGATCACAGGGAACGTTTGCGGGGTGGTTCACCTTCTGCAGGGGGAGGGGTGCTGGTGGCCTGCGAGTCCTGTGGCAGGGCCTCCTGGCCACTAGTGGCAGCAGAGGTGGAAGGCTAACAGATATCTGGCTAGTGGCAGAGGCCCGCTGTTGTGTGACTGCCTCCCTCATTATATTGCCCATGTCTGCCAGCATCCCTGCTATGGAGATCAGGGTGTTGTTGATGGCCTGCAAGTCCTCCCTGATCCCCTGTTACTGTCTCTCCTGCAGTCGCATGTTCTCCTGCACATTGTCCAGGATCTGGCCCATCAGGTTCCTGGGAATGTTGATAGGCTCCCAGGATCTCTGCAAGTGCCTCCTGGAGAGTCGGTTCCCTGGGCCTGTCCTCCCCCTGGTGGACAGCACTCCCCCCAGTTTCCCTGTTGGCCTGTGCCTCTGTCCCCTGAACCATGTGCCCACTGCCACTGACCCCAGGTCCCTTATTGTCTTGGGTATGAGGTGTGGCCTGGGTTCCCTGTAGAGGAGGACACACTGCTGATTGATGGGTCCTGGGGACAGAGGTGTGGGTACGCTGGGTGGGTGCTGTGGTGGTGTTTCCTTATGTGGGAGGCTCTGTGATGGTGTGTGACTGGGCCTGGATAACCGGCTGTCCAGAGGTCCCTGATGGGCAAGGTTGGTCATCCAGATCCTGAAGACCAGAGGTGCTGTCATCACTGTGTGTTCAGGGACCGGATATTGCTGGCACCTCCTCTCCGCTGACATTGGCTGGGGTACCTGTGGGGATGTAAATGATGTGTTATAGTTTCTGTGTATGACATATCGTGCATCCATGGCTTACCCTCTTTGGTTGTATTTGCCCTGGCAGCTTTCACTTGTCTATGTTGGCGTTTGGTAGGATGATTAGTTCTCTATAGTGTGCATGCTTTAGTGATGAGTGTCCATGAAGGGCTATGAGGGGTGTCCATGCATTGGTACAGCATTCAGGGCTTGCCACTGGGATGAGTTAGATGTGATGGTGGAGTGTGTGGGAAGTGGTGGAGTGATGGGAGTGATGGTGAGGGTCGGTTAAGTGATGGCATGCAGGTAGGGGGTGATAGAAGTAGAGAGTTGACTTACCCGAGTCATGGCCTCCTCCCACTCCGGCCAGGCCCTCAGGATGCAGGATTGCCAAGACTTGCTCCTCCCATGCTGTTAGTTGTGGGGGAGGAGGTGGGGGTCCACCGCCAGTCCTCTGTACAGTGAGCTGGTGTCTTGCTGCAGAGGAACGTACCTTCCCCCATAGGTCATTCAACCTCTTCCTGATGTCCTCCCTAGTTCTTGGGTGTTGTCCCACGGCGGTGACCCTGTCCACGATTCTCCGCCATAGCTCCATCTTCCTAGCTATTGATATCTGCTGCACCTGTGCTCCAAATAGCTGTGGCTCCACCCTGATGATTACCTCCACCATGACCCTTAGCTCCTCCTCTGTGAAATGGGGGTGTCTTTTTGGTGCCAGGGGTGTTGTGTGAGGTGTGTACGTGAGGGTGTGTTGGGGTGTGTGATGTAGGGTGCGTGAGTGGTGAATAGGTGTGTTTAATGTGTGGCTCTGGTTGTGTCTGTGGTCTTGGTGTCTCTCTGTTGGCAATGGTTTGTAGTCATAAAGGGTTGTGGGTACTGTGGGTGTGTGTTTTATAGTGGTGTGGGTGTGGTATGTGTCTGGGTGTCAGGTGAGTGTTGTTTGAACTGTCCAATGTGGTGTTGTTTTGTTTGTGGGTGTCCATTGTGAGTGCAGCGGTATGTACCGCCAATGGTTTACCACCGTTAAATGTCCGCCGTGGTGATTTGTGGGTCATAATGTGGTGGGCGTTGTTCTGTTGGCGTAATGGTGTGGGTTTTGATCTCGCCAGTTTATCACTGACCTTTGGGCTGTTGGATTGGTGTACGTGGCTGAACACTGACGGATTGGTGTGTGTCATAATCTGGTGAACAGATATCCGCCGCTGTGGCGGTAAGTTGGCGGCAGTCAGCGTAGCTTTAAGGGGGATTTACCACCAATGTCATAATGAGGGCCACAGTGTAGTACACCCTGCCTTTGGACTGGAAGGCCTGTCAGAGGGGTGTCTTACTTATACTGCATGCTGTGGGTAGTGGACAGGACACACAGGCAGGGTGCCATGTCGAGTTTGTCTTTTGGGATCGCATCAGGACACTCAGCCTGCAATGGCAGTGCTGGGTACATCTGAATGCATGGCCCTAGAGAGTGGCACAATCAGTGCTGCTAAACTCAGGAGCCTACCCTTAGTACTCCATGCCCTGGACAACTAAGTAACATTTACTAGGGACTTATAGTGGCAGCTAAAGGTGCTTCCAATTGTGTCAATGCATCACAATAGTCTTGGGGAATGAGATCTGGCCCAGGGAACCTGATTAGGAGGGGCCTGGATACTAACAACTTTGAGGCTACATAATTTACCCAGCAAAAAGTGGGGAGCTAACCATGTCAAAAGAGCCCTTTTCTCACACAGAGATGGTATCCAACAAACTGCATTGTGCAGTTTCTGCTATGTGACCAAGCTACTGAGTCACATATCATGGCCTCCCAGGAATCAAAAAACTGTCTGCACTGTGGAAATGACATTTATGCAATAGGCCTGCACAGGACCAACATAACCTGTGTGAAGGTGACAACAGGGCTCTGGGAGTAAGAGACTGTCATGAGTCAAAGACATACATTGACAATGATGTTAAGTGCACATGTGGACTAGATCAGTTACTCACCTCTGGACCAATTTCTAATCTAATCAAAGGAATGAGCCATTCTGAGCAGGATTATATACCAGAGCCTCATATTGCCCACATGATGGGATCTGCTGGGGTAGAGGGAGTGGACACAGTGCCACAGTTGTATAGCCACAGTAACTCCACCCCAGCCTAGACTAGGACCCATGCTGGAAGATACATGTGACAGGCCCTGGCCTCTGCAGGCTGAGCAGACAGAACCTACATGACACTACATTCCCATCACTTCCAGGCACAACAGTACATCATGTAGCCAACAGCAAATTGGCATGTGGCATTTGGCATGTGTGGCAAGCTGAAGGGCAGATAGAGTCATGATATGTCTTCCAAACAACAGTCTAGCAAGTGCAGATGTGTGAAGAAATCTGTGTCTCACATTACTCACAACTGACTTATACAACATGAATACTCAGCTCATGCTGTCATGCACATACATGTTGTCTGACATATACAATAACCATGAGGAAAGGGAGGTCAATGGATGGCAGTAATGTCTCTTCAACTAGTTGTGTGCATCCAAACACAAGGAGGATTTAGGAACCCCAAAATCTCATACAACACAATGTGAATGAACTCAACATATGGCACTGGCCACCAATTACTGTACGTTGACCCTCCCATTGATGCCACAAAGACTGCACATACAAGCACATGAGTAGTCAACCTGGCGTACATAGCCACATTCTTGCCTGTGAGGAGGGAAAGGATGGTGAAGTACTGAGAAAACTGTGCAAATGAGGCACTTACCTGCTCCTGTGGTGCACCATTGCACTGTCCATACAGTGGTAGGACCTCGTCCACTTGCCTCTCCAGCTCCTCTGGAGAGAAGGCAGTGGCCCTGTCATCTGCTAGGTGTGGCATGATTGTTCCCAGAGGCAGTACACAACAGCTCATCAGTGGAGGTCTTGCTGGCAGCAGTGTCAGGAGCCAAGTGAGTGATTCTGCAGAACATAGCGGTCACATCCACCATGTACATGGTCGTCACTGCCGTCGGCCACAGCCATCGGCCTACAACCACCACTGGCAATAACTTTAGCCTATAGCTGTGTCTGCTGCGGTTGCAACCACCCACCACCCCAATGACTTCTGCCAGCAGCTCTGGGTGGTTCTTACTGTTCAATAAAGTAGGTCAGGCTGCTGCCATTTTAGAGACCTGAAATGTAGTACTGGGCTTCAAAAACTGTGTCACACATCAAAAAAAGTTGTTTTGAGCATGTAAACATGCTTTTCATCTCTTGTCATGTATGTCATACTACTCAGACACCATTATAGTATGTTGCAGGGCACAGATGGCATTTTACAGTGGGGCACAGTCTACCCTGTCAAAGGTCATGTCTTCTGTTGGGATATCCAGTCACATTTCAAGGGGCATTTGTGATGCACATATTTGAGTTTGGTCCAGATACATGTTGTGGACACATGTGTGAAAAACCATGGGGATCACATCTGACCCTGGTGTTATTAGCAGCTGTGATGTGTACTGATTGCCATGTCTTACCCTTCTAAAATGACGTGTCACATGTGATCATTGTCATGAATCATGCATGTAGCTGATGTGGATGATGTTGTCCTGGTCAGGAGCAACCACTGTGGCCTCAACCCAGAGGCCCCCAGCATCCCTTCCATGCACTTTACCCCCACAGGCCTGTGCCCTTGCAACAAGGAACGCAATTTCTAATGTTAGAATTCATTTCTTGTCATATATCGGTACCCAGGGAGAGGGAGGATGCATCAACCACCTGTCTACCATTCACTGTCAAACCTTCAGACCATGAAGGAATGCAAACAATTGTGGACTTATGTTGTCAGTTGGAATCAGATCTGATGCCAGCTATTAGTTATCCAACCATCAAACCCCCCCATTGTACAAGTCATATCAGTATTCCTCTACCTAGCCACAGGGTCCTTCCAACATACAGTTGCCCTGTCAGTTGGCATGCCCCAACCTATGTTCAGTCTGGTTTTGAATGATGTCCTATCAGTAATGTCGAAACACCTGGACAGCTACATCCAGTTTCCCCAAGATTAGGATTTAGCCCATGTGAAGGCTGACATTTTTTGTTTTGCACACCTCCCACATGTGGTGGGGGTTATTGGTGGCACACATGTTCGCTTGGTTCCACAGCATGAAAATGAACAAGTTTCTCACAACAGAAAGAATTTCCTTTCCATCAAAGTGCAAGTTTGGCAGATCTATACATTTCACAGGTCTGTGCCCATTATCCGGGTTCAGTTCATGATTCATTCATTATGCAGGACAGCACTATCCCCTAGCTGATGTCACGACTGCACCCATAGAGGGCCTGGCTGGTTGGGAAGTCACAAATGTCCTGTTTGTGTGTGTGCAATGTCTGGTGCCACAATTCTGGTATAAGGGACTCGTTGCACACATATCCCATTCCTTAAGAGGAGACTCTGCACATCCAAACCGTCCTTGGTTGTTGCCGCCACCAAGGAATCCAACAACACCAGGGGAAGTCCACTTCAGTTAGGCCCATGGAGGAACAAGGCAGGTAGAGGAGCGGGCTTTTGGGCTACTGAAGGGCAGATTTAGGTGTCTGGACCGAACTGGTGGAGCCAGGAGTGTGTCAGATCACTGTGGCATGCTGCATGCTCCACAACATTGCCCTGCGGAGGAATATCCCATATAATCCAGAGGAGGGGCAGCCAGCAGTGCCACTGGGTGATCATCTTGGTATGCTAAGTGAAGATGACAGTGGTGAAGAGGAAGGAGCTGACTTGCAGGTCATCCAATCAATACCTACTTTTCTTGAGTATAAGTTATGTAATGTGACATAATGACTGTGACTATGAAGAAATGTAGTTGTTAGAATGTGTATAGTAGAATGTTTTTGCAAAAACTGGGGACCTAATTCTCTGCAATATTCAGCCAAAAGGCTTAAGGGTCAGCCTTTGACATAAACTCACCTTGATGTAGCTACATTGTTTGTGTCATTCTCATTGCAATGTAATTTCCTTTCCAGATGCTTGCCATATGAATTGTGTAATAAGAACTTTTTTAAGCATATACGCTTTGTTTTGTCCTTTTACAGGTACCCTCACCATGGCATCCTCATGTGGGTGTAGGAAAGTTTGCTCTTTCTGGTATGGTTTTCCCCCACTTTTTGCCTGATGTCAGTGTGCTTAGACTGTTTTCACTGGGATCCTGCTAAACAGGACCCTAGTGATTGTGCTCTCACCTCCAAATTTGGATGTTTTGGTATTTCGTGCACTCCACAATTGGCATACGGGTGTACCCCCGTAAGTCCCTGGTAGATGGTACTTAGGAACCCAGGGCATTGGTACACCAGGGGTCTCCCATGGGCTGCAGCATGTATTATGCCACTCAAGGGAGCTCATGCAAACTGTGTTTGCAGGCCTGCCATTTGCAGCATGCATGAAATGGTGCATGTACCCTTTCACTGTCGGTCACTACACCAGGTCACTGTAAGTCACACCATGGCAGGCCGTTTCAGCCCAAGGGGCAGGGTGTAGGTCCCTGTGTGTGGGGGGCACGCCTGCCTGAGCAGAGGTGTCCTTACGAAATCCAGCTCCAATCCCCAGGACTTTGTAAGTGCGGGGAAGCCATTTTGTTCCATGTACTAGCTACTGTGGTTCAGTAACATAATGGCAACCCCAAACCTGCGCATGCTTGGTATCAAACACGTCAAAATCATACCCCAATACTCATTACAGTATTGGTGGCATGATTCCATCCTCTCTGGGGGTTCCTTAGAGGATCTCCCGGATCTGCTCCTTCCAGTCTTCCATGGTCTGCGGGGAGCCCGTGCAGCTGCAGCCCCCAGACACGATTTTTCCCTCCTTCTGCTTGACCAGCTCGAGCAGGGGGCAATAGAACAAAGCATTTCCTATTGGAGAGGAATGCAACCTCCTCTCCTTTGATAATAGGTGATACTGGGCTATGGAGAGGTAGCCTCCACGTATCACCGGACTGTTTTGAAGGACGCATTTGGTGCCCTCCTTGCATAATCTGCTTTGCACCAGTCCAGGGACCACTGGTCCCCGCTCTGGGGTGAAACACACAAAGAAAAGGGGAGTGAACTCTCCCCTGTCCACTTCCACCCCTAGGGTGTGGTGCAGAGCTTCTCTAGGTGGCCACTTCATTCTGCCATCTTGGAAACAAGATGTGCAGATGCCTCTGGGAGCATCTGCCTGGGTAGACCAGGTAGTTGGCATCAGTGGCCCCTCCTGATAGGTCATCACCCCAGAGAGTGACAAACCCCCTTTTTGGGCTATATTGGGACTCTCTTGTGGGTGGGTCTCCAGATTCGCCATGCAAGATACTGCAAGGAACTCTCTGGAAGACATCTTCTGCTCTTTGGCCCCTGGAACCGCTGTTGGGCTACACAAGAACTGGACAAGACTACACCACCTGAGAAGACTTCTCTTTGCAACATTTTTCCTGTGGCTCCTGTCAGCATTCTGCAACATCTCCACGGCTGTGCATCCTCTTTGGTTGGCAAGATTTTGACTGCACCAAGAAGCAAGAAGGAATCTCCCTTGGAGTGAAGGAGTCACGCCCCTGTATCCATAGGAACCTAAAGCAATGACGTCCAGCTGGTGGGATCTTCTGTCCGCTGGATCTGTGAAGATTCCCCAAAATGGATGGTGGTTCTGAGATATCCCCTAGTTCCTCTCTATCTTCTGTCCAATGTGGGAGATGGTGAGTTCTTGTCTATGGGCCAGAACCCTTTGGACGGCAACTGTTGCATCATCCAAGGCTTGTTGACTCCTGCTTCAAGAGATCTTCAGACTCCATATAGCCCCATCCCCCAGCACCCTATGTCTGCAAGAACAGTCTCCTCTCTGAAGCTCCAGCTACTTGAGACTCCTCTTTAGGTGTGCAGTCTGGGCCTCACTGCAACTTACTGTGCCTGCTGGCAGTAGTTTGCTTGTGGGGGATCTGACTGCTGCTTCTGGCTCTCCTGCATCCTGAGGGCCAGTCCAGACTTCCCTCCAAGGGTCGAGTCTCCAGGCCCTTTATGGTCCTCCACAGCTCTACAAAACTTCCAACAGCTCTCTTGCATTTGCATGTGCATGTGCTTGTTGGTGGTCCACCAGACCACTGACTCATCTGCAAACTGGTGACCATTGAGTGACAGCTCGTAGGTGACTTAAGGCACTCCTATACAGCTCCTGGACCCCGTTGCCTGACTTCATCCATCACGATGACCCAGATCTTCAGCTACAGAAGGTGGGCCATCGCCTCCTGCACCACTTGGACACTCCTGCATGGACTGGACTCTGTCCCCTTCTTTTGCAGGTCCTCCTTGCCTAGAACCCACCCTTGAGCTCCACCGGCCTGGTCCTGTTTCTGCATTTCTCCAACCACAAAGTCCCAATGTTAGCCTATAGGACGACTGGGTAACGTACCTCTCTGAACCTGCCCAATGGTAATCTTCTAGGTACTTACCTTTTGGGGTTTCACTCTTTCCCAACCCTTGGCTGACTTCTTCATACACTCTGGTGGGGGACACCCTTTCGAATTCTATTTTTTTAGCATATGGTTTGGCCCCCAGTAGGGCCCTTGCTAATTTATGCTTTTCCTCACTGTATATCCTGTGCGTTTATACCTCTAGAAGGAGTTAATCCATTGGTACTCTAGTTTGGTGTGCCAATAATAAATTACCTTAATTTTTGCAACACTCTGTGGTTCCTTTCATGTGTGATAAATTACTGTGTGACAACTGTGGTAATGCAAGTGCTTCACATGCCTTTTAGATAAGTCTTGGCTGCTCACCACAGATACCCTAGAGAGCCCTAGAGAGTGTCTAGACACTGTAACACTATCTAACCAGGGTTGCCTGGACCCAGCATAAGGTGTAACACAGTAGGTGTCTACCACACACTGGGCCAGCTTCCTACATTGGGCATTTCAGAGTTGTGAAATTGGCAGGTATCTGATGATGTTCCGACATAGGAAGGGGACATGGATTGTTCCAGGTAATGTAGGTCACAGATTTGGGGTATATGAGGCCTGTGCCAAGGCAGCTTGAACAGTATTTGGGTGGAAGGTCAGAAGTGCACATTGTAATTGTTTAGTGTGCTGCTGTGGGCCAATTTCATCATGGTTGTGATCATATGTCTATGAGATGTGTTGTCATTGAAAGCAAGCAAGGTACTCACCCTTCACATAAGTTAAACAATATTCTTGCATGACCTATATGAAGCTGTAGATATGTTTCATCATTGCAGGCCACACTCCGTGTGGCAGAACACAGACATATATTTGTGTCATACCACCAGATGCATGGTCATTGGATTATGATGTGCCTGTGATCAGGGACTGTTGTCCTGTCCTCAGTCTGAGCCTTAGTGTGTGTGGTGTTGATGTCCCTCAGCACCCTTGTTAGGTATGCCATGTTAGTATTGTGGGCCTCTCACTGTGCCTGCACTTTCTATATGAATTCCCTCTGCAGCTACTTCATTTCACGGAGTTCAGTTAGTACCTGGACCACCATGCCTTGGGACTCCTTATAGACCCCCAAGATGTGGCTGATGTTGTCCTGGTCAGGAGCAACCACTGTGGCCTCAACCCAGAGGCCCCCAGCATCCCTTCCATGCACTTTACCCACACAGGCCTGTGCCCTTGCCACAAGGTGCCCTCTCTCACTGATTCCTGGACCATCATTGTCAGAGATGCTGTGGTGTGACTCACAATCCAGGACTGGGGGAGCACAAGATGGTTGTCACTGTTCTGGGGGCACAGGTTGGGGTGGCGTATGGTTGCCCATGATGTTGAGACAACCGAGCTGGGAGCTGTTGATGTGGCCACAGTGAGACTCACTGGTGGTGTCTGACCAGGTTGGCCAGATGGGCCAGAACCATCCTCCCAGTCCAGATGTCCAGGAGTGTTGTCATCACTGAGGGCTTCATCCTCGGGGGTAGTGACAGCATTGTCAGTGGCCTGTGTGTGGCTAGTAGTAGCCTGATTTGTTGATGTGAAAAATACAATGTTACTGGTTGTATTGTGACATCTACCTCTAATCATTTACAGTGACATTTCGCAGAGACCGTGTACATGGTTGTTTAGCAGGTAATCCTACTGTGACATATACACATGCTAATGGTTGTTTTGACATGACATTTGTGGAGCATGCCAGCTCTCTTTGCCTGTCACAGCTGCTGAGATGTGCATATCTATGTCCCTTGTGGGGATAGCGTGAGAGTGTCAACTTGCCACCAGTGAAGGCCAAACAGTGGCTAGGCAAGCTATCTCTTTGGCCATTTTAAAGCATAGTTGAATGTGATGCAGGCAGAACGTGGAGTTTGTAGTATATGTGGCAGTAGCCGTCATGTGGTTAGTGCAGTGTTGATGTCTGTGCTGCCAATACTAACTTGGGTATGCCTCTTTAGGATTTTGGGAACATTGTTTAGCACACTGGGTAAGCCGTCCTGCCTGTCCTCAAATGTTTTATCTGGGTTTAGTAGGTCATGAAGGAGCTAGGTAGCTTGACACATCACAAAGTTGGGCATAATATCTATGCTGCTCACTCCTAGGGGAGTGAACTTCGAATGTGACTTATAAGGCAAGGGTATTCGATCAAGTGACCACTGGTGTGTTTTTTTATATTTGGAGAAACAGTACCTTCTGGGAGTCAGAGTCATTTCATCGTCTCCAATGCCATTTACATTATCCAAGGTGCGTAGAGCTCATTTGTGACCTCACTTCTAGAAGGAACATTGATTTTGGTTTTGGAGTTTGTGAGACAGGGTCTATCGGGCTTAGCCTGCCGGTCACTCCCTCTACTTCTCACCATTTCACAAGTTGTATCCTCCCAGGCGAGTACACACCATTCGGGATTTCACAGACATGGCTATTTATGCAAATGGACCCTGTCCTGTGCTTGTGTCTGGAGTGTGAGCTACATAGCCTCTTGGCCTTAGCAGTTCTGTCACTCCCTCTACTACACACACTCTCTAAACAGTATCTACAAATCTGAGTAAATTGACATTGAGAGTTAGGTAACTATGCTCTTTGATTGAATGTGCACTGTTCTGGTATTTGTAGTCAGAGTAACAGTGCCTCCTGTGAGTTGCAGTCAGGGAAATCTAGGTACTTGACACACCTGACCAATCTCTTTTCCTGGTGAGTAAACCTCATTTGTGAGTTGACAGACAGGGATATACGGACAAGCGTACACTGTGCTGCTGCTTGGGGTTATCAAAACAGTGCCTCCAGGGATTTACAGTCCAGTCACTCTCTCTATTACACACACAATGCAATTGTTGTTCCCCCAGGGGAGTACTGTTCAATTTAGAGCTACCAAACAAGAGTATTTGGACAGATGCACACTCGGCTGGTGCTTGGAGTTAGAGACACAAGGCCTCCTGAGAGTTGCAGCCCAGTCAGTCCCTGTATTACTGTAGGAAAGTATCCTTTTTTAGGCATGTTACCCCCAATTTCTGCCTGATGTCAGCGTGATTGACTGTGGGCCATATTTATACTTTTTGACGCAAAACTGCGCTAACGCAGTTTTGCACCAAAAAAATTAGCGCCGGCTAACGCCATTCTGAAGCGCCATGCGGGCGCCGTATTTATTCAATGACGTTAGCCGCCAGCGCTGTCTGGTGTGCGTTAAAAAAAACGACGTACACCAGGCAGCGCCGGCGTAGGGGAAAATGGAGCTTGGGCGTCAAGAAATGGGGCAAGTCAGGTTGAGGCAATTTTTGCGCCTCAACCCGATTTGCGCCATTTTTTTTTCACTCCCAACCCCCATAGAAATGACTCCTGTCTTAGCAAAGACAGGAGTCATGCCCCCTTGCCCAATGGCCATGCCCAGGGGACTTCTGTCCCCTGGGCATGGTCATTGGGCATAGTGGCATGTAGGGGGGCACAAATCAGGCCCCCCTATGCCACATTTTTTTTAAAAAAAAAATACTTACCTGAACTTACCTTAATGTCCCTGGGGTGGGTCCCTCCATCCTTGGGTGTCCTCCTGGGGTGGGCAAGGGTGGCAGGGGGTATCCCTGGGGGCAGGGGAGGGCACCTCTGGGCTCATTCTGAGCCCACAGGTCCCTTAACGCCTGCCCTGACCCAGGCGTTAAAATCCGGCGCTAATGCAGGTTTTTTAGACCCGCCCACTCCCGGGCGTCATTTTTGCCCGGGAGTATAACTACGACGCATATGCATCGGAGTCATTTTTTAAGACGGGAACGCCTACCTTGCATATCATTAACGCAAGGAAGGTGTTCACGCCAAAAAATGACGCTAACTCCATGAACTTTGGTGCTAGACGCGTCTAACGCCAAAGTATAAATATGGAGTTAGTTTTGCGTCGAATTTGCGTCGAAAAAAACGACGCAAATTCGGCGCAAACGGAGTATAAATATGCCCCTGTGTCACTGGGATCCTGCTAACCAGGACCCCAGGGCTCATAAAGTATGCCCTGTATGTGTTCCCTGTGTGGTGGCTAACTGTATCACTGAGGCTCTGCTAACCAGAACCTCAGTGTTTATGCTCTCTCTGCTTTTAAAATTGTCACTGCATGCCAAGTGACTAATTTTACCAATTCTCATTGGCATACTGGAACACCCATATAATTCCCTTGTATATGGTACCTAGGGTATTGGGGTTCCAGGAGATCCCTAGGGCTGCAGCATTTTTTTGGCCACCCATAGGGAGCTCAGACAATTCTTACACAGGACTGCCACTGCAGTCTGAGTGAAATAACATCACAGGTTTCTGCCCCCCAGGACCTGGGCAGCCTGGCCCCAGGAAAGCAGAACAAAGGATTTTCTCTGAGAGAGGGTGTTACACCCTCTCCCTTTGGAAATAGGTGTGAAGGGCCTGGGAGGAGTAGCCTCTCCTGTCCTCTGAAAATGCTTTGAAGGGCACAGATGGTGCCCTCTCTGCATAAGCCAGTCAACACCGGTTCAGGGATCCCCCCAGCCCTGCTCTGCAATGAAACTGGACAAAGGAAAGGGGAGTGACCACTTCCCTGACCAGCACCTACCAGTGGAGGTGCCCAGAGCTCCTCCATTGTGTCCCAGACCTCTGCCATCTTGGATGCAGAGGTGTGAGGGCACAATGGACAGCTCTGAGTGGCCAGTGCCAGCAGGTGATGTCAGAGACCCCTCCTGATAGATGCTTACCTTTCTCAGTAGCCAATCCTCCTCTGTGGGATATTTAGGGTCTCTCCTGTGGGCATCTCACCAGATAACGAATGAAAGAGCTCACCAGAGTTCCTCTGCACTTTCCTCTTTGACTTCTGCCAAGGATTGACTGCTGACTGCTCCAGGACACCTGCATAACCGCAAAAAAGTAGCAAGAAGACTACCAGCAACATTGTAGTGCCTCATCCTGCTGGCTTTCTCAACTGTTTCCTGGTGGTGCATGCTCTGGGGGCTGTCTGCCTTCACCCTGCACTGGAAGCCAAGAAAAATCTCCTGTGGGTCGACGGTATCTTCCCCCTGCCAACTCAGGCACCAAACGTCTGCATCACCGGTCCTCTGGTTCCTCTCTCATCTTGGCGAGCATGGTCCCTGGAACATAGGAGCTGGGTCAAAGTGTCTTTGACAGTCCAGTGGCCCTTCTGTCCAAATTTGGTGGAGGTAAGTCCTTGCCTCCCCATTCCAGACAGTAATCCTGTGTACTGCGTTAACTGCAGCTGCTAGGACTTCTGTGTACTTTGGAACACTTCCTTCATGCACAGCATAGCCCAGGTCCCCAGCACTCTGTCCTGCATTGCTCAACTCGCTGAATTGGACTCCGACTTCGTGTTGTGCTGAGACGACCGCTGTGCTCAGATCTTCTGAACGCCTGTTCAGGTGCTTTTGCGGGTGCTGCCTGCTTCTGCGTGGGCTCTCTCTGTTGCTGAGCGCCCCCTCTGTCTCCTCCTTCAAGGGGTGACCTCCTGGTCCTTCCTGGGTCCTGGCAGCACGCAAAACCTTCAACCACGACTCTTGCAGCTAGCAAAGGCTTTTTTGCAGTCTTTCTGCATGAAAACAACTCTGCATCCTCCAGCACACCGTGGGACATCTTCTGTCCAAAGGAGACGTTCCTGGCACCTTCTGTTGTTGCAGAATCTTTGGCTTCTTCCACCCTGAGGCAGTCCTTTTGCACCTTCATCCGGGGTTTAGTGGGCATCTGCCCCCCCTGGACACTTGCATGACTCTTGGACTTGGCCCCCTTCCTTTGCAGGTCTTCAGGTCCAGGAATCCGTCTTCAGTGCTTTGCAGTCAGTTGTTGTCTTTGCAGAATCCCCTATTTTGACTTTACTGTCTTTCTGGGATAGTTGGGTAACTTTACCCCTACTTTTCAGGGTCTTGTGGTGGGGTATCTTGGACACCCTTAGGCCCTTATTACAACATTGGCGCTAAAAGCCGCTTACCGCCGTGCAGAAGACCGCCAACACACCGCCGCAGCCGCGGAATTCCGCCACAGCTATTATGACCCACATTTCGGAATCCGCCAAAATTCAGACACCCACAAAAGTCCGCCACACCAAAGGTCAGTGATAAACTGGCGAAAACAAAGCCTCCACCGTCACGCCAACAGAAATACGCCACTCTATCACGACACACGAATCCACGCGATGGTCTTTCTACCGCGGTATTCCATTGGCGGTACACACCGCCACGCTAAAAATACACACACTTTTACAAAACACAGCCACATTGGACAATTCGAAATACACACACCTGATACACATACACACACCACTCCCACACACCCAATACAATATAAAACACACACCCACATCACCCACAAACCCCTACTACCAAAAATTCCGAAAGAAGGCCAGAGAGAGACAGCACCAGCAAGAACAACAGCATCCACAGGCACACAACACCATCACCCACAGAACTTCCACGCACCTCACACAACATACCACTACATATCAGCACACTTATCACCACACACTGCACCCCACACATCACCTACACCACCCCATGGCACGGCAAAGACACCCCAGGTTCTCGGAGGAGGAGCTCAGGGTCATGGTGGAGGATATCGTCTGGGTAGAGCCACAGCTATTCGGATCACAGGTGCAGCACACCTCAATTGCAAGGAAGATGGAGCTATGGCGAAGAATAGTATACAGGGTCAACGCAGTGGGACAGCACCCAAGAAATCGGGAGGACATCAGGAAGAGGTGGAACGACCTACGGGGGAAGGTGCGTTCCGTGGTTTCAAGACATCACCTGGCGGTTCAGCGGACTGGCGGCGGACCCCCACCTCCTCACCCACAACTAACAACATGAGAGGAGCAGGTCTTGGCGATTCTGCATCCTGAGGGCCTCGCAGGAGTAGGTGGAGGAATGGACTCTGGTAAGACAAATCTTAACTATTACATCCCCCAAACTACCTGCATGCCAGCACATGCCCCAACCCTCACCCTCACCCCCATCACTCCAACTCCTCACAAATGTCACAATATCACAAACCACACATCCCAACACCAAGCCCTGCATGCAACAACAAATCATGGACAACCAATGCCAAAGCATGTCCACTGCACAAACCCATACACCCCCCTAAACCATCCTCACACAAGGTCCCACACAGGAATGCAAGAACTGGGGTACACGGTCACCCACTGATTGCACACCATGACACACACAGATGTAATAAACATCCTTTTATACCCCTGCAGGACCCCTACCCAATGTCACCAGACAGGAGGGTCCACACATGTCCACACCACCAACAGAAGAGGCCCACAGTGATGACAGCAGCTCTGTCCAACTGGATCTAGATGACCAGCCCGGCCCATCGGGGACCTCTGGACAGTCGGTTCCACTCACCCAGTCACAGGCCACCACCGACCTTCCCCCCTCTGGAAACACCAGCACAGCACCCACCCAGCGGGCCCATACCTCCGTCCCCAGGAAACGTCAATCAGCTGTGTGTCCATCACTACAGGGAACCCAGGCTAACCCACCACCCCAACAACAACAGGGACCTGGGGGCAGTGGTAGTGGGCACACGGTCCAGGGGACGGAGGCCCAGGAACACAGGGGAACTGGGAGGGCTGCTGTGCGACAGGGGGTGGACAGGCCAAGGGAACCCACTCTCCACGAGGCCCTCTCCTCCATCATGGGAGCCTACCACCACTCCCAGTATTGAGCACTTAAATAAACAGACTTAAAGCACAAAACAATCTCGAGTCTGTCTGTGCTTTCGAAATAGTGTATTAGCAATTACAGTGACAAAATGCTCTTCAATTGTAATGTCAACATACCTTGCCACACAGCTCTAGTCCATGAGGAATCTTAGCAGATGTCACACAGTGGGACCCACATCTGTGAAATCGTAAGGGAAAGTGACAACTCAGTGACCATACACTGGGTGAAAATGACAGACAGTAGAGAGGTAGTAGTGTGAAAGTACATGTAGTAGGCAGGTCTCTACTCTTACCTATGTCTCACTGGAAATATTGCTGGATCACTGAATCCCTGTTGTTCATGTCTTCTTTCTCTGCTTCCTCGTCTTCACTGTCCACAGGCTCCACAGCTGCCACAAAAACGCCATCTGGACCATCCTCCTGCAGAAAAGGCACCTGTCGTCGCAAAGCCAAGTTGTGAAGCATGAAGCAGGCCACGATGATCTGGCACACCTTCTTTGGTGAGTAGAATAGGGATCCACCTGTCATATGGAGGCACCGGAACCTGGCCTTCAGGCGGCCGAAGGTCCGCTCGATCACCCTCCTAGTTCGCCCATGGGCCTCATTGTAGCGTTCCTCTGCCCTTGTCCTGGGATTCCTCACTGGGGTCAGCAGCCATGACAGATTGAGCTAACCAGAGTCACCTGCAAATGGCGAGGGACAACTGTTAGACACGCACTAACCTGTAGGGATATCCCCAGACAACCATTCCCACTTTCTTGCTTCCAGGTGCTCACCTAATAGCCACACACAGTGCCTCTGGAGTTGACCCATCACATAAGGGATGCTGCTATTCCGCAGGATGTAGGCGTCATGCACTGAGCCAGGGAACATGGCATTCACATGGGAGATGTACTGGTCTGCCAAACATACCATCTGTACATTCATCGAATGATAACTCTTCCGGTTTCTGTACACATGTTCATTCCTGTGGGGGGGGACCAACGCCACATGGGTCCCATCAATGGCACCTATGATGTTGGGGATGTGTCCCAGGGCATAGAAATCACCTTTCACTGTAGGCAAATCCTCCACCTGGGGAAAAAGTATGTAGCTGCGCATGTGTTTCAGAAGGGCAGACAACACTCTGGACAATACGTTGGAAAACATAGGCTGGGACATCCCTGATGCTATGGCCACTGTTGTTTGAAAAGACCCACTTGCAAGGAAATGGAGCACTGACAGCACCTGCACTTGAGGGGGGATTCCTGTAGGATGGCGTATTGCTGACATCAGGTCTGGCTCCAACTGGGTACACAGTTCCTGGATTGTGGCACGGTAAAGTCTGTATGTGATAATCACATGTCGCTCCTCCATTGTCGACAGGTCCACCAATGGTCGGTACACAGGAGGATGCAGCCATCTCCTCACATGTCCCAGCGGACGGTGCCTACGAAGGACAACAGCGAGCACAGAGTCAAACAACTCAGAAGTACGTACCCACAGTTTACACAGAACACCATTCATACACAAAAGGTGGACTGTATGTGTGTTGAGTCTAGGCCTAGGTATGTGGGACGCAGGTGAAAATGAAGCCATGTGGGCCCCTGAAATGGCGGCTGCCTGACCTGTAAAGTGGGACATTGGGACGTGAAGTAACTGCGCTGGCGTTGTACACCGTCGCAGTAGTCGGTCGAAGACTGCGGCGCAATGCTGCATTGGTTAACATTGGACCCTATGAGTCCCAGGAGCACCGCCGTGGACGTGACCGCCATTTTCTATCTGTTCAATCACTCGATACCTGATCTTCGACAGGAGAGGACCTACACTGCAAGTGCTGCTGTGACCTCAGTCTGGAAGAGACAATGGCTCAAGTGTCTGGGGAAAGGGCCTCTGCCTTGACATCGGAGGAGTTGGAGAAACTCATGGATGGGGTCCTCCCCCAGTACACGCTACTCTACGGTCCTCCAGACAAACAGGTAAGTACACAGGGAGCATGTTGTATGGGCTATGCCTGTGTGGAGAGGGCTGGATGTAAGAAGGAAGGGGGGAGAGTGCTGCGTGCATGAAAGACGGTGAATGCATGTGCCACATGGCAAGGATAGGGATGGGGGCCAATCAGTTTGATGGTGCAGTTGGTAATAACTTCTCTTTTTCCCATGTACATTTCATGTAGGTCAGCGCCCACCAGAAAAAAGATATTTGGCGTGCCATCGGTAAGGACGTCCGGACCCTGGGGGTCTACCACAGACGGAGCACCCACTGCCGGAAAAGATGGGAGGACATTCGCCGCTGGAGCAAGAAGACGGCGGAGGCTCAGCTGGGGATGGCCTCCCAACGTGGGAGGGGTGCCCATCGCACCATGACCCCCCTGATGTTCAGGATCCTGGCGGTGGCCTACCAGGAGTTGGATGGGCACTTGAGGGCATCACAGCAGCCACAAGGGGGTGAGTACACTCTCATTCTGCTGACTTTGCACCCAGTGGAGGTGTCTGGGTGGGGGAGTTGGGCTATGGGTTTCCCTAGGCCAGGGCGAGTTCCGTAGGCAAGGCCCCTCCGTAAGGCAGGCCATGTGGCACCCCACCTCTGTAGAGTGACAACTACACCTAGTCATGCCCCTGTGTCATCTATGTGTGCAGATATCGTCCATAGCCTTGTAGGCCATTTCCCAGGAATTGAACAGTGGAGCCCAAGAGCGCGCCGTAGTGCAGGGGGCTTCTGTGTCTGTTGTGTACGCCAACGGTAGCGGTAATGCATGCACTCAACATGTCTTTCTTCTGTCCTCCCCCCTTTTTGTGGTATCCCTGTTCTTGTGTGCATTAGCATCATCAGGCGGAGGAGCAGTGGCACCAGAGCACCAGGGGGCTGCATCCCACATGGCCATGGAGGGCCACACTACAGACTCGGAGTTCACCAGTGGGTCGGAGGGCGAGGGGAGCTCCACGGCGGGGACAGGAGCTGACACCAGTGACACGGACTCGTCCTCTGATGGGAGGTCCCTTGTGGTGGCAGCAACATCTGTGCCACCCTCATCTACAGGTACAGCCGCCACCCCCCCTTCCAGCACCGCCCTCCCAGCAGCCCCTCAGCCTTCGCCCGTGCCCGCTCACCCGGGAGGGTGGGCATCACCTTTGCCCCAGGCACCTCAGGCCCTACCGCCGGCCTGTTGGCGGTCTTACCGCCACTTTAACACCGACCGCCAAGGTTGTAATGACCACCTTAGTGTTTTCTTACACTCCCAACGACCCTCTTCACACTACACTAGACCTGGGGTCCAATCGTGGTTCGCATTCCACTTTTGGAGTATATGGTTTGTGTTGCCCCTAGGCCTATTGTCTCCTATTGCATTCTATTGTGTTCTACAGTGTATGCACTGCTGCCCTCAGTGAGGAGGCCATTGACCTCCTCAGGTCCCTCACTGTTGGGCAGTCTACCATTTTGAATGCCATCCAGGGTGTAGAAAAGCAGTTGCAACAAACCAATGCATTCCTGGAGGGCATTAATTCTGGTCAGGCGGCCCTTCAGCGAGCTTTTCAGACTCTGGCCTCAGCACTGATGGCAGCCATTGTCCCTGTGTCTAGCCTCCCCCCTCCAACTTCCTCCACCCCGACCCAATCCCCTGTACCTCAGCCTATCCCAAGCACACCTACAGACCAGCATGCACACACGTCAACACACAAGGGAAGCTCAGGCAAACATCTGCACCACACATCCCACAGGCACTCATGCAAGCATCACACACATGCAGACACACCAACATCCACTGCCTCCACTGTGTCCCCCTCCTCCTCATCTCCCTCCTCCCTCCCAGTCTCATCTACACTCCCACCTGCATGCACTACCTCTACAGCCACCACGTCCCTCTCGAGCACACCCACCACCACACCCCGCTCACGTGCAGTCACCACCCCACTACCATTCACACGTCCCCTGTGTCCTCTCCCAATGTGTCTGTGACGCCCCCTCCCAAGATACACAAACGCAGGCACACACCCATCCAACAGCCATCCACCTCATGACAGCCTCCAGCGCATGCACCTTCACCCAAAGTCAGCAAATTTACACCTCCTACAACCACCACCTCTTCCTCCACTCCCAAACCCCCTCCAGCTACCCGTCCCAGTGTGTCCCCAAAAAATTTCCTATCCAACCTTGACCTCTTTCCCACACCTCCCCCACCCCGTCCGTCTCCCAGGTCCCGAACTAGCACCTTAGCCACAACATCTCCGGGACCAGTGGTGCCTGTAGTCACCGGAATCTGGAGTGCACCGGCCACCGGCCACCAGGGCAGCCAGTGTGGCACGGAGCCACAGCACAGGCAGTCCCCCACCTGTGAAGCATCAGAAGTTGGCCAGTGCCCGGCGGGAGAGGAGGAAGACTCCAGCCACCAAAGCCGCTCCCAGGGGTCCCGGTGGGAGTGTGGAGTCAGCTGTGACACCTTCCAAAGTGGGGAAGGGCCACAAGAAACCCGGCAAGTCTGGGAAGAGCAGCACGGTGGAGAAGACCGCCATCATCCCCGCTGCCCAGGAGGCCACCTCCAGCACAAGCCCAGCTGCCCAGGACAGGCCCGCCAGCACAAGCCCAGCTGCCCAGGACAGGCCCGCCAGCAGAAGCCCAGCTGCCAAGGACAGGACCGCCAGCACAAGCCCAGCTGCCCAGGACAGGACCGCCAGCACAAGCCCAGCTGCCCAGGACAGGACCGCCAGCACAAGCCCAGCTGCCGAGGACAGGACCGCCAGCACAAGCCAAGCTGCCGAGGACAGGACCGCCAGCACAAGCCCAGCTGCCCAGGAGGGGCCCGCCAGCACCAGCCTACCTGCCCAGGAGGCTACCGCCAGCACAAGCCCCGATGGGCCATGAAGGACCGCCAGCAAAAGCCCCGCTGGGCCATGAAGGACCGCCAGCAGCTGAGTCCCTGCAATGGAGACCGCCGCCTCAAGCACCGCTGAACAGGGCACCGCCATCTCAAGCACTGCTGAACAGGGCACGGCCATCTCAAGCACCGCTGCACAGGGCACTGCCATCTCAAGCACCGCTGCACAGGGCACCGCCATCTCAAACACCGCTGAACAGGGCACCGCTGTCTCAAGCACCGCTGAAAAGGGCACTGCCATCTCAAACACCGCTGAACAGGGCACCGCTGTCTCAAGCAACGCTGGCCCATGAGCGCCAAGGCCACTGACGCTACTGAGTCCGTCACGGGCAGAATGAAGCACTCTGGGCACCATGTCCCCTCCAGAACCAGTGGAGACTGTCATCCACTACCTCTGTCCTTAGCAGGATGAAGCACTTTGGGCACAAGGCCCCCTCCAGAACCAGTGGAGACTGTCATCCACTACCTCTTTCCTTAGCAGGATGAAGCACTCTGGGCACCATGCCCCCTCCAGAACCAGTGGAGACTGTTATCCACTTGAGAGACTGTGGCTTAGCACTCCCCAGGATTGAACAGTGGGCAAACCACCCACTGTAGAGACTTGAGAGACTGTGGCTTTGCACTCCCCTGGATTGAACAGTGGGCAAACCACCCACTGTAGAGACTTGAGAGACTGTGGGGGTCATTCTGACCCTGGCGGCCGGTGGCGACCACGGGAGCAACAGGCTGGCGGTGCTCCCACGAGCATTCTGACTGCGGCGGTTCAGCCGCGGTCAGAAGCGGCAAGTCGGCGGGCTCCCGCCGACTTACCGCTGCTCGGGGGAATCCTTCATGGCGGCGGAGCGCGCTCCGCCGCCATGAGGATTCTGACCCCCCCTACCGCCATCCTGTTCATGGCGGGAAAGCCGCCATGAACAGGATGGCGGTAGGGGGGGTCGCGGGGCCCCCGTAAGAGGGCCCCGCAAAGTATTTCAGTGTCTGCCTTGCAGACACTGAAATACGCGACGGGTGCCACTGCACCCGTCGCACCTTCCCACTCAGCCGGCTCGATTACGAGCCGGCATCCTCGTGGGAAGGGAGTTTTTCCCTGGGCTGGCGGGCGGTCTTTTGGAGACCGCCCGCCAGCCCAGGGAAAAACTCATAATACCCTCCGCGGTCTTCTGACCGCGGAGCGGTATAATGGGGGCGGAATTCTGGCGGGCGGCCTCCGCCGCCCGCCAGAATCAGAATCACCCCCTGTGGCTTTGCACTCCCCAGGATATGGCATTGGGCAACCCACCCACTGTAGAGACTTGAGAGACTGTGGCTTTGCACTCCCCAGGATGGAACAGTGGACAACCCACCCACTGTAGAGACTTGAGAGACTGTGGCTTTGCACTCCCCATGATGGAACAGTGGGCAAACCACCCACTGTAGAGACTTGAGAGACTGTGGCTTTGCACTCCCCAGGATATGGCAGTGGGCATATGGCGCCCTTGTGGATTTGACGTTGTGCACTCAACCGGCTGAGGTGCCCCCCCTTTCCCTCCCCCTGAGGTGCCTGTTTAGTTGCTGTCTGATGCCCCTGCAGTGTTCTCTCCGTCATGGTCGGGGATCTTGTGTGGGCCTCGCCCATACTGTGTGGTCCCAGTGTTCCATGGACTTTCTTAGAGCACTACCTGGACTACTATGCTTGGCATATATTTTGTACATGGTGTATATAGATATTTCTGCCTACTTGCTTTTAATATATTACAATGGTTACACTCATTTTCTATTGTCTTTGCATTCTTTTGGGGGCTTTGGGGGGGTGTTACCGTGATGTATTGATTTCCATTGGTGTGTGTGTTGTAGTGGGTGAGGGTGGGGGTACTGAGTGTGCATGTCCCTGTTTTTTCCCTCCCCCCTCCCCTGTGTCATAGGTGCAGTACTCACCGTGGTCTTCGCCGCCGGCGTTCGTGCTCCTGGTAGAGGAGCAGGAAGACTATTGCAGGGAGAATTTGGAGTTCCAAATCCATGACGTCCTCGTGGGGTGTGTAGAGGTGAGCGTTTTCCCTTTGGGATTCCTGTTTCCGCCGTGTTTTTATCCGCGGTGAATCCGCCCCGGAAAAGGTGGCGGATTGGCCTGTCATAATAGTGTGGGCAGTACATTGTCTTCTGCCTGTCTGTTGGCGGTGACCGCTGCGCTGTTTGTTTGTACCGCCGTGGCGGTCGGAGTGTTAAAGTGGCTGTCTTTGTTGGCGGTTTCCGCCACGGTCATAATTGCAATTTTTTTACCGCCGGCCTGTTGGCGGTCTTACCGCCACTTTAACACCGACCGCCAGGGTTGTAATGACCACCTTAGTGTTTTCTTACACTCCCAACGACCCTCTTCACACTACACTAGACCTGGGGTCCAATCGTGGTTCGCATTCCACTTTTGGAGTATATGGTTTGTGTTGCCCCTAGGCCTATTGTCTCCTATTGCATTCTATTGTGTTCTACAGTGTATGCACTACTTTTCTAACTGTTTACTTACCTGATTTTGGTTTGTGTGTATATTACTTACCTCCAAAGGGAGTATGTCCTCTGAGATACTTTTGGCATATTGTCACTAAAATAAAGTATTGTGTTTCTTATGATATAGTGCTAAGTGATATAAGTGGAATAGTAGGAGCTTTGCATGTCTCCTAGTTCAGCCTAAGCTGCTCTGCTATAGCTACCTCTATCAGCCTAAGATGCTAGAACACTACTAACCTACTAATAAGGGATAACTGGACCTGGAACAAGGTGTAAGTACCACAAGTGACCCACTATAAGCCAGGCCAGCCTCCTACATTGGTGGTGCAGCGGTGGGATAAGTACTTGTAACTGTTTTACCACTTTGTCATTGGTGCTTTTCATAAGAAAAACATATACCAAATACTTCAGAATATACACAGTAACCTAAACAGTTTAACTTTCCTTCTCTAAATCTTTCTAAAAAGTTTCTGAAAAGTTTCTGGATACTTTCAAATGTTTTCAAACGTTTTCAAAAGTTTTTCTCTGTACTTTTAAAAGTTCCAAAAACTTTATTTCTCTCTCTATCCTAAACCTTTTCTGTCATGTCTCCAGTAGAGCATACTCCCACAGTTGTCCAGGCAACATATGGGAATCTAAACTTTAAACGTTTGAGGGGTCTCTGCATTGAAAGAGGTTTAGCAATTAGTAAGAATCCTATAAAAGATCTTCTCCTTAGCCTTCTCCTAGAAATTGACCAGAACCAGTCCGGCCCATCCCAGGATCAGGAGGTAGAAGAGAGGGGTACCCAGTCTCTCTATCCTAAACCTTTTCTGTCATGTCTCCAGTAGAGCTTACTCACACAGTTGTCCAGGCAACATATAGGAATCTAAACTTTAAAAGTTTAAGGGGTCTCTGCATTGAAAGAGGTTTAGCAATTGGTAAGAATCCTATAAAAGATCTTCTCCTTAGCCTTCTCCTAGAAAGTGACCAGAACCAGTCTGGCACATCCCAGGATCAGGAGGTAGAAGAGAGGGGTACCCAGTCAGACTCAGAGGAGTCCCGTGAGGTTACTGGGGATGGTTCTTCCAAGGACCTGTCAGCTAACAGGCCACCTAGTGACACTGGTAGTGTGAGGGGGTCACACATTAGTAGGGCAACGTTCACCCCTAAAGGCCAGGTTACTGTAGTCCAGTCAGTTAGGGAAAGGTCCAACTCTCCCAATTCCCACATTACTTCTGTGTCTCACAATTCCCAAGCCTCCCACCCTGAGGATAACTTAATGGAACAGGAACTCAGAAAGCTGAGGTTGGAAGAGGCCAGGCCGAAGCTTAAACAGCAGCAGCTGGCCTTAGACAGGGAACCTCTGGATGTGGAAAGGGAAAGGAAGAGGTTGGGGTTAGTTCCCCATGGTGGCAGCAGCAGTGCTTTTGATAATAATCCTGTTAGAGAGCAAGATTCCAGAAACCTGCATAAGATAGTCCCCCCTTACAAGGAGGGGGATGACATTAACAAGTGGTTTGCTGACTTGAGAGGGCCTGTGTGGTGCAGTTGGTCCCTCAAAGGCAGTAGGCTGCTATCTTGTGGTTATCTTTCACTGGTAAGGGTAGGGATAGGCTCATTACTGTCAGAGAAAGTGATGCTAATATCTACAAAGTTTTAAAGGATGCACTCTTGGATGGATTTGGCTTAACCACTGAACTATACCACATTAAGTTCAGAGACACCAGAAAAGAGTCCTGTCAAGACTGGACAGACTTTGTAGACTGTTCAGTGAAAGCCTTGGAGGGTTGGTTACATGGCAGTAAGGTGACTGACTATGAACGCCTGTACAATCTAATCCTGAGAGAACATATTTTGAACAATTGTGTGTCTGATTTGTAGCACCAGTACTTGGTAGACTCAGATCTGACCTCTCCGAAAGAATTGGGAAAGAAGGCAGACAAATGGGTCAGAACAAGAGTGAACAGAAAAGTTCATACAGGGGTGACAAGGATGGCAAGAAGAAGGATGGTAAGTCTTCTGACAAGGGTGGGGACAAAGATAAAAAACATTTGGAGTCTTCATCAGGCCCACAAAAATCCTCTGGTGGTGGTGGGTCCAAATCCTCTTCTCACAATCAGAAAAAGCCATGGTGTTATTTATGTAAAGTAAAAGGCCATTGGGCAAGTGATGCCACTTGTCCAAAGAAAAGCATCAAGGCTCCCACTACCACAATCCCAACTGCAGCCTCTAGTGCCCCTATTAATAGCAATGGTGGTGGAAAGTCTACTTCAAAAAGCAAATCCAAGGGTGTAGCTGGGCTCACTATTGGCAGTGTAGTTGGGGTTGGTCTTGTTAGGGAGGCCACAGAGGCTGTTTTAGTCTCTGATGGTGGCATTGACTTTGCCACCTTGGTTACTTGTCCCCTTAATATGGGTAAGTACAAACAACTACCCCTAATTAACGGTGTTGAGGTTGAGGCCTACAGGGATACAGGAGTCAGTGTCACTATGGTTATAGAGAAACTGGTTCACCCTGATCAACACCTACTTGGTCAGCAGTACTAAGTGACTGATGCTCACAATAACACACTTAGCCACCCCATGGCTGTTGTGAATCCCAACTGGAGGGGGGTTTATTGGTCAAAAGAAAGTTGTAGTAGCCACTGAATTACCTGTAGATTGCTTACTAGGCAATGATTTGGAGACATCAGCTTGGGCTGAAGTGGAGTTGGAGGCTCATGAAGCAATGCTGGGCATTCCTGGGCATTTGTTTGCTTTGACAAGGGCTCAGGCCAAAAAGCAAAAAAGGACAGGGAAACTTGGATCCTGGAGCAATGGACCAAGTGCTCCCAAAAGCTAGGGGTAGGAAGGGCAAATCCTTGCCCACTATCTCTCCCTCACCAGAAGATTCCCCTTTTGAGGAAGAGGAATGCTCTCCCTATGCAGAACCTACACCAGATGAGCTAGCAGCAGACACTGCTGACCTTTTGGGTGCAGGGGGGCCTGCTAGGGAAGAGCTGAGTATGGCACAGCAGACCTGTCTCACACTAGAGGGTTTGAGACAGCAAGCTGTCAAACAGCAGAATGGGGATGTCAGTGATAGCCATAGGTGTATTGGGAAGACAACCTCCTGTATACTGAATCAAGGGACCCTAAACCTGGAGCTGCCAGGAGATTGGTCATCCCTTTGCAATACAGAGAGTTTATTCTTACCTTGGCACATGACGTTCCTTTGGCTGGGCATTAGGGACAAAGTAAAACTTGGGACAGGCTTGTTCCCCTGTTTCACTGGCCTCATATGTCAGAGGACACTAAAGAGTTTTGTCGCTCTTATGTGACCTGCCAAGCCAGTGGCAAGACTGGCGGCACTCCAAAGGCCCCCTTAATTCCACTTCCTGTGGTTGGGGTGCCCTTTGAAAGGGTAGGGATTGACATAGTTAGCCCCCTTGACCCTCCAACAGCTTCAGGCAATAGGGTTATCCGCTGTCTCAAGCAACGCTGGCCCATGAGCGCCAAGGGCACTGACGCTACTGAGTCCGTCACGGGCAGAATGAAGCACTCTGGGCACCATGTCCCCTCCAGAACCAGTGGAGACTGTCATCCACTACCTCTGTCCTTAGCAGGATGAAGCACTTTGGGCACAAGGCCCCCTCCAGAACCAGTGGAGACTGTCATCCACTACCTCTTTCCTTAGCAGGATGAAGCACTCTGGGCACCATGCCCCCTCCAGAACCAGTGGAGACTGTTATCCACTTGAGAGACTGTGGCTTTGCACTCCCCAGGATTGAACAGTGGGCAAACCACCCACTGTAGAGATTTGAGAGACTGTGGCTTTGCACTCCCCTGGATGGAACAGTGGGCAAACCACCCACTGTAGAGACTTGAGAGACTGTGGCTTTGCACTCCCCAGGATATGGCAGTGGGCATATGGCGCCCTTGTGGATTTGACGTCGTGCACTCAACCGGCTGAGGTGCCCCCCCTTTCCCTCCCCCTGAGGTGCCTGTTTAGTTGCTGTCTGATGCCCCTGCAGTGTTCTCTCCGTCATGGTCGGGGATCTTGTGTGGGCCTCGCCCATACTGTGTGGTCCCAGTGTTCCATGGACTTTCTTAGAGCACTACCTGGACTACTATGCTTGGCATATATTTTGTACATGGTGTATATAGATATTTCTGCCTACTTGCTTTTAATATATTACAATGGATACACTCATTTTCTATTGTCTTTGCATTCTTTTGGGGGCTTTGGGGGGGTGTTACCGTGATGTATTGATTTCCATTGGTGTGTGTGTTGTAGTGGGTGAGGGTGGGGGTATTGAGTGTGCATGTCCCTGTTTTTTCCCTCCCCCCTCCCCTGTGTCATAGGTGCAGTACTCACCGTGGTCTTCGCCGCCGGCGTTCGTGCTCCTGGTAGAGGAGCAGGAAGACTATTGCAGGGAGAATTTGTAGTTCCAGATCCATGACGTCCTCGTGGGGTGTGTAGAGGTGAGCGTTTTCCCTTTGGGATTCCTGTTTCCGCCGTGTTTTTATCCGCGGTGAATCCGCCCCGGAAAAGGTGGCGGATTGGCCTGTCATAATAGTGTGGGCAGTACATTGTCTTCTGCCTGTCTGTTGGCGGTGACCGCTGCGCTGTTTGTTTGTACCGCTGTGGCGGTCGGAGTGTTAAAGTGGCTGTCTTTGTTGGCGGTTTCCGCCACGGTCATAATTGCAATTTTTTTACCGCCGGCCTGTTGGCGGTCTTACCGCCACTTTAACACCGACCGCCAGGGTTGTAATGACCACCTTAGTGTTTTCTTACACTCCCAACAACCCTCTTCACACTACACTAGACCTGGGGTCCAATCGTGGTTCGCATTCCACTTTTGGAGTATATGGTTTGTGTTGCCCCTAGGCCTATTGTCTCCTATTGCATTCTATTGTGTTCTACAGTGTATGCACTACTTTTCTAACTGTTTACTTACCTGATTTTGGTTTGTGTGTATATTACTTACCTCCAAAGGGAGTATGTCCTCTGAGATACTTTTGGCATATTGTCACTAAAATAAAGTATTGTGTTTCTTATGATATAGTGCTAAGTGATATAAGTGGAATAGTAGGAGCTTTGCATGTCTCCTAGTTCAGCCTAAGCTGCTCTGCTATAGCTACCTCTATCAGCCTAAGATGCTAGAACACTACTAACCTACTAATAAGGGATAACTGGACCTGGAACAAGGTGTAAGTACCACAAGTGACCCACTATAAGCCAGGCCAGCCTCCTATATTGGTGGTGCAGCGGTGGGATAAGTACTTGTAACTGTTTTACCACTTTGTCATTGGTGCTTTTCATAAGAAAAACATATACCAAATACTTCAGAATATACACAGTAACCTAAACAGTTTAACTTTCCTTCTCTAAATCTTTCTAAAAAGTTTCTGAAAAGTTTCTGGAAACTTTCAAATGTTTTCAAACGTTTTCAAAAGTTTTTCTCTGTACTTTTAAAAGTTCCAAAAACTTTATTTCTCTCTCTATCCTAAACCTTTTCTGTCATGTCTCCAGTAGAGCATACTCCCACAGTTGTCCAGGCAACATATGGGAATCTAAACTTTAAACGTTTGAGGGGTCTCTGCATTGAAAGAGGTTTAGCAATTAGTAAGAATCCTATAAAAGATCTTCTCCTTAGCCTTCTCCTAGAAATTGACCAGAACCAGTCCGGCCCATCCCAGGATCAGGAGGTAGAAGAGAGGGGTACCCAGTCTCTCTATCCTAAACCTTTTCTGTCATGTCTCCAGTAGAGCTTACTCACACAGTTGTCCAGGCAACATATAGGAATCTAAACTTTAAAAGTTTAAGGGGTCTCTGCATTGAAAGAGGTTTAGCAATTGGTAAGAATCCTATAAAAGATCTTCTCCTTAGCCTTCTCCTAGAAAGTGACCAGAACCAGTCTGGCACATCCCAGGATCAGGAGGTAGAAGAGAGGGGTACCCAGTCAGACTCAGAGGAGTCCCGTGAGGTTACTGGGGATGGTTCTTCCAAGGACCTGTCAGCTAACAGGCCACCTAGTGACACCGGTAGTGTGAGGGGGTCACACATTAGTAGGGCAACGTTCACCCCTAAAGGCCAGGTTACTGTAGTCCAGTCAGTTAGGGAAAGGTCCAACTCTCCCAATTCCCACATTACTTCTGTGTCTCACAATTCCCAAGCCTCCCACCCTGAGGATAACTTAATGGAACAGGAACTCAGAAAGCTGAGGTTGGAAGAGGCCAGGCTGAAGCTTAAACAGCAGCAGCTGGCCTTAGACAGGGAACCTCTGGATGTGGAAAGGGAAAGGAAGAGGTTGGGGTTAGTTCCCCATGGTGGCATCAGCAGTGCTTTTGATAATAATCCTGTTAGAGAGCAAGATTCCAGAAACCTGCATAAGATAGTCCCCCCTTACAAGGAGGGGGATGACATTAACAAGTGGTTTGCTGACTTGAGAGGGCCTGTGTGGTGCAGTTGGTCCCTCAAAGGCAGTAGGCTGCTATCTTGTGGTTATCTTTCACTGGTAAGGGTAGAGATAGGCTCATTACTGTCAGAGAAAGTGATGCTAATATCTACAAAGTTTTAAAGGATGCACTCTTGGATGGATTTGGCTTAACCACTGAACTATACCACATTAAGTTCAGAGACACCAGAAAAGAGTCCTGTCAAGACTGGACAGACTTTGTAGACTGTTCAGTGAAAGCCTTGGAGGGTTGGTTACATGGCAGTAAGGTGACTGACTATGAACGCCTGTACAATCTAATCCTGAGAGAACATATTTTTAACAATTGTGTGTCTGATTTGTTGCACCAGTACTTGGTAGACTCAGATCTGACCTCTCCGAAAGAATTGGGAAAGAAGGCAGACAAATGGGTCAGAACAAGAGTGAACAGAAAAGTTCATACAGGGGTGACAAGGATGGCAAGAAGAAGGATGGTAAGTCTTCTGACAAGGGTGGGGACAAAGATAAAAAACATTTGGAGTCTTCATCAGGCCCACAAAAATCCTCTGGTGGTAGTGGGTCCAAATCCTCTTCTCACAATCAGAAAAAGCCATGGTGTTATTTATGTAAAGTAAAAGGCCATTGGGCAAATGATGCCACTTGTCCAAAGAAAAGCATCAAGGCTCCCACTACCACAATCCCAACTGCAACCTCTAGTGCCCCTATTAATAGCAATGGTGGTGGAAAGTCTACTACAAAAAGCAAATCCAAGGGTGTAGCTGGGCTCACTATTGGCAGTGTAGTTGGGGTTGGTCTTGTTAGGGAGGCCACAGAGGCTGTTTTAGTCTCTGATGGTGGCATTGACTTTGCCACCTTGGTTACTTGTCCCCTTAATATGGGTAAGTACAAACAACTACCCCTAATTAACGGTGTTGAGGTTGAGGCCTACAGGGATACAGGAGTCAGTGTCACTATGGTTATAGAGAAACTGGTTCACCCTGATCAACACCTACTTGATCAGCAGTACTAAGTGACTGATGCTCCTCACAATAACACACTTAGCCACCCCATGGCTGTTGTGAATCCCAACTGGAGGGGGGTTTATTGGTCAAAAGAAAGTTGTAGTAGCCACTGAATTACCTGTAGATTGCTTACTAGGCAATGATTTGGAGACATCAGCTTGGGCTGAAGTGGAGTTGGAGGCTCATGAAGCAATGCTGGGCATTCCTGGGCATTTGTTTGCTTTGACAAGGGCTCAGGCCAAAAAGCAAAAAAGGACAGGGAAACTTGGATCCTGGAGCAATGGACCAAGTGCTCCCAAAAGCTAGGGGTAGGAAGGGCAAATCCTTGCCCACTATCTCTCCCTCACCAGAAGATTCCCCTTTTGAGGAAGAGGAATGCTCTCCCTATGCAGAACCTACACCAGATGAGCTAGCAGCAGACACTGCTGACCTTTTGGGTGCAGGGGGGCCTGCTAGGGAAGAGCTGAGTATGGCACAGCAGACCTGTCTCACACTAGAGGGTTTGAGACAGCAAGCTGTCAAACAGCAGAATGGGGATGTCAGTGATAGCCATAGGTGTATTGGGAAGACAACCTCCTGTATACTTAATCAAGGGACCCTAAACCTGGAGCTGCCAGGAGATTGGTCATCCCTTTGCAATACAGAGAGTTTATTCTTACCTTGGCACATGACGTTCCTTTGGCTGGGCATTAGGGACAAAGTAAAACTTGGGACAGGCTTGTTCCCCTGTTTCACTGGCCTCATATGTCAGAGGACACTAAAGAGTTTTGTCGCTCTTATGTGACCTGCCAAGCCAGTGGCAAGACTGGCGGCACTCCAAAGGCCCCCTTAATTCCACTTCCTGTGGTTGGGGTGCCCTTTGAAAGGGTAGGGATTGACATAGTTAGCCCCCTTGACCCTCCAACAGCTTCAGGCAATAGGGTTATCCTGGTGGTAGTGGACCATGCCACTAGATACCCTGAAACAATCCCATTAAGGACCACTACAGCTCCTTCAGTGTCAAAATCCCTCCTGAGAATCTTTTCCAGAGTGGGCTTCCCCAAGGAAGTGGTGTCAGACAGAGGTAGTAACTTCATGTCTGCATACCTCAAAGCAATGTGGAAGGAGTGTGGCGTTACTTACAAGTTCACTACTCCTTATCATCCACAAACAAATGGTCTGGTTGAGAGGTTTAGTAAAACTCTCAAAAGTATGATAATGGGACTCCCTGAAAAACTCAGAAGGAGATGGGATGTCCTGTTACCTTGCCTCCTTTTTGCTCACAGGGAGGTACCCCAAAAAGGAGTGAGCTTCAGCCCCTTTGAACTCCTCTTTCGACACCATGTGAGAGGTCCCCTTGCACTTGTTAAGGAGGTTTGGGAACAACCTTTAAAAGCTCCTGAACAGGACATGTTGGATTATGTACTTGGCCTAAGATCAAGAATGGCTGAGGTAATGAAAAAGTCCAGTAAAAATCTTCAGGCCAGCCAGGAGCTGCAAAAGCAATGGCATGACCAGAAGGCTGTCCTGACCAAGTACCACCCAGGACAGAAGGTGTGGGTATTGGAGCCTGTGGCCCCAAGAGCACTCCAGGACAAATGGAGTGGACCCCATCTAATTGTTGAGAAAAAGGGTGAGGTTACCTACTTGGTAGACCTGAGCACTGCCAGGAGTCCCCTTAGGGTGCTCCATGTCAACCGCCTCAAACCCTACTATGACAGGGCTGATCTCACCCTGCTCATGGCAACTGATGGGGGACAGGAAGAAGAGAGTGACCCTCTCCCTGATCTCTTCTCCACCACTGAAGCTGATGGCTTAGTGGAGGGAGTAGTACTGGCAGATTGTCTTACTGCTGTGCAGAAAGAAAACTGTGTAAATCTTTTAAGTCAGTTTTCTGAACTCTTCTCACCGATACCAGGTACCACTACTTGGTGTGAGCACACAATCAATACTGGAGACAGCTTACCTGTCAAAAGTAACATTTATATGCAGCCTGACCATGTCAGGGACTGCATTAAACAAGAGGTTCAGAAAATGTTAGACTTAGGAGTGATTGAGCCTTCAGAAAGCCCATGGGCTAGCCCAGTAGTGCTTGTTCCAAAACCTCACAGTAAGGATGGTAAAAGAGAGATGAGGTTTTGTGTTGACTATAGAGGGCTCAACCAAGTAACCAAGACAGATGCTCACCCTATACCCAGGGCAGATGAGCTGATTGATACACTGGCTTCTGCCAAGTATCTAAGAACTTTTGATTTAACTACAGGGTACTGGCAGATTAAATTATCAGAAGATGCAAAACCTAAAACTGCATTCTCAACCATTGGAGGGCATTATCAATTCACTGTGATGCCCTTTGGTCTGAAGAATGCACCTGCCACTTTTCAAAGGTTGGTGAACACAGTCCTGCAAGGGTTGGAAGCTTTTAGTGCAGCATATCTAGATGATATAGCTGTCTTTAGCTCCACCTGGGATGAGCACCTGGTCCACCTGTGGAAAGTTTTGGAGGCCCTGCAAAAGGCAGGCCTCACTATCAAGTCATCAAAGTGCCAGATAGGGCAGGGGAAAGTGGTTTATCTGGGCCACCTGGTAGGTGGGGAACAGATTGCACCACTGCAGGGGAAGATCCAGACCATTATGGAATGGGCTCCCCCTACAACTCAAACCCTGGTGAGAGCCTTTTTAGACCTCACAGGGTAATACAGGAGGTTTATTAAGAATTCTGGCTCCATTGCAGCTCCTCTTAATGACCTCACTAGTAAAAAGATGCCTAAAAAGGTATTGTGGACAGCTAGCTGTCAAAAAGCTTTTGATGAACTCAAACAGGCCATGTGCTCTGCACCTGTCCTAAAAAGCCCTTGCTACTCCAAAAAGTTCACAGTCCAGACTGATGCTTCTGAATTGGGGGTTGGGTCAGTGCTATCACAGCTTAATACTGAGGGCCAGGATCAACCTGTTGCTTTTATCAGCAGGAGGTTGACCCCTAGAGAAAAGCGTTGGTCTGCCATAGAGAGGGAGGCCTTTGCTGTGGTCTGGGCACTGAAAAAGTTGAGACCATACCTGTTTGGTTCTCACTTTATTGTTCAGACAGACCACAAACCTCTACTTTGGCTAAAACAAATGAAAGGTGAAAACCCTAAATTGTTGAGGTGATCCATATCCCTACAGAGAATGGACTATACAGTGGAACATAGACCTGGGAGTACCCACTCCAATGCAGATGGACTCTCCAGATATCTCCACTTAGACAATGAAGACTCATCTGGGCAAGGTTAGCCTTATTGTCCCTTGTTTGGGGGGGGGTTGTGTAGGAAAGTACCATCTTACCTGGCATGTTACCCCCATTTTTTACTTGTATGTATGTTTGTTTTTGCCTGTGTCGCTGGGATCCTGCTAGCCAGGACCGCAGTGCTCATAAAGTATGCCCTGCATGTGTTCTCTATGTGGTGCCTAACTGTGTCACTGAGGTTCTGCTAACCAGAACCTCAGTGTTTATGCTTTCTCTGCTTTTAAAATTGTCACTGCGGGCTAGTGACTTATTTTACCAGCTCTGATTGGCACACTGAACACCCTTATAATTCCCTAGCATATGGTACCTAGGTACCCAGGGTATTGGGGTTCCAGGAGATCCCTATGGGCTGCAGCATTTCTTTTGCCACCCATAGGGAGCTCAGACAATTCTTACACAGGACTGTCACTGCCGCCTGAGTGAAATAACGTCCACGTTACTTCACAGCCATTTTACACTGCACTTAAGTAACTTATAAGTCACCTATATTTCTAACCCTCACTTAGTGAAGGTTAGGTGCAAAGTTACTTAGTGTGAGGGCACCCTGGCACTAGCCAATGTGCCCCCATACTGTTCAGGGCCATTTCCCCGGACTTTGTGAGTGTGAGGCACCATTACACTCGTGCACTACATATAGGTCAATACCTATATGTAGCGTCACCATGGTAACTCCAAACATGGCCTTGTAACATGTCTAGGATCATGGGATTGTCACCCCAATACCATTCTGGCATTGGGGGAACAATTCCATGCATCCCCAGGGCTCCAGCATAGAGCCCGGGAACTGCCAAACAAACTCTCTGGGGTTTTCTCTGCAGCTACTGCTGCTGCCAACCCTCAGACAGGTTTCTGCCCCCCTGGGGCCTGGGCAGCCCAGTCCCAGGAAGGCAGAACAAAGGATTTCCTCAGAGAGAGGGTGTTACACCCTCTCCCTTTGGAAATAGGTGTTTAGGGCCTGAGAGGAGTAACCTCTCCTGGCCTCTGGAAATGCTTTGAAGGACACAGATGGGGCCCTCCTTGCAGAAGCCAGTCTACACCGGTTCAGGGATCCCCCCAGCCCTGCTCTGGCACGAAACTGGACGAAGGAAAGGGGAGTGACTGCTCCCCTGACCAGCACCTCCCAAGGGGAGGTGCCCAGAGCTCATCCAGTGTGTCCCAGACCTCTGCCATCTTGGATGCAGAGGTGTGAGGGCACAATGGAGACCTCTGAGTGGCCAGTGCCAGCAGGTGATGTCAGAGACCCCTCCTGATAGGCTCTTACCTGGTTAGGTAGCCAATCCTCCTCTGAGGGCTATTTAGGGTCTCTCCTGTTGGTTTCTCTTCAGATAATGAATGCAAGAGCTCACCAGAGTTCCTCTGCACTTCTCTCTTCAACTTCTGCCAAGGATTGACCGCTGACTGCTCCAGGACGCTTGCAAAACTGCAACAAAGTAGCAAGAAGACTACCAGCAACATTGTAGCGCCTCATCCTGCCGGCTTTCTCGACTGTTTCCTGGTGGTGCATGCTCTGAGGGCTGTCTGCCTTCACCCTGCACTGGAAGCAAAGAAGAAATCTACTGTGGGTCGACTGAATCTTCCCCCTGCCAATGCAGGCACCAAACCTCTGCATCACCGGTCCTCTGGGTCCTCTCTCATCTTGACGAACCTGGTCCCTGGAACACAGGAGCTGGATCCAAGTGTCCCCGACAGTCCAGTGGCCCTTCTGTCCAAAGCTGGTGGAGGTAAGTCCTTGCCTCCCTACACCAGAGAGTAATTTTGTGTACTGCGTGAACTGCAGCTGTTAGGGCTTCTGTGCACTTTTGCAAGACTTCTTTCATGCACAGCATAGCCCAGGTCCCCAGCATTCCGTCCTGCATTGCCCAACTCGCTGAGCTGGACTCCGACTTCGTGGGACCCTCTTTTGTTGTGCTGAGATGACCGCCGTGCTCCGATCTTCTGAACACCTGTTCAGGTGCTTCTGTGGGTGCTGCCTGCTTCTGCATGGGCTCTCTCTGTTGCTGAGTGCCCCCTCTGTCTCCCCCTCCAAAGGGCGACCTCCTGGTCGTTCCTGGGCCCGGGCAGCACCCAAAACCTTCAACTGTGACTCTCGCAGCTAGCAAGGCTTGTTTGAGGTCTTTCTGTGTGGAAACAACTCTACATCCTCCAACACGCCGTGGGACATCTTCAGACCAAAGAAAAAGTTCCTGGCACCTTCCGTTGATGCAGAATCTTTGGCTTCTTCCACCCGGAGGCAGCCATTTTTCACATTCATCAGGAGTTTAGTGGGCTCCTGCCCCCCCTGGACACCTGCGTGACTCTTGGACTTGGTCCCCTTCCTTTGCAGGTCCTCAGGTCCAGGATCCATTTTCAGTGCTTTGCAGTCAGTTGTTGTCTTTGCAGAATCCCCTATCTCGTCTTCACTGTCTTTCTGGGGTAGTAGGGTAACTTTACTCCTACTTTTCAGGGTCTTGGGGTGGAATATCTTGGACACCCTTAGTGTTTTCTTACACTCCCAGCGACCCTCTACACACTACACTAGGCCTAGGGTCCATTTGTGGTTCGCATTCCACTTTTGGAGTGTATGGTTTGTGTTGTCCCTAGGCCTATTGTCTCCTATTGCATTCTATTGTGTTCTACAGTGTTTGCACTACTTTTCTATCTGTTTACTTACCTGCTTTTTGGTTTGTGTGTATATTTTGTGTATATTACTTAACTCCAAAGGGAGTATATCCTCCGAGATACTTTTGGCAGATTGTCACTAAAATAAAGTACCTTTATTTTTAGTAACTCTGAGTATTGTGTTTCTCATGATATAGTGCTAAGTGATATAAGTGGTATAGTAGGAGCTTTGCATGTCTCCTGTCTCCTAGTTTAGCCTAAGCTGCTCTGCTATAGCTACCTCTATCAACCTAAGCTGCTAGAACACTACTAATCTACTAATAAGGGATAACTGGACCTGGCACAAGGTGTAAGTACCACAAGGTACCCACTATAAGCCAGGCCAGCCTCCTACATAGTGCACGGTGGGAGTCATAGTGATAGTATTCACTAATGCTAGCCATGTCTTTGCCAAGGGCTGTGTGGGTAGTTGGGATGAGTGAAGGTGTGGCATGCAGGAGAGGGGCATTATGTGAATTTGTGGGGGTGTAGTGAGACATAAAGTGAATTGGTGGGTATCAAGGTGGTGAGGGAGCATGCAGGTCAAAACAATTGTGTGACATGGAAGTTGAGGGTAGTTACCAAAGTCCAGTCTCAAAGTCATTCCAGTCAGGCCCCCGGGATGCAGTATATCCAAGACCTTCTCCTCCCAAGATGTAAACTATGGGGGAGGAGATGGGGGCCCATCGCCAGTTTTGTGCACAGCGATCTTGTGTCTTGATGCCATGGAACATACCTTCCCCTGTAGGTCATTCCACCTCTTCCTGATGTGATCCTTTGTGTGCAGATGGTTGTCTACTGAGTTGACCCTGTTGACAATTCTCTGCCACAAATCAATTTTCCTGGCAATCAACGTTTGTTAGAACTGTACTCCAAACAGTTGTGGCTCTACCCTGACAATTTCATCCACCATGACCTTCAACTTGTCATCTGCGAACCGTGGGTGTTTTTGTGGGGACATGTTTTTTGTTGTGTTGAAAGGGGGTGTTGTGTGTGTGTGTGTAAGGGTGCAGTGTTGGGTGATTGATGTGATGTGAGTGGTGCATTGTGTGTGTTGGATGCTTGTGATTTGTGTGTGCTCATTATGTGTGTGATGTGTGATGCGTGTGTGTGTGTCTATGGTATAAGGGTGATCTCTCTCCATGGTTGCCTACTCTTGGTGTATATGAATGTTGTTTTTGTTGCAAAGGATTGTGGGTTGTGTCGGGGTGTGTTATATAGTGCTGTGACTAGGTGTGTCTGGTGTGGATGTTTGTCAGATGTGGGGTATTCAAACTGTCCAATGTGGTATTGTTTTCTGACAGTAGTGGTTTCTGACCGTGGCGTTTCGTACTGCCAATGGTTTTCCACGATGGAAGAACCGCTGTGGTGATTTGTGGCTCATAATTTGGTGGGCCAATTGGTGTTGATCTGGTGGAGCTGGTGGTGGAACCGCTACTTTTCCTCTCTTCAGTGTTCTGACTGTCTCAGATTTTTGCCTGTTTTTTATAAGTCTTTTGGCGACCGCCACCACAGCGGTCTTCCAATAAGAACACCAAAGTTGTAATGAGGCTCTGAATTTCTTATTCATGAAACCATTCTTCAGATTTATTTACTAATTTTGCTGGAACTGTGTGCTCTTGAATGGGCCCAGTTGTCAATGATTTCTGATCAACTGCCTTCACCAATTCTGGGGTTCTCTTCTTAAGCTTAGGGAGCTTTAACTTGTCAGCCATACCATGTTCAACAACATTTCAAATGGCCCCTGAGTCTGGCTACAATCTGATGTCAACTCTGGGAAAACTCCAACATCAGTTCTGTTTTTACCTGTGAGAATGATTCCTCCTTAGTGTCAAAATGGAGGGAAGGGATACACCAAGAACTCAAATCTTTCTTTAGACTAAGATGGTTTTTCTTTGGGCTTGGTGTTACTTTCTCATGCAAAATGTCCCTTTTTCCCCACAAAATAAATATTGTCCAGTTTGCCTGCAAGAGTCTTTTTTTTCCTTGGTAAGTGGGGACCTTACAAAAACAATTTCCATGGATTCACTGGGATGCTTACTCCCTGAATTAGAGGTATGATGTCTTTCAAACTGTGGAAAATCCTCTCCCCCTCATTTCCTGTCTCCCATTCACACCGAAAGTCTATGATCCAAAGGCAAAGTAAGATTTATCAAATCAGTGCTAGTCGTAGGCTGTGGGTCAATTTAAGCCAGAACTTCTCTGAGGGCATCTTTCAGATATTGATAAAATAAAAATAAAAAATCTACTCAGGTCGCAAGGTTTCTGCTATTATTCTTTTAAATGTAATCAAGTATGTTACCAAATTTATTTTTCCTTGACAGAGTTATAATATCTCCCTATTACGACAGAGCCTTGTTGCGATCCCCTGAATAACTTTCCAGAGTAGCCCATGGAATAGAACTCGGAACAGTTACCAAGATCTGGGCACAGGAGAAGTGAAACTTGATGCATCTGCTGTCCAAGAAGAAGTTCCCACTGCAAATCTCCTTGAGGGTACATTAAAGGTGTTGCACTGCTGCTTCCTAGCCCTCTATCTCAAAGCAGCCATCTCAGCTCAAGATGTGACCAACTCCTGTTGCATTAATGCTAAAGTCTGCATTATATCTTCTAAGATAGCCATTCATCACCCACACTGACCAGGGGTGGCATACATTTGTGGTTCCATTATTCTGTCAGAGATGATGGTCCTTGGGGTCAGTGCGCTGCTCAAATGATCCACTTCACAATAGCTCTAATCTGCAGCTGTTATGCCTCAGACTTTTAGAGGTTAAGAGTGTTGGGTAGGGAACATTGGAAAAGGAGACCTGAAAAAAAGAAGTGACAGATTAGCCTTGCAGACCTTGCCTTTAATATGCTGTGTTTTCTGAGTGATATATATATGCTTGGTTCGCCTTTGAAAGCAGAAAGGGGGTTCCTATCATCTGTTCCCTGTGATCTCTGTCTTTGTGGATTACTATATGGATTATGGAGTTGTCTTTTGTAACAGTTTTAAGTTGTGTCTTCTGAAAAAATAAATTATCCTTGGATTATCAGGTATTAAAAAGTATAACTAATTCATCATACTTAGCACAGACATACATACCACAACTAGACTTTGTACAAACACTGAGGAATTATTTCCCATCTAGACATTGCATGGGAATAGTCCATGCCCTGAGAAGTCATATCTCAGGGCTTTCTTCCTCCACCAGAATCATGCAAAATGTCAAATCTCAATCAAAAAGAGTATTTATCACAAGAGTCTTTAAAAACGCTCTCTAATCTTTGTTAGTTATACATCATTTACATCTCTGAAGTTCCCTTTTTTACCTCACGGGGTAAGTGCTTCACTTTGTATGGCCAGTAATAACAATGTTCACTAGAGGAACATATATTTTTCTCTCTTTACAATGTTAAGTTGAAAGCACTGCAGGAATAAGCATAATTTTCACCTAGGCATGCCAATAGAGCTCGGAGCACGTATTACCTTTGGACTCCTGCTGTGTCCTTACCAAAAGTTGGGAAAACCTCTAGGGAGAATAATGGAACAATAAAGAGCTCTTGCTCCAATGCAGGATCCTGGATAAACTGCATTGGTTATCGGACAGGGGTCTAGTTATACAAATGCCTACCCAAGATGGCCAACGCATGTTGGAGTGCACAGTAAACTAGGACACGCAGTTCCCGTGAATGTTCTCCTGAAATCTCTCTCACGCCCTGTACAAGGAAACATAGGTCAGTTCCAAGCAAAACAGAGACAAGAGATGGTAAAACAGATGTGAAAATACACAAAGCATAAATTAAAGGCAAACACATAGCCCTACCAACTGCTCACCAGACCTTTGACCCTCCCACCAAATTCCTGGGAGTGTTGGTGAACCAGAAGTTGCAAGGGCACAGATTAAGGACGGGCTATGACCTAGGCAAGATGACACTCTGACACTAAAGGCATCACATGTACTATTCTCACTCCAATCTAAACCATTTTTGAGAAGGTGCATTGCACTAAAGGGATAAGAATTACTATTCCAACTCCAACGTACACAATTTTGGGGGAGTTGATGAATACTAAAGGGGTCACATTATTGATTACCACTCCAATCTAAACAATGTCAGGGAAGTTTTAGTTACTAAAGGGATCAGATTTACTAATCCCACTTCAATCTAAATTGTTTTGGGGAAGTTGTTAGACACTAAAAGGGTTCAGATTTCCTATTTCCACATCTATCTAAACTATTTTGGGGAAGGGGCTGTGGTCAGATTTACTCTTTGTACTCCAATCCAAACAATTTTGAGAAAGTGTTAAGTCAGTAAAAGGACCAAATTGACTATTTCTATGTCAATTTAACAGTGTTGGGAAATGAATGGGATGTTAAAGGGATAACATGTACTATTCCCACTCCAATCTAGTTTATTTAGCAGAGGATGTTGGTCACTAAACAATACAATTTAATATTCCACTTTCTTCTAAACTATTTTGGGTAACTTGCTGGACAATAAAGGTATCACATTTCCTATTCCCACCCCCATCTAAACCATTTTAGGTAAGGCTTCAGCAATGTCAGGGTCATATTGACCATTCTCATTTCCATCTAAACAATTTTGGGGCATGTGTTGGACACTAAAGGGTTCAGATTTACTAGTCCCACTATAACCTAAATCATATTGAGACGGGCTTGGACACTATGATGATAAGATTAGATTTACTATTAACACAGCCCAATACACCATTCTTTAAAACTCTTAAAAATGATAAAAACGCAATAGATTTGATTACAATTAAAACATATCGAGAGACAGTAAAAATACATCACAACAAAATATATGTTTAAAATTCTAAAATAAAATAATTAAACACCACAAAAGTAGATACAAATAATCAAACATATTATTGAGCAACAACTTTCCAATTAAATTAAACATTATGAAAAGTACAAACTAACTACAAAATGATTTTATGGAATTTTAAAATAAATACCTGTTTATATTAATCAGAAACACATGTATTAAATATTTAAATCCAGTGAAAAACGAACCCCAAATATATATACCATAATTGCACATATGCACAAAATGTAAATCATTTTAAATAATTTGTAAACTTTTAAAATTATGGACTATTCTAACAATTAAACTTTACATGAAATTATTTTTAAACAATTAAAAAGTAGAAAGCACATAACAATTTTAAATAGAAATTGTGTTTATTAAAAACTGTTTTGTAAATATAAATTTATATTTAGACAAAGTATAATTACAACGAAGTATAAAAATATTTACTTCAAAAATATCCCCACTATTATTCCACTATAAAACCAATATCCCACTACTAAACATCTTCTTAAACATTATTTTTGGTTAAAAGAAATGAAAAAGATAAAATGCATATTTAAAGTATTTCATAAATACAGATTAAAAATTCTTAAAACAACTTTAACATAAATAAAAGTTATTACAAAAATAACTCTGCAATTAAAAAAATTTCAAAAATAGCATTATCTACAATGATATTTTAGAAACTCTTAATATTTTTGTCATTTTAGCAATGATAGTTTTAAAACAATATTCAAATTACTATATTCTCTACAATGACCAAGTGTCAGCCGCCACTGTGTAGTTATTCGTAAGTCAGAGTTTGCATTGCAATATCATATCTATTTCAAGTAACTTTGAGGCCGTTTGACAAATCTTCATGGAACTTTCCAAATAAAAAAAGTTCATGCACCTAAATATCTTCAGGGTGATTCATGACACAAAGGCCAAGAAAAGGGGGTTCCAGAACACTTTTCCCCTGTGCAATTTCCATAGGGAAAACTAGATTGTATGCAGATAAACACAATTAAAAGAATTACATCAAATTTGGCAAAAAGCTAGATATTTGCCTAGAAAGTTTGCTTTTTATGATTTGGTGTGAAACTGGCCAGCCGCTTAAGAGAAATCTAAATTTTTAAAAATACTAATATCATTTACCCTGGGAATCCTGGGTGAACAAGTGACAATTTTTTTTATTCTTATTGGCTAGTTCTACAGTAGTCCCACAGGATTGAGCAATGTGATTGGTTAACCGCAACATGGGGAAAAATGTTGTGGCTGCCATGACAGGCTTTAGGGACTTAGGTCCTGATCACGATGAAGTTCCATAGGGTATAATGGAACTTGTTATACAGTGCACAGGGTGAGGTAGTCTCTGAATTCTGAAAAACAATAAAGAGAACATACAAGGAAGGACTGTAGATATACCCTATACTGTCACCCCTTAGCCCTTGTTGAAGGGTCCCAATGACCCCCCAGGATTATAAAGCAAAAAAAAAACTAATGTAGTCCTGTGAGCACCTGTGGTAAATCCTGCAAAAGTCTAGCGTGACACAAACAAAAACTTTAAAATGAAAGAAAATGTGGGGTAGGAATCTGTGGTCAGTTGGCAGCTCAAGGAGGAGTTGTTTCTCTTGGGCTGCTTGGCAGCAATCCATGACCTGTGGCCAACCCCACATTGGCATGGTTGAAGGGTATTCGCGAAGTAGGGTTGGCCGCTAACTGGTGGCTGGGTGAAGATGTATCATAATAGGATATCCCTGAAGATTAGAAAAATTTAGAATTTCACTGGAAAACCAAACATTAAAGTGCAGTTATATTCAATAAGGTAGTAGTATTTTACCTTACATTAATAGAAAATCTATGAAATTCACTGAGAACAGCAAAGGTTAAAGTGGAGTTACAAGTGGATTTTGTAATAATAAAAAAGCCATATAAACAAAAAAAAAACACTAGTTATATGTAAATTACCTAAGTATACCTTGCACTGCTTATGACATCATATACCACATCACTGATGACACCTGAAGCCTACAGTGGTGCAAGGGACTGAACAGATGAGTAGGCTGAGTAGGCATATATCTAAAGGGGATGCTGTACTTATGCAGGCAGCTATCTATTTTACTATTTCTAGCCCCTTTAAAGTCCATCATGCCTCCATACAGAGGCCCTCATTACGACCTTGGGGGTCTTTTCGGAAGACTGCTGTGGTGGCGGTTGCCAAAATACCACCATGATGGAGGTTATACTACTGCTGTATTGAGTCACACAGAGAAGACCACCAAAATACAGCCAAAACCTCGAGGACCCCAGGACACTGGACGGTGGGAAAGAGGCGGTTACAACACCAGCACCGCCAGACCGACATTTTTCCACACACCACATTATGAGCCACAAATAATCAAAGCGGTCCTTCCATGGCTGAAAATCATTGGCGGAGCGAACTGTCGCATTTAAACACTCACTTCAGACAGAACACCACACCACAATCAACAGTTTGAATACCCCATACCTAACACACACACACATACCAGACAAGCCTACTCACTGCACTATATAACACACCCTCACACAACAAGCAATCCTTTGCAACCAAAACAACAATCACTGACACCGAGGAGCCGAGACCGAACAAGCACTTGTACACCATAGGCACATATACACTTCACGCTCTGCACACTCAGCACACACCATGCAACTGCGTGAACAACACAAACCCCCATCACGACTACACACAAGCACCACAACCAACCATCACACACAACCAAACACCCCCACCATGCCAAGCACCCTACACTGCACCCTTACACGCACAACACCCATCCCCACCTACAACACAACAACCACCATGTCCTGTCAAAAGCACCCACGCTTCACAGATGATGAGTTGAGGGTCATGGTCGATTAAATTGTCAAGGTAGAGCCACAACTGTTTGGAGCACAGGTCCAGAAATCCTCCATTGCCAGGAAAATGGAGTTATGGCAGAGAATTGTTAACAGGGTCATCTCAGTAGACAACCATTCATGCACAAGGAAGGACATCAGGAAGAGGTGAAACGACCTATGGGGGAAGGTGCATTCCATGAAATTGAGAGACCAAATTGCTGTGCAGAAGACTGGCGGTGGGCCCCTACCTCCTCCCTCAGAGTTCACATCATGGGAGGAGAAGGTCTTGGACATACTGCATCCAGAGGGCCTGACTGAAATTCCCGGAGAATTGGACTCTGATAAGTAACTACCGCTTTCCTGGCACAATTTGCTCCTGTCCACCATGCTTCCTCACCACCCAAACACTCTCCAGTTCTCTCTATCTCCCACTACACCTTTCACCTAATTACCTAATGCCACTCCCCTGCATGCCACATCACCACCCAGCCCAAATGGCCCACCTAGTCCCTGGCAAGTGTACGGATAGCAGTGTCAATAACAATCATGATGACTCACACAATACACTAGCCCATCTACAGCAAAACCCTATGTCCACTTCACAGCACATCTCTTGCATGTATGACTACTGCACTAGCTACACCCACTGGATGCTTCAACTGAGGACCACTACATGGCAATGACAGCGATGCAATGGTACTACACAATGGCAAACAAGGCCAAACACAGCCACAGCACTGCACTAAACCAAATGGCCTCTTATCCAGATCTACAACCCTGAAATGGACTGAGCATGGGCTAGAAAGTAAGAAGGTTAACCTCATTCACCAAATGCACACACTGGACAAGTTACCATGCATATACACATACCCTGATTTACCTCAAGCAAATAGGGCACACCTGCCATGTGAACCATCACTCAGGACCTGGTCCCACCCACTGACAAAAGGTTATCTACCCAGATTGATGCCAATCCTCAATGGAGCATGGTACACATGTCACAATCCACTATCCACAAACAATGCATGCAGTGCTGCATCTGTCATTGCCATCACTGGGAATCAGGTTAATACACTGTATGCATCAGACAAAGAGACTACCAATCACACCTCCACAATGTAACTCTCTCTCGCTCCATCCACAGGTACCCCTGCCACTGCCACCTTGGAGAGGTTGAAAGGGACAGACAGCCCTCCTCAGGATGAAGGCCCCGATGAGGACAACGCCTATGGATGGAACATTGATGACTTACCTGGCCCATCTGGGACACCTGCTCAGTCCACCACTCCTTGCCTTACCCTAGCCACATCAACCTCCCCACCCTGTGGCATCAACAGCATAGTCAACCCTTTAGCCCCAAACCTCTGTTCCAAGGACAGTTCAATCAATAGTATGCCCCACAGTACTGTTACCTGAGTCAACCCCTCACACCTAAGTTAATGAAGATCCTGGTGACACTAGGAGTAGGCACACTGTGCCAGGGGCAAAGCACAGGGGTATATGGGGTGTGGGAGGAAACCTGTAGCCTGAGGATGGGGCCCCCAAGGGACTGAACTGACCAGGAATCTACCTCCCAAGACCTGGGAGCTTACCAACAATCCCAGGAAAGAATGGGCCAGATTATTACCAAGGCTGCAGAGGGAATACCACCAGGAGGCCATGCAGAGGTGGCAGGCCCACCATGCCACCATGGCCTCCATTGCAGTGGTGCTCGGGACCTCTACCCCACCCTGCATGCTTCCCCCAACCAACAACAGGCCCCTTTCACTAGCCACATAACAACTGAGCCATCCATCTCTGCCTCAGCTAGTGGAATGGAGGCCCTGCCAGGGGAACCATAGGTCTCTGGCACCCCTCCATCTGTAGCTGATGAACCCCCCACAAACATGGATGTCTATCCAGACATCCGGCTGGAGAAGATGCCAAGACAAAACCCACTGCCAGAAAGTAAAACTCTTCTGATTTCTATCCCTTGTGTGCCACTGAGATACCATGGTGACTGTTCAATAAGATTACTCCATTTTCTCATGGTCCTTGGACACTGGACCTGGACTACCTACAGTTGTGCCGCCTACTCTGGTGATTCCAACTACCAGGACCCCATTCATCTGTTTGTCACTGTACGCACCATATATTTTATTTTCACATTTCCCCTGTATGCCCAATAAACACTACTGATCACAGCAACTGCATATGTGTATTTAACTGAAAATGTACAATTGTTTTGACAGCAAAATGTGATGTGGGTATGCCCCTCTAAACCAACATGCAGTGTAATGGACATCAGCAGGAGGCATCCTCTGCAGGAGACACAGTACAACAGATATGTCCCAGGGCAGATGTAAGGAAGTCAGGAGTCCAGGTACACACTACAATTAAATCACTAATCCAACCTACAAAAGAGTCCAGGCACACATGCAGTACACAGTTGTCCAACCCAGTATAGATAGCCAACAAAGCAGGGCAGAACAGATGCTATTTCTACATCCCCAGTCACAGGAAATACATGACAATACCCTGTAACTGCCATCTGTCATGTGCAAAACTGCATTATGTGTACAGTTACCAATGGCTAATGTGAATGAATGCCTCAAGCCAGGTTTTTCCCTTTAGAAATCCAAACACATTTTTGTTAGTGCCATAGTTAGATGTTTTCCAAATTGATTTGTGTCTTAATTTATTTTTTGCATGTGACAAAGCATAGCCCACACATGCTTTTCATATTAGAATTTGGTAGTTAGGTTGTCTAAGCCAACAATTAATTTGAATGTTTATTAATTTATTGTGATTGATTCAATTGCACGACTAAATGACGTTCGCTGCCATTTCACAAAAAATGCTGTTGTTATTCTTCATAATTCTTTTAGAACATGTAATGGTAATTGCTCTTATTAGGCTTAGATTCTTCAGACGTTTTGCACAGCCTGTGTTGTTTCTATATTGCTATCAACTGGTTTTGCGCATTATTTACATGACCTTAGCATTGTCAATTTAAGGGCAATAAATGATTAACTAAATTGGTGTGATGACTCATGACCTCATAGGTAATGGTGTATATAAATTATTGACTCTATTGTTATTGTTGATTGTATTGGTTCTCGTTGTTTCATTTGATGATTTCATTTCTCCTGTCTAAGTCAAAGGATTTGAGTCGACCTGTGGGGGTAGCAGATGTCACTGCCCTATTATGTCACCTTAGCCTAATATTAGCAAGTTACACACCCATAGATTTAGTAGCAGAGAAGATAGTTTCATCTCACTAGGAGAGGCTCATCCTGGTTTTGAGAGACTTGGTTTTGCTAATGCTTGTTTAACTTTCTGATTTTTGGAGGTTTAGTTTTGCCAATGCTTGTTGAATGAGGTTTGGTATGTTCCCAGTGTTTCCAGTGATCCTGAGTAGGGTTTGCGCTGGCAATGTTTTAGCAAATCACAGGTGAACTGTGATGTATGAGAGAAGTAGGGAGTTTGCATACTCCAAAGTAGTTGAACAGGGATTTTGCTAGATCAGATGCCAAGACGAAACCCACTGCCAGAAAGTAAAACTCTTCTGATTTCTATCCCTTGTGTGCCACTGAGATACCATGGTGACTGTTCAATGAGATTACTCCATTTTCTCATGGTCCTTGGACACTGGACCTGGACTACCTACAGTTGTGCCGCCTACTCTGGTGATTCCAACTACCAGGACCCCATTGATCTGTTTGTCACTGAACGCATCATATATTTTATTTTCACATTTCCCCTGTATGCCCAATAAAAACTACTGATCACAGCAACTGCATATGTGTATTTAATTGAACATGTACAATTGTGTTGACAGCAAAATGTGATGTGGGTATGCCCCTCTAAACCAACATGCAGTGTAATGGACATCAGCAGGAGGCATCCTCTGCAGGAGACACAGTACAACAGATATGTCCCAGGGCAGATGTAAGGAAGTCAGGAGTCCAGGTACACACTACAATGAAATCACTAATCCAACCTACAAAAGAGTCCAGGCACACATGCAGTACACAGTTGTCCAACCCAGTATAGATAGCCACCAAAGCAGGGCAGAACAGATGCTATTTCTACATCCCCAGTCACAGGAAGTACATGACAATACCCTGTAACTGCCATCTGTCATGTGCAAAACTGCATTATGTGTACAGTTACCAATGGCTAATGTGAATGAATGCCTCAAGCCATAGGTATCAGAGGCATTGATGTACAGAACACAGTCAGTGGGTGGAAAAACATGAGGAATGGAGAATCCAGGACACATAGCTCAACACACGGCTGTCCATAGGAGATGCAAAACTAGCAACCTGCAGTGAGTATACATGTTAGATAAGATACATGTCAACTCAGCACCTTACATTCAAGCACTCACCTCCAACAACACACACATAGGGATAGGAACACATGACAACCCCACTGATGAATCTAATTAGGAGGACCATTGTCAGCAATCAATGTAAATACATATCACTTGCAAATACACAGTCAGCATACCTGTCTGTCACTGGAAGTACTGGTTGATAAGTTCAGTCCTAGAGTCAGCTGTATCATCCTAATCTGCCTCGTCATCACTAACCATGTCTGCATCACCAACCACTGCTCCATCTGCCTCCTCCTCATCAGCTAGCAATAGTATCTGACATCTCAGGGTAAGATGCAGCAGGCGATTATGATCTGGCACACCTTTTGGGGAGTGTAGAGGAGGGCACCTCCAGAGACGTCCAGGCACTTCAACCTGGCTTTCAGTAGGCCAAATGACCTCTCAATTACACGCCTCATCCTGCAGTGGGCCTCATTGAAATGGAGTTCCCCTTCCATGGCATGGTACCTCGCTGGTGTCAACAGACAGCAAAGGTTAGGATAGTGAGAGACACCTGTATGCATAAATGTAGGACCTGTCACAGTACAGGTACAGCCACAGGGAAGAATGTGATGACAGGTGCCATAACAAAGACACTCATCCAAATGCATAAATACCAATGAGCCAAGCCCTCTCTCTGTGTAGTCGTGCCATCATGTGTGGGGCATTGCTGTTTGTTGGAGTCATGCACAGATCCTGGAAACTTGGCTGTCACCAGTGCAATGCATTGGTCTACCAGACACATCACCTGGACATTGATCGAGTGGTAGTTTTTCCTGTTCCTGTACACAAGTTCATTGGCACTGGGAGGGACCGAGGCTATATGGGTGCCTTTTATGGCCCCTATCATCTAAAGAATGTGTCCCACATCATAGAAGTCTGCCTTCATATAGGCCAAATCTCCACATTGGGGGAACCTGATGTAGCTGTCCAGGTGTTTCAATAAAGCACACAGTACCTACTTCAACACAAGACTTAACATGGCAATGACATCCCCGCTGTCAAGCCCACTGTATTCTGTTACCAGTGGCAAAAAAGTGTAGCATTGACAGGACTTGTACCATGGAAGGAATGGCATAGGGCTTGTGTATGGCAGGTAGGAGATCAGGCTCCAACTGGCCACATAGATTCATGATGGTCTAATGATTCAGACGATAGATCTGGATGATATGCCTGTCCTCCAGGGTTGCAAGGTTAACTAATGGTTGGTACACAGGTGCATGTCTCAATCTCCTCATGACAGGGTTTCTAGGATAGAGAGTAGAAAATTTACTGAGTGACGAGTACTTTACACATGTAACCAGTACATGTTATCATCACACACACCGAACACTGTAGAAAGCGTCGCACTGCTGAAACATACCATTACGGGCAAGCTGAAGCATCACAGTGACATGCATGTCACATGTATTGGATAAACTATGATGGCATAACACAGGCCTACTCTGCACTTTGCACATAAATGTGCATGACGCAGGGACTGAAAGGGATGATATGTGCACAAAATGACATCCACCTGGCCTGTTGCACAGGACAGTTGGAAGTGACCTAAGTCATCTGACGTATGTCGTCATGGCAGTAGGCGGTCACAACCACTGTGCAGCTTCTCAATGGATAACATTTCTGCCTATGGAGGATTGGGGCCAATGGCGTTCACTGCCAGCGGTGATGGTTCTGTACGCGGCAGCCATGACTGACATTTTCTGCAGCCTTGCTCACTTTACTCCTGATACTCTTGAAGCAAGACCTCCATGGGCTAAGATGCTGTGTCTTGTCTCTGGGAGCCATAATGCCACGTCCTGCAGGTGATATGGCTCCAGCCTTCTCCCCCAAAGAGCTGGTGAAGCAATGGATGAGGTACTACCCTTTATTAAATGCTGTATGTGGCACCAGAGGAACAGTTGAGTCCAATGCCATTGTCATGTGTGATAGGGGTGTGTGTTATGGGGTAAGGGGTAAGTGTACTGGGGAGGGAGTTCATGCATGCAGGGGGTATGGAGTAGAGGCGCGTGAGCCAAGAGAGAGGGTATGTGTGGGCACTTGGTTAGACACATGTGTATTGTTCACTGCTGTTTCATATGGGGCTTGTGTACCTGACTTTCTCCTTCTGTCTGTGTCATCCATGCAGGTGAACTTCCATCAGAAAAAAGGAACCTGGCATGCCATCGCCAAGCAAGTGCGAACCCTGGACGTTCACAGCCGGCGGAGCACCCACTGCAGAAAGCAGAGGGTGGACCTGAGACGCTGGTCCTGGAATAATACGGAGGCTCAGCTGGGAATGTCCTCCCAATGAGGGTGGGGTGCCTGTTGAACCCTGACCCCTGTAATGCCCCCCATTTTGGTGTTGGCCTATCCTGAGGTTTGTGGGCGTTTGAGGGGTTGAGTACAGACTGGCTCCTGGCACTTGGTTGGGCTTAAAAGGGATATTGTGCCTCACTGCACGCAAAGTGACATCATTGTAATGACATCGCGTGTATCATCTATTGGAAATGGGTATTATGCAGCCTGGGTGAGTATAGATAGTTGGCAGGCTTTACTGTAAGTGGTTACACACCTCCAATTAAAATATGTCTTATTGTCTGGAATGTGGAGATGCTCATATGAAATTTCCACGTGTGTGAGACCATCCCGCCTATGCAAACGATGTCTATTTTAGTATCACCCTATCATCAACATTGAGTATCACCAACTCCATCCATCTGCTTTAGTGGCTTTGAGGTGTCAGTCCACTTCCATCTGTGTAACATACTTGTAATTGCTTCTGTGTGACTCTAGGTTTCTCACAGGTACTGAATATATCATGTACTGGGAATGTGTTTTACTGATTGTGGGGCTGCCATCTAAGTTCCCCTACAGATATGGCCTTCATGGGGCAGTTGAATTGTCGTGGATAGGTGAACTGCTGACTGTAGGGTATGTGCAGTTAGGCTAACTGGGAAACTGATAGATTTATAATTGATGAGGTCTGGTTGCAGACATTATGCATTCCTAGGTGCAATACTTGTGGGGAAGTCACCATTATACCAATGGAATGGTACTAGAGGTGGTAGGTGCCTTTACAGGTCTCATATATGTTGGCATATTATCCAAATGGGATGTGTGACAATGGCCTAGTGACTGATGTGCTACGTTGCAGAGTTACTGCCTACATCATGTCCTAATGGTAAGTTGGGGGCACATCTGATGGGCTTGGACTTTTCTGCTTGCCTTGGCCATGCTACAGTGGCTGATTAGGAGAGGCTGGCCTATTGCATGTCACATGACATGTAAATGGGATTCTAGTATTGCATTTAGTCTCCCCTGGCTGACTCATGTAGTAGTGGGATGTGTAAGTGGTGTACAGGCAGTGGTGTTGGTCCATTTGTGCCTAATGCATCCAGACATTTACCCTCTGAGATGAGTGTTGTCTGACCTCTTTGACAGGTATTGTCATTTCTGGAATGGTGTTTGTGTGGAGTTGTCATACTGCGCAGTCTGACAGGTGTGACTGCATGTGTGGTCGCATTGTAAGTGGATCATGATGTAATATTTGTGTTCCTGAAGTACATCTGGTGTGGCACGGAACTCAGTGATTGAGTATGCATTTGTCATATGTGCTATATGGGACTTATTAGATGTACTTCGCAGTAAGATCAGTTGAAATAGAGTTTGGTGTCTGCTGATCTGGCTGTCTTATTGGGTCAGACTATTCTAATGGCTATACCACAGACTCTCATTTTATACATCAGATGTCAACTGTTTAGGTTTCTGACTTGTAATGGCCAAATCAATGTTGATTTCCATATTGGCATCACTGTACAGAGTGTTTGGTCTGGCATGCAATGTGACAGTCAGGTGCAGTGTGGTCTGTTAGTGGAGTTAACTTCAATGTGATGGATATATTACAGTGGTCATGGTCTGACTATGTGGTTGTTACAGTAGTGGCCAGAAGTGTTTTATTCAGTCAGTTGGACATCCAATGGCTGATAGGGGCATGGAGAGGTATGATGTATAGTCAGGCACACTATTTATAGTGCATTCAGGGCATGCTGTGCCAGCAGAAATGGCTTTGGAAGTCATCATTGAGATGACTCCAGTTGTGCTGTCCTACTTAGGTATTTATGTAGGATTGAGGATTGCAATACAGGAGTGGGTAGTAGGGATATGTTGTGACATGATTTGGGTAATGCATAATGGCGCCTGTGATGGCCTAGCCAGGATAAGTATTGTCACAGAAATGTTTGTTAACCAGTGTGAATGAGAGCTATACGTTAACCTATTTTCACGCAATCGCTCTCCCTGTCTCTCCTTCCCTCTCCCTCTCTCTAACTCTATTTGAGTGCTTCAGCATTGGAAGGCGAAGGAGAAGGGGCACAGGTGATTGGGAAAACAGCAGCCCACCGGACGCAGGAAGCTGGAACCAGCAAGGCGTTGGGACCCAGTGGGATGGAGGACGAGGGGAGTGCCACGGGGGAGACCAGATCTACTACCTCTTCTTTGGAATCCTCCTTCAGTGGACAATCCTTTGTGGTGGCGGACCCATCTGAGAGCACCCCTGCATCATCACGGTCCACCACTCCACTTACTAATACCGCCCTCCCTGTATCTCCCCACCCAGTTGCCCGTTCCCCCTTACCCAAGAGGGTAGGCATCACTTTCACTGCAGGCACCTCTACCCTGCCCCAGTCAGCCCTGCTGCCCTCATTGGTGAGGCTATTGACCTCCTACGGTCCATCTCTGTGGGTTACTCCACCATTGTGAATGCCATCCAGGGACTGGCAGCTCAAGTCCAACAGAGAAATACGTTCCTGGAAGGCATTAACGGTGCCCTGGCTGGCCTCCAGAGATCTTTTCAGGCTCTGACCTCCTCAATGATGGCAGCCAGTGTCCCTTTGTCTACCATCCCCCCTCCACCTTCTTCTTCCAAAACCCATCCAAAGCACACATACACACAGAAATGCATCCACCTCAATAGACAAGGTTACCACTGACAACCACAAGCACTACAAGTCCCACCACTGGCATGAACACAAACACTCTCCTGCAGACACAACAACATCTACTACCTACATTGACTCCCCCATCAGCCCCTCCATCAAAGACACTATACCTGACACACCTGAAGCCACCACACCATCATGTGCATTTATTTTTTCATTCCAGGTTTTTCCCTTTAGAAATCCAAACACATTTTTGTTAGTGCCATAGTTAGATGTTTTTCCAAATTAATTTGTGTCTTAGTTTATTTTTTGCATGTGGCAAAGCATAGCCCACACATGCTTTTCAAATTAGAATTTGGTAGTTAGGTTGTCTGAGCCAACAATTAATTTGAATGTTTATTAATTTATTGTGATTGATTCAATTGCACGACTAAATGACGTTCGCTGCCATTTCACAAAAAATGCTGTTGTTATTCTTCATAATTCTTTTAGAACATGTAATGGTAATTGCTCTTATTAGGCTTAGATTCTTCAGACGTTTTGCACAGCCTGTGTTGTTTCTATATTGCTATCAACTGGTTTTGCGCATTATTTACATGACCTTAGCATTGTCAATTTAAGGGCAATAAATGATTAACTAGATTGGTGTGATGACTCATGACCTCATAGGTAATGGTGTATATAAATTATTGACTCTATTGTTATTGTTGATTGTATTGGTTCTCGTTGTTTCATTTGATGATTTCATTTCTCCTGTCTAAGTCAAAGGATTTGAGTCGACCTGTGGGGGTAGCAGATGTCACTGCCCTATTATGTCACCTTAGCCTAATATTAGCAGGTTACACACCCATAGATTTAGTAGCAGAGAAGATGGTTTCATCTCTCTAGGAGAGGATCATCCTGGTTTTGAGAGACTTGGTTTTGCTAATGCTTGTTTAACTTTCTGATTTTTGGAGGTTTAGTTTTGCCAATGCTTGTTGAATGAGGTTTGGTATGTTCCCAGTGTTTCCAGTGATCCTGAGTAGGGTTTGCGCTGGCAATGTTTTAGCAAATCACAGGTGAACTGTGATGTATGAGAGAAGTAGGGAGTTTGCATACTCCAAACTAGTTGAACAGGGATTTTGCAGAGTCCAAAGGGTGAGAGTAGGGAAGTAGTCATACTTCAAGTGAATGTGGTGCTTTGGGCTAAATAATTGCCCACTTGGTTGTTATTGCAATGGACCCTGCATGTTCTAAGGCTCCGGACTATTGTACAAGTGTATGAGACACTTGGTTGCTGTTGTTTACTTGTCTGCAGTTAGTGTAGTTGTATTCCTAGTATGCATGTTAAGGGAGTACTTGTTTGGCAGGTATCTGGTGATTCCTGGGTGCACAAGGAGGATCTTTTATTAGTGACATTTTCAGGTCAAATTTCACTTGCGCATGAGAGAAAGTCACAGACAGAAAAGATGCTATTTGAATCATAGGCCACAGTTGAAATTTCCGTACAGCTTCTGAAGTGATTGATCCCTACCTGTAGTAAGCAGACAAGTTGGGTTTTGTTGACTTTTTAGTGCTTGCAATATTTTGCAGTTAGTTTTTCTCTATGAATAGAGTTTGAAGGATAAGCAGCAAGGCCTTGTCAGCCAGTGTGTGAGTGAGTGTGACGTCACTGGGTCCACGCTGAGATTGGTCAATTGGTGAAAGGAGAGCTGCGAACCGATTGGTGGACAACCGTGAACAGCTATTGGTTGATAATAGCAAGCGAAAAGGAATTTTAGCATTGAAATACTTCCTGTTTTTAATTTATTTTGTGGTTTAAGCTCTATTAAAGGTCAAAATGACGATTTTCAAAGCATTAAAGAGTATGATGGGAGGAGATGCTTTCATTCCAGTTAGAATAAGAGAAAATGTCCTGCCAGAAGGTACACCTGCATACATAGTAATTGAGAAAAAAGGTCCGTCAGCATGTATTTGGTTATAACAGTGGTGCAAAATAACAGAGAAGGAAGGGAACTTAGCTTTCCCTGCTCATGGAAGTTTTAATATGAGAAGTTTAGAGAATTTGAGAAGAGTACTCAACGAATTAAAGCTCCCTCCAAGACCAGCACAATTTAAGGCTTTAGCTATTTGGGAGTTAGGAACCAGACAACAAGAGAAATTTACATTTGAGCGACAAAGGCAAAAAGCTGAGAAAAACATGCTAGAAGCCAAATGGGATAATGAGCAGATGTTTTGGAGGACAGAAACCTTAAAAGGTATTGGAGTGTTTCCTGCAATCTCACAAGAGAAAGAGGGCAGTGTCAGACCAAAGACAAAGAAAAAGAATTCTGAGGTAACTGAGTTGAGGTCAGATGAAGTTAGAAAATCACTGACTTATGATATTGATTCAGATGATGATGCATTTATAACACAATTATTGAGAAATCGCCCTCCTCCATGTGCAGCAGAAGAGGCAAATCTAGGTGTTGGCGGTGATCAAGTGTGCCTCCAGTTGTACTAATACAGTCAGGTTCAGGTTGCAACTAATGTCCCTACTATTACAGTAACTCAGACTTTTGTGATTCAAGTTGTAGCTCAGCCTATGAATTATTCTACAGTTCCTGTTAGTTCTGTACCGAGTATTACAGTACTGGTGGCACCACAGATTATTCAGCAACTGATGATGGTTCAGGTGGAGTCTACACCTAATTCAGAACCTCCTGTGCACGTTGTTAGTCAAGCTCAGACAATGCCAAGGTGTACTCCAGTAAAAATATTGCATTCAAATTCCTCAGTATTTACGGGTCAGAGTTCAGGAATGACTTACTTGAGAAATCAGAATATCTCATCAAGTCCAGAAACATTAACAGTTCCAGTACCAATTGGCCCAGTTGTTCCATTATATGCTCAGGGAAATATTGAGAGCAATATGCAGAATTCTAATTTAGTTAATGCTGCAATGTTTTCACATTTTAATTCAAATGCAGAAAAGGAGAAACTCAATGCTACTCCGGGGGTTATGTCTCCAATAAATCAGACTTTTGACAGAACAGGTCCACTCACAGACGTAACTTGTCTTGTGACTTTGCAAACTCTTGTCTCTCCAAATTCGGTTCTAGTGCCACCTGAAAGAGTGATGGGTCTGCCATGTAATACTCCACAATGTATGCCTAATATGAATAATAATGTTTCTTTACAAGGTTTGATAACTCATCAATTAACAGAGTGGTTGGAGAAAGTGAGCGGAGCATCAGCAATGAAATCAGATGCCGAAGGAGAAAGAACACTGAATCTGGCCAGATTGAAACTAGAATTAAATTAAACTATTGAGGGAACACTTGAATAAAATAGAATCGACTCATATAATGAAAATGAGTTACGTTTCATGTGCGAAGATGTCACAAACAGAGCAGGATTGGTACATCTGAGATTATCAGAAATTGCAGAAAATATGAAGTGGGTACTGAAAAATCCAAACCATTAAAGACGAGGTACAGATTGTAATTTGATTAAAAAGACATTGCAAACATGAGATTGTCTGGAGTGAAAATTCTTTTAAAGAATTAATCCAAAGTCTTCAAGCATGGGGAGCATTAGATACATGGGAAAGCAGATGGGTAAAGAAAAGAAAGCAGAAGAAAAGATAGTCTGCAAATTCAAACTCTACTGACACTCAGCAGGCTGATAGTACAGTAAAACTGTTACCAATGAGAGAAATTCCTGGAGGGAATTATGTTCATGTACCTTGGAGTAGGAGTGATATTTTGTCATTCACAAATGATTACCCAAGATTCGGAGAGAAACCAGTGGAATGGTATCAGCAAACAGATAGGTTTGAGGCTGAGGGAAGATTTAAATTCTCTTTTAGAAATAGTGGTTCGAGCTGATTTATGGATGGAATGCAAAAGGACTGTTGACTGGCCAACAAGAGAGACTCCATGAGATCCGGTTACAGGTGTGCCCTCTCCTGAAATAATGAAAAGCTATTACAAACTGATTTAATTAAAAAAAAAAAAAAGAATTTCTCCCAAAGTTATTGAATGGCAGAGAATAGATAGGACAGCTCAGGAAGCAAAGGAGTCAACACATACATATTATGAAAGGTTGTTGCAGGCATTCAAGCATTACAGTGGTACAGAGACAATTGAGCCCAAAGACATGATTCATTTTGTGTTGAGGTTTGTGCAGGGGTTGAAACCTGAAAATAGTATTATGCTTAAGAGTCATTTGATTTGCTGGCAAGCGAAACTGATTGATGAAGTATTGCAGTTTGCTAAATTTAGCAGTGACGAAATTGACATGAAGCAGAAAAGATTGAAAGAAAAGACAATGGTGATGCAGATTAGAGCAGCACAATCAGGCATGCAGGGAATTTCACAACAACAGGGAAACATGTAAGTGGTTCAGGGACAAGGAAGGCGAGAGGAAGAGGACGTGGTGGTGTTAGAAATGGAAATAGTGTTGATTTGAATGCTATTGTTAATCCAGTTTATCTGCAGACAATGAAGAAGATGCTATCTTATAATGCTTGCAGGGGTCTTGGAAATTGGAAGCAGGAATATCCTTTGATGGTGCAGGAAGGTGTTTTGCAGATGAATGAACATAGACCCTCATTATGACACTGGCGGTAAATCGCGCTTACCGCCACACTGACGGCCCCAACTCACCGCCGCAGTGGCGGATATCAATTCACCATATTATGACACACTCACACCAATCCGACAGAATACAGCCACATACACAAATCCGCCAGACCAATGGTCAGTGGTAAACTGGCAGTCCTAAAACAGTTATGCCAACAGAACAATGCCCATCACATTATGACCCACCAATCACCACGGCGAACATTCAACGGCGGTAAACCATTGGCGGTACATACCGTCGCGCTCACAATGGACAGACACAGACAAAACAACACTACATTGGCCAATTCAAACAACACACACCTGACACCCATTCACACACCACACCCACACACCCACACCACTATAAATCACACACCAACTGTACAAACAACCACTTACGAGTACAAATCATTTGCACAAGACTGACACCAAGACCACTGCGACAACTAGAGCCACACACCACTCACACCCATACACCCTTCATGCACTCCACATCACATACCCCAGCACACCCTCACCAACACACATCACATAACACCCATGGCACCACAAAGGCACACCCGTTTCACTCAAGAGGAGTTAAGGGTCATGGTGGAGAAAATCATCAGGGTAGAGCCACAGCTATTTGGAGCACAGGTGCAGCAAATATCAATAGCAAGGAAGATGAGCCATGGTGGAGAATCGTGGACAGGGTCAACGCTGTGGGACAGCACCCCAGAACAAGGGACAACATCAGGAAGAGGTCAAACAATCTATGGGAGAAGGTATGTTCCATTGCAGCAAGTCACCAGCTCGCTATACAGACGACTGGCAGTGGACCCCCACCTCCTCCCCCACAATGCACAGCATGGGAGGAGCAGGTACTGGCAACACTGCATCCTAGGGGCCTGGCCGGAGTTGGAGGAGGACTGGAGGAGGACTGGTAAGTCAACTGTCAACAATTATCATCCCCCTTACCTGAATGCCATCAAACACCCTCACTCCCATCACTCCACTCCATCCCACACACTCCACCATCACATCACACTAATCCCAATGCCAAGCCCTGCATGCTGTACCAATGCATGGACACCCCTCACAGCCCTGCATGGACACTCATCACTAAAGCATGCACAGCATAGGGAAACTAACAATCCCACCATACACCGACATCCACAAATAAAAGCAGGCAGGGCAACACCAACCATAGAGAGGAAGCCAGGGATGTACAAGATGTGCAACATGTCATACTGTGAGAAAGTAGCCTCTTTCTAGCATGGTTACTCCCACTTTTGGCCTGTTTGTGAGTGTGTGTCAGGGTGTTTTTACTGTGTCACTGGGATCCTGCTAGTCAGGACCCCAGTGCTCATAGATAAAAACCTATATGTTAGTGTGTTTTGCCTGTCTCACTGGGATCCTCCTAGTCAGGACCCCAGTGCTCATAGTTTGTGGTCTAATGTGTGTGTTGTCAGTAGTGCTTGACTGTGTCACTGAGGCTCTGCTAATCAGAACCTAAGTGTTTATGCTCTCTCTGCTTTCAAATTTGTTACTATAGGCTAGTGACTTCATTTACCAATTTCAATTGGCAAACTGGACCCCCCTTGTAAGTCCCTCGTATATGGTACCTAGGTACCCAGGGCATTGGGGTTACAGGAGATCCATATGGGCTGCAGCATTTCTTTTGCTACCCAGAGGGAGCCTCAGACAAACCCTTGCACAGGCCTGCCATTGCAGCCTGTGTGAAATAACACACATGTTATTTCACAGCCATTTTCACTGCACTTAAGTAACTTATAATTCACCTATATCTCTAACCTTCACTTGATGAAGGTTAGGTGCAAAGTTACTAAGTGTGAGGGCACCCTTGCACTAGCAAAGGTGCCCCCACATAGTTCAGGGCCATTTCCCCGGACTTTGTGAGTGCGTGGACACCATTACATATGTACACTACATATAGGTCAATACCTATATGTAGCTTCACAATGGTAACTTGGAATATGGCCATGTAACATGTTTAATGTCATAGAATTGTCCCCTCATTCCAAATCTGGTATTGTGGAGCCAATTTCATGCATCCTGGGGGCTCCACCAGGGACCTCCAGTACTGCCAAACCAGCTCTCTGAGGCTTTCACTGCAGCTACTGCGGCTGCCACCTCACAGCCAGGGTTCTGCCCTTCTGGAGTATGTGCAGTCCAGTCCCAGGAAGGCAGAACAGAGCATTTCCTCTGTGAGCAGGGTGTTACACCCTCTCCTTTGGAAATAGGTATTACAGGCTGGGGAGGGGTAGCATCCCCCAGCCTCTGAAAATGGTTTGAAGGGCACAGATGGTTCCCTCCTTGCATAAGCCAGTCTACACTGGTTCAGAGACCCCTTGTCCCCTGCTCTGGCGTGAAACTGGACAAAGGAAAGGTGAGTGACCATTCCCCTGTCCATCACCACCCTAGAGGTGGTGCCCAAAGCTCCTTCAGTGTGTCTCAGACTTCAGCCATCTTGCTTTGCAAGGTGTGGGGGCACTGTGGAGTCCTCTGAGTAGCTTGTGCCATCAGGTAACATCAGAGACCCCTCCTGATAGGTCCATACCTGATAGGCTATTTACGTTCTCTCCTGTGGGTTCTCATCAGATTCTGCTTGCAAGTTTCCTTCAGGAATGCTCTGCAACAACTTCATCATCCTCTGACCTCGGATCAACCGCAGCCTGTGTAATTTGGAGGCAGGAAGACCTTGCCCTCCCAGAGAGCAATGGTATCCCTGTGTACTGCGTCTTCTTCACCTCCCGAGGCCTCTGTGCACTATTTGAAAAATGCCTTCATGCACAGCCTTGTCCAGGTCCACAGCACACCATCCTGTGGCGCTCAACTTGCTGAGTTGTTCTCCGGTGGAGTGGGACCTTTCTTTGTTGTGCTGCATCAACTTCATTTTGCACCTCCTTTGTCCCCATGTCCTGGGACTCCTGGGGGGTGCTGACAGGCATCCTGAGGGTTCTCTAAGGTGCTGAGAGCCCCCTGTTCCTCCTCACACAGAGTTGAGGCTCCCAGGTCCCTCCTGGGTCCATCCAGTGCCATTTTGATGAAGAACATACTTTTGCTGTAGCCAAGGCTTGTTAGCAACTTCTAACATGAAATTACATCTGCAATGATCTTCACGTTGTGGAACATCCTTTGCATCATGCAGAAACCTGCTGGCATCTTCCTAGGCTGCATATCTGTAGTCTTCGACTAACTATGGACTCTTCTTTTGCACCCTCATCTGGATTGGCAGGGGCTCCGTCCTTCCCGAACCTCTTTCGACTTCTGCACTTGGTCCCCTTCTTTTGCAGGTCTTCGGGTCCAGGACTCCAGCAGTTGTCATTTGCAGACTTGGTTGGTTACTGCATAATCCTAATCATGAGGTGTAGTGTGTCCTATGGAAACTTGCAGTACGGTACTCCTGCTTTTCTGGGCTCTGGGGTGGGGTAATTTACTTACCTTTACCGTATTCTTACTCTCCCATCAATTCTGGACACAATACACTTGCCCAGGGGGGAATTCGTGATTCGCATTCCACTTTCTTAGTATGTGGTTTGTGTTGTCCCTAGACCTATTTTTTCCCATTGCATTCTGTAGCATTTTCTACTGTTTGCATTGTTCAATGACTATTTACTTTGCTAATTGTGATGTCTACTGTATATATTGTGTATAATACTTACCTCCTGAAAGAGTATTGTCTCTAAGATATTTTTGGTACTGTGTCACCCAAATAAATACCTTTATTTTTGGTAACACTGAGGATTGTCTTTACTTGTGTATAAGTACTGTGTAACTATAAGTGGTATTGCAGGAGATTTGCATGTCTCCTAGTTCAGCTTAAGCTTCTCTGCTATAGCTACCTCTATCAGCCTAAGCTGCTAGAACACTACTACATTTCACTAGTAAGGGATAACTGGACCTGGTATAAGGTGTAAGTACCCAAGGTACCCCTGTACCCCAACAGAAGAGGCCCACAGTAATGACTGTAACTCTGGTCTTCAGGATCTGGACGATCTACCTTGCCCACTAGGGACCACTGGACAGCCAGTCACCCAAGCCCAGTCACAGACCACCACAGAGCCTCCCCCATCAGGAATCAACATAACAGCACCCACCCAGAGTCCCAAACCTTTGTCCCCAGGACGCGTCAATCAGCAGTGTGCCCACCTGTACAGGGACCCCAGGCAACACCTCACACACAAGACAATCAGGGACCTGGGGACAGTGGCAGTGTGCACACAGTTCAGGGGATAGAGGCACAGGCCAACAGGGACCCCGGGAGGACTGCTGTCCGTCAGGGGGAACACAGGACCAGGGAACCGACTCTCCAGGAGGCATGCTCCAAGATCCTGGGAGCCTATCAACATTCCCAGGAGACGATAAGCCAGATCCTAGACAACGTGCAGGAGAACAGGCGGCTGCAGGAGGGACAGTATCAGGGGTTCAGGGAGGACTTGCAGGCCATCAACAACACCCTGATCTCCATAGCAGGGGTGCTGGCAGACATGGGCAACATTATGATGGAGGTAGTGTCACACCAGCGGGCCCATGCCACTAGCCAGTCATCTGAACAGCCCTCCACTTCCCCTGCCGCTAGTGGCCAGGAGGTCCCGTCACTGGACCAACAGGCCACCAGCATCCCTCCCCCTGCACAAGGTGAACCACACCGCAAACGTTCCCTGGGAGTCAGAGACACTTGTCAAGACCACAAGGAAACAAGACTCTCCTGATTGACCCCTAGTGTCCCACTCAGTCACCTTGTCCACCTTGAACTGCCATTGCTCCCCTTCCTTTGTCCCCATGGACAATGCACCTGTGCTCCAAACAGACTGGAACAATACCCTGGACTTTCCTCCATCATCACCCCATCTTATTGCACTTTCCCCTCTATATATTAGCACTAACATAAACACCCTTGGATGAAAATCGACTTCGAGTATGTCATGTATTTCAAATATGTATTGATTGAAACTGCTACAACCATTGTAAATGAACTGTACATAGAATGAGCATAGAATTAATGACCTGTAGCTGGCTGTTGCGATCACACTAGGAGTATTTGACAAATCACCAACATCTATAAAATGAATATCCAGAGGTAACATTAAGTGGGCAAAGAAGTGGGAAATACCAGTATGCCAATGCCACACAGAATACACCCAAAGTAATAGAAATGTAAAGTTGCACTGTCTCACCTGTGTGTCATTGGAAGTACTGACGTGTCACAGATGTTCTGTTGTCCACATCCTCATCCTCCTCATCCTCACTGTCCACAGGGTCCACTGCTGCCACAGGGGCATCTCCAGTCTCCTCCTCCTGCAGAAAAGGTACATGGCGTCTGAGGGCCAGGTTGTGCAACATGCAGCATGCCACTACTATCTGGCAGACCTTCTTGGTGAGTAGCACAGGGATTCACCTGTCAGATGGAGGCAACTAAACCTTGCATTCAGGGGGCCAAATCCTTCTGGTTCACCCATGTGCCTCATTATAACATTCTTCTTCCCTTGTCCTGGCATTCCTCCCAGGGGTCAGCAGCCATGATAGGTTTGGGTCACCAGAGCCACCTGCAAATATAGAGGGACAACATTTAGCCACACACTATCCTATATGGCCAACACCATAGGCATACACCAACATATATTGGGTAGGAACCAGGGCCCACCTATTAGCCACACCCTATGCCTCTGTAGTTGGGACATTAAATTTGGGATGCGGCACAGGACGAAGGCACCATGCACCAACCCAGGATACTTACCATTGAAGTGGGAGATATACTTGTCCGCCAAGCACACCATCTGAACATTCATGGAGTGGAAACTCTTACGATTCCTGAACACCTGTTCATTCTGCCGGGGGGTACAAATGCAAAATGTGTTCTGTCAATCGCACCAATTATGTTGGGATATGTCCCATTGCATAGACTGCAGCCTTTACAGTGGCCAAATCCTCATTCTGGGGGGATGCAGTGAAGCTGCACATGTGTTTAATCAGAGCAGACAACACATTTGAGAACATCGGTTGTTACATTCCTGCTGCCAAGCCGACTGTCACTTGGAAAGAACCAGTTGCCAGGAAATGGAGTACTGATAGCACTTGCACAAGAGGGGGGATCCCAGTAGAGTGACGGATAGCACATATCAGGTCAGGCTCCAAATGGGCACACAGCTCTGTGATTTTCGCCCTCTCCAGTCTATAGGTGAGTATAATGTGCCTGTCCTCCAGTGTAGCCAAGTCCACCAGGGGTCTGTTGATGGGGGTATGTCTCCATCTCCTATTCATCCACAGCGGCAGGTATCTAAGGAACAAAAGAATGAGGAGGCTGTCACAGACTGAACAATGGAGCCACAACAGCAGTTCTCAATCTGCAAACATGTTATGGGACAGTGTAATTTGTGAAGTGTGTGCCTATTTATCCTGTGACGCAGCATTAATCCATAGGCCTTTTCCCCCCCTGAAATGGCATCCACCTGTCCTGTGTGGAGGGACAGATGGAAGTGAGGTAATGCCGCTGAAGGTCTGCGCCGTGGCGGTAGGGGGTTGTGAACCGCTGTGCAATTTTTCATTGGTTATAATTGGGCCCTATGAGGTACAGTGGTCAATGGTGATCTACACCGGCGGTGACGGTATGCACCGCCCCAGACGTGACCGCCATTTTCTATCAGATTCATCACTTGTTTTCTGACCTTCCATAGGAGAGGACCTACACTGCATGTGCTGCTGTGACCTGTGTCTGGAACCTACCATGGCCTGTGAGGCCGGGGAAAGGGCCCCAGCTTTCACTTCTGAGGAGTTGGATCGACTGGTGGATGGGATCCTATCCCAGTACCAACTACTGTATGGGCCTATAGACCAACAGTTGAGTACGTTGTGGGCATGATGCATGTGGCATGAATGCATGGAGTTGTGTGTGTGAAGGCCTCGTGTAATGGGGGTGGGTGGATGTCCTCTTTGCGGTGTACACATTTTGTGCTGGGCTATGTGTGTGCCAATGGTGATGGAAACGGGTATGGTGGGCCATTTGTGTTACTGGATGGACTGTTTGTCTAATGGTGTTCTCCTGTATGTACTGCCTCTGCAGGTCAGCACCCATAAAAAGAAGGGAATATGGCGTGCCATCGCCAAGACGGTGCGGACACTGGCGGTCTAAGGCAGGCAGAGCACCCACTGTCGGAAAGGGTGGGAGGACCTGAGACGCTGAGCATGGAAGACCACAGAGGCCCAGCTGGGGATGGCCTCCCAACGAGGAAGGGGTGCCCGTTGGACCCTGACCCCCCTGATCGCCTGCATACTGGCAGCGGCCTACCCTGAGCTGGATGGGCACTTGAGGGCATCACAGCAGCCACAAGGGGGTGAGTACAGTGGCCATCATTGAAGCTCACGGATAGAGGGGTGATGTCCGGGTGGTGGTTATGTGTCAGCGGGTGCCCCTAGGCCAGGTCAGACATAGCAGCATAGGTCCTCTGGTGGCTAAGGGTCTGAATGGTAAATACTGCTTACTTAGATTGTTAGAATTCACTCCTGGGCAGGGCTGCGTGGGTCCCAGGTGTGCTGCAGTTGGCGGTGTGTGCCCCTCCTCATTCCTCAGTGACTAGCCATTTCACTGGTAGTGCAATGCATAGTGCGTAGTCCTGTTTCCTGTGTGTGAGGGTGCTATGTGCGCCAACAGTGGTGTTGGTGCAGTCACTGACCCAGTGTATCCTTTGTCTCCCTCCCACCTTTCTTGTTTTGTCATCCTGTCCTAATGTGCATTAGCATCATCTGAGGAGGAGCAGAGGCACTGGCGACACAGGGAGCTGCATCCCACAGGACCCTGGAGGCAAAGTCCACTGACGCTGAGGGCATCAGTGGGACGGAGGGTAAGGGGAGCACCACGGCAGAGACTGAAGGGGACAACACAGCCTCTGATACCTCCTGCAATGGGAGCTCCCTGGTGGTGGCAGACACCTCCGTGACCACCCCAGCTGCAGGTACATCTGCCACCCCAGTACCAGCACAGCCCTCCCAGTAGCCCCTCAGTGAGTTGCCTGTGCCTGCAAACCCAGGAGGGTGGGCATCTCCTTCACCCCAGGCACCTAAGGCCCTACCCCAGTGAGCCCTGCTGCCCTGAGTGAGGAGGCTAGTGTCCTCCTGAGATCCATCTCTATAGTGTAAACATCCCTTGTGAATGCCATCCAGGGGCTGGCAGCCCAGATGCTGCAATGTAATGCATTCCTGGAGGGCATTCACATTGGATTGGCAGCCCAAAGAGATTGATTCAGGCTCTGGCCTCCTCTCTGATGACAGCCATTGTCCCTGTTGCAACCGCCCCCCTCCAACTTCCACTTTCCCGTCCCATTCTCTTAAACCCCAACCTGTCCCAAGCACACAGCCAGACGTGCATGCACACAAGACAACACCCAAGTGTGTCACAGGCAAACACGAGCACCACACTTCATCCCACAGGCACTCACACAAACAACATTCATTTGCAGACACAACAACATCTACTATTTCCACTGCCTCCCCTCCTCCTCCTCCACCTCCCACCTAGTTACGTCCACACTCACACCTGCATGCACTACATCAATAACTACAACCAGCATCATCACCACACCAAGCAGAAGACACACCTCACTGGCAGACATCTCGACAACATCCATGCACACGTCCCCTGTGTCCTCTCCCATCATGTCTGTCCCCCCTCCTAAAACACACAAACGCAAGCACTCAGAGACCCAACAGCCATCCACCTCACAACAGCATACAGTCCATGCACCTGTACCCAAATCCAGCAGACAAACACCTCCAACAATCACTCCCTCATTCTCCACTCCCATTACTCCTCCATTACTCCTCACTCTTCCTGCCCCAATGTCCCTAAAAAGCTTTTCCTTTCCCAGATTGACCTCTTCCCTACCCCTCCACCCCTGTCCTGCACCTGTGGCCACGGTAGCAAGGACCCAGTCAAGCACCTCAGCCAAACAGTCCACGGGGCCCAATAGTAGCAGCACATACGCGTGGTGGAAAGGATTCCAGGCCTGCAAAACGGAAGGGGAAGGAGCAGGCACCAGCCACAAGGAAGGGGAAGGAGCCTGAACCAGCAACAAAGAAGGGGAAGGAGGTTGCACCAGCCAGAAAGATGGGGAAGGAGCCGGCTAGAGAGCCTGCAGCAGACACAAAGAAGGGGAAGGAGCCTGTACTAGCCACAAAGAAGGGGAAGGAGCCTGCACCAGCTACAGAGAAGGGGAAGGAGCCTGCAACAGCAGCTGTCACAGAGCCCCCACCGCCAGCCGTGATTGTGCAGCCATCAGAGAGTGCAGGGGCTGAGCAGGAGCCTTCCACAACCACCACCACAGTGCAGCCATCGGGGGGTAAAGGGGCTGAGCAGGTGCCTCCCACAACCACCTCCACAGTGCAGCCATTGGAGGGTGCATGGGCTGAGCAGGAGCCTCCCACAACCACCACCACAGTGCAGCCATCGGAGGGTGCAGGTGCTGAGCAGGAGCCTCCCACAACACCCACCTCAGTGCAGCCGTCACCACTGGAAGACTCCATATAGTCCAGCCTCCAAGGGCTGCTGTGTGGCCTGCCCCCACCAGAACCATTGGGCAAGTCACCCTCGCGAGAGACTGTGGCCTTGCACTCCCTGAACCAAGCACAGGGCATGTTGCCCCCACCAGAACCATTGGGCAAGTCATCCTCTCAAGAGACTGTGGCCTTGCCCTTCCCAGGACCAAGCACAGTGCATGTTGCCCCCACCAGAACCAGTGGGCAAGTCACGCACTTGAGAGACTAGAGCAGAGGGCATGCTGCCCCATCCAGAACCAGTGGGCAAGTCACGCACTCGAGAGACTGTGGACTTGCACTCCCCAGGACAGAGCACAGGGCATGTTGCCCCACCCAGAACCAGTGGGCAAGTCACCCACTCGAGAGACTGTGGCCTTGCACTCCACAGGACCAAGCACATGGCATGTTGCCCCCTCCAGAACCAGTGGGTTTCCACATCCGACTGATGTGGCCCCCCTCCCCCTGAGGTGCCTGCCTATTTGCCAACTGATGCCCCTGCAGTGTTCTCTCCCTATTGGGGCAGGATTCCAGGGTTGCCTTGGACTTTGCCCTGTGGCCATGTGGGCCATGTGAATTATGGACTGGATAGTGTCCATTTTTTATACACATGTACAGATCTGTTTAATGTGTAAATCAGATTTTTTTAATTTATTGTTGGACTGATTACAATCATTTATGAAAATTCCTGTTGCCTTCACATCACATAGAAGATAATCAGGAAAACTTGCAGTTCGGGTTCCATGGCGGCGTGGTTCTTCCCTGTGTCTCCAATGATGAGTTCTTTGACGTTTGTGCTTAGTTTCTGCCAGGCTTTTGATGGCGTTGGTACCGCCCCAGAAAAGGTGGCGGATTGCAGGGTCAAAATATGGTGGGCGGTACTTTGGCTTCCGCCTGGCTGTAGGCAGTTACCACCATGGTGACTGTTGTTTCCGCCCTGGCAGTCTGTGTGGAACATTGGCTGTCTATCGGAGATATCACCGCCATAGTCATAATTTGGCAGTAGTTACTGCCAGCCTGTTGGCGGTAGTTACCGCCAGCCTGTTGGCGGTATTACCGCCACTTAATCAACCACAGCCAGGGTCTTAATGAGGGCCATAATCTTTTACCAGACTTGAGAAGACCGAAAAATCTGAATCCTAATGTAAATGTCCAGAATATGAATAATCAAATGCAGATTCCATAAATGCAAATTCCTCAACAGCAGAAGCAGGTGTCACGTTTTCAGGTACCACAACAGCAAATGCAACAGCAGGTGCTAATGATGCCACAATAGCAGCAAATGCTAATTCCTTAATCTCCAATAGCACAGCAGAATGTAGTGGTTCCTCAGCAGAACATGGGACAAAAGGTTGAGTCAAAACAGTCAACCAATGATAACACAGTACCCCTTATGCAATGAGGGTGAATTGAGTTATAAAATTGAGAGTGAGAGTTCGGATGAAGAAGAATGTGTGCTAGCAGCTTCATTGGAGGTGGATCAGAGTGATCCTTACGTAAATGGAACAGTCATAGGTCATGAAATTTCATTCTTGGTAGACACATGAGCTAAACGCTCTACTGTCAGAACTGCAGAAGTTCCCAATGTACCACTTTCTGGAAGATCAGTACAGATTGTAGGAGTAGCCAAGCAACACCTTACAAATCTGATCACAGGGTGGATTCCTGAAAAAATTTGTCGTTTTGAAGGCATGCACAAATGTGCAGTTTGTGACTCAAGTTCAGTATGCTTACTGGGAAGAGATTTATTGTGCAAATTAAAATGTTCAATTACTTGCACAAATGATAGAAATGCCATTCAAACAAACAGTGATGATGAGGATTCGTGCATATCAATTGACTGTAATATAATTAATGAAAAATTCCCATTGATTAATCTTTTTCCTCCATTTACACTACAGGACTTGCCCAATGACCTACAAGATACAGTTATTTCAAAAGTGTGGGGTCTTTCTGTAAGAGATATTGGTCTATTTAAACAAGTGGAATCAGTCAAAGTCACAGCTAAGCCTAATGCAGTTTTCCTGAAAACACCCCAATATCGCATGGCACAAGATCTTATTGAAGGAGTTACTCCTGTAATTGCAGATTTTGTTGAGCAAGGGGGTTCGAAAGAAGTGCATATTATTTTTAAGCCTTTGCAAAGATTTACCCATAAATACGTTACTGACCCATTCCCTGTTGATGAAGCTTACATGAAAGCTTTTACTGAGTTGAGAGAGAGAATGTGCAGAGCACGAGCTCTGGGAATGCCTGACAACAGAAAAACATTTTCACTGTTTTGACATGAACGTGATTGTTGTGCTCTTTCTGTCCTGACATAGGTACATGGTGGCATAAATTGTCCTGTAGCATATTTTTCAGCTATATTGGATCCAGTTGCTGCTGCTTTACCAGGCTGCCTGAAGCAGGTACCCGCGGTTGGTGTAAGCCTTGCCGAAGGTGAGAGCATTGTGATGGACATCCTTTAACTATTCTGGTCCCTCACTCAGTTGAGGTCTTGCTTACCAGGACCAAAACTCAATACCTGACAAATGCTTGGTTGAGTCACTATGACTTAATGATTTTAAGGTCCCCAAAAGTAACCCTTAGAAGGTGCAGGGTACTTAACCCTGCTACCTTGTTTCCTATAGACACTGTTGAATCTGAAAAAGTAAATGAGGTGGAACATGACTGCTTATACGTTATGGAACTGTGTACAAACCCAGACCTGATATTCAGGATACTCCATTAGAAAAAAATAAACAAATCATTCTTGTTGATGGCTTCTGTTTAAGAGACAATAGGGAACATGGAGATCTGGTTATGCTGTGTGCACCATTCCTGGTGTATTTGAAGCTTCATGGCTTCAAGGAGTATTTTCTGCACAACCAGCGGAATTGGTGGCTTTTACTAGAACATGTGTTTCAACACAGCTTAAAATCATGATTTTTACAGACAGCCAGTATGGTCTGGTGTTGTGCATGACTTTGGGCAGTTGTGGTCCCAGAGAGGTTTCATGACCTCTTCTGCCCCGCAAACCACAAATGGGGACAGGATTCGTGCATTGCTAGAAGCTTTACATTTACCTTAGAAAGTTGCAGTTGTTAAATGTGCTGCACATCAAAAAGCAAATTATTTTATTACTATGGATAATACAAATGTTGATCAGGTTGCTATAGTCTGTGCACTTAATTGTGCTACTTGTAATAAAGAGTGGAAACATGTAACAAATACTGATGAGACATTAAATATGGCACCTGACTGGTGCTGTGGAATGGTGTAAGCCTGCACTAAACGTTTTGATGCAAAACTGTGTTAGTGCAGTTTTGCATCAAAAAATAGAACTATGCCCCTTATTGTTTTATCCATTAAAGTGACAGGAAAAACATGACTTAAGGCCTGCCATTTGCTGGGTGACTGCAGCAGCCTAAATTCTGCTGCACAAACCTGTCAAAATAACCCTTTTTGATAGGTGGAAAATAATAAGTTCCCACCAAGTACACCTTGTTGCCCACAAACTATGATGCATGTTATATTAAAAGCAGGATATATGGGAAAATGAAATCTGAATGTTCTGCCAGTAACCAGGCCCCAAAAGCTGTTTTCACTGACAGGGCTGTGGATGAATCCTAGATGTCAAAGTACAGATTATAAACTTTAATTTGTAATTTATGGCAGGAAACAGCTACATAAGTCATTCAAATACCATTTTTTATATTTTTAAATTTAAAAATCCAATTTAATGATAAAGTCCAATCTATAATAAGTATTTAACAAAAGACACCTTGTTACCTTTTACTTGCTGAACTTCCAATGACTAATTTGCATTTGCCCACTGACAACTAGTTTTCCTGTGCTTGACCTTAATGAGATGAGAAAACGGATCCCATAGCAAAAACAATGGCTTTGATATAGCGAGGTGTTTGTCTTTGTTTTGCAGGAAAGCCTGGTAGACTAGACCCAAGAACTTCATTAACTTTCAAATGGCGTAGTCTTTGACAAGGAAAGGTAAGGTGAGACCTGAGGAAGGTAAGCCTTTGTTCCCCTGGCCAAGCTGGCTCTAAAACCAGCGCTAGGGAAACTAACTCCAGAACCTGGTTTAAGTGGCAACAAAGGAGGGAGCTGCTCATTTCCCTGGGTACACCTGTAAGCAGGTACACAGGCTCTGTACAAGGAGAAAGGGTTTTCCCATCTTGAACTTTAAGAGTAAGGTACACTATGATATTGTTTGCAGTAGGGCAGTCAGGACCTGCTAAAACCATATATAGCATTGCCCCTTGAATCATGTACCCATTGGTTAGGGAGGAGCCATGGCTCAACCTCACCCATACTAAGTGTTAACTATAATTGTGGCATTACAAGGCACCCTCCTCAGAACACTTTCTCAACCTGCAGAAGACTGATGTCCTGCTTGCTGTAAAAAGAGAGGAACCCTGAAGGACTGGATCTATTCCCTCCTGTACCCAGCACAAAGAAGTGAAGTCCAAAGCTCAGGAGACTGAACTCCTGTGTCGATACATGGCACAACAATTGGAAGAAACATTTTTCCCTGGCACACCAATTCCGCAGTTGACATTTGAGCTGCACAAGGTCCTGCAAAAGGCTTTTGTTGAAACAAGCATTGAAGCAATAAGAGCCCACATGAATCCTGGAAGCCTTTAGTGAAGAGCTGAATAAAAAGGGGCATACCACTGCAAATTTTGGGAAAATCTGTAACTGTTATCCACAATACCATGGGGACCATCCACCAGATTTAATCTGGTGAACTCTCAGCTTCACTAGGCTAATGAAATAGGTTTTTCCCACTCAGAGCTTCACTGCAGCAGCAAATATGATTCAGTGGGCCCTCATTGGGAAGGTATCCAACCCTGTGGAATTCTCTACGGATACATCCTGCCACCTTTTCCCACTGGAGTAATCAGAGTTCCATTTTCTGAGATTCTGTACACAATGTGAAAATCTCAAGTGGGCAAAGGCACCAAACATATCGGACTGATGTCATGATGGCCTTGGATGTGAAACTTGGCTTTTCCCACTACGAGCTTTTCTCACCAAAATCAACAGTGTCAGTGAGGCCTCGCTGAACTGCTTTCTACTGCCTTGCACCACTGTGAGATTCTGACTTTCATTTTGCAATCTAAGGGCTTAATTACGAGTGTGGCTGTCCGAGAACTGACACAGTCACGGCTACATTACGAGGTTTGTGGGCAGCCCGCCAACCTACCGCCATCACTGCCGCAATTGTAGATCGCAACGGGGTGACGGCAGGTGCATGTTGCAATCAGCCAGGGTGGCGCTGAATGCAGCTCCGCCTTGCTGATTATAACCTGGTTTTCGGCCAGCCCTTTCATGATGGTTTCAGTGCCGTGAAAAGGCTGGCGGAGAACAGGTGCAGGGTGCAACAGGGACGCCCTTGCACTACCCAAGTCCGTAGCATGGGCAGTGCAGGGGTCCCGCTGTTGAGCACCCTCGTAGTTCACACTGTCTCCTTTGCAGACAGTGCTCATTACAAGGGTGCTGGCGTCCCCTGTGGGGGGCAACACTGCTGCCTGCTTGAATACAAGCCACCGACAATGCTGCCACCTCTTTCCCACCAGTCAACCCAGCAGGAAAGTCTTAATGTCGCTGGTGGGGTCACCTCTACAGTGGCAGCCACCTGTTAGGGGGACTGGTACACCCTTCTGCCAAACTCACAGTCAGGGCCTAAGTCTGGAGGCAAAATCCTTGACCTGGTCGCTCTGCTTGAGATATCTGACTTTGGGGTCCATCGATGTCAGCCTCAAAGTGCATGTAGGTTCTGTCTATTGCTTCCAATAGAATGTCATGGGTGTTTAATGTCTTTTGACTCTATGTTCAATTAAAACCTCAAAACACATCTCTCCAGTTCTACTTTTTGGATTTTCATCATTACTAAAATGTGATTTTTTGTTTTCTAATTCCGTTCATGATTTGTTTTGTTTGGTGTTTTTACTTTATTACAGTATTGGTACTGCATAAAATGTTACACTTTACCCTAAGTAAAGCATGTTTGTTCTCTGCAACAGCTCCCAGGCAGTTCAATCAATCAATCAATCAATCTGGAATTTGTAAAGCGCACTACTCACCGGTGAGGGTCTCAAGGCACAGGGGAGGGAGGAGGAGGGTGCTGCTATTGCTTGAACAGCCAGGTCTTGAGAAGTTTCCTGAAGGTAAGGAGGTCTTTGATCTAGCGCAGGTGGGTGGGAAGAGTGTTCCTCGTTTTGGCGGTGAGGTACAAGAATGATCTACTGCCAGTTGTAGTTATGCGGACGCGTGGGATAGTTGCAAGGGTGAGGTTGGCGGAGCGGAGATGCCAGGTCAGGGTGTAGAAGGAGAGCAGTCTGTTGAGGTATTCTGGTCCGGTGTTGTGCAGTGCTTTGTGAGCATGGGTGAGGAGTTTGAAGGTGATTCTCTTGTTGACTGGGAGCCAGTGCAGGTTTCTCAGGTGGTCTGTGATGTGGCAGTGGTGGGGAATGTCCAGGATGAGACGTGTGGAGGTGTTCTGGATGCGTTGCAGCCTCTTCTGGTGTCTGGCCATGGTTCCTGTATGGAGGGCATTTCCGTAGTCCAGTTTGCTGCTTACAAGGACTTGGGTGACTGTTCTTCTGGTTTTGGTGGGTATCCATTTGTAGATCTTTTGGAGCATGTAGAGGGTGTTAAAGCAGGAGGAGGAGATGGCATTAACTTGCTGGGTTATGGATAGTGAGGAGTCCCAGAGGAATCCTAGGTTGCGTGCGTGGTCGGTGGGAGTCGGAGCGGCTCTGAGAGTGGCAGGCCACCACGAGTCATCCAATGCGGAAGGGGTGGAGCCGAAGATGTGGGCTTCTGTCTTGTCGGAATTGAGTTTGCAGCAGCTACTCTTCATCCATTTGGCGATGGCCTTCATTCCTTCATGGAGGTAGGTCTTTGTGGAGTCCTTGGTGAGGGAGAGGATCAGCCGGATGTCGTTGGCATATGAGATGATGTTGAGGTTGTGGGATTGGGCGATGTTAGCGAGCGGGTCTATGTAGACTTTGAAGAGGGTCGGGCTGAGGGATGAACCCTGGGGTAAGCCGCAGATGATTTCAGTGGTCTCCAAGCGGAATGGGTGGAGGTGGACTCTCTGGGTTCTGCAAGTGAGATAGGAGGTGACCCAGTCCAGGGATCTGTTGCAGATTCCTGCATTGCTGAGGCGTGAGCATAGGGTGTGGTGGCAGACAGTGCTGAATGCGGTTGAGAGGTCCAGGAGGATGAGGGCCGGGCTTTCACAGTTGTCCAGTATGGTGCTGATGTCGTCGGTGGCGGCAATGAGGCAGTTTTTGTACTGTGGTTGCTGTGGAATCCGGATTTGGAAGGGTCCAGGGTGCAGTTCTCCTCGAGGAAGTGGGTTAGTTGTCTGTTGACAGCCTTCTCGATGAGTTTTACCAGGAAGGGGAGCAGGGAGATAGGTCGGAAGTTCTTGAGGTCTTTTGGGTCCACCTTGGGTTTTTTGAGGAGGGCGTTGATCTGGGCGTGCTTCCAGCTCTCCGGGAGATGGTGGACTCAAAGGAGCTGTTAATGATCTTCCGTAGTTGGGGTGCAATGACAGAGCTTGTTTTGTTGAGGACGTGGTGAGGGCAGGGGTCAGATGGAGAGGCGGAGTGGATGGTGTTCATGATTTTGATGGTGTTGTTGTCGTTGATGGGGGTCCAGGAAAGCAAGAGGTTGGTGAGAGGTGAATCGGAGGTGTTGGTGGTTGCCGGGGGGAACCTGGGTGCTGAAGCAGTCGTGGATGTCTGCAATCTTGTGGTGGAAGTAGGAGGCTAGGAGTCGCAGAGGTCTTGGGATGGTGGGATGTCATTGGAGCTGGGGTTGGAGAGTTCCTTCAAGATGCTCAAGAGCTCCTTGAGGCTGTGTGTGTTGTTGTTGATTCGGTCTTTGAAGGAGATTCTCTTGAATGAGTTAGTGGTGTCTGCAGATGGCGTTTTCGAAGGCTGTGTGGTTGCACAGAGTCTGATCTTGGCACCACTTTCATTTGAATCTTCGGCAGGTTTGCTTAGACTCATGGAGGTCAGCGGTAAACCAAAATGCCGTCTGTTGGAGGGATTCTTGATTGGGGTGAGAGCATTGGCACAAGTGTCGACCCATTGCCTGAAGTTGCGGGCAGCTGCATCAGTGTTGGTGGTATCGATGGGTGGGTTCTGGGAGAGGGTCGCGATAAGTTGGTCTTCAGTGACCTTGTTCCAACTGAGGTGTGGGATCCTTTGTGGGTGGTGGTGTGTTGTGGGTTTCTTGAGAAGTGGATGCAGCGATGGTCTGTCCAGTGGAGATCGGTTGTGTGGCTGAAGTGGACATGATTGCTGGCAGAGAAATTAGGGTTGAGTGTGTGTCCTGCGGAGTGGGTAGGTGTCATGACGAGCTGCTTGAGACCGAGGTTCGAGAGGTTGTCAAGCAGGGTGGCTGTGTTGTGTTTGGTGTTCTCGAGGCGGTTGATGTTGAGTTAATTTAGTGACTTTTGGTGTTCACTCTGACAAGATAATATTATAATTCCTTCGGGGGCATCCGCCCACAACAAGTAATAACCTAGTTTCTTCCATTGCAGCACAATCTAACAGTGGTTCACATTCAGTAAAAAAACTATAAAGTCCTAGATTTACGAGAAAAGGACGGAGCAAGACGCTGCGCCAAATTTGGCAGCACTGCACTCTGCCATTTTCAAAACACAGGGATGCACCATATGTTATAGAACATGGCACACCCCTGTGTTGCCCCTTGCGTCAGTGCTAAATTTGCTGCCAAGTGCAAACACAGCCACCCTTGCACTATGGTGCAAGGATGGCTGCGCTGTGGGGGAGATTGATTTTGTGCAGAAAGGGACACTTTCCTGCACAAAAACAATCTTCAATTGCCTTTTGCTCTTTATACATGTGCTGCAGAATGCAGCTCATAATGAAAGAGCAGAAAACAAGGAGAAATGAAAGTATTCCTTCTCATTGTGCCAAGGTAATGCCTCCCCAGGGGTGGTGTTAGATTTTGGCACTGTTTCAAATTTTACGAAAACTCGTAAGTCTGGGGCAGCATCAAAATGCAATGGGTGTTGCTGTGACACGCCCACAGCAACATCCACTTCCACTTCCACGCAAAGTGCTGCATGTGAAGGGGCTGTATTTACAAGGTGGCGTTGAGGCATAAAAAGTGGCTTGACTCCACCTTGTAAACAGCGGCGGCTCATCAGCTACGGCGTAGTGTCACCCCCCAACCCCCCAGCCAGCAGCAGCCACCTCAAGCCTTTAACAATAAAATAATAATGAACTGCTATTATTATTGTTTTATTGCTAAAGGGGTGGGGTCATGGGGTAAGTGCGCAGCACCCCCTCAGTGCGCATGTAGGTTTTGCCAGCCGTCTCAGGCCGGCCAAACACACAGGCACTTTGTGCTCTCTCCAGCCCGTCACTGTGATGCAAGGCTGGAGAGTAGGCACAGGCTTCCAGTTTGCCATGGAGAGCCCATCGAGGGTGCTCCAAACACTCCTAACGCTGCTTTCATGCAGCGCTCGGATTGGCCACAGGGAAGGCTGGGAGTTTGTGCCTCCAATGACCAGGAAGAAGGAGCGGTGGTGAGGCAGGTGAACAGGTGAGCTGTTTTTTTTTTTTTATTTAATGCTTATTTTGCCCATCGGCCACCCCCACCCTGGGCGCCACCCATCCCTTCACCAGGCAGTGAGCCACAACTGCTTGTAATTATGGCGCAGTGCACAGCACCCCTGGAGTGTCACTAAGAGTTACGTTCCGGTGCCGATAAGGCCTTGTAAATCTGGTCCATAAAGTTCATAAAGTTTACCCAGTATGTAGTTTTTAGGAATGTTGCATACTTGTATACCCTATAAGTATAGAAAGGCCAAAGCAATATAAGAAAATACAATGTGATGTCCAAAAATAACGCACTGGGAAAAGGCAAATTCCCAATGCTGTCAATAGTTACTGTGACCCTGAAACTTCTGAGTAGACATTTTTGCTTTTTGGATAACCAGTTCAAGAGAATCCTCATAAGCCTAAAACAGTTATAGAGATGCCCCAGCTAAATTAAACAATGAAGAAATGTATAAAAAATAAATAGGTTTCATTACTTACCTGCAGCCTGGTCTTTTCTGCTCTAGTTTTGCTTACGTACTTTTCCTGCTGCCTGTCCCAAGTTAGGTATCAATGAAAGAGCAACAGTAGATTTGCATAATTAATGCAATTATTGCATTTGCACACAAAGCAATGACACATGCAATCTTTTTATGTATGTACGACTTTACTGTTCTGTTTGTATGCTTGAGCAATGTTGTGACTGTTCCTTTTCTCCAGTGTCATCTGCCTTTTACCTTCTTGCCCTAGTTGGATGACAAATACAAATAACAGATCACATTTTCTCTGAAAATGTTGTTATTCTGCCTCTTTCCAAGCAATCGAAATATAAGTGTATTCAGATGCTGATGCAGATATGCTAATTAGAAATTATTAATGAATGTTTATGCTTTTTGATTAACAAGGAGTTGTTAGGAAAACTAAAGATAGGGAAATTAATGTGCATGTTTGAAAATGTGCCCATGGAGAGTGACAGCTAGAATATACGAACTTGTACTAAAATGATTAAAAACAGTGAAATTATGGAAAAGAGTAATAATAATGTAGTAACATGTCATATTGAGATGTATAACGTGTGTTTTGCATTATATTGTAGAGTTAACTTAGCCGAAGTTGTGGCCTAGTTACCAGGCCTCAGGCAGAAGCTGAATGTCTAGCGCACTGCAGAGAAGCTGGTGCGTTGAACTGTCCATGAACTGCGTATGTTAATAAAATCTGCTTAGCTAGAATTTTCTGCAATGTACCGATGAACAGATGAGGGACTCAAGTATGAAACAATTTTGGTGTAAGACAGACTCGATGTACCTTCCCGGAACTTGAACAATAGAAGCACTGACTGGAGAAGAAGATGCAACATTTTGTATACCTGATGAGCCGGATGATGAGGATATAGTACAGTGAACCAATCAACAAACTGAGAACGACGTAATATTAGAATTCATTGATTTAAAAAATTTAAGTTATTGGTTAGGGTAATAACTGGTGATTGACTGACTAATTAGGAATTAGGGGGATCGACTGGAAAACCTTAATAAAAAGTCATGACAAAGGGCAAAAACTTAAGAAGATGAGAGGGGAGAACTGATGCAGATATTAGATGTCAGAAGATGTGATTCGAGATTCTGTCATTGGGCTCATGCTCTTGAGAGTCTGATGTGTTGCTGATCGATTGATGACCTGAAGACGAAGACTGACTTTGTTGCTGATCCAGTCTGTGGATACGTATCTATGACAATGTGACTGTTAATTTTTTGTGCCTTTCTTTCTAATTACCAACTGCTTTGTTTGAGTACGTTTTTCTTTTAGCTAGATGTTTTCTAAATTCATGTTCTAAATTGTTTTCGCATGAAGTCCCACATGCTAATGCTAATCTGGGTTAGGTAAGGATCCTTTGGGTGATGCTGACAGTGACAAATAATTGACAAACTGATTGCTGAACTCTGCTATTAATGTCGATATATTCATCTTTGTTGGCTTATGCTGAAGCATTCGAGCATATGTTTTATCAAGTTCTGTTGGAAAATGGGTTATTGGTAAGGACAGGTAAGTACCTACACTTAGCAATAGGCCACTAACCTCCACTTAGATCCAGTTAGGTATCGGTAAATTAATCCTAGCTCAACCCTTGGTAGCTTGGCAACGAGCGACAAGGCTTAACTTAAGAGACAAAGCGTAAAGATTTCAAATATCACAAAACAGTTATTAAATAAAATTCAGGAAACAGTTTAAAAATCCAAAATCAATTTATAACAATAGGAAATATTTTAGCTTTAAAATGACACCAAAATGTATAAAATCAGATAAGAGTTACCGGATATATGAATTTTTGAAGAATTAATGCTTTCTAGCGCATAGAAGCAAAAAGCACCGATCTGGTCATCTGGTCGCACCTCGACCGGGGTAAAGTCAAAGTTTAAGGCTGTCCGCAATGGAGCCCGGCTGGGCTACAGCCCGCGCGAGGCTCTGGTCAAAAGTTTACCTTAGGACTTAGTCGTTTTTCTGGAGATTTTCTTCAGCGGGACGAACCTGCCAGTCCAATCCGACCTCCTGGAACTCTTCCTCGGACACATGTCGGAGGAGCCCTCGGTGGAGATTTTTACCTTCGAACTGAGTCATTTTTTTGAGGTGAAAATACTTGCACTGGGGCAAACCTGAATCTTGATCCGACGTCCTGGGAGCCCTCGTCAGATACACTGCCTGGGAGGTCCCGTTCAACTTCCTACGTTCGGACTTAGTCACTTTTTTGGAGGTTTTCTTCACCGGGACGAACCTGCAAGTCAGGCCGGGTCACAGTTGAGGCAAGCCGGCTAGAGTTGCAGCGGCGTGTCAGTCCCTCTATGGAGCTTTTTTCAACAAGTCCTCCAAAGTTCTCCAAACTTCTGGATCTTCTTCCAGATGTTCTTTTAAGGTTCTTTTGAGGTCCACAGTTCACCCCAAGGTTCCAGAAGCTCTGAGATGCATTTTGAGGGTGCGGACTACAACTCCCAGAATGCAACTGATGCACACTCCTTTTTGGCCACTGGACAGTGGTCAGCTGGTTGGTTTCTTCAGGTGCAGAGGACTCCGGTTAGCAAGTTTTCACCTGTAGCAAACAGGGAGTCCCTCATTGAACCAGTGGAAGCCCAGCAAAGTCCTTCTTGGGGTGAAGCCCAAGTGTGCAGTTGGTGCAGGTCTCCAGAGTGCGGTGTCCAGGAGCAGGCCAGGGGTCCAGCAGGGAAGTCCTTCTTCTTCTGTAGTTCTTCCTTGTTGGAATCTGATCGAGATCTGGTAGGGAACTGAGGTGTGGGTGCAGGTTTGCCAGTTTTATCCTTGCTCCTGGGTGATAAACACAGGAGTCCTGGTTCTCCAATCAGTGGTAGGGTCCTTCCCCCTGTGATGACCACTTCCTGGGAAGTGTGGAAAAAATCAATCCCAGGGAGCAACATTCCTCAAAAATGCATCATGGCTGAAAGTGATTTTTGGAGGTTACATTTGGCTGAGCCCACCCACTGGTGTGGCTAAAAATCCTAAACACACCCCTCTCCTGCCCTCTCCTAATCTAATCAAGGGGGCACCTAATTGTCTGGGTTTGCAGGATATGAGGGTGTTGCTGGGTTGCTCCAAATGTCCTTCCCTGCCTTTGAAGACCAGTTTGGCAGCCCTCCCCCCTTCCTGCTTCCCCATCTGCTGAGGGAAGATCTCCTCCCCCAGGCAAATCTCTTTGTGTTGAGCCAGGCCACTTCACACCTCATCAAGGCACCCTGGCCGGGCTGCCAGAAGCTGGCCAAATAGAGCAAAGCAGCAAAAACACTGCAGGGCTGAAGTTGGCAGCATTTCAGGTAAAGTTTAAAACTTACCTGAACGAGTTATATTAAATCCAACAACTGGAAGTTATAGGATTTATTATAACAATTAATTTGATACCAAACGTGTTGTATCTGTTACCTAAGGGGACTTTTAAAATTAAATAAAAGTCTCCCCATTCCAGTCTATGGAGGCCATTCACTACAATGAGGGAAAGCGAATTTGGCTGTTTTACCTCACCAGGGCTTATAAAACTTTTTTATAAGGTCCCTGCTTATAGGTACATAGCACCCAGCCCTAGAGGTACATAGGGCAGACCTTAGGGGTGCCTTATATGCAAAAATAAGGTAGTTTAAGGCTTTGGAACTACTTTTAATTCAAATTTGCATGTAACTTTAATTTAAAATCAGCCAGCAAGGCAGGCCTGCCTTTACTGTAAAATGACACTGGGCACCTCAGCAGTGCACCTATGGGTGCACTACCTATGCTGGGGTCCCTAAACCTATATGCCCTACCATATACTAGGGACTTATAGGTAGGTTGAATTAGCCAGTTATAATCAGCCTAATTGGCATACTGATTTTACACAGAGCACAGGCTCGGGGAGTGGTTAGCAGTACCCAGGGCACCATCAGAGTCAGGAAAACACCAGCAAAAAGTGAAAAATGGGGGCAAAAAGTTAGGGGGCCCCTGCAATCAACCCTGTTTTCTCACAAGTTCTGATTAGATTATGTTATTGGTGGTCATTAATGGATTAGCTACGAGATAATTGAATAAAGTTTTAATTAATCAATAGACTAGTGTTGTAACAAATAGGGAAATAAAATTATTAAATCATATATTCAGTTGTGGTTATTCATGAAATGTTGATCTATTGTTTCATGATTAATGATTCTCTTGGTTATTGATTGACATCATTGATAATTGATGTTCATCGATTACTACATACCTAGGATACTCCATGCGATCCAAAAGGTTCATCGGCCATTACACGTTCTCTTGTTAGTTTACTTACTAAGGACCAAGCACACTAGCAGTTTTTGGTTGCATCTTGATGGTTAGTTTCCTTGGAGAACTAGTTATGTGGTGATTGATAGTTATGGTAGTAGTTTAAATTAGGGTTAGTTATTCATTTTATGAGATTTTTGTTTTCAGAAATGACAATTGTATGAAAAATGATGTCCCCTTAAGCCCAGAAATGACTTTCCCAGATCCTGGATCCCGCTAATAAAGATGGGTATGTTCTCGGCGTCTTTGTGATAGTGTGAAAGTGGTAGGTTGCGCTTGCAAAGGCTTATGCATATCGCAGGTGAATTGTGATGTAGGTGAGGGAAGTAGGGAGTCTGCGTACTCCAGTTGAGGTTTAATAGGAGTGTAAGCACTCTGCAGTATGAGAGTAGGGAAGTCGTCGAACTTCATATGTGTGTGGCGCTTTGTGCTAAAAAATTGTCCACGTGGTTGTTGGTAATGTACGTAGCCTGCGTGGTCTAAGACTCCGGAGTAGAGGAGACACTTGGTTATATATTGTAATCTGTCTGGTTTAGTAGGTTGATCGGGCGTGGTCAACAAGTCGGTGTGTAAGTTAAGTGAGTAAGAAAAATTTTCGACTGAGATTTGGTGAGTCCTATGTGCACCAGGACAGACCCATTGATCAGTTGAGAGTGAAATTTGCGGGTTAAATTTTGCTTGCGAATGTTGGAAACAAAGAAAGAGGAATAGCTGCATGAGCGAAAGTGCCATCAGTGAAAATCATAAGGTCTCTGAAGCGATTGTGTACCTTCCTGATTAAACCAGCTGATTTGTTTTTTAATTTTTGTTTTTTTGTTTAGTGCTCGTAATAATTTTGCAATAGTTTCATGTGAGTTGAAGATTAGGAGGACAAGCCACAAGACTTTGTCAGCCGCAGAGTGTGAGTGTGACGTCAGAGTGAGCCGCGCTGGGAAAGGTTGGTTATTAAGAAGAGTGTCAAGTGGATTGGCAGCCCTCCATTAGAGGCAGTTAGTTGATTAAGCGGGTGAAGGGAATCTTGGGAGTAAAAGTAATTTCCTAATTTAATCGAATAAATACAACAGAGAAAGATTACGTTTTTCAAAGCGTTTAGGAGTGCCACGAAGGGCGATAGTTACATTAAGGGAACAGTGGGGCGGCTGACCACACCGAAAAATTCTCTGGCATTTATTGTGATGGAGGAGCGTGGTATTGCGCCATGTCTTTGGTTAAAGCAGTGGTGCAAATTGACAGAGAAACACAGAGCTTTAGCATTTCCAGAGCATGGAATGTTCAATTTGAGAATTTTGGATCAGTTGCGAATGACACTATATGAGACAAAGCCACTTCCGAGACCAGCACAGTTTGAGGCTTTCGCGGTTTGGAAGCTCATAGCAAGACAACAGCAAGAAATGAAATTCCAGACGAGAATAAGGAAGGTAGAAAAGTCACTAGCAGAGGCAAGATGGGATTGGGAACAGAAAAAGTGGAGAACTGAGACATTGCAAGGTGTAAAATTATTTCCTGCAATTACAGAAGAAAACGAGACAGGAGAAACAGAGGATACTAGCAAGGGTGAAAAGAGTTCAGGGGGCAAAAAGAAGAAAAAGACCTATGTGGGAGAAGAAGACTCAGATATTGAGGATCTTATTACTCAGGTGTTGAGAGACTGACCTCCACCATATGCGGTGTAGGAGGGGGGTCCAAGTACTAGTTCTGCTCCAACTACCCCAGCCCAAGTGTTGGTGACAGCGGGACCAGTACAGATAGAAAATGGACAGGTACAAGGGGTAGTGCAGAGTACTCCTGTGAGAAAACAGGGCTGATTGCAGAGGCCCCCTAACTTTTTGCCCCCATTTTCCACTTTTTGTTGGTGTTTTCCTGACTCTGATGGTGCCCTGGGTACTGCTAACCAGTCCCAGGGCCTGTGCTCTGTGTAAAATGGATATGCAAATTAGGCTAATTATAATTGGCTAAGTTAACCTACCTATAAGTCCCTAGTATAGGGTAGGGCATGTAGGTTTAGGGACCACAGCATAGGTGCACTGCTGAGGTGCCCAGTGTCATTTTAAAGGCAGGCCTGCCTTGCTGGCTGCTTTTAAATTAAAGTTATATGCAAATTCGACTTTGGAATTAAAAGTAGTTCCAAAGTCTTAAACTACCTTATTTTTACATATGAGTCACCCCTAAGGTGTGCCCTATGTGCCCCTAGGGCTGGGTGCCATGTAACTATAAGCAGGGACTTTATAAAAATAGTTTTATAAGCCCTGGTGAGGTAAAAACAGCCAAATTCGTTTTTCCCTCATTGTAGTACATGGCCTTCACAGGCTAGAATGGGGAGACTTTATTTTAATTTTTAAAGTCTCCCTAAATGATGCATACCAAGAATTCGGTATCAAATTAATTGTTGTAATACATCCCACAACTTCCAGTTGTGGGATTTAATATAACTTGTTCAGGTAAAGAGTTTTAAACTTTACCTGAAAAGTTGCCAATTTCAGCCCTGCATTGTTTTTGCTGCTGTGCTCTGATTGGCCAGCCTCTAGCAGCTTGGCCAAGCTGCCTTGATGAGGTGTGAAGTGGCCTGGCTTCACACAAAGGAATGTGCTTGTGGGAAGGAATCTCCCCTCAGCAGATGGTGAGGCAGGAAGGGGGAGGGCTGCCAAACTGGTCTTCAAAGGCAGAGAAGGACATTTGGAGCAACCAGCAACACCCCCACATCCTGCAACCCCAGACAACTAGGTGTCCCCTTGATTAGATTAGGAGAGGGCAGGAGAGGGGTGTGTTTATGATTTTTAGCCACACCAGTAGGTGGGCTCAGCCAGATGTAACCTCCAAAAATCAGATTCAGCCATGATGGATTTTTAGAGAATGTTGCATCCTGGTATTGATTTTTGCCACACTTCCCAGGAAGTGGTCATCACAGGGGGAAGGACCCTGCACCTGATTGGAGAACCAGGACCCCCCTGCTTTTCACCCAGGAGCAAGGATAAAACTGGCAGACCTGCACCCACACCTCAGTTCCCTACCACATCCAACAAGGAAGAACGACAGAAGAAGAAGGACTGCCCTGCTGGACCCCTGGCCTGCACCTGGAACCTGCACTCAGAAGGACTGCATCAGCTGCACACCTGGGCTTCACCACAAGAAGGACTTTGCCTGGCTTCAACTGGTTCAAGGAGGGACTCCCTGTTTGCTACAGGTGAAAAATTGCTAACCAGAGTCCCCTGCACCAACTCCTGAACAAAGCGACCAGCTGACCACTGTCCAGTGGCCAAAAAGGAGTTTGTGCCAGGTGCATTCTGGGAGTTGTAGTCCGCACCCCCAAGGACCATCTCAGAACTTCTGGACCCTTGGGGTGAGCTGTGGACCTCAAAAGAACCTTAAAAGGACATCTGGGAGAAGCCCCAGAAGTTTGGACAACTTTTGTAAAAAAGCTCCATAGATGGACCGACCCGCCGCGGCAACTCTAGCCGGCTTGCCTCAACCGCGACCCGGCCTGATTTGCTGGATCGTCCCGGTAAAGAAAATCTCAGAAAAAGAGACTAAGGGGGTCATTCTAACCCTGGCGGTCCGCGACCGCCAGGGCTAAAATGACGGAAGCACCGCCAACAGGCTGGCGGTGCTTCCCTGCCCATTCTGACCGCTGCGGTAAAGCCGCGGTCAGAAAAGGGTTTCCCGCTGGATTTCCCCTGTCTGGGCTGAATCTCCTTAGCGGCGCTGCAAGCAGCGCCGCCATGGAGATTCCGACCCCCTTCCCGCCACCCTGTTTCTGGCGTTTTTTACCGCCAGGAACAGGATGGCGGGAACGGGTGTCGTGGGGCCCCTGGGGGCCCCTGCACTGCCCATGCCACTGGCATGGGCAGTGCAGGGGCCCCCTAACAGGGTCCCAGCATGATTTTCACTGTCTGCTTAGCAGACAGTGAAAATCGCGATGGGTGCAACTGCACCCGTCGCACCCCTGCAACACCGCCGGCTCCATTCGGAGCTGGCTTCTGGGTTGCAGGGCCTTTCCCGCTGGGCCGGCGGGTGCTCCCTTGGTGGGCGCCCGCCGGCCCAGCGGGAGAGCCAGAATGGCCTCCGCGGTCTTTTGACCGCGGAGTGGCCAAGTGGCGGTTCCCGCTTGGCGGGCGGCGACCGCCGCCCGCCAATGTAGGAATGACCCCCTAAGTCCGAAGGTAAAAAGTTGACCGGGACCTGCCAGCCAGCGTATCCGAGGAGGGCTCCATGGACGTCGGATCAAGATCCAGGTTTACCCCGGTCGAAGGATCTTCACCTCGAAAAAACGACTAAGTCCGAAGGCAAAAATCTCCACAGAGGATTCCAGCATCGCGTATCCGGAGAAGGGCTACAGGAGGTCGGATTGGACTGGCAGGTTCATCCCGCAGAAGAAAATCTTCGAAAAAAAGACTAAGGGGGTCATTCTGACTTTGGCGGGCGGCGGAGGCCGCCCGCCAAAGTCCCGCCGTCAGAATACCGCTGCGTGGTCAAAAGACCGCCGCAGTAATTCTGAGTTTCCCGCTGGGCGGGCGGGCGGGCGACCGCCAGAAGGCCGCCCGCCTGCCCAGCGGGAAACCCCCTTCCACGAGGATGCCAGCTCCGAATAGAGCCGGCGGAGTGGAAAGGGTGCGACGGGTGCAGTTGCACCCGTCGCGATTTTCAGTGTCTGCTATGACACTGGGCACTGCAGGGGCCCCCAGGGGCCCAACGACACCCGTTACCGCCAGCCAGGTTCTGGCGGTCAAAACCGCCAGAACCAGGCTGGCGGTAAGGGGGTCGGAATCCCCATGGAGGATTCCTCAGGCCAGGGGAAAACCGGCGGGAAACCGCCGGTTTCCCTTTTCTGACCGCGGCTTTACCGCCGCGGTCAGAATTGGCCTGGATGCACCGCCATCCTGTTGGCGGTGCATCCGCGGTCCCCGGCCCTGGCGGTCCATGACCGCCAGGGTCGGAATGACCCCCTAAGTGTGAAGGTAAACTTTTAACCGAGGCCTCCCGCGGCCTGTAGCCGAGCAGGGCTCCATCACGGTCAGCCTTCAACTTTGACTTTGCCCCGGTCGAGGTGCAACCAGATGACCCGATTGCTGCTTTTTGTTTCTAGGCGCTAAAAAAAATATAATTCTTTAAAAATTTATATCTCCGGTTCCCCATATCCGATTTTATTCGTTTCGGTGTCATTTTAAAGATAAAAATATAATCTATTTTTATAAATTGGTTTTGGATTTTTAAACTGTTTCCTGTGCTTTATTTAAATACTGTTTTGTGATATTTGAATGCTTTACACTCTGTCTCCTAAGTTAAGCCTTGACGCTCGTTGCCAAGCTACCAAGGGTTGAGCTGGGTTTAATTTACTGAGACCTAACTGGACCTAAGTGGAGGTTAGTGGCCTATTGCTAAGTGTAGGTACCTACCTGCCCTTACCAATAACCCATTTTCCAACAACTCCTAATGTAGTGACTACTTCAGTGGTCCAAGCGCAGATGCACCCTCCACCGATACAGAGAATTTATCCAGAGGTACCAATTCTTGAGACAACCTCAAACTTAGTGGTTCCTATGGAGGAAGTGGTTCAGAGGACAATGTTAGTTCAGACTGAGCTGACTCCAGAGTTGTTGCCTCAGGCACAGCCACAGGGTTTGCCGAAGTTCACACCAATGACAGGAACACAGTCAGACATGACACCAGTGATGAATCAGAGCATGGGAGTAGCCCTTCCACAAAATGCGGGTGTCAGAGCGGCACCAGATGCAATATCGTTGCCAATTACTGTTGGTCCAGCGGTACCATTGGTTGCATAGGATAAGTCGATTGCAGGAGTACAGGATGAAATGTCACGAAGCCTCATGAGGAGGTGTTGAGAGATCATGTGCAGGTAATATATCTATGGGTGAGACCTTTCATGGATGTAGACCATTAATGGATCTTAGTCTACTTGTTGCACTTCCAGATACGGTAAATGGCCTGAGTGCAAGTCAGAGTCGGAAGCTTTTGACACCACAAACTCCAGGTGCAGTGGTGCAACAGGTGCCATTGTCGAATGCAAGTAACATCTCGTTACAGGGATTGACAGTATAGCAATTAAATGAATGGTTGGATAGTTTGAATACTCCTCAAAACACATCCAAAGGTGAAGAGCAGATTAATAGTGCAAGATTGGCTACAGAGATAACGGAACTAGTCGAGTGATCAATGGGGGGAATAGGTTTGAATCCTATACAGAAGAAGAACTGAGATACTTGTGTCCAAAAATTACGAGCAAAGTGGGCAAGATACATCAGAAATTAGCAGATCTGGCAGATAAACATGAAATAGAAATTGAGAAAACAAAGCATTTGAAAAGGAGCTACAGGTTAGATTTCGAGGCAAAAGATTTTGAACACATGAGGTCAGTAGGGATGAAAGCGCACCCTACAGAATTGTTGCAGATGCTCAGATCTGGGGGGCATTAGAGAAGTAGGAAGGCAGATGGGCAAAGAAGAAGTATAAATGGAAACGAGATTCACAACAAGGGTCTGAGAGTGCTCAGAAAGAAAAGGATCCAGTAAACATTTTACCAATGAGGGACATTCCAGGAGGGCAATTCGTTCATGTACCCTGGCACAGGAGTGATATTTCTGTCATTCACAAATGATTATCCAAAATTGAGAGAGAAAACATTTGAGTGGTATCAGCAGACAGATAGATTTGTGAAGCTTTCGAAATGCCTGTGGAAAGACCTGAATACTCTATTGGATATAGGGGTTGCAACTGATTTGTGGGTTGAGTGTAAGAGAGCAGTGGATTAGCCCACGAGTGAACCGGAAAGGGATAGAGTTACAGGTGCACCATCATATTATTATAAGGTGATTGAGTTCCTGAAGACAACTATCTTGCCTAAAAATATTGATTGGCAGAGAATTGACAGGACAGTGCAGGAAGTAAAGGATCCGATACATGCCTATTATGAGAGGTTGCTGAAAGCGTTCAAGGAGTACAGTGGTAAGGAAGCGAATGAGCCAAAGGACATGCTGCACTTTGTGTTCAGGTTTGTAGAAGGGTTGAGACCTGAAATAGGTCAGATGATTAAGAGTCATTTGATTTGCTGGAAATCAAAGCTGATTGATGAGGTATTGCAGTATGAGACATACTGTAGTGATGAGATTGAGTTAAAGCAGAAAAAGCAGAAAGATACAGCAATGGTGATGAAAATTAAGGCAGCTCAAACAGGAGTGCAGGGAGCTTTAGTGCAACAGATGCCGCAGCAGCATGGAACTGTCATGTTCCAACCTCAGGTGAGAGGTAGAGGCCGTGGAGCTAATATGAATTGTGGTCCAGATTTAAATACTGTAGTGGTTCAGAATGATGTGCAAGGGATCTAAAAAGATGTTAGTGTGTCATCTGTGCGGAAACGTGGGACACTGGAAGCGGGAGTGTCCATTGATGGTGCAGGATGGTGTTCAGCAAAGTGGTTATGTCAATACATTTCAAACTGTGAAAGTACCCTAGAATGAGAGGACTTAATCCAAATTTTCAGAATCAAGTGCAGAATTTTCAACCCATGCAGCAGGTGCAAGTGCCGCGTGCACAAGTGACACAGTTGCAACCAATGCAGCATCAGGTTCCTATGGTACCTTGACAGCAAATGCAGATACCTCAAGCCCCGATGGAACAGCAACAGGTGATGCTTACTCAGCAGGTCACAGATCAGAGACAAGACAGAAGTAGCGACACAGTGCATCAATTCCCATTTCATAGTGAGAATAGAATAAACGATGAATGGATGTGTGAGAGTTCGGTTGAAGAGCCATGTATGCTTGCAGCATTCCTAGAGGTACATCAGAGAGGACCTTTTGTAAAAGGAAAGGCAATGGGTCATAGTGTCTCTTTTCTAGTGGACACAGGAGCTATACGATCTATGGTAAAAAGTGCAGAAGTTCCAAACTTACCTCTAACAGGCAGAACAGTTCAGGTTGTGGGAGTAGCAAACAGACAGTAGATAAATCTGATCACAGATCCAGTACAGGTTGAGATTGGCAACTTCCAGGGACTGCATAAGTTTGTAGTCTGTGACTTGAGTCCAGTATCCCTATTAGGTAGGAACTTGTTATGCAAAACCAAATGTTTGATTAGTTGCTCAACTAATGGAATAGAGGTTCAGATGCATAGTGATGATAAAGAAGAACAATCTCCTGAAACTGAGGCTGAAACTGTTAACAAAGAGTACCCGTTAATTGAGTTTTTCCCGATGTTTACTGTGAAAGAATTACATGCAGATTAGCAGATTACTTTGAAGCCAAATATAGTGTTTCCACAGCTTCCACAGTATAACATGGCACAAGATGTTCTGATGAAAGTGGAATAAATAATTGGAAATTCTCTGAAACAAGGGGTTTTGAAAGAAGTGTTGAGCAGTCATGTAATTCACCGATAATGGACGTAAGAAGCCGTGTAGGAAAGTGCGCATTGTGAAGGATTTGCAAAAAGTGAATAATATGGTGGTCAAGTGTTGTCCTGTAGTACCGAGCCCAGTAGTAATATTCGTTCAGATTCCATGCGATGCTGAGTGGTTCACAGTGGTTGATTTGTCACAAGCTTTCTTTTCTGTGCCTCTCCATGAGGATAGTCAGTTTCTTTTTTGTTTCAAATTCCTAGAGTCTACAGTTGGTGCAGGCTTCCTCAAGGGTACACGGAGTCACCGTATCTGTTTAATCAGATTTTGAAAAAGAATCTGGAGTCATTGGAATTACCATACCAATCCAGTCTAGTGCAGTACATTGATGATTTGCTGATCACATCCAAGACTAGGGGCAAGTGTAAGTATGACTCGATTGCCCTGTTGAATCATTTGGGGAAATTTGGACATAAGGTGTCACCTTTGAAGTTGCAGTATTGTCAGAAGTCAGTGAAATACTTGGGACACCAAATTGAGAAGGGGTCAAGGAGAATCTCCAGGGAGAGGATTACAATGATATTGCAGAGAAGTCCACCGACTTCACAGAGAGATGTCAGGATGTTTCTAGGAATGGTAGGTTATTGTCGTCAGTGGATTCCAAATTTTGCTGAGATTGTTAAACCATTGCAGCAGCTGACACATAAGGAGGTCACAGATCCCATTACACTAGATCATGACCAGATGAAAGCATTGACTGAGTTGAGAGAACGTTTGTGCAAAGCTCCAGCATTGGGAATGCCTGATTACACAAAGCCATTCACATTTTTTTGTCATGAACGTGATGCTTGTTCTATGTCTTTCTTGACATAGGTCCATGGAGGTGCTTATCGCCCATTAGCCTGTTTTTCAGCTACCTTAGACCCAGTTGCAGCAGCCTTACCAGGTTGTTTGCGCACGGTTGCCATAGTTGGTCAAAGCCTTTCTCAATGTGAGGGAGTAGTGATGGGATAGCCTCTAAAGGTAATGGTTCGGCACTCTGTTGAGATCTTACTGACAAGGATGAAAACACAGTATTTGACTGGTGCCAGCTTGACAAGGTATGAGACAAATGTAACATTGAAAAGATGTACAGTGCTGAACCCGGCAACATTACTTCCGAGTGATTCTGTTGAGATTGTAAAAGAGGAAGACATTGAGCATGATTGTATCGAGGTAACTGAGCTGTGTACAAAACCAAGACCTGATATCAGAGATACCCGATTGAAAGAAAATGACCATATTGTCTTTTTGATTGCTCATTTCTCAGAGATGGTACAGGGACATTGAGAGCAGGATATGCTGTATGCACAATCACAGGTACATTAGAAGCTTCCTTGTTTTGAGGTTTACATTCTGCACGAGTGAAGAATTGGTAGCTCTTACTAGGGCATGCCATTTTTCTGCGAGACTGAGAGTCACAATCTATACTGACAGTCAATATGGATTTGGAATTGTTCATGATTTTTGTCAATTGTGGGCACAAGTTGGTTTCCTGACCTCTACTGGTTCACCAGTAAGAAATGGTGACAGAATAAAAGAATTGCTATATGCAAGACAGTTACCTGAAGACATTTCCGTGGTAAAATGCAGTGTACTTCAAAAGACACAGGACTACATCTCACTGGCAAATGGATATGCGGATCAAGTCGCAAGATTTTGCGCATTGAACTACATATCGTTCAAAGACAAGTAGGAACTGATGTCAGAAGAAGATAACCAATGTACAAGTTTTGCATTGAAAGTGATCAATACTTTGGAAGAATTAAAAACACTGCAAGATAATGTTGACCAAGAAGAGAAACCACTCTGGTCCAAATTAAAATGTATCCAACGTCCTATTGAGATTTGGGTTTCCGAAGAGGGTGAGACGGTCCTGCCTAATAGTTTATTGTCACAAATGGCCCGTTCAAGATTGACTGGTTCAATCCCAAGTTTAGGCAGGCAGCAGAGGCAGTATGTCATCGCTGTATAATTTGTCAGCAGCTAAATGTGGGAAAAGGGACAGTGGTGAATTTGAGCCACATTGGAAGAGCAGGAGATCCATTCAGTAGAATGCAATTGGATTTCATTGAGATGCCTGCGTGTGGAGGTTTGAAGTACATGTGGGTGATTGTGTGTGTTTTTAGTCACTGGATTGAGGCATACTCTACAAGAAGGAATGACAGTCTTACAGTAGCAAAGTTGTTACTTAGGGAGTTGATACCACGTTTTGGGTTTCTGATCTCTATAGAATCAGATAGGCAAACTCACTTCAATAACAAGGTAATTAAACTCTTATGTGCAGCACTAAACATTGAGCAAAAGTTGCATTGTAGTTCCAGCCCTGAAGCATCAGGACTACTGGAACAGAGGAATGGTACTTTGAAATCAAGAACTGCAAAGAAGTGCACAGCTACGAATCTGAAATGGCCAAATGTATTGCCTTTGGTGCTAATGTTGATGAGAAATACACCTGACAGGAAGACAGGGCTGTCACCCCATTAGATTTTCATGGGCAGAGCAATGAGATTGCCAGAAGTTCCAGCCAATGCACTTGTAAATAGTACAGATGATATGGTGTTGGACTACTGCAAGGGTCTGGCTGATATGGTTCGCTTTTTCTCTCAGCAGGTGCAGGCCACCACCCTGCCACCCATCCATGATCCAAGGCACAATCTGAGAGCTGGTGACTGGGTTGTTGTCCGGAAACATTTGTGCAAGACGTGTTTAGAGCCATGCTGGAGAGGACCTTACCAGGTGGTCCTAGCAACCACGACATCTGTGAAGTGTGCAGCACTCCCAAACTGGATACACATGAGCCATACCAAGAGAGTGGTATGTCCACAGGATCATCAAAAGGTGTTGTTGAGAGTACCAACAACAGTGAAATACGTTGCCGCACCTGAACCAGAAAAGGAGCCAAGAGAGCCTGAAGAGGAATCAGAGCTTGTGGAAGATGGATCTATTACCTCTGTAAGAGGCGAAAGTGAAGAATTACAGGAGGGTGCGGAAGAATCTATCTCAATGGATACAGCAAGAGAGCCAAGCTCAGAAGAGGTTCTCCCAGAAGCAGACGGTGCTGAAAAGCAGACAGAGCAAGTGCCAGACCAATAGGGGGAAAGAGTCAAGACAGATCAAAGTCAAGGTAATCCAACTCCTCCTGAGCCCGTTGCAGGTCCATCAAGAGAAAACATCATCAAGAAAGAGAAAGAGAAGAGTCCAATCCAGAGAACAATACTAACAGAAGGATTGAGGAAAGGAGATCATTGGCCAGAGTTGCAAGTAGGGAAAAGAAAATAATTGTTCATAAATGAAACAATAGAGGAAGAAGTAGATACCACAAGAAAAGAAGAGTTGAGTGAAGGTGAATTAAGTGGTGATCGAAGGTTGAAAAGAAGGAGAATAGCAAGTCAATTTTATGCAGGTCCTGAATGGGCATATGCAACTACCAATGAATGGCAACACGAGTTCATGTCCCTTTATTTTGATAGAGAAGTTCTGAGTCAGTACTTTGATGTAACCTGAAGGTGAACAGAGAGCTGATTTGTTGAGTCACTCTGACAACCTAAAAGGGACTGCTGAAAAATAAACCGGAAGAGACATTGATAACCTGATTTGACATAAAACTGGATGTGACAAGCTGCTAATCGATTTTGATAAGGAAAAGGGTTCCTGGATGCGAAACTGAACTGCGAGAGAAGAATTTTTCCTTATTTTTGATTTTTACTGCACTATATAAAAGAGTCACTTCTGCTTTCTGATTCTTTACAGATCATGGCTGGGTTAAATAATCAAGGTAGAAATACTAGATGCTGTAGATATATGAGTGTTGGATTGGCAATTGTGTGTGGAATATTGTTTATTGTGATGATTGTGGGAATGTCTGTTCTTGATACGAAAAGAGCTGATCATACTTCTACTCGTGAAACTACTACACTAATGGCTTTGGAGAAGTTTAAGTTAGATGAGAAATACTTGCATGACTATACTAATGCTCAAGGAGAGCTTTCTTCTAACGTCTTCTATCGCTTGTTGAGTGACTATGTTGAAACAATGGATGCAAGGGATTGCCTTGTTTGTACGCAAATTCCTTTGTCAGTAGAGAAAGAAGTTACATATCACAGCTTACCATTAACATACGGAATGAGCTGTAGTTTGCTACTAACAAGGTTCTATAATCAAGTACATACAGTATTTTTATTCAAACCATGATGTTGTGTTTTCATTTGTTCCTATTATTAGATATCTGAGTAAAATAGCTAGAGAGCATGACATAGTCCCACTTAGAGGATTATTTGAGCCTACACTAACATTTGGAACAGCATACATGCACAATAATAAACTCACATGCTTGCTTACACCTTTAGAGAAGAGCTTCATAGGGCATACTGATGATAGGAGAAAGGCATTAAAAGACAAATTAGAAAAAGGTTTAGAGAAAAGGACTTACAGGAATGATTATGCTTACACCGCTATTAAAACGCAAGGGAAATTAGCATTAGATGCATTACATGTAGGGAAACTTTGTGTATATAGGCCAAAATCACGCACTGACACTTTATTTGTGGGGATGAGTGAATGTAGGCATGTGTTTTTGTTTCAGAGTAAGTGGACCTTAATCCTGAATGGTCACGACCCTGCCATTCCTGGAATTTATTATATTTGTGGATTGTATGCTTATTACCGTCTTCCCAGAGGAGGGTATGGAACATGTTATTTGGGGATAGTTTTCCCAAAGATTTATCAGATAGATGATTTGAAGAAGTTTCCGAAATTGACTGAATTACATCATAAGCGACAGAGGAGGGAAACCTCTTCTACAGTTGTGGGAGATATCTTTGGTACAGTGATTCCTTCAGTGGAAATCATCCTGAATTCCTTCAAGATACGAAAGTTGTCTACTATTGTGGATAACATGTTGACAAATTTTACAGGAGCAATACTCCTGATAGATAACGAATTAGCCGCAGATAGAGCTATGACGCTTCAAAATAGGCTTGCTTTAGACATTCTTTTAGTGAAAGATGGCGGAGTCTGTAAGATGATTAATTCTAGGCATTTTTATTCTTACATTCCTAACAATAATAAGAAGATAAGAGATTTACTTACTAATCTGACTGACTCGAGTAAGGATTTAAAGGTATTGAAAGAACAAGGTGTTTGGGAAAAGGTTGGAAAGGGATTTGCTTCAGTGGAAAATTGGCGTAGTCAAATTTGGAATGGGGTATTATTAAAAATCATACAGGGAATATTAATTGTGATTGCTTGCATATTAGGATTATGGGGTTCATAGAAATTATGTCAAAAGATTAAATTGAAAGGGTCTAAAAATAATCAGAGGAGGGACGAACGAAACAGGGAAAGAATCTATAGAGAAGACTTGAGGAGGAGACAGAATACAGAAGAAACTGAATTGTGAAATGTGATATAGAATGGTGTGATGACATATTTAGTCATCAGAGGAGGGACTGCTGATGCAGATATGCTAATTAGAAATAATTAATGAATGTTTATGCATTTTGATTAACAAGAAGTTGTTAGGAAAACTAAAAGTAGAGAAATTAATGTGCACGTTTGAAAATGTGCCCACGGGGAGTGACAGTTTATACAAACTTGTACTAAGATGATTAAAAATGTGTGAAATAATGGAAAAGAGTAATAATAATGTAGTAATATGTCATATTGAGATGTATAACGTGTGTTTTGCATTATATTGTAAAATTAACTTAGCCACGGTTGTGGCCTAGTTACCAGGCCTCAGACAGAAGCTGAATTTCTAGGGCACTGCAGAGAAGCTCATGCGTTGAACTATCCATGAACTGCGTATGTTAATAAAATCTGCTTAGCTAGAATTTTCTGCAATCTACTGACAAACAGGCCTAGAGTATGTAACAATTTCGGTGTAAGACAGAATCAATGTACTTTCCCAGGACTTGAACAATAGAAGCACTGACAGGAGAAGAAAATGCAACATTTTCGATACCTGATGAGCCGGATGATGAGGTCATCGTACAGTGAACCAATCAACGAACTGAGAACGGCATAATATTAGAATTCATTGATTTGAAAAATTAAAGTTATTGGTTAGGATAATAACTGGTGATTGACTGACCAATTAGGAATTAGGGGGATGGACTGGAAAACCTTAATAAAAAGTCAAGACAAAGGGCAAAAACTTCAGAAGATGCGAGGGAAGAACTGATACAGATATTAGAAGTTGGAAGATGCGATTCGAGATTCTGTCATTGGTCTCATGCTATTGAGAGCCTGATGTGTTGCTGATCCATTCTGTGGATAGGTAGCTATGACAATGTGACTGTTAACCTTTTGTGCCTTTCTTTCCAGGTACCAACTGCGCTGTTTGAATACGTTTTTCTTTTAGCTAGATGTTTTCTAAATTCGTGTTCTAAATTGTTTTCACATGAAGTCCCACATGTTAATGCTAATCTGGGTTAGGTAAGGATCCTTTGGGTGACGCTGACAGTGACAAATGATTGATGAACTGATTCCTGAACTCTGCTATTAACCCCTTAGCTGCTGGGCCTTTTCCCACCAGTACTGAGCCCTTTTTGGCTATTTGGGGTAGTTCGCGCTTAGGCCTTCATAACTTTTTGTCCACATAAGCTAACCACGCCACATTTGCGTCCTTTTTTTCCAACATCTTAGGGATTCTAATGGTACCCAGAGTTTGTGGTTTCCCCTGGAGGAGACCAAGAAAATAGCGATAATACAGTGAAAATTTTGTTTTTTCCAAAAAAATGGGAAAAAGGGCTGCCGATGAAGGCTTGTGGTTTTTTCCCTGAAAATGCCATCAACAAGGGGTTTCTGTTGCTGAAATCACTATCTTCCCACCTTTCAGGAACAGGCAGACTTGAATCACATTTTTCAACACAAATTTGGCATTTTACTGGGACATACCCCATTTTTACTATTTTTGGTGCTTTCAGCCTCCTTCCAGTTAGTGACAGGAATGGGTGTGAAACCAATGCTGGATCCCGGAATGCTAAACATTTCAGAAAATTAGACAAAATTCTCATTTGTGTAGATCCTACAAGGTTTCCCTACAGAAAATAACAGCTGAAATAAAAAAATATTGAAATTGAGCTGAAAACAACAGCCATTTTTCTTTATGTTTTACTCTGTAACTTTTTCCTGCGATGTCAGATTTCCAAAAGCAATATACCGTTACGTCTGCTGGACTCTTCTGGTTGCGGGGATATAAAGGGCTTGTAGGTTCATCAAGAACCCTAGGTACCCAGAGCCAATAAATGAGCTGCACCCTGCAGTTGGTTTTCATTCTATACTGGGTATACAGCAATTCATTTGCTGAAATATGAAGAGTGAAAAATAGGTATCAGGAAAACCTTTGCATTTCCAAAATGGGCTCAAGTTAAGGTTTTGAGGAGCAGTGGTTATTTGCACATCTCTGAATTCCGGGGTGCCCATACTAGCATGTGAATTGCAGGGCATTTCTCAAATAGACGTCTTTTTTACACACTCTCTTCTATTTGGAAGGAAAAAATTGTAGAGAAAGATAAGGGGCAATAACACTTGTTTTGCAATTCTATGTTCCCCCAAGTCTACCGATAAAAATGATACCTCACTTGTGTGGGTAGGCCTAGCGACCGCAACAGGAAATGCCCCAAAACACAACGTGGACACATCCCATTTTTTTGATAGAAAACAGAGCTGTTTTTTGCAAAGTGCCTAGCTGTGGATTTTGCACTCTAGCTCAGCCGGCACCTAGGGAAACCTACCAACCCTATGCATTTTTTAAAACTAGAGACGTAGGGGAATCCAAGATGGGGTGACTTGTGGGGCTCTGACCAAGTTCTGTTACCCAGAATCCTTGCGCAAACCTCAAAACGTGGTTAAAAAAACACGTTTTCCTCTCATTTCGGTGACAGAAAGTTCTGGAATCTGAGAGGAGCCACAAATTTCCTTCCACCCAGCGTTCCCCCACGTCTCCCAATAAAAATGATACCTCACTTGTGTGGGTAGGCCTAGCGCCCGCGACAGGAGATGCCCCAAAACACAACATGGACACATCACATTTTTTGACAGAATACAGAGCTGTTTTTTGCAAAGTGCCTACCTGTAGATTTTGGCCTCTAGCTCAGCCGGCACATAGGGAACCTACCAAACCTGTGCATTTCTGAAAACTAGAGACCTAGGGGAATCCAAGATGGAGTGACTTGTGGGGCTCTGACCAGGTTCTGTTACTCAGAATCCTTTGCAAACCTCAAAAAGTGGCTAAAAAAACAAGTTTTCCTCACATTTTGGTGACAGAAAGTTCTGGAATCTGAGAGTAGCCACAAATTTCCTTCCGCCCAGCGTTCCCCCAAGTCTATCGATAAAAATGATACCTCACTTGTGTGGGTAGGCCTAGCGCCCGCAACAGGAAATGCCCCAAAACACAACGTGGACACATCCCATTTTTTTTACAGAAAACAGAGCTGTTTTTTCCAATGTGCCTAGCTGTGGATTTTGGCCTCTAGCTCAGCCGGCACCTAGGGAAACCTACCAACCCTATGCATTTTTGAAAACTAGAGACCTAGGGGAATCCAAGATGGGGTGACTTGTGGGGCTCTGACCAAGTTCTGTTACCCAGAATCCCTTGCAAACCTCAAAACGTGGTTAAAAAAACACATTTTCCTCTCATTTTTGGTGACAGAAAGTTCTGGAATCTGAGAGGAGCCACAGATTTCCTTCCACCCAGCGTTCCCCCACGTCTCCCAATAAAAATGATACCTCACTTGTGTGGGTAGGCCTAGCGCCCGCGACAGGAGATGCCCCAAAACACAACATGGACACATCACATTTTTTGACAGAATACAGAGCTGTTTTTTGCAAAGTGCCTACCTGTAGATTTTGGCCTCTAGCTCAGCCGGCACATAGGGAAACCTACCAAACCTGTGCATTTCTGAAAACTAGAGACCTAGGGGAATCCAAGATGGGGTGACTTGTGGGGCTCTGACCAGGTTCTGTTACCCAGAATCCTTTGCAAACCTCAAAAAGTGGCTAAAAAAACAAGTTTTCCTCACATTTCGGTGACAGAAAGTTCTGGAATCTGAGAGGAGCCAAAAATTTCCTTCCACCCAGCGTTCCCCCAAGTCTATCGATAAAAATGATACATCACTTGTGTGGGTAGGCCTAGCGCCCGCAACAGGAAATGCCCCAAAACACAACGTGGACACATCCCATTTTTTTGACAGAAAACAGAGCTGTTTTTTCCAAAGTGCCTAGCTGTGGATTTTGGCCTCTAGCTCAGCCGGCACCTAGGAAAACCTACCAACCCTATGCATTTTTGAAAACTAGAGACCTAGGGGAATCCAAGATGGGGTGACTTGTGGGGATCTGACCAAGTTCTGTTACCCAGAATCCTTTGCAAACCTCTAAACGTGGTTAAAAAAACACATTTTCCTCTCATTTTGGTGACAGAAAGTTCTGGAATCTGAGAGGAGCCACAGATTTCCTTCCACCCAGCGTTCCCCAAGTCTCCCGATAAAAATGATACCTCACTTGTGTGGGTAGGCCTTGCGCCCACGACAGGAGATGCCCCAAAACACAACGTGGACACATCACATTTTTTGACAGAATACAGAGCTGTTTTTTGCAAAGTGCCTACCTGTAGATTTTGGCCTCTAGCTCAGCCGGCACCTAGGGAAACCTACCAAACCTGTGCATTTTTGATAACTAGAGACCTAGGGGAATACAAGATGGGGTGACTTGTGGGGCTCTGACCAGGTTCTGTTACCCAGAATCCTTTGCAAACCTCAAAAAGTGGCTAAAAAAACAAGTTTTCCTCACATTTCGGTGAAAGAAAGTTCTGGAATCTGAGAGGAGCCACAAATTTCCTTCCACCCAGCGTTCCCCCAAGTCTACCGATAAAAATGATACCTCACTTGTGTGGGTAGGCCTAGCACCTGCAACAGGAAATGCCCCAAAACACAACGTGGACACATCCCATTTTTTTTTACAGAAAACAGAGCTGTTTTTTGCAAAGTGCCTAGCTGTGGATTTTGGTCTCTAGCTCAGCCGGCACCTAGGGAAACCTACCAACCCTATGCATTTTTGAAAACTAGAGACCTAGGGGAATCCAAGATGGGGTGACATGTGGGGCTCTGACCAAGTTCTGTTACCCAGAATCCTTTGCAAACCTCAAAACGTGGTTAAAAAAACACGTTTTCCTCTCATTTCGGTGACAGAAAGTTCGGGAATCTGAGAGGAGCCACAAATTTCCTTCCACCCAGCGTTCCCCCACGTCTCCCAATAAAAATGATACCTCACTTGTGTGGGTAGGCCTAGCGCCCGCGACAGGAGATGCCCCAAAACACAACATGGACACATCACATTTTTTGACAGAATACAGAGCTGTTTTTTGCAAAGTGCCTACCTGTAGATTTTGGCCTCTAGCTCAGCCGGCACATAGGGAACCTACCAAACCTGTGCATTTCTGAAAACAAGAGACCTAGGGGAATCCAAGATGGAGTGACTTGTGGGGCTCTGACCAGGTTCTGTTACTCAGAATCCTTTGCAAACCTCAAAAAGTGGCTAAAAAAACAAGTTTTCCTCACATTTTGGTGACAGAAAGTTCTGGAATCTGAGAGTAGCCACAAATTTCCTTCCGCCCAGCGTTCCCCCAAGTCTATCGATAAAAATGATACCTCACTTGTGTGGGTAGGCCTAGCGCCCGCAACAGGAAATGCCCCAAAACACAACGTGGACACATTCCATTTTTTTTACAGAAAACAGAGCTGTTTTTTCCAAAGTGCCTAGCTGTGGATTTTGGCCTCTAGCTCAGCCGGCACCTAGGGAAACCTACCAACCCTATGCATTTTTGAAAACTAGAGACCTAGGGGAATCCAAGATGGGGTGACTTGTGGGGCTCTGACCAAGTTCTGTTACCCAGAATCCCTTGCAAACCTCAACACGTGGTTAAAAAAACACATTTTCCTCTCATTTCGGTGACAGAAAGTTCTGGAATCTGAGAGGAGCCAAAAATTTCCTTCCACCCAGCGTTCCCCCAAGTCTATCGATAAAAATGATACATCACTTGTGTGGGTAGGCCTAGCGCCCGCAACAGGAAATGCCCCAAAACACAACGTGGACACATCCCATTTTTTTGACAGAAAACAGAGCTGTTTTTTCCAAAGTGCCTAGCTGTGGATTTTGGCCTCTAGCTCAGCCGGCACCTAGGGAAACCTACCAACCCTATGCATTTTTGAAAACTAGAGACCTAGGGGAATCCAAGATGGGGTGACTTGTGGGGATCTGACCAAGTTCTGTTACCCAGAATCCTTTGCAAACCTCTAAACGTGGTTAAAAAAACACATTTTCCTCTCATTTTGGTGACAGAAAGTTCTGGAATCTGAGAGGAGCCACAGATTTCCTTCCACCCAGCGTTCCCCAAGTCTCCCGATAAAAATGATACCTCACTTGTGTGGGTAGGCCTTGCGCCCACGACAGGAGATGCCCCAAAACACAACGTGGACACATCACATTTTTTGACAGAATACAGAGCTGTTTTTTGCAAAGTGCCTACCTGTAGATTTTGGCCTCTAGCTCAGCCGGCACGTAGGGAAACCTACCAAACCTGTGCATTTTTGATAACTAGAGACCTAGGGAAATACAAGATGGGGTGACTTGTGGGGCTCTGACCAGGTTCTGTTACCCAGAATCCTTTGCAAACCTCAAAAAGTGGCTAAAAAAACAAGTTTTCCTCACATTTCGGTGAAAGAAAGTTCTGGAATCTGAGAGGAGCCACAAATTTCCTTCCACCCAGCGTTCCCCCAAGTCTCCCGATAAAAATGATACCTCACTTGTGTGGGTAGGCCTAGTGCCCGCGACAGGAAATGCCCCAAAACACAACGTGGACACATCACATTTTTTGACAGAAAACAGAGCTGTTTTTTCCAAAGTGCCTACCTGTAGATTTTGGCCTCTAGCTCAGCCGGCACATAGGGAAACCTACCAAATCTGTGCATTTTTGAAAACTAGAGACCTAGGGGAATCCAAGATGGGGTGACTTGTGGGGCTCTAACCAGGTTCTGTTACCCAGAATCCCTTGCAAACCTCAAAACGTGGTTAAAAAAACACATTTTCCTCTCATTTTTGGTGACAGAAAGTTCTGGAATCTGAGAGGAGCCACAGATTTCCTTCCACCCAGCGTTCCCCCACGTCTCCCAATAAAAATGATACCTCACTTGTGTGGGTAGGCCTAGCGCCCGCGACAGGAGATGCCCCAAAACACAACATGGACACATCAAATTTTTTGACAGAATACAGAGCTGTTTTTTGCAAAGTGCCTACCTGTAGATTTTGGCCTCTAGCTCAGCCGGCACATAGGGAAACCTACCAAACCTGTGCATTTCTGAAAACTAGAGACCTAGGGGAATCCAAGATGGGGTGACTTGTGGGGCTCTGACCAGGTTCTGTTACCCAGAATCCTTTGCAAACCTCAAAAAGTGGCTAAAAAAACAAGTTTTCCTCACATTTCAGTGACAGAAAGTTCTGGAATCTGAGAGGAGCCAAAAATTTCCTTCCACCCAGCGTTCCCCCAAGTCTATCGATAAAAATGATACATCACTTGTGTGGGTAGGCCTAGCGCCCGCAACAGGAAATGCCCCAAAACACAACGTGGACACATCCCATTTTTTTGACAGAAAACAGAGCTGTTTTTTCCAAAGTGCCTAGCTGTGGATTTTGGCCTCTAGCTCAGCCGGCACCTAGGGAAACCTACCAACCCTATGCATTTTTGAAAACTAGAGACCTAGGGGAATCCAAGATGGGGTGACTTGTGGGGATCTGACCAAGTTCTGTTACCCAGAATCCTTTGCAAACCTCTAAACGTGGTTAAAAAAACACATTTTCCTCTCATTTTGGTGACAGAAAGTTCTGGAATCTGAGAGGAGCCACAGATTTCCTTCCACCCAGCGTTCCCCAAGTCTCCCGATAAAAATGATACCTCACTTGTGTGGGTAGGCCTTGCGCCCACGACAGGAGATGCCCCAAAACACAACGTGGACACATCACATTTTTTGACAGAATACAGAGCTGTTTTTTGCAAAGTGCCTACCTGTAGATTTTGGCCTCTAGCTCAGCCGGCACCTAGGGAAACCTACCAAACCTGTGCATTTTTGATAACTAGAGACCTAGGGAAATACAAGATGGGGTGACTTGTGGGGCTCTGACCAGGTTCTGTTACCCAGAATCCTTTGCAAACCTCAAAAAGTGGCTAAAAAAACAAGTTTTCCTCACATTTCGGTGAAAGAAAGTTCTGGAATCTGAGAGGAGCCACAAATTTCCTTCCACCCAGCGTTCCCCCAAGTCTCCCGATAAAAATGATACCTCACTTGTGTGGGTAGGCCTAGTGCCCGCGACAGGAAATGCCCCAAAACACAACGTGGACACATCACATTTTTTGACAGAAAACACAGCTGTTTTTTCCAAAGTGCCTACCTGTAGATTTTGGCCTCTAGCTCAGCCGGCACATAGGGAAACCTACCAAACCTGTGCATTTTTGAAAACTAGAGACCTAGGGGAATCCAAGATGGGGTGACTTGTGGGGCTCTGACCAGGTTCTGTTACCCAGAATCCTTTGCAAACCTCATAAAGTGGCTAAGAAAACAAGTTTTCCTCACATTTCGGTGACAGAAAGTTCTGGAATCTGAGAGGAGCCACAAATTTCCTTCCACCCAGCGTTCCCCCAAGTCTACCGATAAAAATGATACCTCACTTGTGTGGGTAGGCCTAGCGCCCGCGACAGGAAATGCCCCAAAACACAACGTGGACACATCACATTTTTTGACAGAATACAGAGCTGTTTTTTGCAAAGTGCCTACCTGTAGATTTTGGCCTCTAGCTCAGCCGGCACATAGGGAAACCTACCAAATCTGTGCATTTTTGAAAACTAGAGACCTAGGGGAATCCAAGATGGGGTGACTTGTGGGGCTCTAACCAGGTTCTGTTACCCAGAATCCTTTGCAAACCTCAAAAAGTGGCTAACAAAACAAGTTTTCCTCACATTATGGTGACAGAAAGTTCTGGAATCTGAGAGGAGCCACAAATTTCCTTCCACCCAGAGTTCCCCCAAGTCTCCTGATAAAAATGATACCTCACTTGTGTGGGTAGGCCTAGAGCCCGCGACAGGAAATGCCCCAAAACACAACGTGGACACATCAAATTTCTTCATAGAAAACAGTGCCTACCTGTGGATTTTGGCCTCTAGCTCAGCCGGCACCTGGGGAAACCTAGCAAACCAGCGCATTTTTGAAAACTAGAAACCCAGGGGAATCCAAGATGAGGTGACTTGTGGGGCTCTGACCAGGTTCTGTTACCCAGAATCCTTTGCAAACCTCAAAATGTGGCTAAAATAACACGTTTTCCTCACATTTCGGTGACAGAAAGTTCTGGAATCTGAGAGGAGCCACAAATTTCCTTCCACCCAGCGTTCCCCCAAGTCTCCCGATAAATATGATACCTCACTTGTGTGGGTAGGCCTGGTGCCCGCGACAGGAATAGATCACACAACGGTCAATGTTGGTCCTTACGTGAGGCAGCTGTTGACCCTGGGGTGATACATTCCTGACGCAGGCACTAGGTGTAGGCACTCAAGTGGGGTAGTGTTTTTATCAAGACAGGTGAGGAGTCACTGGGTGGTAGGAATTTTGTGGATCCCAGCATATTCCTGTAGTTTGTGTGACAGAAATGCGAGAAAAATAGAGTTTTTATTCAACATTTCAGCTTTGCAGGGTATTCTGGGTAAGAAAACTTTGGGGAATCCACACAAGTCACACCTCTGTTGACTCCCCCGAATGTCTAGTTTCCAGAAATGTTTGGGTTTAGTGTGTTTCTCTATATGGCCGCCGAATCCAGGACCAAAAACACAGGTGCCTGCCTTAAAAAAACAGTTTGTTTTGCCATAGATAATTTTGATGTCTCCACAGTACAATTTGGGTGGTGGAATTTGGGGCTGAACTAAATTGGGGAGCTCCCAAGAGAGCACTCTCTCTCTGCTTGCCGCCGCATTCACCTGCTCTCTGGGTTGGGCTAACCCACTATTACCCAGTTGCACAAACAGCTTGCGAAGGGACAGCAGGACTGTCCTCATCACCTCCCTCATAATGTACTGGAAGAGGAGTTATCGAATGGGACTCCTCCGACTGAAAAATCACTCCCAGAGTCTGCGCCATTGTCCTATCCCTCAGATGCTGTCTCAGTATCTGATGTCTGTCTCTGATCCTATGTCAGAGCGGTCCTCTATTACCCGAGTACAGGCAGCAGTCATCCATCAAGATGCCATCTCTGCTATTGGCTAAACTGTTGCTCTAAAACACTAGCCTACGTAGACAGTCACAAAATCAATGGTGTGTGTGAGATACGTGCAACAGTAGAGGCCACCTTACCTTGGCATCTTCCCTCAATCAGCACGTTCTTTCAAGACACTCAAAAAACACCTTGTCACATACCATTCGTCACAGTCTTTAGCACCTCCTGCGCCCAGTCCAACACTCATTATTGGTGCTCCCACTCCCTCCTCCTAGGATTCCCTCATTACCACCCAGCAAAATTGCCCTTCATCTCTCCATAGCCGCCGTCAACCCCGCACATACATTTCATTGGTATTATAGCGCAGGTAATGGCTGACTTTACTAATGTACTCAGCTATTTACATAAAATACAGATTTGATCTTTGCAGTAGGCATATAAACCTTCTGCGCTTCTTTATGGCACTAAAACTGCCACTAGACAAGTCTGACCCTTTCCCCCCAGGGAAACCACACACATATTGACAAAAGTGATATATATATGACAGCCAACCACCTGAAACTCAACTCAAGCAAAACCGAACTAATCCTCTTTGGCCCACACAAAAACACCTGGGACCCCTCATGGTGGCCCACCACGCTTGGCCCTGCACCCACCCCCGCCAACCACGCACGCAACCTCGGCATAATCCTAGACTCCTCCCTCTCGATGACCCAACAAATCAACGCTCTCACCTCCTCATGCTTCAACACACTCCGTATACTGAAAAAAACATTCAAATGGATCCCCACAGAGACCAGAAAAACTGTCACTCACGCACTCATCAGCAGCAGACTTGATTACGGAAACGCCCTCTACGCCGGCACCACTCTAAAACTCAAGCGCAAACTACACGCATCCAGAACTCAGCAGCACGACTCATCCTCGACCTCCCCGGACACAAACACATCTCTCCACACCTCAAATCCCTCCACTGGCTCCCCATTGACAAAAGGATCACCTTCAAGATCCTCATCCTCGCACACAAATCACTCCACAACACAGGCCCTGCCTATCTCAACGAGAGTCACCTTCCACACCCCTACACGAAACCTACGCTCAGCTGACCTCTCTCTCGCCTCTGTCCCCCGCATCAAACACACCACCACCAGGGGGCAGATCCTTCTCCTACCTTGCACCCAAAACCTGGAACGCCCACGCAACCCACCTTCGCAAGACCCAAAACCTACTTCTTTTCAGGAAGGGCCTCAAAACCTGGCTTTTCGAACAGTGAACCTCCCAGCCCCTTTCCCTCCCCCCACCCCTCCCCCCAGCGCCTTGAGACCCTCACGGGTGAGTAGCGCTTTATAAATCTCTTTGATTGATTGATATATATAGATCTATCTATATATATATATATATATCTCTACATAGATATATCTTTAGATATATCCATGTACATAGATATATCTACATAGATATATCTATATATATATAGATCTATATATAGTTCTATTTTTTTTTAGTTGTTGTATAGTTCCTTGGGGGCCAAAATGGCCCCCAGGGAAACCCTACAACATCTAAAAAAAAATGTTGCCCCCACAGGGGGTCACCCTGCCCACGGGCGACCCCCTGTCTTTTTATTTTATTTTATTCATTTTTTTTTTTTTAAATAAAATTTCCCCTGGGGGGGCACCTACTTTTTTTTTTTTTTTTAAATATGCCCTCGGGGGGAGGGGCGGCCCGTTTTCTGAGGGGGCCGACCCCCCCAAGTGAAATCCCTGGCGTCTAGTGGTGTTTCCTGGCCCCCGATCGCAGCACAGCTGCGATCGGGGGCCAGGAAGCAGTTTCAGAAAGCCTCATAAGAAAGGGGAGACTCTCCCCTTTCTTACGAGGCCTTTTGAAAGTTTTCCTGGCCTCCCGATCGCAGCTGTGCTGCGATCGGGGGGCCAGGAAACCTGAAAGTGTTTCCTGGCCCCTGATCTCAGCACAGCTGCGACCGGGAGCCAGGAAACACTTTCAGGAAGGCCTCGTAAGAAAGGGGAGAGTCTCCCCTTTCTTACGAGGCCTTCCCGAACGTAGGGAAGGCCGTTTTCCCCATTGAAGCAGGTAGCGGCCGCAAGGCTGCTTCCTGCTTTGATGGGGAAAACAACTTTGTAACGACAGCGCGCCTCGCGACGCGCTGACGTCCCAAAGGGGTGGGGGGGAGACACAGAAGCTTCCGTGTCTCCCAGGGAAAGGAAAAAATAAAAAATAAATCCTCGGGTGCGATGCACCCGAGGATTTATTAATACCCTTCCTGGTGTCGGCCACTGGTCGTGACCCGCACCAGCGAGGGAGTGTGGGCGTCGGCCACTAGCCGACGCCCGCACTAAAAAGGTTAATGTCGATATATTAATCTTTTCTGGCTTATGCTGAAGCATTCAAGAGTATGTTTTATCAAGTTCTGATTAGATTATGTTATTGGTGGTCATTAATGGATTAACCATGAGATAATTGAATAAAGTTTGAATTAATCAATGGACTAGTATTGTAACAAATAGGGAAATAAAATAATTAAAACGTATATTGAGTTGTGGTTATTCATGAAATGTTGATATATTGTCTCATGATTAATGATTCTCTTGGTGGTTATTGATTGACATAATTGATAATTGATGTTCATTGATTACTACATAGCTAGGATACTCCATGCAATCCAAAAGGTTCATCAGCCTATACGCATCCCCTTGTAAGTTTACTTACTAAGGACCAGGCTTGACAGCACAGAAAATGGGCCTAATTACGACCTTGGAGTATGGGATACTCCTTCACAAATGTGACGGATATCCCCCCACTGTTTTACAAATTCCATAGAATATAATGGAGCTTGTAACATGGCAGACGTGTCATCCGTCACTTTTGTGAGGGAGTGTTCCATCCACCACGGTCCCATGTGTCAATACAACCAAAGCATAAATAATAAAATCATTAAATACATTTACTACACTCATAACTTTGAGGAGCACTTTAAAATGTGAATGCTTTATAAATATTTGCTTTAAATACTGTCCGCATATTAAAAAAAACACAGGACAGATATATATTTGTGGATTTGACATTGCTCATGTATAACCAATTTCATCCTCCAACCAAGCTATGGTATTGCAAAGAATGGAGGACATTCCAATTAGAATTTTACCATCTCGGATCTCAAGTGAAGATCAATTAATCTATCAATTTAAATAAAAAGCTTTCCATTTCCTGAGGATGCTAGTATTTGAGTAATCGATGACTTTTTTCTGTTAATAAGGGTCTTATTTACAATCCCTGTGCACTGCTGGTGCATCACTTTTTGTGACGCACCAATGGTGTATAAAGCATGCACTTCTGTACAAGGCCACACATAGCCACTTTGCATGTCTTTTAACGGCCTTGTGGATATGGTGCAAGGCAATACAGCACAAATCACTGTGTTGCCTTATACTGTGCCAGGGAGGCATTTCATGGGCGTTGCAGTGGGTTTTCGGAGCAACACCCATGGGTTTTTTGTTCAAAAAGTTTTTTATTTATTATTTTTTGAAAACAGAGAAAAGCAATACAGAAATACAAACAGTATATATCCAACGCATAGTCGTTGAGATACTTCCAGTGCTGCTGTATAATGAATCCCTTGTTATAGTAGTCTGAATGGTTAAAGGGGGAAATGAAAAAGATAATTATATTTAGCGGGAAGGGAGAGGGGAAAATTGTTTCTCATATGGAAAAGTGGAGTAGAGGGAATGGGGATTCTGCTGGAAAATATGGGTTGTTGTACAATTTGATCGATGGAGTATTTAAGGATCGAGAATGTCTATTTCTGACTTTCCTGTAAAGCGGAAGCAAGGTATTGGTTCAAGGTGGTTTATTGGAAGAAAAGTGTTTGTCCAAAGAGCCCCATATGTGATGTGAATGTGATTTCCACTGAGAGTACTGGAGGGAAATATTATCGGCTCCACGGATTTGAGTTATCAAGTTTAACCAGGTTGCAAAAGTAGTATTATGCGTAGATTTTCAATTAATGGTAACCGATTTGACTGCAGTTATTAACCCCTTCGCTGCCAGGCCTTTTCCCCCTCCTGTGCCGAGCCTTTTTTTGGCCATTTGGAGCAGTTCGCGCTTAGGCCCTCATAACTTTTTGTTCACATAAGCTACCCACGCCAAATTTGAGTCCTTTTTTTCCAACATCCTAGGGATTCTAGAGGTACCCAGACTTTGTGGGTTCCCCAGAAGGAGGCCAAGAAATTAGCCAAAATACAGTGAAAATTTAGTTTTTTTCAAAAAAATCGGAAAAAGGGGAAGAAGGCTTGTGGTTTTTTCCCTGAAAAGGGCATCAACAAAGGGTTTGTGGTGCTAAAATCACCAGATTCCCAGCTTTCAGGAACAGGCAGACTTGAATCAGAAAACCCAATTTTTCAACACAATTTTGGCATTATACTGGACATACCCCATTTTTACGATTTATTGTGCTTTCAGCCTCCTTCCAGTCAGTGACAGAAATGGGCATGAAACCAACGCTGGATCCCAGAAACGGCAACATTTCTGAAAAGTAGACACAATTCTGAATTCAGCAAGGGATAATTTGTGTAGATCCTACAAGGGTTTCCTACAGAAAACAACAACTGAAAAAGAAAAATATTGAAATTGAGGTGAAAAAAACAGCAAATGTTCTCTATGTTTTACTCTGTAACTTTTTCCTGCAATGTCAGATTTTCGAAAGCAATATACTGTTACATCTGCTGGACTCCTCTGGTTGCGCAGATATATAGGACTTGTAGGTTCATCAAGAACCCTAGGTACCCAGAGCCAATAAATGAGCTGCACCCTGCAGTGCGTTTTCATTCTATACCTGGTATACAGCAATTCATTTGCTGAAATATAAAGAGTGAAAAAGAGCTATCAAGAAAACCTTTGTATTTCCCAAATGGGCACAAGATAAGGTGTTGAGGATCAGTGCTTATTTGCACATCTCTGAATTCCGGGGTGACCATACTAGCATGTGAATTACAGGGCATTTCTCAAATAGATGTCTTTTTAACACACTCTCTTATATTTGGAAGGAAAAAATGTAGAGAAAGACATGGGGCAATAACACTTGTTTTGCTAATCTATGTTCCCCCAAGTCTCCCGATAAAAATGATACCTCACTTGTGTGGGTAGGCCTAGCAGCCGCGACAGGAACCGCCCCATAACACAACGTGGACACATCCCATTTTTTTAAAGAAAACAGAGGTGTTTTTTGCAAAGTGCCTACCTGTAGATTTTGCCTCTAGCTCAGCCGGCACCTAGGGAAACCTACCAAACCTGTCCTTTTTTGAAAACTAGAGACCTAGGGGAATCCAAGATGGGGTGACTTGTGGGGCTCTGACCAGGTTCTGTTACCCAGAATCCTTTGCAAACCTCAAAATTTGGCTAAAAAAACACATTTTCCTCACATTTCGGTGACAGAAAATTCTGGAATCTGAGAGGAGCCACAAATTTCCTTCCACCCAGCGTTCCGCCAAGTCTCCCGATAAAAATGATACCTCACTTGTGTGGGTAGGCCTAGCGCCCGCGACAGGAAACACCCCAAAATGCAACGTGGACACATCACATTTTTTTAAAGAAAACAGAGGTGTTTTTTGCAAAGTGCCTACCTGTAGATTTTGGCCTCTAGCTCAGCCGGCACCTAGGGAAACCTACCAAACCTGTGCATTTTTTAAAACTAGAGACCTAGGGGAATCCAAGATGGGGTGACTTGTGGGGCTCTGACCAGGTTCTGTTACCCAGAATCCTTTGCAAACCTCAAATTTTGGCTAAAAAAACACATTTTCCTCACATTTCGGTGATGGAAAGTTCTGGAATCTGAGAGGAGCCACAAATTTCCTTCCACCCAGCGTTCCCCCACGTCTCCCGATAAAAATGATACCTCACTTGTGTGAGTACGCCTAGCGGCCGCGACAGGCAACGCCCCAGAACACAACGTGGACACAACCCATTTTTTGAAAGAAAACATAGGTGTTTTTTGCAAAGTGCCTACCTGTAGATTTTGGCCTCTAGCTCAGCTGGCACCTAGGGAAACCTACCAAACCTGTGCATTTTTTTAAACTAGAGACCTAGGGAAATCCAAGATGGGGTGACTTGTGGGGCTCTGACCAGGTTCTGTTACCCAGAATCCTTTGCAAACCTCAAAATCTGACTAAAAAAACACATTTTCCTCACATTTTGGTGACAGAAAGTTCTGGAATCTGAAAGGAGCCACAAATTTCCTTCCACCCAGCGTTCCCCCAAGTCTCCTGATAAAAATGGTCCCTCACTTGTGTGGGTAGGCCTAGTGCCCGTGACAGGAAATGCCCCAAAGCACAACGTGGACACATCCCATTTTTTGAAAGAAAACAGAGCTGTTTTTTGCAGAGTGCCTACCTGTAGATTTTGGCCTCTAGCTCAGCCGGCACCTAGGGAAACCTACCAAATCTGTGCATTTTTTAAAACTAGAGACCTAGGGGAATCCAAGATGGGGTGACTTGTGGGGCTCTGACCAGGTTCTGTTACCCAGAATCCTTTGCAAACCTCAGAATTTGGCTAAAAAAACACATTTTCCTCACATTTCGGTGACAGAAAGTTCTGGAATCTGAGAGGAGCCACAAATTTCCTTCCACCCAGCATTCCGCCAAGTCTCCCGATAAAAATGATACCTCACTTGTGTGGGTAGGCCTAGCGCCCGCGACAGGAAACACCCCAAAATGCAACGTGGACACATCACATTTTTTTAAAGAAAACAGAAGTGTTTTTTGCAAAGTGCCTACCTGTAGATTTTGGCCTCTAGCTCAGCCGGCACCTAGGGAAACCTACCAAACCTGTGCATTTTTTAAAACTAGAGACCTAGGGGAATCCAAGATGGGGTGACTTGTGGGGCTCTGACCAGGTTCTGTTACCCAGAATCCTTTGCAAACCTCAAATTGTGGCTAAAAAAACAAATTTTCCACACATTTCGGTGACAGAAAGTTCTGGAATCTGAGAGGAGCCACAAATTTCCTTCTACCCAGCGTTCCCCCACGTCTCCCGATAAAAATGATACCTCACTTGTGTGGGTACGCCTAGCGGCCGCGACATGAAGCACCCCAAAACACAACGTGGACACAACCCATTTTTTAAAAGAAAACATAGGTGTTTTTTGCAAAGTGCCTACCTGTAGATTTTGGCCTCTAGCTCAGCTGGCACCTAGGGAAACCTACCAAACCTGTGCATTTTTTAAAACTAGAGACCTAGGGAAATCCAAGATGGGGTGACATGTGGGGCTCTGACCAGGTTCTGTTACCCAGAATCCTTTGCAAACCTCAAAATTTGACTAAAAAAACACATTTTCCTCACATTTTGGTGACAGAAAGTTCTGGAATCTGAAAGGAGCCACAAATTTCCTTCCACCCAGCGTTCCCCCAAGTCTCCTGATAAAAATGGTCCCTCACTTGTGTGGGTAGGCCTAGCGCCCGTGACAGGAAAAGCCCCAAAGCACAACGTGGACACATCCCATTTTTTAAAAGAAAACAGAGCTGTTTTTTGCAAAGTCCCTACCTGTAGATTTTGGCCTCTAGCTCAGCCGGCACCTAGGGAAACCTACCAAATCTGTGCATTTTTTAAAACTAGAGACCTAGGGGAATCCAAGATGGGGTGACTTGTGGGGTTCTGACCAGCTTCTGTTACCCAGAATCCTTTGCAAATCTCAGAATTTGGCTAAAAAAACACATTTTCCTCACATTTCGGTGACAGAAAGTTCTGGAATCTGAGAGGAGCCACAAATGTCCTTCCACCCAGCGTTCCCCCAAGTCTCCCGATAAAAATGATACCTCACTTGTGTGGGTAGGCCTAGCGCCCGTGACAGGAAACGCCCCAAAACACAACGTGGACACATCCCATTTTTTTAAAGAAAACAGAGCTGTTTTTTGCAAAGTGCCTACCTGTAGATTTTGGCCTCTAGCTCAGCCGGCACCTAGGGAAACCTACCAAACCTGTGCATTTTTGAAAACAAGAGACCTAGGGGAATCCAAGATGGGGTGACTTGTGGGGCTCTGATCAGGTTCTCTTACCCAGAATCCTTTGCAAACCTCAAAATTTGGCTAAAAAAACACATTTTCCTCACATTTCGGTGACAGAAAGTTCTGGAATCTGAGAGGAGCCACAAATTTCCTTCCACCCAGCGTTCCCCCACGTCTCCCGATAAAAATGATACCTCACTTGTGTGGGTAGGCCTAGCACCCGCGACAGGAAACGCCCCAAAACGCAACGTGGACACATCACATTTTTTGAAAGAAAACAGAAGTGTTTTTTGCAAAGTGCCTACCTGTAGCTTTTGGCCTCTAGCTCAGCCGGCACCTAGGGAAACCTACCAAACCTGTGCATTTTTGAAAACTAGAGACCTAAGGGAATCCAAGATGGGGTGACTTGTGGGGCTCTGACCAGGTTCTGTTACCCAGAATCCTTTGCAAACCTCAAAATTTGGCTAAAAAAACACATTTTCCTCACATTTCGGTGACAGAAAGTTCTGGAATCTGAGAGGAGCAACAAATTTCCTTCCACTCAGTGTTCCCCCAAGTCTCCCGATAAAAATGATACCTCACTTGTGTGGGTAGGCCTAGCGCCCGCGACAGGAAACGCCCCAAAACACAACGTGGACACATCCCATTTTTTTAAAGAAAACAGAGCTGTTTTTTTCAAAGTCCCTACCTGTAGATTTTGGCCTCTAGCTCAGCCGGCACCTAGGGAAACCTACCAAACCTGTGCATTTTTGAAAACTAGAGACCTAGGGGAATCCAAGATGGGGTGACTTGTGGGGCTCTGATCAGGTTCTCTTACCCAGAATCCTTTGCAAACCTCAAAATTTGGCTAAAAAAACACATTTTCCTCACATTTCGGTGACGGAAAGTTCTGGAATCTGAGAGGAGCCACAAATTTGCTTCCACCCCCACGTCTCCCGATAAAAATGATACCTCACTTGTGTGGGTAGGCCTAGCGCCCGCGACAGGAAACGCCCCAAAACGCAACGTGGACACATCACATTTTTTGAAAGAAAACAGAAGTGTTTTTTGCAAAGTGCCTACCTGTAGCTTTTGGCCTCTAGCTCAGCCGGCACCTAGGGAAACCTACCAAACCTGTGCATTTTTGAAAACTAGAGACCTAAGGGAATCCAAGATGGGGTGACTTGTGGGGCTCTGACCAGGTTCTGTTACCCAGAATCCTTTGCAAACCTCAAAATGTGGCTAAAAAACACATTTTCCTCACATTTCGGTGACAGAAAGTTCTGGAATCTGAGAGGAGCAACAAATTTCCTTCCACCCAGTGTTCCCCCAAGTCTCCCGATAAAAATGATACCTCACTTGTGTGGGTAGGCCTAGCGGCCGCGACACAAGACGCCCCAAAACACAATGTGGACACATCTCATTTTTTGAAAGAAAACAGAGGTGTTTTTTGGAAAGAGCCTACCTGTAGATTATGGCCTCTAGCTCAGCCGGCACCTAGGGAAACCTACCAAACCTGTGCATTTTTTAAAACTAGAGACCTAGGGGAATCCAAGATGGGGTGACTTGTGGGGCTCTGACCAGGTTCTGTTACCCAGAATCCTTTGCAAACCTCAGAATTTGGCTAAAAAAAACAATTTTCCTCACATTTCGGTGACAGAAAGTTCTGGAATCTGAGAGGAGCCACAAATTTCCTTCCACCCAGCGTTCCCCCAAGTCTCGCGATAAAAATTATACCTCACTTGTGTGGGTAGGCCTAGCGCCTGCGACAGGAAACGCCCCAAAACACAACGTGGACACATCCCATTTTTTGACAGAAAACACAGCTGTTTTTTGCAAAGTGCCTACCTGTAGATTTTGGCCTCTAGCTCAGCCGGCACCTAGGGAAACCTACCAAACCTGTGCATTTTTTAAAAATAGAGACCTAGGGGAATCCAAGATGGGGTGACTTGTGGGGCTCTGACCAGGTTCTGTTACCCAGAATCCTTTGCAAACCTCAAAATTTGGCTAAAAAAACACATTTTCCTCACATTTCGGTGACAGAAAATTCTGGAATCTGAGAGGAGCCACAAATTTCCTTCCACCCAGCGTTCCGCCAAGTCTCCCGATAAAAATGATACCTCACTTGTGTGGGTAGGCCTAGCGCCCGCGACAGGAAACACCCCAAAATGCAACGTGGACACATCACATTTTTTTAAAGAAAACAGAGGTGTTTTTTGCAAAGTGCCTACCTGTAGATTTTGGCCTCTAGCTCAGCCGGCACCTAGGGAAACCTACCAAACCTGTGCATTTTTTAAAACTAGAGACCTAGGGGAATCCAAGATGGGGTGACTTGTGGGGCTCTGACCAGGTTCTGTTACCCAGAATCCTTTGCAAACCTCAAATTTTGGCTAAAAAAACACATTTTCCTCACATTTCGGTGATGGAAAGTTCTGGAATCTGAGAGGAGCCACAAATTTCCTTCCACCCAGCGTTCCCCCACGTCTCCCGATAAAAATGATACCTCACTTGTGTGAGTACGCCTAGCGGCCGCGACAGACAACGCCCCAGAACACAACGTGGACACAACGCATTTTTTGAAAGAAAACATAGGTGTTTTTTGCAAAGTGCCTACCTGTAGATTTTGGCCTCTAGCTCAGCTGGCACCTAGGGAAACCTACCAAACCTGTGCATTTTTTTAAACTAGAGACCTAGGGAAATCCAAGATGGGGTGACTTGTGGGGCTCTGACCAGGTTCTGTTACCCAGAATCCTTTGCAAACCTCAAAATCTGACTAAAAAAACACATTTTCCTCACATTTTGGTGACAGAAAGTTCTGGAATCTGAAAGGAGCCACAAATTTCCTTCCACCCAGCGTTCCCCCAAGTCTCCTGATAAAAATGGTCCCTCACTTGTGTGGGTAGGCCTAGTGCCCGTGACAGGAAATGCCCCAAAGCACAACGTGGACACATCCCATTTTTTGAAAGAAAACAGAGCTGTTTTTTGCAGAGTGCCTACCTGTAGATTTTGGCCTCTAGCTCAGCCGGCACCTAGGGAAACCTACCAAATCTGTGCATTTTTTAAAACTAGAGACCTAGGGGAATCCAAGATGGGGTGACTTGTGGGGCTCTGACCAGGTTCTGTTACCCAGAATCCTTTGCAAACCTCAGAATTTGGCTAAAAAAACACATTTTCCTCACATTTCGGTGACAGAAAGTTCTGGAATCTGAGAGGAGCCACAAATTTCCTTCCACCCAGCATTCCGCCAAGTCTCCCGATAAAAATGATACCTCACTTGTGTGGGTAGGCCTAGCGCCCGCGACAGGAAACACCCCAAAATGCAACGTGGACACATCACATTTTTTTAAAGAAAACAGAAGTGTTTTTTGCAAAGTGCCTACCTGTAGATTTTGGCATCTAGCTCAGCCGGCACCTAGGGAAACCTACCAAACCTGTGCATTTTTGAAAACTAGAGACCTAGGGGAATCCAAGATGGGGTGACTTGTGGGGCTCTGACCAGGTTCTGTTACCCAGAATCCTTTGCAAACCTCAAATTGTGGCTAAAAAAAAAAATTTTCCTCACATTTCGGTGACAGAAAGTTCTGGAATCTGAGAGGAGCCACAAATTTCCTTCTACCCAGCGTTCCCCCACGTCTCCCGATAAAAATGATACCTCACTTGTGTGGGTACGCCTAGCGGCCGCGACATGAAGCACCCCAAAACACAACGTGGACACAACCCATTTTTTAAAAGAAAACATAGGTGTTTTTTGCAAAGTGCCTACCTGTAGATTTTGGCCTCTAGCTCAGCTGGCACCTAGGGAAACCTACCAAACCTGTACATTTTTTAAAACTAGAGACCTAGGGAAATCCAAGATGGGGTGACATGTGGGGCTCTGACCAGGTTCTGTTACCCAGAATCCTTTGCAAACCTCAAAATTTGACTAAAAAAACACATTTTCCTCACATTTTGGTGACAGAAAGTTCTGGAATCTGAAAGGAGCCACAAATTTCCTTCCACACAGCGTTCCCCCAAGTCTCCTGATAAAAATGGTCCCTCACTTGTGTGGGTAGGCCTAGCGCCCGTGACAGGAAATGCCCCAAAGCACAACGTGGACACATCCCATTTTTTTAAAGAAAACAGAGCTGTTTTTTGCAAAGTCCCTACCTGTAGATTTTGGCCTCTAGCTCAGCCGGCACCTAGGGAAACCTACCAAATCTGTGCATTTTTTAAAACTAGAGACCTAGGGGAATCCAAGATGGGGTGACTTGTGGGGTTCTGACCAGCTTCTGTTACCCAGAATCCTTTGCAAATCTCAGAATTTGGCTAAAAAAACAAATTTTCCTCACATTTCGGTGACAGAAAGTTCTGGAATCTGAGAGGAGCCACAAATGTCCTTCCACCCAGCGTTCCCCCAAGTCTCCCGATAAAAATGATACCTCACTTGTGTGGGTAGGCCTAGCGCCCGTGACAGGAAACGCCCCAAAACACAACGTGGACACATCCCATTTTTTTAAAGAAAACAGAGCTGTTTTTTGCAAAGTGCCTACCTGTAGATTTTGGACTCTAGCTCAGCCGGCACCTAGGGAAACCTACCAAACCTGTGCATTTTTTAAAACAAGAGACTTAGGGGAATCCAAGATGGGGTGACTTGTGGGGCTCTGATCAGGTTCTCTTACCCAGAATCCTTTGCAAACCTCAAAATTTGGCTAAAAAAACACATTTTCCTCACATTTCGGTGACGGAAAGTTCTGGAATCTGAGAGGAGCCACACATTTCCTTCCACCCAGCGTTCCCCCACGTCTCCCGATAAAAATGATACCTCACTTGTGTGGGTAGGCCTAGCACCCGCGACAGGAAACGCCCCAAAACGCAACGTGGACACATCACATTTTTTGAAAGAAAACAGAAGTGTTTTTTGCAAAGTGCCTACCTGTAGCTTTTGGCCTCTAGCTCAGCCGGCACCTAGGGAAACCTACCAAACCTGTGCATTTTTGAAAACTAGAGACCTAAGGGAATCCAAGATGGAGTGACTTGTGGGGCTCTGACCAGGTTCTGTTACCCAGAATCCTTTGCAAACCTCAAAATTTGGCTAAAAAAACACATTTTCCTCACATTTCGGTGACAGAAAGTTCTGGAATCTGACAGGAGCAACAAATTTCCTTCCACTCAGTGTTCCCCCAAGTCTCCCGATAAAAATGATACCTCACTTGTGTGGGTAGGCCTAGCGCCCGCGACAGGAAACGCCCCAAAACACAACGTGGACACATCCCATTTTTTTAAAGAAAACAGAGCTGTTTTTTGCAAAGTCCCTACCTGTAGATGTTGGCCTCTAGCTCAGCCGGCACCTAGGGAAACCTACCAAACCTGTGCATTTTTGAAAACTAGAGACCTAGGGGAATCCAAGATGGGGTGACTTGTGGGGCTCTGATCAGGTTCTCTTACCCAGAATCCTTTGCAAACCTCAAAATTTGGCTAAAAAAACACATTTTCCTCACATTTCGGTGACGGAAAGTTCTGGAATCTGAGAGGAGCCACAAATTTGCTTCCACCCAGCGTTCCCCCAAGTCTCCCGATAAAAATGATACCTCACTTGTGTGGGTAGGCCTAGCGCCCGCGACAGGAAACGCCCCAAAACGCAACGTGGACACATCACATTTTTTTAAAGAAAACAGAAGTGTTTTTTGCAAAGTGCCTACCTGTAGCTTTTGGCCTCTAGCTCAGCCGGCACCTAGGGAAACCTACCAAACCTGTGCATGTTTGAAAACTAGAGACCTAAGGGAATCCAAGATGGGGTGACTTGTGGGGCTCTGACCAGGTTCTGTTACCCAGAATCCTTTGCAAACCTCAAAATGTGGCTAAAAAACACATTTTCCTCACATTTCGGTGACAGAAAGTTCTGGAATCTGAGAGGAGCAACAAATTTCCTTCCACCCAGTGTTCCCCCAAGTCTCCCGATAAAAATGATACCTCACTTGTGTGGGTAGGCCTAGCGGCCGCGACACGAAACGCCCCAAAACACAATGTGGACACATCTCATTTTTTGAAAGAAAACAGAGGTGTTTTTTGGAAAGAGCCTACCTGTAGATTATGGCCTCTAGCTCAGCCGGCACCTAGGGAAACCTACCAAACCTGTGCATTTTTTAAAACTAGAGACCTAGGGGAATCCAAGATGGGGTGACTTGTGGGGCTCTGACCAGGTTCTGTTACCCAGAATCCTTTGCAAACCTCAGAATTTGGCTAAAAAAACACATTTTCCTCACATTTTGGTGACAGAAAGTTCTGGAATCTGAGAGGAGCCACAAATTTCCTTCCACCCAGCGTTCCCCCAAGTCTCGCGATAAAAATTATACCTCACTTGTGTGGGTAGGCCTAGCGCCTGCGACAGGAAACGCCCCAAAACACAACGTGGACACATCCCATTTTTTGACAGAAAACACAGCTGTTTTTTGCAAAGTGCCTACCTGTAGATTTTGGCCTCTAGCTCAGCCGGCACCTAGGGAAACCTACCAAACCTGTGCATTTTTTAAAAATAGAGACCTAGGGGAATCCAAGATTGGGTGACTTGTGGGGCTCTGACCAGGTTCTGTTACCCAGAATCCTTTGCAAACCTCAGAATTTGGCTAAAAAAACAAATTTTCCTCACATTTCGGTGACAGAAAATTCTGGAATCTGAGAGGAGCCACAAATTTCCTTCCACCCAGCGTTCCGCCAAGTCTCCCGATAAAAATGATACCTCACTTGTGTGGGTAGGCCTAGCGCCCGCGACAGGAAACACCCCAAAATGCAACGTGGACACATCACATTTTTTTAAAGAAAACAGAGGTGTTTTTTGCAAAGTGCCTACCTGTAGATTTTGGCCTCTAGCTCAGCCGGCACCTAGGGAAACCTACCAAACCTGTGCATTTTTTAAAACTAGAGACCTAGGGGAATCCAAGATGGGGTGACTTGTGGGGCTCTGACCAGGTTCTGTTACCCAGAATCCTTTGCAAACCTCAAAATTTGGCTAAAAAAACACATTTTCCTCACATTTCGGTGATGGAAAGTTCTGGAATCTGAGAGGAGCCACAAATTTCCTTCCACCCAGCGTTCCCCCACGTCTCCCGATAAAAATGATACCTCACTTGTGTGAGTACGCCTAGCGGCCGCGACAGGCAACGCCCCAGAACACAACGTGGACACAACCCATTTTTTGAAAGAAAACATAGGTGTTTTTTGCAAAGTGCCTACCTGTAGATTTTGGCCTCTAGCTCAGCTGGCACCTAGGGAAACCTACCAAACCTGTGCATTTTTTTAAACTAGAGACCTAGGGAAATCCAAGATGGGGTGACTTGTGGGGCTCTGACCAGGTTCTGTTACCCAGAATCCTTTGCAAACCTCAAAATCTGACTAAAAAAACACATTTTCCTCACATTTTGGTGACAGAAAGTTCTGGAATCTGAAAGGAGCCACAAATTTCCTTCCACCCAGCGTTCCCCCAAGTCTCCTGATAAAAATGGTCCCTCACTTGTGTGGGTAGGCCTAGTGCCTGTGACAGGAAATGCCCCAAAGCACAACGTGGACACATCCCATTTTTTGAAAGAAAACAGAGCTGTTTTTTGCAGAGTGCCTACCTGTAGATTTTGGCCTCTAGCTCAGCCGGCACCTAGGGAAACCTACCAAATCTGTGCATTTTTTAAAACTAGAGACCTAGGGGAATCCAAGATGGGGTGACTTGTGGGGCTCTGACCAGGTTCTGTTACCCAGAATCCTTTGCAAACCTCAGAATTTGGCTAAAAAAACACATTTTCCTCACATTTCGGTGACAGAAAGTTCTGGAATCTGAGAGGAGCCACAAATTTCCTTCCACCCAGCATTCCGCCAAGTCTCCCGATAAAAATGATACCTCACTTGTGTGGGTAGGCCTAGCGCCCGCGACAGGAAACACCCCAAAATGCAACGTGGACACATCACATTTTTTTAAAGAAAACAGAAGTGTTTTTTGCAAAGTGCCTACCTGTAGATTTTGGCCTCTAGCTCAGCCGGCACCTAGGGAAACCTACCAAACCTGTGCATTTTTGAAAACTAGAGACCTAGGGGAATCCAAGATGGGGTGACTTGTGGGGCTCTGACCAGGTTCTGTTACCCAGAATCCTTTGCAAACCTCAAATTGTGGCTAAAAAAACAAATTTTCCTCACATTTCGGTGACAGAAAGTTCTGGAATCTGAGAGGAGCCACAAATTTCCTTCTACCCAGCGTTCCCCCACGTCTCCCGATAAAAATGATACCTCACTTGTGTGGGTACGCCTAGCGGCCGCGACATGAACCACCCCAAAACACAACGTGGACACAACCCATTTTTTAAAAGAAAACATAGGTGTTTTTTGCAAAGTGCCTACCTGTAGATTTTGGCCTCTAGCTCAGCTGGCACCTAGGGAAACCTACCAAACCTGTGCATTTTTTAAAACTAGAGACCTAGGGAAATCCAAGATGGGGTGACATGTGGGGCTCTGACCAGGTTCTGTTACCCAGAATCCTTTGCAAACCTCAAAATTTGACTAAAAAAACACATTTTCCTCACATTTTGGTGACAGAAAGTTCTGGAATCTGAAAGGAGCCACAAATTTCCTTCCACCCAGCGTTCCCCCAAGTCTCCTGATAAAAATGGTCCCTCACTTGTGTGGGTAGGCCTAGCGCCCGTGACAGGAAATGCCCCAAAGCACAACGTGGACACATCCCATTTTTTTAAAGAAAACAGAGCTGTTTTTTGCAAAGTCCCTACCTGTAGATTTTGGCCTCTAGCTCAGCCGGCACCTAGGGAAACCTACCAAATCTGTGCATTTTTTAAAACTAGAGACCTAGGGGAATCCAAGATGGGGTGACTTGTGGGGTTCTGACCAGCTTCTGTTACCCAGAATCCTTTGCAAATCTCAAAATTTGGCTAAAAAAACACATTTTCCTCACATTTCGGTGACAGAAAGTTCTGGAATCTGAGAGGAGCCACAAATGTCCTTCCACCCAGCGTTCCCCCAAGTCTCCCGATAAAAATGATACCTCACTTGTGTGGGTAGGCCTAGCGCCCGTGACAGGAAACGCCCCAAAACACAACGTGGACACATCCCATTTTTTTAAAGAAAACAGAGCTGTTTTTTGCAAAGTGCCTACCTGTAGATTTTGGCCTCTAGCTCAGCCGGCACCTAGGGAAACCTACCAAACCTGTGCATTTTTGAAAACAAGAGACCTAGGGGAATCCAAGATGGGGTGACTTGTGGGGCTCTGATCAGGTTCTCTTACCCAGAATCCTTTGCAAACCTCAAAATTTGGCTAAAAAAACACATTTTCCTCACATTTCGGTGACGGAAAGTTCTAGAATCTGAGAGGAGCCACAAATTTCCTTCCACCCAGCGTTCCCCCACGTCTCCCGATAAAAATGATACCTCACTTGTGTGGGTAGGCCTAGCACCCGCGACAGGAAACGCCCCAAAACGCAACGTGGACACATCACATTTTTTGAAAGAAAACAGAAGTGTTTTTTGCAAAGTGCCTACCTGTAGCTTTTGGCCTCTAGCTCAGCCGGCACCTAGGGAAACCTACCAAACCTGTGCATTTTTGAAAACTAGAGACCTAAGGGAATCCAAGATGGGGTGACTTGTGGGGCTCTGACCAGGTTCTGTTACCCAGAATCCTTTGCAAACCTCAAAATTTGGCTAAAAAAACACATTTTCCTCACATTTCGGTGACAGAAAGTTCTGGAATCTGAGAGGAGCAACAAATTTCCTTCCACTCAGTGTTCCCCCAAGTCTCCCGATAAAAATGATACCTCACTTGTGTGGGTAGGCCTAGCGCCCGCGACAGGAAACGCCCCAAAACACAACGTGGACACATCCCATTTTTTTAAAGAAAACAGAGCTGTTTTTTGCAAAGTCCCTACCTGTAGATTTTGGCCTCTAGCTCAGCCGGCACCTAGGGAAACCTACCAAACCTGTGCATTTTTGAAAACTAGAGACCTAGGGGAATCCAAGATGGGGTGACTTGTGGGGCTCTGATCAGGTTCTCTTACCCAGAATCCTTTGCAAACCTCAAAATTTGGCTAAAAAAACACATTTTCCTCACATTTCGGTGACGGAAAGTTCTGGAATCTGAGAGGAGCCACAAATTTGCTTCCACCCAGCGTTCCCCCACGTCTCCCGATAAAAATGATACCTCACTTGTGTGGGTAGGCCTAGCGCCCGCGACAGGAAACGCCCCAAAACGCAACGTGGACACATCACATTTTTTGAAAGAAAACAGAAGTGTTTTTTGCAAAGTGCCTACCTGTAGCTTTTGGCCTCTAGCTCAGCCGGCACCTAGGGAAACCTACCAAACCTGTGCATTTTTGAAAACTAGAGACCTAAGGGAATCCAAGATGGGGTGACTTGTGGGGCTCTGACCAGGTTCTGTTACCCAGAATCCTTTGCAAACCTCAAAATGTGGCTAAAAAACACATTTTCCTCACATTTCGGTGACAGAAAGTTCTGGAATCTGAGAGGAGCAACAAATTTCCTTCCACCCAGTGTTCCCCCAAGTCTCCCGATAAAAATGATACCTCACTTGTGTGGGTAGGCCTAGCGGCCGCGACACGAGACGCCCCAAAACACAATGTGGACACATCTCATTTTTTGAAAGAAAACAGAGGTGTTTTTTGGAAAGAGCCTACCTGTAGATTATGGCCTCTAGCTCAGCCGGCACCTAGGGAAACCTACCAAACCTGTGCATTTTTTAAAACTAGAGACCTAGGGGAATCCAAGATGGGGTGACTTGTGGGGCTCTGACCAGGTTCTGTTACCCAGAATCCTTTGCAAACCTCAGAATTTGGCTAAAAAAACACATTTTCCTCACATTTCGGTGACAGAAAGTTCTGGAATCTGAGAGGAGCCACAAATTTCCTTCCACCCAGCGTTCCTCCAAGTCTCGCGATAAAAATTATACCTCACTTGTGTGGGTAGGCCTAGCGCCTGCGACAGGAAACGCCCCAAAACACAACGTGGACACATCCCATTTTTTGACAGAAAACACAGCTGTTTTTTGCAAAGTGCCTACCTGTAGATTTTGGCCTCTAGCTCAGCCGGCACCTAGGGAAACCTACCAAACCTGTGCATTTTTTAAAAATAGAGACCTAGGGGAATCCAAGATGGGGTGACTTGTGGGGCTCTGATCAGGTTCTGTTACCCAGAATCCTTTGCAAACCTCAAAATTTGGCTAAAAAAACACATTTTCCTCACATTTCGGTGACAGAAAGTTCTGGAATCTGAGAGGAGCAACAAATTTCCTTCCACCCAGTGTTCCCCCAAGTCTCCCGATAAAAATGATACCTCACTTGTGTGGGTAGGCCTAGCGCCCGCGACAGGAAACGCCCCAAAACACAACGTGGACACATCCCATTTTTTTAAAGAAAACAGAGCTGTTTTTTGCAAAGTGCCTACCTGTAGATTTTGGCCTCTAGCTCAGCCGGCACCTAGGGAAACCTACCAAACCTGTGCATTTTTGAAAACTAGAGACCTAGGGGAATCCAAGATGGGGTGACTTGTGGGGCTCTGATCAGGTTCTCTTACCCAGAATCCTTTGCAAACCTCAAAATTTGGCTAAAAAAACACATTTTCCTCACATTTCGGTGACGGAAAGTTCTGGAATCTGAGAGGAGCCACAAATTTCCTTCCACCCAGCGTTCCCCCATGTCTCCCGATAAAAATGATACCTCACTTGTGTGGGTAGGCCTAGCGCCCGCGACAGGAAACGCCCCAAAACGCAACGTGGACACATCACATTTTTTGAAAGAAAACAGAAGTGTTTTTTGCAAAGTGCCTACCTGTAGATTTTGGCCTCTAGCTCAGCCGGCACCTAGGGAAACCTACCAAACCTGTGCATTTTTGAAAACTAGAGACCTAAGGGAATCCAAGATGGGGTGACTTGTGGGGCTCTGATCAGGTTCTCTTACCCAGAATCCTTTGCAAACCTCAAAATGTGGCTAAAAAACACATTTTCCTCACATTTCGGTGACAGAAAGTTCTGGAATCTGAGAGGAGCAACAAATTTCCTTCCACCCAGTGTTCCCCCAAGTCTCCCGATAAAAATGATACCTCACTTGTGTGGGTAGGCCTAGCGGCCGCGACACGAAACGCCCCAAAACACAATGTGGACACATCTAATTTTTTGAAAGAAAACAGAGGTGTTTTTTGGAAAGAGCCTACCTGTAGATTATGGCCTCTAGCTCAGCCGGCACCTAGGGAAACCTACCAAACCTGTGCATTTTTTAAAACTAGAGACCTAGGGGAATCCAAGATGGGGTGACTTGTGGGGCTCTGACCAGGTTCTGTTACCCAGAATCCTTTGCAAACCTCAGAATTTGGCTAAAAAAACACATTTTCCTCACATTTCGGTGACAGAAAGTTCTGGAATCTGAGAGGAGCCACAAATTTCCTTCCACCCAGCGTTCCCCCAAGTCTCGCGATAAAAATTATACCTCACATGTGTGGGTAGGCCTAGCGCCTGCGACAGGAAACGCCCCAAAACACAACGTGGACACATCCCATTTTTTGACAGAAAACACAGCTGTTTTTTGCAAAGTGCCTACCTGTAGATTTTGGCCTCTAGCTCAGCCGGCACCTAGGGAAACCTACCAAACCTGTGCATTTTTTAAAAATAGAGACCTAGGGGAATCCAAGATGGGGTGACTTGTGGGGCTCTGACCAGGTTCTGTTACCCAGAATCCTTTGCAAACCTCAGATTTTGGCTAAAAAAACACATTTTCCTCACATTTCGGTGACAGAAAGTTCTGGAATCTGAGAGGAGCCACAAATGTCCTTCCACCCAGCGTTCCCCCAAGTCTCCCGATAAAAATGATACCTCACTTGTGTGGGTAGGCCTAGCGCCCGCGACAGGAAACGCCCCAAAACACAACGTGGACACATCCCATTTTTTTAAAGAAAACAGAGCTGTTTTTTGCAAAGTGCCTACCTGTAGATTTTGGCCTCTAGCTCAGCCGGCACCTAGGGAAACCTACCAAACCTGTGCATTTTTGAAAACTAGAGACCTAGGGGAATCCAAGATGGGGTGACTTGTGGGGCTCTGATCAGGTTCTCTTACCCAGAATCCTTTGCAAACCTCAAAATGTGGCTAAAAAACACATTTTCCTCACATTTCGGTGACAGAAAGTTCTGGAATCTGAGAGGAGCAACAAATTTCCTTCCACCCAGTGTTCCCCCAAGTCTCCCGATAAAAATGATACCTCACTTGTGTGGGTAGGCCTAGCGGCCGCGACACGAAACGCCCCAAAACACAATGTGGACACATCTCATTTTTTGAAAGAAAACAGAGGTGTTTTTTGGAAAGAGCCTACCTGTAGATTATGGCCTCTAGCTCAGCCGGCACCTAGGGAAACCTACCAAACCTGTGCATTTTTTAAAACTAGAGACCTAGGGGAATCCAAGATGGGGTGACTTGTGGGGCTCTGACCAGGTTCTGTTACCCAGAATCCTTTGCAAACCTCAGAATTTGGCTAAAAAAACACATTTTCCTCACATTTTGGTGACAGAAAGTTCTGGAATCTGAGAGGAGCCACAAATTTCCTTCCACCCAGCGTTCCCCCAAGTCTCGCGATAAAAATTATACCTCACTTGTGTGGGTAGGCCTAGCGCCTGCGACAGGAAACGCCCCAAAACACAACGTGGACACATCCCATTTTTTGACAGAAAACACAGCTGTTTTTTGCAAAGTGCCTACCTGTAGATTTTGGCCTCTAGCTCAGCCGGCACCTAGGGAAACCTACCAAACCTGTGCATTTTTTAAAAATAGAGACCTAGGGGAATCCAAGATGGGGTGACTTGTGGGGCTCTGACCAGGTTCTGTTACCCAGAATCCTTTGCAAACCTCAAAATTTGGCTAAAAAAACACATTTTCCTCACATTTCGGTGACAGAAAATTCTGGAATCTGAGAGGAGCCACAAATTTCCTTCCACCCAGCGTTCCGCCAAGTCTCCCGATAAAAATGATACCTCACTTGTGTGGGTAGGCCTAGCGCCCGCGACAGGAAACACCCCAAAATGCAACGTGGACACATCACATTTTTTTAAAGAAAACAGAGGTGTTTTTTGCAAAGTGCCTACCTGTAGATTTTGGCCTCTAGCTCAGCCGGCACCTAGGGAAACCTACCAAACCTGTGCATTTTTTAAAACTAGAGACCTAGGGGAATCCAAGATGGGGTGACTTGTGGGGCTCTGACCAGGTTCTGTTACCCAGAATCCTTTGCAAACCTCAAAATTTGGCTAAAAAAACACATTTTCCTCACATTTCGGTGATGGAAAGTTCTGGAATCTGAGAGGAGCCACAAATTTCCTTCCACCCAGCGTTCCCCCACGTCTCCCGATAAAAATGATACCTCACTTGTGTGAGTACGCCTAGCGGCCGCCACAGGCAACGCCCCAGAACACAACGTGGACACAACCCATTTTTTGAAAGAAAACATAGGTGTTTTTTGCAAAGTGCCTACCTGTAGATTTTGGCCTCTAGCTCAGCTGGCACCTAGGGAAACCTACCAAACCTGTGCATTTTTTTAAAATAGAGACCTAGGGAAATCCAAGATGGGGTGACTTGTGGGGCTCTGACCAGGTTCTGTTACCCAGAATCCTTTGCAAACCTCAGAATTTGGCTAAAAAAACACATTTTCCTCACATTTCGGTGACAGAAAGTTCTGGAATCTGAGAGGAGCCACAAATTTCCATCCACCCAGTGTTCCCCCAAGTCTCCCGATAAAAATGATACCTCACTTGTGTGGGTAGGCCTAGCGGCCGCGACAGGCAACGCCCCAGAACACAACGTGGACACAACCCATTTTTTGAAAGAAAACATAGGTGTTTTTTGCAAAGTGCCTACCTGTAGATTTTGGCCTCTAGCTCAGCCGGCACCTAGGGAAACCTACCAAACCTGTGCATTTTTTAAAACTAGAGACCTAGGGGAATCCAAGATGGGGTGACTTGTGGGGCTCTGACCAGGTTCTGTTACCCAGAATCCTTTGCAAACCTCAGAATTTGGCTAAAAAAACACATTTTCCTCACATTTCGGTGACAGAAAGTTCTGGAATCTGAGAGGAGCCACAAATTTCCTTCCACCCAGCGTTCCCCCAAGTCTCGCGATAAAAATTATACCTCACATGTGTGGGTAGGCCTAGCGCCTGCGACAGGAAACGCCCCAAAACACAACGTGGACACATCCCATTTTTTGACAGAAAACACAGCTGTTTTTTGCAAAGTGCCTACCTGTAGATTTTGGCCTCTAGCTCAGCCGGCACCTAGGGAAACCTACCAAACCTGTGCATTTGTTAAAAATAGAGACCTAGGGGAATCCAAGATGGGGTGACTTGTGGGGCTCTGACCAGGTTCTGTTACCCAGAATCCTTTGCAAACCTCAGATTTTGGCTAAAAAAACACATTTTCCTCACATTTCGGTGACAGAAAGTTCTGGAATCTGAGAGGAGCCACAAATGTCCTTCCACCCAGCGTTCCCCCAAGTCTCCCGATAAAAATGATACCTCACTTGTGTGGGTAGGCCTAGCGCCCGCGACAGGAAACGCCCCAAAACACAACGTGGACACATCCCATTTTTTTAAAGAAAACAGAGCTGTTTTTTGCAAAGTGCCTACCTGTAGATTTTGGCCTCTAGCTCAGCCGGCACCTAGGGAAACCTACCAAACCTGTGCATTTTTGAAAACTAGAGACCTAGGGGAATCCAAGATGGGGTGACTTGTGGGGCTCTGATCAGGTTCTCTTACCCAGAATCCTTTGCAAACCTCAAAATGTGGCTAAAAAACACATTTTCCTCACATTTCAGTGACAGAAAGTTCTGGAATCTGAGAGGAGCAACAAATTTCCTTCCACCCAGTGTTCCCCCAAGTCTCCCGATAAAAATGATACCTCACTTGTGTGGGTAGGCCTAGCGGCCGCGACACGAAACGCCCCAAAACACAATGTGGACACATCTCATTTTTTGAAAGAAAACAGAGGTGTTTTTTGGAAAGAGCCTACCTGTAGATTATGGCCTCTAGCTCAGCCGGCACCTAGGGAAACCTACCAAACCTGTGCATATTTTAAAACTAGAGACCTAGGGGAATCCAAGATGGGGTGACTTGTGGGGCTCTGACCAGGTTCTGTTACCCAGAATCCTTTGCAAACCTCAGAATTTGGCTAAAAAAACACATTTTCCTCACATTTTGGTGACAGAAAGTTCTGGAATCTGAGAGGAGCCACAAATTTCCTTCCACCCAGCGTTCCCCCAAGTCTCGCGATAAAAATTATACCTCACTTGTGTGGGTAGGCCTAGCGCCTGCGACAGGAAACGCCCCAAAACACAACGTGGACACATCCCATTTTTTGACAGAAAACACAGCTGTTTTTTGCAAAGTGCCTACCTGTAGATTTTGGCCTCTAGCTCAGCCGGCACCTAGGGAAACCTACCAAACCTGTGCATTTTTTAAAAATAGAGACCTAGGGGAATCCAAGATGGGGTGACTTGTGGGGCTCTGACCAGGTTCTGTTACCCAGAATCCTTTGCAAACCTCAAAATTTGGCTAAAAAAACACATTTTCCTCACATTTCGGTGACAGAAAATTCTGGAATCTGAGAGGAGCCACAAATTTCCTTCCACCCAGCGTTCCGCCAAGTCTCCCGATAAAAATGATACCTCACTTGTGTGGGTAGGCCTAGCGCCCGCGACAGGAAACACCCCAAAATGCAACGTGGACACATCACATTTTTTTAAAGAAAACAGAGGTGTTTTTTGCAAAGTGCCTACCTGTAGATTTTGGCCTCTAGCTCAGCCGGCACCTAGGGAAACCTACCAAACCTGTGCATTTTTTAAAACTAGAGACCTAGGGGAATCCAAGATGGGGTGACTTGTGGGGCTCTGACCAGGTTCTGTTACCCAGAATCCTTTGCAAACCTCAAAATTTGGCTAAAAAAACACATTTTCCTCACATTTCGGTGATGGAAAGTTCTGGAATCTGAGAGGAGCCACAAATTTCCTTCCACCCAGCGTTCCCCCACGTCTCCCGATAAAAATGATACCTCACTTGTGTGAGTACGCCTAGCGGCCGCGACAGGCAACGCCCCAGAACACAACGTGGACACAACCCATTTTTTGAAAGAAAACATAGGTGTTTTTTGCAAAGTGCCTACCTGTAGATTTTGGCCTCTAGCTCAGCTGGCACCTAGGGAAACCTACCAAACCTGTGCATTTTTTTAAACTAGAGACCTAGGGAAATCCAAGATGGGGTGACTTGTGGGGCTCTGACCAGGTTCTGTTACCCAGAATCCTTTGCAAACCTCAAAATCTGACTAAAAAAACACATTTTCCTCACATTTTGGTGACAGAAAGTTCTGGAATCTGAAAGGAGCCACAAATTTCCTTCCACCCAGCGTTCCCCCAAGTCTCCTGATAAAAATGGTCCCTCACTTGTGTGGGTAGGCCTAGTGCCCGTGACAGGAAATGCCCCAAAGCACAACGTGGACACATCCCATTTTTTGAAAGAAAACAGAGCTGTTTTTTGCAGAGTGCCTACCTGTAGATTTTGGCCTCTAGCTCAGCCGGCACCTAGGGAAACCTACCAAATCTGTGCATTTTTTAAAACTAGAGACCTAGGGGAATCCAAGATGGGGTGACTTGTGGGGCTCTGACCAGGTTCTGTTACCCAGAATCCTTTGCAAACCTCAGAATTTGGCTAAAAAAACACATTTTCCTCACATTTCGGTGACAGAAAGTTCTGGAATCTGAGAGGAGCCACAAATTTCCTTCCACCCAGCATTCCGCCAAGTCTCCCGATAAAAATGATACCTCACTTGTGTGGGTAGGCCTAGCGCCCGTGACAGGAAACGCCCCAAAACACAACGTGGACACATCCCATTTTTTTAAAGAAAACAGAGCTGTTTTTTGCAAAGTCCCTACCTGTAGATTTTGGCCTCTAGCTCAGCCGGCACCTAGGGAAACCTACCAAACCTGTGCATTTTTGAAAACTAGAGACCTAGGGGAATCCAAGATGGGGTGACTTGTGGGGCTCTGATCAGGTTCTCTTACCCAGAATCCTTTACAAACCTCAAAATTTGGCTAAAAAAACACATTTTCCTCACATTTCGGTGACGGAAAGTTCTGGAATCTGAGAGGAGCCACAAATTTGCTTCCACCCAGCGTTCCCCCACGTCTCCCGATAAAAATGATACCTCACTTGTGTGGGTAGGCTTGGCGCCCGCGACAGGAAACGCCCCAAAACGCAACGTGGACACATCACATTTTTTGAAAGAAAACAGAAGTGTTTTTTTGCAAAGTGCCTACCTGTAGCTTTTGGCCTCTAGCTCAGCCGGCACCTAGGGAAACCTACCAAACCTGTGCATTTTTGAAAACTAGAGACCTAAGGGAATCCAAGATGGGGTGACTTGTGGGGCTCTGACCAGGTTCTGTTACCCAGAATCCTTTGCAAACCTCAAAATGTGGCTAAAAAACACATTTTCCTCACATTTCGGTGACAGAAAGTTCTGGAATCTGAGAGGAGCAACAAATTTCCTTCCACCCAGTGTTCCCCCAAGTCTCCCGATAAAAATGATACCTCACTTGTGTGGGTAGGCCTAGCGGCCGCGACACGAGACGCCCCAAAACACAATGTGGACACATCTCATTTTTTGAAAGAAAACAGAGGTGTTTTTTGGAAAGAGCCTACCTGTAGATTATGGCCTCTAGCTCAGCCGGCACCTAGGGAAACCTACCAAACCTGTGCATTTTTTAAAACTAGAGACCTAGGGGAATCCAAGATGGGGTGACTTGTGGGGCTCTGACCAGGTTCTGTTACCCAGAATCCTTTGTAAACCTCAGAATTTGGCTAAAAAAACACATTTTCCTCACATTTCGGTGACAGAAAGTTCTGGAATCTGAGAGGAGCCACAAATTTCCTTCCACCCAGCGTTCCTCCAAGTCTCGCGATAAAAATTATACCTCACTTGTGTGGGTAGGCCTAGCGCCTGCGACAGGAAACGCCCCAAAACACAACGTGGACACATCCCATTTTTTGACAGAAAACACAGCTGTTTTTTGCAAAGTGCCTACCTGTAGATTTTGGCCTCTAGCTCAGCCGGCACCTAGGGAAACCTACCAAACCTGTGCATTTTTTAAAAATAGAGACCTAGGGGAATCCAAGATGGGGTGACTTGTGGGGCTCTGACCAGGTGGTTCTGTTACCCAGAATCCTTTGCAAACCTCAGATTTTGGCTAAAAAAACACATTTTCCTCACATTTCGGTGACAGAAAGTTCTGGAATCTGAGAGGAGCCACAAATGTCCTTCCACCCAGCGTTCCCCCAAGTCTCCCGATAAAAATGATACCTCACTTGTGTGGGTAGGCCTAGCGCCCGCGACAGGAAACGCCCCAAAACACAACGTGGACACATCCCATTTTTTTAAAGAAAACAGAGCTGTTTTTTGCAAAGTGCCTACCTGTAGATTTTGGCCTCTAGCTCAGCCGGCACCTAGGGAAACCTACCAAACCTGTGCATTTTTGAAAACTAGAGACCTAGGGGAATCCAAGATTGGGTGACTTGTGGGGCTCTGATCAGGTTCTCTTACCCAGAATCCTTTGCAAACCTCAAAATTTGGCTAAAAAAACACATTTTCCTCACATTTCGGTGACGGAAAGTTCTGGAATCTGAGAGGAGCCACAAATTTCCTTCCACCCAGCGTTCCCCCACGTCTCCCAATAAAAATGATACCTCACTTGTGTGGGTAGGCCTAGCGCCCGCGACAGGAAACGCCCCAAAACGCAACGTGGACACATCACATTTTTTTAAAGAAAACAGAAGTGTTTTTTGCAAAGTGCCTACCTGTAGCTTTTGGCCTCTAGCTCAGCCGGCACCTAGGGAAACCTACCAAACCTGTGCATTTTTGAAAACTAGAGACCTAAGGGAATCCAAGATGGGGTGACTTGTGGGGCTCTGACCAGGTTCTGTTACCCAGAATCCTTTGCAAACCTCAAAATTTGGCTAAAAAACACATTTTCCTCACATTTCGGTGACAGAAAGTTCTGGAATCTGAGAGGAGCCACAAATTTCCTTCCACCCAGCGTTCCCCAACGTCTCCCGATAAAAATGATACCTCACTTGTGTGGGTAGGCCTAGCGCCCGCGACAGGAAACACCCCAAAAATCAACGTGGACACATCAAATTTTTTTCAAGAAAACAGAGGTTTTTTTTGCAAAGTGCCTACCTGTAGATGTTGGCCTCTAGCTCAGCCGGCACCTAGGGAAACCTACCAAACCTGTGCATTTTTGAAAACTAGAGACCTAGGGTAATCCAAGATGGGGTGACTTGTGGGGCTCTGACCAGGTTCTGTTACCCAGAATCCTTTGCAAACCTCAAAATTTGGCTAAAAAAACACATTTTCCTCACATTTCGGTGACAGAAAGTTCTGGAATCTGAGAGGAGCCACAAATTTCCTTCCACCCAGCGTTCCCCCACGTCTCCCGATAAAAATGACACCTCACTTGTGTGGGTAGGCCTAGCGCCCATGACAGGAAATGCCCCAAAGCGCAATGTGGACACATCACATTTTTTGACAGAGAACAGAGCTGTTTTTTGGAAAGTGCCTACCTGTAGATTTTGGCCTCTAGCTCAGCCGGCACCTAGGGAAACCTACCAAACCTGTGCGTTTTTGAAAACTAGAGACCTAGGGGAATCCAAGATGGGGTGACTTGTGGGGCTCTGACCAGGATCTGTTACCCAGAATCCTTTGCAAACCTCAAAATTTCCCTAAAAAACACATTTTCCTCACATTTCGGTGACAGAAAGTTCTGGAATCTGAGAGGAGCCACAAATTTCCTTCCACCCAGCGTTCCCCCAACTCTCGCGATAAAAATTATACCTCACTTGTGTGGTAGGCCTAGCGCCTGCGACAGGAAACGCCCCAAAACACAACGTGGACACATCCCATTTTTTTAAAGAAAACAGAGGTGTTTTTTGCAAAGTGCCTACCTGTAGATTTTGCCTCTAGCTCAGCCGGCACCTAGGGAAACCTACCAAACCTGTCCTTTTTTTAAAACTAGAGACCTAGGGGAATCCAAGATGGGGTGACTTGTGGGGCTCTGACCAGGTTCTGTTACCCAGAATCCTTTGCAAACCTCAAAATTTGGCTAAAAAAACACATTTTCCTCACATTTCGGTGACAGAAAGTTCTGGAATCTGAGAGGAGCCACACATTTCCTTCCACCCAGCGTACCCCAACGTCTCCCGATCAAAATGATACCTCACTTGTGTGGGTAGGCCTAGCGCCCGCGACAGGAAACACCCCAAAACGCAACGTGGACACATCACATTTTTTTAAAGAAAACAGAGGTGTTTTTTGCAAAGTGCCTACCTGTAGATTTTGGCCTCTAGCTCAGCCGGCACCGAGGGAAACCTACCAAACCTGTGCATTTTTGAAAACTAGAGACCTAGGGGAATCCAAGATGGGGTGACTTGTGGGGCTCTGACCAGGTTCTGTTACCCAGAATCCTTTGCAAACCTCAAATTTTGGCTAAAAAAACAAATTTTCCTCACATTTCGGTGACAGAAAGTTCTGGAATCTGAGAGGAGCCACAAATTTTCTTCCACCCAGCGTTCCCCCACGTCTCCCGATAAAAATGATACCTCACTTGTGTGGGTACGCCTAGCGGCCGCGACAAAAAACGCCCCAAAACACAACGTGAACACAACCCATTTTTTGAAAGAAAACATAGGTGTTTTTTGCAAAGTGCCTACCTGTAGATTTTGGCCTCTAGCTCAGCTGGCACCTAGGGAAACCTACCAAACCTGTGCATTTTTTAAAACTAGAGACCTAGGGAAATCCAAGATGAGGTGACTTGTGGTGCTCTGACCAGGTTCTGTTACCCAGAATCCTTTGCAAACCTCAAAATTTGACTAAAAAAACACACTTTCCTCACATTTTGGTGACAGAAAGTTCTGGAATCTGAAAGGAGCCACAAATTTGCTTCCACCAAGCGTTCCCCCAAGTCTCCCGATAAAAATGGTCCCTCACTTGTGTGGGTAGGCCTAGCGCCCGTGACAGGAAATGCCCCAAAGCACAACGTGGACACATCCCATTTTTTTAAAGAAAACAGAGCTGTTTTTTGCAAAGTGCCTAACTGTAGATTTTGGCCTCTAGCTCAGCCGGCACCTAGGGAAACCTACCAAATCTGTGCATTTTTGAAAACTAGAGACCTAGGGAAATCCAAGATGGGGTGACTTGTGGGGCTCTGACCAGGTTCTGTTACCCAGAATCCTTTGCAAACCTCAGAATTTGGCTAAAAAAACACATTTTCCTCACATTTCGGTGACAGAAAGTTCTGGAATCTGGGAGGAGCCACAAATTTCCTTCCACCCAGCGTTCCCCCAAGTCTCGCGATAAACATTATACCTCACTTGTGTGGGTAGGCCTAGCGCCTGCGACAGGAAACGCCCCAAAACACAACGTGGACACATCCCATTTTTTGACAGAAAACACAGCTGTTTTTTGCAAAGTGCCTACCTGTAGATTTTGGCCTCTAGCTCAGCCGGCACCTAGGGAAACCTACCAAACCTGTGCATTTTTAAAAAATAGAGACCTAGGGGAATCCAAGATGGGGTGACTTGTGGGGCTCTGACCAGGTTCTGTTACCCAGAATCCTTTCCCAACCTCAAAATTTGGCTAAAAAAACTCATTTTCCTCACATTTCTGTGACGGAAAGTTCTGGAATCTGAGAGGAGCCTCAAATTTCATTCCACCCAGCGTTCCCCCACGTCTCCCGATAAAAATGATACCTCACTTTTGTGGGTAGGCCTAGCGCCCGCGACAGGAAACGCCCCAAAACGCAACGTGGACACATCACATTTTTTTAAAGAAAACCGAAGTGTTTTTTGCAAAGTGCCTAGCTGTAGCTTTTGGCCTCTACCTCAGCCGGCACCTAGGGAAACCTACCAAACCTGTGCATTTTTGAAAACTAGAGACCTAAGGGAATCCAAGATGGGGTGACTTGTGGGGCTCTGACCAGGTTGTGTTACCCAGAATCCTTTGCAAACCTCAAAAATTTGGCTAAAAAAACACATTTTCCTCACATTTCGGTGACAGAAAGTTCTGGAATCTGAGAGGAGCCACAAATTTCCTTCCACCCAGCGTTCCCCAACGTCTCCCGATAAAAATGATACCTCACTTGTGTGGGTAGGCCTAGCGCCTGCGACAGGAAACGCCCCAAAACACAACGTGGACACATCCCATTTTTTGACAGAAAACACAGCTGTTTTTTGCAAAGTGCCTACCTGTAGATTTTGGCCTCTAGCTCAGCCGGCACCTAGGGAAACCTACCAAACCTGTGCATTTTTTAAAACTAGAGACCTAGGGGAGTCCAAGATGGGGTGACTTGTGGGGCTCTGACCAGGTTCTGTTACCCAGAATCCTTTGCAAACCTCAGATTTTGGCTAAAAAAAAACAAATTTTCCTCACATTTCGGTGACAGAAAGTTCTAGAGTCTGAGAGGAGCCACAAATGTCCTTCCACCCAGCGTTCCCCCAAGTCTCCCGATAAAAATGATACCTCACTTGTGTGGGTAGGCCTAGCGCCCGTGACAGGAAATGCCCCAAAGCACAACGTGGACACATCCCATTTTTTGAAAGAAAACAGAGCTGTTTTTTGCAAAGTGCCTAACTGTAGATTTTGGCCTCTAGCTCAGCCGGCACCGAGGGAAACCTACCAAACCTGTGCATTTTTGAAAACTAGAGACCTAGGGGAATCCAAGATGGGGTGACTTGTGGGGCTCTGACTAGGTTCTGTTACCCAGAATCCTTTGCAAACCTCAAATTTTGGCTAAAAAAACAAATTTTCCTCACATTTCGGTGACAGAAAGTTCTGGAATCTGAGAGGAGCCACAAATTTTCTTCCACCCAGCGTTCCCCCACGTCTCCCGATAAAAATGATACCTCACTTGTGTGGGTACGCCTAGCGGCCGCGACAAAAAACGCCCCAAAACACAACGTGAACACAACCCATTTTTTGAAAGAAAACATAGGTGTTTTTTGCAAAGTGCCTACCTGTAGATTTTGGCCTCTAGCTCAGCTGGCACCTAGGGAAACCTACCAAACCTGTGCATTTTTTAAAACTAGAGACCTAGGGAAATCCAAGATGAGGTGACTTGTGGTGCTCTGAACAGGTTCTGTTACCCAGAATCCTTTGCAAACCTCAAAATTTGACTAAAAAAACACACTTTCCTCACATTTTGGTGACAGAAAGTTCTGGAATCTGAAAGGAGCCACAAATTTGCTTCCACCCAGCGTTCCCCCAAGTCTCCCGATAAAAATGGTCCCTCACTTGTGTGGGTAGGCCTAGCGCCCGTGACAGGAAATGCCCCAAAGCACAACGTGGACACATCCCATTTTTTGAAAGAAAACAGAGCTGTTTTTTGCAAAGTGCCTAACTGTAGATTTTGGCCTCTAGCTCAGCCGGCACCTAGGGAAACCTACCAAATCTGTGCATTTTTGAAAACTAGAGACCTAGGGAAATCCAAGATGGGGTGACTTGTGGGGCTCTGACCAGGTTCTGTTACCCAGAATCCTTTGCAAACCTCAGAATTTGGCTAAAAAAACACATTTTCCTCACATTTCGGTGACAGAAAGTTCTGGAATCTGGGAGGAGCCACAAATTTCCTTCCACCCAGCGTTCCCCCAAGTCTCGCGATAAACATTATACCTCACTTGTGTGGGTAGGCCTAGCGCCTGCGACAGGAAACGCCCCAAAACACAACGTGGACACATCCCATTTTTTGACAGAAAACACAGCTGTTTTTTGCAAAGTGCCTACCTGTAGATTTTGGCCTCTAGCTCAGCCGGCACCTAGGGAAACCTACCAAACCTGTGCATTTTTAAAAAATAGAGACCTAGGGGAATCCAAGATGGGGTGACTTGTGGGGCTCTGACCAGGTTCTGTTACCCAGAATCCTTTCCAAACCTCAAAATTTGGCTAAAAAAACACATTTTCCTCACATTTCTGTGACGGAAAGTTCTGGAATCTGAGAGGAGCCTCAAATTTCATTCCACCCAGCGTTCCCCCACGTCTCCCGATAAAAATGATACCTCTCTTTTGTGGGTAGGCCTAGCGCCCGCGACAGGAAACGCCCCAAAACGCAACGTGGACACATCACATTTTTTTAAAGAAAACCGAAGTGTTTTTTGCGAAGTGCCTAGCTGTAGCTTTTGGCCTCTACCTCAGCCGGCACCTAGGGAAACCTACCAAACCTGTGCATTTTTGAAAACTAGAGACCTAAGGGAATCCAAGATGGGGTGACTTGTGGGGCTCTGACCAGGTTCTGTTTCCCAGAATCCTTTGCAAACCTCAAAAATTTGGCTAAAAAAACACATTTTCCTCACATTTCGGTGACAGAAAGTTCTGGAATCTGAGAGGAGCCACAAATTTCCTTCCACCCAGCGTTCCCCAACGTCTCCCGATAAAAATGATACCTCACTTGTGTGGGTAGGCCTAGCGCCTGCGACAGGAAACGCCCCAAAACACAACGTGGACACATCCCATTTTTTGACAGAAAACACAGCTGTTTTTTGCAAAGTGCCTACCTGTATATTTTGGCCTCTAGCTCAGCCGGCACCTAGGGAAACCTACCAAACCTGTGCATTTTTTAAAACTAGAGACCTAGGGGAGTCCAAGATGGGGTGACTTGTGGGGCTCTGACCAGGTTCTGTTACCCAGAATCCTTTGCAAACCTCAGATTTTGGCTAAAAAAAATCAAATTTTCCTCACATTTCGGTGACAGAAAGTTCTAGAGTCTGAGAGGAGCCACAAATGTCCTTCCACCCAGCGTTCCCCCAAGTCTCCCGATAAAAATGATACCTCACTTGTGTGGGTAGGCCTAGCGCCCGTGACAGGAAATGCCCCAAAGCACAACGTGGACACATCCCATTTTTTGAAAGAAAACAGAGCTGTTTTTTGCAAAGTGCCTAACTGTAGATTTTGGCCTCTAGCTCAGCCGGCACCTAGGGAAACCTACCAAATCTGTGCATTTTTGAAAACTAGAGACCTAGGGGAATCCAAGATGGGGTGACTTGTGGGGCTCTGACCAGGTTCTGTTACCCAGAATCCTTTGCAAACCTCAGAATTTGGCTAAAAAAACACATTTTCCTCACATTTCGGTGACAGAAAGTTCTGGAATCTGGGAGGAGCCACAAATTTCCTTCCACCCAGCGTTCCCCCAAGTCTCGCGATAAACATTATACCTCACTTGTGTGGGTAGGCCTAGCGCCTGCGACAGGAAACGCCCCAAAACACAACGTGGACACATCCCATTTTTTGACAGAAAACACAGCTGTTTTTTGCAAAGTGCCTACCTGTAGATTTTGGCCTCTAGCTCAGCCGGCACCTAGGGAAACCTACCAAATCTGTGCATTTTTAAAAAATAGAGACCTAGGGGAATCCAAGATGGGGTGACTTGTGGGGCTCTGACCAGGTTCTGTTACCCAGAATCCTTTCCAAACCTCAAAATTTGGCTAAAAAAACACATTTTCCTCATATTTCTGTGACGGAAAGTTCTGGAATCTGAGAGGAGCCACAAATTTCATTCCACCCAGCGTTCCCCCACGTCTCCCGATAAAAATGATACCTCACTTGTGTGGGTAGGCCTAGCGCCCGCGACAGGAAACGCCCCAAAACGCAACGTGGACACATCACATTTTTTTAAAGAAAACCGAAGTGTTTTTTGCAAAGTGCCTACCTGTAGCTTTTGGCCTCTACCTCAGCCGGCACCTAGGGAAACCTACCAAACCTGTGCATTTTTGAAAAATAGAGACCTAAGGGAATCCAAGATGGGTGACTTGTGGGGCTCTGACCAGGTTCTGTTACCCAGAATCCTTTGCAAACCTCAAAATTTGGCTAAAAAAACACATTTTCCTCACATTTCGGTGACAGAAAGTTCTGGAATCTGAGAGGAGCCACAAATTTCCTTCCACCCAGCGTTCCCCAACGTCTCCCGATAAAAATTATACCTCACTTGTGTGGGTAGGCCTAGCGCCTGCGACAGGAAACGCCCCAAAACACAACGTGGACACATCCCATTTTTTGACAGAAAACACAGCTGTTTTTTGCAAAGTGCCTACCTGTAGATTTTGGCCTCTAGCTCAGCCGGCACCTAGGGAAACCTACCAAACCTGTGCATTTTTTAAAACTAGAGACCTAGGGGAGTCCAAGATGGGGTGACTTGTGGGGCTCTGACCAGGTTCTGTTACCCAGAATCCTTTGCAAACCTCAGATTTTGGCTAAAAAAAAACAAATTTTCCTCACATTTCGGTGACAGAAAGTTCTAGAGTCTGAGAGGAGCCACAAATGTCCTTCCACCCAGCGTTCCCCCAAGTCTCCCGATAAAAATGATACCTCACTTGTGTGGGTAGGCCTAGCGCCCGTGACAGGAAATGCCCCAAAGCACAACGTGGACACATCCCATTTTTTGAAAGAAAACAGAGCTGTTTTTTGCAAAGTGCCTAACTGTAGATTTTGGCCTCTAGCTCAGCCGGCACCTAGGGAAACCTACCAAATCTGTGCATTTTTGAAAACTAGAGACCTAGGGGAATCCAATATGGGGTGACTTGTGGGGCTCTGACCAGGTTCTGTTACCCAGAATCCTTTGCAAACCTCAGAATTTGGCTAAAAAAACACATTTTCCTCACATTTCGGTGACAGAAAGTTCTGGAATCTGGGAGGAGCCACAAATTTCCTTCCACCCAGCGTTCCCCCAAGTCTCGCGATAAACATTATACCTCACTTGTGTGGGTAGGCCTAGCGCCTGCGACAGGAAACGCCCCAAAACACAACGTGGACACATCCCATTTTTTTACAGAAAACACAGCTGTTTTTTGCAAAGTGCCTACCTGTTGATTTTGGCCTCTAGCTCAGCCGGCACCTAGGGAAACCTACCAAATCTGTGCATTTTTAAAAAATAGAGACCTAGGGGAATCCAAGATGGGGTGACTTGTGGGGCTCTGACCAGGTTCTGTTACCCAGAATCCTTTCCAAACCTCAAAATTTGGCTAAAAAAACACATTTTCCTCATATTTCTGTGACGGAAAGTTCTGGAATCTGAGAGGAGCCACAAATTTCATTCCACCCAGCGTTCCCCCACGTCTCCCGATAAAAATGATACCTCACTTGTGTGGGTAGGCCTAGCGCCCGCGACAGGAAACGCCCCAAAACGCAACGTGGACACATCACATTTTTTTAAAGAAAACCGAAGTGTTTTTTGCAAAGTGCCTACCTGTAGCTTTTGGCCTCTACCTCAGCCGGCACCTAGGGAAACCTACCAAACCTGTGCATTTTTGAAAAATAGAGACCTAAGGGAATCCAAGATGGGGTGGCTTGTGGGGCTCTGACCAGGTTCTGTTACCCAGAATCCTTTGCAAACCTCAAAATTTGGCTAAAAAAACACATTTTCCTCACATTTCGGTGACAGAAAGTTCTGGAATCTGAGAGGAGCCACAAATTTCCTTCCACCCAGCGTTCCCCAACGTCTCCCGATAAAAATTATACCTCACTTGTGTGGGTAGGCCTAGCGCCCGCGACAGGAAACACCCCAAAAATCAACGTGGACACATCACATTTTTTTAAAGAAAACAAAGGTGTTTTTTGCAAAGTGCCTACCTGTAGATTTTGGCCTCTAGCTCAGCCGGCACCGAGGGAAACCTACCAAACCTGTGCATTTTTAAAAAATAGAGACCTAGGGGAATCCAAGATGGGGTGACTTGTGGGGCTCTGACCAGGTTCTGTTACCCAGAATCCTTTCCAAACCTCAAAATTTGGCTAAAAAAACACATTTTCCTCACATTTCTGTGACGGAAAGTTCTGGAATCTGAGAGGAGCCTCAAATTTCATTCCACCCAGCGTTCCCCCACGTCTCCCGATAAAAATTATACCTCACTTGTGTGGGTAGGCCTAGCGCCCGCGACAGGAAACGCCCCAAAACGCAACGTGGACACATCACATTTTTTTAAAGAAAACCGAAGTGTTTTTTGCAAAGTGCCTACCTGTAGCTTTTGGCCTCTACCTCAGCCGGCACCTAGGGAAACCTACCAAACCTGTGCATTTTTGAAAAATAGAGACCTAAGGGAATCCAAGATGGGGTGACTTGTGGGGCTCTGACCAGGTTCTGTTACCCAGAATCCTTTGCAAACCTCAAAAATTTGGCTAAAAAAACACATTTTCCTCACATTTCGGTGACAGAAAGTTCTGGAATCTGAGAGGAGCCACAAATTTCCTTCCACCCAGCGTTCCCCAACGTCTCCCGATAAAAATGATACCTCACTTGTGTGGGTAGGCCTAGCGCCCGCGACAGGAAACACCCCAAAAATCAACGTGGACACATCAAATTTTTTTAAAGAAAACAGAGGTGTTTTTTGCAAGGTGCCTACCTGTAGATTTTGGCCTCTAGCTCAGCCGGCACCTAGGGAAACCTACCAAACCTGTGCATTTTTGAAAACTAGAGACCTAGGGGAATCCAAGATGGGGTGACTTGTGGGGCTCTGACCAGGTTCTGTTACCCAGAATCCTTTGCAAACCTCAAAATTTGGCTAAAAAAACACATTTTCCTCACATTTCGGTGACAGAAAGTTCTGGAATCTGAGAGGAGCCACAAATTTCCTTCCACCCAGCGTTCCCTAACGTCTCCCGATAAAAATGATACCTCACTTGTGTGGGTAGGCCTAGCTCCCGCGACAGGAAACACCCCAAAATGCAACGTGGACACATCACATTTTTTTAAAGAAAACAGAGGTGTTTTTTGCAAAGTGCCTACCTGTAGATTTTGGCCTCTAGCTCAGCCGGCACCTAGGGAAACCTACCAAACCTGTGCATTTTTTAAAACTAGAGACCTAGGGGAGTCCAAGATGGGGTGACTTGTGGGGCTCTGACCAGGTTCTGTTACCCAGAATCCTTTGCAAACCTCAGATTTTGGCTAAAAAAAAAAAAAATTTTCCTCACATTTCGGTGACAGAAAGTTCTAGAGTCTGAGAGGAGCCACAAATGTCCTTCCACCCAGCGTTCCCCCAAGTCTCCCGATAAAAATGATACCTCACTTGTGTGGGTAGGCCTAGCGCCCGTGACAGGAAATGCCCCAAAGCACAACGTGGACACATCCCATTTTTTGAAAGAAAACAGAGCTGTTTTTTGCAAAGTGCCTAACTGTAGATTTTGGCCTCTAGCTCAGCCGGCACCTAGGGAAACCTACCAAATCTGTGCATTTTTGAAAACTAGAGACCTAGGGGAATCCAAGATGGGGTGACTTGTGGGGCTCTGACCAGGTTCTGTTACCCAGAATCCTTTGCAAACCTCAGAATTTGGCTAAAAAAACACATTTTCCTCACATTTCGGTGACAAAAAGTTCTGGAATCTGGGAGGAGCCACAAATTTCCTTCCACCCAGCGTTCCCCCAAGTCTCGCGATAAACATTATACCTCACTTGTGTGGGTAGGCCTAGCGCCTGCGACAGGAAACGCCCCAAAACACAACGTGGACACATCCCATTTTTTTACAGAAAACACAGCTGTTTTTTGCAAAGTGCCTACCTGTAGATTTTGGCCTCTAGCTCAGCCGGCACCTAGGGAAACCTACCAAATCTGTGCATTTTTAAAAAATAGAGACCTAGGGGAATCCAAGATGGGGTGACTTGTGGGGCTCTGACCAGGTTCTGTTACCCAGAATCCTTTCCAAACCTCAAAATTTGGCTAAAAAAACACATTTTCCTCATATTTCTGTGACGGAAAGTTCTGGAATCTGAGAGGAGCCACAAATTTCATTCCACCCAGCGTTCCCCCACGTCTCCCGATAAAAATGATACCTCACTTGTGTGGGTAGGCCTAGCGCCCGCGACAGGAAACGCCCCAAAACGCAACGTGGACACATCACATTTTTTTAAAGAAAACCGAAGTGTTTTTTGCAAAGTGCCTACCTGTAGCTTTTGGCCTCTACCTCAGCCGGCACCTAGGGAAACCTACCAAACCTGTGCATTTTTGAAAAATAGAGACCTAAGGGAATCCAAGATGGGGTGACTTGTGGGGCTCTGACCAGGTTCTGTTACCCAGAATCCTTTGCAAACCTCAAAATTTGGCTAAAAAAACACATTTTCCTCACATTTCGGTGACAGAAAGTTCTGGAATCTGAGAGGAGCCACAAATTTCCTTCCACCCAGCGTTCCCCAACGTCTCCCGATAAAAATTATACCTCACTTGTGTGGGTAGGCCTAGCGCCCGCGACAGGAAACACCCCAAAAATCAACGTGGACACATCACATTTTTTTAAAGAAAACAAAGGTGTTTTTTGCAAAGTGCCTACCTGTAGATTTTGGCCTCTAGCTCAGCCGGCACCGAGGGAAACCTACCAAACCTGTGCATTTTTAAAAAATAGAGACCTAGGGGAATCCAAGATGGGGTGACTTGTGGGGCTCTGACCAGGTTCTGTTACCCAGAATCCTTTGCAAACCTCAAAATTTGGCTAAAAAAACACATTTTCCTCACATTTCGGTGACAGAAAGTTCTGGAATCTGAGAGGAGCCACAAATTTCCTTCCACCCAGCGTTCCCCAACGTCTCCCGATAAAAATTATACCTCACTTGTGTGGGTAGGCCTAGCGCCCGCGACAGGAAACACCCCAAAAATCAACGTGGACACATCACATTTTTTTAAAGAAAACAAAGGTGTTTTTTGCAAAGTGCCTACCTGTAGCTTTTGGCCTCTACCTCAGCCGGCACCTAGGGAAACCTACCAAACCTGTGCATTTTTTAAAAATAGAGACCTAAGGGAATCCAAGATGGGGTGACTTGTGGGGCTCTGACCAGGTTCTGTTACCCAGAATCCTTTGCAAACCTCAAAAATTTGGCTAAAAAAACACATTTTCCTCACATTTCGGTGACAGAAAGTTCTGGAATCTGAGAGGAGCCACAAATTTCCTTCCACCCAGCGTTCCCCAACGTCTCCCGATAAAAATGATACCTCACTTGTGTGGGTAGGCCTAGCGCCCGCGACAGGAAACACCCCAAAAATCAACGTGGACACATCAAATTTTTTTAAAGAAAACAGAGGTGTTTTTTGCAAGGTGCCTACCTGTAGATTTTGGCCTCTAGCTCAGCCGGCACCTAGGGAAACCTACCAAACCTGTGCATTTTTGAAAACTAGAGACCTAGGGGAATCCAAGATGGGGTGACTTGTGGGGCTCTGACCAGGTTCTGTTACCCAGAATCCTTTGCAAACCTCAAAATTTGGCTAAAAAAACACATTTTCCTCACATTTCGGTGACAGAAAGTTCTGGAATCTGAGAGGAGCCACAAATTTCCTTCCACCCAGCGTTCCCTAACGTCTCCCGATAAAAATTATACCTCACTTGTGTGGGTAGGCCTAGCTCCCGCGACAGGAAACACCCCAAAACGCAACGTGGACACATCACATTTTTTTAAAGAAAACAGAGGTGTTTTTTGCAAAGTGCCTACCTGTAGATTTTGGCCTCTAGCTCAGCCGGCACCTAGGGAAACCTACCAAACCTGTGCATTTTTTAAAACTAGAGACCTAGGGGAGTCCAAGATGGGGTGACTTGTGGGGCTCTGACCAGGTTCTGTTACCCAGAATCCTTTGCAAACCTCAGATTTTGGCTAAAAAAAAACAAATTTTCCTCACATTTCGGTGACAGAAAGTTCTAGAGTCTGAGAGGAGCCACAAATGTCCTTCCACCCAGCGTTCCCCCAAGTCTCCCGATAAAAATGATACCTCACTTGTGTGGGTAGGCCTAGCGCCCGTGACAGGAAATGCCCCAAAGCACAACGTGGACACATCCCATTTTTTTAAAGAAAACAGAGCTGTTTTTTGCAAAGTGCCTAACTGTAGATTTTGGCCTCTAGCTCAGCCGGCACCTAGGGAAACCTACCAAATCTGTGCATTTTTGAAAACTAGAGACCTAGGGGAATCCAAGATGGGGTGACTTGTGGGGCTCTGACCAGGTTCTGTTACCCAGAATCCTTTGCAAACCTCAGAATTTGGCTAAAAAAACACATTTTCCTCACATTTCGGTGACAGAAAGTTCTGGAATCTGGGAGGAGCCACAAATTTCCTTCCACCCAGCGTTCCCCCAAGTCTCGCGATAAACATTATACCTCACTTGTGTGGGTAGGCCTAGCGCCTGCGACAGGAAACGCCCCAAAACACAACGTGGACACATCCCATTTTTTGACAGAAAACACAGCTGTTTTTTGCAAAGTGCCTACCTGTAGATTTTGGCCTCTAGCTCAGCCGGCACCTAGGGAAACCTACCAAACCTGTGCATTTTTAAAAAATAGAGACCTAGGGGAATCCAAGATGGGGTGACTTGTGGGGCTCTGACCAGGTTCTGTTACCCAGAATCCTTTCCAAACCTCAAAATTTGGCTAAAAAAACAAATTTTCCTCACATTTCTGTGACGGAAAGTTCTGGAATCTGAGAGGAGCCTCAAATTTCATTCCACCCAGCGTTCCCCCACGTCTCCCGATAAAAATGATACCTCACTTGTGTGGGTAGGCCTAGCGCCCGCGACAGGAAACGCCCAAAAACGCAACGTGGATACATCACATTTTTTTAAAGAAAACCGAAGTGTTTTTTGCAAAGTGCCTACCTGTAGCTTTTGGCCTCTACCTCAGCCGGCACCTAGGGAAACCTACCAAACCTGTGCATTTTTGAAAACTAGAGACCTAAGGGAATCCAAGATGGGGTGACTTGTGGGGCTCTGACCAGGTTCTGTTACCCAGAATCCTTTGCAAACCTCAAAAATTTGGCGAAAAAAACACATTTTCCTCACATTTCGGTGACAGAAAGTTCTGGAATCTGAGAGGAGCCACAAATTTCCTTCCACCCAGCGTTCCCCAACGTCTCCCGATAAAAATGATACCTCACTTGTGTGGGTAGGCCTAGCGCCCGCGACAGGAAACACCCCAAAAATCAACGTGGACACATCAAATTTTTTTAAAGAAAACAGAGGTGTTTTTTGCAAAGTGCCTACCTGTAGATTTTGGCCTCTAGCTCAGCCGGCACCTAGGGAAACCTACCAAACCTGTGCATTTTTGAAAACTAGAGACCTAGGGGAATCCAAGATGGGGTGACTTGTGGGGCTCTGACCAGGTTCTGTTACCCAGAATCCTTTGCAAACCTCAAAATTTGGCTAAAAAAACACATTTTCCTCACATTTCGGTGACAGAAAGTTCTGGAATCTGAGAGGAGCCACAAATTTCCTTCCACCCAGCGTTCCCTAACGTCTCCCGATAAAAATGATACCTCACTTGTGTGGGTAGGCCTAGCTCCCGCGACAGGAAACACCCTAAAACGCAACGTGGACACATCACATTTTTTTAAAGAAAACAGAGGTGTTTTTTGCAAAGTGCCTACCTGTAGATTTTGGCATCTAGCTCAGCCGGCACCTAGGGAAACCTACCAAACCTGTGCATTTTTTAAAACTAGAGACCTAGGGGAGTCCAAGATGGGGTGACTTGTGGGGCTCTGACCAGGTTCTGTTACCCAGAATCCTTTGCAAACCTCAGATTTTGGCTAAAAAAAAACAAATTTTCCTCACATTTCGGTGACAGAAAGTTCTAGAGTCTGAGAGGAGCCACAAATGTCCTTCCACCCAGCGTTCCCCCAAGTCTCCCGATAAAAATGATACCTCACTTGTGTGGGTAGGCCTAGCGCCCGTGACAGGAAATGCCCCAAAGCACAACGTGGACACATCCCATTTTTTGAAAGAAAACAGAGCTGTTTTTTGCAAAGTGCCTAACTGTAGATTTTGGCCTCTAGCTCAGCCGGCACCTAGGGAAACCTACCAAACCTGTGCATTTTTAAAAAATAGAGACCTAGGGGAATCCAAGATGGGGTGACTTGTGGGGCTCTGACCAGGTTCTGTTACCCAGAATCCTTTCCAAACCTCAAAATTTGGCTAAAAAAACACATTTCCCTCACATTTCTGTGACGGAAAGTTCTGGAATCTGAGAGGAGCCACAAATTTCATTCCACCCAGCGTTCCCCCACGTCTCCCGATAAAAATGATACCTCACTTGTGTGGGTAGGCCTAGCGCCCGCGACATGAAACGCCCCAAAACACAACGTGGACACATCACATTTTTTTAAAGAAAACAGAGGTGTTTTTTGCAAAGTGCCTACCTGTAGATTTTGGCCTCTAGCTCAGCCGGCACCTAGGGAAACCTACCAAACCTGTGCGTTTTTGAAAACTAGAGACCTAGGGGAATCCAAGATGGGGTGACTTGTGGGGCTCTGACCAGGATCTGTTACCCAGAATCCTTTGCAAACCTCAAAATTTCCCTAAAAAACACATTTTCCTCACATTTCGGTGACAGAAAGTTCTGGAATCTGAGAGGAGCCACAAATTTTCTTCCACCCAGCGTTCCCCCACGTCTCCCGATAAAAATGATACCTCACTTGTGTGGGTACGCCTAGCGGTCGCAACACAAAACGCCCCAAAACACAACGTGAACACAACCCATTTTTTGAAAGAAAACATAGGTGTTTTTTGCAAAGTGCCTACCTGTAGATTTTGGCCTCTAGCTCAGCTGGCACCTAGGGAAACCTACCAAACCTGTGCATTTTTTAAAACTAGAGACCTAGGGAAATCCAAGATGAGGTGACTTGTGGGGCTCTGACCAGGTTCTGTTACCCATAATCCTTTGCAAACCTCAAAATTTGACTAAAAAAACACACTTTCCTCACATTTTGGTGACAGAAAGTTCTGGAATCTGAAAGGAGCCACAAATTTGCTTCCACCCAGCGTTCCCCCAAGTCTCCCGATAAAAATGGTCCCTCACTTGTGTGGGTAGGCCTAGCGCCCGTGACAGGAAATGCCCCAAAGCACAACGTGGACACATCCCATTTTTTGAAAGAAAACAGAGCTGTTTTTTGCAAAGTGCCTAACTGTAGATTTTGGCCTCTAGCTCAGCCGGCACCTAGGGAAACCTACCAAATCTGTGCATTTTTGAAAACTAGAGACCTAGGGGAATCCAAGATGGGGTGACTTGTGGGGCTCTGACCAGGTTCTGTTACCCAGAATCCTTTGCAAACCTCAGAATTTGGCTAAAAAAACACATTTTCCTCACATTTTGGTGACAGAAAGTTCTGGAATCTGGGAGGAGCCACAAATTTCCTTCCACCCAGCGTTCCCCCAAGTCTCGCGATAAACATTATACCTCACTTGTGTGGGTAGGCCTAGCGCCTGCGACAGGAAACGCCCCAAAACACAACGTGGACACATCCCATTTTTTGACAGAAAACACAGCTGTTTTTTGCAAAGTGCCTACCTGTAGATTTTGGCCTCTAGCTCAGCCGGCACCTAGGGAAACCTACCAAACCTGTGCATTTTTAAAAAATAGAGACCTAGGGGAATCCAAGATGGGGTGACTTGTGGGGCTCTGACCAGGTTCTGTTACCCAGAATCCTTTCCAAACCTCAAAATTTGGCTAAAAAAACACATTTTCCTCATATTTCTGTGACGGAAAGTTCTGGAATCTGAGAGGAGCCACAAATTTCATTCCACCCAGCGTTCCCCCACGTCTCCCGATAAAAATGATACCTCACTTGTGTGGGTAGGCCTAGAGCCCGCGACAGGAAACGCCCCAAAACGCAACGTGGACACATCACATTTTTTTAAAGAAAACCGAAGTGTTTTTTGCAAAGTGCCTACCTGTAGCTTTTGGCCTCTACCTCAGCCGGCACCTAGGGAAACCTACCAAACCTGTGCATTTTTGAAAAATAGAGACCTAAGGGAATCCAAGATGGGGTGACTTGTGGGGCTCTGACCAGGTTCTGTTACCCAGAATCCTTTGCAAACCTCAAAATTTGGCTAAAAAAACACATTTTCCTCACATTTCGGTGACAGAAAGTTCTGGAATCTGAGAGGAGCCACAAATTTCCTTCCACCCAGCGTTCCCCAACGTCTCCCGATAAAAATGATACCTCACTTGTGTGGGTAGGCCTAGCGCCCGCGACAGGAAACACCCCAAAAATCAACGTGGACACATCAAATTTTTTTAAAGAAAACAGAGGTGTTTTTTGCAAAGTGCCTACCTGTAGATTTTGGCCTCTAGCTCAGCCGGCACCGAGGGAAACCTACCAAACCTGTACATTTTTTAAAACTAGAGACCTAGGGGAATCCAAGATGGGGTGACTTGTGGGGCTCTGACCAGGTTCTGTTACCCAGAATCCTTTGCAAACCTCAGAATTTGGCTAAAAAAACACATTTTCCTCACATTTCGGTGACAGAAAGTTCTGGAATCTGGGAGGAGCCACAAATTTCCTTCCACCCAGCGTTCCCCCAAGTCTCGCGATAAACTTTATACCTCACTTGTGTGGGTAGGCCTAGCGCCTGCGACAGGAAACGCCCCAAAACACAACGTGGACACATCCCATTTTTTGACAGAAAACACAGCTGTTTTTTGCAAAGTGCCTACCTGTAGATTTTGGCCTCTAGCTCAGCCGGCACCTAGGGAAACCTACCAAACCTGTGCATTTTTAAAAAATAGAGACCTAGGGGAATCCAAGATGGGGTGACTTGTGGGGCTCTGACTAGGTTCTGTTACCCAGAATCCTTTCCAAACCTCATAATTTGGCTAAAAAAACACATTTTCCTCACATTTCTGTGACAGAAAGTTCTGGAATCTGAGAGGAGCCACAAATTTCATTCCACCCAGCGTTCCCCCACGTCTCCCGATAAAAATGATACCTCACTTGTGTGGGTAGGCCTAGCGCCCGCGACAGGAAACGCCCCAAAACACAACGTGGACACATCACATTTTTTTTAAAGAAAACAGAGGTGTTTTTTGCAAAGTGCCTACCTGTAGATTTTGGCCTCTAGCTCAGCCGGCACCTAGGGAAACCTACCAAACCTGTGCGTTTTTGAAAACTAGAGACCTAGGGGAATCCAAGATGGGGTGACTTGTGGGGCTCTGACCAGGATCTGTTACCCAGAATCCTTTGCAAACCTCAAAATTTCCCTAAAAAACACATTTTCCTCACATTTCGGTGACAGAAAGTTCTGGAATCTGAGAGGAGCCAAAAATTTTCTTCCACCCAGCGTTCCCCCACGTCTCCCGATAAAAATGATACCTCACTTGTGTGGGTACGCCTAGCGGCCGCGACAGAAAACGCCCCAAAACACAACGTGAACACAACCCATTTTTTGAAAGAAAACATAGGTGTTTTTTGCAAAGTGCCTACCTGTAGATTTTGGCCTCTAGCTCAGCTGGCACCTAGGGAAACCTACCAAACCTGTGCATTTTTTAAAACTAGAGACCTAGGGAAATCCAAGATGAGGTGACTTGTGGGGCTCTGACCAGGTTCTGTTACCCAGAATCCTTTGCAAACCTCAAAATTTGACTAAAAAAACACACTTTCCTCACATTTTGGTGACAGAAAGTTCTGGAATCTGAAAGGAGCCACAAATTTGCTTCCACCCAGCGTTCCCCCAAGTCTCCCGATAAAAATGGTCCCTCACTTGTGTGGGTAGGCCTAGCGCCCGTGACAGGAAATGCCCCAAAGCACAACGTGGACACATCCCATTTTTTGAAAGAAAACAGAGCTGTTTTTTGCAAAGTGCCTAACTGTAGATTTTGGCCTCTAGCTCAGCCGGCACCTAGGGAAACCTACCAAATCTGTGCATTTTTGAAAACTAGAGACCTAGGGGAATCCAAGATGGGGTGACTTGTGGGGCTCTGACCAGGTTCTGTTACCCAGAATCCTTTGCAAACCTCAGAATTTGGCTAAAAAAACACATTTTCCTCACATTTTGGTGACAGAAAGTTCTGGAATCTGGGAGGAGCCACAAATTTCCTTCCACCCAGCGTTCCCCCAAGTCTCGCGATAAACATTATACCTCACTTGTGTGGGTAGGCCTAGCGCCTGCGACAGGAAACGCCCCAAAACACAACGTGGACACATCCCATTTTTTGACAGAAAACACAGCTGTTTTTTGCAAAGTGCCTACCTGTAGATTTTGGCCTCTAGCTCAGCCGGCACCTAGGGAAACCTACCAAACCTGTGCATTTTTAAGAAATAGAGACCTAGGGGAATCCAAGATGGGGTGACTTGTGGGGCTCTGACCAGGTTCTGTTACCCAGAATCCTTTCCAAACCTCAAAATTTGGCTAAAAAAACACATTTTCCTCACATTTCTGTGACGGAAAGTTCTGGAATCTGAGAGGAGCCTCAAATTTCATTCCACCCAGCGTTCCCCCACGTCTCCCGATAAAAATGATACCTCACTTGTGTGGGTAGGCCTAGCGCCCGCGACAGGAAAAGCCCCAAAACGCAACGTGGACACATCACATTTTTTTAAAGAAAACCGAAGTGTTTTTTGCAATGTGCCTACCTGTAGCTTTTGGCCTCTACCTCAGCCGGCACCTAGGGAAACCTACCAAACCTGTGCATTTTTAAAAACTAGAGACCTAAGGGAATCCAAGATGGGGTGACTTGTGGGGCTCTGACCAGGTTCTGTTACCCAGAATCCTTTGCAAACCTCAAAAATTTGGCTAAAAAAACACATTTTCCTCACATTTCGGTGACAGAAAGTTCTGGAATCTGAGAGGAGCCACAAATTTCCTTCCACCCAGCGTTCCCCAACGTCTCCCGATAAAAATGATACCTCACTTGTGTGGGTAGGCCTAGCGCCCGCGACAGGAAACACCCCAAAAATCAACGTGGACACATCAAATTTTTTTAAAGAAAACAGAGGTGTTTTTTGCAAAGTGCCTACCTGTAGATTTTGGCCTCTAGCTCAGCCGGCACCTAGGGAAACCTACCAAACCTGTGCATTTTTGAAAATAAGAGACCTAGGGGAATCCAAGATGGGGTGACTTGTGGGGCTCTGAACAGGTTCTGTTACCCAGAATCCTTTGCAAACATCAAAATTTGGCTAAAAAAACACATTTTCCTCACATTTCGGTGACAGAAAGTTCTGGAATCTGAGAGGAGCCACAAATTTCCTTCCACCCAGCGTTCCCTAACGTCTCCCGATAAAAATGATACCTCACTTGTGTGGGTAGGCCTAGCTCCCGCGACAGGAAACACCCCAAAACGCAACGTGGACACATCACATTTTTTTAAAGAAAACAGAGGTGTTTTTTGCAAAGTGCCTACCTGTAGATTTTGGCCTCTAGCTCAGCCGGCACCTAGGGAAACCTACCAAACCTGTGCATTTTTTAAAACTAGAGACCTAGGGGAGTCCAAGATGGGGTGACTTGTGGGGCTCTGACCAGGTTCTGTTACCCAGAATCCTTTGCAAACCTCAGATTTTGGCTAAAAAAAAACAAATTTTCCTCACATTTCGGTGACAGAAAGTTCTAGAGTCTGAGAGGAGCCACAAATGTCCTTCCACCCAGCGTTCCCCCAAGTCTCCCGATAAAAATGATACCTCACTTGTGTGGGTAGGCCTAGCGCCCGTGACAGGAAATGCCCCAAAGCACAACGTGGACACATCCCATTTTTTTAAAGAAAACAGAGCTGTTTTTTGCAAAGTGCCTAACTGTAGATTTTGGCCTCTAGCTCAGCCGGCACCTAGGGAAACCTACCAAATCTGTGCATTTTTGAAAACTAGAGACCTAGGGGAATCCAAGATGGGGTGACTTGTGGGGCTCTGACCAGGTTCTGTTACCCAGAATCCTTTGCAAACCTCAGAATTTGGCTAAAAAAACACATTTTCCTCACATTTCGGTGACAGAAAGTTCTGGAATCTGGGAGGAGCCACAAATTTCCTTCCACCCAGCGTTCCCCCAAGTCTCGCGATAAACATTATACCTCACTTGTGTGGGTAGGCCTAGCGCCTGCGACAGGAAACGCCCCAAAACACAACGTGGACACATCCCATTTTTTGACAGAAAACACAGCTGTTTTTTGCAAAGTGCCTACCTGTAGATTTTGGCCTCTAGCTCAGCCGGCACCTAGGGAAACCTACCAAACCTGTGCATTTTTGAAAACTAGAGACCTAGGGGAATCCAAGATGGGGTGACCTGTGGGGCTCTGACCAGGTTCTGTTACCCAGAATCCTTTGCAAACCTCAAAATTTGGCTAAAAAAACACATTTTCCTCACATTTCGGTGACAGAAAGTTCTGGAATCTGAGAGGAGCCACAAATTTCCTTCCACCCAGCGTTCCCCCACGTCTCCCGATAAAAATGATACCTCACTTGTGTGGGTAGGCCTAGCGCCCATGACAGGAAATGCCCCAAAGCGCAATGTGGACACAGCACATTTTTTGACAGAGAACAGAGCTGTTTTTTGGAAAGTGCCTACCTGTAGATTTTGGCCTCTAGCTCAGCCGGCACCTAGGGAAACCTACCAAACCTGTAACGTTTTTGAAAACTAGAGACCTAGGGGAATCCAAGATGGGGTGACTTGTGGGGCTCTGACCAGGATCTGTTACCCAGAATCCTTTGCAAACCTCAAAATTTCCCTAAAAAACACATTTTCCTCACATTTCGGTGACAGAAAGTTCTGGAATCTGAGAGGAGCCACAAATTTCCTTCCACCCAGCGTTCCCCCAACTCTCGCGATAAAAATTATACCTCACTTGTGTGGTAGGCCTAGCGCCTGCGACAGGAAACGCCCCAAAACACAACGTGGACACATCCCATTTTTTTAAAGAAAACAGAGGTGTTTTTTGCAAAGTGCCTACCTGTAGATTTTGCCTCTAGCTCAGCCGGCACCTAGGGAAACCTACCAAACCTGTCCTTTTTTGAAAACTAGAGACCTAGGGGAATCCAAGATGGGGTGACTTGTGGGGCTCTGACCAGGTTCTGTTACCCAGAATCCTTTGCAAACCTCAAAATTTGGCTAAAAAAACACATTTTCCTCACATTTCGGTGACAGAAAGTTCTGGAATCTGAGAGGAGCCACACATTTCCTTCCACCCAGCGTACCCTAACGTCTCCCGATCAAAAAGATACCTCACTTGTGTGGGTAGGCCTAGCGCCCGTGACAGGAAACACCCCAAAACGCAACGTGGACACATCACATTTTTTTAAAGAAAACAGAGGTGTTTTTTGCAAAGTGCCTACCTGTAGATTTTGGCCTCTAGCTCAGCCGGCACCGAGGGAAACCTACCAAACCTCTACATTTTTTTAAACTAGAGACCTAGGGGAATCCAAGATGGGGTGACTTGTGGGGCTCTGACCAGGTTCTGTTACCCAGAATCCTTTGCAAACCTCAAATTTTGGCTAAAAAAACACATTTTCCTCACATTTCGGTGACAGAAAGTTCTGGAATCTGAGAGGAGCCACAAATTTTCTTCCAGCCAGCGTTCCCCCACGTCTCCCGATAAAAATGATACCTCACTTGTGTGGGTACGCCTAGCGGCCGCGACAGAAAACGCCCCAAAACACAACGTGAACACAACCCATTTTTTGAAAGAAAACATAGGTGTTTTTTGCAAAGTGCCTACCTGTAGATTTTGGCCTCTAGCTCAGCTGGCACCTAGGGAAACCTACCAAACCTGTGCATTTTTTAAAACTAGAGACCTAGGGAAATCCAAGATGAGGTGACTTGTGGGGCTCTGACCAGGTTCTGTTACCCAGAATCCTTTGCAAACCTCAAAATTTGACTAAAAAAACAAATTTTCCTCACATTTTGGTGACAGAAAGTTCTGGAATCTGAAAGGAGCGATAAATTTGCTTCCACCCAGCGTTCCCCCAAGTCTCCCGATAAAAATGGTCCCTCACTTGTGTGGGTAGGCCTAGCGCCCGTGACAGGAAATGCCCCAAAGCACAACGTGGACACATCCCATTTTTTTAAAGAAAACAGAGCTGTTTTTTGCAAAGTGCCTAACTGTAGATTTTGGCCTCTAGCTCAGCCGGCAACTAGGGAAACCTACCAAATCTGTGCATTTTTGAAAACTAGAGACCTAGGGGAATCCAAGATGGGGTGACTTGTGGGGCTCTGACCAGGTTCTGTTACCCAGAATCCTTTGCAAACCTCAGAATTTGGCTAAAAAAACACATTTTCCTCACATTTCGGTGACAGAAAGTTCTGGAATCTGGGAGGAGCCACAAATTTCCTTCCACCCAGCGTTCCCCCAAGTCTTGCGATAAACATTATACCTCACTTGTGTGGGTAGGCCTAGCGCCTGCGACAGGAAACGCCCCAAAACACAACGTGGACACATCCCATTTTTTGACAGAAAACACAGCTGTTTTTTGCAAAGTGCCTACCTGTAGATTTTGGCCTCTAGCTCAGCCGGCACCTAGGGAAACCTACCAAACCTGTGCATTTTTAAAAAATAGAGACCTAGGGGAATCCAAGATGGGGTGACTTGTGGGGCTCTGACCAGGTTCTGTTACCCAGAATCCTTTGCAAACCTCAGATTTTGGCTAAAAAAACACATTTTCCTCACATTTCGGTGACAGAAAGTTCTGGAATCTGAGAGGAGCCACAAATTTCCTTCCACCCAGCGTTCCCCCAATTCTCCCGATAAAAATGATACCTCACTTGTGTGGGTAGGCCTAGCGCCCGTGACAGGAAACGCCCCAAAACACAACGTGGACACATCCTATTTTTTTAAAGAAAACAGAGCTGTTTTTTGCAAAGTGCCTACCTGTAGATTTTGGCCTCTAGCTCAGCCGGCACCTAGGGAAACCTACCAAACCTGTGCATTTTTGAAAACTAGAGACCTAGGGGAATCCAAGTTGGGGTGACTTGTGGGGCTCTGACCAGGTTCTGTTACCCAGAATCCTTTCCAAACCTCAAAATGTGGCTAAAAAAACACATTTTCCTCACATTTCTGTGACGGAAAGTTCTGGAATCTGAGAGGAGCCACAAATTTCATTCCACCCAGCGTTCCCCCACGTCTCCCGATAAAAATGATACCTCACTTGTGTGGGTAGGCCTAGCGCCCGCGACAGGAAACGCCCCAAAACGCAACGTGGACACATCACATTTTTTTAAAGAAAACCGAAGTGTTTTTTGCAAAGTGCCTACCTGTAGCTTTTGGCCTCTACCTCAGCCGGCACCTAGGGAAACCTACCAAACCTGTGCATTTTTGAAAACTAGAGACCTAAGGGAATCCAAGATGGGGTGACTTGTGGGGCTCTGACCAGGTTCTGTTACCCAGAATCCTTTGCAAACCTCAAAATTTGGCTAAAAAAACACATTTTCCTCACATTTCGGTGACAGAAAGTTCTGGAATCTGAGAGGAGCCACGAATTTCCTTCCACCCAGCGTTCCCCAACGTCTCCCGATAAAAATGATACCTCACTTGTGTTGGTAGGCCTAGCGCCCACGACAGGAAACACCCCAAAAATCAACGTGGACACATCACATTTTTTTAAAGAAAACAGAGGTGTTTTTTGCAAAGTGCCTACCTGTAGATTTTGGCCTCTAGCTCAGCCGGCACCTAGGGAAACCTACCAAACCTGTGCATTTTTGAAAACTAGAGACCTAGGGGAATCCAATATGGGGTGACTTGTGGGGCTCTGACCAGGTTCTGTTACCCAGAATCCTTTGCAAACCTCAACATTTGGCTAAAAAAACACATTTTCCTCACATTTCGGTGACAGAAAGTTCTGGAATCTGAGAGGAGCCACAAATTTCCTTCCACCCAGCGTTCCCTAACGTCTCCCGATAAAAATGATACCTCACTTGTGTGGGTAGGCCTAGCTCCCGCGACAGGAAACACCCCAAAACGCAACGTGGACACATCAATTTTTTTTAAAGAAAACAGAGGTGTTTTTTGCAAAGTGCCTACCTGTAGATTTTGGCCTCTAGCTCAGCCGGCACCTAGGGAAACCTACCAAATCTGTGCATTTTTTAAAACTAGAGACCTAGGGGAATCCAAGATGGGGTGACTTGTGGGGCTCTGACCAGGTTCTGTTACCCAGAATCCTTTGCAAACCTCAGAATTTAGCTAAAAAAACACATTTTCCTCACATTTCGGTGACAGAAAGTTCTGGAATCTGGGAGGAGCCACAAATTTCCTTCCACGCAGCGTTCCCCCAAGTCTCGCGATAAACATTATACCTCACTTGTGTGGGTAGGCCTAGCGCCTGCGACAGGAAACGCCCCAAAACACAACGTGGACACATCCCATTTTTTGACAGAAAACACAGCTGTTTTTTGCAAAGTGCCTACCTGTAGATTTTGGCCTCTAGCTCAGCCGGCACCTAGGGAAACCTACCAAACCTGTGCATTTTTAAAAAATAGAGACCTAGGGGAATCCAAGATGGGGTGACTTGTGGGGCTCTGACCAGGTTCTGTTACCCAGAATCCTTTCCAAACCTCAAAATTTGGCTAAAAAAACGCATTTTCCTCACATTTCTGTGACGGAAAGTTCTGGAATCTGAGAGGAGCCACAAATTTCATTCCACCCAGCGTTCCCCCACGTCTCCCGATAAAAATGATACCTCACTTGTGTGGGTAGGCCTAGCGCCCGCGACAGGAAACGCCCCAAAACGCAACGTGGACACATCACATTTTTTTAAAGAAAACCGAAGTGTTTTTTGCAAAGTGCCTACCTGTAGCTTTTGGCCTCTACCTCAGCCGGCACCTAGGGAAACCTACCAAACCTGTGCATTTTTGAAAAATAGAGACCTAAGGGAATCCAAGATGGGGTGACTTGTGGGGCTCTGACCAGGTTCTGTTACCCAGAATCCTTTGCAAACCTCAAAATTTGGCTAAAAAAACACATTTTCCTCACATTTCGGTGACAGAAAGTTCTGGAATCTGAGAGGAGCCACAAACTTCCTTCCACCCAGCGTTCCCTAACGTCTCCCGATAAAAATGATACCTCACTTGTGTGGGTAGGCCTAGCTCCCGCGACAGGAAACACCCCAAAACGCAACGTGGACACATCACATTTTTTTAAAGAAAACGGAGGTGTTTTTTGCAAAGTGCCTACCTGTAGATTTTGGTCTCTAGCTCAGCCGGCACCTAGGGAAACCTACCAAACCTGTGCATTTTTTAAAAATAGAGACCTAGGGGAATCCAAGATGGGGTGACTTGTGGGGCTCTGACCAGGTTCTGTTACCCAGAATCCTTTCCAAACCTCAAAATGTGGCTAAAAAACCACATTTTCCTCACATTTCTGTGACGGAAAGTTCTGGAATCTGAGAGGAGCCACAAATTTCATTCCACCCAGCGTTCCCCCACGTCTCCCGATAAAAATGATACCTCACTTGTGTGGGTAGGCCTAGCGCCCGCGACAGGAAACGCCCCAAAACGCAACGTGGACACATCACATTTTTTTAAAGAAAACCGAAGTGTTTTTTGCAAAGTGCCTACCTGTAGCTTTTGGCCTCTACCTCAGCCGGCACCTAGGGAAACCTACCAAACCTGTGCATTTTTGAAAACTAGAGACCTAAGGGAATCCAAGATGGGGTGACTTGTGGGGCTCTGACCAGGTTCTGTTACCCAGAATCCTTTGCAAACCTCAAAATTTGGCTAAAAAAACACATTTTCCTCACATTTCGGTGACAGAAAGTTCTGGAATCTGAGAGGAGCCACGAATTTCCTTCCACCCAGCGTTCCCCAACGTCTCCCGATAAAAATGATACCTCACTTGTGTGGGTAGGCCTAGCGCCCGCGACAGGAAACACCCCAAAAATCAACGTGGACACATCACATTTTTTTAAAGAAAACAGAGGTGTTTTTTGCAAAGTGCCTACCTGTAGATTTTGGCCTCTAGCTCAGCCGGCACCTAGGGAAACCTACCAAACCTGTGCATTTTTTAAAACTAGAGACCTAGGGGAATCCAATATGGGGTGACTTGTGGGGCTCTGACCAGGTTCTGTTACCCAGAATCCTTTGCAAACCTCAACATTTGGCTAAAAAAACACATTTTCCTCACATTTCGGTGACAGAAAGTTCTGGAATCTGAGAGGAGGCACAAATTTCCTTCCACCCAGCGTTCCCTAACGTCTCCCGATAAAAATGATACCTCACTTGTGTGGGTAGGCCTAGCTCCCGCGACAGGAAACACCCCAAAACGCAACGTGGACACATCAAATTTTTTTAAAGAAAACAGAGGTGTTTTTTGCAAAGTGCCTACCTGTAGATTTTGGCCTCTAGCTCAGCCGGCACCTAGGGAAACCTACCAAATCTGTGCATTTTTTAAAACTAGAGACCTAGGGGAATCCAAGATGGGGTGACTTGTGGGGCTCTGACCAGGTTCTGTTACCCAGAATCCTTTGCAAACCTCAGAATTTAGCTAAAAAAACACATTTTCCTCACATTTCGGTGACAGAAAGTTCTGGAATCTGAGAGGAGCCACAAATTTCCTTCCACCCAGCGTTCCCTAACGTCTCCCGATAAAAATGATACCTCACTTGTGTGGGTAGGCCTAGCGCCCGCGACAGGAAACGCCCCAAAACACAACGTGGACACATCTCATTTTTTGAAAGAAAACAGAGCTGTTTTTTGCAAAGTGCCTACCTGTAGATTTTGGCCTCCAGCTCAGCCGGCACCTAGGGAAACCTACCAAACCTGTGCATTTTTTAAAACTAGAGACCTAGGGGAATCCAAGATGGGGTGACTTGTGGGGCTCTGACCAGGTTCTGTTACCCAGAATCCTTTGCAAACCTCAAAATTTGGCTAAAAAAACACATTTTCCTCACATTTCGGTGACAGAAAGTTCTGGAATCTGAGAGGAGCCACAAATTTCCTTCCACCCAGCGTTCCCCCACGTCTCCCGATAAAAATGATACCTCACTTGTGTGGGTAGGCCTAGCGCCCATGACAGGAAATGCCCCAAAGCGCAATGTGGACACATCACATTTTTTGACAGAGAACAGAGCTGTTTTTTGGAAAGTGCCTACCTGTAGATTTTGGCCTCTAGCTCAGCCGGCACCTAGGGAAACCTACCAAACCTGTGCGTTTTTGAAAACTAGAGACCTAGGGGAATCCAAGATGGGGTGACTTGTGGGGCTCTGACCAGGATCTGTTACCCAGAATCCTTTGCAAACCTCAAAATTTCCCTAAAAAACACATTTTCCTCACATTTCGGTGACAGAAAGTTCTGGAATCTGAGAGGAGCCACAAATTTCCTTCCACCCAGCGTTCCCCCAACCCTCGCGATAAAAATTATACCTCACTTGTGTGGTAGGCCTAGCGCCTGCGACAGGAAACGCCCCAAAACACAACGTGGACACATCCCATTTTTTTAAAGAAAACAGAGGTGTTTTTTGCAAAGTGCCTACCTGTAGATTTTGCCTCTAGCTCAGCCGGCACCTAGGGAAACCTACCAAACCTGTCCTTTTTTGAAAACTAGAGACCTAGGGGAATCCAAGATGGGGTGACTTGTGGGGCTCTGACCAGGTTCTGTTACCCAGAATCCTTTGCAAACCTCAAAATTTGGCTAAAAAAACACATTTTCCTCACATTTCGGTGACAGAAAGTTCTGGAATCTGAGAGGAGCCACACATTTCCTTCCACCCAGCGTACCCTAACGTCTCCCGATCAAAATGATACCTCACTTGTGTGGGTAGGCCTAGCGCCCGTGACAGGAAACACCCCAAAACGCAACGTGGACACATCACATTTTTTTAAAGAAAACAGAGGTGTTTTTTGCAAAGTGCCTACCTGTAGATTTTGGCCTCTAGCTCAGCCGGCACCGAGGGAAACCTACCAAACCTGTACATTTTTTAAAACTAGAGACCTAGGGGAATCCAAGATGGGGTGACTTGTGGGGCTCTGACCAGGTTCTGTTACCCAGAATCCTTTGCAAACCTCAAATTTTGGCTAAAAAAACACATTTTCCTCACATTTCGGTGACAGAAAGTTCTGGAATCTGATAGGAGCCACAAATTTTCTTCCAGCCAGCGTTCCCCCACGTCTCCCGATAAAAATGATACCTCACTTGTGTGGGTACGCCTAGCGGCCGCGACAGAAAACACCCCAAAACACAACGTGAACACAACCCATTTTTTGAAAGAAAACATAGGTGTTTTTTGCAAAGTGCCTACCTGTAGATTTTGGCCTCTAGCTCAGCTGGCACCTAGGGAAACCTACCAAACCTGTGCATTTTTTAAAACTAGAGACCTAGGGAAATCCAAGATGAGGTGACTTGTGGGGCTCTGACCAGGTTCTGTTACCCAGAATCCTTTGCAAACCTCAAAATTTGACTAAAAAAACAAATTTTCCTCACATTTTGGTGACAGAAAGTTCTGGAATCTGAAAGGAGCGATAAATTTGCTTCCACCCAGCGTTCCCCCAAGTCTCCCGATAAAAATGGTCCCTCACTTGTGTGGGTAGGCCTAGCGCCCGTGACAGGAAATGCCCCAAAGCACAACGTGGACACATCCCATTTTTTTAAAGAAAACAGAGCTGTTTTTTGCAAAGTGCCTAACTGTAGATTTTGGCCTCTAGCTCAGCCGGCAACTAGGGAAACCTACCAAATCTGTGCATTTTTGAAAACTAGAGACCTAGGGGAATCCAAGATGGGGTGACTTGTGGGGCTCTGACCAGGTTCTGTTACCCAGAATCCTTTGCAAACCTCAGAATTTGGCTAAAAAAACACATTTTCCTCACATTTCGGTGACAGAAAGTTCTGGAATCTGGGAGGAGCCACAAATTTCCTTCCACCCAGCGTTCCCCCAAGTCTCGCGATAAACATTATACCTCACTTGTGTGGGTAGGCCTAGCGCCTGCAACAGGAAACGCCCCAAAACACAACGTGGACACATCCCATTTTTTGACAGAAAACACAGCTGTTTTTTGCAAAGTGCCTACCTGTAGATTTTGGCCTCTAGCTCAGCCGGCACCTAGGGAAACCTACCAAACCTGTGCATTTTTAAAAAATAGAGACCTAGGGGAATCCAAGATGGGGTGACTTGTGGGGCTCTGACCAGGTTCTGTTACCCAGAATCCTTTGCAAACCTCAGATTTTGGCTAAAAAAACACATTTTCCTCACATTTCGGTGACAGAAAGTTCTGGAATCTGAGAGGAGCCACAAATTTCCTTCCACCCAGCGTTCCCCCAATTCTCCCGATAAAAATGATACCTCACTTGTGTGGGTAGGCCTAGCGCCCGTGACAGGAAACGCCCCAAAACACAACGTGGACACATCCTATTTTTTTAAAGAAAACAGAGCTGTTTTTTGCAAAGTGCCTACCTGTAGATTTTGGCCTCTAGCTCAGCCGGCACCTAGGGAAACCTACCAAACCTGTGCATTTTTGAAAACTAGAGACCTAGGGGAATCCAAGTTGGGGTGACTTGTGGGGCTCTGACCAGGTTCTGTTACCCAGAATCCTTTCCAAACCTCAAAATGTGGCTAAAAAAACACATTTTCCTCACATTTCTGTGACGGAAAGTTCTGGAATCTGAGAGGAGCCACAAATTTCATTCCACCCAGCGTTCCCCCACGTCTCCCGATAAAAATTATACCTCACTTGTGTGGGTAGGCCTAGCGCCCGCGACAGGAAACGCCCCAAAACGCAACGTGGACACATCACATTTTTTTAAAGAAAACCGAAGTGTTTTTTGCAAAGTGCCTACCTGTAGCTTTTGGCCTCTACCTCAGCCGGCACCTAGGGAAACCTACCAAACCTGTGCATTTTTGAAAACTAGAGACCTAAGGGAATCCAAGATGGGGTGACTTGTGGGGCTCTGACCAGGTTCTGTTACCCAGAATCCTTTGCAAACCTCAAAATTTGGCTAAAAAAACACATTTTCCTCACATTTCGGTGACAGAAAGTTCTGGAATCTGAGAGGAGCCACGAATTTCCTTCCACCCAGCGTTCCCCAACGTCTCCCGATAAAAATGATACCTCACTTGTGTGGGTAGGCCTAGCGCCCGCGACAGGAAACACCCCAAAAATCAACGTGGACACATCACATTTTTTTAAAGAAAACAGAGGTGTTTTTTGCAAAGTGCCTACCTGTAGATTTTGGCCTCTAGCTCAGCCGGCACCTAGGGAAACCTACCAAACCTGTGCATTTTTGAAAACTAGAGACCTAGGGGAATCCAAGATGGGGTGACTTGTGGGGCTCTGACCAGGTTCTGTTACCCAGAATCCTTTGCAAACCTCAAAATTTGGCTAAAAAAACACATTTTCCTCACATTTCGGTGACAGAAAGTTCTGGAATCTGAGAGGAGCCACAAACTTCCTTCCACCCAGCGTTCCCTAACGTCTCCCGATAAAAATGATACCTCACTTGTGTGGGTAGGCCTAGCTCCCGCGACAGGAAACACCCCAAAACGCAACGTGGACACATCAAATGTTTTTAAAGAAAACAGAGGTGTTTTTTGCAAAGTGCCTACCTGTAGATTTTGGCCTCTAGCTCAGCCGGCACCTAGGGAAACCTACCAAATCTGTGCATTTTTTAAAACTAGAGACCTAGGGGAATCCAAGATGGGGTGACTTGTGGGGCTCTGACCAGGTTCTGTTACCCAGAATCCTTTGCAAACCTCAGAATTTAGCTAAAAAAACACATTTTCCTCACATTTCGGTGACAGAAAGTTCTGGAATCTGGGAGGAGCCACAAATTTCCTTCCACCCAGCGTTCCCCCAAGTCTCGCGATAAACATTATACCTCACTTGTGTGGGTAGGCCTAGCGCCTGCGACAGGAAACGCCCCAAACACAACGTGGACACATCCCATTTTTTGACAGAAAACACAGCTGTTTTTTGCAAAGTGCCTACCTGTAGATTTTGGCCTCTAGCTCAGCCGGCACCTAGGGAAACCTACCAAACCTGTGCATTTTTAAAAAATAGAGACCTAGGGGAATCCAAGATGGGGTGACTTGTGGGGCTCTGACCAGGTTCTGTTACCCAGAATCCTTTCCAAACCTCAAAATTTGGCTAAAAAAACACATTTTCCTCACATTTCTGTGACGGAAAGTTCTGGAATCTGAGAGGAGCCACAAATTTCATTCCACCCAGCGTTCCCCCACGTCTCCCGATAAAAATGATACCTCACTTGTGTGGGTAGGCCTAGCGCCCGCGACAGGAAACGCCCCAAAACGCAACGTGGACACATCACATTTTTTTAAAGAAAACCGAAGTGTTTTTTGCAAAGTGCCTACCTGTAGCTTTTGGCCTCTACCTCAGCCGGCACCTAGGGAAACCTACCAAACCTGTGCATTTTTGAAAAATAGAGACCTAAGGGAATCCAAGATGGGGTGACTTGTGGGGCTCTGACCAGGTTCTGTTACCCAGAATCCTTTGCAAACCTCAAAATTTGGCTAAAAAAACACATTTTCCTCACATTTCGGTGACAGAAAGTTCTGGAATCTGAGAGGAGCCACAAATTTCCTTCCACCCAGCGTTCCCCAACGTCTCCCGATAAAAATGATACCTCAGTTGTGTGGGTAGGCCTAGCGCCCGCGACAGGAAACACCCCAAAAATCAACGTGGACACATCACATTTTTTTAAAGAAAACAGAGGTGTTTTTTGCAAAGTGCCTACCTGTAGATTTTGGCCTCTAGCTCAGCCGGCACCTAGGGAAACCTACCAAACCTGTGCATTTTTGAAAACTAGAGACCTAGGGGAATCCAAGATGGGGTGACTTGTGGGGCTCTGACCAGGTTCTGTTACCCAGAATCCTTTGCAAACCTCAAAATTTGGCTAAAAAAACACATTTTCCTCACATTTCGGTGACAGAAAGTTCTGGAATCTGAGAGGAGCCACAAACTTCCTTCCACCCAGCGTTCCCTAACGTCTCCCGATAAAAATGATACCTCACTTGTGTGGGTAGGCCTAGCTCCCGCGACAGGAAACACCCCAAAACGCAACGTGGACACATCACATTTTTTTAAAGAAAACAGAGGTGTTTTTTGCAAAGTGCCTACCTGTAGATTTTGGCCTCTAGCTCAGCCGGCACCTAGGGAAACCTACCAAACCTGTGCATTTTTTAAAAATAGAGACCTAGGGGAATCCAAGATGGGGTGACTTGTGGGGCTCTGACCAGGTTCTGTTACCCAGAATCCTTTGCAAACCTCAAAATTTGGCTAAAAAAACACATTTTCCTCACATTTCGGTGACAGAAAGTTCTGGAATCTGAGAGGAGCCACAAATTTCCTTCCACCCAGCGTTCCCCCACGTCTCCCGATAAAAATGATACCTCACTTGTGTGGGTAGGCCTAGCGCCCATGACAGGAAATGCCCCAAAGCGCAATGTGGACACATCACATTTTTTGACAGAGAACAGAGCTGTTTTTTGGAAAGTGCCTACCTGTAGATTTTGGCCTCTAGCTCAGCCGGCACCTAGGGAAACCTACCAAACCTGTGCGTTTTTGAAAACTAGAGACCTAGGGGAATCCAAGATGGGGTGACTTGTGGGGCTCTGACCAGGATCTGTTACCCAGAATCCTTTGCAAACCTCAAAATTTCCCTAAAAAACACATTTTCCTCACATTTCGGTGACAGAAAGTTCTGGAATCTGAGAGGAGCCACAAATTTCCTTCCACCCAGCGTTCCCCCAACCCTCGCGATAAAAATTATACCTCACTTGTGTGGTAGGCCTAGCGCCTGCGACAGGAAACGCCCCAAAACACAACGTGGACACATCCCATTTTTTTAAAGAAAACAGAGGTGTTTTTTGCAAAGTGCCTACCTGTAGATTTTGCCTCTAGCTCAGCCGGCACCTAGGGAAACCTACCAAACCTGTCCTTTTTTGAAAACTAGAGACCTAGGGGAATCCAAGATGGGGTGACTTGTGGGGCTCTGACCAGGTTCTGTTACCCAGAATCCTTTGCAAACCTCAAAATTTGGCTAAAAAAACACATTTTCCTCACATTTCGGTGACAGAAAGTTCTGGAATCTGAGAGGAGCCACACATTTCCTTCCACCCAGCGTACCCTAACGTCTCCCGATCAAAATGATACCTCACTTGTGTGGGTAGGCCTAGCGCCCGTGACAGGAAACACCCCAAAACGCAACGTGGACACATCACATTTTTTTAAAGAAAACAGAGGTGTTTTTTGCAAAGTGCCTACCTGTAGATTTTGGCCTCTAGCTCAGCCGGCACCGAGGGAAACCTACCAAACCTGTACATTTTTTAAAACTAGAGACCTAGGGGAATCCAAGATGGGGTGACTTGTGGGGCTCTGACCAGGTTCTGTTACCCAGAATCCTTTGCAAACCTCAAATTTTGGCTAAAAAAACACATTTTCCTCACATTTCGGTGACAGAAAGTTCTGGAATCTGATAGGAGCCACAAATTTTCTTCCAGCCAGCGTTCCCCCACGTCTCCCGATAAAAATGATACCTCACTTGTGTGGGTACGCCTAGCGGCCGCGACAGAAAACACCCCAAAACACAACGTGAACACAACCCATTTTTTGAAAGAAAACATAGGTGTTTTTTGCAAAGTGCCTACCTGTAGATTTTGGCCTCTAGCTCAGCTGGCACCTAGGGAAACCTACCAAACCTGTGCATTTTTTAAAACTAGAGACCTAGGGAAATCCAAGATGAGGTGACTTGTGGGGCTCTGACCAGGTTCTGTTACCCAGAATCCTTTGCAAACCTCAAAATTTGACTAAAAAAACAAATTTTCCTCACATTTTGGTGACAGAAAGTTCTGGAATCTGAAAGGAGCGATAAATTTGCTTCCACCCAGCGTTCCCCCAAGTCTCCCGATAAAAATGGTCCCTCACTTGTGTGGGTAGGCCTAGCGCCCGTGACAGGAAATGCCCCAAAGCACAACGTGGACACATCCCATTTTTTTAAAGAAAACAGAGCTGTTTTTTGCAAAGTGCCTAACTGTAGATTTTGGCCTCTAGCTCAGCCGGCAACTAGGGAAACCTACCAAATCTGTGCATTTTTGAAAACTAGAGACCTAGGGGAATCCAAGATGGGGTGACTTGTGGGGCTCTGACCAGGTTCTGTTACCCAGAATCCTTTGCAAACCTCAGAATTTGGCTAAAAAAACACATTTTCCTCACATTTCGGTGACAGAAAGTTCTGGAATCTGGGAGGAGCCACAAATTTCCTTCCACCCAGCGTTCCCCCAAGTCTCGCGATAAACATTATACCTCACTTGTGTGGGTAGGCCTAGCGCCTGCGACAGGAAACGCCCCAAAACACAACGTGGACACATCCCATTTTTTGACAGAAAACACAGCTGTTTTTTGCAAAGTGCCTACCTGTAGATTTTGGCCTCTAGCTCAGCCGGCACCTAGGGAAACCTACCAAACCTGTGCATTTTTAAAAAATAGAGACCTAGGGGAATCCAAGATGGGGTGACTTGTGGGGCTCTGACCAGGTTCTGTTACCCAGAATCCTTTGCAAACCTCAGATTTTGGCTAAAAAAACACATTTTCCTCACATTTCGGTGACAGAAAGTTCTGGAATCTGAGAGGAGCCACAAATTTCCTTCCACCCAGCGTTCCCCCAATTCTCCCGATAAAAATGATACCTCACTTGTGTGGGTAGGCCTAGCGCCCGTGACAGGAAACGCCCCAAAACACAACGTGGACACATCCTATTTTTTTAAAGAAAACAGAGCTGTTTTTTGCAAAGTGCCTACCTGTAGATTTTGGCCTCTAGCTCAGCCGGCACCTAGGGAAACCTACCAAACCTGTGCATTTTTGAAAACTAGAGACCTAGGGGAATCCAAGTTGGGGTGACTTGTGGGGCTCTGACCAGGTTCTGTTACCCAGAATCCTTTCCAAACCTCAAAATGTGGCTAAAAAAACACATTTTCCTCACATTTCTGTGACGGAAAGTTCTGGAATCTGAGAGGAGCCACAAATTTCATTCCACCCAGCGTTCCCCCACGTCTCCCGATAAAAATTATACCTCACTTGTGTGGGTAGGCCTAGCGCCCGCGACAGGAAACGCCCCAAAACGCAACGTGGACACATCACATTTTTTTAAAGAAAACCGAAGTGTTTTTTGCAAAGTGCCTACCTGTAGCTTTTGGCCTCTACCTCAGCCGGCACCTAGGGAAACCTACCAAACCTGTGCATTTTTGAAAACTAGAGACCTAAGGGAATCCAAGATGGGGTGACTTGTGGGGCTCTGACCAGGTTCTGTTACCCAGAATCCTTTGCAAACCTCAAAATTTGGCTAAAAAAACACATTTTCCTCACATTTCGGTGACAGAAAGTTCTGGAATCTGAGAGGAGCCACGAATTTCCTTCCACCCAGCGTTCCCCAACGTCTCCCGATAAAAATGATACCTCACTTGTGTGGGTAGGCCTAGCGCCCGCGACAGGAAACACCCCAAAAATCAACGTGGACACATCACATTTTTTTAAAGAAAACAGAGGTGTTTTTTGCAAAGTGCCTACCTGTAGATTTTGGCCTCTAGCTCAGCCGGCACCTAGGGAAACCTACCAAACCTGTGCATTTTTGAAAACTAGAGACCTAGGGGAATCCAATATGGGGTGACTTGTGGGGCTCTGATCAGGTTCTGTTACCCAGAATCCTTTGCAAACCTCAACATTTGGCTAAAAAAACACATTTTCCTCACATTTCGGTGACAGAAAGTTCTGGAATCTGAGAGGAGCCACAAATTTCCTTCCACCCAGCGTTCCCTAACGTCTCCCGATAAAAATGATACCTCACTTGTGTGGGTAGGCCTAGCTCCCGCGACAGGAAACACCCCAAAACGCAACGTGGACACATCAAATGTTTTTAAAGAAAACAGAGGTGTTTTTTGCAAAGTGCCTACCTGTAGATTTTGGCCTCTAGCTCAGCCGGCACCTAGGGAAACCTACCAAATCTGTGCATTTTTTAAAACTAGAGACCTAGGGGAATCCAAGATGGGGTGACTTGTGGGGCTCTGACCAGGTTCTGTTACCCAGAATCCTTTGCAAACCTCAGAATTTAGCTAAAAAAACACATTTTCCTCACATTTCGGTGACAGAAAGTTCTGGAATCTGGGAGGAGCCACAAATTTCCTTCCACCCAGCGTTCCCCCAAGTCTCGCGATAAACATTATACCTCACTTGTGTGGGTAGGCCTAGCGCCTGCGACAGGAAACGCCCCAAAACACAACGTGGACACATCCCATTTTTTGACAGAAAACACAGCTGTTTTTTGCAAAGTGCCTACCTGTAGATTTTGGCCTCTAGCTCAGCCGGCACCTAGGGAAACCTACCAAACCTGTGCATTTTTAAAAAATAGAGACCTAGGGGAATCCAAGATGGGGTGACTTGTGGGGCTCTGACCAGGTTCTGTTACCCAGAATCCTTTCCAAACCTCAAAATTTGGCTAAAAAAACACATTTTCCTCACATTTCTGTGACGGAAAGTTCTGGAATCTGAGAGGAGCCACAAATTTCATTCCACCCAGCGTTCCCCCACGTCTCCCGATAAAAATGATACCTCACTTGTGTGGGTAGGCCTAGCGCCCGCGACAGGAAACGCCCCAAAACGCAACGTGGACACATCACATTTTTTTAAAGAAAACCGAAGTGTTTTTTGCAAAGTGCCTACCTGTAGCTTTTGGCCTCTACCTCAGCCGGCACCTAGGGAAACCTACCAAACCTGTGCATTTTTGAAAAATAGAGACCTAAGGGAATCCAAGATGGGGTGACTTGTGGGGCTCTGACCAGGTTCTGTTACCCAGAATCCTTTGCAAACCTCAAAATTTGGCTAAAAAAACACATTTTCCTCACATTTCGGTGACAGAAAGTTCTGGAATCTGAGAGGAGCCACAAATTTCCTTCCACCCAGCGTTCCCCAACGTCTCCCGATAAAAATGATACCTCAGTTGTGTGGGTAGGCCTAGCGCCCGCGACAGGAAACACCCCAAAAATCAACGTGGACACATCACATTTTTTTAAAGAAAACAGAGGTGTTTTTTGCAAAGTGCCTACCTGTAGATTTTGGCCTCTAGCTCAGCCGGCACCTAGGGAAACCTACCAAACCTGTGCATTTTTGAAAACTAGAGACCTAGGGGAATCCAAGATGGGGTGACTTGTGGGGCTCTGACCAGGTTCTGTTACCCAGAATCCTTTGCAAACCTCAAAATTTGGCTAAAAAAACACATTTTCCTCACATTTCGGTGACAGAAAGTTCTGGAATCTGAGAGGAGCCACAAACTTCCTTCCACCCAGCGTTCCCTAACGTCTCCCGATAAAAATGATACCTCACTTGTGTGGGTAGGCCTAGCTCCCGCGACAGGAAACACCCCAAAACGCAACGTGGACACATCACATTTTTTTAAAGAAAACAGAGGTGTTTTTTGCAAAGTGCCTACCTGTAGATTTTGGCCTCTAGCTCAGCCGGCACCTAGGGAAACCTACCAAACCTGTGCATTTTTTAAAAATAGAGACCTAGGGGAATCCAAGATGGGGTGACTTGTGGGGCTCTGACCAGGTTCTGTTACCCAGAATCCTTTCCAAACCTCAAAATGTGGCTAAAAAAACACATTTTCCTCACATTTCTGTGACGGAAAGTTCTGGAATCTGAGAGGAGCCACAAATTTCATTCCACCCAGCGTTCCCCCACGTCTCCCGATAAAAATGATACCTCACTTGTGTGGGTAGGCCTAGCGCCCGCGACAGGAAACGCCCCAAAACGCAACGTGGACACATCACATTTTTTTAAAGAAAACCGAAGTGTTTTTTGCAAAGTGCCTACCTGTAGCTTTTGGCCTCTACCTCAGCCGGCACCTAGGGAAACCTACCAAACCTGTGCATTTTTGAAAACTAGAGACCTAAGGGAATCCAAGATGGGGTGACTTGTGGGGCTCTGACCAGGTTCTGTTACCCAGAATCCTTTGCAAACCTCAAAATTTGGCTAAAAAAACACATTTTCCTCACATTTCGGTGACAGAAAGTTCTGGAATCTGAGAGGAGCCACGAATTTCCTTCCACCCAGCGTTCCCCAACGTCTCCCGATAAAAATGATACCTCACTTGTGTGGGTAGGCCTAGCGCCCGTGACAGGAAACACCCCAAAAATCAACGTGGACACATCACATTTTTTTAAAGAAAACAGAGGTGTTTTTTGCAAAGTGCCTACCTGTAGATTTTGGCCTCTAGCTCAGCCGGCACCTAGGGAAACCTACCAAACCTGTGCATTTTTGAAAACTAGAGACCTAGGGGAATCCAATATGGGGTGACTTGTGGGGCTCTGACCAGGTTCTGTTACCCAGAATCCTTTGCAAACCTCAACATTTGGCTAAAAAAACACATTTTCCTCACATTTCGGTGACAGAAAGTTCTGGAATCTGAGAGGAGCCACAAATTTCCTTCCACCCAGCGTTCCCTAACGTCTCCCGATAAAAATGATACCTCACTTGTGTGGGTAGGCCTAGCTCCCGCGACAGGAAACACCCCAAAACGCAACGTGGACACATCAAATTTTTTTAAAGAAAACAGAGGTGTTTTTTGCAAAGTGCCTACCTGTAGATTTTGGCCTCTAGCTCAGCCGGCACCTAGGGAAACCTACCAAATCTGTGCATTTTTTAAAACTAGAGACCTAGGGGAATCCAAGATGGGGTGACTTGTGGGGCTCTGACCAGGTTCTGTTACCCAGAATCCTTTGCAAACCTCAGAATTTAGCTAAAAAAACACATTTTCCTCACATTTCGGTGACAGAAAGTTCTGGAATCTGGGAGGAGCCACAAATTTCCTTCCACCCAGCGTTCCCCCAAGTCTCGCGATAAACATTATACCTCACTTGTGTGGGTAGGCCTAGCGCCTGCGACAGGAAACGCCCCAAAACACAACGTGGACACATCCCATTTTTTGACAGAAAACACAGCTGTTTTTTGCAAAGTGCCTACCTGTAGATTTTGGCCTCTAGCTCAGCCGGCACCTAGGGAAACCTACCAAACCTGTGCATTTTTAAAAAATAGAGACCTAGGGGAATCCAAGATAGGGTGACTTGTGGGGCTCTGACCAGGTTCTGTTACCCAGAATCCTTTCCAAACCTCAAAATTTGGCTAAAAAAACACATTTTCCTCACATTTCTGTGACGGAAAGTTCTGGAATCTGAGAGGAGCCACAAATTTCATTCCACCCAGCGTTCCCCCACGTCTCCCGATAAAAATGATACCTCACTTGTGTGGGTAGGCCTAGCGCCCGCGACAGGAAACGCCCCAAAACGCAACGTGGACACATCACATTTTTTTAAAGAAAACCGAAGTGTTTTTTGCAAAGTGCCTACCTGTAGCTTTTGGCCTCTACCTCAGCCGGCACCTAGGGAAACCTACCAAACCTGTGCATTTTTGAAAAATAGAGACCTAAGGGAATCCAAGATGGGGTGACTTGTGGGGCTCTGACCAGGTTCTGTTACCCAGAATCCTTTGCAAACCTCAAAATTTGGCTAAAAAAACACATTTTCCTCACATTTCGGTGACAGAAAGTTCTGGAATCTGAGAGGAGCCACAAATTTCCTTCCACCCAGCGTTCCCCAACGTCTCCCGATAAAAATGATACCTCAGTTGTGTGGGTAGGCCTAGCGCCCGCGACAGGAAACACCCCAAAAATCAACGTGGACACATCAAATTTTTTTAAAGAAAACAGAGGTGTTTTTTGCAAAGTGCCTACCTGTAGATTTTGGCCTCTAGCTCAGCCGGCACCTAGGGAAACCTACCAAACCTGTGCATTTTTGAAAACTAGAGACCTAGGGGAATCCAAGATGGGGTGACTTGTGGGGCTCTGACCAGGTTCTGTTACCCAGAATCCTTTGCAAACCTCAAAATTTGGCTAAAAAAACACATTTTCCTCACATTTCGGTGACAGAAAGTTCTGGAATCTGAGAGGAGCCACAAACTTCCTTCCACCCAGAGTTCCCTAACGTCTCCCGATAAAAATGATACCTCACTTGTGTGGGTAGGCCTAGCTCCCGCGACAGGAAACACCCCAAAACGCAACGTGGACACATCACATTTTTTTAAAGAAAACAGAGGTGTTTTTTGCAAAGTGCCTACCTGTAGATTTTGGCCTCTAGCTCAGCCGGCACCTAGGGAAACCTACCAAACCTGTGCATTTTTGAAAACTAGAGACCTAGGGGAATCCAAGATGGGGTGACTTGTGGGGCTCTGACCAGGTTCTGTTACCCAGAATCCTTTGCAAACCTCAAAATTTGGCTAAAAAAACACATTTTCCTCACATTTCGGTGACAGAAAGTTCTGGAATCTGAGAGGAGCCACAAATTTCCTTCCACCCAGCGTTCCCTAACGTCTCCCGATAAAAATGATACCTCACTTGTGTGGGTAGGCCTAGCGCCCGCGACAGGAAACGCCCCAAAACACAACGTGGACACATCTCATTTTTTGAAAGAAAACAGAGCTGTTTTTTGCAAAGTGCCTACCTGTAGATTTTGGCCTCCAGCTCAGCCGGCACCTAGGGAAACCTACCAAACCTGTGCATTTTTTAAAACTAGAGACCTAGGGGAATCCAAGATGGGGTGACTTGTGGGGCTCTGACCAGGTTCTGTTACCCAGAATCCTTTGCAAACCTCAAAATTTGGCTAAAAAAACACATTTTCCTCACATTTCGGTGACAGAAAGTTCTGGAATCTGAGAGGAGCCACAAATTTCCTTCCACCCAGCGTTCCCCCACGTCTCCCGATAAAAATGATACCTCACTTGTGTGGGTAGGCCTAGCGCCCATGACAGGAAATGCCCCAAAGCGCAATGTGGACACATCACATTTTTTGACAGAGAACAGAGCTGTTTTTTGGAAAGTGCCTACCTGTAGATTTTGGCCTCTAGCTCAGCCGGCACCTAGGGAAACCTACCAAACCTGTGCGTTTTTGAAAACTAGAGACCTAGGGGAATCCAAGATGGGGTGACTTGTGGGGCTCTGACCAGGATCTGTTACCCAGAATCCTTTGCAAACCTCAAAATTTCCCTAAAAAACACATTTTCCTCACATTTCGGTGACAGAAAGTTCTGGAATCTGAGAGGAGCCACAAATTTCCTTCCACCCAGCGTTCCCCCAACCCTCGCGATAAAAATTATACCTCACTTGTGTGGTAGGCCTAGCGCCTGCGACAGGAAACGCCCCAAAACACAACGTGGACACATCCCATTTTTTTAAAGAAAACAGAGGTGTTTTTTGCAAAGTGCCTACCTGTAGATTTTGCCTCTAGCTCAGCCGGCACCTAGGGAAACCTACCAAACCTGTCCTTTTTTGAAAACTAGAGACCTAGGGGAATCCAAGATGGGGTGACTTGTGGGGCTCTGACCAGGTTCTGTTACCCAGAATCCTTTGCAAACCTCAAAATTTGGCTAAAAAAACACATTTTCCTCACATTTCGGTGACAGAAAGTTCTGGAATCTGAGAGGAGCCACACATTTCCTTCCACCCAGCGTACCCTAACGTCTCCCGATCAAAATGATACCTCACTTGTGTGGGTAGGCCTAGCGCCCGTGACAGGAAACACCCCAAAACGCAACGTGGACACATCACATTTTTTTAAAGAAAACAGAGGTGTTTTTTGCAAAGTGCCTACCTGTAGATTTTGGCCTCTAGCTCAGCCGGCACCGAGGGAAACCTACCAAACCTGTACATTTTTTAAAACTAGAGACCTAGGGGAATCCAAGATGGGGTGACTTGTGGGGCTCTGACCAGGTTCTGTTACCCAGAATCCTTTGCAAACCTCAAAATTTGGCTAAAAAAACACATTTTCCTCACATTTCGGTGACAGAAAGTTCTGGAATCTGAGAGGAGCCACAAACGTCCTTCCACCCAGCGTTCCCTAACGTCTCCCGATAAAAATGATACCTCACTTGTGTGGGTAGGCCTAGCTCCCGCGACAGGAAACACCCCAAAACGCAACGTGGACACATCACATTTTTTTAAAGAAAACAGAGGTGTTTTTTGCAAAGTGCCTACCTGTAGATTTTGGCCTCTAGCTCAGCCGGCACCTAGGGAAACCTACCAAACCTGTGCATTTTTGAAAACTAGAGACCTAGGGGAATCCAAGATGGGGTGACTTGTGGGGCTCTGACCAGGTTCTGTTACCCAGAATCCTTTGCAAACCTCAAAATTTGGCTAAAAAAACACATTTTCCTCACATTTCGGTGACAGAAAGTTCTGGAATCTGAGAGGAGCCACAAATTTCCTTCCACCCAGCGTTCCCTAACGTCTCCCGATAAAAATGATACCTCACTTGTGTGGGTAGGCCTAGCGCCCGCGACAGGAAACGCCCCAAAACACAACGTGGACACATCTCATTTTTTGAAAGAAAACAGAGCTGTTTTTTGCAAAGTGCCTACCTGTAGATTTTGGCCTCCAGCTCAGCCGGCACCTAGGGAAACCTACCAAACCTGTGCATTTTTGAAAACTAGAGACCTAGGGGAATCCAAGATGGGGTGACTTGTGGGGCTCTGACCAGGTTCTGTTACCCAGAATCCTTTGCAAACCTCAAAATTTGGCTAAAAAAACACATTTTCCTCACATTTCGGTGACAGAAAGTTCTGGAATCTGAGAGGAGCCACAAATTTCCTTCCACCCAGCGTTCCCCCACGTCTCCCGATAAAAATGATACCTCACTTGTGTGGGTAGGCCTAGCGCCCATGACAGGAAATGCCCCAAAGCGCAATGTGGACACATCACATTTTTTGACAGAGAACAGAGCTGTTTTTTGGAAAGTGCCTACCTGTAGATTTTGGCCTCTAGCTCAGCCGGCACCTAGGGAAACCTACCAAACCTGTGCGTTTTTGAAAACTAGAGACCTAGGGGAATCCAAGATGGGGTGACTTGTGGGGCTCTGACCAGGATCTGTTACCCAGAATCCTTTGCAAACCTCAAAATTTCCCTAAAAAACACATTTTCCTCACATTTCGGTGACAGAAAGTTCTGGAATCTGAGAGGAGCCACAAATTTCCTTCCACCCAGCATTCCCCCAACCCTCGCGATAAAAATTATACCTCACTTGTGTGGTAGGCCTAGTGCCTGCGACAGGAAACGCCCCAAAACACAACGTGGACACATCCCATTTTTTTAAAGAAAACAGAGGTGTTTTTTGCAAAGTGCCTACCTGTAGATTTTGCCTCTAGCTCAGCCGGCACCTAGGGAAACCTACCAAACCTGTCCTTTTTTGAAAACTAGAGACCTAGGGGAATCCAAGATGGGGTGACTTGTGGGGCTCTGACCAGGTTCTGTTACCCAGAATCCTTTGCAAACCTCAAAATTTGGCTAAAAAAACACATTTTCCTCACATTTCGGTGACAGAAAGTTCTGGAATCTGAGAGGAGCCACACATTTCCTTCCACCCAGCGTACCCTAACGTCTCCCGATCAAAATGATACCTCACTTGTGTGGGTAGGCCTAGCGCCCGTGACAGGAAACACCCCAAAACGCAACGTGGACACATCACTTTTTTTTAAAGAAAACAGAGGTGTTTTTTGCAAAGTGCCTACCTGTAGATTTTGGCCTCTAGCTCAGCCGGCACCGAGGGAAACCTACCAAACCTGTACATTTTTTAAAACTAGAGACCTAGGGGAATCCAAGATGGGGTGACTTGTGGGGCTCTGACCAGGTTCTGTTACCCAGAATCCTTTGCAAACCTCAAAATTTGGCTAAAAAAACACATTTTCCTCACATTTCGGTGACAGAAAGTTCTGGAATCTGAGAGGAGCCACAAACTTCCTTCCACCCAGCGTTCCCTAACGTCTCCCGATAAAAATGATACCTCACTTGTGTGGGTAGGCCTAGCTCCCGCGACAGGAAACACCCCAAAACGCAACGTGGACACATCACATTTTTTTAAAGAAAACAGAGGTGTTTTTTGCAAAGTGCCTACCTGTAGATTTTGGCCTCTAGCTCAGCCGGCACCTAGGGAAACCTACCAAACCTGTGCATTTTTGAAAACTAGAGACCTAGGGGAATCCAAGATGGGGTGACTTGTGGGGCTCTGACCAGGTTCTGTTACCCAGAATCCTTTGCAAACCTCAAAATTTTGCTAAAAAAACACATTTTCCTCACATTTCGGTGACAGAAAGTTCTGGAATCTGAGAGGAGCCACAAATTTCCTTCCACCCAGCGTTCCCTAACGTCTCCCGATAAAAATGATACCTCACTTGTGTGGGTAGGCCTAGCGCCCGCGACAGGAAATGCCCCAAAACACAACGTGGACACATCTCATTTTTTGAAAGAAAACAGAGCTGTTTTTTGCAAAGTGCCTACCTGTAGATTTTGGCCTCTAGCTCAGCCGGCACCTAGGGAAACCTACCAAACCTGTGCATTTTTGAAAACTAGAGACCTAGGGGAATCCAATATGGGGTGACTTGTGGGGCTCTGACCAGGTTCTGTTCCCCAGAATCCTTTGCAAACCTCAAAATTTGGCTAAAAAAACACATTTTCCTCACATTTCGGTGACAGAAAGTTCTGGAATCTGAGAGGAGCCACAAATTTCCTTCCACCCAGCGTTCCCTAACGTCTCCCGATAAAAATGATACCTCACTTGTGTGGGTAGGCCTAGCGCCCGCGACAGGAAACGCCCCAAAACACAACGTGGACACATCTCATTTTTTGAAAGAAAACAGAGCTGTTTTTTGCAAAGTGCCTACCTGTAGATTTTGGCCTCCAGCTCAGCCGGCACCTAGGGAAACCTACCAAACCTGTGCATTTTTTAAAACTAGAGACCTAGGGGAATCCAAGATGGGGTGACTTGTGGGGCTCTGACCAGGTTCTGTTACCCAGAATCCTTTGCAAACCTCAAAATTTGGCTAAAAAAACACATTTTCCTCACATTTCGGTGACAGAAAGTTCTGGAATCTGAGAGGAGCCACAAACTTCCTTCCACCCAGCGTTCCCTAACGTCTCCCGATAAAAATGATACCTCACTTGTGTGGGTAGGCCTAGCTCCCGCGACAGGAAACACCCCAAAACGCAACGTGGACACATCACATTTTTTTAAAGAAAACAGAGGTGTTTTTTGCAAAGTGCCTACCTGTAGATTTTGGCCTCTAGCTCAGCCGGCACCTAGGGAAACCTACCAAACCTGTGCATTTTTGAAAACTAGAGACCTAGGGGAATCCAAGATGGGGTGACTTGTGGGGCTCTGACCAGGTTCTGTTACCCAGAATCCTTTGCAAACCTCAAAATTTGGCTAAAAAAACACATTTTCCTCACATTTCGGTGACAGAAAGTTCTGGAATCTGAGAGGAGCCACAAATTTCCTTCCACCCAGCGTTCCCTAACGTCTCCCGATAAAAATGATACCTCACTTGTGTGGGTAGGCCTAGCGCCCGCGACAGGAAACGCCCCAAAACACAACGTGGACACATCTCATTTTTTGAAAGAAAACAGAGCTGTTTTTTGCAAAGTGCCTACCTGTAGATTTTGGCCTCCAGCTCAGCCGGCACCTAGGGAAACCTACCAAACCTGTGCATTTTTGAAAACTAGAGACCTAGGGGAATCCAAGATGGGGTGACTTGTGGGGCTCTGACCAGGTTCTGTTACCCAGAATCCTTTGCAAACCTCAAAATTTGGCTAAAAAAAATCATTTTCCTCACATTTCGGTGACAGAAAGTTCTGGAATCTGAGAGGAGCCACAAATTTCCTTCCACCCAGCGTTCCCCCACGTCTCCCGATAAAAATGATACCTCACTTGTGTGGGTAGGCCTAGCGCCCATGACAGGAAATGCCCCAAAGCGCAATGTGGACACATCACATTTTTTGACAGAGAACAGAGCTGTTTTTTGGAAAGTGCCTACCTGTAGATTTTGGCCTCTAGCTCAGCCGGCACCTAGGGAAACCTACCAAACCTGTGCGTTTTTGAAAACTAGAGACCTAGGGGAATCCAAGATGGGGTGACTTGTGGGGCTCTGACCAGGATCTGTTACCCAGAATCCTTTGCAAACCTCAAAATTTCCCTAAAAAACACATTTTCCTCACATTTCGGTGACAGAAAGTTCTGGAATCTGAGAGGAGCCACAAATTTCCTTCCACCCAGCGTTCCCCCAACCCTCGCGATAAAAATTATACCTCACTTGTGTGGTAGGCCTAGCGCCTGCGACAGGAAACGCCCCAAAACACAACGTGGACACATCCCATTTTTTTAAAGAAAACAGAGGTGTTTTTTGCAAAGTGCCTACCTGTAGATTTTGCCTCTAGCTCAGCCGGCACCTAGGGAAACCTACCAAACCTGTCCTTTTTTGAAAACTAGAGACCTAGGGGAATCCAAGATGGGGTGACTTGTGGGGCTCTGACCAGGTTCTGTTACCCAGAATCCTTTGCAAACCTCAAAATTTGGCTAAAAAAACACATTTTCCTCACATTTCGGTGACAGAAAGTTCTGGAATCTGAGAGGAGCCACACATTTCCTTCCACCCAGCGTACCCTAACGTCTCCCGATCAAAATGATACCTCACTTGTGTGGGTAGGCCTAGCGCCCGTGACAGGAAACACCCCAAAACGCAACGTGGACACATCACTTTTTTTTAAAGAAAACAGAGGTGTTTTTTGCAAAGTGCCTACCTGTAGATTTTGGCCTCTAGCTCAGCCGGCACCGAGGGAAACCTACCAAACCTGTACATTTTTTAAAACTAGAGACCTAGGGGAATCCAAGATGGGGTGACTTGTGGGGCTCTGACCAGGTTCTGTTACCCAGAATCCTTTGCAAACCTCAAAATTTGGCTAAAAAAACACATTTTCCTCACATTTCGGTGACAGAAAGTTCTGGAATCTGAGAGGAGCCACAAACTTCCTTCCACCCAGCGTTCCCTAACGTCTCCCGATAAAAATGATACCTCACTTGTGTGGGTAGGCCTAGCTCCCGCGACAGGAAACACCCCAAAACGCAACGTGGACACATCACATTTTTTTAAAGAAAACAGAGGTGTTTTTTGCAAAGTGCCTACCTGTAGATTTTGGCCTCTAGCTCAGCCGGCACCTAGGGAAACCTACCAAACCTGTGCATTTTTGAAAACTAGAGACCTAGGGGAATCCAAGATGGGGTGACTTGTGGGGCTCTGACCAGGTTCTGTTACCCAGAATCCTTTGCAAACCTCAAAATTTTGCTAAAAAAAACATTTTCCTCACATTTCGGTGACAGAAAGTTCTGGAATCTGAGAGGAGCCACAAATTTCCTTCCACCCAGCGTTCCCTAACGTCTCCCGATAAAAATGATACCTCACTTGTGTGGGTAGGCCTAGCGCCCGCGACAGGAAATGCCCCAAAACACAACGTGGACACATCTCATTTTTTGAAAGAAAACAGAGCTGTTTTTTGCAAAGTGCCTACCTGTAGATTTTGGCCTCTAGCTCAGCCGGCACCTAGGGAAACCTACCAAACCTGTGCATTTTTGAAAACTAGAGACCTAGGGGAATCCAATATGGGGTGACTTGTGGGGCTCTGACCAGGTTCTGTTCCCCAGAATCCTTTGCAAACCTCAAAATTTGGCTAAAAAAACACATTTTCCTCACATTTCGGTGACAGAAAGTTCTGGAATCTGAGAGGAGCCACAAATTTCCTTCCACCCAGCGTTCCCTAACGTCTCCCGATAAAAATGATACCTCACTTGTGTGGGTAGGCCTAGCGCCCGCGACAGGAAACGCCCCAAAACACAACGTGGACACATCTCATTTTTTGAAAGAAAACAGAGCTGTTTTTTGCAAAGTGCCTACCTGTAGATTTTGGCCTCCAGCTCAGCCGGCACCTAGGGAAACCTACCAAACCTGTGCATTTTTTAAAACTAGAGACCTAGGGGAATCCAAGATGGGGTGACTTGTGGGGCTCTGACCAGGTTCTGTTACCCAGAATCCTTTGCAAACCTCAAAATTTGGCTAAAAAAACACATTTTCCTCACATTTCGGTGACAGAAAGTTCTGGAATCTGAGAGGAGCCACAAACTTCCTTCCACCCAGCGTTCCCTAACGTCTCCCGATAAAAATGATACCTCACTTGTGTGGGTAGGCCTAGCTCCCGCGACAGGAAACACCCCAAAACGCAACGTGGACACATCACATTTTTTTAAAGAAAACAGAGGTGTTTTTTGCAAAGTGCCTACCTGTAGATTTTGGCCTCTAGCTCAGCCGGCACCTAGGGAAACCTACCAAACCTGTGCATTTTTGAAAACTAGAGACCTAGGGGAATCCAAGATGGGGTGACTTGTGGGGCTCTGACCAGGTTCTGTTACCCAGAATCCTTTGCAAACCTCAAAATTTGGCTAAAAAAACACATTTTCCTCACATTTCGGTGACAGAAAGTTCTGGAATCTGAGAGGAGCCACAAATTTCCTTCCACCCAGCGTTCCCTAACGTCTCCCGATAAAAATGATACCTCACTTGTGTGGGTAGGCCTAGCGCCCGCGACAGGAAACGCCCCAAAACACAACGTGGACACATCTCATTTTTTGAAAGAAAACAGAGCTGTTTTTTGCAAAGTGCCTACCTGTAGATTTTGGCCTCCAGCTCAGCCGGCACCTAGGGAAACCTACCAAACCTGTGCATTTTTGAAAACTAGAGACCTAGGGGAATCCAAGATGGGGTGACTTGTGGGGCTCTGACCAGGTTCTGTTACCCAGAATCCTTTGCAAACCTCAAAATTTGGCTAAAAAAACACATTTTCCTCACATTTCGGTGACAGAAAGTTCTGGAATCTGAGAGGAGCCACAAATTTCCTTCCACCCAGCGTTCCCCCACGTCTCCCGATAAAAATGATACCTCACTTGTGTGGGTAGGCCTAGCGCCCATGACAGGAAATGCCCCAAAGCGCAATGTGGACACATCACATTTTTTGACAGAGAACAGAGCTGTTTTTTGGAAAGTGCCTACCTGTAGATTTTGGCCTCTAGCTCAGCCGGCACCTAGGGAAACCTACCAAACCTGTGCGTTTTTGAAAACTAGAGACCTAGGGGAATCCAAGATGGGGTGACTTGTGGGGCTCTGACCAGGATCTGTTACCCAGAATCCTTTGCAAACCTCAAAATTTCCCTAAAAAACACATTTTCCTCACATTTCGGTGACAGAAAGTTCTGGAATCTGAGAGGAGCCACAAATTTCCTTCCACCCAGCGTTCCCCCAACCCTCGCGATAAAAATTATACCTCACTTGTGTGGTAGGCCTAGCGCCTGCGACAGGAAACGCCCCAAAACACAACGTGGACACATCCCATTTTTTTAAAGAAAACAGAGGTGTTTTTTGCAAAGTGCCTACCTGTAGATTTTGCCTCTAGCTCAGCCGGCACCTAGGGAAACCTACCAAACCTGTCCTTTTTTGAAAACTAGAGACCTAGGGGAATCCAAGATGGGGTGACTTGTGGGGCTCTGACCAGGTTCTGTTACCCAGAATCCTTTGCAAACCTCAAAATTTGGCTAAAAAAACACATTTTCCTCACATTTCGGTGACAGAAAGTTCTGGAATCTGAGAGGAGCCACACATTTCCTTCCACCCAGCGTACCCTAACGTCTCCCGATCAAAATGATACCTCACTTGTGTGGGTAGGCCTAGCGCCCGTGACAGGAAACACCCCAAAACGCAACGTGGACACATCACTTTTTTTTAAAGAAAACAGAGGTGTTTTTTGCAAAGTGCCTACCTGTAGATTTTGGCCTCTAGCTCAGCCGGCACCGAGGGAAACCTACCAAACCTGTACATTTTTTAAAACTAGAGACCTAGGGGAATCCAAGATGGGGTGACTTGTGGGGCTCTGACCAGGTTCTGTTACCCAGAATCCTTTGCAAACCTCAAAATTTGGCTAAAAAAACACATTTTCCTCACATTTCGGTGACAGAAAGTTCTGGAATCTGAGAGGAGCCACAAACTTCCTTCCACCCAGCGTTCCCTAACGTCTCCCGATAAAAATGATACCTCACTTGTGTGGGTAGGCCTAGCTCCCGCGACAGGAAACACCCCAAAACGCAACGTGGACACATCACATTTTTTTAAAGAAAACAGAGGTGTTTTTTGCAAAGTGCCTACCTGTAGATTTTGGCCTCTAGCTCAGCCGGCACCTAGGGAAACCTACCAAACCTGTGCATTTTTGAAAACTAGAGACCTAGGGGAATCCAAGATGGGGTGACTTGTGGGGCTCTGACCAGGTTCTGTTACCCAGAATCCTTTGCAAACCTCAAAATTTTGCTAAAAAAAACATTTTCCTCACATTTCGGTGACAGAAAGTTCTGGAATCTGAGAGGAGCCACAAATTTCCTTCCACCCAGCGTTCCCTAACGTCTCCCGATAAAAATGATACCTCACTTGTGTGGGTAGGCCTAGCGCCCGCGACAGGAAATGCCCCAAAACACAACGTGGACACATCTCATTTTTTGAAAGAAAACAGAGCTGTTTTTTGCAAAGTGCCTACCTGTAGATTTTGGCCTCTAGCTCAGCCGGCACCTAGGGAAACCTACCAAACCTGTGCATTTTTGAAAACTAGAGACCTAGGGGAATCCAATATGGGGTGACTTGTGGGGCTCTGACCAGGTTCTGTTCCCCAGAATCCTTTGCAAACCTCAAAATTTGGCTAAAAAAACACATTTTCCTCACATTTCGGTGACAGAAAGTTCTGGAATCTGAGAGGAGCCACAAATTTCCTTCCACCCAGCGTTCCCTAACGTCTCCCGATAAAAATGATACCTCACTTGTGTGGGTAGGCCTAGCGCCCGCGACAGGAAACGCCCCAAAACACAACGTGGACACATCTCATTTTTTGAAAGAAAACAGAGCTGTTTTTTGCAAAGTGCCTACCTGTAGATTTTGGCCTCCAGCTCAGCCGGCACCTAGGGAAACCTACCAAACCTGTGCATTTTTTAAAACTAGAGACCTAGGGGAATCCAAGATGGGGTGACTTGTGGGGCTCTGACCAGGTTCTGTTACCCAGAATCCTTTGCAAACCTCAAAATTTGGCTAAAAAAACACATTTTCCTCACATTTCGGTGACAGAAAGTTCTGGAATCTGAGAGGAGCCACAAACTTCCTTCCACCCAGCGTTCCCTAACGTCTCCCGATAAAAATGATACCTCACTTGTGTGGGTAGGCCTAGCTCCCGCGACAGGAAACACCCCAAAACGCAACGTGGACACATCACATTTTTTTAAAGAAAACAGAGGTGTTTTTTGCAAAGTGCCTACCTGTAGATTTTGGCCTCTAGCTCAGCCGGCACCTAGGGAAACCTACCAAACCTGTGCATTTTTGAAAACTAGAGACCTAGGGGAATCCAAGATGGGGTGACTTGTGGGGCTCTGACCAGGTTCTGTTACCCAGAATCCTTTGCAAACCTCAAAATTTGGCTAAAAAAACACATTTTCCTCACATTTCGGTGACAGAAAGTTCTGGAATCTGAGAGGAGCCACAAATTTCCTTCCACCCAGCGTTCCCTAACGTCTCCCGATAAAAATGATACCTCACTTGTGTGGGTAGGCCTAGCGCCCGCGACAGGAAACGCCCCAAAACACAACGTGGACACATCTCATTTTTTGAAAGAAAACAGAGCTGTTTTTTGCAAAGTGCCTACCTGTAGATTTTGGCCTCCAGCTCAGCCGGCACCTAGGGAAACCTACCAAACCTGTGCATTTTTGAAAACTAGAGACCTAGGGGAATCCAAGATGGGGTGACTTGTGGGGCTCTGACCAGGTTCTGTTACCCAGAATCCTTTGCAAACCTCAAAATTTGGCTAAAAAAACACATTTTCCTCACATTTCGGTGACAGAAAGTTCTGGAATCTGAGAGGAGCCACAAATTTCCTTCCACCCAGCGTTCCCCCACGTCTCCCGATAAAAATGATACCTCACTTGTGTGGGTAGGCCTAGCGCCCATGACAGGAAATGCCCCAAAGCGCAATGTGGACACATCACATTTTTTGACAGAGAACAGAGCTGTTTTTTGGAAAGTGCCTACCTGTAGATTTTGGCCTCTAGCTCAGCCGGCACCTAGGGAAACCTACCAAACCTGTGCGTTTTTGAAAACTAGAGACCTAGGGGAATCCAAGATGGGGTGACTTGTGGGGCTCTGACCAGGATCTGTTACCCAGAATCCTTTGCAAACCTCAAAATTTCCCTAAAAAACACATTTTCCTCACATTTCGGTGACAGAAAGTTCTGGAATCTGAGAGGAGCCACAAATTTCCTTCCACCCAGCGTTCCCCCAACCCTCGCGATAAAAATTATACCTCACTTGTGTGGTAGGCCTAGCGCCTGCGACAGGAAACGCCCCAAAACACAACGTGGACACATCCCATTTTTTTAAAGAAAACAGAGGTGTTTTTTGCAAAGTGCCTACCTGTAGATTTTGCCTCTAGCTCAGCCGGCACCTAGGGAAACCTACCAAACCTGTCCTTTTTTGAAAACTAGAGACCTAGGGGAATCCAAGATGGGGTGACTTGTGGGGCTCTGACCAGGTTCTGTTACCCAGAATCCTTTGCAAACCTCAAAATTTGGCTAAAAAAACACATTTTCCTCACATTTCGGTGACAGAAAGTTCTGGAATCTGAGAGGAGCCACACATTTCCTTCCACCCAGCGTACCCTAACGTCTCCCGATCAAAATGATACCTCACTTGTGTGGGTAGGCCTAGCGCCCGTGACAGGAAACACCCCAAAACGCAACGTGGACACATCACTTTTTTTTAAAGAAAACAGAGGTGTTTTTTGCAAAGTGCCTACCTGTAGATTTTGGCCTCTAGCTCAGCCGGCACCTAGGGAAACCTACCAAACCTGTACATTTTTTAAAACTAGAGACCTAGGGGAATCCAAGATGGGGTGACTTGTGGGGCTCTGACCAGGTTCTGTTACCCAGAATCCTTTGCAAACCTCAAAATTTGGCTAAAAAAACACATTTTCCTCACATTTCGGTGACAGAAAGTTCTGGAATCTGAGAGGAGCCACAAACTTCCTTCCACCCAGCGTTCCCTAACGTCTCCCGATAAAAATGATACCTCACTTGTGTGGGTAGGCCTAGCTCCCGCGACAGGAAACACCCCAAAACGCAACGTGGACACATCACATTTTTTTAAAGAAAACAGAGGTGTTTTTTGCAAAGTGCCTACCTGTAGATTTTGGCCTCTAGCTCAGCCGGCACCTAGGGAAACCTACCAAACCTGTGCATTTTTGAAAACTAGAGACCTAGGGGAATCCAAGATGGGGTGACTTGTGGGGCTCTGACCAGGTTCTGTTACCCAGAATCCTTTGCAAACCTCAAAATTTTGCTAAAAAAACACATTTTCCTCACATTTCGGTGACAGAAAGTTCTGGAATCTGAGAGGAGCCACAAATTTCCTTCCACCCAGCGTTCCCTAACGTCTCCCGATAAAAATGATACCTCACTTGTGTGGGTAGGCCTAGCGCCCGCGACAGGAAATGCCCCAAAACACAACGTGGACACATCTCATTTTTTGAAAGAAAACAGAGCTGTTTTTTGCAAAGTGCCTACCTGTAGATTTTGGCCTCTAGCTCAGCCGGCACCTAGGGAAACCTACCAAACCTGTGCATTTTTGAAAACTAGAGACCTAGGGGAATCCAATATGGGGTGACTTGTGGGGCTCTGACCAGGTTCTGTTCCCCAGAATCCTTTGCAAACCTCAAAATTTGGCTAAAAAAACACATTTTCCTCACATTTCGGTGACAGAAAGTTCTGGAATCTGAGAGGAGCCACAAATTTCCTTCCACCCAGCGTTCCCCCACGTCTCCCGATAAAAATGATACCTCACTTGTGTGGGTAAGCCTAGCGCCCATGACAGGAAATGCCCCAAAGCGCAATGTGGACACATCACATTTTTTGACAGAGAACAGAGCTGTTTTTTGGAAAGTGCCTACCTGTAGATTTTGGCCTCTAGCTCAGCCGGCACCTAGGGAAACCTACCAAACCTGTGCGTTTTTGAAAACTAGAGACCTAGGGGAATCCAAGATGGGGTGACTTGTGGGGCTCTGACCAGGATCTGTTACCCAGAATCCTTTGCAAACCTCAAAATTTCCCTAAAAAACACATTTTCCTCACATTTCGGTGACAGAAAGTTCTGGAATCTGAGAGGAGCCACAAATTTCCTTCCACCCAGCGTTCCCCCAACTCTCGCGATAAAAATTATACCTCACTTGTGTGGTAGGCCTAGCGCCTGCGACAGGAAACGCCCCAAAACACAACGTGGACACATCCCATTTTTTTAAAGAAAACAGAGGTGTTTTTTGCAAAGTGCCTACCTGTAGATTTTGCCTCTAGCTCAGCCGGCAGCTAGGGAAACCTACCAAACCTGTCCTTTTTTGAAAACTAGAGACCTAGGGGAATCCAAGATGGGGTGACTTGTGGGGCTCTGACCAGGTTCTGTTACCCAGAATCCTTAGCAAACCTCAAAATTTGGCTAAAAAAACACATTTTCCTCACATTTCGGTGACAGAAAGTTCTGGAATCTGAGAGGAGCCACACATTTCCTTCCACCCAGCGTACCCTAACGTCTCCCGATCAAAATGATACCTCACTTGTGTGGGTAGGCCTAGCGCCCGTGACAGGAAACACCCCAAAACGCAACGTGGACACATCACATTTTTTTAAAGAAAACAGAGGTGTTTTTTGCAAAGTGCCTACCTGTAGATTTTGGCCTCTAGCTCAGCCGGCACCGAGGGAAACCTACCAAACCTGTACATTTTTTAAAACTAGAGACCTAGGGGAATCCAAGATGGGGTGACTTGTGGGGCTCTGACCAGGTTCTGTTACCCAGAATCCTTTGCAAACCTCAAATTTTGGCTAAAAAAACACATTTTCCTCACATTTCGGTGACAGAAAGTTCTGGAATCTGAGAGGAGCCACAAATTTTCTTCCAGCCAGCGTTCCCCCACGTCTCCCGATAAAAATGATACCTCACTTGTGTGGGTACGCCTAGCGGCCGCGACAGAAAGCGCCCCAAAACACAACGTGAACACAACCCATTTTTTGAAAGAAAACATAGGTGTTTTTTGCAAAGTGCCTACCTGTAGATTTTGGCCTCTAGCTCAGCTGGCACCTAGGGAAACCTACCAAACCTGTGCATTTTTTAAAACTAGAGACCTAGGGAAATCCAAGATGAGGTGACTTGTGGGGCTCTGACCAGGTTCTGTTACCCAGAATCCTTTGCAAACCTCAAAATTTGACTAAAAAAACACATTTTCCTCACATTTTGGTGACAGAAAGTTCTGGAATCTGAAAGGAGCGATAAATTTGCTTCCACCCAGCGTTCCCCCAAGTCTCCCGATAAAAATGGTCCCTCACTTGTGTGGGTAGGCCTAGCGCCCGTGACAGGAAATGCCCCAAAGCACAACGTGGACACATCCCATTTTTTTAAAGAAAACAGAGCTGTTTTTTGCAAAGTGCCTAACTGTAGATTTTGGCCTCTAGCTCAGCCGGCACCTAGGGAAACCTACCAAATCTGTGCATTTTTGAAAAATAGAGACCTAGGGGAATCCAAGATGGGGTGACTTGTGGGGCTCTGACCAGGTTCTGTTACCCAGAATCCTTTGCAAACCTCAGAATTTGGCTAAAAAAACACATTTTCCTCACATTTCGGTGACAGAAAGTTCTGGAATCTGGGAGGAGCCACAAATTTCCTTCCACCCAGCGTTCCCCCAAGTCTCGCGATAAACATTATACCTCACTTGTGTGGGTAGGCCTAGCGCCTGCGACAGGAAACGCCCCAAAACACAACGTGGACACATCCCATTTTTTGACAGAAAACACAGCTGTTTTTTGCAAAGTGCCTACCTGTAGATTTTGGCCTCTAGCTCAGCCGGCACCTAGGGAAACCTACCAAACCTGTGCATTTTTAAAAAATAGAGACCTAGGGGAATCCAAGATGGGGTGACTTGTGGGGCTGTGACCAGGTTCTGCTACCCAGAATCCTTTGCAAACCTCAGATTTTGGCTAAAAAAACACATTTTCCTCACATTTCGGTGACAGAAAGTTCTGGAATCTGAGAGGAGCCACAAATTTCCTTCCACCCAGCGTTCCCCCAAGTCTCCCGATAAAAATGATACCTCACTTGTGTGGGTAGGCCTAGCGCCCGTGACAGGAAACGCCCCAAAACACAACGTGGACACATCCTATTTTTTTAAAGAAAACAGAGCTGTTTTTTGCAAAGTGCCTACCTGTAGATTTTGGCCTCTAGCTCAGCCGGCACCTAGGGAAACCTACCAAACCTGTGCATTTTTGAAAACTAGAGACCTAGGGGAATCCAAGTTGGGGTGACTTGTGGGGCTCTGACCAGGTTCTGTTACCCAGAATCCTTTGCAAACCTCAAAATTTGACTAAAAAAACACATTTTCCTCACATTTTGGTGACAGAAAGTTCTGGAATCTGAAAGGAGCGATAAATTTGCTTCCACCCAGCGTTCCCCCAAGTCTCCCGATAAAAATGGTCCCTCACTTGAGTGGGTAGGCCTAGCGCCCGTGACAGGAAATGCCCCAAAGCACAACGTGGACACATCCCATTTTTTTAAAGAAAACAGAGCTGTTTTTTGCAAAGTGCCTAACTGTAGATTTTGGCCTCTAGCTCAGCCGGCACCTAGGGAAACCTACCAAATCTGTGCATTTTTGAAAACTAGAGACCTAGGGGAATCCAAGATGGGGTGACTTGTGGGGCTCTGACCAGGTTCTGTTACCCAGAATCCTTTGCAAACCTCAGAATTTGGCTAAAAAAACACATTTTCCTCACATTTCGGTGACAGAAAGTTCTGGAATCTGGGAGGAGCCACAAATTTCCTTCCACCCAGCGTTCCCCCAAGTCTCGCGATAAACATTATACCTCACTTGTGTGGGTAGGCCTAGCGCCTGCGACAGGAAACGCCCCAAAACACAACGTGGACACATCCCATTTTTTGACAGAAAACACAGCTGTTTTTTGCAAAGTGCCTACCTGTAGATTTTGGCCTCTAGCTCAGCCGGCACCTAGGGAAACCTACCAAACCTGTGCATTTTTAAAAAATAGAGACCTAGGGGAATCCAAGATGGGGTGACTTGTGGGGCTCTGACCAGGTTCTGCTACCCAGAATCCTTTGCAAACCTCAGATTTTGGCTAAAAAAACACATTTTCCTCACATTTCGGTGACAGAAAGTTCTGGAATCTGAGAGGAGCCACAAATTTCCTTCCACCCAGCGTTCCCCCAAGTCTCCCGATAAAAATGATACCTCACTTGTGTGGGTAGGCCTAGCGCCCGTGACAGGAAACGCCCCAAAACACAACGTGGACACATCCCATTTTTTTAAAGAAAACAGAGCTGTTTTTTGCAAAGTGCCTACCTGTAGATTTTGGCCTCTAGCTCAGCCGGCACCTAGGGAAACCTACCAAACCTGTGCATTTTTGAAAACTAGTGACCTAGGGGAATCCAAGTTGGGGTGACTTGTGGGGCTCTGACCAGGTTCTGTTACCCAGAATCCTTTCCAAACCTCAAAATTTGGCTAAAAAAACACATTTTCCTCACATTTCTGTGACGGAAAGTTCTGGAATCTGAGAGGAGCCACAAATTTCATTCCACCCAGCGTTCCCCCACGTCTCCCGATAAAAATGATACCTCACTTGTGTGGGTAGGCCTAGCGCCCGCGACAGGAAACGCCCCAAAACGCAACGTGGACACATCACATTTTTTTAAAGAAAACCGAAGTGTTTTTTGCAAAGTGCCTACCTGTAGCTTTTGGCCTCTACCTCCGCCGGCACCTAGGGAAACCTACCAAACCTGTGCATTTTTGAAAACTAGAGACCTAAGGGAATCCAAGATGGGGTGACTTGTGGGGCTCTGACCAGGTTCTGTTACCCAGAATCCTTTGCAAACCTCAAAATTTGGCTAAAAAAACACATTTTCCTCACATTTCGGTGACAGAAAGTTCTGGAATCTGAGAGGAGCCACAAATTTCGTCCACCCAGCGTTCCCAAACGTCTCCCGATAAAAATGATACCTCACTTGTGTGGGTAGGCCTAGCGCCCGCGACAGGAAACACCCCAAAAATCAACGTGGACACATCACATTTTTTTAAAGAAAACAGAGGTGTTTTTTGCAAAGTGCCTACCTGTAGATTTTGGCCTCTAGCTCAGCCGGCACCTAGGGAAACCTACCAAACCTGTGCATTTTTGAAAACTAGAGACCTAGGGGAATCCAAGATGGGGTGACTTGTGGGGCTCTGACCAGGTTCTGTTACCCAGAATCCTTTGCAAACCTCAACATTTGGCTAAAAAAACACATTTTCCTCACATTTCGGTGACAGAAAGTTCTGGAATCTGAGAGGAGCCACAAATTTCCTTCCACCCAGCGTTCCCTAACGTCTCCCGATAAAAATGATACCTCACTTGTGTGGGTAGGCCTAGCTCCCGCGACAGGAAACACCCCAAAACGCAACGTGGACACATCAAATTTTTTTAAAGAAAACAGAGGTGTTTTTTGCAAAGTGCCTACCTGTAGATTTTGGCCTCTAGCTCAGCCGGCACCTAGGGAAATCTACCAAACCTGTGCATTTTTGAAAACTAGAGACCTAGGGGAATCCAAGATGGGGTGACTTGTGGGGCTATGACCAGGTTCTGTTACCCAGAATCCTTTGCAAACCTCAAAATTTGGCTAAAAAAACACATTTTCCTCACATTTCGGTGACAGAAAGTTCTGGAATCTGAGAGGAGCCACAAATTTCCTTCCACCCAGCGTTCCCTAACGTCTCCCGATAAAAATGATACCTCACTTGTGTGGGTAGGCCTAGCGCCCGCGACAGGAAACGCCCCAAAACTCAACGTGGACACATCTCATTTTTTGAAAGAAAACAGAGCTGTTTTTTGCAAAGTGCCTACCTGTAGATTTTGGCCTCTAGCTCAGCCGGCACCTAGGGAAACCTACCAAACCTGTGCATTTTTTAAAACTAGAGACCTAGGGGAATCCAAGATGGGCTGACTTGTGGGGCTCTGACCAGGTTCTGTTACCCAGAATCCTTTGCAAACCTCAAAATTTGGCTAAAAAAACACATTTTCCTCACATTTCAGGGACAGAAAGTTCTGGAATCTGAGAGGAGCCACAAATTTTCTTCCACCCAGCGTTCCCCCACGTCTCCCGATAAAAATGATACCTCACTTGTGTGGGTAGGCCTAGCGCCTGCGACAGGAAACGCCCCAAAACACAACGTGGACACATCCCATTTTTTGACAGAAAACACAGCTGTTTTTTGCAAAGTGCCTACCTGTAGATTTTGGCCTCTATCTCAGCCGGCACCTAGGGAAACCTACCAAACCTGTGCATTTTAAAAAAATAGAGACCTAGGGGAATCCAAGATGGGGTGACTTGTGGGGCTCTGACCAGGTTCTGTTACCCAGAATCCTTTGCAAACCTCAGATTTTGGCTAAAAAAACACATTTTCCTCACATTTCGGTGACAGAAAGTTCTGGAATCTGAGAGGAGCCACAAATTTCCTTCCACCCAGCGTTCCCCCAAGTCTCCCGATAAAAATGATACCTCACTTGTGTGGGTAGGCCTAGCGCCTGTGACAGGAAACGCCCCAAAACACAACGTGGACACATCCTATTTTTTTAAAGAAAACAGAGCTGTTTTTTGCAAAGTGCCTACCTGTAGATTTTGGCCTCTAGCTCAGCCGGCACCTAGGGAAACCTACCAAACCTGTGCATTTTTTAAAACTAGAGACCTAGGGGAATCCAAGATGGGGTGACTTGTGGGGCTCTGACCAGGTTCTGTTACCCAGAATCCTTTGCAAACCTCAAAATTTGGCTAAAAAAACACATTTTCCTCACATTTCTGTGACGGAAAGTTCTGGAATCTGAGAGGAGCCACAAATTTCCTTCCACCCAGCGTTCCCCCACGTCTCCCGATAAAAATGATACCTCACTTGTGTGGGTAGGCCCAGCGCCCGCGACAGGAAACGCCCCAAAACGCAACGTGGACACATCACATTTTTTAAAAGAAAACAGAAGTGTTTTTTGCAAAGTGCCTACCTGTAGCTTTTGGCCTCTAGCTCAGCCGGCACCTAGGGAAACCTACCAAACCTGTGCATTTTTGAAAACTAGAGACCTAAGGGAATCCAAGATGGGGTGACTTGTGGGGCTCTGACCAGGTTCTGTTACCCAGAATCCTTTGCAAACCTCAAAATTTGGCTAAAAAAAACACATTTTCCTCACATTTCGGTGACAGAAAGTTCTGGAATCTGAGAGGAGCCACAAATTTCCTTCCACCCAGCGTTCCCCAACGTCTCCCGATAAAAATGATACCTCACTTGTGTGGGTAGGCCTAGCGCCCGCAACAGGAAACACCCCAAAAATCAACGTGGACACATCACATTTTTTTAAAGAAAACAGAGGTGTTTTTTGCAAAGTGCCTACCTGTAGATTTTGGCCTCTAGCTCAGCCGGCACCTAGGGAAACCTACCAAACCTGTGCATTTTTGAAAACTAGAGACCTAAGGGAATCCAAGATGGGGTGACGTGTGGGGCTCTGACCAGGTTCTGTTAACCAGAATCCTTTGCAAACCTCAAAATTTGGCAAAAAAAACACATTTTCCTCACATTTCGGTGACAGAAAGTTCTGGAGTCTGAGAGGAGCCACAAATTTCCTTCCACCCAGCGTTCCCCCAAGTCTCCCGATAAAAATGATACCTCACTTGTGTGGGTAGGCCTAGCGCCCGTGACAGGAAACGCCCCAAAACACAACGTGGACACATCCTATTTTTTTTAAAGAAAACAGAGCTGTTTTTTGCAAAGTGCCTACCTGTAGATTTTGGCCTCTAGCTCAGCCGGCACCTAGGGAAACCTACCAAACCTGTGCATTTTTGAAAACTAGAGACCTAGGGGAATCCAAGATGGGGTGACTTGTGGGGCTCTGACCAGGTTCTGTTACCCAGAATCCTTTGCAAACCTCAAAATTTGGCTAAAAAAACACATTTTCCTCACATTTTGGTGACAGAAAGTTCTGGAATCTGAAAGGAGCCACAAATTTCCTTCCACCCAGCGTTCCCCCAAGTCTCCTGATAAAAATGGTCCCTCACTTGTGTGGGTAGGCCTAGCGCCCGTGACAGGAAATGCCCTAAGCACAACGTGGACACATCCCATTTTTTTAAAGAAAACAGAGCTGTTTTTTGCAAAGTGCCTACCTGTAGATTTTGGCCTCTAGCTCAGCCGGCACCTAGGGAAACCTACCAAATCTGTGTATTTTTGAAAACTAGAGACCTAGGGGAATCCAAGATGGGGTGACTTGTGGGGCTCTGACCAGGTTCTGTTACCCAGAATCCTTTGCAAACCTCAGAATTTGGCTAAAAAAACACATTTTCCTCACATTTCGGTGACAGAAAGTTCTGGAATCTGAGAGGAGCCACAAATTTACTTCCACCCAGCGTTCCCCCACGTCTCCCGATAAAAATGATACCTCACTTGTGTGGGTAGGCCTAGCGCCCGTGACAGGAAACACCCCAAAGCACAACGTGGACACATCCCATTTTTTGAAAGAAAACAGGTGTTTTTTGCAAAGTGCCTACCTGTAGATTTTGGCCTCTAGCTCAGCTGGCACCTAGGGAAACCTACCAAACCTGTGCATTTTTTTAAACTAGAGACCTAGGGAAATCCAAGATGGAGTGACTTGTGGGGCTCTGACCAGGTTCTGTTACCCAGAATCCTTTGCAAACCTCAGATTTTGGCTAAAAAAACACATTTTCCTCACATTTCGGTGACAGAAAGTTCTAGAATCTGAAAGGAGCCACAAATTTCCTTCCACCCAGCGTACCCCCAAGTCTCCCGATAAAAATGGTCCCTCACTTGTGTGGGTAGGCCTAGCGCCCGTGACAGGAAATGCCCCAAAGCACAACGTGGACACATCCCATTTTTTGAAAGAAAACAGAGCGGTTTTTTGCAAAGTGCCTAACTGTAGATTTTGGCCTCTAGCTCAGCCGGCACCTAGGGAAACCTACCAAATCTGTGCATTTTTTAAAACTAGAGACCTAGGGGAATCCAAGATGGGGTGACTTGTGGGGCTCTGACCAGGTTCTGTTACCCAGAATCCTTTGCAAACCTCAGAATTTGGCTAAAAAAACACATTTTCCTCACATTTCGGTGACAGAAAGTTCTGGAATCTGGGAGGAGCCACAAATTTCCTTCCACCCGGCGTTCCCCCAAGTCTCGCGATAAACATTATACCTCACTTGTGTGGGTAGGCCTAGCGCCTGCGACAGGAAATGCCCCAAAACACAACGTGGACACATCCCATTTTTTGACAGAAAACACAGCTGTTTTTTGCAAAGTGCCTACCTGTAGATTTTGGCCTCTAGCTCAGCCGGCACCTAGGGAAACCTACCAAACCTGTGCATTTTTAAAAAATAGAGACCTAGGGGAATCCAAGATGGGGTGACTTGTGGGGCTCTGACCAGGTTCTTTTACCCAGAATCCTTTGCAAACCTCAAATTTTGACTAAAAAAACACATTTTCCTCACATTTCGGTGACAGAAAGTTCTGGAATCTGAGAGGAGCCACAAATGTCTTTCCACCCAGCGTTCCCCCACGTCTCCCGATAAAAATGATACCTCACTTGTGTGGGTAGGCCTAGCGGCCGTGACAGGAAACACCCCAAAACACAACGTGGACACATCCCATTTTTTGAAAGAAAACAGAGGTGTTTTTTGCAAAGTGCCTACCTGTAGATTTTGGCCTCTAGCTCAGCTGGCACCTAGGGAAACCTACCAAACCTGTGCATTTTTTTAAACTAGAGACCTAGGGAAATCCAAGATGGAGTGACTTGTGGGGCTCTGACCAGGTTCTGTTACCCAGAATCCTTTGCAAACCTCAGATTTTGGCTAAAAAAACACATTTTCCTCACATTTCGGTGACAGAAAGTTCTAGAATCTGAAAGGAGCCACAAATTTCCTTCCACCCAGCGTTCCCCCAAGTCTCCCGATAAAAATGGTCCCTCACTTGTGTGGGTAGGCCTAGCGCCTGTGACAGGAAATGCCCCAAAGCACAACGTGGACACATCCCATTTTTTGAAAGAAAACAGAGCTGTTTTTTGCAAAGTGCCTAACTGTAGATTTTGGCCTCTAGCTCAGCCGGCACCTAAGGAAACCTACCAAATCTGTGCATTTTTTAAAACTAGAGACCTAGGGGAATCCAAGATGGGGTGACTTGTGGGGCTCTGACCAGGTTCTGTTACCCAGAATCCTTTGCAAACCTCAGAATTTGGCTAAAAAAACACATTTTCCTCACATTTCGGTGACAGAAAGTTCTGGAATCTGGGAGGAGCCACAAATTTCCTTCCACCCGGCGTTCCCACAAGTCTCGCGATAAACATTATACCTCACTTGTGTGGGTAGGCCTAGCGCCTGCGACAGGAAACGCCCCAAAACACAACGTGGACACATCCCATTTTTTGACAGAAAACACAGCTGTTTTTTGCAAAGTGCCTACCTGTAGATTTTGGCCTCTAGCTCAGCCGGCACCTAGGGAAACCTACCAAACCTGTGCATTTTTAAAAAATAGAGACCTAGGGGAATCCAAGATGGGGTGACTTGTGGGGCTCTGACCAGGTTCTGTTATCCAGAATCCTTTGCAAACCTCAGATTTTGGCTAAAAAAACACATTTTCCTCACATTTCGGTGACAGAAAGTTCTGGAATCTGAGAGGAGCCACAAATTTCCTTCCACCCAGCTTTCCCCCAAGTCTCCCGATAAAAATGATACCTCACTTGTGTGGGTAGGCCTAGAGCCCGTGACAGGAAATGCCCCAAAGCACAACGTGGACACATCCCATTTTTTGAAAGAAAACAGAGGTGTTTTTTGCAAAGTGCCTACCTGTAGATTTTGGCCTCTAGCTCAGCTGGCACCTAGGGAAACCTACCAAACCTGTGCATTTTTTTAAACTAGAGACCTAGGGAAATCCAAGATGGAGTGACTTGTGGGGCTCTGACCAGGTTCTGTTACCCAGAATCCTTTGCAAACCTCAGATTTTGGCTAAAAAAACACATTTTCCTCACATTTCGGTGACAGAAAGTTCTAGAATCTGAAAGGAGCCACAAATTTCCTTCCACCCAGCGTTCCCCCAAGTCTCCCGATAAAAATGGTCCCTCACTTGTGTGGGTAGGCCTAGCGCCTGTGACAGGAAATGCCCCAAAGCACAACGTGGACACATCCCATTTTTTGAAAGAAAACAGAGCTGTTTTTTGCAAAGTGCCTAACTGTAGATTTTGGCCTCTAGCTCAGCCGGCACCTAAGGAAACCTACCAAATCTGTGCATTTTTTAAAACTAGAGACCTAGGGGAATCCAAGATGGGGTGACTTGTGGGGCTCTGACCAGGTTCTGTTACCCAGAATCCTTTGCAAACCTCAGAATTTGGCTAAAAAAACACATTTTCCTCACATTTCGGTGACAGAAAGTTCTGGAATCTGGGAGGAGCCACAAATTTCCTTCCACCCGGCGTTCCCACAAGTCTCGCGATAAACATTATACCTCACTTGTGTGGGTAGGCCTAGCGCCTGCGACAGGAAACGCCCCAAAACACAACGTGGACACATCCCATTTTTTGACAGAAAACACAGCTGTTTTTTGCAAAGTGCCTACCTGTAGATTTTGGCCTCTAGCTCAGCCGGCACCTAGGGAAACCTACCAAACCTGTGCATTTTTAAAAAATAGAGACCTAGGGGAATCCAAGATGGGGTGACTTGTGGGGCTCTGACCAGGTTCTGTTATCCAGAATCCTTTGCAAACCTCAGATTTTGGCTAAAAAAACACATTTTCCTCACATTTCGGTGACAGAAAGTTCTGGAATCTGAGAGGAGCCACAAATTTCCTTCCACCCAGCTTTCCCCCAAGTCTCCCGATAAAAATGATACCTCACTTGTGTGGGTAGGCCTAGAGCCCGTGACAGGAAATGCCCCAAAGCACAACGTGGACACATCCCATTTTTTGAAAGAAAACAGAGCTGTTTTTTGCAAAGTGCCTACCTGTAGATTTTGGCCTCTAGCTCAGCCGGCACCTAGGGAAACCTTCCAAACCTGTGCACTTTTGAAAACTAGAGACCTAGGGGAATCCAAGATGGGGTGACTTGTGGGGCTCTGACCAGGTTCTGTTACCCAGAATCCTTTGCAAACCTCAAAATTTGGCTAAAAAAACACATTTTCCTCACATTTCGGTGACAGAAAGTTCTGGAATCTGAGAGGAGCAACAAATTTCCTTCCACCCAGTGTTCCCCCAAGTCTCCCGATACAAATGATACCTCACTTGTGTGGGTAGGCCTAGCGGCCGCGACACAACACGCCCCAAAACACAATGTGGACACATCTCATTTTTGGAAAGAAAACAGAGGTGTTTTTTGGAAAGAGCCTACCTGTAGATTATGGCCTCTAGCTCAGCCGGCACCTAGGGAAACCTACCAAACCTGTGCATTTTTTAAAACTAGAGACCTAGGGGAATCCAAGATGGGGTGACTTGTGGGGCTCTGACCAGGTTCTGTTACCCAGAATCCTTTGCAAACCTCAGATTTTGGCTAAAAAAACACATTTTCTTCACATTTCGGTGACAGAAAGTTCTAGAGTCTGAGAGGAGCCACAAATGTCCTTCCACCCAGCGTTCCCCCAAGTCTCCCGATAAAAATGATACCTCACTTGTGTGGGTAGGCCTAGCGCCCGCTACAGGAAACGCCCCAAAACACAACGTGGACACATCCCATTTTTTGAAAGAAAACAGAGCTGTTTTTTGCAAAGTGCCTACCTGTAGATTTTGGCCTCTAGCTCAGCCGGCACCTAGGGAAACCTACCAAACCTGTGCATTTTTGAAAACTATAGACCTAGGGGAATCCAAGATGGGGTGACTTGTGGGGCTCTGACCAGGTTCTGTTACCCAGAATCCTATGCAAATCTAAAAATTTGGCTAAAAAAACACATTTTCCTCACATTTCGGTGACAGAAAGTTCTGGAATCTGAGAGGAGCCACAAATTTCCTTCCACCCAGCGTTCCCCCACGTCTCCCGATAAAAATTATACCTCACTTGTGTGGGTAGGCCTAGCGCCCACAACAGGAAATGCCCCAAAGCGCAATGTGGACACATCACATTTTTTGACAGAGAACAGAGCTGTTTTTTGGAAAGTGCCTACCTGTAGATTTTGGCCTCTAGCTCAGCCGGCACCTAGGGAAACCTACCAAACCTGTGCGTTTTTGAAAACTAGAGACCTAGGGGAATCCAAGATGGGGTGACTTGTGGGGCTCTGACCAGGATCTCTTACCCAGAATCCTTTGCAAACCTCAAAATTTCCCTAAAAAACACATTTTCCTCACATTTCGGTGACAGAAAGTTCTGGAATCTGAGAGGAGCCACAAATTTCCTTCCACCAAGCGTTCCCCCAAGTCTCGCGATAAAAATTATACCTCACTTGTGTTGGTAGGCCTAGCGCCTGCGACAGGAAACGCCCCAAAACAAAACGTGGACACATCCCATTTTTTTAAAGAAAACAGAGGTGTTTTTTGCAAAGTGCCTACCTGTAGATTTTGCCTCTAGCTCAGCCGGCACCTAGGGAAACCTACCAAACCTGTCCTTTTTTGAAAACTAGAGACCTAGGGGAATCCAAGATGGGGTGACTTGTGGGGCTCTGACCAGGTTCTGTTACCCAGAATCCTTTGCAAACCTCAAAATTTGGCTAAAAAAACACATTTTCCTCACATTTCGGTGACAGAAAGTTCTGGAATCTGAGAGGAGCCACAAATTTCCTTCCACCCAGCGTTCCCCCACGTCTCCCGATAAAAATGATACCTCACTTGTGTGGGTACGCCTAGCGGCCACAACAGAAAACACCCCAAAACACAACGTGGACACAACCCATTTTTTGAAAGAAAACATAGGTGTTTTTTGCAAAGTGCCTACCTGTAGATTTTGGCCTCTAGCTCAGCTGGCACCTAGGAAAACCTACCAAACCTGTGCATTTTTTTAAACTAGAGACCTAGGGAAATCCAAGATGGGGTGACTTGTGGGGCTCTGACCAGGTTCTGTTACCCAGAATCCTTTGCAAACCTCAAAATTTGACTAAAAAAACACATTTTCCTCACATTTTGGTGACAGAAAGTTCTGGAATCTGAAAGGAGCCACAAATTTCCTTCCACCCAGCGTTCCCCCAAGTCTCCCGATAAAAATGGTCCCTCACTTGTGTGGGTAGGCCTAGCGCCCGTGACAGGAAATGCCCCAAAGCACAACGTGGACACATCCCATTTTTTGAAAGAAAACAGAGCTGTTTTTTGCAAAGTGCCTACCTGTAGATTTTGGCCTCTAGCTCAGCCGGCACCTAGGGAAACCTACCAAATCTGTGCATTTTTGAAAACTAGAGACCTAGGGGAATCCAAGATGGGGTGACTTGTGGGGCTCTGACCAGGTTCTGTTACCCAGAATCCTTTGCAAACCTCAGAATTTGGCTAAAAAAACACATTTTCCTCACATTTCGGTGACAGAAAGTTCTGGAATCTGAGAGGAGCCACAAATTTATTTCCACCCAGCGTTCCCCCAAGTCTCCGGATAAAAATGATACCTCACTTGTGTGGGTAGGCCTAGCGCCCGCGACAGGAAACGCCCCAAAACGCAACGTGGACACATCACATTTTTTGAAAGAAAACAGAGATGTTTTTTGCATAGTGCCTACCTGTGGATTTTGGCCTCTAGCTCAGCCGGCACCTAGGGAAACCTACCAAACCTGTGCATTTTTGAAAACTAGAGACCTAGGGGAATCCAAGATGGGATGACTTGTGGGGCTCTGACCAGGTTCTGTTACCCAGAATCCTTGGCAAACCTCAAATTTTGACTAAAAAAACACATTTTCCTCACATTTCGGTGACAGAAAGTTCTGAAATCTGAAAGGAGCCACAAATTTCCTTCCACCCAGCGTTCCCCCAAGTCTCCCGATAAAAATGGTACCTCACTTGTGTGGGTAGGCCTAGCGCCCGCGAAAGGAAGTGCCCCAAAGCACAACGTGGACACATCCCATTTTTTTAAAGAAAACAGAGCTGTTTTTTGCAAAGTGCCTACCTGTAGATTTTGGCCTCTAGCTCAGCTGGCACCTAGGGAAACCTACCAAACCTGTGCATTTTTTAAAACTAGAGACCTAGGGAAATCCAAGATGGGGTGACTTGTGGGGCTCTGACCAGGTTCTGTTACCCAGAATGCTTTGCAAACCTCAAAATTTAACTAAAAAAACACATTTTCCTCACATTTTGGTGACAGAAAGTTCTGGAATCTGAAAGGAGCCACAAATTTCCTTCCACCCAGCGTTCCCCCAAGTCTCCCGATAAAAATGGTCCCTCACTTGTGTGGGTAGGCCTAGCGCCCGTGACAGGAAATGCCCTAAGCACAACGTGGACACATCCAATTTTTTGAAAGAAAACAGAGCTGTTTTTTGCAAAGTGCCTACCTGTAGATTTTGGCCTCTAGCTCAGCCGGCACCTAGGGAAACCTACCAAATCTGTGCATTTTTGAAAACTAGAGACCTAGGGGAATCCAAGATGGGGTGACTTGTGGGGCTCTGACCAGGTTCTGTTACCCAGAATCCTTTGCAAACCTCAGAATTTGGCTAAAAAAATACATTTTCCTCACATTTCGGTGACAGAAAGTTCTGGAATCTGAGAGGAGCCACAAATTTACTTCCACCCAGCGTTCCCCCAAGTCTCCGGATAAAAATGATACCTCACTTGTGTGGGTAGGCCTAGCGCCCGCGACAGGAAACGCCCCAAAACGCAACGTGGACACATCACATTTTTTGAAAGAAAACAGAGATGTTTTTTGCAAAGTGCCTACCTGTAGATTTTGGCCTCTAGCTCAGCCGGCACCTAGGGAAACCTATCAAACCTGTGCATTTTTGAAAACTAGAGACCTAGGGGAATCCAAGATGGGGTTACTTGTGGGGCTCTGACCAGGTTCTCTTACCCAGAATCCTTTGCAAACCTCAAATTTTGGCTAAAAAAATACATTTTCCTCACATTTCGGTGACAGAAAGTTCTGGAATCTGAGAGGAGCCACAAATTTACTTCCACCCAGCGTTCCCCCAAGTCTCCGGATAAAAATGATACCTCACTTGTGTGGGTAGGCCTAGCGGCCGTGACAGGAAACACCCCAAAACACAACGTGGACACATCCCATTTTTTGAAAGAAAACAGAGGTGTTTTTTGCAAAGTGCCTACCTGTAGATTTTGGCCTCTAGCTCAGCTGGCACCTAGGGAAACCTACCAAACCTGTGCATTTTTTTAAACTAGAGACCTAGGGAAATCCAAGATGGAGTGACTTGTGGGGCTCTGACCAGGTTCTGTTACCCAGAATCCTTTGCAAACCTCAGATTTTGGCTAAAAAAACACATTTTCCTCACATTTCGGTGACAGAAAGTTCTAGAATCTGAAAGGAGCCACAAATTTCCTTCCACCCAGCGTTCCCCCAAGTCTCCCGATAAAAATGGTCCCTCACTTGTGTGGGTAGGCCTAGTGCCCATGACAGGAAATGCCCCAAAGCACAACGTGGACACATCCCATTTTTTGAAAGAAAACAGAGCTGTTTTTTGCAAAGTGCCTAACTGTAGATTTTGGCCTCTAGCTCAGCCGGCACCTAGGGAAACCTACCAAATCTGTGCATTTTTTAAAACTAGAGACCTAGGGGAATCCAAGATGGGGTGACTTGTGGGACTCTGACCAGGTTCTGTTACCCAGAATCCTTTGCAAACCTCAGAATTTGGCTAAAAAAACACATTTTCCTCACATTTCGGTGACAGAAAGTTCTGGAATCTGGGAGGAGCCACAAATTTCCTTCCACCCGGCGTTCCCCCAAGTCTCGCGATAAACATTATACCTCACTTGTGTGGGTAGGCCTAGCGCCTGCGACAGGAAACGCCCCAAAACACAACGTGGACACATCCCATTTTTTGACAGAAAACACAGCTGTTTTTTGCAAAGTGCCTACCTGTAGATTTTGGCCTCTAGCTCAGCCGGCACCTAGGGAAACCTACCAAACCTGTGCATTTTTAAAAAATAGAGACCTAGGGGAATCCAAGATGGGGTGACTTGTGGGGCTCTGACCAGGTTCTGTTATCCAGAATCGTTTGCAAACCTCAGATTTTGGCTAAAAAAACACATTTTCCTCACATTTCGGTGACAGAAAGTTCTGGAATCTGAGAGGAGCCACAAATTTCCTTCCACCCAGCGTTCCCCCAAGTCTCCCGATAAAAATGATACCTCACTTGTGTGGGTAGGCCTAGCGCCCGTGACAGGAAACGCCCCAAAACACAACGTGGACACATCCTATTTTTTTAAAGAAAACAGAGCTGTTTTTTGCAAAGTGCCTACCTGTAGATTTTGGCCTCTAGCTCAGCCGGCACCTAGGGAAACCTACCAAACCTGTGCATTTTTGAAAACTAGAGACCTAGGGGAATCCAAGTTGGGGTGACTTGTGGGGCTCTGACCAGGTTCTGTTACCCAGAATCCTTTGCAAACCTCAAAATTTGGCTAAAAAACACATTTTCCTCACATTTCGGTGACAGAAAGTTCTGGAATCTGAGAGGAGCCACAAATTTCCTTCCACCCAGCGTTCCCCCACGTCTCCCGATAAAAATGATACCTCACTTGTGTGGGTACGCCTAGCGGCCACAACAGAAAACACCCCAAAACACAACGTGGACACAACCCATTTTTTGAAAGAAAACAGAGCTGTTTTTTGCAAAGTGCCTACCTGTAGATTTTGGCCTCTAGCTCAGCCGGCACCTAGGGAAACCTACCAAATCTGTGCATTTTTGAAAACTAGAGACCTAGGGGAATCCAAGATGGGGTGACTTGTGGGGCTCTGACCAGGTTCTGTTACCCAGAATCCTTTGCAAACCTCAGAATTTGGCTAAAAAAATACATTTTCCTCACATTTCGGTGACAGAAAGTTCTGGAATCTGAGAGGAGCCACAAATTTACTTCCACCCAGCGTTCCCCCAAGTCTCCGGATAAAAATGATACCTCACTTGTGTGGGTAGGCCTAGCGCCCGCGACAGGAAACGCCCCAAAACGCAACGTGGACACATCACATTTTTTGAAAGAAAACAGAGATGTTTTTTGCAAAGTGCCTACCTGTAGATTTTGGCCTCTAGCTCAGCCGGCACCTAGGGAAACCTATCAAACCTGTGCATTTTTGAAAACTAGAGACCTAGGGGAATCCAAGATGGGGTTACTTGTGGGGCTCTGATCAGGTTCTCTTACCCAGAATCCTTTGCAAACCTCAAATTTTGACTAAAAAAACACATTTTCCTCACATTTCGGTGACAGAAAGTTCTGGAATATGAGAGGAGCCACAAATGTCCTTCCACCCAGCGTTCCCCCACGTCTCCCGATAAAAATGATACCTCACTTGTGTGGGTAGGCCTAGCGGCCGTGACAGGAAACACCCCAAAACACAACGTGGACACATCCCATTTTTTGAAAGAAAACAGAGGTGTTTTTTGCAAAGTGCCTACCTGTAGATTTTGGCCTCTAGCTCAGCTGGCACCTAGGGAAACCTACCAAACCTGTGCATTTTTTTAAACTAGAGACCTAGGGAAATCCAAGATGGAGTGACTTGTGGGGCTCTGACCAGGTTCTGTTACCCAGAATCCTTTGCAAACCTCAGATTTTGGCTAAAAAAACACATTTTCCTCACATTTCGGTGACAGAAAGTTCTAGAATCTGAAAGGAGCCACAAATTTCCTTCCACCCAGCGTTCCCCCAAGTCTCCCGATAAAAATGGTCCCTCACTTGTGTGGGTAGGCCTAGTGCCCATGACAGGAAATGCCCCAAAGCACAACGTGGACACATCCCATTTTTTGAAAGAAAACAGAGCTGTTTTTTGCAAAGTGCCTAACTGTAGATTTTGGCCTCTAGCTCAGCCGGCACCTAGGGAAACCTACCAAATCTGTGCATTTTTTAAAACTAGAGACCTAGGGGAATCCAAGATGGGGTGACTTGTGGGACTCTGACCAGGTTCTGTTACCCAGAATCCTTTGCAAACCTCAGAATTTGGCTAAAAAAACACATTTTCCTCACATTTCGGTGACAGAAAGTTCTGGAATCTGGGAGGAGCCACAAATTTCCTTCCACCCGGCGTTCCCCCAAGTCTCGCGATAAACATTATACCTCACTTGTGTGGGTAGGCCTAGCGCCTGCGACAGGAAACGCCCCAAAACACAACGTGGACACATCCCATTTTTTGACAGAAAACACAGCTGTTTTTTGCAAAGTGCCTACCTGTAGATTTTGGCCTCTAGCTCAGCCGGCACCTAGGGAAACCTACCAAACCTGTGCATTTTTAAAAAATAGAGACCTAGGGGAATCCAAGATGGGGTGACTTGTGGGGCTCTGACCAGGTTCTGTTATCCAGAATCGTTTGCAAACCTCAGATTTTGGCTAAAAAAACACATTTTCCTCACATTTCGGTGACAGAAAGTTCTGGAATCTGAGAGGAGCCACAAATTTCCTTCCACCCAGCGTTCCCCCAAGTCTCCCGATAAAAATGATACCTCACTTGTGTGGGTAGGCCTAGCGCCCGTGACAGGAAACGCCCCAAAACACAACGTGGACACATCCTATTTTTTTAAAGAAAACAGAGCTGTTTTTTGCAAAGTGCCTACCTGTAGATTTTGGCCTCTAGCTCAGCCGGCACCTAGGGAAACCTACCAAACCTGTGCATTTTTGAAAACTAGAGACCTAGGGGAATCCAAGTTGGGGTGACTTGTGGGGCTCTGACCAGGTTCTGTTACCCAGAATCCTTTGCAAACCTCAAAATTTGGCTAAAAAAACACATTTTCCTCACATTTCGGTGACAGAAAGTTCTGGAATCTGAGAGGAGCCACAAATTTCCTTCCACCCAGCGTTCCCCCACGTCTCCCGATAAAAATGATACCTCACTTGTGTGGGTACGCCTAGCGGCCACAACAGAAAACACCCCAAAACACAACGTGGACACAACCCATTTTTTGAAAGAAAACAGAGCTGTTTTTTGCAAAGTGCCTACCTGTAGATTTTGGCCTCTAGCTCAGCCGGCACCTAGGGAAACCTACCAAATCTGTGCATTTTTGAAAACTAGAGACCTAGGGGAATCCAAGATGGGGTGACTTTTGGGGCTCTGACCAGGTTCTGTTACCCAGAATCCTTTGCAAACCTCAGAATTTGGCTAAAAAAATACATTTTCCTCACATTTCGGTGACAGAAAGTTCTGGAATCTGAGAGGAGCCACAAATTTACTTCCACCCAGCGTTCCCCCAAGTCTCCGGATAAAAATGATACCTCACTTGTGTGGGTAGGCCTAGCGCCCGCGACAGGAAACGCCCCAAAACGCAACGTGGACACATCACATTTTTTGAAAGAAAACAGAGATGTTTTTTGCAAAGTGCCTACCTGTAGATTTTGGCCTCTAGCTCAGCCGGCATCTAGGGAAACCTATCAAACCTGTGCATTTTTGAAAACTAGAGACCTAGGGGAATCCAAGATGGGGTTACTTGTGGGGCTCTGACCAGGTTCTCTTACCCAGAATCCTTTGCAAACCTCAAATTTTGACTAAAAAAACACATTTTCCTCACATTTCGGTGACAGAAAGTTCTGGAATATGAGAGGAGCCACAAATGTCCTTCCACCCAGCGTTCCCCCACGTCTCCCGATAAAAATGATACCTCACTTGTGTGGGTAGGCCTAGCGGCCGTGACAGGAAACACCCCAAAACACAACGTGGACACATCCCATTTTTTGAAAGAAAACAGAGGTGTTTTTTGCAAAGTGCCTACCTGTAGATTTTGGCCTCTAGCTCAGCTGGCACCTAGGGAAACCTACCAAACCTGTGCATTTTTTTAAACTAGAGACCTAGGGAAATCCAAGATGGAGTGACTTGTGGGGCTCTGACCAGGTTCTGTTACCCAGAATCCTTTGCAAACCTCAGATTTTGGCTAAAAAAACACATTTTCCTCACATTTCGGTGACAGAAAGTTCTAGAATCTGAAAGGAGCCACAAATTTCCTTCCACCCAGCGTTCCCCCAAGTCTCCCGATAAAAATGGTCCCTCACTTGTGTGGGTAGGCCTAGTGCCCATGACAGGAAATGCCCCAAAGCACAACGTGGACACATCCCATTTTTTGAAAGAAAACAGAGCTGTTTTTTGCAAAGTGCCTAACTGTAGATTTTGGCCTCTAGCTCAGCCGGCACCTAGGGAAACCTACCAAATCTGTGCATTTTTTAAAACTAGAGACCTAGGGGAATCCAAGATGGGGTGACTTGTGGGACTCTGACCAGGTTCTGTTACCCAGAATCCTTTGCAAACCTCAGAATTTGGCTAAAAAAACACATTTTCCTCACATTTCGGTGACAGAAAGTTCTGGAATCTGGGAGGAGCCACAAATTTCCTTCCACCCGGCGTTCCCCCAAGTCTCGCGATAAACATTATACCTCACTTGTGTGGGTAGGCCTAGCGCCTGCGACAGGAAACGCCCCAAAACACAACGTGGACACATCCCATTTTTTGACAGAAAACACAGCTGTTTTTTGCAAAGTGCCTACCTGTAGATTTTGGCCTCTAGCTCAGCCGGCACCTAGGGAAACCTACCAAACCTGTGCATTTTTAAAAAATAGAGACCTAGGGGAATCCAAGATGGGGTGACTTGTGGGGCTCTGACCAGGTTCTGTTATCCAGAATCGTTTGCAAACCTCAGATTTTGGCTAAAAAAACACATTTTCCTCACATTTCGGTGACAGAAAGTTCTGGAATCTGAGAGGAGCCACAAATTTCCTTCCACCCAGCGTTCCCCCAAGTCTCCCGATAAAAATGATACCTCACTTGTGTGGGTAGGCCTAGCGCCCGTGACAGGAAACGCCCCAAAACACAACGTGGACACATCCTATTTTTTTAAAGAAAACAGAGCTGTTTTTTGCAAAGTGCCTACCTGTAGATTTTGGCCTCTAGCTCAGCCGGCACCTAGGGAAACCTACCAAACCTGTGCATTTTTGAAAACTAGAGACCTAGGGGAATCCAAGTTGGGGTGACTTGTGGGGCTCTGACCAGGTTCTGTTACCCAGAATCCTTTGCAAACCTCAAAATTTGGCTAAAAAAACACATTTTCCTCACATTTCGGTGACAGAAAGTTCTGGAATCTGAGAGGAGCCACAAATTTCCTTCCACCCAGCGTTCCCCCACGTCTCCCGATAAAAATGATACCTCACTTGTGTGGGTACGCCTAGCGGCCACAACAGAAAACACCCCAAAACACAACGTGGACACAACCCATTTTTTGAAAGAAAACATAGGTGTTTTTTGCAAAGTGCCTACCTGTAGATTTTGGCCTCTAGCTCAGCTGGCACCTAGGGAAACCTACCAAACCTGTGCATTTTTTTAAACTAGAGACCTAGGGAAATCCAAGATGGGGTGACTTGTGGGGCTCTGACCAGGTTCTGTTACCCAGAATCCTTTGCAAACCTCAAAATTTGACTAAAAAAACACATTTTCCTCACATTTTGGTGACAGAAAGTTCTGGAATCTGAAAGGAGCCACAAATTTCCTTCCACCCAGCGTTCCCCCAAGTCTCCCGATAAAAATGGTCCCTCACTTGTGTGGGTAGGCCTAGCGCCCGTGACAGGAAATGCCCCAAAGCACAACGTGGACACATCCCATTTTTTGAAAGAAAACAGAGCTGTTTTTTGCAAAGTGCCTACCTGTAGATTTTGGCCTCTAGCTCAGCCGGCACCTAGGGAAACCTACCAAATCTGTGCATTTTTGAAAACTAGAGACCTAGGGGAATCCAAGATGGGGTGACTTGTGGGGCTCTGACCAGGTTCTGTTACCCAGAATCCTTTGCAAACCTCAGAATTTGGCTAAAAAAACACATTTTCCTCACATTTCGGTGACAGAAAGTTCTGGAATCTGAGAGGAGCCACAAATTTATTTCCACCCAGCGTTCCCCCAAGTCTCCGGATAAAAATGATACCTCACTTGTGTGGGTAGGCCTAGCGCCCGCGACAGGAAACGCCCCAAAACGCAACGTGGACACATCACATTTTTTGAAAGAAAACAGAGATGTTTTTTGCATAGTGCCTACCTGTGGATTTTGGCCTCTAGCTCAGCCGGCACCTAGGGAAACCTACCAAACCTGTGCATTTTTGAAAACTAGAGACCTAGGGGAATCCAAGATGGGATGACTTGTGGGGCTCTGACCAGGTTCTGTTACCCAGAATCCTTGGCAAACCTCAAATTTTGACTAAAAAAACACATTTTCCTCACATTTCGGTGACAGAAAGTTCTGAAATCTGAAAGGAGCCACAAATTTCCTTCCACCCAGCGTTCCCCCAAGTCTCCCGATAAAAATGGTACCTCACTTGTGTGGGTAGGCCTAGCGCCCGCGAAAGGAAGTGCCCCAAAGCACAACGTGGACACATCCCATTTTTTTAAAGAAAACAGAGCTGTTTTTTGCAAAGTGCCTACCTGTAGATTTTGGCCTCTAGCTCAGCTGGCACCTAGGGAAACCTACCAAACCTGTGCATTTTTTAAAACTAGAGACCTAGGGAAATCCAAGATGGGGTGACTTGTGGGGCTCTGACCAGGTTCTGTTACCCAGAATGCTTTGCAAACCTCAAAATTTAACTAAAAAAACACATTTTCCTCACATTTTGGTGACAGAAAGTTCTGGAATCTGAAAGGAGCCACAAATTTCCTTCCACCCAGCGTTCCCCCAAGTCTCCCGATAAAAATGGTCCCTCACTTGTGTGGGTAGGCCTAGCGCCCGTGACAGGAAATGCCCTAAGCACAACGTGGACACATCCCATTTTTTGAAAGAAAACAGAGCTGTTTTTTGCAAAGTGCCTACCTGTAGATTTTGGCCTCTAGCTCAGCCGGCACCTAGGGAAACCTACCAAATCTGTGCATTTTTGAAAACTAGAGACCTAGGGGAATCCAAGATGGGGTGACTTGTGGGGCTCTGACCAGGTTCTGTTACCCAGAATCCTTTGCAAACCTCAGAATTTGGCTAAAAAAATACATTTTCCTCACATTTCGGTGACAGAAAGTTCTGGAATCTGAGAGGAGCCACAAATTTCCTTCCACCCAGCGTTCCCCCAAGTCTCCCGATAAAAATGATACCTCACTTGTGTGGGTAGGCCTAGCGCCCGTGACAGGAAACGCCCCAAAACACAACGTGGACACATCCTATTTTTTTAAAGAAAACAGAGCTGTTTTTTGCAAAGTGCCTACCTGTAGATTTTGGCCTCTAGCTCAGCCGGCACCTAGGGAAACCTACCAAACCTGTGCATTTTTGAAAACTAGAGACCTAGGGGAATCCAAGTTGGGGTGACTTGTGGGGCTCTGACCAGGTTCTGTTACCCAGAATCCTTTGCAAACCTCAAAATTTGGCTAAAAAAACACATTTTCCTCACATTTCGGTGACAGAAAGTTCTGGAATCTGAGAGGAGCCACAAATTTCCTTCCACCCAGCGTTCCCCCACGTCTCCCGATAAAAATGATACCTCACTTGTGTGGGTACGCCTAGCGGCCACAACAGAAAACACCCCAAAACACAACGTGGACACAACCCATTTTTTGAAAGAAAACATAGGTGTTTTTTGCAAAGTGCCTACCTGTAGATTTTGGCCTCTAGCTCAGCTGGCACCTAGGGAAACCTACCAAACCTGTGCATTTTTTTAAACTAGAGACCTAGGGAAATCCAAGATGGGGTGACTTGTGGGGCTCTGACCAGGTTCTGTTACCCAGAATCCTTTGCAAACCTCAAAATTTGACTAAAAAAACACATTTTCCTCACATTTTGGTGACAGAAAGTTCTGGAATCTGAAAGGAGCCACAAATTTCCTTCCACCCAGCGTTCCCCCAAGTCTCCCGATAAAAATGGTCCCTCACTTGTGTGGGTAGGCCTAGCGCCCGTGACAGGAAATGCCCCAAAGCACAACGTGGACACATCCCATTTTTTGAAAGAAAACAGAGCTGTTTTTTGCAAAGTGCCTACCTGTAGATTTTGGCCTCTAGCTCAGCCGGCACCTAGGGAAACCTACCAAATCTGTGCATTTTTGAAAACTAGAGACCTAGGGGAATCCAAGATGGGGTGACTTGTGGGGCTCTGACCAGGTTCTGTTACCCAGAATCCTTTGCAAACCTCAGAATTTGGCTAAAAAAACACATTTTCCTCACATTTCGGTGACAGAAAGTTCTGGAATCTGAGAGGAGCCACAAATTTATTTCCACCCAGCGTTCCCCCAAGTCTCCGGATAAAAATGATACCTCACTTGTGTGGGTAGGCCTAGCGCCCGCGACAGGAAACGCCCCAAAACGCAACGTGGACACATCACATTTTTTGAAAGAAAACAGAGATGTTTTTTGCATAGTGCCTACCTGTGGATTTTGGCCTCTAGCTCAGCCGGCACCTAGGGAAACCTACCAAACCTGTGCATTTTTGAAAACTAGAGACCTAGGGGAATCCAAGATGGGATGACTTGTGGGGCTCTGACCAGGTTCTGTTACCCAGAATCCTTGGCAAACCTCAAATTTTGACTAAAAAAACACATTTTCCTCACATTTCGGTGACAGAAAGTTCTGAAATCTGAAAGGAGCCACAAATTTCCTTCCACCCAGCGTTCCCCCAAGTCTCCCGATAAAAATGGTACCTCACTTGTGTGGGTAGGCCTAGCGCCCGCGAAAGGAAGTGCCCCAAAGCACAACGTGGACACATCCCATTTTTTTAAAGAAAACAGAGCTGTTTTTTGCAAAGTGCCTACCTGTAGATTTTGGCCTCTAGCTCAGCTGGCACCTAGGGAAACCTACCAAACCTGTGCATTTTTTAAAACTAGAGACCTAGGGAAATCCAAGATGGGGTGACTTGTGGGGCTCTGACCAGGTTCTGTTACCCAGAATGCTTTGCAAACCTCAAAATTTAACTAAAAAAACACATTTTCCTCACATTTTGGTGACAGAAAGTTCTGGAATCTGAAAGGAGCCACAAATTTCCTTCCACCCAGCGTTCCCCCAAGTCTCCCGATAAAAATGGTCCCTCACTTGTGTGGGTAGGCCTAGCGCCCGTGACAGGAAATGCCCTAAGCACAACGTGGACACATCCAATTTTTTGAAAGAAAACAGAGCTGTTTTTTGCAAAGTGCCTACCTGTAGATTTTGGCCTCTAGCTCAGCCGGCACCTAGGGAAACCTACCAAATCTGTGCATTTTTGAAAACTAGAGACCTAGGGGAATCCAAGATGGGGTGACTTGTGGGGCTCTGACCAGGTTCTGTTACCCAGAATCCTTTGCAAACCTCAGAATTTGGCTAAAAAAATACATTTTCCTCACATTTCGGTGACAGAAAGTTCTGGAATCTGAGAGGAGCCACAAATTTACTTCCACCCAGCGTTCCCCCAAGTCTCCGGATAAAAATGATACCTCACTTGTGTGGGTAGGCCTAGCGCCCGTGACAGGAAATGCCCCAAAGCACAACGTGGACACATCCCATTTTTTGAAAGAAAACAGAGCTGTTTTTTGCAAAGTGCCTAACTGTAGATTTTGGCCTCTAGCTCAGCCGGCACCTAGGGAAACCTACCAAATCTGTGCATTTTTTAAAACTAGAGACCTAGGGGAATCCAAGATGGGGTGACTTGTGGGGCTCTGACCAGGTTCTGTTACCCAGAATCCTTTGCAAACCTCAGAATTTGGCTAAAAAAACACATTTTCCTCACATTTCGGTGACAGAAAGTTCTGGAATCTGGGAGGAGCCACAAATTTCCTTCCACCCGGCGTTCCCCCAAGTCTCGCGATAAACATTATACCTCACTTGTGTGGGTAGGCCTAGCGCCTGCGACAGGAAACGCCCCAAAACACAACGTGGACACATCCCATTTTTTGACAGAAAACACAGCTGTTTTTTGCAAAGTGCCTACCTGTAGATTTTGGCCTCTAGCTCAGCCGGCACCTAGGGAAACCTACCAAACCTGTGCATTTTTAAAAAATAGAGACCTAGGGGAATCCAAGATGGGGTGACTTGTGGGGCTCTGACCAGGTTCTGTTATCCAGAATCGTTTGCAAACCTCAGATTTTGGCTAAAAAAACACATTTTCCTCACATTTCGGTGACAGAAAGTTCTGGAATCTGAGAGGAGCCACAAATTTCCTTCCACCCAGCGTTCCCCCAAGTCTCCCGATAAAAATGATACCTCACTTGTGTGGGTAGGCCTAGCGCCCGTGACAGGAAACGCCCCAAAACACAACGTGGACACATCCTATTTTTTTAAAGAAAACAGAGCTGTTTTTTGCAAAGTGCCTACCTGTAGATTTTGGCCTCTAGCTCAGCCGGCACCTAGGGAAACCTACCAAACCTGTGCATTTTTGAAAACTAGAGACCTAGGGGAATCCAAGTTGGGGTGACTTGTGGGGCTCTGACCAGGTTCTGTTACCCAGAATCCTTTCCAAACCTCAAAATTTGGCTAAAAAAACACATTTTCCTCACATTTCTGTGACGGAAAGTTCTGGAATCTGAGAGGAGCCACAAATTTCATTCCACCCAGCGTTCCCCCATGTCTCCCGATAAAAATGATACCTCACTTGTGTGGGTAGGCCTAGCGCCCGCGACAGGAAACGCCCCAAAACGCAACGTGGACACATCACATTTTTTTAAAGAAAACCGAAGTGTTTTTTGCAAAGTGCCTACCTGTAGCTTTTGGCCTCTACCTCCGCCGGCACCTAGGGAAACCTACCAAACCTGTGCATTTTTGAAAACTAGAGACCTAAGGGAATCCAAGATGGGGTGACTTGTGGGGCTCTGACCAGGTTCTGTTACCCAGAATCCTTTGCAAACCTCAAAATTTGGCTAAAAAAACACATTTTCCTCACATTTCGGTGACAGAAAGTTCTGGAATCTGAGAGGAGCCACAAATTTCCTTCCACCCAGCGTTCCCCAACGTCTCCCGATAAAAATGATACCTCACTTGTGTGGGTAGGCCTAGCGCCCGCGACAGGAAACACCCCAAAAATCAACGTGGACACATCACATTTTTTTAAAGAAAACAGAGGTGTTTTTTGCAAAGTGCCTACCTGTAGATTTTGGCCTCTAGCTCAGCCGGCACCTAGGGAAACCTACCAAACCTGTGCATTTTTGAAAACTAGAGACCTAGGGGAATCCAAGATGGGGTGACTTGTGGGGCTCTGACCAGGTTCTGTTACCCAGAATCCTTTGCAAACCTCAACATTTGGCTAAAAAAACACATTTTCCTCACATTTCGGTGACAGAAAGTTCTGGAATCTGAGAGGAGCCACAAATTTCCTTCCACCCAGCGTTCCCTAACGTCTCCCGATAAAAATGATACCTCACTTGTGTGGGTAGGCCTAGCGCCCGCGACAGGAAACGCCCCAAAACACAACGTGGACACATCTCATTTTTTGAAAGAAAACAGAGCTGTTTTTTGGAAAGTGCCTACCTGTAGATTTTGGCCTCTAGCTCAGCCGGCACCTAGGGAAACCTACCAAACCTGTGCATTTTTGAAAACTAGAGACCTAGGGGAATCCAAGATGGGCTGACTTGTGGGGCTCTGACCAGGTTCTGTTACCCAGAATCCTTTGCAAACCTCAAAATTTGGCTAAAAAAACACATTTTCCTCACATTTCAGTGACAGAAAGTTCTGGAATCTGAGAGGAGCCACAAATTTTCTTCCACCCAGCGTTCCCCCACGTCTCCCGATAAAAATGATACCTCACTTGTGTGGGTACGCCTAGCGGCCGCGACAGAAAACACCCCAAAACACAACGTGAACACAACCCATTTTTTGAAAGAAAACATAGGTGTTTTTTGCAAAGTGCCTACCTGTAGATTTTGGCCTCTAGCTCAGCTGGCACCTAGGGAAACCTACCAAACCTGTGCATTTTTTAAAACTAGAGACCTAGGGAAATCCAAGATGAGGTGACTTGTGGGGCTCTGACCAGGTTCTGTTACCCAGAATCCTTTGCAAACCTCAAAATTTGACTAAAAAAACACATTTTCCTCACATTTTGGTGACAGAAAGTTCTGGAATCTGAAAGGAGCCACAAATTTCCTTCCACCCAGCGTTCCCCCAAGTCTCCCGATAAAAATGGTCCCTCACTTGTGTGGGTAGGCCTAGCGCCCGTGACAGGAAATGCCCCAAAGCACAACGTGGACACATCCCATTTTTTGAAAGAAAACAGAGCTGTTTTTTGCAAAGTGCCTAACTGTAGATTTTGGCCTCTAGCTCAGCCGGCACCTAGGGAAACCTACCAAATCTGTGCATTTTTGAAAACTAGAGACCTAGGGGAATCCAAGATGGGGTGACTTGTGGGGCTCTGACCAGGTTCTGTTACCCAGAATCCTTTGCAAACCTCAGAATTTGGCTAAAAAAACACATTTTCCTCACATTTCGGTGACAGAAAGTTCTGGAATCTGGGAGGAGCCACAAATTTCCTTCCACCCGGCGTTCCCCCAAGTCTCGCGATAAACATTATACCTCACTTGTGTGGGTAGGCCTAGCGCCTGCGACAGGAAACGCCCCAAAACACAACGTGGACACATCCCATTTTTTGACAGAAAACACAGCTGTTTTTTGCAAAGTGCCTACCTGTAGATTTTGGCCTCTAGCTCAGCCGGCACCTAGGGAAACCTACCAAACCTGTGCATTTTTAAAAAATAGAGACCTAGGGGAATCGAAGATGGGGTGACTTGTGGGGCTCTGACCAGGTTCTGTTACCCAGAATCCTTTGCAAACCTCAGATTTTGGCTAAAAAAACACATTTTCCTCACATTTCGGTGACAGAAAGTTCTGGAATCTGAGAGGAGCCACAAATTTCCTTCCACCCAGCGTTCCCCCAAGTCTCCCGATAAAAATGATACCTCACTTGTGTGGGTAGGCCTAGCGCCTGTGACAGGAAACGCCCCAAAACACAACGTGGACACATCCTATTTTTTTAAAGAAAACAGAGCTGTTTTTTGCAAAGTGCCTACCTGTAGATTTTGGCCTCTAGCTCAGCCGGCACCTAGGGAAACCTACCAAACCTGTGCATTTTTTAAAACTAGAGACCTAGGGGAATCCAAGATGGGGTGACTTGTGGGGCTCTGACCAGGTTCTGTTACCCAGAATCCTTTGCAAACCTCAAAATTTGGCTAAAAAAACACATTTTCCTCACATTTCTGTGACGGAAAGTTCTGGAATCTGAGAGGAGCCACAAATGTCCTTCCACCCAGCGTTCCCCCACGTCTCCCGATAAAAATGATACCTCACTTGTGTGGGTAGGCCCAGCGCCCGCGACAGGAAACGCCCCAAAACGCAACGTGGACACATCACATTTTTTAAAAGAAAACAGAAGTGTTTTTTGCAAAGTGCCTACCTGTAGCTTTTGGCCTCTAGCTCAGCCGGCACCTAGGGAAACCTACCAAACCTGTGCATTTTTGAAAACTAGAGACCTAAGGGAATCCAAGATGGGGTGACTTGTGGGGCTCTGACCAGGTTCTGTTACCCAGAATCCTTTGCAAACCTCAAAATTTGGCTAAAAAAAACACATTTTCCTCACATTTCGGTGACAGAAAGTTCTGGAATCTGAGAGGAGCCACAAATTTCCTTCCACCCAGCGTTCCCCAACGTCTCCCGATAAAAATGATACCTCACTTGTGTGGGTAGGCCTAGCGCCCGCAACAGGAAACACCCCAAAAATCAACGTGGACACATCACATTTTTTTAAAGAAAACAGAGGTGTTTTTTGCAAAGTGCCTACCTGTAGATTTTGGCCTCTAGCTCAGCCGGCACCTAGGGAAACCTACCAAACCTGTGCATTTTTGAAAACTAGAGACCTAAGGGAATCCAAGATGGGGTGACGTGTGGGGCTCTGACCAGGTTCTGTTAACCAGAATCCTTTGCAAACCTCAAAATTTGGCAAAAAAACCACATTTTCCTCACATTTCGGTGACAGAAAGTTCTGGAGTCTGAGAGGAGCCACAAATTTCCTTCCACCCAGCATTCCCCCAAGTCTCCCGATAAAAATGATACCTCACTTGTGTGGGTAGGCCTAGCGCCCGTGACAGGAAACGCCCCAAAACACAACGTGGACACATCCTATTTTTTTTAAAGAAAACAGAGCTGTTTTTTGCAAAGTGCCTACCTGTAGATTTTGGCCTCTAGCTCAGCCGGCACCTAGGGAAACCTACCAAACCTGTGCATTTTTGAAAACTAGAGACCTAGGGGAATCCAAGATGGGGTGACTTGTGGGGCTCTGACCAGGTTCTGTTACCCAGAATCCTTTGCAAACCTCAAAATTTGGCTAAAAAAACACATTTTCCTCACATTTTGGTGACAGAAAGTTCTGGAATCTGAAAGGAGCCACAAATTTCCTTCCACCCAGCGTTCCCCCAAGTCTCCTGATAAAAATGGTCCCTCACTTGTGTGGGTAGGCCTAGCGCCCGTGACAGGAAATGCCCTAAGCACAACGTGGACACATCCCATTTTTTGAAGGAAAACAGAGCTGTTTTTTGCAAAGTGCCTACCTGTAGATTTTGGCCTCTAGCTCAGCCGGCACCTAGGGAAACCTACCAAATCTGTGTATTTTTGAAAACTAGAGACCTAGGGGAATCCAAGATGGGGTGACTTGTGGGGCTCTGACCAGGTTCTGTTACCCAGAATCCTTTGCAAACCTCAGAATTTGGCTAAAAAAACACATTTTCCTCACATTTCGGTGACAGAAAGTTCTGGAATCTGAGAGGAGCCACAAATTTACTTCCACCCAGCGTTCCCCCACGTCTCCCGATAAAAATGATACCTCACTTGTGTGGGTAGGCCTAGCGGCCGTGACAGGAAACACCCCAAAGCACAACGTGGACACATCCCATTTTTTGAAAGAAAACAGAGGTGTTTTTTGCAAAGTGCCTACCTGTAGATTTTGGCCTCTAGCTCAGCTGGCACCTAGGGAAACCTACCAAACCTGTGCATTTTTTTAAACTAGAGACCTAGGGAAATCCAAGATGGAGTGACTTGTGGGGCTCTGACCAGGTTCTGTTACCCAGAATCCTTTGCAAACCTCAGATTTTGGCTAAAAAAACACATTTTCCTCACATTTCGGTGACAGAAAGTTCTAGAATCTGAAAGGAGCCACAAATTTCCTTCCACCCAGCGTACCCCCAAGTCTCCAGATAAAAATGGTCCCTCACTTGTGAGGGTAGGCCTAGCGCCCGTGACAGGAAATGCCCCAAAGCACAACGAGGACACATCCCATTTTTTGAAAGAAAACAGAGCTGTTTTTTGCAAAGTGCCTAACTGTAGATTTTGGCCTCTAGCTCAGCCGGCACCTAGGGAAACCTACCAAATCTGTGCATTTTTGAAAACTAGAGACCTAGGGGAATCCAAGATGGGGTGACTTGTGGGGCTCTGACCAGGTTCTGTTACCCAGAATCCTTTGCAAACCTCAGAATTTGGCTAAAAAAACACATTTTCCTCACATTTCGGTGACAGAAAGTTCTGGAATCTGGGAGGAGCCACAAATTTCCTTCCACCCGGCGTTCCCCCAAGTCTCGCGATAAACATTATACCTCACTTGTGTGGGTAGGCCTAGCGCCTGCGACAGGAAACGCCCCAAAACACAACGTGGACACATCCCATTTTTTGACAGAAAACACAGCTGTTTTTTGCAAAGTGCCTACCTGTAGATTTTGGCCTCTAGCTCAGCCGGCACCTAGGGAAACCTACCAAACCTGTGCATTTTTAAAAAATAGAGACCTAGGGGAATACAAGATGGGGTGACTTGTGGGGCTCTGACCAGGTTCTGTTATCCAGAATCGTTTGCAATCCTCAGATTTTGGCTAAAAAAACACATTTTCCTCACATTTCGGTGACAGAAAGTTCTGGAATCTGAGAGGAGCCACAAATTTCCTTCCACCCAGCGTTCCCCCAAGTCTCCCGATAAAAATGATACCTCACTTGTGTGGGTAGGCCTAGAGCCCGTGACAGGAAATGCCCCAAAGCACAACGTGGACACATCCCATTTTTTGAAAGAAAACAGAGCTGTTTTTTGCAAAGTGCCTACCTGTAGATTTTGGCCTCTAGCTCAGCCGGCACCTAGGGAAACCTTCCAAACCTGTGCACTTTTGAAAACTAGAGACCTAGGGGAATCCAAGATGGGGTGACTTGTGGGGCTCTGACCAGGTTCTGTTACCCAGAATCCTTTGCAAACCTCAAAATTTGGCTAAAAAAACACATTTTCCTCACATTTCGGTGACAGAAAGTTCTGGAATCTGAGAGGAGCAACAAATTTCCTTCCACCCAGTGTTCCCCCAAGTCTCCCGATAAAAATGATACCTCACTTGTGAGGGTAGGCCTAGCGGCCGCGACACAAGACGCCCCAAAACACAACGTGGACACATCCCATTTTTTGACAGAAAACACAGCTGTTTTTTGCAAAGTGCCTACCTGTAGATTTTGGCCTCTAGCTCAGCCGGCACCTAGGGAAACCTACCAAACCTGTGCATTTTTAAAAAATAGAGACCTAGGGGAATCCAAGATGGGGTGACTTGTGGGGCTCTGACCAGGTTCTCTTACCCAGAATCCTTTGCAAACCTCAAATTTTGACTAAAAAAACACATTTTCCTCACATTTCGGTGACAGAAAGTTCTGGAATCTGAGAGGAGCCACAAATGTCTTTCCACCCAGCGTTCCCCCACGTCTCCCGATAAAAATGATACCTCACTTGTGTGGGTAGGCCTAGCGGCCGTGACAGGAAACACCCCAAAACACAACGTGGACACATCCCATTTTTTGAAAGAAAACAGAGGTGTTTTTTGCAAAGTGCCTACCTGTAGATTTTGGCCTCTAGCTCAGCTGGCACCTAGGGAAACCTACCAAACCTGTGCATTTTTTTAAACTAGAGACCTAGGGAAATCCAAGATGGAGTGACTTGTGGGGCTCTGACCAGGTTCTGTTACCCAGAATCCTTTGCAAACCTCAGATTTTGGCTAAAAAAACACATTTTCCTCACATTTCGGTGACAGAAAGTTCTAGAATCTGAAAGGAGCCACAAATTTCCTTCCACCCAGCGTACCCCCAAGTCTCCAGATAAAAATGGTCCCTCACTTGTGAGGGTAGGCCTAGCGCCCGTGACAGGAAATGCCCCAAAGCACAACGAGGACACATCCCATTTTTTGAAAGAAAACAGAGCTGTTTTTTGCAAAGTGCCTAACTGTAGATTTTGGCCTCTAGCTCAGCCGGCACCTAGGGAAACCTACCAAATCTGTGCATTTTTGAAAACTAGAGACCTAGGGGAATCCAAGATGGGGTGACTTGTGGGGCTCTGACCAGGTTCTGTTACCCAGAATCCTTTGCAAACCTCAGAATTTGGCTAAAAAAACACATTTTCCTCACATTTCGGTGACAGAAAGTTCTGGAATCTGGGAGGAGCCACAAATTTCCTTCCACCCGGCGTTCCCCCAAGTCTCGCGATAAACATTATACCTCACTTGTGTGGGTAGGCCTAGCGCCTGCGACAGGAAACGCCCCAAAACACAACGTGGACACATCCCATTTTTTGACAGAAAACACAGCTGTTTTTTGCAAAGTGCCTACCTGTAGATTTTGGCCTCTAGCTCAGCCGGCACCTAGGGAAACCTACCAAACCTGTGCATTTTTAAAAAATAGAGACCTAGGGGAATACAAGATGGGGTGACTTGTGGGGCTCTGACCAGGTTCTGTTATCCAGAATCGTTTGCAAACCTCAGATTTTGGCTAAAAAAACACATTTTCCTCACATTTCGGTGACAGAAAGTTCTGGAATCTGAGAGGAGCCACAAATTTCCTTCCACCCAGCGTTCCCCCAAGTCTCCCGATAAAAATGATACCTCACTTGTGTGGGTAGGCCTAGAGCCCGTGACAGGAAATGCCCCAAAGCACAACGTGGACACATCCCATTTTTTGAAAGAAAACAGAGCTGTTTTTTGCAAAGTGCCTACCTGTAGATTTTGGCCTCTAGCTCAGCCGGCACCTAGGGAAACCTTCCAAACCTGTGCACTTTTGAAAACTAGAGACCTAGGGGAATCCAAGATGGGGTGACTTGTGGGGCTCTGACCAGGTTCTGTTACCCAGAATCCTTTGCAAACCTCAAAATTTGGCTAAAAAAACACATTTTCCTCACATTTCGGTGACAGAAAGTTCTGGAATCTGAGAGGAGCAACAAATTTCCTTCCACCCAGTGTTCCCCCAAGTCTCCCGATAAAAATGATACCTCACTTGTGAGGGTAGGCCTAGCGGCCGCGACACAAGACGCCCCAAAACACAACGTGGACACATCCCATTTTTTGACAGAAAACACAGCTGTTTTTTGCAAAGTGCCTACCTGTAGATTTTGGCCTCTAGCTCAGCCGGCACCTAGGGAAACCTACCAAACCTGTGCATTTTTAAAAAATAGAGACCTAGGGGAATCCAAGATGGGGTGACTTGTGGGGCTCTGACCATGTTCTCTTACCCAGAATCCTTTGCAAACCTCAAATTTTGACTAAAAAAACACATTTTCCTCACATTTCGGTGACAGAAAGTTCTGGAATCTGAGAGGAGCCACAAATGTCTTTCCACCCAGCGTTCCCCCACGTCTCCCGATAAAAATGATACCTCACTTGTGTGGGTAGGCCTAGCGGCCGTGACAGGAAACACCCCAAAACACAACGTGGACACATCCCATTTTTTGAAAGAAAACAGAGGTGTTTTTTGCAAAGTGCCTACCTGTAGATTTTGGCCTCTAGCTCAGCTGGCACCTAGGGAAACCTACCAAACCTGTGCATTTTTTTAAACTAGAGACCTTGGGAAATCCAAGATGGAGTGACTTGTGGGGCTCTGACCAGGTTCTGTTACCCAGAATCCTTTGCAAACCTCAGATTTTGGCTAAAAAAACACATTTTCCTCACATTTCGGTGACAGAAAGTTCTAGAATCTGAAAGGAGCCACAAATTTCCTTCCACCCAGCGTTCCCCCAAGTCTCCCGATAAAAATGGTCCCTCACTTGTGTGGGTAGGCCTAGCGCCCGTGACAGGAAATGCCCCAAAGCACAACGTGGACACATCCCATTTTTTGAAAGAAAACAGAGCTGTTTTTTGCAAAGTGCCTAACTGTAGATTTTGGCCTCTAGCTCAGCCGGCACCTAAGGAAACCTACCAAATCTGTGCATTTTTTAAAACTAGAGACCTAGGGGAATCCAAGATGGGGTGACTTGTGGGGCTCTGACCAGGTTCTGTTACCCAGAATCCTTTGCAAACCTCAGAATTTGGCTAAAAAAACACATTTTCCTCACATTTCGGTGACAGAAAGTTCTGGAATCTGGGAGGAGCCACAAATTTCCTTCCACCCGGCGTTCCCCCAAGTCTCGCGATAAACATTATACCTCACTTGTGTGGGTAGGCCTAGCGCCTGCGACAGGAAACGCCCCAAAACACAACGTGGACACATCCCATTTTTTGACAGAAAACACAGCTGTTTTTTGCAAAGTGCCTACCTGTAGATTTTGGCCTCTAGCTCAGCCGGCACCTAGGGAAACCTACCAAACCTGTGCATTTTTAAAAAATAGAGACCTAGGGGAATCCAAGATGGGGTGACTTGTGGGGCTCTGACCAGGTTCTGTTATCCAGAATCCTTTGCAAACCTCAGATTTTGGCTAAAAAAACATATTTTCCTCACATTTCGGTGACAGAAAGTTCTGGAATCTGAGAGGAGCCACAAATTTCCTTCCACCCAGCTTTCCCCCAAGTCTCCCGATAAAAATGATACCTCACTTGTGTGGGTAGGCCTAGAGCCCGTGACAGGAAATGCCCCAAAGCACAACGTGGACACATCCCATTTTTTGAAAGAAAACAGAGCTGTTTTTTGCAAAGTGCCTACCTGTAGATTTTGGCCTCTAGCTCAGCCGGCACCTAGGGAAACCTTCCAAACCTGTGCACTTTTGAAAACTAGAGACCTAGGGGAATCCAAGATGGGGTGACTTGTGGGGCTCTGACCAGGTTCTGTTACCCAGAATCCTTTGCAAACCTCAAAATTTGGCTAAAAAAACACATTTTCCTCACATTTCGGTGACAGAAAGTTCTGGAATCTGAGAGGAGCAACAAATTTCCTTCCACCCAGTGTTCCCCCAAGTCTCCCGATACAAATGATACCTCACTTGTGTGGGTAGGCCTAGCGGCCGCGACACAACGCACCCCAAAACACAATGTGGACACATCTCATTTTTGGAAAGAAAACAGAGGTGTTTTTTGGAAAGAGCCTACCTGTAGATTATGGCCTCTAGCTCAGCCGGCACCTAGGGAAACCTACCAAACCTGTGCATTTTTTAAAACTAGAGACCTAGGGGAATCCAAGATGGGGTGACTTGTGGGGCTCTGACCAGGTTCTGTTACCCAGAATCCTTTGCAAACCTCAGATTTTGGCTAAAAAAACACATTTTCTTCACATTTCGGTGACAGAAAGTTCTAGAGTCTGAGAGGAGCCACAAATGTCCTTCCACCCAGCGTTCCCCCAAGTCTCCCGATAAAAATGATACCTCACTTGTGTGGGTAGGCCTAGCGCCCGCTACAGGAAACGCCCCAAAACACAACGTGGACACATCCCATTTTTTGAAAGAAAACAGAGCTGTTTTTTGCAAAGTGCCTACCTGTAGATTTTGGCCTCTAGCTCAGCCGGCACCTAGGGAAACCTACCAAACCTGTGCATTTTTGAAAACTAGAGACCTAGGGGAATCCAAGATGGGGTGACTTGTGGGGCTCTGACCAGGTTCTGTTACCCAGAATCCTATGCAAACCTCAAAATTTGGCTAAAAAAACACATTTTCCTCACATTTCGGTGACAGAAAGTTCTGGAATCTGAGAGGAGCCACAAATTTCCTTCCACCCAGCGTTCCCCCACGTCTCCCGATAAAAATTATACCTCACTTGTGTGGGTAGGCCTAGCGCCCACAACAGGAAATGCCCCAAAGCGCAATGTGGACACATCACATTTTTTGACAGAGAACAGAGCTGTTTTTTGGAAAGTGCCTACCTGTAGATTTTGGCCTCTAGCTCAGCCGGCACCTAGGGAAACCTACCAAACCTGTGCGTTTTTGAAAACTAGAGACCTAGGGGAATCCAAGATGGGGTGACTTGTGGGGCTCTGACCAGGATCTCTTACCCAGAATCCTTTGCAAACCTCAAAATTTCCCTAAAAAACACATTTTCCTCACATTTCGGTGACAGAAAGTTCTGGAATCTGAGAGGAGCCACAAATTTCCTTCCACCAAGCGTTCCCCCAAGTCTCGCGATAAAAATTATACCTCACTTGTGTTGGTAGGCCTAGCGCCTGCGACAGGAAACGCCCCAAAACACAACGTGGACACATCCCATTTTTTTAAAGAAAACAGAGGTGTTTTTTGCAAAGTGCCTACCTGTAGATTTTGCCTCTAGCTCAGCCGGCACCTAGGGAAACCTACCAAACCTGTCCTTTTTTGAAAACTAGAGACCTAGGGGAATCCAAGATGGGGTGACTTGTGGGGCTCTGACCAGGTTCTGTTACCCAGAATCCTTTGCAAACCTCAAAATTTGGCTAAAAAAACAAATTTTCCTCACATTTCGGTGACAGAAAGTTCTGGAATCTGAGAGGAGCCACAAATTTCCTTCCACCCAGCGTTCCCCCACGTCTCCCGATAAAAATGATACCTCACTTGTGTGGGTACGCCTAGCGGCCACAACAGAAAACACCCCAAAACACAACGTGGACACAACCCATTTTTTGAAAGAAAACATAGGTGTTTTTTGCAAAGTGCCTACCTGTAGATTTTGGCCTCTAGCTCAGCTGGCACCTAGGGAAACCTACCAAACCTGTGCATTTTTTGAAACTAGAGACCTAGGGAAATCCAAGATGGGGTGACTTGTGGGGCTCTGACCAGGTTCTGTTACCCAGAATCCTTTGCAAACCTCAAAATTTGACTAAAAAAACACATTTTCCTCACATTTTGGTGACAGAAAGTTCTGGAATCTGAAAGGAGCCACAAATTTCCTTCCACCCAGCGTTCCCCCAAGTCTCCCGATAAAAATGGTCCCTCACTTGTGTGGGTAGGCCTAGCGCCCGTGACAGGAAATGCCCCAAAGCACAACGTGGACACATCCCATTTTTTGAAAGAAAACAGAGCTGTTTTTTGCAAAGTGCCTACCTGTAGATTTTGGCCTCTAGCTCAGCCGGCACCTAGGGAAACCTACCAAATCTGTGCATTTTTGAAAACTAGAGACCTAGGGGAATCCAAGATGGGGTGACTTGTGGGGCTCTGACCAGGTTCTGTTACCCAGAATCCTTTGCAAACCTCAGAATTTGGCTAAAAAAACACATTTTCCTCACATTTCGGTGACAGAAAGTTCTGGAATCTGAGAGGAGCCACAAATTTATTTCCACCCAGCGTTCCCCCAAGTCTCCGGATAAAAATGATACCTCACTTGTGTGGGTAGGCCTAGAGCCCGCGACAGGAAACGCCCCAAAACGCAACGTGGACACATCACATTTTTTGAAAGAAAACAGAGATGTTTTTTGCATAGTGCCTACCTGTGGATTTTGGCCTCTAGCTCAGCCGGCACCTAGGGAAACCTACCAAACCTGTGCATTTTTGAAAACTAGAGACCTAGGGGAATCCAAGATGGGATGACTTGTGGGGCTCTGACCAGGTTCTGTTACCCAGAATCCTTTGCAAACCTCAAATTTTGACTAAAAAAACACATTTTCCTCACATTTCGGTGACAGAAAGTTCTGAAATCTGAAAGGAGCCACAAATTTCCTTCCACCCAGCGTTCCCCCAAGTCTCCCGATAAAAATGGTACCTCACTTGTGTGGGTAGGCCTAGCGCCCGCGAAAGGAAGTGCCCCAAAGCACAACGTGGACACATCCCATTTTTTTAAAGAAAACAGAGCTGTTTTTTGCAAAGTGCCTACCTGTAGATTTTGGCCTCTAGCTCAGCTGGCACCTAGGGAAACCTACCAAACCTGTGCATTTTTTAAAACTAGAGACCTAGGGAAATCCAAGATGGGGTGACTTGTGGGGCTCTGACCAGGTTCTGTTACCCAGAATGCTTTGCAAACCTCAAAATTTAACTAAAAAAACACATTTTCCTCACATTTTGGTGACAGAAAGTTCTGGAATCTGAAAGGAGCCACAAATTTCCTTCCACCCAGCGTTCCCCCAAGTCTCCCGATAAAAATGGTCCATCACTTGTGTGGGTAGGCCTAGCGCCCGTGACAGGAAATGCCCTAAGCACAACGTGGACACATCCCATTTTTTGAAAGAAAACAGAGCTGTTTTTTGCAAAGTGCCTACCTGTAGATTTTGGCCTCTAGCTCAGCCGGCACCTAGGGAAACCTACCAAATCTGTGCATTTTTGAAAACTAGAGACCTAGGGGAATCCAAGATGGGGTGACTTGTGGGGCTCTGACCAGGTTCTGTTACCCAGAATCCTTTGCAAACCTCAGAATTTGGCTAAAAAAACACATTTTCCTCACATTTCGGTGACAGAAAGTTCTGGAATCTGAGAGGAGCCACAAATTTACTTCCACCCAGCGTTCCCCCAAGTCTCCGGATAAAAATGATACCTCACTTGTGTGGGTAGGCCTAGCGCCCGCGACAGGAAACGCCCCAAAACGCAACGTGGACACATCACATTTTTTGAAAGAAAACAGAGATGTTTTTTGCATAGTGCCTACCTGTAGATTTTGGCCTCTAGCTCAGCCGGCACCTAGGGAAACCTACCAAACCTGTGCATTTTTTAAAACTAGAGACCTAGGGGATTCCAAGATGGGATGACTTGTGGGGCTCTGACCAGGTTCTGTTACCCAGAATCCTTTGCAAACCTCAAATTTTGACTAAAAAAACACATTTTCCTCACATTTCGGTGACAGAAAGTTCTGGAATCTGAGAGGAGCCACAAATTTACTTCCACCCAGCGTTCCCCCAAGTCTCCCGATAAAAATGATACCTCACTTGTGTGGGTAGGCCTAGCGCCCGCGACAGGAAACGCCCCAAAACGCAACGTGGACACATCACATTTTTTGAAAGAAAACAGAGATGTTTTTTGCAAAGTGCCTACCTGTAGATTTTGGCCTCTAGCTCAGCCGGCACCTAGGGAAACCTATCAAACCTGTGCATTTTTGAAAACTAGAGACCTAGGGGAATCCAAGATGGGGTTACTTGTGGGGCTCTGACCAGGTTCTCTTACCCAGAATCCTTTGCAAACCTCAAATTTTGACTAAAAAAACACATTTTCCTCACATTTCGGTGACAGAAAGTTCTGGAATATGAGATGAGCCACAAATGTCCTTCCACCCAGCGTTCCCCCACGTCTCCTGATAAAAATGATACCTCACTTGTGTGGGTAGGCCTAGCGGCCGTGACAGGAAACACCCCAAAACACAACGTGGACACATCCCATTTTTTGAAAGAAAACAGAGGTGTTTTTTGCAAAGTGCCTACCTGTAGATTTTGGCCTCTAGCTCAGCTGGCACCTAGGGAAACCTACCAAACCTGTGCATTTTTTTAAACTAGAGACCTAGGGAAATCCAAGATGGAGTGACTTGTGGGGCTCTGACCAGGTTCTGTTACCCAGAATCCTTTGCAAACCTCAGATTTTGGCTAAAAAAACACATTTTCCTCACATTTCGGTGACAGAAAGTTCTAGAATCTGAAAGGAGCCACAAATTTCCTTCCACCCAGCGTTCCCCCAAGTCTCCCGATAAAAATGGTCCCTCACTTGTGTGGGTAGGCCTAGCGCCCGTGACAGGAAATGCCCCAAAGCACAACGTGGACACATCCCATTTTTTGAAAGAAAACAGAGCTGTTTTTTGCAAAGTGCCTAACTGTAGATTTTGGCCTCTAGCTCAGCCGGCACCTAGGGAAACCTACCAAATCTGTGCATTTTTTAAAACTAGAGACCTAGGGGAATCCAAGATGGGGTGACTTGTGGGGCTCTGACCAGGTTCTGTTACCCAGAATCCTTTGCAAACCTCAGAATTTGGCTAAAAAAACACATTTTCCTCACATTTCGGTGACAGAAAGTTCTGGAATCTGGGAGGAGCCACAAATTTCCTTCCACCCGGCGTTCCCCCAAGTCTCACGATAAACATTATACCTCACTTGTGTGGGTAGGCCTAGCGCCTGCGACAGGAAATGCCCCAAAACACAACGTGGACACATCCCATTTTTTGATAGAAAACACAGCTGTTTTTTGCAAAGTGCCTACCTGTAGATTTTGGCCTCTAGCTCAGCCGGCACCTAGGGAAACCTACCAAACCTGTGCATTTTTAAAAAATAGAGACCTAGGGGAATCCAAGATGAGGTGACTTGTGGGGCTCTGACCAGGTTCTGTTATCCAGAATCCTTTGCAAACCTCAGATTTTGGCTAAAAAAACACATTTTCCTCACATTTCGGTGACAGAAAGTTCTGGAATCTGAGAGGAGCCACAAATTTCCTTCCACCCAGCGTTCCCCCAAGTCTCCCGATAAAAATGATACCTCACTTGTGTGGGTAGGCCTAGAGCCTGTGACAGGAAATGCCCCAAAGCACAACGTGGACACATCCCATTTTTTGAAAGAAAACAGAGCTGTTTTTTGCAAAGTGCCTACCTGTAGATTTTGGCCTCTAGCTCAGCCGGCACCTAGGGAAACCTTCCAAACCTGTGCACTTTTGAAAACTAGAGACCTAGGGGAATCCAAGATGGGGTGACTTGTGGGGCTCTGACCAGGTTCTGTTACCCAGAATCCTTTGCAAACCTCAAAATTTGGCTAAAAAAACACATTTTCCTCACATTTCGGTGACAGAAAGTTCTGGAATCTGAGAGGAGCAACAAATTTCCTTCCACCCAGTGTTCCCCCAAGTCTCCCGATAAAAATGATACCTCACTTGTGAGGGTAGGCCTAGCGGCCGCGACACAAGGCGCCCCAAAACACAATGTGGACACATCTCATTTTTTGAAAGAAAACAGAGGTGTTTTTTGGAAAGAGCCTACCTGTAGATTATGGCCTCTAGCTCAGCCGGCACCTAGGGAAACCTATCAAACCTGTGCATTTTTGAAAACTAGAGACCTAGGGGAATCCAAGATGGGGTTACTTGTGGGGCTCTGACCAGGTTCTCTTACCCAGAATCCTTTGCAAACCTCAAATTTTGACTAAAAAAACACATTTTCCTCACATTTCGGTGACAGAAAGTTCTGGAATCTGAGAGGAGCCACAAATGTCCTTCCACCCAGCGTTCCCCCACGTCTCCCGATAAAAATGATACCTCACTTGTGTGGGTAGGCCTAGCGGCCGTGACAGGAAACACCCCAAAACACAACGTGGACACATCCCATTTTTTTAAAGAAAACAGGTGTTTTTTGCAAAGTGCCTACCTGTAGATTTTGGCCTCTAGCTCAGCTGGCACCTAGGGAAACCTACCAAACCTGTGCATTTTTTTAAACTAGAGACCTAGGGAAATCCAAGATGGAGTGACTTGTGGGGCTCTGACCAGGTTCTGTTACCCAGAATCCTTTGCAAACCTCAGATTTTGGCTAAAAAAACACATTTTCCTCACATTTCGGTGACAGAAAGTTCTAGAATCTGAAAGGAGCCACAAATTTCCTTCCACCCAGCGTTCCCCCAAGTCTCCCGATAAAAATGGTCCCTCACTTGTGTGGGTAGGCCTAGCGCCCGTGACAGGAAATGCCCCAAAGCACAACATGGACACATCCCATTTTTTGAAAGAAAACAGAGCTGTTTTTTACAAAGTGCCTAACTGTAGATTTTGGCCTCTAGCTCAGCCGGCACCTAAGGAAACCTACCAAATCTGTGCATTTTTTAAAACTAGAGACCTAGGGGACTCCAAGATGGGGTGACTTGTGGGGCTCTGACCAGGTTCTGTTACCCAGAATCCTTTGCAAACCTCAGAATTTGGCTAAAAAAACACATTTTCCTCACATTTCGGTGACAGAAAGTTCTGAAATCTGGGAGGAGCCACAAATTTCCTTCCACCCGGCGTTCCCCCACGTCTCGCGATAAACATTATACCTCACTTGTGTGGGTAGGCCTAGCGCCTGCGACAGGAAACGCCCCAAAACACAACGTGGACACATCCCATTTTTTGACAGAAAACACAGCTGTTTTTTGCAAAGTGCCTACCTGTAGATTTTGGCCTCTAGCTCAGCCGGCACCTAGGGAAACCTACCAAACCTGTGCATTTTTAAAAAATAGAGACCTAGGGGAATCCAAGATGGGGTGACTTGTGGGGCTCTGACCAGGTTCTGTTATCCAGAATCCTTTGCAAACCTCAGATTTTGGCTAAAAAAACACATTTTCCTCACATTTCGGTGACAGAAAGTTCTGGAATCTGAGAGGAGCCACAAATTTTCTTCCACCCAGCTTTCCCCCAAGTCTCCCGATAAAAATGATACCTCACTTGTGTGGGTAGGCCTAGAGCCCGTGACAGGAAATGCCCCAAAGCACAACGTGGACACATCCCATTTTTTGAAAGAAAACAGAGCTGTTTTTTGCAAAGTGCCTACCTGTAGATTTTGGCCTCTAGCTCAGCCGGCACCTAGGGAAACCTTCCAAACCTGTGCACTTTTGAAAACTAGAGACCTAGGGGAATCCAAGATGGGGTGACTTGTGGGGCTCTGACCAGGTTCTGTTACCCAGAATCCTTTGCAAACCTCAAAATTTGGCTAAAAAAACACATTTTCCTCACATTTCGGTGACAGAAAGTTCTGGAATCTGAGAGGAGCAACAAATTTCCTTCCACCCAGTGTTCCCCCAAGTCTCCCGATAAAAATGATACCTCACTTGTGTGGGTAGGCCTAGCGGCCGCGACACAACACACCCCAAAACACAATGTGGACACATCTCATTTTTTGAAAGAAAACAGAGGTGTTTTTTGGAAAGAGCCTACCTGTAGATTATGGCCTCTAGCTCAGCCGGCACCTAGGGAAACCTACCAAACCTGTGCATTTTTTAAAACTAGAGACCTAGGGGAATCCAAGATGGGGTGACTTGTGGGGCTCTGACCAGGTTCTGTTACCCAGAATCCTTTGCAAACCTCAGATTTTGGCTAAAAAAACACATTTTCATCACATTTCGGTGACAGAAAGTTCTAGAGGCTGAGAGGAGCCACAAATGTCCTTCCACCCAGCGTTCCCCCAAGTCTCCCGATAAAAATGATACCTCACTTGTGTGGGTAGGCCTAGCGCCCGCTACAGGAAACGCCCCAAAACACAACGTGGACACATCCCATTTTTTGAAAGAAAACAGAGCTGTTTTTTGCAAAGTGCCTACCTGTAGATTTTGGCCTCTAGCTCAGCCGGCACCTAGGGAAACCTACCAAACCTGTGCATTTTTTAAAACTAGAGACCTAGGGGAATCCAAGATGGGGTGACTTGTGGGGCTCTGACCAGGTTCTGTTACCCAGAATCCTATGCAAACCTCAAAATTTGGCTAAAAAAACACATTTTCCTCACATTTCGGTGACAGAAAGTTCTGGAATCTGAGAGGAGCCACAAATTTCCTTCCACCTAGCGTTCCCCCACGTCTCCCGATAAAAATTATACCTCACTTGTGTGAGTAGGCCTAGCGCCCACGACAGGAAATGCCCCAAAGCGCAATGTGGACACATCACATTTTTTGACAGAGAACAGAGCTGTTTTTTGGAAAGTGCCTACCTGTAGATTTTGGCCTCTAGCTCAGCCGGCACCTAGGGAAACCTACCAAACCTGTGCGTTTTTGAAAACTAGAGACCTAGGGGAATCCAAGATGGGGTGACTTGTGGGGCTCTGACCAGGATCTGTTACCCAGAATCCTTTGCAAACCTCAAAATTTCCCTAAAAAACATATTTTCCTCACATTTCGGTGACAGAAAGTTCTGGAATCTGAGAGGAGCCACAAATTTCCTTCCACCAAGTGTTCCCCCAAGTCTCACGATAAAAATTATACCTCACTTGTGTGGGTAGGCCTAGAGCCTGCGATAGGAAACGCCCCAAAACACAACGTGGACACATCCCATTTTTTTAAAGAAAACAGAGGTGTTTTTTGCAAAGTGCCTACCTGTAGATTTTGCCTCTAGCTCAGCCGGCACCTAGGGAAACCTACCAAACCTGTCCTTTTTTGAAAACTAGAGACCTAGGGGAATCCAAGATGGGGTGACTTGTGGGGCTCTGACCAGGTTCTGTTACCCAGAATCCTTTGCAAACCTCAAAATTTGGCTAAAAAAACACATTTTCCTCACATTTCGGTGACAGAAAGTTCTGGAATCTGAGAGGAGCCACAAATTTCCTTCCACCCAGCGTTCCCCCACGTCTCCCGATAAAAATGATACCTCACTTGTGTGGGTACGCCTAGCGGCCACAACAGAAAACACCCCAAAACACAACGTGGACACAACCCATTTTTTGAAATAAAACATAGGTGTTTTTTGCAAAGTGCCTACCTGTAGATTTTGGCCTCTAGCTCAGCTGGCACCTAGGGAAACCTACCAAACCTGTGCATTTTTTGAAACTAGAGACCTAGGGAAATCCAAGATGGGGTGACTTGTGGGGCTCTGACCAGGTTCTGTTACCCAGAATCCTTTGCAAACCTCAAAATTTGACTAAAAAAACACATTTTCCTCACATTTTGGTGAGAGAAAGTTCTGGAATCTGAAAGGAGCCACAAATTTCCTTCCACCCAGCGTTCCCCCAAGTCTCCCGATAAAAATGGTCCCTCACTTGTGTGGGTAGGCCTAGCGCCCGTGACAGGAAATGCCCAAAGCACAACGTGGACACATCCCATTTTTTGAAAGAAAACAGAGCTGTTTTTTGCAAAGTGCCTACCTGTAGATTTTGGCCTCTAGCTCAGCCGGCACCTAGGGAAACCTACCAAATCTGTGCATTTTTGAAAACTAGAGACCTAGGGGAATCCAAGATGGGGTGACTTGTGGGGCTCTGACCAGGTTCTGTTACCCAGAATCCTTTGCAAACCTCAGAATTTGGCTAAAAAAACACATTTTCCTCACATTTCGGTGACAGAAAGTTCTGGAATCTGAGAGGAGCCACAAATTTACTTCCACCCAGCGTTCCCCCAAGTCTCCGGATAAAAATGATACCTCACTTGTGTGGGTAGGCCTAGCGCCCGCGACAGGAAACGCCCCAAAACGCAACGTGGACACATCACATTTTTTGAAAGAAAACAGAGATGTTTTTTGCATAGTGCCTACCTGTAGATTTTGGCCTCTAGCTCAGCTGGCACCTAGGGAAACCTACCAAACCTGTGCATTTTTTAAAACTAGAGACCTAGGGAAATCCAAGATGGGGTGACTTGTGGGGCTCTGACCAGGTTCTGTTACCCAGAATGCTTTGCAAACCTCAAAATTTAACTAAAAAAACACATTTTCCTCACATTTTGGTGACAGAAAGTTCTGGAATCTGAAAGGAGCCACAAATTTCCTTCCACCCTGCGTTCCCCCAAGTCTCCTGATAAAAATGGTCCCTCACTTGTGTGGGTAGGCTTAGCGCCCGTGACAGGAAATGCCCTAAGCACAACGTGGACACATCCCATTTTTTGAAAGAAAACAGAGCTGTTTTTTGCAAAGTGCCTACCTGTAGATTTTGGCCTCTAGCTCAGCCGGCACCTAGGGAAACCTACCAAATCTGTGTATTTTTGAAAACTAGAGACCTAGGGGAATCCAAGATGGGGTGACTTGTGGGGCTCTGACCAGGTTCTGTTACCCAGAATCCTTTGCAAACCTCAGAATTTGGCTAAAAAAACACATTTTCCTCAAATTTCGGTGACAGAAAGTTCTGGAATCTGAGAGGAGCCACAAATTTACTTCCACCCAGCGTTCCCCCAAGTCTCCCGATAAAAATGATACCTCACTTGTGTGGGTAGGCCTAGCGCCCGCGACAGGAAACGCCCCAAAACGCAACGTGGACACATCACATTTTTTGAAAGAAAACAGAGATGTTTTTTGCAAAGTGCCTACCTGTAGATTTTGGCCTCTAGCTCAGCCGGCACCTAGGGAAACCTATCAAACCTGTGCATTTTTGAAAACTAGAGACCTAGGGGAATCCAAGATGGGGTTACTTGTGGGGCTCTGACCAGGTTCTCTTACCCAGAATCCTTTGCAAACCTCAAATTTTGACTAAAAAAACACATTTTCCTCACATTTCGGTGACAGAAAGTTCTGGAATCTGAGAGGAGCCACAAATGTCCTTCCACCCAGCGTTCCCCCACGTCTCCCGATAAAAATGATACCTCACTTGTGTGGGTAGGCCTAGCCGCCGTGACAGGAAACACCCCAAAACACAACGTGGACACATCCCATTTTTTGAAAGAAAACAGAGGTGTTTTTTGCAAAGTGCCTACCTGTAGATTTTGGCCTCTAGCTCAGCTGGCACCTAGGGAAACCTACCAAACCTGTGCATTTTTTTAAACTAGAGACCTAGGGAAATCCAAGATGGAGTGACTTGTGAGGCTCTGACCAGGTTCTGTTACCCAGAATCCTTTGCAAACCTCAGATTTTGGCTAAAAAAACACATTTTCCTCACATTTCGGTGACAGAAAGTTCTAGAATCTGAAAGGAGCCACAAATTTCCTTCCACCCAGCGTTCCCCCAAGTCTCCCGATAAAAATGGTCCCTCACTTGTGTGTTTAGTCCTAGCGCCCGTGACAGGAAATGCCCCAAAGCACAACGTGGACACATCCCATTTTTTGAAAGAAAACAGAGGTGTTTTTTGCAAAGTGCCTACCTGTAGATTTTGGCCTCTATCTCAGCCGGCACCTAGGGAAACCTACCAAATCTGTGCATTTTTTAAAACTAGAGACCTAGGGGAATCCAAGATGGGGTGACTTGTGGGGCTCTGACCAGGTTCTGTTACTCAGAATCCTTTGCAAACCTCAGAATTTGGCTAAAAAAACACATTTTCCTCACATTTCGGTGACAGAAAGTTCTGGAATCTGAGAGGAGCCACAAATTTACTTCCACCCAGCGTTCCCCCAAGTCTCCCGATAAAAATGGTACCTCACTTGTGTGGGTAGGCCTAGCGCCCGCAAAAGGAAGTGCCCCAAAGCACAACGTGGACACATCCCATTTTTTGAAAGAAAACAGAGCTGTTTTTTGCAAAGTGCCTACCTGTAGATTTTGGCCTCTAGCTCAGCTGGCACCTAGGGAAACCTACCAAACCTGTGCATTTTTTAAAACTAGAGACCTAGGGAAATCCAAGATGGGGTGACTTGTGGGGCTCTGACCAGGTTCTGTTACCCAGAATCCTTTGCAAACCTCAGATTTTGGCTAAAAAAACACATTTTCATCACATTTCGGTGACAGAAAGTTCTAGAGGCTGAGAGGAGCCACAAATGTCCTTCCACCCAGCGTTCCCCCAAGTCTCCCGATAAAAATGATACCTCACTTGTGTGGGTAGGCCTAGCGCCCGCTACAGGAAACGCCCCAAAACACAACGTGGACACATCCCATTTTTTGAAAGAAAACAGAGCTGTTTTTTGCAAAGTGCCTACCTGTAGATTTTGGCCTCTAGCTCAGCCGGCACCTAGGGAAACCTACCAAACCTGTGCATTTTTTAAAACTAGAGACCTAGGGGAATCCAAGATGGGGTGACTTGTGGGGCTCTGACCAGGTTCTGTTACCCAGAATCCTATGCAAACCTCAAAATTTGGCTAAAAAAACACATTTTCCTCACATTTCGGTGACAGAAAGTTCTGGAATCTGAGAGGAGCCACAAATTTCCTTCCACCCAGCGTTCCCCCACGTCTCCCGATAAAAATTATACCTCACTTGTGTGAGTAGGCCTAGCGCCCACGACAGGAAATGCCCCAAAGCGCAATGTGGACACATCACATTTTTTGACAGAGAACAGAGCTGTTTTTTGGAAAGTGCCTACCTGTAGATTTTGGCCTCTAGCTCAGCCGGCACCTAGGGAAACCTACCAAACCTGTGCGTTTTTGAAAACTAGAGACCTAGGGGAATCCAAGATGGGGTGACTTGTGGGGCTCTGACCAGGATCTGTTACCCAGAATCCTTTGCAAACCTCAAAATTTCCCTAAAAAACACATTTTCCTCACATTTCGGTGACAGAAAGTTCTGGAATCTGAGAGGAGCCACAAATTTCCTTCCACCAAGTGTTCCCCCAAGTCTCGCGATAAAAATTATACCTCACTTGTGTGGGTAGGCCTAGCGCCTGCGACAGGAAACGCCCCAAAACACAACGTGGACACATCCCATTTTTTTAAAGAAAACAGAGGTGTTTTTTGCAAAGTGCCTACCTGTAGATTTTGCCTCTAGCTCAGCCGGCACCTAGGGAAACCTACCAAACCTGTCCTTTTTTGAAAACTAGAGACCTAGGGGAATCCAAGATGGGGTGACTTGTGGGGCTCTGACCAGGTTCTGTTACCCAGAATCCTTTGCAAACCTCAAAATTTGGCTAAAAAAACACATTTTCCTCACATTTCGGTGACAGAAAGTTCTGGAATCTGAGAGGAGCCACAAATTTCCTTCCACCCAGCGTTCCCCCACGTCTCCCGATAAAAATGATACCTCACTTGTGTGGGTACGCCTAGCGGCCACAACAGAAAACACCCCAAAACACAACGTGGACACAACCCATTTTTTGAAATAAAACATAGGTGTTTTTTGCAAAGTGCCTACCTGTAGATTTTGGCCTCTAGCTCAGCTGGCACCTAGGGAAACCTACCAAACCTGTGCATTTTTTGAAACTAGAGACCTAGGGAAATCCAAGATGGGGTGACTTGTGGGGCTCTGACCAGGTTCTGTTACCCAGAATCCTTTGCAAACCTCAAAATTTGACTAAAAAAACAAATTTTCCTCACATTTTGGTGACAGAAAGTTCTGGAATCTGAAAGGAGCCACAAATTTCCTTCCACCCAGCGTTCCCCCAAGTCTCCCGATAAAAATGGTCCCTCACTTGTGTGGGTAGGCCTAGCGCCCGTGACAGGAAATGCCCAAAGCACAACGTGGACACATCCCATTTTTTGAAAGAAAACAGAGCTGTTTTTTGCAAAGTGCCTACCTGTAGATTTTGGCCTCTAGCTCAGCCGGCACCTAGGGAAACCTACCAAATCTGTGCATTTTTGAAAACTAGAGACCTAGGGGAATCCAAGATGGGGTGACTTGTGGGGCTCTGACCAGGTTCTGTTACCCAGAATCCTTTGCAAACCTCAGAATTTGGCTAAAAAAACACATTTTCCTCACATTTCGGTGACAGAAAGTTCTGGAATCTGAGAGGAGCCACAAATTTATTTCCACCCAGCGTTCCCCCAAGTCTCCGGATAAAAATGATACCTCACTTGTGTGGGTAGGCCTAGCGCCCGCGACAGGAAACGCCCCAAAACGCAACGTGGACACATCACATTTTTTGAAAGAAAACAGAGATGTTTTTTGCATAGTGCCTACCTGTAGATTTTGGCCTCTAGCTCAGCTGGCACCTAGGGAAACCTACCAAACCTGTGCATTTTTTAAAACTAGAGACCTAGGGAAATCCAAGATGGGGTGACTTGTGGGGATCTGACCAGGTTCTGTTACCCAGAATGCTTTGCAAACCTCAAAATTTAACTAAAAAAACACATTTTCCTCACATTTTGGTGACAGAAAGTTCTGGAATCTGAAAGGAGCCACAAATTTCCTTCCACCCTGCGTTCCCCCAAGTCTCCTGATAAAAATGGTCCCTCACTTGTGTGGGTAGGCCTAGCGCCCGTGACAGGAAATGCCCTAAGCACAACGTGGACACATCCCATTTTTTGAAAGAAAACAGAGCTGTTTTTTGCAAAGTGCCTACCTGTAGATTTTGGCCTCTAGCTCAGCCGGCACCTAGGGAAACCTACCAAATCTGTGTATTTTTGAAAACTAGAGACCTAGGGGAATCCAAGATGGGGTGACTTGTGGGGCTCTGACCAGGTTCTGTTACCCAGAATCCTTTGCAAACCTCAGAATTTGGCTAAAAAAACACATTTTCCTCAAATTTCGGTGACAGAAAGTTCTGGAATCTGAGAGGAGCCACAAATTTACTTCCACCCAGCGTTCCCCCAAGTCTCCCGATAAAAATGATACCTCACTTGTGTGGGTAGGCCTAGCGCCCGCGACAGGAAACGCCCCAAAACGCAACGTGGACACATCACATTTTTTGAAAGAAAACAGAGATGTTTTTTGCAAAGTGCCTACCTGTAGATTTTGGCCTCTAGCTCAGCCGGCACCTAGGGAAACCTATCAAACCTGTGCATTTTTGAAAACTAGAGACCTAGGGGAATCCAAGATGGGGTTACTTGTGGGGCTCTGACCAGGTTCTCTTACCCAGAATCCTTTGCAAACCTCAAATTTTGACTAAAAAAACACATTTTCCTCACATTTCGGTGACAGAAAGTTCTGGAATCTGAGAGGAGCCACAAATGTCCTTCCACCCAGCGTTCCCCCACGTCTCCCGATAAAAATGATACCTCACTTGTGTGGGTAGGCCTAGCGGCCGTGACAGGAAACACCCCAAAACACAACGTGGACACATCCCATTTTTTGAAAGAAAACAGAGGTGTTTTTTGCAAAGTGCCTACCTGTAGATTTTGGCCTCTAGCTCAGCTGGCACCTAGGGAAACCTACCAAACCTGTGCATTTTTTTAAACTAGAGACCTAGGGAAATCCAAGATGGAGTGACTTGTGGGGCTCTGACCAGGTTCTGTTACCCAGAATCCTTTGCAAACCTCAGATTTTGGCTAAAAAAACACATTTTCCTCACATTTCGGTGACAGAAAGTTCTAGAATCTGAAAGGAGCCACAAATTTCCTTCCACCCAGCGTTCCCCCAAGTCTCCCGATAAAAATGGTCCCTCACTTGTGTGTTTAGTCCTAGCGCCCGTGACAGGAAATGCCCCAAAGCACAACGTGGACACATCCCATTTTTTGAAAGAAAACAGAGGTGTTTTTTGCAAAGTGCCTACCTGTAGATTTTGGCCTCTATCTCAGCCGGCACCTAGGGAAACCTACCAAATCTGTGCATTTTTTAAAACTAGAGACCTAGGGGAGTCCAAGATGGGGTGACTTGTGGGGCTCTGACCAGGTTCTGTTACTCAGAATCCTTTGCAAACCTCAGAATTTGGCTAAAAAAACACATTTTCCTCACATTTCGGTGACAGAAAGTTCTGGAATCTGAGAGGAGCCACAAATTTACTTCCACCCAGCGTTCCCCCAAGTCTCCGGATAAAAATGATACCTCACTTGTGTGGGTAGGCCTAGCGCCCGCGACAGGAAACGCCCCAAAACGCAACGTGGACACATCACATTTTTTTAAAGAAAACAGAGATGTTTTTTGCATAGTGCCTACCTGTAGATTTTGGCCTCTAGCTCAGCCGGCACCTAGGGAAACCTACCAAACCTGTGCATTTTTGAAAACTAGAGACCTAGGGGAATCCAAGATGGGATGACTTGTGGGGCTCTGACCAGGTTCTGTTACCCAGAATCCTTTGCAAACCTCAAATTTTGACTAAAAAAACACATTTTCCTCACATTTCGGTGACAGAAAGTTCCTAAATCTGAAAGGAGCCACAAATTTCCTTCCACCCAGCGTTCCCCCAAGTCTCCCGATAAAAATGGTACCTCACTTGTGTGGGTAGGCCTAGCGCCCGCAAAAGGAGGAACCCCAAAGCACAACGTGGACACATCCCATTTTTTGAAAGAAAACAGAGCTGTTTTTTGCAAAGTGCCTACCTGTAGATTTTGGCCTCTAGCTCAGCTGGCACCTAGGGAAACCTACCAAACCTGTGCATTTTTTAAAACTAGAGACCTAGGGAAATCCAAGATGGGGTGACTTGTGGGGCTCTGACCAGGTTCTGTTACCCAGAATGCTTTGCAAACCTCAAAATTTAACTAAAAAAACATATTTTCCTCACATTTTGGTGACAGAAAGTTCTGGAATCTGAAAGGAGCCACAAATTTCCTTCCACCCAGCGTTCCCCCAAGTCTCCCGATAAAAATGGTCCCTCACTTGTGTGGGTAGGCCTAGCGCCCGTGACAGGAAATGCCCAAAGCACAACGTGGACACATCCCATTTTTTGAAAGAAAACAGAGCTGTTTTTTGCAAAGTGCCTACCTGTAGATTTTGGCCTCTAGCTCAGCCGGCACCTAGGGAAACCTACCAAATCTGTGCATTTTTGAAAACTAGAGACCTAGGGGAATCCAAGATGGGGTGACTTGTGGGGCTCTGACCAGGTTCTGTTACCCAGAATCCTTTGCAAACCTCAGAATTTGGCTAAAAAAACACATTTTCCTCACATTTCGGTGACAGAAAGTTCTGGAATCTGAGAGGAGCCACAAATTTACTTCCACCCAGCGTTCTCCCAAGTCTCCCGATAAAAATGATACCTCACTTGTGTGGGTAGGCCTAGCGCCTGCGACAGGAAACGCCCCAAAACGCAACGTGGACACATCACATTTTTTGAAAGAAAACAGAGATGTTTTTTGCAAAGTGCCTACCTGTAGATTTTGGCCTCTAGCTCAGCCGGCACCTAGGGAAACCTATCAAACCTGTGCATTTTTGAAAACTAGAGACCTAGGGGAATCCAAGATGGGGTGACTTGTGGGGCTCTGACCAGGTTCTCTTACCCAGAATCCTTTGCAAACCTCAAATTTTGACTAAAAAAACACATTTTCCTCACATTTCGGTGACAGAAAGTTCTGGAATCTGAGAGGAGCCACAAATTTCCTTCGACCCAGCGTTCCCCCACGTCTCCCGATAAAAATGATACCTCACTTGTGTGGGTAGGCCTAGCGGCCGTGACAGGAAACACCCCAAAACACAACGTGGACTCATCCCATTTTTTGAAAGAAAACAGAGGTGTTTTTTGCAAAGTGCCTACCTGTAGATTTTGGCCTCTAGCTCAGCTGGCACCTAGGGAAGCCTACCAAACCTGTGCATTTTTGAAAACTAGAGACCTAGGGGAATCCAAGATGGGGTGACTTGTGGGGCTCTGACCAGGTTCTCTTACCCAGAATCCTTTGCAAACCTCAAATTTTGACTAAAAAAACACATTTTCCTCACATTTCGGTGACAGAAAGTTCTGGAATCTGAGAGGAGCCACAAATTTCCTTCGACCCAGCGTTCCCCCACGTCTCCCGATAAAAATGATACCTCACTTGTGTGGGTAGGCCTAGCGGCCGTGACAGGAAACACCCCAAAACACAACGTGGACACATCCCATTTTTTGAAAGAAAACAGAGCTGTTTTTTGCAAAGTGCCTACCTGTAGATTTTGGCCTCTAGCTCAGCCGGCACCTAGGGAAACCTACCAAATCTGTGCATTTTTGAAAACTAGAGACCTAGGGGAATCCAAGATGGGGTGACTTGTGGGGCTCTGACCAGGTTCTGTTACCCAGAATCCTTTGCAAACCTCAGAATTTGGCTAAAAAAACACATTTTCCTCACATTTCGGTGACAGAAAGTTCTGGAATCTGAGAGGAGCCACAAATTTACTTCCACCCAGCGTTCTCCCAAGTCTCCCGATAAAAATGATACCTCACTTGTGTGGGTAGGCCTAGCGCCTGCGACAGGAAACGCCCCAAAACGCAACGTGGACACATCACATTTTTTGAAAGAAAACAGAGATGTTTTTTGCAAAGTGCCTACCTGTAGATTTTGGCCTCTAGCTCAGCCGGCACCTAGGGAAACCTAATAAACCTGTGCATTTTTGAAAACTAGAGACCTAGGGGAATCCAAGATGGGGTGACTTGTGGGGCTCTGACCAGGTTCTCTTACCCAGAATCCTTTGCAAACCTCAAATTTTGACTAAAAAAACACATTTTCCTCACATTTCGGTGACAGAAAGTTCTGGAATCTGAGAGGAGCCACAAATTTCCTTCGACCCAGCGTTCCCCCACGTCTCCCGATAAAAATGATACCTCACTTGTGTGGGTAGGCCTAGCGGCCGTGACAGGAAACACCCCAAAACACAACGTGGACACATCCCATTTTTTGAAAGAAAACAGAGGTGTTTTTTGCAAAGTGCCTACCTGTAGATTTTGGCCTCTAGCTCAGCTGGCACCTAGGGAAGCCTACCAAACCTGTGCATTTTTTTAAACTAGAGACCTAGGGAAATCCAAGATGGAGTGACTTGTGGGGCTCTGACCAGGTTCTGTTACCCAGAATCCTTTGCAAACCTCAGATTTTGGCTAAAAAAACACATTTTCCTCACATTTCGGTGACAGAAAGTTCTGGAATCTGAAAGGAGCCACAAATTTCCTTCCACCCAGCGTTCCCCCAAGTCTCCCGATAAAAATGGTACCTCACTTGTGTGGGTAGGCCTAGCGCCCGCGACAGGAAGTGCCCCAAAGCACAACGTGGACACATCCCATTGTTTGAAAGAAAACAGAGCTGTTTTTTGCAAAGTGCCTACCTGTAGATTTTGGCCTCTAGCTCAGCCGGCACCTAGGGAAACCTACCAAATCTGTGCATTTTTTAAAACTAGAGACCTAGGGGAATCCAAGATGGGATGACTTGTGGGGCTCCGACCAGGTTCTGTTACCCAGAATCCTTTGCAAACCTCAAATTTTGACTAAAAAAACAATTTTTCCTCACATTTCGGTGACAGAAAGTTCTGGAATCTGAGAGGTGCCACAAATTTCCTTCCACCCAGCGTTCCCCCACGTCTCCCGATAAAAATGATACCTCACTTGTGTGGGTAGGCCCAGCGGCCGTAACAGGAACCGCCCCAAAAGTCAACGTGGACACATCCCATTTTTTGAAAGAAAACAGAGGTGTTTTTTGCAAAGTGCCTACCTGTAGATTTTGGCCTCTAGCTCAGCTGGCACCTAGGGAAACCTACCAAACCTGTGCATTTTTGAAAACTAAAGACCTAGGGAAATCCAAGATGGGGTGACTTGTGGGGCTCTGACCAGGTTCTGTTACCCAGAATCCTTTGCAAACCTCAAAATTTGACTAAAAAAACACATTTTCCTCACATTTTGGAGACAGAAAGTTCAGGAATCTGAAAGGAGCAACAAATTTCCTTCCACACAGCGTTCCCCCACGTCTCCCGATAAAAATGATACCTCACTTGTGTGGGTAGCCCTAGCGCCAGCTACAGGAAACGCCCCAAAACACAACGTGGACACATCCCATTTTTTGAAAGAAAACAGAGCTGTTTTTTGCAAAGTGCCTACCTGTAGATTTTGGCCTCTAGCTCAGCCGGCACCTAGGGAAACCTACCAAACCTGTGCATTTTTGAAAACTAGAGACCTAGGGGAATCCAAGATGGGGTGACTTGTGGGGCTCTGACCAGGTTCTGTTACCCAGAATCCTATGCAAACCTCAAAATTTGGCTAAAAAAACACATTTTCCTCACATTTCGGTGACAGAAAGTTCTGGAATCTGAGAGGAGCCACAAATTTCCTTCCACCCAGCGTTCCCCCACGTCTCCCGATAAAAATTATACCTCACTTGTGTGGGTAGGCCTAGCGCCCACGACAGGAAATGCCCCAAAGCGCAATGTGGACACATCACATTTTTTGACAGAGAACAGAGCTGTTTTTTGGAAAGTGCCTACCTGTAGATTTTGGCCTCTAGCTCAGCCGGCACCTAGGGAAACCTACCAAACCTGTGCATTTTTGAAAACTAGAGACCTAGGGGAATCCAAGATGGGGTGACTTGTGGGGCTCTGACCAGGTTCTGTTACCCAGAATCCTATGCAAACCTCAAAATTTGGCTAAAAAAACACATTTTCCTCACATTTCGGTGACAGAAAGTTCTGGAATCTGAGAGGAGCCACAAATTTCCTTCCACCCAGCGTTCCCCCACGTCTCCCGATAAAACTAATACCTCACTTGTGTGGGTAGGCCTAGCGCCCACGACAGGAAATGCCCCAAAGCGCAATGTGGACACATCACATTTTTTGACAGAGAACAGAGCTGTTTTTTGGAAAGTGCCTACCTGTAGATTTTGTCCTCTAGCTCAGCCGGCACCTAGGGAAACCTACCAAACCTGTGCGTTTTTGAAAACTAGAGACCTAGGGGAATCCAAGATGGGGGGACTTGTGGGGCTCTGACCAGGATCTGTTACCCAGAATCCTTTGCAAACCTCAAAATTTCCCTAAAAAACACATTTTCCTCACATTTCGGTGACAGAAAGTTCTGGAATCTGAGAGGAGCCACAAATTTCCTTCCACCAAGCGTTCCCCCAAGTCTCGCGATAAAAATTATACCTCACTTGTGTGGGTAGGCCTAGCGCCTGCGACAGGAAACGCCCCAAAACACAACGTGGACACATCCCATTTTTTAAAAGAAAACAGAGGTGTTTTTTGCAAAGTGCCTACCTGTAGATTTTGCCTCTAGCTCAGCCGGCACCTAGGGAAACCTACCAAACCTGTCCTTTTTTGAAAACTAGAGACCTAGGGGAATCCAAGATGGGGTGACTTGTGGGGCTCTGACCAGGTTCTGTTACCCAGAATCCTTTGCAAACCTCAAAATTTGGCTAAAAAAACACATTTTCCTCACATTTCGGTGACAGAAAGTTCTGGAATCTGAGAGGAGCCACAAATTTCCTTCCACCCAGCGTTCCCCCACGTCTCCCGATAAAAATGATACCTCACTTGTGTGGGTACGCCTAGCGGCCGCAACAGAAAACACCCCAAAACACAACGTGGACACAACCCATTTTTTGAAAGAAAACATAGGTGTTTTTTGCAAAGTGCCTACCTGTAGATTTTGGCCTCTAGCTCAGCTGGCACCTAGGGAAACCTACCAAACCTGTGCATTTTTTGAAACTAGAGACCTAGGGAAATTCAAGATGGGGTGACTTGTGGGGCTCTGACCAGGTTCTGTTACCCAGAATCCTTTGCAAATCTCAGATTTTGGCTAAAAAAACACATTTTCCTCACATTTCGGTGACAGAAAGTTCTAGAATCTGAAAGGAGCCACAAATTTCCTTCCACCCAGCGTTCCCCCAAGTCTCCCGATAAAAATGGTCCCTCACTTGTGTGGGTAGGCCTAGCGCCCGTGACAGGAAATGCCCCAAAGCACAACGTGGACACATCCCATTTTTTTAAAGAAAACAGAGCTGTTTTTTGCAAAGTGCCTAACTGTAGATTTTGGCCTCTAGCTCAGCCGGCACCTAAGGAAACCTACCAAATCTGTGCATTTTTTAAAACTAGAGACCTAGGGGAATCCAAGATGGGGTGACTTGTGGGGCTCTGACCAGGTTCTGTTACCCAGAATCCTTTGCAAACCTCAGAATTTGCCTAAAAAAACACATTTTCCTCACATTTCGGTGACAGAAAGTTCTGGAATCTGGGAGGAGCCACAAATTTCCTTCCACCGAGCGTTCCCCCAAGTCTTGCGATAAACATTATACCTCACTTGTGTGGGTAGGCCTAGCGCCTGCGACAGGAAACGCCCCAAAACACAACGTGGACACATCCCATTTTTTGACAGAAAACACAGCTGTTTTTTGCAAAGTGCCTACCTGTAGATTTTGGCCTCTAGCTCAGCCGGCACCTAGGGAAACCTACCAAACCTGTGCATTTTTAAAAAATAGAGACCTAGGGGAATCCAAGATGGGGTGACTTGTGGGGCTCTGACCAGGTTCTGCTACCCAGAATCCTTTGCAAACCTCAGATTTTGGCTAAAAAAACACATTTTCCTCACATTTCGGTGACAGAAAGTTCTGGAATCTGAGAGGAGCCACAAATTTCCTTCCACCCAGCGTTCCCCCAAGTCTCCCGATAAAAATGATACCTCACTTGTGTGGGTAGGCCTAGCGCCCGTGACAGGAAACGCCCCAAAACACACCGTGGACACATCCTATTTTTTTAAAGAAAACAGAGCTGTTTTTTGCAAAGTGCCTACCTGTAGATTTTGGCCTCTAGCTCAGCCGGCACCTAGGGAAACCTACCAAACCTGTGCATTTTTGAAAACTAGAGACCTAGGGGAATCCAAGATGGGGTGACTTGTGGGGCTCTGACCAGGTTCTGTTACCCAGAATCCTTTCCAAACCTCAAAATTTGGCTAAAAAAACACATTTTCCCCACATTTCTGTGACGGAAAGTTCTGGAATCTGAGAGGAGCCACAAATTTCCTTCCACCCAGCGTTCCCCCAAGTCTCCCGATAAAAATGGTACCTCACTTGTGTGGGTAGGCCTAGCGCCCGCAAAAGGAAGTGCCCCAAAGCACAACGTGGACACATCCCATTTTTTGAAAGAAAACAGAGCTGTTTTTTGCAAAGTGCCTACCTGTAGATTTTGGCCTCTAGCTCAGCTGGCACCTAGGGAAACCTACCAAACCTGTGCATTTTTTAAAACTAGAGACCTAGGGAAATCCAAGATGGGGTGACTTGTGGGGCTCTGACCAGGTTCTGTTACCCAGAATGCTTTGCAAACCTCAAAATTTAACTAAAAAAACATATTTTCCTCACATTTTGGTGACAGAAAGTTCTGGAATCTGAAAGGAGCCACAAATTTCCTTCCACCCAGCGTTCCCCCAAGTCTCCCGATAAAAATGGTCCCTCACTTGTGTGGGTAGGCCTAGCGCCCGTGACAGGAAATGCCCAAAGCACAACGTGGACACATCCCATTTTTTGAAAGAAAACAGAGCTGTTTTTTGCAAAGTGCCTACCTGTAGATTTTGGCCTCTAGCTCAGCCGGCACCTAGGGAAACCTACCAAATCTGTGCATTTTTGAAAACTAGAGACCTAGGGGAATCCAAGATGGGGTGACTTGTGGGGCTCTGACCAGGTTCTGTTACCCAGAATCCTTTGCAAACCTCAGAATTTGGCTAAAAAAACACATTTTCCTCACATTTCGGTGACAGAAAGTTCTGGAATCTGAGAGGAGCCACAAATTTACTTCCACCCAGCGTTCTCCCAAGTCTCCCGATAAAAATGATACCTCACTTGTGTGGGTAGGCCTAGCGCCCGCGACAGGAAACGCCCCAAAACGCAACGTGGACACATCACATTTTTTGAAAGAAAACAGAGATGTTTTTTGCAAAGTGCCTACCTGTAGATTTTGGCCTCTAGCTCAGCTGGCACCTAGGGAAACCTATCAAACCTGTGCATTTTTGAAAACTAGAGACCTAGGGGAATCCAAGATGGGGTGACTTGTGGGGCTCTGACCAGGTTCTCTTACCCAAAATCCTTTGCAAACCTCAAATTTTGACAAAAAAAACACATTTTCCTCACATTTCGGTGACAGAAAGTTCTGGAATCTGAGAGGAGCCACAAATTTCCTTCCACCCAGCGTTCCCCCACGTCTCCCGATAAAAATGATACCTCACTTGTGTGGGTAGGCCTAGCGGCCGTGACAGGAAACACCCCAAAACACAACGTGGACACATCCCATTTTTTGAAAGAAAACAGAGGTGTTTTTTGCAAAGTGCCTACCTGTAGATTTTGGCCTCTAGCTCAGCTGGCACCTAGGGAAGCCTACCAAACCTGTGCATTTTTTTAAACTAGAGACCTAGGGAAATCCAAGATGGAGTGACTTGTGGGGCTCTGACCAGGTTCTGTTACCCAGAATCCTTTGCAAACCTCAGATTTTGGCTAAAAAAACACATTTTCCTCACATTTCGGTGACAGAAAGTTCTGGAATCTGAAAGGAGCCACAAATTTCCTTCCACCCAGCGTTCCCCCAAGTCTCCCGATAAAAATGGTACCTCACTTGTGTGGGTAGGCCTAGCGCCCGCGACAGGAAGTGCCCCAAAGCACAACGTGGACACATCCCATTGTTTGAAAGAAAACAGAGCTGTTTTTTGCAAAGTGCCTACCTGTAGATTTTGGCCTCTAGCTCAGCCGGCACCTAGTGAAACCTACCAAATCTGTGCATTTTTGAAAACTAGAGACCTAGGGGAATCCAAGATGGGATGACTTGTGGGGCTCCGACCAGGTTCTGTTACCCAGAATCCTTTGCAAACCTCAAATTTTGACTAAAAAAACAAATTTTCCTCACATTTCGGTGACAGAAAGTTCTGGAATCTGAGAGGAGCCACAAATTTCCTTCCACCCAGCGTTCCCCCACGTCTCCCGATAAAAATGATACCTCACTTGTGTGGGTAGGCCCAGCGGCCGTAACAGGAACCGCCCCAAAAGACAACGTGGACACATCCCATTTTTTTAAAGAAAACAGAGGTGTTTTTTGCAAAGTGCCTAACTGTAGATTTTGGCCTCTAGCTCAGCTGGCACCTAGGGAAACCTACCAAACCTGTGCATTTTTGAAAACTAAAGACCTAGGGAAATCCAAGATGGGGTGACTTGTGGGGCTCTGACCAGGTTCTGTTACCCAGAATCCTTTGCAAACCTCAAAATTTGACTAAAAAAACACATTTTCCTCACATTTTGGAGACAGAAAGTTCAGGAATCTGAAAGGAGCAACAAATTTCCTTCCACACAGCATTCCCCCACGTCTCCCGATAAAAATGATACCTCACTTGTGTGGGTAGGCCTAGCGCCAGCTACAGGAAACGCCCCAAAACACAACGTGGACACATCCCATTTTTTGAAAGAAAACAGAGCTGTTTTTTGCAAAGTGCCTACCTGTAGATTTTGGCCTCTAGCTCAGCCGGCACCTAGGGAAACCTACCAAACCTGTGCATTTTTGAAAACTAGAGACCTAGGGGAATCCAAGATGGGGTGACTTGTGGGGCTCTGACCAGGTTCTGTTACCCAGAATCCTATGCAAACCTCAAAATTTGGCTAAAAAAACACATTTTCCTCACATTTCGGTGACAGAAAGTTCTGGAATCTGAGAGGAGCCACAAATTTCCTTCCACCCAGCGTTCCCCCACGTCTCCCGATAAAAATTATACCTCACTTGTGTGGGTAGGCCTAGCGCCCACGACAGGAAATGCCCCAAAGCGCAATGTGGACACATCACATTTTTTGACAGAGAACAGAGCTGTTTTTTGGAAAGTGCCTACCTGTAGATTTTGGCCTCTAGCTCAGCCGGCACCTAGGGAAACCTACCAAACCTGTGCATTTTTGAAAACTAGAGACCTAGGGGAATCCAAGATGGGGTGACTTGTGGGGCTCTGACCAGGTTCTGTTACCCAGAATCCTATGCAAACCTCAAAATTTGGCTAAAAAAACACATTTTCCTCACATTTCGGTGACAGAAAGTTCTGGAATCTGAGAGGAGCCACAAATTTCCTTCCACCCAGCGTTCCCCCACGTCTCCAGATAAAAATTATACCTCACTTGTGTGGGTAGGCCTAGCGCCCACGACAGGAAATGCCCCAAAGCGCAATGTGGACACATCACATTTTTTGACAGAGAACAGAGCTGTTTTTTGGAAAGTGCCTACCTGTAGATTTTGGCCTCTAGCTCAGCCGGCACCTAGGGAAACCTACCAAACCTGTGCATTTTTGAAAACTAGAGACCTAGGGGAATCCAAGATGGGGTGACTTGTGGGGCTCTGACCAGGATCTGTTACCCAGAATCCTTTGCAAACCTCAAAATTTCCCTAAAAAACACATTTTCCTCACATTTCGGTGACAGAAAGTTCTGGAATCTGAGAGGAGCCACAAATTTCCTTCCACCAAGCGTTCCCCCAAGTCTCGCGATAAAAATGATACCTCACTTGTGTGGGTATGCCTAGCGGCCGCAACAGAAAACACCCCAAAACACAACGTGGACACAACCCATTTTTTGAAAGAAAACATAGGTGTTTTTTGCAAAGTGCCTACCTGTAGATTTTGGCCTCTAGCTCAGCTGGCACCTAGGGAAACCTACCAAACCTGTGCATTTTTTGAAACTAGAGACCTAGGGAAATCCAAGATGGGGTGACTTGTGGGGCTCTGACCAGGTTCTGTTACCCAGAATCCTTTGCAAACCTCAGATTTTGGCTAAAAAAACACATTTTCCTCACATTTCGGTGACAGAAAGTTCTAGAATCTGAAAGGAGCCACAAATTTCCTTCCACCCAGCGTTCCCCCAAGTCTCCCGATAAAAATGGTCCCTCACTTGTGTGGGTAGGCCTAGCGCCCGTGACAGGAAATGCCCCAAAGCACAACGTGGACACATCCCATTTTTTGAAAGAAAACAGAGCTGTTTTTTGCAAAGTGCCTAACTGTAGATTTTGGCCTCTAGCTCAGCCGGCACCTAAGGAAACCTACCAAATCTGTGCATTTTTTAAAACTAGAGACCTAGGGGAATCCAAGATGGGGTGACTTGTGGGGCTCTGACCAGGTTCTGTTACCCAGAATCCTTTGCAAATCTCAGAATTTGGCTAAAAAAACACATTTTCCTCACATTTCGGTGACAGAAAGTTCTGGAATCTGGGAGGAGCCACAAATTTCCTTCCACCCAGCGTTCCCCCAAGTCTCGCGATAAACATTATACCTCACTTGTGTGGGTAGGCCTAGCGCCTGCGACAGGAAACGCCCCAAAACACAACGTGGACACATCCCATTTTTTGACAGAAAACACAGCTGTTTTTTGCAAAGTGCCTACCTGTAGATTTTGGCCTCTAGCTCAGCCGGCACCTAGGGAAACCTACCAAACCTGTGCATTTTTAAAAAATAGAGACCTAGGGGAATCCAAGATGGGGTGACTTGTGGGGCTCTGACCAGGTTCTGCTACCCAGAATCCTTTGCAAACCTCAGATTTTGGCTAAAAAAACACATTTTCCTCACATTTCGGTGACAGAAAGTTCTAGAATCTGAAAGGAGCCACAAATTTCCTTCCACCCAGCGTTCCCCCAAGTCTCCCGATAAAAATGGTCCCTCACTTGTGTGGGTAGGCCTAGCGCCCGTGACAGGAAACGCCCCAAAACACAACGTGGACACATCCCATTTTTTGAAAGAAAACAGAGCTGTTTTTTGCAAAGTGCCTAACTGTAGATTTTGGCCTCTAGCTCAGCCGGCACGTAAGGAAACCTACCAAATCTGTGCATTTTTTAAAACTAGAGACCTAGGGGAATCCAAGATGGGGTGACTTGTGGGGCTCTGACCAGGTTCTGTTACCCAGAATCCTTTCCAAATCTCAGAATTTGGCTAAAAAAACACATTTTCCACACATTTCTGTGACGGAAAGTTCTGGAATCTGAGAGGAGCCACAAATTTCATTCCACCCAGCGTTCCCCCACGTCTCCCGATAAAAATGATACCTCACTTGTGTGGGTAGGCCTAGCGCCCGCGACAGGAAACGCCCCAAAACGCAACGTGGACACATCACATTTTTTTAAAGAAAACCGAAGTGTTTTTTGCAAAGTGCCTACCTGTAGCTTTTGGCCTCTACCTCAGCTGGCACCTAGGGAAACCTACCAAACCTGTGCATTTTTGAAAACTAGAGACCTAAGGGAATCCAAGATGGGGTGACTTGTGGGGCTCTGACCAGGTTCTGTTACCCAGAATCCTTTGCAAACCTCAAAATTTGGCTAAAAAAACACATTTTCCTCACATTTCGGTGACAGAAAGTTCTGGAATCTGAGAGGAGCCACAAATTTCCTTCCACCCAGCGTTCCCCAACGTCTCCCGATAAAAATGATACCTCACTTGTGTGGGTAGGCCTAGCGCCCGCGACAGGAAACACCCCAAAAATCAACGTGGACACATCACATTTTTTTAAAGAAAACAGAGGTGTTTTTTGCAAATGCCTACCTGTAGATTTTGGCCTCTAGCTCAGCCGGCACCTAGGTAAACCTACCAAACCTGTGCATTTTTGAAAACTAGAGACCTAGGGGAATCCAAGATGGGGTGACTTGTGGGGCTCTGACCAGGTTCTGTTACCCAGAATCCTTTGCAAACCTCAACATTTGGCTAAAAAAACACATTTTCCTCACATTTCGGTGACAGAAAGTTCTGGAATCTGAGAGGAGCCACAAATTTCCTTCCACCCAGCGTTCCCTAACGTCTCCCGATAAAAATGATACCTCACTTGTGTGGGTACGCCTAGCGGCCGCGACAGAAAACACCCCAAAACACAACGTGAACACAACCCATTTTTTTAAAGAAAACATAGGTGTTTTTTGCAAAGTGCCTACCTGTAGATTTTGGCCTCTAGCTCAGCTGGCACCTAGGGAAACCTACCAAACCTGTGCATTTTTTAAAACTAGAGACCTAGGGAAATCCAAGATGAGGTGACTTGTGGGGCTCTGACCAGGTTCTGTTACCCAGAATCCTTTGCAAACCTCAAAATTTGACTAAAAAAACACATTTTCCTCACATTTTGGTGACAGAAAGTTCTGGAATCTGAAAGGAGCCACAAATTTCCTTCCACCCAGCGTTCCCCCAAGTCTCCCGATAAAAATGGTCCCTCACTTGTGTGGGTAGGCCTAGCGCCCGTGACAGGAAATGCCCCAAAGCACAACGTGGACACATCCCATTTTTTGAAAGAAAACAGAGCTGTTTTTTGCAAAGTGCCTAACTGTAGATTTTGGCCTCTAGCTCAGCCGGCACCTAGGGAAACCTACCAAATCTGTGCATTTTTGAAAACTAGAGACCTAGGGGAATCCAAGATGGGGTGACTTGTGGGGCTCTGACCAGGTTCTGTTACCCAGAATCCTTTGGAAACCTCAGAATTTGGCTAAAAAAACACATTTTCCTCACATTTCGGTGACAGAAAGTTCTGGAATCTGGGAGGAGCCACAAATTTCCTTCCACCCGGCGTTCCCACAAGTCTCGCGATAAACATTATACCTCACTTGTGTGGGTAGGCCTAGCGCCTGCGACAGGGAACGCCCCAAAACACAACGTGGACACATCCCATTTTTTGACAGAAAACACAGCTGTTTTTTGCAAAGTGCCTACCTGTAGATTTTGGCCTCTAGCTCAGCCGGCACCTAGGGAAACCTACCAAACCTGTGCATTTTTTAAAAATAGAGACATAGGGGAATCCAAGATGGGGTGACTTGTGGGGCTCTGACCAGGTTCTGTTACCCAGAATCCTTTGCAAACCTCAGATTTTGGATAAAAAAACACATTTTCCTCACATTTCGGTGACAGAAAGTTCTGGAATCTGAGAGGAGCCAAAAATGTCCTTCCACCCAGCGTTCCCCCAAGTCTCCCGATAAAAATGATACCTCACTTGTGTGGGTAGGCCTAGCGCCTGTGACAGGAAACGCCCCAAAACACAACGTGGACACATCCTATTTTTTTAAAGAAAACAGAGCTGTTTTTTGCAAAGTGCCTACCTGTAGATTTTGGCCTCTAGCTCAGCCGGCACCTAGGGAAACCTACCAAACCTGTGCATTTTTGAAAACTAGAGACCTAGGGGAATCCAAGATGGGGTGACTTGTGGGGCTCTGACCAGGTTCTGTTACCCAGAATCCTTTGCAAACCTCAAAATTTGGCTAAAAAAACACATTTTCCTCACATTTCTGTGACGGAAAGTTCTGGAATCTGAGAGGAGCCACAAATTTCCTTCCACCCAGCGTTCCCCCACGTCTCCCGATAAAAATGATACCTCACTTGTGTGGGTAGGCCCAGCGCCCGCGACAGGAAACGCCCCAAAACGCAACGTGGACACATCACATTTTTTAAAAGAAAACAGAAGTGTTTTTTGCAAAGTGCCTACCTGTAGCTTTTGGCCTCTAGCTCAGCCGGCACCTAGGGAAACCTACCAAACCTGTGCATTTTTGAAAACTAGAGACCTAAGGGAATCCAAGATGGGGTGACTTGTGGGGCTCTGACCAGGTTCTGTTACCCAGAATCCTTTGCAAACCTCAAAATTTGGCTAAAAAAAAACACATTTTCCTCACATTTCGGTGACAGAAAGTTCTGGAATCTGAGAGGAGCCACAAATTTCCTTCCACCCAGCGTTCCCCAACGTCTCCCGATAAAAATGATACCTCACTTGTGTGGGTAGGCCTAGCGCCCGCAACAGGAAACACCCCAAAAATCAACGTGGACACATCACATTTTTTTAAAGAAAACAGAGGTGTTTTTTGCAAAGTGCCTACCTGTAGATTTTGGCTTCTAGCTCAGCCGGCACCTAGGGAAACCTACCAAACCTGTGCATTTTTGAAAACTAGAGACCTAAGGGAATCCAAGATGGGGTGACTTGTGGGGCTCTGACCAGGTTCTGTTACCCAGAATCCTTTGCAAACCTCAAAATTTGGCAAAAAAAACACATTTTCCTCACATTTCGGTGACAGAAAGTTCTGGAATCTGAGAGGAGCCACAAATTTCCTTCCACCCAGCGTTCCCTAACGTCTCCCGATAAAAATGATACCTCACTTGTGTGAGTAGGCCTAGCGCCTGCGACAGGAAACACCCCAAAACGCAACGTGGACACATCACATTTTTTTAAAGAAAACAGAGGTGTTTTTTGCAAAGTGCCTACCTGTAGTTTTTGTCATCTAGCTGAGCCGGCACCTAGGGAAACCTACCAAACCTGTGCATTTTTAAAAAATAGAGACCTAGGGGAATCCAAGATGGGGTGACTTGTGGGGCTCTGACCAGGTTCTGTTACCCAGAATCCTTTGCAAACCTCAGATTTTGGCTAAAAAAACACATTTTCCTCACATTTCGGTGACAGAAAGTTCTGGAATCTGAGAGGAGCCACAAATTTCCTTCCACCCAGCGTTCCCCCAAGTCTCCCGATAAAAATTATACCTCACTTGTGTGGGTAGGCCTAGCGCCCGTGACAGGAAACGCCCCAAAACACAACGTGGACACATCCTATTTTTTTAAAGAAAACAGAGCTGTTTTTTGCAAAGTGCCTACCTGTAGATTTTGGCCTCTAGCTCAGCCGGCACCTAGGGAAACCTACCAAACCTGTGCATTTTTGAAAACTAGAGACCTAGGGGAATCCAAGATGGGGTGACTTGTGGGGCTCTGACCAGGTTCTGTTACCCAGAATCCTTTGCAAACCTCAAAATTTGGCTAAAAAAACACATTTTCCTCACATTTTGGTGACAGAAAGTTCTGGAATCTGAAAGGAGACACAAATTTCCTTCCACCCAGCGTTCCCCCAAGTCTCCTGATAAAAATGGTCCCTCACTTGTGTGGGTAGGCCTAGCGCCCGTGACAGGAAATGCCCTAAGCACAACGTGGACACATCCCATTTTTTTAAAGAAAACAGAGCTGTTTTTTGCAAAGTGCCTACCTGTAGATTTTGGCCTCTAGCTCAGCCGGCACCTAGGGAAACCTACCAAATCTGTGTATTTTTGAAAACTAGAGACCTAGGGGAATCCAAGATGGGGTGACTTGTGGGGCTCTGACCAGGTTCTGTTACCCAGAATCCTTTGCAAACCTCAGAATTTGGCTAAAAAAACACATTTTCCTCACATTTCGGTGACAGAAAGTTCTGGAATCTGAGAGGAGCCACAAATTTACTTCCACCCAGCGTTCCCCCAAGTCTCCCGATAAAAATGATACCTCACTTGTGTGGGTAGGCCTAGCGCCCGCGACAGGAAACGCCCCAAAACGCAACGTGGACACATCACATTTTTTGAAAGAAAACAGAGATGTTTTTTGCAAAGTGCCTACCTGTAGATTTTGGCCTCTAGCTCAGCCGGCACCTAGGGAAACCTATCAAACCTGTGCATTTTTGAAAACTAGAGACCTAGGGGAATCCAAGATGGGGTTACTTGTGGGGCACTGACCAGGTTCTCTTACCCAGAATCCTTTGCAAACCTCAGATTTTGACTAAAAAAACACATTTTCCTCACATTTCGGTGACAGAAAGTTCTGGAATCTGAGAGGAGCCACAAATGTCCTTCCACCCAGCGTTCCCCCACGTCTCCCGATAAAAATGATACCTCACTTGTGTGGGTAGGCCTAGCGGCCGTGACAGGAAACACCCCAAAACACAACGTGGACACATCCCATTTTTTGAAAGAAAACAGAGGTGTTTTTTGCAAAGTGCCTACCTGTAGATTTTGGCCTCTAGCTCAGCTGGCACCTAGGGAAACCTACCAAACCTGTGCATTTTTTTAAACTAGAGACCTACGGAAATCCAAGATGGAGTGACTTGTGGGGCTCTGACCAGGTTCTGTTACCCAGAATCCTTTGCAAACCTCAGATTTTGGCTAAAAAAACACATTTTCCTCACATTTCGGTGACAGAAAGTTCTAGAATCTGAAAGGAGCCACAAATTTCCTTCCACCCAGCGTTCCCCCAAGTCTCCCGATAAAAATGGTCCCTCACTTGTGTGGGTAGGCCTAGCGCCCGTGACAGGAAATGCCCCAAAGCACAACGTGGACACATCCCATTTTTTGAAAGAAAACAGAGCTGTTTTTTGCAAAGTGCCTAACTGTAGATTTTGGCCTCTAGCTCAGCCGGCACCTAGGGAAACCTACCAAATCTGTGCATTTTTTAAAACTAGAGACCTAGGGGAATCCAAGATGGGGTGACTTGTGGGGCTCTGACCAGGTTCTGTTACCCAGAATCCTTTGCAAACCTCAGAATTTGGCTAAAAAAACACATTTTCCTCACATTTCGGTGACAGAAAGTTTTGGAATCTGGGAGGAGCCACAAATTTCCTTCCACCCGGCGTTCCCCCAAGTCTCGCGATAAACATTATACCTCACTTGTGTGGGTAGGCCTAGCGCCTGCGACAGGAAACGCCCCAAAACACAACGTGGACACATCCCATTTTTTGATAGAAAACACAGCTGTTTTTTGCAAAGTGCCTACCTGTAGATTTTGGCCTCTAGCTCAGCCGGCACCTAGGGAAACCTACCAAACCTGTGCATTTAAAAAAAATAGAGATCTAGGGGAATCCAAGATGGGGTGACTTGTGGGGCTCTGACCAGGTTCTGTTATCCAGAATCCTTTGCAAACCTCAGATTTTGGCTAAAAAAACACATTTTCCTCACATTTCGGTGACAGAAAGTTCTGGAATCTGAGAGGAGCCACAAATTTCCTTCCACCCAGCGTTTCCCCAAGTCTCCCGATAAAAATGATACCTCACTTGTGTGGGTAGGCCTAGAGCCCGTGACAGGAAATGCCCCAAAGCACAACGTGGACACATCCCATTTTTTTTAAAGAAAACAGAGCTGTTTTTTGCAAAGTGCCTACCTGTAGATTTTGGCCTCTAGCTCAGCCGGCACCTAGGGAAACCTTCCAAACCTGTGCACTTTTGAAAACTAGAGACCTAGGGGAATCCAAGATGGGGTGACTTGTGGGGCTCTGACCAGGTTCTGTTACCCAGAATCCTTTGCAAACCTCAAAATTTGGCTAAAAAAACACATTTTCCTCACATTTCGGTGACAGAAAGTTCTGGAATCTGAGAGGAGCAACAAATTTCCTTCCACCCAGTGTTCCCCCAAGTCTCCCGATAAAAATGATACCTCACTTGTGAGGGTAGGCCTAGCGGCCGCGACACAAGACGCCCCAAAACACAATGTGGACACATCTCATTTTTTGACAGAAAACAGAGGTGTTTTTTGGAAAGAGCCTACCTGTAGATTATGGCCTCTAGCTCAGCCGGCACCTAGGGAAACCTATCAAACCTGTGCATTTTTGAAAACTAGAGACCTAGGGGAATCCAAGATGGGGTTACTTGTGGGGCTCTGACCAGGTTCTCTTACCCAGAATCCTTTGCAAACCTCAAATTTTGACTAAAAAAACACATTTTCCTCACATTTCGGTGACAGAAAGTTCTGGAATCTGAGAGGAGCCACAAATTTCCTTCCACCCAGCGTTCCCCCAAGTCTCCCGATAAAAATGATACCTCACTTGTGTGGGTAGGCCTAGCGCCCGCTACAGGAAACGCCCCAAAACACAACGTGGACACATCCCATTTTTTTAAAGAAAACAGAGCTGTTTTTTGCAAAGTGCCTACCTGTAGATTTTGGCCTCTAGCTCAGCCGGCACCTAGGGAAACCTTCCAAACCTGTGCACTTTTGAAAACTAGAGACCTAGGGGAATCCAAGATGGGGTGACTTGTGGGGCTCTGACCAGGTTCTGTTACCCAGAATCCTTTGCAAACCTCAAAATTTGGCTAAAAAAACACATTTTCCTCACATTTCGGTGACAGAAAGTTTTGGAATCTGGGAGGAGCCACAAATTTCCTTCCACCCGGCGTTCCCCCAAGTCTCGCGATAAACATTATACCTCACTTGTGTGGGTAGGCCTAGCGCCTGCGACAGGAAACGCCCCAAAACACAACGTGGACACATCCCATTTTTTGATAGAAAACACAGCTGTTTTTTGCAAAGTGCCTACCTGTAGATTTTGGCCTCTAGCTCAGCCGGCACCTAGGGAAACCTACCAAACCTGTGCATTTTAAAAAAATAGAGATCTAGGGGAATCCAAGATGGGGTGACTTGTGGGGCTCTGACCAGGTTCTGTTATCCAGAATCCTTTGCAAACCTCAGATTTTGGCTAAAAAAACACATTTTCCTCACATTTCGGTGACAGAAAGTTCTGGAATCTGAGAGGAGCCACAAATTTCCTTCCACCCAGCGTTCCCCCAAGTCTCCCGATAAAAATGATACCTCACTTGTGTGGGTAGGCCTAGAGCCCGTGACAGGAAATGCCCCAAAGCACAACGTGGACACATCCCATTTTTTTAAAGAAAACAGAGCTGTTTTTTGCAAAGTGCCTACCTGTAGATTTTGGCCTCTAGCTCAGCCGGCACCTAGGGAAACCTTCCAAACCTGTGCACTTTTGAAAACTAGAGACCTAGGGGAATCCAAGATGGGGTGACTTGTGGGGCTCTGACCAGGTTCTGTTACCCAGAATCCTTTGCAAACCTCAAAATTTGGCTAAAAAAACACATTTTCCTCACATTTCGGTGACAGAAAGTTCTGGAATCTGAGAGGAGCAACAAATTTCCTTCCACCCAGTGTTCCCCCAAGTCTCCCGATAAAAATGATACCTCACTTGTGAGGGTAGGCCTAGCGGCCGCGACACTAGACGCCCCAAAACACAATGTGGACACATCTCATTTTTTGACAGAAAACAGAGGTGTTTTTTGGAAAGAGCCTACCTGTAGATTATGGCCTCTAGCTCAGCCGGCACCTAGGGAAACCTATCAAACCTGTGCATTTTTGAAAACTAGAGACCTAGGGGAATCCAAGATGGGGTTACTTGTGGGGCTCTGACCAGGTTCTCTTACCCAGAATCCTTTGCAAACCTCAAATTTTGACTAAAAAAACACATTTTCCTCACATTTCGGTGACAGAAAGTTCTGGAATCTGAGAGGAGCCACAAATTTCCTTCCACCCAGCGTTCCCCCAAGTCTCCCGATAAAAATGATACCTCACTTGTGTGGGTAGGCCTAGCGCCCGCTACAGGAAACGCCCCAAAACACAACGTGGACACATCCCATTTTTTTAAAGAAAACAGAGCTGTTTTTTGCAAAGTGCCTACCTGTAGATTTTGGCCTCTAGCTCAGCCGGCACCTAGGGAAACCTTCCAAACCTGTGCACTTTAGAAAACTAGAGACCTAGGGGAATCCAAGATGGGGTGACTTGTGGGGGTCTGACCAGGTTCTGTTACCCAGAATCCTTTGCAAACCTCAAAATTTGGCTAAAAAAACACATTTTCCTCACATTTCGGTGACAGAAAGTTCTGGAATCTGAGAGGAGCAACAAATTTCCTTCCACCCAGTGTTCCCCCAAGTCTCCCGATAAAAATGATACCTCACTTGTGTGGGTAGGCCTAGCGGCCGCGACACAACACGCCCCAAAACACAATGTGGACACATCTCATTTTTTGAAAGAAAACAGAGGTGTTTTTTGGAAAGAGCCTACCTGTAGATTATGGCCTCTAGCTCAGCCGGCACCTAGGGAAACCTACCAAACCTGTGCATTTTTTAAAACTAGAGACCTAGGGGAATCCAAGATGGGGTGACTTGTGGGGCTCTGACCAGGTTCTGTTACCCAGAATCCTTTGCAAACCTCAGATTTTGGCTAAAAAAACACATTTTCCTCACATTTCGGTGACAGAAAGTTCTAGAGTCTGAGAGGAGCCACAAATGTCCTTCCACCCAGCGTTCCCCCAAGTCTCCCGATAAAAATGATACCTCACTTGTGTGGGTAGGCCTAGCGCCCGCTACAGGAAACGCCCCAAAACACAACGTGGACACATCCCATTTTTTGAAAGAAAACAGAGCTGTTTTTTGCAAAGTGCCTACCTGTAGATTTTGGCCTCTAGCTCAGCCGGCACCTAGGGAAACCTACCAAACCTGTGCATTTTTGAAAACTAGAGACCTAGGGGAATCCAAGATGGGGTGACTTGTGGGGCTCTGACCAGGTTCTGTTACCCAGAATCCTAAGCAAACCTCAAAATTTGGCTAAAAAAACACATTTTCCTCACATTTCGGTGACAGAAAGTTCTGGAATCTGAGAGGAGCCACAAATTTCCTTCCACCCAGCGTTCCCCCACGTCTCCCGATAAAAATTATACCTCACTTGTGTGGGTAGGCCTAGCGCCCACGACAGGAAATGCCCCAAAGCGCAATGTGGACACATCACATTTTTTGACAGAGAACAGAGCTGTTTTTTGGAAAGTGCCTACCTGTAGATTTTGGCCTCTAGCTCAGCCGGCACCTAGGGAAACCTACCAAACCTGTGCGTTTTTGAAAACTAGAGACCTAGGGGAATCCAAGATGGGGTGACTTGTGGGGCTCTGACCAGGATCTGTTACCCAGAATCCTTTGCAAACCTCAAAATTTGACTAAAAAAACACATTTTCCTCACATTTCGGTGACAGAAAGTTCTGGAATCTGAGAGGAGCCACAAATTTCCTTCCACCCAGCGTTCCCCCACGTCTCCCGATAAAAATGATACCTCACTTGTGTGGGTACGCCTAGCGGCCGCAACAGAAACCACCCCAAAACACAACGTGGACACAACCCATTTTTTGAAAGAAAACATAGGTGTTTTTTGCAAAGTGCCTACCTGTAGATTTTGGCCTCTAGCTCAGCTGGCACCTAGGGAAACCTACCAAACCTGTGCATTTTTGAAAACTAGAGACCTAGGGGAATCCAGGATGGGATGACTTGTGGGGCTCTGACCAGGTTCTGTTACCCAGAATCCTTTGCAAACCTCAAATTTTGACTAAAAAAACACATTTTCCTCACATTTCGGTGACAGAAAGTTCTGAAATCTGAAAGAAGCCACAAATTTCCTTCCACCCAGCGTTCCCCCAAGTCTCCCGATAAAAATGGTACCTCACTTGTGTGGGTAGGCCTAGCGCCCGCGAAAGGAAGTGCCCCAAAGCACAACGTGGACACATCCCATTTTTTTAAAGAAAACAGAGCTGTTTTTTGCAAAGTGCCTACATGTAGATTTTGGCCTCTAGCTCAGCTGGCACCTAGGGAAACCTACCAAACCTGTGCATTTTTTAAAACTAGAGACCTAGGGAAATCCAAGATGGGGTGACTTGTGGGGCTCTGACCAGGTTCTGTTACCCAGAATGCTTTGCAAACCTCAAAATTTAACTAAAAAAACACATTTTCCTCACATTTTGGTGACAGAAAGTTCTGGAATCTGAAAGGAGCCACAAATTTCCTTCCACCCAGCGTTCCCCCAAGTCTCCCGATAAAAATGGTCCCTCACTTGTGTGGGTAGGCCTAGCGCCCGTGACAGGAAATGCCCTAAGCACAACGTGGACACATCCCATTTTTTGAAAGAAAACAGAGCTGTTTTTTGCAAAGTGCCTACCTGTAGATTTTGGCCTCTAGCTCAGCCGGCACCTAGGGAAACCTACCAAATCTGTGCATTTTTGAAAACTAGAGACCTAGGGGAATCCAAGATGGGGTGACTTGTGGGGCTCTGACCAGGTTCTGTTACCCAGAATCCTTTGCAAACCTCAGAATTTGGCTAAAAAAACACATTTTCCTCACATTTCGGTGACAGAAAGTTCTGGAATCTGAGAGGAGCCACAAATTTACTTCCACCCAGCGTTCCCCCAAGTCTCCGGATAAAAATGATACCTCACTTGTGTGGGTAGGCCTAGCGCCCGCGACAGGAAACGCCCCAAAACGCAACGTGGACACATCACATTTTTTGAAAGAAAACAGAGATGTTTTTTGCATAGTGCCTACCTGTAGATTTTGGCCTCTAGCTCAGCCGGCACCTAGGGAAACCTACCAAACCTGTGCATTTTTGAAAACTAGAGACCTAGGGGAATCCAAGATGGGATGACTTGTGGGGCTCTGACCAGGTTCTGTTACCCAGAATCCTTTGCAAACCTCAAATTTTGACTAAAAAAACACATTTTCCTCACATTTCGGTGACAGAAAGTTCTGAAATCTGAAAGGAGCCACAAATTTCCTTCCACCCAGCGTTCCCCCAAGTCTCCCGATAAAAATGGGACCTCACTTGTGTGGGTAGGCCTAGCGCCCGCGAAAGGAAGTGCCCCAAAGCACAACGTGGACACATCCCATTTTTTTAAAGAAAACAGAGCTGTTTTTTGCAAAGTGCCTACCTATAGATTTTGGCCTCTAGCTCAGCTGGCACCTAGGGAAACCTACCAAACCTGTGCATTTTTTTAAACTAGAGACCTAGGGAAATCCAAGATGGGGTGACTTGTGGGGCTCTGACCAGGTTCTGTTACCCAGAATGCTTTGCAAACCTCAAAATTTAACTAAAAAAACACATTTTCCTCACATTTTGGTGACAGAAAGTTCTGGAATCTGAAAGGAGCCACTAATTTCCTTCCACCCAGCGTTCCCCCAAGTCTCCTGATAAAAATGGTCCCTCACTTGTGTGGGTAGGCCTAGCGCCCGTGACAGGAAATGCCCTAAGCACAACGTGGACACATCCCATTTTTTGAAAGAAAACAGAGCTGTTTTTTGCAAAGTGCCTACCTGTAGATTTTGGCCTCTAGCTCAGCCGGCACCTAGGAAAACCTACCAAATCTGTGTATTTTTGAAAACTAGAGACCTAGGGGAATCCAAGATGGGGTGACTTGTGGGGCTCTGACCAGGTTCTGTTACCCAGAATCCTTTGCAAACCTCAGAATTTGGCTAAAAAAACACATTTTCCTCACATTTCGGTGACAGAAAGTTCTGGAATCTGAGAGGAGCCACAAATTTACTTCCACCCAGCGTTCCCCCAAGTCTCCCGATAAAAATGATACCTCACTTGTGTGGGTAGGCCTAGCGCCCGCGACAGGAAACGCCCCAAAACGCAACGTGGACACATCACATTTTTTGAAAGAAAACAGAGATGTTTTTTGCAAAGTGCCTACCTGTAGATTTTGGCCTCTAGCTCAGCCGGCACCTAGGGAAACCTATCAAACCTGTGCATTTTTGAAAACTAGAGACCTAGGGGAATCCAAGATGGGGTTACTTGTGGGGCTCTGACCAGGTTCTCTTACCCAGAATCCTTTGCAAACCTCAAATTTTGACTAAAAAAACACATTTTCCTCACATTTCGGTGACAGAAAGTTCTGGAATCTGAGAGGAGCCACAAATGTCCTTCCACCCAGCGTTCCCCCACGTCTCCCGATAAAAATGATACCTCACTTGTGTGGGTAGGCCTAGCGGCCGTGACAGGAAACACCCCAAAACACAACGTGGACACATCCCATTTTTTGAAAGAAAACAGAGGTGTTTTTTGCAAAGTGCCTACCTGTAGATTTTGGCCTCTAGCTCAGCTGGCACCTAGGGAAACCTACCAAACCTGTGCATTTTTTTAAACTAGAGACCTAGGGAAATCCAAGATGGAGTGACTTGTGGGGCTCTGACCAGGTTCTGTTACCCAGAATCCTTTGCAAACCTCAGATTTTGGCTAAAAAAACACATTTTCCTCACATTTCGGTGACAGAAAGTTCTAGAATCTGAAAGGAGCCACTAATTTCCTTCCACCCAGCGTTCCCCCAAGTCTCCCGATAAAAATGGTCCCTCACTTGTGTGGGTAGTCCTAGCGCCCGTGACAGGAAATGCCCCAAAGCACAACGTGGACACATCCCATTTTTTGAAAGAAAACAGAGCTGTTTTTTGCAAAGTGCCTACCTGTAGATTTTGGCCTCTAGCTCAGCCGGCACCTAGGGAAACCTACCAAATCTGTGCATTTTTTAAAACTAGAGACCTAGGGGAATCCAAGATGGGGTGACTTGTGGGGCTCTGACCAGGTTCTGTTACTCAGAATCCTTTGCAAACCTCAGAATTTGGCTAAAAAAACACATTTTCCTCACATTTCGGTGACAGAAAGTTCTGGAATCTGAGAGGAGCCACAAATTTACTTCCACCCGGCGTTCCCCCAAGTCTCCGGATAAAAATGATACCTCACTTGTGTGGGTAGGCCTAGCGCCCGCGACAGGAAACGCCCCAAAACGCAACGTGGACACATCACATTTTTTTAAAGAAAACAGAGATGTTTTTTGCATAGTGCCTACCTGTAGATTTTGGCCTCTAGCTCAGCCGGCACCTAGGGAAACCTACCAAACCTGTGCATTTTTGAAAACTAGAGACCTAGGGGAATCCAAGATGGGATGACTTGTGGGGCTCTGACCAGGTTCTGTTACCCAGAATCCTTTGCAAACCTCAAATTTTGACTAAAAAAACACATTTTCCTCACATTTCGGTGACAGAAATTTCTGAAATCTGAAAGGAGCCACAAATTTCCTTCCACCCAGCGTTCCCCCAAGTCTCCCGATAAAAATGGTACCTCACTTGTGTGGGTAGGCCTAGCGCCCGCAAAAGGAAGTGCCCCAAAGCACAACGTGGACACATCCCATTTTTTGAAAGAAAACAGAGCTGTTTTTTGCTAAGTGCCTACCTGTAGATTTTGGCCTCTAGCTCAGCTGGCACCTAGGGAAACCTACCAAACCTGTGCATTTTTTAAAACTAGAGACCTAGGGAAATCCAAGATGGGGTGACTTGTGGGGCTCTGACCAGGTTCTGTTACCCAGAATGCTTTGCAAACCTCAAAATTTAACTAAAAAAACATATTTTCCTCACATTTTGGTGACAGAAAGTTCTGGAATCTGAAAGGAGCCACAAATTTCCTTCCACCCAGCGTTCCCCCAAGTCTCCCGATAAAAATGGTCCCTCACTTGTGTGGGTAGGCCTAGCGCCCGTGACAGTAAATGCCCAAAGCACAACGTGGACACATCCCATTTTTTGAAAGAAAACAGAGCTGTTTTTTGCAAAGTGCCTACCTGTAGATTTTGGCCTCTAGCTCAGCCGGCACCTAGGGAAACCTACCAAATCTGTGCATTTTTGAAAACTAGAGACCTAGGGGAATCCAAGATGGGGTGACTTGTGGGGCTCTGACCAGGTTCTGTTACCCAGAATCCTTTGCAAACCTCAGAATTTGGCTAAAAAAACACATTTTCCTCACATTTCGGTGACAGAAAGTTCTGGAATCTGAGAGGAGCCACAAATTTACTTCCACCCAGCGTTCCCCCAAGTCTCCCGATAAAAATGATACCTCACTTGTGTGGGTAGGCCTAGCGCCCGCGACAGGAAACGCCCCAAAACGCAACGTGGACACATCACATTTTTTTAAAGAAAACAGAGATGATTTTTGCAAAGTGCCTACCTGTAGATTTTGGCCTCTAGCTCAGCCGGCACCTAGGGAAACCTATCAAACCTGTGCATTTTTGAAAACTAGAGACCTAGCGGAATCCAAGATGGGGTGACTTGTGGGGCTCTGACCAGGTTCTCTTACCCAGAATCCTTTGCAAACCTCAAATTTTGACTAAAAAAACACATTTTCCTCACATTTTAGTGACAGAAAGTTCTGGAATCTGAGAGGAGCCACAAATTTCCTTCCACCCAGCGTTCCCCCACGTCTCCCGATAAAAATGATACCTCACTTGTGTGGGTAGGCCTAGCGGCCGTGACAGGAAACACCCCAAAACACAACGTGGACACATCCCATTTTTTGAAAGAAAACAGAGGTGTTTTTTGCAAAGTGCCTACCTGTAGATTTTGGCCTCTAGCTCAGCTGGCACCTAGGGAAGCCTACCAAACCTGTGCATTTTTTTAAACTAGAGACCTAGGGAAATCCAAGATGGAGTGACTTGTGGGGCTCTGACCAGGTTCTGTTACCCAGAATCCTTTGCAAACCTCAGATTTTGGCTAAAAAAACACATTTTCCTCACATTTCGGTGACAGAAAGTTCTGGAATCTGAAAGGAGCCACAAATTTCCTTCCACCCAGCGTTCCCCCAAGTCTCCCGATAAAAATGGTACCTCACTTGTGTGGGTAGGCCTAGCGCCCGCGACAGGAAGTGCCCCAAAGCACAACGTGGACACATCCCATTGTTTGAAAGAAAACAGAGCTGTTTTTTGCAAAGTGCCTACCTGTAGATTTTGGCCTCTAGCTCAGCCGGCACATAGGGAAACCTACCAAATCTGTGCATTTTTGAAAACTAGAAACCTAGGGGAATCCAAGATGGGATGACTTGTGGGGCTCCGACCAGGTTCTGTTACCCAGAATCCTTTGCAAACCTCAAATTTTGACTAAAAAAACAAATTTTCCTCACATTTCGGTGACAGAAAGTTCTGGAATCTGAGAGGAGCCACAAATTTCCTTCCACCCAGCGTTCCCCCACGTCTCCCGATAAAAATGATACCTCACTTGTGTGGGTAGGCCCAGCGGCCGTAACAAAACCGCCCCAAAAGACAACGTGGACACATCCCATTTTTTGAAAGAAAACATAGGTGTTTTTTGCAAAGTGCCTACCTGTAGATTTTGGCCTCTAGCTCAGCTGGCACCTAGGGAAACCTACCAAACCTGTGCATTTTTGAAAACTAAAGACCTAGGGAAATCCAAGATGGGGTGACTTGTGGGGCTCTGACCAGGTTCTGTTACCCAGAATCCTTTGCAAACCTCAAAATTTGACTAAAAAAACACATTTTCCTCACATTTTGGAGACAGAAAGTTCAGGAATCTGAAAGGAGCAACACATTTCCTTCCACACAGCGTTCCCCCACGTCTCCCGATAAAAATGATACCTCACTTGTGTGGGTAGGCCTAGCGCCCGCTACAGGAAACGCCCCAAAACACAACGTGGACACATCCCATTTTTTGAAAGAAAACAGCTGTTTTTTGCAAAGTGCCTACCTGTAGATTTTGGCCTCTAGCTCAGCCGGCACCTAGGGAAACCTACCAAACCTGTGCATTTTTGAAAACTAGAGACCTAGGGGAATCCAAGATGGGGTGACTTGTGGGGCTCTGACCAGGTTCTGTTACCCAGAATCCTATGCAAACCTCAAAATTTGGCTAAAAAAACACATTTTCCTCACATTTCGGTGACAGAAAGTTCTGGAATCTGAGAGGAGCCACAAATTTCTTTCCACCCAGCGTTCCCCCACGTCTCCCGATAAAAATTATACCTCACTTGTGTGGGTAGGCCTAGCGCCCACGACAGGAAATGCCCCAAAGCGCAATGTGGACACATCACATTTTTTGACAGAGAACAGAGCTGTTTTTTGGAAAGTGCCTACCTGTAGATTTTGGCCTCTAGCTCAGCCGGCACCTAGGGAAACCTACCAAACCTGTGCGTTTTTGAAAACTAGAGACCTAGGGGAATCCAAGATGGGGTGACTTGTGGGGCTCTGACCAGGATCTGTTACCCAGAATCCTTTGCAAACCTCAAAATTTCCCTAAAAAACACATTTTCCTCACATTTCGGTGACAGAAAGTTCTGGAATCTGAGAGGAGCCACAAATTTCCTTCCACCAAGCGTTCCCCCAAGTCTCGCGATAAAAATTATACCTCACTTGTGTGGGTAGGCCTAGCGCCTGCGACAGGAAACGCCCCAAAACACAACGTGGACACATCCCATTTTTTTAAAGAAAACATAGGTGTTTTTTGCAAAGTGCCTACCGGTAGATTTTGCCTCTAGCTCAGCCGGCACCTAGGGAAACCTACCAAACCTGTCCTTTTTTGAAAACTAGAGACCTAGGGGAATCCAAGATGGGGTGACTTGTGGGGCTCTGACCAGGTTCTGTTACCCAGAATCCTTTGCAAACCTCAAAATTTGGCTAAAAAAAACACATTTTCCTCACATTTCGGTGACAGAAAGTTCTGGAATCTGAGAGGAGCCACAAATTTCCTTCCACCCAGCGTTCCCCCACGTCTCCCGATAAAAATGATACCTCACTTGTGTGGGTACGCCTAGCGGCCGCAACAGAAAACACCCCAAAACACAACGTGGACACAACCCATTTTTTGAAAGAAAACATAGGTGTTTTTTGCAAAGTGCCTACCTGTAGATTTTGGCCTCTAGCTCAGCTGGCACCTAAGGAAACCTACCAAACCTGTGCATTTTTTGAAACTAGAGACCTAGGGAAATCCAAGATGGGGTGACTTGTGGGGCTCTGACCAGGTTCTGTTACCCAGAATCCTTTGCAAACCTCAGATTTTGGCTAAAAAAACACATTTTCCTCACATTTCGGTGACAGAAAGTTCTGGAATCTGAGAGGAGCCACAAATTTCCTTCCACCCAGCGTTCCCCCAAGTCTCCCGATAAAAATGATACCTCACTTGTGTGGGTAGGCCTAGCGCCCGTGACAGGAAACGCCCCAAAACACAACGTGGACACATCCTATTTTTTTAAAGAAAACAGAGCTGTTTTTTGCAAAGTGCCTACCTGTAGATTTTGGCCTCTAGCTCAGCCGGCACCTAGGGAAACCTACCAAACCTGTGCATTTTTGAAAACTAGAGACCTAGGGGAATCCAAGATGGGGTGACTTGTGGGGCTCTGACCAGGTTCTGTTACCCAGAATCCTTTGCAAACCTCAAAATTTGGCTAAAAAAACACATTTTCCTCACATTTTGGTGACAGAAAGTTCTGGAATCTGAAAGGAGACACAAATTTCCTTCCACCCAGCGTTCCCCCAAGTCTCCTGATAAAAATGGTCCCTCACTTGTGTGGGTAGGCCTAGCGCCCGTGACAGGAAATGCCCTAAGCACAACGTGGACACATCCCATTTTTTTAAAGAAAACAGAGCTGTTTTTTGCAAAGTGCCTACCTGTAGATTTTGGCCTCTAGCTCAGCCGGCACCTAGGGAAACCTACCAAATCTGTGTATTTTTGAAAACTAGAGACCTAGGGGAATCCAAGATGGGGTGACTTGTGGGGCTCTGACCAGGTTCTGTTACCCAGAATCCTTTGCAAACCTCAGAATTTGGCTAAAAAAACACATTTTCCTCACATTTCGGTGACAGAAAGTTCTGGAATCTGAGAGGAGCCACAAATTTACTTCCACCCAGCGTTCCCCCAAGTCTCCCGATAAAAATGATACCTCACTTGTGTGGGTAGGCCTAGCGCCCGCGACAGGAAACGCCCCAAAACGCAACGTGGACACATCACATTTTTTGAAAGAAAACAGAGATGTTTTTTGCAAAGTGCCTACCTGTAGATTTTGGCCTCTAGCTCAGCCGGCACCTAGGGAAACCTATCAAACCTGTGCATTTTTGAAAACTAGAGACCTAGGGGAATCCAAGATGGGGTTACTTGTGGGGCTCTGACCAGGTTCTCTTACCCAGAATCCTTTGCAAACCTCAGATTTTGACTAAAAAAACACATTTTCCTCACATTTCGGTGACAGAAAGTTCTGGAATCTGAGAGGAGCCACAAATGTCCTTCCACCCAGCGTTCCCCCACGTCTCCCGATAAAAATGATACCTCACTTGTGTGGGTAGGCCTAGCGGCCGTGACAGGAAACACCCCAAAACACAACGTGGACACATCCCATTTTTTGAAAGAAAACAGAGGTGTTTTTTGCAAAGTGCCTACCTGTAGATTTTGGCCTCTAGCTCAGCTGGCACCTAGGGAAACCTACCAAACCTGTGCATTTTTTTAAACTAGAGACCTAGGGAAATCCAAGATGGAGTGACTTGTGGGGCTCTGACCAGGTTCTGTTACCCAGAATCCTTTGCAAACCTCAGATTTTGGCTAAAAAAACACATTTTCCTCACATTTCGGTGACAGAAAGTTCTAGAATCTGAAAGGAGCCACAAATTTCCTTCCACCCAGCGTTCCCCCAAGTCTCCCGATAAAAATGGTCCCTCACTTGTGTGGGTAGGCCTAGCGCCCGTGACAGGAAATGCCCCAAAGCACAACGTGGACACATCCCATTTTTTGAAAGAAAACAGAGCTGTTTTTTGCAAAGTGCCTAACTGTAGATTTTGGCCTCTAGCTCAGCCGGCACCTAGGGAAACCTACCAAATCTGTGCATTTTTTAAAACTAGAGACCTAGGGGAATCCAAGATGGGGTGACTTGTGGGGCTCTGACCAGGTTCTGTTACCCAGAATCCTTTGCAAACCTCAGAATTTGGCTAAAAAAACACATTTTCCTCACATTTCGGTGACAGAAAGTTTTGGAATCTGGGAGGAGCCACAAATTTCCTTCCACCCGGCGTTCCCCCAAGTCTCGCGATAAACATTATACCTCACTTGTGTGGGTAGGCCTAGCGCCTGCGACAGGAAACGCCCCAAAACACAACGTGGACACATCCCATTTTTTGATAGAAAACACAGCTGTTTTTTGCAAAGTGCCTACCTGTAGATTTTGGCCTCTAGCTCAGCCGGCACCTAGGGAAACCTACCAAACCTGTGCATTTAAAAAAAATAGAGATCTAGGGGAATCCAAGATGGGGTGACTTGTGGGGCTCTGACCAGGTTCTGTTATCCAGAATCCTTTGCAAACCTCAGATTTTGGCTAAAAAAACACATTTTCCTCACATTTCGGTGACAGAAAGTTCTGGAATCTGAGAGGAGCCACAAATTTCCTTCCACCCAGCGTTTCCCCAAGTCTCCCGATAAAAATGATACCTCACTTGTGTGGGTAGGCCTAGAGCCCGTGACAGGAAATGCCCCAAAGCACAACGTGGACACATCCCATTTTTTTTAAAGAAAACAGAGCTGTTTTTTGCAAAGTGCCTACCTGTAGATTTTGGCCTCTAGCTCAGCCGGCACCTAGGGAAACCTTCCAAACCTGTGCACTTTTGAAAACTAGAGACCTAGGGGAATCCAAGATGGGGTGACTTGTGGGGCTCTGACCAGGTTCTGTTACCCAGAATCCTTTGCAAACCTCAAAATTTGGCTAAAAAAACACATTTTCCTCACATTTCGGTGACAGAAAGTTCTGGAATCTGAGAGGAGCAACAAATTTCCTTCCACCCAGTGTTCCCCCAAGTCTCCCGATAAAAATGATACCTCACTTGTGAGGGTAGGCCTAGCGGCCGCGACACAAGACGCCCCAAAACACAATGTGGACACATCTCATTTTTTGACAGAAAACAGAGGTGTTTTTTGGAAAGAGCCTACCTGTAGATTATGGCCTCTAGCTCAGCCGGCACCTAGGGAAACCTATCAAACCTGTGCATTTTTGAAAACTAGAGACCTAGGGGAATCCAAGATGGGGTTACTTGTGGGGCTCTGACCAGGTTCTCTTACCCAGAATCCTTTGCAAACCTCAAATTTTGACTAAAAAAACACATTTTCCTCACATTTCGGTGACAGAAAGTTCTGGAATCTGAGAGGAGCCACAAATTTCCTTCCACCCAGCGTTCCCCCAAGTCTCCCGATAAAAATGATACCTCACTTGTGTGGGTAGGCCTAGCGCCCGCTACAGGAAATGCCCCAAAACACAACGTGGACACATCCCATTTTTTTAAAGAAAACAGAGCTGTTTTTTGCAAAGTGCCTACCTGTAGATTTTGGCCTCTAGCTCAGCCGGCACCTAGGGAAACCTTCCAAACCTGTGCACTTTTGAAAACTAGAGACCTAGGGGAATCCAAGATGGGGTGACTTGTGGGGCTCTGACCAGGTTCTGTTACCCAGAATCCTTTGCAAACCTCAAAATTTGGCTAAAAAAACACATTTTCCTCACATTTCGGTGACAGAAAGTTTTGGAATCTGGGAGGAGCCACAAATTTCCTTCCACCCGGCGTTCCCCCAAGTCTCGCGATAAACATTATACCTCACTTGTGTGGGTAGGCCTAGCGCCTGCGACAGGAAACGCCCCAAAACACAACGTGGACACATCCCATTTTTTGATAGAAAACACAGCTGTTTTTTGCAAAGTGCCTACCTGTAGATTTTGGCCTCTAGCTCAGCCGGCACCTAGGGAAACCTACCAAACCTGTGCATTTTAAAAAAATAGAGATCTAGGGGAATCCAAGATGGGGTGACTTGTGGGGCTCTGACCAGGTTCTGTTATCCAGAATCCTTTGCAAACCTCAGATTTTGGCTAAAAAAACACATTTTCCTCACATTTCGGTGACAGAAAGTTCTGGAATCTGAGAGGAGCCACAAATTTCCTTCCACCCAGCGTTCCCCCAAGTCTCCCGATAAAAATGATACCTCACTTGTGTGGGTAGGCCTAGAGCCCGTGACAGGAAATGCCCCAAAGCACAACGTGGACACATCCCATTTTTTTAAAGAAAACAGAGCTTTTTTTTGCAAAGTGCCTACCTGTAGATTTTGGCCTCTAGCTCAGCCGGCACCTAGGGAAACCTTCCAAACCTGTGCACTTTTGAAAACTAGAGACCTAGGGGAATCCAAGATGGGGTGACTTGTGGGGCTCTGACCAGGTTCTGTTACCCAGAATCCTTTGCAAACCTCAAAATTTGGCTAAAAAAACACATTTTCCTCACATTTCGGTGACAGAAAGTTCTGGAATCTGAGAGGAGCAACAAATTTCCTTCCACCCAGTGTTCCCCCAAGTCTCCCGATAAAAATGATACCTCACTTGTGAGGGTAGGCCTAGCGGCCGCGACACTAGACGCCCCAAAACACAATGTGGACACATCTCATTTTTTGACAGAAAACAGAGGTGTTTTTTGGAAAGAGCCTACCTGTAGATTATGGCCTCTAGCTCAGCCGGCACCTAGGGAAACCTATCAAACCTGTGCATTTTTGAAAACTAGAGACCTAGGGGAATCCAAGATGGGGTTACTTGTGGGGCTCTGACCAGGTTCTCTTACCCAGAATCCTTTGCAAACCTCAAATTTTGACTAAAAAAACACATTTTCCTCACATTTCGGTGACAGAAAGTTCTGGAATCTGAGAGGAGCCACAAATTTCCTTCCACCCAGCGTTCCCCCAAGTCTCCCGATAAAAATGATACCTCACTTGTGTGGGTAGGCCTAGCGCCCGCTACAGGAAACGCCCCAAAACACAACGTGAACACATCCCATTTTTTTAAAGAAAACAGAGCTGTTTTTTGCAAAGTGCCTACCTGTAGATTTTGGCCTCTAGCTCAGCCGGCACCTATGGAAACCTTCCAAACCTGTGCACTTTTGAAAACTAGAGACCTAGGGGAATCCAAGATGGGGTGACTTGTGGGGCTCTGACCAGGTTCTGTTACCCAGAATCCTTTGCAAACCTCAAAATTTGGCTAAAAAAACACATTTTCCTCACATTTCGGTGACAGAAAGTTCTGGAATCTGAGAGGAGCAACAAATTTCCTTCCACCCAGTGTTCCCCCAAGTCTCCCGATAAAAATGATACCTCACTTGTGTGGGTAGGCCTAGCGGCCGCGACACAACACGCCCCAAAACACAATGTGGACACATCTCATTTTTTAAAGAAAACAGAGGTGTTTTTTGGAAAGAGCCTACCTGTAGATTATGGCCTCTAGCTCAGCCGGCACCTAGGGAAACCTACCAAACCTGTGCATTTTTTAAAACTAGAGACCTAGGGGAATCCAAGATGGGGTGACTTGTGGGGCTCTGACCAGGTTCTGTTACCCAGAATCCTTTGCAAACCTCAGATTTTGGCTAAAAAAACACATTTTCCTCACATTTCGGTGACAGAAAGTTCTAGAGTCTGAGAGGAGCCACAAATGTCCTTCCACCCAGCGTTCCCCCAAGTCTCCCGATAAAAATGATACCTCACTTGTGTGGGTAGGCCTAGCGCCCGCTACAGGAAACGCCCCAAAACACAACGTGGACACATCCCATTTTTTGAAAGAAAACAGAGCTGTTTTTTGCAAAGTGCCTACCTGTAGATTTTGGCCTCTAGCTCAGCCGGCACCTAGGGAAACCTACCAAACCTGTGCATTTTTGAAAACTAGAGACCTAGGGGAATCCAAGATGGGGTGACTTGTGGGGCTCTGACCAGGTTCTGTTACCCAGAATCCTAAGCAAACCTCAAAATTTGGCTAAAAAAACACATTTTCCTCACATTTCGGTGACAGAAAGTTCTGGAATCTGAGAGGAGCCACAAATTTCCTTCCACCCAGCGTTCCCCCACGTCTCCCGATAAAAATTATACCTCACTTGTGTGGGTAGGCCTAGCGCCCACGACAGGAAATGCCCCAAAGCGCAATGTGGACACATCACATTTTTTGACAGAGAACAGAGCTGTTTTTTGGAAAGTGCCTACCTGTAGATTTTGGCCTCTAGCTCAGCCGGCACCTAGGGAAACCTACCAAACCTGTGCGTTTTTGAAAACTAGAGACCTAGGGGAATCCAAGATGGGGTGACTTGTGGGGCTCTGACCAGGATCTGTTACCCAGAATCCTTTGCAAACCTCAAAATTTCCCTAAAAAACACATTTTCCTCACATTTCGGTGACAGAAAGTTCTGGAATCTGAGAGGAGCCACAAATTTCCTTCCACCAAGCGTTCCCCCAAGTCTCGCGATAAAAATTATACCTCACTTGTGTGGGTAGGCCTAGCGCCTGCGACAGGAAACGCCCCAAAACACAACGTGGACACATCCCATTTTTTTAAAGAAAACAGAGGTGTTTTTTGCAAAGTGCCTACCTGTAGATTTTGCCTCTAGCTCAGCCGGCACCTAGGGAAACCTACCAAACCTGTCCTTTTTTGAAAACTAGAGACCTAGGGGAATCCAAGATGGGGTGACTTGTGGGGCTCTGACCAGGTTCTGTTACCCAGAATCCTTTGCAAACCTCAAAATTTGGCTAAAAAAACACATTTTCCTCACATTTCGGTGACAGAAAGTTCTGGAATCTGAGAGGAGCCACAAATTTCCTTCCACCCAGCGTTCCCCCACGTCTCCCGATAAAAATGATACCTTACTTGTGTGGGTACGCCTAGCGGCCGCAACAGAAAACACCCCAAAACACAACGTGGACACAACCCATTTTTTGAAAGAAAACATAGGTGTTTTTTGCAAAGTGCCTACCTGTAGATTTTGGCCTCTAGCTCAGCTGGCACCTAGGGAAACCTACCAAACCTGTGCATTTTTTGAAACTAGAGACCTAGGGAAATCCAAGATGGGGTGACTTGTGGGGCTCTGACCAGGTTCTGTTACCCAGAATCCTTTGCAAACCTCAAAATTTGACAAAAAAAACACATTTTCCTCACATTTTGGTGACAGAAAGTTCTGGAATCTGAAAGGAGACACAAATTTCCTTCCACCCAGCGTTCCCCCAAGTCTCCCGATAAAAATGGTCCCTCACTTGTGTGGGTAGGCTTAGCGCCCGTGACAGGAAATGCCCCAAAGCACAACGTGGACACATCCCATTTTTTGAAAGAAAACAGAGCTGTTTTTTGCAAAGTGCCTACCTGTAGATTTTGGCCTCTAGCTCAGCCGGCACCTAGGGAAACCTACCAAATCTGTGCATTTTTGAAAACTAGAGACCTAGGGGAATCCAAGATGGGGTGACTTGTGGGGCTCTGACCAGGTTCTGTTACCCAGAATCCTTTGCAAACCTCAAAATTTGGCTAAAAAAACACATTTTCCTCACATTTCGGTGACAGAAAGTTCTGGAATCTGAGAGGAGCCACAAATTTCCTTCCACCCAGCGTTCCCCCACGTCTCCCGATAAAAATTATACCTCACTTGTGTGGGTAGGCCTAGCGCCCACGACAGGAAATGCCCCAAAGCGCAATGTGGACACATCACATTTTTTGACAGAGAACAGAGCTGTTTTTTGGAAAGTGCCTACCTGTAGATTTTGGCCTCTAGCTCAGCCGGCACCTAGGGAAACCTACCAAACCTGTGCGTTTTTGAAAACTAGAGACCTAGGGGAATCCAAGATGGGGTGACTTGTGGGGCTCTGACCAGGATCTGTTACCCAGAATCCTTTGCAAACCTCAAAATTTCCCTAAAAAACACATTTTCCTCACATTTCGGTGACAGAAAGTTCTGGAATCTGAGAGGAGCCACAAATTTCCTTCCACCAAGCGTTCCCCCAAGTCTCGCGATAAAAATTATACCTCACTTGTGTGGGTAGGCCTAGCGCCTGCGACAGGAAACGCCCCAAAACACAACGTGGACACATCCCATTTTTTTAAAGAAAACAGAGGTGTTTTTTGCAAAGTGCCTACCTGTAGATTTTGCCTCTAGCTCAGCCGGCACCTAGGGAAACCTATCAAACCTGTCCTTTTTTGAAAACTAGAGACCTAGGGGAATCCAAGATGGGGTGACTTGTGGGGCTCTGACCAGGTTCTGTTACCCAGAATCCTTTGCAAACCTCAAAATTTGGCTAAAAAAACACATTTTCCTCACATTTCGGTGACAGAAAGTTCTGGAATCTGAGAGGAGCCACAAATTTCCTTCCACCCAGCGTTCCCCCACGTCTCCCGATAAAAATGATACCTCACTTGTGTGGGTACGCCTAGCGGCCGCAACAGAAAACACCCCAAAACACAACGTGGACACAACCCATTTTTTGAAAGAAAACATAGGTGTTTTTTGCAAAGTGCCTACCTGTAGATTTTGGCCTCTAGCTCAGCTGGCACCTAGGGAAACCTACCAAACCTGTGCATTTTTTGAAACTAGAGACCTAGGGAAATCCAAGATGGGGTGACTTGTGGGGCTCTGACCAGGTTCTGTTACCCAGAATCCTTTGCAAACCTCAAAATTTGACAAAAAAAACACATTTTCCTCACATTTTGGTGACAGAAAGTTCTGGAATCTGAAAGGAGACACAAATTTCCTTCCACCCAGCGTTCCCCCAAGTCTCCCGATAAAAATGGTCCCTCACTTGTGTGGGTAGGCTTAGCGCCCGTGACAGGAAATGCCTCAAAGCACAACGTGGACACATCCCATTTTTTGAAAGAAAACAGAGCTGTTTTTTGCAAAGTGCCTACCTGTAGATTTTGGCCTCTAGCTCAGCCGGCACCTAGGGAAACCTACCAAATCTGTGCATTTTTGAAAACTAGAGACCTAGGGGAATCCAAGATGGGGTGACTTGTGGGGCTCTGACCAGGTTCTGTTACCCAGAATCCTTTGCAAACCTCAGAATTTGGCTAAAAAAACACATTTTCCTCACATTTCGGTGACAGAAAGTTCTGGAATCTGAGAGGAGCCACAAATTTACTTCCACCCAGCGTTCCCCCAAGTCTCCGGATAAAAATGATACCTCACTTGTGTGGGTAGGCCTAGCGCCCGCGACAGGAAACGCCCCAAAACGCAACGTGGACACATCACATTTTTTGAAAGAAAACAGAGATGTTTTTTGCATAGTGCCTACCTGTAGATTTTGGCCTCTAGCTCAGCCGGCACAAAGGGAAACCTACCAAACCTGTGCATTTTTGAAAACTAGAGACCTAGGGGAATCCAAGATGGGGTGACTTGTGGGGCTCTGACCAGGTTCTGTTACCCAGAATCCTAAGCAAACCTCAAAATTTGGCTAAAAAAACACATTTTCCTCACATTTCGGTGACAGAAAGTTCTGGAATCTGAGAGGAGCCACAAATTTCCTTCCACCCAGCGTTCCCCCACGTCTCCCGATAAAAATTATACCTCACTTGTGTGGGTAGGCCTAGCGCCCACGACAGGAAATGCCCCAAAGCGCAATGTGGACACATCACATTTTTTGACAGAGAACAGAGCTGTTTTTTGGAAAGTGCCTACCTGTAGATTTTGGCCTCTAGCTCAGCCCGCACCTAGGGAAACCTACCAAACCTGTGCGTTTTTAAAAACTAGAGACCTAGGGGAATCCAAGATGGGGTGACTTGTGGGGCTCTGACCAGGATCTGTTACCCAGAATCCTTTGCAAACCTCAAAATTTCCCTAAAAAACACATTTTCCTCACATTTCGGTGACAGAAAGTTCTGGAATCTGAGAGGAGCCACAAATTTCCTTCCACCAAGCGTTCCCACAAGTCTCGCGATAAAAATTATACCTCACTTGTGTGGGTAGGCCTAGCGCCTGCGACAGGAAACGCCCCAAAACACAACGTGGACACATCCAATTTTTTTAAAGAAAACAGAGGTGTTTTTTGCAAAGTGCCTACCTGTAGATTTTGCCTCTAGCTCAGCCGGCACCTAGGGAAACCTACCAAACCTGTCCTTTTTTGAAAACTAGAGACCTAGGGGAATCCAAGATGGGGTGACTTGTGGGGCTCTGACCAGGTTCTGTTACCCAGAATCCTTTGCAAACCTCAAAATTTGGCTAAAAAAACACATTTTCCTCACATTTCGGTGACAGAAAGTTCTGGAATCTGAGAGGAGCCACAAATTTCCTTCCACCCAGCGTTCCCCCACGTCTCCCGATAAAAATGATACCTCACTTGTGTGGGTACGCCTAGCGGCCGCAACAGAAAACACCCCAAAACACAACGTGGACACAACCCATTTTTTGAAAGAAAACATAGGTGTTTTTTGCAAAGTGCCTACCTGTAGATTTTGGCCTCTAGCTCAGCTGGCACCTAGGGAAACCTACCAAACCTGTGCATTTTTGAAAACTAGAGACCTAGGGGAATCCAGGATGGGATGACTTGTGGGGCTCTGACCAGGTTCTGTTACCCAGAATCCTTTGCAAACCTCAAATTTTGACTAAAAAAACACATTTTCCTCACATTTCGGTGACAGAAAGTTCTGAAATCTGAAAGAAGCCACAAATTTCCTTCCACCCAGCGTTCCCCCAAGTCTCCCGATAAAAATGGTACCTCACTTGTGTGGGTAGGCCTAGCGCCCGCGAAAGGAAGTGCCCCAAAGCACAACGTGGACACATCCCATTTTTTTAAAGAAAACAGAGCTGTTTTTTGCAAAGTGCCTACCTGTAGATTTTGGCCTCTAGCTCAGCCGGCACCTAGGGAAACCTACCAAATCTGTGCATTTTTGAAAACTAGAGACCTAGGGGAATCCAAGATGGGGTGACTTGTGGGGCTCTGACCAGGTTCTGTTACCCAGAATCCTTTGCAAACCTCAGAATTTGGCTAAAAAAACACATTTTCCTCACATTTCGGTGACAGAAAGTTCTGGAATCTGAGAGGAGCCACAAATTTACTTCCACCCAGCGTTCCCCCAAGTCTCCGGATAAAAATGATACCTCACTTGTGTGGGTAGGCCTAGCGCCCGCGACAGGAAACGCCCCAAAACGCAACGTGGACACATCACATTTTTTGAAAGAAAACAGAGATGTTTTTTGCATAGTGCCTACCTGTAGATTTTGGCCTCTAGCTCAGCCGGCACCTAGGGAAACCTACCAAACCTGTGCATTTTTGAAAACTAGAGACCTAGGGGAATCCAAGATGGGATGACTTGTGGGGCTCTGACCAGGTTCTGTTACCCAGAATCCTTTGCAAACCTCAAAATTTGACTAAAAAAACACATTTTCCTCACATTTCGGTGACAGAAAGTTCTGAAATCTGAAAGGAGCCACAAATTTCCTTCCACCCAGCGTTCCCCCAAGCCTCCCGATAAAAATGGGACCTCACTTGTGTGGGTAGGCCTAGCGCCCGCGAAAGGAAGTGCCCCAAAGCACAACGTGGACACATCCCATTTTTTTAAAGAAAACAGAGCTGTTTTTTGCAAAGTGCCTACCTATAGATTTTGACCTCTAGCTCAGCTGGCACCTAGGGAAACCTACCAAACCTGTGCATTTTTTAAAACTAGAGACCTAGGGAAATCCAAGATGGGGTGACTTGTGGGGCTCTGACCAGGTTCTGTTACCCAGAATGCTTTGCAAACCTCAAAATTTAACTAAAAAAACACATTTTCCTCACATTTTGGTGACAGAAAGTTCTGGAATCTGAAAGGAGCCACTAATTTCCTTCCACCCAGCGTTCCCCCAAGTCTCCTGATAAAAATGGTCCCTCACTTGTGTGGGTAGGCCTAGCGCCCATGACAGGAAATGCCCTAAGCACAACGTGGACACATCCCATTTTTTGAAAGAAAACAGAGCTGTTTTTTGCAAAGTGCCTACCTGTAGATTTTGGCCTCTAGCTCAGCCGGCACCTAGGAAAACCTACCAAATCTGTGTATTTTTGAAAACTAGAGACCTAGGGGAATCCAAGATGGGGTGACTTGTGGGGCTCTGACCAGGTTCTGTTACCCAGAATCCTTTGCAAACCTCAGAATTTGGCTAAAAAAACACATTTTCCTCACATTTCGGTGACAGAAAGTTCTGGAATCTGAGAGGAGCCACAAATTTACTTCCACCCAGCGTTCCCCCAAGTCTCCCGATAAAAATGATACCTCACTTGTGTGGGTAGGCCTAGCGCCCGCGACAGGAAACGCCCCAAAACGCAACGTGGACACATCACATTTTTTGAAAGAAAACAGAGATGTTTTTTGCAAAGTGCCTACCTGTAGATTTTGGCCTCTAGCTCAGCCGGCACCTAGGGAAACCTATCAAACCTGTGCATTTTTGAAAACTAGAGACCTAGGGGAATCCAAGATGGGGTTACTTGTGGGGCTCTGACCAGGTTCTCTTACCCAGAATCCTTTGCAAACCTCAAATTTTGACTAAAAAAACACATTTTCCTCACATTTCGGTGACAGAAAGTTCTGGAATCTGAGAGGAGCCACAAATGTCCTTCCACCCAGCGTTCCCCCACGTCTCCCGATAAAAATGATACCTCACTTGTGTGGGTAGGCCTAGCGGCCGTGACAGGAAACACCCCAAAACACAACGTGGACACATCCCATTTTTTGAAAGAAAACAGAGGTGTTTTTTGCAAAGTGCCTACCTGTAGATTTTGGCCTCTAGCTCAGCTGGCACCTAGGGAAACCTACCAAACCTGTGCATTTTTTTAAACTAGAGACCTAGGGAAATCCAAGATGGAGTGACTTGTGGGGCTCTGACCAGGTTCTGTTACCCAGAATCCTTTGCAAACCTCAGATTTTGGCTAAAAAAACACATTTTCCTCACATTTCGGTGACAGAAAGTTCTAGAATCTGAAAGGAGCCACAAATTTACTTCCACCCAGCGTTCCCCCAAGTCTCCGGATAAAAATGATACCTCACTTGTGTGGGTAGGCCTAGCGCCCGCGACAGGAAACGCCCCAAAACACAACGTGGACACATCACATTTTTTTAAAGAAAACAGAGATGTTTTTTGCATAGTGCCTACCTGTAGATTTTGGCCTCTAGCTCAGCCGGCACCTAGGGAAACCTACCAAACCTGTGCATTTTTGAAAACTAGAGACCTAGGGGAATCCAAGATGGGATGACTTGTGGGGCTCTGACCAGGTTCTGTTACCCAGAATCCTTTGCAAACCTCAAATTTTGACTAAAAAAACACATTTTCCTCACATTTCGGTGACAGAAATTTCTGAAATCTGAAAGGAGCCACAAATTTCCTTCCACCCAGCGTTCCCCCAAGTCTCCCGATAAAAATGGTACCTCACTTGTGTGGGTAGGCCTAGCGCCCGCAAAAGGAAGTGCCCCAAAGCACAAAGTGGACACATCCCATTTTTTGAAAGAAAACAGAGCTGTTTTTTGCAAAGTGCCTACCTGTAGATTTTGGCCTCTAGCTCAGCTGGCACCTAGGGAAACCTACCAAACCTGTGCATTTTTTAAAACTAGAGACCTAGGGAAATCCAAGATGGGGTGACTTGTGGGGCTCTGACCAGGTTCTGTTACCCAGAATGCTTTGCAAACCTCAAAATTTAACTAAAAAAACATATTTTCCTCACATTTTGGTGACAGAAAGTTCTGGAATCTGAAAGGAGCCACAAATTTCCTTCCACCCAGCGTTCCCCCAAGTCTCCCGATAAAAATGGTCCCTCACTTGTGTGGGTAGGCCTAGCGCCCGTGACAGTAAATGCCCAAAGCACAACGTGGACACATCCCATTTTTTGAAAGAAAACAGAGCTGTTTTTTGCAAAGTGCCTACCTGAAGATTTTGGCCTCTAGCTCAGCCGGCACCTAGGGAAACCTACCAAATCTGTGCATTTTTGAAAACTAGAGACCTAGGGGAATCCAAGATGGGGTGACTTGTGGGGCTCTGACCAGGTTCTGTTACCCAGAATCCTTTGCAAACCTCAGAATTTGGCTAAAAAAACACATTTTCCTCACATTTCGGTGACAGAAAGTTCTGGAATCTGAGAGGAGCCACAAATTTACTTCCACCCAGCGTTCCCCCAAGTCTCCCGATAAAAATGATACCTCACTTGTGTGGGTAGGCCTAGCGCCCGCGACAGGAGACGCCCCAAAACGCAACGTGGACACATCACATTTTTTTAAAGAAAACAGAGATGATTTTTGCAAAGTGCCTACCTGTAGATTTTGGCCTCTAGCTCAGCCGGCACCTAGGGAAACCTATCAAACCTGTGCATTTTTGAAAACTAGAGACCTAGCGGAATCCAAGATGGGGTGACTTGTGGGGCTCTGACCAGGTTCTCTTACCCAGAATCCTTTGCAAACCTCAAATTTTGACTAAAAAAACACATTTTCCTCACATTTTAGTGACAGAAAGTTCTGGAATCTGAGAGGAGCCACAAATTTCCTTCCACCCAGCGTTCCCCCACGTCTCCCGATAAAAATGATACCTCACTTGTGTGGGTAGGCCTAGCGGCCGTGACAGGAAACACCCCAAAACACAACGTGGACACATCCCATTTTTTGAAAGAAAACAGAGGTGTTTTTTGCAAAGTGCCTACCTGTAGATTTTGGCCTCTAGCTCAGCTGGCACCTAGGGAAGCCTACCAAACCTGTGCATTTTTTTAAACTAGAGACCTAGGGAAATCCAAGATGGAGTGACTTGTGGGGCTCTGACCAGGTTCTGTTACCCAGAATCCTTTGCAAACCTCAGATTTTGGCTAAAAAAACACATTTTCCTCACATTTCGGTGACAGAAAGTTCTGGAATCTGAAAGGAGCCACAAATTTCCTTCCACCCAGCGTTCCCCCAAGTCTCCCGATAAAAATGGTACCTCACTTGTGTGGGTAGGCCTAGCGCCCGCGACAGGAAGTGCCCCAAAGCACAACGTGGACACATCCCATTGTTTGAAAGAAAACAGAGCTGTTTTTTGCAAAGTGCCTACCTGTAGATTTTGGCCTCTAGCTCAGCCGGCACATAGGGAAACCTACCAAATCTGTGCATTTTTGAAAACTAGAAACCTAGGGGAATCCAAGATGGGATGACTTGTGGGGCTCCGACCAGGTTCTGTTACCCAGAATCCTTTGCAAACCTCAAATTTTGACTAAAAAAACAAATTTTCCTCACATTTCGGTGACAGAAAGTTCTGGAATCTGAGAGGAGCCACAAATTTCCTTCCACCCAGCGTTCCCCCACGTCTCCCGATAAAAATGATACCTCACTTGTGTGGGTAGGCCCAGCGGCCGTAACAAAACCGCCCCAAAAGACAACGTGGACACATCCCATTTTTTGAAAGAAAACATAGGTGTTTTTTGCAAAGTGCCTACCTGTAGATTTTGGCCTCTAGCTCAGCTGGCACGTAGGGAAACCTACCAAACCTGTGCATTTTTGAAAACTAAAGACCTAGGGAAATCCAAGATGGGGTGACTTGTGGGGCTCTGACCAGGTTCTGTTACCCAGAATCCTTTGCAAACCTCAAAATTTGACTAAAAAAACACATTTTCCTCACATTTTGGAGACAGAAAGTTCAGGAATCTGAAAGGAGCAACACATTTCCTTCCACACAGCGTTCCCCCACGTCTCCCGATAAAAATGATACCTCACTTGTGTGGGTAGGCCTAGCGCCCGCTACAGGAAACGCCCCAAAACACAACGTGGACACATCCCATTTTTTGAAAGAAAACAGTTGTTTTTTGCAAAGTGCCTACCTGTAGATTTTGGCCTCTAGCTCAGCCGGCACCTAGGGAAACCTACCAAACCTGTGCATTTTTGAAAACTAGAGACCTAGGGGAATCCAAGATGGGGTGACTTGTGGGGCTCTGACCAGGTTCTGTTACCCAGAATCCTATGCAAACCTCAAAATTTGGCTAAAAAAACACATTTTCCTCACATTTCGGTGACAGAAAGTTCTGGAATCTGAGAGGAGCCACAAATTTCCTTCCACCCAGCGTTCCCCCACGTCTCCCGATAAAAATTATACCTCACTTGTGTGGGTAGGCCTAGCGCCCACGACAGGAAATGCCCCAAAGCGCAATGTGGACACATCACATTTTTTGACAGAGAACAGAGCTGTTTTTTGGAAAGTGCCTACCTGTAGATTTTGGCCTCTAGCTCAGCCGGCACCTAGGGAAACCTACCAAACCTGTCCTTTTTTGAAAACTAGAGACCTAGGGGAATCCAAGATGGGGTGACTTGTGGGGCTCTGACCAGGTTCTGTTACCCAGAATCCTTTGCAAACCTCAAAATTTGGCTAAAAAAAACACATTTTCCTCACATTTCGGTGACAGAAAGTTCTGGAATCTGAGAGGAGCCACAAATTTCCTTCCACCCAGCGTTCCCCCACGTCTCCCGATAAAAATGATACCTCACTTGTGTGGGTACGCCTAGCGGCCGCAACAGAAAACACCCCAAAACACAACGTGGACACAACCCATTTTTTGAAAGAAAACATAGGTGTTTTTTGCAAAGTGCCTACCTGTAGATTTTGGCCTCTAGCTCAGCTGGCACCTAGGGAAACCTACCAAACCTGTGCATTTTTTGAAACTAGAGACCTAGGGAAATCCAAGATGGGGTGACTTGTGGGGCTCTGACCAGGTTCTGTTACCCAGAATCCTTTGCAAACCTCAAAATTTGACTAAAAAAACACATTTTCCTCACATTTTGGTGACAGAAAGTTCTGGAATCTGAAAGGAGCCACAAATTTCCTTCCACCCAGCGTTCCCCCAAGTCTCCCGATAAAAATGGTCCCTCACTTGTGTGGGTAGGCCTAGCGCCCGTGACAGGAAATGCCCCAAAGCACAACGTGGACACATCCCATTTTTTGAAAGAAAACAGAGCTGTTTTTTGCAAAGTGCCTACCTGTAGATTTTGGCCTCTAGCTCAGCCGGCACCTAGGGAAACCTACCAAATCTGTGCATTTTTTAAAACTAGAGACCTAGGGGAATCCAAGATGGGGTGACTTGTGGGGCTCTGACCAGGTTCTGTTACCCAGAATCCTTTGCAAACCTCAGAATTTGGCTAAAAAAACACATTTTCCTCACATTTCGGTGACAGAAAGTTCTGGAATCTGAGAGGAGCCACAAATTTACTTCCACCCAGCGTTCCCCCAAGTCTCCCGATAAAAATGATACCTCACTTGTGTGGGTAGGCCTAGCGCCCGCGTCAGGAAACGCCCCAAAACGCAACGTGGACACATCACATTTTTTGAAAGAAAACAGAGATGTTTTTTGCAAAGTGCCTACCTGTAGATTTTGGCCTCTAGCTCAGCCGGCACCTAGGGAAATCTATCAAACCTGTGCATTTTTTAAAACTAGAGACCTAGGGGAATCCAAGATGGGGTGACTTGTGGGGCTCTGACCAGGTTCTGTTACCCAGAATCCTTTGCAAACCTCAAATTTTGACTAAAAAAACACATTTTCCTCACATTTCGGTGACAGAAAGTTCTGGAATCTGAGAGGAGCCACAAATTTCCTTCCACCCAGCGTTCCCCCACGTCTCCCGATAAAAATGATACCTCACTTGTGTGGGTAGGCCTAGCGGCCGTGACAGGAAACACCCCAAAACACAACGTGGACACATCCCATTTTTTGAAAGAAAACAGAGGTGTTTTTTGCAAAGTGCCTACCTGTAGATTTTGGCCTCTAGCTCAGCTGGCACCTAGGGAAGCCTACCAAACCTGTGCATTTTTTTAAACTAGAGACCTAGGGAAATCCAAGATGGAGTGACTTGTGGGGCTCTGACCAGGTTCTGTTACCCAGAATCCTTTGCAAACCTCAGATTTTGGCTAAAAAAACACATTTTCCTCACATTTCGGTGACAGAAAGTTCTGGAATCTGAAAGGAGCCACAAATTTCCTTCCACCCAGCGTTCCCCCAAGTCTCCCGATAAAAATGGTACCTCACTTGTGTGGGTAGGCCTAGCGCCAGCCACAGGAAGTGCCCCAAAGCACTACGTGGACACATCCCATTGTTTGAAAGAAAACAGAGCTGTTTTTTGCAAAGTGCCTACCTATAGATTTTGGCCTCTAGCTCAGCCGGCACCTAGGGAAACCTACCAAATCTGTGCATTTTTGAAAACTAGAGACCTAGGGGAATCCAAGATGGGATGACTTGTGGGGCTCCGACCAGGTTCTGTTACCCAGAATCCTTTGCAAACCTCAAATTTTGACTAAAAAAACAAATTTTCCTCACATTTCGGTGACAGAAAGTTCTGGAATCTGAGAGGAGCCACAAATTTCCTTCCACCCAGCGTTCCCCCACGTCTCCCGATAAAAATGATACCTCACTTGTGTGGGTAGGCCCAGCGGCCGTAACAGGAACCGCCCCAAAAGACAACGTGGACACATCCCATTTTTTGAAAGAAAACAGAGGTGTTTTTTGCAAAGTGCCTACCTGTAGATTTTGGCCTCTAGCTCAGCTGGCACCTAGGGAAACCTACCAAACCTGTGCATTTTTGAAAACAAAAGACCTAGGGAAATCCAAGATGGGGTGACTTGTGGGGCTCTGACCAGGTTCTGTTACCCAGAATCCTTTGCAAACCTCAAAATTTGACTAAAAAAACACATTTTCCTCACATTTTGGAGACAGAAAGTTCAGGAATCTGAAAGGAGCAACAAATTTCCTTCCACACAGCGTTCCCCCATGTCTCCCGATAAAAATGATACCTCACTTGTGTGGGTAGGCCTAGCGCCCGCTACAGTAAACGCCCCAAAACACAACGTGGACACATCCCATTTTTTGAAAGAAAACAGAGCTGTTTTTTGCAAAGTGCCTACCTGTAGATTTTGGCCTCTAGCTCAGCCGGCACCTAGGGAAACCTACCAAACCTGTGCATTTTTGAAAACTAGAGACCTAGGGGAATCCAAGATGGGGTGACTTGTGGGGCTCTGACCAGGTTCTGTTACCCAGAATCCTATGCAAACCTCAAAATTTGGCTAAAAAAACACATTTTCCTCACATTTCGGTGACAGAAAGTTCTGGAATCTGAGAGGAGCCACAAATTTCCTTCCACCCAGCGTTCCCCCACGTCTCCCGATAAAAATTATACCTCACTTGTGTGGGTAGGCCTAGCGCCCACGACAGGAAATGCCCCAAAGCGCAATGTGGACACATCACATTTTTTGACAGAGAACAGAGCTGTTTTTTGGAAAGTGCCTACCTGTAGATTTTGGCCTCTAGCTCAGCCGGCACCTAGGGAAACCTACCAAACCTGTGCGTTTTTGAAAACTAGAGACCTAAGGGAATCCAAGATGGGGTGACTTGTGGGGCTCTGACCAGGATCTGTTACCCAGAATCCTTTGCAAACCTCAAAATTTCCCTAAAAAACACATTTTCCTCACATTTCGGTGACAGAAAGTTCTGGAATCTGAGAGGAGCCACAAATTTCCTTCCACCAAGCGTTCCCCCAAGTCTCGCGATAAAAATTATACCTCACTTGTGTGGGTAGGCCTAGCGCCTGCGACAGGAAACGCCCCAAAACACAACGTGGACACATCCCATTTTTTTAAAGAAAACAGAGGTGTTTTTTGCAAAGTGCCTACCTGTAGATTTTGCCTCTAGCTCAGCCGGCACCTAGGGAAACCTACCAAACCTGTCCTTTTTTGAAAACTAGAGACCTAGGGGAATCCAAGATGGGGTGACTTGTGGGGCTCTGACCAGGTTCTGTTACCCAGAATCCTTTGCAAACCTCAAAATTTGGCTAAAAAAACACATTTTCCTCACATTTCGGTGACAGAAAGTTCTGGAATCTGAGAGGAGCCACAAATTTCCTTCCACCCAGCGTTCCCCCACGTCTCCCGATAAAAATGATACCTCACTTGTGTGGGTACGCCTAGCGGCCGCAACAGAAAGCACCCCAAAACACAACGTGGACACAACCCATTTTTTGAAAGAAAACATAGGTGTTTTTTGCAAAGTGCCTACCTGTAGATTTTGGCCTCTAGCTCAGCTGGCACCTAGGGAAACCTACCAAACCTGTGCATTTTTTGAAACTAGAGACCTAGGGAAATCCAAGATGGGGTGACTTGTGGGGCTCTGACCAGGTTCTGTTACCCAGAATCCTTTGCAAACCTCAAAATTTGACTAAAAAAACACATTTTCCTCACATTTTGGTGACAGAAAGTTCTGGAATCTGAAAGGAGCCACAAATTTCCTTCCACCCAGCGTTCCCCCAAGTCTCCCGATAAAAATGGTCCCTCACTTGTGTGGGTAGGCCTAGCCCCCGTGACAGGAAATGCCCCAAAGCACAACGTGGACACATCCCATTTTTTGAAAGAAAACAGAGCTGTTTTTTGCAAAGTGCCTACCTGTAGATTTTGGCCTCTAGCTCAGCCGGCACCTAGGGAAACCTACCAAATCTGTGCATTTTTTAAAACTAGAGACCTAGGGGAATCCAAGATGGGGTGACTTGTGGGGCTCTGACCAGGTTCTGTTACCCAGAATCCTTTGCAAACCTCAGAATTTGGCTAAAAAAACACATTTTCCTCACATTTCGGTGACAGAAAGTTCTGGAATCTGAGAGGAGCCACAAATTTACTTCCACCCAGCGTTCCCCCAAGTCTCCGGATAAAAATGATACCTCACTTGTGTGGGTAGGCCTAGCGCCCGCGACAGGAAATGCCCCAAAACGCAACGTGGACACATCACATTTTTTGAAAGAAAACAGAGATGTTTTTTGCATAGTGCCTACCTGTAGATTTTGGCCTCTAGCTCAGCCGGCACCTAGGGAAACCTACCAAACCTGTGCATTTTTGAAAACTAGAGACCTTGGGGAATCCAAGATGGGATGACTTGTGGGGCTCTGACGAGGTTCTGTTACCCAGAATCCTTTGCAAACCTCAAATTTTGACTAAAAAAACAAATTTTCCTCACATTTCGGTGACAGAAAGTTCTGAAATCTGAAAGGAGCCACAAATTGCCTTCCACCCAGCGTTCCCCCAAGTCTCCCGATAAAAATGGTACCTCACTTGTGTGGGTAGGCCTAGCGCCCGCGAAAGGAAGCGCCCCAAAGCACAACGTGGACACATCCCATTTTTTGAAAGAAAACAGAGCTGTTTTTTGCAAAGTGCCTACCTGTAGATTTTGGCCTCTAGCTCAGCTGGCACCTAGGGAAACCTACCAAACCTGTGCATTTTTTAAAACTAGAGACCTAGGGAAATCCAAGATGGGGTGACTTGTGGGGCTCTGACCAGGTTCTGTTACCCAGAATGCTTTGCAAACCTCAAAATTTAACTACAAAAACTCATTTTCCTCACATTTTGGTGACAGAAAGTTCTGGAATCTGAAAGGAGCCACAAATTTCCTTCCACCCACCGTTCCCCCAAGTCTCCCGATAAAAATGGTCCCTCACTTGTGTGGGTAGGCCTAGCGCCCGTGACAGGAAATGCCCTAAGCACAACGTGGACACATCCCATTTTTTGAAAGAAAACAGAGCTGTTTTTTGCAAAGTGCCTACCTGTAGATTTTGGCCTCTAGCTCAGCCGGCACCTAGGGAAACCTACCAAATCTGTGCATTTTTGAAAACTAGAGACCTAGGGGAATCCAAGATGGGGTGACTTGTGGGGCTCTGACCAGGTTCTGTTACCCAGAATCCTTTGCAAACCTCAGAATTTGGCTAAAAAAACAAATTTTCCTCACATTTCGGTGACAGAAAGTTCTGGAATCTGAGAGGAGCCACAAATTTACTTCCACCCAGCGTTCCCCCAAGTCTCCCGATAAAAATGATACCTCACTTGTGTGGGTAGGCCTAGCGCCCGCGACAGGAAACGCCCCAAAATGCAACGTGGACACATCACATTTTTTGAAAGAAAACAGAGATGTTTTTTGCAAAGTGCCTACCTGTAGATTTTGGCCTCTAGCTCAGCTGGCACCTAGGGAAGCCTACCAAACCTGTGCATTTTTTTAAACTAGAGACCTAGGGAAATCCAAGATGGAGTGACTTGTGGGGCTCTGACCAGGATCTGTTACCCAGAATCCTTTGCAAACCTCAAAATTTCCCTAAAAAACACATTTTCCTCACATTTCGGTGACAGAAAGTTCTGGAATCTGAGAGGAGCCACAAATTTCCTTCCACCCAGCGTTCCCCCACGTCTCCCGATAAAAATTACACCTCACTTGTGTGGGTAGGCCTAGCGCCCACGACAAGAAATGCCCCAAAGCGCAATGTGGACACATCACATTTTTTGACAGAGAACAGAGCTGTTTTTTGGAAAGTGCCTACCTGTAGATTTTGGCCTCTAGCTCAGCCGGCACCTAGGGAAACCTACCAAACCTGTGCGTTTTTGAAAACTAGAGACCTAGGGGAATCCAAGATGGGGTGACTTGTGGGGCTCTGACCAGGATCTGTTACCCAGAATCCTTTGCAAACCTCAAAATTTCCCTAAAAAACACATTTTCCTCACATTTCGGTGACAGAAAGTTCTGGAATCTGAGAGGAGCCACAAATTTCCTTCCACCAAGCGTTCCCCCAAGTCTCGCGATAAAAATTATACCTCACTTGTGTGGGTAGGCCTAGCGCCTGCGACAGGAAACGCCCCAAAACACAACGTGGACACATCCCATTTTTTTAAAGAAAACAGAGGTGTTTTTTGCAAAGTGCCTACCTGTAGATTTTGCCTCTAGCTCAGCCGGCACCTAGGGAAACCTACCAAACCTGTCCTTTTTTGAAAACTAGAGACCTAGGGGAATCCAAGATGGGGTGACTTGTGGGGCTCTGACCAGGTTCTGTTACCCAGAATCCTTTGCAAACCTCAAAATTTGGCTAAAAAAACACATTTTCCTCACATTTCGGTGACAGAAAGTTCTGGAATCTGAGAGGAGCCACAAATTTCCTTCCACCCAGCGTTCCCCCACGTCTCCCGATAAAAATGATACCTCACTTGTGTGGGTACGCCTAGCGGCCGCAACAGAAAACACCCCAAAACACAACGTGGACACAACCCATTTTTTGAAAGAAAACATAGGTGTTTTTTGCAAAGTGCCTACCTGTAGATTTTGGCCTCTAGCTCAGCTGGCACCTAGGGAAACCTACCAAACCTGTGCATTTTTGAAAACTAGAGACCTAGGGGAATCCAGGATGGGATGACTTGTGGGGCTCTGACCAGGTTCTGTTACCCAGAATCCTTTGCAAACCTCAAATTTTGACTAAAAAAACACATTTTCCTCACATTTCGGTGACAGAAAGTTCTGAAATCTGAAAGAAGCCACAAATTTCCTTCCACCCAGCGTTCCCCCAAGTCTCCCGATAAAAATGGTACCTCACTTGTGTGGGTAGGCCTAGCGCCCGCGAAAGGAAGTGCCCCAAAGCACAACGTGGACACATCCCATTTTTTTAAAGAAAACAGAGCTGTTTTTTGCAAAGTGCCTACCTGTAGATTTTGGCCTCTAGCTCAGCCGGCACCTAGGGAAACCTACCAAATCTGTGCATTTTTGAAAACTAGAGACCTAGGGGAATCCAAGATGGGGTGACTTGTGGGGCTCTGACCAGGTTCTGTTACCCAGAATCCTTTGCAAACCTCAGAATTTGGCTAAAAAAACACATTTTCCTCACATTTCGGTGACAGAAAGTTCTGGAATCTGAGAGGAGCCACAAATTTACTTCCACCCAGCGTTCCCCCAAGTCTCCGGATAAAAATGATACCTCACTTGTGTGGGTAGGCCTAGCGCCCGCGACAGGAAACGCCCCAAAACGCAACGTGGACACATCACATTTTTTGAAAGAAAACAGAGATGTTTTTTGCATAGTGCCTACCTGTAGATTTTGGCCTCTAGCTCAGCCGGCACCTAGGGAAACCTACCAAACCTGTGCATTTTTGAAAACTAGAGACCTAGGGGAATCCAAGATGGGATGACTTGTGGGGCTCTGACCAGGTTCTGTTACCCAGAATCCTTTGCAAACCTCAAAATTTGACTAAAAAAACACATTTTCCTCACATTTCGGTGACAGAAAGTTCTGAAATCTGAAAGGAGCCACAAATTTCCTTCCACCCAGCGTTCCCCCAAGCCTCCCGATAAAAATGGGACCTCACTTGTGTGGGTAGGCCTAGCGCCCGCGAAAGGAAGTGCCCCAAAGCACAACGTGGACACATCCCATTTTTTTAAAGAAAACAGAGCTGTTTTTTGCAAAGTGCCTACCTATAGATTTTGACCTCTAGCTCAGCTGGCACCTAGGGAAACCTACCAAACCTGTGCATTTTTTAAAACTAGAGACCTAGGGAAATCCAAGATGGGGTGACTTGTGGGGCTCTGACCAGGTTCTGTTACCCAGAATGCTTTGCAAACCTCAAAATTTAACTAAAAAAACACATTTTCCTCACATTTTGGTGACAGAAAGTTCTGGAATCTGAAAGGAGCCACTAATTTCCTTCCACCCAGCGTTCCCCCAAGTCTCCTGATAAAAATGGTCCCTCACTTGTGTGGGTAGGCCTAGCGCCCATGACAGGAAATGCCCTAAGCACAACGTGGACACATCCCATTTTTTGAAAGAAAACAGAGCTGTTTTTTGCAAAGTGCCTACCTGTAGATTTTGGCCTCTAGCTCAGCCGGCACCTAGGAAAACCTACCAAATCTGTGTATTTTTGAAAACTAGAGACCTAGGGGAATCCAAGATGGGGTGACTTGTGGGGCTCTGACCAGGTTCTGTTACCCAGAATCCTTTGCAAACCTCAGAATTTGGCTAAAAAAACACATTTTCCTCACATTTCGGTGACAGAAAGTTCTGGAATCTGAGAGGAGCCACAAATTTACTTCCACCCAGCGTTCCCCCCAAGTCTCCCGATAAAAATGATACCTCACTTGTGTGGGTAGGCCTAGCGCCCGCGACAGGAAACGCCCCAAAACGCAACGTGGACACATCACATTTTTTGAAAGAAAACAGAGATGTTTTTTGCAAAGTGCCTACCTGTAGATTTTGGCCTCTAGCTCAGCCGGCACCTAGGGAAACCTATCAAACCTGTGCATTTTTGAAAACTAGAGACCTAGGGGAATCCAAGATGGGGTTACTTGTGGGGCTCTGACCAGGTTCTCTTACCCAGAATCCTTTGCAAACCTCAAATTTTGACTAAAAAAACACATTTTCCTCACATTTCGGTGACAGAAAGTTCTGGAATCTGAGAGGAGCCACAAATGTCCTTCCACCCAGCGTTCCCCCACGTCTCCCGATAAAAATGATACCTCACTTGTGTGGGTAGGCCTAGCGGCCGTGACAGGAAACACCCCAAAACACAACGTGGACACATCCCATTTTTTGAAAGAAAACAGAGGTGTTTTTTGCAAAGTGCCTACCTGTAGATTTTGGCCTCTAGCTCAGCTGGCACCTAGGGAAACCTACCAAACCTGTGCATTTTTTTAAACTAGAGACCTAGGGAAATCCAAGATGGAGTGACTTGTGGGGCTCTGACCAGGTTCTGTTACCCAGAATCCTTTGCAAACCTCAGATTTTGGCTAAAAAAACACATTTTCCTCACATTTCGGTGACAGAAAGTTCTAGAATCTGAAAGGAGCCACAAATTTACTTCCACCCAGCGTTCCCCCAAGTCTCCGGATAAAAATGATACCTCACTTGTGTGGGTAGGCCTAGCGCCCGCGACAGGAAACGCCCCAAAACACAACGTGGACACATCACATTTTTTTAAAGAAAACAGAGATGTTTTTTGCATAGTGCCTACCTGTAGATTTTGGCCTCTAGCTCAGCCGGCACCTAGGGAAACCTACCAAACCTGTGCATTTTTGAAAACTAGAGACCTAGGGGAATCCAAGATGGGATGACTTGTGGGGCTCTGACCAGGTTCTGTTACCCAGAATCCTTTGCAAACCTCAAATTTTGACTAAAAAAACACATTTTCCTCACATTTCGGTGACAGAAATTTCTGAAATCTGAAAGGAGCCACAAATTTCCTTCCACCCAGCGTTCCCCCAAGTCTCCCGATAAAAATGGTACCTCACTTGTGTGGGTAGGCCTAGCGCCCGCAAAAGGAAGTGCCCCAAAGCACAAAGTGGACACATCCCATTTTTTGAAAGAAAACAGAGCTGTTTTTTGCAAAGTGCCTACCTGTAGATTTTGGCCTCTAGCTCAGCTGGCACCTAGGGAAACCTACCAAACCTGTGCATTTTTTAAAACTAGAGACCTAGGGAAATCCAAGATGGGGTGACTTGTGGGGCTCTGACCAGGTTCTGTTACCCAGAATGCTTTGCAAACCTCAAAATTTAACTAAAAAAACATATTTTCCTCACATTTTGGTGACAGAAAGTTCTGGAATCTGAAAGGAGCCACAAATTTCCTTCCACCCAGCGTTCCCCCAAGTCTCCCGATAAAAATGGTCCCTCACTTGTGTGGGTAGGCCTAGCGCCCGTGACAGTAAATGCCCAAAGCACAACGTGGACACATCCCATTTTTTGAAAGAAAACAGAGCTGTTTTTTGCAAAGTGCCTACCTGAAGATTTTGGCCTCTAGCTCAGCCGGCACCTAGGGAAACCTACCAAATCTGTGCATTTTTGAAAACTAGAGACCTAGGGGAATCCAAGATGGGGTGACTTGTGGGGCTCTGACCAGGTTCTGTTACCCAGAATCCTTTGCAAACCTCAGAATTTGGCTAAAAAAACACATTTTCCTCACATTTCGGTGACAGAAAGTTCTGGAATCTGAGAGGAGCCACAAATTTACTTCCACCCAGCGTTCCCCCAAGTCTCCCGATAAAAATGATACCTCACTTGTGTGGGTAGGCCTAGCGCCCGCGACAGGAAACGCCCCAAAACGCAACGTGGACACATCACATTTTTTTAAAGAAAACAGAGATGATTTTTGCAAAGTGCCTACCTGTAGATTTTGGCCTCTAGCTCAGCCGGCACCTAGGGAAACCTATCAAACCTGTGCATTTTTGAAAACTAGAGACCTAGCGGAATCCAAGATGGGGTGACTTGTGGGGCTCTGACCAGGTTCTCTTACCCAGAATCCTTTGCAAACCTCAAATTTTGACTAAAAAAACACATTTTCCTCACATTTTAGTGACAGAAAGTTCTGGAATCTGAGAGGAGCCACAAATTTCCTTCCACCCAGCGTTCCCCCACGTCTCCCGATAAAAATGATACCTCACTTGTGTGGGTAGGCCTAGCGGCCGTGACAGGAAACACCCCAAAACACAACGTGGACACATCCCATTTTTTGAAAGAAAACAGAGGTGTTTTTTGCAAAGTGCCTACCTGTAGATTTTGGCCTCTAGCTCAGCTGGCACCTAGGGAAGCCTACCAAACCTGTGCATTTTTTTAAACTAGAGACCTAGGGAAATCCAAGATGGAGTGACTTGTGGGGCTCTGACCAGGTTCTGTTACCCAGAATCCTTTGCAAACCTCAGATTTTGGCTAAAAAAACACATTTTCCTCACATTTCGGTGACAGAAAGTTCTGGAATCTGAAAGGAGCCACAAATTTCCTTCCACCCAGCGTTCCCCCAAGTCTCCCGATAAAAATGGTACCTCACTTGTCTGGGTAGGCCTAGCGCCCGCGACAGGAAGTGCCCCAAAGCACAACGTGGACACATCCCATTGTTTGAAAGAAAACAGAGCTGTTTTTTGCAAAGTGCCTACCTGTAGATTTTGGCCTCTAGCTCAGCCGGCACATAGGGAAACCTACCAAATCTGTGCATTTTTGAAAACTAGAAACCTAGGGGAATCCAAGATGGGATGACTTGTGGGGCTCCGACCAGGTTCTGTTACCCAGAATCCTTTGCAAACCTCAAATTTTGACTAAAAAAACAAATTTTCCTCACATTTCGGTGACAGAAAGTTCTGGAATCTGAGAGGAGCCACAAATTTCCTTCCACCCAGCGTTCCCCCACGTCTCCCGATAAAAATGATACCTCACTTGTGTGGGTAGGCCCAGCGGCCGTAACAAAACCGCCCCAAAAGACAACGTGGACACATCCCATTTTTTGAAAGAAAACATAGGTGTTTTTTGCAAAGTGCCTACCTGTAGATTTTGGCCTCTAGCTCAGCTGGCACGTAGGGAAACCTACCAAACCTGTGCATTTTTGAAAACTAAAGACCTAGGGAAATCCAAGATGGGGTGACTTGTGGGGCTCTGACCAGGTTCTGTTACCCAGAATCCTTTGCAAACCTCAAAATTTGACTAAAAAAACACATTTTCCTCACATTTTGGAGACAGAAAGTTCAGGAATCTGAAAGGAGCAACACATTTCCTTCCACACAGCGTTCCCCCACGTCTCCCGATAAAAATGATACCTCACTTGTGTGGGTAGGCCTAGCGCCCGCTACAGGAAACGCCCCAAAACACAACGTGGACACATCCCATTTTTTGAAAGAAAACAGTTGTTTTTTGCAAAGTGCCTACCTGTAGATTTTGGCCTCTAGCTCAGCCGGCACCTAGGGAAACCTACCAAACCTGTGCATTTTTGAAAACTAGAGACCTAGGGGAATCCAAGATGGGGTGACTTGTGGGGCTCTGACCAGGTTCTGTTACCCAGAATCCTATGCAAACCTCAAAATTTGGCTAAAAAAACACATTTTCCTCACATTTCGGTGACAGAAAGTTCTGGAATCTGAGAGGAGCCACAAATTTCCTTCCACCCAGCGTTCCCCCACGTCTCCCGATAAAAATTATACCTCACTTGTGTGGGTAGGCCTAGCGCCCACGACAGGAAATGCCCCAAAGCGCAATGTGGACACATCACATTTTTTGACAGAGAACAGAGCTGTTTTTTGGAAAGTGCCTACCTGTAGATTTTGGCCTCTAGCTCAGCCGGCACCTAGGGAAACCTACCAAACCTGTCCTTTTTTGAAAACTAGAGACCTAGGGGAATCCAAGATGGGGTGACTTGTGGGGCTCTGACCAGGTTCTGTTACCCAGAATCCTTTGCAAACCTCAAAATTTGGCTAAAAAAAACACATTTTCCTCACATTTCGGTGACAGAAAGTTCTGGAATCTGAGAGGAGCCACAAATTTCCTTCCACCCAGCGTTCCCCCACGTCTCCCGATAAAAATGATACCTCACTTGTGTGGGTACGCCTAGCGGCCGCAACAGAAAACACCCCAAAACACAACGTGGACACAACCCATTTTTTGAAAGAAAACATAGGTGTTTTTTGCAAAGTGCCTACCTGTAGATTTTGGCCTCTAGCTCAGCTGGCACCTAGGGAAACCTACCAAACCTGTGCATTTTTTGAAACTAGAGACCTAGGGAAATCCAAGATGGGGTGACTTGTGGGGCTCTGACCAGGTTCTGTTACCCAGAATCCTTTGCAAACCTCAAAATTTGACTAAAAAAACACATTTTCCTCACATTTTGGTGACAGAAAGTTCTGGAATCTGAAAGGAGCCACAAATTTCCTTCCACCCAGCGTTCCCCCAAGTCTCCCGATAAAAATGGTCCCTCACTTGTGTGGGTAGGCCTAGCGCCCGTGACAGGAAATGCCCCAAAGCACAACGTGGACACATCCCATTTTTTGAAAGAAAACAGAGCTGTTTTTTGCAAAGTGCCTACCTGTAGATTTTGGCCTCTAGCTCAGCCGGCACCTAGGGAAACCTACCAAATCTGTGCATTTTTTAAAACTAGAGACCTAGGGGAATCCAAGATGGGGTGACTTGTGGGGCTCTGACCAGGTTCTGTTACCCAGAATCCTTTGCAAACCTCAGAATTTGGCTAAAAAAACACATTTTCCTCACATTTCGGTGACAGAAAGTTCTGGAATCTGAGAGGAGCCACAAATTTACTTCCACCCAGCGTTCCCCCAAGTCTCCCGATAAAAATGATACCTCACTTGTGTGGGTAGGCCTAGCGCCCGCGTCAGGAAACGCCCCAAAACGCAACGTGGACACATCACATTTTTTGAAAGAAAACAGAGATGTTTTTTGCAAAGTGCCTACCTGTAGATTTTGGCCTCTAGCTCAGCCGGCACCTAGGGAAATCTATCAAACCTGTGCATTTTTTAAAACTAGAGACCTAGGGGAATCCAAGATGGGGTGACTTGTGGGGCTCTGACCAGGTTCTGTTACCCAGAATCCTTTGCAAACCTCAAATTTTGACTAAAAAAACACATTTTCCTCACATTTCGGTGACAGAAAGTTCTGGAATCTGAGAGGAGCCACAAATTTCCTTCCACCCAGCGTTCCCCCACGTCTCCCGATAAAAATGATACCTCACTTGTGTGGGTAGGCCTAGCGGCCGTGACAGGAAACACCCCAAAACACAACGTGGACACATCCCATTTTTTGAAAGAAAACAGAGGTGTTTTTTGCAAAGTGCCTACCTGTAGATTTTGGCCTCTAGCTCAGCTGGCACCTAGGGAAGCCTACCAAACCTGTGCATTTTTTTAAACTAGAGACCTAGGGAAATCCAAGATGGAGTGACTTGTGGGGCTCTGACCAGGTTCTGTTACCCAGAATCCTTTGCAAACCTCAGATTTTGGCTAAAAAAACACATTTTCCTCACATTTCGGTGACAGAAAGTTCTGGAATCTGAAAGGAGCCACAAATTTCCTTCCACCCAGCGTTCCCCCAAGTCTCCCGATAAAAATGGTACCTCACTTGTGTGGGTAGGCCTAGCGCCAGCCACAGGAAGTGCCCCAAAGCACAACGTGGACACATCCCATTGTTTGAAAGAAAACAGAGCTGTTTTTTGCAAAGTGCCTACCTATAGATTTTGGCCTCTAGCTCAGCCGGCACCTAGGGAAACCTACCAAATCTGTGCATTTTTGAAAACTAGAGACCTAGGGGAATCCAAGATGGGATGACTTGTGGGGCTCCGACCAGGTTCTGTTACCCAGAATCCTTTGCAAACCTCAAATTTTGACTAAAAAAACAAATTTTCCTCACATTTCGGTGACAGAAAGTTCTGGAATCTGAGAGGAGCCACAAATTTCCTTCCACCCAGCGTTCCCCCACGTCTCCCGATAAAAATGATACCTCACTTGTGTGGGTAGGCCCAGCGGCCGTAACAGGAACCGCCCCAAAAGACAACGTGGACACATCCCATTTTTTGAAAGAAAACAGAGGTGTTTTTTGCAAAGTGCCTACCTGTAGATTTTGGCCTCTAGCTCAGCTGGCACCTAGGGAAACCTACCAAACCTGTGCATTTTTGAAAACTAAAGACCTAGGGAAATCCAAGATGGGGTGACTTGTGGGGCTCTGACCAGGTTCTGTTACCCAGAATCCTTTGCAAACCTCAAAATTTGACTAAAAAAACACATTTTCCTCACATTTTGGAGACAGAAAGTTCAGGAATCTGAAAGGAGCAACAAATTTCCTTCCACACAGCGTTCCCCCATGTCTCCCGATAAAAATGATACCTCACTTGTGTGGGTAGGCCTAGCGCCCGCTACAGTAAACGCCCCAAAACACAACGTGGACACATCCCATTTTTTGAAAGAAAACAGAGCTGTTTTTTGCAAAGTGCCTACCTGTAGATTTTGGCCTCTAGCTCAGCCGGCACCTAGGGAAACCTACCAAACCTGTGCATTTTTGAAAACTAGAGACCTAGGGGAATCCAAGATGGGGTGACTTGTGGGGCTCTGACCAGGTTCTGTTACCCAGAATCCTATGCAAACCTCAAAATTTGGCTAAAAAAACACATTTTCCTCACATTTCGGTGACAGAAAGTTCTGGAATCTGAGAGGAGCCACAAATTTCCTTCCACCCAGCGTTCCCCCACGTCTCCCGATAAAAATTATACCTCACTTGTGTGGGTAGGCCTAGCGCTCACGACAGGAAATGCCCCAAAGCGCAATGTGGACACATCACATTTTTTGACAGAGAACAGAGCTGTTTTTTGGAAAGTGCCTACCTGTAGATTTTGGCCTCTAGCTCAGCCGGCACCTAGGGAAACCTACCAAACCTGTGCGTTTTTGAAAACTAGAGACCTAAGGGAATCCAAGATGGGGTGACTTGTGGGGCTCTGACCAGGATCTGTTACCCAGAATCCTTTGCAAACCTCAAAATTTCCCTAAAAAACACATTTTCCTCACATTTCGGTGACAGAAAGTTCTGGAATCTGAGAGGAGCCACAAATTTCCTTCCACCAAGCGTTCCCCCAAGTCTCGCGATAAAAATTATACCTCACTTGTGTGGGTAGGCCTAGCGCCTGCGACAGGAAACGCCCCAAAACACAACGTGGACACATCCCATTTTTTTAAAGAAAACAGAGGTGTTTTTTGCAAAGTGCCTACCTGTAGATTTTGCCTCTAGCTCAGCCGGCACCTAGGGAAACCTACCAAACCTGTCCTTTTTTGAAAACTAGAGACCTAGGGGAATCCAAGATGGGGTGACTTGTGGGGCTCTGACCAGGTTCTGTTACCCAGAATCCTTTGCAAACCTCAAAATTTGGCTAAAAAAACACATTTTCCTCACATTTCGGTGACAGAAAGTTCTGGAATCTGAGAGGAGCCACAAATTTCCTTCCACCCAGCGTTCCCCCACGTCTCCCGATAAAAATGATACCTCACTTGTGTGGGTACGCCTAGCGGCCGCAACAGAAAGCACCCCAAAACACAACGTGGACACAACCCATTTTTTGAAAGAAAACATAGGTGTTTTTTGCAAAGTGCCTACCTGTAGATTTTGGCCTCTAGCTCAGCTGGCACCTAGGGAAACCTACCAAACCTGTGCATTTTTTGAAACTAGAGACCTAGGGAAATCCAAGATGGGGTGACTTGTGGGGCTCTGACCAGGTTCTGTTACCCAGAATCCTTTGCAAACCTCAAAATTTGACTAAAAAAACACATTTTCCTCACATTTTGGTGACAGAAAGTTCTGGAATCTGAAAGGAGCCACAAATTTCCTTCCACCCAGCGTTCCCCCAAGTCTCCCGATAAAAATGGTCCCTCACTTGTGTGGGTAGGCCTAGCCCCCGTGACAGGAAATGCCCCAAAGCACAACGTGGACACATCCCATTTTTTGAAAGAAAACAGAGCTGTTTTTTGCAAAGTGCCTACCTGTAGATTTTGGCCTCTAGCTCAGCCGGCACCTAGGGAAACCTACCAAATCTGTGCATTTTTTAAAACTAGAGACCTAGGGGAATCCAAGATGGGGTGACTTGTGGGGCTCTGACCAGGTTCTGTTACCCAGAATCCTTTGCAAACCTCAGAATTTGGCTAAAAAAACACATTTTCCTCACATTTCGGTGACAGAAAGTTCTGGAATCTGAGAGGAGCCACAAATTTACTTCCACCCAGCGTTCCCCCAAGTCTCCGGATAAAAATGATACCTCACTTGTGTGGGTAGGCCTAGCGCCCGCGACAGGAAATGCCCCAAAACGCAACGTGGACACATCACATTTTTTGAAAGAAAACAGAGATGTTTTTTGCATAGTGCCTACCTGTAGATTTTGGCCTCTAGCTCAGCCGGCACCTAGGGAAACCTACCAAACCTGTGCATTTTTGAAAACTAGAGACCTTGGGGAATCCAAGATGGGATGACTTGTGGGGCTCTGACGAGGTTCTGTTACCCAGAATCCTTTGCAAACCTCAAATTTTGACTAAAAAAACAAATTTTCCTCACATTTCGGTGACAGAAAGTTCTGAAATCTGAAAGGAGCCACAAATTGCCTTCCACCCAGCGTTCCCCCAAGTCTCCCGATAAAAATGGTACCTCACTTGTGTGGGTAGGCCTAGCGCCCGCGAAAGGAAGCGCCCCAAAGCACAACGTGGACACATCCCATTTTTTGAAAGAAAACAGAGCTGTTTTTTGCAAAGTGCCTACCTGTAGATTTTGGCCTCTAGCTCAGCTGGCACCTAGGGAAACCTACCAAACCTGTGCATTTTTTAAAACTAGAGACCTAGGGAAATCCAAGATGGGGTGACTTGTGGGGCTCTGACCAGGTTCTGTTACCCAGAATGCTTTGCAAACCTCAAAATTTAACTACAAAAACTCATTTTCCTCACATTTTGGTGACAGAAAGTTCTGGAATCTGAAAGGAGCCACAAATTTCCTTCCACCCACCGTTCCCCCAAGTCTCCCGATAAAAATGGTCCCTCACTTGTGTGGGTAGGCCTAGCGCCCGTGACAGGAAATGCCCTAAGCACAACGTGGACACATCCCATTTTTTGAAAGAAAACAGAGCTGTTTTTTGCAAAGTGCCTACCTGTAGATTTTGGCCTCTAGCTCAGCCGGCACCTAGGGAAACCTACCAAATCTGTGCATTTTTGAAAACTAGAGACCTAGGGGAATCCAAGATGGGGTGACTTGTGGGGCTCTGACCAGGTTCTGTTACCCAGAATCCTTTGCAAACCTCAGAATTTGGCTAAAAAAACAAATTTTCCTCACATTTCGGTGACAGAAAGTTCTGGAATCTGAGAGGAGCCACAAATTTACTTCCACCCAGCGTTCCCCCAAGTCTCCCGATAAAAATGATACCTCACTTGTGTGGGTAGGCCTAGCGCCCGCGACAGGAAACGCCCCAAAACGCAACGTGGACACATCACATTTTTTGAAAGAAAACAGAGATGTTTTTTGCAAAGTGCCTACCTGTAGATTTTGGCCTCTAGCTCAGCTGGCACCTAGGGAAGCCTACCAAACCTGTGCATTTTTTTAAACTAGAGACCTAGGGAAATCCAAGATGGAGTGACTTGTGGGGCTCTGACCAGGATCTGTTACCCAGAATCCTTTGCAAACCTCAAAATTTCCCTAAAAAACACATTTTCCTCACATTTCGGTGACAGAAAGTTCTGGAATCTGAGAGGAGCCACAAATTTCCTTCCACCCAGCGTTCCCCCACGTCTCCCGATAAAAATTACACCTCACTTGTGTGGGTAGGCCTAGCGCCCACGACAAGAAATGCCCCAAAGCGCAATGTGGACACATCACATTTTTTGACAGAGAACAGAGCTGTTTTTTGGAAAGTGCCTACCTGTAGATTTTGGCCTCTAGCTCAGCCGGCACCTAGGGAAACCTACCAAACCTGTGCATTTTTGAAAACTAGAGACCTAGGGGAATCCAAGATGGGGTGACTTGTGGGGCTCTGACCAGGTTCTGTTACCCAGAATCCTTTGCAAACCTCAAAATTTGACTAAAAAAACACATTTTCCTCACATTTTGTTGACAGAAAGTTCTGGAATCTGAAAGGAGCCACAAATTTCCTTCCACCCAGCGTTACCCCAAGTCTCCCGATAAAAATGGTCCCTCACTTGTGTGGGTAGGCCTAGCGCCCGTGACAGGAAATGCCCTAAGCACAACGTGGACACATCCCATTTTTTGAAAGAAAACAGAGCTGTTTTTTGCAAAGTGCCTACCTGTAGATTTTGGCCTCTAGCTCAGCCGGCACCTAGGGAAACCTACCAAATCTGTGCATTTTTGAAAACTAGAGACCTAGGGGAATCCAAGATGGGGTGACTTGTGGGGCTCTGACCAGGTTCTGTTACCCAGAATCCTTTGCAAACCTCAGAATTTGGCTAAAAAAACACATTTTCCTCACATTTCGGTGACAGAAAGTTCTGGAATCTGAGAGGAGCCACAAATTTACTTCCACCCAGCGTTCCCCCAACTCTCCCGATAAAAATGATACCTCACTTGTGTGGGTAGGCCTAGCGCCCGCGACAGGAAACGCCCCAAAACGCAACGTGGACACATCACATTTTTTTAAAGAAAACAGAGATGTTTTTTGCAAAGTGCCTACCTGTAGATTTTGGCCTCTAGCTCAGCCAGCACCTAGGGAAACCTATCAAACCTGTGCATTTTTGAAAACTAGGGACCTAGGGGAATCCAAGATGGGGTGACTTGTGGGGCTCTGACCAGGTTCTCTTACCCAGAATCCTTTGCAAACCTCAAATTTTGACTAAAAAAACACATTTTCCTCACATTTCGGTGACAGAAAGTTCTGGAATCTGAGAGGAGCCACAAATTTCCTTCCACCCAGCGTTCCCCCACGTCTCCCGATAAAAATGATACCTCACTTGTGTGGGTAGGCCTAGCGGCCGTGACAGGAAACACCCCAAAACACAACGTGGACACATCCCATTTTTTGAAAGAAAACAGAGGTGTTTTTTGCAAAGTGCCTACCTGTAGATTTTGGCCTCTAGCTCAGCTGGCACCTAGGGAAGCCTACCAAACCTGTGCATTTTTTTAAACTAGAGACCTAGGGAAATCCAAGATGGAGTGACTTGTGGGGCTCTGACCAGGTTCTGTTACCCAGAATCCTTTGCAAACCTCAAATTTTGACTAAAAAAACACATTTTCCTCACATTTCGGTGACAGAAAGTTCTGGAATCTGAGAGGAGCCACAAATTTCCTTCCACCCAGCGTTCCCCCACGTCTCCCGATAAAAATGATACCTCACTTGTGTGGGTAGGCCTAGCGGCCGTGACAGGAAACACCCAAAAACACAAAGTGGACACATACCATTTTTTGAAAGAAAACAGAGGTGTTTTTTGCAAAGTGCCTACCTGTAGATTTTGGCCTCTAGCTCAGCTGGCACCTAGGGAAGCCTACCAAACCTGTGCATTTTTTTAAACTAGAGACCTAGGGAAATCCAAGATGGAGTGACTTGTGGGGCTCTGACCAGGTTCTGTTACCCAGAATCCTTTGCAAACCTCAGATTTTGGCTAAAAAAACACATTTTCCTCACATTTCGGTGACAGAAAGTTCTGGAATCTGAAAGGAGCCACAAATTTCCTTCCACCCAGCGTTCCCCCAAGTCTCCCGATAAAAATGGTACCTCACTTGTGTGGGTAGGCCTAGCGCCCGCGACAGGAAGTGCCCCAAAGCACAACGTGGACACATCCCATTGTTTGAAAGAAAACAGAGCTGTTTTTTGCAAAGTGCCTACCTGTAGATTTTGGCCTCTAGCTCAGCCGGCACCTAGGGAAACCTACCAAATCTGTGCATTTTTAAAAACTAGACACGTAGGGGAATCCAAGATGGGATGACTTGTGGGGCTCCGACCAGGTTCTGTTACCCAGAATCCTTTGCAAACCTCAAATTTTGACTAAAAAAACAATTTTTCCTCACATTTCGGTGACAGAAAGTTCTGGAATCTGAGAGGAGCCACAAATTTCCTTCCACCCAGCGTTCCCCCACGTCTCCCGATAAAAATTACACCTCACTTGTGTGGGTAGGCCTAGCGCCCACGACAAGAAATGCCCCAAAGCGCAATGTGGACACATCACATTTTTTGACAGAGAACAGAGCTGTTTTTTGGAAAGTGCCTACCTGTAGATTTTGGCCTCTAGCTCAGCCGGCACCTAGGGAAACCTACCAAACCTGTGCATTTTTGAAAACTAGAGACCTAGGGGAATCCAAGATGGGGTGACTTGTGGGGCTCTGACCAGGATCTGTTACCCAGAATCCTTTGCAAACCTCAAAATTTCCCTAAAAAACACATTTTCCTCACATTTCGGTGACAGAAAGTTCTGGAATCTGAGAGGAGCCACAAATTTCCTTCCACCAAGCGTTCCCCCAAGTCTCGCGATAAAAATTATACCTCACTTGTGTGGGTAGGCCTAGCGCCTGCGACAGGAAACGCCCCAAAACACAACGTGGACACATCCCATTTTTTTAAAGAAAACAGAGGTGTTTTTTGCAAAGTGCCTACCTGTAGATTTTGCCTCTAGCTCAGCCGGCACCTAGGGAAACCTACCAAACCTGTCCTTTTTTTAAAACTAGAGACCTAGGGGAATCCAAGATGGGGTGACTTGTGGGGCTCTGACCAGGTTCTGTTACCCAGAATCCTTTGAAAACCTCAAAATTTGGCTAAAAAAACACATTTTCCTCACATTTCGGTGACAGAAAGTTCTGGAATCTGAGAGGAGCCACAAATTTCCTTCCACCCAGCGTTCCCCCACGTCTCCCGATAAAAATGATACCTCACTTGTGTGGGTGCGCCTAGCGGCCGCAACAGAAGACACCCCAAAACACAACGTGGACACAACCCATTTTTTGAAAGAAAACATAGGTGTTTTTTGCAAAGTGCCTACCTGTAGATTTTGGCCTCTAGCTCAGCTGGCACCTAGGGAAACCTACCAAACCTGTGCATTTTTTGAAACTAGAGACCTAGGGAAATCCAAGATGGGGTGACTTGTGGGGCTCTGACCAGGTTCTGTTACCCAGAATCCTTTGCAAACCTCAAAATTTGACTAAAAAAACACATTTTCCTCACATTTTGGTGACAGAAAGTTCTGGAATCTGAAAGGAGCCACAAATTTCCTTCCACCCAGCGTTCCCCCAAGTCTCCCGATAAAAATGGTCCCTCACTTGTGTGGGTAGGCCTAGCGCCCGTGACAGGAAATGCCCCAAAGCACAACGTGGACACATCCCATTTTTTTAAAGAAAACAGAGCTGTTTTTTGCAAAGTGCCTACCTGTAGATTTTGGCCTCTAGCTCAGCCGGCACCTAGGGAAACCTACCAAATCTGTGCATTTTTTAAAACTAGAGACCTAGGGGAATCCAAGATGGGGTGACTTGTGGGGCTCTGACCAGGTTCTGTTACCCAGAATCCTTTGCAAACCTCAGAATTTGGCTAAAAAAACACATTTTCCTCACATTTCGGTGACAGAAAGTTCTGGAATCTGAGAGGAGCCACAAATTTACTTCCACCCAGCGTTCCCCCAAGTCTCCGGATAAAAATGATACCTCACTTGTGTGGGTAGGCCTAGCGCCCGCGACAGGAAACGCCCCAAAACGCAACGTGGACACATCACATTTTTTGAAAGAAAACAGAGATGTTTTTTGCATAGTGCCTACCTGTAGATTTTGGCCTCTAGCTCAGCCGGCACCTAGGGAAACCTACCAAACCTGTGCATTTTTGAAAACTAGAGACCTAGGGGAATCCAAGATGGGGTGACTTGTGGGGCTCTGACCAGGTTCTGTTACCCAGAATCCTTTGCAAACCTCAAAATTTGGCTAAAAAAACACATTTTCCTCACATTTCGGTGACAGAAAGTTCTGGAATCTGAGAGGAGCCACAAATTTCCTTCCACCCAGCGTTCCCCCACGTCTCCCGATAAAAATGATACCTCACTTGTGTGGGTACGCCTAGCGGCCGCAACAGAAAACACCCCAAAACACAACGTGGACACAACCCATTTTTTGAAAGAAAACATAGGTGTTTTTTGCAAAGTGCCTACCTGTAGATTTTGCCTCTAGCTCAGCCGGCACCTAGGGAAACCTACCAAACCTGTCCTTTTTTGAAAACTAGAGACCTAGGGGAATCCAAGATGGGGTGACTTGTGGGGCTCTGACCAGGTTCTGTTACCCAGAATCCTTTGAAAACCTCAAAATTTGGCTAAAAAAACACATTTTCCTCACATTTCGGTGACAGAAAGTTCTGGAATCTGAGAGGAGCCACAAATTTCCTTCCACCCAGCGTTCCCCCACGTCTCCCGATAAAAATGATACCTCACTTGTGTGGGTACGCCTAGCGGCCGCAACAGAAAACACCCCAAAACACAACGTGGACACAACCCATTTTTTGAAAGAAAACATAGGTGTTTTTTGCAAAGTGCCTACCTGTAGATTTTGGCCTCTAGCTCAGCTGGCACCTAGGGAAACCTACCAAACCTGTGCATTTTTTGAAACTAGAGACCTAGGGAAATCCAAGATGGGGTGACTTGTGGGGCTCTGACCAGGTTCTGTTACCCAGAATCCTTTGCAAACCTCAAAATTTGACTAAAAAAACACATTTTCCTCACATTTTGGTGACAGAAAGTTCTGGAATCTGAAAGGAGCCACAAATTTCCTTCCACCCAACGTTCCCCCAAGTCTCCCGATAAAAATGGTCCCTCACTTGTGTGGGTAGGCCTAGCGCCCGTGACAGGAAATGCCCCAAAGCACAACGTGGACACATCCCATTTTTTGAAAGAAAACAGAGCTGTTTTTTGCAAAGTGCCTACCTGTAGATTTTGGCCTCTAGCTCAGCCGGCACCTAGGGAAACCTACCAAACCTGTGCATTTTTGAAAACTAGAGACCTAGGGGAATCCAAGATGGGGTGACTTGTGGGGCTCTGACCAGGTTCTGTTACCCAGAATCCTTTGCAAAGCTCAAAATTTGGCTAAAAAAACACATTTTCCTCACATTTCGGTGACAGAAAGTTCTGGAATCTGAGAGGAGCCACAAATTTCCTTCCACCCAGCGTTCCCCCACGTCTCCCGATAAAAATGATACCTCACTTGTGTAGGTACGCCTAGCGGCCGCAACAGAAAACACCCCAAAACACAACGTGGACACAACCCATTTTTTGAAAGAAAACATAGGTGTTTTTTGCAAAGTGCCTACCTGTAGATTTTGGCCTCTAGCTCAGCTGGCACCTAGGGAAACCTACCAAACCTGTGCATTTTTTGAAACTAGAGACCTAGGGAAATCCAAGATGGGGTGACTTGTGGGGCTCTGACCAGGTTCTGTTACCCAGAATCCTTTGCAAACCTCAAAATTTGACTAAAAAAACACATTTTCCTCACATTTTGGTGACAGAAAGTTCTGGAATCTGAAAGGAGCCACAAATTTCCTTCCACCCAGCGTTCCCCCAAGTCTCCCGATAAAAATGGTCCCTCACTTGTGTGGGTAGGCCTAGCGCCCATGACAGGAAATGCCCCAAAGCACAACGTGGACACATCCCATTTTTTGAAAGAAAACAGAGCTGTTTTTTGCAAAGTGCCTACCTGTAGATTTTGGCCTCTAGCTCAGCCGGCACCTAGGGAAACCTACCAAATCTGTGCATTTTTTAAAACTAGAGACCTAGGGGAATCCAAGATGGGGTGACTTGTGGGGCTCTGACCAGGTTCTGTTACCCAGAATCCTTTGCAAACCTCAGAATTTGGCTAAAAAAACACATTTTCCTCACATTTCGGTGACAGAAAGTTCTGGAATCTGAGAGGAGCCACAAATTTACTTCCACCCAGCGTTCCCCCACGTCTCCCGATAAAAATGATACCTCACTTGTGTGGGTAGGCCTAGCGCCCGCGACAGGAAACGCCCCAAAACGCAACGTGGACACATCACATTTTTTGAAAGAAAACAGAGATGTTTTTTTCATAGTGCCTACCTGTAGATTTTGGCCTCTAGCTCAGCCGGCACCTAGGGAAACCTACCAAAACTGTGCATTTTTGAAAACTAGAGACCTTGGGGAATCCAAGATGGGATGACTTGTGGGGCTCTGACCAGGTTCTGTTACCCAGAATCCTTTGCAAACCTCAAATTTTGACTAAAAAAACAAATTTTCCTCACATTTCGGTGACAGAAAGTTCTGAAATCTGAAAGGAGCCACAAATTTCCTTCCACCCAGCGTTCCCCCAAGTCTCCCGATAAAAATGGTACCTCACTTGTGTGGGTAGGCCTAGCGCCCGCGAAAGGAAGTGCCCCAAAGCACAACGTGGACACATCCCATTTTTTGAAAGAAAACAGAGCTGTTTTTTGCAAAGTGCCTCCCTGTAGATTTTGGCCTCTAGCTCAGCTGGCACCTAGGGAAACCTACCAAACCTGTGCATTTTTTAAAACTAGAGACCTAGGGAAATCCAAGATGGGGTGACTTGTGGGGCTCTGACCAGGTTCTGTTACCCAGAATGCTTTGCAAACCTCAAAATTTAACTAAAAAAACACATTTTCCTCACATTTTGGTGACAGAAAGTTCTGGAATCTGAAAGGAGCCACAAATTTCCTTCCACCCAGCGTTCCCCCAAGTCTCCCGATAAAAATGGTCCCTCACTTGTGTGGGTAGGCCTAGCGCCCGTGACAGGAAATGCCCTAAGCACAACGTGGACACATCCCATTTTTTTAAAGAAAACAGAGCTGTTTTTTGCAAAGTGCCTACCTGTAGATTTTGGCCTCTAGCTCAGCCGGCACCTAGGGAAACCTACCAAATCTGTGCATTTTTGAAAACTAGAGACCTAGGGGAATCCAAGATGGGGTGACTTGTGGGGCTCTGACCAGGTTCTGTTACCCAGAATCCTTTGCAAACCTCAGAATTTGGCTAAAAAAACACATTTTCCTCACATTTCGGTGACAGAAAGTTCTGGAATCTGAGAGGAGCCACAAATTTACTTCCACCCAGCGTTCCCCCAAGTCTCCCGATAAAAATGATACCTCACTTGTGTGGGTAGGCCTAGCGCCCGCGACAGGAAACGCCCCAAAACGCAACGTGGACACATCACATTTTTTGAAAGAAAACAGAGATGTTTTTTGCAAAGTGCCTACCTGTAGATTTTGGCCTCTAGCTCAGCCGGCACCTAGGGAAACCCATCAAACCTGTGCATTTTTGAAAACTAGAGACCTAGGGGAATCCAAGATGGGGTGACTTGTGGGGCTCTGACCAGGTTCTCTTACCCAGAATCCTTTGCAAACCTCAAATTTTGACTAAAAAAACACATTTTCCTCACATTTCGGTGACAGAAAGTTCTAGAATCTGAGAGGAGCCACAAATTTCCTTCCACCCAGCGTTCCCCCACGTCTCCCGATAAAAATGATACCTCACTTGTGTGGGTAGGCCTAGCGGCCGTGACAGGAAACACCCCAAAACACAACGTGGACACATCCCATTTTTTGAAAGAAAACAGAGGTGTTTTTTGCAAAGTGCCTACCTGTAGATTTTGGCCTCTAGCTCAGCTGGCACCTAGGGAAGCCTACCAAACCTGTGCATTTTTTTAAACTAGAGACCTAGGGAAATCCAAGATGGAGTGACTTGTGGGGCTCTGACCAGGTTCTGTTACCCAGAATCCTTTGCAAACCTCAAATTTTGACTAAAAAAACAAATTTTCCTCACATTTCGGTGACAGAAAGTTCTGGAATCTGAGAGGAGCCACAAATGTCCTTCCACCCAGCGTTCCCCCACGTCTCCCGATAAAAATGATACCTCACTTGTGTGGGTAGGCCTAGCGGCCGTGACAGGAAACACCCCAAAGCACAACGTGGACACATCCCATTTTTTGAAAGAAAACAGAGGTGTTTTTTGCAAAGTGCCTACCTGTAGATTTTGGCCTCTAGCTCAGCTGGCACCTAGGGAAGCCTACCAAACCTGTGCATTTTTTTAAACTAGAGACCTAGGGAAATCCAAGATGGAGTGACTTGTGGGGCTCTGACCAGGTTCTGTTACCCAGAATCCTTTGCAAACCTCAGATTTTGGCTAATAAAACACATTTTCCTCACATTTCGGTGACAGAAAGTTCTGGAATCTGAAAGGAGCCACAAATTTCCTTCCACCCAGCGTTCCCCCAAGTCTCCCGATAAAAATGGTACCTCACTTGTGTGGGTAGGCCTAGCGCCCGCGACAGGAAGTGCCCCAAAGCACAACGTGGACACATCCCATTGTTTGAAAGAAAACAGAGCTGTTTTTTGCAAAGTGCCTACCTGTAGATTTTGGCCTCTAGCTCAGCCGGCACCTAGGGAAACCTACCAAACCTGTGCATTTTGGAAAACTAAAGACCTAGGGAAATCCAAGATGGGGTGACTTGTGGGGCTCTGACCAGGTTCTGTTACCCAGAATCCTTTGCAAACCTCAAAATTTGACTAAAAAAACACATTTTCCTCACATTTTGGAGACAGAAAGTTCAGGAATCTGAAAGGAGCAACAAATTTCCTTCCACACAGCGTTCCCCCACGTCTCCCGATAAAAATGATACCTCACTTGTGTGGGTAGGCCTAGCGCCCGCTACAGTAAACGCCCCAAAACACAACGTGGACACATCCCATTTTTTGAAAGAAAACAGAGCTGTTTTTTGCAAAGTGCCTACCTGTAGATTTTGGCCTCTAGCTCAGCCGGCACCTAGGGAAACCTACCAAACCTGTGCATTTTTGAAAACTAGAGACCTAGGGGAATCCAAGATGGGGTGACTTGTGGGGCTCTGACCAGGTTCTGTTACCCAGAATCCTATGCAAACCTCAAAATTTGGCTAAAAAAACACATTTTCCTCACATTTCGGTGACAGAAAGTTCTGGAATCTGAGAGGAGCCACAAATTTCCTTCCGCCCAGCGTTCCCCCACGTCTCCCGATAAAAATTATACCTCACTTGTGTGGGTAGGCCTAGCGCCCACGACAGGAAATGCCCCAAAGCGCAATGTGGACACATCACATTTTTTGACAGAGAACAGAGCTGTTTTTTGGAAAGTGCCTACCTGTAGATTTTGGCCTCTAGCTCAGCCGGCACCTAGGGAAACCTACCAAACCTGTGCGTTTTTGAAAACTAGAGACCTAGGGGAATCCAAGATGGGGTGACTTGTGGGGCTCTGACCAGGATCTGTTACCCAGAATCCTTTACAAACCTCAAAATTTCCCTAAAAAACACATTTTCCTCACATTTCGGTGACAGAAAGTTCTGGAATCTGAGAGGAGCCACAAATTTCCTTCCACCAAGCGTTCCCCCAAGTCTCGCGATAAACATTATACCTCACTTGTGTGGGTAGGCCTAGCGCCTGCGACAGGAAACGCCCCAAAACACAACGTGGACACATCCCATTTTTTTAAAGAAAACAGAGGTGTTTTTTGCAAAGTGCCTACCTGTAGATTTTGCCTCTAGCTCAGCCGGCACCTAGGGAAACATACCAAACCTGTCCTTTTTTGAAAACTAGAGACCTAGGGGAATCCAAGATGGGGTGACTTGTGGGGCTCTGACCAGGTTCTGTTACCCAGAATCCTTTGCAAACCTCAAAATTTGGCTAAAAAAACACATTTTCCTCACATTTCGGTGACAGAAAGTTCTGGAATCTGAGAGGAGCCACAAATTTCCTTCCACCCAGCGTTCCCCCACGTCTCCCGATAAAAATGATACCTCACTTGTGTGGGTACGCCTAGCGGCCGCAACAGAAAACACCCCAAAACACAACGTGGACACTACCCATTTTTTGAAAGAAAACATAGGTGTTTTTTGCAAAGTGCCTACCTGTAGATTTTGGCCTCTAGCTCAGCTGGCACCTAGGGAAACCTACCAAACCTGTGCATTTTTTGAAACTAGAGACCTAGGGAAATCCAAGATGGGGTGACTTGTGGGGCTCTGACCAGGTTCTGTTACCCAGAATCCTTTGCAAACCTCAAAATTTGACTAAAAAAACACATTTTCCTCACATTTTGGTGACAGAAAGTTCTGGAATCTGAAAGGAGCCACAAATTTCCTTCCACCCAGCGTTCCCCCAAGTCTCCCGATAAAAATGGTCCCTCACTTGTGTGGGTAGGCCTAGCGCCCATGACAGGAAATGCCCCAAAGCACAACGTGGACACATCCCATTTTTTGAAAGAAAACAGAGCTGTTTTTTGCAAAGTGCCTACCTGTAGATTTTGGCCTCTAGCTCAGCCGGCACCTAGGGAAACCTACCAAATCTGTGCATTTTTTAAAACTAGAGACCTAGGGGAATCCAAGATGGGGTGACTTGTGGGGCTCTGACCAGGTTCTGTTACCCAGAATCCTTTGCAAACCTCAGAATTTGGCTAAAAAAACACATTTTCCTCACATTTCGGTGACAGAAAGTTCTGGAATATGAGAGGAGCCACAAATTTACTTCCACCCAGCGTTCCCCCACGTCTCCCGATAAAAATGATACCTCTCTTGTGTGGGTAGGCCTAGCGCCCGCGACAGGAAACGCCCCAAAACGCAACGTGGACACATCACATTTTTTGAAAGAAAACAGAGATGTTTTTTGCATAGTGCCTACCTGTAGATTTTGGCCTCTAGCTCAGCCGGCACCTAGGGAAACCTACCAAAACTGTGCATTTTTGAAAACTAGAGACCTTGGGGAATCCAAGATGGGATGACTTGTGGGGCTCTGACCAGGTTCTGTTACCCAGAATCCTTTGCAAACCTCAAATTTTGACTAAAAAAACAAATTTTCCTCACATTTCGGTGACAGAAAGTTCTGAAATCTGAAAGGAGCCACAAATTTCCTTCCACCCAGCGTTCCCCCAAGTCTCCCGATAAAAATGGTACCTCACTTGTGTGGGTAGGCCTAGCGCCCGCGAAAGGAAGTGCCCCAAAGCACAACGTGGACACATCCCATTTTTTGAAAGAAAACAGAGCTGTTTTTTGCAAAGTGCCTCCCTGTAGATTTTGGCCTCTAGCTCAGCTGGCACCTAGGGAAACCTACCAAACCTGTGCATTTTTTAAAACTAGAGACCTAGGGAAATCCAAGATGGGGTGACTTGTAGGGCTCTGACCAGGTTCTGTTACCCAGAATGCTTTGCAAACCTCAAAATTTAACTAAAAAAACACATTTTCCTCACATTTTGGTGACAGAAAGTTCTGGAATCTGAAAGGAGCCACAAATTTCCTTCCACCCAGCGTTCCCCCAAGTCTCCCGATAAAAATGGTCCCTCACTTGTGTGGGTAGGCCTAGCGCCCGTGACAGGAAATGCCCTAAGCACAACGTGGACACATCCCGTTTTTTGAAAGAAAACAGAGCTGTTTTTTGCAAAGTGCCTACCTGTAGATTTTGGCCTCTAGCTCAGCCGGCACCTAGGGAAACCTACCAAATCTGTGCATTTTTGAAAACTAGAGACCTAGGGGAATCCAAGATGGGGTGACTTGTGGGGCTCTGACCAGGTTCTGTTACCCAGAATCCTTTGCAAACCTTAGAATTTGGCTAAAAAAACACATTTTCCTCACATTTCGGTGACAGAAAGTTCTGGAATCTGAGAGGAGCCACAAATTTACTTCCACCCAGCGTTCCCCCAAGTCTCCCGATAAAAATGATACCTCACTTGTGTGGGTAGGCCTAGCGCCCGCGACAGGAAACGCCCCAAAACGCAACGTGGACACATCACATTTTTTGAAAGAAAACAGAGATGTTTTTTGCAAAGTGCCTACCTGTAGATTTTGGCCTCTAGCTCAGCCGGCACCTAGGGAAACCCATCAAACCTGTGCATTTTTGAAAACTAGAGACCTAGGGGAATCCAAGATGGGGTGACTTGTGGGGCTCTGACCAGGTTCTCTTACCCAGAATCCTTTGCAAACCTCAAATTTTGACTAAAAAAACACATTTTCCTCACATTTCGGTGACAGAAAGTTCTAGAATCTGAGAGGAGCCACAAATTTCCTTCCACCCAGCGTTCCCCCACGTCTCCCGATAAAAATGATACCTCACTTGTGTGGGTAGGCCTAGCGGCCGTGACAGGAAACACCCCAAAACACAACGTGGACACATCCCATTTTTTGAAAGAAAACAGAGGTGTTTTTTGCAAAGTGCCTACCTGTAGATTTTGGCCTCTAGCTCAGCTGGCACCTATTGAAGCCTACCAAACCTGTGCATTTTTTTAAACTAGAGACCTAGGGAAATCCAAGATGGAGTGACTTGTGGGGCTCTGACCAGGTTCTGTTACCCAGAATCCTTTGCAAACCTCAAATTTTGACTAAAAAAACAAATTTTCCTCACATTTCGGTGACAGAAAGTTCTGGAATCTGAGAGGAGCCACAAATGTCCTTCCACCCAGCGTTCCCCCACGTCTCCCGATAAAAATGATACCTCACTTGTGTGGGTAGGCCTAGCGGCCGTGACAGGAAACACCCCAAAGCACAACGTGGACACATCCCATTTTTTGAAAGAAAACAGAGGTGTTTTTTGCAAAGTGCCTACCTGTAGATTTTGGCCTCTAGCTCAGCTGGCACCTAGGGAAGCCTACCAAACCTGTGCATTTTTTTAAACTAGAGACCTAGGGAAATCCAAGATGGAGTGACTTGTGGGGCTCTGACCAGGTTCTGTTACCCAGAATCCTTTGCAAACCTCAGATTTTGGCTAAAAAAACACATTTTCCTCACATTTCGGTGACAGAAAGTTCTGGAATCTGAAAGGAGCCACAAATTTCCTTCCACCCAGCGTTCCCCCAAGTCTCCCAATAAAAATGGTACCTCACTTGTGTGGGTAGGCCTAGCGCCCGCGACAGGAAGTGCCCCAAAGCACAACGTGGACACATCCCATTGTTTGAAAGAAAACAGAGCTGTTTTTTGCAAAGTGCCTACCTGTAGATTTTGGCCTCTAGCTCAGCCGGCACCTAGGGAAACCTACCAAACCTGTGCATTTTTGAAAACTAAAGACCTAGGGAAATCCAAGATGGGGTGACTTGTGGGGCTCTGACCAGGTTCTGTTACCCAGAATCCTTTGCAAACCTCAAAATTTGACTAAAAAAACACATTTTCCTCACATTTTGGAGACAGAAAGTTCAGGAATCTGAAAGGAGCAACAAATTTCCTTCCACACAGCGTTCCCCCACGTCTCCCGATAAAAATGATACCTCACTTGTGTGGGTAGGCCTAGCGCCCGCTACAGTAAACGCCCCAAAACACAACGTGGACACATCCCATTTTTTGAAAGAAAACAGAGCTGTTTTTTGCAAAGTGCCTACCTGTAGATTTTGGCCTCTAGCTCAGCCGGCACCTAGGGAAACCTACCAAACCTGTGCATTTTTGAAAACTAGAGACCTAGGGGAATCCAAGATGGGGTGACTTGTGGGGCTCTGACCAGGTTCTGTTACCCAGAATCCTATGCAAACCTCAAAATTTGGCTAAAAAAACACATTTTCCTCACATTTCGGTGACAGAAAGTTCTGGAATCTGAGAGGAGCCACAAATTTCCTTCTGCCCAGCGTTCCCCCACGTCTCCCGATAAAAATTATACCTCACTTGTGTGGGTAGGCCTAGCGCCCACGACAGGAAATGCCCCAAAGCGCAATGTGGACACATCACATTTTTTGACAGAGAACAGAGCTGTTTTTTGGAAAGTGCCTACCTGTAGATTTTGGCCTCTAGCTCAGCCGGCACCTAGGGAAACCTACCAAACCTGTGCGTTTTTGAAAACTAGAGACCTAGGGGAATCCAAGATGGGGTGACTTGTGGGGCTCTGACCAGGATCTGTTACCCAGAATCCTTTACAAACCTCAAAATTTCCCTAAAAAACACATTTTCCTCACATTTCGGTGACAGAAAGTTCTGGAATCTGAGAGGAGCCACAAATTTCCTTCCACCAAGCGTTCCCCCAAGTCTCGCGATAAACATTATACCTCACTTGTGTGGGTAAGCCTAGCGCCTGCGACAGGAAACGCCCCAAAACACAACGTGGACACATCCCATTTTTTTAAAGAAAACAGAGGTGTTTTTTGCAAAGTGCCTACCTGTAGATTTTGCCTCTAGCTCAGCCGGCACCTAGGGAAACCTACCAAACCTGTCCTTTTTTGAAAACTAGAGACCTAGGGGAATCCAAGATGGGGTGACTTGTGGGGCTCTGACCAGGTTCTGTTACCCAGAATCCTTTGCAAACCTCAAAATTTGGCTAAAAAAACACATTTTCCTCACATTTCGGTGACAGAAAGTTCTGGAATCTGAGAGGAGCCACAAATTTCCTTCCACCCAGCGTTCCCCCACGTCTCCCGATAAAAATGATACCTCACTTGTGTGGGTACGCCTAGCGGCCGCAACAGAAAACACCCCAAAACACAACGTGGACACTACCCATTTTTTGAAAGAAAACATAGGTGTTTTTTGCAAAGTGCCTACCTGTAGATTTTGGCCTCTAGCTCAGCTGGCACCTAGGGAAACCTACCAAACCTGTGCATTTTTTGAAACTAGAGACCTAGGGAAATCCAAGATGGGGTGACTTGTGGGGCTCTGACCAGGTTCTGTTACCCAGAATCCTTTGCAAACCTCAAAATTTGACTAAAAAAACACATTTTCCTCACATTTTGGTGACAGAAAGTTCTGGAATCTGAAAGGAGCCACAAATTTCCTTCCACCCAGCGTTCCCCCAAGTCTCCCGATAAAAATGGTCCCTCACTTGTGTGGGTAGGCCTAGCGCCCGTGACAGGAAATGCCCCAAAGCACAACGTGGACACATCCCATTTTTTGAAAGAAAACAGAGCTGTTTTTTGCAAAGTGCCTACCTGTAGATTTTGGCCTCTAGCTCAGCCGGCACCTAGGGAAACCTACCAAATCTGTGCATTTTTTAAAACTAGAGACCTAGGGGAATCCAAGATGGGGTGACTTGTGGGGCTCTGACCAGGTTCTGTTACCCAGAATCCTTTGCAAACCTCAGAATTTGGCTAAAAAAACACATTTTCCTCACATTTCGGTGACAGAAAGTTCTGGAATCTGAGAGGAGCCACAAATTTACTTCCACCCAGCGTTCCCCCAAGTCTCCGGATAAAAATGATACCTCACTTGTGTGGGTAGGCCTAGCGCCCGCGACAGGAAACGCCCCAAAACGCAACGTGGACACATCACATTTTTTGAAAGAAAACAGAGATGTTTTTTGCATAGTGCCTACCTGTAGATTTTGGCCTCTAGCTCAGCCGGCACCTAGGGAAACCTACCAAACCTGTGCATTTTTGAAAACTAGAGACCTTGGGGAATCCAAGATGGGATGACTTGTGGGGCTCTGACCAGGTTCTGTTACCCAGAATCCTTTGCAAACCTCAAATTTTGACTAAAAAAACAAATTTTCCTCACATTTCGGTGACAGAAAGTTCTGAAATCTGAAAGGAGCCACAAATTGCCTTCCACCCAGCGTTCCCCCAAGTCTCCCGATAAAAATGGTACCTCACTTGTGTGGGTAGGCCTAGCGCCCGCGAAAGAAAGTGCCCCAAAGCACAACGTGGACACATCCCATTTTTTGAAAGAAAACAGAGCTGTTTTTTGCAAAGTGCCTACCTGTAGATTTTGGCCTCTAGCTCAGCTGGCACCTAGGGAAACCTACCAAACCTGTGCATTTTTTAAAACTAGAGACCTAGGGAAATCCAAGATGGGGTGACTTGTGGGGCTCTGACCAGGTTCTGTTACCCAGAATGCTTTGCAAACCTCAAAATTTAACTACAAAAACACATTTTCCTCACATTTTGGTGACAGAAAGTTCTGGAATCTGAAAGGAGCCACAAATTTCCTTCCACCCACCGTTCCCCCAAGTCTCCCGATAAAAATGGTCCCTCACTTGTGTGGGTAGGCCTAGCGCCCGTGACAGGAAATGCCCTAAGCACAACGTGGACACATCCCATTTTTTGAAAGAAAACAGAGCTGTTTTTTGCAAAGTGCCTACCTGTAGATTTTGGCCTCTAGCTCAGCCGGCACCTAGTAAAACCTACCAAATCTGTGCATTTTTGAAAAATAGAGACCTAGGGGAATCCAAGATGGGGTGACTTGTGGGGCTCTGACCAGGTTCTGTTACCCAGAATCCTTTGCAAACCTCAGAATTTGGCTAAAAAAACACATTTTCCTCACATTTCGGTGACAGAAAGTTCTGGAATCTGAGAGGAGCCACAAATTTACTTCCACCCAGCGTTCCCCCAAGTCTCCCGATAAAAATGATACCTCACTTGTGTGGGTAGGCCTAGCGCCCGTGACAGGAAACGCCCCAAAACGCAACGTGGACACATCACATTTTTTGAAAGAAAACAGAGATGTTTTTTGCAAAGTGCCTACCTGTAGATTTTGGCCTCTAGCTCAGCTGGCACCTAGGGAAGCCTACCAAACCTGTGCATTTTTTTAAACTAGAGACCTAGGGAAATCCAAGATGGAGTGACTTGTGTGGCTCTGACCAGGATCGGTTACCCAGAATCCTTTGCAAACATCAAAATTTCCCTAAAAAACACATTTTCCTCACATTTCGGTGACAGAAAGTTCTGGAATCTGAGAGGAGCCACAAATTTCCTTCCACCAAGCGTTCCCCCAAGTCTCGCGATAAAAATTATACCTCACTTGTGTGGGTAGGCCTAGCGCCTGCGACAGGAAACGCCCCAAAACACAACGTGGACACATCCCATTTTTTTAAAGAAAACAGAGGTGTTTTTTGCAAAGTGCCTACCTGTAGATTTTGCCTCTAGCTCAGCCGGCACCTAGGGAAACCTACCAAACCTGTCCTTTTTTGAAAACTAGAGACCTAGGGGAATCCAAGATGGGGTGACTTGTGGGGCTCTGACCAGGTTCTGTTACCCAGAATCCTTTGCAAACCTCAAAATTTGGCTAAAAAAACACATTTTCCTCACATTTCGGTGACAGAAAGTTCTGGAATCTGAGAGGAGCCACAAATTTCCTTCCACCCAGCGTTCCCCCACGTCTCCCGATAAAAATGATACCTCACTTGTGTGGGTACGCCTAGCGGCCGCAACAGAAAACACCCCAAAACACAACGTGGACACAACCCATTTTTTGAAAGAAAACATAGGTGTTTTTTGCAAAGTGCCTACCTGTAGATTTTGGCCTCTAGCTCAGCTGGCACCTAGGGAAACCTACCAAACCTGTGCATTTTTTGAAACTAGAGACCTAAGGAAATCCAAGATGGGGTGACTTGTGGGGCTCTGACCAGGTTCTGTTACCCAGAATCCTTTGCAAACCTCAAAATTTGACTAAAAAAACACATTTTCCTCACATTTTGGTGACAGAAAGTTCTGGAATCTGAAAGGAGCCACAAATTTCCTTCCACCCAGCGTTCCCCCAAGTCTCCCGATAAAAATGGTCCCTCACTTGTGTGGGTAGGCCTAGCGCCCGTGACAGGAAATGCCCTAAGCACAACGTGGACACATCCCATTTTTTGAAAGAAAACAGAGCTGTTTTTTGCAAAGTGCCTACCTGTAGATTTTGGCCTCTAGCTCAGCCGGCACCTAGGGAAACCTACCAAATCTGTGCATTTTTGAAAACTAGAGACCTAGGGGAATCCAAGATGGGGTGACTTGTGGGGCTCTGACCAGGTTCTGTTACCCAGAATCCTTTGCAAACCTCAGAATTTGGCTAAAAAAACACATTTTCCTCACATTTCGGTGACAGAAAGTTCTGGAATCTGAGAGGAGCCACAAATTTACTTCCACCCAGCGTTCCCCCAAGTCTCCCGATAAAAATGATACCTCACTTGTGTGGGTAGGCCTAGCGCCCGCGACAGGAAACGCCCCAAAATGCAACGTGGACACATCAAATTTTTTGAAAGAAAACAGAGATGTTTTTTGCAAAGTGCCTACCTGTAGATTTTGGCCTCTAGCTCAGCCGGCACCTAGGGAAACCTATCAAACCTGTGCATTTTTGAAAACTAGGGACCTAGGGGAATCCAAGATGGGGTGACTTGTGGGGCTCTGACCAGGTTCTCTTACCCAGAATCCTTTGCAAACCTCAAATTTTGACTAAAAAAACACATTTTCCTCACATTTCGGTGACAGAAAGTTCTGGAATCTGAGAGGAGCCACAAATTTCCTTCCACCCAGCGTTCCCCCACGTCTCCCGATAAAAATGGTCCCTCACTTGTGTGGGTAGGCCTAGCGCCCGTGACAGGAAATGCCCTAAGCACAACGTGGACACATCCCATTTTTTGAAAGAAAACAGAGCTGTTTTTTGCAAAGTGCCTACCTGTAGATTTTGGCCTCTAGCTCAGCCGGCACCTAGTAAAACCTACCAAATCTGTGCATTTTTGAAAAATAGAGACCTAGGGGAATCCAAGATGGGGTGACTTGTGGGGCTCTGACCAGGTTCTGTTACCCAGAATCCTTTGCAAACCTCAGAATTTGGCTAAAAAAACACATTTTCCTCACATTTCGGTGACAGAAAGTTCTGGAATCTGAGAGGAGCCACAAATTTACTTCCACCCAGCGTTCCCCCAAGTCTCCCGATAAAAATGATACCTCACTTGTGTGGGTAGGCCTAGCGCCCGTGACAGGAAACGCCCCAAAACGCAACGTGGACACATCACATTTTTTGAAAGAAAACAGAGATGTTTTTTGCAAAGTGCCTACCTGTAGATTTTGGCCTCTAGCTCAGCTGGCACCTAGGGAAGCCTACCAAACCTGTGCATTTTTTTAAACTAGAGACCTAGGGAAATCCAAGATGGAGTGACTTGTGTGGCTCTGACCAGGATCGGTTACCCAGAATCCTTTGCAAACATCAAAATTTCCCTAAAAAACACATTTTCCTCACATTTCGGTGACAGAAAGTTCTGGAATCTGAGAGGAGCCACAAATTTCCTTCCACCAAGCGTTCCCCCAAGTCTCGCGATAAAAATTATACCTCACTTGTGTGGGTAGGCCTAGCGCCTGCGACAGGAAACGCCCCAAAACACAACGTGGACACATCCCATTTTTTTAAAGAAAACAGAGGTGTTTTTTGCAAAGTGCCTACCTGTAGATTTTGCCTCTAGCTCAGCCGGCACCTAGGGAAACCTACCAAACCTGTCCTTTTTTGAAAACTAGAGACCTAGGGGAATCCAAGATGGGGTGACTTGTGGGGCTCTGACCAGGTTCTGTTACCCAGAATCCTTTGCAAACCTCAAAATTTGGCTAAAAAAACACATTTTCCTCACATTTCGGTGACAGAAAGTTCTGGAATCTGAGAGGAGCCACAAATTTCCTTCCACCCAGCGTTCCCCCACGTCTCCCGATAAAAATGATACCTCACTTGTGTGGGTACGCCTAGCGGCCGCAACAGAAAACACCCCAAAACACAACGTGGACACAACCCATTTTTTGAAAGAAAACATAGGTGTTTTTTGCAAAGTGCCTACCTGTAGATTTTGGCCTCTAGCTCAGCTGGCACCTAGGGAAACCTACCAAACCTGTGCATTTTTTGAAACTAGAGACCTAAGGAAATCCAAGATGGGGTGACTTGTGGGGCTCTGACCAGGTTCTGTTACCCAGAATCCTTTGCAAACCTCAAAATTTGACTAAAAAAACACATTTTCCTCACATTTTGGTGACAGAAAGTTCTGGAATCTGAAAGGAGCCACAAATTTCCTTCCACCCAGCGTTCCCCCAAGTCTCCCGATAAAAATGGTCCCTCACTTGTGTGGGTAGGCCTAGCGCCCGTGACAGGAAATGCCCTAAGCACAACGTGGACACATCCCATTTTTTGAAAGAAAACAGAGCTGTTTTTTGCAAAGTGCCTACCTGTAGATTTTGGCCTCTAGCTCAGCCGGCACCTAGGGAAACCTACCAAATCTGTGCATTTTTGAAAACTAGAGACCTAGGGGAATCCAAGATGGGGTGACTTGTGGGGCTCTGACCAGGTTCTGTTACCCAGAATCCTTTGCAAACCTCAGAATTTGGCTAAAAAAACACATTTTCCTCACATTTCGGTGACAGAAAGTTCTGGAATCTGAGAGGAGCCACAAATTTACTTCCACCCAGCGTTCCCCCAAGTCTCCCGATAAAAATGATACCTCACTTGTGTGGGTAGGCCTAGCGCCCGCGACAGGAAACGCCCCAAAATGCAACGTGGACACATCAAATTTTTTGAAAGAAAACAGAGATGTTTTTTGCAAAGTGCCTACCTGTAGATTTTGGCCTCTAGCTCAGCCGGCACCTAGGGAAACCTATCAAACCTGTGCATTTTTGAAAACTAGGGACCTAGGGGAATCCAAGATGGGGTGACTTGTGGGGCTCTGACCAGGTTCTCTTACCCAGAATCCTTTGCAAACCTCAAATTTTGACTAAAAAAACACATTTTCCTCACATTTCGGTGACAGAAAGTTCTGGAATCTGAGAGGAGCCACAAATTTCCTTCCACCCAGCGTTCCCCCACGTCTCCCGATAAAAATGATACCTCACTTGTGTGGGTAGGCCTAGCGGCCGTGACAGGAAACACCCCAAAACACAACGTGGACACATCCCATTTTTTGAAAGAAAACAGAGCTGTTTTTTGCAAAGTGCCTACCTGTAGATTTTGGCCTCTAGCTCAGCCGGCACCTAGGGAAACCTACCAAACCTGTGCATTTTTGAAAACTAGAGACCTAGGGGAATCCAAGATGGGGTGACTTGTGGGGCTCTGACCAGGTTCTGTTACCCAGAATACTATGCAAACCTCAAAATTTGGCTAAAAAAACACATTTTTCTCACATTTCGGTGACAGAAGGTTCTGGAATCTGAGAGGAGCCACAAATTTCCTTCCACCCAGCGTTCCCCCACGTCTCCCGATAAAAATTATACCTCACTTGTGTGGGTAGGCCTAGCGCCCACGACAGGAAATGCCCCAAAGCGCAATGTGGACACATCACATTTTTTGACAGAGAACAGAGCTGTTTTTTGGAAAGTGCCTACCTGTAGATTTTGGCCTCTAGCTCAGCCGGCACCTAGGGAAACCTACCAAACCTGTGCGTTTTTGAAAACTAGAGACCTAGGGGAATCCAAGATGGGGTGACTTGTGGGGCTCTGACCAGGATCTGTTACCCAGAATCCTTTGCAAACCTCAAAATTTCCCTAAAAAACACATTTTCCTCACATTTCGGTGACAGAAAGTTCTGGAATCTGAGAGGAGCCACAAATTTCCTTCCACCAAGCGTTCCCCCAAGTCTCGCGATAAAAATTATACCTCACTTGTGTGGGTAGGCCTAGCGCCTGCGACAGGAAACGCCCCAAAACACAACGTGGACACATCCCATTTTTTTAAAGAAAACAGAGGTGTTTTTTGCAAAGTGCCTACCTGTAGATTTTGCCTCTAGCTCAGCCGGCACCTAGGGAAACCTACCAAACCTGTCCTTTTTTGAAAACTAGAGACCTAGGGGAATCCAAGATGGGGTGACTTGTGGGGCTCTGACCAGGTTCTGTTACCCAGAATCCTTTGCAAACCTCAAAATTTGGCTAAAAAAACACATTTTCCTCACATTTCGGTGACAGAAAGTTCTGGAATCTGAGAGGAGCCACAAATTTCCTTCCACCCAGCGTTCCCCCACGTCTCCCGATAAAAATGATACCTCACTTGTGTGGGTACGCCTAGCGGCCGCAACAGAAAACACCCCAAAACACAACGTGGACACAACCCATTTTTTGAAAGAAAACATAGGTGTTTTTTGCAAAGTGCCTACCTGTAGATTTTGGCCTCTAGCTCAGCTGGCACCTAGGGAAACCTACCAAACCTGTGCATTTTTTGAAACTAGAGACCTAGGGAAATCCAAGATGGGGTGACTTGTGGGGCTCTGACCAGGTTCTGTTACCCAGAATCCTTTGCAAACCTCAAAATTTGACTAAAAAAACACATTTTCCTCACATTTTGGTGACAGAAAGTTCTGGAATCTGAAAGGAGCCACAAATTTCCTTCCACCCAGCGTTCCCCCAAGTCTCCCGATAAAAATGGTCCCTCACTTGTGTGGGTAGGCCTAGCGCCCGTGACAGGAAATGCCCCAAAGCACAACGTGGACACATCCCATTTTTTAAAAGAAAACAGAGCTGTTTTTTGCAAAGTGCCTACCTGTAGAATTTGGCCTCTAGCTCAGCCGGCACCTAGGGAAACCTACCAAATCTGTGCATTTTTTAAAACTAGAGACCTAGGGGAATCCAAGATGGGGTGACTTGTGGGGCTCTGACCAGGTTCTGTTACCCAGAATCCTTTGCAAACCTCAGAATTTGGCTAAAAAAACACATTTTCCTCACATTTCGGTGACAGAAAGTTCTGGAATCTGAGAGGAGCCACAAATTTACTTCCACCCAGCGTTCCCCCAAGTCTCCGGATAAAAATGATACCTCACTTGTGTGGGTAGGCCTAGCGCCCGCGACAGGAAACGCCCCAAAACGCAACGTGGACACATCACATTTTTTTAAAGAAAACAGAGATGTTTTTTGCATAGTGCCTACCTGTAGATTTTGGCCTCTAGCTCAGCCTGCACCTAGGGAAACCTACCAAACCTGTGCATTTTTGAAAACTAGAGACCTTGGGGAATCCAAGATGGGATGACTTGTGGGGCTCTGACCAGGTTCTGTTACCCAGAATCCTTTGCAAACCTCAAATTTTGACTAAAAAAAAAATTTTCCTCACATTTCGGTGACAGAAAGTTCTGAAATCTGAAAGGAGCCACAAATTGCCTTCCACCCAGCGTTCCCCCAAGTCTCCCGATAAAAATGGTACCTCACTTGTGTGGGTAGGCCTAGCGCCCGCGAAAGGAAGTGCCCCAAAGCACAACGTGGACACATCCCATTTTTTGAAAGAAAACAGAGCTGTTTTTTGCAAAGTGCCTACCTGTAGATTTTGGCCTCTAGCTCAGCTGGCACCTAGGGAAACCTACCAAACCTGTGCATTTTTTAAAACTAGAGACCTAGGGAAATCCAAGATGGGGTGACTTGTGGGGCTCTGACCAGGTTCTGTTACCCAGAATGCTTTGCAAACCTCAAAATTTAACTACAAAAACACATTTTCCTCACATTTTGGTGACAGAAAGTTCTGGAATCTGAAAGGAGCCACAAATTTCCTTCCACCCACCGTTCCCCCAAGTCTCCCGATAAAAATGGTCCCTCACTTGTGTGGGTAGGCCTAGCGCCCGTGACAGGAAATGCCCTAAGCACAACGTGGACACATCCCATTTTTTGAAAGAAAACAGAGCTGTTTTTTGCAAAGTGCCTACCTGTAGATTTTGGCCTCTAGCTCAGCCGGCACCTAGGGAAACCTACCAAATCTGTGCATTTTTGAAAACTAGAGACCTAGGGGAATCCAAGATGGGGTGACTTGTGGGGCTCTGACCAGGTTCTGTTACCCAGAATCCTTTGCAAACCTCAGAATTTGGCTAAAAAAACACATTTTCCTCACATTTCGGTGACAGAAAGTTCTGGAATCTGAGAGGAGCCACAAATTTACTTCCACCCAGCGTTCCCCCAAGTCTCCCGATAAAAATGATACCTCACTTGTGTGGGTAGGCCTAGCGCCCGCGACAGGAAACGCCCCAAAACGCAACGTGGACACATCACATTTTTTTAAAGAAAACAGAGATGTTTTTTGCAAAGTGCCTACCTGTAGATTTTGACCTCTAGCTCAGCTGGCACCTAGGGAAGCCTACCAAACCTGTGCATTTTTTTAAACTAGAGACCTAGGGAAATCCAAGATGGAGTGACTTGTGGGGCTCTGACCAGGATCTGTTACCCAGAATCCTTTGCAAACCTCAAAATTTCCCTAAAAAACACATTTTCCTCACATTTCGGTGACAGAAAGTTCTGGAATCTGAGAGGAGCCACAAATTTCCTTCCACCAAGCGTTCCCCCAAGTCTCGCGATAAAAATTATACCTCACTTGTGTGGGTAGGCCTAGCGCCTGCGACAGGAAACGCCCCAAAACACAACGTGGACACATCCCATTTTTTTAAAGAAAACAGAGGTGTTTTTTGCAAAGTGCCTACCTGTAGATTTTGCCTCTAGCTCAGCCGGCACCTAGGGAAACCTACCAAACCTGTCCTTTTTTGAAAACTAGAGACCTAGGGGAATCCAAGATGGGGTGACTTGTGGGGCTCTCACCAGGTTCTGTTACCCAGAATCCTTTGCAAACCTCAAAATTTGGCTAAAAAAACACATTTTCCTCACATTTCGGTGACAGAAAGTTCTGGAATCTGAGAGGAGCCACAAATTTCCTTCCACCCAGCGTTCCCCCACGTCTCCCGATAAAAATGATACCTCACTTGTGTGGGTACGCCTAGCGGCCGCAACAAAAAACACCCCAAAACACAACGTGGACACAACCCATTTTTTGAAAGAAAACATAGGTGTTTTTTGCAAAGTGCCTACCTGTAGATTTTGGCCTCTAGCTCAGCTGGCACCTAGGGAAACCTACCAAACCTGTGCATTTTTTGAAACTAGAGACCTAGGGAAATCCAAGATGGGGTGACTTGTGGGGCTCTGACCAGGTTCTGTTACCCAGAATCCTTTGCAAACCTCAAAATTTGACTAAAAAAACACATTTTCCTCACATTTTGGTGACAGAAAGTTCTGGAATCTGAAAGGAGCCACAAATTTCCTTCCACCCAGCGTTCCCCCAAGTCTCCCGATAAAAATGGTCCCTCACTTGTGTTGGTAGGCCTAGCGCCCGTGACAGGAAATGCCCTAAGCACAACGTGGACACATCCCATTTTTTGAAAGAAAACAGAGCTGTTTTTTGCAAAGTGCCTACCTGTAGATTTTGGCCTCTAGCTCAGCCGGCACCTAGGGAAACCTACCAAATCTGTGCATTTTTGAAAACTAGAGACCTAGGGGAATCCAAGATGGGGTGACTTGTGGGGCTCTGACCAGGTTCTGTTACCCAGAATCCTTTGCAAACCTCAAATTTTGACTAAAAAAACACATTTTCCTCACATTTCGGTGACAGAAAGTTCTGGAATCTGAGAGGAGCCACAAATTTCCTTCCACCCAGCGTTCCCCCACGTCTCCCGATAAAAATGATACCTCACTTCTGTGGGTAGGCCTAGCGGCCGTGACAGGAAACACCCCAAAACACAACGTGGACACATCCCATTTTTTGAAAGAAAACAGAGGTGTTTTTTGCAAAGTGCCTACCTGTAGATTTTGGCCTCTAGCTCAGCTGGCACCTAGGGAAGCCTACCAAACCTGTGCATTTTTTTAAACTAGAGACCTAGGGAAATCCAAGATGGAGTGACTTGTGGGGCTCTGACCAGGTTCTGTTACCCAGAATCCTTTGCAAACCTCAAATTTTGACTAAAAAAACACATTTTCCTCACATTTCGGTGACAGAAAGTTCTGGAATCTGAGAGGAGCCACAAATTTCCTTCCACCCAGCGTTCCCCCACATGTCCCGATAAAAATGATACCTCACTTCTGTGGGTAGGCCTAGCGGCCGTGACAGGAAACACCCCAAAACACAACGTGGACACATCCCATTTTTTGAAAGAAAACAGAGGTGTTTTTTGCAAAGTGCCTACCTGTAGATTTTGGCCTCTAGCTCAGCTGGCACCTAGGGAAGCCTACCAAACCTGTGCATTTTTTTAAACTAGAGACCTAGGGAAATCCAAGATGGAGTGACTTGTGGGGCTCTGACCAGGTTCTGTTACCCAGAATCCTTTGCAAACCTCAGATTTTGGCTAAAAAAACACATTTTCCTCACATTTCGGTGACAGAAAGTTCTGGAATCTGAAAGGAGCCACAAATTTCCTTCCACCCAGCGTTCCCCCAAGTCTCCCGATAAAAATGGTACCTCACTTGTGTGGGTTGGCCTAGCGCCCGCGACAGGAAGTGCCCCAAAGCACAACGTGGACACATCCCATTGTTTGAAAGAAAACAGAGCTGTTTTTTGCAAAGTGCCTACCTGTAGATTTTGGCCTCTAGCTCAGCCGGCACCTAGGGAAACCTACCAAATCTGTGCATTTTTAAAAACTAGAGACCTAGGGGAATCCAAGATGGGATGACTTGTGGGGCTCCGACCAGGTTCTGTTACCCAGAATCCTTTGCAAACCTCAAATTTTGACTAAAAAAAAAATGTTCCTCACATTTCGGTGACAGAAAGTTCTGGAATCTGAGAGGAGCCACAAATTTCCTTCCACCCAGCGTTCCCCCACGTCTCCCGAGAAAAATTACACCTCACTTGTGTGGGTAGGCCTAGCGCCCACGACAGGAAATGCCCCAAAGCGCAATGTGGACACATCACATTTTTTGACAGAGAACAGAGCTGTTTTTTGGAAAGTGCCTACCATAGATTTTGGCCTCTAGCTCAGCCGGCACCTAGGGAAACCTACCAAACCTGTGCGTTTTTGAAAACTAGAGACCTAGGGGAATCCAAGATGGGGTGACTTGTGGGGCTCTGACCAGGATCTGTTACCCAGAATCCTTTGCAAACCTCAAAATTTCCCTAAAAAACAAATTTTCCTCACATTTCGGTGACAGAAAGTTCTGGAATCTGAGAGGAGCCACAAATTTCCTTCCACCAAGCGTTCCCCCAAGTCTCGCGATAAAAATTATACCTCACTTGTGTGGGTAGGCCTAGCGCCTGCGACAGGAAACGCCCCAAAACACAACGTGGACACATCCCATTTTTTTAAAGAAAACAGAGGTGTTTTTTGCAAAGTGCCTACCTGTAGATTTTGCCTCTAGCTCAGCCGGCACCTAGGGAAACCTACCAAACCTGTCCTTTTTTGAAAACTAGAGACCTAGGGGAATCCAAGATGGGGTGACTTGTGGGGCTCTGACCAGGTTCTGTTACCCAGAATCCTTTGCAAACCTCAAAATTTGGCTAAAAAAACACATTTTCCTCACATTTCGGTGACAGAAAGTTCTGGAATCTGAGAGGAGCCACAAATTTCCTTCCACCCAGCGTTCCCCCACGTCTCCCGATAAAAATGATACCTCTCTTCTGTGGGTACGCCTAGCGGCCGCAACAGAAAACACCCCAAAACACAACGTGGACACAACCCATTTTTTGAAAGAAAACATAGGTGTTTTTTGCAAAGTACCTACCTGTAGATTTTGGCCTCTAGCTCAGCTGGCACCTAGGGAAACCTACCAAACCTGTGCATTTTTTGAAACTAGAGACCTAGGGAAATCCAAGATGGGGTGACTTGTGGGGCTCTGACCAGGTTCTGTTACCCAGAATCCTTTGCAAACCTCAAAATTTGACTAAAAAAACACATTTTCCTCACATTTCGGTGACAGAAAGTTCTGGAATCTGAAAGGAGCCACAAATTTCCTTCCACCCAGCGTTCCCCCAAGTCTCCCGATAAAAATGGTACCTCACTTGTGTGGGTTGGCCTAGCGCCCGCGACAGGAAGTGCCCCAAAGCACAACGTGGACACATCCCATTGTTTGAAAGAAAACAGAGCTGTTTTTTGCAAAGTGCCTACCTGTAGATTTTGGCCTCTAGCTCAGCCGGCACCTAGGGAAACCTACCAAATCTGTGCATTTTTAAAAACTAGAGACCTAGGGGAATCCAAGATGGGATGACTTGTGGGGCTCCGACCAGGTTCTGTTACCCAGAATCCTTTGCAAACCTCAAATTTTGACTAAAAAAAAAATGTTCCTCACATTTCGGTGACAGAAAGTTCTGGAATCTGAGAGGAGCCACAAATTTCCTTCCACCCAGCGTTCCCCCACGTCTCCCGAGAAAAATTACACCTCACTTGTGTGGGTAGGCCTAGCGCCCACGACAGGAAATGCCCCAAAGCGCAATGTGGACACATCACATTTTTTGACAGAGAACAGAGCTGTTTTTTGGAAAGTGCCTACCTGTAGATTTTGGCCTCTAGCTCAGCCGGCACCTAGGGAAACCTACCAAACCTGTGCGTTTTTGAAAACTAGAGACCTAGGGGAATCCAAGATGGGGTGACTTGTGGGGCTCTGACCAGGATCTGTTACCCAGAATCCTTTGCAAACCTCAAAATTTCCCTAAAAAACAAATTTTCCTCACATTTCGGTGACAGAAAGTTCTGGAATCTGAGAGGAGCCACAAATTTCCTTCCACCAAGCGTTCCCCCAAGTCTCGCGATAAAAATTATACCTCACTTGTGTGGGTAGGCCTAGCGCCTGCGACAGGAAACGCCCCAAAACACAACGTGGACACATCCCATTTTTTTAAAGAAAACAGAGGTGTTTTTTGCAAAGTGCCTACCTGTAGATTTTGCCTCTAGCTCAGCCGGCACCTAGGGAAACCTACCAAACCTGTCCTTTTTTGAAAACTAGAGACCTAGGGGAATCCAAGATGGGGTGACTTGTGGGGCTCTGACCAGGTTCTGTTACCCAGAATCCTTTGCAAACCTCAAAATTTGGCTAAAAAAACACATTTTCCTCACATTTCGGTGACAGAAAGTTCTGGAATCTGAGAGGAGCCACAAATTTCCTTCCACCCAGCGTTCCCCCACGTCTCCCGATAAAAATGATACCTCTCTTCTGTGGGTACGCCTAGCGGCCGCAACAGAAAACACCCCAAAACACAACGTGGACACAACCCATTTTTTGAAAGAAAACATAGGTGTTTTTTGCAAAGTACCTACCTGTAGATTTTGGCCTCTAGCTCAGCTGGCACCTAGGGAAACCTACCAAACCTGTGCATTTTTTGAAACTAGAGACCTAGGGAAATCCAAGATGGGGTGACTTGTGGGGCTCTGACCAGGTTCTGTTACCCAGAATCCTTTGCAAACCTCAAAATTTGACTAAAAAAACACATTTTCCTCACATTTCGGTGACAGAAAGTTCTGGAATCTGAGAGGAGCCACAAATTTACTTCCACCCAGCGTTCCCCCAAGTCTCCGGATAAAAATGATACCTCACTTGTGTGGGTAGGCCTAGCGCCCGCGACAGGAAACGCCCCAAAACGCAACGTGGACACATCACATTTTTTGAAAGAAAACAGAGATGTTTTTTGCATAGTGCCTACCTGTAGATTTTGGCCTCTAGCTCAGCCGGCACCTAGGGAAACCTACCAAACCTGTGCATTTTTGAAAACTAGATACCTAGGGGAATCCAAGATGGGGTGACTTGTGGGGCTCTGACCAGGTTCTGTTACCCAGAATCCTTTGCAAACCTCAAAATTTGGCAAAAAAAACACATTTTCCTCACATTTCGGTGACAGAAAGTTCTGGAATCTGAGAGGAGCCACAAATTTACTTCCACCCAGCGTTCCCCCACGTCTCCCGATAAAAATGATACCTCACTTGTGTGGGTAGGCCTAGCGCCCGCGACAGGAAACGCCCCAAAACGCAACGTGGACACATCACATTTTTTGAAAGAAAACAGAGATGTTTTTTGCATAGTGCCTACCTGTAGATTTTGGCCTCTAGCTCAGCCGGCACCTAGGGAAACCTACCAAACCTGTGCATTTTTGAAAACTAGAGACCTTGGGGAATCCAAGATGGGATGACTTGTGGGGCTCTGACCAGGTTCTGTTACCCAGAATCCTTTGCAAACCTCAAATTTTGACTAAAAAAACAAATTTTCCTCACATTTCGGTGACAGAAAGTTCTGAAATCTGAAAGGAGCCACAAATTGCCTTCCACCCAGCGTTCCCCCAAGTCTCCCGATAAAAATGGTACCTCACTTGTGTGGGTAGGCCTAGCGCCCGCGAAAGGAAGTGCCCCAAAGCACAACGTGGACACATCCCATTTTTTGAAAGAAAACAGAGCTGTTTTTTGCAAAGTGCCTACCTGTAGATTTTGGCCTCTAGCTCAGCTGGCACCTAGGGAAACCTACCAAACCTGTGCATTTTTTAAAACTAGAGACCTAGGGAAATCCAAGATGGGGTGACTTGTGGGGCTCTGACCAGGTTCTGTTACCCAGAATGCTTTGCAAACCTCAAAATTTAACTACAAAAACACATTTTCCTCACATTTTGGTGACAGAAAGTTCTGGAATCTGAAAGGAGCCACAAATTTCCTTCCACCCACCGTTCCCCCAAGTCTCCCGATAAAAATGGTCCCTCACTTGTGTGGGTAGGCCTAGCGCCCGTGACAGGAAATGCCCTAAGCACAACGTGGACACATCCCATTTTTTGAAAGAAAACAGAGCTGTTTTTTGCAAAGTGCCTACCTGTAGATTTTGGCCTCTAGCTCAGCCGGCACCTAGGGAAACCTACCAAATCTGTGCATTTTTGAAAACTAGAGACCTAGGGGAATCCAAGATGGGGTGACTTGTGGGGCTCTGACCAGGTTCTGTTACCCAGAATCCTTTGCAAACCTCAGAATTTGGCTAAAAAAACACTTTTTCCTCACATTTCGGTGACAGAAAGTTCTGGAATCTGAGAGGAACCACAAATTTACTTCCACCCAGCGTTCCCCCAAGTCTCCCGATAAAAATGATACCTCACTTGTGTGGGTAGGCCTAGCGCCCGCGACAGGAAACGCCCCAAAACGCAACGTGGACACATCACATTTTTTGAAAGAAAACAGAGATGTTTTTTGCAAAGTGCCTACCTGTAGATTTTGGCCTCTAGCTCAGCTGGCACCTAGGGAAGCCTACCAAACCTGTGCGTTTTTTTAAACTAGAGACCTAGGGAAATCCAAGATGGAGTGACTTGTGGGGCTCTGACCAGGATCTGTTACCCAGAATCCTTTGCAAACCTCAAAATTTCCCTAAAAAACACATTTTCCTCACATTTCGGTGACAGAAAGTTCTGGAATCTGAGAGGAGCCACAAATTTCCTTCCACCAAGCGTTCCCCCAAGTCTCGCGATAAAAATTATACCTCACTTGTGTGGGTAGGCCTAGCGCCTGCGACAGGAAACGCCCCAAAACACAACGTGGACACATCCCATTTTTTTAAAGAAAACAGAGGTGTTTTTTGCAAAGTGCCTACCTGTAGATTTTGCCTCTAGCTCAGCCGGCACCTAGGGAAACCTACCAAACCTGTCCTTTTTTGAAAACTAGAGACCTAGGGGAATCCAAGATGGGGTGACTTGTGGGGCTCTGACCAGGTTCTGTTACCCAGAATCCTTTGCAAACCTCAAAATTTGGCTAAAAAAACACATTTTCCTCACATTTCGGTGACAGAAAGTTCTGGAATCTGAGAGGAGCCACAAATTTCCTTCCACCCAGCGTTCCCCCACGTCTCCCGATAAAAATGATACCTCACTTGTGTGGGTACGCCTAGCGGCCGCAACAGAAAACACCCCAAAACACAACGTGGACACAACCCATTTTTTGAAAGAAAACATAGGTGTTTTTTGCAAAGTGCCTACCTGTAGATTTTGGCCTCTAGCTCAGCTGGCACCTAGGGAAACCTACCAAACCTGTGCATTTTTTGAAACTAGAGACCTAGGGAAATCCAAGATGGGGTGACTTGTGGGGCTCTGACCAGGTTCTGTTACCCAGAATCCTTTGCAAACCTCAAAATTTGACTAAAAAAACACATTTTCCTCACATTTTGGTGACAGAAAGTTCTGGAATCTGAAAGGAGCCACAAATTTCCTTCCACCCAGCGTTCCCCCAAGCCTCCCGATAAAAATGGTCCCTCACTTGTGTGGGTAGGCCTAGCGCCCGTGACAGGAAATGCCCTAAGCACAACGTGGACACATCCCATTTTTTGAAAGAAAACAGAGCTGTTTTTTGCAAAGTGCCTACCTGTAGATTTTGGCCTCTAGCTCAGCCGGCACCTAGGGAAACCTACCAAATCTGTGCATTTTTGAAAACTAGAGACCTAGGGGAATCCAAGATGGGGTGACTTGTGGGGCTCTGACCAGGTTCTGTTACCCAGAATCCTTTGCAAACCTCAAATTTTGACTAAAAAAACACATTTTCCTCACATTTCGGTGACAGAAAGTTCTGGAATCTGAGAGGAGCCACAAATTTCCTTCCACCCAGCGTTCCCCCACGTCTCCCGATAAAAATGATACCTCACTTGTGTGGGTAGGCCTAGCGGCCGTGACAGGAAACACCCCAAAACACAACGTGGACACATCCCATTTTTTGAAAGAAAACAGAGGTGTTTTTTGCAAAGTGCCTACCTGTAGATTTTGGCCTCTAGCTCAGCTGGCACCTAGGGAAGCCTACCAAACCTGTGCATTTTTTTAAACTAGAGACCTAGGGAAATCCAAGATGGAGTGACTTGTGGGGCTCTGACCAGGTTCTGTTACCCAGAATCCTTTGCAAACCTCAAATTTTGACTAAAAAAACACATTTTCCTCACATTTCGGTGACAGAAAGTTCTGGAATCTGAGAGGAGCCACAAATTTCCTTCCACCCAGCGTTCCCCCACGTGTCCCGATAAAAATGATACCTCACTTGTGTGGGTAGGCCTAGCGGCCGTGACAGGAAACACCCCAAAACACAACGTGGACACATCCCATTTTTTGAAAGAAAACAGAGGTGTTTTTTGCAAAGTGCCTACCTGTAGATTTTGGCCTCTAGCTCAGCTGGCACCTAGGGAAGCCTACCAAACCTGTGCATTTTTTTAAACTAGAGACCTAGGGAAATCCAAGATGGAGTGACTTGTGGGGCTCTGACCAGGTTCTGTTACCCAGAATCCTTTGCAAACCTCAGATTTTGGCTAAAAAAACACATTTTCCTCACATTTCGGTGACAGAAAGTTCTGGAATCTGAAAGGAGCCACAAATTTCCTTCCACCCAGCGTTCCCCCAAGTCTCCCGATAAAAATGGTACCTCACTTGTGTGGGTAGGCCTAGCGCCCGCGACAGGAAGTGCCCCAAAGCACAACGTGGACACATCCCATTGTTTGAAAGAAAACAGAGCTGTTTTTTGCAAAGTGCCTACCTGTAGATTTTGGCCTCTAGCTCAGCCGGCACCTAGGGAAACCTACCAAATCTGTGCATTTTTGAAAACTAGAGACCTAGGGGAATCCAAGATGGGATGACTTGTGGGGCTCCGACCAGGTTCTGTTACCCAGAATCCTTTGCAAACCTCAAATTTTGACTAAAAAAACAAATTTTCATCACATTTCGGTGACAGAAAGTTCTGGAATCTGAGAGGAGCCACAAATTTCCTTCCACCCAGCGTTCCCCCACGTCTCCCGATAAAAATGATACCTCACTTGTGTGGGTAGGCCCAGCGGCCGTAACAGGAACCGCCCCAAAAGACAACGTGGACACATCCCATTTTTTGAAAGAAAACAGAGGTGTTTTTTGCAAAGTGCCTACCTGTAGATTTTGGCCTCTAGCTCAGCTGGCACCTAGGGAAACCTACCAAACCTGTGCATTTTTGAAAACTAAAGACCTAGGGAAATCCAAGATGGGGTGACTTGTGGGGCTCTGACCAGGTTCTGTTACCCAGAATCCTTTGCAAACCTCAAAATTTGACTAAAAAAACACATTTTCCTCACATTTTGGAGACAGAAAGTTCAGGAATCTGAAAGGAGCAACAAATTTCCTTCCACACAGCGTTCCCCCACGTCTCCCGATAAAAATGATACCTCACTTGTGTGGGTAGGCCTAGCGCCCGCTACAGGAAACGCCCCAAAACACAACGTGGACACATCCCATTTTTTGAAAGAAAACAGAGCTGTTTTTTGCAAAGTGCCTACCTGTAGATTTTGGCCTCTAGCTCAGCCGGCACCTAGGGAAACCTACCAAACCTGTGCATTTTTGAAAACTAGAGACCTAGGGGAATCCAAGATGGGGTGACTTGTGGGGCTCTGACCAGGTTCTGTTACCCAGAATCCTATGCAAACCTCTAAATTTGGCTAAAAAAACACATTTTCCTCACATTTCGGTGACAGAAAGTTCTGGAATCTGAGAGGAGCCACAAATTTCCTTCCACCCAGCGTTCCCCCACGTCTCCCGATAAAAATTATACCTCACTTGTGTGGGTAGGCCTAGCGCCCACGACAGGAAATGCCCCAAAGCGCAATGTGGACACATCACATTTTTTGACAGAGAACAGAGCTGTTTTTTGGAAAGTGCCTACCTGTAGATTTTGGCCTCTAGCTCAGCCGGCACCTAGGGAAACCTACCAAACCTGTGCATTTTTGAAAACTAAAGACCTAGGGAAATCCAAGATGGGGTGACTTGTGGGGCTCTGACCAGGTTCTGTTACCCAGAATCCTTTGCAAACCTCAAAATTTGACTAAAAAAACACATTTTCCTCACATTTTGGAGACAGAAAGTTCAGGAATCTGAAAGGAGCAACAAATTTCCTTCCACACAGCGTTCCCCCACGTCTCCCGATAAAAATGATACCTCACTTGTGTGGGTAGGCCTAGCGCCCGCTACAGGAAACGCCCCAAAACACAACGTGGACACATCCCATTTTTTGAAAGAAAACAGAGCTGTTTTTTGCAAAGTGCCTACCTGTAGATTTTGGCCTCTAGCTCAGCCGGCACCTAGGGAAACCTACCAAACCTGTGCATTTTTGAAAACTAGAGACCTAGGGGAATCCAAGATGGGGTGACTTGTGGGGCTCTGACCAGGTTCTGTTACCCAGAATCCTATGCAAACCTCTAAATTTGGCTAAAAAAACACATTTTCCTCACATTTCGGTGACAGAAAGTTCTGGAATCTGAGAGGAGCCACAAATTTCCTTCCACCCAGCGTTCCCCCACGTCTCCCGATAAAAATTATACCTCACTTGTGTGGGTAGGCCTAGCGCCCACGACAGGAAATGCCCCAAAGCGCAATGTGGACACATCACATTTTTTGACAGAGAACAGAGCTGTTTTTTGGAAAGTGCCTACCTGTAGATTTTGGCCTCTAGCTCAGCCGGCACCTAGGGAAACCTACCAAACCTGTGCGTTTTTGAAAACTAGAGACCTAGGGGAATCCAAGATGGGGTGACTTGTGGGGCTCTGACCAGGATCTGTTACCCAGAATCCTTTGCAAACCTCAAAATTTCCCTAAAAAACACATTTTCCTCACATTTCGGTGACAGAAAGTTCTGGAATCTGAGAGGAGCCACAAATTTCCTTCCACCAAGCGTTCCCCCAAGTCTCGCGATAAAAATTATACCTCACTTGTGTGGGTAGGCCTAGCGCCTGCGACAGGAAACGCCCCAAAACACAACGTGGAAACATCCCATTTTTTTAAAGAAAACAGAGGTGTTTTTTGCAAAGTGCCTACCTGTAGATTTTGCCTCTAGCTCAGCCGGCACCTAGGGAAACCTACCAAACCTGTCCTTTTTTGAAAACTAGAGACCTAGGGGAATCCAAGATGGGGTGACTTGTGGGGCTCTGACCAGGTTCTGTTACCCAGAATCCTTTGCAAACCTCAAAATTTGGCTAAAAAAACACATTTTCCTCACATTTCGGTGACAGAAAGTTCTGGAATCTGAGAGGAGCCACAAATTTCCTTCCACCCAGCGTTCCCCCACGTCTCCCGATAAAAATGATACCTCACTTGTGTGGGTACGCCTAGCGGCCGCAACAGAAAACACCCCAAAACACAACGTGGACACAACCCATTTTTTGAAAGAAAACATAGGTGTTTTTTGCAAAGTGCCTACCTGTAGATTTTGGCCTCTAGCTCAGCTGGCACCTAGGGAAACCTACCAAACCTGTGCATTTTTTTAAACTAGAGACCTAGGGGAATCCAAGATGGGATGACTTGTGGGGCTCTGACCAGGTTCTGTTACCCAGAATCCTTTGCAAACCTCATATTTTGACTAAAAAACACATTTTCCTCACATTTCGGTGACAGAAAGTTCTGAAATCTGAAAGGAGCCACAAATTTCCTTCCACCCAGCGTTCCCCCAAGTCTCCCGATAAAAATGGTACCTCATTGTGTGGGTAGGCCTAGCGCCCGCGAAAGGAAGTGCCCCAAAGCACAACGTGGACACATCCCATTTTTTGAAAGAAAACAGAGCTGTTTTTTGCAAAGTGCCTACCTGTAGATTTTGGCCTCTAGCTCAGCTGGCACCTAGGGAAACCTACCAAACCTGTGCATTTTTTAAAACTAGAGACCTAGGGAACTCCAAGATGGGGTGACTTGTGGGGCTCTGACCAGGTTCTGTTACCCAGAATCCTTTGCAAACCTCAAGATTTGACTAAAAAAACACATTTTCCTCACATTTTGGTGACAGAAAGTTCTGGAATCTGAAAGGAGCCACAAATTTCCTTCCACCCAGCGTTCCCCCAAGTCTCCCGATAAAAATGGTCCCTCACTTGTGTGGGTAGGCCTAGCGCCCGTGACAGGAAATGCCTCAAAGCACAACGTGGACACATCCCATTTTTTGAAAGAAAACAGAGCTGTTTTTTGCAAAGTGCCTACCTGTAGATTTTGGCCTCTAGCTCAGCCGGCACCTAGGGAAACCTACCAAATCTGTGCATTTTTTAAAACTAGAGACCTAGGGGAATCCAAGATGGGGTGACTTGTGGGGCTCTGACCAGGTTCTGTTACCCAGAATCCTTTGCAAACCTCAGAATTTGGCTAAAAAAACACATTTTCCTCACATTTCGGTGACAGAAAGTTCTGGAATCTGAGAGGAGCCACAAATTTACTTCCACCCAGCGTTCCCCCAAATCTCCGGATAAAAATGATACCTCACTTGTGTGGGTAGGCCTAGCGCCCGCGACAGGAAACGCCCCAAAACGCAACGTGGACACATCACATTTTTTTAAAGAAAACAGAGATGTTTTTTGCATAGTGCCTACCTGTAGATTTTGGCCTCTAGCTCAGCCGGCACCTAGGGAAACCTACCAAACCTGTGCATTTTTGAAAACTAGAGACCTAGGGGAATCCAAGATGGGATGACTTGTGGGGCTCTGACCAGGTTCTGTTACCCAGAATCCTTTGCAAACCTCAAATTTTGACTAAAAAAACACATTTTCCTCACATTTCGGTGACAGAAAGTTCTGAAATCTGAAAGGAGCCACAAATTTCCTTCCACCCAGCGTTCCCCCAAGTCTCCCGATAAAAATGGTACCTCACTTGTGTGGGTAGGCCTAGCGCCCGCGAAAGGAAGTGCCCCAAAGCACAACGTGGACACATCCCATTTTTTGAAAGAAAACAGAGCTGTTTTTTGCAAAGTGCCTACCTGTAGATTTTGGCCTCTAGCTCAGCCGGCACCTAGGGAAACCTACCAAACCTGTCCTTTTTTGAAAACTAGAGACCTAGGGGAATCCAAGATGGGGTGACTTGTGGGGCTCTGACCAGGTTCTGTTACCCAGAATCCTTTGCAAACCTCAAAATTTGGCTAAAAAAACACATTTTCCTCACATTTCGGTGACAGAAAGTTCTAGAATCTGAGAGGAGCCTCAAATTTCCTTCCACCCAGCGTTCCCCCACGTCTCCCGATAAAAATGATACCTCACTTGAGTGGGTACGCCTAGCGGCCGCAACAGTAAACACCCCAAAACACAACGTGGACACAACCCATTTTTTGAAAGAAAACATAGGTGTTTTTTGCAAAGTGCCTACCTGTAGATTTTGGCCTCTAGCTCAGCTGGCACCTAGGGAAACCTACCAAACCTGTGCATTTTTTGAAACTAGAGACCTAGGGAAATCCAAGATGGGGTGACTTGTGGGGCTCTGACCAGGTTCTGTTACCTAGAATCCTTTGCAAACCTCAAAATTTGACTAAAAAAACACATTTTCCTCACATTTTGGTGACAGAAAGTTCTGGAATCTGAAAGGAGCCACAAATTTCCTTCCACCCAGCGTTCCCCCAAGTCTCCCGATAAAAATGGTCCCTCACTTGTGTGGGTAGGCCTAGCGCCCGTGACAGGAAATGCCCTAAGCACAACGTGGACACATCCCATTTTTTGAAAGAAAACAGAGCTGTTTTTTGCAAAGTGCCTACCTGTAGATTTTGGCCTCTAGCTCAGCCGGCACCTAGGGAAACCTACCAAATCTGTGCATTTTTGAAAACTAGAGACCTAGGGGAATCCAAGATGGGGTGACTACTTGTGGGGCTCTGACCAGGTTCTGTTACCCAGAATCCTTTGCAAACCTCAGAATTTGGCTAAAAAAACACATTTTCCTCACATTTCGGGGACAGAAAGTTCTGGAATCTGAGAGGAGCCACAAATTTACTTCCACCCAGCGTTCCCCCAAGTCTCCGGATAAAAATGATACCTCACTTGTGTGGGTAGGCCTAGCGCCCGCGACAGTAAACGCCCCAAAACGCAACGTGGACACATCACATTTTTTGAAAGAAAACAGAGATGTTTTTTGCATAGTGCCTACCTGTAGATTTTGGCCTCTAGCTCAGCCGGCACCTAGGGAAACCTACCAAACCTGTGCATTTTTGAAAATTAGAGACCTAGGGGAATCCAAGATGGGATGACTTGTGGGGCTCTGACCAGGTTCTGTTACCCAGAATCCTTTGCAAACCTCAAATTTTGACTAAAAAAACACATTTTCCTCACATTTCGGTGACAGAAAGTTCTGAAATCTGAAAGGAGCCACAAATTTCCTTCCACCCAGCGTTCCCCCAAGTCTCCCGATAAAAATGGTACCTCACTTGTGTGGGTAGGCCTAGCGCCCGCGAAAGGAAGTGCCCCAAAGCACAACGTGGACACATCCCATTTTTTGAAAGAAAACAGAGCTGTTTTTTGCAAAGTGCCTACCTGTAGATTTTGGCCTCTAGCTCAGCTGGCACCTAGGGAAACCTACCAAACCTGTGCATTTTTTAAAACTAGAGACCTAGGGAAATCCAAGATGGGGTGACTTGTGGGGCTCTGACCAGGTTCTGTTACCCAGAATGCTTTGCAAACCTCAAAATTTAACTAAAAAAACACATTTTCCTCACATTTTGGTGACAGAAAGTTCTGGAATCTGAAAGGAGCCACAAATTTCCTTCCACCCAGCGTTCCCCCAAGTCTCCTGATAAAAATGGTCCCTCACTTGTGTGGGTAGGCCTAGCGCCCGTGACAGGAAATGCCCTAAGCACAACGTGGACACATCCCATTTTTTTAAAGAAAACAGAGCTGTTTTTTGCAAAGTGCCTACCTGTAGATTTTGGCCTCTAGCTCAGCCGGCACCTAGGGAAACCTACCAAATCTGTGTATTTTTGAAAACTAGAGACCTAGGGGAATCCAAGATGGGGTGACTTGTGGGGCTCTGACCAGGTTCTGTTACCCAGAATCCTTTGCAAACCTTAGAATTTGGCTAATAAAACACATTTTCCTCACATTTCGGTGACAGAAAGTTCTGGAATCTGAGAGGAGCCACAAATTTACTTCCACCCAGCGTTCCCCCAAGTCTCCCGATAAAAATGATACCTCACTTGTGTGGGTAGGCCTAGCGCCCGCGACAGGAAACGCCCCAAAACGCAACGTGGACACATCACATTTTTTGAAAGAAAACAGAGATGTTTTTTGCAAAGTGCCTACCTGTAGATTTTGGCCTCTAGCTCAGCCGGCACCTAGGGAAACCTATCAAACCTGTGCATTTTTGAAAAATAGAGACCTAGGGGAATCCAAGATGGGGTTACTTGTGGGGCTCTGACCAGGTTCTCTTACCCAGAATCCTTTGCAAACTTCAAATTTTGACTAAAAAAACACATTTTCCTCACATTTCGGTGACAGAAAGTTCTGGAATCTGAGAGGAGCCACAAATGTCCTTCACCCAGCGTTCCCCATGTCTCCCGATAAAAATGATACCTCACTTGTGGGGTAGGCCTAGCGGCCCGTGACAGGAAACACCCCAAAACACAACGTGGACACATCCCATTTTTTGAAAGAAAACAGAGGTGTTTTTTGCAAAGTGCCTACCTGTAGATTTTGGCCTCTAGCTCAGCTGGCACCTAGGAAACCTACCAAACCTGTGCATTTTTTTAAACTAGAGACCTAGGGAAATCCAAGATGGAGTGACTTGTGGGGCTCTGACCAGGTTCTGTTACCCAGAATCCTTTGCAAACCTCAGATTTTGGCTAAAAAAACACATTTTCCTCACATTTCGGTGACAGAAAGTTCTAGAATCTGAAAGGAGCCACAAATTTCCTTCCACCCAGCGTTCCCCCAAGTCTCCCGATAAAAATGGTCCCTCACTTGTGTGGGTAGTCCTAGCGCCCGTGACAGGAAATGCCCCAAAGCACAACGTAGACACATTCCATTTTTTGAAAGAAAACAGAGCTGTTTTTTGCAAAGTGCCTACCTGTAGATTTTGGCCTCTAGCTCAGCCGGCACCTAGGGAAACCTACCAATCTGTGCATTTTTTAAAACTAGAGACCTAGGGGAATCCAAGATGGGGTGACTTGTGGGGCTCTGACCAGGTTCTGTTACCCAGAATCCTTTGCAAACCTCAAAATTTGACTAAAAAACACATTTTCCTCACATTTTGGTGACAGAAAGTTCTGGAATCTGAAAGGAGCCACAAATTTCCTTCCACCCAGCGTTCCCCCAAGTCTCCCGATAAAAATGCTCCCTCACTTGTGTGGGTAGGCCTAGCGCCCGTGACAGGAAATGCCCAAAGCACAACGTGGACACATCCCATTTTTTGAAAGAAAACAGAGCTGTTTTTTGCAAAGTGCCTACCTGTAGATTTTGGCCTCTAGCTCAGCCGGCACCTAGGGAAACCTACCAAATCTGTGCATTTTTTAAAACTAGAGACCTAGGGGAATCCAAGATGGGGTGACTTGTGGGGCTCTGACCAGGTTCTGTTACCCAGAATCCTTTGCAAACCTCAGAATTTGGCAAAAAAAACACATTTTCCCTCACATTTCGGTGACAGAAAGTTCTGGAATCTGAGAGGAGCCACAAATTTACTTCCACCCAGCGTTCCCCCAAGTCTCCGGATAAAAATGGTACCTCACTTGTGTGGGTAGGCCTAGCGCCCGCGACAGGAAACGCCCCAAAACGCAACGTGGACACATCACATTTTTTGAAAGAAAACAGAGATGTTTTTTGCATAGTGCCTACCTGTAGATTTTGGCCTCTAGCTCAGGCCGGCACCTAGGGAAACCTACCAAACCTGTGCATTTTTTAAACTAGAGACCTAGGGGAATCCAAGATGGGGTGACTTGTGGGGCTCTGACCAGGTTCTGTTACCCAGAATCCTTTGCAAACCTCAAAATTTGGCAAAAAAAAACACATTTTCCTCACATTTCGGTGACAGAAAGTTCTGGAATCTGAGAGGAGCCACAAATTTACTTCCACCCAGCGTTCCCCCACGTCTCCCGATAAAAATGATACCTCACTTGTGTGGGTAGGCCTAGCGCCCGCGACAGGAAACGCCCCAAAACGCAACGTGGACACATCACATTTTTTGAAAGAAAACAGAGATGTTTTTTGCATAGTGCCTACCTGTAGATTTTGGCCTCTAGCTCAGCCGGCACCTAGGGAAACCTACCAAACCTGTGCATTTTTGAAAACTAGAGACCTTGGGGAATCCAAGATGGGATGACTTGTGGGGCTCTGACCAGGTTCTGTTACCCAGAATCCTTTGCAAACCTCAAATTTTGACTAAAAAAACAAATTTTCCTCACATTTCGGTGACAGAAAGTTCTGAAATCTGAAAGGAGCCACAAATTGCCTTCCACCCAGCGTTCCCCCAAGTCTCCCGATAAAAATGGTACCTCACTTGTGTGGGTAGGCCTAGCGCCCGCGAAAGGAAGTGCCCCAAAGCACAACATGGACACATCCCATTTTTTGAAAGAAAACAGAGCTGTTTTTTGCAAAGTGCCTACCTGTAGATTTTGGCCTCTAGCTCAGCTGGCACCTAGGGAAACCTACCAAACCTGTGCATTTTTTAAAACTAGAGACCTAGGGAAATCCAAGATGGGGTGACTTGTGGGGCTCTGACCAGGTTCTGTTACCCAGAATGCTTTGCAAACCTCAAAATTTAACTACAAAAACACATTTTCCTCACATTTTGGTGACAGAAAGTTCTGGAATCTGAAAGGAGCCACAAATTTCCTTCCACCCACCGTTCCCCCAAGTCTCCCGATAAAAATGGTCCCTCACTTGTGTGGGTAGGCCTAGCGCCCGTGACAGGAAATGCCCTAAGCACAACGTGGACACATCCCATTTTTTGAAAGAAAACAGAGCTGTTTTTTTGCAAAGTGCCTACCTGTAGATTTTGGCCTCTAGCTCAGCCGGCACCTAGGGAAACCTACCAAATCTGTGCATTTTTGAAAACTAGAGACCTAGGGGAATCCAAGATGGGGTGACTTGTGGGGCTCTGACCAGGTTCTGTTACCCAGAATCCTTTGCAAACCTCAGAATTTGGCTAAAAAAAACACATTTTCCTCACATTTCGGTGACAGAAAGTTCTGGAATCTGAGAGGAGCCACAAATTTACTTCCACCCAGCGTTCCCCCAAGTCTCCTGATAAAAATGATACCTCACTTGTGTGGGTAGGCCTAGCGCCCGCGACAGGAAACGCCCCAAAACGCAACGTGGACACATCACATTTTTTGAAAGAAAACAGAGATGTTTTTGCAAAGTGCCTACCTGTAGATTTTGGCCTCTAGCTCAGCTGGCACCTAGGGAAGCCTACCAAACCTGTGCATTTTTTTAAACTAGAGACCTAGGGAAATCCAAGATGGAGTGACTTGTGGGGCTCTGACCAGGATCTGTTACCCAGAATCCTTTGCAAACCTCAAAATTTCCCTAAAAAACACATTTTCCTCACATTTCGGTGACAGAAAGTTCTGGAATCTGAGAGGAGCCACAAATTTCCTTCCACCAAGCGTTCCCCCAAGTCTCGCGATAAAAATTATACCTCACTTGTGTGGGTAGGCCTAGCGCCTGCGACAGGAAACGCCCCAAAACACAACGTTGACACATCCCATTTTTTTAAAGAAAACAGAGGTGTTTTTTGCAAAGTGCCTACCTGTAGATTTTGCCTCTAGCTCAGCCGGCACCTAGGGAAACCTACCAAACCTGTCCTTTTTTGAAAACTAGAGACCTAGGGGAATCCAAGATGGGGTGACTTGTGGGGCTCTGACCAGGTTCTGTTACCCAGAATCCTTTGCAAACCTCAAAATTTGGCTAAAAAAACACATTTTCCTCACATTTCGGTGACAGAAAGTTCTGGAATCTGAGAGGAGCCACAAATTTCCTTCCACCCAGCGTTCCCCCACGTCTCCCGATAAAAATGATACCTCACTTGTGTGGGTACGCCTAGCGGCCGCAACAGAAAACACCCCAAAACACAACGTGGACACAACCAATTTTTTGAAAGAAAACATAGGTGTTTTTTGCAAAGTGCCTACCTGTAGATTTTGGCCTCTAGCTCAGCTGGCACCTAGGGAAACCTACCAAACCTGTGCATTTTTTGAAACTAGAGACCTAGGGAAATCCAAGATGGGGTGACTTGTGGGGCTCTGACCAGGTTCTGTTACCCAGAATCCTTTGCAAACCTCAAAATTTGACTAAAAAAACACATTTTCCTCACATTTTGGTGACAGAAAGTTCTGGAATCTGAAAGGAGCCACAAATTTCCTTCCACCCAGCGTTCCCCCAAGTCTCCCGATAAAAATGGTCCCTCACTTGTGTGGGTAGGCCTAGCGCCCGTGAAAGGAAATGCCCTAAGCACAACGTGGACACATCCCATTTTTTGAAAGAAAACAGAGCTGTTTTTTGCAAAGTGCCTACCTGTAGATTTTGGCCTCTAGCTCAGCCGGCACCTAGGGAAACCTACCAAATCTGTGCATTTTTGAAAACTAGAGACCTAGGGGAATCCAAGATGGGGTGACTTGTGGGGCTCTGACCAGGTTCTGTTACCCAGAATCCTTTGCAAACCTCAAATTTTGACTAAAAAAACACATTTTCCTCACATTTCGGTGACAGAAAGTTCTGGAATCTGAGAGGAGCCACAAATTTCCTTCCACCCAGCGTTCCCCCACGTCTCCCGATAAAAATGATACCTCACTTGTGTGGGTAGGCCTAGCGGCCGTGACAGGAAACACCCCAAAACACAACGTGGACACATCCCATTTTTTGAAAGAAAACAGAGGTGTTTTTTGCAAAGTGCCTACCTGTAGATTTTGGCTTCTAGCTCAGCTGGCACCTAGGGAAGCCTACCAAACCTGTGCATTTTTTTAAACTAGAGACCTAGGGAAATCCAAGATGGAGTGACTTGTGGGGCTCTGACCAGGTTCTGTTACCCAGAATCCTTTGCAAACCTCAAATTTTGACTAAAAAAACACATTTTCCTCACATTTCGGTGACAGAAAGTTCTGGAATCTGAGAGGAGCCACAAATTTCCTTCCACCCAGCGTTCCCCCACGTGTCCCGATAAAAATGATACCTCACTTGTGTGGGTAGGCCTAGCGGCCGTGACAGGAAACACCCCAAAACACAACGTGGACACATCCCATTTTTTGAAAGAAAACAGAGGTGTTTTTTGCAAAGTGCCTACCTGTAGATTTTGGCCTCTAGCTCAGCTGGCACCTAGGGAAGCCTACCAAACCTGTGCATTTTTTTAAACTAGAGACCTAGGGAAATCCAAGATGGAGTGACTTGTGGGGCTCTGACCAGGTTCTGTTACCCAGAATCCTTTGCAAACCTCAGATTTTGGCTAAAAAAACACATTTTCCTCACATTTCGGTGACAGAAAGTTCTGGAATCTGAAAGGAGCCACAAATTTCCTTCCACCCAGCGTTCCCCCAAGTCTCCCGATAAAAATGGTACCTCACTTGTGTGGGTAGGCCTAGCGCCCGCGACAGGAAGTGCCCCAAAGCACAACGTGGACACATCCCATTGTTTGAAAGAAAACAGAGCTGTTTTTTGCAAAGTGCCTACCTGTAGATTTTGGCCTCTAGCTCAGCGGGCACCTAGGGAAACCTACCAAATCTGTGCATTTTTGAAAACTAGAGACCTAGGGCAATCCAAGATGGGATGACTTGTGGGGCTCCGACCAGGTTCTGTTACCCAGAATCCTTTGCAAACCTCAAATTTTGACTAAAAAAACAAATTTTCATCACATTTCGGTGACAGAAAGTTCTGGAATCTGAGAGGAGCCACAAATTTCCTTCCACCCAGCGTTCCCCCACGTCTCCCGATAAAAATGATACCTCACTTGTGTGGGTAGGCCCAGCGGCCGTAACAGGAACCGCCCCAAAAGACAACGTGGACACATCCCATTTTTTGAAAGAAAACAGAGGTGTTTTTTGCAAAGTGCCTACCTGTAGATTTTGGCCTCTAGCTCAGCTGGCACCTAGGGAAACCTACCAAACCTGTGCATTTTTTAAAACTAAAGACCTAGGGAAATCCAAGATGGGGTGACTTGTGGGGCTCTGACCAGGTTCTGTTACCCAGAATCCTTTGCAAACCTCAAAATTTGACTAAAAAAACACATTTTCCTCACATTTTGGAGACAGAAAGTTCAGGAATCTGAAAGGAGCAACAAATTTCCTTCCACACAGCGTTCCCCCACGTCTCCCGATAAAAATGATACCTCACTTGTGTGGGTAGGCCTAGCGCCCGCTACAGGAAACGCCCCAAAACACAACGTGGACACATCCCATTTTTTGAAAGAAAACAGAGCTGTTTTTTGCAAAGTGCCTACCTGTAGATTTTGGCCTCTAGCTCAGCCGGCACCTAGGGAAACCTACCAAACCTGTGCATTTTTGAAAACTAGAGACCTAGGGGAATCCAAGATGGGGTGACTTGTGGGGCTCTGACCAGGTTCTGTTACCCAGAATCCTATGCAAACCTCAAAATTTGGCTAAAAAAACACATTTTCCTCACATTTCGGTGACAGAAAGTTCTGGAATCTGAGAGGAGCCACAAATTTCCTTCCACCCAGCGTTCCCCCACGTCTCCCGATAAAAATTATACCTCACTTGTGTGGGTAGGCCTAGCGCCCACGACAGGAAATGCCCCAAAGCGCAATGTGGACACATCACATTTTTTGACAGAGAACAGAGCTGTTTTTTGGAAAGTGCCTACCTGTAGATTTTGGCCTCTAGCTCAGCCGGCACCTAGGGAAACCTACCAAACCTGTGCGTTTTTGAAAACTAGAGACCTAGGGGAATCCAAGATGGGGTGACTTGTGGGGCTCTGACCAGGATCTGTTACCCAGAATCCTTTGCAAACCTCAAAATTTCCCTAAAAAACACATTTTCCTCACATTTCGGTGACAGAAAGTTCTGGAATCTGAGAGGAGCCACAAATTTCCTTCCACCAAGCGTTCCCCCAAGTCTCGCGATAAAAATTATACCTCACTTGTGTGGGTAGGCCTAGCGCCTGCGACAGGAAACGCCCCAAAACACAACGTGGACACATCCCATTTTTTTAAAGAAAACAGAGGTGTTTTTTGCAAAGTGCCTACCTGTAGATTTTGCCTCTAGCTCAGCCGGCACCTAGGGAAACCTACCAAACCTGTCCTTTTTTGAAAACTAGAGACCTAGGGGAATCCAAGATGGGGTGACTTGTGGGGCTCTGACCAGGTTCTGTTACCCAGAATCCTTTGCAAACCTCAAAATTTGGCTAAAAAAACACATTTTCCTCACATTTCGGTGACAGAAAGTTCTGGAATCTGAGAGGAGCCACAAATTTCCTTCCACCCAGCGTTCCCCCACGTCTCCCGATAAAAATGATACCTCACTTGTGTGGGTACGCCTAGCGGCCGCAACAGAAAACACCCCAAAACACAACGTGGACACAACCCATTTTTTGAAAGAAAACATAGGTGTTTTTTGCAAAGTGCCTACCTGTAGATTTTGGCCTCTAGCTCAGCTGGCACCTAGGGAAACCTACCAAACCTGTGCATTTTTTGAAACTAGAGACCTAGGGGAATCCAAGATGGGATGACTTGTGGGGCTCTGACCAGGTTCTGTTACCCAGAATCCTTTGCAAACCTCAAATTTTGACTAAAAAAACACATTTTCCTCACATTTCGGTGACAGAAAGTTCTGAAATCTGAAAGGAGCCACAAATTTCCTTCCACCCAGCGTTCCCCCAAGTCTCCCGATAAAAATGGTACCTCATTGTGTGGGTAGGCCTAGCGCCCGCGAAAGGAAGTGCCCCAAAGCACAACGTGGACACATCCCATTTTTTGAAAGAAAACAGAGCTGTTTTTTGCAAAGTGCCTACCTGTAGATTTTGGCCTCTAGCTCAGCTGGCACCTAGGGAAACCTACCAAACCTGTGCATTTTTTAAAACTAGAGACCTAGGGAAATCCAAGATGGGGTGACTTGTGGGGCTCTGACCAGGTTCTGTTACCCAGAATCCTTTGCAAACCTCAAGATTTGACTAAAAAAACACATTTTCCTCACATTTTGGTGACAGAAAGTTCTGGAATCTGAAAGGAGCCACAAATTTCCTTCCACCCAGCGTTCCCCCAAGTCTCCCGATAAAAATGGTCCCTCACTTGTGTGGGTAGGCCTAGCGCCCGTGACAGGAAATGCCTCAAAGCACAACGTGGACACATCCCATTTTTTGAAAGAAAACAGAGCTGTTTTTTGCAAAGTGCCTACCTGTAGATTTTGGCCTCTAGCTCAGCCGGCACCTAGGGAAACCTACCAAATCTGTGCATTTTTTAAAACTAGAGACCTTGGGGAATCCAAGATGGGGTGACTTGTGGGGCTCTGACCAGGTTCTGTTACCCAGAATCCTTTGCAAACCTCAGAATTTGGCTAAAAAAACACATTTTCCTCACATTTCGGTGACAGAAAGTTCTGGAATCTGAGAGGAGCCACAAATTTACTTCCACCCAGCGTTCCCCCAAGTCTCCGGATAAAAATGATACCTCACTTGTGTGGGTAGGCCTAGCGCCCGCGACAGGAAACGCCCCAAAACGCAACGTGGACACATCACATTTTTTGAAAGAAAACAGAGATGTTTTTTGCATAGTGCCTACCTGTAGATTTTGGCCTCTAGCTCAGCCGGCACCTAGGGAAACCTACCAAACCTGTGCATTTTTGAAAACTAGAGACCTAGGGGACTCCAAGATGGGATGACTTGTGGGGCTCTGACCAGGTTCTGTTACCCAGAATCCTTTGCAAACCTCAAATTTTGACTAAAAAAACACATTTTCCTCACATTTCGGTGACAGAAAGTTCTGAAATCTGAAAGGAGCCACAAATTTCCTTCCACCCAGCGTTCCCCCAAGTCTCCCGATAAAAATGGTACCTCACTTGTGTGGGTAGGCCTAGCGCCCGCGAAAGGAAGTGCCCCACAGCACAACGTGGACACATCCCATTTTTTGAAAGAAAACAGAGCTGTTTTTTGCAAAGTGCCTACCTGTAGATTTTGGCCTCTAGCTCAGCCGGCACCTAGGGAAACCTACCAAACCTGTCCTTTTTTGAAAACTAGAGACCTAGGGGAATCCAAGATGGGGTGACTTGTGGGGCTCTGACCAGGTTCTGTTACCCAGAATCCTTTCCAAACCTCAGAATTTGGCTAAAAAAACACATTTTCCTCACATTTCGGTGACAGAAAGTTCTGGAATCTGAGAGGAGCCACAAATTTACTTCCACCCAGCGTTCCCCCAAGTCTCCGGATAAAAATGATACCTCACTTGTGTGGGTAGGCCTAGCGCCCGCGACAGGAAACGCCCCAAAACGCAACGTGGACACATCACATTTTTTTAAAGAAAACAGAGATGTTTTTTGCATAGTGCCTACCTGTAGATTTTGGCCTCTAGCTCAGCCGGCACCTAGGGAAACCTACCAAACCTGTGCATTTTTGAAAACTAGAGACCTAGGGGAATCCAAGATGGGATGACTTGTGGGGCTCTGACCAGGTTCTGTTACCCAGAATCCTTTGCAAACCTCAAATTTTGACTAAAAAAACACATTTTCCTCACATTTCGGTGACAGAAAGTTCTGAAATCTGAAAGGAGCCACAAATTTCCTTCCACCCAGCGTTCCCCCAAGTCTCCCGATAAAAATGGTACCTCACTTGTGTGGGTAGGCCTAGCGCCCGCGAAAGGAAGTGCCCCAAAGCACAACGTGGACACATCCCATTTTTTGAAAGAAAACATAGGTGTTTTTTGCAAAGTGCCTACCTGTAGATTTTGCCTCTAGCTCAGCCGGCACCTAGGGAAACCTACCAAACCTGTCCTTTTTTGAAAACTAGAGACCTAGGGGAATCCAAGATGGGGTGACTTGTGGGGCTCTGACCAGGTTCTGTTACCCAGAATCCTTTGCAAACCTCAAAATTTGGCTAAAAAAACACATTTTCCTCACATTTCGGTGACAGAAAGTTCTGGAATCTGAGAGGAGCCACAAATTTCCTTCCACCCAGCGTTCCCCCACGTCTCCCGATAAAAATGATACCTCACTTGTGTGGGTACGCCTAGCGGCCGCAACAGAAAGCACCCCAAAACACAACGTGGACACAACCCATTTTTTGAAAGAAAACATAGGTGTTTTTTGCAAAGTGCCTACCTGTAGATTTTGGCCTCTAGCTCAGCTGGCACCTAGGGAAACCTACCAAACCTGTGCATTTTTTGAAACTAGAGACCTAGGGAAATCCAAGATGGGGTGACTTGTGGGGCTCTGACCAGGTTCTGTTACCCAGAATCCTTTGCAAACCTCAAAATTTGACTAAAAAAACACATTTTCCTCACATTTTGGTGACAGAAAGTTCTGGAATCTGAAAGGAGCCACAAATTTCCTTCCACCCAGCGTTCCCCCAAGTCTCCCGATAAAAATGGTCCCTCACTTGTGTGGGTAGGCCTAGCGCCCGTGACAGGAAATGCCCTAAGCACAACGTGGACACATCCCATTTTTTGAAAGAAAACAGAGCTGTTTTTTGCAAAGTGCCTACCTGTAGATTTTGGCCTCTAGCTCAGCCGGCACCTAGGGAAACCTACCAAATCTGTGCATTTTTTAAAACTAGAGACCTAGGGGAATCCAAGATGGGGTGACTACTTGTGGGGCTCTGACCAGGTTCTGTTACCCAGAATCCTTTGCAAACCTCAGAATTTGGCTAAAAAAACACATTTTCCTCACATTTCGGTGACAGAAAGTTCTGGAATCTGAGAGGAGCCACAAATTTACTTCCACCCAGCGTTCCCCCAAGTCTCCGGATAAAAATGATACCTCACTTGTGTGGGTAGGCCTAGCGCCCGCGACAGGAAACGCCCCAAAACACAACGTGGACACATCCCATTTTTTGAAAGAAAACAGAGCTGTTTTTTGCAAAGTGCCTACCTGTAGATTTTGGCCTCTAGCTCAGCCGGCACCTAGGGAAACCTACCAAACCTGTGCATTTTTGAAAACTAGAGACCTAGGGGAATCCAAGATGGGGTGACTTGTGGGGCTCTGACCAGGTTCTGTTACCCAGAATCCTATGCAAACCTCAAAATTTGGCTAAAAAAACACATTTTCCTCACATTTCGGTGACAGAAAGTTCTGGAATCTGAGAGGAGCCACAAATTTCCTTCCACCCAGCGTTCCCCCACGTCTCCCGATAAAAATTATACCTCACTTGTGTGGGTAGGCCTAGCGCCCACGACAGGAAATGCCCCAAAGCGCAATGTGGACACATCACATTTTTTGACAGAGAACAGAGCTGTTTTTTGGAAAGTGCCTACCTGTAGATTTTGGCCTCTAGCTCAGCCGGCACCTAGGGAAACCTACCAAACCTGTGCGTTTTTGAAAACTAGAGACCTAGGGGAATCCAAGATGGGGTGACTTGTGGGGCTCTGACCAGGATCTGTTACCCAGAATCCTTTGCAAACCTCAAAATTTCCCTAAAAAACACATTTTCCTCACATTTCGGTGACAGAAAGTTCTGGAATCTGAGAGGAGCCACAAATTTCCTTCCACCAAGCGTTCCCCCAAGTCTCGCGATAAAAATTATACCTCACTTGTGTGGGTAGGCCTAGCGCCTGCGACAGGAAACGCCCCAAAACACAACGTGGACACATCCCATTTTTTTAAAGAAAACAGAGGTGTTTTTTGCAAAGTGCCTACCTGTAGATTTTGCCTCTAGCTCAGCCGGCACCTAGGGAAACCTACCAAACCTGTCCTTTTTTGAAAACTAGAGACCTAGGGGAATCCAAGATGGGGTGACTTGTGGGGCTCTGACCAGGTTCTGTTACCCAGAATCCTTTGCAAACCTCAAAATTTGGCTAAAAAAACACATTTTCCTCACATTTCGGTGACAGAAAGTTCTGGAATCTGAGAGGAGCCACAAATTTCCTTCCACCCAGCGTTCCCCCACGTCTCCCGATAAAAATGATACCTCACTTGTGTGGGTACGCCTAGCGGCCGCGACAGAAAACGCCCCAAAACACAACGTGAACACAACCCATTTTTTGAAAGAAAACATAGGTGTTTTTTGCAAAGTGCCTACCTGTAGATTTTGGCCTCTAACTCAGCTGGCACCTAGGGAAACCTACCAAACCTGTGCATTTTTTGAAACTAGAGACCTAGGGGAATCCAAGATGGGATGACTTGTGGGGCTCTGACCAGGTTCTGTTACCCAGAATCCTTTGCAAACCTCAAATTTTGACTAAAAAAAACACATTTTCCTCACATTTCGGTGACAGAAAGTTCTGAAATCTGAAAGGAGCCACAAATTTCCTTCCACCCAGCGTTCCCCCAAGTCTCCCGATAAAAATGGTACCTCATTGTGTGGGTAGGCCTAGCGCCCGCGAAAGGAAGTGCCCCAAAGCACAACGTGGACACATCCCATTTTTTGAAAGAAAACAGAGCTGTTTTTTGCAAAGTGCCTACCTGTAGATTTTGGCCTCTAGCTCAGCTGGCACCTAGGGAAACCTACCAAACCTGTGCATTTTTTAAAACTAGAGACCTAGGGAAATCCAAGATGGGGTGACTTGTGGGGCTCTGACCAGGTTCTGTTACCCAGAATCCTTTGCAAACCTCAAGATTTGACTAAAAAAACACATTTTCCTCACATTTTGGTGACAGAAAGTTCTGGAATCTGAAAGGAGCCACAAATTTCCTTCCACCCAGCGTTCCCCCAAGTCTCCCGATAAAAATGGTCCCTCACTTGTGTGGGTAGGCCTAGCGCCCGTGACAGGAAATGCCTCAAAGCACAACGTGGACACATCCCATTTTTTTAAAGAAAACAGAGCTGTTTTTTGCAAAGTGCCTACCTGTAGATTTTGGCCTCTAGCTCAGCCGGCACCTAGGGAAACCTACCAAATCTGTGCATTTTTTAAAACTAGAGACCTTGGGGAATCCAAGATGGGGTGACTTGTGGGGCTCTGACCAGGTTCTGTTACCCAGAATCCTTTGCAAACCTCAGAATTTGGCTAAAAAAACACATTTTCCTCACATTTCGGTGACAGAAAGTTCTGGAATCTGAGAGGAGCCACAAATTTACTTCCACCCAGCGTTCCCCCAAGTCTCCGGATAAAAATGATACCTCACTTGTGTGGGTAGGCCTAGCGCCCGCGACAGGAAACGCCCCAAAACGCAACGTGGACACATCACATTTTTTGAAAGAAAACAGAGATGTTTTTTGCATAGTGCCTACCTGTAGATTTTGGCCTCTAGCTCAGCCGGCACCTAGGGAAACCTACCAAACGTGTGCATTTTTGAAAACTAGAGACCTAGGGGACTCCAAGATGGGATGACTTGTGGGGCTCTGACCAGGTTCTGTTACCCAGAATCCTTTGCAAACCTCAAATTTTGACTAAAAAAACACATTTTCCTCACATTTCGGTGACAGAAAGTTCTGAAATCTGAAAGGAGCCACAAATTTCCTTCCACCCAGCGTTCCCCCAAGTCTCCCGATAAAAATGGTACCTCACTTGTGTGGGTAGGCCTAGCGCCCGCGAAAGGAAGTGCCCCACAGCACAACGTGGACACATCCCATTTTTTGAAAGAAAACAGAGCTGTTTTTTGCAAAGTGCCTACCTGTAGATTTTGGCCTCTAGCTCAGCCGGCACCTAGGGAAACCTACCAAACCTGTCCTTTTTTGAAAACTAGAGACCTAGGGGAATCCAAGATGGGGTGACTTGTGGGGCTCTGACCAGGTTCTGTTACCCAGAATCCTTTGCAAACCTCAGAATTTGGCTAAAAAAACACATTTTCCTCACATTTCGGTGACAGAAAGTTCTGGAATCTGAGAGGAGCCACAAATTTACTTCCACCCAGCGTTCCCCCAAGTCTCCGGATAAAAATGATACCTCACTTGTGTGGGTAGGCCTAGCGCCCGCGACAGGAAACGCCCCAAAACGCAACGTGGACACATCACATTTTTTGAAAGAAAACAGAGATGTTTTTTGCATAGTGCCTACCTGTAGATTTTGGCCTCTAGCTCAGCCGGCACCTAGGGAAACCTACCAAACCTGTGCATTTTTGAAAACTAGAGACCTAGGGGAATCCAAGATGGGATGACTTGTGGGGCTCTGACCAGGTTCTGTTACCCAGAATCCTTTGCAAACCTCAAATTTTGACTAAAAAAACACATTTTCCTCACATTTCGGTGACAGAAAGTTCTGAAATCTGAAAGGAGCCACAAATTTCCTTCCACCCAGCGTTCCCCCAAGTCTCCCGATAAAAATGGTACCTCACTTGTGTGGGTAGGCCTAGCGCCCGCGAAAGGAAGTGCCCCAAAGCACAACGTGGACACATCCCATTTTTTGAAAGAAAACAGAGCTGTTTTTTGCAAAGTGCCTACCTGTAGATTTTGGCCTCTAGCTCAGCCGGCACCTAGGGAAACCTACCAAACCTGTCCTTTTTTGAAAACTAGAGACCTAGGGGAATCCAAGATGGGGTGACTTGTGGGGCTCTGACCAGGTTCTGTTACCCAGAATCCTTTGCAAACCTCAAAATTTGGCTAAAAAAAACACATTTTCCTCACATTTCGGTGACAGAAAGTTCTGGAATCTGAGAGGAGCCACAAATTTACTTCCACCCAGCGTTCCCCCAAGTCTCCGGATAAAAATGATACCTCACTTGTGTGGGTAGGCCTAGCGCCCGCGACAGGAAACGCCCCAAAACGCAACGTGGACACATCACATTTTTTGAAAGAAAACAGAGATGTTTTTTGCATAGTGCCTACCTGTAGATTTTGGCCTCTAGCTCAGCCGGCACCTAGGGAAACCTACCAAACGTGTGCATTTTTGAAAACTAGAGACCTAGGGGACTCCAAGATGGGATGACTTGTGGGGCTCTGACCAGGTTCTGTTACCCAGAATCCTTTGCAAACCTCAAATTTTGACTAAAAAAACACATTTTCCTCACATTTCGGTGACAGAAAGTTCTGAAATCTGAAAGGAGCCACAAATTTCCTTCCACCCAGCGTTCCCCCAAGTCTCCCGATAAAAATGGTACCTCACTTGTGTGGGTAGGCCTAGCGCCCGCGAAAGGAAGTGCCCCACAGCACAACGTGGACACATCCCATTTTTTGAAAGAAAACAGAGCTGTTTTTTGCAAAGTGCCTACCTGTAGATTTTGGCCTCTAGCTCAGCCGGCACCTAGGGAAACCTACCAAACCTGTCCTTTTTTGAAAACTAGAGACCTAGGGGAATCCAAGATGGGGTGACTTGTGGGGCTCTGACCAGGTTCTGTTACCCAGAATCCTTTGCAAACCTCAGAATTTGGCTAAAAAAACACATTTTCCTCACATTTCGGTGACAGAAAGTTCTGGAATCTGAGAGGAGCCACAAATTTACTTCCACCCAGCGTTCCCCCAAGTCTCCGGATAAAAATGATACCTCACTTGTGTGGGTAGGCCTAGCGCCCGCGACAGGAAACGCCCCAAAACGCAACGTGGACACATCACATTTTTTGAAAGAAAACAGAGATGTTTTTTGCATAGTGCCTACCTGTAGATTTTGGCCTCTAGCTCAGCCGGCACCTAGGGAAACCTACCAAACCTGTGCATTTTTGAAAACTAGAGACCTAGGGGAATCCAAGATGGGATGACTTGTGGGGCTCTGACCAGGTTCTGTTACCCAGAATCCTTTGCAAACCTCAAATTTTGACTAAAAAAACACATTTTCCTCACATTTCGGTGACAGAAAGTTCTGAAATCTGAAAGGAGCCACAAATTTCCTTCCACCCAGCGTTCCCCCAAGTCTCCCGATAAAAATGGTACCTCACTTGTGTGGGTAGGCCTAGCGCCCGCGAAAGGAAGTGCCCCAAAGCACAACGTGGACACATCCCATTTTTTGAAAGAAAACAGAGCTGTTTTTTGCAAAGTGCCTACCTGTAGATTTTGGCCTCTAGCTCAGCCGGCACCTAGGGAAACCTACCAAACCTGTCCTTTTTTGAAAACTAGAGACCTAGGGGAATCCAAGATGGGGTGACTTGTGGGGCTCTGACCAGGTTCTGTTACCCAGAATCCTTTGCAAACCTCAAAATTTGGCTAAAAAAACACATTTTCCTCACATTTCGGTGACAGAAAGTTCTGGAATCTGAGAGGAGCCACAAATTTCCTTCCACCCAGCGTTCCCCCACGTCTCCCGATAAAAATGATACCTCACTTGTGTGGGTACGCCTAGCGGCCGCAACAGAAAACACCCCAAAACACAACGTGGACACAACCCATTTTTTGAAAGAAAACATAGGTGTTTTTTGCAAAGTGCCTACCTTTAGATTTTGGCCTCTAGCTCAGCTGGCACCTAGGGAAACCTACCAAACCTGTGCATTTTTTGAAACTAGAGACCTAGGGAAATCCAAGATGGGGTGACTTGTGGGGCTCTGACCAGGTTCTGTTACCCAGAATCCTTTGCAAACCTCAAAATTTGACTAAAAAAACACATTTTCCTCACATTTTGGTGACAGAAAGTTCTGGAATCTGAAAGGAGCCACAAATTTCCTTCCACCCAGCGTTCCCCCAAGTCTCCCGATAAAAATGGTCCCTCACTTGTGTGGGTAGGCCTAGCGCCCGTGACAGGAAATGCCCTAAGCACAACGTGGACACATCCCATTTTTTGAAAGAAAACAGAGCTGTTTTTTGCAAAGTGCCTACCTGTAGATTTTGGCCTCTAGCTCAGCCGGCACCTAGGGAAACCTACCAAATCTGTGCATTTTTTAAAACTAGAGACCTAGGGGAATCCAAGATGGGGTGACTACTTGTGGGGCTCTGACCAGGTTCTGTTACCCAGAATCCTTTGCAAACCTCAGAATTTGGCTAAAAAAACACATTTTCCTCACATTTCGGTGACAGAAAGTTCTGGAATCTGAGAGGAGCCACAAATTTACTTCCACCCAGCGTTCCCCCAAGTCTCCGGATAAAAATGATACCTCACTTGTGTGGGTAGGCCTAGCGCCCGCGACAGGAAACGCCCCAAAACGCAACGTGGACTCATCACATTTTTTGAAAGAAAACAGAGATGTTTTTTGCATAGTGCCTACCTGTAGATTTTGGCCTCTAGCTCAGCCGGCACCTAGGGAAACCTCCCAAACCTGTGCATTTTTTAAAACTAGAGACCTAGGGGAATCCAAGATGGGATGACTTGTGGGGCTCTGACCAGGTTCTGTTACCCAGAATCCTTTGCAAACCTCAAATTTTGACTAAAAAAACACATTTTCCTCACATTTCGGTGACAGAAAGTTCTGAAATCTGAAAGGAGCCACAAATTTCCTTCCACCCAGCGTTCCCCCAAGTCTCCCGATAAAAATGGTACCTCACTTGTGTGGGTAGGCCTAGCGCCCGCGAAAGGAAGTGCCCCAAAGCACAACGTGGACACATCCCATTTTTTGAAAGAAAACAGAGCTGTTTTTTGCAAAGTGCCTACCTGTAGATTTTGGCCTCTAGCTCAGCTGGCACCTAGGGAAACCTACCAAACCTGTGCATTTTTTAAAACTAGAGACCTAGGGAAATCCAAGATGGGGTGACTTGTGGGGCTCTGACCAGGTTCTGTTACCCAGAATGCTTTGCAAACCTCAAAATTTAACTAAAAAAACACATTTTCCTCACATTTTGGTGACAGAAAGTTCTGGAATCTGAAAGGAGCCACAAATTTCCTTCCACCCAGCGTTCCCCCAAGTCTCCTGATAAAAATGGTCCCTCACTTGTGTGGGTAGGCCTAGCGCCCGTGACAGGAAATGCCCTAAGCACAACGTGGACACATCCCATTTTTTTAAAGAAAACAGAGCTGTTTTTTGCAAAGTGCCTACCTGTAGATTTTGGCCTCTAGCTCAGCCGGCACCTAGGGAAACCTATCAAACCTGTGCATTTTTGAAAAATAGAGACCTAGGGGAATCCAAGATGGGGTTACTTGTGGGGCTCTGACCAGGTTCTCTTACCCAGAATCCTTTGCAAACTTCAAATTTTGACTAAAAAAACACATTTTCCTCACATTTCGGTGACAGAAAGTTCTGGAATCTGAGAGGAGCCACAAATGTCCTTCCACCCAGCGTTCCCCCACGTCTCCCGATAAAAATGATACCTCACTTGTGTGGGTAGGCCTAGCGGCCGTGACAGGAAACACCCCAAAACACAACGTGGACACATCCCATTTTTTTAAAGAAAACAGAGGTGTTTTTTGCAAAGTGCCTACCTGTAGATTTTGCCTCTAGCTCAGCCGGCACCTAGGGAAACCTACCAAACCTGTCCTTTTTTTAAAACTAGAGACCTAGGGGAATCCAAGATGGGGTGACTTGTGGGGCTCTGACCAGGTTCTGTTACCCAGAATCCTTTGCAAACCTCAAAATTTGGCAAAAAAAAACACATTTTCCTCACATTTCGGTGACAGAAAGTTCTGGAATCTGAGAGGAGCCACAAATTTCCTTCCACCCAGCGTTCCCCCACGTCTCCCGATAAAAATTATACCTCACTTGTGTGGGTACGCCTAGCGGCCGCAACACAAAACAACCCAAAACACAACGTGGACACAACCAATTTTTTGAAAGAAAACATAGGTGTTTTTTGCAAAGTGCCTACCTGTAGATTTTGGCCTCTAGCTCAGCTGGCACCTAGGGAAACCTACCAAACCTGTGCATTTTTTGAAACTAGAGACCTAGGGAAATCCAAGATGGGGTGACTTGTGGGGCTCTGACCAGGTTCTGTTACCCAGAATCCTTTGCAAACCTCAAAATTTGACTAAAAAAACACATTTTCCTCACATTTTGGTGACAGAAAGTTCTGGAATCTGAAAGGAGCCACAAATTTCCTTCCACCCAGCGTTCCCCCAAGTCTCCCGATAAAAATGGTCCCTCACTTGTGTGGGTAGGCCTAGCGCCCGTGACAGGAAATGCCCTAAGCACAACGTGGACACATCCCATTTTTTGAAAGAAAACAGAGCTGTTTTTTGCAAAGTGCCTACCTGTAGATTTTGGCCTCTAGCTCAGCCGGCACCTAGGGAAACCTACCAAATCTGTGCATTTTTGAAAACTAGAGACCTAGGGGAATCCAAGATGGGGTGACTTGTGGGGCTCTGACCAGGTTCTGTTACCCAGAATCCTTTGCAAACCTCAAATTTTGACTAAAAAAACACATTTTCCTCACATTTCGGTGACAGAAAGTTCTGGAATCTGAGAGGAGCCACAAATTTCCTTCCACCCAGCGTTCCCCCACGTCTCCCGATAAAAATGATACCTCACTTGTGTGGGTAGGCCTAGCGGCCGTGACAGGAAACACCCCAAAACACAACGTGGACACATCCCATTTTTTGAAAGAAAACAGAGGTGTTTTTTGCAAAGTGCCTACCTGTAGATTTTGGCCTCTAGCTCAGCTGGCACCTAGGGAAGCCTACCAAACCTGTGCATTTTTTTAAACTAGAGACCTAGGGAAATCCAAGATGGAGTGACTTGTGGGGCTCTGACCAGGTTCTGTTACCCAGAATCCTTTGCAAACCTCAAATTTTGACTAAAAAAACACATTTTCCTCACATTTCGGTGACAGAAAGTTCTGGAATCTGAGAGGAGCCACAAATTTCCTTCCACCCAGCGTTCCCCCACGTGTCCCGATAAAAATGATACCTCACTTGTGTGGGTAGGCCTAGCGGCCGTGACAGGAAACACCCCAAAACACAACGTGGACACATCCCATTTTTTGAAAGAAAACAGAGGTGTTTTTTGCAAAGTGCCTACCTGTAGATTTTGGCCTCTAGCTCAGCTGGCACCTAGGGAAGCCTACCAAACCTGTGCATTTTTTTAAACTAGAGACCTAGGGAAATCCAAGATGGAGTGACTTGTGGGGCTCTGACCAGGTTCTGTTACCCAGAATCCTTTGCAAACCTCAGATTTTGGCTAAAAAAACACATTTTCCTCACATTTCGGTGACAGAAAGTTCTGGAATCTGAAAGGAGCCACAAATTTCCTTCCACCCAGCGTTCCCCCAAGTCTCCCGATAAAAATGGTACCTCACTTGTGTGGGTAGGCCTAGCGCCCGCGACAGGAAGTGCCCCAAAGCACAACGTGGACACATCCCATTGTTTGAAAGAAAACAGAGCTGTTTTTTGCAAAGTGCCTACCTGTAGATTTTGGCCTCTAGCTCAGCCGGCACCTAGGGAAACCTACCAAATCTGTGCATTTTTGAAAACTAGAGACCTAGGGGAATCCAAGATGGGATGACTTGTGGGGCTCCGACCAGGTTCTGTTACCCAGAATCCTTTGCAAACCTCAAATTTTGACTAAAAAAACAAATTTTCATCACATTTCGGTGACAGAAAGTTCTGGAATCTGAGAGGAGCCACAAATTTCCTTCCACCCAGCGTTCCCCCACGTCTCCCGATAAAAATGATACCTCACTTGTGTGGGTAGGCCCAGCGGCCGTAACAGGAAACACCCCAAAACACAACGTGGACACATCCCATTTTTTGAAAGAAAACAGAGGTGTTTTTTGCAAAGTGCCTACCTGTAGATTTTGGCCTCTAGCTCAGCTGGCACCTAGGGAAGCCTACCAAACCTGTGCATTTTTTTAAACTAGAGACCTAGGGAAATCCAAGATGGAGTGACTTGTGGGGCTCTGACCAGGTTCTGTTACCCAGAATCCTTTGCAAACCTCAGATTTTGGCTAAAAAAACACATTTTCCTCACATTTCGGTGACAGAAAGTTCTGGAATCTGAAAGGAGCCACAAATTTCCTTCCACCCAGCGTTCCCCCAAATCTCCCGATAAAAATGGTACCTCACTTGTGTGGGTAGGCCTAGCGCCCGCGACAGGAAGTGCCCCAAAGCACAACGTGGACACATCCCATTGTTTGAAAGAAAACAGAGCTGTTTTTTGCAAAGTGCCTACCTGTAGATTTTGGCCTCTAGCTCAGCCGGCACCTAGGGAAACCTACCAAATCTGTGCATTTTTGAAAACTAGAGACCTAGGGGAATCCAAGATGGGATGACTTGTGGGGCTCCGACCAGGTTCTGTTACCCAGAATCCTTTGCAAACCTCAAATTTTGACTAAAAAAACAAATTTTCATCACATTTCGGTGACAGAAAGTTCTGGAATCTGAGAGGAGCCACAAATTTCCTTGCACCCAGCGTTCCCCCACGTCTCCCGATAAAAATGATACCTCACTTGTGTGGGTAGGCCCAGCGGCCGTAACAGGAACCGCCCCAAAAGACAACGTGGACACATCCCATTTTTTGAAAGAAAACAGAGGTGTTTTTTGCAAAGTGCCTACCTGTAGATTTTGGCCTCTAGCTCAGCTGGCACCTAGGGAAACCTACCAAACCTGTGCATTTTTGAAAACTAAAGACCTAGGGAAATCCAAGATGGGGTGACTTGTGGGGCTCTGACCAGGTTCTGTTACCCAGAATCCTTTGCAAACCTCAAAATTTGACTAAAAAAACACATTTTCCTCACATTTTGGAGACAGAAAGTTCAGGAATCTGAAAGGAGCAACAAATGTCCTTCCACACAGCGTTCCCCCAAGTCTCCCGATAAAAATGGTCCCTCACTTGTGTGGGTAGGCCTAGCGCCCGCTACAGGAAACGCCCCAAAACACAACGTGGACACATCCCATTTTTTGAAAGAAAACAGAGCTGTTTTTTGCAAAGTGCCTACCTGTAGATTTTGGCCTCTAGCTCAGCCGGCACCTAGGGAAACCTACCAAACCTGTGCATTTTTGAAAACTAGAGACCTAGGGGAATCCAAGATGGGGTGACTTGTGGGGCTCTGACCAGGTTCTGTTACCCAGAATCCTATGCAAACCTCAAAATTTGGCTAAAAAAACACATTTTCCTCACATTTCGGTGACAGAAAGTTCTGGAATCTGAGAGGAGCCACAAATTTCCTTCCACCCAGCGTTCCCCCACGTCTCCCGATAAAAATTATACCTCACTTGTGTGGGTAGGCCTAGCGCCCACGACAGGAAATGCCCCAAAGCGCAATGTGGACACATCACATTTTTTGACAGAGAACAGAGCTGTTTTTTGGAAAGTGCCTACCTGTAGATTTTGGCCTCTAGCTCAGCCGGCACCTAGGGAAACGTACCAAACCTGTGCGTTTTTGAAAACTAGAGACCTAGGGGAATCCAAGATGGGGTGACTTGTGGGGCTCTGACCAGGATCTATTACCCAGAATCCTTTGCAAACCTCAAAATTTCCCTAAAAAACACATTTTCCTCACATTTCGGTGACAGAAAGTTCTGGAATCTGAGAGGAGCCACAAATTTCCTTCCACCAAGCGTTCCCCCAAGTCTCGCGATAAAAATTATACCTCACTTGTGTGGGTAGGCCTAGCGCCTGCGACAGGAAACGCCCCAAAACACAACGTGGACACATCCCATTTTTTTAAAGAAAACAGAGGTGTTTTTTGCAAAGTGCCTACCTGTAGATTTTGCCTCTAGCTCAGCCGGCACCTAGGGAAACCTACCAAACCTGTCCTTTTTTGAAAACTAGAGACCTAGGGGAATCCAAGATGGGGTGACTTGTGGGGCTCTGACCAGGTTCTGTTACCCAGAATCCTTTGCAAACCTCAAAATTTGGCTAAAAAAACACATTTTCCTCACATTTCGGTGACAGAAAGTTCTGGAATCTGAGAGGAGCCACAAATTTCCTTCCACCCAGCGTTCCCCCACGTCTCCCGATAAAAATGATACCTCACTTGTGTGGGTACGCCTAGCGGCCGCAACAGAAAACACCCCAAAACACAACGTGGACACAACCCATTTTTTGAAAGAAAACATAGGTGTTTTTTGCAAAGTGCCTACCTGTAGATTTTGGCCTCTAGCTCAGCTGGCACCTAGGGAAACCTACCAAACCTGTGCATTTTTTGAAACTAGAGACCTAGGGGAATCCAAGATGGGATGACTTGTGGGGCTCTGACCAGGTTCTGTTACCCAGAATCCTTTGCAAACCTCAAATTTTGACTAAAAAAACACATTTTCCTCACATTTCGGTGACAGAAAGTTCTGAAATCTGAAAGGAGCCACAAATTTCCTTCCACCCAGCGTTCCCCCAAGTCTCCCGATAAAAATGGTACCTCATTGTGTGGGTAGGCCTAGCGCCCGCGAAAGGAAGTGCCCCAAAGCACAACGTGGACACATCCCATTTTTTGAAAGAAAACAGAGCTGTTTTTTGCAAAGTGCCTACCTGTAGATTTTGGCCTCTAGCTTAGCTGGCACCTAGGGAAACCTACCAAACCTGTGCATTTTTTAAAACTAGAGACCTAGGGAAATCCAAGATGGGGTGACTTGTGGGGCTCTGACCAGGTTCTGTTACCCAGAATCCTTTGCAAACCTCAAGATTTGACTAAAAAAACACATTTTCCTCACATTTTGGTGACAGAAAGTTCTGGAATCTGAAAGGAGCCACAAATTTCCTTCCACCCAGCGTTCCCCCAAGTCTCCCGATAAAAATGGTCCCTCACTTGTGTGGGTAGGCCTAGCGCCCGTGACAGGAAATGCCTCAAAGCACAACGTGGACACATCCCATTTTTTGAAAGAAAACAGAGCTGTTTTTTGCAAAGTGCCTACCTGTAGATTTTGGCCTCTAGCTCAGCCGGCACCTAGGGAAACCTACCAAACCTGTGCATTTTTGAAAACTAGAGACCTAGGGGACTCCAAGATGGGATGACTTGTGGGGCTCTGACCAGGTTCTGTTACCCAGAATCCTTTGCAAACCTCAAATTTTGACTAAAAAAACACATTTTCCTCACATTTCGGTGACAGAAAGTTCTGAAATCTGAAAGGAGCCACAAATTTCCTTCCACCCAGCGTTCCCCCAAGTCTCCGGATAAAAATGATACCTCAATTGTGTGGGTAGGCCTAGCGCCCGCGACAGGAAACGCCCCAAAACGCAACGTGGACACATCACATTTTTTGAAAGAAAACAGAGATGTTTTTTGCATAGTGCCTACCTGTAGATTTTGGCCTCTAGCTCAGCCGGCACCTAGGGAAACCTACCAAACCTGTGCATTTTTGAAAACTAGAGACCTAGGGGACTCCAAGATGGGATGACTTGTGGGGCTCTGACCAGGTTCTGTTACCCAGAATCCTTTGCAAACCTCAAATTTTGACTAAAAAAACACATTTTCCTCACATTTCGGTGACAGAAAGTTCTGAAATCTGAAAGGAGCCACAAATTTCCTTCCACCCAGCGTTCCCCCAAGTCTCCCGATAAAAATGGTACCTCACTTGTGTGGGTAGGCCTAGCGCCCGCGAAAGGAAGTGCCCCACAGCACAACGTGGACACATCCCATTTTTTGAAAGAAAACAGAGCTGTTTTTTGCAAAGTGCCTACCTGTAGATTTTGGCCTCTAGCTCAGCCGGCACCTAGGGAAACCTACCAAACCTGTCCTTTTTTTAAAACTAGAGACCTAGGGGAATCCAAGATGGGGTGACTTGTGGGGCTCTGACCAGGTTCTGTTACCCAGAATCCTTTGCAAACCTCAAAATTTGGCTAAAAAAACACATTTTCCTCACATTTCGGTGACAGAAAGTTCTGGAATCTGAGAGGAGCCACAAATTTCCTTCCACCCAGCGTTCCCCCACGTCTCCCGATAAAAATGATACCTCACTTGTGTGGGTACGCCTAGCGGCCGCAACAGAAAACACCCCAAGACACAACGTGGACACAACCCATTTTTTGAAAGAAAACATAGGTGTTTTTTGCAAAGTGCCTACCTGTAGATTTTGGCCTCTAGCTCAGCTGGCACCTAGGGAAACCTACCAAACCTGTGCATTTTTTGAAACTAGAGACCTAGGGAAATCCAAGATGGGGTGACTTGTGGGGCTCTGACCAGGTTCTGTTACCCAGAATCCTTTGCAAACCCCAAAATTTGACTAAAAATACACATTTTCCTCACATTTTGGTGACAGAAAGTTCTGGAATCTGAAAGGAGCCACAAATTTCCTTCCACCCAGCGTTCCCCCAAGTCTCCCGATAAAAATGGTCCCTCACTTGTGTGGGTAGGCCTAGCGCCCGTGACAGGAAATGCCCTAAGCACAACGTGGACACATCCCATTTTTTGAAAGAAAACAGAGCTGTTTTTTGCAAAGTGCCTACCTGTAGATTTTGGCCTCTAGCTCAGCCGGCACCTAGGGGAACCTACCAAATCTGTGCATTTTTGAAAACTAGAGACCTAGGGGAATCCAAGATGGGGTGACTACTTGTGGGGCTCTGACCAGGTTCTGTTACCCAGAATCCTTTGCAAACCTCAGAATTTGGCTAAAAAAACACATTTTCCTCACATTTCGGTGACAGAAAGTTCTGGAATCTGAGAGGAGCCACAAATTTACTTCCACCCAGCGTTCCCCCAAGTCTCCGGATAAAAATGATACCTCACTTGTGTGGGTAGGCCTAGCGCCCGCGACAGGAAACGCCCCAAAACGCAACGTGGACACATCACATTTTTTGAAAGAAAAACAGAGATGTTTTTTGCATAGTGCCTACCTGTAGATTTTGGCCTCTAGCTCAGCCGGCACCTAGGGAAACCTACCAAACCTGTGCATTTTTGAAAACTAGAGACCTAGGGGAATCCAAGATGGGATGACTTGTGGGGCTCTGACCAGGTTCTGTTACCCAGAATCCTTTGCAAACCTCAAATTTTGACTAAAAAAACACATTTTCCTCACATTTCGGTGACAGAAAGTTCTGAAATCTGAAAGGAGCCACAAATTTCCTTCCACCCAGCGTTCCCCCAAGTCTCCCGATAAAAATGGTACCTCACTTGTGTGGGTAGGCCTAGCGCCCGCGAAAGGAAGTGCCCCAAAGCACAACGTGGACACATCCCATTTTTTGAAAGAAAACAGAGCTGTTTTTTGCAAAGTGCCTACCTGTAGATTTTGGCCTCTAGCTCAGCTGGCACCTAGGGAAACCTACCAAACCTGTGCATTTTTTAAAACTAGAGACCTAGGGAAATCCAAGATGGGGTGACTTGTGGGGCTCTGACCAGGTTCTGTTACCCAGAATGCTTTGCAAACCTCAAAATTTAACTAAAAAAACACATTTTCCTCACATTTTGGTGACAGAAAGTTCTGGAATCTGAAAGGAGCCACAAATTTCCTTCCACCCAGCGTTCCCCCAAGTCTCCTGATAAAAATGGTCCCTCACTTGTGTGGGTAGGCCTAGCGCCCGTGACAGGAAATGCCCTAAGCACAACGTGGACACATCCCATTTTTTTAAAGAAAACAGAGCTGTTTTTTGCAAAGTGCCTACCTGTAGATTTTGGCCTCTAGCTCAGCCGGCACCTAGGGAAACCTATCAAACCTGTGCATTTTTGAAAAATAGAAACCTAGGGGAATCCAAGATGGGGTTACTTGTGGGGCTCTGACCAGGTTCTCTTACCCAGAATCCTTTGCAAACTTCATATTTTGACTAAAAAAACACATTTTCCTCACATTTCGGTGACAGAAAGTTCTGGAATCTGAGAGGAGCCACAAATGTCCTTCCACCCAGCGTTCCCCCACGTCTCCCGATAAAAATGATACCTCACTTGTGTGGGTAGGCCTAGCGGCCGTGACAGGAAACACCCCAAAACACAACGTGGACACATCCCATTTTTTGAAAGAAAACAGAGGTGTTTTTTGCAAAGTGCCTACCTGTAGATTTTGGCCTCTAGCTCAGCTGGCACCTAGGGAAACCTACCAAACCTGTGCATTTTTTTAAACTAGAGACCTAGGGAAATCCAAGATGGAGTGACTTGTGGGGCTCTGACCAGGTTCTGTTACCCAGAATCCTTTGCAAACCTCAGATTTTGGCTAAAAAAACACATTTTCCTCACATTTCGGTGACAGAAAGTTCTAGAATCTGAAAGGAGCCACAAATTTCCTTCCACCCATCGTTCCCCCAAGTCTCCCGATAAAAATGGTCCCTCACTTGTGTGGGTAGTCCTAGCGCCCGTGACAGGAAATGCCCCAAAGCACAACGTGGACACATCCCATTTTTTGAAAGAAAACAGAGCTGTTTTTTGCAAAGTGCCTACCTGTAGATTTTGGCCTCTAGCTCAGCCGGCACCTAGGGAAACCTACCAAATCTGTGCATTTTTTAAAACTAAAGACCTAGGGGAATCCAAGATGGGGTGACTTGTGGGGCTCTGACCAGGTTCTGTTACCCAGAATCCTTTGCAAACCTCAGAATTTGGCTAAAAAAACACATTTTCCTCACATTTCGGTGACAGAAAGTTCTGGAATCTGAGAGGAGCCACAAATTTACTTCCACCCAGCGTTCCCCCAAGTCTCCGGATAAAAATGATACCTCACTTGTGTGGGTAGGCCTAGCGCCCGCGACAGGAAACGCCCCCAAAACGCAACGTGGACACATCACATTTTTTTAAAGAAAACAGAGATGTTTTTTGCATAGTGCCTACCTGTAGATTTTGGCCTCTAGCTCAGCCGGCACCTAGGGAAACCTACCAAACCTGTGCATTTTTGAAAACTAGAGACCTAGGGGAATCCAAGATGGGATGACTTGTGGGGCTCTGACCAGGTTCTGTTACCCAGAATCCTTTGCAAACCTCAAATTTTGACTAAAAAAACACATTTTCCTCACATTTCGGTGACAGAAAGTTCTAAAATCTGAAAGGAGCCACAAATTTCCTTCCACCCAGCGTTCCCCCAAGTCTCCCGATAAAAATGGTACCTCACTTGTGTGGGTAGGCCTAGCGCCCGCGAAAGGAAGTGCCCCAAAGCACAACGTGGACACATCCCATTTTTTGAAAGAAAACAGAGCTGTTTTTTGCAAAGTGCCTACCTGTAGATTTTGGCCTCTAGCTCAGCTGGCACCTAGGGAAACCTACCAAACCTGTGCATTTTCTAAAACTAGAGACCAAGGGAAATCCAAGATGGGGTGACTTGTGGGGCTCTGACCAGGTTCTGTTACCTAGAATGCTTTGCAAACCTCAAAATTTAACTAAAAAAACATATTTTCCTCACATTTTGGAGACAGAAAGTTCTGGAATCTGAAAGGAGCCACAAATTTCCTTCCACCCAGCGTTCCCCCAAGTCTCCCGATAAAAATGGTCCCTCACTTGTGTGGGTAGGCCTAGCGCCCGTGACAGGAAATGCCCAAAGCACAACGTGGACACATCCCATTTTTTGAAAGAAAACAGAGCTGTTTTTTGCAAAGTGCCTACCTGTAGATTTTGGTCTCTAGCTCAGCCGGCACCTAGGGAAACCTACCAAATCTGTGCATTTTTGAAAACTAGAGACCTAGGGGAATCCAAGATGGGGTGACTTGTGGGGCTCTGACCAGGTTCTGTTACCCAGAATCCTTTGCAAACCTCAGAATTTGGCTAAAAAAACACATTTTCCTCACATTTCGGTGACAGAAAGTTCTGGAATCTGAGAGGAGCCACAAATTTACTTCCACCCAGCGTTCCCCCAAGTCTCCCGATAAAAATTATACCTCACTTGTGTGGGTAGGCCTAGCGCCCGCGACAGGAAACGCCCCAAAACGCAACGTGGACACATCACATTTTTTGAATGAAAACAGAGATGTTTTTTGCAAAGTGCCTACCTGTAGATTTTGGCCTCTAGCTCAGCTGGCACCTAGGGAAACCTATCAAACCTGTGCATTTTTGAAAACTAGAGACCTAGGGGAATCCAAGATGGGGTGACTTGTGGGGCTCTGACCAGGTTCTCTTACCCAGATTCCTTTGCAAACCTCAAATTTTGACTAAAAAAACACATTTTCCTCACATTTCGGTGACAGAAAGTTCTGGCATCTGAGAGGAGCCACAAATTTCCTTCCACCCAGCGTTCCCCCACGTCTCCCGATAAAAATGATACCTCACTTGTGTGGGTAGGCCTAGCGGCCATGACAGGAAACACCCCAAAACACAACGTGGACACATCCCATTTTTTGAAAGAAAACAGAGGTGTTTTTTGCAAAGTGCCTACCTGTAGATTTTGGCCTCTAGCTCAGCCGGCACCTAGGGAAACCTACCAAATCTGTGCATTTTTTAAAAATAGAGACCTAGGGGAATCCAAGATGGGGTAACTTGTGGGGCTCTGACCAGGTTCTGTTACCCAGAATCCTTTGCAAACCTCAAATTTTGACTAAAAAAACACATTTTCCTAACATTTCGGTGACAGAAAGTTCTGGAATCTGAGAGGAGCCACAAATTTCCTTCCACCCAGCGTTCCCCCACGTCTCCCGATAAAAATGATACCTCACTTGTGTGGGTAGGCCTAGCGCCCGCGACAGGAAACACCCCAAAACACTACGTGGACACATCCCATTTTTTGAAAGAAAACAGAGCTGTTTTTTGCAAAGTGCCTACCTGTAGATTTTGGCCTCTAGCTCAGCCGGCACCTAGGGAAACCTACCAAACCTGTGCATTTTTGAAAACTAGAGACCTAGGGTAATCCAAGATGGGGTGACTTGTGGGGCTCTGACCAGGTTCTGTTACCCAGAATCCTTTGCAAACCTCAAATTTTGGCTAAAAAAACACATTTTCCTCACATTTCGGTGACAGAAAGTTCTGGAATCTGAGAGGAGCCACAAATTTCCTTCCACCCAGCGTTCCCCCAAGTCTCCCGATAAAATGGTACCTCACTTGTTTGGGTAGGCCTAGCGCCCGCAACAGGAAATGGCCCAAAACACAACGTGGACACATCACATTTTTTCATTGAAAACAGTGCCTACCTGTAGATTTTGGCCTCTAGCTCAGCTGGCACCTAGGGAAGCCTACCAAACCTGTGCATTTTTGAAAACTAGAGACCTAGGGGAATCCAAGATGGGATGACTTGTGGGGCTCCGACCAGGTTCTGTTACCCAGAATCCTTTGCAAACCTCAAATTTTGACTAAAAAAACAAATTTTCCTCACATTTCGGTGACAGAAAGTTCTGGAATCTGAGAGGAGCCACAAATTTCCTTCCACCCAGCGTTCCCCCACGTCTTCCGATAAAAATGATACCTCACTTGTGTGGGTAGGCCTAGCGGCCGTAACAGGAACCGCCCCAAAAGACAACGTGGACACATCCCATTTTTTGAAAGAAAACAGAGGTGTTTTTTGCAAAGTGCCTACCTGTAGATTTTGGCCTCTAGCTCAGCTGGCACCTAGGGAAACCTACCAAACCTGTGCATTTTTGAAAACTAAAGACCTAGGGAAATCCAAGATGGGGTGACTTGTGGGGCTCTGACCAGGTTCTGCTACCCAGAATCCTTTGCAAACCTCAAAATTTGACTAAAAAAACACATTTTCCTCACATTTTGGAGACAGAAAGTTCAGGAATCTGAAAAGAGCCACAAATTTCCTTCCACCCAGCGTTCCCCCAAGTCTCCCGATAAAAATGGTACCTCACTTGTGTGGGTAGGCCTAGTGCCCGCGACAGGAAATGCCCCAAAGCACAACGTGGACACATCACATTTTTTTAAAGAAAACAGAGCTGTTTTTTGCAAAGTGCCTACCTGTAGATTTTGGCCTCTAGCTCAGCCGGCACCTAGGGAAACCTACCAAACCTGTGCATTTTTGAAAACTAGAGACCTAGGGTAATCCAAGATGGGGTGACTTGTGGGGCTCTGACCAGGTTCTGTTACCCAGAATCCTTTGCAAACCTCAAATTTTGGCTAAAAAAACACATTTTCCTCACATTTCGGTGACAGAAAGTTCTGGAATCTGAGAGGAGCCACAAATTTCCTTCCACCCAGCGTTCCCCCACGTCTTCCGATAAAAATGATACCTCACTTGTGTGGGTAGGCCTAGCGGCCGTAACAGGAACCGCCCCAAAAGACAACGTGGACACATCCCATTTTTTGAAAGAAAACAGAGGTGTTTTTTGCAAAGTGCCTACCTGTAGATTTTGGCCTCTAGCTCAGCTGGCACCTAGGGAAACCTACCAAACCTGTGCATTTTTGAAAACTAAAGACCTAGGGAAATCCAAGATGGGGTGACTTGTGGGGCTCTGACCAGGTTCTGCTACCCAGAATCCTTTGCAAACCTCAAAATTTGACTAAAAAAACACATTTTCCTCACATTTTGGAGACAGAAAGTTCAGGAATCTGAAAGGAGCCACAAATTTCCTTCCACCCAGCGTTCCCCCAAGTCTCCCGATAAAAATGGTACCTCACTTGTGTGGGTAGGCCTAGTGCCCGCGACAGGAAATGCCCCAAAGCACAACGTGGACACATCACATTTTTTTAAAGAAAACAGAGCTGTTTTTTGCAAAGTGCCTACCTGTAGATTTTGGCCTCTAGCTCAGCCGGCACCTAGGGAAACCTACCAAACCTGTGCATTTTTGAAAACTAGAGACCTAGGGTAATCCAAGATGGGGTGACTTGTGGGGCTCTGACCAGGTTCTGTTACCCAGAATCCTTTGCAAACCTCAAATTTTGGCTAAAAAAACACATTTTCCTCACATTTCGGTGACAGAAAGTTCTGGAATCTGAGAGGAGCCACAAATTTCCTTCCACCCAGCGTTCCCTAACGTCTCCCGATAAAAATGGTACCTCACTTGTGTGGGTAGGCCTAGCGCCCGCGACAGGAAATGCCCCAAAACACAACGTGGACACATCTAATTTTTTTAAAGAAAACAGAGCTGTTTTTTGCAAAGTGCCTACCTGTAGATTTTGGCCTCTAGCTCAGCCGGCACCTAGGGAAACCTACCAAATCTGTGCATTTTTTAAAAATAGAGACCTAGGGGAATTCAAGATGGGGTGACTTGCGGGGCTCTGACCAGGTTCTGTTACCCAGAATCCTTTGCAAACCTCAAATTTTGACTAAAAAAACACATTTTCCTAACATTTCGGTGACAGAAATTTCTGGAATCTGAGAGGAGCCACAAATTTCCTTCCACCCAGCGTTCCCCCACGTCTTCCGATAAAAATGATACCTCACTTGTGTGGGTAGGCCTAGCGGCCGTAACAGGAACCGCCCCAAAAGACAACGTGGACACATCCCATTTTTTTAAAGAAAACAGAGGTGTTTTTTGCAAAGTGCCTACCTGTAGATTTTGGCCTCTAGCTCAGCTGGCACCTAGGGAAACCTACCAAACCTGTGCATTTTTGAAAACTAAAGACCTAGGGAAATCCAAGATGGGGTGACTTGTGGGGCTCTGACCAGGTTCTGCTACCCAGAATCCTTTGCAAACCTCAAAATTTGACTAAAAAAACACATTTTCCTCACATTTTGGAGACAGAAAGTTCAGGAATCTGAAAAGAGCCACAAATTTCCTTCCACCCAGCGTTCCCCCAAGTCTCCCGATAAAAATGGTACCTCACTTGTGTGGGTAGGCCTAGTGCCCGCGACAGGAAATGCCCCAAAGCACAACGTGGACACATCACATTTTTTTAAAGAAAACAGAGCTGTTTTTTGCAAAGTGCCTACCTGTAGATTTTGGCCTCTAGCTCAGCCGGCACCTAGGGAAACCTACCAAACCTGTGCATTTTTGAAAACTAGAGACCTAGGGTAATCCAAGATGGGGTGACTTGTGGGGCTCTGACCAGGTTCTGTTACCCAGAATCCTTTGCAAACCTCAAATTTTGGCTAAAAAAACACATTTTCCTCACATTTCGGTGACAGAAAGTTCTGGAATCTGAGAGGAGCCACAAATTTCCTTCCACCCAGCGTTCCCCCACGTCTTCCGATAAAAATGATACCTCACTTGTGTGGGTAGGCCTAGCGGCCGTAACAGGAACCGCCCCAAAAGACAACGTGGACACATCCCATTTTTTGAAAGAAAACAGAGGTGTTTTTTGCAAAGTGCCTACCTGTAGATTTTGGCCTCTAGCTCAGCTGGCACCTAGGGAAACCTACCAAACCTGTGCATTTTTGAAAACTAAAGACCTAGGGAAATCCAAGATGGGGTGACTTGTGGGGCTCTGACCAGGTTCTGCTACCCAGAATCCTTTGCAAACCTCAAAATTTGACTAAAAAAACACATTTTCCTCACATTTTGGAGACAGAAAGTTCAGGAATCTGAAAGGAGCCACAAATTTCCTTCCACCCAGCGTTCCCCCAAGTCTCCCGATAAAAATGGTACCTCACTTGTGTGGGTAGGCCTAGTGCCCGCGACAGGAAATGCCCCAAAGCACAACGTGGACACATCACATTTTTTTTAAGAAAACAGAGCTGTTTTTTGCAAAGTGCCTACCTGTAGATTTTGGCCTCTAGCTCAGCCGGCACCTAGGGAAACCTACCAAACCTGTGCATTTTTTAAAACTAGAGACCTAGGGTAATCCAAGATGGGGTGACTTGTGGGGCTCTGACCAGGTTCTGTTACCCAGAATCCTTTGCAAACCTCAAATTTTGGCTAAAAAAACACATTTTCCTAACATTTCGGTGACAGAAAGTTCTGGAATCTGAGAGGAGCCACAAATTTCCTTCCACCCAGCGTTCCCTAACGTCTCCCGATAAAAATGGTACCTCACTTGTGTGGGTAGGCCTAGCGCCCGCGACAGGAAATGCCCCAAAACACAACGTGGACACATCTAATTTTTTTAAAGAAAACAGAGCTGTTTTTTGCAAAGTGCCTACCTGTAGATTTTGGCCTCTAGCTCAGCCGGCACCTAGGGAAACCTACCAAATCTGTGCATTTTTTAAAAATAGAGACCTAGGGGAATTCAAGATGGGGTGACTTGTGGGGCTCTGACCAGGTTCTGTTACCCAGAATCCTTTGCAAACCTCAAATTTTGACTAAAAAAACACATTTTCCTAACATTTCGGTGACAGAAATTTCTGGAATCTGAGAGGAGCCATAAATTTCCTTCCACCCAGCGTTCCCCCACGTCTCCCGATAAAATGATACCTCACTTGTGTGGGTAGGCCTAGCGGCCGTGACAGTAAATGCCCCAAAACACAACGTGGACACATCCCATTTTTTGAAAGAAAACAGAGGTGTTTTTTGCAAAGTGCCTACCTGTAGATTTTGGCCTCTAGCTCAGCCGGCACCTAGGGAAACCTACCAAATCTGTGCATTTTTGAAAAATAGAGACCTAGGGGAATCCAAGATGGGGTGACTTGTGGGGCTCTGACCAGGTTCTGTTACCCAGAATCCTTTGCAAACCTCAAATTTTGACTAAAAAAACACATTTTCCTAACATTTCGGTGACAGAAAGTTCTGGAATCTGAGAGGAGCCACAAATTTCCTTCCACCCAGCGTTCCCCCACGTCTCCCGATAAAAATGATACCTCACTTGTGTGGGTAGGCCTAGCGCCCGCGACAGGAAACACCCCAAAACACTACGTGGACACATCCCATTTTTTGAAAGAAAACAGAGCTGTTTTTTGCAAAGTGCCTACCTGTAGATTTTGGCCTCTAGCTCAGCCGGCACCTAGGGAAACCTACCAAACCTGTGCATTTTTGAAAACTAGAGACCTAGGGTAATCCAAGATGGGGTGACTTGTGGGGCTCTGACCAGGTTCTGTTACCCAGAATCCTTTGCAAACCTCAAAATTTGACTAAAAAAACACATTTTCCTCACATTTTGGAGACAGAAAGTTCAGGAATCTGAAAGGAGCCACAAATTTCCTTCCACCCAGCGTTCCCCCAAGTCTCCCGATAAAAATGGTACCTCACTTGTGTGGGTAGGCCTAGTGCCCGCGACAGGAAATGCCCCAAAGCACAACGTGGACACATCACATTTTTTTAAAGAAAACAGAGCTGTTTTTTGCAAAGTGCCTACCTGTAGATTTTGGCCTCTAGCTCAGCCGGCACCTAGGGAAACCTACCAAACCTGTGCATTTTTGAAAACTAGAGACCTAGGGTAATCCAAGATGGGGTGACTTGTGGGGCTCTGACCAGGTTCTGTTACCCAGAATCCTTTGCAAACCTCAAATTTTGGCTAAAAAAACACATTTTCCTCACATTTCGGTGACAGAAAGTTCTGGAATCTGAGAGGAGCCACAAATTTCCTTCCACCCAGCGTTCCCCCACGTCTTCCGATAAAAATGATACCTCACTTGTGTGGGTAGGCCTAGCGGCCGTAACAGGAACCGCCCCAAAAGACAACGTTGACACATCCCATTTTTTGAAAGAAAACAGAGGTGTTTTTTGCAAAGTGCCTACCTGTAGATTTTGGCCTCTAGCTCAGCTGGCACCTAGGGAAACCTACCAAACCTGTGCATTTTTGAAAACTAAAGACCTAGGGAAATCCAAGATGGGGTGACTTGTGGGGCTCTGACCAGGTTCTGCTACCCAGAATCCTTTGCAAACCTCAAAATTTGACTAAAAAAACACATTTTCCTCACATTTTGGAGACAGAAAGTTCAGGAATCTGAAAGGAGCCACACATTTCCTTCCACCCAGCGTTCCCCCAAGTCTCCCGATAAAAATGGTACCTCACTTGTGTGGGTAGGCCTAGTGCCCGCAACAGGAAATGCCCCAAAGCACAACGTGGACACATCACATTTTTTTAAAGAAAACAGAGCTGTTTTTTGCAAAGTGCTTACCTGTAGATTTTGGCCTCTAGCTCAGCCGGCACCTAGGGAAACCTACCAAACCTGTGCATTTTTGAAAACTAGAGACCTAGGGTAATCCAAGATGGGGTGACTTGTGGGGCTCTGACCAGGTTCTGTTACCCAGAATCCTTTGCAAACCTCAAATTTTGGCTAAAAAAACACATTTTCCTCACATTTCGGTGACAGAAAGTTCTGGAATCTGAGAGGAGCCACAAATTTCCTTCCACCCAGCGTTCCCTAACGTCTCCCGATAAAAATGATACCTCACTTGTGTGGGTAGGCCTAGCGCCCGCGACAGGAAACGCCCCAAAACACAACGTGGACACATCTAATTTTTTGAAAGAAAACAGAGCTGTTTTTTGCAAAGTGCCTACCTGTAGATTTTGGCCTCTAGCTCAGCCGGCACCTAGGGAAACCTACCAAATCTGTGCATTTTTTAAAAATAGAGACCTAGGGGAATTCAAGATGGGGTGACTTGTGGGGCTCTGACCAGGTTCTGTTACCCAGAATCCTTTGCAAACCTCAAATTTTGACTAAAAAAACACATTTTCCTAACATTTCGGTGACAGAAATTTCTGGAATCTGAGAGGAGCCACAAATTTCCTTCCACCCAGCGTTCCCTCACGTCTCCCGATAAAAATGATACCTCACTTGTGTGGGTAGGCCTAGCGGCCGTGACAGTAAATGCCCCAAAACACAACGTGGACACATCCCATTTTTTGAAAGAAAACAGAGGTGTTTTTTGCAAAGTGCCTACCTGTAGATTTTGTCCTCTAGCTCAGCCGGCACCTAGAGAAACCTACCAAATCTGTGCATTTTTTAAAAATAGTGACCTAGGGGAATCCAAGATGGGGTGACTTGTGGGGCTCTGACCAGGTTCTGTTACCCAGAATCCTTTGCAAACCTCAAATTTTGACTAAACAAATCCATTTTCCTAACATTTCGGTGACAGAAAGTTCTGGAATCTGAGAGGAGCCACAAATTTCCTTCCACCCAGCGTTCCCCCACGTCTCCCGATAAAAATGATACCTCACTTGTGTGGGTAGGCCTAGCGCCCGCGACAGGAAACACCCCAAAACACTACGTGGACACATCCCATTTTTTGAAAGAAAACAGAGCTGTTTTTTGCAAAGTGCCTACCTGTAGATTTTGGCCTCTAGCTCAGCCGGCACCTAGGGAAACCTACCAAACCTGTGCATTTTTGAAAACTAGAGACCTAGGGTAATCCAAGATGGGGTGACTTGTGGGGCTCTGACCAGGTTCTGTTACCCAGAATCCTTTGCAAACCTCAAATTTTGGCTAAAAAAACACATTTTCCTCACATTTCGGTGACAGAAAGTTCTGGAATCTGAGAGGAGCCACAAATTTCCTTCCACCCAGCGTTCCCCCAAGTCTCCCGATAAAATGGTACCTCACTTGTTTTGGTAGGCCTAGCGCCCGCAACAGGAAATGGCCCAAAACACAACGTGGACACATCACATTTTTTCATTGAAAACAGTGCCTACCTGTAGATTTTGGCCTCTAGCTCAGCTGGCACCTGGGGAAGCCTACCAAACCTGTGCATTTTTGAAAACTAGAGACCTAGGGGAATCCAAGATGGGATGACTTGTGGGGCTCCGACCAGGTTCTGTTACCCAGAATCCTTTGCAAACCTCAAATTTTGACTAAAAAAACAAATTTTCCTCACATTTCGGTGACAGAAAGTTCTGGAATCTGAGAGGAGCCACAAATTTCCTTCCACCCAGCGTTCCCCCACGTCTCCCGATAAAAATGATACCTCACTTGTGTGGGTAGGCCTAGCGCCCGTGACAGGAACCGCCCCAAAAGACAACGTGGACACATCCCATTTTTTGAAAGAAAACAGAGGTGTTTTTTGCAAAGTGCCTACCTGTAGATTTTGGCCTCTAGCTCAGCTGGCACCTAGGGAAACCTACCAAACCTGTGCATTTTTGAAAACTAAAGACCTAGGGAAATCCAAGATGGGGTGACTTGTGGGGCTCTGACCAGGTTCTGTTACCCAGAATCCTTTGCAAACCTCAAAATTTGACTAAAAAAACACATTTTCCTCACATTTTGGAGACAGAAAGTTCAGGAATCTGAAAGGAGCCACAAATTTCCTTCCACCCAGCGTTCCCCCAAGTCTCCCGATAAAAATGGTACCTCACTTGTGTGGGTAGGCCTACCGCCCGCGACAGGAAATGCCCCAAAGCACAACGTGGACACATCACATTTTTTTAAAGAAAACAGAGCTGTTTTTTGCAAAGTGCCTACCTGTAGATTTTGGCCTCTAGCTCAGCCGGCACCTAGGGAAACCTACCAAATCTGTGCATTTTTTAAAAATAGAGACCTAGGGGAATTCAAGATGGGGTGACTTGTGGGGCTCTGACCAGGTTCTGTTACCCAGAATCCTTTGCAAACCTCAAATTTTGACTTAAAAAACACATTTTCCTAACATTTCGGTGACAGAAATTTCTGGAATCTGAGAGGAGCCACAAATTTCCTTCCACCCAGCGTTCCCCCACGTCTCCCGATAAAAATGATACCTCACTTGTGTGGGTAGGCCTAGCGGCCGTGACAGTAAATGCCCCAAAACACAACGTGGACACATCCCATTTTTTGAAAGAAAACAGAGGTGTTTTTTGCAAAGTGCCTACCTGTAGATTTTGTCCTCTAGCTCAGCCGGCACCTAGAGAAACCTACCAAATCTGTGCATTTTTTAAAAATAGAGACCTAGGGGAATCCAAGATGGGGTGACTTGTGGGGCTCTGACCAGGTTCTGTTACCCAGAATCCTTTGCAAACCTCAAATTTTGACTAAAAAAACACATTTTCCTAACATTTCGGTGACAGAAAGTTCTGGAATCTGAGAGGAGCCACAAATTTCCTTCCACCCAGCGTTCCCCCACGTCTCCCGATAAAAATGATACCTCACTTGTGTGGGTAGGCCTAGCGCCCGCGACAGGAAACACCCCAAAACACTACGTGGACACATCCCATTTTTTGATAGAAAACAGAGCTGTTTTTTGCAAAGTGCCTACCTGTAGATTTTGGCCTCTAGCTCAGCCGGCACCTAGGGAAACCTACCAAACCTGTGCATTTTTGAAAACTAGAGACCTAGGGTAATCCAAGATGGGGTGACTTGTGGGGCTCTGACCAGGTTCTGTTACCCAGAATCCTTTGCAAACCTCAAATTTTGGCTAAAAAAACACATTTTCCTCACATTTCGGTGACAGAAAGTTCTGGAATCTGAGAGGAGCCACAAATTTCCTTCCACCCAGCGTTCCCCCACGTCTCCCGATAAAATGGTACCTCACTTGTTTGGGTAGGCCTAGCGCCCGCAACAGGAAATGGCCCAAAACACAACGTGGACACATCACATTTTTTCATTGAAAACAGTGCCTACCTGTAGATTTTGGCCTCTAGCTCAGCCGGCACCTAGGGAAACCTACCAAACCTGTGCATTTTTGAAAACTAGAGACTTAGGGGAATCCAAGATGGGGTGACTTGTGGGGCTCTGACCAGTTTTTGTTACCCAGAATCCTCTGTAAACCTCAAATTTGGCTAAAGAAACACTTTTTCCTCAAATTTCGGTGACAGAAAGTTCTGGAATCTGAGAGGAGGGACAAATTTCCTTCCACCCAGCGTTCCCCCAAGTCTCCCGATAAAAATGATACCTCACTTGTGTGGGTGGGCTAGGTGCCTGCAACAGAATAAGGCTCAAAACTTGTAGAGATAGAGGGGATAGCACAGCGAGTTTATAAGGACATATTCTTTTATACATCGTTATACTGACTCTGCTTTGGGGACCCACATAAGTGAGGTGTCATTTTACTTGGAAGACTGAGGGGAACACTGGGGAGTAGGAATTTTGTGCTGGAGCGGTGATCCTACGAAGAAAAGTCTGGAAAATATGCTTTTTTAAGCAAATTTTGAGGTTTACAGAGGAATCTGGGTAAGAAAATGTTGGGGGATCCACGCAAGCCACACCTCCCTGGACTCCTTGGGGTGTCTAGTTTTAAAAAATGTCTGGGTTTGGTAGGTTTCCCTAGATGAAGGCCGCACCCAGGACCAAAAACATAGGTGCCCCCTCCCCCCGAAACATAGGTAGTTTTGTAATATATCATTTTGATGTGTCCACATACGTCCGTGATGTGCCAAACACTAAAATTGTGAAAAGAAACGCACTTAGGTTATGTGAAAAAGACCCCTCACCCACCAACCAAGTTGGTGGCATGCTTCATCATCGGGGTCCCACCTGAGGCACCTAGCATGTCACAGGTGTGCTGCGACGCCTGATTACAGCGGAGCAGGTTTTGTCATTTTTACCACACATACTGGTTGGATTTGGCACGAGGTTGAGTGATGGTTCAGTGGATCAAATTTTATTAACAAGAGCTTTCACAAAAATGAAATGCACTGTTAATAACTGAAAGGCAAAAAACTGAACCAATGACTCACAGCTCGTGAGCTGTAAAGCTGCGACAAGGCACCAACCGCTTTACAGTCCATTCACACAACTTTCATACATGACACGCACAAGACCATTCACACCGCCAGCCACGGGCCCAGCACATTACAACACTCACATCGACAGACAGCGCCACTCAAGGGCCCATCACTTACATACGCCCACATGCTTGATACAACAATCACACCAGCTAATGGGAGTGTATGGACTGGTGTTTGGCTGGCAGTGTGTTGCAGTAGCCAACAGCAAGTCAATATGTACACTCTCAGCCAAGCCCCACTCCACACACAATGGCATCATTTTTTTTTTTTTTTAAACAGAGGAACCCCTAACTAAGTAGAAAGAATTACAAAACTACAAACACAAAAGCTCTAACTAAGTACATGACAGAAATGCTAACCATGAAACTGAACACATGAAAATACAAAACAGACCTGAGTTTACACTCATGGTTGTTCCCAGAAATTCTTCTGGGTGTGGTAATTCTTAAAACAACCACCCACACACAGCCCAGGCTTTGAAGGACAATCTGGGAAGTACATTCGAGTCTCCCTCCGGATACCTCTTCGAAAACACACTCTACATTTCTTAGCTGGAAAGTCTTTTTTGGGTGTGGGAGGCATGTGCTCAGCAAAGTGGCGATCTTTCAATCTAGCCACATCCTCCACCACTGCTTCTCCAGGAACTCTGGCCTGTTCCACCACAATAAGGCTCCCTATCACTGACTCCTGAAATTTCACAAATGTCATCTTTGACTCTGGAGACCTATACCTAAACACAATAAAAGCATTGAAGGTTGCTAAGTGGAAGAGGTGAATTGCTAACTTCTTATACCAAACGTAAGACTTATGGCGAATAGCAGTATAAGGTTCCATCCTCTGATCAACTCTATCTACACCTCCCATGTGCTTATTATAATCTAAAATGCACACAGGTTTGCACACTTCAGCAACCTGGCCACAAACAGTCACGGGGGAAGTACTCTCATCATGGATGGTACTTAGCATGTAGACATCCCTCTTGTCTGAAACTTTCAAAGCTAGCAGCTCATCATTCCGCAAGGCACAGCACTGTCCCCTCTCAAGTTTTTTACAAACAAGCTCCCTTGGATAGCCTTTCCGGTTACAACGAATTGTGCCACAAGCAACAGTGTCCACTTTAAACAATTCCTTGAACAACTGCACTCCAGTGTAGAAGTTATCTACATACAAATGGTGACCTTTGTTGAACAGTCGTCTACCAAGATCCCACACAATTTTCTCAGTAACTCCAAAAGTGGGAGGACAACCAGGGGGGTCAATATTGGAATCCCTACCAGTGTAGACACAGAAACTATACACATATCCTGTACTACTTTCAGACTGCATATACAATTTAATTCCATATTGTGCCCTTTTGCTAGGAATGTACTGCCTAAAAACCAAACGACCCTTGAAGAGGACCAAAGACGCTTTCACACTTATCTCTTTGCCTGGAACATAGACCTCCGAAAACCGATCTACAAAATGATCAAGGACAGGCCTAATCTTAAAAAGACGGTCAGAATCTGGGTGATCTCGTGGCAAGGCTAATGCATTGTCAACAAAATGCAGCATCCTAAGAAGAAGCAAATACCGATTACAACTCATGGTTGCAGGAAATATAGCTGTTGCCATCAAGGGACTAGTAGACCAATAAGAAGCCAGTGACGGCTTCCTTATCAACCCCATCAAAAAAGTCAAACCCCAAAACTTTTTTATCTCCTCCAAATTTGTGGGAATCTACTGGGCAGCTCTAGAGTGTGGCCTAAGTCTAGCAGCGTTGTCCCTCAAATGCTCCTCCGCATACAAATTAGTCTGCTAAACAATCTCTTCCAAAAACACATCATCCATGAATAACTCAAAGAAATTGATAGGCAAAAAGTTCTCTCTATTGGCGTTACACCCCGGGAGACCAGTAAAGGCAGGCAACTCTGGCTGCTCCATGTTTGGGGCAACCCAGACATCAGGTCTTATAATGGGAAACCTTTCAGCCCCAGGTTGCTGCACTAATGACACATCAGTGTCCTCCTCTAAAACAGGCCTTCATCTGCACTGAGTGTGGCTTCATCATCAGAAGATTCCCCTCCAACAGAAACATCACTGCCAGAATCTCTCGCTTCCTCCTCTGCCTCAGATGCAGAGTCCGCCTCATAATCATGATCAGACAATGACTCAAAAAGCATACCAACCACCTGCTGAGCGGTCATCCTGCGGCTAGCCATGATCTTTCCTACTAAAATTAACTGGACAAATTCACCACCAACAACCAGCACTGTGTAAGACAAGTAACAAAGTGTAGTTTTGTTAGTAAGAGTTATAAACTCAAAAACGATACCGCTCACTTGCCTGAAAAAGCTTGATTCACCAGCAACTACTCTGCACAGACACAGCAATCACCAATGATATCCCATTAAAAAGAAAGAAAGAAAGGCAAATTAGAAATAAGACAAAACAAATATCATTGTGCACAAATCTAAGGACAATTTCACACACAATCCTTCATTTAGTACACCCCCTACAAACATGTCATTCATGCATGGCAACAATACTCCTTTGGAGTAAATTGTTTTTACTTACCTAAAACATGCAACTGTGCAAACTGTAGGTCAACCACCGCCAAAACCGCAAGGAGCCACAGCAAATAAAGCAAAAGCTTTGAACTAGAACAAAAAGGAGGAAAACATTTTTTATCACAAATGCAAATACTTCATCAGTTGACAAACACCCCACCATCAAACATTTAGAAATTGATGCCTAAGTGGATTCTGCCATAGGGGCAGATGGGCCTACTAAAAAAATAGGCCTATCTGCCCCAAGGAGGCCAGAAAATACCTTTAGTAGTGTGTCCCCATGGGGAGCGACCCTTGCCAAAGGGGACAGCCCCCAAACAAAAAAAAACAAAAAAACACACACAACACTATCCCTGGTGCCTAAGTGGCTATAGGCCCATCTGCCCCCAAGGGGGGCAGAAATGGGCAACAGGTCATTGCCCCCCCACAAAAATAAACTAATAAAAACAAATCCCTGGCATTCTAGTGGTTTCTGCCCCCCTTGGGGGCAGATCAGCCTAAAAATAATAGGCCGGTCTGTCTCCAAGGGGTGCAGAAATGGCCTCAGTACATGTGCCCCCAAAGTGGGGGGCGACCTTTGCCCAAGGCCCCCCCATCCACTAACACACACACACACTATCCCTGGTGTCTAAGTGGCTTCAGCCCCCCTTGGGGGCAGGTGGGCCTAAATAAATAGGCCCATCTGCCCCCACGGGGGGAAGAAATGGCCAACAGGTTAATGCCCCCTTCGGGGGCGCCCCGCGCCCAAGGGGACGCCCCCCACAAAAATAAACAAATAAAAATAAATCCCTGGCGTTCTAGTGGTTTCTGCTCCCCTTGGGGGCAGATCAGCCTAAAAACAATAGGCCGATCTGTCTCCAAGGGGTGCAGAAATGGCCTCGGTACATGTGCCCACAAAGTGGGGGGCGACCCTTGCCCAAGGCCCCCCCCCATCCACTAACACACACACACTATCCCTGGTGTCTAAGTGGCTTCAGGCCCCCTTGGGGGCAGATGGGCCTAAAAAAATAGGCCCATCTGCCCCCAGGGGGAGGCATAAATGGCCAACAGGTCAATGCCCCCCTTGGGGGGGTGCCCCGTGACCAAGGGGATGCCCCCCCACAAAAATAAACACCTTAAAAAAAATCCCTGGCGTTCTAGTGGATTCTGCCCCTCTTGGGGCAGATCAGCCTAAAAATAATAGGCTGATCTGCCCCCAAGGGGGGCAGAAATGGCCCTAAAAGACATGCCCCCCAAAGGGGAGCGACCCTTGCCCAAGGGGCCGCCCCCCCATCCACTACACACACAATCCCTGGTGCCTAAGTGGCTTCTGCCCCCCTTGGGGGCAGATGGACCTAAAAGAAATAGGCCGATCTGCCCCCAAGGGGGGCAGAAAAGGGCAACAGTTCTATGCCCCCTTGGGGGGGGCGCCCCTTGCCCAAGGGGGCACCCCCCCCACATAAATACACAAATAAAACGGCATCCCTGTAGGCTAATCTGCCCACAAGGGGGGCAGAAATGGCCGTAATTAGTTGCCCCCAAAAGGGGAGTGACCCTTGCCCAAGGGGCCGCTCCCCGCAAGTCACAAACACGAAAGAACTAAAAAAAAAAAAAATCCCTGGTGTCTAGTGGGCATTCCTGCTGCCCGATCGCAATGCGATCGGGCAGCAGGAATGCTCAAAGAGACACCGGGGGAAAGGAAAACCCTTTCCTTTCCCCCGGTGCCTCTTTCTGCAAAGCCCCCCACCCACCGGGAAGAGAATCTTACCTCTTCCAAGGTCGCCGCACAGGAAGCAAATGGCTTCCTGTGCGGCGAGAACCCGATAATGAAGTGAGCGTGATCGCGCGCTGACGTCATTATGGGGGGGGTGAGGGGGTCGAGGGTGGAAGGGAAAGGGCTTCCCCTTCCATCCCTGCCTTTGGGGGGGTGGGGGGAAGCACACAGAGAGAGCGAGAGCGCTCCCTCTGCGCTGTGTGCCGAGGACGTAGTGGTTACGTTCTCGGCACAGCAGCACTGTGCCGAAGGACGTAACCACTACGTCCTCGGCACAGAAGGGGTTAATAAAAGTCAAGAAGAAAGCGATCTGATTAGTTTGTGATGTTAGGGTCTAGAAAACCTTTGATTCAATATTTGAAATTCTCTTCAGGTTCAATGTGGAAGAGCTTGGATATAAACGTGAAACGTCATTACAGAAGTTTTTAATATATCTGAAATGAAAAATCAAATGAGGCCTTTTTCCTCTCGACAGTTCCAACATGTAGGTGTGTCTACTAAATTCATGCTATGTAGGCAGGATGGAGTTCAGTAGGTATTGTGAAGTAATAGGAGTGCCTTTATGTGAAGTAACTGATCTCCAGATTTCCTTCCATTCAAGCTCTGAAATCTTAGAGGAAGAATGTTCATTCCAGAAGTCCAATATCCATGACATGGTAGATTTGAGATACTTGGTAGCCTAATTTGGTAAATGTTGATATCAGGGAGGGGAGAGATGGGTCAACTTGAGATTTAGATTTGGATAGCACAGTTTTGATTTTAAGAAAAGTATAGGATTCCTGATCCTTAATGTGGTAAATTGTTTAAAGATTTGTGAAGGTTAAAGGGTTGAAGGTGGTGCCTAGTTGTGTGGGTATTGTATACCCTTACTTATTTATGCTAGCCAATGCATAGTCTCGCCTTTATACTTGATGTTTGGGTTGTGCCAGAGAGAGACAAGGTTTGAGGATTTTATTTTTAGACTGCAACTATCTTTTTTAAGATCAAATGGGAGGGATAAGAGACTATTTACAGAGATATGAGCTTTGCATTGCTGTACATGGCCATGACCATTTTTATAAATCCGTCGACAAGGTTAAAGGTTCCGAGAGACTGTTCTAGGAATTTTCTACATCCAAAGTTATTGCTGCAGAAGCAGATGATGAGTTTTAAGCTCTTACTATAACGTGACACAGGAGGTGGGTGTTATCATTGGACATCCTATTTTTAAAAAATCCTACCTGAGAGTTACTAATTAGTTTCAGGAGGAATAGATCAAGTCGTTTGCCTAGGATTTTCACCTATATTTTACAATCTAGTTTGATTAGTGAAATTTGTCTATACTTTTTTGGACATACTAAATCTTTTCCTTCATTAGGGATTACAACTATATTTGCTTCAGCAGTTGTTCCATTGATTTGTCCTGAGGAGGCATAGTTGTTAAATAAATTCATCAGGGTAGGATGGAGAGAGTGGACAAATGTTTATTAGAATTTGGCATTAAAGCTGTGAGGGCCAGGAGCTTTGGTTTTCTTTAATGTGTTGATAGCTTCTATAATTTCAAATGTGGAAATTGGTTTGGCTAAAAAAAAAAATCTTCCGATAGTTGAGGGATTTTTTGTTTATTTAAGGACTCTAGACACTGTCTAAATTTGATTATCCTCAGATTAATTCATAATATTGTCTGAATGTGTCTAGAGTTTTTGTAGGATTATTATGGGTGATATTCATCTTATCTTTAATTGAGGTTCTGTTTCTTTGATTCTATTTCTGTTTAAGTTGTGATGTAAGCATCTTCCCAAATTTGTTTGCTTCACAAAGCTTGAGTCCTTTGAATTTGTTGATCCATACCCCTACTCTTTTGCTGAGTATTCTACTATATTCGTATTTCTTTGTAATAAGTGTGGTGAGGATATTTTTGTCTAATGTTCTAATATGGGTGGATTGTAACTGACTGATCTTTAGCTTGAGAGTCAGAAGGAACGTGTTTTTTTGACTTTTTAATCATTGTTTTCATATCTATTAGCGTGCCTCTTAATTTTGCTTTGAGAGCATCCCAAAGCAATTGTATTTGTGTGTCCGGGGAAGAGTTATCTGTGACGTAGTTGGAAATAGTTGTTTCAATCTTTTTTATATTTTCTTGGTCCATTAAATGTCATTATTGAAATGCCACTTTTTATTTGGGGATCTGGAATTGGTGCCTGCAAGTAATCTATTAATAAATTAGTGATATAAAATTATTCTTGAAGAAATAGTTGTTAGGTCAATTAGAAATAGAGCTAGAAATAAGGATATAGGGGGTCATTCCGACCCTGGCGGTAAAAACCGCCAGGGTCGCGGATGACGGAAGCACCGCCAACAGGCTGGCGGTGCTTCCTGGGCCATTCTCGCCGCGGTCAGAAAACCGGGTCCGGCGGTTTCCCGCTGGATTTCCCCCGGTTGCCCAAATCCGCCATGGCGGCTCTGCAAGCAGCGCCGCCATGGGGATTCTGATCCCCTTCCCGCCACCCTGTTTCAGGCGGTTTTTACCGCCAGGAACAGGATGGCGGGAACGGGTGTCCTGGGGCCCCTGGGGGCCCCTGCACTGCCCATGCCAATGGCATGGGCAGTGCAGGGGCCTCCTAACAGGGCCCCAACCTGCTTTTCACTGTCTGCCTAGCAGACAGTGAAAAGCACGACGGGTGCTACTGCACCCGTCGCACACCTGCAACACCGCCGGCTCCATTCGGAGCCGGCTTCAGTGTTGCAGGCCCCTTTCCCGCTGGGCCGGCGGGCGCTAACTTGGCTAGCGCCCGCCAGCCCAGCGGGAAAGTTGAAATGGCCCCAGCGGTCTTTTGACCACAGAGCGGCCATATGGCGGTTACCGCATGGCGGGCGGCTACCGCCGCCCGCCGCGGTTAGAATGAGGGCCATACTCTACTCTTGTGTAAGAGTTATGAGATGAGCAATTTGAAGGTGTACACTCTAAAGTCAGGATGTTGATGTCTCCACGTATCTGTAAGAACATATTTGGAGTAAATATTTTTGAGAATCTTATGGGATTTGGCTGGGCAGTAGTTACATGTGGATTGTCTGTCAAGTGTAATATCTAGTGGAAGGTTAAAATTTCCAGCTGCAATTAGGAGGTCATTGGATGGTTATTGACCAATATTTTCTGCTAGTGTGTTCAAAAAGGCAGTGTCATCATTATTCAGGCCCTATAAATTTAGAACATGTATTCGGGAATCATCTTTTCTCAGTGTGATTATAATCCATGTACCTTCTTCGTAAGAAGAGCAAGATTCAACTAGCAAGTTAGCTTGTTTGGAGATCCGTAAAATGTCCCCATTTTTTTGTGAATTGCTAGGGAGCAGTGCACATCACTAATCAAGTTACTTTTAAGATTGGAAGCTTCTGTGCCAATAGTCTTTGTTTCCTGGGGAAGGATAATGTCACCTTTGGATTTGTAAAGGTAGTTCATTATTTTTTCGTGTTTTATAGGGTGGCTTATACCCTTTACATTCAGGGAAACAATATTGAGATTGTCCAAAGTACTATAGTTAGTCATGTTTATGTGTAATATGCTGATGTTGCTGGGTAAAATACGTTGAGGATAGGTCTATTAGATAGCACTCTGATGGATTCCGACCGTTAGAAGAACGGAAATTCACAATTTCACTTATAATGGAGCAATATGTTAGGTTGTGTTGGCTGTAATATGTATACATGAACTGGATTTGGTTGTATTTTTCCATCTTGTGATTAAGCGAAATACTCCATCAAATATTATGTGTGTTAAAACTATAGTGTGCAACTTGTTCTCCCCTATACAATGTAATCCTAGGAAAGGTACGATGTATGGGAATAATATAATTCTGGCGTGAATATCTCACATGCATGGAACATAACAAACAAATATGGAAAGGGAAAAGGAAGAAGGTGGAGAAAGGAAAACAAGAAAAGAGGAAAATAAACTCATCACCACCCTCTTGTCCCTCCCACCCACCTTTCAACCCTGCAAGATAGACATGGAGTAGGTGACAAAGAAGAGTGAACATTTCTTGGTGCGGAACAGAACTTGAGAAATAATATGTCCAGCGTACGCCGCTTACATAATAAAGTCCCAGAGGGAAGATCATGTGTATGTATGTGAAGTGGAGTTTGGTAAAGTATTTAAAAAATGGGAGCATGAAGTATGCAAGTAGTACATATGAAGTGGTACAACATTTAAAATAAGTCTGATTTGTGTTGATTTAAACATAACCTATTAATCATTTAGAGCATTCTAAAAAATTAAACAATTTAAACGTGATAGGTAAAGCAGTATTTTGGCAAATAACAAGATAAGTAAAGCGAACTTGAGAGATAATATTTCAAATTTACCCCCCTTCTTAACAGATTCTCTGGATTAGACTGTTAGTAAACATTTAGTAAGTCAGAGCGTAATATTTGCATGTTAGGGATGTGAATAGGTCCTACATCCAGAGTAGAGATGTCTGGAAATGGCTGAACATTACTTATTAGATCTCTAAATTATTCAAATGTATGAACAAATTTAAGCATGACAGTTAAGGGTTGATAGTATTAATCATTGCACTTGAAGGATATACGTCTTATCTGCGAGTGAAGTAGAACTATGTGGCAGTGACAAGGAGCCACATTGTCGGAAAGAGATCTAAGATGGAGTGATTCACTGTACTTAAGTGTGAATGAGTCAGGTTCACTTAAGTTCCAATGTTTCAGGTTTTCCCTTTATCTGAAGAAGCTGTAGAGAATTCCCTCTCATGATCTGACATCTCATCTAGGAATTCCTTTAGGGTATTATGGTCATCAAATATGTGGTGTTTTCCTTCACTGTGAATCTGAATTTTGGAGATCCTGCAAAAGAAAATTGTATTTTCATGTTCTCTATTCTGTCATGTAGAGCCAGGAATCCTTTCTGTGTTTCTACTGTTGTTTTGGAGTAGTCCCATGAGATATACATTTTTAACCCGTTCCAGTTGATATGGTTATTTTTACACATGTAGGGCAAGATAGCTTCAACTTGTTGAAAATATAAAGGCTTGCAAACTATTGGTCTTGGTTTTGTTAAACCTCTCTTGGAAGGTTTGAATATTGGCACCCTATGGGCTTTTTGTAGTTCAAATATTTTAGAGAATAGGAGATCTGTGACTTAAGGTAGCCAGTTTTCAAGAGAGGAGACATATGAGTTGGGTGAGCCATCATTGCTTTCAGATCCTTCAGGGATTCTAAAAATCCTTAAGTAACCTCTTATATTTCGATCTTCCAGCTCAGCAGTGTCTTTTTTCATATACTTTGTTATTGTTTGTAGAGAGAGAAGATCCTTGGTAGATTTATTTTTTATGTCTTCCAGGTCGCTGATCCTTTGTTCTGCTTCCAATATTTTGTTGTTAATACAGTAGTGTTAATATCTGCTCTAATTGCTGTCAGTTCAAGCTGCAGCAAGTCAGTATTTTTTTATGTAGATTTAACAAGATCATGAACGTCCAACAGTTTCTTAAGGATCAGGTCCATTGTACTGTTTCAGATCAGCTTTACTTTTGATGGGCTAGTCTGGGAAGGTTAGCTCGACCTTAGAGTGATTAACATGAGTTTTAGGTTCCTTCTCAGCCCTATTGGAGTTTTGATCTTTGTCTGTCAGAGCAGTCAGAATGTTGACTTTAGTTAGCAGGCCTACAGTGAACACCAGTAGCTTAGTTCCAAATTTTAAAGGAGTAGATATCGAGGACTAGAGTACAAAGTAAGAGTCTTGCGTTGAGAAGACAACCTCTTGAGACTGCCAGACTCAGTTATCTTGCAAGCATCAGAGGATTTAACTGTACTGGGTCTTGGAACAGAACTTGAGTATTGGAGCAAATGTATGTAGAGGTTGAAGTTCAAGAATAGGTTAGAATGCCTCAAACCTGATTTTTCCCTCTATTTGTGTAGAGTTATGTGGAGTTGTTGTTTCCAATTACGCTGTGCAGCAGTTTATTTTAAAGACGATCTAAACATGAAGAGAGTACAAATGTACATATGGTGAAAGTTCATCTATGGTGTTATGTTTTAACATGATACCTTGCGCTTGTTGAGTATTCCTTGTGATGCAAGATGGGAATCTTTACATTGGAGTTATTAAAAGAGAAGGACTTATTTACATGATTATTTTATCAGCCTTGGATAAATGTTTTGTTCAGTAATCTCAGAGGCGCCATCTTAAGGTCAGGCATGCCATGCGGAGTTGCTCATATTAATTATCTTCACAGCAAAACATTATAGCACTGGGAAATGGTATAGAGCACTCTAGTTTCAAGATCTATTGAAGATGAGCACAAAGGTTGCAGTATTCAAGCATTAAAGGTGGAGCACCGCTGTCAAATGAGTGGACAGTTGCCACCATTTTAAGAAGCCTGCGCTGTTCCCGGCAAGAGGTAAACAAGAGATTTAGGTGGTCATTGCAAGTTTGGTGGTCTCAGTACCCCCGTGTTGGTGGTGGCAGTAACACCGAATTATGACCATGGTGGTGTTCCCAACAGAACACAGCTGAACTACCACCAGTACCGGCAGCGTGGTCAGGCTGCCACGGACGGTGGTAGGCACCTTCACATTGGCAGGGACCATGTTTCTGCCAGACACATTACGAGGCTTCACACCACCAAGGTTTCCACCACGGTCGTTCTGCCACCACAATCCTGGCAGAAACCAACTCAGTGAAAGGAGACACTCACCTTCAAGAACGCTGACAAGTACAGAGCAGCCTTGGAACCAGAACTTGAAGTCCTCCCACAGTTCCTGCTCGCACTTTGACTCTGGAACCAGTGATGGTGATGATGAAGACAACAACTGTAAGTACACACACCTAGCACACACTGGAGGGAAAGCCATTAGAAACACGCACACACAACACACACAGCCAGGGCCCCCAGTGACGGTCACACACACATGCAACCACACACCCATACTAACACACACACAGCCACATACACAACCTACACACATGCACACCAAAATTACACATACCATGGCCAACACACATGTGCCAACCACCCTGCTCACACACACCTCACCGCCACTGGCTAACACACACAAACACAACACCCTTGAGGTACACAACGTCAAGACAACCGCAACTACACAAATGTGTTGGGAAGCCATTGAACCGCACACCTACACATGACAACACATACAACTAGAACACAGAATGACAACTCACAACCAACCAACACCATCACACACCCATACAACGTTCCGAATTTCATACCACGACCACACAACACAATGACATAGCCATCATTATCAGACATGGACACACAAACAACAATCACATAATGGCACACAACACCACCACAACACATCGCACCATGAACAATACACAATATAGCTACACATATACATGTAACAACACAATCATAGACCATACACAACACACAGCCATCACAGGAGGACTGATGGCAGGCCCTCACACATGCATGCAGTCCATGCACAACAGCATGCACAACCAACATACACACACATGTCAAACACACAGAAACTAAGGACCACACACACAAATCTGACATAGAGAAAGGTAGGACAAGTAGTGTTTGATGGATGCCAAGATCTTGTTGGCCCAGATGAATTAAATTGTGAATAGAAATAAATAAATATTAACTATGTACAATAATAGGTCATAGACCAGTCCAATTCAGAGGTGCCACACTGTGCCCCAACTTGACTCCTGGCTGCAAATTGACATCCATGGGGTAGGGGCATAAAGAGGGCAGGCAGGCACCTCAGTGGTGAGTGGGTGGTTGGAGGGGGGTTTGGGCTTGGGAGGAGGTGCCTTGGGTTTGGGCTTGGGAGGGGGGTCCTTGGGTTTGGGCTTGGGAGGGTGTCCTTGGATTGGGTTTGGGTGGGAGGTCACTGAGTCTGGGCTTGGGAGTGGGGTCCTTGGCCTTTGGGGTTTTTTTTTGGCAGGGGGAGAGGCATGGGCACTAGCAGGGGTGGCAGGGGAGGATTATGGGGTAGAAGGGCTGAACTTGGGGAGGGACACAGAGCGCTCCAGGGTCCTACAGGGTGGGAGAGGGTTAGGAAACTGGGAACACTCATAGAGGAAACATTTCTGAGGCACACAGAGGTGATCATGGCAAAAGGGATTAGGAGGGAAGGGAGAGGGAGTGGTGGTAAGATGTGTCTTTGTGGGTGTCTTGGGTGCAGGTACATGGGTGGAATGCTTGTGTGTGCTGGGTGTCTGTTGGATGGGTGAGTGAGGGTATTTAGGTGTCTTGGAAGGAGGGGGGTAGGAGGTAGTGGGAGATGCTATGTTGGATGTGTGACTGTCTGTTGGGGTGGTGTCTGTGAGTATGGTACGTGTGCTGCATGTGGGGGTATTGGTGGTTGTGGGGAGTGGGGACGTGGTGACTTGGGCGAATGTCTGAGGGTCTGATATTGTGGTGATGGTGGGTAAGATGGGACTGATGGCTGGATCTCCAAATGATGATGTGCTGCCTGCAGGAGTATCAGTGTAGTGTCTTTGAAGGAGGCAGTAGTGGAGGAGTCTGTGCAGGGAGTGGATGTTGTTATGTCTGCATGTGGGTGTTGCCTGTGTGCATGCCGAGGGTGGGTCTTGTGGTGGTTGTGTTTGTCAGTGCCAATTGTGTCTGTTGAGGAGGATGCATGACTGTGTGAATGTGTGCTCTGGATAGGTGTGTGGAGAGGGGTATGGGATTGGGAAGAGGTAGGTGGAGGGTGGATGGTAGACAAAGGAACACTGGCTGCCATCAGTGAGGAGGCCAGTGCCTGAAAGAATCTCTGGAGGCCATCTTGGGCACCATGAATGCCTTCTAGGAATGCATTGCTCTGTTGGACTTAAACTGCCTGTCCCTGGATGGCGTTCACGATGGTGGACTGACCCATAGTGATGGACCTCTAAAGCTCAAAAGCCTCTTCACTGAGTGCAGCAGGGCTGACTGGGGCAGGGGCAGAGGTGCCTGTGGCAAAGGAGATGCCCACCCTCCTGGATGAGTGGGCACGGGCAACTGGGTGGGGACCTATAGGCAGTGCAGTGCTAGTAATGATGGTGGTGGACAGTGATGGTGCTTGCATGCTCCGAGATGGGTCCACAACCGCCAGAAAGTGTCCACCGGAGGAGGATTCTGAAGATGACCTGGTAGATCTGGTCTCCAGCATGACACTCCCCTCGCTCTCCAAGCCACTGGGTCCCTCAGCCTGGCTGACACCACCTTCCTCTGTCCTGTGGGCTGCTGCTTCCCTACTCAACCATGTGCCTTCTTCTTCTCCTGAAGATGCTAATGCACACAAAGAAAGAAAAAGAGAGGAAGGGAGAGAGAGAAAGATTGGGTGGAAAAGTGTCAAACCATATCTCCCATAGACACATATGAACATTTGCATCTCTGTATCATGGCTAGGCAAATGCATATGGCAATACATATGACCAACATCATGTCATTACATGTCACTACTACCCACACCTGTATGCTAACACTCACACCTACAACAATACCTAAGTAGGACTGTACTACTACAGACTTCCCCGTGATGCCAGCCAGAGACATATTAGCTGGCACATCATGCCCTGGATGCTGTATCTATAGTTTGGCTGAATACTGATCTTATATCTTCATCCACCTTCACCAATTGGATGGACAACTGACAGAACACAGCACTTCAAGCCTCTACAGTTACAGCTCCTGATTACTCCATGTCCACTGCAACATGTCAATTACACTGTAGAAAACTCCACTCACAGACCGCACAGCATCTAGCTGTTATATTACTTGCCTGCACGCTCAGTACAGTGATGGCAAAGGAGTACTACTTGGATCCTGCCAATACAACGTGTACACCCAAGCAGTTCACATCTGGGGTGTAACATGTGAATCTGTGGCATACCCTTTTCACCAGTCAGACCCTATGACCTAGTCAGAGCAGCTGACCCCCAAAACATACATCACTACTCAGCATTCTGCTCACTGCATCAACCATGGGCCATGCACCACATATCACATATCCACTGAGTGGAGTGTGACAATGTATGTGCCCCTGGAACACAGAAACCACATCATGGACCAATTTCAATGCCACCATACATGCAGGAACAGTAGTTGGACTATGCACAATTACAACTACAACCACACACTAACACCATTCGACAAATGTCAAACCATGTCACTGATCCCAGACAATATACATCTTAGAGGGGAATAATGTGCTTTTATGTGGCACACATGGACAAATACCACAGATGTACTACAACTGCACATCCCACTACCACATAAGCCAGCTTGAGGAGCCTGGATTGGAAATGATCATTGCATGAACTCTGCAATGTGTCAGGCCATACTAATACCACTTCAATTCTGACACTACCTATTGCCCAAGCCAAGCTGTAATAGTCACAGTACATCAGATGTGGACCCAATTTAACATTTTGACATGATGAAGGAAGTTACTCTGAATTGCAGCATAGGAATTGCTCAGTCTTTGTCATATATGACATGAACACACAATGGTGAAAAATCAGGGACCCCCCCAGGGCACTTACCACATCTTGTACCATCCAATTGTTGAAAGGCCAAATCCCCACAATAATTGCTGAAAGGACTGCATTATCTGAGCAATCTGTCCACATAAAATATAATTTATCAGTATCCCATGATTGTTTCCCCACACATACCCTATACTCTGTAGATTACCTACATATGCATAGTCAGCTATCAGGGCAATACTCCTGTCCCATTGAGGCCCTTCGCGTGGTGGAACTGTAATGCCAGCCCCACAATCAGTCTATACCAGCTACAGTACAAGATGTATATTGTCTCAGTAACTATAGGAGGGCAACACAGTGGCACATGCAGGGTGGCCACACAGAAGGGATTGGACCTATACCTCAGATATACTAAAGCAGATGGATGGAGCTATTCATACACAATGCTTAGGGTGATCCAAACATTCACAACCATTGTACGGCCAGGACGGAGTCACACATGTGCCAATGTCATTGATGCATCTACACATCACTGACATGGAGAGGAAAGGAAATGGGAAATGTACATCCACTGACAGCATAGTATGGTCACACATCTACAGTAGATACTCTGCCAGGATGATTGATACCCACTTCCCATTGTTGATGTGCATTGACCACAATCACATTTACCCAGCAGTAAGCTACCCAATCCCATTGAAGGCCTGTCGAGTCTGAGGATATAGTCAGTACTCACCCACTTGTGGCTGCTGTGCTGCCCTCAAACCCCCATCCACTGCCAAAATGCAGGCCATTAGGGGTGTCAGGGGCCAACGGGCTCCCCTCCCTCATTGGGAGGACATCCCCAGCTGAACCTTCGCGGCCTTCCAGGCCCATCATCTCAGGACCTCCCACCGCTTTCTGCAATGGGTGCTCTGCTGGCTTTGGACCCTCAGGGTCTGCACTTGCTTGACGATGGCACACCAAATTCCCTTCTTCTGATGGGCGTTGACCTGGATGGGTGACATAGACAGAAAGAGAAAAAAATGAAGACTGGCACCACATCAACAGCAGTGGACTACACACACCAGATACACCAACTGCCCAAACAAATCCATTGTAACAGTTCACATGCCTTAACTCCATGCACCCTGCATGCATGTACTCCCTGGCCGGTATGCCTACGCCATTCATCCTGACACATATCCCTATCACACAGGACAGTGGCATTGGGATCACCTGCTCCTCTGGTGCCTCATACAGCTGTCCATACAGGGGTCGACCCCTTCGACCAGCTTCTCAATCTCTTCTTGGGTGAAGTCTGGGGCCCTATCACCTGCAGGACATGGCACAATGTCTCCCAGGCAGTACACAGCAGCTCACGTCATGGATGTCTTGCTTGTATGAGTGTCAGGAGTCAAGTGAGCTAGGCGGCAGAAAATGGCCACCGGCGGTGATCATAATTTGCCACAGTCGCCTAATGGCAGCAATGTAGACTAATGAGAAGTTGCACAGCAGTTGCGATTGCCTTCCGCAATGACGACTTATGCCGACTGACTTAGGTTACTTCCATCTATCCAGGGCAAGCAGGACAGGTGGCTGCCATTTTATGAACAGTTAATGGTTTGTTGCAGAAAAATAAGTGCATCATGGCAGTTATATTTCCAGAATGCTGAGCAGGCCTATGCTTTGCCATCATGGTTAGACTCATACATGTGACTTTCATAGCACAGTGTTGTTATATGGGCGGATGTCACATGAAGTGCATGTCCAGCTACTCAGTGCCTCATAGGCGGTGTAACCATATAGGTCACTGGCATTAGTACATATATGATTCGTGGAGGACCCATCTGTGTACACAACATGTAACATTGCACATGCATTGTGTGCCACTAACTATTGCACAGGGCCAGCAATGGGCATCATGGATGGTTAATATGGCGCTTCTGCATGCCCAATATAGTATGTGTCAACTGTTCAGGCATGTTTACAGTCTTAGGTGTGTGCCACAAGAAATTGTTCTGAAAACATGTGTAGACTGCTTTTCACATTGTACATTCTCTCCTCTCTATCCTAGATACCCTGTCATGGGGAGATTGAGAAATGCACCACTGTAACGTCTGCTAGTCGACCTTGCTACCCTGAAAGAGAGGCACATCATCCAGACCTATTGTCTGAACCATCTGACCATCATGGATCTATGTACCCAGATGGTGCCAGCTCTATTGCCTGCCATATATAATCCCCAAGCCATCCCTCCCACAGTACAAGTCCTGTCAGTACTACACTTTCTTGGCACAGGGTCCTTTCAGGTTACAGTGGGCTTGGAAGTAGGGATGTCACAGCCCATGTTACATCTTGTGTTGAAGGATGTACTGTGTGCTTTTCTGAAACACCTGGACAGCTACATCAGGTTCCCCCAACCTGTGGATTTGCCCACTGTGAAGGTGACTCATACCCTCATGTGATAGGGGCCATTGATCACACCTAAATTCCTCATCCCTCATGTGATAGGGGCCATTGATGGCAGCCATATTGCTTTGGTCCCTCCCAGTACAAATGAACAAGTGTAAAGCAGCAGGAAAAACTGTCACTCAATAAATATTCAGGTGGTGTGTTTGGTGAACCAGTATATTTCCCAAGTGACAGCCAAATTTCCAGGATCTGTCCATGACTGCTACATTATGAGCAATGTCCCACACATCATGACACAACTACAGAGAGAGAGGGCCTGGCTCATTGGTACGTATGCATTTGAATGTGTGTCTCTGTTGTGGCACATGTATTCACAATCTTCCCTGTGGCTGTACCTGCATTGTAACAGGTCCTACCTGTATTTACACATGTTACTCAGGCTATTCTAAACTTCCCTGGCTGTTACGACCAGTTAGGTATCCTGCCACAGATAGGGAACACTGTTTCCATGAGGCCCACGGCAGGATGAGGCATGTAATAAAATGGACATTTGGTCTACTGAAGACAAGATTCAGGAGCATGCACGCCTCTGGAGATGCCCTCCTCTACACTCCACAAACGATATGCCAGATCATAGTTGCCTGCTGCATGCACCACAATCTAGTCCTGAGATGTCAGATCCCATTACTGCCTGATGATGAGGCCGCTGGACCAGTGGCTGGTGCTGGTAACATGCAAAGTGATGAGGAGGCAGGTGAGGATGGTGCAGATGACTCTAGGACTAAGCTGATCAATCAGTACTTCCAGTTACATATAGGTCTGTTGTGTGTGTACCTATCCCTATGTGTGGGTTGTGGTAGGAGGCTGATTGCATGTCAGGAGCAGTGTTACTGGTCTCAACTCTGAAATGTTCATAATGCAGGTTGCTAGGTTAACATCTCCTATGGACAAGCCTGTAGTGTGCTATGTGTCTTACAATCTCCTGTCCAGATGTAATTCCAGCAATTAACTGTGTACTGTGAATCTTTTCCTCTCCTACCTGTTGCTTGAGCCATTCATGTACATTAGCCTTTGCTAACAGTTGAAAGTGTAGTGTTTAGCCCAGTACAGTTGTCAGCTACTGCATATTAGTCATTGATTTCCTGAGATTGTTGATGTAGAAGTGTCATCTGTTGTGCCCTGTTTCCTTGCCAATACACACTGGGCATGACAACAATGAACTGCATATGTGCTTTGAGTGCAACCATGCCTAACATCCTAATGTGTGTCCCTATCTTGGTCTATTTGCAGGTTTGCGACGTGGATCTACTCTGGTGTGTGGCTGGACTTGTGACTCCCTTTCACCTGTATTTTGGTACATGTCTGATATACTGCAGAGGATGCCTCCCTCTAATGTCCATTTCACTGGCTGTTGGTTAAGGGAATATCCACACATTACATATTGCTGACCACACATTTGTACATCTAAAAAGAAAGACACAAATGCAGCTGCTGTGATCTATAGTGTTTATTGTGCATATATTGTCCAACAGTTGATGAGTGGGGTCATGATGGATGAAATCATCAGAGTAGATGGCCTAGCTGTAGGTAGTGCAGGTCCAGTGTCCAAGCACCATGGCAATGTGGAGACATGACATTGAACAGTCTGCAGGGTGTCTCAGTGGCACACAAGGGAGAATGTTCACTTTTTGGCAGTAGGTTTTGTCTTGGTTTCTGCTCCAGCCGGATGTCTGGATGGACGACCATGTTTGTGGGGGGGTTCCTCAGCTACAGAGGGACGGGTGCCAGTGGTCTGTGGTTCCCCTGGCAGTGCTTCCATTCCACTAGCTGCCGCAGATGTGGATTGCTCAGTTGGTATGTAGCTAGTGGAAGAGGCCTGCTGGTTGGTAGAGGAAGCACATAGAATGGTGGTGAGGTCCATGAGCACCCCTGCAATGGAGACCATGATGGCATTGTAAGCCTGCCACTGCTGCATGGCCTCCCAGTGGTATTCCCACTGCAGCCTTTGCTTTTACCCCAGTATGGTAAGAATTTGGCTCATCTTGTCCTGGGATTGCTGGCATGCTCTCAGGACTCAGGAGATGGCCTTATGGTTGGTTGAATCCCTTGGCTGCCACGTCCTTTGGACCACAGGTGCCCTCCCACAGACCATGCCCCCCTGTGCATGTGCCCCTGGCACAGTGTGCCCCCTCCTAGTGGGACATTTAGGCCCTCATTTCAACCTCACCGGTCTTTTGCACAGACTGCTGAGGTTCTGCCGGGCCGAAGACCGCCAGTGTTGCCGGTCTTCCACCAACCATATTATGACTGCTGGTGACCCTCTGCCTTTTTTTGGATGGCAAGCTGCCACCAGCCATACTAGAGGTCAGCGGTGTAGTGGAGGCTGCTCCACCGTCACCACCACGTCATCAGAACACCGCCCCCCGAATTGCGTCTCAGTATTCGGTGTGGCAGTGTTCTGGTGACGGGGTGCTGGAGGAGGAGCAGCCCCCATGGATCCCGTTCCCTCCCGGAGCATCACCGAAACAGGTATGGTGGTCATCTGTTAGGGGAGGGGGGAGAGGGGTGTTGTGTGGTGTGTGCGTGCATGGGAGTGTGCGTGTGAGTGTGTAGAGGGGTGTGTGAGTGTGTGTATGTATGAGGGAGGAATAATGTGTGGAGGGGAAATGTTATGTGTATGTATGTGTGCATGTGTGCATGTATGTGCGCCTGTATGTGTGTGAGTGGTGTGAGCGTGCGTGAAGGGGGATGTGGGGGGTATGTTTGGGGGGGTCTATGGGGTTCGGGGTGGGGAGGGGATCCTACTGCCTTTGGAGGGTTATAGGGGGCTCGTGGGTGTTGGGGTGGACTCAGGGGAGGGGGAGACCCTAATCAGTGCCAGGTAGTGAATTCCCTGGCACTGATAGTGCCTACTGGCATGGATTTTGTGGCGGTTCAAAACCCCACGAAATCCATGGCGGTATGCGGGGTCCTGATACCGCCGGCGGACTATTGACTGCCGCCGGGCTGGAGACCGTTGTTGGTGTTGGATGTGGGCAGGGTAAGGCTGGGCTTGGTGGACTGACCAGGCGCCCCCGATGTGCCAGTTAAGTCGTCAGTGTCCAGACTTCGAGAGGCATTGTCCTCACTCGGCCTTCATCTTGAGGAGGAATGGCTATCTCTGGCATCCACTCCTTTGTAGAAGTGGCAGGGGTACCTGTGGATGGAGTGGGAGAGGGTTACATGGTAGAGGCGTGATTGGTTGTCTCTTTGTCTGATGCATACAGTGGCTTGACTTGATTCTCAGTTATGGCAATGAGAAATGCAGCACTGCAGACACTGTTTGTGAGTGGTGGATTGTGACATAGGTACCATGTTCCATTGAGGGTTGAGGTCTGAGGCTTGCATTGCTGTCATTGTCATGTAGTTTTCCTCAGTCGAAGCATCCAGTGGTGTAGCAGGTGCAAAAGTTATACATGCAAGAGTTGCACCGTGAAGTGGACATAGCAGGTTTTGATGTAGATGGTCTGGTGCATTGTGGGAGTTGTAGTGATTGTTATTGGCAGTGCTATCCATGCAATTGGCAGGAACTGTGTGGACATTGTGACTGGGTGGTGGTGTGGCATGCAGGGGAGGGGCATTAGGTAACTGGGTGGGAGGTGGAGTGGAAGATAGGGTGACTTGGGAGTGATTGTGTGGTGGGAAAGCATACTGGACAGGAGTACTTAGTGCCAGGGGAGTTATACCTACTTACTAGAGTCCAGTCCTCTGGGTATTCCAGTCAGGCCCATAGGATGCAGGATGACCAAGACCTTCTCCTCCTGCGTTGTGAACTCTGGGGGAGGAGTTGCCAACCCACCGTCAGTCTTCATCACAGCAATTTGGGGGCATATTTATACTCTTTTTGCGCCGAATGTGCGTCAGAAATTTTGACACACATTCGGCACAAACCGTGCACCATATTTAAACTTTGACGCCCGCGGACGTCAAAATTCCTCCGTGTGCGTCATTTTTTGGATGCGGGAAACTTCCTTGCGTTAATGACATGCAAGGTAGGCGTTCCCGCCCCAAAAATTACTTTAAGGCCTGTGCGCCTTATTTATACTCCGGCGTCATTCTGACGCACAGGAGGGGGCGGGCCTTAAAAAACGGCCCACAGCCTGATGTGTGCCGTTTTTTAGCACCTGACCATGGAAGGAGTCCAGAGGTGCCCTTCCCTGCCCCCAGGGATACCCTCTGCCACCATCGCCACCCCTGAAGGATGTCCATGGATGGGGGGACCTATCCCAGGTAAGCACAGGTAAGTTGAGGTAAGTATTTTATTTTATCTTCTTAAAGCGACATGGGGGGCCTAATTTGGGCCACCCTACATGCCGCTGTGCCCAATGACCAGGCCCAGGTGACAAAGGTCCCCTGGGCATGGCCATTGGGCAAGGGGGCATGACTCCTGCGTTTGCTAAGACAGGAGTCATTTCAATGGTTGTTGTGCGCTGGTTTGCGTCAAAAAGTATAAATATGGGCCTTGGTGTTTGGATGCCATGGAACAGACCTTCCCCGGTAGGTCATTTCACCTCTTCCTGTTGTCCTCCCTTGTCTTTGGATGGTTGCCTACTGAGTTCACCGTGTCGACAATTCTCTGCCACAACTCCATTTACCTGGCTATGGAGGTTTGCTGGACCTGTGCTCCAAACAGTTGTGGCTTTACTCTGATTATTTCATCAACCATGACCGTGAAGCATGGGTGCTTTTGACAGGACATGGTGGTTGTGTTGTGAGTGGTCGTGTGTGTTGTGTGCAAGGGTGGAGTTTAGGTTGGGGGTGTTCGGTTGTGTGTGCTGGTTGGATGTGGTGTTTGTGTGCAGTAGCGATGTGTGTATTGTGTTGATGGTGCAGTTATGTGGTGTGTGCTGAGTCTTGAGTGTGATAGTGTCTAAGGTATACAAGTGCAGAGTCTTCAGTTTGTGTGCTTCTTGCTGTCTGTGTTAATAGTTGTGGTTGCAAAGAATCATGGTTTGTGTGGGGGGGTGTTATATAGTGCAGTGAGCACGTGTGTGTGGTGTGTGTATGTGCTCAGGTGTAGGGTATTCGTACTGTCCAATGTGGTGTTGTATTCTGTCTGAGGTGGGTTTTTGTCCACTGTGATTCGCACAGCCAAAGATTTTCCACCATGCAAGAACCACTGTGCTGACTTGTGGGTCGTCATCTGGAGGGTAGAATGTAGTTGGTGTGGCGGTGCTGGTAGTGGAATCGCATCTTTCCCACCCTCCAGTGTCCTGTTGGTGTCAGATTTGTGGCTGTTTTTGGCAGTCTTCATTGTGGACTCTTCATACCGTGGGCTGTATACCACCAACATTGGCAGTCTTTTTGCAGCCGCCACCATGGCAGTCTTGCCAAAAGACACCCAAACTCATAATGAGGGCCTTAGTGTTTAGAAAAGATTCTGACCTTCCTTCCATGATCAGTATATTATGCAGAAAACCTTCCAATGTCAATATTTGCTTGGTGGTCGGCTTGTGGACTTTATCAAGTGGTCAAAATCATTCTGGTTTGTTCTGCGCCACGAGTAGAGAGTGAGACAATCCCCCTTGTGCTTCTCCATCCAAGCCACGCCCCCAACACCACCGGATTTTGATGTATTCCCAGGTTTTCAAATTCTTGTCAAAATCTTTATTTCTCCTCAGTTTTTTTTCAATGTGAGCTGCATTGTGCAGCACATATACAAAGAGGAAAACACATCCATGGATTCTTTTGGTGCAGGAAGGTGTCCCTTCCTGTGCAGAAACAATCCTGCCTGCAAACAGACATCCTTGCACTATGGTGCAAGGATGCCTGTATCAGTGCTAGGAGGCACATTGTGCACCAGAGCATGGGGGAAGGGCAAAAATGCACTGTATGTTGTAGATACAGCATATTTCTGCCTGTTTCTTGTGGCGCAGCACACCAAGGCCACTTGCTGCTCTGCCCTGCACCACAGGTCTTGGAAATAAGGCCCTAGGTATATTAGTTATTCAAAATATTTAAGGCAGATATATTCAAACCTATGTTCGGTGGAAACTGATTACATGTATTTATTTCTCGAATCATGGAATGTTCCTCTTTATAATTACTTACCTGCCTTAGTAAATATTTTGCCAAAATGTGTTAACTTCTTAAAATATCTTTCCAACACAAGCATGAAATTTCACTCATCTTTTTTCATTATTAGCCAGTTTGTAGAAAAATCTCAACACGTGCCATTTCTGACTAGGAATACACTTTTATTTACTGTGTGTAGGAAAGTACCATCTTGCCTGGTATGTTACCCCCATTTTTACTTGTGTGTCAGTTTGTTTATGCCTGTGTCACTGGGATCCTGCTAGCCAGGACCCCAGTGCTCATAGTTTGTGGCCTATATGTGTTCCCTGTGTGGTGCATAACTGTATCACTGAGGCTCTGCTAACCAGAAGCTCAGTGTTTATGCTCTCTCTGCTTTTAAAATTGTCACTGCAGGCTAGTGACCATTTTCACCAATTCTGATTGGCACACTGGAACACCCTTAGAATTCCCTAGTATATGGTACCTAAGTACCCAGGGTATTGGGGTTCCAGGAGATCCCTATGGGCTGCCACATTTCTTTTGCCACCTATAGGGAGCTCAGGCAATTCTTACTCAGGACTGCCACTGCAGCCTAAGTGAAATAACGTCCATGTTATTCCACAGCCATTTTACACTGCACTTAAGTAACCTATAAGTCACCTATATGTCCAACCCTCACTTGGTGAAGGTTAGGTGCAAAATTACTAAGTGTGAGGGCACCCTGGCACAAGCCAAGGTGTCCCCACATTGTTCAGGGCAATTTCCACTCCCCTGTCCATCACCACCCAAGGGGTGGTGCCCAGAGTTCCTCCAGTGTGTCCCAGACCTCTGCCATCTTGAATTCAGAGGTGTGAGGGCACAGTGGAGGCCTCTGAGTGGCCAGTCATTGCAGGTGACGTCAGAGACCCCTCCTGATAGGCTCTTACCTGGTTAGGTAGCCAACCCTCCTCTGAGGGCTGTTTAGGGTCTCTCCTGTGGGTTTCTCTTCTGGTAACGAATGCAAGAGCTCACCAGACTTCCTCTGCATCTCACTCTTTGACTTCTGCTAAAGATCAACCGCTGACTGCTCCAGGACGCCTGCAAAACCGCAACAAAGTAGCAAGAAGACAACCAGCAACATTGTAGCACCTAATTCTGCCAGCTTTTTCAAATGTTTCCTGTTGGTGCATGCTCTGAGGGATGTCTGCCTTCACCCTGGACTGGAAGCCAAGAGGAAATCTCCTGTGAGTCAATTGAATCTTCCCCCTGCTAACGCAGGCACCAAACCTGTGCTTCACTGGTCCTCTGGGTCCCCTCTCATCTTGACGAGCATGGTCCCTAGAACACAGGAGCAAGTTCCAAGTGACCCCGACAGTCCAGTGGTCCTTCTGTCCAAATTTGGTGGAGGTAAGTCCTTGCCTCCCCACGTCAGACAGTAATCCTGTGTACTGTGTGATCTGCAGCTGCTAGGGCTTCTGTGCACTCTTGCAAGGATTCCTTCGTGCACAGCATAGCCCAGGTCCCCAGCATTCCGTCCTTCATTGCTCAACTCACTGACCCTCTTTTGTTGTGTTGAGATGACCCCTGTGCTCAGATTTCTTAAATGCCTGTTCAAGTGCTTCTGCGGGTGCTGCCTGCTTCTGCGTGGGCTCTCTCTGTTGCTGAGCGCCCCCTCTGTCTCCTCCTCCAAGGGGCAACCTGCTGGTCCTTCCTGGCCCCGGGCAGTACCCATTATCTTAAACTGTGACTCTTGCAGCTAGCAAGGCTTGTTTGCAGTCTTTCTGCTTGGAAACAACTCTGCATCCTCCAAAACTCTGTAGGACATCTTCTGACCAAAGGAGAAGTTCCTGCACTTTCTGTTGTTGCAGAGTCTTCGGCTTCTTCCACCCAGAGGCAGCCCTTTCGAACCTTCATCCGGGGTTTAGTGGGCTCCTGCCCCCATGGACACTTGCGTGACTCTTGGACTCAGTCCCCTTCCTTTGCAGGTCCTCAGGTCCAGGAATCCATCTTCAGGGCTTTGCAGTCAGTTGTTACCTTTGCAGAATCCACTATCTCGTCTTTACTGTCTTTCTGGGGTAGAATGGTAACTTTACTCCTACTTTTCAGGGTCTTGGGGTGGGGTATCTTGGACACCCTTAGTGTTTTCTTACACTCCCAGCGACCCTCTACACACTACACTAGGCCTGGGGTCCATTCATGGTTCGCATTCTACTTTTGAAGTATATGGTTTGTGTTGCCCCCAGGCCTATTGCATCCTAGTACATTCTACAGTGTATGCACTACTTTTCTAACTGTTTAATTACCTGATTTTAGTTTGTGTGTATATTTTGTGTATTTTACTTACCTCCTAAGGGAGTATGTCCTCTGAGATACTTTTGGTATATTGTTACTAAAATAAAGTAACTTTATTTTTAGTAACTCTGAGTACTGTGATTCTTATGATATAGTGCTATATGATATAAGTGGTATAGTAAGAGCTTTACATGTTTCTTAGTTCAGCCTAAGCTGCTCTGCTATAGCTACCTCTATCAGCCTAAGCTGCTAGGACACTACTAATCTATTAATAAGGGATAACTGGATCTGGCACAAGGTGTAAGTACCATCAGGTACCCACTATAAGCCAGGCCAGCCTCCTACACTGTGTCACAGTGTTTAAGGGCAAGTTTTGTAATCTCTTCATTTATTCTTTTCAGCGGATTGCCAGTGACTCTTAGACTCTATGGGGCTCATTGGCATGAAACTAGTGCATCGTGATATATACACTAGTTTTCTTGCACTGCCCTGTATCCCCCTAACAACACCATTTAAGCGCTATATTTACACTGCAGTGCTCCATGCGCAAAGTGTCCACAACAGCGTCAGAAGTTCTGACGCTGTTGTGACGCTAAACCTTAACATTGCTTGACTAGCATCCACATTTTGATTCTCATCCAGCACTGTTAAGGGGGGTCCATAGACCTTTAATGCCTGCCCTGAGCCGGGGTTAAAAAATGACGCTATGCTTGCACAGCATGACGCAGTGACATTTTGTAGATTTCACAGCACCATGTCTGTGGGGCTTTTTTTATAGGGGAAGGCCTACCTTGCATACATACCTGCCAAAGGTATAATGTGGCTCAAGGCTTTACAAACTGATGCAATGGTGACATTGCGCCAGTTTGCGCCAGTTTGTAAACATGGCGTGGGGTGTGGTGCTGTTTTGTTCCGCCTTAGTGTAAAAAGAACAACTCTAAGGCTGCACAAAATCCTTGTAAATGAGGCCCTATGAGTTCTCATATAGAACTTAGGATGTTCTTACATAGAACTTAAGTTTACATATGGTAGTCCAGAACTGTAAATAGTCATTGACGATATCGTTCCCCTATAAGCAGTAAACTGAGGGCCTCACCTACAAGAGGCCTGTGCAGTTGGAACATCACATGTTATGATGCTCTGGTGGTGCAGGCCTCTCACTCATATCTATGAGGCAACACAAAGCCACCCTGCATGGCTTTGAATGGCCTCATAGATATGGAGAAAGGCAAGGCAGCTCAAAGATGTGAGTTGTCTTACTCTATGTCACGGAGGCGTTCCATGGGTGTTGCTGTGGGTTTTCCCACACAACACCCATGGGTTTTGACACATTCCCAGATTCACAAGGATATGTAAACCTGTGAAGGTGTCAAAACTGTGCGCCTCCCCAGGTGAGGCGTAACGAGGAGGAATAACTTTATTTGTCCTATTTTTCCTCTTTTTCTGCAGCGGAAAACACATCTAATGATTATTTTTATCCAGGAAAGTGTCCCTTCCTGCACAAAAACAATCTTTCCTACAACACAGACACCTTTGCACCATGGTGCAAGGGTGCCTGCTTTGGCACATGGCAGCCAATTGTGCGCTAGTGCAGTTGAAAGAGGACAGGAATGCTCCATATCTTATGGATAACGGCACAGACCTGCCTTTTCCTTTTGGCACAGGGCAGCGCAGCAAGAAGGCTTGTGGGCGCTGCCCTGTGCCAAAATATTATAAATAAGCCCCAGTGAGATTAAAGACTACTTTCCACATCCGTATCCCAATTGGACTACGGCTCCCTGTGTTACCATGGTTCTCTTGTCATTATTAATGAATCCAGTTGTTCATCCCTCTTTAAATTGCATGAAAATATGTAGCCCTGGGTACCTGTATAAGTTCACATACTCCTTTGTTTTCTGTAATGATAAAACATGTCGGCTAAAAACTAGAAATTATCTCGATAAAGCCATGTAACACATTGTTTATTTGGTCACGTGGGATTGGCATTGATGAATCCGGTTTGGTAGAAAAAGCCACTGAACTTTTTAGGTCGAGCGTTAGCGTTCGGCCTGCTGTATACTTTTAAGTATACTATATAGTGAGTTCCAGCCTTCTTATTTGTTAGTTGCAGTGTCCTTCAAAACTCCTTGCTTGCTAGTGGTCAGTTCTGCCTCTTTGTCCTGCCTTTTTTCACTTTGGGAGCAGCATAAAGTACTGTGTAATTACGCTATGTCCTGTTTATTTCTTCTGTAAGGGACTTTTTTTGGCATTTGCCTGTTTCACCTCAACAGTGTGGGTGCTTGTTCAGTTAATCCTCCCCACCAGCTCTCTCTCTAAACATAAACCAACAGCAGAGGGGGCCTTTTCCAGGGCCAGCTCACACTCGCTCTCTTCATTTTGTTATTTTCAGTCTGTGTGGCAATAAAAGTCCAGTCAGTTATTTACAACGCTATGAGCTCTAACTCGAGAAAACACAAGACTATTCCATTCCAAATGCTTGTTATACTCCGGTCATGTGGGAGTACGTGAGTCTTTGCATTGTGCACGTCCCTGTTTACATTCTGAACAGCAGTTCGCTGGGAACTTGGCTCTTCAGCAGGACAGAATGGCGGAAACCGTCACGTGACCCGCCTGGCTCCCAGCATCTGCCCGCCTGCTGCATCAGACCTGAAGGGCTCGAGTGTTGTGCGTGCCAGATGCAACCGGACACTTCTGTGTGCCGCAGGGAGTACAGTATGTTCGTTCACTGTCACTGCTCATTGAGCATACTTACACAAAACACTTTTTGCAAAGTCTTCAGTGCAGTTCATTCACTAAACAACTTTCATAACATTAATTATCATGACTTCTATACGAATATTAAAAGATTAATTATTCCTATGCCGATATTATCCCAAGCGCGTTAAATAAAAAAGGTTTAGCTGATAATATAATCAAACACTTAAAAAAAAATGCAACAACCATCTAAATTAAAATCTCTATAAGAATCGTGATTTTTTTTTTTTTTTACTTTTTCGTACTTTTAAGTTGATGTGAAACCAGTCACGTACACGCACTAAAAAGAACAAAAGTCTCTGAACGGACACTCCCTCATACAAAAGAGAAGTCCTCCGGGATCTGCAATTCAGCAGATTTCTGTAACAACTTGGCCTCTGTTACTAGTGACCAGGCTGTTTTAGAAACCGGAAAACGCTACCAGATCCTTTTACAGCAGAGAGAAAACGTGCGTCAAACATATGTTTTAATTTCCACGGCAGTTGTGGACGTCAGACTGGAAGGCGCTTTCACATAGAGTGCTGTGCTTTTTTCAAATTATGCACCACTGGGAAATCATCTCCAAGAAAGACACCGGTAGGTCGAGCTAAAATGACCAGCACATTATTATAATTCTATATCTAAGCCTTTAATCCATTTCCGTGTCTGAATCGTAAACACTGAATGCCACTGCCACATGCTAAACCCAGAGCTTCACATCCTCCTTTGTCAAATCCTGCGGACTGTGTTGGCTTTTGGTGGATGGAGTAAGTAGTGTGTGTCGGGATGGCGGAAGACGTTTTCTATGGAGTACTCACTACAAAACAAAACACATAGGTAAAAAAAATATATAATTTACAATACCAATAGCTCTAACTCTCACAAATGCGGGATCTATTGCATTGCAAATGCTTGTATTTGGAGCTGGTTGAAAATTAAATCTCCATAACATAATATGGATATTTTGTTTGCACAAGTATGTGCAATTGTATTGACAATGCATGTTCTTAATACTTTTCTATTTTGTTGTACCGTATTTCAAACTGAAATTTGATCATAAATCTTGCAAACCAAAATACATTTGTCAACAGTGCATATTTATTTTTCTCATTCATTGGAAGCTGCTTTATTGTACTGATCGTTTGCTTCACAGGATGGCGGGTTTATGACAGTCTGCACAGTATCTTGAAAACTGTAGGGATTATTTGAGACAACAATGCTAAACACTGAAGCTCGTAGATTATGCAGTTTATCAGCACAACCGCAGGCCAACCCTTAGCTTTGAGCAGCTTTGCGTTTACTAAGAGCAAGCATCCGATTTGTTAGCACTTCTGTTTGCAATCTCGGCACTGCTTGCCTTTTTGTTTTACCTGCATGCTGTCTAAACCAATTTAACAGCGCTGTAGTTCTGAAGCAATTCAAAATAATTGCTGCATCAATCTATGTGCTTTTCGTGGGGGAACTACATTTGAACAATACGTCCAATCGGTCCAAATAGGTTTTCTTTCTGATTTGGCCTGGAAAATGGGGTGGTATGAACACTGAAAATGTTAAGGATTCCGACCAACATTAGTGCCCCGTTTAGTGATGATTAGAAGTTTGAGCCGTGGAATGAGAATGTTAATATTGATAAAACCGATGTAAATATACACCATTATGTGTGTTTGCACAACAACAAACTTGCATCACTGTTTTCGAATCCATCCGATGTGACCTCCTCATCAACCCGGAGTCAGAAAAAGTGTTCAGGCAAGCCCTGCGACCTAGTACTGAAGCATCTGATTGACTGATCACAGGTGGGATGACACGTAGTCCGTAGACAAATGCGTGAACAGGAAAAACCCAAATCTGTTCCTCAGATAGGCAGCAACACCATAATGGTCCTATATGTTTGGCCCCCATTAAAGAACATTTGGCTGGACGGGTGTATATTCTCAAAACACTGTAAAAGTAAGATGCCATATGAAGGTAGGATCACTCAGCCAGTGAGAACACAGCACACACACAACACGCAGTGATCACATGCTCCCTATGCCAGACATGAGGACATGATACCTACTGGCCCGCATTATGTCCAGGCAAGGTTGAGATCCACTTGCACACTTTATTATATGGTTAGATTTATGACTCCGTGACTAGGCCCAGATTTCTGTCTCCAAAGAATACACAGAATTGTTTTATGACACTTCAAGAAGTGTATATAATCATCCTCAGAACAAATGCACTTTGAGACAGTCATCAGACCCCCAACTCTGTACTGCTCTCCCCGCCGCTGCATTTAATTGAACCAATTGTTCCTGTTTTGCCAAACACCTCTTGTCTTTCATTTTTTAGGGTAAATCCACATTCGAGCAACAGGGAATAACAAGTATGCCCTGGCACTAGCATTCAGTTTAAATTACCACTCGTACTTCTCAAATTTGAGCCCTGTTCAACTCACATTTCCACTTGCTTTCCACAGGTAGAAAATGTGAGGTGAATTTGACTGGGTACAATTACACATCCACTGAAAGTCCTAATTGTGCTGGAGGAGCATAATTTTGGCTTTACCTCTACACGTTACAGAAGTATTCGAAAAATATAATCAACAACATATATTCTGTGTGACTTAGGCCCTCGTTATGACATTGGCGATAAATCCCACTTGTCGCCATGCTGACAGCTGCCAATTTACAATTGGAGTCATTGCCAACAGGGCGACACCAAGGCCACTGACACAACTAGAGTCACACACTACTCACACCTATACACCACTCACACACTTCAAATAACACACCCCAACACACTACCCAACACACCTTCACCAACACACCTCACATTACACCCATAGCACCACAAAGACAACCCCGTTTCACAGAGGAGGAGCTAAGGGTCATGGTCGAGAAAATTGTCAGTGTAGAGCCACAGCTATTTGTAGCACAGGTGCAGCAGATATCTATAGCTAGGAAGATGGAGCTATGGTGGAGGACTGTGGACAGGGTCAATGCAGAGGGACAGCACCCAAGAACTAGGGATCACATCAGGAAGAGGTGGAACGACCTACGGGGGAAGTGACGTTCCATAGCAGCAAGACACCAGCTCGCTATCCAGAGGACTGGCAGTGGAGCCCCACCTCCTCCCCCACAGCTTACAGCATGGGAGGAGCAAGTCTTGACAATACTGCATCCTGAGGGCCTGGCCAGAGTTGGAGGAGGACTGGAGTCTGGTAAGTCAACTCTCTACTATTATCACCCCCATACCTGCATGCCATCTCACCCCCTCACCCTCACTCCCATCATTCTACTACATCCCACACACTCCACCCTCTTCTCAATGCCAAGCCCTGCATGTTGTACCAATGAATGGGCACCCCTCACATCCCTGCATGGACACTCATCACTAAAGCATGCACAGTATAGAGAACTAACAATCCCACCATACACTAACATACACAAGTGAAAGCTGGCAGGGCAAATCCAACCATAGAGGGGAAGCCACGGATGTACAATATGTCAGACACATTAAGCATAACCCATCATTTACATCCCCACAGGTACCCCAGCCAATGTCACCGGAGAAGAGGTGCCAGCACTATCCAGTCCCCCAGCTGAATAGACCCACAGTGATGACAGTAACTCTGGTCTTCAGGATCTGGACGACCTACCTGGCCCATCAGGGACCACTGGACCGCTGGTTACCCAAGCCCTGTCACACACCACCACCATGCCTCCCCCATCAGGATCCAACACCACAGCACACACCCAGCGTACCCACACCTCTGTCCCCAGGACACTTCAATCAGCAGTATGTCCACCTCTACAGGGATCTCAGGCCACACCTCGCACACAGGGCAATCAGGGACCTGGGGTCAGTGGCAGTGGGGACACGGTTCAGGGGACAGAGGCACAGGCCAACAGGGACACTGGGAGGACTGCTGTGCGCCAGGGGGGGGACAGGCCCAGGGAACCGACTCTCCAGGAGGCACCTTCTGAGATCCTGGGAGCCTATCAACATTCCCAGGGTACAATGGGCCAGATCCTGGACAACGTGCAGGAGAACGGGCGGCTGCAGTAGGGACTGTACCAGGGGATCAGGGAGGACATGCAGGCCATTAACAACACCCTGATCTCCATAGCAGGGTGCTGGCTGACATGGCCAACATTATGAGGGAGGCAACAGCACACCAGCTGGCCCCTGCCACTAGCCAGACATCTGAACAGACTTCCACTGCTGCTAGTGATCAGGAGGCCCCACAACAGGACTCACAGGCCACCAGCACCCCACCCCCTGCAGAAGGTGAACCACCACGCAAACATTCCCTGCGATCCAGACAGAAGCCAGAGATACTTGCCAAGAACCCGCCAGGAAATGAGACTCTCCTGATTGTCACACTTGTGTCCCACTCAGTCACCCTTTCCACCTTGAACTGCCATTGTTCCCCTTCCTATGTCCCCTTTGACAATTCACCTGTGCTACAAACAGACTGGAACAATACCCTGGACTTTCCTCTATCATCACCCCATCCCATTGCACTTGCCCCCTATATGTCAGCACTTCAATGAACACCCTTTGAAAAAAAAGCCATTTGGAGTATGTCATGTATGTCAAAAATGTATTCTTTGAAACAGGTACAAACATTGCAAATTAACTGTACATAGAATGAGCATAGATTAATGACCTGTAGATGGCTGTTGTAACCACACCAGGAGTATATGTCAAGTCACCAAAATCTGCAAAATGAATTGCCAGAGGGAACAGTAAGTGGGCATAGAAGTGGGAAATATCGTCATGCCATTGCCACACAGATTACAACCAAAGTCACTGAAATGATGCGATATGTGTACCGTCAATCGCCCCAATTATGTTGGGGATATGTCCCATTGCATAAAACTCAGCCTTCACTGTGGCCAAATCCTCAACCTGGGGGAAAACAATGTAGCTGCATATGTGTTTTATCAGGGCAGACAACACTCTGCCTTAGGGGTACCCACTGACACACAACCACCACCCGGATACCACCCCACCAGCCATAAGTTGTAATGATGCCCACTGTACTCACCCCCTTGTGGCTGCTGTGATTTCCTCAAGAGCCCATCCAGCTCAGGGTAGGCCACCGCCAGCATGTGAGCCATCAGGGGGCGTCAGGGTCCGACGGGCACTCCTTCCTTGTTGGAAGGCCATCCCTAGCTGGGCCTCCACGATCTTCCATGCCCAGTGTCTCAGGTACTCCCACCGTTTCCAACAGCGGGTGCTCTGCCTGCCATAGACCCCCAGGGTCTGCACCTCCTTGGCGATGGCATGCCATTTTCCCTTCTTTTGATGTGCTCTGACCTGCAGAAGCAATAAAGACAGGAAAACACCATTAAACTAACAGTCCCAGGCTGTCACACACGTGGCCCACCATGCCCGTTTCCATCACCATTGGCACACACATTGCCCAGTGCACGACAGGTACACCACCAACAGTTAATCCCCCCTTACACAATGCCTTCACACACATCCCCATGCATCCGTGCCACATACATCGTGCCCACAGTGTAGTCATTCACCTTTTGGTCTGGAGGCCCATACAGCAGTCCATATTGGGGTAGGACCCCATCCACCAGTCGCTCCAACTCCTCTGAAGTGAAGACTGGGGCCCTTTCCCTTGTCACACAGGTCATGGTGGGTTCCAGACACAGGTCACAGCAGCACATGCAGTGTAGGTCTTCTCCTGTGGAAGGTCAGGAAACAAGTGAGGATTGATTGAGCAAATGGCGGTCACGTCCGTGGCAGTGTACACCGTCACTGCCGGCGTACATCCCCATTGGCCACTGTACCCCATAGGGCCCCATATTATCCAATGAGGAATTGCACGGAGGTTCACGATTGCCTACCACCACGACGCACAACATCGGCGGAATAACCGCACTTCCACGTGTCCCTCCACACAGGACAGACGGTCGCCATTTTAGGGTGGCTGAACAGGCCTATCAATAGTTGCTGAGTCACACGGTAAATAGGCACATACTTTGAAAATTGCACTGTCCCAATATATGTTTGCACCACGTGGACTGCTGTTGTGGTATAGTTGTTCCAATTGTGACAGCCTACTCAGTCTTATACCCCTTAGATACCTACCGCTGCGGATGAATAGGAAATGGAGATATACCCCCATGTACAGACCCCTGGTGGAATTAGCTACACTGGAAGACAGGCACATAATACTCACCTATAGACTGGACAGGGCCACAATCACAGAGCTGTGTGCCCAGTTTGAGCCTGACCTGATCTCAGCTATCATCATCCAACTGGGATCCCCCCTCTTGTGCAGTTCTTTCCAAGTGACAGTGGTTTTGGCAGCAGGAAAGTCACAGTCAATGTTCTCAATCGTGCTGGCAAGAGTCTTGTCTGCCCTGGTAAAACACATGTGCAGCTACATTGGTTTCCTCCAGGTGGAAGGTTTGGCCACAGTAAAGGTTGGATTCTATGTAATGGGACATATCCCCAATATTATTAGTGCATTTGACGGAACACATATGGCGTTTGTCCCCCCCTGGCAGAATGAACAGGTGTACATGAATCGTAAGACTTTCCACTCCATGAATGTGCAGATAGTGTGCCTGGCAGACCAGTACATCTCTCACATCAGTGTTAAATATCGTGGGTCAGTGCATGATGCCTTTGTCCTGAGGAATAGCAGCATCCCAAATGTGATGGGCCAACTACAGAGGCACAGGGTGTGGCTTATAGGTGAGCCTTGGTCCCCAACCAGTGGATGTTAGTAAATACCTCTGCTGTTAGCCAAATAGGATAGTGTGTGGCTAAACGTTGTCCCTCAATGCTTGCAGGTGACTCTGGCTACACAAACCTATTGTGGCTGCTGATCCCTGTGAGGAATGCCAGGACAAGGACTGAAGAACATTATAATGAGGCACATGGGTGACCCACAAGGAGCACTGTGAGGACCTTGGGCCCCCTGAAGGCCAGGTTCAAGTGCCTCCACCTGACAGGTGGATCTCTCTGCTACTCACCCAAGAAGGTCTGCCAGATAGTAGTGGCATGCTGATTGTTGCACAACCTGGCCCTCAGACGCCATGTACCTTTTCTGCAGGAGGAGGAGACTGGAGATGCCCCTGTGGCAGCTGTGGGCCCTAATGACAGTGAGGATGAGGAGGCAGAGGATGAGGATGTGGACAACAGAACATTAGTGATCCATCAGCACTTCCAATGACACACAGGTGAGGCAGTGCAACTTCACATTTCTATGACTATTGTTGTATTCTGTGGGGCAGTGGCATGCTGGCATTACCCACTTGTTACCTCTGCTTACTGTCACCTATGGGTTATCATTTTACAGATGTTGGTGATATGACCACAATGTCCTGATGTGATCACTACAGCCAGCAACAGGTCATTCATTCTATGCTCTCACTATGTACAGTTCATTTGCAATGGATGTAACGGTTTCAATCAATACACATTTGCTATACATGAAATACTAGTAGTTGAGTTTTATCCAAGGGTGTTTCTTGTAGTGCTAAGAAATTGAGGGGAAAGTGCAATGGAATGGGGTGATGATGGAGGAAAGTCCAGGGTATTGTTCTAGTCTGTTCGTAGCACAGGTGCAGTGTCCAAGGGTGCGTAGGAAGGGGAGCAATGGCAGTCCAAGATGAACAAGGTGACTGAGTAGGACACAAGGGGGACAATCAGGAGAGTCTCATATCCTGGTGGTGGTCTTGGCAAGTGTCTCTGGCTTCTCTCTGGTTTGTAGGGAATGTTTGCCTGGTGGTTCACCTTCTGCAGGGGTAGGGATGCTGGTGGCCTGTGGGTCCTGTTGCGGGGCCTCCTGGCCACTAGCAGCAATGTAAGTGGAGGGTTGTTCAGTTGACTGGCTAGGGCAAGGGGCCCATCGGTGTGCTGTTGCCTCCCTCATGATGTTGGCCAAGACTGCCAGTACCCCTGCTATGGAGATTAGGGTGTTTTTAATGGCCGGCAAGTCCTCCCTGATCCCTGATACTGTCCCTACTACAGTCGCCTGTTCTCCTGCACGATGTCTAGGATCTGGCCCATCGTATTCTGGGAATGTTGGTAGGCTCCCAGGATCTCAGAGAGTGCCTTCTGGAGAGTCGGTTTTCTGCTCATGTCCTCCCCCTGGCGCAGTAATACACAACACCACATTGGATGCATTTTAAAACAACACAGCTGACACACATTCACACAGTAGACACACCTACAAACCACACTATAAAACACACCTCTTCACACACCACAATCCTTTTAATTTCTATGCCGAACACAAGCCAGAGAGCTGCCCAAAAACTTCACCAACCATCGATTAGGCACCACTCTAACTTGCACTAAGCACATTTCCCACACCCTCGACACACCCCCACCACACATATTTGCACATTTACACTCCATTTATTTCTCGTTCCCTCCTCATTACACATCACCTAATCATTATATTTGTTTTTTCATGTTTTCCACCACCATGTCATCAAAGAAAAATCCCCATTTCAAAGATGACAAGTTAAGAGTAATGGTGGATAAAATCATTAGAGTAGAGCCACAACTATTTGGAGCCCAAGTGAAGCAAACTACTATCGCCCAGAAAATGGAAATGTGGCCAATGATATTCGACAGAGTGAATTCTGTAGGCAGCTACCCGCGCACAAGGGACAACTTCAGGAAGAGGTGAAACAGCCTCAGGGGGAAGGTTTTTTCCATGGCATCCAGGCACCAGCTTGCGGTACTCAATACTGGTGGTGGTCCCCCACCTCCTCCCCTACAACTAACGTCATGGAAGGAGAGGGTCTGGGCCATCCGATATCCTGAGGGCTTGACAGGAATATATGTGGGAGCGGAGTCGGATAAGTCACAACAACAAAAATGGCACCAAAATGTATTGGCATGCATTCTCAATAATCACTTCTTGCTACCTACAATGTCACCCCAACGAACAGCCAAGAGTCCCCCTTTCCATAGGTCCCCGTCTGGCCTCCAACACATCAAGTAGACTCACCTGGGTGAATAACATCTTTGTATAGTGGGTGTAATACAGGGATTGACAGCACTACAAGTTTTAGCAGGCACTGTTCTATTATCTCTAAAACCAGTGCAGAATAATCAAAACCACCTTGTTTGTCAACTCCTCATTGGAGTGTAACCACCTGAGGGGATATCATCTGTATAGTGTGTGGGTAGGACAGGCAATGCTGGAATGCTATGGCCAGGAGGCACTGGGACTCTCACTACACTCAGCCACAATTGTGTTCTCTGCTACTCTGACCATTCTCACTCTAATCAGCCATTCAACTGTACTCACCTGAGGGGATCTCAACTGTATAGTGTGAGAAAACAGGGCTGATTGCAGAGGCCCCATAACTTTTTGCCCCCATTTTCCTCTTTTTGCTGGTGTTTTCCTGACTTTGATGGTGCCCTGGGTACTGCTAACCAGTCCCAGGGCCTATGCTCTGTGTAAAATGGATATGCAAATTAGGCTAATTATAATTGGCTAAGTTAACCTACCTATAAGTCCCTAGTATATGGTAGGGCATGTAGGTTTAGGGACCACAGCATAGGTGGTGCACACCTAGGTGCACTGCTGAGGTGCCCAGTGTCATTTTAAAAGCAAGCCTGCCTTGCTGGCTGCTTTTAAATTAAAGTTATATGCAAATTCGACTTTGGAATTAAAGGTACTTCCAAAGTCTTAAACTACCTTATTTTTACATATAAGTCACCCCTAAGGTGTGCCCTATGTGCCCCTAGGGCTGGGTGCCACGTAACTATAAGCAGGGACTTTATAAAAATAGATTTATAAGCCCTGGTGAGGTAAAAACAGCCAAATTCGTTTTTCCCTCATTGAAGTAAATGGCCTTCATAGGCTAGAATGGGCAGACTTTATTTTAAATTTTAAAGTCTCCTTAAATGTTGCATACCAAGAATTTGGTATCAAATTAATTGTTGTAATAAATCCTACAACTTCCAGTTGTTGGATTTAATATAACTAGTTCAGGTAAAAAGTTTAGACTTTACCTAAAAAGTTGCCAATTTCAGCTCTGCATTGTTTTTGCTGCTGTGCTCTGATTGGCCAGCCTGCAGCAGCTTCTGCCAGGCTGCCTTGATGAGGTGTGAAGTGGCCTGACTTCACACAAAGGAATGTGCTTGGGGGAGAGAATCTCCCCTCAGCAGATGGTGAGACAGGAAGGGGGAGGGCGGCCAAACTGGTCTTCAAAGACAGAGAAGAACATTTGGAGCACCCAGCAACACCCCCACATCCTGCAACCCCAGACAATTAGGTGCCCCCTTGATTAGATTAGGAGAGGGCAGGAGAGGGGTGTGTTTATGATTTTTAGCCACACCAGTGGGTGGGCTCAGCCAGATGTAACCTCCAAAAATCAGATTCATCCATGTTGGATTTTTAGAGACTGTTGCCTTCTGGGATGGATTTTTGCCACACTTCCCAGGAAGTGGTCATCACAGGGGGACGACCCTGTCCCTGATTGGAGAACCAGGGCCCCCCTGCTTTTCACCCAGGAGCAAGGATAAAACTGGCAGACCTGCACCCACGCCTCAGATCCCCTCCAGAATTCAACAAGAAAGGAACTAAAGAAGAAGAAAGACTGCCCTGCTGGACCCCTGGCCTGCACCTGGAACCTGCACTCAGAAGGACTGCACCAGCTGCACACTTGGGCTTCACCACAAGAAGGACTTTGCCTGGCTTCAACTGGTTCAAGGAGGGACTCCCTGTTTGCTACAGGTGAAAAATTGCTAACCAGAGTCCCCTGCACCAACTCCTGAAGAAAGCGACCAGCTGACCACTGTCCAGTGGCCAAAAAGGAGTTTGCGCCAGGTGCATTCTGGGAGTTGAAGTCCGCACCCCCCAAGGACCATCACAGAACTTCTGGACCCTGGGGGTGAGCTGTGGACCCCAAAAGAACCTTAAAAGAACATCTGGGTGAAGCCCCAGAAGTTTGGAAAAGATTTGAGAATTTTTGGAAAAAAGCTCCAGAGAGGGACCGACCCGCCGCGGAAATTCTAGCCGGCTTGCCTCAACCGCGACCCGGCCTGACTTCGTGGTTCGTCCCGGTAAAGAAAAACATCCAAAAAAGAGACTAAGTCCGAACGTAAAAAGTTGACCGGGACCTCCCAGCCATCGTATCCGAGAAGGGCTCCATGGACGTCGGATCAAGATCCAGGTTTACCCCGGTCGAAGGATTTTCATCTCGAAAAAACGACTAAGTCCGAAGGTAAAAGTCTCCACCGAGGAAACCCACATCGCGTATCCGGACAAGGGCTCCAGGAGGTCGGATTCAACTGGCAGGTTCGTCCCGGTGAAGAAAAACTTCAAAATAAAGACTAAGTCAGAAGGTAACTTTTTAACCGAGGCCTCCCGCGGCCTGTAGCCGAGCAGGGCTCCATCGCGGTCGGCCTGAAAGTTTGACTTTGCCCCGGTCGAGGTGCAACCAGATGACCCGATTGGCGCTTTTTGTTTCTAAGCGCTAGAAAAGTAATAATTCTTTAAAAATTCATATCTCCGGTTCCCCTGAAACGATTTTAATCGTTTTTGTGTCATTTTAAAGATAAAAATATAAACTATTTTTATAAATTGGTTTTGGATTTTTAAACTGTTTTCTGTGTTTTATTTAATTACTGTTTTGTGATATTTGAATGCTTTACACTTTGTCTCCTAAGTTAAGCCTTGACGCTCGTTGCCAAGCTACCAAGGGTTGAGCTGGGATTAATTTACTGAGACCTAACTGTACCTAGGTGGAGGTTAGTGGCTTGTTGCTAGGTGCAGGTACCTACCTGCCCTACCAATAACCCATTTTCCAACATATAGTGTGTCAGTAAAATAGGCAATGACAGGAATGCTAAGGTTAGTAGACACTGGGACTCTCACTACACTCAGGTACAACTGTGTTCTCTGATACTATGACCCTTCTCCCACTAATCAGCCATTCAACTGTACTCATCTGAGGGGATCTCAACTGTATAGTGTGTGGGTAGCACAGGCAATGACAGGAATGCGAAGGCCAGGGTGGCGCTGGGACTGTCACCACTTTCAACCGCAACTATGTAATCTGCTACTGTGATCATTGTCCCTCTACTCAGCCGTTGACCTCAACTCACCTGACAGGAGGACAACTCTACAGTGTGTGGAATTACAGCGAGTGAAATGGTTAATATTCATAGGAGGATCACTTACTCACACTCCAAGCAACAGTGCACTCTACAGCTGCCAAAATACCTTTACCTCGAAACACACTCGTGACATATATGCACCTGGGAGAGTCAAATTGAAAAATGGCATGTAGTACAGGGAGTCACATGGCTGCTGAGGCCAGGAGGCTCTGTATACCCAATCCAGTTACCCAGTCCACTCTTCACATGGTCAAATATCCCTGTTGGTATGCTTGTTATGAATGTCCACTCATCTCAGAGGATGGACAATGTGTGCTGTGAGTTGTGATAAGAGCATTGGCTAAAAAAATTCAAGGAGGACCCGGCCATGTGACCCCAAACACCAGGCCACTGTCCATATGATATTGTCCTACAGTCCCTGAACCCACAATGAATGTGATACACCTGGAAGGGACAATGGTACAGGTCATGGTACACCCTGTGATGTGACAACACACCTAGATCTATTTAGAGCTGACATGCCAAGATAAAAATTGTGTAGACAGGAAGGACAGCTCACATCGTCTTGTAAGAACTTCCTACACAGATCAAAGGCCACAAAATGTGTCTGCTATATGACACTGGCAGCAGTCACATCCACAATGCACTGACCACAGGATGACATCTTTCACATATCATCCGAGGCTCCGACAGTGCCTGCATGACAAACAAATAGCTTTCAAGATGAGTCAATCAACCTCCTGCCCAGCCAATGTACTGCCTGTACTACTGGCAAGACATGAGTTTATTACCATCACTCCAACAGCTAAGCATTCTAGACAGTCTGAGGCTAGGTCAGTGAACGGGAATTGATATGCGGCTGCAATGTCAGCTCCCTACAAATGACAATATGTGTACCTGTTGCATAAGGGAAATCAGCAAATAAAATGTGAACATGGCCCTAGCCCAATGTCACTGTCAGCTATTGGAGATAGATGTCACAATATAACCACTAACATTATCTCTCTACATCATCAGGTTGTGCTGCCACTGCAACTGGTACTGCAACTACTGACACCATAGAGGAGACTGCCACTACGCCCATGGACAAAGCCCTCAATAAATCAAACACTCCTGGATGGCTGGGCATTGGGGAAGGTTCTGGCCCATCTGGGCAACCTGGTCTGACAACACCAGTCAGCCTCAGCCTGACCACATCGACTCCTCCCAGCCCTGTGGCCTCAACATTGCAGGCAAACAGTGGCCCCCAGACCTGCGTCCATACAACAGTCTCCAACATCTTGTGCCATGTAATCCAGGTTCCTAAGTCACAGCCTACCAACCCTGACAATGATGGACCTGGAACCAGTGGAAGGGGGCAGGCTGCACCAAGGGCACAGAAACGTGGGGGTAAGGAGTATGGGAGGGATGGTTTGGCCCAGTAGCAAGAGGCTGCTAGTAATGTCCCTGGCCAGGATACCATCAATGCGGTCTTGAGTGCCAAACAAATTTTCCAAGGCGTGATGGGCCAGGTACTGACCGGACTCAGGGAAATCAAGGAGCTTCAGAGGGATTTCCATCGTGAGATGCAGGAACAGTGGAGGCCCATGATCCCAACTTGCCCTCCCTAATAGGGGTGCTGAGGGTCATTAACAGTACCCTGAGCAGGGATATGCAACATCATAACTCTTCTATTGGTGAATCCACAGCAGGCCCTTAAGCGGTGCCAGCCACTGGAAGGGAGGCCCTGCCAGGGGAAGAACCCACCTCAGACACCCCTGCCTCTGTAGTTACTGAGACCCCCATAAGAGGGGACATCCAGCCAAGCATCCAGGAGGTGAGGGTGGGTAGATACCAACCACTGCCAGCAAATGACCACTTCTTGATGCCACTTCTTTTCCTGTAGATTTGGCAAAGAGAGTATGGGATGTTGTCTCCATTAGACCCTTATCACATACCAAAACCAGAACTGCCAACTTAACATATGCCATGGCACAGACAGAGGTCAGTACAATAGAGCCTAAGCCCAGGCCCTTCCCATAACAATGAGCAAGCACCTGGTGGAATATCACAAACCTGTTTCAGTGTTGTGGCACTGGCACACTGGCCTGCAATGAGGAAGCAGATTGACAGCCACTAACAGGTCATACAGGATCAATGTCAACACAATGTGAAGGTAGAAGGAATGGATTGCACAGGATGAAATGTTACAAGGCCATATGATTACACACATGAGACCATTGGACTCACACACTACGGCAAACAGGTCTTTTGTGTAGCTCAGATTCCTGCCCTCCCACTGTCCAGGCAACCTTGGCATATGACTCATACACCCCAAATCTGCAACAAACAATACCTGAATCAATCCATGCCCACTTCACATGTCAGACCAGAAACAGCCACCTGCCAGTGACACAACTCTGAAATCACCCACATGAAGATGGCATGTTGAAGAGACCTGGAATAAGTGACATACTTGGAGTTTAGGCAGGTAAAGACATACATAAGACATAAACCTCATTTCAAACGTCAGTTGTTTCACCTACAGTGCAATGTGCCACAGAGATCTTCAAGAGAGTCACATGTTCAAGTCTGATGTAGCCAGAAAACCTTGGCTATATGATCCATAGCATAAGATGCCCTGTCTTGAGGTAACAGAGATACCCTTCTCAACAAATCCTGACCCCTACAGTACCCAATGCAGTCACAGTAATCACAGAACATCTCATACGTGCACTCACGTGAAGTACTGATTGATGAGATCTACCCACATGTCTCCCCCTTCATCATCGTCACTGTCCTCCTCACTTGGCATTTCCAGAGGCTCACCCAGTGGCACTGACAGCACCCTCATATCATAGATTTATGGGATGTTTCTCCACAGGGTAAGTTTGTGGAGCATTCAACAGGCCACAATGATCTTAAACACTTTTGCGGTGAGTAGAGGAGGGCTACAACTGTCCTGTCAATGCTGTGGAATCTTGCCTTCAGGAGCCCTAAAGCCCACTCCATGACACACCATGTCCTTCCATCTGCCTCGTTGAAGTGGACTTCCCCTGGCATTGTTGGGTTCCTCACCAGTGTCAACAACCTGAGACAGTTAGGGTATGCAGAGTCCTTTGTAAGGGAATGCGACATGTGTGCAATCATGAGTCGAAAGCATTGTTTCACTAACAGCAGACATAGCATACAAACACACATGACATATGTTACTTAACAACCAGCCAGGCCCTCTCTGGGTAAAGTTGTGTCATCAGCTGTGGAATAGCACTGTTGTGCATGATGAAAGCATCATGGAGTGAACCCGGGTACCGGGCACAGACTTGGGAAATGTAGAGGTCCACCAAACAAACTACTTGGACATTGATGGAATAGAAGTAATTCCTGTTCCACTAGACCTGTTCATTGCCATGTGGTAGAACCAAGTCTATGTAGGTACCATCAGTGGCTCAATATGGGATGCATGCCAAACCATAGAACTCTACATTCACATGGTCAAAATCCTCACATTGAGGAAACCAGATGTAGATGCCTGGGTGTTTCAACATTGCTGAGAGGACATCCTTCAACACCAGACTAAACACGGGCTGGGACATCCCAGTAGTTAGGGCCACTGTATTTTGGAAGGACGCTGTGACCAGGAAGTGCAACACTGACATGACTTGTGCAATGTGTGGTATGTTATTTGGATGACGGATGGCTGGCCTTGCAATTTACTTAATACATGTCATACACGAACTGTGACATGTCATGTGAATCACTGAAAACATGATACACATCAAGACTAACAATTATACATTTGCATACATTACCCCGTGCTTTTCAACATATGTGTACATATCATCAACCAGACATCAACAATATGTGCATCTAACTAGCAACTCTGACTGTGATTCAATGTCCCAAATCCTGGATTGCCCGTGGGGGAGAGAGTGGTGGCTGTGCGCCCAATTATGTTGTCAAATGTGCTGAACCACATACTAATATGATTACTAAAATGATTGGCCTATACGACAGAACAAGGCCAGCCCTCAAGATTTGCCAGGACAACATTTTCCAAATTGTGAGGCATCAATAATAGCATTTAAGTACATTGTATGCCCCTAAAATGGCTGTGTCTTGACCTACTACACTGAATAATAGGAACCACCTGCAACCATCAGCAGAAGTCGCCATGGCAATAGGCAGAAGCTACAGCAGCGGACTTTGTCATAGGATAACATTGCTACCTGTGGCAGTCTTGGGCCAATGGCAGTGTCCGTCGGTGGTGACCGTCGCTACGTAGCGAACATGACCGCCATCTTCTGCTAAATCTGTCGCTTGACTCATGACACTGCTCCCAGAAAGACCTCCACTACCTGAGCTAATGTGTACCAACTCTGGGAGCATTCATGCCTCACCCAACAGGTGATAGGACCACAACCTTCTCACCAGAAGAGCTGGAGAAGCTTGTGGAGAAGATCCTCCCCTGTATGAACAGTTCTATGGTGCACTAGAGGAGCAGGTAAGTGCCCAATGTGCAGAGTCTTCTCTGTACTTCTACTTATCTTAGCTTTAGTTAGCCTAGGCTTAGGCCCAGTGTGTGAGATTGTGTCCTCAAAGTCCACAGTGTGCATTAGTGGTTGAGTCAATGGGCATGTATCTATGTCAAGTGACAGGGTTGGAGTCCTGAGACAATGTGGTGAGTGTTCCCTGACCCAAATTGGCTTGAATGCACAAGACTACATGAGGTGTCATGACAGCCATCCCCAGGCAACTCTTGCCAGAAGATGTTGTTAATGTGTGATCACATGTGATTGCATGACAGCAGGAGGGGTGAATGCATGGTGTATGTGTGGGTTGACATCTATTTGAGCGCTTTCTGTATTTTCACAGTGATCTCTGGCCAAATCTGGCCTTGTTGGACTGTTGTTCTGAAGCCATGTAAAGACTCACTATGCACCTCAGCTCTGCACATTGACCCCGAATGGCAATTGGCTGTAGGCTACATGATGTACTGAGATGCATGTGATTTGTAAGATATGCTGTTTTGTGCAGGTCTGTCTGCTCAGCCTGTAGACACCGGGGCCTGTTACTCACAGCAAAAGTCAAAATCTGGGCTGGTATCGATTCCCTTTTTCAATGGAAGTATGACACTGTGCCCACATCCTGGATCCCTGCACAGCATCTGCTGTTGCCAAATCATGCCTCACTGCCAATGTGCAGCTTCCTGGGCCTCTGTCCACTGATTACAATGGAAATTGCAATGGGGGCAGGGTGGTGATCTGTGATTGACGTGCTCGTATCAACTCTGATAATATGTGTCAGATAGCTTTGACAGGACCCTTGATCCCAGAGTCCTGTTGTCTCTTTCATCCAGCTCTCATGTATCCTGTGCAGGCTCCTTGCATGTTGGAAATTACACATCTGCAAATAGTGTATTGTTAACTGATCTGCCATGATATCGGACTCTGTTGTTTGGGCATAAAGTGGGACATGTACAATGCATGGCCAGGTTTCTCTTAAGGTACTCTGGGTTTAGGGACCACAATGTGAAAGTGTGTATTGTAATGTTGATGTGACACACAGACTCCCACAACTTGAAGCAGCAGGTGCCTGCACCTGTATCTGCACATGTCCACACATGGACAGGCTTGACTCTTTCTGTGCTCAACATTTTACTCCCTTCATTGTGGTCCAAGCGCAATAGGTCAGTCTGTAGGCTGGCTGTGACCTGTAGGGACGTATGCAGTGGGTGACATTTGTAGGTAGTGGATGTCTGTGTGCATTGTTTGCTGGGTGGTTTACATGTCACTTGCCACTTTGTGTGATGTGTTCCATTGAGTTCTTGGTCAATGTCACATGGCTAGCACATGTCCCACAAAAGTCACAGTTGGCCTGCCTGGTCAGAGCAGGGCCTGAGCTGGGGAGGTGTAGGGGGTGTTTGTAGTCATGTTCCTGTGTCCAATGACTGCTATGTGCCACAGGTGGACAGGATGTTATTAGCTTGGTGCACTGACATGTGACTCAGTCATTTTGTATGGGACTTGTGGATATAATGTGCTATCTTGTCATTTGCATCCATACAGGACAACGCATATCAGAAGAAGGGGATCTGGAGAGCCATTGCCAACAAGGTACGGACCCTGGGGATCCACAGCCAACAGAGCATCCATGTTGGAAGAGGTAGGAATACCTGAGACACTGGGCCTGGAAGATCACAGAGGATAGTTGGGGCTGTCCGTCCAATGAGGACGGGGTGCCCACTGGACCATGACCCCACTAGTGGCCCACATTTTAGCCGTGGCCTACCTGGTCTTGGATGGGTATTTGAGGGCAGCACAGCAGCCACAAGGGGGTGAGTACAGGGCAATTGCCAGGTGATTGAGTAAAGGGTAGACTGCTCCCCCTGACAATGTGGGATGTGCCATGTGTCACAGATCATCAGGGATCAAATTGGTGTAGTCGGGCCATGTGCTTCCAACTGGTGTGCTCATCCTTCTGGAGCCGGAACCTAGGGCTAAACGGCTAAACTTGAAGCAGCAGGTGCCTGCACCTGTATCTGCACATGTCCACACATGGACAGGCTTGACTCTTTCTGTGCTCAACATTTTACTCCCTTCATTGTGGTCCAAGCGCAATAGGTCAGTCTGTAGGCTGGCTGTGACCTGTAGGGACGTATGCAGTGGGTGACATTTGTAGGTAGTGGATGTCTGTGTGCATTGTTTGCTGGGTGGTTTACATGTCACTTGCCACTTTGTGTGATGTGTTCCATTGAGTTCTTGGTCAATGTCACATGGCTAGCACATGTCCCACAAAAGTCACAGTTGGCCTGCCTGGTCAGAGCAGGGCCTGAGCTGGGGAGGTGTAGGGGGTGTTTGTAGTCATGTTCCTGTGTCCAATGACTGCTATGTGCCACAGGTGGACAGGATGTTATTAGCTTGGTGCACTGACATGTGACTCAGTCATTTTGTATGGGACTTGTGGATATAATGTGCTATCTTGTCATTTGCATCCATACAGGACAACGCATATCAGAAGAAGGGGATCTGGAGAGCCATTGCCAACAAGGTACGGACCCTGGGGATCCACAGCCAACAGAGCATCCATGTTGGAAGAGGTAGGAATACCTGAGACACTGGGCCTGGAAGATCACAGAGGATAGTTGGGGCTGTCCGTCCAATGAGGACGGGGTGCCCACTGGACCATGACCCCACTAGTGGCCCACATTTTAGCCGTGGCCTACCTGGTCTTGGATGGGTATTTGAGGGCAGCACAGCAGCCACAAGGGGGTGAGTACAGGGCAATTGCCAGGTGATTGAGTAAAGGGTAGACTGCTCCCCCTGACAATGTGGGATGTGCCATGTGTCACAGATCATCAGGGATCAAATTGGTGTAGTCGGGCCATGTGCTTCCAACTTGTGTGCTCATCCTTCTGGAGCTGGAACCTAGGGCTAAACGTTGGAGAACCCTAAGTCCAAATATACAGCAGGGAGCATATATGACTGTGTTTAATGTAGAAATATGCTACTTTACCTACTCTGGTGGGTGTTAGTGTCTACCAACAGATCACGCCTCCCTAATATCACAGTACAAAGGTTAGTAGGATGTGGCTCACTGTCCTCTGCCATTTGTCTGGGGATATGTGTAAGTAGACATCTGCAACCTTTGGGCAGGTTTTCTCAATTGTACGTTGTGTGCTGGTGCCTCACGGCAGTCTGTGATGCATGGATGTCCATCATACATTTGACCTGACTTACATGGCAAAACCTTGGCAGCTGTAGCAACCTAAATTTCCCTTGGTAAGTGGGGAATGCACAATGTAATGGGTGATGTGTCATCAGTGTAGCCAACATTCCTTATGCCTGTGTGCCTGCATGTACTCATTTCCCACTAGGATCCATATCTGTGCATTAGATGTAGGCATGTGCTAGCCATGCAGATGGGATGATGCCTGGAATCTCACATATATGTCCATGGGGTTCTGTTGTCATTATGGTACATCTGCAATGGTTGTCTATTTACTGTGATGCCCCAGACAGGACTGTGTCACCATCATATGTTGTCAGACAGATACATTCATGCGTCATAGTGTGTTATTAGTCATGTGTAACTCTAGTAGTTATGATGGACATAAAAGGCAAGGCCAAGGTGTGGATCCACTTCATGATCATTTGTACCCTTGATGTGGAATGTTGGTTGTAGGTGCACAGTACCTGTGTGTTGTTTGGGAAATTTCCCCTGACTGTTGGGATGCATCATGGATTGACTTACAGTGATGTCTGCATCACATGACATGTGTTTGCAACAGGGATTCATCCACAGACAGTTAGCATGCTTGCCATGTTTGAGATGTGGGTAGTGATGTTGCTTCTCATTGTACAACAATTTGGTGTCCTTCTGTTAGTGATTGCAATGTCTGTGTCCCTCCTTCGTGCACGGAACAGTTGTCTACATCAAGAACACTCAGAAGTAAACATGGAAATGGGTGTGAGACATTGGTGTGGGCTATCCTGGCCCTTACAGGACCATTCTTGTGTGTATTCTGGAGACAACTCTCCATGATGTTTAGGACCTGACTTCATTGTTGTTGCTTGCAAAACCACATGTGGGACCCACATGAGTGACCTTGCTACTAACTCCTTGACTCATTTTGGGCAGGTGTTACTTGTAGAACTGTACATTGTTGGGATGTGTTCATGGTGTCATGGATGTTTCCATGTCACCTAATCCAAGTATGGCATGTTTGTACTAGTGTTCTCTGCATTTCCTTAGCAACATCTGTTATTGTTGATGCATCACATCAATGCAAGTTAGATGTGTGCATAGGCTTGCGGCAGCCAAATTTGGTAGGGGACCTTACAAGTGGATCCAATTGTTGGCTACTGGTTCACTGGGGTGTGCTGCATGTGGCACAGGTTTGGAGTGGAGTGGTCACCTAGTTGTGGTATGGTTAGTGTAGTAGCAAGACTTCGTCCATGCTATTGTAGTTGTCTGAGACCAAGATGTGCTACCTCTGTAATTCCAGATGGCATGCAAGGTTTTGTATTAGCACATGATGGTGCCACTTTGCTGGCACTTCATGCTGGTGGCCACTTGACATGATGGTATGTTTTGTCTCTCAGAGTTGTGATTAAAGTGTTATGGGCCTACTTCACTTTCTTTTGGCAGCATCAGCACCAACAGGTGAAGGAGACAGGGCGAAGCCTAGTTGGGAAGTATCTGGCCACAGGACCTTCGGTCAAGACACCACTGACACAGAGGGACACAGTGGCCCAGAGGGTGAAGGGAGTGCCATGGGGGAGACTGGATTTGCATGTATACTCTTGGATTCCTCCTCCAGTGGACACTTGCTAGTGGTAGCGGACCCATCAGGAACCCACCCGAAGTACCATTTTTGTCTGCCACACCCATTCTATCATTGCCTTCCCAGTTGCTACCCCCCCCGTTGGCTGTGCCCACTCACCCAAAAGGCTCGGCATATCTTTTGCCGCAGGCACCTCTGTCCTAGCCCCTGTTATCCCTGCTGCCCTCAGTGAGGTGGCTATTAACCTCCTGGATCTATCTCTGTGGGTCAGTCCGCCATCGTGAATGCCATCCAGGGACTGGCAAGCCAAGCCCAGCAGAGCAATGTGTTCCTGGAGGGCATTCACTTTGCATTGGCTGGCCTACAGAGATCTTTTCAGGCTCTGGCATCCACACTGACAGCAGTCAGTCACCCCTTGTCTTCTGACCCCCTCCACCTTCCTCTTCCCAATCCAAATCCCCCCGAACCACCCAAAGCATACAGACAGACTTACATGAATCCACCTCAACAGCAACAGGTAGCGCACACAAACACAAGCACCAAAAGGCACACCGACATGCACATAAACAACATCCACCCACAGAGACAGCAAGAGTCACAACTTGCCCTAATATCCCTCATCCCCAGCATCACACACACAATGTCTGGCACACCTATAGACACCACTTCAACAGTCACTGATGCAGCCACCCTACCCATCCCACCTGCAGACACCACTCCAGCAGACCCTCAGACATCTACCCCAGTCACCACACCCACCTACACCACAACCACAGAGACACCTCCATGCAGCACATCCTCCATGCCCGCAGTCACCACTCCAACAGACACCCATCCACCACGGCATCCCCCTACACCACCACCCCCTTAGCCCAAAACACATAAACGCTCTCACTCACCCACCCAACAGACAGCCACCCTACTCAAGCACACCTCCCACAAGCATGCACCCAAAACATCCACATCTACATGTCAGACAACCACTCCCTCAACCTTCAAATCCCAAGTGCCTTCTGATGACTATCCCATGTGTCTAAGAAAGTTTTCCTTTTTGACCTTGACCTTACCCCTGTTTGTCCCCAGTATCATGCCCAAAAGGACCCTTTCCCTTCCAAAGGCCATCCATTCCACCTTCTAGGTCTTCCCTCCCTCTCTCCCTCCCTCCAAGTACCCATGCCCCTCCCACACCAAGAAGAAGTCCACCCCTCCCAATAAGGATCCCTAAATCTCAAACCCAAACCCCCCTCCCAAGCCCAAACACAACCCCTCAGGCCACCAGGATCATCCCTGAGGTGACTGCCTGCCCCCTTGATGCCCCTACCTGTGGAGGTTACATGGAAGTCAAGATTTAAGTAGGGGCCCAACACTGTGCATTTTGGGCCATAAATTCTGGACTGGCCTATGGCCTTGGACTTTAGTTACAAAACTTTAATTTATAATAAAGACAGGCAGTTTTTGGTTTGTTGGATACACCTTTGCCCTGCATTTCCTTCCCCTAGCTTTCTGTTGTTCCTGAGTAAAATTGGTTGTGTGCCTGTAGTTGTGTGTGTTTGGGATGCTTGCTGCTCCATATGGTGTTTTTGCTTTATGTGATTTGTGTGCAGTTCCGTGGACCCCCAAGGGAAGGATGCGTGTTGTGTGATGGGTATGAGGATACAGATTGAATGTTGGTGTCATGGCATTTTGTAGTCTTTGTTGTGGTATGTGTTTCTTTTTGTGTTGTGCGATGTGGGAATGTATGGTGTAGGACTTGTTATCCCTGATAGGGCTACTGTCTACATGTGGTGTGTGTGTTCTTGAGTTTTGTCAATGCAGACATGGAGAATGTTAAGTTGTGCTAGCTTGCTTTGCACTTGACTGTGTATTTGTCCATTTAGGTGTATGTCCCTCGCAGCTTGTTGGTGTAGGGGTATGTCCCATGGAGGGTGAGTTGTGTGTGCTTTGTTAAGTTGCCCTTCCCCATTGTGTAACTGTACATGACAATTGGTATTGGTATTACTTGTCCCTGAGATCTAATCGGGGCCAATTCTTGTGCACATGTTTTTTGTGGCCCTATTCAATGCAACATGTTTCCCAGTGCAGCCTCCTTCAATGTATGGTGCTGATGCTCCTGTCCAAGCTGTGCAGCTATTGTTGCTGTGGTGCATTTTGTGCCTTTTCTCTATTTGTATCTGTTTATATTGTGTACTGCATTGTGCTTCCACTGTGCTATGTGTGTGTGTGTGATGTGTGTGTCGATTGTAGGGTTGTTTGATGATGGTGTTGTGTGTGTGCCATGGAAAATGGATGTATATGTGTGTTGTATGTTTGGCCAGTCCCTGTTCTGTGTTGGGTGTGGGTGTGTGGAATGAATTTTTATATGTGCAGTAGTTGTGTTGTTGCTGTGTGTGTTAATGTTGCGTGGCCTTCTGTGTCCCTGAGCCTGTGCTCTGTAGTCATGTGTAAAAGTGTAGTATTACCATGTAGTGTGTGCATGTTGTGAATGTGTGGGTGCTTGTGTTGCAGTATGCAAGTGTGTGCGTTGAATGTTAGGTGTAGCTGCTGCCCATGGCGCCCCACCCTATGATGTGTTTGCTAGCAGTACAAGTTATATTTTTTGTAAAATCAATAATACAGGTAGGTGTGTTTAATTACGGTTGCTGTCATCCACATTCAAGTTGATGTTGTCTTCCAGTGAGCAGGAGTAGCAGCATGACATTTAGGAATGGCTCCATGGCGACTCTAGATATGTAAGGCTGTCTGCAGGTGAGTGTCCATCTATCTGTGTGCAGCCTCCTAATAGGTCTGTCAGAAACATGGTCTCCCCCAGCCTGTTTGTGCTTCCAAGAGACCTTAGAGGTCTGTGCTGCCTGGTGGTGAATGGGTGGCAGTCTTCTATTTGCTCGACTGCCAAACTCATAATACGGCAGTCTGCTCTGCCAGCCCATTGGTGGTTGGACTGCCAACATGGCGGTCCTCTGACCGTCAAACTCATAATCAGCCCCTAAGTTTTGGGGTGTTTAATATATTTTTTTTTTTTAACATGGGAGAAACATTATCTAAATATAACTTTTATTTGTTTAAAATTTGTTTTGATCACCTACATTTTTAAAATCACGATGGAAGGAAGAAGAAAAAAGTAGATATGACAAGAAATACAACACCAGTCCTTGAGTTTGTATTTTGGGAATTTACTTTACAAACACAAATAAACTGATACATGATAAAAAACAAATGACAAAGTGGAAAGCTAAAAAAAGAGTCAATCAGGGTGAATTAAACTGTTATTTAGAGGCAAAATTGTTTAAGGTGCAATGTACAAAGCACAACTGGTATCTAAAGGGTAAATGTGTCCAGAATGTCATCCAAAGAGTAAATGGTAGTCACCCACTGGAGAAAATTAGGTTCTTCATCTCTTGCTGGTGGTGGTGGAGGTCTTGCCATCCTCTCCCGATGGTCTGGATAAACATCCCCTCTGAGGGAGGATCCAAAGTTTTAGGGACTGAGGTGGTTGCAGGTGTTTCTCCTCGTGCCAGGTCCTCTCTTTCTCTGGCTGGAGGCTGGTGTAGTGGGCCCAGATGTTGTAGGCCCACTGAAAGGGGTAGATGCTGCTGAGAAAGCCCTGCACATATGGTAGTAAATGCTGAACAACACCTCCGTCAGGGAGCTCAACTTTGAGTTTAGAGTCTGCAACTCTACATCATGCTCCATCTGCAACTGCTTAATGTCCCAGAGCTCTGTAAGGACCTGGCCAATCATATTTTGGGAATGATGTAGGTATCCCAAGACTTTGTCAATGGTGGTCTGCGTAAAAGTGAATCCAGTGGCCTCACTTTGCTGGCCCAAAGATGCCTTCCCACATACCCTACCCCCAACACCTTTTGCCTTTGATCCAGTGTGCCCCATCCCACTGGGACCTGGCTGGACTGAATGTGATGGTCGCCGTGGTGGTGTTGGCTTAACAACAAAGGACTGGGGGCGCAGAATTGAGGTGATATTCCTTCAGTAAAGGAAGCAGAGGTGTCCTATGGGAGTTATAGGTTTGGGCTGAGTGAGATTCACTGGAGCAGTCTGCCCAGGCAGATCAAATAGACAAGGCTGCTCCATATCATCCGGACTTGCAGGAGTGGAGTCCTCACTGAGAGCTTGATCCTATTCTGGAGTGGAGGTATCCTCAGTGGCAGATGGTTGTCCATGTACTCTGGGTGTAGGACCTAATATGAATTAAAAGAAAATACATTGTGAGAGTCTAGATTATGCATCAAATGTATTTTGAGCTACAGATGAAGCAAATTATAATTAATAATTTTGTATTTATTGCATGTTTAGACCTCTTAGTGTTTTTTAAAATTAAACATTACAAATTACACACATGCAAACTTCAAAAAAGGCATGTGAAGAGATATCCTGAAAACAAAAAGATTACCTAGGAAGTATACATAAAATATAACACACATTAAAAAAAAACTCCGTATAGAAGAGAAATGAGAAGTTAACCCTTCTAAGGTCAAGAAGTCTAAAGTTAAGACTGTCACACAACTTAGTAGGATTAATGGCATTGGTCATCATATGAACTTTGCTAAATGAAGTTCTTGCCATTACTATCTATATTCTGCATACAACATAATATGATATAAAATGTTTAAGTCAACATACCTTGAATTGTGAAACCAATTACATCACTTCAGTGAAATGACAAGAAAGAGACAACAGACAAACTTACATGAAATAATCCACTTTTTATTCATTGCATAAAATGCGGCTTGAGAAATGCCTGACAGTTTGACATATGTATATGTAAATGTAAGTAAAGAGAGAATGATAAATATCACATATTTTCCATGTACAAAAAGAAGGCATCATGGAAGTTGTAGTGCATTCACATTGCCAGCATGTGGAAAATTGTAAGTTTAACATCCCTAGTAAAATATATACACACATTTACAAAATTATGACATATGTGAAATGTGTTAAAAGGTGAAAAAAGACTTACAAGCACCATACCTTCATGGTATGATGTATAGGGGTTTGATGTTTGAACCTGTTATCTTAACTACAACAAAAGACATTCAACAGCACACACTCATATTAGCATATTAGCCATACATATTGGCCAGAGGTAAAAGAAGTGATGGCACAGTAATGCCAATATTTTGATAATGACAATAGATTTGTGATTTGTAAAATTGATCTTATATGTTTTACAAACGTGAAAAGCACATTATGTATAGCTACCCTAAGAGCAAAAACTACATTTATGTTTAGTGAGACATATATAAGTCTACCATACCAATCTCCACTCCACCAGGGATTTAAGTCATGCCTTCAGGATATAGTATCTGCAAGACGTTCTCCTCCCAGGGAAAAAGTTGTAATTGGGGGCTAGGAGAACTACCACCATTCATGAGGGCTTCCAGGTGATGCTTGGATGCCAGGGAATGCAAAAGATCATGGTTCGAAATGTGTTTTATAGTGTGGTTTGCAGGTGTTTGTAACTGGGCAGTATACATTAGGTGTGTGCTGCTGACATCCGTCCAATAACCACAGACATTGGACAATGTTGAGTGGGTCCTGTGATGGACAGCCTAGCCTGAACTGGTTGCTAAACTCACCTTAAGTGGGAAGGGTACGCCGAGACGTGGGTCCCGTACTCACTGTGTCACTGGATTCAAGCCAGCCTGGCTGAGAAGGGGTGATACTCTGAACTAGGTCCCAGAATGCTTGTTTCCAGTCCAAGGAGGTCCTGGCCTGGCAGTTCGGGCTGGACTGTTCCCATGGAGAACGGGGTAAAGACTGATTTGATTCTGGCTGGGTCAAAACATGAGGATGGTATGAGGAGCGTTTGAAAAGTTTGAGCACTCCAGCTATTATACTCTGGTGTTGCTGTTAGTTTCAATTTAACCTGGCCTCGTCATTGTGTTGGGCTACTCTTGTTTCAGACTCTTCTGGTAGATCTTGGACTTGTTTTGAACTTCTTTTCCAAAAGAATCGTGTTTGGGTTACGGTTAAAGAAAATGCAACGTGAGGGGCCATGGGTGGCAGGAGGAGTGGCAACACCCACACTCGGTGTGCCCTGTAGCACCTAGACTGGCCGAATGGCTGTGGCCATGCACCAGAGTGGATAGAGAGAGTGACCCTGGGAAGGAATGACTGCTCTGCGGAGGAGCATGCCAGGGTGCAGCTTTTGGTGCCAGCTGCGAGGTGAGCAGCCAGAGGGCCTGGGGCAGTGCTTGTCAAGAGAGCAGGGGTAAGGAAATATTAAGCATGTGTTCAAATACTGACACGGAACAGCTCAATAATAGGGTTTGAGTTGTTTTAACTCGAGTTACACCCAGGGGGCAGTCTAGACTCAGATTTGCTCAGCTGAGCATGGTTTCTTCTGTGCACAGACTTGCAAACACCTTCAATTGTTCTCTTATTAGACCACAAACTGAGGTCTTTGATGTGTTGACAGTTTCAGTTTCTATTCCCTGCATTCACTCCTTACCGCATGCACTGTCCAGGGGCTCAATAATCTCAGACATGACGGTGTTGAGACCACTTCACTTTGTTAGTGAGCCTGATATTGCATTGCCCACTATAGGAGTAGAGGGAGCAGTGGGCAGTATTGTAGCATATGCATTCTGATGCCTGAACCGTGGGGAGGGGAGAGGAGGAAGGGATCATTGCTGCACTGCATGGGTCACAGCAGTCACTTGGTGACTATAGGTTAACCACAGCTGGCAGATGACAGTGTAATACCACAGGTTCAGCCTCAGACCTGTATATCTTATCAGCACTCTCCTCAGTGTTCTTGTGTTTTATCAATGTGGCCCCCGCACCTTTACTTTAGTTGGCATATCACATGGGTCTGTTTTAGCTTGTGGCATCTCTTCTGCTCAGAGTGTTTACATTTATAATATCACTGGCTAGCATTTCACACCACAGTGCAGAGGCATTCCAACACGGAGGGTCATCTCTTTCCAAGATGGCTGCATTCTTAATATCTATCTGTGAGACAGTCTATCTACCAGAAGTCTTGATGAGAGTGCCCTTACATCAGAGGACAACAATTTCAAAAGTCTAATTGCTACTGGGTGATTGAGTGTATTTTTCTCATTGTCTGTATGCCTGTCAGTCCTTTCTGCCTGTTTCCATTCCCTGGTGTACTTGTGTGTGGCTGTCTTTCCATTCTGGTGCCCATGTTTGTCTGTCTTTCTTACTTTAGTTTGCCTATGTTCTTTGTAATCCCTCAGTGGCCTGATATATATTGATTTGGAAGTGTGTTCCAACACTCTGTGGGTTCCTGGGCACTGTAGTTTAGGTTTACGTAGGAGTTCTCTGTGCATTGATTGAGGCACATGACAGCAGATGTCCTGGTGCCCTCCTGCTATCTCTGGTTTCAGTTTGAGCTCTGTAGAGTCAGTGCCCTGGCAGGCGAAATCACCCTGTTTCCTTCTTCCCTCAAGTCTCACTATCAGTAAAATATTTGTAGTTCTCTCCTTGTCTCTGTGTATCTTTCTGTATCCAAGGTGGTCATTTTGAACATGGCGGGCCACACCGCCACATAAAGAACACATTGAGGGCCGCCATCGGCAGCCCTCACTCACCGCCAGGCTGCCTCCATCAGGCAGCCTGGTGGTGGCCGGAATCATTATCCGACAGGGCAGCAGTGCTGCCCCTCGGATAATGATTCCTAATCCTGCAGCCTTTCCCTGGCGGGGAAACCCGCCAGAGAAAGGTTGGAGGAGGGGGTGCCCCGGGGCACCCCTGGGGGTCCCTGCACTGCCCATGCATTTTGCAGTGCCCCATCGCGCAGGTCACTGCCCAATTTTCGGGCAGTGATCTGCGTGACGGGTGCAGCTGCACCCGCCTCACAGAGGCATTGGCGGCGGCTCCATGTGGACCCGCCGTCAATGTCCCGGCTAGGCATTCCTCTGGGCCGGCAGGCAGAAACAATGTTTCCGCCCGCCGGCCCAGAGGAATGTTCCTAATACGTCCGGTGGGGATCCCGGGATGCTGGCGGTCAGTGTTTTGACCGCCAGCATGAACACGGCAGTTTCAACTGCCATGTTCATTATGAGGGCCCAAGTGTCTGCCTCAATGTCTCCTACAGTCTCTTCTTCTCTCTATACACCCATCTCCCGTTCTTGTTACATCTTCTGACGTCTCTCAAATTCTTTCTGCATATTCTCTCGCATTCAGTGTCTCTATTTATCTTTTTCTGTTTGTACACCTCTTTTTTCCTACCTCTTTGTGTCTTCTCATTCGCAGCTTGGTGTTGCTTCATGTGTCTGTTCTGCTCTCTCTTTAGGTCCCCCCATCCCAGTCCCCTCTGCCATCCTTCCATCTTAGATTACACTTTTGTATATGCTTACTGCTGATAAAGGAGGGATTCACCCTCTGTAATGTGTGTTTAAGCAGATGGGCACATTCAATAAACCAATCAACAAAAGGAATTGCCACTTCATTGACAACTCATAAATGTCACACAACACTATATAATTGTCACTATTACGTAGGAGTAATACCAGTATAGGCCACTTACATCTTGTAAAACTGTCCACAGATCACAGATCAGCTCTCTTGATAATTCCATGGCAATCTGAAGTATGCCCAATTGACCTTGGTGTGGGCCTAAATCAATGGAATCTCACTGAGTTTTTAAATAACTCAGCGGAATTCCGCGGAGTACAACTCCGTGAGTTTCACTCTACCTTACTCTAGAGAAGATTTTTCTCCAAATGCTTATTTCAAGTTGATTTATGAGTACATAGAGACTATGAATACAAGGGATTGCTACCTTTATACACAATTACCTGCATCAGCTGTAGAAGGTATCACCTATCATCATATTCCCATGACCTTTGTAGTTACATGCAGTCTTTTGTTGAGTTTGCTTAATGGGACAGGACATTTCCGTTCTTTCAGAAAATCCCACATTAGAGCATTTGAATCATCATCCTGCTCCAAAGCAAATAGGGATAACTCTTAGAATGTTTAGAGTTATTACGATATTAGAAACCGTCTATGCACATTGAAACAATTTGACTTTTAGTCTGACAGATGTCAAGAAGACATTTTTGAATTTAGTTGAAGACAAGAGGAGTAACCTGGAATATAAGTCAAAGACAGAGAAAAACATTAGGAGTCAGCATAAGTGAACTAAGGAAGAAATTAAGTATCAGGTAGCAGGGAATCTAGCTGCTTTAACATTAGATTGGAAGCAGAAGGGTAATCTGTGTATACTTACAGGGAAATCCATGATTGGCACTGTGTTTGTGGTAAGGATTGAGTGTGGTCATTCATTTGAAGTCAGAGGAAACTGGAAGTTACTTCTAGATGGAGAAGATCCTGTTATACCTGAAGTTTATTTTATTTGTGGAGAACATTCCTATTTTAAATTGCCCAAGGGATGGTATGGAATGTGTTATCTAGCTTTAGTTTTTCCAAAGATATATCACAGGGAACATTTTAATGATCCTGTCTGAGGATATGAATTCTAGGCCTAAACAAGGTGCTAGAGAAATACTAGGAGACATCTTTGGTGTGATGATTCCATCTGTAGGTTTTATTCTGAATGACCTTAAGATCAGGAAGCTATCTACTATAGTAGATAACCTTTCCACCAATACAGCAGGAGCCTTATTGGTTGTAGACATTGAAATGATAGTGATAAGATCTATGATTGCAGAATCGTCTTGCGCTAGACGTTCTTCTCTCCAAGGATGGCGGAGTCAGTGTAGATATTTGGATGACATGCAACATCTGAAGAGACCAGGCAACAATCCATGATTCCTATGAGGTTTTGATGGGTCCATCTAATAAAACTCTTATCTTGATTATGATGGCTTAATATGCCATCAGAGGGGGATTGGAGAAGTCAAATTTTGGTTTTACTCCTACAATACTCAGAAGTAATGGGAAAATGCAATCAACAACATATATTACATATGGCTCAATATTATCAATTTAAAGAGAAGCATCAAACCATACTATTGAAGATGCATTCACTGTAGAAATTAGAACTTCACATATACATGTGCTCTAATGTTTGATTGTGACATCATGTTTTACATTTATTTTAATAGTATGCACTAAAAGGTGCTCATTTGGCAATGATGTATTAAGTTAGCATGAGTAGGCCTTTCATTTTAATGTGAAAAAATACTTTACCATTTTCATCGTGATTCTTCTTTTGCAGGTGTGGGAGGTTGAAGTTCTGTGGGATGAGGGAATTGTTTCATGTTATCAGTTTGTTCTGCGAGAATGAGAAATTACTGGAGTCCCTGGATGACTTAACTAGAGATATGGTTGTGCCAGAACTTTCCACTTTAAGTTAGTGTTCACCTTGATGGAGATTCAGCAGATTCTCTTAGACTTGGAGAGGTGCAGACATCTCAGTCCTGTTGCCCTTACAGTGAATAGCTTTATTCTAACACTAATTTCCTCATTTCTGAAGACTTTGCCTGGAGTCTTTGGGATGCTGACACCTACCTTGCTCTGTCCTTGATACATTATCCTAGCTATCTTAAAACTTAGCTAGATGCCCTTAATTCGGCTTCTGTTAAGAGGAAATAATCAAAATGCCTTTAAGAATATCAAATCTTATATGTTAGTTTCTGTATTGCTGTGACGGTAACTAGTTTATGCCGTATGCTATTAAGATTGAACTTTTTCCAGGGTTTCATTTTGTCGGTTTTGATTTTATAGCTTTATAATTTGATTTTGATATGCACCTATATTAAAATTATTATTAATTATTAATAAAGCCACTTAACCCCAATATTGATTCCTGATCCTTTTTGTGTGGCCAAATGGGCTTCACAAAACTGTAAATTGCAGATTTGATGCTTACTCCTTTGTTCCATGCTCACCTCTGCATCCCCACTTATTACATCCACAGAAAACATGCAGGATTACTACTCTGCAAAACTTGAAATGAGGGCCATTGGCACGCAATTTGAGAAGTCCAGGAAATAGTTGATTGTTTACCCACTCACTGTCTCCTAAGAAATGGGGATTTACAAGGGAAATTGGTAACTCTAGACCCTTGATTCCCCATTAATTCCTCATTTGGCATTGTCTCTCAATTGGAGATTTCGATTGCTAAATGTAAACCGCAGAGTTCCCACGGATCTTATAAATGATGGAGTCAGTAAAGGTTATTACTTGCCTCACTCAGTCTGATTGGAATACAGGATTTACAAGCTTAAACTTTTGTGCAAGTTTACTATTATTTTGGAATTCACAAAGTACTAGTTAATAGTAATATTATGACTGCAAAGACTCTGCTGTCAAAGTGGATAAATCTGCACATAAAAAGATAGGACAGACCTATCTCACTCAAAAAGATAGGGCAGGCCTATTTTTTTATGTACAGAGTTCTCCGCTCTGACTGCGGTCTCTTTGCAGTCATAAAATTACAATTAACTTGTAGTTTGTGAATAACAGACTATTAGTAAACTTACACAAAGGTGTAAGTTTACCTTTGTGAATCAGAGCCAAAGTGTCCAATTGCAATGAGAGCCTTAACGACTGGTATATCACTCTGGCAGTTACAGCATTGTGCTATATTGCTCCTATGCATCTTTTGCTCACATTGTTATGCTTTCATGGTTATTAAATGCCTTTTAAATAAGGACATTGCTCCAGTCAGAACGTAATGACAATTGTTATAGGGTAGGTACATTTGCAGTTAGTAACAGCCTTTCTCATAATAAATAGTAAACCATGTCCAGTGAGAAACAATTTTCCAATGTAAACAATATATTGTAGTCTTCCAAATGTCAAAATAAGTTGACATTGTTATTATTTTAACTCGGGAGCTAGTCCTGGGTTTTTGTTGTTGATTAAAGTGGTAAAATAGGGGCAGTAACACTGGGACACAGGGATCTGAGTACAGAACATTATGAACTACATCACTGTAATGTTGGCTCCTACAAAGATTGCATATTAAGAATTTGTACTGCAGGGGATGTTCTTTACATTAAAGCAATAGCAACATTGGAACTTTAACATCAAATAAAAGGCTCTTATTGTCCTGGGTGTGCATTTAAATAGACATTGTCTCATCTGCATAGGGAACTGACTTCAAGCAAATTACAAAATCATCTTTACCTGTACATTTACTCCTGGTGCTGAAGTGTGCAAACAGCCAATCAGCCCCTTGTTGAATGTGCTAAACATCTGTTATCCATTAAAGAATATGAGGGGCCATGGACACTCCCAGACATGTCTATAATGCTTGAAGGTAAAATCTACACCACTTGGGGCCAGAGGCATGGATACTTTCTAAGGCAAGACCTATGGAGCACATATACGCACAATGTCATTAGAACCGTGCTGTACTGGCAGAATGGACCTATGCACATCCTGCACCTGGTCATTAGTCAGGCCACCAGGGGTAGTGCACAGTGGAACTGAACCACTATTTGTATGGGCCTTCAAGATCTCTTAGTTTTTAGGTGGCCACAAGCACAGAGTAATGGTGCCCTCAATATCTCGACTCTCTGCTTAGTGCTCTCTGGCACATGGGCTGGTGGCCACTGATAGAGCTTGTGTGGGACTCTGTTCCTTTTTGTTGTGAAAGGGTACACTGCTCAATGTATGTAAGTGCTATGATTGTACAAGCTGCAAAACGTTCTATTAGGACCCTTCAAGATATGGAATCATATTACCTTCCATGGTGTTGCAAGTGACCCTTTTTTTTTTAATTACCTAACTGCGCCTAGTTGAGACACAGAAGGAAACTGAACAGCTTGCTATTTTTTATGACCCAGCCCTGACCATGGATCAGACAGGTTAGGCCATGTAGGATGAAATTCATAGATGTCAATCAGGAGTCACTAGATGTAGCAGCTGCTACCCTTATTTTGCACTTCGGTGCCTCTGGCTCAGCCTTTGCTTCCTCTGGACTCTCAGGCTATGAAGGCAGCAACAAATAGGAAACAGATAAAAAAGAGCCCTATTAATGTTCAGTAGTTTCAACTTCCTGTTCTTCTTTTCTTCCCCCCCAGCCGGAAGCTAGCCCTCAGAGCACTCTGGTCTCTCTCCATGTGGGAAGCTGTCGAGCCAAATGGTTACAAGACTACCACACAATACAATCAGTTTAATAAAGCAAATCAACAAAAGATACTGGAGAGACACAACTGTGCTTGGTAGCACTTATATTTCTTAATGCATTCTTCTTCCAGACTCCAATCAAGCTCAGAAAGTACTTCAAGGCACTGCAATTTCATATTTAGACTGCTTGGCAAGACTAGCGGCTTCCACGCAGGTAAGGTCATCATCAATAATGGCTGGGAGATAAGGATCTCGCTAAGCTTACAGATATGGTGGAGGATTCCCTTGAGGCCCAGATTACTAAGGCAGAAATTAGGGAGCATCTCAAACTAGTTAAGAATGGGACGTTGGTGTGACCGAAAGCTACCCCCCACAAATTGTATAAACTATTAAAGGAGGTGATCATACCAGTTTGAAAGAATTTGTTTAATTCAACATACCTCAAGAACATGAACATCCCAGCTTTCTAGAGGGGAGCCACTTCAGTGTTAATCCTAAAACCTTCCAAGGACCATAAAAAAAGCAGACTCATATTGGCCAATTCCACTATTAAATGCTGACTGCAAGGTATTTTAGCTCAAAGACTGGCTAATCTGGCTCCCCAACTAATTCACCTTGACCAGAAGGGATTTGTCCCTAAACATCAGATCTATGAGCTGACCCAACAATTAGTGGGCCTGATGTATCTGCCCTCCACTTATTTGGTCCCTTTGGCAGTGGCCACAATAGACACAGCCAAGGCCTTTGACAGGGTATGCTATGCATATCTTTGGGAGGTTCTAGTAGCCCTGGAATTCATCCCCTTTTTATTTCCACCCTGCTAATATTGTATGGGAATTGATCTGCTTGAATTCTATTTAACCGGTCTTTAGCTAAGGGCATTGGTATTTAAAGAGGTTTGAGACAGGGCTACTCTCTCTCCTATATCTTTTTCAACATCTACATTCAACAGTTTGCCCAGTTACTAAGAAGGAGACAACAGCTAATTCCCTTTATCTTCCTGGGCTTTTAGGAACAAAATAGCTCTCTATGCTGATGACCTCATGATTTATACATCAGACCCTGTTAAAACTATTCTCAGGATAGAGGAGCTAGCTGAAGAGTTTGGGCCGTTATTATGGTATTTTGTAAATAGCGCTGAGTCAGAGATGGTGAGCTGGAATATAACCAAATGGGATGGGGAGGTGAAGACCAAGATTACATATCTGGGCAATACTATAGTTCATGATTAGATGCAATGGCAACACATAAATTAGGGAAAGTCGTAAAAGAGATTGACTTGCTGTTTAACAAGTGGAGGAATCTCCCACTGACAATCTATGGTAGGGCCAATTTACAATAAATGTCATAAAACCCACTTTGACATATCTCTTCAACAGTATCCCACTTTTATTCCCTAAAGCTGACATAGCCAAATTACAGGGGAAGATGACTACTTTTCGCTGGACGTCCAGTGCAGTTACACTTGCTTAGAAAACATTGAGGTGAAGATTGGAGAAAGGGGGCCATGCATTTCTGGATCTGTTATACTGTGAAGCCTTAAATTGTAAGAACTATAGGATGCTCCTTGGGGATCCAGATAATTCCATTTGAGGCAGGGTATTACCAGAAATGACTATGGGCACTGCCAGGTTTTTACATAAGTACAGGCCAAAAGGTCTTTTAAGAAGTTTGTTCAAACGTTCTGCAGGCTGTGGTTAATCTCTAGTACAGAGTCAGGATGACCCTTGGTATCAAATACTATTCTGATTTCTCACCCATCTAGTACTCCCCAGGTACCCCAGTGTGCCTTTGAGACAGTTTAAGTCACTCCTTAATGAATGCCGGAATAACAACATGGGGGGAACTGATAACAGTGCAGGGGTTACTTGCCTGGAAGATACTTATAATAAGGACTGGCAATCTTTTATTCAGATTTAAATAGCTGATGCTTTCCTCCTGGTGTACACAAGTTAAGCAGGAGATAGGAGGTGTTTGTGAAGTGGAGGCAGGACTGCAGGATGTGTGGCCTTTGAAAGAAGAGGTCACCATCTGTTACAGGAAGTTTCTGGAAACACAGTGTGGGAAACAAGAGGCCCCTTACTCAGTCTTGCAGGAGATGATACTGGAGTCAGAGCTATGAAGTTTGTGGCAAGTATCCCTAAAACTATTGTATTATATCGTTAAGCCTGCAAACCTGAATCTGAACCTTTTTGCACTGTTAAAAGGATCTATTAGATCCCACACATGATCACTAAATTTTCAAAAAATAGATTCCAGGATACAGAAGCTGTGGCCTTCATCGGGCGAATGCACACGTTCTCCACCAGTCCTTGATAGTTAACTACTGTGAGATTGTAAGTACCATTATATCTGGGGTCTTTGGAGTCATGATCAAGGTAAGCTCCCAGTTGTTTCTGCATAGGGTAGATACTGATTGTATAACCTACAGGATAGATCGCAGAGGTAGGTGTTTCCTATTTTACCTATTGCTGCTTTGTAAAAGGGAGATTTGCAGAAATTGGTTAAATCTAACTCCTCCATTCCCCAGAGGAATGTTTAGCGGGCACTCATTGGACTTGTAGGATATACTTAGAGACACTCCCCAGTAGGGTGGGTATGATTTGGGCTGCATTTCAGAAGTGGGATGGTATGTCGCTGTCATAAAGAACTAGCAGTCCCATGATTACACCAATGTGATCCGGTTTTTGCAGCCTACCCATGGTGGGTGGGGCTAAGTATTTCACAGGCTTGAGGCTGGCCCGACAGCATTCTGAGGCCTGAGTTTGCACCTGCTTCAGTGATACGAGGAAAAAAAAGAAATCAGAAATAATGAGGTACACCCACAGAGCTTCAACAGGCCCTTCATGTTTATTCTAAAGAAATAGAGTGTGTCCAGCACTCAGTTCTCAACTCAGAAATCTTTGGCAGAAGCAGGATTTAGGGTGGTCCAGGAAAATGGTATTTAGGGAAGTGGGCCACTCCATTATAAGATCTGTAAATCCAGCAGTTTGGTAGCAGTCTGCTGTCCATTAAGTAAGTCTTCCGTGAAGTTTGAAAATTCTACCACATATGCTCAGGTACTGCATTCCTCATCAATGATAAGTCTGTTAATTGCTTCACAGACTATTGTTAAAATTAAGATATATGTGACATTCCAGGGATAGATGAAAATTAATGGGTGGCGAAACTGTGCAATGTGTTAGGGAATTCCAGCCTTTCTGCGGACCTTAAAAAATATGGCCCTCATTTTGACATTGGCGGTCAATTAGCGTGACCGCCAAAGCCAAACCTGCCACTAGACCACCAGTGCTGGTGGTCTGCAGAGTGCCATGCTACAACTGCTGGCAGCCGTCTGCCATACTTGTGGTGGAAAATCACCAGCAGTCGTGCTTGCAGTCGGCGGGGCAGAGGAGGGTGTATTGCCAGCACCGCCACAGCAGCAGGACTCTGCCTGCCATATTACAAGCTGTAATTCAGCTTGGCGGTGTCCTGTTGGCATGGTGGTGCTGGCAATGCAAGACCGCCATCACCCATCCTCTTCCGAACCCCCTCCTTGATGGAGAAGGTAAGTGGGTATCTGAAAGGGGGGAGTGTACCTGTGTGTGGGGGCACATGTGCGCATGTCTGCGGAGGGGGAGGGGATGGTGAATGCGTGGATGCATGCGAGTGAATGTGAATATGTGTGTACTTGTATGTGGGTGTGTATGGGGCTGCCTGTGTGGATGAATGCGGGGGGGATGTGTGCATGTGTGGGGACACGTGAGCACATGTCTGCCGACAACAGGAATGGACATTCCTGTCACCAGGTGCGTGACCGCCAAGGTTTTTGTGGTGGGGTGACAACCACAGAAAGCCTGGCGGTTTGCAGTCAAGGAAACTGTCCGGCCGGCAGGCTGAGGTCTGCCGCCGGGTTGGAGGTGCTCACCGCCGGCCGCTGTGGTGTGACTGCACAGGAGAGCCAGGGGAGCTGTGGAGGCTTGGCGTCTGCCAAGCCCTGCAGGCCTTAAAGTGGCAGTCCTCACCGCTGGCTTCACGGTGTAAGAACTGCCACGGCGAGACTGGCAGTCTCATTACCGCCAGCCTCATAATGAGGGCTATCGCCTGAAGACTCTCTCATAGGACAGGGCTTAGATGAATTGTTCCTCCTTTCTATGCTCTCATAAAAAGACATTTGGAAAACCTACAAAGTGAGGTCATAAAACCAGAGGGATGACAATTTTCTTCAAAGAAACATGCCTTTTAGGTCACTAAGAAGCAGTAAGAGAAAGAAAGTTTCTGCTTGTGTGGGTAATGTGGGATCAAATGTGTTCTGCATTCTCTTCTATGTGCAAAACCAAACATTAATTTTAAATGAAACAACTGTGCTGTCAATCATGACTGTGTTTAAATTGTCAGACAAATACCAGAAAATGATTATCAATTAATATTTGTAGTATTTAAATATGCAGAAAATATATAGATAAACACTTGGAAAATGAGGCTGGAATACATACCAATAACATAGATTGCACAGATTGCCTGAACCAAGGTTGCCACTGTCTGAGCTTCTTGTGCTAAAATCACAACAAAACATACCTAATGTTGTTGGTAACATCTGCTAAAATAGCATAGGATTGCTGAACTCTGTTAGAAATATATTTATTAACTGAAACAAACTTATGGTTGGTGCAGAGTGTATTACAGTTACAATTTAAATACTAAAAAGAAGTGAAATTTGCAATTTATGGTTCATGGCACAACTCATAACTCGTAACAGCCATGCAAACCATAACTTGCTTGCCAAGTACCATACTCCTGACTTCACCCTTTAATGTAATAGATGCTGTTACAAATATGCTACATAAGTTTACTGATGAGATTATATATCACATTGCTCTTGGATCTTTCAAAGAGACAAATATGAATGTAGTATTATTTATTGGTTTGATAATGTGTTGCTGTCTCCCATAGCAAGAGTTGACAAGGGGCAGCTGGTGTAGGATTCACAAATCTGGCACAGGATACTGAATCCACCAACAAAAACATTTTTAGTATGACCTTTAATTCCAGGACAGACTCTTTTGGGTCCCCTCTAATGGGCTAGGAGATTGAAGTAGCCTCACTCTGTTTCCTAATGCATTTTGTTTCCCAAACATGGTTCTCAGTGAAGTTTTCCACAGCACCCCGCCCAGGGCACAACAAAATGGCAACGGATTGGCGAATCCACATCCATATTTATGAATCCCAAATGGACTACTGGACAACAAACGTTCCAGTCCAATAGAGTGCTTTTATTTTTTAATTGGATTTACAAATAATCCATAGATTCATGAATATGCAGAGAATTTGTGGATTAATGGTCCACACATCACTAAAATATAATCTTTTTCAAGTTCATAATAGAATATACTTTAAATGCCAATTTCTCAAGAACTACTGAACATATTTATATCAAGCAAATAAAGACACTTCCTTGACCAAAGGTTTATGAGGATAGAAATAATTTTGGGGAGTTTAAATGGAAAATGTCACTTTTGAGCTACCCCTTTTTTTGGTCCCCTATTAAAAGACCTGCAGGAAACTTTGCCATGAAGATTTCAGAGTCGAAATTAGTTTTTACAATGATATATGCTGCTTCATTGCACAGCATCAAAGTCACAAGCAAAACAGAAACATGCCTTTACAAAAGAAATTCTAACAGGACCATAACTCGTTGTATGACACTATATCGACAAAACAACATCAACATACGCAAATATTACTAAAAAATATTGATAACAAAAATATTGTGATCCTATACCAAAACAGTAAATAAACTAATAACAATGACAAAAATATGCCAGGAAAACATATTTAAATATAGCAACATCTTAAATAAAAAGAAAGAAAGAACAAATAGCTTTTATCCATTAAAACTGAGGGAACACCGTGAAATTAAAGTAATAAAAAAACACAAAATATATACATAATATAAAAATACACTGAAATAAAATGAATACACAGAAAATATATAGCAAGAACATTAATTAGCATTTTCCTTAAAATGTTGAAGGACAATTAAGCTATAGTCCTGTCAAACTATCATTTTCAACTGAAAAACAGTTGCAATCTGCATAAAAAGGCCAAAAAAACACAAAACAAAATACATCCTAGGAAAGAATTATAGCAGGACAGCATCAATGTACTAGACTGTAAAAGTACAAAAAAAGACTGCAACACTTCAACAAACCACTACATTCTGGAAAGTATCTGTAAATATAAATGAAAAATAGCAAAATTAATTAATAAATACAATTATGTTAAATAACAAATAATTAAAACTATTCTATATGTTTATGGCTCCAACTGCCAGATTTATTCTCTACAAAACAATAAAAGTGTTAAAAGGAAAAGAAAGTAAAGATATAGACAAACAATTTGCTCAAAATAAAAAAAGACCTCTATGAAAGTAAGTATTGTAATGAAAGCACAAAACTTAAATTAGGCAAACAGATACTTCTCTAAATTTAACTTTAAAAAATAAACCAGCACAACTAACACATTTGTCCTTTCAAGGGAATGCAGCAAATTAAAGCTATGCCAAAAACAACACCAACAGATCTGAAAAATCAACTAATAAGAAGGAAAGAGAAAATACAGGAAGTAAGTTAAAATGTGCACCTGAAATGTAATGTTTTTAAATAAATATATCATGTTTTGGTTTTCAAACAGATTAACTGAGTTTTTTGGCGCAATTCTCTTTAGCATAATTACTTGTTATTATTGCACAATTACTCATAATTATGTGTAATTGTGTGAGAAGCATATTCCAGCATTTAGCACTATTTTCTTAGTACAAAATGCAATATCACTCCCAAAATAGATCAGAGGATGCATTTTGCGCTAAAAGAATTGCTCTAAATACTACAGGACATAAACAGCAATAGCCAGCAGCCACTCGATTTCTCTACGTTCATTGTTCATTGTTCTTGTGCTCCTGCAGTAGGATTTTTGACCCCAATTACTAGAGCTAAAGTAATCACATAATTCTCAAAGTAAGATTCTTTATTAATAAACATTACCTTCCATGTCAAGGCACAATGGCAAGTACCCCAGTTTTAAAAAAACAACACTAAACAGCACCACCACTTTACCTCCCCAAAACATGAATACACATATTTTATCAATGTTTATTTTATTTCTAAATGTTATTAAAGCTAAATTAAAATACTAATATCAATCAGAAATATTTTAAAGGACAAAAATTCTGACTGAAACTTAACATGTATTACATTTTAAAATAAATATATAAATTAGCAATGTAAAATTACTAAACTATTTGTAATTAAACAAATAAATTTCTACAAGCTTCAAATTGTGCTAGCACCATACAAGTTAATCAACATATAGACAATAAAAAAAAACACATGATCAAACAAATTATTATTAATCACAAAATAAAATAAATAAATGAAATAATATAACACTTAGGGCCCAGTCACAATTGTGATGGTCTCTATAGTAGAACCCCATACTCATGGTGACGGTCTGGACCGTCGCCAATGGGGTGGTCCGAACGCCACATTACAACCCTGGTGGTCGGGCTGCCAGGGAACCAACAGATCCCAGCGCCCTGGAGGTTGGTTGCAGTCCTAATCTGCCAGGGCAGTGCTGCTTTCAGCACTGCGCTGGGGATTGCGACCCCCTTCTCCACCAGTGGTTTCATGGTGGTACCACTGCCATGAAAAGTCTGGCGGAGAACGGGTGCAGGAGGCCCCAATCGGGCACCTTCACTGCCCTTGCACTTGGCATGGGCAGTGAAGGACCTCTCTGATCAGCACTATTTGCAGACAGTGAACATTGTGAGGGTGCTGGTGCACCCTTCAGGCTATAGCATTGCTGCTGGCTCGATTACGAGCTAGAGACACTGCTGTAGCCTGTTTCCCGCTAGGCCAGCGGGCGGAAACTCAGGTTTCCGCCCACCGACCTAGCAGAAAACTCCTAATAACACTGGTGGGGAAGTTGCCATGTAGGCAGTGGCCCCCCTGTTGGGAGTTTGGCACACAGTCTTTCCCGTCCCTCAAACCTATAATAGAGCCCTAATAATTTTTTAGCTCAAGTCCTGGTCAGTGAAAAAAACAATCACAAAAAATCATTGAAAAGAGCACAAAAATACAAAAACAAATCATAGACAAAAGGAACATCCAAGATTAGTTTCAATGCCAAAGATGTTCACATAAGCCCAAAAAAATTGAAAAAAAGAAACCGAGGCTCAAAATAAAATGACAAAATAAGGAACAGTAAAATATATTTTTGGTCACAAAATAACCAACTATTTTGCCTTCAAAACAAAAATTCAATCTGCTGCTGAAAATAAAATTTGTAAAGGAACAAACATATAAACCAACCCAATACCATACTTACAAACGTATGATAAAAACAAAGGACTCTACAAAAGCATTAAAACAATAAAAAAATAATATAACGAACACAAATATAAAATGCAAATCTTTGGGTTTCAAAAGAAGCCGATAGAAATACTGTAACACAGCTAACATATACTACAGGAAAAAAATACCCACAACCACATCCAGTTAGACAAGCTAAGTGCCTCATTAGGAGGTTGGCCGGCAAAAGACCGCTAAGCGGCTACCATCTCGCAAGGATCCATGATCCTGGTGGGGTGATGACGGTCTTGGTAGTAATCAGCCAGGGCGGCTCTGAACTCAGCACCACCCTGCTGATTACAACCTTGTTCTCCACCAGCCTTCTCATGGAGGTTTCCCCACTATGCTCCATTGAACTATAAAAGATGCAATATATTACATTCATAACAAGTATAATAAAAACAAGTAATTACGTTTATCATGCATTCATGTAGCTGGTTAGAAAATATTACTTCAATTCTTAAAATGCAGTTCATCAGTACAAAATGGATAACAAAGAACAATAAAATAATAAAAATAACATTTAGCTGTAAACAAGCAAAAACCTAGGGTCTGATAAAGTACTTTTAAGCTTACAGTGGCAGTGGTATGAAATGACAGTATTCACTTCTTTGTCTGAACATTTAACCTTGTGTGCCATATTGCTGATAAATAACTCACTACTGAGAACACAATATGATCTCTAGTGTTAGTTTTACATACCCTCAAAGCTGTGTGAGGATTCCTGAAGCTAAGAAGTTCGCAGAGGGGCTTATTCCAGCACGAGCATTGCTTTTTATAGGCCTTGCAAAAAAAACATGTTCAATACTTTGACTACCTCACAACCCATCGGACACAGGTTTTTGTCCAAGAACACTTGAAAGAGGCTAGAGGCAAGATCCCCAATCTAAACTTTACTGAAGTACACAAACAAAGGGTGTAGAAACTACAGCCAAAAATGGCTCAAAGTCTGGAACACACTGAAATAACAAAACTGAATCTACCAAACGGCAAGAGACAACTCCAGGAATGTTGGCGCACTAAATTCAAAAATGACTTTCTTAACTTGTCATGAGCAACCCTAGAGATTGCAGTGGGATGTAACCAAAAGTTATTTAAACCCAGTTTGAATAGCCAGATTTTTCTATGGATGAGCCAGGGAATTTTCAGAGCCAAATGACCATCCAATATACCTCTGATACCAACCCTGTAGGGTTCTAAGTCCTCAATGGACCAGAGTCCTACCAAATATTGGATAGGCCTCAAAGCAACATTAGAGATTGATCTAAGGTTTAGGTCCAGGCGAATCAGGAGAGTTGGACCACTTGCAGGCAGATAGGAAAAGTTGGCGCCCTAATTCTGAATCTTTAATGGACCCTGCTTTTTTTTAAGGTCATAACACTTTTCTGAATCTGGGCTGCCCATCTCTGAGAATCCTCCACTTTGGCATCCAAGTAATTGAACTCATAAACCCTATCCAACACCTCACCCCTTTTTCTTCAGTTTTTACTGGCGCCGAACACTATATATTTTGTTTTGTCATTATTGATGTCTAAATCATGTTCCTTCCAAAAGAGGGAAAACTTGTCTAAAAGAATTGGTAAACCCTGGGGAGCTTTCAGCAACAGCCAGGTGTTGTCTACAAAAAGGTATTTTAAGGTCCATCCCCTTGTGGGAATCATTTAGACAATTTAAAAGATACGGTATAAAGGCATTTATGTATAAAAGAAAAAGCTTAGGGGCCTAACCACACACCCTTGGTGAATGCCTCTCCAAATAGGAATTTCCTCTGCCATTTCCCCTGTGGGACCCCACTAGACTCTTGCATAATTATCTGAATACAAAGCCTGGATTACGGTCAATATGCCCCTAATCCTGTGCTGGCCCTCCCAGACTTTAGCCCTCAAGACAAGATCAAACTCGGATTGAAGTTTCACAGAGGCAATGACCAGCTGCCCCTTTTCGATATCAACTGTCCTCCACTTAATAAACAGGAAACATATAAATTGATTGATTGTTCTAATATTTTGTCTGAATCCTGCCTCTAAGTGGAATAGGGCAATGGCTTGGAAGATCCAGTCCCATAGCCTGGTTAAAATTTGTGTGCTAAACACTTTTTGGATATTGTCAATTAGGCTAATGCATCTACGATTACCCGGGGTGAATTGTCTCCCTTCTTATCAATGGGAATTATTACTGCTCCTTTCCAAGAGCTTGTGATCAGGGCTGTTACTATCAAAGCATATGACAGGCATTTTACAAAGGGGCCCCATATCTGGAGTTCACGGTGATAAACATTTTGGGGGATTCTATCTAAGCCTGGGGCTTTCCCAGGTTTCTGTGCCTGGATTGCACCACTACTTTCCTTAAGTGAAAATGGTTTTACCTCTTCCCACTGCGGATCAAAAAAGGCAGGTGTTCTGCTGCCTTATTGCCCAGGTTTTCATCACCATAGAGAGCAGAAAAATGTTTGACCCAGCCTTCTGGGGTGATGTAGCAGTTAGGACGGGCTGAATCACTGTGCCCATTGTGCATGACCAAGTGCCAAAAATGCTTATTCTCTATGAGCCTTGCCTCTAAGAAGTCATCCCAAATATTAGCCTCCCACTGGGCCTTGCCAACGTGAATAGCAATAGTATACTCCCATCAAGCTACAACAATCAATGTCCTTTATTACTATTTAGGGCATTGATCTGAGTTCTTTTGGCACTTTTTCAGGATTCAGTGAACCACTCATTTTATCTCATTGTCCGAGATTCCCTTCCACCCTTGCAGTCTTTCACAAACAGGCTGCCTGTTTTATTAAATAGAATTCTGTGCACAGCCACTATTTGAAGAGGGAACCGATCTTGATGATCATAGAGTTGGAGCTCATCAAATACAATTCTGTAGATTTTAGATATAGGGCCCCATCACAAGTTTGGTGGTCTGTGGACCTCCATGGCAGCGTTGGCAGTCCAACCACCATCAGGTTTGTGGTCAGACCTCTGTATTACGAGTCACTTTGGCCTTTTGAGCAAGGACCTCCATGGTCCTGCTGGCACCATCAGGCAGCACAGACCGCAGTGGTGAAGAGGATGCACAAACAGGCTGGCAGGGAAAGTGGACACATTATGAGGTTACACAACGCCAAGGTGACCGTGGCTGTTCAACCACCACGTATCATCAGGTGGAAGCGTGGACTGTAAAGGGAAACACTTATCTGCAAGCAGCATCACAAGTCCTGTGCTGCCATGGAGCCCATCACACATGTCCTGCAGCTGCTACCGACCATCTATGGAACACAAAATCCATGCTTCCGTTGACCCAACCGACCATTAGTACACACACCTACCTGTGTCATTACGCTCAACAACATATTGTCGCGCTGTCAGCCACATCATATGGGGGTCAAGCTACGGACTCCATGTACACTTGTCATTGTGTCTCACGTCAGAATCACACACACAGAAGGACACATGCACAGTCACATTAAGCCCCATTTGGGAAGGTCATCACACTGCACTGCAACACTAAACAAAAACACATGCCTGACCATCTCAAGCACAGGGATAGTGAATTGTACACACCATTGTCGCACACAACACCAACAACACACCAACATCAGATCTACAAATACAACTCAGACACTCACATTCCTAACATGATATGAACTGTCATCACATTCAGCACACATATGTATGGATGTTGCATGGAACTCAAACACCACTCCGATTAAACAGTCATGCAATGTACACACACATCACCCTCATTGCAACACAATGGAAGGATAATGGGATGCACAATAGACAGAGAGACAAATATAGAAAGATCGCTATGCAAACAATACCTGCACAACAGGGGTAGGGACATCTGGAACACTCATTGATGGAGGCTGCACTGGGACACATATCACTTTCCTTATGCCCCTTAAACAACAGTTGCACAGGAACTGACCCTAAAGATATTTCAGGGACAAACAATACTAGACCCAAGTGACATACCTATCTGCACGGTGTGGAAGTGCAGGCCAACAAAGCACATGCAACTCCAACTGCATGAGACATACCTATACATGAAATAGCTGCATGGTGAACACAGCTACATAGACACATGCACAGTTAAATGAAAACAAATGTAGCACAACTGAACACACTCCATGCCTGCGCAAACAAAACTGAAGCTGCCATAATTATACAAATTCATAATTCTTATAAGGGGTAGAAGTCTGACACCATACATGCTCATATTGGACAACACAAGATTAAATGCTTACCATAAAAAACAGTACACAATCCCATGAAACCACCATTCCATTTACACATGCGTATCCACACAGTCAACATATACCCTTGTCTTGAGGGACACCAGCACGGCCCACAAAGCCAGACACTGAAAACAACAGTAATAGATCAGCAAATGGATCATCAAACAGGCTGAAACACACACAACTGTAGGAACACAACATAAGATACTCAGGAACAACATGAAGGTAGAAAATTAATTGCAGGACAAATGCATATGCAAAAAAAAACAATTGTTTGGGTTTATTAAATAATTATCTGAAGGTCCAAGGCCATATGTCCCAGCTCAGGTACATCCTGGTGCTGTCACTTGACTCCTAACTTCCAGGGAACCTCTACAAGAAGTGGCATGAATTGGGCAGGCAGGCACCTCAGGGATCATCCTTGTGGGGGGTGGATTCTGGAGGGATGGGCTTGGTTTTGGGAGGGCTGCACTGCATCTTAGGAGGGGTATACTTCTTTTTGGGGATGAGGGCTATGGGTGCTTGCAGGGGGTACAGGCATGACAGGAGAGGACCAGGAGGTGGCGAGAGGGGTTGGGAGATGGGCTGGGGTCTCTTGGCTTGGGATGGGGTGGAGGGATCAGGGGACTAGTAAGGCCAAACAAAAAAACCCTTCTTAGAGACACGGCAATGAGCAGCAGAAGGGGTGGGGATTTGGAGGTTGAGTGGTTGAGTGGTTGTCTCCTGTGCATGTGTGTGAGGTATGCTTGTGTTTGAGTGGTGTCTGTTGCATGGGTGAGTGTGTGCATTAGTGTGTCTTTGGGGGCTGGAAGGTGGAGGTGCAGGAAGATGAAGTGGTGGATGTGTGTGTGTGTCTGTTGGTGTGGTGTCTACGGATATGGTGGTAGTGGTGGATGTCTGTGTGTCTGTTGGTGTGGTATGTGTGGGTATGCTGGGTGTGTTGTGGTGGTGCCTGTGAGTATGCTTGAAGTTGTATGTGTTACGCTGGGGGTGGTCGGGGTGTCTGGGTAAGTGGTGACTGATGTTGTGTCTGTGGTTGTCTATTGTTTGCTTGTGTGCTGGTGTTTTTTGTGGTGTTTGTGTCTGTGTGTGCTACTCTTGTGTATTGAGGTGAGTGTGTGCGGATTGGTCTTTGTGCTTTTGGCAGGTAATGGAATGGGGGATTTGGATTGGTAAGAGGGAGGTGGAACAGGGATGGAAGGGGGGAGACATTCACAATGGGTGTTTGATCCAAAGGTATACTACTCAAGAGGTGAATAGCCTCCTCACTGAGGGCAGCAGGGGTGACAGAGGATAGGGTGGAGATACCTGCACCAAAGAAGATGCCCACGTGGGTGAGTAGGCACGGCCAACTGGTTGGGGAGCAACAGAGAGGGCAGTGATAGAGCAGGGGAGGTGGACAAAGATGGTAGAGGGGTATTCCCCAATGGGTCTGCCACCACCTAGAGAGTGTCCACTAGAGCAGAAATCTGATGATGAAGAGGATTTTCCGGTATCTTCCGTGACACTCCCTATGCCCTCCAGGTCACTAGGTCCCACTATGTCGGTGGTGTCTTGAGCCGAGGTCCCATTGCCAAATGCTTCCCCACTCGGCTGTGACCTGTCTCCTTCACTTCCCAGTGCTGAAGCTGCAAAGACAAAGAGAAATAGGGTTACCACATGTCCATGATCACACTTAAACAATTAGTAAACATTATCGTGATGTCAACTAGGTCCCAGCAAAAAACTCCACATAAGTGGCCCATACATGTGCCATACCATATGCATGCATGCCATTTAAACTGTCAACAGTTGCCCACAGGAAAATCTCAGAGAACAACAATTGCTTGATTGAAGTTGTGCAATCATAGTAACCTTTCAGCGAGTAGGAAACGTCATCACCTTCAAAGCTTTGCCCCATGGAGCAGACCTCTGTTACCTGTTGGTATACAATAGTAGGCCAGAGCCAAATGCATTCCCGCAGATCCCGCACAAGGTGATGCACACATCTATTTGTCACATACATAATGATGCAACAATAACATAATCCTGCCATGTTGCAGCAAAAAGTACAATAGCCTGGAGAAGGTGACATGGAAATACCCAGGTCACACTGGAAGCAGTTCCACTATGCACACTTCACTGAGTAATATTTGTCCTGGTAGAGTCATAGAGGAAGTACTAAAGTTGCTTAGATAGGTCACTCATGTGGCATTGAAATGGGCACTGGAGACATCACGTGCAGTATATCAGGGAAAGTTTTCCCCAAAACCCACAACACAATGGATCAGCAAGCCTCAGAGTAATCACCATTAATGTCTGCTACCCCTTACAATGACATACTCTGAGTGCATCAGTAGATGCCATTAGCTCCTTGGATGTTTTGCATGTACTTGTTGAAGACCCTCAAAATGTTGCCCAATTGGAATCTACATCATTGTTTCCATCATGGCCATGCAGACCCAGATGTGTATCTGTGGATGAATTCTTGCACCCAAACACATGTAATCTGAACTGGAAACATCCTGAACAACTAGGTCTAAACCACTACTTGCCTGAACCACTACTGCTAAACAACTAAAAATTCTCTACAACTAAGCACTGAACAACTACTGTCTAAACAACAATTGTGCCTGAATAACAATTGCCTGAACAACTAATTTTAAGGTAAGTTTTCTTTTTGGATTCATGGTTTATTAGTTGTTTAGAACAGTGGTTCCCAACCTTCTGACTTCTGTGGACCCCCATTTTATCTTTCTTGGAACCGGGGACCCCCACAGAATCATTTTTGGAATCCAGGGACCCCCCCACTGAGCCATTATTGAAAGCTGAGGACCTAATCTGTTAATATTTTTTACATTTTTAAGCAGTCACGGACCCCCCTGAGAAGGCTTCGCGGACCCCCAGGGGTCCCCGGACCACAGGTTGGGAACCACTGGTTTAGAATATATATATAGATATATATATATATTAGGTGTTCAGGCAATTGTTATTCAGGCACAATTGTTGTTAAGACAGTAGTTGTTCAGTACTTAGTTATAGAGACTTTTTAGTTGTTTAGCAGTAGTAGTTTAGGCTATAGTTGTTTAGGACCTAGTTGTTCTGTCACATATTCAATTTGAACAGAACTGCATGATGCATGCCAACCTCCAGGTCACAAACCTCACCTATTACACATGTGCAGTGCACTTTGATAAATGCTGCCACGTAAATAGCATAGACATGTATATTGTGGCTCAAAATTCTAGGCCTACCTGTCATATCCCTCATTGCTACTGAAGTTGTACATGTCAACTGGCATGCTGTGATGCATGAGGAAATGTGTCAGCCAATAAACAATGGTGACACACTGCTGTATGTGGCCCAACATAAATGGCTTATTCCACACACAGGTTGTCATGCACATATGTATGTGGGAATACAGACATCATCCCATCAATACAGGAAGCCCATACATGAAACAGCAGCTTACACATGTTATGCTAATGAGAAAGGGACACATGCTGACATATAGGCGCAAGGAATGTTGGCAACAGTGATAGCACATATATCATGTCAATGGACATTCCCCACTTACCAAAGGAATGTAGTGATCTATAGCTGTACACAAGGTGTATGCTCTGTCAAACGTATTATAACCATCTTTGCATTACAGACTGCAGGGAGGCTCAAGCACCCGTCATACGCTGATTACAAATAGCCTCTGGTTCCCAGATGCCAATATATTCATTTGCCCAGGTGCATGGCTGAGGACAGTGATCCATCACTTACTTACCTTTGGCCTGTAACATTGAGGAGTAGTGGTCTTGCATAGAATTTATACACACTACAACAAAAAACAGTACTTGTTTGATCACTGTACACAGCCATATGTCGCCCCTCGAGAGCAAGTGGTTTGTGGATTATACACAGTTCTATCCTAGGTCCTTGGGCAAATAGGCAAGGCACATCAGTTTACAACACATTCATGTCTACACAAACAATCACTCATCTACTGTGTGACACATGGCTCATACCTAATTGTCAGGGAGAGTTGTTAGAACCTAACACTTTCACTTGTCAATGTGACAGGCAAGAATATGCCCTGTACTCACCCCCGTGTGGCTGTTGAGCTGTCTTCAAACGCCCATCAAGGACTGGGTAGGCCACTGCCAGAATGAAGGACATTGGTGGGGGTCATGGTATGACAGGCACCCCGCCCACGTTGGGAGGATACCCGCAACTGGAACTCACCGATTTTCCTGGCCCAGCGTCTCAGGTCCTCCCACCTTTTCCTGCAGTGGGTGCTCTGTCGGCTGTGGACCCCAAGGGTCCTCACTTTCCGTGTGATGGATCTCCATAGTGCCTTCTTTTGATGTGCATTGACCTGCATGGATGCTAAAGACAAATAAAGAGATTATAATCACGCTTTATCACAAATGGTTGAGTCACATACAGGTCAGCAACATCAAACTAGAACCTCTCTATTTGTCAATACACCCAAATTGTGACACACGCACAAGCCAATAGGTAGCAGGACATGACTATGTTTTCATATGCAGACTACCCTGCTCATGGCCTATAATGACTAATGATCCGTATTGACATTAGGTAGCCCATGCTCTATCAACCTGTTCTGTGATGGGAGTCGCAATGAAACATTAAACACCTATGTGGCTTCTGAAGAGTAAACTGCTTAGGAATAAATGGATTAACACATTCACACGCTGTGAGAATGACACACTGCAAGCAGTCCCTAAAGGGCAACTGCCAGAGTACAAACTCTATTACACATGAGTAACAATGAAGGGAACGGCATGGTGAGTACAGAAAGTATCTTCTCTGTACATCTGTGGATATGTGGACTGCCAAATGCAGACTCATGCCACTTTAGGGGCTGGGGTTATGTTCCATGTACCTGTACCACAGAACATTCCTTTGGACATATGTATCCATCCTACAGAGACGGCATCCAATTAACAAAGACATGCATTGTACAGTTCCTGATATGTGACCAAACTTCTGACTCACGGGAATCAACACACTGTCTGCACTGTGAGACTGTCAGTCATGAAATACGTCTGTATGGGAATATATGATCTATGGGAAGATTACAACAGAGCTGTGGGAGTGAGGGACCTGTGCAAGACACACTCTGAGAATGATGCTAAGTGCACATATGGACTAGATTAGTGATTTACCTTTGTACCCATTCCTAATCTAGTCAAAGGAATGAGGCATTTAGGGTAGGTTTTGCCACCAGAGCTTCATATTGGCCACATGACTGGATCTGCTGTGGTATAAGGAGTGGCCACAGTGCCATAGTTGCATAGCCACAGTGACTCTCCCACAGCCTAGACTAGGTCACATATTGGGAGATACATTTGACAGGCCATGGTGTCCTCATACTGAGCTGACAGAACCAACATGACACTTCATTTCCATCACTTCCCTGCATGACAGTACATCATGTAGCCAACAGCAATCTGGCATGTGGTGTGTGTGGCAATCTGAAGGGCACTGTGACTCATAATATGCCTTCCCCCACAACAGTTTAGCAAGGGCAGATGTGGTTTAAAGGATATGAGGCAACATACACATTGCTCACATGACTCTCAACTGACTTATGCAACAGGTATACACAGCTCATTCTGTCATGCACATACTTGTCGTCTGACATTTACAACAATCATGAAGAAAGAGATGTCAGTGGATGATACTAATGTGTCCTTACCTAGTTACGTGCATCCAACACAAGAATGATCTAAGTCCCCAACAACCTCACACAACACAATGTGTCAGAGCTTAACATGTGGTACTGGCCACCAATGATTGCACATTGTTCATCCCATTGCTGCCACACAGACTGCAACAACAGGCACAAGTGTTCAAACTGGCACACACGGTCACATTCTAGCCTGTTAGGAGGTAAAGGATGGTAAAGTCCAGAGAAAATTATGCAGTTGATGGACTTACCTTCTCCTTTGGTCAGTCATAGAACCGTTCATACAGGGGTAGGACCTAATTGTCAGAAGTCAAGTGAGTAAATCTGCAGAACATGGTGGTCCCGTCTGTCACGTACATGGTCATCAGTAGACACAGTCATTGGCCCATGACCGCCACTGGCAACAACATTAGCCTATGGATGCGGTTACACCCTCCTATCACCATGCTGACTTACACCAGCAGTGACGGGTGACTCCTAATGTCCAGTGAAGTAGGACAGGCAGCCACCATTTTGGTGGCCTGAAATGCTGTATTGGGCTGTGTAAACTGTTTCACACCTGCAAAAATAGATTTTTGACCTCACAAAACATGCTCATCTCATCTTGTCATGTAGGTCCTACTACTCAAACACCATTGTAGTATATTGCAGGGCACAGATGTTTTTTAACAGCGGGGCACAGTCCACCACCACCAATGATCAATCTTGTGGTAGGGGTATCCAGTTACATTTCGAGAGGCAATTGTGTCGCACATATTTCATTTTGGTCTTTGTACATGCTGTGACCACGTGTGGAAAACCATGGTCGTCACATGTGACCCTTGTGTTCCATACAGCTGTGATGTGTACTGGTTGCCATGTCAATCCATTCAGAAATGCCTTATCACATGGTATCATTGACAATCATTATATATGTTGCTGTGGACACAGTGACTAATGTTAGAAATCATGTTTTGTCATACATAGGTACCCAGGGAGAGGGAGGTTGTGACAACCTGCTGTTTACTGTCTACTGCCAGACCATCAGACCATGGAACAATGGCACCTCATCCTGCTGTACCATCTGAACAGGCAAACAATAGTGGACTTATGCCAGCAGTTGGAGACAGATCTGATGCCAGCTATTAGTTATCCAACCAGCATACCTCCCATTGAACAAGTCGTGTCAGTATTGCACTTCCTAACCACAGGGTCCTTCCAGCATACAGTGGTCCTAGCTGCTGGTGTGTCCCAACCTATGTTAGGTCTGGTGTTGAAGAATGTCCTCTCAGCAGTGTTGGAACACCTGAACAGAGCTATATCCAGTTATCCTGACGTGAAGATTTAGTCCATGTGTAGGCTGACTTTTATGGTTTTGCATTCATCCCACATGTGTTGGGGGGTCTTTGAATGCATACATGTCGGCTTGGTCCCATCACAGGCCATTGAACAAGTACACAACAACAGAAAGAACTTTCATTCCTTCAACGTGTCAATGTGCAAGTTGTCTGTTTGGCTGATCCCTGCATTTCACGAGTCTGTTCCTGTTATCCGGGTTCAGTCTATGATTTCTTCATAATGTAGAATAGCACCATACCCCAACTGATGCCACAACTGTACCCAGAGTGGGCCTGGTTGGCTAGTAAGTATCATTTTCCTGTTTGTGTGTATGCAATGTCTGGTGCTACAAACATGTAGTGAGTAACTCATTGTTGCATATGTCCCATTACTTAACAGGAGACTCCGCATATCCAAACCGTCCTTGGTTGTTAACGCCAATGAGGAATCCACCTACGCCAGGGGAAATCCGCTTCAGTGAGGCCCACTGAAGAACAAGGCAGGTAGTGGAGCAGGCTTTTGGGCTCCTAACTGCCAGATTTAGGTGTCTTAACTGGACTGGTGGAGCCCTTGTCTCCTCACCTGGAAAAGTGTGTCAGATCACTTTGGCATGCTGCATGCTCCATAACATTGCCCTGCGGAGAAATGTCCAGTACATCCCAACGGAGGGGGAGCCTGCAGTGTCACCGGGTGATCCCCTTGAAATGCCAAGTGAGGATGACAGTGGTGAAGAGGAAGAAGCTGACTTGCGTCAAGAGCTCGTCAACAGCTACCTCGCATGAGTGTAAGTATGTCATGTGATGTCATGACTGTACAATAAAATGTAGTTGTGAGAATGTGTGGAGTTGAGTGTTTTAGCAACAACTAGGGAGCTGGTACTCTGCAATATTTCGTCAAAGGCTGCTTGAAGAGTCAGGCCCTCATTACAAACGTGGCGGTAAACACCGCTGACCGCCGTGGCGACGGTGAACAGAAGACCGCCATTGGCGGTGAACAGAAACCCGCCATATGATGAACCAAAATTCTGTTTCTGAGAAAAATCACCAGTCCACCAGTCTCCGCCAGGACCTTGTCAGTGGAAATCCTGGACCCCCCATCCCGCCACCGCCGAGCACAACCACACCCCGCCCTCCAAATATTGATGCACAAATCACCTTGGCGGTCAGTGGAGTCCGAACGACCATTGGCGGTGCAGCCCGCCATGGGCGGCAAGCGGACCCAACAGTAAGAAGTGCACACATTGGAAAAGTTAGAAACCCACACACCTAACACACATCCACAACACCATAAAACACTCACAGACACACCCAACAATCTTTTGCAACAAAACTAGGCCAGCGAAGACAAAAAGCACCACAAGCAGACACCGAACGCCACAATTCATGATACTCACACCCAACCACACAAGAGCACCCTCATCGAGATCCACAACAGACACCAGTCACGACACTCACCATGGCACCCACCAAACACCCACGCTTCACAGAAAGGGAGCTAAGGACCATGGTGGACGAGATCCTGAAGGTCGAGCCACAACTATTCGGGGCTCAGGTGCAGCACACACCCATCGCCAGGAAGATGGAGCTGTGGCAGACCATTGTCAACAGGATCAATGCAGTGGGGCACCATCCACGCACCAGGGACGACATCCGCAAGAGATGGAACGACCTTGAGAGGGAAGGTCAGGGCCATGGCATCCAGGCACCACATTGCAGTCCAGAAGACTGGTGGAGGACTACCACCAACACCACCCAAATACACTGACTGGGAGGAAAAGGTACTGGCCATTCTGCACTCTGAGGGACTAACTGGACTCACTGGAGGAATGGACTCAGGTAAGTCGTCTACATTTACCTCATATCCATCACACCTGGAATGCATGCACCATCCCACCACTCCAACACCTACCAGGATCACAACTTCACCCAGGCCACAATCACTACATCCTGTTACCCTGCATGCCCACAAACCCACTAACAGGCCCACATCCCTCCCCCTTTGCACAGCCACCCACCCCTGCAAGGAAACACAATGGCCTATAACACCCATAATGCACCTCCACATCCCAACCTAAAAGCAATGCTAACCCCACCAAAGCATCCTGCATGGCCCCAAAGTGTGTAAGCTGCACAAACCCACCCAGGCGCCTGCCCCCCAGCCGACCCTGAAAATGTAACAGACATGTCCATTTCCCCCAAGAGGCACCACCACCCATGGCACCCTGACGGACAGGACAAGGAGTGCCAGTGCCCCACAGGGAGACAGAGGATTCTCACAGGACACGGGAATGGAACCCTGGACACTGATGAGGAGGCTGGCCCCTCACACAGTCGTGGACTGTCAGCATCCAGCAGCCTCACCCAGGATACCTCTGACACCCCTACCACCCAGGTAATAACATCAGGCCAGGGCAACCGTCCACACACCTATGTATCCAGGCCACAGACCAACAGGCAGGAAGACGATCGCCCCAGTGGAAGTGGCACCGCCAGACCTGTGCAGGGGACCCAGGCACGAGGGCTAGGCCCAGTGGGAGGGCATCGCTGGCCCAGGGGGGAGGCCACAGGATGGATGCAGCAGCCCAGGAAATGATTTCTGAGGTCCTGGGAGCCTACCACCATACCCAAGACAGATTGGCCCAAATATTATCCACCCTGGAGCAGAGTCAGAGGATGCAGCAAGCACACCACCAAGAGGCCATGGAGCAGTGGAAACTGCATAATGCCACTATGGCCAGCATAGCAGGTGCCCTGCAGCAGCTTTGCCAGACACGGCCTGAGGCCCACACAGAACAGGAAGCCCTCACTACAACACAGGAGACAGACTGGACAATAAGAGCATCAGCAGCAACCTCACATGTACTACCTTCTGAGGAAACACAGGGGACATCCATCTCATCCCCTACAAGCCAACAATAGGCACCCAAACGGACACTCAGGCCAAGATATGGTACAGGAACACTTGCCAAGAACAAAGCCCCCTCTAAGAAGTGACTTTGCAAACAATTGTCCACACAATCAACCACCAAACAGTGCTACCAAGAATGAAAAACACATGTAAGCATGGATGGACCTACCAATAGTGACAACAATGCTGTCACCATGTTGTCATGTCTGATAACCACCCTTGACCCACTGCACTCACTGTAAATTGTACGATTTTATCTCTGCACCTGTTACAATGTCTCCTGTCATTATGTGTGAACAAAGTGAAGTATAGATCCAACTGGCTGACAACTCCTTTACTTGTACCTGAGTAGCAATGATTTTACCCTACATGTTGTTCTGCCTAAATCTGTATAGACTCAAATTCACACAATTGTATTCTGTCCTATGTAGATCTGGTCACAGTGGCAAGTGGTATATTCCAACCCCCCCCCCCCAGATGACAAGGCACCCTGGCAGTATGATGCACGGACACCAATCACATCCAATTGTCCCACATAGTTATTTGAAGTTTGAAGTAGAGTTGTATCAGTTGGGTCCTGGAATTGACATCGTCCCCTTCCTCATCCTCACCATCGTTCTTGTCCCCTCTCAGAGGAAGCTGGTCTGGATATACAGCACCCTCCTCCTCCAAAAGGGGGATAGAATTTCTCACAGCCACGTTGTGCAGCATGCAGCATGCCATCACTATTCTACACACCTTATCAGGCCCATAGGCCAGTGAACCACCAGAGATATGTAGACAACAAAATCTAGCATTCAGGAGACCTATTGTGCGCTCTATCACCCTCCTAGTATGTCCATGGGCCTCATTGTAATTCCTTTCTGCATCTGTCCCTGGATTCCTCACTGGTGTCAGGAGCCAACGCAAGTTGGGATAGCCAGAATCACCTAGAAAAAGGTTAACAACACAACATAAAATGTTAATCCTCAGAGGCACCCAGGCTGTCTGTCTGCAAGGTGGCAATAAGTGACAGAAACACCTACCTATGATCCCCCCTCTATCCTCTTGTAGTTATTCCATCTTCTGTGGCACACTACTGTTCCTCAGCACAAATTAATCATGGACTGAACCAGGGAACATGACATTCACTTGTGTGATGTACTCGTATGCAGTACACATCAATTGAATGTTCATGGAGTGAAAGTTCTTCCTGTTTCTGTACACCTGTACACTCCCTCTTGGGAGGATTATAGGTATGTGGGTGCCATCGATGGCACCTATCACATGGGGTATGTTGGCAAAGGCATAGAAGTCCGACTCAATGCCAGGGAGGTCAGTTCTTTGGGGAAACCTCACATAGGACTGCAGGTGTCGTACAAATGCATTCAGAAATCTTGTCAGTATAATGCTAAACATAGGCTGTGAAAAACCAACACCCATGCCCACTGTCACTTAAAATGAGCCCGTGGCCAGGAAATGGAGTGCAGAAAGCACCTGCACTTCAGGGAGGATGGCATGCTGATTATGATTTGACTGAGTCAGTGCAGGATCCAGTAATGCACAAAGTTCAAGAATAGTTGCACGGGTGAGTCTGTAATTGATAATGATGTTACGCTCCACCATGGTCCGTAAATCCACAAGTGGTCTGTACACCGATGGTGCCCTTCCTCCTCACAGAGGTCTGTACCTAGGAGGATTTGGAAACATGTGTGAGGAACACACATACATGGGCACACATTGTCAATCATTGTGCACTGCTGCCTTGATCGTCGTGACAAAAATGCATAATGTGTATGACATGACATCAACTTTGCCACAATGATAGATCAGGGCTTGTTAGGTGAGGCAATGTTAATTGTCACATGCCTATGTGTGTTTAGGGAACAGTAGGGCCCCCTGTAATCCTCAACCATCATTGTGGAAGTGACCTCATACCGCTAGCGGTGGACATAACAGTGTAAGGCAGTGTTTCCCACCGTCTGCAAATTCATTGGTTAACTTGGATGTCAATGGGGAATCTTAGCGTATCATGATCGCCGCCGGCGGTGACGTGCACACCGCCGCTGTGCGTACGCAAACTCGTCACCCCAACTTCACTTGACTCCCTGATCTCGTGCATGCAGTAACTCCACTCATTGTACTGCTGTGTCCTGCCTCTGGTCATGGAAATGGCATGTTTTGCAAGGGAAAGGGCCCTGCCTTCACCCAAGAGGAATTGGAGAGGCACATGGACGGGGTCCTGCCCCTGTAAGTCAAGCTCTACGGATGGCCAGAGGTACAGGTGAGTAAGAGGATTAGGGGCCATGGATGTGTGTAATGTTTGGTGTTGGCAGCATATATGTGTGCACCACTGACCATGGATGGGCCAGGGTTCCTGACATGCTGTGTGTGCATGTGCTGTTAGTCCGTTTGTACTGTCCGTCCCATAGTGGATGTATAGCCAGCTGTATACGTTTGGCCAGTGCCTGACCTCTTTGTTACCTTTCTCTGTGGCAAGCGCCCACCAGAAGAGGGCACTTTGCCATGCCATCGCCAAGGACGTGCAGACCCTGGGGGTCTACAACCGGTGGAGCACCCACTGCAGGAAGAGGTGGGAGGACCTGCGGCGCTGGGCAGGAAAAATCTGTGAGGCCCAGCTGGGGAAGTCCTCCCAACGGGGAAGGGGTGATCGTCAGGCATTGACCCTCCTTATGCTACACATTCTGGCTGTGGCGTACCTAGACCTGGATGGGCACTTGAAGGCTGCACAGCAGTCACAAAGGGGTGAGTACATATACCATAAATTTGACCCTTGATGGCTGTCTGTGTGTGCATTCAGGTTATGCTGCTTAGTTGCAGAGACTCTGACTGATCTAAATTAGGCCCCCCGTGGGGAGTAGAGGATGCTTTGGTCAGGTCGCATACACGTCGGCTCCTTAAGTTGTTTGGGGAATGGCTGTAGGGCAGTGTACTGGGCAATAGTCAGGGACATCGCCATGGGTATAGCAGTAGGTGCTGCCTCTTTGTGGGTCTTCTGGTTGGGTGTATGTATGAACCACTATGTTAACTCCATTCAGCTATTTACAAATGTCTCTGCTTTTTTGTCTCCCCATCCCTGTTCTCTTGTGTTGTCTGTGTACATCAGCATCATCTGGCGAGGAAGCTGAGGCATCGGCGAGTAGGGATGCAGTGGCCCACGGGGAACAACGGATTGGAGGGTGAGGGGAGTACCACGAGGGAGGCAACTACCACTGAGGTAGGGACTCCGATACATTCTCCAATGGGGGCTCCCTGGCAGTGGCGGACCGTAGTGGGCCCACACCTACTGTGACATCTTCCGCCACCCCCATACCATCACCGCCCTCCCATTTGCTCCCCACCGAGTTGCCCGTGCCCGCTCACCCAGAAGGGTGGGCATCTCCTTCGCCCCAGGCACCTCTTCCCCTGCCCCAGTCAGCCCTGCTGCCCTCATGGAGGAGGCTATTGACCTCCCGAGAACCATCCCTGTAGGCCAGACAACCATCGTTAATGCCATCCAGGGGCTAGCATCAGAGATGCAGCAGACCGATGTCTATCTGGATCGCATTCATGGTACCGTGTCTGGCCTACAGAGATCTTTTCAGGCTCTGGCCTCCTCTTGGACAGCAGCCAGTGTCCCTGGTCATTCCGTCCCCCCTCCAACCTTCTCTACCCCTTCCAGCACCCCACTCCCTTCACCCGTCCAAAGCACACATTCTGAGACGCAGGCACACACCTCAGCACACAGAAGCACACTTCAAAACACAAGCACCACACCTCCCCCCACAAGCATTCACACAGCCAACATACACATGCACACACAACAACATCCACTTCCCCCAGTGTGCCCACCGCTTCCGCCTCCCTGTCTGTCCCCTCTACATACACACCCCCAGGTACTGCACCTTCATTCACTTTTGCTGACACTATTCCTGCAGTCACCATAATAGCACACATCCTTACATGCACCCCAGACACCACACCTGCACTCGCCACAACTACTTTAGTTGACACATGCAGAACACTCACCAGACTTGCAGACACCCAAACAACATACACACACACTGGCAGCCTGTCTTGTCCTACTGTGTCCACCCCCGCCTCCAAAAACACACAAACGTTCCAAAACACCCACCCATCACACAACCACCACACTTCAGCATACTGTCCAGTCACCTGCACCCGCAACACGCACACCTACACCATTTATGACCACACCCTGTACCTCCACTCCCACGCCTTCCTCCAGGCCCAACCCAATTGCACCAAAATAACTTTTCCTCTCCGGTGCTGACCTATTTCAACCCACTGGCCCTCCCCTTCTTGTACCTAAACATGCACACCTCCTTGCTCTGTCCACTCCTACCACGTCACAGCCCGCCCCGTCCATCCTTCACAATCCTGTGCCCCTTCACCAGAGAGAAAGAAGCCCTGTGCTGAGGCAATTCCATCTGTCTCTCCCTCACCAAGGACCCGCACACTGCCAAAACCAACCTCCACGAGGGACTAAAGGCCATCGCCGACTGGATGAGAAGCAGCCGGCTAAAACTGAACTCGGACAAAACAGAGGTCCTCATCCTTGGGCGCACCCCCTCCGCCAGGGACAACTCATGATGGCCGACCACACTGGGTCCCCCACCGATAGCGCACGAAACCTCGGCTTCACCCTTGACTCCTCACTCTCCATGTCAAAGCAGGTCAACGCCATCTCCTCCTCCTGCTACAACACCCTCCGCATGCTCCGCAGAGTTTACAAATGGATCCCAACAGAAACAAGAAAAACAGTAACCCAGGCCCTCGGCAGCAGCAGACTCGACTACGGCAACGCCCTCTACGCCGGTATCTCATCCAAACTCCTACAACACCTCCAACGCATCCAAAACGCATCCGCCCGACTCATCCTCAACATCCCTCACCACTGCCACATCACCCCCCACCTAAGAGACCTTCACTGGCTCCCCGTCAACAAGAGGATCACCTTCAAGCTCCTCACCCACGCACACAAGGCACTCCACAACACCGGACCAACATACCTGAACAACAGATTCAGCTTCTACACCCCCACCCGGCAACTCCGCTCCGCCAACCTCGCCCTCACCTCCATTCCCCGCATCCGGCGCAAATCTTCCAGCTGCAGATCATTCTCGTACCTCGCCGCCAAGACCTGGAACACCCTCCCATCGGATCTTCGACAGACCCAGGACCTTCTTTCCTTCAGAAAACTCCTCAAGACTTGGCTCTCCGAGCAGTAGCAGCACCATCCCCCCCCAGCGCCTTGAAACCCTCAGGGGTATGTAGCGTGCTTTACAAATTGAGTGATTGATCTGTCTCCACCTGATCCAAGCACACTCCCCCACCTTCCAAGGCCAAACCCAAACCCCCTCCACCTTCCGACCGCAAATCCAAGCCCCACCCCTGTCATAAATCCTCACCCCCACTACCCCCTGCACCTGTTCCCTGAGGTGCCTGGATGCCCCATTGTTGCCCCTATGAGGTGGAGTACCGTAGCACTTGTGGGAGTCAGGTTGGGGCCATTGTGGCCCATAGGACTTGTAGCACTGTGGACTGGCCATTGGCTTTATTTACTATTCGTTTGATCAGAGAGCTGCATTAAAGGTTTATGTGTGCCCTGTGTCTTGTCGGCACACTCTGAACCCCTGGTCTCTCATTTCATTGTTTATGGGTGTGGGGCACATGTATGTACTTTGTACATGTTGGATTTGCCTTGTGTCGGGTAAGTACCTCTTGCTGTGGGGTGTATGGCTTGTGCTGCTGTGAAGGGTGTGGGTGTGTTGCGGGGTGGGTGGGTATGTAACTGTGCCCTTTCTTGCCTTGTTTCGTAGGTTGTGGTACTTATCATCGTCGTCTTAGTTGGCGGTCTTGGTCATGGAGGTATGTGGCAAGGAGAAGGGATGGCATGATCTGCAGCTCTCTGTCCATGTCTGCTTCAGCGTGCTGTGTGAGCCTCCTGTGAGTATTTCCTTATATTTGGTTTGTTTCCTCCTGGCTTTGCGTGGTGGTGGTTCCCACCCCAGAACTGACGGCGGTCTAGTGGTTCATTATTTCATGGGCGGGGTGGGCCTTTCCGTTGGCCTGTGGGCCGGCTCTCCCGTCGTTGTCGGCACTCCTCTGCTGGCGGTGAGTGGTTTTCAGGATGCCTGTGTTTCAGTTGGTTCAGTATTTGGCGGTATGGACGGGCCCCTATTGGCGGTTTTACCGCCGCCGCCGGTGGCGTGGTGTTTACCGCCGTGTTCGTAATGACAGCCTTAGTCTTTGACATATCCCCACCTTGATGATCTTGCTTTGTTTGAGTCCGTTTTGTTGCAATGTGATTACATTTCTAGATGCTTTCTATTTGATTTGTGTAATTGGTGTTCTTACAAGCCTATACTCTTTGTTTTGTCTTTGTACAGTTACCTTCAGCATGGCATCCTCATTTGGGCATTTCAGAGTTGTGACATTGGCAGTATCTAATGCTGTTCTGACTTGGATTGTTCCAGGTAACGTAGGTCACAGATTTGGGGTGTTTGAGACCTGTGCCAAGCCAGCTTGCACAGTGTTTGTGTGGAAGGTCTGAAGTGCAGTTTGGACTTCTTTTGTGTGTTATATTGAGCCAATTGCATCATGTGTGTCATCATAAAATATGTAGTCATCGTTTTCGAGCAAGAAATTCACCCTTTACATTGACAACACACTCCTCTAGTATGACCTGTGCGTAGCTGCAGATGTGTTTCATCATTGCAGGCCACAGTGCCTGTGCCAGAACACTGACAGATTGTTGTATCATACCACCAGATGCATGGTTGTTGGGTTATGATGGGCCTGTGATCATGGACTGTTGTACTGCCATCTATCTGTATCTTGGATTATGTGATGTTGGATTACTTTGGTGTGGTATGTGATAAGGCTCAAGCTGGTGACATCAAGCACTTAATGTGTGCCTATTCAATATGGCAATATTTGACAAATCCAACCCTTGGTGGACTAGGGAGGCTGTACCCTGGAATATGTACTTTGAATCAGTATGATTCATACAATCTTATGTCACAAAGGTCCAGAAATATGGACAGCATATGAGCTGTACACTTGAATAAAATGGACACTGGACAAAATGTTTGGTGTAACCAGAAACTTGTACTGATGTGTTTGTGTAATGGTTGTAACCCTGAGCAGGACACTGTGTACCTGTAACAGATCCCTCCTTGCACAAGTAAGTTATGTCTTCATCATATGGTTCACATGGTCTTACATCTTTACATAGCAAAATGTTGAGAATGAGCAAGCAGACAATGGGTTTGTGTTGGATGAATTTATTACAGTGCTGGTGCAGTATATAAAATATGATATAAAAGATGAAAAATAATGAAGTGAAGGTGTCAGTCATGGTGAGTGAAATCATTGGAGTAGATGCCACACCATTGGGAGTCCGAATTCCAGAGTACTCCTCCCATTGGTACTGATAGATAGTTCAGGATCAGTGCACAGAGTGAATGTGTGGCACACAAAGGAGTTCCTTTAAGAAGAGGTCACTTGCTGGCAGTGGTGGGTGTCTTGCCATCCGCACCTCCTGGATTCTTTGCTCGACGTCCCCACTTGTGTGGTGTGGAGTCTGCTGCTATAGAGGCAGGGGTGTTCGGGTCTTGTTCCTTTGGCAGGGCCTCACTTCCAGTGGCTGTCACCAATGAAGAAGGTTCTGGTGTTGATGTACCAAAGTAAGTGGTAGAGTGGTGTTGTACAGCCCTGCTCAGGGTTGTGTTGATGTCCCTCATCTCCCCTTTTAGGGAGGCCATGTTGGTAACATGAGCCTCCTACTGTTCACACATTTCCCCATGGATTTCCCTCAACAGCTGCTTGATTTCCCAGAGTTAGGGCAAGATGTGGCCCATCATGCCTTGGCAGACCTGATAGACCCCCAAGGCTTGGCTGATGGTGTCCTGGTCAGGAGCAGCCCCATTGGCCTCACTACGTTGGCCCACAGCATCCCTCCCACTCACCCAATCCCCACAGTTCTGTTTCCTTACCACAGGGTGCCCTCTCCCACTGGTTCTGAGACCATCATTATTGGAAGTGTTGCGCTGCAACTCAGGATCCAGGACTGAGAGGCATGAGATGATAGATATTGTGCTCGGAACACAATTTGTGGGTGAATGGTTGCCTGTGATGCTGAGGCAACCGCGCTGGGAGGTGTTGATGTGGCCACATTGAGACTCACTATTGATGACTGACCAGAATGCCCAGGTGAGCCACAACTGTCCTCCACTTCCAGATAAAGGATTCACCCAGGGGGGTAGTGACAGTCTCTACTGTGGCCTCTGTGTGCCCAGTGGCAGCTCAACCTGCTGAGGTGATAGATACCATGTTAGTACTTGTACTGTGACATCTATCTCCAACAACTTAGTGTAACATAAATCATAGACCTTGTACAAAGTTATTTTGCAGTTAATCTTATTGTGGCAATTATCCACGGTACTGGTTGTATTGACCTGACATTTCTGAAACATGTCAATTCCATCTACGTCAAGCAGCTGCTAAGAAGTGCAAATGATTGGCACTTAGGAATATGGCCTGAGAAAGCCATCTTGCCACCAGTGTAGGCAAAAGTGTGGCAATATCAGATATGTCTTTGGCCATTTTGAGGCATAGTTGATTGTGATGCAGGCAGACCCAGTTGTTTATTGTATAGGTGACTGGAGTCATCATGTGCCTGGTGCAGTGTCAATGTGTCTGCTGTCACTACCATTCTGGTGATGCATCTTGAAGCCTTTGGGATCATTGTTTTACACACTGGGTAAGCTGCCCTTCCTGTACCCAATAGTTTCAGCTGGGGTTAGCTTGTCAAGATGAAGCTAGGTGGCCAGAAGCATTTCAGAGTTGAGCATGAACTGTATCTTGGTCCCTCCCAGGTTAGTAAACTTCAATTGAAAGTTAGCAGGCAAGTGCATTTTGAAAGGTGACCACTGTTCTGGTGTTTGAATTTCCTGAAGCAGTGCCTCCTAGGAGCCGCAGTCATATCACTCTCCATACTACACACACATAATAAATGGTATCCTCCCAGGTGAGTAAACTTCAATTGAGAGTTCATAGATAGCTGAATTTGGGCAAGTGAACATTGTTTTTGTGGTTGGAGTCAGAGACACAGGGCCTAGCATTCCGGTCACTCCCTCTAATTTCCACCACCATACAAATGTTATCCTCCCAGATGTGTAAACTTCATTTGAGAGTAAAGACACCGGGGTATTTGGGCATGTGACAGGTGTGCTGGTATTAGGAGTTACAGAAAAAGTGTTTCCTGGGAGTTACAGTCAGGTTACTCTCACTACTCTCTAATACTTGTCAAATGGTATTCCCCCAGGTGAATATGCTTAGTTTGGGAGTGAGTTGCCAAACAATGGTCTTTGGACAAGAGAACTCTGGGCTGTTGTTTCGAGTAACAGAAACAAGTCCCGCTGGCTTTAGCAGTCATGTCAGTTCCTGTACTACACACACTATAATAATGTTATCTCCCCAGGTGATTATACTTCATTTGTGAGTAAAAAAACAGGAGTCTTTGGAGGAGAGGTTACTGGACTGGTGAGTGAAGTAACAGTGACGGACCCTCCTGCCCTTAGCAGTCATGTCAATCCCTCTACTACACACACTACACAGAAGTTATCTTCCCAGCTAAGTAAGCTTGCATTGAGTGTTGCCAAACAGGGGTCTTTCAACAATTGAATACTGTTTTGGTGTTTCAAATTGCTGAGACAGTGCCTTTTGAGAATTGCTGTCAGGTTAATTCATCCAGTTCTCACACTTTTCCAATGTTCTCCCCACAGGTGAGTATACTTCATTTGTGAGTTGACAAACAGGGGTATTGGGGCAAGTGACCACTGTGCTGGTGTTTTGACTTAGAGAAACAGGAACTGCTGGGAGTTGGAGTCATGTCAGTCCCTGTACTACATACATCATACATATACTATCCCCCCAGGTGAGTATACTTCATGTGTGAGTTACCAGATACGAGTCTTTGGAGGAGAGGACACTGGATTGGTGTTTTGAGTTAGTGAAACAGTGTCTCCTGGGAGCTGCAATCAGGTAACTCCCTATAATACACACACACTATACAAATATCATCCTACCAGTTAAGCACTCTTCAAGACACAGGGGTCTTTGGACAAGAGAACACTGTTCTGGTGTTTGAAGTTACAGATACAGGACCTGAGTTGCAGTCATGTCACTCTCTCCATTACCCAACACTTGACAAATGGTGTTCACCCAGGTGAGTAAAGAGCATTGGAAGATTACATACAGGTGTTTTGGGGCAAGTAAACCCAGTCCTGGTATTTCAAGTTACAGGCACAAGGGCTGATGGGTGTTGTGGTCATGTAATTTCCCGTACAACACATACTATACAAATGTTAACCTCTCAGTCCACTTCAATTGGGAGATCACAAACAATGGTATTTGGACAAGAGTACACTGGGCTGATAATTAATTTTACAGACACAGGGCCTTCCTGGCCTTAGTGGTTTTGTCACTCGCTCTACTTCCCACATTTGACAAATGTTATCCTTCCAGCTGAGTAAAATAAAATTGTGTTGCCAGACAGTGGTCTTTAGACAAGTGACCACTGTTCTGGTGTTTGTCGATGCTGAAGCAGTGCCTCCTGTGAATTTCAGTCTGGTCACTCTCTTTAGTACACACACTTGGCCAATATTCTTCTCCCTAGGTGAGTGCACTTCAATTGAGAGCTCACTAACAGATGTATTGCAGCACGTGACCACTGTGATAGTGTTTGTAGTTGCAGGCCTAGTGCCTGCTGGGAGTTGTAGTCATGTCAGTGCCTGTACTATACACACTATACAAATGTTATCTTCCCAGCTGTGTGACCTTAAATTGATAGGTACCAAACAGGGGTATTAGGAAAAGTGACCACTGGTTCGGGTATTTGGAGTTATAGTACAGTGCCTGTTGTGAGTTGTATTCATATCAGTCCCTGTCCTACACACAAAATACAAATGCCATATTCTCAAGTGTGTACACTTCAAATGTGAGTTGCTTAAAAGAGGCCTTTGGACTTCTGGACACTGGGCTGGTTAGTGGAGTATCAGTAATGCCAAAGTGGGAAAAGGTGTGCTGTGAGCATGCATGACATAGCATTTTTGTGACATTTTTAGTGTTATGACTTAACAGACTCCACTACCGCAGGTATTCCTGTCAAGCCCTCAGGATGCAGGATGGCCAAGACCTTTTACTTCCAGGGAAAGAGATGTAATGGGGCACTGGGAGGGCCACCACCAGTCTTATTGGCTTGCAGCTGGTGAGTGGAGACCAGGGAACAGTCCTTGCCCCTGAGGTCATTCTACCTCTTCCTAATGTCCTCCTTTGTGGGCAGGGTGGTGCCTAGAGAATTCACTATGTCAACTATTCGGTCCCACATTTCCATTTTCCTTCTGAGAGGAGTATGCTGGACTTGTGCTCCAAACCATTGTGGCTCCACTCTTATGATTCCATCCACCATGACTCTTAACTCTTCTGAGGAACGTGGATTTTTTAGACGTGCCATGGTGGGGAAAAAAACGGGTGACAGTGACTTATTAATTAAAGAGGAGAAGTGCCAAAGGGTGTGACTGAATAAAAGTGTGTGCAGGATGTTCAATGGAATGGTGAAAAAAGGAGTGCCTCATCTATAAATCCTACAAAATAAGGTGCTCTGGCTTCTGTGTTTGGCGTTACAAATGCAAAGGATTGTGGTTTGTGAATGGGTGTGTTTTATAGATTTTTTTGATGGTATATCCAGTGTGGCTATGTGTGCCAGCTGTGTTATTTCAAATTCATCCAATGTGCAGTTGTGTATTACGTTGCTGACTACGGACCGCTGTGTTTCAGACCTCCATTGGCTGACCACCATGGGGGTCCGCCACGACAACTGTGTGCCTGTAATTTGGTCAGTGGTTGGGCACTGTGCTATCTGTGCTGGAGGTTAGGCCACCTATTTCCAGGCCTCCACACCACAGGCAGTCTGTCTTTTTTGGTTGGAGGTCGGCAATCCTGCCTGTGTAACTCATAATAGGGAAGTCTGAACGACCGCCATCATGGCAGTCTTTGCAGGACCTCCAACATGGCAGTCTGGCGGTCCGACCTCCAAACTTGTAATGAGGCCCATGGACTCTTTTGATCTAGAGAGAACCTCCAATTTCACGCTATGCTTGTTGTCACTAATCACCACAGGATTAGATAGTACATGTGGGACTGAGTCCTCCCTAATCCTTATTTGTGCATCATCCCAGATGAATGTAATGGGAATATGGTCTCTAACATGACTATCTATGACTGCGATATATGTTATCCCATGCCAAACTCTCAGGTCCAATAGGATAAAATCAATGTGGCTTTTACAAACAAACCTTACAAACAGGGCTTGAGGGCGGTGTGAGCGATGCACTCTGCAGCGGGTGTTGACCTTGATCGGGGGGCGCTGACCTCAGGGGGGCACTGTTTTTACCAATGAATTACGAAACTTGCAATTTAAAAGCACTTGCTGAAAAGTTCCTTGTGCGGCCAGCCTTCAGGAAACAATTAAAATGTCAAAATACCTCTTGTGATTAATGTTCCTGCTAGGGAGAGGGATGGGAGTTTTGCCTAGTGGCAGCTTTGGCTCACCATGAAGTAGCGCAGAGGGTTAATATGCCTGTTGCAAAGAACAGAATTATATTTTATGTGGATAGCTGACTGGATTAGTAAAGCCTGTCTTTACAATCGCTTTAAATCAAAAGAATGTATGTGAAAAGGGGGTATGGAGAGATAAAGGGCACATTTGCTGGGTGGTAGTGAGTGAATCCGAGGAGGTTATCATGGGGTTGGGGGTGCCTAAAAAGACTGTAGCAGGGTGCCACCAGCGCTGAAGCTGGCCCTGCTTACAAACATTGGTTCTGCAGCAGTATCTGAAGAAAAACGGCCTTTGCCTGGTCTCAAGCTAAGCAAAACCTTTGTATCTATAATCTGCAGGGCAACAGAGTTCATTTTAGGATTTTTTCGGGTGGAGCTAAAAAGGAGAATTCCCCAGGATTCATCCTTTTCCTTAATAAGCTCCAAAAAGGGGAAATATATTTGAAAGTACGTAATAAAATCACCTGCGATGACCAAACGGTGGCTCGGGACCAGATCAACCATAACAGTTTTCAAGTTATTTAAAGTTTAAGATGATTTAGTAAAGGTAGTCGACCTATTGTAAATATTGATCACCAAATAAGGAGTCCCAGATGTGGATGTTATGCTGAGGGCTAAAAGATCACAAAAGTCAAAGTTAATTCTCTTGATGCCACAGTCAAGCAATATTTTAGACCATACAATAAGCCCCTTCAACGGCCTGACTGCTGCCGACAGTACAGCTTCAATACTGTGTGTCATGAAGCTCTGCGTAGATACTGGGGTCAGAGCTTAAGTCTCTTGAAATAAACGGAGGTAGAATCTGTTGATAAACAAACAGTGCTCCTTGCCCTCAAATTTGGACAAAATGCCTGCAATATTACAAGAGATGAAAAGGAGAGCAGACATAGGGTTATTTTGAGATTGATGCAGTCCAAAGTTAGTCCAGATTGAATGCTAAATATTTGTTAACAAGTCACAGTTATTTTCAACCCTCTGCATGCCTTGGGATGAAGTCAGCTCCCCGGGCAAGTTCCTGGGTGTGAGACTTTTGCAAGTAAAATCTACCATTATCAGCCAACTCTTCTTGTCACTATCTCAATGCATCCTACTATCCTGGCTAATCGTACTCTCCTTTGTCAAGATTCCTACACTTTCAAGTCCACTCTCCCCCCTTAGGCACTGATTTTTCAAAGTTTGGTGGGTTATTCTTGAAGCATATTCTTGAGCCACTCAGTGGGGAAGGGCGTAAATCTAGGGAAATCAAGCCATCAGTCAGGCCAGAAAAGAATACATTGATTTCAATTGAGTCCCAAGGGCCATCAGGGGCTGTAAGGCATTTTGCATAGATAATGTTAGGATATGCAATTGGGTAACGTTGCCTAACATGCCTGATCCAGTTAAGGACCTTGTTTTTCAACAAGTCACTCCCTTCATAGGAGCCAGGTGACAGCTTCAGGACTCTTGCCATGCAGGCTATACCGCCTTTTTGGTGCAAAGGGGCTCTCTGTAAGGTCAAGAAATGAGCTGCTCCGACGGAAGCTGACGACTCGTGGTAATGTGGTACCCACGTAGAACTGCCATTCGGCCAAAGCATCGGATGAGCTGGAGGGGTTTTGACTAGCCTTTGCCTACCAGCTACAGGTGGCCGGGAATTAACAATGACACGGGATTGCATGATGGTCTCTGTTGAAATTGGCAACATATCCGACTTGTTGTGGAGCAAGTACTGAAGTGGCCACTTCTGGTTCTTTCTCTGGATTTAAAACCCCTGATAGATCACTTCGAATTTTTACGAAGCCCAGTAAAATTATCTGTTAAGAGCCCACTTCATTTTTTAAATTGATAATCACACCAATAGCTTCACTGAGAGTGGGGGGTATTCAACAGCAGGATTAGACAAAACGTGATCTTAGGAAGCTTCGTCCTGAGATTCCGGAAAAACAGCAAACTCATTTGAGCATTCGGGCTAAATGTGGATTTGAGGTTCCTTCTTGTGAGCCAGTTGAACTGGGTCCTGTCTAAACAATGGCTCCGTATCTGTATGGGTAGCAGTAACCATTTCAGTCAGATTTTTTCGGGGTCCAGGTTTCCTCCTAAAAAGGTCTGGGAACTTCCTGCTTTTTGTCGATTTCCCTCCGCTCAAATCCTTGGTTTTCAAAATAGTTCCCACTTTCTCAGCGTGTGAATTTCACTTGTAGCACAGTTATCAGGTGCATGGGTGTCTGTTTTGGATTTTTGCGATTTTCCATTGAACGTGCTTGCCCATAGGGCTGTTTTGGGCCTTGCACTTCCCAATCATTAAAACTCTTTAGAAACAAATAGTAGACGACAAATATAAAGTAAAAGAAGAAAGTTCAGATTTCCAGATGCCTGAAGTCAAGAGGTGTAGCTTAACGAGCCTCTGACGGGCGTAGATGGGCCTGTTCTTGGCCTGATCTTCACATGGGAATGTACCTGGGTGCATTAGCGTGTGTACTGGGTTGCAGGAGCGACATTCAGTTTATGGCCTTGCGCCTCCAGGTGTGATGACAGCAGTGGGGGTACCTCAAAGTGTAGATGCTGTGACTACTCCTTCCGGTGCTGGAAGACCACTGTTCAATTGTTGGCCTTATGCCTCAGGATGCAATAACAGCTGTAGTACCCGTGAAAGCCTGACCTACAATATTTTTGGCACCACATTAGTTAAGACATGTTATTTGCATCTTGTGATATTGTTTCTACTATTTTGTTGAAAATCTCCTGAGGGCCTGTGAATTGAATGCTACTAGTGGGCACGCAGCACTGGTTGTGACGCCCACATAAGTAACCCCTTTAACCATGTCTCAGGCCTGTCATTGCATTGCCTGTGTGTGCAGTTTCACTGCCACATCGACTTGGCATTTAAAAGTACTTGCCAAGCCTTAAACTCCCCTTTTTCTATATATAGGTCACCCCTAAGGTAGGTCCTGAGTAACCCATAGCGCACGGTGCTATGTAGGTAAAAGGCAAGACATGTACATGCGTGGTTTATATGGTTTGATAGCGGAAAACTCCTAAGTTCGTTTTCCACTACTGTGAGGCCTGCTCCTTTCATAGGATAGCATTAGGGCCACCCTCATATACTGTTTGATTGGTAGATTCTGATCAGACAGGAGTAACAAGGTCATATTTAGTATGGCCAGAATGGTAATATAAAATCTTGCTGTTGGAAATGGCCTTTCTGCACGGTCACCCCCCTCCTCCTCTTTTTCTGACCTCATTTTTGCTGGCTTGAGGACTCTCCGCACTTTACCACTGCTAATCAGTGCTAAAGTGCTTATGCTCTCTCCCTTAAAAAATGCTAACATAGGCTCATGCCCAATTGGCATATTTAATTTACTGGTAAGTCCCTAGTAAAGTGCACTACATGTGCCCAGGGCCTGTAACTTAACTGCTAGTAGTGGGCCTGCAGCACTGAGTGTGCCACCCCCATAAGTAGCCCCTTAACCATGTCTCAGGGCTGCCATTGCAAGGCAAGTTTCACTGGCACTTCGATTTGGCATTTAAGAGTACTTGCCAAGCCTTAAATTCCCCATTTTCTACATATGTCAAACCCAAGGTAGGCCCTTGGTAACCGTAAGGGCAGGGTGCTGTATGAGTAAAAGGCAGGACATATATCTGTGTGTTTTATATGTCCTGATAGTGGAAAACTCCTAAATTAATTTCCCACTGCCGTGAGGCCTGCTCCTTACATAGGCTAACACTGTGGCTACCCTCATAAACTGTTTGAGTGGTAGATGCTGGTTAAAAAGGGTTAAACCGGTCATATTTAGTATGGCCAGAATGGTGATACAAAATCTTGCTGACTTGTGAAGTTGGATTTTATATTACTATTTTAGAAATGCCTTTCTCAGCACTTAAATCCTTCTGTGCCTTACAATCCACATCTGGGCTGGGTTGGTTGCAAGCACCCATGTGCATTTAACCCAGACAACCACAAACACAGGATGCTCAGTCACACCTGCACTCATCTGCATACTGAATGGGTCTTCCTAGACTGGAAGGATAGAGGGCCTGACACTTACATTTCAAAGGACAGTGGCGTGCCCTCACACAATGGACTGACAAACCCCGTACTGGGACCCTGGCAGACAGAATTGTACTGAAAGGGGACCTTGTGCACTTCTAAGCCACTCTTTGAAGTCTCCCCCACTTCAAAGGCACATTTGGGTATTTAAACCAGGTCCCTGACCCTACCAACTCAGACACTTCTTGACAAGACACTTCCTGGGAAAGAAAACTCTGCACCAGAACCTACAACCTACCAAGAGAAGCTGCCTGACTGCCCAAAGGACTCAACTGACTGCTTTGCTGTAAAGGACCGCTGCCTTGCTGTTGCCCATGTGCCTTTCTGCCCTCTGGCTCTACTGAGTACTGCTCTTCAAGGGCTTGGATTGTGGTTGCCTGCTGTTCCTTGAAGTTCCAGGACCAAAAAGACTTCACCTCTGCAAAAAACTCCTTGTGTGATGAAAACCAACGCACAGCCTGCTGGAATCGATGCACAGCCTGCCCTGTGGTGAGAAAATCAGCGCATTATGGAACTGGAATGACGCTGCCCGGCTCCCCGAGTGGAGATCGATGCAGCACCAGCGTTGTGGCTGGAACTTCCACACACGGCCCACCAGACTGATGCATCGCTGAGCCAGAACAACGCAGCTCAACTTCCTGAGAGAGGAATTCACACAGCACCTGTGGTGCAACAGAAATTTCCCCACATCACCCACCAGATCGACTCAGATCCTGTGACTTCATCCTGCACGCCAAGGATTTCTCTGCATCATCTCAGGGGCGTCCAAATTCCCGCACCCCGAAGAGGATCCAAGCCTGCGCACCGGAAATCAACGCAAAGCTCTTACTGCGTGGAAAAGCATAGACGCATCATCTGTGTGCACCCGGAGAAACCAACACATACCTCCCCATTTTTCACACATCTCCTCTGCGGTCCTGTGCGCATAATTTAAAAACAAACCAGGTTCTTTGTGCTTGCAAAAGACCATTGCTGATTTTAAGAACTTAAACCTCATCTTATCATTACAAAAGTGATATTTCAACTTGTAGTTATCAAATCTTGATTGTTCTGACCTTAATCTACTCAGATAAATATTCAATATTTTTCTAAACGTGTGTGGTGTATTTTTGTGGTGTTTGCACTGTGTTATTGCATGTTTTATTGCACAAATACTTTGCACATTGCCTTCTAAGTTAAGCCTGACTGCTGAGTGCCAAGCTACCAGAGGTTGGGCACAGGATAATTTGGATTGTGTGTGACTTACCCTGACTAGAGTGAGGGTCCTTGCTTGGACAGAGGGTAACCTGACTGAAAATCAAAGACCCCGTTTCTAACACCTGCCTATTGGTAAAGTTGGATTTTTTTATTACAATTTTAGAAATGCCACTTTTAAAAAGTGAGCATTTCTCTGCACTGAAAATCCATCTGTGCCTTACAGCCTGTCTCCAGTCAATGTCTGGGCTGGGCTGGTTGACAGCTTCCTTTTGCATTTCACCCAGACAACTACAAAAGCAGGACACCCAGTCACAACTGCACTCATCTGCATGCTGAATGGACCTTCCTTGGGTGGAAGGGTGGAGGGCCTGACACTTCCATTTCAAAGGCTAATGGTCTGCCCTCATACAATGGACTTTCAAACACCCCACTGGGACCCTGGCAGACAGAACTGTACTGAAAGGGTAAATTGTGCACTTCGAAACCACTCTTTGAAGTCTCCCCTACTTGAAAGGCATTTTAGGGTATATAAACTGGGTCTCTGACCCCACCAAATCAGACACTTCTGCACCTGAACCTGCAAACTGTCAAAATGAACTGCCTGGGTGCCCAAAGGACTCATCTGGACTGCTTTGCAGAGAAGGACTGCTGCCCTGCTGTTGCAATCCTGCCCTGCTGCCCTCTGACTTTTCTGAGAAGTGCTCTCCAAGGGCTTGGATTAAGCTTGCCTCCTGTTTTCTGAAGTCTCAGGGCCAAAAAGACTTCACTTCTTCAGGAAACTCCTTGTGCGCTGAAAATCGATGCACAGCATGCCGGAAACGACACGCAGATGTTTTGCAACCGAAAAATTGCTGCACAGTCGAGCTGGAATGATGCAGCATGACTTCTAGAGTGAAGATTCAACGCAGGGCCTGCCTTGCGACTGGAAATGCAACGCACATCCCTACCAGATTGACACCTAGCCGAACCTGAATGGTGCAACTGATTCCTCAAGTGGAAAATCGATGCAGCGCCTGCAGTGTGATAGAAAATTTGACGCATCGTCATACAGTATTGATGCAACGACTGTGACTTCTTCCCACTCGATTAGGATTTTTCTGAATCATCCCTGGCCGCCCAAAGGGTCCCTGCACTGCAGTGAGGAACCCAGACTGCGCACTAAAAAATGATGCAAAGACCATTGCAGCGTGGAAATAAGCAATGCATCGTCTGTTTCACTTTAGAAAATCTGACACACAACCTATTTTTTGGTGGTCTCTCTGCGTGTTACTGTTGACATAAACCAAGCAATTTGTTTAATCAAGAGACAACTGTTGATTTCCAAGGTTGATTTAAGACTCTTTTTAAACCTGCAAAAGTGACATTTTAACTTGTGCTATTTGAATCTTTATCGTTTTGACCTTATTTTAACCAGATAAATATCATATTTGTTTCTAAACCTGTGTGGTGTATTTTTGTGGTGTTTTCACTGTGATACTGTATGATTTATTGCACAAAAACTTTACACGTTACCTTCTAAATTAATCCTTTATAGATGTGGCCGGTCACCACTACGTAGTTATAGTTAGGACAATGTTTCCATAGAAAAAGTGTTTTTTAAACTTGCCTATATCTTTGGCAACTTTTGATGAATCTTCACATATTTTTCCAAACCAAGTGCCCTGGTGATTTTTGTTGCACACAGAAAGTTTCAGGGTGATCTGCCAAGTGGGGACTGAGAAAAAGGGAGGTCACAAAAGTTACGTTTCCCATGGTAATTCAAATAGGAAGTTTGAACAAGGCTACAGCCTGACCACTGGATGGAATTACACCACATTTGGCAGAAAGCTACCAAGATTGTGCATTTGGGTGTTCAGTGTAAATCGGTTCAGTAGTTTTTGAAATATTAAGGGGAAGATAAATTTGTATATCTGAGGTCTCAAATAATTTGTGAATATTCACACATATTTATTAATATGCTTGAGAATATAAGTGATGTAATTGGCTGGCCACAACCTGGACAGAAAGTTGCAACCTCCCTTTTAAGGTCTCCAGTCATGGTCCTCCGGGTAAAAAACAAAATGAAAAGCAGCCTAAGTGGTTAAGGTGGAGGTTCCACGACCCCAAGAGTGTAATATATGGATGTTAGAGGGTCAAATTATGGGTTTAAAATTATTTTTCTTCACAATACACAATAGTTACTAATAATCAAGATTAATTATGAATAAGAAAAACATTTATACAGTAATTAATTCACTCATACATGCACTCAGAGACCCTTGTGCCCAATCACAAACCCACTCAGACCCTCATGCAGCCACTCACAGACCTACTTAGACACTGACACACCCACTCAGAGACCCACTCAGACACTGATGCACCCACTCAGACCCTCATGCACCCACTGACAGACCCAATAAGACACTGATGTACCCACTCACAGACCCACTCAGACACTGATGCATCAACTCACAGACCATCTCAGATCCTCGTGCACCCAGTTACAGACCCACTCAGACCCTCATGCACCCAATCACAGACCCACTCAGACCCTCATGCACCCACTCACAGACCCATCCAGACACTGGTGCACCCACTCACAGATTCACTCAGACAAGGACGCAGCCACTCACAGACCACTTAGACCCTCACACATCTACTCACAGACCTACTCAGACACTCATGCACCCACTCTCAGACCCACCCAGACCCTCAGACACCCACTCAGAGACCCACTCAGACACTGACAGACCCACTCACAGACCCACTCAGACACTGATGCACCCACTCATAGACCCACTCAGGCTCTCAAGCACCCACTCACAAACCACTTAGACCCTCACACACCCACTTTCACACCCAGACAAACATTCTTACAACCAGAGACACCCCATCACATCTATTCTCATGAGAAGAGAGACAAACTATTCGGCTGTGCATGGTGTGGGGTTAGGTGGGTATAGGGGTTAGTCTGCTCAGGCCTGGCCACAAGCCAGGACATGCATCCAACTCTTGCTGTGCATGGCCAAAGGCCATGTGCAGCATGCAGTCGGGTTTTTATAGGGGTTAGCAGCCAGGCCCTGCTGCCATCTTCCACTGAGCATGCCATAGGCCATTTGTTGCAGTGGTTTATTTATTTATAGTAATGAAAAGTACTTTATGTTAAAAAAACCTTAGCATTTCACTGAAAAAATCAAAGGTTACAGGGACGTTATAGTTAAGAAAAAAAAAGCCAAAGTTTACTGGGACATCATAGTTAGGTTCTGAATTCACTCGTACAAACCATAGAAATTCAGCAGTTATGGTTAGAGTTCTTTGAAGTAACTGTAACTCACGCCTCAAAGTAACTGTAACTTGAGCCCCCGCCATGCACTTCTAATTACCTCAGATATTACAGCAATCATGACAACTTCTATAATGTCCTTAAAACTTAAATTGAAACATTAGCAGTCAAATTGTTGAATAAAAAGCTGTGCATGGCGAGGGAGTGAGTCATAGTTACCTTAGGGAGCAAATTATAAGCAGAACCGCCAAACAAAAAAGGCAGACTGCGGTGATATGGAGACCTGGAAATAGGCGGTCTGATCTCCAGTGACATCAGGACGTTAGGAAGAGGTGGAACAACCTCAGGGGCAAGGTCTGTTCTCTGTTTTTCCAGGCACTAGGTGTAGGCCAAGAAGAATGGCGGTGGCCCTCCCAGGGCCCCATTACAGTTTTTTCCCGGGAGGAGATGACTTGACCATCCTGCATCCCGAGGGCTTTACAGGAATACCTGCGGGAGTGGAGCCTGGTAAGTCACAACACTAAAAATGCCCCAAAAATGCCATGTCATGCATGCTCACAGCTCAGCCTTTGCCGCTTTTACTGTCACTCCACTCACCAGCCCAGTGTCCACCTGTCCAAACACTTCTATTTGACAACTCACAATTGAAGTATACTCACCTCAGGAGATGAGTTTCGTATAGTGTGTGTAGTAGAGGGACTGACATGACTCTAACTTCCAGCAGGCACTATTCTACGACTCCAAACACCAGACCAGTGGTCCGTTGTCCACATACCCCTGTTTGGCAAATCACAAACGAACTTCACTCACCTTGGAGGATCACATTTGTCAACTGTGGGAAGAAGAGAGAGAGACCTGACTGCAACTTCCAGGGGGCACTAATCCTGTAACTACAAATACTATCCCAGTGCTCACATGCTACAATACGTCTGTTAATGAATCTCAAGTGAAGAGTACTCATCTTGGGGGAGAGCATTGGTCAAGTGTGTGTAGTAGAGAGAGTGACCTGACTGCAACACACAGGAGGAACTGTTTCAGCAACTCCAAACACCAGAAAAGTGTTCACTAGTCCAAGACCTCTGTCTGGCACCTCACAATTTAAGTTTACTCAGCTGGGTGGATTCCATTTGTCAAATGTTGAAATTAGAGAGAATGATATAACTACTAAGCCCAGCAAGGCCCTCTGTTTGTTAAACAAACCATCATCCCAGTGTTCTCTTTTCCAAATACCATTGTTTGGTAACTCTCAATTGAAGTGGACTCACCTCTGAGGATAACATTTGTATAGAGTGTGTAGCACAGGGAGTTACATAACTGCAACTCCCAGTAGCCCTTGTGTCTGCAACTCGAAACACCAGCCCAGGATTCACTTGCCTAAATAGACCTGTTGGTAATCTCTCCAATGCTCTTCACTCACCTGGGAATATACCATTTGTCAAGTGTTGGGAACTAGAGAGAGTGACATGACTGACACTCCCAGGAGGCCATGTATCTGTAACTCCAACCACCAGTCCAGTGTCCTCTCCTCCAAAGACTCCCGTTTGGTAATGCACACACAAAGTGTACTCACCTGGGGAAATAATATTTGTATAGTGTGTATAGTGCAGGAAATTACCTGACTCCAACTCCCAGCAGGCCCTGTTTCTGTATTACAGACATCAGCACAGTGGTCACTTGCCCATATAGCCTAGTTTGTCAACTCACAAATGAAGTATACACTTCTGTGGGGAAAACACATATATAGTGTGTGTAGTAGAGAGAGTGACCTGATGGCAACTCACAGGAGGCACTGTTACAGTAACTCCAAACACCAGAACAGTGTTTACTTGTCTAAAGACCTCTCTTTGAATTAAAGGAAGTGACGTGACTCGTAAGGTCAGAAAGGTCCTGTGTCTGTAAAACCAACCACTAGCCCAGTGTTCTGTTGTCCAAATACCATTGTTTGGTAACTCTCAATTGAAGTGTACTCACCTGGGAGGATAACATTTGTATAGTGTGTGTAGTACAGGGAGTTAAATGACAGTAACTCCCAGGAGGTTCTGTTACTATCACTCCAACCACCAGTCCAGTGTCCTCTTTCAAAAGACTCCTTCTTGATAACTCACACATTAAGTGTACTCACCTGGGGGGATAATATTTGTAGTGTGTGTACTAGAGAGAGTGACCTGACTGCAAATCCCAGCAGGCCCTGTATCTGTAACTCCAAATACCAACACAGTGTGCCCTTGTCCAAAGACCCCTGTGTCTTAACTCTGAATTAAAGTGTAGTCACCTGGGAGGATAATATTTGTACAGTGTGTGTAGTACAGAGAGTCACATGACTGCAACCCCCAGGAGGCACTGTTTCACTAACTCAAAACACCAGTCCAGTATTCAGTTCTCTAAATGCCCTTCTATGGAAACTCACAAATGAAGTGTGCTTACCTGTGGTGCTGACATTTATCAAGTGTATGAAGTAGAGGGAGTGACATGACTGTTAATGCCAGCAGGCTCTGTCTCTCTGTCTCTCTAACTCCAAACACAAGCCCAGTGTTCTCATGCCCAAATACCCATGCGTCTAAACTCTCAAATGTTGTTGACTCATCTGGGAGGATAACATTTGCATGGATGTGTAAGGTAGAGGGCGTGACCGGAATGTGTCTCTAGCTCCAACCACAAAAACAATGTCCACTTGCCCAAATCCAATCCATATATTTATGAACTATACATTGACATTTACTCACCTGGGAGGGTAACATTTGTCATGTGTGTGTAGTATGGAGTGTGACATGTCTGTAACACCCAGGGGACGGTGTTTCATTAACTCCAAACACCAGACCAATGGTCACTTGTCCAAATACCATTGCCTGCTAACTCCTTATTGAAATTTACTAATCTGGGTTTTACCAAGATACAGATCATGCTCAACTGTGATGTGTCTGGCCACCTAGCTCCATCTTGACCTGCTAAACCAAGATAAAACTATTGGGGACAGGAAGGACACCTTACCCAGAGTGGAGGGCAATGATCCTAAAGGCCTCAAGATGCATAACCAGAATGGTATTGGCAGCAGACACATTCACAATGCACTGACCACATGATGACTCCAGTCACATATACAATAATCTCCTGGATCTGCCTGCATCACAATCATCTAGGCCTCAAAATGGCCAAAGACATATCTTGCCTAGCCACTGTTGTGCCTGCACTCGTGGCAAGATGGCATTCTCAGGCCATCCTCCCAAGTGCTAATGATCTGCACATTTCAGAAGCTGCTTGACTTAGATGGAATTGGCATGCTTCACAAATGTCAGGGCAATACAACCAATACCATGAGTACTTGCCACAATAGGATTAACTGCAAACTAACTCTGTACAAGGTCTATGTTTAATGTAACAATAAATACTTGGAGATTGATGTCACAATACAACCACTAACATTGTATCTTTCAAATCTACAAGTTGAGCTGCCAGTGGGCACAAAGGCAACAGAAGAGACTGCCACTACCCCATGGATGAAGCCCTAAGTGAAGAAGACACTCCTGGACGTCTGGACGTGGAGGACAGTTCTGGCCCATGTGGGCAACCCGGTCAGACACCAACAGTGAGTCTCACTGTGGCCACATCAGCCCCTCCCAGCTGTGTTTCCTTAACATTACAGACAACCATTAGCCCCCCCAACTTGTGCACCAAGCACAGTGTCTACCATCTTCTGCCCCCGGTCCTGGATCCTGAGGTGTAGTGCAATGCTTAGGGTAATAAGGGTCCAGGAACCAGTGGGAGAGGGCACTCTGTGGCAAGGGCATAGACTCATTGGGGTAGGATGCATGGGAGGGAGGCTGTGGACCACTGGGGTGAGGCCACTGGGGCTGCTCCGGGCCAGGACACTTTCAGCTACATCTTGGGGGTCTCTCAGTAGCCCTAAGGCGTGATGGGCCAGGTAGTAACCAAACTCTAGGAAATCAAGCAGCTACAGAGGTACATGCATAGGGACATGCAAGAACAGATGAAGGCCCACAATACCAACATGGCTTCACTAACAGGGGTGGTAATGGACATTCACACAGTCCTAAGCAGGGCGTATCTAAACCAATCTTCCCCTTCCTTTAGCTCATCAACACCAGGCACATCTGCATCGATGCCAGCCACTGGAAGGAAGGCCATGTCACCAGCAGTGGCTGGCTTATATTTTCAATGGGGGGGCAGGAGGGGGTATAATAAGAATATTTTTTTTTTTAGAAGGCACTTACCTGATGACAATCTGCTCTCCTCTCGCCATTTCTCCCAGCTCTGACCTAAGACGGTCATAGGACACAGGAAACTGCACATGCCAATCCTGACGCTGGTTTCATGCTGGTAACCAGCATGAAATGAGCATCAGGATTGGATGGGAGCGGCCTCTCTCAGTGCTCACCAGAGAGTTGGAGGCTGTGCTTTCTCTAACCCAGCTGTCTTATGACAGTTGGGTTAGAGAAGTTTAAAGTGTGCATGTCAGGATGGCTGTTGCAAGACGGCTGGCCAAAGGGACATGCACACTTTAGGCAAGTGCACAGCTCCCTACTGCCACTCAGCAGCAATTGCCCCACCCTGTCATGACATTCGGTTCAGGACAGGATGCTGAAAAATAAAATGGCAATAAAAGTTTATTACAATTTTATTTTTCCATCCTAGGGCATTTTTGTGACGGGTGATGCTCCTCTGCCCACATGGAGAGACCGCTCCCTGACTGCCAGTGGAAAAACACGCCCCAGAGACCACTGCCTCTGTAGCAGCAAATCCCCCACCAGGAAAGTAGGGGCGTCCAGCGAAGAATCCAGGCGGTGCGGATGGCAAGACACCCACCACTGCCAGCAAGTGACCTATTCCTAAAGGAACTCTTTTGTGTGCCACACATTCATTCTGTTGACGAATCCTGTTCCACTGGGAATAGTAGTCTTGGACTTTGAATTCCCAATGCTGCGGCATCTACTCTAATGATTTAATTCACCATGACTGACACCTTCACTTTATTTTTTTCTTCTTTTCTATCCAAATTGTATTAACTGAATATCACAAACTCATTGTCTGCTAGCTTAATTTCAACATTTTGCTATGTGGAGATTGAAAGCCATCTGAACCATATGATGAAGGCATAATCCAATGACCATGCATCTACACAAACATATCTCAGTTTTGACACAGGCACTGTCGCATGCAATGATGAAACACATCTACAGCTACATATAGATCATACAAGAATAGTGTTTAAACAATGTGAATGGTGAATGACTTGGTCACAATCTATGATTACATATTTCATGGCCACATAATGACACTCATCATGCAATCGGCTCAACACAGCACACAAAACAAGTCCAGTGTGTACTTCTGACCTTTGACCAGAACACTGTGCAGGCTGCCTTGGCACAGGTCTAATACACCCCAAATGTGTGACCTACAATACCTGGTACAATCCACTTCCACTTTGTCTGTCAGAACAGCATCAGATACCTGTCAATGTCACAATTGTGAAATGCCCATATAAGGATGTCATGGGGAAGGTACCTGTACCAAGACAAAACTAGGATATAGGCTTGAAAACATACCTTTTACACAAATTACATAGCAAGCAACCAGGAATGCAATTACATTGCAAGGAAATGGACACAAACAAAGCAACATCATCAAGGTGGGGATATGCCAAAGGATAACTCTTCAAGCAGCTTTTGGCTGAACATTGCAGAGTATCAGCTCCCAAGTTGTTGCTAAAACGCTCGACTCCACACATTCTCACAACTACAGTTCATTGTATGGTCACAGTCACGAATGAAAAGTAGCTGTTGATTAGATCTTCCAGCAAGTAATTTCCTTCCTCTTCACCACTGTCATCCTCACCTGGCATTTCAGGATTCTCACCTGTTGCAGGCTCCCCCTCGTCTGGGATGTAGGGGATATTTCTCCGAAGAGTGATGTTGTGAAGCATGTAGGATATCACACTTTCCAGGTGAGTAGAGAATGGCTCAACCAGTCCTTTCCAGATACCTAAATCTGGCCTTCAGGAGCCAAAAGCCCACTCCACTACCCACTGTGTTCTTCTATAGCACACAGTGAAGTGGACTTCCCCTGGCGTAGTTGGATTCCTTAATGGCGTCAACAACCAAGGACAGTTTCGATTTGCAGAGTCTTCTGTTAAGGAATGAGACATATGTGCAACAATGAGTCACTCACTTCATGATTGTAGCACCTGACAATTTACACATACAAACAGGATACATGTAACTTACCAACTAGCTAGGCCAACTCTGGGTAGTTGTGACATCAGTTGCGGTATGGTGCTGTTCTGCATTATGAAGGAATCATGAGCTGACCCCAGATAACGGACACACACATGTGAAATGTAGAGATCAGCCGAATAGACAACTTGCATGTTGGTGGAATGGAAGTTCTTTCTGTTGCGACAGACTTGTTCATTGACCTGCGGTAGGAACAAGTCCCACCACAATGGCCCCCACCACAAATGGGATGCGTGCAAAACCATAAAATTGAGCCTTCACATGGGCTAAATCCTCACGTCTGGGAAACCGGATATAGCTGTCAAGGTGTTTCAACATTGCTGAGAGGTAATCCTTCACCACCAGACTGAACATATATTGGGACATACCAGTTGATAGGGCCACTGTATGTTGGAAGGACCCGGTGACTAGGAAATGCAATACTGACATGACGTAAAATGGGTGGTATGCTGGTTGAATGGGTAACTAATTGCCTGCATCAGATCTGGCTCTAACTGAAGACAAAAATCCACTATAGTTTGTCCATCCAGGTGGTAATACCTTATTATGGTGGTCATTACAACCCTGGCGGACGGTGTTAAAGTGGCGGTTAGACCGCCAACACGCCGGCAGTAAAAATTTAGCAATTACGACCATGGCGGAAACCACCAACAAAGACAGCCACTTTAACACTCCGACCGCCACGGCGGTACAAACAAACAGCGCAGCGGTCACCGCCAACAGACAGGCGGAGGACAAAGTACCGCCCACAGTATCACAACAGGCCAATCCGCCACCTTTTCCGGGGCAGATTCACCGCAGATAAAAACACGGCGGAAAAAGGATTTCGAAGGGAAAATGCTCACCTCTACACACCCCACGAGGAATGAGGACACCATGGACCCGGAACTCCAAAATTCTCCCTGCGATTGTCTTCCTGCTCCTCTACCAGGAGCACAAACACCGGCAGCGAAGACCACAGTGAGTACTGCACCTACGACACAGGGGAGGGCGGAGGGAAAAAACAGGGACACACACACGCAACACCCCCACCCCCACCCACTACAACACACACACTAATACAGCATGATACATCACAGTTACTACCCCCAATCCCCCTCCGGAAGAATGCAAAGACATTAGAAAATGAGTGTAACCATTGTAATCTATTAAAATCAAGTAGGCAAAAATATATATATACACCATTAACAAAATATACACCAAGCATAGTAGTCCAGGTAGTGCTCCAATTAAGTCAGTGGACCACTGGGCCCACACGGTATGGGTGAGGCCCACACAAGATCCCCGACCATGACGGAGAGAACACTGCAGGGGCATCAGAGAGCAACAAAACAGGCACCTCAGGGAGGGACAGGGGGGCCACCTCAGCCGGTTGAGTGTACAACGGCAAATCCACAAGAGGGCCACATGCCCACTGTTTCATCCTGGGGAGTGCAAAGCTACAGTCTCTCAAGTCTGTACAGTGGGTGGTTTGCCCACTGTTCAATCCTGGGGAGTGCAAAGCCACAGTCTCTCAAGTCTCTACAGTGGGTGGTTTGCCCACTGTTCAATCCTGGGGAGTGCAAAGCCACAGTCTCTCAAGTCTCTACAGTGGGTGGGTTGCCCACTGTGCAATCCTGGGGAGTGCAAAGCCACAGTCTCTCAAGTGGATAACAGTCTCCACTGGTTCTGGAGGGGGCATGGTGCCCAGAGTGCTTCATCCTGCTAAGGACAGAGGTAGTGGATGGATCTCTCCACTGGTTCTGGAGGGGGCTTGGTGCCCAGAGTGCTTCATCCTGCTAAGGACAGAGGTAGTGGATGGATCTCTCCACTGGTTCTGGAGGGGGCTTGGTGCCCAGAGTGCTTCATCCTGCTAAGGACAGAGGTAGTGGATGGATCTCTCCACTGGTTCTGGAGGGGGCATGGTGCCCAGAGTGCTTCATTCTGCCCGTGACTGACTCAGTAGCGTCAGTGCCCTTGGCGCTCATGGGCCAGCGTTGCTTGAGACGGCGGTGCCCTGTTCAGCGGTGCTTGAGATGACGGTGCCCTGTTCAGCGCTGCTTGAGACAGCAGTGCCCTGTTCAGTGGTGCTTGAGACGGCGGTGCCCTGTTCAGCAGTGCATGAGACGGCGGTGCCATGTTCAGCGGTGCTTGAGACGGCGGTGCCCTATTCAGTGGTGCATGAGACGGCGGTGCCCTTTTCAGCGGTGCTTGAGACGGCAGTGCCCTGTTCAGCGGTGCATGAGACGGCGGTGCCCTGTTCAGCGGTGCTTGAGACGGCAGTGCCCTGTTCAGCGGTGCATGAGACGGCGGTGCCCTGCTCAGCGGTGCTTGAGACGGCGGTGCCCTGTTCAGCGGTGCTTGAGACGGCGGTGCCCTGTTCAGTGGTGCTTGAGGCGGAGGTGCCCTGTTCAGCGGTGCTTGGAGCGGGCGTCTCCTTCGCAGTGACTCAGCTGCTGGCGGTCCTTCATGGCCCAGCGGGGCTTTTGCTGGCGGTCTTTCATGGCCCAGCGGGGCTTGTGCTGGCGGTCCTCTCTGTCCCGGTAGGGCTTGTGCTCGCGCCCCTTCATGGGCCAGCGGGGCTTTTGCTGGCGGTCCTTCATGGCCCAGCGGAGCTTGTGCTGGCGGTGGCCTCCTGGGCAGCTGGGCTGGTGCTGGCGATGGCCTCCTGGGCAGCTGGGCTGGTGCTGGCGGTGGCCTCCTGGGCAGCTGGGCTGGTGCTGGCCTCCTGGGCAGCTGGGCTGGTGGCGGTGGCCTCCTGGGCAGCGGGGATGATGGCGGTCTTCTTCGCCGTGCTGCTCTTCCCAGACTTGCTGACTTTCGTGTGCCCCTTCCCCCCCTTTTTGAAGGTGTCTCCACACTCCCACCTGTACCCCTGGGAGCGGCTTTGGTGGCTGTTGTCTTCCCCCTCTCCCGCCGGGCACTGGCCAACTTCTGATCCTTCACAGGTGGGGGATTGTCTGTGCTGTGGCTCCGTGCCACACTGGCTGCCCTGGTGGCCGGTGCACTCCAGATTCCGGTGACTACAGGCACCACTGGTCCCGGAGATGTTGTGGCTGAGGTGCTAGTTCGGGACCTAGGAGACGGACGGGGTGGGGGAGGTGTTGGAAGGAGGTCAAGGTTGGACAGGAAAAGTTTTTGGGAGACACTGGGACGGGTAGCTGGAGGGGGTTTGGGAGTGGAGGAAGAGGTTGTGGTTGTAGGAGGTGTTCGTTTGCTGACTTTGGGTGAAGGTGCATGCGCTGGAGGCTTGCGGTTCAGCGGACTGGCGGAGGACCCCCACCTCCTCCCACACAACTAACAACATGGGAGGAGCAGGTCTTGGCGATTCTGCATCCTGAGGGCCTCGCAGGAGTAGGTGGAGGAATGGACTCTGGTAAGTCAAATCTTAACTATTACATCCCCCACCCTACCTGCATGCCAGGACATACCCCACCCTCACCCTCGCCCCCATCACTCTAACTCCTCACAAATGTCCCAATATCACAAACCACACATCCTAACCTCATGCAACAACAAAGCATGGACACCCATCACTAAAGCATGCCCACTGCACATACCCATACACCCCCCTAAACCATCATCACACAAGGTCCCACACAGGAATGCAAGCACTGGGGTACACGGTCACCCACCCATTACACACCATGGCACAAACAGATGTAATAAACATCCTTTTATACCCCTGCAGGACCCCTACCCCCCAACGTCACCAGACAGGAGGGTTCACACATGTCCACACCACCAACAGAAGAGGCCCACAGTGATGACAGCACCTCTGTCCAACTGGATCTAGATGACCAGCCCGGCCCATCGGGGACCTCGGGACAGTCGGTTCCCCTCACCCAGTCACAGGCCACCACAGAGCTTCCCCCCTCTGGAAACACCAGCACAGCACCCACCCAGCGGGCCCATACCTCCATCCCCAGGACACATCAATCAGCTATGTGTCCACCACTACAGGGAACCCAGACTAACCCACCACCCCAACAACAACAGGGACCTGGGGGCAGTGGTAGTGGGCACGCGGTCCAGGGGACGGAGGCCCAGGAACACAGGGGAACTGGGAGGGCTGCTGTGCGACAGGGGGCTGACAGGCCCAGGGAACCCACTCTCCACGAGGCCCTCTCCAACATCATGGGAGCATACCACCACTCCCAGGAGATGATGGCAACGGTACTGGCCAAGTTTCAGGAGACCCAGCGTCTGCAGGAGGAACAGTATTTGGGCTTCAGGGAGGAACTCAGATCCATCAATTCCACCCTGGGCACCATCGTAGGGGTGCTGAAGGAAGTACTCAACACCAGGAGGGACACTGTGGCACTACAAGGGGCCCCTGACACTAGCCTGGACGATGAACTGCCCACTACCTCTGCCGGCGCTAGTGGACAGGAGGCACTGCCACAGGACCACCACACCAGCACTCCACCCCCTGCAGAGGGAGAACCACCCCGCAAGTGGTCCCTGAGATCCAGGACAAAGACAGAGAACGATGGCAAGACCCCCGCCAAGAAATGAGACCACCCTGATTGTCATCCTACTGTCCTACTTTGTCACCCTGTCCATCCTTAAACTGCCCCAGCTCCACTTCCAATGCCCATTTGGGCAATGCACCTGTGAGACTAATAGACTGGACTCTGCCATGGACATTCCTCCACCATCACCCCTCACCATTTTGCTACCCCCTCCAATTTTGAGCACTAAAATAAACACCCTTAAAGCACAAAACAATCTGGAGTCAGTCTGTGATTTCGGAATACTGTATTAGCAATTACTGTGGCAAAAAGCTCTTTCATTTGTAATGTCAACATACCTATGTCACACAGCTCTAGTCCATGAGGAATCAAAGCAGATTTCACACAGTGGGACCCACATCTGTGAAATCGTAAGGGAAAGTGACAACTCAGTGACCATACACTGGGTGAAAATGACAGACAGTAGAGAGGTAGTAGTGTTTAAGTACATGTAGTAGGCCGGTTAGTATTCTTACCTGTGTTTCACTGGAAATATTGCTGGATCACTGAGTCCCTGTTGTCCATGTCTTCTTATTCTGCTTCCTCGTCTTCACTGTCCACAGGCTCCACAACTGCAACAACACCGCCATCTGGACCATCCTCCTGCAGAAAAGGCACCTGTCGTCGCAAAGCCAAGTTGTGCACCAAACAGCAGGCCACGATGATCTGGCACACCTTCTTTGGTGAGTAGAATAGGGATCCACCTGTGATATGGAGGCACCTGAACCTGGCCTTCAGGAGGCCGAAGGTCCGCTCGATCACCCTCCTAGTTCGCCCATGGGCCTCATTGTAGCGTTCCTCTGCCCTTGTCCTGGGATTCCTCACTGGGGTCAGTAGCCATGACAGGTTGGGGTAACCAGAGTCACCTGCAAATGGCGGTGCCATCAATGGCACCTATGATGTTGGGGATATGTCCCAGGGCATAGAAATCACCATTCACTGTAGGCAAATCCTCCACCTGAGGGAAAACGATGTAGCTCCGCATGTGTTTCAGCAGGGCAGACAACACTCTGGACAACATGTTGGAAAACATAGGCTGGGACATCCCTGATGCTATGGCCACTGTTGTTTGAAATGACCCACTTGCAAAGAAATGGAGCACTGACAGCACCTGCACTTGAGGGGGGATTCCTGTGGGATGGCGGATAGCTGACATCAGGTCTGGCTCCAACTGGGTACACAGTTCCTGGATTGTGGCACGGTCAAGCCTGTATGTGATGATCACGTCTTTCCTCCATTGTCGACAGGTCCACCAACGGTCGGTACACCGGAGGATGCCGCCATCTCCTCACATGTCCCAGCGGACGGTGCCTATGAAGGACAACAGCGAGCACAGAATCAAACTACTCAGACCTACGTACCATCAGTTTACACAGAAAACCAATCATAATCTAAAAAGTGGCCTGTATGTGTGTTGAGTCTAGGCCTAGGTATGTGTGACGCAGTTGAAAATGAAGCCATGTGGGCCCCTGAAATGGCGGTTGCCTGACCTGTAAAGTGGGACAGTGGGATGTGAGGTAACTGCACTGGCATTGTACACCGTCGCGGTAGGCGGTCGAAGACTGCGGTGCAATGCTGCATTGGTTAACATTGGACCCTATGGGTCCCAGGAGCCAATGACGATATACGCCAGCAGTGACGGTACGCACCACCGCGTACGTGACTGCCATTTTCTATCTGTTCAATCACTCGATACCTGTTCTTCGACAGGAGAGGACCTACACTGCAAGTGCTGCTGTGACCTCGGTCTGGAAGAGACAATGGCTCGAGTGTCTGGGGAAAGGGCCCCTCCCTTCACATCAGAGGAGTTGGAGAAACTCGTGGATGGGGTCCTCCCCCAGTACACACTTCTCTACGGTCCTCCAAACAAACAGGTAAGTACACTGGGAACATGCTGTATGGGCTATGCCTGTGTGGAGAGGGGTGGATGTAAGAAGGAAGGGGGGAGAGTGCGGCGTGCATGAAACGACGTGAGTGCATGTGCCACATGCCAAGGGTAGGGATGGGGGCCAATGACTGTGATGGTGCAGTTGGTAATAAGTTTCTCTTCCCCCGGTACAAATCATGTAGGTCAGCGCCCACCAGAAAAAACATATTTGGCGTGCCATCGCCAAGGACGTCTGGACCCTGGGGGTCTACCACAGTCGGGGCACCCACTGCCGGAAAAGATGGGAGGACATTCGATGCTGGAGCAAGAAGACGGCGGAGGCTCAGCTGGGGATGGCTTCCCAACGTGGGAGGGGTGCCCGTCGCACCATGACCCCCCTGATGTTCAGGATTCTGGCGGTGGCGTACCCGGAGTTGGATAGGCGCTTGAGGGCATCACAGCAGCCACAAGGGGGTGAGTACACTCTCATTCTGCTGATTTTGCGCGCAGTGGAGGGGTCTGGGTGGGGGAGGTGGGCTATGGGTTTCCCTAGGCCAGGGCGAATTCCGTAGGCAAGGTCCCTCCGTAAGGTAGGTCATGTGGCACCCCACCGCACCTCTGTAGAGTGCCAAGTACACCTAGTCATGCCTCTGTGTCATCCATGTGTGCAGATGTCATCCATAGCCTAGTAGGCCATTTTCCAGGAATTGAACAGTGGAGCCCAAGAGCGCGGCATAGTGCAGGGGGCTTGTGTGTCTGTCGTGTCTGCCAACGGTAGCGGTAATGCATGCACTCAACATGTGTTTCTTCTGTCGCCCCCCCCTTTTTGTGGTCTCCCTGTTCTTGTGTGCATTAGCATCATCAGGCGGAGGAGCAGTGGCACCGGAGCACGAGGGGGCTGCATCCCACATGGCCATGGAGGGCCACACTACGGAATCGGAGTTCACCAGTGGGACAGAGGGCGAGGGGAGCTCCACGGCAGGGACAGGAGCTGAGACCAGTGTCACGGACTCGTCCTCTGATGGGAGCTCCCTTGTGGTGACGGCAACATCTGTGCCCCCCCATCTACAGGTACAGCCGCCACCCCCCCTTCCAGCACCGCCCTCCCAGCAGCCCCTCAGCCTTTGCCCCGTGCCCGCTCACCCTGGAGGGTGGGCATCACCTTCACCCCAGGCACCTCAGGCCCTGCCCCAGTCACCCCTTCTGCCCTCAGTGAGGAGGCCATTGACCCCCTCAGGTCCCTCACTGTTGGGCAGTCTACCATTTTGAATGCCATCCAGGGTGTAGAAAGGCAGTTGCAACAAAGCAATGCATTCCTGGAGGGCATTCATTCTGGTCAGGCGGCCCTTCAGCGAGCTTTTCAGACTCTGGCCTCGGCACTGATGGCAGCCATTGTCCCAGCCTCTAGCCTCCCCCCTCCAACTTCCTCCACCCAGACCCAATCCCCTGTACCCCAGCCTATCCCAAGCACACCTCTAGACCAGCATGCACACACGTCAACACACAAGGGAAGCTCAGGCAAACATAAGCACCACACATCTCACAGGCACTCACGCAAGCATCACACACATGCAGACACGCCAACATCCACTGCCTCCACTGTGTCCCCCTCCTCCTCGTCTCCCTCCTCCCTCCCAGTGAAGTCTACACTCACACCTGCATGCACTACATCTACAGACACTACGTCTCTCTCCAGCCCACCCACCACCACACCCCGCTCACGTGCATTCACCACCCCCATTACCATTCACACGTCCCCTGTGTCCTCTCCCAGTGTGTCTGTGACGCCCCCTCCCAAGATACACAAACACAGGCACACACCCACCCAACAGCCATCCACCTCACGACAGCCTCCAGCGCATGCACCTTCACCCAAAGTCAGCAAACGAACACCTCCTACAACCACAACCTCTTCCTCCACTCCCAAACACCCTCCAGCTACCCGTCCCAGTGTCTCCAATAAACGTTTCCTGTCCAACCTTGACCTCTTTCCCTCACCTCCCCCACCCCGTCCGTCTCCTAGGTTCCGAACTAGCACCTCAGCCACAACATCTCCTGGACCAGTGGTGTCTGTAGTCACTGGAATCTGGAATGCACTGGCCACCAGGGCAGCCAGTGTGGCACGGAGCCACAGTACAGACAGTCTCCCACCTGTGAAGCATCAGAAGTTGGCCAGTGTCCGGCGGGAGAGGGGGAAGACTCCAGCCACCAAAGCCGCTCCCAGGAGTACAGGTGGGAGTGTGGAGTCAGCTGCAACACCTTTCAAGGTGGGGAAGGGGCACAAGAAACTCAGCAAGTCTGGGAAGAGCAGCACGGCGGAGAAGACCGCCATCATCCCCGCTGCCCAGGAGGCCACTGCCAGCACCAGCCCAGCTGCCCGGGAGGCCACCGCCAGCACCAGCCCAGCTGCCCAGGAGGCCAGCACCAGCCCAGCTGCCCAGAAGGCCACCGCCAGCACCAGCCCTGCTGCCCAGGAGGCCACCGCCAGCACCAGCCTAGCTGCCCAGGAGGCCACCACCAGCACCAGCCCTGCTGCCCAGGAGGCCACAGCCGTCATCCCCGCTGGGACAGAGAGGACCGCCAGCACAAGCCCCGCTGGGCTAGAGAGGACCGCCAGCACAAGCCCCACTGGGCTAGAGAGGACTGCCAGCACAAGCCCCGCTGGCCCATGAAGGACCGCCAGCAGCTGAGTCACTGCAAGGGAGACCGCCGTCTCAAGCAACGCTGAACAGGGCACCACCGTCTGAAGCACCGCTGAACAGGGCACCGCCATCTCAAGCACCGCTGAACAGGGCACCGCCATCTCAAGCACCGCTGAACAGGGCACCGGAGTCTCAAGCACCACTGAACAGGGCACCGCCATCTCAAGCACCGCTGAACAGGGCACCGCCATCTCAAGCACCGCTGAACAGGGCACCGCCGTCTCAAGCACCGCTGAACAGGGCACTGGCGTCTCAAGCACCGCTGAACAGGGCACCACCGTCTCAAGCACCGCTGAACAGGCCACCACCGTATGAAGCAACGCTGGGCCATGAGCGCCAAGGGCACTGATGCTACTGAGTCCATCACGGGCAGAATGATGCACTCTGGGCACCATGCCCCCTCCAGAACTAGTGGAGACTGTCATCCACTACCTCTAAGCTTAGCAGGATGAAACACTCTGGGCACCATGCCCCCTCCAGAACCAGTGGAGACTGTTATCCACTACCTCTGTCCTTAGCAGGATGAAGCATTCTGGGCACCATGTCCCCTCCAGAACCAGTGGAGACTGTCATCCACTTGAGAGACTGTGGCGTTGCACTCCCCAGGATATAGCAGTGGGCAACCCACCCACTGTAGAGACTTGAGAGACTGTGGCTTTGCACTCCCCAGGATTGAACAGTGGGCAACCCACCCACTGTATAGACTTGAGAGACTGTGGCTTTGCACTCCCCAGGATGGAACAGTGGACAACCCACCCACTGTAGAGACTTGAGGGACTGTGGCTTTGCACTCCCCAGGATTGAACAGTGGGCATCCCACCCACTGTATAGACTTGAGAGACTGTGGCTTTGCACTGCCCAGGATGGAATAGTTGGCAACCCACCCACTGTAGAGACTTGAGAGACTGTGGCTTTGCACTCCCCAGGATTGAACAGTGGGCAACCCACCCACTGTATAGACTTGAGAGACTGTGGCTTTGCACTCCCCAGGATGGAACAGTGGGCAACCCACCCACTGTAGAGACTTGAGGGACTGTGGCTTTGCACTCCCCAGGATTGAACAGTGGGCAACCCACCCACTGTATAGACTTGAGAGACTGTGGCTTTGCACTCCCCAGGATGGAATAGTGGGCAACCCACCCACTGTAGAGACTTGAGAGACTGTGGCTTTGCACTCCCCAGGATTGAACATTGGGCATGTGACCCACTCGTGGATTTGGCGTCATGCACTCAACCGGCTGAGGTGCCCCCCCTTTCCCTCCCCCTGAGGTGCCTGTTTTCTTGCTATCTGATGCCCCTGCTGTGTTCTCTCCGTCATGGTCGGGGATCTTGTGTGGGCCTCGCCCATACCGTGTGGGCCCAGTGTTCCACTGACTTAATTGGAGCACTACCTGGACTACTATGCTTGGTGTATATTTTGTTAATGGTGTATATATATATTTTTGCCTACTTGATTTTAATAGATTGCAATGGTTACACTCATTTTCTTTTCTCTTTGCATTCTTCCGGGGGGGTTGGGGGTAGTAACTGTGATGTATCAATATGGATTAGTGTGTGTGTTGTGGTGGGTGAGGGTGGGGGTGGGGGTATTGCGTTGCGTGTGTGTGTGTCTGTTTTTTCCCTTCCCCCTCCGCTGTGTCGTAGGTACAGTACTCACCGTGGTCTTCGCCACCGGCGTTCGTGCTCCTGGTAGAGGAGCAGGAAAACTATTGCAGGGAGAATTTGGAGTTCCGGATCCATGGTGTCCTAGTTCCTCGTGGGGTGTGTAGAGGTGAGCGTTTTCCCTTCGGAATCCTGTTTCCACCGTGTTTTTCTCCGCTGTGAATCTGCCCCGGAAAAGGTGACGGATTGGCCGGTTGTGATACTGTGGGCGGTACTTTGTCCTCCGCCCGTCTGTTGGCGGTGACAGCCGCGCTGTTTGTTTGTACCGCCGCGCTTTCCGCCACGGTCGTAATCGCAAAATTTTTACCGCCGGCCTGTTGGCGGTCTTACCGCCGCTTTAACACCGAGCGCAAGGGTTGTAATGACCACCATTGTGTTGTGTGAGGTTTTAGGGGTCTTAGATCATGATTGTGTTAGATGCACATAACTAGATAAGGAGACATTACAGCCATCCACTGACATTTCTTTCCTCATGATTGTTGTAAATGTCAGACAACATGTATGTGCACGACAGCATGAGCTGTGTATATATGTTGTATTAGTGATTTAAGAGTCATGTGAGCAATGTGTATAGTGGCACAGATCTTTTAAACCACATCTGACATTACTAAACTGTTGTGTGGAATGCATATCATGAGTCAATCGGCCCTTCAGGTTGCCACATAAACCACATGTCAAATGGCTGTTGGCTACATTGTGTACTGTCATGCATAGAAGTGATAGCAATGGAGCATCAATTAGGTTCTGTGTGCTCAGTCTGCAGGGACCAGGGTCTGTCAAATGTATCTCCCAGTATGGGACCTAGTCTAGGCTGCAGGAGAGTGACTGTGGCTATGCATCTGTGGCACTGTGTCCAATCCCTGTACACCAGCAGATCCTGTCATGGGGCCAATAGGATGTTCTGGTGGCAAAACCTGCCATGAATGCCTCATTCCTTTGACTAGATTAGGTATGGTTAAAGAGGTAAAACATTAATCTAGTTCATATGAGCATTTAGCATTGTTGTCAATGTGTGTCTTAGACTCATGACATAGCCCTTACTCCCACAGCTCTGTTGGGACATTCACTAAGGTCATATTTAATCTTTATAGGCGTATTGCATAACTGACAGTACCACAGTGAAGACAGTTTGTTGATTCCTGGGAGGCCATAATATGTTACTCAGCAGCTTGATCACACAGCGGAAACTGTACAATGCATGTCTTTGTTGGATACCATCTCTGTAGGATAGACATCCATGTCCAAAGGAGTGTACATACCACAGAAACCCACCCCCTGAAGTGGCACGAGTCTGCATTCTTTATTCCACATATCACAAATGGACAAGGAAGACACTTTCTGTACCCATAATGGCAGCCCCTTGATTGTTACACATGTATAATGTTGACATATGTTCCTGGCAGTTGCCTGAAGGGACTGTATGCAGTGAGTCACTCTCACAGAGTGTGAATGTGTTGGTCCATTCATGCCTAAGGAGGTTACCCTTCAGAAGCCACAAAGGTTTGGAGTGTTTCATTGTGGGTCACATCACAGTACAGGTTGCTAGGGCATGTCCCAGTACTTATTAGCTTGGGTTTCACACTTGGGGAGTATTAATAAATAGAAAAGTCCCGGCTTGGTTTTGTGATTGAAATTGTGCTTAAAAACATTCTGCCCCCCTGTATTTTTCCCTTTAAAAAAGCCTGATTTTAGAGTGTGCGCCCAGCACTATTGCAGTGTTTGTCTCTTAAACAATCTCCCCCTTACCTGGAAAGTAGACTCTGCTAGCTTGGAAGTGTGGATTCAGCCTGTCTGTATCCAAGGAAATTCTGAATAGAGCAGCAGTTGCCTTTCCCCCCTGCCCACAGGGACTGGAGTTCAGTTAACTTGCTCCTTATATAAGTTCCTTTTGGTTGTTGCATATGTTGTTGTGATAGGTTGTTGGGAGATGGTGTTTCATTGGTTGCTAGCTCCAGGGATGCAGTTATGATTGGTGTATAGGGCTGAGATTCTGATTGACTGTTGTTACTAGGGCTGTGATTGGTGGATAGGGCTGAGATTCTGATTGGCTGTTGTTTCTAGGGCTGTGATTGGTGGATAGGGCTGAGATTCTGATTGTCTGTTGGTTCTAGGGCTGTGATTGGTGGATAGGGCTGTGATTCTGATTGGTTGCTGGTTCTAGGGCTGTGATTAGTGGATAGGGCTGGGATTCTGATTGGTTGCTGGTTTTAGGGCTGGGGCTGTGATTGGTGGTCAGGAATAGGGCTATGACTGGTGATTAGGGCTGGGTCTCCCATTAGTTGGCTTAATCAGGGTTTGAAATTGGATTGGCTAGGGTTAGGACTGGCTTCTTATTGGCCAGTAGGGCTATAAAAGGCTAGGATTCAGGGCGTCTCAGCCGGGGCGTCGAGGCAAAGGGCGGAGAGGACAAGGGCAGTTGTCTGTTTGGGCCTGTTCGGGACAGGTAGGGACTAGGGCCAGAAATGCTGCCCAATTCACATCTGACCATGAATGGTGTCAGCCCCTACACATCCCTCAACATGCAAACACATATTCTGCAAAGGCATCCAAACCATGCATCACAAACTGACCACAGACAGATTGCATTGCTCCATCACCCAACACAATACCCTATATACTACACATATACACATACACAACTACGACAGTCAAACACTTTCATTCTCACAGCAAACACTACTCTGTCCACTCCCACTAAGACAACCTGCCACCACCCACACAATACAAAACTACAACATACATTTCTCTCAGTTTCAGTTTCCCAGATACACACTCTCTGCTGATACTAACCAACAACACTATCCGCTGTTCGCTCCACACAGACCACCTGTCATCATAGCAATGCCAAAACCCTGCCTTCGAATACTCTTCCCCTCTCTTCACCAATTACACACAACCATACAATCCCCACATTTCACTCTACCACACATATTACCTCTTCCGGTCATCACAACTAATACTTACTTCCCTGACACACACCCATCACCTCTTACACACCTCATACATTCATCTCCAAAACACATCAACACCCCATCTAACACTCAAATTCCACTTACCAGCACTAACTCACATACAAATCCCTCACCAAAAACAACTACACCAATATCCCCTCTCATTATTCCACAAAAACAATACCGACCACAAACATCAGAACATCAAAGTAACACAAATTTACATTACACTCATCGTCATACCCACTCCCACCCCCAGGACTACACAAAGAATACAAATTCCATCCTATCTCCACCCCTTCCCCCCCACTCTTCACAAACACCTACCACAAGCACCCCAACCCAGCAACTTTCATTCACTCGCCTCTCCTCCATTGCACAATTTAGAGCCTTACATCATGATCCACATGCTCCTCCACCACCCCTAACCCATACTCCATTCACACTAAACAAACGCAAACAAAATAATAAACATGCCACTCATAGCAGCCTCGCATCCCCTTGTCTGTTACATAATAAAACTACCCTACAAAAAACACTACACTCCTCATGGCTCTCTCAGCCACCAAGTCCACCACCCACACACACAGACCCAACAAAATGCCTCCTTAACCTGCTGGAAGAGAAACACTATATTGAAAAGCAAGACTATTGTGAGCCTCAAACAGTTATCACAACTAGCAACACTCCTGCTTCAAGATCACATTACACTACTTACCCTTCTACTAAACAAAACAACACTAACACTAACACACCTTTTATAAACTGCCAGCTCATAAATGCTCGATCACTCTCAAAAAACAAGCATCACATCTACGACCTGCTCACAGACACACAACCTGACTTACTATTCATTACTGAACCCTGATTGGGAGATGACATGCCACCAGTGTTGCACGAAGCCGTTCCTCTGGGCTATCAAACCATCACTCAAAACCGTATAGGCAAGAGAGGAGGTGGACTAGCTATTATATTCAAACAGGCAATGAACCTCAGTAAAACAGACAACATCTCCATACAAGGTTGGGAAGCCCTCCTTACCAGATGCCACCCTACTCCAACTTCCTCCTGTAACTTTCTCCTCCTTTACAGACCTCCACCTAACAACTCCACTTTCCCAGATGCTTTTATTGACACAGTCTCAAACCTTATTACACTATACTCCAATCTATGCATTCCTGGGGATCTAAACATTTGGTTTGACAAACCCAATATGCCACATCCAAAAGCTATCACCACTGGCCTACTCGCATTGAACCTACATCAGATTGTACACAATCCCACACACATCGCTGGTCACATCCTAGATGTCATTTTTGCTAAGCCTAAAATCGTTACTATTCATAGCATCACACCAACCACCTGGTCAGACAACCATATGATAACTTTCCGACATACAACTCCACAAATCAACACACCCCACAACTACTTACATACATACACCTATCGACCATGGAGCAAACTCAATTTGGATCACTTAGAAACACAACTAACAGCAAACACAGATCTAGATACAATTAATTCTGTACCAAAACTTTATGAGTGGCTACAGGAAGCTTTTGATGTCCTAATACCACTCAGAAAAACTAAACACAACAAAAGAAAACCAACACCTTGGAGAAACGCAGAACTTAAAAAGATAAAGCAACAAATCAGAAAGTTGCAGCGGACCTGGCTCAAAACAAACAACAGTCAAGACAAACTGCAGATACACAAACTTAACAGGATATACAAATCATCAATCAAAAAAGCTAAAAAAAGATACTACTCAGACAGAATTCAAAATGCTCAATCTACAACCAAGGAATTTTATAAAATTCTCAATGAATTTCGAAAACGTACATGCATGGAAGGAAGTCATCCCACCACTCAAGATTTCACAAACAAATTGGCAACTCACTACACAACCAAGGCAGACACACTGGACTCCTATTTAAAACAGAAGAAAACCATCAGCACAAACCTCTTTCCTAAAATACCCTTTAAGAATAAACCATCCCAACCTCTACAGTCCTTCAAACAAATATCCCAGGATGAATTTATGGATTTGGTCAAAGCAAGCAGACCTTCTGGTTGCCCCTCTGACCCTTGCCCACCACAAATCTTCAAGAACATCCTGCTATCTACTTCTTCTGCCACACCTGTAAGAAGAATCATCAACAACTCTTTAACTTCAGTAACTTTTCCTGCAGACCTGAAAAAGGCATATATACGACCTTTATTAAAGAAAACAAACCTAGACCCGCAAGACCCCAACAACTACAGACCAATCACAAAGGGACCTTTCCTGGGCAAATTGATAGAAAGAGCAGCATTCGCCCAGATGTCACAATTCATTGAAGACAATTCTATACTTTCAGACTTCCAAACTGTATTCCGCCCAGGAAGAAGCACTGAATCGGCACTCATGGCAATCTGGGACGATCTCAAAAACACAGTCGATCGAAATGGAGTTGCTGCACTACTTCTCTTGGACCTCTCGGCTGCCTTTGATACGGTTGACCATGACACCCTAACTCGAAGGCTCCACGAAGCCGGCATACAAGGGATTGCTCTCGACTGGATGACTTCCTATCTTCAAAAAAGAGCGAATATCATCCACTTGCCCCCCTTCTCGTCCGAACCCTACCTCACAAAAGCAGGGGTCCCCCAAGGGTCAATCATCTCACCTTTGCTTTTCAACATCTACATGATATCTTTACCAGAACTGATCAATGAATTCCATCTCACATGCGACAACTATGCAGATGACACACAAATACTACTTAAATGAGAAGGCCCCAAAAACATTGAAAACTCACAAATCTTCAGTTGCCTCAGAGCCGTTGATCAGTGGATGACCTGGAGCCATCTCAAACTAAATACCTCCAAAACAGAAATACTCATGTGTGGTGACTGGAAAAATTATGACCCTCTGTGCGTCTGGCCTGACGATCTCGGACCACCTCCTCAATTATCCAAGGAAGTTATAAACCTAGGAATCACCATGGATTCCAAGTTAACTATGAATGCCCAAGTAGACAAATTAGCACGCACAAGCTTCATCACCTTAAACACTTTACGACGCATCTTCCCCCACCTCAGTTTTCCACACAAGGTGCAAGCTACTATCTCGCTTGTACTATCCAAACTGGATTATGCCAATAGCCTCTACCGGGGATCATCTCTATCTGTTATGAAAAAACTACAACGTATCCAGAATTCCGCAGCCAGGCTACTACTACATATAAAGCCGCAAGCCCATATCTCCCCTGCCTTGAGAGCACTACACTGGTTACCCGTTGCCAGAAGATGCACTTTCAAGCTGCTTTGTATCACCCACAAAGCTATACATGGAACAGGACCGCTTTTTATCAGAAATAAAATTACCAAATACATCCATCAAAGAACCTCCGCTCAAGATTGGCACCCCGCCTTAGAACACCACCATACAAGAAAAAGACTATAGGTGGGACATCCTTCTCCGTCCAAGCAGCCAAACTATGGAATTCATAACCCCCAACTATAAGAGCCACAGATAACTTTCTTGTCTTCAGAAAACTACTCAAGAGTTGGCTCTTTTCTTCATAACCACCTTTTTCAAACAACTATGAACTGCATATGCCTATGTGGATAAATATTTTTTCAGATTATATGTATATTTCTATTTATTTATAGTTTCTTTGGAAAATATGTATTGCTACTATGTCATAACAATAAAATACACACACACTCTTTAAACCTGTCTGACTAAGTATTTTTTACCCATGATTCTAATTATGTATTGTATGTGCATATGTGTGTGTATTCATGTGTGTGTGTATATATATATATATGTATGTATGTGTATATGTTGTTTTTGTGCTTGGCATGTTCGTAGATCATTGCATGGCTCCTGGGTGGGTTGTTATACTAGATATCTATGAATTCCTGCTCTCATCTTATCACACTTATCCACTCATCACTCTTATGTCATGTCTCTATCAAACTATCCTCCATTCTCACTCTGACTCATCCCAAATCCCTTCTACCACTTTCATCTCCTAAATATCTCTGCCTAAGCTCTTCCCTCCACTTCCACATCTAACTCACCAAACCTCACTCTACCTCGGTGACCTCCCACACAACCCTACTAAATTCTCCTGCATTCATCTCACCCTGCACTATGCTCTCCCTAACCCTTCCACATACTCTTCCCCCTCCGCCCCCCTTTACTCATCCCAAGCCTTTGGGTTGAGTAAATGAAGGATATACTCCCAATTAACACTTCTGGATTTCTTTCCTCCTCCACCCCTCCATTACTCCAGTCAATCTAACTAACAAACTCTCATATCCGCGGCTCAAATTAACTCATAATAATACTAAAACTGTACTCATTATTTAACAATACTAATCCATCACTAATTCTTGTCGGGTTCCGGAGTATCGTGCTACTCATCGAAAAGCGCTTTGACGCCTCGTCAGGGGTAGTAAGCGCTATATAAATACGATTACAATTACAATTACAATTACATGTATGTTACTCAACCTTTTGTGACAAAACTTGTGATTGCAATCTTTTGATTTGTTTTTTGCATCCATACAGGTCGATGACCATCAGAAAAAAGAACTATGGAGAGCCATCACCAAGAAGCATCAGACCCTGGGGGTCCACAGCTGACGGAGCGCCCACTGTCGCAAGAGGTGGGAGGACCTAAGATGCTGGGACTTCAGTATTCATTTCCATTCCAAATGTGTGGCCAATCTGAGCAACATTAGTACTACTTCTATGACTCCATTGGGACAAATATCACTTGGTGAAATGTGCATTGTGGAACTGCTTCCAGTGTGACATGAGCATTTCCATGTCACCTTCTCCAGGCTATTGTACTTCTATCAGAAGCACAACACGATTTTGGAGCATCATTTCTTATTGTTGGATCATTATGTATTTGACAAATAGATGTGTGGATGACCTTGTGTTGGATCTGTGGGAATGCAGTTGGCAATGGCCTACTATTGTATGGCAACAGGTAAGTGAGGTATGTTCCATGAAGCAAAGCATTAAGGGTGATGAGGTCTCCTACTAGTTCAAAGGTTATTGTGATTGCACAACTTCACCCATGCAATTGTAGTTGTCTGAGATCATGATTTTCCTTTGAGCAACTGTTGACAGTTCAGACGGCATGCATGCTTATGGTATGGCACATGTATAGGCCACTTAGGAAGAGTTTGTTGCTGGGGCCTTCTTGACATCATGGTAATGTTTGCTAATCAGAACTGTTGTTCAAGTGTGATCATGGATATGTAAAGACCCTATTTCTCTTTGTATTTGCAGCATCAGCCCAGGGAAGAAAAGGAGACAAGGCACAGCCGAGTGGAGACGCATCTGGCCACGGGACCTCGGGTGAAGACATAACTGACATAGAGGGACCCAGTGGTCCGGAGGGTGAGGGGACTGCCACGGGGGAGACAGGGACATCATCTTCATCATTAGATTCTTCCTCCAGTGGACTCACCCTAGTGGTGGCGGACCCATCAGGGTGTACTCATGTACCATCTTTGTCCACAAGCCCATTCTATCACCACCCTTCCTGTTGGTCTCCACTGAGTTGGCCATGGCTGCTTACCCAAGAGGTTGGGCATCTCCTTTGCTTCAGGCACCTCTGCCCCAGCCCCTTTTACCCCTGCTGCCCTCAGTGAGGAGACTGCTGACCTTCTGATGAGTATCCCTGTGGGTCAAACAGCCATTGTAAATGCCATCCAGGGATTGGTAACCCAACTGCAGCAGACCAATGCATTCCTGGAAGGCATTCCTGGGGCAATGTCTAGCCCACAGAGATCTTTTCAGGCTCTGGCCTTCACATGGACAGCAGCTAGTCAGCCCCCACCTTCCATCCCACCTCCACCTCACTCTTCCCAATCCAAATCCCCCATTCTCCTACCTAACCCAAGCACACAGACTGATGCGTATGCACCCAACTCAACACACAAGAGCAGCACACATAGACACAAGCACTACAAAACACACAGCATGCAAGCAGACAGCAGACACTCACACACACACCCCTACTACCTCCACCGCAACACAAACAACATCAAGTATCCCCACAGGCCCCACCACAACAGTCAGTGACACTCCCACCGTATCAAGTATACCCCCAGACATCACCCCAACAGATGCACAGACATCTACTACTATACAAGTATACCCCCAGACATCACCCCAACAGATGCACAGACATCTACTACTACCAGCATACCTGCAGACACAACTGCAACACACACAGATGCATCCACCACTCCCACATTCCCAGCACCTCCACCTCCCCAAGGCATGCAAACGCCCACACTCACTCATGCAACCAGATACCACCCACACACAAGCATACCTCCCACAAGCAACATCTAAGACATCCACAACTACACAGCAGACATCCATTACCTCGACCTCCAAAGCCCCACCCCCTTCTGTTGACGACCCCATGTTCCGAAGAAACTTTTTTTGTTTGACCTTGACCTTCCCCTGTTTCCTCCACCCCCTGTCTCAAATTCAAGAGGTTCCACCCCACCTCCCAACCCATCGCTTCCACCTGCAAATCCTCCCCTGTCAGACCTTCCCCACAAGTGCTCATACTCCCCCCCCCAGGAAGAAGCCCATCCCTCCTAGGAAGCAGTCCACACCTCCCAAACCCAAATCCATCCATCCCAAATCCAACCCACCCGAAAATGATCCCTGAGGTGCCTGCTTGCCCACTTGATGCCCCTTCCTGTGGCGATTCCCTGGCAATTAGCAGTCAAGTGACAGCACAGTGATGTGCCTGTTCATTTCTAAATTCGCTGGCCAATGACCCTGGACCTTTCAGGTTTGGAGATTAATAAATCCAAACAGTTGCTTTTTGGGTACACATTTGTCCTGCAATTCCTTTTCTATCTGTATGTTGTTCCTTGGTAATTTGTGTTATCTTCCTACAATTCTGTGTGTTTCAGCCTGCTTGCTGATCAATTTTCTGTTGTTGCGGTATTTGACTTTGTGGGCAGTGTTGGTGTCCCCCAAGACAAGTGTATATGTTGACTGTACGGATATGTGAGTGTAAATGCAATTGTGGTGTCTTTGCATTGTGTACTGTTTGGTACGGTAAGTATTTCATCTTGTGTTGTCCAATGTGACCATGTATGGTGTTAGACTTGCCCCCCTGAAATGGATTTTGGATTCATCTAATGTGTGGCAGCTTGAGTTTTGTTCGTGCAGATATGGAGTGTGTTCAATTGTGATACCTTTGTTTGCATTCAACTGTGCATGTGTACATTTAGATGATTGTACCTTGCAGCTAGTTCATATAGATGTATGTCCCATGCAGTTGGGGTTATATGTGCTTTGTTGACATGCACTTCCACATTGTGCAGATAGGCATGTCAATTGGGTCTAGTATTGTTTGTCCCTGGGATACATGTAGGGCTGGTTCCTATGCAAATATTGTTTAAGGGGCATGTAAAAAGTGATATGTGTCCCAGTGCAGCCTCCTTCCCTGAGTGCTCCTGATGCCCCCATCACTATTGTGCAGGTATTGTTTGCATAGTGATCTTTGTGTATTTGTCTCTTTGTCTATTGTGCATTCCATTGTCCTTCCATTGTGTTGCAATGTGGGTGATGTGTGTGTCCAGTTCAGGGCTGTTTAATGGCATTGGTAGTTGTGTTCCATGTTACATCCATGCATTTTTGTGTTTAATGTGAGAGCAGTCCACGGCATGTGAGCAATGTTAGGGTGTGAGTTGTTTTTGTAGCTGTGATGTTGTGTTGCTGGTGTTCTGTGAGACAATATTGTGTACACTTCATTGCCCCTGTGCCTGAGATGAGTAGACATGTGTTTTTGTGTAATGTTGTGGTGCAGTGTGAGTGACCTGCTCAAAGGATGTGTATTGTGACTGAGAAATTGTCCTCATTTGTGTCTGATTCTGACCTGAGACACAATGACACGGGTACTTGGTGCCCATAGCGCGACCCCCATATGATGTGGCTGACGGTGTGATGATCAATTGTTGAGCATAATCACTCAAGTTGTTGTGTGTACTTACAGTTGGTTGAATTCACAGCAGCACTGATTTTGTGCACCTTCAATGATAATCAGCGGAACAGGACATGTGTGATGGGCTTAATGGCTGCACCGGACATGTGAGGCTGTCTACAGGTGAATGTCTCAAGTTATAGTGCCCATTTCTGCCAGCTGAAACATGTGGTTGGGCCACCATGGTCACATTGGAGCTGTGCATCCTCGTAATGTATCTGGAGTAAACACAGAAGCAACCGGCCTGTTTTGTGCAACCTCATGACTGCGGCGATCTGTGCTGCCTGACGGTGCCGGCAGGAACACCACAGTCTTTGCTCCTTAGTACAGAATGACTCATAATATGGCGGTCCGATGGCCAATGCTGCCATGGGCCGTCAAATTCATAACGAGGCCCCTAGTTTTCATAACAAGAGCGTTTTTTTGTTTTGCCAATAACTTTGGTGCTCTTGATGAATCTTCACGAAATATTCAAAACTTACACTTTATTGGGTTCAACTGCTGTCTTGAATGTTTCAGGGTAATCCACCAAGTGGGAGCTGATAAAAAAGGAGGGTCCCAAAGCGCGTTTTATCCAAGCGTTCTCCCATAGGGTATTTAAGCACAACTACAGCATGAACCGCCTAACCGAATTACACCAAATGTAGCAGAAAGCTAGCTTTTGGTTCAGAAAGCATGATTTTTGTGATCTGGTGTAAATTTGCTCAGTGCTTTTAGAAGTATTAAAGGGATAAAAATATAAATATCTAGGGACGCGGACACCTCGTAGATCCAACTTTCCCAGTGCTAATATCTGATTGGTTGCCAACACTTCAACAAGGAAGTGTTGGCAGCCATCTTGGGACTCGGCTTCAGACCGGCCTAATGGGATGGGGTCCCCATGGCTAAAATCGGTCCAGAGAGGGGGGTCATGAGGCCCCCCTCTCCCATTGGATAATGGTAGGCCCTGGGGGGTGGGGACTTTGGGTGAAATTGGTCCAGAGCATGGGGGCCGTGCACTGCCCTCTCCCCTATAGCACATGGTTCTCCCTTTAGATTGCTACGAGTATTCTAATGTGCAAATTGCCTGGAAGCTGCGTCCGCTTGGCCTGCACTGTCCAAAAGTCTTCCCCCTTTTGCCAGGATGAAGTACAGATTCCCAAAGCACCTCCAGTGCATTTCCTATTGGTTTTGACGGCGTCTTCTTGATGCCGAGGAATATGAGGATATCTCCACAAAACAAAGAAAAACTTACTTCATATAGATAAGAGGAAGGACCCTGGTTTGGTTGAGATTTACATCTTTGTAGTTCTGATGGCCTCTTTAAAGGAGGATTCATGTTATCACAGATTTCTAATGAAACAGGAACAATCATGTTAAAAAAATACACACAAGGTCACTGGAGACATTTGTCTTGTGCTAAATTACACAGCCATAGTGTAGAATACATACTGGACATTTACCTAAGTAGGCAGAAAGAATTAACTTGGGTATCTATTTAATGCAAAGCTGTGGACTCTTGTTGGATAAAAGGGTAGGCTAGATTCCTTTGTGAAAGAGTCACTCACACAGCTACTGACATACAGACACAGACACTCACACATCCACTCTCAGGCACACTCTGACACTCACTTAGATACTCATGCACCACTATCAGACCCACTCAGAGACTCACACACACACTCAGAGACCCCTCTGAGATTCACGCACCCACTCACAGACCCACTCAAACTCTCACACATGTACTCATAGACCCACATAGACCCTCTCACACCCACTGTCACGCCCAGATAGATGCTCTCACACTTAGAGACACCCTCTCAAACATATTCTTACTCCCAGAGAGACAACTCCCGCTGAGTTGGGTGGTTAGGGGGGTTTTATGCAAAGTCTGGCTGCAGGCCACACCCACGCCTTCATTTATACTTTTTGGTGTAAAACTGCACTAACGCAGTTTCGCACCAAAACGTTTTGCACCGACTTGCACCATTTTTGAGCACCAGCTGGGCACCATATTCATGTAATGGTGCAAGCCGGTGCAAAGGATGGGCTAGCTTAAAAATATAAATGATATTAGCAGGGTGGGGCTGGCAGTATGGAAGAAGGGGGATTTGCACCAAAAAATGACGTTAGGCAGGTTAGAGTGAAAAAACAAATGACTAACCAGCCTAGTGTCATTTTCGCTGAACCATCCATACCACATAACTCCTGTCTTAGAAAAGACAGGAGTCATGCCCACCACCCCAATGGCCAGCACAAGGGACCAGGGTCCCCTAGGCATGGCCATTGCACCCAGTGCCATGCAGGGGGGCCCATTTCAGGGCCCCCGGTGGCACTTAAAAAAAATACATACCTGTACTAACCTATACTTACCCATCCTCCGCTGTCCCTCTGGTGTGGGTAGGGGTATCCCTGGAGCCTGCGGAGGGCACCTGTGGGCTTATTCGACCATGGAAATAGGCCCACAGGTCCCCTAAGGCCTGCCCTGACCCAGGCATTAAAAAATGGTGCAAAGCAAGTTTTGCACCATTTTTTGACCCCTCCTCCCCTGTGCGTGATTTTTGCATGGGAGGATAAATAAGTCGCTAGGGCCTTAGAGTCTTTTTTTGCCCAGGAATTCCTACCTTGCATCTCATTGACTCAAGGTAGTTTTCCGCAGTCAAAAAATTACTTTAACTCCAATATTTTGCCACTAGACATGTCTAGCGCCAAAATATAAATATGGAGTTAAGTTTGCGAAGTATTTGCATTAAAAAAATGACGCAAATCCGGCACAGAGTATAAATATGCCTCCCAGTGTCCAATCTGCACCACAAAAGGGCAAAGGCCACAGTGTGAGGTCAGCCACAGGGCCTGGTTGCAAGCCAAAGGCTGTGAGCAGAGGAGATTGGAGTACTGTATAGTAATGAAAATTACTTTACGTTAAAAAATAGAATTAAAAAAAACTTTAAAAATCGCTTAAAAAAACAAAGGTTACAGAGACATGCCATGCACAGTGGTGCTTGGATTAATGTACAGTGATGAAAATTACTTTACGTTAGGCAATAGAATTTTTTAAAAACATAGAAATTCACTTAAAAAAACAAAGGTTACAGGACATTATAGTTAGGTTCTGAATTTACTCGCACAAAACCAGAAAAATTCTGCAGTTATAATTCACGGCCTAAGGTAACTATAACTCACACCCCAAGACATGCACTGCTAAGTACCCCATATATTACAGCACTCATGACAGCTTTTAAAACATCAATAAAATATCAAAGAAGCATTAGCATTTAGACTATTGAAGAAAAAACAGTGCATGGTTGGGGCGCAAGTTATAGTTACCTTAGGTCATAACTCATATTTACTTGAAATAACTCTAACTCTAACAGGTATATTTCTATTTTTTATGTTTAAGATGTGAGTCTATCTCTAATGTCCCTATAACCACCCAACCTCATGTGGACGCAGCTCCCTCTCTGTGAGAGCAATGTTTCATCTGTTTCCCTGCCTGTATTGCGCTGGCAGGGAAGCAGAGGAAACCTCCACTCGTAGTGAGCAAGAGCTATTTGACAGCTCTCCCTCACTGCAAGTGGAGTGTTTGCTGTTACTTGGCAGTTGCTGTCAGTTCCTGGCAAGTCACAGCAAACAGTTATGTCATGCGGTAGGCACCCAGAGACATAGCAAGAGCTGGCCCTGAGGGACGGTGGCCCCGATGGCAATCAGTGGCTCCTCAAGGGGTGCCCCCTCCAGTATCAATACCCCCTGGAGTTGGTAGTCCCTTAATGTATATCAAAGGAGGGCACCTGCCGCAAGGGTCTGCCTGTCGATCCCGGACCCTCTGACTTGGTCTGAAAGACTTGCCCAAACCCGGCGGCAGCACCCAATATGGCTACGTTGTCCACAGGTCACCTCCAACAATGTCAGCAATCACAACGGCGGGGCTGGTGACATTTATCCCACCACAGTCCGAACACTCTCCATCGAATCACTGCTCCTCTTGCAAGCTGGCTCAGGCTGAAGAGGGGACTGACCCACTAAAACACCAATATCAATTACGAATGCGCACTCACGTGGGCTATTGTCAGTAGTTAACATGTATTTATGCTCGACTCCAGCAATAGAACTTGACAAATGAGATTTGGCTATACGCCTTCCTCAATGTCAAGATATCAATGACTTCCTGCAGTTTTTAAACTCTCCCAAATACAATTCATTGCATTGTGCTGCAGGACAATGAAAAACAGAAATATTGCAAAACTCAATGGATCTCACAGCAGCGGCCTTCTTTAAACATATTAGAAACCTTTAACTTTCAATGACTTGGTGCACAAGGGTCTGAATTGGTCTATGAGTGGGTGCTTGAGTGTCTGAGTGGGTGTGTGAGTGGGAGAAAGAGATTGAAAGAGAGAAATTGATATTTCTGGACAAATTGAAAAGAAAAATGTATTGTCAATTAAAAAAAATGTGATCACCTTTCAGTATGAAATTTAAACTTTTGAAGTATAAGAGAAATTAAAGTAGGAAAATGAGATGCCTGGATTAGAGCCCTCAATTTTCAGTGTGAGGGTCTGTAAGCTTAACCTATAGGCCATAGGTGGCTCCTTACTGTTATGCTTCCAGACATACCTATGAAAGTCAACACACACATGTGATTCGGAAGAAATGTGAATGTTCCATCACTAGGAAGGGTTAACAGTCAAAACACTGCCAAGTGATACTTGGATTTGAACCTTCTGGCTACTGAGTAATAGCACAAGACCTTGACCATTAGGCTCTGCACCCCTATGTAACTATACCATTCGTACCAGACATCTTGCTAGTCTGAATCTTTGAAGTCATTGTATGGAGAGAGCATTTGAAAAACAGTCTCTCTCCCTCTTCCGTCCCTTTATAGGATGGAAAAGAGAGAGAGAGTGACAGGACCTTGTGGGAGCCTGAAGGCCCCCATTGTCCTTGCCAGTTCCCCATGTCCACTAGGAGCCAGCACTGCTCCCGCAAGCAGGGAGCTGCTTTAAATAGCAGGTCAGAGCAAACAGTTATGTCCCTGGGTGTGCACTATAGGACTAGCAGGAGCTGTCCCAGGGGGGTGGTGGTTCCCAGGCCATCACTGGCTCCTTGAGGGAGGCCACACTGCCCTCCTCCAATGTGTATTGTCTCAGAGAGGAGGTGGTCCCCATGACCTGGTGTCCGAAACATATCCACCTCATTGTTTTATTTTAGCCCCAGGGAGGTGGTGGTCCCTGCGGTTGTGAGGGGGGCCACGCAGCCCCCCACATACAACTAAATCTTTGCCCTGGGAAGGTGGTGGTCCCTGGGGCTCTGGGGGGGGCAGGCAGCCCCCGCATGTCATTACTATTGTGCCCTGGGGAGGTGGCCACCCCGAAGGCTGTGGGGGACTGGGGCCAGCTCCCCACTTGTCATTTCTATTGTGCCCCAGGAAGGTGGCAGTCCCCAGGGCTACAGGGGGACAGTCAGCCCCCCTGCATTTAGTTAAACATTAGCCCTGGGTAGCTAGTGGTCTGTGGGGGGCCATGTGGTGGTTCCTGGGGCTATGGGGGGGGGGGACATGCCGCTCCCTGCATATTATTGAAAGTTAGCCCTGTTGAGATGGCAGTCCCCAAGGTGCAAGGGGGTCCTCAGGACCCCCTACATTGACTAAAGCATTTTGCTCAGGGGAAGTGGTGGCCCCTGGGGCGTGTGCCGGTCGCAAGGCCCCCTGGATGCAATTTAATTATTGCCCTAGAGAGGTGGCAGCCACCAGGGCTTCAGTAAGCCCAGAAAAGGACCCATGTGCCCCCTCCTTATTTTTGGCATGCCCCTGGGACCTGGCTCACCCGGGGGGTAATTAAAAGAAAAGGACAGGAAACCACCCATTAAAAAAAAAAAAAAAAAACTGAAAAATCCACTGATGCAGATCTACAGATTTTTCCAAAGTTTTAAAAACAAATGCTTTTTGTCCCTTGTGGGGCCCTCTGGGACCCCAGCATCAAACTAAGGGCTCAGGTTGTCCCTACTCTGGACCCTTTTTTTCAACTTTTTTCTGGGACTTGGCTCAAGATGGCTGCTAACACTTTCTGCTTTAAGTGTTAGGAGGACAATCGGATATCAGCACCACAACAGTTGGATGTGTAGCAGATCCGTGTCACTATATATCTTTATTTCTTTACACTCTAATTTCTCCAAACCTACTGAAGAGATTTATACCAAATCATAAACAGCATACTTTCTGGACCAAGACCTAGCTTTCTGCCAAGTTTGATATCATTTCGTTCAGTGGTTCGGGGTGCAGCCGTGTTCAGAAATTGGATAAATCCCATTGATGTTAAAAATGTGGAAAAAGTGTTTTGGGACCCCCCCTTATTCTTGGTCCTCACTTGACAGACCATCCTGATACTTTTAATGCAGCATCTGATCCAACCAAAGTATATGTTTTTAAACTTTTGTGAAGATTTACCAAGTGGTGCCCAAGTTATTGGCAAAACAAAAAATGTTGTGTCTATGGAAAAAAATGGTCCTCACTATAACTACATACCGGTAATAACATGTATGGTAATATACACAAGTATATATATATATATATATATATATATACATATATATATAAACCCCCACAATGCACTGCTTATGACCTCAAATGCTACATCATTCATGACATCATCACTGACATCACAGATGAAATCTTAAATTACATCACTGATGACATCACTGATGATATAATCCAGTGACTGTATTTCCTAACTACTAACATTGTCATTAAAGTAGGTATACTACTAATAACTAATACTACTTTTAACATACATTATGTGTGTGACTGTGTAAATGTGTGTATATTTGTCTGGAGGTTGTATGGCTGAATGCTTGGGTGCATGAGTGGATGTATGAGTGAGTGACTGTGTCAGTGCCTGTATAGATGAGTGCATGCATGAGTGACTGTATGGGTGAGTGAGAGGATGCAAGAGTGGCTGTATGAATGAGTAAGTGGGTGCATGAGTGTCTATATGAGTAAGTGAAAGGGTGGATATGTGGGTCTATACGTGTGTGCGTGGGTATGTGGCTGTGTGAGTAGCTGTATGGGTGAATGAGAGGATGTGTGAGTAACTATATTGGCAAATGAGGGGGTATATGAGTGAGTGTGGTCAAGTGCTCAGGTGCATGAGTGATTGTATAAGTGATTGAGTAAATGAATGTCTGTATGGGTGAGTGAGTGAGTGCAAGAGTGGGTGTATGGATTACTGAGAGAGTGTTTTAGTGGCTCAATAGGCGAGTGACTGGATGGATGAGTGGCTGTGTGAGTGAGTGAGAATATGTATGAGTGGTTCTATGGGTAAGTGAGGGCATGAGTAGGTATATGAGTGAGTGATTGTGTGAGTGGCTGCATGGGTGAGTAGCTGGATGCACGAGTGCATATATGAGTGAGTTAGAGGGTGCTTGAGTATTTCTATGAGTGAGTAAGTGGGTAGATGAGTCGGTGTATGGATGAGTGAGAGGCTGCATGAGTAATTGTATGACTGAGTGAGTAAATGAGTGTCTGTATGGGTGAATTAGTACGTGCATGAGTGGGTTCATGGGTTACTGAGAGAGTGTGTTAGTGGCTCAATGGGTGAGTGATTGGGGCATGAGTGGGTGTATGGGTGAGTGAGTGCATGAGTGGCTTATATACATGACACCTGCCTCAAAACAGAGAGAACACTGCAGGGGCATCAGGTCGGAAACAAAAAAACAGGCTCCTACCGGGGAAGGGGGGGCACCTGATCCGGATGATGGTATGACGCCACTGCTCCTCGAGGGGGCTCCATGCCCACTGCTTGAACCTGGGACTGCAAAGCCACAGTCTCTCAAGTGGGTTCACTGCCCACTGCTTGGTCCCGGGGAGTGCAAAGCCACAGTCTCTCAAGTCTCTTAAGTGGGTTCACTGCCCACTGCTTAGTCTTGGGGAGTGCAAAGCCACAGTCTCTCAAGTCTCTCAAGTGGGTTCACTGCTCACTGCTTGGTCCTGGGGAGTTCAAAGCCACAGTCTCTCAAGTCTCTCAAGTGGGTTCACTGTCCACTGCTTGCTCCTGGGGAGTGCAAATACACAGTCTCTCAAGTCTCTCAAGTGGGTTCACTGCCCACCGCTTGCTCCTGGGGAGTGCAAAGCCACAGTCTCTCAAGTGGGTGATTTGCCCACATGCTCTGGGAGGGGCTTTGTGCCCAGAGGGCTTCATCCTGCCAAGGACTGGGTGAGTGGATGCATTTCTCCACTGGTTCTGGAGGGGGTTTTGTGGTCAGTGATGCTGCACCGGGGTTGACATCCTCTCACCTGGTTGTCTTAGCCACATGATGTACCTGGAACAGTAGCACCTGGCTGTTGAGTAGGTGTGTGCCTGCATTTGTGTACTTTGGGAGGAGGGCTCACAGACACACTAGGAGTGGACACAGGGGACGTGTGAATGGTAGTGGGGTGGTGACTGCACATGAGCGGTCTTTAGTGATGGGCGTGCTGGTGATGGAGGCAGTGGCTGATGATGTAGTGCATGCAGGTGTGAGTGGAGATGAGACTGGGAGGGAGGTGGAGGACGTGGAGGAGGGGGACACAGTGGAGGAAGTGGATGTTGATATGTGTGCATGGGTGCCTGTGGGATGTGTGGTGCTTATGTTTTCCTGACCCACTTTTGTGTGTTGATGTGTGTGCATGCTGATCTGATGGTGTGCTTGGGATAGGCTGAGGTAGAGGGTGTAGGGTCTGGGTAGTGGAAGTTGGAAGGGGGAGGCTGGACACAGGGACAATGGCTGCCATCAGTGCTGAGGTCAGAGCCTGAAATGCTCTCTGTTGGGCCGCCACGCCAGAATGAATGCCCTCCAGGTATGCATTTGTTTGCTACAAATGCCTCTTGACACCCAGTATGGCATTCAGAATGTTTGACTGCCCAACAGTGATGGATCTCAGGAGGTCAATAGCCTCCTCACTATAAGCAGCAGGGCTGACTGGGGCAGGGCCTGAGGTGCCTGGGGCGAAGGAGATGCCCAACCTCCTGGGTGAGCGGGCATGGGAAACACGCTGAGAGGCTGCTGGGAGGGTGGTGCTGGCAGGGGGGGTGGCAGCTGTACCCGTTGTTGGAGTGGGCACAGAGGTGTCAGGGAGCTTCCATCAGAGGAGGAGTCGCTGTCGCTGGTATCCCCTCCTGTCCTCGTCGTGGAGCTCCCCTCGCCCTCCATCCCACTGATGGCTTCACCCTCTGTGGATTCACCCTCCAGGGCCATGTGGGATGCAGCTCCCTCCATCGCCGGTGCCTCTGCTCCTCCGCCAGATGATGCTAATGCACACAAGGACAGGGTGACAAAACAAAAAGGGGGGGAAGACACAGAACACACATGGTCAATTCCAGCAACACCACTACCGTTGGCGGACATAATACACAGGGAGCAGCCCTATGCACTAGGAAAGGCACTAGCAGTTAGTAGGAAATTCACCAGGCCATGGGGTACAATGCCTACCACCATTTGCTGCACACCTGGAACCCACAGAAGCCTGCCCAGTTGTGGATGCCCACTAAAATATATGGGGTTGGAGTGCCTCAGAGCCTGCCTGAAAAAGGGACCTACCCTGCCATGTTCGCCTGGCCTAGGGGAACCCACAGCCCACATCCCCCACCCAGACACTTCGTAAAGCGCACAGAGGGCCTCATTCTGACCCTGGCGGACGGCGGAGGCCGTCCGCCAGGGTACCGCCGCTGAATGACCGCACCGCGGTCAAAAGACCGCGGCGGCCATTCAGACATCTCCTCTGGGCCGGCGGGCGCTCTCCAAAAGAGCGCCCGCCGGCCCAGAGGAAATGCCCCTGCAACGAGGACGCCGGCTCAGAATTGAGCCGGCGTAGTTGCAGGGGTGCGACGGGTGCAGTTGCTTAGCAGACACTGAAATACTTTTCGGGGCCCTCTTACGGGGGCCCCTGCCGTGCCCATGCCATTGGCATGGGCACGGCAGGGGCCCCCAGGGGCCCCGCGGCACCCCCTACCGCCATTCTGTTCCTGGCGGGCGAACCGCCAGGAACAGGATGGCGGTAGGGGGTGTCAGAATCCCCCATGGTGGCGCAGCAAGCTGCGCCGCCATGGGGGATTCTAAGGGCAGCGGTAAACCGGCGGGAGACCGCCGGTTTGCCTCTTCTGACCGCGGCCGAACCGCCGCGGTCAGAATGCCCTGCGGGGCACCGCCGGCCTGTCGGCGGTGCTCCTGCCGACCCTGGCCCCGGCGGTCTTAGACCGCCGGGGTCAGAATGACCCCCAGAGTCAGCTTTATGACATTGTACTCACCCATTTGTGGCTGCTGTGATGGCCTCAAGCGCCCGTCCAACTCCGGATAGGCCACCTCCAGGATGCAGAACATCAGGGAGGTCGTGGTGCGACGTGCACCCCTTCCACGTTGGGAGGCCAGCCCCAGCTGGGCCTCCGAGGTCTTCTTGCTCCAGCAGCACAGGTCCTCCCATCTCTTGCAGCAGTGGGTGCTCCGTCTATGATAGACCCCCAGGGTCTGCACTTCCTTTGCGATGGAACGCCAAATACCCTTCTTCTTGTGGGCGCTGACCTAGAGGAAAGGTACAGGAGGAAAAGACATTACTCACCCGTCCGGACTGTCAGACTCATTGCCCACCAGTTCCCACCCATGCCCTGACGCACATTCACTCACCATCCTCACATGCAGCCCTCAGCCCCCCCACATGTATCTTCCATCCACACCACTCCAAACAGGCATTGCCCACGCATCATGCTCATAGTGTACTCACCTGTTTGTCTGGAGGACCATAGAGTAGCGTGTACTGGGGAAGGACCCCATCCACCAGTTTGTCCAACTCCTCCGGGGTGAAGGCAGGGGCCCTTTACCCAGACACTCAAGCCATTGTCACTTCCAGACAGAGGTCACAGCAGCACTTGCAGTGTATGTCCTCTCCTGTTGAAGGTCAGGTATCAATTGAGTGAACAGATAGAATATGGTGGTCACGTCCGCGGCAGTGCGTACTGTCACCGCCGACGTGCATCGCCATTGGCTCCTGGAACCCATAGGGCCCAATGATAACGAATGCTGAATTACGCAGCGGTCATCGACTCCCTACCACGATGCAGCATAACGCCAGCGCAGTTACCTCATTTCCCCTTGTCCCTCCTCACAAGGCAGGCAGCCAAATTTCAGGGGGGCACATGGAATGGCACCTAACTGCGTCACAGCACAATTTGGCACATATACGGACTAACTATGCCACACGCAGATTTACTCACATTACTGCAAACACACTTGTGGAACCTATGTGGTGCATGACCCTCTGCTCACCGTTCTCCTCCATAGGCCACATCCGCTGGGGCAGATGATGAGAATGCGGCATCCTTCGGTGTACAGACCCCTGGTGGACCTGTCGACAATGGAAGACAGACACATCATTATCACCTACAGACTTGATTGTGCCACAATCCAAGACCTGTGCGCCCAATTGAAGCCAGACCTGATGTCAGCTATCCACCATCCCACAGGAATCCCCCCTCTATTGCAGGTCTTGTCAGTACTCCATTTCCTGGCAAGTGGCTCCTTTCAAACTACAGTGGCCATGGCATCAGGGATGTCTCAGCCAATGTTCTCTAACGTGTTGACCAGAATGTTGTCTGCCCTGCTGTAACACATGCGCAGCTACATCGTGTTCCCCCAGGTCGAGGATTTGCCCACAGTGAAGGCTGATTTTTATGCCCTGGGACATATCCCCAACATCATTGGTGCCATTGATGGTACACATGTGGCATTTGTCCTCCCCCGCAGAAATGAACAAGTGTACAGAAATAGAAAAAGCTACCATTTGATGAATGTGCAGATGGTGTGTTGGGCGGACCAGTACATCTCCCATGTGAATGCCAAATATCCTGGTTCTGTGCATGACGGCTACATTTTGAGGCATAGCAGTATCCCTTATGTGATGGGCCAACTCCAGAGGCCTCGTTTGTGGCTAATAGGTGAGCCCAAGGTCCCCACACAGTATGAATAGGTGCCTGGGTATGGGGTAGTCCATAAGGGTTGGTGTGTGTCTAACAATTATCCCTTGACATTTACAGGTGACTCTGGTTACCCCAACCTCTCATGGCTACCGACCCCAGTGAGGAATGCCAGAACAAGGGAAGAGGACCGCTACAATGAGGCACATGGGCGAACTAGGCGTATTATTGAAAGGACGTTCGGCCTCCTGAAGGCCAGATTTCGGTGCTTCCATCTAACAGGTGGCTCCCTATACCACTCACCGAAGAAGATGTGCTAGATGATTGTGGCATGCTGCATGTTGCACAACCTGGCATTGCGATGCCAGGTGCTTTTTCTGCAGGAGGATGAGCCTGGTGATGGTCTTGTGGCAGCGGTGGAGCCTATGGACAGTGACGAAGAAGAGGCAGATGAAGAAGATATTGATAACTGCATGCAATACTTCCAGTGACACACAGGTAAGAGACTGTAACTGCTCCTCACATTTCTGAATACTGTAGGACCTTGTATAAGTCTGCCTCTTAACCTCTGTCTATGGACACTGACAGTTCACTTTGGATTTCAATTTTTCAGATCTGGGTACCTCATTCTGCCTTCTGATATATGTACTGCTTCCCAACAACTGTCATACATTGGTATGAGCAAATGAACATTTACATTGCTATTTGTTCCTGATTTTGTAATAATACATTTGTGAAAGATCAGACTGACTCCAGATTGGTTTGTGATTAAAGGGTGTTTATTTAGAGGCTAATGAGGATAGGGGTATGAGGAAGGGGCTGGGGTGATGGTGGAGAAAGGTCCATAGTAGAGTCCAGTCTCTTGGTATCACAGGTGCATTGTCCAGTGGGGCATAGGAAGAGGAGTAATGGCAGTTCAAGGTGGACAGGGTAACTGAGTGGGACAGAAGGGTGACAATCAGGAGGGTCCTATTTCTTGGCGGGGGTCTTGGCAATGTTCTCTGTCTTCTGCCTCGATCGCAGGGACCATTTGCAGGTGCTTCTCCTTCTGCAGGGGGTGGGTTACTGGTGGCCTAGCACCGGCAGAGGTAGAGGGCTGTTCCTCGATTTGGCTTGTGTCAGGGGCCCTTTGATGTGCCACTGCCTCCCTCATGGTCTTGCCTATGTCAGCCAGCACCCCTGCTATGGTGACCGGGATGGTGTATATGTTGGTGAGGTCCTCCCAGATCCCCATGTATTGTCCCTCTTGCAGCCACTGGGTCTCCTGAAACTTTGCCAGTACTGTGCCCATGGTCTTCTGGGAATGGTGGTATGCTCCCATGATGTTTGATAGTGCCTCGTGGAGGGTCGGTTCCCTGGGCCTGTCCTCCCCTTGTCGCACAGCAGTCCTCCCAGCTTCCTTGTTGTCCTGTGCCTCTGTCCACTGAACTGTGTGCCCACTGCCACTGACCCCAGGTCCTTGATCGTCCTGGGTTAGTGGGTTTGCCTGGGGTCCCTGTAGTGGTGGACACACTGCATGTGTCCTGGGGACAGTGGCATGGGCCCGCTGGGTGGGAGCTGTGGGGTGCTTCTTGAGGGGGTAGGTTCTGTAGTGGCTTGGGACTGTGACAGGGGAACCGACTGATCAGAGGTCCTTGATGGGCCAGGCTGATCATCTTGATCCAGCCATGCAGAGCTGCTGTCATCACTGTGGGCCTCTTCTGTGGGGGACTGGATATGGCTGGCACATCCTGTCCGATAACGTTAGGTAGGGGTCCTGTTGGGGTGTAACTGCATTGTTATTTTATCTGTGTGTGCCATCTTGTGCAATGGGTGTGTTTCGCTCTATTACTGTGATTGCACTATCGCCTTGGCCCTTGTGTGAGTGGTGGTTGTGTGCCCTGGGTGAGTCACCCTATTGGACATGCTTTGGTGATGGGTGTCCATGCATGTCTGTGATGGGTGTCCATATATTGGTGTTGTATGTAGGGCTTGGTTGTGGGAGTGGTGGGTCAAGATGGTGGGGTGTGTGGGAGATGGTGGAGTCATGGGAGTGAGGGTGAGGGTGAGGGTGGGAGTATGTGATAGCATGCAGGTAGGGTGGGGGGATATAATAGTATAGAATTGACTTACCAGAGTCCAGTCCTGTTGCTACTCCTCCGAGGCCCTCAGGATGCATTATCGCCAAGACTTGCTCCTCCCATGTTGTTAGTTGTGGGGGAGGAGGTGGGGTCCACCGCCAGTCCTCTGTACGGCTACCTGGTGTCTTGATGCCACAGAACGTACCTTCCCCCGTAGGTCGTTCCACCTCTTCCTGATGTCATCCCATGTTCTTGAATGCTGTCCCACTGCGTTGACCTTGTCGACAATTCTCTGCCATAGCTCCATCTTCCTTGCAATGGAGGTCTGCTGCACCTGTGATCCAAATAGTTGTGGCTCTACCCGGATGATTTCCTCCACCATGACCCTAAATTCCTCCTCAGAAAACCTGTCTTTGAGGTGCCATGATGTGGTGTGAGTGATGTGTGAGGTGATGGTTGATGTGATGTGTGGGGTGATGTGTTGGGGTGTGTGGTGTGAGGAGTGTGGATGGTGTATGAGTGATGGTGTTGTGTGCCTCTGGAAGCTGGTGTGGTCTTTGCTTTTCTCTCTCTCTGCTTCTTCAAAAAGTTTCGGCGTATGGGGTTGTGGGTAATGTGGGTGTGTGTTTTATAGTGTTGTGAGTGTGGCATGTGTATGTATGTCAGGTGTGTGTATTTTGAATTGTCCAATGTGGTGTAGTTTTGTAAGTGTGTGTGTATTTTAAGCGCTGCAGTGTGTACCGCCAGTGGATTACCACAATTGAATGACAGCCACATTGATTCATGGGCGTATTCCTGTTGGCGTAACGGTGTGTGTTTTGCTATTGCCACTTTATCACTGACCTTTGGTGTGGCAGACTTGTGTGGGTGTCTGTATAGTGGCAGAATTCTCAGTGTGGGTCATAATACCCATTGAGGATTTCTGCTACGGATACGGTATGTTGGCGGCCGTCAGCACGGCGGTAATCGGGATTTACCACCAGGGTTGTAAGGAGGGCCTAAGTGAATGTATAAGTGATGTATGTACAGTTGTATGGGTACTTACATGACAGACTGACTGAGTGTGCATGTCACATAATATATAGGTTAATAACCAGAAAACACACTGGAGACAGCCGATAAAGAATACTGTCAAAAGAATGAAGACCGTTCCATAAGTGTCTGAAAAAAATATATTTCTGCCACTACTAATATCTTCTAAGTTCTGATGAATAAATGTCTCCATAAACTGTTGAAAAGATAGAATATACATCTGTTAGTACCATGATTTGAAGAGATGTGAAAGAAACTAGTATACATTAATTATGCTATGGCAGTATATGACAATTTAATAAAATGTTTCATTTTCCCTCTTTCCTGTTCTCAGTCTTTATATTAGTACCTATAAACAGAGGACTGTATAATCATCATTGAACTGTGGGGATAAACAAGCAATTAGATTGTAGAATGAAACCCCTTCCTCCACAGTAGTTCAATACAAGTAAGTGATATTGTGAATTGCACTCACTACACATTTTACACTATTTAATTAAGCCTCATTTACTACACTAATCAAAAGACCATACCTTAAAAACAGTTTGGTTACTGTTACAGCTGGTACAAAATTCAGAATAAATGTAATCCACACTCAAATTTTCCACATTGTTTTTTAGGCTGAAAGATGTCTTAAACAATGATAATCCACATAGTCAGAAGACAATACATTCATTTTCTTCCAGAAATTCTATGAAAATATTTAATCAACAGTTCATTTTTGGATATGCTTTTTTTGACATCACCCCTTATAGGCTTAATGATGTCTAATACAGTGATGATCCATGTACAGAGAATATCATCTAGTCGTTTTCTTACATAAATTGTGTGAAGATATTTTTATCCACACTTCATTTTTCTATATGTTTTTATTAACATCACCCCTGATAGGTGGAATGATGTCCTAAAGAGTGATGATCGATGTTGAGAGAAAACTGTATCTGTTTTTTAAAACCTTTGAACACTTTTCATCCACAGTGCATTTTTTATATTTGTTTTTGAAGATGTACCCCTGATAGGCTGACTGGTATATTAAGCAGTAATGCTAACCATACACAAAAGACGTAGGCCCTCATTATGACATTGGCAGCAAATCCCATGTACTGCCATGCCGACTGCCACCAACATAACGCCGCTGCGGCGGATAACAGCCAAGCATATTATGACACACACATACCAATCTGTCACTATACAGCCACACACACAAGTCTGCCAGCACAAAGGTCAGTGATAAACTGGCGGTACCCAAACCGTTACGCCAACAGCATTACGACCCACGAATCACCACAGCGAACATTCAATGGTGGTAAACCATTGGCAGTACATACCGCAGCGCTCAAAATACACATACTCAAACAAAACATCACCACATTGGACAATTCAAACTACACATACCTGACACACATAAACACACCACATCCCCACACCACTATAAAACACACTCCCACATTACCCACAACCCTTTACCATTTCAAACAATTGCCAACACAGAGAGAGAGAGAGAGAGAGAGAGAGAGAGAGAGAGCAAGAGCACCCACTCAGAGCCACATAACATCATCACCTATACACCATCCACGCACCTTACATCACACACCCCAAAACATCACCCAATACACCCTCACCCACACCACTCACACTACACCCATGGCACCACAACAATACCCTAGATTCTCAGAGGAGGAGCTAAGGGTCATGGTGGAGGAAATCATCTGGGTAGAGCCACAGCTATTTGGAGCACAGGTGCAGCAGACATCCATTGCTAGGAAGATGGACCTATGGCGGAGAATCGTGGACAGGGTCAACGCCGTGGGACAGCACCCCAGAACAAGGCATGACATCAGGAAGAGGTGGAACGACCTAATGGAGAAGGTGCGTTTCACAGCAGCAAGAAACCAACTAGCTTTACTGAGGACTGGCGGTGGACCTCCACCTCCTCCCCCACAACTAACAACATGGGAGGAGCGAGTCTTGGCAATCATGCATCCTGATTGCCTGGCAGGAGTAGGAGGAGGACTGGACTCTGGTAAGTCAAATCCCTATTACTTTCACCCTCCCTACCTGCATGCCATCACAAACCCCCCACCCTTACCCTCACTACCATCACTCCACTCCATCCAACATACCCCACCATTACAAACAACTCATCCCAATACCAAGCCCTGCATGCAACACCAATGCATGGACATCCCTCACAGACCTGCATGGGCACCTATCACCACTGCATGCACACTGGAGAGAATCACTTAGTCCACCAAATTGTAACTCACACAACAACCATAGAAGCCAACACAACCATGTACATGATGTCACACACAGAAACAATAACACTGCATTTACATCCCCACTGGTCCCCCAGCCAATGCCACCGGAGAAGAGGTGCCAGCAACATCCAGTCTCCTATCCAGAAGAGGCCCACAGTGATGACAGCAGCTCTGCTCACATGGATCTGGATGACCAGCCTGGCCCATTAGGGATCTCCGGACAGTCAGTTACCCAGGCACAGTCACACACCACCACAGATCCTCCCCCCTCAGGAAACACCACCACAGCACCCACCCAGTGGCCCCATACCTCTGTCCACAGGACATGTTAATCAGCAGTGTGTCCACCTCTACAGGGACCCCAGGGCACCCCACAACACAGGATGATCAGGGACCTGGGGTCAGTGGCAGTGGGCACACAGTTCATGGGACAGAGGCACAGGACAACAGGGAAGCTGGGATGACTGCTGTGTGACAGGGGGAGGACAGGCCCAGGGAACCAAATCTCCAGGAGGCACTCACCGCGATCCTGGGAGCATACAAACATTCCCAGGATACGCTGCGCCAGATACTGGACAAGTTGCAGGAGAATTTGTGGCTGCAAGAGGGACAGTACCTGGGGATCAGGGAAGACTTGAAGGACATCAACACCACCCTGGTCTCATTGCAGGGGAGCTGGCAGACATGGCCAACACTATAGGGGATGCAGTGGCACCCCACCCGGCCTCTGCCACTAGCCAAACCGATAGATAGCCCTCCACCTCCACTGCCGCAAGTGGACAGGAGGCCCCGCCATAGCAACAACAGGCCACCAGCACCCCTCCCCCTGCAGAAGGAGAACCAACCCACAAACGTTCCCTGCGATCAAGGCAGAAGCCAGAGACTATTGCAAACACCCGCGCCAGGAAAGGAGACTCTCCTGGTTGTCAACCTTGTGTCCCACTCTGTCACCCTGTCCTCTTTGAACTGCCATTGCTCCCCTTCCTATGCCCCCTTGGACAATGAACCTGTGATACAAATAGACTGGACTCTAACCTGGATTTTCCTCCATCATCCCCCCAGCCCATTGCACATCCTCCTCTACTTCTTAGCACTTAAAGAAACACCCTTTGAAAAAATACAGGTATGGAGTATGTCAAATGATTTAAGTATGTATTTGTTTAAAAAGGTTTAAACACTGAAAGTCAACTGCACAGTAATGTATACATAGGAATGACCTGTAGTTGGCTGCAGTCAACACACCAGGAGTGATAGTGGGGCACACATATCTGCAAAAAGAGGTGCCAAAGGGTACAGTGAGTGGCCATAGAAGTGGGAAAATCAGCCTGCCACAAAACTGTCATTTAAATGTGAAGTTACTCTTTCTTACCTGTGTGTCCTTGGAAGTATTGTCGAATTATTGCACTTCTGTTGTCCTCATCTGTTCACTGTCCACAGGGTCCACTGCTGCCACACGGCCATCTCCAGCCTCATCCTCCTGCAGAAAAGGCACCTGGCGATGTAAGGCAAGGTTGTGCACTATACAGCATGCCACGATGATCTGGCAGACCTTCTTGGGTGAATAATACAGGGATCCACCTGTTAGATGGAGGCAACGAAACCTGGCCTTCAGGAGGCCAAAGGTTCTTTCTATAATTCTTCTTGTTCACCCATGTGCCTCATTGTAATGTTCCTCTGCCCTTGTCCTTGGATTCCTCACAGGGGTCAGTAGCCATGAGAGGTTGGGATAACCAGAGTCACCTGCAAATATCAAGGGACAAATGTTAGCCACACACCAACCCTTAGGGCTCACACCATACCCATACACCAACATCCACTAAGTGGGAACCAGGGCTCACCTATTAGCCACACCCTGTGCCTCTGGAGTTGAGCCATCACATATGGGATGCTGCTATTTCTCAGGATAAAGGCATCATGCACAGACCCAGGATATTTCGCATTGACGTGGGAGATGTTCTGGTCCACCAGGCACACCATCTTCACATTCATGGAGTGAAAGCTCTTTTGATTTCTGAACCCCTGTTCATTCCGCCGGGGGGGAACAAAAGCAATATGTGTACCATCAATTGCCCCAATAATGTTGGGGATATGTCCCATTGCATAGAAATTAGCTTTCACTGTGGCCAAATCCTCCACCTGGGGGAAAATGATGTAGCTGCACATGTGTTTAATCAGGGCAGACAACCCTCTGGTCAGCACTATTGAGAACATTGGCTGTGACATTCCAGCTGCCAAGCACACTGTCACTTGGAAGGAGCCAGTTGCCAGGAAATGGAGCACAGATAGCACTTGCAATCAATCAATCATTTGTAGAGTACGCTACTCACCCGCTAGGGTCTCAAGACGCTGAAAGGGTGGGGGGGCGCAGGAAGTGCTACTGCTCGAACAGCCAGGTCTTGAGGCATTTCTTGAAGGTCAGCAGGTCCTGGGTCTGTTGTAGGTAGACGGGGAGTGAGTTCCAGGCCTTGGCGACGAGGTGGGAGAAAAATCTGCCTCCAGCTGAAGTTCGGTGGATGCGAGGGACGGTGGCGAGGGCGAGGTTGTCGGTTGGGAGTGTGGAAGGTGAGTCACTCTTTGAGGTAGGCAGGGCCAGCATTGTGGAGTGTTTTGTGAGCGTGGATGAGGAGTTTAAAGGTGATCCTCTTGTTGACAGGAGCCAGTGTAGGTCTCTTAGGTGGGCTGAGATGTGGTTGCGGTGTGGGATGTCAAGGATGAGGCATGCGTTGTAGTTTTTTCTGGAGCTTGGCCATGGTTCCGGCATAGATAGCGTTGGCGTAGTCCAGTCTGCTGCTGACAAGGGTGTGATTGACCGTCCTTCTGGTTTCAATGGGTATATCCATCTGAAGATCTTGCGGAGCATGCAGAGGGTGTTGAAGCAGGAAGATGAGATTGCGTTGACTTGCTGGGTCATGGTGAGCACTGAGTCTAGGACGAAACCTATGTTGCGTTTGTGGTTAGTGGGCGTTGGTGCAGTTCCCAGGGTGGCTGGCCACCAGGAGTCATCCCATGCGGAGCGGTTGGAGCCGAGGATGAGGATCTCCGTCTTGTCTGAGTTCAGTTTTAGGCGGCTCCTCTCCATCCAATTGGTGATGGCCTTTATTCCGTTGTGGAGGTTGGTTTTGGCGGTGGCGGGGTCCTTGGTGAGTGAAAGGATCAGCTGGGTGTCGTCGGCGTAGGAGATGATGTTGAGTTTGTGGGATCGGATGATGTTGGCCAGCGGTGCCATGAAGATGTTAAAAAGGGTTGGGCTGTGTGAGGATCCTTGGGGAACGCTGCAGACGTTATTGGTGGCTTTAGAAAGTAAAGGAGAGAGGCGGACTCTCTGGGTTCTGCCGGAGAGGAAGGATGTGAGCCAGTCCAGGGCTTTGTGGTGGATCCCTGTGTCGTGGAGGCGTGTGCGAAGGGTGTGGTGACAGACAGTGTTGAAGGCAGCTGAGAGGTCTAGGAGGATGAGGGCTGCAGTTTCACCTTTGTCGAGCATGGTCCTGATGTTGTCGGTTGCGGCCATGAGGGCGGTCTCGGTGCTGTGGTTCCTATGGAATCAGGATTGAAAGGTGTCCAGCGTGTTGTTGTCTTCCAGGAAGCGGGTCAGTTGGCCGTTGACGATCTTGTCGATGACCTTCGCCGGGAAGGGGAGGAGGGAGATGGGCAGGTAGTTCTTGAGATCACCTGGGTCCGCTTTAGGTTTCTTTAGCAGGGCATTGATTTCGGCGTGCTTCCAGCTCTCCGGGAAGGTGGCGGTCTCAAAGGAGCTGTTGATGATCATACAGAGTTGGGGAGCGATGAGGGGGCTTGCTTTGTTGAAGACATGGTGGGGGCAAGGGTCCGAGGGTGATCCAGAGTGGATGGTGCTCATGGTTTTGATGGTGTCCTCGTCATTAATGTGGGTCCAGGAGCGAAGGAGGTTGGTGTGGCTGGGTGCTTTGGGGTTTGTGGTGTCTGTGGTGGTTGTGGGGGTTGAGGTGTTGAAGCTGTCATGGATGTCCGTGATCTTGCGATGGAAGAAGGTGGAGAGGGAGTCGCAGAGGTCTTGCAAAGGAGGGGGGTCAAAGCAGCAGGACCTGGAGTTGGCGAGTTCCGTGACGATGTTGAAGAGCTCTTTGCTGTTGTGCACGTTGTTGTCGATGCGGTCCTTGTAGAAGGATCTCTTGTTGGTCCGGATGAGCTGGTGGTACTTGCGGATGGCTATCTTGAGGGCGGTGTGGTTGCTCTCTGTTTGATCGTGGCACCACTTCTTCTCGATTCTTCAGCACTCCCCCTTGGATGCCTGAAGGTCGGCAGTGAACCAGATGGCCTTAGTGCTGGTGCGGTTGTTGGAGGGTTTCCTGATTGGGGCGAGGGTGTTGGCGCAGTCCTCTTTCCATTGTCTGAGGTTGAGGGCGGCTGTGTTGGGGTCAGTGGTGATGGGTGGCGGGGCACGGCTGACGGTGGAGAACAGCTGGTCCTCAGTGATCTTGTTCCAGCTGATGGATCTGTGAATATGGAAATGTAGGTGTTCGGCGGCGTCAAGGGTGTCATCGGTGTGGTTTGAGATTTTGACAGTGTTCTTGTGGACTATGGCGATCCCTCCTCCCAGTCTGTTGGTGCGGTCTCTGTGGGTTATCTAATAGCCTTCAGGGATGGCTAGGGCGATGTTGGGTACCGAGGAGGGGTTCATCCAAGTTTCGGTGAGGAAGGCGGCGTCCGGGGATGATGAGGTGAGTAGGTCCCAGAGTTCAACAGCGTGCTTGTGGATGGAGCGGGTGTTGAGGAGGATGCAGCTGAGTTGGTTGCATTTGGTGATATTTGGCGGCTTGGGGGCAGGTGAAGCTGCAGTTCTGGCAGGAGAAGGGTCCGTCGGTGAGCTTCGGGGTGGCTTGGACGCAGGTGGCAGACCGGCCGGTGTTGAGGGCGTGGAGGTCTTTGGCATTGTAGCAGCATCGGGCGGTGTGGGGAGTACGGGGGCCAGGGAGTCTGGCGCTGGGCGCGGTCCAGGTGCAGACGGGCGCAGGCGGGCTTGCCTCTGGCACGCCTTCAGCGCTCCAGCAGCGCGCCCACATGGCCACCTTTAAAAAGGGGAGGTGGGAAGGAGGAGCAGCTGGGAGGCGGGAGCGATGGGCAAATGGGGGTGTGAGGGGGCAGGGTCCCAGGGGACGCATCGGCGGGAAAGGGCATGCAGGGAGCATGGCTTCAAAGAAGCCGAAAAACGGGCAGAAAGAGGAGAAAAGACAAAAAGGCTAACAGAAAAGGAAAAAGAGGCTGAAAAAACTGAGATAAAGCAGTAAAAAAAGGCACAAAAGAAAAGAGAGTTACAAGACAGACTCACAATACTTACGGCAACCACTAGACACAAGGGATGAGGCGCAGACGGGTGCCTGTGGGTGGTGAAGGGCCTCAAACTCACAGCAGCAGCAAGGGTGGGGTAGAGCACATGGACGCAGTCAGGAGGAGCTGCGCGGTGTGGGGAGTGAAACCTGACCTTAAATCAGGCCAGGGGTCACTCTTTGCACTGCGCAGCAGCAGCCATTAAGAAGGGGAGGTTGGAGGGAGGAGCAGCTGGGGGGCGGGAGCAGTGGACGAATGGGGGAGCGAGGGGGGCAGGGCTGCAGGGGACGCAGCGGCGGGAAAGGGCGAGCAGGGAGAATGGCTTCAGAGAAGCCAAAAAATTGACAGAAAGAGGAGAAAAGGCAAAAAGGCTAACAGAAAAGGAAAAAGAGGCTGAAAAAACGGAGATAAAGCAGTGAAAAAAGGTACAAAAGAAAAGACAGTTACAAGACAGACACACAATACTTACGGCAACCACTAGATACCAGGGATGAGGCACAGGCGGGTGCCTGCGGGTTGTGGAGGGCATCGAACTCGCAGCAGCAGCGAGGGCGGGATAGAGGGCATGGACGCAGTCAGGAGGAGCTGTGTGGCATGGTGGAATGAAACCTGACCTTAAATCAGGTCAGGGGTCACTCTTTGCACCGCGCAGCGGGTGCCATTAAGAAGGGGAGGTGGGAGAGAGGAGCAGTAGGGAGGTGGGAGCAGTGGGTGAATGGGGATACAAGGGGGCGGGGCCACAGGGGACCCAGCGGCGGGAAAGGGCGAGCAGGGAGAGGAGAAAAGGAAAAAAGGCTAACAGAAATGGAAAAGATGCTGAAAAAGCAGAGATAAAGCAGTAAAAAAGAGTTACAAGACAGACACACAATACTTATGGCAACCACTAGACACCAGGGATGAGGAGCAGGCGGTTGCCTGCAGATGGTGGAGGGCCTCGAACTCAAGCAGCAGCGAGGGCGGGGTAGAGGGCACAGATGCAGTAAGGAGGAGCTGCACGGCGTGGGGAGTGAAACCTGACCTTATATCAGGTCAGGGGTGCACAAGAGGGGGGATCCCGGAGGGGTGACATATAGAAGAGATTAGGTCAGGCTCTAATTGGGCACACAGCTCTGTGATGTGGCCTTGTCCAGTCTATAGGTGAGGATAATGTGCCTGTCCTCGATTGTTGCTAAGTCCACCATGGGTCTGTACACGGGGGATGTTTTCATCTCCTATTCATCCGCAGCAGTTGAAATCTATGGGTCAAAATGGTGGGCAGCTGGTCAGTATCTCTATTTTCCAAACACTACATTTCACTGCATGTTGTGATTGTAACAGTAGTTTTATTAGAGATGCCTAATGGTGCATATGTGTACTGTGATGCAGTTAGGAGCCATGGCCTGCATCCCTCCCATGAAATGGCGTCCGCCTGTCTTGTTTGGAGGGACAGGTGGAAATGAGGTAATTCCGCTGACGTGCGCCGTTGTGGGAGGCGGTCATAAACTGCTGTGCAACTCCTCATTAGTTAACATTGGGCCCTAAGGGGTACAATGGCCAATGGTGATGTACGCCGGCGGTGACAGTATGCACCACCGTGCACGTCACCGCCATTTTCTATCTGTTCACTCACTTGCTACCTGACCTTCAACAGGAGAGGTCCTGCACTGCATGTGCTGCTGTGACCTGTGTCTGGAACAGACCATGGCTCGTGTCACTGGGGAAAGGGCCCCTCCCTTCACCTCGGCAGAGTTGGAGAGAATGGTGGATGGGATCCTTCCCCTGTACCGAATGCTGTATGGGCCTCCAGACCAACAGGTGAGTATACCGTGAGTATGATGCACGGGGCATGAATGCATGTGCTGTGTGTGAAGGCCTCGTGTGGGGGGAGGGGTGGGTGGACCCTGGGCAGCATGCAGCATGTATGATTGGTAATGTCTGTGCTAATGGGAATGGGAAGGGGCATGGTGGGCCATGAGTGTAACAGGCAGAACGGTCGGACTAATCCCTTTTCCTGTGTCCATTTCCCTGCAGGTCAGCACCCATAAAAAAAAAGGTATATGGGGTGCCATCACCAAGGACGTGCGGACCCTGAGTGTCTATAGCAGGCAGAGCACCTACTGTCGCAAACTGTGGGAGGACCTGAGACGCTGGGCATGGAAGACAATGGAGGCCCAGCTGGGGATGGCCTCCCAATAAGAAAGGGGTGACCTTCGAACCCTGACGGCCCGCATACTGGCGGTGGCCTATCCAGAACTGGATGGGTGGTTGGGGGCACAACAGCAGTCACAAGGGGTGAGTACAGTGCCCCAATATACAACTTGCGCCTGGTGGGTTGTTATCTGGGTGGGGGATGTGGACCTGTGGGTGCACCTAGTCCAGGCCTGACACTGTAGAGTAGGTCTCATGTTGGGCAGGGTTCTGATGTAAAATACCTCCAACCAAGCTAGTAGGCATCCACTTCTGGGCAGGGGACTGTGGGTCTCAGATATGCTGGAATTGGCGTTCAGGGTCCCTATCCATGGCCTGGTGACTGGTAGTGCATTGCCTAGTGTGCAGGGCTGTTCCATGTGTGTGTGTGTGTTGTGTACACCAACGGTGGTGTTGTTGGCACCATTGACCAAGTGTATCCTTTGTCTCTTCCCCCCCTTTTTGTTTTGTCTCCCTGTCCTTATGTGCATTAGCAACATCTGGTGGAGGAGCAGAGGCACCGGCGATAGAGGGAGCTGCATCCCACAGGACCCAGGACGCTAAATCCACTGATAGTGAGGGCACCAGTGGGACGGGGGTGAGGGGAGCACCATTGCGGAGACAGGAGTGGACCGTTCGGACACGGAATCCTCCTCTGTTGGAGGGTCCCTGGTGGTGGCGGACACCTCTGTGCCCACCCTAGCTACAGGTACAGCTGCCACCCCCGTACCAGCACTGCCCTCCCAGCAGCCCCTCAGCGAGTTTCCCGTGCCTGCTCACCCAGGAGAGTGGGTATCTCCTTCACCCCAGGCACCTCAGGCCCTGCCCCAGTTAGCCCTGCTGCCCTGAGTGAGGAGGCTATTGACTTCCTGCGATCCATCTCTGTTGGGCAGTCAACCATTCTGAATGCCATCCAGGGGCTGGCAGCCCAAATGCAACAGACAAATGCATTCACACTGGCATGATGGCCCAACATAGATCAATCCAGGCTCTGGCTTCCTCTCTGATGGCAGCCATTGTCCCTGTTTCCAGCCTCCCCCCTCCACCTTCCTCTACCCAATCCCATTCCCCTCAACGCCAACCTATCCCAAGCACACAGTCAGACGAGCATGCACCGAGGACTATACACAAGAGTGGACATGGCAAACACAAGCACCACACTTCATCACACAGGCCCTCACACAAACACCTTCCCGATGCAGACATACCAACATCCACTGTCTCCACTGTGGCCCCCTCCTCCTCATCTTCCACCTCCCTCCCAGTTGCGTCTATACTCACACCTGCATGCACTACATCCTCATCCACTACCCCATCACCAGCACACCTAACAGCACATGCCCCTTACTGGCAGTTACCACCCTCACTTCCATGCACACGTCCCCTGTGTCCTCTCCCACTGTGTCTGTGCCCCCTCCTCCCAATGTACACAAACTCAAGCACTCAGACACCCAACAGCCACCCACCTCACAACAGCATCCATCCCATGCACCTGTACCCAAACACAGGAGACTGACACCTCCTAGAACCACTCCCTCTACCTCCACTCCCAAACCATCTCCCTCTTCCCGCCCCAATGTCCTTAAGAAGCTTTTCCTCACCAACATTGACCCTTTCCGTAGCCTTCCCTCCGTTCCTCATGTCAGGCCAGGGTGGTCAAAACCCAAGCAAGCACCTCAGCCACCCAGTCCAGGGGCACAATAGTGTCAACAGCTACACCAGGTGGGAGAGGATCCCAGGCACCAGGCAGCCACACTGATAGGATGCCTGCATCAAGTGCTGCAAGGAAAGCTAAGGATGCACCCCCAGCTGCAAAAAGGAAGGGAAAGGAGGCACCCCCAGCTGCTGCAGGGAAGGGCAAGGAGAAACCCCAGCTGGTAAAAGGAAGGGCAGGGAGCAATCCCCGACTGCTGAGAGGAAGGGCAAGGAGCAGTCCCCAGCTGCTGCCAAAAGGAGGAAGTAGCACTCCCCAGCTGCTGGCAGGAAGGGCAAGGGGCCTGCACCAGCAGACAAAAAGGACAAGAGGCCTGGTGCTGGGACTCAATTGGAACCCCCACCATCAACCATGGTGGTTCAGCCGTCCGAGGTTGCAGGGGATGGGCTGGAGCCTCTCCCCACCACTATCAGCACTGCCACCAGCACCACTGCCAGCACCACCACTAGCACCACTGCCAGCAGCAGCAGCCCCAGTGGGCAGCCGTCCGAGGCTGCAAGGGAAGGGCTGGAGCCTACTCCCACCACTGCCAGCACCACCTCCAGCACCACTGCCAGCAGAAGCAGCCCCAGTGGGCAGCCGTCCGAGGCTGCAGGGGAAGGGCTTGAACCTACCCCCACCACTGCCAGCACCGCCACCAACACCATTGCCAGCAGCAGCATCCCCAGTGGGCAGCTGTCCGAGGCTGCAGGGGAAGGACTGGCGCATACCCCCACCACTGCCAGCACCGCCACCAGCACCACTGCCAGCAGCAGCAGCCCCAGTGGGAAGCCGTCCGAGGCCGCAGGGGAGGGGCTGAGCCTAAACCCACCACTGTCAGCACCGCCACCAGCACCTCCACCAGAACTGCCACCAGCACCGCCACCAGCACCACTGCCAGCAGCAGCAACTCCAGTGGGAAGCCATCTGAGGTTGCAGGGGAAGGGCTATAGCCTACCCCCACCACTGACAGCACTGCCACCAGCACCGCCACTGGCACCACTGAGCAGCCATCACCACCGGCGGACAGTGTGTAGTCCTGCTTCCATGGGCTGTAGTGCAGCCTGGCCCCAGCAGATCCTTTGGGTCTGACACCCAGGTGAGAGGCTGTGACCTTGCACTCCCCAAGATCTGCATCACAGGGCATGTTGCCCCCTCCAGAAAAAGTGGAAGAAGCCATTCACTCACCACATCCTTCCCAGGATGAAGCTCACTGGGCACAATGCTCCCTCCAAAGCCAGTGGAGAAGCCATCCACTCACCCCATCCTCCCCAGGATGAAGCTCACTGGGCCCCTCCAGAACCAGTGGGCAAATCACCCACTTGAGAGACTGGCCTTGCACTCCCCAAGACCAAGCAGTGGGCAAGTCACCCATTTTAGAAAGTGTGGCCCTTCACTCCCCAGGACAAAGCACAGAGCATGTTGCCCCTCCAGGACCAGTGGCATTGTACCATCTTCCTGTTGAGGTGCCCCCCCATTCCCTGTCCCCCTGAGGGGCCTGTCTATTTTCGACCTGATGCACTTGCAGTGTTCTCTCTGTGTTGTTGCAGGAGTGAGGTTGGACCTTGGACTTTGTGATGTGGTCCTGTGGCCCACGGACATTGAGCACTGGGCAGTGTTCCTTGCATTGTAAATATGTATATACTTTTTGATTTGGATGCACGTATTTCACCTATATTTATCTTATTACAGCCTTTTTACACTATAGTAGTTGTCCTTGCATTATTCCTGAGGGATACGGGGTACTGGTTGTGTGTGTGGTGTTGGGGGTGGCAGTGTTGCGTGTGTGTGTCAATCTCTTTTTTCTCCCCCCTCCCCTGTGTGCTAGGCGGCAGTACTCACCGTGGTCATCTTCGCCGGCATTGGTGTTTGTAATGGAGCAGAAGGTAGAAGAGCATTGGAAAGACATGCAGATTGGGCTCCATGGCGGCGTGGTTCTTCCCTAAGTGTCTAGAGGTGAGTCGTTTCCCTTCTTTGCAGTGTTTCTGCCAGGCTTTTGATATCGTTGAAACTGCCCCCGAAAAGGTGGCGGATAGGTCTGTCATATTACTTTGGGTGGTACATTCTCTTCCGCCTGGCTGTTGGCGGTTACCGCCATGGTGCCTGTTGATTTTGCCCTGGAGGTCGGTGTGTTAAAATGGCTGTCTGTCTGAGCGGTTTCCGTCTTGGTCATAATTTCAGATTTCTTACTGCCGGCCTGTTGGCGGTATTACCGCCGCTTTATCACCAACCGCCAGGGTTGTAATGAGGGCCTTAATCTTATCCTTTTTTCCTCAAATCCTTCTTAGAACTTTGGCTGAAGAAATAATAGGTAAGAATTGGGAATTTTGGAAGGTAGTTTTTGTTTAAATTACATACTGCTGTCTATGGACTCCGTCCATCCAGTTTGAGTCTTTAAATATTCATTAAGTCCAGATGTCACATCAAGGCCTCTATAAAAGATAATAGCCAAATTAAAGTATGTTCTCCCAGAAATAGATATTTGTCCTGCTTTAAAGTTTCTAATCTTAGTGTCCAATTTAGATCCATCTGCTCTGCATCATTGAAACATTGCTATAATGTATTTACACTTCTCTGTATGAGCAATGTAGATGATACATTTGATTTACAAGTTGGACAGGTCATGTTTTGATCACTCTTTTTTATTACTTTATTAAAAGACACAATTTTGCACTCTGGATCGGAAGAGGCCTACCAATTTGTGCAGTCACTCCCACCAGTCTGACATCACGCTTTTCCGGTGTTTCTAGGACATGACATGACGCTGTGAGGCTGCAGGAGAAGGGGAATGAGAAAGGAGCAAGGAGCAAGGCGCAATACCGTGGCGCCTCACCAGTATCCTGTAACCTGGCACCCTGCCTCATTGAGTTCGCTTTAGCTATCAAACGGCCACAGCCATGACCCAAAATCCAAATCCAAACCCAATCCGATCCGACCGGGGAGGAGGTGAGAGAGGTTGTGGGACGCCATTCAATGCCATTTGAAGGAGGGAAAGCTGAGAGTGGGTAAGCTGCCCTGTTTCTCCGCTGCCCTGCCTGCCCTCCCCCTACTTTCATAGTGCTGTGCCTCTGTAGCTTGGTTTGGGGCCTGCTGAGGGGCTCCTGAGGGGCTGGCATCTGGCTTAGGGGTTAATAGAACTGGAGGCCCAGAGTAGAATGCCTGGAGGTGTCTGAGAATGCAAGGCTGCCCAGGGGCCAACCATTTATCCAACTGAACATTGAGAGTCGGCTAGCGAGGTTCTGGAGAGCATAATTTGGAGCTGGTCGAAACCAAGAGCTGATTGCTGGCTCAGAGCCTCAGGCGGCAGTGCACGGCAGAAGTGGCCGGTGTTAGGTTGGTGCTGCTTGCTGTGTGTGTCCCATTGGTCTGTCCGCTGCTAACCTGCTATAGAGACAATCTCAGGCGTTACTGAGTAAAAGTAATACCCCGACCTCCCAGGATGTATGGGACAAGGGGGAGATAAAGAATCGCAGGCACAAAAACACGACATAGGACAGCTGCGAACAGTCCAGGCTTCTGGGATCCCAAGGAGGAGGAGGGGTCAGAGGTGAATGGTGGAAATGTGACAACAATTCCAGCGCTTGCAGAATGAACAGAGCCCAATACGTGGGGCCCCACACCCGGAAGCAGTGCAAACCAGACAATGGTGAGACCGGGAAGACTAGGCTGACCTCTTGTTTCCCAAGCGTTCCCATCACTGGCATTCCAGGAGATGTCAACACGTTTACTGAAGAAGAGCAGGGCAAAGCGGATAGCACTGAGATCATAAAAGCATCAGAGAGAGAAACAGAGGGAAGAGTCACAAGCCAGGGCGACTCCATAAGTACAACAAGGAGACATGTACGGGAAACAAAGGTATGACCGGAACAGGAAAAAATCAAGGACCCCAGGAACCATGACAAGGCATCGTACATTCAGGGCCCAAAGGTCTCTTCTTCCCTAAATGATAAGCAGATACTCTAGGCCAATACTATAACAAGTTACTACAACTATCTTAACTTGAACGCTGAACAGAAACATATGTTGCATTCCATGTTACATGTCGTCTCGGAGCAAGCACAGGAAGACAGTGGAGCTGTCAAATCGGAGAAGGTCGAAATAGTAGCTCAGCAGCTATCACCAAAACCACAGTGCAGTTACCCAAGCAAGGGCCTCCTCCTTGTGAGAGAGTATCCTCTCCGCTACCACAGGGTGAACAATCTTCTGAGGGGAGAACTTCAGGGGAAGGAATGAAGAGCCAGGGGCATACCCGTGAGTCTCTTCATGATTGTATGGGGCCACAATACCCACAAGGAACCCAAGAACTCGAGATTTTACCCCAGACAGTTCAAATGACCCAAACAAAACCAGAAAGTATCCATCTAGAGATGACTAAGGGCCAGATGTATCAAGGAGGCCTTTTGCGAGTCGGAATAGCGATTTTTAAGAAATTTCTGATTCGCAAAATGCAATGTATCACATTTGCGAATCGGTAATAGCGATTTCTTAAAAATCGCAAATGCTATTACCGAATCGCAAATTGAGATACCGGCCCCATTCGCACCTATGGGCCTGTAGGCCTATATCTGAGAATGTTTTGCCATTTCCAAAATTGCGATTTCTTAACCAGAAATCGCAATTTTGGAAATGCAAAACCCCAAGGTGCTGGGGGCCTAAGGCCCCCTCTGCTACACCCCAAAATATTTTTTGCAACATGTAAGGTGCATACATGCCAAAAGGGCATGTGTGCTTTACATGTAAATTTTAAAAATGCATTTTAAATGCATTTTTTAAGTTTGCACACGGTTACCACCTGGTTCAACCTGGTGGTAAATAGCGATTCCTAAATGCCCAAATCACATTGCACCTTATTTGCGATTTCTTATTTAGAGAGTCGCAATTTGCGACTCTCTAAACAGGGTCGCAATTTTAAGGAATAGCTATTTTAGCGATTCCTTAAAATTGCGTTCAGAATGTCTTTCATACATTCTGAAATGGCTTTTTGCATTCGCAAATGGGCATTCGCACCGTTTGCGAATGCAAAAATCTTTCATACATCTGGCCCTAAATCCCATAAAGTAGACGAGAAGGGATCTAAGTCAGCCCACCTACTAAATATACAATTTGTAAGACCAACTCAGACTCATTCTTCACCCACATCCAGAAGTGGAATGGATAATTTAGAAATGGACAGACAAGACAGACTGGACAGACTGAATCCAAGATCAACCAGCCTGGTCTTCTGCTCACTTGATAACCTCTCCTTTGGTAAATCGATCTGTAATATCGACCTCCAACTGGACAGTGTAACATCTGATGACCTGAACTTCCTGGACATAAATACACTAAGGAGCAACAAGGCTAAGGTGGGAGAAAAACTGAAGGCCATCTTAACCACGGACAAGATAAGCAATTCCAAAAGGCACAAAGCTCAAAGGAGTACAAAAAAGATCTCCCACTTGACCAACTAATACTCAGTATAATGAAGACTATGGCCCTCACTACAACCCAGTCAGTCGGTGATAAAGTGGTGGTAATACCGCCAACAGGCTGGCAGTAATTACAGCCATATTATGACCATGGAGGTGAGGACTCAGATAGACAGCCACTTTACCACACCAATCGCCAGGGCGGGAACAACAGTAACCACTGCGGAGGCCGCCAACAGCCAAGTGAAAGCCAATGTTCCTCCCACCCTATTAAGACAACCCAATCTGTCACCTTTTCTGGGGCGGTACCAACGACGTCAAAAGCCTGGCGGAAACACTGCACGGAAGGGAAAAGACTCACCATTGGAGACACAGGGAACAACTACGCCGCCATGGAGCCTGAGCTGCAGATCTTTCCAATGATCTTCTACGTCCTGCTCCAACACGAACACCAACGACTGCGAAGACAACCACGGTGAGCACAGCCACCTAGCACACAGGTGAGGGGGGAGGAAAAAGAGAGTGACACACACACGCAGCACACACACCCCCACCCCCAACACCATACACACAATCAGATGCAATTATGAAACATAATTACCCCGTACCACTCAGGAACAATGCAAGGAGAACAGGAATAGATTAAAGTGAGTGTAATAATATAAATATAGTAAAAATAAGAAAATACAGTCTAATGGTATATACATATGTTCAGTTCAAGGGACACAGCCCAATCCTCAATGCGCGTGGGCCACAGGGCACACATGACAAAGTCCAAGGCTCCACTTCTCTCCTGCAGCAACACGGAGAGAACACTGCAGGGGCATCAGTTGGGAAATAGAAAGGCACCTCAGGGGGACGGGGAATGGAGGGGCACCTCAGCCAGCAGATGGAACAACAACACCGGTCCTGGAGGGGGCAATATGCCCTGTGCTTTGTCCTGGGGAGTGCAAGGCCACAGTCTCTCAAGTGGGTGACTTGCCCACATGCTCTGTAGGGGGTAACATGCCCTGTGCTTGGTCCTGGGGTGTGCAAGGCAACAGTCTCTCAAGTGGGTGCCATACCCACTCATTCTGGAGGGGGCATGATGCCCTGTGCTTGGTCCTGAGGAGTGTAAGGCCACAGCCTCTCAAGTGGGTGCCTTGCCCACATGCTCTGGAGGGGGTGGAGGGGGCAACATGCCCTGTGCTTGGTCCTGGGGAGTGCAAGGCCACAGTCTCTCAAGTGGGTGCCATACCCACTGGTTCTGGAGAGGGCAACATGCCAATTGCTCTTTGTCCTGGGGAGTTCAAGGCCACAGTCTCTCCAGTGGGTGCCATACCGACTAGTTCTGGAGGGAGCATCATTCCCTATGCATTGGATCCTGCTGAGGATGGGGTGAGTGGGTGCCATATCCACTGGTTCTGGAGGAGGCATTGTGCTGTGTACTTTGGATCCTGCTGAGGATGGGGTGAGTGGATGCCATACCCACTGGTTCTGGAGGGGGCCTCGTGCCTTGTGCTTTGGATCCTGCTGAGGATGGGATGAGTAGGTTCCATACCCACTGGTTCTGGAGGTGGCATCGTGCCCTGTCCTTTGGATCCTGCTGAGGATGGGGTGAGTGGGTGTCATACCTACTGGTTCTGGAGGGGCAGCGTGTCCTGTGCTCCTAATTCTGGGGAGTGTAAGTTCACAGTCTCTCAGCTGGGTGTCATTCCCACAGGATTTTCAGGGGGCAGGCCGCGCAATAGCCCATGGAGGCAGGGCTACAGACCGTCCTCCGGAGGTGACGGCTGATCTGTGGTGGTGCTGCTGATGCTGCAGCCACTGGTGGGGGAGGCTCCAGCCTATCCCCTGCAAACTCAGATGGCTGCCCACTGCTGGTGGTGGTGGTGCTGCTAGTAGTGGTGGGGAGAGGCTCCAGCCCATCCCCTGCAGCCTCAGACAGCTGCCCACTGCTGGTGGTGTTGGTGGTACTGCTGCTGATGGTAGTGGTGGAGGGAGTCTCCAGCCCATCCCCTGCAGCCTCGGACAGCTGCACAACCATGGTTCATGGTGTGGCCTCCGACTGATTCCCTGCACCAGGCCCCTTGTCATTCCTGCCTTCTGGTGCAGGCCGCTTGCCCTTCCTGGCAGCAATTGGGGCAGGCTCCTTGTCCTTCTGGGCAGCCCTTAGGTCAGGTTCCTTGCTCTTCTGCCAGCACTTGTGGCAGGCTCCTTGTCCTTCCTGTCAGCACTTGGGGCAGGCTCCTTGCCCTTCCTGTCAGCACTTGGGGCAGGCTCCTTGCCCTTCCTAGCAGCATTTGTGGCAGGCTCCTTGCCCTTCCTGGCAGCACTTGTGGCATGTTGGGAAGAGGAAGTTGGAGGGGAGAGCGGGAAACAGGGACAATGGCTGCCATCAGAGAGGAGGTCAGAACCCGGATCGATCTCTGTTGGGCCGCCAAGCCAGTGTGAATTCCCTCCAGAAATGCATCTGTCTGTTGCATTTGGGCTTCCAAGCCCCTGGATGGCATTCACAATGGTTGACTGCCCTACAGAGATGGATCGCAGGAGGTCATTAACCTCCTCACTCAGGGCAGCAGGGCTCACTGGGTGGAGGGCCTGAGGTGCCTGGGGTGAAGGAGATGCCCACCCTCCCGGGTGAGCGGGCACGAGCAACTCGCTGAGGGGCTGCTGGGAGGGTGGTTCTGGTACGGGGGTGGTAGCTGCACCTTTAGCTGGGGTGGTCACAGAAGTGTCCGCCACCACCAGGGAGCTCCCATCGGAGGAGGTATCTGTGTCCAAACTGTCCCCTCCAGTCTCTGCCGAGGTGCTCCCCTTGCACTCCATCCTACTGGTGCCCTCAGCATTGGTGGAATCTGCCTCCTGGGTCCTGTGGGATGCAGCTCCCTCCATTGCCGGTGCCTCTTCTCCTCTGCGAGATGATGCTCATGCACGTAAGGACAGGGTGACAGAACAAAAAAGGGGAAAGAGACAAAGGATAAACGTGGTCAATGGCTGCACCAACACCACCTTTGGGGTATACAGCACACTCCCACACAGGGTACAGGCCTACGCACTATGCAATGCACTACCAGTAATAATGCTAGCCACCAGGTCATGGGCATGGACACATACCACCAACTGCAGCACACCTGGGACCCACACAGCCCTGACCAGTAGTGGATGTCTACAAGCTAAATAGCAGGATTATCACTCCTGAACCCTGCCTGTCATGGGACCTACTCTGCAATGTCAGGCCTGGCCTAAGGGCACCCACTGACACACCCCCACCCATGTACCCCCCTACCATGCGTACGTTGTAATGATGGGAACCGTACTCACTCCCTTGTGGCTGCTGTGATGCCCTCAAGCGCCCATCTAGCTCCGGATAGGCCAACACCAGTATGGGGGCTATCAGGGGGATCAGGGTTCGCCAGACACCCCTTCCTCATTGGGAGGCCATCCCCAGCTGAGTCCTCCGCCTTCTTCCATGCCCAGCATCTCAGGTCCTCCCACTGTTTCCGACAGTGGGTGCTCCGCCTGCCATAGGCCCCCAGGGTCAGCACGTCCTTGGCAATGGCACACCATATAGCCTTCTTTAGATGGGAGCTGACCTGCAGATAAATACACACAGGGAAAGGTATTAGTCAGACCATCCTGCCTGTTACACCCATGGCCCACCACACCCCTTCCCATCACCATTTGCACACACAGGGCCCAGCACACAACCTGTCCGCTGTCCAGGTGCCATCCACCCCCCCACACGAGGCCTTCACACACACCACTCCATGCATTCATGCCCCATGCATCATTTTTACAGTATACTCACCTGTTGGTCTGGAGGCCCATACAGCAGTCGGTACTGGGGATAGTACCCCATCCAGCAGTCTCTCCAACTCCGCTGAGGTAAAGGCAGGGGCCCTTTCCCCAGTCACACGAGCCATGGTAGGTTCCAGACACAGGTCACAGTAGCACATGCAGTATAGGTCCTCTCCTGTTGAAGGTCAGGTAGCGAGTGAGGAATCAGATAGAAAATGGTGGTCACGTCCACGGCGGTGCATACCATCACCGCGGGCGTACATTACCATTGGCCACTGTACCCCTTTGGCACCGATATTATCCAATGAGGAGTTGCACCGCGGTTCACGAACGCATCCCGCAACAGCACATAACGTCAGTGGAATTACCTCACTTCCACCTGTCCTTCCCCACAGGACAGGTGGATGCTACTTCATGGGGGGGCAGGCCCTGGATTATAACTGCGTCACAGTACACAATTGGACATACAGGACAAATGCCACATATATATAAAAAATGGACATCATGCATTGTACTGTTGAGGCTACGATGTACAGTTTGTGACCGACTCCTCACTCTTTTGCCCCATAGATTGCTACCGCTGCAGATGAATAGGAGATGGAGACATACCCCCATGTACAGACCCCTGGTGGACTTGGCAACAATGAAGGACAGGCACATCATCCTCTCCTATAGACTTGACAGGGCCACAATCACAGAGCTGTGTGCCCAATTGGAGCCTGACCTGATATCTGCTATCTGTCACCCCACTGGGATCCCCCCTCTTGTGCAAGTTCTATCAGTGCTCCATTTCCTGGCAACTGGTTCTTTCCAAGTGACAGTGGGCTTGGCAACAAGAATGTCACAGCCAATGTTCTCAATAGTTCTGATCAGAGTGTTGTCTGCCCTGATTAAACACATGTGCAGCTACATTGTTTTCCCCCAGGTGGAGGATTTGGCCATGGCATAGGCTGACTTCTATGCAATGGGACATATCCCCAACATCATTGGGGCAATTGATGGAACACATATTGCATTTGTCCCCCCCCCGGCAAAATGAACAGGTATTCAGAAATCAAAAGAGTTTTCACTCCATGAATGTCCAGATGGTGTGCCTGGCGGACCAGTACATCTCCCATGTCAATGCTAAGTATCCTAGGTTGGTGCATGATACCTTGATCCTGAGGTAGAGCAGCAATCCAAATGTGATGGGCTAACTGCAGAGGAACCAGGTGTGGCTAATAGGTGAGCCCTACTTCCCACCCAGTGGATGTTGGTGTATGGGTATGGTGCGGGCCATATGGGATAGTGTGTGGCTAAATGTTGTCCCTCGATATTTGCAAGTGACTCTGGTTACCCCAACCTATCATGGCTACTGACCCCTGTGAAGAATCCCAGGACAAGGGCATAGGAATGTTACAATGAGGCACATGGGTGAACAAGAAGGATTATTGAACATACCTTTGGCCTCCTGAAGGCCAGGTTTCGGTGCCTCCATCTAACAGGTGGATCCCTGTGGTACTCACCTAAGAAGGTCTGCCAGAGAATTGTGACATGCTGCATGTTGCACAACCTTGCCTTGATACGCCATGTGCCTTTTCAGCAAGATGAGGAGGATGGAGATGGCCGTGTGGCAGCAGTGGACCCTGTGGACAGGGAGGGTCAGGAGGCAAAGGATGAGGACAACAGAACTGCAGTGATTCGACAATACTTCCAATGACACACAGGTAAGACAGTGATACTTTACATTTCATTGACTTTTTTTGTTTCACTTTGTCACTGGCAGGCTGTTATTTCACAATTCTATGCCTACTCACTGTACCCTTTGGCAACTCTTTTTGCAGATGTTGGTGCCCCACTATCGCTCGTGGTGTGATCACTGCAGCAAACTACAGGTCTATCCTATGTGAACATTACTCTATAGTTGAATTGCAATTTTTGAACCTGGTTAATCCAATACATACTTAAATCATTTGATATACTCCATACTTGTATTTGTTCAAAGGGTATTTATTGAAGTGATAAGGAGGAGTGGGGCAATTGCATTGGGATGGGGTGATGATGGAGGACAGTCCAGGGTAGAGTTCCAGTCTATTTGTAGCACAGGTGCATTGTCCATGGGGACATAGGAAGGGCAGTTCAATGTGGACATGGTGACAGAGTGGGACACAAGGGTGACAATTAGGAGAGTCTCATTTCCTGGCAGTGGTCTTGGCAATAGTCTCTGACTTCTGCCTGGATCGCAGGGAATGTTTGCGGGTGGTTCTCCTTCTGCAGGGGAAGGGGTGCTGGTGGCCTGTTGGTCCTGTGGTGGGGCCTCCTGTCCACTAGCGGCAGCAGAGGTGAAAGGCAGTTCTGATGTCTGGCTAGTGGCAGGGTCCCGCTGTTGTAAGACCGCCTATATAATGTTGGCCATGTCTGCCTGCACCCCTGCAATGGAGACCAGTGTGGTGTTAATGGCCTGCAAGTCCTCCCTGATCCCTTGGTACTGTCCCTCCTGCAGACACCTGTTCTCCTGCACGTTGGCCTGGATCTGGCCCAGCGCATCCTGGGAATGTTGGTATGCTCCCAGGATCTCAGTGAGTGCCTCCTGGAGAGTCGGTTCCCTGAGCCTGTCCTCCCCCTGGTGCACAGCACTCCTCGCAGTTTCCCTGTTGTCCTGTGCCTCTGTCCCCTGAACCGTGTGCCTACTACCACTGACTCTACGTCCCTGATTGTCTTGGGTGCGAGATGTGCCCTGGGGTCCCTATAGTGGTGGACACACTGCTGATTGACGTGTCCTGGGGACAGGTGTATGGGTATGCTGGGTGGGTGCTGTGGTGGTGTTTCCAGATCGGGGAGGCTCTGTGGTGGTGTTGGCTGTGCCTGGGTAACCGACTGTCTGGAGGTCCCTGATGGGCCAGGTTGGTCATCCAGAGCCAGGAGACCAGAGTCACTGTCATCACTGTGGGCCTCTTCTGTGGGGGACTGGATAGTGCTGGCACCTCTTTGCCACTGACATTGGCTGGGATACCTGTGTGGGGTGATGGGAGTGAGGGTGGGGTGGGTGTATGTGCTGGCATGCAGGTAGGGGGGTGAGAATAGTAGAGTTTACTCACCAGAGTCCAGTCCTCATGCTACTCCTGTCAGGCCCTCAGGATGCATGATTGCCAAGACTTGCTCCTTCCATGATGTTAGTTGTGGGGGAGGAGATGGGGGTCCACCTCCGGTCCTCGGTACAGCAAGCTGGTGTCTTGCTGCAATAGAACATACCTTCCCCCGTAGGTTGTTCCACCTCTTCCTGATGTTGTCCATTGTTCTGGGGTGCTCTCCCATGGCGTTCACCCTGTCCACGATTCTCCACCATAGCTCCATCTTCCTAGCAATGGACATCTGCTGCACCTGTGCTCCAAATAGCTGTGGCTCTACCCGGATGATTTCCTTAGCTGCTCCTCTGAGAATCTGGGGTGTCTTTGTGGTGCCATGGGTGTTGTGTGAGTAGTGTGGGTGAGGGTGTGTAGGGTGATGTGTTGGGGTGTGTGATGTAAGGTGTGTGGGTGATGGTGGTGTTTGGCTCTGGTCTTGTCTGTGGTTGTGGTGGCTGTCTCGCGCCAATGGTTTGTATTCATAAAGAGTTGTGGGTACTGTGGGTGTGTGTTTTATAGTGGTGTGGGTGTGTGGGTGTGATGTGTATATGATTGTCAGGTGTGTGTTGTTTGTATTGTTCAATGTCGTGCTGTTTTTTTTTAGTGTGCGTATTTTGAGAGCGGCGGTGCGTACCACCAATGGTTTACCACCGTTGAATGTCGTGGATCATAATGTGATGGTTGTAGTTCTGTTGGCGTAACGGTGTGGGTTTTGATACCACCAGTTTATCACTGACCTTTGGTGTGGCGGAGTTGTGTTTGTGGCTGAATAGTGACGGATTGGTGTGTTTGTGTCATAATATGGTGAACGGATATCCGCTGCGGCGGCAGTATGTTGGCGGCAGTCACCGTGGCGGTAAGTGGGATTTTCCGCCAATGTAATAATGAGGGCCTGTGTGTGTAACATTAGACTCAATCGCAGCAGCGCTCAAGACCGAGTCCAAAAAACGCAACGTGCAACTCGAACTGACTATGCAATTTACAGCCTCTACAAGGGCCATAGATCACAGAATAGACTTGGTAGAAGGTGCAGTTAGGGAAAAGTTAAGACAACAGACCACGGCTGAATCTGAAGAAAAACAAACATGCAGTCCACTGATAGAGAAACTAATGGAAGTCCCAAAGGTCATCAACAACATCATTAAGGACTGCAGAAATAGTCTTAAAAATGTTCCCATCCCAGGCCCGAGCCCAAAAATCATTAAGTAGTCCAACGGACAGTCGAGCCCTACACCTCGTGGACCGTGCAGAAAATCTGGAAACTGGAGGATATTCAGATGGTATCACAGTAGAACCGAGTGGAATACTTACTGTGGTAACTGATACTCAAATTGTTGCAGGGAGGAAGTCCCAGGGAATAATGCGGCAATCAAAGGGGAAGGCTAGAACCAAGGGGACAGACTCTCAGGGGAACAAAACAAGGCTGATTGTAAAAAATCAAAAACCCTTAACTGGGAAGACAAAAATGTGCAACCACAAGACTATGAAAACTCGATAGAATAATGTCGCCTGCCAAATGAACGAGGGGTATAGTATACTGTCAGAATCCCCAGGAACAACGCCTGACAAAAAGGTGAATTCTTGAATAAAAACCCAGGTCTAGTGTATGCCAAAGGCTGTACCCTTCACTCCCACATTAACCATGTTCCTACCGGACACAGGACAGGCCTGGTATCCAAGGTATCTTGAGAATTTAACAAGGAAGAGGACAGAATTCTGCCTGTCTACAAAATCAGTGGTCAACATGATAAGTGAGGAACTGTCCAATGGAATAGGGAACACAAAACAGGAATTAGAGATGCCAAATCTGACACTATGTTACCCAAGAGCTATATTCCTCGAAGATGAGACCGACAAATAAATAGACCACCTAGTCCAAGTACATGTTGCCTGTGAAAGATAGAAGGGCAGCGAATTGCAACAGCAAGAAGTGCTTACTAGCCTCGAGCGTACATCACTTTGTAACACCAAACCAAATCTGGGGGATCTAAAACACATAGGCCCATATTTATACTTTTTTAGCGCAGCATTTGCGTCATTTTTTGATGCAAAACTGGCGCAAAGTTGCAAAATACAATTGTATTTTGTAAGTTTGCACCATTCTTCATCAAAATGTGGCGCAAATGCAGCGCTAAAAAAGTATAAATATGGGCCATAGAATCTACAGACAGAGAGAAAAGTGTAAATATAACTTCTCATGGGGGCAACAATAATGATGATCCAACATCCATGGCCCCTGTCCTAAAAAACCATCACTACAAGGACTTGTTCACAAGTACCAGTCAGGCAAGACCCCCCAGCAGGTGCATGAGAGGGCATGGCCAGTATCATTAAGGCCTGCACTTGACACCAAACACAAATCTCAAAATGAACCTCGGCTCCAAAAAAGCCAGACCCAAGAAAGGCAGAAGAGCTTAGAGGCAAATACCCGTAGAATCAATGAACAGGAAGCAATGATCATGTTCAGCCCGGAGTACTCTTCAAGAGGGAGTCACAACATACTAAACAGGAGTAACATCATATACCTCGTAAACTTATTGTCAGGTCTGCATGATGTATTAACTAACAATCTGCTCTCTGTAAGATTTATACAAAGGAAAGGGCTGATCTATGGAGAATCTACTGAAACAGTGTAGAGCTCTGCAATGATAGCAAATGAGATTCTAAGTCATTCTATCATGAAGACAGAGTAAATAACATTATGCACCCCGCAAAATGAAACGTATACTTTCATATTCCTGAAAAGAACACATACAAAATTTGTGCAGCAATAACAGGATCAAGGAACCACTGTGCTAAATACTGCAGGGGGCAATCAGCTCTCTCCATCTACTTTCCCAAAGGCAAAACTTGAGTAAGATGAGGTTTTGACTGTTAGCAACTATGCCAAGAAAGAATTCTCGCCAAGCAGCTGAGTCGCAAGACCAAATTTAATTGGCAGAACAACAACAGCGTAGTAGGTAGCAAATAACGGACCCCGCAATAGCAAAAGAAAACATAAGACAGCCATTAAAAATTTTAAGTTGGAATATCACGGGTCTAAAATCTAAGACTGAGAACGAGGACTGGCTGGAATTAATTGAACATCAAGACGTTAGTTGCTTTCAGGAAACATGGTCTGTAAATGTCATTGACTTGGATGGTTATTGCTCGTTGCATATACCAGCTTTAAAACAAGTTAAAGGCAGGCCAGCAGGGGGCCTGACAATCTGAGCCAGAACATCCCTACTTGAAAATTTTGCAGTAACTTATACCGTTTTAAGCAACAACATGCACACATTAACAATGGAAAACAAGACATGGTCACTTGAATTAGTGAATGTTTACTTTCCTCCCTCCAGTTGGGCTTAACTTAAGCCAGAAGTGCAACTGTTAAAAGAGTACATCTTAAGGAGAAGAGCAGAAGCCCAGGTAAAATGACCCCTTGGAGCCAGAGGCAGGCGCTTATCTCAGGCTTGCAGTAACGTTCTGTTAATATGCGGTGACCTCAACACCAACCCACATCCAATAATAGGTGACAAGCTGGCTGTCGAAGAAGATAGCACTTGGAACATCCCACATCCTACAACAGAGCGATGCCCAAGCTCTAAAAAGGGAGAGCTAATTTTCGAGGCCTTAATTGAATGTGGAATGCGTACCCTAAATGGAAGAACTGACTGAGTCAAAGCTCTGAATCCTACGTTCCAAGCTGGCGGGAGGCAAAGCACCATTGACTACATAGCAATTAATATCGAAGCCTGGCATTACAATAAGGACATGAAAGTTGAGGCCTGGATCCAAAGTGAGAACGATCCATTATTATTGGAGATGGCGAACCCAGGTGCAGGCCACCTGAAACCTGTATCAGTGCATAACAGAAATTGCCCAACAATCACTTTGAGGTCAAACAGGAAAAACATTCAATCAGTAGTTGAGGGTGACCTTTTCAACTTTCCACCAAGTGAAACCTGGTATGTATCGAGCACTAAAATCTTAGACATGCCAGGTGATGATGCGCCTCTCTGGCTGCTATAATTGAATGATCTTGTGGAACACATGTTAAAGGAAAGAGTTAAGATTGTTAGAAAAATACCTCTCGCAAACCAAGGGTGGTTTGACGGTTAATGCCTAAAAGTAAAACAGTCCCTCTCACAGGCTCTGCAGAATAGGCATACAAGCAAGACAAACAAGCAACAATTCTTAGACTGTAGGTCCCAATATAAGAAACGACTAAAATATAAAAAATAGATCTTTCCTCACAAGCTATGGGGAGAGCTTTTAGACCCAATCTCAGCAGGAAACCCAAGAACATTTTGGGAAATAATTAGGGGGGGATGTGATGGGCTGCTACAAAACCTGGCAATGGGTTGACCACTTTATAGCCCTGTATCAAGGTGACTACAAAGTAGTCATGGAATCCTTCGCAGATCCAAAAGACCCTTCCACAGCCCAACATCCAGGAGATGATAACTTAACATCAGAACTCTTTATGGACCCAAAAGGGCATAAAGAAAAATCAGCATTCATGAGGCAATGAAGCTGCCAAAGAACTATGAGACAATGGCTAAAAGGCCCAAGTCAAATATTTGATAAGTCAGTTTGTACTAATAATTCTCAGACCAAGCTTGGTCATCTGACCTATGCTATGTCTTTCATCAACAGACTACAGTACGAATTCAATGAAAAAGAAGTCGAGCAAGCCATCCTCTCACAAACACCATGAAAGGCAGCATGTCCAGATGGAATATCTTCAGACATTTATCGTGGCCATCTAGTCCAGTCTTAACTCGTCTATATACCATTGGCTGGTGTTTTGAGGAAATTCCATCGTCGTGGACAAAATCAATAATAGTTCCAATAAACAAAAAGGGCCCACGAGATAACCTGTGTAATTTTAGGCCGATCTCTCTTCTCGCCAGCGCAAGAAAAATCTTTGGCAAGCTGCTGCAATCATGTATAGCACTTTGGCTAGAAGAAGGAGACTTAGTATCACCATATCAAGCGGGGTTCAGGAGAGGCCAAAGCATTGTGAACCAACTCTTTAGAATGACCTTGATTTGCTCCAATTACGTCTCGCTAAAGAATACACTGTTGTACTTGGTATTCGGCGATCTACAGACTACATTTGACAGTGTGGACCGCCCGAAACTATGGCGCCTTCTGGCAGAGATGGGGATCTCAGGAAAAATCCTAAGGTTGCTCATTTTTTTACACACAGGAAACTCCACAAGGGTTAGATACAGCATGCGTAATGAGCTTACAGCAGCAATACCAATCCAATGTGGGGTCAAACAAGGGTGTGTTCTCATCCCACTTTTATTCAACAGCTACATAAACAAGGTGGCCCAAAAACTGAAGAACTTAAACTTTGATGTCCCTAAACTTTCAAACAAAGGTATACCAATACTGCTCTTTGCAGATGATGCTTTGCTCTAGCACGAACTGAGATAGCAATACCTAATTTAATACAGGGCCTAGAGGACTTCTGTGTGTCAAAGAATCTGACAATAAATATATGCAAAACAAAATACATGATCATCAATCAAAAATGGAAACTGCGGGCAACTTTCAAGGTTAGGAACAGGCCTCTGGATCGTGTCACGACCTATGATTATCTGGGTTGTCGGATAGACGATAAAATGATCTGGAACCCTCGTGCATATAAAAGCAATGTCACTTTAACACAACAAGCTGGAGCTGTATCAAGATTTGCCAAAGCCGTGTGGAACCATTCTGTAAAACATGCAATACTAGCATACAACTTAAAAGCAAGTGCCGCAGCATTGGATGGCATGGAAATCTGGGGTTTTAAAAAGATCCCAGACATGCAAAAAACTGAAAATAATTTCATTCGCCACCTACTTTGCCAAGGGCGTGGCACTCCAATGGATGCCATAAGAATAGAATTACAAATGGTGAAAATCAAAGACCTTGCGTCACTGGCATCAATAAGATGCTGGTTCCGTGTTTGGTCAAAGACGGATCTAACACCACACAAAGATGCACTGATAGACATCATGAAACTTCAAAACTATCAAAAGTTACCTTGGTTTAATTACGTCGCAATGACACTGGCAGCCTTGGACCTGGAAGAGTTCTGGTTTCATCCAGACAAAATTAGAACAGACAGTCTTCTTGAAGTAACAAGGACCTATTGGGCTCATAAAACACAGAGGATCCTTAACTTGGCCTCTTGTTAAGATGTTACCTATCCTTTAACCCAGAATGCAAAACAGATATTTTCATTGACAGAATGTACCCGGTGGATAAAAGATCTCTCTACTTCAAATTTCATATGGGCACATTACCAGTGACCTCAATGACTAACAAATGGCACATCGCTGAGACAGGGAGGTCGGCCCATTGCCCCTGCCAATTGGGGGCCAAGAAACACTTGCCCATTTTCTACTATTATGTCACTTTACAATTTCACCGCACCATATGTTTTTACGTCCACTTTTAAGAAAGTATGGGGTCAGGAACTGTAAGGAAGCTGAAGTCCTGTGCATGCGCAGTGATGACAAAGATATTGTGCAGGCTGTCTCAGAATACATTCATGAGGCTTGAAATATAAGAGCCTTAAATTACGTATAGTTTTACCACCTTTTCAGACCACAGATAGTTAGTTTAGCTGGGCAAGCAGATTTTAGCAGAGAGATGGTTGGGGTCACTTCTGTCCCCTACCAATGAATTTTCTACTGTAGACTGGGCCAAAGCAGTTCAGATAGAAGAAGTATTTGAAGGATGTTAGCATCAGGACAACTAGATCCATTAGCTTTACGGTCATATGAGTGATAAGGGATGGTTACGAGTATTAGTAGCCATATTCTGCAGAAGGTTCAGCTTTACATGGTGCAGTGAGGACTGTCTGAACATAAGTGAACTATAACTAACCATAGACGCTATTAGATATATTGTATATTCTATCACAGATTTTAAATAATTGTGTTTAAATGCTTTTAATTTGTAAGTTTGAAAGTGTTATGGCCGGACAGGTTGACTACAAAAAAGATTATGGTTATGCAGTCTGGTGGGGTTAAATAGAGAAACTACTCAGATTGGATTACAGTGTAGATGAGAAAAAGTAATCTTCACATTTGTGGTTCTGTGTATAACTGAGTCCAAATATATTACCACTTTTATGTTTTCTTCTTCTAAAACTACAATGATCACCATAATAAATTCCTGCACATCTTGTTGAGCTTTTATCATAAATTCTACAGATCCACTATATTTGTCTACTAGTTCTCGAATGCCTGAAGCAGAATGTATTACACTTCTTTTACAAGATAATCATTGAAGGCAGTGAAATAGTATTGTGCCCAATTTGTTCAGTGGTTTATCTTGGATTGCATATACAACATGTGTTAGTTGGAAGAGAACATTGAGAACACCATTAGCATGGAATTTTACACCATTAGTGGTATTCAACTGGTAACCTACAATGTATCCATCCTTTTCTAATTTTTTCTTGTTGACACCTTCTTCTTTAGCTTTGCTTTCTCTCTTTTCTCTAATAACCAGCTAATGTTTGAACTCTTGGCAATGCTACATACAACAATCCTTCTTTAAAAACTGTACTTCCAGTATTAATAAATGCAGTATCAACACTTAAATCTTGAGACTTGTGGATAGTTACAGCATACGCATGACAGACTCGAAACTGTTTAAGTTGGATATACAAATCTTTCACAAGCAAAAAGTGTACAATACATCATCCAATTTGCTTCACATTATCAACCTGATCAAACTCAATAGCTAAGAATTCAACCTCATCACGGTTAGAAAAATTAATGAAATCAACCACTTTATCCATGGCACCATTTACCAATCCTTCTTCAAAATTTAAATTACGTCTTAAAATATATCTACAGTTTTTGCAGAGACATAAACACTTCTGTAGTCCAACAGTCCTGGCTACAGATTTCTCCAAAGAGCTTAAATTATATTGTAATTTTCCACTGGGTAATACAGTTAATCCTTGGTGTTCCATTTTGTTAATAGCAGTAATCTCCAAAATGTCTTAATTCTCCAGCTTTAGTAAGTCTTCATTAAATGTAGCACACTCTTGAAGTGTAGGAATGAAAGAAACTCTGAGTTTCACTTCTTTACAAAAGTTACACATTAGCTCTGCTGCCATCTCGTTACAGGAAAACAATTTCTTAATAAGTTGACTTCTAACATCAGTTTTCCCTCCTCTGTCAGAACTCCTACTCTAATGTCTTTTAGAATGTTTCCATACTGTCAGAGGCTTGTCGCATATTTTTCACAAGTTCTTTTATTGAAAATATTGCCAAATGTTTACATTGCTAATACTTCCTAATAAGTTTTGAGTTGCTTCATGTGAAACAGTTTTGAAAACAGGCTGTCCTTTTACAGGGGTAAGTTGAAGTAGGTCTCCAAAAACAATCAAATGCTTTCCTCCAAACAAGAGGAGGTATATAGGGGCATATTTACAAACTCCTAGCGGCATTCTGTGTCACACTAGTGTCATTTTTGTTATGCTAATGTAGCAATAGGAATGCTTTTTTGCCCACCATATTTACAAAGTGGTTCAAAGCTCACATTGTGCCACTTTGCACCCCCTTGCGCCACAATATTCCTGCGCAAGGCATAACGTATGCAAGGGGGCATTCCAGTGCTAGGAGGCCAGCAAAAAAGGTGCAGTGAAATTTACAAGATTTCACTGCGCAATTTTTGGTGTCATTTATAATGCCTGCTCAAAGCAGGCATTAAAATGACACACCCATAGAAACCTATGGGCATCCTTGCACTTTGCTGCACTAGCATCAAAACTGTTGACGCTAGTGCAGCAAAGCACCACAATAACATAAAAAATGTTGACGCTATTAGCCTAATGATTGCTATGGTGTGCTGTATTGTAAATACGGTGCACCCATGGTGATGTTAGGTGGGGCAGTGGTGACGCAAGACAACTGTTGCATCAGAACTGATGTGCCAGTTTCTTATAAATATGTTCCTCAGTTTTTATAATCTGTTGCATTTTTAGGTGAACAAAAGCACGCATTAGATTCAAAACCATGCTTACCTCATCAATAACCAAAAGATCAATTTTCTTCAAAACTCTTGCCACCTCATGACAATCTTCACCAGATAACTTCTGGTATTCCAGTTTATTGTCATGTTCAATCGGTAGCGTTAGTAGTCTATGTAAAGTAATTGCTTTGATATTGTGTGCAGCTAATCCAGTAGGTGCTGTTACTACATGCAATAAGTTTGAATCAGTAGTCTTTTGTTGGTAGGTAAATATAACTTTAATTAAAAATCTTTTTCCAGTACCAGCTTGACCACTAATATATATTATAGTTATGATTTGAATGACGAACAATTGCATTATTTCTTCTCATGACGAAATCCATGTTTATTTTGTCTTTTCTTCAATATAAATGTTGTTCAGTTCATTGTTGAGTTGTCCAACTAACTGTTCTAGAGCCACAGATTCCTATTTTGCTTGTTGCATTGCAGTTTCAACTTCATTCATAGCTATTGCAGCTTCATGTTCAATAATAGGTTGTCCAATGGAATTCTGACTTAAAGCTGCTGAACTTTGGCTGCTTTGAGAATTATGCTGAGCTACCTCAGCAGCTATCATTTCTTCCTGTTGGATCTCATTTTAACATTTGTAAATAATTATTATAGATGAGACACTGAATACTATGGTTGACAGCATTAAAAAAATCTTCACAGCAGTCATAATCTCCAAGTATTTCAATTTCATTACTCCATGGTTTGAATAGTTGAAGAAGAGCTAAATAGAAAAATTCTCTTTTCTAAGGAGTTTGGCAGCTCATTTTTCAATGGCTAATTACATTTTGTTTTCTATATTTCACTAAACATCCATTGCATCCATATGCTCCTTATTTCCCTTCTTTTATGTTTGCACTTACATTACGTCTATATCTGTAGTTTTGAAGATTGTCATAAAGGTACTTGTATTCTAGATGTTGACTTCTTCTTGGATAGTATGTATCTAACATATTTGATTTTACAATGTTTGTACTTTATGGTTCAATCTCTGCTAGATACTGAATTTCAGGGAAAGACTTCAATAATCTGTTTGTTGTACTAGATAGACCAAGACTTACCCAGACAAATCCTTCTGATTTTGAGTACAAACTTGCCGAACTCAACCTGTCAAAGACTTCATTGGACCCCATTTCCCTATGGGAAAGCATTTTCAAGCTGAAGGAATACAATTTCTTGCTAAGTGCCTTCTCTGTAGAAATCTCTTCCCACATCTCTTTCATCTGTGTATCTTCTGATTTTGTAATATACAACATGATACACCGAGCCACAGCAATGAAGTTGTCTGCAGTAAATTAGCATATTAGCATTCCACATTTTTTAAATCACTGGATTGTAGTAATTAATAAATTTGGATTCTTCAGTTTTTTTTAAGTTAAATGTGTTGTTTGGGGGTTTCCTTGTCAGTGTATGTCTGACTGAAGACAAGAAGCTGTTTACTCTACCTTTTGAAATGACAGGTTATGTAAAAAATGTCTTTGGACCTGTATCTGTGATGAGAGTATTCACCACATCTATGTTTTTGGAAATGCAAAACTTATTCTCTGAGGCCTTTTTCTCCAGTGTGTTTTGGTATGATACATGTGACATACTGTTCTATAAAAGACAACACAAACTCATCACTGTCTACTCCAAATTTGGGTGTGCCTTTTATCCATTGTATCATGTGACTATGAGGAGCACCTCTTGCCTGGTACACTTCCTGACAAAAGAAAACACTTACTTCTCCAAGAGCAGGACTGCTTTTACTGCAGATAAAAGCAAACATATCATGGAACCTGTGGTTGAAATATCTGCAAACCTTAGCAGGATCTCATGAGAAAAGTTCCCCAGCTGTCTTTAAATTTATGTCTTTTATGTTAGAGTTTGCATCTCTCAAGAATTGAATCAGGTCATCCTCTGCATACTTAGCATAGCTCAGTGTCAAAAACTACATTGGTGCTCCCATATTTTGCAGCATACACTTCAATTTGCCATGCCTACAGAACCAACAGAACCAATATTCGTTGCATTCTAAGTTCTCATCATTTTCAAAAACTTTAACAAAATCTTTTGCAGACATATTTTGTACATTAACTCCTGTTTTTAGAATATGATTTACTGCAAACGAAAGTCCAGGCAATTCACTCACAAATAGAAGGTGAAATTTGTATGGGATATACTGTCTGAATTTTGGAACCTCTGAATATAATTTTGTTGATCGCTATTCAGCTGCTGTTATTTGTATGGGGTGGTTATCATACCAACCTAGTTGTTCTGGAATAGTCACAAGATCTAACATATTATATACTGCTCTAGCTGGTGTTTTCTGACCCTCTAACTTATCATAGCAATACTTTAATATACCTTACTGAATATACAAGTCAAAATGTTCCTCTACAAATAAATAAGTAGCAAATCTTGCCACTTTTCTCTGTTTTCCCCTTCAGTTTTGGAAAATACATCTATGTTTCATGTTTGACTTTTGTAATTAGTGTGTCTACAGCAAATGCAAACATTGTTTGTTTTTTCTGAAAAAGTTTTGTTAAACTTTATAATTTCTTGTTCAAAATTCTCAGTAGCAGTACCTGTGCTCTCTTCCTCAATACCTGTACCTACGAATTCCTAATTCCCCCTAGAATACTCTTTAATACCAAATAACCAAAACTGCACATCCTCATAAACGTTTTCTACCTCTTGTACGGTACCATGCTAAAATGCCCTATTCATCTCTCCTAAACATAACAGATTGAGGAGTGAGAGGGTTTTGGAAAATTATAACTTAGTAGGAGTGAGGAGGGATGAGGGAGTCATGTGATGTCACAGGTCTTTGCTGTATGGAAATTAATATTGAAACATGGTAAGAGACAGACAAATCATGATGTTCTTGTTTGGGACAAACAATCATATTAGGATGTGAACTTAGGCTACACTGCAACTAAGGAGGGGTGGGTTGTATTTGGAACTAGTTTTTTAGTAACGGCATTGTGCCCTTGTGGGTGTTTTTAGTGAGAGAGTAAGATCATATATGTTCAGAAATGTGATAGCCATGTTGTATTTTAATCAGTTTTTCAACCCTGAAGAAGCAGCACTCTTTGCCACGAAACACGTGTTGGCTGGATGCTCCTGGTTTTGTGTATTTAGAAAGATAGGCTAGACAGTCAATTGAACAGTTTTAGGTACAATCACAATATATTGTATTGATGGAAAATTGGGAAAGTTATTTGGATGAGTTTCTACTAATATTTGTTCTTTGAATATTTAGAATTAAAAATAAAGTTTTTAGTTTGAAAATATAATTGTGAGCTCTTGTAATCACTGAATTGATACACAATTTAGACTGCTTTGCTTCCTACAAAATATGTGGTTACTTGGTTCATCTCAACTGGGTTGACACCAGTTAAGTAGAGCAGCTTGCACAGGGTAAGTTTCTATCTGAGCCTGAATTTTGTAACCTTATCAACTATAGCCTCAAGGCATTCCTTTTGTTTCACTACTTCCATTCTTCTTTTGTACTTTCATATTTTTAAGAAGAGTCTGATTTATCCTGGAACAAAACATTCTAATTCTAATTTCTTTGAACAGTTGATGTCTTCTATTTAGCCTATCTGGTTTCTACAATGATTTCTTACTCTTCATCTCACATGACTTTTGTCCTTTCATGGTTAACTTGAAATTTACATCATTTTGGACACTTTGCAGTTTCCCACATATAGGGAGTCATTATGACCCCGGCGGTCGGTGTAATAGTGGAGGTATTACCGCCAACAGGATGGCGGTACATACCTCCACTATTATGACATTGGTGATTTGGCCAAAGCTAAACCACCAAGTTAACACACTGCCCGCCACAGCTGTAATGACCGCCGGGCTGGAGACTACAGTCTCCAGCCCGGCGGCCATCACTAGGCCGCCCATGGCATTTTGACCCCGCCCACCACCATGGTTTCCATGGTCACTGTACAGCCACGAAAACCATGGTGGTGGGCACTATCAGTGCCAGGGAATTCTTTCCCTGGCACTGATAGGGGTCTCCCCCGCCCCCTCCCCGAAGCCCTCCCCCACCCTCCCCCTCCCACCTCCCCACATATACACACATACACGCACCTACATACACATCCACACACACATGCATATACACATTCACCTACGCGTGCATACATTCATACACGCTCACAGCAACACTCATGAACATACATCCAGGCGCACACGCATTCACATGACACAACATGCACGTACACACACACACCCACTCATGCACACACGCATTCAAACACAGTCCCACACACCCCCACACACAACACCCTCTACCCCCCAATCCTGTCGGAGAACCAGACTTACCTGCTTGCAGGGGGCCCTCTGGCAGGAGACGGGACCCCGCAGCAGCGTCCGCCAGCAGAACACCGCCAGGCTGTATCACAGCACATGATACGGTAGGCGGTGTTTTGCTGGTGTAGCGCTGCTGCCTTACCGCCGTCCGCTGCCATGACCGTAGCGAGAATTCCGCCAGTCTTCTGGCAGAATTCCGGCTATGGTCATAATGCCATGGATGGTCAGTAGCCACAGCGATGGTATGTTGGCGGCCGTCGCCGGAGCAGTAGGCGGCATTTGCTGCCAATCTTATAATGAGGGCAATAGTTTTAGGACATTTTCTGTTATTTTTACTAGCAGGTATTTTCTCTTTAACCACAATCTCCTAATGTTCTACCTTTTTTTCTCTGTTGAAAGTAGATAGTAGGCTTTCCTCAGTTCTTTCTGTTTCAGATTTGTTTGGCATCTTGAGTGTCTCTTCTTAGAAAAAATAAATATCTGAAACAAAACAAAATAAAAAATTATGCAAGGTAGTTTTCTGCAGGCAAAAAATTACTTTAACTCCAATATGTTGGCGCTAGACATGTCTAGTGCCAAAATATAAATATGGAGTTAAGTTTGCGCCAGATTTGCGTAAAAGAAATGACACAAATCCGGTGCAAATAGAGCATAAATATGACCCTAACAGTCTTACTTATGACAATAGTGTGGCACACCCGAAGCCATCTTGATTGAAATAAACTGGTAAAACGTAAAAGATGTAATTTTGAAAGGAGCAATTTGACGGGGTTTGTGCTGTCATACAAGCTATGATTAGTGCTGTAGGTAGAGACATTATGACACATTTTACGTGAGCTCTCAAATATATGCTTCATCTTTTTCATTATAACATTCTGATATGCAGTCTGAAATATGCACTTACAACACCAGCAGCAGACTGCCAGTTAAATCCCTGGCGATCAGCAGCTTTACTTCAGTGTTCTAATGAGCAACTAGAGTGCTAACATTCTGGATTTTTTCCAAAAGTGTAGCACATCTGAACCCCATTTTCATGAAAGTGAAGTGGAAAACTGGAAACATTTTCTACTAATGATACTACAGTAAATAAGACAATGAGGGAGTTTCATAACAAATAAGTCTCTCAAGATGGCCATCAGAAAAAAGAGCCCAAATGTAGCATAATATTCCCCAAATGTAGCCCAAGTGTATCCCAGTGGCAGAGGGGTGCAAAAGACTTAGGACCTGATTACGAGTTTGGTGGTCTGTGTACCGCCATGGTGACGGGCCAACCACCACAGTGTTGGCGGTCTGACCACCATATTACAGTGTTTGGGGGTTACATAGATGAAAGACCACCACGGTTCTGCCCACACCACCAGCAAATCTAGACCATGGTGTTGACGAGATAGGCCAATGCATCTATCAGAGGGCAGATCAGCAGTGCACCTGCGGTCCCAATCATAATGTTGCTTTCTTCTGGGATCACTGTACTGGTGAAACCCCCACATTTGAGCAGGTGTAACTGGGAGAATATAAGGCCAAAGCTCACCTGGAGGCAGCCTCATACATCTGGCACCAACATGGAGCTGATCCCACATGTCCTGGCCCTGCTTGTGCTGGCCGATAGAGTACAAAATCGATGTTGTTAAAGTCAAACAACGACCTGTTTCCTCTAACTTCACAACATCTCGATGGTCTACCATTGGCCTGGTATGTGGGCTCTATTTTCCAAATATATGTTATGTGCCCCAGTTCAGAGCTGTACACAACATATTTCCGAAAACAGGCCTGTGGCACCCCCTTTGACCAGGTCAGTGACACTGCACCACCACACTCTACTTAACTTGATATGTGTGCACATCCCAGTTTCAGGGATAGTAGTGTGTTTGGAACATTGTGTTACACAACAGCAAATCCACATCAATAGCACACCTCAAATTGAAGTCACAACCTCACATTGTAGCAACACAAATGGATGATGGATGGAGTGCTGAAACTTTTGAAACACTCAGATCTGGATTAAATCCATTGTACTTTTGTTTAGCATGCCACCCCAGTTTGGACCCAGCCATATGCAAACCAGTCTTGACCCTGCTCCTCATGGGAACAGTCCAGTCGAAACTGCCAGGCCAGGTCCTCACTGGACCAGAAACAAGCATTCTGGGACCAGTTTTAGGGTATCACTCCTCATCAGCCAGGTTTGCTCCAAACTGGAGTGATATGGCTAACACAATAACGATGGATCAAATGCAGATCTGTGACTGGAGGTAAATGTTTAAAAAGTTTCAACATTCTGTCCATCATTTTATTTTGTGATGTTGCTTTTTACCCTCACATTGTACACATGCAATGGCCTGTTTTGACAGAATACATACATCTGTATGGCTGTGTCATTGAACCCAAGCACACCTTCCCTACAAAATCCTCGTAATGGACTCACATGTATCATCCAAATTGCAAGAGAATGTAAAATAAACGGGATGCAGTATAATCTGTGTGACAAACATTCTAAGCACACAGTATACGCGATCCCTGCAGAATAGGCATAGAGGCATCAGGGGAACCCCAAGAAGGCTTCTGCACTGTGACAGATATCACATTGCACATGCCTCAAAAAATACTATTTGCACAGGAACTGAGGCCTCATGAATGTCAGAGACAACCAATAGCATAATCAAGTGTGATGCCCATATGGCAAATGGGTATGCAAATGTCTAGAAAGGAAATAAACCAGTAACAGCAAGGGTGACACATTTAGATAAAGTAGGTGTAAGGTACACACATTAAAATGGACATGTCTATTCAATTGTACAGGAAGGTAGGACAACTGAACACCCTTCATGTGTGGACAAACCAACCTATAGACTGTAGACATTAAACAAATGTTCAATCTACATCAGGGGGAGAAATGTAACCCAATAGACATTGACAGTGGGCAACCCAATAAGAAATCCTTACCATATGAAACAACACCCAATGCAATGCCACCCCAATTCGATCACATCCCACACATCCATCCTTAGAACTGGTGCCAAAGTCAGATATTACCAACCTCAGCAAAAAGTTCATCAATCATGGTGAAACAAACACAACTGTAGTCATACTTCACAATTTATTCATGAACATCAAAAAGGTAGAAATGTATTGGTAGGACAAATGTATAGTAAAGCAAACAACTGAACGTTATTTACAAGCCTTCAAAAATGGAGAAGAGACCAACAACCAGTCCTTGGTAAAAGGTGTGGTGAACACTACCTCAATGATCACCCTTGGGTGGGGTGGGTCAGGTTTTAGATGGGTGGGTTTGGTCTTTGGAGGGATGGGTTTCACTTTGGGAGGGGTCGGCTTCTTCATGGGTTTGGGCGGAGTATGGTGTGTTCCTGGGAGGTCATGTGTCACAGGGGAGGGTGTGGATATGGGAGAGATGGGCTGAGGTGTGGTTCGGGTCCTTTTTGGTTTGGGATGAGGTGGATTCCACAGGGGTGATGGCCAGTGCACACTTAAAAAGTTCTTTGGTAAGGGTGTACAGGAGGGATTAGGGGTTGGAAGGTTGAGGAAGTGCCTGTGTCAAGTGTGGCTTTGGGTGTTGTTGGTGTGTGGGTGTCTGAAGTCTGTTTGTGTTTAGTTAGTGTCTTTTGCATGTGTGAGTGTAGGCATATGTGTCGCTTAGGCTGTGACGTGGATGTGATTGGTATGGTGGGAGTTCAGTGGTGTCTGGAGGAATTTTAGATAGTGTGGCTGTGTCTGTGGGTACTGGGATGGTATTTGGGGTACGGTGGATGGGGTAGATTTGTTTGTAGTTGTTGGGGTGGTGTCAGGGGGTATGGTGGATGTGGTGGCTGTGTCTGTGTGTGTTGGGGTGGTTTCAGGGGATATGGTGGATGTGGGGGTTATGTCTGAAGGTGTTGGGGTGGTGTCTTGGGATATGGTGGATATGGTGACTGTGGATGTTGGGGTGGTGTCTGGGGGCAATGTGGATGTGGTGGTTTTATCTGTAGGTGTTGGGGTGGGTGTCTTGGAGTATGGTGGATGTGGTGGTGGTTGTGATTGGGGTGACTGTTGAGTGTTTGCATGCTTGTGTGTCTTGTGGTATTTGTGGTAGTGTGTGTTGCGTGTAACTGTTAAGGTGTATGTGTGTATGTGTGAGTATGCTTTGGACAGGTATGGGAATAGGGTAATTGGATGGCAAAGAGGAAGGAGGTGGGGGGATTGTGGGGGGATTGTGGGGCAGAGGTGGAAGGCTGGCGTGATGGAGGAGGCCAGAGTATGAAATGATCTCTGCAGACCAGACACAGCACTGTAAATGCCTTCCAGGCATGCAACTATCTGTTGGAGCTAAGTCCTCTGCACCTGGGTTGCAATGGCAGTCTGACCCACAGATATGCTCCTCAGGAGGTCAATAGTCTCCTCACTCAGGGCAGCAAGGATAATAGGGGCAGGGGGTGAGGTGTCTGGTGTAAAGGAAATAGCTACCCTCTTGAGGCCCGGGCCTGGCCAACTGGGTAGGGAGCAACAGGGAGGGTGAGAATGGAACTGGATGTGGTGGAAAGGATGGAGCAGGTACATGTTCTGAGTGGTCGACTCAAGAGATGATGATGTGGAGCCGGTCTCCTCCATGGCACTCCTCTCCTCCTCTTGGCCACCGGGCCCCTCTGTTTCTGATGTCTCCTGACCAGATGTGTGTTAGTGGGTGCTCCGAAGGCCAGGCCAGACATTGCAGAGTGGGTCATCTGTAGGGTAAAGGGTGTATCGCAAATACAGGTAACCTAGCTTGTTAGCAGTCCATTTCAGGCAGGGCATCATGGGTCCCAGGAGTGCTGCAGTTGGCGGTGTGTGCTCCTTATCTTCTCTTAGTGACTAGCCATATCACTGGTAGTGCAATGCACAGTGCTTAAGCCTGTTCCCTGTGTGTGACGGTGATGTGTAGTAAATAGTGGTGTTGGTGTAGTCATTGACCCAGTGTATCATTTATTTCTCTCCCCCACTTTCTTGTTTTGTCACCCTGTCCTTGTGTGCATTAGCATCATCTAGCAGAGGAGCAGCTGCACCTGGAGCTGCATCTCACAGGACCCAGGAGGGAGAGTCCACCAACGCTGAGGGAACCAGTGGGACAGAGGGCAAGGGGAGCACCGCGGCGGAGACTTGAGGAGACAACACTGACTCAGATACCTCCTTCGATGGGAGCTCCCTGGTGGTGGTGGACACCTCTGTGACCACTCCAGCTGCAGGTACAGCCACCACCCCCAGTACCAGCACTACCCTCCTAGCAGCCCCTCAGCGAGTTGCCCGTGCCTGCTCACCCAGGAGGGTGGGCATCTCCTTCGCACCAGGCTGCTCTGAGTGAGGAGGCTATTGACCTCCTGAGATCCATCTCTGTAGGGCAGTCAACCATTGTGTATGCCATCCAGGGGCTGGCAGCCCAGATGCAGCAATGCAATGCATTCCTGGAGGGCATTCACGGTGGATTGGCGGCCCAACAGAGATCGATTAAGGCTCTGGCCTCCTCTCTGATGGCAGCCATTGCCCCTGTTTCTACCGTCCCCCCTCCAACTTCCACTTCCCAGTCCTATTCTCCTCAACCCCAACCCATCCCTGGCACAAATACAGACGAGCATGCACACAAGACAACACCCAAGAATGTCACAGGCAAACACAAGCCCGCACTTCATCCCACAAGCACTCACGCAAACACCATACAGTTGCAGACATGACAACACCAACTGCCTCCTCTTTCTCCACCTCTACTCCTCCTTCTCCACCTCCCTCCCAGTCATATCCACACTCACACCTGCATGCACTACATCAACATCCACCACCAGCAACACAACACCAAGCAGAACACACACATCACAGGCAGTCACCTCCACAATGGCCATGCACATGTCCCCTATGTCCTCTCCTGCCCTATCTGTCTCCCTCTCATAAAGGACACAAATGCAAGCACTTACACACCCAACCGCCATCCACCTCATATAAGCATACAGTCCAATGACCTGCACCCAAATCCAGCAGACATACACCTCCCACAACCACTCCCTCAACCTCCACTCCCATTTTCCTTTCCCAACTTGTCCTCCCCCTGTATGAGCAGGGTACCAAAACCCCAGCCCAGCACCTGAGCCAAACAGTCCACGGGGACAGTGATAGCACCACCTACTCATGGTGGTAAGGATATCACACCTCCATTGAAGAAGGGGCAGGAGGCTGCAACTACAGGCAAGAAGGGGAAGGAGCCTGCACCACCAGGCAGGAAGAGGAAAGGGCCTACACTTCCATCCAGGAAGGGGAAGAGGCCATCCAACCCTGCCAGGAAGGGTAAGGGATCCTTGCCCCATGTCATGGAGGAGACGAAACCCTCTACTCCAGCAGAGTCTGTCTTTGTGGCACCTCCACCACCACCAGCTGTCACAGGCCCCCACTGCCAGCTCATGAATTGCAGCCGTCAGCAACTGCAGAGGCTGCCCAGGAGGCTCCTCCATCCACCACAAAACTGCAGCCATCAGCAACTGTATATGCTGCCCAGGAAGCACCTTCATCCACCACGACACTGCAGCCATCAGCATCTGCAGAGGCTGCCCAGGAAGAATCTCCATCCACTACAAAACTACAACCATCACCACAGCAGACACCATGTAGGCAACCCTCCAGGGGGTGCTGTACGAGTTGCCCCCTCCAGAACCAGTGGGAAAGTCACCCACCTGAAAGACTGTGGCCTTGCACTCCCCAGGACAGAGCAATGGGCAAGTTGCCCCTTCTAGAACCAGTGGTAAACACACCCACCTGTGAGACTGTGGCCTTGCACTCCCCAGGACAGAGTAATGGGCAAGTTGCCCCTTCCAGAACCAGTGGGAAAGTCACCCACCTGAGAGACTGTGGCCATGCACTTCCCAGGACAGAGGAATGGGCAAGTTGCCCCCTCCAGAACTAGTGAGAAAGTCACCCACCTGAGAGACTGTGACCTTGCACTCCCAGGACAGAGCAATGGGCATGGAGCTCCATCCAGAACCAGTGGGCTTGTTCCTGCATCCAGCTGAGGTGCCCTCCCTGTCCCCTGAGGTGCATGCCCATTTACCCACCTATGGGTTACCACCTATGCTGGGATACCTATACCTACATGCCCTACCATATGCTATGGACTTATAGGTAGCTTGACATAGCCAATTATAATTATCCTAATTTGCATACTCATTTTACACAGAACACATGTCATAGGACTGGTTAGTAGCACCCAGGGTACCCTCAGAGTCCGGAAAACACCAGCAAAAGTAAAAAATGGGGGTAAAATGTTAGAGGGCCTCTGCAAGCAGCCCTGTTTTCTCACAACAACAATTTAAAATCCAACCTTATTTTTGCATAAACCAACCATATCATTGCAGTGCTGTCTTCGATATTAAACAATATCAGAGAAGTCGGGCTACTTTCAATTTGTTAAATAACAACTATATTTTCTATCGTAGATACATCAAATTCACTCATAACAAGGCAAATAGGAATAAAAACCTCTTTCTATATAACGTGCATTGAATGGACTTTAGATGGGAAACAGACATAAATTGATATCAATAGTTGTAGAAAAGTCCACATGGCACTACCAGACCCCAATATATACAATACACACTATGGATGACTCCGATGTTGGACATTATATTGTCCCCTGCAATCAGTTTTTATCTTCATGAATTATACATGAAGTGAACAAACCCCAATATACAAGATTATCTTATTTTCCTTCTCAGTACACAATTAAATATAAATACCAAATTTCATATTAATCCTGTTTAGGGTATTGTAATATTTCCAGCCATTAAATTGAGCCCAAGTGGGCACTACATACCATGGAGTCGAACTCCAACTTCTCACCCAAGTACACAGATATATAGCTCTTTTGTTCTGCATAATGTCCACACGGCAGCTCTGCAAAAAACATTGACAATCTTCATTAAAACCATACATTTTCCACAACACTATCTATACCAAAAACAGAGATACTGTATGAAAACCATTCTTAACTTCTCAAATGTGTGTACGGTTCTTCACTACTGTTCAAACCATTTGGGTCCTTGGCATCAAAAGCAATTATATATCTAGATGCCAAGATCCTCTATTTCTTTTCTCTATTGCCTCTCCTGATATCCTTGGGTACTCCATCAATCACATTGTATGTAAAATCTTCAAATCTCGCAGAATGCACCTCATGTATATGATGATGAACTACTGGACATGTGTCATCCTTATTTTGACTAGCTCTCAAATGTTGTAAAATTCTGTTACAGGCTTGTAACTTACTACTCCCTACATGCATTTTCAGACCATTACATTTCAAAATGTAAACTACAAACTCACTTTTTCAGTTATACTGCCTTTAATCTGGTGAGCTACCTTGCCACCTATCTCTACTTTCTTGATGCTCACACCATTCTTGCACACCCTGCATCTCGCACACTTGAAGAATCCTTCCCCCTGTTGCAGCCAAGTGCTATTTCTTCCCTCTTGCCTAATTTCAATTCTCAATAGCACATCTCTCATGTATTTACTTCTCCGAAAAGTGATCTGCGGCCATTTCCTTATTTCTCCCCATATTACAATGTCACTCCTTAATAGATGCCAATGTTTTTGCAACATAGCTTTCACTTTTCTATGTACACTATCATGTATGGTTAAGAATCCCTTTTCTTGATGTCCTCTTGACTTTTTTGGTTGGGTATTAAACAGTAAGCTCTCTCTTGAGCGTGTATCCACTTTCTACTTGCTTCACACAATGTTGAATCATTGTAGCCCCTCACACTTAATCTTACCATCATATCCTTTTTGGCTTCTTCAAAATTAGTCACTATACTGCAGATATGTTTCGCCCGCAAGAGTTCCCCATTAGGGATACTGTCAACTAATGGTCTGGGACGGATCTATCTGCATATAATATGCTGTTGTCTGCACTCGGCTTTCTGCACTCTGTTTTCTCCAAACTGTTCTTCTCTACTGTGATCTTAACATCTAGGAATTGAATTTATTTTTCATTGATGTTGCTGGAAAATCTTAAATTCAAATCATTCTCATTGAAACACTCCACAGACTCTTTGGCACTCTGTATACTTCTTCTCCAAATAACCAAAATGTCATCTGTATACCACAATAACATCCTAATGGAGGACTCCTGAGGACCTGCCCCTCCCACCAGCCCATATGCAAATTAGCATAGCTGGGGGTGAAGTGGGTCACCCGATGCTCCAAAATGTAATTGTTGAAAATAATATATTGTGTCTCAAACACCATTCCATCATATTAATCAACATTATGCTGAGCCTGTAGAATCTCACTGGCCTAGCCCTTAACAAATACTCTTCAGAACTTAATCCATCCTCATGATGTTTGCGTGTGTATAATGATGTTAAATGAAGAGCCATGAGAATCATTCCATTCTCCCATCCAACATCAAATACTCGCTTCAAAATTTCTGTGGTATCCTTTAAGTATGACATAAATTTTGCACCAATGGATTTAAGAATTGATCTATGTACTTTGAAACGTCCTCAAGAAGACACTCCTGTGCTGCAATGACAGGCCTAACTGGTTGCTTCTTAGCATTATTAGGCCTTGTTCTCCCCATCCCACCAATTTGTTATCAAATTCATTTCTCACACTCTCAGAATATGCAATATACACTCTCTTGCCTCATCATTCAGTTCTTTATACTCTTCCTCCATATAGTCTCATAGGGACAAGACCACTCTATTACCCCCTTTATCAGAACCTTGTATCACAATTTCAGGGTTAGTTGTTAATTTCTCCAAAGTTTTACTGTAACTGTTCCCTCTCATTAATTTCTTTTTCATTTCTTGTGATCTCAAACATTTCATTTCTTTAACCACTATTTCTGAAAACTGGTCTATCACATCTCCACAACTAACAGGCATAGTTTTAGATTTAGGTTTCAATAATGATCCACCTTCTTCATTCACTTTCACTCCTTCACTTTCTAATCTCTCGATTTTACACTTGCCTAATCTATGGATTCCAGCACATCTTTCTCCAACACCCACAATTTTTTCATCAAGTAAATTGCCTCAATTTGTAGATGGCTATACTCTGGCTCCACCTCTACAGATTGTGCTGGTGTTTCCTTTATTTTATGAATTTTCATTAGTTTTTATTTCTTCACAAACAGGACAAGTCCACTCTACTTTGAACATAGTCAAACTCATTCCCTTTGTAAAAAGACAGTCCCATTGATACATTTCCAACAACCTCATCATTCAAGTCTATATCAGATAGATTAAGTACTGTTTCTTTTTTTTTAATAATGTCTGTTGCTTCTGGTTAACTTCTCCTGATTCTCTATATATGTTTCTTTTTCACTTACCACCGCGTCTTGTCTTCCTCTGGGTCTTCCTTTTGGTCTGTAGTTTTCACACCACAGTCTGTCATTGGTCCTCCTCTCTCTCTGTAAAAACATCAAAATCATCTTGTAAAGAGGTGTGTGCCTTTATTCCCAATGGCTCGTCTGCGTCTATTACTCTCATTTGCCTCTATATTCAATCCACTTGTTGACTGGTTGGATCCCATCGCACTCATGCCACTCAATTTTTGGTTCCTCTAATTATCTAATTTCTTTGCAGAGGTTTTAATCTGACCAGTTTCGTAGTCAATCTTATCTCTATCAAACTTCCATGTTTTGAACACAACTACAGCCCAAACTGCATGACGGAATTATACCAAATTTGGCAGAAACCTAGATTTTGTTTCACAGATTGTGACTTTGATTATTTGGTGCAAATCCATTCCGACTTTTTTGAGATATTAAAGGGAAAATAAATTTGTATATCTAGAGTTGATCCTCCCGGTGACTTTGGAAATAATAACAGCTCATGCACGGAGTCCTAAAATGGCTGTCAACATTTCAAAACAGCAGGTGTTGGCAGCCATTTTAGGACTCGGCTTCAAGGTTGGGTGGTTATAGGGAGTTGTCCAAAGTGCCTGGCTGCAGGCCAGGCCCTGCGGCCAACCACCACCGCTCACAGCCGAAGGCCGTGTACAGCGGTTGTTGGATTAATGAATAGTATATGTTAAAAAAAAACATAGAAATTCATTGAAAAATAACCAAAGTTAGAGGGGGGTTATCGTTGGGAAATAGAATTTAAAAAAAGCAGAAATTCACTTAAATATTCAAAGAGTACAGGGACATTAATTTATTTATATATATATATATATATAAAAATAATCTGGGTGATCCATGTGGGGGCTAAGAAAAAGGGGGGTCAAAAAAGTTGTGTTTCCCATGTTAATTCTCATAGTACCTTAAAACATGTCTACAGCCCGAATCAGTGGATGGAATTACACCAAGTTTGACATGAATACTAGCTTTCTGTATGCAGATTACGGTTATGCTTATTTGGTGTCAATCCATTCAGTTTGAGATATTGAAGTAAATCCAAATGTGTATATCTGTGATCGCAAAGACATTGTGAACAATGATGAGCTTGTGCAGGGAAATGCACAGCTCTGATTTGCTGCCAACACTTCAAACCAGGAAGTGTAAAAAAAGACAAGGGGCCAGGGTAGAGTCACCCTGACCCCTTAGCTCTGGTCCTGGGGACAGAGAGGGAACCGCCCAGGGAAAATAATAATTTTTGTTTTGAATCTTTACAGTGAAATTGCGACAGCGTTGGAAATTCACAGAATTTGCTTTTAAATAAATAAGCGCAGGCTTTAACACTTGTTTTTTAATAAGCCTCCTGGCCTCCCCAGAGCCCCGGGAACCACCACATCCCTGGGGCATTTGCTAAATTTGGTGCAGGGGGCTGCGCGTCACCGTGGACCCCAGGAACTACCACCTCCCAGGGGCAAAATTATTTTCTTATGTCGGAAGGCCTGACAGCCTCCCCAACAGACCTGAGGACTACCACCTCCCCAGGGCAAAATTATTCTTTTATGTGGGGGAGGTCAAATGGCCTCCCCAGAGGATTTTATCTAATATGGTGCAGTTGGGCTGCACACCCCACCACATCCCTTGGACGACCATCTCCCTGGGATATTTAACTAATAAGGTGAGGGGGCAGCAAGGCCCCCCCCACAGCCCTGGGAACCGCCATCTCCACAGGGTTTGTAGAAATTGGGTGCAGGGGGTGGCATGGCCCCCCAGGACCCCAGGGACCACCACCTCCCAAGGACAAATAAAAAAAAATGTATAGGGGGTTTGTTTCAGATCCCCAAAACCTGAGGACCACCATCTCCTCAGGGCTATTTCCATGTTGGATTTGGGCCCTGGTGACTGCCAGCTCCTGCTGTGTCCCAGGGTTCTCACCCCAAGACTTAGCTGTTTGCTTATGCTTGGTGGGAGCTGACCGCTCCCACCAAGCAAAGGCAAACATACCTCCACTTTCTGACAGCGAGACCTGTTAAACAGGTCACCTTGTCAGAAAGTGGAGTTTTCATCTGTCTTCCCTGCATGCAGATATGTGTGCAAGTAAGACAGATGAAAACACTGCTCCAGCAAGCAGGGAGCTGCTATCAAAAGCAGGTCCTTGCTTGATGGAGCAATGTCGGCTCACCTAGGAGATGGGAGCTGGCTGGGACCGCGGGGGAAGGTCTTGAGTCTCCCTACTCGTTCCTAGAAAGCCTTTACAGGGCAAAAAAAAATTGGAAACAAAATGCAGCATGATGGTGAAGGTCACAGACCTTCACACTGAAAGTTGGGGGTTCGACTCCAGGTGTATCCATAGTAATTTTGCGTTCTTTAATTTCTTTTCAACTGCAAATGTTTAAGACTCATACTGAAAGGTGATCTTACTCTTTTTAATTGACAAGCACATTTTTCTTTTGGATTTGTGCAGAAATATCTCATTCTAAGTACATCATCCATCAAAGTCTAAAAAGCTCTCTATCTCTCTCCCTTTCCCCATCACTCTCTTTCTCTCTCTCTCTTTCAATCTCTTTCTCCTACTCACACACCCACTCAGACCCTTACGCACTCACTCACAGACCCACTCAGACACTCACACACCTACTCACAGACCCACTCAGTCCCTTGTGCACCCACTCACAGCCACAGTCAAACCCTTATAGACACACTAACAGACACTCACACACCTACTCATAGGCCCACTCAGACTCTCACATAACCACTCATAGACCCACTAACACACTTATGCAGCCACTCACAGATATGCACAGACACTGACACATCCCCAAAGACGCTGATGCATGCACTCTCTCACCCAGACAGAGACTCTCACAACCACTCTCACCCCCAGATACACCCTCTTACACCTATTCACACACCCAGAGAAATAGGCTGCAGCAAACTCCTGTCATGCATGGCCAAAGGGCTGTGTGCACAGTCAGGTTGGGTGTTTAGAGAGGTTGGGTGCAGGACTGGCTACAGGCCAGGTCTTACCGGCAACCCCTGCTGCACACAGGTGAAGGCCATGCACGGCGTAAGGTTGGGTGCTCATAGATGGCTGGATTCAGGGCCTGGCTGCCGGCCAGGCTCTGTGATCAACCACTACCGTGCACAGCCAAAGTCGTGCATGAAGGTGTTTAGATTAATGTATAGTAATACAAATGACTATACGTTAAAAAAAAAAACTAGAAATTCAATGAAAAAAACAAAGGTTACAGGGACATTATAGTTAGGCTCACATTTTAAATGTACAAAACCATAGAAATTCACCTGTTATCTCAAGTAACTATAACTTGTGCCTTAAGGTAATTATAACGCCCCCCCCTTGCCATGCACTGCTAATTTCCCCACAAATTATGCCACTCATGACATCTTTAATAACATGATTGATAATATCAATGTAATATTTGCAGTAGCATTTTTGATGAAAGAACTGTACATGGCAGTGGCGCGAGTTATAGTTACCTTAGAGCATGAGTTATAGTTACTTGACATAACTCTAACTTTAAGAGATTAATTTCTATGGTTTTGTACATTTCAAATGTGAGCCTAACTATAACACCCCTGTAATCTTATAAATTAAAATAAAATGTATATATATATATATATATATATATATATATATATATATATATATATATATAAAAATATATATATATGTGTGATGAGTAAAGTGGGGGCCAAGAAATAGGGGCGGTCCCAAAATGCTTTTTCCCCATTTTCCCCATGCAATTTTCCAAAGGAATTTGGAACACAACTACAGCTCGAACCGCTGAACGAACTTGTACCAAATTTGACCAAAAGTTAGATCTTGGTCCAGAAAGAGTGCTTTTTGTAGTTTGATGTAAATGTGTTCTGTAGATTTCAGGTTAATAAAGAAAGATTTATTTACATCTAGGGACACAGATCCACCATGCATTCACTGCTGTGGATTAGCAGATCCATGTCCCAACAGAATGCCATGATTGACTTGTCACAACCTGGCAGGAAAGTCCTGGTAGCCATTTTCTGTATCAGGACATGCTCCACGGAGTAAAAAAAAGAAGAAAAAAAAATCAGTGATGGAAGGGATCAGGTTAGAAGTACCTTGGCCTCATGGGAGTGATAGACGGGCCTGTGAGGGGCCCCTCATGGGGAAGAAAGTTTGTTTTGCATGAACAAGTATCTGCAGATCCCCCTGTGCAAATCTGCAATGGATCTGCAGAGCCATAAAGGCCCCAATAAAAAAGACACCCACTTATACACTCTCTTACACCCCCACACTACCACTCACAAGCCCACTCACAGATCCATGCACACACTTACACACCAATTCACACAACCATACAATTAATCATACCTCCTCTCACACACCTATACAATCACTGATACATCCACTCACAGATCCAGAGAACAACTCATACACTGATAGAGCAACTCACATAACCACTCATATACCCATCCATCACACATGCTGTCACATACCCACTTACACACTCATACAGCCTCTCACACACCAACTCACAGACCCAGAAAACTACTCACACCACATTGAGCCACTGACACTTATACACCTACCAATCACACATTCACACACACTCTCATACCCCACCACAACCACTCACATATCCAGTCATACCCCCATACAGCCACTCACACACCCACTCACAGACCCACAAACCTACTCACACACTGACTCACAAACCCATACAACCACTCATACACTAACCTACACACCTATTCACAGACTCATATAGCCATTCAGAGACCTAGAAAACCACTCACATATCCACTTATAGAAAGGCACAGCCACTCACTCCCATACAACCACTCAGCATCCCACTCACGGACCCACAGAGGCAATCAGCCCCCACAGATCCATTCTCACGCCCACTCATTTACGTACCCATCATACACTCTCTCACATCCCACACAACCATTGACACATCTAGTCACACACACATACAGCCACTCACAAACCTACTCACAGACCCACAAAACAACACAATCACCCTTTCACACACCCAGTCACATATTCACACACCTACTTACTCACACAACCACTCACACACCCACTGACACTCACACACCCACTCACAGACCAACAAAACCACTCACACACCCATTCACACACTCATTCACCCACTTACACACCTATAAAAGCACTCAAAAACCCACTCACACAGCCATACAGCCTCTCACTCACAGAGCCACAAAACCACTCATGCGCCCACAATGTAACCCACGAATCCATTCATACAGCCACTCACCCACCCATACAGCTACTTTCACACCTACTCACAGACCTACAAAACCACTCACACGCCTACTCACAGACCAACACAGCCACTCACATACCCATTCACATACCCATAAATCCACTCAGCCACCTGCTAAAAGACCCACAGAGGCACTCAGAGCCCCACAGAGCCACGCACATGTACTCATTTGACCACCCATCACACTCACACACTCTTTCACACCCCTACTGTAAACTATGGGGGTTGTAGAAGAGCACAGCATGACTCAGAGACCTAAAAAGGACCTCCAGACCACGCCACTGCCCAAAAACCAGGTTGTGTCCCAAAAAGCGACCCATGGCAGAATTGGCTGCCAGAGATGGGGACCACCGATCTGACTGCGGCCCGCAAGGGGGGCACCGCTGGTCTCCACAGCGTTACATACCCATAAGGCCACTCAGCTACCTACTAAAAGACCCACAGAGGCACTAACACCCTCCACAGAGCCACACACACTCATTTGACCATCCATCACGCACTCACACACTCTTTCACACCCCTACAGAACCATTCACACACCTGGTCGCATACACATACATCCACTCACCACCAAACCCTACTAACCAGTTACACGCCCACTCATAGACCAACACAGCCAATCACATATCTACTCATACACCCATACAACTACTCATACACCCACTCAATGATCCACCCAACGACTCACACAGCCATTCACAGTTCCTTTGAACTAAAAAACCAATCTCCACACCCATTTACACCCTCGCATACAGCCACCAGCACAACCACCCGCAAACTACAAAACCACTCACAGAGCCACTCCCAGACCCAAACAGCCACTCACACCCACTTAGATACCCACACAGCCTCTCAAACACCCACTCATACATCCATACCGTCACTCACACACCTACTCACAGACCCACCTGGGCACTCACACACCCACCCACACAGACACTCACACACTCTTACACACCTATACACCCACTAACACCCACTGTATTAAAATTGTTGTTGTTTTCTATTGAATGTGTAAATTTGGTTGGTGATCTGCAGCGTATCTGAGTGAGAATTTTTTTAAAAATGAAAAAAAAAAGAACCAGTGTTTGAGAGAAGGGTTAGCTCTGAAAAGAGTTTTTGTCTTTATGATATGTACAGGATAATTACATATAGAGCACAATGCAATCTTTTAAGTTGTTGAGCAATACCCTGCTGCCTCTGTCTGTGAAATGGTCTCCTTCTTTTCAATATATTCCGTCCATAATGAAGCATGCATTGTTATGGTATGGTTATCCCATGTTGTTCTCTTGGAGGAATGCAGAAGCAGTTTTATTGACATGTTTCCTGAATTTCTCTATTTGTGGGCAAAATGTGGTAGACCACTGCCATTTCTATATATGGCAAATTTTAAAGAACACCAAGGCAGTATGTGGAAAAAGTATCATTCATTTACCAAAGGTATCCTTCTTAGGCTTTCAAATCCTACCACAGTAATTGTGCCTAAGTCATTGCCACCACAGTGTACAATCATAAGATCTGGATGTTGGCAATCCACACATTTTTCAACCAAAGGCATCAATTGATGTTATTTTAACCCTCTCTGGCCAACCTAAGTAATGTCTACATTAGGTAAACCTAGGTTTCTGTCAATGTCACTCTTTGTAGCACTTTCTGTGGGTCAAAACGCAAACTATGGGCTAAAATACAGACTGTGATCATTTTGGAGACCGTCAGGTACACAGGAGAAGGTGGCAGCATAATGATACAGTTTTAAAGATGAAAGGCTGTTAAAATGGAGGACTGCACCTACAATATAACAAAGTAAATTTGATTGGATGGTGGAGATGTGCATGGAAATAATATTAGGTAATGACTTCAAGTTAAAAAGTAACTAACTCTGTGATTGGCTTTGGAAAAATAAAACAAAAGTTGTGTTTGGGATATATTTGGAATTGTAAATGTCAACCACACCTATTACAGTTAATGTGAAGCTAGTATGCTATTGAGAGAACGTCTTGTGAACTTTTATACCTACTGGTAGGCAGACTAATCAAAGTATGGGTACTATAGAAACTGAGCTTAAAAAGAGTGGGAGGGGAAAGAAAACAAAAGAGACTGCAGATTAAAACTGAAAAGCAGACTGGTGCACATAAATTTCTCAGTAGGGAGTGCAGGTCTTGCGATTAGCAATATTTTAGAAAAAACTATAAATGCAAAGCATTAAGAGCAGATTGTGAAATGTTTTTCAGAACTTTCCTGTGGATCTGAGGATCAGAGAATCGACCACAAATTTACATGGGGGCTGTGCTGAGCGCCACCGTGGTCCGTGGATCCACCCCCAAAATCTACCAAATTGGGCATCTTACCGGAAACATGGAAAATGTTAAAATTGTGACCATTGAGCAGTGGGATAACAAAAATAAAAGATGAATGGTACTCTGTGATTTGCTTTTGTGAGAATATGAGTGAGAGTACAGTGGGAAGGGTAGCTATTATTGGTACTTGTGTACTGAGAGTACAAGAGAATTGAGAGATTCCTGACTTAAGATTTGCAGTGGAAAACAGATATTAGAAGATATTAAATAAAAATTTAAAAAACTGCCCCACAACATAGAAATAGGACAGGTATGTTAATTAAGTTTCACTGTAGAAAGTATACAAACAAACTATGAGTGTAGATAAGCTGAAAGAAAAAGTGCAGCTTCTAGACACTACAGTAAAAGGCGAAATAGAAGGGCAGTTAGATGAGAACATTAGCTACAAATATAGTGAACGGCAAAGGAGGAAGAGGAATTGGTATACTGATAATATTGTTGTTTTATTAAGGAAGTATGATTGATCGTGTTTGAAAATAGATGTGGGAGCTTGCTTACAGTATTTTAATAGTATATAATTTGCAACTATTTGCACAGCCAGGCAGGTAGTTACACACCCAGTCACACTATCCTAAATGCACTTATGTACCCATCACTCATATAGCCAGACACTGACTGACACTCTTCCATAAAACTGTTCACACACCCCTTTACTCAACTATATATCCACTTACATAGTCATTCACACACCCATGAAGGCACTGTAACACCATTTATACACCTATACAGCCAACCACGTACCCTGCAGTCAGACAGTTAGTTACACACCGATACACACTGTTATACAGCTAGTCACCCAACCATTAAGCCACTCACATACCTATTTAGAAAGCTATACAACCACTCACTCGTTCAGTCAGACAGTGGCAGAGACACTTAAATACCCACTCACACACCTACACAGAACTTATGTATGCACCACTAACAAAGACACTTGCACACACAGTTATACACCCAAGCACCCACTAACACAGCCAGTTACCAATCAATGCAGCTACTTATATATTTATGTAGACACCAATGTAATCACTAACACACTCAGTCACACACCCACACAGCTACTTACATATCCAATGACCCACCCACAGAGGCACTGATGCACTTACTCACATATCCACCCAACCACTTACACACCCAGTCACCCACATATGCATCCACTTATATCCCTATTTATAGACCTGTACTGCAACATTTAGACAGGCTGTTACAAAGTGACATAACCATTTATGTGGCTACTGATGTGCTTATAGAATTAATCTAGTAGTATGAAATGTATAGTTAAATGTATTCTATATTTGGCTTTCAGATATTTACTTGTGATTAAAGGGGTGGATTTACAGTGGCAAGAATGCTACAAAGGAGAAAAAACAAAGGAAAGAGTACAATTTACTTAAAGTGGGGGTAAAAAGGTCATGATGTGGGGAACATACTGAAAGAAGAGCTGCTGGTAAGAGAACAAAGGGGTTTGTTAAAACAGTATATGGGAAAATGCAAAATGTGGATAATGTTTCAAACAAAAAGCAAGGTTTACACTTAACTCACCATGGACATGGAGTAAGTCAGATTGAAAGTGACAAACATTATAAAAACATTTAATTTGACAAGGAGGCAGAAGCAATTTAAAGCAATGTGATTTAGAATGTTTAAAAGTAGGGTAATACAGGACTTTGGTAAAAAACATCAACCAGTAAAAGAGGAGAAGACAGCACTGAAACAAAAACAAAATATGGAGAATATGGTTGATAAAGCTTTATCGTTGAAGCACAAACTATTTATCTTGGTTCTAAACAGAATGAGAACATTGGCTAAAAAAGTGTAATTTATGAAAAAAAGAAGCGGAAAAAAGTTAATTAATAAAAGTATTTTTTGTAAAACTTTCAAAGGAGAATGGAAGCATACATCTAGTACTGAGGCTTTCTTTAATGAAAAAAGCTAATTACAGCAGAATGCATTAGTGCAGGAAGTTGAAACAACTGGGAGATTCTATGAGATAAAAGACTGTTCTTCCATTGCAAAAGAGGAGATGGTTCATGGAAATGTAGAGGAATGGCTAGCTGAAGAAGTACAAGGAAAGCTCTCCTGTGTATAAATGGGAGTGCAGTAGTAATAGGAGTGTTCACCAGTAATTACTTGGTACATTAAGAACTTTTCTATGTCAATTTCCATCTAACAATGTGAAGCGGAATATTGTAATGTTACAAACCTTAGACCCATGCAAAGTAACAAGGACACTAGTTAGCACATCTATCCAGGAAAGTATGCAAAGGTTCTTTTCATCATGTTTAAATGTTGTCTCTTCATCATTCAAAAATGTGAAATTTAGTTAGCAGACTTTACTTTGTAAGAAGTCCTGCATTGTGTTTAGGAGAAATGAATAAACTATTTTTGTATGGTACAGTACTAGAGGTTAAAAATGTTTGTGAAGATATTCATTTACATTTCTTTTGTCCTGAAGTGCAGTCGGGCCAAAATGTGGAGTTGGTATGTTCAGTTGTAGAGGAAAAAAAAATATATGGATAGTTGTAACTTTAGATGAGAAATTGCAAAGTTTAAGGCAGTTTCTACAGAGAAACAGAACTATGTTTGTATTTGGTATTGGCATACTCACTGCACGTGCCAAATTCAAAATGTTGATGTGCACTGTAAAACCGAAGACGGAAACTGAGGAAAGTGGCTAGAATTTGCAGTGCATTTATTCGTGGATAAACATTTTGATTTGTCAACACATCAGATCATGTGCAAGTCTTGCTATGAAAAATTAAAGGACAACAAAATACCTACCAGAACAACACACAATAATTTATAGGTGGTTGAAATTCCAGAGGAACTTCAACATCTGAATATTTATGAAAGAATACTTGTACAATCTATGCACCCTTTACAAGCAATAGTTGTGTAGAACCAAAGAATATGAAAATACCGCCCACTGAGATTCAGAAAGGGCTTGAAGGTAGAATTGTGTATTTACCTTTAGATTTTTAATGCAATATACATACTGTGGGTGTAGCGAGAGATTTGGAAGACCCACTTGTTCTTCTAGTGAATGTTCTGTCTACAAAAAAACAACAAAATCTGGCAGGAACTAGTGGATGTGACTAAAGTGAAAAAAGCTACATTATGTCTTAAAAAGAATAATGTGTATTATAAAGATGTAGATGTTGTCGAACATCAAACTTGCATGTACCCTTCAAGTGGACAGTTCGCAAATATGGATAAAAGAGATCTGAAGAAATATATGAGCAGTGCAGTATCTATCCAATGCAAGAGGCAAGCCTGATTTATACTAGGTTCCTATGGTACTTACACCTTATACCAGGTATCCCTTAATAGTGAAATGTAGTCAGTGTCTAGAAGCTAGGCTGTCTAGGGCTAGCTGTAGCTGAGCAGCCAAGGCTTTTTTAGAAGACATGCAAAGTTCATGCAGTACCACTGTAGTCACACAGTACTTACACACATGAAAGAAAATATTCAGGGCCATATTTATACTTTTTGATGCAAAACTGCGCCACCGCAGTTTTGCGTCAAAAATTTTACCGCCGGCTAACGCCATTTCGTTGAGCCGTGCGGGCGTCAAATTTATACTTTGATGCACGGCGGCGCAATCAACAGGTGGGAGTCATTTTTTTTTACGCACATCGCAGCGTCAAGACGTAAAGGAAAACGACGTTAACGCGGCGTAAATGACTATGGGTCGATTTACGACACCGCAACCCGGATATGCGCCGTTTTTTTTGATGCAATAGCGTCAAAAATACCCGTGAACACTGCCCTTTCAGCAGAGGAGAGCCAAAATGGATCCCAGATGCCATTACAGACCCCAGGAAGAAGACAGCAGACCAGGAACCAGCCAGGATGATCCATACAAGAACCAGGACATATATAGAAAAAAAAGAAAGTGTCGCTTCAGTGCAGAGGAGCAGGAAATCCTGGTTAAAGAGGTGACGGAACACCAGCACCAACTGTTCATCACCTCTAAGTTGCCAATCAGTAGGAGAGAGGCCATATGGCAACAAATTGTTGACAAGATCAACAGTGTGGCTGAAGTACCCAGAAGAGTCACCTAGTGTAAGAAACGCTGGCATGACTGCAAACGTAGGACAACGGAAAAAATGGCCAGGAACAGGAAGGCAGCACTGCAGACAGGAGGTGGGAGTCCAGCACACCAGGAGGCCCTGGACCACATGGAGGAGATGGTTGCAGCCGTCATCCCCGAGGAGATCGTCACAGGGATTCAAGGACAGGACAGTGCAGACTACCACGAGACAACGCACATGCAGGGTAAGTCGCATGGGGATTTAAAATACAATAATGTTGACTGTTAGCAGGGGGGGAAATACCTACTGCACATTGCATGTAAGTCATCATATACATGGAGTCGCATGGGTAAAGGGGTATGGCATGGTGGCATGGCCTGCACATACAGAAGCTGGGGCACAACATAACACTACACCAACAACAGTCCCATGGGGGCATCCTGTCATGCCAACAATGGAGCAAAGGGAAAGCCTCGACAGGAGGGAAGGCCACTACGTCAAGCTTACATCCTGGCACTCGTCAGCCAAAATATCTCCTACATTAACTAGGGCCCTATCAGCAATCCTCTAGCCAAAACAACAACTGCAATGTAACTGCAACAACAGTTGACACTACCACCTCTGATCTCTGTGCAGCTATAGTAGCCAATTGCAGTAACCTCCCCATGGAACATACATACCTAAATTAGGGGGTGAGGATGACATCTGCAACAATCCCCTGAAACAAGACAAAGGCCCCAGTACACTCATATGTCAATGCCCATAGTTGTCACATACATCAGCCAAACTAAACAGCAATAGGAGCGACACAGCACTAAGGACACACCCATGCTGCATATGTCAGGGTCCTTCCCGTGCCTGGCAAACAAGGTTACATCACAAATGTCATACTGCTCAGACAACAGCATTGAGGATGGGACACATGGAACTGGTCACTGAAATACTCCTGTACAGTCAGAGGACCAAATAGGACATTGATACGATAATCAGGGCAATCCAATGTAACACACATTACCCAACATCAGCAGGACACATTAACAATGTCTACATCCACATCACATCATAACCTTGCCATGCATAGGATATGCCACATGTCAATTACATTTAAGTCAATGTGAACAATCAGGGATTGGGGCAGGTCCTGAGAGGCAATTGTGCTGCCAGGACCATCAGAACACCCAGAGCCAGTGAAAGTTCTCACCATGAGAATAGATATACACGGACGGTCGAGTAGGACAAAAATCTGGCTATTCTCTATTTTGTATAAAGCAACACCTAGAGGCAAGTAGGCAGACAAGTCTGATAACTCAATATCATACATGTGACACACAGGTGGGCCATAGGCCTATAACAATGCCCATATGAAGGACAGCAGATACCAATACCAAACAAGATCACAAAGTAAATTCATCAAAAGGCTGGCATGTTGCGTCAAAATTGTCACAACACAGACACACTAATTGTACCCTGTTTCATTGCAGAGGAACATGGATCACCTGCCGATATGCCTGTCCCAGATTTCCCTGATGACATGGATGACGAGCCCATAAACATTCCCCAGGAGACCATCCGAAAGGTCCTTGAAACCCTCCAGACCCCACCTTCAGTCACAAGGAGGAGCACAGAACAAGCAGCCATCACAGAAGAACCACCCACCACCCCAATTGCAAGACCTGCCAGCTCCAATACAGCTGAGGACTCTGACGACACTGGCACCAGCTTTGAAAGAACTGTAGTTGGAGTACAGCGGGAGCTGGCCAAGGAGGTGCGGGTGGGGATGCAAAATATGGCAGCCAGCCTTGAGGGGGTGCGCTCGTGCATGATGTCATCTGCAGATCAGGCAGCAGCTATGCAAGCCCTAACATCCATACTGCAAGGACTACAAGAAACTGTAAAGGAATTCACCACTGCAGTAAGGGAGTTGCCACAACACCTCGCACCCCAAACCTTCCACTGCATGCACGAATGCAATCATGACTCCCTCAGGGCTGACCTGGCTGCCTACCATAGTGATGTAGCTGCTATTCTCAAAAACCAGCAGGCCCTCCTTGCTGCAGTACTGCCCTTAAGACCTTCACAGGGAGCAGCCACCGGGATGTCTGACTCCACGTCTTCTAACACTGAGGTGTGTGTTGGCCCTTCACAACCAACAACAACAAGGACAAAGCAGGCAACACACACATCAGAAGAAGAAGACATGGAACAGATCACATTCACACAGAAGAGTACCCGGAAGCACTAGTGCCTGCACCATGGCCTACTTTGACCAAGGTCTTACGTTTTGTCAATTGCCAGTCTCACTACAACTATACTCAATGACTGTTCTGCTAACCACTGTATAACTTGTCAGCATTGCCAGTGAATGTCTCTCTCCTACTAATTGGCAAATCCTGTCCCTCTGCACTGTCGGTAACATCACCCCAGCATGTCAGGAGCATCATCCACACCCCTTCTGTAGGATCACCATGTAAGATTGCACTAGAACGGACACAGCAAACCTGGACAATGTACATATTGCACTAGAGCACCTATCAATAAATAGCACTTGCACACCTAATATGTCTCTGTGTAATTTGACACATCAACTGTGCAGTAGATAACTCAAAAGTGCCTGTGTGACAACCATGTAGCTTGTCAATACAGCTGTCCTGACATCATGTAGTCTGATACATCTGTGCAGTGGCCATGATTGCATCATAGCCTGCCCATCCTGAGGAGAATAACTGATGAAGGGAGAAACCACACACAATCATGCTGTGTTGGACAGAATAATGCTCCATCAATAGAAATCAAAGTCAACTAATGGTGGCTGATAAATGTGGTCACCATGCAATACTAATACATTGAATTATGCAGTCTAATCTAAGCAAATACAACTAAAGACAGCATCAATCAACCTTTCTGAGTAAACTTCCAAATAGCTACTCATGCTGATTTTTTGCACACATGATCTATGTCAGTAATGAAGACAAGAAGACAAGAGTGTTAACAACACCTCATCTACAAAGATGTCCCTGAACATCACACTGCAGTCCGACCTAAAGAATTCCCCACAATACCAAGTCTGGAAGCACACTTTGTGATGTAGAAAACATACTCATCAACACAAATCCTTTGTGATCCATGTAAACTCCAAATGGTGGTTCTATCAAATGGTGGATACTTACCAAGTTAGCACAGGGGTAGCTGCCATTTTAAACCTCTTTTTTCTTTGGTTTGTAGCATAGGACACAAATGTCATAGAAAAACAATCACTACACTGATGGCAAGGCCATGATCAAGTAGCAGTTAACACATAATGCAAAGGGTTAACTATAGATTTATTCATAAGTAATCACACCAGAGGCAACTAAGGGAAAAGTCATACCTACACTAATCTAACCTGACTACTCCTAACCCACAACTGTCCCTAACTAACCTAAGCTAAACTTACTGTACACATATAACGAATCGATCTAAACATCAACCCCCCACCCACCATTATGAGACAGGACACATGAAGGACAACACATACTAACTTACACACATACTATACTATCCTAAACAATCATATTTGTTTTTGGTATTTTTTTTTAATTATATATATATATATATATATATATATATATATATATATATATATATATTGTTTTTTTTCTAAACAGACAGGAACCCCAACATTGACCCCCACCCACCCACCCACACACTCAATAATGAAAAGTAGGAAGAATAAGGACCCCCCACCCTCCTCCCTAACACTAACTAAGCTAACAACCTATACTAACCTAACACTAATCCCCCAAGCCCACTAATCATGATAAAAAGGAAAGAGGAGGGAGGGGAGGGATAAATTTAAATAGACCATATAAGTCCTAGAGGTTGGGCCTCCGTAGGGTCCGCCTGATGGACCTGACCCGCTTCTTTATGTAGGCCACATCCTGGATCAGCTTGTCCATCTTCCTAATGAACTTGTCCATTTTGCGGTCAAAAGCCTGGAATGCCGCAGGGTCAATTGGAGGTGCTGCTGCTGTCTGTGTGCCGGCAGAGGTGCTCTTTGTGGGTGTAGAGCGTAGCCCACTGGACTGTCCTGCAGCTCTTATATTGCTGGGTCCTGGTCGTGCTACAGAGGCAGGGACAACTGTCCCCTCCGTTGCTGGGGCCACTTGGGGAGAACTGGTGGTTGTGGTGGTGGTGGCTGTAGTGGGCAACGTTGGGCCACCCTGTGGTGAGGCCCACCATGCTCCGGAGGCCCTATCCGCCTGGTATTTTCGGGCCATCCGTCGGAACCCCAACTGCACCTGCAGGATGTGTTGGTACCTCATGGCCCGCCTCTCAAATTCATGCCTCTGTGCGGCACTCATGTTTGCAGCTGTGAAGAGAAACGGCAACTATTTACCATAGGAAATGCATTGTGTGGAATAGCACAATGGGTCAATTGGAAATTACTTTTACTGTAGTTGTAACAGCTCATATCACCATATAGATCATTGAAAGTCTCAGAGGAAAAACATCGGAAGCCTGCATACAAAGGTCATCTCACACATAGCATATACAATTATCTACATGATGGGTGACATCAGCCTAAACTTCTCATCATAAAAATTACGAATGCAGCCTACATTAATGCTGCACCTCCTCCGCCTATTGCCTGGACTCCATATGTCAGTGTACACTAGGTTTAAAACAGAGTTTCAAATGGTCACAAGTATGTGTAACATACTGGTTGCTACAGTCCTAGGTACCCTATTCCCAAACACATGGCTGACTTTGAGGGGGGGTGGGAAGAACATCCAACAATCCCAAAATCGATGCACACCCAGGAGTGTATAGAAAGCTCAACATGTTTTTGCCTCCACACACACACCACCAGTGAAGGGCTATCAACAAATCGGAGTCAGCTAAACCTTGTCCTATCCAAGGTCCACACATGTCAAAATGTACTGACCTAGGCCAACATCACACACTACCAGTCAGGCATATTTTTCTACAGACACAGAGGAGCAAGAACACCCATGATCATGAATAGCATGTACACCTAGGCCGTTGCACTGTAGTCCCACACACTTCTAGTACAACTTGTGGAAGTACATGCCCCCGGAAGATCCAACCTACAGTGTACTCAGTACATCGTTTACTAGGGAAGCAACAGATTTCAGACAAGCCATTTGCAGAAGCTATCTGGGAGAATGTCAGTCTGAAATGCAGACTCAGTCCGAGACGAGTCCCAGAGCAACTCTTACATTAACTAGTGTATTCCACATGACTCACCCCATTCCCCATAGCGGGCCCTACAGGAATGGCCTACAGACCCAAAATCAGACAAATGGATAAGCATAGGTCAACTCAAAATGAAGTGATAACTGAAATCCTAATAATGGAAAAATACTAATGATTGGGCAGCGCATCAAACCTTGCAATCTGTTGAACACTCAGCAGTCCATCATGCATCACCAGCAAACATAAAAAATACCACACATGCAACACTCACTGTAGGTGTCGGGGTCCTCAAAATGAGCCACCTCTCCCACTTTGTACGGTGCAGGTCCACCTGTAAAGCATGGAAGGAAGAATATACTCAGAATCCATGCACTGACGAATAATTGCAAATACAAAGACAATGTGAGAATATGACATGATTAATGAAACACTTTCACACATGCTCATACTGCATTGAATTATTCATGCGCAACATTTACATCGGATGAGTCTCCTGCTACAGTTACACACCCTACTACACACATGCAGTGGCCCGGACAGTCATGTGGTGGCAAAGATGCACCTCCATTAGTATGCACCAACAATATAGGTGTGCATTCATCTCATCATGTGCATCCAAGAGAGACATCCAAAAGCTGGTTACTTGAGGACTGCCTGACCTCTCAAACAGCCTATGTGGTCATGACACATATGTGACTGATAGGTACATGGTACAGAGGGCCAGGTACTTTGGCAATACCTCATGTTTTTACAGTTTCATACATTGATGTGTCCAAACAATAGTGATTGGCACCAAACATAGATGTTTGTACCCTAGTCCATACCTTTGGACTGCCATCCCTATTCTGATTTGGGCACAAGTGACAATAAATACCTGTCTAAAATGTTAGCTGAGGGCACCTGAGTCCTTAACAAATATGGTTCATGCTCAGATCAGGCATGTAACAATTAAATGTGAAGGAGCACATTTATCACGTCAAGGCATGGCACTTCAAAGAACATTTTCCCTACACACCAACCAGACACACATGTGACATATTTGTGGACAACATTGCTAACTTCAATTGACGTGAAGGCAACACTCATTTTCAGCATCATGTAGGGTTTACAAATGTCAGTTTAGCTATGGCGTCTACATATGTAGGTATGATGTTTCAACATCCATTTTTCACTGGCTATTGTGACCTGTAGAGTCCTAATTGCGTCATTAATGTGTCGCTTGTCTGACACAAAGGCGGCACTACATTACATTCTGCTACAGGCAACCGGTATGTGTAGAAAACATGAGCTACCTGACTGCTAGCATTTGTCATCCTTCACATTGTGCATCAATTACCCAGTATGTTTCCCTAGCATTACACACAGTCAGCTACTTATCTGGCAGATTGGGTAACAATCATCACATGTCACTACACAGCTTTAAATTGTGCACATTTAATAGATCTGTACTCACCAACATGGCCACCAATCCTGATTCCCAGGTGGTCCAGCAGATCTTGCTCCCTGGAGATCAGATCAGCCCAGCGGTGCTTCAATTGATGGTCATTCCTTTGGCTACCATGTAGACGCACCAAGTGATGGCGCACCTTCCCCCACCGGACTTTACCGGCCTCCGTGTGATACCCCTGTATCACCCTACCCCCATCCTCCAGCATGAGTGGGAGGAAATGGCAAACAAGCCATATAAACCCCCCCAATTCCTCCTCACCCATCCTGGAAAGCTGTGGCCTACGAGACATGTCAGCACTGAAAAAGGGGAAAAAGTAGTAGAAAAAGGAAAAGGGGGAAATGGGGAAAGGTAGAGTGGGGAAATACAAAGAAAACTTAAGAAGAAGAGCCCAACTATCCCCTATATTACAGTACCCACAACAGACTCCCACAGACAATAAATAAAACACTCGACTTGACAAATTAATACAACACAGACTCAGACAGTATTCTACAACAAGACAATGATGACAAAAGCACAATTGAGATGGCACACTGGACACAAAAGCACTAATACACAGGACCACACTTTGCACACAGCCACACAGTCTAGAAGAATCAGAGACTGCAAAGTGAAAGTGAAAGTACACCCACTGTACAGATTCTGTAAACAGGATATCCTATTACATCACATCCTGCATAAAATGGCCGCCGTTTTTTTCCGCTATGCATCATATTTTCACGCATACAGCTTGTGCGTCATATTTTTTGACGCACAGGAGTGCAAATAATGCAGAGTCAAAAAATGTTTCATCATTGGTAGATTATATTTGTTTGAGGCATATTTTACAGTTCTAGAGTTGAAAATTAAGCCGCAGCAAAATATGATATCTAATTATGAAAAATATTTTTGACTCTACATTATATGCACTCATGTGCGTCAGAAATAATGACGCACAAGCTGTATGCGTGGAAATATGACGCATAATGGAAAAAAACGGAGGCCATGTTATGCAGGATATTATGATATCTATTTATGAAATATATTTTTGACTCTGCATTATCTGCACTCCTGTGCATCAAAAATTATGACGCACAAGCTGTATGCGTGGAAATATGACGCATTATGACAAATATGTCTTTCATTTGTCAAATTGAGAAATGAATTTTGTCATGACCAAACGGTGCTAAGTGATAAACTTTGGGGTTAGCTATAGTAAATGTCCCTTATAGGATGGATAGAAGTATTCACAGTGCAATGGTAATGATTGGCCAGAACGGATATTACTCATAATTGTACACATATGTAGGTAATTGCTGATTGCTAATTTCAAAATATGAATGGGATACCAGGATGTATTCCTTAGCAAAATTGTGTCCACATGTATCAAGCTATTCAAAATTAAATAAAGGCCAATTAGGTAGTGCAATTGTCGCCTAAACCTTTTTTGGGGGTAACCATGTCCTATTTACGAGTAAATTTATCTAAAATGTGTTTCACTTTTGACATGTAGGGCACACATGCGCCTTATGCATGTGTGTGCTTCACATGTGCATAAAAAATTTATTTTTGGGGGACAGCAGAGGTGGACTTATGCCCCCAGCACCCTAGGGTTTGCTCTTCCAGACTTGCAACTTTATCCAAGGGTTTCCCAAATTCAGTAATGCTAAACCATCAGCAGCAGGCCCATGGAAGCAAATTGGGTATGATTCACTGTTTGCTAATCTGTAATCCCATTTGCCCATTTGACGTTTGTCCTATTGATTCTTTGGAGAATTCTGACATACCATTTTGCATTGATTTTTTTGCAAAATCTCAACGTTCCTTATGTCATGATAGCAAATAGGTTGTGGATGTATGTGGCCATTTATGCATTACCTGGTTTAGAGGCATGTTTCATTCTTCCTGCTAGGTTACAACTGGGACACTACTGTGATGGGCTGCTTGAAACCCTTTTGTTGATTGGATGGTACATGTACATGTGTGTGGTCCAATATTGATCCAGTATCAACTGTCAAGGTGTATGTTGTCACTGTAACATTCAGGTCTCCTCATGAGTTAGTGGCAGCTAATCGTGTATCTAATGAGTATCGTTTGTAGCAAAATTTGAGAAAAGTAATTGAGGACATGGTCACCTACACGTGGATGGTCCCACCCTGTCACTGAAGACGTGTAATGAGACTTTCAACTGGGCAACCTTGGTGTGCTGAGTGAGAGAATGTCTCAGGTGTCTGGATCCGGCATGTGTCATTGCAACATTTGTACTCCAGTTGGCCTCTGTGGATGGTAATGTATCAGGAAACATCATAGCCTCTGTGCAGAAGTAAATGTCTGGTATTCAGCACACACAACTCATCTTTATTATTTGAACAATGTAACTCTGCGTGTGAACTATCAGGGTCCTCATATGTGTTGACTTTTCATGAACATTATCTGAGGTTGCTGGTTCGGATGGAGGCCACTTACACCATCAAACGCTATGGTCCAGGTCCACTGTCACACTTTGTAGTTTAGGCAGTAATGAGGGCCAGACAACGGAAGGGCCATGATTTAGCTATTCAAGGGCACTGTCACAAATCTGATACAAATAACAGTCAGATGATGCAATACTATGTATTTGAGTATACATTGATGAGGCTAATGACAAATTAGTGTCGGAGGTACAAGAGGTTTTGGACAGCACGTGTGGTCCATAGGTGGACCACAGATATCTTTAGGGTGACCCATGGACAGGTGCCAGTCAGGCTGACAGGATGCTGGGTCAATCAGGAGCAAGTTCTTTCAGTAATTACATGATCAGTGTTCTGACTAGGACTGGTCAGAGGGAGCAGTAGACAGTTGACATGTCACACTGTGTATGTCCTGTGTTGTTTTGAAGGTGACACATGAAACCATATGCAGTGTTACACGGCAACATTAGTAGCAATGCTTAATGATGTAATTGCCCAAATGCCAATATCTATGCTGTAGGAGGCATCAGCAGGGACAGGGCATGTACATTTGGGTGGTGTGCATGGAGGGGATCACTGGTGTGGCCTCCATCAGTGTCTCACTAGTCCTGTCAGATGAGATTTGCTGAAAATTAGCCTACAGTACCTTTCACAAGAGAATCAATCTACAGGTGATACCAGGCCTTAAAAACTCCAAGCCAGTGTATTATATGAGCTGAGTTCCATGCAGTGAGATGGTACCATGACAATGGTAGGCATAGGAAAGGGTGTGGCACACTGGATGACTCTCGTGAGTGTGTGTGTGTAGATGAGGGAATCTCAGTGTACACAAATCAGCATTCCAGGGACCTCTTCAGACAGGTGGGGTGTGATCAGCCGCAGGTGTGTGTAATGTTTTTAGAAAAGGGCTGACATGTAGATGGGTAGTGATGTGCTGGATGCTTGTCATAGGTATTGCACTTGTGCTGTGTGTGTTCTGCTTATGTATAACTCTAGTGACAGATAGTCATTGCAAAGATAGTAAGTAGTTGGAATTACTGTTGCCAAGAGTCTGGTAATACATTCTTGTTCCTGAAGCATAAGCATGTGACCTGGCTGATGTATGAGGCCTGTTTTCCCCTAGTTGAGTGATGGTTTTTTAGTTGTGTGCCATCTGCTGCGATGATCCATGTTTCCTACATGTATGTGTGTCATATGTGTGGTCCTCAGCTATTGCCCTTCAAAGGTGAACTGTACAGGATGTCTGTCATTTACATTGTGTGTGTATGTGACCATTGTATGGTGGCCATTACATTTGTAGTGTATTTTTCTGTGTCCTGATTGTTATATCATTATTGCTCAATGAGACAACATTCTTCTTCTGATATTTCAAGCTAAAGGTGGGCAGAAATGAATAGGCCAAACCATAATGTGGTGTTTGTTATCAGTGTTTATTTACAATAGTGCATTAAGTGGTGATGGTGATAATTATGAAAATAAATTATTTATAATCTGTTGGCGCCTACGCACTCCAGCAGCCGTGTTTGGTTGTTCCCCCTCCTGTTGCAGGCCAGCATCCTCCTCTTCTTCGTCTTCAGGCATGTATGGGTCTGGTTCGATGTGGGGAATGTTCCTTTTGACACAAATGTTGTGCAATATTGCACATGTGAGAATGATCCTACAGACCATCTCGTGGGAATATAGTAGGCTACCACCAGTGATGTCGAGGCAGCGGAACCTTGACTTGAGGATGCCAAAGGGCCGCTCGACAATGCTGCGTGTCCTCTTATGAGCGTCGTTGTATGCCCGCTCTGCAGCAGTACTCAGGTTCCCAAATGGTGTCATTAGCCATGGCTGGATGCCATACCCCTGATCAGCTGAAAGAAAAAAACAGAATGGGATCATGTTGATGTAACTTGCATTATTGAAAAGACCATCCATGGCAGTAGTTGTCTTGTGTTGTCTGTGACTCTTTTGTGTACTGATGTGACATCCTATACTTGTAGGCTATACCATCTGCATTATGTTTTTACCTTGGCTGAGCACGTGTTTGTCTGCTAACCGTTTGTCATCAGTATGTTTGGTGATTTTCAGTGCAGTGTGCCCTCCCTAACATTGTGACTTGTGATACAGGTGTCCTTGTGTCTTCACTTGGGGTGAGTAGATAGTTCAATGTAGAGTTTAATTTATAAGTGTTCTTAGCACGTTCATATGGAAGTACCCTGGACATCCCATACCTTTAGACTTATGCAATGTATTAATGTAAAGGTCATTGTGAGACTTACAATTTGCAAGGTGACATTTCGGCAACCACACTCATTGACGTCTTCACATTAGGCTGTACAGTAATTTCCGATGTGTGACAGGTTCAATGGTGAGTTAAGAAACATGGCTAGTGATGTCAGGACCTCAGTGTGTTCCTGTTGACATGTTGCTGTTGTGGTGTATGTGTTGTGTGTCCTAGAGGGTTGCTGTGCAGTGTATATATAAGTAGGTTTTTGTACTTACCAACAAGTAGTCCATTGCCATACCGTCCATCCTGGAAGTGTTGGTTGATGGTAGAGTGACGGAAGATGAATGAGTCATGTACACTCCCAGGATATTTAGCCACGATGTTGGTGATCAATCCCTGGTGATCGACTATGGCCTGCACGTTGATTGAATGTGTGTGCTTCCTGTTGCGGTAGAGGTGTTCAGTCGCAGCAGGTGGCACAAGGCGTACATGTGTGCAGTCGATTGCACCAAGGACGTGTGGGAAGCCACTGATTGCATAGAACCCCTGTTTAGTTTCCTGCTGCTTCTGTAGTGTGTTAGGGAAGCAGATGTGGCGGGGTGTCAGTTGAATGATGGCATCCAGTACTTTTGGCAGAAATGCGGAGAATGATGGTTGGGATATTCCGCCAACCAGGGCACCAGTTGTTTGAAATGAGCCACTTGCCAGCATGTGAAGTACGGCAAGCAGCTTTGTTTCTGTTGGTATGGTGCGGGGTGTCACCAAAGTGGGGGCCAACTGCTGTTCAATGTTTCGCAGCAGCTGCTGGATGGCCTGCCAGTTCAACCGGTACCTCTGTATGATGTTGTGTTCCCTGAGGCCCTGAAGGGTTGTTTTTGGGCGGAATATCCTCTCCTGCCTTCTGAGCTGCCTTTGGGGTCCCTGCTGGTGTTGTTGTAGCTGCTGTTGTTGCTGCTGGGCTCTGCGTCTGCGTGCACGCTGGATAAGAATCACCTCCATGTCTCCCTGTTGCTGCTCTGCTGCTCTGCTGCTCTGCTGCTCTGCTGTTTGTTCTGTGTGTTCTGATTAAATACAGGTGTGTTTGCCCCATTTTAACGCCTGCCCTGACCCAGGAGTTAAATTTTGACACAAATCGGGCTGTGTGTCATTTTCTGGCTCCGCCTCCCGGCCGAGCATCATTTTTGCCCGGAAGCATAAATAGTCCGTTTGCGTCGTTTTTTGGACGGGAACGCCTACCCTGCATATCATTAACGCAGGGCGGGTTGCCGCATCCAAGAAATGACGCACACGGCGGAATTTTGTCGTCCGCGGGCTCGGGCGTCAGAGTTTAAATATGGGGCAACGTTTGCGCTGATTGTGCGTCAAATTTTTTGATGCACAATCGGCGCAAACGGAGTATAAATATGCCCCTCAGTGTTACATAAAGGTACTTTATTTTGGTGACACAAATGCTAAAAAATGCCTTAGGGACTATATTCCCTTAGGAGGTAAGTATTATACAAAGTATATACACTAGAATGCAGTAATAGCTGTAAAAACAGTTAGAAAACAGTGCAAATAGTGAAAATCACAATAGTTAGAAATGGGCCTACAGGGAACACAAGCCATATACTAAAATAGTGGAATGCAAAAGTCGGTTTCCCACCTAGGCAAGTGTAGTGTGTAAAGGGGTGCTGGGAATGTAAGAAAACCCCAAAGGTAAGTAATAGCACCCACCCCAGGGCCCAGGAAAGAAGTAGTAAATCACAGTAAGGTTCCTAGAACACACAAGAACATGTGATAGAAGATTATGCAAGAACCAGAAGAGAATGCAAGACACCAACGATGGATTCCTGGACCTGAAGACCTGTGGAAGAAGGGGACCAAGTCCAAGAAGCACTGAAGAGTCCAGGGAGAACAGGAGCCCCTGCTAACCCAGATGAAGGTGCAAAAGAAGAACCACCAGTGAAGAACAACAGTCACTACTTCACCCAAGAAGATGGATGCGGGTTCCTGTTTGGTGCAGATGATGTCCTACACCGGATGGATGATTTCTGTGTGGTTTGCGTCGTTGGATTCCGCCAACAAGTCTGGGCACATGCAAAGCACACGGTTAGTGGAACATGGTGCTGCCCGGGACCAGGAAGGACCAGGTTGCATCTACACAGGAGGAGGAGACAGAGGGGGCTCTCAGCATCTCATAGAGCTCTTTGAAGACCAGGCAGCATGCGCAGGAATCCCATAGCACGGGTACAAAGAAGGTGCAAATAGAGACCCATGCAGTACAACACAAATGGATCCCACACCGCCGAAGAACCACTCAGGAAGCTGTGTGTCACAGGAAGGAGTGCTGGGAGAATGTGATGTGCTGTGGAAGACCGTACACAAGCCTAAGCAACTGCAAAACACGCTGTGCATGGGGTTACTGTCTTGCATGGGGAGGCAAGTTCTTACCTCCACCAAAGTTGGACAGGTGGACCTTAGGACCATTGGGACCACTTCAGTCTACCACTCGTGTTGCTGGATCCACACACTTCACCAGGAAAGGGGACCCCCTCGCCACCAGTTGCCTCTTCAGAGTGTTGCCTGCTGAAGCAGGGAAGTGACTCCTTCACTTCAAGGGAGATTTCTTTGTTTTTCTGGTGCAGGCTGAAGACTGGCTGCCCTCTGAGGATGCACAACCTGGAACCAGTTACAGTTGCTAGCAGGAGATGAAGATGCAATGTTGCAGAAGATTTCTTGGCTTCTTTGTTGTAGTTTGTAGAGTGCCTGGAGGGTCCAGATGCATGTCTGGAGTCTTGCAATCCGATTCTGAGGAAACACCCAGAGGAGAGGCTCTAAATTGCCCTGAAAGGGGGATTGGTCAGCTATACAGGTATGCACCTATCTGACGTCACCTGCTACCACTGGCCACTGAAATGCTCCCAGAGTGCCCCACCACCTTGGAATCCAAGATGGCAATACCCAGGGACACTCTGGAGGAGCTCTGGTCACCCCCTCTGGGGTGGTGATGGACAGGGGAGTAGTCACTCCCCTTTCCTTTGTCCAGTTTTGTGCCAGAGCAGGGACTGGGGTCCCTGAACCGGTGTAGACTGGGTTATACAAGGAGGGCATAGTCTGCGCCCTTCAAAGCAAAGGGAGAGGGTGTAACACCCCTCTCCAAAGGAAATGCTTTGTTCTGCCTTCCTGGGCTCGAGCTGCTTGAGCAAAAGGAGGGCAGAAAACTGTATGTGAGGTGGCAGCAGCTGGGGCTGCCTGAAAAACCTCAGAAGGCTTGTTTAGCAGTACTGGGGGTCCACTGTGGAGTCCCCAGAGTGCATGTAATTGTACAACCAATACTAGATTCAGTATTGGGGACAGTTCCCAGATGCAAGACACCTTGCATGGCCATATTTGGAGTTAGTATCGTGCAGCTCAACATAGGTATTTACCTATATCCAGTGCACAGGTAAAATTGCATCCCGCCCTCACAAAGTCTGGGAAAATGGTCCTGGATGATGTGGGCGTACCTCTGCTAGTGCAGGGGTGCCCTCACACACAGGTACTTTGCATCCTGCCTTCAGGGTTGGAAGGTTTGACAATTAGGTGACTTATAAGTGACCTAGTGCAGTGAAAATGGCTGTGAAAGGGTGCATGCACGATTTCATGCAGGCTGCAATGGCAGTCCTGCAGAAGCCATTGCATGGGCTCCCTATGGGTGGCAAAAGTAATGCTGCAGCCCATAGGGATCCCCTGGAACTCCAATGCCCTGGGGACCTAAGTAACATGTGCTAGGGACTTATAAGGGGTGACCAGTATGCCAATTTGGGATGAAATACTGGGTTACCATTATGTAGTGACGCATTTGAGATGAGAGAGAACATAAGCACTAGGGTCCTGGTTAGCAGGATCCCAGTTCCACAGTCAAACACATTGACATCAGGCAGAAATTGGGGTTAACATGCCAAAATGAGGGTACTTTCCTATATCCACCTATGTACAGTATCCATGTACTACATTCAAAGAGGTTATGGGGATGCCATTGAACTGTATCAGATGAAACAAGCTAAAGAAGCTCCAACTAGTGTGTGGGAGAAAAGTTTAGAAGCGCTATGTTTTCCTCAACTATTTCCAACTGGATTAGGCACATGTTATGTTGACCGCCCTGTGCAAACCCCTGCAGCAGAGTATAGGTCATCAAGATTATATTGAAAGGACCCTAGGTTTCGACAAAGTATGCCATATTTCTTTCATTTCTTATTTGAAACTGATTTGTCTGGATTGCCATATGCTTTTAACAATATTCTTAAAACAGGAGTTAATCTATAACATATGTCTGCAAAAGGCTTTGTTGAAAAAAAAATCATGGAAAAGATGAGAAGCTTGAGTAAACTTTGATAAATGTTATGGTATGCCAATGTGGGATCAATGAGTACTGGTATTGTTCTCATTTTGAATTCAAGAGTATGTTCTGAAATTTAGGTATACCATCTTAGTTTGTAACCCTGAGTTGTGCAGTGTTTGTGTGGATTGATTTACATAAGTTTTTGAGAGAAGCAGACTCTAACACTAAGGGCCATATTTATACTTTTTGACGCAAAACTGCGCTATCGCAGTTTTGCGCCAAAAAGATTAGCGCCGGCTAACGCCATTCTGAAGCGCCATGCGGGCACCGTATTTATTGAATGGCGTTAGCCGGCGCTAGCAGACCGGCGCTGCCTGGTGTGCGTGGAAAAAAAACACGTACACCAGGCAGCGCCGGCGTAGGGAAAAATGGCGTTAGGGCGTCTTAAAATGGGGCAAGTCAGGTTGAGGCAAAAAAAACGCCTCCACCCGATTTGCGCCATTTTTAACGACGCCCAGACGCCATTTACATGACTCCTGTCTTGGTAAAGACAGGAGTCATGCCCCCTTGCCCAGTGGCCCAATGTCCCCTGGGCATGGTCATTGGGCATTGTGGCATGTAGGGGGGCACAAATCAGGCCCCCCTATGCCCAAAAAAATAATAAAAAAAAATAAAAATTATACTTACCTGAACTTACCTGAATGTCCCTGGGATGGGTCCCTCCATCCTTGGGTGTCCTCCTGGGGTGGGCAAGGGTGGCAGGGGGGGTCCATGGGGGCATGGGAGGGCAGCTGTGGGCTCATTTTGAGCCCACAGGTCCCTTAACGCCTGCCCTGACCCAGGCGTTAAAAAGAGGCGCAAATGCAGGGTTTTTTGCCCCGCCCACTCCCGGACGTGATTTTTGCCCGGGAGTATAAATACGACGCATTTGCGTCGCAGTAATTTTTTTAGACGGGAACGCCTACCTTGCATCTCATTAACGCAAGGAAGGCGTTCACGCAAAAAAATGACGCTCATTCCTCATACTTTGGCGATAGACGCGTCTAACGCCAAAGTATGAATATGGCGTTAGTTTTGCGCCGAATTTGCGTCGAAAAAAACGACGCAAATTCGGCGCAAACGGAGTATAAATATGCCCCTAAATGTATCGAATTGAAGATACCATAGGACCATGGGAACTTTGCTCTTTGGATACTGCAAGTGTTTACAGGAACTTTAAACACAGATTTCAAGCTATGCTATTCTTCTTTTTGCAACAAAAAACCCACCTCTTGGAAAAATTACTGATTTCTTTTGAAGAAAAGAGTATCAAGCAAGAGCGCTCCTCACATTCATATGCTGTTGTTGGTAAAAGATGCTCCTATATTAGGAACAGATATACATGAGTGTGTACTTTCTTCAATAGAACAGTATGGCCCTCATTCTGACCTTGGCGGGCGGCGGAGGCCGCCCGCCAAAGTCCCGCCGTCAGGTTACCGTTCCGCGGTCGAAAGACCGCGGCGGTAATTCTGACTTTCCCGCTGGGCTGGCGGGCGGTCGCCTTCAGACCGCCAGCCAGCCCAGCGGGAAAGAGGCTTCCACGATGAAGCCGGCTCGGAATCGAGCCGGCGGAGTGGAAGCTGTGCGACGGGTGCAGTTGCACCCGTCGCGTATTTTACTGTCTGCACAGCAGACAGTGAAATACATGTAGGGGCCCTCTTACGGGGGCCCCTGCAATGCCCATGCCAGTGGCATGGGCACTGCAGGGGCCCCCAGGGGCCCCGCGACCCCCCCTACCGCCATCCGGATCTCGGCGGTCGGACCGCCGGGATCTGGATGGCGGTAGGGGGGGTCGGAATCCCCGCGGCGGTGCAGCAAGCTGCGCCGCCGCGGAGGATTCAATGGGGCCGCGGTACACTGGCGGGACCCCGCCAGTGGTGCCGGTCCGACCGCGGCTTTACCGCCGCGGTCGGAATCCCCATTGGAGCACCGCCGGCCTGTCGGCGGTGCTCCCGCGGTCCTCCGCCTGGTCAGAATGACCACCTATATGTCATGTAACATTCCAAAAGGCACTGAGGAACAAAATGTGAAGCAGCAAGTACTGTGTTTTCAAACACATAGAAACGGAAAATAGTGTCAGCAGAACTACAGAGCAAAAAGATGATTTTACACAAAATACCATTTTGGATTTCCAAGACTTCTTATTTCAAAAGGAAGAATGATCAGTTTTATGTCTGTAGTAAAACATACACTTACTTGTAAATCACTGAAAAACACCTACAACTTCAGAACAGAGGTTTAGAAAAGTATTAATGGCTACAATCTTGTCATTTTGAAAATGCAGAATGCCAATCTGGATATTCAGTTTATGACAGACAACTCTATATCTGTGGCTCGGTATGTTACTGCATACATAACAAGATCTGACAAGACAGAGAGGAACGATTTATGGGAAGAGATATCTGCTGTGAAGCCTCTAACAAAGATACTGTACAACTTCAGTTTGAAGATGCTTTCACACAGGGAAATTGAATCCTATGGATCATTCAATTGGTTAAATTCTGCTACTTTATATTCTAAGTCCAAATTAATTATTTTGGTGAGTCTAGGCCTGGTATTTACTCAATATGAGTTCTGAAGCATTTTCCAGTAATTCAATATCTTGCCAAATTTGAGCCAGACAGTATAGATATTTTAAAACCATCATGTTGGACCCTTACTATCCAAAAAGGAGTGTACACCTTGAACAAGTCTGTCTATATGAAGCACTCCAGTACTACACATATAGAAACAATGTAACAGAAAATGTAGACGAAGGTACATTTGCAGTAGTTGGTTGCAATGGGTATTTGGTGCAACATAGCAAAGACAGTCTAACCATAAAAAAACTGAGTTGCTAGACTGCTGAAAAATTAGATTTTTATCTATTTGGTACTTTAGAAGCCATTTAAACCTTGCCTATCTGAAAGAGAATTAAACTAGAGTTTGAGTGTTAGGAAGGCTCTTTCAACCCTGAAAAGGATAGCTTTGAGTGCTCAATCTTTGCTAACTTCTATAAAATGTTGAATGGTGAAATTGAACAGGAATATACAATTGCTGCTGAAGTGGTTAGGGACAGTTTGCAAAGTAGCCAAAGTTCAGCTCCTCAAAGTCTGGACCCACTTGGACAGCCAATAATTGAAAAGGAGGCTGCTATTGCAATGAATGGATTGGAGACTGCAATGCAATAAACAAGAAAGGATACAATTGATTTGGTAGATTTATTTGTGCAGCTAAATGATGAGCAGTTAGAAATTAAGGTCTCTAGATGGCAGAGGTATGCACCCTGTCCAAGTAGGGACCACAATCCTAGCCATGGTAAGCCAGTTACACACCATAAGTTAACCTGTGCTTATCTCCTGGTAGCTTGGCGTAGAGCAGTCAGACTTAACTTAGGAGGCAATGTGTAAACTCTTTGTGCAACATTTGAAACAGTAAGACAGTGAAAGTACCACAAAATGACTTCACACCAAGTGATGAGAATAGATTATAATTTTATGAGTAAAGCAATAGCAAATTACTAGAATTCAAAAAGTAGAATTCAAGATATGAATTTTAAAGTTCATCTGCAAAAATAGTTCTTAGATTCTGAAAGCACCAACTTGGACTATTTGGTTGAGCTAGAGTGGGTCACATCTGAAACATCAAGCCAGTCACAATGGAACGCAGGTTGGACACAGGGCGAACTTTGTCTCACCACAAACGTAGCTTTGGATGGAGGATGTGTCGACATCGAGGACCTGATGTGAGGAGCAAAGGAGGTGACATGCAGGTGATGCATTGATTCCTATCTGTAATATAGGGGATGCATCATCGGTGAGTCCTTTTGTGATGAAGGAAATATGTTATCATAGAGTTACACAGCCAGAAATGGGTAGTCCTCGAGCATTGATGCAGCAGCATCAAAGGAGATGCATCGGTTCCGACCGGCTCAATGGCGGTGATGTGTGGATTTTGCTGGTTTAGCACAGGAAAACCCATTTCCAAGGGCCCAGGACTGGAATGGGACCACTTGCCAGGGAGAACTCACAGTTGCAGAGTCCAGGTGCTAATGTAGAGTTGCTGGAAGTATTTGATGTCCCTGAGACTTCAGAACAGGAGGCAAGCAGACATGCCCTTGAAGTCAATCTGGGTTCAAGTGGTGTAAGTCCAGTCCTTCTCATCCAGGTAGAGAGGGCAGCAGACAGAAGAAAGGATAGCACAGCAGAAAAGCCATTCTTCCAGAGCAGTATGCCAGCACAGTAGCAGTCCTTGTGGCTGCATAGCAGCCCTTCTTTCTGGCAGAGTATCCACGCATCCCGAAGTATACTGATTTGGAAGGGCCAGATGTCCAGTTTGTATACCCAGCTATGCCTTTGAAGTTGGGGTGACTTCAAAGAGGAGTCTTTGAAGTGCTTAGAGGTCCTCCTTTCCTGCCCTGGCTCCAGACTCACTACAGATGGTTAAGCAATCATTTGTGTGAGAGCAAGACACTGAGGGGCATATTTATACTCTGTTTGCGCCGGAATTGCGTCGTTTTTTTGGGACGCAATTCCGACGCAAAACTAACTCCATATTTATACTTTGGCGTTAGACGCGTCTAGCGCCAAAGTCCATGGAGTTTGCGTCATTTTTTAGTGTGGACACCTACTTTGCGTTAATGATATGCAAGGTAGGCGTTTCCGTCAAAAAAATTGACTCCGAGGCATGTGCGCCGTATTTACACTCCCGGGCAAAATTCACGCCCGGGAGTGGGCGGGTCAAAAAAAATGACGTCCGCCCGCTTTTGCGCCGTTTTTTAGCGCCTGGTCAGGGCAGGCGTTAAGGGACCTGTGGGCTCGGAAGGAGCCCAGAGGTGCCCTCCCAAGCCCCCAGGGACACCCCCTGCCACCCTTGCCCACCCCAGGAGGACACCCAAGGCTGGAGGGACCCATCCCAGGGACATTAAGGTAAGTTCAGGTAAGTTTTTTTAATTTATTTTTTTGTGGCATAGGGGGGCCTGATTTGTGCCCCCCTACATGCCACTATGCCCAATGGCCATGCCCAGGGGACATAAGTCCCCTGGGCATGGCCATTGGGCAAGGGGGCATGACTCCTATCTTTGCTAAGACAGGAGTCATTTCAATGGGGGTTGGGAGTCCAAAAAAATGGCGCAAATCGGGTTGAGGTGAAAAATTTGCCTCAGCCTGACTTGCCCCATTTTTTGGCGCCCAAGCTCCATATCCCCCTACGCCGGCGCTGCCTGGTGTATGTCGTTTTTTTCCACGCACACCAGGCAGCGCCGGCGGCTAACGCCGGCTAACGTCATTGGATAAATACGGCGCCCGCATGGCGCTTCAGAATGACGTTAGCCGGCGCTAATTTTTTTGACGCAAAACTGCGTTAGCGCAGTTTTGCGTCAAAAAGTATAAATATGGCCCTGACTATTCAGATGTACGTGTCAGCTCCTCCCTCCCATCCTGCCCAAGATGACACATCAATGTTCAGATGGCCACTCAGTCATACCTACCTTTCCTTTATGTGAGGCTGTCCAGAGGGGATGCAGGAAAGCAGGTGTCACTCCAGCCCAGATTTGTTTTGGAGGCAAGCTGCAGGGTCACACTGCTAAGAGCAGGAAAATGCGAACTTCCTAAAAGTGGCATTTTCACAATTCTAATGGTAGATCAGACTTTACCATTAAATATGATTTATCATTCTAATTCCACAGGTACTAAACTTGATAGACCTCTCCTTCCTAATGAGGATTTATACCTTATTAAATGTAGTAGGGAATACCCAAAGTTAACCTATGAGAGGGGTAGGCCTCACAGTAGTGAATATGAATTTGGGAGTTGTTCACTAGCAGGACATGTAAAACGTAAAGATATATTTCCTACCCGTTAATAACATTGCACCTTGCCCTGTGTGCTACCCAGGGCCTACCTTAGTGATGACTATATGCAAATATATATGCAAACATATAAGGAGGGGAACACTACAGTTGACCATGGACTGCTTCATGTCTAGAAACAATGTGAATGCTCAGCCTTTAGTCCTATACTGTTGTAAGTCAGTGATCAAGCTGGTACTGCTAAAAGTTTCTTAACAGATGTTCTTACTGCTTTTCTACAAAAGACTATAAAGTGCAATTTATCATGTGTGGTTACATAACCGCCTGGATTAGCCACACATAATACCAAAGGTATTACGTTGCACAGATCTGTGATGCTGCCTGTAGAACATGGCAACAAACTGGAATACCAAAAGTTATCTTGTGAAGCTTGTCATTAAGGGGATCACTATGACCCTGGTGGTCGGTGTTAATGTGGCGGTAGTACCGGCAACAGGCTGGCGGTACTTACCGCCACATTATGACATTGGCAGGTTGGCTGAAGCCAACCTGCCAATGTACCACTCCGACTGCCACGGCGGTAGCAGCCGCCGGGCTGGAGATAACCATCTCCAGCCTGGCGGCTGCAATTGTGCCACCTGTGTGATTATGACTCTGCCTACCACCATGGTTTTCGTGGTGCTTGTAACACCACGAAAACCATGGCAATAGGCCCTATCAGTGACAGGGAACTCCTTCCCTGTCACTGATAGGTGACTTCACCCCCTTACCTCTCCAAACACCCGTATATCCACATCCCCTTCACACACAAACACACTCATTCACAGACACACACATGCATGCATTCATCTATTCACACACACATCCGCACACACTTCAAAACATACACACAGACACGCATTCCAAATTCCAAACATTCACTCACTCACACTTCAATACATTCACGAACTCACACTTCAATACATTCATGCAAGCAATCAACACTAAACACACCCCCACATTCATGCACACACTCACACATACATGCACACATCCCCACACACACACACAACACCTCCACCCCCCTTCCCTGTCGGAGACCTGACTTACCTGGATACGGGGGTCCTCCGGCAGGAGACGGGATGGAGTGCTGCTACCTCCAGCAGCACCCGCCAGCATCACACCACCAGGCTGTATTATTTGTCACAACATGGCTGGTGGTGGTCTACTGGCATGGCGCTGCTGGTGGTAGCAGCACCGCCCTACTGCCATCCACCAGTATGGCCACAACTGGACTTTTGCCCTTCTTGTGGGCGAAATCCAGCTGTGGTCATAATATGGCAGATGGCTCGTAGCCGCAGCAGCGTTTTTTTGGTGGCAGTTGCCACAGTGCTAGGTGGTTTTTACTGCTGATGTCAAAATGAGGGCCTAAGTGTCAAAAGTGTTAAAAAGTTGAAACTTTTAATCATTGATGAAATGAGAATGATCTCAAATTCAATGCTTGCCTTTGTGCATTTGAGAATGCAAAGAGGTTCTGAGAATGGAGTATGATGTCCTATTTGACGGAAAACATTTGATTGGTTTTACAGATCTACTGCAACTTACTCCTGTAAAGGATCAGCCTGTGTTCAAAACACTTCTGCGTGATGAAACTAGGAATTATTTTGGAAGCAATGGAAATGGGAGTATTTGGTTAAATTTCCAATACAAACAATTAATCAGAAATATTTAAACTATTTTAAAAAAAGGAAGGTGTGTTCTACAAAGTCGTCTTCTGAAAAATCTTTATCCAACAATGAAGACAGCAGGAGAGCTAATGTTCAGTATTATACAAGATGATAAACACATTGCATGCCTATTGTTGACATTGGAGGAGCGTGCCTGTTTCAATAATGAATTGCTGGAACTGGAGGAAAGAAGACATTTTGCAACTGGAGGCAATAAACAAAATGGATCACCAGGGTCTCACTGTATTGCTAAATGAAAAGTTACCAGCAAAACTGGATTTATTAGAAAAATATGTTTCACAAATGGCAGGATTGGAATAATGTTTAAGTTTAAGTCCATGCAAAAACTGTAGGGTGATTTTGCACCAAAATGTAAATGTTGAAGACTGTTTGGTTAATAGTGCTATGGGTAAAGTTGCTGATTTTCCTAATTTTCCTAGTAGGAAAAAAATTTAATACCTTCTATTTAAATTTGATCAGATTGATAACGTATACTAAATTGGACAATGTACTACATGTTTTTGTTTGTAAAAGATGTATATGTTCAACTGAAATAGTTTCCAGTTTGTCTAGCATATGCTGTTACTATTCATATATCAAAAGGTTTAGGTTTGGATGCAACATTTAATAATGTTTGTAGCACAGACTTTAAGGACAGTATGTCATATGTAGCTTTTTGTTGAGTTAGGACATTGTCTGTTTTGCATCTAATTACATTTGAGGAGAGCAGAATAAACTCAGACTCAAGTTATGTTAAAGAATACAATCGAGTCTGTATGCTCCTCATTTAGGACAGTATCCAGTTTATGAGAAACCTTCCATCTGTGCTAAGCAGAAAGTTCTCTATTGTGAATTGCTATGCTAAGGTTGTGGTAAACCTATTGTTTGCCTTATCTTGTGTTGTAGATGCAATTCAAAAGAAACAACAGAGGGTATTTTGTTCTGCACTGTGTTTTGTTGAACCATCTGTGTAGTGAGAGAACTAAAGTACATTCTGCATCAGTAATTCGAGAAACTGTAGATATATGTAGTGGAGCAATACAATTTACTCAAAATATTCAAGAGGATGCACAGGAGTTTCTAATGGCGATGTTTTGTGTTTTAGACGAAGGGGAGATACCTGTTAATCAATTATTTGGACTTAGTTACTCATGGCACCATGTATGTAAAGATTGCTCATAGACATCAACTACACAAATGGAATCAGAGCATTTTATTTATTTAATGTTACCAGATAAAAGTGGGTAGAAAGAATGTAATGATAGAAATCGTAAATTCAGACACAAATTGCCTTGGAAGTTACCAAATTCCTATCTTTTGTTTTTGGAACAAGAGTTCTAAGGTGGGTGACAATTGCAAAAGTGGTATAGTGTATTTATCGTAGTTGCAGTATCAGGATTTATGACATCATGCAGCCTCCAAAGGGTGATGTCTTTATAAGACTTTGACTACTGTCGGACTTCTAATGATGAAGTTCTCATTTTCAATGTATGTTTTTTTGGATTAGTACTTCAAATCTAGAAAAAATGATAACATGATTATTTAAAAAACTGTAGAGTGTGTAATGCACTGTGCTGCTTATTTACACTGACACTGTGCAGTTGTGGAGGGGGCTATGCAGTATATCTGATTGTTCAATGATGAGTCTTCATACAGTTCATCATCTATGCTGTATAAGTTTATAATCTGAGAAAAGTAAACAAGGGAAAATTAAATGTTGATTTTGTATTATAGCATAGCATTAGAGCATGAGACATATGTAGCCATTGATTGCTATTACAAAGTTATTCATTAGTAACATTTCTACATTTAATTCATAATTTTATGAATTGTAATACTAATTTATATTTTTTATACAGATATATGGCACCATCTATTGAAGTAATGTTGTTTACAAATTAGTTCCTCTGATGTTGTTGCATTTGATTAAAGTGGGAGGGTGTTTCAGACTGCAACTAAAAAAATACAGCCACTTACACAGTCAGACACTCACTTACAGTCTCAGACAGCTACTCACCTATACTCCACCTACTCACACAGCTCTACAGACACTCACATCTCAGATATCCACACAGTCATTCAAACACTAACGTGCATACAAATACAGACACTCACAGAGCTACTCACAAACCCCCACACTCCCTTACACATCCACTATCACACCCATACACCCATTCACATGCTCACACAGCCACTCAGACACCTATTCATATACCCATATGCCCACTCTCACATCCACATATTGACCTACACAGCCACTGACCTGCACAATCACATTCCTGCTTACACACTCACACATACAGTTACATCCTCACTAATACACCAATACAGTCACTCACACAGCTACTGACACATCCACTCAGACACCCACTCACACTCCCTAACAGTGACTCACACACCCATTTACACATTCACACACCTACTCCCATAGACTCAAACATCCATACTGGCACTCACACAACCACACAGCTACTAACATACCCATTCCCAGAATCACACATCCACTCAACTACCCATTCACACACCCACTCAAATAACCATTCACACACTCACACATGCACTCACAGACCCACAGAAATAACTAACATACCCACTCAGACCCACACAGCCACTCACATACCCATTGACACACTCACAAACCCACTCACACACCCATTGATACACTCACACACCCACTCACACGCCCATTGACACAATCACACACCATTCATACAATCATGTATCCATTCACACACCAATATAGACACTCACTTCTCACATATCCATACAGTCATTCAAAGACACACTTGTACACTGATATAGACATTCATAGAGCTATTCATTTACCCACAAACTCACTTACACACCTACTAACACACCCAAACAGGCACTCACACACTACCTCACACATGAACACAACCAATGAAACACTCACTTACACATCTTTACAGCCTCTCTCATATGCACACACAGACCTATACAACTATTCTCACATACTCAAACACCCACTTACACACCCACACATACATGTATATCACCACTTACACACCCATACAGTCACTCATACAGCTTATGATACACCCACATAGCCACTCAGACACCCATACAGTGACTCACACACCTATTTACACATGCACATGTCTACTCACATATACACATAACCCATACAGACACTCACACACTCATTTACACATCCACAGAGCCACTAATACACCCGTTCACACACTCACACACCCACTCATACTCCCATTTACACACTCACACATCCACTCACATACCCATTCACACAGTCAGATAACCACTCCCACATCCACAAAACCACTACCGCACCTCCTGACAGACCCACAAAGCCACTCACACACCCTCTCACACACTCATACACATACTCACATACTATTCACAGACCCACAAAACCACTGCCATACCACTGACAAACCCACATAGCCACACACCCATTCACACACTCAGACACTCACTCACATACCTACAAAACCACAGCCACTCACAGACACACACCACCACTCACATACCCACTCACACACCCATTCACAGACTCATACATTCATTCACACCCCCATTAACATACTCACACAGCTACTCATACACCCATTCTCACACTTACACATAAACTCACATACCCACAAAGCCACTACAGCACCTCCTCAGAAATCCACACAGTCAATCACACCCATTCCCGCATCCACATTTGCACTCTCATACCCTTTCACACACTAACAAAGCTACTCACATACCCACACAACCACTCATACACCCACTCATACACCCATCCATTCACTCACACACTCACTCATAGACCTACAAAACCATTAACATGCCCACTCTCAGAGCCACACAACCACAGTCACTCACACACCCACTCATGCACTCACACACCCACACAGTCACTCACACACCCAATTACACACCCATAGTCACTTACACACCCACTTACAGTCCCACCAAAATCACACACACATCCACACACAGACCTACACAGCCACTCACACACCCACTCACAGACTCACACACCAACTTACACATCCACACAACAGTTATTCATACTTTGAAAAACAAACATGTAACATATAGTTTTTCTTCTTTACCAAAATAGGCGGTTCTAAAGAGAGTATTTGGAACTGGTTTTCCTTTTTTGGTGTTTTTCTTAGTTTTCTTACAACAAACTGTAACTATAAAATATAAATTAGAGAACCACGCAGAACTTGTGCAGACAATCTTATAAAAAATGAAAAAAGTAATATTTGTAGTTCATCACAGCCTGCAAAAATGCTGAGAATTTAATCCTCTGGGGTGCTATTGCAAGAATGTTTCCAGTTACGGCAGCAGGATCAGGTCTCTGGAAGCAAGTGGCACTGCAGCAGTTGATGTGGATGCCTCGGCTACATCCCTCTGGATTTTTGCTCTCATCAGTTGTCAGGTGTGGATGGTCAGCAGATGTGTTAGCATACTGCTTGTGCCATAGATGTACTTTTATTTGCCCCTCTGGTGAGTTCTTTTTTTCAAAGGTTGCATTTAACCACCTTTGCAATTACCATTTTTACTTTTGATGTATGAAGAAAAAGTTCCAAGCAATTCCTTCTTTTTCTGTAGTTCTGCTTCCTCTTCTTTTGCTGCTCTTCCTTCTGCTTTCTTTCTCCTCCTGATGCCATTCTGGAAACAGGCTCACAAAAAATATATATATATATATATATATATATATATAAACAGCTCCTCCTGTGCTGCAGAGGTGTGCAGACTAAGGAGACACACCCAAAGTCGAGGATATTGAAAGGACCTTCCTGTAGAACAGGTTGACAGGTGTTCCAACCAATCAAATGTATTTATTGCTTTGTCACATGAGATTTGCGGATCTGGCATGGCAGCTCTGTGATATCACCCCATATCCAGAAATATATGTTTTAAAACAACCTTGTATGCTAGAATTACTTTTTGGAATATAAGTTTCTATTTTATATTAGTAAATAACTTACCTCAAGCATCAATTATACCATTATGGGCCCAGAACAGGAAATATGTAAGGGCTGGGCTTCTGGTAAATCTGCAAATCAATTTTTTTTTTTAAAGAATTAAAGTTATGTAATTTAATATTTTTATATAGTTTTTTTTACCTAAAACATTTCTAGATTAAAATCACTTAAAATACCTAAGGTTAAAGTAAAGTTATAGTGAGGTGTTTTTCATAAATTGTTTTTTTGGTAAACAGAAACCCTTGAAATTCCCTAAAAAACTAAACATTACAGTTAGGAAATAGCATTAAGGACTGTAAATATTCGCTAAAAAACAAAGGTTACACAAACTTTGTGGGAAGTTATATTTAGGACATATATGATTTTAAATAGTTTATAAATTTGTAGAAAAAAACTAAGGTTACAGGGATGTCATGCATCCATTTTGGGACACTGACGCAGCTGAATCCTAAGAAAAAAGTAAATAAATAAACTGAAGAGGTCAGGGTAGGACTACCCTGACCACCTAGGCCTGGTGGTGAGGTCCTGGAACAAAAAAGTATTTTTAAAAGTTTTTTGCTACACCCACCAATCCAGGCAAAATTAAATAAAAGAAGTGCAGTCCCTGCTCTTGTATTTGTATTTATCCCCCAGGTAGGTCAGTTCCAGGGGGTTGATTTATTATTTTTATGGGGTGAAGGGGTACATGTGGCCTCCTTACCAGGTTGGTTTCGGCCCTGGGGACTTCAACCTCTGGGCCCCATCCACGACCCTTGTTAGGTCCTGGGGACCCCATCCCCCAGGCCACTGATTTCAATAAGGTGGAGACGGGGCTGTGCAGCCCGTTACCCGGGCCTTGTTAGACCCTGGGAACCCCATCACTCAGGACCACTCATTCAAATAAAGGAGAAGGGACCACATGACCTTCCTCAGTATAGGAAGGGAAACAGATCAAAAGTCTGCTTCCAGTGGATGGGAGCATTTTCAAAGCTCCCACATGCTTAGAGCATACTTTGAGCTTGCTTCCACTTGGTGGAAGCTTTGAAAATGTTGTGTGTCAGAACAATGCAGGTCTTAAGCAAGCATGCCTTAAGAACACGGCCCAAACCACGAATGTGTCTCTGCAACGCATTCTTTTACCACGCAAGCCAGTACAACAACTTGCCTTGAAGAAAGCACTGGACTTTGGAATAGTATAGTTTACTATTCCAACTCCAGTCAGCGCCACAGTAGGGAAAGTGTTGGACTTAAATCCAACATCAGTCCAACAACACTTTCCCTAAGGCAAGTCTTTGTAATGACTTGAGTGGTAAAGGAATGCGTTGTGAAGATGCATTCGTGGTTCAGGCGGCGTTGTAAAGGCACAACGTGACTCGAACCTCGTTGTTAAGGCTGTTTCCCCTTTGAAAAGGCTCCTACCACGCGAGGCCAAACACAGGTTTTCCTGCCCATGCCGGTATGAGTAGGGAAACCGTTATGTCGTGGGGTGGGCTCCCTGAGACATACCTTGTAAGCTGGCCCTGGGGGTGTGTCCCCGGGGGCCTTTAATGGCTCAGGAACGGTAGCCACATGAACCCCACTCACTTATTTAAACTTTGGTCATGAAGGTGGGCTGCCCTAGCCTTTTGAGGCTCGGGGATGGTCCAGGTGGCCCCCTCCATATTTTGATACATTTTGGCCCTGGCATGGGCTCATATGGGGCCTCTAGAGACTCAAATAAGGGAGCTGCACGGTCCCCCAACCCACATAAACAAATCTCAGCCCCGGGGTGAGCTCTCTAGGGGCATATAAACAAATTTTGGCCTCAGGGATGGGGTCCCTTTGGGCTGCTGGAGGCTTGGAGAGGGGTTACACTTCATAACACAGTAAATGTGCCCCAGCCACCATTTGTGGGATTTTATTGATCCCACAGTCGTGCAGGATGATGGCATTTTATTTTGATTATTTTTTTCCTTTTGGCCCAAGCGGGAGGTTCCTTTTGCATTCCCGGATTGTGCCTAGGAGGTATCCCTACCTTGCCCCCTTATATTACTTTTTTCTAACTTCAGGACAAGGGACTACTTCCACAAGTGCTGTCATGGCTTCCAGCTACAATTTTCTCTTCTTGTTGGCAGCCAATTAGAGCACTTGCTCTCCTGGGAGTTTGCTTCTACGGAGTGAGATGGCCCAAAGGGAAATAAAGCTTCCCAGGACAATCAGAACACCCTACTTTTAAATGTTTTGAAATATATTTTACCCTTAATTTCTCAAGAACCAAAAATCACAGTCTCTGTATGAAGATCTTGCTTTTTAACGAATTTGGTGTAATTTAATTCTGCAGTTTTTGCTGCAGCCCTCCATAAAGAAGGATATGGAACATGCATGGGATTTAGCATTTCGCCCCCCCCCCCCCCTTTTCCTCGGCCCCTACTTGATGGATCACCGTATAACTGTCCATGCACAAAGTCATAAAAAAGTAGCACCTTTTTTATGGGGATTCATTAAACAGTACCAAAGTTATTAGCAACACAAAAAATGCTTCTCATATGAAACGGCAGAGCTAACTATAACTAGGTAATATAAAGTACATATAAGGTACATATATAGTACACATATAGTAAACAGGTCCACACCACACACACACACACACACACACATATATATATATATATATATATATATATATATATATATATATATATATATATATATATATATATATATGTAAAAGGAGACCCAGCACATCGAAGTGTCCATTGATATCCACAAAATTATCACATTTCTTCAAAAATCACATAATTTAATAGAGTTCTTATGAAAACTTTTTGTTCTTTATTTATCCACAATGACAATATCTAATCCATCATAGCCAACGCGTTTCGTCCAAACGGACTTCTTCAGGGCTTTAAAAAATATACAAATACATAAAAGATCAATCAATATAATATTCTATATACATCCTCCACCCATATTAAATATAAAATGCAGAGAAAAAATTAAAATCATCCATAATCACCATCATGGTAATTTGTAATTTTATTAAAGAAATGAAACTAATGACTTAACTTAGAGAAAAAAATAAATAGAGGGAAAAAGGCTAAAATATTTTTTTTAACTAATTTTTTTAATGAATTGCAATAATTTCCAACAGTTTTTTATTTATTTCTTCATTTCCTTCACTTCCTCCAAAACTACCTATGTCATCTTATTATGTATTTTATTTTATTTTAAACTCTTCATTTTTATATATATATATATTTTTTTAAATATATCAAATGTTGTAAAAAAAATGTGTTTCTTAATATAATAATTGCATATATTTTACTTCCTACCAAGTGATAAACATTTAAAAGTAATATATATATATACATATATATATCAAACCAAGGCCCTTTCAGGGTTAGAGTGACACATAAATTATGCAAAAACACAAAGGAGAACTCTGGGAATTTCCCAATTTTAGGTGGAGAGCTGCTCTAGTAAGGAGCACCCTGCAACACCAGTGACACTCTAAATTTGCTCACCTCAAATGTCTGCTTATCCAGCAAAGTTTTTAAGCATAGGATTAGCACAGTGCTATCCTCGCCGAGCTAGATAGTGACAAAGTCTTTTGCCATTTGTACAGCAAAATCTTTAAGCATAGGATTGACATAGTGTCATCCTCGCCGAGCTGTAAAATGACAAAAGCTATTTACCACTCCAGGCACAGTATTACAGCTTTGGACTGGTCAAATACCATCCAAGCCAACCTAGAATGAGTAAAGCAACCCCTGACACGTGTTTCGCTCTCATTAGAGCTCTTCAGAGGGGTATAGCTTTGTTCAGATACAAGGGAGCACCCAGTATAAGTCAAACCAAGGCCCTTTCAGGGTTAGAGTGACGCATAAATTATGCAAAAAACAGAGGAGAACTCTGGGAAGTTCCCAATTTTAGGTGGAGAGCTGCTCTAGTAAGGAGCACCCTCCAACACCAGCGACACTCTAAATTTGCTCACCTCAAATGTCTGCTTATCTAGCAAAGTTTTTAAGCATAGGATTAGCACAGTGGTATCCTCGCCGAGCTAGATAGTGACAAAGTCTTTTGCCATTTGTACAGCAAAATCTTTAAGCATAGGATTGACATAGTGTCATCCTCGCCGAGCTGTAAAATGACAAAAGCCATTTACCACTCCAGGCACAGTATTACAGCTTTGGACTGGTCAAACACTGTCCAAGCCAACCTGGAATGAGTAAAGCAACCCCTGACCCGTGTTTCACTCTCATAAGAGCTCTTCAGAGGGGTATAGCTTTGTCCAGACACAAGGGAGCACCCAGTATAAGTTAAACCAAGGCCCTTTCACGGTTAGAGTGACACATAAATTATGCAAAAAACAAAGGAGAACTCTGGGAAGTTCCCAATTTTAGGTGGAGAGCTGCTCTAGTAAGGAGCACCCTGCAACACCAGCGACACTCTAAATTTGCGGTGAGCATGGCATGGTGGAGGATGACATCTTGATGGACATGGCAAACGTAACCACCACACATCCCAATGGCACTCATACAAGCACCATCCCCATGCAGACACACCAACATCCACGGCCTCCACTGTGTCCCCTCCTCCACATCCTCCTCCTCCCTCCCTGTCTCGTCTCCACTCACACCTGCATGCACTACATCTTCGTCCACTACCTTCATCACCAGCACACCTATCACCACACACCGCTCACGTGTACTCACCACCCCCACTACCATTCACACATCCCCTGTGTCCTCTCCCAGTGTGTTTGTGAGCCCTCCTCCCAAAGTACACAAACGCAGGCACACACCCACCCAACAGCCATCCACCTCACAACAGCCTCTGGCCCATGCACCTTCACCCAAATTCAGCAAACGTACACCTCCGACAACCACTACCTCTTCCTCCACTCCCAAACCCCCTCCATCTTCCCGTCCCAGTGTGTCTAAGAAACTCTTCCTCGCAAACTTTGACCTTTTCCCTGCACCTCCCCCCCGTCCCTCCCCTAGGGCCAGGCTGTCCAGGTCCCAGCCCAGCACCTCAGCCACCAAATCCTCCAGCACAGTGGTCTCAGCAAGTCCGGTCACATCGTGGGCACCACCCATCAGGGCTGCCAGTGTGCCACCTAGCGAGGCCAAGGAGCAGGCCATTCTGCCACCTGCCGAGGTGAAAAAGGTGCCCACATGCCGGAGGGAGAAGCCGCACCTACCAGCAAGCAAGGGCTCCTCCAAGCCAAAAGGGGACAGTGGAAAAGCACCAGCATCGACATCAAAGGTGGGGAAGGGACACAAGCCAAACAGCAGGTCAGGACAGGGCAGGGAGGCTCCGGCTGAGGGACCAGAGTCACCCCTTTGTCAACCAGTACGGCGGTGGACACCGCCACCTGCAACACCACCAGCACCGCCACCTGCGCGTCTTCTGCCTCAGCAACAGTCCCCAGCATCATCCCCAGTGGGCAGCTCATCCGAGGCTGTAGGAGACGTCCTGCTCTGTCCCTCAACAGGTGCAGACACATGCACCTCCGCCAGCACCTCTGCCACAGACACCGCCTCAACCACTGCCACCAGCCCGCGATGTCCTCAGACAGTTCCACCACAGCTGACATGGCAATCATCCCCAGTGGCCAGCCGTCCGAGGTTGCAGGAGATGTCCTGGACCCTACCCAGCGTACATGAGGCATGACTACCAGCACTGTTTGTACCAGCAGGTGCCAGGCGAAGTCTCAGCAGGGTGGAGTGTATCTCTGCCTCCATGGAGTATCATGCTACCTGTTCCCAGGCAATCTCGTGGCACACACACCCAGGTGAGGGAATGGGACCTGCCACACTGCATGTGAAGCACTCTGGGCACCAAGCCCCCTCCAGAACCAGTGGAGATTCACATCCACTACCTCAGTCCTTGGCAGGATGAAGTACTCTGGGCACCAAGCCCCCTCCAGGACCAGTGGATATTCACATCCACTACCTCAGTCCTTGGCAGGATGAAGCACTCTGGGCACCAAGCCCCCTCCAGGACCAGTGGAGATTCACATCCACTACCTCAGTCCTTGGCAGGATGAAGCACTCTGGGCACAAAGCCCACTCCAGAACCAGTGGAGATTCACATCCACTACCTCAGTCCTTGGCAGGATGAAGCACTATGGGCACAAAGCCCCCTCCAGAACCAGTGGAGACTGTTATCCACCTTTGAGGCTGTGGCTTTGCACTCCCCAGGATAAAGCAGTGGGCAAACCACCCACTGGAGAGACTTGAGAGACTCTGGCTTTGCACTCCCCAGGATAAAGCAGTGGGCAAACCACCCACTGGAGAGACTTGAGAGACTGTGGCTTTGCACTCTCCAGGATACAGCAGTGGGCAAACCACCCAATGGAGAGACTTGAGAGACTGTGGCTTTGCGCTCCCCAGGACCAATCAGTGAGCCCCCTCGTGGAGCAGTGGCATTGTCCATTCATCCGGCTGAGGTGCCCCCCTCCCTGTTTATTTTTCATCTGATGCCTCTGAAGTGTTCTCTCCATTTCAAGTCGGGTATCTTGTGTGGGCTTCGCCCATGCATTTTGGGACACTGATCCACGGACAATGATTTCATTCATATCCGGACTTGTATAGTTGGTGTACATATTTGTATATACTGATATTTGAATTTGTCCTTTCTGATTTTTCAATGATTACACTCGTTACAATCATTTCATTTTGTCCTTGCATTCTTCCAGGGGCTGATGGGGTGTGTATGTAATGTTGCTGCATGTATTTGTGTGCATGGTGTTGTGGGTGAGGGTGGTCGTGGGGGTGTTGCATGTTGCTTGTGCGTATCACTCTCTTTCACCTCCCCTGTGGGCTCGGTGCAGTACTCACTGTGGTCGTCGCCGACATCTTTGCTGCTCCTGATACAAGAGGAGGTAGACCAGCATTGGCAGGACCTGTAGTTCAGGCTCCATGGTGTCCTGGTTCTTCGTTGAGTGTCGAAATGTGGGTGGTTTCCGCTCCAAGTCCTGTTTCCGCCGTGCTTTTGATGGCGTTGGTACCGCCCCGGAAAAGGTGGTGGATAGGAGTGTTGTAATACAGTGGGTGGAACCTTGTGTTCCGCCTGTCTGTTGGCGGTTAACGCCGCAGTGTTTGTTTCTACCACCGCCAGGGTTGTAATGAGGGCCATAATTCGTAAACTCCCCGTATCCCAACCAATGACACAATCAAATAATTATGTTAAAGTATCTTTCATTATATTGCAAAATGCTAAATATGTTTACAGATGACAGCACAATTCCTCATTGCCATTCAATCCAAACGGAATCTTAGTTTTTAATCTAATGATGTATCTGGAATCTAGTCATATCAGTTTGTGAACCCTATCTCCTCCACGTTCATGTTTTTTTATTGTTGCAATGCTATATTATCTCACATGTAGCCAATTTGATTCTGAATGATTTTTTAAGTGCTTAGTCATGGCACAGTTGTAATCATCATTCTGTACAGCCCTTATGTGCTCCAAGATACGCTTCTTCAGAGGGCAGATAGTAGAAGCGTATCTTGGAGCACATAAGGGCTGTACAGAACGGCTACATATGAGATATTATGGCATTGCAACAATAAAAAAACACGAACGTGGAGGAGATAGAGTTCAGAAACTGAGACGACTAGTCTGTTTATTGCTGCAACCAAAGAAACAGTGGATTAAATTTGCACTTTTGGGTTATTGACTTGCGTTTGAAGTTCCAGATTTATGGGCTCGGAGGACACCATAAAAACAGATTGAGACTTGTATTCAGGTGAGTCCCAGAAAAAGACTAATTGGAATTGCTTTCCAGTGGAAGTTATAAGGCGGAAATAATATAAAGCCTTAGTATCTACATAGGAATATCCATACAGTGGAGATATATTGCAACAAAAGATACCTAACAGGAGTGGATAAACTGATAAGTAATTAATAATTGTTGCATAGTTAAGTTCATAGTCACAAAGTTATAATTAATTGACAACAAGGTGGTGATAATATGGAGGAGAGATTGGGCAAACGTATACAAAGAGTGGAATCAGTTTTCAGTGTTACAAGTGATGTGCAAAATAATGGCGGGTCCCAAATAACTGTAGAAACAGTACCTAAGGAAAATATAAAACAACTATATTTACAACTAGAGCGTCATATGAAAAAAGAAATCTCTAAAAGTTGGGAGATAATTACATTAAAGAAATATATACAGGTGGGGAGAGTCCCAAGAGGATTGAGAATTTTTACCCTGCCAAATCATCCAGATTCAAGTCCGGAAATGTTGGAAGAATGGGGAGTGAACAGTATGGAATGTTCAAAACACATGATGAAGATCATTATAAAATATGCTAAGAAAGATATTGAAAAATTGAGAAATAATATAGAAGAGTTGGAGAATAAGATCCAATTATTAGATCCAGAAGAGGAGAAAGAAAAATTTAAGAAAGCAATGAATACATTTCTGGACAAATATGAGAGTCAAGTGGAGGAACGCAAAAAAGGCAAGTTTATAAGGGATGCACAGGATTATGAGACAGGACGTATCCTAACCTTTGCAAAAAGATTTGACATCTTAAAACAACAACTTCATTCTGGAAAAATGGACTTAGAACTGGCACAAAACATAGAAACTCGAGGATCTGAGACGCATCTTAGTGAAGGAGAAGGAACCAGAAGTAATGTAAAGAAAACCACTTTTTGAGACAAGATGAAGTTAGTGTATTTGGACCAAGCAACACTAAGAAACAGAGTAAGGGGAGGAAGAGGCAGGGGCCGAGGCTGGGTAAAATCCAGAGAAGCAGGAAAACAGGAGGAAAAGGGAAAATATTACATGCTGCGCAGTCGGAAGAAACAATATATACCAACATACAATCGGCAGAAACAGAGAATTTGATTGTGAACTTATCGAAACATCAGTTAACGAAAGTAGAGGAGAGTGTTCTGCAAAAAAGTCTCAGCTTATGCCCAGAAAAACATCAGGACTTTGTGCAAACAAGGATTGACATATATAAATTTCTACGCAAACTAAAATTAGCGAAGTACTTTTCAAAAATAGGACCAGCAGAAACATCAAAGGAGGTCTCAGATATATATGATTTAAACTTAACCATAGAACAAAGCACTGACTTAAAAATAGTGTACGACTTAACACACGATTTAGAAGATGACCAGATGACGGAAACACAGATATTAACGACTCTGAGTATTGATATAGGACAAAGAAAAAAAACAAAATTTTAATCCAAATCCAAGTTTTGCCCGATGTTGTCTCCAGGCAATAAAATTGATGTGTTTTATGATCTCGTCAGCAATGACTTAGAAACAATACAAATGGACAATAAGGCAAGTAAGGAAAATCTAACTAAAAATCAACGAGATGCACTGAAAGGTGTGATGGAAAATCAATCAATAATTATCAAACCAGCAGACAAAGGAGGAAATATAGTGATTTGTGATAGAGATGACTATATGGAGGAAGCATACAGCCAGTTAAATGTTGAGTCAAATTACTGTAAACTAATCAAGAATCCTATGAATGATTTGGTTTTGGACTTAAATGAGTGATTGGAAAAATGGCAGTTAGAGGGATTAATTAGTTGTGATGAGAGAACAGTTATGATGAATGAAAACCCGATCATGCCAACCATATATTTTTTACCAAAGATTCACAAGACCTTAACCGGTTCTGTGCCTTGGACGAGGTGACCTCGTCCAAGGCTCCAGTTCCTGTGTGCCTTGGACGAGGTCACCTCGTCCAAGTCACAGGAACTGGGGGGAGCACTAGCGTTCCCCCCCTGTGCTCCCCACCCACCCTCCCAAGGCAGGGATGGAAGGGGAAGCCCTCCCCCTTCCACCCCCGGCCCCCCCACCCCCCGTGACGTCAGCGCGCGAGCGCGCGCTGACAATCACAGGAGCCTCCCCCATTGCGCTGGAAGCTCAGCTTCCAGCGCGATCGAAAGAGAAATGCTTTGCATTTCTCTTTCGATCACGTGGGGGAGGCATGGAGAGGCTTCAAAGGGAAGGAAATGTATTTCCTTCCCTTTGAAGTCTCTCCAAGTGTTTCAAATGCCGGATTGCTTGCAATCCGGCTTTTGAAACGCCCACTAGACACCAGGGATTTTTTTTTTTTTTTATGAAATGGACATAAGGGAGCGACCCCTTGGGCAAAGGTCACTCCCAATGGGGGGCATTTTTTAGGAAGGCCTTTTCTGCCCCCCAAGGGGGGCAGAAACCACTAGGCACTGGGTTTTTTTTTTTTACGCCAATGTCACGCAGGGGGAGCGACCCCGTAGGCAAGGGTCGCTCCTGAGGGGGGGGAAGGCAAATTTATTTTAGGCCATTTCTGCCCCCCCTGGCAGAAACCTCTAGGCGCCAGGGCAATTTTTTTTTGTGTGTGTTTTTTTTTTTTTTTGTTTTTTTAGAGATGGGGAGCGACCAATTAGGCAAGGGTCGCTCCCCTGGGGGGGAAATTGTATTTAGACCATTTCTGCCCCCCTTGGGGGCAGATTGGCTGATTTTAGGTCAATCTGCCCCCAAGGGGGCAGAAACCACTAGGCACTGGGGATTTTTTTTTTGGCGCCAATGTCACGCAGGGGGAGCGACCCCGTAGGCAAGGGTCGCTCCTGGGGGAGGTTGGGGGGGCGGGGAGCAAATTTATTTTAGGCGATTTCTGCCCTATTATTAGGCCGTTCTGCCCCCAGTGAAAAAATGTGATGTGTCCACTTTGTGTTTTGGGGCGTTTCCTTTCGTGGGCGCTAGGCCTACCCACACAAGTGAGGTACCATTTTTGTCGAGAGACTTGGGGAAACGCTGGGTGGAAGGAAATTTGTGGCTCCTCTCAGATTCCAGAACTTTCTGTCACCGAAATGAGAGGAAAAAGTGTTTGCTTGGCCAAATTTTGATGTTTGCAAAGGATTCTGGGTAACAGAACCTGGTCAGAGCCCCACAAGTCACCCCATCCTGGATTCCCCTGGGTTTCTAGTTTTCATAAATGTGCTGGTTTGCTATGTTTCCCCCGGTGCCGACTGAGCTAGAGGCCAAAATCCACAGGTAGGCACTGTTTTCTATGAAAAAATGTGATGTGTCCACGTTGTGTTTTGGGCCTTTCCTTTCGTGGACGCTAGGCCTACCCACACAAGTGAGGTACCATTTTTATCGGGAGACTTGGGGGAACGCTGAGTGGAAGGAAATTTGTGGCTCCTCTCAGATTCCACAACTTTCTGTCACCAAAATGTGAGGAAAATGTGTTTTTTTTGCCAAATTTTGAGGTTTGCAAAGGATTCTGGGTAACAGAACCTGGTCAGAGCCCCACAAGTCACCCCATCTTGGATTCCCCGAGGTCTCTAGTTTTAAAAAATGCACAGGTTTGGTAGGTTTCCCTAGGTGCCGGCTGAGATAGAGGCAAAATCTACAGGTAGGCACTTTGCAAAAAACAGCTCTGTTTTCTTTCAAAAAATGGGATGTGTCCACGTTGTGTTTTGGGGCGTCTCCTGTCGCAGGCGCTAGGCCTACCCACACAAGTGAGGTACCATTTTTATCGAGAGACTTGGGGAAACGCTGAGTGGAAGGAAATTTGTGGCTCCTCTCAGATTACAGAACTTTCTGTCACCGAAATGAGAGGAAAAAGTGTTTGTTTGGCCAAATTTTGATGTTTGCAAAGGATTCTGGGTAACAGAACCTGGTCAGAGCCCCACAAGTCACCCCATCCTGGATTCTCCTGGGTTTCTAGTTTTCATAAATGTGCTGGTTTGCTATGTTTCCCCCGGTGCCGACTGAGCTAGAGGCCAAAATCCACAGGTAGGCACTGTTTTCTATGAAAAAATGTGATGTGTTCACGTTGTGTTTTGGGCCATTTCCTTTCGTGGACGCTAGGCCTACCCACAGAAGTGAGGTACCATTTTTATTGGGAGACTTGGGGGAACGCTGGGTGGAAGGAAATTTGTGGCTCCTCTCAGATTCCACAACTTTTTGTCACCAAAATGTGAGGAAAATGTGTTTTTTTTGCCAAATTTTGAGGTTTGCAAAGGATTCTGGGTAACAGAACCTGGTCAGAAGCCCACAAGTCACCCTATCTTGGATTCCCCTAGGTCTCTAGTTTTAAAAAATGCACAGGTTTGGTAGGTTTCCCTAGGTACCGGCTGAGCTAGAGGCCAAAATCTAGAGGTAGGCACTTTGCAAAAAAACACCTCTGTTTTCCTTAAAAAAATGTGATGTGTCCACGTTGCGTTTTGGGGCGTTTCCTGTCACGGGCACTAGGCCTACCCACACAAGTGAGGTATCATTTTTATCGGGAGGCTTGGGGGAACATAGAATAGCAAAACAAGTGTTATTGCCCCTTGTCTTTCTCTACATTTTATCCTTCCGAATATAAGAGAGTGTGTAAAAAAAAAATCTATTTGAGAAATGCCCTGTAATTCACATGCTAGTATGGTCACCCCGGAATTCAGAGATGTGCAAATAACCACTGCTCCTCAACACCTTATCTTGTGCCCATTTTGGAAATACAAATGTTTTCTTGATACCTATTTTTCACTCACTATATTTCAGCAAATGAATTGCTGTATACCCGGTATTGAATGAAAACCGACTGCAAGGTGCAGCTCATTTCTTGGCTCTGGGTACCTAGGGTTCTTGATGAAACTACAAGCCCTGTATATCCCCGCAACCAGAAGAGTCCAGCAGACATAACGGTATACTGCTTTAAAAAACCTGACATTGCAGGAAAAAGTTACAGAGTAAAACGTAGAGAAAAGTGGCTGTTTTTTTCCCCTCAATTTCAATATTTTTTTATTTCAGTTGTTATTTTCTGTAGGAAACACTTTTAGGATATACACAAATTACCCATTGCTGAATTCAGAATTCTGTCTACCTTTCGGAAATGTTTAGGTTTCTGGGATCCAGCATTGGTTTCACGCCCATGCCTGTCACTGACTGGAAGGAGGCTGAAAGCACTAAAAATTGTAAAAATGGGGTATGTCCCAGTAAAATGCCAAATTTGTGTTGAAAAATTGGGTTTTCTGATTCAAGTCTGCCTGTTCCTGAAAGCTGGGAAGCTGGTGATTTTAGCACCGCAAACCCTTTGTTGATCCCATTGTCAGGGAAAAAAACACAAGCCTTCTTCTGCAGCCACTTTTCCCATTTTTTTGAAAAAAACTAAATTTTCACTGTATTTTGGCTATTTTCTTGGCCTCCTTCAGGGGAACCCACAAAGTCTGGGTACCTCTAGAATCCCTAGGATGTTGGAAAAAAAGGACGCAAATTTGGCTTGGCTAGCTTATGTGGACAAAAAGTTATGAGGGCCTAAGTGCGAACTGCCCCAAATAGCCAAAAAAGGCCTGGCACAAGAGGGGGAAAAGGCCTGGCAGCGAAGGGGTTAAATAAACCCCCAGGCAGACCAATTATTTCAAGTGGTGGATCATTATATGAAGGAGTGTCGAAATATGTGGATCATTTTTTGGCACCCATGGTCAAAGACTTGAACTCATATATACAAGATTCAGGGGATTTTTTCAGATTATTGGATGGAGTGGCATGGCAACCTGACTATCGTTTAGTTACCATAGATGTTGTTTCACTATATACCTCAATCTCACATAAACTGGGCATGAATGCGGTGAAACTTTTTCTAAAACAAAGAAGTATCCATTATCTGAAACATTCTGAAATGTTATTGGAAATGACAGAGTTATGTCTAAGGAATAACGTATTCATGTTCTACCATCAGATATATAAACAGACGTGTGGGACAGCCATGGGAGTTTCCCTTTCTCCAAGCTATGCAAACCTCATGATGGGTTGGTGGGAGAAGTGCATAGCTTGGAGTCAGGAAAACGAGGAGTATATGGAGAAAGTGGTGAAGTGGTTACAGTATATTGATGATTTGTTTTTAATCTGGAATGGAATTGAGGCAATGTTCAGTGAATTTGTTTACTGGCTTGAATATGAATAATGTAGGGTTACCATTTACATGTAAGGTAAGCAAGATCTCTATTGAATCATTAGATGTATTGGAGTATATTGAAAATAATATGTTATACACCACATTACATAGAAAACCAACAGCAACTAATAGTATCCTACATGGATCAAGCTTTCACCAAAAGTCACTGATAAGAAGTATCTCATATGGGGAATTTGTTTGAATTAAAAGAAATTGTTCAAATGAACAAGACATGAACATGAAATTTAGGGAAACCACACAAATATTCTTAAAGAGAGGATATAAATTGAGAGAGATGAATCAAGGAGAGGCAAAGGCAAGAACAAAAACACGAGCCCAGGTATTGGTAAAAAACAAAAAAGCGTTGAATGAAACAATGACAAAAACTGATGAGATAAGACTTATCTTGGATTATAGCAAAGAAAATCAACAGATACTGAAGATTGTGAATAGGCAATGGCACATGATCAAAAGAGATAGTGATATTGGACAGAAAATAGGCATTCGTCTATCAGTTACATATAGAAAAGCACCAGCACTGAAGGATATATTGGTGAAAAGCCACTTTGAGATTTCAATGAATTCCAATTGGTTAGTAGATGGAAATAAGGGATTCTACTGCTGTAATAAGTGCAAAGCATGCAAAATTGGAAGTAACAAAGAAGCAGTGACAGATTTTCGGGGTAAGGAGGTCCCAATTAGAGACAGGATTATATGTGAGACAACCTTTGTTGTATATGTCATAGAATGCTTATGTGGTCTAAGATACGTGGGCAGTACTCTCTGCCCTCTGAAGAAGCGTATCTTGGAGCACATAAAGGCTGTACAGAATGATGATTACAACTATGCCATGAATAAGCACTTAAAAAATCATTCAGAATCAAATTGGCTACATAAAACACGAACATGGAGGAGATAGAGTTCAGAAACTGAGATGACTAGAATCTAGCTACATCATTAGTTTAAAAACTAAGATTCCGTTTGGATTGAATGGCGATGAGGAATTGTACTGTCATCTGTAAACATATTTAGCATTTTGCAATATAATGAGAGATACTTTAACATAATAATTTGATGTGTCATTGGTTGTGATATGGGGAGTTTACGAATTATATGTTGGAAAATTGAGTTTTTGTAAATTGATGAATATCTAGATTCATATATGAAAAGTAAAAAATTAAAAAATTAGAATTATTCTAAAATAAGAAAAATAATATAAGTGTATACATAAATAATGACATAAAATCTGGATAGTATTATTGTGGAGATATATGTATTTTTTTACAGGTAGAGTAACAAAAATATTTAATGTGACTTGAATGAGAAAAAAGCATTTCTTACAAAATAAGTGGAACTAGGAATAATCTGAATCGCGTCTTTCCTAAAGTGTGCACTTCGAAGACGCAAAGTTGAGAGTGAAGGCACAGCACCAGTGCAGTGTTACGATAATGAAGCTGCTAGGCTCGCTAAACTGAGTTGTACATTGATGAATCACTATATATATATATATATAAAACCAAGGTGAAAGCAATGTGAAATCATGAGTAACTTTGAATATATATGTAACATATGTTTTAAACAACCTCAGAAATCTTGCTAAAATCCATAGCTAATGTCCTGATTTTGTGCTGAATTAAAACTGTAAAATCACTGGAATTTACAAGTTATGATTAGCTCCCAAATCCAAAAGTCGCAGAAGAGCATTGCAAATCATGCATTGTACACAAAATGCAATGTTTAGAATCTCACTCATGATGTTACACTTGCAATTAAAAGTATCATAAATGATCATTCAGGTCAGATTACATATCACATTCTTGTGAATTATATTAATATGACTATTAAGATAGTATTAGATATTTGTTCGACTATTGTCAGGAGATTACCCATTACCCATTAAATCAAACTTCCACAGGAGCAGATGCCTTTTACCAAACTCACTCCAACAGATGCCTGCTCAGACTTTAACTGATTATCTGAACCCTGCATCCACTAGGGGTGAAGAGGAATGGGAATAGAAAAAGAGAGAACCTCTTCAGATGGAGTTCCAGCCTGTGGTTCCCACTTAAATATATGATATTCAGTGTGGGTCTCTAAAAATCTGCACCTTTCTTCTTATTGGAATTTCTTTAAAGGAAGGACTGGCAGTTGGGGAATAAGAGCATTGATAAGTACATTCCTACAATGGATTCAACTGTTCAGCCATTTACAATCACCTAATTCTATTGTTCTCCTAACCTGGATCTTTTGAGAGACTAGCCTCTCTCTAAGAGAACAATGTTAACTTAATATCTTCTTTTCTCCAGGAGTCAGAGGTTTCCAAGGTTCTCTGGAGAGCAGTTAAAAAGTTCACAAATATACAAACTACTAATGTCTTTTACAGGAAGCGAAAACTCCTACTCAAGGTTCAGTTTTCTCAATCACAGTCTCTAGGAATTAGTCTGAGCACTGAGGTTTGCCTCTAAGACTGACAAGTCTGCAAAAGCAAATAGTTATAGAATATATATGTACATATATATATATATATATATATATATTGGCAAGTCTGGAAATCATACAAAAGGATTCCTTAATGCAGTTCCTTCAAGTTCTGTTAAGCCAAAACAAATTCTCCTCAGAAAGCCAATAGCCACTTGTTGGAAGAAGGAAAACAAATTCAGCTTCTTCAAATGGGAAAAAGTAGCTGTTGTGCACACCGTAACAAGAAAAATAATTAATTACTCAAAACTGGAAGAATTCTCTATGAAACGAAGCACCTCAGGAAAACTGCTCATTCTCCTTAGGATGACAGTTGAAGTGCAGGGCTCCCAGAGAGAAACAGCTGGAGGGAAGCTTCAGCATGAGACTAAGGTAGAAACACTACACCGCTGACCTCACAAGGATTTGCGGCCACCATCTTGAGTGGCAAGTAAACCTGAAGAAGCTAGTTCTAAGAACAGCCTCCGCAAGAGCCACAGGGAGTGCGGACGCTTCTGCAATCAATGTGGGTACTAGGAAAAGGGGAATCGTTTTTGTTGAGGGAAGAACTTAACAACGCTGATGATAGTATTCCTGACAACTTTGTCTTACTATTAAGTTATGGTGTGCTTTTAGGTATTATTGCTTCTTGGTATGAACATTTCATTGACTATGGCCATACATAGTGAGGGTTGTGAGAGCTTTAGCCATGCTCTGTAGCGAGCCTGTCTGGGGTGTCCAGATCACCACTACTCACAACCTTCATCTGTGCACAACTAAAGCTGGCCACAGGACCTGGCCTAAGGGCAGGCCCGGCACTCAGCCGCGCATGGTATGCCCCACTGCCTGTGGCCATTAGACATGCATTAAAAGGAATGAGGTCAAGGCTTGGCATACAGTCAGGAATTATTTTTTATTTTATTTTTTTACACTTTTAAGGTTTCGAAAACCCTGTATTCATTTCCACAAACAAAGTTAAACGTCTGACAGGAGTTTAATACCCTAATCAAAGGGTTCTTGCATCCTTTGCATGGTTTCAAGGACCTTCAGAGCCGCATTGGGGGGTGCGTACGTCATGCTTCAAGCTCTGAATCCCTGCTACTTTTTAAGCATTTTTTTAAATTTTATTTCTGCCTGAGCAAGGAGGGTCAGAGGGTACTCCTCTTGCTCCATTATGGCTCCTTTATTTTTATTTTTCCAAACACATGGACCAACTTCCTACATCCTTCAATTGTGGTTGCATCACTTTTCTTCAGATTGCAGCTAGCCATTCATTGAACTAATTTTAATTTGCAGACCAAAACATACAATAGGAGAAAAAGCTCCCTTGTCCAATCAGATCTGAGAATTCTTTAAATCCTTGGTCCACAAACCAGGACCGCAGTCCATCTGTAGAACAATGGCCCAGATAGCTCTCATTTTATTGGCAGGTCACATGAATCTCAAGTCTGCTGAAAAAACTACTTGATTGCTAATTTTATGAAAACTATTGAAAATATTAAATCAAACCAAGCAATAGCACTTGTTTAAGTTAATTCCTACTTTCATGCCACGTTTAGAGTAATTCTGCTAATTTTTTATTAGAAGCAGTGAGCAAAAAACCATCAGAGAGTTAAAATTGGAAATGGCCCTTTTTTAGATTCACCCCCTTTTTGCCTCTTTCTTGACAGGTCAGCATGAAATTTGGCATGCCAAATCCAATTAGGATGAACTTTTTTGAGGATTTTTAATGCAGGTTCTCAAAACGACACCAATGTTACTAAGTAATTAAAAATTTACTTTTCATTGGAAATTCAGAACTAACCATAGCTATAGAGGCACAATAGATGCCTTTGTAAAATTATGGAAGTGACTTGCATCCTTCTCAAGCCTTCTTTTCACAGTGTATTCCCCAACAAGAGTGGGCCTTTATTCATTACTATTTGACAAGGATACTATGCTGTGGGCCACCCCTCCAATATTAAATAAGAACCTGTGGTAAGACAAGTGTGATCTCATTACCCAACTATTCTTTAGAAACTTAGGAAAATGCAAAAGCAGAACAGACATCTTTTGATAATATACCAAGGATCTCAATATTATGCTATTTTTTCTAGTATGGAAGCAACCTACTACATACATGGGGTTGATAGATTTAACTTCACAAAAGGATGCTCAGCAAAAGAATTGATAAGGTGAATACCAAGGACCAGTATTGCGATTCAAGGTTTCACTCTTAAAGAAGATTCCACAAAAGAAAGAAGTTAAGGAATACCCCATTTAGATAGGAACAATTAGCAAACTATTGACCATAGTTAGCAGGCAGAGAATAGATGTGAAGACCTGTGTGTGTATTGTGGGTTTTTGGTCATTATTTTTGGTCATTGGTGGAATAGAGTCAGCTTGGCATAGAATAACTATATAGGAACAAGAATTTCTTGTTCTCAAAGTTCTAAATTGGATTTACACTTCTCAATCCTTTATGCACTAAAAAGGGTCCTCTGGTTAGCATTTGTGGATTCTGGAGCTTCTCGTATATTTGTGGACCACACATTCCAACAACAAGATAGCCTACTCCTTCAATGAAAAAACAACAACCCTATTCTAAGATAATCTCCAGATATAATGTCGGAAATGGAAACATTGATTATAGTAACCCAATCTAGATACTTGTAGAGGTTGCAGTGATACTCCAATGTTCACCACCAGTTTAAAAATCACCCAATCTCTCTCATCATGATATGAGAACTAAGTGGGCTGATTGAGAAACCATTTTGGAGTTTGCCAGACCAAGTAGTATCCTAGTTTCATTTCAATGACTTAGCAACCTTTGATGCACTTTACCCTGGAAAAACCTGTCATGCCAGGATTCCCAGCTGCCTTAAGAGTCTTTATGGATGTCTTCACTATGAAATGGGTTGATAAGCTTCATAAATTGCAGAGGAATAAATGTAATCACAATAGGAAACCAGTGTATTCTGCCATAAATTGTAGGAATCAAAATATGTACTAACCTAGATCTCTGAGTCACTAACAAATTAGTCTGCTTTAAAGAAGGACAGGAGCAGAAGACTGCCTTTAACATGCTGTATGAACAAATGTGGTCACGCGCTTATGGTTATTTAATGTTCCTGCTGCCTTCCAACATTTTGTCAATTATGTTTCTGAGACATATTGGACTCTTACATCATCTTTTTGGATGGTATCCTGGTGTTTTCTTAAAAAAGAAAACAGCATCATCGGAATCCCCATGAAGGATTCCTGTGATTATGAATACATTGTCTGGTCCAAGACTAGCAGAATACTTCTTTGAGGCTTCTGCAGCTACCTTCTTGGGTTTGGTCATCTCAGTAAAAGACAACAGCATGGGTTCCAACAAATAAACAGCTGTATGGGAGAGGCTACACCTAAAAAATATGAAAGAGAAACAGTCACCGGATTTGCCCATTTCTACTATTATTTCATACTAAAAAATTCCAATGTTAACAAGAATGTTCTGGAACTCACTCAGAAGGGACATTCAACTTACCTACTGAACATGATTCGTTATACATGATGAAGTGATTTCGATGACACTGAGCTACCTGCTGAGGTCTGAAGAGTCCCCTTGGCATCTCTCTTCCCTCTCCTCCATTCTCCCATTACTGACTACAACATTAAGTCGTACTTTGGCAACACTTACAACAGTTAAGTGAGGTTTTGAGATTGTATCAGAATTACTTCAACCAAGGTCCCTGAAAGTAAACCACAAATTTTCCAGATTCGAAGTCTCATGCAGATCCTCCAAGGGGAGGGATAAAGGGGGCATCAAATAAATTGCAGTAATGGTGTTGAAACCTATAACTAGCTTTGCTCTACGAAACAACAAACTTCACTGAATGAAATTACACCTGATGGAAATATAAAACAGCATTATAAAAAATCACAGAGCAGCTATGTATTTTATAAAAGCCATCCACACTGAGCACTATGGTCCTCAAAGTTCTTTCATGGCCTGGCCAAATGCAAAGCCAAATGCATGGCTAAAGGTTGTGGACAGCTGGATTAGTGTCTCTGAGGCTATTGGAGCCTTGGTATCAGGGCATGCCCCATTTCTGGAGCTCATTATGCATGGCAGAAAGTTTTATGCAGGCTGATTCAGGGCATGGATGCAGATCAGGCCCCGTACACAGAACCTACTGTGCACTGCCATAGGCCATGCATAACTAGTTTAGTGCAACTACATTCTGAACATGCTGTGAGTGACCAAATGCAAGCACATCTGTTATGGAGAACAAAAGGGGTTGGTGTGATGGATAGTGGATGTATAGCCTGTAGTTGGTCCATGGTGTGCAGAGATGCAGGGTATGTGCACAAACATAGGGAATGCAGGAGATAGGGTGCATAGCCTAGCTTAAGTGCATGCACAATTGGGTGTGCAATAAGTTGGGAGTGAGTCTTAGACACAGATCAGGCCCTGCCTTCTAATTCCATCAGTGCACAGCCAAAGTGGGGGGATGGTCTTGAAGGAGGTTTTGTATGACCTAAGGCAGTGTACAATGGGTTTGGACACACCAATGGGGTATGAATTATATTATAGAAACCCCTAAGAAATCACTGGAAAAACAAATTGTGTTAATTCTAAGTCGTAGTTCCTTCAGCTCATAAGAAATTAATGTGTATCAATAAGAACTCCAAAATTCTGATACTCAAAAGCCCAAATATTTATCAATAAATAACAGGACTCAACAATTTAAGGTAATAAATAACATTACATACCCCCCAAAAAGAAAATGTTTGTAACCATGGTGATGTCATTGTTAAGGTGATATAATGATTGATTGATAATGGCAATGTTTAAGTGACAAAAGTTATTAGTAATGTTTTTAATGTCACAATATGTGTAATGTCAAGAGTGTTGCATTTGAGGCAGAAGTTATTGTTTGCTTGATAGTGACTGCATTATGTTTTGCTCATCTAACCATAAATGACCAATATCAATGGTTGTTCAGTTTTGTTTAATAGACATATTGAGTCTGATTCAAAAAGACCTACATTTTTATGTGTGGAGACTCCTCAGTCATAAAGATGATGCTAGTAAAATACCTTTGTGAATAGCAAACAACTAAAAACAAACACAGAAGTGAAAGTTTATCTTTGTGAATCAGGTCCATAGTAACCAAAAAACCCAGTTAAAAGTTAATTACAGTTCATCAAACACAAAGCTAAGAAAGTAAGCTTTTCCTTTTCCAGTCTTTTTTTTTCACAAGCCTCAGCAATTTGGGTTGCTGAGCATGGAGACAGTGTGGAGTCCACAATCCATAACTAAAAAAACTACCATGAAAGCCATACTTGGCACTCCAAGTACAATGTGTATGTCCTCACAATGTTTATGCCAATACAGGAACAACTCCTAAAAGCACAATGCAATTATATAACAATTCATACACATTCTCAGTCTGGGTCTGACTTGGTGGTGTTCTCACCTGGATTACCTCAGACACTCTTTTAACTCATCCTGCAAAGCTCTGAAAACATACCTCATCCAAGGACAAACAATTAAGTGGGGACGGTGTGCCTAAGTGGTATTGTGACCGATTATTGCAGGAACTCGTACATAGTTAAGTGCTTTTTTCAGAGGTGAAGTGCAATCATCTACAACTTATTTAAGCACTCTGGCCTTTCACATCAGTTTCAAGTGTCTCACTATGTCATGTTACTTCATCACAGACTCGAGTCTTGCATGATTTGGAATTTACACCTAACTCAAGTCTTGCCTAATTTGGATCCCACCCCCTGATACCCAATCCAGACTCAATTCTAGACTTAGGCCCTCATTACAACCCTGGTGGTAAATTCCGCTTACTGCCGTGCCGACGGCCGGCAACATACCATGACCGCGGCGGAATGCCACTACGGGTATTATGACCCACACAGAAAAATCTGCCAGTATACAGACACACCCAAGTCCCCCACACCAAAGGTCAGTGATAAACTGGTGATAGCAAAACCCACACCATCACGCCAACAGGAACACGCCCACACTATCACGACCCACAAATCACCGCGGCGGTCTTACAACTGCGGTAAACCATTGGCAGGACACACCGCCGCGTATACATACATATACAAAACACAACCACATTGGATGATTCAAACTACACACACCTGACACAAATACACCACACCCTCACTACTATAAAACACACACTCACATTACCCACAACCCCTTCAACGAACAAATTGGAACAAGCTGAGAGAGAAAATCAAAGACCACACCTTCACCCAGAGGCACAGAACACCATCACTCATACATCATCCACGCATATCACATAATACATCATAACACAGCACCCCACACACCACCACACACATCACTCACACCACATCATGGCACCTCAAAGACACCCCAGGTTTTCTGAGGAGGGTCATGGTGGAGGAAATCATCCGGGTAGCTATTCAGATCACACGTGAAGCAGACCTCCATTGAAAGGAAAATGGAGCTATGGCGGAGAATCGTCGACAGGATCCACGCCGTGGGACAGCATCCAATAACCAGGGATGACATCAGGTAGAGGTGGAACAACCTACGGGGAAAGGTGCATTCCATGGTATCAAGACACCAGTTTGATGTACAGAGGACTAGCGGTGGACCCCCCACTTCCTCTCCCACAACTAACAACATAGGAGGAGCAAGTCTTGGTGATGATGCATCCTGAGGGCCTCACAGGAGTAGCAGGAGGACTGGATTCTGGTAAGTCAAATTTTAACTACTTCATCCCCTTCTCCCTACCTGCATGCCATCACTAACTCCTACCCCTACCCTCACCCCATCACTCCAACACCTCACATATACCCCGCTATCACAATCCTCCAATCCCAATACCAACCCCTGCATGCCATACCAATGCATGGACACCCATCACATACCTGCATGGACACCAATCATCACAGCATGATTACTAGAGGGACTCACTCACCCCACATAAGCACCACTCACATAAGGCGACAGTGCAAGCACATTTATAAAGGGAAACACACCCATTGCACAAGATGGCACACACAGATACAATAACAATGCATTTGCATCCCAACAGGACCCCTACCCAATGTCACCTGACAGGAGGTGCCACCAACATCCAGTCCCCCCACAGAAGAGGCCCACAGTGATGACAGCAGCTCTGCACGCCTGGATCAGAATGACCAGCCTGCCCCATTGGGGACCTCTGGACAGTCGGTTCCCCTGCCACAGTCCCAAACCACCACAGAACCTCCCCCATCAGGAAACACCAGCACAGCACCCACCCAGCGGGCCCATGCCACTGTCCCCAGGACATGTCAATCAGCAGTGTGTCCAGCACTACAGGGACCCCAGGCAACCCCACTAACACAGGACCATCAGGGACCTGGGGTCAGTGGCAGTGGGCGCACGGTTCAGGGGACAGAGGCACAGGTCAACAGGGAAACTGTGAGGACTGCTGTGCGACAGGGGGCAGACAGGCCCAGGGAACCCACTCTCCACGAGGCACTCCAACATCATGGGAGGATGCCACCATTCCCAGGAGACCATGGGCACGGTACTGGCCAAGTTTCAGGAGACCCAGCGGCTGCAGGAGGGACAGTACATGGGGATCAGGGATGACCTCACCAAAATGTACACCATCCTGGTCACCATAGCAGGGGTGCTGGGTGATATGGGCAAGACCATGAGGAGGCAGTGACTCAACAAAGGCCCCCGACACTAGCCAAACCGAGGAATAGCCTTTCACCTCCGCCGGTGCTAGTGGACAGGAGGCCCGCCACAGGAACAACAGGCCACCAGCACCCCACCCCCTGCAGAAGAAGAACCATCCAGCAAACGGTCCCTGCGATCCAGGCAAAAGACAGAGAACATTGCCAACACCCCGACAGGAAATAGGACCCTCCTGATTGTCACCCGTCTGTCCCACTATGTCACCCTGTCCACCTTGAACTGCCATTGCCCCCTTCCTATGCCCCCATTGGACAATGCACCTGTGATACCAAGAAACTGGACTCTAACTGGACATTCCTCCATCATCACCCCAACCCCTTGCACATACCCCTATACCCATTAGCACCTAAATAAACACCTTTTAATCATAAACCAATCTGGAGTCAGTCTGGTCATTCACAAATGTATTACTACAACATTAGCAACAAACTGCAATGTAAATGTTCATTACTCATACCAATGTATGGCAGTTGTTGGGCAGCAGTACACATAGCAGAATGCAGAATGGGGTACACAGAACTGCAAAAAGGAAATCCAAAGGAAACAGTCAGTGTCCATGGACAGAGGTTAAGAGGCTGCCATGTACAATGTCATAAAGTATACTGAAATGTGAAGAGGAGTTACAGGGGGTCAAACACCGCCCCGCGGTCAAATGACCGCGGGGATCATTCTAACTTTCCCGCTGGGCCGGCGGGCGTTCTTCAAAAGATTGCCCGCCGGCCCAGCGGGAAAGCCCCAGCAAAGATGAAGCCGGCTCCGAATGGAGCCGGCGGATTTGCTGGGGTGCGACGGGTGCAGTTGCACCCGTCGCGATTTTCAGTGTCTGCCGAGCAGACACTGAAAATCTTAATGGGGCCCTGTTAGGGGGCCCCTGCACTGCCCATGCCAATGGCATGGGCAGTGCAGGGGCCCCCAGGGGCCCCACGACACCCGTTCCCGCCAGCCTCTTCCTGGCGGTGTAAACCGCCTGGAACAGGCTGGCGGGAAGGGGGTCGGAATCCCCATGGCGGCGCTGCATGCAGCGCCGCCATGGAGGATTCCCCCAGCCGGGGGAAATCCGGCAGGAAACCGCCGGACCCGGCTGAGCGACCCCGGCTTCACAGCCGCGGTCAGAATACCTGATGTAGCACCGCCAGCCTGTTGGCGGTGCTACCTCCGGCCTCCACCCTGGCGGTCTATGACCGCCAGGGTCGTAATGAGGCCCACAGTCTCTTACCTGTGTGTCACTGGAAGTACTGCATGATGATGTTCGCTCTGCTGTCAATATCTTCTTCCTCTGCCTCCTCTTCCTCACTGTCCGCAGGCTCCACCGCTGCCACTAGACCATCACCAGGCTCATCCTCCAGCAGAAAAGGCACCTGGAGTCTCAATACCAGGTTGTGCAACATACAGCATGCCACAATTGTCTGGCACACCTTCTTCGGTGAGTAATATAGAGAGCCACCTGTCAGATGGAAGCACCGGAATCTGGCCTTCAGGAGGCCGAACGTCCTCTCAATAATACGCCTAGTTCGCGCATGTGCCTCATTGTAGCATTCCTCTGCCCTTGTCCTGGCATTCCTCACTGGGGTAAGTAGCCATGAGAGGTTGGGGTAACCAGAGACACCTGCAAATTTCGAGGGATACCTGTTAGACACATACTAACCCTTGGGGTCTACCCCATACCCAGACACCTACTCATACTGCGTGGGGACCTTGGGCTCACCTATTAGGCACACCCGGTGCCTTTGGAGTTGGCCCATCACATAAGGGATACTGGTATTCCTCAAGATATAGACGTCATGCACAGAGCCAGGATACTTGGCATTCACATGGGAGATGTACTGGTCTACCAAACACACCATCTGCACATTCATCGAATGGTAGCTTTTTCTATTTCTGTACACTTGTTCATTTTTGTGGGTGGGGAACAAATGCCACATGTGTACCATCAATGGCACCAATGAAGTTGGGGATATGTCCCAGGGCATAGTCAGCTTTCACTGTGGCCAAATCCTCTACCTGGGGGAACACGATGTAGCTGCGCATGTGTTTCAGCAGGGCAGACAACACCCTGCTCAACACGTTAGAAAACATTGGCTGAGACATCCCAGATGCCATGGCCACTGTAGTTTGGAAGGAGCCACTTGCCAGGAAATGGAGCACTGACAGGACCTGCACTAGAGGGGGTATACCTGTGGGCTGGCGGATAGCTGACATCAGGTTTGGCTCCAATTGGGTACACAGTTCTTGGATTGTGGCACGATCAAGTCTGTATGTGATTATGATGTGTCTGTCTTCCATTGTCGACAGGACCACCAGGGGTCTGTACACCAGAGGATGCCTCCATCTCATCATCTGCCCCTGCGGTTGAAGCCTATGGAGGAGAACGGTGAGCAGAGGGCCATTTACCACATAGGTAGCACAACTGTGTCTGAAGTAATGTTACAGAATCCGTGTGTGAAATTGTAAGTCCGTATATGTGCCAATATGTGCTGTGACGCAGTTAGGTGCCATGCCATGTGCACCCTGAAATGGCGGCTGCCAGACTTGTGAGGAGGGACAAGGGGAAATGAGGTAACTAAGCTGGAATTGTGCAGCATCGCTGTAGGCGGTCGAAGACCGCCGCGCAACTCCGCATTGGTTATCATTGGGCCCTATAGGTTCCAGGGGCCGATGGCGATGTATGTCGGCGGTGACGGTACGCACCACCACGAACGTCACTGCCATTTTCTATCTGTTCACTCACTTGATACCTGACCATCAACAGGAGAGGACCTACACTGCAAGTGCTGCTGTGACCTGAGTCTGGAAGCGACAATGGCTACAGTGTCTGGGGAAAGGGCCACTGCCTTCACTGCGGAGGAGTTGGACAAACCGGTGGATGGGGTCCTCCCCCAGTACATGGTACTCTACGGTCCTCCAGACAAACAGGTGAGTACACTGTGAGCATGATGCATGTGCAATGCCTGTTTGGACTGGTGCGGATGTAAGGCACATGTTGGGGGGTGGGCTGAGTGCTGCATGTGAGGATGGTCAGTGTATGTGCATCAGGGCATGGGTGGGAACTGGTGAGTATGATGGTCCGGACGGGTGAGTAATTCCCTTTCCTCCTGTCCTTTCCCTCTAGGTCAGCGCCCACCAGAAGAAGGGTATTTGGCGTGCCATTGCCAAGAAAGTGCAGACCCTGGGGTTCTATTACAGACGGAGTAGCCACTGCCCCAAGAGATGGGAGGACCTGAGCCACTAGAGCAAGAAGATGGCAGAGGCCCAGCTGGGGCTGGCCTCCCAATGTGGAAGGGGTGCCCGTCGCACCATGACCCCCCTGATGTTCCGCATCCTGGCGATGGCCTATCCGGAGTTGGATGGGCGCTTGAGGACATCACAGCAGCCACAAGGGGGTGAGTACAGTGTCATAGAGCTGGCTGCATGGTTTAGTAAGTATCTGCGTGGGGGGTGTGGGCTGTGGGTGCACCTAGGTCAGGGTGGTCATGCCAGGGTAGGTCCTTTGTTTCCAGGCTCAGAAGCAACCCTACCCCAATGGTACAATTGGGCAGCTACTAGTGTGCAGGGTCCTGTGGGTGTGAAGTGTGCATGTGCTGGCGTTAGGCATTGTACCCCATGGGCTGGTGACTACCATAATGAGTGGGTGGGCAAGGCCTAGTGCATAGGGCAGCTCAGTGTGTGTTGTGTCCACCAACGGTAGTGATGTTGCTGGCATTGACCATGTGTGTCCTCTATATTCCCCCCTTTTTGTTTTGTCACCCTATCCTTGTGTGCATTAGCATCATCTGGCAGAGGAGCAGAGGCACTGGCGACGGAGGGAGCTGCATCCCACATGGCCCATGAGGGTAAATCCACGGAGGGTGAAGGCACCAGTGGGACGGAGGGCGAGGGGAGCTCCATGACGTGGACATGAGGGGATACCAGCGACAGTGACTCCTCCTCTGATGGAAGCTCCCTGGTGGTGGTAGACACCTCTGTGCCCGCCCAAACTACAGGTACAGCTGCCACCCCCCCTACCAGAACTGCCCTCCCAGCAGCCCCTCAGCATGTTTCCCGTGCCCGTTCACCCAGGAGGGTGGGCATCTCCTTGGCCCCAGGCACCTCAGGCCCTGCTCCAGTCAGCCCTGCTGCCCTCAGTGAGGAGGCTATTGACCTCCTGAGATCCCTCACTGTTGGGCAGTCAACCATCCTGAATGCCATCCAGGGTGTTGAGAGGCATTTGCAGCAAACAAATGCATACCTGGAAGGCATTTATTCTGGTGTGGCGGCCCAAAAGGAAAGCATTTCAGACTCTGTCCTCAGTACTGATGGCAGCCATTGTCCCTGTGTCCAGCCTCCCCCTTCCAACTTCCACCACCCAACCCAATCCCATCTACCTCAGCCTATCCCAAGCACACCTACAGACCAGCATGCACATACATCAGCACACAAAAGTGGCTCAGGAAAACAGAAGCACCACACATCACACAGGCACTCACACAAGCACCATACCCATGCACACATACCAACATCCACTTCCTCCACTGTGTCCCCCTCCTCCACATCCTCCACCTCCCTCCCAGTCTCGTCTCCACTCACACCTGCATGCACATCATCAGCCACTGCCTCCATCACCAGCACGCCCATCACAACACACCGCTGACGTGCAATCACAACCCCCACTACAATTCACACGTCCCCTGTGTCCTCTCTCAGTGTGTCTGTGAGCCCTCCTCCCAAAGTAGACAAACGCAGGCACACATCCACTCAACAGCCATCCACCTCACAACAGCCTCCAGCTCATGCACCTTCACCCAAACTCAGCAGACGTACACCTCCTACAACCACTACCTCTTCCTCCACTCCCACACCCACTCCATCTTCCCATCCCAGTGTGTATAAAAAACTTTTCCTAGCTCACATTGACCTCTTCCCTACTCCTCCCCCCATCCTTCCCCTAGGGCCAGGATGTCTAGATCCCAGCCCAGCACCTCAGCCACCACATCTGCGTCTGCTGTGATCCGTGCAAGTCCGGGTGGATCGAAGGGGGCACCAGTCAGAGCTGCCAGTGTGACACCTACAGATGTGAGGGACCACCTTATTCCGCCACCTGCCAAGGTTAAGAAGGGGCCGCTTCCAGCAGGGGAAAGTCGCACCACCCACCCAGCAAGGCCTCACCCAAACACAGAGAGGACAGTGCCAAGGTCCCAGCAGCGACTGCCAAGGTGGGGAAAGGACACAAGACAAAGTCAAGTCACCTCAGGGCACGATGCCTCCTGGTGAGGGGCTGGTGACCACCACTTCCTCAGGGATGCCAGCAACTAGTACCACAGTCACCACCACCAGAACGACCGCCACCTGCACCGCCGCTGCCACAACGTCAGTTTGCAGCATCCTCCCCAAGGATCAGCCATCCGAGGCTGCCGGAGACGGTATGGTGTCTCCCTCCACCACAACAGACACCTACACCATGGCCAGCATCGGCAGCATCTCCGCCGCAGCCCCCACCACTTGCACCACCATCTGCACCGCCACGTGCCCAGCCGGAAACACTTTATCGGATGTCAGCAGCATCACCAGTGGGCAGCCGTCCGAGGCTGCAGGTGATGTCCTGGACCCTGGACACGCCACTTGAGGCACCACCACCAGCACTGGCCCAACCAGCAGTAAGCCTAAGTCGTCGCAGGATGGAGTGTGGCTCTGCCTCCATGGAGTATCATGCTACCTGTTCCATGTACATCTCGTGGCTCAGACACCCAGGTGACAGGAGGTTAACTGACACACCCCAGGTGTAGCATCACTCGGCACAATGACCCCTCCAGAACTAGTGGAGAGCAGCATCCACTCCCCCTATCCTTGGCAGGATCAAGTACTCTGGGCACAATGCCCCCTCCAGAACCAGTGGAGAGATGCATCCACTCCCCCTGTCCTTGTCAGGATCAAGCACTCTGGTCACAATGCCCCCTTCAGAACCAGTGGAGAGATGCATCCACTCCCCCTATCCTTGTCAGGATCAAGCACTCTCGGCACAATACCCGCTCCAGAACCAGTGGAGAGATGCATCCACTCCCCCTATCCTTGTCAGGATCAAGCACTCTGAGCACAATGCCCCCTCCAGAACCAGTGGAGAGATGCATCCACTCCCCCTATCCTTGGCAGGATCAAGCACTTTGGGCTCGATGCCCGCTCCAGAACCAGTGGAACATGTCACAGACTTGAGAGACTGTGGCTTTTCACTCCCCTGGAGCAGGCAGTGGGCAAACCACCGACTTGAGAGACTGTGGCTTTTCAGTCCCCAGGAGCAGGCAGTGGGCAAACCACCCACTTGAGAGACTGTGGCTTTTCACTCCCCAGGAGCAGGCAGTGGGCATGGAGCCCCCTCGAGGAGCAGTGACGTCGTACCGTCATCCGGCTCAGGTGCTCCCCCTCCCCTTCCCCCAGGGAGCCTGTTTTTTTTTTTACCTGATGCCCCTTGCTTCGCCCATGCTTTTTGGGACCACTGGTCCACGGACACTTACAAGGGACAGTGTACGGCCTTGTGTATATAATGTGAACTTTTGTATATACTGATTATTTGCTTTTCTCTTCCTATATCTGAATGTTCCAGTATAACATTGGTTAGGCTCATTTCCTTTTGTCCTTGTGTTCTTCCAGGGGGTGAAGGGGTGTATCAGTATTGTTGTTAGATATGTTTGTGTGTGTGTTGTTGTGGGTGGGGGTGGGGGTGTTGCATGCCGTGTGTGTGTGTCACTCTCTTTTCCCTCTGATCCCCTCCCCTGTGTGCTAGGTGCAGTACTCACTGTCGTTGCCACCGCCTCCTTCTTTCTACTTCCTGGTGTATGAGAAGATACACCAACATGGGGAGGATTCGGGCTCCATGGCGTCCTGGTTCTTCGTGGAGTGTCGAAAGGTGAGTGGTTCCACTTCGATGTACTGTTTCTGCCGTGCTTTTGATGTCGTTGGTACCGCCCCAGAAAAGCTGGCGGATTTGCCTCTCATAATAGGGTGGGCGGTACATTGTCTTCGGTGTTTTTTGCTACCGCCGTGGCATTCGTAATGTTAAAGTGGCTGTCTATGTTGGCAGTTTCCGCCGTGGTCGTGATCTCATTTTTTTACCGCCGGCCTGTTGGTGGTGTTACCGCCGCTTTAACACCGACCACCAGGGTTGTAATGAGGGCCTTAATGTCTTATTCCCGTCATATCAGGCTTGAGAATAGATGAGCTATCTCACCCTCTGGATCACCTTCATCCAATATGCTCAGTCTTCTCGTAGTATCCAAATGATAGCAAATATGGGGAGAAGGGTGATACACACTCTGTGTCAAATCTGCTTTAACCCCTAGGGTGCCCAGGACGAGCTGGTGTCTCCCTCGGCACCGGTTGCCCGGTGCCAAGGACGAGACTAGCTCGTCCTGCTATGGGCCCCCGGGGGGAGCGCTAGCGCTCCCCCAGATGGCCAAGCACACCCCTCCTCTGGGCAGAGATGGAAGGGGAATCGCTTCACCTTCCACCCCCGACCCCTCTTGGCCCCCGTGGTGTCTGATGACATCAGCGCGATTTCGTGCACTGACCTCATCGGAGGCCTTCCCCCCGGGGCTGGAAGCTCAGCTTCCAGCACCGATCGAAGGAGAAATGCAAAACATTTCTCCTCTGATCACGTGGAGGGGGCAGAGAGGCATGAAAGGAGAGGAAAGGCCTTTTCTCTCCTTTCATGTCTCTCTGAGCATTTCTGCTGCCCGATCGCACCAGGGGATTTTTTTGGGGGGTATTTCAAATAAGGGGAGTGTCCCCTTGGACAAGGGCCGACCCTCGCGGGGCAAATAATTTCTAGCCCATATCTGCCACCCCGGGGCAGAACCGATCTGCCCCGGGGTTGGGGGGGGCAGAAATCCACTAGACACCAGAGATTTTTTTTTTTTTATACTTGCGCATAAGCGAGCGGCCCCTTGGGCAAGGGCCGCTCCCTAGGGGGACAAATGATTTTTAGGCCATTTCTGCCCCCCGGGGGCAGATCGGCCCAAAATGATTAGGCCGATCTGCCCCCAGGGGGGCATAAAACCACTAGAAACTAGAGATAATTTTTTATTTTTGTTTATTTTTATCTCTTTTATGTTTGGGGAGCGACCCCTCAGGCAAGGTTCACTCCCAGGGGGGCAAATTAATTATTAGGTCATTTCTGCCCCACCTGGGGGCAGATAAGCCTTGCGATCTGCCCCCGGGGGGGCAGAAACCACTAGACACCCGGGATTATTTATTTCTTTTTGGACTTGCCCATAAGGGGAGCGGCCCCTTGGGCAAGGGCTGCTCCCCAGGGGGGGAAATGATTTTTCGGCTATTTCTACCCCTCCTGGGGGCAGATCGGTCAAAAATGATTAGGCCTATCTGCCCCCGGGGGGGGGCAGAAAACCACTAGACACCAGGGATAATTTTGTTGTTGTTTATTTTTATTTTTTTATGTTTGGGGAGCGACCCCTTAGGCAAGGGTCACTCCCGGTGGGGGGGCAAATTATTATTAGGCCATTTCTGCCCCCCCTGGGGGAAGAGCGGCCTTGCGATCTCCCCCCGGGCGGACAGAAACCACTAGACACCAGGGATTCTTTTTTTTTCATACTTGCGCATAAGGGGAGCGGCCCGTTGAGCAAGGGACGCTCCCCCGGGGGGCCAAATTATTTTTAGGCCTTTTCTGCCCCCCCCCCAGTGGCAGATCGGCCTAATATAATTAGGAGGATGTAACCTCTAGACACCAGGGATATATATTTTTTTTTATTTACTTTATGTTTTTATGTATGGGGAGCGAACCCTTAGACAAGGGTCGCTCCCCGGGGGGGCAAATTGTATTTAGGCCATTTCTGCCCCCCTTGGGGAAGATCGGCCTATTTTTGTTGGGCCAATCTGCCCCCAAAGGGGGCAGAAACCTCTAGACACCATGGATTGGTGTGTATGTATGTGTGTGTTTTGTTTTTGGGGGACAGCCCCTTGGGCAATGGTCTCTCACCATTGGGGCACATTACTGTTGGCCATAACTGCCCTCTTGGGGGCAGATTGGCCTATTTTTGGAAGGCCCATCTGCCACCTAGGGGGGCAGAAAGCCCACCAGAGACCAGGGAAGATTTTTTTTTTCAATTAAGAGGTTGGGTTATGGCCATACCCCTACCCCAAATATATGGGGCCAAAGTTATTCTGCCCACCAGAGGGCAGATTGGGCAATTACCCCTGATCCACACCCCGGGAGACAGAAAATCTACTAGATGCCAGGGAATAAAAAAAATAAAAGAAAATAGAGAGGGTGGTGGTTACCAACCAGAATGGGCCTGGTTATGCCCCCACCCGAACTGAAGGGGCTAACAGTCTTTCAGCTCTCCCCCGCACACTAAAACATCTTATTCCATGGCAAGCAAGAGGACATTTGATTATTTTTGTTTTTTGTTTTACATTTGTGCCATGATAGCTTGGTAACTCTCAAAATCGTCCCACTTGGAATGGTGAGGGCTGCACTTTTTTTTTACTTTGGGACACTTGCATGTAGAAAAATCCACAAGACCTAGACACATATGAAAACTAAACATCTAGCTGATTCCAGGGTGGTGTGCTTCACATGCACCCCGCATCATTTCCTTACCCACAATGCCCTGCAAACCTGCAACTTTGCTGGAAAGCACACATTTTCCCACATTTTTGTGATGGAACCTTCCGGAATCTGCAGGAATCCACAAAATTCCTACCGCCCTGCATTGTCTCATCCATACCGATAAAATTTCTGCCGCACTTGTCAGCCTAAAATTGTTTTTTTTTCAAACTGCCCTTTTGGACCCACTTTGGTTCCCCCTCAATTTCCACGTGTTTTTGGCTCTTCCCTGTCACAAACACTTGGCCCACCTACACAAGTGAGGTATCATTTTTACCGGGAGTCTGACTGAGGGGAACGTTGGGTGGTAGGAAATTTGTCCCGGTGTGGTGATCCCACACAGAAATGTGGGAAAAATTTCATTTTTTAGCTAAAGTTGAGGTTTGTTGAGGGTTCTGGGTAAGAAAACATTGGGGGATCCACGCAAGTCACACCTCCCTGGACTCCCTCCGGTGTCTAGTTTTCAGAAATGTCTGGGTTGTGTAGGTTTCCCTAGATGGCTGCTGAGCTCAGGACCAAAAACGCAGGTGCCCCCCCTCAAAAACAGATAGTTTTCTATTTGAAAATGTTGATGTGTCCAGATAGTGTTTTAGGGCATTTCCTGTTGCGAGCACAAGGCCTACCCATACAAGTGAGGTACCATTTTTATAGGGAGACTTGGGGGAACACTGGGTGGAAGGAACTTTGTGGATCCTCTCAGATTACAGAACTTTCTGTCACAGAAATGTGAGGAAAAAGTGTTTTTTTAGCCAAATGTTGAGGTTTGCAAAGGATTCTGGGTAACAGAACCTGGTGAGATCCCCACAAGTCACCCCATCTTGGATTCCCCTTGGTCACTAGTTTTCAAAAATGCACAGGTTTGGTAGGTTTCTCTAGGTGCCGGCTGAGCTAGAGGCCAAAATCCACAGGTAGGCAATTTGCAAAAAACACCTCTGTTTTCTTTGAGAAAATGTGATGTGTCCACTTTATGTTTTGGGGCATTTCCTGTCGCGGGCACAAGGCCTACCCACGCAAGTGAGGTACCATTTTTATCGGGGGACTTGGGGGAACATAGGATTGCAAAACAAGTGTTATTGCCCCTTGTCTTTCTCTACATTTTTTCCTTCCAAATATAAAACAGGGTGTAAAAAAGACGTCTATTTGAGAAATGCCCTGTAATTCACATGCTAGTATGGTCACCCCAGAATTCAGAGATGTACAAATAACCACTGCTCCTCAACACCTTATCTTGTGCCCATTTTGGAAATACAAATGTTTTCCTGATACCTATTTTTCACTCTTTATATTTCAGCAAATGAATTGCTGTATACCAGGTATCGAATGAAAACCCACTGCAAGGTGCAGCTCATTTATTGGCTCTGGGTACCTAGGGTTCTTGATGAACCTACAAGCCCTTTATATCCCCGCAACCAGAAGAGTCCAGCAGACGTAAAGGTATATTGCTTTAAAAAATCTGACATTGCAGGAAAAAGTTACAGAGTAAAATGTAGAGAAAAGTGGCTGTTTTTTTCCCCTCAATTTCAATATTTTTTTATTTCAGTTGATGTTTCTGTAGGAAACACTGGTAGGATATACACAAATTACCCATTGCTGAATTCCGAATTCTGTCTACTTTTTGGAAATGTTTAGGTTTCTGGGATCCAGCATTGGTTTCACACCCATTTCTGTCACTGACTGGAAGAAGGCTGAAAGCACAAAGAAATCGTAAAAATTGGGTATGTCCCAGTAAAATGCCAAAATTGTGCTGAAAAATTGGGTTTTCTGATTCAAGTCTGTCTGTTCCTGAAAGTTGGAAAGCTGGTGATTTTAACACTGCAAACCCTTTGTTGATGCCAATTTCAGGGAAAAAACACAAGCCGCCTTCTGAAGCCCTTTTTTCCCTTTTTTTTTTTTAAAAACGAATTTTTCACTGTATTGACTAATTTCTTGGTCTCCTTCAGGGGAACCCACAAAGTCTGAGTACCTCTAGAATCCCTAGGATGTTGGAAAAAAAGGTCCCAAATTTAACGTGGGTAGCTTATGTGGACAAAATGTTATGAGGGCCTAAGCGCGCCCTGCCCCAAGTAGCGAAAAACAGGCCTGCACCTGAGGGGGAAAAGGCCTGGCAGCGAAGGGGTTAGAGACCTCACAACTGTGTGGTTATAGTTAAATCTCACTTTCAATAGTAAAGATATTATAACTGTCGTAGAGACGTATGCTTTCTGCTACGACAAAGACTGCTGAATAGCACACACCACTTGGCATCAGACTAAAACTTCACTCAGAATACAACCTTTACGTAGGTTTGGTAGATTAATTCAGCAGTTTTCGGGCAAGCTTTGAAGAGTTTAATGAATACTGTATATTCACCATTCCTTCACAGACATAATTCACCTGAGTATGAGGAGAGTTGAAGTGCACACATTTGAAAAAATAAAGAAACTTAGTTTAACTAGGGAACATTTTTTTTCCATTGCTCAATCGGCGGTCCCCAGTACATTGAATGGTCTGAGAATGTAGGCAATTGTTATGTTTGTGAATAATTGATTTTTTTTTTTAATGATGGTGATTACATCATGCCAGGCAACACAACGTGTGCGTGAAAGTACATCAGGTAGTATAAGGGGGGTAGCAGTTATTTCCCAACCCGCAGCCGAAGTAGGTGAAGATATCAGAGGGAGAGAAATAAAAAAGGCCCAGGTTTTATCCGCGGGGATTGCGGACCTGGGCTTGGGTTTTGATGAACTGATATTCGGTCAACAAATCGTATTTGTGGGTTTTATTTTTGCCAATCCTGAAGAAACCCGCTGACAGTGTGACTATGGCCTCTTAAACTCCATGTCTAGTGAGCACTCCTGACATAGGGGCTTGCGCGGGGTCTGGTTGCAATTCTCACTGGAAATGACAAAGGCAATACACAACATGCTCAATGACACAAGGATGGCTTGCAGAAAGCCACTTTCCTCAAACATTGCTGTGCTGCATAAGACTGAGACCTTATGCATCCGCATGGGGTTAAGCCTAGTGTGGCCAAGGATTATATGATTGCATAGTAAGTAACAGTTGATAACAACACTACACGATTTAAAAACAGCACATTCACAAATAGACATTGCTCATGTACAGTATTTTCGCTGATTAACGTATTTCCGGTGCTATCTATGATGCCACATGTAAGGTCATGAGTAATAAATTTGGGTAGATTTATAGACAACCATAAATTGTAACAAGTTAATAACAACCTACATTCTTGTCTTTGAGACTACCTTTTACTGTGTGCAAAGAGCACTGCAATCAGGCCTCCACTCTGGGATCAGGGTTTTTTCCTGCAGCCAGATCGTGAGCCAATCACTGTACCATTATGCTTTGACCTTAAGTAGAAGGATATAAATGCAAGGCCTATGCCATAAGCATGCTGCACCAGGCCCTGCGACTGTGCAAGACCTTTGTCAGCAGCCCCTTGCCTCCTCAGCTAAAGAGTTTGTGCAGTCAGGTTGGTTAAAAGTATGTTCGGGTGTCCTGAATTCATGAAATTTCAACAAGGCAGCATGTTGCTGCAATAACAAAACAATGAAGAAAATAAACTACAGTGGGCAGCCGGCCAAAAAGACAGGCGCACATTAAACAGTGCGCAACTCACTGCTGCCACTCAGCAGCGGTGGCCCCTCCCCTCATCCTGAAACTCGGGTCAGGAAGGGAGAATGAAAAAAAAAAAAATAATAAATTAACTTTATAACAATTTTATTTTTCATCCCTGAGGGGGCATTTTAGGCAGAGGGGACACGCTCCTCCGCCCTAAAGCAGAAATTGACGCTGCCCTTTTGTATATTTTTCCCTCTCTTGATATCTGGAAATGACTCCAAAACTGAGTGCTGGTGGCCCCCATTGGCAGCCACTGGCTGAAATTAATACTGCCTTTACCCTTTGCACAAGCACTCTAAAGAGGTCAATGATAGTTATGCAGTCTAGGATATGCCTGAGAATTGCATGTTTGCATGTTCAGTCGAAATTGTGTGAGGAGATCTCTGCCATGAGGACCAATTATCCTACTCCTGTACATCAGGCGAGAAAGTTACCCTTCGAAGGCGTGATTAGCCTTCAAATATGTTAACATCAGCAAACATGAATATGTTTCGGCATTTGAAAATTCCACTCATTCCCCGTTACACTCTACAAAGGGTCCAATTTCTTTCTTCATCCAAGTTTCTCCAATGAGAAAAATATTATCCCTGTGGAAAAGGGAAAAATGTGAACATGCATAAAGTATCCTGCTCTATGCTACGGAGATCTCCAAGCAGCTGAAACAGAATACTGCTGGGTGTGTGACATGGCCTTCGCAGAGGTACTCCTTCTCACCCGCTCCTCCTTCAGCTTTCAAGGAGTGCTGCTGCCAATAGTTATGCATTCTAGAAAGTAGGAATTCTCTTCCTACACTTTTCTTACTTTAATTGTGAATTAGGTTTTGGTAAGACGGTAAGAGAGGGGTTTGAAGAAGTGATAATGGTATCTTTAGCTCATATCAATTTTAAAAGTTTGTGGGATAATATGCACCTGTTTTGTCTACAACCTTCTATACTTCTCCGTTTTCATATATCACTCCTGTCCTAATCCAGTCATTACGAGTGAATGCATCTTCATTGAGATAAGTTAACATTAGCTAATGCCGATGTGGTGGAAAATAAAGCATAGCACAATAAAACCATCCCTCATAGGGATCTGAGAAAATCTACCATCCGACCTAGGCAGATAACATAACCTGAGTTTCAGCAATTTGAAATGTATTTATTTTGTAAATCAGGAAAGCTGGAAAGGCAGTTCTTCACCCCTTAGCTTTATGATACACGAGGAACAGATGGCTGGTTTATAAAAAATATATTTAGAATCGTTTATTGCAAACAGCATAATTGATTGATTTGGCAACGGGGAACAAGTTCACGCTGTTTCGGTTTTGCGAAAATCAGAGACTTTGAAGGAAAGGCGTGCTTAATACGTTTTGTCACAGACGCGCCAAAGCAGTAGGTCTGCGTGAACAGATTGAAAGAAGAAGAGAATGGAGAGGGGAGAAAAAGAACGTATAGAAATACTTACGTGGAAACGAAATGAGTGGGAGGGTCGTTAGAGAAAGTGAGACAGAAGAAGAGAAAATAAGAGAAATAACGAAGGTGGTCAGATAGGGAAAGAAAACAGCAAATTAGAATATAATAAGCAGGAAAAGTCAATAGTAGTAATGAATTCACAACATTAAAAATTCTATCTGTATAGATAGAAATAGATGTAAGAGAAGTAGAACTTGAGAAAAAGGGGCGGCAGTTAGGGGAGAAATATTGTAAACCTGGGGCAAATGCTTGGAGAATACTGCTGTCTGTTTTCTGTTACCATATTGAATTATTCATTTATTTATACAATTTATGGAACACTAAAGTTACCGAGGTCTGCTTGTGCCACGGTGTACGTGTTTCTTCTGGTGTTCAAATCCATATTCAGCAGTATTTAATGCAGTATTAATTACAGTAGTGGCTCGCTGAGCATGGAAGGGGTGGTGTGCGCGTGGGGGAAGGGTAATAACCATTCATTTCATTAAAAAAAAAAAAAAAAAAAACAACAACGCCAATCCACTCCAGAGACCACCAGTGAGAGAAAGGCCTGGATTACTTACCAGTAATCTTCATTACTCCGATTCCTTATTCCTTGTCCTGTTCCTTACTATATGCCTACTGTAAGGCAAGGTCTCACTGCAGTCACCTTTACCATGCAATTCCTAATTAAAATAAATAAAAAAACCTGCCCCTATAGTATTAAAGGGAAACAAGAAAAATAAACTTCTTGACTTTATCAAACTTCCACAGACACTCCCAAAATCGGAAAGGAAGGGAGGGAGGGAACATGAGTAATGGGATAAGGAATAAGGAATCAGAGTAATGAAGATTACTGGTAAGTAATCCGGGCATTACCTCCTCATCCATTCCTCATGCCATTCCTTGCTATATGTAAGAATACCCAATCATATCTAGAAGACAAAAGACAGAGGCATGCTCAAAATAGTTACGTAATACTGACATCAAGACATAAAGAGACATGATTCTGTCACTAGAAAAAAGACTTATGAAAGAAATGATATCCTTTCTATACCTGAGAAGAATTTAATTCATATCCCCCAGCTAGATTCAACGTGTAATGGTCAACAAAAGTAGGTTGCTGCAGCATATATATCTGTAATTATGGAAACACTACCCTATTCTGCCCATGACACAGCCATTCCTTGAGTTGACCAAGCCCAGACTGACACAGGAGCCACAAGGTCTGCCATGGAGTAAGTAATGGAAATCGTCTCTCTCATCCAACGGGATAAGGTTGAAAGAGAGAACATTTCCACTTGTTTGCATGACCAAAATTCACAAAAAATGTGATTCATTCATCCTAAAATCTGCAGATCTAGCCAAATAAATCTTTATTGCCTGATTACATCCCGAATAGATTCACTCTCAGAGGAGGAAGGAAGCATAAGATCCACAATTTCCTGAGTCCCGTGGACCACCAAATTCACCTTGGGAATAAACTTAGAATCCACCCTAAAACACAGTACGATCCTCAAATAAATTAAGATAAGCAGACTACTATACAAGGCTGAAAGTTTACCAAGTCCTCTGGCAGTAACAGTGTGTGAGAAAGTAGCCTCTTTCTAGCCTTGTTACCCCCACTTTTGGCCTGTTTGTGAGTGTATGTCAGGGTGTTTTCACTGTCTCACTGGGATCCTGCCAGCCAGGGCCCAGTGCTCATAGTGAAAACCCTATGTTTTCAGTATGTTTGTTATGTGTCACTGGGACCCTGCTAGCCAGGACCCCAGTGCTCATAAGTTTGTGACCTATATGTATGTGTTCCCTGTGTGGTGCCTAACTGTCTCACTGAGGCTCTGCTAACCAGAACCTCAGTGGTTATGCTCTCTCTGTACAAATTGTCACTAACAGGCTAGTGACCAATTTCACCAATTCATATTGGCATACTGGAACACCCTTATAATTCCCTAGTATATGGTACTGAGGTACCCACGGTATTGGGGTTCCAGGAGATCCCTATGGGCTGCAGCATTTCTTTTGCCACCCATAGGGAGCTCTGACAATTCTTACACAGGCCTGCCACTGCAGCCTGAGTGAAATAACGTACACGTTATTTCACAGCCATTTACCACTGCACTTAAGTAACTTATAAGTCACCTATATGTCTAACCTTTACCTGGTAAAGGTTGGGTGCTAAGTTACTTAGTGTGTGGGCACACTGGCACTAGCCAAGGTGCCCCCACATTGTTCAGAACAAATTCCCCGGACTTTGTGAGTGCGGGGACACCACTACACGCGTGCACTATACATAGGGCACTACCTATGTATAGCTTCACAATGGTAACTCCGAATATGGCCATGTAACATGTCTAAGATCATGGAATTGCCCCCCCAATGCCATCCTGGTATTGGGGAGACAATCCCATGATTCCCCGGGTCTCTAGCACAGACCCGGGTACTGCCAAACTACCTTTCCCGGGGTTTCACTGCTGCTGCTGCTGCTGCTGCTGCCAACCCCTCAGACAGGTTTCTGCCCTCCTGGGGTCCAGTCCAACCTATTTAGGGTCTCTGCTTTGGGGAATTCCTTAGATAACGAATGCAAGAGCTCATCAGAGTTCCTCTGCATCTCTCTCTTCACCTTCTGCCAAGGAATCGACTGCTGACCGCGCTGGAAGCCTGCAAAACTGCAACAAAGTAGCAAAGACGACTACTGCGACCTTGTAACGCTGATCCTGCCGCCTTCTCGACTGTTTTCCTGGTGGTGCATGCTGTGGGGGTAGTCTGCCTCCTCTCTGCACTAGAAGCTCCGAAGACATCTCCCGTGGGTCGACGGAATCTTCCCCCTGCAACCGCAGGCACCAAAGAACTGCATCACCGGTCCTCTGGGTCTCCTCTCAGCACAACGAGCGAGGTCCCTTGAACTCAGCAACTCTGTCCAAGTGACTCCCACAGTCCAGTGACTCTTCAGTCCAAGTTTGGTGGAGGTAAGTCCTTGCCTCCCCACGCTAGACAGCATTGCTGGGAACCACGTGTTTTGCAGTTACTCCGGCTCCTGTGCACTCACCGAGGATTTCCTTTGTGCACAGCCAAGCCTGGGTCCCCGGCACTCTAACCTGCATTGCACGACCTCCTGAGTCATCCTCCGGCTTCGTGGGACCCTCTTGTGCAACTTCGGGTGAGCTCCAGTTCACTCCTCTTTGTAGTGCCTGTTCTGGCACTTCTGCGGGTGCTGCTTGCTTCTGAGTAGGCTCCTTCTCTTGCTGGGCGACCCCTCTGTCTCCTCACGCAATTGGCAACATCCTGGTCCCTCCTGGGCCACAGCAGTATCCGAAAACCCAAACCGCGACCCTTGCAGCTAGCAAGGCTTGTTTGCGGTCTTTCTGCATGAAAATACTTCTGCACAACTCTTCACGACGTGGGACATCCATCCTCCAAAGGGGAAGTTTCTAGCCCTTGTCGTTCGTGCAGAATCCTCAGCTTCTACCATCCAGTGGCAGCTTCTTTGCATCCACAGCTGGCATTTCCTGGGCATCTGCCCACTCCCGACTTGATCGTGACTTTTGGACTTGGTCCCCTTGTTCCACAGGTACTCTCGTCTGGAAATCCATCGTTGTTGCATTGCTGGTGTTGGTCTTTCCTGCAGAATTCCCCTATCACGACTTCTGTGCACTTTGGGGAACTTAGGTGCACTTGGCACCCACTTTTCAGGGTCTTGGGGTGGGCTATTTTTCTAACCCTCACTGTTTTCTTACAGTCCCAGCGACCCTCTACGAGGTCACATAGGTTTGGGGTCCATTCGTGGTTCGCATTCAACTTCTAGAGTATATGGTTTGTGTTGCCCCTATCCCTATGTGCCCCCATTGCATTCTATTGTGACTATACATTGTTTGCACTGTTTTCTATTGCTATTACTGCATATTTTGGTATTGTGTACATATATCTTGTGTATATTTGCTATCCTCATACTGAGGGTACTCACTGAGATACTTTTGGCATATTGTCATAAAAATAAAGTACCTTTATTTTTAGTATATCTGTGTATTGTGTTTTCTTATGATATTGTGCATATGACACTAGTGGTACTGTAGGAGCCTCACTCATCTCCTAGTTCAGCCTAAGCTGCTCTGCTAAGCTACCTTTTCTATCAGCCTAAGCTGCTAGACACCCCTCTACACTAATAAGGGATACCTGGGCCTGGTGCAAGGTGTAAGTACCCCTTGGTACTCACTACAAGCCAGTCCAGCCTCCTACACAGTGGCAACCAAAAAAACACCTTTAAGGTCCAGAATGTCAGAGGAATATATGAGAGTGGCTCAAAAGGGAAGACTTTAGATGAACATGAGATTATTTAGTTGATAATTTCACAGAAGCCTGAATAGAGTGTGACACAGTCAGAGGCATGCCTGGCCTCCTAAACCCTTCCTTCCAAACTGCAGGCCACTAACACCAACCTCTGTAGAGAAAGAGAGGCATGAGGGGAAGAGATACAATTGGGGTTTAAGAGCGAGAGAGGAAGAAACCATACTGAGGCCACTAACGTTTCCAAAAGAAGAGGAAATCAATGTCTCCTAGGCCAGAATGGACAAATCAAAAATCACCTCCACTCTTCCTACAAACATTTGTCAGGAGACAGGGAATCAGGCAAATTGGAAGGAATGCACACAACGGCCTGGTCGGCCACTGACAAGTCTCAGCACCCACTCCTATTGTTTGAGGGTCATTAAACCTCGAAAACAATAACTGGAAAGAAGAGCATTGGATTGGTCTGATATGAGATTTATTAAGGGGTTGCAGAACCTCTGAAAAATCATCTGAACACCTCTCCGGATATTCTCAAATTCTGGACAAGGGAAACACACTGCCTAGGGTGTCTGTTACCCTGTTGTCCCACCCCCAAATATGAAATGCTCTCAGAGATAAGAAATTATTTTCTGCCCAGTCTATTATTCTTTGTACCAGTTGATTCAAGGACATAGAACCTGATTCAAATTGTCTGTTCAAATTCAACATTGCTATTATAGTTCCCATACTCACCAGTACATAGTTTCAATAGCTCAAGGACTGAACTTCTTTGGGGGAGCAATTCACATCACTCTGAAATCTCTACAGTTTAGTTAATGAACTCTTTTGTGTGGTTTCAAGATTCTCTGTTTCAAACTAGGCCCAGCACTGCGCCCCATCCCTTGGAGCAGGCATCTGTGGTCACTACTATCGGTTGCTAATTGAAACAGAAACTTCTCTCTCCAAATTGGCAGGGATTAACCACCACTGAAGAGATCTCAGAGCCTGCATTACTGGAAGCAGATTCTCAGAATTGTTGGACACCGGCAGCCAGCGGACCACCAGAAGACCCAAGTGGTGTTTGGCCATTGGAATTAAAATGAAAACCGCTGCCATCTCAGTGGAATTCTCTTGCTAATGCCTGAGCTATCCTTAGCAGCGATGGCAGTCTCTAAACCAGCTTTATTCTTCTGTCCTCTGGAAGGCAGACACAACCCAAATCTGCCCAGAATCATGCCTTGATGGACTTTAGGCTCTGAGAAGGCTACATATTTGAATTTTTGAACTTAATGAGAAACCCAAAACTCTCTACGATTTGCTCTACATTCACAATGTCTAATTGCAAACTTAGAGCAAGATTGACAAGATTCTATCTACTGAAGCCAAAATCTTTGTTAACCCTCGGGATGCCTTCAAACAAAAAGGAACAACTCTGAATTGCGTTGGCTGCTACCCATCACAAATCTAAGAACTTTCTGATGATGTGGGGGCAATAGGAATGTGTATAGAAGCGTCTTTTAAATCTATGAAAGGATGGAAGTTTACCAAAGGGACAAATAGCATTACCAACTTCAACTCCAATCTTCAAGAGGACATTCCACTCTTTGAGGACTATTATCAAGTGATAGGCTCTTGAAGGTTTTTTAAGTGGAAACACAGGAGAGTATTAACATTGGGCTCTTTCAGAATTTGAAACAGGAACAGTAGCTCACATCTGAAGAAGTAATGCAATGTTTCCTCGTAAAGCTTGACTCTTTTCTGGTGACATGGGAAGTTGAAATATAGAAAACTGATCTCTGGAGGAAGAGACTGAAATTCTAGGAAGTAATCCAATCCTGGGAAATTACCTGAGAACACAGTCAACGCTGACCAGACTCTGCCAAGAACTGAGATATGGTGTCCGTCTGCCCCTAATTGCCTTCTTCTTAAAACAGGCCAAGGCGTAGTCCAGAGAGCTGATTGTTTGTAGGCCCATTCTTTGTACTGCCCTCCAAAGATTTGGGCTTAAAGATGAATGGTCTATTTTTCTTCCTTTAGGATTTTTGTAAGACATTGAATCATGATTAAAGGAAGGGAATTGTTTTTTGATTACATAATCCAGAGTTTTCCCTGAAACAGACATTTATTGACTGGAATCAGTTTTCCATCCCGTCAGATACAAATGCTTCCTGGCAGCTACCATCCCCCTAACAGACACTGCTGAATCTTCCAGGTTATCATCAGTAATATATGGAAGAAATCTTGCTTGAGCCTTCATAGCTGCCAACAAATGAGCACCATCCTTTCCCTCCTGAATTGCAGCAGATAGAGTTTGAAGATCTGTCATCAGTGACAGTGAAATATAGGAAGATCACACCCCTGCAGATTGATCCAAAATAGGTCCTATTTAGAGAGGCTTCACCCATTATTTTCCAGTGGGTCAGAAATTACTACTCCTTCAAACAACAGCTTGGCAGACTTCCTTGTGAGGTTGGCCAAGAAGGGGTCTATGGAGAGATTTTAAGGAAGATCCGTATCCCATATAGAAAAAGGAAAATATCTCATAGTGAATGTAGACATCAAATTCTATTCAAGTTCCTATCATTCCCTCTGCAGAAGACCATGCATTGCCAAATTCACAACAAATCAGGGGATAAATGGTTTGCTAAATTGCCAAAACACAGAACTAGTAAATGGCTGCTTTTCGTCTACTGACAATTGTAAATTAGAGGAGCTATAAATAAGCAGTTTATCCAAGTAATCCTACTGAATGTATTTGCCTCTTTAAGTTCGAGTCTCAGCCCACCAATATCACAAGAGGGAGAGAACCAGGAGGAAGAGAGAGAATAAGAAGAGGTGGAAAACTGGGAGTAATTAATTCTGCAGGAGACAAACAGCCACTCTGCCCCTCTTGCTTGTTGAAATCATCAGAAATTGATCTGATTATCATGTGGAGCTGCTTATCGGAAAGCAACAAGAGCTCCCTTAGAAGACCCTGTCTTCACCCTGTCCCTGAGAGGATCAGAAGTGTCTTGGAATCCAGAAGATGAAGGGTTCAGTCATCTCCTCTTTCACTGTGCTGTCTTAAAAGTCACACTACTTTGTATTAAGCACAGGGACTTTATCTGATTTTCCTAGAATCACAGGCTGTTAAGCAGACACTGAAATGAGAACATGGTTCCCTAGTTCCAAAGTCGGCAGCTTTGGCTATAACACTACAGTCTCTCTCCTCAATTGTGAGCAGCCAACACCCTTCTCAAGTAGGTAGGAGATATATATAGTACCCACAGGACCCCATAAAAATGTACATCAACAGAAGAAGTCTTCAAGACAAATAAAAATTACCATAAAGAAATGTAATACAGGTTAGGTAAAGTAATAACTTCATGAAGCAATAATACACAAGTTTGTTACAATATAGAAAAAACAAAGAACCTGCAGAACAGGGAAAGAGAAAGACTAATCCACTTTCCCTTTTTTCTTCTTTTTCCCCAGTCATGAGCAATTCTCATTCTTTGAAAAAGATAGGAGGGGCAAGGCAACTGGTTTGCCACTAACAACTAAGAAGCCCTTAGCAAAAACCATTCCACACAGGTAAGTACACTGCTTAATGAAAATGGACTTACCAGGCACCAGGAAATTAGCAAATGCCTGAACCTCACTGTTGTCGGCTTCCATTTCCCTCACTCCTGCTGGGAATCTCTCCTTAAAAACAAAGGAAGCTATATGCACTACCAGCAAAGAGAGACACTGGATTCCAGTAACGCAGGCACAGGAGAGGTGTAGGAATTTGGGGTTTTAGGTTAGTGGGGGATGAGTGCCTATCTCAAGTAATAACCACAGCCTTTGTCATGGTGAACTCTCAATGTCACTAATGGTCCCTGCACTCAACCCCCCTGAAAGCTATTGTGCAGTGTACACAGGCTCAACTCAGAGGCACTGTGTAGTGTATTTATGTAGTACGGAATTAGTAACAAAGTCAACACACAGGACAAGAAAAAACCCAAACCAAATAAGAAAAAAAATGCACGTTTTAATAAATAAAACAACACTAAAACAGAAAAATCCAAGAAGGTAAACCAGAGAAATGATTTTTTAAAGTTTATGGTCCAAAATAGCACAAAACAGCAATAAGTGCTAATCATGGTCATCTAGTTGTACTTGATAGGTAAATTGGCGCATGTTTAGACTGAGTATGATTTAGCATGGGTCAGATACAGAAACCAGGTTGGACTCGGTTTGACATTTTACCTTCTGAATGAAATGAAAGTCAAAAATCCTCAGCAGAGCAAGGCAACAGGCTGTGGCTGAAAAGGATTTTATGCCATCACATACTAGATGGGGTCTTTGACTTTTGACAGGAAAGGTCTAAGAGGGTGAAATTTGAATTTCAGCCCTAAGGAAGATCCTCGCTGACAAGATAATTTGTTAACCTTCCTCCCGTGAAGATTTCTACCTTTAAACTTAGTCACTATTTTGGAGGTCATATTCTTCCAGTGGGGCAAGGCTGTAGCAGGAGAGGGCTCCACGAGACCAGACACCTTTTCCGCAGGGTTCACAAAATCAGATTTGCTGCTGAGGAAAAACTCAGAGCAGGAGCAACCTGAATCTTTGGCCCACCAACAATGCACTTTCTTTGGATCACCTTGGAAGTTGGCCCTGGTTCTCCTAAGGTCTTTGAAGACAAAACGTTTGTAAGTCTCAGGTCTCAAGAAAAGGTAGGAAGTTTACACTTTGAAACCAGCACAAGGTCCCAGTCCATGGGCCAACACTTAGGCCCTCATTTCAACCTTGGCGGGCGGCAGAGGCCGCCGGCCAATGTTGAACCACCAAACAGCCACCTATGCGGCCGCAAACCCGCCGGCCACATTTCAACATGGGATGTGGGCCGTAACATTGCAGCCGGCTCCTAATGGAGCCGCCGGCAATGTGGCGGTGCGGTGGGTGCAGCAGCATCCGTCGCGCTTTCCACTGTCTGCCAAGCAGACAGTGGAAATCGCGATGGGACTGTGCCTGGGGGCCCCTGCACTGCCCATGCCAAGTGCATGGGCAGTGCAGGTGCCCCCAGGGGCCCTGTGAGTCCCCTTACCGTCAGCCAGACATCGCTATGGACAGGCTGGCGGTAAGGGGAGTCAAAATCCCCAGAGCAGTGCTGCTTGCAGTGCTGCCCTGGTGGATTGCGACCGCCGGGACCGCCATGGGGGTAAACTGCTGGTCCCACCGCGTACCCGTACCGCCACGGTCAAAATGTGGCATTTCCTACCGCCAGCCTGTTGGCTGTACGAACGCCACTTTAACCCTGGCAGCCCAGCCAAAATTTACAGCAGATCCTGTGTGTCCTACTGCAAACAATTTCCATGACCCAGGAAACTAGTATAGCCTGACCATAGCAGATTAAATACTGCCATTCAACTGGTAAAACCCTTTGCAAAGATGTAAACATTCATTTTAAATATTAATAAATCACTGTTATCTAGGTCTGGTAGCCCACAAGACAAGGTGTATGATATTTAAAAGCAGGACATGTAGAGAGTTTGTGATGATTATGTCTTCATGGTGAATGGTATCCAAAGTCGGTAGTGGCTAAAAGCCAAAGGCTGTTCTATGAAATCAATAAGAAAGGCAACCACTTCTGTTGACAAAAGATTATCCACCAGTGAATATCTGAGCACAAAATGCATTGCTGTAGATAAGTTTGATGTAGTGAGGAGGTTTATAAGGTATGGTTGCTTATTGCCAAATTCATCAATGAAGTTCTTCATCAATTGTAGATTGTTGAATAATGTTAAATATAGGGGTGTTCCACTTAAAGGTGCTTTATGTCACACTGTATTGTTTAAGGATGACTCTAGGGTTGTATGCTGTCATGTCCATATCACAAATGTTATGTTGCGAGTTTATAATTGAATAAATACCCAAAAGGTTTCCTGGTGCTAAGAGTCAGCAGATCATACTACCCAGGCCAAAACCAATCAAGGCTCAGAAAACAAAAAGGTAGTCCAAAAATGTCAGGACAGCTGTAGGTCTCATAATCAACTTTTCAAAGCTGAAGATACAGTGGTATTTTTTGCGGAGGGATGGGGAGGGTATTCCATAGTTTAGAGGCTACCACTGAAATGGCACCACAGCCTAAGTGAACTTGGAGAATTTTAGGAACTGAAAGGAGAAAGACATCCTGTGAGCAAAAAGACTGACTCAGAATATGCATGTTAACTTTACTCTTCAAATAAAGTGGTCTACAGTAGAATATGGCTTTATGGACATGGCAGAGATACCTAAAGGGAATCCTATTTGCAACAGTGAGCCAATGGAGCGTATGTGAGGCAGAAGATGAGATATATTTAGGCAGCCCAACTAGCAGCAGGTTTTTAGATGGCTTGATGCATATTCATCAAACCCTGCATTGCAGCCAGGTAAAGAGAATTGCAGTTACTGAGAATAGTCACCTTGACCGCTATCTGGAGTGCTGAGGGGGGAGGAACACAGAATATGTAAGAGCACTGAGGGGTGTGCACTGCAGTGATTTTGAAACAGGGCAGAAAGAGAGAACAGTCCCTCTGTGTCTAAAAAATATTGGGGAATAAACTTTAATCTGAAGTGATTCGTAAACATAGAGGGACTGCTCCCTCTCCCAACCCTGCTTAAAAATCACTGCAGTGGATAATCCTCTGGGCCTTTCCATCATCTGCAGTGACTACTACAAAGTATGTAAGAGCACTGAAGTGTATTGGCTGCAGAGTGATATGCAGTGACTTCTAAAGTTTAGAAATCACTGTATACTACACAGTGGCAGAGCCCTTTCATTTTCTGCAGTAATTACTGCAGAGTATGTAAGGACACCACGGGGTACTGGACTGCGCTTCTTTCATATTGCAAAATGCATCCTCACATTCATTTTCGGACACAAGGGTGCATTTTATGCTTAAAGAATAGTGCCAAATGCCAACTCTGCCCTGTCTTGGAATTCTGCGGAATTCCGCAGAATTATAACGCAATTCTGTGGAATACTGTGAAATCAAATTCCACCAATTTCACCCACATGAGCTGTTTCACCATGGCCCTAATGAGTAGCAGGTGGTGCTTATTTTATATTCATAATGGTGAAAGAGCTGGCCTACTAGCTCTTGAGACCATGTTGTTAGTGGAGGCAAATGAGATCACAGTTTCAAAGATTGCCTTCTCTGCAGCTATATTCGTGTGACATTAAAATTCTGCTTTGGTAGAGGCAATTCATTTTTGGGGAACTTGACAGTGTCTGTTTCAATTCAGATCTTGACTTTGGGGAATAGTCAATTTGCCACACCCTTTCTAATTTCTAGCACCCTCTTTTAGCATCAGATAATGCAATGGTGCCCGGGGGAAGATGGTCAGACATGTTTGGACTGACCTTTAAGAGGCAGAGCCAAATGCAATGCGGCCTCCACCCAATTTGTATAAATGCTGCAACTATTATGTGAGAGTTCGGGATTCTGCAGGCTTTTAGCCTCAGGCGAACAATTGCAAGCATTAGGAATAGAAGGTTTACACAAGGGACTGTTAAATTAAGGTACCATGGGGCTCACTTGACCCTGAGGGCTGTGGGGATTTAGTTTTTAAATACATTTGATGCAGTAGTGGTATTACCAGACCTGATGTCGATTATCTATCCACCCTTCAGAGTTATTCCCTCTGAAGACAAGACCTAGAATATGGCCTTTATTATGTGTGAGGCTCTGAACATTTTGGGGAAGCTTCATAAAAACCATACCATCAATAAAGTTAGAAATTTTATGACAGACGTGGCCAGCATTGATCCATAGATTAAAATCTCCCACCATGATCATGTCTGAGTCTGTTAATGGCAATACAATACCTAGAAAAACGAGTTTACAAATGGTTCTGCCAGGCAGGGTGGGTGATAGCACACTAGCCTACGTATCAGGACAGAGGAGGCAAAAAGATAGAAAAGCCAAGCAACTATGCTAGTGGAAACTTTTCTAGAGTGAGTTACGTGATTCAATACTCAATGATTGCAACCCATCCAATCCACTTATATGGTCGGGAGCGATGAAGAATATGGAAACTTGGCGGTCATAAAGCTGCTATATCTGGGGTGGAGAACCTCCCACTCCCCAGTGAGTAATAATTTAAAGATCTGAGGGGCGTGTTTAACACTGAGCGAACATTTATTAGAACACATCTCAGGAGTTCTGTAGAGTATTTTCTGGTGGTCTAGTAGAGGCAAGGTATGTGGGCTATTTGACATCATTGGGCATGTCACTATTTATGCAATCTAATCCATCTTCAAATAAAGACCAAGTGGGGAGGGCTCATGAAGCCAACCATGTTGATTGCATAGAATTGTATTTAAGTAGCCTTCATCCTTCACAGCTTTGCCAGAAACTGACAAAGTCATATTTATGTTTGCATTGTATTTCACCAAACCTTGGATGATTTTCTATAGGGTCTTACATAAGGTGGCATTTCAGTGGCAAATACACACCTGTCAATCTTTTGACTTAAAATTGCAATTCATGTGAAATCTTTAAGAGGTTAATCCCCTTAACGTGAATAGAAATTTGACCACACAGGTGTAGGGTTTCAAATTACTTCAAATCCACAAAGCCTGTAGAATGTGGTTGCAAAAACTGAATAATGTCATCAGTAGTGTCATCAATAATGTCATTAAGATGTCATCAGAGATGTCATCACTTATGTCATTTAACAAGTCATGAGTGATATAATATGTGAGGTCATAAGCAGTGCTGTGGCCGGGTTCCACACCTAACCCCATTAAAGGTGGCCTACCCTAACACTGTGAGACATATATATAATGTGAGAGCTATTTTCTTGCGGTGGCGGTCACTAACTGGCAGTTATATTTGTCAGACTAGTGTCTCATTGTCACAAAACTTTCAAAAAGAGATCACCCACCTCAGCGACTTCCTCAAAAGTTGCAGGGTGATTCATCAAGAGTGATCTGGGAAAAAGGGAGGAAGGGTCCCAAGGGAAAATTCTATAACACTATAGCAAAAATGGCTGAGCAGAATAGCACCAAATTTGGTAGAATGCTAGATCTTTACTCAGAAAGTATGCTTTTTTTGTGATTTGATGCAAATCTGTTTAGGATATTTTCAGAAGTTAAGGTTCAAGATGTAGCTAGCAGATGTTGGGTGACAATTTTAGGAGTCGGGGATTTACAAACTGGTTATGAGTTTGGCGGCCGGATGGCCAGACCACCAAAGCGGCGGTCTAAAAAGGCTGCTCCAACTGCGGTCTCCAGACCGCCGTATTATGATGTATGCAGAGTAAAACAAATGGCTGCCCACCAGCCTACAATATTGGTGTTGCATAATGGCTGCATGAATCCCCCGAGCCAATTACAGTGACACAGTCCAGATGGTTTGCAGCAGTCTGCTGACGGCAGTCAGCCGCCAGGGTATCCATTCAGCAAAGCAACAGACAAGTGCCTACTGGATGGATTAAAAAACTACACAGCTGATTTACATTAGCTCAGTGGACACACCAGCAGACCACACTATAAAAAACATCCCTTCCCAGATCCTTTGCCTCTTTGCTGCAAGAAAGAGACCAGATCCCACTGTTTTACTCATCAGTGATAGATAAGGCACACCAGTTTTCCCCCTCCCATTGAACATGTTTTAACCACTTCTGTCCATTTATTCCCTATAACACTTTTTTGTTAAGTAATTTCCTGTAATTCGCTTTAATCTACAGCTATATCAAGTCCCAAAAATCCCTGTTTTTCCGAAGATGAGTTGAGTCATGGTGGATTAAATCAAAAGAGTAGATCCACAATTGCTTGGAGCCCAAGTCCAGCACACTCCTCTCAGGAAGAAAATGAAAATGTGGCAAAGGATAGTTGACAGAGTGAATGCCGTAGGCACCACCCTGCGCACAAAAGGAAACATTAGGAAGAGGTGGAATGACCTGAGGGGGAAGGTGCATTTCCTTGCCTCCAGGCAGCACATGAAGTCCCTGAAAACTGGTGGTAGTCCTCCCAGTGCCCCATTACAACTCTTTCCCTGGGAGGAAAAGGTCTTGGCCATCCTGAATCCTGAGGGCTTGACAGGAATAGCTGGGGGAGAGGAGTCTGGTAAATTACAACACAAAACTGTCACAAATGTTCAATGGGATGCATGTTCACATCTCACCCTTTGCCACTGTGTTGTTAATCTACTGTGAAACAACAAAACTCCCCAAGGGGAAAAAAACCAAACACCACACAATCTGAAATAATCAATTGCTCAAATGATCAATCTCAAATAAAGGAATCTGATAATAATGATTTAATAATACAACCGCATACAATTAAAACCCAATATGACAACAATCACAGTACGCAGATAAAATCACATATAAAAATCACATATAAAAATAAAGACCAACATGTGGGAGACAAAAGAAGACATCTACTATAGTCTATTGAAAGTAAACTGTCCCCGTTTTGGTAGATACAGGCCAATCAATTTCTGTCACAAATCCCTGTTCGATTCAGGCCTGCTCCTATGGGTCCAGTAATATCATATAGCGTTGACGCGTTTCGGTGGTCTTTCAGGTCCTTTCACCACCTTCTTCAGGACTAAAGAATCTAGTTGGCCAGCATGCGAGACCCAGAGTTGCAGAGATATAAGCTTGTCAATGTGCATTGTCATACAGAACATCAAATGTATCAGTCCCCATCACAAGCCATATGTTGAAATATAGTTGTTTCATTATCAAAAGTTAATCCCAGGACCCAAGGTATTAGTCTGCATGTAAACATATGGGCCAACCTAACTGAAGTGTGGCAACAGATATGTAAGACTAAACATGTTTCAAGTGTTGGGAAGTAGAGAGAGTGACATGACTACAACTACCAGGAGGCTCTCTTTCTGTAACACAAACTAACAGGACTCCCTACACTTATTCAAATATACCTGTGTCATCTCTCAAATGATGTACCCTCCCCTGGGAGTTTAACACTTGTGCAGTATGTGGAGCCAGCAAGTGACATGACTTCAACTACCAGGAGGCCCTCTTTCTGTAACACAAACCAACATGCCTCCCTGCACTTGTCCAATTACACCTGTGTGTAATCTTTCAAATGATATACCCTTCCCTGGGAGTTTAGCATTTGTGTAGTATGGAGAGTCAGCCAGTGACATGACTATAACTACCAGGAGGACCTCTTTCGATAACACAAACCAATAGGCCTCCCTGTTCTTGTCCAAATACACATGTGTGTCATCTCTCAAATGATGTACCCTCCCCTGGAAGTGAGCAATCTACATATCATGCTCAACTCAGAGACGTGTCTGTCTACCTAGCTGACCCTTGTCCTGGTGTCACACCTTATTCAATTTGTACATATAGGCCCTCATTACAGCCCTGGCGTTCGGTGTTAAGGCGGCGGTAATACCGCAAACAGGCCTGCTGAAAAAAAAATGGGATTACGACCGTGGCGGAAACCGCCAACATAGACAGCCACTTTAACACTCCGACCGCCACGGTGGTAGAAACAAATAGCGCGGCAGTCACTGCGACAGACAGGCGGGAGACAAAGTACCGTCCACCCTATTGCAAGGGGCCTATCTGCCACCTTTTCCGGGGCGGAACCATCGCTATCCAAAGCACGGTGGAAACAGTACACAGAAGGGAAAACACTCACCTCTCGACACCCAACGAGGAACCAGGACGCCATGGAGCCCGATCTACACGTACTGCCCATGTTGGTTTACCTCCTCTTCTACCAGGAGTATGAACGGCGGCGGCGGCGACAACGGTGAGTACTGCACCTACAACACAGGCGAGGGGGGGAGAGAGTGACGCACACACGCAACACCCCCACCCTCACCCTCACACACTACATACACACAAATACATGCAGCAACATTACATAAACACCCCCCACACCCTGGAAGAATGCAAGGACAAAAGGAAATGATTGTAACCATTGTAATCATGAAAAATCCATTAGTCAAAAGTCAAAATTCAGTATATACAAATATGTACACCAACTACAGAAGTCCGGATAGTGTTCCAATCATTGTCCGTGGACCACTGGCCCCAAAATGCATGGATGAGGCCCACACATGATATCTAACTGGAAACAGAGAGAACACTGCAAAGGCATCAGATTAAAAATATACAGGCACCTCAGTGGGGGGGGGCACCTCAGCCTGATGAACGTACGATGCCACTGCTGCACGAGCCACCGTATCACAAGTCTCTCCAGTGGGTGGTTTGCCCACTGCTTTATCCTGGGGAATGCAAAGCCACAGTCTCACAAGTCTCTCCAGTGGGTGGTTTGCCCACTGCTTTATCCTGGGGAGTGCAAAGCCACAGTATCACAAGTTTCTCCAGTGGGTGGTTTGCCCACTGCTTTATCCTGGGGAACTAAAGCCACAGTCTCACAAGTCTCTCCAGTGGGTGGTTTGCCCACTGCGTTATCCTGGGGAGTGCAAAGCCACAGTCTCTCAAGTCTCTGCAGTGGGTGGTTTGCCCACTGGTTTATCCTGGGGAGTGCAAAGCCACAGTCTCTCAATTCTCTCTGGTGGGTGGTTTCCCACTGCTTTATCCTAGGGATTGCAAAGCCACAGTCTCTCAAGTGTCTCCAGTAGGTGGTTTGCCCACTGCTTTATCCTGGGGAGTGCAAAACTACAGTCTCTCAAGTGGATAACAATCTCCACTGGTTCTGGAGGGGGCCTGGTGCCCAGAGTGCTTCATCCTGCCAAGAACTGAGGTAGTGGATGTATCTCTCCACTGGTTCTGGAGGGGGCGTTGTGCCCAGAGTGCTTCATACTGCCAAGGATTGAGGTAGTGGATGTATCTCTCCACTGGTTCCGGAGGGGGCATGGTGCCCGGAGTGCTTCATCCTGTCAAGGACTGAGGTAGTGGATGTATCTCTCCACTGGTTCCGGAGGGGGCATGGTGCCCAGAGTGCTTCATCCTGCCATGGACTGAGGTAGTGGATGTATCTCTCCACTGGTTCTGGAGGGGGCCTGGTGCCCAGAGTGCTCCACGTGCAGTGTGGTCGGCACAATTCCCTCACCTGGGTGTGTGTGCCACAAGATTTGCGAGGTTCAGGTAGCATGATATGCCATGGAGGCAGCGACATACCCCACACTGCTGCAGCTGCGCCTTCCACCTGCAGGTGTAAACAGTGATGGAAGAAATGCCTCATGGAAGCTGCCCAGAGTCCAGGAACTCTCCTCCAGCCTCAGACGACTGACTACTGGGGATGGTAGCCATGTCAGCAATGGTGCCAGTGTCCGAGGATACCGCGGGGCTGGTGGCGGTGCTTGCAGCGGTGTCTGTTTCGGCGGTGCTGGCGGCGGTGCATGGCTCAGCACCTGCAGAGGGACACAGCAGGAAGTTTCCTGCAGCCTCGGATGGCTGCCCACTGGGGAAGAGGCTGGGGACTGTCGCTGAGTCTGTAGACTTGCCGGGGGCGGTGCAGGTGGCGGTGCTTGCGGCGGTGTCTGTTGCGGTGGTGCTTGCGGCGGTGTCTGTTGCGGCGTTGCTTTCAGCGGTGCTGGCGACGGTGCACGGGTCAGCACCTGCAGAGGGACACAGCAGGATGTTTCCTGCAACCTCGGACAGCTGCCCGCTGGGGACTGTCACTGAGACTGCAGACGTGCCGGGGGCGGTGCAGGTGGTGGTTGTGATGGCAGGGCAGCTAGCGATGTTCGCCGCCGTACAGGTTGGCGTGGTTGTGGACAGAAAGTGTGACACTGGTCCCTCAGTCGGTGCCACCATACCCTCTCCTGACCTGCTCTTCAGCTTTTGCCCCTTCCCCAGTTTTGATGGTGCCGCAGTGGTCTTGCCACTATCCCCTTTGGTTTTTGCTGAGCCCTTGGTGGCAGGTATTTTCGGCTTCTCCCTCTGGGATGTGGGCACCTTTTTTACCTTGGCAGGTGGCGGAATGTCCTTGCCCTCACTACGTGGCACACTGGCAGCCCTGATGTGTGGCGCACTCGATGACCCCACAGTTGCTGGCACCACTGTGGCTGGGGATTTGGTGGCTGAGGTGCTGGGCTGGGACCTGGAAAGCCTGGCCCTAGGGGAAGGACGGGCGGGGAGGTGTAGGGAAGAGGTCAATATTAGCCAGGAAGAGTTTTTTAGACACACTGGGATGGGAAGATGGAGGGGGTTTGGGAGTGGAGGTAAAGGTAGTGGTTGTAGGAAGTGTACGTCTTCTGAATTTGGGTGAAGGTGCATGGGCCGGAGGCTGTTGTGAGATGGATGGCTGTTGGGTGGGTGTGTGCCTGCGTTGTGTACTTTGGGAGGAGGGCTCACTGACACACTGGGAGAGGACACAGGATGTGTGAATGGTAGTGGGGGTGGTGAGTGCACGTGAGCGGTGTGTGGTGATGGGCGTGCTGGTGGAGGTAGTGGCTGAGGATGTATTTCATGCAGGTGTGCGTGGAGACGAGACAGGGAGGGAGGAGGAGGACATGGAGGAGGGGGACACAGTGGAGTCAGTGGATGTTGCTGTGTCTGCATGGGGATGGTGCTTGTGTGAGTGCCTGTGGGATGTGTAGTGCTTATGTTTGCCATGTCCACTCTTGTGTGTTGATGAGTATGCATGCTGATCTGATGGTGTGCTTGGGATAGGCTGAGGTACAGGGGATTGGGTCTGGGTGGAGGAAGTTGGAGGGGGAGGGCTGGACACAGGGACAATGGCTGCCATCAGTGCTGAGGCCAGAGCCTGAAATGCTCTCTGTTGGGCCACCTGCCCAGAATGAATGCCCTCTAGGTATGCATTTGTTTGTTTCAAATGCCTCTCAACATCCTGGATGGCATTCACAATGGTAGATTGCCCAACAGTGAGGGATCTCAGGAGGTCAATAGCCTCCTCACTGAGGGCATCAGGGCTGACTGGGTAGGGCCTGAGGTGCCTGGGGTGAAGGAGATGCCCACCCTCCAGGGTGAGCAGGCACGGGACACACGCTGAGGGGCTGCTGGGAGGGCATTGCTGGTAGGGGGGGTGGCGGCTGTACCTGTTGATGCGGTGGGCACGGAGGTGCCCGCCACCACAAGGGAGCTCCCATCAGAGGAGGAGTCACTGTCACTGCTGTCTGCTCCTGTCCCTGCAATGGAGCTCCCCTCGCCCTCTGTCCCACTGGTGGCTTCAGACTCCGTTGTTTCGCCCTCCAGGGCCAAGTGGGTTGCAGCTCCCTCCTGCTCTGGTGCCAATGCTCCTCTGCCTGATGATGCTATTGCACACAAGAACAGGGAGACCACAAAAAGGGGGGGGAGACAGAAGAAAGACATGTTCAGCGCATGCAACACCACTACCGTTGACGGACACAACACACAGGGAGCAGCCCTCGCCACTATGCCATGCACTAACAGTTCCTAGAAATTTCAGCTAACCATGGGGTACGAGGCCTAAGACCAATTGCTGGACACCTGGAAGTCACAGGAGACTGACTAGGTGTAGATGGCTCTTACCACTGGTGGGGTTGGGGTGCCACATAGCCTGCCTCACAAGGGACCTTGCCTACCAACTTCACCCTGGCCTAGGGGAACCCACTGCCCACCTCCCCCAACCAGACACCTTGTTATGTGCGCAGAGTCAGCTAAATGAGTGTGTACTCACCCCCTTGTGGCTGCTGTGATGCCCTCAAGCGCACATCCAACTCCGGATAGGCCACCACCAGGATCCGGAACATCAGAGGGGTCATGGTGCGACCGGCACCCCTCCCACGTTGGGAGGCCATCCCCAGCTGGGCCTCCGCCGTCTTCTTGCTCCAGCGGCGCAGGTCCTCCCATCTTTTACGGCAGTGGGTGCTCCGTCTGTGGTAGACCCCCAGGGTCCGGACGCCCTTGCCGATGGCACGCTAAATACCCTTCTTCTGGTGGGGGCTGACCGAGAGGAATGGTACAGGGGGAAAGGAAATTACTTACCCGTCTGGACCGTTATACTCATTGCCCCCCAGTTCCCACCCTTGCCCTGACGCACATACACTCCCCATCCGCACATGCAGGCCTCTGCCCCCTATGTATCTTCCATCCACACCACTCAAAACATGCATTTCCCTTGCAGCATGCTCACAGTGTACTCACCTGTTTGGCTGGAGGACCGTACAATTGCGTGTACTGGGGGAGGACTGTAAGGAAATGCCTCCTTGGCATGGTTGCCCCCTGACTTTTTGCCTTTGCTGATGCTATGTTTACAATTGAAAGTGTGCTGAGGCCTGCTAACCAGGCCCCAGCACCAGTGTTCTTTCCCTAACCTGTACTTTTGTATCCACAATTGGCAGACCCTGGCATCCAGATAAGTCCCTTGTAACTGGTACTTCTAGTACCAAGGGCCCTGATGCCAAGGAAGGTCTCTAAGGGCTGCAGCATGTCTTATGCCACCCTGGAGACCTCTCACTCAGCACAGACACACTGCTTGCCAGCTTGTGTGTGCTAGTGAGGACAAAACGAGTAAGTCGACATGGCACTCCCCTCAGGGTGCCATGCCAGCCTCTCACTGCCTATGCAGTATAGGTAAGACACCCCTCTAGCAGGCCTTACAGCCCTAAGGCAGGGTGCACTATACCATAGGTGAGGGTACCAGTGCATGAGCATGGTACCCCTACAGTGTCTAAACAAAACCTTAGACATTGTAAGTGCAGGGTAGCCATAAGAGTATATGGTCTGGGAGTCTGTCAAACACGAACTCCACATCACCATAATGGCTACACTGAAAACTGGGAAGTTTGGTATCAAACTTCTCAGCACAATAAATGCACACTGATGCCAGTGTACATTTTATTGTAAAATACACCACAGAGGGCACCTTAGAGGTGCCCCCTGAAACTTAACCGACTGTCTGTGTAGGCTGACTAGTTCCAGCAGCCTGCCACACCAGAGACATGTTGCTGGCCCCATGGGGAGAGTGCCTTTGTCACTCTGAGGCCAGTAACAAAGCCTGCACTGGGTGGAGATGCTAACACCTCCCCCAGGCAGGAGCTGTGACACCTGGCGGTGAGCCTCAAAGGCTCACCCCTTTGTCACAGCCCAGCAGGGCACTCCAGCTTAGTGGAGTTGCCCGCCCCCTCCGGCCACGGCCCCCACTTTTGGCGGCAAGGCTGGAGGGAACAAAGAAAGCAACAAGGAGGAGTCACTGGCCAGTCAGGACAGCCCCTAAGGTGTCCTGAGCTGAGGTGACTCTGACTTTTAGAAATCCTCCATCTTGCAGATGGAGGATTCCCCCAATAGGGTTAGGATTGTGACCCCCTCCCCTTGGGAGGAGGCACAAAGAGGGTGTACCCACCCTCAGGGCTAGTAGCCATTGGCTACTAACCCCCCAGACCTAAACACGCCCTTAAATTTAGTATTTAAGGGCTACCCTGAACCCTAGAAGATTAGATTCCTGCAACTACAAGAAGAAGGACTGCCTAGCTGAAAACCCCTGCAGAGGAAGACCAGAAGACGACAACTGCCTTGGCTCCAGAAACTCACCGGCCTGTCTCCTGCCTTCCAAAGATCCTGCTCCAGCGACGCCTTCCAAAGGGACCAGCGACCTCGACATCCTCTGAGGACTGCCCCTGCTTCGAAAAGACCAGAAACTCCCGAGGACAGCGGACCTGCTCCAAGAAAAGCTGCAACTTTGTTTCCAGCAGCTTTAAAGAACCCTGCAAGCTCCCCGCAAGAAGCGTGAGACTTGCAACACTGCACCCGGCGACCCCGACTCGGCTGGTGGCGATCCAACACCTCAGGAGGGACCCCAGGACTACTCTAAGACTGTGAGTACAAAAACCTGTCCCCCCTGAGCCCCCACAGCGCCGCCTGCAGAGGGAATCCCGAGGCTTCCCCTGACCGCGACTCTTTGAATCCTAAGTCCCGACACCTGGGAGAGACCCTGCACCCGCAGCCCCCAGGACCTGAAGGACCGGACTTTCACTGGAGGAGTGACCCCCAGGAGTCCCTCTCCCTTGATCAAGTGGAGGTTTCCCCGAGGAACCCCCCCCTTGCCTGCCTGCAGCGCTGAAGAGATCCCTAGATCTCCCATTGACTTCCATTACAAACCCGACGCTTGTTTCTACACTGCACCCGGCCGCCCCCACGCTGCTGAGGGTGACATTTCTGTGTGGGCTTGTGTCCCCCCCGGTGCCCTACAAAACCCCCCTGGTCTGCCCTCCGAAGACGCGGGTACTTACCTGCAAGCAGACCGGAACCGGGGCACCCCCTTCTCTCCATTCTAGCCTATGTGTTTTGGGCACCACTTTGAACTCTGCCCCTGACCGGCCCTGAGCTGCTGGTGTGGTGACTTTGGGGTTGCTCTGAACCCCCAACGGTGGGCTACCTTGGACCAAGAACTAAGCCCTGTAAGTGTCTTACTTACCTGGTTAACCTAACAAATACTTACCTCCCCTAGGAACTGTGAAAATTGCACTGTGTCCACTTTTAAAACAGCTATTTGTGAATAACTTGAAAAGTATACATGCAATTTTGATGATTTGAAGTTCATAAAGTACTTACCTGCAATACCTTTCGAATGAGATATTACATGTAGAATTTGAACCTGTGGTTCTTAAAATAAACTAAGAAAAGATATTTTTCTATATAAAAACCTATTGGCTGGATTTGTCTCTGAGTGTGTGTACCTCATTTATTGTCTATGTGTATGTACAACAAATGCTTAACACTACTCCTTGGATAAGCCTACTGCTCGACCACACTACCACAAAATAGAGCATTAGTATTATCTATTTTTACCACTATTTTACCTCTAAGGGGAACCCTTGGACTCTGTGCATGCTATTCCTTACTTTGAAATAGCACATACAGAGCCAACTTCCTACATTGGTGGATCAGCGGTGGGGTACAAGACTTTGCATTTGCTGGACTACTCAGCCAATACCTGATCACACGACAAATTCCAAAATTGTCATTAGAAATTGATTTTTGCAATTTGAAAAGTTTTCTAAATTCTTAAAAGACCTGCTAGGGCCTTGTGTTAGATCCTGTTTAGCATTTCTTTTAGAGTTTAAAAGTTTGTAAAAGTTTGAATTAGATTCTAGAACCAGTTGTAGATTCTTAAAAAGTATTCCAACTTTTAGAAGCAAAATGTCTAGCACAGATGTGACTGTGGTGGAACTCGACACCACACCTTACCTCCATCTTAAGATGAGGGAGCTAAGGTCACTCTGTAAAATAAAGAAAATAACAATGGGCCCCAAACCTACCAAAATACAGCTCCAGGAGCTTTTGGCAGAGTTTGAAAAGGCCAACCCCTCTGAGGGTGGCAACTCAGAGGAAGAGGATAGTGACTTGGAGGAAAATTCCCCCCTACCAATCCTATCTAGGGAGAACAGGGTCCCTCAAACCCTGACTCCAAAAATAATAGTCAGAGATGCTGGTTCCCTCACAGGAGAGACCAACACCTCTGAAATCACTGAGGATAGCCCCAGTGAAGAGGACATCCAGTTAGCCAGGATGGCCAAAAGATTGGCTTTGGAAAGACAGATCCTAGCCATAGAGAGGGAAAGACAAGAGATGGGCCTAGGACCCATCAATGGTGGCAGCAACATAAATAGGGTCAGAGATTCTCCTGACATGTTGAAAATCCCTAAAGGGATTGTAACTAAATATGAAGATGGTGATGACATCACCAAATGGTTCACAGCTTTTGAGAGGGCTTGTGTAACCAGAAAAGTGAACAGATCTCACTGGGGTGCTCTCCTTTGGGAAATGTTCACAGGAAAGTGTAGGGATAGACTCCTCACACTCTCTGGACAAGATGCAGAATCTTATGACCTCATGAAGGGTACCCTGATTGAGGGCTTTGGATTCTCCACTGAGGAGTATAGGATTAGATTCAGGGGGGCTCAAAAATCCTCGAGCCAGACCTGGGTTGACTTTGTAGACTACTCAGTGAAAACACTAGATGGTTGGATTCAAGGCAGTGGTGTAAGTAATTATGATGGGCTGTACAATTTATTTGTGAAAGAACACCTATTGAGTAATTGTTTCAATGATAAACTGCATCAGCATCTGGTAGACCTAGGACCAATTTCTCCCCAAGAATTGGGAAAGAAGGCGGACCATTGGGTCAAGACAAGGGTGTCCAAGACTTCAACAGGGGGTGACCAAAAGAAAGGGGTCACAAAGACTCCCCAGGGGAAGGGTGATGAGACAACCAAAACTAAAAATAGTAAAGAGTCTTCTACAGGCCCCCAAAAACCTGCACAGGAGGGTGGGCCCAGAGCCTCTTCACAAAACAATGGGTACAAGGGTAAAAACTTTGATCCCAAAAAGGCCTGGTGTCATAGCTGTAAACAGCATGGACACCAAACTGGAGACAAGGCCTGTCCCAAGAAAGGTTCCACTCCAAACTCCCATCCAGGTAACACTGGTATGGCTAGTCTCCAAGTGGGATCAACAGTGTGCCCAGAGCAAATCAGGGTCCACACTGAAGCTACTCTAGTTTCTGAGGGTGGGGTGGATTTAGCCACACTAGCTGTCTGGCCGCCTAACATGCAAAAATACAGACAGCAACTCTTAATTAATGGGACTAGAATAGAGGGCCTGAGGGATACAGGTGCCAGTGTCACCATGGTGACAGAGAAACTGGTTTCCCCTGGCCAATACCTGACTGGAAAAACTTACACAGTCACCAACGCTGACAATCAGAGAAAAGTACATCCCATGGCAATGGTTACTTTAGAATGGGGAGGGGTCAATGGCCTGAAACAGGTGGTGGTCTCCTCAAATATCCCAGTGGACTGTCTGCTTGGAAATGACCTGGAGTCCTCAGCATGGGCTGAGGTAGAACTAAAAACCCATGCAGCAATGCTGGGTATCCCTGAACTGGTGAGTGTGAAAACAAGAGCACAGTGCAAGGCACAGGGTGAACAAGTAGAGCTGGAGTCTGGAAGAAGGGCCCAGCCTACCAAGAGAACAGGGAAGTCAGTTGGGAAACCAACTGCAACCCAGCAAAAGAAAGGGAACCTCTCTTCTCAGGAAGAAGTTCTGCCCTCTGAGGGAACTGAGCCGTTGGAGCTTGAACCTTACCAGGTTGAGCTCTTAGGCCCAGGGGGACCCTCAAGGGAAGAGCTGTGTAAGGGACAAGAAACCTGTCCCTCTCTTGAAGGCCTTAGGCAGCAAGCTGCTGAAGAGTCCAAAGGCAAGAAAAATGGAACACATAGGGTCTATTGGGAAGATGGACTCCTGTACACTGAGGCCAGAGACCCCAAACCTGGTGCCACTAGGAGAGTGGTAGTGCCTCAGCTGTTCAGGAAGTTCATCCTAACATTGGCCCATGACATTCCCCTTGCTGGACATTTGGGACAAACCAAGACGTGGGAGAGGTTAGTCAACCACTTCTACTGGCCCAATATGTCCAACATGGTTAAGGAGTTTTGCCTCTCCTGCCCCACCTGTCAAGCCAGTGGTAAGACAGGTGGGCACCCAAAGGCCCCCCTCATTCCACTTCCAGTGGTGGGGGTCCCCTTTGAAAGAGTGGGTGTGGACATAGTTGGTCCACTGGAACCTCCCACAGCCTCAGGAAATATGTATATCCTGGTAGTAGTGGATCATGCTACCAGGTATCCTGAAGCTATTCCCCTTAGGTCGACTACTGCCCCTGCAGTAGCCAAGGCCCTCATTGGTATCTTTACCAGAGTGGGTTTCCCTAAGGAGGTGGTGTCTGACAGAGGTACCAACTTCATGTCAGCATACCTAAAACACATGTGGAATGAGTGTGGAGTGACTTACAAATTCACTACACCATACCATCCACAAACTAATGGCTTGGTTGAGAGATTCAACAAGACATTAAAAGGCATGATCATGGGGCTCCCAGAAAAACTCAAAAGGAGATGGGATGTCCTCCTGCCATGTCTGCTTTTCGCTTACAGGGAGGTGCCACAGAAGGGAGTAGGATTCTCACCCTTTGAACTTCTGTTTGGTCATCCTGTAAGGGGACCACTTGCTCTTGTTAAAGAAGGCTGGGAGAGACCTCTTCATGAGCCTAAACAAGACATAGTGGACTATGTACTTGGCCTTCGCTCTAGAATGGCAGAGTACATGGAAAAGGCAACCAAAAACCTTGAGGCCAGCCAACAGCTCCAGAAGTTTTGGTATGACCAAAAGGCTGCACTGGTTGAGTTCCAACCAGGGCAGAAAGTCTGGGTTCTGGAGCCTGTGGCTCCCAGGGCACTCCAGGACAAATGGAGTGGCCCTTACCCAGTGCTAGAAAGGAAGAGTCAGGTCACCTACCTGGTGGACCTGGGCACAAGCAGGAGCCCCAAGAGGGTGATCCATGTGAACCGCCTTAAGCTCTTCCATGACAGGGCTGATGTAAATCTGTTAATGGTAACAGATGAGGATCAGGAGGCAGAGAGTGAACCTCTCCCTGATCTTCTGTCATCAGACCCAAAAGATGGCACAGTAGATGGAGTGATCTACTCAGACACCCTCTCTGGCCAACAGCAAGCTGATTGTAGGAGAGTCCTACAACAGTTTCCTGAACTCTTCTCCTTAACCCCTGGTCAGACACACCTGTGTACCCATGATGTGGACACAGGAGACAGCATGCCTGTCAAAAACAAAATCTTTAGACAGTCTGACCATGTTAAGGAAAGCATCAAGGTGGAAGTCCACAAGATGCTGGAATTGGGAGTAATTGAGCGCTCTGACAGCCCCTGGGCTAGCCCAGTGGTCTTAGTCCCCAAACCTCACACCAAAGATGGAAAGAAAGAGATGAGGTTTTGTGTGGACTACAGAGGGCTCAATTCTGTCACCAAGACAGATGCTCATCCAATTCCAAGAGCTGATGAGCTCATAGACAAATTAGGTGCTGCCAAATTCCTAAGTACCTTTGACTTGACAGCAGGGTACTGGCAAATAAAAATGGCACCTGGAGCAAAAGAGAAAACAGCATTCTCCACACCTGATGGGCATTATCAGTTTACTGTTATGCCCTTTGGTTTAAAGAATGCCCCTGCCACCTTCCAAAGGTTGGTGAATCAAGTCCTTGCTGGCTTGGAGTCCTTTAGCACAGCTTATCTTGATGATATTGCTGTCTTTAGCTCCACCTGGCAGGATCACCTGGTCCACCTGAAGAAGGTTTTGAAGGCTCTGCAATCTGCAGGCCTCTCTATCAAGGCATCCAAATGCCAGATAGGGCAGGGAACTGTGGTTTACTTGGGCCACCTTGTAGGTGGAGGCCAAGTTCAGCCACTCCAACCCAAGATCCAGACTATTCTGGACTGGGTAGCTCCAAAAACCCAGACTCAAGTCAGGGCATTCCTTGGCTTGACTGGGTATTACAGGAGGTTTGTGAAGGGATATGGATCCATTGTGACAGCCCTCACTGAACTCACCTCCAAGAAAATGCCCAAGAAAGTGAACTGGACTGTGGAATGCCAACAGGCCTTTGACACCCTGAAACAAGCAATGTGCTCAGCACCAGTTCTAAAAGCTCCAGATTATTCTAAGCAGTTCATTGTGCAGACTGATGCCTCTGAACATGGGATAGGGGCAGTTTTGTCCCAAACAAATGATGATGGCCTTGACCAGCCTGTTGCTTTCATTAGCAGGAGGTTACTCCCCAGGGAGCAGCGTTGGAGTGCCATTGAGAGGGAGGCCTTTGCTGTGGTTTGGTCCCTGAAGAAGCTGAGACCATACCTCTTTGGGACCCACTTCCTAGTTCAAACTGACCACAGACCTCTCAAATGGCTGATGCAAATGAAAGGTGAAAATCCTAAACTGTTGAGGTGGTCCATCTCCCTACAGGGAATGGACTTTATAGTGGAACACAGACCTGGGACTGCCCATGCCAATGCAGATGGCCTTTCCAGGTTCTTCCACTTAGAAAATGAAGACTCTCTTGGGAAAGGTTAGTCTCATCCTCTTTCGTTTGGGGGGGGGGTTGTGTAAGGAAATGCCTCCTTGGCATGGTTGCCCCCTGACTTTTTGCCTTTGCTGATGCTATGTTTACAATTGAAAGTGTGCTGAGGCCTGCTAACCAGGCCCCAGCACCAGTGTTCTTTCCCTAACCTGTACTTTTGTATCCACAATTGGCAGACCCTGGCATCCAGATAAGTCCCTTGTAACTGGTACTTCTAGTACCAAGGGCCCTGATGCCAAGGAAGGTCTCTAAGGGCTGCAGCATGTCTTATGCCACCCTGGAGACCTCTCACTCAGCACAGACACACTGCTTGCCAGCTTGTGTGTGCTAGTGAGGACAAAACGAGTAAGTCGACATGGCACTCCCCTCAGGGTGCCATGCCAGCCTCTCACTGCCTATGCAGTATAGGTAAGACACCCCTCTAGCAGGCCTTACAGCCCTAAGGCAGGGTGCACTATACCATAGGTGAGGGTACCAGTGCATGAGCATGGTACCCCTACAGTGTCTAAACAAAACCTTGGTCATTGTAAGTGCAGGGTAGCCATAAGAGTATATGGTCTGGGAGTCTGTCAAACACGAACTCCACAGCACCATAATGGCTACACTGAAAACTGGGAAGTTTGGTATCAAACTTCTCAGCACAATAAATGCACACTGATGCCAGTGTACATTTTATTGTAAAATACACCACAGAGGGCACCTTAGAGGTGCCCCCTGAAACTTAACCGACTGTCTGTGTAGGCTGACTAGTTCCAGCAGCCTGCCACACCAGAGACATGTTGCTGGCCCCATGGGGAGAGTGCCTTTGTCACTCTGAGGCCAGTAACAAAGCCTGCACTGGGTGGAGATGCTAACACCTCCCCCAGGCAGGAGCTGTGACACCTGGCGGTGAGCCTCAAAGGCTCACCCCTTTGTCACAGCCCAGCAGGGCACTCCAGCTTAGTGGAGTTGCCCGCCCCCTCCGGCCACGGCCCCCACTTTTGGCGGCAAGGCTGGAGGGAACAAAGAAAGCAACAAGGAGGAGTCACTGGCCAGTCAGGACAGCCCCTAAGGTGTCCTGAGCTGAGGTGACTCTGACTTTTAGAAATCCTCCATCTTGCAGATGGAGGATTCCCCCAATAGGGTTAGGATTGTGACCCCCTCCCCTTGGGAGGAGGCACAAAGAGGGTGTACCCACCCTCAGGGCTAGTAGCCATTGGCTACTAACCCCCCAGACCTAAACACGCCCTTAAATTTAGTATTTAAGGGCTACCCTGAACCCTAGAAGATTAGATTCCTGCAACTACAAGAAGAAGGACTGCCTAGCTGAAAACCCCTGCAGAGGAAGACCAGAAGACGACAACTGCCTTGGCTCCAGAAACTCACCGGCCTGTCTCCTGCCTTCCAAAGATCCTGCTCCAGCGACGCCTTCCAAAGGGACCAGCGACCTCGACATCCTCTGAGGACTGCCCCTGCTTCGAAAAGACCAGAAACTCCCGAGGACAGTGGACCTGCTCCAAGAAAAGCTGCAACTTTGTTTCCAGCAGCTTTAAAGAACCCTGCAAGCTCCCCGCAAGAAGCGTGAGACTTGCAACACTGCACCCGGCGACCCCGACTCGGCTGGTGGCGATCCAACACCTCAGGAGGGACCCCAGGACTACTCTAAGACTGTGAGTACAAAAACCTGTCCCCCCTGAGCCCCCACAGCGCCGCCTGCAGAGGGAATCCCGAGGCTTCCCCTGACCGCGACTCTTTGAATCCTAAGTCCCGACACCTGGGAGAGACCCTGCACCCGCAGCCCCCAGGACCTGAAGGACCGGACTTTCACTGGAGGAGTGACCCCCAGGAGTCCCTCTCCCTTGATCAAGTGGAGGTTTCCCCGAGGAACCCCCCCCTTGCCTGCCTGCAGCGCTGAAGAGATCCCTAGATCTCCCATTGACTTCCATTACAAACCCGACGCTTGTTTCTACACTGCACCCAGCCGCCCCCGCGCTGCTGAGGGTGAAATTTCTGTGTGGGCTTGTGTCCCCCCCGGTGCCCTACAAAACCCCCCTGGTCTGCCCTCCGAAGACGCGGGTACTTACCTGCAAGCAGACCGGAACCGGGGCACCCCCTTCTCTCCATTCTAGCCTATGTGTTTTGGGCACCACTTTGAACTCTGCCCCTGACCGGCCCTGAGCTGCTGGTGTGGTGACTTTGGGGTTGCTCTGAACCCCCAACGGTGGGCTACCTTGGACCAAGAACTAAGCCCTGTAAGTGTCTTACTTACCTGGTTAACCTAACAAATACTTACCTCCCCTAGGAACTGTGAAAATTGCACTGTGTCCACTTTTAAAACAGCTATTTGTGAATAACTTGAAAAGTATACATGCAATTTTGATGATTTGAAGTTCCTAAAGTACTTACCTGCAATACCTTTCGAATGAGATATTACATGTAGAATTTGAACCTGTGGTTCTTAAAATAAACTAAGAAAAGATATTTTTCTATATAAAAACCTATTGGCTGGATTTGTCTCTGAGTGTGTGTACCTCATTTATTGTCTATGTGTATGTACAACAAATGCTTAACACTACTCCTTGGATAAGCCTACTGCTCGACCACACTACCACAAAATAGAGCATTAGTATTATCTATTTTTACTACTATTTTACCTCTAAGGGGAACCCTTGGACTCTGTGCATGCTATTCCTTACTTTGAAATAGCACATACAGAGCCAACTTCCTACAAGGACCCCATCCACTAGTTTCTCCAACTCCTCCGAAGTGAAGGCAGGAGCCCTTTCCCCAGACACATGAGCCATCGTCGCTTCCAGACACAGGTCATAGCAGCACTTGCAGTGTAGGTCCTCTCCTGTTGAACGTCAGGTATCAAGTGAGTGAACAGACAGAAAATGGCGGTCACGTCCACGGCGGTGCGTACCGTCACTGCCGGCGTACATCGTCACTGGCTCCTGGCACCCATAGGGCCCAATGTTAACCAATGCAGAGTTGTGCCGTGGTCTTCAACCGCCCACCTCGATGGTGTACAACGCCAGCGCAGTTACCTCATATCCCCTTTTCCCACCTTACAGGTCAGGCAGCCACCATTTCAGGAGGCCACATGGGATGGATGTTAACTGCATCACACGTGCTTAGGCCGGGAATATAGACAGATACCGGCACATTGCGGATTAATTACGTTTCTGATAATAAGACATTGTGATACCTCAGTGTTGGATGACTCTCTGCTCGCTGTTCTCCTCCATAGGGCATGTCACCTGCGGCAGGTGATGAGATGGCAGCATCCTCCGGTGTCCAGACCCCTGGTGGACCTGTTGACAATGGAAGAGAGATACATCCTAGTCATATACAGACTTGATTGTGCAACAATCCAGGAACTGTGTGCCCAGTTGGAGCCGGACCTGATGTCAGCTATCTGCCATCCCACAGGAATCCCCCCTGTAGTGCAGGTCTTGTCTGTGGCCATGGCATCAGGGATGTCCCAGCCAATGTTCTCTAACGTGTTGTCCAGAGTGTTGTCTGCCCTGCTGAAACACATGCGCAGCTACATCATTTTCCCCTCAGGTGGAGGATTTGCCCACAGTGAAAGGTGACTTCTATGCCCTGGGACATATCCCCAACATCATTGGTGCCATTGATGGTACAAATGTGGCATTTGTACCCCCCCACAGAAATGAACAGGTGTACAGAAACCGGAAGAGCTACCATTCCATGAATGTGCAGATGGTGTTTTTGGCAGACCACTACATCTCCTATGTGAATGCCAAGTATCCTGGCTCTGTGCATGACGCTTACATTTTGAGGAATAGCAGCATTCCTTATGTGATGGGCCAACTCCAGAGGCACCGTCTGTGGCTAATAGGTGAGGCCAAGGTCCCAATACAGTTGACATAGGTGTCTGGGTATGGTGCTGTCCCTAAGTTTCAGTGTGTGTCTAACAGTTGTCCCTCGACATTTGCAGGTGACTCTGGTTACCCCAACCTGTCAAGGCTACTGACCCTAGTGAGGAATCCCAGGACAAGGGCAGAGGAACGCTACAATGAGGCACATGGGCGAACTAGGAGGGTGATCGAACGCACCTTTGGCCTCCTGAAGGCCAGATTCTGGTGCCTCCATCTGACAGGTGGTTCCCTATACTACTCACCGAAGAAGGTGTGCCACATAATCGTGGCCTGCTGTATGCTGCACAACCTGGCTTTGTGACGCCAGGTGCCTTTTCTGCAGGAGGATGGGCCAGATGGGGGTCTTGTGGCAGCAGTGGAGCCTGTGGACAGTGAAGAAGAGGAGGCAGAAGAAGAGGATATCGACAACCGAAACAACATCATCATGCAATACTTCCAGTGAGACACAGGTAAAAAGATGCCACTGCTTCCCACATCTCATTCTATTGTTGGAACTAGCATAAGTGTGTCATTTTCATTTAGTGTATGGACCCTGACTTGTCACTTTGACTTTCCATTTCACAGATCTGGGTCCCACTTTGTGCCATCTGCTATGTTTACTGCTGGCCTACAACTGTGTTACATTGGTATGTGAACAAGTAAATTGACATTGCTATATTCCATAGTTACTGCAATTACACATTTGTGAAAGCACTGACTGACTCCAGATTGTTTTGTTATTGAAGTGTGTTTATTCCTGTGCTAATAAGTGGAGGGGGTTGTAAAATGGGCTGGGGTGATGGTGGAGGAATGTCCATGGCAGAGTCCTGTCTATTTGTTTCACAGGTGCATTGTCCAAAGGGGTATAGGAAGTGGAGCAATGGCAGTTTAAGGATGGACAGGGTGACATAGTGGGACAGAAGGGTGACATTCAGGGGGGTCTCACTTCCTGGCGGGGGTCTTGGCAATGTTCTCTGTCTTGTTCCTGGATCTCAGGGACCGTTTGCGGGGTGGTTCTCCTTCTGCAGGGGGTGGGGTGCTGGTGTCCTGTTGTTCCTGTGGCAGTGCCTCCTGTCCACTAGCACCGGCGGAGGAGGAGGGCTATTCATTGTCCAGGCTAGTGTCAGGGGCCCCTTGTTGTGCCACTGTGTCCCTCCTGGTGTTGACAAGGTCTGCCAGCACCCCTGCAATGGTGACCAAGGTGTTGTTAATTGACTTCAAGTCCTCCCTGATCCCAAGGCAGTGTTCCTCCTGCAGCTGCAGGGTCTCCTGAAACTTGGCCAGTACTGTTGCCATCGTCTCCTGGGAATGGTGGTAAGCTCTCATGATATTGGAGAGTGCCTCATGGAGAGTGGGTTCCCTGGGCCTGTCCTCCCCAGTCGCACAGCAGTCCTCCCAGTTTCCCTGTTATCTTGTGCCTCTGTCCCCAGAACCATGTGCCCACTGCCACTGCCCCAGGTCCCTGATTTTCTTGGGTTGGTGGGTTTGCCTGTGTTCCCTGTAGTGGTGGACACACTGCTGATTGACGTGTCCTGGGGACAGAGGGAGGGGCCCGCTGGTTGGGTGCTATGCTGGTGTTGCCTGAGGGGGAGGCTCTGTGTTGGCTTGTGACAGTGTCAGGAGAACCGACTGTCCCGAGGTCCCAGATGGGCCGGGCTGGTCATCTTTATCCAGCTGTGCAGAGCTTCTGTCATCACTGTGGGCCTCTTCTGTGAGGGGACTGGATATGTCTGGCACCTCCTGTCCGGTGATGTTGGGTAGGGGTCCTGTTGGGGTGTAAATTCATAATTATTGTATCTGTGTGTGCCATCGTGTGCAATGGGTTGTTGACCCTCTACTCCAGTGCTTGCAGTATTGGCTTGGTCCTTGTGTGATGGGTGATTTTGGGGCATGAGTGAGACTCTGTACTGGACATGCTTTGGTGATGGGTATCCATGCATTGGTGTTACATGCAGGGCTTGCTTTTGGGATGTGTCAGTTGTGTTAGAGTGGTATCTGTGGGTTGTTGGGGTGATGGGTGTGAGGGTAAGGGTGGGAGTATGTCATGGCATGCATTTGGGGTAAGGGGGATAAGGTAGTAAAGATTTGCCTTACCAGAGTCCAGTCCTCCTGCTACTCCTGCAAGGCCCTCAGGATGCAGTATTGCGAAGACTTGCTCCTCCCATGTTGTTAGTTGTGGGGGAAGAGGTGGGGGTCCACCGCCAGTCCTCTGTACAGTGATCTGGTGTCTTGAGACCACGGAACACACCTTCCCCCGTAGGTCGTTCCACCGCTTCCTGATGTTATCCCTAGTTCTTGGATGCTGTCCCACTGCGTTGACCCTGTCGACAATTCTGCGCCATAGCTCCATCTTCCTTGCAATGGAGGTCTGCTGCACCTGTGATCCGAATAGCTGTGGCTCTACCTGGACGATTTCCTCTACCATGACACTGAGCTCCTCCTCAGAAAACCTGGGGTGTCGTTGAGGTGCCATGATGTGGTGTGGCTTTCAAAATTCTGGTAGTAAGGGTTTGTGGGTGATGTGGGTGTGTGCTTTATATTGGATTGGGTGTGTAGGTGTGGTGTGTGTATGTGTATCAGGTGTGTGTATTTCGAATTGTCCAATGTGGTTGTGTTTTGTAAGTGTGTGTGTATTTTGAGCGCGGCGGTGTGTACTGCCAATGGAATACCACGGTTGAAAGACCGCTGCGTTGATTCGTCGGTCATGATACTGTGGGCGTATTCCTGTTGGCGTGACGGTGTAGGTTTTGTTATCGCCAGTTTATCACTAACCTTTGGTGTGGCAGACTTGTGTGGGTGTCTGTATTGTGGTGGATTCCGGGCTGTGGGTCGTAATGCCTGTAGCAGAATTCCGCGGCAGCAGCGGTATGTTGGCGGTCTTCTGCATGGCAGTAAGTGGGATTTACCGCCAGGGTTGTAATGATGGCCATAGTGTTTCTAAGGCATTAAGCTGCTAAATCAGATTTGTAGTGGCAGTTAACACATTGACTCAGTACAGCTCATATGATGACTATAGCTACATATCGATCAAAGTTGTGTGTTTGCCTGTATCTCACACAAATAGGCCTTGGAAATTGTCAAATACACATATTTCCTCTCCACTGTGTTTGCTAAATTGTTATTATTAGGTAATGTTCATTCCCTCCTCTAAAGTGCGACTGATCACCACATCTAATAAGCTGCTTGAGTTCAATAGTTACTGCAAGCACCACACATGATATCTCAAAAACCATGTAACATTGCACAATCAGCAAATCTGCCACCTAAGTTTACAAGATCTCTACTTACAGTTACAGAAAACCTTTTGATGTAGATTACACACTTCAAACAATAACAATGTACTCTATTTCTCAACAGGTCGAGCTGGTAAAGCAGCTGGCCAGACACTGTCCACTGACCAGGCCCCCAACTTACCGATGAAGCCCTCAGTGATGAAGAACTCTTGCACATGTGGATGTGAATGATGGTCTGGGCCCATCTGGGCAGCCTGGTCATATGGCAACAGCGTGAACCTAGCACAGTGACTACCATCTTGTGCACCCCAGTCTTGGATCCTGAGGTGCAAACCAACAATCCTGACACAGAGGGTTCAGGACCCAGTTGGAGAGGGCACTCTGTGCCAAGGGTACAGGCTTTTGGCGGTAAGGTCTGTGGAAGAGATGCTATGGGTGAGCAGGGTGAGGCCACTCACAACCAGGATATTTTCAGCCTGGTCTTGGGCGTCTATCATGAGTCCCAGGGCATGATGGCCCAGGTGCAAACCAAACTCTGAGAAATCAAGCAGCTGCAGAGGGACATGAACCAACATATGGAGGCCCATAACACCACCATGGGAACCCTAGCAGAGGTGCTGAGAGACATCCATACAACCCTGAGCAGGGCTTTTCCCCCAATATCTACCCTTTCCTGTGTGCCATCTACATTAGTCCCAAGTATATCTGTGCCATACACAAGAAGGGAGGCCCTGCCAGAGGACCAATTACCTTAAGATACTTGTGCCTCTGCAGCAGCTGAACCCCCCTCTCAAGCTGGGACATTCATGTAAGAATCCAGGAAGTGTGGATGGCAAGACACTCACCACTGCCAGCAAGAAACCTCATCTTTAATGTCCTTCTTTGTGTGTAACAAATTCACTCTGTGGACTGATCCTGAAGTACATTCCATTTCTGATGGGAGGAGTACTCTGCACTTTGTACTTTCAGTGGTGTGGGATTTACTCCTATGATTTCATTCACCATGACTGGCTGTTTCACTTTTCATTTATGTTACTTTTTGCCACAGCCTTGTTTTCCCCCCTAGCGCTGTAATACATTCACCAGTCACAAACTCAATGTCTGTTTTCTTGCATTTCACATTTAGCAATGTAGGTATGTAAGAACATGTGAACCATACAATGAAAAAATAACTACTTCTGGAAGCAGGAATTGTTGTATGTACAGTGTCCAGCTCAGGATTATAAGCATTCCATACAAACACATACATACAAGTGTCTTGTCAAAAAAACAAATGTTATCATATTGTTCAGCTCATAGGCTGTCAATATGTCTGAAGCATGGCAAAGCATACATAAAGAAATCATACTGCCTAATGATCAGATTTTCAGGTACAGACCTCCAGACCATGGTAGAACGGAATGTATCAAATATTGTCCTTTAGAATAGGCAAACATTGGTTGTTGTCATCAGCTGGAGCCATATCACCTACCTCACAAAAGGAATCCAACATCATATAATGCATGACTCAGACAGATTAAAGTTTCTGATCACAAGGTCACTACAATCCAGTGCTTATGCATCTGTTAGTATGACACAACAAATGTCAGTAATGTACCACAGGCACTTTGGCCTACAATGAGGAAACACATCAACAGCTACATATAGACCATACAAAAATAGTGTTCAGACAATGTGAGGAGAAACTAACATGAATTTGGCCTAGGACAACATCTTTTCTTATTACATGATGACACACATGATGCATCAGGGCCACCACTTGACAAAGAACAAGTCCGATGGACTGTGCAAGCTGCCTTGTCACAGGCAAAATCTGTGACCAACGTTACCAGGAACAATCCATGAACACTTTGGGGCTCATTCTGAGCCCGGCGGGCGGCTCCGCCTGGAGGGAGCCGCCAAATGGCCGCTCCGCGGTCGAAAGACCGCGGAGGCCATTCTGGCTTTCCCGCTGGGCTGGCGGGCGACCGCCAGACGGCCTCCCGCCAGCCCAGCGGGAAACCCCTCCCCACGAGGAAGCCGGCTCTGAATGGAGCCGGCGGAGTGGGTATGTGCGACGGGTGCAGTGGCACCCGTCGCGTATTTCAGTGTCTGCAAAGCAGACACTGAAATACAAAGTGGGGCCCTCTTACGGGGGCCCCTGCAGTGCCCATGCCATTGGCATTGGCATGGGCACTGCAGGGGCCCCCAGGGGCCCCACGACACCCCTCACCGCCATCCTGTTCCTGGCGGTCGGAGCCGCCAGGAACAGGATGGCGGTGAGGGGGTCGGAATCCCCCATGGCGGCGCAGCAAGCTGCGCCGCCATGGGGGATTCCCAGGGCAGCGGAAAACCGGCGGGAGACCGCCGGTTTTCCTTGTCTGACCGCGGCCAAACCGCCGCGGTCAGAATGCCCTGCGGGGCACCGCCAGCCTGTTGGCGGTGCTCCCGCATCCCCGGCCCCGGCGGTCCTTGACCGCCGGGGTCGGAATGACCCCCTTTGTATGTCGGAACAGCATCATATACCTACCAATATCACAACTCGAAAATAAATATCCCAATGAAGTTGTCATGGTGAAGGTACCTGAACAAATGCAAAAACAAAGAGCAGAGTTATGAAACCATGCATATGACACAATTCACATAGCACACGTCTGGAAAAATGCAGTCCATGTCATATATCCGACAAAAATAAAGCAACATCCAAAATGTGATTTTGTCAAAAGCTTCCACATCAGACACACTTTGCCAGTATTTGCCAGAGTTACAGCTTACAACGTTTTCCAAGTATACTCCTCACACCATCGCAACAAGAGTTCATTATACAGTCAAAGTCATGATATCTCATGAGATACTTACACTCATGAGAAGCAGCTGTTGATGAGATCTTGTTGCAAGTCATCTCCTTCCACCTAAGCAATATTATCTTCATTTAGCATTTCTTGATTCTTACCCAGTGGCACCGCAGGCTCCTCTTGCTCTGGGAGATGTTATGGAGCATGCAGCACGCCACAGTGATCCCACATACCTTCACAGGTGAGTAGAGGAGGATTCCCCTAGTCTTGCCCAGACAGCAAAAACTGACCTTCAGGAGTCCAAAAGCCCAATCAACTAGCTGGGGTTCTTCCATGGGAGTCATTGAAGCGAACTTCCCCTGGTGTAGTAGGATTCCTCAGCAGTGCTAACACCTAAGGAAGGGTGGGATTTGCTGAGTCTCCTGTTTTGTAATGAGCCATATGTGCCACAATGAGTCACACACATCCTGAATGGAGCACCTCACATTGTACATACAAAATCACAACAGATGTAATTTACCAACAAGCCAGGCCCTCTCCGGCTGCAGTTGTGACATTAGCTGGCGTATGGTCCTGTTCTGAATAAAAAAGGAATCATGGGCTGAACCTGGGAACAGGACACAGATGTTTGACATTTAAAGGTTTGACAAGCAGTCAACTTGCAAGTTGATCGAATGGAAGTGTTTTCTGTTGCAATAGACTTGTTCAATGGCACATGGTGGTACAAATGCAATATAGGTGCCATTAATTGCTCCCACCACATGTGGACATGTGGGTGGTGACCAAATCCATAGAAGTTAGCCTTCACATTGGCTAATTCCTCACATCTGGGGAACCTGATATAGCTGTCAATGTGTTTCAACATTGGTGTTAGCATGTCTTTTAGAATACCATTGAACATAGGTTATAACATACCACCAGCCATAGCCACTGTATACTGAAATGACCCAGGGGCTAGGAGGTGCAATACTTCCAAGAGTCTCACAATGGGTGATACACATGTCCGATTAGTGTTTTGAGGTATGAGATCCATGTCTGACTGATAAAATAGTTCTTGAATAGTCTGTTCAGGCGGAACTGCTTTAATATGTCACATTCTTCCATGCTCTAAAGCTCTGGAAATGGACAGTAGACTGGAAGTTGTTGTATCCTCCCTCTTACATAATTGCAGAATCAAATGATTTGGATCATTAGTCACTGTGTCCATACTAACATATCTAATGAGTCACAACAAAGTCACGTGCCAAAACATTACTGACAGAAAAAACATTACGCCCATAACACATCAAAACAGTCTGCTTCTCAAGGTACAGCTAGGATCCCCATGGTTGTCTAGACATGTGCCTATAACATATATGGACACATAACACACCTATCTGCACCTCTTATGGGTCTTGATATTGTAAAGTATGTTCCAACACCCAGAACTACCTTCATTAATGAGTTACAGTGCACTTCTGCAATAACCAGCAACGTACTACACTGATGATTGTGTAGGAGATTATGCATATCAAGAGATGTTGACATGTTTTGAGATGTTAGTGCACATATATTCATGTTGTGATGCACTTTACAGTCTTCAAAACTGTAGTTTCAACTGCCATAATGGGGTATGCCTGACCTCATTCTTTGCACATTAGGAACCTCCCTCTGCTGGCAGAAATCGACCACGCAGTGGGCGGGTTCTATCCATGGTGGTCACAGTCATAAGCCTATGTTGCTGACTGTGATGGTTGCGGGCTAATGGATGTGGCTGTTGATGGTGATAACCACGTATGTGGTGTACATATAACGCAAAACCTTTTGATGTAGATTCCACATTTCAAACAATAACAATTTTCTCTATTTCTCAACAGGTTGGTCTGGCAGAGCACCTGGCTAGACATTGTCTGCTCACCAGACCCCCAACCCACCTCTGGATGAAGGCCTCAGTTATGAAGACACTCCTGGACGTGTGGACATGGATGATGGTCCTGGTCCATCTGGGCAGCCTGGTCAGACAGCAACAGAAAGTCTCACTGTGCCCACAAGAACACCTCCCACCCCAGTTATTTCAACATCACAGACAACAATGTACCCCCAAACCTGTATACTTAGCACAGTGGCTACCATTTTAAGTCCCCCAGTCCTAGATCCTGAGGTGCAAACCAATAATTCGGACACTGAGGGTTCAGGACCCTGTTGGAGAGGGCACCCCGTGCCAGGGGTACAGGCTCTAAGGAGCAGGGTCAAAGGGAGGGATGCTATGGGCTGGGAGAGTGAGGACACTGGGGCCACTCACAACCAGGATACCATCAGCCAAGTGTTGGGGTTCTATCATGAGTCCCACGGTGTGAATGACCTTGTGTTAACTGAACTCTGGGAAATCAAACCACTGCAGAGGGACATGAACCCTCATTTGCCTCCTGACAGTGCTGCCATCAGCTACTCCACCACATCAGCTGCTGTGTGTCGCCTCTGGGATCAATCATGGTAGGCCAAGCAGGTGAAAGGGCCCCTGCCTTCTCTCCAGAGTAGATGGAGAGGCTAGTGGAAGAGGTTCTTCTCAACCCTGAACTCACATGTAGAATGGCCACAGTACGTACTGACATGCATGGAAGTGATGGAAATGTGATGGTCGTGTAAGGTCTGTATGCTCAGTCAGCAGAGGGAAAAACCTGTCAAAGCCTTTTCACAGTATGGTACGTATCCCAGGCAGGCGCACAGTAACTTACTCCCACAGGTTGCTACCTCTCCATAAGTCATGTTTGTACAGTACAGGCCTAGTGTGCAAGTGACAAACATGTGAATCACTGGCTTTGTAACTTGCAACCAGTCCCACCAAATATACCTTGCTATGTGAGATGTCATGCCCGTTGGAATGCCACATATGGTAACTGGTGTTTCCTGTGATACCAGTACATACCACACAAACCCACTTAGAAGTGGAATGAGATGCCATTAGGTGGACAACATGTTGATACATCCACAGGGAAGAACTTTCAGTGACACCCATGACACCCCTTTCATTGTCACCTAAGTCTTAGGGAGTAATCGGTTACATGGCAGTTGTCTGTATGAACCATAAGCAGCGAGTCATTGTGCCTGGATGTTAATGTGTCTGTGCAATCATGCAGTACTAGTTTACCTTTCAGAAGGTAACAATGCTGTGTTGTGTTTCATTGTGGCTAACATCACAATACAGGTTGCTTGGCCCTGGGCTACATGATGTCAGTGGGCTTGCTTAGTCAGTGTAGACCATGACTAGGGTTGTGCATATTGAGAAGGTGACTCCAAATGTATGTATTTGTGTCCTTTGTGTGTGTTTACACACTTGGGGGGTCATTTTGACCTCAGCTGTCTTTTTCCAAGACTGCCGAGGGACCGCCGTGCGGAAGACCTCCACCGCCACGCCAACAGAACACCGCCCAGCAAATCACGTCCTGTGATTCGCTGTGGCGGTGTTCTGTTGACGGTGTGGTGTCGGTGGAGCAGCCCCCATGGCTCCCGTCCCCTCCTGGAGGATCGTCGGACCAGGTAAGTCGATCGTCCGTGAGGGGAGGGGGTGGGGGGGGGTGTTGTGTGTTGTATTTTGTGTGCGTGCATGGGGGTGTGCGTGTGTGTATGTAGAGGGGGTGTGTGAGTGCGTGTATGCTTGCGGGGGTGTTGTGTGTTTGGGAATGAGTGCATGTATGTCTGTAGGTATGTCTGCATGGATGTGTGCGTGTATGTTTGAATGTGGGTGTGCGTGTCTGACTGTGTGTGTGGATGTTTGCATGTATGTCGGTGTGTGTGCGTGTATGTGTCTTGGTGGTGCCTGCGTGCGTGTCAGGTGAATATGTGTGTGTGATGTAGGGATTCGGGGTGGGGAGTGGGGTCCTGCCACCTTTGGGGGTTGGCAGGGGTGGTGGGGGTTAGGCGAGGGAGTCGGGGTGGGGGTGGGGGGTGGGGGAGACCCCTATCAGTGTCAGGGAAGGAATTCCCTGGCACTGATAGTGCTTACCGCCATGGATTTCATGGCGGTTTCAAACTGCATGAAATCCATGGCGGTCAGCCGGGTCCAAATACCGGCGGCGGTATAGTGACGGCCGCCGGGCTGGAGACCCTGGTCGTCTCCACCCTGACGGGTGGAATGTAGAAGCGGCGGATGACCATGGCAGTAACCGCCATGGTCATAATTCCACAAAGTAAGACCGCCAGACTGTTGGCGGTCTTACCGCCGCTTCTCCGCCTTCCACCAGGGTCATAATGACCCCCTTAGTGTAGTGCCAGTTACAAAAAATCTTCTGCTAGGTGTTTCCAAGATGTGTATGAAACAAACAATGCATAAAACAATTGAATAATTACCTCATTTAGGTCAGCACCCATCAGAAGCAAGGGATTTGGTGAGCCACCGCCCGGAAGGTGCACACCCTGGGGGTCCATCACTGGCAGAGCGTACACTGTCAGAAAAGGTAGGAGGACCTGAGACGCTGGGCCGGTAAGATCACGGAGGTCCAGCTAGGGCTGTCCTCCCAATGTGGGCTTTGTGCACTCTGGACTCTGACCCTCCTGATGCCCCACATACTGACAGTAGCCTACTCCGAGGTTGATGGGTGGTTGAGGGGAGCACAGCAGCTACAAGTGTGTGAGACCTATGCAGATTCCTGCCTTTTACATTGCCAGGTTGATGTGTTAGAGGCAGCCATCTCCCCAGGAAGATTGAAGATGGCCCATGTGTGACACACAAGATGAGTTGTTGTTTGTGTAGGTATTGTGATTGGAACATGCTGATGTGCCTTGCCCATTGTCCAAGTGACCAGGGACACAACAGAGTACAGTCCACTACCAATACACTCTCTTGGCAAACACATGGCTGAGTACAGTGGTCAATCATCTCATGTTATTTCATGTTGTGGGTGTAATTTGTACCCAGCTGTTCCCTTGTCTTCAGTGTGCCATCCCCAACATAATACAACATGCAGTAATAGATCATTATACTCAGCCACGTGTCTGTATCCAATAGGCTACTTGTTTTCATTGTGTTAAGTGCGCTGGTTTGTCATTACTATCTCTGATGGTGGGTATCATACATGTGACATGGCATACATTGTTCTTTGTGAGCAGACAGTGAGCAGTACTTTTCCTTGATAAGTGGTGATTGTGTAGATAAATGATTTGGGTAACATCACTTTTGGCAACAGTATTTATGCTGACATGTTAGCATGTGTTCTTTGCACTTTTGTAGTATCATTACCATTACTATCTCAGACATGTCCTACCTGTTTTCATGGTATGATGTCTGATTCCATCACATATATGTGCATGCCAAAATCTGTTTGAAAATATTTGTGTATGATGGTTATACAGTTCATGTGGTATCACAGACAAGAGTGTGTCAACTTTGTTGGGTTGCACATAACCTAAGCCATTACTCCATGTCTTTTCTCATGATCAATTGCAGGTGCAATGATGGACATGACTGGCAGACCTATAGTACTTACTCACAATGTGTGTTTTCATGCCATTGTTGTCTGCATGCTTGGCACATGTCAATTGTTGTAGGTTCATTACCTGACTGTTGATATGCATGAGGGTGTGACATGCAGACAACAAGGTACAGTTATGTGCCTTCCCACTGAGAATCATGTTAAAGGCCATCTTCAGCTTATGGGGATTCCCTGAGCCACAATAGCATTCAATGAACTATTGGCTTTTAGTTATGCAATGTCAGAAGGGTGTTCTCAGCAGTACCAATCAAGACAGGTGATTTCCCTAGGCCTAGCTGATTCATTGTGCTGTGGATATTTGTGGACAAATCTCTCACAAATTGTACATGTCAGTGCAAGATGTGTGAGCTAGAAAAGCAACATTAGTACAACTTCCGTGAGAGTATTAAGAGAATGTATATATTGTGAAGTAACCATTGGTGAGTTTTTACAATGTGACATGGGTGTGTCGATGTTGCCTTCTTGCTGCTAATATGCTTTCTCCTGCAACATTGCTGGCTTTTTTGCCCAACAATTCCTTGTGATGTGGTATCGTGTATAACTACATATGCTGATCACAGGACCTTGTGTTGAATCTGTGAAAATTAAAATGGCATTACCAAATAATTGATGCCAAGAGGTTTGTGAGGGGTGCTACAAGAGCCAAACCATTCAAGGTGAGAAGATATTTTACCCGATTCATGGGTATTGTGTTTGGACAACTTCAATCATGCAATTGAAATTGTATGTGAATCTGAATTTTCTGTGTGAAAATGCTTACAGTTCATGCAGCATGCATGCATGTGGTGTAGCAAATGTTGGAGGCACTTTGGAGGACCTTGTGGCAGGGGACTACTGTACATTTTGGTAATGTTTTGTGATCAAAGCTGTTGTTCAAGTGTGTTGAGGCACATAGAATTACTCTAATTGTAGTTGTGATTTTAGCATCATCCCAGCCAAGCAGAGGAGACGGCCAACATCAGTGGGGAAGCAACTGGCCACCAGCTCCACATCATCATATTCAGAGTTGACCTCTAGTAGACACTCCCTAGTGGTGGTGAAACACTCAAGTCCTGCTCCTGTTCCATCCTTGTCCTCCACCCACAGTTCCATCTCCACCCTCTCTGTTGCTCTCGAACCAGTTGGCCGGGCTCTCTCCCCCAAGAGGGTAGCCATCTCCTTCATGCCAAGCAACTCAACCCCTGCCCATGTTAACCCTGCTGCCCAGAATGAGGAGGCTATTGATCTCCTGAGGAGTATCTATGTGGGACAGACTATCATTCTGAATTCCATCCAGGTAAAGGGTATCCAGCTCCAACAGATAGTTGCGAAACTGGAAGGCTTTCATAGTGCTATATCTGCCCTACAGACACCTTTTCAGGCTATGGCCTCCTCCCTCATGGCATGCTTCCACACCCCACAATTCCCCCTACCAGCTTCCTCTTCCTCATCCAATTTGGCTATTCCCATACCTGTCCAAAATACACTCACAGATGTGCATGCACATACCTCAACAACCACAAGCAGCACACATAAACACAAACACTACAAAACACACAGGCACGCAGCAATTAATAGTCACTCGGCCTACTCACAACCACCACCACATCTACCATGCCCCCAGACACCACCCCAACTCACACTGAAAAAGTCACCACTCACACCATACCCCCAGATACCACCCTACACCCACAGACCGAGCCACCACTCACCCCATACCCCTAGACACCAATCTAACATACACTGACACAGCCAGCACTCTAACCATATGCCCAGGCACTACCCCAATACCCACAGACCCAGGTACCACTCAACTCATACCCCCAGCTACCACTCCAAAACATACAGACATATCCACCTTACCCCATATACCACCCGACACACACAGACACATGCACCACTCTCACCTTACCAATCACATCCACAGCCCACTATGAAACACAAACACCAACATTCACACATGCAACAGTTACCAACAGAATACAAACAGTATCAACAACACACAAAGCTACAACAGACACAGGCATTTTCTCAGTCTCCCAACCCCTAATCCCTCCTGTACACCCTCCCCATTTTCCCAAGGAAAGGTTCAAACAATCAATCAATCAATGCTTCTAAAGGACGGCTACTCACCCGTGAGGGTCTCAAGGTGCTGGGTGGGGGACCTTAACCAAAAGCCACCAGGGTTCCTGCTGCAAGGCGCGGTCCAGGTATGGATGTGAGCAGACGGGGTTGTCTTTGCTGTGCCTTCAGCGTGCCATCACCACGGCACCACGCGGCCGCCATTAAGAAGGGGAAGGGGGTGGGGGCGAGCAGTAAGCTGGGAGGGTGGGAAAGGTGCATCGCAGGGGGTGATGGGGGCAGAGGAAGTGGAGAGAAAGGAAAAAGCACTAGGGAAAAACGTGCGGTGATATAAGAGAAAGGCAGAAAATGCAAGAGTGAAAGAGCGACAGAGAGCAGAAAAGAAAAGGAAAATACTTACTTGTGATGGCCACTAGACCACCAGGGATGAGGCACAGGGATGAGCCTGCGAGTGGAGGAGGGGGCCTCGAACTGAGAGTCAGGAGACTCTCAATTATTCGTCCCAGGCAAGAGGCAGAGACAGCAGCAGCAAGAGAAGCTGGGGAGGGCAGCAGACACTGACTAGGAGGTCATTACAGCTGCCCTCTCTGAGCGCTGTGGCCGCCATTAAGAAGGGGAGGAGGCTGGGGGAGCAGTCAGCTGGAGGGCAGGCAGGCGGGCGGGAAAGGTACTTCACAGGAGAAGGGTGGGCAGAGGAAAAACAAGGTGTGATAGAAGAAAAAGGCAGATAATACAAAAGTGAAAGAGTGACAGAGAGAAGAAAAGAAAAGAAAAGGTAAATGATAGTAGAGAAAGGCAGAGAATGCATGAGTGAAAGAGCGACAGAGAGAAGAAAAGAAAAGGAAAATGCTTACTTGTGATGGCCACTAGACCACCAGGGATCAGGCACAGGGACAAGCCTGTGTGTGGAGGAGGGCCTCGAACTGAGAGTCAGGAGACTCTCAGTTCGTCCCAGGCGAGAGGCAGAGGCAGCAGCCAGAGGTGCTGGGGAGGGCAGCAGACACCGACCAGGAGGTCAGTGCTCCTGGTTGGTCTTGCCTTTAACCAGGTGAAATCCCATCTCCTCCCAGACCCAAAAGGACCACTCCCACAACTCAACCAATCCCTTCCATGTCCAAGTCCTCCCCGGTGAAACCTGTCGCCCCCGGACCCAGCCATACCCCACCCACACCCAAGAAGAAATACACCCCTCCTAAATAGAAGCCCACCCCTCCCAAAATCAAAGCCACCCATCCTAAACCTGATCCTACCCCACCCGAGGGTGATCATTGAGGTGCCTGAACTTCCCATTAGATGCCCTTTCCTGTGGAGGTTTCTGTGGCAGTGATTAGTGAGGCAAGTTTTGGGGCACATCAGTATGCTATGTCCATGTTTTCATAGACTGGCCATTGGCCTTTACTAAATTTTTAGAGTTTTGTCAATAAAGTTCATTTGGTTGCTATGCTAAACATTGGTCCTGCCATTGCATTTCTACCTTTTTGATGTTCATGTATAATTTGTGATGTTTGTCTACAGTTGTGTTTGTTTAACACTAATTGATGATCCGTCTGATGTAGTGGTGAAGATCTGACTTTGGAATCAGTGCTGGAGTCATCCAGGACATGTGGAAATGTTGGATGGATGGATGTGTGGGATGTAATCCAAATGAGATGGCATTGTATTGGGTGTTGCTTCATATGATAAGTATTTAATCTTGGCTTAGCATCTGTTGGGTTTTATTTCTCCAACTGAAGTAGATTGAACATTTGTATCATGTGTGCAGGCTAGAGGTTTTTTTGTCCACACATGGAGTGTGTTCAGTTGTGCTACCTTCCGATACAATTGAATGGACATGTGTCCATTTCAATGTGTATACCCTACACCTACTTTATCTAACTGTGTTGACCATGCTGTTACTGTTGTATTTACTGTCTGGACTTGTACTTACACAACTGCCACACGGGCATGACACTTGGTAATGTTAGTGGATATCCCTGATATTCATCAGGCTATAGTTCCTATACAAATAGTGGTTTAGAGGCATGTGCAAAGTGGAATGTGTCCCAAGGCAGCAGCCATTCTAGGGTCCACCTGGTGCCACCATACCTATTGTGCAGGGATTGTTTACATTGTGTGCTTTGGATTTTTGTTACACAAATTATTCTGCATCCCATTTACCTTACATTCTGTTGCAATGTGGGACATTTCCTTTGCCTGCCAATTCTGATGCACACAAACAGAGAGAGAGGGAGGGAGAGAGGGGGTCATCACATTCTTCACACACACACATGACAACATGCACAACAGTAGGTATACATCTCCTGCTAGGAAAGTCCCAGTTAAAAACCTTGCAGAGCCTACATCACATCAAAATATGATACTTCCAACTACCCCATTTATCAATTTGTCATCTATCTCACCAACATCATAAGCCAACTATTTGAGCACTACTTGACCATCCTAACAAATCACCTGGATCTCTAAGGCATCATGCTCATCATTCCCTGGCTAAAACAAAGATCTCATCTCCATACATCTCATCACTGTCCATCATTATATCAGTCTACAGAGTGCAGGTGACAGATCACACAATATCATGCCTACTCTGACTCCACACCTGCCAGGTCCATCAACAAAAGTAATGTTCCATGAAAGGAAAGTAATCTCACAGCACCTTCACCTTCCAATCACATGCCCAGCTGATCATTCTGTACATAACGCACATAATGGCAACATTCTCTGATGAATACACAACATGCATCAGTCCCATACAGTGACCATCACAATCTGACATTCCATGTCTAAAAACATCTATGTAAATACTAGTAAAATATTTTTCAGGATTTTTTGCAGTCACTATTCAGAGACATTGTCAAATACACAACTCCATGTTCTGCAGCTTGGGGTGACACATGATACATCCATAAACAATCACAGACAGCATAGTTACAGCAACACAACTATGGACAGCATACAATGTGCTAGGAGGGCTGATAACATTCCACCTGACATGCTGATTCAGAACATCTACATGAAAAAATGAGAACACCTACATTACTTACAGCTGTCCTGATATGTGTTCTCACTGGCTAAGTCCTGACTAAACACTTGTACAACTGAAACCCAATGTACCCATGTATGACCACTTGCACCACCACAAAAGCTATTTTACTGACAACATATCACACAACATCAACAGGTGTATGTGATATGGAATTTCTGCTACATCATTAAATCAGGCTAATATGAGTAGAGCCAAAACCAAACCTGTGCAAACAGCCTGAGATCAGCTAACGTAAGTTTAAGAAAAAATAGCCTACAATAATTGATTAGCCACAAATGATCAATTAAGATATGATGTAGGCAGCAAATACCACATGTAGCACTCTTATAGGTACAGCATTGTCATATCTAGCATGGACAATGCACATGGGCAAAGGGTCAAACAGCTTAGCCACTTACCTTTTCTACAACAAATGCATTGGGATATAAGTTATGTGTCCACATGTCAATGTAATGCCCAGGCATTTTAAGGCCTAATAGACAACATGAGTCCCCCATTGTGGGATATCCATCCTTTTCAAACTTCACATACCCCATTACATGAATATGACATGACAATGGGGACACCTCCTCAAATCTCATAGGGACAGTATTATATTGGCCATAGCAAAAGCCTGATTTGGATGTCAGACGCACTTGAAGTCTACAACTGTTTCAGGACACAGGATAATTAGGTCCTGTAACTAATATGCCAGACCCAATTTTGCACATAGAGCAGATCTATTGAAATGGGAGTGGTCTGACAACTCAGAGCTGCAAAACACACCATTTGGATGGTTGGAATTGAGGACACTAGGTGAGAAGGATGACACAGCAACTTTAGACATATATGGCTGAGTAGAGGCACACATGTGGCTCATTCACATGTGCATCTCCACATGCAGTCATACATTTTGTTGGATACAGATGGTCAACATGTTTCCATGCACAATCCAGAGGCCACATCTCTGTTTGTATATTGGCAACTGGAGTTCCATGTATTTCCAGTAATCAACATAACTGTAGCACCTACAATATTGTCACAATTGTACTACTGACACAGCATACACCAAACTATTAAAGGAAAAGGTATGGGTTCTGCCAGTACTTACCCCCTTGTGGCTTCTGCCCTCATGTGACCATTCACCTCATGGTAGGCCACCACCAAAATGCAGGCCATTAGGGGGGTCAGGGTCTGACAAGCATCCCTTCCTCACTGGAAGGATATCCCCAGTCGGGCCTCAGCAGTCTTCTGGGCCAAGTGACTCAGGTCCTCCCACCGCTTCTTAGAGTGAGTGCTCCACCGGCTGTGGACCCCAGAGACCACACTTATTTATTGATAGCACGCCAAATCCCCTTCTTCTGATGGGTGTTGACCTGCATGGATGACATAGACAAAAGGAGAAAGTCATGTCAAAATGCACAATACCAATAGGAATGGGCAATACACATCAGTCACAGCAAGTTGGCACACATTACCATCCTCTCAGCTCACACGCCTTCACAGTATACCATCTGCATGCATCAACACCTTCACAAGTTTACAATAATGGTACACTGTCAAACACCACACCTGTCACACATTGGTAATGCACTGGGCTCACCTGCTCCTCTGGTGCACCATGTAGCTGTTCATTGAGGGGTAGGACCCCCTCCACTAGCTTCTCCAGCTCTTCAAGGATGACAGAAGGGGCCCTATTACCTACAGGACGTGGCATGCTAGCTCCCAGAGGCAGTACACAGCATATCAGGTCGTGGAGGTCTAGCTGGCATCAGTGTCAGGAGTCAAGTGAGCAGTACTGCAGAAATGGTGGTCACGGCCGCCACATACATGACCGTTATTGCAGGTGGACGTAGCCATTGGCCCAAGTCTGTCAAAGTCAGCAATGTCTTCCAAGGGTAAGTTACACTGTGGTTGAGACCGCCTATCGCCATGACATCTTCAGCCTGCTGACTTACGTCACTTCCACCTGTCCAATTCAGTAGGTCAGGCGCCTGTCATTTTGAGCACATTTCATGTATGGAAGTGTTACCTAATCTGCGTCATTACCTTAACCCCCTATTGCACTGTACATCTGTAAGTATTGCCCTCATGTTTGGGTGACTTTTTATGCATCTGTGCTGTAAATGCTGTGTTGTTTGAGGACATGTATTGATAGCTATGCACAGATCCTCAGAGGTTCTTATTTGTCAGGAAATTGTTGATGAAGTCTAACAATATGAGTATAACAGATTAGTCTCATACACATTGATAGTGACAGTTGATTTCGTAAGTTCTATCCCATTATTATGGTAGGCAATGTGCACCAAGGAGGGTGTAATCTGATGAATAGCTCTGTGTAGTACTGTATATGTCAGATGTAGTAGCCGTCCTCTACAGGCGTTAAGTGTGAGGAATGTAATTAGCTGTACGTGATGTGTGCATTCTGCATTTCTCATACTATGTTTACATGTTTTCACATAGTTACCCTGTCATGAGGAGAGTAAGACAACCATCAGTGAACCGCCCACTAGTAGACCTGCACACCATGGAGGAAAGACATGTTATTCAGACAAATCACTTGAATCCTCAAACCATCATGGATCTTTATAATCCGTTTTAGCCAGATTTGATGTCTGCCATTCGCAAACCCTATTGCATACCTCCCATCGTTCAAGTCTTGACATTGCTACATTTCCTGGCCCAGGGTCCTTTCAGAATACAGTGGCTCTAACAGCAGGGATGTCTCAGCCCATGTTCAATCTGGTTTTGAAGGATGTACTGTGTGCATTGTTGAAACACCTGTACAGCTACATCAGGTTTCCCCACTGAGCTGATTTGGCCTATGTGAAGGAAGACTTTAATGAGATCGGACAGATTCCACATGTGGTAGGAGCCATCGATGGCACCCATGAAGCCTTGGTCGCTCCCAGTGCTAATGAACAGGTGCATAGGAACAGGAAAAGCTACCACTCAATCACTGTTCAGGTGGTGTCCTGGGAGACCAGTACATCTCACAAATCATGGCCAAGTATCCAAGTTCAGTGCATAATTCCTTCATCATACAAAACAGCAATGTCCCACTGCTAATGAGACAGTCCTACACAGAGAGGGCCTGGCTGGTTGATAAGTTACCATTGAAATGTGTGATTGTGATTTATGTCTCCTGCCATCACAATATAGCATGTCACACATACATGTTTGTGTTGTTTTCACATTGTGTTCACAGGTGACTCTGGCTATCCAAACCATCCTTGGCTGTTTACACCAGTGAGATACCCAACCACGCCAGGGGAAGTCCACTACAAGGAGGCCCACGGGAGGAGAAGGCATGTAGTTGAGAGGACCTTTGGGCTCCTGAAGGCAAGATTTAGGTGCTTGGACTTATCTGGTGGAGCCCTCCTCTGCTGACCCCACAAGGTATTTCATATATTAGGTGCCTGCTGCATGCGCCACAATCTAGTCCTGAGCCGCCAGATATCTCTGATAGCAGATGAGGGGGAGGCAGCTGAACCTGTGGGTAGAAATGCTGATTTGTCAAGTGATGAAGAGACAGGGGATGATGAAACAGGAGACTCTAGGGCATATCTCATCAATCAGTACTTCAACTGACACATAGCTTTGTGAAGTAGACCTATTGCTCTGATGTAATTGTACAACCAGACATTGATGGCTAGCATCACACCTCCTGTCTTGCATCATCTGTGGGGGTGTAGTGAGCTCAAATACCTATGAGTGAGTTGTGAATGTAGACTGAAAGTTTGTATTGTGTACAGGACAGAGTGTTCTGCAGTCTCATGTGTTGTTACAGCAGATGCAAACTTACACTTCTGGAAATTACTTCTCTGATGTGAGGAGTGTTTTGTGCTATGTCCTATCCTTTTTCCCTTGCACTCACAGATTTACCTAGATCCTGTTTGGCTCAGCAACCTTTGCTTAAGAAATACTGTGCCAGAAGCAGATGGGAATTGCTGACAGACATGAGATGTGTACATGACTGAAACCAGGTAATATGAGTGCTATTTAAGGGGCTATAACCCTTATTGTTATACCATAATAACACTGGAATGGAAAAGGTTTTTACCATTTCTTTCACCTGCTGGATACAGGAGGATGTCAAATGGTGTATTATGTGTCTGGAGAAGTGTCTGGCATATGTATAAAGGTTGGATCATAGCCTCCCGCTTCACAATGGGTGGAGTTCTGTGTGATCTACATTGGACCTAGCTGTCATTGTGTTCTTACTTTGCAATCCAAGGTGCATGTCACTGTAGACTGATTATGGTGAGTGACAATCCAACAGGTATGGGACCAATATTAGTGAATGGTTTCAGTACTGGGTACCTCAGATATTTACTTTGTGTGTTCTACGGGATATGTGATTTAGAAGCTATTGTATGAGTATGTGATGAGCTTGTACCAGGTAATACAGAGGACCTAGCAGTGTGCCCCTAACTGGTAGGTAGATTACCATGACTCTGACTTCTGTATCCTGTGTATTTGCACTGTATGACACCTTAGCATACATCACATGATGCTTCTCTGAATCATGCTCTATGTGGTGATTACAAAACTAACTATAAATGTGTTTACAACTGGATTCCAACCTCTTTGACATCTGTCCTGTAACAGTTCTCTAGTAATGAGTCTCCTGCTGATGGAATACCCATTTGATGTCCATTACAATGGCTGTACAATACAGGGGGACATGAAAACACCAGAGTTGACATACAAAACTATTGTACATGGATAAGAAAAGACACATAGGCAGGACCAGTGTTTTTAATGTGATTTATTGTGCATAACATAGGAAATCTGTAACAATGATAGTAAAATAAAATTAACATAAAAGACATGGCTGAAGTCATGGTTGATGATTTCATCAGGGTAGCTGCTAAACCAATTGGTAACACAAGTCCAGTGTCTTTGTACCAAGGGAAAATGGAGATAGGTTTCAGGATAGTCAACAGGGTGTATGTGTGGCACACAGGGGGGACTAATCAGGAGAGGTTCACTTCCTGGCAATGGGTTTGGTCTTGGCATCTGCTCCTGCTGGATGTATGGGTGGACGTCCATGTTTGCGGGGGAGTTCTTCAGCTACAGAGGGAGGGGTGTCTGAGACATGACGTTGCCCCAGCAGTGCCTCCATTCCTCTAGCGTCACAGATGTTGAAGGCACTGATGTTTCATCGCTGCATGAAGGTGCCAAAATGTTGTGTAGAAAACTAGTCAGGGTGGTATTGGTGTCACTCAGCACCACTGCAATGGTAGGTAGGTGGTGTTAGAAATGGAGTCTCTAGTTGGCAGTCGATTTGCACCCTGTCCAAGTAGGGACCCTCACTCTAGTCAGGATAAGGGAGATACCCCCTCAGATAACCCCTGCTCAACCCCTTGGTAGCTTGGCACGAGCAGTCAGGCTTATCTCAGAAGCAATGTGTAAAGCATTTGCACATAACACACAGTAATAAGTGAAAACACTACAAAAGTACACCACACCAGTTTTAGAAAAATAGCCAATATTTATCTATACAAAACAAGACCAAATACGATAAAAATCCAACATACAGTAAGAAAAATATTAATTCTGCAAGATTTACTCAAAACTACAGTTCCTTGAAGTCGATAGCGCCACCTGGGGCTATCATGGCGTCGTGATCAACAAAACCAACAGTTCAGGCCGGCCGTGGCGTTGCGGGCCAGCTATGGTGTCAGGAAGACCCGCAAACAGTACGTTGGATTTGCAGGGCGTTGTGATCCTCGCGGTGAGCTCCGGAGAGCGGCGTCACTGACGTCGCGGTGTCGGGTCCGGAGTCGGTGCAGGAGTCATCAGGCCCTTGAGGTCACACGCATTAAAGATCGAACTCCAGGCTGATGAAGTCAGGTGCGTCGGTGTGGATGGTATCGGGGCTGCGGTGTGAAGTGGGACAATGCGACGTGCGGTGCCCACAGGTCACGGTGCAGGCAGCGGCTCGGTGACGGCATCCAGCGGTGTCGGTGAGACCAGGGCTGCGGTGTGAAGTGGGGCGGGCGGTGCGAACCTCACACTGCCTGTGGCATAGGTAAGTCACCCCTCTAGCAGGCCTTACAGCCCTAAGGCAGGGTGCACTATATCACAGGTGAGGGCATATATGCATGAGCACTATGCCTCTACAGTGTCTAAGCAAAACCTTAGACATTGTAAGTGCAGGGTAGCCATAAGAGTATATGGTCTGGGAGTTTGTCAACCACAAACTCCACAGTTCCATAATGGCTACACTGAAAACTGGGAAGTTTGGTATCAAACTTCTCAACACAAAAATGCACACTGATGCCAGTGTGCAATTTATTGTAAAGTACGGCCAGAGGGCATCTTAGAGATGCCCCCTGAAAACATACCCGACTTCCAGTGTAGGCTGACTAGTTTCTGCCAGCCTGCCACACACCAGACATGTTGCTGGCCACATGGAGAGAGTGCCTTTGTCACTCTGTGGCCAGGAACAAAGCCTGTAGTGGGTGGAGGTGCTTCTCACCTCCCCCTGCAGGAACTGTAACATCTGCCGGTAAGCCTCAAAGGCTCACCCCTTTTGTTACAGCACCACAGGGCATCGCAGCTAGTGGAGATGCCCACCGCTCCGGCCAATGCCCCCACTTTTGGCGGCAAGGCTGCAGGAGATAATTAGAAAAACAAGGAGGAGTCACCCACCAGTCAGGACAGACCCTAAGGTGTACTGAGCTGAGGTGACCCTTACTTTTAGAAATCCTCCATCTTGTGGATGGAGGATTCCCCCAATAGAATTAGGGATGTGCCCCCCCCCCACAGGGAAGAGGCACAAAGAGGGTGTAGCCACCCTCCAGGACAGTAGCCATTGGCTACTGCCCTACCAGACCTAAACACACCCCTAAATTCAGTATTTAGGGGCTCCCCAGAACCTAGGAAACTAGATTCCTGCAACCTTAACAAGAAGAAGGACTGCTGACCTGAAGCCCTGCAGTGAAGACGGAGATGACAACTGCTTTGGCCCCAGCCCTACCGGCGTGTCTCCCAACTTTGAAGAAAACTGCAACAGCGACACATCCAACAGGGACCAACAACTTCTGAAGCCTCAGAGGACTGTCCTGCAACCAAGGACCAAGAAACTCCTGTGAACATCGGCCCTGTTCAACTTGCAACTTTCTTGTAACAAAGAAACAACTTTAAAGACTTCACATTTCCCGCCGGAAGCGTGAGACTTTCCACTCTTCAGCCGACGCCCCCGGCTTGACCTGGAGAAAACCAACACTACAGGGAGGACTCCCCGGCGACTTCGAGCCCTTGAGTAGTCAGAGACGACCCCCCTGAGTCCCCACAGCGACGCCTGCAGAGGAAATCCAGAGGCTCCCCCTGACCGCGACTGCCTGTAACAAGGGACCTGACGCCTGGAACCATCACTGCACCCGCAGCCCCCAGGACCTGAAGGAACCGAACTCCAGTGCAGGAGCGACCCCCAGGCGACCATCTGCCTAGTCCAGGTGCTGGCTACCCCGAGGAGCCCCCCTTGTGCCTGCCTGCATCGTTGAAGAGGCCCCCGGGTCTCCCCATTACTTCCTATCTAAAACCCGACGCCTGTTTGCACTCTGTACCCGGCCGCCCCTGTGCCGCTAAGGATGTACTTTCTGTGCCTGCTTGTGTCCCCCCCGGTACCTTGCAAAACCCCCTGGTCTTCCCCCCGAGGACGCGGGTACTTACCTGCTGGCAGACTGGAACGGGGGCATCCCTGTTCTCATTGAAGCCTATGTGTTTTGGGCACCTCCTAAACCTCTGCACCTGACCGACCCAGAGCGGCTGGTGTGGTAACTTTGGGGTTGCCATTAACCCCCAACGGTGGGCTACCTTGGACCCAACTTTGAGACTTGTAAGTGTTTTACTTACCTGCAAAACTAACCTTTACTTACCTACCCCAGGAACTGTTGATTTTTGCAGTGTCCACTTTTAAAATAGCTTATTGCCAGTTTTACAAATACTGTACATGATATTGTGATTATTCAAAGTTCCTAGAGTACCTAAGTGAAATACCTTTCATTTGAAGTATTACTTGTAAATCTTGAACCTATGGTTCTTAAAATAAACTAAGAAAATATATTTTTCTATGTAAAAACCTATTGGCCTAGAGTAAGTCTTTGAGTGTGCGTTCCTCATTTATTGCCTGTGTGTGTACAACAAATGCTTAACACTACCCTCTGATAAGCCTACTGCTTAACCACACTACCACAAAAATAGAGCATTAGAATTATCTATTTTTGCCACTATCTTACCTCTAAGGGGAACCCTTGGACTCTGTGCACACTATTTCTTACTTTGAAATAGTATATACAGAGCCAACTTCCTACAATGGTGCTGGCGTCGGTGGACCGGGGCTGCGGTGCGGGACGGGACGGTGCTTCGTGTACCTCACGAGCGGTGTCCACAGGCCACAGTGCAGGCAGCGGCGCCCGTGTCAGCAGGAGTGCCGTCGTCGGGGATGCCCTGGCTGCGGTGTGAGCAGGTGATGCCGGAGTGCTGGGCCCATAGGTCACGGTGCGAGCAGCGGCTCAGTGAAGTCGTCCGATGATGGCGTCGGGGAGACCAGGGTCACGGTGCGAAGCGGGGCAATGCGACTCCGTGTGGTGTCGGCAGGTCACGGTGCAGGCCAGTGGCGTCGTTGGCGGCATCACAGTGGTTTCTCCTCTTGAACAGCACAAAACAAACAGTTCCCAGTGCTGCAGATCGAGGAAACTGAAGTCTTTGGTATCCCTGAGACTTCCAACAGGAGGCAAGCTCTACTCCGAGCCCTTGGAGAATTTTCTCAAGCAGGACACACAGCAAAGTTCACCCTTTGAACTCTTTTCAGGCAGTAGCAGCAACTGCAGGCCAGTCCAGCAAAGCAACATAGTAAAGGGACAGTACTCCTCCTTCAGCTCTTCAGCTCTTCTCCTGGGCAGACTTTCCTCTTGATTCCAGAAAGATTCTAAACGTCTAGGGTTTTGGGTCTTCTTCTTATACCCAGTTCTACCTTTGAAGTTGGCAAACTTCAAAGCAAAGTCTCAAGTGTTTGCAAGATCCTTCCTTGTCCAGGCCAGGCCCCAGACACTCACCAGGGGGCCGGAGACGGCATTGTGTGAGGGCAGGCACAGTCCTTTCAGGTGTGAGTGACTACTCCTCTCCTCCCCTCTAGCACAGATGGCTAATCAAGGTATGCAGGCTACACCCCAGCCCCCTTTTGTGTCACTGCCTAGAGGAGAGGTGTGAACAGCCCAACTGTCAAACTGACCCAGACAGACAATCCACAAACAGGCAGAGTCACAGAATGGTTTAAGAAAGAAAATGCCTACTTTCTAAAAGTGGTATTTTCAAGCAGACAATTTAAAAACCAACTTCACTAAACAATGTATTTTTAAATTGTGAGTTCAGAGACCCTAAACTCCACATTTCTATCTACTCTCAAAAAAAATCTGCACTTTAAGGATATTTAAAGTCAGCCTCCATGTTAACCTCTGAGAGAGATAGGCCTTGCACAGTGAAAACTGAATTTGGCAGTATTTCACTGTTAGGACATATAAAACACACTAGTATATGTTCTACCTTAGACATACACTGCACCCTGCCCATAGGGCTACCTAGGGCCTAACTTAGGGATGCCTTACATGTAGTAAAAGGGAAGGTTGAGGCCTGGCAAGTGGGTACACTTGCCAAATCGAATTGGCAGTAGAAAACTGCACACTGCAATGGCAGGTCTGCATCATGTTACAGGGCTACTAATGTGGGAGGCACAACCAGTGCTGCAGACCCACTAGTAGCATTTGATTTACAGGCCCTAAGCACCTCTAGTGCACTTTGCTAGTAAATCAAATCTGCCAATCATGGATTAACCAATCAACAGTACAATTTCTATAGGGAGCACGCACTTGCACTTTAGCACTGATTAGCAGTGGTAAAGTGCACAGGGACAATAAACCAGCAAAAACAGACCTCAAAAAATAGGAGGAAGAAGGCAAAAAGTTTGGGGATAACCCTGCAAAAAGAGCCATTTCCAACAGGTGGGTATTTTGTGCCTGCCACTTCTGCATGACTTCCTGGTGGTGGTCCCTCTTCAGCCTTTGATTTTCCCCCAACATGGTAATTACTTGGCCCATCCTGTCTTGGGAACTTTGGTAGGCTCTCAAGACTTCGGAGATGGCTTCCTGGTCAGTTGTGTCCCTTTGAGGGCTCATTCTCTGGCCCACAGCATCCCTCCTACGCACTCTACCCATGTGTGCCTGTGCACCTGGCCCACTCCCAGTGGTTGCAGGTCTATGATTGTCAGGAGTGGCAAGGTTAAACTCAGGTGCCTGTACTGTGGGGATGATACAGTCCTTGGGACACATGTTTGGGGGTAAATGGTTGCCTGGGATGTAGAAGCAACAGTGTTGGTAGGAGTTGATGTAGGCAGGTTGAAGCTGAGCGTCATTGACTGAACAGGTGTCCAAGATAGGCCAGGTTGTTCGTCAGTGTCCGGACATCCAAAGATGTTGTCCTCACCGGGACCTTCATCCAGAGGGAAAATGACAGTCTCTGGTATCCTCTCCATGGTGGCAATGGCAAAGATACCTGAGAAGGGAGTGAGACACAAAGTTCAGGTTAAAATGGGTGTTTTGTAGCATTTGTTTGAGAAGCAGACAGTGCCTTAACATGATTATCGGCAATGAAATTGACAGCTGCTGCACAGCCTACCTTAGTTGTACATACAACTCTGTGACTTGATTTCCATACTCCATGGTAATTCTTGTTAGACTATGTTGGTACAGATTGCACTGCAGATGGGTTCTGATATTGTCTGATTTTTGACATGACTGTTCACCTCTGCTACCTAGTGAAAAGTCAGGCTTGCTAGATGTCACACATTAGAGCTGCACAATGCACAATGGTGTCCTTGTAGGTACATAGTATGTGCATATGCAGGGCACATTGACCTGTATCTGGATGTAGTGCATGTGCATCGACTCAGCCATCTGACCTTCCAGCTGAGGTCAGTCGATTTCTGCCTTGGGATATTTGATCTGTGGCCACTATGAATGTTCACTCAGCTATAGCTGTGTTTTTCTTTGTTGCTTGCTATAGTGAGTGTGCCATTGCATTGCTGTCTTTGCTACATACTGTTCCCTACTAGGACAATCTAGATGGTGTAGCTAGTAAATTAGTTGTACATGCATTACATGTGATGCTTTGTGCACATTCCAGGTTTTCACAATGATGTGTTAGTGTATTCTGAGAGTCACAGTGATAAAATTAGCCAATATTTAACATGCCATTTCCAAGGGCTGTGAGGGCAGTTCGGCTCAGTGGAGAAGTGGCATACCAGAGGGGGCATTAGGTGATTTGAAGAGAGCTCTAGTGGGTAAAAAAGTTCATTAGGGTAGGTTAAGGTGGTGAGGGAGCATGCAGGACAAGACAACTGTGTGACATTAATGTTGTGTGTACTTACCAGCCCCAGCCCCCCAGGTACGCCTGTCAGGCCCTCAGGATGCAGTATGTCCAAGACCTTCTCCTCCCATGATGTGAAAGTAGGGAGAGGAGGCGGGGGCCCACCACCAGTCTTCTGTACGCCTAGCTGGAACCTGGATGCTATGCAACACACCTTCCCCTATAGGTAGTTCTACCTCTTCCTGATGTCCTCCCTTGTGCATGGATGATTGCCTACAGAATTTACCCTGTTGACTATTCGTTGCCATAACTAAATTTTCCTGGCAACAGATGTTTTTTGGGCCTGTGCTTTAAACAGATGTGGCTCTACCTTTAATATTTCATCTACCATAACCCTCAACTCGTCATCAGTGAAACGTGGGTGTTTTTGTGGGGACATGGCAAGGGTAGTGGTTGTGTAGACAGTGTGTGGTGGTATTGTGAGTGTAAAGGTGCAGCGTTTGGTAAATGGTGAGGTGTGGGTGCTGTGATGTGAGTGGGAGATGGTTGTAGTGGATTGTGTGTGCTTGTAATGTATGTATTGTGATTGATGTGCTGATGTGGGGTGTGTGCTGAGTGAAATGTGAATATGTGCCTATAGTATACAAGTACAAAATCTTATCCTTTAGGCGTCTGAGTGTATGTGTACGGCATTCTGGATGCAAAGGAATGTGGATTGTACAGGGGGTGTTATATAGTACAGTAAGTGGGTGTGTCTGGTGTGTGGATGTGTGTTAGGTGTGGGATATTCTAACTATTCAATGTGGTGTTGTGTTCTGACAGAAGTGAATTTGAGAGCGCCGTGTTTCGGACTGCCAATAGCTTTCTGCCTTGGAAGAACCACTGTGGTTATTTGTGGATCGTAATTTGATGGGTGGAATTTTGTCAGGCTGGCAGTGCTAGTGGCAGAAAACCAAGAGAGGGCCCTCCTTAATCTACTACCCTAAGGGGACAGGGCACCATGACACAGCAAAAAAGAGAAAAAGTCCCCAGAGGAAACGACAACCACTCAACACACCCTTACACTGCAATAATCATTCACAAATATACCACATAGTATATCACCCAATCACTCACTCCAATGATTAATCTCAAATAAAGGAATCAGTAAAATGGTTAGATTTAATTAAATAATCTCATAAAATGACAAAGTCCCTAAAATTACAAAATCAAGCTCCCCATAACAAGAAAAAACATACAAATTATTAAATAAAAACCCAACATATAAAAGACACCAACACATAGGAGAAAACAAGACATCCGTCTTCATCTATTGTCTTCCAGCTGTCCCAGTCTTGGTATATATAGGCCAATAAATTCTTATACACGATCCCTATTCGAAATTAGGCCCGTGCCAATGGGTCAAGCAGTCCAATTAGCGTTGACGCGTTTCGGTGGTCATAAAGAGATTCTTCCACCACCTTCTTCAGGACACATAAATATGCCCCCAACGTGTACTGTTCAGGTCTGCATCCAACATAAATCAGACAGATCACTGCTCACAAAACGTCACATTATTTGAGTTTTGTCTTCTGCTCCACAATATTCAAAAAAGTAAATAGTGAATGGTTTCGATGAGTCCCCTTCTTATCCAGACTCTTTTGAATAATATATGGAGTCCAGTATCATCCAATTAGATATCTGTCTCTAATCACCGATGTGAGAAAACAGGGCTGATTGCAGAGGCCCCATAACTTTTTGCCCACATTTTCCTCTTTTTGCTGGTGTTTTCCTGACTTTGATGGTGCCCTGGGTACTGCTAACCAGTCCCAGGGCCTGTGCTCTGTGTAAAATGGATATGCAAATTAGGCTAATTATAATTGGCTAAGTTAACCTACCTATAAGTCCCTAGTATTATGGTAGGGCATGTAGGTTTAGGGACCACAGCATAGGTGGTGCACACCTAGGTGCACTGCTGAGGTGCCCAGTGTCATTTTAAAAGCAAGCCTGCCTTGCTGGCTTCTTTTAAATTAATGTTATATGCAAATTCGACTTTGGAATTAAAGGTACTTCCAAAGTCTTAAACTACCTTATTTTTACATATAAGTCACCCCTAAGGTGTGCCCTATGTGCCCCTAGGGCTGGGTGCCATGTAACTATAAGCAGGGACTTTATAAAAATAGATTTATAAGCCCTGGTGAGGTAAAAACAGCCAAATTAGTTTTTCCCTCATTGAAGTAAATGGCCTTCATAGGCTAGAATGGGCAGACTTTATTTTAAATTTTAAAGTCTCCTTAAATGTTGCATACCAAGAATTTGGTATCAAATTAATTGTTGTAATAAATCCTACAACTTCCAGTTGTTGGATTTAATATAACTAGTTCAGGTAAAAAGTTTAGACTTTACCTAAAAAGTTGCCAATTTCAGCTCTGCATTGTTTTTGCTGCTGTGCTCTGATTGGCCAGCCTGCAGCAGCTTCTGCCAGGCTGCCTTGATGAGGTGTGAAGTGGCCAGGCTTCACACAAAGGAATGTGCTTGGGAGAGAGAATCTCCCCTCAGCAGATGGTGAGGCAGGAAGGGGGAGGGCTGCCAAACTGGTCTTCAAAGGCAGAGAAGGACATTTGCAGCACCCAGCAACACCCCCACATCCTGCAACCCCAGACAGCTAGGTGCCCCCTTGATTAGATTAGGAGAGGGCAGGAGAGGGGTGTGTTTATGATTTTTAGCCACACCAGTGGGTGGGCTCAGCCAGATGTAACCTCCAAAAATCAGATTCATCCATGTTGGATTTTTAGAGACTGTTGCCTTCTGGGATGGATTTTTGCCACACTTCCCAGGAAGTGGTCATCACAGGGGGACGACCCTGTCCCTGATTGGAGAACCAGGGCCCCCCTGCTTTTCACCCAGGAGCAAGGATAAAACTGGCAGACCTGCACCCACACCTCAGATCCCCTCCAGAATTCAACAAGAAAGGAACTAAAGAAGAAGAAGGACTGCCCTGCTGGACCCCTGGCCTGCACCTGGAACCTGCACTCAGAAGGACTGCACCAGCTGCACACTTGGGCTTCACCACAAGAAGGACTTTGCCTGGCTTCAACTGGTTCAAGGAGGGACTCCCTGTTTGCTACAGGTGAAAAATTGCTAAACCAGAGTCCCCTGCACCAACTCCTGAAGAAAGCGACCAGCTGACCACTGTCCAGTGGCCAAAAAGGAGTTTGCGCCAGGTGCATTCTGGGAGTTGAAGTCCGCACCCCCCAAGGACCATCACAGAACTTCTGGACCCTTGGGGTGAGCTGTGGACCCCAAAAGAACCTTAAAAGAACATCTGGGTGAAGCCCCAGAAGTTTGGAAAAGATTTGAGAATTTTTGGAAAAAATCTCCAGAGAGGGACCGACCCGCCGCGGAAATTCTAGCCAGCTTGCCTCAACCGCGACCCGGCCTGACTTCGTGGTTCGTCCCGGTAAAGAAAAACATCCAAAAAAGAGACTAAGTCCGAACGTAAAAAGTTGACCGGGACCTCCCAGCCATCGTATCCGAGAAGGGCTCCATGGACGTCGGATCAAGATCCAGGTTTACCCCGGTCGAAGGATTTTCATCTCGAAAAAACTACTAAGTCCGAAGGTAAAAGTCTCCACCGAGGAAACCCACATCGCGTATCCGGACAAGGGCTCCAGGAGGTCGGATTCAACTGGCAGGTTCATCCCGGTGAAGAAAAACTTCAAAATAAAGACTAAGTCAGAAGGTAACTTTTTAACCGAGGCCTCCCGCGACCTGTAGCCGAGCAGGGCTCCATCGCGGTCGGCCTGAAAGTTTGACTTTGCCCCGGTCGAGGTGCAACCAGATGACCCGATTGGCGCTTTTTGTTTCTAAGCGCTAGAAAAGTAATAATTCTTTAAAAATTCATATCTCCGGTTCCCCTGAACCGATTTTAATCGTTTTTGTGTCATTTTAAAGATAAAAATATAAACTATTTTTATAAATTCGTTTTGGATTTTTAAACTGTTTCCTGTGTTTTATTTAATTACTGTTTTGTGATATTTGAATGCTTTACACTTTGTCTCCTAAGTTAAGCCTTGACGCTCGATGCCAAGCTACCAAGGGTTGAGCTGGGATTAATTTACTGAGACCCAACTGTACCTATGTGGAGGTTGGTGGCTTGTTGCTAGGTGTAGGTACCTACCTGCCCTACCAATAACCCATTTTCCAACATAATTGGTGGCAGCGGTGGGATCCTGTACTAGTGTTCAATATCACGTTACAGTTTTGGGTAAAACAAATTAAAAATCCTTTAAATTGTCCTAGTGCAATAATTGTTTTTAATTTTTAATTTGGATTAATTTCAATTATTTAATTTTTGTAATTTTTCTAAATTCTTGTTTCCAATTTTTGCAAAAAGTTTTTGTTGACACAAAACTAGGGAACCATGGAGCTTGATCTGGCTAGCCTACCCACACTGACAGTAGTCCAGCTTAGGGGGTTGTGTATTGAAAGAGGGTTGCCTGCAACCACTGATCTCAGGAAGCAAATCCTGATCACATCCCTGACAGCATGGGCTGAGGCCCAAGAGGTAGAGTCAGAAGAAGCTCCAGAGGAGGGAGAAAGAAGGGAGGATGCAAGCTCTAATCACTCAGGGGAGGGAAGGCATCTGAGCCTAAGTGAGGATGAGGAAGAACGGTCCTCAGTAAATACAGTCACTAGGGGCAGACCCAAAGCTAGTGGTGGGAAGGGGGTCCTTTCAGGAGGAGAGAACCCATCCATCAGAGAAAGAGAGCTGGAGGCCCAGCTAGCATACATAGCTTTGGAAGCAGAGAAGCTGGCCCTAGAAAAGAAAAAGTGGGCATACAAAGAGAAAAGAGATGGAAGCAGCGATAAAGAAGCTGAGGTGTCCATGGGTGGGGGAGTTTGCCCCAGATTACCCAAAGGGGTGGTTCCTGCCTATGTAGAGGGGGATGACATAGATAAGTGGTTGGGGGCCTTTGAGAGGGCACTCCAAATGAGAAGGGTTAGGCCTCAATACTGGGGTTCCCTTTTGTGGGAGTTGGTCCCCAACTCAGGGAGGGATAGGCTTCTGACCTTAAGGGGGAGGAGGCAGATTCATACCCTAGTATGAAGAGGTGCTTAGCCAAGAAGTTTGGTCTGACCCCAGAGCAATATAGAATGAAGTTCAGGGACACCCAGAAGGTCAGTTCCCAGTCTTGGGTTGACTTTGTGGACATTTCACTAAAGGCACTAGAGGGCTGGATTATTGGTAACAAAGTAGATACTTATGAGGGGTTATACAATCTGATCATGAGAGAACACATCTTGACCAATTGTACCCAAGAAAGGTTACGCCAGCATCTAGTGGACTCTAAGCAGACCAACCCTAGAGAGCTAGGGGAGGCAGCTGATGAGTGGTTGAGAACCAGGGTGGTTGTCAAATCCCAGGGGGGAGACTCCAAGAAGGGGGGGACAGGTCCCCAAAAACCTAAGGAGGGAGGTGGTAAGCCCACCACAGAGACTCCCTCTGTACCCCAGAACCCTAAGAAGGAGGAGAGTAAATCCCACTCCCACTCTGACAAGCAGAGACAGGGAGACCCAGGGTTAAAAAAGCTTTTGGACAGTAGGGCTTGCTTTGACTGTCAGCAGACAGGTCACTTCAGAGGAGATGCAGCCTGTCCAAAGAAGGTGGTTAGCACTGGGCTGTCCAGTGTAGCCATAGAGGAGGATTCCTCAGATGATGAAGTCCTCCTAGCATTGTGCTGGGAGACAGGACCAGATGGTAAGCTGGTGATCCCTGAGGGTGGGAGTAGGCACTTCCACCACATTCAAGTGAATGGGATCCCTACCACTGGCCTGAGAGACACCTGTGCCAGTCACACTGTAGTGAGTGACCGGTTAGTGACCCCAGACATGTATGTCCCAGGAAAGACAAAGAAAGTCAGGATAGCCACAGGGGAGGTCACCTCCAAACCTGTAGCCATAGTGCCCCTAGAGAGGGAGGGTATCCTTGACTGGATTAGGGTGGTAGTCAGTGCTGACCTTCCCCTAGATTGTATCCTGGGCAATGACCTCCCAGAGGTGAGTCTGGTCACAGATGGGGTGGTCGCCCAGTGCGCCCCCCCAACCCAAAGTCCTGGGGAGTCAGTCCCTACAGTTAGGAGACAGGGGTCCCCAAGAAAAGGAAAGAAGAAAAGGAAGGGTAGGCCACTCTTAAAGAGAGTTCCATGGAGCCAAGGGCCTTCTGCCCCATTAAGGGGGGAGCCCAGAGTTGGCACTGGTGAGGCCTCACCTGACCCCAAGGAAGTCCTGAGTAGTCAGGCAGCTGTCCAGATGCAAGGTGTTGCCCCTGCACTGACAGAAGGGAGAGTGGAAGGAGGGTGTCTGCCACAGGAAGTGGTAGCCCTCCACTCTAGACAGCAAGAGGGGTGCCAGGACCTCACAATTGCCCCTAAAGCAGCTCAGCCACCTGTCAGTGGAGAGCTTAGGGTGTGGTTCTGGGTACTGACAGCTGTCAGTAGCCTCTGCTGGGTGCTAGCCTTCCTGGCAGCACTGTACTTGGCCTTGGAGGCAGACCCCAGGGCCAATAGCAAAGTAGGCCCCCTGACCCTATTGGTCATGGTGGGGTTGCTCAAGTGTTGGGTGACCTCTTTGGGTAAGCTAGGTGTTGCCCTAGCAAAGTTTGGAGTAGGGGAGGTGGGCACCTCACTACCCAAGTTGGCAGAGAGAGAGGAGGAAGACCCCCCTAGAGGGAAGTTTCAGTTTGAATTGGGTCCTTTTACTGTTGGGATGGCTTCACTACCCATAGGGAGTGACCCTGACAGGAGGATATAAGGCAGAGTAGGCCCTGCAAAGGGACAGCCAGTTTTCTTCACTGTCTTCCTCGCCTAACAAAGCCAGGAAGACTCTCCCAGGGTTGGGCTAAGTCTCCTGGGCGTGTGGGCTGGGGGGGGGTTGTGTGAGAAAACAGGGCTGATTGCAGAGGCCCCATAACTTTTTGCCCCCATTTTCCTCTTTTTGCTGGTGTTTTCCTGACTTTGATGGTGCCCTGGGTACTGCTAACCAGTCCCAGGGCCTGTGCTCTGTGTAAAATGGATATGCAAATTAGGCTAATTATAATTGGCTAAGTTAACCTACCTATAAGTCCCTAGTATATGGTAGGGCATGTAGGTTTAGGGACCAAAGCATAGGTGGTGCACACCTAGGTGCACTGCTGAGGTGCCCAGTGTCATTTTAAAAGCAAGCCTGCCTTGCTGGCTTCTTTTAAATTAAAGTTATATGCAAATTCGACTTTGGAATTAAAGGTACTTCCAAAGTCTTAAACTACCTTATTTTTACATATAAGTCACCCCTAAGGTGTGCCCTATGTGCCCCTAGGGCTGGGTGCCATGTAACTATAAGCAGGGACTTTATAAAAATAGATTTATAAGCCCTGGTGAGGTAAAAACAGCCAAATTCGTTTTTCCCTCATTGAAGTAAATGGCCTTCATAGGCTAGAATGGGCAGACTTTATTTTAAATTTTAAAGTCTCCTTAAATGTTGCATACCAAGAATTTGGTATCAAATTAATTGTTGTAATAAATCCTACAACTTCCAGTTGTTGGATTTAATATAACTAGTTCAGGTAAAAAGTTTAGACTTTACCTAAAAAGTTGCCAATTTCAGCTCTGCATTGTTTTTGCTGCTGTGCTCTGATTGGCCAGCCTGCAGCAGCTTCTGCCAGGCTGCCTTGATGAGGTGTGAAGTGGCCAGGCTTCACACAAAGGAATGTGCTTGGGAGAGAGAATCTCCCCTCAGCAGATGGTGAGGCAGGAAGGGGGAGGGCTGCCAAACTGGTCTTCAAAGGCAGAGAAGGACATTTGCAGCACCCAGCAACACCCCCACATCCTGCAACCCCAGACAGCTAGGTGCCCCCTTGATTAGATTAGGAGAGGGCAGGAGAGGGGTGTGTTTATGATTTTTAGCCACACCAGTGGGTGGGCTCAGCCAGATGTAACCTCCAAAAATCAGATTCATCCATGTTGGATTTTTAGAGACTGTTGCCTTCTGGGATGGATTTTTGTCACACTTCCCAGGAAGTGGTCATCACAGGGGGACGACCCTGTCCCTGATTGGAGAATCAGGGCCCCCCTGCTTTTCACCCAGGAGCAAGGATAAAACTGGCACACCTGCACCCACACCTCAGATCCCCTCCAGAATTCAACAAGAAAGGAACTAAAGAAGAAGAAGGACTGCCCTGCTGGACCCCTGGCCTGCACCTGGAACCTGCACTCAGAAGGACTGCACCAGCTGCACACTTGGGCTTCACCACAAGAAGGACTTTGCCTGGCTTCAACTGGTTCAAGGAGGGACTCCCTGTTTGCTACAGGTGAAAAATTGCTAAACCAGAGTCCCCAGCACCAACTCCTGAAGAAAGCGACCAGCTGACCACTGTCCAATGGCCAAAAAGGAGTTTGCGCCAGGTGCATTCTGGGAGTTGAAGTCCGCACCCCCCAAGAACCATCACAGAACTTCTGGACCCTTGGGGTGAGCTGTGGACCCCAAAAGAACCTTAAAAGAACATCTGGGTGAAGCCCCAGAAGTTTGGAAAAGATTTGAGAATTTTTGGAAAAAAGCTCCAGAGAGGGACCGACCCGCCGCGGAAATTCTAGCCGGCTTGCCTCAACCGCGACCCGGCCTGACTTCGTGGTTCGTCCCGGTAAAGAAAAACATCCAAAAAAGAGACTAAGTCCGAACGTAAAAAGTTGACCGGGGCCTCCATGGAGCCATCGTATCCGAGAAGGGCTCCATGGACGTCCGATCAAGATCCAGGTTTACCCCGGTCGAAGGATTTTCATCTCGAAAAAACGACTAAGTCCGAAGGTAAAAGTCTCCACCGAGGAAACCCACATCGCGTATCCGGACAAGGGCTCCAGGAGGTCGGATTCAACTGGCAGGTTCGTCCCGGTGAAGAAAAACTTCAAAATAAAGACTAAGTCAGAAGGTAACTTTTTAACCGAGGCCTCCCGCGACCTGTAGCCGAGCAGGGCTCCATCGCGGTCGGCCTGAAAGTTTGACTTTGCCCCGGTCGAGGTGCAACCAGATGACCCGATTGGCGCTTTTTGTTTCTAAGCGCTAGAAAAGTAATAATTCTTTAAGAATTCATATCTCCGGTTCCCCTGAACCGATTTTAATCGTTTTTGTGTCCTTTTAAAGATAAAAATATAAACTATTTTTATTAATTGGTTTTGGATTTTTAAACTGTTTCCTGTGTTTTATTTAATTACTGTTTTGTGATATTTGAATGCTTTACACTTTGTCTCCTAAGTTAAGCCTTGACGCTCGATGCCAAGCTACCAAGGGTTGAGCTGGGATTAATTTACTGAGACCCAACTGTACCTATGTGGAGGTTGGTGGCTTGTTGCTAGGTGTAGGTACCTACCTGCCCTACCAATAACCCATTTTCCAACAACCGAGTTGCAAGCCAGCATCCTCATCCCGACGCTGGCAGAACCAGCTCTTTTCCGTCCAACAGTGTCCTGGCGGTTTCAGAAATTTGGCTGTTTTTTGGCATACTTAACAGTGTAACTCTTAATATGGCAGTCAGACTACTGCCAACATGGTGCTCTTTTAGCGGCCGTCACTGCGGCGGTCTTACCAAAAGACCACCAATATTGCAATGAGGTCCTATATTTCTTTTGAGCATGTTAGAGCGTTCCACAGTTTCCCACAGCACCCAAGAAAATATTACCTACCGATAAAGGCTCCTGACCCGGGAGATGCAAAGGCAAAGCTTGCCTACTGGTCCAAAGCTTGTAGCTGGAAGCATCGAAGTATCCACTCAAACAATTCTGAAGAAAGATCTGGCATCTAGACCAGAAAGCATTATCAACCACACATAGCAACATGGAGTGGCATGGATCATGACAGTGAAAATTTCAGTCACAATACCATATATTGCAGCTCCAGACTCTTCTCTTGTAGAACGTTACATATTCCCAAATAAGCAGATTCTTAGGTTCAAAAGAGAGGCTAACACAGTTAATATGGTAAGGACTTTCTATGGAGGCTTAGATATTTGAAAATATTTTAAGGAGGCGCAAATGATAAAAGCCAGAGCTGACCACAGCTGACTCTTTTTCCTTCATGGAGAGAGAGTGGTCCATATCTGCTCCAAAAGGTTTATCCATTGTAGAGGGAGCCAAATAGCACCATAAGAACAATGGTCTGGTATTCTCTCCTCGGGTGGTAGGGATGGCACCAACCAACATAATCTTAGGCATTGTGATATGTATTCTTAGGTGGCTGGTACACATCCACCTGTCTGTTTCCAATAGATGGAATCCAAAAGTCTGCTTTTCTTCCAGTATTGATTGTGTGAATTTCACAATAAATTTGGAATTATCCTCAAGTTGCAATAATGAACAGTACAAAATTGCAATCAAGGGATCTGACATATATTGAATAGCAAATGGAACAAAATCATCCCCTGAGACACAACATAAACTCCATTTTGAAGTAAAAGCTCCCAGCTTAATAACCTAAAACTTATCGGCTGGAAATGCATCAACCCATACTAGCATGGAGTTACTCATGGCATGCTCTGTCAGTCGCAGATGTAGGATAGAGTAATTGATGGTGTATAAGGCCACTGATAAATAAAGCACAATTAACTTTTTAACACTACCATCATCTCCCAGTAGGTGAAAGTCATCCTAACTAACTGTAGTAACAACTTCCTTGCTGTGCCAGTACCAAAAACTGACCTAAATTACATCAAGGATGTTATTATTATCTGTAACCTCACTACCAGTTCCCATATCGTGTTCAGAATCATATATTTCAAGATTAGCATGTAATTAGAGTTTTCTGAGGGGTCATCTTGGGGCTTTTTTAGGAGATGAGAAAAAATAGCTCACTTCAACCCAGATGGCTAATAGTTGCCACCTTGTTTGAGACAATTGTACAAACAACCACAAGAGGAATTAAAATGACAGATATTTAACTAGGACTTTACTATATCTTGTTTCTTTTGCTTCAAAGTTAGTTTGCCTTCAATTATGATAATATTAGTACGCACATAGGGTCTCGTTACGAGGTTGTTGGTCCTAGGACCAACAGCCTCTCAGTGGCAGTCGGACTGCTACAGCTGTGGTCCCAAGAGGGTGATGGTGGTCTTGATTGTAATCAGCCAGGGCGGCGCTGAAGTCAGCACCACCCAACTGATTACAACCTTGTTCTCCACCATCCTTTTCATTGCTGTTTTCAAACCATGAAAAGGCTGTCATGGAATAGAGCAAGGGGCCAGAGGGAGGCGCCTGCATTGCGGTGCCCAAGTCCATAGCATGAGCAGTGCAGGGGCCCTCTGCTTTGCAGACAGCGTGCATTCGACCCCCTCTGTTCTATGAGATAGCACTTGGCTCCTTTAAGGATCTTGTAGCACTGATCCCACCGGCCTGACCGGCGGGAGTGCTCTATTTTAAGGTTTCCACCGGTCAGCAAAGTCAGACTGGCAGAAACCTTATAAAAGGGTAGGGGGGAGATGCCACCGCCATTGAGGTGGAGTCCTCCTCGTGAGTTTGGCAGTCCCGCGTTAGGACCGCCAAATATCGTAATGAGGCCCATAAACTGAATATTTCTTAACACACATTCTGAGGAGCTGGGATGACTGAATTATCAGTCTTCGATTTGCACAACTCAAAATCGATTTTCCAAGCTTTCTTCTGGGGACAGGAAATACAAGCAAAATAGCTATTAAAAAGGCTTTCCTCTATTTAAGGATCAGACATTTTTGTCAGCTGTACAACAGCATATGAATTAAATGTGTTTCTTTCTCGAATCTATTTTCTCCCTAATCTTGTTTTCACCAGCCTAGGTTTTGGAGAGTTTTTCTGTAAAGCTAAGCTTACTTTTTACTCGTGTGCAGGCATTGATTCACCTGAGCCAGAGATGTTCCTAACTGAAAGGCTGCTTAAATTAATATGAGGAGATTCAAAGCAAATTAAAACTAAACAAAGCTAATATTCCAACATCTACTAATTCAATCATCTCTATTTACATTTCACAACCATTTAAAAAAAGGCGTTTGTTCTAAAAATAAATGCACATTCATCATGCTTGAATATACTTATGTTTATTTTTGCATCATTTGAATTGCTTTTCAAGTTACTGCTTTTAAACAATGAACAGGCCTTCATTCAAACTGACATCTTGATTTTTTACTTAATCTTTTCATAGAATAAAAAATGATTCACAGAATATAATTAGGTGAAAGGCTACAGAAACAGTCTAACAATTCAGGCAAATCTGGAAAAAAGCCTTATTAGATAGAAAGGAACTTCTCTCTATGGATTCCGGGCTGAGAGTCGTCCGGCAGATGTAAGCTGCTGTGTTTTTTTAAAGCAACAATAAAGTTACATGGAGCCCTCTGCATGACTTTTCTGCCAGCTCAAATACATAGCTGTGAGATGCAGACAAGAGCAACAGCTGTTAGTTTATTAAACACTTCTTCCATTGTTCAAAAAATGTATGGAGGACTGAACAGTCTGTGAAAGTCAAGTAGGCCCATCTTACTGCAAAGGTTACCATAGTTAACCCTAGCAAAGTAAGATTTTAGGCATATTGATGTAAAGAAGCCCTATAATACCATCATAGTGTTACAATGTTTTCTATTGTTCTGCCATCAAACATGTATCTCTTCCACCATTGTGATAATTGTTATAATAGATATTCTAGTCACGTGGTGTGCATTCGTAGAGGGTAGGATGTTGATTTTTATACTTTTTCAAAAGGTATTCCTGGCTTCCCAGTGTTCTTGAGTGTGCCTGTTGATGATAAAAGATGATTTGGGTTTCAGTAACTATTACTGTGAAGTCTTTCAGGACTGATTGGTATTTAAAATATGCCTCACTCATGAAATGCTCAGTTAGTTGTGGAATGGTGTGGTCCACTGGGTTCTCTGTCTCATGCTGATGTGGTACATGGACTGTGGGAGTCATTACGACCCTTGCGTCTTCAGACCAGCAGAGTCATGGTGGCAGTCTGGGCATGGCCATTGGACAGAGTGCCAAGTAGGGGGGGCCAAGTTAGGCCCCCCATGGCACTTTGCAAAACAAATAAAAATACTTACCTGGACTGGGTCCCCCCATACTTAGGTGTCCTCCAGGTGTGGGTGTGGGTGGGTGGGGGTGTCCCTGGGGGCAGGGAAGGACACCTGTGGGCTGTTTCCATAGTCTCTGACCATGGAAAAAGGCCCACAGGTCCCCAAATTCCTGCCCTGACCCAGGGGGTAAATAATAGTGATAAGCAGGCTTAGCACCAATATTTAAGGGCCTCATCCTCCCGTGCGTGATTTTTGCATGGGAAGATAAATAAGGCGCTAGAGCCCTAGAGTCATTTTTTGCCCGGGAACGCCTACCTTGCATCTCATCGACGTAAGGTAGTTTTCCGCAGGCAAAAAATTACTTCAGCTCCAATATTTCGGCGCTAGACATGTCTAGCGTCAAAATATAATTATGGAGTTAAGTTTGTGCTGAATTTGCGTTAAAAAAAAGAAATGACTCAAACCAGGCACAAATAGAGTATGAATATGCCCCTAAAAATGCTGTCACATGTTGCAGTGCAATGAAAGGCTCTTTGATGTATTTAGGTGTTAAACCAATATTATTGGGGCAAAACCTTTGCCCATACGGTGTTAACTTGCAAAAATAAAAAAAACAGGAAATGCTGCTTGCAACTGTACCTCATTATGTTGTATAATTTGCCATTTTTTACTGTATAATTTAGTTCACCCTGTAGCACAACCTGGCCGAACACAACATAATTCATGTGGCCCTGCTTATAATAATAGTGGGTGTTAGACTTGGCATCCTTGGTGTGGTCTCCCCTAACTTTTTGCCTCTGCTTCCCAGGTTGTTAATGTGGGCAGGACTCTGTTTTTGCTGTTTTTGATACTCTCGGCACTTTACTGCTGCTAACCAGTGCTAAAGTGCAAGTGCTCTTATGTAAAATGTATGTGTAAAGTGGCTTATCCATGATTGGCATATTTGATTTACTAGTCAATCATCCCGCGCGGACGCGCGGGATGAGTGGCAGCTCTCCCTAACTTTGGTAAATTGACTAAGTGCCTGGTAAAGGGCTCTGTCTTCTGCTGCCTGTAATTTCGTAATTTCGTATTTCGAATTGAATGTTCCTTTTTTATGACTATACTTGAATCTGCTGATAAGGAGCGCCGAGTAAAGGGCTCCGTGTTTTTTTTCGACGCTAATATTTTAATGGTATATCTGCTCATATTTTAACTTTAGTACAGCGCTTATCACTGGCTGCAGCGGAGCGCCTGGTAAAGGGCTCCGGTTTCTTTAATCATTGTACTTTTCGCGTGTGCTGCTTTTAAATTAAAACCACACTCTGTCTTTCATTATTTCATCGCACCTTTGGATTAGTTATTCTAATCTTTGAATCGTTCCCCTTACCTGCACTGCGTCCCCGATCCACCGCCAATTGTTTGGATTGTGTGGAGGGACGACTGGTGCAACAGGAAGTGATTAACCACTTCCGGGTTGCTCATTAATTGGAAATTCCACAGCTGACTATTTAGTTTAAATTCAGATGCCTCCCGCAACGCGCAGCGGACGCGCGCAGCGGGCGCGCCGTTGGCGCGCCAAAGGCGCACCTAAGGCAAGCCCGTCTGCGCCCGTCCGTGACGGTCCGGGGCCTGGGGCCAGAACCCCTGCTCAGAATTCTGTTGCTTATACACGTAATAATCTTTTGATCCTACGACCTGTTCCCAATCCTTTTTGTTCTCTCCTTATCCCTGATATAGCCCCATACAGCTGCTCTTGCTGCAGCTTTACTCTTTCACCACCCCTTTATTTGAGCTCCCTTCGTTACGAGTCTAGCCGAATTCCTCTTCTGACTAACAAGACTAACTTATCTCTTACCCCCTTCACTTTCTTCAGCTTAAACTGTCGCTCACTACCTAAGCATAAGGACGATATTCTGAGCATTCTCACGGACCGACAACCTGATGCCCTTTTTTTAACCGAAACCTGGCTCAATGAGAGTTCTGGACCCGATATGGCTTATGCACTTCCCCCCAATTACACCTATCTTGGAAGAAATCGCATTGACCGAACTGGTGGGGGTATAGCTTTAATTTTTAAAACAGACCATACATGTAAATGGGTAGATCTGGATTTTAAAAACTGTGAAGCCGTGTTTTTTAAACTTTTACTATCACCTAACTTCACTCTTTCCGGGGCCCTCATATACCGTCCTCCTGGCCCCGCTGGTCCCTGGGCATCGACCTTCCCCGATCTTATTGCTCCCTTTTTATTAGAAACCACTAACTTTCTGATCTTAGGTGACCTGAACTTACATTTTAATGATATATCCTGTACTACGAGCGCTACTCTTTTAGATAACTTAGCGGCATTAAATGTTTTTTTACACAACTCAGGCCCCACGCATAAGGCAGGATATTTAGTAGACCCTATTTTTTCCAATCTTGCTACGATTTCATGTAAACAAGCCATTCCCATTCCATGGTCTGATCATTTTTTGGTGGAATTTTCAATTGTACTAAAACAGGGTCTGACTCTTTCCTCTTCCTCCGCCAAATCCAGCACTTACAGGAATTGGAAAAAGTTAGATATTAATATTATGAACTCGATGTTGGGAAAAACGTTACCTTTAATCACGAGTATAAGAGATGATGGGGTCATTGTTGATTGGCTTTCAGTTGCCACTGATGAATGTCTTCCATTATCAAATAAAAAGAACAAACAGGGCTACCAACATCCTCCTGTTCCTTGGTTTTCAGAAACCCTTAAAATAGAAAAAACTAAATGCAAGAACTTGGAAAGGAAATGGCGAAAAAACTATGACCCAGACAGAAAAGCTACTTACAAACTAGCCCATCTTAATTATCACCGATTATGTAAGATCGCGCGCGCCAAACACGCCACCGAGATTATTCTACAATCCCAGAATTGCCCCAAAGTGCTGTTTGAAGTAGTTCAGGAACTCTCTGGTGGCTCTCGCCTATCTAAGCCCCCTGACTTTGACTCCAAGAAATGTAATGATTTGGCGACCTTCTTTGTGGATAAAATTGACAAAATTTATGCTGAATTCCACAATGACTCTAAACATGCCAGTATTATCACTAAATCCCAATCTACTCACTCTTTACCTTTTCCTATAATTCAAGAAACAACCCAAGTCAATCATTCTAACTTACTCAATGAATGGCTCCCTATGGATACTGCCTCTTTCTCTAATATTCTCACAAGCATTAAAACTGGTTCCCCGCAAGATCCTATCCCCATCTCGGTACTTCAAAAGCTTGACCCCTCCATACTTCTCTTCATTATGCAGTTTCTTAACTTGTCATTTACCGAAGCTTATGTGCCGGCATCATGGAAGCATGCAATGGTTCTTCCTTTACTTAAGAAAACTAACTCTGATCCTGAAATTTTCTCTAACTTTCGCCCAATTTCTCTTTTGCCAGTTTTTTCAAAAATTTTGGAAAAACATGTTAATTTTCAATTATCCCAGTTTGTAGAAACCAGTAACATCCTCCACCCTTCCCAATCTGGTTTTCGTGTTGGCTACTCAACTGAGGCGACCTTACTGGGTGTGACTGAAAATATCCGCCAACAAATTGACAAAGGAGAAACTGTAGCTCTTATCCTATTGGATTTAAGCGCAGCTTTTGACACTGTATCTCTCTCATCTCTCCTAAAAACTCTTAATACTAAGGGCATTGGCGGCAAAGCCCTTCTGTGGTTATCCAGTTTTTTATCTAATAGGACTTTTCAGGTTTTCTCTCATATAGCTTCCTCTTTGACTCATGCATCCCCTTATGGAGTTCCCCAGGGCTCCATTCTCAGTCCACTACTCTTTAATATATATGTCAGTCCTTTGGCGAGCATAGCAGAACAAGCTGGTTTAACTATTTTTTCTTATGCCGATGACACTCAACTTATTTTTTCACTCTCTTCTAATGAAACCGCTAACCCTCCCTCTTTGCAAATGGGACTATCTAAGATAGCCAATTGGATGCATTTTAATAAACTCAAACTTAATGGAGGTAAGACAGAACTCCTCATTTTTGGAAATAAAAAATCTCTTTGGGGCCCCCAACATTGGCCCTCTGAGTTGGGTGCCCCCCCTATGCCTTCCCTCTCTGCACGTAACCTAGGCATCATAATTGATGATCAGTTGAATATGAAAAAACAGGTGACCAAAGTAGCTTCTACCTGTTTCGCTATCTTGAAGTGGCTTCGCAAAATTCTCTGGATGCTTCCTATGGCTGCCCAGAGAACTGTGATCCAAGCGCTAGTTATTTCTAGACTGGATTACGGAAACGTGCTCTATTTGGGTGCGAATAAAGAAGCGCTACATAAACTGCAAGTTGTTCAGAACTCGGCGGCCAGGCTTCTTTGCCAACTTCCCAGAATCACTCCTACTTCTGGTGCACTTCGTGAACTTCATTGGCTAAGAATTGAGAATCGTATCAAATTTAAAGCCCTATGCTACATGCATAAAATTAATACGGGCCTAGCTCCTAGCTACCTTAATATCCTGGTCCAACAATACCGGCCCTCTCGTTCACTTCGATCCTCTAATCAACTAAAATTCCAGGTGCCCAAATTCAGACGTGCCAAAATGGGGGGGACGCTCTTTTGCTTTCCTAGCTCCTTCTCTCTGGAATTCTCTTCCCTCTTACTTGCGTCATGAAAGGGTGTTCATTAGATTTCGAAAAGAGCTTAAGACATGGCTCTTTAACCAGTAATTGCCTAAGTTGCTCGCCTGAGCCTGCCTTTGTCTTGCATTGTCTTTAGCGCCGGGAAACCTTCGGGTAGCTGTGCGCTATATAAAATCAACAAATAAAATAAATAAATAGTAAGTTCCTAGTAAAGTGCACTAGAGGTGCCCAGGGCCTGTAAATCAAATGCTACTAGTGGGCCTGCAGCACACGTTGTGCCACCCACACTAGTAGCCTTGTAAACATGGCTCAGACCTGCCACTCCACTGTCTGTGTCTGCAGTTTTAAACTGCCAATTCATCTTTGGCAAGTGTACCCGACTTGCCATGCCTAAACCTTCCCTTTTTTATACATGTAAGACACCCCTAAGGTAGGCCCTAGGTAGCCCCCTGGGCAGGGTGCAGTGTCTATTAAAGGTGGGACATGTACTACTGTGTGTTACATGTCCTAACAGTGAAATACTGTTAAATTCAGTTTTCACTGTTACAATGCCTATCTCTCTCAAAGGTTAACATGGGGGCTGCCCTTAAATAAATTTAAAGTGCAGATTTTCTTTGAGAGCAGACAGAAATGCAGTTTAGGGTCTCTGAACTCACAATTTGAAAATACATCTTTTAGTGAAGTTGTTTTTTAGATTGTTAGTTTGAAAATGCCACTTTTAGAAAGTAGGCATTTTCTTTCTTAAACCATTCTGTGACTCTCCTTGTTTGTGGATTGCCTGTCTGGGTCATTTTGACAGTTGGGCTTTTTGTGAATCCCTTCTAGACAGTGAGACAAAGGGAGCTGAGGTGTAGCCTGCATATCCTGATGAGCCATCTGTGCTACAGTGGAGGGAGGAGTGGTCACTGACACCTGAATGGGCTATGCCTGCCCTCTCACAATGCAATCTCCAACCCCCTGGTGTGTGTCTGGGGCCTGGCCTGGGCAAGGCATGATCTTGTGAACAACAGAGATTTTTTCTTTGAAGTAGGCCTACTTCAAAGGAAGAAAGGGATATAAGTATTGGACCCCTGAAAATTAGATCACTTCTGGATTCAAGAGGAACCGCTGCCAAGGAGAAGAGCTGAAGAAATGAGGAGAAGTGCTGCCCCTGCCTGTGGCTGTACTTTGTTGGGCTGTCCTGCTGTTGCTGCTTCTGCCTGTGAAAGGGGATAACGAATGGACTTTGTTGTGCATTCCTGCTTGTGAAAAATCTCCAAGGGCTTGAGTTGAGCTTACCTCCTGTTTTGAAGTCTCAGGGCCATCAAATACTTCCTCTGCTAACTTCTGCACTCTCTACTGAGACTCCTGCCCTGTCAAGTGGTGTCCTATCCAGTCCGTGGGCCCTTAAAAGGTGAAGTTGGCAGTCAAGAGCTGTAGATCCACGCACAGAATGTCATGTGGGGAAATTTACGATGCACCATCTGCAATACAGCTGATGAACAACGCGCCACCGGCTTTGCGACTACAATCGACATCCATCTGAATCGTGACTGGGAGATCAACGCATCATGGCTGGAGAAAAGACAAGCAACACCCGCTTTTGACTGCTGATAACGACGCAAACACCACGCAGCACATTTTTCTAATCACATGCAACAGGATTTTCTACGCATCATTCGTGGGCGTCAAAGTCAACTCGACTCTGCGTGGATCTGAGATACCTTGTCCAAAAATCGAGGCATCACTCTCTTGCGAGGAAGAAAAACGATGCATTGCCAACCCGACCAGATAAGAAACGATGCACAGCCTCCCTTGTGAAGAAGGAATCGACACACTGTTGCCTTTTCTGATGCACGCTAGCCCATGTAGCTTTATTTTTGACGCTAACCAGGTATTTTGTGAAAAATCATCATTTCTGTTGGTTGCTATGGAGTAAGACTCTTATTCTTTTGACAATTCATATCTTAACTTGTGTATGTTGGATTTTTGTTGTTTTGGTCTTGTTTGATTTAGATAAATATTTCCTATGTTTCTAAACTGGTGTGGTGTCCATTTTGTGGTATTTTCTCTATATTACTGTCTGTGTTGGTACAAATACTTTACACATTGTTTCTGAGATGACCCTGACTGCTTGTGCCAAGCTACCAAGGGGGTAAGCAGGGGTTATCTAAGTGTATTTCTCCATTGCAGGACTTAAGTAGTGTTACTTTTGATTTGTAGTGGTATGTAGTGGTATGTTGTTTCATGTGATTCTACAGCCATTTTCATCATTGTAAACATGTTTTCAGGTGAATCATAACTATTTTGCTGTACTTCAGATAATGAATGTCGGGTGAAAACCCATTAAGCAAGAAAGAATGTAGTAGGAGTTGTTTGGAGAGAAGAGAATCACATTCATTTTTGGGTGTGATTAAATGTTTTAAAGGGGGTGCTGGTCAATCACTTTCCATATGTCTCCTGCACAATTGATCTTTTATTATTGCCTTACACCTAGTGGTAAGATTCTGATCTCCATTAGGGTAGGATTGAAGATGTCTATTTCATGCATATGGGTTGTGGACTTGCCTGCTATCACTGACATGTTGGAAGACACTGAATTACATTGGTGTAAATAAATCATTACTGCTGATTTGAAAGCTATCTGCATATTCTGCTTCTCATGCAAGTATTTGTGATCAAAGCACAAGAAAACTTCGCTGGGACCAGCTGCAAGAACACGAGCCAACTGTTCTAAGAGGGGAGCAGGCCAAGGCAAACCACAACAGGCTATGCTGCGTTAGATGCCCCTTTACATGGATGGTCATTATACTTTTTCTTTAAACTGACCTAAGAATAGATTTTTTTAGTGGTGAAAGAAACTGTGCCATTCCCTATATAGGGTGACCACCTGACATGGACACAAATTCTGGACAGGACTGTAAGAAATTAAGGACAAAGGGTCAAAATGTAGGACAAAGTTTTAAATTCAGGACAAAAACTCAGAACAAAAGGTCAAGTTTAAGGATACATCCAAGGAGAGGCCATACCCACTATATCATCAGTGCAATTGTTTACTAATTTTTACATAGCACTATTGATTCACTATGGTCTTTATGTGAGTGCCTCTAGGTATGCTGCAACATTCAGGTGGCACATTATGTCCTTGTTCAATAGTAAATGAATGCCTTTGAGCACTGTCAAGGGCAGGACCCCTATCCAGATTTACCCAAACTTTCCTAGGCAGAAAGCAACAGCAACATTTTGATTATGTTTCTGAATATCTTTAAACTGTGGCAAACAGTTTGGGAAACATTAAGGTAAGTGAAATCACTAGGTGAGACAAGCGGAACAAAAACATCTTGCTCACCTCAAGCTCCAGTAATTGTTAAACCTAAAAAAAATGATGAGGCAGAGCAGGTGGTGTGGCCAACAGTCTCCAACCTAATGTCAGGATGTGAGGTACCCACAACCCGCACTAGAGTGTGTGTCCAGAACTCTACATTTAAGTCAGAATAATAGACTAATAGAATTAAAGGGCAGGAAGAGATTGAGATCGAATGGGAGATCCACAGCAGCTGATTCAAAGGGTTGTTTCTAAGAACTGGACAAATAAGGATTAGAAGAACAAGGTGGGACAATTCCAGAAATCAGACAAGATGGGCCTGCCACGAGTGTCAGAAGCTATTGTGTACTAGGGGATTTGTCTCAGAAGAGAGGAGAGAAACAGAAGAGTCATTGTCAAATGGTTGACAAAGCAGCATCCACCCACCCTGGCCAGTGGTGGCTGCCGCCAATTAAAAGTGGTGGGGCAGAGGGAGAGGGGGTAAAACTTAAGGAGAAAAAAAGTATCTGCCACTCCAGTTCTGGCACTGGCTGCCTCTGGGTCCTTGTCCTCCTGGCAGTCACTATGGCACAAGGCACAGGCTCTCAATCCAGATGCCAAGTATGAGAACAGCACCCGGATTGGCCTGATTGGGCTGGTCTGATGCTTGTTCACGCACAGGAACTCTGTGTCTGTGCCATTTTTCCACCCGGCTTCTTCCTGCCTCCTCCCCTCTACCCAGGATGTGGCATTAGGGCCAGGGCTGCCGACTTTGGAACTGGTGAACCAAGTTTGAGTCTCGGCAATGGATCAACATCCTTTGATTCTGGAAAAACCACTTAATATCTCCATGCCTAAAAACAATGAATGCGATTTTGTGTAATGTAAGCAGTGCTCATGTAAAGTGCTCTAATTCCTGTGGGTCATGTATCTGTTATATAAAAACTGCAGAAAAATGCACAAAGAAACACAAAGATAGCATTAACATAAGGAAAGACAAATACCCAATTCCTGGTAGATTTGTACAAGGTTAAATTAGAAAACTTTGCAGCTTCCCTGCTTAAATTGTGTGATCTTAGGCAAATATTTTACTTCACCAAAACTACTTTTTCTTCATTAATGCATATGAAAGCACTTTCAAGTTTGTGAGTTCTGAATACCAGTTGTTTAAAACCAGATTGAATTAGATTTAATGACTTATTAACGTCAATGTGGAAGTGGAATCATAGGTGTGGCAAAAAAGAGTCAAATACTCTGAAACTAGTCTTTTGATCTCTCATCATCAGGTAACGATATATAAAATAAAGGACACCTTAACTGAAAAATAAATAACATTGGAACTAATAAGTGGGAAATGCGCTATTTTCTGCTATGAACCTCTTTTGGTTAATGCAATCACTAGAGATGTATGGGCTAGATGTATCAAAGCTTTTTGCATTCGCAAACCGTGCGAATAGCAAAATTTGACTATTTGTGAATGCAAAAATGCCTTTCAAGATTTATGAAAGGCATTTGCAGGGCAATTTCAAGGAATCGATAAAAAATAGCGATTCCCTGAAATTGCGACCCCATTTAGGGAATCGCAAATTGCGATTCTCTACATAAGAAATCACAAATAGGGAATTCCCATTTGTGATTTCCAAAGCACATGTATCATGTATTTCCTAAATGCAAATTGGGCATGTAGGAAATGCAATTACCACCAAATCCAATTTGGTGGTAACCATGTGCAATTTTAAAAATGAATTAAATCTGCATTTTTTTAAAACAATTCAATTTTCATACATCCCATTTTGCGTTTCTTAAATAGCGATTTCTTGAAAAACGCTATTTAGGAAATGCAAACCCGCATAATGATTCATCTAGCCCTATATCTTTGCAACTAGAGGTCCACAGAATTCAACTGTATTTAGTGCAGCAGGGAAAGGTGACGTGTATTTTTAATGCTAGGAGGTCCCTGAAAGCTCCGTGAATATTTGACACTATTTTAAAGATGCATTATACACAGTATTACATAGGCTGCGACTAAATTAACATATAGATTTATGTTAAAGATAAAAGTTCTTCTAAAGTATAGTTTTCAGTAATGTGCAGAATATACAGGGTGGAAACATTTTTTATAACAGTCCATTAAAAGCACACACTCCATAGTTCAGCTTGTAACACCCTTACAGTACCCTCCTAAAAGGAAGTAACTTGTCATCAGGAAGCTTCAAGTGACTCCACCAATTAACCCCAAGCAGCCCTTACATTTGCACATGTTTGCATTTCTTTTGGAAGGCAGACACCCTGACAAGAAGGCTTATTTCTTTTCAACTGCCTGCCCCACCCTCGGAATACAGCACAGGAGTCTCCCTCCACATCAGCTAGGGAATCTATTGTGGGAATTATCCCTTACCTTTTGGCTAAGAGGCGAAAATTATGGAAAATGCTGTCCATTTAACCTTCTATCCCGGTCAACGGACAGCATGGCTAATTTATGGGCATTCCGTGAAAATTACGGACGAATGGTCACCCTTTCCCTATATGGACTCATATGGGGAATGTACCAATCAAATCGATGCATGAGAAGATAAAACTCATGTCATGAATGATAGGTACAGCATCCAACCACGTTAATGTGGGCTGATCAACCTTATATCAGAAATTGGCTGAATGGGATTCACCTATTGCATCATTGGTCTCTGTGGTCCTGACTCACAAAGGCAATTTTGTGTAAGTTTACTGTTCTTGAATATTCACAAACTACGTACTGGTGTCGACTCTGCACACCCTATTCTTATGTCCGGCTCGATTGAAGCGTAGCCGAGTGCGGAGAACTCTACACACATAAGTCTAGGGAGTGGTGAGTAGTAAAACTCCACATGTACTTTGTGAATAGGATAAGCAGTAAACTTATATAGAAAGGTAAGTTTACCCTCGTAAATCAGGCTCATGTGTATAAGTGGTAAAACATTTGAGAAACTGCTAAGAAAGCAACGATTTGTAGAGAGAAAGACATAAAGACGTAGTTTAAAGTCAAACAATCAAGGGGCGCAGAACCAGAGAACAGAACAGAATAAAACAGAATGTAACCGAATAAGAACCGAATAAGAATTATTGTTGTTCGTTTGCCTGAGCGGTGTCATCTAACAATGGAAACCAAACACCCAGGCATATCCTCTCTAGCTTGCTCAGAACCGGCGTCTATTCAAAATAGATGAATTCTGAACACATAAAATCATAAACATATTGCTGCATTTCAGAGGACGGCGGACTGCCTCACACGGGCAATGAGTTTCAGTAAAATAAGTACATTTGTATCTTGGTACGTTGTTTTGTAGTGACAGACCCCCCCCCCCCTTCCCCCCCCCCCCCCCCCGAAAGAAGTATTTGCAGTACGCTACACGACAGCCCAAGGAGTCTTCGGGAAAACAGACTTTCATTAACACTGAACTGCCGCTCACCCCGAGAGAGGATGGTATCACGCTTCATTGATGAGGTCACTGATGGAGCACTGGAGGAAAGCTAATAGCTCGGCTGCCTGGGTGCATAATGGTTCCTTATAGATAAACAGAAGTTTTGTTTTTCTGCGTTACCAAACCCCTTGACCTTGGTAAGCATAGATGGTCCCCCATAAAATTAATATAAAAAAAGAAAGGGGAAGCAGAAAAATAGTGGCCTTTGCTGAGAGGTTTTGAAAAAAGAACTTTGACATTAAGAGATTTATTTTTTCCTCCTGCCAGAAGAAACTCACACAAGTTCAAAAGCTGTAGCTGCAATTTATGTCATTAGCAGTGACAGTGTATAACTATCGCTTCTCGAAATCCTGCGAGTAGTCAATTGTTCAGCACTGTGTGCGAATGAGAGCTGGCATTAAAAAAGGGAAGTTGACACTAAAGTGACCATGTTGCACTTTGCGAACAGAACAGTCCATTTCAGTAACTGAATGAAATCCATGTGAAACCTGTCAAAGGGCTTGAACTAAATTCAAAATTAAATCTAAGAATATACAGGCTTTTATGGTAACGAAAGGTGTTCTCAAATTAGTGACTAAATACAACTAACAAATAACGCTCTTATGTTCCTGATGGCGATTTTTCATGCCAAAGTTCATGCCGAATGGTGCCCTGGATAGAACGAGGAAGCAGAAGTTCACCCAGGGGATGCTTCAGTGTTGTAGGCTCTGAACTCTATTTAAGAGTTACTGCAGTAATCGCTGCACAGTAATAGCTGCTAATTGTCAGCGCCCAGCTTTTTGTACAAAGCAATTAGTTACACTTACGTAAGGGCAAGAACACATGTTAGCACCGGTCCTTCCGCTGTACCTCTCAACGAACCAGTAGCTATGGCTGCGCGTCAATTATCACCTGCTAGCACCTCCACGACGCTACGCTTGATGACAATAAAGTTTGATATCTTATCATTTTTTGTGATTTTGTGTCGCTACCCCTAGAAATTTCAAGCACTTTGTAAATACTGATGAGAATTATGTTGACCAAAGCAGCCTCCATAGATCCTCATCTCATACTGAATTACTTTGAGGTTAAATAAGTTCCCTAACACATTATTCCCCAAAGAAGAAAGCAGATGAAAAACAAACAGGAGAAAAAATTGTAAAAACAAAGGGGCATACTTACAAGGCGCTTGCTCTGCCGTTCCGTCATTTTTTAATGCAGTGGTGGAGCATTCCGTGCTCCATATTTATAAAGCAATTTATTAGGCCCAATGTGTCACTTTCTGGTGGCCTGCATCAGATTTTACCTGCACCTGAACTGGCTGCATCACGCAACATTAAGCATATGCAAGGTAATCATTCCCCCGTAAAATCAAATGCAGAACCGATGTAGTGATATATACGAGTCTATGGAAAAGTGATGCATTGTTGGGAAGGGGTTGCACACAGCCTGTATGTACTGCATCAAGAAATGATACATTGACACAGGTATATAAACAGAAGATACCGAAAGCACTTTGGCAAGCTCAACTATGCCATGGAGATGCTCAATACTGTAGCTAGGAGTAGAAAGAACACCACCACTATCACCACTTCCACCACCACCACGGAGGCAGCGCAGGACAAGGAAGCTGATAGACCGCCAAAGGACTACCCTCATTAACCTCAGGGAGGAGGAGGTCATCTCCTACTACAGGGGCAGGAGGGAGTCCATCATCTAGCTCATGAATCAGATTGCGGCAAGGTTGTAGATAACATCACAGAGGTGCACTGACATCCCTCTGAAGGTCAAGCTGATGGCAGTCCAATAAATACTGGCATTCATACCCTCTTGCCCTGATGTCATTATCAGCTTGACACCCCAGTACATCATATTCCCCAAGACCCAGCATCAACTACTGAGCAACAAGCAAAGCTTCTATGCCATTGCTAACTTTCATGTTTTGAGGACAATGGATTGTATCCATGTGCAACTGGTGCCTCCTGCTACTACATCCTACCTGTACCGCAACAGCATGCACACATATTCCATCAACATACAGGGAATAGTGGACCATCAGGGGATGTTTGTCAATGTGCTACCAGAGAACACTGAAAGTGCTCATGATGCCTACATCTTCTGGCACTCCATCATCAACAAGCGCTTTCAGAATGGGAGATATGGGAATGGCCTACTGGTTGATAAGCACATCTGAAGTACATGACAGACCTAAAAACAGTAAACAATGCATGATAATATATCGATTTCTATGTTTGGTGACTGAGACAGTGCATATATAGGAGGGGTGTGCCTCTTACTGGAAGCATATACCATGGTACATGTGCAGTGCAAACCTGCAAGTCACACATGTTAAGGCCCACTAAGCCACTGTGTGTGCATTTCAATGGTGGGAAGATCCCAAGCAATGCAATGCTTTGTAAAAACCTGTGCTGGAAAACTGTGTGCAAGGAAGGACTTCAGTGTCTGTTTTCTGTATGTCCACATATAACTCCCATGGTCATGATGCATGGCATGAATACAACACCAGGTAAAGTGTAAAATGTCCCACGCCAATTGCCCTCCCTAGAACAGGTGTATTATGGAAAATTAACTTAATTGATCATAAACACTCTTGTCACTTATGTGTGGTGCAATCCATGGCACACAGACATACAGCATTAGACCTAAAAGGGTTCAAGGTGTATAGGAAGGTAGTTCTCTTCTTAGTGAAAAAGTGCAGTGCTGATAATTTACCAGTTTCACAGTACAGTGCAAATTGCCTATATTTGTGTGCCCTTGTGTCCTGGCAACATACTGGACACAATGCACTTCCATGTGTAGACAATGATATCCCACATTAACATGCACTCACTAATCCACCCATGGCAGTAGCTACTGAAAAACAGCGACTACTACTGTCACATCCAAATCTGTGGGAATGAAGGGGACCACATCATCTGCACTGGGTAACTATTTCAATCCAACACAATAGAAAAGTGTGAGAGAAGTGTCTCCTCAGTGGTAGTGAATCTTCATATAAGTAAACATTCAACACATTCATGCCATTGGCAAGAAATAAAATATATAAGTGAGTGTATCACAAAAGCCAGTATACATGTATGTGTAGTACAGTGTCAAGTATATAAAAAAAGAAACCACATGTATGCCCTCAAATGTCAGTGCAAGCCCCATACTGATGGAAATGTGTATGAGTAATTTGGTAACCAGAACAGACATGTACTTGAATGTGGGCCCATCAATCATCCTGATCATTGATTGTTTTTTGTTTCCTATCTTTTCAGCTACCAAGGATATGGTCTGCAGCCACAGACCATGAGCCCATTTGCACTTCTCCAGACTGAGGCCCATGGAACTACAATAACAAACTTGGCAGGACAAGGGTATAGTGAGCGGGCTTCTGGAGTGCTAAACTATTGATTCCGCTGCCTCAACATGACTTGGGGAGATTGCTATACTCCCCCATGGTATGAAAAACCATCCTTGTGTGCTGTATATTGCGCAACCTAAGTGTGTGGACCAATGTCCCATGGGATGAGGAGCACGAGGAATAGGAAGTTATAGATGAAAATTATGGTGAGGACTAAAGCTCAAATCTACCCACAACTGTCGGTACCTAGCAAAGAAATAACACTGTATGGAACTTTTTCACAGATGCATGGTGTATCTTGTTGGACACTAATTTATTCAATTTTTTTAAAGAGTTGTTAAAGATGGAAATAAATGAATGAAAAGTAACTTTGTGTAAGCAATTTCACTTCACAGTCACTGTAAACATCAAGACACTCACATTACACCTACCATTTTTTGCCCCATCACAAAGGTTTGTAGCTATGTATCCAGAGAACAACATGATGTCTAGAAAAATATGTGTGCATGTCAACAACATATGCTGAACGCATGTGATTTGGGAAGACATAAACAAAACAAAGCTAGGATGTGGCACAGTGTGGACATGTGGGTATGTGTGCTACTGCAGTGTACTGACCATCAGACATCCTTCCACAATCCAAAGGGAGTGTACATATAAACAGTGTGCAATTACTGAGTGTGTGTGTTGTACATCTAGCCATTTGTACTACATACTTGTGAAGGACAGAACAGTGAACCCATAGTTTGATGACTGTGAATAGAAGCACATATGATGAGCATGGGAACACAGTGCACCCCATATAGTCACCATAAGAGGCTTTCATTGTTTGTGAGCACATAGCAAAATCATTGTGTTATCTCACATAACACATATAAATGTGGATTCCTCAACTGTGCAGGTGCTGGATTGGCTGCTTAGGCCCAGTGCTGGAAACACACCCCCTAGGAAAGGATGCAACTGTTACTTAAAGGGATGTATGTGATCATGTTGGTGTGTCACACTCTGATAAAAACAATGCTGTCACTCCTACAGCTCCATCTATGCATGTTAGTAAAACATGACGCAAAACATGACGCAAAGAGATAGGAAATAAAACAATAGATGTGAAGGTATGACTGTTGCCAAATAATGTGATGCATGCTATGGTAAACATATACCCCCTTGGAAGTAAACAAATATGTTATGGGCCACTCAAGCTTGCCTTGTGATTATTACCAAAACATATGCTGACAATTAAGGTAAGCACTAAGCTGCAGTGGTACTGTGCATGTGCCACACGTATTGTTCTAGACACCAAGCATAGATAGCATATGTGTGTGTCCCACAACATGATATGGTGTTTTTTTGGTATTTCCGCATTGCAAATGTTGTTTTGCACATATCAACATGTGTCAGAAAGGCCTAGCCACACACCTTAGACATCTAGACAGCCAATCTGTACCCAGGATGCTACATACACTGTAGAGTAGCTGAATCAGCCAGTGTATGTCATTCCCTGAGTGTCTAAAGCATCCATAACGTATCCTAGGTCAGGAATGGAGACAGATATCGGCATACTTACAAAAGGATTGAGCTTCCAGTGCCTCACTTTTTTTAGTAGCTCAGGTGGGACAAGCCTCTCAACCATGTCTATGATGACACACTAAAGGCCAGATGTATCATTATTTCCAATAGCGTTTTTTTGTGAATCACAACTAAGTAATCGGTATTGGAATGTATAAAACTCCAGGAGATTCATATAGTGATTCGCATGGGCTCGCAAATGGACCTATCTCATTAATATTCATAAGCTAGTTAGCAATTTGCGACCCATTGTCAATGGCTACAATCACATGGATGGTGGCCTGCTGGGCTCAGCAGACCACCAAGTCTGTGATTGCTTTTAAATAAAGCAATCTTTTTTTTAAATGCAGTCCATTTTCCTTAAAGGAAAACGGGATGCATTTATAAAATGAAAAATGAAAAGTTTCTCTTCATTTTGTAAGAGTATGCAGTGGTCTGTGGGACCACTGCCTGCTCTTAAAAAATGTTTTTGCATGCATTCACAAAGGGGAAGGGGTCCCCAAGAACATTGATGGTAACTGTAATTGTTTTGCTACCGCATTCACGGTCACAAAACAATCACACATACCTCTGCAATTCGGTATTGGGAAAGGACGCCCTTGACACACCCCTTCCTAATACCGAATCGGTATGTAGTCGCAAATCCAATTTGCGATTTTGTAACAAGTTACCGAGTCGCAAATTGGATTTGATACAAACCAAAATGCATTTTTGTGATCACAAACAGCCCATTAGGCCGTTTGCAATCACAAAAAAAGTTTGATACATTTAGCCCTAAGTCACTGTGTGGCTTTTGATGGCCTAATAGATATGGAGTAAGGGAAGACAGTGCAATTTGCTGTGTTGCCGTACTCTGTGCCAGGGAGGTGTTTCAAGGGAGTTGCAGTGGGGTTTCTCAGGCAACACCACTGGAAATTTACCCTGTCTCAGATTTACTTAATGATGTAAACAAGGTGCAGTACCAAAAGCTTACGCCTCCGCAGAGCGGGAGTAATTTGGCATAATAGTTTTGTTAATCCTATTTTCTATATTGTTCCATGTATACTGCATTCAGCAGCACACTTAGAAAGAGAAAAACACCTCATGTGATTCTGTTTTGTGCAGGAAGGTGCCCCTTCCTTCACAAAAACAATCCTGCATTCAATGCACACACTCTTGCACTATGGTGCATCTGTACCTGCATTGGTGCAAGGCTGCAAATTGTGCGCTGGCACAGAGGGAAAGGGCAGAATTGCACCTTAGTTTATTAAAATGGTACTTTCCTGCAACTTTCACAATGGTGTAGTGCAGCACAGCAAGAAGACTTGCACTGCAGACTTATGCAAATTGCCCATAAATATGGTGTATACTGTTAAAAATGGGGTCTTTGGTTGACAGTCAGGTTACCCCCTGTTCAAGCAAGGACCCTCACTCTAGTCAGGGTAAAAGAGAATCACCCTCAGCTAACCCCTGCTTACCCCCTTGGTAGCTTGGCAGAGCAGTAGGCTTAACTTCAGAGTGCTAGGTGTAAAGTATTTGTACCAACACACACAGTAACTTAAGGAAAACACTACAAAATGACACAACACCGGTTTAGAAAAATAGGAAATATTTATCTAAACAAAACAAGACCAAAACGACAAAAATCCGACATACACAAGTCAAGTTATGTATTTTTAAAGATTAAACTCAAAAATAGCGCTTAGAAAGAAAAATGCTTTGATGAGATGTTAACACGGCATCGTGATGGAGTCGTTCCCAACAAGCCGACACCAGTGGCGCCGGACCCGGAGTCGTGTAGACCCCCAGAAGAGTGAAAAGAAGCCGATGCGCGAAGTCGAGGATCGCGGCGTCTGTGCGAAACGTTGAATCTGTGCACTTCGAGCGGCGTCGGTCACGACGTGGTGCGGCGACTTCCACGGAGTCGCGGACTTCAGCGGGGCTGCGAAGAGCGTCGCGTTCCAGTGAAGGTCACGGCGTCAGGTGCAGACGGTGTTACCGGATTCAGCAGTGGCGTCGGTCCGGAGTCGTCCGAAGTCGATTTCCTTGGATTTCCACCAGATTTCCTTTCAAGAGTCCAGGAACTGGATAGGGCACCACTTGTCAGAGCAGGAGTATCTCCAGAGACTCCAGGTGCTGGCAGAGAGAAGTCTTTGCTGTCCCTGAGACTTCAAACAACAGGAGGCAAGCTCTAACTCAAGCCCTTGGAGATTTCTTCACAAGATGGAAGGCACACAAAGTCCGGTCTTTGCCCTCTTACTCTGGCAGAAGCAGCACTGCAGGAAAGCTCCACAAAGCACAGTCACAGGCACGGCAGCACTTCTTCCTCAGCTATCAGCCCTTCTCCAGGCAGAGGTTCCTCTTGGTTCCAGAAGTGTTTCTAAAGTCTGTAGATTTGGGTGCCCTTCTTATACCCATTTTAGTCTTTGAAGTCACCTTTCTTCAAAGGGGACTCACACCTACTTGTGAAATCCTGCCTTGCCCAGGCAAGGTCTCAGACACACACCAGGGGGTTGGAGTCTGCATTGTCAGAGGCAGGCACAGTCCTTTCAGAGGAGAGTGACCACTCCACCCCTCCCTCCTAACAGAGATGGCTAATCAGGAAATGCAGATTACACCCCAGCTCCCTTTGTGTCACTGTCTAGTGTGAGGTGAAAAACAACCCAACTGTCAAACTGACCCAGACAGGGAATCCACAAACAAGGCAGAGTCACAGAATGGTTTGAGCAAGAAAATGCTCACTTTCTAAAAGTGGCATTTTCAAACGTACAATCTCAAAATCAACTTTACTAAAAGCTGTATTTTTAAATTGTGAGTTCAGGGACCCCAAACTCCACATGTCCATCTACTCTCTAGGGGAATCTACGCTTTAATCATATTTAAAGGTAGCCCCCATATTATCCTATGCGAGAGACAGGCCTTGCAACAGTGAAAAACTAAGTTGGCAGTATTTCACTGTCAGGACATATAAACACATTACTATGGGGGTCATTCCGACCCCGGCGGGCGGCGGGCGCTGCCCGCCGGGCGGAGACCACCAGAAGACCGCACCGCGGTCAAATAACCGCGGCGGTCATTCTGACCTTCCCGCTGGGCCGGCGGGCGACCGCCAAAAGGCCGCCCGCCGGCCCAGCGGGAAAGACCCAGCAACGATGAAGCCGGCTCCGAATGGAGTGCCAAGCAGACACTGAAAATCTTGCTGGGGCCCTGTTAGGGGGCCCCTGCACTGCCCATGCCAGTGGCATGGGCAGTGCAGGGGCCCCCAGGGGCTCCACAACACCCGTTCCCGCCAGCCTCTTCCTGGCGGTGTAAACTGCCAGGAACAGGCTGGCGGGAAGGGGGTCGGAATCCCCATGGCGGCGCTGCAAGCAGCGCCGCCATGGAGGATTCCTTTGGCCAGGGGAAAACCGGCGGGAAACCGCCAGTTTCCCTTTTCTGACCGCGGCTTTACCCCCGCGGTCAGAATTGGCCAGGAAGCACCGCCAGCCTGTTGGCAGTGCTTCCGCGGTCGTTGGCCCTGGCGGTCAATGACCGCCAGGGTCAGAATGACCCCCTATATGTCCTACCTTATCCATACACTGCACCATGCCCTTGGGGCTACCTAGGGCCTACCTTAGGGGTGCCTTACATGTAAGAAAAGGGAAGGTTTAGGCCTGGCAAGTGGGTACACTTGCCAAGTCGAATTTACAGTGTAAAAATACACACACAGACACTGCAGTGGCAGGTCTGAGACATGATTATAGGGTTACTTGTGTGGGTGGCACAACCAGTGCTGCAGGCCCACTAGTAACATTTGATTTACAGGCCCTGGGCACCTCTAGTGCACTTTACTAGGGACTTAACAGTAAAACAAATATGCCAATTATGGAGAACCAATTACGTACACATTTTAAACAGGAACACTTGCACTTTAGCACTGGTTAGCAGTGGTAAAGTGTCCAGAGTAACAAAAACAGTAAAATCAGAGTCCAGCACACATCAACAACCTGGGGAACAGAGGCAAAAAGTTAAGGGAGACCATGCCAAGGATGAAAAGTCTAACATATACTATCCCACACAAGTTTGTCCATTATCATGTATACAACTGCAATATATGTGTAAATTAAGTGAGTACTACACAGCTAGCCACATTTACACAAGCATGGCATAAACTGGAACACACTGAAATAATGTTATCCTCTCAAGAATACGCAATATGTCAAGCTATTTCATATTGATCAGTTGTGTGCCCCAGCCTCCACACTATTAATGCAATCAGTCACACATATGTGCATTGTTAACATACACATTCAACACATTCCAAGTCATCAGGCATGTCAGCTCAGAAATTTACAGGCAAACCATTGATCCTAGGAGGGTTACCTGCATTCCACAATAACTTACACTTTAAAACATACAATTGGCCAATTGCGTTAAAGTAAACAGACAAGTGAGCCTACTGCATGATGCATTGCTCCCATCGCTTCATCTGGAATACACGCATCCATTCCAATGTATAATAAATAAAGCATTGTGCATTGACACAGATTATGCGTAAATCATGCATTGCTTAATTTTGCAAGGATGCGTCAGGAAAAATGACACATTTGGAGAAAACGTAACGCACCCACTCAGGAAATGATACAATGGCTTTGCCGTGTTACAAACCATGAAGTGTGAAGTGACTTTCACTACTTTTTCTTACAGTCCTTTTGCCTGTGCTTGCTGGTGGAGGTGTTTGTTGTTTGCTGGAGAGATTGGTACTGTTTTGTGGTCTTGTCGGTGTCTGTGCTTTCTCTGTTGTGTCCCAAAAGTGTCATTTTTGTCTTGTAATTTTATTTTGTACTGTTTTGTTTTGTGTATTATTAGGTGTTTGTTAAAATAGGGGTTTGCAGTTTTAGAGATGGGGGAACTTGTAGGTTTAGTTAGTTTATTGTTAAGGCTATTTTTATGGTGAGGGATATCTCAGGGAGGGGCAGATCACATAATCTGTAGGAGGATGAGTTTGGGGGCCTCCTGTGGCTGATTGTATACTACCTGTCCAATATGATTGCCACATGGGATAGGGTAAGTCAGGGGTACCCTACCCACAAGAGGAAGGAGCGTTGGGTGAAGGTGACATTTCATCTGAACCATTTCTTTGGTCTGGACTGTATCACACACCAGATCAAGCATAGAGGGGCAGAAGTTGTCAGGCAGGAGGCTGATCTGATTGATCATCTCAGCTTGTAAATTGGTGGGCCTTTTGGTAAGTACATGTATATCAAGAGCTCAAAGATGCGTCTCCTTGTCAAAACACTGTCATTGATGTTATGACTCAAGTGTCAGATAGGTATTTGGGTTAGAACTATGCTACAAGCAAATGCTGTTAGATAACCACCATGCCTCAGAGCGATGTTCACTGTGGCCTTGCACTAACCCAAATGGACTATGCAGTGCAAAGGAGGCCTAGAAGTGCCTCAGGACCCATTCGGCACTGTGCATGGAGTGCTGTCACCTGGCCTGGGTCTGGACTGTTAGGGCCACGATCCATGCATGTTGCTGGGGACCAGACTCACATATCATCACGTCACAGGTTGGCCAGGTTGTTTGTTGCACCCCTAATAATTTGAAAATGTTTAATATTCCTTAATGAGCCCATGCAGGGCCATAATGGGCAATGTTAAATTATTGTGCAGTCATTGCATGTAATGAATGAAGTGAAGCCAACTAACAAGCATGGCTACTGTCTGATGTGTGTAGCATAGTAAAGGACATGTATTGATTTGAGAAAGTATTAGCAAAATAGTTAGATTACAGAGTGTGGTCTGGCCATTCATTTTATTCACATAACCATCAGAGGCAGGCAGCTTTGCACCATGTAGCAATGAGGGATGTTTTGGAACTTGGTATGTGCTCTGTGCAGCTGAGATGTTATTTTCCTTGTATTACCCTTAAACACTGCTACATGGCATACCTCTGCTCATCATTAGGCCATATCAACGTTGCCATATGCTACATGTCTAATGTGCATATTTTAAGAGCCATTTGTGACGTGAATGTACTGTGCTTCAGTTGTACACAGTGTACCTGCTCTAAATTCACAAATCATTGTTCCATGTTTTTGTTGTTGTAGGCAGACCGGACCCATACATGGGCAGAGGTGGAAACATTCAGGAATCCCGATGATACCAGTGAGTGTCATCTGAATGTTTTCTATGCTCCGTAAGGACTGTGTGTGATAATCCATGGCAATCATGTACTTGGATACACTTTGTAGACCACATGTATCCTGATATGTGGGAACTGTCATCCGGCATCATGATTACTAGACCGTCCCTCAGATTGCTTCATATCAGTGACATCAAGAAGGGGAGGCAGAGGAGAAATGTCCAACCTGCCTTTGTTATTTGAGGATGTGTGATAGAAAGACTATGTGAACCCTTTGGACAGGCCATCTGCAACCTGCCTGTCTGTTGCATGTTGCTAGTGAAGTTGTACACATGAGAATGAATGGTCATTATCCAAGCCAGGTTCGCACAGGATGTGAGGAGGTCTACCTCAGTGCAGACACAATAAGTATGACTAGATATGGCACATGTCACCAGTCCACACATGGTAATGGAGTTAAAGGCCTGACTCATGTCCTCATATGCCCAATGACCAATAAGCACTACACTATGTGACCATACAATTCTAATATTTTAGAAAGTGATAGGATAACGTGTAAATGAACACATGCATGTCTGGCTCCTCTGTCTCTTGCCACATTTGCCTGTGCCAACAAGGAAGGCAGCACAGTGCTGAGAAGAGCCTACTGGCTTGGCAGCACAGCAACAACGTCACAGTGGAAGGCACTCATCATAGGATTCCTGCTTCCACTCCATGGGTTGTAGAATGTTACGTATGGACCCCAGTTGGGTGGCAATCTTACTGTTGTCACATTGACAGGGCTGTTGTTATTGCTTCTGCCTCATGACACCAGCAATGTCAGCCAAGGCCTGTTTCAACCTCTGGGGTGGATTGTAGGTACCTTTAATTGCATCTGTGGTGTCCTTATTGGGACTGAAGCACCAACAGAGTCCCTCTTGGGTGCCAGCATAGTCTGTATCCCTGCACGCACCTCATTCAACATCTACATCTGGACTCCTACTGATTGGTGCAGAAATACACCCTGTGGGTCCTCAGAGTCCAGTGCTGGCCTGGGAGTTGCTGATGGGGTAGGTTGAGTTGTAGGTGTTCCTTTGGAAACCCAATGATGCTGTCATCCCCTCCTACTCCCTGAGAAGGTGAGACGATGTAATGATGGAAGGTGTGATTTGTCCATGAGGGCAGGATGGCATTGGCAGAAAGGTGGTCTTCATAGAGAGGCAGCTGGTCAGGAGGAGTTGTTGCTCCATCTGCAACAAAATGGATATATGTCAGTGATGTGCAATGCTAGGTGTTGACAGTACTTATGTGGCTAACATACATTATTTAAACTCATTCACTTTCCAATCAACATTGATGTGTGGTACCTATGTGACTTATATGCATTGCATTGGAAGTGACAATACATTTGGCTTTCAGATGGCAGGTTATGTGCATTGTTCACATGTCACTCTGTGACAAAAGTGTTTGTTTGTGTCCTACTACACATTACAATACAGTTACACAGCTTGCTGGTCTGCCCGCTCAGTACAGATTTGTTGAGTTAAGGTACACATCCAGCTTGGTGATTGGCACTTCTTTTATTGATATGTATGTCTAATGTTTTTGATGTATCCATAGCACTACTGTACACACTGCACAAACATTTTTCATCAGTGTGCCTGTCATGCCCTGTGGCCACTACTCAGGTCACATCTCCTGTAATAGTACAAAGTTTGTTGATGTATTCAACTTGATGCTGCTGACAGCCTTACAGATGCTATATCATGGCAGTCTGCAGTGTTGTGCGCTCTGGCATACTCATTGTGCCCTCATCTTGCCAAGTTGCATATTGGTCCTCCACACTGCACAGCTAGAAAACTGCTACACTGCAGCAATGTGTAAGTGCACGGGTATGCTATCTGTCTAAATAATGGCCAGTGTGTGTAAACTCTGAGGGGATATACGCAGTGAAACTAGGTAGCTGACTAGCGCTGATGCTCACTCCATTTCATTGTTGCCAGAGTTGATTATCTGCTGAGTAACACACATTGTTAGACTCATCCCCAATTCACTTGAACATGTATATGACTCCTCTGGCAATCCTCATTTGGGCTCAGTGACTCCAGTTACTGTCACACAAAGATGAAAACCTGATCACATATTGACTCACATGTTACATCAAAGCCTACATTTACATGCACAACTACCAATTGCCAAACATGGCTGCATGTTTTTGTGAGCTATATATCTGGCTGGACCCACACATGACAATATTTCTGGTTATTCATGACATGTACCTATCCTGGTTTGGCACATAATTTTGCCCATACTTCTCATCCTCAAAACATCACAGATTCCTGCCCATAGTTATGCAACCAAGCAAACCCATCAAAATGCCCATGGAACGCCTTCCTGGTGCAGTGTAAGGCAACGTAGCAACTTGTTCTGAATTGCCATACACCATATTCACAAGGCCATGAAAAACAATGAAAAGTGGCTTTGCGTGGCCTTGTAGATATTGGTTGCACAAAGCGCTACCGGTGCGTCAAATAAATTGATGCACCAGTGGCACACAGGGCTTGTAAATAAGCTGCACGATCAATTGCTCTCTCCAGATCTTTATATATGGATTATGCCATAGTGGTTTGTCATTTATGGTAAAAATAAACAAATGTATGTAACCCGAACTGTAGTATATTGCAATGTGACAGGGACTAATGTAAAAAAAATAAAAAACTATTGAATTGCACATTTTATAGTTCAGTCAACTACCTAATGGTTGCTGCTCCATCACACACTTCAGCTCAGATTTCATTTTAATAGTCTTGACTGATGTAATATGTGTGATTATAAAGACTGCAGGATGAGGTTTCAAGTTATGGCTAATTGACTAAACCATATTTGAACATTGGAATGTTGAGCACTCCATTTGAGACAGTGCAGTAGCTCCAGGTTTCTAATGGCCGGTATAAGCCCGGTGCTCCAGCAGTCCAATGATTGCCTTTCACAGCAACAGCTGTGAACAAAGGCCTCATGGAGCTTGAGGGGATTTCAACCCCCTTGGGCTCCGTGAGGACTTTGTTTTACTACTTAGAGCATTCTGCCCTCATAGGCCCAACCTTTTGGCTTCTGTTGATCCCCACTTTATCATTACTGGAACCCGGGGACCTCCACTGAATGAATATTGGAAATCCAGGGACCCCCCACTGAGTCACTACTAAAAGCTGGGGACCTAGGGCCAGATGTGTCATCACGCCCCTTTGCAAGTCGGAAATAGCGCTTTTTAAGAAATCGCTATTTCCGACTTGCAAAGTGCCATGTATCACATTTGCGATTCGGTAATAGCGATTTCTTAAAAATCATAAATGCTATTACCGAATCGGAAATTGCGATACCGGCCCCATTCGCAGCTATGGGCCTTTTGGCCCATAGCTGTGAATATTTTGCATTTCCAAAATTGTGATTTCTGAACCAGAAATCGCAATTTTAGAAATGCAAAAGCCCAGGGTGCTGGGAGCCTAAGGCCCCCTCTGCTGCACCCCCAAAATGTTTTGGGGGACATGTAAGGTGCACACATGCCAAAAGGGCATGTGTGCTTTACATGTTCAATTTAAAAATGCATTTTAAATGCATTTTTAAATTTTGCACCAGGTTACCACCTGGTTTCTTTTCATGGTATTTTGCATGTGCAAAATGACATTCTGCGAAAAATCACAATTTGCGATTTTTTGCAGCATCGCCTTGTGATGTGAATTTTGCAAATCGCAAATTGCGACTCGCAAAACCAGGTCGCAACGCAAGAAATCGCAATTTTTGCGATTTCTTATTTGTGGTCTGCGAATGCCTTTCATGCATCGCAGAACACTTTTTTGCACTCGCAAACGGCCGAATTTTGCGATTCGCACTGTTTGCGAGTGCAAAACATTTTCATACATCTGGCCCCTAGTCTGTTAATATTATTTAATTTCTAAGCAGTCACGGACCCCCTGAGGAGGCTTTGCATACCCCCGGGGGTCCCTGGACAATGGGTTGGAAACCACTGTTCTAACAGCTTTATAGCCTGCCATAGCTGGGCTATACCAGCCATTAAAGTCCTGCTCCCTTGTTAAAGGCCCTCACCTTTGGCACTGGCCTTTAACACTGGAGCAGGCCTTTCATGGGAGGTATAGCCTGCTATGGCAGGCTATAAAGCTATGTTGGTATAGTTTGACTTTTTATGCTATCTACCTATCTATCTACCTAAACAAAACACATAGCCCGAACACAACACAAAGAGACACATACAGACACACAACTAATGTCAGCCAGGAATAACTCCATACTAGGGAAAGAAATGCATGACAAAGATGTAACCAGGAAACCAACAACTGGTTGGTTCAAGTAATTTTTATAAGGCAAAATATTAGAAAAAACTAAGGTCATAGGATAGTCCTCAATTCAGACATTCTATATGCACACAGTGCACAGATGTGTGCCTTGAACTTGACTCCTGACTGCCATGTAACCTCCACAGGAAGGGGCATTTATTCCTGCAGGCATCTCAGGGTTTATCTGGTGGGGGATAGAGGTGGTGTTTGGGTTGAGGTCTTAGAAGGGGGTCTTTGTGATCTGTCTTGGGGGGCTTGGGCTTGGACTTGGGACTATGGGAGGGTTGGGATTGTGGTGGAGGGGTAGGCTTCTTAGCAGGTGAAGAGTCATGAGAACCTGCAGGGGGGGGCTGTGGAGGACTTGGAGGTGGAACAGCCAGACTTTGGGAGAGACACATCATGTTTAGGGGTACAACGGGTTGGGAGAGAAGTAGGGTAAAGAGCAAACTCCAAAAGGAAAAGTTTCTTAGATACACAGCGATGGTAATAGCAAAAAGATTTGGGTGTGGAGGGAGAGGGAGGTGTTGTAAGAGGTGTCGATGTGGATGTCTTGAATGCATGTGTGTGTGGTGTCCTGGTGGATAGTGGGTGTGTATTGGGTGGGCGAGTGAGGGTGTTTGTATGTCCTGGGAAGAGGGAGGGTGGAGGTGCTGGGAGATGCCATGGTGGGTGGGTGAGTGTCTGTTGGGGTTGTGACTGCAGGTATGGTGGCTATGGTGCACGTAGGCATGTCTGTGGTTGTGGTGTCTGCGGGTGTGGTGACTGGGGTGGATGTCTCAAGGTCTGCTGTGATGCTGTCTGTGGGCAAGATAGGTATAGTGGCTGGATCTGTGAATGCTGGTTTGGTGTATACAGGTGTGTCAGGTGTGCTGTCTGTGATGCTGGGGCTGGTGGGGGTGTCAGGGCAGGTTGTGACTGTTACTGTATATGCAGGTGTATGTTACTTTTGTGCAAGCTGGTAGTGTATCTTGTCATGCTTGTGTTTGTCAGAGCTACCCTTGGATGTTGAGGTGGATGCATGCTTGTCTGTCTGTGAGCTTTGGCTGGGTTGGGGAAGAGGGTTTTGGGATTGTGGAGAGGAAGGTGGAGGGGGGCAGTAGACAAAGGGTGACTGGCTACCATCAGTATGGAGGCCAGAGCCTGAACGGATCTCTGTAGGCCAGCCAGTGTAGCGTGAATGCCTTCCAGGAGTCCATTACTCTGTGGGATCTGAGTTGCCAGTCCCTGGATGGCATTGAAAATGGTTGACTGGCCCACAGAGATGGAGCTCAGGAGGTCAATAGCCTCCTCACTGAGGGAAGCAGGGCTGAAGGGGCGGGGGCAGAGGTACCTGTAGCAAAGGAGACGCCCACCCTCTTGAGTGAGTGGGCGCAGCCAATTGGGTGGGAAGCTACAGGGAGCGCCATGGTACTAAGGGGGGTGGTCGACAGAGATGGTGCTGTGGTGATCACAGATGGGTCCGCCACCACCAGAAAGTGTCCACTGGAGGAGGATTCCAAAGATGAAGATGTGGATCCTGTCTCCCCTGTGGCACTACCCTTGCTCTCTTGGCCACTGGTGTCCCTTGGTGTCAATGGTATCAGCACTCTGGGTCCCATGGCCAACAGCTTCCCCACTCGACTGTGCCCCGCCTCCTTCACCTGCCGATGCTGATGCAGGGAAACAGAGAGAGAGAGAGGGTCATCACATTTTTAACATACACATACATTTCACAATACACAACATTAACAACACATCTATGTATAAAACAGCCCCAGTTAGAAAACATTTAGAGCCTATATCATGTCACAACTACTTACTTTCAACAATCCAATATGACAACAGTATCACCACAGCATAAGTTAACCATCTGATCACTACATCACCATCCAATCAAATCAGCTGTAACACATAATATTCATGCTCAAGATGAATTGGCTACATCAGTGGTTCCCAAGCTGTTGTCAGGGGACCCCTGGGGGTCTGCAAAGCCTCCTCAGGGGGTCCGCGACAGCTTAGACAATTAAATATTATTAACAGATTAGGTCCCCAGCTTTAAGTAAAGACTCAGTTGGGGGTCCTCGGATTCCAATAAGGATTCAGTGGTGGTCCCTGGGCTCCAATAATGATAAAGTTGGGGTCCACAGAAGTCAAAAGGTTGGGAACCTCTGGGCTACAACAAACGGCTCCTCCTAAACTGATCACTACTGTGTATCAACAAATCACTCTTAAAAAATGCTATTAATTGACAATAAAATATCATGCTGTACCCTAATCCACAGTTGCTTAGTCAATCACCAATAGTCATGTCACATGAAAGTAAACTCATCCCACTTCTAATACTACACAGCATGTAGCTTTGCAATCAGATACCCAACATGTGTCACTGTCCATATCATTTACAATGTCTAAAATCTCAGATGAAATCACTACAAGTGGCATACCCAACTTGTGAGACTCATACTATAACATAACATGCCATACAAACATCTACCAAAAGTTACTTAAATAGGGTTATAAAGAGTTTGGCAAAACATTAATGTTACTCATTGGCACATAAACAAAAATTACATGCCCAGCAATAGGGGCCTACTTAGTGCACAGGATACACCGATAGATAACCACAGGGAGTCTAGCAACACCTTCAATATAATGGACACATATCATATGCATCAAATTCACATACTATTCCACTATTCATGCTAAGTATCAACTTCAACATGAATACATCAAAATACCTTCATCATTAACAAATGTCCAGATATGTGTAACCTAACACCTCAGGACTGAAGTAACACTGAAATAATCTACTACTAATGTAACCATTATTGACACATACACCTAGAGTGCAGCAAATTGACTGACAACATATCCCATTGCATCCAACTTGTGTTTGTCAAATGAAACCCCAGCTACACGATTAAGTGAGGCAGAAATGAGCTGATCAATTACAAAGTTTTGTCTCAACTGTCTCGGTATAGCAAAGGTAAGTCTAGCAAGGTAGAGGCCTCAACATAACAATAGGCACAAAGTAACAATTGACACATGATTTAGGAACAAAACAGTATATGTTGCACTCATATAGGTATGGTACAGCCCCATGTAGCATGGACAAAATACATGGCCTAATGCAGAGGTCTTCAAACTTTTGGATGCCAGGACCCCCTTGTCAAAGTTTTCAGGTGTGAGGACCCCTTCCTGTCAAAAGTTTTTCTAGAACTTGATACTCCTCATCAGCGACAAGTATGAACGCCCCCAATATCCATGGCAAATCATTTTTATGGTAAGGGAATATTAGTAGACAGTATTTAGCAAATCAAAGGTTTGTGGGTGACTGTGGTTTGGAGTCAGAGACTTACTACACAGTTCAAACAAAAAGTCTACCAAAAGAAGTGCCCAAAAATATGCAATGGTACTTTATTTTTCTCAATCAAAACATAATTTTAAAAAACTTATTTGGATGATAACACATTTCTGAACTAGTGTGATGGGTTTACCTGTTTTTCTCCAGAGAGACGGTCAATTTGTGGATGTATTCTTGCTACTGCCATCCTCAGGTTGTGCTCCACCTCTAGTCTTGAACTGTACTTCGTCTTTAATACTGCCAATGATGAGAAGCCAATCTCACATAAATATGATGAACTAAAAGGCAGAAGAATCTTGACTGCAATTTTTGACAAACCTGAATGTTCTTCAGACATTGCCAGCCAAAATTCTCCCAATGAGATTTTGTTGAACTGCATCTGGAGAATACGGTCACTCTGGACCTCAATTGGGTCTTCCTGAAGGTGCACTGGAAGACGAGTACCTGCACCCACTAGGAAAGGTTGAAAGACCCAGTCATTGACATGATCAGTTTCCTCAGGAAAGTACTTTTCTAAACTGTCCCTGAGAGAAGTCAAGTGATTTATTATGACCTCAGCAGCACTTTCAAGTTCATATCCTGTGTCCTCAAGAGCTTCTGCTAAACAGGGGAATGCCTCAAGCAAGCCATCTTGAATTAGTCTTCTCCACAACTCCAGTTTCTTCTTGAAGGCAGATGTTTTTTTGTACATGGTGAAAGACGTACTTTTAGCTCCTTGCAAAGACAAATTCAAGGAATTTAATTTATCAAAGATGTCTGCAAGGTATGCTAAAAGCACAAGCCAACGGGGATTACATAGCTGTTCTGCTTTGTAGGGGTCCACATCCAGAAGGAACTGTCGTACTTCGTTTCTTAATTCAAAAATACGATTCAGAACCTTCCCTCTGGATAACCATCGGACTTCTGTATGGAAAAGCAAACCATAATGTTCAGCTCCCATTTCGGCACATACAATTGCAAACAGACAAGCTCTAGTTGGGTGTGCCTTTATGAAATTAACAATTTTCACAGCAGAATTCAACACTTCCCCAAGTTCTCTATCCATGTTTCGGACTGCAAGGGCTTCCCGGTGTATCATACAGTGGGTCCATAGAATATGAGGAGCCACTTTCAACACTTTAGCTTTTAGGCCTGCCCTAGCCCCACACATGGAAGGAGCACCATCGGTACAGATCCCAACACAGCTCTCCCAATTTAAGTCATTGGAGCACAGGAAGTCATTGAGAATATCAAACAGGGCTGCTGATGTTGCATGTCCCTTGATTGGTTTACAGAATAAAAAATCTTCCAATATTAGAGTTTTGTAGCAGTATCGGACATAAGCAATTAAATGAGCTTCCTTGGATAAGTCAGTTGCTTCATCCAATTGCAAAGCAAACAAACTGGATTTCAAGCGTGCTATGAGTTGTCTGTGGATGTCCTCTGACATGTCAGAGATGCGACGGCAAACTGTTGTGTCTGAGATGGGTACCATTTTAAACTTCTCCGCTGCTTTTTCACCAAGCATTGTCCTGGCCATGTCAAGAATTGCTGGAAGAATCACTTTTTCCCCATCTGTAAAAGGCTTTTTGTTTTTGGCAATGTGGTATGCCACTTGGTAAGATGCTTTCAAGGCATTTGTTGGCGTGGAGACCAGATTTTTCACAGTGTCTTTTTGGTGGATGATGTCTTCCAGCTTTCTGGCAAAAAAATCTGTATTTTTTCCTACCAGTAACCCATGTGTAGTTTCCAAGTGATGCTTTAATTTGTTTGGTTTCAGACTTTCGTTAGCCAAGGTCATGCCACAAACCACAAACTGTGGCTTGATTTCGCCATTTATGGTGATGCAGGTGAATCCAAAATTCAGGTAGGAGGTATCATATGACCTAATTTTTCCAGGTCTTTTCTCACCGTCTGTTTCAGCCTTTCGTTTGAATGCCCTACCATCTTTTTGCAGCAGGAAACGATCCATGGCAAATGTATGTTTGACCTACGGTACAAAATTCCACAGTTCAATATTACTGAATAGCTCAGACTTGCTGCTACATGCGGAATAGCTGTCTTTTTAAAAAAAACTCTTTGCAGTTCTCAGAATGTCTCAAAAAATCTTCTTATTTTTTTTAAAAACACAAATAACACAGTCAGTTCCTTCCACGTGATTAAAACAGAAATTGCAGCAGCTGCATGTTGAAGAGGAGGGCTTTGGGCACCGAAACGTTTTTATTTACAAATTAAGCACTGCATAAGCAGGTTATCTGGAGCAGAGATGGATGGGTAGCTGCATGCAGGTGATGTCCAGGGGCAAGAGGTCTAGATTTTGAATGTAAAGAGCCAAACCAAAAGAAAACTACCAATCTATGCTGGTACTCTGTGTCCTCCATAGGCAGGGCACTGGAATTAGGCAATTTTGTTTTTCTACTTTTCCACATAATTAAGAATTTTACACATTTGCAAGACAAATAATTATCTGCTGCATAACCTGCAAATGTTAACAAAAAATGCTTCCTCTTGCCCCTGGACAAGCTGTTCAAAAGTTACTAAAAAATACAGCCAGAGTCTTGCCTTGCAGTGAACCCATTACTCCAGACGGTTTACTACATGTGCGTACGGATGTTTTCACATTATACATCATAATATGGCACCAAACAATGCAAGGGTCTGCACCTAGTGACCTAAAAAACCATCACCTATGAACTCTGAACAAAAAAAATAGCACATTCAATAAAGAAGAATGCAGTTGTCAGCATCAGTACACATAAAGCAGCAAATATCAATGCAACAACCAACACATAACAAAATATCAACCAGCACCTAACACCCTGGTATTCACAATCCGTAACCAAAACCCAACACCTGCACATAACAACCCAAAGTTTTGCTCCTATCTAAAGGCCAGCATCCTACAATCCTAAAAATAGCAAATATACCTTGCCACAAACATCCAAAGAACCAGCAATCTGCTACTGTTTTTTTTTTTCCTGATTGAAAATATACTGCCCACAAATTGAGAAGCAGCACACATCAGATCGAGCCTAGGCCCATATTTATACTTTTTTAGCGCCACATTTACATCATTTTTTTACGCAAAAGCAGCGCAAACTTACAAAATACAATTGTATTTTGTAAGTTTGCGCTGATTTTGCGTCAAAAAACGACGCAAATGCGGCTCTAAAAAAGTATAAATATGGGCCCTAATCTTTTTATTAAAGGGAAATACATTACTAATATTTACATTGCTATGAAAGTGCCATCCATACAAATGAACTGATTAATACTGTTTGTAAATACCGGTCTCTGTAAAGTTTTTAAAAGTGTGTCCATGCTGAAAGAATCGAAGGAGGGCTTTCACACCTCCCCTGCTTCGAATTATGAAATCTCATAGAATAATGCCGATTTGGTTTTCAGCAGATCGTGAAGGAGAGATGTGCTACTTACCAGTTCTGCAGGGATGAAGTCCAGGAAAGGCAGCAGGACGGAGTGCAAGGCAGCGGGGAAAAAAAATGTCTCCTCTACAAAGCATTGCACAGCTTCGTATTTATGGCCCCAGTTGCCGGCATTTCCTTGTTTTCATTCTGCATTCTCTCTGATTGGAGGACAGTTGTCAATGACGTTTCATTATTTTCCAACATCCTCCAATCAGAGAGAATGCAGAATGAAAGGCCACTCTCTGGAATCCAAAACGAAGAGAAAATGTTTTGGATTACAGTTCAAGGCAGTTCCAGGCAGCAGAAGTGCGGCATGCGCGACCCCCTTTGATTGACTTCACGACCCCCATGGGGGTCGCGACCCACACTTTGAAGACCACTGGCCTAATGGATCAGCAGGCTAGCCACTTACCTTCTCAACACCATATACATGGTACAAATTGTTTGTAAACATAGGTAAATGATATACCTAGTATTGTTAATGCTTTATTACCACCATGCTTTTCACGATGTAGGATGTCCACCCTGATCAACCATCACAATTGACCAATGTATAGTTCAGACATAACAATGGGAACACCTCCTTATACTTCACACGGAGTGTAGTAAGTATGCCATGTGACAATCCTCTTTGGGATGACAGGCTCACATGAAGTTCCCAATGATATCGGGACACAGGACAACTTGGTCCTGTTACTCATCAATCAGACCCTATGCTGTACATAGATTTAGATCCAATGAAATAGGACTGGTCAGAGACCAAAGGGCTGGACAACTTACCAATTGGGTATATGGACTGTAGAACAGTAGGTGGGAGGGATGACACTGCAGGTTACACATATGTATAGCAGTGTAGAAGTACACATATGACACTGTCACATGCGCATCACCACATGCTGTCATACTATATGGGTGACATTGGTGAGTAATATGTTCCCATACACAATACTGAATACATATCTGTGTGTCAAATTTGGCAACAGTAGTACTATATCTTCCTAGGTAACCCTTTACCTGTACCACTTACCACATTGTCACAGCTGAGCTACTCAGACATCATATACCTAACTGGTATAGGCATTAACATGTGTTAAGTCAGTACTTACCCACTTGTGGGTGTTGTTCTTCCCTCAAACGTCCGTCCACCTCAGGGCAGGCCATCGCCAAAATGTGGGCCATTAGGGGGGTCAGGGTCCGATGGGCACCCCTACCTCATTGAGAGGACACCCCCAAATAGGCCTCTGTGGTCTTCCAGGACCATTGTCTCAGGTCCTGCCACCACGTCCTACAGTGAGTGCTCCGCCGGCTGTGGAACCTTAGATTCCCTTTTTTTTATGGGGTTTGACCTCCATAGATGACACAGACAAAAGCACAAAGTCAGGTCCACATGCACTATACCAACACAAGTGGAGAGAACAGCTAAGTGACAGCAAGTAGGGAAACATTACCATCCTCTCAGTTCACACTCATGCACAATTCATCATCTGCATGCTTCAACACCTATACAACTTCACATTTCAGGTTCACCATCATACACCCCAATTTACACATATTGATATACCATTGGACTCACCTGCTCCTCTGGTGCACCTGCAGGACGTGATATGATGGCTCCTAGAGGTAGTACACAGCAGCTCAGGTAGTGAAGGTCTTGCTGGCAGCAGTATCAGGAATCAAGTGAGCAATACTGCAGAAGATGGTGGTCACGTCCATCACATACAGTACCGTCAGCGTTGCCGGATATCGCCATTGACCCAAGTCCCCCATAGGCAGCAATGTGATCCAATGGCAATTTACACTGCAGTTGTGACCGCCTACCGACATAATGACATCTACCTGTTGAGTTAGGTCACTTCCAAATGTCCAGTACAGTAGGTCAGGCAGCTACCATTTTGAGCACATTTCATGTATGGAAAAGCTTTTGCATCTGCGTCATTGACAAATCCCTCTATTGTTCTAATTATCAGGAAATACTACCTTCAGATTTATTGGTCTATTTGTGCATGTGAGTAGCTAAAGCAGTGTAACAGATGCATATGTGCTGATATAAATATACACTAAATCTCTGCATACTATGTACATTGATAATGTAGATAATATACTAAAAATGTGTTTCACATATAAAGTTGGTTGGACTAACAAACACAGCCAGTCACAGATTGATATGTATGTATATTACATTAGTTAATTGGGAGAATGGGCACCAAGAGTAGTGTCATAGGATACATAGCAATTTGTGATCCTGTAAATGTCAGATGTTGTAACAAACCTCAATTGCAGATATGTGTGAGTTGTATATGTACATGTTCATTATGTGTGCATTATTCATGTGACATAGAAATGTCATATGTCTCCACATAGTTATCCTGGCTTGAGGAAGGGAAGACAATTTTCAGTGTACTGCCCACTAGGAGACCTGCAGACCATGGAAAAGAGACATAGGGGGTCATTCTGACCCCCGCGGGCGGCGGTCCCGCCCGCCTGGAGGGAGCCGCCATATGGCCGCTCCGCGGTCGAAAGACCGCGGAGGCCATTCTGGCTTTCCCGCTGGGCTGGCGGGCGACCGCCAGAAGGCCGCCCGCCAGCCCAGCGGGAAACCCCTCCCCACGAGGAAGCCGGCTCCGAATGGAGCCGGCGGAGTGGGTATGTGCGACGGGTGCAGTGGCACCCGTCACGTATTTCAGTGTCTGCAAAGCAGACACTGAAATACAAAGTGGGGCCCTCTTACGGGGGCCCCACAACACCCCATACCGCCATTCTGTTCCTGGCGTGCGACCCACCAGGAACAGAATGGCGGTATGGGGTGTCAGAATCCCCATGGCGGCGCAGCAAGCTGCGCCGACATGGAGGATTCTGCAGGACAGTGGAAAACCGGCGGGAGACCGCCGGTTTTCCTGTTCTGACCGCGGCTGAACCGCCGCGGTCAGAATGTCCTGAGGAGCACCGCCAGCCTGTTGGCGGTGCTCCCGCATCCCCGGCCCCAGCGGTCCTTGACCGCCGGGGTCGGAATGACCCCCATACTGTCAAGACATATCGACTGAATAGGCATATAATCATGGATCTTTGTGATCAGTTGGAGCCTGATCTGATGCCTGCCATTCGCAATCCCTATAATATTCCTCCCATCATTTAAGTGAAGTCAGTGCTACACTTCCTGGCCACAGAGTCCTTTCAGAATATAGTGGTCCTAACTGCAGGGATGCCTCAGCCCATGTTCCATCTGGTTTTGAAGGATGTACTGTCAGCATTGTTGAAACACCTGGACAGCTACATCAGGTTTCCCCAACGTACAGATTTGGCCTATGTGAAGGCAGAGTTTTATGCAGTTATACATATGGTGGAGCAGACTTTTGGGCTCCTGAAGGCAATATTTTGTTGCCTGGACAGATCAAGAGGAGCCATCCTCTACTCACCCAACAAGGTATGTCAACTGATTGTTGCCTGCTGCATGCTCCACAATATTGCCCTGAGAGATCAGATACCATTCCTACCAGATTAGGGGGAGCCAGCAGTACCTGTGGATGGAAATGCATATTTGCCAAGTGATGATGAGCCAGATGAAGATGTAGCAGGAGACTCCAGGGCAGATCTCATCAATCAGTACTTCAACTGACTCGAGGTATCTAATGTATTCCTGATGCAGTAATTTAATTTAGGAACCTAAGGTTGTTAGGTAGCATGTCATCTCCTTTTTGCCATCAGCTATGAGGTATAAGGTAGCTGAAATGCCTATGAGTGAGTTGTGCATGCAGACTGTAATTTGGTATTGTGGACAAAAAACATGCAAAGTCACTCTTGAGATCATGACTTGTCTGCATTAAGGATTTTTTTCTGCTATTATCTATCTCTCATCTATGTCAGTCACAAAGTTGCTGAGTTCCAGTTTGGCTCATCATAGTTGGCAAGTCACAGACAGTGTCAAAAGCAGATTGGAATTGCAGGCACACATGATAAGTGTATATGACTGAAACCAGGTAATGATTGAAATGAGTATGTGGAGTGTAAGTAACTAGGCAATACTGTCAAGACACTGGGGTGGAATTGGGTTTACCCATCAAGATAATCTGTAGGATACTGGCGGTGGTCAAATGGTGCAATTGGTGTGTCCATATGTGTCTGGCACATGTAAAATTGTAGAACCACGGCCTCTATCATCACAATGGTTTTTTCTGTATGTAACCTTCCCGGGACATAGCTGTCAGTGTGTTCCTGCTTTGCAGACTAATGTACATGTCTCTGTGGACTAACATAGGTGAGTGGCAAGCCTACAGGTATGTGACCAATGAAAATGAAATATCTCTGGATGAGGACATTAGTACTGATATCTGTCTGTAACATGATGCATGTATATTAGGAAGTATAAATTATGGTTAGTTGATAAGGCTTTACCAGGTGATACAAAGGGCCAATCGGATGCCTTCTGGCTCGTATGAAGATTGAAATGCCCCTAACGTCTGTATCCTGTGGATTAACAGTGTCTGACACCTTGGCAAACATCCTGACGTTACTATCAGGAATACTCTATGTACTGTTTGCATGTCTACCAGAAAATGTGTGTAGATGTAGTGTACAGCAGGTTCTTAGTCTGTCCATGTTTGAATCCTAATGTAATGAGTCTTGTGCTGAAAGAGTCCACATGTGATGTCCATAACATAGGTTGTACAATACAGAGAGGCATATTCAAAGCAGAGCTGCCATGCATCACAGTTGTACATGGTTGATAAATGACACATTCACAGGACCTCAGTTAAAGTGTGATTTGTTGTGAACAATAAAACAATATGTGTGACTAGTAACTTACAAAAAACACAATGTAAACAGTGAAAGGTTCAGTCATGGTGGCTAGAATCTGGAGGGTAGCTGCTACACCATTAGGATACACAGGTCCAGTGTCCTTCTACCATAGAAAATGGAGTTTGTTTAAGAACAGTTAACAGCGTGTATCTGTGGCACACAAGGGGAAAAAGTCAGAAAAGGTTCACCTCCTAGCAGTGGGTTTGCTCTTGGCATCTGCCCATCCTGGATGTCTGGGTGAACATCCACGTTTTTAGGGGGTTTCTCTGCTACAGAGGGTGGGGTATCTGAGGCATGACCTTCCCCTGGCAGGGCCTCACTTCTACTAGCAGCTGCAGATGTTTAAGGTCCTGTAGGCTCATTGCTAGTGGAAGAGGCCTGATGTCATGCTGCAGCCCTGCTCAGGGTAGTGTTGATGTCCCTCAGCACCCAAGGAATGGAAGCCAGGCAGGCTACCACTGCTGCATGACTTCCTTGCGGTGGTCCCTCTGTAGCTGTTGGATATCCCCCTTCATGTTGATTATTCATTCAGCCTGAAAATGCTTTCCCATAGAGAAATGGAGTCCTATGAGGCATGTGGCAAACTTAGTTTAGAAAGTTTGTTCTCCAAATCAAAAGAAATTGTCTGGGTTAGTCTTGGACTACCTAGTACAAGAAACAGGGTACAAAAATATTTCCCTGAAATTCAGTACCTGGCAGAGATTGATCCAGGAAGGACAGACTTTATAAAATCAAATATGTTGGATACATACTATCCAAGAAGAAGTACCTATCTAGAAGACAAATGACTTTATGAAATTCTTCAAAACTACAGATAAAGAAGTAATGTAATTGAAAAAATAGAAGGAAAATGTGCAGTACGTGGATGTGATGCATGTTGATGCAGACATGAAAAATAAAATGTAATTAACCATTGAAAACTGAGCTGTCAAACTCCTGAGAAAAGAAAATGTTCCTATTTAGCACTTCTTTAGCTGTTCAAACCATGGCATACTGAACTGGAATTACTTTGAGATTATGAATGTTATGAGGAATCTTTTAATGCTGTAAATGATTATATTCAGTGTCCTTTGTTCAAAAACTACTTACAAATGGAAAATGAAGAGATACAACAAGAAGCAATGATTGCTGCTGAGATAGTTCTCAAAGAAGCTAGAGTTCACCACCTTCAAGTCAGGGTTCTCTTGGAAAACCCATTATTAGAAATAATGCTGCAATAGCTGTGAATGAAGTGGAAAGAGCCATGCAACAAGCTAGACTGGGATTAGTAGATCTAGATCAGTTAATTGGACAACTAAATCATGAGCAGAAAGACATTTACATTGAAGTGAAAGAAAAAATAAAACATGGATTACAACATGAGAAAAAGGAATGCAATTATCCATCATGAAAGCCAATACTATTAAATAATAGTGATCAGGCTGATACTGAAAAAAGTGTTTTAATTAATTTTAAATTTACATACTTACAGAAAACACGTTCAAACGTATTGTGTAGTAACAGCACTTACTAGATTAGCTGCACACAATTTCAAGGGAATAAGATTACATAGTCTACTTATGCTACCAGTTGAACATGACAATAAACTAGAATACATGAAGTTATCTGGTGAAGCTTGTAGTGAGATGGCAAGAGGTTTGAAGAAGATGAAACATTTGATTATTGATGAGGTAAGCATGGTTTCAAATCTAATGCTTGCCTTTGTTCACCTGCAAATACAAGAGATTTAAAAAGGTGAATACAACGTCTTGTTTAGGGAAAACATTTGATTGTTTTGGAGAACTACTACAACTAACTCCTGTAAAAGGACAGCCAGTTTTTAAAACTATTTCACATGGTGACACTCGAAACTCACTAGGAAGTATTGGCAATGTCAACATTTGGCAATATTTTTAATACAAGGAACTTGTGCAAAATATGTGTCAAACCTCTGACATGGGGTATGGAAATATCCTGAAGGTCATCTGAGTGTGAATTCTGACACAGGAGGGAAAATTAATGTTGGAAAGTTGACTTATTAAGAAACTGTTTACCCCTAACAAGACAGATGCAGAGCTAATATAGAACTTTTGTAAAGAGGAAAAGCATGTAGTTTCTTTGATGCCTACACTTGAAGTGTGTCCTGCCTTTAATGGAGAATTACTAAAACTAGAGAATGAAAACATTTTGGAGATTACTGTGGTTGACAAAATGGAACACCAATGAGTAACTATACAACATAGTGAAAAATTACAAGAAAAGTTGAACTTTGAAGAAATCCGTTTCCAGAACTGCTGGACTAGAAAAGTCTTTACGTCTCTGCAAGAAATGTAGAGTAATTTTAAGATGTAATTTAAATGTTGAAGAAGGATTGGTAAATGGAGCAATCAGTAAAATTGATGATTTTGCTGATTTTCCTATCTGTGATTAGATTAGTTTCTTAGCTGTAAAGTTTGATCAGGTGGATGTCATAAAGCAAATTGCAAGATGCGTTGTACACTTTTTGCTTGTGAAAGATTTGTATGTAGGCTGAAAAGAGTTTCCAGTTTGCCTTGCGTATGCTGTAATAATCCACAAGTGTCAAGGCTTAAGTGTTTATGCAGCATTTACTAATATCGGAAGCACAGTTTTCAAAGATGTTATATCTTATGTGACATTGTCACAAGTTCGAACATTAGGTGGTTTGTTTCTAATTCATTTTGATGAGAAGAAGGTAAGTGCAAATGTAAATTGCGTGAGAAACTTCAACACGTAAGAAGTAAATATGCCCATGATTTAAGACAGTACCCTGTTTGTGAAAACCAGATACTATGTCCTAAGTGGAAATTGACAAAAAAGTAAAAAAAAACATTATAGATAAGACAGAAAGCAAAGCAAAAGTGGAAGGTGGAAACAAAAGAAAACTGGAAAAGGAGGCATATATTGTTAGTAGTGGTGTTAACTGCTATGCTAATGTTATTCTCAATGTTCTCTTCCATTTACCACATTTAGTAAATGCAATCCAGGAAACACCATGGAATACATTGTGTATAGCACATTTTAATTGCCTTCAGCAGTTACTTTAAAACAGAAGTGTAATACATTCTGCTCCAGGAATTCACAAACAAATAGATAAATATAGTGGAGCAAAATGCACAGCAATTTATTATGGTGATCCTTAGAATTTCAGAAAAAGAAAATTTAAATAATAATAATATTTTTTAAATTAGTTATATATAGAATTATGAATGTGAAGATTGTTCTTTCCCACTTACAACTGAAATCCAATCTGATCGATTTCTCTATTTAACTCTGCCGGATTCCAAAAGTGTGTCTATTGATAAAAGAGTGACCAAAACTTGGCGTGTCCAACCTGTAAATCAAATATATTCTTTAGTTTAGTTATATAGAGGAGTGGAAAATGCATAATAGCTATGTTTAACAATGCAGAGCTGATGGAACAAAATTGGACACCAAGGCCCATATTTATACTTTTTTACGCTAAACTGCGCTAACGCAGTTTAGCGTCAAAAAGTTTTGCGCCGGCTAACGCCATTCTGAAGCGCCATGCGGGCGCCGTATTTATTGAATGGCGTTAGCCGGCGCAAGCAGACCGGCGCTGCCTGGTGTGCGCGAGAAAAACCACGTACACCAGGCAGCGCCGGCGTAGGGGGAAAATGGCGCATGGGCGTCTTAAAATGGGGCAAGTCAGGTTACGTCGAAAAAATCATCGTAACCCGACTTGCGCCATTTATTTTCGACGCCCATCCCCCATCAACATGACTCCTATCATTGTAAAGATAGGAGTCATGCCCCCTTGCCCAATGGCCATGCCCAGGGGACTTCTGTCCCCTGGGCATGGTCATTGGGCATAGTGGCATGTAGGGGGGCACAAATCAGGCCCCCCTATGCCACAAAAAAAAAAAAAAAATACTTACCTGAACTTACCTTAATGTCCATGGGATGGGTCCCTCCGTCCTTGGGTGTCCTCCTGGGGTGGGCAAGGGTGGCAGGGGGGGTCCCTGGGGGCAGGGGAGGGCACTCTGGGCTCATTTTGAGCCCACTTGTCCCTTAACGCCATCCCTGACCCAGGCGTTAAAAAGCGGCGCAAAAGCGCCGTTTTTGGCCACGCCCACTCCCGGGCGTCATTTTTGCCCGGGAGTATAAATACCACGTAAAGGCCTGGGAGTCATTTTTTAAGACGGGAACGCCTCCCTTGCATATCATTAACGCAAGGAAGGGGTTCACGCTAAAAAATGACGCACACTCCGGGCACTTTGGCGCCCGAAGCGTCTAACGCCAGAGTATAAATATGGCGTTAGTTGGCGTTAGTTTAGTGTCGAATTTGCGTCGAAAAAAACGACGCAAATTCGGCGCAACCAGAGTATAAATACGGCCCCAAGACTACAAATTTACAGCTGGACAAATTTCTATTTCTGGGAGAACATACTGTACTTTGGCTATCATCTTCCATAAAGGCCTTAATATTATATCTGGATATGATACTTTATATTTAAATCCGCAAACAGGATGGACAGAATGCAATGATAGCAGTTTCCAATTCAAGCAAAAACTACCTTTCAAGCTTCTTAATTTGTATTTATTATTTCTTCAACCAAGGTTTTAAGGTGGATGTTAGAAATGGGGTCTTTGTTTGGCAGTCAGGTTACCCCTTGTCCAAGCAAGGACCCTCACTCTAGTCAGGGCAAAGTAGAAACACACCTGGTTAACTCCTGCTCACCCCCTTGGTAGCTTGGCATGAGCAGAAAGGCATAACCCAGAAGCAATGTGTAAAGAATTTGTACCAACACACGCAGTAATACAGTGAAACACTACAAAATGGACACCACACAGGATTAGAAATTTTTTATCTAAGTAAACAAGACAAAATATATAAAAATCTGCAATACAAACTTATAAATATGATTTTAGCATTAAAAAAACAAAAATAGTGCCTAGCAGGACCATTGCTGCAGTTTGATGTTAAGCACTGCCGTGACTAAGTCGTTTCTCACAATGCAACGCCACTGGTGCCATTTACGGAGTCAGACAAACTCCGAGGTACAGTACTTTAGCAAAAGGGTAAAAAACAGCCTGTTGCACAGAGTCAGGAGGAGAGGCATCATTGGATCTGAGGTGGTGGCGGTTCCAATGCTGTGGGGTGAAGGAGCGGAGGCGTTGGTTCCTTGCTGCAGAGCAGTGGAGGTGAAGCAGCGTTGGTTGCGAGGAATTATTCCCTGGCACCTTCAGCAAAGTTGAAGACCGGCAAAGTCACAATGCTGCGGGGCAACCTCACGGGGTCACGGTCATATCACAGGATCACAGGCGCAGCAACAGAGTCGGGTGTCAAGAACGTCAGTGCGACGACACTCCAATCTTACGAGATTTTGGGACGTCAGCGGCATAAGTGACACGGGGCCTGTGATGCTGGTGGGGTCATCATGCTTCTGTGAAGTCCACGGCTTTAGTTACAGGCGGCGTCATGGGATCTGTGCAACGGCATCCTTGCAAAGTTGCATTGTGTTGTCTGGGAACGTTTCACAGGATTTAACCAGAAATTCACTCTTAGGGGCCCAGGATCTGGAATGGCACCCTCTGACAAGCTAGAATTCACAGCATGCAGACTCAGAGACTGGGTGGTGAAGACTTTGATGTTCCTGAGGCTTCAGAAACAGGAGGAAAGCACAGTCCAATCCCTTGGATATTCTTCTCAAGCAGGAATATACCACAAAGTCCAGTCTAACCCTTTCACAAGCAGAAGCAGGAACTGCAGGATAGCCTAACAAAGCACAGTTACAGGCAGCACTTCTCTTCAGCTCTTCAACTTCTCTCTTTGGCAGAGGTTCCAATCTAAAGTCTAGGATTTTGGATCCAATATGATATGCAAGCTACACCCCAGCTTCCTTTGTTTCACTGTCTAGAAGAGATCCTCTGTCCAGAAGAGATTCACAAACAGTCCAACTGTCAGTCTGACCCAGACAGAGAATCCACAAACAGGCAGAGTCAAAGAATGGTTTAAGCAAGAAAATGCCTACTTTCTGAATGTGACATTTTCAAACTAACAATCTAAATCCATAAGATGTATTTTTAAATTGTGCATTCAAAGATCCCTAACTCCATGGGCCAGATGATCATCATCCCGGTTTGCATCCTAAATAGCGAATTTTAAGAAATCGCTATTTAAGAAATGCAAAATGGGATGTATGAAAATTGCGATTCGGTAATAGCAATTTTTCTTAAAAGTTGCAATCGCTATTACCGAATCGCAATTAGGGAATGGGACTCCATTCATCCCTATGGGCCTATAAGTGAGATGGTTTTGCATTACCTAATTTGCAAATTTGTGTTAGGAATTCGCAAATTAGGTAATGCAAACCCCAGGGCGCTTGATGCACCCCCAAAAAATATTTGTGGACATGTAAAGCGCACACATGCCCAAGGGCGCTACATGTCATTTTTAAACATGTAGTTGTACTGCATTTTTAAAAATTGCACATGCTTGCCACTAAACTTGAGTTTGTGGTAATTGCATTTCCTTAATGCCAAATTCGCATTTAGGAAATGCATGATACATGTGAATAGGTAATCGCAAATATGTATTTCCTATTTGCGATTTCCCTAATCGGAGTCACAATTTTAAGGAATCGCTATTTTTGCGATTCCTTAAAATTGCACTGTGAATTCCTTTCATAAATCATGAAAGGCGCTTTTGCATTAAAAAACGGTGGAATTTTGAGATTCGCACCATTTGCAAATGCAAAATCCTTTGATACATCTGGCCCCATATTTCTTTCTGCTCTCAAAAAGAAACTGAACTTTAAGAATATTTAAAGGCAGCCCCAATGTTAACCTATGAGAAAGATAGGCCTTCCAACAGTGAAAAACAAATTTGGCAGAATTTCACTGTTAGGTCATGTACACCACATCAGTACATGTCCCACCTTTAACATACACTTCACCCTGCCCATGTGGCTACCTTGGGCCTGCCTTAGGGGTACCTTACATGTATAAAAAGGGAAGGTTTGGGCCTAGCAAGTGGGTACACATGCCAGGTCGAATTGGCAGTTTAAAACTGCTCACAGAGACACTGCAGTGGCATGTCTGGGCCATGTTTAAAGGGGTATTCATTTGGGTGGCACAATCAGTGCTGCAGGCCTTCTAATAGCATTTCATTGAAATGCCTCGGGCACATCTAATGCATTTTACTAGGGACTTACAAGTAAATCAAATATGGTAATCATAAAACAGCCAATTACACATACAATTTCACATGCGGAGCACTTGCACTTTAGCACTGGTCAGCAGTGATAAAGTGCCCAGAGTCCAGCACACAGCAACAACCTGAGAAGCAAAGGCAAAAAGTTAGGGAGAGCACGGCATGGATGCCAGGTCTAACTCTGGATGAATGAGATAACATTGGATACAGTCTTCTTTTTCTGTGGGTCATTACTAATTAAGTCATCATTCGGCCTAACAAGGGAAATTTCTTCAAAAAGATGTCAAAAAATGTCCTAGGCATGGAATGATTTCAAAACGTTTTCTGGAAAAAACGGATATACAGCCTTCTCTGCACATTGATCATCACTTGTAAAGATATAGGGGGTCATTCTAACTCTGGCGGGTGGCGGAGGCCGCCCGCCAGAGTTCCCCCGACAGAACACCGCTCCGCGGTCTGAAGACCGCTGCGGTGATTCTGTGTTTCCCGCTGGGCTGGCGGGCGACCGCCAGAAGGCCGCCCGCCAGCCCAGCGAGAAACCCCTTCCCACGAGGAAGCCGAGTGGGAAGGTGCGACAGGTGCAGTTGCACCCGTCGCGAATTTCAGTGTCTGCTGAGCAGACACTGAAATTCTTTGTGGGGCCCCCAGGGGCCCCACGACACCCCTCACCGCCATCCTGTTCCTGCCGGTCGAAACCACCAGGAACAGGATGGCGGTGAGGGGGTCGGAATCCCCATGGCGCCGCAGCAAGCTGCGCCGCCATGGCGGATTCCCATGGGCAGCGGAAAGTCGGCGGTACACCGCCGACTTTCCGTTTCTGGCCGCGCCTGTACCGCCGAGGTCAGAATGCCCGGCGGAGCACCGCCAGCCTGTTGGCGGTGCTACCGCCGACCCCGGGTCGGAATGACCCCCATAATTTGACCTATCAAGGATGATGTCAAGAAAAGCAATGGAAGAATGAACTGTGCATGAATACGTTCATTCTATTTTGATGTAAAAATACCTACACAGTCCTCTGTGTACATTGATAATAACTCTTGCAAACAACAATCACCCCCTTTATAGTGAAAAAGTATAGCAGGTGAGAATAGTGGAGAAGGAAACATAACTTGTCTATGTAATGTGTATACATGTTATATAAAAGAACAAAGCTCCCTTATTTTTTTTATTAATAATAAATGTTATACTACAGATTAAAAATATTTAACACATATTAATTGTATCAAACTTTAGGTATCATTTTTTTCCTTTTCTTTTAAATGCATATCAAAGGAAATAGTTTTTAGGAGTAATGCAGGTAAGTAATTACATTGAACTTTCTTAATACATAATACATATGTATTCAAATAAAACCAGTCACACACCCTTACAGAAATGTGTGCACACATGCACTCACTTGTACAACCACTTATCCACCCACTAAATCACCCGTACAGTCAATATTATAGACATTAATTAACCTATACGGCCAGTGATATATGCAGTAACCCAGCCATATACTCTCTGATACATCCATTCACTCACCCATAGAGCCACTGATGCAATGATTTACTCTCCCATTCAGACACAAACACAACCAATCTCTCACCCACACAGTCACTCATGCACACATTAACTCACCCAGACTCACATTGAAGCACCCCCTCACTCAATTATACAGTAAATCATGCAGCCATTCTCTCACCTATACCATCACTGATGCACACATTCACTGATTCAAACAGCTGCTTCTGCACTGAGTCACTCTCACATACAGTTACTCATGCAGCCATTCACAGCTAGTGATGTATCCAATTATTCAAATACGCAGTCAGTCATGCACACATTCACTGACCTATAAAGCCACTCATACACCCATTCAGTCACACATTCAGTCACTTATGCACTAAGGCACTCACCCATGCAGTTACTCATGCAACCAGTAACTCACCCAAACAGACACTGACAGACTGAGAGACTCACCAAGACAGTCAAACATGCACCATTCAGTCACCCATACATACACTGACACATATTCACTCATCCATAAAGTCACTCATGCACCTGTTCACTCACCCACACACCTACTGATGCATCCATTTACTCAAGCATACAGTCACTCATACAGCCATTCACTCACCCTTAATGCCACTGATAAAACCATTTACTAAGCCATATAGACACTGACATATGCATTCACCGAGGTGTATAGGAACTATACATCCACTCACTCACCCATAAAACTACTTGTGCATCTATTCACTCAGCTACAGAGCTATTTATTCATGCAGAGCTACTTATTTATGCAGTCCCTCACCCACACAGTCACACATGCCATCATTCACTCACGCATACATACACTAATGCATCCAGTCACTCAACTATAGTCACTCGTGCACCAGTTCACTCACCTATATAGCCACTGTCATACCCAGTTACTGACCCATAGAGTCATTCACATGGCCAATCACTCACTCATGCAGGCACTGCACAGCCATTCACTCACCCATACAGCCATTGATACTTCCAGTTACTCAACCATACCGTCAGTCATACGACCATTCACTCATCCATGATGTCACTCATACACCCATCCCATTTACTGAGCCATACTGACACTGACACTTCCATTCACTGAGCCATACAGACACTATACACACACTCACTCACCCTTACAATCACTATTGCATCCACTTATTCAGGCACACAGCTCCTTATCCCTGAAGTCACTCACCCACACACTCACTCATGCAGTCACCAAAACATCCACTAATATAACCAGTTGCTCAACTACACTTTCACTCATGCACACATTCACTCACTCATACAGCATGCACATACCTGCTCACTCCCCCATACAGTCACTGGTATACCCAGTCACTCAAAGATACAGCCTATGACACAGTCAATCATTCACCTATTCAGCCAGCCACATAGCCAGTTACTCACCTCCACAGCCACTCATGCAACCAGACACTCATCTCTACAAGCACTCACATACCCTGACACTCACCTATAAAGCTATTAATGCAGGCAGGCATGCCCCCATACAGGCACTTATACAGCCAGTCATTTACTTCTAAAGCCACTCATGTAGCCACTCACTCATGATACAGCAACTCACACCCAGTCACTCACCTGTACAGCCATTCACACAGCTAGTTATTCAGTCAATCAGGCACTCACACACCCAGTCACTTACATCTGTAGCTACTCACATGCCCAGACACTCACCCATACAGCCACTCACGCAGCCAGAAAGTCACCCATTCAAGCACCCACACACCCATTCACTCATACAGCCACTGACACAGGCACTCACTCACCCATACAGCCACTCATGTACCCAGACACACACCCGTACAGTCACTCACACAGCCAGTCAATGAACAATTCAGCCACTCACACAGCTAGTCACTCACTCACACAGGCACTTATGCACCCAGTTACTCACCCATACAGCCACTCACGCAGGCACTCACTGTTACTGATGCAAACTCTCATTCATCCACTCAGGTACTCTAATGGGTACAAACAACAAACAAACATATAACAAATAAATATTCTTTCTTTAACCAGCATAGCGGTTCCGAGAAGAACCATTTTAGGGGGGGTTTCTAAGATTTTTATTTTTTTACAACAAATGTGGTTATTTTTATTTAAAAAAAGAAAAAAACGTGTTTTTTAACAATAAAAAAAATAGCACTTGTGTGTTTTGACTGCATTAACAATACTTTCGATTGACTGCTTTCCTATACACAAAGGGCTTGATTATGACCTTGGCGGATGAGATACTCTGTCATAAACGTGACAGATATCCCACTGCCATTTTACAATTTCCATAGGATGTAATGGAACTTGTCATACTGCGGGAGGGATATCCGTCATATTTGTGATGCAGTAATCCATCCACCAAGGTCATAATCAGGTGCGAAGTGTGTTTGCACTTTATGCAATGCTGCTTGACTGCAGCAAAGTCCAGTACCATTACATTTGAAGAAGATGGAATAGCAGATCCTGAATATTTTTGGTTGCAGTAATCCCAAAGGCGCGGTTCCTTTTGCTTTGTGCATGTGCTAAGCGAGCACAGTGCATGCTCTCAAGGTGTTTTTTCATTGATGTTCCACAAAAGTAGTTTTCATCCAAACCTTGAGAGAAGACCTTCTTGCAGAGAGTGAGGGTTACATCTTTTGCATTGACCATTTTCTCTCTTTCCAGGATTGTAAAATAGGTCAACATGATACTCTCTTTCCTCTTCTTGTAAGAGGCTCTTCTCCTTCATAGTGGCTGCTGGGCAAGTTTTCTCATGGACAGCAGCTGCCAATGTTTTGGGTTGAGAAAATCCAGAAACACCCAAAAAAATAACCAATATTGAAGCAAAACAACACAGGTGTAAACTGCCCGAAGGAAACTAAAATGCTGGTAAAACAGGTAGGGCCTTCGTGTGCAAGTAACTGAAATGTCTTCAACCAATCAAATTATTTTTTTATGAGTAACATGGTGGTCCCGACGGCAATGCACACATGCCATGTCTCAATCGCAGCACCGCAAAACAAAATAAAAACATACATTTAAACTGATATATTTATATACATACATATATGTAATTGGTTTTCTGCTAGCATAGTAATTCAATGTTCAGAATACAATAAAAACCTGCAGTTATATAGAAATTCATATTGTTATAAATAAGGTAGATCCGCGTCTACATCGCAATGCTGGAAATACGTTGGTACACGCTTCGTGTGTAAATCGTGACTCAGCAAAAAGTAACAAAACCATCTGAAAAATTACTTTTTCCAATGAATGTCTGGATGAAAACTATAGTGATCGATTAGTATCGGGAAATATGAGTACAGTTTTAGTATTATTATGAGTTAATTCGAGCCGCGGATATGAGAGTTTGTTAGTTAGATTGACTGGAGTAATGGAGGGGTGGAGGAGGAAAGAATCCAGAAGTGTTAATTGGGAGTATATGGTAATAGGATTTAGGCTTGCGATGAGTAAAGGGGGATGGAGGAGGGAAGAGTCTGTGGAAGGAGTTAGGGAGATCATAGTAGCAGGGTGAGATAAATGAGGGCGAATTTAGTAGTGTTGTTTGGGAGGTCATGTTAGTATGTGGACTAATCAGCTGTGCATGGTAAAGACACCAGTTATAGTTACCTTAGGGAATGAGTTAGAGTGACTGGAAAGAACTCTAACCATATCTGCTGAATTCTATGGTTTTGAATGAGTAAATTTAGAACCTAACTATAACGTCCCTTTAAATTTCGTTTGTTTTTCAGTGAATTTCTATGTTTTTTTTAACGTAAGTAATTTCAAATACTATAGATTATTCCAATCCCTGCTGCACAAGGCCTAAAACCATGCACTGAGGGATTTTGTCACAAGCCCCAGCCTGCAACCAGGCCTTGCATCCAAGCCCTTATAACCACCCAATCCCCCTCCATGCACGGGCTTAGGCTGTGCACAACGCAGGTTGGCCACAGGGCCTGTCTCTGTCAGTGGATCTGTGAGTAGGTGCATGAGTGTCTGAGTGGGTCTGGAAGTGGGTATGTGAGTCTGGGAGTGGGTGCATGAGTGTCTGAGAGGGAGTGTGAGTAGGCACGAGTCTGCATGAATGTATCAAGGAATTAATTAGTGTATGAATGAGTCTGTGTTTTAAAAAAAAAATTACATTCTTGAATATTTTGCGAATATTTCACAATTTTTTGGGAACTTTCACGAATATCACACATGGAGATTAGAAATGATTTTCAACCCATAAGTTGGACCTATAATACACCTATGTCACAACCCTGGTGTCAAGGTACCTTCACCCTGTTTCCTTCTGCCACTTTCAGTATGGATTTTCACCCCTGGGGTCCATGTCCTGTGAAATAAAATGGTGGCCACAACTTTCTAGTCAGGTTGCTGTCAGCCAGTTACAGCACTTCTTTTTGCACGTGCATTTGCGAAAATTCACACATTTTCACAAATGTTCATGAAATATTCACAAAATATTTGTGGAGGATCCCCGTCCCTAGATATACAAATTTATTTGCCCTTAAATATCTCTAAAACTACTAAACAGATTTACACCAAATAAGCAAAAGTGTAAGCTGCGTAACGAGAGCTTGCTTTCAGCTAAATTTGGTGTAATTCCATCCAGTGGTTCGGGCTGTAAACATGTCTAAAGGTCCTAAGCGAATTATCATGGGGAAATCCAACTTTTTTCTCTCCCCCCTATTTCCTGCCCCCCCTTAACAAATCACCACGAAAATTTCTGTGTGCGACAAGAATAACCACTAATTTTATGGGGAAAAGTTTACGAAGATTTGTCAAACGGCACCAAAGATTTAGGCAAGTCAAAATAAAAACACTTTTCTATGGAAACATGGTCCTGCCTAGTGGTTATCTGTATATAAAATTGATTTCTTACGTTAACTTCCATAAGACGTATTGCTTTCTGATGTAGAAAACATCTTTCAATGAACTCCCTAGTGATCAATGCACCTCAACTACAGTGCTCTAATGAGCAATTATTGGTGCTACCTCTCTATGTTTATGATAAGAGTGTGGCATACCTGAACGCCATCTTGATGAAACCAAAGCTGTAACTTGAAAACATTTCTTGCTGAGGACAATGCAATAAAATGAAGTGCCTGAGGTGAATCTTTCTATCTTAGAAATTATAGGTATTGCTCTAGAAAGCTAAAACGATTTTCTATGGATTTTCAAATATCTTACTCATCCATGTCATTAAAATATTCTAAAATGCAGGGAAAGATATCTATGTGCACCACCAATAGGTGTCTGTCAGTAAACTCCTTTTTGATCAACTGCAGCATGCCCCATTGTTCCTATTTTTTGTGCTTTATACCTCCTTCTAGTAAGTTACAGAAACAGAAGTGGGTGTAAAACCAATGTTGGATCCTAAAAAGCTATACATTTCTGAAAAGTAGCCAAAACTATAAATTCAGCAAGGGTTTTTTTGTGTATACCCTTCAAGGTTTTCCTGTTGGAAGTAACAGTTGAAATAAAACAATATTGAAATTGAGGTGAAATAAACGTTCATTTCTGTCTGTTTCCATCTGTAACATTTTCCAACTATGGCAGATTTTCAAAAGCAATATACTGTTATATCCACTAGACCCTTCTGGTTGTGGGTATATACTGGACTTGTAGGTTCACTAAGAACCCAAGGTACAGAGAACCAATAAATGAGCTCCACCTTGTAATGGGTTTTCAGTGTGTACCGGTATACAGCAATTCATTTAGTAAAATATAATGAGTGAAAGATAGGTATCTAGGAACCCTATGTATTTCTGAAATGGGCACAAGATATGGAGTTCAGAAACAGTGGTTCTTTGTACATCTCTGAATTTGGTTGTCCCCAAACTAGTATGTGAATTACAGGACATTTCTCAAAATTACTTCTTTCTTGCACAGTGTTTTGTATTTGGAAGGGGGAAATGCAAAGAAAGACAATTGGTTTTAACACTTGTGTAGTTATTCAGTGTTCCCTCAAGGTTCCTGATAAAAATTGTATCTCACTTGTGTGGGTAGGCCTAGTTCCTGTGACAATAAATGATGCAAAACACAGCATGGACACAACAGATTTTCCACTGAAAACCGATGCCTAGCTGTGGATTTTGGTTTCTAGCTCAGCCAGCACTTAGGGAAACCTAGGAAACCTGTACTTTTTCTGAAAACTAGACACCTAGGGGAATCCAGAATGGGGTGACTTGTGGGGCTTTCACCAGGTTCTGTCACTCAGAATCTCTTGCAAACCTCAAAATTTGTCTAAAAACACATTTTTCTCATAGTTTGGTGATGCAAAGTTCTGGATTCAGAGGGGAGCCACAACCTTCCTCCCATCCAGCATTTCCCTGAGTCTTCCTATAAAAATGGTACCTCATGTGTTTGGGTAAGCCTGGTGTCCGTGACAAGCAATGACCCAAAACACAATATGGACACATGACATTTTTCCATTAAAAACAGACGTGTTATTTTGCAAAGTGCCTAGCTAAAGGTTTTGGGCTCTAGCTGAGCCAGCATTCAGAGAAACCTAGCAAGCATGTGTATTTTTAAAATCTAGACACCTAGGGAAATTCAGGATGGGGTGACTTGTGCGGCTTTCACCAGGTTCTGTCACCCAGAATACTTTGCCAACCTCAACATTTATCAAAATAACCCATTTTCCTCAAATGTCTGTGATGCAAACTTCTGGAACCTTTGGGCCACAAACTACCTTCTAGCTAACATTCCCCTGCATCTCCCAATAAAATTGATACATCACCTGTGTGTGTAGGGTTACTGTCTGCAACAGGAAATGACCCAAAACACAACGTGAACTCATCACATTTTTCCACTGAAAACCAATTGCTTTTTTGTTCACTGCCTGACTGTGGATTTTCGGCACTTGCTCAACCAGCACCTACGGAAACCTAGCAAACCTGTACATTTCTGAAAACTAGACACCTAGGGGAATCCAGGATAGGGTGGCTTTTAGGGCTCTTACCACGTTCTGTGACCCAGAACCCATTGCAAACCTCAAAATTTGTCTAAAGCACACTTTCCTCACATTTTGGTGATGCAAAGTTCTGGGATCGGAGGGGAACCACAATTTTTTTTTTAAAATGGTACCTCACTTGCACGGGTTGATCTAATATCTGCAATAGGAAATGCCTCAAAATACAGCATGGACACATCACATTTGTCCACTGAAAACGGATGCTTTTTTGCAAAGTTCCTGCCTCTGGATTTTAGGCTTTAGCTCAGATGAAAACTGGCAAACCTGTACAAGACGCCTAGGGGAATCCAGACTGAGGTGACTTGTGGGGCTTTCACCAGATTCTTTCAAGAATCCTTTGTAAACCTCAAAATTTATCTGAAAAAACACATTTCCTCAAATTTCGCTGACACAAAGTTCTGGAGTCTGGGGGGAGCCACAAACTCCCTTTCACCCAGCATTCCCCAGAACCTCTTGGTACAAATGGTACCTCACTTGTGTAGGTAGGTTCAGTGCCCGTGACAGAAAACAACCCAAAATGCAATGTGGACACCACATTTTTCCACTCAAAATGGACACTGTGGCCGTCATTATGACTTTGGCAGACTTCAAGCCACAGGTGCCAGAAGATGGCCAGTGCTGGTGGTCTCGCCATATCACGTGTACTGTTGGATTTCTGCCACACTTTGGGCAGAAATCTGGCACTAGTCAAGCTAGCGGGTGGAGGTGCTCCGGCAGTCCCACCTCCGGCCCCGCCCAACCAGTAGGACACCGTCCGCCATATTATGGGTCATATTATGGCCTGGTGGTGTCCTGCTGGTGAGGTGCTGCCGGCAGTGGAAGCACTCAATCCCGTTCCTTGCCAGAAGACCTTCTCCCTGGACCAGGTAAGGTGATCATCCGACAGGGGACGGTGGGCAGTGTTGTGTGTGCATGTATGAGTGCGTGGTGTCTGCGCGTCTGCATAAATGTGTGTGTGCATGGTTGTATGCATGTCTGTAAGTCAATGTGTATGCATGTGAGTATGCACGTTTGGATGGGTGTGAGTATGTGCGCATGAATGCATGTATTTTTGGAGTTGTGAATGTGTGTTTGGATGTTGTGAATGCGTGCATGTAAATGTAGGTGAATCGGTGTATGCGTGATGCATGTGGGTGTCTGTGTGCATATATGCGGGAGGGGGGTGGAGGCGTTATTACAGTAGGGGGTGTGGGGGCTGCTGTGGCTGTAGGGGGAAGGGGGTCTAGTGCTTGCTGTGGGGGCGAGGGAGCCATCTACAAGTGACAGGAAATGAATTCCTGTCACTGGTAGAACTTCTGCCATGGTTTTCGTGGCAGTGCTACTGCTGCGGAAACCATGTTGGAAGGCTGGCTCCTAATACCACCGGCAGTCTTCTGTGGACCGCCGGGTCAGAGCTGATCATCTCAGGCCCAGCGGTTCAGACTGTCATGGCGCTATGAGTGGAGATGTGGTAGGTTGTCAGAGGCCAACCCGCCACACTTATAATGTGGCAGACTTCACCGCCAGCATGTTGGAGGTGGATCCGACACATTTACCCTGGTGGTCGGAAGCGCTATGCCTGTGCCTTATTTACAAGGTGGAGTTAAACCACTTTTTTACGTTTATGGCACCTTGTAAATACAACCCCTTCACACAGAGCCCTTTGCATAGAAGGGGCGTTCAATGGGTGTTGCTGTGGGTGTGCCACAGCAACACCCATTGCTTTTTGATGCTGCCTCAGATTTATGAGTTTTCATAAACCTAAGGCAGTGCCAAAATCTAATGCAAACCCCAGGGGTGGCGTTAGCAAGGCGCAACGAGGAGGAATACTTGTATTCCTCCTCATTATTTGTTTTTTCTATGTGTGCTGTAGTCTGCAGCACGCATAAAAAGAGCAAAATGCCAGACATGGTTGTTTATGTGGGGGAAGGTGTCCCTTCCTGCACACAAGCAATCGTTTGAAAATGACGCTGTGGCACTTCTCCATGTGCTGCATTCTGTCATTAGTGATTAGTGATTGTTTATGTACAGGAAAGGACAACTTCCCACACATAAACAATCACACACCTCAACACAGATATCCTGCTTTTGTACTGGTAGCTAAATTTAGTGCCATCGCACGGGACATCACAAGAGTGTGCTGTATTCAATTAAATACAATGCATCCCTGTGCTGTGAAAATGACAGAGCGTGGCACTGCCAATTTTGCGACAGCGTCGTACTATGTCATTTTCCTGTAAATATGGGCCTTCATTTGATTACATTTTCCCACCTAGTCAAGTAACCGCCTCCTTCCTCTTGAACATTACCGAACGCATGCATAAGGAACCTTTACTAATGGCTCCCATGACAGCCACATGAGGTTCAGGAAGACATTGCTTTCATGCACCTTTTGCGTACGCACTGTGTTGCATTCAACTCCTTCCAGTTTGTGGATGTAAGCTGGGGCTGTCCGAACTGAGTTAGCACATCTACCTTTGAAACTAAGGAGACATGGTGGGTAATTTTCGTGAAGTTCACTAAAGAGACCATCATAAGATGTGAATAAGGGTAGTGTTTGACATCCAGAGCAGTTCATGAGCACTTATCATACAGTAAATTGAACATCTAATACGTTCTGATGGAGGATGAAATGGCAAGCAGGTCAAACACTGACCCATATTTGCCATGGCAATTCAGTGTGAGTACAGCACCAATGGGTTTGAATCCATAGGTGTAGATGATGTGTATCTGCACTACCTTTATGTTCTGTCTTCTGCCTATGCAATATCCCTGGGAAGACCCACCTACCTTAAGCTTTTCCTACCCGTTCATGTCTCTGTCCTCATCAGAGATCTGACTTATCCTGTATAATGGCCAAGTGAACCTATACTAATGCCATCTGTCCCTCGCTACTTGAAGCTCAAGAAAACATGTGTTTCATGCACCAACAGTGCACTTTCTGTGCTAAATCCAACTCTTTCCAGTTTGTGGATGCAAGTTGTGGGTGTCCGAGTATGCCTTGCAAGGCTTATTCCTCAAAATGAGTAAGTATATCTACCATTGAAACTAAGGCAGACATGATGGTGAATACTACCTAAGGTCTCCAAAGTAAAGAGCTAAACAAATATCCTGTGGGACTCATTCACCGAGACTTCTACTTTTGCTTTGAAAGTAAAGCTACATATTGAGTTTGCACACAAGTAGAAATGTTGATGAATATGTCCTACAAGACATTTATTTGACTTATTACACATAATCAGGTTCTCATTGGCAATCAGGGTGGTCCTTGTGTAGCATACATATGTTCCCTAACAAATTTGCAACACACAGTACTCCATGACAACATAGCATATTATCTTTTCACTATTGTGTGCAGTGTGGGGAGTATAATGCATGTTAATCACTAAACAGAACACCTACCACGTTCTGACGGTGAATAAAGTTGTCAAGCAGGCCATAAGGAAGTCCATGATTTTCTGGAATAGACAAACTAAAATTCTGTGCCTGCTTGTCTAGCAAAGTAGTGGCCCCTGGACATTAGGTATCCATGTACAGTCATTGAAAATTTCACCCAATGGTGGCTCCACCTCAGTCAATTTCCCAGAGGTTTGCTTTAGTATGATACAACATAAAGAAAGTAGGAAAACGCACACCTGGCTGAGATGGGCAATGGGGAGAGTAAACACAACTTTCCCTGCTTCTAGCACACTTTACATTGACAACATGGTCGATCCTTTTTAGGAGATTTAGGAATGTGATCAGCAAAGTGTTGCTCCTGCAGCCTTGCAACATCCTCCAGAACATATGAAGTAGAGGCTGCTGCTTCTGTAGAAGCAGTAAGGCTTTCAATGACAGACAACTGAAAGCCAAGGAAAGACATGAGTCTTCCTGTGGTGCTCTGATGATAAACAACATATGCATTGCATGTTGCCATCTGGATCAGGTGGGTAAACATTTTCTTTTAACAAGTGCAAGTTTTACAAATTGCATTGTAAGGTTAAAGAACTTGGTCATTCTTTTCCACTCAGCCCGGTACTTATTGTAATCAAGTATACAGGTGTGATTGTGGACTTTGGCCATCTGACCCAAAACGGTAACGGGGAAGTGTTCTCATCACAAATTGTAGTGAGCAAGTACACATCACCCCTTTCTCAGAACTTGACTGCAAGCAGCTTGTTAGAGCTCTGGGGCAAGCTCCTGCAGAAATCCTTTTGAGATGACAATGAACTGTACCGCAGGCCACATTGCCAGCTTGGTAGAGCTCACTGAACAGCTCTACCCCTGTATAGAAAGTGGCCACATAAGGTTAATAACCTTTCTGAAGGAATGGCTGGACAAGCTCCGATACATTCTTTCCTGTGACCCCTAAAACCTACAGAGTCCTTCCCTGTATATACTGTCAAGTTGTACACATAGCCAGTAGAGCTCTCACACAGCAGTTAAAGCTTGATGCCACAGCAAGCTCTTTTGCTCGCAATGTAGTGCCTGAACACCAGCCGCCTTTTGTACAGGATCAAGGACTAATCAACTGCTGTATTAATTGAAGGAGTATAGATCTCTGGAAGCCTGGCAGACAAATGTTCCACAGGAGACCAAATTGTGAACAACCTGTTATGTTCTGGATGGTCCCAGGGCAATGCAGCAGAATTATCATTGAAATGCAGCATGTGCTGCAATAGCAAAAAGTGATCTCTACTCATGTAGGGTGTGAAGATGGGGGTTACCCAAACTGTGTGAGTTGACCAGTAGGACTGTAAGGTGGTTTTCTGCACTAACCCCATTTTGAGCATGAGGCCCAAAAGCATCTTCAGCTCCTCCAGTGAAGTGGGAGTCCACTGGCGTGCCCTAGACCAGGGCCTTGGAGTGCCTCAATGCTCCCTCAGAAAGTGTTTGGCATGCAAATTTGTTTGCTGCAAAGTTTGCTGAAGGAAGTCAACATCCAAAAAGAGATTGACGTAGTCAATTGGCAAAATGTTGGCCATATAGACATTACATCCAGCATCACCAGTAAAAGGTGGAATTTGGGGCTGAACTAATTCGAGGGGCAGCCAAGAGAGCTCTCTGTCTATGCTTGTCGCCGCATACGCCTGCTCTCTGGGTTGAGTTAACCTGCTGTTGTCCAACTGCACGGACTGTACTTGCAAAGGGGCAGCATGACTGTCCTCAACGTCTAGCTCAGAATCACTGGAAGAGGAGTTGTCGGATGGGACTCCGCCTACTGAGAAATCACTCAAAGATCCTGCTCCATTATCCTCTCCCTCAGATACTGTCTCAATTTTTGATGCTGCCTCAGAGCTGTCCTCCATGACTCGAGTCAGACCTTGAGCAACAGTCATCCAACGAGACGCCTTCCATGCTATTGGCTGAACTGTCCCTCTAAAATACTACCCTACGTAGAAGACAGATATGTTGTTCACAAAATTGCTGGTGGGTGGGTGTGTGTGAGTGTGTGTGATGTGTGCAATAGTATATGTCAGTCACCTTACCTTCACTTCTTCCCTCAATCAGAAGTTTCTCTAAAGACACTGAAAAAAGAAAAAAGACACACCATTACTTCATCTTGTCACATACCCATCATCACAGCCTCGCAAAACCCAGTATCACAATCATTTTTAGCTCTCCCCCGCCCATGACGTCCTCCTTGGATTCCCTCATTACCACCCAGATAAATTACCTTCCATCTCTCTATAGCCCCCCTGACATTTACATGTCATTTGTTTTAAAGCACAGGTAACGGCTGGCTCTACTAATTCACTCAGCTATTCACATAAATACAGAACTGTTCTTTGCAGCAGGCATATAAACCTTCGGTGCTACCTTATGACATCAAAACTGACATTAGACAAAAGTTCAAACATAATCACCAGAGTTATCTTGAACTTCTATTGCTCCCTGAAAGCTATATATGCTTGAAAGATATATATATATATATATATATATATATATATATATATATATATATATATATATATATATATATATATATATATAAATTTAATCTACATAGATCTATATAGATATATATCTCTTATAGAGATACCTCTCTCTCTCTCTGTCGCTCTCTCTCTCGTTCTTTCTGAGGGACAAACAGGACTATGCATCTGGTCGTATCCTTACTTTTGGCAGGAAACATGACAATGCTGTCAAAATGATTAAACAAGGGGGGGATAAGACAACAGGAACTGGGCACATCATAATGAGGATCTGAAATGTATTCTGACCTTGGGGAACCTCCAAACACCAGCAATAGGGAGACATGCCATTCAATTATTCTTTTGCATACAACAAGCCTTGGAGTGCGAGTTTTTCATGTATCTGCACCTGCGGGACCTTTGTTGTAAATGTTAAGCGGCTGCTGGCATCCATAACTCACACCGACCCCGTTATGGTGGATGTGTCTGGGAGGCGACGGAACTTCGTCATAACCTGGCTCCCGCAGCCATTGAAATGACCGGACTCGGCATTGTGGTATTCAGGCGGAGATGTCGAGGAGAACAGCTGCACAAACGTTCACAGTAAGATCAATGACTATACCGCTGCTGCACATTGTCTATTTTGTAACAAATGGCAGGGGTTTTTCCTATTTTGGAATATATCGGGCAGCTTTGGCTTGAAGTTGTAGCTTTCATGGAATGACAGTACACAAGTGAAGTGATTTTCTTTCAATAAAAGTTCAAATGGAAGTTGAGTGTTAAATGAAGTATGTCAGAAACAAGCGCGTAATCTTTTCAACAAGGATAATGAGGATACTTTTGGTATCGTGAGGGGAACGAGTAGTAGCACTGAGTCTGCTAAAAGACTGAAGTAATATCTGTCTCTATATGAGAGATTATTGAAAAAGGAAATTGATCGGTGGTGGGAAACCATATCCTTGGATAACCATATTGAGTAGGGCAGGGTGCCAAAAGGTCTATGTATATTAATCACCCCCACATAACAAAATCCTAACCCAAAATTGTCAGCGGAGTGGTCTGCACTGTTAGCTTCCATGTGCAAGGGAATTTTGGGGTTGCTGTCCAAGTATGCCAAATTGGATTTGAACGGACGTGTGAAGAGATTGCAAAGGTGAAATCTATCTTGGATCAACATCGGAAGCAGGATGAAATTAAGAAATTCAGGGGCATATTTATACTCTGCTGGCGCCGGAATTGCGTCATTTTTTTTTACGCAAATCCGACGCAAAGCTAACTCCATATTTATACTTTGGCGTTAGACCCGTCTAGTGCCAAAGATCTTGGAGTTTGCGTCATTTTTTAGCGTGGACACCTACCTTGCGTTAATGATATGCAAGGTAGGCGTTCCCTTCTAAAAAATTACTCCAAGGCATGTGTGCCTTATTTAAACTCCCGTGCAAAAATGACGCACAGGAGTGGGCGGGTCAAAAAAAATGACGTCCAGCCGCTTTTGCATGATTTTTTAATGCCTGGTCAGGGCAGGCGTTAAGGGATCTGTGGGCTCGGACACCCCCTGCCACCCTTGCCCACCCCAGGAGGACGCCCAAGGATGGAGGGACCCATCCCAGGGAACTTAAGGTAAGTTCAGGTAAGTATTATTTTTTTTTTTTTTTGTGGCATAGGGGGGCCTGATTTGTGCCCCCCTACATGCCACTATGCCCAATGACCATGCCCAGGGGACATAAGTCCCCTGGGCATGGCCATTGGGTAAGGGGGCATGACTCCTGTCTTTGCTAACACAAGAGTCATTTCAATGGGGGTTGGGAGTAAAAAAAAATGGCGCAAATCGGGTTGAGGCCAATATTTTGCCTCAGACCTGACTTGCCCCATTTTTTGACGCCCAAGCTCCATTTTCCCCTACGCCGGCGCTGCCTGGTGTGGGTCATTTTTTTTTACGCACACCATTCCGCAGCGCCGGCTAACGTCATTCCATAAATAAGGCGCCCGCATGGCGCTTTGGAATGGCGTTAGCCGGCGTTAACTTTTTTGACGCACAACTGCGTTGGCGCAGTTGTGCGTCAAAAAGTATAAATATGGCCCTCAGTGCTGGAATGGAGCAGAGGCTTAACAGATGTGAACAGGAAATCAAGACGTAAAAGAGGAGAACATTTCTGAGGGGCAAACAGGACTAAGCATCTGGTTGTATTCTTACTTTTGGCAGGAAATATGACAATGCTGTCAAAATGTTTAAACAAGAGGAGGCCCTAAGGTAAGAGGAACTGGGGACATCGGAATCAGGATCATAAATGTATTCAGACCTTGAGGAACCTCCAAACACCAGCAATTGGGTAGACATGCCATTAAATTATTCTTTTGCATACAGCCTTGGAGTGCGAGTTTTTCAAGTGTCTGCGACTGCTGCACATTTGTTGAAAAAGTTAACTGGCTGCTGGCATCCTCAACTCGCAGTGACCCCTTTATGGTGGATGTAGCCGGGAGACGCTGGAAGTTCATTATCATAGCTATCTATATATATATATATATATATACTGTATATATATATATATATATATATATATATATATATATATATATATATATATTGATATATATATTTAGAGAGAGAGATAGAGTAAGTATCTCGCTCTCTCTATCTTTCACTTTTTATTAGTCATGTGTGGTTTCCCTGGGGGCCGATCACGAAACTTTACCCCCATATGGGGTCAGCCCATGTTAGGAGGGCCAACCCACCTTTTGTAATTTATATATATATTTTTTTATTTCCCTGGGGGTTTCCATAGCCTCCCCAGGGGGGGAATTTAAAAAAATAATAATAATACTCCGATGGAGGGGGGTGGGGGGGTGTCCAAGTGACACGAGGGCTGACCCCTCATTTTTACTCTCTGGTGGCCTTGTGCATTTTAATGGCCATGGATCTTGCCCGCTTCATGTTCCACAACCAGGAAATGGTGACAGGAAGGAGAGACTCTCCCCTTTCCATCAATGCCTCCTTGGCATCTGGTGATGCCCTGTCGGCCATATTTTCCCCATTGTAGGGTGTAGAAGGCTCTCATCTGCCCCTTTGATTCTCCAGTGAGGAAAAGTGTGACATCAGCACGCCTCACTGATCGAAGACGCGGAAGCTCTTCATCTCCTCTGGGCTTTTTTCAAAAAAGCACTGGAGGATTTTTCAAAGCCCTCCGTTGTGATGGCCAATGGTCATGACCCACCGGGGAGGGTGTGACGTCCATTGGCCATCACATGCACTGAAGGAGTTAATATCACCAGTAGGCTGCAGTACCTAATGTTCCATCCACTACAATGGCAGCATGAGCATAGTTTCCGTCCTACCATTGTATAATGTCTGAAGCATTTTTTAATCAGCAATTAAATCTCTCAAAATTAGAAAGGCCTAAACCTTCCTTTTCCATATTAACTAGTCACTCCAAAGTGTACCTCATAGCCCAGGGTGAATTGTGTTTATAAGTAGGACATCTGGAAATATATTTGTAAACATGTTCTTACAGTGACTAACAAATAAAAGCCATTTTCAATGTAGAAAGGCTGACAGTACCACGGTAACACTGTGATAGAATATTACATTTAACAATGCCGTCTGCATTTAAGTAACACCTACCAAGTTCATTCTTGGATTCTTTGTTATATTTATAAAAAGCCTAATTTATTATTAAACTCAGACTGCTAATAACTATTATGAATATTAAGGAAAAGGTACTTTTAGAAAGTTACCATATCCTTGCTTATAGCCTCTTGAGGCTAATCTGTATCAGGCTCCAAGTCTATCCCTCTAAAGGGCATATTTTAAAAAAGTGACGCTGCACCCAATGCAGCTCCACTTTACTTGTGCCCCTTAGCACCCTCCTAATGCCACCATGCGTGTGCCGTATTTAACATACCACTCACCATGGGGGTAGTTAGGAAACTAGCATCAGAATTTAGGATGCTAATTTGGCGCTTTGCAAGATTAGGGTAAAAAATGTTGACACTAATCTTGCAAAGTACCTAGAGGCCCATTGAAAACATGGAGCCTGATTTTTAATGCCTACTCTGTGCAGGCGTTAGAAATGCCACAACAAATGGTACAACAAAATCTTTCAAATGTTTTTGGGTCCCCCTTCCATACATTATGCCTGGCACAGGTATAATGCCATGCAAGGGTTTACAAAGTGCTGCACTGCATGCAATGCGCCACTATGTAAATAGAGCACATGAAAAAAGCCACTTTAGCACAGCCTTAGTATCAAATAAATAATGTTATGGCAGTGCTAAGGTGGCACTAGGAGCTCCTAAATATTCCCCTTAGTGCGTAAGCCCTGAATAATGTTGGAAACTGCTCTAAGAGCAGAGACAAATGCCTGGGTGTGTATGGGTGATGTTTCTGTTTACCTGGCACAATAACCATTTGGGCAGTACCCTGGGAATTAATTAGCTCCAAAGGGGCCTCTCCTGTCACAAGCAGATGTCAGATGACAACTGCACATGCCTCTTCTTTGTTTTCCAGTGTGCCAGGCTCCACTCCCAGTGGGAAGTAACTTTCCCCAGAGCTGATGTAAAGTGACTGCAGTCAGAGTGGCTCTTTCTCTTGGCCACACATCTGTGGTGGGCGGTTGTGTTCTGCACAATGGAAGATAGGATTCACAATATTGGACTTAGTGAGAGAGAGAACTGTGAGATTGTTTGCAGTAGACCACACAGGAAATGCTGAAAATGTGTGTAGGATAACTCCTGGGAACTGTTACCCCATTAGTTAGACAGCAACCAGGAATCATCTCCCTACCTACAAGCTGGTACCAGGTCTAATTGCGGCATTCTCAGTTGCCTCTGGCAAATTATAATGCCACATTCCCAGTTGTCACTGGTCCCTCTCTCTCTTGGTACAGGTCAAAATTGACTCCAGTGGCCATAAGGCTGATTTTTAGAGGACACTGCAGACTGCCATTGCTGGAGTAAGTCATGTCTCACAAGTACTATATCTGAGGTCCAGAAACCCCAGGCTGGGTCCAGGTGGACATGTTTTATCACATGTGAAAACTTGGGACTCAAAGATCTTTGGGCTCTAATGTCCTCAAAAGGACTAGAAAAAAATATGCTAAGTTATCAATGGACTGAAGATTCAGATTTTTTTCCTGCTCAGGGCTTTTCAACAGCAACAAATCCATTTTAGTGGGGCCTTACAGACAGGATATACAGCCTCGTGGATTCCTCTTCCACTACAGCCTACAACCTTGCCCAGCTGGCGAAGTCTGGGCTCTGAAAAAGTAGCTTTGTTCAAAAGAAGAAATCTTGACCAGGCAAGTGTGCCAAAAGTATCCAGATGATGAGCTTTCTTCTTTAAGAGTACAATTAGAATTTGTGAAATTGGAGACTTTCAGTGACAAACCAAAGGCTTCACCGGGACCTCATCCAACACTTATTTGACCCATTAAAACCCTGTTCTGCTATAGCATGCTGCCCTGCCCCTCTGAAGATTTTGCACTGTATTTCTGAGACTAATGGTCTGATTTAGAACTTGGCAGGAATGGTCCTGCTGTCAGTTTTCTAATGGAAAACCTGTCCATCACTTTGGCTGTCCTCCCACTCTATTTAGATGTTGGTGAGGTCATCAGCGAAAGACAGCCCGAGTCCGGAGGACTCCACTAGAAATTTCCAGCTGCTTCAATGACATCACTGGAAATAGTGGCTGGCCGTGGGTCTCCAGCCACTTTTCCTGACAAGCCAATCATGAAGTGCCTTCCCGCCAAACCAACTGTGGCAGGGAAACCTCCACATCTGAGTTGGTGGATTGGAAGGGAAATGAGGTAAAAAGTCACCTTTATGCCCATTTCCTCCTCTGTTTTAGACTGTACCTGCCTTTGTTGCTGCCACTGGACCACGTAAGACAGATGACCCTGTTGATGCTGGACTCAAAGGTAAGCATTCCGGATCACTAGTGTACATGGTTTGGTCATTTAATAGTAGCTGGGAACCAGTGCAGTTATATACATGTCACAGTAATATTTTAAAATACTATTTGTGGCATGCGTATGCCTAGAAAACATCTGTTCAAGACATTAATGGAGACACTCCTAAAGATTGAAAAATCAATTACATACACAGTTTTTATTTTGGTGTAAGTATTCATTTCTAAATGAATACTTGCACCAAAACAAAAATAACATCAAAATTATAAAATATGTCCATGTGTGCACTTTGCAATAGGGCCAGTAAGTGTAATATTGTGCATCAAGTTGGGAATGTGAGTCACTATATATACGTCACTGGAACTATAGTGCCATTCCAGTGACACAATGATTTGTACAGCAATATGCATTGTTGGACACACTGTGTAAAAGTTGGACTCAAAACATGTACTCCTACTCTCATTTATATTATTATGGCTATGTGTACAGTATGTGACAGTGAACAATGTTTGGATGTGCAATGCCCCAAGGATGTGTTGCTCCTCACCTCTTTCCAGACTATAATCCAGGGGTATCCTCTCACAGATGCACATCTTTTAGGCACATATCGGGCACCTCATGGCTTTTACTTGGGAGGGGTGTGAGTAGATTGGCTGTTGGGGGTTGAGGGAGTCGGATTGGGTGATGTAGTTGTGTCTGTATGTGTGCCACTTGCATATGGGTCAGATGTTTGTTGTTTTGTTGTTTGGTTGTGGTTGTTGTGTCTTTGTATTGGTAGTTGTGGTTCTATTATGTGTGGGTGTAGTATCAGTGTGTGTATGTTGTGTTTTAGGATATATGGCACTCTGTGTTTTCTGCATGTACGTGTAGTGGTGGAATAGGAAAGGATCATGGAGTGTATGTAATGTATTGTGTATTGTGAAATGAAGGTAGACATATATGGCTAAAGTACAAGGGGAGAGGATCACTTGCCTTTTTACTCTGGCTGCTGCCATTCTACAATTTACATTAGTTCCCACAACGGTCTCCCACCTTCAGCAATCCGCCACCAGAACAACGCCTGCAGAACTGTAACATCTCAATATGGCCAGGGGGAGACCACCAGCCTGATCGATGGGAAGAACACTACGTTGAGGCTGTTGGCAGTTCAGCCGCAATATATCTAAACACAGAGGGTGGAACTTTATCAGCTTGATGGAGTACATGGGGCTGCCTCAACGGCAGATGGTGGTAATTCGGTCAAGAACTACTTAAGCCACTAAGTCACAAGGTAAAAGTTCTAAGTGATTCAAGTCTGGTTTCTGTATCTGACCATTCTCATTTGTGCGTGACTTGAAACCATGCTTACTTCCTGGTCTACAGAGTCCAGGTAACCGTGGTTGGCACTGAATTCTTTTTTAAGTTACTTTTATTTAAAACTTTTTTATTGCTGGTTGCTTTCTTTGGATTTTTCTAATTTGGTGTCATTTATTCATTATAATTCAATAAAATTAGCTCTATCCTTCTAAATAAGCTTGTCATTTTTCTTGTGCTGTATTCTAACTTAACTACTTTTAAACATTGCCTCTATTTTAAGTCTGTCTTCTTTGGGCCAGGGGATTTGAGGTTTATTTATTGACATTAATGATTTATCCTGAAAAGGATTGGTATTTAAAGTGCTTAGTCATCCCAGTGAGCTAACAATACGATTAATTACAACAAGTGATTACAATTCAATGTTTTGTGAACCAAACTATTAGTAAATAAGGCTGTACACAAAATGCCAATGGACTTGGAAACAGTCAGTGCAAAAATTGCTACTAACTTTTGCATTTTTTGCTATTTTTACTGAAAACGCGCAGGTCTAACTAAAACCTTCTTTTATATTTTAACCATGCTTTTCTGAAATTGTTCTGTTTTTGTGAGTTTAACTAAAAATAAAAACAAAACCGGGCATGAAACCTTGGGTACAAAAAAAATATTTTTGCAGTTAGCTCAATGAACAGTCACCCAATTGTCAAAAACTGTGTCCTGCAGACATTATTGTGGAACACTGATACAACACAGCCTTATTGCTGAATATAAAAGGTTGAAATCATATTGTTTGATGGCAAAGACCTGTACTAGATCAGAATTAGTCAGGTTGCTCACTATGGACTATACCAGTAGAAGGAGAGCCCCTTTTCTCTTATTCATGTTTCCACTTTGTAGTATTCAAATGACCCATGGGCATACATCTGAATGCTTTAAGATGCTATAAGAACATAACTAGTACATTTCTGGCACAATTTGCAGGTGCCAAATTTTGCAGACACCTTCCTTTCTCCCTGTGGTATTGGGAAGAACTTCCATTTAATTGACACAGAAGAGGTGCATTGCTACTGTTCCTCATTTTGAGGCTCTCTGGTGTCCCCCATGTAGTAGAATGTTCCAAGATTAATTTCCCAAAAAAGAGAAAAACTCTCTGAAAAAGATGAGTGGTTGCACAAGATGTGGATACTATCAAGCGTAGGTTCCTATCAAGAGAAATGTAGAGGAACCACTTCAAAAGACATATATACAGTCACACCACTCAATCAGTTGTGGCTTTACTATAATTCACCAATACTATAATACAATTTTGAAGGTTCTATTATAGTTCAACACCTAAAAACACGGAAACTGTAATGCAAGGTACAAAAATTGTTAGTTATTGGGGCCCATCAACCAACCATTAGGGTCACAATTGAATTATAATGAGCAGTTCACAGCAAACCCAACTTTACATAAAACATCTATGTACTGCGGTACTACCTCATTACTTAAAAAAGGATGTAAATGACTTGCTGGAGTGATGTGGTATGCTATCATTTGCCCTACTTCTCTCACAGGAGAACCATGGTACCAAGGGGACATAAAAAAAAACTAAAATTTAAGTAGACGGATAGCCACTCAGTACACTACTAAAAAACATAAACCGCTGGCTTCAGAAAAAACTTGAAGCACTTTTTTGAACGCCATTAGCCCATTGATGTTTTGCACAGGAAAACTGCCAGAGTCTATTATGCCTCTCGAAAATCTCTAGACCACCAGCCACCTACTACACTCTCCGCTCACCATTGTGTACGAGGGACATCACAGGATGGTGTCATCATTCTGCTGCCATCAACATAACCAATTAGGCGGGAAAATCAATCTATGGTGTGAAGTTCTTTCTATTTCTAGCTGGGTAAAAAAACTCAATTCCCAAGAAGTTGCATGATCCTTGTGCAAACAAGTACTTTCTGGGGGCAAATCTGTCCATGGACACAAGAGGAAGGTGGACGAATCTGAGGGCAATACACCTTAATCACATAGGTTATGTGTAGTTGGAAAGACACAGCAGTGATGCAGAAGAAGAAGAAACTGCACCTGTGGAAGTAGAGCATAAAGAGAAAGAGGACGATGATGGCAATACGCAGCATTGTGCCACATATTGCATTTACTGTCTAATGGTGCTGTTCCTGGCAAGACAAATAAAAGCGTTTTTGTTAAAATCATTTGTGACCAACACAAAAAAGAACTGATAGATTTGTATATAAAGCATAATTTTAAAAGTTACATAAAATATAATAAACAATTTACAGATAAAACATACACTAATTCCACACTTTTAAAGAAAAACTATTTTAAAAAGTATCAAGCCACAAAAGGTTAAATAAAATTATAAAACTATACATAGCATTTCCTGAGGCAAAATCCTGCATCCAATCTCCTCTCCACACAATTAGAAGTTGTGTGCAGAATGTGTCTGGCTGGAGGCTTTAAGATGGTTGGCACAAGGTGTGGCTGGTATATATACTACCTAGTGGTGACTGCCACTAGGCAGTTATAAGTCGGTCCTAGTTTCTATAGGAAAAGCATTTTTTGACTTGCCTATGTATTCGGTGCACATTGATGAATCTTCACAAAATTTTACCCAAAGAATTCACTCTCAATTCAGTTGCTGTCTGGAAATTGTTGGGGTTATCCGCCAACGATGGGTAGAGAAAAAGGGGGTGTCCTAAATGTGTTTTCCCATGTTAATTTCCTTAGGAACTTGAAAATCACTACAGGCCGAACCACTGGATGGAATTACACCAAATCTGGTAGAAAGGCAGCTCTTGGTCTAGAAAGTGCCCTTCTTGTTATTTGGTGTAAATCTGTTCAGTGGTTGTGGAGATAATAAAAGAAAAACAAACATGTAAATCTTGTGACATGGATCCTCGTAGGATCCAACAGTCCCCTGCAGAAATGCAATTAGCTGCCAATACTTCAACCAAGCTCTGGTGCTGGGGTTTCAGAGGGACCCCACCAGGGCAAAAAAAAACATTTTTTTAAAAATTTCACCCAAAAAATCAAGGCAGATCCGTGACTCTGGTAAAAATAAAAATGGGCTCCCATGCTTGTTTTCAAAAAAGCCCTGGAGTAAGTCCGGTCTAAGGGGCATTGTTTAAAAAAGGAGAGGGTGCATGGGGGCCCACCTCCCGAAGCACTTGGAGACCCAAGGACCACCACCTCACTGGGGCTTTATTTATAAAAAGGAGTGGGCACACGGGCCAGCCTTCTTAGGGTCTATAAGCCCCAGGGACCATCATCTGCCTGGGGCTAAAGAAACATTAATGGGGGGGGGGCTGCGTGATCACCCCCAGGCTGTAGGGGCCACCACCTCTCTGGGGCTAAATATTGTGTAATAGGGGTCCTGTGGATCCTCTCCCAGGGACCACCACCTCCTAAGGGCCAAATACTTTCAAAACAATGGGAGAGCCCTGAAAAGTGAAGGAGGGGGGTTACCTGGCCCTCCTCCTGGAGCTATTAATGGCCCTCTGGACTGCCACCACCCAGGGCCGGCTCCTGCTATGTCCTGGGATGCCCACCTCTGAGGCATAGCTGTTTGTTTTTGCTTAAAGGTAGCTGATAGCTCCCACCAAGCAAAAGAAAGCACTATGTTTCCAGCAGGCGGGAGTTGTCTAAGTGCTCCCCACTGCTGGAAATGGAGGTTTTATCTCTTTCCCTGCCTTCAAACATGTTAACTATAACTCGTGCAATCACCAGGTACTACTAATACCTCACATATTACATCACTAATGATATCTTCGATAACATCCTTGATAATTGGATTCCATGGCATCACACACATTTCAGGCAACCCCAGAGCTGGTGACCGAAATAGGGAACTTAGGGAACAGGAAGCTAGATGTGTGACCAAATTACGGGCTGTGGACAATGAGTTAAATGTGGATAGAGGATTGCACATATTTTTCGAATAATGGAATGTATAATTAAGAAATTTCTTACATATATGGATATACAAAGATATCTTGAGTTAAGTTTGTAACCTCGTGTTCTGGATATATGAACCTATAGTAATAGTGGATTATGTCTACGTTGTTATTTTCTATATAATATTAGACTCTAATGGGAACATAGAAAGGGTTCCACAATACCTCTCTCCTAAATCATGTTTATATCACCATGCAAATGTAACATTCCCCCCCCAGTTCTTGATGTATACTAATTAGAATATGTGTGAAGTTTTCTAGATAGATATATACGTGCTATACAGTGCTCTTGGGATTTTATTAGAAAGTATTACATCATATTTGACTAATAACATAACATTGAGATATTGCCTGCTGGACACTTTCAATGGTACTCACCCAGTTGGGTTGGCTATATGCAGATTGTGAACATGCTTTATACTATTTTCCTATTTCATAATGGCCACAATTGAAATGCAATTACTAATCCTACTTCTTCCTCTTCTTGTACTTTGTTCATTCAATCCTTTTTCAGGGACTTGGTCTGTATTCGTTCCTAACTAGATTTAAAATAAATTGCAATAAACTCATTATGCAAACCTCTTGTATTCAGTGGTGGAGAGGTTTACAATTTTTTCTGTGTCAGTATGATATAAGTCCCCCACTCGAAAATGGCCGCTATTTCAGATTAGATCTGTTGTCCTCTTTCCCTTGCAAATATACGAGTCTATTTAAACATGTACTGGGAACCTGGTTCGAAATGGTTCCTGAGAAATGCAGTGAAACTACAGTAGCATACTCGCACACTTTAAGACTAGGGCCCTCATTACAACCCTGGCGGTCGGTGGTAAAGCGGCGGTATAACCTCCAACAGGCTGGCGGTAAGAAAAATGGAATTATGACCATGGCGGAAACCGCCAACATAGACAGCCACTTTAACACTCCGACCGCCACGGCGGTACAAACAAACAGCATGGCGGTCACCGCCAACAGACAGACGGAAGACAATGTACCGCCCACACTATCATGACAGGCCAATCCGCCACCTTTTCCGGGGTGGATTCAACGCAAACAAAAACACAGCAGAAACAGGACTTGGAAGGGAAAACACTCACCTCTACACACCCCACGAGGAACCAGGAGGCCATGGAGCATGAACTCCAAATCCTCCCTGCGATAGTTTTCCTGCTCCTCTACCAGGAGCACAAACGACGGCAGCTACGACCACGGTGAGTACTGCACCTACAACACAGGGTGAGGGAGGAGGGAAAAGAGAGTGACACACACACGCAACATGCAACACCCCCACCCCCACCCTCACCCACAACAACATACACACAAATACATGCTGCAACATTACATTTACACCCCCAAACCCCACCTGGAAGAATGCAATGACAAAAGGAAATTATTGCAACCATTGTAATCAAGAATAATCCATTAGTCAAAAATGTATATACACTATAAACAATTATGTACACAAAGAATTCAAGTCCAGGTACTGCACCTATATAGTCCATGGACCACTGGGCCCAAAATGCATGGGCGAGGCCCACACACGATACCCGATCGAAACGGAGAGAACACTGCAGGGGCATCAGATCAAAATAAAACAGGCACCTCAGGGGGAAGGGAAGGGGGGCACCTCAGCCGGATGAGTGCACAACGGCAGCTCCACGAGGGGGCTCCATGCCCATTGATGTATCCTGGGGAGTGCAAAGCCACAGTCTCTCAAATCTCTGCAGTGGGTGGTTTCCCCACCGCTGCATCCTGGGGAGTGCAAAGCCACAGTCTCTCAAGTCTATCCAGTGGATGGTTTGCCCACCGCTGCATCCTGGGGAGTGCAAAGCCACAGTCTCTCAAGTCTCTTCAGTGGGTGGTTTGCCCACCGCTGCATCCTGGGGACTGAGAAGCCACAGTCTCTCAAGTCTCTCCAGTGGGTGGTTTGCCCACCGCTGCATCCTGGGGAGTGCAAAGCCACAGTCTCTCAAGTCTCTCCAGTGGGTGGTTTGCCCATTGTGTAATCCTGGGGAGTGCAAAGCTACAGTCTCTCAAGTGGATAACAGTCTCCACTGGTTCTGGAGGGGGCTTTGTGCCCAGAGTGCTTCATCCTGCCAAGGACTGAGGTAGTGGATGTCTTTCTCCACTGGTTCTGGAGGAGGCTCTGTGCCCAGAGTGCTTCATCCTGCCAAGGACTGAGGTAGTGGATGTCTTTCTCCACTGGTTCTGGAGGGGGCTTTGGGCCCAGAGTGCTTCATCCTGCCAAGGAATGAGGTAGTGGATGTCTTTCTCCATTGGTTCTGGAGGGGGCTTTGTGCCCAGAGTTCTTCATCCTGCCAAGGACTGAGGTAGTGGATGTGACACTCCACTGATGGTGGTGTAACATGCAAGTTGCCCAGGCCCCTGGAACTGACCACTAGCCTCGTACGAATGACCACTGGGGATGGCAGACATGTCTGCGGTGGTGCCACTGGCTCAAGATGTTGCGTGTCCGCTGGCGGTGCTGGTGGTGCTGGCGGTGCTGGTGGTGGGGTCAGTAGCGGCGGTGCTGGCAGCGGTCATTGTGGTGGCAGTGCTGGTGGCTGGCTCACTGACTGCCGTGCTGGTGGCTGGCTCACTGACTGCCGTGCTGGCGGCGGTGTCAGTAGCGGTGGTGCTGGTGGCAGGCTCACTGACTGTGGTGCTGGCGGCGGTGTCAGTAGCGGCGGTGCTGGTGGCGGGCTCACTGACTGTGATGCTGCTGAAGGGCACAGTGTCTGCGGTGTTGGTGAAGGGCTCACTATCTGGGGTGCTGGCGGCGGTGTCCGTGGCGGCGGTGCATGTGGCAGTGGCGGTCTTGCCCGCCGTGCAGGTTGGCAGCAACGTTGACTTGCCTTTTATTTTCAGGCCCTTCCCCACCTTGGATGGTGGCGCAGCTGTCTTGCCACTTCCAACAATTGTCTTGCCTGAGCCCTTGGTGGCAGGTGTTTTGGCCTTATGCCTCCGGGATGTGGGCAACTTTTTCTTTTTTGGAGGTGGCGGAATATCCTTGGCCTTGCTCCTTGGGACACTGGCAGCCCTGATGGTTGGCGCATTCCAAAATCCAGCTATTGCTGGCACCACTGTGCCAGGTGATGTGGTGGCTGAGGTGCTGCGTTGGGACCTGGAAAGGCGGGCCCTAGGGGATGGACGGGGTGGGGGAGGTGTAGTAAAGAGGTCAACATTTGATAGGAAAAGCTTTTTAGATACACTGGGACGGGTAGATGGAGGGGGTTTGGGAGTGGAGGAAGAGGTAGTGGTTGTCGGAGGTGTTCGTTTGCTGACTTTTGGTGAAGGTGTATGGGCTGGAGGCTGTCGTGATGTGGATGGCTGTTGGGTGGGTGTGTGACTGCGTTTGTGTACTTTGGGAGGAGGGCTCACAGACACACTTGGAGAGGACACAGGGGATGTGTGAATGGTAGTGGGAGTGGTGAGTGCACGTGAGCGGTGTGCGGTGATGGGCGTGCTGGTGATAGAGGTATTGGCTGAAGATGTAGTGCATGCAGGTGTGAGTGGAGACATGACAGGGAGGGAGGAGGGAGACGTGGAGGAGGTTGACACAGTGGAGGCAGTGGATGTTGGTATGTGTGCATGGGTATGATGCTTGTGTGAGTGCCTGTGGGATGTGTGGTGCTTATTGTTAGACTTTTCATCCTTGGCGTGGTCTCCCTTAACTTTTTGTCTCTGTTCCCCAGGTTATTGATGTGTGCTGGACTCTGATTTTGCTGTTTTTATTACTCTGGGCACTTTACCACTGCTAACCAGTGCTAAAGTGCAAGTGCTCCTGTTTAAAATGTGTATGTAATTGGTTCTCCATGATTGGCATATTTGTTTTACTGTTAAGTCCCTAGTAAAGTGCACCAGAGGTGCCCAGGGCCTGTAAAACAAATGTTACTAGTGGGCCTGCAGCACTGGTTGTGCCGCCCACACAAGTAACCCTGTAATCATGTCTCAGACCTGCCACTGCAGTGTCTGTGTGTGTATTTTTACACTGTAAATTCGACTTGGCAAGTGTACCCACTTGCCGGGCCTAAACCTTCCCTTTTCTTACATGTAAGGCAGGTAGGTAGCCCCAAGGGCAGGGTGCAGTGTATGGATAAGGTAGGACATATAGTAATGTGGTTTTTATGTCCTGACGGTGAAATACTGCCAATTTCGTTTTTCACTGTTGTAAGGCCTGTCTCTCTCATAGGATAATATGGGGGCTACCTTTAAAATATGATTAAAGTGAAGATTCCCCTAGAGAGTAGATGGACATGTGGAGTTTGGGGTCCCTGAACTCATAATTTAAAAATACATCTTTTAGTAAAGTTGATTTTGAGATTTTGCGTTTAAAAATGCCACTTTTAGAAAGTGAACATTTTCTTGCTTAAACCATTCTGTGACTCTGCCTTGTTTGTGGATTCCCTGTCTGGGTCAGTTTGACAGTTGGGTTGTTTTTCACCTCGCACTAGACAGTGACACAAAGGGAGCTGGGGTGTAACCTGCATTTCCTGAATAGCCATCTCTGCTAGGAGGGAGGGGCGGAGTGGTCACTCTCATCTGAAAGGACTGTGCCTGCCTCTGACAATGCAGACTCCAACCCCCCTGGTGTGTGTCTGAGGCCTTGCCTGGGCAAGGCAGGATTTCACAAGTAGGTGTGAGTCCCCTTTGAAGAAAGGTGACTTCAGAGACTAAAATGGGTATAAGAAGGGCACCCAAATCTACAGACTTTAGAAACACTTCTGGAACCAAGAGGAACCTCTGCCTGGAGAGGAGATGATAGCTGAGGAAGAAGTGCTACCCTGCCTGTGACTGTGCTTTGTGGAGCTTTCCTGCAGTGCTGCTTCTGCCAGAGTAAGAGGGCAACGACTGGACTTTGTGTGCCTTCCATCTTGTGAAGAAGTCTCCAAGAGCTTGAGTTAGAGCTTGTCTCCTGTTGTTTGAAGTCTCAGGGACAGCAAAGACTTCTCTCTGCCAGCACCTGGAGTCTCTGGAGAGACTCCTGCTCTGACAAGTGGTGCCCTATCCAGTCCCTGGGCCCTTGAAAGGATAGCTGGTGGAAATCCAAGGAAATCGACTTCGGATGACTCCGGACCGCCGCCGCTGATGAATCCGGTAACGTCGCCTGCATCCGACGCCGTGACCTTCGCTGGAATGCGACGCTCTTTGCAGGCCTGACGCCGCTGCAGCCCCGCTGAAGTCCGTGACTCTGTGGAAGTCGCCGCACCACGTCGTGACCGACGCCGCTTGAAGTGCGTGTACTCAACGTTTCGCACAGACGCCGCGATCCCCGACTTCGCGCATCGGCTTGTTTTCACTCTTCACAAAAGGTACTGTAATTGGGGGTCTACATGACTCCGTGTCCGTCGCCGCTGGTGTCGGCTTGTTGGGAACGACTCCGTCATGACGCCGTGTTAACATCTCATCGAAGCATTTTTGTTTCTAAACACTATTTTTGAGTTTAATTTCTAAAAATTCATAACTTGACTTGTGTATGTCGGATTTTTGTCGTTTTGGTCTTGTTTTGTTTAGATAAATATTTCCTATTTTTCTAATCTGGTGTTGTGTCATTTGTAGTGTTTTTCATTAAGTTACTGTGTGTGTTGCTACAAATACTTTACACCTAGCACTCTGAAGTTAAGCCTGCTGCTCTGCCAAGCTACCAAGGGGGTAAGCAGGGGTTAGCTGAGGGTGACTCTCTTTTACCCTGACTAGAGTGAGGGTCCTTGCTTGAACAGGGGGTAACCTGACTGTCAACCAAAGACCCCATTTCTAACACTTATGTTTGCCAGAGCCACCCTTGTGTGTTGAGGTTTGTACATGCTGGTCTGATGGTGTGCTTGGGATGGGCTGAGGTACTAGGGATTGGGTCTGGGTGGAGGAAGTTGGAGGGGGAAGGCTGGACACAGGGACAATGGCTGCCATCAGTGCAGAGGCCAGAGCCTGAAATGCTTGCTGTTGGGCTGCCTGGCCAGAATGAATGCCCTCCAGGTATGCATTTGTCTGTTGCAACTGCCTCTCTACACCCTTGATGGCATTCAGAATGGTAGACTGGCCAACAGTGAGGGATCTCAGGAGGTCAATGGTCTCCTCACTGAGGGCAGCAGGGCTGACTGGGGCAGGGCCTGAGGTTCCTCAGGTGAAGGAGATGCCCACCCTCCTGGGTGAGCGGCCACGGGACACACGTTGAGGGGCGGCTGGGAGGGCGGTGCTGGTAGGGGGTGGCGGCTGTACCTGTAGATGCGGTGGGCTCAGAGGGGCCCGCCACCGCAAGGGAGCTCCCATGAGAGGAGGAGTTGGTGTTGCTGGTCTCTGCTCCTGTCCCTCCCGTGGAGCTCCCCTAGCCCTCCGTCCCACTGGTGACTGCAGACTCCGTTGTCTCGCTCTCCAGGGCCATGTGGGATGCAGCTCCCTCCTGCTCCTGTGGCACAGCTCCTCCGCCTGATGATGCTAATGCACACTAGAACAGGGAGACCACAAAAAGGGGGGGGGGAAGAAAGAAGAAAGACATGTTCAGTGCATGCAATACTGCTACCGTTGGCGGACACTACAGACACAGCAACCCTCTGCATTACGCCATGCACTTAGAGTTCCCTAATTAATCACAGGGACATGGGGTACATGGCCTATGCCCAATTGCTGCACACATGGAAGTCACAGGAGCCTTGCTAGGTGTAGATGGCTCTTACCACTGGTGTGGTTGGGGTGCCACTTAGCCTGCCTCACAAAGGTCACAGCAGCACTTGCAGTGCAGGTCCTCTCCTGTCGAAGATCAGGTATCAAGTGACTGAACAGACAGAAAATGGCGGTTACATCCGCGCAGTGCGTACCGTCACTGCCGGCGTACATCGTCATTGGCTCCTGGGACCCATAGGGGACAATGTTAACCAATGCAGGATTGCGCTGAGGTCTTCAACCACATAGCGATACGGTGTACAACGCCAGCGCAGTTACCTCATATCCCCTTGTCCCACATTACAGGTCAGGCAGCCGCCATTTCAGGGGGCCACATGGCATTACTTTTAAATGCGTCACACATATCTAGGCTTCGAATACATACAAAGACAGGCACATAGCAGATTGACAAGTGTGTGCAATAAAAAAGAAATTTAATACCTCAGTGTTGGCTGACTCTGTGCTCGCTGTTCTCATCCATAGGGCATGTCCGCTGGGGCAGGTGAGGAGATGGCGGCATCCTCCGGTGTACTGACCGCTGGTGGACCTCTCGACAATGGAAGAGAGACATGTAAAAGTCACCTACAGACTTGATCGTACCACAATCCAGGAACTGTGTGCCCAGTTGGAGCCAGACCTAATGTCAGCTATCTGCCATCCCACAGGAATCCCCCCTCTAGTGCCGGTCCTGTCAGTACTCCATTTCCTGGCAAGTGGGTCTTTTCAAACAACAGTGGCCATAGCATCAGGGATGTCCGAGCCTATGTTCTCAAACGTGTTGTCCAGAGTGTTGTCTGCCCTGCTGAAACACATGCTCAGCTACATCGTGTTCCCTCAGTTGGAGGATTTGCCTACAGTGAAAGGTGACTTGTATGCCCTGGGACATATCCCCAACATCATAGGTGCTATTGATGGGACACATGTGGCCTTGGTACCCCCCCCAGGAGTGAACAGGTGTACAGAAACCAGAAGAGCTACCATTCAATGAATGTGCAGATGGTGTGTTTGGCCGACAGGTACATCTCCCATGTGAACGGCAAGTTTCTTGGCTCAGTGCATGACGCTTACATTCTGAGGAATAGCAGCATCCCTTATGTGATGGGGCAAGTCCAGAGGCACTGTGTGTGGCTAATAGGTGAGGACAAGGACCCTATACAAGGACCCTATACCCTGTGAATAGTTGTCTGGGTCTGCGGTTGTCCCTAAGGGTTAGTGTGTGTCTTACAGTTGTCCCTCGACATTTGCAGGTGACTCTGGTTACCCAAAACTGTCATGGTTACTGACCCCAGTGAGAAATCCCAGGACAAGGGCAGAGGAACGCTACAACGAGGCACATGGGCAAACTAGGAGAGTGATAGAAAGGACCTTCGGCCTCCTGAAGGCCAGGTTCCGGTGCCTCCATATGACAGGAGGTTCTCTGTACTACTCACCAAAGAAGGTGTGCCAAATCATCGTGGCCTGCAGTATGCTGCACAACTTGGCTTTGCGACAACAGGTGCCTTTTCTGCAGGAGGATGGTCCAGAAGGAGGTCTTGCGGCAGCTGTGGAACCTGTAGACAGTGGAGAAGAGGAGGCAGATGAAGAGGATATCGACAACAGAAACAACGTGATCCAGCAATACTTCCAATGAGACACAGGTAAGAAGACATCACTGCCTCCTACATCTGATAAAATTGTTAGACCTATCATATGTCTGTCACTTTCACCCAGTGTATGGACCCTGACCTGTCACTTTGCCTTTCCATTTCACAGATGTGGGTCCCACTGTGTGACCTCTGCTATGTTACCTCATGGACTAGAGCTGTGTGACATAGGTATGTTGACAATACAATGGACATTGCTATTTTCCTCAGTTATTGCAAATACACATTTGTGAAAGCACAGACTGACTCCAGATTGTTTTGTGATTCAAGGGTGTTTATTTAAGTGCAAAACAGTGGAGGGGGTTGTAAAATGGTCAGAGGTGATGGTGGAGGAATGTCCATGGCAGAGTCCAGTTATTTGTCTCACAGGTGCATTGCCCAAAGGGGCATAGGAAGTGGAGCAATGGCAGAATAAGGATGGACAGGGTGACAAAGTGGGACAGAAGGATGACATTCAGGGTGGTCTCATTTCTTGGCGGGGGTCTTGGCATTGTTCTCTGTCTTTGTCCTGGATCTCAGGGACTGCTTGCAGGGTGGTTCTCCATCTGCAGGGGGTGGGGTGCTGGTGTCGTGGTCCTGTGGTGGTGCCTCCTGTCCACTAGTGCTGGCGGAGTTGGTGGGTAATTCATCGTCCAGGCTAGTGTCAGGGGCCCCTTGTTGTGCCACAGTGTCCCTCCTGGTGTTCACGACCCCTACAATGGTGCCCAGGGTGGTGTTGATGAACTTGAGTTCCTCCCTGAACCCCAAATACTGTTCCTCCTGCAGCTGCTGGGTCTCCTGAAACTTGGCCAGTACTGTTGCCATCGTCTCCTGGGAATGATGGTACGCTACCATGATGTTGGAGAGGGCCTAGTGGAGAGTGGGTTCCCTGGGCCTGTCCTCACCCTATTGCAGAGCAGACCTCCCAGTTCCCCTGTTTTCCTGTGCCTCTGTCCCGTGAACCATGTGCCCACTGCCACTGCCCCAGGTCCCTGCTGTTCTTAGGGTGGTGGGTTAGCCTGGGTTCCGTGTAGTGGTGGACACACTGATGCTTAACGTGTCCTGGGGACAGAGGTATGGGCCCAGTGGGTGGGTGCAGTGGTGGTGTTTCCTCAGGGGGGAGGCTCTGTGGTGGCCTGTGACTGTGTGCGGGGAACCGACTGTCCCGAGGTCCCAGATGTGCCGGGCTGGTCATCTAGATCCAGTTGGACAGAGCTGCTGTCATCACTGTGGGCCTCTTCTGGGGGGAAGAGTGGACATGTCCGGAACCTCCTGTCCGGTGACGTTGGGTAGGGGTCCTGCAGGGGTGTAAAGGCATGAATATTGCATCTGTGTGTGCCATTGTGTGCAATGGGTTGGTGACCCTGTACCCCAGTCTTACATTCTTGTGTAGGACCTTGTGTGATCATTGTTTTGGGGTCTGTGTGGGTATCTCTAGTGGACATGCTTTGGTGATGGGTGTCCATGCTTTGCTGTTGCATGCAGGGCTTGGTGTTGGGATGGGTGGTTTGTGATAGTGGGACATATGTGAGGTGTTGGAGTGATGTGGGCGAGGGTGAGGGTGGGGGTATGTGATAGCATGCAGGTAGGGTGGGGGATATGGTAGTTAAAGATTTGACTTACCAGACTCCATTCCTCCAGCTGCTCCTAAGAGGCCCTCAGGATGCAGTATAGCCAAGACCTGCTCCTCCCATGTTTGTTAGTTGTGGGGAGGAGGTGGGGGTCCGCCGCAAGCCCTCTGAACTGCAATCTGGTGTCTTGAGACCACGGAACACACCTCCCCCCGTAGGTCATTCCACTTCTTCTTGATGTCATCCTGTGTTCTTGGATGCTGTCTCACTGCATTGACCCTGTCCACGATTCTGCGCCATAGCGCCATCTTCCTAGCTATGGAGGTGTGCTGCACCTGTGATCCGAATATCTGTGGCTCTACCCGGATGATTTCCTCCACCATTACCCTGAGCTCCTCCTCAGAAAACCTGGGGTGTCTTTGCGGTGCCATGGGGTGGTGTGAGTGATGTGTGAGGTGGTGTGTGTTGTGATGTGTGAGGGGATGTGTTTGTGTGTGTTGCGCGAGGTGCGTGGATGTTGTTGGAGTGATGGTGTTGAGTGCCTGTGGATGCTAGTTTGTTGATGATGGTGTCTCTCTCTGGCCTTCTGTCGCAATTCTGGTTGTAAGGGTTTCTGGGTGATGTGGGTGTGTGTTTTATATTGTATTGGGTGTGTGGGAGTGGTGTGTGTATGTGTATCAGGTGTGTGTATTTCGATTTGTCCAATGTGGTCGTGTTTTGTAAGTGTGTGTGTATTCTGAGCGTGGCGGTGTGTACCGCCAATGGAATACCGTGGTTGAAAGACCGCTGCGTGGATTATTGAGTCGTGATAGTGTGGGCGTATTCCTGTTGGCGTGATGGTGTCGGTTTTGTTATTGCCAGTTTATCACTGACCTTTAGTGTGGCGGACTTGTGTGGGTGTCTGGATTTTGGCGGATTCCGAGCTGTGAGTCGTATTAGCTATAGCCGCCGCAGAGGTGTGTTGGCGGTATTCTGCACGGCGGTAAGCGGCATTTACCGCCAATGTTGTAATGAGGGCCATAATGTTTTGAAAGGCAATGTACCGCTATTTTAGTAATACTGTGCATTACTATTGAATAGAACTATGTAATCAGCGTTTTATACCAGTAATGTATGACACTGTATTGTGAGCATTATGTTTGGCTTTACAATTGACTCGCAGTGCACATTACTATGGGCGCATCTTACGTGAAGTGCGAGCTACAATCAGCTGAAATTTAGGCTGATTCACACAAATTCACGTAATGACGTGTGTGTACGGAAATTGGTAGTTAGTAATTTTTATATTTTTATTGAAAGATAACTGGGCTTATCATGGTCATTCCATCAAAACTCTGGATACACTACACTGTTTCTCTGATGGCAAAATATTAGAATTAAATAGTAGGACTCGTTTTTTAAGGACATTTCCAATTCTACACGCATAGTGATGCATAGCGAAGTGACACTTTGGATTTGATCATTTGATAATAGGTATTTTGAAAAAATGCAGGCTAGTGATTTGGATCAACACTTTTTCTCTGCATCATATCGTGGGCGTTGGGTACATTAAGGTACTCTTTCTACTTTTGTTGTTGTCACAATTCTTTAGCTTCAGCTGGCACCGTGGGTGTTTCATTTTTGTCTTTATGCGAGCTATAAATATTATGATGATATTAATGCATGCACCTGGTGTAAACATTTCACCAGTTCTGTTGCAATATAACATACGATTGAATTTGGTGTAGGCATTCCAGGTTGATACATGTACATATCTTCATCTTTGTACTTTACAGCCTTCAGAAACTCATTTGTGATGGGTGTGAATAAACTGAACACAAAGAATTGCATTGGAATAAGAAACGGATTGACATTTCGCAATAAAAGAAGATTTTGAAGCACAATACAGACTGGTCTGAGATACACATGACCATATGATTGTGTGTTTCTAATTGAGTGCTGTGGTTGTATTGTTAACATCATTGATAATATCAATGTAACATTTAGAGTAAAAACGTTAAGAAGAAAACTGTTGTGGTGAATCCAATGTAGTTTTTATTGGGACTCAGGAGATTACCTTAGCCCTTTGGTTTCCAGGCCTGTACCCCCGTCACCTAGTGACTTTTAACCTACTTAGCTTGCTCTGTTTTAGCCCATTTATTTTATTATTTCTTATAAGATAGCTGCCATTATTTATAGTTATAAAAATATTTTGATTTCCATTATCAGTGGCACTCTGTGAAGGTGTCAGTATCAGCATCATGATCAAGTGATATACATAGATATTTACATTGTGTACCCTTCTCACTTCCATGTGACAGGAACATAATGTTCACTTGGATGGGATTGTTTATATAATTGCTGCTACAAGTCTGCCTCCTTATCAATTGTTTGGGAACATACCTGCATCAGGGGTCCTACATGATCTGTATAAATACATCTCACACAGACAAGGTTATCAGTCTTTATCAAAAACCTGGGGAAAACGTTCCCGCATTGTCTTCATTTGCCAGAGTGTGACTTATTGCTAGCGTAGGAAAAGGATAACTCCTGTCCCACCACAACTTCCCTGAGATGTCACAATCTAAAGTCCATGCATATGGCTGCCTGAAATCACCTATTAATGTTTTGGATTTTTGGTGAAGTTCAGCTTGTGAGGCAGGAGGGTTGGGCCAAAAGCTGTGACTTGTGGTAGGAGTGATTCAGTCTCCTACAAACAAAAGTGCTGTCATGCCTAAACCAGCAGTCTCGCCCAGGAGCGAGAGTCCAACTACGACACGGTGGTTGCCGGGGCGCATGAGTTATAGTTATGTGAGCTAGCCATAACAATAACCGCTGAATTTGCATGGTTTTGTGCATGTAAATTAGGATGCTAACTATAAAGTCCCTATAACCTTTGTTTCTTTGAGTGAATTTCTATGGCTTTTTGAACTGTATTTAACTATAACTTCCCAGAATATATATATATTTATATCTATATCTATATCTATATCTCTATCTATCTATCTATCTATCTATCTATCTATATATATATATATAGGGACCTCCCCATTACAAATGGAGTCACAGTGGAACAGCGGATCTGCCGTAAAATAAAAAAATAAAATAAGTGTGGAATCCCATGCTTGATGATTTTAAAGCCCCCGGGTGGGTGAAGTAGGCCCAGGGGCATTGATTTAAAAATGTGGAAGGGTGATCCTGGACCCTTCCACTGCCCTTGGAACCACCACCTCACCAGGACTTATGGTTGATATGCAGGGGGTGCGTGCCCCCTGCTGTCATGGGGACCACCACCTTCCCAGGGCCATGATTTAATATACCATTATGATATGCAGAAGGCTGCATACCCCCCCCCCCACTGCCCTTGGGATCACCACCCCCCAGGGCAAATATTTAAAAAAAGAGGTACCACCACCTCCCCGGGGCTGTGTGCACATTGGAGGGGAGCCACTCAGCCTCACTCTTTGAACCACATATGGCCCTGGGGACCACCATCCCTCAGGGCCAGCTCCTGCTATGTCCCAGGGTGCCCACCCCTGAGACATAGCTGTTTGCTGTGGCTTGGCTTCAGTCGGCAGCTGCAATCATGCCACAGCAAACACATCAGTTTTTGATAGCAGGACCAGTACAGGATGTCAAAAATGAAAGCTTTAATTTATTTCCCCTGCACATGTGCTTCCCCTGCGCTGCCACATAGCCCATAAGGTCATTTTCATAAAATATATATGAAAAAATAAATAAATAAAAAATAAATAAATAGGTAAATATGGACAGACAGCCCCGGATAACCCATCAAGGACTAATGAAAAAAAAAAAAAAAACTCAGTGGGAAGATCTAAACATTCGCACTGAGCAGTCAGGGTACGAGTCCAGTCAGACTCGCTATCCTTTTTTTAAGTAAGTAAGTGCAAACTAGTTTTATTTTTTAAAATGACAAATGTATTTTTTATTTTAAATTGTAGAGAAATATTGCATTCTAAGTCATTCACACATCAAAGCCTAAACAACTTTCTATCTCTCTCCCTCTCCCTTTTTCCTCTCTCTCTCTCTCGGACTCTTTCAATCAATTTCTCACACTCACACATCCACTCAGACACTTGCACACACTCACAGAGCCACTCAGACACTCACACACCCACTTACAGACCCACTCAGAATCTCTTGCACCCAAACTTAGCCCCAGTCATGCTCTCACACACCCGATCACAAACCCACTCAGACAGTTACATACCTCCTCACAGACCCTCTCAGACTCTCACACACCCACTCACAGACCCAATGACAGCTTCAGACCTGCGCACACACTGTCACACCCTCTCACACCTATCCTGACACCCAGAAAGGCCGTGGCCAACTTCCACTGATCACTATCATAGAGTCTGCACAGCATGGGGTTGGGTGGTTAGGGGTGTTGGCCGCAGGGTCTAGCTGCAGGCCAGGTCTTGCAATCAAAGGCAAAGGCTGTGCATGGTGCAAGGTTGGGTGCTTATAGGGGGTTGGCCTCAGGGACTGGCTTCAGGCCAGGTCCTCTGTCCAACCATCGCCATGGATGGACAAATGCCCTGCATGGTGGCAGCTGGATTAATGTATACTAAAGCAAATTATTATACGTTAAAAAAAATCGAAATTCACTGAAAAAACACTTGTGAGAGGGATGTTATAGTTAGGAAATCAATTTTTTTTAAACCTAGAAATTCACTTTAAATTAAAGAGGTTTCAGGGACATTATAATTAGACTCACATTTTAAACGTAGAAAAACATAGAAATGCACCAGTTATCTTTAGAGTTACCTCAAGGAACTATAACTGGTGCCCTCCCCATACACTGCTAATTACCCCACAAATTACGGAACTCATTACATCTTTGATAATATAAGTAATAATATCAATGTAATATTTGCTATTCATTTTTTTACAAAAAAAGTGTGCATGGCAGGGGGGCGATTTATAGTTATCTTAGAGCAGAGTTATAGTTACTTGAGGCAACTCTAACTATAACTGGTGAATTTCTATGGTTTTTAAGTGAATATATATACATCTGATTAATAATCTGATTGACTGAGGGAGCTTTTTTCTCCATTGGCTAGTATCCTCTCACAAGAGCAAGAAACTTCCACAATTCTTGTGGGAACTCATGCTCTGACTTGCTGGCCACAACATGGAGAGAAATGTTGCAGCCGCCATTACTGGACTCAAAGTCTCTATCTCCGTGGCTTGAAAATAAAACAGAATAGGACATATGGGTCTGAGTAGGGGTACCCTCACCTTCTGGATCTTGTGGTTGGTCTCTGGGAACACACTTGGGGATCAGTTTAAACAAAATGTAGGGTACCACGATCCTACAGAGCTCCTGTGAGATTCATTGTGAGCCCTACACTCTTGCAGGACTCCTGCATGATTGAAATACAAAAAAAATGGGGGGCTTGGTGTCTGTGGGGGGTTGTATGACTTGGCTGGGGTAGGCGTATGGAATGGCTACAGATTGCACATGGAAGGGGGTTAAGCACAAGTTCTGGACAGGCCCTACAGTGAAAAGACCACCAAGTATGATGCAGAATGGGGATTTTGTATAGTTAGGCATAATTAAAAAAAATTACTTCAAGTTTTAAAAAATACAGATGATCACAAAAAAAACAATGGTTAAACTTCTATTATAGTGAGGTACGGTAATGTTACTTTACATCATAAAAAAAATAACAATTCACTGAAAAAACATAGGTTAAAGCTATGTCAAAGTTAGGCAGAAGTGTCAGTTAAGACATACTGTTTTAAATTAGCAAAAACAAAGAATAAATATAACCCATGCTTTAAAGTAACTATAACTTGCATCCCTCCATGCACAGCGTTGTCATCAATGCAGTAATTTTCGATGTTGCAGTGATGTCATAGAACATGACCTGAGTGATATAATGTGAGGTAATTAGAAGTGAACAGCAGGAGTGCCACTTTTAGTAACTTCATATACCTATAACTGGTGAATTTCACTGGCTTTGTTAAATATTCACTAATAACCAAAACCAAATGTAGACTTCATTAATTCACAGATTGCAATGCTTAATAATAGTGATTATGACAAAAAGTTTTCATTAAAACCCTTATTAAAAAAACATTGACATGTGTATGATTTTTGTTTAATTTTTTCAGCCCACAAGATGCAACCATAAAACCAATCACTACAGGTATATGCACTCCAGGTGAAGGGCATAAATATTTAAATAAATAAAAGCATACAGCTCAAGCTCAGAGAGCTTAAAAATATAGTAAGCTTTCCTGTGGTCATGCATTAAATGGCACAGGAGATCTGCTGTGTTTAATTATAATGTTGTTTGGGGCTGCTGCACTCCCTGCAGACCCCCACAACATTAAAAACATGTTTGGAGGTGTCCCTGCCCCTTCTAGGAACATCAACAACAGCAAAATAAATCATTAAAAAATAAAGAAATAATGGCTTTTATTGGCCCCAATAAAACAGTCAGGCACACCCACTAGTTCTAGCAGGGGAGGGTACCCTTACCCTGCCAACCCTGCCAACCCTGCCAACCCTGTCATCTGATATCTTTTTGAAAAAAAATTCTGGCCCCAAGTCTTGAGATGGCTGCCGTCACATCTTTGTTGATATGGTGATAACCAATCAGTTCGCATAGTGACATCTGTCTTCACTGATCCTCCGTAGTGTGAAATATCTATAGTCCTTAAACTTTAATTTCTCTGAAACTACTGAATGGAATTACACCAAATCACAAAAACATGTTTTCTGGACCAAGTTCTTATGTTCTGCTACATTTGGCATAGTTGGAGTAATTTCGTTTAACAGTTTTTGCGATATTGTGTTCCGAAGAAGCCTATGGTAATTCCTGTTAGACATTTGGGCTGTAGGTATGTTTAATTTTCCTTTGGAAGAATGAATGGGGAAATGTGTTTTATAGCAAACTACTTTTTCTTGGGCCAATGGTTGAAGATAAGTTATAGTTAGGAAAACTGTATTTATGACAGATATACAAAACCTAATTGAACTGCCCAATCCTTAGAAATTAAAAAATAATAAATTTTGCTCCAACCAAATCTTTCTAAAAATCATGCACCTTTGTACAGAGTTTGTAAACTCGCTAGGGAGACTAAATCAACTAAGCCTCACCCTTCTACCACGCACAGTACTCTGATAAATAATCTCATTTAAGATGGTATAAATGTTGTTATGAATGCTATGATTTGACGTTCTACGTGATCTAATATGAAAGTGTATTCATAGTGCATAGTGACGTCACCAATTATAGTTGACTTAGTGTGCCTACTGAGTTTACACTGCATGGAGAGCCACAGGAAATCACACTTTCTCAACCAAGATATATCTTCATGACAAATGTGGGGTAATTCTATTCAGCCATTTTGGCTTTAGTGCTTTACGAAAATCCCTATTGAAATTGCATGGGGATTTTCTCGCCCCCCACTTGACTTATCATTCTGAAACTTTCCATGAAGGAGGAGCGTAAAAGTGGCCTTTGTTGGAAAGTTTTGTGAAGGTTCATCAAACAGCACCAACGTTATTAGCAATCCAAAGAAGTCATTTCCTATTCAAACTCCATCCTAAGCATAACTATCCTGTGGTGACTGCCACAGGGCAATAGATATACCTAGGTAGAAGTGTCAGTTAAATGTAACATTTTAAATTAATGATACCACTGAAATTCAACAGTTTCAGTTAGCTCAAGTAACTGTAACGTGTGCCCTTGCCACCCACTGCTTATGACCTCACATATTACACCACACATGACATATTCTATGACATAATTGGTAACAATGGTGATGTCAATTGAAATGGCATCATTGATGACATCACTATTCATGGCAAGGGAACAAGTTCCCATGTTTGATAGGGCACTTCTTGGTGCTTACACAACTCATCACCATGCTTTGTGGAGTCAGATAGGTTATGAAAGGCATATTTTAGTGTGAACCCTCTTTGTAATTCTAAACAACCATCCCCAGGAACCATAATGACCCAGTAGGTTTTCGTTCTATGTGTCACACATTCACTTTCACAGATTTATGCCAGTGGCATAACAAAGGCTCCTGCAGCTCCAGCGGTGCAGGCTCCTCCCCCCCCAGAGCTCCAGTGGGGGCCCCCTCCATGTAGTTTGCAGGGGCCCCCCTCAAGTTTCTTTATGCCACTGATTTTTACCATTTCAACTAGCCTTTATAGCCCCTGTTTGCTTTAGCATATGAACACCCAAACATTGTTCACAATTCAATCTGTTTTCTTCAATAGAACACCTCCCCAATGAGACACAAAGGGCCTGATTCAATAAAAGTGGCACTGCATCCAATGCAGCACCACTTTTCTTGTGTCCCTTAGCTCCCCCCTACCGCCACCATATGTGCTCCGTATTTAATATACCATGCAGCATGGCTCAGGGTAGGGGAAATAGCATCAAAATTTCTGACGCTATTGATGTACTGTGTAGGATTAGTGCAAAGATTCTGTCACTATTCCTGCACAGTACATAGGGACTCATTGAAAGCAAGGGTGTGCCCCCTTTTATCGCCTGCCCTGTAAAGGCGTTAAAAGTAGCAGCAAAAAATGACGCAGTGGAATCTCTTCGTTTGCCCCCTCCCCAAACATAAAAAAAATAGACAAAAATACTGTAATTCCCCCCCAGGCGCTGGACCACCTGTGTTTTTTTAATTGAAAAAGGCAGTTGCAGCTATTTTTTTAAATTTTAACTGAGGTAGCCATTTTATGTCCATTTCTGCCCCTTTTTCCATCCACCACAAGGGCTAGGGCACTGGAGTAGCCCTACCTTGCCCCATATGTTTTTTGTTTTTTCTTCCCACAACGGGATGAGCCCCTGAGTCCTGAAATGGCTACTAAACATCTTTGGTGATATCCTCAGCAGTCAATTAGATCATTATATTTTGATCTACTGGTCCTTCAGGAGTCCCATGTGAACAGATATACATAAATTATGAACCTTAATATCTCAAAATGTACACAAAATCCTAAAAAGCATACTTTCTGACTAAAGATCTAACTTTCTGACAAATTTGACATTGTTCCGTTTAAGCCGTTTTGGTAGTAGAATTGTTAGCATTTCTTAAGGGTAATTGCATGGTGAAAACACATTGTGGGAACCTCACCTTTTTCCTGGTCCCTGCTTGATGAATCATCAAGAAACTTTCAAAGAAGGCTTTGAGGTGGTTGAACTTTTAAGGGACGTTTTTTGAAGGATCATCGAACAGTGCCAATAACAAAAAATCTATTTCCTATGGAAACTCAGTCCTATCAATAATTACACAGCGGCAACCCTCACTGTGTAACATATGCATGTATGTTTGTCTTTTTAAAATTTTTAATTAATTTTATTTATTTGACCTCTCATTTGCAACAAAGATTGTGGAATTGTGCACTATGGTTCAAAAGGGACATTTATTTATGTGTGGTACCTTACAGGGAGTGTGTGACAATGGAGGATTGAAAGGGATGTGCAGTGGATGTCAAGTCAAACATTCTGCCAGGATTCTGCTCCATAGTGAACAGGGTATTTTCTTGTGTTGACTTAAGGGATGTCACTAGGATGGGTCTGATATCAGGATTGTTGCATCATCCATGACATCTATGTTGGCCAGCCACTGAGAGGAGGCTGACTTTGCCCATACGTACAAAAATACATGAAGCAAGGGAAGTAGCAATATCATTTGTAGGACAGAGGTTTAATGCTTAGAGGTTGAAGGGAAAAATAGGAATGATTCCTCAGGCAGTTCAATGTTATGCTTTACATGATGTCCTTTTGTAGAGAGTGCTTCCTAGAACTGTTCTCTTTATCTTTTCTCCCCTCTGATCAACCAATGAAATCCAAGGAGGCCAGGAGGGGAAAGGCTATCCCCAGCAGCAGCAGCAGCACAGTCATGGCACATGGTGATAGTGCTGTAGGAGATGCTCTGGATTTGGTAAAAGTTGTTCCTGCTGGTGCTGGTAGTTCATATTTACTATTTCTTACTTTCAATTTCTTACACCTAGTATGTATTATGACCTTCGGTATTTTTCATTTTTCTCAAGTTCCCTAAATCTACTTTAATGTTCATTATCCCCAAGTAATTGCTTGTGTTTTCTATATTCCTTGTTTTCACAGTTGACTTTCTCCTCTTAGTAGCTTCCTTTCAACACCCTGTTTGTTACATGGCAGAAACCTTTCCTTCACCCCTCTTATTTCTTCTCCATCACTTCCGTCTGCAGTACAAAATAAAAGACTGATGTTGCCCATAGCTTTCTTAGTGGTAAAATAGTAAAACAATATGAAGCGAGAGGAAACCTTTTTTTAGGGTTGAAGTGAAGAGAAAGAAAGGAATGCTTAGTCAAGCAGTGGATTTGTTTGACTATAAATTTCCCTATAATTATAGAGCACTTACTAATAAGTCCTATTCAATCTCCTTAGCTTTCGTCATTTCACAACAGTTCATCCCCCCACCTCATGAGCACAATGCAGCCTAAGTCTGCACAGCAGCCAATTCTGTTCTGGTGCTGCTAGGAAGTTGTATCATATTTCCTACTTTTAATAAATAGTATACATTATGGCCTTCTGTATTTTCCAACCTATTCAACTAGATAGAGGAACATACAGAGAGAAATAATGTCATTTTTCCCCATCACACCACTTTAATGCCACCCCTGAGTTGGTGTAGGAATCTGACACATTCCCTACCTTGTAAATTTGTGAATGCATCAGATTCCTTCAGGTTCCATGGGGATTGCGTGGGAACAACCACAGCAACACCCATGGAACCCCCATTTCAAGCAGTGTTATGCATGAAAGGAGGCTATATTTACAAGGCTATGAAAAGCTATGCAAGGTGGCCAGCACACTGCTCCACCGGAGTGCAAAAACAATGATACTCTGGTGGTGCATTGTGCTGGTAGGACCTTGTAAATAAGGTCCTTGGTTTTTAAAATGCCAATGAAACCTGTCAAATTCTTATTTTGAATAGATAACATAACATTTAGTGTGGTGTTGTTCTTTGTGATATACAAAAATTGTGTGATGGTTACTAATACCTAGATATGTGCATTATGTTTTACTCTTGGTCCGGATGTTTTCTAGACTCCTCATAAGGAGGGCAGAGACCATCCTTGGGAGGGGAAAGGTCTGGCTACTGAGCCTAGTTGTTTCCTTTCTCAAAGACAACTACTGTACTGCTTAATAAAATCTTTTCTTTCTTTCAAGCCCAGTTAGCAATCGTGTTATATATTATTCAGTTTCCGACATTCTGTCTCATCCTCTCTTGTTTGGAAAAAGAAAGAGTTCAGTATCCAATGCCCTCTCACTTACCACTTCCCTCCTTCTGTCCCAGCCAGCCCAACAATTACAATTCCTTCTAAGCATGTGCCTCATATCTCCCACAGCCTCTGCCTGTCACTACTTTTCATGGTTTCATAGTCAAGGAAAAAAGTATTTGTAGAAAATTATTTGGGGTGTAGAGGAATTTGTCAGACCCAATCTGGACTCAGAAGGGAGTAGAAAGGAAAATAGCAGGGCCATTTAAATGAATGATAATGTGATTATATCCTAAACAACAGGCTGCCTTTCCAAGATATCTCTATAATGTTGCAAGATATACAGTCAAGTAAATTGTACAGCATTTATTTTATGTACACTATTCATCAATAGTAACATATATTTAAACTTGGCGTCTCATTTGTTTATATACGTGCATTAAGTGTGTGTTGCAAGTGTTACCACATCTAATCATTTGAACTTTTCATCCTTTTTAGAAAAAAATCAATTTGCAATCACAGTGGTGGTCATGGATTGATATTATTATGCACTGCTACTGCTACAACATTATGTCAAATAAGTATGGGACAAAACTTGGCACTATTCCTAAGAATCACATCAAACAATTTCCAGTGGCCTTAAGAGACCAACTATATAAACATGTAATTGTTTATACAATTCATTTTACTTTGCTCCTTCTGAAGGTCATCTAGCTCTTTATGGCAGAGGACGTGCCCCGGAACCTCACTACCAATGGAAGACAGCCTTTAAGAAGTGGATACAGTAGTGGTGGAGTAATGTGTCTGTGCCTACACATGGAACTGTCCTGTACCTACCACCATAAACAGTAAAGACAAGGACAAAAAGTACATAAACTTTAAAAATGCCCCAAATACAAACTGTACAAGTAGACATTAATTCCCCTGAACAAAACCTATGAATAGTAAAACACAATGTCAACTGTGTTAAACATACACAGGCTCACTAACAAAATGACAGACAAGAGTATCGGAAAGAAGGTAATAGAAAACAAACAAACATATCTGGTTACATGGGATTAGACTCCAGCAGCCACCCAGGCCCAGCCATCAACAGGCACGTGCAGACAACAAAATTCTACATTTTGCTTTTAATATAAAGTCATCCACAGGTCCCTAAGGGGCATATTTATAATGCCCTAGTGCCACCTTGCGGCAAATTAACATTATTTTTTTTAATATAAATGTGGTCCAATGAGCCCGGAATCCCTGAGCCATATTTGTAGGGTGGTGCAATGGATGCATTGCGCCACTCTGTAACACTTTGTGCTACATTATGCCTGCGGCTGGCATAATTTATGCAAATGGGGTGTTCCCCCATTAGGGGAGCCGGAAAAATGGCGTAAGGAAATCTATGAGATTTCCGTGAGCCATTATTTACGGCACTTTTAACACCTACTCAAGAGCAGTCGTTTAAAGCGGGCTTCCATTCCTCAGAGCAGCAGTGACATCAAACCTGCACCCTAAGCTTAGTGCAGGGAAGACTTGATCCCAAACATAAAACAACATCATAGTAAATGATAACCAAATCAGTACAAAACAAGAAATTGTAAAATAAATATATTCATCCCCAGCCCTTTACCATCCAAAAATATGCAAACCTTTTCCCTTAAATCATTAATACCAAATGGGCTCTACTCCAAGCTCCATGCAAACTACCAACAACAATACAAACCAACCCCAAATATAAAATGGAACAAAAATAGTGGTGGCTGCTATCCCTTGAACAACAAACTTTTTCGAAAGTGCTGCATTAAGCTTACTTGAATTTTGCAAAAAAGTGAAGATTCCTATGCTGTGGATGCAGCAGAGATTGTAGACTAAAAGAAGAGAGTGATGGTTTGCTTTTAAAATCCAAAATGACCAAGAGCTAAATAAAGCAGGGGAAGAAGTACTCAGACAGGAAGAGGATGTTCCTAGTGCATTTACAGTAGCCTCCCAGTCTCTATGAGATGGTCTTCCTGTCTTAAAACATGCAATTTCTGCTCAAAATATTACCTGAACTGTCTACTCTAAAAAACATTCAACTAACAAATTTGATTTTTTAGTTGATGTGATGCTAGTTTGCACTCAGAATACTGCCACTCATGTTTGGATTTGTAGTTTGGTACACAAAACATGCCTCCACTTGGGTAAAAAATCAATCCGAAATGTTTCTTTATCAACACATTAAAAGAATTGCAGCTCACACTGAGATTGATGCTGCACACATTTAGGCCCTTATTTATACTTTTTGACGCTAAACTGCGCTAACGCAGTTTAGCGTCATAAAGTTTAGCGCCGGCTAACGCCATTCTGAAGCGCCATGCGGGCGCCGTATTTATTGAATGGCGTTAGCCGGCGCTAGCAGACCGGCGCTGCCTGGTGTGCGTGGAAAAAAAACACGTACACCAGGCAGCGCCGGCGTTGGGGAAAATGGCGTTGGGCGTCTTAAAAATGGTGCAAGTCAGGTTGACGCCAAAAAATCGCCTCCACCCGATTTGCGCCATTTTTAACGACGCCCAGACGCCATTTACATGACTCCTGTCTTAGTAAAGACAGGAGTCATGCCCCCTTGCCCAATGGCCATGCCCAGGGGACTTATGTCCCCTGGGCATGGTCATTGGGCATTGAGGCATGTAGGGGGGCACAAATCAGGCCCCCCTATGCCAAAAAAAAAATATAAAAAAAATAAAAATTTATACTTACCTGAACTTACCTGAATGTCCCTGGGATGGGTCCCTCCATCCTTGGGTGTCCTCCTGGGGTGGGCAAGGGTGGCAGGGGGGGTCCCTGGGGGCATGGGAGGGCAGCTGTGGGCTCATTTTGAGCCCACAGGTCCCTTAACGCCTGCCCTGACCCAGGCGTTAAAAAGAGGCGCAAATGCGGGGTTTTTTGCCCGCCTTCTCCCGGGCGTGATTTTTGCCCGGGAGTATAAATACGACGCATTTGTGTCGCAGTCATTTTTTTGGACGGGAACGCCTACCTTGCATCTCATTAACGCAAGGAAGGCGTTCACGCAAAAAAATGACGCTCTTTCCTCATACTTTGGCGCTAGACGCGTCTAACGCCAAAGTATAAATATGGCGTTAGTTTTGCGCCGAATTTGCGTCGAAAAAAACGACGCAAATTCGGCGCAAACGGAGTATAAATATGCCCCATAGTTTTGTAATTTGGTGTTCACAAATTACCCAAGCAGCCCAGTCCCGTTAAAAGTCTACCTGAAATGTTTTTTGAGCATCTGCATGAAAACAACTGCGACTAATGTTGAGAAGATGGCACGTAATGAGATAGAAGTCTCATTGAGTGACACAGAGTAATGATGTAATCTCCATAACTATGTGTACATTTTGTTAAAGAAAATTATCAAATGTATTCACATTAAACCTGCATAATTAACTCTTTGCTGCAGTCTGGTGTGGCTCCTTAGTTTGAACCTCTTGGATTTCCATATGCTTCAACTGGTATGGTTGAGATACTAGAATTTACTAGCACATATATATTCTCCAATATTGGCCTTTGTTTATCAAAAGGTATAGTGAATGGTTTGCAGCACCTGGTGTCTACCCAAGAGTTGTAGTCATTGCACTTAACAGCTGTAATGGTCACCAGAACCGCCAGTTTGGACCCTTCAAATGTTGTGCAAAGCTGATTTCCTCTTGTACACATTAATATGGGGCAATTACCAGGCTGTGGGTTGTGGAACTGTGCTGTGGCAGTGCTGCAAAAACCTGTGGGTAGAAAGTCTTGAAATAATTGACCAGTGTTTGACAAAAGTGCAAAATAACATCATTAGTTAAATGTACTTTTACAAAAACAGTGGTCTTTCTGACTGGGGTACTTCTCATTGACATGAAATCCTACAGCAATGTATCTGGACAGTTTGTTTCAGCATATGCTTTTGCAGTCTTTAGATGTGCCTTTTGGCATTGTACTGATGCTATGGTCTGGGGGTAATAGTGACAATGAAACTGTTGCATATTATTGAGGACCTTGCTCACTGACTGAATTGTGTCTGGTAGGAAATGGTGCCTTGTCTAAGTCAATTTTCCTGGAACATATCTTTGGTTAATCGTTTTCAACAGAAGTATGCTACTCCCTCTATGGCTATGCATGGATACACCTCTATACAGCCTGAAAACAGTTGAACAATTACCAACATATATTTACATTGTTGACAGCATGGTATCTGTATGGAATCCAGCTGGATCTGTACAAATGGTCCCCAGGGCAGTTGCTGTGCTCTGAAAGAAGGATACCAGGATGGTGTTATCACCTGACCTGATCAGTGAGAGAAAGGCAGAAGCCATCCAATCTCTTTTCAGTCATGCGTAATCCACCCGGACCTCTGTGGACAAGCATCTTGAATCATTATCAGAAACTATATTAAAGTCTGGGAGCCAGGAAGTGAAAGGAGGTTCTGGGAGGAGTGTCATAAGGAATTAGGAAATGGGAGTCATAATACAACACAACTGTTCTCACAGCACCATTTGCGCAAGCACTGTTTATGGTCAATTGGGTTGTTGGTTGACTGGTATGTGAGCCCTGGTCAAGTACCACCCACAATGTTGTCATGGTATGGTGCAAGCCAACCCCAAATTAACCTGCACTCAACCTTCTGGTAGCCTGGCACAGAGAAGTCAGACTTAACTTAGAGGCAATGTGTAACGTATTTGTGCAACACCTCAAACAGTAATAAAGTGAAAACACCACTCAAAAAGGACCCCACACCAAGTTATATAAAGAGAACTTTCCTTAATAAACAAGACAAGACCAAAGTGACAAAAATCCAATTTGTAGACTTGGGGACATTCAATTTTGAAGATTTGAGTAAATATAGAGCTAAAAAGCACAAAGCACCAATGGTGGATAGCTGGTCATGCTGTACAAGGACAAAATCACAATTTCAGGCTGACAGTGATGTAGTGAGGGGCGGCTAATGGGCCCCAGGTAGGCCCTTTAAAAAAATTAATTTAACTTCCGGTTTTAAGAGCATTGCAAGAATCCACATCAAAAATGTGCTGCAGAGCCCAAGCCAAGCCTGGCTTCCAAGATGCAATGAAGCTATGATGTTAGGACCTGCATTGCCATCAATGATCCCGTCAAGGTGGCTCACGATGCAAAGTCTGGTATCAAGGATGTGTTGCATTGTTGTGGTGATGTGTCGGTTCCAGAAAGCTCAAAGGTTGTGATGCAGAGTCCTACATCATCGTCGAGGCTGCTATCAACAAGAGATGCACAAGCCTGTGACAAGGATGTATCCCACAAAGGCGATCCTGAAGGCTTTACTGTGTGACGTGGTGGTGAAGGTCTTTGCAATGGGTCCAATCCATGCAGCAGCAGAGATACATAATTTCTGCTCAGGATTTTGAAGTGCAGCAGAGGAGATGTGTGGGTTCTGCTGGATCCACAGAGGCTGTCAGAGTGCCTTAGGCCCACTCTAAGACTAGGGTGGGACCACTTGAGAGGGCAGACTCGCAGATGGCCGAGTCTAGGTGCAGATGCAAGGTTGTTGGGATCCTATTACATCCCTGATGCTTCTAGTCAGGAGGCCAGCCAACAAGCCCTTGGAGTCACCCTGGGTTGTGGGTTTAAGAGATGCAGGTCCAGTCCTTCTCATTCAGGGAAAAATACAGCAGGCACCATTTCAGAACATCAGGGCAGCAGTAGCTTAATAGCAGCAGTTCAGGAGAGGGGCGGTTCTTGTAGGAGCACAGCAGTGTTTTTTCCTGGCAGAGTAGTCTTTGGTTCAGAAGTGTATTGGACTTGGTGTTTGAAGTTCAGTATTTATACACTGTTGTGCTGTTAAAGTGGGAAGGAACTTCTAGATGCTTGCCCTTGAAGTGCACAGATGCTTTGCCTTCCTGGCATAGGCTCCATACTAACTAAAGGGTATTTGCAGCCCTTTGTGTGAAAACAAGACAAAGCCTATTCAAGTCTAAGTCAGGCTGGGCCCAGCTCCTCCCTCCCATCCTGCCAGTTAGCCCATCCAGCCACATCTAAGCTCCCCATTGTGTTTGGCTGTCTAGAAGGCATACACAAAGCCCAACTATCACCCAAAACCAGGCATGTGACCTAGAGACAGACTGCAGGCACCAAATGGAGATTTTTTTTTAAGTGTAATTTTCATAATTGCAATTTAATGTCCGACTTCACTATAAGTTATAATATTCTGTGCTTTTATGGTAATTTACCAAATAAAGTATCTTGACGGACTGACTATAACTTAGGATTTTAAATTGCAATTCAAGAGAGAACAAAAATGAACTGGTTACCTGTTCCCATTTTGGAATGTAATAATGTAATTTCAAAGTTATCCTATGGAAGAGGTAGGCTTTGCAGTAGTGAAAAATGAATATACTTTTTTTACTACCAGGTCTTGTAAATGTACTTGTCCACCCTTTCAAATACATTACACCCTGCCCTCTGGGACATCTAAGGCCTACACTAGAGGTAACCTATATGTATTAAAAGGCTAGGTTTGGGCCTCGCAAGGAGTTTACTTTCCCAAGTCCAAATTGCAGTTTAAAACTGCACACACAGGCCCTGCAATGCCTGTCTAAGACACCTTTGACGTGCTAATAATGTGGGTGGCACAATCGGAGATGTAGACCCATTAGTAGCATTTAATTTACAGTCCCTGGCCATGGGTAGGTTCATTTTACTAAGGACTTACAAGTAAATTAAATATGGCAGTTAGGTAGAAGCCAATGTTATATGTTTTTCAGAAGGATCACCAGTGCATTAGCACTGGCTATCAGTGTTAAAGTGTGCAGAATCCTGAGGACAACAAAACTGAAGTCGGCAAAACAGAGGAGGTCTGAAAGCAAAAACCTAGGGGAAAACCATGCCAAGGATGCCTGGTCAAACACACATCTCCTGTAATTGCATTGTGAATAGCACACTTGAGCTCTTTCAATATGGATGGTTATTGGACAGCAGTGTGCAATTATGCAACCCCTATTTAATATTTAGTTGTGTACTAGCTAATGTAAAATACCTTTTAAATTCTCAGAATTGTCCAAATTAGTGAACAATTCCAAAGGCATATTTTGCATCCGTGTACAGTGCACATACTTTTATAAAAGCAATCAATTCAGTAACTTGAGCTGAGGAAATATTTGTGAAAATTAACTGCTTCCACATTAGTACATATAGTGCACCCAGCATAAGATGCAACCCAATGGCTCTTTTCAGTTCACAAACAAGAGCGCTCTACAATGAAACATAATCAGTTAGCAATGGGTTCATCAACTAAATGAACACTTGGGATAGGGAACAATTAGACACCATTTAAAGAGGGTATCTGCACTCTGGTCACATTATATGGTGCAAGAAGAAACAATTGAAATTGATGACGTGCTAAGCCCAGAAACATGTGTACATGGATATACAGGACTTTCTGCACCTACGGAGGTAAAAGACTCTTTTTACTTTTTGAACGGCCTACGAATCAACTGCTTTTACCTTGATGCTTTGGGGTTATACTTTGTTGCTGGAGTGCAGGCAGTGTGATCCCTCTCTTTGAAACTGTCTTTTGACGGCTCCTTTGAGCCACGGCTGACGAGCCTTGTTAGGCACCTGTGCACCATGAGCAGTACTTAAACCTGAGAAGACATTTGGCAGCATTCCAAGCAAGCCCCTAGTCCACGCTGCTCCCTGCTGATGATGGGCTAAACCCAGAAACACATGTACAGGGATATACATCACTTGCTGCACCTACGGAGGTGAAAGACTCTTTTTACTTTTTGAATAGACTACGAATCGTCTACATTTGCCATAATGCTTTGGGGTTATACTTTGTTGCTGGAGTGCGGGGAGTGTGCTCCCTCAATTTGAAACTTCAAAATGAAATGTCAGTAAAGAATTTAAAAACTGAAAAAAACAAACAGGCTATGTGGGTCCAAGCAAAAATCTATGCTGAATAGCTAGGGGACCTACTGCAACAGAAATGGGTTGTGACACAGGATGTGGAACATTTTCACTAGAAGTACAAACTGCATGGACTGTTTTGTCTGTGAAAGCAAGGTCTGGAAAATGAGATATTTTGAGAGTAGACTTTGTTGCTTTGTGTCCACCATAGGAGGTACTTCATTTCCGTCAACAGTGGCTTCAACACTGGCCCATGGAAAGCAAAGGAGCTTACTTGAAATCTTGTGTTCCCCTCAGGCTGCCCTATTGAGGAGGAAACCTTCTTGATCATAGAACTTTGTGACTGGTTAATTGGCTTGGGCACTAGAGGGTAGTGATTGCTCAGGGGCAAAACCTGTTCTTGATATTGCATGCCATAAGAGTGGCAGTCCCAGGGCAGGAAATGGAAGAAAACATCAACAAGACAATCTCTTTTCCAGTGTCCAATCTCATCACAAATGCAGCACAGGTTTTCGGGTATAGAATAAAGCCCTCTCCTCCTTTCCTTACTTCAAATATTTCCCGTCTTTCCTTTCCTTTACTGTTTAGTACAGATATGTTTCCTCTGCTCATAGGCTTCATGCTCATGTGTGGTTGGGTCAGGTATTGCATTTTATGCACTTGTACAGCCATAGATTTATCAACTGCTTCCTCATCTTTTTTTCTATTACCAGTACGCAATAATTTGCAAGTTCTATAAGCTTTAGAAGTGAGTCACTCAGCCACCACATACGCACCAAGCAAAGGTGATAATTGATGTTCACATAAAGAGATACTAGAGGAAAGTGCCTTTTTTGACATGGTCACCCACCCCAAAACTATTTGTCTGGTTTCTTGTACAATTTCAACTGAAAGTGCACTGGGTCCCTGCTAAACATGTCCCCAGTGCAAGATCACTTCCCCCAAAACTGCACAATTGTTTTTTGCAATTGGCAAACCTTTCGCTACCACTGTAAGTCCCTCATAAATGGTAACCCTGGTACCTAGGGCAGGGGTTAATAAAGGAAGACTCCTGAAGGCGGCAGCACAGAGTGTGCCACCCTAGGGGATCCTCTCATTAAGTGCACATGGTGCTGCTTTCACAGGCTGTGTGTCTTGGTGCAGAACTAAAATTAAAACAAGACATGGCAACGTGATATGGCACGTAGCCTGTGTGCCCTGTCCCTTTTACACTACATGCAAGATATGTACATCACCCATCTAGCAGTACTTTCAGCTCTAAAGGCAGGGTGTATTATATTACCTGTGAAGGCATACCTGCATGAGCAGGTATGCCCCAGCTATGTCTTTGTTGAATCCCAGACACAGTAAGTGAACAGGGAAGCCATTTTAAGTACATGTGCTGGACACTGGTCATTATGAGTTTCCCAGCTACATGATGGCTTCGCTGAATAAAGGGATGAATTTAGTGATGGATTTATTAATACATGCACTCAGAGGGCACCTTCAAAGGTGCCCCTTCAAAAACCTACCAACTCCTAGAATGAACACTGACTAATCAAAACCAGTGCAGCCACCTTAGACAGAGTTCTGGTCCCCTGAGGTGAGAACCAATGCTCTTGGGGGCTCATAACAAATGCCTGCTCTGGGTGGAGGTTCTAACACCTTGTCCAGACAGGATGGACATTCCAGGACAGAGAGCATCAAAGGCCTTGCCCCCTTTTTAATGTGACCAGGTCTTTGCAAATGGTAGAGAAGGCCGACACCCAGTTCCTGACCCCACTTTTAAAGGCAGGACTATTGGGCAAACACCCCTATGGTGGATGAGCTGAAGTGAATACTACCTTTTACATTTCTCCACCTTGTTTGCAAGGAATGTAGGCCACTAGTGTTAGAATTATGCCCATTTCCCAACAGAAGTCATAAAAAGGGTGTAGTACCCTAAAGGTGATTAGCCCATTTGCTACCACCTGCCACTCCCTGTAATGCCCTTAAATTCAGTACTTAAGTGGCACCCCAAAACTCTAGAACTCAGATTCTTGATGACCTAAGAAGAGCTCAGAAGAGCTAAACCACAACAGAGTCACACCAGCAGAGAAGAGTGCAGACACCATCTGACTTGGCCACAGCCCTACCAGCCTGTCCAAAGCTCTTGAAGATCCTGCGCAAAAAGTCGACATGTCCTGCAGCCCAGCGACCTACAAGGAGGACTGCCTGCCTTCATCAAAGATCAAGATCTCCTGAGAACAGCAAACCTGTTCAAGAAAAAAAAGCTTTAAAAGAAAAAGAACTCTACCCTGAGGAATCACAAACCCATCTCTGTATCCACCTCAGCAACCTATGCCCACGGCCGAGACCAAGTGACCCTGCGGTACTGTGAGGGTACCCCAGAGATTCTGAGTCTGAGTACACAGTGGGATAACCCCTGCTAGACTTTGCCTCAAAGCCTACACAGTAAGCTGTTCCGGATCCCAAAGAACACCCCTGAACCCAGAGCCCTTGGGCCTTGGTGAGCTAGATCATCAGTGTCCCCATGTCCCCTAGCATCAGAGTGCACTATATAAGATCCCGCTTCCTACAGATAATAAGTAGACTTTGGGATGCAAATAGAAGATATTGATTCAAGTGTCCAAAATAACTTGCCTCATGGTAAATAAAGATGCTCAAACAGCTACTGCCTGGGTACCTAGAGGTGAAAATTAATACATGCCACTATATCAAAAATTACTATATTATTGATACCTACAATGTAGTCACTACATAGCGGGCCACTTTTTAAAATTAGTTTCTGTTACTCTATCCTTTGTACCATGTAATATACCAAAATATGGTAACTTTTACATAGGGAGCAACAATGTACTAGAATAAAATAAGACAGCCTATGACATGTTTTAAAGTTTAGACAATAGATCTCCTGGAGTTATTTGTGGAGGCAGTTTATTATATGTACCATGCTTAAAATATATGCAGGGAATTATGTGCCATTACTATTTGAGTTAAGTACAAACATCAAAGTAACTACTGAGAACTGTTTTCATTTTGAATGGGTGATACAGTCTTGTAGGTGCTTTTGTACATTCAGTCTGCTCGCTTGTTAATTTGTCCAAAATATATGTCAGCTGCTCACATCTGAAGGCAATATTTTTGCTGTTTTGACTAATTGTTTCTATGATCAGTTCAGTTGCTGCATGTTTCTGTGGTTCATTTTAGTAGATGCTTTGTGGTCTACCCTTTTACTAGGGGTGATTGAGAGTGCAGACTACAGTCCATGAACTATGCCTAACTCTGCATAAGTAGACTGAATTGTGCTCGGCTGACTGATCATGCTGATTGGTGCCATTCACCTGCTCCATGTTTCAAATGCAAGGGTGGATGGCATCATGCGGTCGCCCGCGTGGCAATCCTGTTTTTCGTATTCTATGCATGGTGCTGGGCCTATTTTTCAATCTAAACTATGTTTTTGCAATCCTTACTCTATCCTACTTAACCTCCCCTGTTTTACATTTATTTCATTAGTGTGTGCATTTGTATTCGTGTATTTACATTTTTGCCTCTTTTTTTAATTTTCTGTGACTTTTTTGTCCCTTTTTTAGTTTTACCCTAACTTGTAACTTAATTTCTCCCTCTCCATTCATTGTTTTCCCCCTGTCTTTTTTATATACCACACCCATTACCATGGCAGAATATGTGGGACAAGGGGGCACCAGTGCAGGGGGTGTGCGGATGCCAGCTCCACCACATGGTGCAACCTTGCACAATTTTTAGTGAGAAGGAGGTGCACTTGTTTTTTGTTGAGCACCACCTCCCCTCCATGCTGGCAGCAGGTGGCAGGCCAAGCAGCGGGTTCGGTCCTCTGTAGTATTGGCTGATGTGGGGGAGGTTGCACCCTTGAGTCCGCCAAAGATCTGGGGTTTGGCACACCCAGCAGCAGCTGATGCACTGCTGAGACCAAATCATTGACCAGTAGAGGCATCTTCTCGACCAGATAGGCATCCAGGTTGCGGGGCTTGGTGAGTTCTAGTAATCAATTACTACTAACTTTGTTGTGTCCTACCCTGTAATACTATTCTTTTCAAATAACATGCTGCTCCCTCTCAGAGGTAAATTAAGTTTGCCTAATGTAACATTATGAATACTGTGTGATCCAATTTGAGCGAGCCAGGTACTCTGTGCTACCTAGCTCTGCTTGTTGCTTTGGCGCTCGCTTGGGCTGATTATGCTGACTATGCTGGTTATGCTGACTCCTCCGTCCTGCCGTCACCAAGATAGTGATACTGTGGTAACAATAGTAAGTAATATATATCAGTGGGTTTGCATTCTTTTTGTCTTTCTTTTTGTGTAGCTCGTACAGTCCCAAGCAATCTTCCATTGTTCTATGCATTGAAAAGCAAAACTGACTGAATTGACCCATTAAAGGGTGTTGCAGAAGTGATTTGTGAAGCAAAGATCATTCAGTGAAATGCATTAGTATTTCCAAATGTAGTTTAGGAATTTTGAAATAGGGCTTGGATAAAGTGTCAGAAATTAAGAAAAGGTCAACGCAGTCACATTTGTATCCACAATCTGATTCAGAAAAGTAGAATGTTAACATGTTACAGTGTTTGACTTTGGCTGTCATATTTTCTAGGAGATTAACTGTAACACTAATCTATTTTGGTATCTTCTTTATTTGTTGCATCAGCACCCAAGGACAAGAAGAGGGCATTAGAGGGCCGGGTTGAGGAGGTTCCACCACCAGCGCAGCGGCAGGTGAAAGCTCCACCATCAGTACTGCGGCCATGGCAGACAACTCTGCTGGGCCCAGTAAGTTCTTGTTAATATTTATTTCTCTAACTTTTAACTCTGCACAATTAGATTAAATTTTCCTCTGTCCTCTTGACATAGCTACTCCTGATAGTCCATCTATACCACTGACCTAGCAGGAGATTGGGGCCCAGCTCCGCAGGCAGAGGCTGGAGGTCATCATTTTTACATTTTATTGTTTTTATTTTATATGTTAGTAAAGGGGAAATTGTTATAACCCACGTTATGGCTGAAGATTTTTTGTGCTTTACTTTAACTTTGCACTGGTGCCTTTTGCACAGCCTGTCTTCTTAAAATATTTCTCTAAGTGTATGCCAGTTAGAAGGGTATACTGCCATCCCATATTTTGCCTACAGAAACATGGATAAACAAGCACCTTTCTCAACTGCAATTGGAGTTAGTTACATACTAAGTAAAATAGTTCACCTCAGCCCACAGTTCTGCTGTCTGAAAAGATGACGTGTTGGCTGGTGGTTGTACTTTCTGTCAATCTAACAAGTTCCAACACCTTACTGAAGGGTTTCCGAAGGTGCCTTCTTTATGGAAGTGGTAGTGCAACAACAGGGAAAGTGATAATAACGATATCCTACTCCCACCTAGCTGATTTCCAATTATAGGATTAATCAAGAGGGTCACAGGCAACTAAATTGAAAGTAAAGCTAAAATTTTGTAGTTTATACATATACATTTATAATATAGCTTTAGAAAGACTGTGGGCATACTACTACCACCATGACATATCAAAGAATACCTCATATCAAAAATAAGTTTTAGTAAAGCCAAAGTTTTGAAAACCTCTAGTCATGAAAAATGTACTCAAAGGGCCCAATTCACAAAGGTAAACTTAGACCAAAAGTCTAAGTTTAGACCTAAAGTCTAACTTTACTAGTAGTAAAGTTAGACTTTTTGAATATTTTGAATGGATGGGAAAGGGGATTCAGGGAAAGGTGTGACAAGAACAAACACAACACAATAACAGTATACATCAGGGCAATAAGCAACACATCATCATCATCAATCTGTTGAGGAAGGAAATGAAGGAATAAGTATGACACAGTTTAATTAAATGCTTTGTAAACAGTACTTCTGCCCAAGAGACCCAATGTACAGATATCTAAACATTCTGTCATCTACGTTTGAAAAAATCAAATTATGGAGGAGTGAATTGAACCGACCCAGTTCTAAAACATGTGATTTTTTAAATTAAAATGATGCTGCATTGCCAAATTGGGAGGTGCATCTGCATTCACCTCAAAATGTGCATCACTCTTGGGTGCCTATCTCAAGAACAGTCCAGTAGGTAAGCAGGAGTGCTGAGCTCATCTTTTGCCTTTCGTTCTTGCAGGAGAGGAGAAGGCCTGCAGATTGTAAAACAGGAACAGTATATATATCCAAAGAGAAGCACAAAAGGAAGGTAAGCTTCATGTGTGGTGTACCAAGGAGACTCAGAGGCAGAACATAAAACAAGAAGACTTAGAGTTTAACTTTTGCCACCAGGGAAACACATACACTCATCACTATTTCTCAAATCAATGCACCTCTCTCAATTTCACATAGATGAGTACCAGGGCTTAGAGTCATGATTTTCATTTGAAGTTGATAACTCCCTTCTTTTAGCTGTTGCTGATAAGGTAGTCCCTCACTGAGACCTTTTATCCTTTACCTGACTCCAAGTAACTGCTTCTCAGTCCTGACAGAAGCAAGACCGACGTGTAGTGCACTACAGTTGAAGAACAAGTAGAGAAACTGAATTGCCACATGCTGTACAGATTTGTGTTTGTTACTGGTCTGTTCTCTGAAGAACCTGAAAAGAGTAGACCGCCAAATAATTTTTTTGCCTAGCAAGTTTGTAAAGGCCAATCACCTTCATGAAAAATGATGACCCATTACACAACATAGATTGATCAAAGTTTACTATAAATTGAAAACCCTCCCTCACTTTCTGTCACCACATAAATCATCAGTCATCATTCAAAATCACTTACTCATTGTTGCAATAGTTGTACTTGTTTATAGCTGCTTCTTCCAATCTAAGCACGGGTAGTTTGGGTACACAATTGTATTTTTGATGCAGGCAACACACTGGAATTTGCTTTTTGCACTCTGGTAAATAAATGATCTTCTGTGGCAGCCCTGCTAAGTAAGAAAGGATAGTCATGAGAAGGAGGTAGACAGTGTTTCATGTCATGAAGGTATTGTGGAGACTTTCTCATTGCACACTAGTCCATATGTGACTAAAAAGATGGGACAGCATACAATTAAAGAAAGAAGTTCAAAGAGAAATAATAAAACATTCTATGGTGTCACTGGTATAATCAGTCTGGGAAGTAGAGTATTTTCTCAAAATCAGGTGGTTCATCCAGAAGTTGGTCAGGAAAAAACTCTTGATTTTGACCAATCATCCTCTTCGTCCTCCTGTGGTGTTTCCGGAATGGTGTAATCAGGTGGTACGAAATGTTGGCTTATTGGTGCATCTCTGCACAATTTGAGGTGAGAGACTGGCCCTTTTCTTTGTAATGACTATGCCAGCTGCACTGAACACACACTCAGCAGACACACTTGCTACAGCACAAGCCAGATACTTTGTTGCCAGCCTGCTGAGCTTCGGAGATTGGCACATCTTCCCATACCAATAGATAAAAGGGTTTTGTTCCACATTCACCACTTCTGGGACATTCAGATACTCCTGGAACATCATCTAAGTGGCCCTTGGTACTGCCACTTGCTCAATCTCTTTTGCCTTCACCTTTACACTGGACTTAAGACCTGTCAATCGAAACCAAGCCAATGCTGAGGTTGGGTCCAAATCATCTGTTGCTGTTGTTGCTGGTGCTCTTGCTGCTCTTTGCTGTGATGAGACAAGACTGCCTTCTTGGAAGTTGAAGGTGGAATGTCAGAACTGTGGAGTGGGGCTCTAAGTTCCAGCCGTTCTTCCTCCTGGTACCTGGCTTGCTCAACAATCCATTTTGAATCATCACCTTCAAAAAAAGGAATGAAAGTGGGAAGAATTCTCTTTGTAGCATAGATCATGTACGGTGGCACAGATGTACTCTTTGGATGAGATAATGTCATTTTGCAGCCTTGTATTACAAGTCAAACAATAGTTTAAGCTCTCGACCAAGGCATGCACTTTTGGGTTTTGGCTCACACCTTAGAGTGCGAACCTTTCAGACACCTTCTTAAGCTGGTCCAGTAGCAGACGCAACAACTGGATAGCTTGGTCCATTGCCCTATCCTCCTTTCTAACTTCACATATAAAAACCTCCAAAGGGAGCAGCATCTGTGTCAGGCATTTCTCTAGACCCCATTTTTCAGCATTCATGGTCGTAGCTTTCCCAATTGCATCCCCTCCTCTTTCAATGACATAGTGATTGATAGGTTTGTACTACTCAAACATATGTTGCAACATATAACAGTTACAGTTCCAACGTGTTGGTACCTCCTATATACGAGCTTTAACTGCTACTCTACTAGCATGCTGAATAATCTGCAACTGCCTAAGGGCTTTAAAAGAATGGCTGAAATGAGTGCAGATACAACTTCAGGTGGTCAGTATGTTGCTGACCATGTCTTCTTTTTTTAGAAACTCTTGCACAACCAAGTTGATGCAGTGCGCCAAGCACAGGACCCTGAAATAGCCGCCGTCTCCCATGGCATTGACTATGTTACTGCCATTGTCCTTGGCAACAAATCCAAATCAGAGACCTCTGGGTTGCAGCCATTCAGAAACGTTGCTGTAAAATTCATCCAAGATGTTTGCAGCTGTATGTGATTTCTCCATGGCGAACATGGCTACGGTTGCATGCCACCAAATACTCTTAAAACCTTCTTGAGGGCCAAGACCTGTAGATAGCTTTGCTTTACCCCAGCAAAACAGATCCAGTGTGCAGTGATGCACATGCAATCAGTCGCCTGACAAGTGGTCCACATGTCTGTCGTCAGGTGGATAGTGTGGACAACACTTTGCTGCAAAGCTTGTCCAACCTATTGCATTATATTGTGATGCAGCGCTGGAACAGCAACTCTGGTAAAATAGGTCCTACATTTAACCTTCAATTTTGAGCAGATGGGTGGCACAAATTCTAAGAATCCTACTCCTTCCATAAACAAAAAAGGAAGGAGGTCCAGTGTTAACATTTTTGCCAGCTTCCCAATGCACAATTATGTCATTGGTGGTTGCAGTCATGGGCCCCTCCTGCCTCAACAATCCCAAAATAGTAGTCTGGATTTTCTTCTTTTCTGGGGCCACTGATGCAGGTGACTTTCAAGAAGTAGGTGGTGGTAGACTCAATGTGCATCGTGAGGCAGTCACTGTATGCTGTGGTATCTCTATCTCACTCTGAGTCTTCTTGTGCCATTGTGAGGTCCCTGAGGCAGGTGATTCTGGTGCACTGCTGGGGACAGGGCTGCTTTGCGTGAGGATGTCACTTTCTTCTTCCTCACCTCCCACCGTGATTTGAGTAGTTGTAGCTGATGTTTCCCGGCTCTCCTCACCTTCACCACCATGACCACGATCAGCAATTTTTAAGGGGCTCCTCCCACCAGATGCATGATGTGTTTTCTTATGGGTTGTTTGGCCTCAAGTACCATAATGTGAACCAGGCTTGCCTCTGCAAACACACACAGCAAATTGAGCATATTACAATTGTCTTCTCCTGTTTAATATTTTCCAAACTGAGGAAGAAATACTTTATTAGTGGGCCACTTCCAGTGCCTGAAGACGCACTGGAGGGAGATGCGTGTGTTGTTAATTGCCTCTCTGCTGTGCATATTTCTACTGAGGTAGGGGTTCGTGCAGGTCTAAGCTGGGGCTTTACAAATATAGGAGCTGGTAGTTCTACCTGTGCCACATCCCTTAGAGCAGGTTGAATATAATGCTGGACTTTATGTCAGCTTCCACAATGACTGGCTCATTGTCATCAAGATGGTGGCCTAATACCGTTCCTTTTCCTTGCTGGTGATCTGAGACCCAATGATTCAAAAAGAGGAGGTTCTTGCTCAGCAGAAAGCTCTACGTCCTGTTCTGCTCCAACTTCAGGATGATCTACTATTGCTGGCTGTGGCTGCTGTCTACCTTACTCTGTTTCTTGAAACATTTGGGTACTACTTTGGGAAAGGGACAAAACTAATTCAGTGTCACTGCTAGTTGGCATTGCCATGATTGCAGTGGCTGCTTCCCTAAAAGATATGGTCTTGGGCTTAGGTTGGGGTGGCGCTGTTGATGAAGGAGTGCTACTCCCAGGTTCCTCCCTGGATGCTAGTGTGGCAGGCACTCGTCTCCAGAAAAAGATTGTGGCTCATGTGCCAGATCGAAAACTGCTTGTTCTTACTGATCAGTTTCTAGGGGGCAACTTTTTTTGGGGCCATCCTGAAGCTCTCAGTTGGCAGTGGCACTAAGCTGCATCCACATAAGAGATTGAAGGACTGAAATCACTGTACAGGCCTTCTCTTTGGCAATACCGAGGATGATGTTTTTTCTTCTCTTGTGCACCTAAAAGCAACCAAGCAGAAAAACATGGTAGTTAGTGAAATGTGACATTGCTGCAAGTTGAAATATTATAGACCAATGCAATATTAGTGCAGTTGGCTATGACATGCCAAACAACAACAGCAAGTAAGGAGGCATAGGGAATAAAGAACACATGCAAGCCTATGGCACATTCACCATGGATGGATGCATAAAATGGCTGCCAGCCACATGGTTAAACAGCAACAGTGAGCAAGGAAGCATAGATAACAAAAAACACATGCAAGCCTTTGTCAAAAACACACTGGCAGGATGCACAAAATGGCTGCCAACCACATGGTCAAACAACAACAGCAAGCAAGGAGTATAGAGAACAAAGAATTCATGCAAGCCTATGGCAAAACACACTGGCTGGGTGCACAAAATAGCTGCCAGTCACATGTCAAACAACAGTGAGCAAGAAAACATAGGGAGCAAAGAACACATGCAAGCCTATGGCAGAAACACACTGGCTGGATGCACAAATTAGCTGCAAGCCACATCGTCAAACAACAACAGCAATCAAGAACACAATTAGGGCTATGGACTCAGACTACACAAAATGTTCCCTGCCCCAATGGCATGGAGAACAAAGACAAATGGTGGTCAATGACAAACACACATACACTGGCTAGAAATTGGAGACATGGTGGCAGCACTGAAAAAAACAATAACATTAATTCAGCACGGCAAAACACACAAATTAACTGAGCTATAAAAACTTTACAACAACACACATCCTGCTATGCCATCATATATTATCCCATGTATACAATGTTGTTGAAAAAACTGAAATGCAAACAATAGCCAGCATTTTTAACTTCATCCAATGCCATCGCTGCCCTAAATGAAGTTTTAAACCATAGATCACAGAAACATGTCTTTCGTGCAATGATGACTAGTGCTGGGCCTACTGGCTAAATGGCCCGTAGGGCATCTAGGACACATAGTAAAATAAATAAATATTGCAACTGTAACAAACATGGAGAAAAGAGACTGAGCTATACGACAGTTTTTCTTTACAAAAGATGACAAATAAATAAAATTCAAAAACAAATAACTAGGGCCACCCATCACAATGACATTTAAAAATCAAATTAAAGTAGAAAGAAAAACTGGTGCATGCCCAAGCAAAAACACCACTTTTATACAATAGTTTTTTTCACTTACTTGTGTGATAGCACAAAAACAAAGTCCTTGAATCAAACGGCATGTATCCAGGAGACAAAAAGAGTGATGCTTCCACCTTGAAATCCAAGTGAAAAGTGACCAAGAGATGGACAAAGAACTGGGAGTTGATTGTCGAACTGGAGCTGAAAGTTGGAGTCTCTGGGGCACTACCTTCCTGTTGGAAAGAAAATTGAAAAATGGCTTTTTACACTAAAAAACAACTCAAAGGGTCAATTGGAGAAGAAAATCCACTCAAAAACGTATTTTGACTAGATTTAGCTGCATCTCTAAAAGAAAATGTACCCGAGATGCGTTCATGAGCAGCACTGGTTTTGGCTCTGTTGCAGCCGAAAGACATAAAATCTTGTGCGTGCTCACAAGAGGCCTGCGTGTATTGTGATGCTCGCGAGTGTAATGAAAATATATATTTTTGACCACTGACTCTGTGTTGCACCACTTTGCATATTAGCTGTTCAGTGTTCACCAGTTGCATTTTGTATTCAGTTTAACTGCCTATTGGCTTTATTGTGGCGTTAGACATTGCATTTGAGACATTGCAGTTGAGTTGTGTTTTTCCACATGGTAAACTAAGCTTGTTTCTTCGTATTTCTTCCTCACCGAACACGAACATTTCATGATAAGAGAGCACATATTTTTTGTTTTCTTCAGTGCAGGGATCAGGTCGGCCTCGGAAGGAGAGCCTTGAAAGGCTGGCCAGTTTTCAACGTTTTTCTTCCAACTCTGACCTACAGTAGCCAGCATGTTTGAATATTTCCATTTGAGAGGAGGGGATTTCTCCAGGAAGCCCTTTGATGTTTTTAAAGGTATATAAAGGTGATTAGACGTTGAATGCCTGACACACACCCTTGTCCCGTGAGGGTGGAGATCTCTTTCTCGCAGTTGGATGGGGTCATCTACTTGCTGGCATGAGAAAGATGAAGAGCTTGGCAGGCCCTACAGTGATTAATTTTTTCTTTGCTTTGCAATTATGCTATAATATAATCACATATATTTGCTGTGTACATTGCAGTTGAGAATCACTTTGATATATTTTCCTTTCATTGCTGTGACTGTTTTTAAATGTGTGCTTTTGACCTACTAATCTCCTTCTTTTTTTAGGAACCTCGTGGTGAAGTAATAATAAATGTCTTCTTTGAACTTAGAAGTGCATTCCCAGAGATTTTTTGTCAGCTCGGTCATTAGTGAAAGCAAAACAGCGAGTGAGCAGCAAAAACAACAATCGTATGTGTGCAAATGGAAAACAAAACTCTGCTCTACCCTGAATAGCAGAATTCAGGAGCTCTGAGCTACTCCGTGAAGTGTCTGGATTCCAAAAACCACACTAGTGGAGGGGAGATTTGTGACTGGGTCTGCCTATTACTCTTAGTTTAGCCTTCCTTTCAGGTTATTGAGTGCAGGTCTTTAGAAGTAGTAGCCGAGGGTACTCGTATCAGTTTAAGAAATCATCTTGAAGATTTCAGCTGCTCAGTGTAGCCTAAGAGATGGATTAGTGTTGGATAACAGATGGTGTCAATTAGATCTGGTAGATCTAATTAATGAGTCACAAAGGCAAGAACATTAGAGTGCTTTGGAGTCATGTACACAGGATTCGAAGAGGCAGCAGAGGTCTCATGAAAGCTGCTACCCTAGCAAGAGATTAAGGTGCCTAGTACCTTGGAGGTTTCCCAACATGATTCTCTTTTTCAAAACAGTTACTCCCCTCCTTTCGGGACCTTAAAGCTTGTCAACAGTTTGAGACTTGAATTGTGATTGTAAACAATTGATACATGCCATTTTGAGTTACAGATATGAGGGTATGGCACTTTCATAAAACTGCTTAAAATGGTTTTGTGACTCTCAAAATGGGTGTAGTTCATAGTTAAAAGCCACAGAGGGGTCCCAAACCTTGTGATTTATGAATCACATAGTTTGTGACTGCAAAATAGCTTTATATATCTCTTGCTTAATCAAGAAACTAATGGACATGAGCAATCTGTGTATCATACTCTCTCGAAGTGAGGAAATAAGCCTGTACTGAGGAGCTTTTATTCTATAGAGGGGCCCCAAGAGGTTGTGAGAGTACCTGCAAGACACCAACAAGAGTGCAAAAAGGGCAATGGGTCACTGGACCTATGAACGGACCAGCAAAACACCAAAAAGCACATTGCATGGCCCTGAGCGGCTCCATAAAACTGGAATAAGGCAATCCAACGCAAATCGCTGAGATGCCTTACCCTGCCCTGAAGAGTTCTATGGGCATTGCATGGGTGTTCCCCCACAACTCCCATGGTTTTTGATGCATTCTCTGATTCAGAGGTAGTGATAGACCTAGGACTGACCAAACAGATACGCCTTCTCAGGGGAGGTATAAAGAGGAGAAATATATTTATTTCTCTATGCCTCTTAGGATATATTTGTGAAGGAAAGTGTCCCTTCTTGGACACAAACAATCCTGCATGCAATGCAGACACCCTTGCACCGTGGATCAAGTGTGCATGTGTTGGAGCTAGGCAGCTCATTGTGTACCAGTGCAAGAGAGAGGACTGGATTACATCCTATTCAGTCATGGCTGGCGTTGGAACAAAGTGGGGGGTGGTAGTGGGTGGAGAGGGCTACACAAAGCAACAACACACACAAAAACCCCCGAAAAACTTAACTGCTGAATAACCGCATCTGCACTTCAGGCTCCACTGTCCACTGCATGTCCAGCTTTCCCCGTGGCCAATTCTAATGCTGCTCTCATGCTTCTGCCAATATGAGATCAGTGTTAGGATTGGCCTGAGTACCCTTGGTTTGCTCTCCCAGGAGACTGGGAGACTTTGCCTGTTGTCTCCAACCCGGCAACACAGCTCGGGTTGGAGACAGCTCAGTCCGCATGTCAGTTTGGCCATCCCAAGATGGCCAGACAACAAACATGAGCACTGAGGGAAATGTACACCATTCCCCCTCGATGGCAGTTATCCCCTATGGCCCCACCCCCTAGAAAAACAAAACGATAATAAACATAGTTTATTATTGTTTTATTTTTCAAGTTTTGCTGCTACTAGTGGAGGGGGGTTGATGATGCTCTGCCATGGCAGAAGAGCTGCCGCTGACTACGTTGGCTTAAACACAGCTCATTCTTGCCCTTTCCCTGTGATGCAATGCAGCCTAGCATGGTGGCTTGCTGTGCTGCACTGTGTCACATTCTCAAATATAGTACTCCAACTTCTTTGAATGATTTTAGGGAGCAAATCTAGGAATTCAACAACGCTAACTTGGAGCATGACTGGGACTAAAGGGCATGAAACTAGAGGGTACAAGCATAATGGGCCAGGGCAGGGGTTTTATCCTAGAGAACAAGATTCATGCAACAATCTGCACATATAATCACTTTATCCCCAATTGTGAATCGGGAAATTCTAGCTGGATAAATAGTTAGTTTTGTTTGACTGGATTTTCTTTTGTCTTCCTCTCTTAGCTCAATGTGTAATACATTTTTCTTAGCCAATTAGAAATACAACCACACCATTTCCCCCAGAGAGTGCACCAGTCAGAATACAGCTATGTTTACTGATAGCTACACCAAGGTCATGATGTTTTGTTTACCTTGACAGAGTCAGCCGACAGCTTGATGACTCACAAGATGAATGCTCAACAAAATACTTTCAAATGTGCAGCTACTGTGGCTTACAGTTTGGGCACACACAACCTTCTGAAACTGACAGTGCTATCAACAGATAAAAACAGTCCAATAGCTCTTTATGCACAGACTGGGCTTCCTCATAAAAATGCTGGTCTTCAAAGCACCTAGCAAACATTGCTCCTACACTGGTAGCTACTGTTCTTACTGACCTGTCAAAAACAAACCCCTTGAAATTCGATTTCTGAGCTTTCAAGTTTGTCACAACTGTTATACAAGAGACTAGAGCACATCTTTTCCATCTGCATCATCATTGTTGTGTTGTAGAAATTGGGGTTCTAGCTCTGCTCATAGATTGAAAGTGCCTGATTCACAAAGGTAAATTTTGACTTTTTTTGTTGAATCAGACCAAAGGTCTAAGTTTACGACTTTGTGAATTCACAAAGGGAATTTATGAGTACTATCTTTAAATCCGCACTCAGGGCAGAGAGACGAAGCATAAATGGTGCCAAAAAGTAATGCCACAGTAGTAGGAGCATAAATCCCCCCTCTCTACAAGGAGGTATTTCATAAGCCCAGATACATTTTGCCAGCTTCTTTCCATTCTTTAAAAAAAGATTGTATACACATGTAGAGGGATGGACCCAAATAGATGCAGGTAGTGAGGCAAGAGAATAATTTTAATGATATTGCACCTCCCAATTTGGCCCAAGAGAAGCATAGCCCACTTCCTAAATAGAGAAAGAGAATCTGTGAGCAGAGTTTCATAACTCAACAAGATAAGATTTTCCATATCGAATGATATATAGACCCCAAGAAATTCAGCAGAGGTTACAGAAAAAAAAGAGAGTTCACTTTTTGACATTGTTTATTGATGATAAACTCTATTTTGTCAATATTCAGTTTATATCCTGAGACCTGTCAAAAGGCTGTAACAACATGTTTGAATGCAAGGAGTTCCATTGCCTGGGATGATGTGAGAACAGCAATGCCATCAGTGTAGGTCAAGATTTTAATCTCAAACTGGTGAAATCTCAGTGAAGGGACTATGATAGACCTCTTTAGGTAAATAAGAGCAGGAAAAGAGGGCAGTCTTGCCTGGTTTCCCAACCATTCTGAATCGGCTAGGAGAGAATGTACCTACGTGAGATACCGGAGCAGTCAGGGAATAAGATAGAAACTTACTCCTGGTGAAAAAACCGGACCCCCAATCATTGCTGACATGACAGTCCATAGATAACCCTAAATAAAGGAAGGAAAGGGACTGGGAGCAGTTGTAGGTCAAGTACCTATGCTCTGAAAGTATAGAACTATAAATGTAGGGAGTTCCTGTTCCTATAAAGGAAGAAAAAGAGAAGAATAAAAGGGAGAAAAAAAGAAGGTGGACATAGTCTACAGAATCCTAGCATTTATTTCTTGGTGCCCTCACACATCAGAGAGAATGCCATACTTCATCATAGGGCTTGCTTCTCATAGGAATGGTACTGCAGTGCCCTATGCCCTCTCTAAGGGTCACTTTGGCAGAGATATTTTTGTTTTTAGCAGTCCAATGAAAAATCTCTATGTGAGGGCATTTAAACATGTGGGGTGGAGTGAATGTGCTGGAAGATTAAAACTGCCTAAGGGGTACCTAACTGAGCTTTAATGTGGAAGTTCCCTTGGCAGGTGTAACCACAAAAATTGAACTGGGGCTTTTGCAAGGGCCCAATGTACCCAAATAGCTTTAATCAATGGGTGTGGTCAGGTTGACATGTTTCACACCTAGTGGTCCTGCCAGATCCAAGGCACTTCCTCAGGACCTGAAAAGGGATCCCTACCCCACACCTAGGAGATCATATGCAGTGTAGGTACTCCCTTAAAAAAATAAAACAAAAGTTAAAACGATCACCCAACCCTTTGGGTCAATCAATGAAGCCCCAGGCGAGCAGTTGAGAGTAGATCTCTAGCACTCCCTGTGAAGAAACCACTTAGCAGCTGTGCACTACCTTCTGCTCTTGACCTATGTGGCTTCATTGATTGATCTAAAGGGTTGGTAAATCATTTTAACTTTTGATCCAGGTATTTATGGTGTTCCGTATATGCCATCTTTACTGTCTCACGACAGGAGTTGGACCCAACAAATAAGTCTACCCCACATGCATGCAATTGTTTATTTGGTCAGGCCAATTAAAAAACAAGCTGCCTAAACATCAAGTTCCTGATATGAATCAGGATTGCCCTTGGATATTTGGCAAACCAAACCTGTTTGGGCTTATGGATTGGAAATCTGTGCACCTGCTGTATTTGACAGTCTATATCCCAGTCACTGAGCTGAGGGAAAGCCTGCTGAACAAATAAATAATATATTTTCCGGGGTCATCCCCATCATCCCCAATACCCAGAGAGTATTGATCATATGATTCTCAACATCCTCCAGTTTCTGCAACATGAACTATAATCTGTCCTTGTGCTGCTTCATTTGATCCCTCATACCATGTGTAGATGACACATGGATGGCAGATTGAGCTTCTATGTCATTGAAGTGACCGTGTAGTGTGTCCAAGGTCAAAGAATCCTTCCTGTATTCAGTACAAGTAGGTCATATATGGAGGAGAAGGAGGGGGTTTCCTCATTTGAAGTAGGTGAATAGCCCAGTGGTGTGGGTTCAAACTTCTGTGGGTCTTTCAGTTACACTTTCCCAGAGGATGCCAGCTGAGATGCCAGAGTGTGTGCCTCTCTTGAGGTTACATTTGTGGGAGTAATTTCCACCCCCTCTGGATCCCATAACAGCTCATCCTCACCAGCATCTCCAGCCTCTGGGCCCACAGAATTTACTGGAGACACCCCCAGCTTTCTGATTAACCTCAGAGTCTGATGTGGCCACACTGACGGCCTCAGAGGGATCAGACAGTGAGAAAAAGGCCTTACGAGCCTCATGGCCATCCTGTAGCTCATTGAGGGTGCACATCCCCAATGTAGTAGCAAATGCTGTAGATCCCTCATAATTGATAGATTGCTGAGCGGTGATTCCTTCTGAGACTACCTGAGCTGGCTCAAAAAATGTGTGTTGACCCATGAGGCAAGCATATATCAGTAGATGTTTTCCGTATCCTCAGCATTTCTCTCAATATCAGGCAGATACCATAGTGTCACTAGAACATGGGGACCAGGTATGATCTGGAAGTGCCATCATAGGGCCAGTTGGAGTAGATAATATCTCAGGGGTTGATGTTAAGGATACAGGTAAAGGAGCAGCAGAGACACCAAGTTCTCCTCCTCTTAAGCTAAAATAATCTACCATTGTTTGCTTGACTGGCTGCAGAGAACAAAGATCCCTCTACAGGAGAACATACCTTGGTGATCAGGTCTCCAGGCAGTGGCAGCAATGTAGAGCCCCTAGCTTTAAAGCCTGGGTCCCCCTCACCTTGTATTCCTTTCTCCCTTCCTCCTCCTCCTGGAGGATGGTGCATTGAGGAGTCACCAGCATCAAGAACAACTAAGGCCCCATTGTCCTCACAGGGCAGTTGATTTCTCAGCACTATTTTTGGATCTATGGGTTCTTTCGGCTCCTGAGACACTGTGGGCTTCTTATAGGCTTTAAATGCTAGCCCCACCCAGGACAAAAGCAGAATCCTGCACCCGGCCTTATAGCTCACTGATGCCAGCCATCCATCCCTGCTGTGAACTCTGTTGCCAAGGGCAAGGGGCTCCTGCACTTGTATTCTCCCCAAGTGTGGATGTAAAGTTAGTACTTATACTTTGCTCTTTGTGAATTCCTAAAGTCGGAAGCTTAGACTGTTGGTCTAAGGTTAGAACAAAAGTCTAAGTTCCCCTTTGTTTATCAGGCCCTTTACCGTTCACTCTGTAATTAGGTTTACATTGTTATAGTGCACATTAAAAAAACACATAATAGAACAGAAGAGGGCATAACATAAGTATTGCCATGGCAACAAATCAGAACCCTGCTACAAAAGAATCAGGGGCCTTAGCATGACTAACTTCAGTGCCCATTCACAGTGCCGAAAGGAATTCATGCCCTGAACTGTTGAGACTAGGCTGTGTTTAGTGCATACATTAATTTGGAGTTGTGTTAGCTTTCAACAGTAGAGCTCAAAATAATAACTAGCCAGTCAATAGTGTCTCATAAAATGTGTTTCAGGTAGAACTGTTTCAGTGAAAATAGATGATTGAACCTGTCCTATGTCTAATTAATGACATATGAAGCATCCTTCATACAACATCAGGCAGAGTAGGAATAGGCTATTTCAGAGAAATAATATATTTAGTAGCCCTGCTCTTTCTTGGTATTTTTGAGGCAACAAGCAACTCACTATACCTTCATCTATATCTGTATTTATATCTATATCTTTATCTATAAATTTATATCTATCTATATATATATATATATGCATCTACATCAGTAACCATTCTGTAGTTATACATGACTCAAAGTTTCCATTGGAAGAGCGTGTTTTTAGTTTTGCTAATAATTTGCTAAACAATCTTCCCTCTGGAGGGGTTCACGGAGTTTTGTGCACTCTGCATTCCACTTGGAGCAGAGAGTTGTGGTAAAACTCTGCCAACCACCGAGTGGCAGAGTTTTTTCTCACGTATGGTTCAGCAACATTAAGTTGGTAAGCACGAGTGAGAGTTTGCATTGCCTCGTCAGCCACTAGAACACTAGGGGGCATATTTATACTCCGTTTGCGCCAAATTTGCGTCGTTTTTTTCGACGCAAATTCGGCGCAAAACTAACGCCATATTTATACTTTGGCGTTAGACGCGTCTAGCGCCAAAGTATGAGTAAAGAGCGTCATTTTTTTGCGTGAACGCCTTCCTTGCGTTAATGAGATGCAAGGTAGGCGTTCCCGTCCAAAAAAATGACTGCAACGCAAATGCGTCGTATTTATACTCCCGGGCAAAAATCACGCCCGGGAGTGGGCGGGCCAAAAAACCCTGCATTTGCGCCTCTTTTTAACGCCTGGGTCAGGGCAGGCGTTAAGGGACCTGTGGGCTCAAAATGAGCCCACAGCTGCCCTCCCATGCCCCCAGGGACCCCCCCTGCCACCCTTGCCCACCCCAGGAGGACACCAAGGATGGAGGGACCCACCCCAGGGACATTCAGGTAAGTTCAGGTAAGTATACATTTTTTTTTTTAATATTTTTTTTTTGGCATAGGGGGGCCTGATTTGTGCCCCCCTACATGCCTCAATGCCCAATGACCATGCCCAGGGGACATAAGTCCCCTGGGCATGGCCATTGGGCAAGGGGGCATGACTCCTGTCTTTACTAAGACAGGAGTCATGTAAATGGCGTCTGGGCGTCGTTAAAAATGGCGCAAATCGGGTGGAGGCGATTTTTTTGCGTCAACCTGACTTGTACCATTTTTAAGACGCCCTAACGCCATTTTTCCCTACGCCGGCGCTGCCTGGTGTACGTGGTTTTTTTCCACGCACACCAGGCAGCGCCGGTCTGCTAGCGCCGGCTAACGCCATTCAATAAAGACAGCGCCCGCATGGTGCTTCAAAATGGCGTTAGCCGGCGCAAAAATTTTTGACGCTAAACTGCGTTAGCGCTGTTTAGCGTCAAAAAGTATAAATACGGGCCTAGATTTCTCAATGTGGGCTATCGTGGTAGGGCATGACCGTTTGCATTGAGAAAGCTGCCACATGTGTAGAAAATCTAGTTGAGCAGCAGAAAGGACCAACCTCCCCTGGCATGCCTCATAGTGAAGTTCAGGCTGATTTTATAGCTCAAAAGAACTCCCGGCATTAAAAATCAACATGAGCAGACTGACAGGTTTGAATCCACCCAGTCACGGAAGTCGCGAATTCTGCCCACCCCTAATAATTTCATCACAGTTTGATAAATCTTTACAAAACTTTTCAAAAATAGTTCATTAACCTCATCTGTTTTCTGAAAGTTTCAGGGTGATCAGTGAAGTGGGGGCCAAGAAACAGGAGCAGACCAAATTTGCAACCAAATTTGACTGAAAGCATGATTTTTGTAATTTGGTATCCAAGTTCTATTCAGCCCTTTCAGAGAAATAAAGGCTTACAATGTATAGATATCTATTGCCAGAGGAATCCAGTGGCACACCTACGGGGGTCCTACAGAAAAAAACATCAAAATTCGGAATCTGACTGGTTAGTCCTGGGATGGTTCACAGGAATAGTGTTGCGCTAGATGCAGCAGACCTAAGTACAGTTTTTACTTACGCGAAACAGGGCTCCCTTTGAAAAGAAAGGTTTACTTTAAAAAAATTAAAAAAATGTTTGACAGTTAATAGTATTCACAAAGACCACTGCAGACTCCCCAACAAACGTTTTATTATTAATAAAAGGGAGAGGAGACTCAAATGTACCACTTCTTTTTGTGAATGAAGTACCACCTCCTTTGACATGCCAGAAAATGTGGTTCAAACATTTATAAATCTGATAGTGCAAGATAAGCAATTACCAACTCTCAATATGGGTTCAATGAATACAAAAAAACATTCTGCAGTTGCAACCCCATGATTTTTTTAATTTTATGAATTGCACGGGTTCGAACTCAAAATCGCTTAGAACATCTGGTCCATAGATTGTCTGTCCTTAATTTCTGTGTCTGGGTATCATTTGAATCCTCATAATGAACCATTCACAGATTGACCTGCTATTACTTTCTTTAGTTTTTTTCGACTCCTAAACGCTAACAGCAGAACAGACTTTTATACCTGGCACTAACATCTATAATCGTGCTTTTGGCTATCGTAAATGCTAGTTTACATAACGAAGTAATTCATTCAGGACATGATGTAGCCCTACTGGTTTTAAATCGAAGAGAATTATGCCATCACTCTACATTAGAGTATGAAAATGGGGACTTTAGAAAATCTTTTGAGCGTACGGAGACTAATAGAAGGGCCAAAAGACATTCTTGCTTCAAACCATTCTCATTTGCTCTATGAGTCGTAAGATCACTATCAGTTCCGGTCAGGACCTAAACTATGTTGCAATATGGAGAGAAATTTATAAAATCAAAAAGCTGTTAGGAACACCAAGAGCTACTAATGTACGCCCGAGAGTGGACTTGTCAAAGTGGCCAAATGCTGTAGAGACATAAAAAGCTGAGTAGACAGGCTGGCACCAAGTCCTAGTAATTTTTATCAATATTGGAGCGTACCACAGCTATATTATGTAAAACCATTGTGATTGCCCTGAATCCTGATTGCGCTATAGGAATAATTCCCTTTTATGAGATCCGCATCTACAAATGGAAGATTAAGTGGACCTTTTTATATATAGGCATAATGATGTTTCCCTTCCAGCTACTCGGTACACAAAAACTAACGCCAAGAATTCTACCGAATAATATCTATTTTCATTACTGTTGCCAAACTGATCAGGGCCCATGGCACTAAGCATTCTTGCATTAGAAAAGAAGGGCTTGGTGTAGGAAAAGGATATTTAGCATTTCCTAATTTGAAACAAATATCGAACTAGAAAATATGAATTGCTAAATATGAGTTATGTACCATTCCTATAGGCAAAAGGCAATCCCTAAGCATCCGTTATTTTTAAACACTGAGGGGCTTATTTCAAGGCCCTTGCACCAACGTAGCAATTTTTTTAATGCTGCGCAAAGACAACTTCAAATCTACAAAGTGAAGCTAAAGGTGTCTAGCATCACTTTTCACGACTGGGCGCCAGCTACCGGCAATGATATGCAAGGTAGGCATTTCCAGGCAAAAAGTGACACAGAACTGACGCAGTGAAATTTATATTTCACTGTGTCATTCTGTGAATTCACTGCATCAAAAATGTAACGCCTGGTCACAGCAGACGTTAAACTGATATAGGGCTGTTTCCTATGGGAGCCTCCCACACATTGCTGGAGTAGCATCATCTTTTTGATGCTCCTCCAGCAATATGTGAGTTTAGCGCCAACAGATGCGTCAGAATTTCTGATGCATCTGTGGAAACGTGCACCATGGAGCTCTGAACTGTAAATACAGCGCAGCCATAGTGTCATTAAGGAATCTTAGATCAAAGTAAAAAAATCTGATGCATTGAGGTCAATGTTTCAGTTTCTTGTAAAGGAGGCCTTGAACTGGAAAATGCAAATCAGCAGGAGTTGCAAATTGTGACTGTTGTACCGGCAGCCATTGATGATCTCACCAATTTCAGGAAGTACATTTACTTTCAGCAGCAGGACAGACACTGAACTTCTTTATCATCTGAGGATTCTCTGCAAGCACCGTACAAAGCCAGGAGCCACAAGATAAAGTAGTTGAAAACAGAAAGCAAAAACTCAGTGACCAAGCGCTATAAATACTAGTGGAGGACTGTGTTTCTGAACATGACAAGCTCTTTGGCAATATATTCATGCTTGTTCCAGAAAAAAACCCAATAAATAACATTAGACATAGGGCAATCGTGATAGATATTGCATTGGAAAAATTACTATCTCCAGAGGCAATAATGGGAATGTAATACAGCAGATGGGCTATCCGTCCCATTTGTGACACAGTAACTCCCCCACCAAACTCTAAGCCAAGTCCCATAGATCCAGCAATGTTTTACTGCTGTGGGTGTCAGAAAGAGGTTGAAGGGAGAAATCAGTAAGCTATGGTGCAACCTGCATTGCCGTGCCAAGAGAAAGTAGTAGCCAGACGAAAGGAGCTTGCAGCTACTGTTTTGGAGCTCAAGCAGAGATCCACCATCCACCCCTTCGAAAAAATTTCATCCTGAAGCCATCTCTGGAGTTTCAAATATTGACACTATGGCCCTGTAAAATTTTCCAGCATGGTGTTTTAAAATGTACTTACAATCTACATTAAACAGTAGTTTTAAAACTAGAAAAAAAATACACCAGATGTGCTATTAAAATGCTTTTGTTTGGAAAGACAAGTCCATTGCATGGTGATGGACGTGCACCCCTGCACTGAGAGCCCCAAACATACTGATGTCTGGATCCCTAATGCTGATTTTTGTTGCCAAGTGTGAACACGGATCATGTGTGAGTGACATGACACACACTAGTCTCATAGAGTGCAGTCTTTTTGTATCAAGAGGAGTGCCTAAAGCACACTCTCTTAGTGGTTAAAGGGCACTTTTTTTCCAGGAGCTTAGCAGCATGGGCACAGTGCTGGCATCATACTGCGTAGTTATCAGTAGGAGGGAACATGTCCATTTTACCTGTATTACTGGATTTAGGCTTACAGACTCAGTCATTTAGCATTCAGCTGCTGTGTGCTGAACTCATCTTAGGCCTACATTGTTTTAGTGTGTGGTGCTGCACAGTGCATGTCCTGTATACATGTGCTGGGTGTATGTGTGCCTGTAAATGGTACAAAACAGGGATAATGCAGTTCTGTGCAGTATGTGTATTTTATATACATGTGCTGTGTGTTGCAATCAGGTTTCTACCCTTTCAGTATGCCAGAATTTTCAGCTTTTTGGATCTCCTGGGTTTGGACATTTTATTGTGCTTGAGTCTCACTATATGTGCCTCATCGATGATAATCTTATGGCAAATGGACTGCAAGTGTTTGACACCAGTGTCTGCTTTCTAAGATGAAGCCACTGCAATGCAGCTAGGGTAAATGGCACTTGACTGGTTACACATGACCATGCGTCCACAACCAGGTGCACATGTGTAAGGGCTGCATGTAGGTCTGTTGTGTTTTGCCCTGCAACTTCACACAGGTAGCCTGGTGCAGAGTCGTCTCTACAGGATGAATTAGATAAAGACACTGTGTAGGCTTAATAATGTTAGCATATATTCAAAGGGAAAGTCAGTGTGATTTACTGTTTTGTAAACACTTTATTAAACACTTAAAGCAGAACCTGCCTTAGAGTGCAGTTTTGGTTGCGTTTGGCCTTCAAAGTCAAGTGACCTATCAAAATGGGGTGAAACGTGCAAGAAAACCATGTCTGGGAGTTCCAAGATGAGAGCAGTACAACCTATGGGTTATCCAAGATTGCCCTGTTTCTCTGGCTCATCTGAGGATCTGAACCCAGGCCTTTTGTCACCCTCCTATGACAAGTTAATTGCATTTCTCTCCAGCAACAAGAACAAAGGCCACCCCACACAATAGGAGTAATTAACAGTGCTTCCCTCATCTCCTGGGCAGGAAAGGGTGGGGGGATAAACAAATCTGCATCTGTTAAACCACACTGCACCAGGGCTGGGGACAGCCCAGACCCACTGAACAATGAAGGATTCCCAGACAACTGCAGTCATCACAGGAGGAGGCTTCTCTTTGAACTTTCTTTGAGAAGCGACTGGCAGGTGGTGTCAGCAAGGAAAAGAGCTGAGCCCCCATGAGCAGATGTGACCAGTGATTGCTGTATGATACCACCTTGAACAGTCCCAACATGTTGTGCAAAAAGGTTGGGACAGGGGTGGAGATGTGATGTAGCACCTTAGGATTGACCACACCCACCATTGAAAACTCTAGCAGAAGGAAAGAATCTCTCCTGTTTGGTGTTTTATGCTCTTTGCTGCTGGACCCTGGGACAACAGCAGCCAAAAACAACTTGAAGGAGGAACCCCTGATGCCCAAAAAAGGACAAAGCGCTCTGCCCCGTTTGACCCCAGGACCAGTGGATCTCCACCAGGACCAGTGACTATAGCCCCTTTATGCTTGTTGAGGATGAGTTGGGGAAAGCCCTGGACTTCTGTGCCAATGGACAAAGATGAGGAAGGCTGGCAAAGGGAGTCAGGTGAACAAGTTCCCTGTGGATTACACCACTGTGAGGGGGATGTCTGCTAAAAGTTCTTCTCGTGGCTAGAGGTTGCTGAAGTGAAACTAAGCCCAAGATTGTCCAAATTGGTCATCTTGTCCCAAATTATGGATGTTTCAGGGTCTGGAACCTTTAAACATTTGAAAGAACTGGTACACATAGGGCTCTGCTGTATCTTTAAGAGTTACATTGGACTGGACCAGGGGTATTTCATGATTGATTGATTTATTTGTCTACTGGAGGGGGCATTTGTGGAACACACTCCCCTCATCTCTAAACTTCCCCCGGAGCCCCCTCTCCACTGGGTCCACCGCAAAAAAGGAGGGGAACACTCCTGTGGTTGCTCCATCTATGGTGTTTCTGGTCCCCGCTCCCCATACCCATGACTGGCGGGGCAGGGCAGCCCCACCACCACAAGTGCACACCCTTCCTGCATGGAGTGGGTAGAAGGAGAAAAGCTGCAGCTTTGGAGATGGTGGGGCAGCTAGTGGTGGGCTCCCTGGGCTGCCCCCAATGTTTCAGACATGTGCCGTGGGACCAGGCACCCACAGGATTGAAAAAAACAGAAAACACTGGATTACAGATGTTTAAGACCGCACGTCAGGAAAACAAAGAGTGGCACTTCCTGGTGTAGAGGGACAGCTGCTTTTTAAATATAATGCCCTACGGGGCTTTCTAATTTGCATATTTTGTTTGTCTAATGGTGGCCTCAGAATGCCAGGAGCACCCCAAATGTTGAATAGAAAGAGGGGGGCTGTAAGTGGACAGCAGCTTCTTCAAAATATTTTTAAAGGTACTGACCCTATGTTTTTGGGGTCCAGAAATCGGTGACCCTCTGGAATTTGTACTTAACTTTTATAGCACTCCCAAGCATGGAGCTTTTGCTCTACATGTGGGTGTGCAGAACTCTCTAGGGGCTAATTGTATGGCTGCATTATATGTGGCCTGAAGACATTTAAAGAAGATATACGTTATGTAGTCTTCTTTAGTGACTTTATTTATGGCTGTGTTTTATGTGGTTGTAGAGTGATATCCTTTAGGGTCCACTTTTATGATTATATTTTAAATGGCTTGAAAGTTAATATATAGCACAGAGACACAGGTTTATTTATTACACAGAGCTTTATTGATATTTTAAGCTCAACAGTGGTTATTTATCAAGGTGGATGTTCTTTATTAAAACTAATAAGTGCATTTACACAAGGTTATTATTGACGACGGTTGTTAAAAGCAAAATGATGGGGTTTTTAACATGGAGTTTGTTGATCTTGAACCTTTGACCAAACCAATTGACTTACCTCATATGTTTGAACAACCCTCTAGGGAGTCAAATTTGATTATGCAATGACATTTATGGTATTTTTAATCTGCCTTTTGTATACATTTATAAATTAATGCATTTAGTAGTGTGTGTGTGTGTGATACATTTACTTTTCCTTTTTCTAAGCATTGACTGGGCAATCATTTATTGAGTGTTATTATTGCCTGCCAGGGAAGGGTTATTATTAGCCCACACCATCTCTCCTGAGTAGTGCGTGGACTGCTCTGCTTTGCTACCCTGAGAGAGTCAAGCTGTACAAAGGTTATGCATTCTGGAACTGTCACTTATGAATGCCACACAACCAATAACCCAATTTTCTACAGTGGGGCACATAGTAATAAAGGCTTTGCATCAACCTTGTGCCACACAAGTGGACACAAGGGTTACACAAAACCTAAATGAGATTTTCAAAGAAATGCAGGGCCATCTTGCCTGGCCCTGCATGGCTTGATTAATTTGGAGTAATGTAAAGCAGCGCAAATTGCTGCCATGCATTATTGTGCTGCAGGAAGGCATGCCATGGGTGGAGTGTGGGTGTTCCCCTGAAATCACACACGCATTCTGAAACATTACCAGACTTACCAACACTGGTAGACCTGGGAATGCATTAGAATTGCACACCTCCCCACCAGAGGCGCAACATGGAAAAATATATTTCTTTATCCACATTGTTTCCTCTTTCTAAGTGTGCTACATTGTGCAACAGATGTAGAAATAGGAAAAACCTCTGAGGATTGTTTTTGTGCAGAATGATGGAGTAAATGAAAGACTTTGCATTCCATTTTGGGATGCCGAGGGCTGACTAGAGGAACATGAGGAGCGGAGCCAAAGGAATTTCCCATGCCAGATTTATGTATTGTTGCATTCCTGTAAGCTGGGTGGGACATACAAGAGGAAGGGAAAGTCAGGCCTTGGTACACTTTAAAGGATGCTCCTTGATTCATAGAGAAGCCGCTGAGAAGGGACCTGGACACATCTCAGGTAGGAGATAGAGCTGATACGAGAATAATAAAGAGTAGGGCTGAGGCCCTGGGGGAAGCTTTTGTTACATGTTTCACTGTGGCTGGCATTCTGGTGTGAACTTCTAATAATTCCCATTGCCTGTGTTTTGAAGCAATCAGATTTGAATTTGCTCCAGCTGTGACAGCCTGCTTTCTGAAGGAAGAAAGAACAAAGAAGAGGGCTCTTCAACATAAACTTCAAAGTCTCAGACTCTAAATCAGAATAGGTGTGTGGAAATGGACTATATGAAAGGGAGCTTGAGACTCCCAAATATTAGCAACTATCTAGCAGCCAGGAGGGTTGTGTGAGGAAGAGAATCTTTAAAAGACTTCTGCCTGTAACAAGGACTGGGGCCAAGGCCTGCTAGTCTCCCACTGGGTGAGGGAACATCACCTAGGGTATCAAATACCACCTGCCCTTGGAGCCTGGACCACCAGCGCCTGCCTGCTTTAAAAGACCCATATGTCCTACGAGGGAGAACAGAGCACTGGGGGGAGTGTGGTCTTGTGGATGAAACCTTGGCAAGTAGGTCCCCATTGTCAGGTATGAGGAGATCATTGCTGCTTCGATCAGGTTTTTACAAGTGTGTAGAGAAAAGTCGCCATATCTGGTATGACAGGGAAGGGCTTCTATGAAGTGAAACAAGACCCTTACTCCACTAAACAGGGCATTGCCTGGATGCAGTCTCAAGTCGGTGACCTTGAGTGCCGAGTGGTACTGCTGTGAACATTGTGCCAATAGGGCTGTAGCCTGTGTGTGGTATTAAGCACAAGGCATAGTCTTATCAGCCCATCGTTAGAGAAAGGTGGCTGTTATGGTCAACATAGCTGGTCATGCCATGACTGAGGACTAGAACCAGGAACATTTCACCCCCCATCCATGGTAGGGAACCCAAGAAACTTACCAAGCAATGGAGGAGCATAAGTAACTCCCCAGCCACTGCAGGACTATGTGTGCTGAGCTCAAGGACAGCCGGCTGAAGTCCTCCAGGGCTTCATGTGAAAGACGTACTGGAGGTAGCCACTGCAGCTTCAGAGCCTGTGACGGAGGAGTGCTCAGAAACTCCAGTTGCTTGGATCCTGCTGGTGGGGTAAGACTGATTTTTGGTTCAGACAGCCCCGGCCAACTTGATTGTCAAATAGTGCTACAATGCTGGAACACTGTTGACTTTAATTGAGAGTCAGAGTGGGATTCCTGAGATCTTGATGACTAGTGGCTCCTAACCTGAATGTCACCTATGGTAAATGGGAAACCACTACTGCGAGCTGGAGGGGAATAGGACTCAGTGGCCCACCTATGAAACACTAAAGTCCTGTCCTCAGGGGACTTTGTGCATTGACTGTGAATGTTGTATTTTCCTTTGTGGTCATATATAAATACTATTTTTTTCAAAAAATCAAGTACTTGACTTGACATTCATTCATTGCCGCTTGTATTTTGAGTTGTGAGCCTGTGTTCACCCCACTGTGTCTACCCATCCCCCCACGAAGCTTTGGACGGATCGACCGCCACTACTACTGAGAGTCAAGTACTAAAAGGGTATTAGGCCCAGTTGCTCAGGTTGTGAAATATGTTGTACTCTGGGATGTCAGAAGTAAAATACATTAACCCCCACAATTGAGCCGAGTAACTCCAGTTTGCCAGGTATCCCTCTGAACAGGGTTCTGACAGTTATTTATTTAGAAATTACTCAAAGCAGTATTTGTTTAAAAAGGAATGTATTAAGGATTGGGCGAATATTACATTTCAGGTTTTCATTGTGTTCAAAACAATGCATTGTACCTAGTGCAGGACATAAGCATAAAACCATGACTTACAAACAACGTTTTCATCTTTGCTATTTTTAATATAATGGCATATATAAAATATTTTGTTGATGAAGAACATATGTTTGAAATATAACTCAAAACTGAAATTAATAATTAATATTGAAATTGATTTATTATAAGTAATTTCAAATCATGCTTATTGTTTATATTAAATGCATATTTTCATTTTGTTTTGTTTGTTGGTGAATCATCCTCTCACATACAAGCTGATACTGCCGAAACTGTGATTTACATTCAGAAAGAGGCAGAATGTTTACCAGAAACACCTATATTGGGACACATAACTACGGTTATTGCTTACTCTTCAGTAACTCAACAACAACCAACACCTTCCATTACCATTTTAGAAAGAGAAAGAAGAGTTGGTGTAAGATCCAGAGTTAGATAAGTCCGGATAAGTTCTCCTACCTCAGCAGATAGCTAAAACATCGGGTGGAACCATTTCAGAAGATAATGCAACTATTGCATCAGGCTTTAAATAATTACCTATGACTATAAATGACATAGCCACAAGAAAGGCTTAAGACTCTGCTCGCACAGGCTTCAACAGGGTGTTGACATAGCAAGGAGCGTAATTCAAATACCTAATACTTTAGAGGAAATGTGAACTACTAAACCAGGAATAAGGGCAGCAAGGTCAGTTGGAGAAAATGAGGAGGGCTTAATTGGGAGGAGTGTGTCAGCTGGTGAGCTAGCTACATCATGGAGCACTAGAAGCCAGAGTGGTGAAGGGCAAGGCAGGACTACACAACGTTCAACTGAAAAACTAACTATTGGGTATCAATGACCAATTAATTAAACAAAGAACACTTTTTTCAAGAAGGTAAATAAAATACTGTTTATTTTTTGTTTTAACTTAACTCCCTTCTGTGCCGCGGATGTAACCATTACGTCCCAGAGCCCGGAGGGAGCACTAGCGCTCCCTCCGTGGGGTTTCCCCCCACCCCACCCAAGGCAGGGAAGGGGAAGCCCTTCCCCTTCCACCCCTGCCCGCCACCCCCGCCCCCCATAATGACATCAGCGCTCCTTGACATCATTACACAGTGCCGGTCGCACTGGAAGCCATTTGCTTCCAGTGCGCGGCCAGAGAAACAGGTGAGTTTCTCCTCCGGTGGGTGGGAGGTTGTAAAATAAGAGGCACCAGGGGAAAGGAAAGGGTTTTCCTTTCCCCCTGTGTCTCTTTGAGCATTCCTGCTGCCCGATCCCATTGAGATCGGGCAGCGGGAATGCCCACTAAACGCCAGGGATTTTTTTTTTGCTATTTTGGAAATGTTTTCGTGTTTGGGAGCGGCTCCTTGGGCAAGGGTCGCTCCCATTCGGGGGGCATGTTTGTGTGGCCATTTCTGGCCTAATATTTTCAGGCTGACCTGCCCCCAAGGGGGGCAGAAATCACTAGACGCCAGGGAGTTTCTTTGTTTCATTATTTACGTTGTGTTTTGTGTTGCGGAGCGGCCCCTTGGTCAAGGGTCGCTCCCATTTGGAGGCCATGTTTGTTGTGGCCTTTTATGCCCCCAAGGGGGCAAAAACCACTAGACACCAGGGATTTTTTTTTCTTCTTTATTTCTGCTGTGTTTTGTGTTGGGGAGCGGCCCCTTGGGCAAGGGTCTCTCCCATGTGGGGGGGCATGTTTGTTGTGGTCATTTCTGCTCCCCTTGGGGGCAGATCGGCCTATTATTTTTAGGCTGATCTGCCCCCAAGGGGGGCAGAAACCACTAGAACGCCAGGGATTTTTTTGGGGCATTGAACTGTTGCCCATTTCTGCCCCCCTTGGGGGCAGATGGGCCTATTTTTTTGGCCCATCTGCTGCCAAAGGGGGGCAGAAGCCACTTAGACACCAGGGATAGTGTGTGTGTGTTAATGGAGGGGGGTGGCCCCTTGGGCAAGGGTCGTCCCCCTTTAGGGGCACGTGTACCAAGGCCATTTCTGCCCCCCTTGTGGACAGATCAGCCTATTATTTTTAGGCTGGTCTGCCCCCAAGGGGGGCAGAAACCACCAGAACGCCAGGGATTTTTTTATATGTTTATTTATGTGTGGGGGGGTGTCCCCTTGGACAAGGGGCACCCCCCCCCAAGAGGGGCATTGAACTGTTGGCCATTTCTGCCCCCCTTGGGGGCAGATGGGCCTATTTTTTTTAGGCCCATTGTCCCCAAAGGGGCAGAAGCCACGTGGGCACCAGGGATAATGTGTGTGTGTTTGTTTTTGTTCGGGGGGTGGCCCTTTGGGCAAGGGTCGCTCCCCATGGGGACACACTACTAAAGGTATTTTCTGCCCTCCTTGGGGAAGATAGACCTATTTTTTAGTAGGCCCATCTGCCCCTATGGCAGAATCCACTTAGGCACAAATTTCTAAATGCTTGATGGTGGGATGTTTGTCAACCGACAAAGTATTTGCATTTGTGATAATTCTTTTCCTCCTTTTTGATCTAGTTCAAAGCTTTTGCTTTCTTTGCAGTGGCCCCTTGCGGTTTTGGTGGTGGTTGACCTGCGGTTTGCATAGTTGCATGTTTTAGGTGAGTAAAAATAATTTACTCCAAAGCAGTATTGTTGCCATGCATGAATGACATGTTTTTAGGTGGTGTACTAAATGCAGGTTTGTGTGAAATTGTCCTTAGATTTGTGCACAATGATATTTGTGTTGTCTTATTTCTAATTTGCTTCCTTTCTTTTTAGTGGGATATCATTGGTGATTGCTGTGTCTGTGCAGAGTAGTTGCTGGTGATTCAAGCTTTTTCAGGCAAGTGAGCGGTATAGTTTTTGAGTTTATAACTCTTACTAATAAAGCTACACTTTATTACTTATCTTACACAGTGCTGGTTGTTGGAGGTGCATTTGTCCAGTTAATTTTCATAGGAAAGATAATGGCTAGCCGCAGGATGACCACTCAGCAGGTGGTTGGTATGCTTTTTGAGTCATGGTCTGATCATGATTATGAGACGGACTCTGCATCTGAAGTAGAGGAGGAAGTGAGAGATTCTGGCAGTGGTTTCTGTCGGAGAGGAATCTTCTGATGAGGAAGCCACACTCAGTGCAGATAAAGGGCCTGCTTTAGAGGAAGACACTGATGTGCAATTAGTGCAGCAACCTGGGGCTGAAAGGTTTCCAGTTAGAAGACCTGAACTCTGGGTTGCCCCAAACATGGAGCAGCCAGAGTTGCCTGCCTTTACTGGTCTCCCGGGGTGTAGAGTCAATACAGAGAACTTTTTGCCTGTCAATTTCTTTGAGTTATTTGTCGATGATGTGTTTTTGGAAGAGATTGTTGAGCAGACTAATTTGTATGCGGAGCAGTATTTGAGGGACAACGCTGCTAGACTTAGGCCACACTCTAGAGCTACCCAGTGGATTCCCACAAATTTGGAGGAGATGAAAAGGTTTTTGGGTTTGACTCTTTTGATGGGGTTGATAAGGAAGCCATCACTGGCCTGTCCTTGATCATTTTGTAGATTGATTTTCAGAGGTCTATGTTCCAGGCAAAGAAATAGCTGTGGACGAGTCTTTGGTCCTCTTTAAGGGTTGTTTGTTTTTTAGGCAGTACATTCCTAGCAAGAGAGCACAATATGGAATTAAATTGTATATGCTGTCTAAAAGTTGTACAGGATATATGTATAATTTCTGTGTCTATACTGGTATGGATTCCAGTATTGACACCCCTGGTTGTCCTCCCACTTTTGGAGTTACTCAGAAAATTGTGTGGGAACTTGGTAGACGACTGTTCAACAAAGGTCACCATTTGTATGTAGATAACTTTTACACTGGAGGACAGTTGTCCAAGGAATTGTTTAGAGTGGACACTGTTGCTTGTGGCACAATTTGTTGTAACTGGAAAGGCTATCCAAGGGAGCTTGTCTATAAAGAACATGAGAGTGGACAGTGTAGTGCCTTGCAGAATGATGAGCTGCTAGCTTTGACATTTTCAGACAGGAGGGATGTCTACATGCTAAGTACCATCCATGATGAGAGTACTTCCCCCGTAACTGTTTGGTGCCAGGTTGCTGAAGTGCGCAAACCTGTGTGCATTTTAGATTATAATGAGCACATGGGAGGTGTAGATAGAGTTGATCAAAGGTTGGAACCTTATAACGCTATTCGTAAGTCTTAAGTTTAGTATAAGAAGTTAGCAATTCACCTCTTCCACTTAGCAACTTTTAATGCTTTTATTGTGTTTAAGGATAGGTCACCAGAGTCAAAGATGACATTTGTGAAATTTCAGGAGTCAGTGATAGAGAGCCTTATTGTTGTGGAACAGGCCAGAGTTCCTAGAGAAGCAGTGGTGGAGGATGTGGCTAGATTGAAAGATCGCCACTTTGCTGAACACATTCCTCCCACACCCAAAAAAGACTTTCCTGCTAAGAAATGTAGAGTGTGTTTTCAAAGAGGTTTATGGAGGGAGACTCAAATGTACTGCCCAGATTGTCCTTCAAAGCCTGGGCTGTGTGTGTGTGGTTGTTTTTAGAATTACCACACCCAGAAGAATTACTGGGAACAACCATGAGTGTAAACTGCCTGTTTTGTATTTTCATGTGTTCAGTTTCATGGTTGGTATTTCTGTCATGTACTTAGTTAGAGCCTTTGTGTTTGTAGTTTTGCAATCATTTCTAATTGGTTAGTGGTTTCTTTGTTTAAAAAAAAAGTGATGTCATTGTGTGTGGAGTGCCGCTTGGCTGAGGGTGTACATAGTGTACATATTTACTGCTGTTGGCTACTGCAACACACTGCCAGCCAAACACCAGTCCACACACTCCCATCAGCTTGTGTGATTGCTGTGTCAGACATTTGGGCGTATGTAAGTGATGGGCCCTTGAGTGGCGCTCTCTGTCAATGCGAGTGTTGTAATGTGCTGGGCCCGTGGCTGGCGGCGTGAATGGTCTTGTGCGTGTCATGTATGAAAGGTGTGTGAATGGACTGTAAAGCGGTGGTGCCTTGCCATGGCTTTACAGCTCACAAGCTGTGAGTCATTGGTTCCGTTTTTTGGCCTTTCAGTTAACAGTGCTTTTCATTTTTGTGAAATCTCTTGTTAATAAAAATTGATCCACTGAACCATCACTCACCCTCGTGCCAAATCCAACCAGTATGTGTGGTAAAAATGACAAAACCTGCTCCGCTGTAATCAGGCATCTCAGCACACCTGTGACACGCTAGGTGCCTCGGGTGGGACCCCAATGATGAAGCATGCCACCAACTTAGTTGGTGGGTGAGGGGTCTTTTTAACATAACCTAAGTGCATTTGTTTTCACAATTTTAGTGTTTGGAACATCACATAAGTATGTGGACACACCAAAATGATCTATTGCAAAAGTACCTGTGTTGGAGGGCGGGGGGCACCTATGGTTTTGGTCCTGGGTGTGGCCTTCATCTAGGGAAACCTACCAAACCCAGACATGTTTTAAAAATAGACACCCCAGGGAGTCCAAGGAGGTGTGGCTTGCCTAGATCCCCCATCATTTTCTTACCTAGACTCCTCGGCAAACATCAAAATTTGGATACAAAAATCATATTTTCCTCACTTTCCTTTGTAGGATCACCGCTGCGGCACAACTTTCCTACCACCCAGCGTTCCCCTCAGTCCCCCGAGTAAAATTATATCTCACTTGCATGGGACCCCAAAGCAGAGTCATCCTAAAAGATGTATAAAAGAAAAATATGTGCTTATCAACTCGCTGTGCTATCCCCTCAATCTCTACAAGTTTTTGGCCTTTTTATGTTGCAGGCACCTGGCCCACCCCCACAAGTGAGGTACTATTTTTATCGGGAGACTTGGGGGGACGCTGGGTGGTAGGAAATTTGGGGCGCCTCTCAGATTCCAGAACTTTCTATCATCGAAATGAGAGGAAAAAGTGTTTTTTTGAAAACTTTTGAGGTTTGTAAAGGATTCTGGGTAACAGAACCTGGTCAGAGCCCCACTAGTCACCCCATCTTGGATTCCCCGAGGTGTCTAGATTTAAAAACTACGCAGGTTTGCTAGGTTTCCCTAGGTGCCGGCTGAGCTAGTGGCCAAACTCCACAGGTAGGCACATTGTAAAAAACACCTCTGTTTTCTGTGAAAAAATGTGATGTGTCCACGTTGTGTTTTGGGCCATTTCCTTTTGTGGGCGCTAGGCCTACCCACACAAGTGAGGTACCATTTTTATCAAGAGACTTGGGGGAACGCTGGGTGGAAGGAAATATGTGGCTCCTCTCAGATTCCAGAACTTTCTGTCACCGAAATGAGAGGACATTTTTTTTTTTTGGCCACATTTTGAGGTTTTCAAAAGATTCTGGGTAACAGAACCTGGTCAGAGCCCCACAAGTCACTCCATCTTGGATTCCCCTAGATGTCTAGTTTTCAGAAATGCGCTGGTTTGCTAGGTTTCCCCAGGTGCCAGATGAGCTAGAGGCCAAAATCCACAGGTTGGCGCTTTGTTAAAAACACCTCTGTTTTCTTTGAAAAAATGTGATGTGTCCACTTTGTGTTTTGGACCATTTCCTTTTGTGGGCGCTAGGCCTACCCACACAAGTGAGGTACCATTTTTATTGGGAGACTTGAGGGAACGCTGGGTGGAAGGAAATTTGTGGCTCCTCTCAGATTCCAGAACTTTCTGTCACCGAAATATGAGGAAAAAGTGTTTTTTTGGCCAAATTTTGAGGTTTGCAAAGGATTCTGGGTAACAAAACATGGTCAGAGCCCCACAAGTCATCCCATCTTAGATTCCCCTAGGTGTCTAGTTTTCAGAAATGCACTGGTTTGCTAGGATTCCCCAGGAGCGGCTGAGCTAGAGGCCAAACTCCACAGGTAGGCACATTGTAAAAAAACACCTCTGTTTTCTGTGAAAAAATGTGATGTGTCCACGTTGTGTTTTGGGCCATTTCCTTTTGTGGGCACTAGGCCTACCCACACAAGTGAGATACCATTTTTATCGAGAGACTTGGGGGAACGCTGGGTGGAAGGAAATATGTGGCTCCTCTCAGATTCCAGAACTTTCTGTCACCGAAATGAGAGGAAAAAGTGTTTTTTTGGCCACATTTTGAGGTTTTCAAAGGATTCTGGGTAACAGAACCTGGTCAGAGCCCCACAAGTCACTCCATCTTGGATTCCCCTAGATGTCTAGTTTTCAGAAATGCGCTGATTTGCTAGGTTTCCCCAGGTGCCGGTGAGCTAGAGGCCAAAATCCACAGGTTGGCGCTTTGTTAAAAACACCTCTGTTTTCTTTGAAAAAATTTGATGTGTCCACGTTGTGTTTTGGACCATTTCCTTTCGTGGGCGCTAGGCCTACCCACACAAGTGAGGTACAAATTTTATTGGGAGACTTGAGGGAACGCTGGGTGGAAGGAAATTTGTGGCTCCTCTCAGATTCCAGAACTTTCTGTCACCGAAATATAAGGAAAAAGTGTTTTTTTGGCCAAATTTTGAGGTTTGCAAAGGATTCTGGGTAACAGAACCTGGTCAGAGCCCCACAAGTCACTCCATCTTGGATTCCCCTAGATGTCTAATTTTCAGAAATGCGCTGATTTGCTAGGTTTCCCCAGGTGCCGGTGAGCTAGAGGCCAAAATCCACAGGTTGGCGCTTTGTTAAAAACACCTGTTTTCTTTGAAAAAATGTGATGTGTCCACGTTGTGTTTTGGACCATTTCCTTTCGTGGGCGCTAGGCCTACCCACACAAGTGAGGTACAAATTTTATTGGGAGACTTGAGGGAACGCTGGGTGGAAGGAAATTTGTGGCTCCTCTCAGATTCCAGAACTTTCTGTCACCGAAATATAAGGAAAAAGTGTTTTTTGGGCCAAATTTTGAGGTTTGCAAAGGATTCTGGGTAACAGAACATGGTCAGAGCCCCACAAGTCACCCCATCTTAGATTCCCCTAGGTGTCTGGTTTTCGGAAATGCACTGGTTTGCTAGGATTTCCCAGGAGCGGCTGAGCTAGAGGCCAAACTCCACAGGTAGGCACTTTGTAAAAAACACCTCTGTTTTCTGTGAAAAAATGTGGTTTGTCCGTGTTGTGTTTTGGGCCATTTCCTTTTGTGGGCGCTAGGCCCACCCACACAAGTGAAGTACCATTTTTATCGGGAGACTTGGAGGAACTCTGGGTGGAAGGAAAGTTGTGGCTCCTCTCAGACTCCAGAACTTTCTGTCACTGAAATGTGAGGAAAAAGTGTTTTTTTCGCCAATTTTTGAGGTTTGCAAAGGATTCTGTGTAACAGAACCTGGTCAGAACCCCACAAGTCACCCCATCTTGGATTCCCCTAGGTGTCTAGTTTTCAAAAATGCGCTGGTTTGCTAAGTTTCCCCAGGTGCCGGCTGAGCTATAGGCCAAAATCCACAGGTAGGCACTCTGTAAAAAACACCTCAGTTTTCTGTGAAAAAATGTGATGTGTCCACGTTGTGTTTTGGGCCATTTCCTTTCGTGGGCGCTAGGCCTACCCACACAAGTGAGGTACCATTTTTATCGGGAGACGTGAGGGAACACAGAATAATAAAACACATGTTATTGTCCCTTGTCTTTCTCTACATCTTTTCCTTCCAAATGTAAGGCAGTGTGTAAAAAAGACGTCTATTTGAGAAATGCCCTGTAATTCACATGCTAGTATGGGCACCCCGGAATTCAGAAATGTGCAAATGACCACTGCTTCTCAACACCTTATCTTGAGGCCATATTGGAAATACAAAGGTTTTCTTGATACCTATTTTTCTTTTTTTATATTTCAGCAAATAAATTACTGTATGCCCGATATAGAATGAAAACCCATTGCAAGGTGGAGCTCATTTATTGGCTCTGGGTACCTAGGGTTCTTGATGAACCTACAAGCCCTATATATCCCAGCAACCAGAAGAGTCCAGCTGACGTAACGGTATATTGATTTGAAAAATCTGACATTGCAGGAAAAAGTTACAGAGTAAAAGGTGGAGAAAAATGGCTGGTTTTTTCACCTCAATTTCAATATGTTTTTATTTCAGCTTTTATTTTCTGTAGGAAACACTTGTAGGATCTACACAAATGACCCCTTGCTGAATTCAGAATTTTGTCTACTTTTCAGAAATGTTTAGCTTGCTGGGATCCAGCATTCGTTTCTCACCCATTTTGGTCACTAACTGGAAGGAGGCTGAAAGCACAAAAAATAGTAAAAATGGGGTATGTCCCAGTAAAATGTCAAAATTGTATTGAAAAATTGGGTTTTCGAATTCAAGTCTGCCTGTTCCTGAAAGCTGGGAAGATGATGATCTTACCACCGCAAACCCTTTGTTGATGCCATTTTCAGGGAAAAAACCACAAGCCGCCTTCTGCAGCCTTTTTTTCCCATTTTTTAGAGTTGCCTCTGCCCATGCTGGTGTGGTGGCCACACTTTCACTGTGACAAGCATGTTAGTGGTGGCCAGGTCTCTACAAACAGACCAAGCAGTATGTCCTTTTTTGTGACATCTGACAACAAATAAATGGGTCCACCGTCAAATGCCCACCACAGACACCCCTCCTAATATCCAACAGACCATCACAATGTGTTTACTTGGATCATTGTGGTCCCTTGACACCTGATAGTGCATATAAATATATCTTAGTCACTTCTGATTTATGCTCCAGATTTCAATGGGTTTGTTCACAATGCTCGGGTGACGTTCAAACTGTTATTAAAGATTTGGAAGTCTTTATTGGCACATATGCTGTTGCGGCTTTCCATTCGGACCAGGGCCCTGCTTTTGCCTCAAGGGCTTTCAGGCATGCCATGGCTTCATTAGGGGTCCAACTGCATTACTCTTCTCCATTTCATCCAGAGGGAAATAGCGTCATGGAGTGACGAAACCAAGATTTAAAGCAATCCTTAACAGGCAGAGCATTAGGCACAAGTCGTAGTTGGCTTACATGTACGAAGTCCAGAGAGCACCACCGATCTGCAAAGCGGGTCCCTGGGGGGGCATACTTCATACAAATGACTGTTCAGAACACAAATGTGTTTTCCAGATCTGGATGGTCCTGGTGTGGAGGTGGCAGATATATCTTTTGACATAAATCAATGTGTCACTGTCTTACAGGGCTTACAACAGTTCTGTGATGACAACGCATCTGCCAATGCCACCTCCTTGGTAATAAGGGATGTACCAGTAACATCTACCGACTGGATTAAAAAAGTTGGGGTTCTAGTGCGTGAAATGATTGCCATGAAAAAGGAGTTTGGTCCTTCTTATCATGCACCATTTCCAATCCTGGGAATACACGGTACCAGAACTGTCATTCTACCACCGTTACTAGGTTCTTAAAAAATGTCAAGCTATACCATATAGGTGATCCTGCGCAGGAGACCTAGGACACTCCGGGGTAGTACCCAAATCCCTCTAACTACAGACCAGTATGTTCCTCTATAGGTTTTAAGCAGCAATGCGGACACCTCTCTGAGCTTGGGGAGGGTGGAAAATGAGCTTTCATTGTTTCCACTTACGTCTAATACTACAAATAACACCAATAATATTGATAGTTTTTATTCAAATTCTACACAAATGGATGGCATAATCTACTATGAACCACGGAGAGAGTCTTCTGCCACTTCTTCTCTTCTAAACAATGCTCCAGGTTTTGCACAAACTGCTTCTGAATATTTTGCCGACATCAATGACACTTTCACTGACTCTACTGCAACAGAACTATCAACAGCACGTAAGCTGATAATTTGGCTCAAACTTAACTATTTTATTATTCCATGAAACTACCTATGGCTCTTCCTAACCCGACTTGCATGTGTTCTTTCGATTGGGTTTGTCATTGTTTTCTTTTTACTTATACATGGTAATTACCTTCCTGAACGCTCTAGAGTTGAACAGGTGGATGAGGTCTTAAAACCACATTTTTCATCACACAAAGTCCACAGAGACTTGTCCCTAGTGAACATTTCTGCCATACCAATTCCTGATGGGATTGTTTGGGATAAAGTATTATTTGATATATATGGCCAAAAGGAGGTCATTCAAATACCATATCTATTCAAACTTTCTATAAACGTTGTAATTATAGCGGGAGTAGTTTCTGATGATTGGAATGTGATGTCTGATTTGCTGTATTATTTGAAAATGAGGATGTGTATCAATCCAAAGAAAATTACGGAGATATGTCTGTTATAAATATTATGGACATCATTTTATTCACAGAGCAAGTACCCTAAAGACAATATTTATTATATACAGTGTGAACACTGTTCAAGTGATAAGTTCCAAAATGTGTAGTGAAAAGTTTGCATTTTTTTCTGGGCACAATGTAAAAAATGCTGAATCATATTGTTTTAAATTACCCATGTTGAAAACTCAACATATTTTATTGACCGATACAAAATTAATTTATTCTGATTCCTTTGTTTCCCAATTAGCTATTGAAGGCTATGATTAAGTCGATAGACTTTGAAAGTGTGTGTGGACCTAAACACTGACAAATAAGGGGAAAGGAAGCTTTATTTAGAACATGCCTGATACCTGCTCAAATAATATTTTTGAATGAAACTGTACAAGAAACAAGTTGTTTAGGCTAAGCAAAAATGTAGGCACTTAAGGCACCCAGGTACACATGTAAAATTTTACAAGTGGCAAAAATATATAAACGCATCTGAAAATCAGCTCGATGAATGGGTCCACAATGGAACATTTAAGACATCACTTTCACGTCCAGGTGGGTAGATATTGTGGCCTGTAGACACCAATGGGTGCCAAGCTCATTTTGTAAACTTCACTGGGGGTTTTAGAACAAATAGGCTGGACCCTCACTATGTGTCCTCAGAACACTCTGGTATAGTGAGAACACAGAGTGTAGGAAAATTATGCCAGCAATGGTTAAAAAGTTCCTTACTAGATGTTGTTAAAGAACCCCTCAGTCTTTTGTCTAATGAAACAGATTTACAGGATTTCCTGTTAGGCCCCAGAAGACAAAGAAGAAAATGCTTCTTATATGCAGTATATAATTAAATTTAGAAACTTTGCCAACAAGAAGCAGCTGCCCGGTTAAGGCAAATTGAAAGGGAAATTTACAGAAAGCATTGACCATTGTAGATAATGGGATTAACACCTTGTCTGACCGGATAAAGCAGGTCCCGTTCCCTGACAACACGTCAGCGCAAGGGACATATTTTTAACATTTAATTTAACATAACAACAATAAATAATGGCTAAGGAGGAAGAGACTTATGTCATTCAAAACATTGAGAACTCAGAAAAGTTGCCTTTTACTGTGGCTAAAATAATATCTGCTGTATTGCTAGTATGCATTGTTTTATAAATCTGCCTATTTGAACACTTCAATTCACACCCTGGTTGAAACACATTCCACTAGGCAGATATGAAAGGCTGGGAGATAGTTACATACACGAGGTGTGGGAGCTTCCCTTCTTGTACATATATTTCAAAGGCATGAAAGAGGTCTTTCTTAGCAGTAGTGAATGCGAGACTTCTGTGAGCCATTTATTGGTTTGTAAACAACTGTCCTTGCACAGGGCATGTAATGCCCCAGTGACAAACTTGGATTGTTATCTGAAGGAAGTTTTAGTTCCCTCGATTGGACCTGTGTTTCAGATGCTCTCAAATGTACTCCTTAACAGTGAGAGATGTTGTGGAGTGTGAGACGGAATTGCTTATGTCATTTTGGCCTCCCAAATTGTCACATGTAGCTGGAATGTCCTCTTTCCCCTACACAACAAGGAGGAGTAGCAGATATTTGGCCTCATATTGCTACTTCTGATTTGAATTTTGAAAAGTTGAGGAGACTCAAGGCTTTATTGTTTCAAAAACGTGTGGCACTTACAACTGCACGCTAGACCTATGCTCTTCTAGTTGCGAGGTCATAGTCTCTTTTATGCACAAGTTTTCCGAGGCACTTTGGTGAACTTGTGGAATGAATATTCAACGTACTACTGGAATCACGCATTCCTTTAAGGCTGTTGGTTCTGGTTTCGTTCACAGCTTCTACTCTATAGTTGGCTTAATACCTTCAAATGGTGCAAAGCCTGCTTTGCACCATTATTTAACACCTGAGTCAGACCAGGAGTTGGGGGACCTGTGTACCCATTTCCATGGTAAGCACCATTGAATGGGTCAAACAGGTGCCCTCCCCAAGCCCCAGAACACACCAACCCACACCAGAGGGACACTAGAGGACGAGGAGCCCCATCCCAGGTAAGTAGGATAAGTAGTTTTTAATTTTCTTTTAAAGTGCCATCGGGGCCCTAACTTGGGGACCTCTGGATGGCACAGGGTGCAATGGCCATGCCCAGGGGACACTTGTCCCCTACACTGGCCATTGGGTTGATGGGCATGACTCCTGTCTTTTCTAAGACAGGAGTCATATTTTTGGTGGTTTGCGCCAGGAAATGGTGCTAATCCAGTTAGAGGCATTTTCTTTGCCTCTAACCGGGCTAGCGTAATTTTCTGACACACAACCCCCTCCTTCCCTACAGCCAACCCCACCTGGTTAATGTCTTTCTTGAAGATGCTAACCGAAGTTTAGCACCGGCTTGTGCCATTCAATAAATATGGCGCTGTGGCTGGTGTTGTTAAATGATGCAAGCTGGACTTAAACTTTTTGCCGCAAACTGCATTAGCTCAGTTTTTCAGCAAAAAGCATAAATCTGGGCCATTGTGTTTTCTCTCTTGGTACTCTGACCAATGTGCATTCCTCTCCCCTTCCACTGCCCCGTACAACCCTCTCATTCACCCTGCTTGTCCTTCAATGTATTTAAAGATCACACCCCACTCCCCTAATCTTACTGCCAAACTACACCTCTGGCAAGGAGGTGGCATAGTACGATGCTGGGGGGTGATACGTAACACAACTATTGAGCAGTGTGCCACCCTCGGCCCCTAGTGGATTCTTTCAATGGGACAAATGTTATTTGGAAATTGTTTCAGAACTCTACTTCTCAGCCCAATTTACAAGTCTTGGCACCTGGATGCAGAGCCATAAATGGTCTCTAGAGCATTCAGAAGGATGGAGTAATTGAATCCAAAGTGTAACCAGTGTCCATTGTTATGCTGTTTTCAGAGTTTTTCATAATTGTTTTCTGTTAGAGAGCATGGGACAACAGGTGCTCTAGGTACAGAATGCCTTTATTATGCCATTGTAGTCATGAAAGCTGCAAATTAAAACTTTCATGCTATAGGCTGGCCAACACAGATGGAAGAAAGATTATTCAGTATTTGTCAGGACATTTTAAAAGGCACAGTGCATCAGCTTTCTGTCACTTCAAAGCCCTGCTAATATGGATAGCATACACCTAGAACTCGGCTGGAGTCACTGCCCCTAATCCAGGATTTTTTATGTAATGGCCAGCTAAGTCGGAGCACAAAGTTTTAGTTCCTACAGGAGGCCATAAATCTGCTACTAGGAGTAACTTGGAAGACTTTTCCAAACAACTGCAAATTACTCTGCTACAAAAACATGTTGTACGCAGGTGATCGTAGAATTGCCAGAGTTAGAAATGGTGTCTTTGGTTGGTAGTCAGGTTACCCCCTGTACAGGCAAGGACCCTCACTTTAGTCAAGGTAAAGGGAAATCACACTCAATAAACCCCTGCTCCCTCACTTGGTAGCTTGGCACAAGCAGGCAGGCTTACTTTCAGAAGCAATGTGTAAAATATTTGTACCAAAACACACAGAAATACAGTGGACCACTACAAAATGACACAACGCAGGTTTAGAAAAGTAGGTAATATTTATCTAAACAAAACAAGACCAAAACGACAAAAAACAACATACATGAGTCAAGATATGAATTTCAAAAAGAGTCTGAGGGCCAGATGTAACATCATCCCGCTTTGCATTCCCTGAATAGCGATTTTTAAGAAATCGCTATTTAAGAAATACAAAATGGGATGCATGAAAATTCAGATTCGGTAATAGTGATTTCTTAAATTCTTAAAAGTCTCAATCATTATTACCGAATCGCAATTAGGGAATGGGACTCCATTCATCCTGTTGGGCCTGTGGGTCCATAGGTGTGAATGGTTTTTGTTGGAAATGGCCTTTCTGCAGGGTCACCCCCAAACTTTTTTCAGACCTCATGTTTGCTGGCTTTGGACTCTGTACATTTCACCACTGCTGATCAGTGCTAAAGAGCATATGCTCTCTCCAAAAAACATGGTTACATTACCTCAGACCCAATTGGCTTATTTAATTTGCTCGTAAGTCCCTAGTCAAGTGCACTACATGTGCCCAGGGCCTGTAAATTAAATGGTACTAGTGGGTTGTGGCACTGGTTGTGCCACCCACATAAGTAGCCCCCTAACCATGTCTCAGGCTTGCCTCTGCAGTGCCTGTGTGTGCAGTTTCACTGCCACTTCGACTTGGCATCCCCTTTTTCTACATAGAAGTCACCCCTAAGGTAGGCCCTAGGTAGCCCATAGGGCAGGGTCCTATGTAGGTAAAAGGTAGTACATGAACATGTATGTTCTATAGGTCCTGGTAGTGTAAAATTCCTAAATTCGTTTTACACTGCTGTGAGGCCTGCTCCTTTCATAGGATAGCATTAGGGCTACCCTCATATACTGTTTGAGGGGTAGATCCTTATCTGAAAGGAGTAACCAGGTCATATTTAGTATGGCCAGAATGGTGATACAAAATCCTGCTTAATAGTGAAGTTGGATTTTATATTACTATTTTAGAAATTCAACTCTACACTTAGGGCCAGATGTAGCAAAGACTTTGCGATTCGCAAATGGCAAAAATCGCTGTTTGCGAGTCGCAAATGCATCTTTGCTATGTAGAAATGCATTTTGCGAGTCGGAACCGACTCGCAAAATGCATTTCCGAGTCGCAAATAGGAAGGGGTGTTCCCTTCCTATTTGCGAGTCGCAGTGGTATGCAATTCCATTTGCGACTGCGAAAGCGGTCGCAAATGGACTCGCAGTTACCATCCACTTGAAGTGGATGGTAACCTATTCGCAAACGGGAAGGGGTCCCCATGGGACCCCTTCCTCTTTGTGACTGCACCAAAAAATAATTTTTCAGAGCAGGCAGTGGTCCCATGGACCACTACCTGCCCTGAAAAATACCGAAACAAAAGGTTTCGGTTTATTTTTTAAAGTGCAGCTCGTTTTCCTTTAAGGAAAACGGGTTGCACTTTGAAAAAAAAAACAGTTCCCAGCAGGCCTCCATCCCTGTCAGTGCCCTGAGTCGCTATGGGCTCGCAGAAGGTGTCTGAGACACCTTTCTGCATCCCAAATTGCGACTTGCAATTTGCGAGTCGAAGGGACTAGCAAATTGCAAGTCGCAATTTGACTTTCCTACATCTGGTCCTTAAATCCTTCTGTGCCTTACAATCTATGTCTGGCTGGGTTAGTTGACAGCTCCCTTGTGCATTCACTCAGACAACCCCAAACACAGGATGCTCAGTCACACTTGCATACATCTGCATATTGAATGGGTCTTCCTGGGCTGGGAGGGTGAAGGGCCTGACACTTACATGTCAAAGGACAGTAGCCCGCTCTCACAAAAAGGACTGCCACACCCCATACTTGGACCCTGGCAGACAGAATGGAACTGAAAGGGGACCTTGTGCACTTCTAAGCCATTCTTTGAAGTCTCCCCCACTTCAAAGGCACGTTCAGGCATTTAAGCAGTGTCTCTGACCCTACCAACACAGACACTTCTGAGGTAGACACTCCTGGAGAAGAGAACCTGAACCAGAACCTGCAACCTGCCAAGAAGAACTGCTGGGATGCCCAAAGGATTCACCTGATTGCTTTCTGAGAAGGTCTGCTGCCTTGCTGTCGCCCTGCTGCATTGCTACTCTCTGGCTGTGCTGAGAAGTGTTCTCCAAGGGGTTGGATAAAGCTTGCCTCCTTTTCCCTGAAGTCTCGGGACCAAAAAGACTTCATTCCGGCAAGAAGAAATCCCGTGTGGCAAAAATCGACGCACAGCCTGCCAGAAACAAAGCACAGCCTGCATCGCGGTGGGAACACCACTATATGCTGAACCGGAATGACGCAGCCCAACTTCGCAAGGGGAAGATCGACACAGCGCCAGCGTAGCAACTTGAAAATCAACGCACTGCCCACTGGAATGACACACAGCCTGTTGGCGTGGAGGTGGAGCAACCTCCACTTCCCCGCCTCCCGCCAGTATGGCTGTTGGCGGCTCTCCATCCGTAAAGGGACGGAGAGCTGCAAACGGTCATAATAGGCCGAGCGGCAAACCACCTGCACAGGCGGTCTTCCACACGGCGGTCCCTCTGCGGTCTTGAAAAAAGACCGCCGAGGTAGTAATGACCCCCTATATATTTTTCTAAACACTGTGTGGTGTATTTTTGTGATGTTCCACTGTGTTATTGCATGATTTATTGCACACATATTTTACACATTGCCTTCTAAGTTAAGCCTGACTGCTCAGTGCCAAGCTACCAGAGGGTGGGCACAGGATAATTTGGATTGTGTGACTTACCCTGACTAGAGTGAGGGTTCCTGCTTGGACGCAGGTAACCTGACTCCAACCATAGACCCCATTTAGGAATTTGCAAAATAGGTAATGCAAACCCCAGGGTTCTGGGGTCCTAAGGCACCCACTGATGGACCCCTAAAAAAATAGTTGTGGACATGTGAAGCGTACATATGACCTAGGGGCATGTGTATGCTACGTGTCATTTTTAAAAATGCATTTATAATGCATTTTTAAAAATTGCACATGCTTACCACCAAATTGGATTTGGTAGTAATTGCATTTCCTAAATGCCCAATTCGCATTTAGGAAATGCATGATACATGTGCATAGGAAATTGCAAATAGGAATTCCCTATTTGCGATTTCCTATTTAGAGAATCGCAATTTGTGATTCCCTAAATAGAGTCGCAATTTCAGGGAATCGCTATTTTAGTGATTCCTTGAAATTGCACTCGGAATGCCTTTTATAAATCTTGAAAGCCATTTTTGCATTCACAAACGGCCAAATTTTGCGATTCTCACCATTTGCTAATGCAAAATAGTTCAATACATCTGGCCCTTTATCCTTAGAAAACAGTGAGAATGCTGTTGTTACACAAAATACCTGGTTAGCGTAAAAATTAAAGCTACACAGGCGACGGTGCATTGGAAAAGTCAGTGATGCGTTGATTCCTTACTCGCAAGCCAGGCCATGCATCATTTCCTTCTCCGGTCGGGTTGGCGATGCACATTTTTCTCCCTCACAAGAGAGCGATGCATTGATTTCCAGATGGGGCACCTCGGATCCATGCAGAGTCGGTTAGACTTGGATGCCCAGGGACAATGCATGGAAAATCCAGTTGCACAGTATCAGAAAACCGCACTGATTGGGGTTGGGTCACTATCAGCTTCCATAAGCGGGTGTTACACCTTGTTTTTCCAGCCACATTCAGTCTTTGTCCCCTTTCACAAGTAGAAACAGCAACTGCAGGATAGCCCAACAAAGCACAGTCACAGGCAGGGACAGCATTTCTGCTCAGCTCTTCAGCTATTCTCCTTGGCAGAGGTTGCTCTTGGTTCCAGATGTGATCCAATCTTCAGGGGCTTTGGGTCCCCTACTTATACTTTTTTCTGCCTTTGAAGCAGGCAAACTTCAGGGGAAAGTCTCCCTTGTTTGTAAGATCCTACCTTGCCCAGGCCAGGCCCCAGACACACACCAGGGGGTTGGAGACTGCAATGTGTGAGGGCAGGCACAGCCCTTTCAGGTGTGAGTGACCACTCCTCCCCTCTCTCTCAGCACAGATGGCTCATCAGGAAATGCAGGCTACATCCCACCTCCCTTTGTGCCACTGTCTAGTGAGAGGTGCAAACAGCCCGACTGTCAAACTGACCCAGACAGGGAATCCACAAACAGGCAGAGTCACAGAATGGTTTAAGCAAGAAAATGGCCACTTTCTAAAAGTGCCATTTTCAAGCACACAACATAAAAAAGCACCTTTACTAAAATATGTATTTTGAAATTGTGAGTTCAGAGATTCTAAACTCCATATTTCCATATGCTCTCAAAGGAAATTTGCTCTTTAGTAATATTTAAATACAGCCCCAATGTTAACCTATGAGAAGGATAGGTCTTGCACAGTGAAAACCAAATTTGGCAGTATTTCACTGTCAGTACATACAAAACACCTTAGTATATGTCTGACCTTCAATATACACTGCCCCATGCCCATGTGGCTACATTAGGGCCTACTTTAGGGGTGCCTTACATGTAAGAAAAGGGAAGATTTAGGCCTGGCAAGTGGGTACACTTGCCAAGTCAATTTGGTAGTTTAAAACTGCACACACAGACACTGCAGTGGCACATCTGAGCCATGTTTACTGGGCTGCTCATGTGGGTGGCACAACCAGTGCTGCAGGCCACTAGTAGCATTTGATGTACAGGTCCTGGGCACCTCTAGTGAACTGTACTAGGGACTTACTAGTAAATCAAATATGCCAATCAGGGAAAACCAATTACACATACATGTTACAGAGGAACACTTGCTTTTTAGCACTGGATGGCAGTGGTAAAGGGCTCAGAGTATCAAAAACAGCATGAACAGAGTCCAACACACATCAACAACCTGGGAAACAGAGGCAAAATATTATTGGAGTCCACGCCAAAGATGCAAGTCTAACATGTGCCCCCCCCCAGCTGAAAGTTGGGAGCAACTATCCAACCTCATGGAAGTCCTCATCACTAAGCCAGAAGAATCTGGACAGACCATCAGCAGTGGCGCGTGTTGTGCCAGGGCACGGAAATTCCATCCCCTGTAGGGAAATGTACCACCTCAACAGTTTTGGATTCTCACCCGTCATCTGTATTAACCATCTGAGAGGCCTGTGGTCGGTCTGAACCTGAAAGTGAGTCTTAACTTCTTCAGCACCCAGACCACAGCAAAAGCTTCACGCTATATTGTATTCCACATACATTCCTTGGGAAGTAACTTGCAAATGAAGGCTACAGGTTGATCTAGGCCCTCTTCATTAAGCTGTGAGTGTAGAGTAGTCAGGTGCCTTCAGCACAGGTGCTCTGCAAATGGCAGCCTTCAGGGCCTCAAAAGTGGTTTGGCAAGCCTCTGTCCAGATCACCTTCTTTGGTTGCTTCTTGGAAGTCAACTCATTCAATGGGGCGACAATGGTGCCATATCCCTTGACAAACCTCCTGTATAGTCAGTGAGGCCTAAAAGGCTCTCACCTCAGTCTGGGTCTTGGGGGGCTCCCAAGCCAGAATGGTGTCACTTTTTGGCTGTAGGGGTGGTCCTTAGCCACTCCCTCCCTGGTTTCCCAAATACAGCACTGAACCCTACCCTACGTGACACTTGCTGGCCTTAATAGTGAGGCCTGCCTTTTGCAGGGCCCCAACACTCTGTAGAGGTGCTGCAAGTGTTCCTCCCAAGTGAAACTGAACACTGCAATATCATCCATGTATGCTGCACTGAAGTCATCCAGCCCAGTCAACACCTGGTTTACCAATCCCTGGAATGTGGCAGGGGCATTTTTCATCCCAAATGGCATCACCTTAAACTGGAACTGTCCATCTGGGGTAGAAAATGACCTCTCCTTGCCCCCCTCAGTTAGGGCAATCTGCCAATATCCAGATGTCAGATCAAATGTGCTGAGGTATTTGGCAGCTCCCAACTGATCAAGTTCATCGTCTCAGGGGATAGGGTGCGCATCAGTTTTAGTGACCGAATTGAGACCCCAGTAGTCCACACAGAACCGGAGTTCTGTGGTGACCCCTGGGATCAAGGAGAACTGGGAGGCAAACTGACCCAATTCCTGGTGACAGTCCCTCTGTTGTTCTGAGGTCAGGGGAGGGGAGAGGTTCACTCCTTCCACAGACCCATCATTCTTTCCAGCAGACAGGAGATCAGGAAGAGGCTCACTCTCCTCCTCCACCCTATCATTTGCTGCTAGGAGCATGGACAATTCAGTCTGCTCAAAGTATGGTTTGAGCTGGATCAAATGCAGGACCCTTAAAGAGTTCCTGGGGGGCTGCAAGTCCACCAGGTTGGTGATGTTGCTCTTGCGGAGAGCAAATGGCCCACTCCATTTGTCCTGGAGTGCCCTAGGCTCCATTGGCACCATTACCCACACTTTTTGCCCAGACTGAAACCCGACCAGAGTAGAATTCTGGTCATACCACTGTTTTATGTCTACCTGGCTTGCTTCGAAGTTCTGTTGTGATAGAGCTCTGAAGCGGGCAGTTTGGTTTCTGAAGGCCAGCATGTAGCTAAATACATCCTGGGGAGGTTTACTGGGTGCTTTCTCTAAGCCCTCCTTCACCAGACTCAAAGGTCCCCTGACAGGGTAGCCATATAGTAGCTCAAAAGGACCAAATCCAATCCGTTTTTGAGGCACCTCCCTGCAGGCGAACAGAAGACATGGCAAGAGGACCTCCCAATTCTGCCTCAAGGGCTCTGACAGGCCCATGATCATGTCTTTTAAGGTGCAGTTGAATCTTTCAACTGGACCATTGCTTTGGGGGTGGTAAGGAGTGGTGAACGTGTACGTTACGCCACACTCCTGCCAGAGCGACTTCATATAAGTAGATATGAAGTTGGTACCCCTATCAGATACCATTTCCTTGGGGATCCCCAGGCAGGTAAAAACCCCATCAATGCACAACCCACCACAGGGGAAGTGATTAAACTCAGAGGAATGGCTTCTGGGTACCGGGTGGCATGTTCCACCAAGACCAGGATGAACCTGTTGCCCATGGATGTCTTGGGATCAAGAGGCCCCACAATAGCAATACCAAACCTTTCAAATGGGATACTGACCACTGGAAAAGGTTGGAGGGGAGCCTTGCATTAAACCCCCACTCTTGCCACTTGCCTGACAAGTCTGGCAAGACCTGCAATGAGCATCTGAGTGCCTGCGCATTAGGGGCCAGTAAACGTGGATGACAAGCTGGTCAAAGGTCTTGTCCTACTCCAAATGTCCAGCTAAAGGCACATCATGAACCAGACCCAGTACGAAGGTTCTAAGCACTGGGGCACTACGAGCACACGGGATGAGTCAGGATCAACAACCTTAGTCTCACTATACAGGAGGCCATCCTCCCAATAAAACAGGTGAGATCCTGGCTCCTTGCCAGCCGCCTAGTCTGCAGCCTGCTGCTGCAAACACACTAGAGTAGGGCATGTCTTCTGTTCCTCACAGAATGCTTCCCTGGTGGGTCCCCTTTCTTGCTGTCACTGTGACAGTTCAGGGACCTCCCTCAGTTCAGCCACCTGTTCCCCTGTAGGCTCCAGGGCGTTACCCTCAGGCTCCACCTCCTCCCAGACTGTGGGAACTTCTGGGGCCGCTTTCCTGCACCCCTTGCCCTTCTTCTGTTTGGTGGTCCACTGGGCCACTGTTTCAGGCTCCAGGGCCTCCTGACCACCCTGACGGGCTGCCATTGATGTGGTGGCTACACATACCCACCTAAGAAGGAAGAAGAATATCTCCAAGTGTGACTTGTGTTCCACCTCCTTCCGACGGGAATCCCCCAGGTCATTGCCAAGCAAACAATCTACAGGCATGGTTGGACTCACAGCTACCTTCAAGGAACCTGAGCCCCTCTCCCATTCTAAGGGAGCCTGCACCACTCTAGTTGCTCTGAGTTGTCCACTGCAACTACTTGTTGAAGTACATGGGGATCTATTTGCTCTTCAGACACCAGGTGACTCTTCACTGAAGTCAAACTGGCTCCTGTGTCTCTCGAAGCCTCCACCCTCTATCCATTAATGGTCACCCACTGCCTATAATTTTTTTTTTGTGTTCTCAGACACTAGGGTTCTCTGGAAGATCTCACTGTCCCCTAGTGAGACAAGGGTCATCTCAGCTGGCTCCCACCCACCTTGAACCAACTCCTTCCCAAGCACTACATTAGCCAAACTCCGGCATTGAGCATCAGTGGGTGTCGGTGTACTCTTGGGGAATGTGGGATCCCCCCACATGACCCAACTAGTCGCATGCATAACGCTTATGCTGGCGACCCCCTTCAACAGGTTTAACTTTGGAAAACCGTGGTTTATTTTCACTAGGGGGCTGGGAATCCTTTCTCTGGGAACTAGGTTGGGGCCCTTTTGAGAACTCCCCCTGTTTGCCCTTACCCAATGCTTTCTTCTGAGAGGAACACTGTCCACCCTTGGCCTGGCCTCCCTCATAACTCTTCTGGACCCTGGTGCTCTCCCAGCAGTCCGCATCCTGGGCAAGCTTCCTGGGATTAGTCAGCTTGCTGTCAATCAGGTGCTGGCACAGCTCTAGAAAACAGACTGTACAAGTGCTCCCAAGCAATCAGATTGTAAAGCCCCTCATATGTTGTTCCCTTACTGTCCTGCACACAACCATCCAGTGACCTGCAGAATTAATCAACACACTCCAACCATGTTTGGGATTCCTTCTTCTTATAGGACCTACACTTGTCCTTATACTGCTCAGGGATGAGACCATATCTTGTCAGTAGGGTATCCTTCATGATAGAGTAAGTGAGCCCCTGAGAATCTCCTAAGGATGTCAGAGTATACCTCCCCTCTACCTCAAAGTGCTTCCACAGACCCGCCCCCAATGAGCTTCAGGGACCAGATTCATGTGGAGAGCAGACTCATACCCCTTCAACCACAAGTATATGTCATCCTCCCTCTTGTAATCCTTAACTAGATCTCTTGGAATGTGGTCTGTTCTCTCAAGCTGCACTGCGCTGTTGCTGCCACCATCTCTACTGGGCTGGCTTCTCTGATCTAGCTCCCTCAAGCTAAGCTCATGAGCCAGCAGTGTCTTCTTTTCCTCAATGGCCATCCTTCTGTCCTCCCTCTCCCTCTCCATCTTAAGCTTGAGCTTCTCCAGCTCCAATTGGTACTCTCTCCCTGCCTGTCTTTCCTGGAACTCTTCTGGTGTCAGACCCTTGGAGGACACACTGCTACCCGCCCTGGAGACTCTCTCCCTGGACATAACAGGCCCACCCACTACATCATTGTGAGTGACTTGCACCCCTCCTGCCCCTTCCTGATCCTCATCTGTGTCCCCCTTACCTTCTTTGGCTGTCATCCAGGCCCTCAGCGCCTTTTGCAGCTCCTCCTTCTTGGATGAGGGCTTAATGGGACAGGCAAACTCTTTGCAGAACTGCTTCAACTGAGCCACTGTGTAGCTCTCCAATTTCTCTATGTCAAAAGCAGCTCCAGCTGATGCATCTCCAGATTGAGACATGATGAAGAGTTAAAAAAGTGCAAAGTTCCAAAGGCAGAAAAATGAGTTCCCAAATGAAGTTTCAAAAAAGTCAATCAAGGGATCAGCAAGAAGTAGAACAAAAAAGAAGTGCGAAAGAGAAAAGCAAAAATCACAAGACAAGTAGTATGTGGTCACACAGTGGTCTGAACTCAAAACAGTAGTGTACACTTAATCACTGTATGTCAAGTACAAATATAAGTCCAATCCCAACTGCTGATCACCAACGTTAGAAATAAGGTCTGAGGTTGGCAGTCAGGTTACCCCTTGTCCAAGCAAGGATCCTCACTGTAGTGAAGTTAAAAGAGAATCACCCTCAGCTAACCCCCGCTCACACCCTTGGTAGCTTGGCATGAGCAGGCAGATTTACCTTCAGAGTGCTAGGTGTAAAGTATTTGTACCAACAAACACTTTAACTTAATGAAAACACTACAAAACAACAAAAATCCACCATACACAAGTCAAGTTATTAATTAAAAAGCAAAAAGAGTCTTCATGTCCTTTAAAAAACAGCGATAATGCTGTTAGTGTGAAAATGTACCTGGTTCGCATCAAAATAACCCGCACGAGCGAGTGCTTCGAAAAAGTAAGAGTGTGCTGATTTCTTACCTGCAAGCGAGGTCGTGCGTCGTTGCTCCTTCTCCGTTCTGATCGGCGTGCGTCTTTTCTTTCCCCACAGGAGAGACATGCGTCGATCCGGACAACGCACCTCGGGTCTGGACAGACTTGTGTTGTTTTTCTGCACCCAGCGATGTTACATCGTTGCAGCCTCTGTCAGCGATGACGAGTGTCATTTCTCCAGCTGCATGCATCGATTTCACAAGTGCGAAATCAATTTCAGCAGCCGAGCTGGTGGCATGTCGTTCTTTTAGCTGCTCTCGGATGTTGCGTCAGAAATTTCCCTGCACGCCGATCTGTGCGTGGATTTCCAACCTTGGTCCACCAGCTTCACCTGACAAGCCCCCAGGAACTGGATAGGGCACCACTTGGCAGGGCAGGAGTCTCAGCAGAGGCTCCAGGTACTGGCAGAGAGAAGACTTTGCTGTCCCTCTTCTTCCTCAGCTCTTCAGCTCTTCTCCAGGCAGAGGTTCCTCTTGGTTCCCAGAAGTGATCTAAAGTTTGTGGTTTTGGGTGCCCTTCTTATACCCATTTTGGCCTTTGAAGTAGGCTTACTTCAAAGAAAAGTCTCTCTTGTTTATGAAATCCTGCCTTGCTCAGGCCAGGCCCCAGACACACACCAGGGGGTTGGAGACTGCAATGTGTGAGGGCAGGCACAACCCTTTCAGGTGTGAGCGACCACTCCTCACCTCCCTCCTAGCACAGATGGCTCATCAGGATATGCAGGCCACACCCCAGCTCCCTTTGTATCTCTGTCTAGAGAGAGGTGCAAACAGCCCAACTGTCAAACTGACCCAGACAGGGAATCCACAAAGATGCAGAGTCACAGAATGGTTTAAGCAAGAAAATGCTCACTTTCTAAAAGTGGCATTTTCAAACACACAATCTTAAAATCAACTTTACTAAAAGATGCATTTTTAAATTGTGAGCCCAGAGACCCCAAACTCTACATGTCTATCTGCTCCTAAAGGGAATCTACACTTTAATCACATTTAAAGGCAGCCCCCATGATAACCTATGAGAGGGTTGGCCTTGCAACTGTTATGACATATAAAACACATTAGTATATGTCCTGCCTTAAACATACACTGTACCCTGCTCATGGGGCTACCTAGGGCCTACCTCAGGGGAGCCTTACATGTAAGAAAAGGGAAGGTTTAGGCCTGGCAAGTGGGTACACTTGCCAAGTTGTATTGGCAGTTTTAAACTGCACACACAGACACTACAATGGCGGGTCAGAGCCATGTTTCAAGGGCTAATCATGTGGGAGGCACAGCCAGTGCTGCAGGCCCACCAGTAGCATTTGATTTACAGGCCCTGGGCACCTCTAGTGCACTGTACTAGGGGCTTACTAGTGAATCAAATATGTCAATCAAATATGCCAATCATGGAAAGCCAATTACACAAACATTTTACATTTTACATAAGAGCACTTGAACTTTAGCAGTGGTAAAGTGCCCAGAGTACCAAAAACAGCAAACACAGAGTCTAGCACACATCAACATCCTGGGAAACAGAGGCAAAAAGTTAGGAGAGACTCCGCCAAGGATGCCAAGTCTCACAGCGAGAGTACGAGAAACATCAGCAGTGCCCGCTACTTACATGGTGGTGTATACCACGGCATGGTGGCCCCAGGGGTCACAATACTACAAATCCATTCTGCAAGACCAAAATAGATTTTTGGTTACCGAACTTAAAGCAATCTCCCTGCAGAATGTAACAACAAGCAAAAAAGCTTTTAAAAGTTCCCTAGAGTGGGTGCGTGCTTCAGCCCCAGGGGAGGAGGGAGGAGACTGGTGAGTGCCTGTTGTCCCAGTGGCATTGTTGAGTGCTATTGTGATGGGATCACTGGCTTCCCATAAATCAGGCAAAATTGTGGTCACAGGTCTCCAATGAAACCAGTGCAGCGCACAAGCAGCCCTGTTGTTTCACCAGAAGGATGTAGATCTTGTAGTGATGTAATGAAGTTCAATGAAAGCGGATAAAATCTGTACTTGGGCTTCGGGACACTGATAAGAGCAAACACTCCAGGAACAAGCACTGGTAAATGCAAGACATATGATACAGCTAATAGAAATGGAGGAAAAGTAAGTGGCAAGCACGGGAACCAATGAAAAACATGCAAAAAGCAAGGGAGGGATGAAGCCCATTTTAAGATGTATTTAATACAGTAGGTTTCACAAGGGCCAGTACAAGTGCTGTGCAGGCAAAACCTAATAAAAATAAGGGATACACTTATATTGAATCAGTTTATGCCTATGATGTGAGTGCACTTTTTGACAGCTCAGCAGCAATTGCTCCATAAATTGTCCATTATTTATTTTTATGATTCAAACTGAAATTGCATTCATGTTCTTGAGAGAGCTATGGGAGCAGAGCTGCATGATCTTTTGAGCAGCGCAAGAGCATCCCTTTTGTGGTGAAGCCAGACGCATACCTCCAGTTTTAGATCGTGGAATGTAATACCCTGCCTCTATTTTTAGGAAGCAGATAGTGCCAAATTAATTATCAAGTAGGTCAAAGCAAGTATTCTTCAAATAGGGCTTCTCATATAGCTTTACTGCCCATTTTGTGGGTCAGTGTTATCCCTTTCTAGTGTTACATGTAGTGTTGGCACAGAAATGTATAACCGGTTGCACACAAATTGGACATGTGCAACAGACATAGAGGTGCAAATAGTCAGGGTCTGCAAAGCCACCTTGCTCATAGGGGAGGACAATCGTACTCCAAGCAATAGGGGATTGTTTGCTGAACCAGCCAACTTGAATCGTTAGTTGATTATGATTATGAAAGAAGGCTTTAGTGAGGGCAATTTGTATGTTCAGGAGGAGGTGCAGTGATTTTGATTATACCATCATTTTCATTATGGGATCCTACCAGTCACCATCAACAGGAGTTTCAACTATCCATCAACACTATCAGTGAGCTTAGCAAGCATCACTCTATAGGTATTGCTGATAACCTCCCTGAGTTCTCTGTGTACTGTAATCTTCAGATAGCGAGCAGATCCAGTGGCCCACTGTAATGGAAACTCAAGTGGGAAGACTGCGGCAGCATCCGTCAGAGGGAAGAGCAGAAACTAATTCCAAATAATTTTCAATCCAGATAAATTAACAAACTATAGAATCTCCCAGAGTAGTGGTGAGAGATTTGTAATAGAGTATTTGATGTAAAGTAATAAATAGATCATTGCATAAGCTGATATCACCAACTCTCGTCCAAGAAGCTGTAAGTCTCGGTGTGTATGTTGTTCCCTTATAAAACACACACCAATGGTTCAAGCTAGTGCATATATTTAAGGAAATAGGGGATATCCCATCCTGGTGCACTTGCTATAGTAATGAGTTTGGAGGTGTCATTATTTGTTTAGATTTGGGCCTTGGGTAAGTGTACAACAGCTGCACTGGGGGGCATATTTACAAGAAAGTGGTGCATCGGTCTCAATGCAGCACTTTTCTTGCATCACCCCTGGCCCACCTAACAGCACCATGGTTGTGTTGTATTTACAATACGGTGCACAATGGTGGTCGTTCAGATAATAGTGTCAACATTTTTGACACTATTGTGGTGATCTGCTGCATTAGCGTAAACAATTCTGACACTAGTGTAGCAAAGCACAGGGTGGTCCACTGATTAAAATGGATGTGCCATTTTAAAGTCTGTTCTGAGCAGGCAATAAAAATGACAGAAAAAATAGTGCACTGAAATGTGGTCCAAAGGCTTTACAAAGTAGTGCAACCCAAGCATTGTGCCACTTTGTAAATATGGTGTGGGAGCAAGGCCTCCTTAACGCCGACTTAGCATAAAAAAATGACACTAGGGCAGCACAAGGTGGCGCTAGGAGCTTGTAAATATGCAACTAGATTTAAAACATTGAGGCCCTGATTATGACCTTGGCGGACGGCGGAGGCCGTCCGCCAAGGTACCGCCGCCAAATGACCGCACCGCGGTCAGAAGACCGCGGCGGCCATTCAGACATTTCCTCTGGGCCGGCGGGCGCTCTCCAAAAGAGCGCCCGCCGGCCCAGAGGAAATGCCCCTGCAACGAGGACGCCGGCTCAGAATTGAGCCGGCGTAGTTGCAGGGGGTGCGACGGGTGCAGTTGCACCCGTCGCGTATTTCAGTGTCTGCTTTGCAGACACTGAAATACTTTGCGGGGCCCTCTTACGGGGGCCCCTGCAGTGCCCATGCCATGGGCATGGGCACTGCAGGGGCCCCCAGGGGCCCCGCGGCACCCCCTACCGCCATCCTGTTCCTGGCGGGAGACCCGCCAGGAACAGGATGGCGGTACGGGGTGTCAGAATCCCCATGGCTGCGGAGCGCGCTCCACAGCCATGGAGGATTCTGTAGGGCAGTGGTAAACCGGCGGGAGACCGCCGGTTTACCCTTTCTGACCGCGGCTGAACTGCCGCGGTCAGAATGCCCTCCGGAGCACCGCCAGCCTGTTGGCGGTGCTCCCGTGGTCTGTGACCCTGGCGGTCACCGGCCGCCAGGGTCAGAATGACCCCCAGACTCTCTCAAAGGAGTTAAATGCCTTTACAGCATCCAAGAATAAAACTTGAACATTGGAGTCTAACTGTTCTGTTATAGCAAATAGGGTTCGTAGTTTGGTGCTGTGTGCCTCAGTAAGAATCTTGATTGATCAAGTGGGACCACATCCCTAATAAGAGAGGAGAGACACTTCATTCATTTTCAAATATGATTATAAAGAAGCCACAGTGGTTGATATGACAAGCAATGAGTTAAGATCTTGTCTGCTTTCAAGAAAGCAAAAATCAGAGCATCAAACATGGTGAGGGAGGCTTTCTCTCTACAACATAGCTCCAAGTAGAACCATAGGATATGGGGTGAACTCTGTGACAAATTATTTGTAGAAGCTTTATGGTGAGGTCATCAGTCCCAAGTGCCTTCCCACCAAACATTGATAAACCATGTTGTATCTCTTTGGGGACAATTGTGCTAGAAAGTGTTCACACTTTCAAGCCAGGACCTTTTCACATTGCTTAAGTACTCCATGATCTGTGAAGGTAAATGGTTGGCTGGGCAGGCATACAGTTCCACATAGTACTTATGAAACTGCTGTACAGTGACAGAATAGTCATAGAGGGGTATAGTGTGAGCAGAGTGAACACAGAATAATATTTTATGTCAATTTTCGACATAACAAAAATGTATGTGTTTCTGTCTGGTCTCCCTTTCTCATCATACAAAAATTAGGTGCATATTTACCAATATCGTTGACTTGTCAGTGAAGTCATGAAATTCCCAGAGTTTAGCTTGAATACTGCACCATATGCTTTCATCTTTCACCTGTTTATGGGCCCGTTCTAGGGGGCCTTTCTCATATTCTAATCATTGTAAGCTTTGTCATATCGCCCGTATGCCCCCATCTCATTTGTCAATGCTTAAATGCCTCCCACACCATCTCAAAATGGTCAACTGTCCCCAAATACTTTTCAAAGTATTCAACCACAGCTGTAAGAGCTTTAGTGGATTTAGTTTAAAAATCACATGTCCTAAGGATTCTGAGGGGAATTTGCATAAAAAGCTGATGTGACACAGGGGCAGCTGGTACCATTTGAAAGTGGTGGGGTGAGTGAATGGCCCCACCACTTCCCAAAAAAACATAAAACACCACCTCCTTCCAAACCCCCTAGGTAAACCACCTCTCTAAAAAAAAATAAAAAAAAAATAAACTTCCCTCCTAAAGCCGAAATAAAAAACATAACACTAGCTGCAAAGAAAAAACACTATACTTACATGCATTACACCTATAAAATAAAATGGCATTAACCCATGGGCTGTGCGTCGTCCTCAGAGTTCTTTTCCCTCTCTGATGTATGAAGTGCTTCTCTAATCAATCCAGACGTTGCTCTCATGCTGTTAACCAGCTTGAGAGAAGTGCTTGGATTGGATATAGCAGGCTGGCTGGATGCTCCTTCAGTCCCTAGAGGACTGTGCTTGGTCTCCACACAGCTTCAAAGTGCGCATGTTACTTTGGTTGGTGCAAAACAGCCAGCCAAAGTGACATGCACACATTGGAGGGTACAGTCAGCACTGCTTCTGTCCTCTGCTGCTAATCAGCAGGAGAGGACACATCCAGCATGTCTCTGGGCTGGTGTTGCTTCAGTGCACACTGCACCAATAAAAATAAAATGGCAATTAAATCTTTTTAGTGCTACTTGAATTTTTCCTGTGTGGTTTGCACTGGGCAGGGGGGCGATGCTCCCCTGCACCCGAGAAAAAAACGCGGATGTGGCGCCTGTCTGGAACAATTAGTTTAAGCTGCACCAGAAAATGCATGAAGTGTACGAGGTAGAGGTCAGCGCAAAGGCCTAGCAGAATGCTAGGTGTATTAGGCAGATGTGTATGAAGGCAATGAATGAGGCAGATGTCAGCACAAAGGCCTATCAGAATGCAGGAGCCTCAAGTCCACAAATCTCATGCCCCATTTGAGCCATTGTGGCCAACGTTTCACTCTCCATGCAAATGTCTCACAGCTACTGCTCCTAGTCCTTTGTGTATGTTTTAGACCACACCTGTGTGCCGCAGAGACCCTTCCCCCAACAATATGCAGCTTCAGCTGGGAGTCAATCCCGCATTAGACTCCCCTCCGGTAACATGAAGGCCAGCTCTAGGGTGGTAGAGCCGGTGCAGTCGCACCTGCTGGTGACTTGACTAAAATGTCAAGATTACACTGGTGATTAATGTTCCTGTTGGAGAGAGTTTTGCCTAGTGACAGTTTCCAATCATGCTACAGTAGTGCAACAGTTTAAGATACCTGCTGAAAAGAACATGTTCCATGCAAAGTACCAGAATGCTTCATAGGTTACTGCTTTTGTCACAGAGATCCTTTTGTTACTTTCAGTTCATAAATTACCAACCTACTATAGCACAATGAGCTATGAACTGTCATCAAAGAGCTGCATGGTATAGATTGAAATGTTATGTTTTCACCCCATATTTTAGTATCCTATTTTTGCTAAAAGAGTCTGTTCGGGCAGAAATTAATTCTTATTAGGAAAGCTATATACTGCGGTATGTTTTAAATCTTGAGTTTTTGATTCCCCAAATCCAACACTCTTAAAATATACTGCCTACTAATATCAGTGACATGTGACTCCTAAACTTTGTAATCCTCATTGTCTTAAGCAACATTTCCTAAATACTGATTTACATGCATATAGGGTGACCAGACTTCCTGGCTAAAATAAACACATGTCCAATTTTTGAAGAGACTGTCATCTGAACCTGCACATTAATCACAGTGTTGTGCAGGCTCACACTTCAACCGGCCAAGTTTAAAAAATGGGAGACAGAAGTTCACTAGTTTAGATTGCCTACTGTGCTAACTCGCCTCATTAAAGCAGGACACCAGCAGGATATAGAAATTCACCAGTTATAGTTAGAGTTATCTCAAGTAACCACCATTCACAGTTTTTTCTTCCATATTTTTGAGTAATGTGGGATAATTAGCAGTGCATGGTGAGGGCACAACTTATAGTTACTTGGGATAACTATAACTGTAATAATGGTGAATTTCTGTGGTTTGGTACGTTTAAAATGTGAGTCTAACTATAACGTCCCTGTAACATTTAGGCCCTCATTACGACCCTGGCGGTCGGTGGTAAATTGGTGGTAAGACCGCAAACAGTCCGGCGGAAAAAGAAATTGAATTATGGTCATCTGCCACTTCACCATTCCGACCGCCATGGCGGTGAAGACCGCTGGGCTGGAAATTGCGGTCTCCAGCCCAGCGGTCGTCGCTAGACCGCCGACGGTATCAGGACCCTGCATACCGCCATGGATTTCGGGTGGTTGGGAACCGCCATGAGATCCATGGTGGTAGGCACTATCAGTGCAAGGGAATTCCTTCCCTGGCACTGATAGGGGTCTCCCCCACCCCCGCTACCCCCCACCGAATCCTCTGCCCCACACCCCCCACCCCCTGCCACCCCCTGCCACCCCCAAAGGTGGCATAACCCCCCTCCCCACCCCGACCCCCAACATTTACATATACACACCCCTACACGCACACACCCCCAACATGCGCATATACACACCCCTACATGCACCCATACACCCTGACAACACATACCTGCACACATGCATACAGACATGCACACTGTCCGACCAGCACACATTTCCCATACACACAACACCCCCGCACGCATACACTCACTCACACATCTTCTCTACACACCCCCATGCATGCACACACACAACACCCCCCCACCCCTTCCCTAACGGATGATCAACTTACCTTGTCTGTTGATCCTCCGGGAGGGGACGGGATCCATGGGGGCAGCTCCACCACCAGCATACCGTCACCAGAACACCGCCACATCGAATCATGGGACGTGATTCAGTGGGTGGTGTTCTGTTGACATGACGGTGGAGGTTGAGCAAACTCCACTTTCCTGTCGTCCACCAGTATGGCTACTGGCGGCTTTCCGTACGAAAAAGGACGGCGGGCTGCCAGCGGTCATAACACGCGGCACGGAAGACCGCCACCACTGGCGGTCTTCAACACGCCGGTACCTCAATGGTCTTGCGAAAAGACCAGTGAGGTCGTAATGACCCCCTTCGTTTTTAAGTGAATTTCAATGTTTTTTTTAAATTCTATTTCCTAAATATAACGTCCCTGTAACCTTTGTTTTTTTTCAGTGATTTTCTGTTTTTTTATGTAAAGTAATTTTCATTACTATACATTAATCCAACCACCGCTGCGCACAGGCTTTGGATCTTGCTGTCAGAAAGTGGACTTAGTTTGCTTTTGCTTGGTGCGAGCTGTCAGCCCCCACTAAGCGAAAGCATATGACGATGTTCCGGCATGGGCATCCTGGGATATAGCAGGAGCTGGTCCTTGGGGGTGGCAGTCCCCAGGGCCATCATTGGCTCCTCAAAGGGGGCCATGCCCCCCACTCCAATGTTACCCAGCCCCAAGGAGGTGATGGTCCCTGTTATTTGGGGACCCCCTTCATTCCTTTTTTTAAAGTCCCAGGGAGTTGATGGACCCTGAGGCTGTGGGGGGGCGGGGCTTGCGCCCCGCATAATATTTCTGTTATACCCCAGGGTGTAGTGGTCCCCAGGGCTGTACATGGGCACACGGCCCACCTGCATCGAATTATATTATAGTCCTGGAAGGTGGTGGTCCCTAAGGGTGCATGCCCCTCACATTGAATTACAACTGTCTCTGGGGCTGCATGGTAGTCACTCAGCCCCTCCACATTGGTTTTCATAATAACCCCATGGAGATGGCAGTCCTCTTGGCAGAGGGGGGCCACAGAGCCCCCCACATAAAAATTAACAATGTCCCCCGGACTTGACTCACCCGGAGGCTTGAGAAGAGCAAAACAAATTTCCGGGATCAGTGGATCTGCTGTGAATCACATAGACAATTAAAAAAATAAAAAGCTTTTTAGTTTGGGGTTGGGCCCTTTGGGACTCCAGCACCAGAACTAAGGGGTCAAGGTGACTCTACCCTGGCCCCTTTTGTTTTTTTTAACACTTTTTTTCTGGGACTCGGCTGAAGCCATGTCCCATAATGGCTACCAACACTTCCTTGTTGAAATGTTGGTAGCCAATCAGATCTCAGCACGAGATCGGAAGGTGCAAATCCTTTGTGTCCCTATAGATACAAATTTGAATTTTCATAAATTTCTCTAAAACTACTGAAAGGATTTGGACCAAATAACAAAAAGGCCTCTTTCTGGACCAAGAGCTACCTTTCTGGCAAATTTGTTGTATTCTGTCCAGTTGTTTGGGCGCTATCACTGCTGATCAAAATCCCTATGAAAAGCTGAATGAGGAAAACATGTTTTGGGATTCCCCCTCTTTTTCTGAGGCCCCGCTTGATGGATCACCCTGAAACTTTCTAGACAGCAGCTGAAGTTTTTTGGAAAATTTTGTGAAGATTCATCAACCAGCGCCAAAGATATAGGGCAAATCAAAAAATGCTATAGATACTACTAGGTCCTAACTATAACTACTTAGTGGCAACCGCTATATATCTAGACACAGCAACTCAAACTCCGGAATCGGGTTCAAGGTAGTTTTTTGGCAATGTATTTTGACCTACAAGAGACCTTCCTGATATAAACAAAACTGTGCACAACTCTCCTCAAAAAGTGCATACAACCACGTAATGATAATAAAGAAATTACTCTCTGTTTACCAAATCACCCCATAATACAGAAAACATACTCCATAGCACTCTCCTATTACTTGCTGTGTAAATCATATTTTCATATGTATTCAGCAACTAAACACAAAATACATTTAAACAACTGAGCATTCAACATGACAAAAGTGGTGATGTGATTTAAAAAGGCCAGCCTACAAGAAATTTCAGTGCAACAAAAGAAAGTACCTAGCTTACCTGATTTTGACAAGAAGTCCGCTACATATGTGTTAAGTCACAGTTCAGAAAAGTTATAAAGACAAGGGTACAGTTCTTAAGTACAGCATCAAAGGACCCTGTCAGGCCCTATTTTGAGTTCCAGCTTCCAGTCCAAACTACTCAGTGATGATTCACATTACACTCACAATTATGGCCAAGTGGTCTAATTAATCCGCATAAGATGTAAGACATGTTTCCAATGCATTTTTTCAGTGGTTGAGGAAACATCTTATCAAAGCAAATGTGTTCCCGGTGTCAAACACAAAAATGAGAAAATATGAAAAAATAATTAATCAGTGCACAAATTAATCCTAAAACCTCACCAGACTCTGTAGTGAAGGAGAGAAAACACAGAACAAATGGCATACAATAGTTTACTGAAACATTAATCATACCAAATCCCTCATGCTTCAAAAAAACAGATAATGGGAGTCATAAAACTGGATGTCATGTTGTCACTAAAAAGAACAATGGCATTTATCATTTTAACAAAGAAACAAAAACAAATTGAGAGACCAAAATAATCAACAATAAAAGTCATTCTCCCATGAAGTAACGTCATCCAATGTGCACAAAGAAATCTTCATCCAGGTTCAAACCTTCTAGCTGTCTGGTATTGAGATGGTTAATGTATTTAGACTCCAGAATCCGTAATCTCTTCTCTCTGTCGCCTCCGGTGTTGTCATAATTACTCAGTCAATACAAAAGAAAGAGAGAGTGTCAAGATTTTGAGAATGTTCCTTAGCCCAATGTCTTTCCACCGGATAGTTCTTAACACAATTTCTGATGGCCTGGAGATGCTCAAGAATCCTCTTCCTTGCAGAGAATTTGGTACTCCCTATGTAAAGTAAGCCACAGGGACATATCAGTGCATAGACACAATAGTCACTCATACATGTGATACATTTGTTGATGTGTCCTTGTTTGCCCCCATTGGCAAAGAATAAGTCTCAGTGTTCTTGCACCCCTTGCTTACCTTGAACCCCACTCAGGAGTGCTGCGAGTTTCTGCGTTGGGAGGTCTTAACACTGATTTTGGATATATATAGTGAGGCACTGACCCTGGTGGGGCACGTAGCCAGGTTTTTCTGGGATCTGCATATATATATATATATATATATATATATATATATATATATATATATATATATAGAGAGAGAGAGAGAGATATATCCCGCTCCCCATGTCCGATCTTGGCCCCAGGATCTCCACCTCTCAGGGGCAGGCCTAAGAAACAATTTATTGGAGGAGGGCCATGCAACCCCCTCCTAAGGTCTTAAAGGCCCCAGAAACCACCACCTTCTAGGGACTTTGAAGTGAAATATGAGGCGGTCTGTATGGACTTCCCTCACATCCCCTATAGGATTGATAGAATCACCACCTCCCTGGGGCCATGATTGTGCATCAAAGTGGGAGAGGCCCAGCAGCCGCCCTCCATATACTTTATTTGCCTGAGATCCACCACTTCCTTGGTGCTGGTCTAAAAAAAAAATGGAGAGAGCCACTTTGCCCCTCTGCTGGAGTTATCAAAGGCCCTAGGGTCTACCACCCCCAGGGCTGGCTCCCTATATCCCGAGGTGCCCACCTTCAGGACATGGGTTCTGATTTAGATCTTGGCCCAAAAAGACCATCAAAGTGGTGGTGTAGCACCTGCCGTATTTCGATATATTGCAGCTAGGCCAAAGACTGCATGTTGGAGTGTAAACGGTCGTGCCAACTGCATCCTACAGCCGATGCAGCAGACTCTAATGCTGATGAGTAGGCTTTCCATCACAGTCTTGATGGCAGCATTCCACTAAGCCTATTTAGATCACACAGTTGTGCAGGTAGTGTTTCAATGGTGGGCCCACGATGGCAGCATTTAGTCGCAGGATCCATGCAGTATAGTACTATGGCTCTGGCCATTGGTTGGATGCAAGTAGGTCACAGCTGTTGTATATTGAGAACACCTGCAAAACACCATATAAAACGCACTCCATTTAGAACATAATCCTTTGTCATTACACTACAGCAGACCATTCAGGCACCTGATATTTCCAGCCAGGAGACCAATTTTTGCTTTGTTTTGTTTTCCTCTACACCTGTGTTTTTTGTTACATTTTTACTTAATTCCATTATACTTTTTTTTGGCGTATTATAAAATATTTTTGTTATTAAAGTCAACAATGGTAGGGAGAAGAAATTCCCGCTTCACAGAGGGTGAGCTGACTGTCATGGAGATGAAATTATTAGAGTAGATCCACAATTGTTTTGATCACAAGTACAAAATACTATCATTTCCCAGAAAAAGCAAATGTGGTGCAGAATAGTGGATAGAGAGAATGCTGTTGCTAACAATCTGCATAAACAGGAGGAGATTAGGAAGAGGTGGACCGTCCTGCGGGGGAAGATCCAATTCCTAGCCTTCAAGGGCCATCTGGAGGTCCAGAGAACTTGAGGGGATTCTCCCATTCTCCCATTCTCCCATTCCCTCTTTACAACTATTAACCTGGGAGGAGACACTCCTAAAGGCTTGCTAGGAATCCTTGGTGGAGTGTTTTCTGGTAAGTTGCACTTAACAGTGCCCACATAATCACAAATGGAGTTCGGTAGAATGCATCAACACCCTTATCAAAACAGTTTAAACTAAACCTGTCTCCCTAAAATATCTTGTGCCATACCAGTTACTAGCATCATGGTTGTATCTCCCTTTTGTAACAATGTGCACTATGTGAAGTCAGATTGTGTGTTGTTCACCATGGAGCATCCCTTGCATTTGTGTAGTCCCTTGTTTCCTATCAATGTATGTTGTTGTTCACCCACAAACACCAGGTCCAAACCTCCATTTACTTAAACAGGAAGCCATATTGTCTGTAAGTGGTTTTCTCACCTATTCACATCATACCCATATGTGTGTATATGCTGTAAATGTGTTCATCCCCACTATAGTAATTGAAACAGATATATCCAAACAAGTATTGTATATAGTGTGAACAGATGACTACAACTACCATGGTGCCCTGTTTTTGTAGCTGCTAAACTATAGTACTGTGTAATGTTGCTCCACCTTCCTTAACTTCCATATGTGCACTCATCTCAACAAATTGTGCAATTCACAAACACCATGTCAAGCTATAGTTTCAACCGTCAGCTGTTGCGTATCTCAAGCATGTTGACACCTCATAGGTACATTGAAGTGATGGAAATGCTCACATATGTTATAGTCCTCTGCATCTAAGTGTTCCTACATTGTGATGTGGCGTACTGTGTAAAAGTGGTATTCTCACTCAATTTACATTGCACTGTCCATATGATGGTCAATGACAGTTCCATTTTTAAGTTGACACACATTGCTTTAAATGTCTGTTAGCCTGCTAGGCCTTGGAATGATCCAGTATTGTACTCTACTCACCACTGTGTTGTTTTGAAAGTCTACTACATGTAATGTACAATGCTGACAAACAGTTTTGCCTTCCAGGACATTTCTACAATGTCATCACTGGAGTTGGCATCTGTGTAAATCAGCCTGCATGTGTAAAACAAGGAAAATCACACTAAGCCCTTATCAGTCAGGTTTTACTTTTTCAGGTTGTCTCATTTGTAGATAAAGAGACATAAAATGCACTAACTAGATATTAATTAGATATTCTCAGCTTCCTTCTCAGATCCAATACCCTGGAGCAATGGAACAGTGACTGCGACCTAAGACACCTCAACTCCAGACCAGGAGCAAGCTTTCACTGAGGACACCACTCCTACACGTCCAGATGATCATGAGCAACCTAGTATATCTAGACAGTTTGGCCCGACAGCTCAGTGGTTTGTACTCAGCCCACATCTCCACCTTCCACCTTAGCTGTAACAACACCTCAACCAATAGATACCTCCACTTCCTGTGTCCTAACAAACATCGCACCAATCTTGTGCCCCCTAGTCCTGGCTACTGTTGAGAACACAACAACACCGGCTCCAGATCTGCCATGAACCACTGGGATGGGGCACACCACTTCTAGGACACAGTTTAGTGGGTGTAGGGATCGTGAGAGGGAATTTGTGATCCACTACATGCTGCCAGTGGGGTCTATGTCAGCCAGACCACCATTGGTCAATTCTTGGGAGCAGTCCAACAGATCCAAGATGTGATGGACCAGGTGTATCTGAGCTCAGGGAAATCAAGGAGGTACAGAGTGATCTCATGTTGGAAATACATAATCATAATGCAATTATGAGTTCCCTGACTGGTGTGCTGTTCAACATATACCACCACATGAGCAGGTCTTATCCCATTCATCCTACACCTGTCTTTGTACCCTCTACATCTGACACCATAACACCACTGCCAGCCACAGACAGGGAGTTCCTGCCACATGAGGAGACTGCTCTTCCCACCCCAGTCCATACACCTGCCTCCCCCTTCTCTACCCTGGAGGATCCAGTCATCCAGACCACCAGGAGAGGATGGCAAGACTGCCAGCTCCAATAGACACAAATCTTAATTTCCTATAGTATTTGTCTAGCATTCACTCTGTAGACTATTTCTGAGACACGGTTACTTCTTCTGAGGATAGTTGTATTTTCTACATTGGACTCTAAACAGTTTTTTGGTCTACTACCATACTTTCATTCACGTTCAAGTAGTCACCGTCTTAAAGCCAACAAACACGAGGTAAGAAAAATGGGAGTAGGAAGTCAAGAGGTTTGGGGTGACCCTTCAGAGAGGGCCATTTTCCAAAAGATTCATATTGTCAGGCAGGAGATCAAGCATTAACTGCTGACAGAAATTCAGGATAGTTTGCATATTTAGACAATATTTAGACAATACTGCTTGATGGCGTCCCTTTTCTCCATGGTGGGCAGGTATAGAAAGGGCCGGAACACCTGAGGCTGTTGCCTCCTACCCATAGCTGGGTTCAAATATCTGTGTGTATTGAAAAGAAAATATCAGATGAAATGGCCGCACCATACTTTTATTGTCAACACACATCTAACTTCTTGAAAATAGCGTAAATGTCATTGGGTAATACATGTAGACATATACACATGAGGTTTTTGAACCTCAACAATTATTTTCAAATCTTATTTTTATTTTATTTCATGATGTAGAAATAATGCATTTGAAATGTATTATTTGCACATAACTTTTTTAAATTTTTTATTCAAAAATACCGTTAACTATTGGTGTCAAACAGTCATGGTCAACATTTTATTGCGTCAAATCTTGCCAAGAAAAGTGTCATTATTATCTGACATTTAGAAATCTAGTAGCATCTATTTAGTTTGCTGGTGATGCACTATATATTGAAAAATTCATAGCAATGCACCCTAAAATGGTGGCTGCCTGACCTTGCCATCAGGACAGTGGCTACCTAACGGCCATCGGCGGAAGTTGACCATGTAGTAGGTGGTACACTCCATGACAGGCCCTGCCATAGTCTAACATGTGTTACGGTTATACATGAAAGCCAATCGCTGTGTCTGTCTCCATCACGGATCACGCCTGCAGTGTACTTGTACACCACTTTGTGAAAAAACTCACTTGAGATTCCCGATTTTCTGCTGCTGCTACCCACTTATGGGAACCAGGATGCCAGGCATAGCAGATGACAGGGCCCCTTCCTTCATCACAGAGGAGCTGGAGCCAGTAGACAGTGTGCCAGTTGTATGACTAACAACATACATCTAATGTTAAAAGGATAGTGATGTTGAGGGAAAAATATAGAAGGTCTGAATTTGTCTGATGCTGTAGTGTCAAGTGGGATTCCAGCACATGATGTGTATTAAGTTGCTCTGTATAGTTAAATAGGCCATGGATCCACATATAGGTAAAGTTAGTGTGCAGCAAGTTCAGTTGACACTGGCTCACAATCATCCATCCCAGTTTGCCCCATTCCAAGACATACTTGTTCTACCATCCCAAAAATCCCTTTGGTCACTGATACATACCAGTTCATCTAACTTGCCTTTAGTCACTCTACCTGATGCCCACCATGGGTTCTGACTGTTGGGAGTTTAAGCAGGAAGCCAATGTAGTTCTGAGTGGGATTATGTGCAATGATTGTATAGGTGTTTGCCGTTTAGTAACTCACAATGATTGTGAGTAATCAGGAGTGGTGCTCACAACAGGATGGGTTGCATAACTCTTGCAAAGATAAAGCTGGAGGCCTGATTAGATAGCATGGGAAGCTAGAAAAGTATTGATGGTACTCATAGATCACTGCAAATCAGTATTTCCAAGCTACATGTAATATTGTGTTTGAAAAAAATCTAGTTACTGGTTGGTGAATGTACGTGTGAATATCCAAAATGTAATGCCACAGCAGCAATGCCAAAAAGAAACATTGAAATTCCTGTTCTTGTTCTTTTCTGTCATCCATACAGGTCAATGGCCATCAGAAGCAGGAGATTTGGAAGGCCATCTCAAAGACGGTGCGGACCCTGAGGGGTATACAAGTGACTGAGCCTGAACTGTAGGAAGAAGTGTTAGGACCTGTGGGTGTGACACAGAAGTCTGTTGAGAGCCAAGTGGGGTGTTCGTTCCAGCTTTCTAGGCAGGTGCACCAGCCCCCGACAGTGGTGACGGGGTGTGGTATCCTGGCAGTGGCTTACCCATGGCTTGATGGTCAGTTCACAGCAGCAACAAGGGGGTAAGTCATTGTCTGTAGATATTGTTGTGTTTTGACCTCTTTACTTTCCAGCTCTGTTGCATGCCATCACCATTGATGTTGACACACATCCCACAAGGATTTCTGGAGTTGTAAGTTGATCAGACAGTGTCTGATACTGTGTGTGGTGCATTGCTGTGTGCTGAAAGATGCCAGCAGATTCTTCCTCACAAGGCAACTAGTGTTGTGAGCAGGCACATGGCTATCTGCAAACAAAGGGGTTGACAGCATTTTCACAATGCCACGAGGGACAGTTTCACAGAACATTCTCCATGTCAGGATTGGGTCAAGTGGGATGGAATGTCACAAATGTGTGTAGTGAATGTAGGCCCCATTACTGGTAACTGTGGAAAACTGCATCTGATATATCAGAGTAGACATTAGTAAGTTGGTTCTATGACAACATGCAAATGTGCACCTGCACCAAAAGTATTGGACTTTTGTGTACAGTGGCATCATTCCTTATCTAACACATGTTTGAAGGTAATTTGTACAGCAACCTTCTCATAAGTTAATGTGGACAGTAGCAGATAGATCTGAGTCCTTTACAAGTGTGTAAGTAAGCCAGTCTGTGATTACCAATGTGACTTTGTCTGTGAAACTGTATTGGTTACAACAGAAAGAACTGTATCCACATTGATCAGAGAGTTGTACATCCCTGGGACAACATTTTTGTGTCCTTAGTTCTTCCCAGAAGAAAAGATGATGATGGAGCGCACTGTGATGCTGAAAGGGACATTTACATAGGTAAGGCTACATCAAATAGATGTTGAGGGTTTCCCATCTTGAGCAGTCAATTTCCATTCCAACACCTAGCCCTTTGGGAGAAGTGAATCAATTTTGGCTTTGTACTGCAAATCCTTTTCACAACACACACAACCCAGTGACGCAATAAATACATTAAAAAAGAGACTTCACAACAAGTTATATAAAAATAAACTGTATTGCATTAACATCATAGACCAAAACAACATGAATCAATAGTGCTGTGCCAAACAGGTATTGGTCAAACCATCATCATTGTGAATGGAAATAGCATGCCCTGTTACACGTTATAAACATATCCCCCTTATGCAGGCAATGCAGATCCTGAACTATGTTTGTTGTTATAAACAGGAGAAACCAACATTATAAATCAGAGAATGACCACAATATAAGCATGAAATCATTGTAGTAAAACTTAAAGGAACGTTTTCCATATTGTTCATGTCATAAACGTACCGTACTGTGTATCCTGGACAGATCCTGAGATATATTTGTTATCCCAACAAGATAACCAAGACATATAATCCTGCATGGTGTAGAATCACTGAGGGCACACAAACATGGGGTGATCTGTAGATTACATGGCAGTCACCAATAAGGACCTCTACACTAAGGCCATCAAACATCCGTGGTACTTTTCGAACTTATACTGTGGATCACTGTCCAATACATCAGGCCAGGAGCTGTTGCGCTCCTCTTACAGGTAATGCAATAAATTATCCTCAGCAGTGCTGGTCCTCCGTTGTAGTTTAGGTCCCTCCCGGCGAGTGACATACCAAAAAAAAGGCTCCCACTGAGATGCCACTTCTATGTGGGGAGGTGCACATGTGGTTCTCGCAACAGCAGGGGGACCTCTCTGGGTCCCATGTGTGGAGCAGATCACAAGATAGCCACCCATGGCAGCGCAGCATGGCTGCTTACTACTGTGACTATTTCCTGAGCCGCCGCTTAACTTTTGTAGCACGTCTGGAGCCCTCAGATGTTTAGGAATACAAAACCCAGCGCTCCTGCCAGGCCCACCAGGCTCTGTTGTTGGCAAGGTAGCAGCAGTCTCCTGCGACCAGATGAAGATTTGTGGTCCTCTTCCTCTTGGTTCGGTTGGGTCATGGCTATGAAAACACCAAGGTAGGTGCTTGCTTGTCCCCAGAGGGAGTTGGATGGAGCACTCCACATTTGCTCTCGGAAATCAATGCTGCCTTATCCCTGGGGATACAGAGACAGAGGGCAGAGCAGTCTCCAAGTGTTCTGTTGAGATGACTGAGTTAGCACTCACAATGTGCTGGGGACACAGCTCCAGGAAAACATATAGCACTCACCTTGAGCCTAGAATAAACATCTCCAGCAGAACATGGAGAGTGGGGGGCATACACACGCCACCCCAGCCCAGCCCAGGAAAACAACTGGTAAGCATGTAGCAGCAGTGAGCCAGTAAGGAGGCCAGCAAATCAGGGGCTTGCCAGGCACAATGGCAATCCTTTTTTTGACCTAGCAGGCCACAGGTCAGCATAAAACAAGGTCAGTCCTTATGGTGGTTCCTCTGGCATAACAGTCTCTTCCAGCAGCATCTGGCGCCAAGTCCACACATTGTCTAAAAACATGGGGAACAACCCCTGTACTTTTACCCATTTTGTCTTTAATCTCAGGGGGCACTTCAAAGAACCTTTAGAAGTGCACAACACACCCCTTCAACATCTGCCCTGGCTTCAGGCATCAGTCGGGGGCAAAAGAGCCCTTTGTATGAGAGCAGGACACAGCCTACACAAATGTAAGTGTGTCTCACCTCTCACTCTGCCATTGCAGGAAGACCATTCAGTATTCAGACATAGGGGGTCATTCCAAGTTTGGCGGGCGGCGGTCGCCGCCCACCAAACTTACACCGCCAATTGGCCGCTCCGCGGTCAAAAGACCGCAGAGGCCATTCTGACTTTCCCCCTGGGCCTGCGGGCGCCCGCCAAGGGAGCGCCCGCCGGCCCAGCGGGAAAGGCCCTGCAACACAGAAGCCGGCTCCGAATGGAGCCGGCGGTGTTGCAGGGGTGCGACGGGTGCAGTTGCACCCGTCGCGATTTTCACTGTCTGCTATGCAGACAGTGAAAATCATGCTGGGGCCCTGTTAGGGGGCCCCTGCACTGCCCATGCCAGTGGCATGGGCAGTGCAGGGGCCCCCAGGGGCCCCACGACACCCGTTCCCGCCATCCTGTTCCTGGCAGTAAAAACCGCCAGAAACAGACTGGCGTGAAGGGGGTCGGAATCCCCATGGCGGCGCTGCTTGCAGCGCCGCCATGGAGGATTTGCCCAGCCAGGGGAAATCCGGCAGGAAACCGCCGGATCCCCTTTTCTGACCGCGGCTTTACCGCCGTGGTCAGAATGGACAGGAAAGCACCGCCAGCCTGTTGGCGGTGCTTTCCGTCGTTCACGGCCCTGGCGGGTTTTACCGCCAGGGTCGGAATGACCCCCATAATCCTGTTACACCTCTACCATCCCTGTATAATGGCTGTCAGGAAAGTATGCACAAAGCTCACCTGTCACTTCACCCCAGACGTGAAGTGGAGTCAGACTGCAAAGCACAAGAGTCATAATCACAGTGAAATGCCCACTTTCTAAAAGTGTTATTTCTACAATAGTAATAAAGAATACACCTACACCAATAAGCAGGATTTCTCATTACCATTCCAAACATACTAAACATGCCCACACTACTCCTTATTGATCAGAAAATACCACTTTCACGGGGCATTCCTAATGCAGACCTATGAGGGGGGCATCCCACACAGCAGTGGAAACCCAGCTGGACTGTTTGTCACTACCAGGACATGCCACAAAGTGAAGGCGCATGTCCTACCTCTTACCTACACAGCACCTTGCCCATAGCACTACCTAGGGCCTACCTAAGGGGTGACCTATATGTAGGCCTGACAAGCATATTTTAGATTCCAAGCTAATATGGCCGTGCACTGTGCATGCAGGCCCTGCTTTGAAAGGCTACTTCTATGGGTGGCACAAGCTGTGATGTAGTGCCACACATAGCATCTCATTTACAGTCTCTGGGTATAAGGGATACCAATGTACAAGGGACTTACAGGTCAATGAAATGTGCCAATTAGATATAAGCTAATCATACCAAGTTTAGGGGGGAGAGCACATGCACTTTGGCTCTGATCAGGGGTGATAAAGTGCCCAAAACCCCATAGCCAAAAAATGAGGGTCAGAAAAACAGGAGGGGGAAGGCAAAAAATGTTGGGGGTGACCCTTCAAAAAGGGCACGGTCCAATACATACACACAGGCATCACACCCACCATGACACAAACACACACCCCCACCACTGGCACACCCAAAAACACAACACCCAGCACTATACCAATAGCCAGTCACACCACAAACACACTGTGAGTCAGTGCACCCACCACAACACAAACACACCCCCATCACCTACACAGACACAACACCCAACACTGTACCAACATCCACACACACCACAAACACACCCCAGACACTGTACCATCATCCACACACACCACAAACACACCCCAGTCAGCTCACCCACCACCACACACATATGCACCAGCACACCCATAGGCATCACACCAAAACATACCACATCTACTACACACCACACACATCCACACACACACGCTGTACCCAAACACTCACACTCACCCACCCAACAGACAACTAGTAAGAGACACAAATCTAAACATACATCTTATACAGCAGACCCTTAAGTACCCACACCTTCAACACACACTTGCACAACAGACACAGCCACTCCCTCTACCTCCAAACCCCAACTCCCTCCCGAACATCCTTTCTGGTTTCGTAAAGAAGACCTCATGTTTCCTCTGTCCCTGATCTCTTCCTTATCCCAGAATGGCCCACCCAAACATCTTCATACCCGTACCAACACCCAGCCCACCTCTCCCAAATCCAAACCCACCTCTCTCAAACCCAAGGCCACCCCTCCTATACCGAAACCCACATGTTCCAAATCAAAAATACCCTTCCTAAATCTAAAACCACCCCTCCTAAACCAAAGGACCCCTACAGTATCAACACTGGGATGCCTGCTCTCTGCCCCACAGATGCCCTTTACAGAGGAGGATTATTTTGGCAGTGACATTGGGAAGCAAGTTGTGGGCAAACACCCATGCATTGGACTGGTGGACTAGTGCTTTGGTTTGTCTGTTATTTTCTTGATTTTTTTTATGAGAGAAGTATCTCAGATATATCAATAATTTTAATTTGGAAAATACTCTTATTTTGTGATTGTTACTAAATATTTGCTAATAATGGTCTTTCTGCTGATGTGTATGCCATGCACTTACTCACATTTGTGACAGTGGCAAGTAAAGGTTGTATATTTTAGATTCATTTTCAAAACAAACATTTGTGATGGACATATTCATTTTGGTGCAAGTATTCATGTTGTTACTAAACACTATGGCTCTCAGTACAACCCTGGCGGTCGGTGGTAAAGCGGCAGTAAAACCACCAACAGGCTGGCAGTAAAAAAAATAGAATTATGGCCATGGCGGAAACCGCCAACATAGACAGCCACTTTAACACTCCGACTGCCACAGCGGTACAAACAAACAGCATGGCGGTCACCACCAACAGACAGGCGGAAGACAATGTACCGCCCACACTATTATGACAGGCCAATCCGCCACCTTTTCCGGGGCGGATTCAACGCGAACAAAAACACGGCGGAAACAGGACTTGGAAGGGAAAAGACTCACCTCTACACACCCCACAAGGAACCAGGACACCATTGAGCCTGAACTCCAAATCTTCTCTGTGATAGTCTTCCTGCTCCTCCACCAGGAGCATGAACGTCGGCAGCGACGACCACGGTGAGTACTGCACCTACAACACAGCGGAGGGGGAGGGAAAAGAGAGTGACACACACAGGCAACACCCCCACCCTCACCCACAACAACATACACACAAATACATGCTGCAGCATTACATTTACATCCCCCAATCCCCCCGGAAGAACGCAATGACAAAAGGAAATGATTGTAACCATTGTAATCAAGAATAATCCATTAGTCAAAAATGTATATACACTATAAACAATTATGTACACCAAGAATTCAAGTCCAGGTACTGCACCTATATAGCCCGTGGACCACTGGTCCCAAATTGCGTGGGCGAGGCCCACACTCGATACCCAATCGAAATGGAAAAAACACTGCAGGGGCATCGGATCGAAATAAAACAGGCACCTCAGGGGGAAGGGAAGGGGGGGCACCTCAGCCGGATGAGTGCACAAAGCCAGCTCCACGAAGGGGGTCCATACCCATTGATGTATACTGGGGAGTGCAAAGCCACAGTTTCTCAAGTCTCTCGAGTGGATGGTTTGCCCACTGCTTTATCCTGGGGAGTGTAAAGCCACAGTCTCTCAAGTCTCTCCGGTGGGTGGTTTGCCCACTGCTTTATCCTGGGAAGTGCAAAGCCACAGTCTCTCAAGTCTCTCCAGTGGGTGGTTTGCTCACTGCCTTATCCTGGGGAGTGCAAAGCCACAGTCTCTCATGGCTCTCCAGTGGGTGGTTTGCCCACTGCTTTATCCTGAGGAGTGCAATGACACAGTCTCTCAAGTGGATAACACTCTCCACTGGTTCTGGAGGGGGCTTTGTGCCCAGAGTGCTTCATCCTGCCAAGGACTGAGGTAGTGGATATCTTTATCCACTGGTTCTGGAGGGGGCTTTGTGCCCAGAGTGCTTCATCCTGCCAAGGACAGAGGTAGTGGATGTCTTTCTCCACTGGTTCTGGAGGGGGCTTTGTGTCCAGAGTGCTTCATCCTGCCAAGGACAGAGGTAGTGGATGTCTTTCTCCACTGGTTCTGGAGGGAGCTTTGTGCCCAGAGTGCTTCATACAGCCAAGGACTGAGGTAGTGGATGTTTTTCTCCACTGGTTCTGCAGGGGGCCTTGTGCCCAGAGTGCTTCATCCTGCCAAGGACTGAGGTAGTGGATGTGACACTCTACTGACGGTGGTACAACATGCAAGCTGCCCAGTCCCCTGGAAATCACCACCAGCCTTGTACGAATGACCATTGGGGATGGCAGCCATGTCTGTGGTGGTGACACTGGCTCAGGATGTGGCGGGGCCGCTGGCGGTGCTGGCGGCGGTCATTGTGGCAGCGGTGCTGGTGGTGGCCTCACTGACTGCGGTGCAGGTGTCTGGCTCACTCACTGCCGTGCTGGTGGCTGGCTCACTGACTGCCATGTTGGCGGGGTGTCAGTAGCGGCGGTGCTGGTGGTGGGCTCACTGACCGCGGTGCTGGCGGTGCTGTCAGTAGCGGTGGTGCTGGTGGCCGCGGCGGTGTCAGTAGCGCCGGTGCTGGTGGCGGGCTCACTGACTGTGGTGCTGCTGAATGCCACATTGTCTGTGGTGCTGGTGAAGGGCTCAGTCTCTGGGGTGCTGGCGCCGGTGTCTGTGGCGGCGGTGTCTGTGGCAGCGGTGCATGTGGCGGTGCCGGTGGCGGTCTTGTCCGCCATGCAGGTTGGCGGCGATGTTGACCTGCCTTTCATTTTCAGGCCCTCCCCACCATGGATGGTGGCGCAGCTGTCTTGCCACTTCCAACAATTGTCTTGCCTGAGCCCTTCGCGGCAGGTGTTTGGCCTTCTCCCTCCGGGATGTGGGCAAATTTTTCTGTTTGGAGGTGGGGGAATGTCCTTGGCCTCGCTCCTTGGGACACTGGCAGCCCTGTTGCTTGGCCCACTGCAAAATCCGGCTATTGCTGGCACCACTGTGCCCGGTGATGTGGTGGCTGAGGTGCTTGGTTGGGACCTGGAAAGGCGGGCCCTAGGGGATGGACGGGGTGGGGGAGGTGTAGGGAAGAGGTCAAGATTTGATAGGAAAAGCTTTTTAGACACACTGGGACGGGTAGATGGAGGGGGATTGGGAGTGGTTGTAGGTGGTGTTTGTTTGCTGACTTTGGGTGAAGGTGCATGGGCTGTAGGCTGATGTGAGGTGGATGGCTGTTGGGTGGGTGTGTGACTGCGTTTGTGTACTTTGGGAGGAGAGCTCACAGACACACTGGGAGAGGACACAGGGGATGTGTGAATGGTAGTGGGGGTGGTGAATGCACGTGAGCGGTGTGTGGTGATGGGCGTGCTGGTGATGGAGGTAATGGCTGAAGATGTAGTGCAAGCAGGTGTGAGTGGAGACGTGACAGAGAGGGAGGAAGGAAACGTGGAGGAGGGGGACACAGTGGAGGCAGTGGATGTTGGTATGTGTGTATGGGAATTATGCTTGTGTGAGTGCCTGTGGGATGTGTGGTGCTTATGTTTGCCAGAGCCACCCTTGTGTGTTGAGGTGTGTGCATGCTGGTCTGATGGTGTGCTTGGGATAGACTGAGGCACTGGGGATTGGGTCTGGGTGGAGGAAGTTGGAAGGGGGAGGCTGTACACAGGGACAATGGCTCCCGTCAGTGCAGAGGCCAGAGCCTGAAAAGCTCGCTGTTGGGCTGCCTTGCCACAATGAATACCCTCCAGGTATGCATTTGTCTTTTGCAACTGCCTCTCTACACCCTGGATGGCATTCAGAATGGTAGACTGCCCAACAGTGAGGGATCTCAGGAGGTAAATGGCCTCCTCTCTGAGGGCAGCAGGGCTGACTGGGGCAGGGCCTTAGGTGCCTGGGGCAAAGGAGATGCCTATCCTCCTGGGTGAGTGTCCACGGGGCACACGCTGAGGGGCTGCTGGGAGGGCAGTGCTGGTAGGGGGGGGGCAGCTGTACCTGTAGATGCGGTGGGCACAGAGGGGCCCGCCACCGCAAGAGAGCTCCCATTAGAGGAGTCGGTGTTGCTGGTCTCTGCTCCTGTCCCCGCCGTATAGCTCCCCTCACCCTCTGTCCCACTGGTGACTTCAGACTCCGTTGTCTCGCCCTCCAGGACCATGTGGGATGCAGCTCCCTCCTGCTCCGGTGGCACAGCTCCTCTGGCTGATGATGCTAATGCACACAAGAACAGGGAGACCACACAAAGGGAGGGGAGAAAGAAGAAAGACATGTTCAGTGCATGCAATACCGCTACCGTTGGCGGACACTACAGACACAGCAACCCTCTGCACTACGTCATGCACTTAGAGTTCCCTAATAAATCACAGGGACATGGGGGACATGGCCTATGCCCGACTGCTGCACACATGGAAGTCACAGGAGCCTGACTAGGTGTAGATGGCTCTTACCACTGGTGGGGTTGGGGTGCCACTTAGCCTGCCTCACAAAGGCTTCTTGCCTACAAAGCTCACCCTAGCCTCTGGGAACCCACTGCCCACCTCCCCCACCCAGACACCTCCAATGCACGCAGAGTCAGATGGATGTGACTGTACTCACCTCCTTGTGGCTGCTGTGATGCCCTCAAGCGCCCATCCAACTCCGGATATGCCACCGCCAGGATCCGGAACATCAGGGGGTCATGGTACGACGGGCACCCCTCCCACATTGGGAGGCCATCCCCAGCTGGGCCTCCGCCGTCTTCTTGCTCCAGCGGTGAATGTCCTCCCATCTTTTACGGGAGTGGGTGCTCTGTCTGTGGTGGACCCCCAGGGTCCAGATGTCCTTGGCGATGGCACACCAAATATCTTTCTTCTGGTGGGCACTGACCTGCCGGAATAGTACAGGGGAAAAGGAAAAATGTTAACCATCCGGACCGTCACAGTCATTGTCCCACGTTCCCACCCTTGCCCTGACACACATACACTCACTGTCCGATCATGCAGGCCTCATCCCTCCTGTATCTTCCATCCACACCACTCCAAACAGGCATTACCCATACAGCATGCTCACAGTGTACTCACCTGTTTGTCTGGAGGACCGTAGAGTAGAGTGCACTGTGGACCCCATCCACTAGTTTATCCAACTCCTCTGATGTGAAGGCAGGGGCCCTTTCCCCAGGCACATGAGCCATATTTGCCTCCAGACTAAGGTCACAGCAGCACTTGCAGTGTAGGTCCTCTCCTGTCGAAGATCAGGTATCAAGTGAGTGAGCAGACAGAAAATGGAGGTCACGTCCGTGGCGGTGCGTACCGTCACCGCCAGCGTACATCGTCATTGGCTCCTGGGACCCATAGGGCCCAATGTTAACCAATGCAGGATTGTGCCGCGGTCTTCGACCGCCTACCGCGACGGTGTACAACGCCAGCGCGGTTACCTCATAGCCCCTTGTACGACATTACAGGTCAGGCAGCTGCCATTTCAGGGGTCCACATGGCATTACTTTTAAATGCGTCACGCATATCTAGGCCTTGCATACAGACAGGCACATAGCGGATTGACAAATGTATGCAATAAAATTGTTTTTTACTACCTCAGTGTTGGCTGACTCTGTGCTCGCTGTTCTCACCCATAGTGCACGTCCGCTGGGGCAGGTGAGGAGATGGCGGCATCCTCTGGTGTACAGATCGCTGGTGGACCTGTCGACAATGGAAGAGAGACATGTAAAAGTCACCTACATACTTGATCGTACCACAATCCAGGAACTGTGTGCCCAGTTGGAGCCAGACCTGATGTCAGTTATTCACCATCCCACAGGAATCCCCCCTCTAGTGCAGGTCCTGTCAGTACTCCATTTCCTGGCAAGTGGGTCTTTTCAAACAACAGTGGCCATTGCATCAGGGATGTCCCAGCCTATGGTCTCTAACGTGTTGTCCAGAATGTTGTCTGCCCTGCTGAAACACATGCGCAGCGACATCGTGTTCCCTCAGGTGGAGGATTTGCCTACAGTGAAAGGTCACTTATACGCCCTGGGACATATCCCCAACACCATAGGTGCCATTGATGGGACACATGTGGCCTTGGTTCCCCCCCCGCAGGAGTGAACAGGTGTACAGAAACCGGAAGAGCTAACATTCAATAAATGTACAGATGGTGTGTTTGGCAGACCAGTACATCTCCCATGTGAAAGCCAAGTTTCCTGGCTCAGTGCATGACGCTTACATTCTGAGGAGTTGCAGCATCCCTTATGTGATAGGGCAAGTCCAGAGGCACCATGTGTGGCTAATAAGTGAGGACAAGGACCCTATACCCTGTGAATAGTTGTCTGGGTCTGGGGTTGTCCCTCAGGGTTAGTGTGTGTCTAACAGTTGTCCCTCGACATTTGCAGGTGACTCTGGTTACCCAAACCTGTCATGGCTACTGACTCCAGTGTGAAATCCCAGGACAAGTGCAGAGAAACGCTACAACGAGGCACATGGGCGAACTAGGAAAGTGATAGAAAGGACCTTTGGCCTCCTGAAGGCCAGGTTCCAGTGCCTCCATATGACAGATGGTTGTCTGTACTACTCACCAAAGAAGGTGTGCCAGATCATCGTGGCCTGCTGTATGCTGCACAACTTGGCTTTGCCACGACAGGTGCCTTTTCTGCAGGAGGATGGTCCAGAAGGAGGTCTTGTGGCAGCTGTGGAGCCTGTGGACAGTGAAGAAGAGGAGGCAGAAGAAGAGGATATTGACAACAGAAACAACGTGATCCAGCAATACTTCCAGTGAGACACAGGTAAGAAGACATCACTGCCTACTACATCTGAAAAAATTGTTAGACCTATCATATGTATGGACCCTGACCTGTCACTTTGCCTTTCCATTTCACAGATGTGGGTCCCACTGTGTGACCTCTGCTATGTTACCTCATGGACTAGAGCTGTGTGACATAGGTATGTTGACAATACAAAGGATATTGCTATTTTCTGCAGTTATTGCAAATACACATTTGTGAATGCACAGACTGACTCCAGATTGTTTTGGGATTCAAGGGTGTTTATTTCAGTGTAAAATAGTGGAGGGGGTTGTACAATGGTCAGGGGTGATGGTGGAGGAATGTCCATGGCAGAGTCCAGTTATCTGTCTCACAGGTGAATTGTCTTAAGGGACATAGGAAGTGGAGCTAGGGCAGTTTAAGGATGGACAGGGTGACAAAGTGGGACAGAAAGATGAAATTCAGGGTGGTCTCATTTCTTGGCGGGGTCTTGGCATTGTTCTCTGTCTTTGTCCTGGACCTCAGGGATGTTTGTGGGGTTGTTCTCCATCTGGGGTGCTGGTGTTGTGGTCCTGTGGCGGTGCCTCCTGTCCACTAGCACCGGCAGAGGTGGTGGGCAGTTCATCGTCCAGGCTAGTGTCGGGGGCCCCTTGTTTTGCCACAGTGTCCCTCCTGTTGTTCACAAGGTCCTTCAGCACCCCTACAATGGTGACCAGGGTGGTGTTCATGGATTTGAGTTCCTCCCTGAACCCCAAATACTGTTCCTCCTGCAGCCGCTGGGTCTCCTGAAACTTGGCCAGTACCGTTGCCATCGTCTCCTGGGAATGATGGTACGCTCCCATGATGTTGGAGAGGGCCTCGTGGAGTGTGGGTTCCCTGGGCCTGCCCTCCCCCGTTGCACATCAGACCTCCCAGTTCCCCGGTTTTCCTGTGCCTCTGTCCCCTGAACCGTGTGCCCACTGCCCCCAGGTCCCTGCTGTTCTTGGGTAGGTGGGTTTGCCTGGGTTCCCTGTAGTGGTGGACACACTGCTGCTTGACATGTCCTGGGGACAGAGGTATGGGCCCGCTGGGTGGGTGCTGTGCTGGTGTTTCCCGAGGGGGGAGGCTCTGTGCTGGCTTGTGACTGTGTCAGGGGAACCGACTGTTCCGAGGTCCCAGATGGGCCGGGCTGGTCATCTAGAGCCAGATGGACAGAGCTGCTGTCATCACTGGGGGCCTCTTCTGTGGGGGGGTGGACATGTCTGGAACCTCCTGTCCGGTGGCGTTGGGTAGGGGTCCTGCAGGGGTGTAAAGGCATGATTATTGCATCTGTGTGTGCCATCGTGTGCAATGGGTGGGTGACCTGTACCCCAGTCTTACATTCTTGTGTAGGACCTTGTGTGATAATTGTTTTAGGGTCTGTGTGGGTATCTGTAGTGGACATGCTTTGGTGATGGGTGTCCATGCTTTGGTGTTGCATGCCGGGCTTGGTGTTGGGATGGGTGGTTTTGTGATAGTGGGACATATGTGAGGTGTTGGATTGATGGGGGTGAGGGTGGGGGTATGTGATAGCATGCAGGGAGGGTGGGGGATATGGTAGTTAAGATTTGACTTGCCAGAGTCCATTCCTCCAGCTACTCCTGCGAGTCCCTCAGGATGCAGTATAGCCTGCTCCTCCCATGTTTTTAGTTGTGGGGGAGGAGGTGGGGGTTCGCCGCCAGTCCTCTGAACTGCAATCTGGTGTCTTGAGACTATGGAACGCACCTTCCCCCGTAGGTCATTCCACCTCTTCCTGATGTGATCCCATGTTCATGGATGATGTCCCACTGCATTGACCCTGTCCACGATTCTGCGCCATAGCTCCATCTTCCTACCTATGGAGGTGTGCTGCACCTGTGATCCGAATATCTGTGGCTCTACCCAGATTATATCCTCCACCATGACCCTGAGCTCCTCCTCAGAAAACCTGGGGTGTCTTTGCAGTGCCATGGGGTGGTGTGGGTGATGTGTGAGGTGGTGTGTGTTGTGATGTGTGAGGGGATGTGTTTGTGTGTGTTGTGTGAGGTGCGTGGATGTTGTGTGAGTGATGGTGTTGAGTGCCTGTGGATGCTAATTTGTCAATGGTGGTGTCTCTCTCTGGCCTTCTTTAGCAATTCTGGTCATAAGGATTTGTGGGTGATGTGGGTGTGTGTTTTATATTGTATTGGGTGTGTGGGAGTGGTGTGTGTATGTGTATCAGGTGTGTGTATTTCGAATTGTCCAATGTGGTTGTGTTTTGTAAATGTGTGTGTATTTTGAGCGCGGCGGTGTGTACCGCCAATGGAATACCGCGGTTGAAAGACCGCCAAATAGATTAGTGGGTCGTGATAGTGTGGGCGTATTCCTGTTGGCGTGACGGTGGAGGTTTTGTTGTCGCCAGTTTATCACTGACCTTTGGTGTGGCGGACTTGTGTGGGTTTCTGGATTTTGGTTGATTCCGAGCTGTGAGTCGTAAGAGCTGTAGCGGAATTCCGCAGCCACAGTGGTGTGTTGGCAGTCTTCTGCACGGCGGTAAGCGGCATTTACCGCCAATGCTGTAATGAGGGCCAATGTGTGTTTCTCTTTTTTGTGACTGGAGAATCCATGTGTGTTTATTTTGACATTGCTATGTCAATAATATGCACATATGCCTTACACAGGTAATCTGGCACTCTACAGTTAACTGGGATCTTATGTTTGTGATATATTGCATACACCAGGGGGCCTGTGACCTTCATACATCCCTGCCATGTTCGCATTTTATCAGTAAAAATATTAGTAGATTCTGTGTACACCCACCTGTGGCATGCTGTACTGTAATTGCTACATTGTTTTGGGATTGTTTCGTTCATTTGGGTCAGTTGATTGTTTTGATATTTTGGGGACATTATTGCATACACCTGTGTGGATACATTTCTATTTGTGATTGTTGAGACTTTTTGTGTAGGTGTCCATTGTCATGAAGTCACTCCATACCAAATTGGTGGGTGCTACGTATATCTAACGTTCTTTTCGGAGATATTTTCTGACTACAGTATTGTGCAGCATTATGCTCATGTTTGCACAAATTATTGAGCTATGCACATGTCCAGTATTATTGTGAAGCTACAACCCAGAGAATAAAAGGAACCTTCTGTACAGCAAAGATGGGGTTGATTTCCTTCTTCGACCTGGCCCAGGAGCAATGGAAGGAATAGTAGCAGTAGGTTCATGGCGGCAGGAAACATGGAAAGCATTAAAATTGTGAGTTTAGTCCTTATAGAGCTACCAATTTGCCAACTCAGGTGTGGAGGTTTAGCGGGCACAGTTGCATCAGTGGGAATGCACATTGTGATTTTGCTAGGTGGAAAAAGGTGCTGTCACTCAGCCTCCACCTGGTTTTGCCTATGGCACCGTTGACGCAGGTGAAATTTCTTGGCCATGACGAAGGTTCATCAATGGTCTTTTGTCTATGCTCCTGCTGACATCTAAATAAGGCGGGCAGACCGTCACGAGGGCGGGCAGTTTTACAGTGGAAAAGTTGACGGTGGACCGTTACTGCCAATGTCTAAATCAGGCCTATAGTAGTTTACTGTCACTTGATAGGGGCTATGGTAGCTCCCACCAAGCAAGAGGAAACTGTGAGTCCACTCCCAGTGGGTGGGAGCAGGAAATCTGCTCATGCTCACTGGGAGTGGAATTTTCATCTAAAACAGATGAAACAATTGCTCCCGCAAGCAGGGAGCACCAAGGGAGCACCAATTTTATTGCTGCTCCCTGCATGTGGGAGCAATGAGACTGTAGGGGAATTAAGGCTCTTGCGCGGTCTATAAGAGTCTATATTATTACACAAAACTGTGGACGCTTCTTGGAAAAATAAGCAGGTGAGTATCCATTTTGGCACCGAAGCTCATGCATTTTTGATCAATTGAAGTGCAATCTTCTCTGTGGTGAATGTGATGAGTGGGATCTTTCCTGAGCTCTCCTGGTGTGAGCAGAGTCTATTCATCATCCATATAATTAATACCAATATGCAAATGCACAAAATGACCTTGAAGCTCCACATGTTTGGCCCCGCCACTTATACCTTAGTGGTATGCATAGTTTGTCCTGCCTTTATCCAGCTTTATGGACAGCTTACCAAAAGGTCTCACAAGCATTCATGGTGCAGAAGAATATTAGCACGTCTCCACCGAACAAAGAAACACTTAATTTATATTCTTAAGAGGAAGTAACTTGTTTGGTGTATATTTAACTCTTTGTAGAATCACTGTGTGCTCTATATGAGGATTCATGTTGGCACAGATTTCAGTAGGAAGCCGCTCAAGAAATAGACCCATCATAAAGATTAAACCAGACATGGTCACTGGAGGCATTACCTCCTGGTCTTTATGCAGTGATAGAGTAGAATGATAACTACACATTTACCCAATAAGGTAGCACTTACTAATTAGGAAAAAGAAAGTACTACAGTTGGGTAAACATTTTGCCCAAAACTGTGGACTCCTTTTGGATAAATTAGCAGGTGAGTATCATTCTGGCACCAATGCTCATTTCACAGAAATCCTCCCAACTTATTCAACATATCCAAGGCAAAGCAAGGGTGCTTTCTCTGGAATTTCAAGTAAAAAAATGCCTTCAGCTAACCCCTGCCCTACATGGCTAACGGCCACGCATGGCCTGGGATTGGGTGCCTAGGGGCAGTTGGCAGCAGGCCCTTCATCCAACCCCCCACATGCAGGGACAAATCCGTGCATGCCACTGGTTTGGAAACCCCATGCAGGGTCAAAGGCTGTGTGTTGCCCAGGTTTGGGTGCCTAGATGGGTTGGCCACAGTACCTGGACACAAGAAATTTACTAAAAAACAAAGGTTACAGGGGAGTCATAGTTAGGTTCAGATTTTGCATGGACAAAACCATAGAAATTCAACAGTTACAGTCATACTTATCCCAAGCCTCTATAACTCATTCTTCAAGGTAACTATGACTCAGGCCCTGGCCAGGCACTGCTACTTACCCCACATTATGCATCAGCAATGACATCTTGTATGACATCATTTAGAATATAATGCCAACATTTGTAATAAAATTTATTGATGAGAAATCTGTGCATGGGGGTGCATGAGTTTTTCATGTGGAAGTCTGGTCCCCCTACATTAGAGTGATTGGATGTCACAGAATTGCTAGGACAGTCCTGATTTTTAACCAGGTTTACAAACAGATTTCAGGAAATTTGACCTATGAGAGGGCTGACTGAAAATAGTGAAAGACACTTTCTTTAGGTGTTCCAATGCAAGGATAGTTAGCAATTGTTATAAGTAGCCAATTTAATTGACAGATGTGATACTGGTTTTAAAAAATTACATATTATTTATTTTCTTAGTGCCTCTTCTGTGTTCCGATGTTGATGAGATCTGTCATTCTGTGATGCTTTGTTGCTGTAAAAATATAGTCCTTCTTCTATTTACAAAAGATCCTGGTTTTTCATGCTCAAGATCTGGTCAACCTACCCTACATAAGTATGAATTAGTGGCTGTATGTAATGTGTGTAAAGTAAAGTACTGTGACACCCCACACTAGTATTAGAAGCCCTATAAAACAAATGAAATCAGTGAGAGAGGGCCTATGGAAAGAGAAGGGACACAGGGAGATTGTGGTAGTGAGGGAATTGTGGAAGAAGGTGGGTTTTGGGTGTGGTGGGGTGTCAACAAATATTGTTGCATTGGGCACCAACAGTGCTACTGCTGACCCTGGGTAACACTCCACACAGGAGATGGAAAACAGCTGATGACTGAAGGTCAGGATGTCAAGGCAACCCAGCTTCACTGCTAGTTGAGCCTCGAGATGCCTGGCTCTTCAAGCCTCACAGATACCACAGCGCTCCCTCAGGAAAGCCACAAAATGAACCTCTTATGCTGCTCTGCATCGTCTTCAGCTGCACTCACCATATGTAAGCCATCAGCCTCTGCAGTAAGCTATATAAGTGGAATCCCATCCCCTCTTTGGGGCGCTGTTCATGCTTGTGGGGCACTCAGTTCTCTGTGCTCCTGAGCCTGCAGCAGTCAGCATAGCAGGTCTGGCTGTTTATTTTGTTTTTCTTTTCACTGTCACTGTTAGAATTGGGGTACTTAGTTGGCAGTCAGGTTGCCCCTTGTCTAAGCAAGGACCCTCACTCTAGTCAGAGTAAAGGAGAATCGCCCTCAGTTAACCCCCACTTACCCCTTGGAAGCTTGGCATGAGCAAGCAGGCTTAACTTCAGAAGCAATGTGTAAATAATTTGTACCAACACACACAGTAATACACTGAACCACTACAAAATGACACAACACAGGTTTAGCTATATGGTAATAGGTAATATTTATCTAAACAGAACAAGACCAAAATGACAAAAACCCAACATACACAAGTCAAGATTAGAAAACAGTGAGAAGATGCTGTTAAACAAAGTACCTGGTCAGCGTAAAAAATAAAGTTGCACGGGTGAGCGTGTGTCGAAAAAGAGTAGTGATTCATTGATTCCTTACTCTCAAGTAGGGGCGCTTTTTATTTCCTTCTCCAGTCAGGTCAGCGATGCGTTGTTTTTCTCCCACGCAAGAGAGTCGGGTTGACCTGGTCACCCAGAGACAATGCATGGAAAATCCGGTTGGGTGAGGTTAGAAAACCGTGCTGCACGGGGTTTGCATCGTTATCAGCCTTCGCAAGTGGGGTTGTGCGTCATTTCTCCAGCTGCGTTGCATCGATCTCCCAAAGCAATGCAGGTGGAGCGTCAATTCAGCTGCGAAGCCGGCGGCTCATCATTTATCAGCCACATGGAGGAAGGTGCATCATAAATGTCCCTGCACGGCATTCTGTGTGTGGAATTTTGGTACTTGTCTGCCAGCTTCACCTTTCAAGGGCCTAGGGACTGTATAGGGCACCACTTGACAGGGCAGGAGTCTCAGCAGAGAGTCCAGGTGCTGGCAGGGAAAGTCTTTGATGGCCATGAGACTTCAACAACAGGAGGCAAGCTCAATTCAAGCCCTTCTTCTCAAGCAAGAATGCACAACAAAGTCCAGTATTTGTCCCCTTTTACAGGCAGAACCAGCAACTGATGGATAGCCCAACAAAGCACAGGCAGGGGCAGCACTTCTCCGCAGCTCTTCAGCTCTTCTCCTTGGCAGAGGCTCCTCTTGATTCCAGAAGTGACCTAATCTTCAGGGGTTTTCGGTCCACTACTTATTCCCCTTTCTGACCTTTGAAGTAGGCATACTTCAAAGGAAAATCTCTTTTGTTTGTAAGATCCTGCCTTGCCCAGGTCAGGCCCCAAACACACACACTGGGGTTGGAGACTGCACTGTTTGAGGGCAGGCACAGCCCTTTCAGGTGTGAGTGTCCATTCCTCCCCTCCTTCCCAGCACAGATGGCTCATCAGGATATGCAGGCTACACCCCAGCTCCCTTTGTGTCACTGTCTAGAGGAGAGGTGCAAACAGCCCAACTGTCAAATTGACCCAGAGAGGGAATCCACAAATAGGCAGAGTCATAGAATGTTTTAAGCAAGTAAATGCCTACTTTCTAAAAGTGGCACTTTCAATCACATACTCTGAAAACAACATTTACTAAAAGATTAATAACTCCCCAATTCCAGTATTATTGTATGCGGATGACGCTGTACTCATTTCAAGGACAGAAAATGGTCTTCAGATCTTATTGAATGCTTTTAATACATTCATGGGAAATCTTGGTCTTAAAATTAATAGTTTTAAGTCATTTGTGATGAAGACTGGGCCAAAGCTAGCAAAAACTAAAAAAATTGTTTTGGACGGGGAAGAAATACTTAAGATCCCACATTTGATGTACCTGGGGTTTCCCGTTGATGTAGATTTTAATTGGAAATTTTTAGTAAATATATGTTCAATACAATTTCAGAAAGCCATCTAAGCAGTTTTTTGATTTGCGAAAAGGTTGCGACACAAACCTGTAAAAGAGATGATGATTGTCTTCTCCAGCAAATGTCTCTCTATTGTGACATTTGGAGCTGGGGTTTGGGGATATGCTGAATGCTTGAGCCTACAGATTGTAGAAAATAAGTTTTTAAGAAGGTTATTAGCAGTCCCGCAATCAACTTCAGTAACGTTCTGTCATGAAGAAGTATGCCTGAGATGCATATCCAGCTACATAAAGCTCCAACCCATATTACTATGGATAAAAATTTGGTCCAAATCGGAAGCGTATTTATGTAGAAGGGCGATACAGGATTGCCTTTTATTATCACGACCACTGGACATACCTTGGCTCAGATATGTCCACTCCTCTCTTCTTTTTTTAGGACTAGGGGAGTTCTTTTTCAAACCGGACCTTCTGACAAAGCGGGATATCAAAAAGGTAACGGAAATATATTGGCAGAAAACTTATGATTTTAACCCAATTTTCGCTACAGACAGAATTCAGGCGAGGAACCAGACACAGCAACCGCACCCAATGTTATGTTTGACTACTATCAGCCTTGAGCGACATAGATTCTTACTTTCCAGGCTACGCCTGAATACTTTACACTACTTGGTAGCGTTTCCTACCCGTGGAACTCGGTTTAAGAATCTTCCACCTTGCTGTTGCGATGGAAAGACATCCCAAAGTACCTTGCACTTTATACTCTTCTGCACTTTCTACGATATCCCAAGAAAAAGGGTTTTACGTCCGTTATTTTTATCTAAAAGTATTAGAACGACCCAGCTTGCTTTTTTTTATTTACATAACTTGGGAAATGTAGACATAATACAGGCTGTGATGAATTTTATATATGCTACTTTTGGAATTCAAAATATGTATCAATAATGTTTTTATTAATTTGGTGATTATGAAATTTGTATGTTTGTATTTATTGTATGTCTTTTATGGTCTATTTTGTACTGAATAATGTAAATTGATGATGATGATAATGACTAAAAGATGTATTTTTAAATTGTGAGTTCAGAGACACCAAACTCCAACTTTCTATCTGCTCCCAAAGGGAATCTTCATTTTAATAACAGTTAAAGGCCGACCAAATGTTAAACTATGAGAGATAGAGGCCTTGCAACAGTGAAAACTGAATTTGGCAGTATTTCACAATCAGGACATATAAAACACATAAGTACATGTCCCACCTTTAACATACACTGCACCCTGCCCATGGGACTACCTACGACCTACCTTAGGGATGCCTTACATGTATAACAAGGGAAGGTTTAGGCCTGGCAAGAGTGTACTCTTGCCATGTCAAATTGATAGTGCAGGACTGACACACAGACACTGCAGTGGCAGGTCTGAGACATGTTTACAGGGCTACTCATGTGGGTGGCACAATCAGTGCTGCAGGTCCACTAGTAGCATTTGGTTTACAGGCCTGAGGCACCTCAAGTGCACTGTACTAGGGACTTACTAGTAAATCAAATATGCCAATCATGGAAAGCCAATTACACATACATTTTACATGGGAGCACTTGCACTTTATCACTGGGCACTTTATCACTGGACAGCAGTGGTAAAGTGCCCAGAGTATCAAAAACAGCAAAAACCGACTCCAGCACACATCGACAACCTGGGAAACAGAGGCAAAAAGTAAGAGGAGACCACAGAAAAGACACCATGTCTAACAGTCACCCACTCTAAATACAGCTGTTACAGCAGTCACACAAATTTCAGAGTTGAATGGGCTCTTACATAATATAATGTTGTTAGATTGTTGGTGTGACAGAAAGTGCAGCTTTACAGTGCAGCCATCTTCTGGAGAAGATAGTGCAGGAAGCCTATTTGGGTGTAGAGTCTTCAGTGCTTTTGTAATGTCTAAATGCTTCTGGAATTTGAGGAGCTCACCTCCGAGGAACTTTCTTTATTGGCTCTCGCTTCTCTTGATTGGTGGATATGGAATGGGTTCACAAATGTTTAACATGCTGAAGAGTCCTGTGCTAATATTGTTTGTGGGCTTTGTTGATTACTGTTGTGTAGTAGCCCGTCTAAGCCTCCTCCATGAGTTTCTTGCTGCAGAGTCAAAAGAGTTTCTTTTCACTACAGTCATTGCTGTTTCTTTGTCTGTGTTCTGGTGATGCAATTGCCATTAGTGAGCTCTTTGCTGCACAATGGAATAGAGGAGCCCACATGTAGAGTGTAGAATTTGTGCAGGAAAAAGGTGTCTGAGGTTAACTAAGTGTATGTTTGTAGTCCTTGTTAAGTTACCATAGACTCAGGATTGTGGTTGGTGTTAGTAAGTAACTTTATTAAGAGCCCCAGGGTTACACATCCAACTTCAGCAACTGACAACAGCCCCACAGGCTGATATTCTAGAATGAAACATGTATGTTGAGTCAAGTATAAACACAACAGTCCCTGGGAGCAGGACCTCAAGATCAACATTGGATAGCAAGGCTGTCTTGATCTCACCAGCCAAAGAAAATTGATTGTTAAGGATGGATGCTACTGAAGATAAATGCATGTTTTATCTTTCTGTAAATGTATACCGGAAATGAAAATAAAAAAATTTAAAAAATCAACATTGGCATTGGGAATGCACTACCACAGTGGTGCCAAACCTTTTGACTTCTATGTACCCCCACTTTATCATTACTGGGACCAGGGGACCGCCACTGAATCATTAATAGGATCTGGGGACCCACGCTGAGTCTTTACTGAAAGCTGGGGACCTAATCTGTTAATATTATTTTATTTAATTTTTTAAGCAGTCACGGACCCCCTGAGGAGGCTTCCCTGACCCCCAGGGGTCCTCAGACCACAGGTTGGAAACCACTGCACTATCATATTAAACTCCAAGCTATCATCACCCGGTCTATAATACTATTCCACATAAGTTCCACACCACTGTACTACCTCTGTTGCCCACCATGCACCCACACTATCACTACAAAACCCAGGCTATTAAGTGGGCCGAGTCCCACTGGTGTTCAGCACCTGCAGTTCTCCATTTTTACCCTCACCCTTAGGGTGGAAAAAAACAACTTTACTCTGTAGCAGTACCACCCTGAGCTACCTTTGATGTAACTTCAGTGAGACTTGTTATAGTTCTTTTATAGTCTCAGCAGAACTGAAACATTTTCAGTATTGTATACACCATTGTCGTTGCTTATTTATCTTATGCAGCTAGCAACCACTGACAAAGCCAATAGTCCTGCCTTGTTGTATGCGTGACGATACGTGTTGTATTATATATCTGGATGCATTGACAGAAGGAAGTGTTAAAATACCAGTCGAGTGCACGCTCTGTTAAGCACAGATTTTTAGCTTATGTGCCGTTAAGCCACGCCCTTAATTACATCGGCCCTTTGAGAGACCCTCCAGTTTTATCATCCCGCTTAAAGCCCTGACAAAAGCGTCACCATACACAGCAACTTACTTGCACACTTGCATCACTTTTGTAACTGATCAACCACATCAGTACTACATTGCCAATCTACCATACTGCACTGTCACAGATCACTGACCCCCTCCGTGCTTTTGCTCCTCACAGCAAACTTTCATTTCTCACATGCATTTTAAAAGGAACTCAAAAAACAACCACCCAACATACACACAGACTTGTGTAAAAGACATCTCCATGATCTCCATGTTCAACACGTATATTATAGATTTAAAAAAGCTTTTCGCTTTTCGGAACTTGTTATGGACATTACCTCCCCACATAATAAATTGTGCTTCTGGGAGTGGCAGCCCCTTCTGTAGGAGGCTGGACTGGCTTGTAGTGAGTACCAAGGGGTACTTGCACCTTGCACCAGGCCCAGTTATCCCTTATTAGTGTATAGGGTGTCTAGCAGCATAGGCTGATAGATAATGGTAGCTTAGCAGAGCAGCTTAGGCTGAACTAGGAGACGAGTGAAGCTCCTACAGTACCACAAGTGTCACTTGCACAATATCATAAGAAAACACAATACACAGTTATACTAAAAATAAAGGTACTTTATTTTTATGACAATATGCCAAAGTATCTCAGAGTGTACCCTCAGTGAGAGGATAGGAAATATACACAAGATATATGTACACAATGCCAAAAATATGCAGTATAGTCTTAGAAAACAGTGCAAACAATTTATAGTTACAATAGGATGCAATGGGGACACATAGGGATAGGGGCAACACAAACCATATACTCCAAAAGTGGAATGCGAACCACAAATGGACCCCAAACCTATGTGACCTTGTAGAGGGTCGCTGGGACTATTAGAAAATAGTGAGGGTTAGAAAAATAGCCCACCCCAAGACCCTGAAAAGTGAGTGCAAAGTGCACTAAAGTTCCTCAAAGGACATAGAAGTCGTGATAGGGGAATTCTGCAGGAAAGACACAAACCAGCAATGCAACAACGATGGATTTCCAGTTGAGGGTACCTGTGGAACAAGGGGACCAAGTCCAAAAGTCACAAGCAAGTCGGAGATGGGCAGATGCCCAGGAAATGCCAGCTGTGGGTGCAAGGAAGCTTCTACTGGACAGGAGAAGCTTAGGTTTCTGCAGGAACGACAAGGGCTAGAGACTTTCCCTTTGGAGGACGGATCCCTCACGCCGTGGAGAGTTGTGCAAAAGTGTTTTCCTGCCAAAAGACCACCAACAAGCCTTGCTAGCTGCAAATCATGTGGTAAGCATTTTTGGATGCTGCTATGGCCCAGGAGGGACCAGGATGTCGCAAATTGTGTCAGGAGAGAGAGGGGGCGTCGAGCAAGACAAGAAGCCCTCTCAGCAGCAGGTAGCACCCGGAGAAGTGCCAGAAATAGGCACTACAAGGATGCATGAAACGGTGCTCACCCAAAGTTACACAAAGGAGTCCCACGTCGCCGGAGACCAACTTAGAAAGTTGTGCAATGCAGGTTAGAGTGCCGTGGACCCAGGCTTGGCTGTGCACAAAGGATTTCCGCCGGAAGTGCACAGGGGCCGGAGTAGCTGCAAAAGTCGCGGTTCCCAGCAATGCAGTCTGGCGTGGGGAGGCAAGGACTTACCTCCACCAAACTTGGACTGAAGAGTCACTGGACTGTGGGGGTCACTTGGACACAGTTGCTGGATTCGAGGGACCTCGCTCGTCGTGCTGAGAGGAGACCCAAGGGACCGGTAATGCAGCTTTTTGGTGCCTGCGGTTGCAGGGGGAAGATTCCGTCGACCCACGGGAGATTTCTTCGGAGCTTCTAGTGCAGAGAGGAGGCAGACTCCCCCACAGCATGCACCACCAGGAAAACAGTCGAGAAGGCGGCAGGATCAGCGTTACAGAGTTGCAGTAGTCGTCTTAGCTACTTTGTTGCAGTTTTGCAGGCTTCCAGCGCGGTCAGCAGTCGATTCCTTGGCAGAAGGTGAAGAGAGAGATGCAGAGGAACTCTGATGAGCTCTTGCATTCGTTATCTAAAGTTTACCCAGAGACAGAGACCCTAAATAGCCAGGAAAGAGGGTTTGGCTACCTAGGAGAGAGGATAGGCTAGCAACACCTGAAGGAGCCTATCAGAAGGAGTCTCTGACGTCACCTGGTGGCACTGGCCACTCAGAGCAGTCCAGTGTGCCAGAAGCACCTCTGTTTCCAAGATGGCAGAGGTCTGGAGCACACTGGAGGAGCTCTGGACACCTCCCAGGGGAGGTGCAGGTCAGGGGAGTGGTCCCTCCCCTTTCCTTTGTCCAGTTTCGCGCCAGAGCAAGGCTAAGGGGTCCCCTGAACCGGTGTAGACTGTCTTATGCAGAATTGGGCACATCTGTGCCCAAGAAAGCATTTCCAGAGGCTGGGGGAGGTTACTCCTCCCCTGCCTTCACACCATTTTCCAAAGGGAAAGGGTGTAACACCCTCTCTCAGAGGAAGTCCTTTGTTCTGTCATCCTGGGACAAGCCTGGCTTGACCCCAGGAGGGCAGAAACCTGTCTGAGGGGTTGGCAGCAGCAGCAGCTGCAGTGAAACCCCAGGAAAGGCAGTTTGGCAGTACCAGGGTCTGTGCTACAGACCACTGGGATCATGGGATTGTGCCAACTATGCCAGGATGGCATAGAGGGGGCAATTCCATGATCATAGACATGTTACATGGCCATATTTGGAGTTACCATTGTGAAGCTACATATAGGTAGTGACCTATATGTAGTGCACGCGTGTAATGGTGTCCTCGCACTCACAAAGTCCGGGGAATTGGCCCTGAACAATGTGGGGGCACCTTGGCTAGTGCCAGGGTGCCCTCACACTAAGTAACTTTGCACCTAACCTTTACCAGGTAAAGGTTAGACATATAGGTGACTTATAAGTTACTTAAGTGCAGTGTAAAATGGCTGTGAAATAACGTGGACGTTATTTCACTCAGGCTGCAGTGGCAGGCCTGTATAAGAATTGTCAGAGCTCCCTATGGGTGGCAAAAGAAATGCTGCAGCCCATAGGGATCTCCTGGAACCCCAATACTCTGGGTACCTCAGTACCATCTACTAGGGAATTACAAGGGTGTTCCAGTAAGCTAATGTAAATTGGTAAAATTGGTCACTAGCCTGTTAGTGACAATTTGAAAGAAATGAGAGAGCATAACCACTGAGGTTCTGATTAGCAGAGCCTCAGTGAGACAGTTAGTCACTACACAGGTAACACATTCAGGCACATTTATGAGCACTGGGGCCCTGGAGAACAGGGTCCCAGTGACACATACAACTAAAACAACATATGTACAGTGAAAAATGGGGGTAACATGCCAGGCAAGATGGTACTTTCCTACACAACCCCCCGCCAAACGAAGGACAATAAGACTAGTCATTCCCTGATGGGTCTTCATTGTCTAAGTGGAAATATCTGGAGAGTCCATCTGCATTGGAGTGGCTACTCCCAGGTCTATGTTCCACTGTATAGTCCATTCCCTGTAGGGATATGGACCACCTCAACAATTTAGGATTTTCACCTTTCATTTGTTTTAGCCAAAGTAGAGGTTTGTGGTCTGTCTGAACAATGAAGTGAGTGCCAAACAGGTATGGCCTCAACTTCTTCAGTGCCCAGACCACAGCAAAGGCCTCCCTCTCAATGGCAGACCATCGCTTTTCTCTAGGGGTCAACCTCCTACTAATAAAAGCAACAGGTTGATCCTGGCCCTCAGAATTAAGTTGTGATAGGACTGCCCCTACTCCTAATTCAGATGCATCAGTTTGGACATAGAATTTTTTAGAGTAACAAGGGCTTTTCAGGACAGGTGCAGAGCACATGGCCTGCTTCAGCTCCTCAAAAGCTTTCTGACAGTTTGCTGTCCATAATACCTTTTTAGGCATCTTCTTGGATGTGAGGTCATTAAGAGGGGCTGCCATGGAGCCATAGTTCTTAATGAACCTCCTGTAATACCCAGTGAGGCCTAGGAAGGCTCTCACTTGGGTCTGTGTAGTAGGGGGAACCCAATCAATAATTGTTTGGATTTTCCCCTGTAGTGGTGCAATTTGTTCCCCACCAACAAGGTGTCCCAGATAAACCATCTTACCCTGCCCTATCTGGCACTTTGAAGCCTTGATAGTGAGGCCTGCCTTTTGCAGGGCCTCCAAAACTTTCCATAGGTGGACCAGGTGATCATCCCAGCTGGAGCTAAAGACAGCTATATCGTCCAAATATGCTGCACTGAAAGCTTCCAGCCCTTGCAGGACTGTGTTCACCAACCTCTGAAAAGTGGCAGGTGCATTCTTCAATCCAAAAGGCATTACAGTGAACTGGTAATGTCCTCCAATGGTTGAAAATGCTGTTTTAGGTTTAGCATCTTCTGATAATTTGATCTGCCAATACCCTGCAGTCAAATAAAAAGTGCTTAGATACTTGGCAGATGCCAGTGTATCTATGAGCTCATTTGCCCTGGGTATAGGGTGAGCATCAGTTTTGGTTACCAGGTTGAGACCTCTATAGTCTACACAAAACCGCATTTCCTTCTTTCCATCTTTGGAATGGGGTTTTGGTAAAAGTACCACAGGAGAAGCCAATGGACTTTCAGAGTGCTCAACCACTCCTAGTTTTAACATTTTCTGCACCTCTTGCTTTATGCAGTCCCTGACATGGTCAGGCTGCCTATAGATCTTACTTTTGACAGGCAAGCTGTCTCCAGTATCTATAGTGTGCTCACACCAAGAAGTGGTACCTGGCACAGTAGAGAAGAGTTCAGAGAATTGATCTAGGAGATTTATGAAATGGTCTTTCTGCTCAGCAGTAAGACAATCAGCCAAAACTACACCTTCCACAAGAGCATCTTGTTCTGTGGAAGAGAAGATATCAGGTAGAGGATCACTGTCTTCTTCCTGTCCCTCATCAGTTGCCATGAGCAGGGTGAGATCAGCCCTGTCATAGTAGGGTTTCATGCGGTTGACATGGAGCACCCTAAGGGGACTCCTGGCAGTGCCTAAGTCAACTAAATAGGTGACTTCACCCTTTTTCTCAACAATTGTGTGGGGTCCACTCCATTTATCTTGGAGTGCTCTTGGGGCCACAGGCTTCAAGACCCACACTTTCTGCCCTGGTTTGTACTGAACCAAAACAGCCTTCTGATCATGCCATTGCTTCTGGAGCTCTTGGCTGGCCTGAAGGTTTTTACTGGCCTTTTTCATGTACTCAGCCATCCTTGATCTGAGGCCAAGTACATAATCCACAATATCTTGTTTTGGAGCTTTTAAAGGTTGTTCCCAACCCTCCTTGACAAGTGTGAGTGGACCCCTAACAGGGTGTCCGAAAAGAAGTTCAAAGGGGCTGAAGCCCACTCCTTTCTGGGGTACCTCCCTGTAGGCAAAAAGGAGGCATGGTAACAGGATATCCCATCTCCTGCGGAGTTTTTCAGGGAGACCCATAATCATGCCTTTGAGAGTTTTGTTAAATCTCTCCACCAGTCCATTTGTTTGTGGATGATAGGGTGTGGTGAACTTATAAGTTACACCACACTCCTTCCACATGGCCTTTAAGTATGCAGACATGAAATTGCTTCCCCTGTCTGATACTACTTCCTTTGGGAAGCCCACCCTGGAAAATATTCCCAGGAGGGCCTTTGCCACTGCAGGAGCTGTAGTGGTCCTTAAAGGATTAGCTTCAGGGTATCTTGTGGCATGGTCCACTACCACCAAGATAAACCTATTGCCTGAAGCAGTAGGAGGGTCAAGGGGGCCAACTATGTCAACCCCTACCCTTTCAAAGGGAACCCCAACCACAGGCAGTGGAATAAGGGGTGCCTTTGGGGTGCCACCTGTCTTGCCACTGGCTTGACAGGTTTCACAGGACTTACAAAATTATTTTGTGTCCTCAGACATCCTAGGCCAATGAAACAAGGGAACAAGCCTGTCCCAAGTTTTCATTTGTCCCAGATGTCCAGCTAGGGGAATGTCGTGAGCAAGAGTTAGGAGGAACTTTCTGTACTCCTGAGGAATCACTAATCTCCTGGCAACTCCAAGTTTAGTATCCCTTGCCTCAGTGTACAAGAGGTTGTCCTCCCAGTAAACTCTGTGAGAGTCACTGACATCCCCATTAGCCTGTTTGACAGCTTGCTGTCTCAGACCCTCTAATGTGGGACAGGTTTGCTGTGCCACACTCAGCTCCTCCCTGGCAGGCCCCCCTTCACCCAAAAGCTCAGCAGTGTCTGCTTCAAGCTCCTCTGGTGTAGGTTCTGCACAGGGAGGGAATTCTTCTTCCTCAGAAGTTGAATCCACTGTAGAGGGAGGGATAGTAGGAAGTGGTTTGCTTCTACTAGCCCTAGCTTTAGGGAACACTGGTCCATTGTTCCAGGATCCAAGCTTCCCTGTCCTTTTTGCTTTTTGGCCTGAGCCCAGGTTAAAGCAAAAATATGCCCTGGAATGCCCAGCATTGCTGCATGGGCCTCCAACTCCACATCTGACTAAGCTGATGTCTCCAAATCATTTCCTAGTAGACAGTCTACAGGTAAATCTGAGGCTACCACAACTTTCTTTGGACCAGTAACCCCCCCCCTCAGTTGAGATTTACAACAGCCATGGGGTGGCTAAGTGTGTTGTTGTGAGCATCGGTTACTTGGTACTGGTGACCAAGTAGGTGTTGTTCAGGGTGGACCAGTTTCTCTATGACCATAGTCACACTGGCACCAGTGTCCCTGTAGGCCTGAACCTCAACACCATTTATTAGGGGTAGCTGCTTGTACTTATCCATATTAAGGGGACAAGCAACTAAGGTGGCTAAATCAATAGCCCCCTCAGAGACTAACACAGCCTCTGTGGTCTCCCTAACAAGACCAACCCCAACTAAGTTACCAAAAGTGAGCCCAGCTACTCCCTTGGATTGGCTATTAGTAGGTTTGCTCCCACCACCACTGCTATTAGTAGGGACACTAGGGGTAGCAGTAGGGGTTGTAGTGGTAGGAGGCTTGGTGCTTTTCTTTGGACAACTGGGATCTGTTGTCCAATGGCCTTTTACTTTACATAAATAGCACCATGGTTTCTTTTCTTTGTTTTGATTAAAAGAGGATTTGGGCCCACCACCCCCACCAGAGTGTTTTTGTGGGCCTGATGAAGACTCATTTTTAGATTTGTCCCCACCCTTGTCAGAAGACTTACCATCCTTCTTTTTGTTGCCATCTTTGTCACCCCCTGTATGAACTTTTCTGTTCACCCTTCTTCTGACCCATTTGTCTGCCTTCTTTCCCAATTATTGGGGAGAGGTCAGATCAGAGTCCACCAAGTACTGGTGCAACAAATCAGACACACAATTATTAAGAATATGCTCTCTCAGGATCAAGTTATACAGGCTGTCATAATCAGTAACTTTACTGCCATGTAGCCACCCCTCCAAGGCCTTCACTGAATGGTCAATGAAATCAACCCAGTCTTGTGAAGACTCCTTTTTGGTCTCTCTGAACTTTATCCTGTATTGTTCAGTGGTTAAGCCATAACCATCCAGGAGTGCATTCTTAAGAACTTTGTAATCATTGGCTTCACTTTCTTTCACAGTAAGGAGCCTATCCCTACCTTTTCCACTAAATGATAGCCATAGGATAGCAGCCCACTGCCTTTGAGGGACATCCTGTACAACACAGGCCCTCTCAAGTGCAGCAAACCACTTGTTAATGTCATCCCCCTCCTTATAAGGGGGAACTATCTTGTGCAGATTCCTGGAATCATGCTCTTTTGCAGGATGACTATGGGGAATACTGCTGCTGCCACCATGGGTTTCTAAACCCAACTTCTGTCTTTCCTTCTCTAGTTCTAATGGCTGTCTATCAAAATCCAGCTGTTGTTTTTTAAGCTTCTGTCTGGTTTGTTCCACCCTCAACTTATTGAGTTCCCTTTCTAACAATCTGTCATCAGGGTTGGTGGGAGGGACATTCCTAGATACAGAGGTATGATGGGAATGAACAGAAGGAGACCTGTCCCTTACAGAGGGCACCCTAACAGCTTGGCTAACAGAAACATCATTTCTACTGTAATGAGAATGAATGCTCTTGCTATGATGTGAGACAACACTATCTGTATGGTGTGACTCAACCTCAGTACCAACTATGCTAGACTGTCTAGTAATGGGCAGGCTAGGAAGTTTCTTTCCTGAATCTTTTCCTGGGGGAGTCCCTGGATCAGATTGAGAACCATTAGCTACTTTTTCAAAAGATGGGGCACTTTTAGCCTTATCTTGTTCTCTAAGCATGTTAAGTAATAATTCCAAGGAAGGATTCTTCCCTACACTCAAACCTCTCTCTACACAGAGACTCCTTGCTCCTTTCCAGCTAAGGTGGTCATATGCAATCTTAGACAGGTCAACATTTTGGCCTGTGCCAGAAATTTTTAGAGAGTTAAAGTGATAGAAAAAGAGAAAAAAGTTTTCAGAACTTTTTAGAAAGACAGAAAAAAACTTTTAAAACTTTTAAGAACTTTTTGAAAGTTTTAGAAGTACTTTTCAGCACTTTAGAAAAGAGTGAAAAGAGGAAATGCAAAACTTTTTAGCTATGTGTACACACACTGAACTTGTTTTGTATATTTTTCTCTTATGAAAAGTACAATGACAAGAGTGGTAAGTAGTCTCAAAGCACTTATCCCACCGCTGCACAACCAATGTAGGAGGCTGGACTGGCTTGTAGTGAGTACCAAGGGGTACTTGCACCTTGCACCAGGCCCAGTTATCCCTTATTAGTGTATAGGGTGTCTAGCAGCATAGGCTGATAGATAATGGTAGCTTAGCAGAGCAGCTTAGGCTGAACTAGGAGACGAGTGAAGCTCCTACAGTACCACAAGTGTCACTTGCACAATATCATAAGAAAACACAATACACAGTTATACTAAAAATAAAGGTACTTTATTTTTATGACAATATGCCAAAGTATCTCAGAGTGTACCCTCAGTGAGAGGATAGGAAATATACACAAGATATATGTACACAATACCAAAAATATGCAGTATAGTCTAAGAAAACAGTGCAAACAATGTATAGTTACAATAGGATGCAATGGGGACACATAGGGATAGGGGCAACACAAACCATATACTCCAAAAGTGGAATGCGAACCACGAATGGACCACAAACCTATGTGACCTTGTAGAGGGTCGCTGGGACTATTAGAAAATAGTGAGGGTTAGAAAAATAGCCCACCCCAAGACCCTGAAAAGTGAGTGCAAAGTGCACTAAAGTTCCCCAAAGGACATAGAAGTCGTGATAGGGGAATTCTGCAGGAAAGACACAAACCAGCAATGCAACAACGATGGATTTCCAGTCGAGGGTACCTGTGGAACAAGGGGACCAAGTCCAAAAGTCACAAGCAAGTCGGAGATGGGCAGATGCCCAGGAAATGCCAGCTGTGGGTGCAAGGAAGCTTCTACTGGACAGGAGAAGCTTAGGTTTCTGCAGGAACAACAAGGGCTAGAGACTTCCCCTTTGGAGGACGGATCCCTCACGCCGTGGAGAGTTGTGCAGAAGTGTTTTCCCGCCGAAAGACCACCAACAAGCCTTGCTAGCTGCAAATTGTGCGGTAAGCGTTTTTGGATGCTGCTATGGTCCACGAGGGACCAGGATGTAGCAAATTGTGTCAGGAGAGAGAGGGGGCGTCGTGCAAGACAATGAGCCCTCTCAGCAGCAGGTAGCACCTGGAGAAGTGCCAGAAACAGGCACTACGAGGATGTGTGAAATGGAGCTCACCCGAAGTTACACAAAGGAGTCCCACGTCGCCGGAGACCAACTTAGAAAGTCGTGCAATGCAGGTTAGAGTGCCGTGGACCGAGGCTTGGCTGTGCACAAAGGATTTCCGCCGGAAGTGCACAGGGGCCGGAGTAGCTGCAAAAGTCGCGGTTCCCAGCAATGCAGTCTGGCGTGGGGAGGCAAGGACTTACCTCCACCAAACTTGGACTGAAGAGTCACTGGACTGTGGGGGTCACTTGGACATAGTTGCTGGATTCGAGGGACCTCGCTCGTCGTGCTGAGAGGAGACCCAAGGGACCGGTAATGCAGCTTTTTGGTGCCTGCGGTTGCAGGGGGAAGATTCCGTCGACCCACAGGAGATTTCTTCAGAGCTTCTAGTGCAGAGAGGAGGCAGACTACCCCCACAGCATGCACCACCAGGAAAGCAGTTGAGAAGGCGGCAGGATCAGCGTTACAGAGTTGCAGTAGTCGTCTTAGCTACTTTGTTGCAGTTTTGCAGGCTACCAGCGCGGTCAGCAGTCGATTCCTTGGCAGAAGGTGAAGAGAGAGATGCAGAGGAACTCTGATGAGCTCTTGCATTCGTTATCTAAAGTTTCCCCAGAGACAGAGACCCTAAATAGCCAGGAAAGAGGGTTTGGCTACCTAGGAGAGAGGATAGGCTAGCAACACCTGAAGGAGCCTATCAGAAGGAGTCTCTGACTTCACCTGGTGGCACTGGCCACTCAGAGCAGTCCAGTGTGCCAGCAGCACCTCTGTTTCCAAGATGGCAGAGGTCTGGAGCACACTGGAGGAGCTCTGGACACCTCCCAGGGGAGGTGCAGGTCAGGGGAGTGGTCACTCCCCTTTTCTTTGTCCAGTTTCGCGCCAGAGCAGGGCTAAGGGGTCCCCTGAACCGGTGTAGACTGGCTTATGCAGAATTGGGCACATCTGTGCCCAAGAAAGCATTTCCAGAGGCTGGGGGAGGCTACTCCTCCCCTGCCTTCACACCATTTTCCAAAGGGAGAGGGTGTAACACCCTCTCTCAGAGGAAGTCCTTTGTTCTGCCGTCCTGGGACAAGCCTGGCTTGACCCCAGGAGGGCAAAAACCTGTCTGAGGGGTTGGCAGCAGCTGCAGTGAAACCCCAGGAAAGGCAGTTTGGCAGTACCAGGGTCTGTGCTACAGACCACTGGGATCATGGGATTGTGCCAACTATGCCAGGATAGCATAGAGGGGGCAATTCCATGATCATAGACATGTTACATGGCCATATTCGGAGTTACCATTGTGAAGCTACATATAGGTAGTGACCTATATGTAGTGCACGCGTGTAATGGTGTCCCGCACTCACAAAGTCCGGGGAATTGGCCCTGAACAATGTGGGGGCACCTTGGCTAGTGCCTGGGTGCCCTCACACTAAGTAACTTTGCACCTAACCTTTACCAGGTAAAGGTTAGACATATAGGTGACTTATAAGTTACTTAAGTGCAGTGTAAAATGGCTGTGAAATAACGTGGACGTTATTTCACTCAGGCTGCAGTGGCAGGCCTGTGTAAGAATTGTCAGAGCTCCCTATGGGTGGCAAAAGAAATGCTGCAGCCCATAGGGATCTCCTGGAACCCCAATACTCTGGGTACCTCAGTACCATATACTAGGGAATTACAAGGGTGTTCCAGTAAGCCAATGTAAATTGGTAAAATTGGTCACTAGCCTGTTAGTGACAATTTGAAAGAAATGAGAGAGCATAACCACTGAAGTTCTGATTAGCAGAGCCTCAGTGAGACAGTTAGTCACTACACAGGTAACACATTCAGGCACACTTATGAGCACTGGGGCCCTGGAGAACAGGGTCCCAGTGACACATACAACTAAAACAACATATATACAGTGAAAAATGGGGGTAACATGCCAGGCAAGATGGTACTTTCCTACACCTTCGTTCTCTCATCAAGCTTTCCAGGATAAAGCAGTGTGCAACTATTATAATAGCAGTTGCCAATGGTATAAACAGGGATGCTTGTCCTCTTCATCTGCAGCTGATTAAATTCACATTTTACATAGATACTGTCGAAAGTCACATAGCTGAGGCCTTTATTTATTCGTGCATAGACCAGAGGCTGTCAAATAATCCAGACTCGTAGGTAGTTAACACACAGAAGCAATCGACATTTAACAAGCCGTGCAAACGTCGGTCATCAGATTTTCATTTCAGATTTGTACTCTAGTGCGACCATAGCCAGCAGTGATGAACATCACTCTCAAACGTAACTAATTTACTGTCGCTTTTGTGCTGTGTCGCCACCTCGTCCGCATAGACACATGTCCATTCAATGCATTCTTCAGACGCATTTAAAACCCGCCACATCTTTATGGAAAAAGTCTAAACACACACTATACTGTAAGTGAAAAACTGTGTGCGGCTACATCGGATGTATAATCTTCTCATCGGTATCCAGTCTTCATGTGTCAGAACCACCACCCAAGCCCCAGCTGTTCATGCTGCTGAGAATCATCATTCAGAACAGTAAACCCTCAGAGGGTTTAATCAAAGGAAGTGCAGATACATCCTGCCCTAATTGCCTGTGCACACTGGATGATCTTTTTTTGCTTGGAAAATCAAAGTAACCCACAAAACATTAAAGATACAATGGAGTATTAATCGGCAATCAATTAAAATGGTTATGGCTTACTTAAAACAAAAGTTTTTCTATTGAATGTAAACAGTAGTGAAAAGTCGCTGGTAACAATGAAGGGTATATGTTAAACTGGTACTTCATTGAGGTGGGGGGGGGGGTTGGTCTGGCCACCTGAGAGACAAGCTCCGCGCTCCGTCGGGCCCCGAGTGGAGGCGGGGGGCCGAGGCGGCAGTGGAGGACACCGTAGGTGGACTGGGGAGCTGTGCTGACGTGGTTCCTCCGCCGGGAGGTCTTGCAGGAGCGAAGTTGGCTGGCGATATTGAGGACAGGCTACGACTGTAGGGCTGGGTCCTGGAGCCTACGTGAAGCAGTGGCCTTGCGCAATAGCCACAGCGGCCGAGACGCATTTGACTCGCCCCTTCACTCTCTCTGGTTCTTCCGCAGGGGGCCCTGCAGCTTCAGATGACGAAGCTGGCAGTAGGCAGACCGCAGAACGGTGCGCCCTATCAGTGAAGCCAGCGGCGGTGAACCTTGCTTTCCGGCAGAAGAGGAGTGCCACGACCGGAGCTGTGGGCCCTAGTGTCCATGCACGACGGAGGCCTCGCGGGCCAACCACGGTAACCTCGGCAAGCATGGCTCCTACTCCTTGCTGCTGCTACATGGGGGTGCGTTTGGAAATTAGGCTACTGACTCCTTTTTCTCAGTGCTTATACACCAACGCGGCACAGCCATAGGGAACAGGCTGGTGAGCCAAGGACTGGTATCATTGCTGGGAGACTGCCATTGCCCCCTTTCTCCTAGAGCACCATGAAGAGTAAGGGGCAGTAGTAGAGAATAAGGGGTTCAGCTCAGCAGGGTATAGAGGTACCAAGCCCCCCCTCTAAATCTCTGCCCGCCCCATCTGCACGGCCCAAGCGGGATAACCCTCCATCAGTAACAGGGGGCCAGAGCATACCGCTACCCCCGACTGACATCTACTTCATGTCTTGGATAAGCTAGGAGGCTCACTTTCACCACTTCTGATCCTCATCACCAACCCCGGCTTTGGGGGTGCCCATTATCAATCGGGAAAGGCTGTGGCACCTTCAAATGCCCTATGGAAACTATGGCCTAGTGGTGGCTTGCACACAGTGATGAAGAGGCCTGACCTGGAGACGCACTGGGAGACGGAGGCTTGACTACTCTTCTTCTCCCCTTTTTTGCCCACACCAGCCACAGTGACAGGACATGAGAAGTGGGCAGTCGGCTGGGAGACAACTCGCACAGGCGTACGGGACAGCAGAGGTAGGAACGGCCCTAGTTTCCCCCTTCCACACTCCAACTTGGGCACATCGATTGCCAGTCGGTGGACCTTGGTATTCCAGGTACAGAGAGGGTGTGGACATCTTCTCCCCTTTGTCTGACGATGGACGCCTTCCGTTGTGCATAACGTGCTCTTTGTCTCCTCTACAACGATACGGCTGAGCACAAGACTTACCATACCCAAAATTGCTACAATATAGACTGGGTATAGGTAATACGGCCCTAAGACGGTCACCGGAACGTCCAGTGATAAATCCTCTGGCAAGTCAGTGAGACAGATTCTCTTCTCTAAAGACCTCCACTACTCCTGCCCACCGACCTCACTCCGAGAATCCCAGCTGAAGAACTCGCTCATTGCTACTGAAAACCCAGAGCAAGGCACTACCATGGACCGCATCCTCCAAGAAATCACAGCGGTGGGTCTTTGGCTGGAGGGGATGGACTCCACCATATCCACATGGCAGCAGAAACCAAATCCATATGCCTGGTTATTGCAGACTTTCAATCCAGAGTGTCTGACCTGGAACAGCGTGTAATCGCAGTGGAGGACCATCTCAACACCGTACCTGAACAGGATCAGGAACTTCTCTTCCTCCACAGCAAGCTCATTGATTTGGAAGACAGGAGTCACAGGGACAATGTACCTTGCTTTGGCTTCCCGGAGCCCATTAAAGGGACGGATATCCAGGCCTTCCTTAAAGAGATCCTCCCTACCCTAATGCGCCTCTCCTTCAACCAATCACTGGAGTTTCAAAAGGCACATCGTATAGGGCCAAAAAGGGCTGAAGACTTGCGCTGACCATGCCAAACGCGCCCTGTCATCGCCTGCCTCCTGCACCACACACAAGCCCAGCAGCTCATTACTGCAGCATGCTCCGAGGGTCTGTTTCAAGCTGATGGCAACGCAGCGGATTTCTCAAAAGAGACAAGTGAACACCGCAAGGCATTCTTATCGCTCCTCCCTCACCTACACCAACTGGAGGTGAAATATGGATTCTTTGAACTAGCCCGCATGTGGGTTACAAAAGCGGTCAGTCTAAAGACTTCTACGACCTGGAAGACCTATGGCTTTACCTCAATGACCTGTCGCCCACGTCTATTGACCTTACTCGTCAGACTCTGCCCGCTGACGCGACTAAGGACTCCTCGGATGCAATGCTACCGCTCATTCCATTGGAAGGATGGCCCCTCGGTGGCAGAGAGCCTCACCAAAGAGGCAGAGATCCGGCAAAACTTTCAAGACCCCATAATGACAGAGGCAAAGCGTTCCTAGCCATGCTGCATTATACCCAGGAGACAGACAGGGATAAATCTTGCTTTCCACTGAAGCCCAGCCCCACCTCCACTTGAACTCTTGGAGGTATCCTGAGTCCAGCAAGCAGAGAGAGCCACAGAGGATTCATAAGTGCTACGCTTGGCTCCTGCTGAGTGGCAAACACCCAGCCGTCTGTCTATATGTGTGTTGTAATTGCATGTACTTTGAGCCTCGCGGAGCTGTTCTCCGGTGCATTGTTTCATTGCTTCATTGTTTGACTGTTCATATGCTAGGCCCACCCTAGCTGGTTGCTATCTTGCTCTTCTGCCATATTGCTGTATTGCCTTCCGAACACTCCATACTTTGTCCCTTCTTACCCTCCCTTCTCCCTTGTGTTCTTCCCTCCACCTCTTCCTTCCCTCCTGAGACAAATTAGTTGCTACGCTTGAAGGGGACTGGCTTGGTTTCCATCGCAGGTTACTGTCTTGTAATTTAATTCATACCATCCATGTTAAACTAGATCTTACATGAGAGGAACTATGGTCATAGTTATTGATATTATTCCTGCGCTGTCATAGCACACCAGTCTAACAGCACCTCCTTCCCGCTCCTGCCACAGAGAATAGGTCTCCACAACAGCAGGCGCTCATACATACCCCCCTCCACCCTTCATTCCCTCCCCTGTCGCCTCACTCCCCTACCCCCCCTTACCCTCCTCCACCATGACCCATGACAAGACAGGGAGACATTGAAATCTCAAAGTCTCCCTCTTGCCACGGACGCCCCTTCACTTTTCTGGTCACAATAGAATTCGCAGGCCCATGGTCCACCCATTCTGCTACTTGGTCTCCTTCTCAAATTCTCGAATCAGACCTTTGTCCCTTGCCTCCTCTCGCCTGTCTGGTGCCCCCACCTCCTCTTGGGGTCCTTCCCGGGCATGTGATCTCCTCAGGTGTGGACCCGCAGCTTACAGTTCTGGAATCCTGAGGATCCTCTCCCCATTAAGAACAGGTTCTCCTCACTTCCCTCACCCTCTTTTTCTTTTTTCTTTTTACTTTCCTTTCTTTACTATCCCACTCCCCCCTTCCATCTCCTCTCCTATCCACTTCCCTTTCTATTTCTTTTTCCCTGTTCCATTACTTCCCACATCCTTCCCCTCCCCACTTCTACTATCTTGCTTCCGTTTCCCACTCCTTAGATCTTATTTCACTCCCTTCCTGAAGATTGTTACAGAAGAGTACCCGTCGACCCCCACCTGCACCCTTCTCCCCTTCTTTTTTCCCTCCTCACTGATCTTAACCCCCCTCCCTCTCATCGCTCTTTTTCAACTCGTCCCCTCTTCCAATCGTTCTCCCCATCCCCTTTCCTCTGCTCGCTCCAGAAGCACATTGATGCCATTAATAATAGGGTTATCACCCCTCCCCGTCTGCTTCAAATACTCTCCTGGAACGTCAATGGCTTGACCCGATACATGAAGAAGAAACAAGTACTTGCCTATATACGCTCCAAGCAGGCAGACGTAGCCCTCCTACAGGAGACACATCTCAATGCTGTTGAATCTAGAAAATTGCACGGAGACTGGGTCAGGACAGCAATTTTCAGTAGTTGCCCTGCCCCACAGTTGGGAGGCAGGATGCAATCCTGTTGCGTAAAACTCTTCATGCAAAGGTGGTCAAATCATGGTGTGACCCAGAAGGGTTCTCCTCAAAGTCCCCCCTTTCTTTCTCATTCTCTCTCTTCCCTCTCCTCACCTTTCTTCCCTCTCCCTCCTTCAGAATGATCAATTGTTGATTGACCATGTTCATGTCCTAGTTCTTGGTATTGACTACACATGGTAGTACAATGTGCCTTGTATACATGTATGTTTATAATTCTTAAATAAAAAGTTGGAAAAAAAAATGGAGCATCATTAAAAAAATACCCAATATTTCTAATTGCATATCTTTATATATTCCTTTATTGAGCACTGACATCAGCTGTCTATATCCAGTAATTAATTTGTAAAAGTATAAATGCTGGAGCCCAAATGTTTGCTGAAAATCTGCCCAGCGATATTATATGTCAGAGTGCATAGTTATTCCAACTCATGCTTCATTAATCCACAACCAGATACTAGAAATAAGGGTCCTGCAGGTTCTGTGGCCTCCAGGGTGGCAAAGAAAGGGTAGGTACCACTGAATCAGCTCGCTGGATGCCTTTTGTTCCAACATCTAGCATGACCTCTGCCGTTCACCTGAGGCGTTGGCTTTTTAGACATCCAGCGGTTGGGTTTTTAGACTTCCCTAGGCATACATTACTGTGAAGATTTGGATCAGTGTGATTATGGTACTTCTTGCTAATACTACACCTACTCTCCCCCTTCACTAATAGATGAGGTTTCAGACATGAAAAATTGCCCTGATCGATAAAGACACTTGAGGCAAGACAAATTTCAACCTTTATACATACTAGTTTATGAGCTGCATATGATCATTACCTCCACATTCAGCTTTTGGCTGCTTTTTAATCATAACAATTGTCGGACCTGGCACTTTTTGCAGGGTCATCCCCAATCATTTTGCCTCCCTCCTATTTTTTCTGACCTGTTTTTGTTGGCTTTAGAACTGTGAGCACTTTACCACTGCTAACCAGGCCAAAGTGCATATGCTCTCTGTAAAAATTGTATTGTTGATTGGTTTATCCATGATTGCCATATTTGATTTACTGGTAAGTCCCTAGAACAGTGCACCAGCGGTGCCCAGGGCCTGTAAATCAAATGTTACTAGACGGCCTGCAGCACTGGTTGTGCCACCCACATTAGTAGCCCTGTAAACATGGCTCAGACCTGCCACTGCAGTGTCTGTGTGTGCGGTTTGACAAGTGTACCCACTTACCAGGCCTAAACCTTCCCTTTTCCTACATGTAAGACACCCCTAAGGTAGGCCCTAGGTAGCCCCATGGGCATAGTGCAATGTATTATTGAGGTAGGACATATATACTGTGTTTTATATGTCCTAACAGTGAAATACTGCCAAATGTGGGTTTCACTGTTTTGGGGCCTATCCCTCTCATAGGTCAAAATGGGGGCTGCTTTTAAATATGATTAAAGCATAGATTTCCTTTGGGAGCGTATAGACATGTGGAGTTTGGCGTCTCTGAGCTCACAATTTAAAAATACATATTTTATTAAAGTTGATTTTAAGATTGTGTGTTTGAAAATGCCACTTTTATAAAGTGAGCATTTTCTTGCTTAAACCATTCTGTGACTCGGCCTTTGTGGATTCCCTGTCCGGGTCAGTTTGACAGTTCGGCTGTTTGCACCTCTCTCTAGATACTGACACAAAGGGAGCTGGGGTATAGCCTGTCTGTCCTGAGGAGCCATCTGTGCTAGGAAGGAGGGGAGGAGTGGTCACTCACACCTTAAAGGGCTGTGCCTGCCCTCACACAATGCAGTCTCCAACCCCCTGCTTTGTGTCTGGGGCCTGGCCTGGACAAGGCAGGATTTCACAAACAAGAGAGACTTTCCTTTGAAGTAATCCTACTTCAAAGGCCAAAATGGGTATAAGAACGGCACCCAAAACCACAGACTTTAGATCACTTCTGGAAATCATGAGGATCCTCTGCCTGGAGAAGAGCTGAGGAGAAGTGCTGCCCTGCCTGTGACTGTGCTTTTTGGAGCTATCCTGCAGTTGCTGCTTCTGTCTGGTAAAAGGGTACAAAGACTGGACTTTGTTGTGCATCCTTGCTTGTGAAGAAATCTCCAAGGGCTTGTCCTGAGCTTGCCTCCAGTTGTTGAAGTCTCAGGGCCATCAAAGACTTCCCCTGCCAGCACCTGGACTCTCTGCTGAGACTCCTGCCCTGCCAAGTGGTGCCCTATCAAGTTTCAGGGGCCTTGACAGGTGAAGCTGGAAGACCAGGATTGAAAATCCCTGCACAGACCGCCGTACGGGGGAATTTCTGACGCAACCTCCGAGACGTGGCTGAAGAAACGACACGCTGCCTGCTTCGCAATTCAAATGGACGCTCCACCTGCAGCGTGGTTGGAAGATCGACGCATGCGGCTGGAGAAACGACACAAAACTCTGCTAACGGAGGCTGGTAACATCGCAACCCACATAGCGTGTTTTTTCTGATACTGTGCGGCAGGATTTTCGACGCAAACCTTGCTGGGCCAGGAAAAGTGACGCACCGCCTGCCTGGACCCGAGAGCTTGCCAGGATTGACGCATCGCTCTCCTGCAGAGAGAAAAAACGACAAACCCCAACCCGACCGGAGAAGGAGAAACGAAACACGGTCTTGCTTGCGGGTGGGAAATCGATGCATTGCTAACCTTTTTTCTATGCACACTCGCCTGTGAAGGATATTTTGACACTACCCAGGGACTTTTCAACGCTAACAGTGTTTTTACTGTTTACAAAAGGATTTAAGAATCTTTTGCTATTAAATTTAATAACTTGACTTTTGTATGTTGGATTTTTGTCATTTTGGTATTGTTTTGTTTAGATAAATATTTCCTGTTTTTCTAAACCTGTGTTGTGTCATTTTGTAGTGTTTTCACTGAGTTATTGTGTGTGTTGGTACAAATACTTTACACCTAGACTCTAAAGTTAAGTCTGCCTGCTCGTGCCAAGCTACCAAGGGGGTGAGCGGGGTTAGCTGAGGGCCATTCTCCTTTACCCTGACTAGAGTGAGGGTCCTTGCTTGGACAGGGGTTAACCTGACTGCCAACCAAAGACCCCATTTCTAACATTGGTGATCAGTGGTTGGGATTGGACTTGTATTTTTACTTGACATACAGTCATTATGTGTACACTACTGTTTTCAGTGATGATCAGTACATGACCACATACTACGTGCCTTGTGATTTTTGATTTTTCTCTCTTGGGACTCTTTTTGTTCTACTTCCACATTTTGCTGTCCCCTTGATTGATGTTTCTTTGAACTTCATTGGGAGCTTGTTTTCTGGCTTTGGAACTTTGCACTTGTTTGCCCTCATGTCTCAATCTGGAGATGCACCATCTGGGGCTATTTTTCAATTAGGGAAACTGAAAAGGTACTCAGTTGCTCAATTGAAACAGTTCTGTAGAGATCTTGCCTGTATCTTCAAGAGGTCCTCCAGGAAGGGGGAGCAGCAAAAGGCACTGAGAGCCTGAGTGACAGTCAAGGCGGCTGGGGGGCACACAGAGGAAGAGGATGCGGATGGGGAAGTGCAGAGGATACACAGTGGAGTAGTGGAGGTACCTGTTACATCTGGGGGGATGGTCCCCAGGAGGGGTAGTAGTGTTTCCTCTGGGGGTCTGACTCCTGAAGAGTTGCAGGACAGACAAGTAGAGAGGGCTTACCTGGCTGGGGTTAGAGGAGTTGAGGATGCAATGGAGGAAGACGTTGGAAGAAAGGAGGAAGGCCTTACAGGTGTAAAAGATGATTTTGGCTTATGAGCTAAAACTGAAGGAGCTGGAAGTCATGAGGGTTGAGTCCAGATGGAATGGTGGCAGCAACAATTCTATATTCAGTACTGAAGAAGTACACATGCCCAGAGATGTGGTGCCCTACTTGAAGGAGGGGGTTAACACACCAGGAGGTTCAGGGGTATGAGGTAGCTCCAGTGATGCACAGGGTCCCTGAGGTGGATTGGGGAACTGGCATGGGAAGACATATTCCTACTGGTGGGAGGGACACTCTACTTACTCTAGGTGAGAGTGACAGAGAGAGGGGTTCCCCCCTGGTAGAAGTCCTGGTTATGGAGTGTGGAGACATCCCAGAAGAATGTGGGTTGAGTGTCAGGGACAGTCAGGTGCTCTCTCACCAGTCTCAGGAGGGTGATATGGGGTACTTTTTCAAGGATGAGTCACCGGATGGTTCATGTGAGGGGCTGAGTGATGTAATTGCTGTAGAGCATGTGTCTAGCCATTATTTTCCAGAGCCACGGAGAGGGAATGGGGATGGGCTGAGGCCCAGGATACCCAAGATCCTATCCCAGGTCCTGGAGGATTCCATGAGGGAACACCAGGAGGGAAGCCTAGCCTGTACCGTGGGGCCATCTGCTGAGAGAGACCCCACAGTGTTAGGAGAACCTTGGGGGGGCGGCTGTAGCCAGCATCCCAACAGGTCTGGTGTCTGGCAGTACCACTCCTAGTGAAGGGCTGCAGAAGTTTACACATAGGGTTGAGAAGGGTTGAGGGCCCCAGTGGATAACCTGGAGGGTCAGGGGCTAGCTCTGAGGTCAAAGCCCCCCAGGAATGACCTTGGTGAGACCATTTCTGGGTTGGGTGGAATCCAGACTATGCCAGCTAGGCAGGGGTCAGGAAACCTGCACCAGCCAGACTCTTGTGTGGCCCTTGGGGAAGGTCTTTACCTTGTGGGGAGGTAGGTATACTCCACCAGGAAGTCCTGGCATGCCAGGCAAAGGTTCAATTGCAGGGTGGTGACTCTGGGTTGAATGATCAGGTTCAGGGGGTAAACTCTGACCTGATGGGGAGTAGGGTTGCTCCCAAGGAAGTCCTGGTCCACCAGGTAGTGGCTCAACCGCAGGGTGGTGACTCTGGGTTGGATGGTCAGGGGTTAAACTTTGACCTGGTGGGGAGTAGGTGTACCCCGCAGTGAGTTTTGGGTTGCCAGACAGTGGTTCAGTCTGAGGGTAAACACCCTGGACTGGAGGATCCGGTGCAGGGGGTAAACCCTGACCTTAAGGGGGGGGGGGCAGTTTGCCCAATCATCCCCCGGTGTGATTTTTAGGGGTACTCCCCATGATGCAGGGCGCAGAACCCGGGGAGTAGGGGCAGAGGAGGGATATACTCACCCCTGACTGCAGTTCAATCTTAGGGTACAGACCCTGGATTGAAAAGCCAGGTTCAGGATGTCCCCCTGACCTGGAGGGAGGGGCTACTGCTAACAGTGCCCCTACCATGTTGGCTTCTGGGGGGGCACTCCTAGTTGGGGGGTGCTAGACCTCAGAAGGGAGGGCAAGGGAAGGGAAGCCTCACCCCTGGCCCAACCTGAAGGTACAGATCACAGGTTGGAAATCAGTTGGAGGTTTACATCCCTGCACTGGTTAGAGAATTGTGCAGGACTGCATCTACAAGCCCCCTGACAATTCTGGACTCAGGGGGTGCCACTCCTTGAGGGATGGTACAGAGCCCCAAAGGGGATGACCAGGGTCAGGCTGTCATCCCTGAGCTGGTGGAAGGGAGAGTGGTCAAAGGGTGCCACCCACATTAGTAGCCCTGTAAAAATGGCTCAAATCTGCCACTGCAGTGTCTGTGTGTGTGGTTTGACAAGTGTACCCACTTACCAGGCCTAAACCATCCCTTTTCTTACATGTAAGACACCCCTAAGGTAGGCCCTAGGTAGCCCCATGGGCATGGTGCAGTGTATGTTTGAGGTAGGACATACACTACTGTGTTTTATATGTCCTAACAGTGAAATACTGCCAAATTCGGGTTTCATTGTTTAGGGGCCTATCCCTCTCATAGGTCAACATGGGGGCTGCTTTTAAAAATGATTAAAGCATAGATTTCCTTTGGGAGCGGATAGACAGGTGGAGTTTGGCGTCTCTGAGCTCACAATTTAAAAATACATATTTTAGTAAAGTTGATTTTAAAATTGTGTGTTTGAAAATGCCTCTTTTAGAAAGTGAGCATTTTCTTGCCTATACCATTCTGTGACTCGGCCTTTGTGGATTCCCTGTCCGGGTCAGTTTGACAGTTGGGCTGTTTGCACCTCTCTCTAGATAGTGACACAAAGGGAGCTGGGGTGTAGCCTGTCTGTCCTGAGGAGCCATCTGTGCTAGGAAGATGGGGAGGAGTGGTCACTCACACCTTAAAGGGCTGTGCCTGCCCTCACACAATGAAGTCTCCAACCCCCCTGCTGTGTGTCTGGGACCTGGCCTGGGCAAGGCAGGATTTCACAAACTAGAGAGACTTTCCTTTGAAGTAATCCTACTTCAAAGGCCAAAATGGGTATAAGAACGGCACCCAAAACCACAGACTTTAGATCACTTCTGGAAATCATGAGGAACCACTGCCTGGAGAAGAGCTGAATAGCTGAGGAGAAGTGCTGCCCTGCCTGTGACTGTGCTTTGTGGAGCTATTCTGCAGTTGCTGCTTCTGCATGGTAAAAGGGGACAAAGACTGGACTTTGTTGTGCATCCCTGCTTGTGAAGAAATCTCCAAGGGCTTGTCCTGAGCTTGCCTCCAGTTGTTGAAGTCTCAGGGCCATCAAAGACTTCCCCTGCCAGCACCTGGACTCTCTGCTGAGACTCCTGCCCTGCCAAGTGGTGCCCTACCCAGTTCCAGGGGCCTTGACAGGTGAAGCTGGAAGACCAGGATTGAAAATCCCCGCACACACCTCCGTACTGGGAAATTTCTGACGCAACCTCCGAGATGTGGCTGAAGAAACGACACGCTGCCTGCTTTGCAATTCAAATGGATGCTCCACCTGCAGCGTGGTTGGAAGATCGATGCATGCGGCTGGATAAACGGCACGCAACTCTGCTACCGGAGGCTGGTAACATCGCAACCCACACAGCGCGGTTTTGCTGATACCGTGCGGCAAGATTTTCAACGCAAACCTTGCTGGGCCAGGAAAAGTGACGCAACGCCTGCCTGGACCCGAGTGCTTGCCAGGATTGACGCATCGCTCTCCTGCGGAGAGAAAAAAACAACATACGCCAACCCGACCGGAGAAGGAGAAACAACGCACGGTCATGCTTGCGGGTGGGAAATCGATGCATTGCTAATCTTTTTTCAATGCACACTTGCCTGTGAGGGATATTTTGGCGCTACCCAGGAACTTTTCAACGCTAACAGTGTTTTTACTGTTTACAAAAGGATTTAAGAATCTTTTGCTATTAAATTTAATAACTTGACTTTTGTATGTTGGATTTTTGTCTTTTTGGTATTGTTTTGTTTAGATAAATATTTCCTGTTTTACATGTAAGATACCACTAAGGTAGGCCATTTTGTGGTGTTTTCACTGAGTTACTGTGTGTGTTGGTACAAATACCTTACACCTAGACTCTGAGGTTAAGCCTGCCTTCTCGTGCCAAGCTACCAAGGGGGTGAGCGGGTTTAGCTGAGGGTGATTCTCCTTCACCCTGACAAGAGTGAGGGTCCTTGCTTGGACAGGGGGTTAGCCTGACTGTCAACCAAAGACCCCATTTCTAACAATATAACAAATTCATTGCATTTATTTGAGTACATCTTAGCTAATTTTAATCTGCATTACACCAATCTACAACTAGTGCCCCTCCACTCTACACTACACTTCACATCACCAAATCAAGCTAAAAAAACTTATTGCATTTGAGCAATCAGATCCCCTGATCCCTTGTTTAAGTTCCCCTGGACTAGATTGTCTTTTCCTTCCTTTTTCTCCCCCCATCTCTACAAACTGCATACCTATTGCACTACATAGTATCTCAGGGAGCTTGTATGCTGAACCTTAAAGCACTCTTAGGCCCTCATTACAACCCTGGCGGTTGGAGTTAAAGTGGCAGTAATCCCACCAACAGGCCGGTGGTAAAAACAATGGGATCATGACCACGGCGGAAACCGCCAATACATACAGGCACTTTAACACTCCTATCGCCACGGCGGTAGTAACAAACACCGTATCGGTAACCGCCAACAGACATGCAGAAGTCAGTGTACCACCCACCCCATTACAACCCACCCATCTGTCAGCTTTTCTGGGGTGGTACCAACACCATCAAAAGCACAGCGGAAACTGTAACCAGACGGGAAACCACTCACCTCTCGACACTCATCGAAGAACCAGGACGCCATGGAGCCCAAGCTGCAGGTCCTGCCCATGCTGGTCTACCTTCTCATCTACCAGGAGTACGAACGGCGGTGGCGACAACCACGGTGAGTCCTGCACCTAGTACACAGGGGAGGTAGGGAGGAAAAAGAGAGTGACACACACATGCAACACGCAAAACCCCCACCCTCACCCACAACACGATACACACAAACACATGCATCAACATTACATTTACACCCTGTAACCCCCTGGAAGAACGCAAAGACAAATGAAAAACAGAGTCAAATCAGTGATATATTAGAAATCGTCAGATATCTGTAATAATTAGAAAAACAGTATTTACAAAAATATACAATATGTATAGAAGGCGGTGCATTGTACACACAAAGGGGGTCATTCTGACCCCGGCGGTCTAAGACCGCCGGGGCAAGGGTCGGCGGGAGCACCGCCGACAGGCCGGCGGTGCCCCGCAGGGCATTCTGACCGCGGCGGTTCGGCCGCGGTCAGAAGAGGCAAACCGGCGGTCTCCCGCCGGTTTACCGCTGCCCTTAGAATCCCCCATGGCGGCGCAGCTTGCTTGCCCGCCATGGGGGATTCTGACACCCCCTACCGCCATCCTGTTCCTGGCGGTTCGCCCGCCAGGAACAGGATGGCGGTAGGGGGTGCCGCGGGGCCCCTGGGGGCCCCTGCCGTGCCCATGCCAATGGCATGGGCACGGCAGGGGCCCCCGTAAGAGGGCCCCGAAAAGTATTTCAGTGTCTGCTAAGCAGACACTGAAATACGCGACGGGTGCAACTGCACCCGTCGCACCCCTGCAACTACGCCGGCTCAATTCTGAGCCGGCGTCCTCGTTGCAGGGGCATTTCCTCTGGGCCGGCGGGCGCTGCCGGCCCAGAGGAAATGTCTGAATGGCCGCCGCGGTCTTTTGACCGCGGTGCGGTCATTCAGCGGCGGTACCCTGGCGGACGGCCTCCGCCGTCCGCCAGGGTCTGAATGAGGCCCAAAATGTCTGTGGGCCACTGGCCCAAAACTCATATGCCAAGCCCACACTTGACTCCTGATTCAATACGGAGAGAACACTGCAGGGGCATCAGGTCGAAAACACACAGGCACCTCAGGGGGATGGGGAAGGGGGGGCACCTCAGCCGAAAGATGGAATAACGCCACTGCTCCTGGAGGGGGCTCCATGCCCACAGCGATGTCCTGGTGAGTGCAAGGCCACAGTCTCTCAAGTGGGTGGTTTGCTCACTGCTTGGTTCTGGGGAGTGCAAAGCCACAGTCTCTCAAGTGGGCTGTTTGCCCACTGCTTGGTCCTGAGGAGTGCAAAGCAACAGTATCTCAAGTGAATGGCTTCTTCCACTGGTTCTGGAGGGGGTTTTGTGCCCAGTGTGCTTCATCCTTCCAAGGATATATGAGTGGATGCCTTTCTCCACTGGTACTGGAGGGGGATTTGTGCCCAGTGTGCTTCATCCTGCCAAGGATAGAGTGAGTGGATGCCTTTCTCAACTTGCTATGGAGGGGGCTTGGTGCCCAGTGATGCAACACTTGGGGTGTGGCAGTTCACAGACCCTCACCTGGGTGTTTGAGGCATGAGATTTGCAGAGACCAGGTTGCATGATAGTCCATGGAGGCAGGGCTAGACTCCATCGGGCGGCGGCTACGGCTGGAAACTGGTGGTGCTGCCGGTGCTGGTGGGAGTGCTGGCAGTGGTGGAGGAAGGCTGCCTACTGGGCTGCTGTTGCTGGTAGTGCTGCTACTGTCAGCGGTGCAGGTGGCGGTGCTTGCAGCGGTGCAGGTGGCTGGGCTGGCCGCAGTACAGGTGCTGCCAGTGGTGGAGGGAGGCTCCAGCCCTTCTCCTGCAGCCTCAGATGGTTGCGCACTGGGATTGCTGTTGCTGACAGTAGTGGTGCTTGTGGCGGAGCAGGTGACGGTGCAGATGGCGGTGCTTGTGGCAGTGCTAGTGGCGGGGCTGGTGGTGGTGCTGGCTGCTGTGCAGGTGGCGATGCTGGCGGTTGTGCTGGTAGCCACCAGGCCTTCACCTACAGCCTCGGACGGCGGAAGTGTCTTGCCTGGTGTTTTGTGCCTCTTCCTCACCTTGGCAGATGGTGGTGTGACCTTGGGTATGGCAGCTGGAGCCTTTGAGGTGGCCTTGCTGGGTGGTTGTGGCTCCTTCCGCTTGCTGGATGCTGTCCCCTTCTTCACCTTGCCAGGTGGCGGGATGGTCTTTGCCTTGGCAGGGATTGGTGACACACTGGCTGGGCTGACAGGTGCCCCCTTTGAGCCTCTGATAGCTGCAGAAACCACAGCAGAGGTGGACTTGGTGGCTGAGGTGCTGGCATAGGTTCTGGCCGCCCTGGCCCGAGGGGAAGGATGGGGGGGTGAGGGGTAGGGAAGAGGTCAATGTTTGCCAGGAAAAGCTTCTTAGGGACACTGGGGCAGGAAGAGGGAGAGGGTTTGGGAGTGGAGGAAGAGGGAGTGGTTGTTGGAGGTGTCTACTGAGTTTGGGTGCAGGTGCATAGGCTGGATGCTGTTGTAGGTGGATGGCTGTTGGGTGGGTGGGTGCTTGCGCTTGTGTACTTTGGAAGGAGGGGTCACAAACACACTGGGAGAGGACACAGGGGACGTGTGCATGGATGTGTGGGTGGTGACTGCCAGTGACGGGTGTGTAGTGATGGGTATGCTGGTGATAGAGGTAGTGGATGAGGATGTAGTACATGCAAGTGTGAGTGGAGATGCTACTGGGAGGGAGGTGGATGACGAGGAGGAGGGGGACACAGTGGAAATAGTGGATATTGGTATGTCTGCATCTGGATGGTCTTTGTGTGAGTGCCTGTGCGATGATGTGTGGTGCTTGTGTTTCCCTGTGCCACTCTTATGTGTTGTCTTGTGTGCATGCTCGTCTGCCTTTGTGTTTGGGATAGGTTGGGGTTGAGAGGAATGGGATTGGGAAGAGGAAGTTGGAGGGGGGAGGGTGGAAACAGGGACAATGGCTGCCATCAGAGAGGAGATCAGAGCCTGGATTGATCTCTGTTGGGCCGTCAAGCCAGTGTGAATGCCCTCCTGGATTCTATTAGTCTGTTGCATCTGGGCTGCCAGCCCCTGGATGGCATTCACAATGGTTGACTGCCCTTCGGAGATGGATCTCAGGAGGTCACTAGCCTCCTCACTCAGGGCAGCAGGGCTAACTGGGGCAGGGCCTGAGGTGCCTGGGGCAAAGGAGATGTCTACCCTCCTGGGTGAGCAGGAACGGGCAACTCGATGAGGGGCTGCTGGGAGGGTGGCTGTACCTGTAGCTAGGGTGGTCACAGAGGTGTCCACCACCACCAGGGAGCTTCCATCGGAAGAGGTATCTGTGTCTGAACTGTCCCCTCCAGTCTCCTCCGTGGTGCTCCCCTCACCCTCCGTCCCACTGGTGCCCTCACCGTCGGTGGACTCCGCCTCCTAGGTCCTGTGGGATACAGCTACATCCATCACCAGTGCCTTTGCTCCTCCGCCAGATGGTGCTAATGCACATAAGGAGAGGGTGACAAAACAAAATGGGGGGTAAAAGACAAAGGATATACTGTGTCAATGTCTACCCCAACACCACCGTTGGCATACCCAGCACACTTACATGCAGGGTACAGGTCTACACACTATGCATTGAAGTACCAGTGATATTGCTAGCTAACAAGGCATGGTGAGGGGCACACACCGCCAAATCCAGCACACCAGGGACCCACTCAGCCTTGACCAGTAGTGGATGTCTACGACTTATGTAGCAGGATTATCCCTTCTGGACCCTAGTCACCAAGGGACCTATGCTGCAGTGTCATGCCTGGCCTAGGGGCACCCACTGACACACATCCCTCACCCAGGTACCACCCTACCATGTGTAAGTTATAATGATGGGCACTGTACTCACCCCCTTGTCGCTGCTGTGATGCCCTCAAGCGCCCATCCAGCTCAGGATAGCCCACCACCAGTATGCAGGCCATCAGGGGGTCAGGGTTCGACGGGCACCCCTTCCTCATTGGGAGGCCATGACCAGCTGGGCCTCTGCAGTCTTCCGTGCGCAGCGTCTCCGGCCCACCCACCGTTTCCGACAGTGGGTGCTCTGCCTGCCATAGACCACCAGGGTCCGCACTTCCTTGGCGATGGCATGCCATGTACCCTTCTTTTGATGAGCGCTGACCTGCAGAGGGAATACACACAGGAAAATAGTATTTGTCTGACAGTCCTGTCTGTTAAACATATGGCCCACCATACCCCTTCACATCACCATTTACACATAGCCCAGCACACAACCTGTATGCCGCCCAGGGGACATCCACCCACCCCCTTACACAATACCTTCACACCCCACTCCATGCATTCATGCCACATGCATCATGCCCACAGTATACTCACCTGTTGGTCTGGAGGCTCATACAGCATCCACCAGTTTCTCCAACTCTGCCGAAGTGAAGGAAGGGGTGCTTTTCCCAGTCACACTGGCCATGGTAGGTTCCAGACATAGGTCACAGCAGCACATGCAGCGTAGGTCATCTCCTATGAAAAGTTAGGTAACAAGTGAGGAGCATAATAGAAAATGGTGGTCATGTATGCAGCGGTGCATACCTTCACCGCCGGCGTACATAACTATTGGCCACTGTAGCCCATAGGGTTCAATTATAAGGCGTTTCACAGCGGTTCCCGACCGATTCCTGCAACGGTGCACAATGTCAGAGGAATTACCTCACTTCACCTGGCCCTCCACACAGGACAGGCGGACACCATTTCAGCGGTGGGGGGGGCAGGCCTTGGATAATTATTACGTCACTGATTCATTTTGGACATACAGGACAATTTCAATTACCCATTACAATTTGACAACATGCATTGTACAGTTGTAGCCCCATTGTTCAGTTTGTGACCAGCTCCTCACTCTTTTGCTCCTTAGATTGCTACCGCTGTGGATGAATAGGAGATGGAGACATACCCCCGTGTACAGACCCCTGGGGGACTTGGCAACAATGGAGGACAAGCACATCATCTTCACCTATAGAATTGACAGGGCCACAATCACAGAGCTGTGTGCCCAATTGGAGCTTGACCTGATATCTGCTATCCGTCACCCCACTGGGATCCCCCCTCTTGTGCAAATTCTGTCAGTTCTCCATTTCCTGGCAACTGGTTTTTTCCAAGTGACAGTGGGCTTGGCAGCAAAAATGTCACAGCCAATGTTCTCAATAGTGCTGACTAGAGTGTTGTCTGCCCTGATTAAAAAACATGTGCAGCTTCATTGTATTTCCCCAGGTGGAAGATTTGGCCACAGTGAAGGCTGACTTCTATGCAATGGAACATATCCCCAACATAATTAGTGCGATTGATGGGACACATATTGCATTTGTCCCATCCCATCAAAATGAACAGGTGTACAGAAATCGCAAGAGTTTTCACTCAATGAATGTACAGCTGGTGTACTTGGCGGACCAGTACATCTCCCATGTCAGTGCTAAGTATCCTGGGTTGGCACATGATGCATTTGTCCTGAGGAATAGCAGCATCCCAAATGTGATGGCCCAACTACAGAGGCACAGGGTGTAGCTAATAGGTGAGCCCTGGTTTCCACCCAGTAGATGTTGGGGTATGGGTATGTGTGGACTATATGGGGTAGTATGTGGCTAAATGTTGTTCCTCAATAATTGCAGGTGACTCTGGCTCACCCAACCTATCATGGCTACTGACCCCTGTGAGGAATGCCAGGAAAAGGGCAGAAGAATGTTATAATGAGGCAAATGGGTGAACCAGAAGGATCATAGAGAAAACCATTGGCCTCCTGAAGGCCAGGTTTCGGTGCCTCCATCAACAAGTGTATCCTTGTTCTACTCACCAAAGAAGGTCTGCCAGATAATAGTGGCATGCTGCATGTTGCACAACCTTGCCTTGAGACACCATGTACCTTTTCTGCAGGAGGGGGAGACTGGAGATGCCCTTGTGGCAGCAGTGGACCCTCTGAACAGTGAGGATGAGGACTGAGGAGGCAGAGAATGAGGATGAAGTCAACAGAACAGCAGTGATCAGGCAATATTTCCAATGACACACAGGTAAGACAGTGTTACTTTGCATTTCATTGTCATTATTTTGAAATTCTTTTCCCACTTCTATAACCACTTACTGTACCCATTGGCAATTCCTTTTACAGATGTTGGTGCCTCACGATAACTGCTGGTGTGATCACTGCAGCAACTAAAGGTCTTTCATATGTGCTCATTTACTGTACAGTTGAATTTCAATGTTTGTACTTGATTAAACTTATACATTCTTAATAAATGTGACATACTCCATACTTTGATTTTTTTTCAATGGTGTTTATTTAAGTGCTAAGAAAAAGAGGGGAAGTGCAATGGGATGAGGTGATGATGGAGGAAATTCCAGGGTATAGTTCCAGTCCTTAGCACAGGTGCATTGTTCATGGGGATATAGGAAGGTGAGCTATGGCAGTTCCAGGTGGACAGGGTAACCGAGTGGGACACAAGGGTGACAATCAGGAGAGTCTCATTTCCTGGCGGGGTCTTGGAAATAGTCTCTGGCTTCTGCCTGGATCGCAGAGAACGTTTGTGGGGTGGTTCTCCTTCTGCAGGGGGAGGGGTGCTGGTGGCCTGTTGGTCCTGTGGCAGGGCCTTCTGTCCACTAGCGGCAGCAGAGGTAGAAGGCAGATGTCTGGCTAGTGGCAGGGGCCCGCTGTTGTGAGACTACCTCCCTCATAATATTGGCCATGTCTGCCAGCACCCCTGCTATGGAGACCAGGGTGGTGTTGATGGTCTGCAAGTCATCCCTGATTCCCTGGTACTGTCCCTCCCACAGCTGTCTATTCTTCTGCACATTGTCCAGGATCTGGCCCATTGTGTCCTGGGAATGTTGGTATACTTCCAGGATCTCTGCAAGTGCCTCCTGGAGAGTCGGTTCCCTGGGACTGCCCTTCCCTGGTGCACAGCACTCCTCTCAGTTTCCCTGTTTTCCTGTGCTTCTGTAGCCTAAACCGTGTGCCCACTGCCACTGACCCCAGGTCCCTGATTGTCGTGGGTGCAAGGTGTAGCCTGTGGTCCACTGTACAGATGGGCACACTGCTGATTGATGTGTCCTGGGAACAGAGGTTTGGGGACTCTGGTGTGGTGATGTTTCCAGATGGGGGAGGCTTTGTGGTTGTCTGTGATTGGGCTTGGGTAACCGACTATCCAGAGGTCCCTGATGGGCCAGGTTGGTCATCCAGATCCAGGTGACCAGAGCTGCTGTCATCACTGTGGGCCTCTTCAGTTGGGGGGCTGGATATTACTGGCACCTCCTCATCAGTGACATTGGCTGGGATACCTGTGGGGATGTAAATGATACATTATTTTTTCTGTGCCTGACATATTGTGCATCAGTGGCTTGCCCTCTTTGGTTGGATTTACCCTGGCAGCTTTCAATTGTGTACGTTGGTATGTGGTAGGCTAGCTGATTCTCTCTAGCGTGCATGCTTTAGTGATAGGTGTCCATGCAGGTCTGTGAGTGGTGTCCATGCATTGGTATGGCGTGCAGGGCTTGGTATTGGGATAAGTGAGATGTGATGGTGGGGTGTGTGGGAAGTGGTGGAGTGATGGGAGTGAGGGTGAAGGTGGGGGTATGTGATGGCATGCAGGTAGGGGTGATAGTAGTAGAGAGTTGACATACCAAAGTCCAGTCCTCCTCCGACTCCGGCCAGGCCCTCAGGATGCATGATTGCCAAGACTTGCTCCTCCCATGCTGTTAGTTGTGGGGGAGGAGGTGGGGACCCACCACCAGTCCTCTGTACAGCGAGCTGGTGTCTTGCTGCAATGGACCATACCTTCCCCCGTTGGTCATTCCACCTCTTTGTGATATCATCCCTGGTTCTTGGGTGCCGTTCCATGCCATTGACTCTGTCCACAAATCTCTGTCACAGCTCCATATTCCTAGCTATTGATATCTGCTGCACCTGTGCTCCAAATAGCTATGGCTCTACCCTGATGATTTCCTATACCATGACCCTTAGCTTCTCCTCTGAGAATCTGGGGTGTCTTTGTGGTGCCTTGGGTGTTGTATGAGGTGTGTAGATGAGGGTGTGTAGGGTAATGTGTTGGGGTTTGTGATGTGGGGTTCGTGAGTGGGGTATAGGTGTGAGTGGTGTGTGGCTCTGGTTGTGGCAGTGGTCCTGCTGTTTCTCTCTGGTTGCAATTGTTTGTAGTCCTAAAGAGTTGTGGGTTATGTGGTGTGTGTGTTATAGTGGTGGGTGTGGTGTGTATGGGTGTCAGGTGTGTGGGTGTGGTGTTTATGGGTGTCAGGTGTGTGTTGTTTAATTTGTCCAATGTGGTGTTTTTTTGTTTGTGTGTGTGTATTTTGAGCAAGGCATATGTACAGCCAAAAGTTTACCACCATTGAATGTCTGCCGTGGTGATTTGTGTCTGTGGCTGAATAGTGACATTTTTGTTTGTGTGTGTCATAATATGGTGAACGGATGTCATGCAGCGGCGGCGGTAAGTGGGATTTACAATGTCATAATGGGGGCCTTAGTTTTTTGTTTTCCTGAAATCATCTTTCATTTTGGGAGCTTTTTTTTAATGTAAAAAATCTTGCTCACCGACAGCATGAAACTTGGTGACCACTGAGAAATTTTAATTTGACCACCACTTTGACAGGTCCTCTGTAGGCAGAGAGCGCAAAGTATGACATGACAGTGGAGTACATTCCTTTCCTGCCATGGCATAAAAGATTTCATGCAAACAGACTCTAAATAACCCTCAGTGCTCCTCTTTTAGATATTTAGGGTAATGGATTATCAAGATGTCACACAGCATAGCAAGACACTGCTGACCTGCATTGCATGACTGGGAGAGGATAGGAATTCACCATATTTAAAATTACATGGCACATTCCTGTCTTCTCCTTGCATTAACACACTATGGGGTTCATTCCGACCCTGGCAGTCCAAGACCGCCAGGGCCGGGGACCGCAGAAGCACCGCCAACAGGTTGGCGGTGCTTCCTGGGCCATTCTGAGCGCGGCGGTAAAGCCGCGGTCAAAAAAGGGCAACCAGCGGTTTCCCGCCGGTTTACCCCTGGCCCAGGGAATCCTCCGTGGGGATTCCAACCCCCTTCCCGCCATTCTGTTCCTGGCGGTTTTTACCGCCAGGAACAGGATGGCGGGAACGGGTGTCTTGGGGCCCCTGGGGGCCCCTGCACTGCCCATGCCACTGGCATGGGCAGTGCAGGGGCCCCCTAACAGGGCCCCATAAAGATTTTCAGTGTCTGCTTTGCACTGCACCCGTCGCACCCCTACACCTCCGCCGGCTCCATTCGGAGGCGGCTTCATTGTTGCAGGGGGTTTCCCGCTGGGCCGGCGGGCGGCCTTCTGGTGGTTGCCCGCCGGCCCAGCGGGAAAGCCAGAATGGCCGCCGTGGTCTTTTGACCGCTGTGTGGTCATTCGGCGGTTCCCGCCAGGCGGGCGGCTCCCGCCGCCCGCCGGGGTCAGACTGACCCCCCTATTAGCTTCCCAGTGCTGATGCAGGAAGCTTGCATCATGATGCAAGGGTACCTGTGATGCAGGCAGGATTGTTTTTGTGCAGGAAGGGACACCTTCCTGCACAAAAAACAGTCCTCCTCTGAGGCTTTTTGCTCTTCATATGTGTTCTACAGAATGGGAAGTCATAGCATTTCTTGCATTTCCAGGTCTTCCACTCATCATAAATGTGGGAATTTTCCAAAATACTTGAGTGGATGAGTGGAAACACCCACACTATACCCATGGAGTGCCACTCTTGGGCAGACTAACAGAAGGCAGCATCATGCAAGCTGGGGTTGTGTGGCTTGGCAAATCTCATTCTACGTTTTGCATCGCGCTGAGTGCCCCTGCGAAGCACAAAGGCGATGTAAAACCTTTGATAAATCTGGCCCTTGGTCTATTATGGAGCCCACACATCAATAAACAAGCAAAATATATATGGGGCCTTTGTACTTTAAACAAATTTAAAAATGAAGTTGAAAACATAAGGATAAAAATGTCAATCTGGAAGTTCTAGTAACTGCAATCAAGGCAGTCGTCAGTGTTGTAATGAGTAGTATAGAAATACATATTCCATAATTTTAAAGCAGCCTGTTTCAGAGTTATAGTTTCTATAACCATGATAATTTGGAAGATCAATCTAATGATGAGTTGTGGTATGGTCTTTCTCAGAATGAACAGCATTAGCTAGCAACGTTTGTCACTGTTCCAGGCTCCATGACAAGTTTTGTGCAAATCCCGATGTGGCTGTAAATTGTGTTTGAAATTACATTTGTGAAAGTGCCAAAATGAGGTTATAACATGGGAAACAGGCAATGAATTTAAGAATTTTGCTTTTGGTGCCGACATCTCCAGGTAGCCTTAGGGAAAACGTGAAATATCATGGTATCTCATATATTGAAAGTATTGATAAATTAAGTATTGGTAATTTCGTATCTTACAAAAATTAGTCAGTAGCGTCGGTCACTCTTAGATAGCTGCTATATTCAAACTACTAAAAAAGGGGAATCAGACCAATGCACACAGCAACAGCCAAATAAAAGAGGGAGAAAGCGAGAATCTGTGAGAGGACATTGCAATGAAGTATAAGATAACTTACTGTTGGGAACAATTCTACAAACATTGATATTTGACACCACACAGATTTAAACTGATAAATGCAAATAGGCAGAGATCTTGTCTGCGTTGTAGGATACAAGAAAGTTTAAGTATATATGTGTAGCAGACATGCTCGAGTTGTAGTAAGGACTGTTATTTTGAAGGAAGGGGCACCTTCCTGCACAAAAGAAATTCCAAGAGGCTCCTTCCTCATTCTAAGTCGCTGCAGATTGCAAAAAGAAATAAAATATTTCTCCTTGTTCCACCTCCCCTGGGTAAGGGCAGAATAAGGTAAAGCAGTGATATGTGCTGCATTGCATGATTTAATTTTTTTGGAGCCACTCAGAGCCACACAAAGTGGCTTTTCATCACTTTAAAAGGTTATCATCACTCTTTCACCACCTTGCGTAGTGCAAACGTGATGCAAACAGAGTCATAAGTATGCCCCTATGTCTTTGACCATAAGCAACAAACTTAGGAACTTCTCCAAATATGAACAAGAATACCCCATGCCCTGTAAGATACAGCCTCTTGAATAGTATAAATATTTAATATATACTGATGGTTCAGTCCAGCTTGCTATAGGCACTCAGCATCAGTACTCCGCGGCCTGAGCAGTGGCACATGGTGTAATGAAGGATGGAAAAGTCCATCCTCGAAAAGCTCTCACACAGACCCTAGGGGATTGTACTGCACAAATAGCTGAATTGATTCGGCCTCTAGAAAATATGGATCCAGAATTCCCCAGTCTCATAGTGAAATAATCAGGCCTGGGTATTAAGATATGCACTGCTTGCGAAGTTTGCCGAATTCGGGCACTCGAGTAATGCAGAGCTCACAAATTTCCACCATGTGCCATGTAGCAGAACAGTTTTTTTCCGTTTGCTTGCAGGAATTGTTTATGGCACTAGCTTACATATCCACAATAGTGTCAGGCCGCTGGCGAGTGAGTGTAAGATTTTGCACCAGCTCACACAGCTTGCGGCCACAAGTGTGCCATTACAATGTTGATTGCGAGTGACTGTGGATGTATCTCAAGCAGATTCTCCATGCAAGAAGTTGTTAACTCCATTAAGTCAAGTGGATTTTCTACTCAAACAGACCATTCAAGTTGTTTTTAGTACGAGAAGCCTTTTTGTTCCAAACAATAAGGAAGTGCCCCAGAAACTCCAACTTCTTGTTCCTATCCAGCAGGTTTCTCCCAATGCTTTGTCCATCTCCTGGTCAGTTTTCACTTGGATTTCAAGGTGGAACGATCACTCTCTTTGTCTGCTGAATATATAAATAAAAAAATGTGAATTATGACCCTGGCAGTCTCAGCCGTTGTAATCTACCAGGGCAGCGGTGCTTGCAGCACTGCCCTGGGGATTATGAGTCCCCTATCCGCCAGTCTTTCCCAAGGGGACTTGGCATGCAAAGGCTGGCAGAAAGGGGCCCATGCACTGTCCATGCACTTAGAATGTGCAGTGCATGGGCCCCCCATGGACAGCCCCATTGCGCTTTTCACTGCCCGAACTACGGGCAGTGGAAAGTATGACGGGTGCTGCTGCACCCAACTCACTGCCACATTGGTGCCAGCTCGATTACGAGCCAGCATAAATTTTAAGGCCCTGTTTACTGCAGAGCCAGAGGGCTGAAACACTGTTTCCACCCGTCTGCCCTGTAGGGCTGGCAGTGTTCTGGCCGCACAGGTGGCCTTTTGGAGGTGCAAGTTTGGCGGGCGGCCTCTGCCACCTGCCAAACTCGTAATGAGGGCCTTTGTTTTTGTTAGAATACACAAGTAAGTAAGGCTGTTGATTTTTTGATACAACATGCACCAGTATTTCTTTGTACTTTTATTTGATTTTTACATTTCATTGTAGTTGATGCCCTGGCGTTTCAGTAGGGGCCTAGTCAATGCTTTGCATTTCATACTCAATTTTTGTAAAGGAAAAATGTCACACAGTTTAATACCTTTTATCTATGTTTGTTACATTTACAATATTCATTTATTTTACCAGTATTAGTCATTAGTGCATGGAAAAAAATGTTTCTGTGGCATTTGTTTGTAAAACATAAATTTAGGGCATGAATGACATCGGATTAAATAAAAAATGTTTCATGGTTTGTTTCTGCAAAAAGTGTATATGAGAGGTAATATTTGATGCCATAGGAGAAAGAGTTTTGTTGTGAACTTTTTCCAGCTCAGCTACTTTTCATGTTTATCATGGCTGAATGAATGGAGGTGTTTACTTCAGTGTTACCATGTCTCTTGTGAGTGTGATTGCCATAGACCACCATTTGTCTTGCTACTATGTGTCCCAGAGCCATTTTGTTTAATCTGTGTCTATAGGCCTGAATGTGTTCTTTGTTCTCCATGCCTCCTTGCTTGGTGTTTGACCATGTGGCCTGTGGCCATTTTGTGCAGCCAGTCAGTATTCTTTTGCCGTAGGCTTGTATGTATTCTTTGTTTCCCATGCCTCCTTGCTTGCTGTTGTTGTTTGACCATGTGGATGGTGGCCATTTTGTGTAGCCAGACATTGTGCTTTTGCCATATGCTTGCATGTGTCTTTTGTTCTACGTGTCTCCTTGTTTGCTGTTGTTGTTTTGACCATGAGACCAGCGGCTACTTTGTGTACTCAGCCAGTGTGCTTTTGCCATAGGCATGCATGTGTTCTTTTTTCTCATACCTTCTTACTCAATATTGTCATTTGACCATGTTGTCAGAGGCCATTTTATGTACTCAGCCAGTGTGCTTTTGCCATAGGCTTGCATGTGTTCTTTGTTCTCCATGCCTTCTTGCTTGCCGTTGTTGGTTGACCAAATGGCCAGAGGCCACTTTGTATACTCAGCCAGTATGCTTTGCCATAGGCTCACATGTGTTCTTTGTTCTCCATGCCTCCTTGCTTGCTGTTGTTGTTTGGACATGTGGCCAGGAGCCATTTTGTGTAGCCAGACATTGTGCTTTTGCCATACGCTTGCATGTGTCTTTTGTTCTACGTGCCTCCTTGTTTGCTGTTGTTGTTTTGACCATGTGACCGGAGGCTACTTTGTGTTCTCAGCCAGTGTGCTTTTGCCATAGGCATGCATGTGTTCTTTTTTCTCAAACCTTCTTACTCACTATTGTCATTTGACCATGTTGCCAGAGGCCATTTTATGTACTCAGCCAGTGTGCTTTTGCCATAGGCTTGCATGTGTTCTTTGTTCTCCATGCCTTCTTGCTTGCCGTTGTTGTTTGAACAAATGGCCAGAGGCCACTTTGTATACTCAGCCAGTATGCTTTGCCATAGGCTCACATGTGTTCTTTGTTCTGCATGCCTCCTTGCTTGCTGTTCTTGTTTGGACATGTGGCCAGGAGCCATTTTGTGCAGACAGCCATGTGCTTTTGTCATTGGCTTGCATGCCTCCTTGCTCACTGCTGTTGTTTGACTATGTGGCTGGCGGTCATTTTGTGCGGTTAGCCAGTGTGCTTTTGCCACAGGCTTGCAAGTGATATCAGTTAAATAATATGCTTGATGATCATTGTAGTGTATATATATAAATATATATATGTTATGAATATGATGCACAGTGCTTTATATTACATGCATTTTTTTGTGTCTTTCATCTTCGCCTGCGTGCCTCCCCATAGTTTTATCATACTCCTGTAGGAAACTCATCAGCAATTCATTTTTATTTTTTTATATTATTTTTTCATCTTAATTTTTATTTTGTTTTTATTGTAATGTATTTTTATTTATTTTTCAATTTTAATTAATTTTTTTTTATTTATATTTTTTATTTAAGGTAATTATAATTTTTTTTTTTTGCACTTTGCCTCAAATCGATCGATCCACACCTGACTGCCACAGGTGCACAGCTGCACAACAGCATTCATTTTTTAGGTATTATTCCATTTCCCCTTGGGCCTCCTGCCTGCCATGGGCACACACTAGCCTTCATTGTTTAAGATGGTGGGGTTTGACTTTAAAATGTTTGGATAAGTTGTTGTTAATTATTACCTAAATAACCAACCACCCAAAATTATATTGTCCTTTTCTGTACTAATTCAAACTGCAACAGTGCTGTGTTTCACCAAATGTTTTTCTTCTTTGCTTCTTTTAGGTGCCCAAGAGAAGAGACATCACCAACAGTACTGATGTCACTTCAGTCCTCCAATCTCATCTTCTTGCACTGCTTAGTGCCACTGCCAACTAATAGCTTTAAGATGGCTCCAAAGAAAGGTGCTGCCAAAAATGTGCCCAGTGAGAAGAATTGTCTTTCTACACTGGTGTGCCAACCAACAAAGTTTTCAGGAGACACGGGCCTCTGGGTAGGAACTTGTAAGCAGCATTCCTGCATCAATGGCACAACCCCAACCTAAGCCCAAGCCCTTGTCTGTCAGTGAGCCAGCCACTGCAATCTTGGCGATGCCAACGAGCAGTGACTTTGAATTGGATTGGTACCTTTTGCAAAGTAGTACCTAATTATTTAACGAAACAGAGGAAATTGGACAGCAGCTGTAGCCAGCAAAAGTACAACTTCCTGAAGTTGGAGCAGAAGCATCTTACAGAACAGGAACATCCTCTTTTAGATTAATCGGTTCCCAGGTCTCCAGCAAGAAAAAGGAAGGGTACTTCACCATCTTCTCCAAGTGCCACTTCTAATGAAGATGATCTGGACATGGATTCAGCCCAATCAAAGTCTGAGAGACACCAGAAGAGGAGAGAACGTGGGGGTGGTGAAGGTGAGGAGAGATGTGAAACATCAGCTCCAGTCAGGGTGGGAGGTCGTGAGGAAAAAGAGGGTGACATCTTTATGCAAAGCAGCCCTGTCCCCAGCATTGCACCATAATCAACCACTTTAGCAACCTTAAAATGGCACAAGACTCAGTCAGATTCATTCACCATGGCATACAGTGACTGCCCCAAGATGCCCATTGAGTCTACTCTCTCTTCCTTCTCGACGTTGCCTGCATTGGTAGCCCCAGAGAAGAAGAAAATCCAGGCTACTATAATAGGATTGTTTGGGTAGAAGAGGCCCTATAATCACAACCACCCAACAATCTGTTTGTGCAATGGGCTAAAATGCCAGGGCTGGGCTTCCTCCCTTTTTCTTTTGTGGTGCCAATGAACGCAAGATATACAGCTAGCAGCTGCACTGGCATTGCCACAACCCCTTTCTCCCTGCCCTCCCTTGGCACTGGGTGGTAAAAAAGGGATGAAATAAGAGAAGGAAGGCATGGGGAAAGGAAAAATTGAAGAAGTAAAGGGAAAGCCAAAAGTAAGTACCAAAAGCCGCACAAAAACACACAAAAAAGACAAAAACATAAAATACACAAACACAAATACACACACTGATAAAATAAAGGATACTGAGGGGTGGGTGAATCAGATAAGGAAAGGATTGAAAAGATTAAGGGTGGATTCAGAACAGGGCCCAGCACCATGCACAGAACAGGAGTAAACAGAATGGCAATGCATTTGCAAACAGTGTGGTTATGTTCACACACATTTTTCAGCATGAGAAAAAGCAATGCACTCCTAAGCATCAAAAACATATCGTAAATAAGCATGTCGAGTAGGTACACCTGCTCGCAGAAGTTCACAGAATTCTGCAGAGCTTTAGGATGGGCCCCTAAGAACTCCACAAGGACTCTGCAAGTTCCAGCTAGGCCTACAAGTAACGAAAACACACATTAACTTACTGACATCTGAATGGTTTCAGAGACTCAATAGGGTACACTATAAAGCATGGATTGCTCTGGGAAAAAGTGGGTCAACTGAAAGGCAGTTTGACACAGGCTCGTGTAATTAATACACTGAGTTATCAATGTGTTAGAGTACGCTTTGTTGGGAATTCACTGGCTGATGAAGCAGCCAAATCTGTAGTAGAAACTGTGAGGGTGGGTGAAGATATCATGGCTGCCATGAATGCTTTGTCCAGTGGCACTCCCTTATCTAAAAAATATCAAACAGCACTTCCTACAACTTAAATGCCCAAAACAATCCTTTTGTTACCAATCATGGGGTGGGTGATCGTGTGCTACCCAAGGATGACAACAGTCTATGAGGGTGCAGCATCAGTCTATGTTGGTGTGGCTGCCATTTTCTATACTACAGAAGCAGTATTGGTGGCAGGGTCTGTACAAACAGACACAACAATATGTCCTTATTTATGACAGATTTAAAATGAGGTATCTAGTTGCCAGTGGTTTGCACCCTGTCCAAGTAGGGCTTATCACTTTAGTCAGGGTAAGGGAGTCACACAGCTAAGATAACCCCTTAGTAGCTTGGCACAAGCAGTTTGGCTTATCTCAGAAGCAATGTCTAAAGTATTTGTGAAGACACCACAAAAGTATTCTACACCAGTTTAGAAAAATAGCTAATATTTTTTTGAGTAAAACAAGACCAAAATAATGAAAATCCAAACATACATAAGTAAAGATACATACTTTCAAAGATTAATGGGGTCATTATGATCCCGGTGGTCAGCGTTAATTTGGAGGAAAATACTGCCAAAAGGCTGGTGGTACTTTTCTCTATATTATGACATACACTGACCGCCACAGCGGTAATGACTGCTGGGCTGGAGACTTCACTCTCCAGCCCAGCAGCCGACACTTGCCCGCCTGCTGAATTATGATCCCCCCCACGCCCACCGCCATGGTTTTCGTGGCATCCTCAATGCCATGAAAACCATGGCGGTAGGCACTATCAGTGACAGGGAATCCCTTCCCCGTCACTGATAGGGGTCTTCCCTGCCCCCTCCCCGTCCACAGGTTTCCCCCAATCCCCTTCCTCTCCAGACCACCCATACACGCCCCTCCCTTCACACACACGCATACACACACCCATTCCAACATTCATTCACGCACAATTACATACATACATGCACACATGCACACATGCATTTATACAACTCAACATATACGGACTCACACATCCATAAGTGGACACACACACAACATGCAACACACACCCGCATATACGCACGCACAGACATAAACACACACAACACCCCGCACCCCCTCACCTGTCGGAGCACCCGTCTTACCTGTAGTCAGGGGTCCTCCAGCAGGAGACAGGATGGGACGCTGCTGCCAGCAGCAGCGTCCGCCAGCAAAACACTGCCAGGCCATATTATTCTCATAATGCAGCTGGAGGCGGTCTACTGGTGTGGCACTGTTGCTGGCAGCAGTGCCACCTTTCCGCCATCCGCCGGCATGACCATAGCTGGATTTCAGCCATCTTTCTGGCGGAAATCCGGCTGTGGTCATAATCCAGAGGACGGCTGGTAGCCGCGGCGATGGTCTTTTGGCAGCCGCCGCAGCAGCAGCGGTAGGCAATTTTTACTGCCAGGGTCTTAATGACCCCCTAAATCTTAATTTAACTCCTGAATCTTAGTAAAGCTCTTAGAGACACAATAACTCAAAGTGGGGCTATCATGGTGTCTTGACGTTCCCAACAGTCTAACACCACTCAAAAGGGAGTGTGGGCCGGTCACGGAGTTTCATGGACCTCAGGTAAAGTAACTTGGAAAATGATGAGGAAACAAAGACATTGCATGGAGTCGGGGAACTGAGGGGCAAGTGGAGATGGTGCAGAATTGGTTCCTTACTGCTAACAGGGAGGTGAGGCATTTTTTCCTTACTGCTAGGCAGGGGAGGTGAAGCATTGGTTCCTTACGGTTGCAGAGAAGGTGATGTAGTATGGGCAGTGACATGTCAGTTCCTTAAGACAAGGAGGGGTCGATGGATCAAGCAGGTCAAGACATGAGGCATCGACTTCATGATGTAGCAACCACACCACAGGGCCACATGTGCTGTGGTGGAGTCGGGTGCCCCGGATGTTGGTGACACAGCACTCTGGACTCACACAGTGGTGGGACTTTGTTGGCACTGCAGTGGCATCGATCCTGTGTTGTAGCTCATGGATCACGGCGTTAGTGGACACAGAGGTGCAGGGTCAGAGAGCTGCACCAGTTTCAAAGTTGTTCTGGAAGTCAATGCACTAGTTTCTTCCTTGTTGTACCAGAACTCACTCCCATGTGGCCCAGGAACTGGATTTGGCACTACTTGACTAGTCAGGGCTCTTAGCAAGAGATCCCAGGTACTGCTAGGTGAAGCCTTTGATGGCCTTGAGACTTCTTAACAGGAAGCAAGCTCAGTTCAAGCCCTTGGAGAACCTTGGAAAGCAGGATAGAGGATGAAAAGTCCAGCCCTTTCACTCCCAGGACAGAAGTAGAAAGCAGCAGGCCAGCACAACAAAGCAAAAGACAGTGTGGAGTCCCTCCTACAGCATCCAGCTCTTCTTCCTGGTAGAATGCTCTCAGTCCAGAAGTGTTCTAACCATGTGGTGTCAGAGGTCCAGTATTTATTCCCACTTCTGTCTTTGAAGTAGGCAAACTTCAAAAAGAAGTATTTGCAGTGCACAAGACCCCACCTTTCCCTGCCCTAGCAATGGACACACTCCAGGGGGTTGGGGACTGCTTTGTGTGAGGACATGCACAGCCTTATTCAGCTGCAAGTATCAGTTTCTCCCCCCAGTCTAGCTCAGAAAGACCCATCAGCCTCGTGATGGACCATCAGGCTATGAAGGGCACACCTCAGCTCCCTTTGCACAATAGTCTAGAGAGAATACACAAACAGTCCAACTGTTATCCTGACCCAGATGTGTATTCAGCAGACAGGCAGAGGCACAAAATGGCAAGGCAAGAAAATGCCTGCTTTCTAAAAGTGACATTTTCAAACTTACAATTAAAAAAACAACTTCATGTATTTTTAAACTGTGAGTTCAGAGACCCCACACGCCATACCTTTACCTGCTCTTAATGAGAATTTACACTTAAAACATATTTCAAAGCAATCCCCATGTTACCCTATGGGAGAGAAAGGCATTGCAATAGTGAAAAACAAGTTTAGCTATATTTCAGTAATAGGACATGTAAAGCACATCAGTATATGTCCTACCTTTTAAGTACACTGCACTTTGACCATAGGGATGCCTTGGGCCTACTTACATACAGGGAGTGCAGAATTATTAGGCAAATGAGTATTTTGACCACATCATCCTCTTTATGCATGTTGTCTTACTCCAAGCTGTATAGGCTCGAAAGCCTACTACCAATTAAGCATATTAGGTGATGTGCATCTCTGTAATGAGAAGGGGTGTGGTCTAATGACATCAACACCCTATATCAGGTGTGCATAATTATTAGGCAACTTCCTTTCCTTTGGCAAAATGGGTCAAAAGAAGGACTTGACAGGCTCAGAAAAGTAAAAAATAGTGAGATATCTTGCAGAGGGATGCAGCACTCTTAAAATTGCAAAGCTTCTAAAGCGTGATCATCGAACAATCAAGCGTTTCATTCAAAATAGTCAACAGGGTCGCAAGAAGCGTGTGGAAAAACCAAGGCGCAAAATAACTGCCCATGAACTGAGAAAAGTCAAGCGTGCAGCTGCCACGATGCCATTTGCCACCAGTTTGGCCACATTTCAGAGCTGCAACATCACTGGAGTGCCCAAAAGCACAAGGTGTGCAATACTCAGAGACATGGCCAAGGTAAGAAAGGCTGAAAGACGACCACCACTGAACAAGACACACAAGCTGAAACGTCAAGACTGGGCCAAGAAATATCTCAAGACTGATTTTTCTAAGGTTTTATGGACTGATGAAATGAGAGTGAGTCTTGATGGGCCAGATGGATGGGCCCGTGGCTGGATTGGTAAAGGGCAGAGAGCTCCAGTCCGACTCAGACGCCAGCAAGGTGGAGGTGGAGTACTGGTTTGGGCTGGTATCATCAAAGATGAGCTTGTGGGGCCTTTTCGGGTTGAGGATGGAGTCAAGCTCAACTCCCAGTCCTACTGCCAGTTCCTGGAAGACACCTTCTTCAAGCAGTGGTACAGGAAGAAGTCTGCATCCTTCAAGAAAAACATGATTTTCATGCAGGACAATGCTCCATCACACGCGTCCAAGTACTCCACAGCGTGGCTGGCAAGAAAGGGTATAAAAGAAGGAAATCTAATGACATGGCCTCCTTGTTCACCTGATCTGAACCCCATTGAGAACCTGTGGTCCATCATCAAATGTGAGATTTACAAGGAGGGAAAACAGTACACCTCTCTGAACAGTGTCTGGGAGGCTGTGGTTGCTGCTGCACGCAATGTTGATGGTGAACAGATCAAAACACTGACAGAATCCATGGATGGCAGGCTTTTGAGTGTCCTTGCAAAGAAAGGTGGCTATATTGGTCACTGATTTGTTTTGTTTTTGAATGTCAGAAATGTATATTTGTGAATGTTGAGATGTTATATTGGTTTCACTGGTAATAATAAATAATTGAAATGGGTATATATTTTTTTTTGTTGAGTTGCCTAATAATTATGCACAGTAATAGTCACCTGCACACACAGATATCCCCCTAACATAGCTAAACCTAAAAACAAACTAAAAACTACTTCCAAAAATATTCAGCTTTGATATTAATGAGTTTTTTGGGTTCATTGAGAACATGGTTGTTGTTCAATAATAAAATTAATCCTCAAAAATACAACTTGCCTAATAATTCTGCACTCCCTGTATAGTAAAAATGAAGGTTTAGTCTTTGCAAGTGGTGCACTTGCACACTGCAGTGACAGGTCTGAGATGGTTACAAGGCTACTCATGTGGGTGACACAATCAGTGCTTCAGGCCCAGTAGTAGCATTTGATTTAGAGGCCCTGAACACACATGGAGCATTGAACTTGGGATTTACTAGTAAATCAAATACGCTAATCATGGTTAAACCAATCACCAATACAATTTAGACAGGGAGCATACGTCCTTTAGTGCAGGTTAGCAGTGGTAAAGTTCCCAGAGTCCAAAAGCCAACAAAAACGGGTCAGACCAAATAGGAGGAACAAGGCAAAATATTTGGGGATAACCCTGCAAAAATTAGCAGGTCCAACATGACATTTGAAAACAAAGTAAAAGCTCCACTATTGTACGCCCATCACAGACACACCTCTTAGTTTCAAACAAACCACATCAATGCTTATACATACACCTTTGTAAGCCCTAAATTTGGACGGTGTATTTAAATTCATTCTATTTGCTGTAGATTCTTGCTCTAGATTCCTATGGGTGTGGCTCGACTGACGCTCGTCTTGTTATTAGAGATTTGTAAGTCTCTATATGAACATATACAGTAGCTGTATTCCATTCAGACCATGGCCCTGCTTTTGCCTCTCAGACTTATGTGGATACTATTGAAACACTGGGTTTATGTGCACGTTATTCTGCTCCATTTCATCCTGAGAGAAATTCAGTTGTGGAGATGAAGAACCGTGACTTAAAGCAATCCTCAACAGCTAGAGTATTTGATTCAGGTCATAATTGGATTCATTACTTGTATGGCTTCCAGAGAGAATTATATAATCTGTCTAGATGAGCTTTGGGTGGCCAAACCCCGTACAAGATTCTTTTTAGCATCCAGAAGTATGTTTCAGATCTCGACGCCCTGGCATAATGGCAGCAGATATCCCTTTTGACATAAATGAACACTTTTCTATCTTAGAGGAATTATAAGACTTCTGGGATGAGCTTGCTAAAGAGCAATTTAAATGTTCTGCCACTGAAGGAGTGAAGGAGCAACCAGCACCTTCTGGTTGGAATTAAAAAATTGGGGTTGTAGTTTGAGAAAGGATTGTGGTATAGAAGGAATTTGGCCTATCATACTGTGCACCAGTGCCAGCATTTGGCATTCAAGGTACCAGAACTTTGATTTTTCCACTGCTTGCTGGTTGTAAAGACAATATATTTGTTTCAATTGATCAAGTAAAATTGCATCATGTGGATCATTCTACACAGTAGGCATCAGGGGCTCCTCGGTAGCTCCCTAACTCCTCTTACTACCCTACAGGAAATATCTGTGTGAGTATTGAATAAAACCAATATTGTTTTCCCCTGGCTAGGGAGGGCAGAGAAAGGACTTTTGTTTATTCCTGTTACTGTTGCAAATGCAAGAAATACATCAGACACAAGTCTACAATTTTCTACTGATAGTCAAAGCAACAGAGTTGTTTATGATGACCCACCTTTTGAGTTGTGTACAACAAAGCAGGGGTCCATCTTTTTGGCATTCATGGACCTAACTAGCGCCTTCATCCGGGTGAATAGATCAAAGTGCTGGAATATTCTGAAGGGGCTCAGCTTATCCGATTCACTGGTTAATTTCTTAAGGGCTCTGCATTCAGACATAAATGTTTCAGTAAAATTTGAATTGCGGAGGGAATATACAGATTTGTTGTCTGTCCCACAGGGAGTTAGGCAGGGGTGTGTGCTCTGTTTCTTTTTTATTGTATATAAATGGTCTACACAGCTTTTTGGTCATGCACAGGAAAGATTCGGCCAAAGGTAAAGTCCACCCCTGTGCCTTCACTGCTTTATGCGGATGATGCTGTACTTCTCGCCCGCACACCAAATGGGCTCAAGCTACTTGTTGACATCTTTGTTCAATTTATGGATGAGTTGGACCTGAAGGTAAACAGTAGCAAAACGCATTTTGTGGTTGCAAGAGATAATATTCTAAAACTAGATTAATCACTGTTAAGGGGAAAAAGGTCACAAGGTTAATGGAGTTCCCTTGCTTGGGGGTCTCATTTGATCACTAGAATAATTGGTTGATCTGTATATCCAAGCGATGCTCCTGATTTTCATAAGCTTGTAGTACACTTTTTAGATTCTCTAAGAGAATAGTAAACAAGCCTATTGCCCCTCCTTTGCAAGTTTACAAAATGAAACGCCTCCCAGTCCTTCTGTGTGACTTCGGCATTTAGGAGTACCGGAACTATAAGGTGATCCAACTGGAGGAGAATCATTTTTGTAGATGGTTCTTGGGGCTCCCCCTAAACTCCTTGTCATTATTTATTCATGAGGAGTCGGGTCTTGGTTATGTAGGGCATCTTACAAAGGCTACCCCAGTATTATTGTGGATTTCAGTATGGTATAGAGAGTACATAGGTTTAATGGAGACGTGATGGAGGACTATTTGGAGTGTACACATGGGCCTAAAATACCATGGTTGAACTATATTAAGACAGTGGCAAGGACCGTGGGTTGTCCGGACTTATTTTTTAGACCGCATCTCCTTAGCAAATGGGATAGGAATCAGTAAAGGAGCAGCTACCGAAGCACTTTAATAAATTATGGGACTCAGAGGCATTTTTGAGGCCAATAATGAGGTCTATTTTATCTATTCAAACTGTGCCTTATTTTCTTTTTGTAAGAAGCCTGTGAGAGAGATCACTGTTAATGAAATTTAGATTTGGATCCATTCACTTATTGATTTGTTTTCTGCCTGGTCAGTTTGATCCCAGCAAGTTGGAGGCTTGTCCTTGTGTTGGATGTTTCTATCCGACCTTGGAACACCTGATGTTGTTTTGTAAATTTTATGATTTTTTACAGTATAAATATTGAATTCCTCTTTCATAGTCGAGGGGCTTTTGCCAATTTCACCCAGCATTTTTATACTTAAAGTTATTACCAGATCAAGCTACAAGCCTTGCTATTTACTCATTTTTCAAAGGAGATGTATATTGGAATACAATTATGAATGCTTAGTAGCCCATCAAAGTGTGCATTGTGACTATGGTGCTTTTTCTGTATATGGGACCATTGATGGTGGCAATTTATGGTTGCCCCTTTTTTATTTCCTTTTTATATATGTATATTATTAATATGTGACTTTAAAAACTGTAATTATCTTGTGCAATTTGTTTTATCTTTTATGATTATGTAAAATAATCGAATAAAGATTCAATTAATCAATGTTTGTCTACCAGTTCTTTTTCATCTGTTGAGGCTCCTGTCTTCACACAGAACTTCTGGTTATTTAGTCAACATTGATCACTTCTCTACTGATTCTTCTCACAGTTCACTACATAGTACCTGCGATTTTCTTCACTGGTTGAAACACACTTATCACATCCCACTATTGTCTTTTTTGTGGATTGCCATTTCATTTCTTTTCCTGCTTTTGTGGATTGTAATTGGGACAGTTTTCTTCTTACTTATAAATGGACATTTTCTCTTAGAATGCTGTGCTTGAGAACTGGTAGCTGGGGTATATAAACCTCATTCATCCTCCCACAAAGTGCGAAGAGACCTGTCACTGTGTGGACTCGTAGCTGAGGTGTAAAAACCTCATTCGTCTTCACACAAAGTGCAAAGAGACCTGTCAATGTGTAAACCTTTCTGCTTTTTCTGTTCCTGATGGAATTGTGTAGGATAAGGTCTCATATGATATTTTTGGTTCTACAGTCTACAGATTATGTATGTTTTTCAAGCAGCTATAGATTACATAATATCCCCAGGTGTTATTCGTAATGAATGACATGTAAAACAGTGACTTCAATGGTAGCTGAGCTTTAATATTATACTGTATTTGAAAGTGAGAATATGTGCATGAATTCTGCTAATTATGATGAAATGTTTAGTTACCATCAATATGCCCACCCATATTTACATAGAGATAGCATTCAGCATACAATATTAAACTATACACAATGGGAACAATTCCTGAATCCACCAGTGAGTAGTCCTAAAACATTTTTGGGCAAATTTGCACAGTGTTCTGGGCATGAGAGCTCAGATTTGGTTTAAAATTATTATAAACTTACCCCTAAAAGAGCACGAAAAAACTTGAACACTCACAAAATTAATGTATTCAAATTAATTTGTTACCATACTGGCAATTAAAGGTTATGAATATTGGAAAGAAACAATTGATATAAAAGCTGTTTGGGGTTAAAAAACACATTGGCAAGAGCAGGGCATAGATGCCTTAATTAAAGCCTGTTTGATTCCAAAACAGATGTTTTTTTCTGAATGACACAGAGCAGCAAACTTCTTGATTGGGTCTAGCAAAAATTAAAGAAATTTCTATTGCATGTTTTGGGGATTGGCAACACATTGTAAATTACACTGAAGAACAACTAAACGGCATGGTACAGAATAGTACATTTAATTCTATGGTTTCTGGTCCAAATGAGTGATTATTGTGTCCTGTAGATACAGATTGATGTCATGCATATATTTTTTTAACTCCTCACAGGGTTTTAAAGCTATCAGGCTGGACCCTTGTTACATCCAGTCCCAACATTCAGTGGTTGTCGCTACTTATAGCATGGGGAAGTTTTGCCAGTGATGGTTACAACATACACAAAATCACCTTTCTCTCCTCTCTAATGACATGGATTTACAACATTTCTTGCTAGGTTCTCATTCACCTTTAAGGCAAATTGATTAGAATAATTTTGAAAAAGCAGTGGATGTTGTTGATAATGGAATGACTACATTGTCCACTCATACCTGTACTTTGAAGTTGTGTCATCTGCAATTTACATTATACATAAAGACGTTTCTTTTTACAGGAGTGGCCAAATCATCTTAGATCAATAATGTAATTGAGCTGATCACTACAGATTAAGAAATCAAACTGTGTGCTTTGGAATCAAATAAACACAACACAATTGTTTTTGCCTTCTTAACGCACAAACAACAAATAATGGCAAATAAATATTTTTTTATACAATACCGAATTTAGAAAAATTAGAAAAAAATGCCTTTCACAGTAGCTTAGACTCCACCGGCAGTGTCGCTCATTCATGGTGTGATCTTGCTGCTAATTTCACTGTTGCAATTCACATAATTTTTTTAACATTTTCCAGAAGGCAGATATGAAGCTTTTGGGGGAGAGCTTCATACATGAAGTGTGGAATGTACCCTTTGATTACAAATGGATGATTGAGGAAAATGAGGTCTTTCTCAGTGGAATTGAATGTTAAACTTTGTTAAGTCACTCCATGACTTGTAAACAGGTGACATTCATGGGCATGTAATGTGTTCGTGGCTAATCTAGTGTGTTACTTGAAGGAAGTACTGGTTTCCTTTATTTGCCCAGTATTTCAGTTACTTTGATGTTGAATAATCAAGTCTGTTGTGGATGAGAGCAGGTGTCCTCTATGTGGTTTTGGTGTCTCAAATGATGACCTGTTGTAGTGCCTTGCACTTTCCTCTCATGCATAAATTTAGATTAGTCAGCTTGTGGCCTTCCATTCTAACCATTATTCTTAATTTTGACAAGCTGAGGAGACAAAAGGCCTTATTGTTTCAATGGACACTTATATCTGCCCATAAAACAATGTAACTTCAAGTTGCAAGGTTATCCTCTGAAACACAATCACTACTGAGCACAAACCTTTCCTATCATTTTGGTGTACTAGTGCAAGGCAAATTTAATGCTTCCCACGCTACGTGTGGTACACTTTCGAAGGTGGTTTTGTCTGCTTTTGTTCCCATGTTCCAGGCTGTTTTGGAAGTGATACTATCTTTTGTGCACTCTTTAGATTCAGATGTATTTGGATGCATGCCACTTGTGTTATTCTTGATTGGTGGTATGTGGTCCTATTTTTGTTGCTTCTCAATGGATGGCCCACCTGAAAGCCAAATGGTGATGGAACCACCACACACTGTGTCGTGAAAATATGATACAGTAATTTGGAATATTTATGCTGGAGGAACTCAATGAGAACTGGGCTTTGTCTTTTCAAACAGTATGGTTCTCTTGTGTACAGACTGTGTACTGCTGCTTTTGGTGTTCTTTCAAGTGTGGACTAATCATCTGTCTTGCAATGCAATTGGTACAATCTATAGACATGGATGTACAGATGGGATCATTTCTGGTGTTGTATCATGATGCTCCTACTGCTTCAGAAGCTTTCTATGAGCCATCTTTACTTTGGAAATGGATCTTGTGACTTTCAGATCCGTTAACATTGGCCCTTCTTTTTATCAAATTATTTTAATCGATTTTATGTTTTCAATATGTATGTTTTAAAGGCTTGTTTACTTTGCTTGTTGAGGTGAACATTTTATTCCTTTATATTCTAGTTTCATTAGGAAGCTTTGTCCTTTCATGGCCAAGGGGAGGATGTTGGGAGGCTTTCTTGAGTCCACTCTGGATCTCCATCTTAGCTTAGGGTTACGTTCTACATTTTACACGTTTTAGGTTGATATCACTTTTTAGCAATGATATTTTATACACTGGATGCTTGTATAATAATATTCTGAGAAGACACTGTACATGTTGCTTGTTTTCAGTTAGCTTTCCTCGACATGCAATCTGTACACTCTGTTCAAGGATAGGAACATAGAACAAGAAATCCTGTTGCTTGTGTTGCCCATTCAAAGACAGCTGCTAACATTTAGACATATTATTGCATCAAAACTGTGCTTCTAACACAGTGTGGTTTTGATTGTATATACTGTGCACTGCTCTAGAGGGTCAGAGGAGCACTCCAGGTACTGCTGTCCCGGAATGAATCGTGTGCTCAACATGCAACTCTGCTGACATGTATCTTGCAAAGAAGGATTGACAACTCCATTCTAGACTGACTCCCTGGCTCAGTTCTCCAGGTATGGGGGGTCTCATGCTATCCTCCTAGATCAGGAGGAGGAGGGTACACCTGCTATGCTTCAAGTTATAGGTAGTGATAGGTAGGAAAATACAGATCTAAGATTACCATGGTTGGACTCATTATTCTTTTCATCATGTTAGTAATTCTGCTTACAATACCATGTTTCATCTTCCTAATAATCACAGCTCAATTTCTCTATGCAAGAATACGATTGTTTCAAGAAATGTTTGAAAACCTTCATTCATATCTTTCTTGTGTTTATCCTGGGTATGCATGAGTAAAACAACAAAAGGGTAAGATCTGTTTTCACGTGTTTTTTGTGAGCCAGAGAGTCATTTTTGAGGGTTCTGTAATGATCTGTTACCCTAGAAAGGCTGGAGGTTCAAGGGAGGCAATGTGAGCTAGCTAGAAATTGCATTGATAGATCCTGATGGTGTAGACCGACTCAGTTCTCTCATGCTGAAGTTCTGTCACCCCATTACGCAGTCCTACCTTTTTAGTGGGAATCATATAACATGCACTTTGCCAGACTGCTGCTGTACCTGCAAGGAATGCTGATTCCTGCCTTGAATCCTCAGAGGCCAGCCCTGCAGTTAAGCCCTACACCTTCATCTGCACCCAGGACTACGAGAGGGCTAGTTTGCTGGCCTCCTCTTCAAAACCACAGCAACATCAAAGACTCTCACCATCTTGAATTGGCACAAAGACCCAGCCTGAGTAAGTACTGCACCCCCAAGAGGTGCCCCACCAGTCATGGACCGTTGGTTGTGGTGCTAATAGTGCCCAGATGGCCAAAACCAAGGACTTTGAAACATTTTTGGTAAAAACTGCTCTGAGAACCAGGGGGAGACCAAGACCAACATGCTTGGCTATCTGCCTGATGTACATCGCCGGTGACATTCTTTATTGCAGCAAGAAATCATTTTCAGTGGTCCTTCACCAAAGGGGTATCCCAACACATAGGACTGTCTTTGGCTACAACCCTCTGCCTTGTATCTGTTGAGATTTTCAACTTCCACTTTGATGACTAAATGCCACATATATGAAGCATTTTGTGGTCAGAAATGGCCTATGTTGCACTTTCAGACCAAAACAAATGACTTCAGCTATGTACAAAACGCGATTTGTTAACGTGCTACAGAATCATAATTTGTGTTTGCGATTCAGTGTTTGGATGGGGTGTGTTTAGGGGTCCCTTCCAAATACCAAAACTGAATGAGATGCCTGGGTGTGTAATAATAATTCCAGTAATACTAGTAGTGATAGACCACCTAACAAAGATGGGGAATTTTATAGCCTTATCCAAACTTCCACATGCTGTCAGGTTATCATACGAGCTTTCCCAACACATACTTAGATTACATGGAATTTCAAGTGTGATCATTACAGACTAACATTCTCAGTTCACTTCTCAGTTTTGGTGAGTGTTATGTAAATTACTACCTACAGATTCTTGTTTATCTACCAGTTACTATCCGGAGACTGATGGAATAACTCAACATCTAAATCAAACCCTGAGCCAATATCTCATGATGGAGGAAGATGCTTCTCAGAGGTGAGAATGGCAGAGAATGAATATAAAATGGCTTCTTCAGCTTCATGTATGTCATGTCTTATATGCCATAGCCTGTATGTAATATTCTGTGTATTTGTGCTACTCTCCACCCCAAGTATGAATTATCTACCCCAACTCCATTATTTTTACCAGTTTTGTAATAAGTCTGAAAGGGTATGGTTCAGTTGGAGGTTTCTCTAATAATATGGAGTTTGTCCACATAAATTCCCTAGATGTTTGCTCTCCGTTTGTAAGGTTATATTTAAATACTCAAGGCTAGCAATAAATGGTGATGACGAACATCTTTAATTGTAAAAATCTTGCAGCTGTCCATAAACCTCAGTTTGTTTTAAAATTAGATTGCACAACAATAACAAATTAAATTACAACAGGATGCCTCAGTTAGACAAGGAACTTGCTTTCAAACTGTTGAAGGGCATTTAACCATAGATATAATTTCCTGGTCACCAAGTAAATGCCTTGTACTAAAAATAGATAAGATGCTAAATTGTTGTACAGAACGTTCTTCAGTGTAATGTCAACTCAGCATATTAGCTTTGTCTTCCCTAGCGCAATAGTGAGAGTTTTTAATTTAAAAAGCTTCATAATTATTATAAGATGAGGGGGCTACAACCCCCTCCCTTCAGATTTTTACCTCTCAGAATTACATTTGGTACTTTTGATTGTTTCAACTTATTATATGTCCTTGCTACCATAACATGTATGGCTGTCAGAATCCCTTTCAGAGTGCACAGGTCACACAAGTGCTACTAGGGCCAACCGTGGTGGTTGAGGCCTTTTAGTCCTGATATCCTGAGACACAACTTACTTTGGATAATGAGCAACTGGGCCAAGTACCATTGACACTGAGTGGTAGCTGTGGCCGAGCAACCAAGCCTCCCTCAGGGGAAAGTGTAGATAAAGGTTACTGAATATGACTCATAACTCAAAGCCAACTCAGTAGTGTCAATAAATCAACGTCCAGTCAAATACTTATTTTTATATTAAAAAGAAGTATTTTACTTCTAACTCTATGCATTTAAAGAATTATTATGACATTCATAAGCAATAGCACAATCTCCTAAGGTTGGGCTCTAATGTTTAGCTGGCAAACCTGTGTTCCATCCTCTTTCTCATAATGTGATTAGGGTTATTTCTCATTCACTAGTGGTTGCATCCACTTAGGTCTTCCTCAAGAGTCCATTCTGACTCTTAGGAAAAAGTAAAAAATGTCCATGGTGCTGCAGCACCTTTAGCAATGAGTCCCCGGGGCCTGGTGGGACCTTATCAAGTCTTACCCTCTCCATCAGCAAGGAAGTCTTCAGCATTTAAGCGGGGCCTAGAACCCAGACACTTGCAATGCTCCAGTCCCGCTCAGTTCAGCTGGTCTGCACGCAGGGCTCACAGCAGCATCCAGTAGGCTAAGACTCTCTCTGAGTGGCACGGCAAGCTCAAACAGTGATCAGAAGTGCTTCTGGCTTCTGTTGGCATGGTAAGTCCTTGTTCTCCTGACCAGGTCTCAGTGTGGAGCAATGCCTTTTTGATATCCCCTGGAGTCCACAGGCCAGGTTAGGAGGCAGGCCTCGGTGCTTGTTTCTGACTTGCAGGTCGCAGCTTCAGTTTTGCAGGTGATGGCCCAAATTTTGCAGTATCCTTTAAGGTAAGTTATTCCTGGCATACAGGGTTCTGCGGTATCTGTTATAAAGGTGCTGGTCTTCACTGCATAGCCCTGTTTACCACAGTTGCCTCTCCTGGAGCATGGGGTTGCCACTAAGGCCCACAAAAGTCTTGAAGCTTTGTCAGCAACAAGTACTTCTATGGTGGTTTCTCCTGGCATACTGTGTCACAGCCTCAATGCGGTCCAGGTTTCACACTCCCCGCACAGTACTCAAGTCACAGCTAAGTTCACAATAGCCCTCTCCTGGAATATGGGGGTTGCCGATCTAATACTGCGCACAAGCAACAATCTTGCACAGCCTTCTCCTCACAACTCGCACAGGGGGCCCTTTCGGCAGTGAACCCCATTGGACTTCGCTCCCTCCAGTGCTCTTCTCTTTCTCACTGGTCTTGACAAGCAAGCAGGTGCTGGTGCTCCCAGCAATTGGGCAGATGGTCTTGGTTCCCCTTGGTGTCTACCCTCACCCAGTAGGGAGCAGGCCTTGGTCCCAGTCCTGGTCACAGGCAGAAGTATTACAGAGCTCCTTTCCTCGTCATGTGACTGCCTGACAGATGACAAATGTTTGGGATCTCAAACTTACAGTCCATTTCCAGACTCCAAATGTGATTTATGGTCTGGGTCATAGGAGGTTTAAGTTTAGGTTCTGCTTCTTTTGAAGTATACTCTTTTCTCCCCTATTCTTCCTCATGAAAAGCTATCTGTCACAGGAACAGAGACCCCAAAACAGATAGTCCCATAAAACAGGCCATTTAATACGGTTCACACCCGTATGTCAGCAAAAGTGATATGTTCATCTAAAGGTTAATCTAGGGCTACCAGTCCTACTGTTCATGATTTCCTCATTATCCCCATCTCCTTCCAGAGATGTGTCCATACCCCTTCCTTAAATCAAACAGCACTATTTGAAGTGTACAGGTGGAGTCTCTCTCTCCCTTCACCTGTGTGTGAATGTAGCAATACACAAATCTGCCTTACTCCTCATGTCTTCACCATGTAGGTCTGTGCTTCCAAAAATTAAACCCAGGGTACTCCATGTAATGTAACATTGCAGACACACTTGCACTTGGTGTGTGGACACAGCACACACTCTATTCAGTACTGTTACCCCATGCATTGTGCCCTCACGGACATACATACATTCAGCACACACATTCACTCTGTGCACTGTTCAGTATTGTAGCTTTTCTGTGTTTAGACAAGGTTTGCTACTCGCCAAACACACATTGCCAGTACACACATCCATCATGCATGCACTGCACAACACTTAGGTGGTCATTACGAGTCTGGAGATCTCTTGAATGCCAGACTTGTGGTGGCATATGGGCCGCTGTCAAATGCGGCAGTCCAAACGCTGCAGATTATAACTGCAGTAGTTATGGTGCGGTCGGACCGCCAGCACCAGCAGGATTAGTTGACGTGGTGGTCGTGGTTGTCCTAATCTGCCAGGGCAGCGCTATAAGCAGTGCTGCCCTGGGGATTATGACTTCATTCTCTGCCAGCGATATGCGGAGAACAGTTGCAGGGTGTCCCAGGGCGGGGCCTGCACTGCCCATAAATTTGGCCTGGGCAGTGCAGGCCCCCCCCAGCCAGAACTGTCACAATGTTCACTGTCTGCTTAGCAGACAGTGAACATTGTGATGGTGCTGGTGCACCCTGCATCCTATAGCATTCCCTCCTGCTCAATTATGAGCCAGACACAGTGCTGTAGGTTGTTTCCTGCTTGGCCGGCTCAGGTTTCTGCCCGCCAACCTAGTGGGAATTCTTAATTTGCCCAGCGTGGAGGCAGCCACTATGGTGGCAACCTCACCATAGGAAGTTCGGCAGATGGACAAAACCACCTGCCGAACTCTTAATCAGGCCCTTATTCTTTTGTGTATTGTCATTTTTGTAAGAATAGATACACCGGGCATATGCTTACACCGCATATGCACTGCACAGTCCTACACCTCTCATGTAATCTATGCATTCCCCATGCATGTACTGCACAGAATTGCCCTAACCCTGTAGTGTACTCTTCCCAGGGGCACATACAGCCACCTAAGCGTCACAACTAAGTGATAGGTGAGTTAAGCATATGGCAGTAGAACTTTTAAGAAGGTGAGTAAGCCTGTAAGCCTCACTCCAGTAACACAGGTTAAAAAGGACCTATTCCCTCCTACTATTCACTACATAGCATGCTGCCACCATCATACTCATGCTTCTTAACCCCTGGTAAAGACAGTAGCCTTTCCCACAAAGAGGGTAGTGCTTTGGGGGCACCTGTTGGCCCAACAATACAACAATCCATGAGACTGGCCTATGTCATGGGACACACATATAACTTTTGTTTACCTATAACAGCAAAAATTCAGCATTGGAGATCCAGACAATACCACATTTGGGCTTTCACGGCAGAAGTATGTGTTTTTTACCATGCAGTGGACCTTTCCGTCCCAACAGTGACAAAGTATAACTCACCACTTTTCATGTTTTTTTATACACTTTAAGGGGTAGATTTAAGAGCCCCAGGTGCCTCCTCATGCCACATTAGCGTAATTTTATTGCTGCTAGTGTGGCCCAATGAGGCCAAAATTGTGCGCCAAATTTACAAAGTGATGCAATGCATGGATTGCGCCACTTCGAAATCCTTTGTGCTACATTATGCCTGCGCCAGGCATAATGTATGCAAAGGGAATGTTCCCCCATTAGGGGGCTAAAAAAATGTCTCAAAGAAATCCAAGAGATTTTTTCGCTTCTATTTTTTCATCACTTTTAACATCTCCTCAGAGTAGGCATTAAATGGAGGCACAACATTGTTTTAAGTGGGCCTCAATGGGCTTTGGAGGATTAGCATAAACATTTTTTATGCTACTCATGCAAAGCTCCGAACTAGCAACACTCCAGTCAACAGTACTGGAGAAATGTATGTTTAAAGATTTAAATAAGAATAGAGTCAAAAAGCGCAAAGGGCCAACAGTGGTTACCTGGTCACGCTACACCAGGACAAAGTCACAAGTTCTGTCCATTATGCACATTATGCAGTTTGGAATAGTTGCATGGACCAAGTTAGATCCGCTGAACAAGAGCACCTTAAATCCTGATTGCAGAGCACTGTGAGAGCCTGCGTCAAGGATGCATCTCAAAGCTGAGGTGATGCGAGGTTCTGGAATGGAGATACGTGACATCACAATGTTTCCAGGAAGCTGTGAAGTGGCAATGTGTGATCCTGCATCATCACCAAGGGGTTTATAGAAATGGGCTTCTGATGTGAAATCCTGCATTGAAGATACATCATGCTGATTCAGAAAACGTTACAGGGTTTGTGGAGTTTTGTGTCATCATGGAGGATGTAGTCAACTAGGGGCTTGTGATGCATCAAGGAAGCGTTCTGCAGCAGCCGCTCTGAAGAGACTGTGATTTAAATTCCTGTTTCAAGGATGCATTGCATTGTTTGTGAGGCAATTCATCACAAGCATTTGTTCTGCTTGCACCAGTTGGGCTGCCAGAGCATCATAATGCCCCCTTCCAAGGGCCCAGGACTGGTGTGGCACCACTTGGGCAGGCAGGACTTGTGACTGACAGTGTCCAGGTGCTGGGTTCAAGAAGTCTGGTCTGTCCTTATGACGCCTGATCAGAAGGCCAGACAACTTGCACTTGGAGTACCTCTGGTGGTCCTAGACTAAAGCTGCAGACCCAGTTCTTCGCACTCAGACAGAAAGGCAGCAGAGAAGCACAGCAGGACAGCAGAGTGGCATCCCTTTTGTAGCAAAGCAGCATAGCAGTTCTTCTTCTGAGTCTTCCACAGGTCCAGATGTGTCCCAAAGAGTTTGGTCTGAAGGTGCATTATGTAGGAGAAGGTTCTGTGGGTTTCCACCACCTGAGTTGTTAGGCATCCCCTTCCTCCTTGTTCTGGCTCCAGTTTGCATGGGGTCACAAGGCACTAGTGACAAACACTTTGTGAATGTGTTCAGGCAGGGCTTTTGTGGTGTGCAAATGTGGTAGGTGACAACACCTTTCCCTCGCTAAATCAGATTGTTGTTCTGCTTAGTCTTTCTGATACTCTGGAACAGATCTCTGTCTATTGGCAGGAAGTTATGATCTTTAAAATGTACTCCTTGTAAGTCTTGTCACATTCAAGCTTTCTTTTTTTTACTGTAGCTCAGAAATTGAATTCAAGGTTCTTTCCAAGTGATACTTCAAATCCTTCACATAATGCAGATATATCAAAACCACTATCATTGCTGAGACAACAAAGCAGCAGTTTGACAATAATCTGGTGCTCCTTTTGAATATCAGGCATAGGGGTAACACATAAGCTCTCAGTATGTTATGGTATAGGATTTATTAGTCCCACTGATACCTATGCAGTTGTTCTGGTGTTGAGAAAAAATAAATGCTCACAAGATGACAGCTACTACATAAAAGGCCAAACTTCAGGCCACTTCCAGCTATTGCTCATAAAGCCAGGTCTTATAGACCTTCCTGAAGAACAGATGTTCATGTGTCTTCTGCAGCATAATTGGGAGAACAGCTGCTTCTGAAAAAGCCCTGCTACCAATCTGAGCAAGATTGAGTCTGAGTATTGTTAGAATGAAAGCGCCCTTCGAGTCAAGTAAAAGACAGGAACGTAGATGTTAAATGTTTTATCAGATAGGAGGGTCCAATGTGTTCAACTGCTTTGTGAACATGACAGAGGGATTTAAAACAGTTTTTTTTGCCAATCGGACCCATTGCAAACGCTCCAATTTAGTGGAAATTGAGAAGTACATTGGCAGTCCAAGACCTAAATTCACTGTAACCTTTTGAATATACTGAAGCTTATTCAGCAGCCCAAGGGGGATGCCCAGAAAGAGGGAATTGCAATAATCAAGGTGACTCAAGATAGTCGTCAAGGCCACCACTAGAATGGCCAAAATAGAAAGAAGTGGTAACATTTTCCTAAGCACCCTTAGCAAGAGAAAGCATGTAGAGGACAAATGATTAGCTTGTCTCTCTAGAGATAAATCTGGCTCGGCAAAAGTGCCTACAATTTTCTTTGCCTTTGCTGGATTAGGGGGCTAAGAACATGATGGGGGCCAGAAGTTAATGGAAGAGGTCGGGCCGGAAATGTATGGTTAACCAAAGCATTTCAGTTTTGTTGCAATTAAATAACAGGGCGTTAGGTCACAACCAAGAGGCAGCTGCAAACATTCAGTGGTGAAAAGGGGTAGCTGCTGACTTGTCCATTGATATCATTAGTTAAGTATCTTCTACATAATTAATTCAATTGAGCACAAAAGACAATCAATTTTGCCATAGGACAAATGTAGATGTTAAAGAGATCTGAGCTTAATGCAGACCACTGTGGTACTCCTTGCCCAATGTCTTGTATTACAACGTGTAAGGAGAAAGACAGACTGCCTAACGCCTTTCTTCTAAGTATGATTTACACCACTGGAGTGCTATACAGAAAATCCTGGTCTAAGCTAGACTGGCATGGTTATCAGGATGGAATATAACACCATTTAGAATGTGGTAGACAAATCAAGCAGCACCAAGGCAACCAATTCTGCCTTGTCCTACAGCATTCACAGGTCATTAAGTGCAGGCAGCAAGGAGGATTTCGTACTATGTGCTGGTTGAAAAATGCAGACTGTACAGTTTTCAGGATAAGATTATGTGCCTGAAAGGTAGAAAACAACTGAAAGTATGCTTCTTCAATACAATATCTTAAACGCACAGGGCACAAGGGAGTTTGACGTATAGTTTGAAAAAATGGCTTCATCTGTATTGGGTGTTTTTTAACTGAGGAACAATCAGTGCCCTCTTCCACTCCATTGAAATCCAGGAATTCGCTAATGAACCATTACAGACCTCCAGTCATGTTTGAGCAAGTACCGAGATGGACATTTTCCAGAACTTTGGAGGAATAGGATCCAGAAGGGAGTCAGACAAAGTAGAACATGCAACAGCAGTAGGCTTCTCCGATGTGAGTGGTTCAAGGTGTCCTAACCAAGGTCCATGAGGTCAGTATGTGATGCCAGGTTTAGATCAGGCAGCTACCAGGTCCAGAATTACCTATTCCAGAGGTTGTCCAGAGGACGTAAGCCCAGTGTCACAAATGTGTGCACCCAAAATGGGGAATGACTGTGCTGAAATGGGAACACAGAGTCCTTTCCCACATGGCTATGCCTGATTTCATGAATAAATCCACTCAGATTTACTCTGCTGCTCTAACTAAGTATTAAATCCAGGTATAGGTGTGTGTGGGTCCCTGATGCCATCTGGGTGCAGGCAGAGGCCTTGTGCAACAGGGGACAGTATTGTATTTTATTTTTCCCTTGTGCTGTTAAAGTGGATCTGGTGGGAGCCAGCTGTGTATCAGCCTCAGCACTAACTCCCTGCTCAGTTCACCAACAGTGTCACCGGGTCTGAATCTGTACCCCATATAACCGAAGCTAGTGTCCATACAGGAAACTCATAGCCTGGTGGAGAAGTATCCCCTGCCAGGAATACAACTCCTTCAGACTCAGAATGAAGGCCATAGTGGAATAATTTGTAGTGAGATTGTAGACATGCTTCAGAGATTTGGCTGATGACTCTTCTTGTGTTTGGCCTAAGGATGCAGTATATGTCTAGCTAAGTTCTACTGATTAGTTCTGCCTCTATCACCTTGATAATAATATGTTGGGCGGGGGAGTTCTTGATTCTTTCTCTGATGTTAGCGGTGTAGGCTGTTGAATGCCACACACACTGCCCTTCTTTACCATCCAAATAAATTAGCGTGACATTTTATAGAGAAGGCCTGATAATGTAATAATTCCTACATTGAACTAACTTGTTTTGGAATTTTATTCTTGTCAAATACAAAGTGTAACTAAACGTATTATGATAAAAACTAGCAAGGCTTGTACAATGCCAGCACCAAGGCTGCCTCTTTTTGATATGCATCTGTAGCTTTATCACATGATGAATGTTGGTCGATATGGCCTTAGTTTTGATGAAAAATCATGAGTACTCTTCCATAAATCTCTGTGAAATAGGCCAGTAATTTTGTTCACGTTTCTCTAGCTAGAAGATGTGGTAACATATGAACGGATCAAAAATTAAAGAGGGGTTCAAGAGGAAATTTTGGCCCAGCACATATCCTCCATTAATAATATGAACAACAAGTGTGCAGTTCCAAACAAATAGGAAATCTGGCCAGGCCTAGTCAGTCTGTCGGCTAATTCTCACAGGTTACAGATCATCCCTCTTAGGATGCACAAGATTTTATTCAGCAAGGTGGCATGCTTTATCATCATGCCATGCTTCTCGTTGGGCAGACACTGAAATTTGCAACCAGACCCTCAGAGGGGGGCTGTTTGTCTGAGATCTTTTTTTTAACATCTGTGTAACTGAGAGAGCCCAGTCCACCAATTTATGCTCTATGGAGTACCTTGGGCACACATAAAGTAGGTTTGAGGGAGAGTGCAAGGTTGAAGTGAACTAAGGGTATTCCAACTCATTTACATATCACTGGATATCATTGTGAAAGTTAAAAACAAGCAAATGAACTCAACAAGAATTGAGTTCAGTATGAGGTTGACATTGTTCTTGCCTGGTTGTCCCCTAAGGGATAAATTGCAATTTGTTGGTACTCCTTAGGGCATAGGTTGGTGGACTACAGTCTCTCAGTCACACAGACATACCAAAAAAGATTGCCGTACCCACCCAAAAAGAAGCAGGGCTTGATTAAAAAGCATGCCACATTTGTGCATTCTAAGTGGGATGCTCTGTGACCTGTGAGAAGAACCTTGAGCATGAGTGGGGCAGGCCAGACTTCTAATTTCTTTTGCAACTGTACATTTGTTGTTTTTATGAAAATATACATGGGGCCAAACTTCCAGTACATGTGAAAATGAAGCACATGCAGGCTAAAAAGATTTGTCACTAAGTGGCGAGATAGATATTGATCAACATTTTTCATTCTGGACTCTGTTTTACATCATGCTTGGTATTTTATAGTGTTGTAGGGAGCAGTATAATTAGTCTACCCAATGTTACATCAACTATTGATCTCTCAAGAATGAAAGACATATTAGGGCCTGTTGTTAGAAACTGTGGCGGTCATTCCAACTTTCAAAAGACCGTGGCGGCCATTCTGGCTTTCCCGCTGGGCCGGCGGGCGACCGCCAAAAGGCCGCCCGCCGGCCCAGCGGGAAAGAACCAGCAACAATGAAGCCGGCTCCGAATGGAGCCGGCGGAGTTGCTGGGGTGCGACGGGTGCAGTGGCACCCATCGCGATTTTCAGTGTCTGCTTTGCAGACACTGAAAATCATTATGGGGCCCCCAGGGGCCCCACGACACCTGTTCCCGCCAAAACCGCCAGGACCAGGATGGCGGGAAGGGGGTCGGAATCCCCATGGCGGTGCTGCAAGCAGCGCCGCCATGGAGGATTCCTTGGGCCAGGGGTAAACCGGCGGGAAACCGGCGGTTGCCCTTTTCTGACCGCGGCTTTACCGCCGCGGTCAGAATGGCCCAGGAAGCACCGCCAGCCTGTTGGCGGTGCTTCCGCGGTCCCCGGGCCTGGCGGTCATGGACCGCCAGGGTCGGAATGACCCCCTGTGTCTCTAGTTGACAGAGGTATGCACCATGTCCAAGTAGGGACCACTATCCTAGTCAGGGTAAGTCAGTCACACTCACACTCGCTACTGTAAACTGTGTTCACCCTCTGGTAGCTTGGCATAGAACAGTCAGGCTTAACTTAATATATATGTGCAATAAGCAAAGCTGTGAAAACACCACACAAGAATAATCCACACCATGTTAGAAATATGGATCTTAATTTAATTAACAAAACAAGGCCACAATGACAAAAATCTAATAAATAGAAGTTGAGATTTTAATTTATGAAGAATATCAGCAGCTGTGGTGCTTAAAAGCTTAAAGTGTCAATGAGGACTATCTGGTTGTACTAGACCAGGGTAAATCCAAAGTTCATGCCATCTGCGATTGAGCGCAAGTCAGCTACAAAGGTCACCCTCGTCCTGCTAAAAAAGTTCCTTGGATGGACGGTTGCGTTGATGTCAAGGATATGATGCAAGGAGCAGCAGAGTTGATGCATTGCTTGCTATCTGGGGATACATTGTCATTTAGCTGCACAGCCATCGATCCTTGAGCGGTGACACAGCATTATACTCCTATGTGATGAAGGATATGTGTTGCCAAGCCACTCAGACGGTGATGTGAAGGGGATGCACCGGGGCAGATGGAGATGCATCGATCCAGAGCCCCTCAGTCAGTGATGCGAAGTCCTCATCAACAGTGGCAGCAGCGATGCATCTGTGTCGAGGAGAGATGCAGCTGTTCCAATTGGCACAGCAGTGGCAATGTGTCAGAGATTGCAGCATGGAATAACCCACTCCAAGGGTCGAGGACTAGATTGGAACCCCTTGGCTGGGCAGAACTCACAGGTGGCAGAGTCCAGGTGCTGTAGAGAAGATGCCTGAAAGCAGAACAATGACAACTTTCTAAAAGAGGCATTTTTTAAGTTGTAATCATAATTCCAACTTTACCATTAGAGAAGATTTATTATTACAAATCTACAGGTAACAAACAAAAGAGTCCTACTCCTTCTCCATTAGAAAAATTCACTTAATAAACGTATTATGCAATCCCCAATGTTATCCTATGAGGGGGTTGGCCTCACAGCAGTGAAAAATGACTATGGAAGTTTTTCAATATGAGGGCATGAAAAACTGAAAAGTATATGTCCTGCTTTTAACTTACACCACACCCTGACCAATGAGTTGTCTAGGGCCTACATAAAGGCTGTATTAAATTTTGAAAAAGGGGAGTTTAAGGCAAGGCAAGGGGTTTTGAATTGCAAAGAGGCATATTTAAAGAGCTACATAAATTGATGGCCCAGTCAGTGCTGCAGACCCATTTGTAGCATTGAATTTACTGGCCGTAGGCACAAAGAATGCACTTTACTAGGGACTTATTAGCAAATTAAATTTGTCAACTATGATGACATCAATGTTACCATGTTTTATGGGAATGAACACATGCACTTTAGCACTGGTTACCAGTGGTAAAATGCCCAGAGCCCTATGCCAACAGAAAAAGATCAGCAAAATGAGTGGCAAGGTAGGCAAAAACTTTGAGGGGAAGACCACCCTAAGGCATCAGGTCTAACACCTGTCAGTGTTAGAACCTATCACTCAGCGGGAAGCACGATTCTACGGGCAGCATCTGCAGGTGGAGGGATAGGCCAGGAGGCCCTTTAAACTCAACTCTTGCACTCCCGCTTCGCCCGGGCCAAGGGTGGGCCCGTCCTTGCCTGTCATTGCCAAGAAGAGGCAGGGCAGGGCCCCCCCTCTGATATTTTCACTAAGGCCTTTGATCTGGTGACGTACAGGCACGTGGCCACTAGAAGGTACTCTTTTAGGTTTTTTTTGTTTTTTTTCAACTGTAAAGGACACTTATTTTTCTGATGTTTACATGATTGAGCTTAGCTCTTAGATCACGTAAAGTAAATTAAAGAGCAGGATTTACCTGTGGTCACTTGGGCAGGACCAAAACCCCACATATTTGACGTTGTGCTTACGCTACAAGCGCCGGATGTTGTCTGTGATTGCCGGAGGTGGGACCAAGTCCCTATAAACTTGACCTTGAGCTCTTGAAGCACCGGATTCTGTCTGTGGCTGTTGGGGGTGGGATTTACCCCTTATAAACTTGTTATTGTGTTCCCTTGGCTTTTTTCCTCGTGTTACTTAACTTGAGGGATTTCAACAAGCCACTTGGAATGGGGAAAAGGAAAGCTAGTGGTGACTCTACTGGGCTGGGCGGGGCGAAGAAAGTACCTCGACATGCTGCTGAAAACTGTACATTGACTCAAATTGATCACCTAATAGAGGAAGTAGAAGGCTTGCTAGCTACTAAACTCTCTAAGTCTCTTAAGAAAGGGATCACTGTTGTAACTAACGACATAACATCCTTTTTTACCCCTGCGAAAAGAGAGCTGCTGTTAACGTCATCACAAGGACCTCATTTAGAACCTACCACGATTGAAGTCTTGGCCAACCCAACATAGAGCCCCAAATTGAGTTTGCTCAGTCAGCAGGATAGTGTTTCACCCCTTATAAACTGCTCTAATCGTTTTCTACCTCTTGCCTCCTTGGCGCCCCCAGTATAGAGAGGAGTTTGCTAAGGGAAGCCGAGGAGCCACTAACGCACTTAACCATTCAGGGGGAACACCCTGTCGAGGCACAGCTAGTACAAATAAGAGCTGAAATAGTGAGTCTCAGAGAGTATCTTACATCCTTCAGTCACATGATACACGAGAAGCTGGACGGCATATCTGCCGTAATTGGGGGCATAAGGAAATCCTCTTCTAAATCTGAGTCTAACCCTCTACCTAGGCAAATCCACGAAGCTGAAACATTTATGGCAGGAACACATAGGGGAAAGAGGGCTGGAGTGGCAACGCAAAACTCCCAAGGGGAAGAAAGTGTACTTCCTGTTGTGGGCGATTTAAATAAACCTGACACAAACTGGAGAAGAGGGGCTAACCATGAGGTGCGTAGAAACGAACCTTCAGATAAAAGTAATATAGATCCCCGCGAAGTGCTCCAATAAGTCAGATCAAGCAAAGTCAGTATGATGTATACATGACAAACGTCCCTACGCTAAATTACGGACTAAAGGAACAAGGGTATTCACTCAAAAATAAAGTCATTCATTGGATAAGGGGGGTAAAGAAGTGCGGGTCCGTTATAAGGGATGATATAGTAACTGTCCAGAGATACTCAAGAGACTGCTCAAGAACAGACCTTATAGGGCTGAAATTGAGCAGCCAGTGTCTAGTAAAGGGTCTCTGGGCACTTGATCAAAGATCGAGACCTGGTACCTCTTCCCAAGTGTCCCTTGTTCAAACAATCCCCCAAATCAATGGCTAATCTGTTTTTTAGAGAGATACATAACATCCCAATGCCCCCCAGCATATGTGCTTCAGGATTGTAGGAGCAGTCCAACTTTAAACATGGATTGACGCAAAGCCCCCATAGTGAAGGTTGGGAGGGACGACATACCCAGCAAAAAGGTTTTGGACCCCTGTGCACTAAGTAACCAGTTATTGGGTACCCTGAGAGTAGAGTAGAGGCAGGAATACATTGTAATGACCAAGCAGAAGAGATGGACTGTGGATCAACATCCTACTTAAGTGAGAACAAAGAGAAGCTGCAAAATATGGTGGATGGAACTGATCCATTACTTAAGTTTTTATCTTGGAATATGGCAGGTGTGTTCCCAAAAATAACTAACCCTGATTGGTGCAGCTTTATAGACCAATATCATATCATCTTATTACAGGAGACATGGGCCCCTTCTGCGATCAACAGAGCAGGTTATTGGACTTTTCAGAAGGCTGTGCTTCCATCACCATCTGGCAGGGCATCAGGGGGCTTGATAATCTGGCTAAAGCACGATTTGTTTCCAAAGACAAAGGAGCTATCAACCCCAACTAGGGATATATTAGCCATTGAGGTCGAACTTACCAGTCCAAGGGGGCCTGTTCGTATAGTATTTGTAAACATATATGTTAGATCTGGCCCCCAAAGGTCCCAGACTGCTTTGATAAATATGCTTATAGACCTCTTGAATCTTTTACCAGGGTGGCAGGGCTTAATTGTTGCAGGAGATTATAATATGCAACTGAACTGCAAGGATGACCATCAGCATAAAGGAACTCAGTTTGCAGATCCATGAGACAGATCTGGGCCGGCCCAGGTCGCAACTAAGAAAGCAGGGGAAGCATTAGACCTACTAGAGGATCTAATAAAAGTAAAGGGGCTAAGAATAGTAAATGGGAATACAAAGTCAGACACCCCGGCGTTGTCTACATATAGGAGAGGCCCATACTCGAGCCGCCTAGAATATGTCCTAGTAGATGATACGCTCTGGAAATCTCTTATTGATATGGTTGTTCTTCCACGTGATGACAGCGATCATCAAGCTCTGTGTACTTTCTTTTCAACTACCTCATTCAATTGTAACACATTCGCAAAGTGACTATAAAAATTTGAAATGGGAACTGGTGGAAGATGATGCAAATTTTCAGTTATTAATTTATAAAATAGTCATATCGACAATCCTCCCTTTGAAGCATATTGACCTCGTACCGGTTGATCTGATTAATTTGCATAGCATTTTGGTCAATCGATTAAGACCACATTTTCAGGTAGTAAGGAGGCGGGTAGAAACTGGGGACAGATCATGGAGGTGGTTCTCTAATTCCTGCCGTCAGGCCAAAATACAATTACTGGGAGCACTGAAGGCAGGGAATTGTCGAGAGATAAGAGCAACCAGGACTGCGTACAAACAGTATTGAAAAAAGTGGGAAACCAAATATTGGAACGGGCTGGTAGATGCACTCCATGAGAAGAACTTTAAACTGTTTTGGAAATTAGTGACAGGTAAAGGTTGCTCCCAAATTGTGGAGAACTACCCTGTAATCCAGTCAGAAACTTGGGTGTTACATTTCGGAAATCTATATAGAGCTGCTCAAATTAGTAACACTATTGTTCCTCCACCAAAATGCAAAGGGCCCTTTATTTCTCATATATCAACTGTCGTGTCAGTTATATCATCTAAATTTGACTTGAACCTATTTTCTCTAAAAGAAACAACTTTGGCTCTCCAATCAGTACGGAAAGGGAAGGCCCCTGGGCTAGATGGTATCCCAGGAGACTTGTATTTGTCTTGACCTAGAACTTGGTCTTTATATTTAAATGCGCTCAGTAATGAGATACTGAGGGGTGGTGGACTTCCCCCCACATGACAAGGAGCAATCATAGACCCTATTTTTTAAAAAGGGCCAAGGGAAGAACCAACTGACTATAGGCCAATAAGTTTAATTGATGTCAGCCAAAAAATATTCTGTAAACAGGTCTTGATTAGACTACAGACATTGATAGAGGATTCTCATATCCTTTCCGACTTGCAGGCAGGATTTAGGAAAGGAGTGAGTACAACAGACCAGGCGTTTAGGTTTAATCACCTTTGCTGGAAATACCTGACACTCAATAAGAGCCACTTGTATGTGGCTTTTATCGACTTAAAAGCTGCCTTTGATATGGTCCCACGAGACTTATTGTGGAATGTTCTGGAGACCTACCAACTTGACAAAGAATTATTGAGATTGATTAGGTACCTTCATGAGGGGACCTACGCCCAGGCATGTCAAGCAGTGATCTAACCAAAGCTATACCTGTCGACAGGGGGGTCAGGCAGGGGTGTGTTCTGGCCCCCACATTGTTTAATCCCTTTATCAACTGTGCGGTGGACCAGTTGATGCATTGTAACCACGATGCTCCAAAGCTAGCAGGAGCCCCTGTTCCCATTTTAATGTTTGCGGATGACACCTTATTGATTTCAAGAACCCCAATGGGCCTACAAAACAAACTTGATGCTTTTTTTTCATTTCTGTTCCAAGAGGGTACTTGAAATAAATCCAACTAAATCAAAGTTCATGGTCTTTAACCTGCATAAGTCATTTAGGGGGATAATGACTATAGCAGGCCAACCGGTAGAGAGAGTTAGTCAATTAGACTCTCTGGGGATTAGATTAGCAGAAGACCAACAGTGGTCGGCACAGATTGGGGAGAGCTTGTCAGTCCTCAGGCAGAGGTCAGCAGTGATAGGGTGGGAAATTGCTAATATTTTGGAAGGGGAGATCTCACCTGCTATTACAGTTTACAAAGCAGCGGCAGTGGCGCTTCAACTTATGGTGCTGAGCTTTGGGGGCACTGCAATTCTAGGTGTCTAATGACGGTAGAAAACCGCTTCATATGTAATTTCTTGCTGCTGCTGATGAGTACCCCTCTTATACCCCTTAGATTTGACATAGCTTTAAACGAGGTTCACAATGAAATTGCTCTAAGACCTCTTATGTACTGGGTCCGTCTTTGGACTTCCCAAATACTTGTCCACCTATCAAACAGCAATAGATGAGTTCCTAGTGGACGACCGTGCATTAAAAATCCCTTGGTTTAAATATATTAGAGATATGAGTAAATTCCTTAAAATGGAGGAGGTGTGGAGAGATCCTCGTAATTTGACCAAGAAAGCAAAAGCGCGTTAAACGAGGTGCTACTGGGAGACTATCCTGGTGCAAATTTGGTCCAAAAAAACCCAAGGTAGCAGGACGCTACAGTTTCTGTTATCATAAATGTAGCTCCAAGTTTGAGGCCTATATGGATAATGTAAACCCCCCCAACACCAAAATCCTCTTTATTAAATTTAGATTAGGGATCTGCCACTTAAGACATTTACTGCGAGATGGAGCACAGAGGATTGCAATCTGACCTTTTGTCACTTTTGCCAGGAGCAACCAGAGTCACTCGCACATTTCCTGTTTTTCTGTCCTAGATATTTGGTTCCCAGTAAGAAGGGGATCATTCCTCTATGCAGGTCAATGGGGATAAGGGAATGCAATACATCCTTACGCATCTTGGCAAGTGACACAACTGATAAGGTAGTCTTTGCAGTTGCAAGATACTTACAAAATGCATGGGCCATGAGAACCAGAGAATCGCTATAACTGTGTGTTTTAATAAACCTATTTTTACTTAATGTAGCAGCAGATTACTGACTGGAATTAAGACACAAAGGTCCATCAGATTTTAAGAGTGATGTCTGTTTTGTATTGTTTTAACAACTATGCGATTTTCCAATTTATTTAAGAAGGAATTTTAGGGTCTCTTAATGTATTATGTGGTATTCCTCGTTTTTTTTTTAACTGGTTTACTGTATGATTATGGTATGGTGTCTATTGAATACTTTTATGGCTTTTAGCTGAAATAAAGTTATTTATTGATTGATTGATTGAAAACCTATCACTCATAGATAGCACATAGATGTCAGCAGTAAACATACTACTTGTTTAGCTGTTTCATAGGAAGATGGCTGGAAGATGAGGAAAATAAGACTGGAAGGCAAAAGACACTATGGGGGTTGTTACAACTTTGGAGGAGGTGTTAATCCGTCCCAAAAGTGACGGTAAAGTGACGGATATACCATCAGCCGTATTACGAGTCCATTATATCCTTTGGAACTCGTAATACAGCTGGTGGTATATCCGTCACTTTACCGTCACTTTTGGGACGGATTAACACCTCCTCCAAAGTTGTAATAACCCCCTATGGCTTTCATTACAACCCTGGCGGTCGGTGATAAACCGGCGGTAATACCGCCAACAGGGCAGCGGTAACAAAAATGGAATTATAACCACAGCGGAAACTGCTCAGACAGACAGCCACTTTCACACGCCGACCGCCACAGTGGTAGCAACAAGCACCATGGTGGAACCGCCAACAGCCAGATGGAAGACAATGTACTGCCCACACCATTATGACCAGCCTATCCGCCACCTTTTCCGGGGCGGTATCAACAACATCAAAAGCATGGCGGAAACAGAACACAGAAGTCAAAGGACTCACCTGTGGAGACACAGGAACACCCACGATGCCATGGAGCCTGAGTTGCACATATTTCCCATGCTCGTCTACCTTTTCTTGCATTACGAACAACAACCCCGGCGAACACGACCACGGTGAGTACTGCCGCCTAGTACACAAGGGAGGGTGGAGGAAAAAGAGAGTGACACACACACGCAACACGCAACACCCCCAACACCATACACACAAACAGATGCAGTATCATTACATATTCTCCCCGTACCCCTGAGGAATAATGCAAGTACAAAATGATTTGAAGAAAGTGAGTGTAATACAAAAAAAATACTAGGAGTAAGTGCATCAAAATCCAAACGTATATACATATTTACAAATATAGGGACACTGCCCAGTCCTCAATGTCCATTGGCCACAGGGATCAGGTTGAAAATACACAGGTACCTCAGGGGGACAGGGAATAGGGTGGCACCTCATCCGGAAGATGTTACAACACCACTGGTCCTGGAGGGGGCTGCATGCCCTGTGCGATGTCCTGGGGAGTGCAAAGCCACAGTCTCTCAAGTGGGTGGTTTGCCCACTACTTGGTTCTGGGGAGTGCAAAGCTACAGTATCTCTAGTGAGTGGTTTGCCCACTGCTTTTTCCTGGGGAGTGCAATGCCACAGTCTCTCAAATGGGTGGTTTGCCCACTGCTTTGGTCCTGGGGAGTGCAAGGTCACAGTCTCTCAAGTGGGTGGTTTTCCCACTGCTTAGTCCTGGGGTGTGCAAGGCCACAGTCTCTCAAGTGGGTGGTTTGCCCACTTCTTGGTCCTGGGGAGTGCAAGGCCACAGTCTTTCTAGTGGGTGGTTTGCACACTGCCAGGTCCTGGGGAGTGCAAAGCCACAGTCTCTCAAGTGGGTAGTTTGCCTACTGCTTGGTCCTGGGGAGTGCAAAGCCGCAGTCTCTCAAGTGGGTGGTTTGCCCACTGCTTGGTCCTGGGGAGTGCAAGGCCACAGTCTCTCAAGTGGGTGGTTTGTCCACTGCTTGGTCCTGGGGAGTGCAAAGCCACAATCTCACTAGTAGGTGGCTTGCCCACTGCTTGGTCCTGGGCAATTCAAAGCCACAGTCTCTCTAGTGGATGGCTTCTCCACTGGTTCTGGAGGGGGCATTGTGCCCAGTGTGCTTCATCCTGGGAAGGATGTGGTAAGTGGATGACTTCTTCCACTGGTTCTCGAGGGGGCATTGTGCCCTGTGATGCAGATCTTGGGGAGTGCAAGGCCATAGTCTCTCACCTGGGTGTCAGACCCACTGGATTTGGTGGGGCCAGGACACACAACAGCCCATGGAGGCAGGACTACACACTGTTTGCCGGCGGTGACGGCTGCTCAGTGTTGGCAGTGGCAGGGCTGATGATGATGCTGGCAGTGGTAAGGGGAGGCTCCAGCCCATCCCCTGCAACCTCGGACGGCTGCCCATTGGGGCTTCTGCTGCTGGCAGTTGCGCTGGTGGCGGTGCTGGCAGTGGTGGGGGGAGCTCCAGCCCATCCCCTGCAGCCTCGGATGGCTGCCCACTGGGGCTGCTGCTGGCAGTGGTGCTGGTGGCAGTGCTGGCAGTGGTGGGGGGAGGCTCCAGCTCATCCCCTGCAGCCTCGGACGGCTGCTCACTGGGGATGCTCCTGCTGGCAGTGCTGCAGGTGGCAGTGCTGGTGGTGGTGCTGGCTGTGGTGGGGGAGGCTCCAGCCCATCCCCTGCAGCCCCAGCTGGCTGCCCACTAGGACTGCTGCTGCTGGGAGTGGTGCTGGTGGTGGTGCCGGTGGCAGTGCTGGTGGCGGTACTGGCAGTGGTGGGGGGAGTCTCCAGCCCATCCCCTGCAGTCTTGGATGGCTGAGCCACAATGGTTGGTGGTGGGGGCTCCGAATGAGTCCCAGCACCAGGCCTCCTGTCCTTCCTGCCTGCTGGTGCAGGCCACTTGCTCTTCCTGTCAGCAGCCGGGGATTGCTCCTTGCCTAGTCGCAGCAGGTGCTGCCTTCTTGCCCTTCCTAGTCACAGCTGGTGGTGCCTCCTTGCCCTTCCTTGATGCACCTGTTGCAGGCACCCTGTCAAAGTTACTGCCTGGTGCCCGAGATCCTCTACTACCTGCAGTAGCTGTCGCCACTACTGTGCCCCTGGACTGGGTGGCTGAGGTGCTTGCCTGGGCTTTCTTCACCCTGGCCTGACGTGAAGGACGAGGGGAAGGAGGGATAGGGAAGAGGTCAATGGTGGAAAGGAAAGCTTCTTAGGGACATTGGGGCGGGAAGAGGGTGAAGGTTTGGGAATGGAGGAAGAGGAAGTAGTTGTAGGATGTGTCTGTTTGCTGAGTTTGAGTGCAGGTGCATGGGCTGGATGCTGTTGTGAGGTGGATGGCTGTTGGGTGTCTGAGTGCTTGTGTCCCTTGGGAGGAGGGGGCACAGACACAGTGGGAGAGGACACAGGGGACGTGTGCATGGAAGTAGGGGTGGTGACTGCCAATGAGGGGCGTGTAGTGATAGGCATGATGGTGGTAGTGGATGAGGATGTAGTGCATGCAGGTGTGAGTGTGGACACTACTGGGAGGGAGGTGGACGGGGAGGGGGACACAGTGGAGGCAGTGGATGTTGGTATGTCTTCATCTGGATGGTGTTTGTCTGAGTGCCTGTGGGATGATGTGTGGTGCTTGTGTTTCCCTGCACCACTCCTGTGTGTTGTCCTGGGTGCATGCTCGCCTGCCTGTGTGTTTGGGATAGATTGGGGTTGAGAGGAATGGGATTGGGCAGGGGAGGTTGGAGCGGGAGGCTAGAAACAGCGACAATGGCTTCCATCAGGGAGAAGGCCAGAGCCTGTATTGATCTCTGTTGGGCTTCCATGCCAGAGTGAATGCTCTCCAGGAATGCATTTGTTTGTTGCAAATGGGCTGCCAGCCCCTGGATGGCATTCACAATGGTTCACTACCAAACAGAGATGGTTCGCAGGAGGTCAATAGCCTCCTCACCAGGGCAGGAGGGCTAATTGGGGCAGGGCCTGAGGTGCCTGGGACAAAGGAGATGACTACCCTCCTGGGTGAACGGGCATGGGAAACACACTGAGGGGTTGCTAGGAGGACGGTGCTGGTACAGGGTGGCGGCTGTACCTGTAGTTGGGGTGGGCACAGAGGTGTCTGCCACCACCAGGGAGCTTCCATCGGAGGAGGTGTCACTGTCAGAACTGCCCCCTCCAGTTTCCGTTGTGGTGCTCCCCTCGCCCTCCGTCCCACTGGTGCCCTCACCGTCGGTGGATTCGGTCTACTGGGTCCTGTGGGATGCAGCTCTGTCCGTCGCCAGTGCCTCTGCTCCTTCGCTAGATGATACTAATGCACATAAGGACAGGGTGACAAAACAAAAAGGGGGGACAGGACAAAGAATACCCTTGGTCAATGACGGGAACAACACCACCATTGGTGTACACAACAGACTCACGCTCAGGGAACAGACCTACGCACTAGGCAATGCACTACCAGTCACAATGCTAGTCACCAGCCCATGGACAGGGATACCTAACGCCAATTGCAGCATGCCTGAGACCCACAGACCCCTGCCCAGTAGTGGAGGCCTACTAGCTTGTTTGGAGGAGGTTGACATCAGACCCTGCCCAACATGGGCCCTACCCTGCACTGGCCGGCCTGGCCTAGGGGCACCCACAGGCCCACATCCCCCACCCGGATACCACCCCACCATGAGCAAGTAGTATATTGGGGCACTGTACTCAGCCTTTTGTGGCTGCTGTGGTGCCCCCAAGTGCCCATACAGCTCTGGATCGGCCACCGCCAGTATGTAGGCCATCGGGGGGGGGCAGGGTTCGACAGGCAGCACTTCCTCGTTGGGAGGCCATTCCCAGCCGGGCCTCCACCATCTTCCATGCCCAGCGTCTCAGGTCCTCCCATCGTTTGCAACAGTGGGTGCTCCACCTGCTGTAGAACCCCAGGGTCCGCAGGTCCTTGGCGATGGCACACCATATACCCTTTTTTTGATGGGCGCTGACCTGCAGAGAAATACACATGGGAAAAGGTAACAGTCAGACTGTCCTGCCTGTTACACTCATGGCCCACCATAGCCCTCACATCCCCTTATGCACAGATGTTGCCTACCATACATGCAGCACGCTGCCCATGGCCCTTACCCCAACACCCTCCCACACGAGGCCCTCACACACAGCACTCCATGCAATCATGCATTCCATGCATCGTGCTCACAGTGTACTCACCTGTTGGTCTGGAGGCCCATACAGCATTCGGTACTGGGGTAGGACCCCATCCACCAGTCTCTCCAACTCCGCGACAGTGAAGGCAGGGGCCCTTTCCCCAGTGACAAGAGCCATGGTCAGTTCCAGACACAGGTCACAGCAGCACTTGCAATGTAGGTCCTCTCCTGTTGAAGGTCATGTAGCAAGTGGGAGAACAGATAGAAAATGGCGGGCACATCCAAGGTGGTGCATACCATCACCGCCGACGTACATCACCATTGGCCACTGTAACCCATAGGGCCCAATGGGATCCAATGAGGATTTGCACAGAGGTTTTCGACCGCCTCCCTCAACGGCGCACAACGTCAGCAGAATTACCTTATTTCCACCTGTCCCTCCATACAGGATAGGTGGATGCCATTTGAGGGGAGGGGGCAGGCCATGGCACCTAACTGGGTCACAGTACACATAGGCACCATGTGGGCCCATAAAACAATATTGTGTTGCAGTCACAACATGCAATGCAGTGTAGTGTTTGGAATATGGAATAGTGACCAGCTACTCACAGTTTACCCCCTATATTGCAACCGCTGCGGATGACTAGGAGATGGAGACATCCCCCCGTTTACAGGCCCCTGGTGGACATGTGCCTAATTGGAACCTGACCTGATATCTGCTATCCGTCAGCCCACTGGGATCCTCCCTCTTGTGCAAGTCCTATCTCTGCTCCATTTTCTGGGAAGTGGCTCCTTTCAAGTGAAAGTGGGCTTGGCAGCAGGAACGTCTCAGCCAATGTTCTCAATAGTGCTGACCAGTGTATTAGCTTCCCTGATTAAACACATGTGCAGCTACATCGTTTTCCCCCAGGTGTAGGATTTGGCCACAGTGTAAGCGGATTTCTATGCAATGGGACATATCCCCATCATTATTGGGGCTATTGATGGTACACATATAGTATTTGTTCCCCCCCCCCCCAGAGAAATGATCAGGTGTTCAGAAATCGAAAGAGCTTTCACTCCATGAATGTGCAGATAGTGTGACAGGTGGACCAGTACATCTCCCATGTCAATGCAAAATATCCTGGGTCTGTGCATGATGCCTTTATCCTGAGGAATAGCAGCATCCCATATGTGATGGCTCAACTCCAGAGGCACCGGGTGTGGCCAATAGGTGAGCCCTGGTTCCCACCAAGGGGTTGTTGGTGTATGGGTATGGGTATGGTGTGGGCCCTAAGGGTTAGTGTGTGTAACAGTTGGCCCTTGATATTTTCAGATGACTCTGGTTCCCCCAACCTCTCATGGCTACTGACCCCTGTGAGGAATCCCAGGACAAAGGCAGAGGAACGTTACAATGAGGCACATGGGTGAACAAGAATAATAATAGAAAGGATATTCAGCCTCCTGAAGGCCAGGTTTCATTGTCTCTATTTAACAGGTGGATCCCTGTACTGCTCACCCAAGAAGGTCTGCCAGATCATCGTGGCATGCTGTATGTTGCACAACCTTGCCTTATGTCACCAGGTGCCTTTTCTGCAGGAGGTTGAGGCTGGAGATGGGCATGTGGCAGCAGTGGACCCTGTGGACAGTGAAATATGAGGAGGCAGAGAATGAGGATGAGGACAACAGAAGTGTAATAATTTGACAGTACTTCCAATTACACAGAGGTAAGACACTGTAATTACACTTTACATTGACAGTTTTGTATGTGACATTGTCACTGGCAGGCTGATTTTCCCACTTCTATGGCCACTTACTGTACCCTTTGGCATCTCTATTTTCAGATATTTGTGCCCCACTATCACTCCTGGTGTGTTGACTGCAGCCAACTACAGGTCATTTCTATGTATACATTACTATACAGTTGTAGTGCAGTGTTTAAAGCTTGTTAATCAAATACATGGTTAAATGATTTGACAGACTCCATACTTGTATTTATTCAAATGGTGTTTATTTGAGTGCTAATGATTAGAGGGGATGTGAAATGGGCTGGGGTGATGGAGGAAAGTCCAGGATACAGTCCAGTCTATTTGTATCACAGGTGCATTGTCCAAAGGGGCATCGAAGGGGAGCAATGGCAGTTCAAGATGGACAGGGTGACAGAGTGGGACACAAGGTTGACATTCAGGAAAGTCTTATTTCCTGTAGGGGGTCTTGGCAATGTTTTTTGGCTTCTGTCTGGATCGCAGGGACCGTTTGCAAGGTGGTTCTTCTTCTGCAGGGGGTGGGGTGCTGGTGACCTGTTGTTCCTATGGCAAGGCCTCCTGTCCACTAGCGGCAGCAGATCTGGAAGTCTGTTCATCGGTTTGGCTAGTGTCTGGAGCCTGGTGGTGTGCCACTGCCTCCCTCATGGTGTTGGCCATGTCTGCCAGCACCCATGCAATGGAGACCAGGGTGGTTTTAATGGACTTCAAGTCCGTGATCCCCAGCTGCTGGGTCTCCTGCAACTTGTCCAGTATCTGGCCCATCATCTCCTGGCAATGGTGGTATGCTCCCAGGATGGGAGCCTTGGGACTGCCCTCACCCTGTCGCACAGCAGTCCTCCCAGCTTCCCTGTTGTCCTGTGCCTCTACCCCTTGAACCGTGTGCCCACTGCCACTGCCCCCAGTTCCCTGATCATCCTGTGTTTGTGAGGTGGCCTGGGGTCCCTGTAGTGGTGGACACACTGCTGATTGACGTGTCCTGGGGAAGGTGAGGCTGCTGGGTGGGTACTGTGCTGGTGTTTCCTAAGGGGGGAGGCTCTGTGGTGGTATGGAACAGTGCCTGGGTTACCGACTGTCCGGAGATCCCTGATGGACCAGGTTGGTCCAGACGTCCAGAGCTGCTGTCATCACTGTGGGCCTCTTCAGGATGTAGACTGGAAGTTGCAGACACCTCCTGTCCTGTGACGTTAGGCGGGGGACCTGTGGGGATGTAAATGCAGTGTTCTTGTTTCTCTGTGTGTCATCTTGTGCATGGGTGTGTTGCCCTGTATGGTTGTTATTGCCCTAGCAGCTTTGCCTTGTGTGAGCAGTGATTTTGTGGGCTAGGTGATTCTCTCTAATGTGCATGCTTTAGTGATGGGTGTCCATGCAGGTCTCTGAGGGGTGTCCATGCATTGGTGTTGCATGCAGGGCTTGGTATTGGGATGGGTGAGTTATGATGGTGGGGTATGTGGGAGGTGGTGAAGTGATGTGAGTGAGGGTAAGGGTGGGGGTTGTGATGGGAGGTGGGGGGTGAAAGTAGTAAAGAGTTTACTTACCAGAGTCCAGTCCTCCTGCTACACCTGCGAGGCCCTCAGGATGCATGATTGCCAAGACTTGCTCCTCCCATGTTGTTAGTTGTGGGGGAGGAAGTGGGGGTCCACCGCCACTCCCCTGTACAGCTACTTGGTGTATTGCTGCTGTGGAACGTACCTTCCCCCGTAGGTCGCTCCACCTCTTCCTGATGTCATCCCTTGTTCTGGGGTGCTGTCCCACGGCATTGACCCTGTCCTCGATTCTCCGCCATAGCTCTATCTTTCTAGCAATGGACCTCTGCTGCACCTGTGATCCGAATAGCTGTGGCTCTACCCGGATGATTTCCTCCACCATGACCCTAAGCTCCTCCTCAGAGAACCTGGGGTGTTGTGGTACCATAGGTGTATTTTGAGTGGTGTGGGTGAGGGTGTGTGGGGTGCTGTGTTGGGTTGTGTTACGTAGGGTGCGTGGATGGTGTTTAGGTGATGGTGGTGTGTGTCTGTGGTCTTGTCTGTGGTCTTGCTATCTCTCTTGTGGCACATGTTTGTATTGGTAAAGGGTTGTGGGTAATGTGGGTGTGTGTTTTATAGTGGTGTAGGTGTGTGTAGTTTGAATTGTCCAATGTGGTGGGGTTTTGTTAGGTTGTGTTTATTTTGACCACAGCTGTATGTAGTGCCAATGGTTTACCGCCATTGAATGTCCGCTGCAGTGATTCGTGGGTCATAATGCTGTGGGCGTAGTTCTGTTGGCGTAACGGTGTGGGTTTTGCTACCGCCAGTTTATCACTGACCTTTGGTCTGGCGGACTTGTGTGTGTGTGGCGATATAGTGACAGATTGCTATGTGTGGGTCATAACATAGGTGGCAGTAATCCGCTGTGGCGGCGGTATGTTGGCGGCAGTCAGCATGGCGGTAAGCGGTACTTACTGCCAATGTCATAATGAGGACCTATGTGCCTCATTTACTTAAAAGTGGCACAGAGAGGCGCTACACCAAAACTTGCAGCACTGCGCCACTTCAGAAATGGAGGGATGTGCTGCATTTAAACCACTACGGCGAACCCCTATGTTTTCCCTAACACTGGCACTAAAATTAGCTGCATAGCGCTGATGCCGTCCTGCACATAAACAATAATTAAAACAATAATCAATAGTGTTTTGATCTTCCTATGTGTGCTGCATTCTGCAGCACACATAAGAAAAGAAAAACGAGGAGAAATAAAAGTATTTTTCCTCATAACGCCATGCTTTGCCGCTTCCTCAGGTTTACGAATACCCAAAAATCTGGGGCAGGGTTAAAATGAAATTAGTTTTTCAGTAGAACACACATAGTAGCACCCATTGCATGCCCCTCTGCTGCAGAAAACAAGCCACAGCTTGACCAAATAGACTGAATAAACTTCAGGCATGCCGAGGCAGCGGTGTGAACATTCTGTATAGCACTTAAAAAACAAGCTTCCTAACTTCCACTACGACCATAAGACCACCACTGCTGAGCCTTTTATTTATCAGAAGATTGCTGACCAAGTCATCTGCCGTGTCCTGCCAGGTGCAGACTAACAATTCACTATTAAGCATCCAATATTCTGGATGTGCAATGTAAAAGAAAGACAATGCACACAACATGTAAATCACGGCAAGACGCTGTACCTCTCTGTGAGACTTCCCATTGGCTTTTATCTAGCTATTGCAAGCTGCTATTTCTGTTCATGATCTGCTTTTGTTGTGCCACAAAAGAGCTAAATTATATTTATTGTATTTGTTTTACTTTGCAGTTTTCTAGAGAGAAGATGGCCAATGTGCGTCAGAATACTGTGCCATAATAATGCAGAATACAACACAAAGACAGAACAATTGAATAAAACACAAATCACAAAGAAAACACATGAAAAAGAGATGATTAAAGTGTTTATGTATCTAAATAGTAACAGATTTACATAAGACTTGCAACCTCAATCTGAGAGCCATGCTTTGTGTAAACTTGGAAGACTGCACCAGCTGTGCACTCACGGCCTCATTACGAGTATGGCAATCTTACAACCACCACACTTTCAGTTGTGGTGTGGAGTGACGCCTATGCAGCGGTCCAACTGCCCTGGTGGTCTGACTGCCAGCTCTTCCAGGATCTTGGAACCCGATGGTCTGGCAGTGGCAAAGATCCTAATCTGCCAGGGCGTTGCTGCATGCAGAGCTGCCCTGCGGATCACAACCTTGTTCCTAGCCAGCCTTTTCATGACAATAACACTGCCATGAAAAGGCTGCCGGAGAACAGGGGGCCACAGGGGGGCCCCTGCACTGCCCATGCACTTAGCATGGGCAGTGCAAAGGCCCCACTGCCCAGCACCATCGCCCAGCACCATCGCAATGTTCACCGTCTCCTTTTCAGACAGTGAACATTGCAAGGGTGCTGGTGCACCCTACTGGCTACAGTATTGCCGCCGGCTCGATTACAAGCCAAAGACAATGCTGTATCTTGTTTCCCACTAGACTGGCGACGGAAAGCTAGGTTTATGCCAGCCAGCCTAGCGGGAAACTCTTAGTGGGTCCGGCGGAGAGATAGTCAGTGTGGCAGCAACCACCCCAATTGGAAGTTCACCGGATGGTGAAAACCGTCCACCGAACTCCTAATCAGGCCCTCAGAGTACAACCCTTGTTATTCGAAAAACCATGGTGAACTGCGTTGAGCTTCAGCTCCTCCTGCTGAATAACCCTGGTGACTCAAGACAAATGTGCCCTTTGCCACCCAGATCTAGGGACATCTCTTAGTGGTTACTGTAATTCTTTATAAACTGGTGCTTTTCTGGAATGCTCATCCTCCTTGCACTCAAGTCCTGACATAAACAACCATGACTTTTAAGGTAAGCCTGTGCTATTCCACATGGCCAAAGAATCCACAGGTGATTTTATTGTTAAAGCTAGCTAGGTGATCACACCTATGGCTAGAGTGACTAAACACAATTTTGCACATTTTTCTGCATTGGCGTCACTTTAAGGTTTACTTCAAGACAGAAAATTCCACTATTTATTTGTATTATATTTTGTCCTCCTTTTTATGCAGGTTATTCCGTTAAAGGGTGTGGGGGACTTCTCCACATTGCCATAATTGAATTGGCTTTTGTAATGATTTCATGTACATTTGCTTACAGACGTCACTGATTGCTGCTGACCATAGGAATCATAGCCTCTGGCAGTATAAATAGGGAAGTTGGCCCTGATGAAAGCCCTAGATGTTTGTGGCTCTTGTTAGGGGGGTTGAACATTTTTGACCTACATTTAGGGTAGAATGACTTCCTTACTCTTTTTTAATCTTACCAGATAGAAAGAAAATAAAGTTCTGGATTCTAGTTGTTAGGCCATTTAAATTTTTCCCTCTGCTTTTGTCCCTGGCATCCCTTTGTTATATCCAGGTACACATGACAGTGGTAGTGTTGACAAACACACTACCTGCACCTTCATTTTTGCGGAGAAACCCACTCATATCAAGATTTTTTACAAGAATGAGAAGCGTACTTGATGATTTAGCATGACACCAATAGGTGGGTCAGGGTTCAAAGTCTTATTAACAAACAAACCAATATTTTGTTTTTTTAACTGGCGGAGGAAGACAAATCCATATTCACTAAAGGAAGAAGATGTTATGGTTTCCTATGTGACTGTAGTTACTTTAGTAGTGCAGTTTGTGAATAGCAATGAGCTTACTCATTTGTGGGTGAGTCCATGTCCCTTCTTGAACCCCTTCCTTCCACTCCCTTAACCCCTCCTTACTTCTCCCCAAATCTCTCACATTTAGTAAAACGTATGTCCCATTTTTCAGCCACTGCCCTGGTCTCGTCCATATTTAGCGCCATATTTATGGCCAAGTCATGCAGCGCAGCACAGCAGATCACCTTGTTGTGCTGTGCAACAGGGTAAGGGCAGGAATTTGCCACATTTAAAAGAATACAAATTTCGGGCAGTGAAATGCGCGACGGGTGCTGCTGCACCCGCTGCACATCAACATTGCCGCCGGCTCTATTATGAGCCGGCTTCAATGTTGATGTGACTTTTCCGCTGGGCCAACGGATGGAAACGCTGTTTCTGTCTGCTGGCCCAGCGGAAATGTCAAAATAGGGTGCCACGCATACCGCCAGCACTGGCGGTATTGTGTCGCCTGCGGCTTCGGCTGTCTTTTTTCAAGACCCCCGAAGTCTTAATAAGGGCCATAATCTTGTAGTCTTTGTTGTACTATTGTAATACTATTAATGTACTACAGAATGCAGTTCATGAATAGGGCATACTACAGTTTCTTGTTTGTAGAAGTAACTACGGGTGTGCAAAATTCATGTAATATGCTTTCAATAATGCAAAAAGTATGCAAAATTGCACATAACTAGGCAAAATGTAAATTCATGATTTTGTGTTATATGTTAGTGTGAAATACATTGTTATGTCAGTATTTTAGGCAAGGACACATTTAAACAAAAGCACAGCAAACCACAGCCACTCACAATGTGTTTTTCTTAGTCATCACAGTAAATGTTTACCCCAAATTGCATAATTTGTGGTAATTGTTTCTGCTAATGGTGCTTAATTACACAAAGTGGTATAATGGTGAAATGTAATGAATTTTACATAAAAAACGTTATATGAAACTCCCAAAATTACATGACATACAACAATATCATCTGATTTTGCCCATACTTAGTAGCAACGTAGACTAGTACATTTGCCTCCAACCCCTTTGTTGGAGTGAAGACTTGTAGAGCTACACTTTTGAGAATCTTTAGACTTAACTTTTTTTTACTCAAAAGCATAAGAGTAAATTACACATGTAAATTACTCTAATGGGTAAATTAGCTTTATGACTAATACAAACAAACTTTTTGACCTCTTTAGTGAAAATAAATATTTTCAATCATTTTAAACACAGGGGAAATATATCTCCTGTGTTATTTGATTATCAGCATAGTAAATAATATTACATGTGAATGGGGTACATTGATGTAGGTGCCTATTGAAGGGATCTAACAGATTCATTTATTTAACTCATACAAACTTTCTTAGACCTGAGTTTGGTGCCATTATAATAGAACAGCCATCATTTATTATGAGAGGCTTTTATCACACCAGGTATGTTATTCTACTAACAATATTTGAGCAACTAAATTTTTACAAACAAAAGGTGTGATGTGACTTACATTCGTGCTTTAATCCGGACCTACAATTAATATAATTTTGGTGGCCCATCCAAAACCAATGCTTTTGCCAGGATGTGTTTACTGAACTGATAGGCTTAACTAAACCCACCCAAATTGGGTAGGCTGGATATACACACATTATGAGGTTTGTATTCTTCTCTACAGGATGGTGGCTTTTGAAGGATATTGGAGTAGACTGTTGTTAGAAATGGGGTCTTTGGTTGGCAGTTCAAGGAAGGACCCTCACTCTAGTTAGGCTAAAGGAGAATCACCCTCAGCTAACCCCTGCTCACCCCTTTTGGTAGCTTGGCACGAGCAGGCAGGCTTAACTTCAGAGTGCTAGGTGTATAGTATTTGTACCAATACACACAGTAACTTAATGAAAACACTGAAAAATTACACAACACAGGTTTAGAAAAATAGAAAATTATTTATCTGAACAAAACAAGACCAAAATAACAAAAATCCACAATACACAAGTCAAGTTATCACAAAAAATGCAAAAAGAGTCTTCATGTAATTTTAAACACAACGCTAATGCTGTAATCCTGAAAATGTACCGTGGGTGCATCAAAAATAACCCCGCACTGGCGAGTGTGCATAAAAAAGGGCTTGCGATGCATCGATTTCAATCACGAGCGAGACCGTGCGTCATTTCCCCTTTAGTTGGGTCGGCGTGCGTCTTTTCTTCTCTCTGCAGGAGAGTGATGCGTCGATCTGGTCAGCACTCTTGGGTTCGGGCAGGCCTTGCATTGTTTGTACATGCCCAGCGGTGTTTGCGTCAGAAATTCAGCCGCACGATGGTCCAAAAACCACTCAGCGCGGGTTGCAATCTCACCAGCCTCCATCAGCGATGCTGCGTGTTGTTTCTCCAGCCGCGGGTGTTGATCTTCCGGTCGCATTGCAGGAGAGCGTTGTTTTTCAGCTGCGAAGAAGGAGGTGTGTCGATTTTTCAGCCGCAGATCGGAGTTAACTCGATCTTTTACCTGCACGGCGGTCTGTGCGCGGATTTCTCACTCTTGGGCTGCCAGCTTCTCTTTTCAGGGTCCCAGGAACTGGATGGGTATCACTTAGCAGAGTAGGAGTCTCTCCAGAGGCTCCAGGAGCTGGCACAGAGAAGTCTTTGCTGTCCTTGAGACTTCAAACAACAGGAGGCAAGCTCTAAATCAAGGTCTTGGAGAGTTCTTCACAAGAAGTAAGGCAACACAAAGTCCAGTCTTTGTCCTCTAGCACAGGCAGAAGCAGCAACTGCAGGATGGCTCCACAAAGCACAGTCTCAGCCAGGGCAACTCTTCTCCCTCAGCTCTGCAGCTCTTCTGCAGGCAGAGGTTCCTCTTGGTTTCCAGAATTGTTCTCAAATCTGTGGTTTTGGATGCTCTTCTTATACCCATTTTGCCTTTTGAAGTAGGCCTACTTCAAATCAAAGCCTCTCTTGTTTGTGAAATACTGCCTTGCCCAGGCCAGGCCCCAGATACACACCAGGGGGTTGGAGACTTCATTGTGTGAGGGCAGGTACAACCCTTTCAGGTGTAAGTGACCACTCCTCCCCTCCCTCCTAGCACAGATGGCTCATCAGGAAATGCAGTCTACACCACAGCTCCCTTTGTGTCACTATCTAGTGAGAGTTGCAACCAACCCAACTGTAAAACTGACCCAGACAGGGAATCCACAAACAGGCAGAGTCACAGAAATGGTTTAAGCAAGAAAATGCCCACTTTCTAAAAGTTGCATTTTCAAACACACAATCTTAAAATCAACTTTACTAAAAGATTTATTTAGAAATTGTGAGCTCAGGGACCCCAAACTCCATGTCTATCCGCTCCCACAAGGAATCTACACTTTAATCATATTTAAAGGTAGCCCCCATGTAAACCTATGAGAGGGACAGGCCTTGCAACAGTGAAAAACTAATTTAGCAATATTTCACTGTCAGGACATATAAAATACATTCCTATATGTCGTACCTTAACCATACACTGCACCCTGCCCTTGGAGCTACCTAGGGCCACCTTAAGGGTGCCTTACATATAATAAAAGGGATGGTTTAGGCCTGGCAAGTGGGTACACTTCCTAAGGCAAATTTACAGTTAAAAACTGCACACACAGACACTGCAGTGGCAGGTCTGAGACATGATTACAGAGTTACATAGGTGAGTGGCACAGCCAGTGCTTCAGGCCCACTAGTAGCATTTGGTTTACAGGCCCTGGGCAACTCTAGTACACTTTACTAGGGGCTTACCAGTAAATCAAATTTGCAAATCATGGATAAACCAATTACATGCACATTTTGTGTAGGAGCACTTGCACTTTAGCACTGGTTAGCAGTGGTAAAGTGCCCACAGTAACAAAAAAAAGCAAAAACAGAGTCCAGCATACATCAACAACCTGGGAAACAGAGGCACAATGTGAAGGGAGACCACACCAAGGATGAAAAGTCTAACAACTGTTATGATGATTTAGAGTTGGTTGAAGAATTACAAGTTCCATAGGCTATTATGGAATAGTAATACAGCAGGTGAGATATCTATCACATTTATGACAGAATAACCCCCTCCCCAAACTTTAAATCAGGCCCACTGTTGTCTACCCCTAGTTGTAAGTAACAATTATATTGAATTAAATTCATTATTAAAAAATGCTATCTTCCTCAGGTTGAATTACCTCTTCCAGAGTCTATAACCATGCCATCAGTTAGTGTTTGTGGATTTAGTACCTTAACTGCTGAAATACAAAATGCTCCACTATATTATGTTTCCCTGATACAAAACCAAGGACTTTAATTTTCCACATACAGTCTGTGACATACATTGTAAACAAGAAAGGAAAATGAAACCCAGATTGCAATCCATTTTAGGGACATGATACACAATTGTGAAGGACAGAATAGAGTTACATTTATTAATAACTGATACAAATGTGCTATGAAGACCAATTCATGAGTGTAGTGTTTTCAAAACTAAAGGGCTTTGGTTAGGGTTTCGTCATTTTGTGAGGCTACTGTACTCAAGTGATGGGTAAACAAATCGATATAATGAGGCTAGAAGCCCCTCTGGTTCAAGTGCCATTGGAATTTAAAGACTGCGATTGATAAATTTCTGAAGATTTTAACACCTCAAGGACAGGGAATACACCTTTTATTCATCCATCCACCTGGCCTGGGTCATGACCTACACCAAGGCCTTAATGACAGGATTAGCAAAAGCAGAGTTAGGTTGTATAATAATTTCAGATCATACCCCAGTCGTGGTTGAACTATATGGTATTGCCACATCCTCTAGATAAAAGAGATGGTGGTCTTCAGAAGATACCTACTGTAGGATACAGCTAACACTGCAGAGGTCAGAAGGGAAACTCAAGACTACTTGGACTTTACACACACTCTGGAGATTCCAATGAATCGTCTACGGGGCTCTCCAAGCAGTAATTATGGGTAAATTAATGGTGGTAGCAGCAGCAAATAAGAGAAATGGAGGTTTATCTTATCAGATGAGCCCATTAACTCAAAGAAACCGTAGTGTCAAAGAAACACCCACACATTGGATAGGCTTTGCAACCAATAATGAAGATAAGGGGCCAACTCAAGGAGCTTCCAGTTAACAAATATTTGTCCTTACGCTAAGATGTAAATTCTACAGAAAAGATAATAATGCACACACTGCTGGTGAAATTAAGGTACTCAGAGGGAACAGGTAAATAAGTAAAATCGTAACTCAAGGAGGGAGCTGCCAGCCTGCTCAGAAATGGTTTCCATACTCCAAATATTTCAAACATCTGTCCGCATTCCAATGGAATCCATACACAACAACATGTCATGTGTATAGATAACCCCAGATACAACACATCTCCCTCCCTACAGTGAATAACAACAACAAAATGCAATAGAATAAGATGCAGAGAAAATAAAACTAAGCAAAAAATGAAGAAAATAAGATCTAATTCATAACTGGAGAAATACATTTTTGAGTATATATGGAGTGGAGCACATTAGACCTCCAGTTTATGACCCCCAGAGCAATAGGATGGTTGAGAGGTGGAATAGGCATTCGAAGGAGAGGTTACAGTTGGCTTAGGGTCTGGGAAGCCAGTGGAGGATTGCTGTGAAGAAGTTTGTGTGGGTATATCGCACAACACCCAACAGTGCCACGGTGAAGGTGCATTTTGATATTACGTGGGACAGGAAAGTGAGAGGTCTAATTTCCAAAGGAGTGAAAAACAAAACAGTGCCGTAAATATTGTTGGACCAAAAAACAAGTTTGGAGTAGGATAATGGGTGCATGTGCAAAGAGGTGAAGGGAGGACAAAAGTTTGGCAATGTTTTTGGAACCTTTACAAGTGAAAAAGATGTATACTGTGCTAGTAAGTGATGGCAATGTGTGGAACTATAAGAAGGTGGAAAAGGTTGCTGAGTATCTGTTGGTTTTTTAAACTTTATTTATGATTAGGCAGCAGACGAGTTATCACATCAGCATTCATAGTATTCAAAATAAATACCAATTTATAACAACCAAATGGCATAGCTTGGCAACCCCAACATTATTTCTCCCATCCTTCCCATCAGCTTTAATCCCGGAAATATTATCCTGCTAGTATTCAGTGACTAAAAACATATCACAGTGTATGTGTATAACATTCGCTTAGAGATCGTACCAAATCACCGCTAACTTGGGATTGCTGTTGATTAACCTGAACACATATACTACTACATCTTGAATCCCGCAATCCTTTCATTTTGTCCAGATCTTTTAACAGCCACGTCCACTTTGCATATAATTTTTCAGGTCCCATAACCCTCCCCATCTTCTGATGCCATTGAGACATAGTAGGTACCTCGCTTGATTTCCAATTAAAGACTTTGCTACTAAGATGGCTATGAAGCAGCATCGAACCAGCAACGTTGGGAGCTTATCTGCCATGAATAAAATACCAAACAGAGCTCCTGGTGAATCCGGGTCAATCACTTGACTTGGCCTCTATCTCCTTGAACACACTGACCCAAAATCCATGCAGTTCTGGGCGTAGGAAAATCATATGGACCCATTTCCAGAGTCAGATCTGTATCTAAAACAACTCCCATTAGTATCTTCAAACATGTGCTTGAATTTCGCCGACATATAATATAGCATCCGTTTACTAAAAAAAGATAATACGTTTAAAGTTTGCAGCTCGGATCACTTTCCCTGTGATCTGATTACAGAACTTCCATTGTGTTTGCGTTACCATCCTAAAACTGATCGTCGTTATTTTATTCAGGTAATCTGAGACATTATTATCTCCCAAACTTATAGTCAAAACTCTGTCCTAATTTCTTATATCTACTAGGTGAGCTGTTTCCGAGACCTCCATCAGACAACCCATCAAATACGTGTTGAATCTGATTAGAACTAAAATACAAACTTGAGGGTTTTACATTATTCTCTTGGATGAGTTCTTGCCAAGAAACCAAGCGGTTATTCTGGCAGAAGTCCCCCAGCCTTGTGTAGCCAAGTCCTCCCCATGTATTAATCATGGCCTGACTCAAGTGGAGGCCCAAGTTTGAGCTATGCTTGAGCTTTACCTCTGGATGAAAATGGGGCACTTTAAACCAAAGCCAAATATCATTAAATCATGCTACTATAATTCGAGGTGTCTGATACCTAGGCCCGTATTTATACTTTTTGACGCTAAACTGCGCTAACGCAGTTTAGCGTCAAAAAATTTTGCGCCGGCTAACGTCATTCTGAAGCGCCATGCGGGCGCCGTATTTATTGAATGGCGTTAGCCGGCGCAAGCAGACCGGCGCTGCCTGGTGTGCGTGGAAAAAAACCACGTACACCAGGCAGCGCCGGCGTTGGGAAAAGTGGCGCTAGGGCGTCTTAAAAATGGTGCAAGTCAGGTTGACGCAAAAAATCGCCTCCACCCGATTTGCGCCATTTTTAACGACGCCCAGACGCCATTTACATGACTCCTGTCTTAGTAAAGACAGGAGTCATGCCCCCTTGCCCAATGGCCATGCCCAGGGGACTTAAGTCCCCTGGGCATGGTCATTGGGCATAGTGGCATGTAGGGGGGCACAAATAAGGCCCCCCTATGCCACCCAAAAAAAAAAAAAAAAAAAAAATTATACTTACCTGAACTTACCTGAATGTCTCTGGGATGGGTCCCTCCATCCTTGGGTGTCCTCCTGGGGTGGGCAAGGGTGGCAGGGGGGGTCCCTGGGGGCAGGGGAGGGAACCTGTGGGCTCATTTTGAGCCCACAGGCCCCTTAACGCCTACCCTGACCCAGGCGTTAAAAAGTGGCGCAAATGCGGGGTTTTTTGACCCGACCACTCCCGGGCGTGATTTTTGCCCGGGAGTATAAATACGACGCATTTGCGTCGCCGTCATTTTTTTTTACGGGAACGCCTTCCTTGCATCTCATTAACGCAAGGAAGGCGTTCACGCCAAAAAATGACGCTATTTGCCCATACTTTGGCGCTAGACGCGTCTAACGCCAAAGTATAAATATGGCGTTAGTTTTGCGCTGAATTTGCGTCGAAAAAAACGACGCACATTCGGCGCAAACGGAGTATAAATATGCCCCCTAGTTCTTTTTGGGTGTCTGGGAATTCATCTGAATGCAACCGGATCCACCGCAATTGTTCTCAGCATTTCATTTCACTTAAATAAAAGTTGCTTTCATCTGGCATATTTCTCAGAGATGATGTTAACCAATTTATGCCCATATTTCTACTTTTTTAGCATCACATTTGTGCTGCTTTTTGATGCAAAATCAACCCAAACGTACAAAATACAACTGTATTTTGTAAGTTTGCACAGATTTTGCATAAAAAAATTACGCAAATGTGGCGCTAAAGAAGTAGAAATATGGGCCTTAAAATCCCCTGTAGTGATAGTCTGTCCTCTTCCTGAGCCAATTGTAAATTCAGAAGCTTAACTCTTGGACGCTTATTTTGCCAAATAAATGTACAAATATCTTTCTCAACTGTTTCAGAGAAGGAATTTGGAATCGTTATCATGATATTAGTGAAAGCAAATAAGAAAACTGGGAGAAGATTCATTTTTTCAAGGAAATACGTCCTATAATTGTTAACAGAGGCTATCTACCCATTGAAGCAAGGTCTGTGTTTCATCTATTAAAGATTTCTAGTTAAGATGAGACCAGCATAATCTGATGTGACTCCAACCCCTAGATGCCTTATAGGGTGTCTAGCTTGAAATGAAGCTGTGATACTGTGGGAAGAACCTCAGCCGAGCACCCAGACAGCAATGCATCGGACTTAGCCTGATTGATTTTTTATCCCCCTAAAGCCGTAAATTCCACAATTTTATATAGAGCATATTGAAAATTCGGCTTATTAACTGCCAAATAGAGTACAATATAATATGCATAGAGCTTAGGCTTGGGGGCAGTGGCAAAAGGGGGGGCAAATAGTCCTTGCATGTGGCACAAGCCAAAGGCTTGATGAAGAGCACAAATAAAATTGGGGACATTGGGCATCCCTGTCAAGTTCCGCGCTTGACCATTAATTCCCCTTCCAAAAAGTTATTTATAAATAGTGAGATCTTAACCCTGTGGTATAATTTGCATATCAAACTAACCAATTTATCGGGGAACACAAACGTAAGCAGTATAGCAAAAAGAACTTCCCATCTGACCAAATCAAAGCCTTCTCTGGGTCAAGCATTATAGCAGCGGCTTTCAACTGCTATTGGGAGAAAAATATAAATCACTAGGACAAAAAAATTGGTATTTGCGGCCATCAATTTTCCGGTGATAACCCATTCTGGTCCCCATGTATAACTGCTGATCCTACAGAGGAAATAGTTTTGGCCAATATTTTTGCCAGACGTTTATAGTCACTATTGAAGACACTTATGGGATGATATGAGTTTGAATCATCTGCCAGTTTATCTTTTTTAGAAAACTAATGACTACTGACTCAGTGACTGAACTCAGCAAGGGCCCCCCCTGTAGAATTTGATTAAAAAGCTGTACCAGAAATGGGGCTAATAGATCTCAGCTGGCAGTCCATCTTTCCCCCTGGTTTTATTAATAGTCAGTTGGACTTCCTCTAAAGCATGGGTACTCACAAACTTTTTCTCGGGCCAAAATTGCAGTATGGTTTGTGGCCGAGGGCCGCACTGAAGTGACAGCGGGGGGCGGGGCTTAGAGGGGGTGGGGCTTAGAGGGGGAACAACCACCCCACCCCCTTATTCAAAACAATGCTAAACAATGCTGTATTTTGAATCCAGGTATAACTACAAACCTACAAAGGGGACATTTTGAAAAACATTTTTATTATCAGGCAATAGTAATCTTAAGAGGCATGGCATGGTAATTCTTGTGAACAGGATATTCAGCACAGGCCCAATGCAGCACAGTTTTCTCTGAGTCTGGAAAATAGGTATGTCAAAGGAAGACATACTACGAACTTATTTTGCACTTCATGTCTCTTATTAGTGTTCTGTAATCTGGTATTATGTCTGAAACGGCAAGCCTTAAGAGCTGATCCAGATGTAAGTCTGTTAGCTTATTTCTGAATTTACTCTTCAAAAGTCCCATTGTGGAAAACGAACTTTCGCAAACATATGTTGACCCGAACATACAAATTATTTTCTGGGCCACTGTAAAAAGAACAGGAAATTTGTCAGAAGGCACAGTGTTCCAGAATTCTTCTGGTGCCTGCCCCAAAAAAGATGCTTCAAGAGCTGAGTTATGCTGCATGTCTATCAGCTCCATTTGTGCTTGCGGTCTTTTCACGCCAATAAGTTAAACAGCATCAAGATTTCGTGCACTCACCATCCAGGGGTTTTCAACCAGCCTGAATAGGGGGGTGAGGGTTCTGAATTGAGAAAATCGCCTTTTGATCTCCCCAGAAATGTCCTCAAGACATGCACCAAGATTTAGCGTTGGCAGCATTTCTTGTGCATTTGGAAACCTCTGAGTCACAGCCAACAGTTTTGGAAAGTGGCTGAAGTCAGCAACATCCAGTTGTTCTTTGAATAGCACAAGCTTACTTTCAAATGAGTAAATACCATTCATCATGGACCACACAAGCTTTTGTTTGCCTTGCAGCATCAAATTAAGAGCATTGAAGTGTGCAAATAGATCTGAAAGAAAATGGAGCATTAAAAGCCATTTCACATCCTTTAGTTCTGGGAATGTTTGACCTCTGCTGTTTGTAAAGTGTTCAATTTCAGGAAGCAAAGCAATGAACCGCTCCAGAACTTTCCCTTTGCTTAGCCATCGCACTTCAGTGTGCCTCAAGAGGTCTGTATATTCAGCTTCAGAATCCTGCAGCATAGCCTTAAAAAGTCTATGGTTAAGGGCTTTGGCACGAATAAAATTAACCATTTTCACTGCAAGTTTTAGGACGTTATTCAGTTCTCCATGCTTTAATTTTGCACACGGAACTTCCTGATGAATAATGCAGTGGTAGTCTATTACAGGCTGTCCAGTGAGCTTCTTTTTAAGCAAAGATACAAAGCCTCTGTCATGGCCTACCATAGCAGGCGCGCCATCTGTTGTGATGCTAACAAGACTGTCGAGTGGTATGTGATGTGTTTCGAAGTAGTTGCAGATACTGTCCAGAATATCTTCTCCTCTTGTTTGCCCGTGCAGTGGTAGAAGGCACAGGAGCTCTTCTTTGGGATGAAGTGATTGGTCCAAATACCTCACCCAAACTAATAACTGGGCCACATCGCCTATATCTCTGGACTCATCCATGGCAATGCTGAAGAACGGTGACTCTCTGACAGCTTTGATCACCTGCTCCTGGATATTTTGACCCATTGCCTCTATTCTGCGTGCACAAGTGGAATCCAATAGCTGTAAGGCACCAATTTCTTTTAAAATGCTGGATTTGTTGCTATAGTTCTCAAACAAAATTTCAGCTGCTGAAAGGAAACATTTCTTCACCAGCTCTGCCTCTGTGAATGGCTTCTTATGTTTGGCAAGCAGGTAGCATATTTTGAATGATGCTTCTGTAACAGCCTCAGATTCCTTCATTTGGCTATAATGGGATCGTAATATGGTGGACAGGATATCCGTCATGTTTGTGAATGAGTAACCTCCTCTGCCAAACTCTAAATCAGGCCCAGTACATAGTAACGATCATAAGTAACTCATGTAAACAATGCTTGGCACTAGCGGGTAATTAGTTGATGGGCATTGTTGCAAAAGTGGCAGTCAGTACCATCTACTCTACTTTGAGGGACATAACCTCTTCTACAGTTTTTGAATGTTTCTGCCACCACATGTTCTGGTGAGGATATTCTGTATGAAGGTTGCATAGGTCCTAACAGGCACCAAAGACAAGCAGTAAAAATCGTCCCTCAATGGCTCGGTAGCCGCTAGTGTCCCTAGGTTAGATTTGGAAAAGGCAAGGGATGATTTCTGGAAGATTATGCCGCCCACATACTTCCTTTAGACTCTTTATGACATGGGGTGGGCAGGTGTTATTTCCATAGCAAATATCCAACTGCTTCAGAAGGGGCCATTTATCAGAGAGCATGTGAGCAATTAATGACCTCGCAAGGACAGGACCACTTGTGGGGGTGGCTAACAGCACACACCTATGCAGTAGACCATTGTTTTCTGTATTACATCACATGACTCTGCTCATGAACATATGCACAGTGCCGCTCTGGATTGCTTCCCATTATGGCCTCAGGAGCATACTTAAGCTTTCGGAGCAGACATTTTCAAAATAAAGGGCAGGAGGGGGCGAGGGATGCAGTGATCTCAAGGGGGCATCATTTACTATGATCATGGTAACCCAGGACGAGCAGTGCTATGTTTTAGTGATGTCAACCAGCTGATAGTGAGCCACTAGGTAATGTTTTGTCACTCATGTCCTATAGGATTTTAAGTGTGGGGAAAGATACAAATAATGCTCAGAGTCCCTCACAACAGGGAAACTTGTAGAGAGGCCCGGCTACCGATAGCGTGTTGGCAACCATGTATTTGTTTGTATTTTTAAAAGGGTTAACAAAACATTTCAGCATTGTTTGAATAGGTAATTGTGTTCTGAGCGGCTGAATTTATTGAAATATTGTGAAAATCAGTTTGTCTTTTTCGGGGGCCCATGGACTTTTTAACACGCAGGCGGGTTTGAAGTCTATTTTATTAAACAAAAGACTGTTACATCTCACAGTTCGCGCTGACTGAGTTGATGCTGAAAACATCTATCGTCTCGCGGGCCGCCAAGCTAGGTCCGTGGGGCCTCTGGCGGCCCGCGGGCCGTACTTTGAGCACCGTTGCTCTAAAGTTATAGGCGCAATGAAAGCCTCTGTTGGTTCTGAAGTTAACGTAGGGATTCGAATTTTAGACAGCCAGCTATTGATACCTGAGCTAGGACTCATAAATACAGAGTAAATGCCTGCATAATGCTGCACAAACACCTGCGCTATGTCTGGGCTCTGCCCATGAGTTACTTTGGTTAGAAGATCAATGATTTTCTCAATTATATTAGTATTTGCACAGTGTTTCAAGGAACATGCCAGATATCTTCCAATAAGTTCATTTTCCTGATATCTTCACTGATGATAGGAGGAATGATTGACTATTTCTCTGGCCGTCATATATTCTCAAAATTCTGATTTTACCTGATCTAACCTTCCCAGAGTGGTTTTATTCTGGGGCTGGGGTCACGTTTTTGCTGCTTATTCCAGACTGTTGACGAGGTCAGTATATTCCCTGGTCTTCTCTTGTCTTCGAGTAACTGAAAAAGGAACTGCCTCCCCTCTAAAAAAGGCTTTCAATGCTTCCCAAACTGAGCTGTCCAAGGCGCAGTCAATGTTAATCCTCAAAAACTCTTAAGTTTCCTTTCATCTGTGTAACACAGCTGTCATTTGCAAGTAGTTCTTTATTGAAGCACCATCTTGCCTTTGATATAAGTGCGATCTTTAACAGTATTGTTAGACTGATCAATGAAGGATAAGAAAATGCATTATTCTGAATTATAGGATCCCCCACCGAACAGATTGTGAGATTAGAAAGAAGTCTAACCGTGAAGCTGTGCCATAGTGTTTCGAGTGACTTGTATATGAAGATACATTTTGAACATGCCAAGGGTCTATAAAAGCAAAATCACGTGCCAGAGCTTGCAGTGCTGAAATTGATTTAGGTTTGTTCAGTTGCTTATTTGTCAGTGAGGTATCAAGCCTTAGGTCTTGAATTAAATTGAAATCTCCACCAATTATTATGTGCCCCATCTCATGTTGTAAGAACAAGTGAAGTTCATGCAGTGGGGAAGACACATCCTCTATGGGACCATAATAACTCCTATAAAGTAATATTTCTCTACCCATACACACTTTTACCAAAATCCACCAGGCTCTTGGATCCCTCATACTTTTAGGAACTTCTACCTGTACTGTTTGCGCAATTAAGATTGCTATGCCACAAAGTGCTGCCTGTGCTGAAGCGAAAAAGGAATGCTGTATATCAAAAGGTATTCGGCGGAGACAGCCATCTGCCCTCAAGGTTGTCTCTTGTAAAAATATTACATCCGCTTTTAAGGCCCTAAACCAAGCCAACAAGCCATGGGCCTTTATTCTATTATTAAAGCCATTCACATTGCACAATGCCATTTTCACTTTATATCTAGATATTGACAGTTATATCTCACCCATTTGTTTACTGCCATTTTCTCAATTATCACCACCCATTTACCTCGCGGCATAGTGACCCATCCCACCCTTCCACCTCTGAACCCTGGATACAAGCCTGTCATGAGCCTCCTACACACCTCCTTCCCCACTTCCCACCCCTGCCCTTCTGCCCCAACCCTCTACCATCCTTACCCTGTGCTTGGTGCACTGGTATGCTGCCCCAAAAAGTCCTATGAGGCAGTTTGCGGCAACTGTTGAAATAAAATAACCAATTAGCACCAGAAAACACATTCCTCTTAGAAAGGTACATGTGCCACATTACTTTGCTTTCCACCCTTCCCCAAAACATGGCAGGCCTCTATATCAGCACAGATCAACATTTTGACTTTATGACATATCCTTTTGACATATCCTTCCCCCTTCCCCTGCCTGGTTCACCTGTAGAGCTGGTGTCTCCCAAAGCTGACTCCATCAATTCATCTCCCCTGTACACATTGTTTCACCCTGACTCATAAATTGTACATAACAGCTCCTGTGCTTGCTGTACAGAATGTAAAATCTGTAAGCAACCCTTGTAGAGAGCCTTCATCTCTGATTACTGTATGATAGCAGCAGGAGCTTCACTTGCTGAAAGCTGCTAATCAAGCTCTTGAACTCTTTTCTACAGTGTGCTATCAGAGCAGACATATCAGAACCATTTAATGAGAAATCACCTGGTATATGATAGGATTTGTCATTAATGGCTTTAGATATAATCAGTTATTTTATTCAATAGTCACCAAAGCCCACCAGGGTCGTCCTTGGATATTTTGCATTTGACAATTTAATATTAGTAACGTGATGTGCACGTGTGATAGTTAAAATCAGTTTCTGTATCTTTGCCTCTGGATACACAAATGTTTTCACTAGGTCAGAGATGGGATTGATTACTGTTTGTCCATTTTCACCCCCTTCCGGGACCACAGTAAATCTCAGATTTGTGCATTCTGACCTATTCTCTGCCTTTTCAATCTTCACCTGCAATTCTGTTGGTTCGGCTTGGAGTTTCACCACAGTACAGTCCTGCTGTTCTTTGACATCTTCTACATCCGAAACTTGCTGTTAAACATCAGATATCCACGTGGTCAAGTTCTGCATATTATGATTAATAAGATTATGGTGCTGCTTAGTTCTTTTGTTTGCCTCTTCCTGTGCCACTTTTAATGTTCTTAATTTGGACAGAATCTGAAGAAGAAATGCTTCTGTAGGAGGCCCTGCCTCCTTCAGCCTCATATCTTCTGCATTCAGCTTGTATTACTTCTGAATGTTGTACTAAACCGGCTGTAGCCGTTACATCCTGGATACTGGGGGTGGTAATGTGCAGCTCCTCGTGACCCTTCTGCTGCCCAGCATCTTTTGGCCCGGGTGCCACCAAGGCAACTTTTCGGGGGAAGGTACTGCCTCCTGTTTTCTGAGTGGCAGATTCACCCTTCCACTGTTCTGCAGCTGGAGAGTTGCCAGCCATACTTAACAATGGAGTATCCTTCCAGGAATCTTTTGAGCCAGTCCCGGCAAACAGGGATTACTCTGTCCCTTCATTACCTCTTTAGGTGCAGCCTTGAGTAATCCAATCAACAATAGAGTATCTGAAGCAGCAATCACACTTCGTGCATGGGGCGCAGGGCTGGAACCTGGAGTGCTTGTCTCTATATTTGGGTTCTCTCACCCCCCCTTTCTAGTGGCATTGGTGTGCCTGCCCCTGGTTATAATACTACTGGATGTTCTGTTCAACTTTTTCAGTAGATAAAGAAGAATTGTCTAATGAAGAGGAAGGTGACTGACTCTCTGTTATCATTTTGTCCAAGCTTTGAGCTGTGCCAGCCAGCCTGGCTGTTGCATTGCTTGCATGTTAATTAGGAATGTCTTACATCTTATATCTATTGTCTTTAGTTTTCCAAAATCTTGCTCCAGTGAGTCAAAGATTCAGCAATATTGCTTCCATTGCAAGCCCATTAGTCGCTTGAATGATTCAAACTGGGTTCACTCGCAATAGTGACGTTAACCAGAGGAAGCTACTCTGGCCCATCAGCAAAAAAATAAAAAAATTATAGCCCATGCCCGTAAGTTGGGATGCAATAATACACTAAACCGTTACTCCATGCAGGCGACTGCTGTCAGGGCAGCAATAGAACTATCACTGCTGAATGCGCTGCTGAATTATGTCCCCACACAGCAGCTATTTTATGGGACTGCTCAGTGCAAAGTAGCTGATCTCAGTCTAAAAATACTGTGCTCGTAGGCACTCTCTATGCGGGAGCCGATCCTTAGGAACATGATCCTACTTGTGAGATGAGAAGAGAGGACTGTGATGCAGCTCAGTAAAAGACCAGATGGAAGCCGTTCTGGCATAGGGATCATGTGATGGGATGAACTAGATTTTGTTTTATAGAGGGTGCCAATATGCTGTAATAGATGAGGCAAAAAATCATAATTTGATCTTATTTTCTTTATTTTTCTCTTTGCTCTATTTATCTCGACATATTCTTGTAATTGTATTCTGTTCCAATTGTGTTGTTGTTATTCAATATATTGAGAGAGATGTGTTGTGTCTGGGTTTATCCACACACATGACATTCTGTCGTGTATATATTCCATTAAAATGCAGAGGAACATTTGGGATGTTAGGAATGCAGGTTGCAGGGAGTGGGAAGACTGTTGCTGAGCTGGCTGCCAGATCCCTCCTGGAGGTATGATTTTAATTAGTAAATAAATCTCCTCATGCCGGCATTGCTAGGCAAAATAGTGTCCCTTGTGAGTGCCACTGACATGCGCATGCACAGTGACTTCAGTGGTAGTAATGTAGGTAGGACTGTAATGGAAAAGCTGCGATCGCAGCCTCATCAGTAAATTATCCATGACTTGCCATTGATTGATCTATAACTCCCCAACAAGTCACTGAGTAACCTCTTTTCCGCTCCATGCAGAGATGCTGTGTCAATGGAAGAATCCATGGTATGCCAGATTCCACACTGAAATAGCTGCTGCTTGCCTGCTGCTGGTCCCAAATTGGTTGCTTTCCTCCTGGGATGAGTTCAGTCCTCATCGCCAGTGAAAAGAAGGTACTCACAGGAAACAGGTGAGTAAATAAATATTTATATACTAAAATGTTGGCCAAAGTATTCTTGGACATGATATATTGATACCAGGTGGAGTTTGTCCAGGGATGACCAAGAGGAATTATCACCTTGTTGGAACATTTAGCAGGAGAAAATAAAGATGGCACTGCATGCCCTACACATAGAAAAAGTGTTTAAAGGATGAGTAGGTCCTTCATAACTGAAATAATGTGAACATTTGTGATTGGAGAAACTTATATAAATTATTGGAGTTGGAAATTTGAGTAGTTTTCTGTGGCATAATTGTGGAACGTTTTGGGGAAATTATGCAATATTATGATTAATAACACAAAATGCAAATCTGTCATCTAGGGCTATATTTTAGAGCAAAATGCATCCTAAAGTCAGTTTTTGACTAGTTTCACAGTAAAAAAAAAGTGGCACAAGCAACACCCGTCCGCGTTCTGTCCTTTTGCATTATTCCTATGCCCTTGCTGTAAAATGTTGCCATGGTTGGCACTTAATTAAGTAACATGGCATAGGTTAGAGATTTGTGTGTAACCAGTGTAACATGAAATTCCCCAAATTACATGAATTACATTGATGTAATTTTCACAAGGGTCTAAAATGAATATGGTGACAGCTACATATCACAAGCCTATATCTAGGCTATTACTCAAAATGGAGCCTTTTAGCTGGTTTACCATAAGTAGATGGATAAGGCCAGGCACCGGAAATTCCCCCTTTTGTTTGTGATGACCTTTGAGCAATTGGCAATGGTTTTCGCATTCCATGGCAACTGTAGTGGTAATATTGGATGACAAGAAGAACCATATGTCCCTATTTGTGGAGTCAATTCTGACAGTGCAAGATGTCCCAAGTTTCTTACAACTCTGATATCCATTCTAGCCAACACTGAGACAGGTTTAGGATATAAAATAAACATAGGGAAATTGATCCTACTGTGGATTAATCTGGGCATTTAGGAGAAGGAAAATACTAATACTAAATTGCAAACCTTCTTTAAAGTTTCCAGAAAACTTGGTGAAATACTATACAAGACCATGCTAACACCACAATACAAGAAAATTAAAGATGGACTGCTTAGGTGGAAGTACACATGCATATCATGGTTAGGTAGGTACATGCATATCATGGTTTGGTAGGATTTCTTCCATTAGAATTAATATTGCCCCCAAGGTGCTCTATACCTTTCAGGCCCTCCAAATCCAAACTAGCAGGGAGGTAATTGCATCTCTCTAGAGCAGTGGTTTCCAACCTTTTAAGTTCTGGGGACCCCCATTTAATCATTACGAAACCTTGGTATCCCCTACTGAGTCATTACTGGAAGCTGGGGATCCAGGCCTAAGCACTGTTGATGATTTGAACATCAAAACAATACACACACTCTTTTAAAAAGCATCCATCAAACAAATACACAAATCATGACATATTTTATTGTATTTAAAAACACATAGTATTTTTTAAATACCTACATTTAAATTTTAATAGAAAGGATGGAGCTTTTCTAAATTCAACTGAAACAACTCATTGTCCATACTGTATTGTGTTTGATGCACCTACACTGCTCCCGTGAATCAATCTGAGGATTCTAATGTAATATTTAGCCTCCAATTTCCAATTCCTCCACATTTATACTATGTTTTGAAATGTTCAAATATACATTTAGCTTCTTTACATATATACACTATATTAACATTTAATTTTCTAAGTAGTCTGACCCCCTGAGAAGGCTTCAGGACCCCTCAGGGTCCCCGGACCACAGGTTTGAATCACTACTCTAGAGGGCCCTGATGGTGTTGTGTAGCAGGGGGAGCCATCAAATCTGTATACTAGCAAGATTGCATAAAGTTTCAGAATACAGGAGAGGGGGAGGCTTCTCTGATGATTACAGAGTGTCTCAGTTGAGGCTGCAAGGTGATAACACCAGAGAGACCAGTCAGATCTTTGAGGGACATGGTATGGGTATCTAAGAGAAGCATACCTCAGAAACTCTATTGAGCCACATTAAAGACACGCTTTTTGAAATGTGAGATTCTGTAGTTAAAGTGTGACACTTCATGACATTTCCTTCACACCAAATGCTCATTATTTTCAACCAATACTTCACATGCGTTTGTGAATGGGTATTATATAAGAAATGAAATGAAATGGAATAGGAAAATCAGGCGACCTTGTTGAAGTGGTTTAGATATGATCATTTGAAAAATTTAAAATAGTGTTAAGAGTGCTTGTATAGAAAAGGTTTAGGTATCGACTACTGAGGACCTACACCCTGCTTCTTGCAATTAGACAATAAGGTCCCTTCATGAAAATGATAAAAAAAATCACTGGCATCAAGAGAATAGGCTCCTCCCCATATCAAATCATTACAACTTCAAGTAATACAATTGAGTGGAGGTACACATCTCAATGAGAGAGGAATTGGGTGAGGAGAAAAAATTCCAGTGGGATTGGGGGAAGTGCTAAAGATAGATATAATGACAATACCTAATTTGTGCAGCATAGGGGGTCCTCCATAAAGGTGATGATGGGCTGGTATCTTATCACTGATGATGATGATCCTGGATTTGTCAGACAGATGATGGAAGGGATGCCAACAAGAGGTCAGACCCATTGCATATTTAGTAGACGCACCCAATAGTAGAAGAATATTAGAAAAAGGTTCTCAACAATTAGAGAAATGGTAGGGTTGTCAGTCTCATATAACCCCAAAAAACAGCATTTCTGGCTTTATGGGCTGTGGGTTGGGATTCCACTAAAGGGACTGGAAATTGATATTTCAACTTCTAAGCTTTTCAAGCAAAAATTGACACTTTCACCATATCTGTGATTTTAGACAAGCTGTGACACAATGGCCTTGTAACAGCTGATGAATAAACACATCAAATTAAAAGAAGGACTGTTTAACTAACTAGCTTCTGCTACTACGTTATATGAAAAAATGCAATGAATACTAAAAGTGCCTACCTGGACGAGAGCCTTATACCTGTTCATCTAGGAAAGGGTATTTGGCATCGTGAACCATACAAAAAGACTGATGGTAAAGAGTTTAGCCATGATTATTGAAATCCCAGATTCCTAGACTGGATATTTTAGAGGTGGAACCACTGGCTGGTGAGGGTAAAAAAGGTTGGGCCTAGGGTGGTGTGTGATAGTTTCTTTATTGGGTAAGGTACAAGATGAGTGAAGAATTGCTGTTTACTGAAATGGTGACCGAAATCAGTTTGACAGTTCTGTGCAATGTTCACTAACAACTAGTAGACAATTTTTCCAAATAAAATCCAGAGGACCAGTGTTCACTTTATTAACAGTGTGCAACTTGTTTAAGTTAATGGTATATTCCTTAAGCCATACCACTCTTAAGTCTTCAACATGGCAGCATTTTGAAGCACAGTGACATTTTAAGGGCTTACTCATATTGAGATGAGAGAACCTCCAGCACAGAAGGAATTGGTGATGTCTTGGTATTGCCTTCAGGAATTGACTCAAGAAAAAAAGCCAAAAACCCTCCAGCCAAATAGCTATGTCATATAGAATAGATTTCACAAGTAACCCCGTCTAGAACACCTCTACCTGCTGAGTTTTGCTTCAAAGTCTGGCCACCATTATGCCTGGGTGAGGGGCCTTGGCTCTGTGTGTGAGTATATTGAATTATGCTAGGTCTACAAGTGCAGATTATAATGTCCATATGGAGGTGACAGGGCAAGCATGTCAAACATATCCCAATGATGTGAAATATATCTTATTTCATGTTACACAGATGCTTTATGTTGTTTAACAACCATAATGGATTGACTATGTCAATTTCAAAGTCCATTTCATCTGTAATTTCAGTGAATCAGTATCAGGGACTCACAAAATGTTCCCACAGGAGTGGGATGGATACACGCTGCTGAGTCCCAACTCCCCCACCAGGCTAAAGCCACCTATTAAAAGATGATCAAGGCAACTGGGACCCAATGGGGGAAAGGAGAGTAGGAGGAAAAAGACATGGCTCTGGACCTTCCTTGGAAGACTGCTGCCTGGAAATACGCCGGGTGTCGCCCCCTGGTGGATGGGATTAGAATTAGTGTTGTGAAATGTACTGATGTACCAGCTATCACTCAGTGTTGTAAAGGTTATATCTGGCTCATCATCTTTCCCCTACTAGCTGAAGGTTTCTCAAGGGACATCTAATGGCAATGATAGGCAGGAACAGGAACCCCTGGAGCTGGACAACCTAGAGAGATATGTACAAGTAGTAAATAGTTAGTCTATCCATCACAGACATACGAACTACACATTCACTTAAGGCGATATAAAACTATGTTCACAACTATGCATACCACAAGGCATACCAGGGTGTGCCCTGTACCTATTAACTGATGTCTTTAAAAAAACAAAAGTAGGTTAGCACACACAGAAATTAAACCTAGACATAGGTTCTCACATTCTATATTGTACATGCATGCTGTAAACCTTCAACACTCCTGGAACAAGGAACCCAGTAACTAGGTAAGCTACTTCACTCACCAGTCACGTAGTGTGCCACTATAAACAATATTTTAAGCATTTATTCGCAGCAATAGCAGTCTTGCTAAAAATGCTTCCTAGAACTTTCCACATGCAGCAAATATATCATAAACGATGTCAGTATATCTTTGCTTTATGGGTACAATTCAATTGTCACATTTCTATGTAAATGTTTGTTACAGAGTGGAAGGTAAGAGTTTTGTCCACATGGAGCAAAACAAGCTTCTCAGGACTTTGGGAGAAAGAACGTTCTCCAGTACAAATAAGTATTGCTAGAGTGCAAGCGCAATTACCGTCTTCAAATTCATAAGAGTTTAATCTTTGTTTTCCTTTTTTAAGTTTTCAGGGAAGATGTATGCCACAGAGAGAAGCTGCCAGAGAACCAGATCCAGGAACACTGAGGGGCATATTTATACTCTGTCTGCGCCGAATGTGCGTCAAAACTTTTGACTCACATTCAGCGCAAACGTTGCCCCGTATTTAAACTTTGACGCCCGAGCCCGCGGATGACAAAATTCCGCTGTGTGCGTCATTTTTTGGATGCGGCAATCCGCCTTGTGTTAATGATATGCAAAGTAGGCGTTCCTGCTAAAAAAATGACTTAAATGGCCGTGCGTCGTATTTATGCTTTTGGGCAAAAATGACGCACGGCCGGGAGGCAGAGCCGGAAAATGATGCAACGCCCGATTTGCGTAAAAAATTAATGCCTGAGTCAGGGCAGGCATTAAAATGGGGCAAACACACCTGTATTTAATCAGATCACACAGAAGCAACAGCAGAGCAGCAACAGGGAGACATGGAGGTGATTCTAATCCAGCGTGCAAGCAGACGCAGAGCCCAGCAGCAACAACAGCAGCTACAACAACACCAGCAGGGTCCTCAAAGGCAGCGCAGAAGGCAGGAGAGGATATTCCGCCCCAGAACAACCCTTCAGGGCCTCAGGGAACACAACATCATCCAGAGGTACCGGTTGAACTGGCAGGCCATTCAGCAGCTGCTGCGCAACATTGAACCGCAGTTGGCCCCCACTTTGCTGACACCCCGCACCATCCCAACAGAAACCAAGCTGCTTGCCGTACTTCATATGCTGGCAAGTGGCTCTTTTCAAACAACTGGTGCATTCTCCGCCTTTTTACCCAAAGTACTGGATGCCATCACTGGACTGACACCCCGCCACATCTTCTACCCTAACACACTGCAGAAGCAGCAGGAAACAAAACAGGGGTTCTACATCATCAGTGGCTTCCCACATGTCCTTGGTGCAATCGACTGCACACATGTACGCCTTGTGCCACCTGCTGCAACTGAACACCTCTACCGCAACAGGAAGCACACACATTCCATCAACGTGCAGGCCATAGTCGATCACCAGGGATTGATCACCAACATTGTGGCTAAATATCCTGGGAGTGTACATGGCTCCTTCATCTTCCATCACTGCACCATCAATGAACACTTCCAGAATGGACGGTATGGCAATGGACTACTTGTTGGTAAGTACAAAAACATACCTATATACACACTGCACAGCAACCCTCTAGGACACACAACACATACACCACAACAGCAACATGTGAACAGGAACACACTGAGGTCGTGACATCGCTAGCCATGTTTCTTAGGTCACCATTGAAATTGTCACACATCGGAAATTACTGTACAGCCTAATGTTAAGACGTCAAAGATCACAACGTGTGGAGCCAGTTGCCCAAATGTCACCTTGAAAAATTTAAGTGTCCCAATGACCTTTACAATAATCCATTGCATAAGTCTAAAGTTATGGGATGTCCAGGGTACATTAATAGGAACGTGTTACCACCACTGTCAATTTTAACCTGTGTATGGAATGATCATCTCACCCCCAGTGAAAACACACAGACACCTGTATCACAAGTCACAATGCTAGGGAGGGCACACTGTACTGCAAATGCAAAAACATACTGCTGACAGCCGGTTAGCAGACAAACACTTGTTCAGCCAAGGAAACAACACAATGCAGATGGTACATCCTACAAGCCTGGGATGCTACATTATAACACAAAAGAGTCACAGACAGCACAAGACAACTACTGCCATGAAAGGTGATTTCAATAGGGCCAGCTACATCAACATGATCCCAATCATTTTCTCTTGCAGCTGATCAGGGGTATGGCATCCAGCCATGGATTATGACACCATTTGGCAACCCGAGTACTGCTGCAGAGCCTGCCTACAACGATGCACATAGGAGGACATACAGCATTGTCGAGAGGACCTTTGGCATCCTCAAGTCAAGGTTCCGGTGCCTCGACAACACTGGTGGTAGCCTCCTATATTCGCCGGTGATGGTCTGTGGGATCATCCTAACATGTGCAATATTGCACAACATTTGCATCAAAAGGAACATTCCCCTCCTGGAACCAGAGCCACACATGCCTGAAGAGGAGGAAGAGGAGGATGCTGGCCTGCCACATGAGGGGGAACTACAGAACACGGCCGCTGGTATACGCAGGCGGCAACATATCGACAACAATTTCTTTTAAATATACTCACCTTCACAACTTTAGTTAACTAATTTAAATAAACACCTATATTAATCACCATATCATGGTCTGGCTATTCATTTTTGCACACCTTCATCTCTACTTATCAGAATAAGAGTGTTGCCTCATGGAGCATTGCTGAGATACTGATTAGGACACTGAACATCCCAGAGCTAATGTGATACCTAACATACAATGGTCACATACACACACACTGTTAATGACATATATCATGTACATTTCTCCTTTGAAGGCCAGTAGCAGAGGACCACAACTATTTCACACATACATGTTGAAATCAAGGTCCATCGCAGCATATGGCACACCACTAAGACACCATCACTCAATAAGGGGAAAACAAGCCTCATACATGAGGCAGTCGGTGTGCTTTTGCATCAGTAACAGGAATGTCTGACCAGACCCTTGACAGCAGTAAGTCCAACTGCATCCAATATTTGCAAGGACTATCTGTGACCAGAGTTCCATAGAAGCAGAACATAGTGCAAGTGCCACACATAGGAGCAGCATTGCACACATGACATTCCATGTACATGTCAGCCCATTTCCTAACTCCTGACACACCCATGCATCTGGTCACAACCCACCTGTCAGAAGAGGTCTCTGGAATACTAAGATGTGTACCCTGATATTCCCTCCTATACACACACAGACCAACATTAGCAATCCAGTGTGCTACACCCTTTCCTATGGTATGCCATTGTCATAGAACATCTGACTGCATGGACGTCAGGTTAATTTATACACTGTCTTCTAGTTTCAAAGCCCTGTTAGCACCTGTAGATTGCTTCCCCTGTGAAAATATCTGTTGGCCCTTAGAATGCAAATCTCACCTACGGGACTGGTGAGAAAAAGATGCAGCCCACACCTGTGATCACCTCCATGCACACCACACATTTCAAAAAGCACTGCCCCTGTTGATGCCTGGGACAGCATAGGAGTTGCCATTTAGTCAATTACACCGTTAAGCATTGATACTAATTAATCTGTGTAACACAGCCCTTAGGTTCATTTGTCACCTTCAAAAAACACAGGACATACACAGTTTGACATGTCAACTCTCTAGTTTGTCCTCCAAACAGTCTGAGTCAGACCACTGATTATGTAACTTGTCAAATTGCTGGATCCTGAATCACCCTACATTCTGTCAGCCTGATTGGCATCTGTCTGTGCGTCACACTAAAGTATCCCTGTGTCTACATATGTACCACACTTGCATTAGCAAACCTCTCATTCATCAGGGGGTATTGGGCATGGGCTTCTTCAATGCATACCCAAATACATTGTATAGCATCATCTGCCTTTTAACTGTACCATTGAGTAAAATCCTCTGGGAAAAGCAAAATTAATGGCCCATCCTTTGTCTGGGTCTAATTTATGCATGAATGACAAAGTGTGACAGTGTCCCAGGGTCGTAGGCAGGGATTGGGTACGGGGCTTTCAGCACAACCAACAACCTCTGATAATGTCCATGAAAAATACACACATGTCAAGACCATGACCGTTCACACACAGAATCACAGTGCTCACAACATATTGATGGGCCGTGTGTGGTGAATAGCTGCGAGAATAATCAGCACAGAATCTATGATGTTCCCAGATCCAGTGGGAATTGCAGAGGCTAACCTGTATACAAATGTTGTAATGACACCTGCAGGAACATGACACCCCAGACATTATCTCAATCAGCACACCAAGGTTGCCCTGTTGACTGTCTCATTAAACGTCTTTAGTGACAGGGTGGGAACATCCCCATGTAGGTTCACATGTCCACATCCACTTTGCTCACATTGATCAACCATGGATACTCAGTAGATACAGGAATAGCTGCCACTGACTCATGATGAGTCCTGGACCGAACTGTGAAAATTACTCCCCAAACAATATACAGGATCATAATTGGACCACGCACATGAACAAGACACCTATGTGCAATTGATCACTGGAAATATGTGGACATGTGCTGTCTTGTATGCTGGTCCACCACAGCCACTTGATACTTGGGGCTCACTTCTATGGCCTCAACTGTGGTGTCATCATACATTTGAGATTCACCCTTGCCTGTCTGTGCAAACAACATGGTACCCACTTCCTCAATGCATGTGTCTGACTCACTGTGGGATTTACCAACTAGTGCCTAGGAAGCTGTTACCAATACTCTAGGACATAGGATGTAGAAAATGTGGACCATTGACATGAACAAGCATCTGCCATCTATCTGGTGAATGCTATATCACATGTGGTGTCTACGTTACCCTAAATCTTGGAATTCCACATTACGGATGTTGCTACATGTATGACTAACACATGCCCTCTCTCATTTCCACAATGACTTGCATCTAAGGATTGGACACATGGACGTCACATTCATACAAGCATATGTACAAATATGCTTCATGTGATACACACACACTTGGTCAACAAATACATTAGTTGCCAAAGCACACACTTTGAGCCAAAGGCATTTAGGTATTGTATATATGTGCATCACATTGCTATCCTCTCCTTATGCCAAACATGCACAATTTGTGCAATATATATATATGTAGGCCACACTTATGACCAACTAGTGTGTCAGCCAACCGTAAAAATTATGTGAAGGGAGTAGCGGATCATGGTCCGCTGCAGTATGATGTCACACATGTGAACATACACCATCAACACCATCGTGTCTTTAATTAGCCTATCTCTGATGTGTCCCAAATGTAACATAACAAAAAAACAAGAAAAATTGTCCAAAACCAGTTAATGCACTGAAATTTTGACGTTCCTAGCGTTATGCGTAATTTTTTGTCTACCAAAACTGTATTTGCATCATTTTTTTGACACACAGGAGTGAAAATTAGCCCGCATCCAAATATTTGTACAGGCCATGTACTATTATGTGGATGCGGGCTAATTTTCACTCCTGTGCGTCCAAAAAAATTACGCAAATACAGTTTTGGTAGACAAAAAATGATGCATAACACGAAAAAGGTGGGATTTTTCATACAGGAAGTGATGTAATAGGATATCCTGTTTACAGATCATGTACAGTGGGTGTACTTTCACTTTCACTTTGCAGTCTATGATCCTTCTAGACTGTGTGGCTGTGTAGAGAGTGGTGTCCTGAGATTTTGTGCTTTTATGATCTGTGTGCTATCTGTAAAGTCCATTTGTAAAATTAAATATTGTTGCTGTATACTGTACTACTGTGTTTTGTCTACATTTGTCCATTTATCTTGTGTTTTTGTTGTTTGTGGGAGTCTGTTATGGGTAGTGTTAGTTTGGGGATAGTTGGGCTCTTTTAGTGGTTAAGTTTACTTATCATCTGTATTTGTACCCCTACATTCCCCCTTTTCCCCTTTCTATTTCTTTTACCCCTATTCCCTTTCACTTTTCCAGTATGTCTGGTAGGCCACGTCTTGGCAGGATGGGTGAAGAGGAGTTGGGGGGGGGGGATTTCATATGGCTTGTGTGCCATTTCTTGCCACTCATGATCCAGGCAGGGGGTAGGGTGATACAGAGGTATCAAACAGAGGCGCACAGAATCCGGTGGGGAAAGGTGCTGCATCACCTGCAGCGTGTGTATGCCAGCCAGAGGAGTGACTACCAGCTGAAGCACCGGTGGGCTGACCTGATCACCAGGGAGCAGGATCTCTTGGACCACCTGGGAATCATGATTGGTGGCAATGTTGGTGAGTACTAATCATGTAAATGTGCATGATTAAATGCTCTGTAGTGACATAAGAGGATTTGTACTATGTCTGCCAGCTAACTTGCTGACTGTGTGTAATGCTGGTGAAACATAAAGTGATAATTAATGCACTATGGCAAGGATCACAATTGCTAGCTGTCAGGTAGCACATGCTCAGCAAACTTACAGGATACTTTTCCGTGAAGTAAATTGGTGCGGTCTTTTTGTCAGAAAACCAAACAAAATAGGAGTCAATCATGTCTATATAGGGTACTATTGACAGAGAAGTAAAGATGTACCAACATATTGGCTAACTTTGTTGAGGCAATAGCTAGACTGACTTTAGAATCACTACACGATGCTGAAAATGAGTGCTGCCTTCACGTCAATTGATAATAGCAAAGTGGCTCAGACATATGTCTCATGTGAGTCTAGTGAGTGTGGAAGGAAAGTGTTCACAGAAGTACTATGAATGTTTGCGATTATTGTGTTCCTTGATCTTTTTGGATACATGTCAGATCTGGATTTGAAAATATTGTGAAAAGGTGTAAGGTGCCCTCAGCTAACATCTTAGAATGTTTGTTGGAGTTAGTTGTGCCACATTCCAAATATGGATAGCAGTCCAAGTGTATGCACATGGCTTCACATCTCCATGGTTGGTGCAAATCACCATAGCTGGGCCACATCAATTGAATCAAATGTAACAACAGGGGGCCTTACAAAAGTCCCTGCCCCTCCCTCTGTACATTGTACCTATGTGTCATTTATATGTCATGGCCACAAGGCATGTCTGACTGGTAATGCAGTCCTCAAGTAACCAGGCTTTGGATGTCTCTCTTGGATGCACATGATGAGATGATTACACTCCATATTTTTTTCTGGTCACCAATTAAGGGGCATGTTTGCAACCACATGATAGTTAGGGCCCATGTATGTGTGCAGATATGTGTGTAACTGTCACAGGAGACCCATGCTATGTACAAGTTGGGCGTGATATATCAGATGCAGTACCATCATGTCTGAATGGCTTCCATTTCCTTATTCAGCCTACACATTGTATATGTTTATGAAACTGTTGCGCTGTGCACAGATTTTGAGCACATTTCTTCCTTCCATACCTTACAGGTGGACCAGCACCCTACACTGTGGGAGAGGTGGTGACATTTGAGGACCCCGACCGCTCCAGTAAGTGTTGATATGTCTGTTATGTGTTGTGTTTGCTGGTTATGGACTCGTGTATGTTGAACGCTTAGCAAGGTGTGATGCATTGGGTAATCATTTCTCTTGTTCCATGAGTGGGAATTCAGTTTCTTACATGTTTTGAGTTGGCCAATGCGTATCCAATGGTATTATGAAGGGCTTGTAGGCCATTCCTGTAGGCCCCACTGTGAGTACAGAGGTTAGTCATGTTGATGACACTTGTATCAACAAGAGTCGCACTGGAAGTCAGCTCCGATTTAGTAAGCCTGTCAGACCCACATTCTCCAAGATTGCTACAGCAAATAGCTTTCCAATAGACATCTGCTTCCCTATTTACCAACGTAATTATGAAAAAGTAGGTAGAACCTTCTAGCAGCATTTACTTCCACATGTAGTGCTACAAGTATGTGGAACTTGAGTGCAATGGCCTAGGTGTGCATGCAATTCATGATCATGGGTGTTCTTGCAACTATGTGTCTGATGTAAGTCAGGCCTTAGTGTAAGTATATGTTGTGTACCAAGTTCGGCATTTCCTGACATGTGTGGCCCTATGATTGGTCTAGGGTTTGCTGACTCCTAATTGTTGATAGATCTTACCTGTGGTGTGTGTGTAGAGCCAAACACGTGTGGAGTTTTCTTTACCCTCCTCGGTGTACATGTTGTTGGGAATTGATAGTTGTTTATCCACGCCCCCACCCTCAAACACGGGCATGGGTTTGTGAACGGGGTACCTAGTACTGATGCTACCAGTATGTTACACATACATATGAATAAGTGACTGTTTGGTTGGAACCTAGTATACACACTCAGGTTTGGCACTTGGTACTATACTGGCAAGTCCAGTTACAACTTGCAGACCATGTGGCTTTAGTTTTGCTTTCCGTACACTGACATTTGTAGCCAGGTCTTGGCGGAGGATATGCAGCATGATTCTAAGCTGATAACTGGCAGAACTTAGATTGCAAGTCAAAGTCAGTTGTTACCCATCTTGTAGGTTATGGATGTGCTATGTGTGATGTGACCTTTGTAGGCTGGCCTGCCATGTACTTCCTCAGGGACATTCAATGATCTGTATTGTGATATGAGCTGTTACAAGTACAGTAGATGTATTGTCTGATGAACTTCTTGTGCCATTTCACACTATGCAGTTACTAATGTAGAATATCTGCATTTGTATACACAGCTGCAAACATGACTCCAGACCAGGTCCGTGAATTCCAGTGCCGGGCCATGAGATACCAGCACATCCTGCTGGTGAAGTCGGGGTTCAGGAGGATGGCCCGGAGATATTGCCATGAACGGCCTCCGGGGCATGGAGAACCTTCCCACAGGGTGGCCCTACTTTGCCCACCACAGCCACCACCAGCACAACCACCAATTCAAGCCAGGTGGCCCTACCCACAGCTGGGACTGTTGGTCCTACATCTGCCGGACTTCCAGGCACTTGGTACTATACTGGCAAGTCCAGTTTCAACTTGCAGACCATGTGGCTTTAGTTTTGCTTTCCGTACACTGACATTTGTAGCCAGGTCTTGGCGGAGGATATGCAGCATGATTCTTAGCTGATAACTGGCAGAACTCAGATTGCAAGTCAAAGTCAGTTGTTACCTATCTTGTAGGTTATGGATGTGCTATGTGTGATGTGACCTTTGTAGGCTGGCCTGCCATGTACTTCCTCAGGGACATTCAATGATCTGTATTGTGATATGAGCTGTTACAAGTACAGTAGATGTATTGTCTGATGAACTTCTTGTGCCATTTCACACTATGCAGTTACTAATGTAGAATATCTGCATTTGTATACACAGCTGCAAACATGACTCCAGACCAGGTCCGTGAATTCCAGTGCCGGGCCATGAGATACCAGCACATCCTGCTGGTGGAGTCGGGGTTCAGGAGGATGGCCCGGAGATATTGCCATGAACGGCCTCCGGGGCATGGAGAGCCTTCCCACAGGGTGGCCCTACTTTGCCCACCACAGCCACCACCAGCACAACCACCAATTCAAGCCAGGTGGCCCCACCCACAGCTGGGACTGTTGGTCCTACATCTGCCGGACTTCCAGGCCCCAGCATTGCTGCCGGTGCAGGACAGCCCACTGGGCCTGGCACCACACACACACAGACCTCCTCCACTGGTACCCAGACTGCCACAGCTCCATCTGTTGATCCTGCAGCCTTCCACAACATGGAACGTAAGATGGACCGTGTGCTGCACAGGTTGAGCCACCTGAGCCGGGATGTGCGCCACATTAACCGGCGTGTTAAGTCTATCAAGAGGACCCTCCGGAGGGCCAACCTCTAGACATTTTTTGATGGACATGATTCCCTCCCCTCCCTCCTCTTTCCTTGTTCTTATAGTTAGTGGTCTTAGGGGGCTTAGTGTTAGGTTAGTATAGGCTGTTAGTTTAGTTAGTGTTAGTGGGTGGGGGGTCCAGATTCTTCATATTTTTACTTCTTAAGTTTGTGGGTGGGTGGGGGGCTATGTTTGGGTTCTTGTGTGTTTAAAAAAAAAAATATATATATATATATATATATATATGTATATATATTTGTTTAGAATAGTATAGTATGTGTTTAGGTAAGTATGTGTTGTCCTCCATGTGTCCCGTCTCATAAGGGGGGTGGGGGTAGATGTTTAGAACATTTCGTTACATGTAATAAGTAAGTGTAGCTCAGGTTAGTTAGGGACAGTTGTGGGTAATGAGTAGTAGGTAAGATTTTTCCCTCAGTTTCCTCTTCTGTGATTAGCATCTAATAAATATTTGGTTAACCGTTAATAGTATGTGTTGAATGGTACTTGATCGTGGGTTTGGATTCAGTGTACATTAATTTTGTACTATTACATTTGTGTCCTATGCTACAAACAAATCCCAACTGAGCTGTACGATTGTCAGCTAGCCCAGAGCTACCTTGCAAAGTGTCGACCCTTCGTTGCAACCACCAATCACAGTTAATATGGATGACAATGTGTTTCTGTTGATAAGTGTGTTTTCAAAGTCACAAACAGTGCTTGCAGACTTGGTATTGGGGAAACAGTTTTAGATCTGACTGCAGTGTGATGATCAAGGACACCCTTATAAGATGAGTTCTCATTGGCACTCTTGTATTCTTGTCTTCATGACTCTCATACATCATTTGTGACACAGTTCAGCATGATTACCTATTTGTATGAAGACACCTTCATTTATGCAGTTTTTGTAGTGTTTTCTTAGATTAGTCTGCACTGTTATATGTATTATTTTTGCATGTTGACAACATTTTGCGGCCACTATTTGATGACTTAGATATCCCCTGAGGAAGCATTCTTCTGTCTAACACAGCATGATGGTGTATGGTTTCTCACTTCATCAGATATGTCCCTCAAGGTTGAGCAGAGTATGATGCAATCATGTGCACTGTGCAGATTTATCTGACTACATAATATCAGGACAGTTGTATTGACAAGCTATGTAATTTGACAGTAGTCACATTTCAGTTATCCCAATCAATTGTGGGTGTACTTCATTGGGAGAACACAAGGCGCTCTGGGTAATCAGGTAAACGATTATCATAAAAAATAATGTCCTTAGATGGTGCACCCTTGAAAGACCCCACCCCTGGGTCATAATAAGTGTAAAACACTCGTAAAGACAGTTAATTACAAGAGGCACACATGAATCAATCTTCCGTACTTGATAAAATGTTATATGTTCAAATGAAACAGTGCTCATACACAAGTAATCATTCAATCATGAATAGATTTATGTATTACTGTAGAAGAAAAGAAAAAATGAAATTCATTCTATTTGTCAGTGTCCTACAAATGCGTATCAATGTCCAAATCCCAAATGTCCAAATAATTAGAAATAATTGCTTCCAGCTTTTTATGTGTTTCAAGTTCAAAGTTCTGAAATTTCTTCAATTCAGATAAATCCTTATGCCTCAGATATCTTGCAATTCGTGTTATTTCCACTCCTTGTTCAAATTCACAGCCAACACGTGTTTCATCAGGGAATCTCCCAATGACTTCATCAGGGCTGCAATCGTACAAATATCCTTTATTATAGTTTTGGTCCATTCATATGGATAAAGAGACCATCACCAGTGTGATATGGATGGTGAGATGGGTAATCATGCAAGTTCTTAAGGCATCTTTGTGTTATGCGATGTGTTAACGTGCATTATTATTATTGTGTGGCGTGCCACCCCGTCAGATATAGAGGCATAAAGAGAGTGCTCAGAAATGGGGGTTAGTAGAATATATGTGCCCAGAAAAGGGTTGACTAATAATAAGTCACCTATCAAGCACGACCTCCATCCCTACTAGTGACTTAGCTAGGTATAGTGCAACAGTTAACCCAAGCTCTTACCATCATTCTATTAATCCTCAAGAAATATACCTTAAGTGATCCTTATTATCACATCCAAAAAACTCCTATTTTGGAATATCTATTAATAGAAAAAAAGGACACGCTCGATAAAGACCAAACTATGTAAAATACTCGAATAGCCCATAGTACTTAGCTGACTGAGGCCACACAGCTGAATATCTAATCAAACATCACTATCTCTAATTATCTATTAACCCTGACCATATCTGCAAGTAAGGTGTCCGGATATATATTAATATGTGAGGAAAACGCAACACAGATAGATATAGTCACAAGCTGCGAACACTTGTTGAAGGGCCCCTATTGCCCCACGTGTTATTCACTATTTTCAAAGTTATTAGTAGCGCACTCGATGTCCTCACTCTAGTAAAAATACATCACCGCTCTTTGTGAACTCACCGCTTTCTTGAAAGTGCAGAGTATCCTTTCAAAAACCACCCATAGCGAGTACGCGTAGGGTTGTGCCGTATCGAGCCGCCATCGGTATCGTCTCCGCGATTAATATACCCGTAGGGCTGGACGCTAATTACCGTCTCGCGTGGAAGTCGAAATCCACACCATGGGTAAATAATAAAAAGGCCTGCCATTTTTGTAGTTTGAGGAGGCCAAGGGTAGTCATAAATATAGAGAAGGGACTAAAACCTACCGTCATCTAGTTAGTAGTGTAACAACCTTAAGAGAATCATGATTCACGAGATAAAAGAAGGACTATAAGATTGGTGGCCATGTTGAAACTGACATGATGTAACTATACTCAAAACTACATTTGGCACACTAAAAACTACTTCTAGCAAAGGCCGGAATGATATTAAGTGTGAAGACTATTTGGAGTGTACACCTCTTGATTATGAGTAACCTCCTATTAGTGCCAAAAGTCAATATTATAAACATGTATCATGCATTACTTGATCTAATAATGATTAGTATATTGTTAATTACCAGTGTGTGCGATTTTACATAAAAAGAAACCCTCAGGTGATAATATTAAAAATAAGATATTTACTACCAGAATTAGTAACTTATGTCTGAACGAAGTACTAGTCAGTAACCCACATACATGAATCAATAAGCTTTTTGAAAATTCATGAGGTCAACAAAATAGAGCATACACATCAAATTCATGATTCGCGACAGATGTCATATTTTGGACAATATTTACATTTACAGCTCAACAGAAGTCTCCATGTCAAGTACCAGTGCTTAGTAGAGACTAATTACATGTAAGATTATTGGTCAAATTTTACTTTATACAGTGTATTCAAATTAATTAGTAGTCTTTACTAAACACACTAACAAAGGATTGCTACAATATCTACAAGTCTACATGCTATTTCTATGGTATTATCAACCTAACGTTTCACCCATGCTATCTAATCCCCAAGAAAATATTCAAGTTCCCTATCTGTATTGAGACCCCTTTCAACTGCTTTTAATCGTAAAATCCACATGACCTCTTTCCTCCTTAACGTCAGTTCCCTATTGCCCCCCCCTCCCCCCCCTTGGGTCAATACTTATGCTTTCCATGCCAAAAAACTCAAATGATTTGTGAGGTCCTTGCTGTTCACATGATAGTATATGGGCTATTAATGGGAATCTGTAATTTTCATGTGCAAGTGCCCTTGCATGTTCTCCTATCCTAGTTCTTAGTGGACGAATTGTGCTCCCAACATAGTACTGATTGCATTTACAAAGCACCATGTATACCACAAAAGAAGAACCACAATTGATATGTATTGTGATCTTGAAGGCTCTACCTGAGAAATCTGTAAACTCTGTTCTTTTGCGACTGGCCCATTTACACAGGCCACAGTGACCACAATTATAAAAACCTGACGTTCTTGATGACAACCAATTTTCCCTCACACGGTTAACGGGGTAGCTTGGACTCAGAATACATTTCAAGGTTCTACCCCTACGGTATGCAATTTCAGGTTTGGTTCCCACTGTATCTCTTAGGGAGTCATCTTGTTATAAGATGTGCCAGTGTTTATATACAAATTTACGTAACATTTTTGCATTCTGTGTGTAATCCGTTATTAATCTAACTTTTCCTTGCTCATGCAGAGTAGTATATTCCTTAGGCTTCAATGTGTGTTCTCTTTGTATGTTTTTGATTCGCCTTTTTGCATTATTAATAATGTGCCTATCATATCCTCTTTGTTCAAAACGCTGACACATATCCTCAATGCACACCTCAAAGTCCTTATCTTTACTGCAGTTGCGTCGTGCTCGAATCATTTCACCATATGGTAACGCAGATATCTGGTGATGTGGATGGGCACTTGCAGCATGCAGTATAGAATTGCAGGCAGTTGATTTTCTATATAGCCTGCTTTGAATACTATTCTTGTCGATATACAGTTACACATCCAAAAAGTCAATAGAGCATTTTCTATACTTTTACGTAAATTTAACATTCATGTCATTCACATTGAGATATTCACAAAATGTTATGAGTTGTTCATTACTTCCGGTCCAAATCATAAGGCAGTCGTCAATATAACGACCCCAGTACAGGATGTCTGAGTGCCATTCAGCGGCCTCAGGGCCCCAGACCCACCTCTCCTCAAACCAGCCCATGAATAGGTTGGCGTAAGAAGGGGAGAATCTCGAGCCCATCGCCACTCCCTGCTTCTGTCTGAACCAATCTCTCTTAAACAGAAAAAAAATATTATTTAGAATTAGCTCAATCATGTCTAATGTCATTATCGTGTGTTCCAACAGAGTTACTGATTTTCTATTAAGAAACTCCTCGATAGCCTTCAGACCCAAATCATGTTTTATGCACGTGTATAAAGAAACAACATCCAAGGTGACGAGTGTCATATTATCGTCCCATTCAAAGTCACTTAAGATGCTTAAAATGTGTGTGGTATTCATAATGAATGATGGTAAGTTGTTAACCATAGGTTGGAGGAAAACGTCTACGTATTCAGATATTTTTTCGGTAATTAACTGACATTTCAGTTATCTACTGCACAGTTGATATGTCACATTACCCAGAGACAGATGTAGTGCTCTCTGTACATTCTCCATGATTGTGAGTCCATTATCATGACATCTTACATTGTGATCCAACACAAGGGTTTACCAAAAATGCTTTTGACATGCTGGGGTTGCTGTTTCAGACAGTGCAGAGGGACAGGATTTGCCAATGAGTAGGAGAGAGACAATCACTGGGCTGGGTGACAAGACATACAGTGGTTTGCCGAACAGTGCTTGAGTACAGTTGTTGCAAGACTGGCAAGTTACAAAACACAGGACCTTGGTAATAGTTGGTCATGTGGCAGGGACTAGTGCTTCCGGGTCATTTTCCTTGTGAATGTGATCTGTTCCATGTCTTCTTCTTCTGATGTGTGTGTTGCCTCCTCTGTCCTTGTTGTTGTTGGTTGTGAAGGGGCAACACACACCTCAGTGTTAGAAGACGTGGAGTCAGACATCCCGGTCGCTGCTCCCTGTGAAGGTCTTAAGGGCAGTACTGCAGCAAGGAGTATCTGCTGGTTCTTGAGAATAGAAGCCACATCACGATGGTAGGCAGCCAGGTCGGCCCTGAGGGGTTCAATGTTGCATTCGTGCACGCGTTGACAGGATTGCTGTTGTAGGTGTTGGGTCAACTCTATTACAGCTGTGCTGATTTCCTTCTGGGTTTTCTAGAGTTCCTGCAAGTTAGATGTTAGGGCTTGCATAGCTGCTGCCTGATCTGCAGATGACATCATGCACAAACGCATCCCCTCAAGGCTGGCTGCCATATTTTGCATCCCCACCCTCACCTCCTTGGCCAGCTCCCGCTGTACTACAACTACAGTTCTCTCAAAGCTGGTGCCAGTGTCGTCAGAGTCCTCAGCTGTATTGGAGCTAGCAGGTCTTACAATTGGGGTGATGGGTGGATCCTCTGTGATGGCTGCTTGTTCTGTGCTCCTCCTTGTGACTGAAGGTGGGGTCTGGAGGGTTTCAAGGACCTTTTGGATAGTCTCCTGTGGAATGTTTATCGGCTCATCATCCATGTCATCAGGGCGAGGGTCATCACCTCTAGGTGTTGGTTTAGGCCAAATCGAGAATTGCCACCTTCTTGTCCTACTCAAGCATCCGTCTACATCCATTCTCATGGTGAGACCTTTCACTGGCTGTGGGTGTTCTGATGGCCCTGGCAGCACACTTAACAATCTGGACCTGCCCCAATCTCTGATCTTTCACATCCACTTAAATGTATTTGACATGTGGCATATCCTATGCATAGCAATGTTATGAGCCGAAATGGATGTTGACATTGGTAATGTGTACTGCTGATGTTGGGGAATGTGTGTTACATTGGATTGCCCTGATAATCGTATCAGTGTCCTACTTCCTCCTCTGACTGTGCAGGTGTATTTCAGTGACCAGTTACATGTGTCCCCCCTCAATGCTGTTGTCTGAGCAGTATGACATTTGGGATGTTACATTGCTACCCAGGCACAGGATGGATCCTACCATATGCAGCATGGGTGTGTCCTTAGTGCTGTGCAGCTCTTATTGTTGTTTACATTGGCTGATGTTTGCAACATCTATGGGCATTGACATTTGACAGTACTGGGGCCTTTGTCTTGTTTCTGGGGATTGTTAAAGTTGTCATCCTCACCCCCTAATTTAGGTGTGTATGATCCATGGGGAGGTGACTGCCATTCGCTACTTGAGCTGCACACAGAGTAGAGGTGGTAGTGTCAACTGTTGTCGCAGTTACATTCCAGTTCTCGGCATGGCTAGAGGTTGTTAATAGGGCCCTAGTTAATGTAGGAGGTATGGTGGCTGATGTGTGCCGGGATGTCAGTTTGACGTTGTGGCCTTCCCTCCTGGCGTGGCTTTCCCTTTGCTCCATCGTTGGCATGGCAGCATGCCCCCATGGAACTGTTGTTGGTGTTGTGTAATGGTGTGCCCCAGGTCTTCTCAGAACGGGCCATGCCCCCCTGCCGTTCCCCTTTACCCATGCCACTCCATGTATAAGATGACTTCCATGCATTTTGTGGCCGGTATCCCCCCCTGCTCACAGTTGACATTATTGCATTATAATTCCCTATGCGACTTACCCTGCATGTGCGTTGTCTCCTGGCAGTCTGCGCTGTCCTGTCCTTGAATCCCTGTGACGATCTCCTCAGGGATGACGGCTGCGACCATGTCCTCCATGTGGTCCAGGGCCTCCTGTTGTGCTGGACTCCAACCTCCAGTCTGCAGTGCTGCCTTCCTATTCCTGGCCATCTTTTCCTTGGTCCTGCGCTTGCAGTCATGCCAGAGTTTCTTGCACTCGATGACTGTTCTGCGTACTTCAGCCACACTGTTAATTTTATTTTGTCAACAATTTGTTGCTATATAGCCTCTCTCCTACTGATTGGCAACTTTGAGGTGACAAACAGTTGGTGCTGGTGTTCCGTCACCTCTTTAACCAGAATTTCCTGCTCCTCTGCACTGAAGCAACACTTTCTTTTCTTCTTAAAAGTGCTCTGGTTCTTGTGTGGGTCATCCTGGCTGGTTCCTGGTCTGATGTCATCTTCCTGGGGTCTGTAGTGGCATCTGGGATCCATTTTGGCTGTCCTCTGGTGAAATGGCAGTGTTCGCGTTTTTTTTTTTATGCTATTGCTTCAAAAAATGGCACATATCCGGTTTGCGGGGTCGTAAATTGACCCACAGTCATTTCCAACGCGTTAACGTTGTTTTGCTTTACGACTTGACGCTGTGGTGTGCGTAAAAAATAATGACTCCCACCTGTGGTTTGCGCCACCGTGCGTCAAAGTATAAATTTGACGCCCGCACGGCACACCAAAATGGCATTAGCCGGCAGTAATATTTTTGACGCAAAACTGCACCGGCGCAGTTTTGTGTCAAAAAGTATAAATATGTCCCTAAGCGTTCTGAGAATCAGGTGAGTGCAACCTGGAAGTCAAGGGAAGTGAAAGACTGGAACGACAAGTGTCATTTCTGGCTTCCTTCTTGCTTAAGTAATGCCCCAAGCAAGGTTGCTGCTGTCTCGTGAGGCTACGCGAGAATTCAGCTCTCTAGTGTTCTTGTGTTTTTGGTCTCTCCTGCATCACCAAGATCCTGCTCTGGTGTGCACCGCATACTGGCCTCGATGTACAGCCACTCCTCAATGGCCCAAAGGTAGGTCCTCTGTGTAGGCAGGCATGGCAATCAGGGTCTGCCATTTACCAAGCATGGTGGCACCAGAACATCATGGCTTACTGGTCTATATCCAGTGCTCCAGAATGTGTTTTGTGAGTATTAGAAGTTTAAGGTATTACAAATATTTTTTTAGGAATAATCAGAAGACAGTGGATTTGTGAACCGTTCTAAAATAATATAGCATCACAGTTCCCATCCAGTAATTATATAATAATTTCTTTAGGGTGTTTTTTCTAAATAGTTTCTTGCAAGTATTTCAACTTTCTTATCCTTGTCTTAGCTGAAACAGTCTTAGTTCAGCTTAATTTATTAGGGAAAACCTACATGGTAAAAACCTTTTCATGTGTTTTTTAATATGCATAATATATATGATAGATTAAAAATACGGTGCACCATGGCGCAGGGTAGGAGGCGATAGCGTAATTTTATTTTTACGCTATTGATGTACTCTGCAACAGTTGCACCAAAAATGTGTTCATAGGGACCTATTATAAATTATGGAAGCACCTTTCTCTCAGCAGGCGTTAAAAGTTACAAAAAGAATGGCGCAAGGCAATCTGTTAGATTTCCTTGCACCCTTTTTTCAGCCCCCTAATGGGGGAACGCCCCCCTTGCAAACATTGTACCTGGCACAGGCACAATGTGGCACAAGCATTTACAAAGTGGCATGCATTGCGCCACTTTGTGACTATGGCTCGAGGAAAATGCCCCTTCGCAATGCCCCTTTGCACCAACTTAGCGTAAAAAAATTACACTATGGCGGTTCTAAAGGCGCATTAGGGGCTCGTAAATCTGCCCCTAAATTCTTTATCCTTTAACTGTAAGTGTATTTAGTTTAGCTGCATCCTTGTATACCCAAATGCTCCCTAAAAAGTTGTCTTAAATCACAGTCCTTGTTACCAGAAGGCAAGACAAAGGTAGTTCTGAGAAACCTCTGGTTTGTTGTGAGGGTTATACGCATATTTGACCATTTTCCCCCAACTTGCCAGGTACAATTCAAACAAACTTGCTTACTTTGACTTCTTTACATGATACGAGAGAAGTAAACACAATATACTAATGTTGACACTGATTTTAGTGTTGAATTACAATTGGACATTTGTTTCACTATGAACAGGACATGGTATGTTTTGTTGAACTTTTACAGAGTAACTTTCTGCACTGTCTATTGTGATCTAGGTCAGCCTGAAGAGAGGTTCATGTGGGCTCAAGGCTTCCTATCCGGGGAAATTAAATCTGACTGCAAGAGCTGGCTCCCCTTAGCTGTTGCAATGCGCGCTCTTTCGACCTTGGTGCCCTTTCACCATTTTCTAAGACTCACTTTATTGCTCTAACCTGAAGCTTCATATTTTAATCATGCTGTATGTTTACGTCTGTCAGTTATATTTATGAACACTTTCGGTGCAGTGTAATGACAGCCCTCACTTTGAGTATTTCAAGTCAATATTTTGAAAAAAAAAATACCCGCAGAAAATGAGAATCTGTTCGAGGCGAAATCAGTCTCCTATTTTCGGAAGGTTAAACCTGTGAATTGCGCAGTTTTGAGAAGAATGCGCCTCGATTACGACACAGTCTCTTGTCTTTTTAAAGACAGTTTACTTTTGGTTAGACAGACTTATGTTTACAGATTTGGAGGGAGCTGAAATAAAAAAAATACGAACTAACCATGGTGAGCAGCTCATTGAATACCTGGAAGATGTTTCCTCATGAGACTGAAAAAAATATGATTGTACATACTTATAGCCATAGCCCAGTACATTACTAAACCGAGAAAAACGGTTCGCAGAAAAACGCCAGTGTCTTTTTCGATTGTTTCTGAAACACTTACAGAAAAAAACCCTCTAAATTTGGCCAGTGCCATAAATAGCACCAAGACTGAGCCCTCTGAGTTTGGGCATAACATGTCGATTTTGGTGCTTTCCCAGCCCGAATCTACATCTAATTCGGATGCTTAGGCTGCTTACAGGTAGCAGCTTCTAGGAGAAACACTCATACTCCACAGATTACCTAACGCTACCAGTTCCACTGGGATTGATGGGCACTCTCGATGAGGCCCTAAGAACAGAAACGCAGAACAGAGTTGTACACTACATGTCCATAATATGGGCCTCATTTACGAGGTCCTAGCGCCACCGGAGTGCCACTTTTTGCGATGCTCCAGTGATGATGTGCGGTGCTCCATATCTAAAAGGTGGGGTTAAGCCACTATTCCTAGTTTAACACGGGCTTGTAGACATGGGCCGCACGGTGCAATTTTCTGTGATTAAAGGGTGTGCAATAGGCCACATTCACGCAACATCCGTTGCTTTTTGACACTAACTCAGAATTAGGAGAAATTGTAAACCTGAGGCAGCGTCAAAAACAAACACCATTCCGTGCTGCAGCACGTCTGCTCTTTAATCTGCCTAGGAACACATCAGCTAAAAAAGCTCTGATCGAACTGCACTGGCTTCCAGTGGCGAAAAGGATAAAGTTTAAGGCTCTTTCCTTCTTCCACAGAGCTCTATATAAAAAGGATCCTCATTATCTAAAATCATTATTTCACTATATACACCCACAAGAGTTTTGAGATCGGCCTCTAAAGCCCTGGTAGTGGTACCCAAAGTAAAGAGAACATCATGGGGAGGAAGTTCCCAGAAGTACCAGGGAGCAGACTTTGGAACTCCCTACCCACGAATATTCACATGATGAATCAGGAGACTGAATTTAGGAAGGCCATTAAAACCTGGCTATTCTAAATTCTTCTAAGTTCCCCCTCTCCAGGGAAGTTTGAGATTCCTCCAGTATGTTTTTAACTTTTCAAACTGATCAGCGCTACGAGGCCTCCGGGTAGCTGGCGCTATATAAGTCTCAATAACATAACATAACATAACAGGATAGGTGTTAGAGTGGTGCTTTGAGGAGAAATACTTTTATTTCTCTTTGTTGTTTGCCTTTCTTCTGTGTAATGAATTCTGCAGCACACATAGATGGAGCAAATCGCCATTAAAGATTGTTTTTGTTCAGGAAGGTGTCTCTTCGTGCACAAAAACAATCTCTCCCGCAATGCAGCAATCCTTGCACCATGGTGCAAGGTTGGCTGAGTTGGCGCTAGGCAGATAATTTAGTGCCAGTGCAGGGGGAAAAACAGGAATGTGGTATATTCTTTTAATACTGCGCATCCCTGTATTTTGGAAATGACGCTGCCAACATGTGCTATATTTTCAAAATCACAAGTAGAAGCTATAGGTCTGAGTCCTGAGAAATACACTTCTATGGGTTCATCTATTCTTTTCTTCCTTGAGTAAAACTTAAATCTATTTTACTTTTTTTCATGCCTAATGCAAATTTGTCTAGAGGCATACTAATACTCATCTAATTGACCAGATTTAATGAGTGGAGGTAAATTCATAAACTCCTAGATACAACAACCACCTAGACAATGTTTGAATAAGGCAAGTTTCCATTCTGCAGTACAATCTTCTCTTTCAAATGCAACCACATATGGTTTCTCAGACACAGCAAGAAAAGGAGTACAATTTCACCCATAATATACTATTATGTAATAGCTAAACAAGTTAATATACTTGCAAGAAATGCTTGAAATACTGTGGAAAGTCACACTTGATATACACTACTTTTTTGGTGTGTGCATTGCCATAGAGAATAATACACAATGGGTTTTAGGAAGACTGTTCCATATTAATTACCATGTGTAGAAGAGTGTTAGAAATGGGGTCTTTGGTTGGCAGTCAGGCTACCCGTGTCCAAGCAAGGAACCTCACTCTAGTCAGAACAAAGGAGAAACACACCTTGTTAACCCCCCACTCACACCCTTGGTAGCTTGGCATGTGCAGGCAGGCTTAACTCAGAAGCAATTTGTAATATATTTGAACCAACACACACAGTAATACAGTGAAAACACTACAAAATGGACACCACACCACTTTAGAAAAGTTTAAAAAGATAGCCAATATGTATCTAAATCAGACAAGACCAAAATGACAAAAATTCAACATACACAAGTTGAAATATCAGTTTTCAAAAGAAAAAGAGTTTTACTCCATAGAAAACAATGGAAAAGTTGATTTTGCACAAAGTACCTGGTTAGCATCACAAATATAGATGCACTGGCGAGCGTGAGTCAGAAAAGGCAGCGATGTGTCGATTACTTCCTCGCAAGGGAGGCCGTGTGTTGTTTCTTCTCCAGTCGGGTTGGCGAAGTGTAATTTTTCTCCCTCTCAAGAGAGTGATGCGTCAATTTCCAGATGGGGCACCTCGGTTCCATGCAGAGTTGGGTTGACTTTGATGCCCAGGGACGATGCAAGGAAAATCCGGTCACACGGTGTTAGAAAACTGCGCTACGTGGGGTTTGCATCTTTATCAGCAGCCGCAAGCGGATGTTGTGTGCCGTTTTTCCAGCCGCAATGCATCGATCTCCCAGCCGCAATGCAGGTGGAGCGTCGATTTTAGCCGCAAAGCCAGGGGCACATTGTTTACCAGCCGCTTTGCAGATGGAGCGTTGAAAATTTCCCTGCACCACGTTCTGTGCATGGATTTCCAGCTCCTGTGTGCCAACTTCACCTTTCAAGGACCCAGGGAGTGGATACAACACCACTTGGCAAGACAAGAGTCTCAGCAGAAAGTCCTGATGTTAGCAGAGGAAGTCTTTAATTGCCCTGTGAGTTCAAAACAGGAGGCAAGCTCACTTCCAGCCCTTGGAGATTCCTCACAAGCAGGAATATACCACAAAGTCCAGTCTTTGTCCCCTTTCACAGGCGGAAGCAGCAACTGCAGGATAGCCCAACAAAGCACAGTCACAGGCAGGGGCAGCACTTCTCCTCAGCTCTTTAGCTGTTCTCCTTGGCAGAGGCTCCTCTCGAATTGTGAAGTGATTTAATTTTCGGGGGATTTGGGTCTAATATTTATACCCCTTTCTGCCTTTGAAGTAGACATACTTCAAAGGAAAGTCTCTGTTGTTCACAAGATCCCGCGTTTCAAAGGCCAGGCCCCAGACACACACCAGGGGGTTGGAGACTGCATTGTAAGAGGACAGGCACAGTCCATTCAGGTGTAAGTGACCACTCCTCCCTCCACTCTAGCACAGATGGCTCATCAGGATATGCAGGCTACACCCCAGCTCCCTTTGTCTCACAGTCTAGAGGGGATTCACAAACAGCACAACTGTCAAACTGACCCAGAGAGGGAAGCCACAAAAAGGCAGAGTCACAGAATGGTTTAAGCAAAAAAATGACTGCTTTCTAAAAGTGGCATTTTCAACCCAACAATATAAAAAACAACTTCACTAAAATGTGTATTTTTAAAGTGTGAGTTCAGAGACCCCACACTCCAAATTTGTATCTGCTCTCAAAGGGAAACTGCACTTTAATACGTTTTAATGCTGCACCCATATTAACCTATGAGAGAGATAGGCCTTGCAACAGGGAAGACTGAATTTAGCAGCATTTCACTGTAAGGGCATGTAACACACACCAGTACATGTCCGACCTTTAACATACACTGCACCCTGCCCATTGGCCTAGCTAGGGCCTACCTTAGAGGTGCCTTACCTGTATAAAAAGGGAAGGTTTAGGCCTGGCAAGTGGGTACACTTTCCAACTCAAATTGCCAGCATACAACTGCACACATAGACACTGGAGGGCAGTCTGAGACATGTTTACAGGGCTACTAAGGTGGGTGGCACAACCAGTGCTGCAGGCCCACTAGTAGCATTTGATTTACAGGCCCTGGGCACCACTAGTGACTTTACTAGGGATATACTAGTAAATCAAATATGCCAGTCATGGATAAGCCAATTACACATAAATTTTACATAGGAACACTTGCACTTTAGCACTGGTTAGCAGTGGTAAAAAGCCCAGAGTATCAAAAAACAGCTAAAACAGAGTACAGCACATATCAACAACCTGGGAACCAGAAGCAAAAAGTTAGGGAAGACCAAGCCAAGGATGCCAAGTCAAACAAAGATGCACTATGTGGTGTCCAATGTATGTTAGGGGTGAGTGTCACCATGAATATGCTGTGGTAGAGAAATATTATATGAGTACTGCAAAGTATATATCCTGATTTATGCAGAAAGGTGTGCGCATCACCAAAAATGTGTCATCGATCTTATTAATAAACATCACTTATGTGGAAAGGTGTGACCGTCACCGGAAATGTGCTACAGATCTTTCCTAGAAGCCAGTTCCTTTAGGGGGTGTCTGTAAGCTCCTCCAAAAGTGCATAAGATGAAGCATGGACGTTGCACTCCACCTAATGGTAGCAGAAATGAAAGAGGACAGCCGCCAGTACTGCATATTGAATGTTTGTATCCAATGAGTGGTTTGTTAATATAAAAGTAGCCAAACTCCTTTCAATCAATTAATCAATCAATCATGAGATTTATAGAGCGCACTACTCACCCGTTAGGGTCTCAAGGCGGTACAGGGGGGGAAGCTACTGGTCGAAGATCCATGTCTTGAGGTGTTTCCTGAATGTCAGGAGGTCCTGGGTCTGGCGTAGGTGGAGCAGTAGGAAGACAATCCTTAGTCACATCTCTGTGGTTTGATGAAGAAAGGGAAATGATGGTCTCCTTTGATGTATCTGTAGTCACAGCTCTGTGGTTTAATGAAGAAAGGTATCAAAAAAAAAAATCCACTCTTTGCCAGTGGAGTAAAAATAACCAAAGCAAACATCAGCAGCAATAATTACAGAAGCTGCAGTTCCACAGAAGCTGTTTATTCAGTCTCAGAGAGGAATCCTTACAAGTAGGATGGTAACATCAATCCCATTGGGCCTCCACCAGCCGCTCATGTCCCTTCACCAACATTCTCCCTCACACTCCTTGTCCTTTTATAAATTAATTTTAAACATACAATGTGATGTTAGACTAATGCACAAGCATGCCACACTTGGGGCCCTGCTCGCGCACTAGGTCCATTCAATTAAAATATCAATACAAGAAAGTACAAAACAGAAATAAGTGCAGTGTTTGTGCTCTACACAACAAATTATGTTTGGGATTTGTCTTCTCCTGATATAACTCTTTCTCCCGGAATAGAGCCTGTGAACTACCTGCTGCTTTTAAAGTTCTATCTGTGATAGAAACACAAATGTGTATGAGTAGTTAAAATAAAAGGTTTGTATGACAAATAAGTCATTCATCCATCCTCTTTGAATTTTAATTAAGTGTGTTTTTCCTGCTAGAGACAACTGCTTTCTCAAAGCCATCAATTAAGGATATAAAACTATGAACCTCATTTAGACCTTGACAGTATTACCGTCAATCCACCATGGAGACGTCCCAAATACTTCACCAAGCTGATGGTGTTCTAACCACTGTATTTAGGTCTTTGGCTGTTCTACTGCTGGCCGTGTTGCAGGAGTCTAATACTTACTGCAGACTCCAATGCTGGTGTATGTTACTCCATCAACATCAGAGCAGCGGGATTGTGCCAACCATATTTAGATCCTACAGTCGTGCCGGTGGTGTACCACGTGAGGGACCCTTGATGACAGGAGTCTGTCGCAGGAACCATTCAGCATTGTAATACAGCTGAGGCTATTGGATGGATTCTAGCAGGCCACAGCTGATGGATATTGGACAATTGTGAACAAGTGCAAAACACACTTCATTTCAGACCATGATCCTTTGCTGTTGCACTGCAGCAGAGCATTTTGAGGATGAATTTGCCCCAAAAGTGTTCTTTTTTTCTCCCTCTGCTTTTTTTTTTTTTTTTACTTCTCTCACATTTGTTTTATTTCTCATCAGTGTTTTGGGCACTGGTTATTTTGGTAGACCTTCACTATGACAGGGAGGAGAAATCCAAATTTTACAGAGGGAGAATTGTTAGTCATGGTGGATGAAATTATTAGAGCAGAGCCACAATTGTTTGGAGCACAAAGACAAAGTACTACCATATCTCAGAAAAAGGAAATGTAGTCCAGAATAGTTAACAGAGTGTATGCAGTAGTTAACAAATCTGCGCACACAGGAGGAAATTAGGGAGAGGTGGGGGTGACCTGCGGTGTAGAGCCCATTCCCTGGCCTCCAACAATCACCTGGAGGGCCAGATGACTGGTGGTGGTTCTCCATGGCCCCAATTATGCCTCTTTCCTCAAGAAGAGAAGGTCTTGCAGATCCCTCCTCCTGAAAGCATGACAGGAATCCCTGATGGAGCTTTGCAATGTCACACTAATTACAAATAGAGTTCTTGCACTTAAGTTAGATGTTCAGAATGTTTGATACCCTTATCAAAACATATGTATCTTAACTTGAGTCACCAAAATTGCTAGTTTCATTTAAATTACTAGCATCATGGTTGTATCTCTCTATTAAACAATTAACAATATGTATTTTCAGATTGTGTGTTGTTCTCCATGGATCACTCCTTGCATTTGCCTAGTCCCTTACTTTTTCTCAATGTAGGTTGTTCTACCCCAAAACAAAGGTTCCACACTCCATCAGTATGCACATGAAGGTATAGTGCTTATGAGTAGTATAACCTATTTACATCATACACATACAATAAATGTGTGCTCATTTTCACTGTAGTAATGTAAATAAGTATGTGTTATTCATGTTTTCACATGTATTGGCAATTGTGTTATCAAATGACTACAACTAGCATGATGCCCTGCTTTTGTCTCTGCAAAACAGTAGCACAATGTGATGTAGCTCAACCTATCCTTCCTTCCATATATGCACAAAGTCTAAGTATTATATAATCATTCACAATTTCATGGTATGTGTTGGACCTGGCCCTTTTTGCAGGGTCATCCTTAAATGTTTTGCCTCCTGCCTCCTATTTTTCCTGACCTGTTTTTGTTGGCTTTTGAACTCTGAGCACTTTACTACTGCTAACTAGTGCTAAAGTGCATATGCTCTCTGTGTAAATTCTACTGTTAATTGGTTTATCTTTGATTGGCATATTTAATTTACTAGTAAGTCCCTAGAAAAGTGCACTAGAGGTGCACATGGACTGTAAATCAAATGCTACTAGTGGGCCTGAAGCACTGGTTGTGCCACCCACATAAGTAGCCCTATAATCATGTCTCAGACCTACCACTGAAGTGTCTGTGTGTGCAGTTTTAGACTGTAAATTTGACTTGGCAAGTGTCCCCACTTGCCAGGCCTAACCCTTCCCTATTCCTATATATTAGACACCCCTAAGGTAGGCCCTAGGTAGCCCCATGGGCAGGGTGCAGTGTATGGGTAAGGTAGGACATGTACTAATGTGTTTTATATGTCCTGACAGTGAAATACTGCCAAATTCAGTTCTCACTGTTGCACAGCCTATTTCTCTCATAGGTTAACTTGGGGGCTGCCTTTAAACATGATTAAAGCATAGATTCTCTTTGGGAGCAGATAGACATGTGGAGTTTGGGACCTCTGAACTTACAATTTATACATCTTTTAGTAAAGTTGGCTTTAAGGTTGTGTGTTTGAAAATGCCACTTTTAGAAAGTGGTCATTGTTGTGCTTGAACCATTTTTGTGACTCAGCCTTTTTGTGGATTCCCTGTCTGGGTTAGTTTGACAATTGGGCTGTTGGCACCTGTCTCCAGACAGTGACACAAAGGGGGCTGGGGTGTAGCCTGCATATTCTGATGAGCCATCTGTGCTAGGAGGGAGGGGAGGAGTGGTCACTCGCACCTGAAAGGGCTGTGCCTGCCCTCACACAATGCAGACTCCAACCCCCTCCTGTGTGTCTGAGGCCTTGCCTGGGCAAGGCAGGATTTCACAAACAAGTGAGACTTTTCCTTTGAAGTAAGTCTACTTCAAAGGCCAAAATGGGTATAAGAAGAGGACCTAAAACCACAGACTTTAGCCACTTCTTGGGGTAGACACTCTACCTCACATACACTTTCTGGAGAAGAAACTTGTAACCAGAACCTACATACTGCCAAGAAGAACTGCCTAGCTGCCCAAAGGACTCACATGACTGTTTTCTGACAAGGACTGCTGCCTTGCCCTGCTGCCTTGCTGCTCTCTGGCTGTGATGAGAAGTGCTCTCCAAGGGCTTGGATAGAGCTTGGTTCCTGTTCCCTGAAGTCTCAGGACCAAAAAGACTTCACTCCGGCAACTGGACTCCTTATGCGGTGAAAGTTCGATGCACAGCCTGCTAAAAACGATACACAGCCTGCCCCACGGTGAGAAATTCACTAAACACCTAACCGGGACAATGCAGCTCGACTTTGCAAGGAGAAGATCGATGCAGCACCTGTGTTGCGACCAGAACTTCGACGCACGGCCCACCGTATCGACACACATCTGACCTGGGACGACGCAGCCCGACTTCCGGAGAAGAATCAATGCAGCGCCTGCTGTGTGGGAGAAATTTCCACTCAACACCCACTGGATCAACACAGCGCCTGTGACTTTGCTCCGCAAGCCCAGGATTCCACGCAAAGACTCCAGGGCACAAGAAACCCACGCAACCCGAAGAGGAACCAAGTGTGCGCTCCAGAAATCAACGCAAAGCCTTCCCCTACATGGAAAATAATGATGCAAGTCAGTGTGCGAAGGGGCAAAACCGATGCACACCTCCCCGTTTTCCATGTACCGCCTCCTCTGTAGTCCCTTGCTGAGATTTTGAACGCAAACCAGGTGCTTTGTGCTTGGAAGAGACCTTTATTGTTTTAAGATACATTTACTTGTCTTGCAAAGACTTAAGACACTTTGGCCCTCATCATGAGATTGACGGTAAGTGCCGCTTACCGCCATGCAGACGGCCGCCAACATACCACGACTGCATATTATGACTCACACATAGAAATCCGCCACTATACAGACACACACACAAGTCCGCCAGCCCAAAGGTCAGTGATAAAGTGGTGGTACCAAAACCCACACTGTTACACCAACCCTTCCTACTTGCATGCCATCACATACCCCCACCCCTACCCTCACCCACATCACCCCACCACCTCACATACACCCTACCATCACAACCCACACCTCCCAGTACCCAGCACTGCATGCAACAACAATGTATGGACACCACTCACAGCCCTGCATGGACACCCATCACCACAGCATGCACAGTAGTGGCAATCATTTAGCCAACCAAATTACAACTCACACAAGCCAAAGCTGCCTTGGTAATAACAACCATAGAGGGAAACACACCCATGCACAAGATGTGACATGCAGTAAGAATAACACTGCATTTATAATACCCACAGGACCCCCACACAACGTCACCGGAGAGGAGGTGCCAGCAACATCCAGTCCACCCCCAGAAGAAGCCCACAGTGATGACAGCAGCTCTGCATGCCTGGATCAGGATGACCAACCTGGCCCATCAGGGACCTCTGGACAGTCGGTGACCCAGCCACATTCCCAAACCACCACAGAGCCTCCCCATCAGGAAACACCACCACAGCACCCATCCAGCGGGCCCATCCCTCTGTCCCCAGGCCACGTCAATAAGCAGTGTGTCCACCATTACAAGGACCCCAGGCAACCCCACAAACACAGGACAATCAGGGACGTGGGGTCAGTGGCGGTTGGCACACGGTTCGGGGACAGAGGCACAGGACAGCAGGGAAGCTGGGAGGACTGCTGTGCGACAAGGGGAGGAGAGGCCCAGGGAACCAACTCTCCATGAGGTACTCACCAACATCCTGGGAGCATACCACCATTCCCAGGATACCATGGGCCAGATACTGGCCAAGCTGCAGGAGACCTAGCGGCTGCAGGAGGGACAGTACCTGGGGATCAGGGACCTGAAGGACATCAACACCACCCTGGTCACCATTGCAGGGGTGCTGACAGGCATAGCCAACACCATGAGGGAGGCAGTGGCACATCAACGGTCCCTGACACTAGCCACACCGAAGAACAGCCCTCCACCTCCGCCAACGCTAGTGGACAGGAGGCCCCACCACAGGAACAACAGGCCACCAGCACCCCACCTCCTGCAGAAGGAGAACCACCCCACAAAAGGTCCCTGCGATCCAGGCAAAAGCCAGAGAACATTGCCAAGACCCCGCCAGAAAATAGGACTCCCATGATTGTCACCCTTGTGTCCCACTCTGTCACCCTGTCCACCTTTAACTCGCATTGCTCCACTCACTATGCCCCCTTGGACAATGCACCTGTGATACCAGTAGACTGGACTCTATCCTGGACATTTCTCCACCATCAATCCACTCTATTGCAATACCCCCTACATATTTTATCACAGAATTAAACACCCTTGGAACAAATGCAAGTATGGAGTCTGTCAACTGACTGAAATATGTAGTAGTTTAACAAGCTGTAAACATTGCAATTCAATTGTACAGTTATATTTACATAGGTATGACCTGCAGTGGGCAGAAGTAAACACACCAGGAGCCAGAGTGGGGCACAGATATCTGAAAATAGAGATGCCAAAGGGTACAGTGAGTGGCCATAGACATAGGGAAATCAGGCTGCCATGTACAATGTCCAAAAGAAAACTGAAAAGTAACGTGAAGTTACAATGTCTTACCTGTGTGTCACTGGAAGAACTGCTGTAATGTTATTACATCTGTTGTCCACATCTTCTTCCTCTGCCTCTACTTCCTCACTGTCCACAGGCTCCACCGCTGCCACAAGACCGTCTCCAGGCTCATTCTCCTGCAGAAAAGGCACCTGGCATCTCAAGGCCAGGATGTGCAACATGCAATGATGATCTGGCATACCTTCTTGGGTGAGTAGTATAGGGATCCACCTGACAGATGGAGACACCAGAACCTGGCCTTCATGAGGCCGAAGGTTCACTCAATTACCCTCCTTGTTCGCCCATGTGCCTCATTTTAACATTCCTCTGTCCTTGTCCTGTCATTCCTCACTGGGGTCAGTAGCCATGGGAGGTTCGGATCACCAGATTCACCTAAAAACATTGAGGGACAACTATTAGAAAACACACTAACCCTTAGGGACAACCCCATACCCAGACACAGATGCTTTGAAGGGCACAGATGGTGCCCTCCTTGCATAAACACGTCTACACCAGTTCAGGGATCCCCAGCCCCTGCTCTGGTGTGAAACTGGACAATGGAAAGGGGAGTGACCACTCCCCTGTCCATCACCACCCCAGGGGTGGTGCCCAGAGCTCCTCCATTGTGTCCCAGACCTCTGTCATCTTGAATGCAGAGGTGTGAGGGCACAATGGAGGCCTCTGAGTGGCAAGTGCCAGCAGGTGACGTCAGAGACCCCTCCTGATAGGTGCTTACCTACCTAGGTGGCCAATCCTCCTCTGAGAGCTATTTAGGGTCTCTCCTGTATGTTACTCTTCAGATAACGAATTCAATAGCTCACCAGAGTTCCTCTCCATCTCCCTATTCGACTTCTGCCAAGGATCGACCGCTGACTGCTCCAGGACACCTGCAAAACTGAAACAAAGTAGCAAGAAGACTACCAGCGACATTGCAGCGCCTAATCCTGCCAGCTTTTTCGACTGTTTCTTGGTGGTGCATGCCCTGGGGGCTGTCTGCCATCACCCAGCACTGGAAGCCAAGAAGAAATCTCCCGTGGGTCGACGGAATCTTCCTCCTGCTAAAGCAGGCACCAAACTTCTGCTTCACCGGTCCTCTGGGTCCCCTCTCCTCGTGACGAGCATGGTCCCTGGAACACAGGAGCTGGATCCAAGTGACCCTGACAGTCCAGTGGTCCATCTGTCCATATTTGGTGGCGGTAAGTCCTTGCCTCCCCACGCCAGACAGTAATCCTGTGTACTGCGTGAACTGCGGCTGCTAGGGCTTCTGTCCACTTTTGCAAGGAATCCTTTGTGCACACCATAGCCCAGGTCTTCAGCACTCCGTTCTGCATTGCTCAACTCGCTGAGTTGACCACCGGCTTTGTGGGACCCTCTTTTGTAGTGTTGAGTGATTGCTATGCTCAGTTTTCTTGTACCTGTGTTCTGGTACTTCTGCGGGTGTTGCCTGCTTCTGCATGGGCTCTCTGTGTTGCTGAGTACCACCTCTGTCTCCTCCTCCAAGGGGAGGACTCCTGTTCCTTCCTAGGCCGGACAAGACCCATTTTCTTAAACAGTGAACTTTGCAGCTAAGCTAGCAAGGCTTATTTGCGGTCTTTCTGCATAGAAATAACTTTGCATCCTCCAGCATTCTGTGGGACATCTTCTGTGCAAAGGAGAAGTTCCTGGCATCTTTCGTTGTTGCAGAATCTTCAGCTTCTTCCACCCAGAGACAGCCATTTTGCACCTTCATCTGGGGTTTAGTGGGCTTCTGCCCCCTGGACACTTTTGTGACTCTTGCACTTGGTCCCCTTCTTTTACAGGTCCTCAGATCCAGGAATCCGTCTTCAGTGCTTTACAGTCAGTTGTGGTCTTTGCAGAATGTCCTAGCACAACTTTAGTGTGATCCTTTGGAAGTAGGGTACTTTTACTCCTACTTTTCAGGGTCTTGGGGTGGGGTATCTTGGACACCCTTAGTGTTTTATTACACTCCCAGCGACCCTCTACACACTACACTAGGCCTGGGGTCCCTAAGTGGTTCGCATTCCACTTTCTTAGTATATGGTTTGTGTTGCCCCTAGGCCTATTGCATCCTATTGTATTCTACAGTGTTTGCACTACTTTTCTAACTGTTTACATACCTGATTTGATTTTCCTTTGTGTGTATACTTTGTGTATTTTACTTACCTCCTAAGGGAGTATATCCTCTGAGATATAACTGATACATTGTCACTAAAATAAAGTACCTTTATTTTTAGTAACTGAGTATTGTGATTCTTGTGATATAGTACTGTATGATATAAGTGGTATAATAGGAGCTTTGCATGTCTCCTACTTCAGACTAAGCTGCTCTGCTATAGCTACCTCTATCAGCCTAAGCTGCTAGAACACTACTACTCTACTAATAAGGGATAACTAGACCTGGCAGGTGTAAGTACCATCAGGTACCCACTAGAAGCCAGGCCAGCCTCCTACACTATGGACACTGTTGTTTGGAAGAAACCACTTACCAGAAAATGGAGCATTGACAGGACCTGCACTAGAGGGGGGATACCTGTCGGGTGGCGGATAGCTGACAGCAGGTCTGACTCCAATTGGACACACAGTTCTTGGCTCGATCAAGTCAGTAGGTTAGGATAATGTGTCTGTCCTCCATTGTCACTCGGTCCACCAGGGGTCTGTACACTGGAGGATGTCTCCATCTCATATTCATCCTCAGCGGTCGATGCCTAGGGAGGAAAACGGTGAGCAGAGGGTCATATTCATACATCTACTGCAATAATGATGCATCTCTTCATTTACAGAACCAGTATGTGAATCCGAGAGTCAGTTGATCTGCCAATATCTGCTGTGACGCAGTTAGGGACCATTGACTGTGCCCCCCTGAAATGGCGGCTGCCTGACCTGTGTGGAGGGACAAGTGGAAATGAGGTAAGTCCGCTGGTGTTGTGCACCATTGCGGGACGCGGTCGATGACCGCCATGCAACTTCACATTGGTTATCATTGTGCCCTATGGTTTCCAGGGGTCAATGGTGAAGTACTCTGGTGGTGACGGTACGCACCGCCGTGGACGTGACCGCCATTTTCTATCTGTTTACTCATTTGTACCTGAACTTCAACAGGAGATGACCTACACTGCTAGTGCTGCTGTGACCTGTGTCTGGAAGCGACCATTGCTCGAGTGTCTTGGAAAAGGGCCCCTGCCTTCACTTCCGAGGAGTTGGAGAGACTAGTGGATGGGGTCCAGTACCATTTACTTTATGGTTCTCCAGACCAACAAGTCAGTACACTGTGAGCATGATGCATCGGGCATGAATGTATGGAGTGTTGTGTGTGTATGCCTCATGTAGTGGGTGGGCTGAAGGGTCCTGGGCAGAGTGCTGCATGTATGGTGAGCAATGTCTGTGCGTAAGGGGATGGGAGGGATGTGGTGGGCCATGAGTATGACAGTCCGGATGGTATGATAAATACGTTTTCTGATGTTTTTTTTCTACAGGTCAGCATTCATCAGAAAAAGGGTATTTGACGTGCCGTCATCAAGAAGGTGTGGACCCTGGGGGTCTTTGACAGGCAGAGCACCCACTGCCACAAACGGTAGGAGGACCTGCGCACTGGGTAAGGAAGATGGTGGAGGCCCAGCTGGGGCTGGCCTCCCAACGAGGAAGGGGTGCCTGTTGTAACCTGACCCCCCTGATGTTATGCATCCTGGGGGTGGCCTATTCAGAGTTCAATGGGGGCTTGAAGGCGTCACATCAGCCACAAGGGGGTGAGTACAAATTCAGATTCTTGACTTTGCGCGTGTTAAGTTATTACCAGGGTGGGGGATGTGGGCTGTGGGTGCCCCTAGGCCAGGGCGAACATGGCAGGGTAGGTTGCATGATGGTCAAGCTCAGATGCACTCCATCCACAATAATGTTGGTGGGCATCTACTACTGGGCAGGGTCCTTTGGGTTTCAGGTGTGCAACCAATGGCGTTAGGCATTGTACCTCATGGGCTGGTGACTAGCATTGTAACTGGTATTGCATGGCCTAGTGCATAGGGCTGTTCCCTGTGAGTTGTGTACACCAACGGTAGTGTTGTTGATGGCATTGACCAAGTGTATCCTCTGTCTACTCCCCCCCCCTTTTTGTTTTGTCACCTTGTCCTTGTGTGCATTAGCATCATCTGGCGGAGGAGCAGAGACACCGGTGATGAAGGGAGCTGCATCCCACATGGGCCTGGAGGCCGAATTCACCAACGGTGAGGGCACCAGTGGAATGGAGGGCGTGGGGAGCACCACAACGGAGACAGGAGCAGACAGTACTGACACCGACTCCTCCTCCGATGGAAGCTCCCTGGCGGTGAGTACCGTCAGCGACTCCTCCTCCGATGGAAGCTCCCTGGCGGTGGTGGACACCTCTGTGCCCACCCTAACTACAGGTACAGCCGCCACCCCTGGTCCAGCAACATCCTCCCAGCAGCCCCTCAGCATGTTTCCCCTGCCCGCTCACCCAGGAGGGTGGGCATCTCCTTTGCCCCAGGCACCTCAGGCCCTGCCCCAGTCAGCCCTGCTGCCCTCAGTGAGGAAGCTCTTGACCTCCTGAGATCCCTCTCTGTTGGGCAGTCAACCATACTGAATGCCATCCATGGTCTAGCAGGGCATTTGCAAAAAACAGATGCATACCTGGAGGGCATGCACTCTGGAGAGGTGGCCCAACCGAGAGCATTACAGGCTCTGGCCAACTCACTGATAACAGCCATTGTCCCTGTCTCCAGCCTCCCCCTCCAACTTCCTCTACCCAGTCCCAATCCCCTCAACCCCAGCCTATCCCAAGCACACCTTCAGACCTGCATTCACCCAAATCAACACACAGAAGTGGCTCAGGCAAACACAAGCAACACACTTCATCCCACAGGCACTCACACGAGCACCATCCAGATGCAGACACACCAACATCCACTGACTCCACTGTGTTCCCCTCCTCCTCGTCCTCATCGCCTACCTCCCTCCCAGTAGCTTCTCCACTCACACCTGTATGCACTACATCCTCATCCACTACCTCCTTCACCAGCACGCCTATCACTACAAGCCCCTCACTGGTAGTCACCACCCCCGCATCCATGCACATGTCCCCCGTGTCCTCTCCCACTGTTTCTGTGACCCCTCCTCCCAAAGCACACAAACGCAAGCACTCAGACACCCATACAGCCATCCACCTCACAACAGCATCCAGCCCATGCACCTGCACCCAAACACAGCAGACAGACACCTCCTACAACCACTCCTTCTTCCTCCATTCCTAAACCTTCTGTCTCTTCCTGCCCCAGTGTCCCAAAGAATCTTTTCCTCAACACCATTGACCTATTCCCTATCCCTTCCCCATCCTTCACTTCGGGTCAGGGTGGCCAGAACCCAGCCCAGCACCTCAGCCACCCAGTCCCTGGCCACTGTTATTTCTGCAGCTACTGCAGGTGTGAGAGGCTCCAAGGAGACACCCGTCAGCACAGCCAGTGTGCCAGCACCGCCTGCCAAAGCCAAGTAGGGGACGTCAGCTAGCAAGGGCAAGAAGGGGACACCAGCCAGCAAAAGGAAGGAGACACCACCAGCCAGCAAGGGCAGGAAAAGAACACCAGCTGGCAGAAGCAAGGAGGCACCACCATCTGTAAAGGGTAGGAATGGTCACACAACACCAGCCATGGCACTTCAGCTGTCAGAGTCTGCAGGAGAAGGGCTGGAGCCTCTCCCCACCGCGGCCAGCACCTCCACCTGCACCGGGGCTAGCACCGCCACCTGCACCGCCAGCAGCACCACTGCCAGCAGCAGCAGCCCCAGTGGGCAGCCGTCCGATGCTATAAGGGAAGGGCTTGAGCCTCCCCCACCACTGACAGCACCGCCATCTGCACCGCGGCCAGCACTGCCACCTGCCCAGCCACCAGCACTGCCACCTGCACTGCCAGCAGCACCACTGCCAGCAGCAGCAGCCGTCAGAGGCTGCAGGGGAAGGTCTGGAGCCTCCCCCCACCGCGGCCAGCACCGCCACCTGTCACGCCACCAGCACCGCCGACCTGCACTACCAGCAGCACGATGGCCAGCAGCCCCAGTGGGCAGGTGTCCGAGGCTGCATGGGAAGGGCTGGAGCCTCCCACCACCACTGACAGCACCGTCACCTGCAGCGCAACTGCCATCCACTAAGCAGCTGTCACCGCTGGCGAGCAGTGTGTAGTAGTGACTACATGGGCTGCAGTGCGTCCTGGACCCGGCAACACCGGTCGGTGTGACAACCAGGTGAGAGACTATGACCTTGCACCATCCAGGATGAAGCACACTGGGCACAAAGCCCCCTCCAGAACCAGTGGAAGAAGGCATCCACTCACCCCCTCCTTGGCAGGATGAAACCCACTGGACACAAAGCCCCCTCCAGAACCAGTGGAAGAAGGCATCCACTCACCCATTCCTTGCCAGGATGAAGCACACTGGGCACAAAGCCCCCTCCAGAACCAGTGGAAGGAGGCACCCACTTGAGAGACTGTGGCTTTGCACTCCTCAGGACCAAGCAGTGGGCAAACCACACACTTGAGAAACTGTGGCTTTGCACTCCCCAGGACCAAGCAGTGGGAAAACCACCCACTTGAGAGACTGTGGCTTTCCACTCCCCAGGACCAAGCAGTGGGCATGGAGCCCCCTGCAGGCCAGTGGCGTTGTACCATCTTCCGGCTGAGGTGCCCCCCCCTTTTCCCTGTCCTCCTGAGGTGCCTGTGTTTTTTCGACCTGATGCCCCTGTAGTATTCTCTCCGTATTGAGACAGGAGTCAAGTGTGGCCTTGGCCTATGTGTTATGGCCCTGTGGGCCACCAACATTTTGGATTGGGCATTGTCCCTCATGTTGTGTATATTGTACATACTGTTTATTGATGTAAGGATATATTTATCTAAAATTGTACTATTACACTCATTTGAATCCATTCCTTTTGTCTTTGCGTCATTCCTGAGGGTCACGAGATGTATATGTAATGTTATTGCATCTGCTTATGTGTATGGTGTTGGGTCGGGGGTGGGGGTATTGCGTGTTGTGTGTGTATGTCATTCTCTTTTTCCTCCCCCCTCCCTTTTGTGCTAAGTGCAGTACTCACCGTGGGCGTCTTCGCCGGCAATCCTGTTCCTAGTGAATGAGGAGGGACACCAGTATTGGAAAAATGTGCAGCTCGGGCTCCATGGCATCGTGGTTCTTCCTTGAGTGTCAAGAGGTGAGTCGTTTCCCTTCAGTGTACTGTTTCTGCAGTGCTTTTGATGGCATTGGTACGCCCCGGAAAAGCTGGTGGATAGGCCTGCTGTAATGCTGTGGGCGTTACATTGTCTTCCGCCTGGCTGTTGGCTGTTACCGTTGAGTTGTTTAAGGCTACCGCTGTAGGCGGTCGGAATGTTAAAGTGGCTGTCTGTGTTGGCAGTTTCTGCCGTGGTCATAACTCCATTTTTGTTACCTCTGGCCTTTTGGCGGTATTACCGCGCTTTATCACGGACCGCCAGGGTTGTAATGAGGGCCTTTGCATCACTTGTATAGTGATATCTGAACATCTACTTTTTGCATTTTAATTGTTTTGACCGGCATCTTATCAGATAAATATTATATATTTTTCTAAACACTGTGTGGTATATTTTTGTGGTGCTTTATGGTGTTATTGTATGATTTATTGCACAAATACTTTACCCATTGCCTTCTAAGTTAAGCCTGACTGCTCAGTGACAAGCTACCAGAGGGTGGGCACGGAATAATTTGGATTGTGTGTGACTTACCCTGACTAGAGTGAGGGTCCTTGCTTGGACAGGGCTTAACCTGACTGCCAGCCAAAGACCCCATTCCTAACAGTATGCACGGCAATTTTATCTGCTGTGTTGGTCCAGCATGCTGTCACCTCCTTGCTACTACATTGATTTGATCTACTTGCTGCATAGATCATAGGGCCAGATTTACAAGATCCTAACACCACAGGAGTATCACTTTTTGTGGCGCTACAGTGGCACTAACCACTTCTCCATATTTACAAGGAGGTGTCACTTTTCGTGGCTTTATACCTCCTTGTAAATATGGGCCCCTCCGAGGCATTTTTCTGCATCTGATGGGCATGCAATGGGTGTTGCAGTGGGTGTTCCACCGTAACACCCGTTGGTTTTGACGCTGCCCCACATTTACAAGAAAATGTAAATCTGATGCAGTGCCAAAATCTAACACCATCCCAGGGGTGGTGTTATTATGGCTCAACAAGGAAGAATACATTTATTCCTCCTCATTTTTTGCTTTTTTTGCACAGAAACCTTCCTGCACATAAACAATCACACCCCTCAATGCAGACACACTTGCACTTTGGTGTAAGGATGCCTGTGTTGGAGCAGGCTGCTTAATGTACCAAAGGGGAAATGCAAGGGTGTGCTGTATTCTTGTAAATCCCTAATTTTGGCACAACACTGCACTGCACCAGTTTCTTGTAAATCCAGCCCATAGTTTGTGGATTCATAGGTTTCTAATCATGCATTGTAGCATGCTGAATATAAGTAGCATTATTAGACAATTTACTTTACAACCACAGTTTTGTTTTAGGCTGCCCTTAACCCCTTCGCTGCCAGGCCTTTTCCCCCTCAGGTGCCAAGCCTTTTTCTGGCTGATAGGGGCAGTTCGCGCTTAGGCCCTCATAACTTTTTGTCTACATAAGCTAACCACGCCAAATGCACGTCCTTTTTTTCCAACATCTGAGGGATTCTAGAGGTACCCAGAATTTGTGGGTTCCCCTGGAGGGGACCAAGAAATTTGCCAAAATACAGCGTAAAGTTTTTTTTTTTTTTTTTAAATGAGAAAAAAGGGCTGCAGAAGAAGGCTTGTGTTTTCTTTCCCCTGAAAATGGCACCAACAAAGGGTTTGCTGTGCTAATTTCACTATATTCTCAGCTTTCAGGAACAGGCAGACTTGAATCAAAAACCCCAATTCTGGCATTTTACTCGGACATACCCCATTTTTACTATTTTTGAGCTTCAGCCTCTTTCCAGTTAGTGACAGAAATGGGTATGAAACCAGTGCTGGATCCCGGACAGCTAAACATTTCTGAAAAGTAGAAAAAATTCCAAATTCAGCAAGGGGTAATTTGTGTAGATCCTACAAGGGTTTCCTACAGAAAATAACAGCTGAAATAATAAAATGTTGAAATTGTAGTGAAAAAACTGCCATTTTTCACCATGTTTTACTCTGTAACTTTTTCCTGCAATGTCAGATTTTTTTAAATCAATATACTGTTGCGTCTGCTGGACTCTTCTGGTTGCGGGGATATAGATGGCTTGTAGGTTCATCAAGAACCCTTGGTACCCAGAGCTAATAAATGAGCTGCAACTTGCAATGGGTTTTCATTCTATATCAGGTATACAACAATTCATTTGCTGAAATATAAAGAGTGAAAAATAGGTATCACCTTTGTATTTCCAAAATGGGCGCAAGATAAGGTGTTGAGAAGCAGTGGTTATTTGCACATCTCTGAATTCAGGGGTGCCCATACTAGCATGTGAATTACAGGGAATTTCTCAATAGATGTCTTTTTTACAAACTATCTTACATTTGGAAGGAAAAAATATAGAAAAAGACATGGGGCAATAACACTTGTTTTGCTATTTTGTGTTCCCCCAAGGCTCCCAATAAAAATGGTACCTCACTTGCATGGGTAGGCCTAATGCTTGTGACAGGAAATGCAACATGGACACATAACATTTTTACATTAAAATCTAGCATGTTTTTTGCAGAGTGCCTAGCTGTAGATTTTGGCCTCTAGCTCAGCCAGCACCATGGGAAACCTACCAAACCTGTGCATTTTTGAAAACTAGACACCTAGGGGAATCCAAGATGGGATGACTTGTGGGGCTCTCACCAGGTTCTGTTACCCAGAATCCTTTGCAAACCACACAATTTGCCAAAAAACACTTTTTCCTCACATTTCGGTGACAGAGAGTTCTGGAACCCGAGAGGAGCCACAAATTTCCTTCTACTCAGCCTTCCTCCAAAGTCTCCCGAAAATGGTACCTCACTTGTGTGGGTAGGCCCAGCACCCACAACAGGAAATTCCCCAAAACACAACATGGACACATCACATTTTCCCAAAGAAAACAGAGCTGTTTTTTGCAAAGTGCCTAGCTGTGGACTTTGGCCTCTAGTCCAGCCAGCACCTAGGGAAACCTAGCAAACCTGCACATTTTTTTAAACTAATCACCTAGGGGAATCCAGGATGTGGTGACTTGTGGGGTTCCCACCAGGTTCTGTTACCCAGAATCCTTTCCAAACCTCAAAATCTGGCCAAAAAAACACTTTTTCCACCCAGCATTCCCTCAAGTATCCCAGTATAAATGGTACCTCACTTGTGTGGGTAGGCCTAGTGCTCACAACTGGAAATACCCTAAAACACTATCTGGACACATCAAAGTTATCAAATACAAAACTACGTGTTTTTGCGGGGGCAGCTGTGTTTTTGGTCCTTGGCTCAGCAGCCATTTAAGGAAACCTACCAAACCCAGACATTTCTGAAAACTAGACACCAGAGGGAGTCCAGGGAGTTGTGACTTGTGTGGATCCCCCAATGTTTTCTTACCCAGAATCCCAGCAAACCTCCAATTTAGCCCAAAAAACTGATTTTTCCAACAGTTCTGTGTGGGATCCCCACACCGGGACGACTTTCCTACCATCCAACGTTCCCTTCAGCCTCCCGGTAAACATGATACCTCACTTGTGTAGGTGGGCCAAAAACATTTCAAATTAGGGGGGAACCAAAGTGGGTCCAAAAAGGAGTTAAAAAAAAAAAACATTTTTAGGCTGAAAAGTGCAGCAGAATTTTTATTGGTATAGATGAAACAATGTTGGGTGGTAGGAATTTTGTGGATTCCTGCAGATTCTGAAAGGTTCTATCACAAAAATGTGGGAAAAATCTGTGAGTTCCAGCAAAGTTGGAGGTTTGCAGGGCATTGTGGGTAAGAAAATTGGGTGGGGTGCATTTGAAGCACACCAACCTGGAATCAACAAGAGGTTAGTTTTCAGATGGGCCCAGGTCTTGTGGATTTTTCTACATGGCAGCGTCCCAAAGTCCAAAAAGTGCAGCCCTTACCATTCCAAGTGGGATGATTTTGAGAGTTAGCCAAGCTCCAATGGACCAAATGTAAAACCAAAACCCCAAATAATCAAATGTCCTCTTGCTCGCCGTGGGATAAGATGTTTTAGTTTGCGGCGGGAGAGCTGAAAGACTGCTACCCCATTCAGTTGGGGTGGGGGCATAACCAGGCCCATACTGGTTGATAGCCACCACCCTACTTTATTTTTCTTTAATTCCCTGGCATCTAGTAGACTTTCTGCCCCCGGGGTGTAGATCGGGGGTAATTGCCCAATCTGCTCACTGGCGGGCAGAACAACTTTGGCCCCATTTATTTGGGTTTGGTTATGGCCATACTCCCACCCTCTTACTTTGAAAAAAAATCTTCATTGGTCTCTGGAGGGCTTTCTGCCCCCCAAGGAGGGCAGATATGGCCAACAGTAATGTGCCCCCATGTGGAGCGACCCTTGCCAAGGGGCTGCCCCCCAAACAAAACATATGCATACACACACACCAATCCCTGGTGTCTAGTGGTTTCTGCCACCCTTGGGGGCAGATTGGCCTAACAAAAATAGGTCCATCAAAATGGCTTAACTACAATTTGCCCCCCAGGGGAGCGACCCTTGCCTAAGGGGTTGCTCCCCATATATAAAAACACAAAGTAAAAAAAATATATATATATATATCCCTGGTATCTAGAGGTTACTTCTCCCCTGGGGCAGATCGGCCGAACTATAGGGGGGACCCTGGAGGGGGGCAGAAATGGCCTAATAATGGCCTAAAAATAATTTGGCCCCTTGGGGAGCAAACTTTGCCTAAGGGGTCACTCCCCACATATAAAAAATATAAAAAAGAATTATCCCTGGTGTCTAGGGGTTTTCTGCCCACCTGGGGGCAGAGCTGCCTAATTATATTAGGCTGATCTGCCCCTAGGGGGGCACAAATGGCCAGAAATAAATGTGTCCCCCCGGGGAGCGAGCCTTGCCTAAGGGGTCGCTCCCCACAAATGAAAAAAAAAAATGTGAACAAAAAGAAATTATCCCGGGTGTCTAGTGGGGCAGAAATGGGCTAAAAATAATTTGGCCCCCTGGGGAGCAGCCCTTACCCAAGGGGCCGCTCCCCTTATGCGTAAGTATAATAAAAATAAAAATTCCCTGTTGTCTATTGGTTTCTGCCCCCCTGGGGGTAGATTGGCCTAATTTTATTAGGGTGATCTGCCCCCGGGGGGGGGGGAAGAAATTGCCTAAAAAATGAATTGACCCCCCCAGGGAGCGCCCTTGCCCAAGGGGCCGCTCCCCTCATGACAATTACAATACAAAAAAAAAAATCACTGGTGTCTAGTGGGCATTTCTGTTGCCCGATCACATCGCCATCGGGCAGCAGAAATGCTGAGAGAGACATGAAAGGAGATGAAAGGCCTTTCCTCTCCTTTCATCACTTTCTCGGCCCCACCAGTGCTCGGAAGAGAAATGCGAAAGCATTTTTCTTCTGATTCGCGCTGGAAGCTTCCAGCGGGGAGGGCCAGGCCTCTGATGAGGTCAGCGCGAGCGATCGCCAGCTGATGTCATCAGACGCCACGGGGTGGAAGGGGAAGCGATTCCCCTTCCAACCCTGAACGGGGGGGTGGGGGCTGGCCCTCGGGGGGAGCGCTAGGGCTTCCCCCGAGGGCCAGTACATGGATGTAATGGTTGCGTCCGTAGCACCTGAGAGGCGCAGCCACGGACATAACCATTACGTCCGTGCCGATTAAGGGGTTAAATGACTCAGCTCTCATATCTCATCTGTAGTGTGTTGTATTGCATGTCTGGTACATGTAATGTACATTTACTAATTTGCATTTTACATTTCAGGACATCTCTCCATCATTCTTATTGAAGTATGCATCTGTGTAAATTATGCTGCAAGAGTAAGATGTTAAAAATAACACAAAGTCCTATTAATCCCATTAATTATACATTTTTCATTGTTTAGGTTGCTTCATTTGCAGCTGAAGACACGTTTGAGGTACAACACAGACATTTAATTTAATTTTTTGTTTGTAATTCAAATTCGATCCAACACCCAGGACCAGCGGACCACTGTCTGACCCGAAGACACCTTCACTCCAGGCTAAAATCAATGCTTTGGATGATGAGGAACTGGCTGGACCATCTGGCAAGTGTGTGCTCCATTGAGTCACATTTGGCCCACACCTACACCTCTAATCCCAGCTGCTACAACTCAGTCCATGGTTACCTCTACTTCCTGTGTTCAGAGGAACACAACTCCCAACCTGTGCCCCCCAGTCTTGGCTACTGTTGAGCAAGCAACATCAACACCTCCAGTTGTCCCAGGACCAAGTGGAACGGGGCACAGTGCCGCAAGGGCACAGGTTAGTGGGGGTAGGGTTCAATAAAGGGAATTAGTGAGCCAGAATATTGAGGCCATTGGGATAACTATCACTCAGACCACCATCAACCAACTCTTGGGAGCACTACAAGAGTACGAAGACGTGATGGGCCAGGTCATAAAAGAGCTACAGGAGATGAAGCAGGTGCAGAAAAGCACAGTGTAGCGATGCAGAATCTCAACTCTAATTTTTGCTCCATGACTGAAGTGATGTTTGATATTTACCACCACATGTGCAGGGCTTTTCCCGTACCATCTACCCCATCTGTGGTCCTTTAACCTCAGGACAAACTCCATCTGTTTAGCCATAGACCGGAAGGCCGTGCCGCAAAAGAACACTGCTCAACCCACCGCAACTGTGGATCCCTCCCCCAGAGCGGATGCTTATCCCGACCACTAGGAGAGGATGGTAAGACCTCCAACACCACCTCCAAGAGACGCAGAACCAAATTTCCTCCAGTGTGTCTTCCATTCACTCTGAGGACTATTTCATGGACACTTTTAACTTTTTTTGAGGATCTGTATATTTGGTAAATTGGACTTCAAACAATTGTAGCTCAATCAAAATAGTTTCATCCACCATGAATGAATTTATTGTCTTCACTTACCTTTTGTTTTTAGATATCTTGTGTTATTAAAATAAATCCACATAATTTGAAGTTAAAGACTGGGGTAGTACTTATTGTGGTATTCCTTTTTCCATGTCTTCTTTAAACCATCATGTTTTTAAACCAGTCAACAAATAGGTTTAAAAAACAAATAAGATAGAACAACATGGTCATGTATTTACCATTAAAAAACGGAAGGGAAAAAAGGAAAATGTGGCATTTCAATGTATTAGTGTCTTACATTTGTAGGTACCAACATTGACAAAATCATGGATGATTTACATGAACCATGCATAACCCAAATAGTGTGTGCCATATAGAATTTGCCACTCCACGACCATGACCCCATGGAAGAAAGAGAAACATCATAAAATCCGAATAAATAGGCAAATTATCATTGATTCATGACCTCAACTGGGGCCAGACATTCTGCCTCACAAAAGGCATCTTACAAAAATAACATCAATAGTCACATTTGAGGCCACATGATCGTTTCTGTACACAGTGGCAATATCTGGTGAAATGTCACAACCACCTTTCAGTGGTGTTCAACAAAACATTCTTTCAAACATCATGAGACACCACAACAGCTGCATACCCTGACCACAAATTGGAAGTGTAGTCAATGTGAAGTAATATCAATATGCAATGGCTTGACAAATACATGTGGTTAGAGCAATGTATGCAGCATATATTGCTTTGGTGGCAACATCCAACAGGAAACAGTTCTGATGCAATCTCAAGACCTTCAGTTTTATCATTGTGCAAGTTGTTTCTGAACATGATCTGTCCATCCAAACTGTGTGTCTGTCCCAGCGTCATACAATGTTCCCTTTGTACTTTTCAACAGCAATATATGACTGTAGAGGTCACAACTTTGAAATGTCCAAATGAAGATGACATGGTGAGGGATACTAAAATAGAATAATCAGGGAAAATCAATTATTTTACATATCAAACATGACTCACATAAGTTAGGATAACACATATGCTTTGCCAAGAAAAGATAATATGTTGAAAAAGAAAGTAGTCAATATTTGGTAACTGACTATTCCTACAAAATTACCATCACAGACTGATATGTTCTGTATGTCACAAGTTGTACTGACATTCAATATTACAATATGTAGATGGAAACTTACACTCAGGTGAAAAAGTGATCAATGACATCTTGACGTAGGTCAGTTACTTCCTCTTAACCATTGTCATCTTCATAGGGCATTTCAACATCTTCATGGACTCCAACCTCTGCAATGATTGGGATGTTCTGTCACAGGACAATGTTGTGCAGCATGCAGCAGGCAACCGTGATTTGGTGAGTAGAGAAGGGTTCCACCAGTCTTGTCCTGACAGTGAAATCTGGCCTTCAGGACCCCAAAAGCCTGCTCCACAGGCCTTCAAGTTCTTCCATGGGCCTCAAAGAAATGGACTTCCCCTGGCATTTTTGGTTTTATCAGCAGTGCTAACAACCTTGGTCAGTTAGTATATGTTGAATCTCCTACATGAAAGCAACACATCAACAGATTACTTACATATCAAGCCATTGTACCTTCCTAAACCAGGATTCAAGCACAAGCTCATCAAGTCATATTGTACTTACCCACACACCAGGCCCTCTCTGGTCTTAGTTGTGACATTTGCAGGGGTATGGCGCTGTTCCATAGTTCAAAGGAATCGTGTTGTTCCAGAAAAGCGAGCATACACACTTGAGATGTATAAATCTAATGAGCATGCAACTTGCACATTGATGGAATGGAAGTTCTTTCAGTTGCAGTATACCTGTTCCCTGGCATGTGGTGGCACCAGGCAATATGTGTGTCATCAATTGTGCAAACCACATGTGGTAGGCCTCCTAACTCATATATTTTTTCCTTCACATTGGCCAAATTCTACGCAGGCTCCAGCTGCTGACACAAGTCCAGTATAGTTTCCTATTTAATGCGCACTTTTGTTATGTCCCTTTCCTCCATGATGGCAAGGCCTGGAAATGGTCTGAAAAATTGAGAACGTCTTCTCCTAACCATCCCTTGGTTCATATGTCTGCATATAAGCAAAAATTAACTATCACTTGAAATTGTCACTTTTACAATCAACTCACATCTTATGTCTTATTTAGATTAGTGATCGTATTGTGTCATATCTGTTCCCATAATTTAAAAATATTTTTGCTAGTTCAAATCTCAATTTATTTACATGTCTAACATTTCTTACCAATAATGTGTAAATAATACATTTGAAATGTAATTTTGCGCCTTATTTCATTTTTACAATTGCCATAATTAAAATATAATTATAAAATATAAAATGCACTGATGCACTATTGATGTCAAAAACAGTAATGGTTCACTTTTTGATGTGTCATATTTTGCCAGAAACAGAGTCATGTGTATCTGAGATTGTATAGGAAGTAGCCACCATTTTCAGTGCTGGTGATGCATAAATGGCATGTATCTGACTTTGCCATCAGAATATTGGCTATCCAATGGCAGTAGGCAGCCGTTGACAGTGTAGTAGGTGAAACACTCCATGACGGATACTGCCATAGACTAACTTGTGTGATGGCTACTAATAAAAGCCAGTGGATGTGTCTGTCTTAGTCACAGAGCACGTACATGTATGCGACATATGAAAAAAAGCTTACTTGCCTCCTAACGCTGTAACCAACAACAGCTCCCCGACTTTTCCTGATGTTACCAAACTCTGGGACCCAGGCTGCCAGGCATAGCAGGTGAGAGGGCCCTGACATCTCCCTGGAATAACAAGTACATGTTTGAGTGGGGAATGTTTGACAAAGTAATTTGTTCCTCCTTTGTACACTGGCTAATTTGTCCCTTTGTGTTCTTGAATGAAGTGTTGTTACTGGAGTGTAGTGAACCTCATTATTAACCTGGGTACAGAATGTTGTTTCACAATGTTCGAACTGTCTGTACAATGAAATTAAAACTCACCTGAAAAAATGTTACTCAATCTTCACTTCATGTTACTCACAGTTCTAGATTTTATTAGACAAACTGCATGCCCATTACTTCCAGTGGCTAGTAATGAAATGCAAAGTGCAAGAAGAATCTTCAAAGTTGTGGAGCTGTCTGATGCTATTCTGTCAAGTGAAAATACATCCCATATTTTGAACATAGAGTATCTGCATGTTTCAAACATGTCATGGTGCCAAAATGGGGAAAGTTATTTCCTGTAGTGCAAGTCTAAATGACACAGGCGCTCAATCATCCATACATGCATGTCCCCTTACTACTCACTCTTGTAAGTACATCACCCAAAACCATGCTGACTCATACATGGCAGCCCTTCTATACTGCCCTTAGTCATTGTATTCGGTGCAAACCATAGAATCAGGCTCCTAGAAGATTAGGAATGAGTTGTTAGAAATGGGGTCTTTGTTGGCAGTCAGGTTATCCCCTGTCCAAGCAGGGACCCTCACTATAGTCATGGCAAAGGAGAAACACACCAGGTTAACCCTCACTCACCGCTTTGGTAGCTTGGCACAAGCAGACAGGCTTAACCCACAGACAATGTATACAGTATTTGTACCATTAGAAAATGTAATATAGTGAAAACACTACAGAATGATTCAACACCAGTTTAGAAAAAAAGTAAATATTTTATCTAAATAAACACGCCCAAGTATGATAGGAATCCACAATACACCATAACAAATATTATCTTAGTACTTAAAAACACAAATTTAGTGCCTAGAGGCACAAATGCTGCAATTTGATGTTAAGCAACATCGTGATGGAGCCTTTTCTCATCATGCAACTCCACTGGTGCCATTTACGGAGTCGTACAGACACCTAGGTACCGTACATTTGTAAGACAAGTAGAAAACAGGACAGTGCACGGACTTAGGAAGCGAGGCGTAGCTGCATGTGATGCGGCGATGGTTCCGATGCTACGTGGCAGAGAAGCAGAGGTGTCGCTCTGCGGCGTCGGTTCCGTACTGCACAATGGAGGAGCTGAGGTGGTTGCGAGGTGTCTGTCCCTTGCTACCTCCAGCAGATAAGAAGTCCAGCAAAGTCACAATGCTGCAGGGTGACCACACAGGGATGCACTCCCGTCACAGGGTCACAGGTGCCACAGCAAAGTTGGGTGTCATGAATGTCGGTACTACGATGCAAGGCCTGTGGAGTCACTGGGATCGTCGTGATTCTGCGAGGTCCACGGCTTCAGGTGCAAATGGCATCGCGGACTCCATGCAGCAGCTGCTTAACAAAGTTGTGCGGTGTCGTCCAGTGTAGTTTCAGAGGATTTCTCCAGAAATTCACTTCCAGGGGGCCAGGAACTGGAATGGCACCCTCTAGCAAGCTAGACTCCACAGCATGTAGACTCAGAACTGGATCGTGAAGCCTTTGCTGTCCCTGAGACTTCAAAACAGGAGGCAAGCTCAACTCTAAGCCATTGGAGATACCTCTCTAGTAGGAATGCATAACAAAGTGCAGTCTTTGTCCCCTTTCACAGGCAGAAGCAGCAACCGCAGGATAGCCCAACAAAGCACAGTTGCAAGCAGGGGCAGCACTTCTCCTCAGCTTTTCAGCTCTTCTCCTTGACAGAGGTTCCTCTGAAATCCAGAAGTGATCAAAATCTGGGGTTTTGGGTCCACTACTTATACCTCTTTCTGCCTTTGAAATAGTGATACTTCAAAGGAAAGTCTCTGGTGTTCACAAGATCCAGGCCAGGCCCCAGGCACACACTAGGGGGTTGGAGACTGCATTGTGTGAGGGCAGGCACAGCCCCTTCAGGTGTGAGTGACCACTCCTCCCTCCACTCTAGCACAGATGGCTCATCAGGATATGCAGACTACATCCCAGCCCCCTTTGTGTCACTGTCTAGAGGATATGCACAAACAGCCCAACTGTCACACTTACCCAGACAGGGAATTCACAAACAGGAAGAGTCACAGAATGGTTTAAGCAAGAACATGCCTACTTTCTAGAAGTGGCATTTTCGAACCAACAATCTAGAAACCAACTTCAATGAAAAATGTATTTCTTAATTGTGAGTTCAGAGACACCAAACTCCACATTTCCCTCTTTTCTCATAGGGAATCTAAACTTTAAAAATATTTAAAGGCCGCTCCCATGTTAACCTGTGCATTAGTGAAAACCGAATTTGGCAGAATTTCACTGTTAGGACATGTAAAACACATCAGTACACATCAGTACATGTCCCACCTTTAACATACACTGCACCCTGCCCATGGGACTACCTAGGGCCTACCTTAGGTGTGCCTTACATGTATAAAAAAGGGAAGGTTTAGGCATGGCAAGTGGGTACACTTACCAAGTTGAATTGGCAGGTTAAAACTGCACAAACAAACACTTGCAGTGGCAGGTCTGTGACATGTTTACAGGGCTACTCATTTGGGTGGCACCATCAGTGCTGCAGTCCTACTAGTAGCATTTGATTTACAGGCCCTGGGCACCTCTAGTGCACTTTACTAGGGACTTACTAGTAAATCAAATATGCTAATCATGCATAAACAAATCAACAATGCAATTTCACATAGGGAGCACTTGCAGTTTAGCACTGGTCAACAGTGAGAAGTGCCCAGGGTAACAAAAACAACAAAAACAGAGTTCAGCCCCAAGAAACAACCTGGGAAGTAGAGGCGAAAAGTTAGGGGAGACCACGCCAAGGATGCCAGGTCTAACACCAGTGTTGCTGTGCATGGGATTATATGCAAATAATATACAGGTTGTTTGGCTCATAGGGGCTCACAATGATTTGGACTAATAAGGAGTGGCTCTCACTACAGGAGCGGTTTCACTGCCCTGGCCTAGATGATGTCTATGTATTGGATTAGTAACATGAGGAGAAAGAAAGTGTTGAGGGCACTCCTCAGATCACTGCAAATTAGTGTTTGCTATGAACTTTTAAGTGTTTGTAAATAATCTGTACTGATTATTCTGGGAATATATGTGAGAGATGCAACAGACTTGTGTCACTGCACTACAGACAAACAAAATCATTCAAGCCATCTTTTATTGTTATTTGTTCTCATCCATACAGGACAACACACATCAAAAGCGGGACATATGGAAGGGTCAGCCCATGGAGATCCTGCATTGCAGGAAGAGATCGGGGGACCTCCAACGCTGGACCAGAAGTCAGCCGAAGTCCAAGTTGGCCAGACCTCCCAATAAGACAAGCATGTGCACCACTCCCTGACCCCCTTAATGGCCTGCATCCTTGCGGTGGCCTACCCAGAGCTTGATGGACCGCTGAGAATCCAACAGTAGCATCAAGGGGGTGAGTTATTGTATCTAGCTAATTTTTGTTCTTTAACCTAACACAAATCCAACCCAGACATGGATTTCAGAAGGTGTAAGACAGTGTGTCTGGTGTCTTGTTTTGTGCTCGGGGTTGTCACTAGATTTCCCATCACAAGCCAAGTACTGTTTTGAACAGGCACATGGGTGCATGCGAAAAAGGGGGTACCTGAATTTCCTCCGTGTTATAAGGGACATTTGAACCAAACATGCCCCATTTGAGGATTAGGTCACGTGTGATGCTCCATCACAAATCTGAGTAGGTAATGTAGGTCCTATTACTGCTGACATGGCATAGTAAGCACTTATGGTACATTTGATTTTTCAGACTTTACATTGGTAAGTTGGTATAATGACAATATGATCATGGGCATCTCTGCTAAAAGGACTGGAAACATATACAATTGAATAATTCCTTATCTGAATCATGTTAGAAATATGTTTCAATGGAAGATCCATGTCAGTTCATGTAGACAGTAGCAGATTGTCATCAAGTCTTTGCCCTTCACAAATGTGCATGTAAGCCAGTTTGTGTCAATCAACATGAATGTCTACGCCAAACTGTACCAAAACATACAGGAATGTGTCCACATGAGTGACAGAGTTACACATATCACAAATTACATTTTCGTGAGCTTAGTTCTGTCTGGATGAGAAATCATTGAAGGTATGAAAAGTGATACGTAAAAGGACATTTGCAGATGGAAGGTCCAAAACATGACTCTTTTGGAAATGCGGATATATTTTTGCTATGTACTGAAGTGAGTTAGGAATGTATCCAGCCCTATGTGTTTACTTATGCTGTCTAAGCCATTTGTCATGCAAAGAAATAAAAAGTGGATGAGAGACAAAATGCATAAATGACATGGCATCTAGCATGGGGAATTTCTGAATTATGAGCAAATGGTTTGTGGAATTCTTTCCTATATGCATGAGGTACTGATGATAAAGACGTCAAGTTTGAGAGCCTTGAAGCTGGTTGTTAGACTTTTTAATCTTGGTGTTGTCTCCATTAACTTTTTGCCTATGTTTCCCAGGTTGCTAATGTGTGCTAGACTCTGATTTTGCTGTTTTTGTTACTCTGGGCACTTTACCACTGCTAACCAGTGTTAAAGTGCAAGTGCTCCCTTACAAAATGTGTATGTAATTGGCTTATCCATGATTGGCATATTTGATTTATTAGTAAGTCCCCAGTATAGTGCACTAGAGGTGCCCATGGCCTGTAAATCAAATGCTACTAGTGGGCCTGCAGCACTGGTTGTGCCACCCACATAAGTAGCTCTGTAATCATGTCTCAGACCTGCCATTGCAGTCCCTGTGTGTACAGTTTTAACTGTAAATTCGACTTGGCAAGTGTACCTATTTGCCATGCCTAAACCTTTCCTTTTCTTACATGTCAGACACCCCTAAGGTAGGCCCTAGGTAGCCTGTGCAGTGTATGGTTAAGATAGGACATACAGTAATGTGTTTTATATTTCCTGACAGTGAAATATTGCTAAATTAATTTTTCACTGTTGCAAGGCCTGTCCCTCTCATAGGTTAACATGGGGTCTACCTTTAAATATGATTAAAGTGTAGATTCCCTTTGTGAGCGGATGGACATGTGGAGTTTGGGGTCTCTGAGCTCACGATTTGAAAATACATCGTATAGTAAAGTTGCTTTTAAGATTGTGTTTTTGAAAATGCCACTTTAAGAAAGTGATCCTTTTCTTGCTCATACCATTTCTGTGACTCTGTCTGTTTGTTGATTCCCTGTCTGGGTCAGTTTGACAGTTGGGCTGGTTGCACCTCACACCAGACAGTGACATAAAGGGAGCTGGGGTGTAGTCTGCATATCCTGATGAGCCATCTGTGCTAGGAGGGAGGGGAGGAGTGGTCTCTCACACCTGAAAGGGCTGTGCCTACTCTCACACAATGTAGTCTCCAACCCCCTGGTGAGTATCTGGGGCCTGGCCTGGGCAAGGCAGAATTTCACATTCAAGAGAGACTTTGGTTTGAAGTAGGCCTACTTCAAAGGAGAAATTGGGTATATGAAGGGCACCCAACACCACAGACTTTAGAACACTTCTGGAAACCAAGAGGAACCTCTGCCTGGAGAAGAGCTGACCAGCTGAGGAAGAAGAGCTGCCCTGCCTGTGATTGTGGTTTGTGGAGCTGTCCTGCAGTTGCTGCTTCTGCCAGAGTAAGAGGGCAAAGACTGGACTTTGTGTGCCTTCCATCTTGTGAAGATCTCCAAGGGCTTGATTTAGAGTTTGCCTCCTGTTGTTTGAAGTCTCAGGGGCAGCAATGACTTCTCTCTGCCAGCACCTGGAGTCTCTCGAGAGACTCCTACTCTGCCCTGTGGTGCCGATCCAGTTCCTGGGACCCTGAAAGGAGAAGCTGGCAGCCGAAGAGGAGGAAATCCAAGCACAGAATGTCGTGCAGGGAAAAGATCGATGCAACTCCGATCTGCAGTTGGAAAATCGACGCGCTGCCGGTTTCGCAGCTGAAAATCGGCACTCGCATGCAACGCGACCCGAAGAGCAACACCCATGGAGCTGGAGAAATGACGCACAGCATCGCTGACGGAGGCTGGTGTGATCGCAACCCGCGCTGCGTGATTTTCGGATCAAAGTGTGGCTGGAGTTCTGACGCAAGTACTGCTGGGCATGTAAAAACATTGCAAGGCCTGCCCGGACCCGAGAGAGCTGACCGGATTGACGCATCGCTCACCTGCGGAGAGAAGAAACGATGTGGCCGACCCGACGAAAGGAGAAACAATGCAAGGTCTCACTCGTGAGTGAAGTCAACGCATTGCAAGCCCTTATTAACGCACACTCGCCCGAGCGGGGTTATTTTTGACGCACCCAAGGTACATTTTAACGGCATTAGTGTGTGTTTAAAACTACATGAAGACTCTTTTTGCTTTTTAATTGGTAACTTGACTTGTGTATTGTAGATTTTTGTTCTTTTGGCCTTGTTTTGTTTAGATAAATATTCTCTGTTTTTCTAAACCTGTGTTGTGTCATTTTGTAGTGTTTTCATTAAGTTACTGTGTGTGTTGGTACAAATACATTACACCTAGCACTCTGAAGTTAAGCCGACTGCACGTTTCAAGCTACCAAGGGGGTAAGCAGGGGTTAGCTGAGGGTGATTTTCTTTTAGCCTGACTAGAGTGAGGGTCCTTGCTTGGACAGGGGGTAAGCTGACTGCCAACCAAAGTCCCCATTTCTAACACTGGTTTACTATGTAGACTTGGAAAGTATTTTGTGTGCAAAGTTCATGTTTAATTCCATTTACATAGATACACTCACATGGTTGTAACTATGTTTTCAGCTTCATCTGGGCAAGGTGAAGGAGACAGTGGCCACGTCAGCAGCGAAGAAGCTGGACACTGTGGTTCTGTTGCAGACACCACTGACACTGAGGGATCCCATGCCACTGAGGATGAGGGGACTAGCATGGAGGCCACCAGTGACTCTATATTATCTTTGGAGGCCTCCACAGAAGAGCAGTTCCTAGTAGTGGTAGACCCTAGTGCATCAATTTCTCCTGCATCATTGTCTGCCACTCACGTTTCCATTTCCAAACGTCCTCTTTCTTCCCTCCAGTTGGCCTTAGCCACCTTTCTAAAAGGGGTGGCGTAAGCTTTGCTGCAGGTACCTTTTCCCTTACCCCTATATTCCCGGCTGCGCTGAATGAGGAGGCTATTGACCTTTTGTGGACTATGTCTGTAAGTCACACCTCACTACAAATGCCATTCAGGAGCTTAGTGGGCAGATGAGAAAGAGGTACATTTACCTGGATGGCATTCACAGTGCCATGTCTGGCCTACAGAGGTCATTCTCTACAGAGGGCCTCTACAGAGGGCCGTCTCAGTGACTGTAGCCTCCCACCCATCCCAACCTCCTGTCCCAACACCTCCCTCTTCCCAGCCCTTTAAAAAGCACACTCAGTCATTTGTACACACCCACTCAAACACACACAAACAGCACAACCACAACAGGAACAAAGCAAGAAACACAGACACACACACACAGACAAAATACAGACACCACTCCTCCACCATCACCACAAGCATACCCACAGACACCACACACACCACAACACAGACTTCCACACCCACCACCACCACACCTGCATACACCATACCCACCATGCCACAAACATCCACACACACTACCACCATACCTGCAGACACCACACCCACCATGACACAAATGTCCACACCCACCATCACACACATACTCCAGCACATACACAGGTACCACAACCACACACCACCTCCATAGCACACTCATCCACACACACACATTGCACGTTACACATCCTGTGCACAAATGCTCACACTCACCGAAACACAACACCCAGTAAGAGACACAAACCAACATGTACACCACATACACCAGACCCAAAGGCCCTGGCACCATCAACAGACAGACACACATCAGACACTACCACTCCCTCTAACTCCCACCCTGAACGCCCTGCCAACCACCCTACCCATTTTCATATTAAAGAGCTTCTATTTGCCCTGGCCCTGACCCCATACACACCCAGCCTACCCCTTCTACATCCCAAACCAACCCCAAACAAAAATCCACCCCTCCCAAGCACCTTGCTACCCCTTATGAACCCCAACCCACCCCTTCCTAACTTCATCCAAACCCACCTCTCTGCAAGTTAAACCAACCCCTCTCGAACCCAAGGACCCCCCCCCCCCAAACTAAGATCATTGAGGTACCTGCTCTTGCTCAATAGAAGCCCTTTCTAGCGGAGGTTGATTTTGTCAGTGTGAATAGGAGGCACATTTTGGGCATGCAGCCCAGGATTGGGCCATTCATTTTGAGGGATGTAACTGATTTTCATAAAATAAATGACAACACTTTCTCCTGCCTTTATTTTCTGATTGTTACTAATTGTTTGCTGATAATGTTATTTCTGCTAATGTGCGTGCCATGCACTCACTCTTGTTTGTAAAAGTGACATCACAGGTTTAATTTTCAGATCATTTTGAAATGCATACTTTATTATTACTCATTTGTGATGGACATTTTCAGTTTGGTGCAAGCATTCATCATGCTACTAGACACTTATACCAAAAGTATATGTGTTTCTCTTGTTATGACTGAAGAATGCATGCATGTTTATTTTAACATGTGTCTATAACACACACACATGTTTTACACAGGAAGCCTGACACTTTAATGTTAAATAACATCTAAATGTTGTCATAAATTGCACAAACCAAGGGGACAGGTGACCTTCATACATCTCTTACAGGTTTGCAGTTTAAAGGTAACATTTGTTGTTTCATTCTGTGAACACCTGTTTGTAGCATTTTGTAGTGCAATTGCTACATTATCATGGATTCATGCAGTTCCTATTAGGTATACTGTTTATTTATATGATATAATAGTTTAGGAAAAATTATTGCACACATCTGTATGGACATGTTTCGAGTTGGGGTTGATGTGTCTTTTTGTGTAGGTGTCCAGTCCCATGAATGGAGTTAGTACCAGATTGGTGATTGTTTCTAATATATCGAGGTGTGTTTTTAGACATTTGTTTAACTACAACATTGCAGGCATATTCATTGCACATCATTGTACTATTGCTTGCATGTATTTGTTTAACATGTAAGAGTCCAGTGCTATTGTACACTGACAATTCTGAGGATGATAGATAATACAGTGACTTACCTTCTGTTCTGGTGATGATGGGGTTCATTTTCATCTTAGTGTAGCATCAGCAATGCAGGACTTGTATGACCTGGTTCATGGCAGCAGGAAATGAAAAAATCAGAAACAAGGGGTGTTTTGTTCTTTTGTCACTAGCAAGCTGCCAACTCAAGTGTGGAGGTTTAGCCTCCACAGTTGTGTTGGGAGGAAGGCTCATTGTGACTGGCTCAGTGGTGAAATTAGCTGGAGTCCCCCTGCTTTTTTTGCCTTTAGCGCTATATACATGGGTGAAAATTAATGGGGGGACAGCGGTTGGTCGGCAGTCTTTCATCGATGGACCTGCCAACATCTAACTAGAGCAGACGGACTGCCAAGGCAGTGGACATGAAATCAGATGGAAAATTGAAAGTGGGACCATTACAGCAAAGAACTAAATCAGGGCCTATGTGGGCAACATTGGAAGTTCTTTCATGTGCCAATAAATGAAGCATAGCCAGTTTCCATTTACAAAAATACAGGTGTTATGTTGCTACCCACGTAAAGGGAGTTTGATAATTTATCAAAGTGTTTAAATTAGAAAAAACACCTTAGCAAAATTTGCAGTAGAGGGTGAATTAAGTGCACATGCCTCAATTCCATATTTGCATGAAAAATGTTGCAGGTATGGAATTTCACATTTCAATGACCTAGCTAAGTGATTCTTGACCTGTGTGCTTGGCGGACCCCTGTGAGTCCACCAAGCCCACTCAGGATGTCTGTGACCTTTTTGAAGGAAATTTACAGATTATTTCGCTTTATACCAATAAAGAAGCAAAACATTAAATTGATCATTTTAAAGTGTTCCGTAAATTTGAAGTAATTTAATTTTAAATTAAATTAGTATCTTCCAATTAATTCATGGAAGACATGCAAGTGCATCAAACAAAATATAGTATGGATGATGAGTGACCTCACCTGAAGTTAAAAAAGCTCCAACTTTCCCATTAAAATGATAATGTTTATTTTTTATTTGTTTGTGAACTAAATAAAATAGTCCGTCATTTGTGTATTTCTTTGATAAATGATTCATTGATATATTCATATATATTTTTTGTGTTTTTGTTTGCAGTTCAAATCATCAAAAATAATTGGGTGGGGTGTCCCTGGATTTCAATATTGATTCAGTGAGGACCCCCAAGTTCTATGAATGATTAAATGGGGGTCCACAGAATTCAAAAGATTAAGAACCACTGACCTATATTATATCGAAATAACTCATTTGTCATCAGTATGAGTGAGGAGTGTTTTGGAGCAGAGCACCCAATTCTCAATTACAGCTGGTATCCCTGCATCACAATCAGGCAATTTGGAGTGTTCTCTGTGGAATAGCAAATTACCATTTAGCTCTAGGAATAAGGTGTTCTTTTTGTATTCCCAAACCTTGGAGAGAAAACAGCTATAAGTGGGTAATACTTGACAGAAAAAGGGACTGTGAGGGTCGAGGACCTAGGGTGTGGGGATAGAGGCTCAGGACAGGCTTGTGCTAGGCCACAGGGCAGATTTCCTTCTTCCCCATGGTGCTGCAGGAGTCAGGCAAGAGCCGGACTGTGTTCTTGTCAGTAGTCTCCACCTGGGGCCTTGCAGTGCTTTCACCAGGTGTGGATTTGCAACTGGCGAAACCATGCACCTGCCTTCAGACTCAGACACTGGGCTACTTCTAACATCACAAAGTGATATCCCATCTGGGGTTACCATTCTGGGTGTAATACACCACAGCTGGTAATGAGGGATGTAACATTGCTCTGAAAAATCCATAAAAACACGTACTTCTATCATTCAGTAACAACTCTAGAGGATGAGTTCTTTGAAAATGATCCTATTCTTTACATGAATCATAAACTCAAAAACAACAATAGTCAGGGGATTTTGTGTGCTTTTTTTATAGATGAAGGTGCTGTTATAGTATAAACTATAAATATAACTGCAAAACACAAAAAAAAGATAGGGACATATTTAAGAGCCCTTTGTGCCACTTTAGCACCGCCTTAGCGTCATTTTTTTTAATGCTAAGGTGGCCTTTTCCCGGCGCCATATTTACAAAGTGGCGCAATGCATGCATTCCTCCACCTTGTAACCCTTTGTGCCACCTTATGCATGTGCCATGCATAAAGTATGCAAGGGGGTGTTCTACAAGATTTAATTACACCATTTTTGGCATCATTTTTAATGGCTGCTGAAAGCAGACGTTAAAAGGATGCATCTATTGTAATCAATGGGCCTCCTTGCAATTTGCTCCACGAGCATCAACATTTCTGACGCTGGTGGACCAAGCGCCACAATATCATAAAAAATGTTGAAGCTACTGTTCCTAATACAGCCATGGTGCGCCGTAACATAAACTCCACGCACACATGGTGGCATTACGGGGGCGCAAGAAAAGTGGAGGTGCATTGGATGCAATTCCACTTTTCTTGAGGGCCTAATTAAGAAAAGAAGTGCTACATCCAATGCAGCACCACTTTTCTTGTGCCCCTTAGCGCCCCCCCACCACCACCATATGTGCACTGTATATAATATAAGTGCACCATGGCACAGGGTAGGAGCAATAGAGCTGACATTGTGACTGTATTGTTGCACTGTGTAAGATTAGCACCAACATTTTGGTGCTAATCCTTCACAGTACATAGAGGCCCATCAAAAGCAATGATGGGTCCCCTTTTAAAGGCTGCTATGTGCAGGTGTTAAAAGTATCTGTAAAAAATGACAGTGGAAAGTCTTACATTCCACTGCGCCATTATTGCGGTCCCTCTAACGGGGGAACACCCTCCCTTGCATACATTATGCCTGCTGCAGACATAGGGGGTCATTCCAACCCTGGCGGTCGGTGATAAAGCGGCGGCCAACCCGCCAACAGGCAGGCGGTTAAAAAAAAGGAATTCTGACCCTGGCGGGAACCGCCAACACAGCCCGCCACTTTAACACTCCGACCGCCACGGCGGGACAGACAAACAGCGCGGCGGTCACCGCCAACAGGCATGCAGCAGACAATGTACCGCCCACCCTATCACAACTCACCAATCCGCCACCTTTTCCGGGGCGGTAGCCCCGCCGATAAAAACACGGCGGAAACAGACTACGAACGGGAAAACGCTCACATATACACACTCCACGAGGAACCTGGACAGCATGGAACCCGAATTAAACATCCTACCAGCTATTGTCTACCTGCTCATCTACCACGAGTACGAACGCCGGCGCAGACAACAACGGTGAGTACTGCACCTATGACACAGGGGAGGGGGGAGGAGGAAAGCTTACGGGCACACACATACGCCATACACCCCCCCCCCAACTATCTACACACCAATGCAGAGCAACAACTCAGAGGTTCATTGAAGTCATGGAAAATCATCTATTTTAAATATTTAAAAAAACAAATGAACAGTGCTAAATCTAAATACATAGGCAAGAAGTCCAGCTCATTTTGTTAAAGTTCCACAGTCCGTGGGCCAATGTCCACAAACACATGGGCAAAGCCCACACAGGAGACCAGATACCATTGGAGAGAACACTGCTGGGGCATCAGATGATAAAACTACAGACACCTCAGGGGGAAGGCAAGGGGGGGCACCTCAGCCACAGGAGTCCACAACGCCAGATCCACAAGGGGCCTCCCTGGCCACTGTGCCATCCTGGGGAGTACAAATCCACAGTCACTCAAGTCTCTACAGTGGGTGGGTTGCCCACTGTGCCATCCTGGGGAGTTCAAAGCCACAGTCCATCAGATGGATAACCGACTCCACTGGTATTGGAGGAGGCAGGGTGCTCAGTGTGCAGCGTGAACACCAGCTCGACACAGAACCGACACTGTCAATGGGCCAGCGGTGCTTGAGACGGCGGGGCCCAGCGGAGCGGTGCTAGAGTTGAAGGGTCCAACGGAGCGGTGCTTGAGCTGAAGGGCCCAGCGGAGCGGTGCTTGACAGGAAGGGCCCAGCAGAGCGGTGCTAGAGTTGAAGGGCCCAGCGGAGCGGTGCTTGAGACGGCAGGGCCCAGCGGAGCGGTGCTAGAGTTGAAGGGCCCAGTGGAGCGGTGCTTGAGATGAAGGGCCCAGCGGAGCAGTGCTTGACAGGAAGGGCCCAGCTAGAGTTGAAGGGCCCAGCGGAGCGGTGCTTGAGATGAAGGGCCCAGTGGAGCGGTGCTAGAGTTGAAGGGCCCAGCGGAGCGGTGCTTGAGACGGCGGGGCCCTGTTCAGCGGTGCCTGTCTTGGCGGGGCCCTCTTCAGCGGTGCTCTTCACGGCGGGGCCCTCTTCAGTGGTGCCTGTCTTGGCGGGGCCCTCTTCAGCGGTGCCTGTCTTGGCGGGGCCCTCTTCAGCGGTGCCTGTCTTGGCGGGCCCTCTTAAGCGGTGCTCTTCACGACGGGGCCCTCTTCAGCGGTGCCTGTCTTGGCGGGGCCCTCTTCAGCGGTGCTCTTCACGGCGGGGCCCTCTTCAGCGGTGCCTGTCTTGGCGGGGCCCTCTTCAGCGGTGCCTGTCTTGGCGGGGCCCTCTTCAGCTGTGCTCTTCACGCCGGGGCCCTCTTCAGCGGTGCCTGTCTTGGCGGGGCCCTCTTCAGCGGTGCTCTTCACAGCGGGGCCCTCTTCAGCGGTGCTCTTCACGGCAGGGCACTCTTCAGCGGTGCTCTTCACGGCGGGGCCCTCTTCAGCGGTGCCTGTCTTGGCGGGGCCCTCTTCAGCGGTGCTCTTCACGGCGGGGCCCTCTTCAGCGGTGCTTGTCCTGTCTTTCAAGGGAGCCAGACCTGGCCAGGACTCCCTGCTTAGTCGCCCTCTGACCGTGCGGTTGCTGGCCCCTCCTGTGATGGAGTCCTGGGCCCGTGGGTGTCCTCCGTCACACCCGGGATGGGGCTGGTGGGGCCCTCCTGGTCCGCGCGCCTGCTGGCTGACTTCTCCGCCCTGCTGCCCTTGCCCTCCTTCGATGAAGCTCTCTGGCCCTTGCCTCCCCTTGATGTTGTGGCAGGTGACGGGCCACGACTACGCTCCTTGGTGGCAGCCGTCTCAGCCTTCTCGCCCCGGCCCTTTGTTTTTCGGGTTCTCTTCCCAGGGGGTGGGCTGGCTGGCCCCTTGCTGCTGGCCGATGTATCTGCACTCGAGAAAGGTGGACTCCAAAACCCGTGCACAATGGTCGCCCTCGATGCAGGGCTGGTGGTGGCTGAGGTGCTCTTAGGACTCTTACCAGATGGAGGGGGTGGGTCAGGTGATGCAAAGAAGTTAACTTTGGAGAGGAAAAGTTTTTTAGGAGCAATGGGAATGGTAGGTGCAGTGGGTATGGGAGTGGAGGAAGAGGATGTGGTTGTAGGAGAGTCAAGTGTGCTGTTTTTGGGTGCAGGTGCTTGTGACGTAGGCTGTGGTGAGGTGGATGCGTTTGTGTGTTTTGGAAGAGGGGTGACAGACACACTGGGAGAGGACACAGGGGACGTGTAAATGGCAGTGGGGGTGGTGACTGCACGTGTGCGGACTGTACTGGAGGGTGTGGTGGTGATGGAAGTACTGGCTGATGGTGGTGTGCATGCAGGTGTGAGTGGAGACGTCACAGGGAGGGAGGAGGGAGACGAGGAGGAGGGGAACACAGAGGTGGTAGTGACTGTTGCCATGTCTGCATCTGGATGTTGTTTGTGTGAATGCTTGTGGGATCTGTGGTGCTTATGTCTGGATGAGCTGCCCTTGGGTGTTGAAGTGTGTGCAGGCTGGTCTGATGGTGTGGATGGGATAGGCAGAGGAACAGGAGACTGGGACTGGGTGGAGGCAGTTAGAAGAGGGAGGCTGGAAACCGGGACAATGGCTGCCGTCAGTGCTGAGGCCAGAGCATTGAACGATCGTTGATGGGCAGCCTGACCCGAATGAAAGCCCTCCAGGTATGCATTGCTCCGATGCACCTCCCTTTCTACACCCTGGATGGCATTTAAGAGGGTAGACTGCCCAACAATGAGTGTCCTGAGGAGGTCAATGACCTCCTCACTGAGGGCAGCAGGGGAAACTGGGGCAGGGCCTGAGGTGCCTGGGGCGAAGGAGATGCCCGCCTTCCTGGGCGAGCGGGCACGGAGCGAAGGCCGAGGGGCTGCTGGGAGGGCGGGGCTGGTGCGCTGGGTGGCGGCTGTACCTGTTGTGGCGGTGGGCACGGATGTTGCCGCCACTGCAAGGGAACTCCCTTCCGAGGACGTGTCGGTGTCGCTGACGTCTCCACGGGTCCCCGTTGTGCAGCTCCCCTCGCCCTCCGTCTCACTGGTGAACTCGGTGTCTGTAGCATGGCCCTCCGGGGCCATGTGAGTTGCAGCTCCCTCATGCTCCGATGCCAATTCTCCTCCGCCTGATGATGCTATTGCACACATGCACAGGAAGATAAAGAAAATGGGTGGGGGGAGAAATAAAGACAGGTTGAGTGCATGCATTGGCAACACCGTTGGCGGAGAGGACAGACACAGAAGCCCCCTTTACTATGCCGCGCAATCGGGGCACACTACTCAGTACTTGTGACTAGGCCTACAGGTCTATGGACAACGAATGCACACATGGGTGATGCAGGACCATGGATAGCTCGACTTGGCACCCTACAGAGGTTGGGGGCGGGGGCACAGGGCCATGCCTAAAGGAGGGGACTAGCCTACAGAAAGCGCCCTGGCCTAAAGTCACCCACAGCCCCCCTCCCCAACCCAGACACCTCCACTGCGCGCAAAGATAGCAGAATGTGCTGATACTCACCCCCTTGTGTCTGCTGTGATGTCCCCACGCGCCCATCCAAATCGGGGTAGGCCACCGCCAGGATCCGGGACATCAGGGGGGTCAATTGGCGGCTGGCACCCCTCCTACGTTGGGAGGCCATCCCCAGCAGAGACTCGGCGGTCTTCCTGGTCCCGCGGCGGATGTCCTCCCACCTCTTTCAGCAGTGGGTGCCCCGTCTGTTGTGGACCCCCAGGGCCCGGACGTTCTTGGCGATGGCACGCCAAATCTCAATCTTCTGATGGCCGCTGACCTCTGTGACATGTACAGGGTGGGAAAGGAAATATCATCACTTTTCTGCATGGTAGATGTGAGTGGCCCCCCCTCCCCAACCTTGGCATGTGGCACATGCTCTCATCTGTTGTGCGTTGCACTCCTCATTCGCTCCCCTCCCCACCATCTTACATACACCCCACTCAACACAGGCATAGCCCATTCAACGTGCACCCAGTGTACTCACCTGTTGGTCTGGAGGACCGTAGAGTAGCGCATACTGGGGGAGGACCCCATCAACAAGTTTCTCCAACTCTTCTGAAGTGAAGGCAGGGGCCCTTTCCCCAGTCGCAGCAGCCATAGTATCTCCCAGACCGAGGTCACAGCAGCACTTGCAGTATAGGTCCTCTCCTGTGGATGATCAGGTCTTGAGTGATTAAGCAGCTAGAAAATGGCGGTCACGCCCACGGCGGTGCGTACCGCGGTGGGCGTACCGCGACCGCCGGCGCACATCATCATTGGCTACTGAGACCCATAGGGTTCAATGTTAACCAATGCGGCTTCGCACCGCGGTCTTCGACCGCCTACCGCCATGGTGTGCCACGCCAGCGCATTGACCTCACATCCCATTGTCACACTTCACAGGTCAGGCAGCCGCCATTTCAAAGGCCCACATGGCATAATTTCTACTGCGTCACACAGGCCTAGGCCGTGCATTGCCACCCATACACGCCTTTCACTGCATTGCGATTCATTTACTGTGCAAGCTGTGTGAACAAACCTGTGGCTTGCTTCACTCTGTACTCCATGTTGTCCTTCCTAGGCACAGTCCGCTGGGACTTGCGAGGAGAAGGATGAATCCTCCCGTGAACCGACCGCTGGTGGACCTGTCGACAATGGAAGAACGACATATTATACTTCGTTACAGACTTGACAGAGCCACTATTCATAAACTGTGTGCCCAGCTGGAGCCAGACCTGATGTCCCCCATCCGCCAACCCACAGGGATTCCCCCTCTGGTGCAGGTTCTGTCAGTACTCCATTTTTTGGCAGGTGGGTCTTTTCAGACAACAGTGGCCATGTCATCAGGGATGTCTCAGCCTATGTTTTCTAAGGTTTTGTCCAGAGTGTTGTCTGCCCTGATGAAATACATGCAGAGCTACATTGTTTTCCCTGAGGAGGATGATTTGGCTACAGTGAAGGGTGATTTCTATGCCCTTGGACATATCCCCAACATCATTGGTGCCATTGATGGGACCCATGTGGCTTTGGTACCCCCCAAAGGCAGTGAGCAGGTGTACAGAAATAGAAAGAGTTATCATTCGATGAATGTCCAGGTGGTCTGTTTGGCAGACCAGTACATCTCCCATGTGAATGCCAAGTTCCCTGGGTCAGTGCATGACGCGTATGTTATGCGAAATAGCAGCGTCCCCTATGTGATGGAACAGCTACAGAGACACTGTGTGTGGTTATTAGGTGACTCTGGTTTCCCCAACCTCTCCTGGCTATTGACCCCAGTGAGGAATCCCAGGACAAGGGCAGAGGAACGGTACAATGAGGCCCATGGGCGAACTAGGAGGATAATAGAAAGGACCTTCGGGGTCCTGAAGGCCAGGTTTAGGTGCCTGCATATGACAGGTGGATCCCTAATGTACTCACCAAAGAAGGTGTGCCATATCATCGTGGACTGCTGTATGCTTCACAATCTTGCATTGCGACGCCAGGTGCCTTTTGTTCAGGAGGATGGTCCAGATGGTGGTGTTGTAGCAGCTGTGGAGCCTGTGGAGAGTGAAGAGGAGGAAGACAATGGGGACGACACGGACAACAGGGATACAGTTATACAACAGTATTTTCAGTAGCACACAGGTAAGATTCACCCACGCCATTTTACATTTACTTGAGGCCTCCTGCGTCTCTACTTTCTGTGTTTCCCCCCATTTCCTTTTAACTGAATTGTGACTTTCCCTTCACTTTTCAGAGCTGTTTGACCAACTGCGTGACTTCTGCTTTGTTTGCCCATGGACTACAGCTTGTTGTCATTGGTATGTTGTCATTACAATGTAACAGAACATAATTGCACCGTTATGTGTGATACATAATAGTAAAATAAAAGCAGGCTCCTGTAATTGTAGGTGCAATAAGTGATTTATTATAAGTGCTACATATAGGTACATGATAGTAAAACGGTGATGGGTGGGGGTGGAGAAATGTCCATGGCAGAGTCCAGTTCTCAGTCGCACAGGTGCATTGTCCATATGCCTGTGGAAGGATGGAGCAGGGGCAGTTCAAGGTTGGACAGGGTGACAATGTGGGACAGTGGGATGACATCAGGGGGTATCTTATGCTGGCGGGGGTCTTGCAATCCTACTCTGTCTTCTTGTGTGATCTCAGGTTCCGCTTGCGGGGTGGTTGTTCTTCAGCAGGAGGTGGGGTTCTGGTGGCCTGACGTTGTGTGGGGGCCTCCTGTCCACTAGCGCCGGCGGAGGTGGTAGGCTGTTCCTGGCCTGGGCTAGTGACAGGGGCCCTTTGGGGTGCCACATGGTCCCGCAATGTGGTGACTATCTGGTTAAGGGCCAGGACGATGGTCCCCATTGCGGTACCGATGTTCCTCAGTTCCTCTCTGAACCCCATGTACCGTTCCTCCTGCTGTGCATGGATCTCCTGGAACCTGGCCAGTACCGTCACCATCGTCTCCTGGGAGTGGTGGTATGCTCCCATGATGGTGGTGAGGGCCTCTTGGAGAGTTGGTTCCCTGGGCCTGTCCCCCCCCTGTCGCACAGCAGCCCTCCCAGTTCCCCTGTTTCCCTGGGTCTTTGTCCCCTGGACGGTGTGCCCACTACCACTGCCCCCAGGTCCCTGTTGTTGTTGGGGTGATGGGTCAACCTGGGTGCCCTGTAGTGGCAGACACACCGCTGATTGACGTGTCCTGGAGACAGAGGCATGGGCCCGCTGGGTGGGAGCTGTGCTGGTGTTCCCAGAGGGGGTTAGGTCTGGTGTGGCCTGTGGCTGTCTGTGGGGAACCGACTGTCCAGAGGTCCCCGATGGGCCGGGCTGGTCGTCTGGGTCCAGGTCGACAGAGCTGCTGTCATCGCTGGGGGCCTCTTCTGGGGGTGGGATGGACATCTCTGGACCCTCCGTGGTGGTGTGGTGGCGTTCGGGTCCTGCAGGGGTATAAGGGTATGGTTATTGGTTCTGTGTGTGGCTTTTCGTTGGATGGATGGGTGTCCGTGTAACCAAGTGCAGGCATTCCCGTGTGGGGGCTTTTGTGAGGGTGGCTTGTGGGGGAGATGGTTATGTGCAGTGGGCATGCTTTGGTGATGGGTGTCCATGCTTTGTGGTCGCATGCAGGTCTAGGTGTTGGGATGGGTGGGTTGTGATGGTGGTACATTTGGAAGGAGTTGGTGTGATGGGGGTGGGGGTGAGGGTGGGGGTATGTGCTGGCATGCAGATGGGGTGGGAAGTAGTAGTTAAGATTTGACTTACCAGAGTCCATTCCTCCAGCTACTCCTGCGAGGCCCTCAGGATGCAGGATGTGCAAGACTTCCTCCTCCCAGGCTGTGAATTCTGGGGGAGTAGGTGGGGGTCCTCCGCCAGTCTTCTGCACCGCAATGTTGTGCCTTGATACCATGGAACACACCTTCCCCCGTAGGTCGTTCCATCTCTTCCTGATGTCCTCCCGATTGCGTGGATGCTGTCCCACCGCGTTGACCCTCTCGACTATCCTTTGCCATAGCTCCATCTTCCTAGCAATTGTTGTATGCTGCACCTGTGCCCCGAAGAGCTGGGGCTCTACACGTACTATTTTCTCCACCATGACCCTGAGTTCTGCGTCAGAGAACCTGGGGTGTCTTTGGGGTGCCATGGGGTGGTGTGGATGAGGTGAGGGATGTTGTATGTGTTGTGGAGTGTGATGTGTGTGATGGTGTATGGTGTTTTGTGCGTTGTAATTGTGTGGGTGATGTTGTGATTAGCCTCTGTGTGATGGTCTACTCTAAGCAGTGCTGTCTCTCTCTGTCCTTGATTCGCAATTGTGGAAGTAAGGGTTTGTGGGTAATGTGGGTGTGTGTTATATATTGTATTGGGTGTGTGGGTGTGGTGTGTGTATGTGTATCAGGTGTGTGTATTTCGAACTGTCCAATGTGGTTGTGTTTTGTAAGGGTGTGTGTATTTTGAGCGCGGCGGTGTGTACCGCCAATGAAATACCGCGTTTGGAAGACCGCCGCGTGGATTCGTGGCTCGTAATGGTATGGGCGTATTTCTGTTGGCGTGACTGTGGAGGTTTGGTCATCTCCATTTTTCGCTGACCTTTGGTGTGGCCGACTTTTGTGGATGTCGGGTTTTTGGCGGTTTGACAGTTGTGGGTCAGAATGACCGTGGCAGTTTACCGTGGCCGCGGCGGTGTTATGGCGGTCTTCTGACCGGCGGTAAGCGCCTTTTACCGCCGAGGTTGGAATGACCGCCATAATGTGGAGCAAGGGGTTACAAAGAAGTGCATTGCATGCATTGCACCACTTTGTAAATAGGGTGCGGCGATTTTGTCCTTGTTGGGCCGCATTAAACAAAAAAATTAAGCTAATGTGGCACAAGGAGGCACTAGGTCATCTTAACTCTGGACCATAGTCTCCCAAAGGCAAAGAAGAATATCTTAGTATTGTGAAAGGGGAAGTCTGTGGGTGTCAAAATGATGATGATTTGTCTCCTACATTTTGCGTCCTAGCATTTGTGAATCGCATAGATTGTGTGTGGGGCTGTACATGTTACATAATGAGGTGCTAGGCAAAATGTGCACAAGTCGAATGAAAAATATACACACTAGTAGAACAATTGGCCTAATTCGTTGGACGTGGTCGAGGACCATTGACTGGATAAGACGTAAATAAAAATGTTATTAGAATTGTATTATTAAAATCTACATGCAAAATTGGACAGAAAATATCAAATAAATGACCTGCAGCAGACAACTAATTAAAAAGATAAAACAAAGAGTTGAATGAATGTGTCAAAGGTGGAGTAATCTTGTGAAAACAAGTAAGCACCTTCATCAATAGAAAACCAGTGTTTCGGTCAGTGTATAACAACAGCCAAATAATACCAACCGAAGTGCTTGCGGCATTACAGTTCCAGCACCACATGGACAGTCTCCAAGTTGAACGTAAACACACTTTTTTTGCTACTGGACAGTGATTCAACTGCTCATGCTTTTCTGTTTTTGTGCCTAATCACGAAGTGAGTGAACTTTAAAACCCTGTCACTATAAGCTAGCATTACCTAATCTCCACCACCCGATCGATCTCAACAACCATTCAGCCGAAACCACATAGTCCACACTAATGATCACACCTACCTAGCATTAGTATTTCACAAAATGAGCACCGCTGCCACAGAGCCGGACGCAAGCACCGCTGCCATAGAGCCCGCTGCAAGCACTGCCTTGACTGACACCGCCGCAAGCACTGCCGCGACTGACACCGCCGCAAGCACCGCTGCGACTGACACTGCCACCAGCTCCGCCAGCGGCCCTGCAACATCCTGCGCTAATGGCACCACCGCAGACATGGCTGCCATCCCCAGTGGTCAGTCGTCTGAGGCTGGAGGTGAGCTCCAGGAGCCTGGGCAGCTTTCATGAAGCATCACTTTCAGTGGAGAAAGGCATCCACTACCTTAGTCCTTGGCAGGATGAAGCACTCTGGGCACAAAGCCCCCTCCAGAACCAGTGGAGAGATACATTCACTACCTCAGTCCTTGGCAGGATGAAGCACTCTAAGCACAAAGCCCCCTCCAGAACCAGTGAAGTATCACATCCACTACCTCAGTCCTTGGCAGGATGAAGCACTCTAGGCATAAAGTCCCCTCCAGAACCAGTGAAGTATCACATCCACTACCTCAGTCCTTGGCAGGATGAGGCACTCTGGGCACAAAACCCCCTCCAGAACCAGTGGAGTATCACATCCACTACCTCAGTCCTTGGCAGGATGAAGCACTCTGGGCACAAGTCCCCTCCAGAACCAGTGGAGAAAGGCATACACTACCTCAATACTTGGCAGGTTGAAGCACTCTGGGCACACAGCCCCCTCCAGAACCAGTGGAGAGATACATCCACTATCTCAGTCCTTGGCAGGATGAAGCACTCTGGGCACAAAGCCCCCTCCAGAACCAGTGGAGAGATACATTCACTACCACAGTCCTTGGCAGGATGAAGCACTCTGAGCACAAAGCCCCCTCCAGAACCAGTGAAGTATCACATCCACTACCTCAGTCCTTGGCAGGATGAAGCACTCTAGGCATAAAGTCCCCTCCAGAACCAGTGAAGTATCACATCCACTACCTCAGTCCTTGGCAGGATGAGGCACTCTGGGCACAAAACCCCCTCCAGAACCAGTGGAGTATCACATCCACTACCTCAGTCCTTGGCAGGATGAAGCACTCTGGGCACAAGTCCCCTCCAGAACCAGTGGAGAAAGGCATACACTACCTCAATACTTGGCAGGTTGAAGCACTCTGGGCACACAGCCCCCTCCAGAACCAGTGGAGAGATACATCCACTATCTCAGTCCTTGGCAGGATGAAGCACTCTGGGCACAAAGCCCCCTCCAGAACCAGTGGAGAGATACATTCACTATCACAGTCCTTGGCAGGATGAAGCACTCTGAGCACAAAGCCCCCTCCAGAACCAGTGAAGTATCACATCCACTACCTCAGTCCTTGGCAGGATGAAGCACTCTGGGCACAAAGTCCCCTCCAGAACCAGTGGAGTATCACATCCACTACCTCAGTCCTTGGCAAGTTGAAGCACTCTGGGCACAAAGCCCCCTCCAGAACCAGTGGAGACTGTTATCCACTTGAGAGACTGTCGCTTTGCACTCCCCAGGATAAAGCAGTGGGCAACCCACCCACTGAAAAGACTTGTGAGACTGTGGCTTTGCACGCCCCAGGATAAAGCAGTGGGCAACCCAACCACTGAAAAGACTTGTGAGACTGTGGCTTTGCACTCCCCAGGATGAAGCAGTGGGCAACCCACCCACTGAAAAGACTTGTGAGACTGTGGCTTTGCACTCCCCAGGATGAAGCAGTGGGCAACTGACCCATTGTGAGACTGTGGCTTTGCACTCCCCAGGATGAAGCAGTGGGCAACCCACCCACTGAAAAGACTTGTGAGACTGTGGCTTTGCACTACCCAGGATAAAGCAGTGGGCAACCCACCCACTGAAAAAACTTGTGAGACTGTGGCTTTGCACTCCCCAGAATACATCAATGGGCATGGAGCCCCCTCGTGGAGCAGTGGCGTCATGCGTTCATCAGGCTGAGGTGCCCCCCTTTCCCTGAGGTGCCTGTTTCATTTTGATATGATGTCCCTGCATTGTTCTCTCAGTTTCCAGTCAGGTATCTAGTGTGGCACTCGCCCAGGCATTTTGGGCCCAGTGGTCCACGGACAATGATTGGTGCACTATCTGGACTTGTGTAGTTGGTGTACATAATTGTATATACTGGATTTGGAGTTTTGACTACTGGATTTTTATTGATTACAATCGTTCAAATCATTTCCTTTTGTCCTTGCGTTATTCAAGATGGGTGGGGGGTTATAAATGTAATGTTACAGCATGTATTTGTGTGTATGGTGTTGTGGGTGAGGGTGGGGGTGGGGTGTTGCGTTTGTGTGTCACTCTCTTTTCCCTCCCCCCTCCCCTGTGTTGTAGATGCAGTACTCACTGTGGTCGTCGCCGCCGTCTTTGGAGCTCCTGATAGAGGAGCAGGAAGACCATTGCCGGCAGGATCTGCAGTTCTGGCTCCATGGCGTCCTGGTTCCTCGTGGGGTGTGGAGAGGTGGGTGATTTTCCCTTCTGTGTACTGTTTCTGCCGTGTTTTTATTCGCGTTGGTTCCGCCCCGGAAAAGGTGGCGGATTGCCGGGTTGTGATATGGTGGGCGGTACATTGTCTTCCGCCTGTCTGTTGGCGGTTACCGCCGCGCTGTTTGTTTGTACCGCCGTGGCGGTCAGAGTGTTAAAGTGGCTGTCTATGTTGGCGGTTTCCGCCGTGGTCGTGATTCAATTTCTTTCCCGCCGCCCTGTTGGCGGCATTACCACCGCTTTAACACCGACTGCCAGAGTTGTAATGAGGGCCTTTTTTCTTTCTTTCGATTGTTCTTTAGTTATTTTAATATTTTTGGATTCTTATTTTGTATTTTGACCCATACTCTCTCTCTTTGTAGATATAAAAATATCTAAAAGGTTCCATACTCTTATATAACAAATATATGTTACTGAATCTAATTGGTTTTATCACTACTAAAATTTCACCTTTGAATAACACATATGAGGGAGACTAGGTAATGATGAAGAGACTTTATTATTGGAGTTTCAACCAATACGACTTGACAACTATATAATTGGTTATGAGAATTATTTGAACCCCCTAAGTGTCACTTTGCAGCATTTTATTTCAAGAAACTGGACCTTGAAGTAGAGTAAGCACTAAATTGAAGGTATGTTACTTTTGGGAGAATTATTTATCTGTCATTCCAATTACTCAAAAAATAAAGCATGTGCTGTATATAATGCAATTGCTCTACACTCACTTATGCGAACGGTGAACATATGGATGTTGTCTTACATTTGATGGTTTTCTTTCCCGATGATATGGTTTCATAATTTTGGGATTCATGGACTTCTCACTGTTTACTTAGTGTTATGGAACATAGTGGTATTTTTGAAGCCTATCATATGTAATACGCTTTTGGAAGTGTCAAATATGTATAATGATTAGTGAAAAATAATATATGATAATTAAGATTTTCTTTTTCTACTGTTGCGATATTGACAGCCTTGATAACTTCCCGTTTTGGGACGAAACACGTGTCAGCAGCTATAAATCTCTTACATGTGCTGAAGTATATTACCACCTATGGACAGATGTAGAGAGATTGGATAATCTGGATATACATCACATGGTCTGGAGTCGTATCAATTGGTTGATACTTTACAAGGAGTGGATTGTTTGAGTTTCATTGTTGAATGGAACTTTACATGAATAGACATTAACTTTTTATTTTGCTCTTGGAATGAGCTAATAAGCACGTTGGACACATGCATGGACAGTGCCCATTTATTATGCTCTTGGTTTGAGCAAAAAGCTATTTTGTTTTCAATAAGCATATATGAATCCTGGACTCCATATGTAATGTATTTGATTTTCTTTTTTTACAGACAAATCAACCAATACGAAAATCATTCTTGTTTGATTGAATAGCATGTGGACACCCATATGATTCTGATTTGTTTGTTTTACTTTGCTTCTTATTGACTACTGTTCCTCGAAATGTGTTTCCCTAAATGGTCCTTTTAGGTACTGATTTGGAGTCTTTTATACATATATGGTGAGTGCTCCACTATTATTCTATGCTTATCTCAACTGTTTTTCCAGCTTACACATGATGGCAACAGGTGTGTTATAGTGTATTGAGCACCCTTAATGATGATAATCTGTCATTCGATCAGCGGCGATTTTTGAGTCATTGTTGCTTTGTTTGTTCTTATTTAATACCTGAATCAATGCCTGGCATTAATGGTACTAGATGATGTCCTTGTCTGAGCAGTATATATTATATGGCAAATTCTCTAGGTCTAGCCTTTCACATGCTTTCAAACTAAATTCAAATCCATCCATTTGTTTAATTTGTTACAGCGACTTCCCAGTGATGCATTTTGTAACGGAAGGATTTGCCTACAAATCCCCTTGCCGCACTCACTTGCACAATATTTTTACACCAACAGCATAACACAGTGTGGCTGTAATAGTGAAGACTCTTTCCAAGGAAGGTGTGCATGGGGAGGGAGGGCCATGGGCGTCAATGCACCAAAATGCCAGTGGTAGCGGAAAAGACATCACACGCTATGTGTCCTTTACTTTAACTCACACACACATGCTTACACATAGACACACATTCACATACATTCACTCTCACATAAAAGCACACTCTCACCCGCAGGCATGTATAAAACATATTTTAAAGTATTCTTACTTACCTTAGATTCCATATATTGTCATATTCCAGCAAAGTGTACTCAATGTTTTATTATGCCAATAGTGACTAATATTATTCGCTATTTGTGTAATAAAAACTGACAGAAAATCAGGACAGTAGAGCCACAACATACATCCATTAGGACGAGCTGCCCCCATGTTTAAGGCACTGATTTGGCCCCTTCAGATGCCAGGGGTAGCAAAGGCAGTGACGAGCGGCTCAAGCAAGAGGACGCAACTGCCATCCCTTGCGACCCCTAAAAGACGTCCATCAGGAGAGGCCTTCTTATTAATGTACGTCTGCCTGATTCTTGGCGTCTATTAATCAAGTGATACGTTATTAACATCAAATACATATACAGTAAGCGTGCCTTGCCCTTCCTTTAACCTACTAGGGCAAGCTATCTCACTAAATGGTATGTTGGTATGCCGACACCAAACTTCTATAAGCAGAACATGCTAGTATAAGAACACTGACACATTCTAGTAAATTCGGCTGCAAATATAAAATGCTTAAATTATCACAACAGGACGACGACAGAAATGCGCACTGCCCCTCAACCTTTCCTTGACCAAGGTAGTTTTGGTTTTTCCAATGAACGATATTTTGATTTTGCACCTTCTGCCACTTCATGCACATGTCAGACTTTTCAGGATGGCTGCTGGAGTTTATAAACACAACAATAAGGACATCCATGTGAGGTGGACTCTGTAGTGTCGCGCCCGTGAAGTAACAGGAGCGCGGGCACTACCATGGAGATGTAAGAGATAGGGGTGTTGCACAGGCAACCCCCATCCAGAAGGACGTGTTGGTGTGGCCCACGGGTCACATGTAGGAGGTAATAAAAGTGGGTCCGAGACGGAGGTGAGGTCAGAATAAGAACAGGACGTAGAGGGAAGACCTACACCTCCGGCTCGAGCACCCTGGCTATAAACAATTTGAATGTCCTGGACGTCATTACGCTAATAGTGCGGTCCCCAACGCAGGACACCACAGACTCCCCTGGGAGCACCGGACTGGCATATTTGGGCAGTGACGGGTGATTTAAACGGGGCTGATCTTGTTGTATTTACATATATCTCTACAGATTTCTCTTTTAATGATGCCATTACAAGATGATTTCGTAACCAGGTGAATGATTTTCCTAGGCTCCACTTTTATGATAAAGGAATAGATATAACATTGAAATGTGATGATGGAGCGACAACATGCCCAGTTGCTTTATTTTAGACATTATGGGCCTCATTACAACCTTGGCGGGTAACCGCTGTGCGGCCGCCAATGCAGCCGCACTCCCGCCGTGCCCATTTTGACATCCGCGCTGGGCTGGTGGGAGGCCGGCCCAGCGGGGAAGTCGACCTCAACATGGGAGCCAGCTCCTAATGGAGCTGGTGGTGTTGCAGCCGTGCGACGGGTGCAGCTGCACCTGTCGCGCTTTTCACTGTCTGCTGTGCAGACGGTGAAAAGGAGTGTGGGGCCCCCAGGGGCCCCGCAACTCCCCTTCCCGCCAGACTTTCCATGGCGGTTCCTATTGCCATGGACAGGCTGGAGGGAAGGGGACCCCTGATCCCCTGGGCTGCCGGGACAACCATGGCGGTAAACTGCCAGTACCGGCGGTGCCACCGCGGCGCTTCTGCCGTGGTCGTAATCCACGAGTTTGTAACACCAGTCTGTTGGTGGTACAACCTCCAAAACAGCCCTGGCGGTCTTTGACCGCCAGGGTTGTAATGAGGCCCTATATCTCTGTTACCCAAGTGGTGCATTGAGTGGGGAATTCCAATATCAAATATTTTTGGCCCACGTTTTTTGTGTCCGGACGTTTCAAAAACATGATAACTAGATAGTAAATATAGACAGATAGCACAGACTCTTCAGCTCTTGCAACAAAATCTTGGGAAGTGCTCTACATACCTATCCAACTGTATTCAACTACAACAATCTTCGATGTCAAACGTAAAAGAACCAATTCTTTATTTCAGAAACTGCAGTGCTAGCGTCTACCAATGAGAATAAGTTAAATACATATTAGGAAGCATGTCATATCTTATTTTGCAAATGTGCTGCCCCTCTCTCTCTCTCTCAGACACACACAAACACACGCACGCGAGAGAGGCTGCTATCACTCAGCTGAACCCAGTTCCATGGCTGCCACCACCTGCATCAACTGCTTGTTGGAGCCCGGGGGCTGCTGCGTCATGTCTTTGGGCGGACAGGTTGCCCATTTTCCAGAAGGCCACAGAGGGCTGCAGACTACTATGTTAATAAGGCACTACTGGGGTCCAGCTAGAGGAAAACCGGGGATGTGAGGACATGTCAGAGCAGCCAGGACCACCATGGATGGCCAGGTGATGGCAGCTGCATGTTGCCATGCTACTGACTGTGATCCCAGTCTCTCTGTTGCTCCTGATTGGATATGGAGGTGCTTGCTGGTTCAGTGGTAACTAGGCAGCTAGGGGGTGGGGCAAGCGGATATGTGGGTGAATGCTTGCACTACGGCTGAAACCCTTGTCTATTCTGAGACATTGAGGCTGACAGCAACGTGACAGGAGAATAGGAGGGCATGATGAAGTGACTGCTTCAAAAGCTTCCCTTCACACCCTCACTGCTTTTTTACAGATCATCTATTTCTGGGCATCCAATTGAGTGGACCGGCCATCATAAAAATAGCATAAAGAAATGACAAGGAATGAAAAGGAATGAAAGACAAGGTAGTGTTGACTATTTTTATTAGGTAGTTCACAGTCACAATATGCCGTTGACTGATGAACAAACCTGTCAGCCAGTGGATAAAGCCTGTTGAACCACAGTAGTCTATGGCTGAAAAGAAATTCCCAAAAGCTCTTTTTTATGTGTATATGTGTGTATGCATGTGTGTCTGTGTTTGTGTCGGTGCGGATTGCTTTGCATGGTGGCATGAGTTTTGAGAGACATCCAAAGCAGTCTGTAAAGGAGACCTAAAAATGGAATGCAAGCACATTCTATGTGGCCTCAAGAACCAATTAAAATATATTAAAATATGGTTGCCTGGTTACATTTTAGGAAAGCCATCTCATAAACAACATGAGTAAGATTAAACTCTAATTCTCAAATTGAATGGATCAATTGTTTGGCTAGAAGTTTCATATATCATATCGGAAAACATTTCAACGTCCCATAATATTTTTTTTCAATTCAGTGGATAGGTTTTATTAAACCAATGTTTACGATCATACCAGATTTCTTAAACTGTGCATCTGTGATGTAGTTAAGGTTGTTACATTCATTGAACATTGAATGGAGGGTACATCTGGAGGTATGCTGAGATTAACGCCTTACTCAAAAAACCCAAGGCGGACTCAAAGGACCTCAAAAACTAAAGGCCCATCTCCCTGCTCCCATTACCGGTGAAGGTCATCAAGAAGATCGTCAACAGTTAACTGACCCAATTCCTTGAGGAAAACAACACCCTGGACGCATCCCAATCTGGCTTCCGCAGCAACCACAGTACCGAGACCCCCCTCATTGCCACCACCGACGACATCAGGACCATGCTGGACAAGGGCGAAATCGTGGCCCTCATCCTCCTGGGCCTCTCAGCTTCCTTTGACACCGTCTGCCACCGCACCCTACGCACACGCCTCCACAACGCAGGAATCCACAGAAAAACCCTGGACTGGATCACCTCCTACATCACCGGCAGAACCCAGAGAGTCCGCCTCCCTCCTTTCTGATCTGAAGCCACCAAAACCTTATGCAGCGTACCCCAAGGATCTTCCCTCAGCCCGACCCTCTTCAACACCTACATGGCATCGCTCGCCAACATCGTCCGATCTCACAACCTCAACATCATCTCTTATACCGACAACACACAGCTGATCCTCTCCCTCAACAAGGACCCCACCACTGCCAAAAACAACCTCCACGAAGGAATGAAGGCCGTCACCAACTGGATGTAGATAAGCCACCTGAAACTGAACTCAAACAAAATGGAGGTCCTCATCCTTGGCTCCACCCCTCCGCCTGAGACGACTCCTGGTGGCCGACCACTATGGGAGCCGCACCAACGCCCACCGAGCACGCAACCTGAGGTTCATCCTGGACTCATTGTTCTCCATGACCCAACAAGTCTACGCTGCCTCATCCTCATGCTTCAACACCCTCCGCATGCTCCGCAAGATCTACAGGTGGATCCCCAACGAAACCAGAAGGACGGTCACCCAGGGCCTCGTCAGCAGCAGACTGGACTACGGCAACGCTCTCTACATGGGAATCACGGCCAATCTCCAGAAAAGACTGCAACGCATACAGAACGCCTCCGCACGCTTCATCCTCAACATCCCCCACTGCAGCCACATCACAGCCCACCTGAGAGACCTGCACTGGCTCCCCGTCAACAAGAGGATCCCCTTTAAGCTCCTCACCCACGCTCACAAAGCACTCCAGAACGCCAGACCAGTATGCCTCAATGAACGACTCACCTTCTACACCCGAACCGACAGCTCTGCTCCGCCAACTTTGCCCTCGCCACTGATCCACGCATCCACAGGTCAACAGCCGGCGGCAGATCCTTCTCCCACCTCGCCACCAAGACCTGGAACACCCTCCCCATCCACCTGCGGCTGACCAAGGACCTGCTGACCTTCAGGAGACACCTCTAGACCTGGATGTTCGAGCAGTAGCAGCTCCCCTCCCCCTCCTCAGCGCCTTGAGACCCTCGCGGGTAAGTAGCGCGCTCTACAAATGTACTGATCGATTTTTTCCATTCTACATGGCGGGAAACACTGCATCACTGGCGGCAGCAGTAAAAACCGCCAACAGAGAAGCGGTCCGGACCGCCAAATAATGAACCAACTGAAACACAGGCATCCTGAAAAACAGCCACCGCCAGTAGAGGAGTGCCGATAACGATGGCAGAGGCCGCCCACAGGCCGACGGAAAGGCCTAACCCGCCCATCAAATAATGAACCAAATGTCATCAGTTCCGGGGCGGGAATCACCGCCACGCACAGCCAAGCTGAAATGAACCAAATATAAGCAAACACTCACCGGAGGCTCACACAACACGCCAAAGTAGACATGGATAGAGAGCTGCAGATCATGCCAGCCTTGCCCCTTGCCATATACCTCCACGACCGAGAATGGCAATGAAGACGACGATGGTAAGTACTGCAACCTACGAAACAAGGGAAGAAAGGGCACAGTTACATACCCACCCACTCCACCCACCCTGCAACACTCCCAACACTCCTTCACAGCAGCACAAGTTGTACACCCCACAGCAAGAGGTACTTACACGACACCAGGCAAACACAACCTGACGATAGTATATACAAATGCCCCACAAATAATGAAACGAGAGACCAGGGATCAAGAGTGTGCCGCCACAACACAGGCCACACATAAACTTTTAATGCAGCTCACTGAGCAAACGATTGTCAAGTAAGGCCAATGGCCAGTCCATAGTGACATGAGTCCCCTGGGCTACAATGGCCCCAACTTGACTCCCACAAGTGCTACGGTACTCCAACTGATAGGGGCAACAATGGAGCATCCAGGCACCTCAGGGAACAGGGGCAGGGTGGGGGTGGGGATTTATGATGGGGGGGCTTGGATTTGCGTTCGGAAGGTAGAGGGGGTTTGGGTTAGGCCTTGGAAGGTGGGGGAGTGTGCTTGGGCTGGGTGGAGCCAGATGGAATTGGTTCAGCATGGGGCTTCTTCCTCTCTGGGGAAGGGGCACAGGAATGTGAAGGGTGGATAAGGGCAGGCTGTGAAGTGGAAGGAGTGGAAAGGGCAAAGAGGTGTGCACATTTTGGGGCAAGACAGGGTGGGCCAGTGGGTTGGAAGAGGTCAGCACGGGAGAAGAAACGTTTTTTTCAGAGAAATTGGGGTGGACCTAGAGGAGGTAGTGGGAGCGGAGGCAGAGGGTGTGGACGTAAGTGGCGTAGGGGTGCGTGTTGTGGGTGGTTGCAGGTGACTGGACAGTATGCTGAGATAAGGTGGATGTGTGATGGGTGGATGTTTTGGTGCATTTGTGTGTTTTTGGAGGGGGGACACAGTGGGAGAAGACAGGCTGCCAATGTGAATGTATGTTGTGTGGATGTCTGCAAGTCTGGTGAGTGTGCTGCATGTGTCTACTAAAGTAGTTATGGTGAGTGCAGGTGTGGTGTCTGGGGTGCATGTATGGATGTGTGCTTTTGTGGTGAGTGCAGGAATAGGCTCGGCAACAGTGAATGAAGGCACAGTGCCTGGGGGTGTGCATGTATAGGGGACAGACAGGGAGGCGGAAGAGGTGGGCACACTGGGGGAAGTGGATGTTGCGGTGTATGAATGTGTATGTTGGCTGTGTGAATGCTATGCTAGTGGTGGGAGGTGTGGTGCTTGTGTTTAGAAGTGTGCTTCTTGTATGTTGAGGTGGGTGACTGCGTGTCAGATTGTGTGCTTTGGATGGGTGAAGGGAGTGGGGTGCTGGAAGGGGTAGAGGAGGTTGGAGGGAGGACGGAATGACCAGGGAAACTGGCTGCCATCAAAGAGGAGGCCAGAGCCTGAAAAGATCTTTGTAGGCCAGACACTGCACAGTGAATCCCATCCAGATAGGCATTGGTCTGCTGCATCTCTGATGCTAGCCCCTGGATGGCATTGATGATGGTTGTCTGCCCTATAGAGATGATTGTCAGGAGGTCAATAGCCCCCTCCGTGAGGGCAGCAGGGCTGACTGGGGCAGGGGAAGAGGTGCCTGGGGCGAAGGAGACGCCCATCCTTCTGGGTGAGCGAGCATGGGCAACTCGGTGGGGAGCAAATGGGAGGGTGGTGATGGCATGGGGGTGGCGGAAGATGATACAGTAGGGGTGGGCCCACTAGGGTCCACCAGTGCCAGGGAGCCCCCATCAGAGAAGGTATCAGAGTCCCTACCTCCAGTGGAAGTTGCCTCCCCCGTGGTACTCCCCTCGCCCTCCAACCCACTGGTCCCCTTGGCGTCGAATGACTCTGCCTCTGAGGATCAGTGAGCCACTGCATCCCCACTCGCCGGTGCCTCAGCCCCCTCGGCAGATGATGCTGATGTACACAAACAACACAAGACAACAGGATGGGGAGACAAAATAGGAGAGACACTTGTAAATAGCTGAAAGGAGTGGTTCATACATACACCCACCCAGAAGAGCCCCCAACAGGCAGCACCTTCCACTATACCATGTCCCTGACTAGTGTACAGAACCCTGCTCTACACCCATTCCCTAAACAACTTAAGGACCCGATGTGGAGGAGACCTGACCAAACACTCCTACTCCCTACGGGGGCCATCATGTAGATGGACATCAGTCAGAGTCCCTGCAACTAAGCAGCATTAACCCAAATTCACACACAAACATCCATCAAGGGTAAAAAATATGGTATGTGTACTCACCCCCTTGTGACTGCTGTGCAGCCTTCAAGCGCCCATCCAGGTCTGGGTATGATACCGCCAAGATGCGTAGCATAAGGGGGATCAGCGCCCAACGGGCACCCTATCCCTGTTGGACGGACTTCCCCAGCTGGACCCTCGCAGATTTTTAGTGCCCAGCGCCGCAGGTCCTCCCACCTCTTCCTACAGTGGGTGCTCTGCCGGTTACAGACCCCCAGGGTCCGCACCTCCTTTGCGATGGCATGCCAAAGTGTCCTATTCTGGTGGGTGCTGACCTAAAAGGGACACAAAGAAATGTAACACAGAGGATTTTGTTGGTTTCCCTAGATGGGTGCTGAGCCCAGGACCAAAAACCTAGGTGCCCCCCCAACAAAAACAGGTAGTTTTGTATTTGATAATTTTGATGTGTCCACGTAGTGTTTTGGGGTATTTCCTGTCGCGCGTACTAGGCCTACCCACACAAGTGAGGTGCCTTCTTTATCAGGAGACTTGGGGGAATTCTGGGTAGAAGGAAGTTTGTGGCTCCTCTTGGATTCCAGAACTTTGCAGCACCTTAATATGAGGAAAAAGTGGGGTTTTTTTGCCAAATTTTGAGGGTTGCAAAGGATTCTGGGTAACAGAACCTGGTGAGAGTGCCACAAGTTACCACATCCTGTGTTCCCCTAGGTGTCTAGTTTTCAAAAATGCACAGGCTTGGTACGTTTTCCTATGTGCCGGCTGAGCTAGAGACCGAAATCCACAGCTAGGCACTTTCCCAAACATGTGTCGGTTGTCAATGTAAAATTTCATGTGTCCATGTTGTGTTTTGGGGCCTTTCCTGTCGCAGGCACTAGGCCTAGCAACACAAGTGAGGTTCCATTTTTATTGGGAGACTTGAGGGAATGCTGGGAGTAAGGACATTTGTGGCTCCTCTCGGATTCCAGAACTTTCTATCACTACAATGTGAGGAAAAAGTATTTTTTTTGTCAATTTTTGAGGTTTGCAAAGGATTCTGGGTAACAGAATCTTGCGAGAGCCCTACAAGTCAACATAATCCAAATTCCCCAAGGTGTCAAGTTTTCAAAAATATATAGGTTTGTTAGGTTTCCCTAGGTGCCAGCTTAGCTATACGCCAAAATCCACAGCTAGGCACTTTAAAAAAACAGGTGAGTTTTCTTTAGGAAAATGTGATGTGCCTATGTTGTGTTTTGGGGATCTCCTGTCGCGGGCACTAGGCCTACCCTCATGAGTGGGGTACCATTTTGTTTAGAGACATGAGGGAATGCTGGGTGGAAGGAAATTTGTGGCTCCTCTCGAATTCCAGAACTTTCTATCACTGAAATGTGAGTAAATGTTTTTTTTTTTGCCAATTTTTGAGGTTTGCAAAGGATTCTGGTTAACAGAACCTGGTGAGAGCCCCACAAGTCAACCCATCCTGGATTTCCCTAGGTGTCTAGTTTTTGAAAAATGCACAGGTTTGGTAGGTTTCCCAAAGTGCTGTCTGAGCTAGTGGGCAAAATCCACAGCTAGGCACTTTCCAAAAAAACACGTCAGATTTCAATGTAAAAATATGATGTGTCTATGTTGCGTTTCCTGTCACAGGTGTTATGCCTACTGTTAGAAATGGGGTCTTTGGTTGACAGTCAGGTTACCCCCTGTTCAAGCAAGGACCCTCACTCTAGTTAGGATAAAAGAGAATCACCCTCAGCTAACCCCTGCTTACCCCCTTGGTAGCTTGGCAGAGCAGTAGGCTTAACCTCAGAGTGCTGGGCGTAAAGTATTTGTACCAACACACACAGTAACTCAATGGAAACACTACAAAATGACACAACACCAGTTTAGAAAAATAGGAAATATTTATCTAGACAAAACAAGACCAAAACGACAAAAATCCAACATACACAAGTCAAGTTATGATTTTTTAAAGGTTTAAAATAAAAAGAGTCTTTAGGTAGTTGTAACACCACACTAGCGCTGCTAGCGTGAAAATGTACCTGGTTTGCGGCAAAAATAACCCCGCACGGGCGGTGTGCGTCGAAAATAACCCGGCACGGGTATATGCGTCGAAAACAGCTCGGCTCGGCGAGGCGCGTCGAAAAAGCCAGCCACGCGGTGGTCCGAAGTCCCGCGGCGCTGGTTGCGATCTCTCAGCCTTCGTCAGCGATGCTGCGCGTCGTTTCTCCTGCTCCGGGCGTCGATTCTCCGGTCGCGTTTCCAGCGGCGTCGTTTCTCAGCTGCGGAGCCGGCGTCGCGTCGTTTTCTCAGCCGCGATCGGATTCGCGTCGATCTTTTCTCCGCACGGTGCTCGGTGCGTGTATTTTTGTCCTTAGGCTGCCAGCCTCTCCTTTCAGGGTCCCAGGAACTGGAAGGGCACCACAGAGCAGAGTAGGGGTCTCTCCAGAGACTCCAGGTGCTGGCAGGAAGAAGTCTTTGCTATCCCTGAGACTTCAACAACAGGAGGCAAGCTCTACATCAAGCCCTTGGAGATTTCTTCTTCAAGATGGAAGGCACACAAAGTCCAGTCTTTGCCCTCTTACTCTGGCAGAAGCAGCACTGCAGGAAAGCTCCACAAAGCACAGTCACAGGCAGGGCAGCACTTGTTCCTCAGCGATCAGCTCTTCTCCAGGCAGAGGTTCCCCTTGATTCCAGAAGTGTTTCTAAAGTTTGTAAGTTTGGGTGCCCTTCTTATACCCATTTTAGTCTTTGAAGTCACCTTCCTTCAAAGGGGACTCACACCTTCTTGTGCAATCCTGCCTTGCCCAGGCAAGGCATCAGACACACACCAGGGGGCTGGAGACAGCATTGTCAGAGGCAGGCACAGTCCTTTCAGATGAGAGTGACCACTCCACCCCTCCCTCCTAGCAGAGATGGCTAATCAGGAAATGCAGATCACACCCCAGCTCCCTTTGTGTCACTGTCTGGTGTGAGGTGAAAAACAACCCAACTGTCAAACTGACCCAGACAGGGAATCCACAAACAAGGCAGAGTCACAGAATGGTTTAAGCAAGAAAATGCTCACTTTCTAAAAGTGGCATTTTCAAACGCACAATCTCAAAATCAACTTTACCAAAAGATGCATTTTTAAATTGTGAGTTCAGGGATCCCAAACTCCACCTGTCCATCTCTTCTCTAGGGGAATCTACACTTTAATCATATTTAAAGGTAGCCCCCATATTATCCTATGAGAGAGACAGACCTTGCAACAGTGAAAACGAAATTGGCAGTATTTCACTGTCAGGACATATAAACCACATTACTATATGTCCTACCTTATCCATACACTGCACCCTGCCCTTGGGGCTACCTAGGGCCTACCTTAGGGGTGCCTTACATGTAAGGAAAGGGAAGGTTTAGGCCTGGCAAGTGGGTACACTTGCCAAGTCGAATTTACAGTGTAAAAATACACATACAGACACTGCAGGGGCAGGTCTGAGACATGATTACAGAGCTACTTATGTGGGTGGCACAACCAGTGCTGCAGGCCCACTAGTAGCATTTGATTTACAGGCCCTGGCACCTCTAGTGCACCTTACTAGGGACTTACTAGTAAATCAAATATGCCAATCATGGATAAACCACTTACATACAATTTAAACAGGAGAGCATATGCACTTTAGCACTGGTTAGCAGTGGTAAAGTGCTCAGAGTTGAAAAGCCAACAGCAACATGTCAGAAAAATATAGGAGGCAGGAGGCAAAAAAGTCTGGGGATGACCCTGCAAAAGCAAAAGTCCAACACGACCCCCTACCAGCCTAAAGCCAGGGGAGAACAATCAATACCTTGATGTACTTCCCTGATTGGGGCGATAGAACAGGGACCCAGGCCCACAACAGCAGGGGCATGCTCCAGTTCTACGCCTTCCTGACTCCAGTTGGATCCCTCTGTCCATACTCTCAGGGCCCACTAAGCTAACCCATGGGGAACCCTTCTCCACATCTACAGACACCATCTGTGCAACACCTAACTTTACTTTGCTCACAGATGTATTGCAATGGGCAGATAGTACCACCAGGGCCAACACAATGGTGTTGCCCACTCCACCCCTGGGGTGTGACTCTCGTCCTTCCCCCCCCAGGGGCAACTCTGTCCACCAGGACAGCAAGCCACAGTGGCCCCAGACAACTGTCAGGGATGAGAGCCCGACCTCAGGCCTCTCTAACCACTGTGACTGTGGAGAGTGGGGGGTGGTAGCCCCCGGTGCCTGGCACCCTTTGACCACTCTCTCTTCCACCAGGTCAGGGATGACAACCTGACCCTGGTCCTCCCCTCTGGGGCTCTGTACCCTCCCTGCAGAAGCGGCACCCCCAGAGTCAAAAACTGTCAGGGTGCTTGTAGAAGCAGTCCTGCACAATTCTTCCATCAGTGCAGGGATGTTAACCTGCAACTGATCCTCCAACCTGGGGTCTGTACCTTCAGGTTGGACCAGGGCCAGGGGTGAGGCTTCCCTCCCCCTGCCCTCTCTTCTGGGGTCCTGAACCACCCAACTAGGAGCGGCCCCCCCAGAAGACAACATGGTAGGGGCACTGTTAGCAGTAGCCCCTTCCTCCAGGTCAGGGGGGACACCCTTAACCTGGCCTCCCAATCCAGGGCCTGTACCCACAGACTGGATCACTGCCTGGCAAACCAGGACTTCTTGGGGGGCATACCTACCCCCTACCAGGTCAGAGTTTACCCTCTGAACCTGGTCATCCAACCCAGGGTCACCACCCTGCGGTTGAACCACTGCCTGGCACACCAGGACTTCCTTGGGAGCACACTTACCCCCCATCAGGTCAGAGTTTACCCCCTGAACCTGATCATTCAGCCCAGGGTCACCACCCTGCGGTTGAACCATTGCCTGGCACACCAGGACTTCCAGGGGAGCACACCTACCCCCCACAAGGGAAACACTTTCCCCAAGGGCCATACAAGAGTCTGGCTGGCGCAGGTCTCCTGACCTCTGCCCATCTGACAGAGTCTGGATTCCCCCCAGCCCAGAAATGGTCTCACCAAGGTCATTCCTGGGGGGCTCTGCACTCAGAGCTGACCCCTGACCCTCCAGGTTCTCCACTGGGGTCCGCAACCCCCTCTCAACCCTCTGTCTGGACTTCTGCAACCCCTCACTAGGAGTGGTACTGCCAGACACCAGAACTGGTGGGACGCTGGCTACAGCCGCCCCCCCAAGTTCTCCTGACACTGTGGGGTCTCCCTCAACAGATGGCCCTATGGTACAGGCTAGGCTCCCCTCCTGGGGTTCCCGCAGGGAACCCTCCAGGACCTGGGACCGGATCTCGGGCACCTTGGGCCTCAACCCATCCCCATTCCCTCTCCTCTGAGACTGGACATGGGGTCCCTCACCCATCCCACTACACTGGGACCTACCTGGGACACTACAATCCTTCCCTACCTCACCTGGTTGGGAACTACCTAGACCACTCCTCTCAGGAGCACCCCCAAATGCCTCTTCAGACTCTCTGGTACTCACCCAGAAGTCTGCCTCCATTGTAAGCTCCCTGGGGTCAGAGAACTCACACTCCACCTGGTGTTGGCATAGCTCTGGAAAATAAGGACTAGACATATGCTCTCCAGCAATTACATCACTCAGCCCCTCACATGAATTAACCAAAGTACCCTTCACCCAACCATCCAGTGACTCTGCTTTGACAAAGCACCCCACATCACCCTCCTGAGACTGGTGAGACAGTACCTGACTGTCCCTGACACTCAACCCACACTCTTCTGGGATGTTTTCACACTCCATAACCAGGACTTCTACTTGGGGGGAACCCCTCTCCCTGTCACTCTCACCTAGAGTCAGTAGAGTGTCCCTCCCACCATTAGGAATATGACTCCCCATGCCAGTTCCCCAATCCACCTCAGAGACCCTGTGCATCACTGGAGCTACCTCATACCCCTGAACCTCCTGGCGTGTGTTAACTCCCTCCTTCAAGTAGGGCACCACCTCTCTGGGCATGTGTACTTCTGCAGCATCACTGGATATACAATTGTTGCTGCCACCATTCCAGCTGGACTCAGCCCTCATGACTTCCAGCTCTTTCAATTTAAGCTCGTAAGCATAAATCATTTTTTTAATCTCTAAGTCCCTCCTCCTTTCTTCCAACTCCTTGAATCGGCGAGCCCTGTCTGCCCGTCTGTCCTGTAACTCTTCAGGAGTCAGACCCTTGGGTGACACCCTGCTATCCCTCCTGGGGACCCTCCCCCCAGGCGTAACAGGTACCTCCACTACACCACTGTGTATCCTCTGCACTTCCCCACCCACATTCTCCTCCTCTGTGTGCCCTCCAGCCTTCTTGATTGTCACCCCGGCCCTCTGTGCCTGTTGCAGCTCCCCCTCCCTGGTGGAGCTCTCAGTGGGACAGTCAAGATCTTTAAGGAACTGTTTCAATTGAGCAACTGAGTACTCCTTCAGTTTCTCCATTTCAAACACAGCTCCAGCTGTTGCATCTCCAGATTGAGACATGATGGTCACAAGTGCAAAGTTCCAAAGGCAGAAAAAAAAAATTTCCCAATGAAGTAAAAGGGATCAGCAAAATCATGGAAGTAGAATAAAAAGAGTCCTTAAGAGAAAAATCAAAAGATCACCAAACCAGTAGTATGTGGTCGCGTAGTGGTCTGAGATCAAAACAGTAGTGTACACTTAATTACTGTATGTCAAGCACAAATACAAGTCCAATCCCGACCGCTGGTCACCAATGTTAGAAATGGGGTCTTTGGTTGACAGTCAGGTTACCCCCTGTTCAAGCAAGGACCCTCACTCTAGTTAGGATAAAAGAGAATCACCCTCAGCTAACCCCTGCTTACCCCCTTGGTAGCTTGGCAGAGCAGTAGGCTTAACCTCAGAGTGCTGGGCGTAAAGTATTTGTACCAACACACACAGTAACTCAATGGAAACACTACAAAATGACACAACACCAGTTTAGAAAAATAGGAAATATTTATCTAGACAAAACAAGACCAAAACGACAAAAATCCAACATACACAAGTCAAGTTATGATTTTTTAAAGGTTTAAAATAAAAAGAGTCTTTAGGTAGTTGTAACACCACACTAGCGCTGCTAGCGTGAAAATGTACCTGGTTTGCGGCAAAAATAACCCCGCACGGGCGGTGTGCGTCGAAAATAACCCGGCACGGGTATATGCGTCGAAAACAGCTCGGCTCGGCGAGGCGCGTCGAAAAAGCCAGCCACGCGGTGGTCCGAAGTCCCGCGGCGCTGGTTGCGATCTCTCAGCCTTCGTCAGCGATGCTGCGCGTCGTTTCTCCTGCTCCGGGCGTCGATTCTCCGGTCGCGTTTCCAGCGGCGTCGTTTCTCAGCTGCGGAGCCGGCGTCGCGTCGTTTTCTCAGCCGCGATCGGATTCGCGTCGATCTTTTCTCCGCACGGTGCTCGGTGCGTGTATTTTTGTCCTTAGGCTGCCAGCCTCTCCTTTCAGGGTCCCAGGAACTGGAAGGGCACCACAGAGCAGAGTAGGGGTCTCTCCAGAGACTCCAGGTGCTGGCAGGAAGAAGTCTTTGCTATCCCTGAGACTTCAACAACAGGAGGCAAGCTCTACATCAAGCCCTTGGAGATTTCTTCTTCAAGATGGAAGGCACACAAAGTCCAGTCTTTGCCCTCTTACTCTGGCAGAAGCAGCACTGCAGGAAAGCTCCACAAAGCACAGTCACAGGCAGGGCAGCACTTGTTCCTCAGCGATCAGCTCTTCTCCAGGCAGAGGTTCCCCTTGATTCCAGAAGTGTTTCTAAAGTTTGTAAGTTTGGGTGCCCTTCTTATACCCATTTTAGTCTTTGAAGTCACCTTCCTTCAAAGGGGACTCACACCTTCTTGTGCAATCCTGCCTTGCCCAGGCAAGGCATCAGACACACACCAGGGGGCTGGAGACAGCATTGTCAGAGGCAGGCACAGTCCTTTCAGATGAGAGTGACCACTCCACCCCTCCCTCCTAGCAGAGATGGCTAATCAGGAAATGCAGATCACACCCCAGCTCCCTTTGTGTCACTGTCTGGTGTGAGGTGAAAAACAACCCAACTGTCAAACTGACCCAGACAGGGAATCCACAAACAAGGCAGAGTCACAGAATGGTTTAAGCAAGAAAATGCTCACTTTCTAAAAGTGGCATTTTCAAACGCACAATCTCAAAATCAACTTTACCAAAAGATGCATTTTTAAATTGTGAGTTCAGGGATCCCAAACTCCACCTGTCCATCTCTTCTCTAGGGGAATCTACACTTTAATCATATTTAAAGGTAGCCCCCATATTATCCTATGAGAGAGACAGACCTTGCAACAGTGAAAACGAAATTGGCAGTATTTCACTGTCAGGACATATAAACCACATTACTATATGTCCTACCTTATCCATACACTGCACCCTGCCCTTGGGGCTACCTAGGGCCTACCTTAGGGGTGCCTTACATGTAAGGAAAGGGAAGGTTTAGGCCTGGCAAGTGGGTACACTTGCCAAGTCAAATTTACAGTGTAAAAATACACATACAGACACTGCAGGGGCAGGTCTGAGACATGATTACAAAGCTACTTATGTGGGTGGCACAACCAGTGCTGCAGGCCCACTAGTAGCATTTGATTTACAGGCCCTGGCACCTCTAGTGCACCTTACTAGGGACTTACTAGTAAATCAAATATGCCAATCATGGATAAACCACTTACATACAATTTAAACAGGAGAGCATATGCACTTTAGCACTGGTTAGCAGTGGTAAAGTGCTCAGAGTTGAAAAGCCAACAGCAACATGTCAGAAAAATATAGGAGGCAGGAGGCAAAAAAGTCTGGGGATGACCCTGCAAAAGCAAAAGTCCAACACCTACCTACACAAGTGAGGTACCATTTTTATTGGGAGACTTATTGGAACAGAGATTAGCAAAGCAAGTGTTATTGCCCCCTGTCTTTCTCTACATTTTGTCATTCCAAATGTAAGACAGTGTGAAAAAAAAGACGTATTTTTGAGAAACGCCCTCTAAATCACATGCTAGTGTGGGGACCCCGGAATTTAGAGATGTGCAAATAACCACTGCTTCTCAACACCATATCTTGTCCCCATTATGAAAATGTAAAGGTTTCCTTGATACCTATTTTTCACTCTTTATATTTCACCAAATGAATTGCTGTATACCCAATATACAATGAAAACCAATTAAAAGGTGCAGCCCATTTATTGGCTCTGGGTACCTAGGGTTCTTGATGGACCTACAAGACCTATATATCCCTAAAACCAGATGTGTCCAATAGACGTAACGGTATATTGTTTTAAAAAATCTGCCATAGCTGGAAAACGTTATAGATGAAAACATGGAGAAATATGACTCTTGTTTCACCTCAATTTCAATTTTTTTTTTTTTTTAGCTGTTACTTTCTGTAGGAAAACTTTGAAGGATCTACACAAATGACCCCTTGCTGAATTCAGGATTTTATCTACATTTCCAAAATGTTTAGCTGTCTGGGATCTAGTATTGGTTTCACACCCATTTCTCTCACTAACTGGAAGGAGGGTGAAAGCAAAAAACATGGTAATAATGGGGTATGTCTCAGTAAAATGCCAACATAGTGTTGAAATATTTGGTTTTCTGATTCAAGTCTGCCTGTTCCTGACATCTAGGAACATGGTTATTTTAGCACAGCAAACCATTTTTTTATGTCATTTCAGGGGAAAAAAACAAAGCTTTCTTCTGCAGCCCTTTTTTCCCATTTAAAAAAAAAAATGAGTTGCTCTATTGTGGCGAAAATCCCTAGGATGTTGGAAAAAAAGAAGCAAATTTGGCGTTGGTAGATTATGTGGACAAAAGGTTATGAGGGCCTAAGTGCGAAGTGCCCCAAATAGTGAAAAAAGGCTCGGCACCTGAGGGGAAAAGGTCAGGCATTGAAGGGGTTAAGCAAATGAGGCATAGGTTAAGGGATGATGTTAACTATCTACCTCAACGTACAGGAGTGGAGTGAGGGTATTTGTTGGAAGCTGTGGGACGGGAGGTTTGAATGTTTTGTCTGTCTTATGGTGAGTTGCTTTGACATGAAATGATTAGTAGAATCTAGTTCAAGTTCAATTCATCTTTATTGGGTTTTTAGAAAAAAAAACATAAAATACTATTCAGTACAATCACTTTGAATGCATTAAATGTTGATAAAATGCTATCTATGAGCATAGAATACATAATAAAAGCAGAGAGAGCCACGGTTAAAACAGTCCTAATAATTAATCCAAAAGATTGCAAATTTTCCTTACTCAAAATTGGAAAAAGGAATACCACAATATCCATGATACGGACTCCAAGTCCACGGGGAGGCTTTTAGTTACACTAGACATGAGCAATAAAAAAAACAGTAATAAAATAAAGTAATAACTCCTGGGGTTTTCATATAATACATGTTTCAAACTGCACACGCCATACAATGAGAACATGGGAAATGCCCAAAGATCAGCTCTCCTTATTATATCATGACATCTCAGACACGCGTAGTTCGCAAACTAATTCTGATATGTTTCTCTACCATGGTGTAGAAGGGCCTCTATGTAATTTGAGAAAGTCTAGAATAATGTCCCTATATAGGCTACCCATATCATTAGTCTAAGGTGGTCATTATGTCATTGGGGGTGAGTGATAAAGTGGTGGAAATACCACCAACTGGCCGGCGGTAATTACCGGCAAATTATGACCATAGCAGAGAGAACTCCCATAGGCAGCCAATGACCCACACCATCCACCGGGGCATTAAAACCACACACACCGGCAGTCGCCATCAACAGCCAGGTGGAAGACAAAGTACCGCCCACCACATCACAACACAGCACACCGCCACAATTTCCGGTGCAGAACCAACACCATCAAAAGCCTGACGGAAACACTGCACTGAAGAAGAAAGACTCACCATCAGAGACACAGAGAAGGACCACGCCGCCATGGAATCGGAACTGCAAGTCTCCCCGATGTTCTTCTACGCCATGCTCAACCTGGAACACCAACGTGGATGAAGACGACGACAATGAGTACAGCCGCCTAGCACACAAGGGAGGGAGGGAGAAAAAGGAGAGTGACACACACACACGCACAACACACACCATTCATACACACACCATACACACACAACCAGCTGCAGACGAAAAACAATGGTACACGACACACGCTATAATAATGAAAGGACAAAAAGAAGGCAGTAAGGAGAATGTATTGAATGGGAACAGCCACCAAATGAACCAATTGGATAACAACGAGATATGTACAAATGTCCACAAAAGGCCAATGCCCTGTCCAAATTACAAAGGGCCCACATGGCCAAAGGGCACAGTCCAAGGCCCAACATGTTTGCTAACATCATCCGCACAGAACTCTGCAGGGGCATCTGTTTGCAAGAGGGCAGGCACCTCAGGGGGATGTGGGGCACCTCGGCCAAATATGGGAACTTGCTCACTGGTTCTGGAGAGGGCTCCATGCCCATTGTTCTGTGGTGGGAAGTGCAAGGCCACAGTCCCTCAGGTGGGTGACTTGCCCATTGGTTCTGGAGGGGGCTCCATGCCCATTTCTCTGTGCTGGGGAGTGCAAGGTCCCAGTCTCTCAGGTATGTGACTTGCCCACTGGTTCAGTAGGGGGCTCCTTGTACATCAGTCCCAAGAGGGTGGCCTACATGCCTTCTGCTGGGGGTGAGGGCTGCATTGTCTCATCTGGATGTGAGGGCTGCATTGTGTCAGCAGGTGAAAGTGCCTCTTGGGCAGCCCCTGCAGAAGGTGAGGGCTGCACTCCCTCAGATTGAGGTGAGGGCTCTGTGACCACTGGTGGTGGTTGCGTCACCCTGCCAGCCTCTGCTGGAGGTGACGGCTGCACTGTGTCAGCAGGTGAAGATGCCTCCAGGGCAGCCTCTGCTGGAGGTAAGAACTTGAATGTCTCAGCAGGTGAAGGTGCAGCCTCTGCAAGAGGAGTGAGTTGTACTGCCTCACCTGGAGGCGAGGTCACCTTGACCACTGGTGGTGTCACCCTACCAGCCTCTGCTAGAGTCCAGGGCTTCTTACCCTTCATGGCAGGAGATGAGGGATTTTTACCCTTCATGACAGGAGTCGAGGACTTATTCCCCTTCAAGACAGGAGTTGAGGGCCGCTTCCCCTTCATGGCAGGAGTTGAGGGCTGCTTCCCCTTCATGGCAGGAGGTGCGGGCTCCTTCACCTTCATGGCAGGAGTTGAGGGTTTCTTCCCCTTCATGGCAGGAGGTGTGGGATCCTCCCCCTTCCTGGCTGGTGGAGTGGGATCCTTCACTGCCTTGCCCCCACGACTAGGAGGTGCCTCCACTGTCCGTGTGGACTGTTTGGCTGAGGTGCTGGGCTGGGTCATTGAGATCCTGCTCTTACAGGCAAGATGAGGGGAGGGGGAAGGAAGAGTTCAAGTTGGACAAGGAAAAGCTTCTTAGGGAGGGTGGCGCGGGAAGAGGGTGGAGGGATGGGAGTGGAGGTTAAGGGAGTGGTTGTTGGAGGTGTATGTCTGGTGGACTTGGGTGCAGGTGCATGGTCAGTGTACGTGTGTGAGGTGGATGGCTGTTGGGTGTCTAAGTGGTTGTGTTTGTGTCCGTTAGGAGGGGGGGTAGATAGGGTGGCAGAGGACACAGGGGACGCGTGGATGGATGTTGTGGAGGTGTCTGCTAATGAGGTGTGTGTGCTGCTGGGTGTGGTGATGCTGGTGGTGGATGTTGATGCAGTGCATGCAGGTGTGAGTGTGGATGTGACTGTGAGGGAGGTAGCATAGGAGGAGGATGGGAAGACAGTGGAGGCAGTGGATGTGGTTGTGTCTGCAACTGTCTGGTGTTTGCGTGACTGCTTGTGGGCTGAAGTGTGGTGCCTGTGTTTGACTGTGCAACTCTTGTGTGACGTCTTGTGTGCATACTCGTCTGTATGTGCACATGGGATTTGTTGGGGTTCAGAAGACTGGTACTGGGAAGTGGTAGTTGGAGGGGGGACTGTAGGAACAGGGACAATGGCTGCCATTGGAGAGGAGGGCAGAGTCTGAATCGATCTCTGTTGGGCTGCCAATCCACTGTGGAAGCCCTCCAGGAATAAATTGCATTTCTGTGTTGTCACCTCCTGTCTCTATAGTGGTGCTCCCCTTGCCCTCCATCCCACTGGTTCCCTCGGTGTCGGTGGACTCTGCCTCCTTGGTCCCGTGGGATGTAGCTCCCTCTGTCACCGGTGCCCCTGACCCTTTGCCAGATGATGCTAATGCACTCATGGATAGGATGACAGAAGACAAAAGGGGGGAGAGGGGAGAGAGAGAAGGGGAACACTTGCTCAATTACTGCACCACAGAAGACATACACAGTATTGTCACACACAGGGATCAGGATTGAGCACTATGCATTGCACTGCCAAACAATTGGCTAGATGCTACAGAAAGATGAGGGCCAACCACCGCCAACTGCACCCCCCTGGGACCCACTAAGCCCTGTCTGACATGGAATGCAACCTAGCTAGGTTACCTTATTTTCACTTTCAACCATTAACCTTGAGCTGGATCACGCTGCAATATCTGACCAGGCATAAAGGGGCACCCACTAACTGACACCCACCACCCAGATCCCATGACACCTACAAATTATTGTTGTAACGGCCACTGTACTCACTCCCTTGTCGCTGTTTTGATGCCCTCAAGCGTCCATCTGAGTAGGCCACAGTTAGTATGTGGGCCATCAGGGGGGTCAGGTTCCGACAGACACCCCTTCCGTATTGGGAGGCCATCCCCAGCTGGGCCTCTTTGGTCTTCCGTGCATAGTGTCTCAGGTCCTCCCTCTGATTCTGATAGACGGCCAAGGCCATAATCCCTTCTTTTGATGGGCGATGAACTGCAGAGGCAATACAAATGGGAGGACACCATTACACATACAATCCAACCTGTCACACATATGGCCCATTGGCACACAAATCGCCAGGGCACACCATGTGAACCACCACAAGTAATTCCCCCGATGACACAATGCTTGCACACACATCTCCATGCATCCTTCACACATGCATCATGCCCAAGGTGTACTCACCTATTGGTCTGGAGGCCCATACAGCAGTCCGTACTGGGGTAGGACCCCATCCATCAATCGCTCAAACTCCTCCGCAGTGAAGGCAAGGTCCCTTTCCCCGGTCACAAGAGCCATGGTAGGTTCCAGACACAGGTTACAGCAGTACACACAGTGTAGGTGTTCTCCTGTTGAAGGTTAGGAAACAAGTGAGGAATCAGGTAGAAAATGGCTGTCACGTCCACTGCGGTGTACACCGTCACCGCTGGCACTGATCCCCATTAGCCACTGTACTCATAGAGCCCCATATTATCCAACGAGGAGTTGCACAGCTGTGCAAGACCGCCTTCCACCACGATGCCCAACGTCGGCGGAGATACCTCACTTCCACCTGTCCCTACATACAGGACAGGTGGTCGCCATTTCATGGTGGTGGACAATGATCAGATTAACCTTACCTGCGTCACTGCCTAGATTTGCACATACCTTGCCATTCCCACTGTCCCATCAGATAAATGCACTATGTACACTGAGGTGGGGGTTCCATTGTTCAAATTGTGACAGCCTACTCACTCTTGTGTCCCTTAGATACCTACCACTGTGGATGAATGGGAGGAGAAGACCCCGTGTACAGACCGCTTGTGGACTTGGGTACACTGGAAGACAGGCACATTATACTGACTTATAGACTGGACAGGGCCACAATCACAGAGCTGTGTGCCCAATTGGAGCCTGACATGATGTCAGTTATCCGTCATCCCACTGAGATCCCCCCTTTTTTGCAAGTGCTATCAGTACTCCATTTCCTGGCAACTGGTTCTTTCCAAGTGACAGTGGGCTTGGCAGCAGGAATGTCATAGCCAATGTTTTCAATTGTGCTTGCAAGGGTTTTGTCCTGGTGAAAGACATGTGCAGCTACATTGTTTTCTCCCAGGTGGAAGATTTGGCCACTGTGAAGGCAGGATTCTATGCAATGGGGCATATCCCCAATATTATTGGGGCGATTGACGGTACACATATAGCGTTTGTCCCCCTGCCAGAATGAACAGGTGTTCAGGAATCGTAAGAGTTTCCACTCACTGAATGTGCAAATAGTGTGCTTGGCAGACCAGTACATCTCCCACGTCACTGCCAAGTATCCTGTGTCGGTGCATGACACCTTTGTCCTGAGGAATAGCAGCATCCCAAATGTGATGGCCCAACTACAGAGACACAGGGTGTGGCTAATAGGTGAGCCAGAGTCCCCACCACTGTATGTCAGTGTATGCCTTCAGGTGTTATCCCCATAGCATTGTGTAAGTCTAAATGTTGTCCCTCAATACTTGCAGGTGACTCTGGCTACCCAAATCTATTGTGGCTCCTGACCCCTGTGAGGAATGCCAGGACATGGGATGAGGACCGTTATAATGAGCCACATGGGCGAACCAGAAGAATAATCGAGAGGACCTTTGGGCTCCTGAAGGCCAGGTTCAGATGCCTTCATCTGACAGGTGGATCCCTGTGCTACTCATCCGGAAAGGTCTGCCAGATAGTTGTGGCATGCTGCATGTTGCACAACCTAGCCCTCAGACGACATGTGCCTTTTCTGAAGGAGGAGGAGGCTGGAGATGCCCCTGTGGCAGCAGTAGACCCTGAGGACAGTGAGGATGAGGATGCAGAGGATGAGGATGAGGACAACAGAAGATCAGTTATACATCAATACTTCAAATGACACACAGGTGAGACAGTGGAACTGACCATTTGTCCGACTATTGATGTTTTCTGTGTGGCTGTAGCATGATGGCATTCACTTCCTTTGCATCTCAAATTACTGTCACCTACTGCTTCTCCTTTTTCCAGATGTTGATGATATGACAACAATGTCCTTATATGATCACTACAGACAGTTATGTCATTATGTGTATGCTATCACATTATTCAGATCATTTGCACTAGATGTGACTGTTCCCATAAATACACATTTTCAACACATAAAAAACAGTGTCACTCAAATTGTGTCCAAGGGTGTTTATTGTAGTGCAAATAAGTGAGTGAAAAGTGCAATGGAATGGGGTGATGGTGGAGGATAGTCGAGGGTATTGTTCCAGTCTGTTTGTAGCACAGGTCCAGTGTCCCCTTCCTATGGGACAAGGGTCCCATAGGAAGGGGAGCAAAGGCAGTTCAAAGTGTACAAGGTGACAGGGTGGGACACAAGGGGGACAATCAGGAGAGTCTAATTTCCTGGCTGTGGTCTTGGTCTTGGCACGTGTCTCTTGATTCTGTCTGGGTCGCAGGGAAAGTTTGTGGGGTAGTTCCCCTTCTGCACTGGGAGAGGTGCTGGTGGTCTGTGGGTCCTGTAGCTGGGTCTCCTGTCCACTAGCTGCAGTGGATGTGGTGGGCTGGTCAATAGACTGGCTAGTGGTAGGGGCCCACCGCTGTGCAGTCCATTCCCTCATGATGCTGGTCATGTCTGCCAGCACCCCTGCTATGGGGATCATGGTGGTGTTGAGAGCCTGCAAGTCCTCCATAACCTCCTGATGGTGTTCCTCCTGCAGCCACTTGTTCTCCTGCATGTTTTTTTGGATCTGGCCCACTGTGTCCTGGGATTGTTGGGAAGCCCCCTGAACATTTGTGAGTGCCTCGTGGAGAGTCGGTTTCCCAGTCCTGTCCTCCCCCTGATCCCTGATTGTCTTGGGGGCGAGGTGTGGACTGGGGTCCCTGTACAGGTGGGCACACTTCTGATTGACGTGTGCTGGGGACAGAGGTGTGGGTATGCTGGGTGGGTGCTGTGGTATCGGATACTGATGGGGGAGGCTCTATGGTGGACTGGGAGTGGGCTGGAGTGACGACTGACCAGTGGTTGTTGATCTAGATCCTGAAGTCCAGAGTTACTGTCATCACTGGGGGCACCTTCTGTTGAGGGACTGGATAGTTGTGGCACCTCCTCTCCGCTGAGATTGGCTGGTGCACCTGCGAGGATGTAAGTGATGTATTATGCTTCATGCCTGTGACATATTATACATCCCTATCTTACCCTCTATCGTTGCTGTTGCCCTGCCATCTTTGAATGTGTATGGTGATGTATTGTGGGATTGTTAGTACCCCTATGTTGTGCATCCTTTGGTGATGGGTGTCCATGCAGGGTTGGGAGGGCTGTCTGTGCATTGGTATGGCATGCAGGGCTTGGCATTGGGGTTAGTCACCTGTGTTGGTGCAGTGTGTGGGATGGAGTGAAGTGATGGGAGTGAGGGTGAGGGTGTGAGATGGCATTCAGGTCTGGGGAAGTGATAAGTGGTGAATGTTGACTTACCAGTGTCCAGTCCTCTGGCTACTCCAGTGAGTCTCTCTGGATGCAGTAATGCCAAGACTTGCTCCTCCCATGCTGTGAGCTATGGGGGAGAAGGTTGCAGTCCACCGTCAGTCCTCTGTATAGCGAGCTGGTGCCTTGCTGCCACAAACTTACCTTCCGTCATAGGTCGTTCCACCTCTTTCAGATGTCGTCCCTTGTTCGTGGATGCTGCCCCACGGTGTTCATCCTGTCTGGGATTCTCCGCCATAGCTCCATCTTCCTTCCAATGGATATCTGCTGTACCTGTACTCAAAAGAGTTGTGGCTCTAACCTGACTATTTCCTCCACCATGACCTGCAACTCCTCATCTGTGAAATGGGGGTGCCTTTGTGGGGCCATGGGTGTTGTGTGGTGTGTGTAAGTGTGTAGATGCTGGGTAGTGTGATTCGGTGTGCGTAGTGGAGTGCATCAGGGATGTGTGGGAGTGTGTGTGTAGTTGGCACAGTGGTCTTGATGCCTGTCTGGTGGCAATGATTTGTATTCATAAGGGTTTGTGGGTAATGTGGGTGTGTGTTTTATAGTGGTGTGAGTGGGTGTGTGTGGTGTGTGTGTATGGGTGTCAGGTGTGTGTTTTTTTAATTGGCCAATGTTGTGTAGTTTAGTATTTGGGTGTCCATTCTGAGCGCGGCGGTGTGTACCGCCAATAGTTTACCGCAGTTGAATATCTGCCATGATGATTCGTGGGTCATGATGTGGTGGGCGTTGTTTTGTTGGCGTAATTACATGGGTGTTAGTACTCGCAGTTTACCACTGACTTTTGGGCCGTCGGATTGGTGTTTGTGGCTGTATTCTGTCTGTTTGGTGTGTGTGTGTCATAATATGGTGAACGGATATCCACCACCACAGCGGTATGTTGTCGGCCGTCAGTGTGGCGGTAAGCGGGATTTACCACCAATGTCATAATGAAGGGCTAAATGCTGTCCCAAAGTGGGGCCTACTTGACTTTCTATGATATAAATGGTAAGTTTAGTACATGATTTTCCTCTAGCTGTAGGAAAGAAGGATTATAGAAGGATTATGAAAGCCCCAACACAGCTAGAACACACTGCACATTATATATTTTTAGGTAGAATGCAATTGTTCCCTTGCCTACAACCTGAGTAAAGTTAACAAGAATCCCAGCTGACATTCTCAGTTTCAAATGTGCAGAGGTGACCTGTGGCTGCCTGGAACCTCATAAGTCAAAAACAACACCAAAATAGCAAAAATTGTTGACACTTAGCAAGTAGTGACTGCTTACTTGTACAGAAGGAGCCCCTTTCTTGCCTGGAACACATGCCATGATTTGGGACTTAACAAAATTGTTGATTAGATTAAGGCTGCTCATAAAAGTCAGAAATGTCTTCACCAGAATGTGTAAATCTCTTGGGGTCTAGGCCAAAAAAGAACTGTGTCTTCTGCATAGAGTGAATCGTGAACGAGCAAATTCACTATTCTTGGAACATCAGTAGGATCTAGAACCTAGAAGAGTTCACACTGACCTTCAGAGTTGGCAGTTAGGAGTCTTCAAGGGGACTTTTGTAATTTTACATGTCAACCTCTCTTGCAGCATCAGCACAGAGTATGTAGTTTTTTCTTCTTTCAATGTGTTCAATGGTTACATGATGTTCTATAGAGTTGTGTTCCGTTATGTTATGGTATGTTACAAAGGATAAAAGTTTGAATATTATCTACTTGTGGCTTCCTGGTGCTAAGAGCTGTGGAGGTTTTGGGTATTTATATTTTTGTACATCAGTAACAATGTGCAATGCGCAATGTTTCACACTTGATTATACATGTAAACACTGATACAGTACTGTTGCTTTTAAAACAAGTTTGCTACATTATATAAAAGTGTGTATCCCTGTCCCTTGTTAACTATGGCTCAATATTGGACTCTGTACCCTTCTTTCTCCAAATTGTCTTACCCTTGTCTTCAACCTGCACATTTCACTGTTTGTTATTTCTGAAACATGCAGCCAAGCATCATCAAATTCATTTATTCCCACTGCCATTGCTAATGCCGGCCTCAATGAATCTTCCCTGGGTCATTCAAAATACTACATCTTTACTTCAAGGTCTTTCCACAAGCCCACTGTGCCTTATTTATCATGAGCTTGCTGTTGTTCATGTATCTAGTTTGCTCTACCATCTCTGGATGGTATTAACATAGAGAGGAGAGAATAATTATTCATGTAGCTGGGTTGTGCTTAACTGTTTAGGCCATATGAGACATAATGGGACTCTGCCATGATTTGCTGTGAAAGTAACACATTTGATCATGCAACTATTAATCTGCAATTTTACTAATTTCTTATGAAAGAATAATGTATAAAAATCTTTGATTTGCCAGAAGAGTTTCCTGAAAACATAGATGCTGCTAGCGATGCTGTTTGTTTCTCTATTGATTATACCGCCCACCTGGGACTTAAAATAATTTTGATATAAATTTCTCTGTAATGCACTATTTACTGGGAGCCTTCATGCTTTAACTCTATATCATGTTATTGTTAGGTCTGGAGTTAGCCAAGATATTTTGGTTTTACTAAATGGTATGTATAATATACTTACTTAAAGTGTCTTTCAGTCACCTCTTTTCACACATTGGTCTGTTGTGTAATTCACATTTTGCTTCCAACGCCACTACAGCATAGAAGAACCAACCAACCAATAAAATAACCCATAGCGCCTCAAGACCCTCACGGGGGATGCAGCCATGCTTTACAAGTTTGATTGTTTGGCTGATTGACAGCATACCGAGTTGGAGAATGGGTCGGTACTCTTCAGCCATTGTTTACCTTCACCTTGAGTGACAGCTTTGTGCTCTTTGACAATAAATACTTTTTACTTTATAATTACTTTTGTACTGTCTTTGTGTTTAAAGTCTGAGGTAAAAGCAGGATGTTTCTACCAGATGTAGAGCACATGCCACTTTCCACCTTTTTTAAGTTGAAGTCTCTTGTCAATGCTGTTGTAAATTCCTTTTGAAGTGTTTTTTTGTCTGACTGCTGGTAATTCACAGCAAAACAGATTACGTCCATTCAAAACTGTTCTGCATTATAATTTTCTCTTTATAGTATGCATGCAGCACAAAAACTGAAAGCTTCAATATTATACATGTGACTTTAAGCAGATAATTCTTCAGAACAAGTTTATTTTAGAATCAGTTTCACTTTAATAAACTTTGCCCAGGAGGAAAATCAGCCTCTATCCTGTTTTATTTGCAGTACGTATAAAACTTTTTACACAAACTATTTTTCTTTCTTTCCTTCTTTTCCTTTTTCTGTCATTTTTTCTTTCTTTCTTTCCTTCTTTCTTTATATATTTTTTTTCTTTTTTAATTTTCTCTTTACTTCTTTAATTCCATCTTTCTTTACCTTTATCCATCCTTCTTGCCTTCTTTCCTTCTACCGTTCAGTCTTTTTTGCTATTTTCCTTATTTTCAGCTTTGTTCCCCTTTTCCTCTTTTCTTTGTTTTTTCCTATCGTTCTTCTTTCTTTCCTTCTTTGTTTCCTTTCCTTTTTCTTTTGTCCTTTTTATCAATCTTTTCCTCTTTCTTTCCATCTTTCCTTCATTCTTTCTTGCTTGTTTCGCTTTCCTTTTTTCTTTTGATTCAGCTTTTCTTTACCTTTCTGTATTTCATTTCATTCCTTTCTTTTTTGTTTTTCCATCTTTATTTCCTTTCTTTTTTTTCCTTCTTTTATTCTTTATTTCCATCTTTCCTCCCCTATTTTGTTCCATATTTCTTTCCTTTATCCTTTCTTCTTTCTTTCACTCCTTCTTTTTTCCTTCTTTACTGCTTTCTTTCCTTTTCCTTTTCTTTGATTTTGCATTTGTTCTTCCTTTCCTCTTCTTGTCCTTATTTATTTCCTTGTTTTGTTCTTGTTTCCTTCTTGTTTCCTTGTGTTACCATTTTCATCTTTCATTCTTTATTTCCTTTATTTTTCCTTTCTCTTTCCTTCATTCTATCCATCCTTCCTTACTTCTTTCTTTCCATTGTTTTGCCTTTTCTCTTCTTTTTTCCTTTCCTTCTTTCTTCCATTCATTCTTTACTGCTTTCTTTCCTTATTTTTTTGTTTTCTTTCTTTCCTCCTTTGTTTCTTTGTTTCTTTATTTTTTTTCTTTCTTTCTATCTTTGCTTTCTGTTGAAGCGGATGAGAAAGACAGAGAAATGCAGAGCTGAGAGAAAGGTTCAGATGAGGAAGATAACTTGTTAAATTATCTTTTGCATTCCAGAGCTCATCCATAAACAGATGGAATCTAGAGACAGAGGCAAGGTTCTGTGGTACCCAATACAGGTACAACTGGAGATGGTACAAGTGTACAGGCACAGGTATTGATTGTGCTTGCAGTTGTGGCTACATCAGTGAGTGTTTCAACTCAGAATACGGTGATACTTTTGTAGAGTACTAGCAGAGATACTGCTTTTGTTTTTCTAGTCCGAAATGATGCCTGTTACTACTATTCCCATTGAGTCTCCCAAAGAGGGAGACATTAATGTGGGGTATTTAACAAGAGCAGATTTTGAGAAATGTTACAGGGGACAATCAACACAAACAAATTGATGTCATACAATGTGGATAATATGAGGTACTCAATCAGAGAAGAAACAAGGTATAGAAATAAAAAGCACATGGTAGGCCTGAGGAATTAGTTGATGAGTGCAAGGTTGACATCAGTAGAGTGAGAAATGTGCAGAGAAATTACAAAAAGGAATTGACTAATGATGAGATAAAGGAATTAGGCTTAATTACATTAAGAGCCTGCATTAAAAATCTGGTTGAAAAGATAAATGTCTGCAGGGATATGAGGAAGTTCAAAGAAAGGTGAAAAAAGAAAGTTACTACTAAAAAGAAATCTACGGAGACAGGAAAGAAAACAAATGTGTTTGTTAGTGATTCTGAGTTAAAGACAGTTTCAGAATTTCCCCTAACAGAAGTAAGCGGAGGGAACCCTGTGCTTGCCGTTGGATGAGAGGTGATCTTTATGGTTTTACAACAAATGTTTTAAAAAAGGTGAAAGGAAGAAAATGTTACTAGTAAAAGGAAAGGTTCAGAGATGGGAAAGAAAACTAAGATGTTTGTTAATGATTCTGAGGTGATGAAAGGTTTCAGAATTTTCCCTGACAGAAATACAAGGCGTGAACTATGTGCTTGTGCCTTGGATTAGAGGTGATCTTCAGGTCTGTACAATGAATTTTCCCAAATTTCAAGGGGAACCTAAAAAATGGTTCAAGGATGTTCATAGATTGGTGACAATTTCTAAAAAAATTTTTTGGCCTGATTTGAATGCACTGTTAGAGTTTTTTATTCTAAGGGATTTGAGTAAGGTTGCTTCTGCATGGCTGATTATAGAGCCTACAAGAGTTGAGTTTCTATGTGAGGTGATTGCTGACAATTACAGAGCAGTAATAGAGCTTATGAAAAAGAAGGTACCTGAAAAGTAAATTGTTTGGTTGAAGGCAGATGAGTCAGTGCATGCCTATTGTGAGAGCCTCATGAAGATTTGTAAGATGCATAGTGGAGTTGCAGATCTAGAAAAAGATGGTACTAGCAGTTTCGTATCTGCTTTTGTTATTTGTTTGTGTCCTGAGCTTAGTTCACATATTGAACAGAACATGATGTGTCAGCAGACTAAGGGTATTGATGAAATCCCGAAATACATCAAATACCTTAGTGATTCCTTTGGCACAAAGTAGAAAAAGATCAAAAAGAAGTTGATGGTTGCCCAGAAAAAGCAGTGTCAGGGAAAATTCAAATGATGGGCACTGATGTGGGCTGTATGTCAACTGACAATTCTGGATTGAATAAGACACATGCAAAGCAAGGTGTGAGAATGGGAAATAAGATTGTGTAAATGCAGAGTCAGGGAAGTGGGGTTGTGAATAGTTCCAGAATGAGTGTAAATTTTGACTTGCTGAAGAAGAGTACTGCTTGTAATTTCTGTGGTAAAATCTAACACTAGAAGAAGGAATGTAGAAAGAATCCAGATGAAATCAAGAATATTTTTTTCTCCAGGTGCAGTAAAATGTGAATCAGGTGCACACACTTGTCAAGTGCCCCCACCCAACCAGCTTCTGTGCAGAATGTTAAAAATTAAAGGCAGTTTTATATGAACATGCTTACAGACCCAGTGATGTAGAAAAACACAAGAAACAAGGGGATGATTTAAGAAAAGTGTCACTGCACCCACTGCAGCAATACTTTCCTTGCACCCATTAGCGCCCCCCCTACCTCCACCATGTGTGCGCCATATTTAATATACAACACGCCATGGCACAGGGTAGGGGGCAAAAGCATCGGAATTCCTAACACTATAGATTTACTCTGCAGTAGAGTAGAGCCAACATTTTGGAGCTACTCCTGCAGATTACATAGGAGCCCATTGTATTCAATGGCATGCTCCCTTTTAACGGTTGCTCTGAGCAGGTGTTAAAAGTGCCCAACAAATTGGCAAAGGAGATCCCCTAGATCTTCTTGGGCCATTTTTTCATTGCAGGCATAATGTGGTGCAAGGGTTTACAAAGTGGAGCAATGCATGTATGCTATGACAATGCTAAGGTGGCACTAGGGCCTCTTCAATCAGGCCCAAAATTCCCTACAGTCCTGGATACCAACAGAATCCATTGATTCTGAATAATGATTTCTCTTAGTTTTCATCAGAGGTTAATTGCCTAGGACGGTGCCTAAGGGCAGAGGAGGTTTGCTAACTTAGAGCAGTCTTGGAGGTAGACCAAAGTGACCCATACATTGATGGCAAAGTCAATGACCACCCAGTATCTTTTTTGATAGATATTGGAGCTACCCACTTGTTCCTTCTGTGAATGTTCCAAACTTGCCCATCTTGGGAAGAGAAGTCAACGTTTTGGGCTTTAGAAATAAACAGATTGTTAACCATTTATAGCAGATATCACTATTAGGAAAGGACCCATGGAAAATGATCATTAGTTCATATTGTTTGATGCAAGCCCTATCAATTTGTTGGGCAGAGACTGTCTTACGAATATGAATTTAAAAATGTATTGAAAACCTGCACAATTGAGACCCAAGATGAAGGTTCACTGTTTAAAATTAAATTACAGGATTTAAGAGTTCATTTCCACCCAATTCTTAGTAAAGATGATTTGCCCCTAGGTTTAATAGATCAGATTGATGAAGTGCTTGTTAGTCCTTGCATTTCTCCCGTGATAGGCATTGAAAGAATGAGTGGTAAAAAGAGAACTGAACACAATCTTAGAAACATGAATAAAGTAGTGGGTCTGTGTTGTCCGGTGGTGCCAAATTATGCAGTGATTTTGTTTCAGATTCCAAAAGATCCTGATTAATATACACTGTACATGAGAATAGACAATACCTTTATGCACTTCAGTTAAAAAAATTAAAGTTCTTATTTGGCGTTGAATATCGAAGGGGCATGCTGAAACTCCTTCGATTTTAGTCAGATTCTGAAGAAAGGTTTGGAAAGTTTGTTTCTGCCCTGATAACTCAGTCTTGGTTCAATATATAAATGATTCATTGGTGGCATCTAAAAGAAAAGAAGACTATAAATGTGACACAAATGCATTGTTGAGTCATGAGTCCTATAGCAGACAATGGTCATAGGGTTTACCCTACAAATAGGCAGTATTGTAAAATAAAGAAGTGATTTGTCCTGGCGTTTTGCTATACTTCAGACTGAGACAAGGCAAAATGAAAAGAATGCCAACAATTCAGAACTCTTAGTCTGAGTAATACATTTATTAGGGAACTTTTCAAGGTTCATATAGGGAAAGTGTGCAGGTCAAATGCAGCAACACAAATACAATTCTGAAAATAATCACAGCAGTAGGATAATAATGATCATACAAACAAACAATGAAAACACACTACTTCAATGATGGATAATATATCTACCTATAGTGATTACATATTCATGCACAATGCAAAGCTAAAAATAAGAATTAAAAATGCATCACCATGGGGCTTGACATGGACATCATCTCTGCCAACTTCAAGTCGGGAACCCAGACGACTGCCGAAAGAAAAAAACACCCTCAATGGGAATGAACCAGGCAATGGTGTACCCTTCTTGGAAGGAGTTCTATCTAACCCCTTTTCGTCAAGTCTCCCTCTTAAATAACTTAAACAAGCTGGAAAGGAGAATTCTAGAACCCCCTTCCCATACTGCAAGTTGTTGTTGAAACGCTGGCTGTATCAGTCTGTGTTGAAAGAGCACGTTAGAGATTGGCCACATCACAAGGTGCGCTTCCAAGACCGAACTGTTCCCTGCGGCACCAAAAACATTCTCTGGTACATCCTTATCTTTCCCTCACTCCTCTGTGTTATGCCCCTGCCTTGGTGAAAAAGAGAGCAAAAGCATGTTGCTCCAGCTGTGCGCAGAAAAAACCTGACGGTGTATGAAGCTAAGCTAAACACAAAATGGAGTCAGTGGTCCAGATGGAGCAGGTGGTTAAATATGACTAGCAGGACACTCCACCCTTTGACTAGTGACTCTCATAGCATAGTCGTGTGAAATTAACTCATTTTGGTCTAAACATAGCAAGCAAATTAGGTATGCATTGTACACAGCAACACAACATTATAACTATTAAATAATTACCACAAGTATTCCACCCAAAACATTAGATAATTTCCAAAATTGGGCAACCACTGGCATACCCAATACCCTTACTATTTATCCACATCTTGTTTTACTCCTTTCACCAACTCATGTAAAGTGTTGATATGGGACTGGATGGATTTGGAGTGGTCTGACAGATTAAAACAACACAGGCCAGATTTAAGGAAAAGTGGCACTGTATTTAAGGGACTACGGTGCACCCCTGCGTTTACCCCTACGCTGGCACTAAATTTAGCTGCCAACACAGACATCCTTGCACCATCGTCCAAAGATGTCTGCGTTGCGGGGTGTGATTGTTTATGTGAGGGAAGGTGTCCCTTACTGCACATAAAAAATCACTATTGGCGCTTTGGCACTTCTGTGTGTGCTGCACAATGTAGCACATACAGAATTGCCAAAGAGTAATTTTCTGGCATTGTGCTCTTTCTATGTGTGCCGCTAAATGCAGCACACATAGAAAAAGCAACAAATGAGGAGAATTAAATGTATTCCTCCTCGTTGCACCCTGGAAATGCCACACCTGGGGGTGGCATTAGATTTGGCGCTGCTTAAAGTTTACAAAATTTCATAAATCTGAGGCTGCGTCAAAATGCAATGGGTGTTGCTGTGGCACCACCTTGTAAATACAGCGCAGTGCTTAGCGCCACAGGAACTTCACAAAAAGTGATGCTCTTGTGGTGCTAGGGGCCTATAAATACGGCCCCACATGCCTTCAAATTCAGAGCAACCGTGATAATGCTTTAACAATAAATAATCAATAGCAGCTCTGTTTTGCAATTCCACTTTTCTAGTACCATGTATATCTAGTAAGAATTTGCATAAGGCAATGGACATGTGATTAATATTTTTAACTATTCAGCAAGCAAGCATATTGATCAGTCAAGTATTATAAATGGCTAATCTGGGCATGCCTAAAATAGAGAGACTCTGATTTAGATATTAATTACATATCGTATTCACAGTCTTCTTTTAATTGAATTGGTTCTTTTGAATAACGAGCATGTACAGAATGAAATGGAAACATCGAGTCCTAATTGTATAAAGGTACTCAGTCCACCAGTTATATTAGCATGAATGTACTGTTCCTTTCCAGGTTTTATGATTAGGAGAACATTATCTGAGCCCTTAACAATAATTTATGCTGGTTCTGGAGGGTGATTTGAGGATTTCACCCACACCTTAGCACCAGGTATTTTGTCAGTTGAACCAAAAACATCTGTCCCATGTACTGTAAGAATGGATTTGGCCGTCCCCTTTCTCTCTACTCCTCCATGAGAGGGATAGTTATAATCTGCACAATTCTGTCACTTGTTTGAGCATCAAATCAGTGTCTCCACTATTCAAGAGAATAATCTTGATTTCTCACCCTCCCAAGACCTGAATACCTTTGAGTGCCAACCCAGATCTAGGAACAATCAATCTGATATGTTCCAGGGGAATCTGTATTCTAACACCTGTTTCACAAAGTGCCATGTCTCTTGGTTTCAATGTGTAACCTTTTAAATCTTGTAGGTGAAGACCTGCAGATTCCGGTGTGGCTCAGTAAGGAGCTCAGGCTCCTAGTTTTATTTCCCAATCCTTAATGGTGTTAGTGGCCACATGGGGTTTTATCGGCAACGCAGGGGTTACCATCTTCATCAGGGGAGTCTCAGCATTTGTTAGTGACCTGTTATTCAGAATTTGGAGGGTTTCATTTAATCGTTTTCAAAGTTCCATCAGACAATTTTTGTAATCGGGCTTTCAACAAGTCGTTCCTTCTCTCAATCAGTCCTGCAGCTTTTGGATAATAAGGAATGTGATATATCCACTCAATGTTGTGTTATACACAGTAATCTTGTAACAATTTTCCTTTCAACTGTACCCCATTGTCACTCTGGACCTGGAGTGGTACTCCATAATATAACATTAACAAGTCCAAAGTTTTGATGGCATTATAATGATTGGCACGTTTACAAGGGACATCGATCAGATAACCAGAATAGATGTCCACTACTGTGAAAGCGTATTGACACCCGTGAATAGTCAGTAGTGGGCCAATGTCGTCAATTTGCCATACTAACCACGGTAACTTCCCTCTCCCCAACTGATCTCCGACAGTTTGAGGGACAGATCTCTGTTGTGTGTGTGTTGACAAATAGGACATTGCATGATTACAGTTTTTATCAAGTCCAGGGGAATGTGCTTCCCTTCAATCTCTGCCCAACTTTAAGTGGCTTTCTCTCCCAGATATCCACATTTTTGGTGCGCCCATTTAGCCATCCCCACCAAGTCAATATTCGGTGTCACCACGTCTGCTCTGAAATTTTGGCTTTGTCATCCGCAAGGGAATTAAGCCAGCGTTCTAGTGAATTGGTGGAACTGTGGGCATCTACATGATATATAGTAATAGTACTTTGCTCTAGCATTTCCCAAATTTCCTGCCACAATTCTTTGCCCCACACCTCCTTTGAATGTACTTCCCAGCTATGTGCATGCCATGTGGGAAGCCAGGTGGCTAACTCATTGGCAGTAGATCAAGAATCAGAACAAATGTAACAAGTTCTAGGCAATTCTTGCTTCAACGCTTAATACACAGCATACAATTCTGCATATTGACTACTCTTCTCGTCTCCTGTAGTGATCAATAGCTTTTTGGTGACTGGGTTATATGAAACTTCCTCCCAATGTCTTTTAGCCCCCACATATTTGGCTGAACCATTGGTAAACCATACATGCTTCCTATTCTCAGAGACAAGGATTCAAATGACTCACCCCATCTCACTGGTGACCATTTTATCTGTGGTACCTCCTGCACCCTCTCCTCATACTGTACAGTGGCTTGTAAAACCTGTCCATGTGGAGCGGCTGTTCCTGCTGGTCCCGCTCGACCTCTGTCCAGTATGTACCATTTCCAACGTATGACATAAGCTTCTTGAGCATGTCCTATGCGGTATGTTTTAGGTGAACTCAACACCCACTGCATAATTGAAATCTCAGGTCTCAAAATCACATTATGACCTAGAGTCATTTGCTCACTGTCCACTAGAGTGCAGTAGCCTGCAAATAACTTTTTCCCAAAGGGAGTGTATCGTTCCCCAGCTTCAGGTAAATGTTTTAGTCTAGAAACCCAGGGCACCCTCGTTCTTCCCTATTTTTGCCACCTGCTCCAATTTGCATATTGCTCCTGAACAGTTACATGCAACTCAATGTCTCCATCCTGTACTGGCCATAAATCTATAGCCTGTTGAATCGCCTCCTTTGCCCAATCAAACGCACACTGCTGCTGTTCACCCAATTCAAACTCATGCTTCTTTCATGTCACTTAGTACAAAGGGGTTAGGATTTGACTCAAATGAGGAATATGCTGTCTCCAAAAACAAACAATCCAATGAATTGCTGTGTCTCTTGCTTAGTGAAGGGAGTAGCAAACTCTAAAATCTTTCATTTTGCCTGTGGCAACACCGCTCTATGTCCCTGATTCCACTGAATCCCTAGAAACTTCAAGCATTCTGAGAGGGTCCCTGCATCTTGTCTGGATGAATCATCCACCCTCTGATGTGCAAGTGTTCCACATCCCGCTCCGAGTATGCACCTGTTCTTGTGTATCTCCTTGAATCATCACACCATCAATGTAATGGGTCTATTGCAATCCTGGAATGACAGATACTTCATCCAGGTGCTCTGCCAAAAGCCGGTGACAGATGGTGGGGTTTTGTACACACCCCATAGGTAAAGATAACATCCAGAATTGTCTACCAGAATATGAAAAAAGCAATTGGTCTTGACACTCAGGGGTCAATGGTATGGAAAAAATATTGGCAAAATCAATAGTTGCATACCATGTCCCTTTATGTTTCTGTATTCTTTCAATCAAAGTGATTGTGCGAGTACCGCAGCTGCCAATGGGGAGTATATATTTATCCGCTTGTGATAATCATTAGTCATTCTGTAGTGCCCATCAGGTTTATGCACGGGTCAATGGGGATTATTCCATGCAGTGGTAGTTGGAGCTATTACACCAGCCTCAATCATGTCTTAGATAGTCTTACTTATTTTATCATGCCCTCCTGGGATGCAGTATTGCTTTAGGTGTATTACCTTTGTTGCTGGGGGCACCTTCACTGGGGTTATCTTCAGATGGCCCACCCTCATAACTGCCACTGAAATGTATCTCTTGAATCCAAATTGATAACAGCCATCATCCACATACAAAGTCATTCCTTTTAAAATGTCAATTTCCAGTATGTACTCCAGAAGGGGGCGCAATCAAAACAGTATATTCTCTTTTTGATGTTCTTCCTGTTTTCATTTGAATCGTAGTCTGCACTGGAGGAGATTGTTTTCCACATAAGCTTTTGATGGTGTAGTGCTGCCTGGTAAATTTCTTGGAATTGCCATAAATTAAAGAGGCCTCCGCTCCAGTGTCAACTAGTGCTCGGACCCTTTGCACATTTCTGTGCTTCCTGTGTATTGCTAAATCAACATGTGGTCTGATATCTTCTCAAGCCCATCCCTATACCGAAGTTTGGCCAGTTTCCTAGTCGGATTTAAACATGTCAACTTTTTCCCAAGTCAGATCGGGATATATGCTTTCATATCTGCAAGCAGACTCTACTCCTTCTCTGCTTTCAACAGTTATCTCCTTGCTGTACCAACCTTCCTCCTCTTTCCCTTGTGAAGAGACATTTGTTTTCCTTTCCTTTCCATCATCCTGCTTCTGTGACTGACTCTGAATTGCATGTTTATTGTCTTGCTTGTGAATCCGCCTGCTACCTTCTTTGAGGTCCAGGCTCCTCTTACAGTACATCTCCCACATACTTTTCATATCTATCCCATCAACCTGATCCTTGATGACACCATCATTCAGTAATGCCATAAACATGTCTCTCCTAGATGCTTGGTTGTTATCTATATGACCCTCAAACCTTGAGGCTTTCCATGGTTTACTCCAATCGCCAAGCTCACCCAGCTCGTGAACAGCCTCCAGCACCTCTTTTATTCTCTGCCCTGTTTGATTAATTAGGCGAGTCATTATCACCTGCTTGTAAGCTGGAGAGGTAAGACAAATAATTTTATTTTGTACTGAAATGGTCAGTGGAGCCTCTAACAAATTGTGAGCTTCATCTAATAGAACAGCGGTTTTCATACTTTCTTGCTAAATTATTTTCATGACGTCTCTTAATGTGTACCAAGGCTTATCATTTGGCTGCCAGTCTGATTCAGTATGATATTTCTTATTACATCTCATGATTGACATCTGTAATAAACTGGTCACTCCTTGATTCCCATAACTCCTGAATTGTTCTTGTACTATGGGGTCAGTGTTAAGAGTACAAAACATCCTTGAATCTCCAGAATCTAATGTTACCCCTGAAGTATCATTCTCAAACAACCTCGCCATACATGTAAGCAGTGCTTTTCTGTTTAAATCGGTCCATAATATCATTAACTTCTTACTGAGTATAAACTACTAAAGAATGCATTACAATTCCTCGAGGATTCTGTGGAGTTCCCTTTATTTTTTGTCTAAATATTGGTTGTGCACAAACCACGTTCTGCTCATTTGGCTCACACAGGCCCCCACCTTTTTTGACCTCTTCATCACTATAATTTGGAAAATCAGTGCTCTCCCATATGTGAGTGTCCCATAAATCTCAATTCCAATCTAATCCTGCATTAGCAATTGCTAAATTAACCTTCTTTTGACATATTCTGCGTCTGCATTTCCAAAATTTTTTCTGGGTAACTTTAACAGCAGCTTTCTGTGCCATGGACTGATAGGTATCGTCCTTGTCTTGTAACAGCTTTTTCTGACAAGACAACACAGTTACAGTATTTTTTGTTTCAACTAACTGCTTTTCTAATTGTTGATTCTCCTATTCTAACTGCTTACCTTTCTCATGCATTTTTCTGTAGGCAGAGAGCCCTCGCCAACCATAAAATAGATAAATAACTACTACGTTCAAAAGGTACTGTTTTCAAACATAAAAGCACATTGTGGGGCTCTGCGTCCCCAAGGCATTCATCCCAGGACTCAGAAAGTCCTGAAAACCAAGACCATTAATTCACTATGACATGATAAGGTTCTTTGATCCACCCTGGAATCTCACGTGCATTCTTAGAAACGGTTTGCAATGCTGCTTTTGACTTCTTGCCAAAATATAGTTCCCTTTTAAATTTTATACTTTTCAACGTTTCCAAACCCTTTCAGACTTCCCAAAGTGTTTTGCTACAATTGAGACTGAGACAAGACAAAATGAAAGGAATGCCAACAATTCAGAACTATTAGTCTGAGTAATAAAGTTATTAAGGCACGTTTCAAGGTTCATATAGGGAAAGTGTGCAGGTCAAATGCAGCAACATGAATATACTTCTGAAAATAATCACAGCAGTATAGTAATAATGATCACTGAAATAAACAATGAAAATACACTACTTCAATCATTGATAATATATCTACCTATAGTGATTACATATTAATTCACAAAGCAAAGCTAAAAAGTAAGAATTAAAAATGCATCACCATGGGACTTGACATGGACATCATCTCTTTGCCTACTTCAAGTCGGGAACCCAGATGACTGCCGAAAGAGAGAACCACCCTCTCTGGTAATGAACCGGGCAAAGGTGTCCCCCTCTCGGAATGAGTTCAATCTAACCCCAGTCGTCAAGCCTCCCTCTTAAATACCTTGAACAAGCTGAAGAGAAGAATTCTAGAAACCCAATCCCATACTGTAAGTTGTTGTTCAAACGCGGACTGTATCAGTCCGTGTTGAAAGAGCTGGTTAGAGATTGGCCACATCCCAAGGTGCGCTCCCAGGACCGAACTGTTCCCTGACGTACCATAAACATTCTCTGGTGCATCCTTGTCTTTCCCTCACTCCTTCGTGTTATAGCCCTGCCTTGTTGAGAAAGAGAGCAAAAATATGTTGCTCCAGCTGTGCGCGGAAAAACACCCAACGGTGATTGAAGCTAAGCTAAACACAAAATGGAGTCAGTGGTCAAGATGGAACTGGTAGTCAAATATGAATAGCACTACACCTGGTCATCACATTAAAAATGAAGCAAACAAATGTCTCAAAAGTACAGGATTCTTCAATTCTGCAGATGAATCCTCATACCAGTCAAAGGGAGGTGAGGATTTTTCTCTTGGTTATTGTCATCAGCGGATACCAAATTTATCCGTGATAGAAAAATCTTCAGCAAGGCTATCCAACATTGATATCAAAGTTCCAGTGATATTTGATGATGAATGTTTAGAGGCCTTCTGGGTTTCGAGGGAAAAATTGTGTAATGCACTCTCCCTTGGAATGCTTGATTACAATACTGTGTTTTTTTTACTGCCATGAGAGAGAGGGGGGTGCTCTTTCAGTTCTCACTCAGTCAGAAACATGGTGACAGCAGCTATGTTAGATCCAGTAGCTACAAGTCTTTCAAGCTTTCTGATATTGGTTTGAAATATTTGCACAGCAATTGAGCAAAGTGAAGGAATTATGATGGAACATAAATTAAATTGTATTTGTTCCACAGTCTGAGATTTTGCTAACCCTTACCTGGACTTAGCATATAACAAATAGTTATCCAACCAGAAATTAACAAATCATGCAGGCAGCTGAGAATATTTCAATTAAAAGATGTAGGGGCATAATAATGAGAATCTTGGACTGCTGGGGAAACACTTTTGTGACTCTCTGGTGGTGCAAGCCTCTCAACCATATCTATGAGGCCACTCAAAGCCACTTTGCATGGCCTTGAGTGGCATCATGGATATAGAGTAAGACAAATAAGTTGCGGTAAAGAGGGGGGCCCCTCGATAATGTTCAGACATCCAACTCAGGGTAAAACACATGAAAATATAAAAAACTGTGGACACTCGCTATTTACTTACACATAACTAGGAAAGGGCAGAAACAAATGCACAGCATAATACTAATGATACATGCAAATTATTTATTATTGTCAATGGTATATAACATATACACACACATATGAAAAGCTGTTTCATAAAACAAAACACTACATATAGGCTTATAAGTTACATATATACTTCTATCACACCACATTCACACACCATGCAAGAAAACCTACACATTGGGAATTGTAAAAAATCCAATTGAAACAATTAATTTATTTCTAAACAAGAAAATACTTCATATTTAGGATTACCATTATCACTCTCCAAGAAATGATCATTTACACATAATCTTTCATAATTTAAGAACTTGACATTATAAGTCGTTTATCGGCAATATATTTCTTCTTCATGTACTTTCAATGTTATTTCTAATTTCTCCTCAATGGAATCAAAACCATGGATCAGATCACTATATTTCTTCCCAATACATTCACAATATTAGTTTCAATTTCTTCTTGGTGGAATCAGAATGACCGTGAATAAAATCAACACACGTTTTGGTGCAAAAGCGCTTTCGTCAGGACATCCACCAATTAGCCATTTCTGCAATCACATGTCACAAAAAACAATTGTTACTGCCCTAATTCCTGATGATATGTATGTTAAAATGTTGTGTGGATACGTGGATAGTTTGGAGTCAAGGATTATTTTGTGTGTACTTTTCTCTCTTCTTCTGCAGGTAAAGTAGCAACATATGTACAGCTTCTGATGTCCGATGGTCTACATGAGGTTCTATTGCCTTATCTATTAGATATCAGCATCTCGCTGGAAGCCTTTCATATATCCAAAGATGTCAAAGGTGGAGTAAAATATGATAAATTTCAAAATACAATTGCACAAATTAACTGTTATACTAATACGACTAAATGGAGGCATATATGTGCAATTTAAGTAAAGAATACCACAGCTATATTGAGAGAAGAGTGAAAATTGTGAGGGATTGGAAAGATGAAAAGGTAAGAGAGAAGTTTAAGACTGAAGAAGAATTTATTTTGTCAACTTTTCATCTGCGGGTGAAAATTGAGCATGAGAGAATAGGTGAGTTGAGTAAAGGGCGCTGTGAACCTAGAGGTGGTAGGTCAATTGAATATGTGGGTAAGAGCGAGTGTGAGAGTAGGTATGTTATGAGTGTGGTAAGACTGCTTATTGCAACCTGTCCCAAAATTGTATGTGTTTGTGTTACCTTCCTTTAGTGTTTACTAGAGCTTACCATGTGACTGGAATAAAGTATGATGTTAGTTTTAAAATTGGGTTTGGGTAGATACTACTAGATACATGAGGAGCTGTGAATCTATCTATAGATGTGGCTAATAATTATGTGATGGTTAGCCAGGGTGCTAAGCTTGTGGACCACCTTGCTTCTAACACCACTGGTGCTATAAATTAATGCAACTAATTAGCACTAGATATACTTCTCATGAATAAAGGAGGGGTTTGCAGGGTCTTGAAGGTTAGGAAGGGCTATACCTACATATCAGATAACTTAGTGTTATTGACATATATGTTCATGTTCAAAATATATCTAACGTTTGTCATGAAGTTCAAGCTTTATAGGAACATGACTTGTGGGAAGCAGTAATTTCCTTGGTTAGTGAGACAGGAGAGGGTTTAGCAAGGATAGGGAATGGTTAGATAGTTTGGGAGGGTGTATGTTTAGGCTAATACTAACCCCTGCAATAAGAGTATTAATTTGTGTAATTGTCTTCTTTCTCTTGTTCACATTTTATAAGCCTCAGTTTTTAAAATGTGGGTGTAAGGAAAAAAGAAGGTCAGCAAAGAAAAAAAGGGAAGAATGAGAGATGGAGGATGCCAGAAAATGTGCTTATTAACAGCATAAACTGATGAAAGAATTGACCCAAAAGAAACAGAAAGTGTTTCAAAGCAGGCTATAAAAGCTGTCTGCTTAGATTAATTATATGTGTTTATGTGAATATAGAATAATCAGAGGGAGGAAGGTGTTGAAGTATTTTGCAAATATACATTTTTGTACATCATTAACAATAAACAGAATATAGTTTCACACTTGATTACACATGTACACACTGATATACTACTGTTGCTTTTAAAACAAGTATACTTGGTTGCTCAGAATGGTGTTTTCCTGAACCTTGTGAGCTAGGCCTTCATTTTGGAATTAGCAGCCATCCTTCTTAAATGAGATGTCACCATTGCCTTCCCACTGTATATTTCACTGTTTATTTCTGTAGCACACATTTAAGAGGAACCATACTAATACTTCAAGGTCTTTCTACTAGCTCACTGTAGCCTCTTCAACATAACAGCTTGTTCTTCTTCATATAGTGGAAAAGGGCTAATAGGGCTCTACCCTAATTTGCTGTTGAAACAATATATTTGATTTTACCACTATGTATCAGCAATTTCATACGCAAGAATAATATATAAAAACCCTATAATTGGGGGTAAGCCAGACAACTTTCCTGAAGACTTAGATGCTGCTAGGGATGCTGTCCATTTCTTTATTGATTTTGATGCCCAGTTGGGACTTACAATAATTTTGATTTGAACTTCTCTGTAATGTGCTATTTGCTGAGAGCCTTCATTATTAACACATGTATCATCTTATTGTTAGGTCTGGAGTTAGCCAAGAACTTTTGATTTTACTAAACTTATATGTATAATACACTTCTGTAATGTAGCGTTCAGCCACTTCTCTTCATCCATTAGTCTGTTGTTTGAATAATTTTGATTTTCTGAGAGCCTTCACAGCATTACTCCATTCTGTCTTATTTTTGATTTTGGCACTAAAACTCTTTAGTCCCATCTGAAAACAGTTATTAAGTGGGCTCTGTTACTTAGAACCACATGTACAAAGATCCGGTTTTGTGACTCGCAAACTGCGACCCTTAGCAACTCGCAATTTGCGACTCGCAAAACTGTATGTACAACAGTGTACTTTACACTGTTTTGCGATTCCCAATGGGGTTGCAAATAACCTACCTCATGGATATTCATGAGGTAGGTCACAATTTGTGACCCCATTGGGAATGGCCACCCTCACAGGGATGGTGGCCTGCTGGAGACAGCAGACTACCATGTCTGTGACTACTTTTAAATAAAGCAGTATTTTATTTTTTTAATGCAGCCCGTTTTCCCTAAAGGAAAACAAGATGCAATTCAAAAACAAAAATGAAAAGTTTTCTTTTCATTTTTTCAGAGCAGGCAGTGGTTTGTGGGACCACTGCCTACTCTGAAAACATATTTTCGCTGCTATTCACAAAAGGGAAGGGGTCCCATAGGGACCCCTTCCCATTTGCGAATGGGTTAGCACCAGTTTGAAACTGGTGCTAACTGTGATTATTTTGTGACCGCATTCACGGTCACAACACAATCTTACATCGCATTGCGACTTGCAATTAGGAAGGGAATTAATTGTGACTCGCAAACATATTTTGCGATTTGGTAAGCAGGTTACCGAACTGCAAAATAGGCTCTGTGCATACCAAAATATTTTTTTCCTGTCGCACTTGTCCGATTCTGCAAATCGGGCCGTTTGCGACAGGACAAATGGTACGTACATGTGACCCTTAATTCCTGATAACACTGATGTGCTGTGAGGTGGCTTAGCTTAGGGACACTTTGCCTCTAAAATTAAGTTTTAACACTATTTCTGACTCAGCAATTTGTGGGTGCTCCGTGGAGCTAAAAATTGCAGGGTGCCCCACGTCTACACACCATCCATATTACTTATCTCCTAACAGATGATCCACTACACTACATAAATCACATTATTTATCAGCCTAAAAAAATACAATTCTTCCTGGTTTTATAACCTTTAAAGATTTACTTAAAGGCATCATTATAAGTGGCATGATCCTTGGGCCGACATTATTCACATCTGATGAAACCCAACACCACTGGATCAGAATTCACATTGGTTACTATAAACACAACTCAAATAGGAGTTTTCAACTGGTAATGGAAAGTAACATGTAGATTGTGGTGCTTAATGCACCACAGTCTGTATTTACGTCCTGGTATGTGTGGGGTTTGTTACCTCCACTAAATGTCTTGAGAGAAACCCACAGGAAAGAGTTGTTAGTCTCAATTTAGGCATGTGCCGCAACAGGTAATACAGTGCATAATGAATTCCTTGAGCCACTTGTAATGAAGGCATGGCATTCTCTACTGAGTGGTTTTTGTACATTGTTTAGAATTTCCTTCGTTCTAAGATGGAGTGTCTCCAATTCCTTAGACTCTATGAGGTGAACTCCATTACAGTTGATCCTCCAAGCTGAGGGGTCATTCAGATATAATGTCAACTTTGGCAGAGTTACCTTGATTTTCATTGTTATCTTCCAGAAACATGTGATTCTCCAGTCCCATAATATTTTGTCTATGTTCCAGTGATGGCAGTATATTAGAGGTAACCTAATGGTAATCTAGTATGTATTTCTATCACAAGTGTATTGTGGGAGTGAATGGCAGTGTTTGTTGATATAAATGTGATATTTCTGTTCCTAGAACTTCATTGTTGGTTCCTCTCTTTGTTGGTATCTTTTTGCTGTGGGATATAACTTAGCAGACTGTCTCATCTGACAGCCTTTTCACGTTATGTGTGGTGTATTAATTTTATATCTTAAATTCTAAATGATTCCATTTTCAGCAGTATTGCAAGTAGTTTAGAAAGCCCTGAGGTAGCATGTAGAAGGCCAAATATGATCCAGTGTATGCTTTAAAGGATTGCACACAAAGGTAGCTGCTGATCTGATGGGTGAGTTTCATGCCATGCCCACAGCAACTACACCATAAAATGAAGTCAGTAAATCTTTCTTGAGGAACTCTGTTTCAAGGTCACCAGGGGCACATTTATCAAGACCTAGAACTAGTGTTGCACCACATTGTATAAAGAAAGGACAATGCAAACAGTAAGTCATTTTTAAGAAATGATGTATTAGCACACAAGCATCTCTTTTTAACAGTTGCATTGTGCAAAATCTGTGCTGAATCCTGATGCATCATGCAGGAATTAATATATGGAATATAGGCATTTCTGTGCAAAAGCCAGCACATAGTAACACGGTGCTATTTAACACCATATCATTGTGTGGCATAGCGTGTCACTTTGTAATTCAACAATAGCACTGCATCAGAATTGCTGTGCATCGGCAACCAAGGCATAGAAAATGGTGCAGTGGTTGTGGTATAAAATCCTCACCATCACAGCACACTTTGGCAAGCTTAACTACTCCATGGAGGTCAACATACTGCAAGTGGGAGTAGCTCGGAGACAACCACATAGGCAGCAAAGGAGGAAGAGATGTGTTTTCTGTCAATGGATATCCCTTATTGACCTCCTAGAGGTGGAGGTCATTCACTAATTCAGATTGAACAGGGAGTCCATCATGGAATTGCTGGAGATGAAAGCACCGGGTCTAAAATGCAAGGACCCATGCCATTCCAGCACATGTCAAATTGATGTCTGTCCTACACATGTTAGCCTCTGGATCCTTCCAAACAACATCAGCAAGATTGGCTGGCATTTCACAGGGGCACATTATCTGCATTATCTGCATTGGGTGCCATAATAAAACTGACCATACAGTATCTTCTATTACCCCAAACTAACCAACAGAAATTTGATACAAAGCAAGGGTTCTACAATATTGCAGTGTTCCCCCATGTGCTGGGTGCCATAGATTGCACACATGTGTCCCCCCTGCAGCCCCTTCACACCTCTATAGGAACCGCAAATATCGTTATTTCTTAGATGTCCGGGCAGTAGTTCACCATCATGGAATCTTCATAAATCTCCTCACAAAATACCCTGGAAGTACCCATTATGTCTATAATTTTCACCACAGTATAATCAATGGGTAGTTTGAGAATGTCAGATGTGGAAATAGACTACAAGTTGGTAATGAAAGCAGAATGTTAATAAATTTGCATAATTCAGGAATGTATGGCTACCCATCTTTATGTATGTGTTTGGATCATGTGTGATGTGCACCTAGTGGTAGAATTTCACTCAAACAAGTAGCTGAATATGTCCCGTTGTGTGATTCCCTGACACATTCTGAAATGTGAGTAGTAAAAAACACACACTGCTAGGTATTGTGTCCTGTCATAATGAGTTGGTGATCAGAATCGCAAAGTGTTTAATTTCATTGACAGCGATAATGCATAGGTGTCCACAATAATGTTTAAGCTAAGATCAAAGAACCAACCTAAAAAAAAAAATGGAGTTATGTATGTGTGACATGGTGTATCAAGGTGGGAAGATCTGTCAATTACCTTGACTTAAACATGTTGTTGCCCATATTCTTGTTAGTCCAAGTATATATTTCACACATGACAGTATATTTATTGACTGATCTATCTTCTAGGAACACAAATGATAAAGGAATATCACATATCAATGGCTGTCATGCACTGAAAGTGTAGACACAAATAATGTTACCAATCTGTACTCTACGTACATATCGGAGACTGAAAGAACAAATAAGAGGTATTTTCCTGCCACTACAACATGCAACTCAAAATATACTCATACATAACAAGGCACATGGACATTCTTCATTCATGTAATAGAAGATTCTATTCATGCCTACATTTGCTGTGTCTCAGTTCATCAGAGTACTTGTCACACAATGAGTAAATAGGCCAAGACAGAGTTCATACATTAAGAACAAACCTAGGTCATATTGTAACCAAGCTACAGTATCTAAGTGTCTGTACCACAAACAATTGAATATTCTTATGATACAAAATGGTGTAGGAATTAAGGCATATAAGTCCTGAATCACAACATATCAAATTCACATGCATACATTTTGTAACTGAAGGTTATGAAGAAAGTGGTACATCGGCCAGATGCACTACATTCCTTGTGTCAGTCCTGCCCCACCTAACAACACCATGTTTGCGCTGTATTTATAATACGGCATACATGGCGGTCATTAGCACAATAGCATCAACATTGTTGACACTATTGTGGTGCTTTCGTGGCCTATCATCAAAAAGCACAGGGAGGCCCATTGATGAAAATGGATGTGTCATTTTAACTCCTACTCAGAGCAGGAGTTGAAAATGACGGAAATTATGGTGCAGTGAAATGTTGTAAATGTCACTGCGCCATTTTTTCGGGCCTCCCTCTATGGGAACTCCTTGCGCAGACATAATGTGGCGCAAGGGTTTACAAAGTGGCTGAATACAAGCATTGCACCGCTTTTTTAATACAGCACGAGAGAAAGATCTCCTTATCGCTGCCTTAGCATAAAAAAATTATGAGAGGGTGGTGCAAGGTGGCAGTAGGGGCTTGCAAATATGCCCCATAGTTTGGTACCAATCAAAAAAGGATTCCAGTTCAATTCCTGTGTCATTCTCTGCTATGCACAATAGAATATCTTAAGGATGATGAATCCATATTTAAATAGCCATGTCATATTTGATGGAATGGAAAATCTGATTGAGCAGGTGCACATGCTAACTTAAGATTTACTATTTAAGGCTGTACAATAATATGTAGACAAGCAAACCCATCATAGTCGTAAATATGACAAATGTATGTGAGAGTGTCAAACTCACTGTCAGTATTACAACCTACATATCTCTAAATCCCTACAAAAGAGGCTAAATTGCACACATATAGTGCACACTTCACATACAGCTGAAGCAAACAGTCAAACTTGCTTATCATACTTATCTTCTGTCAAAACATGAAAATAAAGTCTTGTATCCTTTACACGCTATACTATATGGACAAATAAGCAACATACTCTAACAACCATTTGTAAAGCAATGTTCAATAATATCTAAGACATATAAGGGGTAAATAAAACAAAATGTTTTTGATTTTGTCTGCATACATATGGCACATTGTTAGTTATGTAGAAATCACAAAGAATACAATCACTGACATGTCATGTTTTCTCTTTCCAGGTGACAAGGCAAATGATATGCAGCTATGGCTGATTACCACATTCACAAATCCCCAGACGGATGGCCAGAAGAAATACAATATAGCTCTCTCACAATCTCTTATTGTGATGGAGTGCATGTTTGAGGTACTTCAGTCCTGGTTCAGGTGCCTGGACAAATCAGGTGGCAGAATTCTGTATTCACCTACCATGGTCTGCAAAATCACCTTAATCGGTGCAATACTACAGAACATCTGTCTAAGGGCAAATGTCCTCTGGGGCTATGAGGGTACAATCCCTCCTGACCAGGAAGAAGACTCTGAAGAAGAGCTAGTCCATGCAAAGGCCAGTCATCAGAGATGGGGCCACATCACGGCTACTTTGTTTGAATAATTACATGAAAATGATGGTGATAATGAATGAAATTATGTGAAACTTTCATCAAATAAATGACTTTTTTTAACCCATTCATTGTGCAGTCTGTGTATGTCAAGGTACATATAATGTCACTCACATCTTCTCAAGTAGATGTAGGCCTCTGTTGGACCTGGCCCTTTTTGAAGGGTCATCCCCAAACTTTTTGCCTCCTTTCTCCAATTTTTTATGACTTCTTGCTGTTGGCTCTAGGACTCTGAGCACTTTATCAATGCTGACCGGTACCAAAGAGCAGGTGCTCTACCTTTCTAAGTTGATATGATTGGCTTACACCTAAGTGGCACATTTAATTTACCTGTAAGTCCCTTGTACAGCAGTATCCCTGTACCCAGGGCCTGTAAATTGAATGCTACTAGTAGGCCTACTGCACTGCTTGTGCCACCCACAGAAGTAGCCTTTCAAACCTGTCTTAGGCCTCCTAGCACAGGGCCTGTGTGTACAGTTTGCAGCCACAGGGACCTGGCATCTAAAATGACTTGCCAGGCCTGGAACTCCCCTTTTGCTACACATGTCACCCCCAAGGTAGGCATTAGGTAGCCCTATGGCCAGGGTGCTGTCTATCTAGGAGGCAGGACATGTGCCTGGTTGTATGGCCTGTCCTGGTAGAGATAAACAACCTATTTGGTTTCTCACTGCTTTGAGTGTTGCCTTCTCATAGGATTGCATTGGAAATGCCCTGCCTTATATCTAAGGGGTATTGTCTGATCTATGAGGAGTAGAAAAGGCATGTTTTGTATGGTTGTAAAGATAGTGAGAAATGCTGCTTACTGGTGTAGGTGGATTTTTTATTACTTCTAGAAAGTGAGCATTTCCCTGTGCTTATTACTCTGGTGTTTTGCAGCTTGACTCCAGTCCATGTCTGGGGCACAGTGACAGCCTCCTTGTTTTGTGGCTCACGGAAGGTGGTGACCTCACCGGAGGTCCCGCGTTCCCTCTGGGACCCCATCGGGTGCTATGACATATAAGCAGGAAGGGGTGGTGACCCTCAACAGAGGTCCCCGGTCCTGCCAACGTTAACCCTCTTTTTACCGCAGGTGCAGAAATCGGAGCGCGGAAACTCAGAGATTGGGACACAAATGTCCCTGTTTTTCCCACATCTAGTGCAAATGGCAGATCGCACTCACCAGTCTTGGTAAGAATATTGTAAAATGAAATGTGCACTTCTGAGGATGTGTAAAGGCGTTATGTGCTTTCATTACTTTGTTGATGCAGTCATGATATTGTTTAATGTATGCTAATGCCATGAGCTTTTATGCTGTGTCATTCTATGTGCAGTCATGATAATATTTTGGCAATAATGATCATATGTTTAGTATGACAAGTGCATTCCTTTAGTAATGTTTACCTGACTACTGCTTATTTTGCAGGATGACTAGCAACCTTTATGTTTTATGTGACTATTTCTGGCTTTTGCAGAGTAATAGTACTGTGTAATGTTCTGACAACTGCTTAGGTAGCAGGGTGTTACTGACATGTTGTGTTTGGTCTAATAATGTTGTGTACAATAAGGTTTATTTTTATATAATGTGATGTTTTGTTTCTTTGTGGTGGGGATACTGCATCACTTGTGTTGTGTGTGTTGTGCAAACCCTTTACACATTGCCTCTGAGATAGACCTGCCTGCTTGTGCCAAGCTACCAAGGGGGTGAGCAGTGGTTCTCTTGGGTGTGTAACTCCCTCGATCCTGACTGATGTTGGTGGGTTCTGCCTGGCTTAGGTGCATCCCCTAGCCAACCAGAAACCCCATTTCCGCAAAACATGGAGGCATATCTCAATCTAAGAACAAATCAATGCAGCAAACCATTGTGATGCAGTGCACTGCATGAAAGGGAGAGGGCTGGATTGCCCAATATCTAGATAGATATGTGGCATTCATGTCCTCCCTCCCCTAAGAAGCACAGCAGCGTGTCTTGCTGTGTTACGCCACATGAAACGGGGTTCAAAGTGGCCCTCAGAGCATGACGCATCACACTTCTCCCAATAAATCAATCCCTGAGGTAATCTTCAAGCTGGTGTGTGTTGCAGATATGGAATAGCATGCAGAGTATCAGCACTTTGCAGAAAGCAATGTTGCAGCAAATACCATCACTGATCATGGGCAATATCTGTCACAGTCAAAGCCCTATGCTCAGGTGTAGATTTCCAAATGTCATTGTGAAACTGGAATCCATGCAAGTGTGGAAATCCACAAAAACACACATGTGACACCTTCCCAGGGCTGATTGATGTAAAGTTTATGTGTGCCCACACTTGCTAAAAAACACATTCACCATGCTTTGCAGAGCAATGCCTGGAGGCTCAAAGTCCTGTACTAAAACAAACTAAACCATGAGAAGGAATTGTCTGAAAAGTAAGACAAGGGAAATGGTTGCCAAGCATCACATTCCTTCAGGAATACAGAGATGTGTAATGTGTGAAGCATGTATGTCATAATGCAAGCACAAACAGATGTGCAAGAGTTGTGTACCTCTGCTCTGAATGCCCATTTAATTGTATTGTGAAACCCTAATCGTCCCGTAGGGGGACATGGTATTTGTGTGTGTATCATGACATATGTCTGTGTCATGGATTGCAGTCTGGTTAGACCCGGAGGGACACCCAAAGAGCTACCCTCATATATTTTACACTACTGCCTTTTCCAGGAGAAAAAAAAAACAATCCAAGCATGGTGGACGCAACATATTGTGTAGTGATCAATAGTAGTGAACATGACCATTGTACCTGGGGTCACTGGAGCGAGGCTACAGGCTCACCCACCTTTTCTATAGTTCTGCTGCTGCGTGTTCAGCTTACCCCTGCCCAGCAACAAGATGATCGGGAAAAGTGTGAATAAGAAAATCATTTGATGAATGTATGTGCCCGTGTAAGACATACACTACACATAAGGTGAAATTTGTGAACAGTATAAGCATGGTGAATGTGCGTGTGCGTGTAGTTCTTGTTCAAAGTGACACACTCTAGTAGAGTACAAAGGGAGTATAGCACTGAACAATTTGTGCAGACTGAGTGTGTGGCCTGCATGTGAGTATGCTGGTGGTAGCATGATGCATCTGGATTACAGTAATGTACAATGAATATGCTCTGACTGTACACTGAGTGCTGACATTCCTGCACTGCTACAAATCATGGAGGACTTTGGGTTTCAATTTGAGTAATGCCATGGCTGCCTTAGGGAAACATGAGAAGTAGAAGAATCTTACAAGTCCGAGTTTGATAGCCCAGCAAAGCTTTCTGCGAGGAAAAGTGTACCGCCGGCTAATGCCATTCCAAGACGCCGGCTAAGTGTCTTATTTATGGAATGGACTAATCCGGCGCAAGGGGTGGGATAACATCAATTAAAATTATGTTAGCCGGATGGGGGTGGCGGTATAGGAGAAGGGTTTTTTGCACCAAACATTCGGCTGGTTAGAGTACAAAATGATGACTCTACCCAGCCCAGCGTCATTTCTTGATGTAAAACCTACCATACCACATGACTCCTGTCTTACAAGAGACAGGAGTCATGCCCACCACCCCAATGTCCAGCACAGGGGACAAGGGTCCCCTGGGCATGCCCATTGCACCCAGTGCCATGTAGGGGGGCCCATTTCAAGGCCCCTAACAGCATTAAAAAATGTGCAAAATATTTACCTATACTTACCTTGGATGGGGTCCCCCATCCTCCGCTGTCCCACTGGAGTGGGTGGGAGTGTCCTTGGGGCCTGTGGAGGGCACCTGTGGACTTATTCCATGGTGTTACACCATGTAAATGGGCCCACAGGTCCCCTAATGCCTTCCCTGACCCAGGTGTTAAATAATGGCACCAAACAAGCTTAGCACCATTATTTAGGCCCACCTCCCTCCCGTACACCATTGCACTGGAGGATAAATAGGGCACCTGGGCCTTAGAGTCATTTTTTGCCCGGGAACACCTACCTTGCATCTCAATGATGCAAGGTAATTTTCTGCTAGCAGCAAAGTGTAAATATGGAGTTAGGTTTGCGTTGAATTAGAGTAAAGAAATTACGCTAATTCAGCGCAAAGCTACTATAAATCTGGGCCTAAGTGTTTTATGATTGAGTAATAGATCACAGGCGTGGGGATGGACACATCCCAGGAAGAGAGCAACTGTTGGGCTTAAAAGGGAATTATAAAGAGTGGGGCAGAGGGCCCAGGATCAACCTTTTAATGCACACACGACAGTGGCTGACATCCAGCTATGTACACTGCACTGGCAATTCATATGAATGCTGTTGTGGGATCAAATAGCTGTGCAGTCCTGCCTTGCTGTGCTGCACTGCTGCCTCTTGTTCCCCTGCCTGGGTGAGTAAGACTGTACATGCATCCCTCGAACCCAGAGTAACTCCTCGGCCTAGCTGGCTGACCTCCTCATTAGAAGTCTCAAGGACATGAAAGACTTCCAACTATCATGCTTCTGTACCTGAACTCTGCCTCTGTCAGTCTTCCCTGCTAATTGGTGCCACCCTAGTCTAGGAACCTTGGAAGTGGGCTCCAGCACAAGCCTTGCATCTTCTGTTAAATCAGTGCATTGTCTCTGTTGCGTGGAAAAGAACTGGTGCATCACCTCTGTTGCATGGGCTTGAACTGGAGCATTACCTCTGTTGCTCAGGTTGGAGCAGGCGCAACACCTGTGTTGCAGGGCTCGAAACCAGCATATCACCTCTGGTATGTGTGTCAAAAATGATGCTTCAACCCCATTGTGTGGCCCCTAGTGTTTCTGGTTAGCTGCAACTGCGCAGTGAATCTTGCAAGGTACATTTGTAAAGCAAAGCATCTGTAAAATCAACACAAATGTTGAGAACCTGTCTGTCACACCCAGGAAATAATACAATAGGTGTGGCTGCGTACTAGGAAGTATAAATGTTACTTTAACTTTCTGTTAGTGTCTTTTAGTGGGTATTGGTGATATTTTGGAGTGCTGTGAGAGTTTGGAGGGGTTTTTGTCTGTTTCTGGTGTTGTCTATGTCTGCTCTGTCCCTTTTATTCATATTTTGTATAGCCTTTGTGCCTGTGTTCTTCTTTTATTTGTTATTGTATTCCTATTGCTGCATGTTTGTCTTTTTTTGGGTGACAGTGAATTAGGTATAGGAAGGGAGTTAAGGAGTTATATTTTTGGTTTAGTGGGGCAAGGGTAGGTAGGGCATGTGCCATTGTGGCCATGTTTGGAAAGGAGAGAGGACGGAACGTTATGGAGAGGGAGGTAGGCTGTCTCATCTGGCTTGTAAACCACTTCCTACCTCTGTTGCTGGCTTGTGGGGGTTGAGTGAGCAAGGAGGTAGGCTGTCTCATATGGCTGGTTAGCCACTTCCTGCCACTGTTATTGGCTTAGGGGGTAGAGTGAGCAAGGGTTACAGAGCCCAAGATCTGAAGGATCGATGGGAGAGGGTCCCCTAGTACATGGGCAAGGTGGGCTATGAGCAGTGCTTTACCTCTGAAATTAAGCAGATGTATTGGACCTGCTGGGAGTGAAGACTGGAGGCCTCATATGTGTGCATTAACGTACCATCCACATGTAATAATGTAGATAACTTTGTCAAAGTACATGCAATATCAACATTTATTTGCAATGTGTAGATGCCTTGTGACACACAAGGCAATAAAGAGTGACTCCAGGTGGCAGATGTATCAAGCTGTCACACAAAGCATTACACCTGACATAAATGCTATGTTGCATTACAGGGAACTAGCACTCTTGACGCTAAGAAAAGGTGAAGCAGCTCGTTGTCAAAATGAAACTTATCATATAGCAATTTCCAACACTAAAGAAGGTGTGGGCTTGTAAATGTGATTGGATCAATCATATATTTCTGTTTTTCCTCACTCATGTGCCGCGAACACTGAACAAAATGTGTCTATATCAGCCTCTGTGGCTAGATTCACAATACAGATCATTATCCACACTGCACAAGGTATTAGGCGTGTCTTTGTGGCAAGAACCGTATGTATGTACAAAGGACGCATTTATCAAATCTTCATGCAGCACAGAAAGTCACCTTGCATCACTGAATGAAAGTGAGAGGACAGCAATGCATCTTATTCAAATTTTTATGGTGCATCCCAGTGCTTTCCTAGCACTGGCACACTTCTGGCAGCCTAGTGCCAATGATTGCCCCCTTGAGTCATGGTGCATGTGGACCTGTGATGCAGTGGCCCAGCAGTTCTTACATCATCACATGCATTGGGCCTGACATTGACATATGATGCAAGACATTTTTTACCTTTCACCTGTCATACACCTACCTTTTTGCAGTAGTGAAATGGGCAGAAGACAAGGTTTCCTACCTCCCAGCAAGCCTGGCAGATCAATATAACAAACTCCCCTGGCTTACCCAGATGAAGGGACAAGGACAGGATAGTGAAAACTCCAGACTGACGCCTTTGGTGTACCTCAAAGAGACAACAAATGATTAGTGTTCCGAATAATGGAGGTGTACCTCAACACAAAGTGCAATATAGGATTCTACATACCTATTGTCCCTTCCTCCTATCTTGTAAAGCAGAATGTATCAGTATAGGTTTGCTTTGCCTTTAACAAATAGAAATTAAAAATGGTAAGCATGTAAGTCCAAATTCCTAACTATATTTTATCATAATATATTCCTTTGCACAAACATGCTCACCTATTGAGTAACTGGAAAAGAAGTTTGTTATCTAAAACGTGAATCAATCAACATTCTTCAATTCGCTGTGCCTAATGAATTATTTTTTGTCAAAAGTTTGTTATCTAACTCTTGAGTCTATCAGCATTTATCATTTTCTATGCACATAATTCATCATCTGTTTCTCAAAAATAAATTAATAATGGCTTATTTGAATTATCTGTTGCAGTTACATACAAGACCCAATTTGAACAAATTTTGTTCTATTGTTTCCTTTCTGGAAGATTTGTGGCACTATCTCAAAAAGAGTTCTAAGAATACTTGTTGAAATCCAAGACAAAATCCAGAAAACCTCAGATAAGTTCTCCAATGATTATTTACAGTTATTATGATATCATACAATGCCTTGGCCAACAGTAATATGGCATACTCTTCTTTCAGCATATTTATCGAGGTTGTAGAGCTCGAGTCAGCGCCAAAATGTAGGAACAGTCTGACTGACCTGACACTGCAGGTCAGCACTATTTTTCCCAGAAAAACCAACAACAACTGAAAAAATGCTGAGGCCCGCAGCCAGAAGACCGAAGCAAGATGTCCGAAGTGCACGTGGCAAAGAGACTTGTGAATGGAAGCCAGGCAGCAGGTAAGAGGACTCCAGGAGTATCAGCAACTGTAGCAGACGCCAAACATGTAAGCAGGATCCAGGGAAATTGATGAAGGACTCAAAACAATGAGCAGTCATTTAGGTGCAGTGCGCAGCCTAAAAGGCTGCACGCTCCACCCATTAAAGTCCAATATCACCTCCTGTCAGATCAGCCCTGCGAGGTACATTCCATGGTCTGAAAATGTATACTTATGTGTAAGGGTTTCTAAATGTTCCATGACACTGGAATGTCATAGTGCTTAGTTAATATTTGGGAGTGTGTGTAGTTGCTCTATACTTGATTCAATGTCTCAATTTTGTTTTGCAGCTGGACATTGTCCACTCACTCAAGGTGAAGTTGACAGCTTCGGGCATAGTAATGGGGAACATAAGAGTCATGATTACATGGTTGTACCTTTGTGGCACGTGTGTCACAACTTCAAATATGGGTGTCATGCCTAACAACAGTTTGCATAAACAGTATTACCAGGTTAGCCATCACATTTCAATCATTGCACAACAGATAGATGCTGGAAATGTTCCAGGTACATCCTGACATTAGTTGCATTCTGAAACAACCGATGAAAAGGTACAATTGACATCTCAACATATGTTGCCACAGGGATGTGAATCATTTGTATGAAATCTAAAAATTCCATCAGATTTGCCACTTATCTGAGGTATACCTGTTGTAATCCTGTATCAAGGGTGCCTGAACCTCTATGAGAGGTATTCATGTCAGACCTATGTAGAATGGAGTGGCAGGGGCCCCATTTCATGATGTCCTGATTGGCTTCATGTATGTAGGGCAGCTCATATATTGATCCGAGGTTTAATTCAACACAATAGCTCTCAGCCTGTTTAATGTTCATTATGATGGTAGATGTCCACATGGCAGGGAAGTTGTGCTGTGGCCTAGCAGTTGTACTGTGGATGGCAGCCTGCATATCACAGTAATACATGTATATGGAGACCAGAGAGTGGCAATATTGTTATAACACCTATGCAGCCCCAATATAGATACAAAGTCATTGGCCTAAGTTTGGCCAGCAGGACAGATGCTCTCGGTTTACAATATATTGCCATATCAATGCCAGTCTCCTGGGCAGCTTCTACCCTATTTGGCATTTATGTAAAGCTTTCATGCAGTGCATCATAGCAAGTCACCATGATGCACTGTGTAAAAAAGAAAGGAGAGCAATGCACTATGGTTACATGATACCAGTGCATTCCTCTCCTTTCGTACTGGTGGCATATCTTTGCCCACCTTGCATCATGGTGCAAGGAGCCTGCATTGTAGGCACAACATATCTTGGGAAGGTAAGGACAGGTGCCTGCATAAACACACTCCTGAGAGGCTTTTTGATATTTCATTGTGAGTTACAGAACGCAGCACAGGGAGAATAAGGTTAAAAAAATGTGAAAATATATTCTTTCTCCTGGTTTAGGTTTATCTGTGGACTTGATGCATTATGACATGTTTCCAGGTGTAGCACTGATGCTAAATCTGTGAAGCTGTCAAAATGAGGGTGTTAGTGCAGTGAGACACCCACTCTCCATCTATGGAATAGCTTCCCGCCACAGAGTAAGGCAAGTCTGCAATGTGTACTGCCTTGTATAACTCAAGATGACTAGTAACATGCAAACCCACACAAGATACCATTGCTTACCTGTACTGTCTCACTTAGATTTTGCCTTGACCTTTCCCCCCTTGCATGATGCAAGTCCAACAGCAAAAGTGTAAATATCCGGCCGTGGGTATTACTTAGCATTGACACATCTGATTGAGTGTGGAACACTGGTATGAATGAAATGCGTGGTTCTTTATGGTGCCTAAATATATGTTTTGTACACTTACACTGAGCTTACTTGGGTTATTTTGACACATTGTAATTGGAGCTATCATTGTAATTACGGTATTTTGTACATTTCAACATGCCAACATCAGGTTTAGGTATGGAGAGGCACTTGTGATAGCACTTCAGTGTCAGTAATATTTTGTGATACGTGATGTACACATCAAACTTGCCCTAATATGAGGTACAATTTTCTTCCTAGCTGAAACCTCCAAAACGTTTGCCTTGAGACAGGCATGGTATGCCTGTTTTCAGAAAACTGCAAATGGATTCAGGAAAATTGGTGCACATTTCACAAAGCCAAGTCTATAGGCATTTGGGCGCCACCAACTTCTACACAGGTGAAGACAACCCCTGCTGCTAGACAATCTGTATGTGTGACTCGGCAGCCAGGCAATTCGCACCCCATGCCTGGACCTTCAGAAGGACAGCAGCTAAAAGACACAGGACAAACTAGCATAGGACAGTTATATTTCACTGTGTTGCTCATGAGGAGCATGTGGAGGAACGACCAGCCGGACCAGAGGATGTCCAGAATTGAAAAGAAGTTCCAGGAGGTACTTGAGAGAATAGCTGCCCAGATGTGTACTGTCTCTCATGACTTCTCCTTCCATGTTTTCTGTACATCTTATATTTTTATATTCAGTGGTCATAGGTTTTATTCTAGACAGTTGAGTGTACTTTTAGGATTAGTTTAGGGCAGTTTTAGATAAGTGAGTCATTTTATCTAGTAGCTTTTTAATATGGTAGGCTTTTAAGTGGGTGGAGGTTTGTGTTTTGAAAAAGATAAAAAATAAAACAACTCTTTAAAAAAACAAAAAATATATAATTGTTTAAGGTTCAATGTGTAGTTTGTATATGTTTATGATGTAGTTGATGTTTGTATTGTACTGAGCTGTGTGCATTAAGAGGGGTGGGGGTTGATGTTTAACTTGGCATGTGTCAGTAGTGGTTAAAACAGGCTAGGTGTAAGCTAAGGTAGCATAGGCTAGTGTTTAGGATAGTTAGTGCAGGTTAGGTATGATTAGTTACTGTCATAGTTGTTAGATTTTACATTGAAATGTTAACATTGTTCTCTAGTTGGGTATTATTTGTCATGAGCTGGTACTATTTTGTTAGGTGAGAACATGATGTTCAATTTGTCCTGAGTACATTGTAGGAAAATGTTACATTGCCAGAGACCTCTGGGCAACTGAGTTATATATGGAACCATTTCCATACTTTAGACACTCTAAGTGGGGCTCAGTATTTGTTTACACACAGCATAACACAGGTAGCCGTCTAACTGTAGTGCTCTGGGTGATAGTGAGAGGGCAAGTAAGTGTTGGATTTAACATTTTATTACAGATTGCTGAATGCTGCCTACGCTGGACCAAATTTGCTTCCTAGCACCATTGTGCAAGGGGTTCTGCATTGTTGGCTGGTTTGTAATTTTGCAGGAAGTCACACCTTCCTGGACAACATCCATCATCATTGGCTTTTTCTTCATGGTATGTGTTGCCCATCATGCAGCTCACATAGAAAAAGATGACAAAATAGTTTGTACCCATATATCTTAATTTTCCCTGTCCCCAGGGGGGGTGTACCATTGTTACAGTTTTCCTGGCCACTAATGCAAAAGTTTATGTAGAAATGATTCAATGTGTGGATGCATACACACTCATCACATGTGAGATTTCTCTGGGGCAGAGTAACATAGTTCAGCTATTATAGCCTGTGGTTCATAACTCAGCATTTATCAGTATACACAGGGTGAGGCAAGGTGCACTTGCATTTCTTGGTAACTGTCATTCACAGAATTGGTTTGGCCATCTTTGCAACATTTATGAGGATCATTCTTAACAGTGATTTTGCCTCACACATCACATTTATAGATGGGACGTTTGTGTGTGTAGTTTACAAGAATCTGCTCACTGTGTTTCTATCAAGGAAATGTATCTTGTTGATAAACTCTGACCTTACATTGATTAACTACACATTGTTCATCATATAATTGCAATGGATGTATCTGGTGTAACTGCACAAACAAATACAGCATGTACAATTAACTTAAGCTCATTCTTCTTCAGCTTTAAAAAAGTGGCTTTGGGTTGTACAGTTACATTATGTATGTAGACTTTTGAGGAACAACTATACAAATCTCATAAGGGTTTCTAGAAATAATAATTGTACATTCCAGAGGTTCATATACTCACATTACAACATGTGAGTAGGTTAGTTCTTTTTAATCAAAAACAACCGACATGTCCAGTTTGTTGTATTGTGTGTAAACATACATTTGGTTACATGTTTGACTTCATATGTGCATATGTGTTATTAGAGCAGCAAGTAGCAACAAATTACCATTATCAAGTGTAGTAGTTTTTTTGGAGCACAGGGGACAAGATAAACTATTGTACAAAGAGTAGTGTATAGGGTTCCAAATAAGGTGGCATGATGTTATAGACAGGAGAGATTAGAAAACTGAACGGGCATTCATAAATGTTTATTGGGACATTCATCTTTAGAAACTGAGGAACTCTACATCTTCCTCCTCTGATACGTGTCCCACCTCACCTGGAAGTTGTGTTGTTGGAATTGGAGGCCTTTGAGAGATGTTACTAGCCTGTGGCACACACACATCAGAGGCAAAGGGTATAAATCCCACGTTCCCAATAACATTTGTGAGTGCCAGTAAGGAAGCTTGGTAGTCCTTGACAAAGGTTTACTTGTTGGCCAACAAAGCAGTGACATTGATATTGAGGGCACTCGTTAATGCTATGAAGGAGTCATACTTGGCCTCCACAGACTGGATGGATGTACTGATCTCTCTCATCTGACTAATGACTTGACTGGTGTCAGATGTAGAAGGCTGTTGTTGTTTTTCTTTCCGCATCAAAATGCCAACAATGACAGCAAGGGACTCATCAATCCCATGGAGCCATAAATAGTTGTCTGTGATTGCTTTAGTCAACCCCCTATTAGGACTAAGACGCCTATAGGCTCCTTTAAGAGTGCCCGCTATGGTCTCCATTCCCAACCAGACTTCTTCAGGCATTCAAAGCTGGTTACCTATCACTTGCCATTTCAAAATAACTTGGGGGTCCTCAGAGTCCTCAGCTGATATGTGACTGGTTGATGGTCCAAGTCCAGTTTGTATTGGTTCACCTGAATATCCACCAAAATTGCGTTCCCTTGCCAGTGCCAGAGGAGAAGTTTCAATACTATCCAGAAGCTGTTGGAAGGTGTTTTCATCCTTGGGGGCTGGATAGTATCCTCAACAGGTTGGGCATCATGGACAGGCTGATCTCCAGGAGATGTTTGACCCTCTGGAAAGAAAAATAAATTTGTTATGAAGATTCAATATGACATAAGGTTTTGTGTTACATTCGGACCATATTATGTTCAATTTCAAGTACACAGGAATATGTGGAGCATATGTCTCTTGCAAGCATCATTCAGACCCGCTGACTAAACAACATTGCACAAATTACTTCCAGCTTCTATATTAACTCTCAGAAGACACCAACACCACCAAACGCTGTCATGTCAAGCCATTGCCCAACATGACTAAATCTATGAGAGATTAGTTGCTCACACTCAAGTGATGATATTCTGCAAGATAAACTCACCCTCATTGCCCAGAGAACAAGGCTAGAACCCCTCACCCACCAACCACCCCAGATACCTGACCATCATCTTAAACACCAAACTCCCCATGAGACTTCAAATTACCACTATCACATCGACCTCCTTTCTCATATTTTGCATGCTCAGAAAGTTCTTCATATGGATCCGTCCTGACACCTGTAGGACTATAACCCAGGCACTCATCACATGTAAGCTGTAGTACACCAATTACCTCTTCTACAGCATCTCTAAACACATGCTATGTAAGAGGCAAACTTTCCAGTACACCAATGGAAAACTACTTCTCAACCCACCTTGCAGGCCGCATATCACATGCCACCTCAGGAAAATACAATGCCTGCCCATTCAGACACACCACTGCTCATCTACAACTAGAAGGTACTACACTACTGGGGATCCACCAAGATCACACATCATCTACACTTCCACCAACCAATCATAAACCTCCATTCTATATCACTTGCACTCACCCCCACTTGCTATAGCCACATAAGCAATACAGGGCATAGGGTGTTTTCCTTCCTGGTAGGCTACACCTGGATCAACCTCACCAACACATCAGGACAACAGCTTCAAATATGAATCTGAGATAGTAAATGTACACCTGGCTCTTCAATTGAACATACTTGCAGAGCATGTACCTCCTCAGCATCTGGATACCCTTCAGGTGACAGGTTGACTCTCTACAAGGCCAGAACAACTGATTTTCCATTACAGTTTACTTTTGACTGCCTAGCCCCAATGCAAGAACACTCGGGTCATGGTGCAGTAGCACTGACATATCTTCAAAGTTTCCAAGGTCATGCATGATGTGTTGCTCCAGTACAGGTTTTTGACTCTGTATTCTCAGACTTATAGTTCTGCTCTATGATGTAATACTGTACATTATAAGTCCCAGTGTTCAAAAGAAAAAAGCCGGACTGAGTGAGCACAACTAGCATGAGTCTGGCAAACTTTGGAGGGCTGGACTGGGCTGGAAAAATAGTTACTGCCCAAGGAAAGCACAGTTATGTGATTGATGATTTAAAATATGGGGGCATTCTTGCGCTTTTCCTTTCACACAGCACAGCTCAGCATAGCAAAGTGTCTTTCACCCTGTAGTGCATGACAGTTTGAACAATATGGTCCCTTGTTTTCACGCACCCTGTAGTTCTTGCTGGTCCTCTACTTCAACACTGTCCGGTAATTCCACTCCAGCTAATAACTTTGTTGGGATGAGGAATGCAACTGCTCCTCTAATGGGTCCAACTCTTCCTGGACATCAGGTCCTCCTTTGGCCCTCATGGCTGCGTTAAGGTTCCTACCCAGTTAGCCCTACATCTGCATCATGCCATCTCTTCTTACAGTCCAGAATTGTCATATCTGCGCAATGCAGTTTATTTTGTCCACTATGGCTTGACAGTTTGCAGCCTTCCCTGATAATGACAATGTTGAGCTGACAATTAACAGGTGTTAATTGTTTGCCACATCACTGATTAGTATTTGGTTCTTCTCCTCACTGACGTTGGTCTTCCCAGGGCTGTTGGCAAGTCTTCCGGGTTGGGATTGGTACCTTCCTGGCAACATGAGGCTCCTTCCATGCTTCTTTATATTAAGGAGTATTGCTGTGTAGATTGCATCACATTTTCAAGTGCTCCTCCATCGCTAGGCACGTCTATGTGTTGCAATGCTAATTTGCGTCACATAGGAAGTACTTGTGTTGCAACACTTTGCATCTTTCATGACACCGTTGCATTAAAATTCAGGATGCATCTCTGATCCTTGTGGCATGGTGTTCCATCCCATAAATATGGGTTATTCATGGCACAGGCAAATAGTAAATTCTGACCAGATGAATTTGGTGCAGCAGAGTGATTTTTTCAAGTCAGGTGAATAAAAAGTACAGATTTAGCACAGAGTGAGCAGTAACACCTCCCCACCCTGTAGCAGATTGACAAGTCCCTTTTAAAACTTGTAGCACTCTGGATATTGCGAGAGATTGTGAGGCGTAAGGAGGCTAAGTCTGCTGGGGTTGTGGCTCTGCTGGAAGATGCTGCTGAAACACTGTTGCTGCTGCCTCCACCATTGCTTCTGATACTACCGCTACTAACACAACTGCTACTACTGCTGCTGCCCGTTGCCAGCGGTGCTGCCTGCTTACTGATAACAGTTAGGAACCAACTCAGGCAAGTAAGCAAGAGACCAGGCAGGTGAAGGCAGCAGCAGGGGGACCATCCTAGCCCAGCTTGCAGAAACAGCCTGATTGGGAGGGTGTGGCTTGCAAGTCAAGACCTCGCAGCACCATGCACTAGGACTCGCAACCCGCTACCAGACTGCATAAAACCCAGAAAAAGCCATTTCGCTACCACCTTAACAGGAGAGGTTACACCTCAAACTCATTGCCTCAACCTGGGCAATAAAATCACATTGTGAGAAAGTAGCCTCTTTCTAGCATGGTTACCACCACTTTTGGCCTGTTTTTGAGTGTATGTTAGTGTGTTTTGACTGTGTCACTGGGACCCTGCTAGCCTAGACCCCAGTGCTCATAGTTAAAAACCTATATGTCAGTGTGTTTTGCCTGTCTCACTGTGATCCTGCTAGCCAGGACCCCAGTGCTCATAGTTTGTGGCCTAATGTGTATGCCTGTGTAGTGCCTAACTTTGTCACTGAGGCTCTGCTAATCAGAACATCAGTGCGTATGCTCTCTCTGCTATTAAATTTGTCACTGTAGGCCAGTGGCTTCATTTACCAATTTAAATTGGCACACTGGACCTGCCCTTATGAGTCCCTAGCATATGGTACCTAGGTAACCATGGCATTGGGGTTCCAAGAGATCCATATGGGCTGCAGCATTCCTTTTGCCACCCAAAGGGAGCTCAGACAAACCCTTACAAAGGACTGCCATTGCAGCCTGCGAGAAATAGCGCACACACAATTTCACAGCCATTTTCACTGCATTTAAGTAAATTATAAGTCACTTATATGTCTAACCTTCACTTGCTTAAGGTTAGGTGAAACGTTACTAAGTGTGAGAGAACCCTTGCACTAGCAAAGGTGCCCCCACATAGTTCAGGGCCATTTCCCCGGAATTTGTGAGTGCGGGGACACCATTACACGTGAGCACTACAGATAGGTTAATACCTATGTGTAGCTTCACAATGGTAACTCCGAATATGGCCATGTTACATGTCTAAGATCATGTAGTTGTCCCCTCATTCCCAATCTGGTATTGGGGAGCCAATTCCATGCATCCTGGGTGCTCCACCATGGACACCCAGTACTGCCAAACTGAGGCTTGCAGTGCAGCTACAGCTGCTGCCATTTCACAGACAGGGTTCTGCCCTCCTGGGGTCTGGGCAGCCCAGACCCAGGAAGGCAGAACAAAGCATTTCCTCTGAGAGCAGGGTGTTAAACCCTCTCCCTTTGGAAATAGGTGTTTGGAGGGCACAGATGGTGCCCTCCTTGAATAAACCAGTCTACACCGGTTCAGGAACCCCTTCTCCCGTGCTCTGGTGGGAAACTGGACAAAGGAAAGTGGAGTGACCACTCCCCTATCCATCACCACCCCAGGGGTGGTGCCCAGAGCTCCTTCAGTGTGTCCAAGACTTCAGCCACCTTGCTTTGCAAGGTTTAGGGGCACTCTGGAGGGCTCTGAGTGGCCAGTGCCAGCAGGTGACATCAGAGAACCCTCCTGATAGGTTCATACCTGATAAGGTAGCCAATCCCCCTCTCAGGGCTATTTAGGGTCTCTCCTGTGGGTTCTCTTCGGATTCTGCTTGCAAGTTTCCTTCAGTAATCCTCTGCAACAACTTCAGACTCTTCTGACCTCGGATCAACTGCAGCCTGCTCAAAGAAATGCTGTAACTGCAACAAAGGCCCATATTGATACTTTTTGAGGTAAATCAGCGCCAGGGCAGATTTGCATCAAAATGTTTACTTCCAGTTAACTCCATTCAAACGTGCCAGCCAGGCATCTTATTTATGGAATGACTTTAGCCGGCACTGCGGCCTGGTTAGCGTCAAAATAAATGATTCTAACCGGGCAGTGCAGGCGAAGAGAAGACTGGGGGTTGTGCGCCAAAGAATGGTGCAAATCAGGTTAGAGTAAAAAATATTGGCTCTAACCTGACTTGTGCCATTTGTTGACGTGCAACCGCCTTGGAAATGACTCCTGTCTTAGCAAAGACAGGAGGCATGCCCCCCTGACCAATGGCCATGCCCAGGGGACTTTTGTCCCCTGGGCATGGCCATTGGGCACAGTGGCATGTAAGGGGGCCCAAGTCAGGAACCTCCCAAGGCCACGTTTAAAAATTAAAAAATTATACTTACCTGCACTCACCATGGATGGGTCCCCCCTTCCATGGGTGGGCTAGGGTGGCAGGGGGTGTCCCTGGGTGTGGGAAAGGGCTCCTGTTGACTGCTTCCATGGTCTCCCACCATGGAAATGAGCCCACAGGTCCCTTAACGCCTGCCCTGACTCAGGCGTTAAAAAAGGGCACATGTTTAAAGGCATGCCCTCCTCCTGTTCATCATTTTGACACCGGAGGATAAATAAGGCGCACATGCCTTAGAGTCATTTTTTGCATGGGAACACCTACCTTGCATGTCATTAGCGCAAGGTAGGTTTTCACGTCAAAAAAATGACTCAAACTCCATAACTTTGGCGCTGGACGGGTCTAGCTCCAAAGTATAAACATGGAGTTACGTTGGGGCTGAATTTGCATTAAAAAAAATGGCGCAAATCCAGCGCAGAGTATAAATATGGGCCAAAGTGTCTACAAGAGACACTTTTTTTAAGCAACCGCAGCTCCAAGTCAGCAACTGCAACAGTTTCCTCGGTGTGCATGCTCTGGGGACTCCCTGTCTTCATCCTGCACCAGAAGGACCAAATAAATCTCCGGTGGTGTGATGGAGTCACTCTCCTGCTCCAAGCAGGCACCTTTGAAGGCGATGACCGGTACCCTGGGACTCCTCTCACAACAACGAGCATGCTCCTAAGGACACAGAGAGCAGACATCGTTAACATAGACTGTCCTGAGGTCTTCCTAATGCAATTTGGAGGAGAAGACCTTGCCTTCCCCGAGAATGGTGGTACCCCTGTGTACTGTGTCTTCTTCACCTCCTGAGGTCTCTGTGCACTCTTTGCAAAATTTCTTCGTGCACAGCCTGGCACAGGTCCCCATCACTCCACCCTGTGATGCTCAACTCACTGAGTTGTTCTCTGGTGGCATGGGACCTTCCTTTGTTGTGCTGCATCAACTGCATTTTGCACCTCCTTTGAACCCGGATCCTGTGGCTTCTGGGGGTGATGGCTGGCATCCTGAGGGCTCTCTAAAGTGCTGAGAGGCCCTATTCATACACACACAGAGATGAGGCCCCCAGGCCCATCCTGGGTCCATCCAGTGCCATTTTGATAAAAAATGCACTTTTGTCATAGCCAAGGCTTGTTGGCACCTTGCAACACAAAATCTCATCTGCAACAATCTTCTCGCCGTGGGACATCTTTTGCATTATGCAGTAACCCATTGGCATCTTCCTATGGTGTATTTCTGCAGTCTTCTACTAATGTGGACTGTTCTTTTGAGCCCTCTTCTGGGTTGGCAGGGGCTCCTGTCCTTCCTGGAACTTCTTTCAACTTCTGTACTTGGTTCCATTCCTTTGCAGGTCTTCAGGTCCAATAATCCAGCAGTTGTTCTTTGCAGACTTGGTTGGCTGCTGCAAAATCCCAAAACCGAGGTGTAGTGTGTCCTGCTTTTCTGGGCTCTGGGGTGGGGTAATTTACTTACCTTTACTGTATTCTTACTGTCCCAGCTATTCTGCAAGCACCTCACCTGTCTAGGGGGGAAATTCATGATTCACATTCTACTTTCTTAGTATATGGTTTGTGTTGCCCCTAGACCTATTTTCTCCCATTGCATTCTATAGGATTTCCTACTGTTTGCATTGTTGTATGACTATTTACTTGTCTAATGTTGGTGTCTAGTGTATACATTGTGTATAATACTTAACTCCAGAATACCTTTATTTTTGGTAACACTGAGTATTGTCTTTACTTGTGTATAAGTACTGGGTAACTATAAGTGGTATTGCAGGAGCTTTGCATGTCTCCTAGTTCAGCCTAAGCTGCTCTGCTTTAGCTACCTCTATCAGCCTAAGCTGCTAGAACACTACCACATTTCACTAATAAGGGATAATGGGACCTGGTGTAAGTACCCAAGGTACCCACTACAAACCAGGCCAGCCTCCTCCACACATCCCTCAAACCGAAGGGAAACTGCATGGCAGTCCGGCATTTAATCCAGACACAAACCGACCAATTCCAATAACAAGTCCAACAAACAGCCTAACGCCAACAGCGTGCTCATGCCCCCCCTCTATGAAACGTTCTGAGACAAAGAGGCCAGGTGGCCTACAGACTCCACAGAGGGGGGGAGGCGGCGCTGAGTCCAGGTGATACAGTGATATAGTGAAAAGTGACACTGCAACCAGGCGTGGGTGGTTAAGTGAAGAGAGGCTCCAGAGGTGATACAAAGAGGCACCAGGAGTCAGCCTGCATGTGGCATGAGGGCAATAGGCCACAGCTTGCCAGCTCTGCACAGAAGTGGCCGATGTTAGGCCCGTGCAACTTGTGCATGTGTCGAGCTCTGCTTTCCCACTGCAGCACCCCTACAAGTCCACCTCTGCCTCAGTGCAACAATCACTGAGCCTTCTCGGCATTTGGCATCACAAGGCAAAAGGAACTCAACAAGTAAGCCATCTAGAAAAAATGCCTGGGAACTACATAAAGCCTTACCAGTACCATTGGCAAGAGGTGCTTAAACAAGGAAAAAGTAGTGCATCGTCTTGCATTGTGGGTTGGAGGATAATACTGTGGTGCTCGTGCCTCCCAGAACTGGTGACAATTTCACTCTCCCAGAAGTGTTAAAAAGTGACATTTGAGAAAAAGGTGGCCCCAGATCTGGACACATCAAATTAGTATCTAAAGCTGGGTAGTTCCTGCAACAACAACGGCAAAAGCCCAGAAGGCTCTGCTAAACAGATCAGAAAATCAGAACAAATCTTCAGCCATCTGTAGACAGCAGACCAGCCAGGAACACTCCCCGTAGAGGGGAATCTAGGCTCCATAAATTGCAAAATCATTAAGTTAAAGGGAGCAAAATGCAATCCGGAAAAGCAAGGGTGGTGGTGGCTCATGGGAGTAACAAGTCATCACAGAGACAGAGGCAAAGATCTCCAGAACAGGATTCAGTATTATGTTTGGGAGACACCACAGATTTGAAATTCACCCACCCATCAATAGCAGTTTCTAAAAAAGCAAAAATTACAGGCATAACTCGGAAAGAGGGATATAAAATTACAGACTTTTTAACATCTAAAACATTAGAGAATCTGATTGCCCCACTGAGCATCCCAGTCTCAAACCCAGATCCAGCAAGCAAAGTAACTACAGCAGAGACTGATGAAGACCTCATGGCAAAAGAAGTCTGACACCGCTTCTACCCCCTTTGCAAGGGGAGGCAAGACAAATGTAAACCACAAGAGTTAGCCTAGGTCTGTTCTCAGCATGTAAAAGTAGCTCTCCAGAAAAGACTAAGGGGGTCATTACAACCCTGGCGGACGGTGTTAAAGCGGCGGTAAGACCACAAACAGGCCGGCGGTAAATAAATTGCAATTATGACCATGGCGGAAACCGCCAACAAAGACAGCCACTTTAACACTCCGACCGCCACGGCGGTACAGACAAACAGCGCGGCGGTCACCGCCAACAGACAAGCGGGAGACAATGTACCACCCACAGTATTACAACCTACCAATCCGCCACCTTTTCCGGGGCGCATTCACCGTGGATAAAAACACGGCGAAAACAGCCATTTCAAAGGGAAAACGCTCACCTCTACACACTCCACGAGGAAGGAGGACACCATGGAACCGGAAGACAACGTGAGTAGTTCACCTACGACATAGGGGAGGGGGAGGCAAAAGTCAGGGACACACACGCAACACCCCCACCCCGACCCTCACCCACTACAACACACACACCAATGCATATCCAAACATTACAGTAACAACCCCCAACCCCCCCGAAAGAATGCAAAGACAAAAGGAAATGAGTTCAACCATTGTAATATATCAAAATACAGTAAGGAAATATATACAGATATATATACACATTCCACAAAATATACATCACGATTAGTAGTGCAGGTAATGCACCATTCATTGTCCGTGGACCACTGGGCCCAAAATGCATGGGCGAGGCCCACATCAGATACCTGATCAAAACAGAGAGAACACTGCCGGGGCATCAGATAGCAATACAACAGGCAAGGGAAGGGGGGGCACCTCAGCCGGATGAGTGCACCATGCCAGATCTACGAGGGGACTCCATGCCCATTGATGTATCCTGGGGGGTACAAAGCCACAGTCTTCCAAGTCTTTACAGTGGGTGGGTTGCCCACTGGACCATCCTGGGGAGTGCAAAGCCACAGTCTCTCAAGTCTCTACAGTGGGTGGGATGCCCACTGGACCATCCTGGGGAGTGCAAAGCCACAGTTTTTGAAGTCTCTACAGTGGGTGGGTTGCCCACTGGACAATCCTGGGGAGTGCAAAGCCACAGTCTCTCAAGTGGATAACAGTCTCCACTGGTTCTGGAGGGGGACTGGTGCCCAGAGTGCTTGATCCTGTGAAGGACAGACAGAGTGGATGCATGTCTCCACTGGTTCTGGAGGGGGACTGGTGCCCAGAGTGCTTCATCCTGTGAAGGACAGACAGAGTGGATGCATGTCTCCACTGGTTCTGGAGATGGACTAGTGGCCAGAGTGCTTCATCCTGTTAAGGACAGACGGAGTGGATGCATGTCTCCACTGGTTCTGGAGGGGACTGGTGCCCAGAGTGCATCACTCTCCCCGTGACGGTCCCAGTTCCGTCACTGCCCCTGCCGGTCATGGGCTAGCGGTGCTTGAGTTGGCGGTCCTTGCCCTATTCAGCGGTCTTTGCCTTGTTCAGCGGTGCCTGCCAGGGCGGTCTTTGCCCTGTTCAGCGGTGCTTGAGTTTGCAGTTTCTGACCTGTTCAGCGGTGCTTGCCATGGCAGTGCTTGCCCTGTTCAGCGGTGCTTGAGTTTGCAGTTTCTGACCTGTTCAGCGGTGCTTGCCATGGCGGTCTTTGCCCTGTTCAGCGGTGCTTGAGTTTACAGTTTCTGACCTGTTCAGTGGTGTTTGCCATGGCGGTCCTTCATTGCCCAGCTGGGCTGGGGCTGGCGGTCCTTCATTGGGCAGCTGGGCTGTGGCTGCCGGGGCCCTCCTGGGCAGCTGGGCTGTGGCTGGTGGTGGCCTCCTGGGCACTGACTCTGGCCTCCTGGCCAGTGACGATGGGGCTGCCCTCCTGGGCACTGACTCTGGTGGTGGCCTCCTGGTCACTGACGATGGGGCTGCCCTCCTGGGCACTGACTCTGGCGGTGGCCTCCTGGCCACTGACGATGGGGCTTGGCCACTTACGATGGGGCTGCCCTCCTGGGCACTGACTCTGGCGGTGGCCTCCTGGCCACTGACAATGGGGCTGCCCTCCTGGGCACTGACTCTGGCGGTGGCCTCCAGGCCAGTGACGATGGTGCTGGCGGTGGCCTCCTGGCCAGTGATGATGGGGGCTGGTGGTGGCCTCCTGGGCAGCGGGGATGATGGCGGTCTTCTCCGCCGTGCTGCTCTTCCCAGACTTTGGCGATTTCTTCTGCCCCTTCCCCACCTTGGGAGGAGTCACAGCTGAGTGGACACTCCCCCCGGGACCCTTGTGAGTGGCTTTGCGGGCTGGAGTCTTCCCCCACTCCTGCCGGGCACTGTCCAACTTCTGGTGCTTCACGGGGGGGACTGGCTGTGCTGTGGCTCCGTGTCACACTGGCTGCCCTAGTGCCCGGTGCACTCCACATACCTCTAACAGGCACCACTGGTACCGGAGATTTTTTGGCTGAGGTGCTAGCACGGGACCTATGAATTGGAGGGGGGGGAAGAGGTCAAGCTTAGTTAGGAAAAGTTTCTTAGGAACACTGGGACGGGTGGCTGAAGGGGGTCTGGGAGTGGAGGAAGAGGAGGTGGTTGTAGGAGGTGTAACTTTTGTGGCTTTGGGTGCAGGTGCATGCGCTGGAGGCTGTCGTGAGGTGATGTATGTCGGGTGGGTGTGTGCCTGCGTTTGTGTACTTTGGGAGGGGGGGTCACAGACACACTGGGAGAGGACACAGGGGAAGTGTAAATGGTAGTGGGGGTGGTGAGTGCAGGTGAGCGGGGTGTGGTGGTTGGTGTGCTGGTGAGGGACCTAGTGGCTGTAGTGGTAGTGCATGCAGGTGAGAGTGTAGACGAGACTGGGAGGGAGGAGGGAGACAACGACGAGGGGGACACAGTGGAGGCAATGGATGTTGGTGTGTCTGTATGTGTGTGATGCTTGCGTGAGTGCCTCTGGGATGTGTGGAGCTTATGTTTGCCTGAGCTTCCCTTGTGTGTTGAGGTGTGTGCAGGCTGGTCTGATGGTGTGCTTGGGATAGGCTGGGGTACAGGGGATTGGGTCTGGGTGGAGGAAGTTGGAGGGGGGAGGTGAGAGACAGGGACAATGGCTGCCATCAGTGCTGAGGCCAGAGTTTGCATGGTTCGATGAAGGGCAGCCTGACCAGAATGAATGCCCTCCAGGAATGCATTTGTATGCTCCAGTTCCCTTTCTACACCCTGGATGGCATTCAAAATGGTAGACTGCCCAACAGTGAGTGACTTGAGGAGGTCAATGGCCTCCTCACTGAGGGCAGCAGAGGTGACAGGGGCAGGGGCTGAGGTGCCTGGGGCGAAGGTGATGCCCATCCTTCTGGGTGAGCGGGCACGGGGCGAAGGCTGAGGGGCTGCTGGGAGGGCGGTGCTGGTAGGGGGGGTGGCGGCTGTACCTGTAGAAGTAGGGGGCACAGATTTTGCAGCCACCACAAGGGAGCTCTTATCGGAGGACGAGTCTGTGTCGCTGGTTGCAGATCCGGTGACCGCCGTGAAGCTCCCCTCACCCTCCGTCCCACTGGTGTATTCTGAGTCCGTGGTGTGGCCCTCCATGGCCATGTGGGATGCAGCTCCCTCGTGCTCCGATGCCACTGTACCTCCGCCTGATGATGCTGATGCACACAAGAACAGGGAGACCACAAAAAGGGGGTGGGACGACAGAAGAAAGACAGGTTGAGTGCATGGCTTAACGCTACCGTTGGCGGACAATACAGACACAGCAGCCCCCTGCAGTAGGTCATGCTGTTGGGCTCTACAGATGCAGTTCCTGGGATATGGCCTACATGGCTATGGTGTACATCTGCACACATAGATGACACAGGGGCATGTATACCTGTACTTGGCACTCGACAGAGGTGGGGTGGAGTGCCACATGGCCTGCATTACGGAGGGGCCTAACCTATGCAACTCGCCCTGGCCTAGGGAAACCCACAGCCCTCCTCCCCCACCCAGACACCGTCACTGCGCGCAAAGTCAGCAGAATGATGTTGTACTCACCCCCTTGTGTCTGCTGTGATGCCCTCAAGCGCCCATCCAACTCAGGGTAGGCCACCGCCAGGATCCGGAACATCAGGTGGTTCACAGTGCGACGGGCACCACTCCCACGTTGTGAGGCCATCCCCAGCTGAGCCTCTGCCGTCTTCTTGCTCCAGCGGCAAATGTCCTCCCATCTTTTACGGCAGTGGGTGCGCCGTCTGTGGTGGACCCCCAGGGTCCGGATGTCCTTGGCGATGGCACGCCAAATATCCTTCTTCTGGTGTGCTCTTACCTACATGACATATACAGGGGAAGAAGAGAAGTCATTACCAACTGCACCGTCAAAGTGAGTGGCCCACATCCCTACCCTTGCCATGTGGCACATGCATTCACAGTCCTTCATGCACCCAGAACTGTGGCCCATTCCTTCTTACAACCAGCCCCCTCCACTCAGGCATAGCCCATACAACGTGCTCCCTGTGTACTTACCTGTTGGTCTGGAGGACCGTAGAGTTGCATGTACTGGGGGAGGACCCCGTCCACGAGCTTCTCCAACTCCTGTGCAGTGAAGGCAGGGGCCCTTTCCCCAGACGCACGAGCCAATGTCTCTTCCAGACCGAGGTCACAGCAGCACTTGCAGTGTAGGTCCTCTCCTGTCAAAGATCAGGTATCGAGTGATTGAACAGATAGAAAATGGCAGCCACGTCCGCAGCGTTGACGTCCGCGGCGGTGCGTATCATCAACGCCGGTGCACTTCGTCATTGGCTCTTGGGACCCATAGGGTCCAATGTTAAACAATGCAGCACTGCGCCGCGGTATTCAGCCGCCTACCGCGACGGTGTACAACGCCAGCGCAGTTACCTCACATTCCATTGTCCCAGTTTAGAGGTCAGGCAGCCGCCATTTCAGGGGCCCACATGGCTTCATTTTCAACTGCGTCACACATACCTAGGCCTAGACTCAACACACATACAGACAACTTTTTGGATTATGTTTCGTGTTCTGTGTAGACTGTGGGTACATACCTCTGAGTTGTTTGACTCTGTGGTCGCTGTTGTCCTTCCTAGGCACCGTCCGCTGGGACATGTGAGGAGATGGCGGAATCCTCCGGTGTACCGACTGCTGGTGGACCTGTTGACAATGGAGGAGCGACATTTAATCATCACCTACAGGTTTGACCATGCCACAATCCAGGAACTGTGTACCCAGTTGGAGCCTGACCTGATGTCAGCAATCCACCATCCCACAGGGATCCTCCCTCAAGTGCAGGTGCTATCAGTGCTCCATTTCCTAGCAAGTGGGTCATTTCAAACAACAGTGGCCATGGCATCAGGGATGTCCCAGCCTATGTTTTCCAACGTGTTGTCCAGAGTGTTGTCTGCCCTGCTGAAAAACATTCGGAGCTACATCGTTTTCCCTCAGGTGGAGGATTTGGCTACAGTTAAAGGTGACTTCTATGCCCTTGGACATATCCCTAACATCATAGGTGCCATTGATGGGACCCATGTAGCTCTGGTCCCCCCTACAGGAGTGAACAGGTGTACAGGAACCGGAAGAGTTATCATTCCATTAATGTACAGATGGTATGTTTGGCAGACCAGTACATCTCCCAGGTAAATGCTATGTTCCCTGGCTCAGTGCATGACGCCTACATCCTGCGGAATAGCAGCATCCCTAGTGATGGGTCAACTCCAGAGGCACCAGTTGTGGCTATTAGGGGACTCTGGTTACCCCAACCTGTCATGGCTACTGACGCCAGTGAGGAATCCCAGGACAAGGGCAGAGGAACGCTACAATGAGGCCCATGGGCGGACTAGGAGGGTGATCGAACGCACCTTCGGCCTCCTGAAGGCCAGGTTCAGGTGGCTCCATATGACAGGTGGTTCCCTATTCTACTCACCAAGGAAGGTGTGCCAGATCATCGTGGCCTGCTGTATGCTTCACAATCTGGCTTTGCGACGACAGGTGACTTTTCTGCAGGAGGATGGTCCAGATGGCGGTGTTGTGGCAGCTGTGGAGTCTGTGGACAGTGATGAGGAGGAAGCAGAGGAAGAAGACATTGACAACAGGAATTCAGTTATCCAGCAATATTTCCAGTGACACACAGGTGAGAACACATTCCTGCCTACTTCAAGTACTTTAACACTTCTACCTCTATCCTGTCTGTCGATTTCAACTAGTATATGGTAACTGAGTTGTACATTTCCCTTACGGTTTCACAGGTGTGGTTACCAACATGTGTCATCTGCTTAGATTCCTCATGGACTTGAGATGTGTGACATAGGTATGTTGGCATTACATTTGAGAACGGATTTTGTCACTGTCATTGTTAATACACATTTTCAAAATCACAGACTGACTCCAAATTGTTTTGTGGTTCACGTGTGTTTATTGAAGTGCTAAATATTGGAGGTGGGTGGTAAAATGGTGAGGGGTGATGGTGGAGGAATGACCATGGCAGAGTCCAGTCTATTAGTCTCACAGGTGCACTGCCCATATGGGCATAGGAAGTGGAGCTGGGGCAGTTCCAATATGGACAGGGTTACAAAGTGGGACAGTAGGATGACAATCAGGGTGTTCTAATTTCTTGGCAGGAGTCTTGGCATCGTGCTCTGCCCTGTACCTGGATCTTAGGGACCGCTTGCGTGGTGGTTCTCCGTCTGCAGGGGGTGGGGTGCTGGTGTGGTGGTCCTGTGGTGGTGCCTCCTGTCCACTAGCGCCGTCGGAGGTGGTGGGCAGTTAATCGTCCATGCTAGTGTCAGGGGCCCCTTGGAGTGCCACGGTGTCCCTCTTGGTGTTAAGTATCTCCTTCAGCACCCCTAGAATGGTGCCCAGGGCGGTGCTGATGGTTCTGAGTTCCTCCCTGAAGCCCAAATACTGTTCCTCCTGCAGGCGCTGGGTCTCCTGAAACTTGGCCAGTACTGTTGCCATCGTCTCCTGGTAAGGGTGGGTATGCTCCCATGTTGGAGGAGAGGGCCTCGTGGAGAGTGGGTTCCCTTGGCCTGTCCGCACCCTGTCGCACAGCAGCCCTCCCAGTTCCCCTGTGTTCCTGTGCCTCCGTCCCCTGGACCGTGTGCCCACTCCCACTGCCCCCAGGTCCCTGTTGTTGTTGGGGTGGTGGGTTATCCTGGGTCTCCTGTAGTGGTGGACACACAGCTGATTGACGTGTCCTGGGTACGGAGGTATGGGCCCGCTGGGTGGGTGCTGCGCTGGTGTTACCAGAGGGTGGAAGGTCTGTGGTGGCCTGTGACTGGGTGTGGGGAACTGACTGTCCCGAGGCCCACGATGGTCCGGGCTGGTCATCTGGATCCAGTTGGACAGAGCTGCTGTCATCACTGTAGGCCTCTTCTGTGGGTGGGGTAGAGATGTCTGGACCCTCCTGTCTGGTGACGTTGGGTAGTGGTCCTGCAGGGGTGTAAAAGCATGATTATTGCATCTGTATGTGTCATGGTGTGCAATGGGTGGGTGACCGTGTACCCCAGTACTAGCATTCCTGTGTGGGGGCTTGTGTGATGATGGTTGGGGGGTGTTGTGGGTATGTGCAGTGGGCATGCTTTAGTGATGGGTGTCCATGCTTTGTTGTGTCATGCAGGGCTTGGTGTTGGGATGGGTGGTTTGTGTTAGTAGTACATATGTGAGGAGTTGGAGTGATAGGGGAGGGGGTGAGGGTGGGGGTTTGTGATAGCATGCAGGTAGGGTGGTGGATATGATAGTTAAGATTTGACTTACCAGAGTCCATTCCTCCACTGACTCCTCTGAGGCCCTCAGGATGCATAATGGCCAAGACCTGCTCCTCCCATGTTGTTAGTTGTAGGGGAGGAGGTGGGGGTCTGCCGCCAGTCCGCTGTACTGCGATGTTGTGCCTGGTGACCACGGAACGCACCTTCCCCCGTAGGTCGTTCCACCTCTTCCTGATGTCGTCCCGATTTCTTGGGTGCTGTCCCACTGCGTTGACCCTGTCGACTATTCTGCGCCATAGATCCATCTTCCTAGCTATGGAGGTGTGCTGCACCTGTGATTCAAATAGCTGTGGCTCTACCCGTACGACTTCCTCCACCATGACCCTGAGCTCCTCCTCTGAGAACCTGGGGTGTCTTTGCCGTGCCATGGGGTGGTGTAGGTGATGTGTGGGGTGGAGTATGTGGTGATGAGTGTGGTGATATGTAGTGGTGTGTGGTGTTTTGTGCGTGGATGTAGTGTGGGTGATGGTGTTGTGTGCCTCTGTGTGGTGGGGTTGTCTATGCTGTGCTGTCTCTTTGGCCTTCGTCAAAATTTTTGGTCGTAGGGGTTTGTGGGTGATGTGGGTGTGTGTTTTATATAGTATTGATTGTGTGGGAGTGGTGTGTGTATGTGTATCAGGTGTGTGTATTTGGAATTGTCCAATGTGGCGCTGTTTTGGAGATGTGTGTGTATTTTGAGCGCGGCGGTGTGTACCGCCGATGGAATACCGCGTTGAAAGACCGCCGCGTGGATTCATGGGTCGTGATAGCATGGGCGTGTTTCTGTTGGCGTGATGGTGGAGGTTTTGTTTTTGCCAGTTTATCACTGACCTTTGGTGTGGCGGACTTGTATGGGTGTCTGAATTTTGTCGGATTTCGAGATGTGGGTCATAATAGCTGTGGCGGAATTCCGCGGCCGCAGCGGTGTATTGGCGGTCTTCTGCACGGCAGTAAGCTGCTTTTACCGCCAATGTTGCAATGACCCCCTGAATTCTGCATCAAAAATATGACCCTATCAGATCAAAAAGGCAGGGCCAGCAAATAGTGGCTGCCCCTGTCGATCCTGCGGAATCAGACAGATTACGACCCCCTTCTTCAAATTCAATTGCGGTCAAAATTTCAGAACCAACAGCTAAGGGCATTCCAGTGGGTACGTGGGGAGCATTCCTGTTGACCATGGATGCAATGTCTACAGCAGTCCATCAGCAAGGTGATAAATAGGAACTTCAGGTGGATCTTCTCAACATCTTGGCAGTGTACTTAGTGGGTATTGATAAGAAGCTTCAGGCTTTCAATGATCTGATACAGAGGACTCAAAACTACTATTATGCCCAGCAAGTCACATGTCAGTGTGCAATTTTAGGGGACAAACCCCAAGTGATGTCATCAATCCTCACGACATCTTGACGGAAGTAAGGTCCCAAGCAACTAGATCCTTTGAAAGGCAACGGGTCATAGAATATGATGCAAAAGAAAAAGCAGATTCTAAAGGCTCACAAGTAACCAAGGAGTTCCTACAAGTGGCTACTTACAGCCCCTTCCGGTTAAAAGGATTGATGTCAAACAAAAATGAAATAAGTCCCCTTAAGTATCATGCAGATGTTGCTGGATGGGAGAACCAAGTTGACATGGCTGTGGAAACAGTAGAGAAGGAGATGGCAATCACAAAGACGGAACAGAAAAGGCAAAGGAAAACATGTAAAGGTAAAGTGGCTCAACAAGACAGAATGTTGGAAAACATTTTCAAAAGAAGATTCAAAGAAAATTGAAGGCTTCTGATTCTGAGGGGGTCAAAAAAGGTAGAAATTGAAACAATAGTCTCTCTGCAGGAGAATGTATCTGGGAGCACACAGGGGAAAATAACATCCACAAGTCCCCACAGCATGCTGAGTAGTGCGTAGGCAAACAACTTAGGCCAGTCACCAAATGGTCATTACACAACTTTAAGGTTAGCAGGCAGTTATGCGGATACTAACAATGCAGAAGGGAAAACAAGAGAAAGAAGGACTACAGAGATAAAGTGCAGGAAAACTCAGAGGAGCGATCCTTGATTTCACCACCTGAAAGCAAGGATCAACAAAGCCGTCCACTGAGTAAGGAAAACCGCAATGTGGGAACGAGTTGGAGAGGTATTCAATTACAACAAGATCAATCATCATTTAGAACTTTGGAGCAGGAGTACAAACAGATTGAGGGTCAGCGAATTCAGCAGATCCCCAGACTTACCACCACAGGAACGAGTTTGAAGAACAATCAATTACAACAAGCTGTAACATCATCATGGGCCTCAGGGCAGGTGCAACATCTACAGCTGGATGAGGGCTAGCAACCACAAGTGTTTGATTTCACAAGGACTAAACATTCTGGGTTACAGCAAGCAAGACAGGGCCCAGGAGGCAATAAACTATTGTTAATCCCCTACTACAATTCAATGGGGTGTTTGATACTCTAAATAGAGGAACTATCATAAAACGTATAAATGAAATAGAGGCTTTAGCATGGATCAGGTGTTCAGACTTGCTGTCAGTGGAATTCAGATCTCATCCAGATAGAAGTGACAGAGAGGCAACTTTCAGTACTTGGGCCTTGCTGGATATAGTAGTTCAAATACTGGCAAAGTAAGTCATCTTTAATTCATGGGGGATTGAGCTACAAAAGATTGATCCCCCCCTTTTAGACCTGGCATCCGTGGCGTGGTCTCTCCTAACTTTTTGCTTCTACTTCCCAGGTTGTTGCTGTGTGCTGGACTCTGTCTTTGCTGTTTTTGTTACTATCAACACTTTCCCACTGCTGAGCAGTTCTAAAATGCAAGTGCCCCTTAGCTGATATTGTATGTGTAATTGGCTTTTCCATAATTGACATATTTGATTTACTAGTAAGTCCCTAGTAAAGTGCACTAGAGGTGCCTAAGGCCTGTAAATCAAATGCTACTAGTGGGCCTGCAGCACCTGATTGTGCCACCCACGAGTAGCCCTGTAAACATGGCTCAGACCTGCCACTGCAGTGTGTGTGTGCAGTTTTAAAATGCCAATTCGACCTGGCAGGTGTACCCACTTCCCAGGCCCAAACCTTCCTGTTTTATACAGGTAAAGCTACCATAAGGTTGGCCCTAGGTAGCCCCATGGGCAGGGTGCAGTGTATGGTAAAGGTAGGACATGTAGTAGTGTATTTTTACATGCCCTAACGGTGAAATATTGCCAATTTCGGTTTTCACTGTTGCAAAGCCTATCTCTCATATAGGTTAACATGGGGGCTGCCTTTAAATGTCCTTAAAGTGAGGTTTCCCATTGAGAGCAGTTAGAAATATGGAGTTTGAGGTCTCTGAACTCACAATTTAAAAATACATATTTTAGTGAAGTTGGTTTTTGAATTGTTAGTTTGAAAATGCCACTTTTAGAAATTGCAATTTTCTTGCTCAAAACATTCTGTGACTCTGCCTGCTTGTGTATTCCCTGTCTGGATCGGACTGACAGTGGGGCTGTTTGTGAATCTCCACTAGACAGTGACACAAAGGGAGCTGAGGTGTAGCCTGCATATTCTGATGGGCCATCTAGGCTAGAGTGGAGGGAAGAGCATTCACATACACCTGAAAGGGATGGGCCTGCCTTCACACAGTGCAGTCTCCAGCCCCCTGGTATGTGTCTGGAGCCAGGCCTGGGAAAATCAGGTTCCTGTGAGCAACAGAGACTTTTTGTTGAAATTGGGCAAAGGCAGAAAGGGGTATAAGTATTGGATTCAAAACCCCAGACTTTAGATTACTTCAAGGATACAAGAGGAACCTCTGCCAGGAGAAGAGCTGAAGGAGAAGTGCTGTCCTTGACTGTTACTGTGCTTTGTTGGGCTATGCTGCAGTTGCTTCTTCTGCCTGAGAAAGGTGACAAAGACTGGACTTTGTGCTACATTCCTGCTTGCCCCCTATTCTGAAGTGTCAGGGCCATCAAAGACTTACCCTACCAGCACCTGGACTTTCTGCTGAGAATCCTGTCCTGCCAAGTGGTGCGTAATCCAGTCCCTGGGCCCTTGAAAGGAGAAGCTGGTGAAATACCAAGGAGAACAAGGTGCACCTACTTCGGATGACTCTGGAGGGATGCTGCTGCTAGATTCTGCGATGCTGCCTGCACCTGAAGCCGTGGTTCTCACTGTACAGTGATGACTCCACAGGCAGGTCCGACGCCACCACAGCCTTGCTGAAGTCCACGACTCCGTGCAGTCCTGAAGTGCTGTGTCACCGATACCCATGTCAGACGACTTTGCCGCACCATGCCGTGATTGCTGGATATCGACCCCGCTGAAAGTGCGCACATCCAAGGCTTCGCACTGACACAGTCTCACCTCCACAGCTCCGCAGCAAGGACCCGACGCCTCACACCGATGCCTCCGCTCCTTCGTCTGGCAGCACCGGAACTGACGCCACACTGGATGCAGCAACGCTTTGAACTCTGACTCCGTTCACTGGCTTATTTCCTCATTTTCACAAGGTACTGTACCTCTGGGTCCGTGTGACTCTGTGACCAGTGCCATTAGCGTCGGATTGTTGGGAACAACTCCGTCACGATGCCATGATATGGCCAAATCAAAGCATTTGTGTTTCTAAGCACTGTAATGAAGTTTAATCTTTTAAAAATTCATAACTTTGCTTATGTATGTTGGATTGTTGTCGCTTTGGTCTTGTTTTGCTCAGATATATATTGGCTAATTTTCTAAACTGATGTTGAGTCATTTAGGTACAAATACTTTACACCTTTGCCTCCGTGTTAAGCCTTTCTGCTCATGCCAAGCTACCAAGTGGGTGAGCAGGGGTTAACCGGGTGTGTTTCTACTTTGCACAGACTAGAGTGAGGGTCCTTGCTTGGACAGGGAGCAATCTGACTGCCAACCAAAGACACCATTTCTAACACCCTCCATTACCCAGAACCATTGCTACCAATAGAAACAAGAGGGAGCACAGTCCTAAGGGAAGTGGTAGGAGCTGGCAAGAATCCAATAATATTTGGAAATCTGATAAATGTGAACTTTGCAAGCATGTTCCCCCAGGTTTCAAACGGTTGGGTCATTACTGGTCCTGACAAGAAGAATACAAGCTCTGAAATGGAGTTGGGCAGCAGAAACAACTGCTCTTGGAATATGCATGGGCTGGAGAACCTACAACAAAAGGTGGATGCAAGGACATTTCTCCAGTACTATGACATCATCTTCATGCAAGAAACTTGGGGGGTTATTACAACTTTGGAGGAGGTGTTAATCTGTCCCAAAAGTGACGGTAAAGTGACGGATATACCACCAGCCGTATTACGAGTTCCATAGGATATAATGGACTTGTAATACGGCTGGTGGTATATACGTCACTTTACCGTCACTTTTGGGACAGATTAACACCTCCTCCAAAGTTGTAATAACCCCCTTGGTGTCTAGATCCAATGCAAATCATAGGCTATGTAGGGTATCATGCTCCAGCAATAAAGTCCTTGAAATTCAGACACACCAAAGGGGATCTCTCTACATTCTGCTCCACCAAATTCAATTGGGTCATAGAACAAATAGACTTTGGAGTGAAGTAGATGCAAGCAGTTTACCCGAATCCTAAGAAGGCAAGCCCTACTCCTGTAGGAGTGCTGGTTTTAAATGTATATATTCACCCTAGTAAAGCAACAAAAAGGTAAAACATAGAAACACTGCTCAAAGTAACACAAACTCTACAGAAGCAATATAAGTATGCAATGTTTATTATCTATGGAGATTTCAATATAGATCTAGACAATGCCAGTACAAAAAGGAGCTCTCAGTTTCAGAAAGCAGCTAGAAAAACTCGGGCTTAGGAGTCTCAATGGCTACTCAAAAGAGAAGCCACCAGATTTAATTAACTTTTTAAGTGACCGAAAAAGCTCAACAATTGACTATACATTAATTAGTGAAGGCCCAGGTCAGTCACTTGCAATTATTTGCCCACACAGAGTGATAATTTCCCTCAATACATCCGGATCCTATGTAAGTTCAAGCAGCTGTGTCTGTCAAAGACCCCCCATTAACTTACAATATAAAAAACTTAAAATGGAGTGACACTGGGTTAGAGAAACTGATGGAAGAGGCATACCGATGTGCTGGAACTAGTGAGGTTGTAAAAAGTGAATTAGAAAGGCAGGAAAAAGTAGGAAATGAATGAGGTGAGCGGGAAAAGGCATGGTTACTTTTAAGTGACTCTCTATTGACAAAATTTCCAATACAAAAACAACCTCTCACAACTGTAAACAGAGAAAACAAAAATGGAGTTTATGGAAGGCACGCATGGTACAACACAAAGTTAAGAAACCAAAAAGCTGAAATTACACGAGAAACAAGGAACATAGCAAAGGAGGTAAGCATTGGCAAGAAGACGTATAAAACCAGGCTTCTTAATTTGAAATTATAATACAAGAAAGACTGCTGGAATGAGAAAAGAAGCTACCAACAAGATCTGTGGACTAAACTCCTCATGTCCAGGAAACTTCAGAATATTAAAAAATGTTGGCAGCTGGTGAACGGGTTGTCATCAGGAAAAGCGAGACAGTATAACAGAGGGATCGACAGAGCTACATGGGAAGCACACGTTCTTACGATGTACACCTTGCCAGAGGGCGGGAGGGAATTTCAGCTGGCTAAATACAAAAGAAAGACAAACTTGATCATAGTTATTCACAGTATCGAAGTAAATTTCTGCTAAACACAAGGTATTTATAAATCAAGATCATTACTCCCCAGTTGTGGATATAGAACAGCTGAAGGAAATTTTAAAGAAACTAAAACCAGAACATGCAGCAGGTCCAAATGGAATCCCGAATGTATTATTCAAAGAAGATGTAACTTACTGGGCCTATTACTTTGTAGTACTTTTTAATGATCTTTATCATACTAACCGAAAACCAGATTTATAGAAAGGCAACATCTTTCATCCGATTTTTTAAAGTAGAAATCCAGCCTCACCACTCAACTACAGGCTTATAGCTTTAATCGACGTCAAAGCAAAGCTCTATACATCGTGTGTACTCCATCACTTAAAAGCTTGGGCAGAGGAAAAACAACTTAACTTATACCTCAAATCCAGACAGGATTTAGAGTAGACGTGGAGACACTAACAAATCTGACAGCACTAACTCCCTTAGTAGAGAAGGGCAAATAGAGAAAATCTCAGCTGTTTGGTGTTTAAAAGACCTCAAGTCTGCTTTTGATTGAGTTACTCATGGATGACTATGGTGAAAGCTGGAAGAACAGGGCCTTCCAAATGACCTATTGAGGGCAATAACTGAACAATATACAGGAACGTGGGTGGAAGTCAAAATTGGAGACAGTGGCCAATTCATGAACAAAATCGAAATAACGAATGGTCTTAAACAGGTATGCATCTGGGCACCAACACTGTTCAATCTATACTGTGCCGATTTAACAGGCACTCTCCCATTGACAACAACCACCCGCCCATTCTGGCTTCAGAAAAACTAGGTTGCCTACAATACGCGGATGATATTGCCCTATTGAGTCAAACTCCAATTGGTCTGCAGCGTAGTATGAATGCCTTAAAAGTTACATTGATGAGCAAGGGTAGAGATAAACCTGAATAAAACCAAAGTTGTTCGGCTGGCCAACTCTAAATTTAAGTCATACTCCTGGTTTGTAGAAGGAAAAAAGGTTGAGGTAGTCCCCACATACAAATATCTGGGACTTATCGTGGATCACTAAATGACTTTTAAAACCATCTAGTTGTTATTCAAGCAAAAGCACAGTTGCTAACCTATGAGTTCAAATTACTAATGCAGAAACTGAGTTGTTCATCATTTAGTCATCTGCTTTCTGTAATGTTGGCTCGGTTAATACCAACGATGTCCTATGGAGCAGAAATCAAGCAGCAATGTGAAATAGGTATTCTGAATAAAATTCAAATCAATGTTTATACATCTGTTTTTTACATTCTGATATCAGCCTTACCAGCCCAAGTACGCCTAGAGTTTGGGTTAAAAAATCAAGTATTCCAATTTAAAAGTGTGCTTATATCAAACTATGATGGACACGTCGTGTTTCCAAAAGGGTTTCCATTAGCAACCCATGTTGGACAGAAATCAAGAACAACAACACAGTAACTTAAAGGGCTATCGAAGAAACTACCTAAAATTAGCCATTAAGGATCTAGGCATGCAAGAAGCCTGGGCTGCTAGCATGGGAAAATCGGCATTCAATTGTTCAATCAACACTTCAACTCGGATCTTGTCTCTTCTAACAGACAAAAATGCTCTTGCACAAAGTCGACATGCCTGGACAGTGATAAACTCATACAATAATCTTCGAGCCCAGGAGTACTTGTCAGTACATTTTTCTAAAGTTCTAAAGCATCACTTTATGTTATTCTGCTTCGGAATGATGGAGACTAAAGGCCATATGTACAAACACTTTTTCCCATAGACACAGAATGGGGAAAAACCTTAGCTACATCTGGCCCTAAAGATCTTATCTCCTCCTGGTAATATCAGTCGCAAAATCAAACTTTTCGATTTTGCGGGTACAAGCAAGAGTCACTAGCACATGTTTTTGTGTATGTCCTGTGCCTTCGCAACAAAGGAAAAAATACCTGAAACTAATACTTGGAAATCTGAAAATTCACTCTTGCAGGCAAGTGGTAGTTACTTGGCTGAGTGGCACTTCAGATCCCCTGGCCTGCAATGGGATAATGTTTCTAAAGCCACTTTTTAAAGAATTGTCTGAGGAGAATGAGCAAGGTCTGGTGTAAGATAGGAGTACATACTAAGTACAAAAACTTTACGTCCAGGCCTTTTCAGGCATTGTGAAAATTGAGAAGTTGGCGACCCCTAAAAAAATGTTTGCATAAAAGCCACAAATACCTTGTCTCCATTTGAGCAAATATGTAGATCTTTCTGTTCTTCAAACCGCTCAATCTTCTATTTTTATTGTACTGCTAGGGTTTAATCAAAGCAAGATTGACAGATATATTCAAAAGTTTTGAACTGTACAGGCAGCAGCACTCTAGTCACACACTATCCCTGATTATTCCGAATTGATGATTCAAGTTTCTAGGTTGCATAGGGCACTCAAACTTTAATTGGTGAATTGATGAAACCCATGTATTCAAGGGCCTGCTGTTGGGGGGTGGGAAATGAATCAGTAGGCCAAGACTATAAGTTTACTTAAGGCATGCTTACTTTCTTCCAAGCAAGCAAGCACAGGACTAAACAATATGATTTGCACATAGGCTTACTTTTACAACTGTGCTTCTTTCTTTTATATAACAATATTTTAATGACTGGATATTTTGCATAATTCAGAAAGCACTTTTTTAATGTAAAAAAATGCAAAAGGTTTTTTAGAGGTATTGGAGTGGCCTTTACTGTTTCAATGTACTTGAAATGGTTTTATTTGTAGGCAATGGTTTTTATAACTATGCTAATAAACTTGACAAGACATGGTGCAGGCAAATGCCACAAAGAGTGCAAGCATTTCTAGTGCAAGGCTGTATTGCACAGTGTTGTGTCACTAATACATTTTCCCCCTAGTGTTTGGCATTATGATGAAACTTGAAAATAAAGAATTATAATGAATTAGCATGGGTCTCATTATTTACACATTTTTATCACTATTTAGCACAGAACACTTTGCCATTTGAATTACATGATGGTACTGAGTGCTCTGGATTTGCATACCCCATTTCACACTGTTGGAGTGTTAAATTTCAGGACACAAGGTTGATAGAAAAGTTCTAGGATGCCATGTCCCCTTTGTTCTAAGCCAACGATGATATAGAAAGGTTGAATGATTCAATATGAGTAGGTAGAAAAAAAGGAGAAAGAAAAGGCACAACATGAACCTATCTATTTGATAAATGTTTTGGACCTTTTAGTCGAACTGGAAAAATTGTTATGATTGTGTTTATGTTTCTACTGCTGTGATGTAATATGTGCTATTTAGGAGGGTCCACAAATGTGTTTGAAAGGTCTAGTTAAACAGAAGGATTGTCTGTGATGGTAGATCAGTTGTTAAAATCTTCCCCTTACTCTCCCTGTAATAATAGTTTTAGTGCACCATACACCTTGAATTTTTATGTGCATTTCCAATAGCAGGTTGACAATTGGACATTTTAGAGGAGAGAAATTGTATTGATTGTTGGGGTATAAGCAACTGTGTTGATAGAATTGAAAATACTTTGCTCACACTTTCAAAAGATCAGTGCAAAGCAGTCCAAGTAGTTCATATGAGTTTGATGTATTGCATTTCTGTTTACCAATTAGACAATATTGTTCAAATTCTATTTGGTGGACACTTTCAGCATTGTAATTGTAAATTGTATTTATGCAGCACTTACTATCCCTGACGAGGAGTTGAAGCGCTTTGTGGTGAGTAGCACACTGCTCTGAACCCAATATTAGAGGTTAATAGTTAGTAGATTATTCACTTTTTTGCTATCTACATTAGTTATGTTAGGTTTGTGCTCTTCATTTCTTGTGTGCTTAGTAACATTAGGAGTCGGGATGAAATGATGGAATGGATTTGAGAGGGAAAGTAGAAAGTTGATTTTGTAAGTAGTGATTGGGTGTGCCTATTACTTGGGTGACATAGCTAAAAAGAAGGGGAAGTTTGAGAAGGATGTTTGGGAGTTCATAGTAATGAAAAAGATTCAGAATGAGTCAGAGAGAGGAGGGATGTCATAAAGGTTGAAAGGAGGGTTTTTATATAATAAAAAAAATAAAAAACAATATGTACACTCATATGCACATGACACTTGGTAAGGTTGCATTGGCTGGAGAAAAAAAAAAAAGGGATAGGTGCACAGAAACAGTCTTATCTATGTGGTCCGATGTGCACATTTATGTTGTGGAGAGGTATGCAAAGTTTTCATTACATTTCTCAGAGTTTTAGTAGCAAGCATGAAATCTTATCATACATCAATAAATTATGTTATTTGATATTACTGCAGAGCCTCATGCTTTCATTATTTTGGATGGTTTAGCAGTGATTGCAAAACCCTTAAATTGATTTTGAAAAATAGAACCGTATTGTTACACTCCTGCTATTGTTGAGCATGATGTTATCACATTTATTTGTTGTTTAAGTTCACATCACTGTCCGTTTGCTGTCCAATTGTGAGGAAAAAAAGATGGATGGTCATGGTTACTCTGCATCAAATACTATTTGAATGCCACCTCTCTCCCTATATCTTCAAATGAAAGCAGCATAAATACAGAAATTTAAGTTTGCCAAAAGTTCATGGTATTTTTGGCACGTTTTCTCTATTACCAATAAATACACAAAGATCTGAGATCAGTTCTTGATTAAACAAAACTTGACATTATTATTATTGGTATTATTATCAGGAATTAGGGGCCAGATGTATGAAGATTAGTGTTTGTGATTACCAAAAAGTGATTTTTTGTGATTCGCTGTTTGGTAATCGCAAACACCAATGTACAAATGTGTGTTTTACACATTTTGCTATTTATGGTAGGACTCGGTTTGCAATCCATTGGGAAATGCAAAAATCGCAGGGATGGTGACCTGCTGGGGTCAGCAGAACACCATGTCTGTGATTGTTTTTCAATAAAGCAATTTTGTTTTTTTAACTGCAGCCCACTTTCCTTAAATGTTTTTCAAAAGGAAAAATGAAACGTTTTCTTTTCATGTTTTCTTAAGAGCAGGCAGTGGTCCCTGGGACCACTGCCTGCTCGTCGAAAATATTTTTACAACTCTTCTCAAAGGGAAAGTGGTCCCTTAGTGACCCCTGACTATTTGTAAATGGGTTACCACCAACTTGAAACTGGTGGTAAAATGAGAATGGTTTGGACCGCATTTCAGTCCCAAAACAGTCATACATACCACTGTGATTCTGTATTAGAAAGGGATGCCCTAAACATGTCCCTACCTAATACCAAATCACAAACTCAAACTATTTGGTAACAGGTCTCCAAATTACAATTTCGACTTAGTACATGCAAAAAATGCCTTTCTGAGTTTGCAAACAGCCTGAGTCTCTGAACCGGGCCCTTTGAGAACGCAAAAACACTTTGTTAATATGGTCATATGTCTGAATACACACATAAGTCTGGTTGGTGTGATTATTTGTTAATAGCTTACCTAGAAGATACTGTGCTGTGACAGCCATATTTCTAAACAGTGACGCTGGTATTTGTATAACATTACTGATATCTACAAAGGCATATACCTTAATAACATTATTCTGAACTCGAGAATGACATATTCTATATACTTAGGGAATTTAGAGGTTAGTGAATGTGGGTCATCTGCCAAAGAACTGCAAATGCAGCATACACTAAACGTATGGTTCCTTCTCCCCATTTAGAGTTCAGGGAACTGGAAAGTTTCCATGGCAGACCCTCGTCTTCTTACTCTAGTAGAGACACTTGACCTTACAACTAGTCCCCACTGAGCTGCCAGTTCAAAGTGATTGTCCACAACTGGATGTCACTGTTCAGTACCAACCCGGCATGTCAATCAATCAATTGCCCCAGAACACTTTCCATACAAGTGAGCCATTGATGCTTTTTGTTTTAGTGAAACACCTTGCTTTGGAAACATGTGTCAGTAAAATACAATTTTGTTCTAAATGGTGGCACAAAGAGTACCACTCAGAAAACTGAGCCTGCAGTTTGTGGTTTTATCAGGTACATGTCGTGGAGGTAAACTACATCATCGGGTTCAAATAAATACAATTAAAAGTAAACATGTTTGCCTAGGTTTATTGCATGACGATAATCCTCTCATGAACCGACAAATGTGAACAATAGACGCTTAAGGTGCTCTCCTGATATAAATGTTCTTGTCTTTGTATGCTCCTGTCTGAGCTTTCATTAACCTCCTTAATAGCCAGTGCTTTGGGTGCCAGATTTGTCTTTTCACAGTTTTATTATCAATTCTCATTCTCACTTACACCACTTTCATTTTCCATCTACATAATAATTTTAGTCCAATTACAGCTGGCATTCTTAAGTTAATATTTAAGCAATTACTTAAACAGGGCAGAAATTACTCACAATTGAAAGAACTATAAAAAATGTTGAGAAAGTGATAATTGCTAAAAAGAAGGAGATGCAGTTAAGGTTAAAAAACACAGCACACATAAGAAATATAAGAAAAGGTGATGAAAGCTCGTCCCAGGAGTACGAGTTTGAGGTTCCTCACATGAATGTGAACAGTCAGGCTGTTTGTATGTGCACCAAAACAAGCATCCGAAATGTTGTCATCATCGGTTTTTATTTTAGTGACATTTGGCGTGTTATTTCAGAATGACCTCCCTGGATGGGTGATATGTATGACCTTTCCTCTCATCTACCTACTTGTCTATACATACAGAGTCCAACTGGGAGAGAAAATAGGTCGGTTGCCAAAATAAATGTGCCCCCATTAGTTGATCAGATAGCTTAAAAAGTGGTCATGCTAGCAAACTGTGGCAGTTTGGAACTTATAAAGACACGCTGTGTAAGTGTTTGCAAATAATGGAGGACATCATGGATTGGAACTCACAGCAGGCAATGTTTGTTTTCCTCAGGGAAACAATAGTAAGAACCAGGCTAGCAGACCAGAAAACAGGCCAACAAACAGCCAAAGAACGACCTGCACACTGACCTACCTGTCACGCCAATCAATCGGGCACCACCTGATTGCCCTGTGATTGCCCTGTAGGTCAGTCAGACACTTCCCCCGGATTAAAAGGTCACAGAAAAGATTCCAAATTAGTTATGAATTAACTACAGTCACTATGTTTTCAGGCACTGCTCCTCTGTTGGGGCGGAGGAGCATCACCCCTTCCTGCCAGCAATAGCAGCTGCAAACCTTTTACTACAAAACGATAATAAACTATGGTTATTATTATTTTGAAGTAAAAGGGCCAGGGCATTAGGATGACAGCACTGAGGGGGAGTGCTCAGCACCCCCTCATTGTGCTTGTATGTTTTGCCATCCGTCTTGGGCCAGTCAAACACACATGCGCAGTAGGCTCCCTCCAGCCCGGCACTGTGTTGCCGGGCTGGAGAGAGCAGGCAAAGGCTCCCAGTCTGCATGGGAGCCCCCAGCCAATCCTAATGTTGCTTTGAGCAGCATCATGATTGGCCACAGGGCAGGCTGGGAGCCTATAGCTGCAACAGAGGAGTGGTGCGGTGGTGGCAAGAACAATCCAGGTCAGTGTTTTTTTTGTAATAATCCCCCCATCCCTGTGCACTGCCCACCCCTAAAAAGTACCACAATTCTCTACTGTATGTTTAACAAATCTTAACTGCTTCTTTTTAAATGTGCATCGAGAGTGGAAAGGGCGATTGGTCAAGTATTTTGAATGACTGAGTAGTCCCCACTGGCAGTGAGGTAATAGTCCTGTGTCCCTAAAGAGGTGGGAAACACAGGTTTGTCAGGACCAGGGAGGCACTGATTTACAATGGCTCTTCAGTTCAACTAAACACCCTTTGTTGTTTATTTCCTATAAAACAGGTTTACATCAAGCCGAAAACACGTTTATGCAGGGCAAAGCACTGCCTTGTTCGCCACGATTCTGGTACAGTGGTATTTACACCCCTAAAGAGCAGCAACTGAAAGAGAAATGCGATTTTTTGATCCCTATATCGATTCCTGCTATTGACCAATCCCCAGAAATACTCCAGAATCAAACTTACGTAAATATATGCATCCTTAAGAAATGCATCAACTTTCTTCATACTGTGCCAAAGTAATTAGTTATGGAAATCTCCTTGTCCTGCGGGGGTAAACATACAGATTAGTATGTTTGATTTATGCTGACCTTGTTGTTAGAAGGGCACATGATTTTGTTCATTGCCATGGAAGAGTAAATTATTCAGTGCTCATTGAGCATTCACTCCACATCCTTTCCTACAGATGGAACCAAATAATCTTTCAAGTTATTCTCTAGTCCACAGAATAATTATCCACACCCCAGAGCTGCACATACACATATAGGTGGTCATTACAACCCTGGCGGTTGGTGGTAAAGCGGCGGTAAGACCGCCAACAGTCCGGCGGTAAAAATAATGGAATTACGACTGTGGCGGAAACCGCCAACATAGACAGCCACTTTAACACTCCGACCGCCACAGCGGTACAAACAAACACCGCGGCGTTAACCGTCAACAGACAGGCGGGAGACAATGTACCGCCCACAGTATTACAACCCACCAATCCGCCACCTTTTCTGGGGCGGATTCACCATGAACAAAAACATGGCGGAAACAGGACTTAGAAGGGAAAACGCTCACCTCTACACACCCTACGAGGAACCAGGACGCCATGGAACCGGAACTCCAGATTCTGCCAGCCTTTATCTTCCTGCTCCTCTACCAGGAGCACGAACGCCGGCGGCGAAGACAACAGTGAGTACTGCACCTACGACACAGGGGAGGGTGGAGGGAAAAAACAGTGACATACACACACATCACCCCCACCCCCACCCTCACCCACTACAACACACACGCTAATACATATTGATACATCACAGTTACACCCCCATTCCCCCCCGGAAGAATGCAAGGACAAAAGGAAATGAGTCGAAAAATTGTGATATATTCAATTACATACATCAAAAATATTTACAAATATATACATTTATACTATATACAATTAAATACATCAAGAACACAAGTCCAAGGGAGTCCACCATCATAGTCCGTGGATCACTGGGCCCAAAAGGCATGGGCGAGGCCCACACAAGATACCTGAACAAGACAGAGAGAACACTGCAGGGGCATGAGATAGAAATAAAACAGGCACCTCAGGGGGAATGGAAGGGGGGGCACCTCAGCTGGTTGAGTGCACGACGCCAAATCCACGAGGGGGCCCCATGCCCACTGTGCAATCCTGGAGAGTGCAAAGCCACAGTCTCTCAAGTCTCTACAGTAGGAGGTTTGCCCACTGTTCAATCCTGGGGAGTGCAAAGCCACGGTCTCTCAAGTCTCTACAGTAGGTGGTTTGCCCACTGCTGCATCCTGGACAGTGCAAAGCCACAGTCTCTCAAGTCTCTACAGTGGGTAGTTTGCCCACTGTTCAATCCTGGGGAGCGCAAAGCCACAGTCTCTCAAGTCTCTACAGTGGGTGGTTTGCCCACTGTTTAATCCTGGGGAGTGCTAAGCCACAGTCTCTCAAGTGGATGTCAATCTCCACTGGTTCTGGAGGGGGCCTTGTGCCCAGAGTGCTTGATCCTGCCAAGGACTGAGGTAGTGGATACCTTTCTCCACTGGTTCTGGAGGGGGCATTGTGACCAGAGTGCTTCATCCTGCCAAGGACTGAGGTAGTGGATGTCAATCTCCACTGGTTCTGGAGGGGGCCTTGTGCCCAGAGTGCTTGATCCTGCCAAGGACTGAGGTAGTGGATGCATTTCTCCACTGGTTCTGGAGGGGGCCTTGTGCCCAGAGTGCTTCATCCTGCCAAGAGCTGAGGTAGTGGATGTCAATCTCCACTGTTTCTGGAGGGGGCCTTGTGCCCAGAGTGCTTCAGCCTGCCAAGGACTGAGGTAGTGGATGTCAATCTCCACTGGTTCTGGAGGGGGTCTTTTGCCCACAGTGCTTCATCCTGGTCGTGGCGGCCTCAGTAGCGTCAGAGCTTTTGGCACTCCTGGGCCTGCAGTGCTTGTGGCAGCGGTGTCTTTGGCAGCGGTGCTTGTGGCAGCGGTGTCCTTGGCAGTGGTGCTTGTGGTGGCGGTGTCCTTGGCAGCGGTGCTTGTGGCAGCGGTGTCCTTGGCAGCGGTGTTTGTGGCGGCGGTGTCTTTGGCAGTGGTTCAGCTGCTGGCGGTCATGTCCTGTTCAGCGGTGCTTGTGGCGGCGGTGTCCTTGGCAGTGGTTCAGCTGCTGCCGGTCTTGACCTGTTCAGCGGTGCTTGTGGCGGTGGTGTCCTTGGCAGCGGTGCATGTGGCGGTGGTGTCGTTGGCAGCGGTTCAGCTGCTGGCGGTCCTGTCTGTGGCAGTGGGGCTGCTGGCAGTCGCCTCCTGGGCAGCGGGGCTGCTGCAGGCGGTCCTGTCTGGGGCAGTGGGGCTGCTGGCGGGAGCCTCCCGGGCAGCGGGGCTGCTGCTGGCGGTCCTGTCTTGGGCAGTGTGGCTGCTGGCAGTCACCTCCTTGGCAGCGGGGATGCTGCTGGCGGTCCTGTCTGGGGCAGTGTGGCTGCTGGCGGTCGCCTCCTGGGCAGCGGGGCTGCTGCTGGCGGTCCTGTCTGGGGCAGTGGGGCTGCTGGTGGTCGCCTCCTGGGCAGCGGGGCTGCTGCTGGCGGTCCTGTCTGGGGCAGTGTGGCTGCTGGAGGTCGCCTCCTGGGCAGCGGGGCTGATGGCGGTCTTCTCCGCCATGCTGATCTTCCCAGACTTGCCGATTTTCTTGTGCCCCTTCCCCAGCTTGGAAGGTGTTGCAGCTGTCTCCACAACCCTAACTGTACCCTTGGGAGCGGCTTTGGTGGCTGGTGTCTTTCCCCTCTCCCGCCAGGCACTGGCCAACTCTTGATGCTGGACAGGTGTGGGACTGTCCGTGCTGTGGGTCCTTGCCACACTGCCTGCCCTGCTGCCTGGTGCAGTCCATAATCCGGTGACTACTGGCACCACTGGTCCTGCCGATGTTGTGGCTGAGGTGCTAGGTTGGGACCTGGAGAGTCAGGCTCTAGGAGACTGACGGGGTGGGGGAGGTGAGGAAAAGAGGTCAAGCTTGGACAGGAAAAGTTTCTTGGGAACACTGGGACAGGGAGCTGGAGGGGGTTTGGGAGTGGAGGAAGAGGTTGTGGTCGTAGGAGGTGTACGTTTGCTGACTTTGGGTGAAGGTGCATGGGCTGGAGGCTGTCGTGAGGTGGATGGCTGTTGGGTGAGTGTGTGGCTGCGTTTGTGTACCTTGGGAGGTGGCCTCACAGACACACTGGGAGAGGACACAGGGGATGTGTGAATGGTAGTGGGGGTGGTGACTGCACGCGAGCGGGGTGTGGTGGTGGGTGTGCTGGTGATGGACGTAGTGGCTGAAGATGTAGTGCATGCAGGTGTGAGTGGAGACGAGACAGGGAGGGAGGAGGGAGACGAGGAGGAGGGGGACACAGTGGAGGCAGTGGATGTTGGTGTGTCTGCATGTGTCTGATGCTTGCATGAGTGCCTGTGGGATGTGTGGTGCTTATGTTTGCATGAGCTTCCTTTGTGTGTTGAGGTGTGTGCATGCTGGTCTGATGGCGTGCTTGGGATAGGCTGAGGTACAGGGGATTGGGTCTGGGTGGAGGAAGTTGGAGGGGGAGGCTAGAGACAGGGACAATGGCTGCCATCAGTGCTGAGGCCAGAGTCTGAAAAGCTCACTGAAGGGGTGCCTGACCGGAATGAATGCCCTCCAGGAATGCATTTGTTTGTTGCAACTGCCTCTCTACACCCTGGATGGCATTCAAAATGGTAGACTGCTCAACAGTGAGGGACCTGAGGAGGTCAATGGTCTCCTCACTGAGGGCAGCAGGGGTGACAGGGGCAGGGGCTGAGATGCCTGGGGTGAAGGTGATGCCCACCCTCCTGGGTGAGCGGGCACGGGGTAAAGGCTGTGGGGCTGCTGGGAGGGCAGTGATGGTAGGGGGGGTGGCAGCTGTACCTCTAGATGCGGGGGGCACAGATGGGGCACGCCACCGGAAGGGAGCTCCCATCAGAGGATGAGTCCGTATCGCTGGTGTCAGCTCCTGTCCCTGCCGTGGAGCTCCCCTCGCCCTCCGTCCCACTGGTGAATTCGGAGTCCGGAGTCTCGTCCCCCAGGGCCATGTGGGATGCAGCTCCCTCCTGCTCCGGTGCCACTGCTCCTCCGCCTGATGATGCTAATGCACACATGTACAGGGAGACCACAAAAAGGGGGGGTAAGACAGAAGAAAGACATGTTGAGTGCATGCAATACCGCTACCGTTGGCGGACACGACAGACACAGAAGCCCCCTGCACTACGCCGCGCACTTGGGGTCCACTAGTCAATCCCTGCGACATGGCTTACGAGGCTAGGGCCGATTTCTGCACACATGGATGTCACAGGAGCCTGACTAGGTGTAGTTGCCACTGTACCCAGGTGGGGTGGGGTGCCACAGGGACTGCCTGAAAAAGGGGACTTAATTAGCAAACTCGCCCTGGCCTAGGGGAACCCACAGCCCACCTCCCCCACCCGGACACCTACTATGCGCGCTGAATTAGCTGAATGAGAGTGTACTCACACCCTTGTTGCTGCTGTGATGCCCTCAAGCACCCATCCAACTCCGGGTACGCCACCACCAGGATCTTGAACATCAGGGGGGTCATGGTGCGACGGGCACCCCTCCCACGTTGGGAGGCCATCCCCAGCTGGGCCTCCGCCATCTTCTTGCTCCAGCGGCGAATGTCCTCCCATCTTTTCCGGCAGTGGTTGCTCCGTCTGTGGTAGACCCCCAGGGTCCGGACTTCCTTGGGGATGGCACAACAAATTTCCTTCTTCTGGTGGGCGCTGACCTACAGGAATTGTACAGGGGAAAAAGAGAAGTAATTACCAACTGCACCGTCAGAGTCATTGGCCCACATCCCTACCCTTGCCATGTGGCACATGCACTCACCGTCGTTTCATGCACGCCTCATTCCCCCCCCTATCTTTCATCCACCCCACTCCACACAGGCATTGCCTATACAGCATGGTAACGGTGTACTTACCTGTTTGTCTGGAGGACCGTAGAGTAGCGTGTACTGGGGAAGGACCCCATCCACGAGTTTCTCCAACTCCTCCGTGCTGAAGGCAGGGACCCTTTCCCCAGACGCACGAGCCATTGTCTCTTCCAGACTGAGGTCACAGCAGCACTTGCAGTGTAGGTCCTCTCCTGTCGAAGATCAGGTATCCAGTGACTGAACAATGAGAAAATGACGGTCATGTCCGCGGAGGTGCGTACCGTCATCATTGGCTCCTGGGACCGATAGTGTCCAATGTTAACCATTGCAGAATTGTGCCGCGGTCTTCGACCGCCTACCGCGACGTGTACAACGCCAGTGCAGTTACCTCATATCCCATTGTCCCACTTTACAGGTCAGGCAGCTGCCATTTCAGGGGCCCACATGGCTTTATTTTTGACTGTGTCACACATACCTAGGCCTTGGCTAAACACTCATACAGGCAAATTTCAGTTTATGAATAGTTTTCTGAGTAAGCTGTGTTTACGTACCTCAGAGTTGGTTGACTCTGTGCTCGCTTTTCTCCTCATAGGCACCGTCCGCTGGGGCATGTGAGGAGATGGCGGCATCCTCCGGTGCACAGACCACTGGTGGACCTGTCGACAATGAAGGAAAGACATGTGATCATCACCTACAGGCTTGATCGTGCCAAAATCCAGGAACTGTGTGCCCAGTTGGAGCCAGACCTGATGTCAGCTATCCGCCATCCCACAGGAATACCTCCTCAAGTGCAGGTGCTGTCAGTACTCCATTTCCTTGCAAGTGGGTCTTTTCAAACAACAGTGGCCATAGCATCAGGGATGTCCCAGCCTATGTTTTCCAACGTGTTGTCCAGAGTGTTGTCTGCCCTGCTGAAACACATGCGGAGCTTCATCGTTTTCCCTCAGGTGGAGGATTTGCCTACAGTGAAAGGTGACTTCTATGCCCTGGGACATATCCCCAACATCATAGGTGCCATGCGGTCTTCCCCCGCAGGAGTGAACAGGTGTACAGAAACCGGAAGAGTTACCATTCGATGAATGTGCAGATGGTGTATTTGGCAGACCAGTACATCTCCCATGTTAATGCAAAATTCCCTGGCTCAGTGCATGACGCTTACAACCTGCGGAATAGCAGCATCCCTTATGTGATGGGGCAACTACAGAGGCACTGGGTGTGGCTATTAGGTGAGCACCAGGAACCAAATCAGTGGGAATAGTTGTCTGGGTCTGGGGATATCCCTAAGAGTTAGTGTGTGTCTAACAGTTGTCCCTCGCCATTTGCAGGTGACTCTGGTTACCCCACCCTGTCATGGCTACTGACCCCAGTGAGGAATCCCAGGACAAGGGCAGCTACAATGAGGCCCATGGGCGAACTAGGAGGATTATAGAGCAGACCTTCGGCCTCCTGAAGGCCAGGTTCCGGTGCCTCCATATGAAAGGTGGTTCCATATTCTACTCACCAAAGAAGGTGTGCCAGATCATCTTGGCCTGCTGTATGCTTCACCACTTGGCTTTGTGACAACAGGTGCCTTTTCTGCAGGAGGATGGTCCAGATGGAGGTGTTGTGGCAGCTGTGGAGCCTGTGGACAGTGAAGACGAGGAAGCAGAAGAAGAGGACATCGACATCAGGAACTCGGTGATCCTGCAATACTTCCATTGAGACACAGGTAAAAAGACAAACCTGCCTGCTACATGTACTTTAACACTACTACCTCTCTACTGTCTGTCCTTTCCACCCAGTGTATAGTCACTAAGTTGTCACTTTCCCTTACGATTTTACAGATGTGGGTCCCACTGTGTGACATCTGCTTTGTTTCCTCATGGACTAGAGCTGTGTGACATAGGTATGTTGACATTACATTTGAAAGAGCATTTTGTCACTGTAATTGCTAATACACTAATTCGAAATCACAGACAGACTCCAGATTGTTTTGTGCTTTAAGGGTGTTTATTTAAGTGCTCAATATTGGAGGGGGTTGTAAAATGGTGAGGGGTGATGGTGGAGGAATGTCCATGGCAGAGTCCAATCTATTAGTCTCAAAGGTGCATTGTCCAAAGGGGCATAGGAAGTAGAGCTGGGGCAGTTTGAGGATGGACAGGGTGACAAGGTGGGACAAAAGCATGACAAGCAGGGTGGTCTCATTTCTTGGCGGGGGTCTTGGCACCGTTCTCTGTCTTTGTCCTGGATCTCAGGGACCGTTTGCGGGGTGGTTCTCCTTCTGCAGGGGATGGGGTGCTGGTGTGGTGGTCCTGTGGCGGTGCCTCCTGTTCACTAGCGCCGGCAGAGGTGGTGGGCAGTTCATCATCCAGGCTAGTGTCAGGGGCCCCTTGTTGTGCCACAGTGCCCCTCCTGGTATTCACGAGGTCCTTCAGCACCCCTACAGTGTTGCCCAGGGTGGTTTGATGGATTTGAGTTCATCCCTGAAGCCCAAATACTGTTCCTCCTGCAGCCGCTGGGTCTCCTGAAACTTGGCCAGTACCGTTGTCATCGTCTCCTGGGAATGGTGGTAGGCTCCCATTATGTGGGAGAGGGCCTCGTGGAGAGTGGGTTCCCTGGGCCTGTCCTCCCCCTGTCGCACAGCAGCCCTCCCAGTTCCCATGTCTCCCTGGGCCTCTGTCCCCTGAACCGTGTGCCTACTGCCACTGCCCTTGGGTCCCTGTTTTTGTTGGGGTGGTGAGTTAGCCTGGGTTCCGTGTAGTGGTAGACACACTGCTGATTGATGTGTCCTGGGGACAGAGGTATGGGCCCGCTGGGTGGGTGCTGTGCTGGTGTTTCCAGAGGGGGGAAGCTCTATGTTGGCCTGTGACTGTGTCAGGGGAACCGACTGTCCCGAGGTCCCAGATGGGCTGGTCTGGTTGTCTAGATCCAGTTGGACAGAGCTGCTGTTATCACTGTGGGCCTCTTCTGTGGGTGGTGTGGACCAGTCTGGACCCTCCTGTCCGATGACGTTGGGTAGGGGTCCTGCAGGGGTGTAAAAGCATGATTATTGCATCTGTGTGTGCCATGGTGTGCAATGGGTTGGTGACCGTGTACCCCAGTGCTTGCATTCCTGTGTGGGACCTTGTGTGATGATGGTTTAGGGGTGTGTATGGGTATGTGCAGTGGCCATGCTTTGGTGATGGGTGTCCATGCTTTGTTGTTGCATGCAGGGCTTGGTGTTGGGATGGGTGGTTTGTGATATTGGGACATTTGTGAGGAGTAGGAGTGATGGGGGTGAGGGCGAGGGTGGGGGTATGTGATGGCATGCAGGTGGGGTGGGGGATATAGTAGTAAAGATTTGCCTTACCAGAGTCCATTCCACCAGCTACTCCTGCGAGGCCCTCAGGATGCAGTATAGCCAAGACCTGCTCCTCCCATGTTGTTAGTTGTGGGGGAGGAGGTGGGGGTCCGCTGCCAGTCCTCTGAACCGCAATGTGGTGTCTTGAGACCACGGAACGCACCTTCCCCCGTAGGTCATTCCACCTCTTCCTGATGTCATCCCTATTTCTTGAGTGCTGTCCCACTGCGTTGACCCTGTCCACGATTCTTTGCCATAGCTCCATCTTCCTAGCTATGGAGGTGTGCTACACCTGTGATCCGAATAGCTGTGGCTCTACCCGGATGATTTCCTCCACCATGACCCTGAGCTCCTCCTCAGAAAACCTGGGGTGTCTTTGCTGTGCCATGGGGTGGTGTGGGTTGGTGTGTGTTGTGATGTGTGGGGTGATATTTAGAGGTGCGTTGTGTGAGGTTTGTGGATGTTATGTGGGTGATGGTGTTGAGTGCCTGTGGATGCTCATTTGTAGATAGTGGTGTCTCTCTGTGGCCTTCAGTTGCAGTGGTTGTCTTAGGGGTTTGTGGGTGATGTGGGTGGGTGTTTTATATTGTATTGGGTGTGTGGGAGTGGTGTGTGTATGTGTATCAGGTGTGTGTATTTCAAATTGTCCAATGTGGTTGTGTTTTGTAAGTGTATGTGTATTTTGAGTGCGGCGGTGTGTACCTCCAATGGAATACCGCGGTTGAAAGACCGCCGTGTGGATTCGTGGGTCGTGATAGTGTGGGCGTATTCCTGTTGGCGTGACAGTGGAGGTTTTGTTTTCGCCAGTTTATCACTGACCTTTGGTGTGGCGGACTTGTGTGGGTGTCTTAATTTTGGCGGATTCTAAGCTGTGGGTCATAATGACCGTGGCAGAATGCTGCGGCGGTGTGTTGGCGGTCTTCTGCACGGCGGTAAGCGGCTTTTACCGCCAATGTTGTAATGACCCCCATAGTATCTAGACTCCTGGAACAATGCAGACGAGGAGTTGACAACTGGCTTTGTGCACTGCTTAAAGAAACAGCATAGCTCTAAGAGTTTGATGGCCTTTTATCCAGTAGCTTGCTAAAACAAGCATTGGTGAAGCCAGTAGGTTTTGCCTACGCCAAATCTATTGTCTTTGTCATTGTTTGTGTCATACTGTTTTTTTATTTATTTGAGATCATATATAAAAACATTAGAGGATGAAACACAGTTGTGAATGCAGTGACCCTAGGTCGGGGACATACATAGATCCAACATCAAGAGCTGAAAACCAAATGGCTACACAGAGCACAAGAAAAGCTAACTGCAAATTAGCTTGATTTCATTTGAGCTCTCATCCTAATGTCTTTCCTTGTCCACTTTCAACTGCTCCAGATTATGGGCCTCATTACGACTGCCGGCACCGAAATACCACCAGTGCTAGTGGTCTTAAGACCACCCTAATACAAATTAACTCTGACTTCTGCCCGAAATTGGGTGGAATTCCGAGACGTGTCGTGCTGGCAGTCAGTGGTGCAGACAGGGGAGGGTGTGTGTGTGTTTGTCTGCATGTGTGAGGGTGTGTGTGAATGTCATGAATGTGGGGGGTGTTTGTGAGTGCGTGTCTGCGTGTGTGAGTGATTGTGGATGGGGTGAGGGTGAGTGATTGTGGATGGGCTGACGGGTGAGTGATTGTGGAGATGGAGGTGAGTGTTTGTTAATGGGGAGGGTGGTGAGTGAGTGTTTGTGGTTAGGGTGTGAGTACGTGTGTAGGGGTGTGAGCAATTGAGCACGTGAATACGACTGAGCAGATGGAAGAGTTGAGTGTGTGTATGTGTGTGCATGTGTATGTAAGTGGACGGGGATGGGTTTAGTGTTAGTGTGAGTAGACGGGGAGGGAGGGGTGTTTGGGTGACTGGATGGGGAGGCTGGTGCATGTTTGTGTAAGTGGGCGGGGAAAAGCGGGTGAGTGTGTGTATGCGGTGCAGGGAGAATGAATGTATGTATGCGCTGGGGAGCGAGGGTGAATGTATGTATGTGCTCGGGAGGGGGAGTGAATGCGTGCGTGAGTGTGGTGTTTGTGTATGTGAATGGGGGTGTACGACACGACTACCTGGGTGAGTGGGTGTGTGTTTGTGTGTGGGAGTATGTGAGTGCATGTGTGCAGGTATGTGGATGTGTGTGCAAGTGTATGTTTACTCCTGTCACCAGAGAGTAAATTGGTCCAACACTTGTGACACTGTACAAGTGATCAGGAAAAATGGGCTAATAGTGCAAGAGGGAAAATCTGCTGAATTGGACCTACCTGTTGTCCCATTCTGCGTGCTGTGATGAGTGTAAGCAAAATGTGAATGCTAGTTGATTTTACCAATGAGTAAATTAATTGATATAACCCAAAACCCAGAGCCCCTCAATGGGTGGTTGTATATATATATATAGCCACGGAGGCAGTTGCCCGGTCATCCGGGAATGGGGAGAATATGAGCCCTGAAGAATTCCGTTGGGATGAAACGCGTTGGCTATGGCTAGTTTGAGTAACATTTGAATTTATATCTGAACAATCACAGATGAATTAATAAAGACAAAAATTATTTTTAAGAAGGCCTGACTAATGGAATAATTTTGACGCATGGTACATCATGAGGATATGAGATAGACAAGGAAATTTCTTCTCTTGTCAGAAGTGGACACAAACATGTCTTTTAATTGTAGTACCAGGAGTCCTGGTGACTGAGGATTAAGGGGTTGGCCCTCAAGACTTGTGCACTATTAACATTCACTAACTATTGATGTAATTGAATGTAAAGGTGCGGCAACAATCGCCTCGGCCCCTCAGTTGTATCTATTGAATATATATATATATATATATATATATATAGATATATATATATAGATATATATATATATATAGAGAGAGAAAGAGAGAGATGTATACATATACATATAAATATATATATATAAATATATATATAAATATATATATATATATATATATATATATATATATATATATATATATATATATATATATATATATATATATATATTCATATACATATTCAGTAAACTGTGTATTTTGGCTATTGAAATTTTGCATACATTGACTGAGTTGCAAGTTGATTTTGTAACACATAAGGATCGATTATGAATTTGGAAATGCTGGGTATTGAAGTGGATAAAACATGTCCCAGTTCTTTCAAACTCAAGTCCACATTTTTACCACCTGTACAATGTGAGGCAATAGAAGTATTCAAACAAGATGTAACTAAACAATTTAAGAAAATCAGATATAGATCTAGTAATGTGAAGAGAAAGAATTTATCAGAACCACAATTGAAAGCTCTGTTTAGTTTGAAACAAGATAAGAGCATTGTTATTAGGCAATCTGATAAGGGGGGCAATATAGTTGTTCTTGATATTGATAAATACTTGGCAGAAGGAGCAAGGCAGCTGAATAATTTACACTGCTACCTTAAGTCTAGCAGAGAGGACATTAAGAGAATGAATCAGCAATACTTTGGGATGCTTATTGAGTGGAGAGGTTTCATAAAATGGGAGGAGTACTTATTTTTGAAGTGCGATCACCCGAAGATCCCCATACTTTATCTTCTACCTAAGGTACATAAGGATAAATTGAATCCACCGGGGAGACCAATTGTATCAACAATGGGCTCTCTCTTAGAGAATACCTCTAAGTATATTGATCATTATCTTCGTCTCTTTGTGGAAACAGTACCATCATATGTGAAAGAGACCAAACATTTTCTGAAGATCATTGAGGGCATACAATGGGAAGATGATTATTTGTTATTGACATTGGATGTTGCAAGTTTGTATACCAGCATAGATCATGAGCTGGGTTTACAAACAGTTAGACATTATATGCGAGTGAGATCTATTTCTTTGTGATTACACACTGAAATGCTTTGTGATAGGATTAGTTACTGTTTGAGGAATACTTTGTTTATCTTTGATAATCAAATATATAGGCAGCTACAAGGAACTGCAATTGGCCTTTGCTTTGCCCCCAGATATGCTAATTTTTGTATGGATTGGTGGGAGGAACAGTTGTCTATTACAATCAAAGAATTTGATGAGAGAGTGATTTTATGGTGTTGATTCATTGATGACATCTTTGTGATTTGGAGAGGTGATGACTCTACGGTTAAGAGATTTGTTTTGAATCTGAACCAAAATGAATTTAATTTAGAATTTGTTGAACAACACAGTACAGTGCATATTAAATTTCTGGATGTTGAGGTGGTGGTAAAAGACAATGCTCTTATCTCTAAGCTACACAGAAAACAGACAGCTGGAAATAGCTTACTATCTGCTCGCATTGCACATCCCCCTAGTTTGGTTCAAAATATCCCTTATGGGGAACTATTGAGAGCACGACAAATATGTAGTAATATGTATGATTATCAATATGAAAGTGAAATCATGTGCAAAAGACTCAAAGAAAGAGGATATGGTACGAAGGCTATTTCACAGGCAAAACAGAAGGTGGATAAAATGTGTAGAGAAAGCCTACTATATAAAGCATGTTCTGTAAAAGAAGAATCAGAAACAATCAGATTCATTACAACTTACAGTAATCATTCATATAATGTGAGGGGTATTCTAAATAAGAGTTGGCATATTTTGCTGACTGATCCGGTGCTCAATAAATACATACGGGAGACACCGCAAATCACATTTAGAAAAAGTAGGTCTTTGAAAGATGATTTATGTCACAATTTTGTGACACCTGAGAAGGAAAAAGCTATGAAGAACAGGGCGCCATCCGGATTTTACTATTGCATGCATTCTAAAGTGTTCAGAAACAGTGAGAACTGCAAAAAATTAAAGTAAAGATAATGTGAAGGAATATGTAATCAGGTGGCATTATAACTGCAATACTGCCTTCTGTATATACTGTCTGATATGTAGGGAGCACAATACATTGTGCTACAAAAGAGTGTTAGAACATAGAAGATCTATAAGACACCATGATAGAAATTATCCGGTAGCAAGACACTTTCATGATAAGCACTTTGGTAATGAAAGCTTACTTAGATTTGTAGTGATTGATCAGGTCAAAGTGAATAGTCGAGGAGGAAATAGAGAACAGGAACTAAGAATATTGGAATCCAAGTATATAATAAAATTTGACACTCTTGACCCTTTAAGGCTGAATTCCTCTGAGGAAATGTGTACACATTTGGGATAGAAAGAAACGGTTAAATACTGTGTGTATGAGGCTCATTAGGATGAATTTGATCTAATGATTTTATATTTATATGTTTTATGTGAGTGGATTTCTATTCACTTTGTTTGGTTTATATTACAGTATAGGTAGCATTAGAGGAAGATATTGACATCAAGTGAGAATACCCCTAACTCAAACATGGGGTATAGGGATAGATGGTGAAAAGTGATCTATTTAATAAAGAGTGTGATGTATTATAAATATGCAGCAGGCCCTGTAGTAAAAGATATATACTAACTTAAGCATATTCTGTTGGTGGTCTAGAATTGAACCAGTTGAATATTTTCTTAAATGCCCACTGCGGCGTACGTGGTTCTGTCTAAGTGTTAAAAATGCCACAAATTTTAAAATTGTTTAAAATGAAGGGGATCAATTGAAATTCTTTATGTTATAAGTTTATTAATATATTAGCCTTCTATGATATACATTAAAAATGCGTATAAGTTGATTACAGCATGGACTGGATGGGAGGAGAGAAATATATAGCTATTTGATGGATTACTTCAGTCTTGAGGATAGGATCACAGCACTTAAAGAGGGCCACCACTGGTAGTACATAATTGCTGGGATTTGTGTTAATGTCCGTCATTTGTGTCTTATGTTATATAGAGAAGCATTTTGTATACCCACTCTATCCGTGACCAAGGCTAAGGCCGAAACGTATTGGAGGGATGACTTATTTCTTCCAAATAAACCTCTTTTGTATTTATAACACCTTGGAGGTATATATATATATATATATATGTATATATATATATATATATATATATATATATAACTCCAAACGCTCGAGATGAACTCATGTGGCCCGAGAGGGGTGGTGCTAAACCGGTACGAGCAAGCCGGTAATTATAAATATGCCAAGAAAAAGATGAAATAGAAAAATAGCACGCTCAGGATTCAGGTAAAGTGAAAGCCATATTTAATCAAAGCACAACGCGTTTCGGCTGGCACTGCAGCCTTGGTCACGTCACCAATGCCAGCAGTGCCAGCCGAAACGCGTTGTGCTTTGATTAAATATGGCTTTCACTTTACCTGAATCCTGAGCGTGCTATTTTTCTATTTCATCTTTTTCTTGGCATATATATATATATATATATATATATATATATATATATATATATATATATATATGTCATCTTTTAACATATGAGATTGGAGAAACAGCAAAAGCTGTCCCTACAACAGACACAGACAAACAATAACTGTCCAACATGTAAAATTCCTGATATCAAAATGTTCCAAATAGAATAAAGTAGCTGTTATGGGTATTGACCTCTTGTGTGCCAGTCATGGAATAAATGATTGACGTTTGCGTTCAGAAGGCAGGTTGATTTATCTTGATGCTATGTCCATGCAGCATGTTGTTAGAGTATCTTTTTAAATTCAGTATTAGTCTCTATATTTTACCAACATTTATTTGTCAAATATTATTGATTTAGAAAACATACCACAGGCAAGGAGTGAACAAAATGGCTCATATTTAAATTAAAAGGTTACTGCATTTACTTATTTGTTTGCCAAAGTCAAAGCCACAGCCAAGAAATCCATCTTTTTTTTAAAGCTATGATATTTTTATGAAATCAAAGGTAGTTAAAACTGATTGCTAAAAGTTATAAACAAGTATTTTTAAAAAGCTGGAATTATTTGCTGAACGTGTGTGACAGTTATTTACAAATATTAACAAGTGAATGTACATTTTTAAGTTAGCTAAGATAGTGAGGGGTTTTAAAAATGTTTAGTTTGACCTTTATAGACAAGTTTTATTTTCGATTGACATACCCGTTTCTGAGATTTGCAATAAATGTGCAGATTAAAGGTGAAGTTCTCAGAAGGAAATCACGGTTTCAAAGCATACTAAGAGTGACATTGAGTTGGGCAATAGTTTCTGCGATATGAAGAGGTAATGAATTCTACAATTTCTTTATATGAATGATTTTTTTTTATCTTTACAGATTACTCTTCAGCAGGAGTATGGAAAAACAATTCTATTTTGCCTTCTCGTGATACACAAATGTCATGAAGGATTTAAGGGAGGTGGCTAAAGAAGTAATGTTGTACATTAATTACTATTGTTTGAAAAATATTTTCTTAAATATGGTTGTAAACATATTGTGATAAACAGAATAGCATGGAACATAATATCTCAGGTTTGAATAGCGTGTTATAATTGTGTTACTATCTAATTATGTAATGTCATCTTATTTAAAAATTGTTCTATAAATATTGTACTGATGATTTTTACATGTGGTCTTATCGTTTGAGTGTAATAAATTATTGCTATCCATTATTTATCAATTACATTTTTTGAATAGTTAACTTTTTTTGTTTGTTACCCTATTGAAAGAGTTACACTTTATTTAGTTGTTTTGGTGGTGGTTTGTTTGATTTGTAATGGAGTAGGGTTGTAAGTGTAATAACATATGTATGTCATAATATTTAATGAACTGTTGATTTTTAAAATTTAGCTTGGTTAATTAAACTTTTAATTATATAGATTATTTAATATAATTTGAATTTTATGTGTATTTGTTTTTATTGTATTTATCTTTATTTTTTATTAATGAGTATTTTTAGTGTATTTTTGTATGCTTCTAAAATGTACATTAGTATTTTATTTATTTTGTCAGGATGTTGAGTTGTTTTGTATATATTTATATTTTGTCCCTGAGAAATACACATGTTAAAGTGATTGCTATAGTTAGCTGTTAAAATATGGTAAAATTAAAAAAACCAAAACCTCTGAAATTCTTTGGTTCTAGATCACTGAGCTAACAATAACGTGCGCCCCTGCCATGTACTACTTACCACTGATGACATGTTAAATGAATTAATTGATGGCATCACTGATGAAATTTCAAATTACATCATTGATGATATCACTGATTACATCATACAATCATTGTGACACCATCCTATAGGTTTGTGGACTTGGAGAAATTCAAGACATTATTTTTTTCAATAATTTTCTGTTCACCTTAATTTTAAAGACTTCACATGACCCACAATTGTAAGTCCTAAGGTTGACAGATATAATTTTGCCACTGTAAAGACACCTTCTGTCATACCTCATGGACAAAGCTCCATAGTTTAGTAAATTTCTATACTATTCAATAATCAGCAATGCCTCATGATGCCACAAAGTTTTTAGTGAAGTACTGGAAATAAACATGCACAGTTTATAGCACTAGAGTTCAACAACTGAACATGGGCATGTGCCTAGATATCTCCTGGTGGATAACGTATTGTCAAAAGCTTAAGCCAACAATTTCTTTGAAACATATCTCTGTGACGGACATCAGGTGAGTGGTCAACCTTTACCTTGCTTAACACAGATTACACTCTAAACATTAGTAATATGTAAACGGTGTATCATATAACTTTTAAAACGCACATCGGCACTTGTCCTCAGGGGTTATGCTTTTCAATGCTATTGACCCACATGTGTACACTCACTAATTCTATGACATATATGACTATGGTTTTATCAGTGATGTCATCAATTATGTCATTTAACAAGTCATGGGTGATGTATTATATGAGGTCATAAGTAGGGCATAGCAGGAACATAAGTTATAGTTATCTCACTAAGTATAACTGATGAATTTCAGAGGTCTTTTGATATGTAAAGATTAGTTTTTACCATATCTCAACACCTAACTATAATATCACTTTAACCCTTGTTTTTGTCTGAGAATTTCTAGAATTTTTTTTAAGAAACCTAAGATCGTATTGGCATACTTAACTTAAATGCCATTTTAAACATTGTTTTTTTTTCAGTGAATACATATATCTAAATATACATACATATATATAGAGAGAGAGATATAAAGATATATATCTACGTCTTTCTCTCTCTCTCTATATATGTATATGTATAGATAGATATATAAGAACACTGAGTGCAGCGTGTCCAGTTTTCTCCAAATCGCCGGTGGCGCCAGTACCATAGGCGAGCCACTGTGTCCAAATGAACACTTTTCCTCCAATATCCAGAAAGGAATGCAGCACTCCACAGTAGCTGTAGAAAGATATTTATTGACTCGCTTAGGAACGCGTTTCGGTGTTATCCGTCTTTGTCAACCTCGCGGTCACCAGCTTGGACTCACATTTTATATCGTACACTCAAAAAATATCTCAGCATTGAATAATTTTTTTTTTTTTTTTGTTCAATTCGATAGCCACAATTAAATTGTTTTTGCATAGTGATTACGTAAAAATCATTCATTTTATCCCATTCAAAAATATATTCTTCGTGAAAACACCCTAAAATGTATACAACGATTCTACAATTGTCCTTCAAAATATCATGAAGTCTGATGATTTCTTACATCCTAACAAATATTTTGTTTTGTATTTGAATGGGATAAACTGAATGATTTTTACTTAATAACAATGCAAAAACAATTTAATTGTGGCTATCAAATTGAACAACAAAAAATTTAATTAATTTTATTCAATGCTGAGATATGTTTTAAGTGTATGATATAAACTGTGAAGCAGTTATGGTAAGGGACACTGGGCTGGTTACATGTCAACATGTGTGCACAACTGTGAGACTACTGTTTGGGTCAGTCTGGTAGCTACACAGAGGTTATCTGCCTGTGGCAGTATTAAAGTGTAAATTAGACTTGTCAAAATAACTCTTTTGATGGTTCTAAAGCTTCCTGAAATATTACTAAGTCACCCATATGTAGGCAGTTTAGCCATAACTGCAGGCTGCAGGTATTTAACCCCTTCTCTACCAGGTTTTTTCACCCTCAGGTGCCAGGCCTTTTTTGGCTGTTTGGGGCAGTTCTCGCTTAGGCCCTCATAACTTTTTGTCCACAAAAGCTACCCACGCCAAATTTGCATCCCTTTTTTCCAACTTCCTAGGGCTTTTAGAGGTAACCAGATTTTGTGGGTTACCCTGCAGGACACCAAGAATTAGCCAAAATACAGCAAATATATATATTTTTTTAAAAATTGGAAAAAGGGCTGCAGAAGAAGGCTTGTGGTTGTTTCCCTGAAAACGGCATTAACAAAGGGTTTGCTGTGCTAAAATCACCATCGTCCCAGCTTTTAGGAACAGGCAGACTTGAATCAGAAAACCACATTTTTCAACAGAATTCTGGCATTTTACTGGGACATACCCCATTTTTACTATTTTTTGTGCTTTTAGCCTCCTTCCAGTTAGTAACAGAAATGGGTATAACAGCAATGCTAGATCCCGGAGAGCTAAATATTTTGGAAAAGTAGACATAATTCTGAATTCAGTAAGGGGTCATTTGTGTAGATCCTACAAGATTTTCATACAGAAAATAACAGCTGAAATAAAAAAATATTGAAATTGAGGTTAAAAAACAGCAATTTTTCTCCATGTTTTACTCTGTAACCTTTTCCTGCAATGTCAGATTTTTCAAAGCAATATACTATTACATCTGCTGGACTCGTCTAGTTGTTGGGACATATAAGGCTTGTAGGTTCATTAAGAACCCTAGGTACCCAGAGGCAATAAATGTGCTGCACATTGCAATACGTTTTCAGGGTATAGAGCAATTCATTTGGTGAAATGTAAAGAGGAGTCATTGGTATCAAGAAAACCTTTGTATTTCCAAAATGGGCACAAGATAAGGTATTGATAAGGAGTGGTTATTTGCACATCTCTGAATTCTGGGGTCCCCATACTAGCATGTGAATTACAGGGGATTTCTGAAATAGATGTCCTTTTTACACTGTCTTTCATTTGGAAGGAAAAAATGTACAGAAAGACAAGGGGCAATAAACCTTGTTCTACTATTCTTTGTTCCCCCATGTCTCTAGATAAAAATGGTACCTCACTTACGCAGGTAGGCCTAATTCCCGCGAGAGGAAATGCAACATGGGCACATCACATTTTTACATTGAAAACTGATGTGTTTTTTGGAAAGTGCCTAGCTGTGGATTTTGATCTATAGCTCAGCTGGCACTTATGAAAACCTACCAAACCTGTGCATCTTTGAAAACTAGATACCTAGGGGAAGCCAAGATGGGGTGACTTGTGGGGATCTTACCAGGTTCTGTTACCCAGAATCCTTTGCAAACCTCAGAATTTGGTCAAAAAAACACTTTTTCCTTACATTTTGATGACAGAAAGTTCTGGAAACTGAGAGGTGCCACAAATTTCATTCCACCCACCGTTCTCCCAAGTCGCCTGTTAAAAATGGCACCTCACTTGTGTGGGTAGGCCTAGTGCCTGCGACAGGAAATGCCCCAAAATACAAAGTGGACATATCACATTTTCCCAAACAAAACAGAGCTGTTTTTTGGAAAGTGCCTAGCTGTAGATTTTGGCCTCTAGCTTAGCCAGAACCTCAGGAAACCTATCAAACCTGTGCATTTTTTAATACTAGACACCTAGGGGAATCCAACATGGGGTGACTTGTGGCGCTCTCAACAGGTTCTGTTACCCAGAATCCTTTGCAAACCTCAAAACTTGGTAAAAAAACACTTTCTCCTCACATTTCGGTGACAGAAAGATGTGGAATATGAGAGAAGCCACAAATTTCCTCCCACTCAGCGTTCCCCAAAATTTCCTTCCACCAAGCATTCCTCCAAGTCTCCCGATAAAAATGGGTCCTCTCTTGTGAGGGTAGGCCAAGCTCCCACAAAAGGAAATGCCCCAAAACACAGTGTGGACAGTTCCCAAAGAAAACAGAGCTGTTTTTTGCAAAGTGCCTAGCTGTGGATTTTGGCCTCCAGCTCAGCCGGCATCTAGGGAAACCTACCAAACCTGTGCATTTTTTTAAACTAGATACCTAGAGGAATCCAAGATGGGGTGACTTGTGGGGCTCTCACCAGGTTCTGTTACCCAGAATCCTTTGCAAACCTCAAGATTTGGCCAAAAAAAGCTTTCCCCCACATTTCGGTGATAGAAAGTTCTGGAATCTGAGAGAAGCCACAAATGTCCTTCCACCCAGCATTCCCCCAAGTCTCCTGATAAAAATGGTACCTTACTTGTGTGTGTAGGCCTAGTGCCCTCGGCAGGAAATGCCCCAAAACAAAACATGATCACATCACATTCTCCCAAAGAAAACTGAGGTATTTTTTGCAAAGTGCCTAGCTGTGGATTTTGGCCTCTAGCTCAGCTGGCACTTAGGGAAACTTAGAAAACCTATACATTTTTAAAAACTAGACACCTAGGGTAATTCGGAATAGGGTGACATGTAGGGCTCCCTCCAGGTGCTGTTGCCAAGAATCCTTTGTAAACATTAATATTTGGCAAAAAAAACACTTTTCCCTCACATTTTGATGATGGAAAGTTCTGGAATATCTGGGGATCCACAAACTTCCCTCTACCTTGCGTTCCTCCAGGTCTCCCGATAAAAATGATACCTCACTTTTGTGGGTGGCCCAGGTGCCTGCAACAGGAAAAGGCCAAAAACGTGCAGAGATGGCGGGGATAGCACAGTGAGTTGATAAGCACAATTTTTTTTATATACATTTTTAAACTTACTCTGCTTTAGGGACCCACACAAGTGAAATATCATTTTACTTGGGAGACAGAGGGGAATGCTGGGTGGTAGGAAATTTGTCCCGGCGCAGTGATCCTACAAAGAAAAGTGAGGAAAATATGCCTTGTTAAGCAAATTTTTAGGTTTGCAGAGGAGTGTGGGTAGGAAGATTTTGGGGGATCCACGCAAGCCATACCTCCCTGGACTCCGCTGGGTGTCTAGTTTTCAAAAATGTCTGGGTTTGGTAGGTTTCCCTAGATGACCGCCATAGCCGGGACCAAAAACACAGGTGATCCCCCTGAAAAACAGGTAGTGTTGCAATAGATCATTTATATGTGTCCACATCTTTCTGTGATGTTCCAAACACAAAACATTTGAAAAGAAACACACTTAGGTTATTTTAAGAAGACCCCTCACCCACCAACAGAGTTGGTGGCATGCCTCTTCATCAGGGTCCCACCCAAGACACCTAGCATGTCACGGGTATGCTCAAACGCCTGATTACAGCGGAGCAGGTTTTGACATTTTTACCACACATACTGGTGGATTTGGGACGAGTGTGAGTGATGGTTCAACAGATCAAATATTATTAACACGAGATTTCAGAAAAGTGAAATTCACTGTTAATAACTGAAAGGCCAAAAAACTGAACCAATGACTCACAGCTCGTCAGCTGTAAAGCAGTGTCAAGGCACCAACCGCTTTACAGTCCATTCACACACCTTTCATACATGACACGCACAAGACCATTCACGCCCCCAGCCGCAGGCCCAGCACATTAGAACACTCGCATCAGCAGACAGCACCATTCAAGGCTCCATCACTTTCATACACCCACATTCCTGATACAGCAATCACACCAGCTGATGGGAGTGTGTTTATTGGCATTTGTCTGGCAGTGTGTTGCAGTGGTCAACAGCAAGTCACTATCTACACAGCCAGCCAAGACCAACTCCACACACACCGCCATCACTTTTTTTAATAAACAAAAAAGAGACCACTAACTAATTACAAATAAGTACAAAACTACAAACTCAAAAGCTCTAGCTAAATGCATGACAGTAATGTCAACCGTGAAACTGAACAAAAAATATAAAACAATACAGAACAGGCAGTTTTCATTCATGATAGTTCCCAATAATTCTCCTGGGTGTGGTAACTTCTAAAACAGCGGGCCACACACAGCCCAGGCTTAGAAGGATAATCAGGGCAGTAGTTCTGAGTCTCCCTCCGTATACCTCTTTGGGCACAGACTCTACAATTTTTAGAGGGAAAGCCTTTCTTGGGAGTGAGAGGAATATGATCAGGAAAGTGGCAGTCTTTCAATGTAGCCACGTCCTTCACCATTGCTACTCTAGGAACTCTTGTCTGTTCCACCACAATAAGGCTCTCTATCCCCGACTCCTTGACTCAGGGAAACAATCCTTGAACACAATAAAAACATTAAAAGTTGTGAAATGAAACAAATGGATGGCCAACTTTTTATACCAAACGTAAGACTTATGTATAGCATTGTAAGGTTCCAGCCTCTGGTCTACTCTATCAACGCCACCCATGTGCTTATTGTAGTCTAAAATGCACACAGGTGTCTGCACTTCAGCAACTTGGTCCCAAACAGCCAATGGTGAAGTACTCTCATCATGTATGGTAGTTAATATGTAGACATCCTTTCTGTCTGCAAATTTAAGAGCTAGCATCTCATCATTCTGCAAGGCACTGCACTGTCCCCTCTCAAGTTTGTTACAGACAAGCTCCCCTGGATAGCCTTTCCGGTTAGAGCGGATTATGCCACATGCAACAATGTCCACTCTGAACAATTCCTTGAACAACTGCACTCCAGTGTAGAAGTTATGTACATACAAAGGGTGACCTTTGTTAAACAGTAGTCTACCAAGTTCCCACATAATTTTCTCACTAACTCCAAAAGTGGCCCGACAACCAGGGGGTCAATACTGGAATCCCTACCAGTGTAGACCTGGAAACTATACACATATCCTGTGGTACTTTCTGACAGAATATACAATTTAATTCCATACCCTGCCTACTTACTACGAATGTACTGCTTAAAAAAATAAACGCCCCCTGAACAGGACCAAAGGCTCTTTCCCTGAAACATAAACATCTGAAAACCAATCTACAAAATGATCAAGGACAGGCCTAATCTGAAAAAGACAGTCACAGTCAGGGTGATCTTGTGGCAAGGCTAAAGCATTTTCAACAAAATGCAGCATCCAAAGAAGAAGCAAATACCAATTACGAGTCATGGTTGCAGGAAATATAGCTGTTGCCATCAAGGGACCAGTAGACCAATAAGAAGCCAGTGATGGCTTCCTTATCAACCCCATCAAAAAAGTCAAACCTAGGAACGTTTTCAACTCTTCCAGATTTGTGGAAATCCACTGGATAACTCTAGACTGAGGCATAAGTCTGGCAGCGTTGTCCCCCAAATACTGCTCCGCATACAAATTAGTCTGCTCAACAGTCTCTTCAAAAATATACATCGTCCATAAACAACTGAAAGAAATTGACAGGCAGAAAGTTTCCCATATTGATTCTACACCCTGGGAGACCAGTAAATGATGGCAACTGTGGCTGCTCCATGTTTGGGGCAATCCAGGTGCCAGGTCTTTTAATGGGAAACCCTTCAGCCCAGGATGCTGCACTATTGGCACATCAATGTGCTCCTTTAAAACAGGCCCTTCATCTGCACATAGAGTGGCGTCCTCATCAGAAGATTCCTCTTAGACAGAAAACACACTGCCAGAATCTCTCACTTCCTCCTCTGCCTCAGATGCATAGTCAGTCTCATAATCATGGTCAGAAGACGACTCAAAAAGCATGCCATCAACCTGCTGAACAGTCACTCTGTGGCTAGCCATGATCCATTCTAAGAGGTGTAACTTGACAAAAGCGCCAACAACCACCAGCACTGTCTAAAATAAGTAATAAACAAAGTGTGGCTTTATCACAAGAATTATGTACTCAAAAACTATACCAGTCACTTGCCTGATAAAGCTACAGCAATCATCAATGATATCACACTAAAAAGAAAAACAAATTAGACATAAGACAACAGAAATATAATTGTGCACAAATCTAAGGACAATTTCACACTCACTCCTGCATTTAGTACACCACCTACAAACAGGTCATTCATGCATGTCAACAATACTCCTTTGGTGTAAATTGCTTTTACTTACCTAAAACATGCAACTATGCAAACCGTAGGTCAACTACTGCCAAAACCTCAAGGATCCACAGCAAAGGAAGCCAAAGCGTTGAACTAGAACAAAAAGGAGAAATAAACTGTTATAGTCACAAATACAAATATTTTGCCAGTTGACAAACACCCTGCCACAAAGCATTTTCTAATTTTCCCTGGTGCCTAAGTGGACTCTGCCCCCATTGTGGGCAGATTGGCCTACAAAAAATAGGCCAAATTGCCCCCAAGGGGGAGATAAATGACCATCAGTACTGTGCCCCCTTTAGGGGGGGACCCGAGCCGGACCCCACACAAAACACACACACACACACACAAGATCACTGGTGCCTAAGTGGATTCTGACCTTTTTGGGGGCAGATGGGCCTAAAAAAATAGGCCGATCTGCCCACAAAAAAACACATACACACTCACACAACACAATCCCTGGGGCCTAGTGGGTTTCGACCCTCCCCGGGGGAGAGATCAGCCAAAAACATATACAAAAAATATTGCCCCCAGGGCAGCGACCCTTGACTAAGGGGTCGCTGCCCTAAAACATAAGGTAAAAAAAGCCCCTGGTGTCTAGTGGGTTTTGACGCCCCCCCCCGGGGGCTAGATCAACTGATAAAATGGCAGATCTGCCCCCGGGGGGGCCAAAACACAAATATATTTATGCTCTCAGGGTAGCAACCCTTTCCCAGGGGGTCGCTCCCAAAAATAAACAAATGAAACATCCCTGGTGCTAGTGGGTGGATTCCTGCTTTACGATCGCGGGCCGCACCCATGATCGTGGAGCAGGAATCCACTCAAAACAGGCACAGGGGGAAAGAAAAAACTCTTTCCTTTCCCCCAGTGTCTCTTTTCCACCCCCAACCCGCCCCAAGGAGAAGGATTCACCTTCAGTGCATCCTCTCTCCAAACGTGCTGGAAGCAAAAGGCTTCTAGCGCATCCCCGGCAGCATTTGATGACGTCGGTCAGCAGATTGCCACGGGGGTCGGGGTGGAACGGGAAGCGATTCCCCTTCCATCCCCGATGGGGGAGTGTGTGCTGGGTGCAGCAGAAGCTGGGCTCGTCCTTGGCACACAGCAACCGTGGCCAAGCCCATCTCGTTGCAGGCACCTGAGGGGTTAAAGGAAGGACATGAAGGAATGAATGTTGAGCATATCCTTACAGTAAAATATCCCAAAAATTATTTTTGCTGTTGGAAGGCTGGCTACTGCCATATGGAATCACTGAGCTAAATTGTTCAATTGAGTCAATCCTACAGGTGGATTGGTAGCAGCTAGAAAAATACTTCTTAGACTCATTTTATTTTCTGGGAGTTCCAGCTGCCTGGTTTGGGGATGGCTCTACCACTGAGAAATGCGTATTGGTGCCAGACTTGCACTAAGGGGCCTGGGTGTAAAGGGAATGGGTTTTCTTGACTGAATGTAGTGGTGAGGGGGGAGTTGGACCCTGCCCTGATTACACTTCAAATGGTCGTTCCCCAGCACACACAAAGGGATCTGACACCAGCTTTTTGCATTACCAAGGAGACCTAGCCGAACCCAGGAAAGGAGGAAGGTTAGAAAGAGGGAAATCCCCCTCCCATGAGCTGAGCTGGCTATAAAAGTGGCACCTAAGTACATGAAGGATGACAATACTTTGGGTTAGGAATGCAACAGCAGCAACACCAATGACAGCTGGAAGAACAAGCCCCTCGATGCCCTCATGGACTGAGGACTCTATCTACGGCTCTCACTAGGACTTGTGGGTCTCTCCAAGGGACAGTGTTGTTTGCCCCCTTAAAATGTAAGGACAACTTGGAGGAAGACTTGGGCTCCACTGCCCCCCCCCAGATGCACTGTACGACTGCCAGGAGGTCAAGTAGTCTGTGGAGGGCCCAGCAGAGGAGAAGGCTGGTGCAGGAAGCCAATGAAACAAGCTCACCACAGAGTGCAACCCTTTTGAGGCCAAGAGGCTTGCTGAGACTGCTCATGGTGGCTGGAGATTCTCACCATGAGCAAAAAGAGCCCAATTTTTTTTTAATCTGCCCACCGTGGTCTGACTTACACATATTTAAAGATTTGACCTTTGACCCCCTCTAAAGAAAATTGGGCATGTGGCTCTTCACCATATTTCCTTAAAATACCCTTGGGGTGAACCAGAGTCTGGGAGTTGTTTCATGATTAATTTATTTTTTTTGCCTGGGAGGTGGCACATGGGGCTATCTCCCCAGACTTCCTTTGGGCCCAGGACCTCTTCAACAGGGCAGGCACATCTTCCATGGGAGGGCAGATGCACCAACAACTTGAACTTTAAGTACTGTGCGGGCAGCAAGGAGTGAAGAAGCTCCACCCATAGTGAAATTTAAAACTGACGCTAAGCTTCTGGGGTCATGAAATCTATGACCCTCTGGCTATTTCTAGGTTAAGCATTTCTAAGACTGAAGCTTCTGTATTGCAGCCTGGGAGTGCAGGGATCTGTAATGTTTGGTTTTATAACAGCATTTTATGTGGTGTAAGAATGTTAAAGGAGAAATCAGAAACAGTTATATTGATTGCAAATGCTTCATTAACAATATATCATTGGCTGTGTTTCTTTTATAAACATTACAATATGTTGATGACAATAATATTTTCATCTGATCTGTGTTACTGAGTTTAGCAATACAATGAAGATTGTTAACATGTTACTGAGTTTAGTGACATAATGGTGATCATTAACACGTTGTTATTGGTCTCTGAATGTGGTGACCTTTGACAAGGACAATAGGCTTCCCTTATCCATTGATGTGAAGTGCATAGGCCTAATTTATTTAAAGTGACACTCCCTTATATTGTGATATTCTATATCGAATTGGCATCACATGTGATTTTAGAATGCCACCAAAGGTATTTCTAGCAGTGAAGTGTATATATTGGCAAATTATTGCATAGGGTTTAGTAGTGTGCCTGTGTAATACATGTTCTTTTCCTTTTTCAACGAAAAAGCACAGATTTGACAGTCATTTATTGAGTGTTACTATTGTGTGCCAGCGAATCGTGATCCACCTCTCCCAAATGGGCCTTGCACTGCTCTGCTACCCTGAGAGGGTTCAGTGCTACAATGGATGCTTTGTTCTTAGTTAGGAGAAATCATGGACCTATTACTTGTTCAGGCCTCAAATCCTGTACAGCTGATTATCCCATTTCTTACTGTGTGTGTGGGCATGTATAGCCCATGCTGTGAGGACCAGAACGGTCCGCGTAGTGTGTTTAGGTAGTTTTGAGTAAGTGCATCAAAAAAGTAAAAGTGCATTTATATTTGCCTCGGCCCACTTTATAACCTTCCCTACTATCAAAGCGTGCGTGGAGTTAGAATTGTAAATACACACTTCATTACTATCAATGGCCTTTCCTCATATCTATAGGTATGTCATGTTGTTTGTGTCTGTGTGTGTGTGCATGTGTGCAAGAGAGAGAGGAAGAGAGACAGAGTGTTTGTGTGTGTATGAAAGCTTTCATTAAAAATATTAACCTGAATGAGTTAAACAAGACCTTCCAAAAGCTGCCTCTTGGAAAAGTGCATTCATTTGAAACTTTACATGACCTATGTTGCTTGACTTGCTCAACTGCTAAAGCTACCACATTCTTCAAAATTTAACTTGACATAAATATTTCTGTCCTGAGCTGTGCATGGCCTATGCATGATACAACTTCTTCCGGCTTCAACAAAGATGACAGTATTACTGTATTAATGTATTCTTTTCTGACTTACTGACTTACTGGAATGCACAAATTAGTTAACTTAGGGACACTTTTGGGATGTACAAATCCTATTTTGCTCTTCGGTAACCCACTACTGAATCACAAAATAGGTTTGCGATGAAGTATTAGAAAGGGGCACATTAACGGCATCCCTTTCTAATAGCAACTTTCAGTGGGATGGATGAATGCAAATGAAATGTGGTTGAAAACATTCACAGTTTACCCCAAATTCACGTTGGTGAGAAGCCATACACAATAAGGATTATTTAGGAGCAGGCAGTGGTCCCATAGGCCACTGCCTACTCTTAAAAATAGAAAACAAATCTTTTCAGTTTTCTTTTTGAAAATGCATCCCATTTTCCTTTAAGGAAAACAGGCTGCATTAAAAAACAATTGCCTTATTGAAAAAACAATCACATACATAGTGGACTGCTGACCCCAGCAGGCCACCATCCTTGTGATTTTTGGCCATTCCCAATGGGTCGCAAATGTGACCTACCCCATGAATATTGAAGAGGTTCACAATTAAGAAATCACAAACACATTTATTTGTACATCTGGCCCATAATCTATACAATTGTATCTTTTGTGAACAATCTTATAGTTTGGGAATGTGTGTGAAAATGCATGCATGTTGCAAATCCATTGTCAGAACAGAACTGTTCCTTGTTTGTGAAAAGCTACCCCCACTGAGACTCCACCGTTCTGAAGAAAATACAGAATATGGAAATTGTACAGTGTATTTAAAATGCTTACTTTTTGAATTATGTTATAAAAGTATCTTACGGAAAGAGCAGACGAGGACATTAAATGCAGGGCAGGGCCGCACTGGTGCATGCTGCATTTTAGTGAATTTCAAAAGAGACGGCAGCTGATCTTCTGACTTCTAGGGAGGGTTCCTAGATAGAAAGCAGCAAAGGCTATTGAGTTGATAGATTGTATGGCTGAGTGACTAAAAGATAGCGTAGAGAATAACCAATTTGATTTCTTTCAAGAAGTATCATTTTTCAGTCTTTCTTTTCAGCTGGCTAGATTGTTTCTATCAAAGCTTGTTACTGTATCATTTATGAGTACTGATATATTTTACTGACTGGACTAAAGTATTAGAATATTAGAAAAGGGATAGATTTCAGAGCACGCTTTATGCAATGTTCTTTAATGATTAATTGACCAATGAAACAAGTTTAAAATTATTATAAATAAAACTTTAAAGCTACAACTCAACATCTCATCATTGACTCCTACAGATGTAAAATATATGCATAATAAGAGCTTGTAAAGCAGCCATTATCTCTATTTTCCATTTCCAAGGTCTATTCCTTGAAGGACTTTGTAGCAGGGTCAGAGCTACCCTGCTTCAATACGATACCACTGGACATGTAGAACAGTGTCCCGGGGGCGCATCCCAACAGCAGGAAGTAGCATCATCAGACATCAACCCGGACATCTGATTAAAGAACCCGGCATGCATAGAGGAGGGCGCGTCGTCTGGAGGAGCGGGAGAGGAGAAAGCGACCGTCAGGAAGGAGCGCGAGTGTGGGACATTGGAAGAAAGCACAATGGAGATATTGTCGTCTATGACGACTCCTGAAGAAAAACCGTTGTGGAGAGACCCGACGAGCACCAGAGCCAGCCACTTCCCTGGAGGGTCGTGGCTCACGCAGTTAAGTGCCTGCTTGCTAAACCCCTCGGGGTGTTATTGGTAGAGGGATTATTAAGTTTTTGTTTTTGTTGGTTTTCTTCTTTCCTTGTGATTCTTTCACGGATACTGGGCTGCACAGAAACACAGTTAAACGTCCGGGGTGAACGCGGTCACCTACCTGCATCGTATTTAGTGACTGTGCTGAAGTCAGCAGACCTCCATGTCTGTGACTGCTTTTTAAATAAAGCAGTTTTTTATTTGATTTTGCAGCCCGTTTTCCTTAAAGGAAAATGAGTTGCAAAATAAAAAAAGTAACGAAACCATTTGGTTTCGGTTTTTCAGAGTAGGCAGTGGTCCATTGGACCACTGCCTGCTCTGCAAAACCCTTTTTGGCAACATTCACAAAAGGGAAGGGGCCCCCTGGGGACCCCTTTCCTTTTGTGAATGGGTTACCACCAGTGTGTGACACTGGTGGTAACTGCGAATTGCTTTGCGTCCACATTTACGGTCACAAAGCAATTTAGCATAGCGATGCGAGTCGCAAATAGGAAGGGGATTCCTATTTGCGAGTCGCATTCACAATTTGCGAGTCGGTACCGACTCGCAAATTGTGAATGAGCATCGCAATCGGCATTATGCATAGCGCAAACTGCGATTTTCGCAGTTTGCACCATGCAAAAAGCATGCTACACCTGGCCCTATATCACTAGTGTATATTAAATAAAATTATCACACAGCCCATCTAGTGCGATTGTCTTCCATTACCTGGAAGAAAGAACCCTGACAGACTCCAAGTGGCATTATGTATTTAATGAATTTAGCTCTGTCAAGACTGATGAGGTGCAGTTTCCAAAGTGGTTGAAGATTGCGGTTGCAGAGTTGGTGAAAATTTGACTGGTGTTAGTATCAATAGGGTTGATGTGCCAAAAATATATATGGGATTTGTGATGGTTTTATGTTGAATCAGATGGAAATTGCTATGTTTATGTTATATGTGCTTTGTTGAAGAAATAATGAGGTTATCAGACTAAGAAATATTCTAAGATACAAGGATATAGGAATATATATAGAAATGAACAGATACAGAGAAAAATAAGGTATTTGTTTCTGCGAGGAGAAGTGTAAGTCATGAGACTTTGTCAACTTTGCACAAAGGACAGGAAAATAACAATACTTTGTAGTGATTGTACTAATATCAGTTGGTGTTGGAAACCTCTTGCACAAAGGTGACACAACACTGATTAGGTGCTTTCCCACAGGTCAAGAAATCATCATTGTGAAAGGTGATCTCTTTGTAGTTGTGAAGTGGAAAGGATAAAGATTTGTGTTCTTATTCTGGTGGTTGAATTGCACCTTTGATTTTTTTTAGAAGAAGCAGACAAGAATTCATGTCTTTTGTGTTGTTTAGTTAGTAGATTTGTTTCATTTGTTGGAAAGTAAAATTGTAAAGGAAGGTGAACTGCTGCAAGATGTGGATTGTAATGTCATAGAGTGTCATGCTGATATTGGTTGGTTTGTGTGAAGTCATGCTGTGATTAGTTGAATTTTAGCAATAGACTCAAATGTATTGGTTGATTATGTTTCTAAACTATATTGTGATTTGACAAAAGGGGTTTTGAGTCCTGGTGTATACGGTACAGAATCAAAACACATAGTACACTGGGATTTTGACATTCAATTTGGTCAATTAAATTTGAAATCATGACGTTTCTAAAAGCTATGAGTAGTCTACTAAGAGGTGATGTGGTGATTCTAATCAGAGAGGATTAAGAGGCACTTCACAAGTATACTCCAGCATTTCACATGATGGTTGAAATAGGGTTACATATATGTCTTTAGCGTCATCACTGGTATAAGATCACTGAAAAAGAAGAGCAAATTAGTTTTCCTATATGGGGAACATTTAATTTGGGAATCATTGGGGAATTGAGAGACACGTTACATGAAGTGAAGTCACCCACTGGACCTACAAACTTCAAGGCACTGAGTGAATGGAGATAATGGCACCAAAACAAGATAAAGATTCAAAAGACGAACTAAGAGAGCAGTGAGGAACTGTGCAAATCCAATTTGGTATAGTAGGGCATAATTGTGGAGGAAAAGTATAGAGGAAGGAACTTGATGATATCCCTTACATGTGTCAGGATACTTCAATTTGATTTCCTCAGAAGCAGAAGATAACTCCTCAGTCCCGACCCGAGCTACTCACAACGAATATTAATCCTTTGTGCTCAGTACCCCGGAGGGGGAAAGGGGAATGGGATGGTAGAGAGACTGCCACAGAGATGATGAACGCCAGTACTCAGTCTGCCTCTTCACATCTAAAATTGGATACAGCACCTGCAAGAGTCACAGTCGCAATTACTAGGGACATACAACATCAGTTTTTCACTTTCTACTCTCAACACTTACTTCTCTTTAATTCTATTATTTCTTCACTCACCCTGAGTTCTCTGTAGCCTTGCTTCTCTCTATAAATGATAGCTCTTCTTAAAAAAAGGCTTATTACTGATTCTGGAAGAACTTCTCAACCTTTGTTAGAGATTGGTTTTATGTTGCTATATATATATATATATAGTTGGTGATAATGCGTTCTTCAAATCAGCTGATGTTATTTAATTTCTCCTGTCTTATTGTGACTTCTGGCAATACTTGTATTTGTAAATGCTTGTTTATTAAAGTTAGTTTCTCCTTCCTTACTTCGACATCTGTCGATAACTTGTAGTTGTAAATGCTTGTTTATTTAAGTTTGTTTCTCTTTTAAACTCTATTTTGGTTTATTACCATTGAATTTGTAAATGCTTATTTGTTAACAGTTTGTTTCTCCTTTAAACTTGGCCTTTGTTTATAACCTTGACATTTGTAGATACTTGCTCTTTTAAAGTTCATTTTTTCTTTGACTTTAATATCTTAAACAAGAACCTTGTAAACATAAGGTTAATTCATACATTAACTCTGTAGCCTTGCCGACTTCCACGGGAATGGTCTACTATCAAACTCTTCAAATAAACCTTGACAATATTTATCAGTTTTCTGTAATATAATCTTCAAATGTAATTTTACCTCACAGGAGTTTCTGTTCTGAAGCGCGCTCTCTCTCCACACAGCTGATTCCTGTCAGACCTCAGTTGAAGTGCAAGGCTTCCAGCTGGAGAGCTCGTAACCTAGCAACCAACCGATTGCAAGACTAGAACTGTAACTAACCTTCAGGACTCACAGCGGCCATCTTGGATCTTCTCTTCTTGATTCTTCCTTTGAAATAAGCACAAGATTACTCTGCAAACCTTCTTCCTGTTTGGGCTTTGCTGTCTCCACTGAGGGTATCTCTTTGCTTTTCTCATGCACTTCTTTGATTTGACTTGGCAAGTTTGTGTGGTCATGACAGTACTCCCCCTCAAGGAACAGTTCTCCAATTTAGGTTTGCTTGGGTAGGTTCTATGAAAGTTTCTCACTAATCTTGAAGCATGTACATACTCGTGCAGCTCCCAGGTTCGTTCCTCTGGACCATAACCTTTCCAATCAATTAGATAATAAAGCTGGCCATTACAGATTTTGGAATCTAAGATTTGATTGACCTCATACTCTTCTGCAGAGCTAATCTGGATAGGAATTGGAGGGGAGTTTTGACGTAAATTTGGAGGACTGTTCTTTAACAAGGAGACATGGAAAACAGGATGTATCTTTAGATGAGCTGGCAACTGCAATTTAACTGCCACTGGATTGATCATCTTGTCAACTTTGAATGGGCCTATAAATCGTGGCTGAAATTTGCGATTTCCTTTGAGACGTAAATGACGAGTGGATAACCAAACTTTGTCTCCTTTCGAATAAATGGGGCTCTCTCTTCTTTTTCTATCAGCCTGAGTCTTATATGAGTCTTTTGCTTGAATGATGTTTTTTCTAGCCCTAACTAAGGTGGTCTGCAAATCCCTCACCATCTCTTCTACTGCAGGCACTGAATCATCTTCTTTACCCAACATTACATTAGGATGTCTACCATGGTTCAGATAGAAGGGGGTGAACCCAGTGGTGGAATGAACAGCATTATTGTAAGCAAATTCAGCTGCCCACATCAACTCGGGCCATTGCTTCTCTTTATCGAATAAATTGAGTCTTAAATACTGTTCTAACTCTTGATTCACTCTCTCTGTTTGCCCATCGGTTTCAGGATGGTAACTGGTAGAGTAACGAGAATCAATTCCTAATCTTTTACTAAAGGCCTTCCAAAAGCGAGAAACAAATTGGGACCCCCTGTCTGAAACTAGAATTTTTGGGATACCATGGGCGTGTACTATGTGTTGTGTAAACAACTGTGCAACCTGTGGGGCTCGAGGGATTTCTTTCAAAGGAATGAAATGCGCCATTTTAGTGAAAGTGTCTACAAAAACTAGGATAGTGTTAAAACCTTGGCTACTAGGGAGGTCCACTATAAGATCCATAGTAACAGTATGCCAGGCATGAGGTGCAGTGGGCAAAGGTCTTAACAGACCTTGTGAAGCTGTTCTATTTGATTTCCCTCTTTGACATTTGTCACAAGTTGACACATATTGTCTTATCTGAGTTTTCATTTTTGGCCACCAAAATTCTCGTTGTATTAGATTTTGAGTCTTTTGAATTCCTTTGTGTCCAGCCAATTGATCGTCATGATAAGCCTGAATAATTTTTTCTTGCAGCTCCACAGTCGGAACATACAGTGCACCTTTAAAGTATGGCAAACCTTTTTTGATTTCTCTTCCTTGGCCTTCTTTGGACCACTTCAGCATTCCTTCGAATGTTAAGTTTTCTTGAATTTCTTTGGTTAAATTTTCATACAATATTGCAGATGTGAACTTCTCTTGTGGAAAAATCAATTATTTTTCTGGAGGCTCTTTAACTGCACCGGTATCAATTTGAGATAGAGCATCTGCCTTCCCATTTACTTTTCCTGGTCTGAAAGTGATTACAAAATCAAAGTCTGCAAAATATAGGGACCAACGCAGTTGTCTAGCTGTTAGAGTTCGAGCTGATTTTAAAAACTGTAAATTTCGGTGGTCCGTGTAAACGGTCACTTTATGCTTAGCTCCCAAAATGTAATGCCTCCACTCACGAAAAGTTTCTTTGACTGCCAATAGCTCCTTATCCGCAATTGAATAATTTATCTCTGGTGGTGTTAATTTTCGAGAGAAATAGGCCACTGGATGTAATTGACCTGTATCTTTATGACGCTGGGAAAGGATACCTCCTATGGCAACATCTGAAGCATCTGCCTCCACATAATATGGCTCATCTGGATTGGGGTGGAGCAAGATTGGAGCTGAGACGAAGGAATTCTTCAAAAAATTAAAAGTATTTTCAGCTTCTTTTGTCCACTCAAACTTCACTCCTTTCTTCAACAATCGAGTAATGGGTGTAACTGTTTGAGAAAAATTGGATATGAATCTTCGATAAAAATTAGCGAACCCCATGAAACTCTGGATCTCTTTGACATTGCAAGGAGAAGGCCAATGTTGCACTGTCTTTATCTTGGCAGGATCCATACTAACTCCTTCTGGTGACAAAATGAATCCTAAGAACTCAACTCGTTCCACATGAAATGCACACTTCTCCAAATTTACATAGAGATGGTTTTCTTGCAACCTTGTGAGGATGGATCGAACATGGGAAATGTGCTCCTGTAGATTGTCGAAATAGATTAAAATGTCATCTATATAAACCACGGCAATCCGGGCGAGGAATTCTCGTAATATATCATTAACGAAATGCTGGAAGGCAGCGGGAGCATTGCATAACCCATAAGGCATCCCTTGATATTCAAATAATCCGTATCGAGTCCGAAAAGCGGTTTTCCATTCATCCCCTGAAGCCACTCAAATCAAATGATATGTTCCTCGCAGGTCCAATTTGGTGTAGATTCTAGCATTCTTTACTTGATCTAATAAAACTGACACTAAAGGCAGTGGGTATCGATTCTTGATGGTAACCTGATTGAGGGCTCGATAATCAATGCAAGTTCGAAGACTCCCATCCTTCTTTGGTATGAAAAATAGTGGGGATGACACTGGAGATTCAGAAGGACGAATAAAACCATTAGCAAGATATTGATCCAAATACTCCTTTAAATGTTGATTCTCTGCTTCGGTCAATGCGTATATTCTGCTACATGGCAATATCGCACCTGGCTCCAGTTCAATTTTGCAGTCGTAGGGTCGATGTGGTGGCAATTTCTCAGCCTCCTTTTCATCAAAAACGGCGACTAAATCCTCATATTCTTTTGGGATTTCTGCTGTCTTTAGTGCACAGATCATTTGAAGAGTGTGATGATAAACAGGCCGCTTGGGACTTGGTGGACACTTCCACTCCATCATGAAAGCAATTCTCTTTGCAGTAAGAGGAATTCATCTTGATCGTTCTTTTGCTCCAATCAATTTGTGGATTATGTTCTGTAAGCCAGGGCAGACCCAAAATGAGTTGAAATTGTGGAGCATCTATCAAATTAAAGATTATCTGCTCCTGATGTCCACCAAAACCTTGCATCTGAATTGGTTCGGTCTCATGGGAAATGGGTCCTGAAGAAAGATTGGTTCCATCCACAGCTCTTACTACTTCCAAAGTAGATTTCTTGGTAAATCGAATACCCATTTTACGAGTGTATTTGATATCACAGAAGTTGCCCGTAGCTCCAGAGTCTATCATAACTGAGATCCCTTGAATTTCCTTCTCAAGGGTCTTAACTGATACTGTTTGTACCAAATGTGGCGCTGCGGTTTGTAAGGTATTCGCCACTCGTTGATCTAAAGGAGTTGTCTTGGGTTCTGCTTTCATCAGGGCAACTCCCTCTACTGATGAAGCTGGCCTTTTCCCGACTGAAGAGCTTTGGGTTTCTTGGGACAGTTTTTAACAAAATGCCCAGATGCACCGCAATATAAACTACTATCAAACTACTATCAAACTCTTCGAATAAACCTTGACAATATTTATCAGTTTTCTGTAATATAATCTTCAAATGTAATTTTACCTCACAGGAGTTTCTGTTCTGAAGCGCGCTCTCTCTCCACACAGCTGATTCCTGTCAGATCTCAGTTGAAGTGCAAGGCTTCCAGATGGAGAGCTAGTAACCTAGCAACCAACAGATTGTAAGACTAGAACTGTAACTAACCTTCAGGACTCACAGCGGCCATCTTGGATCTTCTCTTCTTGATTCTTCCTTTGAAATAAGCGCAAGATTACTCTGCAAACCTTCTTCCAGTTTGGGCTTTGCTGTCTCCACTGAGGATATCTCTTTGCTTTTCTCATGCACTTCTTTGATTTGACTTGGCAAGTTTGTGTGGTCATGACAACATGCAAGAAACAAAACAAATAAATCAAAAGATTCCGAAAAACCAGTAAGGGAAATATTTAAAGGAGAAAAAGAATCAAAGATTGAATTTTAAAAATTTATTCAGAGTCAGATTCTGGAAATTATATATTAGAAGAATTGTCATCTACACCCCCCACTGTACATGGGACCTCCATAAACTGATGGAACTCAGCTGATAAATAAGGCAATCACAGCTACAGCTCCTCCAGATCACAATATCTTTCAAATTACTAGCCTGATGAGAGCAGTGTTACCTGTAAATGTACAACATGTATTGACTCAGCTGTACAACCAGTGATAACTCAACTGACTGGTGCACAGCCTCTTATTACACAGCCTATATCACAGCGAGCAATTGACACTGTTTCAGCACAAGCGCATATAGCCCAAACACTATCAGCAGCAAATGCTTTAGTTAATATGGTCACAACTGCACAGATTACTGGGTCAGATACTCAGCAATCAGAACCCTCACAGATTACCCCAACTACAAAGCTTCAGTAACCTACTGGGGGTACTCTAGTAAATGGATTTATTCAGACTTTACAGAATTCACAGAGTATAGAGTGGACTCCACCACAAACTATTCAGGCATTAGGGAAAGGAAGGTGATGTGTCTGTACAAAACAAACAATACCAAGGGAAGGTGATTTAGAAGGTAGTTTATTTCCTTCTTGGTTTGACAAAACTGCCCCAAAACGTGCAAAGGTTGAAGATGCAGAAATACCAAGCACCAATACAAGTACAGAAACTAGTCCAGTTTCTGAAAGTGAGAGACCTTTAAATGTGCCCAAGTTGAAGGTTGAATTGGAAGACATTCTGAGGGGATGTATAAATCTGGATCACATAGATCAAAATGAAGAAAAATAATTAGTTTATTTACATAGAGATTACATGAAAAACTGCAACCACATCGCCAATTAATTGAACTGGAAAATAAATATGATGTGGATATTTCTAAAAGTGTACCATTGCAGAGAGGTTTCAGGGTGCAGGCAGATGACAAATCTATTGAGGACATGTGTTCTTCATGATTAAGAACACATCTCACAGAATTAATATATTGTGTACATAAATGGAGTGAGATGGATAAATATAGAAATAAACGGACACAAAAACAAGACAAGAAAAAAAAACAAGTTAAAGAAGTTGAGGAGAAAGGAAAGCAGAAAGACTGATCAGAAAAGAAATAGACAGTTTCAGCATATCCTTTAAGAGAAACACCAGGTGGAGGGCATGTACAGGTCCCTTGGAATGGGGGAGATCTTTCAGCATTTATGAACAATGTTCCAAAATTTAAAGAAAGCCCAATGCTGTGGTATACATAAGTCATGAGATTTGTCAAATTGTCAAAGCTGTTGGGATTGATTGGGACACATTTTCTAGAATTGTGGTACCGAGTGATTTATGGGCAGAATGTAAGATTGCTGTTCAATGGACAGATACAAACTGACAAGAGATCCTGTTTCAAATGCACCTTCACCTGTGGCAATGACTAAATATAATGAGGCAATAACCTTTTTGAAAGGCAGAGTTCCATCTAAACATTTTGATTATTTGAGGCTGAATCGAATGCAGCAGGAAGTCAAGTAAACTTTACTGGAAGCTTTTTGATGGCATACAGGAGAGGTGCATCTTGACCGGAGTGATATGGGATTTTTCATTACATAGTATGTTCATGGCTTGAGGCCTTAGATTTATCAAAACTACCCATGCAAAATCAAAATCAAATGTTGCCCTTGCCGCAAGCATTGTCCTCCTTCTCATTGCGCTGCACAGCCCCTTCTTGTCAGGTGTTCTGTTATATGCTAGCCGATTTCTTCAAAAATAAAGTAGAAGTCATATTTGTTCAACTAAATTGTAGTGTCAGGAGCTGCTTCCCATGCTCAGACATTGCCACAGTCCAGGGGGACTATTTCTTTGGCAAATTTCCTCTGATTACAAAAGCTAATGTTATGGAGCTTGTAGCCCAAACAAAGTCAGGAGCACCATCAGACCCCTTTCCTTCAAATATTGTTCAGGAAATGGCAGAAAAATTGTTCCTCCCTTAAACATGCTACTGAGTTCAATCATTGAATCTGGTAAGTTCCCTTTGGATTGGAAGAAAACATAAATTCTACCATCACTTAAAAAACGTACACTAGACCCTAAGGAGGTAAGGAACTATCTGCCTATATCATGTTTACCTTTCCCTGCGAAGATTTAGGAGAAACATATGAACAGGTCTCTTTCCAAATATCTATAAGAAACTGACATCTTGGATTTAGCACAATTTGGGTTTAGACCAAATCACAGTACTGAGTCAGTGATTGTAGTAGCAACTGATGAGTTGAGAAACACCCTTGATAAAGGCTGGAAGGCAGGGATGATCCTGCTGGATCAATCAGCAGCTTTCAATACCATGAACCCTGCAATTTTGCTGGGCCGCTTGACGGAATTGGAATTGGGGGCTTGGCCTCAAACTATTTCGCTCTTTTCTCCTTGATAGATAGCAATCAGCCACCCTGGAAGATTTTACATCTAAGCCCTTCTTGTTACCGTGTTGTGTTCCCCAAGGCTCTCCACTGAGTCCTGAACTCTTTAATATTTATGTGGCTCCTTTAATCAGATTGATTCGCTCCTTTGACTTTGCACCAGTGGCCTATACTGATGACACACAAATTATCTGTCAATTTCTAATGGTGATGATGAAATTGCATACCGTTTAACAACATTTTAGCAACTTATAGGTGCTATCATAGGTTGAATGAACAACAGCAGTCTCATGTTGAACTCTGATAAAACTGAAGTTTTGCTTTTTCGTAAAGACACAAAATTCTGGAATCAATCTTAGTGGCCTCAGTTGTTCGGCCCTTGTGCCATACCGATACCTTTGCTCAGAAATGTTGGCATAACTTTTGACTCTAGCCTTTCATTTAATGCATTGGTCAATAAACTCTCTTTTTCCTGCTACTTTTTGCTCAGCATTCTCAAAAACGTTCTTCCTTTCATTCCATACAATCTGCAGAAATTAGTTGTTACTGCCTTCATTTTATCAAGGCTAGACTACTCTAACGCCCTATAATTAGGCTTTCAGCAAAGCTCCCTAGCAAAACATCAGAGAATGCAAAACATGGTGACTCGACTTCTAAAGAAAATCCCTACATTTGAGTCAGTGGCTGAGGCATTGCATGGGCTTCATTGGCTGCACAAAACTTTACAAGGCAAAGGTCCAGTATAATTTCAAGACATCTTTCCTGGTATATTTCCAGGAGAACCTTGCGCTCAGCACATCCTAGGACAGTTAACGTCTCCAAGTACAGAAGAAGGTGCTGGAATGGCAGGAGATTTACTCATGTCTCAACTGTAAAATAAATTATCCTTCCAACTTAAATGTCTGCCCATTCATCTCAGGTTTTGGAAGCTTCTTAAAACATGTGTGTTCTCCCATGCAATGTAAACGAATATAGGTTTAGCCATCTCTAACAATGTGCTTTCATTATACTAGTCCCTCTATACCTGTTGACTTAGCACCAAGATGCCTTTTGGCATTTATGCACCCTATTATTAATATCAATATAAATAGTTCAGCTTACTATGAATGGTGTAAAGTTTAATCAAAATCAGTTACCTAAAATGAATTGAAATGTGATTTGCATTCAAAATCAAAATGCAGTTCAGCAGTTTCCAAAGTTTGACAACAGTGAGATACAAAATTGTTGCATGTCACAATGACGGTGCCAGAGAGGGGAGGCTGATTGCATGCTTGGTGCAGTATTAGAGGTAGGCCAGAGTGGACCATATCTGGATGGTGAATGAAATGGCACTAAATGTAATTCCTTATTGACATAGGCACTACCCGTTCCACTGTGTGAACAGCAGAATTACCGGACCTACCCCTCTCGGGAAGAGGAATACAAGTTTTGGAAGTTACATATAAACAAGTTACCAACCCCCAAAAAATGTACCTGTAAAACAGGTGAAATTTGTGGAAAATCATCAGTTTGTGGTATACGATTCAAGTTCTGTTAATTTACTAGAGAGTGATTTGTTGTGCAAGTTAAAATGCACCATTAGTTGTACACTACAGGGAATCAAATTCCATATACATGATGAAGATGCTGAGTCTGAATTTTATTCAGCAGGAAACAGCAAGATTTTGCCCAATGTTAATGATGAAAGAGTTGCCTACAGAATTATTTGTGAAAGTTAAACCAAAGGCGTGGGATGTGACAAAATCAGATATTGGATTAATCAAGGGAGTTGACCCAGTCAGTATAAAACCAAATGCAGTTTTCTCTAGAACACCACATTTTGGGATGACTCCAGAAGTGATAGAAGGAATTACGCATTTGATCAACAACAAGCTTGAAATAGGCAGTCTAAAATAAATAATTGGTAGTCCTTGGTATCCTTGCAACGCATTAATTATGGGATTGCAAAAGCCCAATGGCCAGTTTAGGATTGCTCAGGATCTGAGAAAAGTATATGACATTGTACTCCCATGTTGTCCCATGGTACCAATTCCAGCCACAATACTCTACCAAATTCTACGTACAGCAGAATGGTTAACTGAGATTGATCTTTGTCAAGCTTCTTCTCAATACCTCTACAAGAAGACAGTGAATTTCTGTTCTATTTCGTGTTCAGAGAGAAAGCATTAACATAGTGTTCTATCCCACGAGGGTATACAGAGAGGCTGTCAAATTTTAATTAGATACTGAAAATTTATCTGGAGACATTGTAATTACCCAGAAGTTCAGTTCTGATCCAGTACATTGCTGACATATTGGTTTCAGTACTAGAGAATCTTGCAAAATTGATTCCATTGCATTGTTAAATCATTTGGCAGAAAATGGGCATAAAGCCTCTGCAAGTTACAATACTGTCAGAAAGAACTGCACCATTTGGGACACATTATTCAAAAGGGAATGAGAGAGGTATCAAAATAAAGAGTTGAGACAATTCTGAAAATGAATCCCCTGAGAACTGGCTACTGTAAACTGTAGATACCTAACTTTTTCTTGGTGGCGAAACCTTTACTGAGGTTGACATACAAATACATAGTAGATCCAATTCAATGGAACAATTAATGCATGAATAAGTTCCTAGAGCTGAGAGAAAGTCTCTGTCATGCCTTCGCACTGGGAATACCAGATCGCACAAAAGAATGTGTCCCATTTTGCAGTGAGAGGGAGGGCTGTGTTCTCTCAGTGCTAACTCAAATTCATGGAGACACCAAATAGTCCATTGCATATGTCTGTGACTCTTGATCCTGTAGCGGCCACTTTGCCTGGCTGTCTTGAATTGTTAGCTGTAGTGAGTGTGAGTCTGGAAAAATGTGAAAACATTGTGATGGGATTTCCTTTAACTGTCATGGTTCCTCATTCTGTTGAGGTATTACTAACACTAACTAAATGACCTCACCAATTCAAGACTGAATAACTGAACAAATGTGAGCAACACATTTTTGCAGGAAGTAATGTAATGCTGAGAAGATGTCAAATACTGAATCTTAGAACACTGTTACCTATTCTCGAAGAAACTGAATCTGGTCAACTCAAACATGATTGCCCTGATGTTACAGACTTATGCACAAAACCCAGACCGGAAATAAAAGATGAGCCTTTACTAGGTCCTGATTATGTTTTATTTGTAGATGGCCTGTGTTGGAGGAAAAAAGAACAATGTTTGAGGGCAGCATATGCAGTGTGTACAGTTCAAGAAATAGTTGAAACTTCAAGGAATTTCTTGAGCACAAGTTGCAGAACTAATTGCCCTTACCAAAGCTTGCAGCTTGACAACAAAAATGAGAATAACTATTTTTAAAGACATCCAATATGGGTTTGGAGTTGTCCATGATTATGGGCAATTGTGGCCACATAACGTTTTTATGACCTCTGACGGTTTACCTATTAGACATGGGCAACAGGTCAACAAATTGTTTGAAGCATTGCAACTCCCTACTGAAATTGCTATTGTAAAACAGCTCTGTCAGTCGGAAACCGGTCGCCAGTGAACTGTTGCATTATTGTGCAACTACATCATGCACTTAGAATGGGTAATTTACAACTGGAAGCCAAGAGGGAAACATTCTTGCTATGCCAGTGAGAGCAGCTGATGACTGGGATGAGTTGCAAAAGTATGTACCAGAAACAGAAAAACAAGGTTGCTCAGAGGTTGTAGATTTGATGAAAACAATGTTTGAGTTTCAAGGGATGGATGACCAATTTTACCAGATAGTTTGTTAATACCATTGACCAGGCATTCCCATGGCCCAACACATCTGGGTAAAGAAACAATGGTAAGAACTTTTAAGCAATTCTGGTTTAATCCCATATTCAGAGCGCAAGGAGAGGAGTTTTGCAATAGATGTGTGACATGTCAACAAATGAATAAGGGTTAAAGGACACATGTCACATTGAGTCAGGCAGGAGAATCTAAAGGTCCTTTCAACAATATTCAAATGGATTTGACAGAAATGCCCATTTGTAATAGTATGAGGTATGTCTTTGTACTTGTTTGCATTTTCTCCCAATGGGTGGAATCCTATCCATCAAGGAGTAATGATAGTCTCACTGTAGAGAAGTTACTGTTGAGGGAGTTAGCAACTAGGTACCATTTGCCTGTCACTCTAGAGTCAGATAGAGGGACTCACTTTAACAGTGAGATTGCAAAAATGTTATGTGCAGCATTACAAGTTGAACACAATCTCTATTGCAGTTATTGTCAAGAAGCCTCAGTGATAGGGGAGCAGCTGAATGGCACTATCAAATCGAGATTGGCAAACTAACGTGCATCTATTTCATTAAAAAATGGACTGATGCTTTGAACTTAGTACTGATGAGTCTGCAAAGTACACCTGACAGGAAGACTAGTCTATTGCTCCAAGAGCTCCTCATGGGTTGAGCACTGAGACTTACTGCATTTCCAGCAAATACACTTGTGAATAATACAGATGACATGGTACTCGATTATTGCAAATGTTTAGCTGATTTGATATGTTCGATCTCTTGGCTGGTTGAAGCTGCGACTGAGAACTCAAGTCAAGATCAAAGTCACGAGCTAAGTCCTGGAGACTGGGTCCTTGTTTAAAAGCATGTGAGAAAGTCCTGTTTAGCACCATGTTGGAAAGGCCCCTTTCAAGTTATACTGATCACAAACACAACAGTCAAGTGTGTAGGAAATCCAGATTGGGTGCACACATCACATGCCCAAAAAATGACAGATCCCTATGAAGAAATAGTGTTCTATGAGCCAGAAGAGCAAAGAGCTCTGGTATCACACATGGTACAAAAATAAACCCCAAAAAAGACAAGATTGTAATCAGAGGCCGCAAGAAAGAATCAGAGGTGAAAAATCTCCAACAGGTAAAGTAGTCTAATTGCCAGACATCTCACAGAGTGATAATAAAGAAGTACTTGCTGTATTTTTTAGACAAGAAAATTCAAAACAGTCACAGAAAAAGCAAAACACCCTGATGCTCTTAGAAAAGGGACACAATTTCGAATAAAGATAAAAATAAATCTGCATAATGAAAGTTGACCTAAAAGATATAACTGAAAGAAACAAAAATTGAGTGTGTTTGCTGAATCAATATAACAGACAAACAAGGAGGAAGCAGACTCAAATGGTATAAGTGATGCTGACAAAGAATTAAACACACTCAGAAGATCACAAACAGCTAGTGTACTTTGTCTTGTCGACGATATAAATCAACTGAATTGACATATTATCTAAGCCAAATGTTGAATATTCGCATTCTGATCTCCTTGATTTGAGCAAAGAATTGCCAGAACCTCCTTGAAAGTCCTAATTGCAAAAAGAAAAATGAACAGAAACTACAGAACCCGAAAAACTCGACAAAGACATTATAGGAAATGCTAAGCAAAATACAACATAAAAATAAAAAAGAAATACTTAACAAAGAAAAGATTAATTCAGAAGAAATAGTAACCTGAAGAAATTGTTCATCTCAACAAACTATATTTCCTGCTATAAACAACTTATTGATAGTAGATCTGATTACAGAGACAACATGTATCGAAAGTAGAACCAGAGTAAATATATTATTAGAGACTTTACTTACACTAATAGTTGTGGTAGGAATAGCCTTAGTTTTAGTAATATACTTTACAATTGACTCAGAGAAAGCTGCAGTAGATTATGTAAATGCAACACAGCGACCAGTTATAGATGAAGATGAGTTAAAAACATAATTTGTAGATTATATGAATGAAGATTAGTCAAGGAATGTTTAATCGAGATGAATACAATAATATACTAAAGCTTTAGAGATTAAGGGCTGTCATGTTTGTGCATACATGCATCTTCAGCTGAGAAGCAGATCTTGTTTCACCATATTCCAAATTCATATGCTATATCTTGCAGTGCTCTTCTTGGTTTTTTATACACACTGACATTTTGAGTATTATTGTTCCAGTTTTGATATGGTACTCGCTAAAGTACCATTAATGAAAAGCATGAATTTACATCCACAAGCTAGGGGATGATGACACCTTGGCATTATTATAGATCATTTCCTTGAGTGAACACTCCTAATGCATAAGAAAATAATTTAACCTGCTTAATTAACTCACAAGAAAAAGCTTTTATCCAATGTTGAAAGACAGAAATGAGCAACTTACAAAAAGTGCAAATAAGAAAGTGGATTCCAAAAGAATGTAAGAAAAAAGGAAGAAGATGAGTTTAGAGAGGAAATGCCCATACTTAACTGAAGCTAAATGAAAAACATAAAAAGAAAGTGTGTGTTTTTGAAAAAAGAATAGGTGGTAAGAAAGTACCAGTGGGAAATAGCAAGTATTTGAGCATGTATGAGCATGTATTTGAGTTATCTGGTAGAACGTAACAGATTTTGCAAGAGGATGATCCAACAATACAAGTGTATAATTTATGTGGGGAGAATGCATATTTTAGATTGTCTGCGTTTGGGAGGTGTTAGACTTTTGCCCTTTTGCACAGTCTTCCCCAATCTTTTTGCCTCCTTTCTCCTATTTTTTCTGACCTGTTGATGATGGCTTTTGAACTCAGAGCACTTTACCACTGCTAACCAGTGCTAAAGTACATATGCTTTCTGTCTAAATTGTATGGTTGATTGGTTTATCGATGATTGGCATATTTGATTTACTAGTAAGTCCCTAGTAAGGTGTACTAGAGGTGCCAGGGCCTGTAAATCAAATGCCACTAGTGAGCCTGCAGCACTGGTTGTGCCACCCACATAAGTAGCTCTGTAACCTTGTCTGAGACCTGCCACTGCAGTGTCTGGGTGTGCGGTTTTAACTGTAAATTCGACTTGGCAAGTGTACCCACTTGCCAGGCCTAGACCTTCCCTTTTCTTACATGTAAGGCACCCCTAAGGTAGTCCCTAGGTAGCCACAAGGGCAAGGTGCAGTATATGGTTAAGGTAGGACATACAGTAATGTGTTTTATATGTCCTGACAGTGAAATATTGCTAAATTTGTTTTTCAATGTTGCAAGGCATGTCTCTCTCATAGGTTAACACAGGGGCTACCTTTAAATATGATTAAAGTGTAGATTCCCTTTGAGAGCGGATGGAAATGTGGAGTTTGGGCTCTCTGAGCTCACAATTTAAAAACACATCTTTTTAAGATTGTGTGTTTGAAAATGGCACTTTTGAAAAGTGAGCATTTTCTGGCTTATATAATTTCTGTGACTCTGCCTGTGTGTGGATTCCCTGTCTGGGTCAGTTTGACAGTTGGGCTGGTTGCACCTCACACTAGACAGTGACACAAAGGGAGATGGGGTGTAGCCTGAATATCCTGATGAGCCATCTGTGCTAGGAGGGAGGGGAGCAGTGGTCACTTATACCTGAAAGAGCTGTGCCTGCCCTCACACAATGCAGTCTCCAACCCCCTGGTGAGTGTCTGGGGCCTTGCCTGGGCAAGGCAGGAGTTCACAATCAAGAGAGACTTTGCTTTGAAGTAGGCCTACTTCAAAGGAGAAAATGGGTATAAGAAGGACACCCAAACAACAGACTTTAGAACACTTCTGAAAACCAAGAGGAACCTCTGCATGGAGAAGAGCTGAAGAGCTGAGGAAGAAGAGCTGCCCTGCCTGTGACTGTGCTTTGTGGAGCTATCCTGCAGTTGCTGCTTCTACCAGAGTAAGAGGGCAAAGAATGGACTTTGTGTGCCTTCCATCTTGTGAAGATCTCCAAGGGCTTGATTTAGAGCTTTGCTCCTGGTCGTTTGAAGTCTCAGGGACAGCCAAGACTTATCTCTGCCAGCACCTGGAGTCTCTGGAGAGACTCCTACTCTGCCCTGTGGTGCCCATCCAGTTCCTAAGACCCTGAAAGGAGAAGCTGGCAGCCTAAGAGGAAGAAATCCACGCACAGAACGTTGTGCGGCGAAAAGATCAATGTGACTCTGATCTGCGGCTGGGAAATCGATAAGCTGCCGGCTTCGCGGCTGAAAATCGACACTCACCTGTAACATGATCGAAGAATCGATGCACGGAGCTGGAGAAACAACACGCAGCATCGCTGACGGAGGCTGGTGAGATCAAAACCCGCTCTGCGTGGTTTTTGGATCATGGTGCGGCTGGATTTCTGATGCAAACACCGCTGGGCATGTAAAAACAACGCAAGGCCTGCCTGGACCCGAGAGTTCTGACCGGATCGGCGCATCCCTCTCATGCAGAGAGAAGAAACGATGCACCCCGACCCGACGAAAGGAGAAACGACGCAAGGTCTCGCTCGTGAGTGAAATCGAGGCACCACAAGCCCTTTTTGACGCACACTCGCCCATGCAGGGGTATTTTTGACGTACCCAAGGTACATTAACAGTGTTAGTTAGTGTGTGTTTCAAACTACATGAAGACTCTGTATTTTTATTCATTACTTGACTTGTGTATTGTGGATTTTTGTCATTTTGGTCTTGTTTTGTTTAGATAAATATTCTCTGTTTTTTAAAACCTGTGTTGTGCCATTTTGTAGTGTTTTCATTAAGTTACTGTGTGCGTTTATACAAATACTTTACACCTAGCACTCTGAAGTTAAGCCTACTGCTCGTGCAGAGCCACCAAGGGGATGAGTGGGGTTTAGCTGAGGTTAATTCTCTTTAACCCTGACCAGAGTGAGGGTCCTTGCTTGGACAGGGAGTAACCTGACTGCCAACCAAAGACCCCATTTCTAACAGGAGGGAATTTGCTACTTAGGATTGTTGTTTCCGAAGATGTATCATGTACAAACTTTGGATGCATTAACAATGACACCAGCACACAAAAGTTATACACAAAGTGCAAATGTATATATGTATATATATATACACACACACACACACACATATATATATATATATTGGTGTGTGCGTGTGTATATATATATATATATATATATATATTGTGACCTAATTTTTGTATTTTCTGAGCACTAACCCTGAATTCTATGACAAAATGAAGCCCCTGTTTTTGTCATTTACTTTTGTATCCTCTTTAGGAAATGCTATGTTTTACTGCTTTGATTCCATCAAGATGGCTTTAAATATTCAGCATTTTGATATCTATGCAGAATTGTAGTGTTCTAGTTTATTATTAGACCAAGTGGCTATCTGCAGTTGATTACAGGAATTTAATAGAAAGATTGCTGCTAGTGTTGTGAGTACATTTCACAAGACATGTCAAAAGTGTTTTACTGAAATGGATGAGGAAGTTATTTGATTACTCATAGTAAGGGGCATATTTATACTCAGTTTGCGCCGAAATTGCGTCGTTTTTTTGACGCAATTTTGACGCAAAACTAACTCCATATTTATACTTTGGCGTTAGACGCGTCTAGCGCCAAAGTCCATGGAGTTAGCGTAATTTTTTAGCGTGGACACCTACTTTGCGTTAATTATATGCAAGGTAGGCGTTCCCGTCTAAAAAATCGACTCCGAGGCATGTGCGTGGGATTTATACTCCCAGGCAAAAATCACGCCCGGGAGTGGGCGGGTCTAAAAAATCCGCATTAGCGCCGGATTTTAACGCCTGGGTCAGGGCAGGCGTTAAGGGACCTGTGGGCTCAGAATTAGCCCAGAGGTGTCCCCCCATGCCCCCAGGGACACCCCCTGTCACCCATGCCCACCCCAGGAAGACACCCAAGGCAGGAGGGACCCATCCCAGGGACATTAAGGTAAGTTCAGGTAAGTATTTTTTTTTAAAAAAAATTGTGGCATAGGGGGGCCTGATTTGTGCCCCCTACATGCCACTATGCCCAATGACCATGCCCAGGGGACATAAGTCCCCTGGGCATGGCCATTGGGCAAGGGGGCATGACTCCTGTCTTTGCTAAGACAGGAGTCATTTCAATGGGGGTTGGGAGTGAAAAAAAATGGCGCAAATCGGGTTGAGGCGATTTTTTTGCCTCAGCCTGACTTGCACCATTTGTGGACGCCCATACGCCATTTTCCCCCTACGCCGGCGCTGCCTGGTGTACGTCGTTTTTTTTAACGCACACCAGACAGCGCCGGCGGCTAACGCCAGCTAACGTCATTCAATAAATACGGCGCCCGCATGGTGCTTCAGAATGGCGTTAGCCGGCGCTAATTTTTTTGACGCAAAACTGCGTTAGTGCAGTTTTGCGTCGAAAAGTATAAATATGGGCCTAAATTTTTCTTCAATTTGGCTTTCTCTATAATTTCTAGGACTAAACACAACTCTATATTATGTTCATTTCTAAAGGAAATTATTTTAGTTTTACAGCTTTAGTTCAATGAAAATGCCTTTGGGTATGCCACAGTTTTATTTTGCATACACAATGTTAGTGCTCTAATTGTTCATTAGAACACTCTGAGTAGCTGCAGTAGAACATTAGGGAATCAACAGACAAACTAATTCTTCTGTTTGAGGTGCATGTTTTACTCATAATATCAGATGGTATTCTCACATTGCTGAGGAAGGTTTTGAAAACGTATGTTCTTTTATTTTAGCTTCTAGAGTACCTTTTATAATCTATATATGGGAAAGTAATGAGAGAAAACAGTTTTTTCCCAAATATGGTTGATCAAATTCCAGCAGAGAGTTGCATTTTTCACAGGATAAAATCACCATAGAACATGTTGTCCATGTTGTTGCCAACCAATCACGTCAAGTCCCTTTGAGTCAGGATGTGCTCACCTTGTCCCATTATGTTTTTTTTTAACCTCTTAGCTGCTGGGCCGTTCCCCCCCCGTGCTGAGCCCTTTTTTGGCTATTAGGGGTAGTTCTCACTTAGGCCTTCATAACTTTTTGTCCACATAAGCTATCCATGCCAAATTTGCGTCCTTTTTTTCCAACATTCTAGGGATTCTAATGGTACCCAGAGTTTGTGGTTTCCCCTGGAGGAGACCAAGAAATTAGCCAAAATACAGTGAGAATTTCGTTTTTATTTTTTAAATGGGAAAAAAGGGCTGCCGAAGAAGGCTTGTGGTTTTTTCCCTGAAAATGGCATCAACAAAGGGTTTCTGGTGCTAAAATCACCATCTTCCCACCTTTCAGGAACGGGCAGACTTGAATCAGAAAACCACATTTGTCAACACAAATTTGGCATTTTACTGGGACATACCCCATTTTTACTATTTTTGGTGCTTTCAGCCTCCTTCCTGTTAGAGACAGGAATGGGTGTGAAACCAATGCTGGATCCCAGTAAGCTAAACATTTCTCAAAAGTAGACAACATTCTGAATTCAGCAAGGGGTCATTTGTGTAGATCCTACAAGGTTTTCCTACAGAAAATAACAGCTGAAATAAAAAAATATTGAAATTGAGCTGGAAACAACAGCCATTTTTCTTTATGTTTTACTGCAATGTCAGATTTTTGAAAGCAATATACTGTTACGTCTGCTGGACTCTTCTGGTTGCGGGGATATATAGGGCTTGTAGGTTCATCAAGAACCCTAGGTAACCAGAGCCAATAAATGAGCTGCACCCTGCAGTTGGTTTTCATTCTATACTGGGTATACAGAAATTAATTTGCTGAAATATGAAGAGTGAAAAATAGGTATCAAGAAAACCTTTGCATTTCCAAAAGGGGCTCAAGATAAGGTTTTCAGGAGCAGTGGTTATTTGCACATCTCTGAATTCCGGGGTGCCCATACTAGCATGTGAATTGCAGGGCATTTCTCAAATAGACGTCTTTTTTACACACTCTCTTATATTCTGAAGGAAAAAATGTAGTGAAAGATAAGGGTCAATAACACTTGTTTTGCTATTCTATGTTCCCCCAAGTCTCCTGATAAAAATGATACCTCACTTGTGTGGGTAGGCCTAGCGCCTGCAACAGGAAATGCCCCAAAACACAACGTGGACACATCCCATTTTTTGACAGAAAACAGAGCTGTTTTTTGCAAGGTGCCTACCTGTAGATTTTGGCCTCTAGCTCAGCCGGCACCTAGGGAAACCTACCAAACCTGTGCATTTATGAAAACTAGAGACCTAGGGGAATCCAAGATGGGGTGACTTGTGGGGCTCTGACCAGGTTCTGTTACCCAGAATCCTTTGCAAACCTCAAAATGTGGCTAAAAAAACAAGTTTTCCTCACATTTCGGTGACAGAAAGTTCTGGAATCTGAGAGGAGCCACAAATTTCCTTCCACCCAGCGTTCCCCCAAGTGTCCCGATAAAAATGGTACCTCACTTGTGTGGGTAGGCCTAGCGCCCGCAACAGGAAATGCCCCAAAACACAACATGGACTTATCCCATTTTTTGACAGAAAACAGAGCTGTTTTTTGCAAAGTGCCTACCTGTAGATTTTGACCTCTAGCTCAGCCGGCACCTAAGGAAACCTACCACACCTGTGCATTGTTGAAAACTAGAGACCTAGGAGAATCCAAGATGGGGTGACTTGTGGGGCTCTGACCAGGTTCTGTTACCCAGAATCCTTTGCAAACCTAAAAATGTGCCCAAAAAAACACGTTTTCCTCACATTTCGGTGACAGAATGTTCTGGAATCTGAGAAGAGCCACAAATTTCCTTCCACCCAGCATTCCCCCAAGTCTCCCGATAAAAATGATACCTCACTTGTGTGGGTAGGCCTGGTGCCCGCGACAGGAATAGATCACACAACGGTCAATGTTGGTCCTTACATGAGGCAGCTGTTGACCCTGGGGTGATCCATTCCTGACGCAGGCACTAGGTGTAGGCACTCAAGTGGGGTAGTGTTTTTATCAGGACAGGTGAGGAATCACTGGGTGGTAGGAATTTTGTGGATCCCAGCATATTCCTGTAGTTTGTGTGACAGAAATGCGAGAAAAATAGAGTTTTTATTCAACATTTCAGCTTTGTAGAGTATTCTGGGTAAGAAAACTTTGGGGAATCCACACAGTCACACCTCTGTGGACTCCCCCGAATGTCTAGTTTCCAGAAATGTTTGGGTTTAGTGTGTTTCTCTATATGGTCGCCGAACCCAGGACCAAAAACACAGGTGCCTGCCTTACAAAACCAGTTTGTTTTGCTATAGATAATTTTGATGTCTCCACAATACGATTTAGGCGGTGGAATTTGGGGCTGAACTAAATTGGGGAGCTCCCAAGAGAGCACTCTCTCTCTCTGCTTGCCGCCGCATTCACCTGCTCTCTGGGTTGGGCTAACCCACTATTACCCATTTGCACAGACTGCTTGCGAAGGGACAGTAGGACTGTCCTCATCACCTCCCTCATAATTTACTGGAAGAGGAGTTATCGAATGGGACTCCTCCGACTGGAAAATCACTCCCAGAGTCTGCGCCATTGTCCTATCCCTCAGATGCTGTCTCAGTATCTGATGTCTCAGTCTCTGATCCTATGTCAGAGCTGTCCTCTATAACCCAAGTGACGGCAAGATGCCATCTCTGCTATTGGCTAAACTGTTGCTCTAAAACACTAGCGTATGTAGACAGTCACACAATCGATGGTGTGTGTGAGATACGTGCAACAGTAGAGGCCACCTTACCTGCGCTTCTTCCCTCAATCAGCACGTTCTTTCAAGACACTCAAAAAACACCATGTCACTTACCATTCGTCACAGTCTTTAGCACCTTCTGCGCCCAGTCCAACAATCATTATTGGTGCTCCCACTCCCTCCTCCTCAGATTCCCTCATTACCACCCAGCAAAAGTGCCCTTCATCTCACCATAGCCGCCCTCCACCCCGCACATACATTTCATTTGTATTATATCGCAGGTAATGGCTGACTTTACTAATGTTCTCAGCTATTTACATAAAATACAGATTTGCTCTTTGCAGTAGGCATATAAACCTTCTGCGCTTCTTTATGGCACTAAAACTGCCACTAGACAAGTCTGACCCTTTTGTAGCAGAAACATAATCACAATACTTACTTGGCTTTTTTATTGCTGCCTAAAAGCTGCAGTTGAAAAGCGTCAGTTGAAGTATGTGTATTGCTTTGAAGACGCAAACTGCAACTGCAAGACAAATGGTGGCAAATTTATATATATAAATAAATATATATATATATATATATATAACTTTTTTATATCACTTTTATATGTGGGTCTAGTTTCACTGGGGGCTGATCGCAGCCCCCAGGGAAACCACACACGTATTGACAAAAGTGATATATATATATATATATATATATATATATATATATGTATATATATATAGATCTATCTCTATATATATATATCTACATAGATATATATAGAGATAGATCTATATATATATATATATATATATATATATACATATATCTATATATATCTATAGATCTATCTATAGATATATCTATGTAGATTGATATATCTACATAGATAAATCTATATATATAGATCTATATATATATCTATCTATATATATATATAGATATATATACATATATCTATATATATCTATAGATCTATCTATAGATATATCCATGTAGATAGATATATCTACATAGTCTACATAGATAAATCTCTCTCTATATATATATATATAGAGAGAGAGAGAGAGATTTTTTTTAGTTGCTGTATGGTTTCCTTGGGGGCCAAAATGGCCCCCAGGGAAACCCTACAACAACTACAAAAAAATATTGCCCCCACAGGGGGTCACCCTGCCCACGGGCGACCCCCTGTCCATTTATTTTTCTTAAAAAACAAAAAAAAACAAAAAACAAATGTAGCCCCTGGGGGGGGGCGTGATTGCGCCCCCCCCCCCCGGGGGCACGTACCTTTTTTTAAAGGTACCCTCCCAAGTGAAATCCCTGGTGTCTATTGGTGTTTTCCGGCCCCCGGTCGCAGCTGTGCTACGATCGGGGGCCAGGAAACACTTTCAGAAGGCCTCGTAAGAAAGGGGAGACTCTCCCCTTTCTTACGAGGCCTTCCTGAAACTGTTTCCTGGCCGCCGATCGCAGCACAGCTGCAATCGGGGGCCACAAAACACTTTCAGAAGGCCTCATAAGAAAGGGGAGACTCTCCCCTTTCTTACGAGGCCTTCCCGAACGTGGGGAAGGCCGTTGCGGCCGCTTCCTGCTCCGATGGGGAAATGCACATAGTTCCATCAGCACGCCTCGTGGCGCGCTGACGTCACAAATGGGCCGGTGGGGGCGGGGGGAGACACGGAAGAGCTTCCGTGTCTCCCAGGGAACAAAACAAAAAAAAATCCTCGGGTGCGACGCACCTGAGGATTTATTAACCCCCTCCCTGGTGTCGGCCACTGGTCGTGACCCGCACCAGGGAGGTAGTACGGGCGTCGGCCAGTGGCCGACGCCCGCATTTAAAGGGTTAATTAACTTTCAGGACACAGGACTATCGGCCAGATGCATCAAACATTTCCGTGATGGCAAACGGCCCAACAGGCCATTTGGGATCACAAAAATTGATTTTGTTATGTATCAAGTCCAATTGTGATTCGGTAATTTGAATTTGAATTGCGACTACATACCGATTCGGTATTAGGAAGGGGCATGTAGAGGGCGTCCCTTCCTAATACCGAATTGCAAAGATATGTATGAATGTTTTGTGACCCAAATGCATTTGACCACCTATTGAAAGTAGGGGGTAATCCAATCGCAAAGTGGAAGGGGTCCCCAAGGGACCCCTTCCCCTTTGTGAATGCATGCAAAACGGACCACTGCCTGCTCTTAAAAAATGAAAAGAAAACTTTTCAGTTTTCTTTTTTTAAATGCATCCCATTTTCCTATAAGGAAAATGGGCTGCATTTAACAAAAAAAAAGATTGCTTTATTTAAATGCAATCATAGACATGGTGGTCTGCTGAACCCAGCAGGCCACCATTACTGTGATTGTAGACAATCGCAATGGGTTGTAAATTGCGACCTACCTCATGGATATTAATGAGGTAGGTCCATTTGCGAGCCTTTGCAAATTGCTATATGAAACTCCTGGAGTTTCATGAATTCCAATAGTGATTCACAAAAAATTGCTAATTGGTCATTGCTATTTGAAATCATGATACATCTGGCCCAATGTCCCTGAATCCTTTAATTGCTGCCACAACATATTGTTCAGGTTGTGGTTAGCCAAACAGGATTGACTAGCCCTCTTTAAGTGGGCAATCAGAGCATATCCGGACACCAGGCATCTAGATAACACTATCTTTTTAACCTCTTCATGACCACTTTGAGCACCTATTTAAAAAAGCATTGTTCTTGAAAATGGCAAGGCAGAGTTACATCAAAAAATGATAGGCATGCTTTCTGAGTACATTTCTAACTTTTTGCCAAAAAGAGTATAATTCCATTCAGCTTCTTCTTTTGTATTGCTTACCAAATTGTCCGTGGGAAATCAATGTTTTGGTAGTGCTACTTCCCATGTTGGATGGAGAGTTACTCTTCATGGAACTGTAGTCAATTTATTTGCATGCAGTGGTAGGAATCCACTTTGGCTCTCAATGCGGTTTGATAGTACCTGGTGCCTCTTTTTTTAAATAAATAGTAAAGAATTAATTATTCATTTTCTATTCAGATATTATACTTTAATATAATACTTTTCTGCAGCAGACATAGAAAGAGGAAAATGCATTGGTGGAATGTTTTTGTGCAGAAGGTGTCACTTCCGGATCAAAAACAATCTTGCTTACTCCTTCATTGACGCTAGGCAGCATGTTTTGCCCCGGCGCTGGAAAAAGACAGGAATGTACTGTACTATGTTAAACACAGCACATTCCTGCCCTTTCCCTATTATGAAGCATGGCGCAGCCAGGGGAGCTGCTGCGCTGCTTGATTTTTTAAATAAATATGCCCCTCGCTGTGTCAGTCAGTTAGTGGTGTACAAAGTTTCTTTAGTGTCCACTATCCTATTTTCCACAAACTCCAGTTCCAACTACGCCTACAGCCTGAATCCTGAGAGTTTGTGTGATTTTATTGCACAAATTACAGTGCTATTAAAAACACATATTTCCTAGGGCACAGTGAGACATGGAAAGTAATGCGTGTCTCTTTGTGAAAAACACACTTCATCATCATAATGATAGGCCCCAATCCACTCTTCAGGAATTTAAAATTGTTCAGGCCACAAGGATTATGAGCAAGGGTATCTAAATATAGCATGACTGTCTAAATTATGTAACAACACAGGCAAGTTAAGTGGTGCATTTCCTGGCAGTATTATTGTCCTCCATTTGAGGTAGAAACAGTATTTTTGTGAATTCTGCAAATTATGTGGAAGCATGATAGATCCACAAATATGTGGTAAAGCCTGCGGCCACAGAATCTTATAAATTCACTGTCTTCACCCTTTCTCTGTTATTTAATCAACAATGTGTTCAATGTGAACAGCAAATATACTTACAAAAGACTATTAAAATACTATTACTACTATTATTAACACTTTTGCTACTAAAGGGAAACAACACAACAATGCATTATAAATCAAACTACTAATATGCGTTCAACAAAGCAATAAAACAACACACCAAAATATCAACACCAGCACAACTGATGAAACACAACCACAGTACAATAGAAATACATGACACAAGCACTACAATGCAACACACACAATAGGAGAGCCCACTAGCACTGTAGCTTTTTTAAATTAAAAATAATGTAATCCATTGTTTTTTGATACCATATTATTGTGTCATGTTGTGCATTGACATTATTTCTGGGTTGCTTTTTTTAATTTTATTTTTATGATTTTGGGTGATTGTTGTATTTTAGTGCTGTGTTGTGTTTTGCTTTGTGTTTTGTTTAATAGTGTATTGGTATTTTGTGGTTTAGTAATGTTTTGTGCAACTCTGTTGTGACTGGGTTGTGTTTGCTTGATGGGTGTTATTGTATTGTAATTTTTTTCTTGTGTTGTGATTTTGTTGCTTCATTACTGTTTTTGTTGTAATGTTTTTTTGTGTTGTATTTTTTATTGAAGAAATATAACAGGAATGTTATAATGATCCTGGTACACATTACACTACATGACAGTATATAATTAATACAACTTAAGAATTTGGGAAGGGTGGGTGAGAGAGGGATGAGGAAGGGAGAGAGAAGAAAGGGACACATATCATATGAGATACTGGATGGTGCCACAGATATGAGAATATAAAAAATATGAAAATTTGAAAGGCCCTGTGAACAGGGAATGAGGGTTCTAAGTATCCCACTGGGAAGGGCAAAGCTTTGAGGTATATGATATGGGGTCAAGGGTACAGTGGGGGAGTGAAAAAGGTAGATAAAGGAAGAGAGACAGAAAGTATCTTGGGCCAGTGGGTAGGGATATCCAGCGGTGCAGTGGCAAGAAGGCACACATGGACCTGCGGGCTGGAGATGAGGGCGGGGGTGGAAGTGGAAACTTGGGAACGTGACAGGCCACGATTATGACAGGGCCTCCAGCATCCTGGTGAATCCAAAGGAGATGAGGAGTGAGGGGAGGTGAGGGGAGGGTGGATGATGGGGTGTCAGGGTTCCAAAGACATCACTCTCCACCTCAGTGATGAGAGCTGTCAGACGCGCTAGGAGTTGTCCAGGAGGAAGGACACCCAAGTCTGCATGAATAACACTGACTGGTCTGGCAGATGGTAGATGACACGTTCATGGGCAGCATTCTGGACCACTGCCACGTCCACTCCTCTGATGTAGGTGGGGTGGGGGTAAACTGCAGTGCCTAGGCTTACAAATGTACCAACATTCTTGTCACCACAATCCATTTTTCATGATATAGTGTTAAAAGGTGTTTGGATCACATGCCCCTAAATTTACTCCCAAGGCATCTAATTAAGCTAATCTTGAATATTTGGTTGTCTGGCACCAGGTATCACCTGCATAAGTACCTGGGATGCAGTACTTTACTATACATCAATGAAAGAGATTGAAAGAAAATACATTTGATAGCATTAATTTGGTGATGATAGATGAATTACATAAATTAGATGAAGACTCTATTTAAGAAGTTTTAGGCTTTGATAGGGGAACAGTCCAAAAGTCCTAATTTAGGGTTTGCTGGTGAGTTACTCCCTCAAAACATTGTTGATATCCAATTTGCCTCATTGCAATAGGACATTTTGCACTGGAATTGATGGAGAGTAAGCTGCCTACCAAGTTTGTAACATTGTAATCATCTGCTAAACTCTAAATCAGGCCCATAGTGTTATCATTAAGTTCAATAGGCAGTCTCTCAGGGAAGCAAGTAGTTTCATTCAAGATATTTTTCAACAGAAGTCAAATATCAGGTGTGCGCTTCTGTGTTGGACCGGTTGCTGTCAACAAACCCAAGCAATATCAAGTAGGTACAAATCAATAAGGACACTGAGTAAGGATTAACACTCATGTAGCTGATGCAATACAACGTTAATACAACAATAGCAAAAAAGCATATTTTGGCAAAGATGGTTTAACAGTAGCAGAATGGTTATATGTATAGTGCACTGTTAGCACAACAATAGCATAAGAAAAATAGCCTTGAATCACTTGCAATGCAGTAAATCAAAAGCACAGTAATAATAATGTAAATCAAGATAAAGCAGGAGAGCCTGCCTCTTCACCTCTGGATAATTTAACTTTAGCAGCTAACACCAGGAAGCTCACTCCGACACACCTGCACAACTCCATCTGTGAGCTTCCCCGAGGCATCCACAACTCTTCTTTTATACACTAAAAGCTGGCATACAAAGCATTATGTTCCTTTCCTGTACAAGTGGTTCTCATGATGTTGTTAGTGTTTTCACTAACTCAAGATCCTCACTAATCCTACTCTCCTCTTGCTCTCACTGGCACTTATCAATCCTCCTCAACCTACTCCCAGGTTTGTTTAGGGTCAGCACAACCTAAGTGGTATGTTTCCTCCGATCAAAATGCCTCGGCCTGGTACATTAAGATAGCACCTTGGCAGTGCGTATAGTTATGTATGTTAGGAATGGCAAAAACAAGAGTCCCAAGATCATCTGCTATCTCAGCATGGTGTATGAGTTTCTGCATGCATTTTAATCATCAACAATGACTAAGCTGATTAGCCCTTTCAGATCACATGGTCTTCTGGATGTTATTCCCTATATTATTCCCTGTATACTGCACACCTTCTCAGGAAGAAGGTAAGTTATATGACCAGTTTTCAAATGTGCACACCTTGAGGTTATAGGAAAGACAATTAACCATGGTCCCGAAAAGAAATTCTGGTATCAAGCAAGATTAGGGCCTGCTGCACAAATTGCCATTTGATGTTGTTGCCATATACACATTCTAGGTCTATGACATCCAGAACATTCAACCATCGTAACCACCCCAAACACAAGATTAAGTTAAGCTTTATTCTAACATAGATTGTTTTGCCCATGGTGTTTCTTTATGTTAGCAAGCAGTTTTAGCAAGCTGCTATCAATCTGTTAAAGAGCTTAGCACGGCTGTTTGCTGTCAAATTCACATGCAATCATTAGGATGGCTTTGGCTGCTGCCATGGCTTAGTATTAGGATGAGCACAGACTTAGAATGAGCAAACCTTTGAGTGTCTAATTGACACAGCATATCTGAAATTGTTCAACACACATAGGTTAACAAAGAGGACATGGCTAATTGAGCATGGCTTGAAATGTCTTCCCCATAATCTTCTTCACAGCCACTCTGAATTTAAAACAATAGGGAGCCAAATACTGCAAACTGGTGACATATGATGCTCCTGTCAATCAAGGACTGATCTGTACAAAGATTGATGTATCAGAGAGCTGGGATACCTCTTAGACAAATGCTCTGGGAGACAACACCCACACAAAATGGCAGCCAAGAGATAGAGAAGTTGAGTTACATGAGTGCACTAGTATGCTGTGAGTAAACTGGATGCCAAATCATGGTGGCTGAACAGGAATGGAGCAGAGGTGCTGTGTAGTGTGCAACTGCAGCTAGGCACCATATGGAAGCATGGTGGCAATGTAGAGCTGGTCTGTGACTGCAAAGCTTTTAGAGGTATATAAAGGAGAACAAGGCTATGACTAGAACTGCTTGTGGGACTGAGCCAAGGGTGTACTTCCAGTAAAACCCATGGGTTTGTTAAAGACAATTGCCAAGTGTACTAGGACCCAGAGTATACATGCTGAGAATATAAACAATCATAATCCCAGAGCTGCCACCAGATTAACTAAGTGCATGCAAATGGTGCCTCCACCATAATAGGCAAATCTAAAACTATTAAGTGCCAGGGGCCCCCGCAGGAAAGCCAGGAGCATACTGTAGATTGTCATGTGGGATGTAAAAAACAGTTTAACAGAGAATAATGTGCACACAACAAGTCAAGTCAACCTAATACTTCTTGATAACAGAGAATTTTGGCTTCTGCGAAATGGACAGAGATTTTTGGCAGAAAAAGTAAAGCACAATGAGTAATAGCTACATGATTTGCAATCACCAACTAAAAAGGTGTTCCAAAGACTAGAAGAGCAAGGTATGGTAGTGCTGCTTTAGAATTGATTCTTCCAAAGTGTAGTACCACTGGGACTTTCAAGATTCTGAACAGTTTTGAGGGTTTACAGTTCAGTTTCACCTCCACTTGGAGTGCACTTGGGTGAGACGTTTAAATTATAGTGACTGAAATGTGATCCAGTAGTGATTAAGAAAAACAACCACTCTAAGGTTGAAAATGCCAGAATCATGATTTCTCCAAACTCCATGCTGGTGATGCAGGACTTATACCTGGGGGTGAAATAAAAACAATTTCTTCTAGTATGCCTCAAAATACTCTCTAGTAATGAAACCATGTTTTTGAGGATCCCAAGGATGCCTGGTTTTGGGTGTGAAGTCAAATGATGCGTGGAAGTGAGCCAAACTGCCTATTGAAACAACATTCCAAATGTAGACTCTGGAAAAGGCAATTGAAACCACAATGTAAAAGGCATCCCATAGGAATTGGTTGGAACAATTTCCAAGAAGAAGAACAGGCAATCACCCAAAAGCATCAAGTCTTCTTCCACTTGGTCAGTAGGAGAAGTCTTAGGACCTGATTTAGAGTTTGGTGGCTGGGGTTACTGTGTCACACATGTGGTGGACATCCTGTCTACCATATTACAAGTCCACTATAGCCAATGGAACTTGTAATACAGCAGAAGGGATATCTGTCACGGTTGTGATGGAGTAACCCCTCTGCCAAACTCTAAATCATGGCCTTAGGATTTGGCATTATGGTGAAAAGTGATATTTGGTTACTCATTTCACACCAAGCATGGAGAATTAAATGATATAAGAGTACAACACACCCAAGTCAAAAGATCGAAATCTCCACGGAATCATGATGATATACTACTGGCTGAGCAATTACAAGAGAGTTGGTATGCCTGTAACAGTGAGTATGGATGTGTCTGGTTGAGATTCATAATCCCATGTGCCAGCCCCCTGTTCCCACTTGCAAATGAAAGAGACATTGTTGATCTGGATGGTGGATCCTCTTACTATCCTGAGGATATAGGTTTGATATGGGGGTTACTGAAGAAAGTTAAACATAAGAGATAATGACAGAATTGCAGATCTGGGCTGGCGGTCTTTAGGAATTGTCTGATAGGGTCCTTCATCATTACTTCAGCAGAACTGCAAAAAAAATTATTCAGTTAATATCTGGTTGTTCTCTGATCTTTTAAATTTTATAAGATTAATGAACCTCTAATAACTTACACATAACATTTCTAAATAAATGTCAAGAATCCTTCCTTTTTCTTCACAAGGTAACCTCATAAAATATAATCTAAGGCCCATATTTATGGGTAATTTGAGAAGGACAGTGCCACAAATCTTCTTGCAGCTCTGCACTACGCCAATGTGAAAGGGCAGGAATGCATCATAATTATGAAATAAGGTGCATTCCTGCACTTCTCCCCTGCCTTGACTGAATTTTTTTTTATCTAGCTCCAATGCAGGCACCCTTGCACCATGTTGCAAGGGTGCCTGCGTTGCATGCAGGATTGTTTTTGTGCAGGAAGGAACACCTATGTGCAAAAAAACAATCCAGAGAAACCTATTCCTCTTTCTTTGTGTGCTGCAGAATTCAGCACCTATGGAAAGAGGAAAAACAAAGAAGAAATCAAAATATTATTTCTCCCCACTATGCCTTCTCTAGGGAGGCATAAGGTTTTAGTGCCGCCCCATGTTTCCATGATTTTGAAAGTCTGTGGCAGCATCAAAATCCATGGATGTTTTGTGGGAAAACCCACTGAAACACCCATGGAATGCCTTCCTGGCTCTGAGTAAGGCAACGCAGCAACTTGTGCTGCTTTGTCTTACCCCATATCTGTGAGGCCCTGCAAAGTTATGCAAAGTGGTTTTTCGTGGCTTCATAGATATAGTTGACAGGATTGTGCCACAGGATGGTCAAAAAAGTGATACACCAGTGGTGCAAGCCTCTCATAAATATGCCCTGTAGTCTACAGTTCAGGCAAATGTTCAAGAGAATAATTCATTTTTCATTTTCATAACACAACTGCAGGATATTTTAACTGAACTGTCAATTCAAACAATTCCTTTAAAGGCAACATACTCTTCTAAGTATTTTTTGGAAATTATATAGCGAGGTCCAGGATAGAACAAGATTGTAGCATGATCTCCTATTAAAGGACGCCGTGAACCAGGCGGAGAATTGTAAACAGCAATCCAAGAAGGCTGCTTCCTTGATGGAGTTCATGGTCTGCTAGGAATTATAGTTTATTTCCAGGACACTGCTCTACAGCACATCCTCAACATGCTTGCAGCTTTCGTCCAAAGAGCACCATCACTCCATGATGAATGTTAGCGTTTGCGGAAAGGCACCCTGCACAAACGGATTTGGAGTGCCACTGTCTATACGCATAGGTGACTTAAAGCAGTAAGCAGGCCGTCTGGTACTTATGCAGGATGTTTTCAGTCTATTGCTTCTGCATACCACTGGGGCAGACGGCAGATGAAAATCACCTCCTGGGAACTTCACCCAACTGTGCTTTAGTGACTACAGTGAAATGATTAACATTAAAGCCCACCAACAAATCAACCAGGATGTCATCCAGCTGAGTATCAGATTGTCTTAAATATTTGAGCACACTTCAGCTGGCACTATGAAGTCTTCTTTAGGTGTTGGACCCAACTTCTTCCCATTGGCCTACTTGATGCCTGCATTGTTGTCCAAACTTTTTTACTATTCTGTATGGTTTATTTAGCACACAGAGAGAGTGAGAGAGACACACTGCCCTGAACCTCTGTACCTACTTTCCATATTTACTATTCAAGGCTGTAAAGGTGGCTCATGCTTTTATCTCTTTTATGCTTGAAACTGGATTTTTCCTAAATTAATGTTGCCTGAAAAATATTTTGATATAATCCTGATTAATTTAACACAAGTTTTTTTTCAAGCAAAGTTGTTGCATTTAACATGATGGTTGACCAGATTTTTAAGTGATGCATATTAATTTTCTCATGCAGTCATTAATTCGTTTAGAAAAGCTAATTTCCCTTTCTTTGATTATATGCCCTGCATAGCCCATTATGATGTTTCTGAAAGACACCATGTACGTCACCCATATTTTGGAGGAGCTTTATGTGCCTAGAAAGTCTTCTGCAATAAAACGTCTTTGAAAAGAGTTGAAGAAATCTTTACAGTAGTTGCCGTTAAGCCTTGAAAAACAGCAATACGCCTATGTTGAAGTGATCCAGAGATGGCTCTGTCGGGTAAATTCATTTCTTACCTCCTCTAAAAGCTGAGTTCATTTGAACATAACCTCACTGTTTTTAGAGACTAGGGGACAGATTTACAAGCCCCATGTGCTGCGTCATTTTTTATGACTCTCCAGCGGCGCCGAGTGCAGACCCATATCTACGAGGCCACACAAAGCCACTTTGCATGGCTATTTCTGGCCTCTAAGATATGGTGTAAGTCACTGCATTGCCTTATTCTGCATCACGGGGGCTGTCTCATGGTTGTTGCGGTGGGTTTGCCCATGCAACACACATGGGTTTTGATGTATTCCCAAATTTACAAGGATCTGTAAACCTGGGAAGGTATCAAAATCTTATGTCTCCCCAGGGCAGACGCAACAAGGAGAAATATGGTTATTTCTCATTGTTTTCTCCTCACATTATAATTGCTGCACTCTGCAGCACACACAGAAAGAGGAAAGAGGAAAACGCCTCTCAGGATTGTTTTTGTTAAGGAGCTGCCCCTTCCTGCACACAGTCTTGCATCTAGGAAGCAAATGTTGTGCTAGTACAGGAGAACAGGACAGAAATACACTGTATTTCTTAACTACAGTGCATTTCTGCACTTTCCCTGTAGCACAGGGCAACGCATCAAGGTTACCTGCTGCACTGCTCTGCACCACTTCCCTATAAATATGCCCCCATGGGGCCTATTTGCCAAAATGTCCCACAGTGCAGAGCAGCATGTCAGCACGCAATCGTGTGCTGACTTCATCAGAGGCTTCCCCCTCCGCGCTGGAAGCTCAGAGGAGAAATGCAAAAGCAGTTCTCCTCTGATCACGTGGAGGGGCGAGAGAGACATGAAAGGAGAGGAAAAGCCTTTCCTCTCCTTTCATGTCTCACTCTGCATTTCTGCTGCCCGATCACGCTGCAATCAGGCAGCAGAAATGACCAGTAGGCACCAGGGATGGTTTTTTTTATCCATAAGGGGAGGGGCCCCTTCGGCAAGGCCCGCTCCTCATGGGGGAAAATTCTTTTTAGGCCTTTTCTACCCATCCTGGGGGCATATCGGCCTATTCTAATCAGGCCGATGTGTCACCGGGGGCAGAAACCTCTAGGCACCAGGGATCATTTTTTTTATTTTTTTAATATATTTTTTCATCTGGTGAATGACCTCTTAGGCAAGGGTCGCTCCCCAGGAGGGGAAATATTTTTAGGCCATTACTGCCTCCCTTGGGGGCGAATCAGCCTATTTATATTAGGCCATTCTGCCTCCAACAGGGGCAGAACCCACTAGACCCCAGGGATTTTTATTTGTTTGCGTCAATTTCACGCAAGGGGAGCTGCCCCTTAGGCAAGGGTCATTCTCCTGGGGGTCAAATTTATTGTAGGCCATTTCTGCTCCCCTTGGGAGCAGATCGGCCTATTTCTATTGTGCCGATCCAGTTAGGCACCAGGCATTTGTGTGTGTGTGTTTTGTTTGGGGGGGCAGCCCCTTAGGCATGGGTCGCTGCCCATGGGGGCACATTATTGTTGGCCATATCCGCCCCCCTTGGGGGCAGATCGGCCTATTTTTAGAAGGCCCATCTGCCCCCAAGGGGGGCAGAAAGCCCAACAGGGAAAAACATTTTTTCAAAAAAAGAGGGTGGGTGTATGTCCATACCCCCACCCCAAATAAATGGAGCCAAAGTTGTTCTGCCCACCGATGGATAGATGGGCAATTACCCCCGATCCACACCCCGGTGGGACAGAAAGCTTTCTAGATGCCAGGGAATTAAAAAAAAATAGTGGGTTGGTGGCTATCAACCAGTATGGGCATGGTTATGCCCCCACCCCAACTGAATGGGGTAACAGTCTTTCAGCTCCTCCCCGCACACTAAAGCATTTTATCCCACGGCAAGCAAGAGGACATTTGATTATTTTGGGTTTTGGTTTTACATTTGGGCCATGAGAGCTTGTCTAACTCTCAAAATCGTCCCACTTGGAATGGTGAAGGCTGCACATTTTGGACCTTGGGACCCTGCCATGTAGAAAAATCCACAAGAACTAGACACATCTAAAAACAAAACATTTGAGTAATTCCAGGGTGGTGTGCTTCGCATGCACCCCACACAATTTTCTTACCCACAATGCCCTGCAAACCTCCAACTTTGCTGGAAATCACACATTTTCCCCACATGTTTGTGATGGAACCTTCCGGCATCTGTAAGAATCCACAAAATTCCTACCACCCAGCATTGTCGCATCTATACCGATAAAAAATCTGCCCGCTTGTCAGCCTAAAAATTTTTTTTTTCCAAACTGCCCTTTTGGACCCACTTTGGTTCCCCCTCATTTTTTACATGTTTTTGGCCCTTCCTTGTCTCAGGCACTTGGCCCAACTACAGAAGAGAGCTATTATTTTTACGGGGAGACTCAGGGGAATGTTGGGTGGTATGAAATTTGTGCCAGTGCACTGATCCCACACTGAAATGTAGGGGAAATTTAATTTTTCGCTAACTTTGAGGTTTGCTGAGGATTCTTGGCAAGAAAACACTAGAGGATCCACGCAAATCACACCTCCCTCTATTCCCTCATGTGTCTAGTTTTCAGAAAAGTTTGGGTTTGGTAGGTTTCCCTGGATGGCTGCTGAGCCCAGGACAAAAAACGCAGGTGTCCCCGGCAAAATCAGGTCGTTTTTTATTTGATCATTTTGATGTGACCACATAGTGTTTTGGGGCATTTCCTTTTGCGGGCACTAGGCCTACCCACAGAAGTGAGGCACCATTTTTATAGGGAGACTTGGAGGAATGCTGAGTGGAAGGAAATTTGTGCAGCCTCTCAGATTCCAGAACTTTCTGTCACCGAAATGTGAGGAAAAAGTATTTTTTGGGACCAATTCTGAGGTTTGCAATTGATTCTGGGTAACAGAACCTGGTGAGAGCCCCATAAGTCACCCTATCTTGGATTATCCTAGGTGTCTAGTTTAAAAAAATGCACAGGTTTGGTAGGTTTCCCTAGGTGCTGGCTGAGCTAGAGGCCAAAATCCACAGCTAGGCACTTTGCAAAAAACAGCTCTGTTTTCTATAGGAAAATGTGATGTGTCCATGTTGTGTTTTGGGGCATTTCCTGTTGCGGGCACCAGGCCTACCCACAAAAGTGAGGTACCATTTTTGTCAGGACACTTTGGGAAATGCTGGGTGGAAGAATATTTGTGGCTCCTCTCAGATTCCAGAACTTGCTGTCACCAAAATATGAGGAAAAATTGGTTTGTTTTGTAGAATTTTGAGGTTTGCAAAGAATTTTGGGTTACAGAACCTGGTGAGAGCCCCACAAGTCACACCATCTTGGATCCTAGGTGTCTAGTTAAAAAAAGTGCACATGTTTGGTATGTTTCCCTAGGTGGCAGCTGAGCAAGAGGCCAAAATCCATAGCTAGGCACTTTGCAAAAAACACATCAGATTTCATTGTAAAAATGTGATATGCCCATGTTGCATTTAGGCCTACCCATACAAGTCAGGTACCATTTTTATCGGGAGACTTGGGGGAAAACAGAATAGAAGAACAAGTGTTTTTGCCCCTTGTCTTTCTCAACATTTTTTCCTTCCAAATTTAAGATACTATGTAAAAATGTCTATTTGAGAAATGTACTTTAATTCACATGCTAATATAGGGACTACAGAATTCAGAGATGTGCAAATACCCACTGCTCCTCAACACCTTATCTTGTGTTCATTTTGGAAATACAAAGGTTAATACTTATTTTTCACTCTTTATATTTCAGCAAATGAATTGCTGTATAACCGGCATTGAATGAAAACCCATTGCAAGGTGCAGCTCATTTATTGACTCTGGGTACCTAGGGCTCTGATGAACCTACAAGCCCTATATATCCCCATAATCAGAAGAGTCCAGCAGACGTAATGGTATATTGCTTTCAAAAGTCTGACATCGCAGGAAAAAGTTACAGAGTAAAACGTGGAGAAAAATGGCTGTTTTTTTCACCTCAATTTCAATATTATTTTTTATTTCAGCTGTTATTTTCTGTAGGAAAACCGTGTAGGATCTACACAAATGACTCATTGGTGAATTCATAATTTTGTCTACTTTTCAGAAATGTTTATCTTTCTGGGATCCAGCATTGGTTTCAGACACATTTCTGTCACTAACTGGAAGGATGCTGAATGCAGAAAAAATAGTCAAAATGGGGTATGTCCCAGTAAAATGCAAAACTTGTGTTGAAAAATGTGGTTTTCTGATTCAAGTCTGCCTATTCCCGAAAGGTGGGAGGATGATGATTTTAGCACTGCACACCCTTTGTTGATGCCATTTTCAGAGAAAAAACAAAAAGCCTTCTTCAGCAGCCCTTTTTCACATTTAAAAAAAAAAAAAAAAATGTTTGCTGTATTTTGGCTAATTTCTTGCTGTCTTTCAGGGGAATCCACAAACTCTGGGTACCTATAGAATCCCTAGGATGTTGATAAAAAAGGACGCAGATTTGGCTTTGGTAGATTATGTGGACAAAAAGTTATGAGGGCAAACTTCCCCAAATAGCCACAAAAAGGCACAAAAAGGCCTGGCACCTGAGGGGGGAAAGGCCTGGTAGCAAAGGGGTTAAGGCAATTTGTCGCCTTCCTGCCTTTTTCCCAGTGCTAGTGCCCTTTTGGCAGCATACTGCCAATGCAGGCACCCTTGAATCATAGCGCAAAGGTGCCGGCATTGCATGCAGTATTGCTTTTGTGCAGGAAGGGGCACCTTGCTGCACAAAAACAATCCCAAGAGACATATTCCACACAGAAATAGAAAGTTACGAGGATATAAAAAGATACTTCTCCTTGCAACTCACCTGAGAAGGAGCATTCCCAAGTCTACCAGCTCTGGTAAATCTGGGAATGCGTCAAAAACCTGTTGTGTGAGAACATCTATGCAATGCCCATGGAATGCATTCCCACAGCAATTTGCGCAGGGTTGCCTTACTCCAGATTCATGGAGCCACTCATGGCCCAAGCAAAGTGGCTTTGTGTGGCTTAATTAATCACATGTAAAGTTTGCGTCGCTCCTGCATTATGTTGTGTGGTGCAAGAGTGAAGCAAACCAGCTCATAAATAGGCCCCTACATATTTATTTAGTAAACTGGGGGGTTTTGAAACGTTTCTTGCAGATGCTTTTTCGATCTGCAGCACAAATTCCATCATGTTAGGACATATTGATTTTAGTTTCATAATAATGAATCTGCCTGTTTTATTCCATCACATGCTACATGCAATTTTTAACATTCACCAATCTAGAAATAAATATTCCTATTTAGAAAAAGCAGACACTCATCCCGGAATCGTTACTAAAACTATAATTTCTTCACTATTCTATCATCAATAACATATACTAGCGTCTTTACACAGCAGATGTGGTCTAGCTGTAATGATATTTATTGTGAGAAAATTTAAATCTCGGTCTCTACTTACTGTTAGACCTCGAGTGATACTGTGCAAATGAATTCACCTAACTAGAAGAGAAGTGCTCAGTGGCGTTAAAAATCAGAAATCCTTTAAGAAATAGGCTTAGCAATACTAAATGCAAACATCAGAAACATACTTTTCCGATTTCCCATTTTCAGGGAGTTTCTTTCACAAGTTGCAGAATCGTTATATGTATTTGATTTGTAAAATAACTTGCTTCTAAAGCACCCAGGAATCTATATGTATAAAAGACTTTCCTTTTTATAGCCTGCTATTTTAATTCTCAGCGTCAACAACACCAAAGGCTGATGAAGCACTGACGCGCCCACCTGTCATCACGTTCGCTACCTCCTTCCCGTGTCATGCTACTTATCCCCTCCGCTAGATTAACGTAATCAGGTGTTGATTTCTCTGGTCTGGATGAGATCAATAACAACTCTCCACATGCTTGTTACTTACATTTGCAGGCATTTCTAGTTCACCTTTCTGTGTAACCGATTTATTTTTGAAGTCGCTTTTTCCAGTTCTATTTGATTGCTTCAGTGGCATTAACAGATGATTGATTGGCTGTTCGAGACATGAATATGGCAGCAAACTAGCGTTCACGCGCCTGCTAGGCATTCAGACCCCAAAGAAGTAAGCTGTTTTTTTTTACCAATTGAGTTAGTTTGCCCTTTGGACTCCATAACATTTTTTATATATAAACTACTCACGGCAAATTTGTGTCTTTTTTTCCCAACATCCTGGTGATTCTAAAGGTAGCCAGGGTTTGTGAATTATCCAGGAGGGAATAGAGAAAGTAGCCAAAATATAGCTAATTGTTGGGTGTTTGGGGGCAAAAAATTGAAACAAGTGCAACAGAAGAAAATGTCTGTTTTTTTCTGCAAAAGGCACCAACAAAATGTTTGCAGTGCCAATGGCACCATCTTCCCAGCTACCAGGAACAGGCAGACCTGATTCAGAACACCCAATTTTTTACCACAGTTTTGGCGTTTTACTGGGAGATAGCCTATTTTTCCTGTTTTTTGTGTGGTGCGTTCACCTCCTTCCAGTTTGTGGTGCAGAGGGTGTGAAACCCATAGTAGATCCCAGAATGCTATACAAAATTCTGAATTCAGCAAGGTGTTGTTAGACCTGACAGCCTTGGGGTGGTCACCCTCAACTTCCTGCCTGCCTCTCTCCACTTTTTGACACTGTTTTTGCTCATTTTAGGACTCTGCACACTTTACCACTGCTAACCAGTGCTAAAATGCAAATGTTCTCTCCCTTAAAACATGGTGACATTGGTTCATACCAGATTGGCTTATTTAATTTACTTATAAGTCCCTAGTAAAGTGCACTATATGTGCCCAGGGCCTATAGAATAAATGCTACTAGTGGGCCTGCAGCACTGATTGTGCCACCCACATAAGTAGTCCCTTAACCATGTCACAGGCCTCCAATTGCAAAGCCTGTGTGTGCAGTTTCACTGCCAATTCGACTAGGCATTTAAAAGTACTTGCAAGCCTAAATCACCCCTTTTTCAACATATGTCACCCATAAGGTAGGCGCTAGGTAACCCACAGGGCAGAGTGCTTTGTAGACAAAAGGCAGTACATGTACCTGTGTAGTTTATATGTCCTGGTAGTGTAAAAACTCCTAAACTAATTTTACACTGCTGTGAGGCCTGCCCCTTTCATAGGCTAAAATTAGGGCTACCCTCATACAGTATACTGTTTGAGTGGTAAATTCTGATTTGAAAGGAGTAACAAGATCATATATAGTGTGGCCAGAATCATAATACAAAATCCTGCTGACTAGTGAAGTTGGATTTAATATTACTATTTTTGAAATGCCACTTTTAGAAAGTGGGCATTTCTCTGCACTTAAATCCTTTTGTGTCTTACAATCCATGTCTGGCTGGGTTACTTGACAGCTCCCTTGTGCATTTCACTCAGACAATTCCAAAAACAGGATGCTCAGTAACACCCACACAGATCTGCATACTGAATGGGAGCCCTCACTTCAAAGGCACATTTGGGTATTTAAACACAGCCTCTGACCCTACCAACTCAGACACTTCTTGACAAGACACTTCCTGGGAAAGAAACTCTGCAACAGAACCTGCAACCTACCAAGAGAAGCCACTTCCTGGGAAAGAAACTCTACACCAGAAAAAGCACCCTACCAAGAGAAGATGCCTGGCTGCCCAAAGGACTCACCTGACTGTTTTTCTGCAATGGACTGCTGCCCTGCTGTTGCCCTGCTTCCCTCTGGCTCTGCTGAGAAGTGCTTTCCAAAGGCTTGGATTGAGCTTGCCTCCTGTTCCTTGAAGTCTCAGGATGAAAAAGACTTCATCTCTGCAAAGGACTCCTTGTGCAGCGAAAATTTGACGATCAGCCTGCCAGAAACAATGCACAGCCTGCATCGCGCTGAGAAAGTCACTGCACGCCGAACCGGAATGATGCAGCCTGGATCCCTAAGTGGAGATCGACGCGACGTTGCGACCGGAACTTCAACGCACGGCCCACTGGATTGACGCATAGCCGAGCCAGAACGATGCAGCCCGACTCTCCAGAAATCGACGCAAGGCCCTGCCCGTGTGATAAATATCGACGCATTGTCTCTGTGCGCCCGGAGAAGCCGATGCACACCTCCTTGTTTTCCACACATCTCCTCCTCTGCAGTCTCTTGTGGAAAATGTAGACCCAAACCAGGTTCTTTGTGCTTGCAAGAGACACTTGTTGCTTTTAAGAACTTAAGACTATTTTTATCATTTCCTAAAGTGATATTTTTATGTGTACTTTTTGAGCGTTTTTTGACCTTCATTTAATCAGATAAATATTAAATATTTTTCTAAACCTGTGTGGTGTATTTTTGTGGTGTATACTCTGCTCTTGCATGATTTATTGCACAAATACTTAACACATTGCTGCTCAGTGCCAAGCAACCAGAGGGTGGGCAAAGGATAATTTGGATTGTGTGTGACACCCTGACTAGAGAGAGGGTCCTTGCTTGGACAGGGTGTAACCTGACTGCCAACCAAAGACCCCACTTCTAACACGGGTCATTGAGTAGATCCATCAAGGGTTTCCAAAAGAAACTAAGGGCATATTTAAGAGCCCCTAGCACTATCTACTGACATATTAGCATCATTTTCTTTATGCTAATGTTCTAATAGATGGCCAAAATCCCTGCCCCATATTTTCAAAGTGGCGCTATGCATGCATTGTGCCACTTTGTAACTCTTTGTGCTACATTATGCCTGCACCAGGCATAATGTATGCAAAGGGAACGTTACTCCGTTTGCAGGGGTGGGTGAAAAAATGGTGCAGGGAAATCTGACATATTTCCTTGTGTCATTTATTTGGCACTTTTAACGCCTGCTCAGAGCAGGCATTAAAAGAGGGCACACCATTGTTTACAATGGGCCCCTATGAACTCTGCTGGAGAAGCGCCAAAATGTTGGCACTACTCCAGCAGAGTACATCAATAGCATCATAAAAAATGGCGCTATTGCCACCTACTGTGCGCCATGGTGCACTGTATTTTAAATAGGCTGCACACTTGATGTCGGTAGGGGGGCAGTAAAGGGTGCAAGTGAAGTGCGCTGCACTATGTGCAGTGCCACTTTTCCTAAACATGCCCATAAGGGGCATATTTATTAGCCCCTTTGCATCACTCTTGCACCACACTGTGGTGCAAGAGTGACTGAAATGAAAAGTGGGATTTATGAAGCCACACAAGGCCATCCTACGTGGCGCTGCATAGCTTCATAAATCTTGAATAATGTAACACAATGCAAATCCCTGCATTGCATTACTCTCTGCCAGGGAAGAATTTCCAGGAGTGTTGCCCTGCAACAGCAATGGTTTTTGATGCAGTTCCAGATTTACAACAGGTAAACCTGGGAATACACCACAAAGATATTCCACCCCAGGAGAGGAATAACAGCGAGAAATATCTTTATTTCTCCATGTTATGTCCTCTTTTATGTGAGCTTTATTTTGCAGCCCACATTGAAATAGGAAAAAGCCTCTTAGTACTTTTTTGTGTGCAGGAAGGAGCCCCTTCCTGCACAAAAACAATCATGCATACAGCGTAGGCACCCTTGCACTTTGGGTCAAAGGTGCCTGCATTGGTGCTAGGCAGCCATCTGTATGCCAGAGCAGGGTAAAGGACAGGGATGCACCATATTGTCTTAAATACTGCACATTCTTGCCCTTTCCCAGTGATGCAGTGCAGTTAGACAAGGTGACTTAGTTGCACTGCACTGTGCCACTCTGTCCTAAATATGCCCCCAAGTGTTGAAATAAATAAACATTGAACATTAGCAGGAAGTAATTGGCATTTGTGAAACCTTTTCCATTTTTAACATATCATCATGATGGCTGATTTACAAAAGCAATGTATCAATACACCTCCTAACCCTTCTGGTTGCAAGGATACATAAGATTTGTGGTTTTTCCAAGAACTCAAGGTGCCTCGAGCCAATAACGAAAATGCACCCTGTAATGTTTTTTTTATTGTCTACTGGGTACAGAGCAATTCATATGGTAAAATATGAATAGTGAAAAAGGGTTTCAAGCAAATCTATGCATTTCTGAAACGGGCATAAGACATGGAGTCTGGAATCTGTAGTTATTTGCACATCTCTGATTATTCAGATACCCGTACTAGCCTGTGAATTAGAAGGCATTTCTCAAAATGACTTCTTTCTTACACACTGTTTTATGCTCGGAAGATGCAAATTCAGAGAAATACAATTGGTGATAACACTTGTTCGACTATTCTGTAGTCCTCTAAATCTGGCCTAGTGCCCGTAACATGAAACAGCCTAAAAAAGAAACACTGACACATCACATTTTTCCACTGAAAACTGATCCTTGGTTTGTAAAGTGCCTAGCTGTGTATTTCAGCACCAGCACAGCCGGTACCTAAGTAAAACCTAGAAAACCTGTGCATTTTTTAAAACTAGACACCTAGGGAAATCCAGGATGGGTGACTTGTGTGGCTCTCACCAGGTTATTTTATCCAGAATCCATTACAAACCTCATATTTTTGTGCTGGAATGATCTCAAATCTGTGGGAAACCACAAACTTCATTTCACACAGAATTACCCCCACCTTCTGATAGAATTGGTACCTCACTTGTGTGGGTAGGCCAACTGCCTGTCACAGGAAACTGCCCAAAACGCAACGTGGACATATCACATTTTTCCACTCAAAACTGACCCTTTTTCTTCAATGTGCCTAGCTGTGGATTTTGGGCCCTAGCTCAGCTGACATCGAAGGAAACCCAGCACACATGTACATTTCTGAAAACTAAACACCTTAGAAAATCCAGGCTGGGGTAAAGTATGTGGGCCTCACTAGGTTGTGTTTCCCAGAATCCTTTGCAGACCTCAAACTCTGACTAAAAAACACGTTTCTCGAATTTCTGTGATGTAAAATTCTGGAATCTGTGTAGAGCCATGAGTTTCCTTCCACACAGCATTCCCCCAAGTCTTCTGGTAAAAATGGTATATCACTTGTGTGGGTAGGCTTAGTGTCCGTGGCAAGAAATGATCTGAAATGCAACATCACATTTTTCCACTGAAAACTGACCCTTTTTTAGCAAAGTGTCTAACTGTGGATTTTGGACCCTAGCTCAGCCAGCACCTAGTGAATCCTAGCAAACCTGTACATTTTTCAAAACTATACATGTAGGAAAATCCAGGTTGGGGTGACTTGCATGGTTCTTGCCAGGTTGTGTTACCCCGAATCACTTCAAACCTGCAAACCTCAAACTTTGCTTAAAAAAAACACATTTTCCTTACATTTCTGTGATGGAAACCTCTGGAATATGGAGGAATCCACAAAATTCCTACCTCCCATCACTGCCGACCTGTGCCGATTAAAATGCTGCCTCGACTGTGTGGATGGGTCTGGTGTCCATGACAGGGATGGATCAAACCAAGGACAATGGGAGCCCTTGAGTGGGAACTCCTATTGACCTCAGTTGGATCTGTTCTTTTTGTTGGCACTAGGCCTCACCACACAAGTGGTGCAGTAGTTTTAGCAATACGTGGGACAATGCTGGGTGGATGGAACTGTGTGCAATTCCTGCGGATTCCAGAAGTCTCCACCACAGAAATTAAGGGAAATGTGTGACTTCAGGTAAAGTGGAGGTTTACAGGGCATGGTGGATAAGAAAACCTCATGGGATTCACACAAGGCACACCATACTGGAATTTCCTGATTGTTTACTTTTCAGTAATGTCTGTGTTTGATAGGTGTCCATGGGTGGCAACTGACCATGGCGTCAAACCCCACAGCGGCCCCTATTGCTGATCTCTTCATGTATCTCTTTAGGTCCCAAGATCTCTTGACTGCCCCACATAAGTGAGGTAACATTTTCATAAGGAGACTTGGGGTAATGCTGTGTGGTAGGAAATTTGTGACTCCCTGCAGATTCCAGAAGTTTTCCTCAGAGACATGTGAGCAAAATGTGTTTTCAGTGTTTGAGATTCTCAGGGAATTGTGGGTAAGAAAATGATGTGGGATGCATGTGAAACACTCAATGCTGGACTCTTCCAGATGTCTAGTATTCAGAACTGTCCGGGTCTGGTAGGCTTCTCCAGGTGGCACCCTACCCAAGCCCAAAAAAGTGCAGCCCTTCACCATTGCAAGGAGGATAATACAGGGGGTTAGCCAAACTCACCTGTCCCATTTGTAAAAACAACACCCAAAAGAATCAAGGCCCAAATGTATCAAGCTCCCGGTTTGCATTTCTTAAATAGCGAATTTTAAGAAAACGCTATTTAAGAAATGCAAAATGGGATGTATCAAAATTGCTAGTCGGTAATAGCGATTCTTAAAATTCACAAACGCAATTTGCAAATTGCAAATACCGAATCACAAAAAAATAGCGACTTGGTATTTGAAAATAGCAAGTTGTGAAAACGGCAAACCGGAACAGCCTGATGATATCACAACCAGGAAGTGAGTCAGCCCATGCTGTTTCCAGGAGCAGGCAGAGAGACACAGCCCAGCACCGGGGAGGCAGCCTTGTGAGCAGGCCAGGACCAAACAGCAACATGGCCACTGATGGGAATGTGAAGGAGAAAGAGGACAGGAATTGCAAGCTCCAATTCAGTGAGCAGGTATTGGAGGTGCTAACTGAGGAGGTGGTCAGGAACCACAACAAACTTTTTGGGAAGAACTCACTCCAGGTACCTGAAAGTAAGAAGAGAAAACTGTGGTCAGACATCCAGACCAAAATATGTGTAGTGGGCGTTGCGCAGCGCTCCGTGGAGGAAATATGCATGCAATGGTACGACTTGCGTTCCCGTGCCAAAGAGAGGATAGCTAGCAGGCTAAAGGAGGCAAGGAGCACTGGAGGAGGACCACCCACCCAGACACCGTCCACACCAATGGAAGACATGGTGAAGTCCACACTGCTTCCTGAAGCTGTCAGTGATGTCACTGACATTGACATCTCAGTCTCCTGGGATGTATAAGCCCACTAGACACCAGGGATTACTTTTTTTAATTGTAGGGGTGGGGATCACACAGCCATGCTCTCAGTCTTTAACCCATTACCCTATCTGTACAATGGGAGGGCAGAAAGCTCACTACACACTGGGGATTACTTTTTATTTTAGAAATACAGGGGTGGGGATTGCCGAGCATGGGCATGGCCATGCCCCCACCCACAGAAACAAGGGGAAAACTGTCTTTCTGCCCCCCTTAGGGGGCATAAAGCCCACTATACACCAAGGATTACTTTTTTAATTGAAGGAATGGGGGCTCCCCAGCATGGGCATGGCCTTGCCCCCACCCCTATAGAAATTGAAAGACAGCTTTCCTGCCCCCTGGAGGACAGAAGGCCTACCAGACACCTGGGATTACTTTTGTATGTAGAAGTGTAGGGGTGAGGGGCAACCCATTATGGAAATGGCCATGCCCAAACACCCCATAATAATGGGGAAACAGTCTTTATGCTTTCTCTGATGGGCAGATAGGGGTAATTACTTATGATAGAAAGCCCAGTAGAAGCCAGGGTTTTTTGGTAAATATTCTGTGGAGGACTGCCTGGCATGGACAAGACTATGTCCCCCTTGCCAAGTTAATAGGGCAACAGTCTTTCTTCCCACCTGGGGAAGTGGAGTAATGACCCCCAATCTGCCCCCCAGGGAGCTGAAAGCCCACTGTATGGCAGTGATAAGTAATTTTAATAAAATGATGTGGTTGGTCTTTCCCAGCCTAACATCAGACCCTACCTTCACCCCTAAAACCTCAACAGTCTTTCTTCTCCCCTGCAGAATCAAGCTTCCCATTGCAATGGCAAGCAAGAGGATACTTGGGGCCAGATGTATCAAACTTCGCAAAATTAGGTTGTTTGCGAATGCAAAAATGCCTTTCACAATGGATGAAAGGCATTCGCAGTGCAAATATAAGCAATCGCTAAAATAGCGACACATAAATTCCATCTCGCAATGCTATGCATAAAAAATTCACAAATAGCGATCATTCGCAGAATGGCCTTTTGCACATGTAATTTACCACAAAGTTAAATCAGGTGGTAACCAGGTGCAACCTATATAAAGAGTCCCAGAGTGACTCTGCCTCTTTTCCACAATGGCCACACTCTACGTGATGGTGAGGCGGATGAGGATCCTGGCAGGTTTGAGGAGAGGGAGGAGGCGACAAGAGCCCATTTTGAGAGTGCGCATAACCCTTTTTGAGCAGACAGTGGAGGAGATATATGAGAAGTACAGGTTAAGCTCAGCCATGATACTTGACCTGATAGCTGTTCTACAACCCATATTGCAGTGCACCATACACAGGACCAATAGGATACCCACCCACGTGCAGGTATTATGCTCCCTGCACCTATTAACCCCAGGGAACTATCAAGGGGTTATAGCAGCAGCTGGAAGGGTCTCACAGAGTGCCCTCTCATGATTTTTCAATGCATTTCTGAATGCCAAGCTGAGCAAAATTCAACAGCACATAAGATTCCCCAACACCCCACAGGAATTACTAGAGACAAAACTCGATTTCTACCAGATTGCCCGATTCCCACATGTAATAGGCAGCATTGATGGGACACAGGTAGCTATCTGTCCATCATCAGCCACAGAGTATGTTTATTGGAACCATAAAAATTAACATTCCATGAACATAAAAGTAATTATCAATGCCTCCAACATTATAACTGATCTCATGGCCAGATATCCAGGTAGCACACATGAATCATATATCTTTCAGCACAGTGGAAATTACACAAGACTTCTAGCTGGGGAGTTTGGCAAAGGATATCTACTGGGTAATGTAATAGTTGACAATGTCGCATTGATGGAAATGTGATGTAACATATAACAAGTACTCATTTTACTCTCCAGTCATTCCAGTAGAAAGTGCATTTTCTGTGCGGTCATTCATACTGATGCCCTACCTGAGTCCTGCAATGCCAGCTTAAAGGAGGTATAATGCTGCTCACAGGACAACCTGCAGTGTTGTGGAGAGGACCTTTGGCCTGCTGAAGAGCCGCTTCAGATGCATCCACAAGTGGTGGTGTACTACAATACAGCCCTGAAACAACATGCAAAATCATGGCTACATGTGCTATGCTGCACAACATTGCTACAACGAGGGGCATACCTGTGGAGCCCACCGAGCCGGACTCAGATGAGGATGGTGATCCCTTGCCACCCCTTCACCCAGTAGACAGAAGCAGTGCAGCAGAGGGCAGACAAAGACGTGTTGACATCACGCGCTACCATTTATGATGTAAACAATGATAATACCATGTCTAATATATGTATTGCTGTAGGTAGCATCTTTTTTGCCTTGCCTTCAGGTAATATATGTGTGATTAGGACATAGCTATGCACTATACACAAACAGATGCGAGTAACAGTGTCACACCATTAGCATCACAGTATAACTGTTTTGCTACATGTTAAGCTAGTCCCCTACACCCTTCATCATTACTTCCTACATCCACGCACTCCACTTGGGTGCTCGGGGGCCTCAGTGGCACCTCTTCTAGCGGGTTCAAAGATAGTACTGTGTCTTGCATTGCGATGCCTAGGATCCATAACAGGGGCTGTGAGACTGCTTAGGCTAGAGAGCTCCTCACTATACCCACCACCCAGTTTGATGTTTGTAGCACTCCATGCTGTCTGCATTGTCTCCAAAACATTGGTTATTTGCACCAATCCATGTGTCTCAACTGCAATGTGCCATCTCCACTTGTATGCCCAGAGCACGTTGTGATATCAAGGCAGTTGAGTTAGCAAGCCGATTGACAGATCTGCCGAACCCATCCAACCTGCCCATCAATTGGTGATGGCGCCTATGGTGGCTGACACGCTCCTGATGAATCACAGTGCAGAGTTCCCTGATGGCGTTTGTCATCTCCTTTGTGTTTTCTGCTGTTGTTTGCTGTCCCTCAAACAGCTTGCACATGTTTTCATTAAGAGACTCCAGATGCTTGTGCTTTACTCCCATGTTGTCATTGTGAGACACCAACTGCCTGTGCATTGACCTCATGGTTTACATTGCAGGCGCTGCACTTTCAGCATGGAAGCTTCAATGCCGACAAATGGTGATGGGCCCTCTCCTTCATCAGTGCACTGTCTGCCTGCATCGTGAGGTCTCCTGAGGGGAGTGGACTGACGCTGGGGCAGGGACTGCTGTATAATGTGATTCCAGCCTCTGAGGGTGGTGTGGGTACTTCATCTGGCATTTCATCAGAGTCCAGGTTATACTCAGGGAGAGGTAAAATTCTTGCCCTGCATCTAGTTGATGCAATAATAAAGGACTCACTGGTGTTTGAGTTGGACTGAGGCTGTGTTTCACTATCCCCCACATTTTGACCTTCTGCTGCGTCAGTGCCGGGAACATCTACAAGGACAATGTGAAGCACGTCATTTTTGATTATTTCAATAATAGTTGCATAATAGTATGAAATTTACACTGACATAGTATCACTAGGAGTCTTTTGTGTTGTTTCTCTATTTGGCTGAACAGTATCTTGCTAGTTACGGGGTAGCTGCACTTTAGCGGTGTGGACTACCACTCCCATAACACATTGTTGAATTGTATGTACGATGTGGCATGGACTACTTATCACACTTGCATTGTGCTAATAGCTTTTTTCTAAGGGGGATATGTACATGCACATATGGGGAAACACATCATTACTGCCCTTACCTTTTCTGGTGCTGGGAAAGACTATTTCACCTTTTTTATTGGAGTGGGGGCATGCCCATGCCCAAGCTGGGCAGCCCCACCCTGACAAACATATCCAGAAAAGTTATCCCGGGTGTATAGTGGGCTTTCAGCCCCCATGAGAGGCAGATGGGGGCAGGAATACTGTTTCCAAATGTTTACCAGGTGGAGGCATTGTCATGCTGGACAGCCCCACCCCTACAAATATACAAAAACAATAATCTCTGGTGTCTAGTCGGCGTTCTGCTCCCCAGTGGCAGCTGAGGGTAACTGCCCCCTTCAACCCACCTGAGGGGGCAGAAAGACTTGAAAGGTTCCCTGTGGTGGGGATGGCACAAGCCCTTGCCTAAGGGGCCTCTCCTACATGTCCCTGGGGCCTAATAGGTGAATCCCTGCTTGGCGATTGTCCTTCTGCAGCAGTCTCCAACCAGGGATTCACTGGTCAATGGCACCTTTGGAAAGGGGAGATTCTCCCCTTTCCAATGATACCTCTCCTGATCAGCACTGATACAGTGAAAGTCAAATGAGCCGACATGCTCATTTCACTTTAATTTTCATTGAAATTACATCAATGGGCCATGCATGCTGATCGTCATTTCAATGAAAATAAACTAAGGACCTGATTTAGATCTTGGCGGACTAGTCACTTCATCACAATGGTGATGTATACCCTGTCGACTGAAATATAAATCTTCTAGCATATAATGAGATTTATATTTTGGCTGATTTGAAATCTGTCACCGTTGTGACAGAGTAACTCGTCAGTCGCGATCTAAATCAGGCCCTTAATTAGCCTCGGTGCTGGGGAAGATTTTGGAGTTGGCCTCTGAGTCACGAGGAATGATACAAAGGAACGCTTGGAGCTATCCTCTGCACCAAAGCATTTAAGGAGAGAATATGTAATTTCCTACCAATGTGCACTCAAATTGAGAATACAGACATGGTAAGATATATACCACTGGCTAATAAGTAGTTTGCAGATTGTAATGGGCTGCCAACGTTTCTCTTACATTCGATATTAAAAATGAAAAACTTCAAATACAAATGTTTTCTTCAAAATTGAAGTCTCATTTCCTTCCAATGTGTAATTGAACAATAAGGAGTTTTCTTTCCTTTTGTCTTTAAACTGAAAAAATGCATTTACTGGCATTTTTTATGTCATACTGTCATGCATCCGAGCAACACCCTGAAACTGTTCTCTAGTTAAAGGACAGTTCTGAACCAATAGCAGGACGGAGTCACCTTTTTCTGAAAAGTTAGATAAAGTGGCCCTGTGGTCAAGTCGGACAGAGTGCGATTTGCATTTTTGCAAATATTGGTTTACAAACTTACTGATGATGATAAACAATGGAAACTGATTTCATGTCTCTCTTACTTGTTCCTGTCCTTACTAATGGGGTAGTTCCAACTTATCAGCCACGGTGTTTTGTTCCTAAAATAAACACATGGGGCAGATTTATCATTATTTCTCACAGTGCAGCAAGCTGCATTGCTGTGTTGTACGATAGGGCAGCAATGTGCTGTATTTAACATTATATGGTGCATTCCTTTAATTTCCTAGTGCTAGAACACTTTTGGATGCCTAGAGCCAATGCAGGCACCCTTGCTCCCATGGTGCAAGGGTGCATTTCGTGCAGGGACACCTGCCTGCACAAAAACTCAAGGTTTTGTCATCTTCCTACGTGTGCTGCAAAAGGAGAACTAAAGATATTTCCCCTTATTGTGCTTCCCGTGGGAAATCATACATTTTGACACATTTCCAGGCTTACGGGTGTTGATAAATTTGGGAATGTGCCAAAACCCACTGGTGGATGCATGGGAACACCCATGATCCATGAATGGAATGCCTCCCTGCATGCAAGGCCTCCATAAATGGAACTTTGGTGGTCCGCAGCATCCCAGAAGCTGGCTGCTGCTAATCACAGAGCTCTTCTTCAGAGTAGGTTGGAGTAATTTTTGTGGTGTTTTCACTGTGTTACTGTGAGTTATTGAACATATACTTTACTCCTGCCTCCTCTGTGCCAAGCTATCAGAGGGTAGGCACAGGATAATTTAGGTTGTCTAGTGACTTACCCTGATTAGGATTGTGGCCCTACTTAGACAAGGGTGTATACATCTGCCAACTAGAGACCCAGTTTCTAACACCTGCCATTGGGGCTAGGAGGTATAGATTGGGGGGAGAGGTTTTTGGAACTTAGCCTCTCAAAGCCAGGCGTTGCTCCCCTAAAGATTCCACAGCCTCAGGACGGACAGGGAGTAAATTTAGGGGAGACATCTGTGGCTCTGAGGAGAACCTTTTGAACCATCCCAAACTTCAAAAGAGCCTTCTAGTATAACTAGAGGTAGTCAAAGTCTGCAAGGCAGAGTAACCTTTTCAGTGATACTGGGCAGCATGGGCACACTGCCAGAGGGATCTGTTGTGCCCAGGAGGATAACTGTCCAAGGAGGGCATCTGCACTCCTCTTCCTCCTTAGAGACTGGCCTCTGGATGATTGCCTGCTGCTGTGTGGCATCCCGAAGGGTAACTCTCCGTTGGCTTGCCCACTGTTCTCGGAAAAGGTCTCTGGGACATCAAAGACCTCCTGAGAGTGACTTGCATAAATGACTGGTAATATCTGGATCACAATGACCTCTGCTGAACTCTGAACTTTTAAAAAGTGAGCATTTCTCTGCAATTTAATCCATCTGTGCCTTATAATCGACGTCTGGCTGGGTTAGTTGACAGCTCCCTTGTGCATTTCACTCAGACAACCAAAACACAGGATGCTCAGTCACACTTGCACACATCTGCATACTGAATGGGTCTTCCTGGGCTGGGAGGGTGGAAGGCCTGACACTTACATGTCAAAGGACAGTGGCCTGCCCTCACACAATGGACTGCCAAACCCCCTACTGGGCCCCTGGCAGACAGGATGGAACTGAAAGGGGACCTTGTGCACTTCTAAGCCACTCTTTGTAGTCTCCCCAACTTCAAAGGCACATTTGGGTATATAAACTGGGTCCGCGACCCTACCAACTCAGACACTTCTTGACAAGATACCTCCTGGGAAAGAAACTCTGAACCAGAACCTGCAACCTGCTTAGAGAAGCTGCCTGTCTACCCAAAGGACTCACCTGACTGCTTTTCTGTAAAGGACTTGCCCTGCTGCCTTGCTGCCCTCTGGGTTTGCTGAGAAGTGCTCTCCAAGGGCTTGGATTGAGCTTGCCTCCTGTTTCCTGAAGTCTCAGGGCTGAAAAGACTTAGGGCCTCATTATGACCCTGGAGGCCGGCGGTAAGCTGGCAGTAACACCGCCAACAGGCTGGTTGTGTTCCGCCAGCTATTATGACTGTGGCACAATAGCCATGGCCATACTGCCGGCCCCTCCACCATACTGCCAAGCTTCCGCCTGGCGGTCATAATTTTGGGCAGTGAAATGCACAATGGGTGCTACTGCACCCGATGCACATCAACATTGCCGCCGGCTCTATTACGAGCCGGCACCAGTGAGGATGTGACTTTTCCGCTGGCCCAGCGGAAAAGTTGTAATAGGGAGCCAGAAATACCGTCAGCACTGGCAGGATTCTGGCTCCCACAGCCTCGGCGGTATTTTGAAAAGACTGCCGAGGTTGTAATGAGGGCCTTAATCTCTGCAAAGAACTCCTTGTGCAGCGAAAATCAACGCACAGCATGCCAGAATCAATGCACTGCCTGCCCTGCGGTGAGAAAATCACTGCATCGCCAAAGCGTAACAATGCAGCCCGGCTCCCCGATTGCAAATCGACGCAGCACCAGCATTCCGACCGGAACTTCCACGCACGGCCCACCGGATTGACACATCGCTGAGCCGGAACGATGCAGCCCGACTTCCTGTGAGAGGAATCGATGCAGCGCCTGCTGTGCAACAGAAATTTCCCTGCATCACCCACCGGATCGATGCAGCTCCTGTGACTTCATCCTGCACACCCAGGATTTCTCTGCATCGTCCTTGGGGCATCAAAATACCCCACAACCCCAAGAGGATCCAGGTCTGCCTTGTTTGTGACTTACCCTGACTAGAGTGAAGGGTCTTGCTTGGACAGGGGGTAAACTGACTGCCATCCAAAGACCCCATTTCTAACATCGAGTGTGTCACATTTCTCTCGTGTGAGCCTCGGCTGTATGTTCATTGTGTGTGTGGTGCCCTGTTCACTGTCTGTGACCCTCAGAGGTGAGGATGCAAGATATGCTGTGCTGTAGTTGGCCTCATATGGCCCACGTGGAACTGGCATCGAAGAGTGTGACTGGGGAGTCTGGTGCATCTAAATTCATTGCACACTAGAAAGTGTGCTTCATTTCAGAGGAGCACAGAATCCAAGTTCTGAGTGTGAACGGAGGGACTAATATGACTCAAGTAATTAGTTGTTAGACCTTGTGCCTTCCAGAGGGGTGCGGGATCCTTCATGGAATAGTCCAGGATTGTCTAGTGCAGTTCAAGTGCATCACACACCAGACTAGTACCTCTTTCTGAGGAGGTCTCACATTGGGAATTGGCTTGCGAGTGAATGTGTGCTCAGGGCAACTCAGATCATTGGACCCCTGATGTTGTGCCTCCTTTTTGCAGATGGATTCATAACCATCTGGGGTCACTTGAGCCTTCACACCCCAGACACAGCATCTCCTGGTACAGGAGGTGTGGGCCTAGTAACCTGTGTTTTGCAGACCTTTGAGTGAACCTCCTGTGGGGAGCTCAAATGTTGCATCATGGTTTACCGGTTGTTGTTTTTTCTTTTCCGCACCTTGACCCTGAGACTGGTGACTAGCCGGCAGTGGCCAAGTAACCAGGAAAAGGTTGATGCAATCTTTTGTTCATGGAGGGGTGGGATAGTTTAAGTTGGATGGTGGGCGAGGGGCAGTTTGGGACCCAAGGTGATCACAAACACATTGGCCTTCACTATCCGGGTATCAGGGCACAGCATTAGGCTGCCGAGAGTGAGGGTGTATGAGTGAGTGTGTACATGTGCCAGCTGATAACCATGGCACCGCATGGCAGGGCAGAGTGGATGTGAGGGAGTGAGGGTGAGTGAATGCAAAGTCAGTACCTTGGTGCTGGTGGTCACGTTTATCCTTTCAGGAAGTTCTTCCAGTTGGCAGCACACTTTACTAGTGTGGCTTCTGCCACAGTGCTACATCAAAGTGTTGCAACCCTTGTATGTACATTTTGCTCCTAACGTTGGGAGCCGGGGCGCACCCTGAATTTATGTGTTAGACTGATTGTGGGAAATTCTAGAGTGGGTCTTGTGCTGATGTTTTGCACCTTATGTGGGTGTGGGAGGGAATGTACTGTTTTCCTTATGTGTGCAAATAGTAGTAGTGTTTAACACAGTTGGGTCTCATATAGTGGCTTCAATTGCAAATTGGAGCATAGGCCCAGAGTTACATTATAACCGTACTGTGTCAACAAGGTGTATGTTGAATACAATCTTTTTTATACATACACTGTGTGTGAAGTCTCCTTTGTGCCGCAGAGTGTGGTTGTGGTGGGGAAGTGCTGTGTCTTTGCTTTACATATTGCCTCTGCGGTAAGTCTGACTAATCTGTGCCAGGCTGCCCAATGGTGAGCACATGTTATCCAGTAAGTGTATTCACCTTTCCTTGACAGGAGTGGTGGGTTCTGCCTGGCTAGAGTCCTGCCTTAGCCAACCAGAATGTGCCATCTCCAATACATAGCTAATCACCCTCCTGCTCAATCCCTCCTTTCATAATGTCTTTGTTGGAGTCTAAGCAAGCCTGTTGCAGCCAAGTGAGGCATTTAATGTTAAGGGGCTTATTTACAAACCAGTTGCGTTGTCGGTGCATCACTTTATACATGGGAAGGTTAGGAAAATAGATAATATTTATCTGAATAGAATATGACCAAAATTACAAAAATCCAATAAGTAGATCCTGAGATCAGCAATGTTAAAGATTTAGGTGAAAATAGCGCATAGAAGCGCAAAGCACTAACTCTTGTTATCTGGTCGCGCTGGACCAGGACAATGTCACAAGTTCAAGCTGCCCGCAATGGGGCACAGTCTAATTATAGGGACTCACTTCGGACAACTGAACACAGTACCATAAGTCCTGGTGCACGATCTGTGCAGCGTGTTTGTGAGGCTTCGCGTCATCTTGTTTCGGTTCCAGGAAGCTCTGCGGTGATGCTTTGCAGGGCTTGGTGTCGCTGTGTGTCGATCCTGGGAAGCTGTGCGATGAGGCATTGTGCGGCTTTGCATCACTTTGCATTGACCCTGGGGAGGTGTCCACAAGGCTTTACAAGGCTTGGTGTCACTGTGCATCAGTTCTGATGGGCTGGCAACTGCGAAGTGAGGATTTGCGGGGCTTTGCACTGCTCGCCGTTAGGTCCGGTAAGGCTGGCAGCTGCGCAGCGAGGCTTTGCGAGGCAACGTGCTGCTCACTGCAGTTCTGATGAACACCACAGAAGGCAAGGCACCTTAAGCCCACTTCCAAGGCAGGGCAGACTTATAGCTTGTAGCATCCAGGTGCAGATGGTTCAAGCCTTTGATGTCTCAGAGACTTGGGAGCAGGAGGCAAGCTCAATCCAAGCCCTTGGAGAGCACTTGTGGTGAAAGGCAACGTCCTTCCAGCAGATTCCGGGGCCAGCAGGCAGCAGAGCAACAAGCAGGCTAACAGTCCTTCCAGAAAAGCAGTCCAGATGAGTCCTTTGGGCAGCCAGGCAGTCCCTCTGACAGAGTCCTGTTGTAGGTCCAGAAGCGTCTGATTTTGAAGGGTCACAGACCCAGTATATATACAGAAAAATATATTTGAAGTGGGAGTATCTTCAAAGAGTGTTTTGAAGTGCACAAGATCCCCTTTCAACCTAGCCCTGTCTTCCAGGAACCCTGTGGGGGGTAATCAGTCATTTGTATGAGGGCAGGCCACTAGCCTTTGAAGTGTCAGAGAGAGCTCCTCCACCCTTCCTGCCAGGGAAACCCATCTGTATGCAGAATGCTCAAGAGGAGCTGTCAACCAGCACAGACCAGGCATGGATTGGAGACTAGCTGTAAGGCACGGATGGCAGTAGGTGCAGAGAAATGCATTTCTGAAATAGTTATGTAAAATCCAACCTTACTAGTAAGTATGATTTCTTACTACCATTCCAACCATACCAAATATGACAAGTCTATTCCTCTCAGATTAGATATTACCCCTTAAAAGCATAGAATGGGAATTGCTAATGATAGACTATGAGAAGAGCAGGCTTCGCAGTACTGAAAAATGACTTTGGGAGCTTTTCACTACCAAGACATGTAAAACTTATCAGTACATGTCCGCCTTTTACTTACAAAGCACCATGCCTTTTGGGTTACATACGGCCTACCTTAGAGGTGACTTAGGTGTGAGAAAAGGAGAATTAAAGGCCTGGCAAGTACTTTAAAATTCCAAGTCAAAGCCAAAGTGAAACTGCACTCACAGGCCTAGCTATACCAGACCTGAGACATGGTTAGGGGGCTACATAGGTGGGTGGCACAATCACTGCTGCAGGCCCAGTAGCAGCATTTAACTTACAGGCCCTGGACACATCCAGAGCACCTTACTAGGGACTTGTAGGTAAATTAAATATGCCAATTGGGTATGAGCCAATGTTACCATTCGAAGATGGTTGTCATTCTGAATCCAATGATACTAAACATCATGAGGCTGCTCCCCTGCAATCCACTATTGCAGACAGACATAAGACTCATTCTCCCATGTGACTTTATGAGCAGAGCAGCTCTCATAGGTAATGCAAACACGCAGGGGTATTCAGCACTCCCTGGGGCACGTAAGCCCTGGCGTATACCCATGCCTGCTGAGCATGTGGGACACTTACATTAAAGCCATCAAAAAGATGAAGTGCGCCAATACTGGCCTGCTCTATCAGGTTCAGCTCCTATCTTAGAATACCCATGCATGAATGTGCACACCCTGGCAAGTGATGCCAGCTCCAGTACCTATATACGAAAACCACCAGGGTGCAAGTTGCACACCCAGATGAGAGTCACTTGTCATCACTCAGACATGGCAACACCCGTGTGCAAGTATGGACACACTAGTTTGTTGTCCCACTCTCCTTTAAGCATATGTCGACCTGGTGCAAGAAGGTACCTTGAGGCCAGCTTTGCCAAGCTCCACATATAGATGAGCTCCCACATGCTCATGGGCATGGAAAGGGCCCCTAGGCCTCACTCACCGCATTCTCTGCTACCCCTTGACAAGTGTGCCCCTATTGACAAGCTGTGCCCAGCGCAACATACAGAAAATTCCCCATTGTGTAATTGTGCACTCACTTGCCTGGTATGCCATGCTCAGTACATGTGGTCCATTAAATGTTATAAAAACAGTCAATAGCATCAATAATGCTTAAAATGTAGTTATCCTGACCTAAGAAGGATATAAAGAAGGCTGTGTTTCAAGAACAAAAGTTATCAATCATGACACAGATCGGGGGTATCTAAAGTGAGTACTATCTAAAATGAGTACTACCCAAATGTAGAAGACATAGGTCAAGGAGGAGTCAGTTACCTATTCGCACGGGGTCAGTGTTGAAGGGCAGGTGGTGTGTCAATGGGTAAAGTGTAACCAGGAGATGTCATGATTGAGCCCATGGACGTGTGTCCCCAGTTTGAACACCCAACGCTGCTCACTTTTAAAAAGAGAATTAGAGTCACTATTGACATATCTCGGGGAGTACAGGACTATCCACCACATGTCATCTGGAGTATGATGCAATTCCAAAATGTGTGCGCTCAACTTGGTGGTAATGCGGCCACACCTGATATTACTACGGTGTTCATTAATCCTTATCTAGTGGTCATGCCAATGTAACATAGACTACAAGGGCAAGTAATCATATGAATACAATTACGTGTGTTACAGTTAGTGTGTTTGACAAGTCACCACGTACCTATCGGTTCCAGGTCAAGATGTCTGGTCAATGGGCAGACATTGCAATTACCACAAGGGAAATGGCCTGAAACTGGGGGTAGATTCCACAAGGTCGCTTGTTTCGCAATCACACACTGTGTGGATGGGCGAGTATGTACCACTATGTCCTTGATATTACTAGTTCTCTGAAAGGCAAATAGAGGTTTTGGAATGGATGTACCTCCACTCTCTAAAATAGACCATCTCTTATGATCAATTTGTTGATATTGTTAGACAAAGGTGTGAATGTGGACACGCATGTCAGCTGAGTATCAGGGTCCCTCGTGGCGGTAGTCAAAAGTGCGTCTCTATTGTTATTCCTAGCCCTCTTACGGGCAGAGTTCACAACCTGACGAGAATAATGTCTAGCCTGTAGTTTGACTACAAAGTCATTCGCCTGATTCTCGAACAGTTGAATATTACTACAATTACGTCGTAATTGTAGAAATTGTTCATAGAGTAGGTTTTCACGTAATGCTCTAGGGTGATGACTGTCAAAAAGTAGCAAACTATTGTGATCTTTAATTTTATGATAAGTGCATGTTGTCAATTTACCTTTGTCATTGTTGATCATCACATCCAAGAAAGGGATGTGTTTTAATGAGACAGTGGAGGTGAACTTCAAAAAAGGGTTGAGACTGTTTACCCACTCAGTGAAGGATGCAACAATTGAAAGTGAACCTTGCCATATAATCAAAATATCGTCAATGTAATGCCGCCACAATTTGATGTTGGCATAGAAAGGATTAGTGGTGGGAAGTATGTACCGTTTCTCAAAATCATACATGTAAAGGCAGACCAGACTCTGAGTAAAAGTACTGCCCATCAAAGTACCCCTTGTCTGGTGGAAAAGGAGGTCCTCAAATTGGAAAAAGTTCTCAGTCATTGCTACAGTGGCAAGTTGCATGATGGAGTGGGCGGGAGTGGGAGAGTCCCAACTGCCTTCGAGAAGGGCATTCTCAACCACTTGTAGTGTCGCCCCCTGAGGCATATTAGTATATAGAGCCTCCACGTCAGGTGTGATCAATGCATGTACTTCTGTAGTCAAGTTGATTGATTCAATCAGATCTAAGACATCTTTTGTATCTTTTAAGTAGGTAGTGGAACTCCTAAGCAAAGGTTGTAGAAAATGGTCACAGAACGTAGACAGTGGTTCTAGGACGGACCCAATACCCAACACTATCGGACATCCAGGGGGAGGCACTCGTCCCTTGTGTATCTTGGGGAGGCAATAAAAATACAGAGTCCGTGGATGGGCAGTAGCCAGAAACTCAGCCTCCTTTTGAGAGATCCAAAGGTTACTACGGGCCTCCTCAATCACCCTCCGTATCTGAATCTGTATTTGTTCTGTGGGATCTCTTGAAATGGGAGCATAGTAAGTTGAATCACTGAGGAGGTGAATACACTCCTGTCTATAGTCAGTTGAATTCATTATGACAATGGCACCGCCCTTGTCAGCAGGCTTAATCAGAATTGATGGGTCAGCCGCTAGGGTTTGTAAAGCCTTCCTCTCTCTAGAAGGAATGTTGATGAAGGGGCGTCTGGGATGTAGTTGCTTAAGATCGGACATAACTGTTTCTCAAAAGTGACTACTTCACTGGGCATAGTAGGAGATGGTGGAACAAAGGAAGATGGTTTCCTTAAACCAGAATCCTCAAACTGGGAATCACCCGGATTATCTTCGAAAAAGAAATGCAGCTGGATTTTTTTAAAAAATCTGGAGAGTTCACAATTTAATCTGAAAAAATCCTCGTTAGAGGTAGGAACAAAGCCCAAGCCTCTGTTCAAGGCCATACTCTCGTCTAACGACAAGGGTCTTGTGGGTAGATTGACTACTAAGTTCTCTGGGGTTGATTTCTGCCCTGGCTCTGGGTCACCATCTGAGGTTCTTCTTGGGCCCAGTGCATATGTCTTCCTCTTCCTCTCCTTCTGCCTCTTCCTCTGCCTGCTGCGGCCTACAAGAGGCATATACGGCATCATGTGGGGGGGCTGGAAGAAAGGGTACAGTGGTTGCCGTGTCATGGGTTGATTACCAGCATATTGTGGAAAGTTAAAATAGGGTTGCAACATATTATTGTCAGTACTCCAACCATCTGAAGAGGAACCACTGCTATAGTTGCGCGGTTTCTTGTAGGAGGATGTTAACTCATCTGATGAGCATGATTGTGTGTCGCCTTCAAAATCTTCTTTAATGAAAGGATACACCTTCTCCCTACTAAACTTATTGATGTCTTTCTGCAGTTTAGTAATCTTTTGTTGTGTCAGAAATTCCTTTGTTTCGTTAAGTTCTGAATTAATCTCTGCTAAGCAGCTCTTAAAAGCAGTGAGCGTCACTGTTGTTCTCAAAGTACTTTCAACTATATTGATTTGGACAGTGATCGATTCTGCTAGCCGTTTAGACATGTTGATAATAGGGACTAACCAGTCTTTTGTGCACTTCCAAGCGATCTGTGCCCAGTCCTTTCTGAATGCCAGATCTTGTAAGAACATTCTAGGGACATCTGATACCAGTAAACTGCTTGTGGCGATGTTAGATCTCAGATATTCGGTCAGAATGGTGCCATGCATGACTGTTTTAATTAGTTCCTGTTTTAAGGAAGACAGTTTATCCTAATCCTCCTTCAGGCTCCCCGAGGGGCCAGATCCATCGCTACCAAGGATAGAAGGAGTCTGTAAAATTGCAGACACTACATCATTGAAACTTAAACCCTGGAAGTGATCCATCTCAAGGGTAAAGTCCACACAAATTGGAGTCCCACAGCGCAGCTGCTGTGCCAAAGAACAGTCAACAAATGAGGGACAGGGAGATTAATGGTCCAGTGTATGGCCTTCCACGTCTACTTATTATAAATACACTGTTTCCAGAAAAAAAGAGAAGGGCACAGGGCAACCCTTATGCTAGAAGCAAGTGCCCTCACACACCCAATTGGGTGTCATGCTTTATCATCAGGTAAGTTCCTCGTCAGACCAGCGCTACAGTGTCTGACGGGCACCCCTGCAAGGGTGCTCTTTGCCAGAGACCTTTTCTCAATAGCTCTGTGCCGTGGTGAAAGAGATACAAAGAAGTCAATGCCCACCTACAGGCACTACAGAGAGTAGGAGAGCGAGGAAAGGTTAAAATTGGCTCAAAACCAGGACAGGACACCACAAATTTAATGATCAAGAAGGGGTAGTGGCCAAAGCGATAAAAACACAGAAAGGAGAGTGGGGAATGAGATAATGCTCAGACACTCTCTCAGTACGGGTAAAGACAGGGGGTAGGAAACTATCTTAAACCCCTGTGGACAGGGTCAAAATGTTTTGTGTCTCAAAAGGTCCAGAAAAACGTCTAAGTCCTAAGGTAAACTTTTGATAGAGGCATCCTGCGGGTTGTAGCCAGGCAGGGCTCCATCGCGGTCAGCCTTAAACTTTGACTTTGCCCCGGTCGAGGTGCAAACAGATGACCAGATTTCCGCTATTAATTTCTAATTGCTAGAAAGCATTAATTCTTTAAAAATTCATATCTCTGGTTCCTTTTATTCAATTTTATTTGTTTTTGTGTCATTTTGAAGCTAAATATATTTCCACGTTTTATACATTGGTTTTAGATTTTTGAACTGTGTTTTATTTAATTACTGTTTTGTGATATTTGAATTCTCTCTGCTTTGTCTCCTGTTAAACCTTGTTGCTTCTTGTCAAGCTACCAAGGATTGAGCTAGGTTTAATTTATTGAGACCTAACTGGACCTAAGTGGAGGTTAGTGGTCCATTGCTAAGTGTAGGTACTTATCTGCCCCTACCAATAAGACATTTTCCAGCACCCCCCTTTAGGTAGGGGACAATCACATGCGGGTGCTCTCCCAACCAGACAAGGTACACCTTAATTTCCTTGCCCTCGCCTCTGCATACCATGAGACCTACCATTGGGTCCCTCCGGGAAATGTGCAAGGCTGCTCCAAGGTGGCCTCATATTGGGATTGACACCTTGAGTGCAGGCATGCTTGTGCCCCTGCAGGCCTCTTCCATATGCCTAGGACATGGTTAGTAGGGCCTTCTAGGGGGTGGCACACCCAGTGCATGTCCCCTACTAGCCAAGGTCATACCCATCCTGGGTATGTGGTATACCTGTTTCGCAGGCCACTCCTGGGTACAGCACCTCAACCATGTCCCTACCCGACCGTTCCAACCATAGCTAGGATGGGAACACTCATTTTTCCACTGCTAGACCGTGAGGAAGTGCACAGAATCCTGAGGTCAGGCACAGAGAGTCAGCAAAGATGGAGAAAAAAGCAAAAGGTTTCAGGAAAATTCCTTCAGCAGAGGCATGTCCAACACTGTGCAACTGAGACAAAAGACTGATCATTGTAGGAGGCTGGCCTGGTTTGTAGTGGGTATCTAAGGTACTTACAACTTATACTAGGTACAGTTACCCCTTATTACTGAAATGTAGTCAGTGTTAGAAGCCAGGCTGTCTAGAGGTAGCTGTAGGTAGAGCAGCCAATGGTGAACTAGGAGACATGCAAAGCTCTTGCAGTACCACTGTAGTCACACAGTACTTACACACATGAAGGACAATACTCAGTGTAACCAAAAATAAAGGTACATTATTTTAGTGACACCAGGCCAAAAATACTTTGGAAGCTATACTCCCTTAGGAGGTAAGTAAATTACACAATATATACACTAGTAACCAAAAACAGGCAAGTAAACAGTCAGAAAATAGTGCAGAATGTGAAAATTACAATATGTTGCAATGGGCCTAGGGGGAAAACAAATTGTAGTAAGTTGGCTCTGTATATACTATTTCAAAGTAAGAAATATTGAGTCCAAGGGTTCCCCTTAGAGGTAAGATAGTGGCAAAAAGAGATAATTCTAATGCTCTATTTTGTGGTAGTGTGGTTGAGCAGTAGGCTTATCAGAGGGTAGTGTTAAGCATTTGTTGTACACACACAGGCAATAAATGAGGAACTCACACTGAAAGACAATTCCAGGCCAATAGGTTTTTATGTAGAAAAATATATTTTCTTCGCTTATTTTAAGAACTACAGGTTCAAAATTTACAAACTATACTTTAAATGAATGGTATTGCACTCAGGTATCATAGGAATTTTGAATTATCACAATAGCATGTACAGTTTTGGCACAAATGGCAATAAGCTATTTTAAAAGTGGACACAGTGCAAAAATCAACAGTTCTTGGGGGAGGTAAGTTGATGTTAAGTTCACAGGTAAGTAAAACACTTACAGGGTTCAAAGTAGGGTCTAAGGTAGCCCACCGTTAGGGGTTCAAGGCAACCCTAAAGTTACCTCACCAGCAGCTCAGGGCCGGTCAGGTGCAGAGGTCAAAGTGGTGCCCAAAACACATAGGCTTCAATGGAAATAGGGATGCCCCGGTTCCAGTCTGCCAGCAGGTAAGTACCCATGACTTCGGAGGGCAGACCAGGGGGGTTTTGTAGGGCACCGGGGGGGACAGAAGCAGGCACAGAAAGTACACCCTCAGCGGCACAGGGGCGGCCGGGTGCAGAGTGCAAACAGGCGTTGGGTTTTCAATAGGTTTCAATGGGGAGACCCGGGGGTCTCTTCAGCGATGCAGGCAGGCATGGGGGGCTCCTCGGGGTAGTCACCACCTGGGCTAGGAAGAGGGTCACCTGGGGGCCGCTACTGCACTGGAGTTTGGTTCCTTCAGGTCCTGGGGGCTGCAGGCGCAGTGTGTTTTCCAGGCGTTGGGTTCCTTGAAACAGGCAGTCGCCGTCAGGGGGACCCTCTGGATTCCCTCTGCAGGGGTCGCTGTGGGGGTTCAGGGGGGGTCAACTCTGGCTACTCACGGGCGTGCAGTCGCCGGGGAGTCCTCCCTGTAGTGTTGGTTTTCCGTAGGTCGAGCCAGGGGCGTCAGGTGCAGAGTAGAAAGTCTCACTCTTCCGGCGGGAAACATGTGGTCTTTAAAAGTTGCTTCTTTGTTGTAAAGTTGCAGTTTGGTTGAACAGGGCCGCTGTCCTCTGGAGTTTCTAGGTCCTTTTAGATGCAGGGTAGTCCTCTGAGGCTTCAGAGGTCGCTGGACCCTGGGGGATGCGTCGCTGTTGCAGTTTTTCTTGAAGTGGGGAGACAGGCCGGTAGGGCTGGGGCCAAAGCAGTTGGTGTCTCCGTCTTCTCTGCAGGGCTTCAGGTCAGCAATCCTTCTTCGTCTTCAGCTTGCAGGAATCTATCTTCCTCGGTTCTGGGGGGCCCTAAATACTCAATTTAGGGGTGTGATTAGGTCTGGGAGGGTAATAGCCAATGGCTATTAGGCCTGAGGGTGGCTACACCCTCTTTGTGCCTCCTCCCTGTGGGGAGGGGGACACATCCCTAATCCTATTGGGGGAGTCCTCCATCTGCAAGATGGAGGGTTTCTAAAAGTCAGAGTCACCTCAGCTCAGGACACCTCAGGGGTTGTCCTGACTGGCCAGTGACTCCTCCTTGTTTTTCTCATTATCTCCTCCAGCCTTGCCGCCAAAAGTGGGGGCAGTGGACGGAGGGGTCAGGCATCTCCACTAGCTGGAGTGCCCTGTGGCGCTGTAACAAAGGGGGTGAGCCTTTGAGGGTCACTGTCAGGTGTTACAGTTCCTGCAGGGGGAGGTGTGAAGCACCTCCACCCAGTACAGGCTTTGTTACTGGCCACAGAGTGTCAAAGGCACTCTCCCCATGTGGCCAGCAACATGTCTGGTGTGTGCGGCAGGCTGGCAAAACTAGTCAGCCCACACTGGAAGTTGAGTATGTTTTCAGGGGGCATCTCTAAGATGCCCTCTGGGTGTATTTATACAATAAAGTGCACACTGGCATCAGTGTGCATCTATTGTGCTGAGAAGTTTGATACCAAACTTCCCAGTTGTCAGTGTAGCCATTATGGTGCTGTGGAGTTCGTGTTTGACAGACTCCCAGACCATATACTCTTATGGCTACCCTGCACTTACAATATCTAAGGTTTTGCTTAGATACTGTAGGGGCATAGTGCTCATGCACATATGCCCTCACCTGTGGTATAGTGCACCCTGCCTTAGGGCTTTAAGGCCTGCTAGAGGGGTGACTAACCTAGGCCACAGGCAGTGTGAGGTTGGCATGGCACCCTGAGGGGAGTGCCATGTCGTCTTAGTCATTTTTTCCCCACCAGCACACACAAGCTGGCAAGCAGTGTGTATGTGCTGAGTGAGGGGCTCCTAGGGTGGCATAAGACATGCTGCAGCCCTTAGAGACCTTTCCTGGCATCAGGGCCCTTGGTACCAGGGGTACCAGTTACAAGGGACTTACCTGGATGCCAGGGTTGTGCCAATTGTGGAGACAAAGGTACAGTTTAGGGAAAGAACACTGGTGCTGGGGCCTGGTTAGCAGGCCTCAGCACACTTTCAAATCATAGCAAAGGAAAACGTCAGGGGGTAACCATGCCAAGGAGGCATTTCCTTACACAAAGTATATACTAAAATAGTGGAATGCGAAACCCTGTTTCCCACATAGGCAAGTGTAGTGTGTAGAGGGGCACTGGGAGTGTAAAAAAACACCAACGGTGAGTAAAATACCCCACACCAGAGCCCAGGAAAACAGGAGTAAAACACAGCAAGTTTCCTAAGACACAATATAAGTCATGATAGATGATAATGCAAGAACCAGATTAGACTGCAAGACACTAACAATAGATTCCTGGACCTGAAGGCAGGTGGAAGAAGGGGACTAAGTCCAAGAAGCACTAAAGAGTTCAGGGAGAACAGGAGCCCCTGCTAACCCAGATGAAGGTGCAAAAGAGAACCACCAGTGAGAAGACAAAGCCAGTATTGCACCAAAGAAGACAGACACAGGCCCCTGGTTGGTGCAGAAGATGACCCATGGCAGATGGATGAACGCAATCTTGTTTGTATTGCTGGATTCGGCCAATAAGCCTTGATAAACGCAAGGATCACGATTAGCAGAAAATGGCGCTGCCTGGGCCCAGAAAGGGCCAGGTTGACTCTACCTAGGAGGGGGAGGAAGAGGGGGCTCTGAGCAGAACAGAAAACCCTCAGAAGACCAGGCAACATGTACAGGAGTGCCACAACACATGGACAAACAATGTGCAAATGGAGGCCCATGCAGCACGACACAAAGGATTTCAATTCCACCGAAGAACCACTCAGGAAGCTGTGTGTCGCAGGATGGAGTGCTTGGGGCCTAAGCTGTGCATGAAGAACTTCTTGGAAGGTCGCACACAAGCCATTTCAGCTGCAACTCAAGTGGTGCACGAGGGTACTGTCTTGTGTGGGGAGGCAGGACCTTACCTCCAACAAAGTTGGACAGCTGGACATTGGGACTGCCGTAGTCACATTCGTCCACCACCCATGTTGCTGGATCCACGCGTGTTGTCTGGAGAGAGGACCGAAACCACCGGTCCTCGCTGCAGAGAGGTGGCTGCTAAAGCACGGAAGTGAATCTGTCACTCTACAGGAGATTCCTTCATTTCTTCTGGTGCAAGCTGAAGACAGGCAGTCCTCGGAGGATGCACAACCTGGAAACTGTTGCACTTGCTGGAAGGAGCTGAAGATACAATGTTGCGGAAGTCATCTTAGCTTCTTTGTTGCTGTTTTGTAGAGTTCTGGAGCAGTCAGCGGTTGATCCTTCAGTAGAAGATGAAGTAAAGAATGCAGAAGATTCCTGCTGGAGTCTTGCAATCCAAATCTGAAGAGACACCCACAGGAGAGACCCGACATATCCCTCAGAGGGGGTTGGTCACCTAACCAGGCAAGCACCTATCAGGAGGGATCTCTGACGTTACCTGCTGGCACTGGCCACTCAGATGTTCCCAGACTTCTATTGACCATCCTGAAAACTTGATGGCAGAATCCCACGGAAACTCCGGAGGAGCCCTGGGCACCACTCCTGGGGTGGTGATGAACAGGGGAGTGGTCACTCCCCTTTCCTTTGTCCAGTTTCACACCAGAACAGGGACTGGGGGCCCCTCAAACGGTGGACACGGGATTATGCAAGGAGGGTACCATCTTTGGCCTTCAAAGCATTTCCAGAGGCTCTGGGAGGATACCCCTCCCATGCCTGTAACACCTATTTCCAAAAGGAGAGAGTGTAACACCCCTCTCCTAAAGGAAATGTGTTGTTCTGCCTTCCTACGATTGAGCTGCACAAGCCCCAGGAGGGCAGAAGTCTGTCTGTGAGGTGGCAGCTGCTGAGGCTGCAGTGGAAACCTCAGAAAGCTGGTGCGGCAGTTCTAGGGGTCCACTGTGGAGCCCCCAGTGTGCATGGAATTGTGCAACCACTACTGGAATCAGTATTGGGGTACAATTCCCAGTTGTTAGACACCTTACCTGGCCATATTCGGAGTAACCTTTGTGAAGCTGTGCATAGGTATTGACCTATGTACATTGCACAATTAAATGGCGTCCCCTCACTAATGAACTCCTGGAAAATTCACCTGGACGATTTAAGGGCACCTCTGCTAGTGCAGGGGTGCCCTCACACACAGGTACGTTGCACCCAGACTTCAGGGTTGGAAGAACTGATATATAGGTGACTTATAAGTGACCTGGTGCAGTGAAATTAGCTGTGAAATAGTGCATGCACTATCCCACACAAGCTGCAATGGCAGTCCTGAAGAAGTCTTTGTATGGTCTCCTTATGGGTGGCAAAAGAAATGCTGCAGCCCATAAGGATTCCCTAGATCCCCAATGCCGTGCATACCTATGTACCATATACTAGGGACTTATAAGGGAGATCTAATATGCCAATTTGGAGTGAAATACAGAATCACTAGTATGTGCTAACAAATTTAAAAACAGAGAGAACATGAGCACTGGAGTTCTGATTAGCAGGACTCCAGTGACAATTTAGAAAACAGTGAAATACACTGGTAAGCAGGCCGTAAACCATTAGCACTGGGGTCCTGACTAGCAGGATCCTAGTGACACAGTCAAAAACACACTGACATCAGGCAGAAATTGGGGGTAACATACCAAAAAGAGGGTACTTTCCTAAACAACCCCCCCTCCAACGAGGGACAATAAGGCTAAACTTGTCCACATGAGTCTTCATTGTCTAAGTGGAAATATCTGGAGAGTCCATCTGCTTTGGACTGGTTACTCCCAGGTCTATGTTCCACTGTAAAGTCCATACCCTGTACGGAAATGGACCACCTCAACAATTTAGTTTTCTCCTTTCATCTGTTTTAACCATAAGAGAGGTTTGTGGTCTGTCTGAACTATGAAGTGGGTTCCAAACAAGTAGGGTCTTAGCTTCTTCAGCGCCCAGACCACAGCAAAGGCCTCCCTCTCTATGGCTGACCAACGCTTTTCTGTAGGGGTCAACCTTCTACTAATAAATGTAACAGGTTGATCCTGGACCTCTGAATTAAGTTGTGATAACACTACCCCAACACTTACCTCAGAAGCATCTGTCTGGACAATTAACTTCTTAGAATAGTTTGGGCTTTTCAGGACAGGTCCAGTACACATAGGCCCTCATTACAACCTTGGCGGTAAATGCTGCCTGCCGCAGTGCTGACTGCCGCCAACATATTGTGAATGCGGCAGTATTCCGCTACGGGTATTATGACCCACACTGAGAAATCTGCCACTATACAGACACCCACACAAGTCCGCCAGACCAAAGGTCAGTGATAAACTGGCGGTATCCAAACCAACACCATTACGCCAACAGGAATACATCCACAGTATCAGGACCCACGATCTTTGAACCACAGTAAACAATTGGCGTACACACCACCGCGCTCAAAATACACACACACTAACAAAACTACACCACATTGGACAATTCAAAATACACACACCTGACACACATACACACACCACACCCACAACACTATAAAACACAAAGCCACATTACCCACAACCCCTTACAGTGAAAAAGAAGATAGCAAGCAGAGATAGACAAGCCAGGAGCACCCACTCAATCAGAGGCACAATACATCATCACCTATACACCATCCATGCACCTCACAACACAACACCCCACACATCACCCTACACATCCTCACACATACCACTCACACCACATCCATGGCACCCCAAAGACACGCCAGGTTTTCAGAGGAGGAACTAAGGGTCATGGTGGAGGAAATCACCCGGGTAGAGCAACAGCTATTCGGATCACAGGTGCAGCAGACGTCCATTGCAAGGAAGATGGAGCTATGGGGGAGAGTCGTGGACAGGGTCAACGCCATGGGACAGCACCTCAGAACTAGGGTTGACATCAGGAAGAGTTGGAACGACCTACAGGGGAAGGTACGTTCCGTGATTGTAAGCCACCAGGTAGCCGTACAGAGGACTGGCGGTGGACCGCCACCTTCTCCCCCACAACTAACATGTGAGGAGCAAGTCTTGGCAATAATGCACATGAGGGCCTCGCAGGAGTAGCAGGAGGACTGGACTCTGGTAAGTCAAATCTTTACTACTGTATCTCCCCTACCCTACCTGCATGCCATCACAAACTCGTACCCCTACCATCACCCCATCACTCCACCAACTCACACATACCCCTACTATCACAACCCACCCATACCAAAACCAAGCCCTGCATGTAACACCAATCCATGGACCCCCATCACACCACCTGCATGGACACCCATCACCACAGCATGCCCAGTAGAGAGACTCACCCAGCCCACAAATCACCACACACACAAGGCAAAGCTGACAGGGAAATCAAAATCAGGCAGGGTAACACACCCATTCCCAAGATGTCACACGCAGATACAATACCACTGCTTTTGCATCCCGACAGGACCCCTACTCAACGTCACCGGAGAGGAGGTGCCAGTGACATCCAGTAGCCCCCAGAAGAGGCTCCCACAGTGACAACAGCAGCTCTGCACGCCTGCATTAGGATGACCAACCTGGCCCATCGGGGACCCCTGAACAGTCGGTTACCCTGCCACAGTCCCAACCCACCACAGAGCCTCCCCCCTCAGGAAACACCACTACAGCACCCACCCAGCGGGCCCATGCCACTGTCCCCAGGACACGTCAATCAGCAGTGTGTCCACCACTAAAGGGACCCTAGGCAACACCACAAACCCAGGACGATCAGGGACCTGGGGTCAGTGGCAGTGGGCACACAGTTCAGGGGACAGAGACACAGGACAACAGGGAAGCTGGGAGGACTGCTGTGTGACAGCGGGAGGACAGGCCCAGGGAACCCACTCTCCAGGAGGCACTCTCCAACATACTGGGAGCATACCACCATTCCCAGGAGACCATGAGCCAGATACTGTACAAGTTGCAGGAGACCCAGCGGCTGCAGGAGGGACAGTACCAGGGGCTCAGGGAGGACCTCAAAAACATCTACACCATCCTGGTCAGCATTGCAGGGGTGCTGGCTGACATGGGCAAGACCATGAGGGAGGCAGTGGCATACCAACTGGCCCCTGACACTAGCCACACCCAATAACAGCCCTCCACCTCCGCCGGCGCTAGTGGACAGGAGGCCCCACCACAGGCCACCAGCAGCACACTCCCTGCAGAAGGAGAACCACCCTGCAAATGGTCCCTGTGATCCAGGCAGAAGACAGAGAACATTGCCAAGACCCCTGCCAAGAAATAAGACTCTCAAGATTGTCACACTTCTGTCCCACTCTGTCACCCTGTCCACCTTCAACTGCCATTACTCCCCTTCCTATGCCCCATTGGACAATGCACCTGTGATACCAAGAGACTGGACTCTACCCTGGACTTTCCTCCACCATCACCCCAGCCCTTTGCACATCCCCCTCTACTTATGAGAACTTACATAAACACCCTTGGAACAAATACAAATCTGGAGTATGTCAAATGATTGAAATATGTATTAGTTCAACATAATCAAAGCATTGCGAGTCATATGTACAGTTAAATATACTTTGGAAGGACCTTTGGTGGTCAGCAGTACACATAGCAGGAGCCAGAGTGGGCCACAGAGATCTGAAAATAGAGATGCCAAAGGGTACAGTAAGTGGCCATAGACATAGGTAAATCAGGCTGCCATGTACACTGTCCAACAGAAAACTGAAAAGTTAAGTGAAGTTACAGTGTCTTACCTGAGTGTCACTGGAAGTACTGCTGTATTATATTACTTCTCTTGTCAAAATCCTCTTCCTCTGCCTCCTCTTCCTCACTGTCCACAGGCTCCACTGCTGCAACAGGACCATCTCCAGGCTCATCTTCCTGCACAAGAGGCACCTGGTGTCTCAAGGCCAGGTTGTGCAACATGCAACATGCAACGATGATCTGGCACACCTTCTTGTGTGAGTAGTACAGGGATCCAGCTCTCAGATGGAGGCATCGGAACCTGGCCTTCAGGAGGCTAAATGTCCTTTTAATCATCCTCCTTGTACGCCCATGTGCCTCATTGTAACGTTCCTCTGCCCTTGTCCTGGCATTCCTCACTGGGGTCAGTAGCCATGAGAAGTTGGGGTAACCAGAGTCGCCTGCAAATACCGAAGGATACCTGATAGACACACTAACCCTTAGGGACAACCCAATACCCAGACACCTACCTATACTATACTGTGTGGGGACCTTGGGCTCACCTATTAGCCACACCCAGAGCCTCTGGAGTTGGCCCATCACATATGGGATGCTGCTATTCCTCAAGATAAAGGCGTCATGCACAGAGCCAGGATATTTGGCATTCACATGGGAGATGTACGGGTCCGCCAAACACACGATCTGCACATTTATAGAGTGATAGCTTTTTCTATTCCTGTAGACTTGTTCAGTTCTCTGGGAGCGGGGGGGACAAATGCCACATGTGTACCATCAATGGCACCAATGATGTTGGGGATATGTCCCAGGGCATAAAAATCAGCTTTCACTGTGGCCAAATCATCCACCTGGGGGAATACGATGTAGCAGCGCATGTGTTTCAGAAGGGCTGACAACACTCTGGTCAAAACATTGGAGAACATTGGCTGAGACATCCCTGATGCCATGGCCACTATTGTTTGGAAGGAAATGGAGCACTGACAGGACCTGCACTAGAGGGAGGATACCTGTGGGCTGGTGGATAGCTGACATCAGGTCTGGCTGCAATTGGGCACACAGTTCTTGGATTTTGGCCCAATCAAGTCTGTATGTTAGGATAATGTGTCTGTCCTCCATTGTCGCAAGGTCCACCAGGGGTCTGTACACCAGAGAATGTTGCCATCTCATATTCAGCCTCAGCGGTTGAAGCCTGTGGAAGAAAACGGTGAGCAGAGGGTCATATTCACACATCTATTGCACTAATGATGATTACTTTTCTTTACAGAACCAGTATGTGAATCCGACAGTCAGTTGCTGTGCCAATTTCTGCTGTGACGCAGTTAGGTGCCATGCCTTGTGCCCTCCTGAAATGGCAGCTGCCTGACCTGTGAGGAGGGATAAGCGGAAATGAGGTAATTCTGCTGGCGTTGTGCGATATCGCGGTAGGCGGTCGAATACCGCTGCACAACTTTGCATTGGTTATCATTGGGCCCTATGGCTTGCAGGAGCCGATGGCGATGTACGCCGGTGGTGACAGTACTCACCGCCGCGGATGTGACCATCATTTTCTATCTGTTTACTCACTTGCTACCTGACCTTCAACAGGGGCTGGGCCCTGGGGGTCTTTGACAGGTGGAGCTCCCACTGCTGCAAATGGTGGGAGGACAGCACCTCAGCCACCAAGTCGATGTCCGCTGTGGTACCTGCAACTCACAGAGGCTCAAAGGGGGCACCCGTCAGCCCAGCCAGTGTGCCACCAAACCCTTCAAAGGACAAAACCATTCCGCCACCTGCCAAGGTGTAGAGGGGGACAGCATGCAGCAAGGGCAAGGAGCACGTCCTACCCAGCAAGGCCTCCTCAAAAACTCCAGCTGCCAGACCCAAGGTCACACCACCATCTGCCAAAGTGAGGAAGGGGCAGAAAACACAAGGCAAGGCACTTCAGCCATCGGAGTGTGCAGGTGAAGGCCTGGTGGCTACCAGCGCAACGGCCAGCCCCGCCACCTGCACCGCGGCCAGCACCGCCAGCAACCCCGCCGCTAGCACCGCCACCTGCCCCGCCGCTAGCACCACTACTGCCAGAAGCAGCAGCCCCAGTGGGCAGCCATCCTAGGCTGCAGGGAAGGGCTGGAGCCTCCCTCCACCACTGGCAGCACCGGCACCTGCACCACAGCCAGCACCGCCACCTGCACCATCGCTAGCACCGCAGCAGGCCCCGCCGCAAGCACCGCCACCTACACCGCTGACAGGAGGACCACTACCAGCAGCAGCATCCCCAGTGGGCAACTGTCCGAGGCTGCAGGAGCAGTTCTAGAGCCTCCCACCACCACTGGTAGCACCCCCACAAGCACTGGCACTACCACCAGTTTGTAGCCTTAGCCGCCGCAAGATGGAGTCTAGCCCTGCCTTAATGGACTATCATGCAACCTTTTCCCTGCAAATCTCATTGCCTCAGACATCCAGGTGAGAGACTGTGACCTTGCACCATCCAGGATGAAGCACACTGGGCACAAAGCCCCCTACAGAACCAGTGGAGATATGCATCCACTCATCCCCTCCTTGGCAGGATGAAGCACACTGAGCACAAAGCCCCCTCCAGAACCAGTGGAGATATTCATCCACTCTCCCCCTCCTTGGCAGGATGAAGCACACTGGGCACACAGCCCCCTCCAGAACCAGTGGAGAAAGGCATCCACTCACCTCCTCCTTTGCAGGATAAAGCACACTGGGAACAAAGCCCCCTCCACAACCAGTGGAGATATGCATCCACTCACCCCCTCCTTGGCAGGATGAAGCACACTGGGCACAAGGCCCACTCCAGGACAAGTGGAAGAAGCCATCCACTTGGAAAACTGTGGTTTTGCATTGCCCAGGACCAAGCAGTGGGCAAACCACCCACTTGAGAGACTTGTGAGACTGTGGCTTTGCACTCCCCAGGACCAAGCAGTGGGCAAACCACCCACTAGAGAGACTTGTGAGACTTTGGCTTTGCACTCCCCAGGACAAAGCAGTGGTCAAACCACCCACTAGAGAGACTTGTGAGACTGTGGCTTTGCACTCCCCAGGACCACGCAGTGGGCATGGAGCCCCCTTGAGGAGCAGTGGCATTATTCCATCTTCCAGCTGAGGTGCCCCCCCCCCTTCCCCATCCTCCTGAGCTGCCTGTGTGTTTTCGACCTGATGCCCCTGCAGTGTTCTCTCCATATTGAGGCAGGAGTCAAGTGTGTGCTTGGCCCCTGATTTTTGGCTTAGTGGCCCACGGACATTTTGAATGGACAATGTACCATCTTATGTACATATCGTATATTTTTGTAAATACTGTTTTTCTATTCATTACGTATATCTGCCTATTTCAAAAATATCACTGTTTAAATCAATTCCTTTTGTCCTTGCGTTCTTCCAGGGGGTTACGGGGTGTAAATGTAATGTTGATGCTTGTGTTTGTGTGTATAGTGTTGTGGGTGAAGGTGGGGGTATTGCGTGTTGCATGTGTGTGTCACTCTCTTTTTCCTCCCCCCAGCCCCCGTGTACTAGATGCAGTACTCACCGTGGTCGTTGCTGCCGCCTTTTGTATTCCTTGTAGATGAGGAGGTAGACCAGCATGGGCAGGACCTGTAGCTTGGGCTCCATGGCATCCTGGTTCTTCATTGGGTGTCGAGAGTGAGTGGTTTCTCTTCAGTGTTCTGTTTATGGCGTGCTTTTGATGGTGTTGGTACCTCCCCGGAAAAGCTGGCAGATGGGCGGGTTGTGGTGGGCTGGGCGGTACATTGTCTTCCGCCTGGCTGTTGGGGGTGACTGCTGTGGTGTTTGTTGCTACCGCTGTGGCGGTCAGAGTGTTAAACTGGCTGTCTGTGTTGGCGGTTTCCTCCCGGGGTGGTGATCCCATTTTTTTTACCACCGGCCTGTTGGTGGTATTACCGCTGCTTTAACGCCGACTGCCAGGGTTGTGATGAGGGCTATAGCATGCTTAAACTCCTCAAAAGCTTTTTGACAGCTGGCTGTCCATAATACCTTTTTGGGCATCTTCTTTGAAGTAAGGTCATTAAGAGGGGCTACAATGGAGCCATAGTTCTTATTGAACCTCCTGTAATACCCAGTGAGACCAAGAAAGGCTCTGACCTGGGTCTGAGTGGTATGGGAAGACCAGTCTAAAATAGTCTGGATCTTCCCCTGTAGTGATTCAATCTATTCCCCACCAGCTAGGTGTCCCAGATAAACCACCTTCCCCTGCCCTACCTGGCATTTTGAAGCCTTGATAGTGAGGGCTGACTTTTGCATGGCCTCCAAAACTTTCCACAGGTGGACCAGGTGGTCATCCCAGGTGGAGCTACATACATCAATATCATCCAAATATGCTGCACTAAAAGCTTCCAGACCTTGGAGGGCTGTATTCACCAGCCTTTGGAAAGTGGCAGGTGTATTCTTCAGGCCAAAGGGCATAACTGTAAATTGGCGATGCCCTCCAATGGTTGAGAATGCAGTTTTAGGTTTAGCATCTTCTGATAGCTTAATCTGACAATACCGTGCAGTCAAGTCAAAAGTGTTCAGATACTTGGCAGATGCCAGTGTAACTATCAGCTCATCAGTCCTGGATATAGGGTGAGCATCAGTCTTGGTGACTATGATGAGCCCTCTATAATCCACACAAAACCTAATTTCTTTTTCCCATTCTGAGAATGAGGTTTTGGTACAAGCAACACTGGGATGGCCCAGGGGCTATCTGAGTGCTCAATCACTCCTACTTCTAAAATGTTCTGAAGCTCAGATTTGATACAGTCTCTGACATGGTTAGGCTGTCTATAAATCTTACATTTGACATGTAAACTGTCTCCAGTATCAATGGTATGCTCACACCAAGTGGTCTGACCAGGTGTAAGTGAAAAGAGTTCAGAGAATTGACTTAGGAGGTTCCCGCAGTCCTCCTTTTTGCTCTGTTGTAAGGTAGTCTGCAAAGATAACTCCCTCCACTGAGACATCAGCTGCAGTGTTGGAGAAGAGGTCAGGGAGAGGGTCACTCTCTTCTTTCTGCCCCTCATTAGTGGCCATGTGTGGTGTCAAGTCTGCCCTATCATAGTAGGGTTTCTGGCGGTTCACATGAAGTCCTTTTAGAGGACTTCTGGGAGTGCCTAGGTCCACCAGATAGGTGACCTCACCCTTCATCTCCACTATGAGATTCGGTCCACTCCATTTGTCCTGGAGTGCTCTTGGTGCCACAGGCTCCAATACCAACACCTTCTGTCCTGGATGGTACTCAGTCAGGACAGCCTTCTGGTCATGCCATTGCTTCTGGAGCTCTTGGGTTGCCTGAAGGTTTTTAGTGGCCTTTTTAATGTACTCAGCCATTCTTGATTCTAGGCCAATCACATAATCCACAATGTCTTGGTTAGGGGGATTCAAGGATTGTTCCCACCCTTCCTTGACAAGTGCAAGTAGACCCCGAACATGGTGATCAAAAAGTAGTCGAAAGGGGCAGTCACCCACTTCATTCTGGGGTACCTCCCTGTAGGCAAAAGGGAGGCAGGCAGTAGGACATCCCATCTCCTCCTGAGTTTTCAGAGAGTCCCATGGTCATGCCGTTGAGAGTTCTGTTAAATCTCTCAACCTGTCCATTAGTTTGTGGATGATAGGGTGTGGTGAATTTTTAGGTTACACCACATCGCCTTTAAGTATGCAGACATGAAGTTGCTACCCCATTCTGATACTACCTCTTTAGAGAAGCCCACACTGGAAAATATTCCCAGGAGGGCCTTTGACACTGCAGGAGCTGTAGTAGTCCTTTAGAGGATGGCTTTTGGATATCTTGTGGCATGGTCAACTATCACTAAGATGAATCTAGTTCCAGAAGCAGTTGGAGGGTCAAGACGGCCAACAATGTCAACCCCAACCCTCTCAAAGGGTACCTCAACTACAGGCAGTGGGATTATGGGGGCCTTTGGAGTGCCATCAGTCTTGCCACTGGCTTGGCAAGTGACACAAGAGCGACAAAACTACTTTGTGTCCTCTGACATGTGAGGCCAGTGAAAGTGAACGACCAGTCTGTCCCAAATCTTACTTTGCCCCAGATGCCCAGCAAGGGGAATGTCATGTGCCATTGTTAGGAGGAATTCCCTATACTGCAAGGGAATGACCGGTCTCCTGGTAACACCAGGTTTTGGGTCCCTTGCCTCTGGTTAAAGGAGATTATTCTCCCAGTAAACTCTGTGTGAGTCACTGACACACCCTGCTTCTTGTTTGAGAGCTTGCTCTCTTAAACCCTCTAATGTGGGACCTGTCTGCTGTGCCACATTCAGTTCCTCCCTGGCAGGCCCCCATGCACCCAAGAGCTCAGCTGTGTCAGCTTGAAAATCCTCTGGGGTAGGTTCTGCACAGAAAGGTGACTCCTCATCATCAGAAGGGGGATCTTCTGGAGAGGGAGGGATAGTGGACAAGGGTTTTCCCTTTCTACCCCTAGTTTTTGGGAGCAATTGGTCCATTGGTCCAGGATACAAGTTTCCCTGTTCTCTTTGACTCTTGGCCTGAGCCTTGGTGAGAGCAAAGTTGTGCCCAGGAATTCCCAGCATTGCTGCATGAGCCTCCAATTCCACTTCAGCCCAAGCTGAAGTATCCAAATCATTGCCCAGTAGACATTCTTCACATAGATCAGTAGATACCACAACTTTCTTTGGACTAGTAAACACCCCACAGTTGAGATTTACAACAGCCATGGGGTGGCTAACAGTGTTGTTATGGGCGTCAGTCACTTGGTACTGATGACCAAGTATGTGTTGCTCAGGGGCTACCAGTTTTTCCATCACAATAGTGACACTGCCACCTGTGAGCCTCTACCTGAACACCGTTTATTAGGGGTAGTTGCTTGTACTTATCCATATTAAGGGGACAAGCAACCAGGGTGGCAAGGTCAATGCCACCATCTGAGACTAAAACAGCCTCAGTGGTCTCTGTAACTAGACCAACCCCCACTACATTACCAAAAGAGAGCCCAGCTATACCCTTAGATTGGCTATTAGTAGAGTTTTTCCCACCACCACTGCTATTACTAGGGGCACTAGTGGAAGCAGTGGAGGTTGTGGTGGGGGGAGGTTTGGTGTTCCTCTTGGGACAAGTGGGATCATTTGCCCAATGGCATTTGATTTTACACAGGTAACACCATGGCTTTTTCTGCTGGATGGAGGAGGATTTGGGCCCACCCCCAGAAGATTTTGGGGGACCTGATAAAGACTCTGACTTTTTAACTTTGTTCCCACCCTTATCATGAAACTTACCATCCTTCTTCTTGTCACCCCCTGTATGAGCTTTTCTGCTCACCCTTGTTCTGACCCGTTTGTCTGCCTTCTTTCCCAATTCAGACACACAATTGTTAAGAAGATCCTCTCTCAGGATTAGATTAAATAGACCCTCATAATCTGACACTTTGCTGCCATGTAACCAGCCTTTTAAAGCCCTCACTGAACACGCCACAAAGTCTATCCAAATCCTGTGAAGACTCTTTTCTGGTTTCTCTGAACTTAATCCTATATCGGGAAGTGGTTAATCCAAATCCATCCAAGAATGCTGTCTTCAAAACACTGTAAATATCCGAATCATCTTCTCTGACAGTAAGCTTCTATCTGTCCCCTTGCCAGCGAAGGAAAACCACAGAATAACAGTCTACTGCATCTGAGGGACCCTCTGAACTTTACAGGCCCTCTAAAGTGTAGCAAACCACTTGTAGATGTCATCCCCCTCCTTGTAAGGGGGAACAATCTTGTGACAGTTTCTAGAGTCAAATGTGTTCTCCCTAACACCATAGCTCCTGAAACTGCTATTGCTGCTGCCACCCTGGGGAACTAACCCTAACCCCTGTCTTTCCCTTTCCACAGCCAGGGCTTTCCTATCTAAGGCCAACTGTTGATGTTGCCGCCTCAGTCTGGCCTCCTCCAACCTTAGCTTTCTGAGTTCCCTATCTAGGGAGTTTTCCTCAGAGTGGGATGTGTGGGACACTTCTGAGACTGAAGTGACATGGGAATGAGCAAAGGCATATCTTTCCCTCGTAACCTGGCCTCTAGGTGTGAAGGGAGCTCTACTTGTGTGTGACCCTCTCCCACTGCCAGCTACACTAGATGGTTTACCAGGGGGAAGATCTTGAAAAGCACCCTCCCCTGTATCCTCAGGACCCTCCCCTGATTCTACCTGGTTAGAATCCCCCTCTACCTCCTCTACCTGGTGACCAGACTGTTCTTGGTTATCCTGGAGAAGGAGATTTAAAAGGAAGTCTTTGTTAGAGTTCTTCCCAATCCCTAGGCTTCTCTCTAAGCAAAACCCGCTCAAACCTTTAACGTTTAGGTTTCATAAGCGGTTTTGATAACCCTAGGGGTGGCCTCAGGGGAAGACACAGTGATAGAAAAGTTAGAATAAAGTGAAAAGAATGAAAATACCTACTTTATCTATTCTTTAGAACTTTAGAATGCAGCTGCAACTACTAGGTATACTTTTGTATAGCCCCACGTACAGAGTACACTTTCCTGTTGAAAGCACCAGTGACAGAGTGATAAGACAATTGCAAGTACTTATCCCATTGCTGCTACAAATGTAGGAGGCTGGCCTGGTTTGTAGCGGTACCTAAGGTACTTACAACTTATACCAGGTCCAGTTATCCCTTATTAGTGCATTGTAATCATTGTCTAGAAGCCAGGCTGTCTAGCGGTAGCTGTAGGCAGAGCAACCAAGGCTGAACTAGGAAACATGCAAAGCTCTTGCAATACCACTGTAGTCACATAGTACTCAGACACATTAAAGACAATACTCAGTGCTATCAAAAATAAAGGTACTTTATTTTAGTGACACAAGGCCAGAAATACATTGGAGACTATAATCCCTTAGGAGGTAAGTAAATTACACAATATATGCACTAGTAACCAAAAAAAGGTAAGTAAGCAGTCAGAAAATAGTGCAAATAGTGAAAATCACAAAAGATTGCAATGAGCCTAGGGGGAACACAACCCATATACTAAAATAGTGGAATACAAAAGTAATTTTCCCACCTAGGCAAGTGTAGTGTGTAGAAGGGTGCTGGGAGTGTAGGAAAACACCAAAGATAAGTAAAATACCCCACCCCAGAGCCCAGGAAAGCAGGAGTAAAACACAGCAAGTTTCCTAAAACAAACTAGAAGTCTCTTTTGAAGATAATGCAAGTGTCAGAAGAGACTGCAAGACACCAATGATGGATTCCTGGACCTGAAGACCAGTGGAAAAAGGGGACCAAGTCCAAGAAACACTGAAGAGTCCAGGGAGAACAGGAGCCCCTGCTAACCTGGATAAAGGTACAAAAGGAGAGCCACCGGTGAAAAGACAAAGTCAGTATTGCACCAAAGAAGACAGACACAGGCTCCTGGTTGGTGCACAAGATGACCCATGGCACGTGGATGAACGCAATCTGGTTTGTGTTGCTGGATTCTGGATCAGGTCAACTCTACCCAGCACCTCAGAGAACCCTCTGAAGACCAGGCAGTGAACACAGGAGTTTCACAGCACGGGGACAAAGAAGGTGCAAATGGGGGCCCACATAGCACAACACAAAGGATTCCCATGTCGCTGGAGAACCGCTCACGAAGCTGTGCTTCGCATGACGGAGTCCTGGGGGCCTAAACTGTGAGGTGCACAAAGAACTTCTTGGAAGGTCTCACACAAGCCTTAGCAGCTGCAAGTCACATGGTGCACGGGGGTACTGTCTTGCGTGGAGAGGCAGGACCTTACCTCCATCAAAGTTGGACAGCTGGACTTTGGGACCGCCAAAGTCACTTTAGTTCACCACCTGTGTTGCTGGATCCATGCCTGTCATCTGGAGAGAGGACCCAAACCACCGTTCGTCGCTGCAGAGAGGTGCCTGCTGAAGCAGGGAAGTGACTACGTCACTCCATGGGAGATTCCTTTGGTTCTTCTGGTGCAAGCTGAAGACAGGCTGTCCTCGGAGGATGCACAGCCTGGAAACTGTTGCAGTTGCTAGCAGGAGCTGAAGATACAATTTTGCAGAAGTCTTCTTAGCTTCTTTGTTGTAGTTTTGTAGAGTTCCTGGAACAGTCAGTGGTTGATCCATCAGTAGAAGATGAACTAAAAAATGCAGAGGATTCCTGCTGGAGTCTTGCAATCCGAATCTGAGGAAACACCCACGGAAGAGACCCTAAATAGCCCTAAGAGCGGGGATTGGCCACCTAACCATGTCAGTACCTATCAGGAGGGGTCTCTGATGTCACCTGCTGGCACTGGCCACTCAGATGTTCCCAGAGTTCCCTGACCATCCTGAAAACAAGATGGCAGAACCCAAGGGCACGCTGGAGAAGCGCCCCTGGGGCGGTGATGGACAGGGGAGTGGCCACTCCCCTTTCCTTTGTCTAGTTTCACACCAGAGCAGGGGCTGGGGGTCTCTGAACCGGTGTAGACTGGATTATGCAAGGAGGGCACCATCTGTGCCCTTCAAAGTATTTCCAATGGCTGTGGGAGGATACCCCTCCATTGCCTGTAACACCTATTTCCACAGGGTGACTAATAAGTGACCTGCTGCAGTGAAATTGACTGTAAAATACTGCATGCACTATTCCATACAGGCTGCAATGGCAGTCCTGAAGAAGTCGTCGTATGGTCTCCTTATGGGTGGTAACAGAAATACTGCAGCCCATAAGGATTCCCTGGAACCCCAATGCCCTGGGTAATTATGTATCATATACTAGGGACTTACAAGAGGGGTCCAGTAGTGAAAAACAGAGTCACTAGTATGTAGTGACAAATTTAGAAACAGAGAGAGCATGAGCACTGGAGTTCTGATTAGCAGGACTCCAGTGACAATTTAGAAAATAGTGAACCACACTGACAACCGTGCCATAAACCATAAGCACTGAGGTCCTAACTAGCAGGATCCCAGTGACACAGTCAAAAACACACTGACATCAGGCAGAAAGTGGGGGTAACATGACAAAAAGAGTGTACTTTCCTACAATCATGCTATCCTGGCAATCCATACCGCCAACAATACTACTCTTACACATCCAATAGAAATATGGGACCCTTTTCTGGACTATTATCATGCCCTTTATTCTTCAGACAAAATGGACTCACAAAAAGCAACTGAAGTCTTTCTAGTACACTTCAGATTGCCCAGATTATCCCACAGTTAAGACAGAATTTAGGGGCAGAAATAACAGAGGACATTATTAGCATTGTCTTAGACAAACACCCAAACAGTCAATCACCAGGCATGGACGGATACCTTGCAGAATATTATAAAACACATACATACCTAATGGCCTAAATACTATGCAAGACAGATGGAGAGAAACAAACTAATCTTCATAAGATATCATAAAACAACAATGCCAAATTTGCCTGCAGCCAGGTAGAGACCGCCTCTACTGAGCCAGCTATAGGCCAATATTGCTTTTAAATGTTGAGACAAAGATAATGGTGAAAGTATTGGCAAATCAATTCAAGTTGATGTTATAAATGCTCATTCGTAGGGACCAGATAGGGCTTGTCCCACATCGTAGATTGGCTTCCCACATCTGTTCTCTAGCCCACAAACTTTGGCAAGTGTGCAAGAATAGAGATAAAAGGCTGGAGGTCTTTCTTGATGCCAAGAAGGCTTTTGACTATGGTGAGTGCCCATACCTGTTCTGAGTACTCTATCAAGTGTTATGGGCCAAATGTTCCTCTCCTGGATTGAGAGATTAAACATGCAGCCCACAGCGTGGCTCTCTTGTAACAGGCACCTTATCACACCATTTGCAATCAATAGAGGCACTGGGTAGGGGTACTCTCTCTCCCTGCTGTTGTTCATAATTACCTTGGAACCCCTGGCAGAGGCAATCAGAGAATCCCCGGATATTCATGGAATACAATCTCCAAGTGGGACACACAAAATATTGCTGTATGTTGATAATAAATATGTCACACTCCCTGATCCTCCTTGTTCACTTAATCAATCAATCAATCAATCAAAAAAATGTATAGAGTGCACTACTCACCCGTGAGGGTCTCAATGCGCTGGGGGGGTCAAGGGAGAGGGGCAGGGAGGGTCAATGTTCAAACAAACATGTCTTGAGGTTCTTTCTGAAGAGCAGGAGGTCTTTGGTTTTGCGAAGGTTGGTGGGGAGGGAGTTCCAGGTTTTGAGGGCGAGGTAGGAGAAGGACCTGCCTCCTGTGGTGGTGCGTTGGATACGGGGGACTGTGGCTAGGGCAAAGTCGGCTGATCGGAGGTTGCGTGTGGGAGTTTGGACGTTCACTCTTTCGTTGAGGTAGGTAGGGCCGGTGTTGTGGAGGGATTTGTGTACATGGATAAGGATCTTGAATGTGATTCTCTTGTCTATGGGGAGCCAGTGAAGGAATTTGAGGTGTGGTGAGATTCGTTCATGGCGGGGGAGGCCAAGGACGAGGCGTGCGGCTGTGTTCTGGATTCTCTGGAGTTTGCGTTTGAGTTTGAGTGTGGTGCCGGCGTATAGGGCGTTACCGTAGTCTAGTCTTCTGGTCTTCCTGGTCTCTGGGGGAATCCATTTGAAGGATTTTTTTAGAGTGTGGTGTGTGTGGAAGCAGGAGGAGGTTAGAGCATTGATTTGCTGTGTCATGGAGAGGGAGGGGTCCAGGATGATGCTGAGGTTGCGTGCGTGGTTTACGGGGGTGGGTGCGGGGCCTAGGGCGGTGGGCCACCAGGAGTCGTCCCATTTGGTTTTGTTGGGGCCAAAGATGATGATCTCGGTTTTGCTGGAGTTAAGCTTGAGGTGGTTAGTTGTCAACAAGTTGGCGGTGTCGAGGAGAGCAGCGTGTAGGTTGGTTTTGGCGGTGGTGGGGTTGTGGGTGAGGGAGCGGATGAGTTGGGTGTCATCTGCGTAGGAGAGGATAGTGATTCCGTGTGATCGGAGGATGTTGGCTAGGGGGATCATGTAGATGTTGAAGAGTGTGGGGCTGAGGGAGGACCCTTGAGGGACTCCGCAGATGATCTTGGTAGCGGTGGAGTGGAAAGGTGGAAGTCGGAATCTCTTGGTCCCGTCGGTGAGGAAGGAGGTGAGCCAGTCTAAGGCTTTGTGGCAAATTCCTATGTTGTGGAGGCGTGTGCGGAGTGTGTGGTGGCAGACGGTGTCAAAGGCTGCGGAGAGGTTTAGGAGGATGAGTGCGACGGTCTTGCCTTTGTCAACTGTGGTCCTGATGTCGTCAGTGCATGCAATGAGGGTGGTTTCCATGCTGTTGTTCTTGCGGAACCCGGATTGTGAGGGGTCAAGAGTGTTGTTTGCTTCGAGGAAGTGGGATAGGTGGGCATTGATTAGTTTCTCTGCAACCTTGGTGGGTAAAGGGAGGAGGGAGATGGGCCGATAGTTGGAGAGGATCTCCGGGTCAGCATTGTTTTTTTTTAGGAGAGCAGTGATTTCCACATGCTTCCAGGGGTCTGGGTAGGTGGCGGAGTCGAAAGAGTAATTGATTATGTCGTGGAGTATGGGGGTGATGGTTGGATTGGTTTTGTTGTAGATGCGATGTGGACAGGGGTCGGAGGGGGATCCGGAGTGGATGGAGTTCATGGTTTTTTCGGTTTCTTCGTGTGTGGTGGGGGCCCAGGTGGTGAGCGTGGTGGGGGGGGTCATGAGTGGGGGTTGAGTTGGGTGAGTGAGGGGTGTGTGTGGTGGGTGTGTGGTATGAAGCTGTTGTGGATGTCCAGGATTTTGTGGTGGAAGTGGTTGGAGAGGGCATCACATAGGGGCTGTGTGTGTGAGGGGTCTATGTTGCTGGCTTTGGGTTTGGCAAGTTCATTAATGAGGGTGAAGAGTTCTTTGCTGTTTTGAGAGTTGTTGTCAAGGCGTGTCTTGTAGTGATCTCTTTTGGCAGTGCGTATGAGTTGGTGATGGGTGCGAATGGTGGTTTTGAGGGTGGAGAAGTTGGTTGTGGAGGGTTCTAGTCGCCATATTTTCTCAGCTTGGTGGCATTTGCGCTTGGAGTCTTGGAGTTTGGGGGTAAACCATGGGGCGTTGTTGATGTTTCAGGTGGTGATGTGTTTTCTGAGGGGGGCTAGTGTGTCTGCGCAGGTGGTGATCCATTTAGAGAGGTTGTGTGCTCCTGTGTTGGGGTCGTTAGTGTGGGGGGTTGTGAGCCAGTTGGGAGTTCAGGCGTTCTGTGGGGATCTTGTCCCACATGCGGTAGGGTGTGGTGTGTTGATGGTGGTGTGTGGGGGGTTTGGTGAAGCAGAAGTGGACGCAGTGGTGGTCAGTCCAGAGGAATTTGGTGGTGTGGGTGTAGGCTATGTGTTGGATTGAGGTAAAAATTGTGTTGAGCGCGTGTCCTGCTGAGTGGGTGGGTGCGGTGACCGGTTGTTTGAGTCCGAGGTTGGTGAGGTTGTATATGAGGGAGGTAGAGTTGTGGTCTTGTAGGTTTTCCAAGTGAAAGTTGAAATCACCTTGCCAAGTTTGGGCTGACTCCTGAGAAATACCATCAGAGGTTCAGGGACAGCACCAAACTCTCCACACAGAACTGGGTAGACTTTTTTGATTTCTTCAGTAAGGCACTGAAGGGATGGGTGCGGGGCAGATGACTTTGTGGGGTTATTCAATTTGATCCTGAAAGAGCATATGTTCAGTGTTTGCTTTACAGAGTTGCACCAGCACATAGTTGACAGTAAGTTGACTGATCCTAGAAAGCTTGCTGAGGAGGCAGACCACTGGATTAGCACCAGAATGTCCAAAAAGCTACCTTGGGGGGGACACCCACAAAGGTGGTCAGGGTTCCCAACAGAAGAAAGAGGGGGGAGAAATTTTTTAAAATAAGGAGTTCTCAAAAGGACCCCAAAACAATGTTCAGGGGGGGGGTGGTACCCAGTTCCAACCTGAGTCTGAGAGGAGGCCAGGATACTTTGACAAAAAGCAAGGGAAATGTATCCCCAAATGCTTAGAGTGCTTCAAGCATGGACACTCTAAGGGCGACTCACAGTGTCGCAAGAGGGCACAGCCCCCCACTGGAGGGCAGACACCTGGGCTGGCTAGTGTAGCGCTCGGGGAGCAGATAGTCCCAGTTAGCTTTTGAAAGCAGATAGAGGTGTCAGTAGTATCCCTGGGAGATAAGGAAATAGTGCCAAAAGCCCACATGCCTGCCAATACTTCCAAGTATAGGTAGTGGGTCACCATTGATGGGCAAAGGGTGGAGGCTCTGCGGGACAAAGGAACCAGTATGACTACTGTCGGGGTCAACTGGTGTCAGCAGAGCAAGTCATCCCAAATACATTCAACCAAATCATGGTCGCTGACAATCACAGCAGCCACCTACCGGTAGCTCTTGTTCCCTTGGAGTGGGGTGGAGGGTCTCTGGTACTCTAAAAGTAGCTGTGAGTCCTGCCATGCCTGTAGATTTTCTGTTAGGTAATGATCTGGGGCACATTGCCTGGAAGAAGGTAGCGCTCAGATCCCACCAGGAGATGTTAGGTTTGCCTGAATGGGTCTGCATGACCACACGGTCCATGGCTGCCCGGGAAGGGAGTCAAGGTTGTCTGGAGCATGGAACAATGGCCCACACAGCTGCACAGAGAAAGGGCAAGGGTACTGGAAACTGGCCCCAGATTTTTCAGTGGTGGTTGATGGGGTCCCAGGAGAGGAGGCCCCTGAGGTAACTGGGGAGGATATTGCCAGAGCTTGCTGGTTGGCAAGTGGAAGGTGGGCCAACCAGGGAGGAATTCTGCAAAGCACAGAAGGAGTGCCCCAATCTCGAGGGTCTGAGGCAACAGGCCTCAGCCCAAGCAGCAGGTGAAACCTCTAGCGATCATCATATATATTGGGAGAATGATCTCCTCTACAGTGAGCCTAAGGAACCGCCCACTGGGGCAGCACTTGTGCTGGTGGTCCCCCAGTGTTACCGAGCCTTCTTACTGGGCCTGGCTCACGACATCCCCCTGGCAGGACATTTGGGCCAAGGCAAGACCTTGGCCAGGATTTTCACCAACTTCCATTGGCCTAGAATGTGGATAGCCTCACATGCTTTCTGTAGGGCCTTTCAAACCTGCTAGGCTAGTAGGAAGACAGGGAAAAGCCTTAAGGCCCCCCTGATCCCACTCCCCATCGTTGGCTGCCCATTTTGACAGGGTGGGCATCAACGTCATTGTTCCCTTAGACCCCAAAACCGCCTTAGGCAACAGGTTTATCCTGGTTTTGGTGGTCCATGCCACCCGCTACCCAGAGGCAATCCCTCTGAGGACAGTGACTGCACTGGTAGTGACCAGAATTCTGATGGGGATATTTACCTGTGTGGGGTTCCCAAAGGAGGTTGTGTCTGACAGAGGCACAAACTTCATGACAGCATAATTGAAGTCCATGTGGGATGAGTGTGGGGTAACCCACCGGTTTATAAAACCTTACCATCCAAAGATTCAACAAGACCCTGAAAGGCATGATCATTGGCCTGCCTGAGGCCATGAGGCAGAAGTGGGGCATCCTCTTGCCATGCCCTCTATTTCCTTATAGGGAGGTGCCCCTGAAAGCAGTGGGGTTCAGCCCCTTTGAACTTCTCTATGGTCACCCTGCCAGGGGACCACTAAGCATAGTAAAGGAGGGGTGGGAGAAAGCTCCCAAGAAACTTCCCAGGATGTGGTCAGTTACATGCTGGCCCTCTGCAACCAGACACAGGGTTTCTGGAAACAGTCCAAGAACAACCTCGAGGTCAGTCAAGAGGTGATGAAGGACGGGTATGACCAGAAGGCCACTCTGGTAGAATTCTCACCTGGTGACAAAGTATGGGTGCTGGATCCAGTAGAGCCTAGAGCTCTCCAGGACCACTGGACTGGCCCATTTGAAGTCAAGGAGCAAAAGGGGGAAGCCACTTACCTAGTAGACCTCAAGACCCCTAGACACCCCCTAAGGGTTCTCCACCACAACAGACTAAAGCCTCATATTGAGAGGTCCGTGGTCAGCATGCTTCTGGTGACAGATTAATGCATGGAAGAGGAGAGTGAGCCTCTCCCTGACCTCCTCTCTGCCAAGGAAGGTGATGGGCCAGTGGAGGGTCTTAATCTCCCTGACTACCTGACCCTATATCAGAGGGGAGACTGCTACGAGTTGTTGGAGCACTTCTCTTCCCTGTTCTCCCTTACTCCTGGTCTCACACACTTGCGTGTCCACGACATTGACACAGGAGACAGTCCACCTGTGTAGAAAATTTTTTACAGGGTGTCAGACAAAGTGAGGTCCATCATCAAGGATTAAGTTTCCCAGATGGTGGCTCTTTGGGTGATAGAGAAGTCCAGTAGTCCCTGTTCCAGCCCAGTGGTGTTGGTTCATAAGGGTGCTGCTCCTGGTGCCAAGCCAGAACTTAGATTCTGCGTTGACTACTGGGGTCTCAACTCTGTCACAAAGACAGATGCTCACCCTATCCCCAGAGCTTATGAGCTCGTAGACAGGCTAGGCGCTGCCAAGTACCTTAGTACCTTTGACCTCACGTCAGGGTAGTGGCAGATCGCCTTGACTATAGGGGCTCAATAGAGATCCGCTTTCTCTACTACTGAGAGCCATTACCAGTTCAGGGTAATGCCCTTTGGATTGAAAAATGCCCCTGCTACCTTCCAACAATTGGTTAATGGGGTCCTGGCTGGCAAGGATGCCTTCTGTGCATCCTACCTAGACGACATTGCCGTCTATAGTTCCAGCTGGGAGGAATACCTGCTCTACTTCAAGGAGGTGCTTCAGGCCCTGCAACAGGCAGGCCTGACCATCAAGGCCAGTAATTGTCCGATTGAGCAGGGTTTTGTGGTGTACTTGGGACACCCAGTAGGTGGTGGCAAGGTGCAGCCCCTCCAGGCTAAGATTGAAACAACAAAGGCCTGGAAACCACCTACAACCCAAACCGAGGTGAGGGCCTTCTTGGGCCTCACTGGTTATTACCGTAGGTTTGTCAAGGGCTATAGAACCATTGTGTCACCCTTGACAGAACTCACATCCAAAAAGCAACCTAGGTTGGTGAATTGGACAGAGGCTTGTCAGAAAGCCTTTGACTCCCTGAAGGAAGCCATCAGCACGGCCCTGTGCTCAAGGCACCTGACTACTTCCAGGAATGTATTCTGCAGATAGACACTTCAGAGCATGGCATCGGGGCAGTTCTAGCACAGCTAAATGAGAAGGGCCTGGACCAACCAGTAGTCTTTGTTAGCAGAAGGCTAATACCACGGGAACAGAGGTGGAGTGCTATTGAGAGAGAAGCATTAGCTATGTTCTGGGCACTGAAGAAGCTGGGGCCATACCTGTTTGGGACTCACTTCCGGGTTCTGACGGACCACAGGCCCCTCAGATGGCTCATGCAGATGAGGGGTGAGAATCCTAAACTCTTGTGGTGGTCCATTTCCCTAAAGGGGATGGACTTTACGGTGGATCCTGGCCCGGGAATTGACCACACCACCGCCAACGGTCTCTCCAGATACTTCCACCTTAGTGATGAGAGCTCCCAGGAGATTCAGTAGCTCTCCCCACTTTAAGCTGGGGGGACACATAATAGACCTGACAGCATTAAGGTGGTCACATCTAACTTTTTGCCTGCCTGCTTCCACTTTTTGGACACTGGTTTTGCTCGTTGTAGGGCTCTAACCAGTGCTAAAGTGCATATGCTCCCTCCCGTAAAACATGGCGACATTGGTTAATACCCAATTGGCCTATTTCCTCTACTTGTAAGTCACCAATAAAGTACACTACATGTGCCCAGAGCCTGTAGATTAAATGCTTCTAGTGGGCCTGCAGCACTGATTGTGCCACCCACCTAAGTAGCCCCTTAACCATGCCTCAGGCCTGCCATTGCAAGGCTTGTGTGTGCAGTTTCACTGCCACTTTGACTTGGCATTTCAACATACTTGCCAAGCCTTAAAATCCCCTTTTTCTACATATAAGTCACCACTAAGGTTGACCCTAGGTAACCCCTAGGGCAGGGTGCTATGTAGATAAAAGGCAGGACATGTACCTGTGCAGTTTATATGTCCTGGTAGTGTAAAACTTCTAAATTTGTTTTTACACTGCTGTAAGGCCTGCTCCTTTCATAGGCTATTAGGGCTACCCTCATATACTGTATGCGTGGTAGATTCTGATCAGAAAGGAGTAACAAGGTAATATTTAGTATGGCCAGAATGGTAATACAAAATCCTGCTGACTGGTAAAGTCCGATTACATATTAATATTTTGGAAATGCCACTTTTAGAAAGTGAGCATTTCTTTGCACTTAAATCCTTCTGGTCCTTACAATCCACGTCTGGCTAGGTTACTTGACAGTTCCCTTGTGCATTTCACTCAGACAGCCCCAAACACAGAATACCCAGTCACACATGCACACATCTGCATACTGAATGGGTCTTCCTGGGCTAGGAGGGTGGAGGGCCTGACACTTACATTTGAAAGGACAGTGGTCTGCCCTCACACAATGGACTGCCAAGCCCCCTACTGGGACTCTGGTAGACAGGATGGAACTGAAAGGGGACCTGGTGCATTTCTAAGCCACTCTTTGAAGTCTCCCCCACTTCAAAGGCACATTTGGGTATTCAAACAGGGCCTCTGACCCTATCAACTCAGACACTTCTGAACAAGATACCACTGGTGAAGAAACTCTGAACCAGACCCTGCTTCCCAAAGGACTCACCTGACTGCTTTTCTGAAAATGACTGCTGCCCTGCTGACTTGCCTCTCTCCTGAGGAGTGCTCGCCAAGACCTTGGATAGAGCTTGCCTCCTGTTCCTTGAAGTCTCAGGACCAAAAAGACTTCTTCCTGCAAAACTCTCCTTTTGCAGTGAAAATTTGATGCACAGCCTGCATTGCGGTGAGAAAATCACTGCACGGCAAACTGGAACGATGCAGCCCAGCTCCCTGAGAGAAGATCGACGCAGCGTCAGCGTTGCGACTGGAACTTCAACGCACTGGCCACTAGATCGGTGCATAGCCGAGCCAGAACGATGCAGCCTGACTTCCTGTGAGAAGAATCGACGCAGCAGCTGCTGTGTGACAAAAATTTCCACACACTGACCACCGGATCGACGTAGCTCCTGTGACTTTGTCCTGCCCTCCCAAGATTTCTCTGCATCGTCCCTAGGGTGCCCGAAAACCCATCAACCCGAAGAGGATCCAAGTCTGCATGCCAGAAATCAATGCAAAGCCTTCGCTGCATAGAAAATTATCGACGCATCCTCTGTGTGCGCCCAAACAAACCGATGCACATCTCCCCATTTTCCACACATCTCCTCCTCTGCAGTCCCTTGCGGAGAATTAGAACAAAAACCAGGTACTTTGTGCTTGCAAGAGACACTTATTGCTTTTTAAATACTAAAGACTCTTTATCATTTTCTGAAGTAATATTTTAACTTGTACTTATCGAATCTTGATCGTTTTGACCTGCATTTAACCTTTAATCAGATAAATATGATATATTTTTCTAAACAAAGTATGGTGTATTTTTGTGGTGCAATACTGTGTTATTGTATGATTTATTGCATAAATACTTTACACATTGCCTTCTAAGTTAAGCCTGACTGCTCAGTGCCAAGCTACCAGAGGGTGGGCACAGGATAATTTGGATTGTGTGTGACTTACCCTGACTAGAGTGAGGGTCCGTGCTTGGACAGGGGGTAACCTGACTGCCAACCAAAGACCGCATTTCTAACAGTGTTGTTCCTAATGGACAAGAGAGTAAGGTTATTCAAATACAAAACTTTGGTCTTCTTGAGGGTTAGGGAGTAGCATGAGACCTGAAGGTAGGAATTGGTTTCTGACAAAATTGCCAGAGTGGCAGTATCAGCCTCTCGTAAAAATATAAGTACGTCATCAGCATAGGCGGCAGCTTTGTACGCAGTGTTCCCAAAAGAGATGCCTTTTAGTATTTGCTATAGTGGAAACAAGGAGGTGTTGCATGACTAAAAGGCAGAAGGGGGGAAGGGACAACCTTGTCTAGTTCCTTGAGCCAAGTTTATTTAATTGGATGAGATCCCATTTACTCTGATACGGGGAAATGGGTTTGGCATATAGAGCAAATGTTTTGTGAATGACTGTATCTCTGAGGTTAAATTTGCTTATGACAGCCCAGAGGAAAGGCCAGGAGGTCTTTTCCAAAGCCTGCTTTGTGTCCAGGGCCATGGCGATTGTGGGTAATGTTATAAATGTAGCTTTTTCAATGATGTGGCAGAAACGATTAACATTGTGAGAGTCACATCTAACTTTAATGAAGCCTGTTTGTGACCTGTGAATAAGGGATGGGAGAGTTTTTTTCTACTCTGGTCATCAACATTTTTGCATATATTTTAGTGTCCAAGTCCAGGAGAGAAATTGGTCTATGGTTTTGACCCCTCAAGCGGGTCCTTCCAGTTTTTGTGAAACACAGTAATGTTGGCTTTGCAGGTTGTGCTTGTGACTTTACCTGATTTTTCAAAATGAATGAAAAGGGACTCCAGATGAGTGATTAGTTCATTTTGGAAGCTTTTATAAAAGCTGGCTGAGAATCCATCAAATTCTGGTGCCTTGCCTATCTTAAGGGAATGCATTAATTTTGTAATCTCCGAACTTGAAAGTGGCTGAGAGAAATGTAGTTAGCTTCTGAGAGAGCTGGGAGCTGGATTTTCTCCATGTATTTCTCACAATTGGCTGTTGTAATTTTGTTAGGATTGCAAAGGTCGAATCAGAACTCTCAAAAGATTATTTCTAATAGATGGGATATAGTTTTGGATCTGTTTAAATTAAAGTACATCACTAGCATGTTGCCTGCCTTGTTTAAATCTTTGAGGTTTTTCATCTTGTTGTGTTGTACCCAAGTATGGGCCCTGTTATTTAAAATCTCGTTGCACTCATATTTTATTGCTTTAAGTTGCTGTAGAAGTTCCTGATTTTTGCTAACAGAGAATTTCTTCTCTGGTTGTTTATTTGAATGCTCAAATTCATTGATGCATTTAATAGTTCATTTATTTATGTTGGAAATAATATTGATTCTCCCCTGATGGTAGCTTTCATAGCATCCCAGTTGGTTTCTTCAAGGTTTTCAATGAAGTCTTTCTCAAGGAAGAAGTTGTCCATGGAGTTTTTTCTTTCGTCAATGAGTGAATGATCTTCAAGAACCCCTTCGCTGAATCTCCACTGACTCCTCCTTGTGGGGTTGTGATCTGAGTTGCACTCATGGTCTGAAATTAGTATTGGTTCAACTGTCAACTGTTGAGGCAGTAGCAGTCAGTGTAAGTATAGGGTTTGTCAGAATATAGCCTATTTTTGATAGCCTGTTGGTGTGTGTAAGTAGAATCTAAACTCTCTCCTAGTTTTGTTTTGGAGGCACCAAATGTAATTCAGGCAATGCATTTTGCATAGGTTCCTCCTTTGTTTATGTGATTTGTTTGTCCTGTATTTGCAAGTGGAATTCCGATCTAATACAGCATCCCTTGGGAGGTTAAATCCTCCTGTAAGGAGAATGCTAGAGTTATCTGGTAGTTCACATAGCTGTTTGTTTAGATCAGTAGTCTTCAAACTTTTTTATTTTGTGCCCCCCTCAAGTGAATGAAAAATAGCATTGGGACCCCATCCGAATATTTATAATTATTCTATTAAACTGGCAATGTTGAAATATGTCTGGACTTATTTAAACATTCTAGGTAAGTTCTGATACTGTTTTAAAAATGCAATCAAATAAATGATGTCAAACATACAGTTCTTGTCAAACAAGGCCTTACTAACATGTGAACGTATCCACAGTGTGAATATTAGAAGTGAGGATGGGGGTTTTGAAGAGTATTTTGACTCCCTTTCCTTTAGAAACAAACTCCCAGCTAGGATGTAAATGACAAAACATGTTATTGATGGCCCATTACAGAGTGGTTTATTGCTGCTCATTTTTTCAGCTTAAAAGCCCTGTTATCAGGGGTCACACAGGCCCCACCAGGGGGGACCATCCGCCAGTTTGAAGATCCCTGGTTTAGAGTGATCCAGAATTCAGGGTCATCAGCAGTAGGGGTATATGTTGATATTATAGAACGAGAAGTGATTGTTTTTAACTTGGGTGATTATCCACCTGGCGTCATTGTTGTGAGTGCTGTCCACAGCTTCTATTTTAGCTTTTTTAGTTATCAAGGTGATGCCCCATTTTTCTTTTTATTGACAGGTGAGGCGTAGATACCTTTGCATCACTTGGAGTTGCAATCTTTGTGTCCCAATTTAGTTTATTTCAAAAGTATTATCTCACCCTCAAGTTTAGTACAGTAATTTAGGACTTTCCTACACTTTAGAGGGTGATTGATACATTTGGTATTGAGAGAGAGACCTTTTAGTGTGCTATTAGCCATGACTTCTAGTTAGAATTGAGAGGGTCCAAATTAGAACATGGTGAGCATAAGTATTTGTATACAGGCCTATATGTGAAGTGAGGAGACCACCTCTTATCACTAGAGACGCATATATTGATTGTCACTCAGTTTATTAAAGATGTATAGTGGTGTCAGGGTTGTGATGAATAGTGGAATTATAGGGTGATAATAATCCACATATGTAGCAGGAGTCACTGTGTAAAAGTGTGATGATTATGATTACGACATCTGAAAGAGGGAAAGAAAATTTATAGGAAAGGAGAAAGGACAGAGATAGGGAGAGCAGAAAATGAAAAAAGAAAGAGATAGGAAGAAAGGAAAACCCCTTGACTCATCCATATCCCACCCACTGAGTACCTTCTGGGAAATGAGAGGAGGTGGAAGTCCCAAGGGTTCCCGCTGCTAATGGGAGGGGAGAGAAAAACAAGGATGCAGCAATCACTGTGATGAGGTTGTGCCTTATGCATTTTGAGTGCTCAACATTAAACATGACATAGTCAAGATTGCAATGTCCTAAGATGATTGTATAAGATTGCATAAGATACCTAACATTGACCATGAATAGTGTCTAACCGAGACATCTACATAAGGTAAAGTAGGTAACAGCAATTTATTTAAATATTTTCGAAGTCAAACATCAAACTAAGGTCCATATTTATACTTTTTCAGTGTCCCATTTGCATCATTTTTTGTCGCAAAAGCAGTGAAAACATACAAAATATAATTGTATTGTGTAAGTTTGCGCCACTTTTGCATCAAAAAATGATGCATATGAGGCGCTGAAAAATATAAATATGGGCCTAATTGATTTAAGCATCCATAGTTAGAATGAGGTTATGTTTAATGCCTGTCCTAGTAGTTCTAGCCATGCAAGTAGAACTCTGAAGTATCCAAAAATGAGTGTAGGCCATTCATAACATAGTTAGTGAAGAGGTTACATGGGGGGAGGCAATAAGTGCCCTGTCAAAACATGTTCAGTATTTGGTGAAATAAGTTTGTGAACTAGTGAACAGGATATGTTAATTAACCATATAGCAATTGAAAGAAATTAAGGCCCTCATTTATGACATTGGCGGTAAATCCCACTTACCGTCATGCTGACTACTGCCAACATACCTCTGACGGGGCAGATATCCGTTCACCATATTATGACACACACACACCAATCTGTCACTATTCAGCCACATACACAAGTCTGCCACACCAAAAGTCAGTGATAAACTGGTGGTGTCAAAACCCACACCGTTATGCCAACAGAACAAAGTCCACCACATTATAACCCACGAATCACCACGGCGGACATTCAACGGCGGTAAACCATTGGTGGTAAATACCGCTGCGCTCAATATATACACACACATACAAAACAACACCACATTGGACAATTCAAACTACACACACCTGACAGCCATATACACACCACACCAACACAACCACCCCACTATAAAACACACACCCACATTACCCACAACCCTTTACGAATACAAACCATTTGCAATAGAGACAGCAAGAGCACTCACACAACCAGAGCCACATACCACAATCACCTATACACCACCCACACATCTTATGTCACACACTCCAACACATTACCCTACACACCTTCACCCACACCACTCACACTACACCTATGGCACTACAACGACACACCAGATTCTCTGAGGTGGAGCTAAGGGTCATGGTGGAGGAAATCATCCGGGTAGAGCCACAGCTACGTGGATCACAGGTGCAGCATATATCCATTGCTAGGAAGATGGAGCTATGGCAGAGGATCGTGGATAGAGTCAATGCCGTGGGACAGCACCCCAGAGCAAGGGATGACATCAGGAAGAGGTGGAACGACCTACGGCGGAAGGTGCTTTCCATTGCAGCAAGACAGCAGCTCGCAGTTCAGAGGACTGGCGGTAGACCCCCACCTCCTCGCTCACAAATAACAGCATGGGAGGAGCAAGTCCTAGCAATCATGTATCCTGAGGGCCTGGCAGGAGTAGCAGGAGGACTGGACTCTGGTAAGTCAACTCTCTATTACCATCACCCCCCTACCTGCATGCCATCCCATACCCCCACCTTTACTCCCATCACTCCACCACCTCCCACACACCCCACCATCACAACCCACTCATCCCAATGCCAAACCCAGCATGCACCACCAATGCATGGACACCACTCACAGACCTGCATGAACACCTATCACTAAAGCATGCACACTAGAGAATCACCTAGCCCACCACATAACAACTCACACAAGGAAAAGCTGCCAGGGCATTAACAACCATAGAGGGAAACCCACCCATGCAAAATATGTCACACACAGAAATAATAACACTGTATATACATCCCCATAGGTATCCCAGCCAATGTCATCAGAGAAGAGGTGGCAGCAACATCTAGTCCCCCAACAGAAGAGCCCCACAGTGATGACAGCGACTCTGCTGCCCTGGATCTAGATGACCAACCTGGCCCATCAGGGACCTCTGGACAGTTGGTGACCCAGGCACAGTCCCACACCACCACAGAGCCTCCCCCCTCAGGAAACACCACCACAGCACCCACCCAGTGTTCCCATACCTCTGTCCCTAGGACACATCAACGAGCAGTGTGTCCACCACCACTACAGGGACCCCAGGGCACACCACAAACCCAAGACAATCAGGGACCTGGGGTCAGTGGCAGTGGGCACACGGTTCAGGGGACAGAGGCACAGGACAACAGAGAAGGTGGGAGGACTGCTGTGTCCGGGGGGAGGGCAGGCCCAGAGAACTGACTCTCCAGGAGGCACTCACCGTGGTCCTGGGAGCATACCAACACTCACAGGATACACTGGGCCAGAACCTAGACAATGTGCAGGAGGATAGGCAGCTGCAGGAGGGACAGTACCAGGGGATCAGGGAGGACTTGAAGGCCATTAACACCACCCTGTTCTCCATTGCAGGGGTGCTGGGAGACATGGCCAACATTATGAGGGAGGCAGTGTCACACCAGCGGGCCCCTGCTTCTAGCCAGACTACTGAACAGCCCTCCACCTCCACTGCCACTAGTTGACAGGAGGCCCCACCACAGCATCAACAGGCTACCAGCACCCCTACCTCTGCAGAAGGAGAACCACCCAGCAAATGTTCCCTGTGATCCAGGATAAAGCCAGAGACTATTGCAAAGATCCCCACCAGGAAATAAGACTCTCCTGATTGTCACCCTTGTGTCCCACTCTGTCACCCTGTCCAACTTGAACTGCCACTGCTCCCCTTCCTATGCCCCCTTGAACAATGCAACTGTACTACCAATAGACTGGACTCTACCCTGGACTTTTCTCCATCATCAACCCAGCCCATTGTACTTCCCACTTTTCTTCAGAGCACTGCAATAAACACACTGTGAAAAAATACAACTATGGAGTATGTCAAATGATTTAAGCATGTATTTGTTTAACAAGGTTTAAACATTGCAATTCAACTGTACAGTAATGTATACATAGGAAAGGCCTGTAGTTTGCTGCAGTGAACACACCAGGAGTGATAGTGGGGCACCAACATCTGCAAAAAGAGTTGCCAAAGGGTACAGTGTGTGGGCATAGAAGTGGGAAATCACAGCCTTCCAGTGAGAATGTCAAACACAAAACTGTCAATGAAATGTGAAGGTACACTCTCTTACCTGTGTATCTTTGGACGTATTGTATAATTACTGCAGTTCTGCTGTCCTCATCCTCTGCCTCCTCATCTTCACTGTCCACAGGGTCAACAGCTGTCACACGGCCATCTCCAGCCTCCTCCTCCTGCAGATAAGCCACATAGGTGGTCATTACAACCATGGCGGATGGTGTTAAAGCGGCGGTAAGACCGCCAACAGGCCGGCGGACAAAAAAAGGGAATTATGACCCTGGCGGAAACCGCCAAAAAAGACAGCCACTTTAACACTCCGACCACCACGGCGGTACAGACAAGCAGCGCGGCGGTCACCGCCAACAGACAGGCGGAAGACAATGTACCGCCCACAGTATTACAACAGGCCAATCCGCCACCTTTTCCGGGGCGGATTCACCGTGGATAAAAACACGGCGGAAACAGTCACTGCAATGGGAAAACGCTCACCTGAACACATCCCACGAGGACTCCATGGAGCCCGAATTACACATTCAACCGGCCCTTGTATTCCTACTCAACTACGAAGACCAACACCGGCGCGGCCGAAGACAACGGTGAGTACTGCACCTACGACATGGGGGAGGCAAAAGTTAGGGGGACACACACGAAACACCCCCACCCCCACCCTCGCATATTACAACATACACACCAATGCATCCACAAAAATCACAGTAACAACCCACAATCCCCCCGGAAGAATGCAAAGACAAAGCGAAATCAGTTCAAACATTGTAATGTAGCAATACACATGTCTGTCAAAAATATACAGATCCCTAATAAAATCAGGCAGAAATATATACATTACGCGAAGTAGTGCAGATATGCACATATCAATGTCCGTGCACCACTAGTGCAAAAATGCATGGGCGAGGCCCACAAAAGATACCTGTCCACAATAGGAGAGAACACTGCCGCGGCGTCAGATAGAAATACTACAGGCACCTCAGGGGGAAGGGAAGGGGGGGCACCTCAGCCGGATGACTGCAAAGCCAGATCCACGACGGGGCTCCATGCCCATTGATGTATCCTGGGGAGTGCAAAACCACAGTCTCTCAAGTCTCCACAGTGGGTGGGTTGCCCACTGTGCCATCCTGGGGAGTGCAAAGCCACAGTCTCTCAAGTCTCTACAGTGGGTGGCTTGCCCACTGTGCCATCCTGGGGAGTGCAAAGCCACAGTCTCTCAATGTCGCCACAATTTCGCAAATAGATAACAGCCGCCACTGGCTCTGGAGGGGGACTGCTGCCCAGACTGGATTAGTCTCCCCGTGAAAGTTCCTGTCCCGTCACTGTCTAAGCTGCACACAGGATAACGATGCTTGATGTGGTGGTCTTCTCATTCTTACCCGGTGCATGCCCTGTTCAGCGGTGCTTTGCCATGGCAGTTCTGGACTGTTCAGCGGTGCTTGCCCTGTTCAGCAGTGCTTTGCCATGGCGGTTCTGGACTGTTCAGCGGTGCTTGCCCTGTTCAGCGGTGCTTTGCAATGGGGGTTCTGGATTGTTCAGCGGTGCTTGCCCTGTTCATTGGTGCTTGCGCTGTTCAGCGGTGCTTTGCCATAGCGGTTCTGGACTGTTCAGCGGTGCTTTGCCGTGGCGGTTCTGGACTGTTCAGCGGTGCTTGCCCTGTTCAGTGGTGCTTGCCCTGTTCAGCGGTGCTTTGCCATGGCGGTTCTGGACTGTTCAGTGGTGCTTGCCCTGTTCAGCGGTGCTTTGCCATGGCGGTTCTGGACTGTTCAGCGGTGCTTGCTCTGTTCAGCGGTGCTTTGCCATGGCGGTTCTGGACTGTTCAGCGGTGCTTGCCCTGTTTAGCGGTGCTTGCCCTGTTCAGCGGTGCTTTGCCATGGCGGTTCTGGACTGTTCAGCGGTGCTTGCCCTGTTCAGCGGTGCTTTGCCATGGCGGTTCTGGACTGTTCAGCGGTGCTTGCCCTGTTCAGCGGTGCTTGCTCTGTTCAGCGGTGCTTTGCCATGGCGGTTCTGGACTGTTCAGCGGTGCTTGCCCTGTTCAGTGGTGCTTGCCATGTTCAGCGTTGCTTTGCCATGGCGGTTCTGGACTGTTCAGTGGTGCTTGCCCTGTTCAGCGGTGCTTTGCCATGGCGGTTCTGGACTGTTCAGCGGTGCTTGCCCTGTTCAGCGGTGCTTGCTCTGTTCAGCGGTGCTTTGCCATGGCGGTTCTGGACTGTTCAGCGGTGCTTGCCCTGTTTAGCGGTGCTTGCCCTGTTCAGCGGCGCTTTGCCATGGCGGTTCTGGACTGTTCAGCGGTGCTTGCCCTGTTCAGCGGTGCTTTGCCATGGTGGTTCTGGACTGTTCAGCGGTGCTTTGCCATGGCGGTTCTGGACTGTTCAGCGGTGCTTTGCCCTGGCGGTTCTGGACTGTTCAGCGGTGCTTTGCCATGGCGGTTCTGGACTGTTCAGCGGTGCTTTGCCATGGCGGTTCTGGAACGGGCATTGGTGTGTGGCATGACGTTCCCTAGACTGGGCATTGGTGTGTGGCATGACGTTCCCTCGACTGGGCATTGGTGTGTGGCATGACGTTCTCTCATAGCCCACCTGGGCTGTGGCAGCCGGGGCCCTCCTGTGCACTGACTCCGGCGGTGGCGGTAGTGTCCTGACCAGTGACGATACTTGGGCCCTCCTGGGCACTGAGTCCAGCGGTGGCGGTGGTCTCCTGACCAGTGACAATACTTGGGCCCTCCTGGGCACTGACTCCGGCGGTGGTGGTGGTCTCCTGACCAGTGACGATACTTAGGCCCTCCGGGCTATGACTCCGGCGGTGGTCTCCTGACCAGTGACGATACTTGGGCCCTCCTGGGCTATGACTCCGGCGGTGGCCTCCTGACCAGTGACGATACTTAGGCCCTCCTGGGCTATGACTCCGGCGGTGGTCTCCGGACCAGTGACAACGGTGCTGGCGGTGGCGTCTCGACCGCCGGGAATGATGCCTCCATTCTCCGCCGTGATACTCACAACAGGCTGGGCAGACTTCCTCTGGCCCTTCCCCACCTTTGGTGGAGTCACAGCTGACTCTCCAATCCTCTTGGGACCCCAGTGAGTTGTTTTCCCTTCAGGAGTCTTCACATGGTCCTGTCGTCCACTTTCCAATTTAAGAGCCTTTACAGGGGGTGGGCTGCCAGTGCCTTGGCTCCGGGTCATACTGCCTGCCCTGGTGGCCAGTGCACTCCACATACCTTGAACAGGCACCACTGGTATTGGAGGCTTTCTGGCTGAGGCGCTACGACGGGCCTGATGAATTGGAGGGGGGGGTGGGGGCAAAAAGGTCAACTTTACAGAGGGACAGTTTCTGACGAACACTGGGATGGGTAGTTGGAGGGGGTCTGGGAGTGGAGGAAGAGGAGGTGGTTGTAGGAAGTGTCACTTTAGGTGTTTTGGGTGTAGGTGCAGGTACTGGAGGCTGTCGTGAGGTGGATGGATGTTGGGTGTGTGGTTGCCGGCGTTTGTGTACTTTGGGAGGGGGCGTCACAGACACACTGGGAGAGGACACAGGGGACGTGTAAATGTGAGTGGAGGTGGTGAGTGCAGGTGAGCGGCTTGTGGTGCTGGGTGTCCTGGTGAGATTCCTAGGCCCATATTTATACTTTTTGACGCAAAACTGCGCTTACGCAGTTTTGCGTCAAAAAAATTAGCGCCGGCTAACGCCATTCTGAAGCGCCATGCGGGCGCGTATTTATCGAATGACGTTAGCCGGCGTTAGCCGCCGGCGCCGTCTGGTGTGCGTTAAAAAAAACGACGTACACCAGGCAGCGCCGGCGTAGGGGGATATGGGGCTTGGGTGTCAAGAAATGGGGCAAGTCAGGTTGAGGCAATTTTTTCGCCTCAACCCGATTTGCGCCATTTTTTTTCACTCCTACCCCCATAGAAATGACTCCTGTCTTAGCAAAGACAGGAGTCATGCCCCCTTGCCCAATGGCCATGCCCAGGGGACTTCTGTCCCCTGGGCATGGTCATTGGGCATAGTGGCATGTAGGGGGGCACAAATCAGGCCCCCCTATGCCACATTTGTTTTTTTTTAAAAACACTTACCTGAACTTACCTTAATGTCCCTGGGATGGGTCCCTCCAGCTTTCGGTGTCCTCCTGGGGTGGGCAAGGGTGACAGGGGGGGTCCCTGGGGGCATGGGAGGGCACCTCTGGGCTCCTTCAGAGCCCACGGGTCCCCTAACGCCTGCCTTTTGCAGGCGCTAAAAAACGGCGCAAAAGCGGCCGTACGTCATTTTTTTTGACCCGCCCACTCCCGGGCGTGAATTTTGCCCGGGAGTATAAATCCGACGCACATGCCTCGGAGTCAATTTTTTAGACGGGAACACCTACCTTGCATATAATTAACGCAAAGTAGGTGTCCACGCAAAAAAATGACGCAAACTCCATGGACTTTGGCGCTAGACGCGTCTAACGCCAAAGTATAAATATGGAGTTAGTTTTGCGTCGGAATTGCGTAAAAAAAAACGACGCAATTCCGGCGCAAACGGAGTATAAATATGCCCCTTAGTGCCTGTAGATGTAGTGCATGCAGGTGTGTGTGTAGACAAGACTGGGAGGGAGGAGGGAGAAGAGGAGGAGGGGGACACAGTAGAGGCAGTGGATGTTGCTGTGTCTGAATGTGGGTGAGGCTTGCATGAGTGCCTGTGGGTTGTGTGGTGCCTATGTTTGCTTGAGCTACTTGTGTGTGTTGACTTGTGTGCATGCTGGTCTGTAGGTGTGCTTGGGATGGGCTGGGGTACAGGGGATTGGGTCTGGGTGGAGGAGGTTGGAGGGGGGAGGCTAGACACAGGGACAATGGCTGCCATCAGTGCTGAGGCCAGAGATTGCAGGGTTCGCTGAAGGACAGCCTGACCAGAATGAATGCCCTCCAGGAATGCATCACCGTGTTGCAACTCTCGTTCTACACCCTGGATGGCATTCACAATGGTAGACTGCCCAACAGTGAGTGACCTGAGGAGGTCAAAGGCCTCCTCACTGAGGGCAGCAGGGGTGACTGGGGCAGGACCTGAGGTGCCTGTGGCAAAGGTGATGCCCACCCTCCTGGGTGAGCGGGCACAGGACGAACGCTGAGGGGCTGCTGGGAGGGCGTGCTGGTAGGGGAGGTGGCGGCTGTACCTGTAGAAGTGGGGCGCACAGATGGTGCCGCTACCACAAGGGAGCTCCCATCGGCGGACGAGTCCGTGTCGCTGGTTGGTGATCCGGTTGCCGACGTGAAGCTCCCCTCACCCTCCGTCCCACTGGTGCATTCAGAGTCCGTGGTGTGGCCCTCCATGGCCATGTGGGATGCAGCTCCCTCGTGCTCCGGTGCCACTGTACCTCCGCCTGATGATGCTGATGCACAAAAGAACAGGGAGAGCACAAAAAGGGGGGGGGGAGACAGAAGAAGAACAGGTTGAGTGCATGACATACCGCTACCGTTGGCGGACAAGACAGACACAGCAGCCCCCTGCATTACGCCGTGCTCCTGGCCTCTGCATATGCAATTCCTGGGATATGGCCTACATGGCTATGGTGGACATCTGCACACATGGATGCCACAGGGACATCTATACCTGTACTTGCCAATCTACTGAGGTGGGGTAGAGTACCACATGGGTTGCAATACAGACGGGCCTAGCCTACGGAACTCGCCCTGGCCTAGGTACACCCACAGGTCTCCTCCCCCACCCAGACCCCTCTGCTGCACGCAAAGTCCGCAGAATGAGGTTTTACTCACCCGCTTGTGTCTGCTGTGATGCCCTCAAGCGCCCATCCAACTCAGGGTAGGCCACCGCCAGGATCCGGAACATCAGGGGGGTCATGGTGCGATGGGAACCCCTCCCACGTTGGGAGGGCATCCCCAGCTGAGCCTCTGCTGTCTTCTTGCTGCAGCGGCGAAAGTCTTCCCATCTTTTCCGGCAGTGGGTGCCCCGTCTCTGGTGGGCCCCCAGGGTCCGGACCTCCTTGGCGATAGCACGCCAAATGTACCTCTTCTGGTGGGCGCTGACCTACATGACATGCACAAGGGAAGACGAAAAGTCATTAGCAACGGCACCGTCGATGTGAGGGGCCCCCTCCTTACTCTAGTCATGTGGCCCATTCATTCACATGCATTAATGTTCCCTGAACTCTGCCCCTTCCCTCTTACAACCAGCCCTCTCCACCCAGGCCTAGCCCATACAACGTGCTCCCTGTGTACTAACCTGTTGGTCTGGAGGACAGTAGAGTAGCGTGTACTGTGGGAGGACCCCGTCTACCAGTTTCTCCAACTCCTGAGCAGTGAAGGCAGGGGCCCTTTCCCCAGACGCAGCAGCCATCGTCGCTTCCAGACCGAGGTCACAGCAGCACTTGCAGTGTAGGTCCTCTCCTGTCGAAGGTCAGGTATCTAGTGATTGAACAGATAGAAAATGGTGGTGACGTCCGCGGCGGTGACGTCCGCGGCGGTGCGTATCATCACTGCCGGCGCACCTGTTCATTGGCTCCTGGGACCCATAGGGTCCTATGTTAACCAATGCAGCATTGCGCCGCGGTCTATGACCGCCTACTGCGACGGTGTGCAACGCCAGCGCAGTTACCCACAATCCCATTGTCCCAGTTTAGAGGTCAGGTAGCCGCCATTTCAGGGGCCCACATGGCTTCATTTACTTCTGCCTCACACATAGCCAGGCCTACACTCAACACACATACAGGAAGGGTTTTGTGTTTGGTGTAGTCTTCTGTGTAACTGTGGGTACATACCTGGAGGAAAATTGACTTTCTCGTCGCTGTTGTCCTTCGTAGGCGCCATCAGCTGGGACATGTGAGAAGATGGCGGAATCCTCCGGTGTACCGACCGCTGGTGGACCTGTTGACAATGGAAGAGCGACATGTAATCGTCACCTACAGGTTTGACCTTGCCACAATCCAGGAACTATGTACCCAGTTGGAGCCAGACCTGATGTCACCAATCTGCCATCCCACTGGAATCCCCCCTGACGTGCAGGTGCTGTCAGTGCTCCATTTCCTTGCAAGTGGGTCTTTTCAGACAACAGTGGCCATGGCATCAGGGATGTCCCAGCCTATGTTTTCCAACGTCTTGTCCAGAGTGTTGTCTGCCCTGCTGAAACACGTAAGGAGATACATCATTTTCCCTGAGGTGGAAGATTTGCCTACAGTTAATGGTGACTTCTATGCCCTTGGACATATCCCCAACGTCATAGGTGCCATTGATGGCAGCCATGTAGCTCTGGTCCCCCCCCACAGGAGTTAACAGGTGTACAGAAACAGGAAGAGTTATCATTCGATGAATGTACAGATGGTCTGTTTGGCAGACCAGTACATCTCCCAGGTTAATGCTATGTTCCCTGGCTCAGTGCATGACACCTACATCCTGCGGAATAGCAGCATCCCTGATATGATGGGTCAACTCCAGAGGCACCGTGTATGGCTATTAGGGGACTCTGGTTACCCCAACCTTTCCTGGCTATTGACCCCAGTGAGGAACCCCAGGACCAGGGCAGAGGAACGCTACAATGAGGCCCATGGGCGGACTAGGAGGGTGATCGAACGCACCTTCGGCCTCCTTAAGGCCAGGTTCAGGTGCCTCCATATGACAGGTGGTTCCCTATTCTACTCACCGAAGAAGGTGTGCCAGATCATCATCGCCTGCTCGAGCTTCATAATTTGGCTTTGCGACGCCAGGTGCCTTTTCTGCAGGAGAATGGTCCAGATGACGGTGTTGTGGCAGCTGTGGAGCCTGTGGAGCCTGTGGACAGTGATGAGGAGGAAGCTGAGGAAGAAGACAACGACAACAGGGAGTCAGTCATACAGCAATATTTCCAGTGACACACAGGTGAGAACATTTTCATTTTTACCATTACATTCACTGTCACACGTCTTCCTCTATCCTGTGTGTAATTTATTGGGATTATATGGTAATTGAGTTGTTTCTTTCCATTACAGTTTCACAGGTGTGGTTACCAACGTGTGTCATCTACTTGCATCCTTCAAGGACTTTTGATGTGTGACATTGGTATGTTGCCTTTACATCTCACAACGCATTTTGACACTGTCATAGATATTACATTTTAACAAATCATAGACTGACTCCAGATTGTTTTGTGTTTCAAGGGTGTTTATTGAAGTGCCCAGAAATGGGAGGGGGTTGTAAAATGAGGATGGGTGATGGCGGAGGAATGTCCATGGCAGAGTCCAGTCTATTAGTCTCACAGGTGCACTGCCCATCTGAGCATAGGAAGTGGAGCTGGGGCAGTTCAAGTATGGACAGGGTAACAAAGTGGGACAGTGGGGGGACAATCAGGGTGGTCTCATTTCCTGGCGGGGGTCTTGCCATCTTGCTCTGTCCTGTTCCTGGCTCTCAGGGACCGCTTGCGTGGTGGTTGTCCGTCTGCAGGGGGTGGGGTGCTGGTGTGGTGGTCCTGTGGCGGGGCGTCCTGTCCACTAGCGCCTGCGGAGGTGGTGGGCAGTTCATCATCCTGGCTAGTGTCAGGGGCCCCTTGGAGTGCCACGGTGTCCCTCAGGGTCTGCTGTATGTCCTTCAGCACCCCTACGATGGTGCCCAAGGCAGAACTGATGGTCCTGAGCTTCTCCCTGAACCCCAAATACTGGTCCTCCTGCAGGCGCTGGGTCTCCTGAAACTTGACCAGGACCGTCGCCATCGTCTCCTGTGAGTGGTGGTATGCTCCCATGATGGAGGTTAGGGCCTAGTGGAAAGTGGGCTCACTTGGCCTGTCCGCCCCGTGTCGCACAGCAGCCCTCCCAGTTCCCCTGTGTTCCTGTACCTCCGTCCCCTGGACAGTGTGCCCACTTTCACTGCCCCCAGGTCCCTGTTGTTGTTGGGGTGGTGGGTTACCCTTGGTTCCCTGTAGTGGTGGACACACCACTGATTGACCTGTCCTGGGTACAGAGGTTTGGGCCCGCTGGGTGGGTGCTGTGCTGTTGTTACCAGAGGGTGGAAGGTCAGTGTTGGGCTGTGCCTGTGCAAGGGGAACCGACTGTCCCGAGGCCCACGATGGTCTGGGCTGGTCATCAGGGTCCAGTAGGGCAGATCTGCTATCGTCACTGTGGGCCTCTTCTGGGGGTGGAGTGGTGTTGTCTGGACCCTCTGGTGTGGTGACGGTCCTTTGTGTTCCTGCAGGGGCATAAGAGCATGATTATTGCATGTGTGTGTGTGATGGTGTGCAATGGGTGGGTGTCTGTGTACCCCAGTGCAAGCATTCCTGTGTGGGGGCTTGTGTGATGATGATTAGGGGGTTGTTCTGGGTATGTGCAGTGGGCATGCTTAGGTGATAGGTGTCCATGCTTAGTTGTGTCATGCAGGGCTTGGTGTTGGGATGTGTAGTTTGTGTTATGAATACATTAGTGAGTATTTGGGGTGATAGGGGAGGGTGTGAGGGTGGGGGTGTGTGACAGCATGCAGGTAGGGTGGGGGATATGATAGTTAAGATTTGACTTACCAGTGTCCCATCCTCCACCGACTCCTCCGAGGCCCTCTGGATGCATGATGGTCAAGACTTGCTCCTCCCATGTTGTTAGTTGTGGGGGAGGAGGTGGGGGTCTGCCGCCAGTCCGCTGAACCGCGATGTTGTGCCTGGAGACCGTTGAACGCACCTTCCCCCGTAGGTCGTTCCACCTCTTCCTGATGTCCTCCCGATTTCTTGGGTGCTGTCCCACAGCGTTGACCCTGTCGACTATTCTTCGCCATAGCTCCATCTTCCTTGCTATGGATGTGTGCTGCACCTGTGAGCCAAATAGCAGTGGCTTTACCCGGATGATTTCCTCCACCATGACCCTGAGCTCCTCCTTGGAAAAGCGTGGGTGTCTTTGGTGTGCCATGGGGTGGTGTGTGTGATGTGTGGGGCGGTGTGAGTGTTGATGTGTGTGGTGATGTGTAGTGGCGTATGGTGTTTTGTGCGTGGATGTTCTGTGGGTGATGGTGTTGTGTGCCTCTGTATGGTTGTGTTGTCTTTGCTGTGCTGTCTCTCTGGCCTTCGTCCGTGAATTGTGGTCGTAGGGGTTTGTGGGTGATGTGGGTGTGTGTTTTATATTGAATTGGGTGTGTGGGAGTGGTGTTTGTATGTGTATCAGGTGTGTGTATTTGTAATTGACCAATGTGGCGGTGTTTTGTAGATGTGTGTATATTTTGAGCGCGGCGGTGTGTACCGCCAATGAAATTCTGCATTTGAAAGACCGCCGCGTGGATTCGTGGGTCATAATAGCATGGGGGTGTTTCTGTTGGCGTGGAGGTGGAGGATTTGTTTTCGCAAGTTTATCACTGACCTTTAGTGTGGCGGACTTGTGTGGGTGTCTGAATTTCGGGGGATTCCGAGATGTGTGTCATAATAGCTGTGGCGGAATTCCGCGGCCGTGACAGTGTATTGACGGTCTTCTGCACGGCCGTAAGCGCCTTTTACCGCCAATGTTGTAATGACCCCCATGGTGTCTCAAGGCAAGGTTGTGCAACATGCAGCATGCATGTTGTGATTTTTTAATGTATGAGTGGCATATGTCTTGAATGTACAATTGTGATCTGTGACGCAGTTATGATCCATGGCCCACACCCCCTGAAATGGCATCCACCTGTCCTGTATGGAGGGACAGGTGGAAGTGAGGTAATTCCGCTGACTTTGTGCGCAGTTGCGGGAGGCGGTCAGGAACCGCCCTGCAACTCCTCATTGGTTATTATTGGGTATGCATCGCCACGGACGTCACTGCCATTTTCTAACTGTTCATTCCCTTGCTACCTTCAACAGGAGAGGACATACACTGCATGTGCTGCAGTGACCTGTGTCTGGTACCTGCCATGGCCCGTGTACCAGGGGAAAGAGCCCCTGCCTTCACCTCGGCAGAGTTGGAGAGACTAGTTGATGGGGTCGTACCCCAGTACAGACTGCTGTATGGGCCTCCTGACCAACAGGTGAGTACACTGTCAGCACGATGCATGTAGCATGAATGCATGGAGTGGTGTGTGTGAAGGCCTTTTGTAGGGGGGTTGGTGGATGGGCCCTGGGCAGCGTGCAGCATTTATGCTGGGCCATGTCTGTGTGTAAGGGGATGGAAGGGCTATGGTGGGCCATGAGTGTAACAGGCAGGATGGTCTGAGTAATACCTTTCCCTGTCTGTATTTTCTCTGCTGGTCAGAGCCCATCAAAAGGTGGGTATATGGCATGCCATCGCCAAGGACGTGTGCACCCTGGAGGTCTACGGTAGGTGAAGCACCCACTGTCGGAAACGGTGGGAGGACCTGAGACGCTGGGCGCAGAAGACAGTGGAGGTCCAGCTGGGGATGGCCTCCCAATGAGGAAGGAGTGCCCATTGAACCCTGACCCCCTTGATGGCCCCCATACTGGCGGTGGCCTATCCGGAGCTGGATGTGCCTTTGAGGGCATCACAGCAGCAACAAGGGGGTGAGTACTGTGCCCATCATCATACTTACGCCTGGTGGGGTGGTATCTGGGTGGGGTAAGTGTGCTTCTGGGTTCCCATAGGCCAGGGCTGACATTGCAGTGTAGGTCCCATGTTGGGCAGGGTTCTGATGTGATATTCCTCCAACCCAGGTAGTAGGCATTCACTACTGGGCAGGGGTGTGAGGGTCTCAGGTATGCTTCAGTGGGTGGTATGTGTCCTTCTCCATGCCCTAGCGACTAACATTGTTATTGTTAGTGCACTGCATAGTGTGTAGGGCTGTTCCCTGTGTGTGAGGGTGCTGTGCATGCCAACAGTGGTGTTGGTGCAGCCATTGACCAAGTATATCCTTTGTCTCTTCTCCCCGTTTTGTTTTGTCATCCTGTCCTCATGTGCATTAGCATCATCTGGCGGAGGAACAGAGGCACCGGTGACGGACGGAGCTGCATCCCACAGGACCCAAGAGGCAGAGTCCACCGACGCTGAGGGCACCAGTGGGACAGCGGGCAAAGGGGAGCACCACAGCGGAGACTAGAGGGGACCGTTCGGACATGGATACCTCCTCTGATGGAAGCTCTCTGGTAGTGGCAGACACCTCTGTGCCCACCTCAGCTACAGGTACAGCCGCCACTCCACGAACCAGCTTCGGGCTACTAGCAGCCCCTCATCGAGTTGCCCGTGCTCATTCACCCAGGAGGGTGGGCATCCCCTTCGCCCCAGGCACCTCAGGCCCTGCCCTAGTTAGCCCTGCTGACCTGAGTGAGGAGGCTATTGACCTCCTGCCATCCATCTCAGTTGGGCAGTCAACCATTGTGAATGCCATCCAGGGGCTGGCAGCCCAAATGCAACAGTCCAATGCATTTCTGGAGGGTATTTACAGTGGCTTGGCGGCCCAACAGAGATCAATCCAGGCTCTGGCCTCCTCTCTGATGACAGCCATTGTCCCTGTCTCCAACCTCCCCCCTCCAACCTCCTCTACCCAATCTCATTCCCCTCAACCCCAATCTATCCCAAACACACAGGCAGATGAGCATGCACACAAAACAACACACAAGAGTGGCACAGGAAAACACAGGCACCACACATCATCCCACAGGCATTCACACAAACACCATCCAGATGCAGACATTCCAACATCTACAATTTCCACTTTGTCCCCCTCCTCCTCCTCCTCCCTCCCAGTTGTGTATACACTCACACCTGCATGAACTAAATCCTCATCCACTACCTCCATCACCAGCACACCTATCAGAACACCCATCTCACTGGCAGTCATGACCCCAAAAGCCATGCACACGTCCTCTGTGTCCTCTCCCACTGTGTCTGTGCCCCGTCCTCCCAAAGTACACAAACGCAAGCACTCAGACACCCAACAGCCATCCACCTCACAACAGCATCCAGCCCATGTACCTGCACCCAAACACAGCAGACAGCCACCTCCTACAACCACTCCCTCCTCCTCCACTCCCAGACCTGCTCCCTCTTCCCGCCCCAATATCCCTAAGCAGCTTTTCCTCTCCATCATTGACGTCTTCCCTACACCTCCCCCCGTCCTTCACTTCTGGCCAGGGTGTGTAAATCCCAGGCAAGCACCTCAGCCACCCAGTCCACGGGCCCAATATTGTCCCCGGCAACTCGTGGTGGGAAGGGATCCCGGGCACCAGGCAGCCACACAAAAAGAGTGCCTGCCCCAAGTGCTGCCAGGAAGGTCAAGGTGACACCCCCAGCTGCTAGAGTGAAGGTAAAGGTGCCACCCCTGGCTGCTGCCAAGAAGAGCAAGGAACCATCCACAGCTGCTGCCAAGAGGAACAAGGAGCCAACCCCAGCTGCTGCCAAGAGGAGCAAGGAGCCATTCCTAGCTGCTGCCAAGAGGAACAAGGAGCCATCACCAGCTGCTGCCAGGAAGGACAAGAGGCCTGCACCCGCAGGCAGAAAGGACAAGAGGCCTGGTGCTCGGACTCAGTCGGAGCCCCCACCACCAACCATGGTGGTGCAGCTGTCTGAGGCTGTAGGGGATGGACAGGAGTTTCCCCCCACAACCACCACCAGTAGCAGCAGCACCAGCACAACCACTAGCAGTGGGCTGCTGTCCGAGGCTACAGGAAATGGGCAGGAGCTTCCCCCAACAACCAGCAGCAGCAGCACCACCACCAGCAGTGGGCAGCCATCTGAGGCTGCAGGGGATGGGCAGGAGCTTCCCCCCACAACCACCACCAGCAGCAGCACCAGCCGCACCAGTAGCACCAGCACAACCACCAGCAGTGGGCAGCCATCCGAGGCTGCAGGGGATGGGCAGGAGCTTCCCCCCAACACCAATGGCAATATCACCAACACCACCACTGAGCAGCCGTCACCACTGGAGGACAGTGTGTAGTCCTGCGTCCATGGGGTGTTGTGCAGGCTGCCCCTGTAAAGACTGTGGGATTGACACCCAGCTGAGAGACTGTGACCGTGCACTTCCCAAGACCTGTATCACAGGGCACGATTCCCCCTCCAGAACCAGTGGAGAAGCCATCCACTCACCCATCCTCCCCAGGATGAAGATCACATGGCACGATGCCCCCTCCAGAACCAGTGGAGAAGCCATCAAATCACCCCAGCCTCCCCAGGATGAAGATCACAGGGCACGATGCCCCCTCTAGAACCAATGGAGAAGCCATCCACCGGAGAGACTGTGGCCTTGCACTCCCCAGGACCAAGCACAGGGCATGTTGACCCCTCCAGAGCATGTGGTCAAGTCACCCAGTCGAGAGACTGTGGTCTTGCACTCCCCAGGACCAAGCACAGCTCATGTTGCCCCCTCCAGAGCATGTGGGCAAGTCACCCACTCGAGAGATGGTGGATTTGCACTCCCCAGGACCAAGCACATGGCATGTTGCCCCCTCTAGAGCATGTGAGCGAGTCACCCACTTGAGAGACTGTGGCCTTGAACTCCCAAGGACCAAGCACAGAGTATTTTGCACCCTCCAGGACCAGTGGTGTTGTTCCATCTGCCGGCTGAGGTGCCTCCCGTTCCCCGTACCCCTGAGGTGCCTGCCTATTTTCAAACTGATGCCCCTGCAGTGTTTTCTCAGTGCTGTTGCAGGAGTCAAGTGGGGCCTTGGACTTTGTGACATGGCCCTGTGACTCACGAACATTGAGAACTGGGCAGTGTCCCTTGATTTCTAAATATGTATTTACTTTTAGATTGGATGCACGTATCAGTACTTTATTTATCTTATTACACTCACTTTTATCTATTCATGTTGTCCTTGCATTTCTTCAGAGGGGTACGGGATAATTATGTTTTATTACTGCATCTGCTTGTGTGTATGGTGTGTGTGTGGTGGTGTGTGTTCTGCGCGTGTGTGTCACTCTCTTTTTCCTTCCTCCCTCCCCTGTGTGCTAGGTGGCTGTACTTACCATGGTCGTCTTCGCAGTCGTTGGTGTTCGTGGTGGAGAAAGACGTAGAACAGCACTGGGAATATATGCAGTGCAGGCTCCATGGCGGCATGGTTTTTCCCTGTGTATCCAAAGGTGAGTCCCTTCTGTGATGTGTATCCGCCAGGCTTTTGATGTCGTTGGTACTGTAGGAAAGTACCATCTTGCCTGGCATGTTACCCCCATATTTCACTGTATATATGTTGTTTTAGTGTATGTGTCACTGGGACCCTGCCAGCCAGGGCCCCAGTGCTCATAAGTGTGCCCTGTATGTGTTCCCTGTGTGATGACTAACTGTCTCACTGAGGCTCTGCTAAACAGAACCTCAGTGGTTATGCTCTCTCTGCTTCCTAAATTGTCACTAACAGGCTAGTGACCAATTTCACCAATTCACATTGGCATACTGGAACACCCTTATAATTCCTGAGTATATGGTATTGAGGTACCCAAGGTTCCAGGAGATCCCTATGGGCTGCAGCATTTCTTTTGCCACCCATAGGGAGCTCTGACAATTCGTACACGGGCCTGCCACTGCAGCCTGAGTGAAATAACGTCCACGTTATTTCACAGCCATTTACCACTGCACTTAAGTAACTTATAAGTCACCTATATGTCTAACCTTCACCTGGTGAAGGTTGTGTGCTAAGTTACTTAGTGTGTGGGCACCCTGGAACTAGCCAAGGTGCCCCCACATCGTTCAGGGCAAATTCCCCAGACTTTGTGAGTGCGGGGACACCATTTCACGCGTGCACTATACATAGGTCACTACCTATGTATAGCGTCACAATGGTAACTCCGAACATGGCCATGTAACATGTCTAAGATCATGGAATTGTCACCCCACTGGCATTGGGGAAGACAATTCCATGATCCCCTGAGTCTCTAGCACAGACCCGGGTACTGCCAAACTACCTTTCCCAGGGTTTCACTGCAGCTGCTGCTGCTGCCAACCCCTCAGACAGGTTTCTGTCCTCCTGGGATCCAGCCAGGCCTGGCCCAAGAAGGCAGAACAAAGGACTTCCTCGGAGAGAGGGTGTTACATCCTCTCCCTTTGGAAAAAGGTGTCAGGGCTGGGGAGGAGTAGCCTCCCCCAGCCTCTGGGAATGCTTTGATGGGCACAGATGGTGCCCATTTCTGCATAAGCCAGTCTACACCGGTTCAGGGATCCCTGAACCACAGCCAGAGCAGGGAGCCCTGCTCTGGCGCAAAACTGGACAAAGGAAAGGGGAGTGACCACTCCCCTGACCTGCACCTCCCAGGGGAGGTGCCCAGAGCTCCTCCAGTGTGCTCCAGACCTCTGCCATCTTGGAAACAGAGGTGTGGCTGGCCTGCTCAGAGTGGCCAGTGCCAGCAGGTGACGTCAGAGACTCCTTCTGATAGGCTCTTACCTGTGTTGCTAGCCTATCCTCCTTCCTAGGTAGCCAAACCTCCTTTCCTGGCTATTTAGGGTCTCTGCTTTAGGGACTTCTTTAGATACCGCATGCAAGAGCTCATCAGAGTTCCTCTGCATCTCTCTCTTCACCTTCTGCCAAAGGATCGACCACTGACTGCTCAGGACGCCTGCAAAACCGCAACAAAGTAGCAAAGACGACTACTGCAACCTTGTATCGCTGATCCTGCCGCTTCCTCGCCTGTTTCCTGGTGTTTCATGCTCTGGGGGTAGTCTGCCTCCTTTTTGCACCAGGAGCTCTGAAGAAATCTCCTGTGGGATGACGGAATCCTCCCCCTGCAACCGCAGGCAACAAAAGACTGTATCACCGGTCCTCTGGGTCCCCTCTCACCACGACGAGCGTGGTCCCTGGAACTCAGCAACTCTGTCCAAGTGACTCCCACAGTCCAGTGACTCTTCAGTCCAAGTTTGGTGGAGGTAAGTCCTTGTCTCCCCACGCTAGACTGCATTGCTGGGTACCACGTGATTTGCAGCTGCTCCGGCTCCTGTGCACTCTTCCAGGATTTCCTTCATGCACAGCCAAGCCTGGGTCCCCGACACTCTAACCTGCAGTGCACAACCTTCTGAGTTGTCCTCCGGGGTCGTGGGACTCCCTTTTGTGTCTTCGGGTGGACTCCAGTTCACTCCTCCTCCAAGTGCCTGTTCCAGTACTTCTGCGGGTGCAGCCTGCTTCTGTGAGGGCTCCCTGACTTGCTGGGCGCCCCCTCTGTCTCCTCATCCAAGTGGCAACATCCTGGTCCCTCCTGGGCCACAGCAGCATCCAAAAACCCTAACCGCGACCCTTGCAGCTAGCAAGGCTTGTTTGCGGTCTTTATGCGTGGGAACACCTCTGCAAACTTCTTCACAACGTGGGACATCCATCTTCCAAAGGGGAAGTTTCTATCCCTCTTTGTTCTTGCAGAATCCACAGCTTCTACCATCCAGTGGCAGCTTCTTTGCACACTCAGCTGGCATTTCCTGAGCATCTGCCCACTCTCGACATTGTCGCGACTCTTGGACTTGGTCCCCTTGTTCCACAGGTACTCAGGTCCGGAAATCCACTTTGGTTGCTTTGCTGGTGTTGGTCTTCCTTGCAGAAACCCCCTATCTCGACTTCTGTGCTCTCTGGGGGTTATAGGTGCACTTTACATCTATTCTTCAGGGTCTTGGGGTGGGCTATTTTTCTAACCCTCACTGTTTTCTTACAGTCCCAGCGACCCTCTACAAGCTCACATAGGTTTGGGGTCCATTCGTGGTTCGCATTTCACTTTTGGAGTATATGGTTTGTGTTGCCCCTATACCTATGTGCTCCTATTGAAATCTACTGTAACTTTACATTGCTTGCATTACTTCCTTTTGCTATTACTGCATATTTTTGGTATTGTGTACATATAGCTTGTGTATATTTGCCATCCTCCTACTGAGGGTACTCACTGAGATACTTTTGGCATATTGTCATAAAAATAAAGTACCTTTATTTTTAGTATATCTGTGTATTGTGTTTTCTTATGAAATTGTGCATATGACACCAATGGTATAGTAGGAGCTTTGCATGTCTCCTAGTTCAGCCTAAGCTCCTCTGCTATAGGTACCTTCTATCAGCCTAAGCTGCTAGAAACACCTCTTCTACACTAATAAGGGATAACTGGACCTGGAACAGAGTGTAAGTACCCCTTGGTACCCACTACAAGCCAGGCCAGCCTCCTACATTCGTTGTGCAGCGGTGGAATAAGTACTTGCAACTACTTACCACTTTGTCATTGTGTACTTTTCATAAGAGAATAATATACAAAACAAGTTCAGTGTATGTACACCTAACTAAAAAGTTTTGCTTTTCTTCTCTTACACTATCTGCTAAGTGCTGAAAAGTACTCCTAAACTTTCAAAAAGTTTCTAAAAAGTTTTTTAAGTTTTTTTTCTGTTTCCTTAAAAAGTCCTGAAACTTTTTCTCCCTTTTATCTGTCTCTAAACCTTTTTTCTATCATGTCTGATGTAGGAACTCCTCTTAATTTGGTCAATACAGCTTATGACCATCTTAACTTTAAGGGCCTAAAGAGTCTCTGCATTGATAGAGGTTTAGTGGTAGGAAAGAACCCCTCTAGAGAATTATTGTCTAACATGCTTATTGAAAATGATAAGGCCTTAGCTGGCAGTTCAATTGAGAAGTTAGGAGATAGCTCACACTCTGACTCAGGGGAGCCCCCAGTAAGAGTGTTAGAGGGTGTCCTTCCTAATCTGCCCCTTAGCAGATGTAGTGCTTTCCTCTTATTAAGTTTTTAAGCACTAACATAACACAACAGAAATGCACTTCTGAGGTCAAAGAAGACTTTTATTGTTGTTAATTCTTCCCCAACCACAATTTTTATGTATGACGAATTAGTAGCTTTCAAGTCCGCGTTAATCAAACAAAATCTATCAGTTTGCAATATACACAGCAGGTTATATTTATAAGATATTGAATGCAAAGCAAAACAAATACTTCACCGTGTGGGAAACTATTCACAGCTTCATCTTTCTAAGGTCTGCAAGCTGATGACCCCTGTCAGCCGCGAGAAAGAGATTCATCTACCCACACGGGATTGCTGGCAGCTGGCGCCAAGCTCCAGCACGAGGTCCGGCAGATTCGAATCTGACTCTCTGCCGCCTGTTACATTCGTTACAAAGGTGTGCCCCCTCCTCTCAGACCTGGGAAACTGAGCAAGCCTTTTGGAGACTGGCCAGGTCTCCAAGACTACTCCTGTTCCCAAGCTCAAGCAGAGAGAACAACACCATGTACCCTCTCTTATCATGTCTAGTCTACTGTGAGAAAAACATCTTGGTTCTCTGGTGCAAAAACACAGCTTGGAAAAATACAGCTTGGATTCTCAACTGCAATGTCTAACTCCACGTTAAAGGCAATGGGCAGCTAACCTAAATATCAAATGCAATGTCTAGTGTCATGTCAAAGCCAATAAGCATCTAAGCTGAATACAAAATGCAATGTCTTATATCATGTCAAAGCCCATAGGCAGCTGAGCTGAATACAAAATGCAATGTATAATATCATGTCAAAGCCAATAGGCAGCTGAGCTGAATATAAAATGCAATATATAATATCATGTCAAAGCCAATAGGAATGCAATGTCAAAGCCAATAGGCGGCTAGACTGGATACAGCATGTCAAAGCCAATAGGCAGAATACAGAATGTAATGGCTAATGCAATGTCAAAGCCCATAGGCGGCTCAACTGAATACAGAAAGTAATGGCTAATGCCATGTCAAAGCCAATAGGCAGAATACAGAATGTAATGACTAATGCAATGTCAAAGCCCATAGGCGGCTAAACTGAACAAAAATACCATGTGCTACTGGTGAACATTGAGCAACTAATATGCGCAGTGGTGAAACACAAAGTCATTGGACAAACAAACTCCATCAAATGGCAGTACAGCAGACCACCTAGCAATGCTGGTAATAATATAAGCTCTCATCACAGTAGGGATGTTTTCGTTCCTGCAGGCCAGGTTGCTAGGGTGCCAACTGTTAGGGACATGTTTCCCTCTGTTCATTCATTGTTTCCTGGTGTTTCATGCTCTGGGGGTAGCCTGCCTCCTTCTTGCACCAGGAGCTCTGAAGAAATCTCCTGTGGGACGACGGAATCCTCCCCCTGCAACGGCAGGCAACAAAAGACTGTATCACCGGTCCTCTGGGTCCCCTCTCAGCACGACGAGCGTGGTCCCTGGAACTCAGCAACTCTGTCCAAGTGACTCCCACAGTCCAGTGACTCTTCAGTCCAAGTTTGGTGGAGGTAAGTCCTTGTCTCCCCACGCTAGACTGCATTGCTGGGTACCACGTGATTTGCAGCTGCTCCGGCTCCTGTGCACTCTTCCAGGATTTCCTTCATGCACAGCCAAGCCTGGGTCCCCGACACTCTAACCTGCAGTGCACAACCTTCTGAGTTGTCCTCCGGGGTCGTGGGACTCCCTTTTGTGTCTTCGGGTGGACTCCAGTTCACTCCTCCTCCAAGTGCCTGTTCCAGTACTTCTGCGGGTGCAGCCTGCTTCTGTGAGGGCTCCCTGACTTGCTGGGCGCCCCCTCTGTCTCCTCATCCAAGTGGCAACATCCTGGTCCCTCCTGGGCCACAGCAGCATCCAAAAACCCTAACCGCGACCCTTGCAGCTAGCAAGGCTTGTTTGCGGTCTTTCTGCGTGGGAACACCTCTGCAAACTTCTTCACAACGTGGGACATCCATCTTCCAAAGGGGAAGTTTCTATCCCTCTTTGTTCTTGCAGAATCCACAGCTTCTACCATCCAGTGGCAGCTTCTTTGCACCCTCAGCTGGCATTTCCTGAGCATCTGCCCACTCTCGACATTGTCGCAACTCTTGGACTTGGTCCCCTTGTTCCACAGGTACTCAGGTCCGGAAATCCACTTTGGTTGCTTTGCTGGTGTTGGTCTTCCTTGCAGAAACCCCCTATCTCGACTTCTGTGCTCTCGGGGGGGTTATAGGTGCACTTTACACCTATTCTTCAGGGTCTTGGGGTGGGCTATTTTTCTAACCCTCACTGTTTTCTTACAGTCCCAGCGACCCTCTACAAGCTCACATAGGTTTGGGGTCCATTCGTGGTTCGCATTTCACTTTTGGAGTATATGGTTTGTGTTGCCCCTATACCTATGTGCTCCTATTGAAATCTACTGTAACTTTACATTGCTTGCATTACTTCCTTTTGCTATTACTGCATATTTTTGGTATTGTGTACATATAGCTTGTGTATATTTGCCATCCTCATACTGAGGGTACTCACTGAGATACTTTTGGCATATTGTCATAAAAATAAAGTACCTTTATTTTTAGTATATCTGTGTATTGTGTTTTCTTATGATATTGTGCATATGACACCAATGGTATAGTAGGAGCTTTGCATGTCTCCTAGTTCAGCCTAAGCTGCTCTGCTATAGGTACCTTCTATCAGCCTAAGCTGCTAGAAACACCTCTTCTACACTAATAAGGGATAACTGGACCTGGAACAGAGTGTAAGTACGCCCTGGTACCCACTACAAGCCAGGCCAGCCTCCTACATTGGTTGTGCAGCGGTGGAATAAGTACTTGCAACTACTTACCACTTTGTCATTGTGTACTTTTCATAACAGAATAATATACAAAACAAGTTCAGTGTATGTACACCTAACTAAAAAGTTTTGCTTTTCTTCTCTTACACTATCTGCTAAGTGCTGAAAAGTACTCCTAAACTTTCAAAAAGTTTCTAAAAAGTTTTAAAAGTTTTTTTTCTGTTTCCTTAAAAAGTCCTGAAACTTTTTCTCCCTTTTATCTGTCTCTAAACCTTTTTTCTATCATGTCTGATGTAGGAACTCCTCTTAATTTGGTCAATACAGCTTATGACCATCTTAACTTTAAGGGCCTAAAGAGTCTCTGCATTGATAGAGGTTTAGTGGTAGGAAAGAACCCCTCTAGAGAATTATTGTCTAACATGCTTATTGAAAATGATAAGGCCTTAGCTGGCAGTTCAATTGAGAAGTTAGGAGATAGCTCACACTCTGACTCAGGGGAGCCCCCAGTAAGAGTGTTAGAGGGTGTCCTTCCTAATCTGCCCCTTAGCAGACCACCTAGCAATGCTGGTAATAATATAAGCTCTCATCACAGTAGGGATGTTTTCGTTCCTGCAGGCCAGGTTGCTAGGGTGCCAACTGTTAGGGACAGGTTTCCCTCTGTTCATTCATTGTTTCCTGGTGTTTCATGCTCTGGGGGTAGCCTGCCTCCTTCTTGCACCAGGAGCTCTGAAGAAATCTCCTGTGGGACTACGGAATCCTCCCCCTGCAACGGCAGGCAACAAAAGACTGTATCACCGGTCCTCTGGGTCCCCTCTCAGCACGACGAGCGTGGTCCCTGGAACTCAGCAACTTTGTCCAAGTGACTCCCACAGTCCAGTGACTCTTCAGTCCAAGTTTGGTGGAGGTAAGTCATTGTCTCCCCACGCTAGACTGCATTGCTGGGTACCACGTGATTTGCAGCTGCTCCGGCTCCTGTGCACTCTTCCAGGATTTCCTTCGTGCACAGCCAAGCCTGGGTCCCCGACACTCTAACCTGCAGTGCACAACCTTCTGAGTTGTCCTCCGGCATCGTGGGACTCCCTTTTGTGTCTTCGGGTGGACTCCAGTTCACTCCTCCTCCAAGTGCCTGTTCCAGTACTTCTGCGGGTGCTGCCTGCTTCTGTGAGGGCTCCCTGACTTGCTGGGCGCCCCCTCTGTCTCCTCATCCAAGTGGCGACATCCTGGTCCCTCCTGGGCCACAGCAGCATCCAAAAACCCTAACCGCGACCCTTGCAGCTAGCAAGGCTTGTTTGCGGTCTTTCTGTGTGGGAACACCTCTGCAAACTTCTTCACGACGTGGGACATCCATCTTCCAAAGGGGAAGTTTCTATCCCTCTTCGTTCTTGCAGAATCCACAGCTTCTACCATCCGGTGGCAGCTTCTTTGCACCCTCAGCTGGCATTTCCTGAGCATCTGCCCACTCTCGACATTGTCGCGACTCTTGGACTTGGTCCCCTTGTTCCACAGGTACTCAGGTCCGGAAATCCACTTTGGTTGCTTTGCTGGTGTTGGTCTTCCTTGCAGAAACCCCCTATCTCAACTTCTGTGCTCTCTGGGGGTTATAGGTGCACGTTACACCTATTCTTCAGGGTCTTGGGGTGGGCTATTTTTCTAACCCTCACTGTTTTCTTACAGTCCCAGCGACCCTCTACAAGCTCACATAGGTTTCGGGTCCATTCGTGGTTCGCATTCCACTTTTAGAGTATATGGTTTGTGTTGCTCCTATACCTATGTGCTCCTATTGAAATCTACTGTAACTTTACATTGCTTGCATTACTTCCTTTTGCTATTACTGCATATTTTTGGTATTGTGTACATATAGCTTGTGTATATTTGCCATCCTCATACTGAGGGTACTCACTGAGATACTTTTGGCATATTGTCATAAAAATAAAGTACCTTTATTTTTAGTATATCTGTGTATTGTGTTTTCTTATGATATTGTGCATATGACACCAATGGTATAGTAGGAGCTTTGCATATCTCCTAGTTCAGCCTAAGCTGCTCTGCTATAGGTACCTTCTATCAGTCTAAGCTGCTAGAAACACCTCTTCTACACTAATAAGGGATAACTGGACCTGGAACAGAGTGTAAGTACGCCCTGGTACCCACTACAAGCCAGGCCAGCCTCCTACATTGGTTGTGCAGCGGTGGAATAAGTACTTGCAACTACTTACCACTTTGTCATTGTGTACTTTTCATAACAGAATAATATACAAAACAAGTTCAGTGTATGTACACCTAACTAAAAGGTTTTGCTTTTCTTCTCTTACACTATCTGCTAAGTGCTGAAAAGTACTCCTAAACTTTCAAAAAGTTTCTAAAAAGTTTTAAAAGTTTTTTTTCTGTTTCCTTAAAAAGTCCTGAAACTTTTTCTCCCTTTTATCTGTCTCTAAACCTTTTTTCTATCATGTCTGATGTAGGAACTCCTCTTAATTTGGTCAATACAGCTTATGACCATCTTAACTTTAAGGGCCTAAAGAGTCTCTGCATTGATAGAGGTTTAGTGGTAGGAAAGAACCCCTCTAGAGAATTATTGTCTAACATGCTTATTGAAAATGATAAGGCCTTAGCTGGCAGTTCAGTGAGAAGTTAGGAGATAGCTCACACTCTGACTCAGGGGAGCCCCCAGTAAGAGTGTTAGAGGGTGTCCTTCCTAATCTGCCCCTTAGCAGACCACCTAGCAATGCTGGTAATAATATAAGCTCTCATCACAGTAGGGATGTTTTCGTTCCTGCAGGCCAGGTTGCTAGGGTGCCAACTGTTAGGGACAGGTTTCCCTCTGTTCATTCACATCATTCTTCTGTGTCAAAACATTCCCAACTCACCCACCCTGATGACAGGTTGTTAGAAAGGGAGCTCAATAAGTTGAGAGTGGAAGAGTCCAGGCTGAAGCTTAAACAGCAACAGCTGGCTCTAGACAGGGAATTCCTAGACTTAGAAAAAGAATGACAGAGGTTGGGGTTAGGACCCCATGGTGGCAGCAGCAGTATTCCAGATAGCAATCCTGTGAGAGAACATGATTCTAGGAATCTGCATAAGATAGTTCCCCTTTACAAGGAGGGGGATGACATTAACAAGTGGTTTGCTGCACTTGAGAGGGCCTGTATGGCACAGGTAGGGGTCCCTCAAAGGCAGTGGGCTGCTATCCTATGGCTATCTTTCAGTGGAAAGGGTAGGGATAGGCTCCTTACTGTGAAGGAAAGTGATGCCAATAATTTTACAGTTTTGAAGAATGCACTCTTGGATGGATTTGGCTTAACCACTGAACAATACAGGATTAAGTTCAGAGAAACCAGAAAAGAGTCCTCACAAGACTGGGTAGACTTTGTTGACTATTCAGTGAAGGCCTTGGAGGGGTGGTTACATGGCAGTAAAGTTTCTGACTATGAAAGCCTGTACAATCTAATCTTGAGAGATCATATTCTGAATAACTGTGTGTCTGATTTGTTACACCAATATCTAGTGGACTCAGATCTGACCTCTCCCCAAGAATTGGGAAAGAAGGCAGACAAATGGGTCAGAACAAGAGTGAACAGAAAAGTTCATACAGGAGGCGACAAGGATGGCAAGAAGAAAGATGGTAAGTCTTCAGACAAGGGTGGGGACAAATCTAAAAATGAGTCTTCATCAGGCCCACAAAAACACTCCGGTGGGGTTGGTGGGTCCAAATCCTCTTCTAATCAAGTAAAGAAACCGTGGTGCTATTTATGTAAAGTAAAAGGCCATTGGACAACTGATGCCAGTTGTCCAAAGAAAAGCACCAAGTCTCCCACTACCACAACCTTTACTGCAACCCCTAGTGCCCCTAGTAATAGCAGTGGTGGTGGGAGCAAACCTACTAATAGCCAATCCAAGGGAGTAGCTGGACTCACTTTTGGTAATTTAGTTGGGGTTGGTCTTGTTAGGGAGACCACAGAGGCTATGTTAGTCTCTGAAGGTGCCATTGATTTGGCCACCTTGGTTGCTTGTCCCCTTAATATGGATAAGTAGAAGCAACTTCCCCTAATCAATGGTGTTGAGGTTCAGGCCTACAGGGACACAGGTGCCAGTGTTACCATGGTAATAGAGAAACTGGTACACCCTGAACAACACCTACTTGATCACCAGTACCAAGTGACAGACGCTCATAACAACACTCTTAGCTACCCCATGGCTGTTGTGAATCTCAACTGGGGGGGGGGGGGTTTACTGGTCCAAAGAAAGTTGTGGTTGCCTCAGATTTTCCTGTCTACTAGGGAATGATTTAGAGACATCAGCTTGGGCAGAAGGGGAGTTGGGCGCTCATGCAGCAATGCTGGGCATTCCTGGGCATATTTTTGCTTTGACAAGGGCTCAGGCCAAAAAGCAAAAAGGACAGGGTGACTTGGATCCTGGAACAATTGACCAAGTACTCCCTAAAGCTAGAGTTAGTAAGGGTAAATCCCTACCCACTATCCCTCCCTCTACAGATGATTCTACTTCTGAGGAAGAAGAATTTCCCCCCTGTGCAGAACCTTCACCAGAGGAGCTGGCAGCAGACACTGCTGAGCTTTTGGGTGGAGGGGGGCCTGCCAGGGAGGAGCTGAGTGTGGCACAGCAAACCTGTCCCACATTAGAGGGTCTAAGACAGCAAGCTGTCAAACAACAAAATGGGGATGTCAGTGACTCACATAGAGTTTACTGGGAGGACAACCTCTTGTTCACAGAGGCAAGGGACCCAAAACCTGGAGCAACCAGGAGATTGGTCATTCCCCTGCAGTACAGAGAGTTCCTCCTAACTCTGGCACACGACATTCCCTTGGCTGGACATTTGGGTCAGATTAAAACATGGGAAAGGCTTGTCCCCCTGTTTCACTGGCCTAGGATGTCAGAGGACAAAAAAGACTTTTGTAAGTCCTGTGTGACCTGCCAAGCCAGTGGCAAGACTGGTGGCACCCCAAAGGCTCGCCTTATTCCACTGCCTGTGGTTAGGGTTCCCTTTGAAAGGGTAGGGGTTGACATAGTTGGCCCCCTTGACCCTCCTACTGATTCAGGCAATAGGTTTATCTTGGTGGTAGTGGACCATGCCACAAGATATCCTGAAGCTATTCCTCTAAGGACCACTACAGCTCCTGCAGTGACAAAAGCCCTCCTGGGAATCTTTTCCAGGGTGGGCTTCCTAAAAGAGGTTGTATCAGACAAGGGTAGCAACTTTATGTCTGCATACTTGAAGGCTATGAGGAAGGAATGTGGTGTACCACACAAATTCACCACACCTTATCATCCACAAACAAATGGACTGGTAGAGAGGTTTAATAAAACTCTCAAAGGAATGATAATGGGACTCCCTGAAAAACTCAGGAGGAGATGGGATGTCCTGTTACCTTGGCTCCTTTTTGCTTACAGGGAGGTACCCCAGAAAGGAGTGGGCTTCAGCCCCTTTGAACTCCTATTTGGGCACCCTGTAAGAGGTCCCCTAACACTTGTGAAGGAGGGTTGGGAACAACCTTTAAAAGCTCCTAAGCAAGACATAGTGGACTATGTATTCAGCCTAAGATCCAGAATGGCTGAGTACATGAAAAAGGCCAGTAAAAACCTTCAGGTCAGCCAAGAGCTCCAAAAGCAATGGCATAACCAGAAGGCTGTTCTGATTCAGTACCAACCAGGACAGAAGGTGTGGGTATTGGAGCCTGTGGCCCCAAGAGCACTCCAAGACAAATGGAGTGGACCCTATCTCATTGTTGAAAAGAAGGGAGAGGTCACCTACTTGGTTGACCTGGGCACTGCCAGGAGTTCCCTTAGGGTGCTCCATGTCAATCGCCTAAAACCCTACTATGACAGGGCTGATCTCACCGTATTCATGGCAACAGATGAAGGACAGGAGGAAGAGAGTGACCCTCTCCCTGATCTCTTCTCTTCCACAGAACAAGATGCTCTAGTGGAAGGTGTATTTTTGGCAGACTGTCTTACTGCTGAGCAAAAAGACAACTGCATAAATCTCCTGGGTCAGTTTTCTGAACTCTTTTCTACTGTGCCAGGCACCACTTCCTGGTGTGAGCACACTATAGATACTGGAGACAGCATGCCTGTCAAAAGTAAGATCTATAGGCATCCTGACCATGTCAGGAACTGCATAAAACAAGAAGGTCAGAAAATGCTTGCACTGGGAGTGGTTGAACATTCTGAAAGCCCATGGGCCTCTCCTGTGGTGCTTGTACCAAAGCCTCACTCAAAAGATGGGAAAAGAGAGATGAGGTTTTGTGTAGATTACAGAGGTCTCAACCAGGTAACTAAAACTGATGCTCACCCTATACCCAGGGCAGATGAGCTCATAGATACACTGTCATCTGCCAAGTATCTACGCACCTTTGATTTAACTGCAGGGTATTGGCATATCAAGTTATCAGAGAATGCTAAAGCAAAAATTGCATTTTCTACTATTGGAGGGCACTACCAATTCACAGTAATGCCCTTTGGTTTGAAAAATGCACCTGCCACTTTTCAGAGGCTGGTGAATACAGTCCTGCAAGGGTTGGAGGCTTTTAGTGCAGCATATCTAGATGATATAGCTGTCTTTAGCTCCACCTGGGATGATCACCTGGTCCACCTGTGGAAAGGTTTGGAGGCCCTGCAAAAGGCAGGCCTCACTATCAAGGCTTCAAAGTACCAGATAGGGCAGGGGAAAGTGGTTTATCTGGGACACCTGGTAGGTGAAGAACAGATTGCACCACTTCAGGGGAAAATCCAAACTATCATGGATTGGGTTCCCCTACAACTCAGACCCAGGTGAGAGCCTTCTTAGGCCTCACTGGGTATTACAGGAGGTTCATTAAGAACTATGGCTCCATTGCAGCCCCACTTAATGACCTCACTTCCAAGAAAATGCCTAAAAAGGTATTGTGGACAGCTAGCTGTCAGAACGCTTTTGAGGAGCTGAAACAGGCCATGTGCACTGCACCTGTCCTAAAAAGCGCATGTTACTCCAAGAAATTCATTGTTCAAACTGATGCATCTGAATTAGGGGTAGGGGCAGTCTTATCACAACTCAATTCTGAGGGCCAGGATCAACCTGTTGCTTTTATCAGCAGGAGGTTGACCCCTAGAGAAAAGTGTTGGTCTGCCATAGAGAGGGAGGCCTTTGCTGTGGTCTGGGCACTGAAGAAGTTGAGGCCATACCTGTTTGGCACTCACTTCATTGTTCAGACAGACCACAAACCTCTACTTTGGCTAAAACAAATGAAAGGTGAAAACCCTAAATTGTTGAGGTGGCCCATATCTCTACAGGGAATGGTCTATACAGTGGAACATAGACCTGAGAATACCCACTCCAATTTAGATGGACTCTCCAGATATTTCCACTTAGACAATGAAGACTCATCAGGTCATGGCTAGTCTTATTGTCCTTCGTTTGGGGAGGGGGGGGTTGTGTAGGAAAGTACCATCTTGCCTGGCATGTTACCCTCATATTTCACTGTATATGTGTTGTTTTAGTGTATGTGTCACTGGGACCCTGCCAGCCAGGGCCACAGTGCTCATAAGTGTGCCCTGTATGTGTTTCCTGTGTGATGACTAACTGTGTCACTGAGGCTCTGCTAACCAGAACCTCAGTGGTTATGCTCTCTCTGCTTTCTAAATTGTCACTAACAGGCTATTGACCAATTTCACCAATTCACATTGGCATACTGGAACACCCTTATAATTCTCTAGTATATGGTACTAAGGTACCCAGGGTATTGGGGTTCCAGGAGATCCCTATGGGCTGCAGCATTTCTTTTGCCACCCATAGGGAGCTCTGACAATTCTTACACAGGCCTGCCACTGCAGCCTGAGTGAAATAACATCCACGCTATTTCACAGCCATTTACCACTGCACTTAAGTAACTTATAAGTCACCTATATGTCTAACCTTCACCTGGTGAAGGTTGGGTGCTAAGTTACTTAGGCCCTCATTCTAACCCTGGCGGTGTAACACCGCCAGGGCAGAGGGCAGAGGAAGCACCGCCAACAGGCTGGCGGTGCTTCCTGGGCCATTCTGACCGCGACGGTAACGCCGCAGTCAGAAAAGGGGAACCGGCGGTTTCCCGCCGATTTTCCCCTGGCCCAGGGACGCCATGGGGATTCTGACCCCCTTACCGCCAGCCTGTTTCTGGCGGTTTTCACCGCCAGGAATAGGCTGGCTGTAACGGGTGTTGTGGGGCCCCTGGGGGCCCCTTCACTGCCCATGCCACAGGCATTGGCAGTGTTGGGGCCCCCTAACAGGGCCCCACCATGATGTTCACTGTCTGCTGAGCAGACAGTGAAAATCACGACGGGTGCCACTGCACCCGTCGTACCCCCGCAACTCCGCCGGCTCCATTCGGAGCCGGCATCCTCGTTGCAGGGGCATTTCCGCTGGGCCGGCGGGCGCTCTTTTGGAGAGCGCCCGCCGGCCCAGCGGAAATGTAAGAATGGCCGCCGCGGTCTTTTGACCGCGGCGGTCATTTGTCGGCGGGACTTTGGTGGGTGGCCTCGGCCGCCCGCCAAAGTCTGAATTAGGCCCTTACTGTGTGGGAACCCTGGCACTAGCCAAGGTGCCCCCACATCGTTCAGGGCAAATTCCCCGGACTTTGTGAGTGAGGGGACACCATTTCACGCGTGCACTATACATAGGTCAGTACCTATGTATAGCGTCACAATGGTAACTACGAACATGGCCATGTAACATGTCTAAGATCATGGAATTGTCACTCCAATTCCATTCTGGCATTGGGGAGACAATTCCATGATCCCCCAAATCTCTAGCACAGACCCGGGTACTACCAAACTACCTTTCCCGGGGTCTCACTGCAGCTGCTGCTGCTGCCAACCCCTCAGACAGGTTTCTGCCCTCCTGGCAGGCCTCGCCAGGAAGGCAGAACAAGGGACTTCCTCAGAGAGAGGGTGTTACACCCTCTCCCTTTGGAAAAAGGTTTCAAGGCTGGGGAGGAGTAGCCTCCCCCAGCCTCTGGAAATGCTTTGATGGGCACAGATGGTGCCCATCTCTGCATAAGCCAGTCTACACCGGTTCAGGGATCCCCCAGCCCTGCTCTGGCACGAAACTGGACAAAGGAAAGGGGAGTGACCACTCCCCTGACCTTCACCTCCCAGGGGAGGTGCCCAGAGCTCCTCCAGTGTTCTCCAGACCTCTGCCATCTTGGAAACAGAGGTGTTGCTGGCACACTGGACTGCTCAGAGTGGCCAGTGCCAGCAGGTGACGTCAGAGACTCCTTCTGATAGGCTCTTACCTGTGATGCTAGCCTATCCTCCTTCCTAGGTAGCCAAACCTCCTTTCCTGGCTATTTAGGGTCTCTGCTTTGGGGAATTCTTTAGATACCGAATGCAAGAGCTCATCAGAGTTCCTCTGCATCTCTCTCTTCACCTTCTGCCAAAGGATCGACCGCTGACTGCTCAGGACGGCTGCAAAACTGCAACAAAGTAGCAAAGACGACTACTGCAACCTTGTATCGCTGATCCTGCCGCTTTCTCGCCTGTTTCCTGGTGGTGCATGCTCTGGGGGTAGCCTGCCTCCTTCTTCCACAAGGAGCTCTGAAGAAATCTTCTGTGGGACGACGGAATCCACCCCCTGCAACCGCAGGCAACAAAAGACTGCATCACCGGTCCTCTGGGTCCCCTCTCAGCACAACGAGCGTGGTCCCTGGAACTCAGCAACTCTGTCCAAGTGACTCCCACAGTCCAGTGGCTCTTCAGTCCAAGTTTGGTGGAGGTAAGTCCTTGTCTCCCCACGCTAGACTACATTGCTGGGTACTGCGTGATTTGCAGCTGCTCCGGCTCCTGTGCACTCTTTCAGGATTTCCTTCATGCATAGCCAAGCCTGGGTCTCCGACACTCTAACCTGCAGTGCACAACCTTCTGAGTTGTCCTCCGGCATCGTGGGACTCCCTTTTGTGTCTTCGGGTGGACTCCGGTTCACTCCTCTTCTAAGTGCCTGTTCCAGTACTTCTGCGGGTGCTGCCTGCTTCTGTGAGGGCTCCCTGACTTGCTGGGTGCCCCCTCTGTCTCCTCATCCATTTGGCGACATCCTGGTCCCTCCTGGGCCACAGCAGCATCCAAAAACCCTAACCACGGCCCTTGCAGCTAGCAAGGCTTGTTTGCTGTCTTTCTGCGTGGCAACACCTCTGCAAACTTCTTCACGACGTGGGACATCCATCCTCCAAAGGGGAAGTTTCTAGCCCTCTTCGTTCTTGCAGAATCCACAGCTTCTACCATCTGGTGGCAGCTTCTTTGCACCCTCAGCTGGCATTTCCTGGGTATCTGCCCACTCTCGACATTGTCGGGACTCTTGGACTTGGTCCCCTTGTTCCACAGGTACTCAGGTCCGGAAATCCACTTTGGTTGCTTTGCTGGTGTTGGTCTTCCTTGCAGAAACCCCCTATCTCGACTTCTGTGCTCTCTGGGGGTTGTAGGTGCACTTTACACCTACTCTTCAGGGTCTTGGGGTGGGCTATTTTTCTAACCCTCACTGTTTTCTTACAGTCCCAGCGACCCTCTACAAGCTCACATAGGTTTGGGGTCCACTCGTGGTTCGCATTCCACTTTTGGAGTATATGGTTTGTGTTGCCCCTATACCTATGTGCTCCTATTGAAATCTATTGTAACTTTACATTGCTTTCATTACTTCCTTTTGCTATTACTGCATATTTTTGGTATTGTGTACATATATCTTGTGTATATTTGCCATCCTCATACTGAGGGTACTCACTGAGATACTTTTGGCATATTGTCATAAAAATAAAGTACCTTTATTTTTAGTATATCTGTGTATTGTGTTTTCTTATGATATTGTGCATATGGCACCAGTGGTATAGTAGGAGCTTTGCATGTCTCCTAGTTCAGCCTAAGCTGCTCTGCTATAGCTACCTTCTATCAGCCTAAGCTGCTAGAAACACCTCTTCTACACTAATAAGGGATAACTGGACCTGGTACAGAGTGTAAGTACCCCTTGGTACCCACTACAAGCCAGGCCAGCCTCCTACAGGTACTGCCCCGGAAAAGGTGGCAGATTGATGTGTCTTAATATGGTGGGCAGAACTTTGACTTCCGCCTGACTGTAGGTGGCTACCGCCGTCGTGCCTGTTGTTTCCGCCCTTGCGGTCGGTGTGGTAAAGTGGCTGTCTGTCTGAGTTTTTTCCGTCATGGTCATAATTTGGCGGTATTTGCGGCAAGCCTGTTGGCGGTATTACTGCCACTTTATCACCGACCACCAGGGTTGTACTGAGGACCTAAGAGCGTTATATTGAATACTCACAAGCATGCATATTGTACACATGTTTAGCAGTTTAGATATGTGCTGGAAGGGTAGGTTAGTGTTATAATCAGGAGGTGAAGAGAAAACTCAGGATTTGAGCCAGCTAACAACCAGAGCAACCCCATTGCAGGGGCATATGAAATTGTGATATCTAAAACTATAACGAGATACTCAGTATACAACATTAAGGCCTGTGAGTGGTGTCCATGCATTGGTATGGCATGCAGGGCTTGACATTGCGATGAGTGAGATGTGATGGTGGAGGGTGTGGGAGGTGGTGGAGTGATGGGAGTGAGGGTGAGGGTGGGGGTATGTGATGGCATGCAGGTAAGGGGGTGATAGTAGTATAGAGTTGACTTACCAGAGTCCAGTCCTCCTGCTACTCCTGCGAGGCCCTCAGGATGCATGATTACCAAGACTTGCTACTCCAATGTTGTTAGTTGTGGGGGAGGAGGTGGGGGTCCACCTCCAGTCCTCTGTACAGTGAGTTGGTATCTTGCTGCAATGGAATGTACCTTCCCCCGTAAGTCATTCCACCTCTTCCTGATGTCATTCCTTGTTCTGGGGTACTGTCCCACATCATTGACCCTGTCCACAATCCTCCGCCATAGCTCCATCTTCCTAGCAATGGATATCTGCTGCACCTGTGAACCAAATGGTTGTGGCTCTATCCGGATGATTTCCTCCACCATGACCCTTACCTCTTCCTCAGAGAATCTGGTGTGTCGTGGTGCCATGGGTGTAGTGTGAGTGGTGTCGGTAAGGGTGTGTAGGGTGATGTGTTGAGGTATGTGGTGTAAGGTGTGTGGGTGGTGTATAGGTGATGGTAGTATGTGGCTCTGGTTTTGTGAGTGCCCTTGCTGTCTCTCTCTGTTGGCAATGGTTTGTTTTCGTAAAGGGTGTTTTATAGTGGTGTGGGGGTGGTGTGTATATGGGTGTCAGGTGTGTGTAGTTTGAATTGTCCAATGTGGTGTTGTTTTGTATGTGTGTGTGTATTTTTAGCGCAGCGGTATGTACGGCCAGTGGTTTACCACCGCTGAATGTCCGCCGTGTTGATTTGTGATTCATATTGTGGTGGGCGTTGTTCTGTTGGCATAACGGTGTGGGTTTTGATGCCACCAGTTTATCACTGACCTTTGGTGTGGCAGACTGGTGTATGTGGCTGAATAGTGATGGATTGGTGTGTGTGTTTCATAATATGGTGAACGGATATCCACTGCGTCGGTGATATGTTGGTGGCAGTCAGTATGAGGGTAAGTGGGATTTACAGTCAATGTCAAAATGAGGTCCTAAGTGACCAACTTTTGTTGCATGTATTCATCTAGGAATGTTTCTAGCCCTTTTGGCTCCTTGAAAGTATAAGCTTTCCCATCTTTTGATAGTCTTAGTTTTGCCAGTCCCGTGAATGGGAAGAAAAAGTTCATTGTTTTCAATCTGCTTCAAAAGGGCCTTCCTGTGGAAATCAGTGTCTTTGGCGTAATCGTGCAAGATGCCAATTTTGTGTCCTTTTCATGTTAGTGTTCTCAGAGATCTTATTTGTTTAAGGATTTTCTCGATGTGTTCATTTCTCAAAGGTCTGAAAATCATAGGATGAGGTCTTCTGTTTCTGTCTTCCAAGTTTGTGATTTCTTTTTCATTGTTGTCTTTTTTTCATTGGTTTGTAGTTTTTTTTTTTTTCTGTAGGAAGTTAGATTGGTCTTCGACCCTACTGATTCTAATCTCAGCCTTGTTAACTCTGAGTCTTATGTTTGAAGTTCTTTCCTGAGTTCATGCATATCTGTTTGTAGGTTGTCAATGCTGATCTTGGTTGAACTTGTTAGCTCGTCGAGGGCATTCAGTTTTTACAGGATAATGTCCATGTTTCCTCTGGCTTAGGATTTTCCTTTTACTAGTTAATCTATGGTTAGTATATCTAATTTGTTCATTTTGGACCTAGTTTGTGCTCTCTAACATCTTTTACATCTTTGTGTTTGCCTCTAGAGTCAGCCATATTGGAAGGGTAGTTGGCGCTAATGGTTAGAAGGGGTGCTTTGATCCTGATTTGCCCTCTTTTATTTAAGGGCCAAGGTTGGTGGTCCTAGATTAACCAATGCCAGCTGGTGCTCCTCATTTTCACCTGTGTTTTAGCTGGGCCAGACATGTGCAGATGAAGAGGGTTGAAAAGTGCAAGAGAGGTGAGTGGTTCTAAGTAGGCCTAAAATGCTTAAGGGCCAAGGAGGCCTGAGAGGGCCTAGTAGACTGGGTGGTTTCTATGCTTTTCTCGGCAATCGAACAATGTAAGAGCACCTTAAAGTTTATATCCAACTTCCTGGTTGAGGAAGCAACTGCAGTTGCACCTGCACTTACACCACACTTACACCTACACGTAAAATGCACCTATATGCCCTTATATACAATGGATAACCTGAACTTGCATTTATTTGTACTGCATTTATTTGTACTGGTTGTAGCACTGGGTGGACAGGGGACTTTACATGACACATGACACAATCCTGCATGAGCCCACGCCACCCCGTAGTTGAGCAATCACTTGAGTTAGAATGAAGAAGCACTGTTTTTTTCTCAAGTTGGTTCACAGGTTCTTCTGGTTTTCCCACTTTCTGGTTGTTTGCAGTTATGGTAGACAGTTTCCATACTCGATCTGGCATTTGAGTGTGTACAGGGTAGTTATTGGTGTTTATTTGTGTTTAATGCGGCCGCTTAGTCGCTGGGTTCCTGGGCCACGGGCCACGGGCCACAAGCTGACCTCGAGGCTGCACCTAACAGCACATCATAGCTGCTGCAAGTGTTCTAGTTACGTTCTCATTATGGTGTCTGTGCTAGAGCTCTACAAGGCAGCACTTAACAGGCCCCATACTATGCAAGGCACCTCACATCACCTTGCAGCCATGGTAATCTGCCCAAGTGGCGACAAGTTGCAGAAAACCACAGCAAGCGCTGGATCACGGTCCCTGGAATGCTGGCTACCTCGGCCTGAAAGCTGACCGAGGTGCTCGTTTTAATATAGAATGACCCAAGCAGAGGAGCCGGAACTCCACTCAGGGGATCCTTTATCAAATGGGAGTGTAGGGAGTACATACGGCACAAATGGCCAACATCAACCTGTGTGTTTTGGGCTGCAGCACTGCCCTGATTGATCGGTTATCCAGGGACGCAGGAGTGCAATGAGCACAACGAGCATGACACTGGATTGTCGGTAAATCAATCCGCTGATTTAAATGGTATACATTCGGGGATATCCATGTGGGTTAAACCATGAGACCTTGCGACCCTGGAGCAGTGAAGTCTAGGAGCTCTTATTTGAGGAAACCAGGCGTGATATTAGAGAGTCTCTGGACTGAGTGGGGAGGTTGGTCAGTGCTCATAACGGCTTACCACAGACTCCCAGAGAACTATATCATCAGACTTGCCCAAGATTCCACAGGTCACTGGTCGCCACATATTATTATGTCGAACATCCTTGGATCTACAGACGTCACCAGGATTCACCAGAAGCAAGCAGACATGAAATGTGTGTTGACATTTTGTTATTCACCAGCGGAGTGAGTTATATCTCTGGTAGCACTATAAGGAAAGCCTTACGATAACAATTACATGAAGTGGAAGATTTTCTCACTTAAAAAAATCCTCTGTGACCCACATATTAATTACCATGGTTATACTGGGAGAATATAACACCTACAGAAATACTGAAACTGCACAGTTTGGTGCCCCCCATGGAGCACTACCTTTCCCTTTTTGAATTCTGCAAGTTGCAAAGAGAGATAATACAGTAATACCATATAATGTTTACAATCACAATTGCAAAACTCGTAATCTTTCATACTTCCGTGCAGAAATGTCACTAGATTATTACTTGAAGAAGGAACAACCATAGTGTTAGGCCTTCAGTACCTGAAACTCTGTAATTTCAAGTACTAACAATGTGATACTGCCTGCTCATGTAATCATCTGATGGCATAAAAATAACATCATAGACAACATAGCCCCGTACCTTAACCCAGACATGTGCCTAGTCCTTCTATGATCATAACCATGAGAGTGTTAACGCGTCCCTTTATGACTAATTTATACACTTTGGGACTCGTTTTAGGCCAATGAATCTTTCGACCCTGATTGAAGACACGTTAGGACGAGATAATTGATCAACATGTCAATCAATATGTCAATAACGTCATCAATATTTATCATAACAAGACAATTCACTTTAGTCAAAGTCATTTAATAAGACTCAGAACACAACCATGACCTTTCAGTCATGAATAACCACACCAGTTTAGTAAGATTTTGTGATATTTATTCCCTATTGATTACAATTCTACTAGCACGTTTATTAATCTCAAAACCAAAAACACATGAACATAGTCACAATATGGCAACTCTGATAAGACTTCATCAAAGCAAGGATCACAAATATTAGAACATAACACGTCGTCAACATAGATTATTCTTTTAGCAGAATAACATTAGTGCGTCTTTCAACAAAGCATAGATTCAGTCATTTGTCTATTTGCGTCTGATCAATGAACTCCTTAACTATCCACGAATTAGTTCTGGCATGTTGGGCTTCATGCAAAACAATTTAGAAACATCAATTTGGAAAACCTCTAACTAAGGTCTCTGTCAAAAGAACAGTTGGTACCTAGAAAGGAAAAGCAAACAGACAATGACAATTTCATTGTCATACAGTTACCCTCCGTATTGGGTCAGCATACAGATTCAGTCTTCGTCCTCAGGACATCAGTTGATTCGCCATCAGCCAGGAACTCAGCTCGAGCAGGAAGGGTAAAAAGGTACTTCCCTCATAAGGAGGTAAAGTATAACGGGCAATATAAGGGCAAGGATGGTTTTAAGAACCACACAGGAAAGTCTCTATGCAGATTGACAAAGTGTCTGGGTCATAGCAATTCGCAATAGCATCTCCTTAACTAACTCCTAGTCTCCTGATCCATAGTCTAAACTACTTCCTTGTGTCAAGGGTTTTTATCCCTTTTCCGTTGTACAGTCCCCTAATTTTTCAATGGATAGGGATTTGCACCCCATTATCTCCAACCAACAGGTTACCAAATAGCTCATCAAGTCTGTCACCCCATAACAGTTCTCACGTACTTTATTGGTCCTTATGATTGACGTCTTCAGCGGGTAGAGTGTCCGGTATGATTTCATTCTCTCGTGGTCCTTTGCACATCTTCAGTCAGTGGTTCCATTGTCTGTACCGGTTCAGGCGACCTTGTACCTGGGATTAATCTACACTGTTGCATTCAGCTAAAATGTTTCTTCAAGCAAGTCGAATTTCATGAGAACGGATCTACTACAGTTTCAATCATCTTCTAGCTTTGGAAAAACAAGAGTTCATGTCCTTCAGCAAGTCAGCACGCTGCATGTTAGAAAAACTCATTTTATATGAAGGCCTCGACTCATGCTAACTAAGGCCTAATGATTTATTAGCAAAACTTTAGCATATAACCTTTAATAATTAGTGCAAAATCATACTTCAACATAACATTTTATCATTATTAGTCAGTTTCATTGGTTCCTGTATATATTGGCTGACACTCAAGCACGCATTTTAGCAAAATACATTAATACATTTTCTATGCAGCATTATTACACACTAGTTCATAAACATTTCATGATAATATTGAGTATATAAGCTACGCTCTCTCAGTCACTCCTCTGATGACACTTGTCATCATACAAAACCTTTCCCTTCACAACCTTTCATTTTCTTCAGGCTACGCATTTCAATTTCTTCCTCCCTTTGTGATTTTTCCCAAATTTCTTTAAATATTTTCTCCTTTTCCTTTTCTTCTTTTCTTTTATTTCGTTTTGCCAAATTTCTTTTGGTTCTTTTGCTGATTTTGCATGATAACCATAGTCCAGATAGACAAAGCTGTCTCTCTCTTTTGTCTAGCACGATGTAATTTAGACATTTTAGGAATTTGCTTTAAGTCAGCAATCTGGTAGATCTTTGGGAAAACTATTCCCAAATAACGTGTCCCATACCATCCCTTAGGAAGACGGTAATAAGCATTAAGGCCCTCATTACAACCCTGGCGGTCCAAGACCGCCAGGGCTGTTCCGGAGGAAGCACAGCCAACAGGCTGCGGTGCTTCACAAGGCATTACGACCGCCGCAGTCGCACTGCTTCCCGCCACAATGGCCCCGCCGGTTGTAATCCGCCAGCAGCGATTGCCAGGGGATTACGAGTCCCCCTACCGCCAGCCTTTTCCTGGCAGTTTGAACCGCCAGGAAAAGGCTGGCAGTACGGGGAGTCACGGGGCCCCTGGGGGCCCCTGCAGCTTTAGACAGGGAAAAGCGCAATGGGTGCAACTGCACCCATCGCACGGCCAACACACTGTCTCCTGTGTTGCGGCTGAGATCCCCGCTGGGCCGGCGGGCTGAAACTAGGTTTCTGCCCAACGGCCCAGCGGGGATCGCCAAATGGCTACGGCGGGAGTGCGGTTGCATTGGCGGCCGCCCGCGGTCCAATCTTGGCAGGCGGCTTCAGCCGCCCGCCAAGGTCATAATGAGGGCCTCAGTCCGCATATATAATATATCCCAGGGATCGCTGGATCCTGTCCATTTAACATGAACGTCCACTTACTCTGAAACAAAAACACATGTCTGCATTCACTCGTTCCCAAGTGTCATGCTCAGATTTCGGCCTATATATACAAAGCCTACCTACATGCAGTGCGTCTATAGCTAATTTACCCTGTGTCTTTATTGCGGTGTAAGCATAATCATTTGCAAATGTGCATTTTTCTAATCCCTTTTCTAGCCTTTCTTTTAGTGCTTTTCATCTATCCTCAGTGTGATCTAAGAAGCTTTTCTCTACAGGTGTTAGTAAGCAGGTTAGATTATTGCGGTGTGCATAAGCTGTTCCAAATGTCAGTGTCGGCTCAAAGAAACCCCTAACTAATTTTATGCTGTGTTCTTTAGCTAATTTGTTTAGAAACTCAATCACGTGCACAAAAGAAAACACTACATCTAGATGAGAGTAGAAGTATTGCACATGTTCTTGATTATAGAATCTTGTTAATAGCAAACTACAGCTTATTCCATAGGTGAGCGGCAGACTTTGATAAGTAACCCCTTCTTGTACTGATGAAGGAATCTTTGTGCGCACATAGCAATTTCTTGCATCCATTGTGTCAACATACTCATTCAGCAAGCAATAGAAGACGTTAGTGGATATTTCCTCCTTTGAATTAGTTCCCTCATGCAAGTATTTAGTATCTTGCTCAAACTTCTCCCATGGTGTTAGTGTAGCAGTTTCAGGAGTTGAAGCAATGTTAGTCACTTTCTTATCCACCAATGGCATTCCCACAATCACACTTCTAATTATTACTGCACACATAATTCCCACACCAACAACCAAACATGCACAAGTCCTACCCTTACTACTACTTTCTTTAACGTAACTCATGATCTGTAAAGAATCAGAAGGCAAAATAATACAAGGCAAACAATCAACTTGAGGATGATATAAAAACTCTCTTTTTTTCATTTTTTTTTTCAATGCAAAGTCTTTTTTTTTCAGCAAGTATTTACAGCGTTTCACTCACTCCAGGACCCTTTTTGTCAAATCGGGTTTAGCAGCTTGTCATAATCGGTTTTTCAGAGTCAATTCAGGTTATCAGTGTCACATCCGGTAATTTATCAGTCTCTTTTCGAAGCTTTTCAGCTTTATTCAATTTCAATTTTAACACAGTCTCTTTTTAATGTTGAATTCAGGTGCCGTAGTATTGACCTGGAATTTCTCGATAAAAACAGAACCCCAAGAATTCTTGTTGCCATTCAGCTGATGTTGCATACGCCCATTCAGGACCTGCATATCTTCTGTTTGCTACTCTTTTTCTCTTCAGTTTGCAATCACCCTGTAACCTTCCTTCACTAAGATCTTCTTTCCTGGTTGTATCAACTTCTTCCTCTATTGTGTCATTAGGGATCACTTTCTCCCCTGCAGCTTGTGTCTCCGGCCAGTTATCTCCTTTAAATGTTTTCTTTCTCCTTGGCCTTTCAAGACGTTGAACAGCACCCTTATCTTGTGTTATGGTGTTTTCTCTTGATGACCCTGCAAGTGGCTCAGGAGGAGTCAGAACACCTTGACCTCCCTCTGCCTCACTTCCTTCGCCTTCAGGGTCTGTTATGGGCTCAACTTCAAACTTGTATCCGCCTGCTTCTGGGAGAACCTCTCTTTGTCTTGGTTCCCCTGCTGCCTCGGCTGAGATAGGCTCATTGTCACCTCTCTGGAACTCGTTTACTGTTTGAGTAACTAAGCCATCCTCAGCAGGCTCTCCTTCAGTCTCAGTTCCCCTTTGATTTCTCTCCGGTCCTGAGAGTTCCTTCTCTGCAGCTGTTGTTTTGGACAATTCAAGTTCCTCATCAGTTGGACACGTCACCTTCTTTGTGTGACTGGCATGTATCCAAATCGGAAGTCCTGCACATTTCACAGCTGTGGTAGTTGTCAGTATTACTTGATATGGCCCCTTCCAACGTGGCTCCAAACACGACTTCCTCACATGTTTCTTGACAACAACCCAGTCACCGGCTTTCAGGGTGTGAGCTGGATCACTTATCGGTGGCAATGTGGTAGCCTCCACCTGGTGAGAGAAAGAGCGGACCACGTCAGCCAGACCCTTGCAGTAGTCCAACACCATATCATCTGTGATATTCACAAGAGCATTTGCAGGCACTGCGGGCAATCTCATAGCTCGACCCATGAGACTCTCGTGAGGAGATAGTCCTGTTTTCTTGTTGGGTGTATTTCTTATTGACATCAGCACTAAGGGCAATGCATCTGGCCATTTCAAATTGGTAGCTGCACACATCTTTGCCATTCTCGACTTCAAGATACGATTAATTTGTTCCACTAGTCCTGATGCTTCAGGGCGATAGCTACAGTGCAACTTCTGTTCAATGTTCAATGCGGCACACAAGAGCTTAATCACCTCATTGTTGAAGTGTCTGCCCCTATTTCATTCTAAAGAGATTGGAAACCCGAAACGTGGTATCAGTTCCCTAAGTAGCAGTTTCGCTACTGTGAGGCTGTCATTTCTACGTGTAGGGTAAGCTTCAATCCATTGACTGAAAACACACACAATCAACAACACATATCTCAGTCCTCCACACACAGGCATCTCAATAAAAACCATCTGCATCCTGCTAAACGGACCTCCAGCTCTCCCTATGTGGCTAAAATTCACCACGGTCCAAATCCCCGCATTCATATGCTGACAGATGATGCACCTGTGACAGATAACCTCTGCAGCTTGTCTGAATTTCGGATTGAACCAATCAATTTTGAGCAACCTGATCATTGCGTCTCTCCCAACATGTGCTTGACCATGGTAAAACCTCGCAAACTGTGACAAAAGACGGTTTGGCAAAACCATTTTCCCCTCCTCTGAGACCCACAAGTCATCAGACCTCTGTATGCATTGCATTCTCTGCCAGGAGCGTTTCTTCTCTTTGCTGGCACGTCCTGTGCATGTTTCATTTTCAGCTTCAGGTAACAATTCCCACTGATCTCGAAACGATATACAGTTCAATACACAAAACCTTTCGACTTGATCTGCATATCCATTTCCCATTGACTCGAAGTCTTGTGACTTAACATGGGCATTGCATTTCACCACGGCAATTTCAAGAGGTAACTGAATCGCGTGCAACAAATCCTTAATTTTTTCTCGCCATTTTTCACTGGAGAACCAGAAGAGGTCATGAAACCCCTCTGTGACCATAGTTGGCCAAAATCATGTACAATTCCAAATCCGTATCTGCTGTCAGTATTGATAGTGACTTTCAGGTTTTCAGCTGCACGGCATGCCCTAGTAAGAGCAATTAATTCAGCCACTTGTGCAGAGTATACTCTTTCGAGACAGGAAGCTTCTAAGATACATGTGATTGTACACACGGCATATCCAGCTCTCAGTACTCCTTCTGCGTCTCGCAGGCATGAACCATCAACAAACATAATGTAATCATTTTCCTCTAATTGTATATCTTTAATATCAGGTCTCGGTTTGGTCCACAGATCTGTTACCTCAAGCAATCATGTTCGACTTCCTCAGCATCATCAATGTTCACATTTTCAATAGGAAGCAAAGTTGCCGGGTTCAATAAAGTACATCGTTTCAGGGAATCATTAGGTGACCCCAGTATAATTGTCACATATTTTGTAAGCCTCGCATTTGTCATATGCTGCGTCTTGGTTCGGGTCAACAGGATTTCAACTGAATGAGGGACCATTACTGTTAGGGGATGTCCCATCACTATACCTTCACACTGAGTGAGGCTTTGACCAACTGCTGCAACTGCGCGCAAACAACCTGGTAAGGCTGCTGCGACTGGGTCCAAAGTAGTTGAAAAATATGCTACTGGGCGGTTTGCACCTCCATGAACCTGTGTCAGGACAGACAAAGAACAAGCATCACGTTCATGACAAAACAGTACAAAAGGCTTTGTGTAATCAGGCATACCTAAAGCTGGTGCCCTGCACATACTTTCCCTCAGTTCCATGAATGCCTTCATCTCTTTCTCAGATTCTCAGACATGGTTATGGCACCCGGGCGATCCTGAATCTCCTTAACTGTCAACCTCACCAAAGGTTTAGAGATAATCGAGAAGTTGGGAATCCACTGATGACAGTAGCCTACCATTCCCCGGAACATCCTGACAACTCTCTTTGGGGGATTCATCTGCAGTATGGCTGTCACTCTTTCTTTGGAAATTCTCCTAGACCCCTTTTCAATCAGGTGACCCAAGTACTTCACCTCTTTCTGACAGTATTGCAGCTTCTTTGGGGACACTTTATGTCCATTCTTTCCCAAATGATTTAACAGGGCAATTGTGTTGCACCTGCAGTCATCTATTGTCCTGGACGCAATTAACAAATCATCAATGTACTGTACTAGGGTTGAACTGAAAGGTAATTCTAATGACTCCAAATCCTTCTTCAATATCTGATTGAAGATAGAAGGTGACTCAGAAAACCCTTGAGGAATTCTGTACCAACTGTAAACCTTGTCCAGGAATTTGAAACTGAAGAGAAATTGTCTGTCCTCATGAAGAGGCACCGAAAAGAATGCTTGTGACAGGTCCACTACTGTGAGCCACTCCGCATCACATGGAACCTAAAACATAATCACTGCTGGATTTGGCACTATGGGGCAACACTTTACCACAATCTCATTTATTTTTCTCAGGTCTTGAACAATTCGAACTTTCCCACAAGGCTTTTTCAAACCCATTATTGGTGAATTACATGGGCTGCTCAATACTTCTTTCAGAACTCCTTGCTTCACAAAGTCCGCAATTATCTGTGTCACTTGTATAAAGACATCTTGTGCCATGTGGTATTGCGGTACCTGGAGAAACACTGCATTTGGCTTTACCTCTACTTTGACCGGTTCTACTCCTTTTATTGGCCCCACTTCTTTTCCTGTCAGGCCCCACACATTTTCTGTCACTGTTCCCTGCAAATCAGCTGGTAAGTCATTCACTGTGAACATTGGGAATAAGGTTATCAAAGGGTATTCCTCATTTACCATTTCCGTCTCTAATTCAGTGATCTGAACATCGTCCCCTTCATCATCATTGTTCGTTTGCACTTTAATCCCATCATTGGAACAGGTAATTGAGCACCTTGTTTTGCACAGTAAGTCTCTTCCCAGTAGGGATACGGGACTCGAATCACAGACCTCAAATTTATGTAATCCCTGGAAGTTACCAGTCTCAACTTGGACCGGATCTGTAATTGGGTTTGTCAGGAACTGATTTGCTACTCCTACCACCCTTATAGAACACCCCGAAAGTGGCAATTTCGGACCCTCTTCACTTCTAACTGTAGAGTGTGTAGCCCCTGTGTCAACCAGGAATTAAACCTTATGTCCCATCACCTTTCCCTCTGCATAGGGACCCCTCTGATCTACTTCTAGGGATGCTGCAAGCCTGCACTCCTCACTGTCTGAACAATCATCCGACCATTCATCATTTATAACATCCTCACCACGCAATGGGAACTGTTGTACTGTGTTATTTTGACTCATTGTTTGACCTGTGACCTGTTGAGGAAGCATCAGCTGTTGCTGTCCCATTGGAGATAATGGTATTTGCATTTGCTGTCTAGGTACCATGGGAATCTGCTGTTGTACTTGTTGCACTTGTGCTGGTTGAACACGCAGCATTTGTATCTGCTGCATGGGCTGTAAACCCTGCATCTGAACCATGTTATTCTGGAAGTTCTGATTTTGACCCCTCATTTTTGGGCCCCTCACATTTTGGAATGTTCCGACATCATTGCTTTGTTGAACAACACCATCCTGCACCACCATTGGACATTCCCGCTTCCAGTGCCCCACGCCCCCGCACGCGTGACATAGCAACACCTTTTTATCCCCTGCACATCATTCTGAACCACAACAGTATTAATATCTAGACCCCTGTTCACAAAACCTCCACAACCTCGTCCTCTTGGTTGCACCTGAAACATTCCATTTCCCTGCGTTTGCTGCTGTACCATCTGCTGGACTCCGTTTCCCTGCATCCCTGCTTGTGCTGCCTTAATCTGCATCACCATAACTTTCTCCTTCAAATTTCTCAGTTCCAGCTCAATCTCATCACTACAGTATTTTGCATACTGCAACACCTCACCAATTGGCTTTGCTTGGCAACAGATCAAATGATTCTTAATAATTTGATTAATCTCCGGTCTCAGCCCTTCAACAAATCTGAACACAAGGTGATTCATGTATTTTGGTTCTATGACCTCAGTGCCACTACAGTGTTTGAACGCCTTCAACAACCTCTCATAGTAAACATGTATTGACTCTTTGGCCTCCTGTGAGGTTCGATGAATTTTCTGCCAATCAGTGACTTTCGGCGACACTTTCTGCTTCAAAATCTCAAACACTTTATGATAATACCTCATCACCTCTGCCGATCGTGCTCCAGTAACCTTATCCCTTGCCGGCTCCTCTGTCAGCCAGTCCACACCTCTCTTACACTCAAGCCATAAGTCAGGTGGAACTATAATCTCAAACAGGGTATTCAAGTCTTCCCAGAGACATTTCGCAAGCTTCACAAACCTGTCTGTCTGCTGATACCACTCTATCGGCTTCTCCCTCAACCTGGGATGGTCATTTGTAAATGATAGAATGCCACCTCTAGACCATGGTACATGGACTAAAACCCCTCCAGCTGTTTCTCTCATTGGTAACTTCTTTATTGTTTCCGAGTCCAGTGCGGTTTTAGCCTGCTTTGGTTCCGGACCATCACCTTTCTCTTTATCTCTCTTCTTTGCCCATCTGCCTTCCCACTTATCTAATGCTCCCCAAATCTGAGCACTCTGCAGTATCTCTTTGAGATGTGCCTTCATTCTTTAGGCTCAAAGTCTAACCTGTAGCTCCTCTTCAAATGTTTAGTACTTTCTATGACTATGCTGTATTTATCTGCCAGGTTCGCCAACCTCTGATGTACATTGCTCACTTCTCTAGCTATTTTGGGCACAGGTATCTCATTTCTGCCTCTCTGTATGACTCTAATCTGTTCACTCCCATTGTCCCTTCTACTAGTTCTGCGGCTTCTACACCCAGTCTCACAAAATTCAGGTATTCGTCTCTCTCTGTTTTTTCGGCAGTCACTGTAGTAGTCTGCGGAGTGTTGAGGTTGTCTAACCACTCATTCAGTTGTTGTGCTGTCAAGCCTTGCAACGAGACATTTCCAGACTGCACCATGGGTCTCTGTGTCGTATTTGTACTCATTATCTGTGGGGTTAGCGTACCTAACCCTGCTTGCCTCATAGTCTCCAAAGGAACCCCAATCGGACTAAAGTCTAACAAGGATCTTGACCTTTCGGCTGACTGACCTCCCTGTGTCATTCCCTGCAAGTTTCCGGTAGCCCCTCCTCTTATCGCCTCTTGGGTCATTACTCCCTGATCACATATGCCAGGTTTACCTTGCGCATACAGCGGTACTGGTGGAGTAACAGTAATTGGCAATGATATAGCAGCTAGTGACTGTCCAAGTCCCAAACCCTGTGGAGCATTAACTCCCATAGCTTGATTTATCATGGGTGCTGTAGCTACTGACTGTGATCCTACAACAGAAGTGTAACTCGGAACCACCTATTGCTGCTGCTGGTGCAGCAATTGTGGAGTTGGCTCAATCTGCACTAACTTTGATTTCGTGTATACTGGATCATGCGGCACCATCAAACTCGTAGTTGTCTCCACGACTGGGACATCTGGATAGAGCCTCTGAATCGGAAGAGGTTACTGTATCTGGGTGTCTGGCGCAGTAGGTACACTGACACCATTTTGTACCAAAACTGTATCACTTGTCTACACTGTATTTGTGATTCCCTTATTTTGCGCTGGACCTTCAGGACCCACACTAGTGCTCTGTGTACTGTCATTTATGGCATATGGTGGCGGGCGATCATGTAACAACTGATTAAGAAACTCTTCATCGTCTGAATCATCTTCATCTACCCAAGACCTCTGCGTCTCCTTAGTCTTACTAGAGCCCTTGTCTGTCTTACAAGTGGCTTTCTTTCCCTGTGTTTCATCTTCTTGAGTTATTGCCGGAAACATCTTAAGTCCGTCAACTATTCCCCTTCTCCACATCCTGGTCTCGTTATCCCATCTAGCCTCAGCTAAAGCCGTTTCTGTTCTTTTCATCCTCCTTTCAAATTTCTGCTGTCTCTGTCAAATGGCCATTAAATCCCAGATTGATAATGCCTCATACTGAGCTGGTCTCGGAGGCGGTTTCTGCACACTTAACATTAATCGCAAATTCTCCAAAATTCTCGTATTAAACGTTCCGTGCTCCGGAAACGCCAAACATCCCTCTTTTCTCTGTCAGTTTGCAAAACTGTTTTAACCAAAGACATGGCGCGACTCCCTTCTCCTTCATTATGATATAAGATGGAGTACCCTCAGGTGGTGTAGGCTCCCCACATTCGCCGTAATTAATGTATCTCCCCTCAAGGCACACTTTAGAGCCTGGAAAAACCTAATTTTTGCGTCTTTTATTTTGCTTAAAATCTAATCAGGAAGTGACTTTAATTCCCAGAACACTCTTCACCCACTTTTCTCAACCAATTGCCTCTCACGGATGGCTGCAAATCCGTGCGCGACCCCTCTCGGCAACTGACCTATCCCAGCGCGGCTCAAATGATGTCACACTCACACACTGCGGCTGACAAAGTCTTGTGGCTTGTCCTCCTCACAGAGAACTAATGCAATATATTGCGAGCACCTTTAACAACAAAAGCCAAATTTGCTGGTTTACTACAGGAAGGGTACACAATTGCTTCAGAACTTTACAGAGATTTCTACTTGAAGCCTCAGCCGCTACTCTCTCCTTCTCAGCTCCCGCACTCGCAAGAAGAATTCAACCCGCAAATCCTACTCTCGACTTGTCAATGGTTCGTTCTAGTGCACTTTAGAACTTGCCAAATCTCCATCGAAGATTTCACTCACACACTTTGACTCAAACTCGACTTGTCAACCACACCCGATTGACCTATTATACCGCACAAATTACAACATAAACCCAAATGTCTCCTACACTTGTCAATATACTCCGGAGTCTTAGACCACAACGGGTCCGTACATCACCAACAACCACGTGGATAATTTTTGAGCACCAAGTGCCACACTCATATGAAGTTCGCTGACTTCCCTACTCTCATACTGCGGAGTACGCCCATTCCTACTAAAACAACATTGTCTGGCCTAAACTTCACAAATCATCTGCAATATGCATAAGCTGAGCAAGCGCAAATTCTACACCACACATGCTAGAACGCCGAGAACATACCCAACTCACTTAGGCAGGCTCCGAGATTCCGGGAAAGTCATGGGGAATTTTAGAAACACATCATACCTCCAATTTGCATTATCTCGAAAAACAATTCTAAACAATGACCCTTCGTCCTCGGGCCCCCAAAGGGCCAAACCGTCGCTCTGCTACCATTACTGTTAACGCGTCCCTTTATGACTAATTTATACACTTTCGGACTCATTTTAGGCCAATGAATCTTATGACCCTGATTGAAGACACCTTAGGACGAGATAACTGATCAACATGTCAATCAATATGTCAATAACGTCATCAATATTTATCATAACAAGACAATTCACTTTAGTCAAAGTCATTTAATAAGACTCAGGACACCACCATGACCTTTCAGTCATGAATAACAACACAAGTTTAGTACGATTTTGTGATATTTATTCCCTATTGATTACAATTTTACTAGCAAGTTTATTAATCTCAAAACCAAAAACCACATTAACATAGTCACAATATGACAACTATGATAAGACTTCATCAAAGCAAGGATCACAAATATTAGAACATAACACGGCGTCAACATAGATTATTCTTTTAGCAGAATAACATTAGTGCGTCTTTCAACAAAGCATAGATTCAGTCATTTGTCTATTTGCGTCTGATCAATGAACTCCTGAACTATCCAAGAATTAGCAGTGGCATTTTGGGCTTCATGCAAAACAATTTAGAAAGATCAATTTGGAAAACCTCTAACTAAGGTCTCTGTCAAAAGAAGCAGTTGGTACCTAGAAAGGAAAAGCAAACAGACAATCACAATTTCATTGTCATATAGTTACCCTCCGTATTGGGTCAGCATACAGATTTAGTCTTCGTCCTCAGGACATCAGTTGATTCACCATCAGCCAGGAACTCAGCTCGAGCAGGAAGGGTAAAACGGTACTTCCCTCATAAGGAGGTAAAGTATAACAGGCAATATAAAGGCAAGGATGGTTTTAAGAACCACACAGCAAAGTCTCTATGCAGAGTGACGAAGTGTCTGGGTCATAGCAATTCCCAATAGCATCTCCTTAACTAACTCCTAGTCTCCTGATCTCTAGTCTAAACTACTTCCTTGTGTCAAGGGTTTTTATCCCTTTTCCGTTGTAAAGTCCCCTACTTTTTCATTGGATAGGGGTTTGCACCCCATTATCTCCAACCAACAGGTTACCAATTAGCTCATCAAGTCTGTCACCCCATAACAGTTCTCACGTACTTTATTGGTCCTTATGATTGACGTCTTCAGCGGGTAGAATGTCCGGTATGATTTAATTCTCTTGTGGTCCTTTGCACATCTTCAGTCAGTGGTTCCATTGTCTGTACCGGTTCAGGCGACCTTGTACCTGGGATTAATCTACACTGTTGAATTCAGCAAAAATGTTTCTTCAAGCAAATCAAATTTCATGAGAACGGATCTACTACAGTTACATTCATCTTCTAGCTTTGGAAAAACAAGAGTTCATGTCCTTCAGCAAGTCAGCACGCTGCACATTAGAAAAACTCATTTGATATGAAAGCCAGGCAGCTAGGCCTCGACTCATGCTAACTAAGGCCTAATGATTTATTAGCAAAACTTTAGCATATAACCTTTCACAATTAGTGCAAAATCATACTTTAACATCACATTTTATTATTATTAGTCAGTTTCATTAGTTCCCATATATATTGGCCGCCACTCCCCGTGGGCACATTTCAAGCACGCATTTTAGCAAAATACATTAATACATTTTCTATGCAGCATTATTACACACTAGTTCATAAACATTTCATGATAATATTGAGTTTATAAGCTACGCTCTCTCAAGAGCGTTGATTATAACATGTACAACAATATGTATATTGATCATATTAGATCCGCAGCAGCAAGTTTATTCCTCAAATTACCAAACAAAATGGAGGATGGGACAGAAAATTTCTCTGTATGTGACAGATGAGTATTCCTGCCTTGGGTGTCCAACAGCATTGTTGTTTGAATCGCTAATGCTGACTTAGTTTTACAGGAGAACACATATTATTCATGTGTGACACAACATGGGCCTGTCTCACGTACTGCAGTCTTGTTGGTCCAGGAGGGCAGAGTTGTAACATTAGCCCATACAACCCCTGTGGTGCAAGGCCACCCCTAGCTCCAGGAGGCCCTCTCTACAGCAGCAGTCATGCACCATGCACTGGCCGACACAGTGTACAGGCAGCAGGCCACTGGCCCAAGAGCTTCTGACTGGTTGTGGGGGGGAGCCCCCCATGTACTTTAAAGGGGACCTCCTAAAGTTTTGTTATGTCACTGCATCAATATCCTCAGTGCGTTGGAAGGCTACTGCCTTCACCAGGAGTTAAACTGCACAAGCACTGTGGTGGCAGCATACCGTGTAGTGATAAGTAGTAGTAAACAGGTCCTTTTTACTCTGTGTCACTGGACTGAAGCCTACAGGCTCATTCACCTTTTTAAAAGTTCCACACCTGTGTTTTGAACTCACCATTGGCCCACATCAGATTGATGTGGAAGTGCATGTGTGATGAAAACTTGCTGAATGCATACGAGCATGCAAGACATATACTAGGCAGAGGGTGCAAAGTGGAACAGTTTGTACATGGCAAATGTGAGTGTGCTAGCAGTGTGTGTTTAAGGTGACACACTGTGATGCATTCCAGAGAGACTGTTGCAATGATTCAGTGACAGATCACAAGGAAGGGCCCTCAACACATCTCAGGAAGATGGAGATGGGGCTGATAAGAGAATCATAAAGTGTACGGCTGAGGGCCAAGGATAAACCTTTGTTGCACATATCACTGTGGCTGACATCAAGGTGTGAACTATGATCACTCCCATGAATCTTCTTGTGGGGTCATCAGCTTCAGACTCCTGCCCGCTATGAGAGACATCCTCCAACAGAGATGTACATGTAAAAGAAGCAGAATGGCAACATAAAACTTTGAGGACCAGATTGAAGAAAAGTGGCACTGCACCCAGTGCAGAGACTCTTTTTTTGCACCTCTTAGCCTCCCTCTAACACCACTATGTGTGTGCTGTATCTATGGAACTAGCGTCATCATTTTCAACACTAGTTCAGAGCTTTGCAGGATTAGCGTAAAAAATGTTGACACTAATTGTGCAAAGCCTATTGAAGCAGATTGTAAACAATGGCGTGCCTCCTTTTAATCCCTGCGCTGAGCAGGCATAAAAGTGCTGAAAAAAATGATGAGAAGAAATCTCTTAGATTTCGTTGTGCCATTTTTTTGGCCCCCTTAACAGGGGAACACCCCCTTTAATAACATTGTGCTTGCCGCAGGTATGTGTAGCTCAAAGGGTTACAAAGTGACCCAATGCGTGCATTGCACCACTTTGTAAATTTTCTGTGCCTATTTTGGCCTGGTTGGGCTACATTAGTGTTAAAAATAAATGATCTTAATGTGGCACAAGAAGCCGCTAGGGGCTCTTAAATCTGCCCCCAAATGTCCAAATCCTTAATCACATTTTGTTTCTGGAAAATAACTATATGTAGGGGAGTTCGAGACCCTATACTTTGTCATCTGCTGAGCAGCCAGCTAAGCTTTGTGAGAAGGGGAAGCTCTGTAACACTTCCACCTGTAACCAGGACTAGGGGTACAGTCTGCTAATCTCCCTGCTAGGTGAGGGGACATCACCCAGCGAAACCAAGACCACCTTCTCTAGATTCTGGATCACCAGTGCCTGTCTGCTCAGATGGACTGGTGTGATCATGAGGAAAAGTAGCATGTTGGAGGGAGTGAGATACGGAGGGGAGTCCAGACATTTGGGGCTGCTGAGCGAGGTGTGAGGAGCAGTGCTGCATTGATCAATTGGACCATCATCTGTGTGCAGCATTGTGAGTTTGGTGACCCATATGCCAGGAGGGTGCTGTGCCCCAAGGACAAGTTCCACATCAATTTGGCCATCACCTTTGTGCAGAGTTGTGGAAGTTGGCAGCCCCATATCCCAAGTAACTATGTCACTTTGATCGGGCCATCAACCATGTGCAGGAAGTTGCTGTGGCCCCGGTTCCAGAAGGGGCAACAGGAGATGCAACCTGATGTTAGAGTAACTGCTAGACCTGGCATCCTTGGCGTGGTCTCCCCTCTCTTTTTTGCCTCTGCTTCCTATGTTTTGACTGTGAGTTGGACTCTGTTGTTGTTGTGTTTTGTACCATGGACACTTTACCACAGCTGACTAGTGCTAAAGTGCTAGTGCTCCCTGTGTAAAATGTAAGTATAATAGGCTTTTCCAAGATTGGCACATTTGATTTACTAGTACGTCCCTAGTAAAGTGCACTTTAGGTGCAGAGGACCTGGAAATCAAATGCTACCAGTGGGCTTACATTACTGATTGTGCCACCCACATGAGTAGCCATGTAAACATGGCTCAGACCTGCCACTGCAGTGTCTGTTTGTACAGTTTTAAACTGCCAATTCAACCTGGCAAGTGTACCCACTTACCAGGCCCAAAACCCTCCCTTTCTACACATGCAAGGCACCCCTAAGGTGGGACCTAGGTAGCGCCATGGGCAGGGTGCAGCGCATGTTAAAAGTGGGACATGTACTGATGTGTTTTACATGTCCTAACAGTGAAACAGTGCCAGATTCGTTTTTCACTGACTGTTGAGAGGCCTATCTCTCTCATAGGTTAAGATGCAGGCTGTCTTTAAATATCTTTTAAGAGCAGTTTCCTTTTGAGAGCAGATGGAGATCTGGAGTTTGGGGTCTCTAAACTCGCAATTTTAAAATACAAGTCAGTTTGAAAATGTGACTTTTAGAAAGTGCCATTTTATTGGTTAAACCATTCTGTGACTCTGCCTGCTTATGTATTCCCTGTCTGGGTCAGACTGACAGTTGGGCTGTTTGTGAATCCCCTCTAGAAAGTGACACAAAGGGAGCTGGGGTGTAGCCTGGATATGCTGATGAGCCGTCTGGGCTATAGTGGAGGGAGGAGTGGTTGCTTACACCTCAATGGGCTGTGCCTGCCCTCACAAAATGCAGTCTCCAGCTCCCAGGTGTGTGTCTGGGGCCCGGCCTGGGGCATGGTAGTATCTTGTGAACAACAGAGACTTTCCTTTGAAGTTTGCCTACTTCAAAGGCAGAAACGGGTATGAGTAGTGGACCCAAATCCCCAGATTTTCAGATTGCTTCTGGAACCTAGAGGAACCTCTGTCAAGGAGAAGAGCTGAAGAGCTGGAGGAGGAGTATTACCCTTTTCCCTGTGACTGTGCTTTTCTGGATTGGCCTGAAGTTAATGCTTCTGCCTGAAAAAGGACAAAGACTGGGCTTTGTGGTATATTCCTGCTTGTGAAGAATCTCCAAGGGCTTGGACTGAGCTTGCCTCCTGTTTTGAAGTCTCAGAGCCATGAAAGACTTCCTCTGCCTGCAATTAGATTCTCTGCTGAGACTCCTGCTATGCCAAGTGGTGCCCTATGCAGTCCCTGGGCCCTTGAAAGGTGAAGATGGTAGAAAAAGGGCTGAAATCCATGCACAGGAAGCCGTGTGGGGAAAATTTGCACCACCTTCAAGGCGGCTGTAAAAGCAATGCGCCACCCACCTCACGGCTGAAATCGGCACACTACCCGCATCTCAGCTGGGAAATCGATGCATCACCTGCATTGCGGTTGGACAAAATGATGCAAAACCCACGCAGTGCACTTTCCAACTCCGTGTGACTGGATTTCTCATGCATCATTGCTGGGCATCAAAATCATTGTGAACCTGTGCAGATCTGAGGTGCCCTGTCCGGAAATTGATGCATAGCTCTCTTGCGAAGAGAAAAACTATGCACCACCTACCCGACTGGAGGAGAAACGACATACAGTCTCACTTGCGAGTAAGGAATATACGACTTTTCTGATGCACACTTTCTCATGTGGCTTTATTTTTAATGCAAACGAGGTACTTTGTGAAAAAGCAATGTTTCCATTGTTTTCTATGGAGTCAGACTTCTATTATTTACAAAATTCATATCTTGACTTGTGTATGTTAGATTTTTGTTGTGTTGGTCTTGTTTGATTTAGATAAATATTTCCTATTTTTCTAATCTGGTGTGGTGTTCGTTTTCACTGTATTACGGTGTGTTTTGGCACAAATGCTTTACACATTGCCCTTGAGATAAGCCTTGATGATTGTGCCAAGCTACCAAGGGGGTGAGCAGGGTTTGACTTAGAAGTGTAACTCCCTTACTCTGACTGGAGTTAGGGTCCTTGCTTGGACAGAGTGCAAACTGACTGCCAACCAGAGGCCCCCCATTTCTAACAGTGACCCAACAGTGAGGTTTGTCAGAGTGACCTTGTATGCCCAGAAGGGCTGCTTGGAGCACTGAGGCCGGAGGTCCGGGTCATTACCCGTGACCCGAAACTGTGACTACAACTAAGGCGAGGGAGGCTTTCTATGCAAGGAGACAAGAGGAGAGAGATATGCTGTTGGAGCCCTGTCACAGCAAGGAGGCAGCCCCAATCCCTGAACAAGGAAGAAAAAGGACTTACTGAGTGTGGCAACTAACATTTTCAGGATTCTGTTAAGGGTGCTCAAGAGAGAAAGACAACGGCTGCCAGAAGTCAGTTATGTGAATGCATGCAGCCCTACTTTGTAAATCCAGGCCAGGACCACAATGCACAGCTGCCAGGTTTTGTACCGCAAGACATGGTAAGCAGAGAACTGGGTTTACCGGGCCCGTGGGATATATCGCCTTTGGTTCTCGCAAACCTACTTAAATCTAAGTGGCTACACCTTACTAGTCCAAGTCTGAAAGGAGGATATCCTGTGAACAGGGCCTAACAGTTTACATCCTCTGGATGTTGCCTCATGTAATTGGGAGATAACAGCAGACCTGTTAAATGGAAATTAGACAGCCTGGGAGTGGCCTGACAACAACTAGTGTGCCCACCTCAAGGGGGAATGTGGTATTGCTTTTTGAATGTCATTTACCTTTACAAGTGTAGATTTAGAATGAAAATACTTCTTTTATACAAAATAAGTATTTAACTGGACATTGATTTATTGTTTGTGCTGCTTGCACCTTGAGCTATGTGTTGTGTTCAATAATCTGTATCTACACTTCCCAGCAAGGAAGCTTGACTGCTCGTGCTATGCTATTAACTGAGAGTCAGATGCAGAAGAGGGTGCGTGACCCAGTTGAGTGGGATCCAAAGTGGGGAGGGCCCTAGGACATCAAGGGTAAAAGTCCTTAACCACATTGGTTGGGCCCAGTAACCCCTGTGTGCTCCATGGCACCATGAACAAGGTTCTGACAATAGTCATTAAATGTCTACTGTGCCAAGTATAGATTTAATTTTGACAGGAAAATTTTAAAAATCTTATCTAACTCAGAGAACAATAAATAAGCTATCATCAATGGGAAACCAAAATTTTGATTCAAGATCTAAAAAAAATGACTTTAGAAAAAGTATTATTATGATGATCTAGAGGAGTAATCACATTTTTAAAAGACACTCTTTTGGCCACAGATAATAGTAGAGACCTGAATAATAAGATCACCTGTTTGAGAATTTCGTAACTAATTTCATTGCTAAGATGAAATTTCCAAGGAAACCCATGGTCATGTTTTGATAGCAGCAAGATCGTCAATTAGCCATTCTACCTTTTTCAGTAAGCATGGATGATCCCTGCAACTCTAAAAACTGGGAATTCGGAAGACGTTTAAAGATGGTAGACTTTCATGGAAGGCTGAAATGTGTCCATACAAATCTTCAGATCACAACTGAGGGAGTTAACAATTGTACTTATGTATGTCTGGATGTTAAGAAACAGAGCAGAGGGACTAACAGCACTGGTCTTGATGAAGAAGTTACACAATTCAAATAATTTTCAGTATAGATCTAGGGACATCAAATGCACTAGGGAAACATTAGGACAGCATAGGGACGTTTAAATAGCTTTGTTGAAACAGGACTAGATTGGGGAACCTGCTAAAGGTTTGGGAATACATTTTGCCTTTCATCATTGTGTAGCTCTGTGACACACATATAGTGCAAAATAAATGGTCTAATCAATACAAACCTTTTAAATTGGAAAAACTGTGCATTCTTCCCATTTCCTCATGTGATGTTGGGGACATCATCTTACCATATGTGTGTGATATTGTTGTTCACATGGGCATGCTTTTTGTTTTGTACTGCCCTACTGCCCAGTGGGAAGTGCTTTACTGTTCATCTATAGAGGCACTAGGCAAGCTAGCCATTTTCCCCATTACTATTCTCATTGGCTCTATGGCCCCTGGTGACTCCGATGCGTCCCAGGGCCCTTGGTTGGGCTACTTTCTTTTTCAGTTTTGCCTTTCCAAAGATAGCAGTATTCCTTTTGTTTGGTCTCTTCAAATAGAAGCACATTTCTTTCTCTGCTCCTTTTCTTGAGGGTTGTGTCTGCTATTGTGTTATGATTCTAGTCCTTATGTAAGTTCTTATGCTATATTGTATCAAAGCATCCATGGCTTCATTCTCATTTCTCAATTTAAATCATTTTCACAAAGTTTATTTTTGTTATTTATTTTATCGAAATCCTAGTCAAATACGTTGATAATACCGCACTCCATTCTTTATGTTAGTTTGTATGTTATTAAGGAAGACATGAAACAGAAAGGGCATCAGCTCACAAATCTGCCTTAACCCATAAGGAACACAAAATTGTTCAGTACATTTACCAGCGGGTTCCTAGTGTACACATGCGATACAGGCTCTTGGCATCTTATGTAAGACCATAGATTTCCATAACAATATTAAATTATCAAACAAGATTATCAAAACTGTACTCCGAGGCGGCCAAGGAAGGCTGAACATATACTTCACCTCTAAAGGGCAGTGCATTTTTGAACCAAGACTGAAAATGAAAACACTTCTCCATCACAGCCATTTCACTTCTGAGAATTGTTTGACAGCTAGAAATGCAGGCATTTAGCTTCTCATGTTTAGTCATTTTATTTGCTACAACATCCCATTAAATTCCCCCTACCCTATCCAATAGGGAAATTGGATAGCAATGTTAGGCAATTATCAATTTACCTTCTATTAAACACTGGATCAATTATCACATTATGCTACATTGAGGCTACCCATCAAAACACCCCCAACAATTCCCTAAATGTAAAAATATAATATTATTGATATTTATTTATTCTTTGCTCCTTTGTGTGCACCAAAACCCACACCAGCTGCCAAGGGGTAATCCTTTAAACTTAAGGAAAAACACAATTTAGAACAACGGTAGTGCACAACTATCAATAATGTTTCAATGTCCAATTCCTTGATGTGATATTATACAAGTCTTCTTTTTATTCTCTTTTCTTTTTCAACAACACATATATCCATAGCAGCAACAGCCAACATGTTTCGTCCTTTAACATAAGACTTCTTCAGGGCTGGAATATAACAAATATAACTCACATTCATAAAACACATAACAATTCCTTATATCCACAAACATGACTTCATGCACAGAAGGCAATAAACCACAACAACATTGTCAATAAATACATACCCCATACCCTATTCCAAAGGGGAAGAACCTGACAAGGAAATACTTTTTTTTTTTTTTTTTAAACTCCTCTTAATATACATATATATATATATATATATATATATATATATATATATATATATATATATAAAATATATTTAAAACCAAACCCCGTCTTCTTAGATATTTTTGTTACCACCCAAAAGTGCAAAGCAATGCATCCACCAATAATTACATAATTAAAATCAATTGCTAAAAATATAAATACATAATCTTAAGAATTCCAACACCTATATATAAGTGCCAACCCATAATTAATTGTTTTAACACACACACCCTTTACACATTCCTAGTCAACTGACTTCAAGTTAATTAATCATGTTTTTTTTTAATGTCCCTTAAACACATCAAAATAAGCATCTAATATAGGGAAAAGAAACCGCATCACATTTTCAAAATAAAATGATCACTTTCAATTACCACCCATTATCGGTTATATTTATAAATCTAGTAGCATCATTGTTAATAAATAAACAGAGGGAGAGAAACATCATTAATTTTCTCTTTTTTCTTTTAGTCATTAAATTATACTCCCTCCTTGTTCCAACCAATAGCCAATATTTAGGCGGTCATTCTGATCGCCCGCCCACCATGCGGTCACCGCCATTTGGCCGCTCCGCGGTGAAAAAGACCGCGGAGGTCATTCTGGCTTTCCCGCTGGGCCGGCGGGCGCCCGCCAAAGGAGCGCCCGCCGGCCCAGCGGGAAAGGCCCTGCAACATAGAAGCCGGCTCCGAATGGAGCCGGCGGTGTTGCAGGGGTGCGACGGGTGCAGTTGCACCCGTTGCGATTTTCACTGTCTGCTATGCAGACAGTGAAAATCATGCTGGGGCCCATGGGCAGTGCAGGGGCCCCCAGGGGCCCCACAACACCCATTCCCGCCATCCTGTTCCTGGCGGTAAAAACCGCCAGAAACAGGGTGGCGGGAAGTGGGTCGGAATCTCCATGGCGGCGCTTCTTGCAGCGCCGCCATGGAGATTCAGCCCAGACAGGGGAAATCCGGCGGGAAACCGCCGGATCCCCTTTTCTGACCGCGGCTTTACCGCCGCGGTCAGAATGGGCAGGGAAGCACTGCCAGCCTGTTGGCGGTGCTTCCGTGGTCCTCCACCCTGGCGGGCGATGACCGCCAGGGTTGGAATGACCCCCTCTATCTTTAATGATGAAATGTTCTATCAGTATTATAGCGCTTGGGACTTGCACTATACTGGTTGTGTAGGCCCTCGCCCTGTTATAACTATTGACAAAAGGCTCTAGTGACATTCTGCGGCTGACAAGAGCCAGCCAGACTTCCTCTGATGAGGTACTATAGTCTCATAACCTGCAGCTGAGAGCTATACTGGTTTAAAGGCCCTGAACCAGAGTTATAGGACAAAGCTGAAAGCACACTCTCATCTGTGTTGTAAACCATCTTATGTTTTTTCTTTCCTCATACAGAACTAAACAAAACAGGTAATTAAGTCACAAGACATATTTGTTCACAAGATACTGAGGACTTAGAGGAGATGGCACATAGGACAGTGGAATAAATGCACTCATACTTGAAAAGTGTAATTTGCCAGTCTCACATGTGCATCCTCAGCCACTACAGAACAAGGATTATCAGGCACACTTATGGGTCAATAGAAGTAAATTGAGTATCTCAAACTCACTTGTAGAGAAGACTCTTTTCTTGCAACAGCGGCTATTGTGACTTGTCTCTTTTCACTATAGTTTGCTCTCAATTTGTTAGACCTTTCACTTTTTTTGTTTTCTCCCTTATTCATTTCGTCTCGGTCCTCTGATCCCTTTTTTAAGTGAATCCTGCTTCATTACCCTCTTTGTCTCTGTGTGCAGGCCTCATGTCTCCTGCTACAATGTGGGTTTCCTTCTTTGGCTCTTCTGCCGGGTCTGCAGTATGCTGGAGGCTAGTTACTGTATCCCTTCTGCTTGCATCAGGAAACTCTCCCACCTTGTTAGCTATATGTCTAATGTATGTTCCTTGTTGTTGTTCCCTTAGTAATAGTGATCTATCAGCCTTATGTTGAGATCTTGATATTCTTAAACTTGGCCCTGAGATGTTGTCTCCAAAATCCATTCAGTGTTTTCTGAAAACTGGTGATCCAGTGCAATGGGTTAGGTCAACCTCCAGGGGAAGACAGAGAGACTGACATCAAAATGCACACTCTTGGAACACTGTGTTCATGAGACCTGCTGACAATGTTTTTCCCTCAATTGCATGTTTATGCTACTTTTGTCCCTAGTAAAAACCTGCATGATCAAGGCATAGCAGGCATCCCTAATCATGCTCTGCACCACACAACCTGACAAACATGACAGGCCCTCCATTTGTCAAGATGATGCTTTTAAACCCACATTTACCCACCTGACAGCATTTCCTTCAAAAACCCAGGTAAACAAAACAACCTAGACAGTACTTGCTGTTTTTCTCACACACTTGCCAACTAAACTATGTCACCTCCTAGGGAGTGAGTCTCATGTATCCTCATGCCATACACACACATGATTTGTACTTGTGGGCCTGCCCAATGTACACTCTGACTGATTGGATCACATTGTTCTGTCTGTCCTGTTATACTGCAAACCAATCTAGGGGAATTCTCTTATGCACACAGATGTGGCCCACAAAGTTGGCCCAAGAAGTATTCCCATTAGTAGGGTTTTATTGGACAGGAGAAGTCAGACACTGTATCATCCAGATATGAAACTGTTGGCCTTTGTTAGACCTGTGAACCTTAGGGTCGTCTTCCTCCAAACTTGAAGCTTAGCTACCTCTAATTTTGCTGAATTTGATGGCCTTAGGACTTTGTGCACTTTAACACTACTTACCAGTGCTAAAGTGTTTGTGCTCTTTCCCTAAAATACGGTGTTATCTGCATATATCCAATTGGCATATTTAAGTTACTTATAAATTACTAGTAAAGCACACTACATGTGCCCAAAGCAGGTATATTAAATGCTACAAGTGGCCCTAAAGCACTGATTGTGCCACCCATTTCAGTAACTCTTTAAACATGTCTCAGGCCTGCCATTGCATGGCTTGTGTGTGCAGTTCAAACTGCCATCTCTACCTGGCAAAAAAAAACTTTTACCAGGCCCAAGCCTTCCTTTTTAAAACATATGTCATCCCTAATTTATGCCTGAACAGCCCCAACGGCAGGGCGCAGTGTATTTCAAAAGACTGACATGTATTTATAAGTATTTAATTTTACATGTCCTGGTAATGAAAACCCCATACATTAAGTTTTCACTACTGCAAAGCCAATCTCTCCGATAATTAACATTGGGATCGCTTATTACACTTTATAAATGTAATTCACAATCTGGAAGAGATAACTTTTTCGAGTTGGTGTTTCTGGAACCACAATGTAAAACAACAACTTATAGTGAAGCCAGATTTAAATTGTAACTCTGAAAATACCACTTTTAGAAAGTTGGCATTTGTTTACTTTAGCCATTTGGGGCCAGATGTAAGAAACAGTTTGCATGTCGCAAACAGTGAATTTAGATGTTTGCGACGTGCAAACTGCACTTTGCAATGCACAAAACCCGTTTTGCGATTCGGTAACCTGGTTACTGAATCGCAAAACGGGTTTGCAAGTCGCAATGAGGAAGGGGAGTCCCCTTCCTAATTATGAGTCACAGTGCAATGCCAGATTGCTTTCTGACAGCGAACGCGGTCTCAAAGCAATCGCAGTTTGCACCCATTTGAAATGTGTGGTAACCCATTCGCAAAAGGGAAGGGCTTCCCATGGGACTCCTTCCACTTTGTGAATGGAACTGCAAACATTTTTTCAGAGCAGGCAGTGCCTCCTTTAAGGAAAACGGGCTGCATTGCAAAAAAACAAAACCTTCGTTATTAAAAAGCAGTCACAGACATGGTGGTCTGCTGTCCGCAGCAGGCCACAATCCCTGTGAATGCTGCCACTCACAAGGAGGTCGCAAATTGCGACCCACCTCATTTATATTAATGAGGTGGGCCTTTGCGACCCCCATGCGAGTCGCAGATGGTGTCAGTGACACTATCCTACATTCCAATTTGTGATTCGCAAATTGCGAGTCTCTCTGACTCGCAATTTGAAAGTTGCAAATTGGAATCTACCTACATCTGGCCCTTGATGCCTGCTCTCTGTCTCTGATCACTCATCTGGGGTGGTGGACAGCTGGGTTTTATATATTCTCTCTAGACTGCCACACACAATGGGAGCTTAGGTTTGTCTTGCTGGACCTTGATGGGCCATCCTGACAGGAAGGGAGTTGGCCACAACCTCACACTTACACCTGAATAGCATTTGTCCTGTCTCCACACAAAGGGCGGCATACCCGCTTTACTGAGTCTGGAGCCAGGGCTTCTTTGAAGTCTCCCCCACTACAAAGACATCACTGAAAATAAGAACTGGACCTCAGACCCTACCACTTCAGTGCACCTCTGGACCCGTGGACTATGCCAGGACCTGCTGTGCTGCTACTATGACTACCACTCTGCTGGACTGCTGCTCTGGAAGAACTGCTGCCTGGCTTTGCTGACCTTCTGCTTGTTGTCCTCCTTACCTGGGTGTGAAGGACTGGACCTGCATCTCTCTAACCCAAACCCCAGAGTGACTTCAAGGGCCAGCCAACTGGTCTCCTGATCTGAAGCCTCAGGGACACAAACAACTATAACCAAACCCACACTGCAATTGGATTTTGACAGCTGTGAGCCTGACTTACCAAGTGGTACCACCCCAGTCCTGAACCCTTGGAGGTAGATTTTAAGGTTGTGCTCCAGCAGAGCCACTGCATCACCACTGTTGTGTGTGCACAACCTGGGCATCTCTGCTGTTTCATAGATATAATTGGTGCACACCTTTGGAATCAGCACTGCTGCGCTTTCTTTGGCACAAGGCCAGTCTCCCCTTTGACAAAAGCCTTGACAATGACTTATGCATCACAGCCACTGAACACATAGGAATCAGCACACCAATTTGACGTTGACAAAGTCAGCACCCACACCTGAACTACATTGCATCTTGTCTTTGACGCATCGCCACCGCTGCATGGGGAACTGTTGCGTAAGCTCTCATTATTCTAATGAGACTCTTAGATTTTGAATTGCCTGCGGTGTGGGGGACTGAGTCTGACCCACTACAGGTGACACCTGTCACCCTAATCCGGGTTTTGCTCCAGCTAACTAGCAGTCCCTCATCTCTACCCAAAGGCAAGGATGATTGGGCAGCCGAGCGCAGGATATCATTGATTTCCCAGGGAAACCGTGGTCACTCAGGTTTCATCCGTTTCTCTGTTACATTAGTCTCACATACACAATGACAAACAGAGGCAGTATATGTTTCTATATGATTTTAATGAAGCAACTGCATCTGAGATAGCAAGATTAAAATTGTGACAAGTAGAGCAAAGCATAGAAATAACGCTACCATATTGTCACTAGAGTCAGTAGACTAATTCCTACCCAGGCTATAATAGAGCACAGCATGTTAAGCTCTAATTCTGCCCTTCCGGTTTCCCTGGGAAGACATCATCACCATATGTGAGCAAAGGCCTGAAGTCTGCATTAGCAGCTGTAACGAAGCGTTCAGCAATTAGCATACAGTCGGGTTCTCTGGCTTGAATCTCCCTCTAAAGTGTAAGGGACAGGGAAGTGTTTTTACAATAAAACAGCTGATGTTCTGAGAATATGTCCCTACGTAAGGATGTGTGTTTTCTATGAATGTCAGAGACAAAACGTGCACGACGTTCACCGGCAACCTATCTAACTGCAGCCTTGAAAGAAGCACAGAGCGAGCAAGAATGTCTTGTTTGAGAACGTAGTGCTGGTTTAGGCAAAAACAGCTAGATAGAGAGAAATAAAACAAGACTGCAAAAGTGGCTATTGTAAGAATATTAAATGAAGCTAAATAAAATATATCTAGGTTAAAGTTCACAGCGGCAGGCCTAGTATGCTAAAATAACATGCATGGAGCTATACCTAAAATGGCTACACAACAGAACTTTAGCACATCTCCTCGACTAAGAGGGAAAAACGCAGCAGCTCCTCGAGGGCATGGTTCAGAACCATCCCAATGCTCCCCCTCTAGGATTTTAAGGTACTTTGGTTCGGTGGGCCCAACAGGGTTCCTGTAGCCAACTGCGCTCTGTCACATTCAGCCTAAACTTTTTAGTTTGCTCTGTTCTAGGGCAACCAAATCTAGCTGGCACTTTTTCCTTCTAAGTGCTATCATACAGTTTGTTCTTTAGATAATCATGACTCAAGTTCTACTTATTGGAGTTTTGTCATTTTAGTCTTGTTTCACTTATTGAGGCATGCCACAGGCTGGTCCCTGGAGCGGGTGGGGCCTCCTAATGCACTCATAGCGCTAGCAGCAATCCAGCTACACTGGACTCATGAGGGCCCTGCCTGGGCAAAGTCCGGGCCAAGGGCAGGCATGTCCTGCACCCGTCAATGCCAGGAAGAGGCAGAGCAGGCCATTCCCCTTGGTTTTTACCTTTCACAACCATCATTCCAACCTAGAGATCTTGCTGACTCTCAAGGTGGTCTGTGTTCTTAGCATTTGCCTCATCGTTGAGTAATTTGTAAGGGGAATTTGCTGCTCTTCCATCTTTACTGCATTAAATTAAGTTCTGTTTTTCTAACTAGGTGTAATACCTTTTTGGTGGTATTTTCACTGTTTTACTGTTTGAAGTCTTACACAAATGCTTTACACATTGCCTCCTAACTTAAGCCCGACTGCTATGTGCAAAGCTGACAGAGAATGAGCAAAAGTTTGTTTAAGGTGTGTTTGAGCCTTACCCTGATTAGGATTGTGGTTCCTGCTTGATCAGGGTGCATACCTCTGTGAACTAGAAACCCATTTTCTAACAGCCCTGATCTCACATTATATGTACTTGAAATGGGTATATGTTGGGGGATGAGAAAGGCTCTTTGATAGCGGAAGATTTAGATTGCGGGCAAGTGAGGGGAGACAGGGATAGGGAAGTTCTTTCTGACATGAACTTCCGGGACATGTGCTGATGTGTTAATGACTGCATCAATGTATTACTTTATTTTTTAACACTGTGATAAGACCTGGCATGATTTGTATTTTGAAACCCTCCAAATTCACACACGGACTTATTAGATAGGACTGTTGAATCTGTCCTGATACATTCAAAACCTATAGAAAGAAGAAAAAAAGAAACACACACTTTGTCAGCCTAGCTATGCCCTGCAATACACACTGTAGTAACCAAGAACAAATGGGCCTTGACACACTTAGACATCATTATGTTTTTTGTAGTGGAACATCTCTGAGCTAGCCCTTCCCAATTTACATATTTCAACAGCCAGACCTTCGCAGTTTAGCTTACTCCTGATTCAGGACTTCCCATTTAAGATGTGTGCACCGGCTCCCAGTTCCAGTACATGAACCTTCCATTCGTTACTTGGCCACATAAGACACATAAATGCACCAACCGTATGCACCAACTTTGCCCCTACTAAAAGGTACACTATCTGGGCTAGGTTGCAAGCTATATTGATTTTTACATTCACCAGAGTACTAACGGTAACAAACTGGCAATGATTTCCTCTCAGTAGAAAACTCCGATTCCCAACAAAAACCATGCAGGTGCCTGACATGAGAGACTCTCTCAAACTCGGCAGCACCCCTCACACCAACAAACACCAGAAAATCCCTACATAGCAAAATGAAATTCCCAAACCCACATATAACCTTGTAAGAGTGTTTCCTGTTTGAGGAGAGGCATACACATGTATATTATTGTATTCATTTTCACTTACACACTTGTCAGCCTACTAGGGACGGATTCTCAAACTTTCTAGTGCCATACAAAATCACACTCTTAGCTTAGCCACACAGAGTGATAAATAGTATGGACAGCCCTGAACAAAAGGAGGTCGGTCAACCAAGGCGCCCCACTAACACAAATAGCCTACACCAATAAGAACCTTACTATATAACTGCCAGTTACATAACATAACGTAGCATAACACAACGTAATGTAACATACGTTGCTTTAAATAGAGACATCAGCACTTAGGTAAAATCAAATTATAAAAGAATTTGGTGCTGCCTAGCAGCTGCACTGATGAGAACAAGGGCCAGAGGGTTAAGTTGTCATGAACATACACACAGGTTTGCAAAAATGTCTTGAATTGAGGAAAGGCCAGGTTCCAGTCATTGCATACAAAAATCTGTGAAATCAAAAGGTTACAGAAGCCTACATTTAAAAGCAAATGTCAAATGAGTGAAATTTACAGATCTGTTGTGAAACGCGCACCTATGGTTCAATTAAGAAGGACCAGATATGCAAGGCATGCAGAGGGACTTATAGTAAAGAGTCATGGCAAAGTAGTTCGACCATCTGCAACATAAACATCGCCAGCATATTGCTCTTACACATTTATCCTACAAGCAGAACAATTGGGAATAGGAGGACCACATGTCCTTGTTTTCCCAGCTAAGGATAACGAATTTCGATGAAACATGGGGTCGATGGGAACGAGAGTGATAAAAATGTCTCATGTTTCACGCTTACCACGTTGTATGCAGAAAAGCACATGTAGGAAATCACCGTATTGTTCTGTGGGGACATCTGGCGCTGCAATCACTGTTTCGGCCAATAACCCCGCACCAAAATATTGGAATTATGAGATACGTTGTATAGAAATGGGGATTCACACATTTACCCGGGCATAAAGGGTCCAATTCTGTGTATTTCCCCATTTCAGGGCATAGACGTCATTTAGGGGTCGGCTTGCCCCTTGCGACCCCTAACACTGCCTTCGCGACCCCTGGCCTGAGAGGTTGCAAAGTGAGTGTGTGGAACACCGTGGCAGCTCATATTTATTTGTAAAAAAAAAAAAAAAAGTTTTAAATCTATGGTGTGTGCGTGCTCTCAGGCCAGTGTGTGTGTGTGTGTGAGCGCGTGTGTGAGAGGTAAAGACAAGGGCCCATATTTATACTTTTTGACGCAAAACTGCGCTAACGTCAAAAAAAATAGCGCCGGCTAACGCCATTCTGAAGCGCCATGTGGGCGCCGTATTTATTGAAGGACGTTAGCCGGCGTTAGCCGCCGCCGCCGCCTGGTGTGCGTTAAAAAAAACGACGTACACCAGGCAGCGCCAGCGTAGGGGGATATGGGGCTTGGGCGTCAAGAAATGGGGCAAGTCAGGTTGAGGCAATTTTTGCACCTCAACCCGATTTGCGCCATTTTTTTTTCACTCCCAACCCCCATAGAAATGACTCCTGTCTTAGCAAAGACAGGAGTCATGCCCCCTTGCCCAATGGCCATGCCCAGGGGACTTCTGTCCCCTGGGCATGGTCATTGGGCATAGTGGCATGTAGGGGGGCACAAATCAGGCCCCCCTATGCCACACAAAAAAAAAAAAACACTTACCTGAACTTACCTTAATGTCCCTGGGATGGGTCCCTCCAGCCTTGGGTGTCCTCCTGGGGTGGGCATGGGTGACAGGGGGTGTCCCTGGGGGCATGGGGGGGCACCTCTGGGCTCCTTTAGAGCCCACAGGTCCCTTAACGCCTGCCTTTTGCAGGCGCTAAAAAACGGCGCAAAAGCGGCCGTACGTCATTTTTTTTGACCCGCCCGCTCCCGGGCGTGATTTTTGCCCGGGAGTATAAATCCCACGCACATGCCTCGGAGTCTATTTTTTAGACGGGAACGCCTACCTTGCATATAATTAACGCAAAGTAGGTGTCCACGCTAAAAAATGACGCTAACTCCATGGACTTTGGCGCTAGACGCGTCTAACGCCAAAGTATAAATATGGAGTTATTTTTGTGTCGAAATTGCGTCAAAAAAAACAACGCAATTTCGGCGCAAACGGAGTATAAATATGCCCCAAAGGGCGCGTGGTTGGCGTGCGATGTCGCTCCGCTACCCCTGGCATTTTGGTGAATTGACGTGTGTGTTCTAGTGGAAATAACTGGCCCAGATCTGCATCTGCAGGTGGCAAATGAATGAAAAGCCTTTCCTTTACTTGTGGTGTCGGCAGCCGCGGTGGAGAGTGGCAAGAGAAGAGAAAAACCGGTGAGCTGTGGAAAGAATCTGCAACCCCCCGTTAGGAAGGAGCAGGCACATGGATGCCGGGTGCAGTACCTGATCATAGTCTCTGCTGAACCGCTTAAGGGTCCCACTGGTGTGCCTCCGGGTCGCGAATTACTGGGCCCAGTGTTTACACACCTTGTAGTTCCAGGCCCAGAGTCACCAGGAAAGTTGAAATGGAGCGGAGCAATATCCTCTGGAGATACCTAATAAAGCTACTCGTATAAAATTAACTATTAATGCTACTCGTTACCTCTGTTGGTTGCCATTAATCACCATCTTCCTTCCTCATCTGATATTCCATTTCAAGAGTGGCATCAGAAATGTGTAACCAACCACATTACCTGCTATAAAATCCACTCCAGGCTGAACGAGAGAGTGAATGAAGAGTGTGACAGCAAGGGAGAGAGACGTGGCAACACTGAACTACATTAGCTGCACATGGCTATTCAACCGCAAGAATCTATATTGTTTTCGAGATTAATGATGCTAACTAGGCACAGAAACCGTCCGGAATAGCTTGAAACATGTAGGTCCTTTGCAAGTTTTTCTCGAACTAATAGGCGTGGGTGATACACACCGTTCCTCCTCTGGGAAGCCAGGCACTGCCTAATGAAATTGCTGAAATGATACCAGCACGATTTTTTCTCTCCTACTTTCTTAATTGCTTTCAATCGCTCTATCTCTCGTCCAAAATCTAGATATGAGTACAATTACTTTGCAGTTCTACTGCAGGTAAATTAGTTATGATATTGTGCAATTAACATTTAATGGTATTTCATGTCTCAAAAGGATATTTTTATAGATATGCTCGACAGATAATTACATAGGTATTAAATTGGAACTTTCAACATAAAATAGGAATTAATGGACTTGGTGTTTGAGGGACAACTCTGTGGATAAATCTAATGGGACACTTTTTTAACGGTAGACCCTTTGTGATAAGAAATTTAAAAAATACATAATGAAAATAACAGTTGTGCTTGTGAGAGGTTTTATGAGTCCGCGATTTAAGGGATATTTTTTGATCTACTATGTTTTAGAGAAATGTCTGTTGCGTGTGTCTGTGCTTGTTTCTGTATGTGTATGTGAGTCACGGAGGGGCCAGGAAAGGGAAGAAAAGAAGCAATATGTCCCCAACGGCTTAATAATGCCTACTGAGGGTGTTGTTACTATTGCATTCAAAGTACTTATCATGGTGTGACAAAGGTATTTTTGTAAGAATAATATCGTGGTGAGTAAGGCACACGTGGTCACTAAGACACACTTGGTCACTAAGTTTTTGTATCGATTTATATGTGTATTTGCTGAGAGTGGATCAAGCCAAGGTGGCAGATAATAATTTTGCAAGGATCAACAGTCAAATTTACAGTCATTACAGAGTAATTGAGAGACATTAGAAAAACCTGAAAAATAGGTTCAGAAACTAACTTAGATTAATGTAATGAATTTGATTTTTTTGAAGAGATTGAGGAGAAGAATCACTTGAACACATTAACTGCTATCACCTGTGTTGGACCTGGCCCTTTTTGCAGGGTCAACCCCAAAATCGTTTGCCCCCTTCCTCCTATTTTTCTGACATGTTTTTGTTGGCTTTAGGATTCTGGGCACTTTGCCACTTGTGCTAGAGTGCAAATCCTCGCTGTCTAAATTGTATTGGTGATTGTTTAATCCATGACTGGCATTTTTGATTTACTAGTAAGTCCCTAGTAAAGTGCACTATGTGTGCCCGGGGCATGTTAATCAAATGCTGCAAGTGGTCTTGCAGCAGTGATTGTACCACCCACATGAGTAGCCCTGTGAACATGTCTCAGACCTGCCACTGCAGTGTCAGTGTGGGCAATGTTGTACTGCCAATTCAACTTGGCAAGTGTACCCACTTTCCAAGCCCAAACCCTCCTTTTTTGTAAGTCACCCCCCAAGGTATGCCCAGGGCAGCCCTATGGGCAGTGTGCAGTGTATTTCAAAGGTAGGACTTGTACTGGTGTGTGTGTTTACATGTTCTGGTAGTGAAATACTGCTAAATTAGTTTTTCACTATTGCAAAGCCTATCTCTCCCATGGGTTAACATGAGGATTGCCTTGATGTATCTTTTAAGGGCATTTTCCCATTGGGAGAAGATGGAGCTGTGGAGTTTGGGTTCTCTGAACTCACAATTTAAAAGTGCATCTTTTGGTAAAGTTGTTTTTTGAACTGTAAGTTTGAAAATGCCACTTTTATAAAGGGTGCATTTTCTTGCTTAACCATTCTGTGCCTCTGCCTGGCTACTGAATACAAATCTGGGTTAGAAGGACAGTTAGGCTGTTTGTAAATTCACTGTAGACCAGCGGTCTTCAAACTTTTTTTATGTTGCACCCCCCCCACAGTGGGGGGAAAATAATCATCAGGCCCCCCTCCAAATTTTTCACAATAATTCTATTAAGCTGGTCATGTATGTCTATGCTTATTTAAACACTGCAGTTAAGTTATGTCATCTTTTAAAAATCACAATCAAGTGCATGTTACCCGAACACACTATTGTGGTCAGGCAGGCCTTACTAACATGTATCCACAGTCTGATTATTTGAAGTGGGGAGTGGGGGTTTTGAAGAGTATTTGGAGTCCCTTCCCTTTTGACTCATACTCCCTGCTTGGATATAATTGACAAAAGATGTTAGTAATGGCCCATTACACAGCGGTTTACTGCTGCTTATTTTTTCCCCACATAAAACAAAGCATAATGCTTCTATTGGCAAGAGCCTTGTGTGCTAGGATCACTTGAGCCCCCCCTAGGGGGGCCTTCCCCCAGTTTGAAGACCCCATGTTCTAGACAGTCACACAAAGGGAGCTGAGGTGTGTCCTGCATATCCTGATGGGTCTTCCTGTGCTAGAGTGGTGGGAGACGCAGACACCTCCACCTGATTAGGGCTGTACCTGCCTTCACACATTACAGTCTCCAACCCCCTAGAGTGTGTCTGGGGCCAGGCGAGGGAGAGGCAGGTTCCTGTGAATTACAAAGACTTTCCTTTGAAGTGTGCCTACTTCAATGGCTGAAATGAGTATAAGTATTGGACTGCTGATCCCAAAACCTCAGAACATTTCTGGTCTGAGGACACTCTGCCAGGGAGAAGAGCTGGATGCTTGAGGAAGACCTGGCACTCTGCCTGTGGCTTTGCTGTGCTAGATGTCTGCTGCTACTTCTACCTTTGGGGTGAAAGGACTGGACTTTGCTTTCTACATCCTGCTTTCCAAGGTTCTCCAAGGGCCTGAACTGAGCTTGCCTCCTCTTGTGAAGTCTCAGGGACATCAAAGACTTAATTTGCCAGTGCCTGGGCTCTACTGCTGAGAGTCCTGACTTGCCAAGTGGTGCCAAATCCAGGCCCTAGGCCCTTGAAAGTGGAAGCTGGTGACCTAAAGAAAATCCATGCACTGTGGCTGTTGCGGCCAAAACATCAATGCAGTGCCTACACCGAGGCTGAATTATTAATGCAGTGCCGAGAGCATTGATGCGTTGTCTGCTTTACCAGGATCCATTGTTGCAGTGCCTCTGGATTTTCCACACATCGTCCCTGGGCATCAAATCTTCAAAATCAATGGAAGGAACTGGGGCTGCATGTCCAGAAATCAGTGCAACATCTGCCAGTGGGGAAAGAATAGATGCATCGCCTTCCCGGCGGAGAAAGAATCGATGCACTTCCTCACTTACGAGTAAGGAATCAACACATTGCTTGTTTTTCTGGTGCATCACCTGCAGCTTTATTTTTTACACTTACCAGATACTTAGTGCTAAAACAATGCATCCTTTGAGTCCTATAGATTAATAATCTTTTTAACTTTAAAGATTGATATCCTTTCCTTTCTTGTGTATGTTGGATTTTTGTTTCTTTTGGTTTTGTTTAACTTAGAGAAATATTGGCTATTTTTCTAAACTGGCATGAAGTACTTTTGTGGTATTTCACTTTGTTACTGTGTGTACCAATACATTACATATTGTCTCTGAGATAAGCTTGACTGCTTGTGCCAAGCTACCAAGGGAGCGAGCCTGGGTTATCATAGGTTTGTGACTCCCTTTCCTTGAGTAGAGTGAGGGTCCCTACTTGGAAAGTGTGTAAACGGACTGCCAACTAGAGCCCCCATTTCTAAGTGAGACAAGGCCTAGTTGATTTAGATAGGGAGTTCCATAGTCTAAGGTGGTAGTTCTTAGTATATGGAGGACTGACTGTCAAAATTCTAGGGTTGGGTATGCCTGCCTTCTCCAGCTTTTCAGCAAATCACACAATATTCTTCGAGATCTTTACGAATTGGTGAAGACTTTTCGAAAAAGTGCTACATGGATTGCAGCTTGAACTCTTTTAGCAAAATGCAATTTCACACGACCACCCTGTCATAGTTTGCTACTATTACATTAAGACAAATGACGCAATACACTAGAAGTGCAGTAATTATTTTTTCTTGGTATTCAGAACATTGTTTTATTCATGTTCTCTTACGTCTTTCATGCCAGTTGCAAACAAGAAAAATCAGCATCTAAATTCCTGCATGTTAGAACTGTCAGCCTTAGGGTGGTCCTCCCTAAAACTTTTAGCTTTACTCCCCCATATTTTTCTGATCGTGTTTTGTTGGCTTTGTGAACTTTACCACTGCTAACAAGAGCAAAAGTGAGTGTGCTCACTCCTTAAAACATGGTAACATTGGCTTATTCCCAACTGGCACATTTAATTTATTGATAGGTCCCTAGTAAAGTTGTACTCTGTGTACTCAGGGCCTGTAAATTAATTGCTACTAGTAGAATTGCAGCACCTTTTGTGCCCCCCAATTAAGTAGCTCAAGAAACATGTCTCCAGCCTGTCATTGCAGCCTGGATGTGCAGTTTTAAACTGTCATTTTGACCTGGCAAAATAAACCAATTGCCAGGCAAAAAAACATCCTTTTTAATACATATAAGTTACTGCTAGGCTTCTCCGCAAAAAAACTTGTTTTCACTATTACAAATCCTACCTCTCCAATAAGATAATATTGGAGTTATCTTGATACATTTAATACAGATATCTTCCAAATTCGGGCAAGTAAACATGTTTGGTGTTTGGAATTTTAATGAAGAGATCCTCTTTTGTGGAAAAAGTGAGATTTTGAACTACAATTTTGAGAAAGCCACCTTTAAAAAGTTGGCATTTTCCTGCTTTACCTATTTAATGCTTGCAGTGTGTCTCTGGGTCACACGACTAGTTGTAGTTGGCAGTTGGTCTTTGTGTGCTTCTTCTAGACAGCCACACACAATAGACAGATTAGGAGTGGCTGGATGGGCCATAATTAGCAGGATATGATGGCAGAGCTAGAAACAGACCCACTTACACCTGAACAGGCTGTGTCCTGCCTTTTCACAAATTACTGCATACCCCCTGTATTTAGTCTAGAGCTAGGGGAGGCAGAAAACTAAGCACATCAAATGGAATTCTCTAGAAGTTTCTCACACTTCAAGGATGGCACCAGGTATAAATACTGGAAGTCAGACACCAGCTCGTCAGTACACTGCTGAACCTTTGGTGCTGACCTGCTGCCCTGCTGTCTCATTGCCTGGGTGAGAGGGACTGGTCAGCAACCTGTACCCAGGACCACCAGAGTGACTCCAAGGGCACATGGACTCTTCAACTATGAGTCCTACCCTGCCAAGGGGTGCCATCCCACTCCTGGACCATTGGAAGTAGGCCTGGAGGTGTTCTGTAAGCCCATCTGTGATCTTGACAGAACCAACACATCTCCTCTGTTGCGGGGTGCAACCCAAAGCAGCGCTGACGCATCACCTCTGCTATGTGGACTTACCAGATCAAGGACTTTGCATTAAGTATGCAGCCTCATCGGAAGTGCCGTGGTGCAACACATCCCAACATAGGCTCTTGCATTGCAAGGATTTTGTCAATGGCAGTCTTGATGATGAGGCAGGATTTTACATTGTAAGCCCCTCAACTTCTTCAGAACCAGCCGCTGCGCTATGCTTCCTCGATGCAGGGCTTTGCATCACAAGTGCCTCATCAATGGTCTCCTGGATGACAACACAGGACCTTACTTTGCAGCCTTACAGTTTCCCAGAACCGATGCATCACGTCAGCTACCCAACACATTCTTGACACAGGACCATGCAATACTCTGCAGCCAGGATTTAGAGTACACTTTTTCAGCAGGCCTAACTAGGTGCTAAAGTCAGCCTGTGTTGCATTGCAGTCAGCCTGAACTACTACTTTTGTCCCTGTCATACACAACCAGATAACCACAGTTGGCGCTTTGCACTTTTTGGCATTATTTTCACTAAAATCTGTAAAATTGCATAGCTCCACTTCTACTGATTGAATTTTTGTTGTTCTGGGCTTTTTATTTATTTATTAAAGCGTACTCTACTTTTCTAATCTAGTGTGAGGTTCTCTTTGAATTGTGTTTTGACTTCATTACTGTTTGAAGTGTTGCATAAATACTTTACACATTGCCTCTAAGTTAAGCCTGACTGCTCTGTGCCAAGCTACCAGAGGGTAGAGCACAGGTTAATATGGGGTTTGATTGAGACTTCACCCTGACAGGGATTGTGGTTCCTGCATTAGTAGGGTTTCACCCCCTCAATCAGTAACCCAATTTTGTACACAACACTAAAATGGGTGGGCCTTCTGATGCCGCAAAGCCTGTGGCCCTGTGAGGGAAAGGCTGCTGGCAAGGAATTCTTGATTGTGGAGCCGACTGAGGCTGCAACATTGGAGACTGCTGCTGCCACCTCTAAATGAAGTGTGGAACCATGTGACTAGCAGAATAGGATGTCCACAGCTTAACAGTAGATGCCCTGGTGCTGTGATCCACTAAATGTCCCAAATTAGTGGAATCTTTCACTGTTCTGGATTTTTTCAACTTCTTTTTATTTAAATGAAAACCGTGTTTGTTTCTTCTGTTGCCTAGTTCCACTCTTTCACGGTGCTGTAGTAAATGTTTGATACAGCTATGCTGGTTGATGTAGCAAAGGTTCTGGCTAAGTGTGTATCTTAAATCAAAGTCTCATATTGAAAGAAAAATGATGACTGAGCTACCTAGACTTGATGTTCCTACTTTGTCTTAGTTTAGGACCTTACAGGGTCAGACTGAGAAAGGAAATAGACCCACGTTCCAAAATGAAAGTGGCTCTCATATTTAACCCAGCTCGTAAAAAAAATGCAGATCATTACATATGCCACTGGGTACATCAGTTTCGGGTGGGCTGAGCTCAAGCTCCAGATTTTGCTTAAAGCAAAGGCGTCAAGTTTATAACCCCAATCCTATTAAATTTGTTGACATACTGCAAGTATTTCCAAGGTTGGTAGTCGGGCACAGGCCCAACTTTACATTTTCCTAAATTGCATGTTCTGGGAGTGATCTAAGCTCCAGAAATGTTTGTGAAAACTGGAAGGCAAAGCTGTAGGATGGGATAGTCTACCTGTATGACTACGGCTGAACAGATGGCTGTAACTGTGATACTACATTCCCTGCTATTCCTGATCGGACAAATGTAGCACATAAGCAGGATGCGCATTCTGCATCACAAATTATGTAAAAAGGGTGAGAGGTTAGTTTTTCAAACAAGAGATACCTGTGGTCCTCTATGCAAGTTGTAGCTTAGGTGCTGAGACCAAAGCATTATTCATTGCATAGCCAGCGTCCCAGATTCCCACCTAAGCCTGTCAAACCAAAATAACAGAGAAGAAAGGAGCATTGAGAGAGCTGTTGTGTTTGTTCTCGAAATGATCAAAAGAAGAGCAGAAACACTTCTGTCCCTAATAGTAACAAAGTGTTTTGAAATTCATGCATCATAATAACATCAGAAGCAAACAAAGGGAAATATCACATTCTGTTTTATAGGTGTTCTGATTCTGAATCTTGATTTTATGAGCGCTACATGGAACCAGCAAATAAATTATATGCTATCTCAGATATAAATATAAAAAAAGATTTTACATGTTGTAAAATAATATGTATGGTTCCACACGTTAGGGAAAATACCCCATCTTGCAAGTGCCAAAGTCGCAAGATTGTCAAAACAAAGGAGAGAAATGCTTTGTTGACACTTTCAAAAGATGCTGTTTTCAAAGCGTGCCACACGTACTTCGTGTGAACTTGTTTGAAGTGAAAATTAATAAAGCTCTGTTAAGGCCCTGCTTATGAGTTCCACAATGCAGAGGCGATGGTAAAATTGCGCGTAATTTTACTGCCGCCACTCTGGAAAATCACCACCAGCAATGTGAAATTTTGAGTTGAACCACCTGGAGGGGGGAATTACCATTTGGGACCGATTTTTCCAGTTTTAAAAACACACAAAATTCAACATTTCATAGACTTTTAACACACATATTTATTATCTGCTGTAAGCGGCAGGGGAGGGAATGGGTGCGAAGGAGAAGCTTTATTCTAGCAGGCGGAAGCACTGCACGCCTCTCATTAAATGCAGCTTGGCTGTTGCTGCCCCAAAGTCTCATGCAACAAAATGGGCGAGCGCACCGGCACACACCATTATTAATCGCACCACAGGCAAGAACAAGCTGGAGGTGGCCGGTGTTGGAGCCTCTCGCGAGTTTGGAGTGATGTCAACGGAGTGCACCGTGGGACACGCCCACCCACCCTTCCCTGAGAAAAAGCAGATTGGCAGAATTGTTCGGCAAAAGAGGATGAGGGCTACACAAAAGTGGACTGGATTTGCAGTTTGCCCCCTTGTTGGGGTGTTTTTGATCTTTTGGAGCATGGGGCTGACAGGAGAGGGGACTGGCCTGCTGGTGATAATGGACTTTAATGCCCTTCCCTGAGTTGCCTGGATTTGACGAAGGGAACTTCGCCTGGTGACAGGTACCCCTGCAGGGACAGAGCGGTACACAGTGCCCTGGTGCTGTGTATTGAGGATCAAACTGCGTGTATTCCACACTCCTCTGTGAGAGAGATGGGAAACTTGCATTCAATATTTTCTCACGTATCCTTGGGAGGGTATATATGGTTGGCACTACATGCTTGCCCCTGTGGGAGATGTATATTTGAAAGTATTTGCCTGACATGATAGTATTTCAGGGGCAAAGGTGCCTTGTACTATGTATAATTTAAGAGACAATTGCTATAAAGCCAGTAGGCTGCTTTGCCTTATCTTCTTCTTTCACGCTCATAACTAATGTCTACGTAACTGCGGTTTTTATTCCTGCTTGAGATTTTGTGGATTAAATAGCTACATCTTTGTAGAACCACATAATGGTGTCTGCCTCTCTCTCCCTGTGGAGAAAGGCGGCTGGGGGAATTATGCTGTTTGGGCATGGCGACGTGCAAGTTGTGAGTTCACTAATATAGGACTGTTCTATCTTTTTATATGTGCAGACTGCGCAGTTGTCATATTTCTAGTAAAATACCTTGGTGAATAGCAAACGATCCCAGACTTTCACAGTGTGCGTTTATCTTTACGCAGCAGACCCACAGTGAACCACCACATTGTACGTGATTTACAGGATGCTCCTGAGCAGAGACGCTAAAACACTGACTTCAGAAAATATAAAGATGCAGCATTTTGTTTGTAAAGCTCAAATCTTAGAATTGAGATATTGGGCAGTTTTTGCACTTGGAAATTGTGGTATGTATAAGTCGGACTGCACTAAAACTATGGTCACATCACATAACTGCCATGGCATAACCAAGGCCACTAAAATTCTGCCTTTTAGCGGCCACTGCAATTTACCCATAATTATAGATTTACTGCATTTGACACGTAATTCATCATCCGTGGCATGATCTGCAAATTTTATAAAAGAAAGTTTGTTTCTATCTCCAACGGTTCAAAAGTTACTAAAAATGCAGTGACACGTCGTGCAGAGGAAGGCCCTCTAGCAAAGCTGGACTGGTCACCTTTCTGTTCATGATTGCTTTATTTGCCACGTAGCTTACCTTTTCATTCCGCATAATTTACTGAACACTACCGTATAGTTTGGGCTTGTCCTGACTCATAATTCCAGTGGCTCTGAGCATAACCTAACAGTGAATATTCGTAATATTTTACAAAACATTTTAGAAGGACAAAACGTGCTCAGGCTCTAATACACTGTTACAATACGTACAGAAGTCTGGAGTTGGAAGTAGAAGAGGAAAATCAGAGCAGTTGTGGGGCCAGAGGCTAAATTCCAGTGATCAGATCCAGGATTCATCTCCATGTGATTCCATCTACAGGAGTGTATAGAAGCATTAAAAGCTGTGTGCAGCGCCAAATAAAAAGGATCTTTCAATCAGATTACAGAGTGTGAGAAGACGTCCCTCTTTCTATGACATACCAACTCACTTAGACTCTGTACTTGACAGGCTGCAGACTAGACCAGTGGTTCCCAACCTGTGGTCCGGGGACCCCTGGGGGTCCGCGAAGCCTTCTCAGGGGGTCCGCGACTGCTAAAAAAAATAATATATATATTAATAAATATTGACAAAATAGGTCCCAAGCTTAGAGTAATGACTCAGTGGGGGGTCCCCAGATTCCAATGATGATTCAGTGGGGGTCCCTGGGTTCGATTAATGATGAAGTGGGGGTCCACAGAAGTCAAAAGGTTGGGAACCACTGGACTAGACTACTTCAGGCACTTCACTCCTCGGCGTCAGGCAGGAAAACCCACTGATCAAGGACGAGAAGAAATCAAAGCTCAGGCTAGCAGAGTGCTGGGGAGCAATCCTGGTCCAGATAACTAAATTAGGATGGGTTGCCAAGGTTTTTGACTTCAGTGGATGTGCTTCCCCCGCATCTCTCTGTACCAGTCTGAGCCGGGGCCAAATTCTGAGGATGACATTGGCCACTGATAGTGAGGTAGATTAAATATTTAATTTCATCATCACCTGACCTCCTCAGTTGAGCTGTTAACTCGCGATCCTGTTGTAAAGAAGACATTAACTACATGTAAAAAACATTCAGATTTACATTATGAATAGCAGCCACCCGCAGTCCTAATATGGACTCAAACACAGCCCTAAAACAGCCCAAACATTTCAGAACAATAGACCAGTGTCAAAAGGTGGGGTAGCCCTACGTACTCCTACGTCCTGGCATAGTTTTTCTATGCGAACTCGCAATATTTCCTCACACCAACAGTTTGCATTAAAAAAATGCATGTCCATTTCCTCTCAAATTACCTTTAAAATAGTTTAGCCACCACTTTGTAATTGAGTAAATGTTGAATTAAATGTGAATGAAATTCCTGATTTTTTGCAAAAATCCGCATGCAGAGAACTTCAGAATCAATCAGAAGTATTTGCATCTGGCCAGTGGCCTCAAAGATGCCGTAATAGGTTGCAACGTAAAACCTTAAGGGGCAGATATAAGAGCTCCTAGCGCCTCCCTGGACCACATTAGCATAATTTTTTTTACACTAATGTGGCCCAACAAGGACAAAGTCACAGCGCCAAATTAACAAAGTTGCGCAATGCATGCAATGCACCACTTTGTAACCCTTCTCGCTACATGATGCCTGCGCCAGGTTAATGTATGCAAAGGGGACGTTCCCCCATTAGAGTGGCTGAAAAACTGGCACTGTGCCATTTTTTTGCACCTTTAACGCCTGCTCAGAGCAGGCATTAAAAAGAGGCACACAATGAATTGGAACGGGCCTCAACGGGCTCTGCAGGATTAGCGTCAACATCTTTTACGCTAATCCTGCAAAGCTCCATACTAGCGTAAAAACTGTTGATGCTAGTTCCCTAACTACCACTATGGTGCAACATATATTAGATACGGCACACACATGGTGGCCTTAGGGGGGCACTGAAGGGCGCAAGGAAAGTGGCACTGCCCTGGATGCAGCAGCACTTTCTTTAAATCAGGCCCTATATTTTTTAAATATAACCCAAGGATATCTCAGCAGATTTAGCACCTGTTGCACAGGTATCTGTGCAACCTGTAGGTCACAAACGTAAATCCTGGCAGTACAATTGAAATTTAATTAGGCAGTTTAATAATGCAGGGCTGATTAAGTCCGGCTAGACAGTGAGATTTCTCTAGTGATGAGAACATACCCATGAATTGATAAGTATTGATTTTTCATAATTTAAAGTTGGGTTTGGAAGACAAATAATATACAGCAAAATCGATTATTACTAACTAACAAAACAAACATTTGCAATGCAATGGGTCTCGTGTTTGCTTGAGTTGGAGCTATTAGCGTTGAAAATTACTAACTGGACTTTGCTTGTCACATGAATTGAAAATGAAAAAAAGTAAAACAGTTGACATAAGCAAGCCGATTGAAAGCGACACAGCCTTCATTAGCACGAAGGAGAGACAAAAAAGGAAAACTGTGTAAAACAATACTGTGCAACACAAAATCGTGCACTCCACTTCTGGGGTCTACAGCAGCACACTAAAGCTGTGATCCAGACATGAGAAGCATGACTTGGAAATCAAAGTCCACTTTATAATGCCTTGCTTTTGTGTGCCTGACATGTCATAACCTATGTGAGTTAGAGTAATGGGCCAATCAAAGGTAGTCAATAGCCACAGATATAGTGGGTATTTAGAATCACCTGTGAGCAGAAGAAATGGTTTGGTGTTGTTACACTATATTACATAAGAAGTAACTGTGAACTGAGAGTATGTGTAATAGTTCTGAAGCTCTATTTGTTCAGATTTCTGAGCACTACAAAAGCATACATGTCATAGGTGGAGTTGTCATACACACAAAACAGCCTAATTTCTCCAAAGTTGCCATCACCCACTTGTGCAGCAATCGTCAAGCACCAAAGGACGAAGCTGCAGTGTTGCATCACCGATACTAACATTCACAGGTCTGTCTGCGGTGATGGATATAGTGTGACAAGAGTACAATCAGTAGCTGTGATCACACCTGGGAAATAGCTTACTTCATGAAGCCACCATGCCTCACAATGACTGTCCTGCTGGGCTACCTCATGATTTACTGGTTCATGTCGGTGGGCATCCATTGCAGGACATGGTGCTGTCGCCTGGATTGGTTGGTCTGGGGATGCATCCTGGGATGTCACTTGCACTCTGGGAGGAACCATTTGTCAGGGAACGTAGTGCAGCAAGTAACTTGACATGGGCTGTTAGGGACCTAAAGTTTTCATTCCATGACCAGGGCTCATGTAGGGAGAAGCAATATCTCTCAAACGTCTCTTTTTTTCAGCAACTCTATAAAGTGTGAAGTTCTCTCTGTACAGCCTATCTTTTCTCATGCAGTCGTTCCTGATAATCAGGGTTATTGTGGCAGAACATGTCTCCATATTTGAGTAAATACGTTTGACTTGTCAATAGCTTAATTATGCTATGCAATGGAGTTTGATCGGCCACTTAGATTTTATGCTGCGTTTATGTTTAGTGTGTATCTCATTTTACGTGCATCGAACCTCACTGAACCCACCCTTTCAGGGTTCTTGGCTGAGTGCAACCTTGCATATAGGCAGCGCTTACACTCTGCATGTTATCTATCCCCCGATGAGACGCTGAGATGCTTTGACAATAGGTAGCAAGCTGCTCTGTGGGATGTTTAGAACATTAGAAATGTCATCCTGTATAAGCAAATATGATTTGTCATCCACAGCTATCATTTGGTTCGTAAACACTTCCGTATGCCCATTGTCACGCTTGTTGTACACTTTGTCATACTGCAATATCACACAGACGGATTGTTAATATCAATGCTTTATTTGAGAGAAAAAAAATGACTGCCATGCCAAAGCCTGGTCAGGCGCCCGTAGCCGGGGCAATTAAACGTCCGTGCGCCACATATCAAAGCTGTGTAGTTTTTAATTCACTGCAAGTCTTGTTATTCCACTACCAGGCACACCCTAACCATTTGTCCCGCTCTTGCAGGCTCCTGATTTCTACCTTTGTGACGGTTTTACGCTTTTTTCTTTTTCCATCTTTCCAATTTCTGTTGCTTGATATGTGTCAAAATCTGATGCAAAAAAATGATTGCTGTTCACCAAAAATAAGTGCCGGTAGCACCCACTGACAACCACCAGTTCAAATTAGGCATTGGTTAACACTCATATGAACTTACATCAACAAGAAAGTTATCCAGTTATATGTGAAGAGCAGTTTGAAACCAAAGATGTATTTAGCGAGAACACAAAAAACAACACGCATTTTCAATGCAACAGGTCTCGCATTTGCTTGAGTTAGAGCTATTAGCGTTGTAAACTCCTAAACAAACATTTTTTGCCACACAAATTAAAAGAAAGAAAAAAACATAGCGCGATCGCGCTATATAAAGTGCAGCGCGATTGCGCTGCGTGGAAAGTAAACAGATAAAGTAGTCCGGACACCAGGCTGAAAACATTGAGGCTCGTATGTTTTTAGTAGTTTACCGGTGCTGTGTAGGTGGGATAAACACTGGAAAAGGCATGACGTATGCATGCCTTTCACAAATGAAAGCAAGTGGATTTTAAAAGGCAAGCCCACGAACCAATGTAAGTAACTGACGTGACATGGGCATGGTTGGAAGGCCAAGGAGAGATTACAGAATCGGACGGAGCGCTTTACACTCGCCCATAAAAAGTCATCCAATGAGGTGGAGGCATGTAACAATAGAGTAGGTAAATAGAAAATACAACTCTTTCAAGGGAAGAAGTATGGAACACAGTGTGTCAGTGAGTGTGAATAATAATAAAAGGAAAAATCACAGTACAAACTAGAACCACACACATAAAACATATTATAACTATATTATTTCCTGTTTCAGATTGCAGTCATCAGTGTCAAACAGGGATCGGGGGGGCTGGGATGGGAAAGCCAAGAATACCACTTTTCTGCCTCAGGGTGATAATAGGTTAGCAGTCGCAATAGGGAAAAGGAGCGTATGAAATCATTTAAAAAAGTTTACCTTTTTAACTGTGCTGCTCCGATGCTCCTCTGGTTGCCAGAAGTTGCAGGCGGAGGCTGTCAGCCTGCCCTGCAGCCAATCCTAACACTGCCGTAATGCATTAAAGCATCGTTAGGATTAGGCGGAGCGTCCAGCCAGGGCTCTCCGAGGCAGAGTGGAAGTCTCTGCCTGCTGCCTCCAACCCGGCACTGTCAGCGTAGTGCTCAGATTTGTTTGGCCAGCCCGAGACGGGCAGTAAAATATACATGTGCACTGAGAGGAGTGCTGTGCATAGATTTTGTTTTAAAAGTTTTGCGGCTGCTGGCGGGGGGAGTGGCATTTCTCTGCCATAGTGGAGGAGCCACATCTGTTGGTTGGGGAACCACATAATTCTAGAGCAAGTGTTCATCAATCCTCCAAGTCTTCTTCCAGCTTGCCAACCCTTCACACGATTTTATATATGATAGGGTAGCGATGTTACATTGCGTCACATCTTTCAATCAGTCATTCAGACACTGACCATCCTGGCTTGGACTCCTAATTGCATTTGCATGTTTAATTAGTATAGTCTGAACTTTGCTGGTTTTTGTTGCATTTTACTACTAGATATAACAGGAGGTATTGAAAACATTGAAGAAAACCCCAAGATACCTTTTACCAAGTCTATTTTTTCACTTCCCAGAAACAAGGAGTTCTTCTGTGGTCTTTTAACTTGAATTGCTAGTATCTTGATTTTCTTCCTATTGATAGTCAGACCAATACTTACTGAGTAAACCAAAGTTATATCTAGAAGTCGCTGCAGACCCACTTTAGTTCTACTAACAAGGACTATATCATCCCCATATAGGAGGTTTTGAAAGATGAATAGCCCCCCAGTCTCGATGCATGCCAAATAACATCATTAAAGACAGAAGGAAGATTGGTAAAAAAACAGATCAAACAGGTTTGTGGCCAGCACACAGCCCTGCTTCAAACCTTGTGTTTATTTAATGGGCCTTGAAAAGTGTGAACCATCCACTAGTTTGACTTAGATCCATGTATCAGTGTGCAATAACTGTAGGGCCCTTAACAATCCGTCCAGAATATTCCAGTTGGCCAGTTTCCTCCAAAGCCTTCCCTGTCGACCCTGTTGGATGCTGATTTATAATCTGTAAAGCACAGGTAAACAGGATGGTTGTTTGCCACTGCTGACTCATTAAAAAGGGAAAGAGCCATGATGTTAATTGAAGTCCCTGGGTATTTGGTGAAGCCTATTTGATTTAGCTGTATGATGGTATTGCCTCCACCTAGTGCTGTAGTTCTCCCAGCTGTGTTCCTGCAAAATATTCAGCCTCATTGTCTATAAGGGCCACCAAGCGGTAGTTCTCTGGATCCCCTTTGTCCCCTCCCTTGAAAATCAGTGAAATAGTTGAACCAAACCATGAGGGAGAAATGCAATGCTGTTGGATGACAAAGTTGAATAGCAGAGTTAGTTGAGCTGCCCAGAAGGGTGGATCATCCTTATACATTGCTGGAGGGATTCCATTTGAGCCTGGCGTCCCTTCTCGGTGTCCCTTGCCAATTTGCCTCTGGATGGCACATGTGAAAACAGTAAACACAGATTCATTTGAATCATGAGAGATGTCATTTAGTGCTTTATAATTGCTTTCCCTGGCTAGCTTTCCCAAGCCATATCTGTCCGTACCCTTTACCACAGGGTGCACTCAGGTGTTTTTTTGACCACTTAAATTTGTGGGGTAGACATGAGCTTGAGTGGCTCCATATTTTTGGGGCAGTTACTTATGTGTTCCACCTGCCCCCTGGGACTGAAATGACTGAACAGGAAGTGAAACCAAGGTGCTTCTGAAATATTTGAAATTGCCACTCTGGGGAGAGGGCTGCTAATTTAATTCACAGTCCGCCAGAAGCTAGCGGAGTTGTTTTTCCTGGTAACATACAGCAGTTTTTCCCAGAAAGAGCGATGACGCTCCTTTTGAACCACCCATTTTGCTATTTTTAGATCTTTCTTTAGGTTCCTGAGATTTTGAAGGATCTCTGGGTATTTTTGAGTCTTTTTAAAAAAAAGTCTCCCAGAGTTGATTTGCTTTATTTTTACTTTCCCTAATCAAGTTAATACACTCCCAAGCCTGATGAGAAGGTCCTTTCAATCATTGTTCTTCCTGTTGATCAAGACTGGTTTAGTGTGTTAAACCACAAAAGTTGTGGTCAACCTTTCCCAGTTAGTCAAAGGGTTTTCGCCTACCATCCACGTGGCCATCACTAATTGCTTGGCACCAAGCACCAATTTTAGTAGCAAGGCAGTTGTACATCTGATGCTTTAGAGACTGTGTAGCTTACGATTCCCTGGTCGGCCGCAGGTCAGTGATCTTCAGTATCTATTTGCAGACTTATCAATGGTCACTTTCAGATCTCTCACCTAAACCAAAAGCAGTGCCAAACTGCAGGAATGGGAGATTCAGGAAGGTTTACTCCAGTTTTAGATAGATATGAAAGCCATGGCCATTTGTCAGGATCTAACCAGCCCTCTAGAGCTCTTAGACCAAGGTGTTCTAAATTGCCTTGCTGCATCTATCCTTTTTGTCTTCTTTATGCCAATGGGATTTATTTTGTGGTTCGGTACCGTCCAGAATTTGCCTTTGCCATCTATGACTTTTGAGCAGGGTGTATTCATTAGCTACATGTTGAAATCACTTGAAACAATCAGTTCTTTATCCAGACTCTACCTTTTTTGCTGCAAGATTAGGTCTATCAGTTTGTCTGTTAGCTCTATCCTTAAACTTCTGCTTGAATGGGTATATTTGTTTGCCACTATAATTGTACTAACAGAGCCTTCAGTTATATCAATGCCTTCAATTGCACTAGTAGTTGATATGTACATTGCAAGCCATCCCTTAAAGTGCCCAAACTTACAAACTTTGATTGCAGGGTCAAAGACATTGATGAAGCCATCCAGAAAGATTGTCACCCATGACCAAGACCCATAGTACGAGACTGGCTGTCCTAGGACCTCCAGACTCGCGGTGGAGGTCGGACCGCCGCCAGCACAGCAGTCCGGCCTCCTGTTGTGGAGTTAGGAAATGAAAGAACAACACAACTCTGTTTGGTAAATAATATGAGCATTTATGAATCAAGGCCAGGAGGGCAGCGCAGCTCAGTGACTGATACCGCACTCAACTTTGTCATCACGAACAACATCTTTTATAGTTTTCAAATGCCTTGCATGCATCTTATCACTTGTCATGCATATTGATTTAAGCGCTTGCTTGGTACATTGTTATCTCTACTTATGTTAGCACAAAGCAATATTTCTTCTTGGGAAAGCATCTCATTACACATTTACAGAAAAGTAAAGGTTCCACATCTATCATGGATACATTTTCTAATAATCACGGTGCTTTTGATCTCACGTTCTGAAGCCTGCCAGTATGTCCTTCCTCAGCTAACTCCACGCCTGGAAACATTTCCGTCTATCCTCCCTTGCACAGATGCTGGCCTTCAAGCATCAAAGCTTATCGTGTTCCCTTTCCAAAACCACCATGATGTTCACATTCACGGTGAACGTGGATCAGAATGTGCACCCCCCCTGTGAGTGTGTTATCAAGTTATGGCTCACGCTTTTGTTTTGTGACCTTCTACTTCCAGCTGCATTATTAATAAATGTTTCTGCTCGTCCCTGACCTTGCACCCCAGCATCCTCTCTATCCTTGTCTCTCTATTTGGACATCATGAACATTTTAGGCCTGTACTCTTCTCTAACCATGTACGATTCAGCACATTTTCCTCCTAATTCATGCATTAACAAAAGTGAGCCTTCTCCTTTTTCCATATTTTCATTAACATTCCCCCCTTTAGTTGAACGTTCAGCTACTTCCTCACCTTCCATACATTCATTAACGTGTATATGTTGCCCTCGTCCTCCTGCACTTCCCTGACTGCCCTAATAGTGAACGTCCCACCCAACTTCTGACTAACCCTCTTACAGAATCTTACCACTCCCTGGAAGATACTGAACGTCAAGAGAATCACCACAATGATCGGGAATACCCGTTCAGACAGTCCTGACAACCAGGATGGCTTCCATACAAACCACCAGGTTATGTAGAGTCTGTAGGGCCTTGGGTATTGTTCCATTGTCCGCATCCTTAGTTGGCACATACGTACAGCAGGCAGTTCCAATTTTGGCACAAACCCCACCCTCCATGGCCGTCATCAAGTCTAGCACATAGCTATGTTGCATAAGCATCATCCTCACAGCCCGCATTTCTTCTTTGACTGCATTGAAACCATCTTCAGTCGCATTCATGGTTTTTATCAGTTCCCATCGGGTTATTTGCAGCCAAAGGGCAGTCGCCTTTGCTTGGACTAATGGGAAGATGCTTCCACAGAACAACTGAGCATCATTGAACAACCTGTGCTCTAGTGGAACGTCTTTCCAGGTTGTAGTACCTAAATAATCTGCAGATCTCTTCTTCCGATGGTGTAGCAAAGTAGTCGGAGGGCTCATGGGATGGTCATGTAACTTTGAAATGTCTACCACTGGGATCATCAAGGACGGGGTGTGCACAGTAACCAAAGAACACAGACCTCTCCATCCAGCCATTCTCCGCACTGCCAATAGTAGTCCATCAGACTGGAGGTGTCACATTGCATGTCAGCATTATACCTTGTGGTAATGCAATTGAGGTTCCTCCCCACCGGGACCGTTCCATTTTCCCTGAAACATGAAAAGAAAACAATTGGTGTTCTACCTGCTCGAAGAGTGGATGGCGTTTCTACCCAGGTTAATCTAGATATATTTTTGTCCATATAGCCTGACATTTTTGTTGCATGCTATTATCACTTTGATTACCCGTCCATAAGGAGAGAGCTCTACATCCAAATGTTTTGCCATGGTGCCACTGACCATGGATGTATACTGATCCATTTACCCAAAAATATGGCCTCTCTTGACAATCATGAGGCATAGGTGTGGCTGAGTAGTTCTTATAGAAAAGTGTAGGTTGTGATATTCCATGGCATACCTGATCTAATATTCTAGATTACCATTTCTTACTCTTATACCTCATGACCCCTGTCTCAGCCACTGTTTTTAACTTCACTATGAACTCTGCGTTCTATCAGGACATTCATTATTTCGGCTAACTCCTCATCATATTGTGTGGTGCTTACTAAGAAAGCTCCCTGCTTTATCTGTAAGGGTTGCATCCGTGCTTGCATTCTACAAAGATACAGGTGTAATAAACTTGAGTAATATTCAGGGGCACCTCTTTTGACGATTGCAGCCTGTCTGTGTCACTAGAATGTGGAATCAGGGAACATTCAAAACATGAATTATTAGTAGTCTGCATACCTATCTCTGTCATATGCAGGTACCCATATTATCTAACAAACTAACATGGATATTATGGGATACATTTTCATACTTATATACTTCTCTCTGCACGTGCTTAGTATACTGACATACTGTATTGTCATACATGTGCTAGAGAACCATTGAAATGCAATTGCTAACATTACAAGACATGAACAGAAGAACAAAATTGAAATACATAACTGTCCGCTAGCAGTGTCAAATAGGAACTCCGCTGGCATCTTTAAAGGGGATGTTGTCCTTCGTCTTTCTCTTTTCCCTCCTCTAAAAGTCCCTGTGAAGATGGCGATGCGTGACATGAAGCAGGGGTCAATCGAACGTCTGGCAGATGTATCCATGCCTTCCTGCCCTCCACTTTCACTGCTGTGGGGGTGCTCTGGATAACTAAGAAGGGGCCCTCGAACTTGCTGTCCCTCCAACGTCGTACAAAATTGCGGATGCACACTTGTTGGCCCACAGAAATTAGACTGGTCTGCTGGGCTGCGGTGGTGCACTTCGCCTGTCGCAACACCTGTTTAGAGAAGAACTTGGCAGACTCCAATAACTGAGATAAATAACAATTCATCTCCTATCCTAAAACTTCAGCTGTCTTTTGAGCCTCTGTCTTCTGTCGAGCTATTGTTCAGGGAGTTGGCATAGGACGCCCTGTCACTATCTGGTGAGGGTCAAGTGATGATCACTTTCTGGTTAGTTTCGGAGGGCATATAAAGCTAGTGGAAGGCAATATAGCCAGATTTTCTGCAGTGTGGCACATAGTTTAATAATTCCAGTTTTTAAAATGATGTCAAGGCGTTCCACTATACCATTTCTTTGGGGATGATAAGATGATAATTTATGCTTTATTCCTAGTGTCAGGGAGACCAGATCCTCGGGGTCAGTGCACATTCCCAACATGTCCACCACTAGACAGCTCCAACACTCTGATAGAGAAAATCACAGAGCCTGAGAGAGTCTAAGAGGGGGAAAAGGGGATTAGGATGGGAACAGCTGGGAAGGAGACCTGTAGGAAGCAAAAGGTTAAACCACACAATATCAATATTATATCACATTGATTTTTACTAGACTATGATTCTAGGCATTGTCATACTGTAACCATGGATACCTTAAGAAAGGACTATAACTAGGCCTCAAGACGTCTGGGTACCTGGGAAGGAATCAAGAATGATTAATACAACTTTTCATATGAAATTTTTCATGAAATGTTACATATTGTCTAGGAGTATAAGAACCTTCTAGAATTCTGTTTTCAGAACAAAACATTGTCTTTTTACATGAGGACAAAAAAAGTAATTTGAAAATTCCCTGGAAAACAATAGGACTTGTACTAAGGACTTAATATGCACATATAATGTAACATCTTGAATTTTAACACCTTTGCAGAAAATTAAAAAGCCCTGGATAGTTGTGTGCACTTCAGGAAACACTACACATCAAAAGTTTTTAATTGCCATGAAATGATCAGGCACACTGTAGGCGATCTGAACACCTAGGTTTAAATGCGGGAAATGAATCGCGCACACTGCCGATTCCAACAAGTATATGCAAATGCCATGAAATGTTTGCGCACTCTGCAAAATGATCTGAAACATCAAGGTTTAAATGCAGGAATGAATCGCATGTCTTGGCGATTCAAATACCACCATGCAAATGCCAAGAAATGGTTGTGCACAATGATTATCAAGGTTTAAATGCAAGGAATGAATCGTGCGTCTTGCAGATTCGAATGCCACCATGCAAATGGCAAGAAATGGTAGCGCACAATGATTATCAAGGTTTAAATGCAAGAAATTAATCGCGTGTCTTGTGGATTCGAATGCCACCATGCAAATGCCAAGAAATGGTAGCGTGCAATGAGTATCAAGAGTTAAATGCAAGGAACGAATTGCGCGTCTTGCGGATTCGAATGTCACCATGCAAAGGCCAAGAAATGGTAGCGCACAATGAGTATCAAGAGTTAAATGCAAGGAACGAATCGCGTGTCTTGTCGATTCGAATGTCACCATGCAAAGGCCAAGAAATAGTAGCGCACAATGAGTATCAAGAGTTAAATGCATGGAATGAATCGCGCGTCTTGCCGATTCGAATATCAACATGTAAATGCCAGAAACCACAAGCACATTCACATGCACAAGGAAGAATCTTTCAACATGAAAACTAGGCCCAAAAACTCAAATGCCTTCAAAAAAGGGATCAGGGGGCCCAGCCTGACCTCTGTGTCAGCGCCCTGATCAAGGATGAACAATACAATGAAGGGCAAAGGCCTGGAAGGTCAAGGTAGGCCTCCGGAATAGGAGCTCAGGAAGTTGCTGCTGCTCTGCACCGGGACCTCTGAATAGTGAGGACGTGGGGCTGGGCTGGCTCCCTTATATAGAGTCTGGCTCAGCCCACAAACCACACCCAGTCATGCTGCAGAGAAAGCTTCTAGAAGGCCCTGGAAAGGGACCACGCACTCTGAAAGCCTGCAGCAATACATTGCAAATGAACAGGATTTACAAGCACCTTGAATATAAGTCTTCAGGATTAAAATATGCAATGCAAAAGGTTAAACAACAGCATATCAACACAATGCATGAATTACGTTTTCTCATAAGGGCTGGGTTTTTGCATTCCAGTCACCCGTAGAGCGTGCACTGCCCTGATGTTGACACCTAGAGAGGTGCAGATGTGCTGAAATGTTACATTAACAAAGTGTGTGCCATTATCGGAGCAGATCGCTTCTGCGATTCCCCACCTAGGTATCACTTCTCTTATCAGAAAATTTGCTGCTGTTTTACCATCATTATGTACACATGGTCCTGCCTCGATCCACCTCGAGAAAGGGCAGACCACCACAATAAAGTATCTGTAATTGGTACATCTCTCAATCATGTCGACAAAATCTAAATGTAGATTTTTAAATGGGCCTGTCGGATGAGGAATTGTTGAGGTGATTACTTTTAGTGTGGGCCTAGGGCTGTATTGTTGGCATACTGCACATTCTGCAATATACATAGTAATCATTTCAGATAATTGTGAAATTAAACAATCTGTCTGTAGCATAGCAAGAAGATATTCCTTGGCAGTGTGAGCAGGGAGGTGTAGTTGCTCTAGGGCTGTATATAACAGGGCTTGTGGCATTACTGGTTTACCTGTGCTTTTTTGCCTCTAGATGAAATCTGTTGGTGACTGTATACATCCTCGCTGTTCCCACAGCTCCCTTTCATGAGTTAGTGCTTGCAAGTAGCCTAAATGTAATTGTGCTGACTCTGTGTATGGGGGTGGTAATAGCATTCTGGTGTCTGCTTGTCATCATCCCTAATGTGTGTTCATCTTGTTCACTATAATTTGGAGATGTTTTAGCTGCTACCTTTGCTGCCAAGTCTACCAGGGCATTACCCCTGGAGACAAGGTCTTGTTGATTGGTGTGTGCTGCACATTTTATAACTGCTACCTCAGATGGTAGAGTTAAAGCCTTTATCAATTGTGCCAATAAATCTTTATGCATTACAGGGGATCCATCAGATTTAAGAAATCCTCTCCTTTCCCACTTGTGGTGGTGACATATGCTGAATCTTGTTTCAATGATGGCTACTAATTCTGCAGCTTGTGCTGAGAAATGGGAAGGGAGTGTTATTTAATTTACTATCTGCAAGGTTTCAGATGATCCCTGCTGTTCGGCTCTTACAACGGCTGCTCCAGAGTGCCTAATCCCAGTTTCCTGATCTATGAAAGAGGACCCATCAACAAAGAGCAACATGCTCTCATCGATGGGGTCTTCTCCCACCTTACTCTCTTCTTCTGGGGTATACTTGGCACACTCATGTACTTGTTCATGTTCAGAAACTGAGTGTGCAAAGAACGTTGCTGGATTAACTGTGTGACATCGAACCACTTGCAATGATGGTATTGAAAGTATTACTTCATATCCAGATACCCTTTGAGTTGCAGGGGTGCTCTTGCTTTTTTGCAAGATGGCGAATACCACATGCTCAACATACAGTGTTAAAGGTGATTCCATCACTATGGTGGTACTTTTCTGGACTGCAAAAGCTGCTGTAGCCAGTGATTGCTCACATGGATAATGCCCTTTCATGACGAGATCTAGCAGCCCCCTTTAGTAGGCAATTGGTTTGTGTCCCATAGATGTCTTTTTAGTTAGTACCACTGTCATCGTCATTCCATTACAATGACAGAAGAGGTAGAATGTTTTATTATAATCAGGTGTATCCAACACTGGAGCATTTGTGATTGCTCTGTTTAGCTCCAGGAAGGCTGTCGCCCTTTCATCAGTCCAGTCGATTTGGTTTGCATTTGTATGGGACTCGTTTAAGGCAGTTAGAAGTGGTGCAGTCAGAATGGCATAATCAAATACCCACTGACTCGCATAATTGCAGAGTCCTAAAAACCTTTGCATTTGTTTTGTTGTTGTGGGCTTAGGCATGCTCCTGATGCTCTCTATCCTGTCAAGTGTCACCCTCCTCCCATCTTGAGACATTATCTGTCCCAAATAGTGGGCCTGCATGTATTCCAGTTTATTTTGGTTCACTTTGTAACCTTTTTCTGCAAGCATGCCGAGGAGACCAATGGTGTCGTCCCAACATATGTCTTCAGTAGCGCTACAAACCATATCTTCCATATTGTAAAAGAGTACTCTTGCATTTGATGTTTGCTAAATCCTTTTTCACTGTTGTCTTAGAAATGCTTGGAGACTCACAGACGCCTTGTGGGTGCCTTCTATAGCAATATAGTGTCTCTCTAAATGTGAATCCAGTCAACTATTGGCTGTCAGAATGCAATGAAATTCTGAACAAAGCATTTTTCACATCAACCACAGAACAAAAAGTGGCATCTTTAGGAATGTTTGTCAGTATGAGTCATGGGATGGGCACCACTGGAAATTGTGGTGTCACTACATTGTTTAGGAAGCGCAAATCCTGAATCATTCTCCAAGTTCCCCGCTTGGCCTTGTGTATCAGAAGAAATCGGTGTATTTCACGGTGTCAACTTCTCATATATTACTTCCTGCTCAAGTAACGCTTGGATTGTAGGTAGGATGCCTTCTTATACCTCTTTGGACAAGGTGTACTGGAGTATCCAGGGCCGTATTGCTCCAGGTTTCAAAGTAATATTCACAGGCTCAGCCCCTTTGATCAGTCCCACATCATATGGCCCCCTTGTCCACAACACTTCTGGTACTTTTGCCAAATCTTTTTCTATTATTGTTCTGTCTTATGCATGTCTGGACACTGACCTGTATTGTAATTGTACTCTAATGGCAATTCTCAAATACAACTATCTCAATTTGTGGGCAATCATCAAATACTTCTTCGTCTGATATATCTTTTAATTTAACCCCAGGAGCTGTGAATACTATTGATGCCTACATTTCCTGACTCCTGTCAAATGCCATTAGCACGGCATATGTTGATCTTATTTAGAGGGTGGATATTTTCAATATCATTACAGGTTCTACTATGGGAACCACAGGCTCGTAAGGTCTGAACAGCAGTTCCTTTGGTAATTGCACTGTTTTCGCTCAAAGAGCTGGTGTGTGTGCTATCAAGGCATGTATGCGCGCAAAAAAGCCTCTGGGTTGAAAGGAACTGCTCTGACCTGCTGTCATAGCTCCTTGTGTGCTATGAGGGACAGTATTCTGCTCATTGTGACACCTGGTGTGGAACATATCATTGACCCATCCTCCAGGAAGGACAGGGTCATATTCAATTTGCTCATTAGGTCTCTCTCGAGAAGATTAACTGGTGACTCTGGGGAATATAATAGTGGCCCTTCAATTTGTGTATCTCCCACAATCATACTCACTGATTTGGAGAATGGAACCCACCTCACAGCCCCAGAAAACCCTTGTGTGTCGATTGAGTTACAAGAGGGTGGTAGTGTTCCTTCCTTTATACACAATTTGGAGTCCCCAGTGTCGATAAAAAACCTGTGTGGGCAACCTTCTATGGCTACCGTCACAGTGGGTTCCTCATCTGACCTGCGGGTTACCAATTGTATTGGTCACAGAGTGGCCATCTGCGGGCTCTGTCATTGGTTATAATTTTGAGTCGGCGTTCCCCCGTATATTTGGGGTGGTACATAAAAGGGGTTGCCTCCTTGCACTTTTACTCCTCCCACCTGAACCTGTGCTTATCCTCCCGTAGTGTTCCTGACACCTTGGGGCACATCCTGCAACATTGGCCCTTTTGGTACAACACAATGGGCTTGAGGGCTCTTGGGGGGCCCCTGCATTGCTTGCAGCTGGGGCACCCATTGCACCTGTTGAGGCCTCACCAGCCCCGCGGGGTGTTCCAACCTTGTGCTCTCTCATCGTTTTTCCTGGCCCTGCATTTCTCAGTTTCTTGTTTTCGCTCAAAATAATGTATTATGTGGGCCTGTGTTTCGGGCCATGGTTTAGCCTCTATTCCCACCACTTCATCTTAGCTTGCTTTATATCGGTGGGAAGGCCTTGCTTTGATACATTATAAAACAATATTGCATTTCCTCCCGTGTTTTCCCAGTTACATCCTACTTCCTGCACCCATCGTTCTTTCATTCTGGTAATGAATTGTGCAATATCCTCAGTCGGCTATATACTTTCTGCCATAAGGGCTCCAATATCTGGTCTATCTGGATACGTCCGCTAAAGTGCATCCCAAACATGTTGGCGGACATTGTTAAAAGATGATCCATCAAACTTTGTATTTATCAATGTCACTTGAGAGAACCCTGCTCTAACAAAAATTGTGTTTACTTAGTCTCCCACTAATGAACAGAGCAAGCTTTTAACATCGCCTAAAGCAGAGTTGACCCTGGCATTGTGTTTTTAAAAGCATCCTATCCATTTTCCTGCACCTTCAGACAGTGGGGGCAGTGCTCTTTTTAGATTCTCTATGTCCATCTGAGGCCACGGCATGTATGTTGGTACCTTCCCTCCCTTAAAAATAAGGGGCAACTGAGTTACTGGTCGAGTGCTTCCTGACCTGAGGCTTAAGCTTGGATCTCATCTAGCACTACATGTCACTTTAGTTGGTTTGTCTAGCATACTGCTCCAAGATGGCAAGGCATTCTTGCATGTAGGGGTATTCCCAACCTGGGTCACCCTTTCCCTGCCATGTGCAATCTTCTGCAGTTGCTAAATCAAAGGGTTGAAAACACCCTTGTTGGGGCCATGGCTTTCTTTCTTTCTTTTTGGTCCACCTCGCCAATTCTTCTGAGAAGGGTTGATAATAATAGCTACCCTCCTTTTGCTCTATTGTCTCTATAGGTGTTAAACCTGACCTTGTTTTTAGGATTGACCCCCTTTTTGTATCTGCGGTACCCTTTCCTGTCATTAAAAACTCCTGTGTAGGGCGCAGGAGAAAATTATATAGCCTTCTGTGAACCCCTTGTTTGTGTGCACTCTTATTAAACCCATTGTCCCAGTCCTCTTCATCTTCTGTCCCTGTTGCACCCTGTGAGTCATCCAGGGGCTCCTCATATTGTGGTGTCTCTACATCTCTCTCCCACTCCTCTTCTATCCATCCCTTTTCTGCCTCTCTTAGAGTGTCTGCTGACGTGTCTCCAAGCCTAAGAATGACATGCCCTGTACTCCATTGTCCCTGCAGCGGGGCAAGGCTCCTAGACTGCTCTGCCTGTCTCACTGTATGCTGCAACTCACTTATTAGCCTGTCTCTCCCACTCTGTTCTGGGTCGGCACGAGGAGCTAATGGGATGGGAGTGGGGGTCGCCTCAGCTCCCTGTGCCTCTAACCTTTCCTAAATAGGCTCAACCCGAACTGGATCCTGGTACCCTGCAGCTGGCAAGATAGGGTAAAAACCATAAGGTGGGGGTTCCCCTAAAGACTCTCCTGGGGGTTCTGTTTGTGTTTGCACCACTGCCTCTTCGGGTGCAGTTGACTTCACCGTTGTCTTTTCATGACAGAATACCTGCCATAGTGACAGAATAGCTTCCCTTTTCAGTCTCTTCTTTTCCTTTTACGTTGAGCGAATGTAAGTCAATGTGTGTTCAACTATGTCCTCATCAAATGTCCCTTCCTTTGGCCATGGTTGGGTGTGATTATCAATGCTTTTATACCAATTCTTACAATATTTTAGTATTCTTTTTTTATCTTAAGGGAACATTTTTATCATATGGTCCAGAGGGTTGTCCATGGTCCCCACAGGACATGTGTTTCCTCTGTGTACCTCTTACAGTCTGACCGCTGCACCGTATATCTCTTTTCGGCTCTCGTCTTCCTTTTTAATGTGTATTTGCCTTTACCACTGTTGCTGACCTATAGCAGTGACTTGCAGGGACAATCTTACTCATTATTACTTGACTTTACATACATTGTTGTGAGACCGAATTGGTGAATGTCAGTCATGCTTATCGCCAATCTAGGCAACACCTCTTCTATGGTGATATCTGGGGCAGGTGACTTTATGAGGGTTCTGAGTGGATTGGTGCCTGATGCAAGGCGTGTTATTATGTTATCATGTATGTAGATAACTACTTGTGGTGCTCAGGGATGTGTTGAGCCATTCATTGTTAAAGGTTGTGAAATTACGAATGTCTGTGAGAAATGCATCAAGGAGAGACCCTAAGTCGAGGGGTGACTGTTTTATTATTTCAAACCGGGGGGTGTCGCATTGGCATGGGCGTTGCCCATGAGCCCATTTAAATACTACTTTTAACTCAATGGTATCTGTTTCCTGCCACAGAGACTCATCAACCTCACTCATAGGGATTTATTATCAAACTTCACTTACTTTAGGATGTTTTATTATGGCCCCCGGTGTTTTTATCTACACTAATTATTCCCCATTTATGGGACACTTGAGAGGACTTATATCTGACTGCGTGACAGCTGGTGGGGACACCTGCCATTTCTATATAACTTGACCCTTATGATTATAAAACACTGTTCTCTTTGTGTCCTCCTTCTCACTCATTCCTCAAAATACATCCACTTGTTACTGTTGCGCTCTCAGGTTTGCAACCAAGGGTCTGACCGTGCTCAGGGCAAAGTCAACTGACAGCAACCATCGATATTGTCCCCTTACCTAAACGTCAGACTCCCCACTGATACCTCAGCCTTGGTCGATTTCCCTCAAAGACGCCTTCCACATGTGTTAAATCGGGGAATTTGGTGAGCCAGGCATGTGAGTCATTCAGAGCAAGGTCTGCTGGTGCTGGTAAAGTGACCGTCTCTTACTGCGTCAGACTTCACACTTGTTACCCGGTTCGCCTCACTACTTCTACTCTGACCCTGTGGATCTAACCTGGATACCTACTAGGCATTCCCAAATGAATGTCCCTTCCAGGGGCTTACCCCCGGGTAATGCACTGCTGCCTGTCGTTTTAACTAGTCTTCCGGTCGGACCAGGAAATCACAATTCATTTGTCACATAACATTGCATTGAGACCCCACATAAATCATGCATGCATTCCCTCATATTATATTTGCCAAAAATAATAGGGTACGAAGCCCAATCCCTCCTCACCCTTTAGGACAGCAACATCTGGAACCCCGTCCGCCTGTTTGAATAGGCAGGTGTATGCTCACCTGATTTGCGCGCAGTGTTCTATTCAAGCAGTGCAGGTGGTGCCTCCTTTAGCCGCAGTCCGGGGTACAGAAGACGGCTCCTGGCTGGATATGCCAGATGTTGTGGAGTCAGGAAATTAAAGAATGACACATCTCTGTTTGGCAAATCATATGCGCATTTATGAATGACGGCCGTGAGGGCAGCCCAGCTTAGTGACTGATACCGCACTAAACTTTGTCATCACGAACAACATATTTTATAGTTTCCAAATGCCTTGCATGCGTCTTATCACTTGTCATGCATATTGATGTAAGCGCTTGCTTCGTACATTGTTATCTCTACTTACGTTAGCACAAAGCAATATTTCTCCTTGGGGAAAGCAAGGTTACACATCTGTCATGGATACATTTGCTAATAAACACGGGGCTTTTGACCCCACGTTCTCAAGCCTATCAGTATGTCCTTCCTCAGCTAACTCCACAACATGCCTGTCTATCCTCCCTTGCACAGCTGCTGGCCTTCAAGCATCAAAGCTTATGGAGTTCCCTTTCCAAAACCACCATGATGTACACTTTCCCTTGTGAACTTAGATCAGAATGTGCACCCTGCCTGTGAGTGTGTTATCAAGTTACGGCTCAAGCTTTCATGTTGTGGCCTTCTACTTCCAGCTGCATTCCTTGCACCCCAGCATCCTCCCTATCCTTTGTCTCTCTATTTGGACATCATGAACATTTTAGGCCTGTACTCTTCACTAACCATGTATGATTCTCCATTTTCCTCCTAATGCATGCATTAGCAAAAGTGGGCCTTCTCCTTTTTCCATATTTTCAGTAACACTCCACATTATGACTGTGGTGGAGCCACCACAGTCCGATCACTGATACCACCAGGTTGCCACTGGTCGGCAGCTTGGCAGTTTCGGCAGTCTTAATCCACCAGGGCAGCACTGCAAGTAGCGCTTATCTGGGGATTACAAGTCCCCTCTCTGCTGGCTTTTGCATGGTGGTTCCACCGCCATACAAAGACTGGGGGAGACTGGGTGCCAGGGCGCCCAAGGACAGCCCTGTTGCGCTCTTCACTGCCTGAATTACACTGTTTCCACCCGCTGTCCCAGCGGGAAACTCATAATAAGGCAGCAGGCAGAAAACCGGAGTGGTGGTTTTCCGTTCTAAAGTGTTTGGCAGACAGCCTCAGCCACCCGCAAAACTCAAAATGAGGGCCCTAGTCTCATGTAAAAGCACAACCTGTAAAATGCAAAGGTATTGAAGGGTTTCTGGGTCATTCAGTTTTCTGATCATCCATTAATATTCCAGGAGCATATTCTGAGCAACATGTCTATCTGAGGGCCTATGTGGGTATTTTATCATCTTAATAGCCTGGCAGTATTCAGTATCCCTGAAAGCCAGCCCCAGTCTTCCTTCACCCTTGGGAAATGAAGCAGACTGTTCAGAAGGCTCTTGAGCATGTTACGTTGGAGGCCCTGGGGATCTGTCAACACATTTCTTAAGACAGGATAGACTGACTCAGTATTCCCCATCCTTTCTTGTAGCCTCAAGGACATATGGATAGCCCTTACTCCTTAATAGAGTGATTATGGTCTTCCAACTTTTCAAAGTGTCTCCCTCTTTCAATACCTTTTAGGCCCGCTCAGCAGAGCCCTATGTGAGTTTGTGGATTCATTATGCTGTCAAGGGTCTGAGTCGCTAAATTGTAACGAAATAACATATTTTGGGGTGACCTCCCCAAACGTATCAATGGAGCTTATAAGCTTGAGGATGTTGCTCTTGTTTAAAATAGCAAATGGACCCCTAGATGTATAATCCTGATAAATTAGCATGCAGACTGATCCATGTGTGTCTCTTGATTCCATTCCGTGCCCAGCACACAACGTTGGCAGTAACTGTTCTCTGTTCTCAGATAAGTGGTAGCTGCACTTTCCCTTATAGGATTAAGTTCAGGTCTCAAACGTGTATAAGCCATTTGTAGTTTTATGAAATCCTTCCCAGCCATAGGGTCTGTACAGCCACTTCTTCTGTGGGATGTCCATTCCTAGGAGTTAGGTGGAGCTCCTCAGCAGTTTCAGTCTATATTCTGATCAACCCATTCATACAGGCAATCAAAGTGGAGTTAGAATTTTGAGGTCTGTTGGTAACAATAATTGGATCCAGAAATTCCAGTAGAGCTGCTCCCTGAGCTGTTCCTCTTCCACTGCCCACTTTTTTCTCACTTCTAGCTTCCTGCATTGTGCCATTTGCTCCTGGATCACCCTCCCTCCACCCTCCTAGTATCTATGGAGGATTCTTGTTTGTGGTCGAGTGGAGGTGAGCTACTTCTTATATTACTAATTGAATAGGCTGCTAAACCTCTTGCCAGAAGAGGCTTTGTATTACACCCCTTCTTTTCTTTTAGTTCACTTGCACTTTGATGCAATGTCCACCATCTAATAATGCCAGGTGAAGCTGCACTTGTAAGACAAGTCAATTTAGTTGCATTAGTTTTCAATTTGAGTGAAAGTGTTGGTTGTTCACAGCACTTCTGAAGCCTCTATTCTCTAATGTGAGGGTTCATCTAATGTGGTTATTGCAACTCAAAATTACTGTACTGTACATGATGGTATGAGAGCGCTTACACTTGCTATCTAATCAAGGTTAACTCTTAAAGTCTGAAAAACTTGGTTTATTCATGGAAGCAATGATTTCATAAAGAACCAACCTCTGTTATCTTTCAGTCTCCACTTGCACAGTACGTCCAGAGTGAAAAAGGGCATTATTAAAGCTACAGTTTTTTAAAAACTAATTCTTTATTAGAAGTTTGAATTTATCAACAGTAAATGCACAATACACAGTGGCTAAGGTTGCATTAAACTGGCACAGTATAACATGATCACATTTCTCCACTTTTCAGGTTGGACTATGCAGGTTCATGAATGAAAGTAAAATGTGGGCCTCAGCATGGATTAGTAAGTAGTAGTGAAAGGGTGACAAGGAGATAATGGGAAATGATGACTAAGAGGAAACCCTGTCTAGAACAAGCTAGGAGTAACAGCAGCTCACCCTGTTCTTCTTCACTGTGATGTTTTATTAGTCCAGGTCTTCACATACAAAGAATTGTAGAACATCAGGGCTCATCCTGGTGTGAAACTCCTGAAGCTCAGCACAAATTATTCTGGTTATAGTTTATAAAGGCTAATTCTATTTTGACATAGACACCCATCTGAACCTGCACTTAAATTGTCTACATACTGGAGCTGCCCACAAAAGCAATGCTTGTGAGCTGTGGACATCTCCAGCATGTTGTAGCAGCTACCCATGGGGGAAGTACCGACGCACCCCTGCGTCTTCCCCACAACATGCCTCCACAAGGGATGGCAGTGGAAACGCTTTGTCTGCCAGGCCAGAACCTTCCCCAGGCAATCTGATGACATCAGCACGCACATGGTGCACTGACATCAAGAGGATCCTGGGCCATGCTGGCAGATATTTGCTTCCAGTGAAGTTGCAGAAGAAGACCTCTAAACGTAAGTTTTCTGCTGCAGGAAGGGATCAGGTGGGACAAGATACACCGGGGTAAGGAGAGAAGTTTTTCCTTTCCCCCGATGTCTGTTTTCAGTGCATTCCTACTGTGGGATTGTGGATGGGACCCCAGTAGTGCAGCAAAAATGCACTCACTAAAAACTAGGGGGCATATTTATACTCTGCTTGCTGCGGATTTGCGTCACTTTTTTTTAAGCAAATTCAGCAGAAACCCAACACCATATTTATACTTTGACGCCCGACCCCGCGAACGTCAACATTTTGCAGTGTGCATCATTTTCTGGATGCGTGAAACCGCCTTGCGTTCATGACATGCAAGATAGGCATTCCCGTCCAAAAAATGACTTCCACACCCATGCGCCATATTTATCCAACCGTGCAAAAATCCCCCACGGATGGGAGGCGGAGTTGAAAAATGACACACAGCCCGATTTGCGTAAAAAATGTATGCCTCGGTCAGGGCAGGCGTTAAAATGAGGCAAACACACCAGTAATTAAGGAAAACCCACAGAAGCAACATCAGAGCTCCAAAAGGAAGATATGGAGGTGCTATTCATCCAGCATGCACGAAGACGCAGATCACAGGACTAACAGCAGCAGCTTCCACAACACCAGCAGGGACCCCAAAGGCAACACAGAAGGCAGGAGAGGATATTCAGGACCAGGATAACCCTTCAGGGCCACAGGGAACATGACATCATCCAGAGGTACAGATTTAACTGGCAAGCCATACAGCAGCTGCTGCACCACATTGAGCCACAGTTGGCACCCAGCTTGCAGACACCCCACATCATTCCACCAGACACCAAGCTGCTAGCTGCTCTCCACATGTTGGCAAGTGGGTCTTTTCAAACCACTGGTGCCCTGGTTGTCGGGATCTCACAGTCCTTATTCTCTGCCTTCCTACCCAAAGTACTTGACGCCATCATCTGCCTCACACCCGCCACATCAGCTTCCCCAACACACAGCAGAAGCAGCAGGAGACCAAACAGGTCTTCTACCAAATCAATGGCTTCCCACACATGCTTGGTGCCATTGACTGCACACATGTACGGATTGTGCCACCTGCTGCAACCGAGCATCTATACTGCAACAGGAAGCACACACACTCCATCAATGTGCAGGCCATTGTGGATCACCAGGGATTGATCACCAACATCGTGGCAAAGTATCCTGGGAGTGTACATGATTCATTCATCTTCCGCCACTGCACCATCAATCAACACTTCCAGGATGGACGATATGGAAATGGCCTACTTGTTTTTAAAGTACAGAAACCTAGTTATATATACACTGCACAGCAACCCTGTAGGACACACAACACATACACCACTACATTGACACGTGGCCAGGAAGACACTGAGGTTGTGACACTGATAGTCATGTTTGATATCCTGACCCAATGGGATACACACCTATGGACAAATGACAGATGCAAATAACAACAGATGCCACTCCAGAGACACAAGGGACACATTTAAAACAACACAGTGACAATGACATGGCCTTAACTGGCAGTACAACTTGGAAGATGAATCGTACAATATCACATCAATAGCACTCAATCACACACCCTTCCAACCAATACGTACTGTGTAAGGGGTGTGTAAAATGGCTCGCTGCAGGTCAAACACCATGACACACATAGCATGATGATGATGACTCAAATGAAGGTGACATGGGATCATTGAGGCAGTACCAACATCTCACATCACTCCTGGGGTGACATTTCCCGCTAGCAATAAGGAAGTGGAGTGTGAACACACATTGATGTGACATTATTGCAAAGTGCACATTGCTACACATACGGATTGAGACAATTACACATATACACAAAAGATGTACATGCATGTGAACCTTCTGACACTTAAACCTTCACCCCCACAGCAAAGTTAGCCAGCTTACCTGGACCAGGTTCAGTAGTGTAGGTACACATTTGCACATGAGCCAACTCGGTGAGGGCACAAAAATAGGTTTGCATAGAACTTGTCACACATGGGATATTTGTGCATTGTCAATTTTCAACACTTCAGTGCTGCAAACATATGGAGATGTGTTGTACATTGTCACCTAGCCAAATCAAAGGGCCTCACTGTTGTTTTTCACATGCTATTACATATGTTGAATTGGATGGGATGTTCAAGTCACATAGTGCAACCGTGTTACCACCACAGTGGAATCGATTCTTTGTGTGGAAGTATCATGTCACCTCCAGTGAAGACACATGGACACTTCTTTCACATGACATAATGCATGGAAGATACACAATGTACTGTAGGTTTACAAATATATAGCTGATATCCAGTCAATCAGCCAAACACCAGGTTAGATAAAGAAAAGCCAATGCTGAACAACCTAGAAGCCTAGGATCCCACGCAATAACACAAACACAGGTGAGTCACAGATGACACAAGATAACAACTGCCATGCAAAGTTATAGTCAAGGTGCGAGCAACATCCAAATATTTACACTTATTTTCTCTTTCAGCTGATCAGGGTTATGGGATCCAGCCATGGATCATGACCCCATTTGCAAAGCCAAGCACTGCAGCAGAGCATGCCTATAATGAAGCACATCGGAGGACACGCACCATAGTAGAGAGGACTTTTGGCATCCTGAAGTCAAGATTCAGGCTCCTGAACATCACCGGAGGCAGCCTCCTATTTTCCCCTGAAATGGTGTGCAAGCTCATTTTGACTTGTGCCATCCTGCACAACATTTGGGTAAGGAGGAACATTCCCCTCTATGAACGGCAACATGAGGGGGGCCATCCAAACACTGCAGCAGGATTGCGTCAGAGACAACACATTGTACAAAACTTCTTTTAACTATAGTCACCATCACCACTTTCTTACCATATGTCATTAAACACCTCACTTCATCACTCAATCATCGTCTGTGTAATTATTTATGCATCACATGATCCCTAGGAATCATAATCCGAGTTTAGCCTCATGGAGCATTGCAGAAATACAGATTAGGATACTGAAAAAGCCACATCACATTTGATCGGTATGAATGTTCACCCCACATCACACACAGTGGAAATGACATATGTCCTGTCTATTTCACATGTGAAGGGCAAAATCAGAGGACTACATCTCTGAGACACATCCATTTTGCCAACATGGGCCATTGCGGCACATGACACACAACTAAGACACCATCAATCATAAGGTTAAATAGTGTTTCATACATGAGGCTGTGGATGTGCTATTGCATTGGTAACAGGAATGCATGACCACACCCTTGACAGCAGTAAGTGTGACATGAGCTTTCTTTGCAAGGAGCATGTGTGACAAGAAGTCCATCTAAGCTGAAAATGGATAGCACGAGTGCCCCAGGTATGACAAGCATTGCTCACAAGACATGCCCTGCGCATGCCATCCGAGGTAATAAGTCCTGCCACTGCCATATTTTCAGTCTCTCCCCACCCTTCTCTACGGGCCCTGTAAATGGACTATTTGTACCCTGATAACCTTCATCTACACACACCCAGACTCCCATTCTGACTCCTGTGTGCTTCCCTTTTTAGTATGGCATGCCATAGTCATAGTTCATCTGTCTGCATGGGCTTCAGGTCCAATAATGCACTGCCTGGTAGTCGGTATGACTTGTAATCAGCTGTCCATTGCTTCCCATGTGAAAGGTACTGTGGGCCCTTTGAACTTGATTCTCACCTACAGGACTTGTGAGAGACTGAAGCTGCAGACCAGCCATTTGACTCTGCCATGCCCTTGCTGCTGCCTGGAACTGCTTAGAAGCTAACATTTTCTGAATATCCTTGGTGTGCATTGCTGTATAAATCACTTGTGTAACACAGGCCTTAGGGTATTGTCTAACTTTGCAGCCCACAGCACAAGTGCAGTTTTTATTTCCCACAGTGTTGTTCCAGCTTTTCCCAGTCAGAGGGGGTCATTACAACATTGGCGGTGAAAGCCGCTTACCACCGTGCAGAAGACCGCCAACACATAGCTGCGGCTGCGGATTTCCGCCACGGTCATTATGACCCACAGCTCGGAATCCGCCAAAATTTAGGCACCCACACAAGTCCGTCACACCAAAGGTCAGTGATAAACTGGCAAAAACAAAACCTCCACCATCATGCCAACAGGAATACGCCCACACTATCACGACCCACAAATCCACGCAGTGGTCTTTCAACCGCAGTATTCTATTGGCAGTACACACCGCAGCGCTCAAAATACACACACATTTACAAAACACTACCACATAGGACAATTCAAAATACACACACCTGATACACATACACACACCTCTCCCACACACCCAATCCAATATAAAACAAACACCCACATCACCCACAAACCCCTATGACCAAAAATTCCAAAAGAAACACACAGAGAGACACCACAATCTACAAACAAGCATCCACAGGCACTCAACACCATCACTCACACAACATCCACGCACCTCACGCAACGCACCACTAAATATCACCACACACATCAAAACACACACCAACCCACACATCACCCACACCACCCCATGGCACGGCAAAGACACCCCAGGTCCTCTGAGGAGGAGCTCAGGGTCATGGTGGAGGAAATCATTTGAGTAGAGCCACAGCTATTCGGATCACAGGTGGAGCACAACTCCAAAGCTAGGAAGATGGAGCTATGGTGAAGAATCGTGGACAGGGTCAACACAGTGGGACAGCACCCAAGAAATAGGGATGACATCAGGAAGAGGTGGAACGACCTACGGGGAAGGTGCGTTCCGTGGTCTCAAGACACCACCTTGTGGTACAGAGGACTGGTGGCGGACCCCCACCTCCTCCCCCACAACTAACAACATGGGAGGAGCAAGTCTTGGCTATTCTGCATCCTGAGGGCCTCGCAGGAGTAGCTGGAGGAATGGACTCTGGTAAGTCAAATCTTTACTTTACATCCCCCACCCCACCTGCATGCCATCACATACCCCCTCCCTCGCCCTCACCCCCATCACTCCAATTCCTCACAAATGTCCCAATATCACAAACCATCCATCCCAACACCAAGCCCTGCATGCATCAACAAAGCATGGACACCCATCACCAATGCATGGTCACTGCACATACCCATACACCCTCCCTAAACCATCATCACACAAGGTCCTACACAGGAATGCAAGCACTGGGGTACACAGTCACCCACCCATTCCACACCATGGCACACACAGATGCAATAATCATGCTTTTACACCTCTGCAGGACCCCTACCCAACTTCACCACACAGGAGGGTCCAGACATGTCCACACCACCAACAGAGGAGGCCCACAGTGATGACAGCAGCTCTCTCCAACTGGATCTAGACGACCAGCCCGGCCTATCTGGGACCTCGGGACAGTCGGTTCCCCTCACACAGCCACAGGCCACCACAGAGCTTCCCCCCTCTGGAAACACCAGCACAGCACCCACCCAGCGGGCCCATACCCATGTCCCCAGGACACGTCAATCAGCAGAGTGTCTACCACTACAGGGAACCCATCCTAACCCACCACCCCAACAACAACAGGGACCTGGGGGCAGTGGCAGTGGGCCCTCTCCAACATCATGGGAGCCTACCGTCATCCCCAGGAGACGATGGCAACGGTACTGGCCAAGTTTCAGGAGACCCAGCGGCTGCAGGAGGAACAGTATTTGGGCTTCAGTGAGGAACTCATATCCATCATTTCCACCCTGGGCACCATCGTAGGGGTGCTGAAGGAAGTCCTCAACACCAGGAGGGACACTGTGGCACAACAAGGGGCCCCTGACACTAGCCTGGATGATAAACTGCCCACCACCTATGCCAGTGATAGTGGACAGGAGGCACCACCACACCAGCACCCCACCCCCTGCAGAGGGAGAACCACCCCGCAAACGGTCCCTGAGATCCAGGACAAAGAAAGAGAACGATGCCAAGACCCCCGCCAACAAATGAGACCACCCTGAATGTCATCCTTTTGTCCCACCTTGTCACCCTGTCCATCCTCAAATTGGATTGGATTTCGAAAATGTGTATTAGCAATTACTGTGACAAAATGCTCTTTCAATTGTAATGTCAATATACCTATGTCACACAGCTCCAGTCCATGAGGAAACAAAGCAGATGTCACACAGTGGGACCCACATCTGTGAAATCTTAAGCGAAAGTGACACCTCAGTGACCATACACTGGGTGAAAAGGACAGATAGTAGAGAGGTAGTAGTGTTAAAGTGCATGTAGTAGGCAGGTTTGTCTTCTTACCTGTGTCTCACTGGAAGTATTGCAAGATCACAGAGTTCCTGTTCTCGATGCCCTCTTCTTCTGCTTCCTCGTCTTCACTGTCCACAGGCTCCACAGCTGCCACAACACCTCCATCTGGACCATCCTCCTGCAGAAAAGGCACCTGTTGTCGCAAAGCCAAGTTGTGAAGCATACAGCAGGCCACGATGATCTGGCACACCTTCTTTGGTGAGTAGAATAGGGAACCACCTGTCATATGGAGGCACTGGAACCTGGACTTCAGGAGGCTGAAGGTCCTCTCTATAATCCTCCTAGTTCGCCCCTGGGCCTCATTGTAGCGTTCTTCTGCCCATGTCCTGGGATTCCTCACTGGGGTCAGTAGCCAGTGACAGGTTGGGGTAACCAGAGACACCTGCAAATGGCGAGGGACAACTGTTAGACACACACTAACTCGTAGGGATATCCCCAGACAACTATTCCCACTGATTTGGTTCCAGGTGCTCACCTAATAGCCACACCCGGTACCTCTGGAGTTGCCCCAACACATAAGGGATGTTGCTATTCCGCAGGATGTAAGCGTAATGCACCGAGCCAGGAAATTTGGCATTCACATGGGAGATGTACTGGTCTGCCAAACACACCATCTGCACATTCATTGAATGGTAACTCTTCCGGTTTCTGTACACATGTTCACTCCTGCAGGGGGGGACCAAGGCCACATGTGTCCCATCAATGGCACCTATGATGTTGGGGGTATGTCCCAGGGCATAGAAGTCACCTTTCACTGTAGGCAAGTCCTCCACCTGAGGGAAAACGATGTAGCTCCGCATGTGTTTCAGCAGGGCAGACAACACTCTGGACAACACGTTGGAAAACATAGGCTGAAACATCCCTGATTCTATGGCCACTGTAGTTTGAAAAGACCCACTTGCAAGGAAATGGTGTACTGACAGCACCTGCACTTCAGGGGGGGGTTCCTGTGGGATGGCAGATAGCTGGCATCAGGTCTGGCTCCAACTGGGCACACAGTTCCAGGATTGTGGCACGATCAAGCCTGTAGGTGATGATTACATGTCTTTCCTCCATTGCCGACAGGTCCACCATCGGTCTGTACACTGGAGGATGCCGCCATCTCCTCACCTGCCACAGCGGATGTGCTCTATGGAGGAGAACAGCGAGCAGAGAGTCAACCAACCCAGAGGTACGTAAACACAGCTTACTCAGAAAACTATTCATAATCCGAAATTTGCTTGTATGAGTGTTGAGCCAAGGCCTAGGTATGTGTGATGCACTTAAAAATAAAGCCATGTGGGCCCCTGAAATGGCAGCTGCCTGGCCTGTAAAGTGGGACGATGGGATGTGAGGTAACTGCGCTGGCGTTGTACACCGTTGCGGTAGGTGGTCGAAGACCGCAGCGCAATTCTGCATTGGTTAACATTGGACCCTATGGGTCCCAGGAGCCAATGACGATGTACGCCAGCGGTGACAGTACGCACCGCTGCAGACGTGACTGCCATTTTCTATCTGGTCAATCACTCGATACCTGATCGTCGACAGGATAGGACCTACACTGCTGTGTGACCTCAGTCTGGAAGAGACAATGGCTCATGCGTCATGGGAAAGGGCCCCTGCCTTCAGCACGGAGGAGTTGGAGAAACTCGTGGATGGGATCCTCCCCCAGAACACGCTACTCTTCGGTCCTCCAGACAAACAGGTAAGTACACTGTGAGCATGCTGTATGGGCAATGCCTGTGTGGAGTGGTGTGGATGAAAGATTGGGGGGGAGAATGATGCGTGCATGAAACGACGGTGAGTGCATGTGCGTCATGGCAAGGTTAGGGATGCGGGCCAATGACTGTGATGGTGCAGTTGGTAATGACTTCTCTTTTTCACCTGTACAATTCCTGTAGGTCAGCGCCCACCAGAAGAAGGATATTTGGCGTGCCATCGCCAAGGACGTCCGGACCCTAGGGATCTACCACAAACGGAGCACCCACTGCTGGAAAAGATGGGAGGACATTCGCCACTGGAGCAAGAAGATGGCGGAGGCCCAGCTGGGGATTGCCTCCCAACATGGGAGGGGTGCCTGTCGCACCATGACCCCCCTTATGTTTAGGATCCTGGCGGTGGTGTATCCGGACTTGGATGGGCGCTTGAGGGCATCACAGCAGCAACAAGGGGGTGAGTACACTCTCATTCTGCTGATTCAGCGTGTAGTGGAGGTGTCTGGGTGGGGGAGGTGGGCTGTGGGTTTCCCTAGGCCAGGGCGAGTGTGCTAGTTAAGTCCCCTTTTTCAGGCAGACCCTGTGGCACCCCACCCCACCTGGGTACAGTGCCAAGTACACCTAGTCAGGCTCCTGTGACATCCATGTGTACAGATATCGGCCATAGCCTTGTAAGCCATGTCCCAGGGATAGAATAGTGGACCCCAAGTGCACGGCGTAGTGCAGGGGGCTTCTGTGTCTGACGTGTCCGCCAACGGTAGCGGTAATGCATGCACTCAACATGTCTTTCTTCTGTCCCCCCCCTTTTTGTGGTCTCCCTGTACTTATGTGCATTAGCATCATCAGGCGGAGGAGCAGTGGCACCGGAGCAGGAGGGAGCTGCATCCCACATGGCCCTGGAGGGCGACACTACGGAGTCTGATTTCACCAGTGGGACGGAGGGCGAGGGGAGCTCCACGGCGGGGACAGGAGCTGACACCAGTGATACGGACTCGTCCTCTGATGGGAGCTCCCTTGTGGTACAGGTACAGCCACCACCCCCCCTCTAGCAATGCCCTCCCAGCAGCCCCTCAGCCTTTGCCCTGTGCCCGCTCACCCAGGAGGGAGCCCTCAGTGAGGAGGCCATTGACCTCCTCAGGTCCCTCACTGTTGGGCAGTCTACCATTTTGAATGCCATCCAGGGTGTAGAGAGGCAGTTGCAACAAACCAATGCATTCCTGGAGGGCATTCATTCTGGTGAGGCAGCCCTTCAGGGAGCTTTTCAGACTCTGGCCTCAGCACTGATGCCAGCCATTCTCCCTGTCTCTAGCCTCCCCCCTCCAACTTCCTCCACCCAGACCCAATCCCCTGTACCTCAGCCTATCCCAAGCACACCATCAGACCTGCATGCACACACCTCAACACACAAAGGAAACTCAGGCATACATAAGCACCACACATCCCACAGGCACACACGCAGGCATCACACACATGCAGACATAGCAACATCCACTGCCTCCACTGTGTCCCCCTCCTCCTCGTCTCCCTCATCCCTCCCAGTCTCATCTCCACTCACACCTGCATGCACTACTTCTACAGCCACTACTACAATCACCAGCACACCCACCACCACACCCAGCTCATGTGCACTCACCACCCCCCCTACCATTCACACATACCCTGTGTCCTCTCCCAGTGTGTCTGTGAGGCTTCCTCCCAAGGTACACAAATGCAGCCACACACCCACCAACAGCCATCCACCTCACGACAGCCTCCAGCGCATGCACCTTCACCCAAAGTCACCAAACGGACACCTCCTACAACCAAAACCTCTTCCTCCACTCCCAAACCCCCTCCATCTACCCGCCCAGTGTTCCTAATAAACATTTCCTGGCCAGCCTTGACCTCTTTCCCTCACCTCCCCCACCCTGTCAGTCTCCTAGGGCCCGACTCTCCAGGTCCCAACCTAGCACCTCAGCCACAACATGGGCGGGACCAGTGGTGCCAGTAGTCACCGGATTCTGGAGGGCACAAGGCAGCAGTGCAACCAGTGTGGGAAGGAGCCACAGCACGGGCAGTCACCCACCTGTCTTGCATCAAAAGTTGGCCAGTGCCCAGCGGGAGAGGGGGAAGACACCTGCCACCAAAGCCGCTCCCAGGAGTACAGGTGGGAGTGTGGAGTCAGCTGCGACACCTTCCAAGGTGGGAAAGGGGCACAAGAAACCCGGCAAGTATGGAAAGATTAGCATGGCAGAGAACACAGCCATCAGCCACCCAGCCCAGGAGGGAGCCAGCAGCAGCCCGCTGCCACAGACAGGACCGCCAGCAGCAGCCCCGCTTCCCAGGAGGCGACTCCCAGCAGCATCTCTGCCCCAGACAGGACTGCCAGCAGCAGCCCTGCTGCCCAGGAGGCGACCGCCAGCAGCCCTGCTGCCCAAGACAGGACCGTCAGCAGCAGCCCCGCTGCCCAGGAGGTGACCGCCAGCAGCCCCACTGCCCCAGACAGGACCGCCAGCAGCAGCCCCGCTGCCCAAGACAGGACCGCCAGCAGCAGGCCCGCTACCCAAGACAGGACTGCCAGCAGCAGCCCCGCTGCCCAGGAGGCGACCACCAGCAGCCCCGCCACCCCAGACAGGACCACCAGCAGCAGCCCCGCTGCCCAGGAGGTGACTGCCAGCAGCCCGCTGCCCAAGACAGGACCGCCAGCAGCAGCCCCGCTGCTCAAGACAGGACCGCCAGCAGCAGCTCCGCAGCCCAGGAGGTGACCGCCAGCAGCCCCGCTGCCCCAGACAGGACTGCCAGCAGCAGCCCCACTGCCCCAGACAAGACCACCAGCAGCAGCCCCACTGCCACAGACAAGACCGACAGCAGCAGCCTCACTGCCCAAGACAGGACCGCCAGCAGCTGAACAGCTGCCAAAGACACCGCCGCCACAAGCACCGCTGCCAAAGACACTGCTGCTACAAGCACCGCTGCCAAAGACACCACCGCCACAAGCACCGCTGCCAAAGACACTGCCGCCACAAGCACCACAGGCCCATGAGCGCCAAAAGCTCTGACGCTACTGAGGCCACCACGAGCAGGATGAAGCACTCTGGGCACCAAGCCCCCTCCAGAACCAGTGGAGATTTACATCCACTACCTCTGTCCTTGGCAGGATCCTCAGTCCCTGGCAGGATGAAGCACTCTGGGCACCAAGCCCCCTCCAGAACCAGTGGAGATTTACATCCACTACCTCTGTCCTTGGCAGGATGAAGCACTCTGGACACAAAGCCCCCTCCAGAACCAGTGGAGAAAGACATCCACTACCTCAGTCCTTGGCAGGATGAAGCACTTTGGGCACAAAGCCCCCTCCAGAACCAGTGGAGACTGTTATCGACTTGAGAGACTGTGGCTTTGCACTTCCCAGGATTGAACAGTGGGCAACCCACCCACTGTAGAGACTTGAGAGACTGTGGCTTTGCACTCCCCAGGATTGAACAGTGGGCAACCCACCCACTGTAGAGACTTGAGAGACTGTGGCTTTGCACTCCCCAGGATTGGACAGTGGGCATGGGGCCCCCTCGTGGATTTGGCATTGTGCACTCAACCGGCTGAGGTGCCCACCCTTTCCCTTCCCCCTGAGGTGCTTGTTTTATTTCTATCTGTAGCCCCTGCAGTGTTCTCTCCGTCTTGTTCGGGTATCTTGTGTAGGCCTCGCCCATGCATTGTGGGCCCAGTGGTCCACAGACTTTAAGGGTGGAATACCTTGGACTAATATTCTTGGTGTATATATTTGTAATTAGTGCATGTATAATATTTGAATACTGAATTTTAATATATTACAATCGTTCACCTCATTTCCTTTTGTCTTTGCATTCTTCCGGGTGGGTTGGGGGTGTAACTGTAATGTATCATGCTGTATTAGTGTGTGTGAGGGTGGGGGTGGGAGTGTTGCGTGTGTGTGTCACTGTTTTTTCCCTCCCCCTCCCCTGTGTCATAGGTGCAATACTGACCGTGGTCTTCGCCGCCGACGTTCGTGCTCCTGGTAGAGGAAGAAGATAATGGCTGGAAAAATTTGGAGCTCTGGTTCCATGGCGTCCTGGTTCCTCGTGGGGTGCACAGAGGTGAGCGTTTTCCCTTCGAAGTCCTGTTTCTGCCATGTTTTTGTTCACGGTGAATCCGCCCCGGAAAAGGTGGCGGATTGGTAGGTTGTAATAGTGTGAGCAGTACATTGTCCTACGCCTGTCTGTTGGCAGTGACCGCCATGCTGTTTGTTTGTACAGCCGTGGTGGTCGGAGTGTTAAAGTGGCTGTCTTTGTTGGCAGTTTCCGCCACGGTCGTAATTCAATTTATTTTTCCACCGGCCTGTTGGCAGTCTTACCACCGCTTTAACACCGACCGCCAGGTTTGTAATGACCACCAGAGTCTGCTCACTGTGTATTTGCCTTGTTCATTTTTGTTCCTGACTAACCCTGCATCCTGTTAGCCTGACTGGTTCCTGTCATTGCGTTACCATAGAGGTTCCCTGTGGTTACATTTGTCACATAGTTGCTTTCCATGCCGTCTCTTACCTCCTGGGGTATTGTGTCTGGTAGGTCTACGATGAATCTTCAAATGTATAGTATAGTTTAATCAGTTTACTTATCGTATTATGGTCTGGGAAATGTATTCAAATAGCCAAATCCAGCCCCCATCCCTTGTCTGGGTTTCATTTATTCATGAGTGACAAACAGTGACAGTGTACTACCATGGGTTTGGTACGGTGCCTCCAGCATAAAAAAACAACGTTTACTAATGTGTATGAAAGGCCAAAACATGTTTGTGCCCTGACGGTCCACACACAGATTCACATTGGCCACAAACTATTGATGGTGCTTGTGTGTGACTATCTGTGAGAACAATCAGCACAAAGGCATTGATGTTCCCTGTTGCAGTGGGAATTTTAGAGGCCACCCTGTATACAAATGTTGTGAAGAAACCTGCCTGTTTCCTATTACTGATCCATACATTTTTTAAGCACACTAAGGTTGCCCTGTTGTCAGCCTTATAAAAGTTCTGCAGTACCATAGCAGGACAATCCCTTTGTGTGTTGTCAATTAATCTTTTCCTTCATGTCAATTCTGCCTTGAAGGATACTCTGTTAATGCAGGGAATGGCTATACAGACTGCACATAACTGTGACAGCTCAGAGTCCAGTGCTGACACAGGGTATACCTGGCCACACAATTGAACTGGACACCTTTGTGCAATGAACCACTGGAAATATGTGAACACATGCAGCATGGTCTGCTGGTCCTCCACTACCACAGGAGAAACATAGGTCATTTTTATGACTCAAAATGTGTTGCAACATAAGTTATATGGATTGGTTTTGGGACGCTGTGTCACAAACACTGTACCTACCTAGCATGTTCAAATGCCGGACTCATGGGTAGTATACAAACAAGTGACCAGGAAGTGGTATCCAACATTCCAGTACATGTGATGGCTTACCCTTGGAACATAGCCATTATCAGCCGTCCTCTATCTATCCTGTGCATAGTTTGTCATAGGAGATGTTTGTCCCCCAAGGAATGGAAGTACACACAGCATTAGACGCTACGGGTATAAGAAACACATATCCTGAATGATGTACCACAATGAATGGCATCTGATGGTTATTCACATTTACAACACATGCATACAAGCACATTATGCAGAACACTTCTTGTGATGTTCACACAGATTAAAAAAAACAATTGAAATAGCCAATTCACAGACATATACAGTACACACAGGCCATGAGTGAATGTATTAAGTTGCGTAGCCTTGCTATCCTCTATTGACGCACCACCTTCTCAATCTAGGGAATAGCAATTTTTATTCCAAATGTTTGGGTTGCTGTTGCATCAGTCGAGAGTTCTTATCCGGCACAACAACATTAGTATTATGGTCTGCAGTAGTATGGTCTGCAACATGTGCCCAAACACTGGAACACACACAGCAGGCCCAAACAGCCTATCTCTGTATTGTTATAGCTTTCATGTACGGCAAAAATGAGAAAAATGACACCAACACAGTTAAAGACATATTTTGCCACATATGCATTGAAAAATGATGCTCACAGCCATTATACATCCATTGGTCCCTAGCGGTAGTTCCAACACTGCACCCCATGAAATTGGTTATCCATGAAAAATATATTGATCTTTGAATGCAGATTAATTTGTAAGCATTTGCGTCAAAAATATTTGATGCCAAGCCCGTAAGCGGCATAAAAAATGAACGCATCATAATAAAAACGCACCACATTTGAGACAGGAAGTGCAGTGGGTGTACTTTCACTTTCACTTTGCAGTCTGTGAATCTTCTAGACTGTGTGGCTGTGCTGAGAGTTTTGTCTGTCCACATTGTGCTTTTGTCTCCTGTGTGCCATTCCATTTGCCACCTGTTGTATTTGTATTTGTCTCAGTAAATCAGTGTGTGTTTTTTTCATTTTTTGAGTCTGATTTTGTGTTTGTACTGTTGGGAGTGTATAGTGGGTATTGTTAGTTGGGGGTATGGTTGGGCTGCTTGTGGGTTCTTTTCATTTAATTTTCCTAGCTTCTTTCCCTGTTTTTTTCCTATTTACCCTTTCCTATCCCTATAACTTTTTGTCATGTAGGGAAGGCCACGTCTGGGGAGAATGGGTGAGGAGGAGCTGGGTGCTTTAATTTGGCTGGTGTGCCTCTTCGTACCCCTGATGTTAGAGGTTGGCAGCAGGGTGATACAGGGGTATCACACAGAGGCGAGGAGGCTCAGGTGGTCCAAGGTGCTGTACCATCTGAAGAGAATATTCAATACACCGCGCAATGACTACCAATTCAAGCATCGCTGGGCTGACCTTGTTGCCAGAGAGCAAGACCTGCTAGACCACCTGGGTGTGGTGATTGGTAGCCCTGTTGGTAAGTACAATTCAGACTAAGGTGCAAATTTAAATGCTCTGTAGTGACAGTAGCAGATTTGTTGACATGCTGCATGCAATGTTTGGGGACATGTGGAATGCAAGTTAAATATAAGTGGGCCTGATTTATACAATATTTGCTACACATTACCGTCATTTGTTGACGCAAAAGCTGCACAAACTTACAAAACACAAATTGATCTTGTCAATTAGTGCTGCTTTGACATCAATAAATGATGGTAATGCGGATCAAACGTATGTTTTATTTATGGTCTGTGAGTGTACGAGGAATGAGATGTATTTCACATGCTAAAGCAAGGAATGAATGTAGTCCCGAAATATTTGGAATGCATGTTTGAACTGTATTCATGGCCACACGTACAAAGTTCTTCCTAGCCTCTGGTAATATCTTAGGCTAATACTTTGACTTGGTTTGTGCAGCATTTAAATTAGAAATGGATGCCAAAGTAATACACAAGGGATAATATCTAAATGTTTGGTGCTACTTTCCATAGCTGTAGCGTAAAACATACAAGAAGCAAATGTAAAATATGTGCCCTCTGTTCATTGTTCCTGTGTGTTTTAATTAGCCTTGGGCACAATTGCTAGAACAGAGCTGATGCATTTGCCATTTGTGTCACTTTATAGCCATGCAATTCTCAGAAGTTAATGGGTCATCATGGGATACTTGAACTTGGTGAATGCATGGTCACAAAATGTTACTTGCATGTTGTTGGGCAAGGGACCTCTGACCGCTTCCATCATACATGTTAAGTGACAAAATAGTTTGCCAGTTTACATTTGGTACACCCCTGCTGATCTAGTGCAGCATATGTACAATAGTTAACTTCCCAGTCTGAAGGCTGTCACAGACATGGGTGTATGCTAAGATCAGCAGACCAGCATTCCTGTGACTGCTGCCATTCCGAAGGTGCATACAAATTGAGACCTACCTCATCAAGATTGCCACAGTAGGACATTTGCTAAACCATGTTTCAATTAGGGGACAGTTTCAGTTCGTTGTATACCTGCAGATCACCCAACTTGGCAAACGTAAGATGATGAATGTGGCTAACTGTGAGTTACAATACCTGATATAGGTACACAGGGCCATGAGTAACACATTTCAGGTGCAATGACTACACCTGTGCCCATGCATTGTGTCATGGATGATCAAAATAGACACAGTCAGCATATATTTCTTGGTTGTTTTGATTTAGATAAATGGCCAATCCATGTTTAGCGTAAGATTTTCATCAAGTAACACACAGGATCTCTGCCATCATGGTGTCATAGGGGGCATATCCGGCTGTGGGTACACTGCCAATGTGGCATATGTAACCTACAGACAACACAGGCACACATATAATGGACCATAGAAAGCATCATAATTAATGAGCTAAACTCAACCCACATGAGCATCACACAGTAACTGATTGTCCCTTGATGCACAAACTACAATACCTGAGTGACTGGTATTGCAGTGCACCAGGAATGTGGCTTGGCATGTCTCTCATAACAACAAATGAAGAAATGGAGTACTCTCTATAAATGAATCTGCAACCAATTGAGTAATCCGGTTTGTCACCACATGAATGTTAGGGCCACTGCATGTGTGCATATGTGTGTGTATCACTCACTGGAGTGACAGGGTCAATACATGTTTGCAGTGGTATGTCTGTTGGGGTGTCTACATGCCTGAGGTGCTGGTCTATCATATATATTGTCACACACAGTAATTTTCTGTTCCAAGTGTACATTGCGCAGACATTGAGCACATTTCACCCGTCCATGTTTTACAGGTGGACCAGCCCCCTATACAATTGGAGAAGTGGCTCGATTTGCGTACCCAGACATATCCAGTAAGTGTTGATATGTTAGTTCTGTGTTGTGTTTGCAGCTGTTGTGTGATTGACTCCTGTGTGTCAGACACATAGCAAGGTATGATGTGCTGGCAAATGATCTGATATGTGTCTTGTCTGGAGTTTGCCTTGTTTTTCCATATTTGAGTTGGACAATCTGTGGAGTAGCGTCATACTTTGGGAATCTAGTGCTGCGATGTAGGCATAGGCAGGTGAACAGGGTAATATTTGTTGCTACATTTATGCCAATTAAAATTTTGGAGGTAGCCATTTTCATGATTTATTCATGATGCCCTGATTCACACAGAGCAGTGATGCCGAAGTATTACCCACAGACTTGAGCCTCCCTGTTAACTAATGAACATGTAGAAATGTATGTTTGACTCCCTAGCAGCATCTAGCTCCACATGTTGTTCTACGTTTATGTGGCACTTGAGTAGAATGTAATCTATGTGCTTGTTTTTGGAAAGGTATTAGTGATAGCAAATGATGTGGACAATTGTCCGCAATTAGGAACATAAATGTGGATGTGATTGTCCAATGTCTGTGTCTATCCTAGTTGGCAGCCCTCCTTACCTGTGGTGGACTGATTAAACCCAAGGAAAGCTGTCCACAGCTTCCTGGCTTTCCTTGATGTTTGAAAGTATGTGTTGCATGTCCATGCCCCCATGAGGCACAGTGTTAGGTTTATGAAATATGTGTACCTACGTGTGAGGATCCCAGTGTAGAAGGCAGACATGTAATTCCAACAATCATTTGTTCCGACCTAGGATACCCCCTCATGATTAGCAACTGCATACCATCCAGGCAATTCCATTTACAAATCACAGAACTTATGGGCCTTGATTGTCATCCAGAAAATGGTCATTAGTTGGCCTGTCACATGTGGACTACTTGCAGCATTTGTTATGTGACTAATGGGAGAACAATGATGCATAGATCATTTAAGTAGGTACACACCTTTTTGAGCATTGCTGTGCTGTTAGACAGAAGATGTGTAGGCTGCGTTGGCATGTACTTCCTCAGGGACAATCTATGATCCGTACTGTGATTTGGGCTGTTTAAGCTAATTGTGAGGAAGTGTTTGAATATCATCAGTAGATGTATCACACAATGATGTAACTAATGTTTGGCTTACTCTTTTTTTACAGAGGAGGGTGATACGTTACCGCCACATTCTGGATGTGGAGTCTGGGTTCCAGTACATGGCATGCCGTTATTGCCATGAAAGAGCCGCAGGGTCTGAATGGCATTTGCCCAAGGGGGCCCATCCGTGTCCACAACAGCCTCTACCACCAGCACCACCACTCCGACCCAAGTGGCACCAATGATGACAGCCACCGTTGCAGGTCCCTCAACATCATCTGCTCCTGGACCACTAACAGCAGCTCCTGCACCTCCCCCTCCAAGCATGGCACCAACACAACCATCCACTAGTGGCACACAGCCCACCCCTGCTGCAGTCATTGACAATGTGGAATTTCTGAACATGCGATGTGACATTCAACAGCTGTTGCGCAGGATGGACAGGCCACAGCAGGAGGTGTCCCACAATAGCAGGAGACTGCATGTGATAAAGAAGATCCTGCGTAGGGCAAATTTGTAACTGTTGGACCCTCAGCCATGATTCCCTCCCTCCTCTTTCCTGGTTCTTATATTTAGTGGGTTTAGGGGGCTTAGTGTTAGGTTAGAATAGGCTGTTAGTTTAGTTAGTATAAGTGGGTTGGGGTGGAGGGGATTATATTTTTACATGCGTTTTATTTGTGTGTGGGTGGGTGGGGGATGATGTTGGGGTTTTTGTGTATAAAAATTAAAAAAACAAAAAGAATATTTAAAAAAAAAATCCCCCCAAATATATATTTGTTTAGGATAAGATAGTATGTGTTTAGGTTAGTATATGTTGTCCTACATGTGTCCCGTCATATAAGTGGGGTGGGGGGTTGATGTTTAGAGTGTTTAGTTAAATGTGATGAGTAAGTTTAGATTAGGGTAGTTAATGACAGTTGTGGGTAATGTGTAGTTAGGATAGGTTAGATTAGTTAAGGTGTTGCCCCTAGTTTTAGTATCCGTTTTTTACTGTTAAATAAAAATGTAGGTACTCCTTTACAATATGTGTCATATGCTTGTGTATCAGGGCCTTGCCGTAGGTGAACAGTGTCAATTTAGTATTAGCATTTGTGTTCCATCCTGCATCCAAATCCCATTATTGACATGGTTATTCCGACTTCTAATTTAGCTGTCACATTGCCAGCTACTCCAAAGCTACTTCTCTATGCATTTGCCATCCATTGCACCCATCACTCAAGGTTACTATGGTTCCCAATGTGTTGTTAAGTTTGGATGTATGTTTTCAATCTGTCATAGTTTGAGACCAGATTTGGAATCTTCGCACTGTGGTACGTCTGACTGCAGCATGATGTTCATGTGAACCCTGATAAGGTGAGTGATGGTATAATCTTATGTAGTATTGTATACATAACTCACACCTATAATATCTTACTTTGTACTCCCAGGTTACATATTTGTCCATACACTCATACACATCCATTCCGGCTGTATGGTGTGTGTGTGTGTGTGTGTGTGTGATGATAGTTTAGAGTCAGATATCACATACATAAAGATTGTCTAGAAGCGAATTTGGAACACATTGATTTTCTGCTTAAACATCTCTTGAAGCAGACTTTTTCAGTCCAACACAGCATTATACTGTTAGTTTTCTATTTAATTCGGAAATAACCTTCAGGAAGTGTAGATGATGATACAATCCAGACCCCAGTACATAGTTATCAACCCACAATCTTTATAGGAGGTTGTATTGACATTCTTTGGCCATTGACATGTGACATACATCACTAATCTCCTACACGGTTGATGTGTCACATTACACAGAGACAAAGTGGTTGTGTAAGTGCTATTTATTTTAAAGTACTGTAGTGCAATATTTACATAGTCCAGGATTGTTAGTCTATTAGTGTGACATTCTATTGTGATACTACACAAGTACAAAGGGACATGTCATTGGACATGCTGGGGTGAAGTGTCATACAGTGCAGAGGAACATGAATTGCCAATGAGGTAGTGAGAGGCAATCACAGAGCATAGAGTAAAGGTAAAAAGTGGGCTGGAGAACCATGCATGTGAGCAGCTGTTGCAAGACTGGCATGTTAAGAAGCACAGGACCTTGGATATAAGTGCCCATTTTACATGGACTTGTGCTACCGGGTACTCTTATGGGTGAAGATGATCTGTTCCACGTCTTCATCTTCTGGTGTGTGTGTCGTCTCCTCTGCCCTTGGTGGTGGTGGGTTTGAAGGGGCAACACACACTTCAGTGTTTGTAGACATGGAGTCAGAAATCTCGGTAGGTGCCAACTGTGGGGTTATTAAGGGCAGTACTGCAGCAACGAGGAGCTGCTAGTTCTTAAGTATAGCAGCTACATCACTGTGGTAGGCAGCCAGGTTGGCCCTGAGGGGGTCAATATTGCACTCATGCACGCAGAAAAAGGTTTGGTGTGGGAGGTGTTGAGGCAACTTCCTTACTGCTGTGCCGATTTCCTTCACACTTTGTTGAAGTTCCTGCAAGATGGATGTTCGCCCTTGCATGTCTGCTGCATGACATCATGCACGAACGCACCCCCTCTAGGCTGGCTGCCATATTTTGCATCCACACCCGCAGCTCCTTGGCCAGCTCCCGCTGTACTCCAACTACAGTCCTCTCAAAGCTAGTGGCAGTGTCGCCAGAGTCCTCAGCTGGGTTGCAGCTGGCAGGTAGTACAATTGGGGTGGTGGGTGGTTCCTCTGTGATGGCTGCTACTTCTGTGCTCCTCCTTGTGACTCAAGGTGGGGTCTGGAGTGTTCCAAGGACATTTTGGAGGGTCTGCTGGCTGATGTTTGTCAGCTCTTCATCCATGTCATCAGGGAAGTCCAGGCCAGGCATATCCCTAGGAGAGCCATTGTCCTCTACAATGAGATATTGTACAATTAGTGTGTCTGTGTTGTGGCATTTGTAATGTGGTGTGCTTGACTTCCTATTAGTTTCACATTGTGATCTTGGTTCCTGTTCATTGTTCCTGTCATTAATATAAGCATTCTCCCAGGCCTATGCCCCACCTGCATGTCACATGTAGTGTGGGCAGTTTGGGGAAATGTCTGCGTCACATCCTCTAGGTGTAGGTTCTGCCCAAATTGTATGTTGTCATGTTATTGTCCTACCCAACCCTCCGTCTACTTCCATTATCATGGTGTGGCCTTGCACTGGCTGTGAGGGTCCCGATGTCACTTGCACCATACTTAATAATCTGAAACTGACCCAGTCTATGATATTTCACATCCACCTACATGTTGCTGAGATCTAGCATACACTATGTATTGCATTGGCGTGGCACAATACGGGTGTCAGCATTGGTAGTGTGTACTGCTGATATTGGGAAATGTGTGCTACATTGGATTGCAATGATGGTCCTAGCAGTGTTCCATTTCCTCTTATGACTGTGGGCATGTGTTTCACCAGCTGAAAACATATGTCCTCCCTCTCAATGCTGTTGTCTTAGCACTATGACAGTTGAGATGTTGCATGGTGGCATTGCAGATATTGTGACCCAGGCACAGGGTAGACCCTTACATGTGCAGCATGGGTATGACATTACTGCTGTGTACCTCATAATATTACACTCAATACCTGATGTTTGTTGCACCTATGGACATGGGCATTTGACAGGATTTGCACATTTATATTCATTACAGGGGATTGATAGTATTGTCATCCTGAACCCTCTAATTTGAGGTATTTGATCCATGGGTACATATCAGCCATTAGCTACTTGACCTGCACACACAGCAGAGGTAGTAGTGGCAACTGTTGTCAATGGTAAATACCACTTGCGGATATGGCCTGAGACTGGAAATTGAGGCCTAGTTCATGTTGCAACAATTCCAGTTGTCGTGTGACAGCAGGCCATTTTTACGTTGTACCCTACCCTCCTGAACTGGCTTTGCTTTTCAAACAGCCTTGGCGTGGCAGAGTACCCCCATGCAAAGGATGTTGGTGTAGTGTTGTGCTTTGCCCCAGGTTTCCCCTGCACAGCCCATGCCCTCGTGCCGTGCCCCTTTGCCCTTTCCACTACCTGATTATCATGGCTTACATTCATTGTGTAGTAGGTATGTCCCCCCCTGCTTCCGGTTTGCGACGTGGCGCATTGGTTTGAGTAAAAAAAAATGACTCTAAGCAGGAGTTTGCATGGCCATGCATCAAAGTATACATTTTTAAGCCCTGGTGGCGCAATGAAATGGCATTAGCCGGCGTTAAACTTTTTGACGCAAAACTACCTCAGCGCAGTTTTGCATCAAAAAGTATAAATATGGCCCTAGGAATGTCATTTTGGTGCAGTGTGTGCCCTCTATGGTAAAGGTCATTTTTTGGAAAAATGTTTTGGCCATTTTCTGTCCCCTAGAAGGCATATCAGACATTCTTTAGACCGGACTGCCTGAAGGAGGGCCAAACACGAAGAGAGACCGGGGATTTGAAATTTATGCATGATGGGGACTGACCCCTTGGACAAAGGTCACTTTTCAATGAATGGAGACCAAGGCATTCTTTGCAGAGATATGTTTTGGAACACCAACCAGAGCTCCAACTGCTGCATTTTGAACAACATGTAGCTGTTTTGTCATATGTCTTGGGGTGCCCATATATACGAAGTTCATATAGTCCAGACAAGATAGCATTAAGGCTTGGACAACAATCCATCTGGAAGGAAGGGGAAGCAAATCTAAACTTTTACGGATCTAACAGCTGGCTGCAGGTTTCCGAGCTTGGACTTCCATTGAAAGTGATTTGTCAAGCCACATCCCCAGGCTTTTCATGGGGGTATTAGAAGTTGATGCAGTGCCTAGACAGTCAGGCCACCCCAACATCAGCTGGGAGTTTGGGTCATTGTCAAATACCATGATCTCTGTTTTCTCCCCATTCTACTAACTGGAAACGTTGAACCCTGGGTTGCACCTAACATCGTGTCCACTGGTGTTACAGAATGTACAATCAATGCTGAAAACTTTTTGTCAATTTATTCCAACTGTTTATTGATGATGTGTTTTTGGAAGAAGTTGAAAAGACTAATTTGTACGCAGAACACTTATTGAGAGACAACAGTGCTGCACTTAAGACCCACTCTACAGCTACCTGGTAGACTCCCACGAGTCTCCATGAAAGTAAACACTTCTGAGGTTTACCTTTTCTGACAGGATTGATAAAGAAGCCATCACTCCCTTTATATTGACCTACTTGTCGCTTGATGGCAAATGCTATTTTGCCAGCAACCATGAGTCAAGATCTGTGTTTGCTTCTGCAGTGAATGTGGCATTTTTAAAATAATTCTACAGTATTACCATGAGATCACCCTGACTATGACCCTCTCTTCAAGATTTAACCTGTCCTCACCATTCAGTAGCTTGTTTCTCAGTGATATACGTTGCAGCGAAAGAATGAGCCTCTGATACTATTCAAGGACTGTTTGGTTTTCAGACAATACATTCCAAGCAAGAGAGCACATTATGTCATTAAGTTGTAGATTCTATGTGAACGTGACACTGGATATGAAAATAATTTCAGGGAGGACACTGGTAGGGATTCTTCAATTAATCATCCTGGTTTCCCTTCCACTTTTGGAGTCAGTGAAAACATTGTGTGGGAACTTGGCAGAGGATGTTTCAACAAAGGTGTCCATTTATACGTAGACAATTTCTACAGAGGTGTGCAATTATTTAGGGTATTGTTCAAAGTGGGCACTGTGTTATGTGGCATAATCCACTGTAACCATAAAGGTTACCCTTAAGAACTTGTGTGTAAAAAAACTTCAAAGGGGACAGAACAGTGCCTTGCATAGTAATGAACTTCCGGCTTTTAACATTTTCAGATTGAAAAGTTGACCACATGCTCACAACTATTCATGATGAAAGCACTTCACCTGTGACTGTTTGGGGTAAGGTAGCAGAAATGGTCAAACCTGTCTGCATTTTCGACTACAACAAATACTTTAGAGGCACAGATAGAGTAGATCAATGGTTGAAGCCTTACAATGCTCCTTAAAAGTCATACAACTGTTACAAAAAGTTGTCTTTTCAATTGTTTTATTTGCATTGTTCCTTATGTTATCCTTATGCTTATGTTGCTTTCAGACTTTTTCTCCAGATTCCAAGATGGGTTTTGTACAGTTTCAGCAGTCGGTAATAGGCAACCTTGTTGTAGTTGAGCAAGCAAATGTTTATAGAATTTGAGAAGTGGAGAATGTAGCTAGATTGAAAGATTGCCACTTTCCTGAATACAAAAAAGACTTTCTTTGTCAGAAATGTAGAGTCTGTGTCCAAAGAAGAGTATGAAAGGAGAGTCAATGCATTGTATGAGTAAACTTCTAACCCTGGGCTATGTGTGCCCACATGTTTTAAATTGTACCATATGAAACTCAAGTATTGGGAGTAACCATGAGAGTAAAAGGGAACTGACCGTGACATGTATTGATAGATACCTGGTTGGCAGTGGTTTGATGTTTTTACTTAGAACTGTTGAGTATGCAGTCATAGTTGGTATTTTATCTTCTCCCAAAAGCTTGTTTCTTTCTATTTGGAAATAAAGTACTGTTTAGTTTGATGTGTTTTTTTCTGTTTGTGCTTTATGTGTGTAATTTGTTAAATTTCAGAATATTTTAGAAATGAAAGTGGTGTGGAGCTACATGGTGATGCCTGAGTGGCATTTGGCTGGTGATGTGTGTGAATTGGTGCTTTATGGTGGTGGTGTGTGGACTAGTGTCTGGCTGGCAGGATGTGTGGATTGGCTGGTGGAGTGTGTGGACTCGCATTTGGCTGGCGGTGTCTGAGGCCTGGTGTCTGGCTAGCGCTGTATGTGGACTGGTATCTGGCTGTCAGTGTATGTGGCTTGTGTTTTTCTTGTGGTGTGTGACACCTGGCATTTGAGTGATGGTGTATGTAATGGTGGCTGATTTGCTGCTGGTCAGTACATGCAAATTGGCAGCCAAATGCCAGTACACACACACTACCAGCAAAACACCAGTCCACACACTCTGCCAGCTGCCAGGTGGTGTGATTGGGTGTATAAAAAGTGATGGGCCCTTGAATGGTGCTATTTGTTGCTGTGAGTGTTGTAACATGTTGGGCCAGTGGCTGGCTGTGTGAAAGGTTTTTTTGTGTGATGCAGGATAGGTGCATGTCTGACCTGTAAAACGGTTGGGGGCATATTTATACTCCGTTTGCGCTGGAATTCCGTCGTTTTTTTTGACGCAATTTCGACTCAAAACTAACTCCATATTTATACTTTGGCGTTAGACGCGTCTAGCGCCAAAGTCCATGGAGTTAGCGTCATTTTTTTGCGTGGACACCTACTTTGCGTTAATTATAAGCAAGGTAGGCGTTCCCGTCTAAAAAATCGACTCAGAGGCATGTGCGTTGGATTTATACTCCCGGGCAAACATCACGCCCGGGAGTGGACGGGTCAAAAAAAATGACGTACGGCCGCTTTTGTGCCGTTTTTTAGCGTCTGCAAAAGGCAGGTGTTAAGGGACCTGTGGGCTCTGAAGGAGCCCAGAGGTGCCCTCCCATGCCCCCAGGGACACCCCCTGTCACCCTTGCCCACCCCAGGAGGACACCCAAGGCTGGAGGGACCCATCCCAGGGACATTAAGGTAAGTTCAGGTAAGTTTTTTTGTAAAAAATTTTTGTGGCATAGGGGGGCCTGACTTGTGCCCCCCTACATGCCACTATGCCCAATGACCATGCCCAGGGGACAGAAGTGAAAGAAAATGGCGCAAATCGGGTTGAGGCGAAAAAATTGCCTCAACCTGACTTGCCCCATTTCTTCACGCCCAAGCCCCATATCCCCCTACGCCGGCGCTGCCTGGTGTACGTCGTTTTTTTTAACGCACACCAGACGGCGCCGGCGGCTAACGTCATTCAATAAATACGGTGCCCGCATGGCGCTTCAGAATGGCGTTAGCCGGCGCTAATTTTTTTGACGCAAAACTGCGTTGGCGCAGTTTTGCGTCAAAAAGTATAAATATGGGCCTTGGTGTCTTGTTGTGGCTTTACAGCTCATGAGCTGGTATAGTATTCTCAAATGTAAATTATCTTATTAAGAGTATGTTAGAAATTGGGTCTCTAGTTGACAGAGGTTTGCACCCCGTCCAAATAGGGACCTCAATCCTAGTCAGGGTAAGTCAAATACACACTTTAAATTAATCAGTGCTCACACTCTGGTAGCTTAATGCAGAGCAGGCAGGCTTAACTTAATTGCAGCACACATTCGCACAGTAACACAATGAAAACACCACAAAAAGACGCTTGTAATAGTGAAAAACAAATGTAAGATCTTTTCACTACCATGACATATAAAACTTAAAATGGCATGTCCTATGTTTAAATACATTGCACCATGCCACGTGGGCTGCTTAGGGCCAATCCAAGTGGTGACATATGTATTAAAAAGGAAGGTTTGGGCCTGTCTAAAGGTTTATTTTGCCAGGATGAATTACCAGTTTACAACTGCATACACAGGCTGCAATAGCAGGCCTGAGGCACGTTTGAAAGGGCTACTTACGTGGATTGCTCAATAAGTGCCATAGGCCAACTAGTAGCATGTAATTTACAGGCCCTGGGTACATGTAGTACCACTTTTTGGGTACATATATGTAAATTTAATATGCCAGTTAGGTATAAGCCAATTTTATCATATATTAACTAGTGAGCACATGCACTTTAGAACTTGTTTTCAGTGGTAAAATGCAGAATCCTCAGACCTTCAAAAACAAGATCAGGAAAAATAGGAGGGTTGAAGGCAAAAGGTTTCGGAGAGGATCACCCTGATATTGACAGGTCTAACACAACTATGTTGGCATAGTGAAATAATGAATTTGCAAGCCCATTTCCTTCACATTTGGCCTAGATTGGTCAAAGGTCCAAGTAATGAAGGATGCAAAAATGAAATTTCCTATGGAGTAAGAGGTTAAGCTTAATTACCAAGCTCAAGCCATGACTGTGCAATATTATGTAGGAATGCATTTAATCTACTAATAATATTGGGTGATGTGACCTGCATGTTCTTCATGCAGTCATCTATATATGGTGAGTAGTCAAGCAACTGTCACTATCTCTATGCACAAACTGAAGCTGTTGGTAAACAAAGAAAACCCTTCAAGTCTTCTAGAGGCTAGAGGATAAGCAGAAACTTTCATATCCATGATTTAAGTTCTTGAAAGAAAGAATGAAACACAGTGTACCACTGCACTATGAAATCTTAAGGGAATGTAAAGGTGGTTGTTAGTGCAGCTTAAGTGACTGTATATTATGAACACAAATGGTACAGCAGTGAAATAATCATCTTTGTTAAACACATACAATTCTTTTTTAGGCAGCTGCAACAGTGCTGCCCCAGTAGTTCACTTGAATCTCAATAACAAATATACATTATAACAAGCTGTGGTCTTGAAGGTGAGTGGACATCACTGTTTAAATTAAGGAAATGGGATCATGGATTTAGGGTCAAGCCAATGATGCACATTTGGGGCCTCATTCATCAAGCACACTGCACCACCATAGTGTAATTTTTTTAATGCTCTGTGGTGCAGTGTACTGGCCCATAGTTACAACACTACACAGTAAAATGCTTGCTTGGCTTTCCACGGCATTGTAAATATGGACCCCATTCTCGACTACAAATGTGTGAAAGGGGCATTCCATCAGTGTTGCTGTGGGTGTTCCCACCCAGCGCCCATGGAATCCGAAGGGATCTGATGCATTCACAGATTTATAAGTCAGGGAATGTGTCAGATTCCTATGCCACCTCAGGGGTGGCAGTAAAGTGGCACAAAGGGGATAAATATCATTATGTCTCCCCTTTGTTTCCTCTGTCTTGGAAATGGGCCTGTTTGCAGTTTTCTCCCCAAACATTTGATCTTCTTCTTCCTATTATTTTTTCTCACCATTTGTTTTGGTTTTAGAACTCTGGACACTTTACCACTGCTGACCAGTGCTAAAGTGCAATTGCTGTCTGTCTAAAATGGGTTGGTGATTATTTTTCTCTATGACTGGAATATCTAAATTACTAGTAGGTCCCTAGTAAAGTGCACTGGAGGTGCCCAGTGCCTGTAAATCAAACATTACCAGTGGACCTGAAGCACTGCTTGTGCCACCTACATGATTATTCCTGTAAATATGTCTCAAACCTGCTACTGCAGTGTCTGTATGTGCAGTTTAAAACTGCCAGTTTGACCTGCCAAGTGCACTCACTAGCCTGGCCCAAACCTTCCCTGTAACTACATGTAGGTCAAACCTAAGGTAGACCTAAGGCAGCCCCTAAGCAGGGTGTAGTGTGCTGAAAAGGTAGGACATGTACTTGTGTGTTTTACATGTCCTGCTTAATTCATTATTCATTATTGTAAGGTCTATCCCTCCCATAGGATAACATGGGGATTGTCTTAAAATATCCTTTAACTGTATTTTTCCATTGGGAGCAGATTTAAATGTGGTGTTTGGGATCTCTGAAATCACAATTTTAAAATACATCTTTTTGTGAAGTTGTTTTATAGATTGTAAGTTTGGAAATGCCACCATTAGAAAGTGGGCATCTTCTTGCTTAACCATTCTGTGCCTCTGCCTGACTGTGGAATACATGCCTGGGTCAGACTGACATTTGTGCTGTTTGTGAATTTACTCTAGACAGTAACACAAAGGGAGCTAGGTTGTGTCCTGCATATCCTAGTGGGTCTTCCTGGGCTAGAGTGGAGGAAGGAGCTCTCACTTACAACTGAATAGGCTATGCCAGTCCTTACACAAAGCAGTCTCCAACTCCATGCAGTGTTTCTGGGGCCAGGGCAGGGAGAGGCAGGGTCTTGTGCACTACAAAGACTTTCCTTTGAAGTTTGTTTACTTCATAGGCAGACATGAGAAAAAGTACTGGACAGCTGACCCCACAACTTCAGAATGCTTTTGGAATGAGGACATTCTGCCAGAGAGAAGAGCTGGATGCTTGAGGAGGACCTGCCACTCTGCCTGCTGCTTTGCTTTGCTGGCCCCCTGCTGCTACGTCTGCCCTGGGAGTGAAAAGACTGGACTTTGCTTTCTACATCCTGTTTTCCAGGGTTCTCCAAGGGCTTGAACTGAGCATGCCTCCTGTTGTGAATTCAGAGGGACATCAAAGACTTAATCTGCCAGTGCCTGGGCTCTTCTGCTGAGAGTCCTGGCTTGATAAGTGGTGCGAAATCCAGTCCGTGGGCCCTCAGAAGTGGAAGCTGGTAACCTGCGGGGGAAAATCCATGCACTGCTGTGTGTGCATCAGAAAAAGCAACGCAGCACCTGTCCCGCTACTGAAAATTTGACGCAGCGTCTGTCCAATGGCTGGAAATTAGACGCAGCGCCTGTTCTCAACAGGTCCCTATGCATAGTCACAGCAGGATTTTCCACACATCGACCCTGAGTGTAAAATCTTCAACATTGCAGCAATGACCTGAGGTTACGTGTCTGGAAATCGATGCATCGTTCTCCTGCGGGGGAAAGAATCAATGCATTGCCTACCACACGGGTAAAAATCGACTCATGGCACTTACTTCAATGTAAGGAATCAATGCTTTATTTTTTGCAGCATACCAGTACTTTGTGCAAAAACAATGTATTCATTGATTCCAATGGATTAAGACTCTTTTAACTTTTAAGATTGATATCTTTTATTGTCTATGCTGGATTTTTGTCATTCTGGTCTTGTTTCATTCAGATAAATATTGGCCATGTTTCTAAAGTGGTGTGGTGTTCATTTGTAGTGTTATCACTGTGTTGCTATGTGTGTATGTGTGTGTGTGTGTGTACAAATACTTTACAAATTGCCTCTGAGATATGCCTGACTGCTGGTGCCAGGCTACCAAGGGGTTGAGCAGTGGTTATCTTAGCTAAATGACTCCCTCACCCTAACTAGAGAGAGGGTCCCTACTTGGACTGGTGCAAACCACTGCAAACTAGAGACCCTATTTCTAACAGTCTTTCTACTGTATGTGTGCTGCATTCTATAGCACACATAGGAAGAGGAAAATGACCTTAATGATTGTTTCTGTGCAGGAAGGTGTCCTTTCCTGCACATAAGTGATCATCCCTGCAACGCAGTCACCCTTGCACTGTGGTGCAAGGGTGCATGCGTTGATGCTACATCTCATAATTCTGAATGTGTTAGACCTGTTCTGAGTGATGGAAGCATACACTTCTGCATGTCGTAGACATGTTCTGAATGTTGAAAGCTTACACCTGTGCATGTGGAGAACCAGCTGCCAGTAATGGTAGCATCCACCTCTCCATGCCTTGGACAACGTTTGAGTAAGTTAAGTTTGTACTTCTGCAAATGTGACTTATCCTGAGTGATAGAATCTGCTCCCTTTGCACCTGATGGACATATTCAAAGGGAGAGATGTTTGTACTTTTGAAAGTACAAGGCCTGTTCTGATTGGGAAAAAAACATGCAACTCTGTCTGCAAGTGGATACCTGGTTTGAGTGAGGAGAACGTTAGATTTGTTCTGAGTGATGAAAGTTTGGACCTATGCATGTTATGAGCATGTTCTTAACATTAAAAGCATTCCACGTGGAGGACTTTTCTGAGTGAGGGAAGGATGCACATTTCATTGTGCAGGACCAACCACAGCATGTCCTAGACATGCTTCTATTAGGAGGAGCTTGCAATTCTTTTTGTGCTACCTATTCAAAGTGAGTAAGGCTTGTACTTCTGCATCTCATAGTCTTGTTAAGAGTGAAGGAAGCTTGCAGTTTTGCAAGTGCAGGACATGTTGAGAGTGTGGAAAGTGGGTGACTGTTGTACCTATGTATGTACTAGACCTATTTGGAGTGAGTGACGTTTGAACTTCAGCATGTGTGTACCTGGTCAAATTGTGAAGACCTTCTACTTCTGAATGTTTTAGACTTGCTCTAAGTGACAGAATCTTTGGCATCTGCATCTCCTGGACCTGTTCAGAGTGTGAGATGGTTACAGCTTTGCATGTGCAGGGTCTATTCTGAGTGAGGGAAGCACCCATTACTGCAGGTCCTAGACAAGTTCCTAGTACGGGAAGCTCACATTTCTGAATCTCAAGGACATGGTCGAGCAAAGTAAATGTGAACTTTTACAAGAGCATAGCCTTTACACAGTGAAGGGAGTTTGCACCTATGCATGTTTGAGACGTGTTCTGAGGGAGTGAGGCTTACATTTCTTGATGTGTATACCATATCTAAAAGTGGAAAGCTTGCACTTCTGCATGTGTTAGGCCTGCTCTGAGTGACAGAACCTTGCAAATTCTATTCGAGGGAAACTAGCACTTTTTAAAGGGCAGCATCTGTTTTGACTGAGAGAAGCATCCACTGCTGTGTTTCTTGGATATGTTTTCAACAAGTGAAGCTTGCATTTCTGCATGTGTGACGGATTCTCAGTGAGTCAAGCTTGCACTTGCACCTCCAGGGCAGGTTCACAGTGCGGGAAGTTTGTACTTTTCCATTTGCAGCTCCTGTTCAGTGAAAGGGAGCTTTCACTTCTGTATGTATGAGGCACACTCTGAGTGAGTGGAGCATACACTTCTAAATGTGTATACCTGGTGTTACTGTGAAAAGCTTACACTTCTGCATATATTATACCTATTGTTAAAGTGAGAACCTTGCACTTCTTCATGTCCTGGACAGGTTCTGTGTGTGGGAAGCTCCCACTTCATCAACTTCATGCCTGGGACAGGGTCTGTGTGTGGGAAGCTCCCACTTTATCAACTTCATGCCTGGGACAGGTTCTGAGTGAAGGAAGTTTGCACTAAGTTACAGTGCTTTTCACTTCATTGGTGTGTCACTGAATCAGTGACACTGAGCATGTTGAGGCCCCTGAGAAGGCCCCTCATTGTGCATCTGAGTCAGTGTGGTGGCTGACACAAGTCCCTGCGTGCAACTCTGACTTTGTCACTGTACCCTACACTACATTGATCTGTCGCTGAGTCAATGAGAGCGAGCATATTTAGGGTAATTCAGTGTGCATCTGAGTGGTGGCGGTCCAACACATGTTCCCATGTGTGTCTGACATTCACACTGTGCTTTTCACTCCATTCATGTGTCACTAAGTCAAGGATAGTAAGCATACGCTGGACCCTGAATGTTCTTATCAGTGTACCTCTCAATGCCTGGTGTTCGATGAACACGTCATTGTGTTTGAATCTGACTACAACTGGGTTTTTGCCTTGTTGCTGTGTCACTAAGTCAATGGCAGTGCTCACAAAATGGAAGGGGTTTCTGCTACAGACAATTATAGCACTTCCAGCAAATCACATTTTCAAAGGTGATTGACAGAAGCCTATATGGCAGACATATACAAAGATATTAGCCCTTTCATGCTTCTCTAGCATTTTATTTAAAAACCTATGTTTACTAAACTATTGGACGTATTCACAGCAAACCCACAAAAGCACACTTTTTGACTAGAGTTCTTCTATCATTCCAAGTTTAAAATAATTACATTTAACAGTTTAGGTTGTAGAGGAGCAAAAGTTCCCATGGAGCATACATGAGAAATACTTCTTTTTCACACTCCTTTATTTTTTGTGTCATAGATAGATCTTCATAAAACGTGGCATGCTCAACTGGAGCTTACTAAGATAATGATTTGCACGATTTCATGCATAACAGTTGAAAGCAAATCAAACATGGCTTTTCAAAGGAAAGTGCAACCAAACCATAACTGCACGGTGGCAACCGCCGATGTTTAATATATGTGCATAAATTGAGTAAGAGATTTTATTTAATCTTTTCCAGTGATTTCCAAGATTACATTTCACAGAAAAGAAGTCTGTGAAATTATGTCTGCAATTCACATGGTTGACGTCATTTGCAGGATATCCAGGTTTCATAAACAAGTTAAACTGACGGTTAACACTTTTTTTAGAGCTGTCAAATGAAACTCTCTCAAAATGACAGTCCTAAACTCAGAGCGTTATTTTTAACACATGGCAATCTCATCCTTGTGGGCCGATTCTCGATGCAAATAATCATTCTTAGTGGTGAAAATAAACATAAAGGTAAAACCCCATAGTCAAATAGGTAAATATTCTCTTCCACACTGTCGTGTCTTTTAAAATCCCTTTAAAACAACTTATATTACCCTCACTCCCTTTAAAGCACATACAGTACAGCCCAGAAACCTTCCTTGTGGGAGCACACACCTTTTTTTTTTATAGAAGTCTGATGGAAAATAATCATAGTGTGTTTTAAAAGCAAAATCCCTTCTTATCTCGATGAGTGTGCATTACTGCGAATAGCTGTAAAAATTCAATCACTTGCTGGTAAATGGAAAGAAAAAGAACTCTAAGGTATAGCGTGAACATATACAATTAACACACATTATTAAAACATATCTATCTATCTATCTATCTATCTATCTATCTATCTATCTATCTATCTATCTATCTATCTACATCCACACACACACAACTAGCTATACGTATGTACACAAATTTACAGTAACACAGTAAAAGACACCGCAAGAAACTCCACACCAGTTTCGAAAAAATTGAGAATATTTGTCTGAGTAAAACAAGACCAAAACAATAAAAATCCAATAAGATCTCAAGATATGAGTTTTTAAAGATTACATCCAAGAACAGTCCTTAAAAGTCAATAGTGCTAAAATGTTACTTGAGATCATGCTACACCGGGATAAATCAGAAGTTCGGACCAACCACAATGGAAGGCAGGCTGGCTACAGGACTCGTGTAGAGCTTATTGAGGTGTATGCAATGCATTGTTGTCGGGCCGCGCAGCAATGACGCCGGATCAGTGGTGCGTTGTCCTCGAACCTTGCAGTCACGTCCCATGTCATTGTAGAATCAGCAATGCATAAGTGTCGAAGGGCACTGCATTCATTCCGAGCAGCGCTATGGCCTCGATGCTTCGCTTTATGATGAAAATAAATGCAAAACCCACTTCCGAGGCTCAGGACTGGAGGGGGGCACCTTAGGCAAGGGTAGGACTCACAGATGGCAGAGTCCAACAACACTGCAAGAGTTGCAGGCAGTCTTTAATGTCCCTGATTCTGCAAAAACAGGGGGCAAGCTGACAATCCGTTGGAGAATCTTGGGTTCAAGGATGTAGAGAACAGGTCAGATTCTTCTCACCCTTGGCCAGAAACAGCAGGCTGTAGGCCAATACCAAAGCAAGTAGCAAAGTGGCGGTTCACTCCACAGCACACAGCAAGCAGTAGGCCAGCACAGCAATGCAGTTAACAGAGTGGCAGTCCCTCCTGGCAGCATTGCAGTCCTTCTTCCTTGTAGAATGTCCTTGGTTACAGTAGAGTTCTGATTTGGTGGGGTTTGGAGTTCAGTACTTGTACCTAAATGTGCCTGTGAAGTGGGGGATACTTCAAAGAGGCCTTTGAAGAACATAAGGTTCCTGCCTTTACTTCCCTGCTTTCAGACACTCTACAAGGGGGTAAGCAGCCCTTTGAGTGAGGAGAGGCACAGTCCTATCCAGGTGTGTCAGCTACTTCCTCTTATCTGGGCCAGGAAACCCTGCCAGCCTGGTGATGGGTCATCATGATTCAAATGTCACAACCCAACTCCCCTTGTGTTTAACTGTCTAGAGGGAAAGCACAAAACCCAACTGCCAGCCACCCCAAACGTGCATTCAGAGACAGGCAGAGAATGGTTAAAGTAAGAAACTGCCAGCTTTCTAAAAGTGGCATTTTCAGACTTATAATTTAAAATCTGACTTCACCATCAGTTGTGATTTTAATTTGTGAGTCCAGAGACATCAAACTCCATATTTTTATCTTTTCCCAATCGGACGTTACACATAAAGGTTGCTTCAGGGTAATCTCAATGTTAACCTATGAGAGAGAGAGATTTTGCAGTAGTGAAAAAAACAATTTAATAGGTTTTCGCTACCTGGACATCTTAAACTTAAAAATGCCTGTCCAGCATTTTAATTACACTGCACCCTGTCCGTGGGGCTAACCAGGGCCCACCTGAGGGGTGACATATATAATAAAAATGAAGGTTGCGGCCCGGCAAGTGAGTGTACTTGCCAAGTCGAGATGGCAGTTTCACACTGCATACACAGCTTCTGCAGTACCAGGCCTGAGCCATGTTTGAAGGGCTACTGTAGTTAATAACTCACTCAGTTCTGCAGACCCACTAGTAGCATTTAATATATAGACCCTACAGTGCACTTTAATAGGGACGCACAGGTAAATCAAACATGCCAATTGTATTTACCATGATTAGAGTAGAGAGCACCTGCACTTTAGCACTAGTCACCAGTAGCAAAGTGCCCAGAATCCTAAGGCCAGCAAAAATGAAGTTAAAAACAGAGGTCAGAGGGCAAAAAGTTAGGGGAAACCAATGCAAGGATGCCGGATCTAACATGGACATAAAAGCATCAACCATGAAGTAGTAATAACGCCCTGTGTCACCTGCAATTATCTAAATTATCTATACTTACATTGATATTATATATTAACAGTCAATGCTGACATTGTCTCATTCAAGGAGAAAAAGAATAAACTTAAGAACTCAACGCACTGGTTTTAGATATAGCTTCATGGAGAAAGTATCATCGTCATTTCATTGAAGTAAGAACAAGACCAGAACCATTCTACTCTATATTGTGACAAATGTGCAATAAAAACACATTTAGGTGGCATAAGAAGTGTTATCAAAATCTAAAGAAAAACTGGCTAACACACATCTAAATCAAATAGTCAGATAGTCTACAAATCCAGTTCACATTGACGACCATACGACTGAATCTACCAAATATGAAGAATGTGCTGATTTCTTTGACCTGTCAGTTAGGTACACCAGATACTACCCCATAACGTCTCTCAGACCACATCTTTCCTGCAGATATAGAGGAAATCACTGGCTTGATGACATGACAATGATATTGTTCTTCAAGCTGCACTCAAAAAAATCTTTGGTGTCCCTCCATTTAGCAACTATAACCGCTGCATTCTGGTACACCAAGCCAAATCTATGAGTCACCACAAAATTCCATGGTGGGCTACCATCATGATTTTTTTTCTATCACTTTATGAGTTTTCTAATTACATAAATGTATACCATGTCACAATTTCCTCCCCCCCAAAAAAATATTGGTTATCCCGTGTGCCTCAACACATGTTCCCATACAGTTGATCATTTGACAGAGATAAAGATCTTCAATAAAAGAGACTTTGTGGCTCTTTTGACCAATATTTATTTTGGGGCCACTTTTTATATCAGGTACTTTTGCATTTTGTGCTTTACCTTTCCCAGGTTTTTCATTTTGCGTCAGCCTTCACAGTTCAGTAAGAGAAACTTCCTAGATGGGTGAGACATTCAGTACTTATTCAATGTATGCCACTCATTGAATAGCTTTTAAAACTTCTTACCCATCTCAAAAGCACACATATTGAATCCGTGACTGGGCTAAGACTTAACCAGCAACCAATGTGTGCAATTTGAATTTTATATTTTTATTTTTTATTTTATTTGTATTTGTCTAGATCATTCTAAATATAAACATTCAACAAATACATTGGAACACATATATGTGTATGCAGTTAATGCTTGTAAGGAAAAAGGGAAAGCAAAGGTCTGTTGATACACTAAATGTACCTTCTACCTAGACACTGAAATAAACAGATATACATGACAACAATGTTAAATCCAGCCCATACGTGTTTAAGTCATATAAAGGGCCCTACTCTCTGGGCTTCAAACTATTCATAAAAATGGCTCACACATTTATTGGTTCCAAACCATTGAACTGTGGGATCATGAATCTTCCATTTGTGAGCAATGATCAGTCTTGCAAACACCCTGCTAAACTAAACAATGAATTCTTGATAACAGTACCTATACAATTTAGCCTAATAACAACACCAACTAGTTCCAGATTCTAACAAAGACACTTTTCAGGACACTCAAATATCCCTTCAACCTAGGAGAGAGAACACATATCTAATTCCTGTGTGCCTCACAATCTCATAACAAGGACTATACAAGTGTGAAATTATCATATTTTTCATGTCTAGACCATAGCTAGGGTGATGCAAAAATGAGGTACACCTCTTTGGTAATGCAGTTGCGATATTTCAAGGTAGTATTATTTTAATGAAATGGAATTTCTACATGAGGTGGAAGAGGTTGAATTAGACAGCCAGTTGAGCCATGGTATTATAATCCTGGAATCACTGTCAACTAAAAAGGACTCACTGGCCAATACTCAGATGTATACAGTGTCAACCTGAAGACTATTGAGGGGCAGATTGATTACAGATGGCAATGAAATAGACCAGAGTTAGGTTTCATTGTAAAGAAGCACTAGTTCTGCAGAAATTAAACAAAATCCCTTCAGGAGGCACCATGACAAATTTGAATATCCATGTTTATAATGAATAAATCTGCAAATAACTGATATCCACATTGCAGACTGGCATTTCTCAGCCCACTATGTGGCTTGACATGAAAGATGCATAGAGAAATGTGATGGATAGAATGTTTGAATTAGTCTTAGTCACTGATGCTTCCTTGGGGCTGGTTTTGACTCCATCATCATTTTGCACAACTTATCACCTCTGTTTATAACCAGCAACATGCAAATCCGTCTTGAAACTGCTCCATTTGGAGCAGTTCAATCTGAACTGCCAGGTCCTCCCTCAACTGGAACACAAGCAATCCAGGAGTGGTTTCACAGTTATTAGGACTCAACAGGTATAGCTTGGTTCCAGTAGCACACTGTGCACGGGACCCACATCTCAGCATATTCATCCACTTAGGGCATTACACTGAAGTATACGAAAATGTGATGGATGGAATGCTTGAATTATTCTCAGACACTGGTAATTACTAGGGCCACATCCCAGTCCATTGTTTTATTTTACACCATGCCACCTCAGTTTAGACATAGCCATATGCAAATTGGTCTTGACCCTACTCCAATGGGAACAGTCCAGCTGGAACTTCCAGGGCAGATCCTTCCTGAACTGAAACACAAGCATACCAAGACTGGTTTTGCCTTAGTTAGGGCTCATCAGCCAGTCATAACTTGGTTCCAGTAATATGCATTATACAGGGCCCTTTTCTCAGCATACCTGTCCCACCTAGGTGTTACTGAGAAGTATACAAACAATTGATGGCTAAAATGCTTGAATTTATGTCAGCCCCATGGTTATTACTTATGGCTACATCCAAGTCTATCATTATTTTTTGCACACCACGCCACCACATTTTCGATCCAGCCGAATGCAAATCAATCTTGACCCTGCTCCAATGGGAACAGTCCAGTCTGAACTACCAGGACAGGTTTTGCCTGAACCAGAACACAAGCACCTCAGTACTGGTTTCGCCCTTATTAGGGCACATCACGTGGGCAAAAGAATGATGAATTGGAGTGCTATCCCTCACAATTGCCAATGGTTAGACTTACTGCAAGCATCCCACCATCAACTTTTGTGTGTTTGGCATGAAAGACGAGCAGTAACTGGGGATTTTACCCAAAATGAACTTTCGTATGTGACCCAATTTTGTAATGTCCATCCTCATTCTAGCCACCATCTCAACTATCTCTAAGCAAAATGTTTAGGATGAAATCTGGGATTATGCAATTTCAATAATAGTACTACTGATTAACTTAATTGAAAATATAAAACTATATCCTATAGTAAAGTGGGAGCCATGCTGTGCAGTAGTTTGAATAGACATTTCCCAAAGGCTACCCCACAGTAGAACTCAGATTTTAAAAGAACTAACTCTAGATACCTCATGCCTCTGTGAAACGTCTGCTTTCTCAACATAAAGTAAAAGGTCACTGCTCACGTGAAATATGTGTAAGGGACAATAGTGGTACAGCTCTAAGTAATAATACTTTTGGGAGGATGATCAACTCCAGTAGATTAGTACAGCAGAGTAGAATGTATTCATTAATGTCTTGATTTTTCTTTTTTGGCAAAGATTACATACATGTGTCTAGAAGTAGAACAACATGGAGACCGGAATTAGATATGGCATGTATTGTGTGCTTTGATAACCATAACTGGCTAACTTAATGGTTTCTCACATTTGAGTCAGTTCAGCTTGGAACACCCGTCATTAAAATCTACCAAGGACCAGGATTTCTTGGAATGTGTTTTTATTCAACTGGTGCAAGCCAAACATCCAAAGCATTTCAGCACCAGCCTTGATCCACACATGTACACAAAGAAACTCTTTGCTGTATATGCCTTTAGGCCATTTACTAACAACTTTATTTTTTTCAATTTAAGTAAGGGTTTATGGAGTCATGTGCATAGCATTATCATGGATGATGTAATTTTAGATGCCAACAGTGATGTCATCAATGATCTAATTTAATATTGTGAGTGATGCCATATGTGACATCAGAAACAGTGGATGATGGGGACACAAGCTGTAGTTAATTTCGAACACTATAATAGGCAAATGTAGATGCTTTTTGAGTTTTTAAATGATAGGTCTTATCTAATCATATAACTATAACATCACTTTAACATTTGTTTTTTCAGTGAATGTCTGTTTTTTTTCCTTAACATAAGCCAATAACCTATCAGTATACCTAAATATAATGTTAATTTAACCTTAGCTTTTTTGTGAATTTCTGTGGTTTAGATCATATTGATCAAGTTGATCATATGCCATACCATCTCAGCCTTTGCATCAACAAATAATGCCCTCGTGTAGCAGGTGTTGATCAGGGGATATGCTTTCCTTTCTCCAAACAATTTCTTTGTTACAAATGTGCTAAATCCACTGTACACATCCAATTAGTCAGGTTGTCCTAAAACGTGTCTAAGCATAGGGATTTTTGCTGGAAGTGTATTTTTTCAGCACAAATCCTATGCTGGACAGTGCACACTCACTTCAGCCTCACAGTGCAAGGCTGTTCGCTTTATACAGCAGTCTATTTAAAGAAAATGACAGCAGCAGCATGACAGTCTTCATATAAATGGCATATCTGCCACTTACTACTTTACCCACAGTCTAACTAAAACTGAAGAAAGAGCACTTATTTTCAACTTCAGCTTTATTATTTTATCTAGTCATACTAATATTGGGAGAAGTTCATATATCAGTGGAGATTCAATTTACTATCCTTATTCCAGTTTTATTAACAATGGAGAAAGTTCGTAACATGGGGATGAGGGCAATTTACTATTCAATCTCTAAACCCACTAACAGCGACAAAAGGGCACAATTTGAAGGTAGGTCAGATTTACTATTGCAACCCCAGTTTTATTTATTTATCACTGGGTGAAGTGCATTATGTTCAGAAATTAAAATTTAGTATTCCAACTCCAAGCCCAGTGAAATTGGGGAACTAAGTCAGATTTATGGGAGGTCCGATTTTCTTTTTTAACTCTAGTCTTATTAACATTGAGAAAAAGGCATACACTGGGGAGATCAGGGTAACTATTCTATCTCCACTCTTGGTAATATTCCACCAATTGTTTACTTTGTAGGGTGGTCATATTCAATAGTCTATCTCAAAACACAGTAAGAATGGGTATAGAGAAAACATTTGGGGGGTGGAGTGTCAGATGACCTATTTAAACTTCAGTCTTACTAACACTGCAGAAAGGGCATCAGTTTGAAGGAGGTCAGGTTTACTCTTCTAACTCCAGTTGTATTAACTTTGCGGAAGGACCATGCATTGGGTGGAGTTCAGATTTACTATTCTAATCCATAACCTAATAATATATGGGGAATGTCTTAAATTGGAAACTTGGGGGTGGAGAGGGTGATAGCTCAGACCTACTATTCTAACTGCAGTCCTAATAACATTGATGTATGGGCATCAATTGATGGAGATCACTTTTACTATTCTGACTCATCCAACTAATATTGAAAAATGTGCATGAATTGGAAAAGCTCAAATGTACTATTCTACCTTCATTCTTAATGGCACCAGGAAAAGGGCATACATTTGGGAAAGGGAAGATTTACTATTCTAAGTCCAGGCCAAGTTACACTGAGGAAAGCACATAAACTGTGGGGTAGGGGTATCAGATTTTCTTCTAACTAAAATATTTCTAACAGTGACAAAAGCTCATCAATTGGGGGGGGGATCAGATTTACTATTAAACTCAAGTCTGACTATCATGGAAGAAAGGACATATATTGGGAGAAGGTTAGATTTATTATCTCACTTCAAACACAGTAACACTGCTAAAATGGCATACATTTAGGGGAGATTAGATTTACTACTCTAGCTCCAGTTATAATAATGTTGAGACAAACGCCAATGTTTGAGGGAGAAAAGAAATTACTATTTTACCTCTAGTCTTACTAACATTGAGGACAATTTATAAACTGGTAGACAGTCAGGTTTAGGAAATCCACTAACAGTGGGAAAAGGGAATAAATCAAAGGAAGGAGGTAAGACTCACTATTCTACCTCCAGTCTTACAAACACTGAGGAAATCGTGGCAAACCAGAATCACAATAATAACTTCAATTTTGTTATCATTGAAGAGATGGCATAACTTGCGGTAATTCTGATTTACCAACCTAACTCCAAACGTACTAACATTGTGGAAAGTGAGTAAATTCAGGTGGAGGGTGAAGCTCAGATTGCTATTCAAGCTTCAACCCAACAAATACTGGGAAAAAGGGCATACATCGTTTGAAATTAGAACATTCCAAGTCCAGCCTTACTAACTTTGAGCAAAGGACTTTATTGAGGGAAATCAGATTCACTTTACTAACATTTGAGATTTACTATTCTAACTCCAATATTTAAGGAATTAGGATTTACTTACCTAATTACCAACAGGTTACACAAATTGGGCAAAGATCAGATATAGTATCCTACCACTAGTCCTACTATTATTGGTGGAAGGGAATAAATATGACTTCTGTCTTGCTAACTTTAGGAATGTTCATAAATATGGGGAGGGAGTCAGATGTACAAATCTACGTCAGCTCTTGCTAACACATTGGAAAGAGCACATGCATTTTGGGAGTTCTGATTCACTATTCTAATGCCTAGGCCATTTACATTTTGGAAATGGTATGAATGGGAGAGAAGGGATGGTCAGATATGCCATTCTAACTCTAGTTATAATAACACTTATTAGAGGGCATAAGTTTGTAACAGCATTGTGAAAAGGGAAGTCAGATTTATTATTCTAACTTCAAGCCCCCTCTTATTTGGGAAAAGGCATAAACGGGGGGAGGGGGCAAATTTAGCATCCCAGATTTACTCTTCCTAACATTGTAAACAGGGTTTTAATTAGAGGGAGATCAAATTAGCTTCTGGCTCCAGTATTAATCACATTGGAGGAAAGTGTGATTACCTACCCTTACTCTAGACTAACTAACATTGGGAAAAGGATATAAAATTGGGAGATAAGATGTACTATTCTTATTCCATTTTTGTTAACATCTGAGAATGAGCATAACTCAGGGGGAGATCATATTTAGTATTATAACTCCACTTTTACATTTTGTAGATTGTCTTAAGTGTGTTGGGTTGGTTATATTAAATATTCCAACTTTGATTCTAATTACATATTTGAACTAACATATTTGCCAGGTGAGGGAGCACAGATTTAACAGATCTAACATTGTAACTCAAACTGCAACATCATTAGGAGAACAATAGTTTTTTTAATTATTATTCCTATTTTATAAATAAAATGTACAATCCTGTTAAATATTTTACATTAATACGATTACACTTAAATGTTTTTTTTAAATAATTTTACCTATTAAATAATTTAAAAAAATAGATTTGTTGTTTGCTTAACAATTGAATTTCCCCAAAAATAATAAAATTATTTTTAAGGATTTAAAAAAATAACAAACATAATGGTGGTCATTACAACCCTGGCGGTCGGTGTTAAAGCGGCGGTAAGACCGCCAACAGGCCGGTGGTAAAAAGTTTGCAATTACGAACGCGGCGGTCACCACCAACAGACAGGTGGAGGACAGTGTACTGCCCACAGTATCACAACAGGCCAATCTGCCACCTTTTCCGGGACGGGATCACAGCGGAAAAGAACACTGTGGAAAACAGGTTTTCGAAGGGAAAACGCTCACCTCTACACACCCCACGAGGACACCATGGACCCGGAACTCCAAATTCTCCCTGCGATTGTCTTCCTGCTCCTCTACCAGGAGCACGAACGCCGGCGGCGAAGACCACAGTGAGTACTGCACCTACGAAACAGGGGAGGGGGGAGGGAAAAAACAGGGACACACACACGCAACACCCCCACCCCCACCCCCACTCTCACCCACGACAACACACACACTAATACAACATGATACATCACAGTTACCCTAAACCCCCAGAAGAATGCAAAGACAATAGAAAATGAGTGTAACCATTGTAATATATTAAAATCAAGTAGGCAAAAATATATAGATACACCATGTACAAAATATATACCAAGCATAGTAGTCCAGGTAGTGCTCCAATTAAGTCTGTGGAACACTGGGCCCACACGGTGTGGGCGAGGCCCACACAAGATCCCCAACCATGACGGAGATAACACTGCAGGGGCATCAGAGAGCAACAAAACAGGCACCTCAGGGGGTTGAAAATCCGGTTGAGTGCACAACGCCAAATCCACGAGAGGGCCACATGCCCACTGTTCAATCCTGGGGAGTGCAAAGCCACAGTCTCTCAAGTCTCTACAATGGGTGGGTTGCCCACTATGCAATCCTGGTGAGTGCAAAGCCACAGTCTCTCAAGTCTCTACAGTGGGTGGGTTGCCCACTGTTCAATCCTGGGGAGTGCAAAGCCACAGTCTCTCAAGTCTCTACAGTGGGTGGTTTGCCCACTGTGCAATCCTGGGGAGTGCAAAGCCACAGTCTCTCAAGTGGATAACAGTCTCCACTGATTCTGGAGGGGACCTGGTGCCCATAGTGCTTCATCCGTCTAAGGACAGAGGTAGAGGATGGATTTCTCCACTGGTTCTGGAAGGGGCATGGTGCCCACAGTGCTTCATCCTGCTAAGGACAGAGGTAGTGGATGGATCTCACCACTGGTTCTGGAGGGGGGATGGTGCCCAGAGTGCTTCATCTTGCTAAGGACAGAGGTACTGGATAACAGTCTCCACTGGTTCTGGAGGGGGCCTTGTGCCCAGAGTGCTTCATAATGCTTGTGACGGATTCAGTAGCGTCTGTGCCCTTGACGCTCGTGGGCCAGCGGTGCTTGAGACGGCAGTGCCTTGTTCAGCGGTGCTTGAGACGGCGGTGCCCTGTTTAGCGGTGCTTGAGACGCCGGTGTCCTGTTCAGCGGTGCTTGAGATGGCGGTGCCCTATTCAGTGGTGGTTGAGACGGCGGTGCCCTGTTCAGCGGTGCTTGGAGCGGTGGTCTCCTTTGCAGTGACTCAGCTGCTGCTGGTCCTTCATGGCCCAGCGGGGCTTTTGCTGGCGTTCCTCTCTGTCCCAGTGGGGCTTGTGCTGGCGGTCCTTCATGGCCCAGCAGGGCTTTTGCTGGCGGTCCTCTCTGTCCCGGCGGGGCTTGTGCTGGCGGTCCTTCATGGCCCAGCGGTGCTTTTGCTGGCAGTCCTCTCTGTCCCAGTGGGGCTAGTGCTAGAGGTGCCCTCCTGGGAAGCTGGGCTGGTGCTGGCGGTGGCCTCCTGGGCAGCTGGGCTGGTGCTGGTGGTGCCCTCCGGGGCAGCTGGGCTGGTGCTGGTGGTGGCCTCCTGGGCAGCTGGCCTGGTGCTGGCTGTGGCCTCCTGGGCAGCTGGGCTGGTGGTGGCCTCCTGGGCAGCTGGCCTGGTGCTGGCGGTGGCCTCCTGGGCAGCTGGCCTGGTGCTGGCGGTGGCCTCCTGAGCAGCAGGGATGATGGCGGTCTTCTCCACTGTGCTGCTCTTCCCAGACTTGCTGATTTTCTTGTGCTCCTTCCCCACCTTGGAAGGTGTCACAGCTGACTCCACACTGCAACCGGGACCCCTGGGAGCGGCTTTGGTGGCTGGAGTCTTCCCCCTCTCCAGCCGGGCACTGGCCAACTTCTGATACTTCACAGGTGGGGGACTCTCTGTGCTGTGGCTCCGTGCCACACTGGTTGCCCTGGTGGCCGGTGCACTCCAGATTCCAGTGACTACAGGCGCCACTGGTCCCGGAGATGTTGTGGCTGAGGTGCTACTTCGGGCCCTAGGAGACGGATGGGGTGGGGGAGGTGTGGGAAAGAGGTCAAGGTTGGACAGGAAAAGTTTTGGGGGAACACTGGGATGGGTAGCTGGAGGGGATTTGGGAGTGGAGGAAGAGGTTGTGGTTGTAGGAGGTGTTTGTTTGCTGACTTTGGGTGAAGGTGCATGCGCTGGAGGCTGTTGTGAGGTGGATGGCTGTTGGGTGGGTGTGTGCCTGCGTTTGTGTATCTTGGGAGGGGGGTCACAGACACACTGGGAGAGGACACAGGGGACGTGTGAATGGTAGTGGGGGTGGTGACTGCACGTGAGCGGGGTGTGGTGGTGGGTGTGCTGGTGATGGTAGTAGTGGCTGTAGAAGTAGTGCATGCAGGTGTGAGTGTAGACGAGACTGGGAGGAAGGAGGGAGACGAGGAGGAGGGGGACACAGTGGAGGCAGTGGATGTTGGTGTGTCTGCATGTGTGTGATGCTTGCGTGAGTGCCTGTGGGATGTGTGGTGCTTATGTTTGCCTGAGCTTCCCTTATGTGTTGACGTGTATGCATGCTGGTCTGTAGGTGTGCTTGTGATAGGCTGGGGTACAGGGGATTGGGTCTGGGTGGAAGAAGGTGGAGGGGGGAGGCTAGACACAGGGACAATGGCTGCCATCAGTGCTGAGGCCAGAGTCTGAAAAGCTCACTGAAGGGTCGCCTGACCAGAATGAATTGCCTCCAGGAATGCATTTGTTTGTTGCAACTGCCTTTCTACACCCTGAATGGCATTCAAAATGGTAGACTGCCCAACAGTGAGGGACCTGAGGAGGTCAATGGCCTCCTCACTGAGGGCAGCAGGGGTGACTGGGGCAGGGCCTGAGGTGCCTGGGGCGAAGGTGATGCCCACCCTCCCGGGTGAGCGGGCACGGGGCGAAGGCTGAGGGGCTGCTGGGAGTGCAGTGCTGGAAATGGGGGTGGCGGCTGTACCTGTAGATGGGGGGGCACAGATGTGTCCGCCACCACAAGGGAGCTCCCATCAGAGGACGAGTCCGTGTCACTGGTGTCAGCTCCTGTCCCTGCCGTGGAGCTCCCCTCGCCCTCTGTCCCACTGGTGAAGTCTGATTCCGTAGTGTGGCCCTCCATGGCCATGTGGGATGCAGCCCCCTCAGGCTCCAGTGCCACTGCTCCTCCGCCTGATGATGCTAATGCACACAAGAACAGGGAGACCACAAAAAGGGGGGGACGACGACAGAAGACAGATATGTTGAGTGCATGCATTACCGCTACCGTTGGCGGACACAACAGACACAGAAGCCCCCTGCACTACGCCGCGCTCTTGGGCTCCACTGTTCAATTCCTGGGAAATGGCCTACTAGGCTAAGGATGACATCTGCACACATGGATGATACAGGGGCACAGCTAGGTGTACTTGGCACTCTACAGAGGTGCGGTGGGGTGCCACATGGCCTGCCTTACGGATGGAGTTTGCCTACAAAACTCGCCCTGGCCTAGGGAAACCCACAGCCCACCTCCCCCACCCAGACACCTCCACTGCACGCAAAATCAGCAGAATGCGAGAGTACTCACCCCCTTGTGTCTGCTGTGATGCCCTCAAGCACCCATCCAACTCCGGGTACGCCACCGCCAGGATCCTGAACATCAGGGGGGTCATGGTGCGACGGGCACCCCTCCCACGTTGGGAGGCCATCCCCAGCTGAGCCTCCGCCTTCTTCTTGCTACAGCGGCGAATGTCCTCCCATCTTTTCCGGCAGTGGGTGCTCCGTCTGTGGTAGACCCCCAGGGTCCGGACGTCCTTGGCGATGGCACGCCAAATATATTTGTTCTAGTGGGCGCTGACCTACATGAGTTGTACAGGGGGAAGAGAAAGTTCTTACCAACTGCACAGTCAAAGTGATTTGCCCCCATCCCTACCCTTGCCATGTGGCACATGCACTCACCGTTGTTTCATGCACGCCGTACTCTCCCCCCTTCCTTCTTACATCCACCCCTCTCCACACAGGCATAGCACATACAGCATGCTCCCAGTGTACTTACCTGTTTGTCTAGAGGACTGTAGAGTAGCGTGTACTGGGGGAGGACCTCATCCATGAGTTTCTCCAACTCCTCCGATGTGAAGGGAGGGGCCCTTGCCCCAGACACTCGAGCCATTGTCTCTTCCAGACTGAGGTCACAGCAGTACTTGCAGTGTAGGTCCTCTCCTGTCGAAGATCAGGTATCTAGTGATTGAACAGATAGAAAATGGCAGTCACGTCCGTGGCGGTGCGTACCGTCACCACCGTCGTACATCGTCATTGGCTCCTGGGACCCATAGGGTCCAATGTTAACCAATGCAGCATTGTGCTGCGGTGTTCAACCGTCTACCGCGACGGTGTACAACGCCAGCGCAGTTACCTCACATCCCATTGTTCCACTTTACAGGTCAGGCAGCCGCCATTTCAGGGGCCCACATGGCTTCATTTTCAACTGCGTCACACATACCTAGGCCTAGACTCAACACACATACAGGCCACTTTTTAGATTATGAATGGTGTTCTGTGTAAGCTGTGTGTACGTACCTCTGAGTTGTTTGACTCTGTGCTCGCTGTTGTCCTTCATAGGCACCATCCGCTGGGACATGTGAGGAGATGGCGGCATCCTCCAGTGTACCGACCGTTGGTGGACCTGTTTCAATGGAGGAAAGACATGTGATAATCACATACAGGCTTGACCATGCCACAATCCATGAACTGTGTACCCAGTTGGAGCCAGACCTGATGTCAGCTATCTGCCATCCCACAGGAATCCCCCCTCAAGTGCAGGTGCTGTGAGTGCTCCATTTCCTTGCAAGTGGGTCATTTCAAACAACAGCGGCCATAGTATCAAGGATGTCCCAGCCTATGTTTTCCAACGTGTTGTCCAGAGTGTTGTCTGCCCTGCTGAAACACATGCGGAGCTACATCGTTTTCCCTCAGGTGGAGGATTTGCCTACAGTGAAAGGAGACTTCTATGCCCTAGGACATATCCCCAACATCATAGGTGCCATTGATGGGACACATGTGGCTTTGGTACCCCCCCACAGGAGTGAACAGGTGTACAGTAACCGGAAAAGTTATCATTCCATGCATATACAGATGGTATGTTTGGCAGATCAGTACATCTCCCATGTGAATGCCATGTTCCCTGGCTCAGTGCATGACACCTACATCCTGCGGAATAGCAGCATCCCTTATATGATGGGTCAACTCCAGAGGCACTGTGTGTGGCTATTAGGTGAGCACCTGGAATCTAGTCAGTGGGAATGGTTGTCTGGGTCTGGGGATATCCCTCCAGGTTAGTGTGTGTCTAAAAGTTGTCCCTCGCCATTTGCAGGTGACTCTGGTTACCCCAACCTGTCATGGCTACTGACCCCAGCGAGGAATCCCAGGACAAGGGCAGAGGAACGCTACAATGAGGCCTATGGGCGAACTAGGAGGGTGATCGAGCGGACCTTAGGCCTCCTGAAGGCCAGGTTCAGGTGCCTCCATATGACAGGTGGATCCCTATTCTACTCACCAAAGAAGGTGTGCCAGATCATCGAGGCCTGCTGTATGCTTCACAACTTGGCTTTGCGACAACAGGTGCCTTTTCTGCAGGAGGATGGTCCAGATGGCGGTGTTGTTGGAGCTGTGGAGCCTGTGGACAGTGAAGACGAGGAAGCAGAGGAAGAAGACATGGACAACAGGGACTCAGTGATCCAGCAATATTTCCAGTGAAACACAGGTAAGAATACAGACCTGCCTACTGCATGTACTTAAACACTACTGCCTCTCTACTGTCTGTCGTTTTCACCCAGTGTATGGTCACTGAGTTGTCACTTTCCCTTAGGATTTCACAGATCTGGGTCCCACAGTGTGACATCTGCCTTGATTCCTAATGGACTAGAGCTGTGTGACATAGGTATGTTGACATTACAAATGAAAGAGCTTTTTGCCACAGTAATTGCTAATACACTATTCCGAAATCACAGACTGACTCCAGATTGTTTTGTGCTTTAATGGTGTTTATTTTAGTGCTCAAAATTGGAGGGAGTAGCAAAATGGTGAGGGCGGATAGCGGAGGAATGTCCATGGCAGAGTCCAGTATATTAGTCTCACAGGTGCATTGCCCAAATGGGCATAGGAAGTGGAGCTGGGGCAGTTTAAGCATGGACAGGGTGACAAAGTGGGACAGTAGGATGTCATTCAGGGTGGTCTCATTTCTTAGCAGGGGTCTTGGCATTGTTCTCTGTCTTGTTCTTGGATCTCAGGGACCGTTTGTAAGGTGGTTCTCCCTCTGCAAGGGGTGGGGTGCTGGTGTGGTGGTCCTGTGGCGGTGCCTCCTGTCCACTAGCACCGGTGGAGGTGGTGGGCAGTTTATCATTCAGGCTAGTGTCAGGGGCCCCTTGTAGTGCCACAGTGTCCCTCCTGGTGTTGAGTACTTCCTTCAGCACCCCTAGGATGGTGCCCAGGGTGGAATTGATGGTTCTGAGTTCCTCCCAGAAGCCCATATACTGTTCCTCCTGCAGGCGCTGGGTCTCCTGAAACTTGGCCAGTACCGTTGCCATCGTCTCCTGGGAGTGGTGGTAGGCTCCCATGATGGAGGAGTGGGCCTTGTGGAGAGTGGGTTCCCTGGTCCTGTCCGCCCCCTGTCGCACAGCAGCCCTCCCAGTTCCCCTGTGTTCCTGGGCCTCCATCCCCTAGACCGTGCGCCCACTACCACTGCCCCCAGGTCCCTGTTGTTGTTGGGGTGGTGGTTTAGCCAGGGTTCCCTGTAGTGGTGGACACACTGCTGATTGACGTGTCCTGGGGACGGACGTATGGGCCTGCTGGGTGGTTGCTGTGCTGGTGTTTCCAGAGAGGGGCAGCTCTGTGGTGGCCTGTGACTGGGTGTGGGGAACCGACTGTCCCGAGGTCCCCGATGGGCCGGGCTGGTCATCTAGATCCAGTTGGACAGAGGTGCTGTCATCACTGTGGGCCTCTTCTGTTGGTGGTGTGGACGTGTGTGGACCCTCCTGTCCGGTGACATTGGGTAGGGGTCCTGCAGGGGTATAAAAGGATGTTTATTACATCTGTGTGTGGCATGGTGTGCAATGGGTGGGTGACCGTGTACCCCAGTGCTTGCATTCCTGTGTGGGATCTTGTGTGATGATGGTTTAGGGGGGTGTATGGGTATGTGCAGTGGGCATGCTTTAGTGATGGGTGTCCATGCTTTGTTGTTACATGCAGGGCTTGGTGCTAGGATGTGTGGTTTGTGATGTTGGGACATTTGTGAGAAGTTAGAGTGATGGGGGTGAGGGTGAGGGTGGGGGTATGTGCTGGCATGCAGGTAGGGTGGGGGATGTAATAGTTAAGATTTGACTTACCAGAGTCCCTTCCTCCACCTACTCCTGCGAGGCCGTCAGGATGCAGAATAGCCAAGACCTGCTCCTCCCATGTTGTTAGTTGTGGGGGAGGAGGTGGGGGTCTGCCGCCAGTCAGCTGAACCGCCAGGTGGTGTCTTGAGACCACGGAACGCACCTTCCCCCGTAGGTCGTTCCACCTCTTCCTGATGTCCTCCCGATTTCTTGGGTGCTGTCCCACTGCGTTGACCCTGTCCACTATTCTTCGCCATAGCTCCATCTTCCTTGCAATTGAGGTGTGCTGCACCTGTGATCCGAATAGCTGTGGCTCTACCCGGACAATTTCCTCCACCATGACCCTGAGCTCCTCCTCCGAGAACCTGGAGTGTCGTTGCCGTGCCATAGGGTGGTGTAAGTGATGTGTGGGGTGGTGTGTGGGGTGATAAGTGTGCTGATATGTAGTGGTGTGTAGTGAGAGGTGCGTGGAAGTTCTGTGGATGATGGTGTTGTGTGCCTGTGGATGCTTATATTGTTGATGGTGGTGTCTCTCTCTGGCCTTCATTCGTGCTTTGTTGTCGTAAGGGTTTGTGGGTGAAGTGGGTGTGTGTTTTATATAGTATTGGGTGTGTGGGAGTGGTGTGTGTATGTGTATCAGGTGTGTGTATTTCAATTTGTCCAATGTGGATGTGTTTTGTAAATGTGTGTGTATTTTGAGCGCGGCGGTGTGTCCCGCCAACGGAATATCGCAGTTGAAAGACCGCTGCGTGGATTCGTGGGCAGTGATAGTGTGGACGTATTTCTGTTGGCGTGACGGTGGAGGTTTTGTTTTCGCCAGTTTATCACTGACCTTTGGTGTGGCAGACTTGTGTGGGTGTCTGAATTTTGGCGGATTCCGGGCTGTGGGTCATTATAGCTGTGGCGGTCTTCCGCGGCCGCGGTGGTGTGTTGGCAGTCTTCTGCACGGCGGTACGCGGCATTTACCACCAATGTTGTAATGAGGGCCTATATCTTTTTAAATTCCATTATTATAAAAACATTATTACAATTTATAAATATTATACTTTACAGGATTTTGAAAGTAATTGTTTTCTAATCATTTGAACTGACTAGAAATACGCTTGCATTCTTATCTGTTTAACTTTTGTTACTTTTATTATTATTTTAAAATAATGTAAAAAATAATTTTTGAACACTACCCACTCTAGTTATCCATCAGAAACCACAACTCCAAAAATAGTCACTTTTCAATAAGTCATATGTTCCTAATTTAACATATTATTAATAATTAACCCCAAACTTCAAATACCAAACATTTACTCCATTTTATTTTTGCACAAAAAAAACCCACACTCAAACACCCCACTATAACACAACATCCATTACAAACTATCCCCAACCAAAAAAACAATCATTAAAAAGAATATACATCTATAACACTTACAACAAGAAGTATACACAAATAAATGATAAACTTCAATATAATAGTACATACTATATGTTGCATCAGTATTTATGCAAAAAATAAACTTACCTCATTATTACCTTAATTGATTTATTGAGAATCACAACACCAGAATAAAATGCCTGTGCAATATGGGAAATCAGCACAAGAAGATAATTGGCAACACTGGGTTTACAGTGCAAAAAAGTCCTGGAAACCCATAAAGTGAATAAAAACCCAATAATCTAAACACACAGGGAATCTATGTCAATGTATCTCTGCACCTACACCTGGGTGTAAATCTCTGTCCAAATGTAATCCACCATTCCAGGGCTAAAATATATTCCCAGTAGTCCACGATGGGATAGAGACTCTTCCAACTAAACTATGACCTTAACGTTACTACTAGTAACTTCATGACCTGATTTCTATCATATACTTACAGGCAGGGATACCTCCTTCCCCTATGCAAAACCCAGACTGGAAAAGTAAATAAACAACAGTCACCTAACCTACGTCACACACACACACACACCTAACAAACATTAGGCCTATAGGAACATAATATAAACCACACTCTAGGGTCTGATCTCTTCCCCTAGGACTGCATGGCTTTGCTGTTTACCATAGACCAAAAGACCTGCTACAGCCTCCAGGATAAAAAGGAGAAGGTAGAATTTGTAGATAGGTTTTGTGTGGATCACTACAGGGAACAATACGCTGTACCTCTGTACACCCTCAGAGGAGCAGAGAAGGAAGCCATATGGCAGAAGCTGACAGATTCTGTCAATGCATTTGGAGGCAAAGCTACTCACCATGGAGATCTCAAAAAGGTAAAGGATGGTAGGAGGTGTGCGAAAGAAACATTATCTAGTATTAGTGTAGCAAAGTCTCTTTCTGAAGGCAGACCCAGACTAAGGGCCTGATTACAACTTTGGAGGAGCTGTTAATCCGACCCAAATGTGACGGACATACCACCAGCCATATTACGAGTTCCATAGGATATAATGGACTCGTAATACGGCTGGTGGTATATCCGTCACTTTACTGTCACTTTTGGGACGGATTAACACCTCCTCCAAAGTTGTAATCAGGCCCTAAATGTCCTCAAAAGGTGAAATGTAAATGCAACTTTATCAGCTAAATGAACTGCATACTTGTGGAAGTCTCAATGTCAGGCCACGTAAGAACCTAAACCCCTCTACCTTTCCACTTGATTAAAACTGTCCACTCATACCACTCATACCACACTCTCCTCCTCTCTCACATCTAGTTATACATCTCACGCATGGCACTCACCCTCGCCATGCCCCTTTCTAGCATAAATTGATTCAATTAATCTTCACACACACTTTATTTCATGTAGTCCTTATATCAAGCACATTGGTAGCAACAGATGAGTAGAAGTAACTTACTTAATGGCAAGTGTCTAATGCGGCCCTATCACCCACACAGGTAGTGCACGCTGCTATCAATTTCTCTATTACACTCTAGAAAATTGTATTTTTGCCATACCTCAGCACTTCTATTTTTGCCTTCTTATTATATATGCTGAGACAAAGTGCACTCAACACATGCTTTGTAACTAAATAGGTCTCAGCTATGCTCACCCATATCATGTAATCTTGTACTTTGAATGTCCTGTGTTTATTGCCCATCTGCACCTGCCAAACCTCTTGTGCAACCTCCTTCAATCGTGTGTCTCCAATAATTCCTTCCCATGCCTCAAAAGCACATAATATTTGACTGATATGTTTTTGGCACAGTATCAAATGCTCTCTCAAGACAAGTCAGTATATGGCTACAAATAACCACTTTAGAAGATGCACTGTGACCCAGAAGACATTTTTGTGAGCATTTATATGCAATTTGTCAACAACATCTCCTCATGAGCACTATTTTTCATCAGCATTTCCTTGGCCTATATATATTTTTTCTCTACAGCTTCAGTGATTGCCTTCGGTCAAGACTATGTCCAAGCACCAGATGATATCAGGGGCCATCCTGCAAGCAATAGTTAGTCCTTAAACATCTGTCAGCCAGGTAAGTCTGTAAGGACATTGATTTACCACAATGCCAGAGGCAGCCGAAGTGTCAGTACACACACATGGAGCTCAATGCCATCAAAGAATGTCACTTTCAACCTGAATCTTCCTAGCAAGTAATGTTGTGTGATGTTAACCTTGATGACTCCGCAATAATTAACATTGCTGAAGTTCCATATTATTTGCATTGTTAATATAACAACACAAACACCGATTTAAAATATCACCTATATTAGGGTGGTGCCACCACTTTGGAAAGTAGTAAAGAGTAATAATTGCTCTGATTTGTAGTGTGTCAGTGTAGCTGGTAAATCAGGCCTCATGTACTGGGTTCAGGGGTGCTTTCCTCCCAGAAAATGATGACAAACATAGGATCATGTAATGCACTTTAAAGGCAGTTTTTACATAAATGTGCTAAAAGTCAAAGGCTCAGGGGCACACATTAAATATTCAAGCTAAGCCAAGCCAATGAAATCTGATCTGGAGTGGATGATTTTTTTCAAAATGTACTAGAGGTGCCCCATATGTACAAAATTACTGCCACTGTGCTAAGGTCAGAATTTTGTTGGTGCTCCCCACAGTAATCCACAGTTGCCTTGTACACAACAACGTACCAATGCCAGTCTTTTGCCATTAATGCTGTCCATATACCATGGGTGACCCTCCAGTATGTCAGAACCAGCATTTTGTTTTGGATTTCCCCTCCAATATTTCACAGTTGCCTTCTCATATGCCAATAATTAAATCCAGATTGCTAGCACCAGCATTTTGCCATGGGTGTCATCCGATGCAAGAATCTTTTCAAGTATGTCTGCAATAGTATTTTTTCATGGGTGACCTATCTACCAAGAATTACATCTAGAATGCAAGTACCAGTATTTAATATGGATGTGCATTACACCAAGTATTGCTTCCAGTGTTCCAGTGCTGTGAATTAGTCACATGTTTGTGTCATGCTAAAAATTGCTTCCAGTGTGCAAGCAACATTATTTATCAATGGGTGCCTATTATAAGCCAACAATTGCTTTCAGTATGCCCTGGCCAGTGGTAACCTCGCAAGCAATACGCTAAATTCTCACTGATGCTCACATACATTGACTAATTTATGCTTGCCCTTGCTCACTCACAGACATTTTCATTCATTCTCACTCACTTTCACTATGATTCTCACTCTCTTCCACTCACGGTTTCTCTCACTCATCCGTATCTGCTCATTCACACTGATCCTTACCCTCACTCACTCATGCTGTCTCAGGCACTCTCATGTGGAGTCATCCTGGGCCTGATTCACAAAGATAAACTTGCACTTTTGTGTAAGTTTATGATTTTTTGCTATTCACAAATTTACAAGTAGTATATATTTGACTGGCTATCTTTTTATGTGTGGAGTCTCAGCCAGGAGTCTGCAGTTGTCAAGATACTACTCAAAACAGTTGTTTATGGATAGCTAAAGTGTAGGTTTACCTTTGTGAATCAGGCCCTCTTGCCATTACTCACATTTTGTCACTTGCTCCCACTTATTCTCTCTCACTCTGATTCACTTATTCTTACTCATTCATTCACACTCACACACTCTCTCTCACATTCACTTACTCTCACTCACTCAAACTTTCTGATTCAGAGTCAATCTAAGTAATACTCATTCACTGTAATTTATTCTCATTTGTACTTCTCACTCACAGATACATTTATTCACTTTCTTTCTCACTTGTTCTCATTTCATTCTTCCTCAGACTCTTCATTATTCATTTATGTTCACCCACTCCCACTCACTTGCAGTCAATATTACTCTCACTCACCCATACTCACTGGTGCTTAATGTCACTCATTCTCACTTTTTACCTGTCACTGGCTCACTCACATTCCTACACACACATGCACACATGCACACACACACACACACACACACACACACACATACTTACAAACAGGCACATGTTCACACATATATATTCTCACCAAAAGCAAGCAAGCATACATTGTACATTTAAAAGCATTTTTATAATTACCAGAGCTGCTTGTGGTAGTCTCATATAACTCAAGATGCAGCTTTTTCTATTACACTCCTAGTGAATAACAGACTATCCTTCACCACTAATATAATAAAATTGGCAACAAACAAAGAGAACATAAGGGTGAACCACTCTGTGGTTTTGGAACTGATTATGCCACCTCTCTCTAAGCCAAGGGTAGCAAAGGGAGTGTCAGGAGTCACAAAGGGGAAGCCAGGGGTCACTGCTGCGACCCCTGGCAACTCCAAATGACAGCTATGGAAATGCTCACAGTACATGTAATACTATCCAGATCCCTTTGGCAGCTGTTGCCACACATTCTGGAGCCAGCGTGAAACACTACCTGAGAACTCGGGGCACCTCCAAAGACAAATCCTACCCTCTGCTGAATATCCTTTAAGGTAGGCACTTGCAGAATTGTGAGGGAGCAAAAGATTGAAGTAGAAATCATTTTTTGTGGTAGCCCCTTGAGTGACAGAGTGGCCAGCTTTAAGCCCCAAATATCGAAGGGCCAACCCCGGAGACATCACAGTTATTTTGTTGTTATACAAGAAGAACCCTATTGTCTCACTCTTCTGGCATGTGCTATTCAGATCTACCACCCTCTCTGTGGTCTTCGCAGACTCTATCCAGAATTTCTACAATTCGGTGAGAGTGACTCTCTAAGTGGTGCACAGTGCCTGCTGGTTGTTGTGCCATCCTATTCTGTAGTGACATCCTCTTCCTGTACCCGCTTAGAAGCCAAGGTTTTTCTTACCCCCTGATCCCACTGTTACTGCTTTGCCCTTGACTGACCCCTGAAAAAGAAAGTCAAGCAAAAAGGTAACAGACCTCATCACAAGTGAGCTCTGTAAGGCCTCATTTAGGACACGGTCACAGTCACATCTTTGGTCAACTGGTGTTTTAAATAGTTGAAGAAATGGAGCAGCACTTTTTTAACACCTTAACACATTAACCCCTTCGCTGCCAGGCCCTTTCCCCTCCTGTGCCGAGGCTCTCTTTGGCTATTTGGGCAGTTCGCGCTTAGGCCCTCATAGCTTTTTGTTCACAAAAGCTACCCACGCCAAATTTGCGTCCTTTTTTTTCCCAACATCCTAGGGATTCTAGAGGTACCCATACTTTGTGGGTTCCCCTGAAGGAGACCAAGAAATTAGCCAAAATACAGCAAAAATGTGTTTTTTTTCAAAACAAATGGGGAAAAAGGGCTGCAGAAGAAGGCTCGTGTTTTTTTCCCTGAAAATGCATCAACAAAGGGTTTGTGGTGGTAAAATCAACATCGTCCCAGATTTCAGGAACAGGCAGACTTGAATTAGAAACTCGAATTTTTCAACACAATTTTGACATTTTACTGGGACATACCCCAGTTTTACAATTTTTTGTGCTTTCAGCCTCCTTCCAGTTAGTGAAAAAAATGGGTGAGAAACCAATGCTGGATCACAGACAGCTAAACACTTCTGAAACGTAGACAACATTTTGAATTCAGCAAGGGGTCATTTGTGTAGGTCCTACAAGTGTTTCCTATAGAAAATAACAGCTGAAATAAAAAAATATTGAAACTGAGGTAAGAAAAACAGCCATTTCTCTCCTCGTTTTACTCTGTAACTTTTTCCTGCGATGTCAGATTTTTTAAAGTAATATACCGTTACGTCAGCTGGACTCTTCTGGTTGCGGGGATTTATAGGGCTTGTAGGTTAATCAAGAACCCCAGGTACCCAGAGCCAATAAATGAGCTGCACCTTGCAATGGGTTTTCATTTTATACTGGGTATACAGCAAATCATTTGCTGAAATATAAAAAGTGACAAATAGATATACAACCTTTGTATTTCCAAAATGGCCACAAGATAAGGTGTTGAGAAGCAGTGCTTATTTTTACATCTCTGAATTCCGGGGTGCCCATACTAGCATGTGAATTACATGGCATTTCTCAAATAGATGTCTTTTTCACACACGGTCTTACATTTGAAAGGAGAAAATGTAGAGAAAGACAAGGGGCAATAGCACTTGTTTTGCTATTCTGTGTTCCCACCTGTCTCCCGATAAAAATGGTACCTCACTTGCGTGGGTAGGCCTAGCGTCCGTGTCAGGAACTCCACAGAGAAAACAGTGCTGTTTTTTGCAAAATGGCTAGCTATGGATTTTGGCCTCTAGCTCAGCCGGCACTTAGGGAAACCTAGCAAACCTGCACAGTTTTCAAAACTAGACACCTACAGGGAATCCACGATGGGGTGACTTGTCGGGCTCTGACCTGGTTCTGTTACCCAGAATCCTTTGCAAACTTCAAAATTTGGCCCAAAAAACACTTTTTCCTCAAATTTCGGTGACAGAAAGTTCTGGATTCAGAGAGGAGCCACAAATTGCCTTCCACCCAGCGTTCCCCCAAGTCTCCTGATAAAAATGGTACCTCACTTGTGGGAGTAAGCCTAGCGCCTGCGACAGCAAAGTCCCCAAAATACAAGCTGGACACATCACAATTTCACAAAGAAAACAGAGCTGTTTTTTGCAAAGTGCCTAGCTTGGATTTTGGCCTCTAGCTCAGCCGGCACCTAGGGAAACCTAGCAAACCTGCGCAGTTTTGAAAAATAGACACCTAGGGGAATCCAAGATGGGTTGACTAGTGGGGCTCTGAACAGGTTCTGTTACCCAGAATCCTTTGCAAAGCTCAAAATTTGGCCAAAAAAACACTTTTTTCTCTCATTTTGGTGACAGAACGTTCTGGAATCAGACAGGAGATACAAATTTCCTTCCACCCAGCATTTCCCGAAGTCTCCCAATAAAAATGGTACCTCACTTGTGGGGGTGGACCAAGCGCCCGCGACAGAAGAAGCCCCAAAACACAACGTGGAGACATAACATATTCACAAAGAAAACAGAGCTGTTTTTTGCAAAGTGCTTAGCTGTGGATTTTGGCCTCTAGCTCAGCCGGCACCTTGGGAAACCTAGCAAACCTGTGCAGTTTTGAAAACTAGACACCTAGGGGAATCCAAGATGGGGAGACTTGTGGGGTTCTGAACAGGTTCTGTTACCCAGAATCCTTTGCAAACCTCAAAGTGTGGCCAAACAAATAAATTTTCTCTCATTTCGGTGACAGAAAGTTCTGCAATCAGAGAGGAGCAACAAATTTCCTTCCACACACCGTTTCCCCAAGTCTCCCGATAAAAATGGTACCTCACTTGTGGGGGTAGGCCTACCGCCCGCAACAGCAAAGGCCCCAAAACACAACGTGGAGACATCACATTTTCACAAAGAAAACAGAGCTGTTTTTTGCAGTGCCTAGCTGTGGATTGTGGCCTCTAACTCAGCCGGCACCTAGGGAAACCTAGCAAACCTGCACAGTTTTGAAAACTAGACACCTAGGGGAACCCAAGATGGGATGACTTGTGGGGCTCTGACCAGGTTCTGGTACCCAGAATCCTTTGCAAATCTAAAAATTTGACAAAAAATGACTTTTTTCTCTCATTTCGGTGACAGAAAGTTCTGCAATCAGAGAGGAGCAATAAATTTCCTTCCACCCAGCATTTCCCCAAGTCCCCCGCTAAAAATGGTACCTCACTTGTGGGGTAGGCCTAGCGCCCGTGACAGCAAAAGCCCCAAAACACAATGTGGACACATCACATTTTCACAAAGAAAACAGAGCTTTTTTGTAAAGTGCCTAGCTGTGGATTTTGGCCTCTAGCTCAGCCGGCACCTAGGGAAACCTAGCAAACTTGCTCAGTTTTGAACACTAAACACCTAGGGGAATCCAAGATGGGTTGACTTGTGGGGCTCTGACCAGGTTCTCTTACCCAGAATCCTTTGCAAACCTCAAAATGTGGCCTAAATAACACATTTTCCTCTCATTTTGGTGACAGAAAGTTCTGGAATCAGAGAGGAGCCACAAATTCCCTTCCACCCAGCGTTCCCCCAAGTCTCCCGATAAAAATGGTACCTCACTTGTGGGGGTAAGCCTAGCACCTGCGACAACAAAAGCCCCGAAACACAACATTTTCACAAAGAAAACAGCACTGTTTTTTGAAAAGTGCCTAGCTGTGGATTTTGGCCTCTAGCTCAGCCGGCACCTAGGGAAACCTAGCAAACCTGCGCAGTTTTGAAAACTAGACACCTAGGGGAATCCAAGATGGGGTGACTTGTGGGGCTCTGAACAGGTTCTGTTACCCAGAATCCTTTGCAAACCTCGAAATTTGGCAAAAAAACACTTTTTTCTCTCATTTTGGTGACAGAAAGTTCTGGAATCAGAGAGGAGCCACAAATTTCTTTCCACCCAGCGTTTCCCCAAGTCTCCCGATAAAAATGGTACCTCATTTGTGGGGGTGGGCCTAGCGCCCGCGAAAGAAGAAGCCCCAAAACACAACGTGGACACATCACATTTTCACAAAGAAAACAGAGCTGTTTTTTGCAAAGTGCTTAGCTCAGGATTTTGGCCTCTAGCTTAGCCGGCACCTAGGGAAACCTAGCAAACCTGTGCAGTTTTGAAAACTAGACACCTAGGAAAATCCAAGATGGGGTGATTTGTGGGGCTCTGACCAGGTTCTGTTACCCAGAATCCTTTGCAAACCTCAACATGTGGCCAAACAAATACTTTTTTCTCTCATTTCGGTGGCAGAAAGTTCTGCAATCAGAGAGGAGCAACAAATTTCCTTCCACACACCGTTTCCCCAAGTCTCCTGATAAAAATGGTACCTCACTTGTGGGGGTAGGCCTAGCGCCCGCGACAGCAAAAGCCCCAAAACACAACGTGGACACATCACATTTTCACAAAGAAAACCGAGCTATTTTTTGCAAAGTGCCTAGCTGTGGATTGTGGCCTCTAGCTCAGCCGGCAGCTAGGGAAACCTAGCAAACCTGCACAGATTGAAAACTAGACACCTAGGGGAATCCAGGATGGGGTGACTTGTGGGGCTCTGACCAGGTTCTGTTACCCAGAATCTTTTGCAAATCTCAAAGTGTGGCCAAACAAATACATTTTCTCTCATTTCGGTGACAGAAAGTTCTGGAATCAGAGAGGAGCAACAAATTTCCTTCCACACACCGTTTCCCCAAGTCTCCCGATAAAAATGGTACCTCACTTGTGGGGGTGGGCCAAGCGCCTGCGAAAGAAAAAGCCCCAAAACACAACGTGGACACATCACATTTTCACAAAAAAAACAGAGCTGTTTTTTGCAAAGTGCCTAGCTTAGGATTTTGGCCTTTAGCTCAGCCGGCACCTAGGGAAACCTAGCAAACCTGTGCAGTTTTGAAAACTAGACACCTAGGAAAATCCAAGATGGGGTGATTTGTGGGGCTCCGACCAGGTTCTGTTTCCCAGAATCCTTTTGCAAACCTCAAAATGTGGCCAAACAAATATTTTTTTCTCTCATTTCGGTGACAGAAAGTTCTGCAATCACAGAGGAGCAACAAATTTCCTTCCACACACCGTTTCCCCAAGTCTCCAGATAAAAATGTACCTCACTTGTGGGGGTAGGCCTAGCGACCGCTACAGCAAAAGCCCCAAAACACAACGTGGACACATAACATTTTCACAAAGAAAACAGAGCTGTTTTTTGCAAAGTGCCTAGCTGTGGATTGTGGCCTCCAACTCAGCCGGCACCTAGTGAAACCTAGCAAACCTACACAGTTTTAAAAACTAGACACCTAGGGGAATCCCGGATGGGGTGACTTGTGGGGCTCTGACCAGGTTCTGTTAACCAGAATCCTTTGCAAATCTCAAAATTTGACAAAAAAAATACTTTGTTCTCGCATTTCTTTGACAGAAAGTTCTGGAATCAGAGAGGAGCCACAAATTTCCTTCCACCCAGCATTTCCCCAAGTCTCCCAATAAAAATGGCACCTCACTTGTGGGGGTAGGCCTAGCGCCCGTGACAGCAAAAGCCCCAAAACACATCATGGACATATCACATTTTCACAAAGAAGACAGAGCTTTTTTTTTAAAGTACCTAGCTGTGTATTTTGGCTTCTACCTCAGCCGGCACCTAGGGAAACCTAGCAAACCTGCGCAGTTTTGAAAACTAGACACCTAGGGGAATCCAAGATGGGTTTACTTGTGGGGCTCTGACCAGGTTCTGTGACCCAGAATAATTTGCAAAGCTCAAAATATGGCCAAACAAATACTTTTTTCTCTCATTTCGGTGACAGAAAGTTCTGCAATCAGAGAGGAGCCACAAATTTCCTTCCACACACCATTTCCGCAAGTCTCCCGATAAAAATGGTACCTCACTTGTGGGGGTGGGCCTGGCGCCCGCGAAAGAAGAAGCCCCAAAACACAACGTGGACACATCACATTTTGACAAAGAAAACAGAGCTGTTTTTTGCAAAGTGCCTAGCTGTGGATTTTGGCCTCTAGCTCAGCCGGCACCTAGGGAAACCTAGCAAACCTGCGCAGTTTTCAAAACTAGACACCTAGGAAAATCATAGATGGGGTGATTTGTGGGGCTCTGACCAGGTTCTGTTACCCAGAATCATTTGCAAACCTCAAAATGTGGCCAAACAAATACTTTTTTCTCTCATTTCGGTGACAGAAAGTTCTGCAATCAGAGAGGAGCAACACATTTCCTTCCACACACCATTTCCCCAAGTCTCCCGATAAAAATGTTACCTGACTTGTGGGGGTAGGCCTAGCGCCCGCGACAGCAAAAGCCCCAAAACACAACGTGGACTCATCACATTTTCACAAAGAAAACAGAGCTGTTTTTTGCAAAGTGCCTAGCTGTGGATTGTGGCCTCGAGCTCAGCCGGCACCTACGGAAACCTAGCAAACCTGCACAGTTTTGAAAACTAGACACCTAGGGGAATCCAAGATGGGGTGACTTGTGGGGCTCTGTCTAGGTTCTGTTACCCAGAATCCTTTGCAAATCTCAAAATTTGGCCCAAAAAATACTTTTTTCTCTCATTTCGGTGACAGAAAGTTCTGGAATCAGAGAGGAGCCACCAATTTCCTTCCACCCAGCCTTTCCCGAAGTCTCCTGATAAAAATGGTACCTCACTTGTGGGGGTAAGCCTACCGCCTGCGACAACAAAAGCCCTAAAACACAACCTGGACACATCACATTTTCACAAAGAAAACAGAGATGTTTTTTGCAAAGTGCCTAGCTGTAGGTTTTGGCCTCTAGCTCAGCCGACACCTAGGGAAACCTAGCAAACCTGCGCAGTTTTGAAAACTAGACACCTAGGGGAATCCAAGATTGGGTGCCTTGTGGGGCTCTGACCAGTTTCTGTTAACCAGAATTCTTTGCAAAGCTCAAAATTTGGCCCAAAAAATACTTTTTTCTCTCATTTTGGTGACAGAAAGTTCTGGAATCAGAGAGGAGCCACAAATTTCCTTCCACCCAGCGTTTCCCCAAGTCTCTCGATAAAAATGGTACCTCACTTGTTGGGGTGGGCCTAGTGCCCGTGAAAGAAAAAGCCCCAAAACACAACATGGACACATCACATTCTGACAAAGTAAACAGAGCTGTTTTTTGCAAAGTGCCTAGCTGTGGATTTTGGCCTCTAGCTCAGCCGGCACCTAGGGAAACCTAGCAAACCTGTGCAGTTTTAAAAACTAGACACCTAGGAAAATCCAAGATGGGGTGATTTGTGGGGCTCTGACCAGGTTCTGTTATCGAGAATCCTTTGCAAACCTCAAAATTTGGCCAAACAAATACTTTTTTCTCTCATTTCGGTGACAGAAAGTTCTGCAATCAGAGAGGAGCAACAAATTTCCTTCCACACACCATTTCCCCAAGTCTCCCGATAAAAATGGTACCTCACTTGTGGGGGTAGGCCTAGCGCCCGCGACAGCAAAAGCCCCAAAACACAACATGGACTCATCACATTTTCACAAAGAAAACAGAGCTGTTTTTTGCAAAGTGCCTAGCTGTGGATTGTGGCCTCGAGCTCAGCCGGCACCTACGGAAACCTAGCAAACCTGCACAGTTTTGAAAACTAGACACCTAGGGGAATCCAAGATGGGTTGACTTGTGGGGCTCTGACCAGGTTCTGTTACCCAGAATCCTTTGCAAATCTCAAAATTTGGCCCAAAAAATACTTTTTTCTCTCATTTTGGTGACAGAAAGTTCTGGAATCAGAGAGGAGCCACCAATTTCCTTCCACCCAGCCTTTCCCGAAGTCTCCTGATAAAAATGGTACCTCACTTGTGGGGGTAAGTCTAGCGCCTGCGACAACAAAAGCCCTAAAACACAACCTGGACACATCACATTTTCACAAAGAAAACAGAGCTGTTTTTTGCAAAGTGCCGAGCTGTAGATTTTGGCCTCTAGCTCAGCCGACACCTAGGGAAACCTATCAAACCTGTGCAGTTTTGAAAACTAGACACCTAGGGGAATCCAGGATTGGGTGTCTTGTGGGGCTCTGACCAGTTTCTGTTACCCAGAATTCTTTGCAAAGCTCAAAATTTGGCCAAAAAAATACTTTTTTCTCTCATTTTGGTGACAGAAAGTTCTGGAATAAGAGAGGAGCCACAAATTTCCTTCCACCCAGCGTTTCCCCAAGTCTCTCGATAAAAATGGTACCTCACTTGTTGGGGTGGGCCTAGCGCCCGCGAAAGAAAAAGCCCCAAAACACAACATGGACACATCACATTCTGACAAAGTAAACAGAGCTGTTTTTTGCAAAGTGCCTAGCTGTGGATTTTGCCCTCTAGCTCAGCCGGCACCTAGGGAAACCTAGCATACCTGTGCAGTTTTAAAAACTAGACACCTAGGAAAATCCAAGATGGGGTGATTTGTGGGGCTCTGACCAGGTTCTGTTACCTAGAATCCTTTGCAAACCTCAAAATGTGGCCAAACAAATACTTTTTTCTCTCATTTCGGTGACAGAAAGTTCTGCAATCAGAGAGGAGCAACAAATTTCCTTCCACACACCGTTTCCCAAAGTCTCCCGATAAAAATGTACCTCACTTGTGGGGGTAGGCCTAGCGACCGCTACAGCAAAAGCCCCAAAACACAACGTGGACACATAACATTTTCACAAAGAAAACAGAGCTGTTTTTTGCAAAGTGCCTAGCTGTGGATTTTGGCCTCTAACTCAGCTGGCACCTAGGGAAACCTAGCAAACCTACACAGTTTTAAAAACTAGACACCTAGGGCAATCCCGGATGGGGTGAATTGTGGGGCTCGGACCAGGTTGTGTTACACCGAATCCTTTGCAAATCTCAAAATTTGACAAAAAAAATACTTTTTTCTCTCATTTCTTTGACAGAAAGTTCTGGAATCAGAGAGGAGCCACAAATTTCCTTCCACCAAGCATTTCCCCAAGTCTCCCGATAAAAATGGTACCTCACTTGTGGGGGTAGGCCTAGCACCCGTGACAGCAAAAGCCCCAAAACACAACATGGACACATCACATTTTCACAAAGAAAACAGACCTTTTTTTGTAAAGTACCTAGCTGTGGATTTTGGCCTCTAGCTCAGCCGGCACCTAGGGAAACCTAGCAAACCTGCGCAGTTTTGAAAACTAGACACCTAGGGAAATCCAAGATGGGTTGACTTGTGGGACTCTGACCAGGTTCTGTTACCCAGAATCCTTTGCAAAGCTCAAAATGTGGCCAAACAAATACTTTTTTTCTCTCATTTCGGTGACAGAAAGTTCTGCAATCAGAGAGGAGCCACAAATTTCCTTCCACACACCATTTCCCCAAGTCTCCCGATAAAAATGGTACCTCACTTGTGGGGGTGGGCCTGGCGCCCGCGAAAGAAGAAGCCCCAAAACACAACGTGGACACATCACATTTTGACAAAGAAAACAGAGCTGTTTTTTGCAAAGTGCCTAGCTGTGGATTTTGGCCTCTAGCTCAGCCGGCACCTAGGGAAACCTAGCAAACCTGTGCAGTTTTGAAAACTAGACACCTAGGAAAATCATAGATGGGGTGATTTGTGGGGCTCTGACCAGGTTCTGTTACCCAGAATCCTTTGCAAACCTCAAAATGTGGCCAAACAAATACTTTTTTCTCTCATTTCGGTGGCTGAAAGTTCTGCAATCAGAGGAGCAACACATTTCCTTCCACACACCATTTCCCCAAGTCTCCCGATAAAAATGTTACCTGACTTGTGGGGGTAGGCCTAGCGCCCGCGACAGCAAAAGCCCCAAAACACAACGTGGACTTATCACATTTTCACAAAGAAAACAGAGCTGTTATTTGAAAAGTGCCTAGCTGTGGATTGTGGCCTCGAGCTCAGCCGGCACCTAGGGAAACCTAGCAAACCTGCACAGTTTTGAAAACTAGACACCTAGGGGAATCCAAGATGGGGTGACTTGTGGGGCTCTGTCTAGGTTCTGTTACCCAGAATCCTTTGCAAATCTCCAAATTTGGCCAAAAAAATACTTTTTTCTCTCATTTCGGTGACAGAAAGTTCTGGAATCAGAGAGGAGCCACCAATTTCCTTCCACCCAGCCTTTCCCGAAGTCTCCTGATAAAAATGGTACCTCACTTGTGGGGGTAAGCCAACCGCCTGCGACAACAAAAGCCCTAAAACACAACCTGGACACATCACATTTTCACAAAGAAAACAGAGCTGTTTTTTGCAAAGTGCCTAGCTGTAGGTTTTGGCCTCTAGCTCAGCCGACACCTAGGGAAACCTATCAAACCTGCGCAGTTTTGTAAACTAGACACCTAGGGGAATCCAAGATTGGGTGCCTTGTGGGGCTCTGACCAGTTTCTGTTACCCAGAATTCTTTGCAAAGCTCACAATTTGGCCAAAAAAATACTTTTTTCTCTCATTTTGGTGACAGAAAGTTCTGGAATCAGAGAGGAGCCACAAATTTCCTTCCACCCAGCATTTCCCCAAGTCTCTCAATAAAAATGGTACCTCACTTGTTGGGGTGGGCCTAGCGCCCGCGAAAGAAAAAGCCCCAAAACACAACATGGACACATCACATTCTGACAAAGTAAACAGAGCTGTTTTTTGCAATGTGCCTAGCTGTGGATTTTGGCCTCTAGCTCAGCCGGCACCTAGGGAAACCTAGCAAACCTGTGCAGTTTTAAAAACTAGACACCTAGGAAAATCCAAGATGGGGTGATTTGTGGGGCTCTGACCATGTTCTGTTACCTAGAATCCTTTGCAAACCTCAAAATGTGGCCAAACAAATACTTTTTCTCTCATTTCGGTGACAGAAAGTTCTGCAATCAGAGAGGAGCAACAAATTTCCTTCTACACACCATTTCCCCAAGTCTCCCGATAAAAATGGTACCTCACTTGTGGGGGTAGGCCCAGCGACCGCGACAGCAAAAGCCCCAAAAAACAACGTGGACACATCACATTTTCACAAAGAAAACAGAGCTGTTTTTTGCAAAGTGCCTAGCTGTGGATTGTGGCCTTGAGCTCAGCCGGCACCTATGGAACACTAGCAAACCTGCACAGTTTTGAAAACTAGACACCTAGGGGAATCCAAGATGGGGTGACTTGTGGGGCTCTGACCAGGTTCTGTTAGCCAGAATCCTTTGCAAATCTCAAAATTTGGCCCAAAAAATACTTTTTTCTCTCATTTCGGTGACAGAAAGTTCTGGAATCAGAGAGGAGCCACCAATTTCCTTCCACCCAGCCTTTCCCGAAGTCTCCTGATAAAATGGTACCTCACTTGTGGGGGTAAGCCTAGCGCCTACGACAACAAAAGCCCTAAAACACAACCTGGACACATCACATTTTCACAAAGAAAACAGAGCTGTTTTTTGCAAAGTGCCTAGCTGTAGATTTTGGCCTCTAGCTCAGCCGACACCTAGGGAAACCTATCAAACCTGCGCAGTTTTGAAAACTAGACACCTAGGGGAATCCAAGATTGGGTGCTTTGTGGGGCTCTGACCAGTTTCTGTTACCCAGAATTCTTTGCAAAGCTCAAAATTTGGCCCAAAAATTACTTTTTTCTCTCATTTTGGTGACAGAAAGTTCTGGAATCAGAGAGGAGCCTCCAATTTCCTTCCACCCAGCGTTTCCCCAAGTCTCTCGATAAAAATGGTACCTCACTTGTTGGGGTGGGCCTAGCGCCAGCGAAAGAAAAAGCCCCAAAACACAACATGGACACATCACATTCTGACAAAGTAAACAGAGCTGTTTTTTGCAAAGTGCCTATCTGTGGATTTTGGCCTCTAGCTCAGCCGGCACCTAGGGAAACCTAGCAAACCTGTGCAGTTTTAAAAACTAGACACCTAGGAAAATCTAAGATGGGGTGATTTGTGGGGCTCTGACCAGGTTCTGTTACCTAGAATCCTTTGCAAACCTCAAAATGTGGCCAAACAAATACTTTTTTCTCTCATTTCGGTGACAGAAAGTTCTGCAATCAGAGAGGAGCAACAAATTTCCTTCCACACACCATTTCCCCAAGTCTCCCGATAAAAATGGTACCTCACTTGTGGGGGTAGGCCTAGTGCCCACGACAGCAAAAGCCCCAAAACACAACGTGGACACATCACATTTTCATAAAGAAAACAGAGCTGTTTTTTGCAAAGTGCCTAGCTGTAGATTTTGGCCTCTAGCTCAGCCGGCACCTAGGGAAACCTATCAAACCTGTGCAGTTTTGAAAACTAGACACCTAGGGGAATCCAAGGTGGGGTGCCTTGTGGGGCTCTGACCAGTTTCTGTTACCCAGAATCATTTGCAAAGCTCAAAATTTGGCCCAAAAAATACTTTTTTCTCTGATTTTGGTGACAGAAAGTTCTGGAATCAGAGAGGAGCCACAAATTTCCTTCCACCCAGCGTTTCCCCAAGTCTCTCAATAAAAATGGTACCTCACTTGTGGAGGTGGGCCTAGCGCCCGCGAAAGAAAAAGCCCCAAAACACAACATGGACACATCACATTCTGACAAAGTAAACAGAGCTGTTTTTTGCAAAGTGCCTAGCTGTGGATTTTGGCCTCTAGCTCAGCCGACACCTAGGGAAACCTATCAAACCTGCGCAGTTTTGAAAACTAGACACCTAGGGGAATCCAAGATTGGGTGCCTTGTGGGGCTCTGACCAGTTTCTGTTACCCAGAATTCTTTGCAAAGCTCAAAATGTGGCCAAAAAAATACTTTTTTCTCTCATTTTGGTGACAGAAAGTTCTGGAATTAGAGAGGAGCCACAAATTTCCTTCCACCCAGTGTTTCCCCAAGTCTCTCGATAAAAATGGTACCTCACTTGTTGGGGTGGGCCTAGCGCCCGCGAAAGAAAAAGCCCCAAAACACAACATGGACCCATCACATTCTGACAAAGTAAACAGAGCTGTTTTTTGCAAAGTGCCTAGCTGTGGATTTTGGCCTCTAGCTCAGCCAGCACCTAGGGAAACCTAGCAAACCTGTGCAGTTTTAAAAACTAGACACCTAGGAAAATCCAAGATGGGCTGATTTTTGGGGCTCTGACCAGGTTCTGTTACCTAGAATCCTTTGTAAACCTCAAAATGTGGCCAAACAAATACTTTTTTCTCTCATTTCGGTGACAGAAAGTTCTGCAATCAGAGAGGAGCAACAAATTTCCTTCCACACACCATTTCCCCAAGTCTCCCGATAAAAATGGTACCTCACTTGTGGGGGTAGGCCTAGCGCCCGCGACAGCAAAAGCCCCAAAACACAACATGGACTCATCACATTTTCACAAAGAAAACAGAGCTCTTTTTTGCAAAGTGCCTAGCTGTGGAATGTGGCCTCGAGCTCAGCCGGCACCTAGGGAAACCTAGCAAACCTGCACAGTTTTGAAAACTAGACACCTAGGGGAATCCAAGATGGGGTGACTTGTGGGGCTCTGACCAGGTTCTGTTACCCAGAATCCTTTGCAAATCTCAAAATTTGGCCCAAAAAATACTTTTTTCTCTCATTTCGGTGACAGAAAGTTCTGGAATCAGAGAGGAGCCACCAATTTCCTTCCACCCAGCCTTTCCCGAAGTCTCCTGATAAAAATGGTACCTCACTTGTGGGGGTAAGCCTAGTGCCTGCGACAACAAAAGCCCTAAAACACAACCTGGACACATCACATTTTCACAAAGTAAACAGAGCTGTTTTTTGCAAAGTGCCTAGCTGTAGATTTTGGCCTCTAGCTCAGCCGACACCTAGGGAAACCTATCAAACCTGTGCAGTTTTGAAAACTAGACACCTAGGGGAATCCAGGATTGGGTGCCTTGTGGGGCTCCGACCAGTTTCTGTTACCCAGAATTCTTTGCAAAGCTCAAAACTTGGCCAAAAAAATACTTTTTTCTCTCATTTTGGTGACAGAAAGTTCTGGAATCAGAGAGGAGCCAAAAATTTCCTTCCACCCAGCGTTTCCCCAAGTCTCTCGATAAAAATGGTACCTCACTTGTTGGGGTGGGCCTAGCGCCCGCGAAAGAAAAAGCCCCAAAACACAACATGGACACATCACATTCTGACAAAGTAAACTGAGCTGTTTTTTGCAAAGTGCCTAGCTGTGGATTTTGGCCTCTAGCTCAGCCGGCACCTAGGGAAACCTAGCAAACCTGTGCAGTTTTAAAAATTAGACACCTAGGAAAATCCAAGATGGGGTGATTTGTGGGGCTCTGACCAGGTTCTGTTACCTAGAATCCTTTGCAAACCTCAAAATGTGGCCAAACACATACTTTTTTCTCTCATTTCGGTGACAGAAAGTTCTGCAATCAGAGAGGAGCAACAAATTTCCTTCCTCACACCATTTCCCCAAGTCTCCCGATAAAAATGGTACCTCACATGTGGGGGTAGGCCTAGCGCCCGCGACAGCAAAAGCCCCAAAACATAACGTGGACACATCACATTTTCACAAAGAAAACAGAGCTGTTTTTTGCAAAGTGCCTAGCTGTAGATTTTGGCCTCTAGCTCAGCCGGCACCTAGGGAAACCTAGCAAACCTGCGCAGTTTTGAAAACTAGACACCTAGGGGAATCCAAGATGGGGTGCCTTGTGAGGCTCTGACCAGTTTCTGTTACCCAGAATCATTTGCAAAGCTCAAAGTTTGGCCCAAAAAATACCTTTTTTCTCTGATTTTGGTGACAGAAAGTTCTGGAATCAGAGAGGAGCCACAAATTTCCTTCCACCCAGCGTTTCCCCAAGTCTCTCAATAAAAATGGTACCTCACTTGTGGGGGTGGGCCTAGCGCCCGCGAAAGAAAAAGCCCCAAAACACAACATGGACACATCACATTCTGACAAAGTAAACAGAGCTGTTTTTTGCAAAGTGCCTAGCTGTGGATTTTGGCCTCTAGCTCAGCCGGCACCTAGGGAAACCTGGCAAACCTGTGCAGTTTTAAAAACTAGACACCTAGGAAAATCCAAGATGGGGTGATTTGTGGGGCTCTGACCAGGTTCTGTTACCTAGAATCCTTTGCAAACCTCAAAATGTGGCCAAACAAATACTTTTTTCTCTCAGTTTGGTGACAGAAAGTTCTGCAATCAGAGAGGAGCAACAAATTTCCTTCCACACACCATTTCCCCAAGTCTCCCAATAAAAATGGTACCTCACTTGTGGGGGTAGGCCTAGCGCCCGCAACAGCAAAAGCCCCAAAACACAACGTGGACTCATCACATTTTCACAAAGAAAACAGAGATGTTTTTTGCAAAGTGCCTAGCTGTGGATTGTGGCCTCGAGGTCAGCCGGCACCTAGGGAAACCTAGCAAACCTGCACAGTTTTGAAAACTAGACACCTAGGGGAATCCAAGATGGGGTGACTTGTGGGACTCTGACCAGGTTCTGTTACCCAGAATCCTTTGCAAATCTGAAAATTTGGCCAAAAAAATACTTTTTTCTCTCATTTCGGTGACAGAAAGTTCTGGAATCAGAGAGGAGTCACCAATTTCCTTCCACCCAGCATTTCCCGAAGTCTCCTGATAAAAATGGTACTTCACTTGTGGGGGTAAGATTAGAGCCTGCGACAACAAAAGCCCTAAAACACAACCTGGACACATCACATTTTCACAAAGAAAACAAAGCTGTTTTTTGCAAAGTGCCTAGCTGTAGATTTTGGCCTCTAGCTCAGCCGGCACCTAGGGAAACCTAGCAAACCTGCGCAGTTTTGAAAACTAGACACCTAGGGGAATCCAAGATGGGGTGCCTTGTGAGGCTCTGACCAGTTTCTGTTACCCAGAATCATTTGCAAAGCTCAAAGTTTGGCCCAAAAAATACTTTTTTCTCTGATTTTGGTGACAGAAAGTTCTGGAATCAGAGAGGAGCCACAAATTTCCTTCCACCCAGCGTTTCCCCAAGTCTCTCAATAAAAATGGTACCTCACTTGTGGGGGTGGGCCTAGCGCCCGCGAAAGAAAAAGCCCCAAAACACAACATGGACACATCACATTCTGACAAAGTAAACAGAGCTGTTTTTTGCAAAGTGCCTAGCTGTGGATTTTGGCCTCTATCTCAGCCGACACCTAGGGAAACCTATCAAACCTGCGCCGTTTTGAAAACTAGACACCTAGGGGAATCCAAGATTGGGTGCCTTGTGGGGCTCTGACCAGTTTCTGTTACCCAGAATTCTTTGCAAAGCTCAAAATTTGGCCAAAAAAATACTTTTTTCTCTCATTTTGGTGACAGAAAGTTCTGGAATCAGAGAGGAGCCATAAATGTCCTTCCACCCAGTGTTTCCCCAAGTCTCTCGATAAAAATGGTACCTCACTTGTTGGGGTGGGCCTAGCGCCCCGCGAAAGAAAAAGCCCCAAAACACAACATGGACACATCACATTCTGACAAAGTAAACAGAGCTGTTTTTTGCAAAGTGCCTAGCTGTGGATTTTGGCCGCTAGCTCAGCCTGCACCTAGGGAAACCTAGCAAACCTGTGTAGTTTTAAAAACTAGACACCTAGGAAAATCCAAGATGGGTTGATTTGTGGGGCTCTGACCAGGTTCTGTTACCTAGAATCCTTTGCAAACCTCAAAATGTGGCCAAACAAATACTTTTTTCTCTCATTTCGGTGACAGAAAGTTCTGCAATCAGAGAGGAGCAACAGATTTCCTTTCACACACCATTTCCCTAAGTCTCCCGATAAAAATGGTACCTCACTTGTGGGGGTAGGCCTAGCGCCTGCGACAGCAAAAGCCCCAAAACACAACGTGGACACAGCACATTTTCACAAAGAAAACAGAGCTGTTTTTTGCAAAGTGCCTAGCTGTGGATTGTGGCCTCGAGCTCAGCCGGCACCTAGGGAAACCTAACAAACCTGCACAGTTTTGAAAACTAGACACCTAGGGGAATCCAAGACGGGGTGACTTGTGGGGCTCTGACCAGGTTCTGTTACCCAGAATCCTTTGCAAATCTCAAAATTTGGCCAAATAAATACTTTTTTCTCTCATTTTGGTGACAGAAAGTTCTGGAATCAGAGAGGAGTCACCAATTTCCTTCCACCCATCATTTCCAGAAGTCTCCTGATAAAAATGGTACCTCACTTGTGGGGGTAAGCCTAGAGCCTGCGAAAACAAAAGCCCTAAAACACAACCTGGACACATCACATTTTCACAAAGAAAACAGAGCTGTTTTTTGCAAAGTGCCTAGCTGTAGATTTTGGCCTCTAGCTGAGCCGGCACCTAGGGAAACCTAGCAAACCTGTGCAGTTTTGAAAACTAGACACCTAGGGGAATTCAAGATGGGGTGCCTTGTGGGGCTCTGACCAGTTTCTGTTACCCAGAATCATTTGCAAAGCTCAAAGTTTGGCCAAAAAAATACTTTTTTCTCTCATTTTGGTGACAGAAAGTTCTGGAATCGGAGAGGAGCCACAAATGTCCTTCCTCCCAGCGTTTCCCCAAGTCTCTCGATACAAATGGTACCTCACTTGTGGGGGTAAGCCTAGTGCCTGAGACAACAAAAGCCCTAAAACACAACCTGGACACATCACATTTTCACAAAGAAAACCGAGCTGTTTTTTGCAAAGTGCCTAGCTGTAGATTTTGGCCTCTATCTCAGCCGGCACCTAGAGAAACCTAGCAAACCTGCGCAGTTTTGAAAACTAGACACCTAGGGGAATTCAAGATGGGGTGCCTTGTGGGGCTCTGACCAGTTTCTGTTACCCAGAATCCTTTGCAAACCTCAAAATGTGGCCCAAAAAATACTTTTTTCTCTCATTTTGGTGACAGAAAGTTCTGGACTCAGAGAGGAGCCACAAATTTCCTTCCACCCAGCGTTTCCCCAAGTCTCTCGATAAAAATGGTACCTCACTTGTGGGGGTGGGCCTAGCGCCCGCGACAGCAAAAGCCCCAAAACACAACGTGGACACATCACATTTTCACAAAGAAAACAGAGCTGTTTTTTGCAAAGTGCCTAGCTGTGGATTTTGGCCTCTAGATCAGCCGGCACCTAGGGAAATCTAGCAAACCTGTGCTTTTTTAAAAACTAGACACCTAGGAAAATCTAAGATGGGGTGATTTGTGGGGCTCTGACCAGGTTCTGTTATCCAGAATCCTTTGCAAACCTCAAAATGTGGCCAAACAAATACTTTTTTCTCTCATTTCGGTGACAGAAAGTTCTGCAATCAGAGAGGAGCAACAAATTTTCTTCCACACACCATTTCCCAAAGTCTCCCGATAAAAATGGTACCTCACTTGTGGGGGTAGGCCTAGCGCCCGCGACAGCAAAAGCCCCAAAACACAACGTGGACACATAACATTTTCACAAAGAAGACAGAGCTGTTTTTTGCAAAGTGCCTAGCTGTGGATTGTGGCCTTGAGCTCAGCCGGCACCTATGGAAACCTAGCAAACCTGCACAGTTTTGAAAACAAGACACCTAGGGGAATCCAACATGGGGTGACTTGTGGGGCTCTGACCAGGTTCTGGTACCCAGAATCCTTTGCAAATCTCAAAATTTGGCCCAAAAAATACTTTTTTCTCTCATTTCGGTGACAGAAAGTTCTGGAATCAGAGAGGAGCCACCAATTTCCTTCCACCCAGCATTTCCCGAAGTCTCCTGATAAAAATGATACCTCACTTGTGGGAGTAAGCCTAGCGCCTGCGACAACGAAAGCCCTAAATCACAACCTGGGCACATCACATTTTCACAAAGAAAACAGAGCTGTTTTTTGCAAAGTGCCTAGCTGTAGATTTTGGCCTCTAGCTCAGCCGGCACCTAGGGAAACCTAGCAAACCTGTGCAGCTTTGAAAACTAGACACCTAGGGGAATCCAAGATTGGGTGCCTTGTGGGGCTCCGACCAGTTTCTGTTACCCAGAATTCTTTGCAAAGCTCAAAATGTGGCCAAAAAAATACTTTTTTCTCTCATTTTGGTGACAGAAAGTTCTGGAATCAGAGAGGAGCCACAAATGTCCTTCCACCCAGTGTTTCCCTAAGTCTGCTGATAAAAATGGTACCTCACTTGTGGGGGTAAGCCTAGCTCCTGCGACAAAAAAAGCCCTTAAACACAACCTGGACACATCACATTTTCACAAAGAAAACAGAGCTGTTTTTTGCAAACTGCCTAGCTGTAGATTTTGGCCTCTAGCTCAGCCGACACCTAGGGAAACCTATCAAACCTACGCTGTTTTGAAAACTAGACACCTAGGGGAATCCATGATTGGGTGCCTTGTGGGGCTCTGACCAGTTTCTGTTACCCAGAATTCTTTGCAAAGTTCAAAATTTGGCCAAAAAAATACTTTTTTCTCTCATTTTGGTGACAGAAAGTTCTGGAATCAGAGAGGAGCAACAAATTTCCTTCCACCCAGCGTTTCCCCAAGTCTCCTGATAAAAATGGTACCTCACTTGTGGGGGTAAGCCTAGCGCCTGCGACAACAAAAGCCCTAAAACACAACCTGGGCACATCACATTTTCACAAAGAAAACAGAGCTGTTTTTTGCAAAGTGCCTAGCTGTAGATTTTGGCCTCTAGCTCAGCCGGCACCTAGGGAAACCTAGCAAACCTGTGCAGTTATGAAAACTAGACACCTAGGGAAATCCAAGATGGGGTGCCTTGTGTGGGTCTGACCAGTTTCTGTTACCCAGAATCATTTGCAAAGCTCAAAGTTTGGCCAATTCTTTTTTTTTTTCTCATTTTGGTGACAGAAAGTTCTGGAATCAGAGAGGAGACTCAAATTTCATTCCACCCAGCGTTTCCCCAAGTCTCTTGATAAAAATGGTACCTCACTTGTGGGGGTAAGCCTAGTGCCTGAGACAACAAAAGCAATAAAACACAACCTGGACACATCACATTTTCACAAAGAAAACAGAGCTGTTTTTTGCAAAGTGCCTAGCTGTAGATTTTGGCCTCTAGCTCAGCCGGCACCTAGGGAAATCTAGCAAACCTGCGCAGTTTTGAAAACTAGACACCTAGGGGAATGCAAGATGGTGTGCCTTGTGGGGCTTTGACCAGTTTCTGTTACCCAGAATCCTTTGCAAATTTCAAAATTTGGCCAAAAAAATACTTTTTCCTCGCATTTTGGTGACAGAAAGTTCTGGAATCAGAGAGGAGCCACAAATTTCCTTCCACCCAGCGTTTCCCCAAGTCTCTCGATAAAAATGGTACCTCACTTGTGGGGGTGGGCCTAGCGCCCGCGACAGCAAAAACCGCAAAACACAACGTGGACACATCACATTTTCACAAAGAAAACAGAGCTGTTTTTTGCAAAGTGCCTAGCTGTGGATTTTGGCCTTTAGCTCAGCCGGCACCTAGGGAAACCTAGCAAACCTGTGCAGTTTTAAAAACTAGACACCTAGGAAAATCTAAGATGGGGTGATTTGTGGGGCTTTGACCAGGTTCTGTTACCCAGAATCCTTTGCAAACCTCAAAATGTGGCCAAACAAATACTTTTTTCTCTCATTTCGGTGACAGAAAGTTCTGCAGTCAGAGAGGAGCAACACATTTTCTTCCACACGCCATTTCCCCAAGTCTCCCGATAAAAATGGTACCTCACTTGTGGGGGTAGGCCCAGCGACCGCGACAGCAAAAGCCCCAAAACACAACGTGGACACATCACATTTTCACAAAGAAAACAGAGCTGTTTTTTGCAAAGTGCCTAGCTGTGGATTGTGGCCTTGAGCTCAGCCGGCACCTATGGAACCCTAGCAAACCTGCAAAGTTTTGAAAACTAGACACCTAGGGGAATCCAAGATGGGGTGACTTGTGGGGCTCTGACCAGGTTCTGGTACCCAGAATCCTTTGCAAATCTCAAAATTTGGCCAAAAAAATACTTTTTTCTCTCATTTCGGTGACAGAAAGTTCTGGAATCAGAGAGGAGCCACCAATTTCCTTCCACCCAGCATTTCCAGAAGTCTCCTGATAAAAATGGTACCTCACTTGTGGGGGTAGGCCTAGCGCCCGCGACAGCAAAAGCCCCAAAACACAACGTGGACACATCACATTTTCACAAAGAAAACAGAGCTGTTTTTTGCAAAGTGCCTAGCTGTAGATTTTGGCCTCTAGCTCAGCCGGCACCTAGAGAAAACCTAGCAAACCTGCGCAGTTTTGAAAACTAGACACCTTGGGGAATCGAAGATGGGTTGATTTGTGGGGCTCTGACCAGGCTCTCTTACCCAGAATCCTTTGCAAACCTCAAAATTTGGCCTAAAAAACACGTTTTCCTCTCATTTCGGTGACAGAAAGTTCTGGAATCAGAGTGGAGCCACACATTTCCTTCCACCCACCGTTCCCCTAAGTCTCCCTATAAAAATGGTACCTCAGTTGTGGGGGTAGGCCTACTTCCCACTAAAGGAAATGCCTCAAAACACTATCTGGACACATCAAAATTATCAAATACAAAACTACCTGTTTTTGCGGGGTTCACCTGCGTTTGTGGTCCTGGGCCCAGCAGCCTTCTAGGGAAACCTACCAAACCCACACATTTCTGAAAACTAGACACCCGAGGGAGTCCAGTGAGGTGTGACTTGCTTGGATCCCCAATGTTTTCTTACCCAGAATCCTCAGCAAACCTCAAATTTAGCTAAAAAAAATCACATTTTTGACACATTTCTGTGTGGGATCACCGCACTGGGACAAATTTCATACCACCCAATGTTCCCCTCAGTCTCCTGGTAAAAATTATACCTCATTTGTGTAGGTGGGCCAAGTGCTTGTGAAAGGGAAGAGACAAAAACATGTCGATATTTAGGGGGAACCAAAGGGGGTCCAAAAGGGCAGTTTGCAAAAAAAAAACATTTTTAGGCTGACAAGTGCAGCAGAATTTTTATCGGTGTAGATGAAACAATGCTGGGTGGTAGGAATTTTGTGGTTTCCTGCAGATTCCGGAAGGTTCCATCACAAAAACTTGGGAAAAATTTGTGATTTCCAGCAAAGTTGGAGGTTTGCAGGGCATTGTGGGTACAAAAATGGTGCGGGTTCATGTGAAACATCACCCTGGAATCACCCAGATGTTTAGTTTTCAGATGTGTCTAGGAGTTGTGGATTTTTCTACATGGCAGCGTCCCAAAGTCCATAAAGTGCAGCCCTCACCATTCCAAGTGGGACGATTTTGAGAGTTAGCCAAGCTCTCATGGCCCAAATGTAAAACCAAAACCCAAAATAATCAAGTGCCATATTTATACTTTTTGACGCAAAACTGCGCCAACGCAGTTTTGCGCCAAAAAAATTTGCGCCGGCTAACGCCATTCTGAAGCACCATGCGGGCGCCGTATTTATTGAATGACGTTAGCCGGCGTTAGCCGCCGGCGCTGTCTGGTGTGCGTTAAAAAAAACGACGTACACCAGGCAGCGCCGGCGTAGGGGGAAAATGGAGTATGGGCGTCCACAAATGGTGCAAGTCAGGCTGAGGCAAAAAAATCACCTCAACCCGATTTGCGCCATTTTTGTACGACTCCCAACCCCCATTGAAATGACTCCTGTCTTAGCAAAGACAGGAGTCATGCCCCCTTGCCCAATGGCCATGCCCAGGGGACTTCTGCCCCCTGGGCATGGTCATTGGGCATAGTGGCATGTAGGGGGGCACAAATCAGGCCCCCCTATGCCACAAAATGTTTTACAAAAAAATACTTACCTGAACTTACCTTAATGTCCCTGGGGTGGGTCCCTCCATCCTTGGGTGTCCTCCTGGGGTGGGCAAGGGTGGCAGGGGGTGTCCCTGGGGGCAGGGGAGGGCACCTCTGGGCTCATTCTGAGCCCACAGGTCCCTTAACGCCTGCCCTGACCCAGGCGCTAAAATCCGGCGCTAATGCGGGTTTTTTAGACCCGCCCACTCCCGGGCGTCATTTTTGCCCGGGAGTATAAATACGACGCATATGCATCGGAGTCATTTTTTAAGACGGGAACGCCTACCTTGCATATCATTAACGCAAGGAAGGTGTTCACGCAAAAAAATGACGCTAACTCCATGAACTTTGGCGCTAGACGCGTCTAACGCCAAAGTATAAATATGGAGTTAGTTTTGCGTTGAATTTGCGTCGAAAAAAACAACGCAAATTCGGCGCAAACGGAGTATAAATATGCCCCCAAATGTCTTCTTGCTTGCTGTGGAATAAGATGTTTTAGAGTGCGGGGGAGAGCTGAAAGACTATTACCCCCTTCAGTTGGGGTGAGGGCATAAACAGGCCCATACTGCTTGGTAGCCACCACCCCAATATATATATACTGTATATATATATATTTTTTATTTTTTTATTCCCTGGCATCTAGTATACTTTCTGCCCCCATGGGGTGTGGATCAGGAGTTATTGCCACATCTGCCCACTGGTGGGCAGCACAACTTTGACCCCATTTATTTGGGGTGGGGGTATGGCCATACCCCCACCCTCTTATTTTGGAAAAAAAACTTCCCTGGTCTCTGGTGGGCTTTCTGCACCCACTTGGGGGCAGATGGGCCTTCCAAAAATAGGCCCATCTGAGATATGGCTAACAGTAAAGCTCCCCCATATGGAGCGACCCTTACCCAAGGGGTGCCCCCCTAAAGAAAACACACGCATACACACACACCAATCCCTGGTGCCTAAGTGGTTTCTGCCACCCTTGGGGACAGATTGGCCTAACAAAAATCGGCTGTTCTGCCCACAAGGAGGGCAGAAATGGTCTAAATACAATTTGCCCCCCCAGGGGAGCGACCCTTGCCTAAGGGGTTGCTCACCACCTCTAAAAAACAAACAACAAAAAAAAAAACCTCAAAAAATAAATTCCCTGCCACCTAGAGGTTTCTGCCCCCCGGGGGAGCAGAAATGGCCTAAAATAAATTCGGCCCCCGGTGACCGACCCTTGCCTAAGGGGTCGCTCCCCTTGCGTGAAATTGCCGCAAAAAAAAAGATCCACGGTGCCTAGTGGTTTCTGACCCCCTTGGGGGCAGATAGGCCTAACAAAAATCGGCCGATCTGACCCCAAGGGGGGCAGAAATGGTCTAAATACAATGTGCTCCCCCAGGGAAGCGACCTTTGCCTACGGAGTCTCTCCCCATCTCTAAAAAAACAACCCAAAAAAAAAAAAAAAAAAAAAAAAATTAGCCCTGGTGCCTAGAGGTTTCTGCCCCCCCGGGAGCAGATCGGCTTAATTACAATAGGCCGATCTAAAATAAATTCCCCCCCCCCCGGAGAGCGAACCTTGCCTAAGAGGTAGCTCCCCTTCCGTGACTTTGGCGTAAAAAAAAAAAAACTCCTTGGTGTAAAAAAAAAACACAAAAAAAAAAAATGATCCAGGCGCTAGTGGATTCTACCCCGGGGGGCAGAAAAGGCCTTGAAAAATATTGCCACCCTGGGGAGCGACCCTTGCCCAAGGGGTCACTCCCCTCATGCCAGTTTCCATTCAAAAATAAATCCCTGGTGTCTAGTGGGCATTTCAATAGCCGGATCGCTTTACGATCTGGCTTTTGAAATGCTCTGAGATACTTCAAAGTGAAGGAAATTCCTTTCCTTCCCTTCGAAGCCTCTCAGGGCCCCATTAAATGATCGGAAGAGAAATGCTTTGCATTTCTCTTCTGATCGCGCTGGAAGCAGAAATTCCAGCGCGATGGGGTAGTGGCCTCTGATGAGGTCAGCGCGAAAATGTGCGCTGACATCACCAGACGTCACTGGGGGGGTCGGAGGGGTCGAGGGTGGAAGGGGAAGGGCTTCCCCTTCCATCCCGGCCTTGGGGGTTGGGAGGGAAGCCCACAAAGGGAGCGCTAGCACTCCGTCTGAGCTCAGGGCCGAGGACGTAATGGTTACTTCCTCGGCACATGAGCACTGTGCCATAGGACGTAACCATTACGTCCACAGCACAGAACGGGTTGAACAGTGGTGAATCACTACTAGCAAATGGAACTTAAAATGTATGTTCTACATCTGTCTACAGTGAACAACATCACAGAACTCAAGTATATATAAAAAGTAGAAGAAAAAAAACTAACCCCTTAGCTGCTGGAACTTTCCCCCCCAGTGCTGAGCCCTTTATGGGCTATTTGGTGTAGTTTGTGCTAGGGCCCCCATAACTTTTTGGGCACTTAAGCTATCCACGCCAAATGTGTGTCCTTTTTTTACAACATTCTTGGGATTTTAAATGTACCAAGAGTTTTTGGGTTCCCCTGGAGGAGACCGAGAAATTAGCCAAAATACAGCTAAATTTGTTTTGTTTTTTCATAAAAAGTGAAAAAAGTGCTGTGGAAGAAAGCATTTGTTTTTTTTTCCCTGCAAATGGTACCAATAAAGGATTTGCAGTGCTAAAATCACAGTCTTTCCAGCTTTCAGGAGCAGGCAGACCTGAATCAGAAAACCAAATTTTTCAACATAGTTTTGGCATTTTACTGGGACATACCTCATTTTGATTATTTTTTGTGCTTTCAGCCTCCTTCCATTCAGTGACAGGAATGGGTGTGAGATCAATGGTGGATCGTGGACATCTAAACATTTCTGAAAAGTAGACACAATTCTGAATTCAGCAAGGGATTTTTTGTGTAGCTCCTTCAAGATTTTTCTACAGAAAGTAACAGTTGAAATAAAAAAATATTGAAAATGAGTTGGAAAAACAACCCTTTCTGAGTATTTTAAAGAAATGTACCGTTATGTTTGCTGGATCCTCCTGGCTTTGGGATATATAGGTCTTGTAGGTTCATCAAGAACTCAAGCTTCTCAGAGCCAATAAATGAGCTGCACCTTGAAATGGCTTTTCATTGTATACCGGGCATACAGCAATTCATTTGGTAAAATATAAAGAGTGAAAAATAGGTGTCGAGGAGGCGTATGTATTTCCAAAATGGACACAAGTTAAGGAGTTTAAAATCAGTGGTTATTTGCACATCTCTGAATTCGGGGGTCCAAATACTAGCATGGGAATTTCAGGGCATTTCTCACAATTACTTCTTTCTTACACACTGCCTTCCATTTTGAAGGCAAAAATGTAGAGAAAGACAATTGGCAAAAATGCTTGTTCTACTATCCTGTGTTCCCCTAAGTCTCGTGATGAAAATGGTGCATCACTTGTATGGCTAGGCCTAGTGCCTGTGACAGTAAATGCCCCAAAATACAATATTGACACATCACATTTTACCAAAGAAAACTGACCTGCTTTTACAAAGTGTCTAGCTGTGGATTTTGGCCTTCAGCTCAGCCAGCACCTAGGAAAACCTACCAAACCTATACATTTATGGAAAGTAGACACCTAGGGGAATCCAGGACGGGGTGACTTGTGGGGCTCTCACCAGATTCTGTCACCCAAAATCCTTTGCAACCTTCAAAATTGGGCTAAAGAAACACATTTACTGAACATTCCAGTGATGGAAAGTTCTGAAAAACGAGAGGAGCCACAAACTTCCTTCCACCCAGCATTCTCCCAAGTCTCTCGATAAAAATGGTACCTCACTTGTGTGGGTAGGCCTGCTGCCTGCGACAGGAAATGCCCCTAAACACAAGGCAAACACATCACATTTTTCTATTGAAAACTGAAGTGTTTTTTGCAATGTGCACCACCAGTTATCTCGCAGTGTGCATCTTCAAAGCAATGTACATATGCCAACTGAGGTGTTTCAACCGCAGCTTTTAAGGTCAAGACTGATTTGCAAATCGCTGAGTCCAAACTGCGGTGACGTGGTGAGCAAAATAACGATGGATTAAACCCAGATCTGTGACTGGGGGTGAGTGTTTAAAAAGTTTATACACTCCGTCCATCATTTTATTTTGTTTTGTGATGTTGCTTTGTGTGACCTAAGTGGCAGGGGTATGCCCAGAAGTGGGTCCCTTGCTCGCTGCGCCACTGGATTCAAGCTAGCCTGGCTGATGAAGGGTGATACCCTGAAACCGGTCCCAGGATGTTGTTTCCTGTTCAGGGAAGACCTGGTCTAGCAGTTCAGGCTGGACTTAACGATGGATTAAACCCAGATCTGTGACTGGGGGTGAGTGTTTGCATTGTTCAACACTCCGTCCATAATTCTTTTGATGTTTGTGTTGCTATTGTCTGGCCCTGACCTGTTGTCACTTATTATGAAGTGAAAACGGTTTCCAGGTACAGGCATCTGTTTTCAAATGACCGTAATGTGGTTGGACATATATCTGGGGCTGTGTTTTTTACATGTGATTGTTTTTGGCAGGGCTCTCATTTCCTTCCAGATGAGGCCTGGGTTTATATTTCTTTATTTCTGAGTGAATTCAAGAGGTCCCCTGAACTTCAGCAGGTTTGTTTTGTGCTTCTGGGTTAAATTTGGTGTACACCATTGTGTTGCCTTACAAGAAAACTGCCTGTGCCTTCAATGTTATGTTTGGGTCAGATCAGGACAGTTCTGTTGCTTCACCTTCATTCTGGTTTGGGAAGCTGTGGAATAGGGTTCTGTCCTCCCCCTGGTGTGGATTGACATTAGTGCTAGAGCATGGTCCACTCTATCCTCTAGACTAGCATATTGTTTGTTGATGTCCTGCTTTTTTGCTCGGGCCTGGATGTTGGCTGGTAGTGGGTTTTGGTCTGTGATCTTCCTGCTGCCTGTAGAGGTTTTCCCGTGGTTATTAGTTTGGTCCCTGGTGTTATGTTATGTTATAGAATTTTGTAGAGCGCATGGCTACCCTAGGGCTTCCCAGCACTAACGGGCCGAACCTAAACTAAGCATAGAGGACAGTCCATTCTAAAACAACCAAGTTTTAAGTGCCTTACAAAAGTTGTATTCCTGGCTTATGAGTTGAAGTCTGAGGGGAAGGGAATTCCACAGCTTGGCTCCCAGATATGCCATAGTGGCACCACCCTATCTAGCTTTTTTAGCTCTAGGCAGGGTGGCCAAAGCTGTTGAGGCCGATCTAAGGTCTCTGGTAAGCTTGTAAAAAGATGCAAGGGTTTTTAGTAACGGGGGCCTCTATTGTAAAGAGACATGTGGATACAACATAAAGCCTTAAATTTAATCCGCTGTTCTACAGGCAACCAGTGTAATGAGAAAAATGCTGATTTCACAGAGGTACGTCTGGGGGTGTCTAGGAGAGGTGGGCAGCTGCATTTTGTACCAGCTGCAGCTTCTTTTTCACATATGAGAGGGAACCAAGAAATAAACCATTGCTGTAATCAAGTCTAGAAAGAATAATTACTTGAATGAACAGCCTTTTTGCCAGAGATGGAAGGATTATAAAAACCTTCCTCAAGAGTCTCAGCAAGCCAAAACAAGTGGCCGATATATACTTAGCATGCTGATCCAGCGTTAATACGGGATCCAACCATATCCCTAAGCTTTTGATGTGTTTCTTTGGAGGAGGGAAATCAACCAGTGCACTTGGGATCATAAGCGACTTACCTGGGCCTGGATCATAGCCCAAGATCATTAACTCCGCTTTATCACCATTTAGTTGCAATCTATTGTCCATCATCCACCCTGTAACAGCATGTAGACAGGAGGACAATGAGGAGCCGTCCAGATCAGCGTAAGATGAAAAGGATACCACCAATTGGGTGTCATCTGCGTAAGACACCAGAGATAGTCCAAAAGATTCCACTAATTCGGCTAGTGGTGCCATATGTATATTAAAAAGCGTAGGGCTAAGCGATGAGCCCTGAGGCACACCACAACTAGAATAAAATTTGTTTAAAAAATAGGATCGATCAAGGACCTGAAATGATCTGCCCTCTAAGAAGGGTGTAAGCCATGCGAGAGCTAACCCCTCAATTCCGATGTTCATCATCCTTAGACTCAGCACCTGATGGTCTACGGTATCAAAGGCCGCACTCAAATCCAAAAGTATGACCGCTGTGGTGTGTCCCTGATCCATGGTCTTCCTTGCCTCTTCCAAGACTGCAATCAGTGCCGTTTCTGTACTGTGGCGGGGTCTAAACCCCGTTTCTGTAGGATGAAGACAGTTATGTGCTTCCAGAAAGGTGGAGAGTTGAGTATTAATATGCTTATCTTGTATTTTGGCAAGCGTAGGTAATAAGGATATGGGTCTATAGTTCTTGAAGTCTGCAGTAGCCGAGGAGGCCTTCTTTAGCAGTGGTTTAACTATAGTGTGCTTCCACTGACCAGGGACTGATCCCCTGGACATTGAAGCATTCAAGATATCCGTCAGGACCGGACCAATCACTGTCCATCCTTGAGCTATTATATGTGGGGGAGCTGGGTCCAGGGGAAATCCTGACTTGAGTGACGTGAGCAGCAAGGCAACCTGCTCCTGAGGGAGGAGGGTAAACTGGGAAATAGTAGTTATGCCCTTATTGGTAAATTTATCCTGCTCTTCTAATCTGAGCCTACTGTTGGGGAAATTCGAATAGATATTCAAGGTTTTTTGTTGAAAGAAACTGGCTAGCTTATTGCTATGTTCTACAGAAGCTTCAGTGGGGTTCTCCTCTAATGGTACTTGGAGAATTTCTTTTAACACCTGAAACACCTCTTTGGGAGAGCCAGAGGCTTCTCCAATTCTGTCCGCATAGTAGGAGCTCTGTGCTTATTTTATCTCGGCATGATAAGATATGATCGCTTTCCTATAAATGTCCCTATCGGCCAGGACGTATGATTTTCTCCACCTTCTCTCTAACCTTCTACCATTTTTTTTAAGAAGGTGCAGGTAGGGGGTATACCACAGAGCACTAGCTTTCCTACGTGGACCTTTTTTTACCATCAAAGGATGTGCTAAGTCCAGACTGTCAATGATCCAATCACTGAATGCCTCTCTTCATAATTAGTGCTGTTAAGAAACAAAGATTTACGGTTTTCCAGCACCGTAATCCAATCCATGATACTAAGCTTATGCCAGCATATGCCGGCCTGCGCAGCTGGCTTAAGGCTGCGTCCGCTGGTATCGGTGGCTAAGTCCAGTGTAACTAGGAAGTGGTCTGACCAAGCCAAAGGAGTCGGGGATTTAGAAGTTAAAGATATCAGATTGCTAAACACTAGGTCAATGGTATGTCCCTTTTTGTGTGTAGGGCCTCTCACCGGTTGCTCTAGTCCCAGCGCCTCCATGTCACGCATGAGACGTCTCATCACAGGCTGATCTAAATTCTCAGCATGAATGTTAAAATCACCTAGGATGGTAAAATTGGGTCTCTTACATATTTGTTCAGCAATACTATCTGAGAGGGAAACTGAAAAATTCTCTGGGGGACCAGGAGGGCGGTAAAGTAGAAATCCTGAAAATGTAAATAGAGGATTAAGCGCCAGGGAGAAGAGCATGCCTTCTCCTTCTGATAGCTGGTGCAGTCTTCCTGTGTCATCTGTCCGCTCCATAGTTGTTCAATTAAGCAGTAACAATTTAATTGGTTTCATTTTGGACAAGTCATATTGTTTTCATTGTCCCATATGGTTCAATACTTTTTTTGACATGATTCTGCCCTTTATATGGAGCTGAGGGTCCGACAGTCTTCCCCTTCACACTGAGTTCCATGGCTCAAATAGGTCTCCTGCTGTGGTCCTCTTGGTTTGCAGCACCTCGACCTACCACTACCTCTTTTCCATTGTTAGAAAAACTGGAAGGCTGGTAACCCTTGTCTCAGCCCTTCCCAATAGATGCAGAACTGGAGGGCAAAGGCCAGCTGAGGGAAAGTATCTAATTTCAGTGCCAATTCACCAGGTGGGCTTTGGGGGATGTTGACCTCAGTTTGAAAGTAAATGAGAAGGGTTATTCCTGGAGAGCATTTAGAAAACATGGAATTTCATGTAAGTGGTAAGTTGCTGTATCTTATTACAATCTTAGGTATGAATTGCACAGTTTAAACAAAAAATCAGTTTGTACATATGTTTAGTTTACTTGTGGGCCCCTATTTGAGTTTCCCATCATCATAGGGCATACATAATGCACCCATGGTTTCCAATAGGTTAATACCTAGTCACAGTCTTTCCAGGGTATCACAGATTGATTGCCTACACTCTCCCATCCAATGGAGAATAATATATGGGATGAAGAATCACATCATATTCCAGCATGCGAAAGTCACTGAACAAAAACCTTCAGAAATTACGTTAAGGATTTGGCATTGGTAACCACTTCGGGAATACCGCTGTGGGATCTGACTCCAATATTCAAATGTACCCCAATAAGGGTCCCCTTCCAGTACAAAAACTATTCCTTATAGAACGCAAACACCCCTGCACTATGGTGCAAGGTTGTGTGCATTGGTTTATGGCAGTGCGTAATATCTTAGTATCTATGGCACTTTTCTGCTCTCTTTTTCACAAATCTGGACTTTCTCTTTTAACCTGTGGGTTAGGCAGCTCAGTGTTTCCTCTGGCCAATGCTTTTTGCATGTACTGTGTCCTCATGGGAACCAGGACATGGCTTGGCTTGTTGTGACAAATCTTGCACCTCTTCTCCATGTCATGAATTTGAATCATGGCATGACTTTCTAACTTTGTAGTTTTGCTTACAACCCATATGGAAGGCATTGATAGAGCTGTTTTTTTTTTTTATTTTAGGGCCTCATTTACAAGGCCCTAGCTGCACACTGCACCACTGGAGCGTCATTTGTTTGATGCTGTGGTGGCACAGTGTGCCTGCCTATATTTACAATGCCACGCAATTCCACCTTGCATGGCTTTTCATGGTCTTGTAAATATGGCCCACTTTCACGCATAAGTCTGTGTGAAAGTGGCGTTCCATGGGTGTTACTGTGGGTGTTATCACACAACACCCATGGAACCTGATGGACTCTGATGCATTCCTAGATTTACAAGGGTGGGACTTTTTCAGATTCTAATGCCACCTCAGGGGTGGAGTTAAAGTAGTGCAAGGGGGAGAAATAACATTATTTCTCTCAGTTGTTTCCTCTTTCTATGTGTACTGCATTTTGCAGCACACATAGAAAGGGGAAAACGCCATTAATTATTGTTTATGTGCTGGAAAGTGTCCCTTCCTGCACATAAACAATCATTCCTGAAATACAGTCACCCTTGCACCATGGTGCTAGGCAGCAATTTGTAAGCCAGTGATGAGGAAAGCCCTGGGATACATCATATTTCTGTAAACACGATGCATCCCTGAACTTTCAAAATAACACAGCACAGCAAGCTGGCTTGCAGCTCCACGCTGTTTCATTTGCCCCTAAATGAGGCCAACAATCTCTTGGTAAAGTCATCAAAGAGAATCACCCACTGGTCATATGGACCTTTTGCTGTTCACGTGAGGTGTAAGAAACGAGCTAATGTCAGAAGTACATTGCAAGTACAGTAAAACCAATATGGCTCCACAAGCACGACAGAGAGGATGGTATCCAACCTTAAGGGTTTTATTTACACATTTATTTCAGGTTACAAGTTCAATCAGTCAGCAGAATTGGTAGAAAAATATAGAAAGAGCAGACATATTGAAATGACCATACACTCTGAATGTACATATAATCAGAAAGTATATGCAAAAGAGCATAGCATACAGCAAGCAAAATATAACCCAAGTAGGTTCCATAACGTAACTTCCCTATTCCCTATTCATCAAAGAATCGAAACTAGCAAGGGGAATTCTCTGAGGAAGGTGTCTGCATCAGATCCATTAGATTTAAAGTTCAGTGGAAAGAGTCTGAGTATTTAAATATGACTCTTGACATTCTGGAAAGAGGAGGTCAGCATAGTCAGAAGTCTTCTCTCAGCATCAGCCAGGATAGGGTCAGGTATGTTACTCTAAGGAGCACACAAAAGATGAAAGAAGAGTCTAGAAGGTGTCTCCTTATCACCTTTCTCTGAACAAACCAATTGAAGGACAGTGTTCTCGGGGTGAGAGTGGACTCCCTATTTTCCCAGCTACCGCCAAAGAAGGAGGCATTTGGGTGATGTGAATGCAGCACCAGTCTGGTCTGTGGTCACATGATGGTTTCTCCCACTATCACAGTCTTCATATCCAAGGACAAAGTAATGAGAAAGATCAGTAGTCTGTAATGTAATACATTTGAACAATGAACATATTCTAAGCTCACAAAGACATCGATAGGGCACCTGCAAAAAGAGAAAAGACAAGACACTTCTAAACATATTTTAAAATAAAATGTGTTCTAAGGCCGAGTTACAGGTTAGGGGAATCCTAAATTTAAACAGGTTCTAAGGTTACCATAAGTTAATGCATCAAATATGAATTAAGAAAGGCATACATTATCTTTTACAATTAAAACATTTGCTCAAATTCATCTAAATATACGAGTGGCTTTTTTTAAAAAGGAATATACAGACACTTAGTCGAATTAATTAATAAAGTTCACACACATTAATACAGTTAAACACATATATGTTGCATGTAAAGGAGTCAGACCTTAAGTTATGCTGCTCCAGCTTGTTAATTGACTGTACACTAGGGGACATATTTATGAGAGGCTTGTGTCGCCATGGATCATTTTTAGTGATGCAGCGGTAGCACAAACCTCTCAACCAAAACTATGAGGCCATCCGAAGCTACTTTAGGTGGCTTTGAATGGCTTCATAGACATAGAGTAAGGCAAGGCTGCAGAAGTCATTGCGTTGTCTTACTCCTCGCCAGGGAGGTGTTTCATGGGCGTTGCAGTGGGTTTTCCAGCACAACTCCCATTGGTTTTGATCCATTCCTGGGTCTACAAGGACTTTCAAACCTGGAAATGTGTCAAAAGCTTATGTTTCCCAAGGTCAGGGGTAACAAGGAGAAATATTTGTATTTCTCCTAATTTTTTCCTCTTTCCATAAACGCCTCTATAGATTATTTCTGTTCTGGAAGGCGCCCTTCCTTCACAAAAACAATCCTGCATGGATGCTAGGCTGCAAAAAAGGCACCAGCACAGGGTGAAAGGACAGAAATTCAGTGTCTTGCATAAATACCGTGCATTCATGCCCTTTCACTTTCCTGTAGGGAAGGGCAGCAGGTGACGTGATGTGCTGCCCTATGTTAAATCCCCGTAAATATGGGCGTGATGTGCTGCCCTATGTTAAATTCCCCGTAAATATGGGCCTAGGCCTTTTGGTCCTTGGCTTTCATGCATTGTCTGTCTGTCATTTGCTTTTCTTGTGATTCTAATCCCACTGCCACTTTGAGCTCTTCAGTGCGGCCCTGTATCCTGGGCTCTCTGCCTGGTGGACGGACATGTGCCTCTGTGCCTCTTCTTGGGATCCCAGCAGTGTTTCGTTGGTTAGTTGTACCTCCATGTGGCTCGATTCTGGTCAGCTTGATGGGATGGCACCATGGGCAGTGGGACTTCAGCCATTCAAGCTGTGTGGTGCTGATGTTTAATAGCGCAACTAAGGAAAATAAATGAATCCCAATCAGTGTGTATATAGTGTTCGTCTTGTATGTTTCAAATTGCCTGTACATGTATACGTGTTGATTCAAAAAACTGTTGAACAAGGATGAATTTATTATTTGTAAATATTGCATGTCTTCTAGGCGTGGATTTTTTTGTTTGTTCATATCTGTTTTTTCAGAGATACCTGGTTGGCATAGCGAATAATTGAAATCGAGTAACATCATGTGGTTATGTCGAATAGGTTAACGTATATCTATTGTGATCAAATATTTTCGATTTACAATTCATCCCCATTTGTTTTTGTTCATAATACTTGTCCAGGTCGTGTGGGGTTATTTGGGCAAACTCCTTTTTGCGTTGTAAAGTCTGTCCGTAGCCATACACAACTACTTACATCGAATGATATGTACATTGGACGTGGAAATTCGAAGTAATTCACACCTGAAACAAGATTCATCAATTACACCATTTCTACAATAGCGTAATGAGGAGCCACACATTGCTTCCAAGTCAATACAAACAATATTATGTGGTTCAATTTAATTACTATAATTGCTGCAAAATTTATATTGATAACTAGTTGCCACAGCTGCAAAACCTATCCTTTAGAAAACCATAACCAACCAACCAATAGCATTAATGTGTATGAATGCTAAACTCATGCAAGTGGCACAATCCATGTCTATAGGTAAATAAGTACTTGTGTGAAAAACAAAGAAGCTGTCATGACTCTAAACAAACAAGTAAATATTTTTTTAAATATGCGGACTTCTGACATACCATCTTAAAATACTCCACATGCGTATGGTACCCCTCAGAAGAACGGGCGAAAACCATACTAAATTTGAATTGAGATATACTGTTTTTCTTTTTAAACTGCTTTTCTATTTTTAGTATTGTTATCACTATTTCTCTCCCATGTTAAAAGAACGTGATGGGTTTAGAAGACCTTTATGTTTCACGTAAATTAATGCTAATGCAAGCCAATTATGATCTAATGGTATTTACTGTCTCATAAGCGTGTTTTTATAGCCTGGCATGTCTGAAAATTATACATCACCACTCAGTTAATAAATTAGTAATTTCAAAATAAAATGAGAAAGCGCGCAGTGTTTAAAGGATAGCAGTTTGCGTTAACTTAATGGAACATTTGCTGTTATATTACAGAGCGCAAACTCCTTCTCTAATGATGAATATATATATAATAAAAACAGAATGTTTCTGCTCGACAGATATTGTAATTGTGAGTGTGTGTGGGGGTGGGCGACCGTGTTTTGGCTCGAGTTAGCATTACCATGGGATCCTGATTAATATGAGAATGTAATGTTTGTTGGACTGAGAGCACTATGTGGTTTGTATGTATGTGTTTACATTTCCGTCATGCACAAGGCGCTTTCACTTCTGTTGCTATACCTTCTCTGAGCAAAAAAAAGGTAGCAGACATTTCACAGGTAAGTGCTGACATGTTATTTTAGGTTATGTTATGTTATGCTATAGGAACACCCTGGAAAGGGTATCCTGGCGCTAGAGGAGCACGGGACTGGCAGGAAAAGCTGTTGGGTGTGCATGACCCAGGTTGACATTATGAACTGACTAGTGGCCTTATTCGGAGTGTGATAGAGCGTTCCGTATAGATAATTTACCTGTATTCGGACGCTCTTTAGGCCGATGAATCTTTTGACTAAGTGGGAACTCTCTGTACTCTTAATCAATCAATTGCGTCAAATCAATAATCAATAACGAACATAGGCAATACCTTGATCGACATAACACTTAACAATTAATCCATAATACATTTCGGCGAACCCTGACCTTTCAGTCAGGAATAACCACACCAGTTTGTTCAAAGTTAGGGAATTTTATTTCCCTATATTAACAAAGCTAGCACAATGTAAATGTGTCTCAACACTAAGGCCCTCATTCTGACCTTGGCGGGCGGCGGAGGCCACCCGCCAAAGTCCCGCCGTCAGGTTACCGTTCCGCGGTCGAAAGACCGCGGCGGTAATTCTGACTTTCCCGCTGGGCTGGCGGGCGGTCGCCTTCAGACCGCCAGCCAGCCCAGCGGGAAAGAGGCTTCCACGATGAAGCCGGCTCGGAATCGAGCCGGCGGAGTGGAAGCTGTGCGACGGGTGCAGTTGCACCCGTCGCGTATTTCACTGTCTGCGCAGCAGACAGTGAAATACATGTAGGGGCCCTCTTACGGGGGCCCCTGCAATGCCCATGCCAGTGGCATGGGCACTGCAGGGGCCCCCAGGGGCCCCGCGACCCCCCCTACCGCCATCCGGATCTCGGCGGTCCGACCGCCGGGATCTGGATGGCGGTAGGGGGGGTCGGAATCCCCGCGGCGGTGCAGCAAGCTGCGCCGCCGCGGAGGATTCAATGGGGCCGCGGTACACTGGCGGGACCCCGCCAGTGGTGCCGGTCCGACCGCGGCTTTACCGCCGCGGTCGGAATCCCCATTGGAGCACCGCCGGCCTGTCGGCGGTGCTCCCGCGGTCCTCCGCCCTTGCGGTCAAAGACCGCCAGGGTCAGAATGACCACCTAAATGATAAACGTAAATGAACATTAATAGCTGTCCATAGCGGCGAAACAGGTGCAATCTATGTAGCATTTGAATCACAAGGCATTCGATAATGGCAATGCAAATCACTAATACGATAATCTGTAATGGACTAATCGCATACATTTAGTCAGCATAACAAGATCTCAAAATTGCATTGTGCAACATATGGAATCCTCGTCTAACCTCAAATTAGCATCGGCATGTGGGACTTCATGCAAAAACAATTTAGCAACATTAATTTAGAAAACTCCTAACTAGGGCTCTTATCAAAATCAGCAGTTGGTTACCTAAAAGAAACACAATGCAATTGTACAATTTCCTTTCATATTTACCAATTACGATCAGCATACAAGGAAGTCTTCGTCTCACAGGTACCGTTTCTCGATCAGCATGGGTACCGTTTCGATCAGCATGGGACGGGGCAAAGGGGTAGGGGTGGACGGGGCAATTGCCTCACGGCGGCAAGGTAAAACTATTACTTCATGCAAAGGGATCAAATCAAAGTTAAAGTCTCTAGGGCCAGAATCATTTAAAGTCTCTTTCTCTCGATTAGAGAAAGCATCAAAGTCTCTCAAAATGGCGTCGCAGCAAAGTGGGCCATAATAGCTACGAAGTCTGCAAAATGGCGGGTATCGAGCTGGTAATGGCTGATAATAGCTACCTTCTTCTCGTGCACCTGGTTTTTATAGACAACAGTTCAAATCCAGTAGAGTCTCCATTGGAGGGTTCATAGGTTAGCTTCAAATTGTCCAATCAAAAACGACAGTTCTCAAGCTTTTACTTAAGCATACATTATCCTTGGAGATGGGTACGCAAGTTGCAACATTGTCTACCAATTAGCTCACTTTCAGAGCCTCCATTGTCCGCACCTGCAAATCGACCTTGGAATAAAGAGAAAATATGCCAGGCTGGCACGAAACCTTAAGATAAGCATGTGAACGGTTTCTGTGGAAAAGTACAGCTTCAAGCAAAATACACGTTTATTAGCACAGTGGACAAATACGAGCTTCTAAACCGTGAGACCAGGCAACTAGGCCAAAGCCTCCGCTAAAGTAATGCTAAGCTAAAACATTTCAAGCAAGCAAATCATAGCACACGTTTACGATTATGTCGGATTAGTGCAATTCTAATACACCACGTTATATAAAGCACGCTTATAAATGTTGGCAAACTATTCTGAGGGCACATTTTGTCCCCGTACAATCTTTATTAGTTCGGTTAAAGTCACACATGATTATTTCACACTACGTTTATGCGTTAATAAATCAAAACCTTCATTTTCTGCTTCATCAATCCCTCCTCTGATGACTACTTGTCATCACACAAATCATGCCCACAAATTTTATTCCATTAAAATTCTGTCAGTTCCCTTTTCCTTTTAATTCCCCTAGTTTGCGCTTTGTATTCTTCTGCCATTCTTTTCATAATTTTCTCTTCTTTTCTTCTTTTAATTCTTTCCATAATCATTATTATTCCCCTTTTTATTCCCCAAATCCCAAATATGCAAATTATAACTATTAAAATTCCTTCTATTATTTTCAATAATATTCCTTTCCAAATTCCCCCAATCCAATGTCCCACTGAAGCAAGTCCCTTTCCAACCTTCTCCCACACTCCTGGTTCTTTCAATTCCTTCAAATCTGCACTTTCTTTTGTTAGATTAGCAAGCATAGTTTTAATCTTCACACTATTGTCAGGAATATATGTACAGCAGTGTCGTGCACCAAGCATTTTGCAAACGCCACCATCCTTTGCTAAAAGAATGTCTAAAGCAAGCCTATTTTGAAGAGTCATAGCTCTTTCCGCTGCAAGTTCAGCATCCATCAGGATTATAGCACCTGAAAACTTTGTCAACATGTTATCCACTATAGTAGACAACTTTCGTATTTTGATGGAATTTAACACAACTCCCAATGAAGGAATCATGGCTCCAAATATATCTCCTACCACAGCAGCTGCGGTCTCTCTTTTCTGGATACGATGGGATCCAGATGTCTTTTGAATCATCGATAGGTCATCCAGTTGATAAACCTTTGGGAACACTATACCCAAATAACATCTCCCCCACCATCCCTTTGGAAGACGATAATAGGCATTATACCCACAAATGTAATATACACCTGGAATGACAGGGTCAAGTCCGTTCATCATGAATGTCCATTTGGCTTTAAAGATAAACGTATGTTTACACTCACTCGCTCCTACAAAAATATTGTCATAATAAGATTCACCCCGATATATACAAAATTTCCCTACATGCCAAGCATCTAAAGCTATTCTCCCTTGTGTCTTTATTGCGGCAAAATCATAATTGTCTACTGAAGTCCTCTTATGTAGCTCTTTTTCTAATTTCGCATTCATTTGTGCCCTTCTATCATCTGTGCGATCTAAAAAGCTTATCTCTACTGCAGAGAGCGAGCAGGTAAGATTTTCCCTATGAGCGTGAGCCGTTTCAAAAGGTTGCATTGGCTCGAAAAATTCCCTCATTATTTTAGCATCCCAATCTTTAGCAATCTGGCTTTGCTGCGCTATTATAGGAACATAAGCAAAGGTAACATCATAATTCGAATAAAAATACTGTATGTTAGTTTGACCATAAAATCTAGACATTACTATACTACATGTAATCCCGTATGTAAGAGGCATGTGGTGATAAGTCACCCCTTCCTTTACTGATGTCGGTATCTGTGTACACACGTAACAATCCTTCGCATCCATAGTCTCAACATATTCTGTTAGCAAGCGATAGAAAACGTTATACGAAAGCTCTTTCTTATCGTGCAAGAGCCTCTCATCCAATGCTAGTCTTTTCAATGCGGTTAGTTCGGTGACAGTAACAGGAGCAAAAGTAGAAGCCTCAATATTCTCATTCTCACCCTTTCCATGCATTCCAAGCACAATTGCCATTATTATTAGTACACATGTAATTACCAAACCTATACACACATATTTACAATATTTCTTTCTATTATTTTGCGTCATGATCTGTATAGAATCAGAGAGCTAGAAGCACCTGTAAAAGAAACTATTTAGCAATTCAGTTACAAAGCTGAACAAGCACAATGTTCACACCGTCTTCTTCAAAAGGCCAGCCACTTATCGGTTAGCAGCATTTGTCTCAATTCGGCAATAACTCAGTCTTTATCAGTTCAGCAAATGTCTCATCCGGTTTAACAATGTCTCAGCTGGTTGTTTATTTCACGTTAGATTGTAGCAAGCAATATCATTTATTACTCTTTCAATCGACAGAGTCCATAAAACTTTTCTTTTCTATTGGTATCTCTTCCTCTTCTTCGTTCTCGATGCTTAGAGATACAAACTCGTCAGTCCAATCATCATTAACTGCATACGCCCATTCAGGACCGGAATACCTTCTGTTCGGTATCCTTTTCCTTTTCAATTTTGCTTCTCTTTTCGATTCTGCCTCGCTGGTACTTTCCTCTTTTGTCAAGTCTTTTTCCTCACTCGAGGTTGGTACCACGACAGACACTTCTTTTCTTTTCTCTTTCACTTTTGGCCTTTCTCAGTCGTTCAAACCTTCTCCAGTCCTTTGTTTTACTGGTGATATACTTAGTCTCCTCTTTGCACCGTGTCCAATTGACGGACCTGCGACCTTTTCTGTAGAAGTTTGAACTGTTTCGTTCTGTTCTACTTTGTCCCCTCCTTCTGAGGAATCGATCACGTTCTCCTTTTCTTTTTCTGTATCGTCTGCTTCTGGGAAAGCCCTCCTCTGATCAGGCTCTCCTGCTTTTTCACCTTCTTCGAGCCCTTCGTCACCGTTACTTTCGTCAGGCTCTGTATCACTTTCAGCTGCTTCAGGTTCTTTGTCACCCTCAGCTGCTTCAGGCTTTTTGCTACCCTCAGCTGCTTCAGGCTCTTTGTCACCTTCAGCTTCTTCGTCGCTGTCTGAACTTTCTCCTTGGTCTTCCCCAAGTGAGTCGGACTCTTCGCCCTCCAATAGTATCTCTCTCTCTCCTGCTTCTGCCTGTCCGCTTTCAGTTCTGTTTTGTTCTGTCTCAGCACTCAGCACTGTTTTATCAGGCACTGGCAGTTTTAGCGCTTCAACTTCCTCATCTGTGGGACACAACACCTTCTTTGTGTGACTGGCGTGGATCCAGTTGGGAACCCCCGCACACTTCACAGCGGTAGTTGTCGTCAGGATCACTTGGAAAGGGCCTTTCCAACGGGGTTCCAGACACGACTTTCTCACGTGCTTCTTTACCACGACCCAGTCACCTGCTTTCAGTGCGTGTCCTGGACCTTGGATCGGTGGCAAGGTGGTCGCTTCCACCTGGTGAGAGAAAGAGCGAACCACGTCAGCCAGACCCTTGCAGTAGTCTAACACCATATCATCTGTAATATTCAAAAGCGCGTTTGCGGGAACTGCAGGAAGTCTCATAGCCCTGCCCATGAGAATTTCGTGTGGAGACAATCCAGTCTTTCTATCAGGGGTGTTTCTCATTGACATTAGCACCAAGGGCAATGCGTCAGGCCATTTCAAATTTGTCGATGCACATATTTTTGCCATTCTTGATTTCAGTGTACCATTCATTTGTTCCACCAATCCTGATGCTTCAGGGCGATAGCTACAATGCAGTTTTTGCTCAATGTTCAGCGCTTCGCAGAGTAACTTTATCACCTCGTTATTGAAGTGACTTCCCCTATCTGATTCTAAAGAGATCGGGAATCCGAAACGTGGTATCAACTCCCTCAACAATAGCTTGGCAACTGTAAGGCTGTCATTTCTACGTGTGGGGTATGCCTCAATCCAGTGACTAAAAATGCACACAATCACCAACACATACTTCAGACCTCCATGCACAGGCATCTCGATGAAGTCCATCTGCATTCGACTAAAAGGCCCGCTTGCCCTACCAATGTGGCTCGCGTTCACAACCGTTCCCTTTCCTGGGTTCATTTGCTGGCAAGTGACACATCGATGGCAAACTGCTTCTGTAGCTTGACGAAATCTGGGGTTAAACCAATCAGTTTTGAACAATCTTATCATGGCATCTCTCCCTAGGTGAGCTTGCCCATGATAGAACCGCGCAAGCTGTGATAAGAGACTATTTGGCAAAACAAATTTTCCCTCATGTGAAACCCATAACTCGTCTTGTCTCTTTATACATTGTGATTTAATCCAGGAATCTCTTTCATCCTCCCTGACATTATTTTGTAATGCTTTTAGTTCATCTATTGTGTCTACGACCTTTAAGGCAAATGCTTCAGCTGGTTCGAGTTCTGGTTCACTTATCGAATTCCATTCATCCCTGAGTAATATACAGTTCAAGGCACAAAATCTTGCGACTTGATCCGCATATGCATTTCCCAGAGAAACATAGTCCTGTCCTTTCGTGTGAGCACTACACTTTACCACTGCAACTTCGGCTGGCACTTGAATGGCGTGTAACAATTCCCTTATTCTCTCCCCGTTTTTCACTGGGGATCCTGAAGAAGTCAGGAAACCTCTCTGTGACCATAGTTGTCCAAAGTCATGCACAATCCCAAACCCGTATTGACTATCAGTGTAAATGGTGACTTTCATCAATGCAGACAGTTGACATGCTCTTGTAAGGGCTACAAGTTCTGCTACTTGTGCAGAATAGACTCCTTGAAGCCATCCCGCTTCCAAGACCCCTGTTACAGTACATACAGCATATCCTGCTTTCAAAATTCCCATCCCATCTCTTAGACATGAACCATCAACAAAAAGAATTTGGTCATTTTCATCAAGCTTAGTATCCTTGATGTCCGGTCGAGGTTTTGTGCAAAATTCAGTCACCTGAAGGCAGTCATGCTCGACGTCTTCAGCGTTCTCAATTTCAGCATTTTCTCCAGGAAGCAAGGTTGCTGGATTCAACGTAGTGCACCTTTTCAGCTGCACGTTCGGTGAGCCCAGAATTATCATTTCATACCTTGTGAGTCTTGCTCCGGTCATGTGTTGCGTTCGGGAGCCGGTCAAAAGTATCTCAACTGAGTGAGGGACCATGACTGTTACTGGGTGTCCCATCACTATTCCATCACTCTGAGTGAGGCTGATACCAACTGCTGCTACGGCGCGCAAACACCCTGGGAGTGCTGCTGCGACCGGATCCAGAGTAGCTGAAAAATACGCCACTGGTCTGTTTACGCCACCATGGGCTTGGGTCAAGACAGACAAAGAACATGCATCTCGTTCATGACAAAACAATGTGAAAGGCTTTGTGTAGTCAGGCATACCTAGAGCTGGAGCCCTGCACATGCATTCTTTCAATTCAACAAAAGCATCCATTTCATCTCCTTTCAGCTCAATTTGATCCAAGGCATCCTTCTGGGTCAGTTTCAGTAAAGGCTTTGCTAGAGTCGAGAAGTTGGGAATCCACTGGCGACAGTAGCCCACCATTCCCAAAAACTTCCTCACCTCCCTCCTTGTTTTGGGTGGACTCATTTGAAGTACGCTTGTAATTCTTTCCTTCATTATTCTCCGTGACCCTTTCTCTATCTGGTGACCCAAGTATTTCACTTTCTTCTGACAGAACTGTAATTTGGAAGGAGACACCTTGTGTCCATTCCTTCCCAAATGATTCAACAGAGCAATGGTATCGGCTGTGCAGCCACTTTCTGTCTTTGATGCAACCAGTAAGTCATCAATGTACTGTACTAGGGTTGACTCAAATGGCAATTCTAATGCTTCCAAATCTTTCTTTAGAATCTGATTGAATATTGACGGTGACTCAGAAAACCCTTGAGGAATTCGACACCAACTGTATACTCTGTCTAGGAATTTGAAACAAAAGAGGAATTGTCTGTCCTCATGAAGAGGCACAGAAAAGAATGCTTGTGACAAATCGATGACTGAGAACCACTCGGCATCGCAAGGAATCTGAAACATTATCACAGCTGGATTCGGCACGACAGGGCAGCACTTGACTATGATGTCATTTATTTTCCTCAAGTCCTGCACAAGTCGGACTTTTCCACTTGGCTTTATTAGTCCCATTATTGGTGAATTACATGGACTGCTTAACACTTCTTTCAGTACTCCCTGCTTTACAAATTCGTCAATGAGTTGGGCAACTTTCATGAGGGTATCTTGTGGCATGTGGTATTGTGGGGTCTGGGGAAAGATTGCATTGGGCTTTACAGTCACTTTCACTGGTTCCACTCCTTTCATCAATCCCACCTCTTTCCCTGTCATGTCCCACACTTCCTTTCCGACTGTCTCCCGTAATTCGGCTGGAATATCTTCTTCAGTTATCATCGGGAAAAGACAAATTAGAGGATACTCTTCATCTACAGTTTCCATCTCATCCCCCTCTTCACTGTCCTCTTCTTCCCCATCACTGCTCGTCTGGATTGTTATTCCTTCGTTCGAACACATAATCGAACATCCCAATTTGCACAATAGGTCTCTCCCTAACAGTGCTATCGGGCTTGAGTCACATACCACAAACTGATGTACCCCTTGATAGTTACCGATACTGACTGGTACCGGATCTGTAATTGGGTTCGTCAGGTGCCTGTTTGCTACTCACACCACTTGAACTGTCCTCCCTGAGAGTGGCAAATTTGGTACTTCACTGCTCTTAACAGTTGAACGTGTGGCTCCCGTGTCAACCAAGAATGAGACACGATGACCCATTACTTTTCCCTCTACGTACGGACCCCTTTGATCAACTTCCAAGGATGCTGCAAGCACACAATCTCCTTCTTCTTCTGAGCTTTCACTCTCCCATACATTGTTTATTCCACTCTCACTGTGTAATGGGAACTGTTGTACGGTGCCATTTGTACTCATTACCTGACCCGAGACCTGTGGAGGAACCATCACTTGCTGCTGACTCATTGGTGCCAAGGGTATTTGCATTTGCGGATTAGGTACCATAGGTAACTGCTGTTGCATTGGCTGCATTTGCGTCATCTGCATACGGGGCATATGCATCTGCTGCGGCTGCATAGGTTGCAATCCCTGCAATTGATTTACTGTCTGAAAATGTGGGCTTGGGCCTCTCATTTTCGGTCCCCTCATTGTCTGAAATGCATTGACATCATTGTTTTGCTGACCAACACCTGCACCTGCACCTGCACCTTCCTGCACCACCATCGGGCACTCGCGTTTCCAATGACCGACAATTCCGCACACGTAACACGGCATCACCTTCTTCATTGCCTGCACACCCGTCACAACAGTGTTCAAATCCGGACCATTATTCACAAAACCTCCTCTGCCTCTGCCTCTCGCCTGTGGCTGAAACGCCATGTTTTCCTGCAACTGCGGCTGCGGTTGCGGTACCTGCTGTTGGAACCCTTGCAACCCTTGCAGACCTTGCAAACCTTGTAAACCTGTCTGAGCTGCTTTAAGCTGCATCATCATCACCTTCTCTTTCAACCTTTTCTGTTTCACTTCAATTTCGTCGCTACAGTATTTCGCATAATTCAACACCTCATCAATCGGTTTCGACTGCCAACAAATCAAATGCGACTTTATCATCTGACTTATCTCCGGTCTCAGCCCTTCCACAAACCTGAACACAAAATGAAGCATGTCCTTCGCCTCTAATGTTTCCGTGCCACTATAGTTCTTAAACGCCTTCAACAACCTCTCATAGTAACTATGGATCGACTCTTTAACCTCTTGGGCCGTTCGATCGATCTTCTGCCAATCCACATTTTTCGCTGCTACCTTCGTCTTCAAATGCTCAATCACCTTATAGTACAAGCTCATCACCATAGGCGATGGTGCACCCGTCTCCCTGTCTCTTTCTGGTTCACTCGTCGGCCAACCTACAGCTCTTTTGCAATCCTCCCACAAATCTTCTGGAACTACAATCTCAAAGAGAGTATTCAGGTCTTCCCAAAGGCATTTCGCAAGCTTCACAAACCTATCAGTCTGCTGATACCATTCGATCGGCTTCTCTCTCAGTTTGGGAAAATCGTCCGTAAAAGACTGAATATCGCTTCTATGCCATGGTACATGTACTAATTTTCCCCCTGCTGTCTCTCTCATTGGTAACATAGTTACTGTATCACTGCTCTGTGGTCTTTTCTCATTGTGCTCTGTAGCGCTGTCCCTCCTCTTTTCCTTTCTCTTTACCCACCTGCTTTCCCACTTGTCTAGACACCTCCACACTTGGGCACTCTGCAGCAATTCTCTAAGGTGTGCCTTCATGCCTGCTGACCTCATGTGTTCAAAATCTGTGGTCCCAAAATCCAACCTGTAGCTTCTGCTCAAGTGTTTCATCTTGCCTATGTCAATCCCGTTTCTGTCCGCTACTTCCTGCAAACTTTTATGTACCTTGTTCACTTCTTTCGTAATCTTTGGACATAGATATCTCAGCTCCTCTTCCGTGTAGGACTCTAACCTATTCACACCCATAGTCCCTTCCACCAATTCTTGTGCTTCCATGTTCAGCCTCATCCTATTCAGGTAATCTTCTCCTTTCCCACTGTCTGAACTTTGTGTGGAATTCAAACTGTTGAACCACTGTGTCAGCTGTTGCGCATTTACCCCCATAAGTGTAGCGTTCACATTGACTGCCATTGATGGTTGCGGCAACTTTTCAGTGTTCGATGTCAGAGGTATTATCAATGGGGGGCTCGACCTCACCAGTGTCGACTGAGCACATATGGGACTAAACTCCATCAAGGACCCAGATCCAGTTGGCTGAGCCGCTATCGGAGTTATCCCTGGAGTGTTCTCTATGCACCTTCTTTCTGTCCCATTCTGCAGCATTGACTCCTGACCGCTCATACCTAAGTTAGGCTGACTATACAAAGGTACCGGTGGACCTACAGTAATGGGTAGTGATATCGCGTCTGGGTTCTGTCCATTTCCCATGTTCTGAGGCATGTTCATTCCTACACCATGGGTCATCATTGCCGGCATGCCCATCTGACTCCCCGTCATCTGAGCATGTGCATTTCCTCCCTGCATCTGCTTTTGAGGCATCAAAAACTGAGTTGATTCAGCTTGTGTCAATGTCTGGTTGTGACCATTCTGTCCTCCCCTTACGGTTGGATCTATAATCATTCCTGCACTGTTGTCACTGCTGTAGTACCCTGGCATCTGCGGCTGATAATTTTCTGCTGGTTTCAGCATGGGCACATCTGGATATATTCTCCTCACCTGCGGTATCTGCGGGGTGAACAATAAACTCGGGTCCTTAGATCCCGATGACGCTCCTGAACTCTGGATTTCACTGTTTTGTACCGATGCCGGAGGGGCAGAACTGGTACTTGGACCTTGTCCATTCTCTGCATAAGGTGGTGGACGGTCGTTCAGCAATTGCATTATTAACTCCTCATCCTCTAACTCCTCTTCCCTTCTCAACTTTTCCTCGTCCTCTCTATCCTTGGAACACTTCCTGTCTGTCTTACAGGTAGCTTTCTTACCTGTCTCCTCTTCTTCCTTAGTAATTGCGGGGAACAATTTTATCCCCTGCAGTACATCTGACCTCCACACCTTCTGTGCATTATCCCACCTAGCATCCGCTAGTGTCTTTTCTACTTTCCTCATCCTTGTTTCAAACTTATTTTTCTGTTCCTGTCTAGCCATTAATTCCCAAATCGCTAGAGCCTCAAACTGGGCTGGCCTTGGAGGCACCTTCATGTCGTACATCGTGAATCTCAAATTCTCTAGGATCCTTATATTGAATGTCCCATGTATCGGGAACGCTACGCTCCCATGTTTCTCTGTCAACTTGTGCCATTGCTTTAACCAAAGGAACGGAGCTACCCCCTTTTCCTCCATTACAATGTAAGCTGGTGTACCCTCGGGTGGCGTCTCCTCTCCTAAGCTCGCTTTAATGTAAGACTCCCCCTTCATCGCACTCCTGAATGCTTTAAAGAATTTCATTTTCTCGTCTTTTATTTCACAAAGTTTGTAATCAATAGGTGACTTTAATTCCCGGAATACTCTTCGCTTGCCTTTCCCCTTCCAACCGAGTCCCACGGACTGCGTCCAATCCGTGCGCGACCCTTCTCTTCAACCAACCTATCCCAGTGCGGCTCCTAGTGACGTCACACTCACACACACTGCGGCTGACAAAGCCTCGCGGCTAGTCCTCCTTCACTCACCTCTTTTTGTAACAACTTTTTGCATGTATCGCGAGCTACCAAAAACTAAAACAGATCTGTCGGTTTACTACAGGAAGGGTAACACAGTCGCTTCAGGACCTTAGGGACCTTTCACTAGCCTCGGCCGCTAATCCGTCTTTCTCGGTCCCCACGTTCGCAAGCAAATCTGACCCGCAGACCTACTCTCAACTTGTCAGTGATCTATTCTAGTGCACTTAGAATCTTGTCAAAGCCCGAAGTCGAAGTTTCTTTCACTCCCTAACACATGTACCGACCCGTTGACCACGCCCGATCAACCTACTAAACCGCCCAGACCACAACATAGATCAACATACTCCGGAGTCTCTTGACCTCGCAGGGCCCGTCTCAACAACAACAACCACGTGGACCTTTTTATGCACAAAGCGCCACACGCACATGAAGTTCGACGACTTCCCTACTCTCACACTCGGAGCCGCACCTCCGCTATTTCTATGAAGTTCGACGACTTCTTTACTTCTACACTCGGAGTCGCACCTCCGCTATCCTTTAAAAGAAAAAAAATCCTCACAACCTTTTCACACACCCTGCGGCAATAAGCTGTGCAAGCGCAAAACCCTAACTTCACTCATACCATCACTAGTACCGCCAACGCTGATTCCACACCTCCATTCTCTCCATTCGCAAGCTCCGAGATCCCGGGAAAGTCGCGGTGGACCTAGCCCATCATCATTCTTTCAATCTATTTTATCCAAGAAAAATCTAATTCAACTTCTCGAGTAGGGTCTCAAAATGCGTAACCGTTAATTCAACACCATGTACATTAAGAGTACGGGGTCCCAAAAGACGAAACCGTCCTCTGCTACCATCTACTGATAGAGCGTTCCGTATAGATAATTTACCTGTATTCGGACGCTCTTTAGGCCGATGAATCTTTTGACTAAGTGGGACTCTCCGTACTCCTAATCGATCAATTTCATTAAAATCAACAATCAATAACGAACATAGGCAATACCTTGATCGACATAACACTTAACAATTAATCCAGAATACATTTCGGCGAACCCTGACCTTTCAGTCAGGAATAACCACACCAGTTTGTTCAAAGTTAGTGAATTTTATTTCCCTATATTAACAAAGCTAGCACAATGTAAATGTGTCTCAACACTAAATGATAAACGTAAATGAACATTAATAGCTGTCCATAGCGGCGAAACAGGTGCAATCTATGTAGCATTTGAATCACAAGGCATTCGATAATGGCAATGCAAATCACTAATATGATAATCTGTAATGGACTAATCGCATACATTTAGTCAGCATAACAAGATCTCAAAATTGCATCGTGCAACATATGGAATCCTCGTCTAACCTCAAATTAGCATCGGCATGTGGGACTTCATGCAAAAACAATTTAGCAACATTAATTTAGAAAACTCCTAACTAGGGCTCTTATCAAAATCAGCAGTTGGTTACCTAAAAGAAACACAATGCAATTGTACAATTTCCTTTCATATTTACCAATTACGATCAGCATACAAGGAAGTCTTCGTCTCACAGGTACCGTTTCTCGATCAGCATGGGTACCGTTTCGATCAGCATGGGACGGGGCAAAGGGGTAGGGGTGGACGGGGCAATTGCCTCACGGCGGCAAGGTAAAACTATTACTTCATGCAAAGGGATCAAATCAAAGTTAAAGTCTCTAGGGCCAGAATCATTTAAAGTCTCTTTCTCTCGATTAGAGAAAGCATCAAAGTCTCTCAAAATGGCGTCGCAGCAAAGTGGGCCATAATAGCTACGAAGTCTGCAAAATGGCAGGTATCGAGCTGGTAATGGCTGATAATAGCTACCTTCTTCTCGTGCACCTGGTTTTTATAGACAACAGTTCAAATCCAGTAGGGTCTCCATTGGAGGGTTCATAGGTTAGCTTCAAATTGTCCAATCAAAAACGACAGTTCTCAAGCTTTTACTTAAGCATACATTATCCTTGGAGATGGGTACGCAAGTTGCAACATTGTCTACCAATTAGCTCACTTTCAGAGCCTCCATTGTCCGCACCTGCAAATCGACCTTGGAATAAAGAGAAAATATGCCAGGCTGGCATGAAACCTTAAGATAAGCATGTGAACGGTTTCTGTGGAAAAGTACAGCTTCAAGCAAAATACACGTTTATTAGCACAGTGGAAAAATACGAGCTTCTAAACCGTGAGACCAGGCAACTAGGCCAAAGCCTCCGGTAAAGTAATGCTAAGCTAAAACATTTCAAGCAAGCAAATCATAGCACACGTTTACGATTATGTCGGATTAGTGCAATTCTAATACACCACGTTATATAAAGCACGCTTATAAATGTTGGCAAACTATTCTGAGGGCACATTTTGTCCCCGTACAATCTTTATTAGTTTGGTTAAAGTCACACATGATTATTTCACACTACGTTTATGCGTTAATAAATCAAAACCTTCATTTTCTGCTTCATCAAGTGCTCCCAGTAATCCCATTGGGGAGTTTTACAGACGTTACCATCCGTAATGGAATTTTGGGGTGTGGTGTTTATGTCAGCAATCTTGAGTGATGAAATCAGTCAAAATCTTCCTGTTAAACACTGGGAAAATCATGCCGGAATCTTTGCAGAAACAACCCACTCATTTTATGCCCAAAATTACATTATTTAGGGTTACCAATTACCCCAGTATTTGGAACTCCAGAGTGGAGGGAAGCGATGGACCGAAGCCCACCCAAATAATAAGCCCTCCCTTCTTGTATGTTTAAAACCTGCCGGTAGTGATGTGTTTGTGATTGGTGAGAAAGGGATTGTGAATGATACCAGAGGGAAGGATGCGTTACCTGGAGTTTAATATCTGTTATACAGTGCTAAGAAACTTAGGGGGTCATTCTGACCCTGGCGGCCCCACCGACCACGGGAGCACCGCCAACAGGCTGGCGGTGCTCCCACGAGCATTCTGACCGCGGCGGTTCAGCCGCGGTCAGAAGCGGCAAGTCGGCGGGCTCCCGCCGACTTACCGCTGCTCGGGGGAATCCTTCATGGCGGCGGAGCGCGCTCCGCCGCCATGAGGATTCTGACCCCCCCTACCGCCATCCTGTTCATGGCGGGAAAGCCGCCATGAACAGGATGGCGGTAGGGGGGGTCGCGGGGCCCCTGGGGGCCCCTGCCGTGCCCATGCCAATGGCATGGGCACGGCAGGGGCCCCCGTAAGAGGGCCCCGCAAAGTATTTCAGTGTCTGCCTTGCAGACACTGAAATACGCGACGGGTGCCACTGCACCCATCGCACCTTCCCACTCCGCCGGCTCGATTACGAGCCGGCATCCTCGTGGGAAGGGAGTTTTTCCCTGGGCTGGCGGGCGGTCTTTTGGAGACCGCCCGCCAGCCCAGGGAAAAACTCATGATACCCTCCGCGGTCTTCTGACCGCGGAGCGGTATAATGGGGGCGGAATTCTGGCGGGCGGCCTCCGCCGCCCGCCAGAATCAGAATCACCCCCTTATTGTCTTTAATGTGAATTTTATAATAACACTTTTGGGCCTGATACACAGAGGAGGATAGCTGTGGTGCAATTTTTGCAGTACGTGCAATCACCTTCTCCTTTTTTGGTGCAAGGGATGCTCAAAGTTTCACCCGGAAAGGGTCTTACCAGAATAAGATTCAATCTGCGGGGAAGTGGATGTTAAAGAGGCAGCAAACGGATTGTGACTGGCATTCACATTCTCAATATACTTGCATTGCGGCCGCTGTCGATAAATGGAAGGGATCAAGATGAAACAAGACATTGGCACAATCTAAATGTCCCCTGGCTTAATTCTTTTCATTACGGCTGCAATATTTGAAAGCCATTTTATCACTACAGCAGACTTTGCCTTCTCATTCAGTTTAAGATTGAACAATAAAGATTGCTAGAAGAAAAGTTGTAAACAACATCGGTGCCCACTAATAGACCATAAATAGTTCACTCTGCTGTTACTGTAACCTAGGCATTCGGGGACACTGGTTGGAGAAAGGTCCCACATATTAACTGATATACATATTCGTTGCAGTTTAAACCTTTTTTTTTCTTTTTCTACTACTGCACCATTTCATTTTCTAGTCAGTTCCTCAAGGATACTAATGCGCATATTCTAAGATATTTCATACACATGGTAACTTCACACGATTTGCACAAGGAGTAAAAATAATATGCCTCTTGCAACATCAATGCTGTGTTTCCATTAACCTCGTCACTCTAGTTTTAGGGCAGATCCAGGACGTAGTAGGATCAAGTCACTGCATGATTTAGGGGTACACAAGTACATGGAATATAGAGTCACAACAAGACTTACTGACAGTGCTCTTCTTACGTCTAAACAAAGAATATCCATACTACTGACAGAGATTAGCAGATGTACTGGTGCATCAGTACTCATGCGCCAGATTTCTTGCGCCCCTCCCCACCACCACCGAACAACACTCTGTGTGCGCTGTATTTACAATATGGCACCCCATGGCGAACGTTAGGCAAATAGCATCAACATTTTTTACGCTATTGTGGAGCTTTGCTGCTGTAGCGTCACAAAAATTGTGATGCTAGTGCAACAAAGTGCAAGGAGGCCCATTGATTTTAATGGGTGCATCTTTTTAACGACTGCTTTGAGCAGGCGTTAAAAATTACGCCAAAAATGGCTCAGTGAAATGTAGATTCCTTTGCGCCATTTTTGTGGGTCTCCTACCGCCGAAATGCCCTCTTTGCATACATTATGCTTGAGACAGGCATAATGCGGCGCAAGGGGCTGGAAAGTGGCCCAATGCAAGCATTGCGCCACTGTGTAAACATGGTGTGGCGATTTTTGCCACGTAGAGCCACATTAGTGTAAAATAAATTATGCTAATGTGGCGCAATGAGGCGCTAGGGCTTTGTAAATCTGGCCCGTAGTTCTTTTCGATGCATTGTCGTCTTCTTCCCACATTTAGAGACATATGGGTGAATGGACCTCTACAAATCCCAGTACAAAACACAAAAGGCTGAATTATTTGGAACACCACTGAAGTGCGTTACTACCCTTTATTGGGCTGTTCCCAAGAATGACAACATTTTGCTCTACCATTTGAGAAAGGACCCAGTCGTATGAATCACTTCTTGTATTTAATATTCAATGCTAGTGATTTAAATAGTCTAAGATACAACTGTCTGATAGTCAACAATGAAACAGAAAAGAAGAAAAAAGAAGGAAAACTATGGCAGCGAGCAACCAGTAGATCAAGATAATAAGCCACAATGGAACTTCAAGTTTAGACTGTGGGGGAAAGTCACCAATATGGGGATGTATTCAAAGAAGGTCTCGCAATGCGCATAATGCATTGGACTCTAGGATGGGACAGTTGATGATAATCAATACAAACGCAGGCTCTTAGAGTGAAGCACCATCTGCTAGGAACCCGCTGTGCATATCATTGAGCATCCGCACCGAAAGACTACTAAATGGCTTCTACTGCAACCAAGAAAAATGAATACGTTAATATGTGTAGAAGTACGTCACTTGAGAAACAATGCGGAGAAATTCAATGCAAAAGGCCACAACATTGAAAAATTGTACCCTTAAATGGTGCCATTCGGGATTGGAGCGGCGCTCCGAATCTTTATGTGAATCTCTCCTCAAAACTCAATTGTCAAGCAAAGTCATGGTAGGGCCGGCATGGGGTTTTTATACCCTTCTGTTTAAGATGGCCACCGAGAATTTGCAATCTCTTGCGATCATCAAGAGTGGTTTTCGCAATGTTCCCTTCACAAACACATTGCTGCTAACACTTCCCCTGATTCTAAACCACTACCCACTGCGCATTAGTGCTTAAGGTGGTGATGACGCGGAAAAAGAAGGACTAACAAATATTCATATATCATGTAACCAAAATCGTATAAGATAGTGTGATTTAAGCAAAGAAAATAATGTACGTGGGAAATTGTGCCCACGGGGTAGTTCGTCATAATTATAAACGGGCTTAATTAATCATGAAGAATTGACAAATATAGTAATCCGTCATAACTGCAAATGTATTCTATGATTTTCTTGTTGAAACTGTTTTATGCTTAGCTTAAATTTAGCAGAGGCTTTGGCCTAGTTGCCTGGTCTCAAATTTAACTGCGTGGTTTTCACTCATATTAACAAAGACATTATTTTACTTTAAGGCTGTATTTTTCCAGTAGAGATGACTAATACACTTATCTCAAGGTTTCGTGCTAGGCTGGTTTCATCCTCTTTGATGCAAGGTCAGCTCCTGCAGGTGCAGACAATAAAGGCACTAAGATAAAATGAATTGGCCAACTTTGTTGCAACTTGTGTTCCAAGGCTCCAAGGACAATGTATGCATAAATGAGTACTAGGAGAAAGACACTATTCATTGGTCAAATTGAAGCCACCCTATGAACCCTCCAATGGAAGACCCTGAAGAATTTGGAATGTTTCTTACTTAAACCCACCAGACAAAGAGAAGTCAGCCATTTTTCCTTGATGCCATTTTTTAAGCCAAATGCCAGATGCCATTTTAGACGACATCTTGATGCCCTTTTCTCTATTCCAGAGAAAGAGACTTTAAGAATTCTCACCCTAGAGACTTTAACTTTAATCTTGCCCCGCATTGCCCATGCAGTAACTTTTACCCCATTCTCCTTGCTGCCGCAAGGAAACTTGCCCTTAACTTTGCCCCCCTTGAAATTTGCCCCATGCTGATCGAACCGGTACCTGAAGGACGAAGACTTTCTTGAATGCTGATTGTATTTGGTAATTATGAAAGGATAATTGTATTATGCATTGTGTTTTCCTTTTAGGTACCAACTGCTATTTTGATAGGGCCCAAGCTAGAAGTTTTCTAAATTTGTCTTGTCTAAATTCGTTTTGCTTGAAAGCCCCACATGCCAATGCTAATTAGAGGTTAGTTGAGGTATTTACTTGATGCGCCATGTTGAATTGAAATCTTGTTATGCTGACCGATGTATGAAATTAGTCAAATTCAGTTACTTATATTAGTGATTTGCATTGCTATAACTGAGTGCATTATAATCCAGATTTTGCGTAGATTGCGTTTCTTCCGTTGTTATGGACAGCTAGTAATGTTCGTATACATATATCATTTGATTTTGAGACTTACATATATTGTGTTAGCTTTGTTAATATAGGGAAATAAACTCATTAACTTTTAATAAACTGGTGTGGTTATTCATGACTGAAAGGTCATGGTGCGTCAAAGTACCGACTGTTATTGATTCCTAATGTGTTATTTTGATCTATTAATTGAGTATTGGGTATTGATTACAATGGTCATTGATTATTAATTTAAGTGATCCGACTATTCTAGGATGAGGAGAGCCCAACTCGGTTAAAAGGTTCACCGAACTCAGGGGTATCCAAGTACAAGCAATTTATAAAGGCTGGACGCGCTATCAGTAGATGGTAGCAGAGGATGGTTTCACCCTATGGGACCCCATCCGAACAATAGACGGAGTCAAGTTAGAATTTTCTTTGATAAAACAAGTCGGAGAGAGATGATGATGCCCTAAATCCCTAATGACTTTCCCGGAATCTTGGAGCTTGCGAATGGAGAAAACGGAGGTGTGAGAATGTTTTCGGCGTTTCTAGTGACAATATGAGTGAAGTCAGGGTTTCGCGCTTGCATAGCTTACTGCCGCAGATGAATTGAGAAGTTTGTGAGGATTTTTAGGGGGTTACGAACTCCAATCAAAAATTTAGAGGAGCGATACTCCAAAGTGTGAGAATAGGGAAGTCGTCGAACTTCACATGTGTGTAGCGCTTTGTGCAGGAAAAATTGTCCACATGGTTGTTGATGCTGAGACGGGCCCTGCGAGGTCAAGAGACTCCGGAGTATGTTGAAAAGTGTATGAGACGATTGATGTTGTAGCAGGTTGATCGGGCGTGGTCAACAAGTTAGTATGAGTATTGAGGAATGAAAGAAAAAATTTGACTTTGAGATTTGACGAATTCTAAGGCGCGCTAGAATAGTTCATTGATCAGTTGAGAGTAAAGTTTGCGGGTCAAATTTTGCTTGCGAAAGCGGGAAACCGAGAAAGATGGAATAACTGCCGAGGCTAGTGAAAAATCCCTAAGGTTTCTGAAGCGATTGTATTACCCTTCCTGTAGTAAACCAACAGATTTGTTTTCTTCTTTTTGGTTAGTGCTCACGACATATTGCTGAAATTAGTTTTGAGTGAAGCTGAATGAAGGAGGAAAAGCTGCGGGACTTTGTCAGCCGCAGTGTGTGAGTGTGACATCACTAGGAGCCGCGCTGGGATAGGTTGGTTGGCGAGAAGGGTCGCGCACGGATTGGACACAGTCCGTGAAGCGCAATTGGTGGGGAAAGGCAAGCGAAGAGTATTCCGGGAATTAAAGTCACTTATTGATTACATATTTTAGAAAAATAAAAGACGGAAAGATGACATTTTTCAAAGCATTTAAGAGTGCCTTGAGGGGAGATGTATATATTAAAGCAAATGTAGGAGAAGAAACACCGCCTGAGGGTACACCAGCTTACATCGTGATTGAAGAAAAGGGTGTTGCACCATGTGTTTGGCTAAAGCAATGGTGCAAATTAACAGAAAAGCATGGAAGTGTAGCGTTCCCTATCCATGGGTCGTTTAATCTAAGAGTTTTGGAGAATCTAAGATTCGCACTATACAATATGAAAGTACCTCCAAGACCAGCACAATTTGAAGCATTAGCAATTTGGGAGCTATTGACTAGAAACCAACAACAAAAGAAATTTGAAACAAGAGTGAGAAAAGTAGAAAAGACTTTAGCGGATGCTAGATGGGATAGTACTCAAAAGGTTTGGAGATCAGATGTATTGCAATGAATTAAATTGTTTCCAGCAATTACTGACGAGGCAGAGACGGAAGGAAGGAAAGCTACCTATAAAACAAACAGGAGTCAGTCTAGAGATAGAGAAAACAACAGAAATTCGAAAAGGTCAAACGAGTCAGACGATGAGGAGTTCATTATGCAATTGCTAAACGATCGCCCGCCACCATATGTGGAAAGCGAAAATGGCTCAAGCACTAGTACTGCCCCTCCAGAACCAATACAAGGTAATGTGACACCGAATTTGAGAATATCACAGAGGCAGAGCAGTTCCAATATGCCTTTTACACCACAAATACAACAAGTTCAGAGGATATATCCTGACGTGCCAAATTGAAACCTGTCAATGATTATCAGCCGCAGGTTCAAAGGCGCTATTGTGATGAGCATAATCTGGGAATGACTTCTGATTTAATGGTGCAGGGAGGACAGAATTATCAAAGACCGACATTGATTCAAGCTGAATCAACACAAATTTTGATGCCTCAAAAGCAAATGCAAGAAGTGCCGAAGTACACTCAAATAGCAGAAAACCAGTTGGGTATGCCAGCAATGATGAACCATAATGTGGGGATTAACATGCCACAGAATTCGGGGAACAGACAGAATCCAGATGCAATATCTCTGCCTATCACTGTAGGTCCGCCAGTGCCATTGTATATACAGGCAAACCCAAATGTATGCGACAAGGGGGTAAGGACACAAAATGAGGCAGGAAGGAGAAGCATGGAAAATACCCAAGAAACGACTCCGGTAGGTACACTGCTAAATAGATCTGGGTCCTTGTTGAAATTTAGTCCAAATCCAGCTTGTGCTCCGTCAACTGTGGTAAGGTCAAGACCACCACTAATAGTACCGCTAACTTCAAAAACAGAAACGTTACAGAAACCATCACTAGCAGTTGATGTAAGTGCTACATTGATGGGACTGGATGCACAGCAGTTGACACGATGGTTGAACAGCCTGAACTCCCCACAGAGTACACCCAGCGGGAAGGGAGAAGAATATTTAAATAAAATAAGATTGGGCATGGAAGCAGATGAACTAGTAGAGGGAACGATGGGTTTGAACAGGTTAGAATCATACCCAGAAGAAGAGCTGAGATACATGTGCCCTAGAATTACAAGAGAAGTAAGCAACATACATAAGAAGTTACAAGAAATTGCAGACAGAAACAAAGTCGACATAGGTAAAACCAAACACTTGAGCAGAAGTTACAAGCTAGACTTTGAGACAAAAGATTTTGAACACATGAGATCTGCAGGAATGAAAATACACCTTAAAGAAATACTGCAAAGCGCGCAGGTTTGGAGATGTCTAGACAAGTGGGAAAGCAGGTGGGTTAAGAAAAAGGATAAGAAGAAAGAAAGTACCCCAGATCGGAATGAAAAAGTACAACAGAGTGATGACCTGATAACCATGTTACCAATGAGAGAAACAGCAGGGGGAAAACTTGTACATGTTCCGTGGCACAGGTGCGATATTCAATCCTTTACAGATGATTTCCCTAAACTAAGAGAGAAACCGATTGAATGGTATCAACAAACAGATAGATTTGTGAAACTCGCAAAATGTCTTTGGGAAGACCTGAACACCTTATTCGCAATTGTGGTTCCGGCAGATTTGTGGGAAGATTTTAAGAGGGCTGTAGGTTGGCCAACAAGTGAACCAGAAAGAGATAGGGACACAGGTGCACCATCACTTACGGTAATGAGTTTATACCAGAAGGTGAATGAGCACTTGAAAACAAAGGTTGCGTCAAAAAATGTGGTTTGGCAGAGGATTGACAGAACAGCACAAGTAGTTAAAGAGTTGATACATGCATACTATGAGAGATTGTTGAAAGCGTTTACAAATTATAGTGGTACGGAAACCATTGAGGCAAAGGACATGCTCCATTTTGTGTTCAGATTTGTGGAAGGGTTGAGACCCGAAATCAGTCAGATGATTAAAATGCATTTGATTTGTTGGCAGTCAAAGTCGATCGATGAGGTGTTGAATTATGCAAAATACTGCAGTGATGAGATTGAGACAAAGCAGAAAAAGTTGAAGGAAAAAGGGATGGTGATGCAGCTTAGAGCAGCTCAGACAGGTTTGCAAGTTTTGCAAGGTTTTCAACAACAAGTGCTGCAGCAGCAACAGCAGGGAAATGCTATGTTTCAGCCACAGATGAGAGGCAGAGGCCGAGGAGCTTTTGCAAATAATGGTCCTGATTTAAATACTGTTATGATTCCAAATGGTATACAGGCAATGAAGAAGGTGATGCCATGTCACTCGTGCGGAATTATCGGGCATTGGAAACGGGAGTGCCCAATGTTGGTGCAGGAAGGTGTAGGTCAGCAAAACAATGATGTCAATGCATTTCAGAATATGAGAGGACCGAAATTGAGAGGTCCAAATCCAAATTTTCAAAATAATGCAAATCAAATGCAAGGTTTACAACCCGTACAACCACAGCAGGTGCAAATGCCCCGTGTACAAATGGCACAGTTGCAGCCAATGCAACAGCAGTTTCCTATGGTACCTAATCAGCAAATGCAAATACCCTTAGCACCAATGAATCAGCAACAAGTAATGCTTCCTCAACAGGTCACGGGTCAAGGAATGAATCAAAATGACACAGTACACCAATTCCTGTTACACAGCGAGAATGGAATAAACGATGCGTGGGAGATTGAAAGTTCAGATGAGGAGGGAAATTGTATGCTTGCAGCATCTTTGGAAGTTGATCAAAAGGGTCCGTATGTGGAAGGAAGAGTTATGGGTCACAGCGTTTCGTTCTTGGTTGACACCGGAGCTACACGCTCTACAGTTAGAAGCACTGAAGTACCAAATTTGTCACTTTCAGGGAGAACAGTTCAAGTAGTGGGAGTAGCAAATAAGTATTTGACAAACCCAATTACAGATCCAGTGCAAGTCAGGATTGGTAACTATCAAGGGTCACATAAATTTGTGGTGTGTGACTCGAGCCCGATATCACTGTTAGGGAGAGATTTGTTGTGCAAATTGGGATGTTAGATTATGTGCTCAAATGATGGAATTAAAATTCAGACAAACAGTGATGAGGAAGAAGAGGACAGTTTAGGAGGGGATGAAGTGGAAACCGTTGATGAAGAGTTTCCCTTGATTACTCTGTATCCAATGCTCACTGAAGCAGATATTCCTGCTGAGTTACAGGAAACAGTTGAAAAGGAAGTGTGGGATATGATAGGGAAAGAAGTAGGATTGGTCAAAGGAGTAGAACCAGTGAAAGTGACCGTAAAACCCAATGTAAATTTTCCCCTGACACCACAATACCACATGTCGCAAGACACCCTCATGAAAGTCGCCCAACTCATTGATGAGTTTGTGAAACAGGGAGTACTGAAAGAAGTGCTAAGTAGTCCATGCAATTCACCAATCATGGGACTAATAAAACCGAGTGGGAAGGACCGAATTGTTCAAGATTTGAGGAAAATAAATGACATAATAGTCAAATGTTGTCCCATAGTACCAAATCCATCTGTGATAATGTTTCAAATTCCCTGTGATGTAGAGTGGTTCTCAGTCACCGACTTGTCACAAGCATTCTTTTCTGTGCCTCTTCATGAGGACAGCCAATTTCTCTTTTGCTTCAAATTCCTGGACAGAGTCTACAGTTGGTGTCGAATTCCTCAAGGGTTTTTGGAGTCACCATCAATTTTCAATCAGATTCTAAAGAAAGATTTGGAATCATTGGAATTACCATTGAATCAACCTTGGTACAGTATATTGACGATTTGCTGATCGCATCCAAGACAGAAAATGACTGTATGGTGGACACTATTGCCCTATTGAACCATTTGGGAAGGAACGGACACAAAGTGTCCCCTTCAAAATTACAGTTCTGCCAGAAGAAAGTGAAATATTTGGGTCACCAAATAGAGAAAGGGTCAAGAAGAATTATGAAAGGGAGAATAACAAGCGTACTTCAAATGAGACACCGAAGACGAGAAGAGAGGTGAGAAAGTTTTTGGGAATGGTGAGCTACTGTCGCCAATGGATTCCCAATTTCTCAACTCTAGCAAAACCTTTACTGAAACTGACCCAGAAAGATGCGTTGGATGAGATAGTGTTGAAAGGAGATGAAATGGATGCTTTTATTGAATTAAAGGAATGCATGTGCAGAGCTCCAGCTTTAGGTATGCCTGATTACACAAAGCCTTTTACATGGTGGCGTAAACAAACCAGTAGCATATTTTTCAGCTACTTTGGATCCGGTAGCAGCAGCCCTGCCAGGGTGCTTGCGTGCCGTAGCAGCAGTTGGTATCAGCCTAAATCAGAGTGAAGGAATAGTGATGCGACATCCTTTAACAGTCATGGTCCCTCACTCAGTCGACATACCTTTGACACGTTCCCGAACACAGCAAATGACCAGTGCTAGGCTTATAAGGTACGAGACAATAATTCTGGGATCACCTAATTTGCAGCTGAAAAGGTGCACTACGTTGAATCCAGCAACCTTGTTTCCCAGTGAAAATGTCGAAATCGAGAACGCTGAAGACATCGAGCACAACTGTCTTCAGGTGACTGAATTTTGTACAAAACCAAGACCTGATATCAAAGACACCCGATTGGAAGAGAACGATCAAGTTATTTTTGTTGATGGTTCATGTTTAAGAGATGCACTATGAATATTGAATGCAGGATATGCCGTATGTACAATAACAGGTGTTCTGGAAGCATCTTGGCTTCAGGGAGTTTACTCTGCACAAGTAGCGGAGCTGGTAGCCCTTACTAGAGCTTGCCAACTTTCTGCGTTAATGAAAGTCACCATTTACACTGACAGTCAGTACGGATTTGGAATAGTGCATGATTTTGGACAATTGTGGTCACAGAGAGGCTTCATGACCTCTTCAGGATCACCAGTGAAAAATGGTGAAAGAATAAGAGAATTGTTACATGCCATCCAGTTACCAGGAGAAGTAGCAGTGGTAAAATGCAGTGCACACTCGAAATCACAAGACTATGGGGGTTATTCTAACTTTGGAGGAGTGTTAATCCGTCCCAAAAGTGACGGTAAAGTGACGGATATACCACCAGCCGGATTACGAGTTCCATAGGATATAATGGACTCGTAATACGGCTGGTGGTAAATCCGTCACTTTTCCGTCACTTTTGGGACGGATTAACACCTCCTCCAAAGTTAGAATAACCCCCTATGTTTCTTTGGGAAACGGATATGCAGATCAAGTTGCAAGATTTTGCGCATTGAACTGTATATTGCTCAGAGACGAATGGAACCTGATAAATGAGCCAGAACTTACGCAGGGAAGGGAACAGTAGTAAATTTGAGCCACATTGGAAGAGCAGGTGGGCCATTCAGCAGGATGCAAATGGATTTTATTGAGATGCCTGTGCATGGAGACTTGAAATATGTGTTGGTGACTGTGTGCATTTTTAGTCACTGGATTGAAGCATACCCCACGCGTAGAAATGACAGCCTTACAGTTGCAAAACTAATCTTGAGAGAATTAATACCACGTTTCAGATTCCCGATCTCCTTAGAATCAGATAGGGGAAGTCACTTCAATAACGAAGTAATAAAATTACTGTGTGCAGCACTGAACATTGAGCAAAAATTGCATTGCAGCTAGCGCCCTGAAGCATCAGGATTAGTGGAGCAAATGAATGGCACATTGAAATCGAGGATGGCGAAAATATGTGCATCAACAAACTTGAAATGGCCTGACGCATTGCCCTTGGTGTTAATGTCAATGAGAAACACCCCTGATAGAAAAACTGAACTGTCACCGCATGAGATCCTCATGGGCAGAGCCATGAGGCTTCCAGCAGTTCCTGCAAATGCTCTTGTGAATATTACAGATGATATGGTGTTGGACTACTGCAAAGGTCTAGCTGATGTGGTGCACTCTTTTTCTCACCAGGTGGAGGCAACCACCTTGCCACCGATCCAAGGTCCAGGACACGCCCTGAAAGCAGGTGACTGGGTCGTGATAAAGAAACATGTAAGGAAGTCATGTCTGGAACCCCGTTAGAAAGGACCTTTCCAAGTGATTCTGACAACTACCACCTCTGTGAAGTGTGCGAGAGTTCCCAAATGGATTCACGCAAGTCACACGAAAAGGGTGACGTGCCCCACAGAAGAGGAAGTTGAAGCGCTGAAATCACCAGTGACTGACAAGAGAGTACCAGGCACCGAGACAGGACAAAGAGAACTTGGAGGCGAACAAGCAGAAATAGAGAAAGGAGAAATATTTTCTGAGGAAGAAGCAGTTGATCCATTTGAGGATAACCGAGGAGAAGCCTCAGGAAGTGACGAAGATCCTGAAGGTGACAAAGAGCCTGCAACAGGTGAAGGAGCAGGAGAGCCTGATCAGAGGAGGGCTTTCCCAGAAGCAGACGATACAGGAAAGGAAAAAGAAAACCTGATTGACCTCCTAGGGGGAGAAGACAAGACAGGACAGAGTGAAATTTTTCAAACTCTTCCAGAACCGGTTGCAGGTCCATCAGGTGAAAACAGTGCGAAACGGAGACAAAGCATATCGCCAGTGAAATTAAGGACTAAAGAAATATTAAACGAAAGTGAAGGGCCAAAGTTGAAAGAGAAAAGAAAAGAAGTGTCTGTCGCAATAACAACATCAAGTGAAGAGAAAGACCCAGCCAAGGAACAAGGCACCAGCGAGAGAGAATCAAAAGGAGATGCAAAATTGAAAAGGAAAAGAATACCGAGCAGAAGATATTCTGGTCCGTAGTGGGCATACATAGCCACTAATGATTGGTCAGACGAATTCCTATCTCTCAGTCTTGAGAACGAAGAAGCAGAACGACACTTTGGTACCTGAAAAGTGAAATTCCATGAACATTACCGAATAAGACATTGACAACCTGATTGACTTTTGAACCGGATAAGACATTGCTAACTTGATTGACTTTGAAACCGATCTTGAGACAAAGCTGCTAAACCGATAAGAGACTAAGCTGCTAAAAGAAAACCGTGTGAACATTAAACTTGTTCAGCTTTATATATATATATCTGCAAATCTGATTTGATAAAGTGTCTTCAACTTTCTGATTCTATATAGATCATGCCAAGCAGTACTACAAAGGGACATAAAATGAAGTGTTGTAAATACATGTGTATAGGTCTAATAACTGCATGTGTACTAATCATTATAGCAATAGTTCTTGGAATGCATGGAGTGAATGAAAGCGACGCGAATGATGCTTCTACTTCTAAACCTACTACTGAATTAACTCCTTTGCAGAAGCTCGAACAAGATGAGAAATACTTACACAACAAGAAAGAATTAGCCTCTAACGTTTTCTATCGCTTGCTGAATAAGTATGTCGAGACAATGGATGCGAAAGATTGTTATGTGTGCACACAAATACCTACCTCAGTAATAGAAGGAGTGACATATCATAGCATGCCTCTTACGTATGGAATTTCATGTAGTTTATTAATGACCAGATTTTATTGCCAGGAGTATATTCACTACTTTTATTCCAACCATGATGTTGTATTTGCATATGTCCCCATAATTGAGTACCTGAGTAAAATAGCAAGAGATTATTATATAAAGTTAGGTAGGGGTTTCTTTGAGCCATTGTCACCTTTTCACACAGCTTACGCTCACAGAGAAAACCTTACATGCTTGCTTTCACCGATGGAGAAAAGTTTTTTAGCTCACACTGACGATAGGAGGAAAGTGGGGAATGAGAAATTAGAAAGGGAATTACACAAAAGGACATCTGTAGATAACTATGCTTTTGCCGCGATAAAGACACAAGGGAAACTAGCTTTAGATGCAATACACATAGGGAGGCTTTGCATACATAGAACTAAATCATATTATGACACAATCTTTGTGGGAATGAGTAAATGTAAACATACGTTTTTGTTTCAAGCTAAGTGGACGTTCATGCTGAATGGACAAGAACCAGTTATTCCAGGGGTATATTATATTTGTGGACTTAACGCCTATTATCGTCTTCCAAAAGGATGGTATGGGAGATGTTATTTGGGAATAGTATTTCCAAAGACTTATCAATTGGACAACTTAAATTTTTTTCCAAAGCTGTCTGAATCACATCATGTTCAAAAAAAGGAGACAGCTTCTGGTGTGGTAGGAGATATATTTGGAGCAATGATTCCTTCAGTATGAGTCATATTGAATTCAATTAAAATATGAAAGTTGTCTACTATCGTGGATAACATGTTGACAAAATTCTCAGGAACTATAATCCTGATGGATGCTGAACTTGCTGCAGAAAGAGCTATGACTGTTCAAAATCGGCTTTCTTTAGACATTCTTTTAGCAAAGGATGGCGGCGTTTGCACAATGCTTGGTGCACGTCACTGTTGTTCTTATATTCCGGACAACAGCGGGCAAATTAGAAAAATGCTTACAAATTTAACTAACGAAAGTACAGATTTGAAAGAATTGAAAGAACCAGGAGTATGGGAGAAGGTTGGAAAAGGATTTGCTTCTGTGGGAAAGTGGCTCAGCAACATTTGGAACAGACTATTATTGAAATTAGTAAAAGGAATATTAATAGTATTCATTTGTTTAATAGGTATTTGGGAAATTTGGAAAGCTATTAAAATATTGAAAACAAGAAACAAAAGGAGAAGAGAAGAGAAAATAGAAAATAAAATAGTAGAAATATACAGGGAAAAATCAAAGGGAAACAAAAGAAAAAGGGAATTGACTGAAGTGCCAAATTACTAAAACAGAATTTCAATGGAATAAAATTTGTGGTGGAAGATTTGATGTGATGACATAATTAGTCATCAGAGGAGGGATTGATGACGCGGAAAAAGAAGGACTAACAAATATTCATATATCATGTAACCAAAATCGTATAAGGTAGTGTGATTTTAGCAAAGAAAATAATGTACGTGGGAAATTGCGCTCACGGGGTAGTTCGCCATTATTCTAAACGGGCTTAATTAATCATGAAGAATTGACAAATGTAGTAATCCGTCATAATTGCAAATGTATTCTATGATTTTCTTGTTGAAACTGTTTTATGCTTAGCTTAAATTTAGCAGAGGCCTAGTTGCCTGGTCTCAAATTTAACTGCGTGGTTTTCACTTGTATTAACAAAGACATTATTTTACTTTAAGGCTGTATTTTTCCAGTAGAGATGACTAATACACTTATCTCAAGGTTTCGTGCTAGGCTGGTTTCATCCTCTTTGATGCAAGGTCAGCTCCTGCAGGTGCAGACAATAAAGGCACTAAGATAAAATTAATTGGCAAACTTTGTTGCAACTCATGTTCCAAGGCTCCAAGGACAATGTATGCATAAATGAGTACTAGGAGAAAGTCACTATTCATTGGTCAAATTGAAGCCACCCTATGAACCCTCCAATGGAAGACCCTGAAGAATTTGGAATGTTTCTTAATTAAACCCACCAGACAAAGAGAAGTCAGCCATTTTTCCTTGATGCCATTTTTGAAGCCAAATGCCAGACGCCATCTTAGACGACATCTTGATGCCCTTTTCTCTATTCCAGAGAAAGAGACTTTAAGAATTCTCACCCTAGAGACTTTAACTTTAATCTTGCCCCGCATTGCCCATGCAGTAACTTTTACCCCATTCTCCTTGCTGCCGCAAGGAAACTTGCCCTTAACTTTGCCCCCCTTGAAATTTGCCCCATGCTGATCGAACCGGTACCTGAAGGACAAAGACTTTCTTGAATGCTGATTGTATTTGGTAATTATGAAGGGATAATTGTATTATGCATTGTGTTTTTCCTTTTAGGTACTAACTGCTATTTTGATAGGGCCCAAGCTAGAAGTTTTCTAAATTTGTGTTGTCTAAATTCGTTTTGCATGAAGCCCCACATGCCAATGCTAATTAGAGGTTAGCTGAGGTATTCACTTGATGCGCCATGTTGAATTGAAATCTTGTTATGCTAACCGATGTATGAAATTAGTCAAATTCAGTTACTTATATTAGTGATTTGCATTGCTATAACCGAGTGCATTATAATCCAGATTTTGCATAGATTGCGTTTCTTCCGTCATTATGGACAGCTAGTAATGTTCGTATACATATATCATTTGATTTTGAGACTTAGATATATTGCGTTAGCTTTGTTAATATAGGGAAATAAACTCATTAACTTTTAATAAACTGGTGTGGTTATTCATGACTGAAGGGTCATGGTGCGTCAAAGTACCGACTGTTATTGATTCCTAATGTGTTATTTTGATCTATTACTTGAGTATTGGGTAACGATTACAATGGTTATTGATTATTGATTTAAGTGATCTGACTATTCTAGGATGAGGAGAGCCCAACTCGGTTAAAAGGTTCACTGAACTCCAGCGTGTCCAAGTACAAGTAATTTAAAAGGGCTGGACGCTGGTCTGCATGTTGGTGTTCAATTGTTCATAGCACTTTGCAGCTTTTAGTGGTGTGTATATTGTATAGTCTATAACATACCGATAACCATGATTCTATTTACTTGTGCATAAGGTGCTGTGCAACGGACAACTTGCAATCTGATGGCACTTCTCAAGCCCTAATATACAGCACTTCAGCTCGTATCTCATAGGTTTTATTTTAAACCAACAATGAGAGCCACATTTCCAAGTCCACAAACACACATCTCTGCTGGGAATGGGATGTGACAGTGGCCATAAAAGTTATATATGGCAGAATAGGTTTCCCCTTCACAGATTACTGAGATCTCTAACGCTAAATAGTTAGGGACCTTCAGCCCTTCCCTAATTGGAAGCTTTATTAATGAGCCTACATGGGGACTCTACTTAAGTTCCTTTACTCCATTAATTGACCAACTGGTTGATGGAAAAATAGTCAATGGCATCCATCGAGCTACACCTGATGAGTTGGTGATACACATTTCATCCAGAAAGGTAGACTCAAGGTGCTGCTCAGCCTGGGTAAGGCTTAGCATGATATTAGATGATTTCAGCATAGTAAAGAAGCTTACTCACTTATTCTAAATCTAGAGTTGCCTACCTTTTTGTTAGAACACATCTAAAAGTGGCACAAACTAGGAATCACTGAACTTTTAGATTTGTTTGAAGGCTAGACACCCACACCTTTCACTCACTATAAAAATAGTTTTCTCTGCTCTGCACAAGTGTGATTTGAGAAACAAAGGGCCTGATTACAACTTTGGAGGAGGTGTTAATCCGTCCCAAAAGTGACGGTAAAGTGACGGATATACCACCAGCCGTATTACGAGTCCATTATATCCTGTGGAACTCGTAATACGGCTGGTGGTATATCTGTCACATTTGGGACGGATTAACACCTGCTCCAAAGTTGTAATCAGGCCCAAAATATTTATAGATTAGATACTTTCTTGTTGAAAAGGCCATGTCGACTCTTTTTCAACATTGTTTCTTTAAGCTGCTATTGGCCATTTGTTGGACCTGGCCCTTTTTTCAGGGTTATTCACTTAACGTTTTGACTTTCACCTCCTATTTTTCTGACCCCTTTTTGTATGCTCTAGGACTCTGAGCACTTCATCAGTGCTGATCAGTGTTAAAGTACAGGTGCTCTGCCTTCTAAATTTGGTATGGCTGTCTGACACCTGAGTTGCTTATTTATTTTACCTGTAAGCTCCTTGTACAGTGGTATACCTTATAACCAGGGCCTGTAAATTAAATGCTACTAATGGGCCTGCAGCACAGCCTGTGCCACTCACAGAAGCAGTCTTGCAAACCTATCTCAGGACTGCCACCGCAGGGCCTGCATGCACAGTTTACTGCCACATGGACCTGGCATCTAAATTTACATGTCAGGCCTGGAACTTCCCTTTTCCTACATATAGGTCACTCCTATGGTAGGCCCTAGAAGGCCCTTTGGACAGCGTGCTGTGTAGGTAAGAGGTAGGTCATGTCTTGTTGTGTGGCCTGTCCTAGCAGTGACAAACAGCCTATTTTGTTTCTCACTGCTGTGAGTGACGACTCTCTTACAAGGTTGCATTGGAAATGCCCCTGTATATGGCTAAGTGGGATTCTCTGATCTATGAGGGAAAGCGTGGGCATGTTTGGTATGTTTGGAATGGTAGTGAGAAATACTGCTTACTGGTGTAGGTGGATTGTTTATTACCATTATAGAAATGTCACTTTCAGAAAATGGGTATTTCTCAGTGCTTATATTCTGGTTTTTTGCAGCTTCACTGCAATCTACTTCTGGGGTAGAGTGACAGCTTGGCTTTGTGATACTTTTCAGACAGCCAGTACACAAGGAGGGTTGAGGTGTAACAGGGTTGCATCTGCGTACTGATTGGTCTTGCTGAGCTGGGAGAGGTAGAGACAGGGCGCACATGCATATGTAAAGGCTGTGCCCTGGCCCCACACAAAGGGCTCATTTACCCCCTACTGATGTCTGGAGCCAGTGTTGGAGGAGATGGGGACATTCCTGAAACTGGTTAGAGCTGGTGGGGACCCTCGCTCCACATTTGTGAAAGCTGTGCAAAGTGAGTATATGTACAAGGGGTTGTTCCCCATATTTTTGGACAGAGACACTGATGGCCTTTGATGAACTGGGCACTGGATACTGTAGGGACTCACCAGGAACCGCTTCGGGACTGCTCTGCTGTTTTACTGATCTGTGGTCTGCTAGGTAACTTAGAGGGACTGTCACTGCTTCTGAAACCCTTGTACTGGGCTGCTTGCCTGTGCCCTGCAACCTTGTGCCCCCATAGTTGTCTCCAGGGGCTGGGTGGTGACCCCTCTTTTCCCTCTGCATTTTCCCTTTCTGAAGTGCATGTAGGGTGCTTTATAATTTATTTCCCAAGCACGTGGGAAGCGCTGTGTGTGTTGTTCAGGAGCATGGAGGGTGCCCCACCTGTTTGTTACAGCATGTGAAAAGCGCTTTATTCCAGATTCAATGCCTGCTCTGGGTGCCGGAAAGCACCCTGTGTCCTGTGGTGGTATTGGCCTTCCCTAGCCCCTGACACAGGAAGGAGCAAGAGGCAGCAGCCTCTGTTAAAGTGTGGATTATCGTAACCTTGATGGTGCCTCGGGGACATGAGAGGGCACTACTTTTTGCTAAAGAAATCACCACTATGGACTATGTGGGTTTAATGGGCACCGTCGTCGGAGAGTGGGCCTTCCAAGAGTGCTGCAGTTGTGACCTCAGAGCCCTGGAGGGCTCAGGACACAACCCAGAAGGAGCTCCCAGCCAGAAATCTCGCAGCCAGAGAAGACCCGGCTGACTTGACAGCCGCCTCACCTGGAGGCAAGTGGCTGCAAGGAGCTTTTCCCTACAAGAGGGACCCAGCTGGATCTCCCTGCTGTCGATGGCAGTGTGTGTGCCTTCCTCAGTGGTGGCACACCTTTGAGGGCATTTTTCAGGACCCAGTTATCCACAGGATGGACACCTTGATGGAGGCCGTCCCTGTGGCTAAGCTAAATACCGCAGTTGTAGAGATGGGAGCACCGGTGCTCCTTTGTTGAAATGGATGCTCAGAGTATATTTCCCATAATAGGGGTGCAGGAGCGCCAAGTCTCAGCATGGTGAGCTGTGACCCATTGTACCACATCTAGAACAAATGCAGAAGCACTGTGAACCTCCCACAGAAGAGGTTGTTGGTGAATCTTGCCGTAATTGCCTTTCACCATGATATTTCTTCCCCCATTTTGTATGTTGCATTTCTCATGTCCTGATTCCTATTATATGCAATACTTGCCATGTTGGGAGAAAACAGCATATTTTCAGGGCCTGTCTGATTTGCATGCGGAGTGAAATGTTGGCATATGACTTATGTCCCAAGGATATATTTTTAAACTATGGGGGTCATTACAACCCTGGCGGATGGTGTTAAAGCGGCAGTAAGACCGCCAACAGGCTGGCGGTCTTTTTTTGAATATTATGACCATGGCGGTTACCGCCATGGTCATCTGCCGCTTCACCGTTCCGCCCGCCAGGGTGGAGACGACCGTTGGGCTGGAGACCTGGGTCTCCAGCCCGGCGGCCGTCACAATACCACCGCCGGTATTTTGACCCAGCTTACCGCCGTGGATTTCCAGCAGTAGGAACGGCCATGAAATCCATGGCGGTAAGCACTATCAGTGCCAGGGAATTCCTTCCCTGGCACTGACAGGGGTATCCTCCACCCCCCACCCCGACTCCCTCCCTACACCCCCCACCACCCCTGCCACCCCCCAAAGGTGGCAGGACCCCCCTCCCCACCCCGACCCCCGACATTACCTTCCACATACACTCACTACACGCATGCAGGCACCACCAACACATACACGCACACACTCCGACATACATGCCAACATCCACACACACAGTCAGACACGCACACCCACATTCAAACATACATGCACACATCCATACAGACATACCTACAGACATACACGCACTCATTCCCATAACACGCAACACCCCGCAAGCGAACACGCACTCACACACCCCTTCTACATACACAGACGCACACCCCCATGCACCCACACAACACACAACACTCCCCACCCCCCTCCCCTAATGGACGATCAACTTACCTGTTCCGTCGATCCTCTGGGAGGGGACGGGAGCCATGTGGGCAGCTCCGCCGGCACCACACCGCCAACAGAACACCGCTGCGCCGAATCACAGGACGTGATTCGCTGGGCGGTGTTCTGTTGGCGTGGCGGTGGAGGTGGAGCAACCTCCACTTCCGCGCCTCCCGCCAGTATGGCTGTTGGCGGCTCTCCGTCGGAAAAACGCCGGAGGGCAGCCAACAGTCATAATACGCCGAGCGGCAAACCGCCACTACTGGCGGTCTTCCGCACGGCGGTCCCTCGGCGGTCTTGTTAAAAGACCGCTGACATTGTAATGACCCCCTATGTGTATTTATCTTAGTGACAAATATGATCTGCCTTTGGGGAATATTAAGGCTATATGCCTTTAGCTGGTGATCAGCGGTGAGGATAGGACTTGTGCTTTTACTTGACATACAGTGATTGGTGTACACTACTGCCTTAGTGCAGACCCTTACGCAACCACATACCTTTTTTCTCTTTGATTTTTGCTTTTCTTTGTTTTTCCTTTTTGGATCTCTCTGCCTCTTGAAGCTTTGCACCTTTGTTGACCCTTATCCTCAAGCATGACTCAGTCTGGGGGAGCCATCACCAGTTGCTACAAATGTGGTGTTTGAGCTGAAGAGTTTGGATACCTATAATGTGTCTCGGCTCAAACAGTTTTGTGAGGAATTCAAGTGTCCAATCAAAAGCTCCTAAAGAAAGGAGGAGCTGCAAAAGGCGCTGAGGGCCTGGTTGGCAGCAAAACAGGCTGAGAGGAACACAGCAGAGGAGAATGTTGCTGTGAATGAGGAGGTGCAGAGCATACATGATGATTTGATGGATAACCAGGATCTGCCTGGAGGGAAGGCCTCCATGGCAGGCAGTGATGTTTCTTCTAAGGGTCTGACCACAGAGCAACTGAGGGACAGGTAAGAAGAAGGAAGGCTTGATTTGCAACTTGAGACCCTCAAGCTGGAAGTGGGCAAAATGTAGAGAGATGCAGAAGCAAAGAAAATGGCAATGTCCATGGAGGAGAGAAAAGTGTTGTTAGCTCATGTGTTGAAATTAAGAGGGCTGGACCTGAGAGCCAGGAGACCTGGGTCGAGCACAGATGGTGGCAGCAAAAAACGTCCATACTGTGGGAGATGTGCACCTGCCCAGAGACCTGGTGCCCTACTTGCAGGAGGGGTATGATACACCAAGAGGTTCAGAGAAAGGGGTTCATCCCTGGTTGAGCTCTTGGTAGTGATGTATCGAGACAACCCAAAAGAGTGTCGGTTGAGTGTCAGGGACAGTCAGATAATGTCTCACCAGTGTCAGGAGGGTGGTATGGGGTACTTTTCTGAGCACTGGATGGTGAGGTAGAGGGTAGTTTGGTTAACACATGTGAGTGGCTGTGTGATGTGGTTGCTGGAAAGTATATGTTCAATCTTTGTTTTCCAGAGCTATACCAACACCAGGAAGAGTGTGAGTACTTTGGCCCTACGGAACCTACACTGAAGACAGACCTCTGGGTGAGTACCAGATATTCTGAAGAGGCATTTGGGGGCGCTCTCAAAGGGAGTGGCTCAGGTTTTCCCCAACCAAGGGAGGTGGGGAGGTTTGCAGTGCCCCATGTAAGTCCCAGCATAGTAGGATGGGTGCAAGATCCCCTGTCTTGTCTCCAAGGAGAGGGAATGGGGGTGGGCCAAGGCCAAAGGTAGCCCGAGACCTACCTGCAGAGCCTGGAGGGTTCCATGAGAAAACACCAGGTGGGGAACCTAGCCTGTACCGAGAGGCCATCTGCTGTGAGGGACCTCATAGTGTCACGAGGACTTGGGGGACAGCTGCCTCTAGTGTCCCACCAGTCCTGGCGTCTCTATAAGTACTCTCCTTGGTGGGAGGGTGTGGGAGGCCAGACAGAGGGGTAAAAGGGGCAGGCAGTCCTCAGTAGAGACCCTGGAGGGTCAGGGGGCAGCTCTGAGGTACGAGCCCCCCAGGAATGACCCTGGTGACACCAGAGTCATGGCCTGGAGGGTTTTCATACCCTACCAGGTGGGTAGGGGTCAGGACAGCAGTGCCAAACAGACCCTTGCATAACACCTGCAAAAGGTGTTTCCCTGGGGGGAGGAGAGGAATACTCCCCAGGAAGACCTGCCCTATCAGGCACAGGTCCAGTCTGAGGGCGCAGACCCCAGGCTGGATGGTCAGATACAGATGGTGACCTCTGACCTGGTGAGGGGGCATCCCCATCTGTGGGTGCCCCCTTTGGTGGGCGGGTGCAGAACTCTGGAAGGAGGGTAGGGAAAGGAAAGCCTTGCCCCTGACCCAGTTCAAACTGAGGGTACAGACCCTAGGTTCAAGGCAAGTTGCAGTTTAACATACCTGCATTGGTGGGAGAATTGTGCAGGACTGCTTCCAAAAGCTCCAGGAACATTCTGGAATCTGGGAGTGGGGTACAGGGCCCCAGAGGGAAGACACGTGCCAGGCTGCCATCCTTGACTTAGTGGAAGGGAGAGTGGACAAATGGTTCCAGGAACCTGGGGCCACCTCCCCCACACTCCAAAGTCACAGTGGTTAGAGAGCCCTGAAAGGCCTTTGGCCTGGCTCCTGTCACTAACAGGTGTCAGTGGCCACTGTGGTTTGCTATCCTGGTGGGCAGAGTTGCCTTTGTGGTGGGGGCAGGAGTCATACCCTGAAGGTGGGATGGGCCACACCCTTATGTTGGCGATGGTGGTACTGTCTGCCTACTGGGATAAATCTGTGAGCCAAGTGAGGTTAGGTGCTGCATAGATGGGGTCCGCAGATGAGGAGAAGGATCCCCATGGGTTAGCTTAGTGGGCCTTGAGATTATGGACAAAGGAATCCATCTGGGTTCAGGAAGGTGCAGAACTGGAACACACCACTGCTGTTGCGGGCTAGGGTCCATATTCTATCGCCCCACTCAGGGAAGTCCATCAAAGTATTGATTTATCTCCACTTGACTGACTCTTTCTAATGCCGCGGTTGGGCCGGCAGTACAAGTTTGAGCACGCCTGCACCACCGCATCTCGTTGTTTTGCCTTCCCGTTTTTGCTGTGCAACCCAGGTGGCACATTTAGTGCTCTGGGTCGCGCCACAGCCCTTTCCACCCTCCCTGAATTCACAGTTACTTACCTTCTTGTATTATTTCCTCTTTTCTTTCCTTCTTTTTCTTCTTTTTTTCTCCATCTTCGTTTCTTCTTTTTTCTTGGTGTCCATGTTGTCTTCCTTTTTGGTTTTCCTCTTCCCAGCATGCCTTTTTCCTTTTCCTTTTCTACTTGGTCCTTTTTCCTATTCTTTTCTATATGGTCTTTCCCAATCCAAGATGGCATCTCAGTTTCCTCCAGTTATGTCACTTCCTGTTCTTCTCTTCCTTGCATTGCAAACACTTCTGCTTGGCGGTGTTCCTCACTCCTGTTTTTCCTGTGTTTTTTCTGCATTCCTGTTTTTTCTTGCAAGAGTAACTAATTTTCTCCTTTTTCATTGTTTCTTTTTTTTCTCTTCCAGGAGTTCCTTGGTAGAGGTTTTTTCCCAACTTTTGAGGTTTTTCCTCTGGAACTCCTTCTAGAGGGTATGGTCTGCCTTGTGGTCTTATCCAGTCAGCAGCACCATGGCTACTAGAAAGGGTCGCCCCTATCTTTGCCAGTCCAGAACCAGTAGAAGACTAGGTGCTCCTTCAAGTTCTTCAGCCAACGGTGCTAAGAGATGTCCAGATCATGACACCCCTGGCTTTAGGCTGGTGGGGGTTTTTGTTGCACCAGCCTTTTTTGCAGGGTCACCTCCAAACTTTTAGCGTCCTGCCTCCAATTTGTTTCTGACATTTTTTGTTGGCTTTAGGACTCTGAGCAGTTTACCACTGCTAACCAGTGCTAAAGTGCATATAATCTCTGCATAAATTGTATTGCTGATTGGTTTATCCATGATTGGCATATTTGATTTACTAGTGATTACCCAATAAAGTGCACTTTGTATGCCCATGTCCCATAAATCTAATACTGCTAGTGGGCCTGCAGCACTGCTTGTGCCACCCACATGAGTAGTCCTATAAACATGTCTCAGACCTGCTATGGCAGTGTCTATTTGAGCGGTCTTGCACTGCTAATTTGACCTGGAAAGTGTTCCCACTTGCTGGGCCAAAACCTTGCCTTTTACTACATGTAAGTCACCCCTAAGGTAGACCCAGGGGCAGGGTGGTGTGTATTTAAAAGGAAGGATGTGTACTGGTGTGATTTACATGTCCTAATAGGAATGTCCTAATACCCGAAATCCAGTTTTCAATATTGCAAGGACTATCTCTCCCGGAGGTTAACATGGGGATGTCCTTCAAATATCCTTTAAGTACGGTTTTTACGATTGGGAGCAGATGAATATGGGGAGTTTGGGGTCTCTGAACTCACACTTTAAAAATACATCTTTTAGTAAAGTTGGTTTTTAGATTGTCTATTTGAAAATGCACTTTTGAAGGGCATTTTCTTGCCTAACCATGTTGTTGCCTCTGCTTGGCTGCTGAATCCATGTCTGGGTCAGACTGCCATTTGGGCTGTTTGCGAATGCACTCTAGACAGTATCACAAAGGAAGCTGAGGTGTGTCCTGCATAGCATGATGAGTCTTCCTGGGCTAGAGTGGGAGGGAGGAGCTGCACCTGCACTTGAAAGGGTTGTGCATGTCCTCTCATAATAAAGTATCCAACCACCTAGTGTGTGCCCTGCCCCTAGTGTGTGCGTGGGGCAGGGTAAGGAAGAAGCAGAGTTTTGTATACTACAAAGACTTTCCTTTGAAGTGTACCTGCTTCAAAGGCAGGAATGAGTATTGGACCCAAACCCCATACTTTTAGATTACTTCTGGATCAAGAGGAATGCCTGCCAAGGAGAAGGGTTTGATGCTTGAAAATGACCTAACAATTTGCATGTTGCTCTGTTGTGCTGTCCTGCTGCTGCTTCTGCCTTGGCAGTGAAAGGACTGGACTTTGCTTTCTGAAATCTTGCTTGTGAAGTTTCTCCAAGGGCTTGGGCTGAGCTTGCCCCCTGTTCTGAAGTCTCAGGGCCATCAACGACTTCATGTGCCAGCACCTGGGCTCTTGCTGAGACCCCTACCCTGCCAAGTGGTGCCCCATCCAGTCTCTGGGTCCTTGAAAGGAGAAGCTGGTGAACCCAATGTGAAAATCCACGCACTGGAGCTGAACGGTGGAAAAATCGACGCAGGGCCTGCACCGTACTTGAAAAACTAATGCAGCGCCAGTTTAGGGCAGATTCATCGCTGCCAAGCATCCATATTTTTTACGCATCATCCCTGAGTGTCATATCTTTAACATCACCGCATGGACCCATGGCTGCCTGCCCAGAAATCGATGCATTCCTTCTCTGTGTGGAAAGAATCAATGCTTTGCTTACCCAGTGGAGAAAGAATCAACACACGGGCTCACTTGCAATTAAGGAATCAACACAGTGCTTGCTTTTCTGACTCATGCCCACCCCTGCAGCTTTATTTGTGATGCATACCAGGTACTTTGTGCTAAAACAATGCATCCATTGATTTTTATTGACTAAAACTCTTTTTAGTTTAAAAAGTGATATCTCATTTTGTGTATGTTGGATTTAGGTCATTTTGGTCTTGTCTGATTTGGATAATTGTTGGCTATTCTTCTAAACTGGTGTGGTGTCCTTTTAAGAATTTCTCACTGTGTTACTGTGTGTGGGTGTACAAATACTTTACACATTGCCTTTGAGATAAGGATAACTGCTTGGCCGAACCTCCAAGGAGGTGAGCAGGGGTTATTTGAGCTGTGTATCTCCCTTACCCTGACTAGAGTGAGTGCCCATACCTGGACAGGGTGTAAAGTGACTGCCAACTATAGACCCCATTTCTAACACCTTTAATTTTTCTTCTGTTTCTATATCAGTACAGACTAAGGGCCCGATTACTGGTTTGGCGTCCTGAGGGCTGCCAAACTCATAGTGGCAGTCAGAATGCAGCACTCCTGGCAGTCCTACTGCCAGATTAAGATCCTTGCACTCGGACCGCTAAGAGACCACTGCCTCCACCGGGATCAGGGATCCTGATGAGTTGGGGTGGTTAGAGTAGTGGTCAGCCATGGCAGTGCAGAGTTTGGCACCGCCATGCTGATTATGACTCCGCTTTCTGCTAGCTGGAAAGTCAGTGCGCATTCTGAGGGTGCTGGTGTGCGAAGGCAGAGAGGAGGCTAATGCCTTTCGGACAATGGCTGTCCAAAAAACTGAGAAAGATGTTATTTGTTTTTAATAACACAGAAAGCTCACAATATAATTACACAAACAAGACTAAGAGCCCATGTTTACCTGACGCAGTTTAACTTTCCGTCCAAACTTTTTAAACGCCACCGACAAACAAAATTATGCCCTCAACACCGTAATACGCAAGGAGACAGAACTCACATGCTTGCTAATTGTCCCAGATTAGAGGAGTTTTGGGTCACCTTTTTATGGAAACTAAGCAAAATGCTCTTCAGTTTTCCTCCATTTACACACAGTCCTACTTGGTTTACACACAGATGACATTCCACCATGTTTGTTGCCCAACAAAAATTTTGAAAACTTTCAAAAACAGTTCTGCTTTGCTTTTCCTGGTGGAAGGTGTGACTTCATCGAACTACTGATGAAATTAGACCACAAAATATTTAAGCATGAGGTAAGACCTTACACCCTTCAAGCTTTTCTATACCAATGAATTGTGAATGTAAATGCCTAATGTTATTGATTTTTTTTGTCTGATACTCCATTCAGGGTGTCATGTGGCAAGTAGGTACTGATGCAACCTTGGGGGATGAATTATTTTGCTTCTCATCTGGGGCAATTGCAAGCCTTACTCCACTCAACACTCAGTTTAGCAAACATTAACAGCCCTTACAACAAACTAGCATGGGATGCTTAAGTTCACAGCAAATCAATCAATGAACAGACAAAATAAAGGAAATAAAGCAAATGTCAGTGGAGGGTAGTGCTCTCGAAGTAATATTGGCACTACTCATCACTAGGTTAAGTTATGCTTCAATAACTGAAACCTCAGAGTCATTCACACCTCCTTGCAAGGGGCCAGCAGGCTGCCAGGTGACAGTGGGGATTTAACTCTGAAAAGGCTATGAGAGGCGTTAGACAGGAAAATGGTAAATTCCCAAATGTGGTATTTTCAAAATAGTAATTTATAATTCAACTTGACCATTAGATTGGATTTTAAACTATTAATTTGAATCCTTGAAACATGATTCTTTTCATTCCCACACTGAAGTTATGCAACTGTAACCCAGTGCTTTCTATGGGAGAGCCAGCATTATCACAGTGAAAAACCACTGTAGGTATTTTTCACTGCCAGAATAAATAAAACTTAAGTATACATGTCCTATGCTTTAAAAACTATGGCAAACTTGTAGCAAACCTAACTCCATATTTATATTCTGACGTTAGACAAGTCTAACATCAAAATATAGGAGTTTGCACCTACAGACACTTGTCCTCTGTGCGGGCCATTGAGGTGGTGGGCATGACTCCTGTCTTTCCTAAGACAGGAGTCATGTGTTTGGTGGTTGTGCACCAGAAAGCATTTTGTTTCCTCTAACCAGGTCAGTGTAATTTTTTGATGCACAACCCCTCCTTCCCTACGGCTACCTCGTCCTGGCTAACCTTTTTTTGCACTACGGTGCAAAGGTGCCTGCATTGGCCCATGGCAGCAATTTGTGTGCCAGTGCAAGGGGAGAGGATAGAAATGTAGTGTATCTTGTAGATACAGTGCATTTCTTCCCTTACTCTGAGGTGCAGGGTGGTGCAGCAAGGCACTTGCTATGCCACCCTACAGTATGGGCCTTGTAAATGAAGCCCTTTAGTTTTGTATTTGTTTAGAGCTTTGGTGAATAATGTGCCAAGCTTTTCGACCAGCATGCCTCACTTGGCTCTAAACATCTCCTCCAATCTTTCCCTCGTGTAACTGGGAATGACTTGCAGCGTTAGAAATAGAACATCCTGTAGCTTATGCTAATAATACAGTCAGCCACAACAGGCTCTTGAGTTAGTAGAACACAAAATGGGAATGTCTGAAAGAGTGCTAAATTGGATTCCCTCTTTTCTCCTCAATCGAATGCAATGAATCAAAATGAGGGGCTCACCTTTCACCCCATCCCCGGTCACACTTGGGTATCACAAGAATCCACCATATCCCCCACTCTGTTCAACCTCTTTAAGTAATCACTGATAGAAATCCTCAAACAGGCAAACGTCTGTTATCACATATATGCTGATAACGCTTAGAGACCTCCTCCTCGAAAGTTATAACAAGACTCAGCAATGCACTTAGGAAAACTCAATTCTGGCTGTCACAAAACCACCTCAAACTGAATGCTCTGAAAACGGAATTCCTACTCATATCACTACCCCACAGCTCGCCATCAGTTGAAGAATGGATTAACCACTTAGGTGACCTCATTTGCAAGCCAGTTATCATCTCTTTGGATAACACTGCATAAACACCTAATTTTGCAAGCCCACATTAGTGCAGCCACAAGAGGAGCCTTCATTCAAATGAATCTCCTCAAGATGGTGAAACCGTTTACTCCACCTCCAAGATTTCAAGATATTAATACAGTCCTTAGTCATCTCCAGTTTGGAATATAGTAGTGCGACCTTAACCGATCTACCTAAATCACTAACTGGCCTGATCAAAGTGATCCTCAAAGCGGCAGCAAGGTCGATTACAGGAAATAACTGAATATCTCTCTCTTAAATCTCTCCACTGGCTCCCTCTTGAAGCTAAGATCCAGCTGAATATAGCCTGTGTGACACACACAACTCTTCACCAGAATACACCCATTTATCTGGCCCAGAATCTCACACTCTCATGATGCAGCTGCTCCTTACAGAGTGCTAGCTCCATCCTGCTAGAACCTCCAAGTTTTAGAAAAAGAAGACATTTGATCCCACCTTATCTGGATCAGCCTCAAGTATTTGGAACTCTCTCCTTCCAGAGACACATGCAAAACGTTTAGGCCCATATTTTTACTTTTTGACGCACAACTGCGCCAACGCAGTTGTGCGTCAAAAATGTTACCGCCGGCTAACGCAATTCCAACGCACCATGCGGGCGCCTTATTAATGGAATGACATTAGCCGGCGCTGCGGACTGGTGTGCGTAAAAAAAAAATGACTCACACCAGGCAGCGCCGGCGTATGGGAAATTGGGGGTTGTGCGTCAAAAAATGGTGCAAGTCAGGTCTGAGGCAAAATTCAGGCCTCAAACCGGATTTGCGCCATTTTTTTGGACGCCCAACCTCCATTGACATGACTCCTGTCTTAGCAAAGACAGGAGTCATGCCCCCTTGCCCAATGGCCATGCCCAGAGGAAGTCCCATCACCAGGCTAATGGGTCATCCTTATCTAGATGGAAGAAAGGAGCTGACACAACTGAATAGGGCTGTGGCTCTCCCCACACAAAGGGCTGCATAATCCACTATAGAGTTTATGGAGCCAGAGGGCAAAGGCCAGGGACCTTGTGCACTTCAAAGGCCTCTCTTTGAAGTCTCCCCCACTTCAAAGATTCATCTGTGTATACGTATTTGACCCCCAACCCCACCACATCAGTACACTTCTGGATCTGCAGGACATTCTGCCAGGAACAAGGACTGCTGTGCTACCAGGAGGGACTGCTACCGTGCTCAAGTGCAATGTTGTGTGGGCCTGCTGCCTGGGAGTGAGAAGAACTGGACTTTGCTCTCTACATCCTCTACAGAACTAAGGGGGTCATTACGACCTCAGCGGTCTTTTCACAAGACTGACGAGGTACCGCCGTGCTGAAGACTGCCAGTGGTGGCGGTCTTCCGCACCGCGTATTATGACCGCTGGCAGCCCGCCATCATTTTTCGTACGGAAAGCCGCCAGCAGCCATACTGGCGGACGGCGGGAAAGTGGAGGTTGCTCAACCTCCACCGCCACGTCAACAGAACACCACCCACTGAATCACGTCCCATGATTCGGTGTGGCAGTGTTCTGGTGACGGTGTGCTGGTGGCGGAGTAGCCCCCATGGATCCCGTACCCTCCCGGAGGATCAACGGACAAGGTAAGTTGATCGTCCGTTAGGGAAGGGGGTGGGTGGGTTGTGTGCGTGCATGGGGGTGTGCGTGTGAGAGTGTAGAGGGGGTGAGTGAGTGAGTGTATGCGTGCGGGGAGGTGTTGTGTGTATGGGAAATGTGTGTGGGTGCAACGGTGTGCATGTCTGTTTGTATGCGTGCGGGTATGTGTTGTTGGGGTGTATGTGTGCGTGTAGGGGTGTGTATATGTGCATGTTGGGGGTGTGTGCGTGTAGGGGTGTGTACATGTGCATGTTTGGGGTGGGGAGGGGGGTTGTGCCACCTTCGGGGGGTGGTGGGGGGGTGGGGGGAGGATTCATGGGGGGGAGCGGGGTGGGGGAGACTCCTATCAGTGCCAGGGAAGGAATTCCCTGGCACTGATAGTGCCTACCGCCATGGATCTCATGGCAGTTCCCAACCACCCGAGATCCATGGTGGTATGCAGGGTCCTGATACCGTCGGCGGTCTAGTGACAACCGCCGGGCTGGAGACCGCAATCTCCAGCCCAGCGGTCTTCACGCCCATGGCGGTCGGAATGGTGAAGTGGCGGATGACTGCAGCGGTAACCGCCGCGGTCATAATTCCATCTTTTTTCCACCGGCCTGTTTGCGTTCTTACCGCCACTTTATCACCGACCACCAGGGTCGTAATGACCCCCTAAGTGACTCCAAGGGCTTGCTGGCCTGCCCCCTCTTCAGTCTCAGGGACATCAAAGTCTGCCTACAACTCTGCTCCTACTGCTGGACTCTGCCATCTGTGACTCAAATCCCTGTTTGAGGTGCCAATCCAGTCCAGGACTTTAAAAGTGGGTTTTGCAGCTGTTTCAGTGCAAAAATCGACCCATCTGAGCTGTTGTGCCTTTTAGAATAGAAGCAGTGCCCTCCGACACCAACACAGTGTCCGACTCAACGACGATGCAAAACCAACCAAGGACATAGCTGTGCATCTCAATGGTGACGCATCCCATAAATCTTAACATAATTTGTTGCAGATGCAGGACCCAACTGCGAGGCTCAACACAGACGCATATACCCGATGGCTTGGATCGGAACACCTCCTTCGCATCGCTCCTTAACGTACATGCTTGCTCCATCCAAGGTACTTTTTCAGCAGACTCTGCCTAAGTGCTGTATCCAGCCTGAATTTTTGTTTTGCCCCAGTCTAGCGCCACTTCAAGTAACTTTTTAGCGCTATTGACTTTAAAGCACTACATTGCAGTTTAATCTTATAAAATTAATATCTTGAGTTGTACTTAATGGATATTGTCGTTTTGGTCTTGTTTTACTCAGATACATAGGGGCTCATTATGAACCCGGCGGTTCAGACCACCATGCCGGCGGCGGCGGAAAAGACTGCTACTGGCATGGTGGTCTGAACCGCCATATAATTAACACAAGGAGGGCCACCTATGGCGGCCCCTCCGCCACCTCCAGGCTACTGCCGACAGGCAGCCTGACGATGGCGTATTACATTATCTGATAGGGCAGCGCTGCAAGCAGCGCTTTCCTCTGGATAATGTACCCTGTTTCCCCCAGCCTTTCCCTGGTGGGTTCCCCCTTCAGGGGAAGGCTGGCGGAAGGGGTGCTCCGGGGACTCTCTGGGGGCTCCTGCACTGGCCCCGCTCATGCAGGTCACTGCTGCACCCACCGCACTGAGGCATTGACAACGGCTCCATGTGGAGCCGTTGGCAATGTCCCGGACCAGCAGAATGTTCATAATGCGTCCGGCGGGTTCTCAAGGGGGCTCGTGGTCTATGGAAAGACCGCCAGCATGAACACAACGGTGTTTACTGCTGTGTTCATAATGACCCCATAGTCTCTGTTTTTCTAAACTGGTAGGGAGTCTCTTTGTGGAGTTTTTCACTGTGTCACTGTAATTTGTGTTGCACAAATACTTTACATATTGCCTCTTAAGTTAAGACTGGCTGCTCTGTGCAAACCTCCTGCAAACCTCCTTCATGTACCAGAGAGTCTGAAGAGGCATTTGTGGGTGTAATAAAATAGTACTAACACAGCAGCAGAAGTCAGTAGGAAGGCTGGGGTAGCTATCTTAAACTGTAAAAGACTTTCAATATGTGTGGGACAGTCATGGTCGCACCCCAGCAGTCACTACATCTACATAAAACTACAGGTACATAAACAAAAGCTGACAGCAGGATAGAAACATGTCCTGTAGAATACAAAAGTACATTCTTTATACAGATGAGCAGATGTTTCTACCTATGCAATGCAACAAGATGTTTGTGGGTTTTGATTGTAATTTAGTATTCAACCCCTATTTACACAAATCACAACACCACACGATACTCAGCTCCAAACACTGGCCCCTCTTACAATACTTGATACAAGATTTCTCACACACAGACTCATGGGGCCTGCATCATCCTGATAAAAGAGAATACACATTAACTTCCTGTGTCTATGGTGTCTAAACTGATCATTATTGATTAATACTTACCATTCATATCCTTCTACCCAAAACTGCACTCACTGATATTGTACCTTGCAGTATATCTGATCCCGACTCACTAACAACAAATTTCTGTGCTAAAACCATCCAGAGGAACCTGTAGACTCAATATTTCTTTGCTATAACTTGAAATTTCTTCAGTGTTACTGAACCTCCTATCTGGCAAAAAATGAGCATACGGTCTCCTCAACACAAATGTTATGGGCCACTGGGAAAGCCAGTATTAAGGAGAATTAAGGAGAGACTTGGTCTAGAGGATAAAAAAAGAACCCAACTACAAAGCTTACAAGAGAAGAAAATGAAACACCTTACTGATGCATATAACTAAAAATTCCATGTCTCTCTCAAAGCAAACCATGACTTCAACTTTGTACCCAAATCCCATGGACAAAAAGCTATATTTCACATATTAAAGCCTCGCTATAAGTGGTAGGTAAATGTAGGGTGCCTCCTATCCCTCAAACTCAGAAGCAAAGAAGCACAACATGCCTTTCCTACAATTCACACTAAACAAGACACCCTATTGGCCCATCCTGTAGATATTTTAGATACCTTCCATGATTTTAATCAAGTAGCTCTACATAACAGAAAACTCTGACTCTCAAAGGCAGAAGGCCCAGTTCTTCTCTCTCTTTGTTTGAGACAGAGGTCACAGCTGATGAAATAACAGAAGCCATACATGCCATGCCCAGCAACAAAGCACCAGGCTCACACAACTACCATGCTGAATGCTACAAAATAAACAAAGAAAAAAGTCTCCCTATTACATAATCTCTTGACAGTGATTTCCTCCTGGAGACACCCCTTTCCGGGGCTCAGCACAGTATGCATCACCCTAATACCGAAGCCACATAAGGGCCCACTTAACTCACTGAACTATGGGGGCAGTAGACCAATATCACTAATTAATCAACAAGAATCTCACCGAACATCTTGAAAAACACAACCTACTGGACTCTTCCCAATGTGGTTTCCACTCCAAACACAGCACTCAGACCACTCTTATCACCACAACAGATGCCATCAGGTCCCTCCACGAACACAAAGGGAATGCGGTTCTGATACTTCTAGACCTCTCCCCAGCATTCAACACCATCTCCTACTTCACTATCACCCTTCAGTCTCCACCACATCAGAAGCCAAAGCAGTGCCCTCAAATTTGTCCATGCCTTCATCACAGGCTGCACTCAGAGAGTCCGCCTCCCACCCTTCACCTAAGAACCTAAGAACAACATATGCGGCATCTCACAGGGATCCTCTCTCAGCCCAAATGTCTTCACCATCTATGTTACACCTTTGGGTGAGATTGTTTGTTGCCATGGACTCAACATTATTTTTTATACCGATGACACTCAACTAATACTCTCCCTTTCTAAACACCATGCCTCCCCCAGAGACAACTTCAGCAACGCCATGACGCATGTCACAAAATGGATGAGATTCAACTGTTTGAAACTGAACACATACAAAACAGAGATGGTCATCTTCAGAAGCAGCCCATCCCCACTGAATGACTCCTGGTGGCCCTCCACGCTTGGCCAACCCCGACAGACCATATCCAAAGCCTTGGCATCCTAATCGACAGCAAACTCACATTCAAACAACATATTAATGGAGTAGTCTCCATCAGCTCCCACAGCCTCAGCAAGCTACGGAAGATCTTCAACTGGATCCTCTGTGAAACCAGAAAGACAGTCTTCCAAGCCATTGTCTCCAGCAGACTAGACTACAGAAACATCCATAAGGTCGGACTCCCCACCCAGCTCCTCTGCTGCCTCCAGATTATCCAGAATGCAATGCAGCAGCAAGATTCATCCTAGACCTCCCCAGAACGACCCCCATCACCCTCACCTCAGAGGTCTGCCACTGTACAGTTAATGTGACAGGCCCCTTCCAGCCTAGTACCCTAGGCTACTTTCCCCTTTCCAACCTTCTTGATTTACCTCCATTATGTTATATTTATGTATTTGATTTCTTGTCTCTTCTGGGAAAAGACTTCATTCACAATTGGGGGTACTGAGAGGGATCTGTAAAAATCAGGACCTAGGCAGGGCAAACATTGGAGCAGATTTAAGAAAAGTGGCTCTGCATCCATCCAATGCAGCGCCACATTTCATGTGCACCTTACCGCTCGTCTAATGCCACCATGTGTGTGCTTTATTTAGGATATGACACACCATGGTGGTAGTTAGGGAACTAGTTTGGCGCTTTGCAGGATTAGCTTCCAAAATTTACATGCTAATCATGCTAAGCACAATGAGGTCCATTATACATAATGGGGTGCCTCCTTTTAATGCCTGCTCTGTGCAGGCATTAAATTTTCAGCAAAAAACGGTGCAAAGAAATCTTTTAGATTTCTTTGGGCCATTTTTCCAGCCTCCCTAATGGGGGAACACCTGACAGAGGCATAATGTGGTGCAAGGGGTTGCAAAGTAGCGGATTGTGCCACTTTGTAAATCTGACGCTGCAATTCTGAAAGCCAAACACCACATTAGCGACAAAGAAATGCTGCTAATGTGATGCCAGAGCTTCTTAAATCTGGGCCATTGTGTTTATGGGAATCCTTATTTTGGTCACTCTGTTGTATACAGGTTACTTAGTACAATGCCTGCTCTTAGAACTCATGATTTCTTACAGTTTGACGATAGGGTTGATAAAAATGTATTCAATATCTGGGGAAAATGTAATAATGTTTTGGGTCAAGCATGACCATGTTAGCACACTCGCACTATGTGTCACATTATATTGAGGTTAATTCTTGCCACAATGGTATGCTGTTGGTCACCACTGCACAGTAGAGGGGCTGCAACACATGAAGCAATTCCAGACGTAGGTTTCTAATGGATGTGAAGAGCAGCAAAAACTCTGCATTAATTCTGTTTCTCTTCTTTGTATCAACAACACTCAATGGCAAGGTTTTTTACTCTGGTGATTGACAATTCTCTAGAAGTACTATTTTAACAAAAGGTGCTATCACACAGAGTGATAGAGCCTACCTTGGCCTCATTTGTGCCCAAGATGTGGAAAGCCCAACGAGGAAGCATGGCACATTTTATGTGGGTGGGGGGCTTACATTTCCCAGAGACTGCTCTGCTTGAGTAGGTATGTTAATGGTTCTAAGGAGTCTTGCCTTTCATTGTGTGGTTTATACTGGCCCAATCCATGTGACTTTTCTATGTACAGGATCTCAGTAAAGTAATCTTGTGGTGTGAAATGCTTTTGCTCAATTTCCTGAGCTGTTAGCCTTTAATTGATGTATTGAGGGCTGGAAATGTGTCATATCATTGGTCTCTCTCTTGTATTACAATAAAACATGATTAATCAAAAAATATTTTATAGATGCATGGAAACCCTTGGGTAAGCCTGAATGGAAACCATACATATTATGCATCTAAAAATAAATATGGACCAGTTGCTATAAGCTTTGAAGTAGCTACATGATACCCGCATGTGGCCGAAAGAAAACTAACTATTTGTATATGCTGAAACCATATATTTGTTTTATAGATCCATAATTAGACCCTGAGACATTCATGCAGCATTACAAAATGACAATTTAGGAAAAGTGAACTAATAAAAACTTAGAATGTAAAAAAAGTAGAGTACTATTTTTTAAAACTACTGAATAGATGTATTCCAAACATTAAAAGGATGTATGATGACTAAAGTTTTAGATTCATCCCAAGTTTGAGGTAATACTATCCTGTTATAGGTCTAGCAGAGAGCAAAATCTTTTTTGAATTTAAAATTGAAAATGCTACATGGTCATGCCATTGCCACATTTTTGCAGATTCATCCAACAGCACTAAAGTTAATAGCAATCCACAAAAACCATCTCATATGAAATACCCATTTTGACCATAGCTAAAGTAATTTTTCTAGCATAGCAATATGTTTACATTTACTTATGTTTATCTATGATTTCCAGCATAGCACAAAGTTCATAAGGTGTTGAGATCACCTAATATTATAGGCAAATTAGCTACAGTGCTGTCTATTAAACAGTGTTATTTTATGTCTGGTGTATGCATACATGACATTTGGATATTATGACGCAGAAATAGCAATTGTATGCTCTTTAGAAAATTAAAGTCCTTATTTACGAGGCCTGTGGCACAGGGTCATTGCAGCAAGTGCCTTGCTTCGCCGTCCTGCGCCACAGAGAAAGGACAGAAATGCTCTCAATCTACAAGATTGCTGCCTGGTGTCAACGCAGGCACCCTTGTACTATGGTGCAAGAATGCCTGCATTGAGGGGATGATTTTTTTTTGTTTGTTGAAGAGAGACTGCAGCACACATAGAAAGAGCAAAAAACAAGGAGAAATTAAAATATGTTTCCCCATTACTTCATTCTTGCGCCACCCCTGAAGTGGCGTAGGAATCTGATACATTCACAGACTTGTAAATCTGGGAATGCATCTTATTCCTGCGGGTTACATGGGTGTTGCGTGGGAACACCCCTAACACCCATAGAATGCCCCTTTCACACAGTGTTATGCGTGAAAGGTGTCCTTATTCAAAAGGCCATGAAAAGCCATGCTAGGTGGCTTTGCATGGCCTTGTAAATATGGGTCGGCATGCTGCACCACAAGAGCATCAAAAAGCTTCCGCTCCAGTGGCGCAGTGTACCGCTAGGAGCTAGTAAATGAGGCCCGAAATGTCTTACAAGCAGGAGAGCAGCTTTACATCAGCTCATGATACAGCCCCTGGCTTCAAAGCATACAAACAGTTTGACAGAATATGTTTGTGGGTGGCCTCGTCATGAATGTGCATTTTGACGCAGTCATAGAGATGTGCAGAAAGCAAAGCTCTGTAATAGAGGAAGCAACTACTGCTCCCTGCTTTTGAGCTAGGCTTTCTGCAGCTCACGCACGAATTTGGAGAATTTCAGTGTTAAGTTTATGCATGTTCACCTTTTAGAGCAATGCTTTGAAAAGGGGCATGGCCTATTCCAGCACACATGGTCACGATACATGCCCACAATTCCTTATGAATATGCAGCTGATAAGTGGAGTCTGCTTGTTACAAATTTCTTAGGCCTCCAGTCCTTATTGGCTACCTGCTAGAGATAACATTCTATGTGAAGACAAACTCCTGGGGACAGCCCTAAAGAGGTCTTCATCATCAATTAATTTGATTGAGTCAATTTATACTTAACCCTTTGAATGTTGTGAAACTAAATATCATGCAGCTATTCTCATTACGAGTTTAGTGAACGGACCGCCAGACCGTGATGTAGGCAGTCCCAAAAGGACCGCCATGGTGGCAGTCTTCTAGACCGCCCTGTTACAAGTTAGACAGGCAGGAACGCTGACCACCAAGCAAAAAAGGCAGCCTGGAAGTGGCGTGGAGGCCCAGAAATAGGCAGTTCAAACTCCAGCACCGACAGCCCCGACCAACCACTGACTATATTACAAGTCCAAAGTCGCAGTGGCAGGCACACATGGCAATCAGCCAATTGCAATCCAAACCACGGTGGTCCGCCATCACCAAAGGAATACATAACTGCGCATTGGAGGGAGAAACACAGCTGACATACATTGCCACACTGGACAAACCAGCAAAGGGCACTATAAAACACACCCCTTCACACACAACAATCATCCGCATTTTCATAGCAAGAGCGAGCAAGAGAGAGAGCATAAGAACTCCATGTAATAGGCACCCCTTCGATTTTTTTCAACATCCCATACCCCACTCAGTGCACAACTTTGTCCAGTCACAACCTTTTTTACTTCCCCTCTTTAGTAAGTCACTGTCACCTGTAATATTTATTTTTTAACCATGGCACAAATAAAAAATCTACATTTCACTGATGAAGAGTCATGGTAGATACAATCATAAGAGTAGAGTCACAATTGTTTGGAGCCAAAGTCCAGCACACTACTCTCATTAGGAACATGGAAATGTGGGATATGATAGTTGACAGAGTGAATGCTGTAGGACCCACCTTGCACACATCAGGAAGAGGTGGAGCAACCACAGGGACACGGTCCGTTCCCTGGTCTCCAGGCACCAGCTGCAGGCCAACAAGACTGGCAGTGGCACTCCCACTCCTCCCTTACAACTCCATCCCTGGGAGGAGAAGGTCTTGGCCATCCTGCATCCTGAGGGCTTGATAGGAATGCCTGAGAGAGTGGAGTCTGGTAACTTTACAAAAAAATAAAAAGACACCAAGTTATGTCATGCATGCTCACTGCTCATCTTTTTCTACCTTCACTGCCCCTCTACTCTCCAGCCCTGTGCCCACCTGTCCATAGACCCCTGTCTGCCATCTCACAAGTAGACTCACCTGGGGGGACAGCATCTGTGTATAGTGTATTGTGTATGTAGTACAAGGACTAACATGACTACAACTCCCAGTAGGCACTGTTCCTGAAACTCCAAAAGCCAGACCAGTGTTTTGTATGTAAACTCCCAATGTAATGTACTCACCTGGGAGGATAACATCTGTCAAGTGTGTGTAGTACAGGACCTGCTATGACTGCTAAGTCCAGGAGGGAATGCCACTGTTACTCCACTCAGCCAGCCCAGGGTCCTCTGATCCAAAGACCCCTGTTTGTCAACTCCCAATTGTGATGTGCTCACCTGAGAGGATAACATGTATATAATGTGTGTGTAGTACAGGGACTGAAATGACTGCTAAGGCCAGGAGGCACTGTTACTGTTACTCTACTTAGCCAGCCCAGGGTCCTCTGCTCTAAAGACCCCTGTTTGTCGACTCCCAATTGAAGTGTACTCACCTGGGAGGATAACATTTGTATAGTGTATATAGTAAAGGGACTGACATGACTCCAACTCCAACCAGGCACTGTTTCTGTAACTCCAAGCACCAGACCAGTAGTCTCTTGCTCAAATACATCTGTTAGTGAACTCTCAATCAAAGTGTGTTCACTAGGTGGAGAACATTGGTCAAGTATGTGCACTAGAGTGAGGGACATGACTGCAACTCACGGCAGGCACTGCATCTGTAATTCAAAAGACCAGCACAGTGTTCTCTTCTCCAAAGACCACTGTTTGTTAATTATAAAATTAAGTTTACTCACCTAGGAGGATAACACTTGTCAAGTATTTGGAAATAGTGAGAATGACAGGACTGCAACTCCCAGCAGGCATTGTTCCTCCAACTACAAACACCAGACCAGTGTTCTCTCCTCAAAAGACTCTTTATTGAAGTGTACTCACTTGGGAGGAAACCATTTGTAAGGTGTGTGTAGTAAAGGAAGTTACATGACAGCTAATGCCAGGAGGCCCTGTTTCTAGAAAGCCAAACACCAGAGCAGTGTACTCTCCTCAAAATACCCCTGTGTCCTAACTCTCAATTAAAGTATACTGACCTGGGAGGAAACCATTTGTAAAGTGTGTGTTAGTACAGGGAATTACATGAGTGCTAATGCCAGGTGGCCCGGATTCTAGAAACCCAAATACCAACACAGTGTTCTCCTGTCCAAGGACTCCTTTTTCTTAACTCTCAATTGAGGTGCACTGACATGTGAGAATACCATTTGTACAGTATTGTATTACACAAAATTACATGACTGCAACTCACAGGAGGGTCTCTAATTGTCACTCCAACCACCAGTCCAGTGTCTTCTTCTCCAAAGACTCCTGTTTGGGAAATCACAAAAGAAGTGTACTCACCTGGGGGATGATATTTCTCCAGTGTATGAAGTAGAGGAAGTGGCAAGACTGCTAACGCCAGGCAGCTCTGTCTCTCCAACTCCAAACACAAGCCCAGTGTACATTTGTCTAAATTCCCTTGTTCGTTAACTCATAATGGAAGTTTACTCTCCTGGGATGATCACATTTTTCTAGTGTTGGAAACTAGTGCGACTGACCTTAATGTAAAGCCCAGTGGGCCCTGTTTTGCTAACTAAAATCACCAGACCAGTGTCCACTTGCCCCAATGCATCTGAAACTCTCAAAGAAGGTTTACTCACCTGGGAGGATAACATTTGTCTAGTGTTGGGAACTGGAGTGAATGGCCTGAATGCAAAGCCTAATGGTCCTGTTTTGCTAACTCGAATCACCAGCCCAGTGTCCACTTGTCCCAATGCATCTGTTAGTGAACTCATAAAGGAACTTTACTCACCTGGAATGATAACATTTGTCTATTTTTGGGAACTAGGGTAGTGACCTGAATGCAACTCCCAGGAGGCACTGTTCAAGTGACTCCAAATAGCGGAACAGTGGTCACTTGCCCCCAAAAAACTTGCCAAATCATCTAAATGATGTTTAGCCACCTGGGAGGGACTAGGATACCAATCATGCTCAACTCAGTGATGTGGCTGGCCACCTAGCTCAATCTTGAACTGCTAAGTCAAGATGAAACTATTGAGGACATGAAGGAAAGCTCCCCTAGTGTGTAACATAAATGATCAACAAGGCCTCAAGATGCAGCACCCGAATGGTAATTGCTACGGACACATTCACAATGCACTGACCACATGATGACTCCAATCACATATGCAACAAACTCCTGGGTCTGCCTGCCTAATAATCAACTAGGACTCGAAATAGTGAAAGACGCATCCTGCCCAGCCACTGTTTTGCCTGCGCTGGTGGCAAAATGTAATTCTCTGCCCATCCTCCCAAGTGCTAAAGAACTGCTAAATTCAGCAGCTACTTGACCTAAATGGAATTGGCATGCTTCACAATAGAGTTCAATACAACCAATAGCATGGATACCTGTCACAATAGTATAACCTGCAAATAAACTGTGTACGCAGGCTTTGCAAAATGTCACAGTAAACAGTTAGAGGTAGATGTCACAATACAACCAGTATTGTGAGATTGTATGTTTTACATTAACAGGTCAAGCTGCCACTGGACATACAGAGGCCACAGATGAGGCTGCACTACCCCCTTGGGTGAAGCCCTCAGTGATGACAATACTCCTAGCTGTCTGGAAGTGGAGGATGGTTCAGGCCCATCTGGGAAACCTGGTCAGACCCTTACAGTGAGTCTCACTATGGCCACATCAAGACCTCGTAGCTCGGTTCCTTTGACCTCACAGGCAGCCATTGGGCCCCCAAACGGTGTCCCTAGTATACAGATGCAACCATTTTGTGCACCCCAGTTCAGGATTCTGAGTCACAGCACAACACCTCAGACAATGCAGGTCCTAGAACCAGTAGTAGGGGACACCCTGTGGCAAGGGCACAGGCCTGTAGGGGTAGGATGCATGGGAGGGATGTTCAGGCGCATCTGGACAACCTGGTCAGACCCTTTCAGTTAGTCTCACTGTGGCCATATCAAGACCTCCCATCCTGGTTACTTCAACCTCACAGGTAGCCATTTCCTCCCCCCCCCCCCAAACTGCGTCCCTAGTACACGGATGCAACCATCTTCTGCCCCCAGTCCAGGATCCTGAGTCACAGCACAACACCTCAGACAAAGATGGTCCTGGAACCAGTAGTAAGGGGTACCCCACGGCAAGGGCATATGCCTGTGGGGGTACGGTACATGGGAGGGATGTTGTTGGTCACCGGGGGGAGGCCACTGGGGATGCTTCTGGCTAGGAGACCATCAGCCAAGTCATGGGGGTCTATCAGGAGTCTCAAGGTGTGATGGGCCAGGTACTTTCTAACCTGGGAGGTCAAGCAGCCGCAGAGGGACATCCATAAGGATATGCTTCAACAGTGAGAGGGCACCACTACCAACCTGGCCTCTCTATCAAGGGTGTTGTGGGACATTAGCAGTACCCTGATTGTCACCTACACTCTACCCCTTCCTTTGGCGCAGCAACACCAGGTCCTGGGCCCCTGTCAGGGGAAGAACCCACTCCAGACACCCGTGCCTCTGTAGCAGCAGCTCCCCTGGATATCCAGCTAGGAATCCAGGAGGTGCAGATGGCCAAACACGAACAACTGCCAGCAAATAGCCTCCTCTTGAAGGAACTCCTTTGTGTGCCACATATTCACTAGGTTGACCGTTCTTCGACCACCTTCCATTTCCTCTGAGAGGAGTACCCTGGACTTTGGACTTCCAATGCTGTGGCTTCTACTATGATTATTTTATCTACCATTACTGAACCCTTCATTTTTCTGTTCCGTCAGGTCCCTTATTTTTATTCTATGCAAAAATGTGCAGTACATATCACATATCACAAAGTTTGTGTCTGCTTACTTTTATACTTCTATTGTTGCTATGTAGAGATGGAAGACATTGTAAATCAAATGATGAAGATACTCATGAAGGAAGGATGTGATACAGGTACAGTGTCCTGCTAAGGATTACAGCCTACACATACAAACACATTGGTACAAGTGTCTGGTCACACAAAATATGTTATTTATCCATACAGCACACAGGCTGTCTATTTGTCTGGACGGTCATAGCCAAGAATGGCTGAATCATATTATGTCAAGGTAGATATACAGAGGAACAGTCTCCCAGACCACAGAAGGAAGGGTCTTGTCAGGCATTGTTCAGTAGAATTGGCAAGAAGAGAAGTGAATGGCTTCACCATCTTGAGCCTTATCACATACATCATATAAACCAAGATACAGACAAAGGGCAGTACAACAGTCCCTAATCACAGGTCCATCTTAATCCAATAACCATGCATCTGCTGGTCTGACACAAACATATGTCAGTGTTGTGGCACGGGCACTGTCGTCTACAATGATGAAACATGTCTACAGCTTCATACAGGTCATAAAAGGAGAGTGTTTATCCAATGTGAAGGGTGAATGCCTGGTGTGCACCTGGCAACATATTTGATGCCCATATAATCACACACATGATGCAATCAGCCCAACACAGCACAAAAAACAAGTATATTGTGCAGTTCAGACCTTCCACTCAAATACTGTTCAAGCTTTCTCGCCACAGGTCTCATACACCCCACTTCTGTGACATACATTACCTAGAACAATACATGTCCACTTCATATGTCAGAATAGCATCAGATACCTGCCAATGTCACAACTATAGATTTGAAAACATACCTATTGCTCACATCACATAGCAAGCATCTGGACATGAGGATACATTGCAATTAGACTGGCACAAACAAAGCAGCTACATCAAGGTGGGGACATGTCAAAGGCTAACTCTTCAGTCACCTTTTGGCTGAAAATTGCAGAGCATTAGCTCTCCAGTGTTTTGACAAAACACTCTATTCCACACATGCTGATAACTACAGTTCTTACTACAGTCACAGTCATTACATCACATGGCATACTTAAACTCAAGAAAAGTAGCTATTGATGAGATAGTCCCACAAGTCAGTTCATTTCTCTTCACCACTGTTATACTGACTTTGCATTTTAGGGGGCTCAACCGGTGGCAGTATAGGCTCCCCCTCCTCTGGGATGTATGGAATATTCCTCCACAGGGCAATGTTGTGGAGCATGCAGCGGGCCACAATGATCTGACACACTTTATTGGATGAGTAGAAGAGGGCCCCACCAGTGTGGTCCAGACACCTGAATGTGGCCTTCAGGACCCCAAAAGCCTGCTCCACTACCTGCCTTGTTCTTACATGGGCCTCATTGAAGCGGACTTCCCCTGGCATAGTTGGATTCCTGATTGGCATAAACAACCAAGGATGGTTTAAATATGCAGTGTCTCCTGTTAAGGAATGGAACATAGGTGCACCCAGGAGTCCCTTTTGTCAGAATTGCCTCATCAGACAATGCACACACACAAACAGGACAGATGCGACTTGCCAACCAGCCAGGCCCTCTCTGGGTACAGTTGTGACGTCAGCTGGGTGATAGTTTTGTTCTGCATAATGAAGGCATCATGGAATGAACTCGGATAACGGGCACAGACCTGTGAAATATATAGGTGCACCAAACATACAACTTGAACGTTGATGGAATGAAAGTTCTTTATGTTGCAGTATACTTGCTCATTGGTGTGGGGTTGGACCGGGCCAACATGTGTACCATCAATAGTCCCCACTACATGTGGGATGTGTGCAAAACCATAAAAGTCAGCCTTCACATGGGTTAAATCCTCACGTCGGGGAAACTGGATATAGCTGTAAATGTGTTTCAATATTGCTGAGAGGACATCCTTTAACACCAGACTTAACATAGTTTGGGACATCCCACCAGATTGGGCCACTGTATGTTGTAAGGACCCTGTGGCTAGGAAGTGTAACACTAACATCACTTGTACAATGAGTGGTATGCTGGTTAGATAACTATTAGCTGGCATCAGATCTGGCTCCAACTGAATTCATAACGCCACTATTGGTTGCTGATTCAGATGGTAAAGGAGGATTATGTGTCTTTCTTCTATGGTCTGAAGGTCTGGCAGTGGATGGTTGACAGGTAGTCGTCACATTGTCCTACTCCCTGGGTACCTATATATGGCAAGACATGAGTTCTGATATTAGTCATTGTGTCCACAGCAACATAAATGATGCATGTCAGGGGTAACATGTGACAAGACAAATTAGAAGGGATGAACATGGCAAACAGTACACATCAGAGCTGCAAATAACACAAGGATCACATGTTACCCCTTGGTTTGCCACACATGTGTACACATCATGTATCTGGACCTAAATCAAAATTGTGCATCACACACGCCACTCGGAATGTGACTGGATATCCCAAGCACAAAAATGACCTTTGACTGGGTGGACTGTGTCCCACTGTAAATTGCCATGTGTGCCCTACAACACACTACAATGGTGTTTGTGTAGTAGGACCAACAAGACAAGATAAGCAGGTTTTTGTGCGCAAAACAACATTTTCTGAGGTGTGATGCAGTTTTTAAAGCCCAGTCCCACATTGTGCGCCCTCTAAAATGGCAGCTGCATGACCTACTCCACTAGACATTTGTAACCGCTCACCACTGCCAGCAGAAGTCGTCATGGTGGTATTCAGTTGCAACCGTGGCAGACACAGCCATAGGCTAACCTTGATGCTAGTGACAGTCAAGGGCCAATGGATGTGTCTGCTGGCAGTTATGACCATGTAAGTGGCGGACGTGACTGTCAGATTCTGCAAAATCCCTCACTTAACTCCTGACACTGCTGCCAGCAACACCTCCACTACTGAGCTACTGTGTACCACCTCTAGGAGTAATCATGCCATGCCCAGCACATGATAGGGCCCCTGCCTTCTTACCAGCGGAGTTAGAGAGGCTGGGGACTGAAGTCCTACCCCTGTATGAACAGCTCTATGGTGCACCAGAGGAGCTGGTAAGTGCCTTATGTGCACAGTTTTCTCTGTACAACAGAATACTTTCTCTCCTCACAGACTAGATTGTGCCTATGTATGCTAGATTGAATCCTCATGTGCCTGTAGGTGCAGTCTGTGTGGCATCAAAGGTAGGGTCAATGTGCAGGTATTGGTGGCCAGTGTCATATGCTGAGTTCATTCACATTGCGGTGTGTGTGTTTTTGTGTTATTTGATCCATCTTGTGCTCGATGCACAGAAGTTGGGGAGGTGACATTACAGCCATTAACTGACATCTCTTTCCTCATGAATGTTGTATATGTGAGATAATATGAATATGCATGACAGCATGAGATGAGTATGCATGTTATATGTGTCAGTTGTGAGTAATGTTTGCTATGTGTATGTTGCCACCAAGATATTTTTACACATCTGCCCTTGCTAGATTGTTGTAAGGCATGCCATCACACTCATTGCCTTCAGGTTGCCACACACACCACATGCCAATTTATTGTTGGCTACATGATGTACTGTAATGCATGGAAGTGATGGGAACATGGTATCATGTAGGTTATGTCTGCTCAGCCTACAGGGACCAGGGCCTGTCACATGTATTTGCCAGTATGGGGCATAGTCTAGGCTTTTGGGGGGAGTCACTGTGGCTCTGCAGCTGTGCACTGTGCCCACTCCCTATATGCCAGCAGATCCTCTTGTGTGGCCAATATGAGGCTCTGTTGTAATATGCTGCTCAGAATGCCTCATTCCTTTGATCAGATTGGGAATGGGTACAGGGGTGGGTTACTGATCTGTGAAAGATGTGTACTTAGTATCATTGTCAATATGTGTCTCTGACAGGTCCCTTATTCTCACAGCCCTGTTGTCACCTTCATAGAGGTCATATTTGTTGTGTGCAGGTGCATAGCATAACTGACATTTCCACACTGCAGACATTGTGTTGATTCATGGGAGACCATAAAATATGGCTCAGTAGCTTGATCACATAGCAGAAACTGAATATTGCATGCCTTTGTTTGTTGGAAGCCATCTCTGTAGGATGGAAACATATGTCCAAAAGTGTGTTCTGTGGTACAGATACATAACTGGGAACTCCACCCCCTGAAGTGGCATGAGTCTGCATTTTCTATTGCAAATGTCCACACATGGACAGGCTAGACACTTTGTTTACCCACCATGCCAGTGCCTTCATTGTTATCCATGTATGATGTTTGAGTTTGAATTCTGTCAGTAGCATGTAGGGAATGTATGCAGAGTCATTCTCACATAGTGGGAATGTGTTAGTCCATTCATGCCTAAGGAGTCTACCTTTTAGAAGCAACAGAGGTGTGATGTGTCTTATAGCGCCTCACATCTCAGTCAGGTTACTAGAGCATGTCCCACACGATGTCATTAAGCTTAAGCCTTCCCAGTCATTGTAGTGCCTGAGAAGAGTGCTGGGTTGGTTACAGATTGGGAATTGTCTAACTGTCATCATGGCCCTGTACCCAATGGCTTGTGTCACACTTGGGGAGTATTGAACAAATAGGAAAGTTGAAGCGTGATGTAACTGACATGTATGTAACTCAACCATTTGTGCTGAAACTTGTGCACATGATCTCTTGATTTGTCTTTTGCCTCCATTCAGGTCAACACCCATCAAAAGAAATGGATATGGAGAGCCATTGGCAGGAAGTTACGGACCCTGGGGGTCCACAACCGGCGGAGAGCACTCTGAAGAAACAAATGGGAGAACCTAAGACGATGGGCCCAGAAGATCAGGGAGGCTCAGCTGGGGCCATCCTACCAACCTGGGCGGGGTGCCTGTTGGACCATGACCCCCCTCATTGCCTACATTTTGGCGTGGGCGTATACGGAGCTTGATGGGCATTTGAGAGCAGCACAGCAGCCAGAAGGGGTGAGTACTGGCATATTCCTGTCTGTCACATTGTCAAGTGATTGATTGAGCTTCTGACTCCTCCCCCTGACACTTAGGGATGAATAGTAGATGAGAAATGTTTGTGTAGACATGTCATCTGTTTTATAATGATGTGCCTTGCCTATTATTCTTGGGATCTAACACAAAACTGTATAGAAGCCTCAAGCCACTTGCTCTGAAAGGACCTCATATGGTTGTGTACAGTTATCAATTATGTACTATTTGTTGTAGTGTGTGTATTTTCTACACAACAGACCACTATTCCTCAGTGTTTCAGGCCAGAGGAAAGTAGGTGATGGATCACTGTACTCAGCCATGTGTCTGTGTAAATGTGTATGTTGGCATCTGCAACGCAGAAGCTGTTTTTTCTCAGTTTATGATGGGTGCTGGTGCCTCACTGCAGTCTGTATGTGAAGGTGTCCAACTTATATGTGACGGAACTTACATTGTTCTTCGGATACAGCTATAGATGACTACTTTCCCTGTGGGGAATGTCTATTGACATGAATTATGTGCCAACACTGTTGCCAACATTCCTTGTGGCTACATGTCAGCATGTGTTCCTTTCTCTTTAGAAAACATTTGTGAGCTATGGTTTCCTGCATGGTCTACCTATGTAGATGGAAGTCAGTATTCCATCACATATATGTGCATGGCAAACTATTTGTAGAATAGTACATTTAAAAATTGGGGTACATTTCAGGTTGTGCCACATACAGGAGTGTGTCACCATTATATATTGTCTGACACATTCCCTCATGTGTCACAGTGTGTGATTTGGCATGTACAACTGCATGAGTAATGAGGGACATGAAAGGTAGGCCTAGAGTTTAGAGTCACAATGTGAACATCTATGACCTTGATGTGGCATCAGGTGGAAAAGTACATTACATGTGTAACGGTTAAGGTATGTGCCTTGACTGTTGGCATGCATCATGGAGTGACTTGCAGTTATGTTATAGACACATGTTTGGGTACCAGCATTCATCCACAGAGAGACATCTGGGTTTGCATGACCAAGATGGAAACAGTGATGTAGCTTCCTGTTGGGCAGCAGGTTGAGGGCCTTTTACAAGTCCTTGCAACTTTTGTGTCTCTCCAACATGCAAAGGACTAATTGCTTCTACTGAAGCACTCATAGAATGTCATTGTAAGGGGTGTCAGTCATTAGTGGTGATTACCCTTGGGCTTGCTGATACGAAGTAGTAGTGCATTTAGGAGACGTCTCTCCCTGACATATTAGACATGATGTCTACAGTGTTCATTTCCATGCCACATGTGTGGCCTATCAGAGTAATATTAATACAACTTGCTTGGCTCCATTGGGATAAATATCACTTGGTGAAGTGTACATTGTTCATATGTTTCCAGTGTGACATGGGATTTTCCATGTCACTTTCTGCAGGCTATTGTACTTTTGTCATCAACATGGCTGAATTTTGGAACATCATTTCTTACTGTGGGGTCATTATGTATGTGACAAATAGATGTGTGCATGACCTTGTGTGGGATCTGTGGAAATGCACTTTGCATTGGCCTACTATTGTATGCCAACAGGTGACTGAGGTCTGCTCCATGGGGCAAAGCTTTGAGTGTGATTAGGTCTCCTAGTTGTTGAATGGTTCTTGTGATTGAACAAATTCAGCCATTCTATCATCACCCTCCCTATTGCTCTGCGCCATGTTGGCCGTGCCCGCTCACCCAAGAGGGTGTGCATCTCCTTCGTCACAGGCGCCTCCGCCCCAGCCCCTTTTACCCCTTCTGCCCTCAGTGCAGAGGCCATTAATCTACTCAGAATGATCTCTGTGGATCAGTCACCCATTGTGAATGTCATCCAGGGATTGGCCACCCAACTACAACAAAACAATGTATTCCTGGAAGGCATTTATGGAGCACTTGCTCGCCTACAGAGATAGGCTCCGGCCTCCTCACTCACGGCAGCCAGTCACCCCCACCTTCTGTTCCCTCTCCAACTCCCTCTTGCCAATCCAAATCCCCCCTTTCCCTATCTACCCAAAGCACACAGACAGATCTTCAGGCATCCACATCAATAGTCAAGAGGAGCATACACAAACACAAGCACCACAAAACACTCCAGCACGCATACAAACAACAGTCACCCACAGACACAATAACAGTCGCAGCTTCCCTGGATACTCTCAGCTCCCCCAGCATCACACACACAACATCAAGCATACCCAGAGGCACCACACAAACAGTCAGTGACACACCGACCACACCCATCACACCCACAGATACCACATCAGCAGACCCCCAGACATCCACCACAAGTACCACACCTGCATACCCCACAACTACAGACACACAGATATCCACCACATCCAGCCAACCCGCAGTCACAACCCCAGTAGACATGCATACATCCACCACTCCATCCCCCAGGACCTACACCACCCCCAAGACACACACATGCACTTACTCATCCACCTAACCGGCACCCACCACACACAAGCACACCTCCCAGAAGCATTAACCCAGGACTTCCACACCAACGCAGCCTACAACCACTCCCTCAACCTTCAAATCCCGAACCCCTTCTGATGACCATCCCTGTGTCCCTAAGAACGTTATTTTGTTTGCTCTGGACTTTTCCCCTGTTGCCTACAGCCCTGTTCTTAACTCAAGAGACACCCACCCAACTCCCAGCCTGCGCCTTCTACCTACAAGGCCTCCTTTTCCCAACTTCAAGCACCCATACTTCTCCCCCCAAAGAAGAAGCCCACCCCTCTGAAAAAGAAGACCACCCTTCCCAAGTCCAAGCTCAAACCCCCTTCCTAACCTTGACCCCCCATCCCACCCCCAGATAATCCCTGAGGATGCCCCTGCCTGTGGAGTTTCCCTGACAGTTAAGGAGTCAAGTCTGAGTACAGTGATGTGGCCAACGGTCTTGGACATTTGACATTTTCTTCAAAAAGAAACCCTACAGTCAATTTGTTGGGTACGCCTTGTCCTGCAATTCCTTTTCTACCTTTAGGTTGTTCCTGAGTAACTTGTGTTTTGTGCCTACAGTTGTTTGTGTGTTTCAGCCTGCTTGCTGATCCATGTGCTGTTGTTTGCAATATGTAACTTTGTGGGCAGTGCTGGTGTCCTCCGGGACAAGGGTATATGTTGAGTGCATGGATATGTGGGTGTAAATGCAAAGGTGGTGTCATGGCACTGTGTACTGTTTGTTCAGGTAAGTATTTCATCTTGTGTTGTCCAACGAGAGCATGTATGGTCTTAGTCTTGTTTCCCTAATATGGCTTATGTGTTTATCTGATGTGTGCCAGCTTGAGTTTTGTTTGTGCAGGCATGGAGTGTGTTCAGTTGTGCTACTGTTAGGGTTTGTACGCAGCAAAGAGCATGTCCCCTCTCACTGCACTAGTGGGTTCTGTAATAGCTCCCTTTTAAACTTACTATTCAAAGCCTTTCTTGTTATCTCACCTTCCCCCCCCCCAGGCTTCTGTGTATGTTGTTTAATGTGCTGTTTTGTTTACACATTGGGCCTTGCTTTTACCAAGGCTTCTTTAAAACACTCCTCCCTAGGCCATGTGTTAATCCAACTCATTTGCATAATAACTGAAACTCTGCACACCTTTCAAGAACATGTGCAGCATGTGAGGACCACACCCAGCTCTTCAAACCACACCCAGCTCTGCACACCTTCCAAGAACATGTGCAGCATGTGAGGACCACACCCAGCCCTTCAAACCACACCCAGCTCTTCGAACCACACCCAGCCCTGTCTATAAAAGGCATCCCCCGAGCCTCACCCAGTGCTTGTGCTCGTCTACCTCCCGCTTACCTGAGAACAGATCCCTCGGCGCTGGCACTCCTGCTCTTTACAGACTTTCTTTGACTTCAATTGGCGCAGCTGCTGGCTCTTCCTTCTTCCGGTTTCCGGTTCCTCCTTGCCTCAGCCTCTCTCCTACGAGCAACCTGCAAAAGAGAAAGAAGACAAGGTTAGACTGATCAGTATCTCTTGCCAGCAACAAGTAAGTGCAAAACTTTTTATTACCTGAGGGAGCTTTGACGGCAATTTCTGGATTTGTGTATAGACAGTTTGAGGCGAAGTGCCTTCCACGAGCATTGTGATTAAGGCTCTTTGTTGCAGGATTATTTTGCAGGACTTTGTGAAGCGGACATTGTTTTTTTTCATGGAACTTTTGGGAATCGAACAGTGGAAACCATTGACAGCAAGGAAAACAGTAAATCAAGGACTTGCACAAATTACATGCTGTATTTTGATGTAAAAGTACAGTATTTGTTTTATAAAAGATTCTGGAAATATGCAAAAAGTGAGTCTGCTATTGGGAATTTAGGCTTTAGTTATATTATGATGAATGTTTGATATTGGTAATTCTGATAACGGTATTTGTTAAATTTTTTAGAAGCTTAACAGTAATAGAAAACACATCCCAGAGCAGTAACACATTCCAAACCTGGAAACTAGAGACCAGGATCCAAGAGGTACTTTTAGAAGAGAATTTCCAATAAATAAAGGGATAGTCAGGAACCCATTTAGGAATAGGTTGCACTTATCTGTTCTTTGTTTATGTTTCATTAGGCACCAGTTTCTACAGAAGTCAGAAAGGGCCGCAGATTTGTGCAGCACTTCAACAGTGGAAACGCAAGAACGGTGTTGTCTCTCTCTTTTTTATTTTATCCACTTCTCCCCTTCCCTTGAGCTTCTGTTCTTAGTGCACTGTTTTAAAAACTAGTGTGCTGGAACAAGCAGTTTCAGGGTGGGGTCGGATTGTCTTCAACCTCCATCAGAACTGAACAAGAACTCAGGTGAGCTGGGCTTTGACAGAAGCACAAGCCTTAAAAAAAAAAATCAGTTCTGGTGGACGATGAATACCGGGGAAGAAATAGAGGGCATTGACGTCACGGATATGGCGCAGGCCCTAAATGAGGACTTGGCTCATAATGAATCAGTGTCTGGCATCTTGCAACATATGCAAGAGGAAATAGAGAGATTAAAGATGGAGAATACCTCTTTAAAACAGGATTTAAGCAGGTATAAATTTAGGGGATCTCAGTGGAACACAGCTTCTACGCCTTTGTTTAAAACCTCCTCAGAGACAGGGGCGCCATCAAAACATACAACTTTGCCTTCCCCAGTTGAGGTTACTGTTAATGTTCCTAATGTTGTGCCCTTAGCAGCACCTGAACGTTTTCATGGAGATAGTAACAAATTCCATGTTTTTATCAATCAATGTCAATTACACTTCATTTGTAAGCCACAACAGTTCCCTACTGATGATACGAAAGTGGCATTCGTCTTGTCTTATTTGGGTGGCACAGCAGCCAATTGGTCAATTCCTTTCGTGGATAGAGATGATCCCATCCTCCATAATTGGAATCAATTTAAACGTACCATGACCAGCCTTTTTGCAAAACACACTTTCATGCAGGCAAGTGATAATGAGCTTTTAAATCTTAAACAAGGTAACAAGGATTTATTGACCTATCTCACTAGTTTTAATCGTTTACTCACCGAGACACAGTGGCCAGAAGAAAAGCGTGTCTCCCTTTTTTATAAAGGTTTGAGAGACGAGTTAAAAGACGCGCTGGCTCATATCGTTGATTTGCCAAAAGACTATTCAGACTTTGTAGATTTAGTTGTGAAATTAGAACATAGACTAGGAGAAAGAAAGAGAGATAAATACAAACTGGAATCACGGTTAACTTTTATTAGACACGAGAAGAAAGACACAGATAATAAACTCCCTGAACCAGAGCCTATGCAAATAGGGACACTCAGAGGTCCACTCACATCAGAGGAAAAAGAAAGAAGGAGAACATTTCAATTATGTTTATATTGTGGCAGGGCAGGTCACTTTGCCAGAGAATGTCCAGTAAAGCCTAAAACTCCACAAAAGGGTGCTGTTTCCTCCACCTCCTCAACTGAATCGGGAAACGATTAAGCTCGACAAGGGGAGAGGTTACTTGTTCGAGAAAACATCTTAATCAAACCTCTAATGCTGCAGCCTTCAGGGTACCGCACATACCTAGACATTTCATAATTCAGGTCGTTTTAATTGTTACTACCCAAGTGAGGCATTCTCTCCCTGTCCTACTGGACTCAGGCGCGACAGGAAATTTTGTGGATAATAAGTTAGCTGAAATTTTAGGACTTCCTATGTGCCTAAAGCCTTGTCCAGAAGCAGTATGTGCAGTGGATGGGTCAGAATTGACCTCTGGATTAATCACAAAACAAACAAGTCCACTTGTTATGGTCTGTCAGAACGGGCACACAGAGGTGATTAGCTTTGATCTGATAGATACTCCTAATTTTGGTTTGATTCTCGGGGTACCCTGGTTAACAACTCATAACCCAAAAATTGATTGGGTGAATAGAACTGTTACTTTGGATTCCTCTTTCTGTAGAACCAATTGCTATCAAGAAGCAGGTACAGAACAGAGCACAGTATTACACTGTGCTAGTGTTACACAAGATGAACCAAGTCTCCCTCCTGAATATTCTGACTTTAAAGACGTCTTTGATCCAGTAAAGGCTAGTGTGCTGCCCCCACATCGGTCTTATGACTGCCGTATAGATCTTATCCCAGGGGCCCCCTTACCTAATAACAGAGTATATGCTTTGACTGACGAAGAAACCAAATACTTAAGAACCTACCTAGATGACCTACTACAGTCTGGGTTCATCCGTCATTCCACATCTCCAGTGTCATCTCCACTCTTTTTTATCCCGAAGCCGGATAAATCCCTGCGCGCGTGTATCGATTATAGAGGACTAAATAAGGCTACAATAAAGAATAAAAATCCTCTTCCTCTAATACCTGTGTTGTTGGATCAATTAAGACATTCTACTGTATACACTAAACTAGATCTGCGGGGAGCTTACCACCTGGTCCGAGTAAAAGAGGGGGATGAGTGGAAGACAGCTTTCAAGACAAAGTTTGGTTTATTTGAGTACACAGTAATGCCCTTTGGGTTATGTAATGCCCCTGCGGCCTTTCAGTTCTTTATAAATGAGGTCCTACACGAATTCCTGGACGTTTGTGTCATAGTATACATAGACGACATCCTCATTTACTCTAAGAACTCAGAAGAACATACCCAACATGTTCGTGCAGTATTATCAAAGTTAAAAGAAAATCATCTTTTTGCTAAGTTAGAAAAGTGTACTTTTAATGTCAACAAGGTGGACTTTTTAGGATACTGCCTGTCACCTCAAGGAATAACTATGGATGTAAAGAAAATCAGTGCTATTGCTGATTGGCCAGAACCATCCTCTGTAAAAGATATTCAGAAATTTCTGGGTTTCGCCAATTTTTATAGGAGGTTTATTGCACATTTTGCAGACATTGCAGCCCCAATAACTACCTTGTTGCGGAAAGGGCAACGATTTCTTTGGACTGATGAGGCGGCACACGCCTTTCAACTCCTAAAACAAAAGTTCACTTCAGCCCCTATTCTGAAACATCCTGATCCTGACTTGCCCTTTTTTGTTGAAGCGGATGCTTCACAAGTAGCTTTAGGAGGAGTTCTCTCTCAACGAAATGCAGTAGATGGCCAGTTACATCCTATAGCCTTCTATTCCAAAAAGTTATTACCAGCTGAACAAAATTACACTGTGGCTGAAAGGGAACTACTAGCTATCAAAGTAGCCTTTTCAGAATGGAGGCACCATTTAATGGGAGCCAAGTACCCAGTTACAATCTTTTCTGACCATAAGAACCTACAGTTTTTTGGATCACTTAAAGCACTAACACCACGTCAGATGCGCTGGTTAATTTTTTTTAGCACATTTGACTTTGTTATAACCTATAGACCAGGTGCACAACAAATTCAATCTGATGTGTTATCTAGATACGGACATACCTCAGACATGAAACAAGATAAAATAGGAGAACCCATTATTCCTCCCCAAAAGTTGTTCGCACCAGTACAACAGAAGGATTTCATCACAGATCTATATAATGCACACATGCAAATAGCACCTCAGGATTGGTTAAAGGATTCCCATAACACAATACAACGAGGTTTATTGTATCACGACAACATGCTGTTAGTGCCCACCTCTGAATTACAAACACAGGTGATAATTTGGCATCACGCCTCACCGTTGGCAGGTCATCCTGGTTGGGTAAAAACCCTGGAAAATGTGCAAAAACACTTTTGGTGGGACACTATAAGAAAGGACATTAAGCAATTTGTCACTACCTGTCCAATTTGTGCAAGACATAAATCTTCTCATAAGGCTCCTGACGGCTTGTTAATACCAATGCCAACACCCAAACAACCTTGGCACACTGTGAGCGTAGACTTTATTGTAGGTTTACCACCTGTAAAATCCTTCACAACAGTGTTGGTTATAGTGGATTTTTTTATCTAAAATGGCACATTTTGTACCATTACGGAAATTACCCACGGCGGCAGAATTTGCCGATATTTTTATAAGGGAAGTTGTGCGTTTACATGGTTTGCGAAGCAAAGTGGTGTCAGACCGAGGGAGCCAGTTCAACTCCAGATTTGGGAAAAAATTATGTGAAAAACTGAAAATAGATGTGGCCTTATCCACTGCTTTCCACCCAGAGACAGATGGACAGACTGAACGACTGAACCAAACCTTACTTCAAACGCTACGTTGTTTATTGGCTGATTATTCTAGTGAATGGTTGGAAGCTCTTCCTGTAGCAGAGTTTGTTTATAATAATACTGAGCATTCAGCTCTACTTTGCTCACCATTCTATTTCTTGCAGGGGTATCATCCAAGAGCTATACCCATTTTGTTAGAAGATTCCCTGTTGCCTACAGTAACGGATAGACTAACGAGGTTAGGTGACATACAAGACAAAGCCAGGAAACATTTATTAAAGTACAAGGAAAGCATGAAAAGACAAGCAGACAAACACAGGTCTGAGGCCCCAATGTATAAAATTGGTGACAAGGTATGGCTCTCCACAAAAAACCTAAACATAGAGGGATCCCGAAAGCTGCAACCACGTTTCATTGGACCCTTTAGTATAACTGCCATAGTAAACCCGGTAACAGTAAAATTAGATTTACCAAAAGAATATCCAGTACATACTACATTCCATGTGTCCTTGCTTAAGCCGTACAACTCAAAAACCCGACCTGAACCACCACCTCCACCCATACCAATTAAAGGAAATCTGGAATATGAAGTGAAAAGCATAAAAGACTCAAAAAGAATTAGTGGACGTCTGTTTTATTTAGTAGAATGGAAAGGATATGATGAATCTGAGAATTCATGGGAACCAGCATCATATGTACATGCCCCACAGCTGATTAGACGGTTTTATTTAAAAAATCCAGGAAAACCGCGTCCTGTAGGAGGGCCTTTGAGGGGGGCAACTGTTAGGGTTTGTACACAGCAAAGAGCATGTCCCCTCTCACTGCACTAGTGGGTTCTGTAATAGCTCCCTTTTAAACTTACTATTCAAAGCCTTTCTTATTATCTCACCTTTCCCCCCCCCCAGGCTTCTGTGTATGTTGTTTAATGTGCTGTTTTGTTTACACATTGGGCCTTGCTTTTACCAAGGCTTCTTTAAAACACTCCTCCCTAGGCCATGTGTTAATCCAACTCATTTGCATAATAACTGAAACTCTGCACACCTTTCAAGAACATGTGCAGCATGTGAGGACCACACCCAGCTCTTCAAACCACACCCAGCTCTGCACACCTTCCAAGAACATGTGCAGCATGTGAGGACCACACCCAGCCCTTCAAACCACACCCAGCTCTTCGAACCACACCCAGCCCTGTCTATAAAAGGCATCCCCCGAGCCTCACCCAGTGCTTGTGCTCGTCTACCTCCCGCTTACCTGAGAACAGATCCCTCGGCGCTGGCACTCCTGCTCTTTACAGACTTTCTTTGACTTCAATTGGCGCAGCTGCTGGCTCTTCCTTCTTCCGGTTTCCGGTTCCTCCTTGCCTCAGCCTCTCTCCTACGAGCAACCTGCAAAAGAGAAAGAAGACAAGGTTAGACTGATCAGTATCTCTTGCCAGCAACAAGTAAGTGCAAAACTTTTTATTACCTGAGGGAGCTTTGACGGCAATTTCTGGATTTGTGTATAGACAGTTTGAGGCGAAGTGCCTTCCACGAGCATTGTGATTAAGGCTCTTTGTTGCAGGATTATTTTGCAGGACTTTGTGAAGCGGACATTGTTTTTTTTCATGGAACTTTTGGGAATCGAACAGTGGAAACCATTGACAGCAAGGAAAACAGTAAATCAAGGACTTGCACAAATTACATGCTGTATTTTGATGTAAAAGTACAGTATTTGTTTTATAAAAGATTCTGGAAATATGCGAAAAGTGAGTCTGCTATTGGGAATTTAGGCTTTAGTTATATTATGATGAATGTTTGATATTGGTAATTCTGATAACGGTATTTGTTTAATTTTTTAGAAGCTTAACAGTAATAGAAAACACATCCCAGAGCAGTAACACATTCCAAACCTGGAAACTAGAGACCAGGATCCAAGAGGTACTTTTAGAAGAGAATTTCCAATAAATAAAGGGATAGTCAGGAACCCATTTAGGAATAGGTTGCACTTATCTGTTCTTTGTTTATGTTTCATTAGGCACCAGTTTCTACAGAAGTCAGAAAGGGCCGCAGATTTGTGCAGCACTTCAACAGTGGAAACGCAAGAACGGTGTTGTCTCTCTTTTTTTTATTTTATCCACTTCCCCCCTTCCCTTGAGCTTCTGTTCTTAGTGCACTGTTTTAAAAACTAGTGTGCTGGAACAAGCAGTTTCAGGGTGGGGTCGGATTGTCTTCAACCTCCATCAGAACTGAACAAGAACTCAGGTGAGCTGGGCTTTGACAGCTACCTCTGTTTGCAAATGAGGTGTCCATTTAGGTGTATGTCCCTTGCAACTAGATCCTGTAGAGGTATGTCCCATGCAGTTGGAGTTGCATAAGCTTTGTTGACTTGCACTTCTACATTGTGCAGATTGGCACGCATTTGGGTCTAGTACTGTTTCTCCTTGTGACATATGTAGGGCCAGTTCCTGTGCACATGTTGTTTGAGGGGCCTGTGCAAAGTGATATATCTCTCGGTGCAGCTTCCTTCCATAAGTGTTTCTGATTCCCCATCCCTATTGTTCAGTTATTGTTAGTATAGTGCTCTTTGCCTATCTGTCAATATCTGCATTGTGCACGCCATTGTCCTTCCATTGTGCTGTGATCTCTGTGATGTATGTGTTAATTGCAGGGCTGTTGAAAGGTAGTGTTGTTTGTGTTCCATGCCACATCGATACCTATGTGTGTTGTAAGTGATAATAGTCCCCGGCCTGAGAGGAATGTGAGTGTATGAGTTGTATTTGTAAATGCGATGTTTGTCTGTTGTTGGTGATGTATGAGACAATGTTGCGTAGCCTTTACTGTCCCTGTGCCTGAGATGTGTGGCATATGTTTTGTGTAGTGTTGCAGTGTAGTGTGAGTGGGCTGCTCAAAGGGGTTGTATTATGACTGTGAATGTGTAAATCTTAATATATGTTTTGGACTGTGTACAGGATGTAATGTGTACTTGATGCCTGTGGTGTGCACCCCAAATGATGTGGATGGCGGCGCTATGATCTGTTTTTAAGGTTAATGATACAGATAGGTGTGTATACTTGCGCTCGCTAGTGCCTACAGCAGCATTGAGTTGGTAGCCTTTTGATGACCTTCAGCAGAAGCAGAACATGTGTGAAGTGCTCCATGGTGGCATCAAACATGTAAGGCTGCCTGCAGGTGTGTGGCTCCCTTTATACTGTCCATTTCTGCCTTCTGAGATATGGTGGTTGGCCTGCCACGGTCACATTGGCAGTTTGCAATCTCGTAATGTGTCCGGTGGAAACACAGGCTCTGCTAGCTTGTTTGTGCGGCCTCATGACCATGGCAGTCTGTGCTGCCTGGCGGTGGTCTTTACTCCATAGGCCCACATGACTCGTAATACGTCGGGCGGACCATCATTCCGACCACAATTGGATGGCCACTGCCACCATGGCGGTCCAGAGACTGCCAAACTCATAATGAGGCCCTAAGACTGTTTAGAAGATTATTTTCTGTCAGCATCTGCCACTCATGTTTCCAGAAATGATCTATGTAATGGGGCACTGTACTGGGTATATGAAATTAAACTCATGCAAGAGGAGACTATAATAAGAGTTAGAAAGCAAAGTTATGGCGTGGAAAACTGTATTGGACATTTAACACTAAGCATAAGCAAAAAACTCTAGACATTTAAGGACATCACCACACACTGGCACTAGAGGATAAACCTGTGTGGGTATGTGTTGGCACTGCACAGTGTGGTTCAGACTATATCTGCACATCTGTTGTCTATGCTCAGCAGTAAAGGAATGGGTTGATGGAGAGGATACACTATACGTTTTAAGTTATTCATAACCATAATGAGACTGCAATGGATGTGTGTTTCTCTAATTGAGCAATTATGCTTTATTTGTTTTTTTTAAGACAGCATATGGCTTATAAAAGTACAGTTAGAAATATGGGGCTCAACAGCTGTATGTTTTGCTTGTTCTTCCCCATGTTAATATTACACATGGATATTTAAGATTTACCTGGACATTTGGGGGAGTGCCTATGAATTTTAGAATGTAATTGCATATGACTCATTAAAGTGTACAGTGGCTATTCCTGTATCACTAATGACCCCAGATTTTTCCCCTTTTTACAAACAATATTTTTGCTAGCTTAAGAGCTCTGTGCACTTTACCCCAGCTAACGAGTATAAAGTGCCTGTGTCCCCCTACTTAAACATGGTTAAACTAGACTATTCCTAAAAGGTACATCTAACTTGCCTGCACATTCTCTGTATATGGCATAGAAAATTACCCCAGTTAAATAACTCTAACACCTTTTTGTGCCTTCTACTATATTGATAGTGCAAACATGGCTTAAGTTCTACCATGTGTAGCTTGATTGCTGCAGTGTAAAACCTGCAGTACGATTTGTCAAAATAACCCTTTTGATAGGTGAGGGGATCATCTCTAAAGATTACTAAGTCACCCCTATATAGGCCTTATAGCCCACAAGGCAGTGTGTATGGCATTTAAAAAAGAGGTCAAAAATTGATATGGCAATGCCCTTACAGAGACAATGTCCTACAAGTTCTTTTCACTTTGACAACCTTAGTTGTTTTAGGCAGAAAATCTGAGTACAGATTAAAATACTAATTCTGTATCTCAGCAAAGAGACCAGATAGAAAAATAATTAAACAATTATTTTTAATTATTATGAATAGTCATTAAAAGTAAAAATCAATGATGAAGTCAGATTTTAAAATTAAGGAAAAGCAACTTTTAAAAAGCTATCATTTCCCTGCTTGAAGCTCCTGGGGGCTAATTTGCATATTCTTCAGCAACTCCCAGCCTCTGCTCAGCCAGGGAAGAAGTGTGAAAGATGTGTGATATTTCTCTGAGGAGCACACCATAGGCTGTCCTGAATGGGCAGAGATGAGACTTCTGAATTCAATGGAATTTGAAGGGGAAGGGCTGTGAGGATTCTGTTGCCACAACAATATCAAATCCTGCCTGACAGGTGTGTTAGTCCCAGGTGACACTTTGGCACACTTGAAAGGAAGAAAACAGAATGCCAGTACAATTCTTGTGTATCCTTTCTGGTTGCTGAGGAACTCGGCTTTTGTCTGTTCAGACTTCTCTCTATGGGTTTGTTCTGGGTACATTCCTTGTATTACTACAGTGCATTCCCCTACACAACCACAGACCTCAGAGTCCATCTTAAGTATGTATTAACACAAGGCATTTTTTCCCTGTTTCCAGTAAGGCAAATATTGACTACTGAATAAGTGGGTAACTTGCTCACAAGAACATTTACGCCAGGGATTAGGGAGTACCCAGGACTCTCCTCCACATACTAGCTATCACCAGACACAAATGTAGCACTGCAAGGTATTCCCTCAGAACACTTTCTGGAACTGCAAAAAAACAGAAAAGGATTGGAAATGCTGTTTGTGACATGAGCGTAGCCCTCAAGAACTGGGACTTCCCACCCCTCTACCCAGAAGAAAGTGGGCTCTAGGGTCAGCTAGCTGATGTCCTGTGTGGCTACAGCAACACAACATGGTACAGAAATATTTTTCTCAAAGTACCCACTTGACCAGTGGCAATGGGACTTAGCTGTACTCTGCTGTTGACTCTACCTGACACCCTGTAGGTCTCTAAGTGCCTTCCCTGTGGTTCTGAGGTTTTAGAAGTGTACTCCTGTGGTTGTTTAGACACCAGAAGAAAATCTGAAAACAATTGAAAACATTTCCTTAAGACCATATGACTTAGAATCTTTTTCAAACTTTTTGACTTCAAGACTAATCTAATGGATGTATCCGACTCAAGCTCCATTGTGGTCCTCCAGAAGTTTCACTTTGGTCCTGGTTTATCATGACCATTGCATATCATTATAACTTTATGTTTTCTTTGCTATATTTCTCCTTAAGACTTAATCATGGCTGGTTCCCCTCATTGGATTTGTGCCATTGTGTTCAGTAACTTTTACTCAATTTTTCAAATTCGGTTTGGTATTTTTAATCCATGATGTTTGACTTTATTACTGTTTTGGTACTTCATAACTACTGTACACATAGCCCTAAATTAAACCTGTGTGCTCTGTGCCATAGCTACTAGGTGGTAGAACTCAGGATAATTTAGTGACTTTGAACATTCACCCTGACAACAGGTGTGATTATTCCTTTAAGTGGGCAATTGCTCATCCAAAGTAATAATCTGATTTCTTATTAATCCTGGACCTGTGATATACTGCTGTAAAACATTGTTGGCCAGCGATTTTCATTTTTGAGGTGTGTTTTTGGATCATTAGAAGTAATTTAGCTTGGGTAGACATTGCTGATGTTGGCTGGATTTGTCTGGATGATAATTTTAGAAATGGTGAATGTGTTGCAGTGATGTTGTAGTATATCAGGAGCCATGAGACCTATATACTTAATTTTTGTGTCAAAACATAGGGTTTGGTGGTCAAATAGTCTTAGAGAGACTGAAAATAACTCCTCAGAGGAACCCTTCTCCCATTTTCCAAAACATCTCCTATAATAGAGGAAGAAGAGACATATGTAGAAATGAAACAAATAATAATGTTTTTAATCCTTTTATGTATACACCAAACAATGTTTATGATCTGAATATGAAAAAAATAATGTTCATCACTCCAGTTTTAGACACATTTTCCTAGTCCACTATATTTATTTGTTTTGGAAATCGCTCATGGTACATTTGCAGAATGTTGAACATTTGAGAAGAACATAACAACATGGATATCTTTTTGTAGCACAGGTTTTGCAAGTACATGTACGTGTAAGTTCTGCGGGTAGAGGCTTTTGAAATTTAGTAGGTTTTAGCAACCCATTAATATCTTCCAAACCAAATTCACACCGATCTTTCTTTACATGTGCATGATCAAAAACATTTACCCATTTTCTGATCAAGTAGAACGCTATTTTTTTAATGTGTCCACACACAGAATATGACGTTGGTGGTAGGTCTCCTAGCGGGACTGATCTTTTGAACTCACTGTACCGAAGATCATTAAATATGTGACAGTCAGAAGTCATTTTTGTCACACTCACTAAGTATTCTTCTCTGAAAATCCTTTTAGAAACGTCACAGGTTCAGCAGTCAAAGCTTCAAGCTTTGTTTCAATGTTGTTCATAGTGTCATCACCTGTAAGAATATGTGCCTTGATAAGAACACTGGGCATCTCTGGGTCCAGTTTCTTGTACAGAACATGAAGTGCGATTAGGTGTCTTTTTTGCCTGTTCCATAACCTATCCATAAATAGCTCAATGATAACATCTGTGTCATTTCACTGTACAATGACTCAATTGTAACCATTTTGAAAAGTTGACTAAAACATGGTACAAAACGGTCAGATTCCTTCAATTTGCTCTTATGATCTTGAAAAATATGGCCCATACCTTTTGAATATATCCCTGCAGGTACCAACTCCTCATGGACAAATACTGCACTTGCAATAATTGAAAATTCAGTGTTCACTGGAGCATCAGCACTGTTTTGGTGAGTTAAGATCTCAAAGTTGATCTTGTTCGATGTTGGTTACCTGAATTCATCGAGTTGCAGATGTATAGGTGTCAAATGTTTTATGCAGGCAAGGTCAAATGTTCCACTTGTAGACATTTGTCTGAATCTCTCACATTCTTTGACAGATAGTTTAAGATAACTGTCAAAGACAATGTGCAGTTCTTTCAAGATGCACACTGAAGTTGATATCTGTAGTACAGTACGAAAAACCTCTCTGAAGTTTTGAATGGATAAAATCTTGGCCATTCTCAATTGTAACACATAGGCCCTCATTACAACTCTGGCGGTGGGTGATAAAGTGGCGGTAATACCGCCAACAGGCTGGCAGTAACACTGCCAAATTATGACCATGGCGATGATATCTCCGAAAGACAGCCAATTTACCACACCGATCGCCAGGGCAGAAACAACAGTCACCATGGTGGTAGCCGCACACAGCCAGGCAGAAGACAAAGTTCTACCCACCATATTATGACGTGCCAAACCGCCACCTTTTCTGGGTCAGTATCAGCGCCATCAAATGCCTAGCGGAAACAGAGCTCAGAAGTGAAAGGACTCACCATTGGAGACATAGGGATGAACCACACCACCATGGAACCAGAACTGCAAGCCTTTTCCGATGAACTTCTATGTTATGCCTCACCACGAAACCAAAGCCGGCGAAGACGATAACGGTGAATACAGCTGCCTAGCACACAAGGGAGGGAGGGAGGAAAATGACAGTGACACACACCTGACACACACACCATACACACAACCAGCTGCACACAAAAACAATGTATCCCCATAAATCGGCTGAATAATGCAAGGACAACAGGAATTGACTAAAGTGATTGTAATAAGATCAACATCAAAAATATTAAGTCAATGTAGCAATGCAACACATATGTACAAATGTACAAAAAAGGGACACTGCCACGTCCACAGTTCACAGGGGCCACATGACCACAGGGTAAAGTCCAAGGCCCCACTCGATCCCTGCACCAATACTGAGAGAACACTGCAGGGGAATCAGTTGGCAAATAGGCTGGCACCTCAGGTGGAGGGGGGGCACCTCAACCGGATGCGGAAACCAGATCACTGGATCTGGAGGTGGCAACATGCCCTATCCTTGCTCCTGGAGAGTGTAAGGCCACAGTTTCAAAGGTGGGTGACTTTCCCACTGGTTCTGGAGGGGGAACCATGCCCTGTGCTTGGTCCTGGGGAGTGCAAGGCCACACTCTCATGTGGTTGACTTGCCTCTGGTTCTGAAGACAGCAACATGCCCATTGCTTTGTCCTGGGGAATGCAAGGCCACAGTCTCTCAAGTGGGTGAATACCCCACTGGTTCTGGAGGGGGCATTATGCCATTTGCTTTGTCCTGGGGTGTGCAAGGCCACAGTCTCTCAAGTGGGTGCATGGGTGAATACCCCACTGGTTCTGGAAGGAGCAACAAGCCCTGTGCTTGGTTCTGGGGAGTACAAAGCCGCAGTCTCTCAGGTGGGTTAATACCCCACTGGTTCTGGAGGGGACAGGCCACACAGCAGCCCATTGAGGCTGGATCATATGGTGTTCGCTGGTGGTGGCGGCTGCACTGTGGTGGTGGTAGTGGGAGGCTCCTGCTCAGCCCCTGCACCCTCTGATGGCTGCACTGTGGTAGTGATTGTGGGAGGCTCCTGCTCAGCCCCTGCACCATCCGATGGCTGCACTGTGGTGGTGGTGGTAGTGAGAGGCTCCTGCTCAACCCCTGCACCCTCCGATGGCTGCACTGTGGTGTTAGTGGAAGGCTCATGCTCAGACCCTGCACTCACTGATGGCTGCACAGCCACGGCTGGCGGTGGGGCCTCTGTAACAGCTACAGGTGCAGGCTCCTTCCCTTTCATGTTGGCTGTTGCAGGCTCCTTTCCCTTTTTGCTGGCTGGTGCCTAGAAGCACCCACTGACACACACCGACCACCCTGATACCACTGCTCCAGCTGTTTCCTTTAGTGATGCCCACTGTACTTACCCCCTTTGTTGCTGCTGTGATGCCCTCAAGCGACCATCCAGCTCTGGATAGGCCACCGTCCGTATGCGGGCCATCAGGGGGGTCAGGGTTCGACAGGCACCCCTTCCTCATTGGGAGGCAATCACCAGCTGGGCCTCTGCGGTCTTCCGTGCCCAGCGTGTCAGGTTCTCCCACCATTTCTGACAGTGGGTGCTCCGCCTGCCATAGAACCCCAGTGTCCACACCTCCTTGGTGATGGCACACCATATACCCTTCTTTTGATGGGCACTGACATGCAGAGGCAATACAGACAGGAGAACACCATTAGCCAAACAGTCCAGCCTGTAGCACGAATGACCCACCATTTCCGTTTCCATCACTATCGGCACACATATAGCCCAGCACTCAAAGTGTACCCAGCCAAGAGGACATCCCCCCCTTACAAGATGCCTTCACACACGCCTACATACATTCATGCCGAATGCATGGTGCCCACAGTGTACTTACCTGTTGGTCTGGAGGCCCAAACAGCAGTTCTTACTGGGGTAGGACCTCATCCACCAGTGTCTCCAATTTCTGAAGTGAAAGCTGGGGCCCTTTCCCCGGTCACACGGGCCATCGTAGGTTCCAGACTAAGGTCAGGGCAGCACATGCAGTGTAGGTCCTCTCCTATGGAAGGTCAGGAAACAGGTGAAGAATCTGATAGAAAATGGCGGTCACGTCTGCTGCCGTTTATACCGTCACCGCCAGCGTAGATCACCATTGGCCACTGTACCCCATAGGGCCCAATATCAACCAGTGAGGAAATGCATGGTGGTTCACGACCTCCTTCTGCCACGGCGCACATCAGCGGCATTTCCTCGCTTCCACCTGTCCCTCCACACAGGACAGGAGGACACCATTTGGGGGGGCAGACCTATGGAATAATGCTGCGTCAGAGGATAAATAGGCACATACTTGACAAATCACACTGTCTCATAACATGTTTAAAGATTGCAGACTTCTGCTGTGGCTCCATTGTTCAGTTAGTGACAGCCTACTCACTCTTGTGTCAATTAAATACCTACCGCTGCAGATGAATAGGAGATGGAGACACACCCCCGTGTACAGACCCCTTGTGGACTTGGCTACACTATAGGACAGGCACATAATACTCACCTATAGAGTGGACAGGGCCGAAATCACAGAGCTGTGTGCCCAATTGGAGCCTGACCTGATATCTGCTATCTGTCATCCCACTGGGATCCCTCCTCTTGTGCAAGTGCTGTCAGTTCTCCATTTCCTGGCAAATGGTTCTTTCCAAGTGACAGTGGGCTTGCCCGCAGGAATGTCACAGCCAATGTTCTCTATAGTGCTGACAAGAGTGTTTTCTGCCCTGATAAAACACTTGTGGAGCTACATTACATTCCCCCAGGTTGAGGATTTGGCCACTGTGAAGGCCAGGTTTTATGCAGTGGGTCATATCCCCAATAATATAATTGGTGCGATTGACAGAACACATATTGCATTTGCCCCCCCACCAGAAAGAACAGGTGTTCAGGAATCATAAGAGTTTCTACTCCATGAATGTGCAGATGGTGTGTTTGGCGGACCAGTATATCTCCCACGTCAATGCTAAGTATCCTTGGTCGGTGTATGATGTCTTTTTCCTAAGGAATTGCAGCATCCCAAATGTGATGGGCCAACCACAGAGGCACAGGGTGTGGCTAATAGGCGAGCCCTGGTTCCCATCCAGTATATGTTGGTGTATGGCTATGGTGTTGGCCAAATGGGATACTATGTGGCTAAATGTTGTCCCTCAATATTTGCAGGTGATTCTGGTTACCCAAATCTATCATGGCTGCTGACCACAGTGAGGAATGCCAGGACAAGGGCAGAAGAACGTTATAATGAGGCACATGGGTGAATGGGAAGGATAATTGAAAGGACCTTTGACCTCCTGAAAGGCAGGTTCCAGTGCCTCCATCTAACAGGTGGATCCCTCTGCTACTCACCCAAGAAGGACTGCCAGATAATCGAGGCATGCTGCATGTTGCACAACCTGGCCCTCAGACGCCATGTCCCTTTTCTGCAGGAGGAGGAGACTGGAGATGCCCCTGTGGCAGCAGTGGACCCTTTGGACAGTGAGGAAGGGGAGGCAGAGGATGATGAGTTAGACAACAGAACATCTGTAGTCCGTCAGTACTTCCAATGACAATGGCATACTTTCGTACTTGGATCTTCTTTTACTTTTACCAAGCAGTACTTCTTGTGGCACAAACTACGTAGGGATTATTTTGTTTTGAAGTTACTAAGTTTCGACGATATTTTCATAGTAGTCCTTTCTGATGCCCAATGGACAATATTTGGACACACACAAGGTCCCTCCTCTTGACATCATACCGTGGTGTTTTGCCCTTTAACCTTTTTTCCCCTTTTTCAGAAACACCATCAGCCTAGTGGCATTCCTTGTCCCATGGAGCCTACTCCCTAATTTAGGATAGGTAAGCATTTTTGTTCTTATCAATTTTTTTGTTCTGTTTTCTTGCAGATTACCTAATGTGGTAATACTATCGCATATATCGGTCTGTCACTGTCACATTGCCATAGTTTTGATTTTTGTACCAGTTGCAGTACTGTGATGGTTATGTTTTATACATGTTTTTTATCTATATGGTCTTCTAGTTCACACCCACTTGTGAGACTTTTGTGAATAAATTCACTCACTTCCTTGTGTTTTTGGTTTCTCTATACTTGGCATAATTTTGATTGAGTTTCTATATAAGTTCAGGAGAAGGTATTTTTGTTTTTGGTCCTGAAGAAGCGCCAGATGATCCGATTGGACTAATGTGAGGCGCAAAACATGTTGACTTATCTTGGTGTTAGCAAGTTCCTTCCACTTTGTTTTCAATAGAGTGTGGGTATATTATTGCCTGTCTACTCCATATTGTTTTTTAATCTTGTCCAGGATCCTGCCACATTCAATAAACTTGGGTTTGGTGGTTCCTGCGGCAATTTTAACTTTTCTGCTTTTTTTCTCCTGTATATGTTTTGGTCTTTGCTAGTAGGTTTGAATTAATTCCTACGTGCCTTTCATTGTGGCATACACAATCAGTTAAGATCTTCAGCAAGGAGCCCTCTAGTGAGGCCCGTCAGATATTGCAGTGCCTTTCTGACAAGGAGCGATCCTATGATGAAGCATGACATCTTACTTTTGTTTATTATAGAGTTTCTGAGGAAGAGTGTACACTGGACCATTGTTTCTCCCTGTCCCTATTTTGTGAGTGATTTGACAAATTGTCCTGGTGTGATCACTAAAGCCAGCTACAGGTCATTCATTCTATGCTCATTCTATGTGCAGTTCATTTGCAATAGTTGTACCTTTTTCAATCATTACATATTTGAAATACATGACATACTCAAAGTCGACTTTTATCAAAGGGTGTATTTTGAAGTGCTAACATATAGGGGGAAAGTGCAAAAGGATGAGGTGATGATGGAGGAAAGTTCAGGGTATTATTCAAATCTGTTTGTAGCACAGGTGCATTGTCCATGGGGACATAGGAAGGGGAGCAATGGCAGTTCAAGGTGAACAGGGTGACTGAGTGAGAAACAAGGGGGACAATCAGGAGAGTCTAATTTCCTTGCGGGGGTCTTTGCAATTGTCACTGGCTTCTGTGTGGATTGCAGGGAACGTTTGCAGGGTGGTTCACCTTCTGCAGTGGGAGTGGTTCTGGTGGCCTGTGAGACCTGTGGTGGGGCCTCCTGGCCATTAGCAGCAGCGGAAGTGGGAGGCTGTTCAGATGACTAGCTAGTGGCAGGGGGCCGCTGGTGTGAGACTGCCTTCCTCATAATGTTGGCCATGTCTGCCAGCATCCCTGCTATGGAGATCAGGGTGTTGTTGATGGCCTGCAAGTCCTCCCTGATTCCCTAGTACTGTCCCTCCTGCAGCCGCTTGTCCTCCTGCATGTTGTCTAGGATCTGGCCCATCGTGTCCTGGGAATTTTGATAGGCTCCCAGGATCTTGAAGAGTGCCTCCTGGAGAGTCGGTTCACTGGTACTGTCCTCACCCTGGCGCACAGCAGTCCTCCCAATGTCCCTGTTGGCCTGTGCCTCCATCCCGTGAACCGTGTGCCCACTGTCACTGACCCCAGGTCCCTGATTGTCTTGTGTGCGAGGTGTGGCCTGGGGTCCCTGTAAAAGTGGACACACTGCTGATTGACGTGTCCTGGGGACAGAGGTTTGGGTGCACTGGGTTGGTGCTGTGATGTTGGTTTCTGATGGGTGGGGCTCTGTGGTGGTCTGTGAGTGGGCTTGGGTAACTGGCTGTCGAGTGGTCCCTGATGGGCCAGGTATATCGTCCAGATCCTAAAGACCAGAGTTACTGTCATCACTGTGGGGCTCTTCAGTTGGGGGACTGTATAGTGCTGGCACATCTTCTCTGGTGACATTGGCTGGGGTATCTGTGGGGATGTAAATTATATGTTATGGTTAATGTGTATAACATATTGTACATCCCTGGCTTCCCCTCTATGGTTGGTGTTGCCCTGGCAGCTTTGACTTGTGCATGTTGGTGTATGGTGGGATTGTTAGTTCTCTATACTGTGCATGCTTTAGTGATGAGTGTCCATGCAGGGCTGTGAGGGGTGTCCAGGTATTGGTACAGCATGCAGGGCTTGGCATTGGGATTGAAGAGATGTGATGTTGGAGTGTGTGGGATATAGTGGAGTGATGGGAGTGAGAGTATGTGATCGCATGCATTTTGCGGGGTGATTATAGTAGAGAGTTGGCTTACCAGAGTCCAGTCTTCCTCCGACTTCGGCCATGCCCTCAGGATGCAGTATTGCAAAGACTTGCTCCTCCCATGCTGTGAGTTGTGGGGGAGGAGGCAGGGGTCCACCGCCAGTCCTCTGGATAGTGATCTGGTGACTTGCTACAATGGAAAGTACTTTCCCCCGTAGGTCGTTCCACCTCTTCCTGATGTTGTCCTTTGTTCTGGGGTGCTGTCCCACAGCATTGACCCTGTCCATGTATATCCGCCATAGCTCCATCTTCCTGGCTATAGATATCTGCTGCACCTGTTCTCCAAATAGCTGTGGTTATACCCTGAAGATTTCCTCCACCATGACCCTTAACCTCTCAGTGAAACGGGGGTGCCTTTGAGGTGCCATGGGTGTTATGTGAGGTGTGTTGGTTAGGGTGTGTTGGGTAATGTGTTTGGGGTATGTGAAGTGGGGTGTGTGAAGGATGTATGGGTGTATGTGGTGTGTGTATGTAGTTGTGTCAGTGGTCTTGGTGTCAGTCTCTTGCCAATGATTTGTATTTGTAAGGGGTTGTGGGTAATGTGGGTGTGTGTTTTATAGTGGTGTGGGTGTGGTGTGTGTATGGGTGTCAGGTGTGTGTTGTTTGAATTGTCTAATGTGGTATTGTTTCGTCTGTGGGTGTCCATTGTGAGCGCAGCAGTGTGTACGGTCAATGGTTTACCGCCGTTGAATATCCGTTGTGGTGATTCGTCGGTCATAATGTGATAGACGTTGTTCTGTTGGCGTAACAGTGTAGGTTTTGATACCGTCAGTTTATCACTGACATTTGATCTGGCAGATTTGTGTCTGTGGCTGAATTCTGTCAGATTGGTGTGTGTGTTTCATAATATAGTGATCGGATATCCGCCGCAGCGGCGGTAAGTTGGCGGCCATCAGCATGGCAGTAAGCATGATTTACTGCCAATGTCATAATGAGGGCCATAGTCCACAACAACAGCAGTTTTCAATGAGGACACTTTTTCAAAATTGAAATTAATCAAACAAAAGATTTTTTTTTAGCTTTTGTACTCCATCTCTTTGGTTGCAGCATCTCCATCAAATAATGTGTTTGTTGGAAGAAGATCATGAACAGAATGTCCTTGATAAATGTACCACTTTCCTTTGCTACATCCATCTCTCTTACTATGGCAATTAAAGTGTTGGAGTTTAGCTTTAGTGATTATGTCAAACAGCTTTTTCTCACTCAATACAAATCCCTCCTGCTTCAGTTCTGCTTATAGTTTCGGTCCATGCTCCTGTGCTGCTTTACTCTTCAGAATATCAAAACTATGCACTTCAGGATATTTTAAGGCACAATGTAAAGCAATCACTCTCAAACACCTTCGTAAGTAGAATAATCAAGTTTATTTAAGGGGCAAGTTCTCAGCTAGCAAAACTAAACCACACTAAAATATATATATATATATACATCAGGAGAATAACATGAGAATAATGATAAAGATATAAGCACTCTGTGAATAATTGCAAAAGTAAGTGCATATAATACAAGCACACACAATATACCTCAATGCTCAATAGCATGAAAATGACTGCAAGAATAAGTGCATATTACGCGCGCACACACAATATACTTCAATGCTCAATAGCATGAAAATGACTGCAAGAATAAGTACACATTACGCGCGCACACACAATACACTTAATAAATTGAAAAGCTTCACCGAAAAGAGCGTCTGCATCCCTCCGCCGTACACAAAGCTGGGGAACCCAAATCAGCTGGCACAGGGAGCCTCTGTTCGGGACAATCAGTCCTCCTGGCGTTGCGTCCAACCCAGAAGAGAGTTCCTAAACCAGCCCATCCAGGCCCCCAACTTTTATAGTATTTACTAACGCCCAGGAGTCTTTTCTAGAAAAAGACCCCCTCCTTTACAAATTGTGCAATCGGCGGTACCTTGTTCACCCTTCGAGACGTTTCCTCAGAACGGGCCAAGTTCCCAGGAGAGGACTCCAAGGTGAAGCTTGCATTCCTCCTTGTGTACAGGCGCATCCCCCTGTTGTTCTAACTGATAGCTCGTGGAATGTAAATAGCGCCCTTCGTACCAGGCAGATGGAGCGAAGTTGAGCAGAAAAACACCCCACCCTTCAGCTTGACGAAGCTTGTGGAAAAACACAGAACAGTGCCTTACGCACCGAACCAGACTCGACAAAATGGAGTCGTGAACCAAAATGGAAGCGAAGGCCAATGAAAGCAGAGGCCAATGGTCCACACCCTGCACCACTGTTTACCTTGCACGTAGTGCTGCCACATGCACGTAGTGCATGTAGCAATACAGCTCCAGGACATCTAGTAGTCGTGTCTTTATATCGTTATCTACATATTGTTTAGTCATGAAGTTGTATAGTCGCACAGGCTCAGGCATTTCCACGTTTTTTTTTTTGCAGCTGCATGAAATGAAGAAGGCTGTCAGAATGTTTATTAAAATGTTCCTCTCTCTTTCCCACAGGTACGTGGTGTGGAACAGTTTCACAGTGATCCATTAATTAAATTTGTCATCTCTTTGAAAACATTGAAAATAGAAAGGGGTTAATCATAAACCAGCAGCAATTGAGTAACATATTCACTTTTACATGATTGGCCAACAATTCCCCTGGGTCTTTTCTGTGATTTCTGCATCGTCTGTTCCAGTTTCATATCTGGAGCCATAGCATTGAAACATTGAGCTATGCTTATAATGGCTGGAGTTAGTTGAACCATTATCATACATAGAAAACTCATTATGGACCTTTTTTTGGTATATTGATATGTTATACTACCCTCTGGGTAAGAAATAACAGATCATATATTTGACTTTCTGCTAGCACTTCTGGATGGAGACTCTCCTAACTTATATTGGTTGATTTATAGGATCTTTTGTGACATTCAGAATTCACTTTTGGGATCATGGTGTCTTCTGTCTTGCTCTCCTATAATACAATTAAAAAAATCCTTGACACAAGAAAAGTCTCTTGGGCTCTCATAGTTTCAGACTCTAGTATCACTCTATGCACAAAACCTTGTCTTGTTCACTCACCTATATATTCCACCATCCAGCACACTGGATATGGTGATGGTCTCTTCCCTCTATGACTTATCTAATGGATAGGTGTGTGATAATAATAACTTTTCACCATGGCACTGGATTCATGACGGTTTTGATGCACATATAATTTCCTGTTTTTCGTCAATACAAATGGTTTAAAATATGAATATTTTAGTCTGTGCAGCCTTGAGAAAGTCTTGATGACGAAACACATGTGGGCTGCATCCTATGTATTGAGATCATCATGTCACTAGAAGAATAAATACACCACCTCTAGCTTTCTAACTCTTTCCAAATACCAAGACCCATATCTCAGGTAGTTCATGTAATCAAATGCGTGAAACACAGTAACCAGTGACTCCACAGTTTTCATGTGCATCTTCCGATCACCTTGTTGGTCAGGATGTATCAAGTTTCTCACTAGACCTATCATGTGTAAAGCATTCCCCAGTACTTTTCTTGTATTTTTCTTCACATTCTTTGACAAACTCTACAAACTTGGTTTTCTGGTGTTCCAATTTTGAACTGAGTGCATTGAACATTTCCTGGCTGTGCACTGTCTTTTGAATTAAGTGCACCCTGTGCCTTGTTCTCTTCTTAGATAAGATATACAAAACCTAATTTGTCATTCTTGCGCCAGAAAGCATTCCACCTCAATGTTTCCATAGCCTCAGATATGATGGGCATAGCTTGTAACAAGCTAAAATAATGAGTTCCTCTGAAAAAATGACTGGACTGTTTTGCTTTTAAAGATTTCAGCCTCAATAAATGCATTTTCTATCCCACATCCACTGAGATAACTTCCTGCACACTGGAATGCAACTTTTGTCATGTAGAAAAGGCTCACCATTGGACAAAGATCATCAAATTCTACTGGATTGCTCATACAAATGTCAGCTCCAATATGGAAAACACCTTCATCGCAGAAAATTGGCAGGATAGGCTGGTCTTTAATCTGTGAATGTACATTTTGGATTTTTTTAGAGCTGTGTATACTGTGGCATAGTTTGTGACTGGAGATGATACTACTGGTAAAAACCCAACCTTCTTCAGTGGGACACTATTCTGAGATATCTTCTTCATCCTTCAGTCCACACCGAATAAGCATTATGATAAATACAGTTAAATCAGCTTTGCAGACAGCAGCATCAGGTAGAAGAAGATCCATGTCCTCAGTCACTTTGAAACTTTCTGGCAGACTGGGACATGTTGATGGCTTGTGGTGATTTTGCACATGTTGTCAAGGCAGTTGGATTATAAGTTTGCAGCTTCATTTGTTTATGTCTACAACTGACACAACTTGTTTTCCAGCAGCTACTTCATTGGTACAGTCTTGAAAAAGCAACTTGGCAGTGCATGTGTGCTGGATGTTCCAGACAAAGAAGAGCCGTCTTCAAAATCCAAATTTTCAAGAGCAGAAATTGTAAATCCTTTCCTGCTAAAGTGACTTGGAAATAGTGTGCTGTTGGGTTTAAATGATTTTCCAGCATGAGATCCTGCTTCACACTATGTCATTATAACTTCTTGATACACCAATCCTATTCATTGAAGTGATTAGCTCTCTACTTTTGCACTTGTCATAGATTGCGTGGGCAGTCATCAGATGTAGTGGAGTTTTCTTTTTGCGGTGATGTAATTCATGGAACATGACTTGGAAGAGACAGTACATTTTAACAGCATACACCTGTTGGTTGATGGGATTGTCTTCCACTTCTTTGCTTACTTCTTCAAAGCCATCTTCACTATTGTCAGCTTCAGTTCCAAACTCAAGAGCTTTAGTTTGTAACAGTTTTGCTTTGCTGGTATTAAACAATGATGTACAAAATGTTAGGACAACATCAGGCATTTTTGTTGACTCCCATGATTTGCGGAGCTCTGGGGCATCACAAAATTTGTTCTTGAATGCAAAATCTACATTTTTTAGGACAGTTCCTAAAATGATTCCTGCTGATTTTACTGCATCCTGTAATCATATTTTGGCAGCAAGAACTTCAGGTGTCAAATCAGCTGAGAACCCCATAAGTGACTCATTCTTTTTGCTAGACAGACAAAAAATGACTTCTGTCATTGTACATTCATACCAGATAAAAAAAATTATTTCATTATTATGGATTGATGCAGTTTCATCAATGTTGACCTTTATTTATCTGATCTCACTGAGTGTGAACCCATGGCCAGCACTCAAGAGTGGCTTTAAAACTTAATTTGCTTTTTCAAATAGTGCAAGCTTAACTGAAAGCTGGTGGTTAAGTTGTTTGTGGAAGCTCACTGTACATTTGTATTTTCAAATGTATGCATGCATGTAGTTTGGGTGGACATACAAATCCACTGTAAGTACATTGACCTCGCTGTTTAAATCATCTACTTGCTGAGAACGGCATCATGGAAGAAACTAGCTTCAGATAAAAACGTATTTGCCCCTTGAGACTCACATACTCCGTACTTCGTTCTTTTGTCAATCCTTTTGGCCGTTGCTCTGGCTAAACCACAGATAATACATTGAAGATTCTCTGCTCTCTGATCAGTTGTTGGAGGTGAACCAGGGGTAGCCATCAATCTTCTAAGTGGATGGTCATTGAGTTTAGTTGTCGCATTCTCAGAAGGCTCGGGTTCTTGTTGTGATTCACTATTTTTGGCTTTTTGATGATTTTCTTCCAGGCTTTTTTCCTATTGTATACGACTTGTAGCACTTGTTGTTACAATGATAAAATATTTGACCCTCTTCACCCATCAGTTTCAATCTTTTGTGAACTTTGTCTTGCCATATTTCTGCAGCATCTCGAACTCTCTTCTTGCCAACCACAGTTGATGTCAGCTTTTCTTTTGGATTAGTTTGACATATGACACATTTTTCTTTGTTGAAGGAGCCCTCAGATTTTGTAGTTAGCAACACTCTATCAGGAGATAAAGGTCCTTTGCTAAAACCTGCTTCGCTCATGTTTATGAATTTGAATCAAGAGAAAACCTGAAACAAAAAATAAATTACCAATATTATATCTAATATTTTGGAAGATGGCAGAAGGGTTGTTCTGTGGAGTTAGTTTCTGTCTCTATAAGACTACTTGACCCCCCAAACTTATCTTTTGACACCAAAATGAAATGTATTGGTCTCAAGATTCCTGAAATATGACATCATCACAGCAACACATCTGCAATTGTTGTTAAAAATGACGTCCAGAAAAAATTGGCCCGGATTAGCAATGTCTACCCAAGCTAAATGACTTTTTACCATTTTTTATGAATGTATGTAAAGGGTGCCGGACTATATGGAGGAAGTAACATAAATGCACATTTCTCTGCTGTAGTTGTGGTTGACAGATTTAATTAATTACATGCTTGGTAATTTTACTTCAAGTATGACATTTCTTGGGAAGTCATCAGGATCAACGACCACATGACTTATTTTGATGCCATCAGGGCCAAAGGTCATGAGATGTAACTTTCTGAAAGGTTGCAGGGTGGAATGCAATCTCCCTACCCCTAGCATAAGGTGAATAAATGCCAATGAAAAGGGTGACATGAACCTAGAGTGGGTAAAGAGATCAGGTCATGAAATTGCAGTCTGTGCTTCTGTTGTATAACAGGCAGGGTAGGTGCTCAGAATAAAATAGGATTTTTGAGCTAGGAACTACACACTTCCCACACAGTAATTGAAGAATGGGCTATAAAGTAGAACAGCTCCCTACGTACCACCATGTCAGAGACACCGTTCAGATGAGTTATTGTGCAGTTACATGACAGCATTTGCCTTTTAACCAAGCTGAAAAAGTTAAAAAGAATACTCATATGTATTCTCATTTTAGCATGAATGAGAAATATGGAGCCTTGTTTGATCCCCATTAAAGCAGACATCTCAGCTATATTTTAGTTATGACAAACTAGATAGCAGATTTCACGCTTTAGGTCAATGAGCCTTGTGTGCTCCTTCAAAGAACACATCAAAGATGTAAAGTCAATTTGTAAACAATGCAATATACATCATAATAAAACCAAGAAGGAACACACCATGATCAATGAGACCATGAATACTTACACCAGTTTATTGAGAACTTAAAATGTTTATTTCCCTATAATAACAAAGCTAAGATCATGAATATTAATCTCAATATCAGTTGATACAGAAACAATATAGGCTAATTGAGTTGGTGAATGAATTTAAGCTTAATCAATGCAATTAGAGTAATTAATTCAATAGAAAATACACATTTAATAGCAATAGTATTTGAGAAAGGGAAATTGAATACGTTGAATCAACAAAACAAATATCAAGATTGAAATTAATACCTCACTAACCACTGATTGGCATTAGCATGTTGAACTTCATGCAAACGTTTTAATAACACAAATTTGGAAAATACTTAACTACAACACTAATAAAAATAAGCAGCAGATTGGTACCTGTAAAACAAAGGACAAAGAACAAGACAACGTATTACATAATTACCTTTCCTGATAGAACAGCAAATGGCTCAGCTTCAACAAGGGGACAGCAACATCAGGAACCAAACAGGAACAAGGAAAGGGGAAGATGGTTTAGTAGTTTGAACTATAATAGTCTAAACCATCAGAATATTAGTTCATCATATAACAGGAAAGTTAAACTCAGAAAATAATAAAATACCAAAAAGAATAACTCAAAGTATGGCAAATGGCCTCCATAGATGGCAAAGATTGGCTAATAATCAACCAAGAATATGGCCAAGAATCCACAAAGAAAATGGGCTAAAAAATTCTCATTATATTAAAAGCCAATAAACTTTTCTATTGAACACTAAAGTCAGGCGAAGAAAGAACAACCAATTATGAAGACATTAGATATTGACATCACATTCTACGTTTGTCTTCTAGACGTTCACAGGACTCTGGTTGGATGTGTCTCTGTTCACGTATTCCCACGTTTATACAAAAGAATCCTAGTAGGATTCTTCCATCTGGTTTCAATGGATCCTTTTCTTCGACATTGCCAGTTAGGTTACGAACATTTCATAACCGTAGGAACAGGATCTAGTGTTGTGAATCCTCAAAAGAAAACAAGAGTGCGAAACATGTTTTCATATAGATGACTGGATCTAGTCTAACGGCGGACATGAAGTCATAAGAACAGAATATGCTAGCAACATTTAATACAAATAACATTGCACAGTGGCCTTGCTCAGATTCAGGCCCAGCAGAGAATAAGAGGTACTTGTATTATTTCAGAAAATAAATTCTACAGAAGACAATTTAACTCCTAACATTTCGTTAGCTTTTCACTTTTAATTTTCATGTAGGCCTCATGTTCGATGGTAGCCAATTTAGGAAGCACATTTTGCGCAATACATAAAATGTAACATATATTGACATATATATATATATATATATATGTGTGTGTGTGTATGAGGAAATATTAGTACAAAATGAATGCTCTCACCTCCCCTATTGCATTTCCACCTAATACCTGGACTCTAACTGATGTATATTTGCTGTTTAGTGTGTCTCTGTTTCTGAGAGAGAATATGCAGTGCGTAGCAGTTTACTCTGCTGGAACTTACTCCAACCAGCTGGAGTTCTTGGTTGTTCATATCACTCTCTGCTCAGCTGAATGTGGCTTAAAGAAAAGAGGATAATCATGCTCACAATGTTGTGATCCAATTAAATACCAAAGGTGTCTTATAAGCTTCCCTATCTGGTAATAAAGAGTGCTAACTAGGTGAGCAGGTTTGACTGTGTAACTCAAGACACCGCCCTGAAAAATTTCTCCTAATCCATTAATCGTGGTGTCAGCTTCAGGTGTAGTGTCAAAGCAGAAGAGAGTGGCCCGAGTGAGAGTCTGAAGATCAATTAAATGATTAGGCCCTGTTAGCTGAAAAGGAAATGTTCAATACACATTTTTGGGAAGTTATTGATAAGTGTCACTGCTAAAAGATACATTTTACACTTAATGAGAGATGTCCTTTCTGGTAGGAAAACAATCCAAAATAGTGGCTTGGTAAAAGCATGCATGTTGTCTTGCATTGCTATTGTCAAAAGGCACAACTATCACAGCGTACTATGTAAATAACTTTTCAAAATTCGAGCACAGACTGCTTTCGCTTTCATGTGACATTAAAGTTTTAGGTGTTGCTGATGACATGTTTTGCAGAACTACGGAATTCATGTTTATGTAAATAATAATACATATTTATGAAATAAGAAAGTGTAATCACCACAGCACAACGTAATTGCCTCAGAATGGATCATAAGAGAATGTGTGTGTGTGTATGTCTGTGTGTGTGTTTGTGAGTGTGTGAGCATGCATGTACGCTCATGCACGTGTGTGGACCTGAGCCTCCATATACTCAGGCCCATATTTATACTTTTTTGTGACACATTTACGTATTTTTTTTATGCAAATGTGGCACAAACTTAACTCCATATTTACATTTTGACATTAGACATGTCTTATATCAAATTATGGGAGTTTGCACCATTTTTTAGATGGGTGAACCTATATTGAGTGCAAGATAGGCGTTCCCGTCTAAAAAATGATGCTATCCCCATAGCCCCGTTTTCATCCCCCGTCCTAAAATGACGCACAGGAGGGAGGAGAGGCCAAATATTGGTGCAAAGCTTGCTTTGCACTATTATTTAACGACTGTTTCAGACCAGGCGTTAGGGGACCTGTGGACCCATTTCCAAGGTCAAACACCATAGAATGGGTCCGTAGGTGCCATCCCCAAACCCCAGGAACATCCCCACCCCCACCAGAGGGACACCGGATGATGGGGGACCCATCCCATGTAAGAAGGGTGAGTAGAGGGAAGTAATTATTTGTTATTAATTAATGTACCATCGGGGGCCCAACTTGGGGCACCCTGCATGGCACAGGGTACAATGGCCATGCCCAGGGAACTCTTGTCCCTGTGCTGGCCATTGGGGTGGTGTGCATGACTCCTGTCTTTAATAAGACAGGAGTTGTATGGTATGGGTGGTTTTGCATCAGAAAATGACGCCAGGGTGGATAAAGGCATTTTTCTTTGCCTCTAACCAGCCTAGCGCCATTTTTTGGTGCAAAACCCCATACCGCCACCCCCACCCGGCTAACGTTATTTCTTTTTTTTACGCTAGCCCACCCTTTGCTCCATAAATTTGTTACCAAGCTGGCACTCTGGAATGACACTATACTTTTTGATGCAACACTACGTTTGCACAGTTTTGCGTCAAAAATTATAAATATGGGCCTCAGTGACTTGAGTCTCTTAATATGGGAGGAGCGATTAGTGGTCAAGCCTGGAACATGTAAAACATGTCTATTTTCCACATATATCATACTTCATCAGCCCATTGCAAGTACATGAGTACATATAACTTTAGGAGGGCTTCTATCTGTCTGTTGAAACCACTAGGATGTAAACTCTGTGCACTCAAGAGACACCTCCTTTCAGAAATGTCACCATCACACATCAGCTACAACTTTACAGTCATCTTTTGAGATTCTGAAAACAAGGGCCAAATTTATGATCCTGTTTGCACTGCTTTTGCACCAGGCAATGTGGTGCAAGAGCAACACAACCCCTTAAGTGAAGTTTATTAAGCCACAAAAAGCCATCTTCATTGGCCCTGCATGGCTTTATAAATCTCATGTAATTTAACACAGCACAAATCGCTGTTAGGTTAGTCTGTACCAGTGAGATGTTACCATGGGTAACGTGTGGTTGGATATTGATGTATTACTGGATGTATAGGAACTTGTAAACCTAGGATTGTGCCAAAAAGATACAACTCTCCAGTAAAAGTGCAAATAGTAGAAATATTTGTATTCCTTCTCGTTTTTTGCTCTTTCATATGTGCACATAGAAAGTGAAAAGAAGCCTCTCAGGATGGTTTTAGTGCAGGAAGATGCCCCTTCCTGCACAAAAATAATCCTGCATGCAACTCATACATCCTTGCACTATGATGCAAGGGTGCTTGCGTTGGCACTGGGCTGCCTAAAGGGTGCCAGCACAGAGAGAAAAGACAGGGACTCACTGTATTGGATAAATAAGACACATTCCTGACATTTCCCTGTGATGCAGGGCAGTGCAGCAAGGTGACTTGCTGTGCTGCCCTGCACCACGAACCCCATAGATCTGGGCCAAATTTCCTGCAAACAAAGATGGACCGGTACTGGGAACATGTGCAGGCCCTTTAAAGAACCCCAGTTCACAGACGGCAAAACACCAGGAAATCACAATTAGTTTCCATAATATGTATAAGGAGAATCTCATCGCAGCATAACTAGAAATACTGAAGCTTTTCGATAATAACATCTGCCTTTGGAATCAGCAGGGTTGGTCATATCATTACGGTTGATTCACAAAACTTAACTTCTAGTTCAGACAAGTTCCAACGTGCCTGCAGACATTTGTTTACAAAAATCCGGTTAACTTCCGACAAAAATGCAATTCGAACTGATGCACCATATTAAGAACTCTCACCGTTTTCAAAATGTATTTCCCGGCTTCCTAATTCCAATCAAAGCACTTACATATAGATAACAATACCCCCATCACCTAAATCAGTAGAATGATTTCTAACCTGTCTCAGTCTCCGCATTTTGATACGAAATCTGCTTTGTTATTCCTTACAATCATCTATATCATATGTCAGCGTATTCAAAGAGATGATAGCTACACCAAAATCCCACAAAACTCAATAAAATACAATAATTCCAGTGTTTCTGCAATGCTTACAGGGTTTAGGGTGCTCTAAACCTGCGCAAACAATGTGTTTAAATTGGGTAATTATTTTTAATCGTGACATGCAATCCATATGTGATTCTGTGACTTAATATTCACAGTGTGTTTTTGATAGTTTTCTCCTGACCATAATGGCTGCCTGAGTGAACGTTAGCAAGATGTACCTATGATAGAAGGCAGTGCACCGCCCAGGTCTCATATGAGGCATGGGGTTGGAATACATTCCTTAAGAAAGCATGCTTTCTCTTAGCTTTGCTGGCAGAATGTCAGTATGCTACCTGTTCCTGGTTTAGCAGACCATCAGGTGTGACTGAGAGCAGTGGCGGCTCCTCCGTTTGGGCAGAGGAGCGTTGTCCCCGCCAGCAGTGGCAACTGCAAAACCATTTAAAGAAAACGATAATAAACCAGGTTTATTATCGTTTTCTTTCAAAGGGGCGGGGCCACAGGGGGACGTGCACTGAGGGGGAGTGCTCAGCACTCCCCCTTCAAAGTGTATGTGTGTTTGGTTGGTCGTCTTGGGCCAGCCAACACACATGCGCTGTAGGCTGTTGGGCAGTCACAATGCTAGTCATCGGGCCATGGAGAATAATGTCTAAAGCCAATAACAGCATACCTGAGACTCACGGAACACTACCCAGTAGTAGATACCCAGTAGCATGTTTGGGGGTGGAGTGCAACAGACCCTGCCGAACATGGTACCTACCCTGCAATGTTCGACCAGTCCTATGGGCACCCACAGACGGACATCCCCCACCCAGATAACACCCCATCATGCGCAATTTGCAGAACTGGAAACTGTACTCACCCCCTTGTGGCTGCTGTGATGCCCTCATGCGCCTATCCAACTCCAGATAGGCCACCGCCAGTATGCGGAACATCAGGGGGGTCAGGGTTCGACGGGCACCCCATCCTCGTTGGGAGGCCATCCCTTGCCCAGCATCTCAGGTCCTCCCATCGCTTGCGACAGTGGGTGCTCTGCCTGTCATAGACCCCCAGGGTCCGCACATCTTTGGAGAAGGCACGCCATATACCCTTTTTCTGATGGGCGCTGACCTGCAGTCAAATAAACATAGAATAATGCTATCAGTCATACTGTCCAGCCTGTTACTCCCATGCCCCACCATATCCCTCCCATCCCCTTACACACATACATTGCCCACCATAAATGCAGCACTCCTCAACCAACCCCCCTTACACGAGGCCTTCGCCCACAGCACTCCATGCATTCATGCCCCATGAATAGTGCACACAGTGTACTCACCAGTTGGTCTGGAGGCCCATGTAGCAATCGGTACTGGGGTAGGACCCCATCCACCAGTCTCTCCAACTCCTGCGAAGTGAAGGCTGGGGTCCTTTCCCCAGACACTCGAGCCATGGTCGCTTCCAGACACAGGTCACAGCAGCACTTGCAGTGTAGGTCCTCTCCTGTTGAAGGTCAGGTAGCAAGTGAGTGAACAGATAGAAAATGGCAGTCACGTCCACGACAGTGCGTACCATCACCACCAGCGTACATCACCATTGGCTACTGGAACCCATAGGGCCCAATGATGACCAATGAGGAGTTGCACAGCGGTTCTCGGCCGCCTCCCGCAACGGCGCACAACATCAGCGGAATTACCTCATTTCCACCTGTCCCTCCACACAGGACAGGCGTCTGCCATTTCAGGGGGGGGCAGGCCAGGGCACCTAACTGTGTCACAGCCAGCATAAGCACATTTTGGAATTAAATATACACATACAGTTTCTGTCACAACATGCAATGCATAGTACCATTACGAAATGTTGAAAAGTGACCAGGTGCGCATCGTTTTTACCCCTAGAGTACAACCGCTGAGGATGAATAGGAGATGGAGACATCCCCCCATGTACAGGCCCCTGGTGGACTTGGCAACAATGGAGGACAGGCACATTATCCTCACCTACAGACTTGATAGGGCCAGAATCCAAGAGCTGTGTGCCAAATTGGAGCCATGCAGTGTCTTTGTGGTGCCATGGGTGTAGTGTGAGTGGTGTGTGTGAGGGTGTATGGGGTGATGTGTTGGAGTGTGTGCTGTGAGGTGTGTGGATGGTGTATGGGTGATGGTGTTCTGTGGCTCTGGTTGTGTGGGTGCTCTTGGTGTCACTCTCTCTCAGTTGTAGATTGTTTGAGTCATAAAGGGTTGTGGGTAATGTGTGTGTGTGTGTTTTATAGTGTTGTGGGTGTGGTGTGTGTATTGGTGTCAGGTGTGCGTAGTTTGGCTTGTCCAATGTGGTGTTGTTTTGTTTGAGTATGTGTATTTTGAGTGCAGCAGTATATACCACCAAAGGTTTACCGCGGTTGAATGTCCGCCGCAGTGATTTGTGGGTCATAATGCTGTGGGTGTAGTTCTGTTGGCATAATGGTGTGGGTTTGGATGCCGCCAGTTTATCACTGACCTTTGGGCTCTCGGACTTGTGTGTGTGTCTATATGTGCGTGTCATAATATGGGTGGCGGTATACCACAGCGGTCACGATATGTTTGCAGCTAATGTCATAATGAGGGCCATAATTTGCAAGATGACATATTTATTCCTTAACAATATTAATCATTGCATCCCAGTAACCTTTGTATTACCTAAAATACATAAAAAATCTATGAAATTCCCTAAACTGCACCATTGGTTCAGGCTATGGTTAAGGTTTGGAACCACTGGGTAAATATATAGCTGTAACAAATAAAGATTTAATTCCCCTTACTAACACTCACATTAGGGATAGTATTTACCCTATTGACCTTATAGAGAAGGACTTTGACCCTAATTTGGATATTTTGGTGTGACTAGATATTGAATCTCTGTCTCCAAATATTCCACACCATGAAGGGATGAAAATTATTAAAAAACTACTGGATACCAGATCCCAACCCAGACACATTTCAAGTGAGTTCATCCTGGAACTTTTTGAAATAGCACTGATGAAGAATTACTTTCTTTACTGTGACACATTTTACATTCAGGAAAGGGGTGTTTCTATTGGTGCTTCTTTTGTTCCCAATTTTATCATCCTCTGTGCTAATGATTTTGAAATTATACAAGTGTTGACACCTAACAATCCTTCCATGACTATATTTGGTTATGGAAAAAATATATCAATGACATTTTACTCATCTGGAAAGGTGACATTGAATCTTTAAGGAATTTTGTGAACTGGCTAAATGGGAATGATCTAAATTGTTAAGTTTAAATGATGCACCCTGGGACATTGTTGTAGGTTTTCATTATTATCCCTGTCCTTCTGGGTCTGAGAGTTTCTGAAACCAACATAGTGAGGGCTTGCTTTTGAGGTTTTGATGAGAAGGGGTCAGACAGTGATGTCAGACACAAGTAGAGATGAGGCACCCACAGAGAAGCTCTTTTCAAGGATGACTGAGAAAATCCTGTAATAGGAGGCAACAATGGCTGAAAGGATACCCAGCTAGAAGGAGAAGCTACCTGATGCCATACAAGAGTAGACTAAGGACTTTGGCTCAGATGTATGAAGGTCCGCAATTGCGAATCCTAAATAGTGATTTTTACCTAATTGCTATTTGGGATTCGCAAAATGCAATGTAATGTAACAAGGCAATCACTGAATTTTTTGGGATTACCAAAAATTTGCAATCTCAAATAGCGAGTACCAAAAAGTGATTCGGTAAAATAGTGAATTGGTATTTGGAAATCACAACTTGTGACTTTTGTATTCTGGAGAAGCATGATAACATCACAACCAGGAAGTGAGTAAGTGCATGCTATTTCCAGCTGTCATAGCCATAGGAGCAGGCAGATATACCCACCACAGCACCAGGGAGGCACTCCGGAGAGTCAGCCAGGAGCAGAAGAACATGATGGCTACTGATGGAAATGGCAAGGACACGTGAGGGAGAAAGAGAAAATTTTAATTCAGTGAGCAGGAATTGGAGGTCCTCACAGAAGAGGTGGTCATGAACCATGACCAGTTACTTGGCATACACTCACTACATGTACCGGAAAGTGAGAAGAGGAAATTTTGGAGTGACATCCAGACCAAAATCAGCGCTGTGGGTGATGCGTAGCATGCAAATGAGGAGATATGCAAGCACTGGTCCAACTTACAATTATGTGCCAAGGAGATGGTAGCAAGCAGGCTGAAGGAAGGAAGTTGCACTGGATCATCCACCCAGACAGACACCGTCCACCCCCTTGGAGGACAAGGTGGAGTCAACACTCCAGCCTGAAGTAGTAGGTGGTGTCACTGAAATAGACACCTCACGCATACCAGGCACCAGCAAATGTAAGGGTAGTAATGATTTGAATCACCATATGTGCATGTACAAATGTACCTTAGAAAACTGCAATGTCATCATGCACTGTGAAAAACAGTGTGTGCCACATTTTCAATTCTACACTACAATGTCTTAGGGGAGTGGAAGTCCATACCCCAAAAGTGCACCTAGTACATAAATAGCAGTATTGTGCAAAACCAAACGGAGAGACAACACAGCAGACAATTAGAGACACTATGCCAGGGAAAATGTTTACTAAAAATGTAACTGTGAAATGAGGCATGGAAAAAGAACATCATGACTGACATGCTGCACATTGTTTTTGCAGATGTTTCTGAACCTGATGCAGCAGAATCTGAAACATGGGAGAATGAGGAAAGCCAGCCACAGTCTGATACCAACATCACTGAGTCCATTATACCAGCACCACCCAGACACACGGCAAGAGTGGAACCCCTCCCTGAATTTACTCAGGACTCTGATGAGTTGCAAGAAGATGTACACATACCACTTTCTGATGTTAGACACACCCACAGACATCAGTCCCTGTTCCGGCGCTAGTATACTCCCTTCAGGACATGTACTGAAGAAGTCAGACAAAGCACAGAGGAAAGTGAGGGCCCATCTCTGTTTGGTAGTCTGGAGGCATCCATGTTAAAGGTGCAGCACCTACAATGTAAGCAGATTAAATCAATGTACAGGCAGTTGGTGTCTATCAATCAGAACATGTGCAAGCTGCATGAAGGACAGCAAGCTTCAGCGGAACACCTAAGGGAGATGACAAATAAAATTAAGGAACTCTGCACTGTAATACAGCAGGGCCATGTCACCCACCGTAGGCGCCATCACCAATTGATGGGTAGGGCAGATGGGTTCAGCAGATCTGTTAATCGCCTCACTAATGCAACTGCTTTGCTCTCATGGCGTGCTGTGAGCATGCAAATCACCAATTTATTGGAGACAATGTAGACAGCCAAGAGTGCTACAAACAGTGAGCTGGGTGGTGGGGATAGTGAGGAGCTCTCGAGCCCCAGTAGTGCCACAGCCCCCATAATGGATCAGAACCTTCAACAAGAGGTGCGGCTGAGCCCACTGAGCTTTCTAGTGGAGTATGTGGACGTAAAAAGTAATGTGGACATGTTCAGGGCCTTGCATATTTTGTATCAATGTACTGATACTATGATGTTAATAGTATGACATTGTAACAGGGTACTGATTGTGCTTTTGGACTACCTATGTCCTATGCCCACATAATTGACCTGAAGTTAAAGCACTAAATGTGAATTTCACAAGACATGGTGTTGACTTTACTTACATCAGAAATAGTTGCCTGTAATCTCAGCATGTCTTTGCCTGCTGTCTTCTGCTCTGGTTCGGCTGTCCTGGTTGAGGGGTGGCAAGAGGTCGTCATCCTCACCTGAGTCCGTATCTGTGGGTTCCACTGGTATGCCTCTTGTCGTAGCGATGTTATGCAACATAGCACATGTGCCACAATCTTGCAGGAGTTTTCCAGACTGTATTGTAGTGTGCCCCCACTTTTACACTTTCATGCAGGCACCAGAAGCGACTCTTTAGCAGTCCAAAGGTCCTTTCAATCACACTTTGCGCCCTCCTATGTGCTGCATTGTAACACTGTTTACTTGGCTTGGCTGGATTGAGGTATGGTGTTTGGATGAAGGACCACACTACATATGCCCTGTCTCCTACAATGACAGGAATGTGAAAGAGTTATTGTTATCTGTTATCTGTGACGTCACTTATACAATATGCTGCATTGCTTTCTATTACAGAAACAAGTAGGTATCCTTCTCCAAACTCTCCAGCAAGAAGTCTTGTATACATTCCACTATGTCTAAAGTTGTATGAATCATGTATGCTACCTAGGTATCTGGCCACTAAATCAGTTATGACATGGGAGGCATTGCAAATGACCTGCATGTTAATCGAATGGATATTTTTTCTATTCCTGTATATGTACTTAGTTTCAGATGGTGGACAGATTGCCACATGTGTCCCAACAATGCAACCAATGATGTTGAAATTGGGCTTCCTGGTAGAAACTTAATTTAGTTAGCTGCAAGTCCTGTAGGGTGTAGGGGAATTTGATGTGCAGATTAATATTTGATAACATTGCACTGAGTAATGCATTGAAGAAGTGTGAGAGTGCATTTTGAGACACACCTCCAGCTGCTGCTATGACCCCCTGATAGCTTCCTGAGGCTGAGAGGTGCAGGGAGCATAATACCTGCACATGAGTGGGTATGGCATTGGTTCTGTGTGTGTGTGTGGCTGCAGCTGCTGTTGTAAATCTGCTATTAGGTCCAGTATTGTGGCAGAGTTCGCCCCCTCAAATATGTCCTCCTCTGTCTAATCAAAGAGAGTATTGCACACTCTGAAAATGAGCTCCTGTCTCTTCCTCCCTCTCCTCAAACCTGCCAGGATCCTCACCCTCCTTGCCATGACATAGAGGGCAGCCATTGTTGAAAGAGGCTGATGCATTCTGAACCTCTTTTTAGAGGATGCACCTGATTACAGCCGGATTTCAGTTGGTGGTAAATTGCACAAGCAAAATCCCCTTTTTGCGACTATTCGCAATTTGCAAATGCTTCATACATTTAATTTGTGATTCCTTATTTGTGAGTCACAATTTACTATTCGCACAATAGAGTCACAATTTTAGGGAATCGCTATTGTAGTGATTCCTTACAAATGCACTGCAAATGCCTTTCATACATCATAAAAGGCTATTTTACATTCACAAACAAAGGAATTTTGCGATTTTACTGTTTGAAAATGCAAAATACTTTGAAACATCTGGCCCTTTGTCTCCAGCTGACCCCCAGGATTAGGACAGGTGTCTTCAGAGTCAGTGGCACTGGCCCCCTGTTTTTAACCCCCCCCATTCTCTCCACCCTTTCACTCCTTTTTCTACTGTCAGTTAAGTCGCAGACATTAGGGGGCATATTTATACTCTGTTTGCGCCTAATGTGCGTCAAAATTTTTGACGCACAATCGGCGCAAACCCTGCCCCATATTTATACTTTGACGTCCGACGCAGCGGGCGTCAAAGTTCCACCATGTGCGCCATTTTTTGGAAGGGGGAACCAGCCTTGCGTTAATTATATGCAAGGTAGGCGTTCCCTTCCAAAAAATGACTTTAAGGCCTGTGCCCCATATTTATACTGTGACTCATTTTGACGCACAGGAGGGGGCAGGCCTTAAAAAACGATGCCCAGCCTGATGGGCGCCGTTTTTTAACGCCTGGGTCAGGGAAGGCGTTAAGGGACCTGTGGGCTTGGAAGGAGCCCAGAGGTGCCCTCCCATGCCCCAAGGGACACCCCCTGCCACCCTTGCCCACCCCAGGAGGACACCCAAGGATGGAGGGACCGATCCCAGGGAAAGAAAGGTAAGTTCAGGTAGGTATTTTTTTTTGTATTTTTTTTGTGGCATAGGGGGGCCTCATTTGTGCCCCCCTACATGCCACTATGCCCAATGACTATGCCCAGGGGACATAGGTCCCCTGGGCATGGCCATTGGGCAAGGGGGCATGACTCCTGTCTTTGCTGAGACAGGAGTCATTTCAATGGGGGTTGGGCGTCGAAAAAAATGGCGCAAATCAGGTTGAGGCCAAAATTTTGCCTCAGACCTGACTTGCCCCATTTTTTGACGCCCAAGCTCCATTTTCCCCTACGCCGGCGCTGCCTGATGTGAGTCATTTTTTTTGACGCACACCAGTCCGCAGCGCCGGCTAACGTCATTCAATAAATACGGCGCCCGCATGACGCTTTGGAATGGCGTTAGCCGGCGGTAAAATTTTTTACACACAACTGCGTTGGCGCAGTTGTGCGTCAAAAAGTATAAATATGGGCCTAAATGTGGCAATGTACAGATTATCTATGAAGGCCATATTGCAGATTATATACTGTTTCATCCAGAGTCTCAATTAAAATATCAATCAGGGTATCAATTAGAGTATCAGCAATATTATCATACCTCCTACCAGTTTGCAAAGAAAGACATACAGCATACCCTACATCAAACCCAATGTGGACAATTGAGTTATTTTGCTCTTCTTATGTTTTTAGTTCCACTGCCCAAGACCCAACCAGTGTTCCCCATCACCCTCCTCCATTCCCCAGACTCTAAAACCCCGTCCCATCCCCTCCCCTCTCAGTCCTCCCCCACTAACCTCCCCCACCAACCGCTAGAAGCAATCAGACTGAAAGTCTGAATGATGAATCCCATGCTCACTGTCCTCCCGGGCCCAAAACAAACAAACTAGTCACCCTACCATTTTGTGAGAGACTAGCATTTTTACATTCTAACAAAACTACTGATTATCACAAATATGCTTACTCATTACATAGCCAACAACCTATTAAGAGAGAGAAAGAATAAAAAGCGTAAAGAACACTGAAGCATTCAAATTCTGCCCTTCAAGTTCATTCAGGTAGTATTTGGCTTTGACCTCCAATGTAAAAGCATGAGTCTTATTTCCAAAGATAATTTACAGATGAGCTGGGTTCATGAGATATGCCTCCACACCTTTCTCCTAGCACAAATTGATTAATTGTCTCCGTTTGACGGTGATGTGACGAGAATCTGGTCTTCTGGAAAAGCATGGACCTCAAAGGTTTGCTTAGAATCGAGCCGTGCTTTCTCAAATACTTCTTGGCTTAGCACACAGTTACCTAAATAAACAATATTAGCCCTTGGCTTAGCGGTATCTCCCCCTTGAGCCTGATTTTATTTCTGCCTCTGAGTAAGGAGGGGTATACAATGAGTCCTCTGTACCTCTCAATCCCACCCTCACATGACAGCTCCAGAAAAGCCCCCTTGAATTGCTTCACTAATAATGTACTTATATCACTGCCTTTGACACCTTCCTCAAGAACCAGGATCCGAAGGTTGTTTCACTTCTGTCTTTTCTCAAAATATTCTCATTTCCATTGAGTGTCAGAGATTTGGGAGGCCTGTGATTCAGTGTGCCTTTTTGCAGTAAGGTGTGTTTTCAATGTTGCACTGTGATCTACAACTGAAAAGATCCTCTTTCCATTTTCTGAACAGGCCTTGGAGATTTTCCTGGCCTCAGCCTGTAGTTTCTTTGTGACTATTTTGGCCTTGTACCCATCTGAGCAAGTTTCCTCTTGGTGTTGCTTAATAGAATTATGTATTAACTTTAAAGAGGGCTACTCAGTATCCTCGGATAAAACCATATGTGGCTCAGGATACACCTGCTGAGTAGCTGAATAATTCCACTTAAAGGCTTTGACTGTGGCATTTCTATGCAGGGTACCAAGTATTTTACTATCTAATTGTAGATTTTTTTATTTTTTTTATGGTGCTTTGCCATTTTGACCGTGACAATCACATCATCAGAGGTCCTGCGTTCACTACTTTTTAAGGAGGAGGGCCTGGTACCCCTTCGATGTCTTACATGCTGGAGGCCTCTTAGTCATCAGTTAGGGAGAAAACCCTGTCACCTGGATTGAAAGAGTCAACTAGTGGCATTGCCCTCCAGCACATCTACCAATGATCTAATGTCCTTAGCACCATGTTTGGCCTTACCAACTCTGAAATCATTGTATTTTGTGGAGTCAGCCAGAGTATCCCTGACTATACCGGGTAGCTGACCAGTGACCAGTTCTGGTGCCTTGGTGGTCTTCTGATCCTCTTTAACTCCCAGACTAACCACATCACTGATCATAGAGACTTAGCATTAGTTTTTTTTTTTTAAATGGGCTGCTGTGCATCTATAGCCCCTACTGTTCTCTCAGTATTGTTGGTGGTGCCCATAGCCATCTCAAGGTACCCATAAAAAAAAGACTATTCAAATGAGCCGCCTTGCAGGGCATTGCGGATTCTCCCCATCCCAGTTTGTGCATAGTCAAAGAGCAACCTCGCTCAGCAGCCTTGCTTTATGTTCATGGGTTTTTCTTTTGCTCTTTACATTTTTTATAGGTGCCCCAGTCCAATGTGATGAAGCTATGGCTTTAGTTTTAATTGGAGGCAAGGGGAGCCCACTTACATGTTGCCCAGCTGGCTATGTGACTAGCCTTCATGGTTCAATGCTAGCACAATTGCAAGTGAGGGAATTTCCCTGCCCACTTCCTCACTGGCCGAAATTCCCGCGCTGTGTTTACAGAGCGGCACAATGCATGCATTGTGCCACTCTGTAACCCTTTGCACTTCATTATACCTGCACCAGGCATAATGTGTGCAAAGGGGGTATTCCCCCACTAGGAGGCCTAAAAAAAATGATGAAAGGAAATCTATGAGATTTATTTTATATACGGCGCACACATGGTGGCGGTAGGGGGCGCTAAGGGGTACATGGAAAGTGGCGCAGCACTCGGTGCAGTGCCACTTTCCATACATCTGCCACTTTATCTCTACCATGTGGTAAGCATTTAACACCCATTGCCTCTCCTTGGCTCAGACTCAGTTCATTGTTCTCTGAGCCAAAACAGAGCAGCCAAGGATGTGTGTTCCAGCTCTGGAGGTGTGTTGAGTGGCAGAATTGGTTTAAATCATGTTATAGCTCAGACAGCCTAAACTACATTTTTTTAAAGTTTAATTTCTGCTCAAGTAATCAAAACACTGATTTCACCAGTGTGTCACATTTTAGAAACTAAAACTTTGAAGCATTTTTCTAGCCTTTTCTTAAGCAGAGATCTAAACAAAAAGTCACTGAGGCCTATAAGGAAAAAGTCTTGCCAGTTCTGCAAAGCTGAATAGCTTTTAAGTTTGATTCTACTGTGAGGGCAGGCTAACCTCAATATGTAATATGCCCTTTTTAAATTTATTATCACCCTGCCCTTTGGACTTACATGGTGCTTTCACTGTGAAAGAGGTCACGATTGGCCAGGGAGAGTGTTATGAATGATTGCTGTTGTAACAAGAAGAGCAGGCCTGGTGAAGCAGATGGCGACTGCTGTAATGCGAAGATCTGGTCAGGTGTTGCTGATGGTCATTGCTGGAGCTTTATGTTGGCTGTCACTGTGTGGTGTTATTGCTGTAGCACAAAGTGCAGATCTGAATTTTTCAGTCGTCATTGGAGGGTGCTGTAGCTTGAAGTGTTGGGTTCAGTGGAGCTTTGTTTTGGCAGTTGTCACAAGTGCCAATGTGTTAGAGAGTACAATTCCGTTAGCAGTCACAAAGAGCCGAAAAGTTCAGGATTTCTCCTTTTCTTGAAGAGGAGTGCACTCTGATGCCAGACAAGATTCCAGGATGTGGGAACAACTCTTTAGAATCAGGGACTCACTCTAGCAATGGCCAAGTGGGATTAGGCAGGTTCAGTTCCATATCCAGGCAGGTCGATTTGCAGCAGTTTCGCAGATTAGCTCGGCAGTTGCAAAGAGGCCTTTAGAGCTTGTTGTGTTCCTGTAGCTCAGAACAGGAGGTCAGACAACTGACCCTTGGAGTCATTCAGGCAACCTGGGATGAAGGGAACAGGTAGAGTCATCCTTCTCAGAGAGCATGTCCCGGCTTAAGCAGCAGGGCAGTCTACTGGGGGACAAGACCGGCCTCAAGCAGCAAGGCAGGCCTTTGCGGAAAACAGGGGGTATCAAGCAGCAGGACAGTTCTCTGGAAAACAAGGCAGGCCTCAAGCAGCAGGACAGTCCTCTGGCTGGGGAATACGCAGTCCTTCTTCTGTAATGTCCAAAGGTCCTCTAGTGTACTGAAGAGTGGCTCCGTAGACCTGGTGCCAGCTTTTGATGTTTGGGGATTTTTTTTTATGTTTGGGGATTCCATAATACTACCCCTATATTTGATTCTGGAAAGATGTACTTTTCCCCTGTCTTGGTATATGTAGTACCATTTACTAGGGACTTACAAGTAAATTAAATGTGCCAATTAAGTGTAAGCCAATTTTACCATGTTTTAAGGCAAGAGCATAAGCACTTTAGCACTGGTTAGCAGTGTTAAAGAGCACAGAGTCCTAATGCCAATAAAACAATGAATTTATATAGTTTGGTTGTTCTGGAGGGATGGTTCCTCTAGTCATTTTCCCTTGAGTACTTTTGTGTACAAAAATAATAGATGATTAAAAAAATGACATTGCATCGCAAATAAAAAAAAAAAAAGAAATTGGCATAGTTTAGAAAAAACTCAAGAAAATGTTTAGAGGCCATTCACAAAGGTAAACTTACACTTCAATTATTTCTGAATAACTTGCACTCCAAGGTGGTGATAAATTCCATACCATCCCCTAGGGAGACTATTATAGGTATTTCTTCCACAGATGTAATATACATCTGGAATCGCAGGATCTTGTCCATTTAGCATAAAGTCCCATGTATTTTTCAATAGAAACATTTTTCTACATTTGCTCATTCCCCCAAACTGAGGGGCAGATTTATGAAAAGGGGTGCAGTGCCACTTTTCTTGCGCTCCTTAGCACCCGCCCAATGGCACCATGTGTGTGCCGTATTTAAAATACAGGTGCACCATGGTGGTAGTCAGGGGTACTAGCGCCATCATTTTTGACACTAGTCCGGTGCTTTGCAGGATTAGCGTGAAAACTTTTGACGCTAATTCTGCAAAGCACCCAGAGGCCCATTGAAAGCAATGCGAGCCTCCCTTTAATACCTGCTCTTAGCAGGGGTTAAAAATACAGATAAAAATGACTCAAAAAAACCTCTTAGATTTATTTGCTCCATTTTTTTGCCCCCCGCGCAGGAACGCCCCCCTTGCATACATTATGCCTGCCGCAGCCATAATGTGGTGCAAAGGGTTACAAAATGGTGCAATGCAAGCATTGTGCCACTTTGTAAATATGACGTGGCGTTTTTGGACTTCCAACTCCACCTTAGCGTAAAAAAATGATGATAATGTTTCATTGGAATGGCGTTAGGCCCTCCCAAATCTAGACCTCAGTTCTGGATTGAGGCCTGTAAATACAAAGCTTTCCTAAATATTGATAATCTAAAGCAAGCTATAAGCATTATCTTTCTTGTGTTTGCGTTTCACTAAACCCATCTCTATTTTCTCCTTCATTGCCTTTCTTCTGTCATTAGCCTGATCTTGGAAAGTTTCTCAATTGATGAAAGTGTGCATGCAAAGTTGTTCCTCTGTGCATAGGCTGTGGTAAATGTCAGTGTAGGTTGAAAGAAACCTCCTAAAATGTCTATGTTCCTAGCTTTAACAATACTACTCAAATGTTGGTTAACCGGAACAAATCAAAATTAGAATAGAACTAATGTATGTATTCCTGATTATAAAGTCTTATTAAGAGAAGACTACAACTAATCCCATAAATTAGTGGTAAACTATATGTAATCCCTTCTTGTACTGATGAAGGAATTTGTATACACACATAACATAGTCTCACATCCATAGTCTCAACATATTTGTACAGCCAATAATAGAAAACACTAGAAGAAAGATGTCCTTGTGAACCAAGAGTAAGTAACACTCATCTTTATAAAATGTGTCTAATTCAGAAGGTTTATTAGTCTCTTGTACTGGAAAAAAGTGTATAAGTAGTTTCAGCTTTATCAGAAGCACTCATGCTTATGATCAATAACAAACTTATCAACACACATAAAACTGCCAATTCAACACACACATACTTGCACCGGGAAACATCCTTTTTTACGACTTTTTTATTACGAAAGTCGTGGTTAACGAAAGCGTAACAACACTTTTTTTAACCACGACTTCGTATTTTTGTGCCTTAACTACGTATGTTCTGAACAACGAACATGCGTGGTTAAGGTACAAAGAAGGGAGTTGGCGAAGGTAAGTGGTGGGTTGAGGTTTTGGGGTGGGGTTGGGGGGGTGGGGCGTTTTTGGTTTTTGGTGAGGGGGTGGGGGGTTAGGGGGTTTACGTTTTGGGGTGGGGTTGGGGGGGTGGAGCGTTTTTGGTTTTGGGGAGGGGTGAGGGGTTAGGGGGTTTTAGGTTTTGGGGTGGGGTTGGGGGGGTGGGGTGTTTTTGGTTTTGGGGAGGGGGTGGGGGGTCAGGTGGTTTTAGGTTTTGGGGTGGGGTTGGGGGGGTGGGGCGTTTTTGGTTTTGGGGAGGGGGTGGGGTTAGGGGGTTTTAGGTTTTGGGGTGGGGTGGGGGGTGGAGCGTTTTTGGTTTTGGGGAGGGGGTGGGGGGTTAGGGGGTTTTAGGTTTTGGGGTGGGGTTGGGGGGTGGGGCGTTTTTGGTTTTGGGGAGGGGGTGGGGGGTCAGGGGTTTTTAGGTTTTGGGGTGGGGTTGGGCGGGTGGGGCGTTTTTGGTTTTGGGGAGTGGGTGGGTGGTCAGGGGGTTATAGGTTTTAGGGTGGGGTTGGGGGGTGGGGCATTTTTGGTTTTGGGGAGTGGGTGGGGGGTCAGCGGGTTTTAGGTTTTGGGGTGGGGTTGGGGGTGGGGTGAGGGATGTAGGGTGAATGGTGCCTATTGCTAATGATTTTATCAGGAATGCCTTTACAACGAAATATCGTTGTTAAGGCATTCGTGGTAAAATCATTAGTAGTAAGGACGAGGTCGGTGTTCCGACCTCGTTGTTAAGGTTAGTAGTTGTTTTTAATTCGGTGTTCCGTCATATAATCACTTGCACCAATTGTTTCTATTGTGATTGATATTCATGGCCTGGAAAGAGTTTAACAGTGAAAGAAAAGAAAAACAGAAACCTTAATTATACACCCACAACAAAATTAAAAAATAATCTTCAGTCTTCTTTGGGATTATTTGCAGCACCTCTCAGGCTCTCCAGAACTTGTAAAAAATCAGTTTAGTAGCTTTGTCAAAATCAGTTTCAGATGCCTTTTTAGTAGATCACAATCTGTTGATCACTATTACTTCCAGTGTATAATGTCTTTCTTGCTCATTTGGCAATGTATTTTCAAAACCCAGCTCAATTACGACTTCAAGTTCCAAAATGTTGATTCTCATGATCCAAACAAAATAACATAAACTTGTGTTCACACTCATCAGCTGCAAGGTATGCTCATTCAGGGCCTAAGTATCTTCGACTTCCCACTCTCTTTCTCTTTGATTTTCAACTTACACTCATTTCTTCTTCACTCAGATCTGTTCCTTCTGTTGTTTCTGCTTCCTCATTTATGCTCGATAACATATCAGGAACTTTTTCAGTTGGATGCAGAGAAGGCCATTTATCTCCTTTCACAGTTTTGCTAGACAGTGAAGGCACAATTGGACTGACAATTCTTCTTAGTTCAACAAGAATTCAACATGTTCTTCTTTGACTTACTTTACCTGCACCATTAGCTACTTTTGGAGAAGTCAAATCTGCATGAGTTTGATTAAACTCAACTCTATTTTCGGCTATTTCATAAAAAAAGATTTGCTTCATCTCTTTTTTCCAATCGTCTGCTTCTGGGAGAGTCCTCCTTAGGCTTGACTCTCCTGCTAAATCTGCTTCTTTTTCTGTTGATAGACGAGTACCAGGATTGTCCTTTGTTTCATCTCTCAGAGGAGTACTTGAATCTGGATCTTCATCAGTTTGCATTGTCTTTACTTCTGCAGTCTCTTGTTCTGTCTTTGTCACTCGCTCTTCTTGAGACTGTACCGTTTCTGCTGGTGCTCTCAGGAACACTGGATCTTCATCATCCAAAGGATATGGCACATTTGGAATTCCAGCACACTTCAGAGTAGTCGTTGTTACCAGGAAAATTTGGAATGGTCGATTCCACCTACGTTCTAAGCAAGTTTTCTACACATGCTTCTTAATCACCACCCAATTACCAGCCCGAAGACCGTGACACTGGTCTTGGGATGGTGGCACGGCTGTAGCTTCTACCTGGTGAGACGAACCGTGAATGAAATCAGCTAGACCCTTGCAGTAATCCAGCACCAAGAGATTTGTTATGCTGACAAGTGCATTTGCAATTACAGCTAGCAATCTCATTGCTCTGCCCGACAGTATCTCATGAGGCTATAGACTAATCTTTCTGTCAGGTGGTCTTTGCATGCTCATCAAAACCAAAGGTAAAGCATCAGGCTGTTTCAGATGTATAGATGCACACGTTTTTTGCCAATTGAGCTAAAAAAGTTTCAGTCATTTGCTCCACTTATCCAGAAGCTTCAGGACGGTAGTTAAAGTGCAACTTCTGCTCAATGTTTAAGTCTGAACATAGCATTTTTATCACCTTGTTATTGAAGTGACTTCCTCTATCTGATTGTAAAGGTGGCAGAAAACCAAATTGTGGGATCAACTCTCTAAGTAACAGCTTTGGTACTGCGAGGCTATCATTCCTACATGTAGGGTAGGCTTCAATCCAATGACTAAATATACAGACAATCACCAACATGTATCTCAAACCACCACACACAGGCATCTCAATGAAATCCAGCTGCATTTGGTAAAATTGACCCTCAGATCATCCAATGTGACTCAAATTGACAATAGTTTTCTTTTCCACGTTGATTTGCTGACATGTAATGCATCTGTGACACATTGCTTCCGCAACCTGTCTAAATTTTGAATTGGACCAAGTTGTTTAAATGTTAGAATTATTGCATCTCTGCCAATGTGAGTTTAATCATGATAATATGTAGCCATCTGTGTCATTGAACAGTATGGCATGACTATCTGCCCTTCCTTTGAATTACAAGTTTCATTAATTTCTCTTTGATTACATCCCAATTGTATAAAGCTTCTTTTTTCACCTTCTGGAACCTCATCTTGCAGTCTTTTAATTTCTTCAAAAGTATCAATCATTATCAACAGAAAACTTCAAATTGTCTCATCAGTATTTGTTACATTTTTACATTCTTCATTATAAGTAGCACAATTGAGTGTGCAGAATCTAGCAAGCTGGCGTGCATCTGAATTACCCATAAAGATAAAATCATTTGTTTTTTGATGAGCATTACATTTCACAACTGCAATCTTTTTAGGTAACTGTAAAGCTTGCAATAATTCATGAATTCTGTCCCCATTTCTAATCGGGGAGCCAGAATAGGTCATAAGACCTCTCTGGGACCACAACTGCCCAAAGTCAGACACAACACCAAATCCATACTGTCTCTCTGTAAAAAATGTAACTTTGAGCTGTGATGAAATATAGCATGCGCTCGTAAGAGCAGCCAATTCAGCCACTTGTGCAGAAATTACTACTTGAAGCCATGAAGCACACAAGAGATGGTTTACACAGCATAACTAGATCTCAATGTTCCCACATTGTGTCTTGGACAGGAACCATGAACAAAAATGATTTGATCATTTTTCTCTAACATCTATCCTGAAAATCAGGTCTGGGTTTGGTGCACAGTTGAGTAATTTCCATGCTGTCATGTTCTACTTAATTTACATTTTCATTTTCTGATTTAGCAGTGTCTATTGGTAACAAAGTAGCAGGATTATGTACTCTGCACCTTATAAGGATCACATTCGGGGACCCCCCAAATCAATAACTCATACCGAGTTAACCGAGCATTGTCAGATATTGAGTTTTGGTCCCAATAAGCAAGACTTCAACTGAGTGAGGGGCCAGAACAATTAAAGGATTTCTCATCACAATGCTCTAACTTTGGACAAAGCTCACACCAACCGGAGCCACATTTTTTAAAGAGCCTGGCAAAGCTGTAGCAACTGGATCCAAGGTAGCAGAAAAATATGTGATAGGGTGATTTACACCACCATGTAGCTGTGTTATGAAAGAAAGAGCACAACAATCACATACATGACAAAACAGGGAAAATGGTTTCATGTAATCAGAAGTCCCAGAGCTGGTGCCCTGCACAGACTCTCTCTCAGCTCAGTGAAAGCTTTCATATAAACTTCATCAAAAGAGCCGGGATCAGTAACGTCTTTGTGGGTCCATCTTTCTATCAACATTCTGACATCGCTTTGAGTAACAGGAAGGTTCATTTGCAATATAGCTGTAACCCTTTCTCCGGACACTTTCCTTGCACCTTTCTCTATTTTATGTTCCACTTACTGCACCTCTTTTTGACAATACTGTAATTTAGCTGGAGACACTTTGGGCCTCATTACGTGTCTGGCAGTCCATGGACTGCCAGACTCGCTGTGGAGCTCTGACCGACGCGATAGGGATGGTCTGACATCGCTTTTATGACTATGGCAGTGAAAAGGGCAGTGAAAAGTGCGATGGGTGCTTTCCCACCCAACGCACTGCAGCATTGCTGCCGTCTCAATTATGAGCCGACATCAATGTTAAGGCCCTGTTCCACACTGAGCTGGTGGGAAACTCGTAATAGTGCTGGCGGGCGGAAGACCAGCGTGTCAGTCTTCGGAGCTAATGAGTTTGGCTGGTGGCTAACTCATAACGAGGGAATTTATGTCCATTTTCACCCAGATGACTCAATATTATCTTGCCTGCTGATTCCCTAGTTTGTGAAGCAACCAGTAAGTCATCAATGTAATGAACCAATATAGATTGGAAAGGCATTTCATGTGCTTCCAAATTCTTTTTCAACACTTGATTAAATATTGATGGCGATTCTGAAAAGCCCTGTAGAATTCTACACCAGGAATACACATGATTGCAGGATCTGAAACAGAAGAGAAACTGACTATCCTCATGTAGAGGCACATAAAAAATACTTGTTATAAGTCCACTATAGTGAACCATTCTGCATCACATGGAATTTGAAACAGATTCACTGCTGGACTGGGTACCACTGGACAACATTTGATTACAATATCATTTAATCTTTCTCAGATCCTGAACTATGCAAAATGTTCCACTAGGTTTTCACAAACCCATAATAGGTGAATAACATGGGCTGCTCAACACTTCTTTCAAAACTCCTTGCTCAGCAAAATCTGCAATTACAGGAATAACTCATTCAAAAATGTCTTGTGCCTTGTGATATAGGGGAATTTTCAGAAAACTGCATTAGGTTTTACTGTTACTTTGACTTGGTCCACTCCTTTAATTAGACCAATATAATCTTCAGAAGGATCCCAAACTTTGAAAATAACTCTATCTGTAAACCAACTAGCAGGTCCTGTAATGTACATGCAGGATAAAAATAAATCAATGGAAATTCTTCATTAATTAGATTATAATAAGTTGGTATTGATGATTCCTTATCATCACTATTTGTTTGGATGGCAATTCCATCATTTATGCAAGTAATCAAACATCTTGTTTTTGCACAATAAATCTCTTTCCAGAAGACATACTGTACTTGAGTCACAGACTATGAATCTTTGCATGCTTTCAAAAGTACTAATTTTATTAGAAATTGGCCTAGTCATTGGATTTGTTAGGTGTTGAGTTGCTACTCCTACAACCTGCAATGTTCTCCCAAAAAGTGGCACAGTGGGAACTTCTGCAATACTGACAGTAGAGCGTGTGGCTCCTGTGTCAGCCAAAAATGAGAGTTCATTACCCATGACTGTTCCATTTACATAGGGACCACTTTGGTCTACCTCTAATTGAAGCTAATACGAAGCTGCTAGCACACATTCTTCTTCATCCAAATTCTCACTCACAATTTCATCACTCAATTCATCCCACTGTGTAATGGGCACTGCCTTATCAACTGCTGATTGTTTTGACTTAACCTTTGACCCGTGTTATGCTGTGGAACCACTACCTGCTGCTGTGCCATTGGAGCTTGAGGTATTTGCATTTACTGATGTGGTGGCATAATTTGCACCTGCTGTTGCTTTTGCTGTTGTGGTACATATAAATGTGGCACCTGCTGTTAGGGAATTTGCATTTGTGGAATCTGCATTTGATTATTCATATTCTAAACATTTACATTAGGATTCAGATTTGTTGGTCTTCTCACATTTGGTAATGTACATTCATCTGCACAACACTTTCCTGCTTCATCAATGGACAATCCTGCTTTCAGTGTCCAATACCCCCACAAGTGTGACAAGGCAGCATCTTCTTTTTGTCTGTATGTCACCTGGATTTACATTCGTATTCAAATCAACACAATTTCTATTTCCACCACCCCCACGTCCTCTTCCTGTCACCTGCCCCTGACTCAAAATGATTTGCATATTTCTCTGTTATTGTGAAATTCCCTGCATCCCTGATTGTGCTGCTCTAGTCTGCATCACCATCATCTTTTCCTCCAATCTCCGTTACATTTCAATTTTGTCACTGCAATAGTTAGCAAACTTTAACACTTAATCAACCGTTTTTGCTTGCAAGGAAATTAAATGATTCTTAAGCATGTTATTAATTTCAAGTCTCAACAATTCAAAAAACCTGAACACGAAATGAATCATTTCTTTGGATTCAATTGCCTCTGTACCTCTGTAGTGCTTGAATGCCTGCAACAACCTTTCACATTATGACTCCTTTGCTTCCTGGGCTCTCCTATTCCCTAACGTATTTATGGGAAACATCTAGTTTTCAAAAATACAATCACTTTGTAATAGCTTTTCATTGCTTCAGGGGATGGTGCACATGTAACCGGATCTCGTGGAGGCTATCTTGTCGGCCAATCAGCTGGGACCACTATTTCTAAAGGAGTATTTAACTCCTCCCATAGGCATTTTGTGAGTTTCACAAACCTGTCTGTCTACTGATACCATTCTGCTGGCTTCTCTTTCAGTCTCAGGAAACCATTTATGAATGATAAAATATCACTCCTGCTCCAAGGGACATGAACATAATTCTCTCCAGGAATTTCTCTCATTGTTAATATCTTTACTGGACTATCAGTCTGCTGAATGTCAGTAGAGTTTGATGTCACAGACTCTCTTTTCTTCTGTTCTCTTTCCTTTACCCATCTGCCTTCCCATTTATCTAATACTTCTCATACTTTGGATGAATTCTCTAATATGAATTTTCATTCCAGGTGATCTCATGTTTGCAGTGTCTTTTAAATCAAATTGTAATCTGTAACTCCTCTTTAATGGTTTGGATTTCTCAATGCCCACTTCATACATTTCTGCAAGTTCTGATAGTTTCTGATCTGCTTTGTTTGTGCCATCTTTACACTTGAAACATAACTCATCTTTATTATATGAGTCAATTCTATTTAAATCAAGTATTCCCTCAATCATTTAATTTAATTCTAATTTTAATCTTGGCAGATTCACCCAGCAATGAATGTGAGAGGCGATACAACAGTGCACATAAGAGGACCAGGAACCTGATTGAAAGAACCTTTGGATTGCTGAAAGCACGGTTCAGATGCCTTCACCGAAGTGGAGGTGCCCTCCAGTATACCCCCATAACGGCATTCAAAATAGTTGTCGCATGCGCTATCCTGCACAACATTGCCACCCGACGTGGGCTACCTCTCACCCCTGCAGACCCAGATTCGGAGGATGAAGAGCAAGAGCAACCACATCGCCATCATGTGGATAGGAGCATCGCGAATCAAGGCAGACTGAGACGGGAACACATTGCAACCCAATACTTTGAAAGGTATGTGCCAACTTCTACCATACTCACCAATTGAACAAACACTCCATTTGTTAAGTGGAACAAAAAAATTATTTAATATGTGCAAAAACCAAACTAAATACAATGAAAAACTGTTCAGGGACTTCAAAAAGTCCACCTGGCATGGGACACATTGCCATCATGTGCCCCGACATCAGGGACAGTGGTTAGTTCACAGCCTATGGCGGCCTCTGCCAGCCTGGCTGGTACCAGGTTGCTCAGCAGTGCTCTGCCTCATACTCCCACTCCGTAGCACCCTGGTGTCACCAGCAGAGACACTGCTGACAGTGGAGCCCTCCTCACTGTCTTGTGGGGTGTCCCCTGTACCCCTGGACACCTGCCGTGCCTCCATGAGGTCTATCGCATGGGTGATCCGGCCCAGGCCCCTTGCCACATCACCCGCAAAGTGGCCCATTTCAACCTGGAGGCCGACTGTTCTCCTTGACAGCCCAGTTGTGTTCACTGCCAGTCTGCAAATAGAGGAGGCCATCCTGTCCAGCCTTTGGAGCAGCCGGCGGTCCTTGTGCCGCGCACCCTCACTCTGCGTAAGCAGTCCAGCCACCAGTTCACGCATTGACAGGGCTAGGTCACCAGTGTTGTTGCCAATTACCTCCAGTTGTGCATGAACCTGCTGCATGCTGTTTGCATGGTTCCTTTCGAAGCGCTGCAGAACCCCACTAATCCACCCTAACTGTTGATTCTGCAGGCGCTGACCCCGTAGCAGTTGTGCCTCCATCGGTGTGGTGGATGGAAGCCCTGACTCTACCTGCAGCCCTGCTCTCCTCATCCTGCGTCGCCTGCGCAGCGGTGGAGGCCCTGTGATGTGTGATGTGGCACTCCTGGTTGTTGCTAGTGCAGGCTCCGAGACCACTGTTGCAGCGGGTGTCGCCATAGAGGGGATGGTGTTGGTGGTGCAGGTGGGAGTGGTGGCTGCTCCTGTTGTCTCCTCATAGGGCTGGCTGACCATTGGCACCTGGCTGCTGTGGCTGGTGGTGGTGTCTTGTGGGAGACCTGTGGGACAATGGGAAAACACTGTCAGTGTTTACTATCTGTTGCACACTTTCTAATAAACATTTTCCTATTAACTGCCTACTTGACTACATTGCCCATAATGCATCATGCTGGTATATGCTACTCTGAAATGGCACTATCTTGGTTGTGCATGCCCCTGTGTACATGGTGGGTGGGGGTATGGCATTGATGGGGGTACAGGCATATCACATGGTACTCACCGGCTGATGTTCTGCGCTCAGAGGTGTCCAGTTCTCCAAATCCAGTTACTGACTCTGGCTCCAGGGTCTCCTCCACCCTTTCCTCCAGGGGTGTGGGTGGTGGTATGGAAGATGGTCCCCCTCCTGTGCCTCTCATCTCCCAGAGCCTTTCTGCCACCCTCTCCTTGGTCCGGGAGCGGAGGTCGTACCACCTCTTCTTTAGTTCATCCACACTCCTGTGGTTGATCCCCAGGGAGTTTACCTTCTCCTGAATTTCCTGCCAAATTCGTTTTTTGGCAGAGTCTGGCACATTGAGGGCTGCCTTCCCAAAAAGCTCATCATGGTGCTGACAGCACTCCTCTGTGAGCACCTCCAGCTCCTTCTCTGCAAACTTCAGCTTTCTCTTCCTCGGAGTGTCAGCCATGGTTGCTGTTGCTCTGTTAGCTGTGCTGCAGTTAAAAAGGGTGTGGTCCTCCCTCCTCCCAGGTGTATTTGTAAACTTCCTGGCTGTGATGTCATCATCATGTGCCAGGAAGTGTTTTCAAGAATGTTCTGGAGTGGTTTCTGGAGTGTTCTGCAGCACCTGCATTCAATTTTCAGCACAGTCGCAATTTGCGACACCCACTCGCACATTGCGAGTCCGTTTTTTGCGCGGTCGCAAAAAGCGACCTTGCAAACAGCAGACTCGCTATCTGCGGTGCGACTCCGGGTGCGAGTCGCAATTTGTCCCCACAAATTATACCTGCATTCCAGTTAGCGACACGCAAATTGCGAGTCGCACATGCTCGCAAATTGCGAGTCGCTAATTTCTTTGTACCTACATCTGGCCCTAAATGTGGCTAGATATTCATGTCAAACTTGGCTTCATACTATTGGTCTGTGTTCCTGTCCGCTACAGATGTCAATGAATACCGCATGCAAAAACCTTTGTGCAAGATCTGTGTGCATTTGTACGCATCAAAAGAGGAATGCGCCACTAAGGATAGTTTTTGTGCTGAAAGGTATCCCTTCTTGCATAAAAAACAATCCTGCCCATAATGCAGGTACCTTTGCACCATGATGGCACATTGGAGCTAGCCAGCACAAAATGTGCCAGCAGTATGAGGGAGCAGAATGTGCCCTATTTCATCACATATGGTGCATATCTGTTCTCTCTGTCTCACATGACACAGTGCAGCAAGATCCCTTGTTGCGGTGCTATGCCTGAACCATTAGTAAATCTGGACCAACTTTCATGAAATGCTTCAGACATAATCTATGTCTTTAAACAAAACGTTTTGATTGAAGAACTATGCATCTGTGTCTCACCTTACTTACATTACACTGGAGCTATGCTATCTATTTGAAAATCACCACAAGCAAAGACGTTGATTTTCCAAAAGCTTCATACATCAAAGACTTAAAAAAATAATGTGTATTGATCTCATTATTGAACATCAAGAAGGTGCATCATCAAAAAGCAAGCCCCCTAACTTTAATCTGTGTAGACATACATATTTTCTAAAGTGTGATCATGTTTTTTACCATTTATATTTAAAGCGAGTGCAAAGGTGTGTTTAATGCATTGCCAAGATCACAAATTGAATTACTGCTTAAATTAAGTTCACCTGGTGACACTTTGACCATTATCACACAAGGTAATACACATTTCCAACAAGCCTAGAAGTGATTTGTTAAACTACTGCATGCTTGTTGCAAGTGTGAATATTTTATTAGTTATCATGAAATTATTATTAATGAAAATGATATGCCTTTCCAGATTGTGTGCTTTTATTTTCTTAACTTCTTCGCTTTGCATTAATAGATCAATTAATCCACATTTCACACACACAAAAAGACAATTTCCAGTTCACAGAAAGTGTACATAAAACATATTGTAACAAAATACCAATGAATAGAAAACCTGTGATTTAGCTGAAGTATTTTTGCTACCTTTGATGCCACAGTGACCATCTATATATGACCATATTTCTAATATATTGTTTGAATTTTTAACAAGTTAACTGTAAAGTGGTGCAGTGAAAGCCCATGTTAACATGCATTCACTGTAGACTAGTGATTTAATGTGATGAGGTAGAGCTGTTTTAATTTACCCCCTTGTTTGTAGGCCTTTTCCTCCATAGTGCTAAGCTTTGTATTTCATTTTTTGCCTATTACGAATAGTTCGCACTTAAGCCCCCATAACGTTTTCTCCACATAATGTATCCACACCAAATTTATGTCCTTTTTACCTACATCCTGGGAATTTTAAAGGAACCCAGGGTGTGTGGATTCCACTACAGGTGACAGAGAAATTAGCCTAAATACAGCTAAATTCAGTTTTTTGGGGTGGAAAGTGGGAAACAAAGTGTTGCATAAGAAAGTGACAATTTCTTTCCCCCTGCAAATGGCATCAACAAAGTGTTTTCAGTGCTAGAATCACAATCCTCCCAGCTTTCAGGAACATGCAGACGTGAATCAGAAAAAAATATTTTTTAACACAGTTTTGGCGTTTTATAGGGACATAGCCCATTTTCCTTTTTTTGTGCTTTCAACCTCCTTCCAGTCAGTGATAGAAATGGGTATGAAACAAATAGTGGATCCTGGAAAGCTATGCATTTCTGAAAAATTCTCTAAAATTCTGAATTCAGAAGGAGTAATTTGTGTAGGTTTTCCTATAGAACAGATGAAATACAAAAATATTGAAATTGAGTTGAAAAAAGAGCCATTTGTGTCTATGTTTTCATCTGTAACTTCTAACTATTTTAGATTTTCAAAAGGAATGTACTGTTGCGTCTGCTGGGCACTTATGGTTGAGGGGATATATGGGGCATATATGTTCACCAAGAGCCCTATGTTCCCAGATCCAAAAAACTGAGCTGCACCCTGCACTGGTTTTTTATTGAGTACCGGGTATACAGTAATTATTTTGGCAAAATAGGTATCATGGAAACATATGTATTTTGGAAATTTTGGAAATGGACACAAGATATTGAGTTTAGAAGCAGTGCTTATTTGCACATTTCTGAATTTGCGTATACCCATACTAGCATGAGTATTAGAGGGCATTTCTCAAATTGACTTCTCCCTTACACGCTGTCCCACACTTGGAAGGCAGAAATGCAGAGAAAGAAAATTGATAATACAACTTATTGTATTATTCTGTATTCCACTAAGCCTCCCGATACAAATGGTACCCTACTAGTGTGGGTAGGCCTAGTGCCCACAACATGAAATGGTCCAAAACACAACATGAGCACAGCACATTTTTCCACTGAAAACTGACTCTTTTTTTGCAATGTGCCTAGGTGTGGATTTTGGGCTCTAGCTTAGCCTACATCTAGGGAAACCTAGCAAACCTATATATTTGTTTTTAACTAGATATCTAGGGCAATCCAAGATGGGGTGACTTGTATGGCTAAAACACATTTTCCTAACAGTTCTGTGATGGAAAGTTGTGGAATCCGAGGGGGGCCTCAAACATCCTTCCACCCAGCATTCCCCCAAGCCTCCAGATAAAAAGGGTACCTCACTTGTGTGGGTACGTCTAGTGGCCGGAACAGGAAATGTCACAAACTGCAACATGGACACACAATGGGGGTCATTACAACATTGGCGGTATAAGGCGCTTACCGCCGTGCAGAAGACCGCCAATACACCGCCGCGGCTGCGGTAGACCACCACAGCTATTATGACACACATCACGGAATCCGCCGAAATTCAGACACCCACACAACACCGCCACACCAAAGGTCAGCGATAAACATGCGGAAACAAATCCTCCACCTCCACGCCAACAGAAACATGCCCATGCTATTACGACCCACGAATACACGCGGCGGTCATTCAACCGCGGTATTCCATTGGCGGTACACACCGCTGCGTTCAAAATACACACACAGCTCCAAAACACCGCCACATTGGACAATTACAAATACACACACCTGATACACATACACACACCACTCCCACACACCCAACACAATATAAAATACACACCCACATCACCCACAAACCCCTACAACCAGAAATTCTGAGAGAAGGCGAGAGAAAGAGCACAGCTATTGACAACCCCATAACACAGAGGCACAAAACACCATCACCCACACAACATCCACACACAAAACACCACATACCACTACACTCACCACACTCATCACCACATACACCACCCCACACCTCACACACACCACCCCATGTCACGCCAAAGACACCCCCGCTTCTTCGAGGAGGAGCTCAGGGTCATGGTGGAGGAAATCGTCCGGGTAGAGCCACAGCTATTTGGCTCACAGGTACAGCACACATCAATAGCCAGGAAGATGGAGCTATGGTGCAGAATAGTGGACAGGGTCAACGCCGTGGGCCAGCACCCAAGAAATAGGGAGGACATCAGGAAGAGGTGGAACGACCCACGGGGGAAGGTGCGTTCCACGGTCTCCAGGCACAACATCGCGGTACAGCGGACTGGCGGCGGACCCCCGCCTCCTCCCCCACAACTAACAACATGGGAGGAGAAGGTCTTAACCATCTTGCATCCTGAGGGCCTCGGAGGAGTCGGTGGAGGATGGGTCACTGGTAAGTCAAATCTTAACTATCACATCCCCCACCCTACCTGCATGCTATCACACACCCCCACCCTCACACCCTCCCCTATCACTTCAGATACTCACTAATCTACCCATAACACAAACCACCCATCCCAACACCAAGCCCTGCATGACACAACTAAGCATGCTCACCCCTCACTAAAGCATGCTCCCTGCACATACCCAGAACACCCCCCAACCATCATCACACAAGCCCCCACACAGGAATGCCTGCACTGGGGTTCACGCACACCCACCCATTGCACACCATGAAACACACACATGCAATAATCATGTTCTTATACCCCTGCGGGAACCCGAAGGAACGTCACCACACCAGAAGGTCCAGACAACACCACTCCACCCCCAGAAGAGGCCCACAGTGACGACAGCAGCTCTGCCCCACTGGATCTTGATGACCACCCCGGACCATCGTGGGCCTCAGGACAGTCGGTTCCCCTTGCCCAGCCACAGCCCAACACAGACCTTCCACCCTCTGGTAACACCAGCACAGCACCCACCCAGCGGGCCCAAACCTCCCTACCCAGGACAGGTCAATCAGCGGTGTGTCCACCACTACAGGGCACCCAGGGTAACCCACCACCCCAACAACAACAGGGACCAGGGGGCAGTGGTAGTGGGCACACGGTCCAGGGGACGGAGGCACAGGAACACCGGGGAACTGGGAGGGCTGCTGTTCGACAGAGGGAGGACAGGCCAAGGGAACCAACTCTCCACGAGGCCCTCTCCTCCATCATGGGAGCATACCACCACTCCCAGGAGACGATGGCGACGGTCCTGAACAAGTTGCAGGAGACCCTGCGTCTGCAGGAGGAGCAGCATTTGGGGTTCAGGGAGGAGCTCAGGACCATCAGCTCTGCCCTGGGCACCATCGTAGGGGTGCTGATGAACATTCAAAAGACCTTGAGGGACACCGTGGCACTCCAAGGGGCCCCTGACACTAGCCAGGACGATGAACTGCCCACCACCTCTGCCGGTGCTGGTGGACAGGATGCCCCGCCACAGGACCACCACACCTGCACCCCACCCCCTGCAGACGGACAACCACCACGCAAGCGGGCCCTGAGATCCAGGAACAGGACAGAGCAAGATGGCAAGACCCCCGCCAGGAAATAAGACCACCCTGATTGTCCCCCCACTGTCCCACTTTGTTACCCTGTCCAGATTGGAACTGCCCCAGCTCCACTTCCAATGCCCAGATGGCAGTGCACCTGTGAGACTAATAGACTGGACTCTGCCATGGACATTCCTCCACCATCACCCCTCACCATTTTACAACCCCCCTTCATTTTTTGAGCACTTAAATAAACACAGTTGAAACACCAAGAAATCTGGAGTCAGTCTATGATTTGGTACTTTGTATTATCAATCACAGTGTCATAATGGGTTACCCATTGTAAGGCTAACATACCTATGTCACACATCACAAGCCCTTCAAGGATGCAAGCAGTTGACACGTAGGTTACCACACTTGTGAAACTGAAATGGAAGGGTACAACTCAATTAACAAATAGTGAGTGAAATGTAGGTACAGGATAGAGGTAGACGTGTGAAAGTTAATGTAATGTTAAACCAGAAAATGTTCTCACCTGTGTGTCACTGGAAATATTGCTGTATGACTGACTCACTGTTGTCGTTTTCTTCTTCCTCAGCTTCATCCTCATCACTGTCCACAGGCTCCACAGGCTCCACAGCTGCTACAACACCGTCATCTGGATCATCCTCCTGCAGAAAAGGCACCTGGTGTCGCAATGCCAAATTATGGAGCATGGAGCAGGCGACGATGATGTCGCACACCTTCTTCAGTGAGTAGAATAGGGATCCACCAGTCTTATGGAGGCACCTGAACCTGGCCTTCAAGAGGCCGAAGGTGCGTTCGATCACCCTCCTAGTCCGCCCATGGGCATCATTGTACCATTCCTCTGCCCTGGTCCTGGGATTCCTCACTGGGGTCAATAGCCAGGAAAGGTTGGGGTAACCAGAGTCCCCCAATAGCCATACACGGTGCCTCTGGAGTTGACCCATCATTTCAGGGATGCTGCTATTGCGCAGGATGTAGGCGTCATGCACAGAGCCAGGGAACATAACATTTACCTGCGAGATGTACTGGTCTGCCAAACAGACCATCTGGACATTCATGGAATTACAACTCTTCCTGCTCCTGTACACCTGTTCACTCCTGCGGGGGGACCAGAGCTACATGGGTCCCATCAATGGCACCTATGACGTTGGGGATATGTCCAAGGGCATAGAAGTCACCTTTCACTGTAGGTAAATCCTCCACCTGAGGGAATATGATGTATCTCCTTACGTGTTTCAGCAGGGCAGACAACACTCTGGACAAGACGTTGGAAAACATAGGCTGGGACATCCCTGATGCCATGGCCACTGTTGTCTGAAATGACCCACTTGCAAGGAAATGGAGCACTGACAGGACCTGCACGTCAGGGGGGATTCCAGTCGGATGGCGGATCGGTGACATCAGGTCTGGCTCCAACTTGGTACATAGTTCCTGGATAGTGGCACGGTCAAACCTGTAGGTGACGATGACATGTCTTTCTTCCATTGTCAACAGGTCCACCAGTGGTCGATACACCGGAGGATTCCGCAATCTTCTCATATGTCCCAGCTGACGGTGCCTACGAAGGACAACAGCGAAGCACCAGTCACTATTCCTCCAGGTATGTACCCACAGTTACACACAAGACTACACCAGACACAAAACCCTTCCTGTATGTGTGTTGAGTGTAGGCCTAGCTATGTGTGATGCAGTAGTAAATTAAGCCATGTGGGCCCCTGAAAGGGCGGCTGCCTGACCTCTAAACTGGGACAATGGGATTGTGGGGTAACTGCTCTGGCGTTGCGCACCGTCGCAGTAGGCGGTCGTAGACCACGGCGCAATGCTGCATTGGTTAACATTGGACCCTATGGGTCCCAGGAGCCAATGAACAGGTGCGCTGGCGGTGATGATGCGCACCGCCGCGGACGTCACCGCCATTTTCTATCTGTTCAATCACTAGATACCTGACCTTCGACAGGAGAGGACCTACACTGCTAGTGCTGCTGTGACCTCGGTCTGGAAGCGACTATGGCTGCTGCGTCTGGGGAAAGGGCCCCTGCCTTCACTGCACAGGAGTTGGAGAAACTTGTGGATGGGGTCCTCCCCCAGTACACGCTATTCTACGGTCCTCCAGACCAACAAGTTAGTACACAGGGAGCACGCTGTATGGGCTAGGCCTGGGTGGAGAGGGCTGGGTGGAAGAGGGAAGGGGGTAGAGTTCTAAGAACAGTAATGCATGGGAATGAATGGGCCACATGGCAAGAGTAGGGAGGGGGCCACTCACAACGACGGTGCAGTTAGTAATGACTGTACCTCTTCCCTTGTGCTTGCATTTAGGTCAGCGCCCACCAGAAGAGGGACATTTGGCGTGCCATCGCCAAGGAGGTCCGGACCCTGGGGGCCCACCACAGACGGGGCACCCACTGCCGGAAGAGATGGGAGGACATTCGCCGCTGCAGCAAGAAGACGGTGGAGGCTCAGCTGAGGATGGCCTCCCAACGTGGGAGGGGTGCCCGTCGCACCATGACCCCCCTGATGTTCCGGATCCTGGCGGTGGCCTACCCGGAGTTGGATGGGCGCTTGAGGACATCACACCAGACACAAGGGGGTGAGTACAACCTCAGTCTGAGGACTTTGCGTGCAGTGGAGGGGTCTGGGTGGGGGAGGTGGGCTGTGGGTGTCCCTAGGCCAGGGCGAATTCCGTAATGTAGGCCATGTGGCACTGAACCCCACCTCAGCAGAGTGCCAAGTTGAGGTATAGTTGCCCCTGTGGCATCCATGTGCGCAGATGTCCACCATTGCCATGTAGGCCATATCCCAGAAATTGCATGTGCAGAGGTCAGGAGCACGGCGTAATGCAGGGGGCTGCTGCGTCTGTCTTTTCCTCCAACAGTAGCGGAATGCCATGCACTAAAACTCTCTTTCTTCTGTCTCCCCCCCTTTTCCTGCTCTCCCTGTCCTTTTGTACATCAGCATCATCAGGCGGAGGTACAGTGGCACCGGAGCACGAGGGAGCTGCATCCCACATGGCCATGGAGGGCCACACCACAGACTCTGAATGCACCAGTGGGACGGAGGGCGAGGGGAGCTTCACGTCGGCCACCGGATCACCAACCAGCGACACGGACTCGTCCACCGATGGGATCTCCCTTGTGGTGGTGGAACTATCTGTGCTCCCCACTTCTACAGGTACAGCCGCCACCTCCCCTACCAGCACCGCCCTCCCAGCAGCCCCTCAGCGTTCGCCCCGTGCCCGCTCACCCAGGAGGGTGGGCATCACCTTCGCCCCAGGCACCTCAGGCCCTGCCCCAGTCACCCCAGCTGCCCTCAGTGAGGAGGCCATTGACCTCCTCAGGTCACTCACTGTTGGGCAGTCTACCATTGTGAATGCCATCCAGGGTGTAGAACAAGAGTTGCAACATGGTAATGCATTCCTGGAGGGCATTCATTCTGGTCAGGCTGTCCTTCAGCGAACCCTGCAATCTCTGGCCTCAGCACTGCTGCCAGCCATTGTCCCTGTGTCCAGCCTCCCCCCTCCAACTTCCTCCACCCAGACCCAATCCCCTGTACCCCAGCCCATCCCAAGCACACCTACAGACCAGCATGCACACAAGTCAACACACACATGTAGCTCAAGCAAACATAGTCACCACACACACCACAGGCACTCACGCAAGCCTCACCCACATACACACACAGCAACATCCACTGTCTCCACTGTGTCCCCCTCCTCCTCTTCTCCCTCCTCCCTCCTGGTCTCGTCTACACACACACCTGCATGCACCACATCTACAGGCACTAGGACTCGCACCAGGACACCCAGCACCACAAGCCGCTCACCTGCACTCACCACCTCCACTGCCATTTACACGTCCCCTGTGTCCTCTCCCAGTGTGTCTGTCATGCCCCCCCCAAAGTACACAAACGCCGGCAATCACTCACCCAACATCCATCCACCTCACGACAGCCTCCAGTACCTGCACCTGCACCCAAAACACCTAAAGTGACACCTCCTACAACCACCTCCTCTTCCTCTACTCCCAGACCCCCTCCAGCTACCCATCCCAGTGTCCGTCAGAAACTGTCCCTATGTCAAATTGACCTTTTTGCCCCCACCCGCCCTCCAATTCATCAGTCCCGTCGTAGCGCCTCAGCCAAAAAGCCTCCAGTACCAGTGGTGCGTGTTCAAGGTTTGTGGAGTGCACCGGCCACCAGGGCAGGCAGTAGGACCCAGAGCCAAGGCACTGGCAGCCAACCCCCTGTAAAGGCTCTAAAATTGGAGAGTGGACTACGGGACCGTCTTAAGACTCCTGGTGGGACAACAAGTGACATGGGTTCCAAGGCGATTGGTGGGTCAGCTGTAACTCCAACAAAGGTGGGGAAGGTCCAGAGGAAGTCTGCCCAGCCTGTTGTGAGTGTCACGGCGGAGAAGTGCGCCATAATTTCCGGCGGTCCAGACACAACCGCCAGCACCGTCGTCACTGGTCCAGAGACCACCACCACCGCCGGAGTCACAGCCCAGGAGGGCCCAAGTATCGTCACTGGTCCAGAAACCACCACCGGAGTCACAGCCCAGGAGGGCACAAGTATCGTTACTGGTCAGGAGACGACCGCCGGAGTCAAAGCCCAGGAGGGCACAAGTATCGTTACTGGTCAGGAGACCACCGCCGGAGTCACAGCCCAGGAGGGCCCAAGTATCGTTACTGGTCAGGAGACCACCGCCGGAGTCACAGCCCAGGAGGGCCCAAGTATCGTTACTGGTCAGGAGACCACCGCCGGAGTCACAGCCAGGAGGGCACAAGTATCGTTACTGGTCAGGAGACCACCGCCGGAGTCACAGCCCAAGAGGGCCCAAGTATCGTTACTGGTCAGGAGACCACCGCCGGAGTCACAGCCCAGGAGGGCACAAGTATCATTACTGGTCCAGAGAACACCGCCGGAGTCACAGCCCAGGAGGGGCCCGGATGCCACAGCCCCGCTTGGGCAATGATGGAACGTCATGCCACCCACCAATGCCCAATGTAGAGATCGTCATGCCACACACCAATGCCCAGTGTAGAGATCGTCATGCCACACACCAATGGCCAGTGTAGAGATCATCATGCCACACACCAATGCCCAGTGTAGAGATCTTCATGCCACACACCAATGTCCGTATCAGAACCGCCATGTCAAAGCACGCTAAACAGTCCATAGACCGGCATGGCAAAGCACCGCTGAACAGGGCAAAGACCGCCATGGCAAAGCACCGCTGAACAGTCTAGAACCGCCATGGCAAAGCACCGCTGAACAGTCCATAGACCGGCATGGCAAAGCACCGCTGAACAGGGCAAAGACCGCCATGGCAAAGCACCGCTGAACAGGGCAAAGACCGCCATGGCAAAGCACCGCTGAACAGTCCATAGACCGGCATGGCAAAGCACCGGTGAACAGTCCATAGACCGGCATGGCAAAGCACCGCTGAACAGTCCATAGACCGGCATGGCAAAGCACTGCTGAACAGGGCAAAGACCACTATGGCAAAGCACCACTGAACAGGGCAAAGACTGCCATGGCAAAGCACTGCTGAACAGTCTAGAACCGCCATGGCAAAGCACCGCTGAACAGTCCATAGACCGGCATGGCAAAGCACCGCTGAACAGGGCAAAGACCGCCATGGCAAAGCACCGCTGAACAGGGCAAAGACCGCCATGGCAAAGCACCGCTGAACAGTCCAGAACCGCCACGGCAAAGCACCGCTGAACAGTCCATAGACCGGCATGGCAAAGCACCGCTGAACAGTCCAGAACCGCCATGGCAAAGCACCGCTGAACAGTCCATAGACCGGCATGGCAAAGCACCGCTGAATAGGGCAAAGACCGCCATGGCAAAGCACAGCTGAACAGGACAAAGACCGCCATGGCAAAGCACCGCTGAACAGTCCAGAACAGCCATGGCAAAGCACCGCTGAACAGTCCATAGACCGGCATGGCAAAGCACCGCTGAACAGTCCAGAACCGCCATGGCAAAGCACCGCTGAACAGTCCATAGACCGGCATGGCAAAGCACCGCTGAACAGGGCAAAGACCGCCATGGCAAAGCACCGCTGAACAGGGCATGCACCGTGTAGGAATGAAGAGGCCACCACATCAGGCATCCTTATCCCATGTGCAGCTGGGACAGTGACAGGACATGAACTTTCACGGGGAGACTCATCCAGTCTGGGCACCAGTCCCACCCAGTACCAGTAGAGAACTGCTTCTACTTGAGAGACTGTGGCTTTGCACTCCCAGGATGGTACAGTGGCCAAACCACCCACTGTAGAGACTTGAGAGACTGTGGCTTTGCACTCCCCAGGATGGTACAGTGGGCAAACCACCCACTGTAGAGACTTGAGAGACTGTGGCTTTGCACTCCCCAGGATGGCACAGTGGGCAAACCACCCACTGTAGAGACTTGAGAGACTGTGGCTTTGCACTGCCCAGGATGTAACAGGGGGCTAGCCACCCACTGTAGAGACTTGAGAGACTGTGGCTTTGCACTCCCCAGGATGGTACAGTGGCCAAACCATCCACTGTAGAGACTTGATAGACTGTGGCTTTGCACTCCCCATGATACATCAATGGGCATGGAGCCCCGTCGTGGATCTGGCTTCGCTTTCATCTGGCTGAGGTGCCCCCCCTTCCCTTCCCCCTGAGGTGCCTGTAGTGTTTCTATCTGATCCCCCGGCAGTGTTCTCTCCGATCTACTGTAGGCCTCGCCCATGCATTTTTGGACTGTTGGTGCACGGACATTGTTGTGTACATATCTGCACTACTTCTCGGATTGTATGTGTAAATAAGAGTGATTTTGAGATATATATATGTATATTTTTGTATGACATGTATATTGGCACATTACAATGTTTGCCCGAATTTCGCTTTGTGTTTTCATTCTTCCGGGGGGATTGTGGGTTGTTACTGTGATTTTTGTGACTGCATTGGTGTGTATGTTGCAATATGCGAGGGTGGGGGAGGGGGTGTTTGTTGGGTGTCCCCCTAACTTTTGCCTCCCCCCTCCCCCCTGTCGTAGGTGCAGTACTCACTGGTGTCTTCGGCACCTACGTAGCTGTTGGTCGTAGAGGAGCAGAAAGACAAGGGCAGGTAGGATTTGTAATTCGGGGTCCATGGTGTCCTCGTTCCTCGTGGGATGTGTTGAGGTGAGCGTTTTCCCATAGCAATAGCTGTTTCCGCCGTGTTTTTATCCACGGTGAATCCGCCCCGGAAAAGGTGGCGGATTGGCGGGTTGTAATAGTGTGGGCGGTACATTGTCTCCCACCTGTCTGTTGGCGGTAACCACCGCGCTGCTTGTCTGTACCGCCGTGGCGGGCGGTGTGTTAAAGTGGCTGTCTTAGTTGGCGGTTACCGCCAGGGTCATAATTCCCTTTTTTTGTCCGCCACCTTGTTTGCGGTATTTCCGCAGCTTTAACACTGTCCGCCAGGGTTGTAATGACCATCAATATCTCCACTGAAAACTGACCCCTTTTTATGCAATGTGCCTAGCTTTGGACGGTGGGCCCTAGCTCAACCAGCACCTATGCAAATCTGGCAAGCCTATACATTTTTTGAAACTAGATATCACAGAGAATCCAGGATGCTGTGACTTGTGTGGTTCTCACTATGTTCTGTTACCCAGAAAATCTTGCAACTCTCAAAATTTGCCTAAATATACACATTTTCCTCACATTTCTGTGATGGAAAGTTCTGGAGTCTGAGAGGAGCCACAAATTTCCTACCACCCAGCATTACCCTTGGTCTCCTGATAAAAATGATACCTCACTTGTGTAGGTGGACCAAGTGCCAAAACATGTAGACAAAGATGGAAAACCAAAGCAGGTCAAAAAGGGCATTTTTTTCATGTGTTTTTAGGCTGACTCTGCTTTGGGCATCCACACAACTTAGACAGAGGTTTTATCAGTATAGATGGGGTAATGTTGGGTGGTAGGAAGTTTGTGGATTCCAGATGTTTTCATCACAGAAACATAGGGAAAATGCGTGGTTTCGGGCTAAATTGGAGGTTTGGGAAAGAAAATGGGATGGGGTGCACCAGAAGCGCACTACGCTGGACTCTCCCAGATGTTTAGTTTTCAGAGGTGTTTGAGTCTGGTAGGTTTTTCCAGGTGGTAGTGCTCCCAATACCCAAGTCCAAAAAGTGCAGTTGCTCACCATAGGAAATGGGATGCTATTGGTAGTTAGTCAAGGTCTCCTTGCCCATATGTAAAATCAATACCCACAAGAGTCAAATGGCATAGCCATGCCTATGGTGGGCAGCTTCCACCCCTCTTTTATAAAAAAAAAGAAGCTCTGGTGTCTAGGGGACTTCATCTGGAAGGCAGATTGAAGTACTAACCCCCACTCCCTGGGAGGGGCAGAAAGGCTGTGCCTGTGTTTCAGGGGGGTGGGGCATTGCCATACCTGTTTTTGGTATTCCCCACACCTCAACCTTTCTAAACACATAATCCCTGGTGCCTAGTGAACTTTCTTCCCCTCCGCGGGGATCAGAAACACTGTGCCTACTTTTGTGGGTGGGGTCATTGCCTTGCCCATCCTGGGCAGCACCCACCTCACTTTTATAAAAAATACCTAATGTCTAGTTGGCTTTCTGCCCCCTCAGGTGGCATATTGGGGGTAATAAACCCAATCTGCTAACCCTAGGGGGCAGAAATAATGTTCCTATTTTTGGAGGTGGGTGGAGACATTGCCTTGCCCATTCTGGGCAGTCTCCACCCAATTGGTAAATAAAAAAAAAGTTCCTGGTGGCTAGTGGGATTTTTGTCCCTCCCCCCGAGAGGCGCAGATTAGGGGCTATTGCCCTATCTGCCACCCAATGGGGTAGAAAGACAGCATCATTTAAAAAAACGAGGGGAAGCAAAAGCTCTTGCCCAAGAGGCTGCTCCTCCTCTCTAGTGGACTAATGGAGAGGGTCCCTGCTTGTGGATTGCCCTCCTGACATAGTCCCCAAGCAGGGAGCCACTAGAGAAAGGTATCCTTAAAAAAGGGACATTCTCCCCTTTCCAACCGTACCTCTCCCATTGACAATGGTGCTCAGGGCACTGAGAAATGCCCCTGAGCACAGAAGAAAATGAAAGTAAATGAGTTGGTTGGCTCACTTACTTTAATATTCCCCTGTAATGATGTTGGCGCGCATAGCATGCCAATCGCCATTTCAGGTTGGGGATCCCCTTGGCTGCCGGGGATGCTCTTCCCAGGCAACCAAGACTCAAAATATCAAAAGGAAATCCCTCTGCTGCCCACACCAGATGGATTTCCAGTGCTTTGTATAGTAGACAGCAGGAAACGATCCAACATGAGCACTGCAGTGTTGGATGGCTCCTGGCCATCCGACGCACGCAAAGGGTTACGCTAAGTATAATCATTTGTTCTGATTACATTTGTTTCCTATTGCTGTCAAGAAATGGTTTTTATTGAAACAATGATGACTTTTTCAAAAGATGTGTCTTAAATGTCATATGTCTGTGTAGAAAATTGCAGTTCCCCATTATAATTACTTAAATGTATTTATAGGCTGTTTAATTCTGCAATCTGCTGCGATATGAATATTGACAAAGCTTACTAATGATTAATTTACAATTGCAATGTTTATTTGTGGTTTAGATAATGAGAAATAAGTGTGCCATTTTATTTCTATTTTGCTTTAGTTCGCCATATTGATTTGCTAGGCCTCAGACTTTCAAAACGTGAGAAAGCTGTTCTCTTTTGTAAACGTAGCATTTCTCTACAGAAGAACATCCCATAAAATGTTAGTTTAGAAATAACTGTCCTATTATTTTACATATAGAGAGCCTGAGAAAATAACCTTGAAAATGGAACACTAAGAGACTGAGAAAATGAACATTTAAAAATTGCTGCAAAGTCGTACAGGAGAGCAAGGATGGATGCCTTCCTATACAATAATAGGAATCTTTCCTGATGTTTCAGATGCATGTCGCCTGATAGACTATGAGTGGGTGAACAAACTTTCTGATTCCTGTGTTGTGATCAATGGGCCAATCATCGTTCACTTTAGCCTTTAATTTACCATTAACCAGTTGGATTTCGGCAAATCCCATCAGGACTTTAGACAGTCACCATTCACACTTACAGCAGAATTCCTTAGACTTTGAGAGGTACAGACCTCTTTGCCCTTGCCCCTCCCCTTCCTAATGTATGTTGAGAAAAGACTTACAATTTTTCCTGAACCATGAGAGGATTTTTGACCGAGCTTCTGAAATGCTGGCACCTTCCCTTTTTACTTAATTTATGCCAAATTTAGTTTGTTTCCTTCTGCCCCAGGTGTTCTTTTTCCAAATTCTTTTTGTTGTTTATTTTCTTTCTTTTCTGTTGGCCCCATTTTTTGTAGCCCACCACATGAGTGTTAGGGACTTGTCACTTTTGTAGATTAATTTGCTTAATCAGCTAAAATGTGATTGTTTTAAATTGTTTTCATCCTTAGAACTGGTCAACGTTTATTCTCAGAACATCAGGTTCTTGTGCTTTTGTTCTGTATCTCATTAATAAAATTCTTAGGAGGTCATTTTGACCCTGGCGGTCCGAGACCGCCAGGGCTAAAATGACGGAAACACCGCCAACAGGCTGGCGGTGCTTCCTGCCCTATTACGACCGCGGCGGAAGTGCCGCGGTCGCACCGCCGGGGCTGGCGGTATACCGCCACTTTAGCCCCGGCAGTGATAATCCGCCTGGGCAGCGCTGCTTGCAGCGCTGCCCAGGGTATTATGAGTCCCCGACCGCCAGCCTTTTTTCTGGCGGTATAAACCACCAGGAAAAGGCTGGCGGTACGGGGAGTCGTGTGGCTGGGGGCCCCTGCCACTGGCATGGGCAGTGCAGGGGCCCCCTGACAGGGCCCCATGCGGCTTTTCAATGTCTGCCATGCAGACAGTGAAAAGCGCGACGGGTGCAACTGCACCCGTCGCACGGCCGCAACACCGCCGGCTCCATTTGGAGCCGGCTCCCATGTTGCGGCCCCCATCCCTGCTGGGCTGGCGGGCGGAAACTTGGTTTCCGCCCGCTGGCCCAGCGGGGATGTCCAAATGGGCACCGCCGGAGTGCGGCTGCATTGGCGGCCGCCCGGCGGTTACAGCTTGGCGGGCGGCTATGTAATGACCCCCTTAGTCTGTTGGATGTTAATTAAGCTTCATTTGTTCTAACGTCTTGGACTCCAATGGCAATTACATAACTTTATAGTCTTGCCTTGAGAATTGTCTCCATTAGTCGAGGTTGTGCTTGTAATAAAACCGTTTTTAACGTTATTCCTGACTTGGACTTTCCTTTGTGGCCAAATTGGTCATACTGTCAAATTTCAATGATGATTGAATTGTGTTATTGATTTTCTCTTACCACTTAGCTAGGGAGAAAAGATTCACAGACCTCATTTAGAGCATACCTAAAATGCTCCAGTATCTGTCACTGTGTCCTACGTGGAGTATGCGTTTTTCGCGAACAGTCTCAGCTTAAACTAATAGGTTGGGGTTAAAAAGAGCACCTCTTAGGAGATAAAGGTAGCACTTGTTCATTTCTGTGTTTGATATGGTAGCTTCAGCTGAATTACAGATCACACTAATTGCAACTGTAATTAAGTATAAAAAGGATAATAATGCCCTTAAAATTACAAACATCAATTAAAGATGATATTCCCCAGTACCAAGAAACCCACTCATTATCAGTTAGTTAAAGGCTGGCACACCAAAACATACAAAAGAACATCACTGTGGATAGACCCTAGATAATTACAAACACATAAGTTTGCCTCTAATTTATTTATCCTCATCCCAACTATTACTTGTGAGGGCAAATTCCTATTCACAAGAAATAAATCAAGGGAATGCTGCGGATGCATATGCCATCAGTCCTATCTGGGTGCTGTAGATAGACTTGACTTCCCTAGCACCCTCCTGCCTTCACCTATATCTATTGAGCTGAGTGGGTTAAGGCATGAAGAGGAAGCTGCAGGGTTTGGGCCTCAAATGTTTGTTCCCATACTTGTTCCCATTGGTTTCTTGTGCTAGGTAGTTGTAGGAAGTACTCATTGTATGAGTTGAGAAGGAGGAAGCCACTCTGTTTTATGGGGAATCATGGTTAAACAGACATTCTCCAAGAAGAGTAAAGTTCATACGTAGGTGGTGCTCATTGATGGATCCATGCCCTGCATTATGATTTGAGAATAATATGATACCAGCAGTTCTAATTAATGTTTCTACCCTCAGGTGAGCAGTGTCAGTACTGTGGGTGTTCCTGATATTGCTTCTGTCCTGCAGAATTCACTCACATGTGCATCCTTTAAGTAACGGAGAGCACAGAGTATTTAGTTTGACATCCTCATCGGCAAGTAATATCTTTTGGTGTTCTGTTTATTCGCTGATTATTTCAGCTTTGCTGTCATTCTATTAATTGTTTTTCTCTATCGTTCCATGTGATGTCTCCTTCATCTAGAAGTAAAAAAGGAGGAAATAATCTGAGGATGAAGGTCTTAGACAACTTAGCTGAAAGCTAATACAACATTTCAAATAAATTCCTTTCAGGATACTTGTACTAAACAGAAGACAGAGCCTCCTTCAAGACATTCTACATATAGGAGGAGATATGCCTGCTAGAATGTTGCCACTTGTCAGGCAAATCAAGGAATTATTCAAGCCTTAAAGCCACTGCTACTTCTAAGGAGGCTCTTTCATGTCAATATGAGCTCACTCCCCAAATTAGTCTTCCTATTCACCTTCATGTCTCATGGAGTGGAAAGAATTATACAAAAGGAAAGTGCCAAGAATCATGGCATGATTCAACCCTCTTGAGAGATCCATTCAAAACTACCAATAGATTTTCTAGCGAGTGGGCAGTTTAAGTGCTTTAATATCAGAAGATGCAAACTAGAAAGATTTAACAGACAAAAGAATTTGAATTCTTCCTTGACAGAAAAGTATGCACGTTCCAACCTAACAATGAGATCTAGACTGCCCAGTCCTTCATTTATTACATGAACAGTGATTTAATGCAGTGGAGGAGGTACCACATTGCCCTCTCTCTTAGGGGAAATGGAGAGATAGACTGATTGTTTTTGGTCAGAGCCTCTCCTCAGACAGGAACAGCTTCAGTAGCAGCCCTACACAAACAGTTTCTAAGAAACTGGCAGACACATGCATTACAGAAGGCACCAACTATTAGGGTTGCCTTTTGAGGACGTTTACCTGTTTGGTCCAGTATTAGAAACAATAATATATCTCTTACTCAAGAAGTAAAACCATTTGCCTTTCATTCCTATAGCAGCAACAAGATCAGATCTCTCCATCTTCTGGAAATGTCATATCTTAATTTTGGCAACTCTGGAGGAGACAACAGCAGACATCTCAATTATGTAAAAAGCATGGCAAAGATTTTTCCGGTTGTGACCCCCAGTAGCTGAGGCCCAGTTTATCAACAAAACAGTCTGGATCTTAAGTATACTAGAAATGGCCAATGCTATATGGCATTAGGATGAATTCAATACCACTTAGAAGCTGGGAAAACGTTTCCTTTGGACTAATAAGTGGTTCAAAACTGGGAAGGCTATCACAAAATAATTTTAACACTTCCTCAAACCCAGAAATAAACAGTCTCCTTGAATAGCTGTGCAGAGATCAGTACAGCACTCTCCTATCCTCTTCTTTTTATTTTTTTACAAGAAAACAATAAAGCCAGGAGCAATAGAGAGACCACATTTTGTTTCCCCAAGTACCAGCAGGTTAGAGGTTGGTGATATATCTAAAGAGCATGAATTAATGTATGAATGTGAAAGCATTCACAGTTTAGACTCTTAAGAAAATAATTACACTAGTTGCATCAGGGATCTTCTTTGGGAAAATACACTTAACAAACACATATTATCACATTCCAGTATCTCCATCACAACAGATGTTCCTAAGATTTTGTATGTAGAATCTTCATTTTAAGTTCATGGTCTTTTAATTTAGTTTGTTCTTCATGTCTTTACAAAGATGGTAGCTCCATCAAAGATTTTTCTTCATCTTTAGGGTTGGCAAAATTACCGATACCTGGACTATTTGCTTCTCAATGCATACTCAAAATCTCAAGTAGTAGAACAGTTGAGTGCAGCTCAGGAGTGTCGTGAAAGTGGCTTCCTTCTCAATTTGAGCAAATTATCTCTATCAAAGAATTGGTGTTTACACCAGGTTCAGAGCAAATGTGGACATAGTTATTCTTCAGGAAACCTGAGTAGGGAAGGTTTGATGACTAATATAATATTTTCTTCTAATTCCATCTATCATCAATTTGGGAATGTCTGAGGGTTTAGTGGCACAAGGCTTTGGTTATGGTCTGGACATTTCTTCAATCAAGGGTATTCCTGTTCCACTTTGATAGTCACTGGGTTCCAGCCTGTCAGGATTTAGAGGTGTTGATTTCAAGTTTACCAGAAGTGTGACAGGCCCCTTAATTTTGGTTAATTTCAGAGAGAGTTTTGATGGGCCTTCCTCCTATCTGAGAAACGCACTAGGGAGTTTCATGGCATCAATAGAAGTAATGGAAGCATATTTTCACATTCCAATAGATTCATCACATCAGATTGTGCTTTGTGTGTCTTTGCAGAATAGTTATTTTCAGTTCAGGGGGCATCCATTTGGTCTTTGGTGTGCTCCTGCCACAGATTGAGGAGTTGATTGATGGGCAGCTACATTACAGGATCTGTCAGCCCAGGGATGTTGGTCTCTAGTGGAGAGTGAATGTTCAATTGGATAGAACCAAAGGCAGTGCAGTATTTAAGGCTTTTAAATACATTCAGTCCCTTGTACTATGAAGAAATGTTGTGGTGAAAATGGAAAAATGTTACCAGTGCCTATAACACCTATCATGGTAGAATTGAGTCCAGATATCTGGAAACAGTAGTAATTCAGGAGAGATCCACAGCAGAACATCATCTCCTTACATCAATGGCCACTCATATCAAGGGATAGATAGTTTCAGTAGTGACAATCTGAGCAGAATACTTCCATTCTTTTGGAATTTCTTTCTATGTCTGCTAACCATTCAGGCCCTCTGCAAATGGATCCATACTGTGTTTCTGGACCTCTTTGTGGGCCAGTATAGTTTTCAGCGCCCTTGTTTCTTTTTCTGCATTCCAGAGGAGGAAGGTTGAGGGTAGATGATCTTACAATAAGGTAGGTCCAGAATTTCTTTTACGCCTTCTGCACTTATCTGTTGATTCTAAAGGTTTTGGCTAGCATCATAAAGGAAAATTGAGATTGAATTTGGTAGTCCCATTCTGCCAAAGAGTATTTGCTTCCTTTTTTGAAAAAGTTGGCAATCCTCATTGAATCTTCAACTGCAGCTGCCTCTGCTCTAAAGGATTAACAAATGTCTTCTAACAAGGCTGTCGCTCTCAGTCTTGATATTAGGGGAGTGGTTGCAAATAAAGACCTGCTTTCCATTTGGTTGAGGTCACTGAAAAACCTCATAAACCACCTACTTTAAACATATGTGCTCACCATTAGGGGACTTTAAAAAATTGTGTGTTTAAAGTGAATATCTTCATTGCATTGTGAGATTCCCTCCTTCTTGTAGTTCCTTTATGTGGGCTACATGTAATGCAAAGTTGGAATGGTTATCTTTTGGAGATGAACGGAAATTGTCAGCAACACTACTTAAAATATCCTCTGTTTCTCTTGCCGTGCAGGTCACCTGTTAGCTCTTTTTTGGATCTACAGGTGTCATCAAGCCCATCTTTCAGAACCTGTATGGGGTATGGGAATTGGATTCTAGACCAGTCACCAAATTCATGAAGGACTGGAGAGTTAGGAGCATTGATACTCAGAGTTCTCCTTTTAGGAACCTTTGGAGATCAAATGATTCTTTAGTCTGACTCCATTTGTCTTGCAGGTAAGTGTAAGGAAATCCTCTATGATTAGCAGATGGATCAGGTCAATTAAAACAGTAGCCTATCAATATGTGAAGGAACCCTTCTGGCTGTGATTCAATGGGGACAAACAAAAGCATTAGCATCGTCATGGGTGGATGTTGGGGGTATCCTATTGACATAGATCTGTACGGCTACTTCATGGGCTTCTTCAAAGACTTTTTCAACAATGGAGAATATAAGGTGATGATCTGGATGGAAGTAAATTAAGTGTTGCTATAAGAAGTTCCATTCTGTCACACATCAGGTGCAATCTCATTTAATATTTCATGTAGTTCTCTAAAGGTCGCTGGCAAATTCATAATAATCTATTTATTTCTGTATTGGGCTAATTAGCCAAAGTGCCATCTTGCCTGGGTATACCACAAAAGGAATGACAAATATGAAGTCAAAGGGACTGGAGGTACTGTCCTGTTTATGACTTATTTTCCAATTTGCAAATGAAGAAATAACTGGTTGCCAAACAAGGTTCACAAGCATATAAGAAAATAGGTGAGAACAACCCTAATACTGACCAATAATATTCATTACTCTTAGGCCCAGATTTACAAAACTGACACACAACTCAGTATAGTATCCAAAAATGCTGTGATGTGTTGCATGAGAGGGTGAGAGAAGAAAAGCTCATATCTGTAGCTATATGGCACTCCCCCCTTGCAAGCACCGGCACACAATTAGGCTGCAGTGCCCCACACACACAACTCTGCGTCATAGTACATGAGCCTAGCACCGGTTTTGTACTGGAAGGGTACCCTTGCAATACAAAATAGCATAGACTAACTTTAAAAAGTTTCCAACAAAACAAAATAGCATTCATGCAAAATGGGAAGTGTTAGGAGAAATAAAAGCATGTATCCTTTTCAATGCTTGCTTCAAAGTAGCATAATTTTTTGGTGCAAAACCTACTCTACTAATGTTACCCAACAGGATTTTGTGTCAAAAAGCATGGGTGGTTGCATGGGAACGCTCATGTTCCTCCCATGTAACACCCTCTTGATGCTAAGTAATGAAAAGCAGAACTTTGTGCTGCTTGACGCTACTTTTAGGCAACTTTCCAGTTTTGCTGGTATGCATCACTTTTGTGGTGCAAACACAGAGCAAACTATTTGTAAATCTAGGTCTTAGTCTTGACTTGAGGAGTGATCGCTGGTAACAGCAAAACGGAAAATCAAACAAAAATGAATTTCCCTGTCAGAGACCAACATTGTTCACTAGGTAGTCCTGGGTAGATAATTTGACTGAAGGTCAACCTAGTCTAAGTAGGAAAGGACTACCATCACTGTGACCTAGCAGCTCAGTGTCAGATGGATTTCCAGGTCCAGAATTTGTGTCAGAGGGACCAAATGAGCCTCCAATAGAGCAAATTCTGTTTAGAAGGACAAGCAAACTGACAAATGGTGATGGTTCATCCACTCATCCAAACTTTTAATGATGCCTTTGCTTTTAAAAAGGAGCCGGTATTTTTTCAAATAGAATTGCATATATTTTCCATGTTTTATGTATTTATCATGGATGTAGCAATTGCGTAATTATGCAAAAATTTAGGAACATTATTCAAATTCACACATTTTTACGTGCAATTCAATACTTACATATGACATTATATTTTAACACAAAAAGTGTCCAAAAGTGTCCTTGCAGTGCATTAATCAGTCCTTTCTTAACACAGAGAGTCAGTGTGAGGGGGAAGACAACCACATACTGTCTCCCTAAAAAACAAATACATAAACACAAGAAGTATTGGGTTTACTTATTAGATGGAACCGCTGATAAAAGATTTACCTAGGGCTCCTCAGTCTCATACTATGAGTAACATATTGAGTGCTGTTTAAAGCTATGTGGTAAGGGGAATTTCCTTTACGGACTAGGTGGTCTCACACACTATATAGTGTTTTGCTTCACCATATGACCACCTATCCCAACCCAGGTAGGACAGTGCCACCTGGACGGACTCACCCTCACCGTTAAAAGAACAGGAGGGAGTGCAGAAATTCAAATTATCTGGAAATATGTGGGAACCAGCTATGCTAGGGAAAATATAAAAACACCTAGTCAGTCCCCTGTGTAATAGTACACCTTTTTTCGTGGTGACCGCTGGTGAAGTTAAAAACAGAAGATGGGATAACTATATGAGAGTAAAGACTCACGGGGTCACCTATCTAATAGTTACTGGCCAACATGTTTCTGCCCACTGCTAAGAGCCAAATAAGGTCTAGGGACATTCTTCAGGGCCTGGGATCCCTCAGTGGCATGCACTACAAAAGCAAGAAAAAGAGGCGACTCTACGAGGAGGAGTTCAGATATTATAGAAATAGAGGGCCTGGGATCCCTCAGTGCCGATGGCTTTGAAATGAAGAAGATTTGCAAAGAGGTAAGACAACGGGGTAATATCACTTACATTGGGTCCATAGTAACTTACTAAAGTATGTAGATATTTGTGACCCTTAATTTCTGCAATTATCCATGACCCTCCTTCATCTGCCTTGTATTGAACTAAGCTCGCCCTGGATTTTCCCTTGAGTATTAGGCAATTCCTTTAGTACAATGTACTTGATCCATTACTACTATTCTCTCAACCCATCTCTGCTTCAAGTAAAGATCCTTGTATTCCTGTCTAAGGAGGTGTGCTTCTTGGAGCATAATTATTTGAGCATTCTTTTTTTTTTAATATTGTAGAACTATTTGCTGCCCTTTAACTACATGTAGCCCATGTACATTCCAACAGAGAATTGCCAAAGTTTGCAACACACTTATCTCAACTAACCCTATTCCTCCTGTTCCTCCCATTCCTGTTCTTCCCATGGCCCATAGCCTATTTGTCTAGTTGGTGCTTCACTTTGGTTGCTAATCACCTGAATGGAATTAAGGACAACAGTTTATTTTTTTATTTTTTCTCCTGTTACTTGCCACCACAAGTGCCCCTCCATATGAACCCTCCCAACTAAATTGCTAGGCATGTCCTAATGCCTGTTCCACCCTGCCCTAAGGGAAAAAAACATCACCACTTATTCTCACTTATTAGTTTACACTTGGGTGTACCCCCTCTTTATCTGAGCAATAAAATTGTCTATATCCGCTGGATCAGAAAGGTTATGCATCCAGTTTTGCTGCATAATCTTCATAATGGCTGGGAACCTATCTTGTGCCATAGCTCCCAACTTCTTTAACCCTTTTGCTGCCAGGCCTTTTCCCCACAGGTATCAAGCCATTTTTTGGCTATTTGGGGAAGTTTGCGCGTAGGCCTTCATAGCTTTTTGTCTACATATGCTACCCAAGCAAAATTTACATCCTTTTTCTCCAACATCCTAGGAACTTCAGAGGTACCCAGAGATTGTGGGTTCCCCAGGAGGAGACCAAGATATTAACCAAAATACAGCTAAAATGTCATTTTTTTTTAAAACAAATGAGGAAAAAGGAGCTGCAGAACAAAGCATGTGTTTTCCCCTGAAAATGGCATCAACAAAGGGTGTGCGGTGCTAAAATCACCATCTTTCCAGCATTCAGGAACAGGCATAATTGAATCAAAAAAACACATTTATTAACACAATTTTGGCATTTTACTAAGACTTATCCCATTTTTATAATTTTTTGTGCTTGTAGCCTCCTTCCACTTAGTGACAGAGATGCGTGTGAAACCAATCCTGGATCCCAGACAGCTAAACATTTCTGAAAAGGAGATACAACTCTGAATTCATCAAGTGATCATTTGTGTACATCCTTCAAGATTTTCCTACATAAAGTAACAGCTAAAATTAAAACATATTGAAGATGAAGACAAAAAGCGCCATTTCTGTCCATGTTTTCTGCTATAACTTTTTCCAGCTATGGCAGATTTTTGAAAGTAATATTCCATTACGTCTGCTGGCCTCGTCTGGTTGCGGGGATATGTAGGGTATGTAGATTGATCAAGAATCCTAGGTATCCAGAGCCAATAAATGAGCTGCACCTTGCAATTGGTTTTCATTGTATATTGGGTATACAGCAATTTATTTGGTGAAATAAAACAAATCAAAAATAGGTATCAAGGAAACTTTTGTATTTCCAAAATGGGCACAAGATAAGGTAGTGAGAAACAGTGGTTATTTGCACATCTCTTAATTCGGGGGTCTCCATACAAGCATGTGAATTACTGGGCATTTTCTCAGATACTTCTTTATAACACATTGTCTTACATTTGGAAGGAGAAGATGTAGAGAAATACAATGGGCATTGACACTTGTTCTTCTATTCTGTGTTCTCCTATGTCTCCCGATAAAAATGGTACCTCACTTGTGTGGGTAGGCCTAGTACCCGCAACAGTATATGCCCCTAAACACAACATGGACACATCACATTTTCCCAAAGAAAACTGACCTGTTTTTTGCAAAGTGTCTAGCTGTAGAGTTTGGCCACTAGGTCATCCAGCAACTAGGAAAACCTAGCAAACCTGGACATTTCTGAAAAATAGACGCCTAAGGAAAATCAGAATGGTGTGACTTGTGGGGCTCTCACCTGATTCTATTACCCAGAATCCTTTGCAAACCTCAAAATGTGGCAAAAAGATACTCTTTCCTCATATTTCGGCACTGCAAAGTTCTGGAATCTGAGGGGAGCCACATACTTCCTTCTATCCAACACTCCCCCAGATCTCCTGATACAAATGGTACCTCACTTTTGTGGGTAGATCCATTGCCCATGACAGGAAATGCTCCAAAACACAACGTGAACACATCAAAATGATCTATTACAAAACTACCTGTTTTTCTGGGGGATGGGGGCCACCTGCATTTTTGGTCCCGGGTGCGGCGGTCATCTAGGGAAACCTACCAAACTCAGACATTTTTTAAAACACCTGGTGGAATCCAGGGAAGTGTGGCTTGCGCGGACCCCCAACATTTTCTTACCCAGACTCCCTGCAAACCTCAAAATTTGCTTAAAAAAGCATATTTTCCTCATTTTTCTTTGTAGGATCACCATGCTGGTACAAATTTCCTACCACCTAATGTTCCCCTCGGTCTGCCGATAAAAAAATGATACCTCACTTTGGTGGGTCCCCAAAGCAGAGTCAGCCTAAAAATGTAGAAAAGGGCAGAACTGGCCAACAGTGATGTGCCCCCTTTGGGGGGCGACCCTTGTCCAAGGGGCCACCTCCCCACAAAAAAAACAATTGTAAACAATCCTTGGCGTCATCGTGGCTTCCACCCCTCTTGAGAGCAGATTGGACTAAAAATAACAGGGCTGTCGGCCCCCAAAGGGGGCATAAGTGGCATACTGTATTATGTCCCCATAAGGGGAGTGACCCCAGCCCAAGGGGCCATGCCCTGCTATATTAAACTGACCGAAAAATAATTCCTGATGTCTAGTGGGCATTCTTGCTGAAAGAGACATTGAGGGAAAGGAAAGGCCTTTCTTTTCCCCTGTGCCCCTTTCACAAACAATCCCCCCCCCGAGACCTGTTTCTCCCTCGTCGTGATGGAAGCAAATGGCTTCAAGAGAGATGGCCGCCTCTAATGATGTCAGCGCGCAATTACACGCTGACGTAATTAAATGGGGGTTTGGGGGCAGGGAGGAACAGGAAGCTATTCCCCTTCCATCCCTTCCCAGGGGAGTGGGATGGGCCGGGTGCTAGACATAATGGTTACGTCCTCGCACCCGAGCAGTACTGCTGAGGATGTAGCCATTTAATCCAGGGGACCCAAGGTGTAAATCCTCCAATCTTTTTCCCAGCTCACACTGTCTATCAGTCGTCTCTTTAGAAATATCAGATCTAATCCTGAAGATTATCCCTATTGCTCCCAGTGAACCTGCTTTCATGGCTAGCCCCCATACGTTTTCTTTCACAGAGTATGAGAGAAAATTCAGCAAAATCTTCAGAGGATTTTCCACCCAGGGTGTCTTTTAAAAGGGGCTCAATGTACTCTCTGAATTTCTGCCTCAAGGTTGTTCATCAAACTATCTTGAGGGTGAGAGTTCTTCAACAAATATTTTAATATCCGCCCCTTTCCTGGCTTCTTTTACCCCCAGGATTCTGACAATATTTCTTCTAGAATTATTTTCCATTTTTTCCAGTGTTGCAGATAATACTTTTTTGCTCGTCTTCAAGTGTGTCACCTCCAGGGAGTTTTCTTGCACCATAGTTTGAAGGCCCTGAAACCCATCTCCCAAATCCTGTGTATGCTATGATAAGTTCTCTAACTTAGCTTCTAAGCTAGAGCAGGTAGACTGAATCTCTTTCTGGTTTACCTCTGAGATTGTAAAGCGCTCTTTAATCTCTTGAGTTAGTTGGCCGAGATCCTGCTGAACCAGATCACACTCATTAAGCCCACCATTCCGTATACCTGCATCCTCCACTGCCAAGGGCTCACACTGTATACTACTCTCTCCTGTGAAACCCCCTCTTTCACCTGAATTGGTCACGTCCACAGGCAAACCTGCAAGAGCGACAGCATTACTGTCACTGGAGGATTACTCCTCGGATTCAGTTCCCCCAGCTTCCATGTTTCTCATTTTGTAACAGCACTCAGTTGTTTCTTTCTGCCTCGCCCTGCCCTCACTAGTGAGGCCACTTATCTTAGTTCGGATTTTAAAATACGTTTTTAGAGAGGGAGTAATTCTCTGAGGGTTTCTAGCCAAAAGGGCCTGTTTCTCAATTGGAGGGGCCCATGCCAATGTTTTTGCAGAAGAATGTTTAGAGGGGCTTTAACTAAAGAATTCCTTGGCCGATATTTAACTATTTTAACAGACACCCTTACTTTCATTTGTTCTGTCTTTTCCGTCACCCCCTGAACGTTGGAGGGCCTTTTATCTGTCAACACAACCCTGTAAATATGTATTTCTTTCCGGCTTCTTGCAAAATACACTTTTAATATGTTGGAAAGTTAAGCCAGCCCCTGCACCTGGACCCAGCTCGCCATGAAGCTGTCGTCCGTCATCCTCCATTAACGAACGATGCTGCCTGCAGACTTTAACCACCGCAACCCTCTGCTTCAATTCCCCTCTTCTATCCCAGCACTTATCCTCATTTCGGCCTGGAAGTTCTGCCTTGTTCTGGCTCTGCCACCACTTTCCTTGGCGTGACCTCCGGCCCGTCAGCCTCCATCACACAGCTCGCAGCTCCTAATGCGTGTCGTCCGCCACTGCCCTGCACAGAACCCCCGCATCCACCATGCCCAAAGGTAAGTCAGAGAGGGGGAGACCCCTGAACTGCTGCGCCTCTCACAAGGTAATGTGAGCGGTGCAACAGATTACACCTGTGGCAGGGGTTCTCGCAAGGCAGGGTCTCTGACGGGCCGCTAGCCGGCTGTCATGTTCCAGCGCTCAAACTCCTTCATTCCTCAAACTCCTTCATTCCTCAAGCCACCTGTGAGAGAATTATTGATAAGGGCATGCCCCTTTCTATTTGATGGACGTAATCCTTTCTTTCAGAACTTACTCTGCACTTATTATTGTGTCTCTCAGTTTTGATAACTTGATGACATTGAATACTTACTTATAAATGTGATGATATTTTATTATTTATTGTCTTGTTTTTGAAACCACTCTGTTTAACCCCTTCACTGCCAAGCCTTTTGCTCCTCGCATGCCAGGGCTTTTTTGGGCTATTTGGGGCAGGGCACGCTTAGGCCCTCATAACTTTTTGTCCACATAAGCTACCCACCACGCCAAATCTGCATCCTTTTTTTTCAACATCCTAGGGATTCTAGAGGTACCCAGACTTTGTGGGTTCCCCTGAAGGAGACCAGGAAATTAGCCAAAATATAGTGAAAATTTCATTTTTACAAAAACATGGGAAAAAAGGCTGCAGAAGAAGGCTTGTGTTTTTTTCCCTGAAAATGGCATCAACAAAGGGTTTGCAGTGCTAAAATCACCTGCTTCTCAGCTTTCAGGAACAGGCAGACTTGAATCAGAAACCACATTTTTCAACACAATTTTGGCATTTCAATAGGACATACCCCATTTTTACGATTTTTTGTGATTTCAGCCTCCTTCCAGTCAGTGACAGAAACGGGTGTGAAACCAATGCTGGATCTCAGAAACCTAAACATTTCAGAAAAGTAGACACAATTCTAAATTCAGCAATGGGCAATTTGTGTATATCATATAAGGGTTTCCTACAGAAAATAACAACTGAAATAAAAAAATATTGAAATTGAGTTGAAAAAAACAAGCCATTTTTCTCTATGTTTTACTCTGTAACTTTTTCCTGCGATGTCAGATTTTTTAAAGCAATATACCGTTGCGTCTGCTGGACTCCTCTGGTTACGGGGATATATAGGGATTGTAGGTTCATGAAGAACCGTAGGTGACCAGAGCAAAAAAATGAGCTGCACCTTGCAGTGGGTTTTCATTCTATACGGGATATACAGCAATTCATTTGCTGAAATAGAAAGAGTGAAAAATAGGTATCAAGAAAACCTTTGTATTTCCAAATTGGGCACAAGATAAGGTGTTGAGGATCAGTGGTTATTTGCACATCTCTGAATTCTGGGATGCCCATACTAGCATGTGAATTACAGGGCATTTCTCAAATAGACGTATTTTTTACATATTACTTATATTTGGAAAGAACAAATTTAGAGAAAGACAAGAGGCAATACCACTTGTTTTGCTATTCTATGTTTCCCCAAGTCTCCCGATAAAAATGGTACCTCACTTGTGTGGGTAGGCCTAGCGCCTGCGACAGGATTTTGGCCTCTGGCTGAGCCGGCACCTAGGGAAACCTACCAAACCTGTGCATTTTTTAAAACTAGAGACCTAGGGGAATCCAAGATGGGGTGACACGTGGGGCTCTCACCAGGTTTTGTTACCCAGAATCCTTTGCAATCCTCAAAATTTGGCAAAGAAAACACTTTTTCATCACATTTCGGTGACAGAAAAATCTGGAATCTGAGAGGAGCCACAAATTTCCTGCCACCCATTGTTCCCCCAAGTCTCCCGATAATAAAAATGATACCTCACTTGTGTGGGTAAGCCTAGCGCCCGTGACAGGAAATGCCCCAAAACACAACATGGACTCATCACATTTTTCTAAAGAAAACAGAGGTGTTTTTTGCAAACTGCCCACCTGTGGATTTTGGCCTCTAGCTCAGCCGGCACCTAGGGAAACCTACCAAACCTATGCATTTTTTAAAACTAGACACCTAGGGGAATCTAAGATGGGGGGTGACTTGTGGGGCTCTCGCCAGGTTCTGTTACGCAAAATCCTTTGCAAACCTCAAAATTTGGCTAAAAAAAAACTTTTTCCTCACCTTTCGGTGAAGGAAAGTTCTAGAATCTGAGAGGAGCTGCAAACTTCCATCCACCCAACATTTTCCCAAGTCTCCTCATAAAAATGGTACCAAAACACTATCTGGACACATCAAAATTATCAAATACAAAACTACCTGTTTTTGCGGGGGGCACCTGGTCCTGGGCTCAGCAGCCATCCAGGGAAACCTACTAAACCCAGACATTTCTGAAAACCAGACACCCAAGGGAGTCCAGGGAGGTGTGACTTGCGTGGATTCCCCAATGTTTTCATACCCAGAATCCTCAGCAAACCTCAAATTTAGCTAAAAAATCCAATTTTTCCCACATTTCTGTGTGGGATCACCTCACCTGGACAAATTTCCTACCACCCAACGTTCCCCTAGCCTCCCGGTAAAAATGATACCTCACTTGTGTCGGTGGGCCAAGTGCTAGTGACAGGGAAGAGCCAAAAACATGTCGAAATTGAGGTGGAACCAAAGTGAGTCCAAAAGGGCAGTTTGAAAAAATACATTTTTAGGCTGACAAGTGCAGCAGAATGTTTATCGGTATAGATGAGACAATGCTGGGTGGTAGGAATTTTGTGGATTCCTGCAGATTCTGGAAGGTTCCATCACAAAAAATGTAGGAAAAATGTGTGCTTTCCAGCAAAGTTGCAGGTTTGCAGAGCATTGTGAGTAAGGAAATGGTGCGGGGTGCATGTGAAGCACACCACTTTGGAATCAACCAGATGTTTAGTTTTCAGATGTGTCTAGGTCTTGTGGATTTATCTACCAGGCAGCCCTCACCATTCCAAGAGGGACGATTTTGAGAGCTACCAAGCTCTCATGGCCCAAATGTAAAACAAAAACCCAAAATAATCAAATGTCCTCTTGCTTGCCATGGGATAAGATGTTTTAGTGTGTGGAGTAGAGCTGAAAGACTGTTACCCCCTTCAGTTCGGGTGGGGGCATAACCAGGCCCAAACCGGTTGGTAGCCCCCGCCCCACTATTTTATTTTTTTATTCCCTGGGAATCTAGTAGACTTTCTGTCCCCCCGGGGTGTGGGTCGGTGGTAATTTCCCAATCTGCCCACTGGTGGGCAAAACAACTTTGGTCCCATTTATTTGGCCATACCCCCACCCTCTTATTTTGAAAAAAAAATCTTCCCTGGTCTCTGGTGGGCTTCCAAAAATAGGCCAATCTGTCCTCAAGAGGGGAAGTTATGGCCAAGAGTAATGTGCCCCCATGGGGAGCGACCCTTGCCCAAGGGGCTGCCCTCCCAAACAAAACACACACACCAATCCATGGTGTCTAGAGGATTCTGCCCCAGATTGGCCTAACAAAAATAGGCGGATCTGCCCCCAAGTGGGGCAGAAATGGCCTAAATAGAATTCGCCCCCAGGGGAGTGACCATTGTCTAAGGGGCGCTCCCCATACATAAAAACATAAAGTAAATAAAAAATATATATATCCCTGGTGTCTAGAGGTTTCTGCCCCCCTCGGTGCAGATACGCCTAATTATATTAGGCCGATCTGTCACCGGGGTTGCAGAAAAGGCCTAAAAATATTTTGCTCTCCCCTGGGGAGTGGCCCTTGCCAAAGGGGCCGCTCCCCTATGCGTAAGTATAAAAAAATTAAAATTCCCTAGTATCTTGTGGTTTCTGCCCCCAGAGGGGGCAGATCGGCCTAACTAAATTAGGCCGATCTGCCCCCAGAAGGGGCAGAAATGACCTAAAAATAATTTGGCCCCCCGGGAGCGACCCTTGCCCAAGGGGCCTCTTCCCTTATGTGCAAGTATGAATAAAAGAAATACTCCCTGGTGTCTAGTGGTTTTCTGCCCTCTCCCCCATGGGCAGAAATGGCCTAGAAATCATTTGCCCCCCTGGGAAGCGGCCCTTGCCCAGGGGGCCGCTCCCCTTATTGAAATATAAAAAATTGTGATCGGGCAGCAGAAATGCTGTGAGAGACAAGAAAGGAAAGGAAAGGTCTTTCCTTTCCTTTCTTGTCCCTCCCACCCCACCTCCCGGTCGGAAGAGAAATGCAAAAGCATTTCTCTTCTGGGATCTTGCTGGAATCTCCGAGGTGACCTCTGATGAGGTCAGCGCGCGATTTGCACTCTGATGTCATCATACGTCACTGGGGGTGGGGGGGTCGGTGTAAAAGGGGAAGCGATTCCCATTTCATCCCTGACGGAGGGGTGTGGGTGAGGGGGCCACCGGGGGGAGCACTAGTGCTTCCCCCGTGGGCCCAGTGCAGGACAAGCTGGTCTTGTCCCAGGTACATGGCAACCGTGTGCCGAGACGAGACCAGCTCGCCTGGGGCTTCAGAGAGGTTATTTGAGTTTTTTATTTTATTTTTTTAGCTAATAGTCCTTGTAGTGTCAATCTTTTTATCAACTTTTCGTAGCTTAGCTTTCCTTGGTTTGTTTCAAATGAAGTTTTTTTTGGGGCATATTCTTTTCCCCCTAAGCAATGGTCTATAAGCTAATCTTTTAAATAAGCTTTCAGGATGGAAACCTCTGCCAACTAAAAAGTATTTTAATATGTATCTTTAAAGTATTCTTCTTTGACACATATTAATTTAATTCTAATATCTAGGAAATCTATTTCAGGTGCTTTAAATGCCAATGTGAATCAGCATTATTTTATCACTTCATGAATGTAGTTCAAAAAATGTTTTCATGTCATCTTGGTTACCATGCCATATTCATTTAGTATTTTCTATGCATCTCTTCTGATGTATCCATTCAGCTTTCACTGTTTCTTTTTGTAATACATGTTGATTCTTGTGATAGTACATACATAATTTAGTTTATATTGGTACCATGTTTGAACCTATGGCTGTTCCGTTGAGTTGCCTATAAAATATCCTGTCAAACTTAAACTTTTTATAATACAAGAGATAATAAATGAGTTGCCAGCCCCTACTTCATGTTGTTGTGACAGTATCATTTGCACTGCTTCCAGGTCAGCTTCACGTGCCATATATTTGTGTAGAGAGGTAATATCTAAGGTATATGGTATGTTGAGATCACCCATCACAATTGATTCCTCAAATAGTTTCAAACAATGAGTTCACTGTAAATGTGTTTATCATAAGTTTTAGATATTTATCCACATGCAGGTCAGTGGTTGAAAACAAAGTTGATGCCAGAAATAATTATTCCACTGGATAATGCACTCTAAGAGAGTGAAACTGCTATGAGTCTCTGAAGTGAAAATCCAGAGGACAGTTAAACAGGAATTGCTTAGACTATATGCAGACAACCACTGTCTTGAATGGCAAGCATGAGTTCCTTCAAGGCACCATTTATACTGCAGATGGCCTGATGGTAGCCCATACAAATTCACAGTGAATTAAGGATGCCAATCATGAGAAATGCTGCAGATATACTTGCAAGGCAAGTAGGCACTTCTCTCTATGACACAGATAAAAAAGAGTGTATCCCTAACCACAGCTACGTTACTGTCAACTGTCACCACAAGGCCTGGTTAGTTTATACTTTCAACATTAGGTGGAGGGCTTACTTTGAGTGTTCCATCAGCCCAATAGAGGTTACCACTTTTCTGGGGGAGAAACAAATTAATCATGAAGAATCCCACTGTCACCTTCAAATTCTAGGCACTGGGTACTAAATGCAGGCTTTGACACAATGTACAAATGAAGTCAGAATGGCTTCTTCATCTCCTGTGAGGGACATTTATCCCAAACGTATTTATGAAAAATATAGTTAGTGATCCCCATGTTAACAATGATGTTCAACAAGTAGAAAATAGTTTTAAGCATTTTCTGTACTGAAATTGGGATACAATCCTCTTTCATGTACTTTTAACCAATTCTCTCATAAGCATAGATATTCAACTCCTGACTAGGATTTAGTCTTGGAGGAGACTTTGAGATCAAGTCTACAAGTTCAAGAAGGCTTCCTGAAAGGGAGATAGGATAGTGAAAATGTATGACAATGTGGAGATAATATTCAAATAAAACAATGATCTAGAACCACCTGCATTTTTAAATGTAGATTGTTAGACTTGTCAGCCTAAAGGTGGTCTTCCCCAAACATTTTGCTTGTTTGCCTCACATTTTATGCTGTATCTTTTTGTTGTCCTTAGGACTCTGAGTTCTATGCCACTGCTAGGCAGGGTACTAGTAGGCCTGCAGCACTGATCATGCCACCCACTTAAGTAGCCCTTTAAACATGTCTCCGGCCTGTCACTGCAGAGCTTGTGTGTGCATTTTTTATGGCACATTGAGTTGGAATGTACAACCTCTTACCAAGCCAAAAACTCACCTTTTATTACATGCGTCACCCCCAAGTTGGTCCCCAGGCAGTCCATATGGCAGGGATCGATGTGAGTAAATGGCAGGACATGTATTTTTAAGTTTTACATGTCCTGGTACATGAAAACGTACCAAAGTCTTTTTTTACTATAGTGAGGCCTACTCCTCTCATTGGGCAGCATTAGGAATTTCTTTATATAATTTTAAGCTGATCAGAAAGGATTAGTGTTAGAAAAGGGGTTTCTGGTTGACTGGGGTAGTCACCGTAGCCAGGCAGAACACACCACTCTATTCAGGACAAGTAAGTTAGAAACCAAAGATAACTTGTGTTCACCGTCCGGTAGCTTGGCCTAGAGCATGCAGGCTGATCATCAGAGGCAACATGATTATGTAAAAATATGTTTCTATATTGAATATATATCACAAGACCAAAAACAACATAAATCATAAATATTGTGCATATCATGCCACAGTGGAATAGTACCGGTTATCCTGTCAGTGAAAGTGTCTACATGATATACATGATAGCATCAGGGCATGAAATGCATCAGTTTGGTTGTGAGAATATGAATCACTCAACATCATCCTCAGCATATCATTAGCACATAGACATCATAACCCCTGCAATGCTGTTAATGGGACTATGGTAATTTGCTGGGGAGGGGGTAGAAACGCATGATTCACGGGTCAGCAGTAGTACGCAGACAGGCCTCTGCTCTTCGTGTACTACGGTACCCCAGTGACCAGATCCAGAGCGGGGACCTACGTTGAGGACTCACCCTGCAAGGCTACCATCAGTAAGTACAGTGCCCCCACATACATCCCTAAGACACATGGGGGAGGAACTCACACTGTAACTCTAGCAGGATCCCCCCACATAGTGAGTTAACAAGGGCAGCAGCCTGCAAGTGTGCTTGGCAGCTGCTGCTGCTATGGGAATTGTGGCCAAATGCAGGTGTGGGAGACTTCCCTGGGTCTCTCCTGTCACCCATGCTGCTCTGTTCCCGGCAACCACAAGCCACATTTCAGGGTAGTGACTGCCAAGCATTGGTGACCCTCAAGGAAAAAGAGGCCAGTGTTGTCCATTTCCAAGCACTTCCTGGGGCGGGACCACTCTGACATTGGTGATGACTCCTGAGTTGGCCAGACAATGCACATTACTGTGAAGTGGCGTAATTCAGGAGAGACACTTGCCACTTCTGAAAAATGTCTCTGGCAATTTTCTCTGAAAAGCGATCTATCCAACAGTCACTCTAGTAATGTCCGGCGGCACCACTCCACAGGTCGGTTTGACACAGGCCCACCTGACCTCACAAGCACAATGTCATTGAGCTTGGCCTTGTGGAGATGAGGCATCACACTGGTTGACCTCCGCCACGTCCACGGTGAGCCATAAGGTGCTTGTCTGTCTGATCCTCCGTAAAATCAACATGAAGAAAGGGACACCAATATAGTGAGTTCCAGGTCAGAGACAAGTTGCAAAAAAAGGGGGAATTCTTTACGATACTAGGATTCCATACAAACAGGGTAGGAGGAGCAAGCCAACCAGCCCGTTGGCAACTCCAGTGGGGCATTAGACAAGAGAGCAAGCAGGAGGCCAGCACATAAAGGCAGTTTGGAAGTAGCAGTCCTTCCAGAAGTCTAACAGACAGGCGCTCCAGCAGAGCAAAGCAAGTCATCTTCAAGGTGATCGCAATGTGCAGTGTGTAGAGCCAGATGCGTCTGGTTACAAGTCCTACGCAGTGTCTAAAATCATGGAGTCAGAGCCCCTGTACCTATACTCCAAATATCTTTGGTCTAGGGCTGAATTCAAATTAACCTTTTCACGTGCTCAACAACCCCTTTTATCCCAGCCCTGTATCCAAACATCAGTAGGGGTTAAATCAGCTCTTTGTGTGATGGCAGGACACAACCTATGCACATGTAAAATGTGAACAACCTCTACTTTTCCCAGACCAGGAAGACTATCAGTATGCAGATGAATGCAAATATATCCCCTGTCACACCTAGCCCTTCATGTGTTGTAGCTGTCTGGAAAATATGCATCAAATGTGGGTGTCACCCAACTCTAGATGTGGGTTCGAGTCAGGCTACAAAGAACATAGCTATATAAACACAGAGAGATGCCCACTTTCTAAAAAGTTACATTTCTCAAATAGTTATGTAAAATCTATCTACACCAGTAAGCAGGAATTATTACTACAATTCCAAACATCTCAAGCATGGCAAAACGTCTCCTTTCTGATCAGGCATTACCATTATATAAATCAATTCCCAATGCTAATCTATGAAAGGAGCAGCCCCCACAGCAGAGAAAATCAAAATAGGCTGTTTGCCACTGCTAAGACACGCAAAACATAAAGGTACATTTGTTACCTTTCACCTAAACAACAACCTGCTCATAGGGCTACCAAGGGCCTAACATAAGGGTGATTTATGTGGAATAAAATGGGAGTTTAGGGCTTGGCAAGTACTTTTAAATGGCAAGTAAAAGTGACAGGAACATGTGCACACAGGCTCTGCATTGGCTGGCCTGAGACAGACTTGAAATGCTACTTGTGTGGGTAGCAGAATCAGTGCTGCAGGCCCACTGGTAGCATTTCATTTACATGCCCTGGGAATCTGGTATACCATTTTACAAGGGACTTACAAGTATATCAAATCGGGTTTAACCAATCATCCCACATCTTAGGGGGAGAGAGATCACATGAAGTATAGCACTGGTTGGCAGTGGTAAAGTGCCCAGAATAATAAAGCTAACAAAAGGATGGCCAGAAAAATAGGAGGAGGAAGGCAAAAGGTTTAGAGGTGTCCCAGCAAAAAAGGCCATTTCCAACACATAGCTACCTCATGTTCCACATCATCAGAATGGTAGTAATAAATCCTGTTTACTGGTAAAGTTGGATTCAACATTACTATTTTAGAAATGCTACTTTTAGAAAGGGGGCATTTCTCTGCTCTTACTACTCTGTATGCCTTACAGCCTGTCTCCAGTACACGTCTAGGGTGGGTGACTGGTACACTTTATGCATTCCCTCTAGACAGCCACAAACACAGGAAGGTTATGTGTGGCTGAGCACTCATCTGCATTCATATGCATTCTGGTGGCTCTTCCTGTGCAGGAAGGGCGGAGAAGAGCTGACACACTCAAATAGGGAGTGTCTGTCCCCAGGCAAAAACAATATTACCCTCTAAAGTAGGGGTCTTCAAACTGGGGGGGGGCGGGAACACCGAGGGGGGCCTCAAAGTATCCTGGGCGGGCACCATGCTCTCACCAAAAGAAGTATTATGCAGATAAATGAGCTTTGTTTTCAGCAGACAACAATTTATTGTATTTTTAAAAAGGTTACATAAATTAACTGCAATGTTTAAAGAAGTGTAGACATGCTTAAACATTGCCATCTTAATAGAATAATTGTGAAATATCCTGAGGGGGGCCCGATTATTTGTATTTTTTCACAAGGGGGGGCTTGGCATTAGAAAGTTTGAAAACGACTGCGCTGAAGATAGTATGGAGCCCGGGCTTGAAAGAAATGACCTCTGTGCGCTTTGAAGACCCTTCGTTGAAGTCACCCCATTTCAAAGTCACATTTGGGTATATGTACTGGGGCTCTCGCCCTACTAAGACAGTACACTACTGGACCTGTGAAGAACGTTGCCAGGAGTAAGAAATGCTGGGCGACAAGGTGTGCCATGGTGCTGGAGTGCTTTCCAAGATGATTGCTCTCTAGTTTGATGAGCTACCCTTCTGCCTGCTGATCTTTTCCCTGCTGAGCAAGATCTGAACCCCTCTCATCTGACCCCAAGTGACTCCAAAGGCTAGTTGGTTTAACTCCTGTTCTCCTGTAGTCTCAGGGACATCAAAGACTGCCTGCAACTCTGCTGCTGGACTCTGCCATCTATGTGTTATACCCTTGCTTGAGGTGGCAATCTAGTCCTGGACCTCAGAAGTGGGCTTTACAGCTGTTTTCCTGCAAGAATTAACAAATCCGGGCCACAGCACCTCTGGAAACCGATACAGTGCCCTTTGATGCTGATGCAGTGCTGATTTGACAACGATGCAGTTCAACAACGATCCGAGGACATTACTGTGCAGTTCAATGATGACGTGAGACTCAACTGTGAGGTTCACCACCCACACATCTACCCAACTGCGTAGATCAGAACTCACGCATTGAGGCTTTTGCACCAAAACTTGTTCCATTCAAGGTGCTGTTTCAGCGGACTCTGTATGAGTCCTGTTGCCAGCCTGCCCTCCATTGCGGTCAGACTAAACTTTGGATTTAACCCGGTCTAGCGCAAACTCAAATAACCCTTCCGCGCTTTTGACTTGTAAGCACTATTTTTGGTTTATTCATTAAAAAATTCATATCTTGACTTCTACTGATTGGATTTCTGTTGTTTAGTCTTCTTTTACTCAGAGAAATATTCTCTATTTGTCTAAACCTGGAGCCTTTTTTGTGGTATTTTCACTGTGCTGCTGTGTGTGTGTGTTGACCAAATACTTTACACATTGTCTCTTCGAATAAGCCTGATTGCTCTTTGCCAAACTACCTGAGGGTGAGCACAGATTATTTCTAAGTGTGTATCTAGCTTACTCTGACTGGAGGTGGTAGTTCCTGCTTGCTAACCAGAAACCCCAATTCTAACATGGATGCTTAGGACAAATTTGACCATTTCAAAAGAAACATTTTGATTGAATTTATGAAGGTTGTAGTTTACAAAGTGCCTTTTATTTTGTGGTCACCCACATGATGTTGAGCGTAGACCAATGGCATGGAATTATAAATACCACCTATGAATTACAGAACTACTGTGCCATCCATTGATATGATCAGACAAATAGTAATCCAGGCCTGGCAGCAGTATTTTAAAACTGCGACCCAACCTGTCAAAATGCAGTCTTACTGTCAGGAGAAAATCTCTCTTTTAAATATTAATAAGTGACACCTATGTAGGCCATGTTGCCCACAGGGCAAGGTGCATAGTATTAAAAGGAAAGACATTTAGAAAATTAAAGAAAACATGCTCTTATAGTGATGAGCATCCAAAAGCCATTCTCCCTGTAGGAAGATTGGCTGGTCTATAAAGAAGCATTGGGAAGCAATATTAAATATTAATTTTGCTATTTTAGGCTAGGAACCATCTAAAAAATAATTCAGTGACTGTTTTTAATATTTATTAAAAGCGTAGCTCAATGGTGAAGTCAAATTGTAATAAATAGTAAGGAAATGGGACTTTTAGGAAGATATCTTTTCTAGGTCTGGGCGGAACTCAGGGAATTTCTCTCTGTGAAATCACAAATATTTACATAAAACCTTGTGAGATTTCACAGAGTTCCATAATAGAGAGAACATGCATACCACGCTACCCGTGCTCCAAACAACACACAGAAAAATGGAGATAAAATACTTTAAACTCAGGACCCCAGCCCTCCAAAAAATGTGCCAAAGGGTTCTCTTTGAAGAAACTAAAAAAATAAATGCAAATTTGGCCCCTATTGCAACTCTAGGCTACCCACAATGACACCTAAAAATGTAAGAAAAAATGAAAAAGGTATAAATATACTGATGCAACAGGTCTACAGCACACTTTATTTTTTCACAAAAAAACATTGAAAATCAAACGGTATGTATATGCAGCAGGGTATTGGGACAACAGGAGTGAGCCTTTCCCTCTGAATCAAAATGAAAATTGACCAAAGTGACAACGCAGTAGGAGAAGATGTATGGGCAAGAAGAGGAATTTAGAAGCTTTTTGCAACCTCTTTCCTGTAATAAAAAATAAAGTTGAATAAAAAAATGTTTTGAGCTAAACAAAACTACCTGAACCATCAACTGGGGTAGAATCCCTACTTTAAAAAGTCTCTAGAGGTCCACCTAAAGACTGGCAATCATGCTAGGGGATGCCCAATCTTCCTCTCATTTGCATTCTGAAGCCTCACGTTGTTCCCATTGTGATTACGATGTGAAATTCTGCCACACAATTACTGGTGGATTTCACATTACAAGAGTAACATGGAGTCAATACAATGTTCCAGTTCCACTTGCAGAATTAAAATGTGACCTAGTAATCTTTTTCCTGCCTAAAGTTCTTGAAGACTAATTTGTATTATGTTCTAACTGATAAGCGCAAGATGATGTAGACATTGCACTAGACAAGGCATAACTTTTACCGTATTAATTACCTGTCAAAAAATGTCAGTCCCAATTTTGAATCATTCAACATATTCATCCATTTAACATTTCACCTTGTCCTGTATTCTATCCAAATTCAATAGGTGTAGAGCATATGTGTTTTTTCTAATCACTAATCAAGTTGAAATAAACACAGCTGTAGTAGCACTTCAAAAAGTAATTTCAAACATCTATTTGTTGCTGCAAGTGTCCATTATCATAATGGTTGACTGCATCTAAGTACCAATGACCATCACATACTGTTTATGCACTTAACAAAGTAAACATCCAAAAATATGTTGTGTCCTGTCATAATGATAATTAAAATATGTACTATGCATTTAAGTCAGAAACATTGATAGGAATCAAATAATCACCAGGGGAAATTAATGTCTAGACAAACATGTGAAATCAAAATAGTGATTTACTAAGCCAACAAGATACGTCTCACAAATTAAATATGTTAAAAAACTCCATTCCTAAAGAAAGTACATTGCACTGTTGTGCTGTAGCACTAAGCTTGCCTCCTAAACAACTGCCAAGGAGAACCTCCTCAGAAAGGGGCATCTAGTGGGCACAGAGCAGGTACCTTATTTATTCTTCTTAGGAGGGCACAGTTTGGATTTGGGAGGTGGGGTCTTGGTTTTGGGAGGGCTGACTTCTGTCTTGGGAGGGAAGTCTTGGCTTTGGGAGGGGTGTTTTGGGCATGGTGGGGTGGCTTGGAGTTTGGAACGGGTGGCTTTGCATTTCGGAGGGGTGGATTGGGATTTGGAAGGGCTCAAGGCAAGGGCAATTAAAACATCTTTAAAGGGAAAATGGGTAGGATGTTTGGAATGGAGTTGAGATTCGTAATGGGAGATAGAGGGAGTGGCAGGGGGTGATGAACATGTGTTTGTTGAGTTTGCAGTTGCCTGTGGCACTGGTGTATGCTCTCTACGTTTTGGTATGTGTCTCTTCCTAGGTGTATGCTATTTGGGTGAGTAAGGATGTTTGTATTTTGTGGGTGTTGGTTATTATGTAAATGCATGTGTGTGGATGTGTGTGTTGTTGAGGTGCAGGGTGTGGTTGTGGTGCCTGTGGGTGTGGTAGTGCATGCAGGTTTAGTGGTAGGTGTGTTGTCTGTGGGTATGTTGTCATGGTGGTGGTTATGCAAGTGGGTGTGATGGTTAGGGGTGTCTGTGGGTTTGCTGATGGTGGATATGGGTGTGGTGGTTGGTGTGTTTGTGATTGTGCTGTGGTAGTGGTTATACATGTGTGTGTGGTAGTGGTGGGGGTCTCTGTGGGTGTGCTGGTGGTACGTCAGTGTGGTGGTGGGGTAGTCTGTGGATGTGCTGGTGGTAGTGGTAGGAGTGGGTGTGGTGTCTGTATGTTGTTTGCATGTGTCTGTATTTTTGGTGTTTTTTGTGTTTATGTGCATGTGCTGCTTGTGTGTGTTGAATTGGGTGCATGAAAAGGAGTGAGTGGGCTTACAACAGGGCTGAGAAGAGATAATTGGGATGGAGAAGGGGAGGGATGTGTGACACAAGGCTGGGATGGTTGGCAAGCTGTAGTCAGTGACAAGGCTTGACCTTAAAATGACCTCTGTAGGCCTGACACAGCACTGTGAATACCATATAGTTAAGCTACCATTTATTGCATATGGCAACTAAGCCCCTGGATGACATTCAGGAATACAGCTTGGCTTGCAGAGATGCTCTGTCGGAGGCCACTAGCCTCTTCACTCAGCACAATCGAGGGGAACAGAGGCAGGGGGTAAGATGCCTTCAGTGAAGGAAATGTCACCCCTTTCAGGGGGGTGGGTTTGGCCAAATGGGGGGAGCAAGAGGGAGGGTGGAGATGGGAATCTGGGTGAAGCACAAGGATGCAGGTGGAGCAGTTGCTGTAGGGTCAGCCACCACTAGCATGTGGAGTTCTCTGAAGATGATGATGGTGAGATGGAGGCTTCCAGTCCACTCCCCTCACCCTCTGTGCCACTGGTTCCTTCAGTGCCGATGGTCTCAGCTACCAAACCACTGCGGCCATCTGCTTCCTGGCATATGTGGCCAATATCTCCTCCACCTGCTCCTGATGATGTTGAAATTACATATTCAATAGCTGTATTTAATCTGTGGAAATAGAACTGATCCTTCACTTTAATAACAAATCATTTTCAAAGCTTTCATATTTCACCTGATTTAAGGCTCTCAAACGCTGGTTCTTTAACATCATAATGACACACATGTAGGAAACATTATCAGAAAGCACTTGGTCACAATTTTGTAATTCTCCATGATAGCACCTATATCATATCATGTATGACCTTATCTTTTGTTTATTATCGATTTGTATTTCTCTTTACGACCTGTTTAATATCTCTGAATGATTGGGCTTTGTTCTTTAGAATAGTGAACTTATGTCACCAAAAAGGAAATAACCCAAAAATCCATTTGTACACTGTGTTTACATGGCCCAAAAGTCTGTATTATTTCCATTCTCAAAAAGTAAAATATGAGTCCATGTGTGTCAACAAATACTCCAATATTTGTATAAATTGAAAGCCTGTTTACTTTCCCTTGGCGTTTCGCAATGCTTACTTCAAGTAACTAAAGTTTATGTCAAAGAGATTACTTACTTCAAGTAACTAAAGTTTATTATAAAAAGATTATATGGAATCAATACTGAAGTAGCTTATGAATGTATCATACACTATGAATATATATATGAAATACCAAAAAGCTTTTCACTGCACTCCACGAAGTATCAATGATGTGTATTTTTATTCAAGTAACAGCCACCAACGCGTTTCAACTCCCCATGGAGTCTTGTTCATGTGAACAAGACTCCATGGGGAGTTGAAACGTGTGGACACCATCTGCGACTCGCAAGGGGGTTGCAAAGGCCCACCTCATTAATATTAATGAGGTGGGTCACAATTTGCGACCCCCTTGAGAGTCGCAGCACTTACAGGGATGGTGGCCTGCTGGATAAAGCGGACCATCATGTCCGTGACTGCTTTTAAATAAAAAAGGTTTTTTTTTGTAATGCAGTCCGTTTTCCTTAAAGGAAAACGAGATGCATTACAAAATGAAAAAACAAAATGTTTTTGTTTCATTTTTTCAGAGGGGGCAGTGGTCCATAGGACCACTGCCTGCTCCTAAAAAATGTTTTCCATGCCATTCACAAAGGGGAAGGGGTCCCATGGGGACCACTTCCCTTTTGCGAATGGGTTACCGCCACTGGTGACACTGGTGGTAACTGCGATTGCTTTGCAACCGTGTTCGCGGTCACAAAGCAATACAGCATCGCGCTGCGACTCGCAATTAGGAAGGGGAACAACCCTTCCTAATTGCGACTCGCAGTAACGTTTTGAGAGTCAGTAACCAGGTTACCAACTCACAAAACGGGGATAGGGCATCGCAATGTGCTTTTTGCACGTCTCAAACAGCGAAATTGCAAAAAGGATTGTACATCTGGCGCTAAATGTTTAATTCATCATATCAGACATCTGATCCTTGTAGACCACTGCTAGCCATCCTGATCCTGTCAGGCTACGTCTGTGTTTCTATCTCTCTTTCTCATTCATCCCATTTCCCCCCGGAACATTCCTGTACCGATCACATACAAGTAAGTGGGAGGTACACTTCTAGGTGGAATTGGGAACAAGCAACTTGGGCAAAATGGTTAGTGCTTGAATACCTTCAGACCTCCAGGTGGTCAGGGATTGCTCTGGCAGCCTACGGTCCTTGCTGGCCAAAATGTTCACAGTTAGCAAGTATGATGATTTCATTTGTTTCAAAGGATGTATCTCAGCGAGTAGTGTTATGATTTTGCCTCTGGTCAGTGCATCCAAATTACCTCATGAGATGTATTGAGGGGTTAGGAGTAGACTACAACACTTTTCACTGTGCTGGTAGGATTTAAGAAAGTAGAGAGTCTTGTAAATTGTCCTTGTCCTCACCCTGCAAAACCCTGCAAAAGTGTGATTTTATGTGTGACCTCTGTGCTTGTGGTGTATTGACAAATTACTTATCCAGCATAAGTAAATACATAGGGCTTGATGCATTTATAATGCACTTCATTACAGAGCAAAATTATTTTCACATTTGACTCCTAAATATTTCCAGTTACGTGAAGTTGGTTTTACAATTGTATAATTGTTTTTCAAAATATGCTGACGTTCACTTTAGGCAAACATTTGTATAACATCACACTAAATATTACGTACACTGGTTCATATATTTTTTTCAATAAAGATTCACTTGCAATTCTCATTATGCTACAGATTACACCTTGATGCATTTCTACATTTTCAAAATGAGTCACGATTTGGGCCTGAAATTGTGTTTTTCAGATGGGATACTCCAACACATATGTGGTGGAACCTTCCATTTGCACAAGTCCCTTTAATTATCCAATTTTTCTCCATCATTGATTTATCATCTGGACATAACAAAGGACTTTGTAAAATGATGTACTGTATGTGGTACTCTGTAACCCATGTGTCTGTCTGTTTCAGTTAAGAATATGTGCCTGCCAATTTCATGTTTGTTGAAACAAACTGGCCTGAATGCACATTTTTGAAGGAGTAAAGTTTCATGGCAATCTGCTACTTTCAACACGAACTAACTTGAATCTTGCAGTGAAAACATAGTTATCAAAAGTCTTTGCTAAGAAATGTTACCATTGTACTCATGTTCCTAGTCATTTTTGACCAGATGCTGGATATTGTTTAGTCATAAGAACAACTCACCAGTGTGAAGTCAGAAACATACACTGTATCATAAGTGCATTACATGTCATGTCACCTTTAATAGGGACAACATTACATACTCACAATTGTGATGGTGCATCACTGTTAGAAATGGGGTCTTTGGTTGTCAGCTAGGTTGCCCCCTGTCCAAGCAAGGACCCTCACTCTACTGAGGGCAAAGGAGAGACACACCCGGTTAAATCCCGCTCACCCCCTTGGTAGCTTGGCATACGCAGAAAGGCTTAACCCAGAGACAATGTTTAAAGTATTTGTACCAACACACACAGTAATACAGTGAAAGCACTACAAAATGACTCAACACCAGTTTAGGAAAATAGCCAATAATTATGTTAGCAAAACAAGACCAGAATGACAAAAATCCAACATACACAGGAAAAGTTATGAATTTTTAAAGATTAAACACAAAAATAGAGCTTAAAAGCACAAATGCTGTGATTAAGTGATATCACAGTATTGTGACGGATTTGTTCACAACAATCTGACGCCAATGGCGCTGGTCGCAGAGTCACACAGATCCCAGGTACAGTACCTTGTGAAAATTGAGGAAACAAGCTGGTGCACAGAGTTGGGGGTCGTGGCGTCACTGGATTTCAGGCGGCGTCGGTTCTCGTGCTGGGGAGCGAAGGAGCAGAGGTATCACGGAGAGTTATTTAGGCTTGGCTGCGGAGCAGTGGAGGTGAGGCAGCATTGGTGCAAAGTTTGGATCCGCGCACTTCCTGCCGAGTCGGTATCCACTGGTCATGACATGCAGCGGTGACTTCCACGTAGACGCAGATTTCATCTAGGTCACATCAGCGTCGGGCCTGTGGGGTCATCGCACTCCAGTGAGGAAAATGGCTTTGATTGCATGTGGTGTCACAGGATTCAGCAGCGGTATCAGTGCAGAGTTGTCCAAAGTTGGTTTACTTAGTTTTTCTTGTTTTTTCCACTAGCTTTTCCTTTCAAGGCCCAGGGACTCGATTGGGCGCTACGTGGCAGGACAGGAGTCTCAGCAGAGAGTCCAGGTGCTACCAGAGGAAGTCTTTGATGACTCTGAGACTTCAGAACAGGGGGCAAGCTCAGTGCAACCCCTTGTAGATTCTTCTCAAGCAGGAATATAACACAAAGTCAAGTATTTTTCCCCTTTCAAAGGCAGAAGCAGCAACTGTAGAATAGCCCAACAAAGCCACACTTCTACTCAGCTCTTGAGCTCTTCTCCTTGGCAGAGGTTCCTCTTGGTTCTAGAAGCAAACCCTGAAGAAATCCAAAGTCTGAGGTTTTGGGTCCACTAGTTATACCCCTTTCTGCCTTTGAAGTTGCCCAACTTCAAAGAGAAGTCTCTGTTGTTAACAGGATCCTGCCTTGCCCAGGCCAGGCCCCAGACACACACCAGGGGGTTGGAGACTGCATTGTGTGAGGGCAAGTGTAGCCCATTCAGGAGTAAGTAACCACTCCTCCCTCCACTCTAGCCCAGATGGCTCATCAGGATATGCAGGCTACACTCCAGCTCTCTTTGTGTCACTGTCTAGAGGAGATTTAGAAACAGCCCAACTGTCAGTCTGACCCAAACAGGGAATTTACAAACAGAGTCACAGAATAGTTAAAGCAAGACAATGCCTACTTTTAATGTCAAACTAACAATCTAAAAAACAAGTTCTCTAAACAAATGTATTTTTAAATTGTGAGTTTACAGACTCCAAACTCCATATTTCAATCTGCTCACAAAGGGAAATTGCACTTTAAGAATATTTAAAGGCAACTCCCTTGTTAACCTAGGAGAGAGATGGACCTTACAACAGTGAAACCTGAATTTGGCAGTTTTTCACACTAAACATGACATGACAGGTAGGACAAGTACATGTCCTACCTTTAACATACACTGCACCCTGCCCATGGGGCGACCCAGGACCTACCTTGGGGGTGCCTTAAATATACAAAAAGGGAGGTTTGTGCCTGGAAAGTGGGTATACTTGAGGGGAATTCACTGTGCACTCCCCTCTGTACACATGTGTGTTTGGCTGGCTGACTCGAGCTGGCCAAACACACATGTGCAGTAGGCTCTCACCAGCCGGGCACTGTGTTGCCAGGCTGGAGAGAGCAGGCACAGGCTCCCAGTCTGCCTGGGAGCCCCCTTGCAGTGCGCTCCCAGCCAATCCTGACGCTGCTCTGAGCGTCAGGATTGGCCGCAGGGCAGGCTGGGAGCCTGTGTCTGCAGAGACGGGAGAAAGAGGAGCAGTGCGGCAACTAATCGGGTAAGTTATTTTTTATTTTATTTTTTTATTAAATTACACCCCCTCCTAACCCTACCTCCCCCTTTGTGCCTCACCTGCCCCATCATTATGTACACCCACAGTCAGAGCTTGCATTCTGCTTTTTAAAATGAAAGCTCCTGGTTTATCACACTGCTCCATGCCCAGCATTTACCTTGTTGATATTTTTAGAATCTTGCGTTATGAGGGTAAGTAAGTATTTTGTGCCTCCCTACCAGTCTGCGAAATGGGTCAGTGATCTGCTTTCCGGGATTAGAAAAGGTAATGTATACCTAAGAAGTGAAATCCTATTAAAATGCTTAATTTAATCGGGGACAATGAAATTATTTCTGTGTTTCATAATATTTCTTCTGAAGTCTAAAAGAAACAGCATGTGAAATCATGTGGAAATAAAGAAAGCAAGTAAAATAAATACTTCCGAGGCTATTTTGCTAGCTGAAGATTGTGTATTTCACCTTTATCCCATTTAATAAACTTGGTGCTATTTTCAGCTAATTATGTGAAAACAACACTACATAAAGTCAGCAAGTGCATCTGGAATGTTCCTAACATTATTTAATTGTCAATCAGCAGCTGGTACCACAGTGGGTTAGAAAACACCTCTTTTTCCTGCTGTTACTGTTTCAGCACTGTGAATTACATTACTGCATATTTACATTCAAAACAGGTGTCTCAAAATTTGCAAATAAAGAAGTCACTATCCGGAAAATCTTTGCTTTACCACTTGATTGCATTCTAACATAATGATTTTTTTTCGTTATTTATGTACTGGCTGATGTTTGCCTCACTTAAAAAAACCTGCGACACAGAACCGTGAAAGCTCATTGTGCAGGCCTGCCGACAGCAGCACCATCAAGAATGTTCATGCAGATTAAGTGCTCTTGGGAGAATTAGAATCCACTTAATCTGAATAAATATGATTTTTGATTGCTTGCTGCTTTTGTTTCACAACACCTTCCATCGTTTCCTTGGTAGTTAGGATGGTTTGTGGAACACTTACTCCAATGCAAGTTCGATATTAATGATAAGTTTGTTTCCTAAATGACTGTGGCAGATGAGTTACATTTTGCTTAACATTTTTATACCTCATTGCTCTGGATTCTATTGACGTATTTAACCAGAGTTTCGTGTAATGTCCCTATTACTTCCAGATATCTGCTTTTATCACTTGATTTATAAGATAAACTTCATATATAAATTATGCAGGTGGTCATTTTTCTCATTAAACAATTGCGCTAGGAAAGCCTGCTTTGAAACAGCATCCTTTAAGCTGTTTATTCCCCGAAGTACATGAAACGTATTAGGCAAAGCAAAGAAGAAATATATCTTTATCTTTTCATGAAATCTAATTTCGATTTCGAAAATGAAATGAAGGAAAAATGTTCAGTACTGAGACCATAGTATTGAGACATTACCTCAAATTCTAAAGGGGCCTAAATGTGATTTTTAGTCTTAATAACCTCCAATGACACCACTTAATTATTTCTCTGAATGAATGGAAACGTAGGCACTGTTGGTACAGATCTTTTCCACTCACAGAAGGATCTGTCCTGTCTCTAAAATATCATTAGAAAGAAGAATCTGACGGTCTTTGTGGAAAATGCGCTGATACCTCGCCGGCTACTTCTGCATGTCAGCTACTCCACCTTACATGCACTGTTGGTGGCTTCAAACCCTGATATTTTAAGAGTTCAACTGACTGCATGGCATTGCATTGTTAGCTATGGTTACCCATAGTCGTGATATACACTCGACAGTGAAGGAAGAGCTAACTATAGTGGTTAAGCTTAGATGTGCATTGAAGCCGGAGCTCTAAGGCGTGCTTAAGCACGTAATTAGCTGTGTTAAATCCAAACTAAACGGCTGCATGCATCTCGTTGCACAAAGCGTCGTGGGATTATCCACAATAACTTCATAATGTTAAGATTTTAGAAAAGGTGACAGCACAAACTCTTCTAGACATGCATACAGCTTTTAGCGTTGTGCCTGAAATATTTGCATATTGGTTATACACTTTTAGGAAATGGAACTGTTGTGATCATCAATCCTACAGGCTATATTTGCTTATAATGTATAAATCCTTGAAGTGAGTAACTACGATTGGAATAAAGTATGTAGAACTATCCACAGGGTAGTATTTAAAACAAGGTCTGTGCGTTATCAAAAATATTCAGTAAATTGGGCAGTTAGAAACTATTGCATCAATAACTGTTCTGCTTCCCTGATGTGTCTAAAGTTCCTTTATTTAGGGACAGACCGCATTTAACAACCAGTGCTAGGTCTTCCTCATTCCTCATTCTAGTTGTCCTATTTTTTTGCATTTAGAAATCATAGTCACTAAAGCATGGCCTAGAGTTTGGCCTATCAACAGGACCTCCGACCGATATTTGGCAGACCTCAAAATATGTTAAAATCTATTTCAGAACATTGATCATTTAAACTTGATCTATAGTCCTACTCCTACCATGTTTTGATAGAAAGAGTAACCTACTCATTTTGAGGTTGACTCAGAGGCACTGACAAACATTGAGGACTGGCCCGTTCAGCGACCTCTCACATTCCTGGCCTCATATAGAATTGAGAAACAAAGGTTTCTACTGATAACACTGATTATGCCGTGGTGAAACCCTCCTGCTCACTCTTTCAATGCTATGTGTGCTGAAGTTTAACCTACGGAGTCCTACCACATAAACTTCAGTGGTCGCAGATTGGATAAATGCAAAAATGTCCCTCACTTCCCTCAGTTGGTGTTGATTTTATCAAACATAGAAACCCACTTCGAGGGTCTGTGATTTTTTTTTTTTTTTTTTTTGGTAAACAAAAAACATAAGAACAGACAAGTCCACTGTGACGCATGTCTGTGTTAACTATGTTTCCCTATGGGGAACATCTGTACTGTTCATATGTTTGTGAGAAATTATGCGGCACATATGCATTTACACATGTGAATTGCTCCCTTTTGTCCATCCCCAAATAGATGGCACAAGCCTAGTCCACCTAGGTGGGACATGTGCACTAAGATTTAGGAAGTATATGTTTAGCCCATACACTTGGAATGTACAGTGACTCAAACTTTACTTTTATTGCCAAATTTACATAATTGAATACAATCTGTATGACAGGGCTGCTCTCAGGCAGTGATGGCACCCTAGTCATCAGTGCTCCCATGGCACTTTGTATGCCCAAACAGGGCTATTTTTGCATGTATTGACACAGGTTGGCAGTGGTCCCTTCAGGTCAGTTCACTGTGCACAGGCCCCTGTCTGTGTCAAGGGTCAATGTAGCCTCCTCTGGGAATGGGAGGGAGGTTGTTGGGTGGGTATCTCCCATCCTCATGATCGATCATCAGCACTGTTATGCACGGTCACCATCGATATGCATCTGCACATTTGTGGTCCCATGGTCAAGTATGTTTTGTTACCTTTGGGGATGTTGATATCAGGCTTGCCCGATTATATACTGGGGACTGGCAGCATGTTTGTATTGGACATGTCTCATCATTTGCTATAGTTTTACATGACTTGACATACATAGGTGAGATTCTTCCTATGATTCCTGGTTATGTCATTGATAGACTGAAGAACTGGATCATGTCTTTAGACCCAGAGTACAAATACTGTCATTTGTCATTAGCTTCTGTCACACTTGTTTGTGCTGGCCAAGCACATAGTTGAACTTGTAGTTGTTGCCAATGTGACTGGAATGTGTACGGACCTACAAATTGTCTGTGAACATGTGTCTAGTGTTACTTGGAAACGTTGTGTTGCAGAGTAAGTATTAGACTATGTGTGTTCCTTCACACACATTGATGCCATATTTTGTCATGTATGGTACTAGTTCAACATTGCTGGCATAATTTCAGCTGATTACCCTTAGTATCTTCATCATCAACATCGTCCCTTCATTCATGCACAGCATAGTAAGTCAGACTTGTGTACTTTGTAGATAGACAGATCTTTCTCTTCAGGCTAAGGAATGGTATCTGTTCCATTTCCAGGCTTTGCTAGATCACATGACTGCCCCCTGCATATTACAGAACACCAGCCACAGCACTTGTGTACTGTCTGAGTGACCTCCATATGCTTGATCTCAGAGTGACATAAGGGAATCACTCAGCTGTCCTTCCACATCATTTATTCAGCATGGGCACACACTCACATCTGCCTTCAATAACCCATGTCACATTCACCATAAGTGTAGTTTGTAAGGGTGATTACTCATGACAGCTAAGAGTAAAGGCAAATGTGACTTTCAACCTATCTGTCCCCTTCATCACACATACAATTTGGCAAGGGTCTGTGACTTATTTGGACAATGCTTGACTGACGTACACATACCAATCTGGATTGAGTGTGAGAGACTTAGACATTTAGGAGCTTTTGTCCCTTTATGTCACTCTCTCCTGGTCAAACATGTGAGTGCCACTGAGGAGTATGTTTTCAGTTATCACGTTTTATAGTGTCATTTAGACTTTGCTTGGTTACCTAGCAGACACAAACTTGCCACTGTGGGTAATTACTACCTTTTTCCTACCTAGGTCACACATTTGTACAGCAGTCTTCTTATGTATTTCCAGGATTGCTGCAGGCATGTCAAGCCAACACACTTGTGGGATATGTGTGTGACAATGTCAATTGGAATTGCTACAGACTATGCCTACATTCCACCCACACATTCATGTGGTAGTGCATTTTTCTTATTTGTTTTTAGTTCCAGACTATTGAGTAGATTTAAGAAAAGTGGTGCTGCACCTAGTGCAGTGCCACTATTCTTGTGCCTCTTAGCGCCTCCCCTACCACTACCATGAGTGTGTCGTATTTAGGTGCACCCTGGGGCAGATTAGGGGGCAATAGCATCTATTTATTTGACACTATTGATATACTGTTCAGGTTTAGAGGCCACAATTTTGGCGCTAATCCTGAACAGTAAATAAGGGTCCCTTGTAACCAATGGTGTGCCCCCTTTTAAGGCTTGCTCTGAGCATGCGTTGAAAGTAGCCGCAAACAATGACGCAGTGGAATCTCTTCGATTCCACAGTGCCATTTTTACAGCCCCCCCACAAAGAGGGTATGCTCCCTTCCATACATTATGCCTGGCGAAGGCATAATGTGGTGAAAGGGGTTACAAAGTAGCACAATGCATACATTTCACCACTTGGTAAATCTGGTGTGTTGATTTTGGCCTCGTTGAGTGACATTAGCATTAAACAAATTGTTAATGTTGCACAAGGAGGCCCTAGACTCTCTTAAATCTGGACCTATGCTCCAAAACTATTTACAAATGTTGTGGTGTAGTCATGATCTCTGAGATATGGGCAAGTTAAAAATGGTATTTGATGGTGATAATGAGTACACCATGAAAAATCAGAGTTAAAGTGATTTTTTTGCAATATTTGTATGGTGAATCGTGGAGTAGTGTCTATAAGAAAAAGTTTTGCACAGTTTGTTCTCTTCTGCATGCTCCAGAGATCCCCCTCCTCTTTTTGTTCATCATTGTTGTCATCCTCCTCATTGAAGACATCTACCTGTTTGTCCCAGGGGACATTGGTGCGTACACAAATGTTATGCAAAATTGTACACACAAGTATCATTTTATAGACAAGGGATGGTACATATAACAGGCTTCCTATTGTAATAGCTAGGCACCTGAACCTGGATTTTAGGAGGCCAGATGTCCTCTCCACCACTTTCTTGGTTGTATTGTGACCTTCATTGTAAGCCTGTTCAGCATCAGTAGTTCGATTTCCAAAAACGGTAATGATTCATGGCTGGATGCCGTAACCTTGGCCCGCTGCAAAGGAATGTGAGAAAATAGGTCAGACATGCATATTTGTAATTTTCTATGTGCCATAGCACATATTTGTTTTAAGTAAAGTGGTGATTCAGACTTGCATCCGGTATTGTGTCTGTGTTCCTACTTGGATGGATGGTTGCATTGGTGGGTTGTGGTGCACTTTCCTATCATGGGTTGTGCCTCAGGGACCTGCTGATTGTTAATTAATTCCTGGTCTGACAGTTCACCCACAAGGAATATGTGTTGTGTTGTCTATATTTGACCCTGAGGTCCAAATCTTTGAGGACCTAGCATCTCCTTGTGCTACATTAGAGTCATTTTGTTTGAAGCCAATGTGGCCAACAAGGCACAAATCACTGTGCCATGTTTACAAAGTAGCACTACGCATGCAGTGCAACACTTTGTAACCCCTTGTTCCACATTTTGCCTGTACCAGGCATCATGTATGCAAGGGGGCATATCCCTGTTTGGGGGGCAGCAATAATAGTGCAGAGGAATCTAAGAGGCTCCAATGCATCATTTTTAGTTGTTATTAAAAGGAGGCATACCATTTCTTTCAATGGGCCCCTACGTACTGTGTAGGATTTGCATCAACATTTTAGCACTAATCCTTAACAGTCCATCAATAGCATCAATTATCTAGAATCTATTGCACCTACTCTGCGCCATGGTATGCCATATATTGAATGCAGTGCACACATGGAGGTGGTAGGGGGGCACTAAAAGGTGGAAGAAAAGTGGCGCTGCTTTGGATACTGTGCCACTTTTCTTACATGTGGCCCTAAGTCCCTTCACTTTAGACCTGCAAAGGAGTTACGTTAGGTAAATTTATACCTATTTTGCGTGTTGTGTGACATGAAACATGTGTTGTGCCCAGTGTGATGCATGTGAATCCCAAAACGTTGCCCTTGAAATGCCTCCCTTGCACAAAGTTTTGTTGTTGCCAGTTGCTGGCTGGCATGCGTATGTGTATGAGTTTCATATGCACAATTTGGCACAGATGTAGGGGATGTATTGTGATGTCTGCAAGAGCTTGTAGACTCCTGTGGGACAGAACAGGGCATGATGTGCTTTTATGCACTGCCCTGCATCACCAGTCCAGCCCTGCTAAATTCCATGTCTTCTCAATGTTATGCATTTCTGGCCTTTACCAGTACATTGGCAGCAGTGCAGCTGCCATGGTCCATCTGTTGGTACCCTTGTAGAGTGGTAAGGAGTTGTCAGATTTACAGATTTTGTTGTTGGTGTGCTGTGAGGTGTCCATTACTACACATAAGCTTTCTGAGGTGTCCATTACTACACATAAGCTTTCGGTGATGGCGATGTTGTATTTTAATGTGTGCTGCACTATGCACCACGCAAGGGAAAGATGTACACAATAAGTGTATCAGGTAAGTTTTGCTAATATGTAGATGTGATGGCACATCGTGGGTGGCATTAAATATTGTCGCTGCCTCAGGTTTCTACAGCATGGTAAATTGTGGCTAGTGCCAATATGTGAGCTGTTTGACGATGCCATGGCCAATGCAAGACACATAGCTGAGCTATTCCCTGGTAAGTGTTATGTGTGAAGGATTTGTATTTTGCTGTCAACCTGTGGACATGTAGTAGTTTGACCCCAGCTTTTGTATGGCAAGGGGACATAGCTCTACCTGTCAGTCATGTAAAGTGTCAATTAGGTAGTGTAAATAACTTGTACATCTGGGCATATGTGAGGGTGATATGCACTTAATGCTGTGTAGAGTTGCATGTGTTGTTCTCTAGACATCTGTGTTTCCCTGTCCATGTATGTTTAGTATGGTGTATGTCTTGTTTGTTCTACAAGTTTGATGTGTTGTCTGTGTTATGCCGGCTTACCTACGAGTAGGCCATTGCCATATTGTCCATCCTGGAATCGTTGGTTGATAGTTGAGTGTCTAAAGATGTTGGCATCATGGCAGCTGCAAGGATATTTTGCAAGGATGTTGGAGAATAGTCCATGGTGGTCCACAGTGGCCTGCACATTGATTGAATGTGTATGTTTTTGGTATCTGTAGAGGTGTTCCCTTGCAACAGGAGCAACAAGATGGACATGGGTGCAGTCCATTGCACCCAGCACATGAGGGAACTCAGCATATTGATTCAATCCTTGCTTGGTCTCCTGGAGTTGCTGGGGTTTGGGGAACCGGATGTGGTGGGGTGTGAGGTGGATGATGGCATCCAGGTACGTAGGAAGGAAGGCAGAGAGGGATCGTTGTGAGATACCACCCACTTGGGTGGCAGTGGTCTGGAATGATCCTGAGGCCAGCATGTGTCTAGGACAGCCAGGAGTCTGGTAATGGGTTGTATGGTTGTGTGGCTTTCCATTCTTGCTGTGATGTCAGCCGCAATGAGGTGGAGCAGCCGTACAATGGACTCCCATTTCAGACGATATAGTCTGATCACTTCTTCTTCAGTGAGGCCATGGATGGATGTGTGTTGGCGAAATATCCTCTCCCTCCTTCTGCACTGCCTTTGTGGCTGCTGTGGTGGTGGTTGTGGTTGCTGCGGTGGTGCTGGTGGCACTCCGTGTTGTTGCTGTCATTTTCTCTGGGTGCCAAGCTGTAGCAGTAACAGGTCCATGTTGTCCAGTTGCTTGCCAGTGTTCCTTCTGTGTGTTTCCCTTATATAGTTGTTGTGGATGGGACTCTTTTTAACGCCTGGTCTGAGGAGGCATTAAAATGTTGATGCTAATCAGAATTAGCGGCACTTTTGGGACTCGGTCCTATGGGTGCATTGTTTTTCCATCGGCTTGTAGATTTGCCGCTAGTGGGATAGCATAATTTTTTGTGAGGGAATGGCCACCTTGCAGGTCATTGTTGTTATATGACGCTAGGTGAGGTGGTGCTCCGAAAAAATGACACTAAGGCGGTCATTACAACATTGGCGTTAAAAGGCGCTTACCGCCGTGCAGAAGACCGTCAACACACCACCGCGGCCGCGGAATTCCACCACAGATATTATGACCCGCATCTCGGAATCCGCCAAAAGTCAGACACCCACACAAGTCCGCCACACCAAAGGTCAGTGATAAACTGGCGAAAACAAAACCGACACCGTCATGCCAACAGAAATAAGCCCACACTATCACAACACATGAATCCACGCGGCGGTCTTTCAACCGCGGTATTCCATTGGCGGTACACACTGCCGCGCTCAAAATACACACACTCTTACAAAACACAGCCACATTGGACAATTCTAAATACACACACCTGATACACATACACACACCACTCCCACACACCCATTACAATATAAAACACACACCCACATCACCCACAAAACCCCACAACAAAAAATTCCGAAAGAAGGCCAGAGAGAGACACCACCAGCAAAAACAACAGCATCCACAGGCACACAACACCATCACCCACACAACTTCCACGCACCTCACACAACACACCACTACATATCACCACACTTATAACCACACACTCCACCCCACACATCACCTACACCACCCCATGGCACGGCAAAGACACCCCAGGTTCTCGGAGGAGGAGCTCAGGGTCATGGTGGAGGAAATCGTCCGGGTAGAGCCACAGCTATTCGGATCTCAGGTGCAGCACACCTCTATAGCTAGGAAGATGGAGCTATGGCGAAGAATCGTGGACAGGGTCAACGCAGTGGGACAGCACCCAAGAAATCGGGAGGACATCAGGAAGAGGTGGAACGACCTAAGGGGGAAGGTGCGTTCCGTGGTCTGAAGACACCACCTGGTGGTTCAGCGGACTGGCAGCGGACCCCTACTTCCTCCCCCACAACTAACAACATGGGAGGAGCAGGTCTTGGCGATTCTGCATCCTGAGGGCCTCGCAGGAGTAGGTGGAGGAATGGACTCTGGTAAGTCAAAGCTTTACTATTACATCCCCCACCCTACCTGCATGCTATCACATACCCCCACCCTCACCCCCAGCACCCCAACTCCTCACAAATGTCCCAACATCACAAACCACACATCCCAACACCAAGCCCTGCATGCAACAACAAAGCATGGACACCCATCACCAAAGCATGTCCACTACACATACCCATACACCCCCCTAAACCATCATCACACAAGCTCCAACACAGGAATGCTAGCACTGGGGTACACGGTCACCCACCCATTGTACACCATTACACACACAGTTTAATAAACATCCTTTTATACCCCTGCAGGACCCCTACCCAACGTCACCGGACAGGAGGGTCCACACATGTCCACACCACCAACAGAAGAGGCCCACAGTGATGACAGCAACTCTGTCCAACTGGATCTAGATGACCAGCCCGGGCCATCAGGGACCTCTGGACAGTCGGTTCCCCTCACACAGGCACAGTCCACCACAGACCTTCCCCCCTCTGGAAACACCTGCACAGCACCCACCCAGCGGGCCCATACCTCCGTTCCCAGGACACGTCAATCAGCTGTGTGTCCACCACTATAGGGGACCCAGGATAACCCACCACCCCAACAACAACAGGGACCTGGGGGCAGTGGCAGTGGGCACACGGTCCAGGGGACGAAGGCACTGGAACACAGGGAAACTGGGAGGACTGCCGTGCGAAAGGGGGCGGACAGGCCAAGGGAACCCACTCTCCACGAGGCCCTCTCCTCCATCATGGGAGCCTACCACCACTTCCAGGAGACAATGGCAACGGTACTGGCCAAGTTTCAGGAGACCCAGCCCATGCAGAAGGAACAGTATATGGGCTTCAGGGAGGAACTCAGAACCATCAGCTCCACCCTGGGCGCCATCGTAGGGGTGCTGAAGGAACTACTCAACACCAGGAGGGACACTGTGGCACTACAAGGGGCCCCTGACACTAGCATGGACGATGAACTGCCCACCACCTCCGCCGGCACTAGTGGACAGGACGCCCCGCCACAGGACCACCACACCAGTACCCCACCCCCTGCAGAGGGAGAACCACCCCACAAACGGTCCCTGAGATCCAGGAACAAGAAACCCAAGACACCCGCCAAGAAATGAGACCACCCTGATTGTCATCATACTATCCCACTTTGTCACCCGGTCCATAATTAAACTGCCGCAGCTCCACTTCCTATGCCAAAATGGGCAATGCACCTGTGAGACTAATAGACTGGACACTGCCATGGACACTCCTCTGCCACCAACCCTCACCATTTCAGTATCCCCTCCAATTTTGAGCATTTAAATACACACACCTATAGCACAAAATGATCTGGAGTCTGTCTGTGATTTCGAAATAGTGTATTAGCAATTACAGTGACAAAATGTTTTTTAAATAGTAATGTCAACATACCTATGTCACACAGCTCTAGTCCATGAGGAATCTATGCAGATGTCACACAGTGGGACCCACATCTGTGAAACCGTAAGGGAAAGTGACAACTCAGTCACCATACACTGGGCGAAAACGACAGACAGGAGAGAGGTAGTAGTGTTAAAGTACATGTACTAGGCAGGATTGTATTCTTACCTGTGTCTCACTGGAAATATTGCTGGATCACTGAGTCCCTGTTGTGCATGTCTTCTTCCTCTGCTTCCTCCTCATCACTGTCCACAGGCTCCACAGCTGCAACAACACCGCCATCTGGACCATCCTCCTGCAGAAAAGGCACCTGGCGTCGCAAAGCCAAGTTGTGAAGCATACAGCAGGCCACGATGATCTGGCACACCTTCATTGGTGAGTAGAATAGGGATCCTCCTGTCAAATGGAGGCACCTGAACCTGGCCTTCAGGAGGCCGAAGGTCCGCTCGATCACCCTCCTAGTTCGCCCATGGGCCTCATTGTAGCGTTCCTCTGCCCTGGTCCTGGGATTCCTCACTGGAGTCAGTAGCCATGACAGTTTGGGGTAACCAGAGTCACCTGCATATGGTGAGGGGCAACTGTTAGACACACACTAACCTGGAGGGATAACCCCAGACAACCATTCCCAATGACTTGCTTCCAGGTGCTCACCTATTAGCCACACACGGTGCCTCTGGAGTTGACCCATCACATAAGGGATGCTGCTATTCCGCAGGATGTAGGTGTCATGCACTGAGCCAGGGAACATGGCATTCACATGGGAGATGTACTGGTCTGCCAAACATACCATCTGTACATTCATAGAATGATAACTCTTCCGGTTTCTGTACACCTGTTCACTCCTGTGGGGGGACACCCAAGCCACATGGGTACCATCAGTGGCACCTATGATGTTGGGGATATGTCCCTGGGCATAGAAATCACCTTTCACTGTAGGCAAATCCTCCACCTGAGGGAAAACGATGTAGCTCCGCATGTGTTTCAGAAGGGCAGACAACACTCTGGACAATAAGTTGGAAAACATAGGCTGGGACATCCCTGATGACATGGCCACAGTTGTTTGAAAAGAGCCACTTGCAAGGAAATGGAGCACTGACAGCACCTGCACTTGAGGGGGGATTCCTGTGGGATGGCGGATTGCTGACATCAGGTCTGGCTCCAACTGGGTACACAGTTCCTGGATTGTAGCACGGTCAAGCCTGTAGGTGATTATCAAATGTCGCTCCTCCATTGTCGACAGGTCCACCAACGGTCGTACACCGGAGGATGCCGCCATCTCCTCACATGTCCCAGCGGACGGTGCCTACGAAGGACAACAGCGAGCAGAGAGTCAAACAACTCAGAAGTACGTACCCACAGTTTACACAGAACACCATTCATACACAAAAGGTGGACTGTATGTGTGTTGAGACTAGGCCTAGGTATGTGTGACGCAGTTGAAAATGAAGCCATGTGGGCTCCTGAAATGGCGGCTGCCTGACCTGTAAAGTGAGACAATGGGATGTGAGGTAACTGCGCTGGCATTGCACACCGTCGCGGTAGGCGGTCGAAGACCGCGGCACAATGCTGCATTGGTTAACAATGGACCCTATGGGTCCCAGGAGCCAATGACGATGTACGCCGGCGGTGACGGTACGCACCGCCGGGGACGTGACCGCCATTTTCTATCTGTTTAATCACTCGATACCTAATCTTCGACAGGAGAGGACCTACACTGCAAGTGCTGTTGTGACCTCAGTCTGAAGAGACAATGGCTCGTGCGTCTGGGGAAAGGGCCCCTGCCTTCACTTCGGAGGAGTTAGAGAAGCTCGTGGATGGGGTCCTCCCCCAGTACACACTACTCTACGGTCCTCCAGACAAACAGGTAAGTACACAGGGAGCATGTTGTATGGGCTATGCCTGTGTGGAGAGGGCTGGATGTAAGAAGGAAGGGGGCAGAGTGCTGCGTGCATGAAAGACGGTGAATGCATGTGCCACATGGCAAGGGTAGGGATGGGGGCCAATCACTTTGACGGTGCAGTTGGTAATGACTTCTCTTCTTCCCCTGTACATTTCATGTAGGTCAGCGCCCACCAGAAGAAAGAAATTTGGCGTGCCATCGCCAAGGACGTCTGGACCCTGGGGGTCTACCACAGATGGAGCACCCACTGCCGTAAAAGATGGGAGGACATTCGCCGCTGGAGCAAGAAGACGGCGGAGGCTCAGCTGGGGATGGCCTCCCAACGTGGGAGGGGTGCCCGTCGCACCATGACCCCCCTGATGTTTAGGATCCTGGCGGTGGCCTACCCGGAGTTGGATGGGCGCTTGAGGGCATCACAGCAGACACAAGGGGGTGAGTACACTCTCATTCTGCTGACTTTGCGCAATGGAGTTGTCTGGGTGGGGGAGGAGGGCTGTGGGTTTCCCTAGGCCAGGGCGAGTTCCATAGGCAAGGCCCCTCTGTAAGGCAGGCCATGTGGCACCCCTGCCCACCTCTATAGAGTGCTAAGTACAGCTATTCATTCCCCTGTGTCATCTATGTGTGAAGATGTCGTCCACAGCCTTGTAGGCCATTTCCCAGGAATTGAACATTGGAGCCCAAGAGCGTGGCCTAGTGCAGGGGGCTTCTGTGTCTGTCTTGTCCGCCAATGGTAGCGGTAATCCATGCACTCAACATGTCTTTCTTCTGTCGCCCCCCCCTTTTTGACGTCTCCCTGTTCTTGTGTGCATTAGCATCATTAGGCAGAGGAGCAGTGGCACCGGAGCACGAGGGAGCTGCATTCCACATGGTCCTGGAGGGCAAAACTATGGACTCGGAATTCACCAGTGGGACGGAGGGCGAGGGGAGATCCACGGCGGGGAGAGGAGCTGGCACCAGCGACACGGACTCGTCCTCTGATGGGAGCTCCCTTGTGGTGGCAGCAACATCTGTGCCCCCCGCATCTACAGGTACAGCCGCCACCCCCCTATCAGCACCGCCCTCCCAGCAGCCCCTCAGCCTTCGCCCCGTGCCCGCTCACCCTGGAGGGTGGGCATCACCTTCGCCCCAGGCACCTCAAGCCCTGCCCCAGTCACCCCTGCTGCCCTCAGTGAGGAGGCCATTGACCTCCTCAGGTCCCTCACTGTTGGGCAGTCTACCATTTTGAATGCCATCCAGGGTGTAGAAAGGCAGTTGCAACAAACTAATGCATTCCTGGAGGGCATTCATTCACTGAGCTTTTCAAACTCTGGCCTCAGCACTGATGGCAGCCATTGTCCCCGTCTCTAGCCTCCCCCTCCAACTTCCTCCACCCAGATCCAGTCCCCTGTACCCCAGCCTATCCCAAGCACACCTACAGACCAGCATGCACACACCTCAACACACAAGGGAAGCTCAGGCAAACATAAGCACCACACATCCCACAGGCACTCACGCAAGTAACACACACATGCAGACACACCAACATCCACTGCCTCCACTGTGTGCCCCTCCTCGTCATCTCCCTCCTCCCTCCCAGTCTCGTCTACATTCACACCTGCATGCACTACCTCTACAGCCACTACGTCCCTCACCATCACACCCACCAGCACACCCCGCTCAAGTGCAGTCACCACCACCACTACCATTCACACGTCCCCTGTGTCCTCTCCCAGTGTGTCCGTGACGCCCCCTCCCAAGATACACAAACGCAGGCACACACCCACCCAACAGCCATCCACCTCACGACAGCCTCCAGCGCATGCACCTTCACCCAAAGTCACCAAACGTACACCTCCTACTACCACCACCTCTTCCTCCACTCCCAAACCCCCTCCAGCTACCCGTCCCAGTGTGTCCCAAAATGTTTTCTGTCCAGCCTTGACCTTTTTCCCACACCTCCCCCACCCCGTCCATCTCATAAGGCCCGAAGTAGCACCTCAGCCACAACATCTCCGGGACCAATGGTGCATGTAGTCACTGGTATGTGGAGTGCACCGGCCACCAGGACAGCCAGTGTGGCACGGAGCCACAGCACAGACAGTCCCCCACCTGTGAAGCATCAGAAGTTGGCCAGTGCACCGGCAGGAGAGGGGGAAGACTCCAGCCACTAAAGCCTCTCCCAGGGGTCCTGTTGGGAGTGTGGAGTCAACTGTGACACCTTCCAAGGTGGGGAAGGGCAACAAGAAACCCGGCAAGTCTGGGAAGAGCTGCACGGCGGAGAAGACCGCCATCATCCCCGCTGCCCAGGAGGCCACCGCCAGCCCCAGCCCAGCTGCCCAGGAGGCCACCGCCAGCCCCAGCCCAGCTGCCCAGGAGGCAACCGTCAGCCCCAGCCCAGCTACCCAGGAGGCCACCGCCAGCCCCAGCCCAGCTGCCCAGGAGGCCACCGCCAGCCCCAGCATAGCTGCCCAGGAGGCCAAAGCCAGCCCCAGCCCAGCTGCCCAGGAGGCCACCGCCAGACCCAGCACCGCTGCCCAGGAGGCCACTGCCAGCAGCAGCCCCGCTGATCCATGAAGGACCGCCGGCACCAGCCCCGCTGAACAGGGCACCGCCAACTCAAGCACCGCTGAACAGGGCACCGCCAGCACAAGCCCCGCTGAACAGGGCATTGCCAAATCAAGCACTGCTGGACAGGGCACCGCCAACTCAAGCACCGCTGAACAGTGCACCACCAACTCAAGCACCGCTGAACAGGGCACCACCAGCACAAGCCCCGCTGAACAGGGCACCGCCAACTCAAGCACCGCTGAACAGGGCACTGCCAACTCAAGCACCGCTGAACAGGGCACCGCCAAATCAAGCACCGCTAGCCCATGAGCGGCAGGGGCACTGACGCAACTGGGTCCTTCACGGGCAGAATGAAGCACTCTGGGCACCAGTCCCCCTCCAGAACCAGTGGAGACATCCATCCACTACCTCTGTCCTTTACAGGATGAAGCACTCAGGGCACCAGTCCCCCTCCAGAATCAGTGGAGAGAGCCATCCACTACCTCTGTCCTTCACAGGATGAAGCACTCTGGGCACCAGTCTCCCTCCAGAACCAGTGGATACATCCATCCACTACCTCTGTCCTTCACGGGATGAAACACTCTGGGCACCAGTCCCCCTCCAGAACCAGTAGAGACATCCATCCTCTACCTCTGTCCTTCACAGGATGAAGCACTCTGGGCACCATGCCCCCTCCAGAACCAGTGGAGACTGTTATCCACTTGAGAGACAGTGCAATCCACTTTGCACTCCCCAGGATATGGCAGTGGGCAACCCACCCACTGTAGAGACTTGAGAGACTGTGGCTTTGCACTCCCCAGGATATGACAGTGGGCAACCCACCCACTGTAGAGACTTGAGAGACTGTGGCTTTGCACTCCCAAGGATATGGCAGTGGGCAACCCACCCACTGTAGAGACTTGAGAGACTGTGGCTTTGCAATCCCCAGAATATGGCAGTGGGCAACCCACCCACTGTATAGACTTGAGAGACTGTGGCTTTGCACTCCCCAGGATTGAACAGTGGGCATGCGGCCCCCTCGTGGATTTGGCGTCATGCACTCAAGCGGCTGAGGTGCCCCCCCTTTCCCTCCCCCTGAGGTGCCTGTTTTCTTGCTGTCTGATGCCCCTGCAGTGTTCTCTCCGTCATGGTCGGGGATCTTGTGTGGGCCTAGCCCATCCCGTGTGGTCCCAGTGTTCCACAGACTTTCTTTGTGCAGTACCTGGACTACTATGCCTGGTATATATTTTGTTAATGGTGTATATATATATATTTCTGCCTACTTGTTTGTAATATATTCTGATGGTTACACTCATTTTCTTTGGTCTTTGCATTCTTCCGGGGGGTGGGTTGGGGGCTTTAACTGTGATGTATTGATATGCATTAGTGTGTATAATGTAGTGGGTGAGGGTGGGGGTGGGGGTGTTGCATGTGTGTGTGTCTGTTTTTTCCCTTCCCCCTCCCCTTTGTCGTAGGTGCAGTACTCACTGTGGTCTTCGCCACCGGCGTTCGTGCTCCTGGTATCCTATTTTGCACCCACTAGTCGGTTGTGATTTAGATGGCCTAATCCTAAAAAAGAGTTTCATGAACCCAGTAAGAGTCTGAGTTAAAGAAGTCCTGGGGCATATAACACCTAGAAAGCCATCTGTTGTTGCGATGTACTGCAACTACAGAAATGGAATGCTTATGAGTGTTGTTAGACTTGTTTTGGCAGTAAGATATCAAGGACATAATCTATGTTTAAACCAGTTTGAATTGTTTGAAACTGATCATATTGAATTTCCACCCAGTAATAATTGAACCAGGTTAGTCACGTCTAATTGTCCTGTTGTTCCTGTTGGCTATCTTTGCCAACTTTTATCATCATGCTTAAGTCCCTACCATGGGAAGAGGATGCATAGTACTGTGCTGGTTTTCTCTCTGCTTAGCAATCATCAGCTTTCTTCAACATGTCAACCCCCACTTCAATCTTTTATTTAATATTTTTGTAGAAGTTAAAAATTATCACATTGTTTCTTCTTGAAAGAAGGAAAGAAAATCAATAATATTACTGTTATGTACAAAATGCCATTTTTTCTAAGGAACTCACATGTACATTAGAATAGTGACTTGATTTTACGAAGTGTTCTTCTAGAGACAAAATACACCATACACAGTTATCAACGAGTACCTTGACAGCTGAGAGATAACTACAGTCCAGCTTTTATAGAGTCTAGTCAGCTAATGCAATCATTCGTGTTGAGAAGGGATGTTAGCCCTACATTTATTAGGATCATGTTTGGAACTAATGCATCTCATTGTTTCCATTAAGTAAACAAAATATCGCTTAATGCTGCCTATTAGATCACCCTCAAAATAACACTACAATATTTAATAATTTATTCAACACTTAACATTTACTAACTGTTCATGATAAGTAGTGGCTGAAGAACTCAGAGTGCTCTAATGTCATCTTTATCATCATTAGTTAGGCTTAGTACAACAGGATCTAGCTGCTGAGCTACTGGGCATGTCCACAGGCCCCCTATTCCAGCACTATCTGCTTCTGTCTATACTTCTTGCTTTTCTTTGCAGTCTCGCCATGCCAACGGAGAAGTCGATGTTAAAGCAGGAGGGGCACCTGGGTGCTTTCCAAAACATGGATTATTCTTTTAGCTAAGAGTAGAGTCAAATCTATACATTCTGACCCGGCCTTGTCCATGATAGGACATTTAAACTTTCATCAACCCTCATCTTCTTATGGAAAATTCCCTAAAGAACCATTCCAGCCCCAATAATTTGAAATCTGAAGAAAGGCGTCTGGAGCATCTACAATTGCTACACAGTGCCAGGTTTTACCAATGTGCTTATGATACACAGCTTTATCTCGAAGTGTCATCTGTCAATAGAATACAACATTTAAATCCTGTGTCATTCTCTTTCGCAAATGGCAACCATCTACCTGAAGCATAACTAGCAAAATATTTTCGGGCCTGATTTAGATATTGGTGGAAGGGTTGCTCCTGCACAACGGTGACAGATATCCCGTCCACCAAAATCTAAATCCCATAGAAAATAATGGGATTTCGATTTTTGCAGACAAGCTATCTGCCATTGTTGTGACAGAGTAACCAGTTCACCAATATTTAAATAAGGCCCTTAATATCTAAATCAGGCTTTTCATCTTTTTAAATAATGGCAAAAGACATCCACAGATGCAGACCTGCAAGACAGCCATAATCTTGGATTGGTCCCTCCTAGCAATATGTCAGCATGAATATTTAAGCCTTGATTTATACTTTTTGATGCAAAACTGTGCTAGCGCAGTTTTGCGTCAAAGTTTAGCACTGACTAGCACCATCATTTAACGCCACCTGAGCATCATATTTATACTATGACACTGGTTGGCGCTAAAAATAGTTTATAGTCACTTTTCTCGGCGTTAACCATTGTGCCTTGTCGTAAGGCAAAATTACGTTAACGCCGGAAAAATGACTCTAACCCGTTTTACGACACGTAAACATACTGAAAATCGGAAATGCAACATTTTTGCCAACAATAGCGTCAAATATAGATGCTGACGGAGAAGAAAGTGCAAAGGAGAGGCAAAATGGAGCCAGAAAGTCAAGAGAGACCCCAGGGAGACCCCAATCAACCAGGAAGCAGCCAGGAGGACACAGACAAGACCCTGGGGACGGAGAAGAAAAAGAGAAAGTGTTGTTTCAGTGCAGAGGAACATGAAATACCGGAGAGAGATGTGCAGGAGCATCAACATCAACTTTCACCTCCAAATTGCCAATTGGAAGGAGAGAGGCAATTTGGCAGCAGAGAGTAGATAAGATTAACAGTGTGGCAGAGGTCAGGAGAACCATAACAGAGTGCAAGACACGCTGGCATGACTGCAAGGGAAGGACAAAGGAAAGAAAATGACAAGGAACAGGAAGGCAGCACTTCAAACTGGAGGTGGGAGTCCAGCATCACAAGAGGACTTGGACGACATGGAGGAGTTAGTTGCAGCAGTCATCCTGGAGGAGCTCATCACAGGAATTGCAGGACAGGAAAGCGCAGACTACCAGGGAACACCACAAATGCAGGGTACGTTGCACGGGGGAAATTAATTATAACATTTCAAGTGCAAGAAGGGGGAGGCACATAGGACTCATACAATGCATGTCAAAGGTGTTCAGAGGGACACATTGCACATGAAGCAAGTTGCACCATGCTGACATAAGCTACACATATACTTACGCCTTGGTAGTGCGATGCACCATAACACATACACAACCTGCGCATATGTTGATCACCAGGCCTAAATACCTACATGTACATATGCAGCACATGGGTTGGGTGGCATGTATAATCACTGCGCCTCTGCTTGCGTCATCACAACACCCCTAGTATATAGTCATATCAACCCTACCAACATGACAAAGACTTCAGAGACCAGGTGGTCAGTCAATACCATTCCTGGGGTAATGTCATAGTGGTGTTCCTTGCAGAAACACCTTGCAACTTTCTTGCTTCTTTGCCGAAACACATGTGTGCTGCATCTAACAGTACACAAGTCATTGTAACTGTCCCAACAGTACACAGAAATGTACCAGTAGCACCAGCGCCCAGCACATTGACAACACATCCACGTAAGGCAGCCACCACTCCATTATGCAGTCAGGATGTTCCCTGGGTGCAGGGAACAATGATCTGAACAAACGCTGGGGGAGTAGCAGGCTGGTCCTGAATCATTGGTAAAATGCCACTTCCCAGACAAACTAAACTGGTGTAGTGTTGAACCACACATCTTGATGCTAAAAAGAAATGGGTCACTACAGAACATATGTACCAGAGATAGCAAACAGTAGGTCACAACAGTCAAAGGCTGAGCCCAAAAGTACTCTGACACAACCATGCGATACACATGTGAATGGGGAAATAAACACACACATACAACACATGGGGTATGACTTTGAACATAATGGTGTATAATTCCACATTGACAGGCGGGGGATGGTGCATGGGCAAGTCCGGTGTTAGTAAGACTGCCAGTGCAGTGTACCCTTTGCAGTAGGCAGTATGAGTCACACGTTGGGATGGAGGGTGGAAATCTGTCTGCTCATGGTAGCTCTGTGGGCCACTTAGCACAACATTGGTAATGGATCAAATAGAATCAGTGCCAGTATTGGGGTGCATTGAGTGCGACAGGACATGCTGCACTTAGCCCTGCAAATCAGGCAGTAGAGAGGGCAAAGGGCCAGGGCATAGGACCCCCTGTACTGCAAATGCCAGGTGCATGAGCTGTACAGCGGCACCAAAGGGCACACCACACCACATCACCACCAACCTTTGCATGGGGGTTTCACTGCCATGCAAAGGCTGGTGGAAATGCGGAAACAGACCTGGAGAGTAGAGTTGAACATAATACTGGTCTGGTGTCACATGACAGCTGGTATTGTCAGTGTGTAAGTTGCTGGAAACCTGCTAGTGCCAGGCTATTGGCCCATGGGGCATTCCCCGTTGACAACAGTTGCCATTACCACCTGTGCTGTTCGGGTTGGTCTAATAGACTATGTATAGGAAGGTAGCCTCTTTATAGCATGGTTACCTCCTTTTGGCCTGTTTGTGAGTGTGTGTCAGTGTATTTTTACTGTGTCACAGGGATACTGCTAGCCAGGACCCCAGTGCTCATAGTTAAAAAACGACATGTCAATATGTTTTTCCTGTCTCACTGGGATCCTGCTAGCCAGGACCCCAGTGCTCATAGTTTGTGGCCTAATGTGTATGCCTGTGTAGTGCCTAACTGTGTCACTGAGGCTCTGCTAATCAGAACCTCAGTGCTTATGCTCCCTCTGCTTTTCAATTTGTCACTGTAGGCCAGTGACTACATTCACCAATTTCAATTGGCACACTGGACCCCCCTTAAAAGTCCCTAGTATATGGTACCTAGGTACCCAGGTGTGAGAAAACAGGGCTGATTGCAGAGGCCCCATAACTTTTTGCCCCCATTTTCCTCTTTTTGCTGGTGTTTTCCTGACTTTGATGGTGCCCTGGGTACTGCTAACCAGTCCCAGGGCCTGTGCTCTGTGTAAAATGGATATGCAAATTAGGCTAATTATAATTGGCTAAGTTAACCTACCTATAATTCCGTAGTATATGGTAGGGCATGTAGGTTTAGGGACCACAGCATAGGTGGTGCACACCTAGGTGCATTGCAAAGGTGCCCAGTGTCATTTTAAAAGCAAGCCTGCCTTGCTGGCTGCTTTTAAATTAAAGTTATATGCAAATTCGACTTTGGAATTAAAGGTACTTCCAAAGTCTTAAACTACCTTATTTTTACATATAAGTCACCCCTAAGGTGTGCCCTATGTGCCCCTAGGGCTGGGTGCCATGTAACTATAAGCAGGGACTTTATAAAAATAGATTTATAAGCCCTGGTGACGTAAAAACAGCCAAATCCGTTTTTCCCTCATTGAAGTAAATGGCCTTCATAGGCTAGAATTGGCAGACTTTATTTTAAATTTTAAAGTCTCCTTAAATGTTGCATACCAAGAATTTGGTATCAAATTAATTGTTGTAATAAATCCTACAACTTCCAGTTGTTGGATTTAATATAACTAGTTCAGGTAAAAATATTAGACTTTACCTAAAAAGTTGCCAATTTCAGCTCTGCATTGTTTTCGCTGCTGTGCTCTGATTGGCCAGCCTGCAGCAGCTTCTGCCAGGCTGCCTTGATGAGGTGTGAAGTGGCCAGGCTTCACACAAAGGAATGTGCTTGGGGGAGAGAATCTCCCCTCAGCAGATGGTGAGGCAGGAAGGGGGAGGGCTGCCAAACTGGTCTTCAAAGGCAGAGAAGGACATTTGCAGCACCCAGCAACACCCCCACATCCTGCAACCCCAGACAGCTAGGTGCCCCCTTGATTAGATTAGGACAGGGCAGGAGAGGGGTGTGTTTATGATTTTTAACCACACCAGTGGGTGGGCTCAGCCAGATGTAACCTCCAAAAATCAGATTCATCCATGTTGGATTTTTAGAGACTGTTGCCTTCTGGGATGGATTTTTGCCACACTTCCCAGGAAGTGGTCATCACAGGGGGACGACCCTGTCCCTGATTGGAGAACCAGGGCCCCCCCTGCTTTTCACACAGGAGCAAGGATAAAACTGGCAGACCTGCACCCACGCCTCAGATCCCCTCCAGAATTCAACAAGAAAGGAACTAAAGAAGAAGAAGGACTGCCCTGCTGGACCCCTGGCCTGCACCTGGACCCTGCACTCAGAAGGACTGCACCAGCTGCACACTTGGGCTTCACCACAAGAACGACTTTGCCTGGCTTCAACTGGTTCAAGGAGGGACTCCCTGTTTGCTACAGGTGAAAAATTGCTAAACCAGAGTCCCCTGCACCAACTCCTGACGAAAGCGACCAGCTCACCACTGTCCAGTGGCCAAAAAGGAGTTTGCGCCAGGTGCATTCTGGGAGTTGAAGTCCGCACCCCCCAAGGACCATCACAGAACTTCTGGACCCTTGGGGTGAGCTGTGGACCCCAAAAGAACCTTAAAAGAACATCTGGGTGAAGCCCCAGAAGTTTGGAAAAGATTTGAGAATTTTTGGAAAAAAGCTCCAGAGAGGGACCGACCCGCCACGGAAATTCTAGCCGGCTTGCCTCAACCGCGACCCGGCCTGACTTCGTGGTTCGTCCCGGTAAAGAAAAACATCCAAAAAAGAGACAAAGTCCGAACGTAAAAAGTTGACCGGGACCTCCCAGCCATCGTATCCGAGAAGGGCTCCATGGACGTCGGATCAAGATCCAGGTTTACCCCGGTCGAAGGATTTTCATCTCGAAAAAACGACTAAGTCCGAAGGTAAAAGTCTCCACCGAGGAAACCCACATCGCGTATCCGGACAAGGGCTCCAGGAGGTCGGATTCAACTGGCAGGTTCGTCCTGGTGAAGAAAAACTTCAAAATAAAGACTAAGTCAGAAGGTAACTTTTTAACCGAGGCCTCCCGCGACCTGTAGCCGAGCAGGGCTCCATCGCGGTCGGCCTGAAAGTTTGACTTTACCCCGGTCGAGGTGCAACCAGATGACCCGATTGGCACTTTTTGTTTCTAAGCGCTAGAAAAGTAATAATTCTTTAAAAATTCATATCTCCGGTTCCCCTGAACCGATTTTAATCGTTTTTGTGTCATTTTAAAGATAAAAATATAAACTATTTTTATAAATTGGTTTTGGATTTTTAAACTGTTTCCTGTGTTTTATTTAATTACTGTTTTGTGATATTTGAATGCTTTACACTTTGTCTCCTAAGTTAAGCCTTGACGCTCGTTGCCAAGCTACCAAGGGTTGAGCTGGGATTAATTTACTGAGACCTAACTGTACCTATGTGGAGGTTAGTGGCTTGTTGCTAGGTGTAGGTACCTACCTGCCCTACCAATAACCCATTTTCCAACATAATTGGAAGCAGCGACGGGATCCTGTACTTGTGTTCAATATCACGTTACAGTTTTGAGTAAAACAAATTAAAAATCCTTTAAATTGTCCTAGTGCAAAAATTGTTTTTTTTTTTATTTGGATTAATTTCAATTATTGAATTTTTGTAATTTTTCTAAATTCTTGTTTCCAATTTTTGCAAAAAGTTTTTGTTGACACAAAACTAGGGAACCATGGAGCTTGATCTGGCTAGCCTACCCACACTGACAGTAGTCCAGCTTAGGGGGTTGTGTATTGAAAGAGGGTTGCCTGCAACCACTGATCTCAGGAAGCAAATCCTGATCACATCCCTGACAGCATGGGCTGAGGCCCAAGAGGTAGAGTCAGAAGAAGCTCCAGAGGAGGGAGAAAGAAGGGAGGATGCAAGCTCTAACCACTCAGGGGAGGGAATGCATCTGAGCCCAAGTGAGGATGAGGAAGAACGGTCCTCAGTAAATACAGTCACTAGGGGCAGATCCAAAGCTAGTGGTGGGAAGGGGGTCCTTTCAGGAGGAGAGAACCCATCCATCAGAGAAAGAGAGCTGGAGGCCCAGCTAGCATACATAGCTTTGGAAGCAGAGAAGCTGGCCCTAGAAAAGAAAAAGTGGGCATACAAAGAGAAAAGAGATGGAAGCAGCGATAAAGAAGCTGAGGTGTCCATGGGTGGGGGAGTTTGCCCCAGATTACCCAAGGGGGTGGTTCCTGCTTATGTAGAGGGGGATGACATAGATAAGTGGCTGGGGGCCTTTGAGAGGGCACTCCAAATGAGAAGGGTTAGGCCTCAATACTGGGGTTCCCTTTTGTGGGAGTTGGTCCCCAACTCAGGGAGGGATAGGCTTCTGACCTTAAGGGGGGAGGAGGCAGATTCATACCCTAGTATGAAGAGGTGCTTAGCCAAGAAGTTTGGTCTGACCCCAGAGCAATATAGAATGAAGTTCAGGGACACCCAGAAGGTCAGTTCCCAGTCTTGGGTTGACTTTGTGGACATTTCACTAAAGGCACTAGAGGGCTGGATTATTGGTAACAAAGTAGATACTTATGAGGGGTTATACAATCTGATCATGAGAGAGCACATCTTGACCAATTGTACCCAAGAAAGGTTACGCCAGCATCTAGTAGACTCTAAGCAGACCAACCCTAGAGAGCTAGGGGAGGCAGCTGATGAGTGGTTAAGAACCAGGGTGGTTGTCAAGTCCCAGGGGGGAGACTCCAAGAAGGGGGGGGACAGGTCCCCAAAAACCTAAGGAGGGAGGTGGTAAGCCCACCACAGAGACTCCCTCTGTACCCCAGAACCCTAAGAAGGAGGAGAGTAAATCCCACTCCCACTCTGACAAGCAGAGACAGGGAGACCCAGGGTTAAAAAAACTCTTGGACAGTAGGGCTTGCTTTGACTATCAGCAGACAGGTCACTTCAGAGGAGATGCAGCCTGTCCAAGGAAGGTGGTTAGCACTGGGCTGTCCAGTGTAGCCATAGAGGAGGATTCCTCAGATGATGAAGTCCTCCTAGCATTGTGCTGGGAGACAGGACCAGATGGTAAGCTGGTGATCCCTGAGGGTGGGAGTAGGCACTTCCACCACATTCAAGTGAATGGGATCCCTACCAATGGCCTGAGGGACACCTGTGCCAGTCACACTATAGTGAGTGACCGGTTAGTGACGCCAGACATGTATGACCCAGGAAAGACAAAGAAAGTCAGGATAGCCACAGGGGAGGTCACCTCCAAACCTGTAGTCATAGTGCCCCTAGAGAGGGAGGGTATCCTTGACTGGATTAGGGTGGTGGTCAGTGCTGACCTTCCCCTAGATTGTATCCTGGGCAATGACCTCCCAGAGGTGAGTCTGGTCACAGATGGGGTGGTCGCCCAGGGCGCCCCCCCAACCCAAAGTCCTGGGGAGTCAGTCCCTACAGTTAGGAGACAGGGGTCCCCAAGAAAAGGAAAGAAGAAAAGGAAGGGTAGGCCACTCCTAAACAGAGTTCCAGGGAGCCAAGAGCCCTCTGCCCCAGTAAGGGGGGAGCCCAGAGTTGGCACTGGTGAGGCCTCACCTGACCCCAAGGAAGTCCTGAGTAGTCAGGCAGCTGTCCAGATGCAAGGTGTTGCCCCTGCACTGACAGAAGGGAGAGTGGAAGGAGGGTGTCTGCCACAGGAGGTGGTAGCCCCCCACTCTAGACAGCAAGAGGGGTGCCAGGACCCCAAAGATGCCCCTAAAGCAGCTCAGCCACCTGTCAGTGGAGAGCTTAGGGTGTGGTTCTGGGTACTGACAGCTGTCAGTAGCCTCTGCTGGGTGCTAGCCTTCCTGGCAGCACTGTACTTGGCCTGGGAGGCAGACCCCAGGGCCAATAGCAAAGTAGGCCCCCTGACCCTATTGGTCATGGTGGGGTTGCTCAAGTGTTGGGTGACCTCTTTGGGTAAGCTAGGTGTTGCCCTAGCAAAGTTTGGAGTAGGGGAGGTGGGCACCTCACTACCCAAGTTGGCAGAGAGAAAAGAGGAAGACCCCCCTAGAGGAAAGTTTCAGTTTGAGTTGGGTCCTTTTACTGTTGGGATGGCTTCACTACCCATAGAGAGTGACCCTGACAGGAGGATATAAGGCAGAGTAGGCCCTGCAAAGGGACAGCAAGTTTTCTTCACTGTCTTCCTCGCCTAACAAGCCAGGAAGACTCTCCCAGGGTTGGGCTGAGTCTCCTGGGCGTGTGGGCTGGGGGGGGGGTTGTGTGAGAAAACAGGGCTGATTGCAGAGGCCCCATAACTTTTTGCCCCCATTTTCCTCTTTTTGCTGGTGTTTTCCTGACTTTGATGGTGCCCTGGGTACTGCTAACCAGTCCCAGGGCCTGTGCTCTGTGTAAAATGGATATGCAAATTAGGCTAATTATAATTGGCTAAGTTAACCTACCTATAAGTCCCTAGTATATGGTAGGGCATGTAGGTTTAGGGACCACAGCATAGGTGGTGCACACCTAGGTGCATTGCAGAGGTGCCCAGTGTCATTTTAAAAGCAAGCCTGCCTTGCTGGCTGCTTTTAAATTAAAGTTATATGCAAATTCGACTTTGGAATTAAAGGTACTTCCAAAGTCTTAAACTACCTTATTTTTACATATAAGTCACCCCTAAGGTGTGCCCTATGTGCCCCTAGGGCTGGGTGCCATGTAACTATAAGCAGGGACTTTATAAAAATAGATTTATAAGCCCTGGTGAGGTAAAAACAGCCAAATTCATTTTTCCCTCATTGAAGTAAATGGCCTTCATAGGCTAGAATGGGCAGACTTTATTTTAAATTTTAAAGTCTCCTTAAATGTTGCATACCAAGAATTTGGTATCAAATTAATTGTTGTAATAAATCATACAACTTCCAGTTGTTGGATTTAATATAACTAGTTCAGGTAAAAAGTTTAGACTTTACCTAAAAAGGTGCCAATTTCAGCTCTGCATTGTTTTCGCTGCTGTGCTCTGATTGGCCAGCCTGCAGCAGCTTCTGCCAGGCTGCCTTGATGAGGTGTGAAGTGGCCAGGCTTCACACAAAGGAATGTGCTTGGGGGAGAGAATCTCCCCTCAGCAGATGGTGAGGCAGGAAGGGGGAGGGCTGCCAAACTGGTCTTCAAAGGCAGAGAAGGACATTTGCAGCACCCAGCAACACCCCCACATCCTGCAACCCCAGACAGCTAGGTGCCCCCTTGATTAGATTAGGAGAGGGCAGGAGAGGGGTGTGTTTATGATTTTTAGCCACACCAGTGGGTGGGCTCAGCCAGATGTAACCTCCAAAAATCAGATTCATCCATGTTGGATTTTTAGAGACTGTTGCCTTCTGGGATGGATTTTTGCCACACTTCCCAGGAAGTGGTCATCACAGGGGGACGACCCTGTCCCTGATTGGAGAACCAGGGCCCCCCCTGCTTTTCACCCAGGAGCAAGGATAAAACTGGCAGACCTGCACCCACGCCTCAGATCCCCTCCAGAATTCAACAAGAAAGGAACTAAAGAAGAAGAAGGACTGCCCTGCTGGACCCCTGGCCTGCACCTGGACCCTGCACTCAGAAGGACTGCACCAGCTGCACACTTGGGCTTCACCACAAGAAGGACTTTGCCTGGCTTCAACTGGTTCAAGGAGGGACTCCCTGTTTGCTACAGGTGAAAAATTGCTAAACCAGAGTCCCCTGCACCAACTCCTGAAGAAAGCGACCAGCTGACCACTGTCCAGTTGCCAAAAAGGAGTTTGCGCCAGGTGCATTCTGGGAGTTGAAGTCCGCACCCCCCAAGGACCATCACAGAACTTCTGGACCCTTGGGGTGAGCTGTGGACCCCAAAAGAACCTTAAAAGAACATCTGGGTGAAGCCCCAGAAGTTTGGAAAAGATTTGAGAATTTTTGGAAAAAAGCTCCAGAGAGGGACCGACCCGCCGCGGAAATTCTAGCCGGCTTGCCTCAACCGCGACCCGGCCTGACTTTGTGGTTCGTCCCGGTAAAGAAAAACATCCAAAAAAGAGACTAAGTCCGAACGTAAAAAGTTGACCGGGACCTCCCAGCCATCGTATCCGAGAAGGGCTCCATGGACGTCGGATCAAGATCCAGGTTTACCCCGGTCGAAGGATTTTCATCTCGAAAAAACGACTAAGTCCGAAGGTAAAAGTCTCCACCGAGGAAACCCACATCGCGTATCCGGACAAGGGCTCCAGGAGGTCGGATTCAACTGGCAGGTTCGTCCCGGTGAAGAAAAACTTCAAAATAAAGACTAAGTCAGAAGGTAACTTTTTAACCGAGGCCTCCCGCGACCTGTAGCCGAGCAGGGCTCCATCGCGGTCGGCCTGAAAGTTTGACTTTGCCCCGGTCGAGGTGCAACCAGATGACCCGATTGGCGCTTTTTGTTTCTAAGCGCTAGAAAAGTAATAATTCTTTGAAAATTCATATCTCCGGTTCCCCTGAACCGATTTTAATCGTTTTTGTGTCATTTTAAAGATAAAAATATAAACTATTTTTATAAATTGGTTTTGGATTTTTACACTGTTTCCTGTGTTTTATTTAATTACTGTTTTGTGATATTTGAATGCTTTACACTTTGTCTCCTAAGTTAAGCCTTGACGCTCGTTGCCAAGCTACCAAGGGTTGAGCTGGGATTAATTTACTGAGACCTAACTGTACCTATGTGGAGGTTAGTGGCTTGTTGCTAGGTGTAGGTACCTACCTGCCCTACCAATAACCCATTTTCCAACATAATTGGAAGCAGCGACGGGATCCTGTACTTGTGTTCAATATCACGTTACAGTTTTGAGTAAAACAAATTAAAAATCCTTTAAATTGTCCTAGTGCAAAAATTGTTTTTTTTTTTATTTGGATTAATTTCAATTATTGAATTTTTGTAATTTTTCTAAATTCTTGTTTCCAATTTTTGCAAAAAGTTTTTGTTGACACAAAACTAGGGAACCATGGAGCTTGATCTGGCTAGCCTACCCACACTGACAGTAGTCCAGTTTAGGGGGTTGTGTATTGAAAGAGGGTTGCCTGCAACCACTGATCTCAGGAAGCAAATCCTGATCACATCCCTGACAGCATGGGCTGAGGCCCAAGAGGTAGAGTCAGAAGAAGCTCCAGAGGAGGGAGAAAGAAGGGAGGATGCAAGCTCTAACCACTCAGGGGAGGGAAGGCATCTGAGCCCAAGTGAGGATGAGGAAGAACGGTCCTCAGTAAATACAGTCACTAGGGGCAGATCCAAAGCTAGTGGTGGGAAGGGGGTCCTTTCAGGAGGAGAGAACCCATCCATCAGAGAAAGAGAGCTGGAGGCCCAGCTAGCATACATAGCTTTGGAAGCAGAGAAGCTGGCCCTAGAAAAGAAAAAGTGGGCATACAAAGAGAAAAGAGATGGAAGCAGCGATAAAGAAGCTGAGGTGTCCATGGGTGGGGGAGTTTGCCCCAGATTACCCAAGGGGGTGGTTCCTGCTTATGTAGAGGGGGATGACATAGATAAGTGGCTGGGGGCCTTTGAGAGGGCACTCCAAATGAGAAGGGTTAGGCCTCAATACTGGGGTTCCCTTTTGTGGGAGTTGGTCCCCAACTCAGGGAGGGATAGGCTTCTGACCTTAAGGGGGGAGGAGGCAGATTCATACCCTAGTATGAAGAGGTGCTTAGCCAAGAAGTTTGGTCTGACCCCAGAGCAATATAGAATGAAGTTCAGGGACACCCAGAAGGTCAGTTCCCAGTCTTGGGTTGACTTTGTGGACATTTCACTAAAGGCACTAGAGGGCTGGATTATTGGTAACAAAGTAGATACTTATGAGGGGTTATACAATCTGATCATGAGAGAGCACATCTTGACCAATTGTACCCAAGAAAGGTTACGCCAGCATCTAGTAGACTCTAAGCAGACCAACCCTAGAGAGCTAGGGGAGGCAGCTGATGAGTGGTTGAGAACCAGGGTGGTTGTCAAGTCCCAGGGGGGAGACTCCAAGAAGGGGGGGGACAGGTCCCCAAAAACCTAAGGAGGGAGGTGGTAAGCCCACCACAGAGACTCCCTCTGTACCCCAGAACCCTAAGAAGGAGGAGAGTAAATCCCACTCCCACTCTGACAAGCAGAGACAGGGAGACCCAGGGTTAAAAAAACTCTTGGACAGTAGGGCTTGCTTTGACTATCAGCAGACAGGTCACTTCAGAGGAGATGCAGCCTGTCCAAGGAAGGTGGTTAGCACTGGGCTGTCCAGTGTAGCCATAGAGGAGGATTCCTCAGATGATGAAGTCCTCCTAGCATTGTGCTGGGAGACAGGACCAGATGGTAAGCTGGTGATCCCTGAGGGTGGGAGTAGGCACTTCCACCACATTCAAGTGAATGGGATCCCTACCAATGGCCTGAGGGACACCTGTGCCAGTCACACTATAGTGAGTGACCGGTTAGTGACGCCAGACATGTATGACCCAGGAAAGACAAAGAAAGTCAGGATAGCCACAGGGGAGGTCACCTCCAAACCTGTAGTCATAGTGCCCCTAGAGAGGGAGGGTATCCTTGACTGGATTAGGGTGGTGGTCAGTGCTGACCTTCCCCTAGATTGTATCCTGGGCAATGACCTCCCAGAGGTGAGTCTGGTCACAGATGGGGTGGTCGCCCAGGGCGCCCCCCCAACCCAAAGTCCTGGGGAGTCAGTCCCTACAGTTAGGAGACAGGGGTCCCCAAGAAAAGGAAAGAAGAAAAGGAAGGGTAGGCCACTCCTAAACAGAGTTCCAGGGAGCCAAGGGCCCTCTGCCCAGTAAGGGGGGAGCCCAGAGTTGGCACTGGTGAGGCCTCACCTGACCCCAAGGAAGTCCTGAGTAGTCAGGCAGCTGTCCAGATGCAAGGTGTTGCCCCTGCACTGACAGAAGGGAGAGTGGAAGGAGGGTGTCTGCCACAGGAGGTGGTAGCCCCCCACTCTAGACAGCAAGAGGGGTGCCAGGACCCCAAAGATGCCCCTAAAGCAGCTCAGCCACCTGTCAGTGGAGAGCTTAGGGTGTGGTTCTGGGTACTGACAGCTGTCAGTAGCCTCTGCTGGGTGCTAGCCTTCCTGGCAGCACTGTACTTGGCCTGGGAGGCAGACCCCAGGGCCAATAGCAAAGTAGGCCCCCTGACCCTATTGGTCATGGTGGGGTTGCTCAAGTGTTGGGTGACCTCTTTGGGTAAGCTAGGTGTTGCCCTAGCAAAGTTTGGAGTAGGGGAGGTGGGCACCTCACTACCCAAGTTGGCAGAGAGAAAGGAGGAAGACCCCCCTAGAGGAAAGTTTCAGTTTGAGTTGGGTCCTTTTACTGTTGGGATGGCTTCACTACCCATAGAGAGTGACCCTGACAGGAGGATATAAGGCAGAGTAGGCCCTGCAAAGGGACAGACAGTTTTCTTCACTGTCTTCCTCGCCTAACAAGCCAGGAAGACTCCCCCAGGGTTGGGCTGAGTCTCCTGGGCGTGTGGGCTGGGGGGGGGGTTGTGTGAGAAAACAGGGCTGATTGCAGAGGCCCCATAACTTTTTGCCCCCATTTTCCTCTTTTTGCTGGTGTTTTCCTGACTTTGATGGTGCCCTGGGTACTGCTAACCAGTCCCAGGGCCTGTGCTCTGTGTAAAATGGATATGCAAATTAGGCTAATTATAATTGGCTAAGTTAACCTACCTATAAGTCCCTAGTATATGGTAGGGCATGTAGGTTTAGGGACCACAGCATAGGTGGTGCACACCTAGGTGCATTGCAGAGGTGCCCAGTGTCATTTTAAAAGCAAGCCTGCCTTGCTGGCTGCTTTTAAATTAAAGTTATATGCAAATTCGACTTTGGAATTAAAGGTACTTCCAAAGTCTTAAACTACCTTATTTTTACATATAAGTCACCCCTAAGGTGTGCCCTATGTGCCCCTAGGGCTGGGTGCCATGTAACTATAAGCAGGGACTTTATAAAAATAGATTTATAAGCCCTGGTGAGGTAAAAACAGCCAAATTCGTTTTTCCCTCATTGAAGTAAATGGCCTTCATAGGCTAGAATGGGCAGACTTTATTTTAAATTTTAAAGTCTCCTTAAATGTTGCATACCAAGAATTTGGTATCAAATTAATTGTTGTAATAAATCCTACAACTTCCAGTTGTTGGATTTAATATAACTAGTTCAGGTAAGAAGTTTAGACTTTACCTAAAAAGTTGACAATTTCAGCTCTGCATTGTTTTCGCTGCTGTGCTCTGATTGGCCAGCCTGCAGCAGCTTCTGCCAGGCTCCCTTGATGAGGTGTGAAGTGGCCAGGCTTCACACAAAGAAATGTGCTTGGGGGAGAGAATCTCCCCTCAGCAGATGGTGAGGCAGGAAGGGGGAGGGCTGCCAAACTGGTCTTCAAAGGCAGAGAAGGACATTTGCAGCACCCAGCAACACCCCCACATCCTGCAACCCCAGACAGCTAGGTGCCCCCTTGATTAGATTAGGAGAGGGCAGGAGAGGGGTGTGTTTATGATTTTTAGCCACACCAGTGGGTGGGCTCAGCCAGATGTAACCTCCAAAAATCAGATTCATCCATGTTGGATTTTTAGAGACTGTTGCCTTCTGGGATGGATTTTTGCCACACTTCCCAGGAAGTGGTCATCACAGGGGGACGACCCTGTCCCTGATTGGAGAACCAGGGCCCCCCCTGCTTTTCACCCAGGAGCAAGGATAAAACTGGCAGACCTGCACCCACGCCTCAGATCCCCTCCAGAACTCAACAAGAAAGGAACTAAAGAAGAAGAAGGACTGCCCTGCTGGACCCCTGGCCTGCACCTGGACCCTGCACTCAGAAGGACTGCACCAGCTGCACACTTGGGCTTCACCACAAGAAGGACTTTGCCTGGCTTCAACTGGTTCAAGGAGGGACTCCCTGTTTGCTACAGGTGAAAAATTGCTAAACCAGAGTCCCCTGCACCAACTCCTGAAGAAAGCGACCAGCTGACCACTGTCCAGTGGCCAAAAAGGAGTTTGCGCCAGGTGCATTCTGGGAGTTGAAGTCCGCACCCCCCAAGGACCATCACAGAACTTCTGGACCCTTGGGGTGAGCTGTGGACCCCAAAAGAACCTTAAAAGAACATCTGGGTGAAGCCCCAGAAGTTTGGAAAAGATTTGAGAATTTTGGGAAAAAAGCTCCAGAGAGGGACCGACCCGCCGCGGAAATTCTAGCCGGCTTGCCTCAACCGCGACCCGGCCTGACTTCGTGGTTCGTCCCGGTAAAGAAAAACATCCAAAAAAGAGACTAAGTCCGAACGTAAAAAGTTGACCGGGACCTCCCAGCCATCGTATCCGAGAAGGGCTCCATGGACGTCGGATCAAGATCCAGGTTTACCCCGGTCGAAGGATTTTCATCTCGAAAAAACGACTAAGTCCGAAGGTAAAAGTCTCCACTGAGGAAACCCACATCGCGTATCCGGACAAGGGCTCCAGGAGGTCGGATTCAACTGGCAGGTTCGTCCCAGTGAAGAAAAACTTCAAAATAAAGACTAAGTCAGAAGGTAACTTTTTAACCGAGGCCTCCCGCGACCTGTAGCCGAGCAGGGCTCCATCGCGGTCGGCCTGAAAGTTTGACTTTGCCCCGGTCGAGGTGCAACCAGATGACCCGATTGGCGCTTTTTGTTTCTAAGCGCTAGAAAAGTAATAATTCTTTAAAAATTCATATCTCCGGTTCCCCTGAACCGATTTTAATCGTTTTTGTGTCATTTTAAAGATAAAAATATAAACTATTTTTATAAATTGGTTTTGGATTTTTACACTGTTTCCTGTGTTTTATTTAATTACTGTTTTGTGATATTTGAATGCTTTACACTTTGTCTCCTAAGTTAAGCCTTGACGCTCGTTGCCAAGCTACCAAGGGTTGAGCTGGGATTAATTTACTGAGACCTAACTGTACCTATGTGGAGGTTAGTGGCTTGTTGCTAGGTGTAGGTACCTACCTGCCCTACCAATAACCCATTTTCCAACACCAGGGCATTGCGGTTCCAGGAGATCCATATGGGCTGCAGCATTTACACGTCAAATGAGAGGGTGATTAGTGAGTAATCAGCGCTTCCTACTCTATTTCTGTAATAATATATTCCACTATATTACACGGTGCAAATGACTAGGGTTTAACCCTCTAAATCCTCTAAAGGACAACTAAATGTTGTCTGAATATGAAACAGATACAATTGCACACGTGACAATAACACAAAATCAATCCTAATTTCATTAACAAATACAAATCTATTAAGTATATTAAATGTACAAAAGCAAATCACAATAGTACACTTCCAACATGAATCAAAACTCTTCCCCTAATATTTATATTTGCCAATAGTGCAACCAAAATATATTTTATCTTGTCCACAGTCCAAAAATAGTATCCATGAGACCGAATCGTATATCTTTATGTGGTTGATTCCAGAGTTATCAGTTCAGTCCAGCAACTTACTCCTTTGTCCCTTTGTCAACACGTGTTTCATCCGGGGAGTCCCCTCAATAATATTCTTAGTCCAAGCTATTTGGCAGATGAAACCACAAAAGATTGGCTCACCAGGCGGAGTTTGGGCTTCTTCAAGTGTGGGTCGTGCGTAGTGTGCAAGTGGGCATGGCAACCCAAAAAGGATGTGGAGGATTATAGGGGTGAAAAAATACTTATAAGATCACATATAGACTGTAACACTAATTTTGTCATATACATGCATATACATTTGTTAATGAAATTAGGATTGATTTTGTGTTATTGTCACGTGGGCTGCAGCATTTATTTTGCCACCCATAGGGAGCTCAGACAAACCCTTGCACAGGCCTGCCATTGCAGCCTGCACTGAAATAACGCACACGTTATTTCACAGCCATTTTCACTGCACTTAAGTGACTTATAAGTCACATATATGTCTAACTTTCACTTGCGGAAGGTTAGGTGCAAAGTTACTAAGTGTGAGGGCACCCTTGCATTATCAAAGGTGCTCCCACATAGTCCAGGGCCATTTCCCCAGTCTTTGTGAGTGCTGGGATGCCATTACACACATGCACTCCGTATAGGGCAATACCTATATGTAGCTTCACAAAGGTAACTCCGAATATGGCAATGTAACATGTCTAAGATCATGGAATTCTCCCCCATTCCAGATCTGGTATTGGGGAGCTAATTCCATGCAACCTGGGGTTTCCACCATGGACCCCTAGTACTGCCAAACCAGCTCTCTGAGGCTTGCACTGCAGCTACAGCTGCCGCCACCTCACAGACAGGTTTCTGCCCTCCTGGAGTCTGGGCAGCCCCGTCCCAGGGAGAACAAAGCATTTTCTCTGAGAGCAGGGTGTTACACCCTCTCCCTTTGGAAATAGGTGTTACAGGCTGGGGAGGGGTAGCCTCCCCCAGCCTCTGGAAATGCTTTGAAGGGCACAGATGGTGCCCTCCTTACATAAACCAGTCTACACTGGTTCAGGGACTACTTCTCCCCTGCTCTGGCAGGAAACTAAACAAAGGAAATGGGAGTGACCACTCCCCGGTCCATCACCACCCCAGGAGAGGTGCCCAGAGCTCCTCGAGTGTGTCCCATACTTCAGCCATCTTGCTTTGCAAGGTATGGGAGCACTCTGGAGGGCTCTGAGTTGGCAGTGCCAGCAGATGACGACAGAGACCCATCCTGAAAGGTCCATACCTGATAAGGTAGCCAATCCCCCTCTCAGGGCTATTTAGGGTCTCTCCTGAGGGTTCTCCTCATATTCTGCTTGCAAATATCCTTCAGGAACCCTCTGCAACAACTTCAAACTCTTCTGACCTCGGATGAACCACAGCCTGCTCCAAGAAACGCTGTAACTGCAACAGTGTCTACAAGATACACTTTTCTTCAGCAACCTCAGCTTCAAGTCAGCAACTGCAACAGTTTCCACAGTGTGCACGCTCTGGGGACTCCCTGTCTTTATCCTGCCCCAGAAGGACAGAAGAAATCTGTGGAGTGACAGAGTCACTCCCCTGCTCCAAGCAGGCACCTTCCAAGACGACGACGGGTACCCTGTGAGTCCTCTCACAACGACGAGCGTGCTCCTAAGGACACAGAGGGTGGGCATCATCAACGTAGACTGTCCTGAGGTCCTGCTGATGCAATTTGGAGGAGGTAAGACCTTGCCTTCCCCAAGAACAATGGTACCCCTATGTACTGTGTCTTCTTCACCTCCTGAGGCCTCTGTACACTCTTCGCAAAATTCCTTTGTGCATGGCCTGGCCCAGGTCGCTGAGTTGTTCTTCTTTTATTGTGCTGCATCAACTGTGTTTTGCACCTCCTTTGAACCCAGATCCTGCGGCTTCAGGGGGCGCTGGCTGGTTTCCTGAGGGCTCTCTAAAGTGCTGAGAGTGTCCTCTTCCTCCTCACTCAGAGTTGAGGCCCCTAGGTCCCTCCTAGGTCCATCCAGCCATTTTGATGCAAAACGTACTTTTGTTGTAACCATGGCTTATTGGCGCCTTCCAACACGAAATCTCATCTGCAGTGATCTTCACGCTGTGGGACATCTATTGCATCATGCAGGAACCTGCTGGCATCCTCCTACGGTGCATTTCTGGTGTCTTCGACTAACCAGGGACTCTTCTTTTGCACCCTCTTCTGGGTTGGCAGGATCTCCTGTCCTTCCTGGAACTTCTTTTGACTTCTGGACTTGGTCCCCTTCCTTTGCAGGTCTTCAGGTCCAATAATCCAGCAGTTGTTCTTTGCAGACTTGGTTGGCTGCTGCAAAATCCCCAAAAAGAGGTGTAGTGTGTCCTAAGGAAACCTGCAGTACTTTACTCCTGCTTTTCTGGGCTCTGGGGTGGGCTAATTTACTTACCATTGCTGTATTCATACTGAACCAGTGATTCTGCACACACTACACTTGTCTAGGGTGGAATTTGTGATTCACATTCCACTTTCTTAGATATATGGTTTGTATTGCCCGTAGGCCCATTTTCTCCCATTGCATTCTATAGCATTTCCTATCATTTGCATTGTTCTATGACTATTTACTTGTCAAATGTTGGTGTCTAGCATATATATTGTGTATAATAGTTACCTCCAGAAGGAGTGTTGTCTCTCAGATATTTTTGGTACTGTGTCACCCAAATAAATACCTTTTTATTTGGTAACACTGAGTATTATCTTTAGTTGTGTATAAGTACTGTGTAACTATACGTGGTATTGCATGAGTTTTGCATGTGTCCTAGTTCAACCTGAGATGCTCTGCTATAGCTACCTCTGTCAGCCTAAGCTGCTATAACTCTACTACATTTCACTAATAAGGGATAACTGGACCTGGTATAAGGTGTAAGTACCCAGGGTACCCACTACAAACCAGGCCAGCCACCTACACTATGGCACTTGACACACTTGAAATGAGGGACCAGTATGATGTCCTGCAGAATCACCATCAAACTAGCTTCAGGCCCTAACCTAAGTTCCACTCCTGTTAACCGGCTATTTCCTTAGACTTATTTACCATCAGGCACTGTCACATACATAATGATGTACACAGCAGTTTATACCCATGCTGGCCATTCCTGGGTCTACCCTGTGCCTGTGTCAAATTAGCTGCACTGCCACCATGCTGCATCTCATGTATCATAGTGCAAGGAGAGCTGCAATGATGGTGAGGACATAGGTATATAGGAAGGCAAATCCACCTGTACAGAGAGAAGATGAAATTGAACTCTGCTAGGTCCATGAGTGCTGTGCAATGTAGCACACACACATATATATATCCCTGGGGTGGTACAAGGTCTCAGCACTGTATGGGTGTATGTGAAACATGTAAGACTGGGACGGGAAAATTACTATGTGTGGTGATGTGGCATGAGTACAGCAATACCCATTGCAAGCCCTCACCATGCAAATGGATGCATATGAAGGGTTGACAATGACAAGATGGTGTCAAGCCACAAAAAAAGATATACATCACACCTAAAAGATATGACGCAGCCAATTGTGCCAACTGTGCTTCCCCTGATGTGACCCACAGGTGGGGCGTAGGGCTGATAGACTGCAACCATGATGTACAGGAACAATGTTTGGGAACGCAGATGACAATGAGCCTCCAATAGCAAGTCAGTGATGTGACATATCAACTGCCACAACACAGAAAGACTGATTTTACACAATCTCATTGCCAAGGATGATGGTTCCTCTGTTTATCTGCCTGTCATGGAGTACCCCAATGACCCGGATGACCAGCTGACAACCATCAGCCAAGAGACCCTCCAGGAAGTTCTCAGATCCCTCCAGACACCACTTCCAGTTGCATGGAGGAGTATTAATGTAGCTGCCATCCCAGAGGTCCCACCCAACACCCCAATAGTACGACCTGCCGGCACCAACAGAGCTGGGGACTCTGAGGATCCAGGGATCAGCTTCGAGAGGGCAGTGGTAGGAGACCAACGGGAGCTGGCCAAGGAGGTGCGGGTGGGGATGCAAATTATGGCAGCCAGCCTAGAGGATATGCGCATGTGCATCGTTACGGCCACTGAACAGACTGCAGCCAAATGAGGAACACACTCCCCAATGCATGAAGTCCAGCAGTGTCTGAGGGACATAGCTTCTGCAATAAGGGAGAGGCCACAGCAACTCCCCTCCCAAACTGGCAGCAGTGGGATTGAGGACAAGCCGGACTTTGTGCTCCGGGAAGTGGCTTCCCTCAGGGCAGACATCGCTGCCTACGATAGGGATGTTGCTGCTATCCTCAAAAATCAGCAGTTCCTCCTTGCTGCAGTGATGTCATATGTAGTTCCACAGATGGCAGGAATTGGGAGTCCACATCTCCAACAATTGAATTGTGTGTGGCTCCCTCTATCTCCCCACCACCACCATCAAGGGCAAAGGAGACACCACATACATCGGAGGTTGAAGATGTGGAACAGATCATCTTCACTCGTAGGAGTTCCCGGGAGCACCAGCCCATGCCACATGGGCTGTGTTTTTCTTTGTCCTCTGCTTGACATCATGCCAGAGTTAAGACAGTTGTAGATATGCACTCTTCAATAACACACTGTTGACCTTCCTGCTATGAACTGCAATTGTCTCTCACTTTTAATTGCCAATTCCTGCTCCTCTATACTGAACAACACTTTACCCAAGCATGACCCATAACATGTTCCTCAACCCTGGACTTGTGTTGTGTCACAATTGCATGGATTTCACTAATGGGGTTACTGACATGGACATTGTAAATATTGCACTATGACACCACCTATACAACAAGCACATCTTTGTGTATTGTGACACATCTACTATGCTTAGGAATTGTGATGTATGTAACATGTCTTTAGTCACAGAGTGTCAGTACAAGAGTACAGGAATATGGAGGCACATTTCTACGCACAAGGTTCATATATAATGAACGACAATGCTAGTCTCATCCCCTAAAAGCAGTTCACTGAGTATGTCAAAAATGTAGAACACTTGTATGCTTCACTCACTACATACGGCAGGAATGGCTGTGAAACAGGTCTTGGGCAATATCATCAGCTGGGAGCACCAGTAGAACACATTGGTGTGAAACAGAGGTACTTGACCTCATCTGTAATTGCCTCTAGTCAGTTTAGCAGGATAGATATTAAATGTAGGCCGTTGTCAGATGTGCCACAGTGCCCAACATTCCTACACAGGACTCTAACAATGTTATCTGAATTACCACACCTAGTTGTACAAGACAGAGTTAAAATAGTCACCTTAAGTGGTGGGTACACTGGATGGCAGATGCATAGATAAGTAGATGTGTTGTAGCTGCCAATGTGACAGCTCAGTTGTAAACAGGTGATGAACATATCAAGAAAGTACTTTGGAGGCAGGATGGAATCCCTAGGCCAACACACAATTTTCACAGTGCACTTATGGAAAGATCCTGAGACACAAGCATATGACACATGAAGTAAGGGATTTTTAATAACAATGAAACTGACCTATGAAGAAAGAAGAAAACCTATCCTAACCTAACCTATCCTAACTATACTTAACTAACAACTAACCCTAACTACCCTATGCTAAACTTAACTAACACATTTAACAACACACTCTAAACATCCCCCCCCCAACCCACTTAAGTTACGAGACACATCAGGACAACATATAATAATCTACACATATACTAAATATATCTAAACAAATATATATATATTTGGTATTTTGTTTATATATATTTATATATATTATATTTTTTATATAACACAGATGTGCCCCAACATTAACCCCCCAACCACCCCCAAAGTAACATGTAAAACGTAGAAACCCCCAAACCCACTTATCCTAACTAAACTACAAACCTACTATAACACTAGCTCCATAAAGCCCACTATAAAACATTAATATAAATGAGGAGCGAAGGGACAGAACTGGAGTGTGAGTTCCAAAGCCAAACACAGCTTTGCCCTCTTGAGGTTTTTTTTTATGCGCTTGAGTCTTTTTGTGTTTGATGCCACCTCCTTCTCCATATGTTCAACCTTTTCACAACTGTTGTCTCATCGCTCTGCAGATCTTTGAACATTTTCTGGTCCATGGCAGCAAGTGGTGTGGGATGTTATAATGATGTGGAAGGTGTTGCAGTTGGGGCTGTAGTTGTGGTGGCAGCTGTGCCCCCCTGCACAGCTGTGGAGCTTAGTCTCCTCTGTGTGGCCACTGCCAGTGTTAGGGCCCCTTGGCTCAATGCCCCCCATTCCCTGATAGCTGCGTTCCATCCTCAGGATCCCAGAGTCCACTGCCAGGATATGCTATAGCAGAAATCCCTCTTCTGGAATGCTCGCAGTTCCTCATTCCTTATGTTGGCAGCTGTTAAATTGAGACAGGCAACCATCAGTGTCATCATCGTGTGGAATTTGTACAGATTATTGGCTTACATGCTACATCTAATTACATATGCACTCCAACTCACATTCCAGAAAAAACAATGGCCCTGATAAATCCAACGTAAACATTGCATTAGCATCATTTCATTAACACTAGAATTACGTACAACAAGATTAGGAACCAAAACAAATGATTTGCATTTCTTTTGTGCTAAACGTAATGATGCAAAGACATCGTGAACTTCACATAGATCTGGCCCACATTCCCTCATCATCTGTGTCAATTTTCAACCATACATCGGCAGTAACTTGAATATGTTATTGGGAGGATGGGATGCAGTTGGTAACCATAAGGGGGTCAGTGATGATAGGTACATGTGCACACCCGATCAATATGACTGTCACCTACACTGTGAGCATCACATCTACCTACACATTTGATATTCTTCTTCCCCTTTGCCTAAGGTGGGGTGGCTGTGCAATCCATCATCTCAACTGTCCTGGTCATCCATCAAGGAATGCCCACTCATACAGGAAGTCAGGGAGTAGACCATATGTTAGAAGGGCTGCCAACTAGGAAGCTGGTATCCATAGGTCTATCACATTTACATCTATGTGTCCAGATGTAAACACCCATCAATACCTGATCTGCCAGTACAATTCCTTACACACCCATATCCATGCCAGCACACTTCTGGCCTTGACCTGCATGCACTCCTATTACATTCCACATAAGTGTTACATACATGGAGTGTAAAATATTGAGAACCATGCTGGGGGACAATTGCCCACCTAGTCCTCCATATTCATCACAATATAGGGATGCACCAAATGGGGTTCAAAGTGGTGCATCCCTGTGTTGTGAGAATGATGGAATGCCAATATTCTCACAGCATTGCACTTCTTAGTCACATATGGCCCTACATGTGGCTTGTCATCACCTTGTTCACACGATGCTGCCCATTGAGCACAACTAGCCTCACAAGATATGACCCTCTGCTTGTGCATGGAGTACAATTAAATGGGACACAATGACATCATCCTACTTTGATATCTGATCATTTGACAGCTTATCACATCTAGCATTGTGTGCAACACACCACTCACTCACCCCACACCCTGGATTACTTCACAGAATATACATCATCACACGTACTGGATACATCTGGGTCCTCATATCTTGCAACTTCGCCAATAGTGTATGGGGCAAGTCCACCTTTAAGATATGAATGGAAAACCATGCCTAGTGTCATATCACTGTCACTACTAGTGGACAACAAATTACAATATGTACTATTTTAGATGCGTGAGATAGTTATTCTCATGTAAAACAGTGCAACAGACACACCACTAAAATTGACGATGAGGCTGGCCCTGAGATAAGTGAGAGCCACACATCTGCACACTTACACTGGGCCTGAGACTCATTTAGTGCTACACCCTGCAACACCCATATGTGGCCAATCTATAGAAGATGGAACTCCATGGTATGAGGGGGGGTTGTGTAACAACTACATGACACTACCCTGGTGCATTGCAATACTATTGACTCAGGTATTCAAGCTTGTCCTGTGTGGCACCCAGAGGCACTTTGTGATGGACATGCGGCTCAAATATTAGTCTGCAAAGATCATGCGTTGAGTTCTCCATGAATCATGGGGCAAAGTGTTCTGATGGCAACAAATGTCCCATTTATATTGCCCCCTAAGGTGGGTAAGGCGCCTTTGCAAACATAATGGCAGGGATCATGTGTGTGAAATGATGACAATGTAGCGCTAGAAATGCATTGCCCTACTTTGTTGACACAATCCAGGTAAATATGGTAGGCTGGCAGTATCTTGGCATATCATACATAACACTAATCAGGGGCACAGGTGTCGCCATGGCTCCTGAAATGTGTGACTTAGTGATGGTTGTGTATAACTCACCAGACATCTGACCTGCATTGGTATGATGGTAGGACATGTGAACTCCATGTCTAGACTGGCCTAGTTACACTTCATTCTGGTTGCATGCAACCTGTCCACAAGAATTGTATGGAGCAATCCAACACATCTGCTACTATCATTCAAGATGGGTGAACAGTAATTAGTATGCCAATGGGAGACTCACCAACAGGGACACCAATCTCCACTCCAAGATGCTTCAGCTGGTGCTCATTCCTGGTGCTCCAAAATACCCTCTTCAGGTTGTTGAGCACCTTGCCCCACCACAGCCATCTCGCCTCGGTCCGGTAACCTTGTATTGCCCGGCCCACCATCTCCAGCATCAACGGCAGGTAGTGGGCTACCAGCCACACAAAGCCACCCAACTTCTCCTCTTCCATCCTGGTCAGCCTCCCCCTACCAGACATATTATCACAGTACAGGTTGGCCACAAGGATTTAAGTAAAAAAATAAAATAATAATAATATAAAGGAAACTTAAACCCAATAACTAATCCCAACTATCCCAACTTAACAACTACCCCGGACAGACACCCCACAGTACAAGTACAATAATACACAAAAAGCACACAAACTTACAAGCACTGGGACAAACTACTGATAATAATTTGAAAAACATGACAGGAGGGACACCACAAGATACAACACACAGGAAAATCACACCACCAACTCCAGGATACAACCACACAAAAGAGGAACAGACTGTAAAGAGAAAATGAAAGTACACCCACTGTACCATGCTTGTAAGCAGGATTTCCTATTACATCACTTCCTGTCTCCGTGCATCATGTTTTCTGTTATGTACGTATTTACTTGACGCAAGTGATATTTGCGTAGGTATTTAGATGCATGGCATACATGCTTCGTTTTTACCTTTATGAGTCGAATTCACTGAAAATCAGCATTGAGAAGAGTGCGAAGGTGGAATTCACGCTAAGGGCCCATGTGTCATATACTTTGTGTTTGCAAATGTTTTAGACACATTTACATCAATTTTTTGTACTCAATTCCTGTGTGTTTTTGTTCCATTGTCTATGGATGCATCCTGAATCAATATACAAATGACATGGGCTGGGCTGCAGTGTGGCATATTGGGTATGGCCACATGTGGTAGTCCTTTCAACAATGTGATAAGGGTACGATCGGTCTGTTACACCAACGTGTGTGTTACAGAGTCAACAGCATGCAAATAGTTGCATGTCGTGCATAGGTATGCATGTGTGACAACAGTGTATCCACATATGTATGGCAGTCAGTACAGTACGATGAGAATGTGTTTGGTCTGTTACACCGATGTGTGTGTTACAGCGTCAACAGCATGCAAGTAGTTGCACGTTGTGCATATGTATGCATGTCTGACAACAGTGTATTTCCATATGTATGGCAGTCAGTACAATGCAATAGTTCTGGTATGTGAATGTGAATTGTGTTTACTTACATGATGTGTGAAGTTGTCTTACAGAGAATAATATTTAAGACGACCTACATGGCTCAGGCATTGTTGATGATGGCTGAACCATGCTACCTAGGACAATGTTACCTGACAACTGTCTCTGTATGTAGATTTGGAGCTTATTGTTACTTGTGTGAGGCCTGCACATATGTCTGACATGTGTACATCTTTGGTACATACTGTGTATGACACATCCTGCCTACATTCCGGCCAGATTATATTTTGACCTCAAAGGTTTGATTAAACTCATTACATTTAGCAATGGTTGTTAGTTTTGTGTGGTGGACCTGCAGCCCTAGCTGCATATGTTCTCATCCATATTGATGTGCATTCCACAGACGTGTCCTTGTAAAGTGTGAGATCATGTGTTCCCAGTGTCAGGATTAGGCCCCATGGCAGTGGCAGGACTGATTACTATGGATGTACTGCACAGGCCCAACTTTTTCTATTGCTTGTCATACCTGAGCGAATCATTATGACCATTGTTACCAATGTTGCCCCCCCTTGTCACACATGCTCCCTGCAGCCATTGCAACTTTCACACTGAGTTGTGACAGTGTTCTGTTCCAACATTACTGTTGTTCAAATTTTTGACAACTACTACCTTATGTGTGGGCACCTTCCTTACCTCCTATTTGAGCATGTTGTAGTTGTTTGTGATGAGCTATTGATGAACAAGTTGGCAACGTGGATGTAATTCATATGTTGCAGTCCATAGAATGTGTCCTTCAGTTGTCACATTCAAGTGATGAGGCTTTTTGTGATGTGTGTGATGGTAGCAGTACAGTCTTACACATCACATATGATGTTGTAACAGTACTTTTCAGATTAGTATTTGTAACATGCTCCCTGAGGTTAGACTCACAATCCTAAGGTATATGTTGTGGAGATTGAAGAAACCAAAGCAGGATTGTTTGAATAGGTGAGGTGTTTATTTACAAAATGTCCAAGGTGAGTTAAATGATTTGTAAGTGAAGAAGTTATCAACTATGTGCTGTCCTAGCAGCTGTGTTCTGCTGTTCACCCTCATTTTCTTCACCACCATCCTCCTCCTCCTCAGGGACATCATCAACCTGCTCATTCAAGGTGACGTTTATCCGCATACACATGTTGTGCAGGGTAGCACATGTCATTATGATCTTGCAGACAATGTGTGGGGCATATTGGATGCTGCCTCTTGTGAGGTCTAGGCATCTGAATCTTGACTTCAGGATGCCAAATGTCCTTTCCATGAAATCTCTGCTGCTGCGCTTGGGTTGGCGAATGGAGTAATAATCCATGTCATGTAGCACTGAAGTTGATATTTTGAGTTGGTTGTGACTCATATGGGTTTGTGGTAAGGTGTGAGTTCCTGGCCTTGTGTAAGGTTTTCTCAGCACTGTGTTGTTGGACATGACAATCTTGAGTTTGGCTCAAGGACCTGGGACATATGATTTGGATTCCTAACTGATGGTCAGTATGTATGTACCATGCATTGTGTTAGTGCACCTTTGTATCAGTGTGCTATCACTTGATGTGATATGACACATTCTCACAACACAATGGGGTCAGATGTGGGTAGCACTACAGAGCCTGGACATCCCAACCATTTTGACATGTGTCATTACAGATGAAGTGCTCTACTTAGGCCCTTTAAAATGAGTGAAAATCCACAACACGTCTCCAACAATGGCAGCACTGTCCTGCAACATTTTCACTATGCAAGAATGCCCCTTGTGTGATATGTTACTAGGCAACCCTTTGTTGTCCCCTGCACCCGTAGCTATTATGCAGCAGTGCACCTACACTACCAACCTTGCACCACAGTACTTGGCTAGCTGCCCTCTGGTGGTGGATGCATCTGTGCAGGAAGGGCCACCACCCTATACATATGTTGTTTTGATGTACAATTGGCTCTTTCTCTGTGTGCAGCAGTATGCAGCATGCATTGGTGGCACATCCATATGAGTTCAAAGCATAGTCTACTTACTTATTGCAACCTGCAAACAGCACCCATGGGATGGTGTTTGATGTTGGCACTGCCTCAGGTTTTAGGTGACACCTACATCTGAGCCAGCATCATCATGTTATGTATCTTGTGGTGACTGACCTGCAGGAACACACATTGCAAGTCCCTTCCACGCTACATACTGCATGGGGGTGACCAATTTACTATGTGGCTTCAAGTCACAAAAAAGTGTTTATCTGCCAAGTTGTATATACAATGCAGGCCATGACAATAGCAATGTGGGTTTTTACATAGGTCCCTTGATGATCCTGAGTAGCAGCTAATGTTTGTGGCAGCCATCAGGTATCCAAGGGTGTGTATTTCATTGTTTCAGGATGACCAACACAACTACCCACGTCTCTTCTATCTTTTAACACATGATTCAGCATTTATACTGTCAACACATGCACAGTGCAGGCAATGGGATGGAGCTCAGCTACTTAGCTAATGTGTCCCTTGGCACAGGGCATGTGAGGTCAGTGTTGTCCTGTATTCTCCTACAGGGTCCCACTATGGCATCCATGATCTGCAATGTCTAACAGTGTCTTGGCCCCATGGTGAGCCATTTATTTTTTATGGTACTGACATGATGGTGCTGTGGGTTAGTAAGTGGTGCACGTGAGGTGGCACAACAGTAGGTGTGGTCCCACTTATCACAAATCTGGCGCATGGCATGTGATGGGCATTGATTTTATATTCCTTTGTGTGTGATCCAATGCGTCAGGCAGATGTCTAGGCACACTACAGGTAAGTCAGGTATGTGTTGATAAGATGTAGTTGGTATTGGCAGCAGTTCTCTGGCATTTGATATTTGTTCTAGAATTGACTTGCACGGCATGATTTGAGGGATCTGTGCCTATATGAGACTTATGTAACATGAGCATGGTGTATGCCACTGACATGGGTGTGCTATTCTTTCGTTGGTGTACTGTTTTTGAAATGTACATAGTAGTCACCTTGTGGGCACGTTGTGTGTGTAGTTCTTCTGTTAGCAAAGGGTACATAACTGCACCTGTCCTTCACATGGGGTGCCTGTCAAGTTGTGGGTATGTTATGTACATGTGGGTGTATGTGTTTGTGGTGTGCACTGATTGTGCTGTACTACAGCATGGTGCACATCTGTGTTACTATGGCAATGTGTTAATGGTGCACATCTGTGTTACCATGGCCATGTGTTAATGTAGTGGTGTATGTCTTGTGTGTCCTACAGGATTGTTGTGTTGTGTGTATATTGCTAGATTTGTTGACTTACCCACAAGTAGGACATTTCTATATTGTCCATCCTGGAATTGTTCATTGAGCCTGCTGTGCTGGAATATGAAGGTGTCATGGATACCCCCTATGATACTTGGCCAAAATGTTTACTATTAGTCCTCGGTTGTCCATTATGGCCTGCACGTTAATGGAATGCGTGTGCTTGCGATTCTGGTATAAGTGCTCTTTTGCTGTAGGTGGTACTAGCCAGACATGGGTGCAGTCAATTTCACCGAGCAGATGCGGGAAGCCATGGATTTGGTAGAACGCTTGTTTTGTCTCCTGCTGCTTTTGCTGGGTGATGGGGAAGCTGATGTGGCTGGGTGTCAGGAGATTATAGCATCTAACACCTTTGCCAGGAACGCAGAGAATGATGACTGTGAGACACCAGCAACAAGGGCACCCATTGTTTGGAATGAGCCACCTGCCAGCATGTGCAGGATAGCTAGCAACTTTGTCACAGTTGGTATGTTGTGTGGGGTTTACAGGCTAGCTATGATTAGTGGTTCAATGTGGTGCAGCAGGTGTAGTATGGCTTGCCAGTTCAGGCAGTAGGTCCTTATGATGTCCTAGTCCCTGAGACCAAAGAGGGTTGTCCTGGTTCTGAAGACTCTCTCCTGCCTTCAACGTTGCCTTTGTGGGCAGCTTTGTGGTGGTGGTGATGGCTGTAGTTGTTGCTGTCCTCCGCTTCGTCTCACAAGCTGGATCAGTAGCACCCCAATCTTCTCCTGTTGGTTGGTAATGTTGCTTCTTTGTGTTCTCCTTAAATAGTGATGATTTTGCCTTATTTTAACTCTTTAAAATTTGACGCAAATCGGAGTTAATGTCATTTTATGGGTCTGCCTCCCATCCGTGCATCTTTTTTGCCTGGGTGGATAAATATGGCGCTAAGGGGTTAGAGTCATTTTTGGGATGAGAACACGTACCTTGCATCTCATTGACACAAGGAGGTTTCACACATCCAGAAAATGACGTTAACTCCAATATTTTGACAATAGACGGGTCTAGCATCATAATATAAATATGGCATTAACTTTGCAGTGAATTAGTGTAAACAAAATGATGTTAATTCAGCGCAAACAGAGTATAAATATGCCCTTTAGTACCTCTCTGCTGGACATGCCAAAACAGGTCTATACTGACAGTGCTTCCATTTGGTCAGATTTGCTAGCCTGGTTTAAGTGTTGTACCTTTGCTATACAGGAAGGTCAAAAGTACTCCTACTTTAAGTAGCATTCAAAACCAGTGGGGTCTCCTTGTAAGTGAAGAATAGAAGGATCCATTATTTGAAGACATGGGCCTGACTAAAGCCCATGTGGATCGTTCAGCTGCACCATGGCAACGTTCATGTATGCAACTTGATCACATGGATGATCTTAAAAGTGGCAACACTCAGCTATTTTGCATGTTTTATGATCCGTAGTAGGCCAAAAGAGGTGTGGCACCACAATGCCAGTACATCCAGATGGAGCATCTGCACATTTAGCATGGCTCTCGGGCAAAACTATATAGCAGTGAAGCATAATAGACTAAATTGCATATTTTTGTTGTCTCTCTGCCCAGGACTTAGTGAGGCACAGCAATGAGCTACCACTGGTCATATCTACCAGTGCAAGGGCCACAGCCTATTAGTGCAGCAGGTGAAGTAGCACTGTGACCCAGATTTAAGAGTTGAGATGGACATCCTCAAACAAGAGAAGTAATAAAAACCTTTTAATTGTCCATGTGCTCTCAACAAGCAAATATATGGATAGATATGTATACACCTACTGACGTTAAGGGCTTAGTTTCCACAGAGAAAGCGTTTTTTTCACTTGCCTATGTCTCTGGCATTGCTTGACGAATCTTCGCAAAATTTTCTAGAAACTGTGCCTTCTAAGGTTTTGTTGTGCATGAAAGATTTTGGGGTGATCCATCAAGTAGGGGCAGAAGAAATGGAGGAGTCAGAAAAAGTGTGTTTCCCATGTTCATTCCCATAGATTTTTTAGAAACACCTGCAGCCTGAACCAGTAGACGGAGCTGCACCAAATTTGGAAGAAAGGTTGCTTTTGGTCTGCAGATGACCCTTTATCTTTTGCAGAGATTTTAGTGGCTGTCAACACTTCAATCTGGAAGTGTTGGCAGCCATGTTGGGACTCGGCTTCCGAAAAAAAAAAAAAAGAGGCCTCGGTAGGGACACCCTGAGCCCATAGCCTTGATGTAGGGGTACCCCTGGGACCCACCAGGACAGAAAAAAACGTTCTTTTTAATTCACAGTAAAATTCATGAATCCATCTTTCCCAATGATTTTAAAAACAAAAAGCAAGCGCATCTCCAATGCTTGCTCTCAATTTGGCCCCCGAGTGGGACAGGTCCCGGGGGAATATTATTTTAAAATATTGAGGAGGGGGCATGCACAGGTCCCCATCCTAGGGCTTACTAAAGCCCTGGGACCACCACCAACTAGTAAATAAGTATGAGAAAGGGATCCTGCGGACCCCTGCAGGCCCCATGGACACCATTCTCCTCGGGGCTATAGAATGATTTAGACATGGGGTCCGTCACAGACCCACGGGGACCATCACCTCCCAGGAGATAAAATTAAAAATATGGAGCCATACATGGCCCTGTGGACCACCACCCCCGAGGACTGGCTCATGCTACCTCCTGAGGTGCCCACCCTTGGGAGGTAACTGTTTGCTTTTGTTTGGCAGAACAGCTCCCGTCAAGCAAACTCAACCATAACTCTGCTTTCAGCAAGTGGAAGCTGTTAAATAGCACCAGCTTGGTGAAAGTGAAGTTTCCTTCTCTTTTCCTGCCCGTTAACATGCGGGCAGGGAAAGAGATGAAAACATTGCTTCTGCTGACAGGGAGCTGCAATTTAAAGCAGCTCCCTGCTTGAGATAGCAATACCGGCTCCTATAGGAGCCGGGAAACTGCTGGGACTGTGGGGGCATTGAGGCTCCTTCTGCGGTCCAATAAGCACCTGCCTTTTTTAAATGCGAATCATCCAAGTGTGTTTTCTCTACAGTTCCATTTTCTAAAGTTATCCAATGAAGAGGCTTGAGGAACAATCACAGTGGCAAAGTTAGAGGCACACAAAGTCACTGAAGATATTTCCTTGGCATCCTTTACAAAGCTGTAGTATAGGAGATGCAATGTACATTTACCCAACAAGGTAGCTAATTAGCCAGCAGAAAGTATTCCATTTGGGTAGACATTTTGCACAAAACAGTGGCTCTTCTTGGATAAATAATACAAAACTACATTGATCCATCCGGAGAAAAACTCAAAATCAATGGCATTCCAGTGACAGTCCATACACAATAACAATAATATTCCAAACAGGCAGCATAGACACACCAAAAAAAAAAAAAAACATGAAGAATCTGTCAATTACTCCATATAGAAAAATATACACTTCTAATAATTCACTATATATTTATAGAACATCCTACCATATCAAAACAGAAAAAAGGGCAGAAAAAGTGCAAAAGTAAAGTGCTCTTGATTAGAAACACAGAAATCGACAACCAATCTCCCACATATCCACTAACACATTGAATTTAAGAAACCTGTTGGTTGACCATTTCCACAATTAAGTAAAAACTTGTTTTTGTTTGGGTTATATTCCCCAATTTTGTCCTCCACTTGATTCCGTAAACCAATCCAGGCTAAACATTATTGTCGATGTTTCTTCCCAATAGTAATGCTACGGCCGATTACGGGTTCCAAAACGGGTCTTCCTCAGGACTCAAAGGTAGGGAACATCTACAATCAAGACAAGGACAAAAATGTCCAACCTTAATGTTGTGGTGTCACTATACTATTAATTCTATGCTGTATGTAATCTACATCATTACTCACCTATAAGAAAAAGTCAGCTCCAACTTCCAATATACGCCTTTTCAGTCAGATCCCCAAGTTTCCTTAAATCTGGAGAACTAAACTTGCCAAATCAGATACTCTTCAATCAATGTATTGCTTCCTAAAAAGCCCACTTCAAAAATCTCTTACCCTTAGTATGTAAAATACATCCGCATTCATCCTCTTCCTCAAATGGATAAAGTGATACATCTGTCATCACTATATCTATTTTCTGATTGGGATTCGTTTAAATATATATATATATATATTACTTTCTTGAATACCGTAGCTACAATACATTATTTGACTCAATTCATCAAGTAGCCTTAAAATCCCTCACTAAATATCATTTTGTAAAAAGCCTCATTAGTGCATAACACCTCCAAAGTTGGCCAAAAGTTCAAGCTAGACCTTGTCGAAACACATTAAATAACCTCCTGGCTCCCTTCGCCTAGGCAACAGTCTTACTAGTTAACAAATAACATATCTCGACCTCATCTGTGCCACTCAAACTCAACTTTCATAATGTTAAAAGGACAGAGTTTAGAAAAATTCCCCACATCCTTCCTATTATATAAAACCAAACCCTTTTCAAGAAAACTTGAGAGGTCAACCTACCCTCTAAAATATCTTGCAACTTAATTGTTCATCTCCGCATTCAACCGTAGCCTCCGTCTTTGAAGTTCATCCAGTGTGGAATGGAATTTGCACTTAAATCACCTCCGTCAACTTCCACATGCGCAACGCTCCAAAGTATGTTAGGAATGCCGAAGCAACATAATTACGTCCATTTCTTTACTTTCCATTCGTGGCCATAGCTACAATGAAGCTCCTGCCTAGCTGTTTTCATTACATTTACATGCTTTTTATCGCATATATAAACATGCGCTTTGCATCATCCAGAGAAAAAACAAAAATATTTGTTTGTTTGAAATAAAGTTTTGGGATATAACCATAAAAGTACAAGGGAACCATCTATATACTACCCTATATAGAAAAAAGAGTGAGAAAAACTCCCTGTTACAATATACTAGTCATCACCCCCGAAATTTGAGCTATAACCTACCCTATGAACAATTTCTCCGTCTCTGGCAGCAGAATTATTTTGAAGAATCAGAAGATCTAATAACTCGCTTGATTATAAGGGGCTATCACAGGAGCTTGGTCAGGAAAGCACCAAAAAGGGCATGGTTCTGCCATAGGGAAAATCTACTTGAACCTAAGAGGCGGACAAGTGAAGGGAATACTAGGATGATATGTGTCACTATGTACTGTACCAGGAGTACTGAAATAAAAAAGATTATCAATCAATACTTGACTTTGATTTCAGATGAGCTTGACTTACAAGATCCCCCTATGTATGCATTTAAGAGAGGGAAAAAAATTAAGGATTTGGTGGCCAGTCCTTTTTTGCCCGACCCTCCGAGACACTCTCTGCTATCAATGTGCAATCTACCGAAGATTGTTGGCCACTTTAAGTGTGAGGATTGTAAGGCATGTACACTATGGCCCTCATTGTGACATTGACGGTAAATACAACTTACCGCCACGCTGACAGCTGCCAACTTACCACCACCATGGGGATATCCGTTTACAACATTATTCAGCCACATAGGCAAATCCGCCACACCAAAGGTCAGTGATAAACTGGCAGTATCAAAACCCACACCGTTACACCAACAGATCTATGCCCACCACATTATGATCCACAAATCACCTCGGTGGACATTCAACAGTGGTAAACCATTGGCGGTATATACCGCTGCGATCAAAATGGACGCCCATATACAAAACAACACCACATTGGACAATTCAAATAACACACACCTGACACCCATACACACACCACACCGACACACCCACACCACTATAAAACACACACCCACATTACCCACAACCCTTTACAAACAACAATTACTGTTAGGAGATTGACACCAAGACCATTGACACAACTAGAGCCACACACTATTGACACCTGTACACCACTCACGCACTACACATCACACACCCCAACACATTACCCAAAACACCCTAACCAACACACCTCACATAACACCCATGGCACCAAAAAGACTCCCCTATTTCACAGAGGAGGAGCTAAGGGCCATGGTGGAGGAAATTGTCATGGTAGAGCCACAGCTGTTTGGAGCACAGGTGCAGCAGATATCTATAGCTAGGAAGTTGGACCTATGGCAGATAATCCTGGACAGGTTCAACGCCGTGGGAGAGAACCCAAGAACTAGGGATGACATCAGGAAGTGGTGGAACGACCTACAGGGGAAGGTATGTTCCACTGCAGCAAGACATCAACTCACGATCCAGAGGACTGGCAGTGAACCCCCCACCTCCTCCCACACAACTCACAGCATGGGAAGAGCAAGTTTTGGAAATACTGCATCCTGAGAGCTTGGCTGGAGTCAGAGGAGGACTGGACTCTGGTACGTCAACTGTCTAGTACTATCACCCCCCTACCTGCATGCCATCACATACCCTCATGCTCACCCTCACTCCCATCACTCCACTACTTCCCACACACCCCTCCATAACATCTCACTCATCCCAATGCCAAGTCCTGCATGCTCTACCAATGCATGCACACCCCTTACAGCCCTTCATGGACACTCACTCATCACTAAAGCATGCACACCATAGAGAACTAACAATTCCACCATACACTAACATACACAAGTGAAAGCTGCCAGGTCAAATCCAACCAAAGAGGGGAAGCCACGGATGTGCAATATGTCAGATATAGAAACCATAACACATCATTTACTTCCCCACAAGTACCCCAGCCAATGTCAGCAGAGAGGAGGTGCCAGCAATATCCAGTCCCCCAACTAAAGAGGCCCCCAGTGATGACAGCAATACTGGACTCCAGGATCTGGATGACCCACCTGGCTCATCAGGGACCACTGGACAGCCTGTTACCCAAGCCAAGTCACACACCACCACAGAGCCTCCCCCATCAGGAAACACCACTGCAGCACCCACCCAGCGTACCCACACCTCTGTCCCCAGGACACGTCAATCAGAAGTGTGTGCACCTTTACAGGTACCCCACGGCACACCTCACCCAATCAGGGACTTGGTGTCAGTGGCAGTGGGCACACAGTTTAGGTGACAGAGGCATAGGCCAACAGGGAGGACTGCTGTGCGTCAGGGGGAGGACAAGCCCAGGGAACCGATTCTCCAGGAGGCTCTCGCAGAGATCCTGGGAGCTTATCAACATTCCCAGGACACGATGGGCCAGATCCTGGACAATGTGCAGGAGAAAAGACGGCTGCAGGAGGGACAGTACCAGGGGATCAGGGAGGACTTCCATGCCATTAACAATACCCTGATCTCCATTGCAGGGGTGCTGGCAGACATGGCCAACATTATGAAGGAGGCAGTCTCACATCAGCGGACCCCTGCCACTAGCCAGACATCTGAACAGCCTTCTACTTCCACTGCAGTTAGTGGCCAGCAGACCCCGCCACAGGACTCACAGGCCACCAGCACCCCTCCTCCTGCAGAAGGTGAACCATCCCGCAAATGTTCCCTGCGATCCAGACGGAAGCCAGAGACCCTTGCCAAGACCCCTGCCAGGAAATTAGCCTCTCCTGATTGTCACCCTTGTGTCTCACTCTGTCACCCTATCCACCTTGAACTGCCATTGCTCCCCTTCCTATGTCCCCATGGACACTGCACCTGTGCTACAAACAGACTGGAACAATACTCTGGACTTTCCTCCATCATCACCCCATCCTATTGCACTTGCCCCTCCATATATTAGCACTTCAATAAACACCCTTTAAAAAAACAATTTTGGAGTATGTCATGTATATCAAATATGTATTCATTATAACAGGTAAAAACATTGCAAATCAACTGTACAGAGAATGAGCATAGATTAATGACCTGTAGCTGTCTGTAACGATCACACCAGAAGTATATGTCAGGCCATCATCATCTGCAAAATGAATTGCCAAAGGGAACAGTAAGTGGGCATAGAAGTTGAAAATATCAGCATGCCATTGCCACACAATTTAAACCAAATTTCTTTGAAATGTTAAGTAACACTGTCCTACCTGTGTGTCATTGGAAGTATTGTCGGATCACATATGTTCTGTTGTCCTCATCCTCATCCTCTGACTCCTTGTCCTCACTGTCCACAGGATCTACTGCCGCCACACAGGCATCTCCAGCCTCCTCCTCCTGTAGGAATGGGCCATGGTGTCTGAGAGCCAGGTTATGCAACATGCAGCATACCACCACTATCTGGCAGACCTTCTTTGGTGAGTAGAACAGGGATCCACCTGTTAGACTGAGGCACCAGAACCTGGTCTTCAGGAGGCCAAAGGTCCTTTCAATTATCCTTCCCGTTCGCCCATGTGCCTCTTTATAACATTCTTCTGCCCTTGTCCTGGCATTCCTCACAGGGGTCAGCAGCCATGATAGTTTTGGGTAACCAGAGTCACTTGCAAATATTGAGGGACAATATTTAGCCACACACTATCCTATATGGCCCACACCATACCCATACTCCTACATAAACTAGGTGGGAACTAGGGCTCACCTATTAGCCACGCCCTGTGCCTCTGTAGTTGGCCCATCACATTTGGGATGCTGCTTTTCCTTAGGACAAAGGCATCATGCACCGACCCAGGACACTTAGCACTGACGTGGGAGAATTAGTGGTCCGCCAAGCATGCCATCTGAACATTCATAGAGTGAAAACTCTTATGATTTCTGAACACCTGTTCATTCTGGCGGGGGGGCAAATGCAATATGTGTTCCATCAATCACCCCAATCATCTTAGGGATATGTCCCATTGCATAGAACTCTGCCTTCACTGTGGCCAAATCTTCAACCTGGGGGAAAACAATGTAGCTGCACATGTGTTTTATCAGGGCAGACAACACTCTTGTCAGAACTATTGAGAACATTGGCTGTGACATTCCTGCTGCCAAGCCCACTATCACTTGGAAAGAACCAGTTGCCAGGAAATGGAGTACAGATAGCACTTGCACAAGCAGGGGAATCCCAGTGGGTTGAAGGATAGCAGATATCTGGCCAGGCTCCAACTGGGTACACAGCTCTGTGATTGTGGCCCTGTCAAGTCTTTAGGTGAGGATAATGTGCCTGTCCTCCAGTGTTGTCAAGTCCACTAGGGGTCTGTACGGGAATCTAAGTGACAAAAGAGTGAGGATCCGGTCACAAACTGAACAATGGAACTACAACAGAACTTTACATTTGTTCAGTAAGTGCTAATATCTCCTGTGATGCAGCATTTTTTCAGGGCATGCCCCCCACCCTGAAATGGCATCTGTCTGTCCTGCATGGAGGGACAGGTGGAAGTGAGGTAATTCCACTGATGTTGTGCGCAGTTGCGGGAGGCGGTCGGGAACCGCTGTGCAACTGCTCGTTGGCTAACATTGGGCCCTATGGGTTACAGTGGCCAATGGTGATCTATGCCAGTGGTGATGGTATGCACCGCCGCGTACGTGACTGCCATTTTCTGATTCCTCACTTGTTACCTGACCTTCCATAGGAGAGGACCTACACTGCCTGTGCTGTTGTGTCCTGTGTCTGGAACCTACCATGAGCCCCAACCTTCACTTTGGAGGAGGTAGAGAGACTGGTGGATGGGGTCCTACCCCAGTACAGACTGCTGTATGGGCCTCCAGACCAATAGGTGAGTACACTGTCGGCACGATGCATGAGGCATGAATGCATGGAGTTGTGTGTGTGAAGACCTCATATAAGAGGGGTGGGTGGATATCCTCTTGGCGGCATACAGGTTGTGTGCTAGGGCATGTGTGTGTAGATGGTGATGTGAAGGGGTATGGTGGTCATATGTGTAACAGGCAGGACTGTTTGTCTAATGGTATTTTCCTGTGTGTATTTCCTCTACGGGTCAGCGCCCTTCAAAAGAAGGGTGTATGGCGTCCCATCGCCAAGGAGGTACGGACCCTCAGGGTCTATGGCAGGCAGAGCACCCACTGTCAGAAACAGTGAGAGGACCTAAGTCACTGGGTATGGAAGACGGCAGAGGCCCAGCTGGGGATGGCCCCCCAATGAGGAAGGGGTGCCCGTTGGACCCTGACCCACTTGATGGCCCGCATACTGGCAGTGGCCTATCCTGAGCTGGATGGGCGCTTGAGGGCATCACAGCAGCCCCAAGGGGGTGAGTACAGTGCCATGATTACAACTTACGCATGGTAGGGTGGTATCCGGATGGGGGATGTGTATCAGTGGGTGCCAATATGCCAGGCCTGACATTGCAGCGTAGGTCCCCTGGTGGCTAGAATTCAAAAGGGAAGATATTGCTACCTAGCTCATAGGCATCCACTACTGGTCAGGGCTGTGTGGGTCCCAGGTGTGCTGCTTTTGGCGGTGTGTGCCCCTCCCCATGTCTTGGTGAATAGCTATTTCTCTGGTAGTGCAATACATATTGCGTAGGTGTGTTCCTAGTGTGTGAGGGTGCTGTGTACGCCAACAGTGGTGTTGGTGCAGTAGTTGACCCAGTGTATCCTTTGTCTTTCTCCCCCCTTTCTTGTTTTGTCATCCTGTCCTTATGTGCATTAGTATCATCTGGTTGAGGAGCAGAGGCACTGGAAATGGAGGGAGCTGCATCCCACAGGACCCAGGAGGCAGAGTCCACTGACGATGAGGGCACCAGTGGGAGGGAGGGTGAGGGGAGCACCATGGCGGAGACTGGAGGGGACAGTTCTGACACAGATACCACCTCCAAAGGAAGCTCCCTGGTGGTGGTGGACACTTCTGTGACCACCCCAGCTACAGGTACTGCCACCCCCATACCAGCAACACCCTCCCAGCAGCCCCTCAGCGAGTTGCCCGTGCCTGCTCACCCAGGAGGGTGGGCATCTCCTTCACCCCAGGCACCTCAGGTGCCCTGCTGCTCTGAGTGAGGAGGCTATTGACCTCCTGAGATCCATCTCTGTAGGGCAGTCAACATTGTGAATGCCATCCAGGGATAGCAGCCCAGATGCAACAATCTAATGCATTCCTGTAGGACATTCACACTGGATTGGTGGCCCAACAGAGATCAATTCAGGCTCTGGCCTCATCTCTGATGGCAGCCATTGTCCCTGTTTCTACCGTCCCCCCTCTAAATTCCACTGCCCAATCCTATTCCCCTCAAACCCAACGAATCCCAAGCACACATACAGATGAGCATGCACACAAGACAACACCCAAGAGTGTCACAGGCAAACACAAGCTCCATAATTCATCCCACCCACAGACACTCACACAAACACCATCCAGTTGTAGACACAACAACATCCACTATTTCTACTGTCTCCCCCTCCTCCCACTCCACCACCTCTCTCCCAGCTACGTCTACAATCACACCTGCATAAACTACATCATCATCCACTACCAGCATCATAACAACACCAAGCAGAACACACACCTCACTGGCAGACACCTCCACAACAGCCATGCACACGTCCCCTGTGTCCTCTCCCACTGTGTCTTCCCCCCCTCATAAAGTACACAAACGCAGACACCCAGAAACCCAACAGCCATCCACCTCACAACAGCCTACAGGCCATGTACCCGCACCCAAAAGCAGCAGACAGTCACCTCCAACAACCACTTGCTCATCCTCCACTCCCACTACTTCTCCCACTATTACCACCAGATGTCACTTAAAAACTGTTCCTATCCACCACTTACCTCTTCCCTACCCCTTTTCCCCCATCCTGCATGTATGGGCAGGGTATCACGAACCCAGCCAAGCACCTCAGACACACAGTCCAGGGACCCTGTCCTAACCGCACCCCCTCATAGTGGGAAGGGATCCAGGCCACATGTACTGAAGGGGAAGGAGCCTGCACCAGCCAGCCTAGAGGGGATGGAGACTGCTCCAGCCAGCAAGAAGGACAAGAAGCCTACACCTGCCACCCAAAATGCCAAGGAGTCTGCCCCAGCAGGCAGGAAGAGCAAGGAGCCTGCACCAGCAGGCAGGAAGAACAAGGAGCTAGCACCAGCAGGCAGGAAGAGCAAGGAGTCTGCACCAGCAGGCAGGAAGGGCAAGGAGCCTGGACCAGGAACTGTGACGGAGCCCCCACCACCAACCATGGTTGTGCATCTGTCCGAGGGTGCAGGGGATGGGCAGGAGCCTCCCCTCACCAGCAGCACCACCACTGTGCAGCCGTCTGAGGTTGCAGGGGATGGGCAGGAGCCTTCCCCCACCAGCAGAACCACCAATGTGCAGCTGTCATCGTTGGCGGACAGTATGTAATCCTGCCTCCATGGGCTGCTGTGCGGCCTGTCCACCCCAGAACCAGTGGGGAACACACCCACTTGAGAGACTGTGACCTTGCACTCCCTAGGATCAAGCACAGGGCACGTTGCCCCCTCCAGAACCAGTGGGTAAGACACCCAGCTGAGAGACTGTGGCCCATCACTCCCCAGGATCAATCACAGGGTGCCTTGTCCCCTCCAGAACCAGTGGGTAGGACACCCACCTGAGATACCGTGGCCCATCACTCCCCAGGATCAAGCACAGGGCACGTTGCCCCCTCCAGAACCAGTGGGTAAGACACCCATCGGAGAGACTGTGGCCTATCACTCTCCAGTACCAAGCACAAGGCATGTTGCCCCCTCCAGAACCTTGTTACATCTCCTGGCTGAGGTACCCACCCACCCCCCATCCCTCTGACGTGCCTCCCTATTTACCAGCTGACACCCCTGCAGTGTTCTCTCCGTGTTGAAGCAGGTAACATGTGTGGCCTTAGACTTTGCTCAAAAAACAATTTGGGGGAGGGACCGGGAGGTTGAGTGGTCCAGTGTACGATCTCCCAAACTATAGTCAAATATATAAGGTACACTGTTCCAAAAATTACATATCATCCTAGGGGACCACTGGTTTCAGGAGCAAGAGCCCTCAAGCAGCACAATGGATGACTAGTATCATCTTCGGGAAATGCTCCATACCAAGCTGGCTCTGCAATGCCTGGTGGGCACACCAAACGGGGGCTCTAGACCATATTCATCTAATCATGACTTGTAAAATCTGTCATACAGTCAAAGATGCTTACATTCAAGCACCCTAGGATGATATGTAATTTTTGGAACAGTGTACCTTATATATTTGCCTTAGACTTTGGCCTGTGGCCATGTGGCCCACGCAAATTGAGGACTGGGCTGTGTCTCCTTTTCTGTAAATATGTATATATCTATTATATTCCCTAACTTATTATTTCTACTGTGTTGATCTTATTACAAATACTTTGGCAACATCGTTTTGTCTTTGCATTATTCAGCCAAGTTACGGGGTCATATTGTTTTTTAATGCATATGGTTTTGTGTATGGTGTGTGTGTGGGGTGTGTGTTGTGCGTGTGTGTATCACTTTCTTTAGCCTCCCCCCCTCCCTTCTGTGCTAGGCAGCAGTACTCACCGTCGCCGTGTTCATGGTGGAGCAGAACATAGAATATAATTAGAAAAACATGCAGCTCTGGTTCCATGGCGGCGTGGTTCTTCCCTGTGTCTCCAATGGTGAGTCCTTTCACTTCTGTGCAGTGTTTCTGCCAGGTTTTTGATGTCGTTGGTACCGCCCCAGAAAAGGTGGCAGTTTGCAGGGTCTTAATATGGTGGGTGGAACATTGACTTCTGCCTGGCTGTAGGCGGCTACTGCTGTGGCGGCTGTTGTTTCCGCCCTGGTGGTCGGTGTGGTGCATTGGCTGTCTTTCCGAGATCTTTCCGCCATGGTCATAATTTGGCGGTAGTTACCGCCAGCCTGTTGGCGGTATTACAGCCACTTTACCACCGACCTCCAGGGTCGTAATAAGGGCCTATGTCTGGACACTAAAATTTTCAAGCATAAACATATGACTATTTGTAATATTATGAATGTCATATATGTGATTAAATGTCCATTTGATCTATTATATGTGGGACAGACAAGAAAGAAGATAAAGGTGCGCATTTTACAACATTGTAGCCGCATTAGGTGTAAGGTACAGGGAGCATCCTTGGTTGACCATTTTACAATATTGAATCACTTGGCAGACTCGATGAGATGGTTGGTGACTGAAAAGATCAGCATGAATCCATGAGGGGGTGATATAGTTGACATTCTAAATTTGCGTGAATGTATGTAAATGGATTCATCTCTTGGATTCAGTATCATAGGGTCTGAATGAGTATGAGGAAAAGCCAGGCAGGTGGAAGGTTTGATGAATGGTTAAATAGTCGATTGCCCCTCCTGTTTGGACATGAGGGGTATGAATTCTGGAGGCAACCGTTTGTGTTGCAGGGTGTACAAAGACTGAGTAAAGAGATCAGAATGATCTATGGACCAGCATAGAGGCTAATTGATTTTCTATGGAAATGGTAATGGTATGGCTAGGCTTGAAGTTGAGGTCTGACATAGTTTAAGTGACATGGATAGATAGTTTTCTATCTTCGATTGGAATAGTGAATATGTGTTATAACCATTGTGCAGTTTGGGCTTGTAGGGAGGAGCCTTATTATTAAATGGAATCATGATATATTTAGATTTCATCATCTTGACACAATAGGTTTTTTAGATATGAAATAATGAGTTTTTTGTTTTGATTAGTTGAATATTTCTTTTTTCTCTGGAGGATGCAAAGTGCATTATTATATATGCTATAACAAGCATAGAAATGTAGTAAAAATGGCTAGGCAGGAGCTTCATTGTAGCTATGGCCGCGAATGGAAAGTAAAGGAATGGACGTAATTACGTTGTTTCGGCATTCCTAACATACTTTGGAGTGTTGTGCGTCTAGACACCGACAGAGCTGATTTAAGCGTGAATTCCATTCCGCGCTAGATGAACTTTAATGACGGAGGTTGAGGTTGAATGCGGAGATGAACAATTAACTTGCAAGATTCTTTGGCGGGTAGGTTGACCTCTCGAGTTTTCTTGAAAATGGTTGGCTTTATACAATAGGGAGGATGTGGAGAGTTTTTTGACATTCGGTCCTTAATATTATGAACATTGAGTCTTAGTGGCACAGATGAGGTCGAGATATGTTATTTGTTAACTAGTAAGACTACTGCCTAGGCGAAGGGGGCCAGGAAGTTAATGTGCTTCGACAAGGTCTAGCTTGAACCTTTGGGCAACTTTGGAGGTGTTATGCACTAATGAGGCTTTTTACAAAATGATGTTTAGTGAGGGAGTTTAAGGCTACATGATAAATTGAGTCAAATAATGTATTGTAGCTGTGGTATTCAAGAAAGAAATATATATATTTTTTAAATATGCCACATTTTGTGGGGGAGGTAGGCACATGACCCTCTCCATGAGCTGATATTGGCCCCAGGGATCCCATAACTGGGGGGCCACCAGTATATTTATGGGGGAGGGGGTCATGCAGCCTCCCTCCCTGAGCTGATTTTTGCCTTGGGAACCCCATCCCGGGGACCCGCCATACTGCAAAAAGAGGGTAGGGACATTCAGCCTCCCACCATGGGCTGATTTTGACACTGAGGACCAATCGCCTAGGGCTTGCATATTTTGGAATAGGGTGAGTTGGGCCCACAGCCTCTGTCCCTGGGCCAATTTCAGCCCAAGGGATCCCATCCACTGGGGCCGGCCAACAAAGGGCCACACGCCATCCTTGCCAATACTTATACGGCCAGGTCCTGGGGATGGGGTCCCCAGGGATAAAATCAGCCCAGGTAGTGGGCCTGCATGCTCCCTCCCCCTTTTTGAATATGATGGGACCCCGGGGGACGGGGTCCCAGGAGACAAAATCAGTAGGGTGAGGGGGCCACATGCACACACTCCCCAGATATATAAATTGCTCCTCCCAAGACCTAGCCCAACGAGGAGATTGCACTTGTTTTTTAAAATTTTTTTAATTGTCTTAGGTCCTCTGTGAATTCACAGCAAAAGCTTTAAAAAAACATTTTTGGTCCCAGTGGGGTCCCGGTCGAACCCCATCACCAGGCCTAGGGGATCAAGCTATGCCTTCTCTGCCTCCTTGTGTTTTTACGTGTATTTTTCTAGGGACTCGCCCAAGTCCCAAGATAACTACCACCACATCTTATTTGAAATGGTGTTACCCAATCACGGCATTGCTCTTGGCACATAGATCAAACGATTTGCTCCAAATAACAAAAAGCATTCTCTCTAGACAAAGATCTAGCTTTCTACCAAATCTCGTGTTATTCTGTTCAGAGGTTTGGGCTGTAGTCATGACTAAAATCCCTATGAGAAACTACAAGGGAATAGCTTCAAGACAGCCCATTTTTCTCAGCCTACGCTTGATGAAACAACCTGAAACTTTCTAAACAGCAGCAAACTTGAGTGGCAACTGGTTTGGAAAATTTTGTGAAGATTCCTCAAATGGCATCAAAGTTATTAGCAAAACAATAAAATGCTTTTCCTATGGAAACTAGGCCCTAACTATACCTATCTACTGGTGACCTCCAAAAGGTAATATATTTGCGGCCAAACCCTGCGGTCAACCCTCATAGGTGTCCTACCTGCTGTAGTACACAATCGTTGGCCCTGGGCAGCATGAGGTTAGGCATATGGCTCAGCTTGTGGCGATGCCCTATATCCAGCCCCCTGCTTCCACACACAGCGTCCAATATAAAGGGTGTAATTTTAAGTAAGGCAGACCTACTGGCTTTGACAAAGGATCAAAATACTAAATACAATTTGCCCCCCAGGGGAGCGACCCTTGCCTAATGGGTCGCTCCCCATCTCTAAAAAAACAAACAAACAAAAAAAAACCCACAAAAAAAACAATTTGCCCTGGCGCCTAGAGGTTTCTGCCTCCCTCTGGGGGCAGATCGGCCTAATAACAATAGGCCGATCTGCCCCCGGGGGGGCAGAAATGGCATAAAATAAATTTGCCCCCCCCCACCCCCCCCAACCCCCCCGGGAGCGACCCTTGCCTACGGGGTAGCTCCCCCTGCGTGAAATTGGCGTAAAAAAAATATGCTGTGCCTAGTGGTTTCTGCCCCCCTTGGGGGCAGATTGGCGTAGCAAAAATCGGCCGATCTGCCCCCAAAGGGGGCAGAAATGGCCTAAATACAATTTTCCCCTCCAGGGGAGCGACCCTTGTCCAAGGGGTCACCCCCACCTGTAAAACAAAAACAACAAAAAATCCCTGGTGCCTAGTGGTTTCTGCCCAGCCTAATCAAAATAGGCTGATCTACCCCCCCAGGGGGGCAGAAATGGCCTAAAATAATTCCCCCCCAGGGGAGCAACCCTTGCCTAAGGGGTCGCTCCCCTTGCGTGAAATTCACGTAAAAAAAAAAAAAAAACTACTGGTGTCTAGTGGTTTCTGTCCCCCTAGGGGGAAGATTGGCCTCATCAAAATAGGCCAATCTGCCCCCTAGGGGGGCAGAAATGTCCTAAATATAATTTGCCTCCTAGGGGAGTGACCCTTGCCTAAGGGGTCGCTCCCCACACCTAAAACAAAAACACAAACAAAAACAACAGAAAAAAAATATATATATCCCTGGTGCCCCATTGGGGGCCCCCCTTTCTGCCGCCCCTGGGGGCAGATCGGCCTAATAATAGGCCGATCTGCCCCCGGGGGGGCAGAAAAGGCCTTCCCAAAAAATGCCCTCCCTTGGAGCGACCTTTGCCCAAGGGGTGGCTCCCTTATGTCCATTTCCACAAAAAAAAGACATCCCTGGTGTCTAGTGGGCGTTTCAAAAGCCGGATTGCAAGCAATCCGACTTTTGAAACGCTTGGAGAGACTTCAAAGGGAAGGAAATAATGGGGGAGGCTCTGTGACAAACAGCGCACGCTCGCGCGCTGATGTCACAGGGGGTTGGGGGTGGAAGGGGAAGGGCTTCCCCTTCCATCCCTGCCTTTGGGGGGTTGGGGGGAAGCACACAGAGGGAGCGAGAGCGCTCCCTCTGGGCTGTGTGCCGAGGACGTAATGGTAGAATGGATTTGATTGGGGTAGACTGGAGTAGTGTATATTGGAGTGGGGTGTGGGCTAGATTGAATTGGGGTAGATTGAGGTGGAGTGGGGTAGATTGGGCTGAATTGAGATACACAGGAGTGTAGTGGAGTATGGAAGATTGGAGTGGAGAGGAGTAGATTGATGTGGGGAAGATTGGAGTGGAGTGGGATAGTTTGGAGTGGAGGGGAGTAGATTGATGTCCAGTGGGGTAGTTTAGGGAAGAGTGGGGTAGAGTGAAGTAGAGTAGATTGTGTGGATTATGATGGGGTAGTTTGGAGTGAAATGGGATAGACTGGAGTGGAGTGGGGGAGAATGGAGTGAGTTTGATAGGAGTGGGACAGTTTGAAGGGGGTAGATTGCAGTACAATGGACTGACATGGGATAGATTGGAGTGGGTAGATTGGAGAGCAGTGCATTGGAGTGGGGCAGATTGGATGGGGTAGATGTGAGTTGGGCGGTTTGGAGTCAAGTATGATAGGGTAGATTGGAGTGTGGTGAGGTAGACTTAGTGGGGTAGATTAGAATGGAGAGTTAAATGGAGTGTAGTAGAGTGAAGTGGGGGAGATTGGAGTTTGGTATATTGTGGTTCCTTAGAGTGGGATAGTTTGAGGAGTGATGTTGATTGGAGTGGAGTGGAGTAGCATAGAATGGAGAGGAGTTAGATAGATTGCAGAGGAGTTTGGAGTGGAGTAGGGTAAATTGGAATGGATTGTGGTAAACTTGAGTGTGGTAGATTGGAGCAGAGTAGATTGGAGTGGGGTAATTTGGAGTAGATTGGGGTAGACTGGAGTGGAGTCGGTTGGATCGAGGTACATTGGAGCAGATGGATTGGGGTACATTGGAGTGTGGTAGATTGGAGTGGATTAGAGTGGAGTGGGGAGACAGGGTCAGGTAGAATCAGAGATGGGTATATTTGAGTGGAGTACAGTAAATTGAGTATTGAGTACCCCTAGAGTATTGATATGTTTTGATCATATTCCAACATTTGTTTTCCAACATTTGTTTCCACCACACCTCAGAATCACAACGAAAATGTCCTGCATTTGTATTAATTCAGATATATTCTGAAACACTAGCACAGTTTATTTTTGTTTTCTGTGCTAGAAAAAATAAGAACATTCCTTCTCTCTTATTTGGATACTCAGCAGGATTGTTACATAAATTGTCACACTTTGAAGTCCGATAAAAATAAATTTAAAAAACCTTAAACTCCTGTCTTTAAATGCACAGCAAATGTTGCAAGACGAGAACAACAGTTAAAGGACTGTTTGCATAAAGTGAGTTTGTGGAAGACTACAGCAAATACATTTTAGGTAAAGGGAGGGAAAAATTGATCTTGGAGAGCCTACAGCAAATAAAGGCAGCAAATAGTAAGCCTGTGGGTTACAAACCACAAACCCAAAGGTAATCAACGAGCATAATGCATTCCTAGGTTAACTTTCTGAGAGAGCCCAAAATGTTTGAAGCAAACCAGTAGGCTGCCATCTAGAATGGCCTAAATTATTTTCCCTATATGCCATTCTACAGCTGCGTTACACATTCCTCGTAGACGTGTACCACCCTGTGTTTGAGCATGTGCAGACTGACTCCAGAACTGGACTCGCCTACTGGGATATGTGTGGATTTTCTGATGGAGGCTTGCCAGTGTTATTGAAACCATGATAGGATTGGAACTGTGTTTGAGTCATAGCCTGGTACACGATTGTCCCAGATCTTTTGGGCTGTTACAAACAGTTGCATTCATACAAATTCCCTCTCCAGACAAGTACACATCAGGTCAACAATGATCAGTGTTTTTTTTTCAATCTGTGGATACTAGCATTAACTGTCAGATGTTATATTCAAATTGGTGTGCAGAGATATTGGTGGAATTCCTGACATTACAGTCAGCTCTATGGAGAATACAGTAGAGTTTTCAGTCAAAGCATGGCATCGATTTCTATACATTTCTTAGGCCCTCATTCCGACCCTGGCGGTTTCAAACCGCCAGGGTGGAGGGCAGAGGAAGCACCGCCAACAGGCTGGCGGTGCTTCCCGGGCCATTCTGACCGCTGCGGTAAAGCCGCGGTCAGAAAAGGGGAACTGGCGGTTTCCCACCGGTTTTCCCCTGGCCCAGGGAATCCTCCATGGCGGCGCTGCTTGCAGCGCCACCATGAAGATTCCGACCCCCTTCCCGCCAGCCTGTTCCTGGCGAAGAGGCTGGCGGGAACGGGTGTTGTGTGGCCCCTGGGGGCCCCTGCACTGCCCATGCCACTGGCATGGGCAGTGCAGGGGCCCCCTAACAGGGCCCCACAAAGATTTTCAGTGTCTTCTTTGCAGACACTGAAAATCGCGACGGGTGCCACTGCACCCGTCGCAGCCCTGCAAATCCGCCGGCTCCATTCGGAGCCGGCTTCCTCTTTGCAGGGGCTTTCCGCCGGTTCGGAATGACCCCCTTAGTCTGTTTTGCTCAGCATTCATTTAGCTCGGACATGCTCTACTCTGTGTGTAAGTAGGTACAGCATCATTTCAGAAGGTAACTGACCTGTCTAAAGCATTAGTATATTTCATAGCAGGAAGGCACATCTGAAAAACCATTAGGGACATGGCAGTCAGTCAGCCTTGCTGTTTTTCTCTGGTCAAGTGTGTACAGTTTCTTCTTTAGTGAGCATGAGAATTGTTTTTGGTGCATGTTTGTGAGCACCACAATAGTCTGCGGCTGCTTGCGAGTGGGCAAGATTGAGATTTCACACCCGCTAGTGCAGCTTCCAGCCATTGCAACACTATTTTAGTGACGCTCATGAGTGCGAGGGACTGTGGGTGTACGTCAAGGAGACTCTTTATTCAGAAAGCAGCTAAATCTACTCAAACAGCATTTTAGAGGGGATTTTCTACTTCAACAGTCTGTTCAAGTTGTTTTTTAGTGCAAGTAGCCTTTTGTTACTTTGTTTGGAACAGGAAGAAAGTGCCCCAGAAACTACAACTTCCTGTTCCTGTCCAGCAGGCTTCTCCCAATACTTTGTCCATCTTCCAGTCACTTTTTACTTGGATTTTGAGGTGGAAGGATCACTTTGTCTGCTGAATATATACCTTAGAATTTAAGTATTTAGTTTTTGTTATATCACACAACTGAAGTCAAACACTATTGTATGAGGGTGCTGTTTGTATGATAGGGAATGCACCAGTATTTACTTGTACTTTTATTTGATATTTTAATTTAATTGGGGTGGGTGGCCTGTAATTTCAGTGGGGGACTTGTCACTTTTTTGCATTTCATTTTTCACCTTTTGTCAAGGAAAAATATTGTACAGTTCACTACGTTTTTCCCCATGTTTGTTTATTTGCAATATTCATTTATCTTACTATGTGGCCTAGTCTACCATCAACCCATGCAGCCAGTAGGCTCAGTACTAGTTATCAGTGCAAGAAGGAACTGTTCCTGTGGTATATGTTGTTTTAATTTAAACATCATTTAGGGCAGGGGTGGCATTGGATTACATTAAAATTGCTGGTATTGTTTGTAATTCACATTTTGTCCTGCAAAAAGTTGATATGTGGGGTAATATATGATGCCATAGAAGAATGTGTTTTGTTGTAAAATGTATATGTCTTAGTTACTTTTCATGTTTGGCATTGCTGAGTTAATGGTAGTGCTTCCTTCAGTATTAGCATGCCTTCTTTGTCTGGCCAACTGTGTGTGTGATTGTCTTTCCCATAGGTCACCATTTGTCTTGGTTCTCCATGCCATGTGGCTAGAGGCCATTTTGTGTAATCTGTGTCCATAGGGTTGAATGTGTTCTTTGATTTCCATGCATTTTTGCTTGTTGGTTCACCATGTGCCTGGCGGCCATTGGTTTGCACGTGTTCCTTGTTCCCCATGCTTCTTGCTCATTGTTGTTGTGTGACAATGTGGCCAGTGGCCCTTTTGTGCAGCCAGACAATGTGCTTTTGCCATACGCCTGCATGTTTCTTTGTTCTCCATTCTTCCTTGGTTGTTGTTGTTGGTTCACCATGTGGCCGGAGGCTATTTTCTGTAGCCAGTCAGTGTGCTTTTGCAGCAACTTAGGCTGCACACTGCTGGAAGTGACAGTGCTGGTGGTGTTGTCTCATGTGCTGTGTGCAGGGTCCAGGACGTCTCCTGCAGCCTCGGACAGCTGCCCACTGGGGATGCTGCTGATGTCCGATGTAGTGGCACTGGCTGGGCACGTGGTGGTGTACATGGCGGTGCAGGTGGCGGTGCAGGTGGCGGTGGCTGCGGCGGTGGCTGTGGCAGAGATGCTGCCAGTGCTGTCCGTGGTGCAGGTGCTGTAGTAGTGGAGGGAGACACCAGGCCATCTTCAGCTGCCTCAGACAGCTGATCACTGGGGAGGATGCTGGTGACTGTCGCTCTGGCAGTGGTGGTGCAGGGGGTGGTGTAGGTGGAGGTGCAGGTGGCGGTTGTTGCTGCTGACCATTGTACAGGTTGCTGGCCTGCCTGGAGAAATGATGGTCACCAATCCCTCACCAGGAGGCTTCGTGCCCTGAGGTGACTTGCCCTTGCTTTTGTGTTCCTTACCCATCTTGGTAGTCACTATTGGGACCTTGGCACTGTCCTTTTTGGTTTTGGATGAGGCCTTGCTGGGTGGGTGGTGCGTCTTTTCCCTGCTGCATGCCGCCCCCTTCTTAACCTTGGCAGGTGGTGGAATTGGGTAGTCTTTAGTATCTGTAGGTGGCACACTGGCAGCCCTGATGGGTGCCATCTTCGATCCTTTCGGACTTGCAGGAACCCCAGAAGATGCCGATTTGGTGGCTGAGTTGCTGGCCTGGGATCTAGAGATCCTGGCCCTAGGGGAAGGGTGGGGGGACGAGGTGTAGGGAAGAGGTCAACGTTAGCCAGGAAAGGTTTTTGGGACACACTGGGATGGGAAGATGGAGGGGGTGTGGGAGTGAAGGAAGAGGTAGTGGTTGTAGGAGGTGTATGTCTGCTGAGTTTGGGTGAAGGTACATGGGCTGGAGGCTGTTGTGAGGTGGATGGCTGTTGAGTGGGTGTCTGCCTGCGTTTGTGTACTTTGGGAGGAGGGCTCACAGACACACTGGGAGAGGACACAGGGGACATGTGCATGGTTGTGGGGGTGGTGATTGCTCTTGAGGGTTGTGTTGTGATGATCGTGCTGGTGATGGAGGTAGTGGCTGATGATGTAGTACATGCAGGTGTGAGTGGAGACGCTACTGGGAGGGAGGTGGACAAGAGGAGGAGAGGGACACAGTGTGGATGTTGGTATGTGTGCATGGGTATGGTGCTTGTGTGAGTGCCTGTGTGATGATGTGTGTTGTTTATATTTTCCTGAGCCACTTTTGTGTGTTGATGAGTGTGCATGTTGGTCTGAAGGTGTGCTTGGGATAGACTGAGGTAGAGGGAATTGGGTCTGGGTAGTAGAAGTTGGAGAGGGTAGGCAGAACACAGAGATAATGGCTGCCATCAGTGCTGAGGCCAGAGCCTGAAATGCTCTCTGTTGGACTGCCACGCCAGGATGAATGCCCTCCAGGTATGCATTTGTTTGTTGCAAATGCCTCTCAACACCCGGAATGGCATTCAGAATGGTTGACTGCCCAACAGTGAGGGATCTCAGGAGGTCAATAGCCTCCTCACTGAGGGCAGCCGGACTGATTGGGGCAGGGCCTGAGGTGCCTGGGGCAAAGGAGATGCCCACCCTCCAGGGTGAGCGGGCACAGGAAACACGCTGAGGGGCTGCTGGGAGGACGGTGCTGGTAGGGGGGATGGTGGCTGTACCTGTTGTTGGGGTGGGCACAGAGGTGTCCGCCACCGCCAGGGAGCTTTCATCAGAGGAGGAGTCGGTGTCACTGGTATCCAGTGTCCCTTCCTGTCCCCATCGTGGAGCTCCCCTCGCCCTCTGTCCCACTGGTGACTTCACCCTCAGTGGATTCACCCTCATGGGCCATGTGGGATGCAGCTCCCTCCGTCGCCGGTGCCTGCGCTCCTCTGCCAGATAATACTAATGCACACGAGGACAGGGTAACAAAACAAGAAGGTGGGATAGACAAAAGACACACAAGATCAATGCCAGCAACACCACTACCGTTGGCGGACACAGCACACACTGAGCTGCCCTATGCACTAGGCCATGCCCAACCACTCACTAAGGTAGTCACCAGCCCATGGGGTCTAATGCCTAATGCCACCACCTGCACACCAGACACCCTCAGGACCCTGCCCAGTAGTAGTTGGCCACTTGTACCATTGGGGTAGGAGTGCTTCAGAGCCTGCAAACAAGGAACCTACCCTGGCATGATCGCCCTGGCCTAGGGGCACCCACAGCACACATCCCCCACTCAGCAAGTTCCTAAAGCGAGCAAAGTCAGCTTTCTGAAACTGTACTCACCCCCTTGTGGCTGCTGTGATGCCCTCAAGCGTCCATCCAACTCCGGATAGACCACCGCCAGGATGCGGAACATAGGGGGGGTCATCGTGCGACAGGCACCCCTTCCACGTTAGGAGGCCAGCCCCAGCTGGGCCTCCACCGTCTTCTTGGTCCAGCAGCGCAGGTCCTCCCATCTCTTGCGGCAGTGGGTGCTCCGCATGTGATAGACCCCCAGGGTCCGCACCTCCTTGGTGAAGGCACGCCAAATCCCCTTCTTCTGGTGGGCACTGACCTAGAGGGAAAAGACAGCGGAAAATGTAATTACTCACCCGTCCGGACCGTCATACTCATTGCCCACCAGTTCCCACTCATGCCCTGACGCACATACACTGACCACCTCTCATGCAGCACTCAGGCCAGGATGCCTTAGCACCCCCCAACATGTGGCTTACCTCCACACCACTCCAAACAGGCATTGCCCATGCATCATGTTCACAGTGTACTCACCTGTTAGTCTGGAGGAACGTAGAGTAGCGTCTACTGGGGGAGGACCCCATCCACCAGTTTCTCCAACTCCTCCGCAGTGAAGGCAGGGGCCCTTTCCCCAAACACATGAGCCATTGTCGCTTCCAGGCTCAGGTCACAGCAGCACTTGCAGAGTAAGTCCTCTCCTGTTGATGGTCAGGTATCAAGTGAGTGAATGGGTAGAAAATGGCGGTGACGTCCACGGCGGTGCGTACCGTCACCGCCGGCGTACATCGCCATTGGCTCCTGGAACCCATAGGGGCCAATGATAACCAATGCGGAGTTGCGCAGCGGTCTTCGACCGCCTACTGTGATGCTGCACAATGCCGGCGCAGTTACCTCATTTCCCCTTGTCCCTCCTCACAGATCAGGCAGCCGCCATTTCAGGGGGGCACATGGCATGGCACCTAACTGCGTCACAACACATATTGGCACATATACTGACTCTCGATTTCACACACTGCTTCTGTAACATTTATTCAAACACTGTCGTGCTATCTATGTGGGGAATGACCTTCTGCTCACCGTTCTCCTCCATAGACTACAACAGCTGAGGCAGCATATGAGATGGCGGCATCCTCCGGTGTACAGACCCCTGGTGGACCTGTTGACAATGGAGGGCAGACACATTATAATCACATACAGACTTGATCGGGCCACAATCCAAGAACTGTGTGCCCAACTGGAGCCAGACCTGATGTCAGCTATCCACCAGCCCACAGGAATACCCCCTGTAGTGAAAGTCCTGTCAGTGCTACATTTCCTGGCAAGTGGCTCCTTTCAAACAACAGTGTTCATGGCATCAGGGATGTCTCAGCCAATGTTCTCAAACGTGTTGACCAGGGTGTTGTCTGCCCTGCTGGAACATATGCACAGCTACATTGTGTTCCCCCAGGTGGAGGATTTGGCCATAGAGAAAGCTGACTTCTATGCCCTGGGACATATCCCCAGCATCATTGGTGCCATCAATGGGACACATGTGGCATTTGTCCCCCCCCCGCAGAAATGAACAGGTATACAGGAAGAGAAAAAACTATCATTCGATGAGTGTGCAAATGGTGTGTTTTGCGAACCAGTGCATCTCCCATGTGAATGCCGAATATACTGGCTCTGTGCATGACGCCTATATCTTGAGAAATAGCAGCATCTCTTATGTGATGGGCCAACTCCAGAGGCACAGGGGGTGGCTAATAGGTGAGCCCAGGGTCCCCACACAGTATATGTAGGTGTCTGGGTATGGGGTTGTCCATAAGGGTCAGTGTGTGTCTTACAATTGTCCCTCAGGTGACTCTGGTTACCCCAACCTGTCATGGCTACTGACCCCAGTGAGGAATCCTAGGACAAGGGCAGAGGAACGTTACAATGAGGCACATGGGCGAACTAGGAGGATTATTGAGAGAACATTCGGCCTCCTGAAGGCCAGAATCCAGTGCCTCCATCTGACAGGCTCCCTGTACTACTCACCAAAGAATGTGCAAGGTTACCTGCTTTGGTGTCAGGCAGCCAAAAGTGTGCCGGCACTAAAAAAGGCCAGGAATGCACTGCATAATGGTGAAAACTGTGCAGTCCTGCCCTTTCCTTTCACACAGCAACATGCAGCAAGGTGGATTGCTCCACTACACTGTGTGAAAGAATAATAATTCTGGCCAATGTAATTTAGGTATTTTAAAAAGAATCCATGGGCAGAAGCAATGCTAGTTCTTTCCCGCAAAGTGTCAAATCCTTACATTAACTGACTGCCACAGTGTACGTGGTTAAGAGATTTGCCCAATAGCTAACTGTCTGATCTTCAACTTAAGTGCAGCAGTTTGAGTGTGAGTAATTCCTCCATGCACTTTTGAGAGTTTCCAGAAGGCAATTTAGGAAGAATTTAAACATTTAGCATTCGCAAACCCTCTAATTTAGCATATAATGGAGTTTGTGACTGCTAAAAACCTTTTTAAATATACTAAGTCCATGTAACAATTTGGAAAAGATTTTCAGAATAGTTAAATGGGTTTATGAAAAATTAGAGAATCATTATTTGGAAGAGGCCCCTTAAGGGCACCATTTCAAAATACAGATGTGTTAAGGTATATGTTAATGTTTTGCGAGCTAATCTTGTAGCAAAACATTAATATTCTACCACCAACTCAAAGGGGGCGGAAACCCATTCACAAATTGAAACGAGTCCTCTTCACTTTGTCAGTGGTGCAAACAGTTTTATAAGAGTGGGCAGTGGTCCTATAGACCACTTCCTAATCTTAAAATAAAATTGCAAATGTTTGTATTTTCTTTTTTTATATGTATTCTGCTTTCCATTAAGGAAAATGGGTTCCATAAAAAATGGTGTATTTAAAACCATAGCAGGCCACCATGCCTGTGATTGTAGTTACTCAATTGTAATGGGTTGCAATTTGCGACATACCTAATAAGGTTTATGAGGTAGGCTGCATTGCCAACCACTATGAGTCTGTATTTTGTGACCTCCCTATTAAGAAATCAGTCAGAATGCAAAATAAAAATGCATTAGGTAAAAGTCAGTGACCAAATTAGTACTCGTTTTACCTAAGGCACTCTTCATACATAAGGCCCTAGATGTATTTGTTTTTAACTAAAGATTAAAAAAGTGGTAACTGGGGACAAGAACAATCCATTTTGAGTAAAAATATAGGTTCTGTTTGGTTGATAAAAAAAATCCCAAAACGTGCTTGGGAATGCGTGAATGTTTCTTCAGAAAGTGACAGACTAAAGCTATGTTACCCAACGTGTGCATTTGAAGCTGATGTGTGAATAATTATCCATGCTGAGCTGGATGATGTTGTCATATATTTTGCTGGCACTACAGTGGTTATTTAATAGTTTCACGTTCATTACATAAGAAAGTGGCAAATCAAAGTGAAGCAATGTTCTTAATAGATAACGTTTAGCGCTCAGACGCTTTCTACCTAAGCTTGCACTTGAACATATATAACAGACATATTAAAAAAAATGACAAATTACATGATCATACTCAGTGCTTAATCTTTAAATAAAAACGTACCCCTGCCCAAAGTTCTTCTCTGAAACACGCGGCTGCTGCAATTAAATGTGTGAGCACGGAATACCATGGCAGAGTAATTATGAAGCTATCACCGGTCTCTTTAATCCATTTATGGCCATTCCCTGCCCCTTCGGCTTACTCGTACAGCTTTCAACTTTCTCCCTTTGTGGCGCTTTTTTATTATTCTCTTCTTCCGCCTTTCCCATATGTGTCTTTTGCTCGCACTAATGGCCTGATGCAGAAAAATAAGTGCCAGCCATCAAAACATAAGTGCAAGTGCCCTGCACCGGAAACTTCCGGCTCTGGGTCAAATTAAGCACTGATCATACTATTCGACCGCCTATAAAACCTATACTTTTTTTAACAATACCTGAGTGGGTATTACCAAAATATCTTGCAAGGTGTTCTCCTTGGTCAGCATACCTACCAGCAAAGCAATGGATTTTTAGCAATTTTTGTAATTAAATTCCATTGTAAAATGCCCATTGTGGCCCACTTGTTAATCTTTCACAGGGGCATGTGATCTTCCATTCCTTCTTAGAACGTGCTGAAGGAGAATGGCTTGCTTGTTATACTAACTCTGTTTATTTTGGGTCAATCTCCTTTCTTTCACTAGCGCTCATGATAAGCTAGGCAGGCCACTGACCATGAGTGATATATATTCCAGCCTCTAACTGATGGGAGATCAAACAGGTAACACCATGAAACCTAGGCCCATATTTATGAAATGTCTGTGCCGCCTTAGCGTAATTTTATTTAACGCTTAAGCGGCACAAAAATAACTTCATATTTATATTTTGATGCTAGACCCGTCTAGCGTCAAAATAGAAGTTAGCGCCATTTGAAGGAAGCGTCAAACCACCTTGTGTCTCATTGCGACAATGAGATGCAGGTGGATGTTCCCTTCCTAAAAAAAGACGCTAGCCGTAGAGCACCCTATTTACCTACCGACCCAAAATCGACACTAACCAAGGAAGTGAACTCAAAAAATGGTGCTTAGTCCGATTAGCATCAAATTTTAACGCCTGGTCAGACCAGGCGTTATAAAGAGGCTCACACACCACCACTCAAGGAAAACACACAGAAGGAGCTTTGGAAACATCCAAGACAACATAGAATGGTACTGCTCCAGCTTGGTCAACGCCGCAGATGTCTGCAAAGATAACAATTCCCTCCACCACCACCGCAACAACCCCAAACTCCATCACAGCAGCCACAAAGGCAGTGCAGAAGGAGGGAGAGGATCTTCAGACAGCGTACAACCATCCTTGGAATGAGGGAACAAGATGTGGTCCGGATGTGCTAACTCAACCGGGAGTGGATTGTACTCCTGATGTACCATATTGCGCCACACATCACAGCAAGGGTGCAAATTCCCAATAGCATTCCACCCATGACAAAACTCCTCTCTGTCCTCCATATGCTGACATCTGGATCATTTCAGATAACAGGTGCACAAGTGGCAGGTATCGCCCAGTCATCCTTCTCGGTCTTTCTACCAAAGGTTCTTTACACTATCCTACGCCTCACACCCCACTACATCTGCTTCCTAAACACCCAGCACCTGCAGCAGGAGACCAAGCAAGGTTTATATCAAATTGCTGGGATTACGCATGTGCTGGGTGCAATGGACTGTACCCATGTGCAGCTGCTGCCACCTGCAGCAACAAAACACCTATAAAGGAGCCTCAAGCACAAGCATTCTATCAATGTGCAGGCCATTGTGAACCACTGTGGGCTCTTCACCAACATCCTTGCAAAATGTAGCCATGAAGCGTCCATTATGCATACATCTTTCGCCATTGCACCATCAACGAGTGGTTCCTGGATGGCCAATATGGCAATGGGCTACTCATAGGTAAGCCAACATACCAATCATAACACAGAACACACCAACCATCTAGGACTAGCAAGACAAACACCACACTAAATACACATGGGCAGGGCCACAGAGATGTACAGGCAGCAACACATATACCACATGCCACACTACACTGCATACATTGCACATCACAAACACATACACCCAAATGTACATAACACAGCCACACCCTGATTGGCACACCGTGTGGACAGATAGAGCTAAGTCCCCTTTGCATACAGAAGCTGCTCACAAACCACTACAAGTGTCCACAGGTTGACAACTAAATACAGATCACCTACACACATTACACCAAACAAAGAAGGTATAGTATAGGCCATGCTCATTTTAGGAAGTCACACATAGGCACAGTCCCGCGTAAACCATGGTGTACGAGCCTCTGGCAGAACTTAAATCAAATGCCACCCAAGTGGTGCCATAATTAAATACATATCATCTACACATACCTGGCATACATGTAGTGTGCAAATACACCTGTCAGCTGCATTGTGTCACAAACATACGTTTACAAAAATATCTGCCATTGAAGACAGTAGGGCTGAATCATGGTATATGGGGCAGCTTCTACTCCAGTGCCACCTCACATGTGCCCCAAGTGCCCCCAATAGCACCATGTCTGTTGCAAATACCAGAAACAGTCCACCATGGTGGAAAAACTCTATCAATCATGGATATAACAGTAGGACTCGATAGGAGCATAGAGGACATACCTGACCTTACATACGTACTAAGGGACCCATGTGAAAAATAGCTGTGCCCCCTCCCAAAGCCTGCACTGTGCATGTGTAGAAAGGATATACTACTGCACCAAATTACATCATCCTAATAATGTGTGATACACACTTCAGTACACTTCATGGCTGGCACAAACATCATCTGCCACAAAAGGTCACCAAGTGTCATACTGCATGCATAGTGCCACATGGTAACATGGATGGCACAGTCTGGCTGTGTAGGGCAACTATGGTGTTTCAACTTCTGACACCATATTTGTACTATGAGGTGGTAGATTCCACCTAACAATAGAACACTGCTTCAAATATGGACTACACAACACATTTACCTAAATGATAATCATCATTTTGGGATCAACATACAAATTCCCAGGCCATTGAATGCTACCCAAGATTGTCATGTCCATCAACACAGTCCAATGAAACCATTTTACAAGAACAGGAAGATACTCTATACCACAAGCAAGTCTGTGTCACCACTCCATATAAAAAGTACCACTGCCATGGTATGTACCAAACCACTATCAACACTTACCAACACATCTTTTCTCTATCCTTTGCAGCTGATCAAGGGTACAGCATACAGCTGCGGGTGATGATCCCATTTGCCAATCCCACAACGGTGGAAGAGCGGGCCTACAACAAGGGACACAGGAAAACTTGCAATGTGGTGGAGAGGACATTTGGGCTCCTGAAATCCAGGTTGAGGTGCCTGGCCTGACAGGAGGAAGCCTCTTGTATGCTCCATGTTTGCAAGAATTCTGGCATGTGCAATTCTGCACAACATCTGTGTCAGAACAATTATCCCCAGGGATGAACAGGTTGATGTCCTCAACAAGGAGGAGGATGATGATGGAGCAGATAATGTGGAGGGGGAACAACAGAACACTGCTGCAGGAGTTCATAGGAGAGTCCACATTGTTGAGAACTTCTACACATAGTCACTATACTATAAACATCACATTGTAAATGGCACAAATAAATTACTTTGCACCTGATTCTCCTTAGCCTTCTCATTCTCCACTACATACAGCATTGAAATGCGACTGAAACCGCAGTAACACAAAGGTGACAAGTATGGTAGCAACATTGTTGGTGACGTAAGTGGGTCTACTGCCACCATCTCACAAATCAGTGGCACACAATTTGCAGGCATGTGCTTCCTGAAAGTCTAGATTCATGCACTGCTACATATATTGTATTGGCAAGTAGGCATGGTGCTAGTTCCTAGCCCATTCACCACAACAACACCATGCCTAACAAGATGTATGCGAGGGGGGCAAATATAAGGTAGGGGCTGTCAACAAATGGATATCAAGTTATGTAGGAATAGAACACTGTCACAACTCATGATGACAGTAGGTTTGCCTGCATGGTACATGTGTGACAAGGGTGGAACATCATTAAAAATTGTGTTCCATAAGTAAATGTCCAGGGACTGTAACCAATGTTCAATGCTGAGCCTGCGCATTGTATCCATGGGATTGTGTCCTGGCTCTACCATGGGGCACAACCGTGGCACATGGTGGATTGTACCTCACCTATTGCACACAAACATTGGCTGTGAAGTGCACAAAATAATCAGCAATGGGTGCAGAATCACTATCCAAACACATGACCCATAGTCAGAATCCATGGATTTATTAGGACAATGCACCACTAAATTCTTATTGGGTCAAATGTAGGCAGAGTGTCTAATACTCACTATATGCATGTGGTCCCACAAATCTGTTGTCTTGACACATGCCACATCCAGGCAAACATGTGAAGACTGATGTACGGGTATATGTTCTAGGTAGCAACGGGATTGCCAGTATCAAAAATTCTTGAAGTGTCAGCATGTATACCTAGTATGCAGTGTATAACTACATCACACAGCACAAAGCAATACATATCACTCCTTGTCACTCACATGACAGAACAAGTGCATGATAGCAACAGTTACAAATTGTCCATTCATGTTTTGGCCTCCAACATCGCAATAGGTATGGGATGTGCTACTATGTTCAGCACTGTTGAAAAATGGCTGAGATTCAACAACAAACTGAGAGGGTGTAGACCTAGCCATATAATTTGTAATTGTCAAATGAACAGTACAGCCCTGAGATGATTTCGCACCTCAATATCATTCAGTCATGGTAAGAGTTTCCTAAGTTGTGGCATGATGGATTAAATGCATTCCCATATTCAATGGAGGTTGTGGATGGACAGCTTTAAGACACCCACAGATACTTGCAAATACAACACAGGAGGTGAAATGGAGACAGGACAAGTGTTGTGGCAGGAGTAATGTCATGTGTGTGTGTGGAACTCACTACATCTCATGAATACCATCAATGGAACTGTAGAAGATGTTTACAAAGTGCAAGCAGCTTAAAGAATGGGAGCAATGTAGTTGACAATACATGCCTTACCTGTAGTACAGGAATACACGGAGAAGGGACATACATAGACCAACACTGACTATACAACATATCAATGTCTACATGTCAACATTTGACATATGTACAGAGAGAGTGGCCAGGTCAGTACATAACCCAATCATGTTGGCCACTAGCATACTATGGTATTTGCCCATCTACTGCCACCATGACAGAAGGCTATGACAGACAACACCATCTGTACCGTTGTACGTTTCTAATATTGAAGTCGTAACAGATATACAAGCCCAACAAGCTGACCATGGAAACATCTAAGGGCATTAAATAATGGTACATGTCCCACATGTGCAGCACCCGAGCTCTGTACATGAGACCGAAAAGCTGACATCAAGTACTGCAGGGGAAATTGTGATATCGTGGTCAGTATGACCACAATTGTGCATGTGTCTGTCTGCTGGGGAATGTGCATATTTCTGCTGAGTATCAATCATGAAGAGGCTAGGTCCCTGCTCAATGAACCCACATACCACTGCTTTTGCTACATTAATGTATAACATTGTCAGGGGCCTGATGCATATGCACAGGGGGCTGAGTAAACCTGAGCTCCATTAACCTGCCCCTTCATATGTAACCATGGATTTGTGTTGCCATGCAAACTCACACAGTTGTGATGATGAGTAGGCTGCCATCTATGCCAGACTGTAACACTGTTACACAGTGGTATTTCATTGTTTGTGACAGTCATAACAAACATAATATGGACAAATGTGAGTGTCGAGTAGGTGGCATGCACACATATGCCACATATCTCAGAACACATGTACCACTACAATGGCTCAGGCGTGGTAATGTGTAATGATTCTGAAAAAAAGCAACCTAGCACAAAAGTAAGGGGTGTAGGTACCACAAGATCAGTGAATGTAAGAAATGATCTTCAAATGTGGTCGGACATACAGAAACATAGGTGGCACTGATGTGACAATACATGCATTTGTCAAATGCCAACACGTGTCCATGCAGGAAGATAGTAATTTGAGGTTTCACATCCCATGAACACACCATTGTCATCATAATTTACAGAAATTACATAACACATGTCTATACACCCGCATGGCATATACCAACCTTCACCAACACATGTGTACATAACATCTGCTGTAACTAAGATTTATGGGGGACCAAATGGCATATATGTAGCAGAGCAACATGAAGTGAAATCCAACACACCACAGAGTGAACACACATGCACATGCAAATTGCCAGGTTTAAGTGATGTCAATGCAGTCCAAGTCCACTGAATACTGTGAGTAGAAATTGTCATGGCTGTCAAATGCTTTACTATGTGTTGGACAAAGGCCACCATAGGTATTGTGTTGTAAGTATGTATATCTTTGAATCTCCGTCATAATAATGTAGTCCACCCACAAATTAGTATACATTCACATATGTACACATGTAGCACACATGTGCCAACATGTATGTGGACACAGTGTAGCTACACATGCACATATGCACAAGGTATGAGTACTTGCATGCAGCAGACTCATAAAGAAACCTATAGATTCAACATAAAATTGTTATCGTAATGAAGTTATTGGACAGTCACGTATATATTTTCATGCCACATATACAACATTGTTGCACAGCCCATGTGACATGTTAAATTAATCAGGGTGCACTCAAGGGTTACAATGCAAAAATCCACGCAATTCCATAATACGTAATAAAAAATTACGCAAAAACATCAACTACACATTGCAACATTAGTAAAATGATGCCTGGGCCCTGAGCAGCAATTATAAGTTCACATGCCTCTGAACTCACCATGGTGTAAAATCCACGCATGACCATCATGCATAAAAAAGTTTCATGCATACGCATACTACATACAATACCCCTAAACTAAAAGACGCCTAACCCCTGAGCATCTATCGCACTTCCACTGTCCTTTTCATGCAAATGCTGAGAAAAACGACACATCATGCATTAAAAAAAAATTACGTATGGCTGGAAACTTGATGCACATGCCCAGGATGTGATGAAACAGGACCTCCTGCCTGCAAACATGGTATAGTGAGTTCACTTTCACTTTCACTTTACAGTCTTATTGTTTGTGACTGTGCGAGGATGTGTGGAATTGGTGTTGTAGGTGGATTGGTGTTTTTAGAGTGTTTGTAGTGTTTATTGTCCTGTGTCCTGTAGCTGTTGTCCCTGGTTGTCTTTAAACTTGTATTTGTAGTGTAATAGCACTGTATTTGTCTCTGTAGTGTGGGGTGTTTGTCTGGGGTAGTATAGTTGCTGGGGTAGTTGGGTTAGGTGTTAGGTTTTCTTTCGTTTTTTGTTTTTGGTGAACTGCATTTTGAGTATGTCCATAAAAGGGAGGATGCCGTGGACATCTGCCGATGAGCTGGGGTAGTTCATCTGGCTTATTCACCACTACCTCCCTTTGATGCTGCAACTAGATGGCTGTGCAATCCTTGGCTACCCCACAGAGGCACGGTGGCTGCATTGGGGCAAGGTGCTCCACCTCCTGACACAAATCTTTGGCAATGGAAGGAACAACCACCAACTCAAACATCGATGGGCAGATCTGGTTACAGGGGAGCAGGATCTGCTGGATCATCTGGGTATTGTGATTGGTGAAGCACTTGGTAAGTCTCACATTTCCATACATAGTCCCTACTTTTGCATCTTCATGACAGTTGCGGATACAGTTGAGTGATGCATTTAATGCTTGTGGATGTGGTCATGTCGTATGCTAACTGTATGATGAGTCCCAGTGCCACCTTAGGCGTGCAAGTCAGATGTACAATAATGAAGTTGATGCTGGACTATTTTCCCTGCATAACCATTACAATGTGTTGTGATGCTTGCATAGGGCAATTTGGTAATGAGCAGCACAAAATGAGACCTGCCCCAACCATCATGTATAGCAGGGGGTCCAAAAACCTGTTTGGATGGCATATGTATAAGCCACTGAGTAAGATGAGAAATCCCTTAGTTCAATTTGGCATTCTGAATGGCTGCTGAGAGCAGGTGATATATGGAGGCATAACAATGTATGAGATGGGCCCCCAAAGTACTCAGCAGAAGTAGTGAGGATCTTTTGCAACTCCTGCTGAGTACATCATTTACCTACACATAAATAGATGCAGTTGGACCCTACCTGCATCATGCTGTTCGTAATTCTCATTAAGCTCACACATGGCGAGGGTAAGGGGTGCACTGAGGGCCACAAGGACTGTATTGATTGGTGCAGCACCCCTGTTCTATTGACCCGTTTGCATCATTGGCCAAGGCCATGCAAGGGAGCTTGACCATGCACTTGGTCCAGACTACTAGCACTTCCCTGTTCCAGTTCCTTGTATATCACATACACCCTATACTATGTCTATAACCACACAATGTGCAGAGTCAGTTCCACAGGCCTGCCACTTTTCACTGACAGTATGGGGCTGGCCTGGGTCTGCTCCTTCACTTGCACATCACTCAGTAACCTGTGCCAACGAATGAATCCTTGGACCACAGAGCAAGTGTTTCTGTGTTGAGGCATTTTCTATGCCCATGTTCTTATCCCTCCCTGGACAAATAATGGTATACCATGGCAACAATGGCTGGCCACACACTATTGGTAATACATCCATGATTTCAATCAGTCAATATGGAGGTAGGTACAACTCTCTTCACATGAGCATACTCCTATAGCATTGTTGCTCTGGTGTGAGCCTTGTGATGGTACACTCATATTATGTAGTTCACTGAAGGATGTATCTCATCATTCCTCAACACCTTGGAATACCCACCAACCCCTGGGCAGTAGCTTGCCCATTTTCTGTGACAATGAAGTGGATGTCACCTACATCTGACTCAGGCTCAAATGCTATGGGTGTCACAATGGACAGCTACTGCAACAACCATTGCATGCCCCTCGGATGCAATATACAGTGTCAAGCAGTCCCATATGGTCAGGAAGCTGTAGAGCTAACAGACACCTGCATGAAAATGGCATGTATTAATGGTGCAATGAGAAGAACCACAGGAGTGTAATGGACAGTGATTGTTTGTAGGTGTGTGTGTCTACAATTTCCGAGACTGTGTATGATTGACTGATCATACATGTTTGTCAGTTGCTCTGCTCTAATACTAGGATGACGTGCTCACTCAGCCTAACAAGCTTACAGTATACAATTTAATCCATTAACTGATATGTACGAATTACACTAAGCAATGTTTTCCATCCATGTCTTTCAGGTGGACCTGCACCTTACACCATAGGAGAGGTTGCGCGATTTGAAGACACAATGCATCCAGTAAGTGTCATCTTGTGCATCATGGGTGCTAATCCAGGGTTTGGTGTGAGTCAGACTGAAGTGTGGAATGCTATGAAAGATGGTTTTACCTGACCAATGATCTGATATCATTGGAGAATGGATGGTGACATCATGTATATTGGAATGCTGCGCAATGGGAATGGCTTGCATGTAGGTCAAGGAGCAACTTGTGCTGGCATGGAATTGTGTGAAATGGGAATTGTCATGGCTGGCCAGTTATACATTGGTGTCTACCATGATAGGTCTTAGAGCAGTTGTTTATGTACATAGCATGCCTATTTACAACAACTTTGTCACTGCACCATTGTCAGCAAAGTGTGCAACACATAGCTTACACCTGCTGACAAGACGGTACAGATGTGGGTGATATGTACAGTGGTCACTAGTGGGCCTATGTAGGAGACACTAACCCCAGAGGTGCCTCCGTACCCTTCAGATATAATGGGTCTGTAGTACTACAAGGAGCCATGTTTGACTGCACAACAATCGGTAGCGTAGACAGTTAGTAGACAACTAACCTCCAGATGGTTATGTGAAAATTCTATGATTCTTCCCACACCAGATCTCAAACAGTTTTCACAACCTGGTTCTGCCACCAGAACCATGCATTTGCATATGATGTGAATGTTGTGTGTGTACCTGGTACTTTGATGATGTCTGACATGCATGTGCAAATGATGTACAGTGTTTCTGGATACTATTGCAGCACCCACTACAGTGCCAAACTCAGCGTGGGCCAAAGGGCACCCGTGCACCCACTATGCGTGTGTCATTTAACACATGTAGCACTACATAGCACATGGTAGGGGCTTCAGTTATTTAATGTGTTGACAACTCTGATGTGCAGCTCAGGCTTAAGGCCAAACTTTCTGGGAAGTTTAATGTGGGCACATCATAGTCAATGGCATCCCCCCTAGTTACGTATGCTCAGGCCAGGTCTTACAACAGGACACTTTATTGTTAATTTACCACACCTTAGAATAGCAGGTGGGAAGTTACATGACCCCCTCTCATTTGGCCCACACCTTGCCTCCATGACGACTTGGCAAGCCTTGATGTTTTACCAGGTGTTTTGAGGTGATGGATTGCATGCACAGCACCCCTTATTCACAGGGGCACAGGAAATCCAAGCTTGTTGGAGCATATGATCCACACTAGTCAGAAGACATAAATGTTGATCATGAACAATTTTGTCCACTCAGCTCTGTGCCTCATTGTTTCTATATAGATTTCCGTCATCCCAGTGACATGTTCATGATATTGTTGATGGCTGGTAGGAATAGTCATAGATGAGGAGTAAGTCATTTTTGAGGAATGTGTGTTGAACTCTATGGGGGTCATTACAACATTGGCGGTAAAAGCCGCTTACTGCCGTGCAGAAGACCGCCAACACACCGCCACGGCCGCGGAATTCCGCCACATCTATTACGACCCACATCTCGAAAACCGACAAAATTCAGACACCCACACAAGTCCGCCACACCAAAGGTCAGTGATAAACTGGCGAAAACAAAACCTCCACTGTCACGCCAACAGAAATACGCCCATGCTATCATGACCCACGAATCCACGCGGCGGTCTTTCAACCGCGGTATTCCATTTGCGGTACACACCGCCGCGCTCAAAATACACATACAAAACACAGCCACATTGGACAATTCAAAATACACACACCTGATACACATACACACACCACTCCCACACACCCAATACAATATAAAACACACACCCACATCACCCACAAACCCCTACGACCAAAACTACAGAAAGAAGGCCAGACAGAGACACCACCATCCACAAACTAGCAGCCACTGGCACTCAACACCATCACTCACACTACTTCCGCGCACAAAACATTACACACCACTACATACACCACCCCACACATCACTTACACCATCCCATGGCACGTCAAAGACACCCCAGGTTCTCGGAGGAGGAGCTCAGGGTCATGGTGGAGGAAATCGTCCGGGTAGAGCCACAGCTATTTGGATCCCAGGTGCAGCACACCTCAATTGCAAGGAAGAGGGAGCTATGGCGAAGAATAGTCGACAGAGTCAACGCAGTGGGACAGCACCCAGGAAATCAGGACGACATCAGGAAGAGGTGGAATGACCTACGGGGGAAGGTGCGTTCCGTGGTCTCAAGACACCACATCGCGGTACAGTGGACTGGCAGCGGACCCCCACCTCCTCCCCCACAACTAACAACATGGGAGGAGCAGGTCTTGACTATTCTGCATCCTGGGGCCTCGCAGGAGTCAGTGGAGGAATGGACTCTGGTAAGTCAAATCTTAACTATCATATCCCCCACTCTACCTGCATGCTATCACAGACCCCCACCTTCGCCCCCTCCCCTATCTCTCCAACTCCTCACAAATGTACTAATAACACAAACCACACATCCCAACACCAAGCCCTGCATGACACAACAAAGCATGGATACCTATCACTAAAGCATGCCCACTGCACATACCCATAACACCCCCCTCAACCATCATCACACAAGCCCCCACACAGGAATGCTAGCACTGGGGTACACTGTCACCCACCCATTGCACACCATGACACACACACATGCAATAATCATGCTTTTACACCCCTGCAGGACCACTACCCAACGTCACCAGACAGGAGGGTCCATACATCTCCACCCCACCCACAGAAGAGGACCACAGTGATGACAGCAGCTCTGTCCAGCTGGATCCAGATGACCAGCCCGGACCATCGAGGGCCTCGGGACAGTCGGTTCCCCACACCCAGTCACAGGCCTCCACAGAGCTTCCACCCTCTGGTAACACCAGCACAGCACCCACCCAGCGGGCCCATACCTCCGTCCCCAGGACACGTCAATCAGCTGTGCGTCCACCACTACAGGGAACCCAGGATATCCCACCACCCCAACAACAACAGGGACTTGGGGGCAGTGGCAGTGGGCACACGGTCCAGGGGACGGAGGCCCAGGAACACAGGGGAACTGGGAGGGCTGCTGTGCGACAGGGGGCGGACAGGCCTAGGGAACCCACTCTCCACGAGGCCCTCTCCTCCATCGTGGGAGCATACCACCACTCCCAGGAGACGATGGCAGCGGTCCTGGCCAAGTTTCAGGAGACCCAGCAGCTGCAGGAGGAACAGTATTTGGGGTTCAGGGAGGAACTCAGAACCATCAGCTCCGCCCTGGGTACCATCGTAGGGGTGCTGAAGGAAATACTTAACACCAGGACGGACACTGTGGCACTCCAAGGGGCCCCTGACACAAGCATGGACGATGAACTGCCCTCCACCTCCGCCGGCGCTAGTGGACAGGACGCCCCGCCACAGGACCACCACAACAGCACCCCACCCCCTGCAGACGGAGAACCACCCCGAAAACGGTCCCTGAGATCCAGGAACAAGACAGAGCACGATGCCAAGACCCCCGCCAAGAAATGAGACCACCCTGATTGTCATCCTACTGTCCCACTTTGTAACCCTGTCTATATTGGAACTGCCCCAGCTCCACTTCCTATGCCCATTTGGGCAATGCACCTGGGAGAGTAATAGACTGGACTCTGTCATGGACATTCCTCCACCATCCCCCCTCACCATTTTACAACCCTCCTCCAATATTGAGCACTTCAATAAACACCCTTGAAGCACAAAACAATCTGGAGTCAGTCTGTGATTTCGAAAATGTGTATTAGCAATGACAGTGACAAAATGCGTGTTCAAATGTAATGTCAACATACCTATGTCACACATCTCAAGTCCATGAGGAATCTAATCAGATGACACACGTTGGAAACCACACCTGTGAAACCGTAAGGGAAATGTACAACTCAGTTACCATATACTGGTTGAAATCGACAGACAGGATAGAGGTAGAATTGTGAAAGTACTTGTAGTAGGCAGGAAAGTGTTCTCACCTGTGTGTCACTGGAAATATTGCTGGATAACTGAGTCCCTGTTGTCAATCTCTTCTTCCTCTGCTTCCTCCTCATCACTGTCCACAGGCTCCACAGCTGCCACAACACCGTCATCTGGACCATCCTCCTGCAGAAATGGCACCTGTCGTCGCAAAGCCAAGTTGTGAAGCATACAGCAGGCCACGATGATTTGGCACACCTTCCTTGGTGAGTAGAATAGGGAACCACCTGTCATATGGAGGCACCTGAATCAGGCCTTCAGGAGGCCCGAAGGTGCGTTCGATCACCCTCCTAGTCCGCCCATGGGCCTCATTGTAGCTTTCCTCTGCCCTGGTCCTGGGATTCCTCACTTGGTTCAGTAGCCATGACAGGTTGGGGTAACCAGAGTCTCCTACTAGCAACACCCGGTGCCTCTGTAGTTGACCCATCACATAAGGGATGCTGCTATTCCACAGGTTGTAGGCGTCATGCACTGAGCCAGGGAACATAGCATTTACCTGGGAGATGTACTGGTCTGCCAAACGTACCATCTGTACATTCATCGAATGATAACTCTTCCGGTTTCTGTACACCTGTTCACTCCTGTGGGGGGGGACCAGAGCTACATGGGTCCCATCAATGGCAACTATGATGTTGGAGATCTGTCCAAGGGCATAGAAGTCACCTTTAATGGAGGCAAATCCTACACCTGGGGGAAAACGATGTAGCTCCGCATGTGTTTCAGCAGGGCAGACAACACTCTGGACAACACGTTGGAAAACATAGGCTGTGACATCCCTGATGCCATGGCCACTGTTGTTTGAGATGACCCACTTGCAAGGAAATGGAGCACTGATAGCACCTGCACTTGAGGGGGATCCCTGTGGGATGGCGGATTGCTGACATCAGGTCAGGCTCCAACTGGGCACACAGTTCCTGGATTGTGGCACGGTCAAACCTGTAGGTGACGATCAAATGTTTTTCCTCCGTTGTCGACAGGTCCACCAGTGGTCGGTACACCAGAGGATTCCGCCATCTCCTCACATGTCCCAGCAGACTGTGCCTAGGAATGACAACAGCGACCACAGAGTCAGACAACTCAGAGGTATGTACCCACAGTCTACACAGAACACCATTCATACACAAAATCTGGCCTGTATTTGTGTTGTGCGACAAGGCCTAGGTCTGTGTGACGCAGTTGGTAATTAGGCCATGTGGAACCCTGAAATGGCGGCTGCCTGACCGCTAAAGTGGGACAATGGGATATGAGATAACTGCGCTGGCGTTCTACACAGTCGCGGTAGGCGGTCAAAGACTGCGGCGCAATGCTGCATTGGTTAACATTGGACCCTATGGGTCCCAGGAGCCAATGACGATGTGCGCCGGCAGTGACAGTACGCACCGCAGTGGAGGTGACTGCCATTTTCTATCTGTTCAATAACTCGATACCTGATCTTCGACAGGAGAGGACCTACACTGCAAGTGCTGCTGTGACCTCGGTCTGGAAGAGGCAATGGCTCGTGTGTCTTTGGAAAGGGCCCCTGCCTTCACTGCAGAGGAGTTGGAGAAGCTCGTGGACGGGGTCCTCCCCCAGTAAACGCTACTCTACGGTCCTCCAGACCAACAGGTAAGTACACAGGGAGCAAGTTGTATGGGCTATGCCTGTGTGGAGAGGGCTGGTTGTAAGAATGAAGGGGGCACAGTTCTGCGTGCATGAAGGACTGTGAATGCATGTGCCACATGGCAAGGGTAGGGATGTGGGCCACTCACTTAGACCGTGCAGTTGGTAATTACTTCTCTTCTTCCCCTGCACATGTCATGTAGATCAGCGCCCACCAGAAGTAGGATATTTGGCGTGCCATCGCCAAGGACGTCCGGGCCCTGGGGGTCCACCACAGACGGGAGGACATTCGCCGCTGGAGCAAAAAGACAGCGGAGGCTCAGCTGGGGATGGCCTCCGAACGTGGGAGGGGTGCCCGTTGAACCATGACCCCACTGATGTTCCGGATCCGGGCGGTGGCCTACCCTGAGTTGAATGGGCGCTTGAGGGCATCACAGCATTCACAAGGGGGTGAGTACAACATCATTCAGCGGACTTTGCGCGCAGTGAAGGTGTCTGGGTGGGGGAGGAGGGCTGTGGGTTTCCCTGGCCATTGCGAGTTCCGTAGGCTAGGCCCCTCCGTAATGCAGGCCATGTGGCACCCCACCCCACCTCTGTAGAGTGCCAAGTACAGGTATTCATGCCCCTGTGTCATCTATGTGTGCAGATGTAGACCATAGCCATGTAGGCCATGAATTGCATCTGTAGAGCCCAACAATGCGACGTAGTGCAGGGGGCTGCTGTGTCTGTATTGTCCGCCAACGGCAGCGGTAAGCCATGCACTCAACCTGTCTTTCGTTTGTCGTTCCCCCCCCTTTTGTGGTCTCCCTGTTCTTGTGTGCATCAGCATCATCCGGCAGAGGTACAGTGGCACCGGAGCACGAGGGAGCTGCATCCCACATGGCCATGGAGGGCCACACCACGGGCTCAGAATACACCAGTGGGACAGAGGGTGAGGGGAGCACCACAGCGGTCACAGGATCTGCAACCAGCGACACAGACTCGTCCTCCGATGGGAGCTCCCTTGTGGTGGCGACAAAATCTGTGCCCCCCCCACTTCTACAGGTACAGCTGCCACCCCTCCTACCAGCCCCGCCCTCCCAGCAGCCCCTCAGCGTGTGCCCCGTGCCCGCTCACCCAGGAGGGTGGGCATCACGTTCGTCCCAGGCACCTCAGCCCCTGCCCCTGTCACCTCTGCTGCCCTCAGTGAGGAGGCCATTGACCTCCTCAGGTCCCTCACTGTTGGGAAGTCTACCATTTTGAATGCCATCTAGAGTGTAGAAAGGGAATTGCAACACACAAATGCATTCCTGGAGGGCATTCATTCTGGTCAGGCTGCCCTTCATCGAACCCTGCAAACTCTGGCCTCAGCACTGATGTCAGCCAGTGTCCCTATCTCTAGCCTCCCCCCTCCAACTTCCTCCACCCAGACCCAATCCCCTGTACCTCAGCCTATCCCAAGCACACCATCAGACCAGCCTGCACACACCTCACCACACAAGGGAAGTGCAGGCAAACATAAGCACCACACATCCCACAGGCACTCACGCAAGCATCACACACATACAAACACACACCAACATCCACTGCCTCCACTGTGTCCCCCTCCTCGTCATCTCCCTCCTTCCTCCCAGTCTTGTCTACACTCATACCTGCATGCACTACCACTACAGACACTACATCCCGCACCAGCACACCCACCACCACACCCCGCTCACATGCACTCACCACCCCCACTCCCATTTACACATCCCCTGTGTCCTCTCCCAGTGTGTCTGTGACACCCCCTCCGAAGATACACAAACGCTGGCACACACCCACCCAACAGCCATCCACCTCACAACAGCCTCCAGCCCATGCACCCACCCCCAAATCCACAAAAGTTACACCTCCTACAACCACCACCTCTTCCTCCACTCCCAAAACCCCCTCCATCTACCCGTCCCAGTGTCTCCCAAAAACTTTTCCTGGCCCCCCTTAGCCTATTTCCCACCACCCCCGTCCATCTCATAGGTCCCGTACTAGCACTTCAGCCAAAAAATCTCTGGGACCAGTGGTGCCTGTTGTTACAGGTATGTGGAGTGCACCGGCCACCAGGACAGCCAGTGTGGCACGGAGCCACAGCACAGCCAGTCCCCCCCCTGTGAAGCACCAGAAGTTGGACAGTGGCCGGCGGGAGAGGGGGAAGACTCCAGCCAGCAAAGCCGCTCACAAGGGTCCCGGGGGGGAGTGTGGACTCAGCTGTGACACCTCCCAAGGTGGGGAAGGGGCAGAAGAAATCTCCAAAGTCTGGGAGGAGCAGCATGGCGGAGAAGACCTCCATCATCCCTGCTGCCCAGGAGGCCACCGCCAGCCCCATCGTCACTGGCCAGGAGGCCACCGCCAGAGTCACTGCCCAGGAGGCCAGCCCCATCGTCACTGGCCAGGAGACCACCGCCAGAGTCACTGGCCAGGAGGCCAGCCCCATCGTCACTGGCCAGGAGGCCACCGCCAGAGCCACTGCCCAGGAGGCCAGCCCCATCGTCACTGCCCAGGGGGCCAGCCCCATCGTCACTGGCCAGGAGGCCACCACCAGCCACAGCCCAGCTGGCCAGGAGGGCCCCGCAAGCCACAGCGCAGCTGACCCATGAAGGACCACAAGCCACAGCCCTGCTGGGCAATGAAGGACCGCCTTGGCAAGCACCGCTGAACAGGCCAGGGACCGCTGAACAAGGCAAAGACTGCCATGGAATGCACCGCTGAACAGGTCTGACATTGGCAACACAAGCACTGCTGAACAGGGCAATGACCGCCATGGAATGCACCGCTGAACAGGCCTGACACTGGCAACGCAAGCACCGCTGAACAGGCCAGGGACTGCTGAACAGGGCAATGACCGCCATGGAATGCACCGGTAGCCCATTTGCGGCAGGGGCAGTGACGCAACTGGGACCGTCATGGCCCCTCCAGAACCAGTGGAGACTTGCATCCACTTGAGAGACTGTGGCTTTGCACTCCCCAGGATGATACAGTGGGCAACCCACCCACTGTAGAGACTTGAGAGACTGTGGCTTTGCACTCCCCAGGACGGTACAGTGGGCAACCCACCCACTGCAGAGACTTGAGAGACTGTGGCTTTGCAGTCCCCAGGACGGTACAGTGGGCAACCCACCCACTGCAGAGACTTGAGAGACTGTGGCTTTGCACTCCCCAGGACGGTACAGTGGGCAACCCACACACTGTAGAGACTTGAGAGACTGTGGCTTTGCACTCCCCAGGATGGTACAGTGGGAAACCCACACACTGTAGAGACTTGAGAGACTGTGGCTTTGCACTCCCCAGGATGGTACAGTGGGCAACCCACCCACTGCAGAGACTTGAGAGACTGTGGCTTTGCACTCCCCAGGATACATCAATGGGCATGGAGCCCCCTCGTGGATCTTGCGTGGTGCAGCCATCCGGCTGGGGTGCCCCCCCTTCCCTTCCCACCGAGGTGCCTGTTGTATTTCTATCTGATGCCCCTGCAGTGTTCTCTCTGTTTTGACCAGGTAACTTGTGTGGGCCTCGCCCATGCATTTTGGACCCAGTGGTCCACGGACAATGAATGGTGCAATACCTGCACTACTAATCGTGGTGTATATTTTGTTTAATGTGTATATATATATATGTATATATTTGATTACTGTATTTTGATACATTACAATGGTTCAACTCATTTACTTTTGTCTTTGCATTCTTCCGGTGGGGTTGGGGGTTGTTACTGTAATGTTTGGATATGCATTGGTGTGTGTGTTGTAGTGGGTGAGGGTCAGGGTGGGGGTTGGGATGTTGGTTGGGTGTGTCCCTGTATTTTTGCCTCCCCCCTCCCCTATGTCGTAGGTGCAGTGCTCACCGTGGTCTTCGCCGCCGGTGTTGTTGATCCTCGTATAGGAGCAGGAAGACTATCTCAGGGAGAATATGGAGTTCCGGCTCCATGGTGCCCTCCCTCCTCGTGGAGTGTGTAGAGTTGAGCGTTTTCCCTTTGAAATGGCTGTTTCCACCGTGTCTTTATCCGCGGTGAATCCACCCCGGAAAAGGTTGCGGATTGGTAGGTTGTGATACTGTGGACGGTACATTGTCCTCCGCCTGTCTGTTGGCATTGACCGCCGCGCTGTTTGTCTGTACCGCCGTGGCGGTCGGAGTGTTAAAGTGGCTGTCTTTGTTGCCGGTTTCCGCCACGGTCATAATTCCAATTTTTTTACCACCGGCCTGTTGGCGGTTTTACCGCCGCTTTAACACCGTCCACCAGGGTTGTAATGACCACCTATGTGTTATCTGGAGTTGTAGTGTACATTATGGTCCTCATTACAACCCTGGCAGTCGGTGGTAAAGCGGCAGTAAGACCCCCAACAGGCTGGTGGAAAAAAAAATGGAATCACGACCGTGGCGGACACCGCCAACAGAGAAACCAACTTTAACACTCCGACCTCCATGGTGGTACAAACAAACAGCTTGGCGGTCACTGCCAACAGACAGGCGGAAGACAATGTATCCACAGTATTATGACATGCTAATCCGCCACCTTTTACAGAGCGTATTCAACATGAACAAAAACACGGCAGAAACAGGACTTGGAAGGGAAAACTCTCACCTCTACACAGCCCACGAGGAAACAGGACGCCATGGAGCCGGAACTCTAAATCCTCCCTGCGATTGTCTTCCTGCTCCACTACCAGGAGCACGACCGACGGCGGCGACGACCATGGTGAGTACTGCACCTACGACACAGGGGAGGGGGAGGGAAAAGAGAGTGACACACACACGCAACACGCAGCACCCCCACCCCAACCCTCACCCACAACAACACACACACAAGTACAAGCTGAAACATTACATTTCTCCCCCGACACCCACTGGAAGAACGCAAGGACAAAAGGAAATGATTTGAACGCATGTAATCAAGAAAAATCCATTACTCAAAAATTTATAGACACTATTAACAAATATGCACACCAAGAATTCAAGTCCAGGTACTGCACCTGTATAGTCCGTGGACCACTGGGCCCAAAATGCATGGGCGAGGCCCACACAAGATACCCGATCCAAACGGAGAAAACACTGCAGGGGCATCAGATCAAAATAAAACAGGCACCTCAGGGGGAAGGGAAGGGGGGGCACCTCAGCCGGATGAGTGCACAACACCAGCTCCACGAGGGGGCTCCATGCACATTGATGTATCCTGGGGAGTGCAAAGCCACAGTCTCCCAAGTCTCTCCAGTGGGTGGTTTGCCCACTGCTGAATCCTGGGGAGTGCAAAGCAACAGTCTCTCAAGGCTCTACAGTGGGTGTGTTGGGCACTGCTTTATCCTGGGGAGTGCAAAGCCACAGTCTCTCGTGTCTTTCCAGTGGGTGGTTTGCCCACTGCTTTATCCTGGAGAGTGCAAAGCCACAGTCTCTCAAGTCTCTCCAGTGGGTGGGTTGCCCACTGCTTTATCCTGGGGAGTGCAAAGCCACAGTCTCTCAAGTGGATAACAGTCTCCACTGGTTCTGGAGGGGACTTTGGGCCCAGAGTGCTTCATCCTGCCAAGGACTGAGGTAGTGGATGTGATACTTCACTGGTTCTGGAGGGGGCTTTGCGCCCAGAGTGCTTCATCCTGCCACGGACTGGGGTAGTGGATGTAATACTCCACTGGTTCTGGAGGGGGCTTTGTGCCCAGGTTGCTTCATCCTGCCAAGGACTGAGGTAGTGGATGCCTTTCTCCCCTGGTTCTGGAGGGGGCTTTGTGCCCAGAGTGCTTCATCCTGCCAAGAACTGAGGTAGTGGATGCCTTTCTCCACTGGTTCTGGAGGGGGCTTTCTGCCCAGAGTGCTTCATCCTGCCAAGGACTGAGGCAGTGGATGTGATACTCCACTGACGGTGGGGCAACATGGAAGCTGCCCAGGCCCCTGGAACTGACCATCAGCCTCGTATGAATGACCACTGGGGATGGCAGCCATGTTTGCGGTGGTGCCACTGGCTCAGGATGTGGTGTGGCCGCTGGCGGTGCTGGCGGCGGGCTCAGTAGCGGCAGTGCATGCGGTGGTCAATGGGCAGCGGTGCTGGTGGGGGGCTCACTGACCTCGGTGCTGGCGGCGGTGTCATGAGCGGCGGTGCTGGTGGTGGGCTCACTAACCTCGGTGCTGGCAGCAGTATCATGAGCAGCAGTGCTGCTGGTGAGCTCACTGACCTCCCAACTGTTGTCTTGGCTGAGCCCTTGGTGGCAGGTGTTTTGGCCTTCTCCCTCTGGGATGTGGGCAACTTCTTCTGTTTTGGAGGTGGGGGAATGTCCTTGGCCTCGCTCCTTTGGACACTGGCCGCCCTGCTGCTTGGCGCACTCCAGAAGCCGGTTACTGCTGGCACCACTGTGACCGGTGATGTGGTGGCTGAGGTGCTGGGTTGGGACCTGGAAAGGCAGGCCCTAGGAGATGGAAGGGGTGGGGGAGGTGAAGGGAAGAGGTCAAGGTTTGACAGGAAAAGTTTTTTAGACACACTGGGACGGGTAGATGGAGGGGGTTTGGGAGTGGAGGAAGAGGTAGTGGTTGTAAGAGGTGTCTGTTTGCTGACTTTGGGTGAAGGTGCATGGGCTGGAGGCTGTCGTGAGGTGGATGGCTATTGAGTGGGTGTGTGACTGCATTTGTGTACATTAGGAGGAGGGCTCACAGGCATACTGGTAGACGACACAGGGAATGTGTGAATGGTAGTGGGGTGGTGACTGCAGGTGAGCGGTGTGTGGTGATGGGCGTGCTGGTAATGGAGGTAGTGGCTGAAGATGTAGTGCATGCAGGTGTGAGTGGAGACGTGACAGTGAGGGAGGAGGGAGACGTGGTGGAGGGGGACACAGTGGAGGCAGTGGATGTTGGTATGTGTGCATGGGTATGACGCTTGTGTGAGTGCCTGTGGGATGTGTGGTGCTTATGTTTGCCAGAGCTACCCTTGTGTGTTGAGGTGTGTGCAAGCTGGTCTGATGGTGTGCTTGGGATAGGCTGAGGTACTGGGGATTGGGTCTGGGTGAAGGAAGTTGGAGGGGGGAGGCTGGACACAGGGACAATGGCTGCCATCAGTGCTGAGGCCAGAGTCTGAATTGCTCAATGTTGGGCTGCCTGGCCAGAATGAATGCCCTCCAGGTATGCATTGGTCTGTTGCAACTGCCTCTCTACACCCTGGATGGCATTCAGAATGGTAGACCTCCCAACAGTGAGGGATCTGAGGAGGTCAATGGCCTCCTCACTGAGGGTAGCAGGGCTGACGGGGGCAGGGTCTGAGTTGCCTGGGGTGAAGGAGATGCCCACCTTCCTGGGTGAGCGTCCACAGGGCACGAGCTGAGGGGCTGCTGGGAGGGCGGTGCTGGTGGGGGTGGCGGCTGTACCTGTAGATGCGGGGAGCACAAAGGGGCCTGCCACCGCAATGGAGCTCCCATCAGAGGAGGAGTGGGTGTCGCTGGTCTCTGCTCCAGTCCCCGCCGTATAGCTCCCCTCGCCCTCCGTCCCACTGGTGGATTCTGAGTCCGTAGTCCCGCCCTCCAGGGCCATGTGGGATGCAGCTCCCTCCTGTTCTGGTGGCACAGCTCCTCCGCCTGATGATGCTAATGCACACAAGAACAGGGAGAGAACAAAAAGGGTGGAGGAAAGAAAGTAAAAAGACATGTTCAGTACATGCAACACCGCTACCGTTGGTGGACTCTACAGACACAGCAGCCCTCTGCACTATGCCATGCACTTCGAGTTCCCTAATTTATCACAGGGACATGGGGTACATGGCCTATGCCCGATTGCTGCACACATGGAAGTCACAGGAGCCTGACTTGGTGTAGATGGCTCTTACTACTGGTGGGGTTGGGGTGCAACTTAGCCTGCCTCAGGGGTACCCACAGCCCACCTCCCCCACCCAGAAACCTCCTAATGCACGCAGAGCCAGATGAATGTGACTGTACTCACCCCCTTGTGGCTGCTGTGATGCCCTCTAGCGCCCATCCAACTCCGGATACGCCACCGCCAGGATCCGGAACATCAGGGGGGTCCTACGTTGGGAGGCAATCCCCAGCTGGGCCTCCGCCATCTTCTTGCTCTATCAGCGAATGTCTTCCCATCTTTTATGGCAGTGGGTGCTCCGTCTGTGGTGGACCCCCAGGGCCCGGACGTCCTTGGCGATGGCACGCCAAATATCCTTCTTCTGGTGGGTGCTGACCTACAGGAATAGTACAGGGGAAAAGGTAAAACATTAACTGTCCGGACCATCACAGTCATTGGCCCACATTCCCACCCTTGTACTGATGCACATACACTCACCGTTGTATCATGGACGCCTCATCCCCACCCCCTATCTCCCATCCACACCACTCCAAACAGGCATTGCCCATACAGCATTCTCACAGTGTACTCACCTGTTTGTCTGGAAGACCGTAGAGTAGCGTGTACTGGGGGAGGACCCCATCCACTCCGATATGAAGGCATGGGCCCTTTCCCCAGACACAGGAGCCATTGTCGCTTCCAGACTGAGGTCACAGCAGCACTTGCAGTGTAGGTCCTCTCCTGTCGAAGATCAGGTATCAAGTGAGTGAACAGAGAGAAAATGGTGGTCACGTCTGCTGGGGTGCGTACCGTCACCGCCGGCGTACATCGTCATTGGCTCCTGGGACCCATAGGGTCCAATGTTAACCAATGCAGGATTGCGCCGCGGTCTTCGACCGCCTACCACGACGGTGTGGAACGCCAGCGCAGTTGCCTCATATCCCCCTTTCCCACCTTACAGGTCAGGCAGCTGCCATTTCAGGGGGCCACATGGCATTAATTTTAAATGCGTCACACATATCTAGGCCTTGCATACACACTTAGGCAGGCACATACCGGACTGACAATTGTGTGTAATAAGTTGTTTTTTTTGTACCTCAGTGTTGGCTGACCCTCTGTAGAGCACATCATAGAGCACATCTGCTGGGGCAGGTGAGGAGATGACGGCATCCTCTGGTGTACAGACCGCTGGTGGACCTGTCAACAATGGAAGAGTGACATGTAATAGTCACCCACATACTTGATCGTGCCACAATCCAGGAACTGTGTGCCCAGTTGGAGCCAGACCTGATGTCAGCTATCCGCCATCCCACAGGAATCCCCCCTCTAGTGCAGGTCCTGTCAATACTCCATTTCCTGGCAAGTGGGGCTTTTCAAACTAAAGTCGCCATAGCATCAGAGATGTCTCAGCCTATGTTCTCAAGCGTGTTGTCCAGAGTGTTGTCTGCCCTGCTGAAACACATGCACAGCTACATCGTTTTCCCTCAGGTGGAGGATTTGCCTACAGTGAAAGGTGACTTCTATGCCCTGGGACATATCCCCAACATCATAGGTGCCATTGATGGGACACATGTGGCCTTTGTACCCCCCGCAGGAGTGAACAGGTGTACAGAAACCGGAAGAGCTACCATTATATGAATGTCCAGATGGTGTGTTTGACTGACCACTACATCTCCCATGTGAACGCCAAGTTTCCTGGCTCAGTGCATGACACTTATATTCTGAGGAATAGCAGCTTCCCTTATGTGATGGGGCAACTTTAGTGGCATCGTGTGTGGCTATTAGGTGAGGACAAGGACCCTATACAGTGTGAATAGTTGTCTGGGTCTGGGGTTGTCCCTAATGGTTAGGTTGTGTCTAACAGTTGTCCCTTGACATTTGCAGTTGACTCTGGCTACCCCAACCTGTCACGGCTACTGGCCCCAGTGAGGAATCCCAGGACAAGGGCAGAAGAACGCTACGATGAGGCACATGGGCGAACTAGGAGGGTTATAGAGAGGACCTTTGGCCTCCTGAAGGCCAGGTTCCGGTGCCTCCATATAACAGGTGGTTCCCTATACTACTCACCAAAGAAGGTGTGCCAGATCATAGTGGCCTGCTGTATGCTGCACAACTTGGCTTTGCGACAACATGTGCCTTTTCTGCAGGAGGATGGTACTGAAGGAGGTGTTGTGGCAGCTGTGGAGCCTGTGGACAGTGAAGAAGAGGAGGCAGAAGAAGAGGACATAGGCAACAGAAACACTGTGATCCAACAATACTTCCAGTGAGACACAGGTAAGAAGACATCACTGCCTCCTACATCTGACAAAATTGTTTGACCTCTCATCTGTCTGTCACTTTCACCCAGTGTATGGACCCTAATTTGTCACTTTCCCTTTCGATTTCACAGATGTGGGTCCTACTGTGTGACCTCTGCTATGTTACCTCATGGACTAGAGCTGTGTGACATAGGTATGTTGACAATAGAATGGACATTGCTGTTTCCCGCAGTTATTGCAAATAAACATTTGTTAAAGCACAGACTGACTCCAGATTGTTTTGTGGTTCAAGGGTGTTTATTTAAGTGCTAAAGAGTGGAGGGGGTTGTAAAATGGTCAGGGGTGATGGTGGAGTCCATTCTATTGGTCTCACAGGTGCATTGTCCAAAGGGGCATAGGAAGTGGAGCTAGGGCAGTTTAAGGATGGACAGGGTGACAAAGTGGGACAGAAGGATGACATTCAGGGTGGTCTCATTTCTTGGCGGGTGTCTTGGCATTGTTCTCTGTCTTTGTCCTAGATCTCAGAGACTGCTTGCGGGGTGGTTCTCCATCTGCAGGGGGTGGGGTGCTGGTGTTGTGGTCCTGTGGCGGTGCCTCCTGTCCACTAGCGCCGGAGGAGGTGGTGGGCAGTTCATCGTCCAGGCTAGTGTCAGGGGTCCCTTGTTGTGCCACAGTGTCCCTCCTGGTGTTCACGAGGTCCTTCAGCACCCCTACAATTGTGCCCAGGGTGGTATTGATGGATTTGAGTTCCTCCCTGATCCCCAAATACTGTTCCTTCTGCAGCCGCTGGGTCTCCTGAAACTTGGCCAGTAGCATTGCCATCGTCGCCTGGGAATGATGGTACGCTCCCATGATATTGGAGAGGGCCTTGTGGAGAGTGGGTTCCCTGGGCCTGTCCTTCCCTTGTCGCACAGCAGACCTCCCAGTTCCCCGGTTTTCCTGGGCCTCTGTCCCCTGAACCGTGTGCCCACTGCCACTGCCCCCAGGTCCCTGCTGTTCTTGGGGTGGTAGGTTAGGCTGGGTTCCCTGTAGTGGTGGACACACTGCTGCTTGACGTGTCCTGGGGACAAAGGTATGGGCCCACTGGGTGGGTGCTGTGCTGGTGTTTCCTGAGAGGGGAGGCTCTGTGGTGGCCTGTGACTGTGTCAGGGGAACCGACTGTCCTGAGGTCCCTGATGGACCGTGCTGGTCATCTGGATCCAGTTGGACAGAGTTGCTGTCATCACTGTGGGCCTCTTCTGTGTGTGGAATGGACATGTCTGGAACCTCCTGTCCGGTGACGTTGGGTAGGGGTCCTGCAGGGGTGTAAAGGCATGATTATTGCATCTGTGTGTGCCATGGTGTGCAATGGGTGAGTGACCCTGTACCCCAGTGCTTACATTCTTGTGTAGGACCTTGTGTGTTAATTGTTTAGGGGTCTGTGTGGGTATGTTTAGTGGACATGCATTGGTGATGGGTGTCCATGCTTTGTTGTTGCATGCAGGGCTTGGTGTTGGGATGGGTGGTTTGGGATAGTGGGACATATGTGAGGAGTTGGAGTGATGGGGGTGAGGGAGAGGGTGGGGGTATGTGATTGCATGCAGGTAAGGTGGGGGATGAAGTACTTAAGATTTGACTTACCAGAGTCCATTCCTCCAGCTACTCCTGCGAGGCCCTCAGGATGCAGTATAGCCAAGACCTGCTCCTCCCATGCTGTTAATTGTGGGGGAGGAGGTGTGGGTCTGCCGCCAGTCCTCTGAACCGCAATGTGGTGTCTTGAGACCACGGAACGCACCTTTCCCCGTAGGTCGTTCCACCTCTTCCTGATGTCATCCCGTGTTCTTGGGTGCTGTCCCACTGTGTTGACCCTGTCCACTATTCTGTGCCATAGCTCCACCTTCCTAGCTATGGTGGTATGCTGCACCTGTGATCCGAATAGCTGTGGCTCTACCCGGATGATTTCCTCCACCATGACCCTGAGCTCCTCCTCAGAAAACCTGGAGTGTCTTTGCGGTGCCATGGGGTGGTGTGGGTGATGTGTGAGGTGGTGTGTGTTGTGATGTGTGGGGTGATGTTGAGGGGTGTGTAGTGTTTTGTGTGTGGATGTGTATGTGTGATGGTGTTGTGTGCCTCTGTATGCTGGTGTGGTCTTTGCTTTGCTGTCTCTGCCAAATTTTTGGTTGTAAGGGTTTGTGGGTAATGTGGGTGTGTGTTTTATATTGTATTGGGTGTGTGGGAGTGGTGTGTGTATGTGTATCAGGTGTGTGTATTTGGAATTGTCCAATGTGATAGTGTTTTGTAAATGTGTGTGTATTTTTAGCGCAGCAGTATGTACCGCCAATGGAATACCGCGGTTGAAAGACCGGTGCGTGGATTCGTGGGTCGTGATAGTGTGGGCATATTCCTGTTGGCGTGACGGTGGAGGTTTTGTTATCGCCAGTTTATCACTGACCTTTGGTGTGGTGGACTTGTGTGTGTGTCTAGATTTTGGCGGAATCTGATCTGTGGGTCGTAATAGCTGTAGCGGATTTCTGCGGCTGCAGCGGTGTGTTGGTGGTATTCTGTACGGCGGTAATAGGGATTTACCTCCAGTGTTGTAATGAGGGCCTATATGTCTGTACGACTTCCACTGCTGATACTGATGCGTGGATCTCCTCATATTTCAGCTGCCAACATGACTGAAGTACAGAGGCGAGCATTCCATAAGACGGCTAAACGATACCGCCACATAATGGAGGTTGATGACACATACCACCAGATGGACAGGAGGTTATGAAGAGAAAAAGCATCAGGGGAATGGCATGCCTTTCCCCATGGGGGACCTTCAATACAGCCACACAAGGACACTGGAGACAAGTCATCAGTGGTGCAGGGGGGCCACAGCTGTACCAAGGCCCTCAATGTCTGCTGCACCAGTGATCATGCAGCCACCAGTACAGCCACCTGCAGCAGTAGTCCCATGTCAGTTTCAGCAGGACATGAAAAGGGACATTGGGCAGATTTTGGTCAGACTGAAAAAATTGGAGGAGGATACAGCAGAGGACCGTAAGTTGTTGTGATACATAAAGAAGAAGTGAAAGAAAAGTAGGAAGTTAACAATTTTTGTGTTGTACAACCTCCCAGTTCACTGCCCTCCCTTTTACTGTTTTGTATAGTTTTACATGGGGTTTTAGGTGTGTAGTCTTAGGTTAGTGTTGGGTAGGCATACGTTAGTACATGTGTAGTCATAGTTCATGTGGTCCTACTTGTATTTTGTCTCTTAACAGGGGTGGGGGTAAAAGGTTTAGAGTGTGGTGTTACATGTGGAAAATAGATTAGAATAGGTTCGATAGGTGTAGTTGTACATTAAGGATAGTTAATATAGGTTAGTTTAGAATAAGGTAGGTTTTAGGTTTTCATTTGCTAAATGGTTTTAAAATAAATCCTGTTCACCTTAGCCTAATTAGTTTTGTAATTGATTGCGTGTGTGGCTTGTCATGAATGCTCTGGTCAAGTTGGGGAATGGCTTAGGGTATGCTTACTGTCTTGGTTTCCCGGGTTTCCCATATGCATCCCCATGACCAAGGAGCTGTCAGAATGGCTGCTACATTCTGTCTACCAGTGCATACATTTGCCATCCTGTGTTCCAGCCATTAACAATTTGTAGGTAAATATGGTACTTCACTTGTCATTGGTAGGGTCCTGCTAATTTATTCTTTCCAAGTGTAGTACATCGGACAACTCCCAAATTTGGAACTGTATCCTGCAACACTGACAGATAGCTATCGCTGATAAGGTTAGCTTTTCCTGTTCCACACAGATAAGTTGTACTGACACTCCCATCTGTGTAAATTATAATTGATGGGGTAATGAGCCATACATGCTATATGTCTACTTCAAAGGATATGGGTTCCAAAGCATATAGTATACAGAGTAATTTGGTCATAGCTGGCAACATCATCATTTAGCTTTCTCTTGTTTGGATCCGTGTGTGTGGCGTAGTGTCTGAGAGTCATGCACTCGTACTGATATTCTGTACACATTCACACGGATTGACACAATGCTAACTTTTATCTGAATAGATGGATCGCAGTAAAAGTAGAAATTCTACATGTGTACAAGGTGCTTTATTTATAGGTGCAATTGTTATTGTGATTTCCATACAATATCCATTTCACAGATCCCATGAGTGAACCTTTGCCACATGTAGCACAATCGGAGTCCAGAGTTGAGGGATATTTCATGAGACATGGTTAGGAGGAGTGTGTAGTAGTGAGGAGTGCATAACATAGCCAATTGGTATGGTAGAGACAATGACACATAGCAGACAATTTATCAGTGGTTAGGTGAAGAGGGCACATTTCCTATCATCACAACACTGGCATGATCTTAAGCCCAGAACTAAAGAGAACTGTACGTGTGGAACAGACTGGTGCTAATGGGTGCATTTCCTTGTGAATGTTATTCCTTCCACATCTTTATCCTCTGATGTGTGTGGTGCCTCCTGTGCCATGGCTGATGTTGTTGTAGAGGCAGATTGGCCGCACACACTTCAGGGGATAGAGATGTGGACTCAAAGGTCCTGGCAGCTGCCATTTGTGGCAACACATAAGGCATCACTGCTGCAAGGAGGAACTGCTGATTCTTCAAGACTGCAACAACATTACAGTGATAGGCAGACATGGTCCCCCTGAAGGAGGCCACTTCCCACTGTATGGACTCCAGGGTATTCTGCATGCTGCTGGCATTTTGGGAGGGCATTTGTTGTAGCCTATGCTTCATGACAGCAGCTATGTCAGCCAAAGACTGCTGGATTACATGTAGAGGGGAGTGTGCCTCTGATGGCAGCTGGGTTATCCTTATTTGGTCTGAGGCACGTCCCCACTCCCCCGAGGCTGCCTGCCATGGTATCCATCCCACCCGAACCTGCTTTGCAAGCTCCAGCTGGACTCCTACCACTGTCCTCTGATCTATAGGTCCTCAGACTCCACGGCTGCGTGTGTACTGGCTGGTGGCATATGTTGGTAGCTGGGGGGTTCATGTATAGACCCCACAATGCTGTGTGTCCTCCCTGCAACTGGAGGTGGTGTATGGAGGGCTCCTAGGACATCCTGAAGGATCTGTTCATTGAGGGTTGGCAGCTGGTCATCCATGTCATTAGGAAAATCCAGGACAGGCAAGTCAGCAGGAGGTAAGCCATCATCCTCTACAATGAGATAATGTAAGATCAAAATTGGATTGCATCAGCTGTTGACATGGAACATCATGTATTTGCCACTGGAGGCTCAGTGACATGTCCTTGACCCAAGGTTGTGGTTGTACTTATATTTAGCATTGTTCATCACACATGGCTCAAGCTCACTTGTGATGGAATATGGCGGAGCGCAACGAGGCACGAAGAATGGCAGTGCCCGCTACGTCAACTGCACAACGCAGGGATGCACTGTATTCATTTGCATAATGCACACCCCTGTGTTGTCCCCTGCGCTGGCACTACATAGAGCTGCCTCGCGCCAACCAGGCATCCTTGCACAAGTGCAAGGATGTCTGTGTTGAAAGGTTTGATAGTTTATGTGTGGGAAGGTGTCCGTTCCTGCACATACACAATCATTCATGGTGATTTGGCTCCTCAGTGTGTGCTGCACACATAGAAATGAAAAAAAAAAACAAGAGGGAATATATGTATACCTCCTTGTTGCACCTTGCTGACACCACCACTGGGATGGCCTTAGATTTTTGCGCTGCTTCAGGTTCACTGATACTCATAAATCTGAGGCAGCATCAAAATGCAATGGGTGTTACTGTGGCACACCCAAAGCAACGCCCATTGCAGGCCCCTCCCAAACAAAGTGATGGATGTGAAGAGGCCATATTTACAGGGTGGCGTTAATGCACAAAAAGTAGTCTAACACCACGTTTTAAATATGGCACATGACATTGCGCCACAGAAGGATCACAAAATGTGATGCTTTGGTGGCGCTTTGGGCTCATGAATATGCCTCTAGGTATTTTGGGGCACATGTAGGTGCCCCAAATGCCATTGTGAGTGTAACTTTTTGTTAGGCTCAATTGGAACAATTCCATGCCCTGTATGTACTAGGTGGCAGGAAGCCACTTTATGTGCCTTGATGTCACCTTGTATATATGGCCCCTTCACACCCAACACTTTGCATGGAAGGTGCAAGCAATGGGTGTTGCAGTGGGCACACGTGTCTGATTTGTTGTGCATTCAGCATGCATGGGTTGTGTTCCACAGGTTGCAACCTTTAGGGCAGATTTGTTCTCATTTGGCATGGCTCAGGGCAGCTGCAAAATGTGTTGCAGTACATTGCAGCAGTTTTGATATGCAGTGATGTGTGATATTTACCTGTATGCAGTACAGCCCTGCAATTCCCCTGCGTCTGCAGAGATTAGTGCCCCCTGCACCAACACAGGCATTGTTGCAGCATGATGATGGGATGACTGCCTTGAAGTGATGCATCGTGATTCAGGGTCTATGTGTCCAGATGCAACCCTTTAGCATGCATTGAGTGTGTCTTATGTGCCTCCCCCTTCTGCCATTAGTGGCGTTCCAGTTATCCCCCCCCTGCAACTTACCCTGTGTTTCTGGTGGCTCCTGGTAGTCTGCACTGTCCTGCAATTCCAGTGACCAGTTCCTCCGGGATGACCACTGCAACCATCTCCTCCAGCTCATCCCAGTCCTCTTGTGTTGCAGGACTTACATCTCCAGTCTGCAGTGCTGCCTTACGGTTCTTGGCAAGTTTCTCCTTAGTCCTCCGCTTGCAATCATGCCAGCACTTCTTGCACTCAGTGACAGTTCTCTTCACCTCAGCGACACTGTTTATTTTGTCCACTATTTGCTGCCATATTGCACCTCTCCTACCAACTGGCAATTTGGAGGAGACGAGTAGCTAATTTTGGTGCTCCATCACCACTCTGACCAGGATGTCATGCTCCTACTTGCTAAAGTGACACTTGCGCTTTCTCTTCTGCTTCTCCTGTGATTTTTCTGAACTCTCCTGGCTGGTTCTAGGATGTTTGGGGTTTCCCTGGGGTCTCTCCTGGCCTGTTGATTCCATCTTCTGTTGCAATTGCACTCTTTCCTGCTTTTGCATTTATTTTGATGCCAATGCAGTGTTAAGATGGCGCTAATCCTTTTGTGACATGTTTACATGCCTCAAGATGGTGTAGCACCATTTTTGCAGCAGTAATGTCATTTTTTCATATGGCATTGCGCAACTGTTAGCTCCTTTTTTTACGCTATCCATTCCTTAATGCCATCCTATGTCATTTCATAAATATGGTGCAAGGATGCAGCTAAGAAATGACGCTAGCTCGCATCAATAAAAATGACGCACAACTGCGCTAGTGGTTTAATATGAGTGCTTAAAGGATTTAAGAGCATAAGGGGCTATGACACACAAGATGGACCCTTCTCAAAGCAAATGAATCAGACTGAATCTGGAGGAAAGTTGCTTGAAATTCAATTTAAATGTGAGTTAAATTTAACCCAGGTACAAGTGACATTTCTTTCACTCAGAAATGAGACTTTTTATGAATGTAGTTAACTCCTGTTTCAAGCTTCTGAGCATCTGCAACTCACAAGATGCAGCACTGTCGTTATTACCATGAGAATACTGAAGTCTAGGGGCACCAAACATAAGCTCTAGCAGTTTGCATTTATGGTTTTACCTGTTAATGGCTGAGGAAAGAGAGTGATGACGCATATTACTATTTTCCCTCATAAGAAATGTGACAAGGGTTCCAATCCACTCTACAGCAAGAGGCTTTTTCTATGTGTCTGAGAAGTTCAACTGCGAGGAAAATTGATTTTGCAAATCTTCATAAATCATAGAGAAAAAAAAAACGTTGCATTGATCATAATATTGACCTTCAAGCTGATATATCTTTAGTAAAATTGTTCGCGGGTAAAGGTTAATCCTTAGAGGGCAAATGCATTTTTCACAACTGCATGGTGCTAATGTCCCGGTTTTTGCTGCGTCATAGCAAGGAATTGATTATTTCACAACTTGATGAACAGAAAAGATGTTGGTTGCAAGTCTCATTCTACACTAGTTACTAGCTCTCTTGGCCACCAAGCCATTGCCCCAATAGATGGTGATCTTTAAAAAACATAAGGGCCTATTTATGAGCCCATAGCGCCACCTTGCGCCACATTAACATCATTATTTTTTACGCTAATGTGGCCCAAAGAGGCCAAAATCCCCATGCCATATTTAGAGTGGTGAAATGCATGCATTGAGCCACTTTGTAACCCTTTGCGCTACATTATTCCTGCGCCAGGCATAATGTATGCAAAGGGGGTATTCCCCCGTTAGGGGGGACAAAACAATTGTGCAAGGAAATTTATGAGATTTCCTTGCACTATTTTCTATGGCACTTTTAACACCTGCTGAGAGCAGGCGTTAAAAGGGGGCTTTCATTATTTAGAATGGGCCCCTAGTATTCTGTAGGAGTAGCTCTAACATCTATTGCCCGTACCCCAACTCCATGGTGTGCTCTATTTTAAATACGGCTCACACATGGTGGCAGTAGGGTGGTGCCACTTTCCATAAATCTTCCCCTTAGGGCCTCATTCACTAGAAACTGATGTATTGTCATAGATGCATCAAATTTCATGTGCATGCTGCACATCCCATAAGGACGCTATGGATGTACCTCATTTACAATACAGAGCTCTATGGCTCATGTTTTCACAGATGCATCAGAAGTGAGGAATTGCTGGTGTTGAATCGTTAAACTAACACAACTCCAGCAATGCAAGGAGAGTCCCATTGGAAAAAGTCCAGCATCAATTTTACACCTGGTCTGAGCAGGCAGTAAAATTTTGAGCTAGTGAAGTCATAGAGTGATACAGTGAAAAGTTGGAAATTTCACTGCTTCAGTTCTATGTGACTTTTTCCGTGGGAATGCATACCCTGCATACATTATTCCTGCTGCAGGGCTTTACAAACTGATGCATTGGGCCCAACGCATCAGTTTGTAAATATGGAACAGTGTAGTGCACTGCTAGTGCAGCCAATACGTAAATAAAATGATGTGGCAGCGCAAGGGGCTTGTAAATGAGACCCATAGTTCCTGTTGTGTCCGAATTTCATTTTAAAGTGGTTGCATCTATACGTTTTGCAACAGAAGACAAGTCCAGAAAAATGTCCAATTTGCATGCAGCAGAATAGTAAAGAAAGAAAGAAACAAATGATCTAACAAAGGCTCACATATAGGCATTACAAATGGTAGATCTGACAGACATGTCATGTGTGATCATGATAAAAGTTTGAATTCAGTTTAGAAAGGAGAAAGTGAGACTACCTGCAACCACTCAGTGAGGAACGAGAGGCATGGTTAATGAATCCCATCTTACAAAGCTTTTGCTTTTGAGCTGGATCTTCAATTATTTGAAAGAGGTCTTAAAGTATAAGTGCAGCAACACCAACAATGTGACAGTATGTCAGGCTGCTGTGAATACTATATTTGTCCCATGGGATAGCCTGAAAACAAACTGGGGAGGGTTCATGACACATCAAAACCAACAGGAGAGAAGAAGGTATAAACTCAAGTATGTCCTCCTTTTGGCTTCACAGTCAACACACAAGATACTTGAGAAATCAAAATTTTGACCCCTTCTATCCTTTCTCCTTTAACTTTCTCCTTTAACCATTACCAGTGGTACTCGTTAATAAAGGAATTTCCTTGGGTATACCCCTAGGTTTTTTTATTCTTTCGGACCTGAACTGGATCAGTGCATTAGTCTTGCAAAAACATATATAAGAGCTTTCAGGTCCCTGCTGGGGAGGCACTGTTTCTACCCTAGTGTGGGAGGTCGCCAAGGATGTAGCATGCCATGATAAGTTGTGGGTGAGGCAACCTCTCAGATATCTTTATATTACCCTACCCATCTTCTTAAATGTGGAAAGACAGATGTAGTCAGAAATTGGGGGCCATATTTATACTTTTTGACGCAAAACTGCGCTAACGCAGTTTTGCGGCAAAAAAATTAGCGCCGGCTAACGCCATTCTGAAGCGCCATGCGGGCGCCGTATTTATTGAATGGCGTTAGACGGCGCTAGCTGACCGGCGCTGCCTGGTGTGTGTGAAAAAAAAACACGTACACCAGGCAGCGCCGGCGTAGGGGAAAATGGCGTTTGGGCGTCCCGAAATGGGGCAAGTCAGGTTGAGGCAAAAAAATCGTCTTAACCCGATTTGCGCCATTTTTTTCAGGCGCCCAGACGCCATTAACATGACACCCCCATTGAAATGACTCCTGTCTTAGCAAAGACAGGAGTCATGCCCCCTTGCCCAATGGCCATGCCCAGGGGACTTCTGTCCCCTGGGCATGGTCATTGGGCATAGTGGCATGTAGGGGGGCACAAATCAGGCCCCCCTATGCCACAAAAAAAATAAAAATAAAACTTACCACAACTTACCTTTTCTTCCCTGGGATGGGTCCCTCCATCCTTGGGTGTCCTCCTGGGGTGGGCAAGGGTGGCAGGGGGTGTCCCTGGGGGCTTGGGAGGGCACCTCTGGGCTCATTCTGAGCCCACAGGTCCCTTAACGCCTGCCCAGGCGTTAAAATCCGGCGCTAATGCGGGTTTTTTAGTCCCGCCCACTCCCGGGCGTCATTTTTGCCCGGGAGTATAAATACGACACAATAGCATCGCAGTAATTTTTTTAGACGGGAACGCCTACCTTGCATCTCATTAACGCAAGGAACGTGTTCACGCAAAAAAATGACGCTAACTCCATAAACTTTGGCGCTAGACGCTTCTAACGCCAAAGTATAAACATGGCGTTAGTTTTGCGTCAAATTTGCGTCGAATAAAACGACGCAAATTCGGCGCAAACGGAGTATAAATATGCCCCTGGATTTTCTAAGTATATTCTGTTTGGTGATAACCACCTATCCGAAAAAACACAAGAGATGGAAGTTAAACGCTTCTTCAAAAATGTATGTAGTAGGTGGGTGTAATGAGTTGTGAAGCTTGTGAAGTGCTATGGGATCAGCAGGGAATGGTTTAGGTGTTGGTACAGACAGCTTCAATTGTCTGTCAGGTGTTTTGTTACAACTTAAATATTTCTTTAAACTACACAAAGAGTGTTTGCCCCTCTCACACCCTGGAGCAATTGTTTTATGTTCTTCTCATGCTATTGTCTGTTTGTGGTATGATTCTGCTTTCTAAAGAGTGCTGAATTTGCATGAAAGTAGAACTATTTTAGATCTAAATTTAAATTAAGTTACCACAAATGTAATTATTTATAGCATTTATGCATACTTGTTAACATACTTTATTCTGTGTATATATTGAGTAAATCCCCCTTACTGTGCTGGAATGCCAGGCAAGCTAGATTCTGATCCAGTTTAGAATTGCAATTCCAATTGGCAAATGCAATTTACAATAAAAGAATCGAGTTGAAGTGTACCATATCTGAATTTTGCATAAAGGGACCTCGCTAATGGAACCAATATTTAACCAAGGAAGGACTGCATTAGAGTAAAAAAAAAAAAAAAAATGTCATAGTCCAAGTTTCCACCTGGATGGAGCTAAAAAAAGAGGCCGCCATTTCGTCCCTGGCGGTGAGTGATAAAGTGGCAGTAATACCACCAACAGGATGGCGTTAAGAACCGGCAATTTATAAGCATGGCAGTGATAACTACCATAAATAGCGAATGTACCACACCAACTGCCAAAGAGGAAACAACAGTCACCACGGCCGTAGCCGCCAATAGCCAGGCGGGAGACAAAGTACCACCCACCATATCATGACACTGCAATCTGCCACCTTTTCCAGGGCGGTACCTACGCCAACAAAAGCCTGGCAGAAACAGAGCTCAGAAGTGAAATGACTCACCATTGGAGACACAGGGAAGATCCCTGCCGCTATGGAACCCAAATTGCAAGTTTTCACGATCATCTTCTACGTAATGCTCCAACTGGAACACCAACGCCGACGAAGACAGTGAGTACAGTTGCCTAGCACACAAGGGAGGGTGGGAGGAAAACGAGTGACACACACACACACACGTGCGACACACACACAATACACCCAACCAGCTGCACATGTAAATCAATCGCACTCGGCACACAGCAGAATAATACACAGACCATAATGCTGGAGTAAGAACAATGTATTGGCATAGCAAAATCCACCACATAAACCAAATATATACAAATATCCATAAAGGGCCAATGCCCAGTCCAAAGTCATGAGGTCACACAAAACCACAGGGTACAATCCAAGGCCCAACATGTTTCCTGACACAGCCAGTGAGAACACTGCAGGGGCATCATTTTGGAAGTGGTAAAGCACCTCATTGGGGTGAGGGGCACCACAGCCGAATACAGGAACGTCCCCACTGTTTCTAGAGGGGGCAACATGCCCATTGCTTTGTCCTGGGGAGTGCAAGGCCACAGTCTCTGGAGTGGGTGACTTGCCCACTGGTTCTGGAGGGGGCCAACATGCCCATTGCTTTGTCATGGGGAGTGCAAGGCCACATCTTCTGGAACGGGTGACTTGCCCACTGGTTCTGGAGGGGGCAACATGCCCATTGCTTTGTCCTGGGGAGTGCAAGGCCACAGTCTCTGGTGTGGGTGACTTGCAAACTGGTTCTGGAGGTGGCAACATGCCCGTTGCTTTGTCCTGGGGAGTGCAAGGCCACAGTGTCTGGAGTGGGTGACTTGCCCACTGGGTCTGGAGGGGGCAACACGCCTATTACATTGCCCTGGGGAGTGCAAGGCTACAGCCTCTGGAGTGGGATACTTGCCAACTGGTTCTGCAGGGGGCAACATTCCGATTGGTTTGTCCTGGGTAGTGCAAGGCCACAGTCTCTGGAGTGGGTGACTTGCCCACTGGTTTCTGGGGGGGCAACATGTCCATTGCTTTGTCCTGGGGAGTGCAAGGCCACAGTCTCTGGAGTGGGTGACTTGAGGAGTCTCATGGCATTCCCTGCACTCCCTGATGGCTGCACATCCACAGTTGCCGGTGGGGGTTCGTGACCGCTGCTGGTGGTGGCGGTGTTAACCTGATAGCTTCCGCTGGCGTAAAGTGCATTGTCTCCTCCTGTCCATGGGTCGTGGATCCCTTACATTTCTTGGCAGGGGTGGATGGGCTCGTACCCTCTCTGCCTGGCGGTGCAGGCTCCTTCCCCTTCTTCACAGCTGGTCAGGACCCTTCTCCTTCTTCACAGCTGGTGCAGGACTCTTCCCTTTCTTCCCTGGTGGTGCTGGCTCCTTCCCCTTCTGTGTTGTAGGTCTGGTATCCTTACCACCACGAGTAAGTGGTGCTACCAATGTCTCCGTGAACTGTTTGGCTAAGGTGCTGGGCTGTGTCTTTGGTACCCTTCTGATGTGAGGTGGATGGCTGTTGGGTGTCAGAGTGCTTGTGTTTGTGTCCTTTAGGAGGTGGAGACAGACACAGTAGGAGAGGACACAGGGGACTCGTGCATGGCTGTTGTGGAGGTGCCTGCCAGTGAGGTGTGTGTTCTGCTTGATGTGGTGATGCTGATAGTGGATGTAGATGTACTGCATGCAGTTGTGAGTGTGGACATGACTGGGAGGGAAGGTGGAGGAGGAGGAGGAGGGGCAGACAGTGGAGGCAGTGGATGTTGTCCTGTCTGCAACTGTTTGGTGTTTGTGTGAGTGCTTGTGGGATGAAGTGTGGGGCCTGTGGTTGACTGTGCCACTCTTGGGTGTTGTCTTCTGTGCATGCTTGTCTGCATGTGTGCTTGGGATGGGTTGGGGTTGAGGAGAATGGGACTAAGAAATGGAAGTTGGAGGTGGTATGGTAGAAACAGGGGACAAAGGCTGCCATCAGAGAGGAGGCCAGAGCCTGAATCGATCCCTGTTGGGCCACCAATCCACCACAAATGCCCTCCAGAAATGCATTGCATTGCTGAATCTGGGATGCCAGCTTCTGGATGGCATTCACAATGGTTGACTGCCCTACAGAGATGGATCTCAGGAGTTCAATAGCCTCCTCACTCAGGGCAGCAGGGCTCACTGGGGCAGGGCCTGAGGTGCCTGGGGCGAAGGAGATGCCCACCCTCCTGGGTGAGCGGGCACAGGCAGCCCTCTGAGGGGCTACTGGGAGGGCGGTGCTGGTACGGGGATGGCGCCTGTACTTGCAGCTGGGGTGGTCAGAGGTGTCCGCCACCACCATGGAGCTCCTATTGGAGGAGGTATCTCAGTCGGTGTTGTCTCCTGTCTCTGCCGTGGTGCTCCCCTCGCCCTCTGTCCCACTGGTTCCCTAGGTGTCAGTGGATTCTGTCTCCAGGGTCCTGTGGGATGCAGCTCCCTCTGTTGCTGGTGCCCCTGCTCCTCCGCCAGATGATGCTAATGCACACAAGGACAGGATGACAAAACAAAAAAGGGGGGAGAGAGACGAAGGATACACTGGGTTAGTGACTGCACCAACACCACCGTTGGTGTACACAGCACCCTCACACACAGGGAACACGCATATTCACTATGCATTGCCCTACCAGTGAAATGGCTAGTCACCAAGGCATGAGGAGGAACACACACCTCCAAACGCAGCATACCTGGGAAAGACGCAGCCCTGCCTAGAAGTAACTACTAACAAGTTAGCGTACCTGTATTTCCCATGCAACCATTACCCTTCAGAGGACCCACGCTGCAATGTCTGGCCTGACCTTAGGGGCACCCACAAAAACAAAACCACCACCTGGATACCACCCCACCAGCCAAAAGTTGTAATGATACCCACTGTACTCACCCCCTTCTGGCTGCTGTGATTCCCTTAAGTACCCATCCAGCTCAGGGTAGGCCACCGCCAGTATGCAGGCCATCAGGGGGGTAAGGGTCCGACAGGCCTCCACGGTCTTCCGTGCCTAGCTTTTCAGGTCCTCCCACCGTTTCCGACAGTGGGTGCTCTGCCTGCCATAGACCCCCAGGGTCCACACCTGCTTGACGATGGCACGCCATATTCCCTTCTTTTGATGGGTGCTGACTTGCAGAAACAATGAAAACAGGAAAACACCATTAAACTGACCCGTTTCCATCACCATTGGCAAACACATTGACTACTGCACGGCATGTACACCACAAACAGATAATCACCCCCTTTACACAATGCATTCACACACATCCCTATGCATCCATGCCACATGCATTGTGCCCACAGTGTACTCACTTGTTGGTCTGGAGGCCCATACAGCAGTCCGTACTGGGGTAGGACCCCATCCACCAGTCGCTCCAACTCCTCCGAAGTGAATGCTGTGGCCCTTTCCCCAGTCACATGGGCCATGGTAGGTTCTAGACACAGGTCACAGCAGCACATGCAGTGTAGGTCTTCTCCTGTGGAAGGTCAGGAAACAAGTGAGGAATGATTGACAAAATGGCAGTCACGTCCGCGGTGGTGTACACTGCCACCACCGGCGCACATCCCCAATGGCCACTGTACTCCATAGGGCCCAAAATTATCCAATGAGGAATTGCACAGCGGTTCACAACCACCTTCTGCCACGACGCCCAATGTCAGCGGAATTACCTCACTTCCACCTGTCCTTCCACACAGGACAGGCAGTCACCCTTTCGGGGGTGAACAGGACTATGGATAATTGCTGCGTCACAGGATGAATAGGCACATACTTTGAAAATTACACTGTCTCAATACATAATTGCACAATGTGGGCTGCTGCTGTGGTATAGTTGTTCAACTTGTGACAGCCTACTCACTCTTGTGCCCCTTAGATACCTACCACTGCGGATGAATGGGAGTTGGAGACATACCCCCTGTACAGACCCCTGGTGGACTTAGCCACACTGGGGGACAGGCACATTATATTCACCTAAGGCCTGGACAGGGCCACAATCACAGAGCTGGAGGAGGAAGAGGATGAGGATGTGGACAACAGAACATCAATGATCCGTCAGTACTTCCAATGATACACAGGTGAGACCGTGCAACCTCACATATCCGTGACTGTTGTTGTATTCTGTGTGGCAGTAGCATGCTGGCATTACCCACTTGTTACATCTACTTACTGTCACCTATGGATTATCATTTTACATTTGATGGTGATATGACAACAATGTCCTGATGTGACCACTCCAGCCAGCAACAGGTCATTCGTTTTATGCTCTCACTATGTACAGTTCATTTGCAATGGATGTTTCTGTTTCAATCAATACAAATTTGCAATACATGAAATACTAATAGTCTAGTTTTATCCAAGGGAGTTTATTGTAGTGCTAAGAAAAAGAGGGAAGGTGCAATGAAATGGGGTGATGATGAAGGTCCATGGTATTGTTCCAGTGTGTTTGTAGCACAGGTGCAGTGTCCAAGGGGCCATAGGAAGGGGAGCAATAGCAGTTCAAGGTGGACAAGGTGACTGAGTGGGACACAAGGGGGACAATCAGGAGAGTCTAATTTCCTGGCGGTGGTCTTGGCAAGTGTCTGTGGCTTCTGTCTGGGTTGCAGGCAACATTTGCAGGGTGGTTCACCTTCTGCAGGGGGATGGATGCTTGTGGCCTGTGGGTCCTGTGGCGGGGCCTCCTGCCCTCTAGCTGCAGAGGAAGTGGAGGGCTGACCAATAGACTGGCTAGAGGTAGGGGCCTGCTGATATGTTGTTGCCTCCCTCATGATGATGGCCATGTCTGCCAGAACCCCTGCTATGGGGTTAAGGGTGGTGTTGACGGCCTGCAAGTCCTCCCTGATCACCTGATACTGTCCCTTCTGCAGCTGCCTGTTCTCCTGCACATTGTCTAGGATCTGGCCCATCATGTCCTGGAAATGTTGGTAGGCTCCCAGGATCTCGGAGAGTGCCTCCTGAAGAGTCAGTTCCCTGGTCCTGTCCTCCCCTTGGCACACAGCATTTGTCTCAGTTTCCCTGTTGGCCTCTGCCCCTGTCCCCTGAACGGTGCACCCACTGCCAGTGACCCCAGGGCACTGATTGTCTTGGGGGTGAGGTGTGGCCTGGGGTCACTGTACAGGTAGGCACACTGCTGGGGACAGAGGCTTGGGTACGCTGGGTGGGTGCTGTGGGGTTGGTTCCTGAAGGGGGAGGCTCTGTGGTGATCTGTGAGTGGACTTGGGTGACCGGCTGTCCAGTGGTCCCTGATGGGCCAGGTAGGTCCTCCACATCCAGAATTCCAGAGTTACTGTCATCACTGGGGGCCTCTTCTGTTGGAGGGCTGGATAGTAGTGGCACCTCCTCTCCACTGATATTGGCTGGGGTACCTGTGGGGTTGTAAATGATGTATTATGCTTCAAGTGTATGACATTTGTACTTTCCTAGTTCCTCTCTGTGTTTGGTGTTGCCCTGCCAGCTTTTGCTTGTGTATGGTGATGTATTGTGGGTCTGTTAATTTTCCTATGCTGTGCATGCTTTAGTGATGAATGTCCATGCATGGCTGGGAGGGGTCTCCATGCATTGGTATGCATGCAGGGCATGACATTGGGATTAGTGAGATTTGTAGGTGCAGTGTGTGGGATGGAGTGAAGCGATGGGAGTGAAGGTGTGGTTGTGAGATGGCATGCAGGTATTGGGGGAGGATAGTTGGTAAATACTGACTTGCCTGTGTCCAGTCCTCTGGCAACTTAAGCGAGTCCCTCAGGATGCTGTATTTCCAGTACTTGCAAAGCCTATGCTGTGAGCTGTGGGGGAGGAGGTAGTGGTCCACCAACAGTCCTCTGTATGGGGAGCTGGTGTCTTGCTGCTATGGAATGTACCTTTCCCCGTAAGTCGTTCCACCTCTTCCTGATGTCGTCCCTTGTTCTTGGATGCTGTCCCACGGCGTTGACCCTGTCCACAATTCTCCGCCATAACTCCATCTTCCTTGCTATAGATATCTGCTGTACCTGTGCTCCAAAGAGCTGTGGCTCTACCCTGACAATTTCCTCCACCATGACCCTTTACTCCTCCTCAGTGAAACGGGGGGGGGGCTTTGTGGTGCCATGGATGTTGTGTGATGTGTGTTGGTGAGGTTGTGTTGGGTGATGTGATGGGGTGTGTGATGTGGAGTGTGTGAGGGGTGTACAGGTGTAAGTGGGGTGAGTGTCTAGTTGTCTCTGTGTTCCTCTTCTCAGTCTCCTGGTGGCAATTGTTATTCAGAAGAGGTTGTGGGTAATGTGGGTATGTGTTTTATAGTGGTGTGGGTGGTGTGTGTATTGGTGTCAGGTGTGTGTTTTTGGTATAGGCTAATGTAGTGTTGTTTTGTATGTGGGTGTCCATTTTGCGTGCAGCGGTATGTACCGCCAATGGTTTACCACATTTGAATGGTGATTCGTGGGTCATAATGTGATGGGTATTGTTTTGTTGGGGTAGCGGTATGGATTTTGGGACCGCCACTTTATCACTGACCTTTGATCTGGCGGATTTGTGTATGTGGCTGTATTCTGTCAGATTGTTGTGTTTGTGTCATAATATGGTGAATGGATACCTGCCACCGTGGCGGTATGTTGGCAGCCATCACCGTGGCAGTAAGCGGGATTTACCGTCAGTGTCATAATAAGGGCCAGAATGTCTGGGACACTCAACCCTATTGGCTATGAGGTTTCAGAACCGTTTACAGTCCCTTGAAACCCCACTTTCGTAAAGCTCCTCCTACATCTGGCTTTCCTAATTAGTGTGGGCTTTTGCCCGGATCCACTTATATTCCTTACTTTGCTGCCTAATACATACAGGATCCCCAGTTTTAGATTCTGCTTGGCAATCAAACAGTCCCTAATAAACCACTTTGTGGTAACTGGGGCATTCCCCCAGGGCTTATGATGGTGGAACCTCTGTAGAAAGCACTCCCCTACAAATGAAAACAGCTTTCCACGTATCGCCATTACATCCAGTGATCAAACCTGGGTGAGGAGTGATTGCTAGCCCTAACACAGTCCACTTGCGACATCCCAGAATTGCTGTTAGGCCTTGCAATTGTTTGACGAGGAGTGATTGCTAGCCCTGAGTCAGTCAACGTGCAACAGCCCAGAATCGCTGTTAAGCTGTGTTACGGCAGCCCTTATGTCAGAATTCCAGGGGGGAGGACTTCCTGAGGTGACTTTTAAACTTAGGCTGCAAGTGTGTGAACTGTGAGGGAATTTTCAGAAGCTCTAGCCCCACCAGCCCTTCTACCACCTGAGCACTTTTCAAACCAATCTCAACACGATCAGTATCAACCCTAGAGTGGAATGTGTCATGAAGTCTTTTGACAAACGTGATGTCAGCCATAATGATTGAATAGCAGCTCCTAATTTGCCTTATATAATGTCTACATTTGTTTGTTAGTGACACCTCATCCTTCTTTACCCCCCGAGCAAACTTTAGAACCTTTTCCAGAAGGACACTATTCAGATCTTTTTCATCCTGATCCGCACCACTCATATACGACTTTCATTTGTCTCTGTATGCAAACAAACACCCATCCTTGAGCCGCTCGCTTTCATTCCTACCATCATTCTTACTCCCCTCAAATCGGTCATGGGTCCTGCCAGGACCATGATGGAATCTTCTAGATGGAGACATGTGGAGCTTGGGTTAGTGTTAAGTTGTACCACATGGGTGCCTAGGGTGAGTGAGAAACTAGTCACTACAGGGTAGTCCTTCCTTTTATTTTGGTTAACTATCAATCTGGTATAAGTGCTATTCACCAAGGGGGGGGCCTGCAGTTCACTCGTAGCTACCTTCAGTCGTTTCAAATTCTCAATTTCACTAGCCACAGATGCCAGTTGAGCCCTTGGCTCCATTATCACATCCTGTAGCCATTTAAAAAGAGGTATAAGCCAAAATAGGTCCACACCCTCATTAGTGCCTCATTAGGGCCTACCTCTGCATCTTCCACTCTAAAAGTACCAGAATCCTTACCACTCCCTTCCCTATCATCTCCCTTCGCACCCCCTCCATCTAAGAAGATCTGAAGCTTGTCAGTCAGTACCGCTTATCTATTAGAACATACAATAACTGGCTCTAAAGGAACATGCACCTGGTTAAAAAGTGCCATTTATGGAGTCTTACCGAGATGCCTCGAGCTGGTTTAATTTTATTGTATCAGAACTGGGAGAGCACTGAACACACATCCCCTGCTTGGACACAAAGATTGGAGCTAACTCCCTATTCACCTTGCAGTGGTTCCCACCGTCCACCTCTTCAGCCCCTCATCAGGGCCTCCACTTCTTCAATGAAAGTGTCAATGTTTTCTAGCTTTATGCTAGATGATAGGTTCGAAACACCCCCAGAGGGGACAGTCCTTGAACTCTTCTTCAATTTACCAGAAGCTGGTACCCTGCTTTGCGCTTATCCTTACTGTGGATTTCAACGGGAAAATGTCCTCTATGGCAAGCGGTCAAACAGCTTCCAACCACCTCCTTGCAGGGCAATAGTAGTAGATCCGAAAGACTGCAAGATCGTAGGGTACACAAGATCAGAACCAAGGGGGGTGGCCCTGCCCTGCCTCTTCCTGTTGCTGATAGGTGCAGGGCGGGCCCACTGTTGGCTTGGGCTGCTGAAGATGGGAGGGGGCCACCTCTTGGGACCTCCAATACAGACCTCACATTGTGCTCACAAATGACCCACACCACAGGAAGATGAAATGCACTTTGTAGCACTCAGATGCTGCTGCAGGTGGAGGTGGGTACCTCCTGGGACCCCCAATGCAGGCTGGGACTGAGTCCCTCATGCTGTGCTCACAAATGACCCAAGCTGCAGAAATATGAAATGCACTTTGTAGCACTCAGGGCTGCTGCAGGTGGGAGATGGCCACCTCCTGGGACCACCAATGCAGGCTGGGACTTGGAGTCCTTCCCTCTGTGCTCACAAATGAACCACACCACAAAAAGATTAAATGCACTTTGTAGTGCTCAGATGCTGCTGCTGGTGAAGGGGGCCACCTCCTGGGAACCCCATTGCAGGCCAGGACTCGGAGTCTCTCATGCTGTGCTCACAAATGACCTGCGCCGCAGGAAGATGAAATGCACTTTGTAGCAGTCAGGTGCTGCCGCAGGTGGGAGGGGGCTGCCTCTTGGGATCCCCAATGAAGGCTGGGACTCTGAGTCTCTCATGCTGTGCTCACTATACACAAAGTAATCCTTTTTTCTGTGGACACATCTTTTTGACATTATGCTTAGGCACTGCTTTTGTACCATGCTTAAGACTTGTCAAAGCAATCACTCGTGAATATCATTTCAACTTTGAGCAAGTATTTCGCCTCCTGTCAGTCAATTGGGGAGTAATGTGCATCAGTCTCCTATGAAGTGCTTTCATTGGAATACATTCCTTTAGTTACAGAGCAGGAATAGGAGAAAGCAATTGACCATCGTGATACATGCCATGTGTTATTGAGCATGAACAGGAGTAAAACACTAAAGACAAGATAATTCAAGGATGAGCATATCCACAAGTCAAGTTGTCTGGAAATGCTCATTGGCTACTATTGTCCATTGCTGAAGCTTTTCTCTGTTTATTTTCTAATGATTAGTGCTCCTCCCCTGACCATGTAGTAACAATTTTCTTTAACTAGGCTTGCTCAGATTGTGGGATGTACTTCCTATTTGGGCAAGTCAGATGTGCGTATGTTGAATGTGTTCATCATAAGCTGATTACCAATGCTGTCCAGAGTGGCGGACCTTTGAAAGAAAAGTGGTGGGGCAGTGCAGGGGGAAGAGAGGGGTGGTGCGGTGGTAGAAAAATAAAACATGAATAAAAAAGCACTTACCTGCCCAACACCAACTCAGTGCTCTTCTGCACCTCTTTTCTCGACTCCTGGCAGTCCATGCAAGGCTCCCAGACCCAGTCTCCAACGCCAAATTTACACACTGCTCTGATGCATATAATACTATTTACCAACATGAGAGCAATGCTGTGATTGGCCTGAGCAGTCTGGTTTGACGCTCCGTCAGGCTCTGGGAGCCTTACTTGGTCTCCACCCAGCTGTGCACCACTCCTCTCCCTGCTGCAGCTGCTGTCCACCAGGATGGCCTGACCCTGCCTTTCCTTTTAATTCGGCTCAGCAATGAAAAATAAAATAATGATAACATGTGTTATTATTGTTTTATTTTTCATGTTTTTACTGCTGCAAAAGCAGTGGAGTGACACTCCACCTTAATGAAAGAGCTGCTGCTGGCTGTCCACTGATCATTTAGTAATGATATCTTTATTTGGCAACTCTTTCTATTGCATATGCATTTTTGGTGCATTTACTTCTGTCTTTAGCATAACAGAGAAAATAAGAATTACAAAGCAAATTTGGTGACCTTGCTGCAATGCCTTTACCACAGAGAAAGTCGAGAAATGTACCTCATATACAAGATACAGCACATGTTTGTCCTCTTACAAAGCACTGGTGCACAATGGGCTCCCTAGCACCAATGTAGACACCCTTACACCATGGTCCAAGGATGCCTGTGTTGCAGACAGGATTGTTTCTGTGCAGTAAGTGACACCTGTCTGCACAAAAATAATCCATTGAGTCTTTTTCCTACTTCTATGTGTGCTGCAGAATGCAGCACACATAGGGGAAAAAACGAGGAGAAATAAAGATAATTCTCCTTGCTACACCTCTCATGGTGAGGAGTAAGATTTTGACTCATTCCCAGGTTTACAATGCCTAGTAAATCTGGTAATGTGCCAAAACCCATGGATGTTGCATGGAAAAACCCACCACACACACCAATGTAACACCTGCCAGACACAGTCTGAGGAACAAAGCAACTTGCACTCCATTGCCTTACACCATATCTACAAGGCCATGTAAAGCCACGCAAAGTGACTTTTGTATGGCCTTGAACATATGGGCCTGCACAATGTGCCACCTGTGCATAACGAAAAGTGACACACCGGCAGCTCATTGGTCTTGTAAATAAGCCCCTGAGTTTCAGTCGCAATGAAAATGCAACATTGAGCATGCACTGATTAGTGACAATGTACAGAAGAGAATGTTCTAAAATGACATTGACCACACACCAGCCAGTGAGGTTTTCCACATTAGTAGTACACTAGAGATATAGATATTCATTTGGTACACCATAAGGTTGTTACTGTATGGTAAGCAAGCAGTGTCTTTCTTTGAGCAGAGGCGCACTTTTTTGCTTCTTGATATGTCCGTTATAGTATGCATTGGCAAAACCTATAGGCCAGGCTTTTTGTATGAAAGTGCTGCTTTATTGGATTTTGGCATTATGTGAGCAAGGGCCAGATGTAGCAAGCATTTTGCATGGTGCAAACTGCGAAAATCGCAGTTTGCGCCATGCAAAATGCTCATCGTGATGCACATTCACATTTTGCGAGTCGGTACCGACTCGCAAAATGTGAATGCGACTCGCAAATAGGAAGGGGTGTCCCCTTCCTATTTGCGACTCGCATCACAATGCCAAATTGCTTTGTGACCGCGAACGCGGTCGCAAAGCAATTCGCAGTTACCACCAGTGCCACACTGGTGGTAACTCATTCGCGAAAGGGAAGGGGTCCCCAGGGGACCCCTTCCCCTTGGTGAATGTTGCCTAAAAGGTTTTTTCAGAGCAGGCAATGGTCCAATGGACCACTGCCTACTCTTAAAAAAAGAAACCAAATGGTTTTGTTATTTTTTTTATTTAAAAAGCAGTCACAGACATGGAGGTCTGCAGTCTTCAGCAGGCCACCACCCCTGTGAGTGGAGGGAATCGCTATGGGGTCGCAAAATGTGATCCACCTCCTTAATATTAATGAGGTGGGTTTTTGCGACCCCATAGCGATTCGCAGACGGTGTCTGAGACACTGTTCTGCATAAGGATTTGCGATTCGGAAATTCAGAATCGCAAATTCTGACATTGCTACAACTGGCCCCAAGTGAATGAGGGTGAATGTGAGTGACTGGAGATCTTTGAAAGGGTGAGGAACTGTGCACATAGAGAGATGGATGTGTGTGTCCAAAGGTGAGTAAGCTGAAGCAGGCGTCAACGCGGAATAGTCTTATGCGACCAACATAACATAACCATCCACATATTAACTCTTCATTTTACCGTTTCATAGATCTATGTACTCATCTTCCAGGCAATATTTCCTGGTAAATGTTGGCAATTTTAACTTGCCAAAATGTATCCAAGGGATACGGATTTTATTGCACTAAATGTGTAGATAAGTGTCCAGATTAGAGCTGTCTTTATTGAGATTTTATTGAGTCTAACAAGTTTCATTCTTCATATTAAAAAACTGAAAGTCTGAGCAGCGAATTGTAAAATAAAAGTGGCATCTCTATTTAAAAAAAGACTGTCAAACTATAAATTGGGAGCACAAATGATATGCGTACCAAAAATAAAAAAATGGCTTTAAAGCAAAGGTTAAAGGAATGGAGAACATATTCAGAAAGGGAATTCATAAACATTGGGAAATAATGACTTTGGAAACATAAAAAGAAGTGGAGGTAGTTCTGAGAGTTTTAAGAGTAGTCACTATGTCAAATCATCCAGATACGATGCGGGATATGCCCAGTGCTTAATTTGTGCTTGTTGTTTCAAGTGCGGAGTACCTGCACTTATTTTGAGGGCCGGCACTTATTTTTCTGCCTCAAGCATTTACTGCGAGCAAAAAATACAAACAGGAAAGACGGAGGAAAAGAAAAACGTAAAAAGCGTCACAATGGGAGAAAGCTGCAAGAATGAGCTGAAGGGGCAAGGAGTGGCTATAAATGAATTGAAAAGGCCTGAGATGGCTTCATGAGTAGGCTTCCTCAGTATTCCGTGTTTGCACCTTTAGTTGCAGCAGCCACGTGTTTAAGAGGAGAGCTTTGGGCATGGGCAGGCTTTTATTTACAATATTTACACATTAAGCACTGGATATGCCCCAAGAATGGGCCGAAAATAAATGCAGTATCCAAGAAACATGAGGTTAATTTAAATTAAGTATGCCCAAAAAGGTATAGAGGAGCAACAAAAGGATATCAAGGGACTAGGGGACGGAATTGAATTGGAATCACAAGAAGATGAACCTGTCAAACTGAGAAAATATATGGAATAAACACTAGACAAATATGAGGAAGATAGACAACAACGAAAACATAGGTATTGCATCACAGATGAAAGAAATTATGATCAAGAACCGTATTTATATTTGCAACAGTTCAACATTTTGTAGAAAAATCATGTTCTTGATAAAACTATATGGATACCAACAATAACAGATAATACAAGTGAGTCAGACACGAATCTTGCTGCAATGTGAATGAACACCATCTGGAAAAAGAACAACCAAGACCTCTTTTTAGAGAAAATTAGATTGATGTCTATAGATCAAAATAATCGGTAATAACATTAAGAAGTTGCCTCGGGCAACGTGACTTGTCATGGGCACTTGCTGATTTGCAAGGCGAACGACGCCTTTGTAAGCGGTCTCCTCCGGGTGAACTACTAGCATTTGGAGGGGCCGCCTTGCTGCATAGATAACAAGGAGGGGAACACCATCGACGAAGTAAGTGTACGGGGCATAGTGGGTGCAGGAGATTTGTCTCTTCCTCACTGAACGGAAATGGACATTAATTATACCTAATGTATTATCTGATATATGTTTCTTGATTCTAAGAGCTTGGCTACAAGGGTTTCCCGCCAAACTCCTCCATGTGGACTCCTCTAGTTTAGGTTAGGGTAAGAAAATTCACAGCACGAACTATTGATTATGACAAAGATTTTTGCAATTCATGGATTTGCAGTGGTTCACAGGGTGTACCCATCACCTGTGTGACAACCATTTACACACATAATCTATACAGCATTGATTGAGAAAAGACACCTGCTGGTTTTGTCTGATTTTATTTTTATTTCTCTTATTTTGGGTCCCCAATATTATGTATTGTCTCATCGAACCTTGGGCCGGATTCATAATCTGGCGGACGGTCGTTTCTTTGCCCTAGCAATGACGTAGATGACGCAGTCACCCTAGCGGAGGTATGATCTGCCAGAGTTAGAAATGAATATCAGCTAGAGATTTCTTAAAGCATTGCCAGGAACTGCCTTCAAGGAGATTCCTGTCAACGCTTTTTGCAGTTTGGTGCATGACAGAACCCTCCATCCAACTGTTTTCTACTTTATTTTCAAAAAGAAAACACTGAGACAGGATTTTCGTTTTGAAAATAATAAAGAAAATGTTCCCCTTGCCATGAGAGTCCCATGGAGATGGAAGCATTTAGCAGTTTTCACTGCCCTTTACCTCCAGGTATTCCTGGCAGTGACCGACAGTGAAAACTGACCTTTCATTCTGCCCATCTAAATTAGGTGGACAGAATTAGAGGTCTGCCTCTGATGGCCCTTATTCCATAGTCCATTGGAGGAGTGCTATAAAGGCGGAGACAGAGTAGTCTCTGCCACGGTTAAAGCAAAAGTCCACCTTCATCTAAATTCAGTGGGTGGATTATTATGTGGGGGCTAAGCATACTCCTTTGCCATTGTCATGGAGTATGTTTACTGACAACATATAAATTGTGCCCTTTGTCTGGCAGGATTGTACTTATAGGTATAGTATGGAAGCTTGCAGAACCATGTATGAATGTAACTGTAGAACTGAGTTACAAAAGTAAGGATTTGGGTCCTGAAGAAAGCCAGGGACCCCTTTTTGGACCACCACACCTACTGAAACATATCGAGTCATTTAGCTGCAGGGATAATAGGCAGTTCCATGTATCACAATATTTTTTAATTATCTCTTTGGCCCACCCTCAATAAATAGAAATACTTTGTGCTTAGGACTAAAAGAATGTTATGCTCTTGAGCTCCTAGTTCCACTAATACCCATCCACAAAGTACTTCCCATAATCACGGGGAGCCCATTCACCATTAGAATTTTCTCTTGTGAATGTGGCGTGGTCAATGACGATGCACGTCACTCACAGGGTGGGGTTGGCGAGGGGGTATGTGAGGTCACGCCTTTCAATTTCTGGTGAATCTCGTTGGCCCTATTCATACTGAGACAAAACATGGACCAGAGGGTTCCCAGAAATGGGTAATTCCCTGAGTGACCCTCTGTTTAGTCTCTCTAAGACTGGTCATGTTTGCTTTTAGAATTCTTTGGGTGGAGCTCAAAACCAACAAAAGGAAGGGGACATGACCGGGGCTGAGCCAAGGACAACGAAATTGAAAAGAAAAACCATGAGATGGCGCTGGTAGAAAAAAAATACCCTTGTCTAAATCTCAAGAAATGAATTCACTGATACAAACTAAATAGTAATTTATCCAGGCACACCCTCCCAATGGATGAGTAACTAGTATTAAACATAGAACTGATTATGTGGAAACATGGACTGATACTTACAAGTTTGTCTGGAAATTGAAATTTGCTAACTAGCATGCTACTAAAAAATAAGGAACGACAAAGCGACAAATATACTAGACAACAACAAGGTAGATTTCACAATAAGACAAATGTCAGACCTACAAATATTATGCTCATGAGTGAACGAAATGAGAGAGAAATGACAGCAACACATGTTTTAAAAGAACTTCATATTAATACTAACTGACATGGATACAATAACCTGAGTTTGAAATCAATATTTTGTCCAGCAGCGTCACCATGCAACAATTTGTTTCTGCTCCACAAACTAATGTCATCCGATACTGAACAACTAAAAAGCTGTAGAAAGCCCAAAATAAAAGAAAATCTGGCACAAGAGGAGCGTATTGCTTTGGAAAATATTAGAAACACAATAATGATAAAAGCCAGCCAATAAAGGCGGAAATATTGTCATTCTAAATAAAGAAGATTTAATCAAAGAAGCAAATCGTCAATTGAAAGAAAAATCCAACTACCAGAGGCTACAAGAGAACCATGTGGAAAAAACGATAAATGTTCAAATCTAAAATTGATAGATTGTCATGTAGGGATGATGTGTAAATGTTCTTCAGGACAAATAAATCAACGATCTCCATTATGATTTTCCTTCCAAAAATTCATAAACCTCAGAACAATCACCTAGGAAGACCAATTGTCTCTGCCTGAATATGGTTAAATGAAAGAACATCCATACATGTTGATTACTTTTTGCCCTCAATAGTAAAAACCTCTAGTTCCATGGGTGATTTTCTGAAGATTTCGGCCAATAATATCTGGCAAAAAGAATTTATTTTGAGAACGATTGATTTTGTCTCTTTATATAACTCTTTTGGACATGAATAGATTTCAAGCACCTGAACGTGTCTTTAAACAAAGAAATATAGGGGAATTTCAACACTCAGAGATGTTAGTGACGGTGACAGAAATGTGACTCACAAACAATATTTTTATTTCCAGTAATGACATATACAGAAAACAGGATAGTTTTGCCAGGGGAATTTCCCTCTCTCCAAACTATGCTAAATTCACCATGGGCTGGTGGGAAAAGAAGAGAGCGTGGAGACAAAAAAGAATATCTGGAGACATATTTGCTGTAGTTGAGGTACATCAATTACCTCATTATAATTTGAAATAGGGCACAAGAGGACTTTATGCTACACTTCAGTGATCTACATAACAATGACTGCTGCCTGAAGTGAGTTTTTTAGATACAACAGTATGTACCAACAATGATATTGTTGAAACCAAACTAATTTAGAAAGGCACCGCAACAAGTAAGGTGCTATATGGTACGAGTTTTAAGTTCAAATTTCTTTATTAAGGATTTTAAGTGTGAAAAAAGGAAAAAGGAAAGAAAGGAACAAAGACAGTGGGGTGTCGCAGCACCCAACAAACCCCAAGGAGAAACAGGCAACATGCCAGTCCCCCCCTTTACCTACCCCCCTCCTGGGAGCACTGGCGTGTAGTCACGGCTGTGGGACCGAAATGGGACCGCGGAGACCTCCGCCCCCCATTTGCACATCAGGGAGTCTCCTATTCCTGTAAACAGAGAAATCGCAAGTATCAAGGGCAACTCAATTCCCGAAACTCCCCGGAAAGCAAAGTAAAAAAAGGGTGCCAAAACTCCCTACAGGAGTCCCCGTGTGGTGTAAGGGAGTGGGGGATACTCTCCATCCCCAGGAATAGCCAAAGTGTATGTAACCACCCCAGCTGTGTAGGAATCTGAGGTGTTCATCAGTGAGTCAGTATATTTTGGAGAGCTGCCCCCAATGCTAGACCTATCTGTCAGCCCTCATGGATTTGAGTGGATACATTAGGGGGTTTGGAAGACCCAGTAGGATATAGGCCAGAAAGCGTGGGAGTTGGGTGTTCATTTGAGTGTCAATGTCTTGTAGGATTCCCTCCCAGTACCCAGACAGCTTTGGGCATTCCCAGAGGATGTGGGTCAAAGTGCCTATACTGTTGCATCCCCTCGAGCAAAGGGGTGAACGGGTGCGGTCCATTTGGTGGAGTCGGGCTGGGGTGAGATACGAATAAGTGGCTTTCTTTTTCGCAGTTTCCATGCTCGCAGCGCATCGCGCTGTGTGGTGTGCCCTGTAGTGGATAGTCTCCCGGTCCTCTGGCATCAGAGATCTCCCCAGTTCTTCCTCCCATCGGGCCCTGGCTGGCACGCTGGGAATCGGGACTGCCCGCTGCAGTAAGTTGTATAACTTCGATATGATGCACTTATCTGATTTACTGGTCAACAACCATTTTTCATACTGTGTGAGGGGACGACTGGCCTTCTACGTATTCGAGGCGTGTAACACCAAGTGCCGAATCTGGAGGTAACGTATTCTCTCCGTCTCCGTGAGAGACTGGGACCTTCTAAGGTTTTTGAAGGAAATTAAGCCTGCTAATCAAACAAGTGTCCAATAGATCGACGGCTGGAGGCCATTCATTCCCAGTAGGCACGGCAGTCCAGGCCCAGAGAGAAATCTGGGTTCCCCGTTATAGGCTTCAAGGGGGACGGAAAGAAGGTCAGACCGCCCGATAGGGCCGTCTGTTCCCACACCCTCATTTTGGCCCTGGTAACAGGGACGAGTATAAACCCCATGGTCTATGGTGGTGCAGGAGGAACAGAATCCCCCACAAAGAAGCTCCCACCACCGCACGGTCCATGAACAGCCAGTGCTTGTCCGATGCCGGTCTGGACCATTCCACCAGGTACCTTAGCTGCATGGCCCTGTAATACTGTCGTACATATGGGACCTCCAGACCTCCCCTCTCCAGGGCCTGACATGCCAGGAGGCCAGCCATTCTAGGCCTTTTGCACCCCCATATAAATCAGTTGATTTCGCTCTGCAGCGCCTGTAGGCGGTGGTTCTGCCGGTACCGTTTGAAAAAGAAAGAGTGCCCTGGGGAGGACTGTCATTTTGACGGCTGCTATTCTGCCAGTCCATGTTATAGGATAGTGACTCCACTTTGCGAGGTCGGCCATGACCCCGCTGGAGAAGCCGGTAGTTCCCGGAAGCAGTCTCGGACACCTTTCGGGCTACCTGGAGACCCTGGTAATGGTCGGAGTCCTCCTGCCACTTAAAGGGGTAGCGGCTAGCTAAATCATTCACCATCTGCCTCGGGAGCGCAAGGTCGAGTGCCTGGGACTTCGATAGATTCACCCGGAAGCCCGACACCGCACCGAAAGCATCCACCTCCAGAAAGACCGGGAGGGCTCTCACCGAGTCTTCGTGTGTCACCACTACGTTATCTGCGTAAAGCCCAATCGTGTACTCTTCCCCTCCAAATCTGACCCCTGTAATCTTCGTTCTATCCCTCAATCTCTTCCCAAAAGGTTCCATATATAGAGAGAAGAGAAGGGGGGACAGCCAGCACCCCTGTTGGGTCCCGCGACCCACCGAGAAGGGGGCAGATGTCACCCCTTGATCCTGACTGATGCCCTCGGCTGGCTGTAGGCACCCACCATCCAGGCCCAAAACTGGGGCCCCAAGCCAAAGTGTCTAAGTGTTGTGTGGAGATGTATCCACTGGACTCGGTCGAAAGCCTTCTCGGCATCTATGCTGAGCAGCATTGAGTTCTGCCCCGCACACTGTGCCTTGTCCACAGTGTGCAGTAAGTGCTTCGTGCTGTCTCCACATTGTCGGCCCAGGATGAAGCCCACCTGGTCGTGATCAACCAGACCAGGCAACAGCGGGTTCAGGCAGGCCGCGAGGATTCCCATAAGCAGCTTGAAATCAACATTTAGTAATAAAATAGGTCAGAAGGAGACACGCTCCACTGGGTCTTTCCCAGGTTTCGTAATGACCACTATGACCGTGTCCAACATAGATGATAGCATGTCCCCCAGAGGACCCTCGATGTTGTTAAAGAGACGGGTCAGGATTGGAGCCAGGCTAGAGCAAAACATTTTGTAGAAAGATCCAGGAAAGCCATCTGGCCCCCAGGATTTCAAGGCCTCAACTCAGGCTGTTGCTGAGATGACCTCCTCCAGCCTGATGGGGGCCTCGAGAGGGGCCACCTCCACTGGCATCAGTTTAGTCGTACGGGCCTGTGCAAGATAACGTAGCGTGGGCCCTGAGTCGGCCTGCCTTGATGAGTACAGGGCCTGGTAGAAGCTAAGGAAGGCTGAGGCAATCTGTGTATCGCTCGTGGCCACCGATCCCTCCGGAAGCCTAATTGATGTCACCACCGCCAATTGGCTCTGGGTCCTAAGTCAAGCGGCCAAAAGGTGTCCGCACCTGTTGCCACCCACATAGTAGGATTGCCGCAGTTGGAGGGCTGTGTATTCCGTCCTGGCCATGTCAAGCCCCTCTAGCTTTTGCCGGGCTTCACTATGTTGTCCCGAGACCCTCAGAGCCCCCGTCCTCTTATGTATCTTTTCAAGCTCCGTCACCTGCTGCTGTAAGTTTGCTCTTTTCTCACATCTGAGTTTATTATCCGCTGAGGAGATCCCTATAAACTCCCCTCTGATCACCGCTTTCAATGCATCCCACATAAGGGGTAGCAGAGTGTCAGCCGTATAGTTAAATTCCAAGTAAGTGGAAATAGCTTTAGAAATCTGAGCAACTACCTCTGGCCTCATCAGGAATGTGGACCTCAAGCACCAAGTGTGAGGATCACCCAAGCATCCAACAGCGCGCAGGGTTCTATTTCTGTGTCCCCCGTCCTCTGTTCAATTTCCTTGGAGCCTAAGAAGAAGTCTATATGTGCGTAGGTCTCGTAGACAAGTCAGTAAAAGGTGTACTCTCTAGCATTAGGGTGTCTGCCCCTCCAAAGATCTCGAAGCCCCCACCCCTCCAATCTCTACAGGCCCCTCGCATGCATGTCCCCTGTCCCTCCGAATCGTGAAGCGGATCTGTCCCATTCCCTATGTAAGAATATGTTGAAGTCGACCCCTATAAGGACCTGCCTATCGTGGGTAGTCATTACCTCTGCGAGGGCCCCGAGAATAAACCCTTCCTGACCTTCGTTGGGAGCCCAGATAGACGCTATCACCATCTGAGACCCCCCAATGTGGAATCTATAAGCCAGGAGTCGCCCCTGTATCTCAGCAATCCTGTCTCCCACACCCCCCTGAATGAGCGCGACACCAGAAGCGCATCCCCTGCCACTTTTTTCCCACTGGAGAAGTGTTGTATGGGAAGGCTCTAGACCACATTCTATGCTGGTCCGATGAGATTAATTGGGTGTCCTGAAGGAGGCATATGTCCGCACCCGAGTGTTCGAGGTATGAGAGGATCGCTCTGCACTTGATTGGATTATTCAGCCCCTTAACATTAAGTGTGACAAGTTTTACTGACATGGGGATGATGGAAGTGGATCAATGTCGATTGGTACGTCCCCGATTGAGACCCGTTGTGCCCAGCCTGATGCTGAGGAATTTTAGTCTGAATAGAAATCCCATTTGCATGGCTACTGCTGCTGTTTATGAGCATCACGCTCCTGTTCCCTCCAAGAAAAAACAGAACATCTTAAAACAACATGGTCAAATAACCCCAGAAAGGGGAGCCAGATAAACCGGTATAGTCCGGAGGTCGAGCCTCAGTCCTTGGATCCTGCGCATTAGTCAATCCGTTGTTCGTTGGGCACCCCCTCCCTCGCCTGATTCTGTTACCCTCTCTGTCAGGCCCACGGTCTTCACCCCTTGTCCTTAGCTGCCATCTTCTTGTCCCCGCTGAGGGACTCCAGGACCGCTTTCCTTTCGGACACCATGGTCTCCTTGCCCAGCCTGATTCCGCCATGTGACACAGTCTGCCAACTTGCTCGTCTCTTACTTCTGCGTTCTGTTGTGGGCGAGCCCTGACTCCTGCCCTGGGGGTCATACATCTGAAGGACTTTGTAGGCCTCCCTCAGTGAACACAATTGGTGCAGTTTACCCTCCCATCTAAATATTAGCCAGAAGGGAACTTTGTTGTTTCGTAGGTGGGAGGTTATAGATCAGAAGTCTCTCCGCTTCTGGAGAGTGATGGTGGCTCAGTCCTGGTAAAAGAGCAAAGTGTTGTTCCCTTGCTGCTGGGAGTATGCATTCCTTCAGTTGAAAAATCGTGGATACAGGCCAAAATATCAGCCGGTGGAGTGTGAGACAGCCTTGGGGGACCCACCCCGTGGACCCTATCGATGCGCTCCTCCCTCTCAGTGGGCTCCTCCAGGATTTGAGGGAATAGGGCCTGCACATATGATAGTATGTCCTCCTCTTCGCCCCCGGTAAGTGCCGCTTGGATACGGATGTCATTCCTCCTCGACTGGTTTTCCAGGTCTTCTGCGTGCGCCTTGAGCTTTATTTGTTAGTCCTGTAGCCAAAGAATTTCCTGTTGTAGCTGCTCAATCTCCTCACCTCTGGCGTTTTCATGCTCCTCCAGAGACACCACACTTTCGCCTACCGCCTCCAGCTCCTGTCGCACTATCTTCAAGTCCTGCGACAGGTCCCTCTTCACCGCCTGTATGTCATCTCGGAGTGATGCAAAAGTAACGGATGCCCTTGCCTTCTCCCCTGCCTCCTCCTCTCTGTGCTGCCCAGACCCAGGGTCTTTTGCCAACTGGCGGCTTGGTTAGCATGTACTTGACGGATCTGTCCTTTTTCCCCTGCATTGTTGCCATTGACCTACACCCCATTGGTGCAGCCCGTCGGGCCTCGTGCTGTTCACGAGGCCTGAGCTGATTTCGCCAAGACTCTCCTTTCCAGTTCTGCAGACTGTGGCCTGGCTTTGCTCAACACCTGGGGCCAGACCGGCGTCACCCCTGCTGGATCTGCTGTTCCTGGGGGGTTACCAAGTGTGCTCCCGGCCTCAGGCCCTGCTCAATGCTCTACTGGCCCCTCGCTCTGGTGCCGAGCCCCCAGCCAGCCGTCAGCCACCGGGGGGGGGGCTCTCCCCTCCAGCCCCCTCAAGAAGGAGACAATAGCAGGGCCGGGGCCCCCATGTGGGCCGGCAGGCCCTGGCCGTTCTCTCTCTGGGCCCCCAAGTTGTCAGGTGTCTCAGGGACCCCCTTCTTCACTCCACGGGGGTCTCTCTTCTGTTGCGGCTCCGGGCCCTCTCCCGCTGCCCTTCCTGTCCGCCCAGCAGGTGGGACTGGTCACCTTACAGGCCTTCTCTGCCTCCCACGCGGCCCCGGATCAACCATCGTTCCTGGTGCTCTGGTTGGTCTCCCTGGCAGTGGCTCTAGGCCCGACCGGCCCCTGCCCAATTGCGCGGGTGCCAGGATGCTGAGCCCCACCATCTGACGCTTCTTCAGCCCAGGCCCTCTGGTAGGCCCCACTCCAGTCGTTGCTCACTTCTGGATCCCGGCGTGCAAACACCCCAGCTCCTCCTCTGATGCCCTGGCCACCCGGTTCACCCTCACGGCCTCCCCGGCCGGCAACAGACCTCCGGTAGCCGGCCTCCGGGGGCCTTCTCGCTCAGACCGCCGGGTCCCGCAGCTCCGCCATCGGGTGAGGGGCACCGCCATCTTGTGACAGCCCGAGTCTGCAGCCCTCACGCTATGTGTTCCAGGGGCCACCACATGTGCCCCCGTGGCCGGCGGGGTGTGTCCCAGACTTCAGGGGCACAGTGGCTGTGCTAATGCTGCCCCCCAGGGGCAGGCGAGGGATACCCCGAAAGAGGGGATGGAGAGGCGCAGTCATGTGACCTATCCGTCCACCATCTTGGCTCCACCCCATGGTACCAGTTTTCATCAAAAAACCTTAATCAAGAACTTAACATACGGATAAATTTTGCATATGAAACATACTTGTTCAAATGAAAAAGATCTACAAGATGAATATAAGGAGGTGCCACAATGATTCATAACAAGGGGATACTTTTGGAGAGACATAATTAAGATTTGGAAAAGAGTGAAACAAAAAGCAAAAACACAAACACTCTCTCCAAATCATGGACGCAGTCTGGCATTCTCAGATACCAATGAGTTATGACTCCTCTTAACATATAGTAAAGAAAGTCAAGCGATTTTCAAAATCTTTAATGAACAGAGGAACCTATCTAGCCAAGACCCAGGCACTGGAGACAGGTTGGAACAGAACTAAACATAACATTCAGAAAAGCACAATCTTTAAAGTGTAACTTGGATAAGAAGATAATATTTCTCAGAAAGCAACTGTCTGGAAAGAGTCAAAAATTGGATTAATGAAATGCAGAACCTGTAAGGCTTGTAAAATTAGTAAGAACATGACAATTTTAAAAGACAGAATCCAATGGACATATTACAATAAAATAGAGAATATCACGTAAATCTCATATTCTAGAAACTAGTGAACACCCGCCTATCCCACTTCCGTGAGGAAAACAACACACTCAACCCCTCCCAGTCTGGGTTCCACAAGAACCACAGCATGGAAACTGCCCTCATCGCATCTACTGACGACATCAGAACCAGAGTCGACAAGGGCGAAACCGTCGCACTCATCCTCACGGATCTCTCCGCGGCCTTTGACACTGTCTGCCACCATACACTCCGCACATGCCTCCACAACACAGGGATTCGACACAAAGCCCTAGACTGGCTCACCTCCTTCCTCACTGATAGAACCCCAAAAGTCTGCCTCCCTCCCTTCCACTCCACTGCCACCAAAATCATCTGCGAGTCCCCCAAGGGCCCTCCCTTAACCCCACCCTTTTCCACATTTACATAACCCACCTGCCAACATCCTCTGACCACACGGAATCACCATCTTCTCCTACACAGACAACACCCAACTCATCATCTCCCTCACCCACAACCCTACTACCGGCAAAACCAACCACCACACTGCACTCCTTGACACCGCCACTTGGATGACAGCAAACCACCTCAAGCTCAACTCCAACAAAACCGAAGTAATTATTTTCGGCCTCAACAAAACCATATGGGACGACTCCTGGTGGTCCACCGCCCTAGGCCCCGCACCCACCCCCGCAAACCGCGCACAGAACCTTGCCATCATCCTGGACCCCTCTCTCTCCATGACCCAGCAAATCAACGCCGTGACCTCCTTCTGTTTCAACACACTCCGCACGCTGAAAAAAACCTTCAAATGGATTCCCATAGAGACCAGAAAGACCGTCACCCATGCATTCATCAGCAGCAGGCTAGACTACGGAAACGCCCTCTATGCTGGCACCACACTCAAACTCAAACGCAAACTCCAGAGAATCCAGAACACAGCTGCACGCCTCATCCTGGACCTTCCCCGCCATGAACACATCTCATCACAATTCAAATCCCTTCACTGGCTCTCCATCGACAAGAGGATCACCTTCAAAATCCTCATCAACTCGCACAAATCCCTCCACAACACCGGTCAAACCTACCTCAACAAAAGAGTGAACTTCCACACTCCCAACTGCCACCCCCGATCTGCCGACCTCGCACTCGCCACAGTCCCCCGCATCCAACTCGCCACCACAGGGGGCAGATCCTTCTCCTACCTCACCCCCAAGGCCTGGAACTCCCTCCCCACCAGCCTCCGCAAGACCCAAGACCTCCTGCTTTTCAGAAAGAACCTCAAGACATGGCTGTTCGAACAGTGACCCTCCTTTCCCCCCATCCCTACCAGCGCCTTGAGACCCTCACGGGTGAGTAGCGCGCTCTATGCATTTCTTTGATTGATTGATTGATTTATTGAGTTCAAGTGCAAATTGAAATATGGAGGAAGTATAAATCGTGCACACAAGAAAAGTATTCTTGAACAAATTCCAGCCGTAGAAAATAAAAATACATCCTGTTATAGCGAAATTCTATATGAAAAAGCATGATGATGACTGGCAATGAAATGCCAGTACATATATACGGTAGATCATTGAACAAATACTCCCATTTACTGAATCCTATGTGATCTATACATGTGTTGATGCCACGTAATTCATTTTTCTATAATTATTGATGCACCTTTGATGAGGGTAATAGCAAGAGGGCACCAAGCCAAGAGAAATATTCAACAGAATTCATAATTATAAACTATCCATTAGTAGCTTAATAACAGATCACAACTGTGTTGTCACTAGGGGTGGGCGATGAACTCTACTCTCGTGGAGTTTGCAGAGTTTTTCCCATTCTGCGCTCTGCTTAGAGCATGGAGCTCTGAAAAACTTTGTGTAGTGAAGTTTTTTTTCTCGCTCACGCTCGCCAACATTAAGTTGGCGAGCGCGAGCTAGGAAAACCTCACTCCAGACCACCTCCCAGGGAGATTTCTCAAAGCAGGCAGTCACGAATGGTCGTTACCATTTGCATTGAGAAACCTTCTGTTCATGTTAAGGAAGTTGCCGCTCAAGTAGAAAATCTACTTGAGAAGCAGAAAAGAAGCAGAACCCTCTTGCACATGGTGCCGTTTGTGCTGATTTTTCAATGCAGAACAATCATCTGATGCTAAAAATCAGTGTAAACGTCGCAACCTAACACACTCCGTTGCTTTAAGGAACTCTGCCGGGTGTGGCAGAGTTTTTTGGACACTTTGCGGAGTTGCGCACATGTGAACTCCACCCAGGCCTGGTTGTCACTGAGGTATAAATGAAAATCAACTGAGAAATTCTCTCCATATGAGCAGTTAATCAATAAGCTGTCGTATTAATTAAAGCAGCTTGAAAGAAACAGTGTACTATGAAGGAAGTTTCTGGGAATGTCACAAAGTGCAGTGCAGTGTACCCAGTCACTTTGCTGCACTGCGTGACAGGGAGAAGGCAGGAATGCATAGTATTTAAAAGAATAAATGCATTACTGCCTTTTCCCCTGTGCTGGCGCCGTTTTGGCGGCCTAGTACCAACTCAGGCACCCTTGCACGATGGTGCAAGGGTGCTTCCATTGTGTGTAAGATTATTTTTGTACAGAAAGGGGGACCTCCATGCACAAAAACAATCCCCTGGGCTTCCCCCTCTTTCTATGTGTGCTGCATAGGAGAAAGGAGAAATAAAAATATTTCTGAATGTTACTCCTCTCCTGGGGAGGCATATCTTTTTGTTGCAATGCCAAGTTTACAAGTTCTGGTAAATCTAGGAATGCATCAAAAACCATGGGAGTTGCATGGGCACACCCATACAACTCCCATGGAATGCCTCGGTGGTGCAGTGTAAGGCAATGCAGTGATTTGTGATGCATTGCTTTACTTCAGATTTATGGAGCTACTCAGAGCCACGCAAAGTGGTCTTGCATGTCTTTATAAATCATACTTAAGGTTTGCATTGCGCATGTATCACATTGCATGGTGCAAACGTGATGAAAACCGGGTCATAAATATGGCCCTATGTGTCTTATGAACTGACTTCACAATAGAAAAAAATACTTATGTGGCAATAGTTTTTGCCTGCTAATGTCATTCCATTAAACATTAGAGGAGACTAACGGATTAGCAAAACTTTGTGTCCCACAGTACATTGTTATAGGTCATGAGGGAAGAACTATGTGTAATTTTATGAACTACAGGCTACAGTGCTGAAATTGATTTATTATGAGCAGAATGGGCAAGAGGTGTATTAAATGAAAAACCAGACAGACTTACCAACAGAAGGAAAGACTGAGAAGTTAAAGTACATCAGTTTGTTTTGCTGCATGATTCCGTGAATACATTAAGGGCCAGATGTAGGAAAGGTTTTTCACGTTGCGAATTTCACTTTTTGCAACGTGCAAAACCCACTTCGCGATGCCCTATTCCCGTTTTGTGAGTCGCAAATAGGAAGGGGTGTTCCCCTTCCTATTTGCGAGTCGCAGCGCGATGCTGCATTGCTTTGTGACCGCGAACACGCTCGCAAAGCAATCGCAGTTACCAACAGTGTCAAACTGGTGGTAACCCATTCGCAAAAGGGAAGAGGTCCCCAGGGGACCCCTTACCCTTTGTGAATGGCCTGGAAAACATACCTGCTCTGAAAAAATGAAACTGAAATGTTTCATTTTTTCATTTTGTAATGCATCTTGTTTTCCTTTAAGGAAAATGGGCTGCATTACAAAAAAAAACAAAAACTGCTTTATTTAAAAGCAGACACAGAGATGGTGATCTGCTGTCTCCAGCAGGCCACCATCCCTGTGAATGCTGCGAGTCGCAAGGGGGTCGCAAATTGCAACCCACCTCATTAATATTAATGAGTTGGGCCTTTGCAACACCCTTAGCGAGTCGCACATGGTGCATCATGAATTGCGACTCGCAAATTGCGAGTCGCTCTGACTTGCAATTTACGAGTCGCAATTCAGGACATACGTACATCTGGCCCTAACTATCTAAGGTTGCCAGTCGCTGATTACAAAGAAAATACGTCATAATTTGACTGTTATAAATTTGTACTGGTGAGTTCTGACATCACAATGACTCCTGCTAGAGACAGCAGTTGAGATAGAAAGCAGGTTGGGTCACGAAGTATAATTGAAACTGCTGTTTGGAGCAATGAAAACAGAACAATGCATTTCTGTCTACTGCTCTACTTTAATTTAACAGCTTACAATGACAAACAGAGAAGGGGTAGAGTTGCAGTCCTTAGAGAAAAACTAGAATTGTTCTACATGTTTCTACACATTTCGAAGTACAACAGCTTGTTTATAAAAAAAACAGACTTTTTTGAACTGCTTTTAATATCTGTTTGCAAAAAAATATCTACCATGTTTTGATGTTTTTAGTTTTGCTCTAACGGTTTTACTTTTACTCTTCATGTTTGCAAACAGGCTCTCCCTTTCATATTAAAGGACTGTGATCCAAGGTTTTAAATGGTTTGTGGGAAAGATGATGGTATGGCCATGTGTTATATGGGATAAATTATCCCTGGCAGGCATGGTAAGTATTTTGCAAGCCACTTTGGAGTTCTATAACCTTATAAAGGAACTCCACATGTATTGAGTGTTGGGCTTTCTCCAGGGTGAGCCCAAAACGTTTTGCCTTCACCCTTCCTGTTTTACTGAATTATTTTTGCTGGGATTAGGACCTGGTGCACTTTGGCACTGCTGGCCAGTGCAGAAGTGTTTGTGCTCACTCCCTTAAACATGGTTAAAATAGGTTAAATCAGATTGGCATATTTAATTTACTTTAGGTTTTGGGCTCTTCCCAATTGCAGGCACTTGGCCCACCCACACAATTGAGGTAGCATTGTTATTGTGGGACCTAGGAGGAACACTGGGTGGTAGGAAATTTGCGTATCCTTCTTATTCTGGAAGAATATGGCACAGTAATGCAAGAAAAATGTGTGACTTTAGTCACATTTTGAGGTTTGCAGGGCATTATGGGTAGGAAAACTTGTTGGGATCCACAAGAGGCACAACACTGTGTGCTCCCCTGGGTTTTTAGTTTTCAAAAATATCTAGTATTGGTAGATTTTCACAAGAGACAATGTACACCTCAGCAGAGAAAGACAGAAAGACAAATATTACTGCCCATCCATTTATTCCTCAAGTACACACATACATATTGTAGGATTTGACACAAGGGTGAGTGAAGGTTCAGAGCGTAAAATGTTATTAACAAGAGGTTTAACGAAAATGAAATACACTGTTAATAGTTACAAATTTAAATATCTGAACAAATGACTCATAGCTCGTGAGCTGTAAAGCAGCAGCAAGGCACCAAACTCTTTACAGGCCATGTCCCGGCACCATTTAAAGGTCCATCACTTTCATACGCCCACATGACTGACACAGCAATCATACAAGCTGGTTTGTTGATAGAGTGTATAAAGTGGCTTTTGGCTAGCAGTGTGTGTAGTGATCAGCAGCAAGACATTACTCACACAACGCCAGCCAAGCACCAGTCCATGCACACTACCAGCCAAGCATCATTCCACGCACCCCACCCTCCAAGTGTCTTTCCACACCACCAGCCAAGCACTAGTCTACGCACTCTGCATCACATATTTTTATACAAAAAAAGAAAACACAACACAATTGGAAGTAGATACAAAACTATAACTACAAGCAAAACACCTCTAACTAAATACTTCACAGTAATGCCAATAGTGAAATCTGGCCAAAAATATAAGATGATATAGACCCCTCAGTTTACTTTTATGCTCACGGTTGCAACCAAAAACTCTGTTGTGTGTAGTACAATTTAAAACAAAACTTAACAAATATCATCTTTGAATCCTTGAATACAACAAAAACATTGAAGGTCGCTAAATGGAACAGATGGATAGCCAAATTCTTATATTAACTACTATGTCCACAACACTCATGTGCTTATTGTAGTCTAAAATGCACACAGGTTTGTGCACTTCAGCAGCCTGATCCCGAATAGTCACAGGTGAAGTACTTTCATCATGGATGGTGGTCAGCATGTAGACATCTCTTGTGTCAGAAGATTTCACAGCTAGAAGTTCATCACAAAGCAAGTCATTGTACAGTCCCATCTTGAGTGCTTTTTTTTACAAACAAGCTCTTTTGGGTACATTTTACGAGTAGAATAGATTGTGTCACAAGCAACAGTGTCTGCTTTGAACAATTTACTGAACAATTGCATACCAGTGTAAAAGTTATCAACGTATAAATGGTGACCTTTGTCAAAAAGTCCTCTACCAAGTTCCCACACAATTTTCTCAGTACTCCAAAAGTGGATGGACAACCAGTGGATTCAATACTGGAATCCCTACCAGTGTAGACTCTGAAATTGTAGACATATCCAGTACTACTCTCAGACAGCATATGCATCTTAATTCCATAACATGCCCTCTTGCTAGGAATGGACTTCCTTAAAACCAATCAGCCCTAGATCAGGACCAACAACTCATCCAAAGCAATTTCTTTCCCTGGAACATAGATGTCTGAAAATCGATCCACAAATTGATCAAGAACAGGCTGAACCTCAAAATGACGGTTGCAATCAGTGTGATTTTATGGCAACACTAAAGCATTATCAACAAAATGCAGCATCCGAAGAAGAAGCAAATACCAATTACGACTCATGGTTGCAGGAAATCTAGCCATTACCATCAAGGGATTAGTAGATCAAGAAGAAGACAGCAACAGCTTCCTTAACAGGCCCATCAAAAAAGTTAAACTTTTTCAATTCATCCAGATTTGTGGGAGTCCACCAGGTAGCACTAGATTGGGGCTTACGTCTTGCACTGTTATCCCTCAAATACTGCTAGCATGCAAATAGTCTTATCAACAATCTCAACCAAAATATATCATCAATAAACAACTCAAAGAAATGTATAGGCAAAATGTTTTCAGTATTCACTCTACACCCTGTGATACCAGTAAAGGCAAGCAACGTTGGTTTCACCATGTTTGAGGTAAACCACAGTTCATTTCTTCCAATGGAAAGTCTTGCAGCTTCAGGCTGCAATCCAGAAGCCTCTTACTGCAGTATCGGTATGTCAGTTTCCTCCTCAGAAACAGGCTCTTCATCTGCACTGGGAGTGGCTTCATCATCAGATGATTCGTCTCTGACAGAAAATTCACTGCCAGAAATGTCCACTTCCTCCTCTGTCTCAGATGCAGAGTCATTCTCATAATCATGGTCAAAGGAAGATTCAAAAAGCATACCAACAACCTGCTGAGTGATAATCCTGTGGCTAGCCATAATTCTTACTAATGAAAAATAACTTGACAAATAAGTCAACAACTATAAGTGTAGAAAAGAAGGAATAAACAAAGTGTAGCTTTATCACAAAGACCTGTATACTCAAAAATTATACCACTCATTTGCAAGAGACAGCTGAACTTACCAGTACCTACTGTGCACAGACACAGTAAGCACCAACAATATCTCACTAAAAAGGAAAAACAAAATAACATTACACAGAAGACAGCATAATTCACATCCTGCACAAATCTTAGAAGAATTACACACTGAATAAAACATAAGCTAAATACGCTGCTATCATTACATACAAAACTCTCATTCATGCATGGCACTGATAAAAAGTTTTTCTTATCAAAAACAAGCAACTACACAAACTGCAGCTCTACCGCATCCAAAACTGCAATCAGGAGCAGCAGCAAAGGAATGAGAAGCTTTGAACTAGAGCAAAAAGGAGAAATATATATCATTATGATCACAAATGCAAATACTGCTCCAGTACACAAACAACACACCACCAAACATATAGAAACTTTCCCTAATGTATACTGGTTTACTGCACCCCTGGGGGGCAGATGGGCCTCAGAAAATGGCTGACCTGCCCCCTGATAGGGGCAGAAATGGCCAAAAGTAATGCCCCCCCAAAGAGGAGGGACTCCTGCCTATAGGTCCGCCACCCACAAATAAAACATACACTGTTCAATAAAAACTTTCTGGTGCCTTGTGGTTTCTGCCCTCCTTTGCGGCAGATGGGCCTCACACAAACAGGCTGATCTGCCCCAAAGGGGGGCAGAAATGGCCAAAAGTAATACCCCCTAAAGGGGAGCAACCCTTGCTGAAGGAGACGCCCCCGCAAACAAAACACATACTTTCAATAAGAATGCCTGGTGTCTAGTGGTTTCTGCTCCCCTAGGGGCAAATAAGCCTCACACAATGAGGCCAATCTGCCCCCAAGCAGGGCAGAAATGACAAAAATGTATGTCCCTGAAAGGGAAGTGAGCCCTTGTCCAAGATGCTGCCCCCACACCAAACAAAATATGCACTTTCAATAAATAAATTCCCTGGTGCCTAGTGGTTCCTATCCCCCTTGGGGGCATATGGGCCTCACTCAAACAGGCTGATCTGCCCACACGTGGAGTAGAAATGGACAAAGGTATTGCTCCCCAAAGGGGACCACCCCTTGCCCAAGGGGCCACCCTTCAAACTAGCAAAAAGAATGGCCACAGAAGAAATTTCTGGTGTCTAGTGGCTTCAGCCCCCTTGGGGGCAGATCTGAGAAAAAATGCCAATCTGCCCCCTGGGGTGGGGTAGGGCAGAAATGGCCAAAATACACGTTCCGCTAAGGGGAGTGACCTTTCCCCAAGGGGTCGCTCCCCAACAGTACAAATAAATTAAAAAAATAACCCTCCCTGGCGTCTAGTGGGCATTTCTGCTGCACAATCACTTTTTGTACTGCAGTAACGGTCAAAGAGACATCGAAGTAAAGGGAAACCCTTTCCTTTCCCCTGATGCCTCTTTTACAAAAAAAAAACTCCTCTGAGACAAACTTACCTCTTTCACTCTCTCTCCGCGCTGGAAGCAAATGGCTTTCAGCTCACTGGAGGCGACCTCTAATGATATCAGATGGTGATGAGTACTGACTTCATTAGATGCCGTGGGGGAGTCAAGCATGGCAGCAGAAGCACGTCTGCTGCCATTTCTGCCTGGGGAGTTTAGGGATTGTCCCCTGGGGGATCGCCAGTGCTTTCCTTGTGGGTGGCTGCCTAGACGTAATGATTACGTCCTCTGCACAGGAGCATCACAGCTGAGGACGTAACCATTACGTCCATGGTGCCCAAGGGGTTAAGCTAACCATTAAATATGTTCCGGGCCTGAAATTGCAGACTGTATGCAGTTTTAAACTGCCAATTCATGTTGTCAAAATAAACCTTTTGCCAAACCTAAAACTCCCTTTTTATTACATATGTCACCCCTACGTTGGCTTCTAGACAGCCCATAGGGCAAGGTGAATTGCAATTAAAACACTGGACACATACTTTTATGTGTCCTAGTAGTGAAAAGCTCCAAAATGTATCTTTCACTTCTGTGAGACCTATCTCTCTCATGTGATAGCATTGGGTTACCTTGTAACATTTAATAAATGCTAACTTTTGTTCAGGAGCAAGTGAAAACGTCATGCTTGATGGTAAAGTCAGATTTAAGTCACAATTCTGAAAACTACGCTTTTAAAAAGTAGGCATTTTCTTGTACTAACCATTTGATACCTGTAGCCTGTTTCTTGGGCCACATGAGCAGGTGTAGTTGGCAGTTGGCCTTTTTGTGTTTATCCCAGACAACCACAGAATAGAGATACTGGATGTTGGCATGATGGGCCATCCAAAGTTGGATGAGGGGACAGCCCTACTTCTACTAAAAAGACACTGCCTCAGCTCACACAAAAGCAACTTCACACTTGCCTGTTGTGTCTGTAGACAGACTGCGACCAGCAAAGGGAGACAGGAAATTCTAGACACCCCTGTGAGGGTAAAACTCTATAGGTTTCTCCAGTTCAAAGGTGGCACCAGGCATAAAATAGGTCTGTCAGAACCACTCTTCAGTTCACTTTTGGATTTGCAGAAGGACTCTCAGAGAATTGCCCTGTTGCCTGTGGCTTGCTATACACTCCAGAGGCCCTGTTGCAGTAAGATGACTGAACTGCTGCCTGAAGGTTGCCCTGTGCCCTCAGAGGACTGTCCTGCTGCTCTGCTGCTTCAGACCTGCTTTCCTGTTTGAAACCAAGACTTGCAGTGTGATTTTAAGTGTTAGTTGACTGGCTCCTGATCTGAGCATCAGGGACAGAAAAGGCTCCAACCATCCCGAACCTACTCAAGGACCCAGTCTAAGTGAGTCCTGACCCTCCAAGTGGTGCCCATCCAGTCTGTAACCCTTAGACGTAGTATTAAAGGATCCCAAATAGCCCAAATCCAAAACATGGGACCCAAAACATTGTTTCCATATGTTCTTTCCCTTATGAGAATTTGAAATGTGATAGAGAAAAAACGACAGCAGAATTATACCAAAGTTAATGTAAAGTTAGAACTTTCTCTGAAAGTGTGCTTTTTGTGATTTGGTGTTATTCTGTTCTGCTTTTTTCAAGACATTTCTGTTACATGAGGTGCTCATGGTGGTCTTGAAATTACAAAACAAATGTATACCTGGAGGGTTGGGCCCTCAGGAGTAACAGTGTATCTGTGATTGCATGATGTCATCAGTGATGCAATCAAAGATGTCAATTGAAATTTACTGTTACAGTTATCTCTAGTAACTTGTGCCCTAAGGTAACTTTAACTCCTGCCCCTTTGTACACAGTTTTGTCATCAATGATGTCATGTCAAAATTTTAAGTGATGTTATCTGTAATGTCACAGAACATGTCATGAGTGATGTAATATATGAGGTAATTTGCAGTGCATGGTAAGGACATGAGTTATAATCACCTTAGGGCGCAAATTATAGCTATAAAGATAATTATAACATCACGCTGGCAATGAAATACTCACATAACTATAACATCACTTTAACCTTCCATTGTTTCAGTTAATTTATTGTCTTTTTTAAAAAATGTAGGTGGTCATTGCAGCCCTGGCAGTCGGTGTTAAAGTGGCAGTAAAACCGCCAACAGGCCATCGGTAAAAAAATTGAATTACGACCGTGGCTGAAACCACCAACATAGACAGCCGCTTTAACACTCCTACCGCCACGGCGGTACAAACAAACACCGCAGCGGTAACCGCCAACAGACAGGCGGAAGACAATGTACCGCCCACAGAATTACAACAGTCCAATCCGCCACCTTTTCCGGGGCGGATTCACCACGAACAAAAACATGGCGGAAACAAACAGGACTTGGAAGGGAAAACACTCACCTCTACACACCCCACGAGGAACCAAGACGCCATTGAGCCCGAGCTCCAGATTCATCCAGCCTTTATGTTCCTGCTCCTTTACCAGGAGCACGAACGCCGGCAGCGAAGACCACGGTGAGTACTGCACCTACGACACAGGGGAGGGGGGAGGGAAAAGAAAGTGACACACACGCGCAACACGCAACACCCCCACCTCCACCCTTACCCACGACAACACACACTAATACATCATGACACATTACAATTACACCCCCAACCCCCTCTGGAAAAATGCAAGGACAAAAGGAAATTAGTTGAATGATTGTAATATATTTGAATACAGTAATGAAAAATATAGCGATATATAAAGATATGTACACTATAAACAAATATATACACCAAGAATACAAGTCCAAGGTATTCCACCATCATAGTCCGTGGACCACTGGGCCCAAAAGGCATGGGCGAGGCCAACACTCAATACCCGAACAAGACGGCGAGAACACTGCAGGTGCATCAAATAGAAAAAAAACAGACACCTCAGGGGGAAGGGAAGGTGGGTCACCTCATCCGGATGAGTGCACGACGCCAGATCCACGAGGGGGCTCCATGCCCACTGTTCAATCCTGGGGAGTGCAAAGCCACAGTCTCTCAAGTCTCTCCAGTGGGAGGTTTGCCCACTGTTCAATCCTGGGGAGTGCAAAGCCATAGTCTCTCAAGTGGATAACAGTCTCCACTGGTTCTGGGGGGGCTTTGTGCCCAGAGTGCATCATCCTGCCAAGGACAGAGGTAGTGGATGTGAATCTCCACTGGTTCTCGAGTGGGCTTTGTGCCCAGAGTGCTTCATCCTGCCAAGGACAGAGGTAGTGGATGTGAATCTCCACTGGTTCTGGAGAGGGCTTTGTGCCCAGAGTGCTTCATCCTGACAAGGACAGAGGTAGTGGATGTGAACCCCACTGGTTCTGGAGGGGGCTTTGTGCCCAGAGTGCTTCATCCTGCCAAGGACAGAGGTAGTGGATGTGAATCTCCACTGGTTCTGGAGGGTGCTCTGTGCCCAGAGTGCTTCATCCTGCCTGTGGCCCAAAGGGCATGGGCGAGGCCAACACTCAATACCCGAACAAGACGGCGAGAACACTGCAGGTGCATCAAATAGAAAAAAAACAGACACCTCAGGGGGAAGGGAAGGTGGGTCACCTCATCCGGATGAGTGCACGACGCCAGATCCACGAGGGGGCTCCATGCCCACTGTTCAATCCTGGGGAGTGCAAAGCCACAGTCTCTCAAGTCTCTCCAGTGGGAGGTTTGCCCACTGTTCAATCCTGGGGAGTGCAAAGCCATAGTCTCTCAAGTGGATAACAGTCTCCACTGGTTCTGGGGGGGCTTTGTGCCCAGAGTGCATCATCCTGCCAAGGACAGAGGTAGTGGATGTGAATCTCCACTGGTTCTCGAGTGGGCTTTGTGCCCAGAGTGCTTCATCCTGCCAAGGACAGAGGTAGTGGATGTGAATCTCCACTGGTTCTGGAGAGGGCTTTGTGCCCAGAGTGCTTCATCCTGACAAGGACAGAGGTAGTGGATGTGAACCCCACTGGTTCTGGAGGGGGCTTTGTGCCCAGAGTGCTTCATCCTGCCAAGGACAGAGGTAGTGGATGTGAATCTCCACTGGTTCTGGAGGGTGCTCTGTGCCTGTGGCGGCCTCAGTAGCGTCAGAATCATGGGTGCTCACTGGCCTGCGGTGCTGCTGGCAGCGGTGTCCTGGGCAGCGGTTCTGCTGGCAGCGGTGTCCTGGCCTGCGGTGCTGCTGGCGGCGGTGTCCTGGGCAGCGGTTCTGCTGGCGGCGGTGTCCTGGGCAGCGGTACTGCTGGCGGCGGTGTCCTGGCCTGCAGTGCTGTTGGCGGCGGTGTCCTGGGCAGCGGTGCTGCTGGCAGCGGTGTCCAGTGGCGCGGTGCTGCTGGTGGCGGTGTCCTGGGCAGCAGTGCTGCTGGCAGCTGTGTCCTGGGCAGCGGGGAGGTGGTGGCGGTGTCCTGGGCAGTGGGGCTGGTGGCAGTCTTGTCCGCCGTGCAGATCTTCCCAGACTTGCCGGTTTTACTGTGCCCCTTCCCCACCTTGGATGGTGGCTCAGCTGTCTCCACACTCCCAACTGTCCCCCTGGGAGCAGCTTTGGTGGCTGATTTCTTTCCCCTCTCCCGCCGGGCACTGGCCAATGTTTTATGCTTTACAGGTGGGGGACTGTCCCTGTTCTCGCTCCTTGCCACACTGGCTGCCCTGCTGCCTGGCGCACTCCAGAAGCTGGTTACTACTGGCACCACTGGTCCCGCCGATGTTGTGGCTGAGGTGCTGGGTTGGGACCTGGAGAGTCGGGCCCTAGGAGGCTGAAGGGGTGGGGGAGGTGAGGGAAAGAGGTCAAGGTTGGACAGGAAAAGTTTCTTAGGAACACTGGGACAGGTAGCTGGAGGGGGTTTGGGAGTGGAGGAAGAGGTAGTGGTTGTAGGAGATATACGTTTGGTGACTTTGGGTTAAGGTGCATGGGCTGGAGGCTGTCGTGAGGTGGATGGCTGTTGGGTGGGTGTGTGGCTGCGTTTGTGTACCTTGGGAGGTGGCCTCACAGACACACTGGGAGAGGACACAGGGGTTGTGTGAATGGTAGTGGGGTGGTGACTGCACGTGAGCGGGGTGTGGTGGTGGGTGTGCTGGTGAAGGACGTAGTAGCTGAGGATGTAGTGCATGAAGGTGGTGTGAGTGGAGACGAGACAGGGAGGGAGGAGGGAGACGAGGAGGAGGGGGACATAGTGGAGGCAGTGGATGTTGGTGTGTCTGCATCGTCTGATACTTGTGTGAGTGCCTGTGGGATGTGTGGTACTTATGTTTGCCAGAGCTTCCCTTGTGTGTTGAGGTGTGTGCATGCTGGTCTGATGGTGTGCTTGGGATAGGCTGAGGTACAGGGGTTTGGGTCTGGGTGGAAGAAGTTGGAGGGGGAAGCTAGTGACAGGGACAGTGGCTGCATCAGTGCTGAGGCCAGAGTCTGAAAACCTCGCCGATGGGCTGCCTGACCAGAATGAATGCCCTCCAGGTATGCATTGGTTTGTTGCAACTGGCTCTCTACACCCTGGATGGCATTTAAAATGGTAGACTGCCTAACAGAGAGGGACCTGAGGAGGTCAATGGCCTCCTCACTGAGGGCAGCAGGGGTGACAGGGGCAGGGGCTGAGGTGCCACGGGCGAAGGAGATGCCCACCCTCCTAGGTGAGCGGGCACGGGACACATGCTGAGGGGCTGCTGGGAGGGCGGTGCTGGTGGGGGGGGGGTGGCGGCTGTACCTGTAGATGCGGAGCTCATATGGGCCCGCCACCGCAAGGGAGCTCCCCTCAGAGGAGGAGTCCGTATCGCTGGTGTCAGCTCCTGTCCCCGCCGTGGAGCTCCCCTCGCCCTCCATCCCACTGGTGAATTCAGACTCCGTAGTGTCACCATCCAGGGCCATGTGGGATGCAGCTCCCTCCTGCTCATGTGCCACTGCTCCTCCGCCTGATGATGCTAATGCACACAAGAACAGGGAGACCACAAAAAGGGGGGGGTGGAAGACAGAAGAAAGACATGTTGATTGCATGCAATACTGCTACCGTTGGCGGACACTTCAGACACAGAAGCCCCCTGCACTACGCCGCGCACTTGGAGTTCCATGTTCAATCCCAGGGACATGGGTTACAAGGCTATGCCGGATTGTTGCGCACATGGATGTCACAGGAGCCTGACTAGGTGTAGTTGGCACTGTACACAGGTGGGGTGGGGTGCCACAGGGCCTGCCTTAAGAAGGGTCCTTGCCTACTAAACTCGCCCTGGCCTAGGGGAACCCACAGAGACACCTACAATGCGTGCTGAATCAGCAGAATGAGAGTGTACTCACCCCCTTGTGGTGGCTGTGATGCCCTCAAGCGCCCATCCAATTCCGGGTACGCCAACGCCAGGATCCTGAACATCAGTGGGGTCATGGTGCGATGGGCACCCCTCCCATGTTGGGAGTTCATCCCCAGCTGGGCCTCCGCCGTCTTCTTGCTACAGGGGCGAATGTGTTCCCATCTTTTCCGGCAGTGGGTGCTCAGTCTGTGGTAGACCCCCAGGGTCCAGACTTCCTTGGCGATGGCACGCCAAATGTCCTTCTTCTGGTGGGCGCTGACCTACAGGAATAGTACAGGGGAAAAAGAGAAGGTATTACCGTCCGCACCGTCACAGTCATTGGCCCGCATCCCTACCCTTGCCATGACGCACATGCACTCACTGTCGTTTCATGCACGCCTCATTCTCATCCCGTTTCTTTCATCCACACCACTTAACACAGGCATTGCCCATACAGCATGCTCACAGTTTACTTACCTGTTTGTCTGGAGGACCGTAGAGTAGCGTGTACTGGGGGAGGACCCCATCCACGTCTTTCTCCAACTCCTCCGTGCTGGAGGCAGGGGCCCTTTCCCCAGGCACACGAGCCATTGTCTCTTCCAGACTGAGGTCACAGCAGCACTTGCAGTGTAGGTCCTCTCCTGTTGAAGATCGGGTATCAAATGATTGAACAGAGGGAAAATGGCGGTCACGTCCGCGGCGGTGCGTACCGTCACCGCCGGCGTACATCGTCATTGTCTCCTGGGACCCATAGGGTCCAATGTTAACCAATGCAGGATTGCGCCGAGGTCTTCAACCGCCTACCGCGATGGTGTACAATTCCAGCGCAGTTACCTCATATCCCCTTGTCCCACTTTACAGGTCAGGCAGCCACCATTTCATGGGCCCACATGGCATTATTTTGGACTGCGTCACACGTATATAGGCCTTGTCTAAACACTCATACAGGCATATGTCAATTTGCTAATATTTTCATAGTAAGCTGTGTTTATGCACCTCAGAGTTGGTTGACTCTCTGCTCGCTGTTCTCCTCCATAGGCACCGTCCGCTGGGGCATATGAGGAGATGGCGGCATCCTCCGGTGTACAGACCGCTGGTGGACCTGTCGACAATGGAGGAGCGACATGTGATCATCACCTACAGACTTGATCGTGCCACAATCCAGGAACTGTGTGCCCAGTTGGAGCCAGACCTGATGTCAGCTATCCACCATCCCACAGGAATCCCCCCTCAAGTGCAGGTGCTGTCAGTACTCAATTTCCTAGCAAGTGGGTCATTTCAAACTACAGTGGCCATAGCATCAGGGATGTCCCAGCCTATGTTTTCCAACGTGTTGTCCAGAGTGTTGTCTGCCCTGCTGATACACATGTGGAGCTACATCGTTTTCCCTCAGGTGGAGGATTTACCTACAGTGAAAGGTGATTTCTCTGCCCTGGGACATATCCCCAACATCATAGGTGCCATTGATGGGACACATGTGGCCTTGGCCCCCCCGCAGGAGTGAACAGGTGTATAGAAACCGGAAGAGTTACCATTCGATGAATGTGCAGATGGTGTGTTTGGTAGACCAGTATATCTCCCATGTGAATGCCAAATTCCCTGGCTCAGTGCATGACACTTACATTCTGAGGAATAGCAGCATCCCTTATGTGATGGGGCAACTCCAGAGGCACCGTGTGTGGCTATTAGGTGAGGACATGGACCAAATACAGTGTGAATAGTTGTCTGGGTCTGGGGATGTCCCTATGAGTTAGTGTGTGTCTAACAGTTGTCCCTCGACATTTGCAGGTGACTCTGATTACCCCAACCTGTCATGGCCACTGACCCCAGTGAGGAATCCCAGGACAAGGGCAGAGGAACGCTACAATGTAGCCCATGGGTGAACTAGGAGGATTATAGATCAGACCTTCGGCCTCCTGAAGGCCAGGTTCTGGTGCCTCCATATGACAGGGGGTTCCCTATTTTCTCTCCAAAGAAGGTATGCCAGATCATCGTGGCCTGCTGTATGATTCACAACTTGGCTTTGCGACGACAGGTGCCTTTTCTGCAGGAGGATGGTCCAGATGGAGGTGTTATGGCAGCTGTGGAGCCTGTGGACAGTGAAGACGAGGAAGCAGAAGAAGAGGACATAGACAACAGGAACACAGTGATCCTGCAATACTTCCAGTGAGACACAGGTAAGAAGACAACACTGCCTACCACATCTGATTTAATTCTATTACCTCTCATCTGTCTGTCATTTTCACCCAGTGTATGGTCACTGAGTTGTCATTTTCCCTTACGATTTCACAGATGTGGGTCCCACTGTGTGACATCTGCTTTGTTTCCACATGGACTAGAGCTGTGTGACATAGGTATGTTGACATTACATTTGATATAGCATTTTGCCACTGTAATTGCTAATACACAATTTCGAAATCACAGACAGACTCCTGATTGTTTTGTGATTTAAAGGTGTTTATTTAAGTGCTCAATATTGGAGGGTGTTGTAAAATGGTCAGGGGTGATGTTGGAGGAATGTCCATGGCAGAGTCCAGTCTATTAGTCTCACAGGTGCATTGTCCAAAGGGGCATAGGAAGTGGAGCTGGGGAAGTTTAATTATGGACAGAGTGACAAAGTGGGACAGACGGATGACATTCAGGGTGGTCTCATTTCTTGGCAGGGGTCTTGGCATTGTTCTCTGTCTTTGTCCTGGATCTCAGGGACCGCTTGCGGGGCGGTTCTCCATCTGCAGGGGGTGGGGTGCTGTTGTGGTGGTCATGTGGCGGTGCCTCCTGTCCACTAGCGCCAGCAGAGGTGGTGGGCAGTTCATCGTCCAGGCTAGTGTCAGGGGCCCCTTGTTGTGCCAGTGTCCCTCCCAGTGTTCACGAGTTCCTTCAGCACCCCTACAATAGTGTCCAGGGTGGAACTGATGGATTTGAGTTCCTCCCTGAACCCCAAATACTGTTCCTCCTGCAGCGGCTGGGTCTCCTGAAACTTGGCCAGTACCGTTGCCATTGTCTCCTGGGAATGGTGGTAGGCTCCAATGATGTTGGAGAGTTCCTCGTGGAGAGTGGGTTCCCTGGGCCTGTCCTCCCCCTGTCGCACAGCAGCCCTCCCAGTTCCCCTGTGTTCCTGTGCCTCTGTCCCCTGAACCGTGTGTCCACTACCACTGCCCCCAGGTCCCTGGTGTTGTTGGGTTGCTGGGTTAGTCTGGGTTCCCTGTAGTGGTGGACACACTGCTGATTGACGTACCCTGGGGACAGAGGTATGGGCCCGCTGGGTGGGTGCTGTGCTGGTGTTTCCAGAGGGGGGAAGCTTTGTAGTGGCCTGTGCCAGTGTGAGGGAACCAACTGTCCCGAGGTCCCCGATGGGCCGGGGTGGTCATCTTGATCCAGTTGGACAGAGCTGCTGTCATCACTGTGGGCCACTTCTGTGGGTGGAGTGGACATATCTGGACCGTCCTGTCCAGTGACGTTGGGTAGGGGTCCTGCAGGGGTGTAAAGGCATGGTTATTGCATCTGTGTGTGCCATGGTGTGCAATGGGTGGGTGACCGTGTACCCCAGTGCTTGCATTCCTGTGTAGGACCTTGTGTGATGATGGTTTAGGGGGGTGTATGGGTATGTGCAGTGGCCATGCTTTGGTGATGGGTGTCCATGATTTGTTGTTGCATGCAGGGGTTGGGTTTGGGATGTGTGGTTTGTGATATTGGGAAATATGTGAGGAGTTGGAGTGATGGGGTGAGGGCGAGGGTATGTGTTGGCATGCAGGTAGGGGGGGTGAAAGTAGTGAAGAGTGACTTACCAAAGTCCATTCCTCCAGCTACTCCTGCGAGGCCCTCAGGATGCATGATTGCCAAGACTTGCTAGTCCCATGTTGTTGTGGGGGAGGAGGTGGGGGTCCGCCGCCAGTCCTCTGAACCGAGATGTGGTGTCTTGAGACTACGGAATGCACCTTCCCCCGTAGGTCGTTCCACCTCTTCCTGATGTCATCCCTAGTTCTTGGGTGCTGTCCCACTGCGTTAACCCTGTCAACAATTCTTCGCCATAGCTCCATCTTCCTAGCTATGGTGGTGTGCTGCACCTGTGATCCTCCACCATGACAATGAGCTTCTCCTCAGAGAACCTGGGGTGTCTTTGCGGGGCCATGGGGTGGTGTGGGTGATGTGTGGGGTGGGGTGTGTTTTGATGTGTGTGGTGCTATTTAGAGGTGTGTTGTGTGAGGTGCTTGGATGTTGTGTGCGTGATGGTGTTGAGTGCCTGTGAATGCTAGTGTTGTTTATGGTGGTGTCTCTCTCTGGCCTTCAGTCGCAATTCTGGTCGTAAGGGTTTGTGGGTGGGTGTTTTATATTGTATTGGATGTGTGGGAGTGGAGTGTGTATGTGTATCAGGTGTGTGTATTTGGAATTGTCCAATGTGGATGTGTTTTGTAAATGTGTGTGTATTTTGAGCGCGGCGGTGTGTACTGCCAATGGAATACCGCAGTTGAAAGACCGCCGCGTGGATTCATGGGTCGTGATAGTGTGGGCGTATTCCTGTTGGCGTGACGGTGTCGGTTTTGTTATCGCCAGTTTATCACTGACCTTTGGTGTGGCGGACTTGTGTGGGTGTCTGGATTTTGGCAGATTCCGGGCTGTGGGTCATAATGACCGTGGCGGAATTCCACGGCCACGGCGGTGTGTTGGCGGTCTTCTGCATGACGGTAAGCGGCTTTTACCGCCAATGTTGTAATGACCCCTATAATATTTTATTACCATACGTAAAGGCAACTCCTGTCATAATTGGCCAGGCCCTATGTCCAAAAACCTGATGGAAGCCAATCCCAGCCAGTGTGCACAGCCCCCTCCCCAATCCCAAATGTGCCTAATGGGGCCAATCCCCCACGGTCAGGCAGCCCCCTCCAGACCCACTATTGGACATGAAGACCCATGCAAAATGGCTAAACACATGTACATTAGGAGAAATGGCACATGGACCACCTTCCCTGAGTCCTACTGAGCCCCATGGGGCAATTCTTTTATTATAGGAGAGAGAACTCATGCAAGCTTTTGCCGAGCTTTAAGATACACTGGGACCCCATCCCCCAAGGCCAAAAACATTTTTATTAGAGGAGGAGAGCACAGTCCCCTTCCCAGAATCCAAATGGGGAATGGGGACCCTAACCCCTGGTGCCATAAACTAACTAAAGGGGAAGGGGCACATGGCCCCGTCCCTGAGCATTAGTAGTCCCCTTGAACCTCATTTCCTGAGGCCAAACATATTTACATTAGGGCAGAGGGGCACATGGCATATCTCCCCAATCCTAAATGAGCACTGGAGACCCTGTCCACCAGGGCTATAAATTAAATATAGGAGAGTGGCTCACATGCACCCACTCCCTGAGTCTTAGGAGGCCTCAGGGACCCTATCCCATGGGCCTAATTACTTTGCAGTGGGTGTCCGAGACCCTGTCCACCAGGGCTATAAATTAAATATAGGAGAGTGGCTCACATGCACCCACTCCCTGAGTCTTAGGAGGCCTCATGGACCCTATCCCATGGGCCTAATTACTTTGCAGTGGGTGTCCTAGTGCCCACCCAGAGCACCCACACAATAAAACTTTAGGAGCTCTGAGGGACCCCAGGGCCCCTGCCACTCTAGGCAACTACCACACAGGATCTTGAATTGTTCCCACTTGGTAGGTGCAGCTTTTCCTGCTTGGTCTCAGTGGGCAGGAGAAATCACAGTTTCCCCGCCTACAAGAACACAGCCAGGGAAAATGAAGCATGGTCCCACTTGACAGGAGCATTTTCAAAGCTTCCACTGGGTAGGAGAACACTTCTCTCCCTGCCCCTTGTTTCTGTAGACAGAGAACAATACTGTGTTCTGGGGGAGGGCTCTCTGAGACACAGTTAGGGGCATATTTCTATTCTGTCTGCGCCGAATGTGCATCATAAATTTTGACACACATTCAGCGCAAAGCTTGCCTCATATTTAAACTTTGACGCCCAAGCCCGTGGATGTCAAAATCCCACTGTGTGCATAATTTTTGGGATGCGGGAACCCGCCTTGCATTAATCATATGCAAGGTAGGCGTTCCGTCCAAAAATTACCTAAACGGGCGTGCACCGTATTTTTGCTTCTGGGCAAAAATGCTGCACGGCCGGGAAGCAGAGACGGAAAATGACGCACAGCCCGAGTTGCATCAACAATTAACGCCTGGGTCAGGGCAGGGGTTAAAATGGGGCAAACACACCTGTATTTAATCAGAACACACAGAAGCAACAGCAGAGCACCAAAAGGGAGACATGGAGGTGCTACTCATCCAGTGTGCATGCAGACGCAGAGCCCAGCAACAACAACAGCAGCTATCACAACACCAGCAGGGACCCCAAAGGCAGCGCAGAAGGCAGGAGAGAATATTCCACACCAGAACAACCCTTCATGGCCTCAGGGAACATGACATCATCCAGAGGTACAGGTTGAACTGACAGGCCATTCAGCAGCTGCTGCGCAACATAGAGCCAAAGTTGGCACCCACCTTGCTGACACCAGCACCATCCCAACAGAAACCAAGCTGCTAGCTGTACTTCACATGCTGGCAAGTGGCTCCTTTCAAAGCACTGGCGCCCTGGTTGACGGAATACCACAGCCATCATTTTCTGCCTTCTTGCCCAAAGTACTGGATGCCATCATTGGACTCACACCCCGCCACACCTGCTTCCCAAACACACTGCAGAAGCAGCAGGAGACAAAACAGGGGTTTTACCTCATTAGTGGCTTCCCACTCGTCCTTGGTGCCATCGACTGCACACATGTACGCCTTGTGCCACCTGCTGCAACTGAACACCTCTACCACAATAGGAAGAAAACACATTCCATCAATGTGCAGGCCATTGTCGATCACCAAGGATTGTTCACCAACATTGTGGCAAAGTATCCTGGGAGTGTCCATGACTTATTTATCTTCCGTCACTGTACCATCAATCAACACTTCAAGGATGGACGATATGGCAATGGACTACTTGTTGGTAAGTACTGAAACCTACTTATATACACACTGCACACCAACCCTCTAGGACACACAACACATACACCACGACAGCAACATTTGGACAGGAACACACTGAGGTCGTGACATCATTAGCCATGTTTCATAGGTCTGCAGTGAACCTGTCACACATCTGAAATGGTGTACAGTCTAATGTTGAGAGGTCAATGATCTCAACGTATGGAGAGGTTTGGCCAATGGTCACCTTGCAAAATGTAAGTGGCTCACTGATGTTTAAATTAATTCATTGCATAAGTCTAAAGGTATGGGATGTCCAGGGTACATAGATGCTAACATGTTACCAGCACTGTCAAAATTAATCTGTGTATGGAACTATCATCTCACCCCCAGTGAAGACACAGGAACACCTGTATCACAAGTCACAATGCTAGGGAGTGCACATTACTGCAAATACCCAAACATACTGCTGACAACCGGTCAGCAGGCAAACACTTGTTCAGCCAAGGAAACAACCCAATGCAGATGGTACATCCTACAAGCCTAGGAAGGAACACAATAATACAAAAGCGTCACACACAACACAAGACAATACTGCCATGCAAGCTGATATCAATGGGGCAAGCTACATCAACATGATCCCATTAATTTTCTTTTTCAGCTGATCAGGGGTATGGGATCCAGCCATGGATTATGACACCGTTTGGCAACCGAAGCACTGCAGCAGAGCGTGCCGACAATGACGCATACAGGAGGACACGCAGCATAGTCGAGAGGACCTTCGGCATCCTCAAGTCGAGATTCAGGTGCCTCGACATCACTGGTGACAGCCTCCTATATTCCCCAGAACTGGTTTGTAAGATCATTCTTACATGTGCCATCCTGCACAACGAACATTCCCCTCTTAGAACCAGAGCCACACATGCCTGAAGAGGAAGAAGAGGAGGATGCTGGCCTGCAACATGAGGGGGAACAACAAAACACAGCTGCTGGAGTTCGTAGGCGCCAACATATTGTGAACAATTTCTTTTAAACCAACTCACCATCACCACTGCATTAACTAATGTAAATAAACACCGATAATAATCAGCATATCATGGTCTGGCAAATCATTTTTGCTCACCTTTCTCTCTAACTATCAGAATAATAGTGTAGCCTCATGGAGCATTGCTGATATACTGATCATGACACAGAAATTTCCTGAGCAATTGTGATGCATATCATACAACAGTCACATATACATACAATGTAAATGACATATATCCTGTACGTTTCACCTTTGAAGGGCAATAGCAGAGGACCACACCTATTTCACACATACATGTTGGCAACATGGTTCATCGCAGCATATGGCACACAACTAAGACACCATCAGTCACTATGGGAAAAAAGGCCTCAAACATGACGCAGTGGATGTGCAATTGCATCGGTAACAGGAATGTATGACCAGACCCTTCACAGCAGTAAGTCGTACAGCACCTATCTTTGCAAGGACTATCTGTGACTAGAGTCCCATATAAGCAGCACATAGACAGCACAAGCGCCACACCTATGACAAGCATTGCGCACATGACAATCTATGTACATGTTAGCCCATTTCCTAACTCCTGACAAACCCATGCCCCTGGTCTCAACCCACCTGTCTGAAGAGGTCCCTGGAATGGTAATATATGTACCCTGATATTCCCTCCTCTACACACACAAAAAATAGTCATCCAGTGTGCTACACCCTTTCCTATGTTATGCCATTGTCATAGTACACCTGACTGCATGGACGTCAGGTCAATTAATACACTGGCTTGTAGTTTCTAAGCCCTGTTATCACCTGTAGATTGCTTCCCGTGTGAAAGGTACTGTTGGCCATTTGAACTCAGATCTCACCTACAGGACTTCTGAGAAACTGATGCAGCACACACCTGTGATCACCTCCATGCACACCACCCATTTCAACATGCACTGCCCATGCAGATGATTGGAACAGCATAGAATTTGCCATTTTGTCAAATACACTGTGATGCATTGCTAGTATTTAAGCCGTGTAACACAGCCCTTGGGTTTATGTGTCACCTTCAAAAACACAGGAGAAACACAGTTTTCCTTGTCAACTGTCTTGTTCTTCCTCCGACCATTCTTACTCAGATCACTGAGTATGTACCTTGTGAAATTGCAGAATCCTGAATGACCCTGCATCCTGTCAGCCTGACTGGCACCTGTCTGTGCATTACCCTAAAGGTCCCTTGTGGCTACATATGTACCACACTTGATTTACCAAAACTCACATTCCTCAGGAGGTATTTTGTCAGGTGCTTCCTCATTGCATACCCAAATACATTTTATAGCATCATCTGCTTTTTAATTGTACCATATTAGTAAAATTGTCTTTGAATACCAACATCATGGCCTATCCCTTGTCTGGGTCTCATGTATGCATGAACGACAAGGTGTGACAGTGTACTAGGGCCGTATGCAGGGATTGGGTATGGTGCCTCCAGCAGAACCAGCAACCTCTGATAATGTGCATGCAAAGTCCACACATGTTAGGATCTGACAGTTCACACGCAGAATCACATTGCTCACAGCATATTGATGGGATGTGCGTGGTGAATAGCTGCAAGATTAATCAACACAGAGGCTATGATGTTCCCAGATGCAGTGGGAACTTTACAGGCCAACCTGTGTACAAATGTTGTAATGACACCTGCCGGAACATGACTCCTGACATATGATTTCACTCAGCACACCAAGGTTGCCCTGTTGACAGTCTCATAACACGTCAGCAGTGACAGGGTGGGACCATCCCCATGTAGGTTCTCATGTACTCATCGACTTTACTCACATTGATCTCCGAAGGATACTCAGTAGATGCAGGAATAGGCGTAACTGACTCATGAAGAGATCTGGACGTAACTGTGACAAAATACACCCCTAAAAATATACTGGACCAACATTGGACCACACACATGAACCTCTGTGCAATTGACCACTGGAAATATGTGTCCATGTGCTGCCTCGTCTGCTGGTCCACCACTGCCACTGGAGAGTTGTGGCTCAGTTATATGACCACAACTGTGGTGTGATATAACAGTTAGGGGTCACCTTTGGCTGTCTGTGCCAATAACATGGTACCCACTTAGTCTGTACATGTGCCAGATTCACGGTGGGTTCATCAACAAGTGCCTAGGAAGCAGTTACCAAATTTCTAGGACATGGGATGGGCAACTTGTGCACCATTGACATAAACAAGCGTCTGCCATCTATCCGGTGCATGCTTTGTCATTTGTGGAGTCTATGTTACCCAAAATCTTGGAAGTGCACACAACAGATGTTGCTACATGTATGACTAGCACATGTCCTCTCTCATTTCCACACTAACTAGCATCTAAGGTTTGGACACATTGACTTCACATTCCTACAAGCATATTTTCAATAATGCATCTTGTGATGCACACACACTGGGTCAACAACTACATTAGTAGCCAATGCACACACATTGACCCATAGGCATTGAGGTATTGTACTTATGTGTGTCACCTGCTATCCTCTCCTGACACCAAACATACCCAATTTGTGCAATACATATATGTAGGCCACACATATGGCCATCTAGTATGTCAGCCAAGCGTGAGCCTTGAGTGCTTTCCCACAGGGTGGCCCTACTTTTCCCACCACAGCCACCACCAGCACAACTACCACTTCCACCCAAGTTGCACCACCCACAGCTGGGACTGTTGTCCCAACAACGTCTGCAAGCGCTCCAGGCCCTAGCAGTGGACCACCTTCAGGGCAGCCCACAGGCATTGATAATACACAGCCACACACGTCCTCAGCTGGTACCCAGACCACCCCAGCTGCAACAAATGACCCTGCTGCTTTTCAGGACATGCAGAGCAAAATGGAACGTATCCTCCGGAAAATTAGTCACCTGAGCCGGGATGTTCGCCATATGAACAGGCGTGTGTGGTCCATAAAGCGGACCCTCCGGAGGGCAAACCTCTAGACTTTGTTAATGGACATGATTCCCTCCCCTCCCTCCTCTTTCCTTGTTCTTATTCTTAGTGGGATTAGGGGGCTTAGTGTTAGGTTAGTATAGGCTGTTAGTTTAGTTAGTGTTAGTGGGTGGGGGGTCCTGATTATTTCAATTTTTTCTTTTTGAGTGGGTGGGTGGGGGGCTATGTTGGGGTTCTTGTGTGTTTAGCAAAAAAAACATATATATAAATATATATTTGTTTAGTATAGGATAGTATGTGTTAGGGTTAGTATCTGTTGTCCTCCATGTGTCCCATCTCATAAGAGGGGTGGGGGGATGATGTTTAGAACGTTTTGTTACATGTGATAAGTAAGTTTAGCTTAGGTTAGTTAGGGACAGTTGTGGGTAATGAGTAGTTAGGGTAGATTAGGGTAGGTAAGACTTTCCCCCCAGTTTCCTCTTCTGTTATTAACGTTTAATAAATATGTGGTGAAACCCTTTACAGTATGTGTAAAATGCTTGTTGATCAGAGCCTTGGCATAAGTGTACATGAATTTTGTTCTATTACATTTGTGTCCTATGCTACGAACAAATCCCAACTGAGCTGTAAGATTGGCAGCTACCCCAGAGCTACCTTGCAAAGATTCCACCATTCATTGCCACCACCAATCACAGTTACTATGGATCCCAACGTGTTTTTTTCAATAAGTATGTTTTCAAAGTCACAAACAGTGCTTCCAGATTTGGTATTGGGGAAACTGTTTTATGTCTGACTGCAGTGTGATGTTCAAGAAAACCCTTATTAGCTGAGTGGTCGTGAGCACTCTTGTAGAATCGTATTCATGACTCACAGACATAATTTGTGACACTGTTCAGCATGATTACTTATTTGGATGTAAACTCAGACACCTTCATTCATGCAGTTTGCTGACTGTTTGCTTAGATTTGTGGGCACTGTTATATGTGTTAGTATTGCATGGTGGGAACATTTTGCTGCCACTATTTGATGGCTTAGATATCCCTTGAGGAAGCATTATTCTGTCCAACACAGCATGCTGGTGTATGGTTTCTCTTTTCATCAGATATTACCCTCAGGAAGGGCAGAGTATGGTGCAATCCAGGCCACTGAGCATAGTCATCGGACTACATAATTTCAGGACAGTTGTATTGACAAGCTATGTAATTTGACAGGAGGCACATTTCAATTATCTACTGCACACTTGATGTGTCACATTACACAGAGACAAAGTGGTTGTGTAAGTGCTATTTATTGAAAAGTGCTGTAGTGGTATGTGTACATTGGTCATGATTGTGAGTCCATTATAGTGACATCTTCCACTGTGATCCTACACAAGTGCTAAAGGAAAATGCATTTGACATGCTGGGGTGATGTGTCGGACAGTGCAGAGCGACAGGATTTGCCAACGAGTAAGTGAGAGACAATCACTGGGTAGGATGACAAGATAAACAGTGGTTTGCAGAACAGTCATTGAGTACAGTTGTTGTAAGACTGGCATGTTACAAAGCGCTGGACCTTGGTAATAGTTGGCCATGTGGCAGGGACTAGTGCTTCCGGGTACTTTTCCGTGTGAAGGTGATCTGTTCCATGTCTTCTTCTTCTGATGTGTGTGTTGCCTCCTATGTCCTTAGTGGTGGTGGTTGTGAAGGGGCAATACACACCTCAGTGTTAGAAGATGTGGAATCAGACATCCCGGTCGCTGCTCCCTGTGAAGGTCTTAAGGGCAGTACTGCTGCAAGGAGGATCTGCTGATTCTTAAGAATAGCAGCCACATCACGACGGTAGGCAGCCAGGTTGGCCCTGAGGGGGTCATGATTGCATTCGTGCAAGCAGTGGAAGGTTTGGGGTGCGAGGTGTTGTGGCAAATCCCTTACTGCAGTGGTGAATTCCTTGACTGTTGTAGTCCTTGCAGGATGGATGTTAGCGCTTGCATGGCTGCTGCCTGATCTGCATATGACATCATGCACGAACGCACCCCCTCTAGGCTGGCTGCCATAGTTTGCATCCCCACCCGCACCTCCTTGGCCAGCTCCCGCTGTACTCCAACTAGAGTTCTCTCAAAGCTGGTGCCTGTGTCGTCTGAGTCCTCAGCTGTATTGGAGCTGGCAGGTCTTACAGTTGGTATTGTGGGTGGGTCCTCTGTGATGGCTGCTTGTTTTGAGCTCCTCCTTGTGACAGAAGGTGGGGTCTGGAGGGTTCCAAAGACATCTTGGAGGGTCTGGTGGCTGATGTTTGTCAGCTCGTCATTCATGTCATCAGGGTATTCCTGGACAGGTATATCTGCAGGAGATCCATCCTCCTCTGCAATGAAATAGGGTACAATTAGTGTGTCTGTGTTGTGGCATTAGTGATGTGACATGCCTGCCTTGTGATGTTTTCACATTGTGATCTTGTTTCCTGTTCATTGCTCCAGTCTTTCAGATGGGCATTTTCCCAGGCCTATGGCCCACCTGCATGTCACATGTATTATGGTAAGTTATTAGACGTGTCAGCATCATCTCCTCTAGTGTTGTTTTAGGCCAAATAGTGAATTGCCACCTTCTTGTCCTACTCAACCCTCCGTCTACATCCATTCTAATGGCGAGGCCTTTCACTGGCTGTGGGTGTTCTGATGGCACTAGCAGCACACTTAACAATCTGGACCTGCCCCAGTCTCTTATCTTTCACATCCACTTATATGTAGTTGACATGTAGCATATCCTATGCATAGCATTGTTCTGACATGATATGGATGTTAGCATTGGTAATGTGTACAGTTGATGTTGGGGAATGTGTGGTACATTGGATTGACCTGATAGTCATATCAGTGTCCTATTTCCTCCCCTGACTGTGCAGGTGTATTTCAGTGACCAGTTACATGTGTCCCCCCCTCAATGCTGTTGTCTAAGCAGTATGACATTTGGGATGTATTGTGACCCAGGCACAGGATGGACCCTGGCATAAGCAGCATGGGTGTGTCCTTAGTGCTGTGTAGCTCCTACTGTTGATGACATTGGCTGATGTTTGCGGCAACTATGGGCATTCACAATTGCAAGGACTGGAGCATTTGTCTTGTTTCAGGGGATTGTTAAAGTTGTCGTCCTCAACCCACTAATTTAGGTGTGCATAATCCCTGGGGACGTTACAGCCATTGGCAACTTGAGCTGCACACAGAGCGGAGGTGGTAGTGGCAACTGTTTTATTGGGCCCTAGTTAAAGTAGGGGGTATAGTGGCTGACATGTGACGGGATGTCAGTTTGACGTTTTGCCCTTCCCTCCTGGCGTGGCTTTACCTTTGCCCCATTGTTAGCATGGCAGCATGCCCCCATGGGACTGTTGTTGGTGTAGTGTTATGGTGTGCACCAGCTTCTCTCAGTACAGGCCATGCCCCCATGCCATACCCCTTTATCCATGCCACTCCATGTATATGATGACTTCCATGCATTTTGTGGTCGGTATCCCCCCCGCTTACAGTTGAAATTAGTACATTTTAATTCCACATGCGACTTACGTGCGTTGTCTCCTGGTAGTCTGCGCTGTCCTGTCCTTGAATCCCTGTGACGATCTCCTCAGGGATGACGGCTGTGAGCATCTCCTCTATGTGGTCCAGGCCCTCCTGGTGTGCTGGACTCCCACCTCCAGTCTCCAGTGCTGCCTTCCTGTTCCTGGCCATTTTTTCCTTGGTCCTGCGCTTGAAGTCATGCCAGTGTTTCTTGCACTCAATGACTGTTCTGCGTACTTCTGCCACACTCTTAATCTTGTCAACAATTTGTTGCCATATTGCCTCGCTCCTACTGATTGGCAACTTTGAGGTGACAAACAGTTGGTTCTGGTGTTCCGTCACCTCTTTAACCAGAATTTCCTGTTCCTCTGCACTGATGCGACACTTTCTTTTCTTCTTTAAACTGTCTTGGGTCTTGTGTGGGTCCTCCAGGCTGGTTCCAGGTCTGTTGTCATCTTCCTGCGGTCTGTACAGGCACCTGGGATCCATTTTGGCTCTCCTCTGCTGAAATGGCTGTGTTTGCGGGGAATTGTGACGCTATTGCGTCAAAAAACACCACATATCCGGTGTGCGGGGTCGTAAATTGACCCACAGTCATTTCCGCCGCGTTAACGTCGTTTTGCTTTATGACTTGACACTGCGGTGTGCGTTAAAAAAAGACTTACACCTGTGGTTTGCACTGCCGTGCGTCAAAGTATAAATTTGATGCCCGCACGGCAACCAAAATGGCGTTAGCCGGCGGTAATATTTTTGACGCGAAACTGCGCAGCCGCAGTTTTGCGTCAAAAAGTATAAATATGGGCCTTAATGTTCCAGCCCTGGGAAATGGGTCCCTTGGGGCCTTGTATAGTTTAGGGAGTGGGGCCTCACATCACCCCCCTTCTGCATATTAATTGGCACTGGGAAATGGAGTTCCTGGGGGCAATTTGGGCTCAGAGAGGGGATAGCATTTGCCCTCTCCCATAAAATGAAATGGTTTTGCCCCAGGGAATGGGGTCCCCATGGCCCCCTCCATATTATTATGAATCTCATCCTCAGTGGTGGGGTCCCAGGGGACTATTAATGCTCAGGGAGTCTGTGGTACTTCTGCGGTTTCTTACCTTCTTGGATAAATTAAGAGATAGTCCAAGATTGTCAGGACACGTGCCGCAGGAGTCATAATTTTGTCAATCACCCAAGGCCGTGTGCAGCAGGGGTTGGCTTTACATATGGTAATAATGTGATGAGCAATCTGATCAATGATGTCATTTGAGATGTTGTAGGAAAGTGTCCTTTTAATATGGTCCTCCCCACACTCTTTGCTCAAATGTAGTTGATTATGACTCAACACTGGAGCCTGCTAAACAGGCCCATTGCCAATGCTATCTTCCAAAATTTGATATGTGTAAATGGTATCCCCAGTTGGCTTAAAGCACTGAGGCCCATATTTATACTTTTTGACGCAAATCAGCGCTTGGGCATATTTGCGTCAAAAAGTTTACCACCGGCTAACACCATTCCAACGTGCCAGCCGGGCGCCTTATTTATGGAATGACGTTATCCGGCGCTGCGGCCTGGTTAGCGTAAAAATCAATGACTCTGGGCAGCGGAGGTGAAGGGAAGACTGTGGGTTGTGCGCCAAAGAATGGTGCAAGTCAGGTCAGAGTCAAAAATATTGGCTCTAACCTGACTTGCGCCATTTTTTGACGCACAACCACCATGGAAATGACTCCTGTCTTAGCAAAGACAAGAGTCATGCCCCCCTGCCCAATGACCATGCCCAGGGTACTTCTGTCCCCTGGGCATGGCCATTGGGCACAGTGGTATGTAACGGGGCCCAAGTCAGGCCCCCCGATGCCACTTAAAAAACAAATAAATATATATACTTACCTGCACTCCCCATGGATGGGTCCCGCCATCCATGGGAGTCTTCCAGGGGTGGGCAAGGGTGGCAGGGGATGTCCCTGGGTACAGGGAAGGGCACCTGTGGACTGCTTCCATGGTCTCCCACCATGGAAATGACCCGCAGGTCCCTTAACGCCTGACCCAGGCATTAAAAAACAGCACAAATCCGGCTGGGCGCCATTTGTTTTAGGGCCCACCTCCTGTTCGTCATTTTGACACTGGAGGATAAATAAGGCACACATGCCTTACAGTCATTTTTTGCACGGGAATGCCTACCTTGCATGTCATTAGCGCAAGGTAGGTTTTCACGTACAAAAAATGACTCAAGCTCCATAACTTTGGCGCTAACGGGTCTAGCGCCAAAGTATAAATATGGAGTTAAGTTTGCACTGAATTTGCGTAAAAAAAATGACGATAATCCAGCGCAAACAGAATATAAATGTGGGCCTGATTGTGCCACGCTGAGTGACCCAAGTACACAAATGTGAACAGTCCTGCCATTGCTCAAACTCAACATTGCCATGTATGGCAAGGTCAAGGCTCTGCTTTTAATATATGCCAGGAGGTAAGGTGCATTATATTAAAAGTATGTGCAAATAGGTGCAAGCATACAGTATATATGTCCCTAAAATAGCCTTGTCAATTAAAGACTACTGTAGGTGATCAGCAGGCCATAGAATAAAATGAGTTGGCACCCTGGCACCCCTGAGAATGCCAGTTCCATTAAAGTCATGCTGAAGTATGATTTGTTTGGTAAAAAAAAAAACAATTGCCTCAGTAAACTGACTCAAATTTGAAGGCAGATTTAATGTGACATTCACCCAGGTGGCTACCTTAGAGGTTGCCCACCTGGTTGCCCCAGCATTTCCTGTGCACGGGCTGACAATCCACAGCTGCTGCCACCAAGACAGGATTCTGACCCCCTGCAAGAAGGTTATGAACACTCCCAGGAGTCAGAAAAAGGTAGCACCGCCCTTCCTAGCAGGGAGGCAAATGAAGTGGCATATCAATGCAGCGAGTTTCAAAGGGCATAATACATCCGATATGCAAGTAGACTGTCCCCCAGAGGAGAACAAAGCCAGCCCCCAGGCACATTTGCACCCAGGTAGGTAGGAAAATTAGGTAGTCAAGAGGCTTACATGCCCAGAAGGCTAGCCACACCCTTAAGGTGGGCTACCTGGTCTTTACAGCCAAGGATGGATTTTGCCATCTTGAAAAGTGACAAAATAGAGTGTTGTGGGTAGCAAAGGTGACACATCCCGGTGTGGTCACCTCAGGGGTGGATTGGTGGCTGGAACTAGTAGCCCATTAAACACTTGTCCCTACACTCATAACACCCCTAAATCTAGGATTCAGGGACACCCCTGACACTAGAACCTCAGATCTGTTCTGAACTGTGACCACAAACAAAGAAGAGACTGACATATGGATCTCCAGGCCTCCAGAAAGAAAAAAAAACCTGTCACCTGTAGCAGCTACCCTTAGCCTGCATGACTATGACTTGTTACGGACCAGAGTCTAGCTTCCAAAGGAAGGAGAACCCAGCTGCAACCAAAAGGCATCATTAGGACTCCCTTGGGTTAGAGATACTAGTCCTCTGCAGTCTTTAGGTATACATTGCACTCCTGGAGCCATAGAGTTACTGGCCATCGGGCCCACTGAGGGATCACCCAAAATTAAATAGTCTAGTCATTTCTTGATGAAACATAATCCTGTCCTCCACCAAGTTTCAGTTGACTAGCACTTTTTCCCAGATTCCAGGATGTCAAAGTATCCAAGCTCTAGGATAGCTGCTGCCAAGGTTTGTTGATGGCCAGTCCGGGATCCTTACTCCTTTGTTCAATGCTGTTGAGTTTTTTTTTCTGTTTCCTCGCCATCACCATCTCAGTGGTAAGGCTACCTACCGCAGCTCCCATTTAGCACCAAAGATAACCAAACACACCACTGCAATCAATACACCGGAGCCAGGTAGAGTTGTTCTATCTGATGAATTTGGGTCAAGAGACTCACACAATCTTAATCCCCTATGGGCTTTCCCAAACTCGATGTGCAAGTGACCAAGGGCCAGATGTAGGTAGCCTTTTGCGCCTCGTAAACGGCGAAAAACGCAGTTTGCAGGGCGCAAAAGGCCTTCCGCGATACAGAATCACATTTTGCGAGTCGGTAGCGACTCGCAAAATGTGATTTCGACTTGCAAATAGGAAGGGGTGTTCCCTTCCTATTTGCGACCCCATCGCGATGTAGAGTTGATTTGTGACCGCGAAAGCGGTCGCAAACCAACTCGCAGTTACCATCCACTTGAAGTGGATGGTAACTCATTCGCAAACTAAATGGTTTCGGTAATTTTTCTTTTTGCAGCTCATTTTCCTCTAAGGATAACGGGATGCAAAAAAAAAAAAAAAACTGCTTTATTGAAAAGCAGTCATGGACATGGTGGTCTGCTGTCTACAGCAGGCCACCATCCCCGTGAGTGCCTAGATTCGCTATGGGGTCGCAAACTGCGACCCACTTCATAAATATTCATGAGGTGGGTCTTTGCGACCCCATAGCGAGTCGCAGAAGGTGTCTGAGACACCTTTCTGCATTTCCTTTTGCGAGTTGCAAATTGCGAGTCGCTGGGACTCGCAATTTGCAACTCGGAAACGGAAACCTACCTACATCTGGCCCCAAGTGTCACAAGTATGATTTTTCAGCACCCATGTCCCTGCATTCAGGACCAATGAAAGCAAGGACACATCTGCACCCGAGCCAATTGACTGTCTAAGCTTGGTCCTTGGACCTGCATCACCTCAGCTTCCAGTGGGTTCCCCTTAACTCACTCTGCAAGTGATTGTCGGTAATTATTTTCCCAATGGAATACAATGGTAAAGATTGACAGTTTGTAAAGTACTAATGTATTTTTCACTCTAAAATACCTGTTTCTGGTTATATGTATTTGATTGATTTCATTTTGGTGTCTAGACAAATACAAAAATCTTCTCAATTTTTAGAAATTGGTGCTGGATTTCTTTCGAGCCGTGTCATTTATTTATGGTCCATGATAGTACTCTGAAATGCTTAACACATGTTTCTCTAGTCACTGCTGTTTCACACACTACCAGGACTGAGCTAGGACATTATTAGTGTGAATCTAAAGGACCCAGTTTGCAGTCTCCAGTAGGTAGTTATAGTTAGGACCATGTTTCCATAGGAAAACCGTTTTTTGCCTATATCTTCAGCACCATTTGGCGAATATTCACACCATTTTCCCAAAAAAGTGTTGCAGTGATTTGTGTTGTGCATGGAAAGTTTTGGGGTGATCTGTCAAGCAGAGGCCATGAAAACTGGATCTAAAAATATTTTGCATTTCCCTTGAAAAATTTCCCTTGAATTCTTTAGACACAACTACAGGCTGGACCACAGTGCCAAATTAACCCAAATTTGGCAGAAAGCTAGCTGTTGGTACTCAGATTACACTATTCCTTATTTTGAGTCAATTCCTTCAGTAGTTTTTGATAAATTTAGGGAAATTCAAATTTGTATATCTCTGGCCGCAGAGTATTTGCGAACAAAGAGGAGATTGTGCAGGGAAATGCACAGCTCTGATTGGCTGCCAACACTTCAAACCAGGAAGTGTTGGTAGCCATCTTGGAACTCAGCTTGAGTCGAGTCCCAGGAAAAAATTAAAAATGAGATAAAAGGGACCAGGGTTAGGGACACCCTGACCCCTTAGCATTGGTAAGGGGCCCCAGAGGGACTCCCTGTCAAAAAAAAAATGTTATTGTTTTTTTTTGCCACAAGTTTGTGAGATTTGTGGCAAAAAAAAACAAGCGCAGACTGCTGTCCTTGTTTTCTTAGATGCCCCCGGGTGGGCCAGGCCCCGCTGTGCATGTGGGTAGTCATGGGGTTGGCCTTTTATAAAATTAAAATTAAAATTAAAATTAAAATTAAAATTAAAATTAAAATTAAAATTAAAATATATATATATATATATATATATATATATATATATATATATATATATAGTGTGTTAGTGGTGTTTGCCACTAGGTGGTCATAGTTAGATCCTAGTTTCTATAGAAAAGGCTGTTTTTTGCTTGCCTACATCTTTCTTGCCGCTTGATTAAACTTCACAAAATTGTCCAATGATATTTGACAGTCATGCGTGCTGCTGTCTGGAAGGTTTTGAAGTGATCTGTCAAGCAGAGGCCAAGATAAAGGTAGGGTTAAAATTAGAGCTTTTCCACTGCTAATTCCCATAGGAAAAAGTGAACAGTGGCAGCGCCCAAATCGCTTGACGGAATTACACCAAATTTGGCATAAAGGTAGCTCTAGGTCCAGAAAGATCCCTTTTTGTTATTTGGTGTAAATCCGTTCAGTACTTTTTGAGAAATTAAAGGAAATTTAAATTTGTATATATAGACATGTGAAGGTTTTACAACCCCTCCTGATCTCGTGCTGAGATCTTAGTGATGACAACACTTCAACAAGCAAGAGTTGTCAGCCATCATAGGACTCGGATTCAGAGTTCCACAAAAAAGGTTAAAAATAAAGATAACGGATCAGCTTACAGTCACCCTGACCTCTTAGCTCTGGTAGTGGGGTCTTGGAAAGACAAAACTTTTTTTAAAAAATATTTGCTGTGAAAATAAGTGGGAAAAATCTTTTTTTTTATTTTTATTTTTATTTTTATTTTTATTTTTTTAAATATATTTATTGGTTTTATATTTCGAAATATGATACAAATTGTTCAGTTTGCAACCACAGGATAAACCAAAACGATGATTAATTATCTAAGTCTTGAAACAAATACACACAACCCCTCTATGCACTTCACGGAACGCTTCTGGTCTTGCAATATCATTCCTGGCTGCACCCTCCCTAGGTTTATCCTTCACTGTTTATTTTATATAGGCATTCGTTTGAGACCAGTGTGGACCTTGCTTTACGTGCATGGGTTCCCTGAGTGTCTGAGGGAAGGGGCATCAACTAGGTTAGTGTATGCGAGTGGCTCCCCTGGTTTTCTGCTCCCCGCGCCGCGCCACCACTGTGGTGACATAGTCTTAGTGGGCATTTATTGCTAGAGAGATGGGCGGATGTGATGCATGTGCACTGTGTTGTCTGGGTGTCTTATGAATTCTGTTCCCGTGATGAGGGGTGCAGGTGAATTTATGCTGTGGTTGTTGCGAATATTCGCGCCCCAATTTAAGGAGGCTTTTCATCGTTTTTGGCCTCCAGCTTTGTTACCATATCCTCCCATGTAGAGCAACCTGTGTGTTGCCGCCCTTCACGCACCATTCTTTTTAGTACCTGATATTCAGTGCGCGCCCAGCGTGTTATTAGAGAGTGCCAGGATTTCAGATCGGGAGCCATAGAGGCTTTCCAATGCATTGCTATTAACCTTTTATACATTAAAAAGGCCAGGTCTATAAATTTATGTAAATGTATTTGTTTTTTGGGTCTCTTCCTAAGTCCCAACAGGCAGGACCCGGGGTCTGCTACCAGTGCCAGTCCCGTAAGCCCAGATACCTCCTCTACCACCTCCGCCCAGGCCGTTTGTATATTCGGGCAATCCCATACCATGTGGAAAAAGGATGCTGACGGCAATCTGCATCTGGGGCACATTGATGCTGCATCAGGGAACATGCGCTTTATTCTGGCTGGGGAAAGATATGTTTTATGCGTGTAATTGAATTGGGTATATCTAAATCTGGGATTCCTTGACACACCTCTGATGTGGGATAGGGCCTTAGGCCAGTCTTCCAGTGGGATCGGGGTGGGGAGTACTGCGTTCCATCTATCCCATGTTTTCCCTGTCTGTGTAACAGGGGTCTTGTTGAGGATTCTATATAGATTGGATATTGTTTTAGTTTGATCGCTGTGTTGTAGAAGCTGGTGAAGCACAGGGGAGATCTCTGGTTCCGAGGTGCCCATTCCCCAAATTTTCCTGATTTCGTGACATACGGCATGATATGTCAGGAACTGTCCCGGATTTATCTCCGTGAGGGCCTGAAGGGCCTCAAACGTCATTAGTTTACCGTCTTCGTAGCAATCCCCTACGGTCAGTATTCCTGCTTCGTTCCACTGCTTTGCAGCTTGCATTCTGGCTGCGTTCCCCACTAACAGGTAATTCAGCGGTACGTGTGGAGAGTATGGGAGCTTATCCGCTCTTTTTTGCACGTATCTGGCCCAGCACGCGTACGCAGCTGCAAGCAGTGGGTTGACCAGTGCCACTTTGGGGGGCTTCGTCGACAGCCAATTTAAAAGGGGAGTCCCGTTCCGCCGAGGCTCTAGGCTCGTAGGTTCCGCTTGCTCTGGTCTGTGGATCCAATATTGGACCCATTGAAGTTGTGCGGCTGCATAGTATTTTTCAAAATTCGGGGTTCCTAGGCCACCATTGTCCAGCGGACATTGTAGTGTGGGTAGCGCCACTCGCGCTCTGCCACCTCCCCAAATGAGCTGCAGCAATACTGTGTTTAGATTGCTGAAGAATCTTTTGGGAATAATTATCGGTAGGGCCGCAAAGTAATATAAAAGCCTAGGTAGAATCAACATATTAGCAATCGCCACCTTGCCGGGTGGCGAGAGAGGGAGCTTGTTCCAGAATTGTAGGGAGCCTTTTATAGATGTTAGCGCCTTCCCCAGGTTCCCATCTCTTAAGTCTTCCGTGGCATGATATATGTTTATCCCTAAGTATTTAAATGTTGTAGGGCACCACTTAAGATGTCCTGTCTCTGGGGGATCATGATTATTAGGAGCCCTTTTTACCAGGGGAAAGACACACGACTTCTCCCAGTTTACCACAAGGCCAGATAGGCCTCCGAATTCAGCCAGTAAAGATATTACAGATGGGATAACTGCACAGCCATTCCTGATATATATCAACGCATCATCTGCATATAGTGAAATCGTGTGATGTACCCCGTTCCTAATAATTCCCCATTCATGCTCCATGAGGCGAACTTTTGCCGCTAATGGTTCCATTGCTATGGCAAACAGTAGCGGGATAAGGGGCATCCCTGCCGTGTCCCCCTAGAGATCGGGAAACTATCAGAAATCACCCCGCCTGATTTCACCCTCGCGTTCGGGCTAGAGTACAATGTCCGAACCCAGCGGATATAGTTAGGGCCTATTCCCATACGGGCCATCATGGCCAACAGAAAGTCCCACTCGAGCGTATCAAAGGCCTTTTCTATGTCTAATGAGAGCACCATTTCCTCCTGTGCATTCTTGGGGGTGTCTCCTATTATGCCCAACAATCTTCGAATATTCAGGAAGGTGTTACGTTTGGGAATGAAGCCACTCTGATCTGCATGTATCAGTAAGTGCATGAGGGGGGCCAACCTGTTGGCCAATATTTTGCCTAATATTTTGCAGTCTGTGTTCAGCAGCGATAGTGGTCTATAAGATTTCACATCTGTGTGGTCTCGACCCTGTTTAGGGAGTACTACTATCAGAGCCTCACTTTGAGATGTGGGCAAGCTTTCTGTAGTCCACGCCTCTTGGAACACTCCTAGCAGATGAGATTTCAAACTGGGTAAATAGGCTTTATAATACTCCGAGGGGAGACCGTCAGTGCCAGGCGCTTTGTTCCTGGGTAGCTGTGCAAGGGCTAGTTCTATTTCTGCTATTGTTATAGGGGTTTCAATTCCATCTCTATCTGGTTGTGGTAGCTGGGGTAGGAAGGAGTCCGCCAGAAAGGCCTCTAGTTGTGTAGCCGTGCACGCAGTACGTTTAGTGTATAGGTTAGAGTAATAATTCCTAAACACCTCGTTTATTTCTGCTTGTGTAGTAGCCATTTCTTGCGCGCCCACCCGGATGGCCCCTATCGGGGCCTGCTGTCTATCCTCACGTAGTAGCCACGCTAGCATTCTGCTTGATCTATCTCCTTCCGTTTGCAACCTGGTTAAGTAATATTTATAGTCGTGGCAGCGGAGCCTGCTATCTGCCTCATTATATTTTAAGCGCTTTTCTTTCAGGGCAATACTGGTAATTTCCCCCCGTGCTACCGCTTTTTCCACATCCCGCAGCTCCTTCTCAAGTTTGCTAATTTCCGCCTGTAAGGAGCGTCTCACTCCCCACGTAGTGGACATACATACTCCGCGGGCCACTACTTTGTGGGCATCCCATTCTATCGCCCGGGTTGTTGCAGACATAGCGTTTATTTCCCAATATTGGCCTATAGTTTCCCCCAGTGATGTAGCGAATGCTTGGTCTTGTAGAGCTTCCGCCTGGAATCTCCAAGTGGGTATTACCTGACGTGCCCTGCCCCAATTCAGGGTTACCCGCAGAGGCGCATGGTCCGAGACTGTCTTTGCCAAGTATTCGGATTCAGTTATCAGCGCCCCTATTTCGCGAGTGCCCCATATTATGTCAATTCTAGTGTGGGTATTGTGTGGGACCGAATAAAATGAATATTCTTTTTGCTCTGGATGGCCTAACCGCCATACATCATATAGGCCCATAACATTTGCCCATTCTTGCAGGGGACTTACGAGCTTCCTATTAGGTGATGCGCTCTGGTGGGTGCTAGTTCTATCTAATGCTGCCACTGGGGTACTGTTAAAATCCCCACCCCAGATGGCAAGGGGCATGGGGTGGGTCAGCAACGTTGGGGTGAGAGTGGTGAGAAAGCCTGTGGTGCCACTGTTTGGGGCGTATACCCCGACCACAGCCATTTGTCTACCATCTAATCTGCCCTCCGTTACTACGTACCTCCCTCCCTGGTCTATCTTGTGTGTTGACATGAGGAATGGAACTCCCGCTGCTATCCAGATCAGCACCCCTCTCGCGAAGGTCGAATATGTTGTGCCAATCAGCTGGCCCCCCCACTTCACTCGCATGTCTCGTAGATCCCCCTCCAGCATATGTGTCTCTTGCAAAATAGCAATATGCACTCCTAGTCTCTTAAGTCGAGCATGCACTCTAGCCCGTTTGTTCGGGGTCCCTAGGCCCCTGACATTCCATGTTAGTATAATATACTGGTTCCCCATGTTGCTTCTAGAAGACATCTTATAGGGTGCAGGGGATATGTTGCTGTGACATGAGCCTGGGTTTTAATGTTGGCCCATCTGGTCTCTGCCTTTCTGCTGCTAACATTTAGATATAACGGGTGCAGGTCCATCTTTAGTGCATTAAGTGATTCCGATCGCTGCATTTCTACTAAACTACTAACCCCCACCCTCCTGGTTAAACCCCCTATGCTACTTACAACTACAATGAAACTACAAAACTTAAAAATGCGTAACATAACTTTTATCCAGTTGGATTTACTTAGTGGGATTCTCATATCTTACAGATGTGGCTCTTGTAAGGGGCTCACATCATGCCGCAGACTAAGGCCCTCATTCTGACCTTGGCGGTCGGCGGAGAGGCGGCGGTCGGACCGCGAACAGACCGGCGGTATTAAAAATGGCATTCTGACCGCGGCGGTCCCCGCCGCGACCGACCGCCACTTCCCCACTCCGACAGCCACGGCGGTCATGACCGACGGGCTGGAGTCTGCGCACTCCGGTCCGGCGGTCGACCCAAGACCGCCAACGCTATCATGACCCTGCTTACCGCCGCGGTTTCTTGCCTTCGGGAACCGCCATGCGAACCATGGCGGTAGGCACTATCGGGGCCAGGGAATTCCTTCCCTGGCACTGATAGGGGTCTCCCCCACCCCCCACTGCCCCCCCGAGTCCTCCCCCCACACCCTCCACCCCCCTGCCACCCCCCAGAGGTGGTACGAACCCCCTCCCCACCCCCACCCCGACATGCACATACATGCACCCCGACATGCACACACCCCCAACATGCACATATACACACCCCCTACACACACACATACACAACGGGGACACATACCCGCACACATACATGCCGACATGCGCACCCGCCGAACTACACACATTGCCCATAGGCACAGCAGCAATCCCCGCCCGCATGCACGCACTCGCACACCCCCTCTACACACTCACACGCACACCCCCATGCACGCACACATCACACAACACCCCCCCACCCCCTCCCCTCACGGACGATCAACTTACCTTGTGCGTTGGTCCTCCGGGAGGCGACGGGAGCCATAGGGACGTGACCGCCAACAGAAGACCGCCAACAGAAGACCGCCACACAGAAATGTGGGTCGTAATTCTGGGGGCGGTGTTCTGCTGGCGTGGCGGTGGAGGTTGACCAGTCTCCACTTTCCCGCCGACCGCCAGTGTGGCTGCTGGCGGTATTCCGGCGGAACGCTCCCAGCGGTCGGAATACACGCAGCGGCATACCGCCGCGGTCGGCGGTCTTTGCCGCGGCGGTAACTCGGCGGTCTTGCGAAAAGACCGCCAAGGTCAGAATGAGGGCCTAAGTCTGCCAATATACTCAGGCGCCCCCCCTTGGCATGTTTCCGTTCCTTCTGGCCCCACCCGCCCGCCTCTTGCCACCTGTTAGTGCCCCAAGTCACTTAGCTTAGTGTTTATATCAAAGATGTATATTTTTGGAAGCGTTCTGTCCCCGCAACTCGGCAGTGTCGTGGAGTCTCTGCAGGTTTTCCTGGTACGAGCGCCATCCCTAGTGTTCACTCTGGATCTGAGCGACTAGTTTATAGATCATCCGCAAATCTCGGAGTGACCTTCGGCCCACCTAGTTCTCCAGTTACCGTGGATACGGAGCTGGCTGTGTCTGAATCCAGTTTCAGCTCCACAAGCCCACCGGGAGTTATATTGCTGCTTTGCATGTGTAATGGCGTCTCTTTTGCTCTTTCCTCTGCTGCTTGCCGGACATTGGGCTGGCCTCTGGTACGCCGTTTGGATCTCGTCCCTGCAGTGGATCTCCCCCATTTCTCGTCCTCATCTGCGTCTTCTCGGGGGTGTGCAAGGCCCTTGGCATGGAGCCATGTCCAGGCGTCCTCGGTACTGGTGAATATATGGGTACGGTCCTCCATCACTACTCTCAACTTGGCTGGGAAGAGCAGGGCATATTTTATGTTCTGTTCTCGTAAGCGTTGCTTGATTTTAACAAAAGAATTACGCCGATTCTGCACCTCTTGCGTAAAGTCAGGGTAAGCATTGATGTTCGAGTCTTCATACTTGAACGGGCCCTTATTGCGGAATTGTTGCAATATTGCATCTCGATCTCTGTAGTTTAAGAACCTGGCAATCAATGGTCTGGGGGGCTGGCCAGGGGCCGGAGGCCTACCCGGAACTCTGTAAGCCCTTTCAACTGAGAAAAACTTGGATGGAGCCCCACTTAACACCTCTTTAATTAGCCACTGCTCTAGGGAAATTTCTGATTCCGGTTGACGCATACTTTCCGGGAATCCCAGAAATCTCACGTTATTTCGGCGCGCCCTGCTCTCCATTTCCTCGGATCTTCTCCAGAGTATCTTCAGCTCTTCATCCATGCGCTGACTTTGTTTTTGATTCCCTTGCACTATTGGGGTTAGTTCCGCTATCTCAGCTTCAGTTGTTTTTGCTTTTTCGGCTAGGCTGCGATGATCCACTCGCAGGAGGTTCAGGTCTTGCACGACTGCATCAATTCTGCCCTCCAGTGATGACTTAGTGTCCAGTATTGACTGCAATACTTTCTCGAACTGGGCTGAATGCGCTAGAAGTGTGTTTTCCAGAGATTGTAAGGATGGGCCAAGTTGTTGATCTGTTGGTGTTATCGCTTGGGTTGTTCGATCTGGGTTCTTGATTGACTTGGCTCTACCGGCCATTTTGGCTCTCAGGGGGGTGCCTCCCAATCCGCAGGGATTTCGCACTGATGGGCTTGCGATTAGACAGTAAAGCAAAGGAGCATCCAGTCCTGATTTGGCTAATTTTGGCCTGTGTGTTCAGTGACAAATACTGCAGTCATTGATAAGTTCAAAGGTCTAACTCAGCGTTCCCATGGGGCTGTCCGCCAGGCGTGTCGAAATGTGTAGGGGATACTGTCCTTGGGGAAGAGCGCTTGTTTCTTCTTGTGTGGCGGCGGGGCTTGGTGTCAGAGGTTTCCCTCAGATAGAGGGGAGAATTGCTGGACGGCCGGGTGAGGCGCCGAGGCACGGGAAAGGTCCCGGGTTGGGGCGCTCGCGGGGTGCTGCGAATATGCCTTGTGCAGCTAGGAACCCTTGTGGCAGGGTCCCACTGCTAGAAAGTCCAGAACAGTCCACGCATCTACAGTCCAGCCCAGCCATCCATTCTGCCTGTGGTGGATAAGCTGTGCTCCCAGGAGCACGCAGTGCGCTTCTGTCTTGCCCAGTTGCGTGGGTGGAGCGGTGGAGTGAGGGGGGGGGCGCTTGCCGCCCCCTAGGTTTACCCCCTCCGCGAAGTTTGGTTTTCCCCTACTCGTGGGCGCCCTCCTCGCCTTATTATTATTTTTATTCTTTTTTTTAAAAAAAAAAAATTTTTATTCAGATGCACAAAGTTTCTGGTCCTGGACTCCCCGCTGCCTGCTGAGCCGCCGCCGCTCCGCGTCTGCCCCGCCGGGCCTCCTCACTGCTCCTCCGCCGCCCTTCTCCCCGCCGGCCGCCGAGATCAAAGATGGCGCCCAAGCTGCTCAAGACGGAGTCCCAGGGCGCCCGGCAGTGCAAGACTGCACAATCCTCCGCCGGACGCGCCTCCCCTGCTCTCCCAGTCTCAAGCAGGCGGGGAGGCAGACAGCGGCCGCGCCCGGTGAAATCGCGACCGGGGCCGCAGCCGCAGCTCCCCCCGCCTCTCACCGCTCTCGGCGCGGGCCGACGAGTCCCAGACTCGCCCCGCGGGGTCCGGAGCGCGCTCGCAGCGCGAACTGAATGCCCCGGTCTCCCCCAGCCGCGCCGCCGTCCCGGCCGTCCCTGTCAGGCCGCTGGGGGGGCGCCTGCCAGGATATCCCGAAGTGGCCGGGAACGGAGCGCTCGGATCAAGCGACCGTCCCGGCCGCCATCTTGGCTCCTCCCAAGTGGCAAAAATCTTTAAAAAACAATGTGTGGGCTCCTGTGCTTCTTCATTTTAAATCCCCCTGGTAGCCAAGCCCTGAGGGCATCTTTTAAGTGCTGGAGGCTGCCCAGCCCCCTCCTGCCTCCCAGGGGATTGACACCTCCTCAGGGCATTACTCAAAGTTAATGTGGAGGAGCTGCCTTGCCCTCTGCAGCCCTAAGGACCACCACTTCCCTGGGGCATTGATCCAGTTATGTGCAACAAGGGCTGTGTGGCCAGCCCACAGTCCCGGGGACCACCACCTTTCCAGGACATATATTAAAATAATAGAAAGGGGGTCCCTTTTAGACCCCTTGCAGCACTGGGGACCACCACTTCCTGGGGCTATTGTCATTGGAGGGGGCCCCTCAAGGAGCCACTGTTGGCCCTGGGGACTGCCACCCTGCTTTGACAGCTGCAGCCAAGACAGCAAACAAAGCCTGCTTTCTGACAGTAGGACTTGTCAAGCAGGTCCCACTGCCAGAAAGCAGATTTTTCATCTCTGTTCCCTGCATGCAGATAAGGGTGTAGGAAACAGATGAAAGCTTTGCTTCAGTAGCCAGGGAGCTGCTACTTAGAACACTTTTTGGGGTGCTGGAGCAATTGGACCACAGGTGAGGCCTTGAGGCTCACCCTGCAGTCCCAGATAGCCAGTAAAGGCCAGCACAATTTTTAAAATAAATGAATAAATGGGATGGGACCACGATCAACGCCTTGAGACTCCCCTCTGTGGTCTGAGATAGCCCATAAAGGGTAAAGAAAATACTAATTAAAAAAAAGTCATGTAATGGAGAAGGTAACAGGCCTTCACACTGACAGTTCAGTCATTTACCTCCTTTTCATTTTGTCACCTGGAAATTTTTAAGGCTCATACTGAAAGGTGATCTTACTATTTTTAAATGACAAATGTATTTTTCTTCTCAATTGTGCATGAATATCTCATTCTAAATATATCATACATCAAAGCCTGAAAACCTCTCCCCTGTCACTCTCTTTTTCTCACTTCCTTTCAATCTCTTTCCACCATTCACACACCCACTTAGACACTTACGCACCCACTCACAAACCAACTCAGACATTCACGCACTAACACACAGACCCACTCAGAGCCTTTTGCACTTACCCACAGTCCCAGTCAGATGCTGACACATCCACTCACAGAAACACTCAGACATTCATGCACCCACTCACAGACCCACTCAGACTCTCATGCACCCACTCAGAGACCCACTGACACCCTCATGCATTCATTCACTGTTGCCAACTGCCGCCGCGCATGGTGAAATGCCGTGCATGAGGGTGGTTGGATAAATTAACGTATATTAATGAAAATTATTATATGTTAAAAAAACATAGAAATTCACTTAAAAACATAGGTTACAGGGATGTTATAGTTAGGAAATAGAATTTAAAAAAAACATGGCAGTTCACTTAAAAAAACAAAGGTTGCAGGAATGTTATAGTTAGACTCATATTCTAAAAATATCAAATCATAGAAATTCACTATAAATAGTCTATTGTACAATATCATATCCAGTTAAGAGAATGGAAGGAGAGGGGTTTACTTTCTTCTGGTGAGTTTCAATTTTATATGTACAAAATCCTGTAGCACCTTGTTTTTACATGATCTCAAAAATACATAGGAACAAATTGAATCCAATTGGGAGACCTATCATTTCTGCCAAAGGGAGTCTTTTAGAACCTACCTCTATCTATCTTGATTTGTAGTTGTTGCCATGTATGTTGAATCTAACCTCAAATTGAAGGGATAGCACAGATTTCATTACCAAGATAGGTGAAGTATCCTGGTAGCCTTCATATTTACTGGTCTCTATTGACGTAGTCTCATTATATACTTGTATACATCATGATTTGGGATTAGAGCATGTAGACACTTTTCTCGGGACGAGGCCATCAATTGATATGATCATACGATGATGCTTCCCTACATGATAAGATTTTGTTTGGGACATAATTCTTTCCTTTTCAATGAAACATGGTACAGACAGGTTAGCGGGACAGTTATGGGCAGTTGCTTTTCTCCAAGTTTCGCTGGCATTTTTATGGGCTGGTGGGAAGAACAGTACATTTGGACAGAGGAGATTACTAGTTGGACTCAGCACATAGCACTCTGGATGAGATATATTGATGATCTTTTTTTGATTTGGGATTTGTCCCAAGAGCTTTTTACAGGATTTCCTAGCATACATGCCATGTAATAATTTGAACCTTTACATATTAGGTGAATGAAAGGAAATTGATATTTTGGATGTGAGTGTTGAGATAAAAGAAGGGAGAATACATGCTTGCCTGTTTTGAAAAAAGACAGCAGGGAATAGCATCTTACATGCCCAGAGCCATCACCCAACAAATTTCAAGTGGAGTATCCCCTTTGGGGAACTCCTCAGAGTTAAGCAAAAATGCAGTAGCAAAGAGGCTTTTGTACAGAAACAGGATTAAATGTTATGTGAGTTTAGAGTTAGAGGTTATCCCAGGAAAGTCTTTATGGCTGCCAAAGAGAGGGTGTGCACATTGAATAGAAATGATCATTTAGTGCAGAAAACTAACCCTTTAAGAAAAGAACAGTATGTGAGATTGATCACCACCTATAATGCCGAATCAAGCAGAATCAAGAACATGATCACTAATTGGCACTTAGTGAAATCTGACCCAATAATAGGACAAAAGCTGTCACAATACCCAGAAATTACCTATCGAAAGGCAAGGTCTGTAAGGGGCATAGTTCACAGCGTCTTATGCACGAAACACAAGGGCTGGCTTTCTGAGCAAAATGGCTTTTACAAATATGTGAAATGTAAGACATGCAGTAGTAGTGTGTTTATGTGCTGACTTGACCCAGTGATCTTTGTTATGTGGGATGTGTAGGAGGCTGGACTGGCTTGTAGTGAGTACCAAGGGGTACTTGCACCTTGCACCAGGCCCAGTTATCCCTTATTAGTGTATAGGGTGTCTAGCAGCTTAGGCTGATAGATAATGGTAGCTTAGCAGAGCAGCTTAGGCTGAACTAGGAGACGTGTGAAGCTACTACAGTACCACTTAGTGTCATATGCACAATATCATAAGAAAACACAATACACAGTTATACTAAAAATAAAGGTACTTTATTTTTATGACAATATGCCAAAGTATCTTAGAGTGTACCCTCAGTGAGAGGATAGGAAATATACACAAGATATATATACACAATAGCAAAAATATGCAGTATAGTCTTAGAAAACAGTGCAAACAATGTATAGTTACAATAGGATGCAATGGGGAAACATAGGGATAGGGGCAACACAAACCATATACTCCAAAAGTGGAATGTGAACCACGAATGGACCCCAAACCTATGTGACCTTGTAGAGGGTCGCTGGGACTATTAGAAAATAGTGAGAGTTAGCAAAATAACCCTCCCCAAGACCCTGAAAAGTGAGTGCAAAGTGCACCAAAGTTCCCCTAAGGACAAAATAGTCGTGTTAGAGGGAAAATGCAAGGAAAACACAAATCAGCAATGCAACAACGATGGATTCCTGACTGAGGGTACCTGTGGAACAAGGGGACCAAGTCCAAAAGTCACAAGCAACTCGGAGATGGGCAGATGCCCAAGAAATGCCAGCGGTTGGTGCAAAGAAGCTCTTACTAGGCTGAAGAACTGTGAATACTGCAGGAACGACAAGGGCTAGAGACTTCCCCTTTGGAGGATGGATCCCCCACGCCTTGGAGAGTCGTGCAGAAGTGTTTTCCCGCCAGATGGACGCCAACAAGCCTTGCTACACGCAAATCGTGCATTTGGCGCTTTTGGACGCTGCTGGGGCCCAGGAGGGACCAGGAGGTCGCAAATTGGACCTGCAGAGAGAGGGGACGTCGAGCAAGACAAAGAGCCCTCACTGAAGCAGGTAGCACCCGGAAAAGTGCCAGAAACAGGCACTACGATGATGCGTGAAACGGTGCTCGCCGAAGTTGCACAAAGGAGTCCCACGTCGCCGGAGACCAACTTAGAAAGTCGTGCAATGCAGGTTAGAGTGCCGTGGACCCAGGCTTGGCTGTGCACGAAGGATTTCCGCCGGAAGTGCACAGGGGCCGGAGTAGCTTGCAAAGTCGCGGTTCCCAGCAATGCAGCCCAGCGAGGTGAGGCAAGGACTTACCTCCACCAAACTTGGGCTGAAGAGTCACTGGACTGTGGGGGTCACTTGGACGGTGTCGCTGGATTCAAGGGACCTCGCTCGTCGTGCTGAGAGGAGACCCAAGGGACCGGTAATGCAGCTTTTTGGTGCCTGCGGTTGCAGGGGGAAGATTCCGTCGACCCACGGGAGATTTCTTCGGAGCTTCTGGTGCAGAGAGGAGGCAGACTACCCCCACAGCATGCACAAGCAGGAAAACAGTCGAGAAGGCGGCAGGATCAGCGTTACAGAGTTGCAGTAGTCGTCTTTGCTACTATGTTGCAGGTTTGCAGGCTTCCAGCGCGGTCAGCGGTCGATTCCTTATCAGAAGGTGAAGAGGGAGATGCAGAGGAACTCGGCTGAGCTCATGCATTCGTTATCTAAAGTTTCCCCAGAGACAGAGACCCTAAATAGCCAGAAAAGAGGGTTTGGCTACCTAGGAGAGAGGAAAGGCTACTAACACCTGAAGGAGCCTATCACAAGGAGTCTCTGACGTCACCTGGTGGCACTGGCCACTCAGAGCAGTCCAGTGTGCCAGCAGCACCTCTGTTTCCAAGATGGCAGAGGTCTGGAGCACACTGGAGGAGCTCTGGACACCTCCCAGGGGAGGTGCAGGTCAGGGGAGTGGTCACTCCCCTTTCCTTTGTCCAGTTTCGCGCCAGAGCAGGGGCTAAGGGGTCCCTGAACCGGTGTAGACTGGCTTATGCAGAATTGGGCACCTCTGTGCCCAACAAAGCATTTCCAGAGGCTGGGGGAGGCTACTCCTCCCCTGCCTTCACACCATTTTCCAAAGGGAGAGGGTGTCACACCCTCTCTCAGAGGAAGTTCTTTGTTCTGCCATCCTGGGCCAGGCCTGGCTGGACCCCAGGAGGGCAGCTGCCTGTCTGAGGGGTTGGCAGCAGCAGCAGCTGCAGTGAAACCCCAGGAAGGGCAGTTTGGCAGTACCAGGGTCTGTGCTACAGACCACTGGGATCATGGGATTGTGCCAACTATGCCAGGATGGTATAGAGGGGGCAATTCCATGATCATAGACATGTTACATGGCCATATTTGGAGTTACCATTGTGAAGCTACACATAGGTAGTGACCTATATGTAGTGCACGCGTGTAATGGTGTCCCCGCACTCACAAAGTTCAGGGAATTGGCTCTGAACAATGTGGGGGCACCTTGGCTAGTGCCAGGGTGCCCTCACACTAAGTAACTGTGCACCTAACCTTTACCAGGTAAAGGTTAGACATATAGGTGACTTATAAGTTACTTAAGTGCAGTGTAAAATGGCTGTGAAATAACGTGGACGTTATTTCACTCAGGCTGCAGTGGCAGGCCTGTGTAAGAATTGTCAGAGCTCCCTATGGGTGGCAAAAGAAATGCTGCAGCCCATAGGGATCTCCTGGAACCCCAATACCCTGGGTACCTCAGTACCATATACTAGGGAATTATAAGGGTGTTCCAGTAAGCCAATGTAAATTGGTAAAATTGGTCACTAGCCTGTTAGTGAGAATTTGAAAGTAATGAGAGAGCATAACCACTGAGGTTCTGGTTAGCAGAGCCTCAGTGAGACAGTTAGGCACCACACAGGGAACATATACATGCACACCTATGAGCACTGGGGCCCTGTGTGACAGGGTCCCAGTGACACATACATATAGGCCACAAACCTCTGAGCACTGGGGTCCTGACCAGCAGGATCCCAGTGACACATAACAAACATACTGAAAACATAGTGTTTTCACTATGAGCACTGAGGCCTGGCTATCAGGATCTCAGTGAGACAGTGAAAACAGTGACAAACACCCTGACATACACTCACAAACAGGCCAAAAGTGGGGGTAACAAGGCTAGAAAGAGGCTACCTTCTCACACAACCCCCCCCCCAAACGAAGGACAATAAGGCTAACCTTGGCCAGTTGAGACTTTATTGTCTAAGTGGTGATAAGTAGAGAGTAGCTCTGCAATAGACTGGTTACTCCCTTTATCATCCACTATATGGTTACTTCCCTGTGGGGATGTAAACCACCCTGTTTGAATTTTTTTAGCTAAGCAACAATGTGAAGATGTATTTTCAGAGTTTCTATCAGTAAGTTTTAGTTTAGAGCAGTGGGAATTGTCCACTGAACCTATTTGTAGTGATGGAAATGCCAGACAGGGATGCTGTCTCAGAAAAGCCATAGCTGGGCCAAAACTTTGTCCATATGGCTGGAAGAGAGAACAGGGATGCTGTTTCTCTTGGGTTGGAGCAGGGCAGGGATGCTGTCCTATCAGCTCCACACTAGGGCAGGGATGCTGTCCTAAGTGTTGTGAGGCAGTGCAGAGTTTCTGCACTAAAGTTTCTCTGGGAGGGTTGGAGGGATGCTCCATGTTAACTAAAATGGTGCTCTTTTTCTCACCAATGTTAGTTATCCCACAGAGAGGTACTTCCACCTCAGGGAGTACAGTTTTGCCAACTGATGATTCCCTTGGAACAGGTGCCACCCCAGGAGAGGTTTCTCCCACCACAGGAATGGTATCCTGAATGGTAGGGTGGTTAGGGGATACTGTGATACCCTTTTTACCTGTTGATGGAGAGGGTTCCTGAGTTTTCAGGCCTTCTCTCCTTTGCTTTTTCATTTCAGTAGAAATGAGAGGGAACAATTCCTCAGGGATGCCCAGCATGGCTGCATGGGCATAAAACTCTACATCAGCCCAACCTGAGGCCTCTAGGTCATTACCTAAGAGACAGTCTACAGGTAAGCTAGGTGATACCACCACCTGCTTAGGGCCAGTAACTCCACCCCAACTAAACTGAATTATAGCTAAGGGAAGAAACTTAGTGGAGTTATGGACATCAATAATCTTATACTGTTGTCCAATGATGTGTTGTTCCGGAGGCACTAGGTTTTCAGTCACCAAAGTGAAACTGGCACCTGTGTCCCTGTAGGCCAAGGCCTCAACACCATTTATTGAAACTGTCTGCCTGTACTTATCCATTGTAAGGGGACAAGCAGCCAGTGTGGCAAGGCCAATGCCACTAGGTGTGACAGAAACTGTCTTGGGACTGATGACATCAGTTTCCACTATGGACCCATAAGTGAACCCAACTACACCCTTTGCTTGACTGTTGCCAGCAGTCCCACCACTAGTACCACTACTGCTAGGGGCACTAGAGCTTGATGTATTAGTGGTGGTAGGCTCAGGGGGTTTACCTGGACAGGACTTATCCCCTGGCCTATGGCCTCTATTTTTACACACAAAGCACCAAGGCTTTTTAATGTGTGCAGGTTGGGAAGAAGAGGAAGAATTTGTTTTATCCCCACCCTCTGAAGAGTGTTTAAGATTTGAAGTGGGATCTTTGGTTTTACCCTTATCCCCATGCTTATCTTGAGATTTTTCACCATCTTTCTTCTTATTGCCATCTTTGTCACCCCCTGTATGAACTTTTCTGTTCACCCTTGTTCTGACCCATTTGTCTGCCTTCTTTCCCAATTCTTGGGGAGAGGTCAGATCAGAGTCTACCAGGTACTGGTGCAACAAATCAGACACACAATTATTAAGTATATGCTCTCTCAGGATTGTGTTATACAGGCTTTCATAATCAGTAACTTTACTGCCATGTAACCACCCCTCCAAGGCCTTCACTGAATGGCCAATGAAATCAACCCAGTCTTGTGAAGACTCCTTTTTGGTCTCTCTGAACTTTATCCTGTACTGTTCAGTGGTTAAGCCATAACCATCCAGGAGTGCATTCTTAAGAACTGTAAAATTATTGGCATCATTTTCTTTCACAGTAAGGAGCATATCCCTACCTTTTCCACTAAATGATAGCCATAGGATAGCAGCCCACTGCTTTTGAGGGACATCCTGTACAGCACAGGCCCTCTCAAGTGCAGCAAACCACTTGTTAATGTCATCCCCCTCCTTATAAGGGGGAACTATCTTGTGCAGATTCCTGGAATCATGCTCTTTTGCAGGATGACTATGGGGAATACTGCTGCTGCCACCATGGGTATCTAAACCCAACTTCTGTCTTTCCCTCTCTATTTCTAAAGACTGTCTATCCAAATCCAGCTGTTGCTTCTTGAGCTTCAGTCTGGTTTGTTCCACTCTCAATCTATTGAGCTCCCTTTCTAACAATCTGTCATCAGGGTGGGTGGGAGGGACATTTCTACATACAGAGGTATGATGGGAATGAACAGAAGGAGACCTGTCCCTTACAGAGGGCACCCTAACAGCTTGGCTACCAGCATAATGTGAGAGCACATCATCAGTATGATGTGATTCAACCTCTGTACCAACTATGCTAGACTGTCTAGTAATGGGCAGGCTGAGAAGTTTCTTTCCTGAACCTTTTCCTGGGGGAGTCCCTGGATCAGATTGAGAACCATTAGCTACTTTTTCTACAGATTGGGCACTTATGGCCTTATCCTGTACTCTAAGCATATTAATTAACAGTTCTAAGGAAGGATTCTTCCCTACACTCAAACCTCTCTCTATGCAGAGACTCCTTGCTCCTTTCCAGCTAAGGTGATCATATGCAAGTTTGGACAGTTCAACTTTTTGGCCTGTGCCAGACATTTTTAGAGAGAGTTAAAGTGATAGACAAAGAGAAAAAAGTTTTCAGAACTTTTTGGAAAGACAGAAAAAAAACTTTTAAAACTTTTAAGAACTTTTTGAAAGTTTAGAAGTACTTTTCAGCACTTAGAAAAGAGTGAAAAGAGGAAATGCAAAACTTTTTGGCTATGTGTATATACACTGACCTTGTTTTGTATATTTTTCTCTTATGAAAAGTACAATGACAAGAGTGGTAAGTAGTCTCAAAGCACTTATCCCACCGCTGCACAACCAATGTAGGAGGCTGGACTGGCTTGTAGTGAGTACCAAGGGGTACTTGCACCTTGCACCAGGCCCAGTTATCCCTTATTAGTGTATAGGGTGTCTAGCAGCTTAGGCTGATAGATAATGGTAGCTTAGCAGAGCAGCTTAGGCTGAACTAGGAGACGTGTGAAGCTACTGCAGTACCACTTAGTGTCATATGCACAATATCATAAGAAAACCCAATACACAGTTATACTAAAAATAAAGGTACTTTATTTTTATGACAATATGCCAAAGTATCTTAGAGTGTACCCTCAGTGAGAGGATAGGAAATATACACAAGATATATATACACAATAGCAAAAATATGCAGTATAGTCTTAGAAAACAGTGCAAACAATGTATAGTTACAATAGGATGCAATGGGGAAACATAGGGATAGGGGCAACACAAACCATATACTCCAAAAGTGGAATGTGAACCACGAATGGACCCCAAACCTATGTGACCTTGTAGAGGGTCGCTGGGACTATTAGAAAATAGTGAGAGTTAGCAAAATAACCCTCCCCAAGACCCTGAAAAGTGAGTGCAAAGTGCACCAAAGTTCCCCTAAGGACAAAATAGTCGTGTTAGAGGGAAAATGCAAGGAAAACACAAATCAGCAATGCAACAACGATGGATTCCTGACTGAGGGTACCTGTGGAACAAGGGGACCAAGTCCAAAAGTCACAAGCAACTCGGAGATGGGCAGATGCCCAAGAAATGCCAGCGGTTGGTGCAAAGAAGCTCTTACTAGGCTGAAGAACTGTGAATACTGCAGGAACGACAAGGGCTAGAGACTTCCCCTTTGGAGGATGGATCCCCCACGCCTTGGAGAGTCGTGCAGAAGTGTTTTCCCGCCGGATGGACGCCAACAAGCCTTGCTACATGCAAATCGTGCGTTTGGTGCTTTTGGACGCTGCTGGGGCCCAGGAGGGACCAGGAGGTCGCAAATTGGACCTGCAGAGAGAGGGGACGTCGAGCAAGACAAAGAGCCCTCACTGAAGCAGGTAGCACCCAGAAAAGTGCCAGAAACAGGCACTACGAGGATGCGTGAAACGGTGCTCGCCGAAGTTGCACAAAGGAGTCCCACGTCGCCGGAGACCAACTTAGAAAGTCGTGCAATGCAGGTTAGAGTGCCGTGGACCCAGGCTTGGCTGTGCACGAAGGATTTCCGCCGGAAGTGCACAGGGGCCGGAGTAGCTTGCAAAGTCGCGGTTCCCAGCAATGCAGCCCAGCGAGGTGAGGCAAGGACTTACCTCCACCAAACTTGGGCTGAAGAGTCACTGGACTGTGGGGGTCACTTGGACGGTGTCGCTGGATTCGAGGGACCTCGCTCGTCGTGCTGAGAGGAGACCCAAGGGACCGGTAATGCAGCTTTTTGGTGCCTGCGGTTGCAGGGGGAAGATTCCGTCGACCCACGGGAGATTTCTTCGGAGCTTCTGGTGCAGAGAGGAGGCAGACTACCCCCACAGAATGCACAAGCAGGAAAACAGTCGAGAAGGCGGCAGGATCAGCGTTACAGAGTTGCAGTAGTCGTCTTTGCTACTATGTTGCAGGTTTGCAGGCTTCCAGCGCGGTCAGCGGTCGATTCCTTATCAGAAGGTGAAGAGGGAGATGCAGAGGAACTCGGCTGAGCTCATGCATTCGTTATCTAAAGTTTCCCCAGAGACAGAGACCCTAAATAGCCAGAAAAGAGGGTTTGGCTACCTAGGAGAGAGGAAAGGCTACTAACACCTGAAGGAGCCTATCACAAGGAGTCTCTGACGTCACCTGGTGGCACTGGCCACTCAGAGCAGTCCAGTGTGCCAGCAGCACCTCTGTTTCCAAGATGGCAGAGGTCTGGAGGACACTGGAGGAGCTCTGGACACCTCCCAGGGGAGGTGCAGGTCAGGGGAGTGGTCACTCCCCTTTCCTTTGTCCAGTTTCGCGCCAGAGCAGGGGCTAAGGGGTCCCTGAACCGGTGTAGACTGGCTTATGCAGAATTGGGCACCTCTGTGCCCAACAAAGCATTTCCAGAGGCTGGGGGAGGCTACTCCTCCCCTGCCTTCACACCATTTTCCAAAGGGAGAGGGTGTCACACCCTCTCTCAGAGGAAGTTCTTTGTTCTGCCATCCTGGGCCAGGCCTGGCTGGACCCTAGGAGGGCAGCTGCCTGTCTGAGGGGTTGGCAGCAGCAGCAGCTGCAGTGAAACCCCAGGAAGGGCAGTTTGGCAGTACCAGGGTCTGTGCTACAGACCACTGGGATCATGGGATTGTGCCAACTATGCCAGGATGGTATAGAGGGGGCAATTCCATGATCATAGACATGTTACATGGCCATATTCGGAGTTACCATGGTGAAGCTACATATAGGTAGTGACCTATATGTAGTGCACGCGTGTAATGGTGTCCCCACACTCACAAAGTTCAGGGAATTGGCTCTGAACAATGTGGGGGCACCTTGGCTAGTGCCAGGGTGCCCTCACACTAAGTAACTTTGCACCTAACCTTTACCAGGTAAAGGTTAGACATATAGGTGACTTATAAGTTACTTAAGTGCAGTGTAAAATGGCTGTGAAATAACGTGGACGTTATTTCACTCAGGCTGCAGTGGCAGGCCTGTGTAAGAATTGTCAGAGCTCCCTATGGGTGGCAAAAGAAATGCTGCAGCCCATAGGGATCTCCTGGAACCCCAATACCCTGGGTACCTCAGTACCATATACTAGGGAATTATAAGGGTGTTCCAGTAAGCCAATGTAAATTGGTAAAATTGGTCACTAGCCTGTTAGTGAGAATTTGAAAGTAATGAGAGAGCATAACCACTGAGGTTCTGGTTAGCAGAGCCTCAGTGAGACAGTTAGGCACCACACAGGGAACATATACATGCACACCTATGAGCACTGGGGCCCTGTGTGACAGGGTCCCAGTGACACATACATATAGGCCACAAACCTCTGAGCACTGGGGTCCTGACCAGCAGGATCCCAGTGACACATAACAAACATACTGAAAACATAGTGTTTTCACTATGAGCACTGAGGCCTGGCTATCAGGATCTCAGTGAGACAGTGAAAACAGTGACAAACACCCTGACATACACTCACAAACAGGCCAAAAGTGGGGGTAACAAGGCTAGAAAGAGGCTACCTTCTCACAGGATGCACCATTTTTCCTGTTAAGAAGCAATCATAGAGCATATGAGCGCAGTTAGGAAAGGTGATCAAAGTTATCCAGTGGTAAGACATTATATGGAGAAACATTTTCAAGATTGTGACAAACTCTCTTTATTGGCATTGACAGGGTGAGTTTAACAGCAAGAGCAGGCACCAGGGAAAATAAACTTTGTGTGATGGAATCGTAGTACATTGTTCATCTCAACAGTAGGGCCCCTGAGCACCTCAATTTGGATGATGAATTGTTTGTCCACACTGGTTGAGACTTCATAACTGCTGTAGTTTTCCTTCTTCATTCATTTATGTGAGACATAGAACATAAGTTGAGATTATGGTTTTGCTGGCCCCTGCTTTCCATATATTTGCCTACTTATCATATTTCTTCCACTTTGAATGTATGGATGTGCATACCCTTCTTTTTTGACATTGGGCAGTTTTTATGAACGAGTTGCTAGCTTCTGTATTGGCTACTCAGCCTGGACTGAGTATGGTATACCTTGGTAGTACTGAGGGAGTTCTATGATCAACATATGTGAAATCCTTATGTGATTACGGGGACAGTTTTGCTATTAAGATTATTCTTTTGAACATACTTACGCAATAACACACACACCAATAATATGTGACTTTCATGTAATTTATGCTGGCTAGTTGGCCTGGATTGAGTATGGAATATATTGATGGGATTGATTGTGTTTTATTTTCAATATATGTGGTTTCTTCATGTGAATTTGAAGACAAATTTGGTATTATACATTTTCGCAATAATACACACATCAACAATAATAATATGCAACCTTTTGTTGATTTATGTCAAAATGTATGTAAATTTAAAAGAGGTTTCATCAAATTGTTTATTTTGAATGTCTTTTTACTTCTTGAAATGTGACAAAAGTGGATGATAGTATTTTCTTTCTTTCTATGTGTTATGTTTCACTTAGGGGGTCATTATGACCCCTATCTGGCTGTACATACCGCCACATTATGACATTGGCGGGTTGGCTGCAGCCAACCCGCAGATTTACCATTCCTTCTGCTATGGCGGTAGCATTTGTCGGGCCAGAGATAACAATTTTCAGCCCGGTGGCTGCTGTTGTGCCCCCAGCATAATTTTAAGCCTGCCTATCATCATGGTTTTCATGCTGTTCGCAAAGCCACGAAAACCCTGGCGGTAGGCCCTACTAGTGACAGGGAATTAATTCCCTGACACTGGTAGGAGGCTCACCCCTCCAAACACTCCCCCGGTGCCCCACACCTCCTCCATCCACACTCCCCCCTTATAACCCCCACCCCCCTCTTCACGCACACTCGCAGACACCCACCACGCATACACACACTCACTCACACTGCCATATACGCATTCATTCATGCATGCATCCATTCATTCTCGCACACATCCGTACACACATTTACACTGACATGCAGACACGCATCCACATTTCCATTTGTACCCGCATTCTCACACATGCATACACCCATTCACACAACACTACACACACAGTTGCATTCACGCACACACACACTCACACATACATGCACACAACCCCACACACAGACACACACACACACACACACACAACCCCCCCAACTCCCCTCCCCTGTCGAAAGCCCAACTTACCTGCATCCAAGGGGTCTTCCGGCAGGGAATGGGACGGTGCGCTGCTACCGCCAGAAGCGCCCACCACCAGAACACCACCAGGCTGTATCATGTGTCATGATACGGCTGGCAGCGGTCTACTGGTGTGGTGCTGCTGTATGGAAAAATCATGTGGGAGTGGATTGGCTACATATGAGATTCTTTGGCATAGCGGTGGTGAAAAAACATGAGAGAGGAAGTGACAGAGTACAAAAGTTGAGACGCCTGGAATCAAGGCTTATAATTACACTAAAAACCAAGATCCCATATGGGATCAATGGGGATGAAGAATTAAATTGCCATCTTTAATTTGCTTTAGAAATCTAAACTTTTGAACAAATATGCCTGGCTGCTGCCTTTCTGAGAAGGGGTGTGTGACAGGTATAGGAATTTGTGTGAAATCATGATTACTATATATATAGACATACAAATATCGATATATACATAGAAAAATATGTTTAACATCATAGTAAATGTAAAGAGTTGCTTAGATGAAAAAGTAAGGCAGGGACAGGTCAAAAAGTAGAAACTTCCCTAGCACTAGTCTGTCAGAAGATTACCTTACCTGCCTATTTGAGATACAACCTAAAAAATCCAAAAATCTAAAAGTGAAAAAACTCTGAAATTTCAACATGGTAACAGTTCTTTCTGTCTGTTCCTTCTTGTGTAAATATTTTGCTTCTCTTCTGATGTTGTCTCACCCTTGAAAATGTAGACACTTAAAAACTTAAAATGTAAAATTTGATGTGTGTAAATAAGAAAAAGTCAAAAAATGTTTGGTTTTAATATTTGTAATATTTACATTTAGTTTTGTTTTACTCGTGTGGTATGTGGGGTTTGAAATAATTTGTATTTTGTTTGTCACTGTGTGGAGGTATGTAATGGTAAAACATGGTATAACTACATATCCCATAATGCCCTATAATGGCATATAATAGGAGACCCTATAAATGAAGTTGTAAATGGATCACTTACCCACTGTGACCAAGACCTTGGTGGTGGAAACGTGATGGTGGTGTTTGGGTTACTCATTTCTGTTGGAAGAATACATTTCAAACACAAGGATTCCTGTGTGTGCCATCTATGACTTTGTGTCATTTGGTGGAGAAATATATATTTAAATATATATTTTGTTAGCAATGGGGTCTTCCAATGTCAGTCAGCTTACCCCCTGTCCAAGCAAGGACCCTCACTGTAGTCAGAGTAAGTCAAACACAATCCAAATTATCCTGTGACCACCCTCGGGTAGATTGACACTGAGCAGTCAGGCTTAATTTAGAAGGCAAAGTGTAGAGTATTTGTGCAATACATCATGCAATAACACAGTAGAACACCACAAAATTACACCACACAGTGTTTAGAAAAATATATAATATTTATCTGGTAAGATGCAGGTCAAAACGATTAAGATGCAATAAGTATATTTTCTAATATCTCTGTAAAAAAAAAATATAAAGTGTCTGTAGCCTCTTAAAAGCAACAAATGTCTCTTGCAAGCACAGAGTACCTGGTTTGAGTTCAAATTCTCAGCAAGGTACAGCAGAGGAGGAGATGCATGGAAAACAGGGGCGGTGTTCGTCGATTTCTCGGGCCGCACACGGCAATGCGGTGTTCATTTTTCACACAGGGAAGGCTTTGCGTCACTTTCCGGCACTCAGACTTGGATCCTCTTCGGGTTGCAGGGTTTTCGGATGCCCCGGGGGTGATGCATTGAAATCCGGAGCTTGCATGACAAAGTCACATGGGCTGTGTCGATGCGGTGGGCATTGCGTGGAAATTTCTACCGCACGGCAGGCGATGTGTCGATTCCGCTCAGGAATTCGGGCTATGTCATTCCGGCTTGGCTTTGCGTCGATCCAGTGGGTCATGTGGCGAATTTCTGGTTACTATGCTGGCGCTGCATCGATCTTCTCCTTGAGAAGTCAGACTGCATCATTCCGGTTCAGTGTGCGGTGGTTTTCTCACTGCAACTCAGGCTGTGCGTAGTTTTCTGCAGGCTGTGCATTGATTTCCGCCGCACAGGGAGCTCTTTTTGCAGGAATGAAGTTGTTTTTGTCCTGAGACTTCAGGGAACAAGAGGCAAGCTCTATCCAAGCCCTGGGAGAACACTTCTTCAGCACCACAGCCAGAGAGCAGCAAGGCAGCAGGGCAACAGCAAGGCAGCAGTCCTTCTCAGAAAGCAGTCAGGTGAGTCCTTTGGCCATCCAGGCAGTTTTCCTTTGCAGGTTGCAGGTTCTGGTTCAGGTCTTCTCCAAGAAGTGTCTGTGACAAGAGTGTCTTGTTAAGAAGTGTCTTAGTTGGTATTTTCAGAGGCCCTGTTTAAATACCCAAATATGCCTTTGAAGTGGGGGAGACTTCAAAGAGTGGCTTAGAAGTGCACAAGGTCCCCTTTCAGTTCTATCAAGTTTGCCAGGGTCCCAGTAGGGGGTGGGGCAGTCTTTTGTGTGAGAGCAGGCTACTGTCTCTTGACATATAAGTGTCAGGCCCTCCACCATCCCAGCCCAGGAAGACCCATTCAATATGCAGATGTACGCAAGTGTGGCTGAGTATCCTGTGTTTGGGGTTGTCTGAGTGAATGCACAAGGGAGCTGTCAACTGAACCCATCCAGATGTGGATTGTAAGGTACAGAAGGATTTAAGAGCAGGGAAATGCTCACTTTCTAAATGTGGCATTTCTAAAATAGTAATATTAAATCCAACTTCACCAGCAGGATTTTGTATTACCATTCTGCCCATACTAAATATAACCTTGTTACTCCTTTCAGTTCAGGAGCTACCACTCAAACAATATTTGAGGGTAGCCCTAATGCTATCCTATGAAAGGAGCAGGCCTCACAGCAGTGTAAAGCAAATGTAGGAGTTTTACTCTGCCAGGACATGCAAAGTACAAAAGTACAGGTCCTACCTTTTGTCTACACAGCACCCTGCCATAGGTCTTACCTATGGCCTACCTTAGGGGTGACTTATATTTGGAAAAAGGGGAGTTTTAGGCTGGCAAGTACTTTTAAATGCCAAGTTGAATTGGCAGTGAAACTGCACAAACAGACCTTGCAATGGCAGGCCTGAGACATGGTTAAGGGGCTACAGAAGTGGATGGCACAAGTAGTGCTGCAGGCCCACTAGTAGCATTTAGTCTACAGGCCCTGGGCACAGAGAGTGCATTTTACTAGGGACTTATAAGTAAATTAAATAGGCCAATTGGGTATGATCCAATGTCATCATGTTTTAAGGGAGAGAGCATATGCACCTTAGCAATGGGTAGCAGTGGTAAAGTGAACAGAGTCCCAAAACCAGCAATAACAGTGCCCAAAAAGTGGTGGGAGGCAGGCACAAAGTTAGGGGTGATCAGCCTAAGGCTGTCAGGTCTAACATGTGTCCCCCCCAGCTGAACCTGGGAGCTCTCATCACTAAGGCGGAAGTATCTGGAGAGACCATAAGCATTGGCATGGTCAATCCACGGGCGATTCTCCACAGTAAAGTCCATTCCCTGTAGGGAAATGGACCACCTCAAGAGTTTAGGATTCTTGTCCCTCATCTGCATGAGACTTCTGCGGGCCTGTGGTCTGTCTGAATCAGGAAGTGAGTCCCAAACAGGTATGGTCTCAGCTTCTTCAGTGCCCAGACCACAGTGAATGCTTCCCTTGCAATAGTACTCCACCTCTGTTCCCGTGATAATAGTCTTCTGCTAATAAAGACTGCTGGTTGGTCTAGGCCCTCCTCATTCAGCTGTGCTAGAACAGCCCCTATGCCATGCTCTGAAGCATCTGTCTGCGGAGTAGTCAGGGGCCTTGAGCAAGGGGGCCATGCACATGGCTTCCTTAAGGGAGTCAAAAGCTTTCTGACAAGCCTCTGTCCAATTCACCAACCTAGGTTGCTTTTTGGAAGTAGGTTCTGTCAAGGGTGACACAATGGATCCATAGCCTTAACAAATCTATGGTAATATCCTTTGAGACCTTAGAAGGCTCTCACCTCTGTTTGTGTTGTAGGTGGTTGTGAGGCCTTGATAGTTTCAATCTTGGCCTGGAGTGGCTGCACCTTGCCACCACCTACTAGGTGTCCCAAGTACACCACGGAACCCTGCCCACTCTGGTACTTACTGGCCTTGATGGTCATGCCTGCCTGTTGCAGGGCCTGAAGCACCTCCTTGAGGTGGAGCCGGTGTTCCTCCCAGCTAGAACTATAGATGGCTAGGTTGTCTAGGTAGGCTGTGCAAAAAGCATCCGTGCAAGCTAGGACCCCGTTAACGAGCCATTGGAAGGTAGCAGGCATTTTTCAATCCAAAGGGCATTACTTTGAACTGGTAATGTCCTTCAGGAGTGGAAAAAGAGGCTCTCTTGAGCCCCTTTAGTCAAGGCGATCTGCCAGTACCTGACGTGAGGTCAAAGGTATTAAGGAACTTGGTAGCACCGAGCCTGTCTACAAGCTCATCAGCTCTGGGGGTGGGGCAAGCATCTGTCTTCGTGACAGAGTTGAGACCCCGGTAGTCCACGCAGAACCTAGGTTCTGGCTTGGCTCCGGGAACAGCAGCCTTGGGTGCCAACACCACTGGGCTGGACCAGGGACTGCTGGACTTCTCTATCAACCCAAGAGCCAGCATCTTGGAACCCTCCTCCTTGATACTGAACCTCATATTGTCTGACACCCTGTAAATTGTATTCTTCACAGGTGGACTGACTCCTGTGTCAATGTCATTGACACACAAGTGTGTGAGTCCAGGAGTGAGGGAGAAGGGGGAGAGAACTGCTCCAACAACTCGTAGCATTCCCCTCTCTCTAATTTAGAGTCAGAGAGACAGAGAGATTGACACCCTTCACTGAACCATCACCTTCTTTGTTAGAGAGGAGGTCAGGGAGAGGCTCACTCTCCTCTTCCATGCCCTCATCTGTCACATGGAGCATACTAACCTCAGACCTCTCAAAATGAGGCTTTAGTCGGTTGTGGTGGAGAACCCTTAGGGGTGTCTAGGGGTCCTGGGGTCTCCCCCTTCCACTCCTTAATTTCAAATGGGCCAGTCCAGCGGTCCTGGAGCGCTCTAGGCTCTACTGGCTCCATCACCCAAACTTTGTCGCCAGGTGAGAATTCAACCAGAGTGGCCTTCCGGTCATACCACTCCTTCATCACCTTTTGACTGGCCTCGAGGGTACTCTTGGCTTGCTTCCAGAAGTGTTGTGTCTGGTTGCGGAGGGCCAGCATGTAACTGACCACATCCTAGGGAGGTGTCTTGGGAGCTTTCTCCCAGCCCTCTTTCACTATGCTTAGTGGTCCCCTGACAGCGTGACCATAGAGAAGTTCAAAGGGGCTGAACCCCACCCCTTTCTGGGGCACTTCCTATAAGCAAAGAGAAGGCATGGCAAGAGGATGTGCCACTTACACCTCATGACCTCAGGTAGGCCATTGATCATGCCTTTGAGGGTCTTGTTGAATCTCTCAACAAGCCCATTGGATTGAGGATGGTAAGGGGTGGTAAACCGGTAGGTTACCATTCACTTATCCCACATGGACTTCATGTATGCTGACATGAAGTTTGTGCCTCTGTCAGACACAACCTCCTTTGGGAACTCCACATGAGTAAATATTCCCATCACCACTCTGGTCACCACTGGTGCAGTCGCTGTCCTGAGAGGGATTGCTTCTGGGTAGCAGGTGCCATGGTCCACCAAAATGAGGATAAACCTGTTGCCTAAGGTGGTTTTGGGATCCAAGGGACCAATAACGTCGATGCCCACCCTTTCAAAGGGGGTGCCAACGACGGGGAGTAGGATCAGGGTGGCCTTAAGCCTTTTCCCTGTCTTCCCACTAGCCTGAAAGGTGGGGCAGGCCCTGCAGAAATTAACTGAGGCTACCCGCATTCCAAGCCAATGTAAATGGGTGACAAGCCAGGCAAAGGTCTTGTCTTGGCCCAAATGTTCTGGGGAACCACCAGCACAGGTGCTGCCCCAATGGTCGGAGCCTTAGGCTCACTGTAGAGGAGATAATTCTCCCAGTATATATGGTGATCACCAGAAGCTTCACCTGTTGCTTGGGCGGAGGCCTGCTGCCTCAGACCCTCAAGAGTGGGGCACTCCTGCACTTTGCAGAATTCCTCCCTGGCTAGCCCACCCTCTACTTGCCAGCCAGCAAGTTCAGGCAGGTTACTCAGGTCAGCAATATCCTCCCCAGTTGGCTCAGGGGCCTCCTCTTCTGGGATCCCATCCACCACCGTGGGAATATCTGAGGTGGGTTTCCCACACCCTTAGCCCTTCCTCTGTGCAGCTGTCTGGGCCATTGTTCCAGGATCCAGACGCCCTTGACTCCCTTCCGGGGCAGCCATGGACCTTGTGGTCATGCAGACCCACTCAAGCAAACCCAACATCTCCAGGTGGGATCTGAGCTCTACCTCTTTCCAGGCAGTATGCTCAAGATCATTGCCTAGCAGACAATCTACAGGCATGGCAAGACTCACAGCTACCTTTAGAGTACCAGAGACACCTCCACTCAAAGGGAACCAGAGCCACCGGTAGGTGAATCTCACGATTGTCAGCGACTATGACCTGGTGGAATGTATTAGGGATGATCTGCTCCGCTGACACCAGCTGACTCTTGACAGTAGTCACATTGGCTCCTGTGTCACACAGAGCCTCTACCTTTCGCCCATCAATGGTGACCCACTGCCTGTACTTGGAAGTATTGGCAGGCATGTGGGTTTTGGGCACCATTTCCTTATCTCCCTGGGATACTAGGGATGCCTCTATCTGCTCCCCAAAGCTAACTGTGACTGTCTCCCCTCCAAGTGCTACACTAGCCAATCCGGGTGTCTGCCCTCCATTTGGGGGCTGTGCCCTCTTGGGACACTGGGAGACACCCTTAGAGTGCCCATGCTTGAAGCACTCTAAGCATTTGGAGATACATTTCCCTTGTTTTTTATCAAAGAATCCTGGCTTTTTCTCAAACGCAGGTTGGGAATGGGTACCCCCACTCCCCTAGTTCCCTACCCCTCTTTCTTCTGTTGGGAACCCTGACCACCTTTGTGGGTGCCCCCCCAGGTACCTTTCTGAACACTCTGGTGCTAACCCAGAGGTCAGCCTCCTCAGCAAGCTTCCTGGGATCATTCAGCTAACTGTCTACTAAGTGCTGGCGCAACTCTGTAAAACAAATACTGAGCATATGCTCCCTCAGAATCAAATTATATAATCCTTTGTAATCATTTACTTTGCTGCATGGCACCCATCCATTCAGTGCCTTATTAGAGAAATCAAAACAGTCTAGTTTGTGTGGAAAGTTTGGTGCTGTCCCTGAACCTCTGACGGTATTTCTCAGGAGTCAGCCCAAACTTGACAAGTAAAGCAGCTTTCATGGGTGCATATACATTTTGATCTTGTGGATCTAGTGTAAGAAGTGTGTCCCTCCCCACTATTGGTACATAAAACCACAAGGCCACCCCCTATTGACCTCATGAGCCCTTATCAATGTCATCTCCCGCCATATAACTTGGCATTACACTTTTGGGTATTAGAACCTTCTTTTCCCCAACAGGTCCTGCTTGTATGCTGACACCTTCACTGCTGGACTCAGACTGTCTTACCTTGATATCCAGCTCCTTGAGACTCAGTTCATGAGCCAACAAAAGTTTCTTCTCAGCCAAGGCTCTCTCAACTGCATCCTCTTTGGCTTCTCTCTCTGCCCTCCTCTCCTCCTGTCGAGCTTCAGTTTTTAACTTTGCCATTTGTAATTGAAATTCTCTCTCCTCCCTCCTTTCCTCTGTGGTCAGGCCATGGTCAGAGACACTGCTCCCTGGTTTGGCAGGGGGCACAATCACAGTGGTAACTTCCTGTACTAATGGCAAAAAATCCTCTGAGGGGCCCTCCTCTTGCTCCTCCTGTTCAGCATCCTCCGCTGAATGGTCTTCTGCCCAAGCCCTCAGCACCATTTGGAATTCCTCCTTTCTGGAGGCACCTTGGGTTGGTACTCCCATATCACTGCAGAACACTTTCAGCTGTTTGACAGTATATGTCTCCAGCATGGCTAGGTCAAACATTTTGTTTCCATATTCATCCTTTTTAAGACCTTACATCATGCTTTCAATTTCCAATCCTCTAATGGATTAGCATTTGTTTTTGCAGACCTTTTTATGTTAAATAACAAATAACACTGCTTCAGACATTCTACTCAGCATACCTTTCAGTGCAGCAGGACCCAATTGCCTCACATCTGGTTGGAGACATCAGCTCTTGCCCAATTAATTGCATCCAAAGTTGTAGTTCTCTGTGGTCATAATGGAGCTCTTTAGCATGGTAGTGTGAACTTTTGTGGCAGGACCATACCTCTCAAACATCTGCTAAACTCCACCACTGTAGTGACCAGAAACAAATTCACACTCACGTTTTGATTGCATTTAGAGGGTCATTATGATCCCCGGCGGTTCAGCCCGCCATGCCGGCGGCAGGTGAAAAGCCCGCCAGCGCCATGGCAGGCTGAACCGCCATATAATGTACACATGGAGGGCATAGACACCCTGCTCCACTGCCAGGCTGCCTCCGACAGGTAGCCTGACGGTGGAAGGAATCATCATTCAACAGGGCAGCGCTGCTGCCCCTCGGATAATGATCCCTACAGCCACCAGCCTTTCCCTGGCGGGTTCCCCTGCCATGGAAAGGCTTGCAGAAGGGGTGCTCCAGGGCCACCCTTGGGGCCCCTGCACTGCCCATGTACTTGGCATGGGCAGTGCAGGGGCCCCTGTGCAGTGCTCTATTGCGCAGGTCACTGCCCAATGTATGGGCAGTGGTCTGCGTGACGGGTGCAGCTGCACCTGCTGCACAGAGGCATGGAGCCGCCAGCAATGTCCCGGCTAGGCATTCTGCTGGGCCAGAGGGCAGAAACAATGTTTCTGCCCGCCGGCCCTGCAGAATGTTCTTTATGCAGCCGGCCGGGTCCCAGGGGGGCTGGCGGTCAGTTAAATGACCGCCAGCCTGACCACGGCGGTAAACAGCGCTGTGTTCATTATGAGGGCCTTGGTGTTTAATTGTAGATTTCACAGGCAGCAGTAACCTCAAGCAGCCTTAACCCTATGCGTTTCGGTCCTCATTGGTCTCCTCATTGATCCTTGATCACAGGTGCAAGCAAGTTCTTCTTTTCTGTTGTGACTACTTTTGAATGTTAATTTATCCATTCAGTTGTTATCCAGTATGCCGCATTCAGGTCCTGGTAGTGCAAGGTTTGCCTTTCCTTCCTTCCAATGGGTAATACTTAACATTTCATTTGTATGAGCGATCAACTTGCACTTTGCAAATAGTCACTTATATTAATCTCATTTAAGGCCTTACATATATAAAACACCGTAATTATACTTACTTGGGTGGTAAAGGCATATGTGTGATAAAAGGCAAATGAGTGGTAAAGGCATGCATTGTAAAAAATGAGTGATGACGGCAGGCGTTGTAATCGTCAGCATTGTAATGTCCTACAACCCTATATCATGAACCTAGCCAAAAGGCTCCTGCAAATTCGATCCTGAATAAGGCTGTTTTCCAACAGTAGCTGATCAAGAGCCTATCAATAGACAAACTCAAAAGTATCTAAAATAGCCCTATTTCCCATGCAAATAATGAATTATTTTGTACTGGTTTACATCCTCATTTTGCATGTTATCTCAAACCGCCTCGTCTATATTCCTAAAACCCTACATGAGAAACTGATCTTGACTTAATTGTTTAATTGATGCTTCTTCTTTCAAACAACCCTCCCCTTATTTGCATCTTCTGTATGCCTCCACCATGAGAACAGCCTGCTCTAAACTACTTGCATGTCTGCCTTAATCATGATTATTTTAATTCTGCAAATTTCAAAGATCACAATCTCTCTTTCTATGAAATTCATAGCCCTTCAGTCTAATAATGACCATTCTCCTGTAGCTCATCTATGAATCCCACCAGTTATCTGCATGAACTCACATACCCCTTACTAATGATCACACCAAACTCCTATTAATGTAATCTATCACAAATAAACTGGAGTAAATGTATCAAATGGTTTCATTCAGAGCATACGGCTAATCCCAATAACCACCTGATCAACTGCTAACCTTGGGTTTCTAAAGTATTGTGCTCCTGCATAATGCTCTTCTAAACCTTCTCAATAGTATTAAATGCTATATAAAGGCAAGTACAATACAATACACAGTAGTTCCTAAGGGGTGTTATTTTTTTCCCCTCCTTCCACTGTATTCTGTTGGAGTGTGTTACTGTGTATGTGAGTTGTCATATGGAGTGCCTGACTTACTCCAAGGCTGTGCATTTTAGCTTGTTTTGAAATCTTTAAGACTAAATTCACTTAAGAAGTCTAGGTTGTGAATTGCAATGGTCTTATTTTTTTGTGGGTTTGTGTGTTATATTAACAAGTCCATCCCTAGACTCCCGTTAAGCCCCTCCCATTAGTAGTAGGAGGGACAGGAGGCTGGTTAGAAAATAGGGAATATTTATTCCCCATTCTCAAATTTGGAATATGTATTCTCTATTTTCTTGCAACCCCTGATCTCTGCCACATTCACTACCAAAAAATATATCTACGTGTGTGGGGGCCTCTGGCAGAAAAGATAGGCGAGGTGGAGTTCTCCATCCATAGTTTGTGAACTGCACTTTATATTATGTGACTAATAGTACTACAGCGCTACTTTACATACTGTAAAATGTGCATCAGACACCTAAAGTGTTTTCTTTTGTGGCTGGTGCTGAGAGGATCTTTGAATACTTCTGGGGATTTCTAAACACCGCTTGTGCTTCCTGACACTATATTTTGTTTCACTAGTCCTTGCCATCTCTTTTTGTTTACTGCATTAGCTGTGGGACAGAAAAGGCAGCTAATAATACACATACCTTGTTTGAGCTACATCCTCTGAACTGCCATAGAGTGGAGTAAGGCCTCTTTTGCGTGGTCAGATCTTAGACAACATTCTGGACTTTTGCCTCAGAGGAAGGCTGGATAACAACCTCAAAAGTCAGAAAATAAGTCAGGCACAGGAGAATCATAACATTGCCAGTGAAGGGGCTCCTTATAATGTGTGTGAATTCCTTAAGGAGGAGACCCAGAGAAAGGAGTGGGCACAGGAGGCATTGTCACTCTAAACACAGGCATTGGGGTCAAAGATCCCAATGTCGGAATTCAAAATTGTTAAAGTCTGTTCACCAAATACTAGCTTGACACCATGGAGTATTGCAGATGCACCATCCAGACTCCTGTACAAGACAGAGGTGGTCATTACAACCTTGGCGGTCGGTGTTAAAGCGGCGGTAAGACCGCCAACAGGCCGGCAGAAAAAAATTGAATCACGACGTGGCGGAAACCGCCAACAAAGACAGCCACTTTAACACTCCGAACGCCATGGTGGTACAAACAAACAGGGCGGCGGTCACCACCAACAGACAGGTGGTAGACAATGTACCGCCCACAGTATCACAACCTACCAATCCGCCACCTTTTCCGGGGCGGATTCACTGCGAACAAAAACACAGCGGAAACAGGACTTCGAAGGGAAAATGCTCACCTCTGCACACCTCACGAGGAACCAGGACACCATGGAACCAGAGCTCCACTTTTTTCCTGCCTTTATCTTCTTGCTCCTCTACCAGGAGCACGAACGCCGGCGGCGAAGACCACAGTGAGTACTGCACCTTTGACACAGGGGAGGGGGGAGGGAAAAAACAGTGACACACACACGCAACACGCAACACCCCCACCCTCACCCACGACAACACACACACTAATACAGCATGATACATTACAGTTACACCCCCCAACTCCCCCGGAAGAATGCAAAGACAAAAGGAAATGAGGTGAACGATTGTAATATAGTCAAAATCAGTAGTCCAATAATATACATACACTATTTACAAATATATACACCACAAATATTAGTCCAAGGGATTCCACCGTTAAAGTCCGTGGACCACTGGGGGGGCATCAGATAGAAATAAAACAGGCATCTCAGGGGAAAGGGAAAGGGTGGACACCTCAGCTGGTTGAGTGCACGACGCCAAATCCACGAGGGGGCCCCATACTCACTGTTCAATCCTGGGGAGTGCAAAGCCACAGTCTCACAAGTCTCTACAGTGGGTGGTTTGCCCACTGTTCAATCCTGGGGAGTGCAAAGCCACAGTCTCACAAATCTCTACAGTGGGTGGTTTGCCCACTGTTTAATCCTGGGGAGTGCAAAGCCAGTCTCACAAGTCTCTACATTGGGTGGGTTGCCCACTGTTCAATCCTGGGGAGTGCAAAGCCACAGTCTCACAAGTCTCTACAGTGGGTGGGTTGCCCACTGTTCAATCCTGGGGAGTGCAAACCCACAGTCTCACAAGTCTCTCAAGTGGGTGGGTTGCCCACTGCTATAGCCTGGGGCAAAGCCACAGTCTCTCAATTGGATAACAGTCTCCACTGGTTCTGGAGGGGACTTGGTGCCCAGAGTGCTTCATCCTGCCAAGGACAGAGGTAGTGGATGTAAATCTCCACTGGTTCTGGAGGGGGCTTGGTGCCCAGAGTGCTTCATCCTGCTTGTGGCGGCCTCAGTAGCGTAAGTGCTTTTGGCGCTCATGGGCCCATGGTGCTTGTGGCGGCGGTGTCCTTGGCAGCAGTGCTTGTGGCGGCGGTGTCCTTGGCAGCGGTGCTTGTGGTGGTGGTGTCTCTGGCAGCGGTGCTTGTGGCGGTGGTGTCTTTGGCAGCGGTGCTTGTGGCGGCGGTGTCTTTGGCAGCGGTGCTTGTGGCGGCGGTGTCCTTGGCAGCGGTGATTGTGGCGGCGGTGTCCTTGGCAGCGCTTCAGCTGCTGGCAGTCCTGACTTGGGCAGCGGGCTGCTGCTGGCGGTCCTGTCTGCAGCTGCGGGGCTGCTTCTGACGGTCCTGTCTGGGGCAGCGGGCCTGCTGCTGGCGGTCACCTCCTGGGCAGCGGGGCTGATGCTGGCGGTCGCCTCCTGGGCAGCGGGGCTGCTGCTGGCGGTCCTGTCTGGGCCAGCGGGGCTGCTGGCGGATGCCTCCTGGGCAGCGGGGCGGCTGCTCGCGGTCGCCTATGGGCAGCGGGGCTGATGCTGGCGGTCCTGTCTGGGCCAGTGGGGCTGCTGCTGGCGGTCCTGTCTGGGACAGCGGGGCTGCTGGCAGTCACCTCCTGGGCAGCGGGGCTGCTGCTGGCGGTCCTGTCTGGGCCAGCGGGGCTGATGCTGCCTGCCTCCTGGGCAGTGGGGCTGATGCTGGTGGTCCTGTCTGGGCCAGTGGGGCTGCTGCTGGCGGTCCTGTCTGGGCCAGCGGGGCTGCTGCTGGCCGCTTCCTGGGCAGCGGGACTGATGCTGGCGGTCCTATCTGGGCCAGCGGGGCTGCTGCTGGCGGTCCTGTCTGGGCCAGTGGGGCTGCTGCTGGCTGCCTCCTGGGCAGCGGGGCTGATGCTGGCGGTCTTGTCTGGGCCAGCGGGGCTGCTGCTGGCAGTCCTGTCTGGGCCAGCAGGGCTGGCAGTCCTGTCTGGGCCAGCGGGGCTGCTGCTGGTCGCCTCCAGGGCAGTGGGGATGATGCTGGCGGTCCTGTCTGGGCCAGAGGGGCTGCTGCTGGCAGTCATGTCTGGGGCAGCGGGGCTGCTGCGGGCCGGCTCCTGGGCAGCGGGGCTGATGGCGGTCTTCTCTGCTGTGCTGATCTTCCCAGACTTGCCGGGTTTCTTGTGCCCCTTCGCCACCTTGGAAGGTGTTGCAGCTGACTCCACACTCCCACCTGTACTCCTGGGAGCGGCTTTGATGGTTGCTGTCTTCCACCTCTCCCGCCGGGCACTGGCCAACTTTTGATGCTTGACAGGTGGGGGACTGTCCGTGCTGTGGCTCCTTGCCACACTGGCTGCCCTGCTACCTGGTGCACTCCAGAATCCGGTGACTACTGGCACCAGAGTGAATGCCCTCCAGGAATGCATTGGTTTGTTGCAACTGCCTCTCTACACCCTGAATGGCATTCAAAATGGTAGACTGCCCAACAGTGAGGGACCTGAGGAGGTCAATGGCCTCCTCACTGAGGGCAGCAGGGGTGACTGGGGCAGGGGCTGAGGTGCCTGGGGCGAAATAGATGCCCACCCTCCTGGGTGAGTGGGCACAGTGCAAACGCTGGGGGGCTGCTGGGAGGGCGGTGCTGGAGGGGTGTGGCGGCTGTACCTGTAGATGCGGGGGGCACAGATGGTGCCACCACCACAAGGGAGCTCCCATCAGAAGACGAGTCCGTATCACTGGTGTCAGCTCCTGTCCCCGCCGTGGAGCTCCCCTCGCCCTCATTCCCACTGGTGAAATCAGACTCCGTAGTGCCCACAAAAAGGGGGGGGGACAGAAGAAAGACATGTTTAGTGCATGCATTACCGCTACAGTTGGCGGACACAATAGACACAGAAGCCCCCTGCACTACGCTGCGCACTTGCGGTCCACTATTCAATCCCTGGGACATGGCCTACAAGGCTATGGCCGATATCTGCACACATGGATGTCACAGGAGTCTGACTAGGTGTAGTTGGCACTGTATCCAGGTGGGGTGGGGTGCCACAGGGTCTGCCTGAAGAAGGGGACTTAATTAGCACACTTGCCCTGGCCTAGGGAAACCCACCGCCCACCTCCCCCACCCAGACACCTCCACTGCGCGCTGAATCAGCAGAATGAGAGTGTACTCACCCCCTTGTTGCTGCTGTGATGCCCTCAAGCGCCCATCCAACTCCGGGTACGCCACCAACAGGATCCTGAACATCAGGGGGGTCATGGTGCGACGGGCACCCCTCCCACGTTGGGAGGCCATCCCCAGCTGGGCCTCTGCTGTCTTCTTGCTGCAGCGACGAACGTCCTCCCATCTTTTCCAGCAGTGGGTGCTCCGTCTGTGATAGACCCCCAGGGTCCGGACGTCCTTGGCGATGGCACGCCAAATATCCTTCTTCTGGTGGGCGCTGACCTATATGAATTGTACAGTGGAAAAAGAGAAGTTATTACCAACTGCACTGTCACAGTCATTGGCCCGCATCCCTATCCTTGCCATGTGGCACATGCACTCACCGTCGTTTCATGCACGCATCATTCTCCCCCCCCATCTTTCATCCACACCACTCCACACAGGCATTGCCCATACAGCATGCTCACAGTGTACTAACCTGTTTGTCTGGAGGACCGTAGAGTAGCGTGTACTGGGGGAGGACCCCATCCACGACTTTCTCCAACTCCTCCGTGCTGAAGGCAGGGTCCCTTTCCCCAGACGAACGAGCCATTGTCTCTTCCAGACTGAGGTCACAGCAGCACTTGCAGTGTAGGTCCTCTCCTGTCGAAGATCAGGTATCGAGTGATTGAACTGATAGAAAATGGCGGTCATGTCCGCGGCAGTGCGTACCGTCATCGTCGGCGTACAACGTCATTGGCTCCTGGAACCCATAGGGTCCAATGTTAACCAATGCAGAATTGCGCCGTGGTCTTCGACCGCCTACTGCGACGGTGTACAACGCCAGCGCAGTTACCTCACATCCCATTGTTCCACTTAACAGGTCAGGCAGCCGCCATTTCAGGGGCCCACATGGCTTTATTTTTAACTGTGTCACACATACCTGGGCCTTGCCTCAACACTCATACAGGCACAATTTGGGTTATGAATGGTTTTCTAAGTAAGATGTGTTTACGTACCTCTGAGTTGGTTGACTCTGTGTTCGCTGTTGTCCTTCATAGGCACCATCTGCTGGGACATATGAGGAGATGGCGGCATCCTCCGGTGTACAGACCGCTGGTGGACCTGTCAACAATGGAGGAAAGACATGTAATCATCACCTACAGGCTTGATCGTGCCACAATCCTGAAACTGTGTGCCCAGTTGGAGCCAGACCTGATGTCAGCTATCCACCATCCCACAGGAATCCCCCCTCAAGTGCAGGTGCTGTCAGTACTCCATTTCCTTGCAAGTGGGTCTTTTCAAACAACTGTGGCCATGTCATCAGGGATGTCCCAGCCTATGTTTTCCAACGTGTTTTCCAGAGTGTTGTCTGCCCTTCTGAAACACATGCGGATCTATATCGTGTTCCCTCAGGTGGAGGATTCGCCTACAGTGAAAGGTGACTTCTATGCCCTGGGACATATCCCCAACATCATAGGTGCCATTGATGGGACACATGTGGCCTTGGTCCCCCCTGCAGGAGTGAACAGGTGTACAGAAACCGGAAGAGTTACCATTCGATGAATGTGCAGATGGTGTGTTTGGCAGACCAGTACATCTCCCATGTTAATCCCAAATTCCCTGGCTCAGTGCATGACGCCTACATCCTGCGGAATAGCAGCATCCCTTATGTGATGGGGCAACTCCAGAGGCACCATGTGTGGCTATTAGGTGAGCACCTGGAATCAAATCAGTGGGAATAGTTGTCTGGGGCTGGGGATATCCCTACAGGTTAGTGTCTGTCTAACAGTTGTCCCTCACCATTTGCAGATGACTCTGGCTACCCCAACCTCTCATGGCTACTGACCCCAGTGAGGAATCCCAGGACAAGGGCAGAGGAACGCTACAATGAGGCACATTGGCGAACTAGGAGGATTATAGAGCGGACCTTCGGCCTCCGGAAGGCCAGGTTCCTGTGCCTCCATATGACAGGTGGTTCCCTATTCTACTCACCAAAGAAGGTGTGCCAGATCATTGTGGCCTGCTGTATGCTTCTGAGAGAGCATAGCTTATATAGGGGGTCATTCCAACCCCGGCGGTCAAGGACCGCCGGGGCCGGGGTCGGCGGGAGCACCGCCAACAGGCTGGCGGTGCCCCGCAGGGCATTCTGACCACCGCGGTCAGAAGAGGAAAACCGGCGGTCTCCCGACGGTTTTCCGCTGCCCTGGGGAATCCTCCATGGCGGTTCGCCCGCCAGGAACAGGATGGCGGTATGGGGTGTCGTGGGGCCCCTGGGGGCCCCTGCAGTGCCCATGCCAATGGCATGGGCACTGCAGGGGCCCCCTTAAGAGGGCCCCACAAAGAATTTCAGTGTCTGCTGTGCAGACACAGAAATTCGCGACAGGTGCAACTGCACCCGTCGCACCTTCCCACTCCGCCGGCTCCATTCGGAGCCGGCTTCCTCGTGGGAAGGGGTTTCCCGCTGGGCTGGCGGGCGGCCTTCTGGCGGTCGCCCGCCAGCCCAGCGGGAAAACCAGAATGGCCTCCGCAGTCTTTCGACCGCGGAGCGGCCATTTAGCGGTTCCCGCCAGGCGGGCGGCTACCGCCGCCCGCCAGCCTCAGAATGAGGCCCATAATCTATATTAACTTGAAATGCTTATGAATTAACGTGTGATGATGCCTCATATTAACTATAGTAATTAATTTTTGCTTAAACGTGCACTTGAAATGTGACCACGAGGAGTGGCCGCCAATGTATACGTGGACTAATAAAATGACTAAGGGCCTGATTACAACTTTGGAGGAGGTGTACATCTGTCCCAAAAGTGATGGTAAAGTGACGGATATACCACCAGCCGTATTACAAGTCCATTATATCCTATGGAACTCGTAATACGGCTGGTGGCATATCCGTCACATTTGGGACGGATTAACACCTCCTCCAAAGTTGTAATCAGGCCCTAAATGTTTATGAATTGTTATACTGAATAAGTTTTATACTAATTATTAATGATTGCATTATTGAAATTATGCTAAAGTCCTTGTAGGCCTTAAGCTTGGCTCTCATATTAACTGTATTTTTCCTATCTTGCAGTGTGCTGACTTTAAAAAGGATATGACCCCTTGTTTTCCTTCAAACTAGAAGATAAATGTAACCATAGTATATCCGTTCCCATGAAAATTCACATTGCTTGTAGAAAATATTAGACAAAATGTAACAGTGTAGATTAATGTAATGTACATGGTCGTTTAAACCGGTGAAGACAATGGAGCCACTGACCAAAAGATGTGCAAAGAATTACAGAAGGATTAAATCATACCGGACGTGCTACCTCTGAAGACGTCAGTCATATGGACCAATAAAATGTATGTAAACTAATATGGGGTGAAAGATTAATGACATAATCTGTTTCCTAACTGGGTAAAGATAGTGGGGTATAACCACGGACCAATGAAATTCTAGGGGAATGTACTACGAAAAAAGGATAAAAACCCACAACACGGAGAGCCATTGGGGAATTAGGTAGGGAATGCTATTGATTTTATCCAGAAACTTTGTCACTCTGTTTGGTGACTTATTATGGTTTTACTTAAACCATCCTCTTCTTAGATTGGCCATTTTAAACTTTACCTCTTTATGAGGGAAGTGCCCCTTTTGGCCCCGGAGCTGAGTTTTGACCGATGGCGATTTGACTGACGTCCTGAAGACGAAGACTGAACCTGAGTGCTGACCCGAACCTTGGAGGGTAACTATGACAATGGAATTGTGATTTGTCTGTTTGCTTTTCCTTTCTAGGTACCAACTGCTTACTTTTGACAGAGACCATAGATAGATGTTTTCCAAATTGGTGTTCTAAATTGTTTTGCATGAAGCCCAACATGCCAATGCTAATCGGAGGTTAGGACAGGTGTTCACTAAGACTGACGCAAATAGACAAACAACTGAATCTATTCTTTGTTGAACCAACGCGTTAATGACACTCTGCTAAAATTGATCTATGTTTACGCTGTGTTATGTTTTGATGTTTGTGATTCTTTCCTTAATTAAATCTTATCAGAGTTGCCATAATGTGACTATGCTATTGTGTTTCTTGGTTTTAAGATTAACATATTTGCTCTTAGAATTGTAACTAATAGGGAATAAAACTCATAAAAATCTACTAAACTGGTGTGGTTATTCATGACTGCCGGGTCATGGTGGTGTTTTGAATTGATTAATGTTTTGTCTAAAGTGAAATGCATTGTCGTAATAAATATTGATGACATTATTGACGTATTGATTGACATACTGATTAGCTATCTCTTCCTAAGGTGTCTCTCAACTGGGTCAAAAGATTCATTGGCCTAAAACGAGTCCTGATGTGTAATAAATTATCATAAAAGGAAGCGTTAGCAGTTCTGGTAGCAGAGCGACGGTTTGGCCTTTTGGGGCCCTAGGACGGAGAATTATTGTTTAAATTGTTTTTCTGAGATAATGCAAATTGGAGATATGATGTGTTTCTAAATTCCCCATGACTTTCCCGGGATCTCAGAGCCTGTCTAAGTGAGTTGGGAATGTTCTCGGCGTTTTAGCATGTGTGGTGTAGAATTTGCGCTTGCTCTGCTTATGCATTTTGCAGGTGTTTTGTGAAGTTTGTGTCTATTTAGGTCAGGTAATGTTGTTTTATCAGGAGTGGGCGTACTCCGCAGTATGAGAGTAGGGAAGTTGGCGTACTTCATATGAGTGTGGCGCTTTGTGCTAAAAAATTATCCACGTGGTTGGGTGTTAATGTACGGACCCGTCGTGGTCTAAGACTCCGGAGTATATTGACAAGTGTAGGAGACACTTGGGTTTATGTTGTAATTTGTGCGGTTTAATTAGGTCAATTGTGTGTGGTTGACAAGTCGAGTTTGAGTCAAATTGTATGTGTGAAAACTTTGATGGAGATTTGGCAAGTTCTAAAATGCACTAGGACAAACCATTGACAAGTCGAGAGTAGGATTTGTGGGTCGAATTCTGCTTGCGGGAACTGAGAAGGAGAGAGTAGCGTCCAAGGCTTCAAGTGAAATCTCCGTAAAGTTCTGAAGCGAATATGTTACCCTTCCTGTAGTAAACCGGCAAATTGAGTTGTTGTTGTTGTTAAAGGTGCTCACAGTAATTTTGCATTAGTTTAGTGTGAATCCAGTGAGAGGCGGACGAGCCGCAAGACTTTGTCAGCTGCAGTGTGTGAGTGTGACGTCAGTGGTGCCGCGCTGAGATAGGTCAGTTGCCGAGAGGGGTCGTGCACGGATTGGCTGCCGTTCGTGAGAGGCAATAGGTTGAGAAAGGTGGGTGAAGAGTGTCCTGGGAATTAAAGTCACTTCCTGATTAAATACATATAAAAGAAAAGACGCAAAGATGAATTTTATCAAGGCTTTTAGGAGCGCTCTGAAAGGAGACGCATACATTATGGCGAGTGAAGGGGAGCCTACACCGCCTGAGGGTACTACAGCTTATATAGTCATGGAGGAAAATGGTGTTGCACCTTGCTAATGGATGAAACAGTGGCGCAAACTGACAGAAAAGGAGGGATGTTTGGCATTTCTGGAGCACGGAACGTTCAATACGAGAATTTTAGAGAATTTGAGGTGGATGTTAAGTGTACAAAAGCCACCTCCAAGGCCAGCCCAGTATGAAGCATTAGCAGTCTGGGATTTAATGGCTATTAAACAAAGACAGCAGAAATTCGAGAGGAGAATGAAAAGGGCAGAAAATACTTTAGCTGAGCCTAGAGGGGACAATAAGAGCAAAATGTGGAGACGGGGAATAGTTGACGGACTTAAATTGGTCCCAGCAATAACACAGGGAGATGAAACACAGGGAAAGAAAGCCACCTGTAAGACAAACAAGGACTCTAGTAAGCCTAAAGAGACGAAGAGATCTTGGATAGAAGAAGATGATTCAGACAATTAAGAGTTTCTTAATCAGTTATTGCATGATTGCCTGCCACCTTATGCAGTAGACGACAATGTCCCGAGCACTAGTGCAGGTCCTGGGAACCAGACGCAGGAGAAGGAAGTTACTGATACAGTGCAGACTAGTGACACGGTTTCGACACAAAGTGGTGTCAGTGTACCCACTGCACCAGACATGCAGATACAGTTGCAACCTCCACCGCAGATACAGAGAATCTATCCAGACGTCCCAGTACTAGAGACTACTACAAATCTGTTAGTGCCGTCTGACCCAATATAAACAAAATCGAGGTTAGTGCAGATTGAGCCAACTCCACAATTGCTGCCCCAGCCGCAGCAACCGCTGATACCAGGGTATAGTCCAGCAGAAGACCTCCATTAGTACCTGCCCCGGCTTCAGTGAGTAAAGTTCTGGGAGTTACTGCTCCGCGGGGTTGTGACCAGGTCAGACACCAGCTGACATATCACTACCAATTACTGTTGGTCCACCGGTGCCATTGTATGCGCAAGGTAAGCCTGGTGTGTGTGATCAGGGAGTAATGACCCAAGAATCAATAAGAGGAGGGTCCTTAGGAACACCCCAGTTAATGGCTCCGGGAGAGCAATCAGTTGAAGGACCAAGGTCCTTGTTAGACCTTAGCCCGGTTGAAGCACCTTTGGAAGCAATAAGACAGGCAGGGCTAGGTGTGCTAACAATGAGTATGAATGCTTCACAGTCACCAATGATGCATGCAGGGAATATTTTGCTGCAAGGCTTCACGGTGCAACAATTGAATGAGTGGCTAGAAAAGACTTATGCTTCACAGAAGACTGTAGTAACTGCAGAGAGGCCAGAAAGGTAAAAAAAAGATGAGTACCTGAACTTTGTGAGACGGGGTGTGGAAGCTTCGGAACTAGTGGAAGGGACAATAGGGGTAAACAGATTAGAATCGTGCACAGAGCAGAGTTAAGGTATCTGTGCCCCAAGATTACTAAAGAAGTGGGCAAGGTGCATCAGAGGTTGGCGAACCTGGCACACAAATACAATATTGACATTGAGAACACTAAACATTTGAAAAGAATTTACAGACTAGACTTCGACTCTAAAGACTTTGATCACATGAGGTCAGCTGGAATAAAAGCGTATCTTAAAGAAATATTGCAAAGTACGCAGATCTGGGGAGCCTTAGAAAAGTGGGAAGGCAGATGGGCAAAGAAAAGAGATGAGGAGAAAGGCGACAGTCCGGGATCGAGTCCGACTAAAGCCTCACCAGACACTGGGACAGTAAAGATACTACCAATGAGAGAAACAGCTGGAGGGGTTCTAGTCCATGTGCCGTGGACTAGGGGAGACATTCTGGGGGTCAATCTGACTCCCGCCGGCCGCGGTATCCACAGGGCCGGGGGGAGCCGCCAGAATACCGCTGCGCGGTCACAAGACCGCCGCGGGTATTCTGGGTTTCCCGCTGGGCTGGCGGGCGACCGCCAGAAGGCCGCCCGCCAGCCCAGCGGGAAACACCCTTCCACAAGGATGCCGGCTCCGAATGGAGCCGGCGGAGTGGAAGGGGTGCAACGGGTGCAGTTGCACCCGTCGCGATTTTCAGTGTCTGCATGGCTGATTTTCAGTGTCTGCATGGCAGTGTCTGCATGACCGCCTCTGTCTTTTACAAATGATTACCCCAGGTTGAGGGAGAAACCGATAGAGTGGTATCAGCAGACAGACAGGTTTGTGAAACTTGCGAAGTGTCTCTGGGAGGACTTGAATACCTTGTTTGAGATTATTGTTCCACTTGACTTATGGCTTGAGTGCAAGAGGGGTGTGGACTGGCCGACACAGGAGCTGGCAAGGGATAAGGTGACTGGAGCACCATCTGAGGAGGTGATGAAGTACTATCATAAAGTTATTGAGTTCTTGAAGCAGAAAGTGTCGCCGAAAGTGACTGATTGGCAAAAAATCGACCGGACCTCACAGGAGGTTAAAGAGTCAATCCATGCTTACTATGAGAGGTTATTGAAAGCGTTCAAACATTACAGAGGCACTGAGACTCTTGAGTTAAAACATATGAACCATCTTGTGTTTAGATTTGTTGAAGGGCTGAGACCAGAGGTTAGCCAGATGATTAAGAATCATTTGATCTGTTGGCAAGCGAAGCCGATTGATGAGGTGTTGCAGTATGCGAAATACTGTAGTGATGAGATCGAGCTGAAGGAGAGAAAACTGAAGGAGAAAGTGATGGTGATGCAGATAAGGGCAGCACAGGCAGGTATGCAGGGAAACGGAATCCAGCAGATGGTACAGCAGCAACCGCAAGGGAATAGTGTGTTTCAGGCGCAACTGAGAGGCCGAGGTCGAGGTTTTTTCAATCGCGGTCCAGATTTGAACACTGTTGTGGTCCAAAATGATGGACAGGGGATGAAGAAGATGTTGCCATGTCACGCGTGCGGGGCGTGGGGCATTGGAAGCGGGAATGCCCGAATGCAGTGCATGATGGTGTCGTTCTACAAAGCACTGATGTCAGTACATTTCAAAATGTGAGAGGTCCAAAAATGAGAGGTCAAAATCAGAACTTCCAAAATAACATGGTTCAGATGCATGGGCTACAGCCCATGCAGCAAATACAAATGCTGCGTGTTCAACCAGCACAAATGCAGCATGTACAACAGCAGGTTCCCATGGTGCCTAGACAGCAAATGCAATTACCCTTAGCTCCAATGGGACAGCAACAGGTGATGCTTCCTCAGCAGGTCACAAGTCAAGAAGTGAGCCAAAATAATACCGTGCAGCAGTTCCCATTACGTGGTGAAGATGGAATGAATGATGAATGGTCGGATGACAGTTCAGACAGTGAAGAGTGCAGGCTTGCAGCGTCCCTAGAAGTAGATCAAAGGGGACCCTATGTAGAGGGAAAGGTGATGGGACACAAGGTTTCATTCTTGGTTGATACCGGAGCTACACGCTCTACAGTCAGAAGTGCAGAGGTTCAGAAATTGCCACTTTCAGGGCATACCATGTAGGAGGCTGGACTGGCTTGTAGTGAGTACCAAGGGGTACTTACACCTTGCACCAGGCCCAGGTATCCCATATTAGTGTATAGGGTGTCTAGCAGCTTAGACTGATAGATAATGGTAGCTTAGCAGAGCAGCTTAGGCTGAACTAGGAGACGAGTGAAGCTCCTACAGTACCACTAGTGTCATATGCCAAATATCATAAGAAAACACAATACACAGATATACTAAAAATAAAGGTACTTTATTTTTATGACAATATGCCAAAAGTATCTCAGTGAGTACCCTCAGTATGAGGATAGCAAATATACACAAGATATGTGTACACAATACCAAAAATATGCAGTATAGTATTAGAAAACAGTGCAAACAATGTATAGTTACAATAGGATGCAATGGGGACACATAGGGATAGGGGCAACACAAACCATATACTCCAAAAGTGGAATGCGAACCACGAATGGACCCCAAACCTATGTGACCTTGTAGAGGGTCGCTGGGACTGTAAGAAAACAGTGAGGGTTAGAAAAATAGCCCACCCCAAGACCCTGAAAAGTGAGTGCAAAGTGCACTAAAGTTCCCCAAAGAGCACAGAAGTCGTGATAGGGGAATTCTGCAGGAAAGACACAAACCAGCAATGCAACAACAATGGATTTCCAGTCGAGGGTACCTGTGGAACAAGGGGACCAAGTCCAAAAGTCACAAGCAAGTCGGAGGTGGGCAGATGCCCAGGAAATGCCAGCTGTGGGTGCAAAGAAGCTGCTACTGGACAGTAGAAGCTGAGGATTCTGCAGGAACGACAAGGGCTAGAAACTTCCCCTTTGGAGGATGGATCCCACACGCCGTGGAGAGTCGTGCAGAAGTGTTTTCCTGGAGAAAGACCGCAAATAAGCCTTACTAGCTGCAAGTCGTGCAGTTAGGGTTTTTGGATGCTGCTGTGGCCCAGGAGGGACCAGGATGTCGCCAATTGCGTCAGGGGACAGAGGGGGCACCCAGCAAGACAAGGAGCCCTCTCAGAAGCAGACAGCACCCACAGAAGTGCCAGAACAGGCACTACAAAGAGGAGTGAAACAGTGCTCACCCAAAGTTGCACAAAGGAGTCCCACGCCGCAGGAGGACTACTTAGAAGGTCGTGCAATGCAGGTTAGAGTGCCGTGGACGCAGGCTTGGCTGTGCACAAAGGACTTCCGCCGGAGTAGCTGCAAAAGTCACGGTTCCCAGCAATGCAGTCTGGCGTGGGGAGGCAAGGACTTACCTCCACCAAACTTGGACTGAAGAGTCACTGGACTGTGGGAGTCACTTGGACAGAGTTGCTGGATTCAAAGGACCTCGCTCGTTGTGCTGAGAGGAGACCCAGGGGACCGGTGATGCAGTTCTTTGGTGCCTGCAGTTGCAGGGGGATGATTCCGTCGACCCACGGGAGATTTCTTCGGAGCTTCTAGTGCAGAGAGGAGGCAGACTACCCCCACAGCATGCACCACCAGGAAAGCAGTCGAGAAGGCGGCAGGATCAGCGTTACGGAGTTGCACTAGTCGTCTTCGCTACTTTGTTGCAGTTTTGCAGGCTTCCAGCGCGGTCAGCAGTCGATTCCATGGCAGAAGGTGAAGAGAGAGATGCAGAGGAACTCGGATGAGCTCTTGCATTCGTTATCTAAGGAATTCCCAAAGACAGAGACCCTAAGTAGCCAGAAAAGAGGGTTTGGCTACTTAGGAGAGAGGATAGGCTAGCAACACCTGAAGGAGCCTATCAGAAGGAGTCTCTGATGTCACCTGCTGGCACTGGCCACTCAGAGCAGTCTAGTGTGCCAGCAGCACCTCTGTTTCCAAGATGGCAGAGGTCTGGAGCACACTGGAGGAGCTCTGGGCACCTCCCTGGGGAGGTGCAGGTCAGGGGAGTGGTCACTCCCCTTTCCTTTGTCCAGTTTCGCGCCAGAGCAGGGCTGAGGGGTCCCTGAACCGGTGTAGACTGGCTTATGCAGAAATGGGCACCATCTGTGCCCATGAAAGCATTTCCAGAGGCTGGGGGAGGCTACTCCTCCCCAGCCCTAAAACCATTTTCCAAAGGGAGAGGGTGTAACACCCTCTCTCTGAGGAAGTCCTTTGTTCTGCCTTCCTGGGCCAAGCCTGGCTGGACCCTAGGAGGGCAGAAACCTGTCTGAGGAGTTGGCAGCAGCAGCAGCTGCAGTGAAACCCCGGTAAAGGCAGTTTGGCAGTACCAGGGTCTGTGCTAGAGACCCGTGGGATCAAGGGATTGTGCCAACAATGCCAGGGTGGCATAGAGGGGGCAATTCCATGATCTTAGGCATGTTACATGGCCATATTCGGAGTTACCATTGTGAAGCTACACATAGGTAGTGACCTATATGTAGTGCACGCGTGTAATGGTGTCCCCGCACTCACAAAGTCCGGGGAATTGGCCCTGAACAATGTGGGGGCACCTTGGCTAGTGCCAGGGTGCCCACACACTAAGTAACTTAGCACCCAACCTTTACTAGGTAAAGGTTAGACATATAGGTGACTTATAAGTTACTTAAGTGCAGTGTAAAATGGCTGTGAAATAACGTGGACGTTATTTCACTCAGGCTGCAGTGGCAGGCCTGTGTAAGAATTGTCAGAGCTCCCTATCGGTGGCAAAAGAAATGCTGCAGCCCACAGGGATCTCCTGGAACCCCAATACCCTGGGTACTTCAGTACCATATACTAGGGAATTATAAGGATGTTCCAGTATGCCAATGTAAATTGGTAAAATTGGTCACTAGCCTGTTAGTGACAATTTGTAAAGAGAGAGCATAACCACTGAGGTTCTGGTTAGCAGAGCCTCAGTGAGACAGTTAGGCATCACACAAGGAACACATACCTATAGGTCACAACCTTATGAGCACTGGGGTCCTGGCTAGCAGGGTCCCAGTGACACATAACAAACATACTGAAAACATAGGGTTTTCACTATGAGCACTGGGCCCTGGCTAGCAGGATCCCAGTGAGACAGTGAAAACACCCTGACATACACTCACAAACAGGCCAAAAGTGGGGGTAACAAGGCTAGAAAGAGGCTACTTTCTCACACAACCCCCCCCCCCAAACGAAGGACAATAAGGCTAACCTTGGCCAGTTGAGACTTTATTGTCTAAGTGGTGATAAGTAGAGAGTAGCTCTGCAATAGACTGGTTACTCCCTTTATCATCCACTATATGGTTACTTCCCTGTGGGGATGTAAACCACCCTGTTTGAAGTTTTTTAGCTAAGTTTTAGTTTAGAGCAGTGGGAATTGTCCACTGAACCTATTTGTAGTGATGGAAATGCCAGACAGGGATGTTGTCTCAGAAAAGCCATAGCTGGCAAAAACTTTGTCCATATGGCTGGAAGAGGGAACAGGGATGCTGTTTCTCTTGGGTTGGAGTAGGGCAGGGATGCTGTCCTATGAGCTCCACACTAGGGCAGGGATGCTGTCCTAAGTGTTTTGAGGCAGTGCAGAGTTTCTGCACTAAAGTTTCTCTGGGAGGGTTGGAGGGATGCTCCATGTTAACTAAAATGGTGCTGTTTTTCTCACCAATGTTAGTTATCCCACAGAGAGGTACTTCTACCTCAGGGAGTACAGCTTTGCCAGCTGATGCTTCCCTTGGAACATGTGCCACCCCAGGAGAGATTTCTCACACCATAGGAATGGTATCCTGAATGGCAGGGTGGTTAGGGGATACTGTGATACCCTTTTTACCTGTTGATGGAGAGGGATCCTGAGTTTTCAGGCCTTCTCTCCTTTGCTTTTTCATTTCAGTAGAAATGAGAGGGAACAATTCCTCTGGGATGCCCAGCATGGCTGCATGGGCATAAAACTCTACATCAGCCCAACCTGAGGCCTCTAGGTCATTACCTAAGAGACAGTCTACAGGTAAGCTAGGTGATACCACCACCTGCTTAGGGCCAGTAACTCCACCCCAACTAAACTGAATTAAAGCTAAGTGAAGAAGCTTAGTGGAGTTATGGACATCAATAATTTTATACTGTTGTCCAATGATGTGTTGTTCAGGAGCCACTAGGTTTTCAGTCACCAAAGTGATACTGGCACCTGTGTCCCTGTAGGCCAAGGCCTCAACACCATTTATTGAAACTGTCTGCCTGTACTTATCCATTGTAAGGGGACAAGCAGCCAGTGTGGCAAGGCCAATGCCTCTAGGTGTGACAGAAACTGTCTTGGGACTGACTACCCCAGTTTCTATGATGGACCCATAAGTGAACCCAACTACACCCTTAACTTGACTGTTGCCAGCAGTCCCACCACTAGTACCACTACTGCTAGGGGCACTAGAGCTTGATGTATTAGTGGTGGTAGGCTCAGGGGGTTTACCTGGACAGGACTTTTCCCCTGGCCTATGGCCTCTGTTTTTACACACAAAGCACCAAGGCTTTTTAATGTGTGTGGGTTGAGAAGAAGAGGAAGAATTTGTTTTATCCCCACCCCCTGAAGAGTGTTTAAGATTTGAAGAAGGATCTTTGGTTTTACCCTTATCCCCATGCTTATCTTGAGATTTCTCACCATCTTTCTTCTTGCCATCCTTGTCACCCCCTGTATGAACTTTTCTGTTCACCCTCTTTCTGACCCATTTGTCTGCCTTCTTTCCCAATTCTTGGGGAGAGGTCAGATCAGAGTCTACCAGGTACTGGTGTAACAAATCAGACACACAATTATTAAGTATATGCTCTCTCAGGATTAAGTTATACAGGCTTTCATAATCAGTAACTTTACTGCCATGTACCACCCCTCCAAGGCCTTCACTGAATGGTCAACAAAGTCTACCCAGTCTTGTGAAGACTCCTTTTTGGTTTCTCTGAACTTCATCCTGTACTGTTCAGTGGTTAAGCCATAACCATCTAGGAGTGCATTCTTAAGAACTGCAAAATTATTGGCATCGCTTTCCTTTACAGTAAGGAGACTATCCCTTCCCTTTCCACTAAATGATAGCCATAGGATAGCAGCCCACTGCCTTTGAGGGACATCCTGTACAACACAGGCCCTCTCAAGTTCAGCAAACCACTTGTTAATGTCATCCTCTTCCTTATAAGGGGGAACTATCTTGTGCAGATTCCTAGAACCATGCTCTTTTGCAGGATGACTATGGGGAATACTGCTGCTGCCACCATGGGTTTCTAAACCCAATTTATGTCTTTCCCTTTCCACCTCTAAGGACTGCTAAGAATTGGTCACTAGCCTGTTAGTGACAATTTGTAAAGAGAGAGCATAAACACTGAGGTTCTGGTTAGCAGAGCCTCAGTGAGACAGTTAGGCGTCACACAGGGAACACATACCTATAGGTCACAACCTTATGAGCACTGGGGTCCTGGCTAGCAGGGTCCCAGTGACACATAACAAACATACTGAAAACATAGGGTTTTCACTATGAGCACTGGGCCCTGGCTAGCAGGATCCCAGTGAGACAGTGAAAACACCCTAACATACACTCACAAACAGGCTAAAAGTGGGGGTAACAAGGCTAGAAAGAGCCTACTTTCTCACATACCATAAGAGTGGTAGGAGTAGCAAACCAGTATCTGACAAATCTGATTAATGATCCGGTTCAGGTTGAGATTGGAAGCTTCCAGGGACTGCATAAGTTTGTAGTCTGTGATTCGAGTCCTGTGTCTCTACTAGGAAGAGACTTACGGCCATATGTACCAAAGCATTTTCCCATTGACACAGAATGGGTAAAACCCTTTGAAACTACTGGCACTTACTGTGCAAAACAACATTTTCGATTACCTGTTCTAATGATGGAATTGAAGTACAGACAAACAGTGATGATGAAGGGGATGATGGTCAGTTCTCAGAATTAGAAACATAGACCGCAAATGAAGATTATCCTTTGATAAACTTATCACCGATGCTTACAGTGACTGACTTTCCAGCTGAGTTACAGGGAACAGTCAGAAAGTGTGGGACTTGACAGGAAAAGAAGTGGGGCTGATAAAAGGAGTGCAACCAGTTAAAGTACAAGTGAATCCAAATGCAGTGTTTCCCCAGGTGCTGCAGTACCACATGGCACAAGATGTCCTTATCCAAGTGTCACAAATATTTGCGGATTATGTAAAGCAAGGGGTTCTGAAAGAGGTATTGAGCAGCCCATGTAATTCACCAATAATGGGTCTTGTGGGAAGGTTCGAATTGTGCAGGACTTAAGGAAAATAAACGAGATTGTGGTAAAGTGTTGCCCCATAGTGCCGAACCCAGCAGTGATTATGTTTCAGGTTCATTGTGATGCAGAATGGTTCACTGTGGTAGACTTGTCACAAGCTTTCTTTCGGTGCCTCTTCATGAGGACAGCCAATTTCTCTTCAGTTTCAAATTCCTGGACAAGGTGTACAGTTGGTGCAGAATTCCTCAAGGGTTTTCTGAGTCACCGTCCATCTTCAATCAGATATTAAAGAAGGACTTGGAGTCATTAGAACTGCCTTTCAGTTCGACTCTGGTGCAATACATTGATGACTTACTGGTTGCGTCCAGAACAAAAGATGACTGCAGGCATGACACAGTTCCCTTTCTGAACCATTTGGGAAAGAACGGACATAAAGGGACATATTTATACTTTTTGATGCAAAACTGCGCTAACGCAGTTTTGCGTCAAAAAAATTAGCGCCGGCTAACGCCATTCTGAAGCGCGATGCGGGCGCCGTATTTATTCAATGATGTTAGCCGGCGTTAGCCGCCGGCGCTGCCTGGTGTGCGTGGAAAAAAATGACGTACACCAGGCAGCGCCGGCGTAGGGGGATATGGAGCTTGGGCGCCAAAAAATGGGGCAAGTCAGGCTGAGGCAAATTTTTCGCCTCAACCCAATTTGCGCCATTTGTTTAGACTCCCAACCCCCATTGAAATGACTCCTGTCTTAGCAAAGACAGGAGTCATGCCCCCTTGCCCAATGGCCATGCCCAGGGGACTTCTGTCCCCTGGGCATAGTCATTGGGCATAGTGGCATGTAGGGGGGCACAAATCAGGCCCCCCTATGCCACAAAAAAAATAAAAAACAATACTTACCTGAACTTACCTTAATGTCCCTGGGATGGGTCCCCCCATCCTTGGGTGTCCTCCTGGGGTGGGCAAGGGTGACAGGGGGGGTCCCTGGGGGCATGGGAGGGCACCTCTGGGCTCCTTCCGAGCCCACAGGTCCCTTAACGCCTGCCTTGTCCAGGCGCTAAAAAACGGCGCAAAAGCGGCTGGACGTCATTTTTTTTGACCCGCCCACTCCCGGGCGTGAATTTTGCCCGGGAGTGTAAATACGGCGCACATGCCTCGGAGTCACTTTTTTAGACGGGAACGCCTACCTTGCATATCATTAACGCAAAGTAGGTGTCCACGCTAAAAAATGACGCAATTCCGGCGCAAACAGAGTATAAATATGCCCCAAAGTGTCCCCGAAGAAGTTGCAGTATTGCCAGAAAGAGGTGAAATACTTGGGACATTTGATTGAGAAAGGGTCCAGGAGAATAACAAAAGATCATACTGCAGATGAACCCCCCGACAACAAAGAGAGATGTCAGAATGTTTTTGGGAATGGTGGGTTTCTGTCGTCAGTGGATTCCCAACTTTTCGATTATCTCGAAGCCATTGATAAAACTGACAGGCAAAGAAAATAAGGATGACCCGTATACCATAACTCTGTCCAAGGAAGAGCTTGAGTCATTTGTGGAATTGTGGGAGTGCATGTGCAGGGCACCAGCTTTAGGTATGCCTGATTACACAAAGCCTTTTCTACTGTTTTGCCATGAACGTGATGCTTGTTCTTTGTCTGTCTTGACACAGGTCCATGGAGGTGCAAACCGTCCTGCAGCGTATGTTTCAGCTACCTTGCACCCCGTCGCAGCAGCCTTAGCGGGCTGTTTGCACGCAGTTGCAGCAGTTGGTTAGAGCCTCACACAGTGTGAAGGCATAGTGATGGGACATCCCCTAACAGTAATGGTTCCGCATTCAGTTGAAATTCTGTTGACCCGAACTAAAACCCAGCACATGACAAATGCACGACTTACCCGATATGAGACAATTATTCTGGGGTCACCTAATGTCTCCTTAAAGAGATGTACTGTATTGAACCCGGCAACTCTACTTCCTGTTGAAAATACTTAGATTAATAATGAAGAGGAAGTGGAGCATAACTGTCTTGAGGTAACAGAACTATGTACCAAACCCCGACCTGACATTCAAGATACACAGTTAAAAGAAAATGACTGCATTATTTTTGTTGATGGATCCTGTCTGAGAGACTCAGTTGGAATACTGAGAGCTGGTTATGCGGTATGTACTATAGCTGGCATTATAGAAGCTTCCTGGCTCGAAAGAGTGTATTCCGCACAAGTGGATGAATTAATTGCCCTTACTTAGGCATGCCACACACCTGAAAATCTGAAAGTCACTATCTATACTGACAGCAGGTATGGATTTGGAATTGTACATGATTTTGGCCAATTGTGGTCACGGAGAGGTTTCATGACCTCTTCTGGTTCTCCAGTTAAAAATGGCGAACAGATTAAGGATTTGTTACATGCAATTCAGTTACCTCTTGAAGTCACAAGACTTTGTGTCAATGGGAAATGGCTATGCAGATCAAGTCGCAAGGTTTTGCGTATTGAACTGTATATCGTTCAAGGATCAGTGGGAATTGTTACCACAAACTGAAAATGAAACATGTTTGAATTTTGCATGGAGAGTAGTTGATACTTTAGACAAGCTAAAATCACTGCAGGGCCGTGCGAGCAGGGAGGAAAAACGTTCCTGGCAAAGAATGCAATGCGTACAAAGAGCTGACGACTTGTGGGTCTCAGAGGAGGGGAAACTGGTTTTGGCAACCAGTCTTTTGTCACAGTTTGCAAGACTTTACCATGGGCAGGCACATTTTGTGAGAGATGCAATGATCAGATTATTCAAAATTGATTGGTTCAACCCGAAATTCAGACAAGCCGCAGAGGTTACCTGTCACAGGTGCATCATCTGTCAACAGATGAATGCCAGAAAAGGGACTGTGGTAACTTTGAGCCACATAAGGGGAGCTGGAGGTCCATTTAGAAGATGCAAATGAATTTTATTGAAATGCCAATGTATGGAGGATTGAAGTACGTGTTGGTGATTGTGTGTGTTTTCAGCCATTGGATTGAAGCTTACCCCACATGTAGGAATGACAGTCTCACAGTTGCAAAGCTGTTGCTTAGAGAGCTAATACCCAGGTTCGGATTTCCGGTCTCTTTAGAATCAGATAGGGGCAGACACTTCAACAATGAGGTGATTAAGCTCTTGTGTGCTGCATTAGACATTGAACAAAAGCTACATTGTAGTTACCGCCCTGAAGCATCAGGACTAGTAGAACAGATGAATGGTACCTTGAAGTCGAGAATGGCAACAATGTGCGCAGCTACCAATATGAAATGGCCAGATGCATTGCCCTTAGTGCTGATGTCAATGAGAAATACACCTGATGAGAAGACAAGACTATCACCCCATGAAATCCTCATGGGCAGAGCCATGAGGCTACCCGCAGTACCCGCAAATACTCTTGTGAATATCACGGATGATATGGTGTTGGACTACTGCAAAGGTTTGGCTTATGTGATTCGCTCTTTTTCCCACCAGGTGGAAGCCAACACATTGCCACCGATCAGTGATCCGGGTCACACCCTGCTAACCGGTGATTGGGTGGTTGTCAAGAAGCACGTGAGAAAGTCGTGTTTGGAGCTGCGCTGGAAGGGGCCATATCAAGTAATACTGACAACAACCACTGCTGTGAAATGTGCAGGCGTTCCAAACTGGATACATGCCAGTCACACAAAGAAGGTAACATGTCCTACTGATGAGGAACTTGAAGTCTCCGACTCAGCAATTCCAGAGAAGGAAGTCTCAGGGCCAGAAAATACCCAAGGGGGAACTGAGACTACAGGAAAGCCCACTGAGGACGGCGTAGTCCCTCCAACAGCAAACGAATTCGAGAGAGGTGACAGTGAGCCTATCTCAGTAGAGGCAACAGGAGAACTAAGTCAAGGGGAGGTTCTCCCAGAAGTAGACGGATACGGGTTAGACCTTTAAACTGTCACAGACCCAGAAGAAGAAGAAGGGGAAATAGTAGAGAGAGGTCAAAGCACACCGGCATCCCCTGAGCCAGTTGTAGATCCGTCAAGAGAAAATACCATAGCACAAGAGGAGGGTGCTGTTCAGCGTCCTGAAAGGCCAAGCAGGAAAAAGACGTATAAAGGAGACAACTGGCCAAAGAAACAGGCTGCAAGAGAAAAGGTAGTACCAGGTGAAATAATAACAAAAGAAATCGATGCAACCAGAATAGAGGATCTAAGTGAAGGAGAATTGCAAAGTGAACGCAGGTTGAAAAGAAAAAGAACCGCAAATAGAAGGTATGCAGGTCCTGAATGGGCACACGCAATGACATCTGAATGGCAACAACAATTGTCAGCGTTCTGTTTTTATCTAGAAGTACCAGGCCAATACTACGGTACCTGAAATCAATCAGAGAAAGAGACTATGCTAAAACTGAAATGGAAATTGAAAGCGGAAAAACTGAGAAAGAGATTTATAAATTACCGGATGTGACACTGATAACCTGAATTGACTTGTAAACCCGATTATGACAAGCTGCTAACCTAATTTGACAAAAAGGTCCTGGAGTGAGTGAAACGCTGTAAATACACGCAGAGAGAGAAAGAGAAAGAGAGACTTTGCATCAAGAAGAAAAAAAAAAGAAAAAAAAAAAGAGAGCTTTTAAATCATCCTCAAGTTGATTGTTTGGTTTGAGATTATTATGCTATCTGATTCTTTACAGACCATGGCTTCTAATAGAGGTAGTAGTAAGAAGGGTAAAGTGTGTGGTTGGTTAAGTGTTATATTAGGTATTGTGTGTGCAATAATAATTGTAGGTGTGATTGTGGGAATGCCATGGTTGGATAATAAAGCGACTAACGATGATTCAAAACCTGAGACTACAACACTAACACCGTGGGAAAAGTTTGAGCAAGATACAAAACACTTGCATGAGGGAACTAATTCAAAAGGGGAACTCTCCACTAATGTCTTCTATCGCTTGCTGAATGAGTATGTTGAAACCATGGGTGCAAGAAACTGTTATGTGTGCACAAAGATTCCTTCATCAGTACAAGAAGGGGTCACCTATCATAGTCTTCCACTAACATACGGGATAAGCTGTAGTTTGCTACTAACAAGATTTTATGATCAGGAGCATGTGCAATATTTTTATTCTAACTTGGATGTGGTGTTTTCCTTCGTGCCTGTGATTGAGTTTCTGAACAAATTAGCTAAGGAGCATAGTATAAAAATAGTTAGAGGTTTCTTTGAACCGACACTTACATTTGGGACAGCTTATGCACACCGCAACAATCTGACTTGCTTATTAACGCCTGTAGAGAAAAGTTTCTAAGATCACACTGATGATAGACGCAAAGCATTGAAAGAGAGACTAGAAAAGGGGCTAGAGAAACACACATGCAAATGATTATGCTTACACTGCAATAAAGACACAAGGCAAATTAGCTATAGATGCATTATATGTAGGAAGGCTTTGTATATATAGGCCAAAATCTGATCATGACACTTTATTTGTGGGAACAAGTGAATGCAGGCATGTGTTTTTGTTTCAGAGTAAATGGACATTCATGTTAAATGGACAAGATCCAGCGATCCCTGGGATCTATTATATTTGTGGACTTAATGCTTATTACCGTCTCCCTAAGGGATGGTAAGGGACATGTTATTTTTCGGGATAGTTTTCCCAAAGATTTACAGATTGATGACTTAAAGCAAATACCTAGAGCGCCTGAATTACAACATGTTAGACAAAAATGAGAGACAGCGGCTGCTGTCGTTGGTGACATATTTGGAGCCATAATTCCTTCAGTAGGGGTTATTTTAAACTCCATAAAGATTTGAAAGTTGTCTACTATTGTGGATAACATGCTGACAAATTTTACAGGGGGTATACTCCTGATGGATACTGAACTAGCTGCGGAAAGAGCTCAAAATCGGCTTGCTTTAGACATTCTTTTAGCAAAGAGCGGCGGAGTCTGCAAGATGCTCAACAAGCGTCATTGTTGCTCATTTATACCGGACAATAGTAAAAAGATTAGAGGTATGCTTACTAACCTAATTAGAGATAGTGCAGATTTGAAGGAATTGGAGGAACCTGGGATGTGGGAGAAAGGGGGAAAAGGAATTGCCAGTGTAGGGAGCTGGTTTAGCAACATTTGGAATGGGGTTCTTGCAAAAATACTAGGGGGTTTATTAATTGTCCCGATTTGTTTATTAGGTTTATGGGGAGCATGCAAAATTAATGACAAAATTAAAAGAAATTGGACAAAGAGAAATAAGAGAAATGAAGAAAGTGAAAGGGAGAAAATGTTTAATGAAATTTGAGAAAGTTCACACAAGGGACAAGATGTTGAAATGCGCATTATGCGCAAGGTGAAAAATGAAAGCGAAAGGTCAAAAGGGAAAGGTTTGTGTGATGACGAACGTCATCAGAGGAGGGACTGAGAGAGCCTAGCTTATATAATCTATGTTAACTTGAAATGCTTATGAATTAACGTGTGATGATGCCACATATTAACTATAGTAATGAATTTTTGCTTAAACGTGCACTTGAAATGTGACCACGAGGAGTGGCTGCCAATGTATACGTGGACTAATAAAATGACTAAGGGGGTCATTACAACCCTGGCGGTCAAAGACCACCAGGGCTGTTGTGGTGATTGCACCGCCAACAGGCTGGCGGTGCAATCCAGGGAATTTTGACCGCAGCGCTTCCGCCGGGGCCGGCGGTTTCCCGCCACATTTGCCCCGGCGGTGATAATCCGCCTGGGCAGCGCTGCTTGCAGCGCTGCCCAGGGGATTACGAGTTCCCAACTGCCAGGCTCAAACCGCCAGGAAAAGGCTGGTGGTACGGGGAGTCGCGGGGCCACTGGGGCCGTGGCATGGGCAGTGCGGGGGCCCCCTGACAGGGCCCCATGCAGCTTTTCACCATCTGCATAGCAGACAGTGAAAAGCGCTACGGGTGCAACTGCACCTGTCGCACAGCTGCAACACAACCGGCTCCATTTGGAGCCGGCTCCTGTGTTACGGCCCAGCGGGGATCTCATAATGACAGCGGCGGGAGTGCGGCTGCACTGGCGGCCGCCCGGCGGTCAGATCTTGGCGGGCGGCTTCATAATGAGGGCCTAAATGTTTATGAATTGTTATTCTGAATAAGTTTTATACTAATTAATAATGATTGCTTTATTGAAATTATGCTAAAATCCTTGTAGGCCTTAAGTTAGCCTGAGCCAAAGCTTAGCTGCTTGGCTCTCATATTAAATGTTTTTTTCCTATCTTGCAGTGTGCTGACTCGCAAAAGGACATGACCCCTTGTTTTCCTTCAAACTAGAAGCTGAATGTAACCATAGTAGATCCGTTCCCATGAAAATTCACATTGCTTGTAGAAAATATTAGACAAAATGCAACAGTGTAGATTAATGTAATGTACAAGGTCGTTTAAACCGCTGAAGACAATGGAGCTACTGACCAAAAGATGTGCAAAGAATTACAGAAGGATGAAATCATACCAGGCGTGCTACCTGAAGACGTCAATCATATGGACCAATAAAATGTATGTAAACTAATATGGGGTGAAAGATTAATGACATAGGGGGTCATTCCGCCGGGGCCAGGGTCGGCGGGAGCACCGCCAACAGGCTGGCGGTGCCCCGCAGGGCATTCTGACCGCGGCGGTTTGGCCGCGGTCAGAAGAGGAAAACCGGCGGTCTCCCGCCGGTTTTCCGCTGCCCGACGGAATCCTCCATGGAGGCGCAGCTTGCTGCGCCGCCATGGGGATTCCGGTATGGGGAGTCGTGGGGCCCCTGGGGGCCCCTGCAGTGCCCATGCTAATGGCATGGGCACTGCAGGGGCCCCCGTAAGAGGACCCCACAAAGAATTTCAGTGTCTGCTGTGCAGACACTGAAATTCGCGACGGGTGCAACTGCACCCGTCGCACGTTCCCACTCCGCCGGCTCCATTCGGAGCCGGCTTCCTCGTGGGAAGGGGTTTCCCGCTGGGCTGGCGGGCGGCCTTCTGGCGGTCGCCCGCCAGCCCAGCGGAAAAACCAGAATGGCCTCCGCGGTCTTTCGACCGCCGAGCGGCCATTTGGCGGTCCCCGCCAGGCCTGCGGCTACAGCCGCCCGCCAGCCTCAGAATGAGGCCCATAATCTGTTTCCTAACTGGACAAAGATAGTGGGGTATAACCACGGACCAATGAAATTCTAGGGGAATGTACTACGAAAAAGGGATAAAAACCCATGACACGGAGACCCATTGGGGAATTAGCTAGGGAATGCTATTTATTTTATCCAGAAACTTTGTCACTCTGTTTGGTGACTTATTATGGTTTTACTTAAACCATCCTCTTCTTAGATTGCCCATTTTACACTTTACCTCTTTATGAGGGAAGTGCCCCTTTTGGCCCCAGAGCTGAGTTTTGACAGATGCCGATTTGACTTACGTCCTGAAGACGAAGACTGAACCTGAGTGCTGACCCAAACCTTGGAGGGTAACTATGACAATGGAATTGTCATTTGTCTGTTTGCTTTTCCTTTCTAGATACCAACTGCTTACTTTTGACAGAGACCATAGCTATATGTTTTCCAAATTGGTGTTCTAAATTGTTTTGCATGAAGCCCAACATGCCAATGCTAATCGGAGGTTAGGACAGGTATTCACTAAGACTGACGCAAACAGACAAACAACTGAATCTATTCTTTGTTGAACCAACGCGTTAATGACACTCTGCTAAAATTGATCTGTTTACGCCGTGTTATGTTTTGATGTTTGTGATTCTTGCCTTAATGAAATCTTATCAGAGTTGCCATATTGTGACTATGCTATTGTGTTTCTTGGTTTTAAGATTAACATATTTGCTCTTAGAATTGTAACTAATAGGGAATAAAACTCATAAAAATCTACTAAACTGGTGTGGTTATTCATGACTGCCAGGTCATGGTGGTGTTTTGAATTGATTAATGTTTTGACTAAAGTGAAATGCATTGTCATAATAAATATTGATGTCATTATTGACGTATTGATTGACATATTGATTAGCTATCTCATCCTAAGGTGTCTCTCAACTGGGTCAAAAGATTAATTGGCCTAAAATGAGTCCTGATGTGTAATAAATTATCATAAAGGGACGAGTTAGCACTTCACAACTTAGCTTTGCGACGACAGGTGCCTTTTCTGCAGGAGGATGGTCCAGATGGCGGTGTTGCGGCAGCTGTGGAGCCTGTGGACAGCGAAGACGAGGAAGCAGAAGAAGAGGACATCGACAATAGCAACTCTGTGATCCTGCAATACTTCCAATGAGGCACAGGAAGAAGACAGACCTGCCTACTACATGTACTTTAACCCTACTACCACTCTACTGTCTGTCCTTTTCACCCAGTGCATGGTAACTGAGTTGTCACTTTCCCTTATGATTTCACAGATGTGGGTCCCACTGTGTGACATCTGCTTTGTTTCCTCATGGACTAGAACTGTGTGACATAGGTATGTTGACATTACAATTGAAAGAGCATTTTGTCACTGTAATTGCTAATACACTATTTCGAAATCACAGACAGACTCCTGATTGTTTTGTGCTTTAAGGGTGTTTATTTAAGTGCTCAATATTGGAGGGGGTTGTAAAATGGTGAGGGGTGATGGTGGAGGAATGTCCATGGCAGAGTCCAGTCTATTAGTCTCACAGGTGCATTGTCCAAAGGGGCATTGGAAGTGGAGCTGGGGCAGTTTGAGGATGGACAGGGTGACAAGGTGGGACAAAAGGATGACATTCAGGGCGGTCTCATTTCTTGGCGGGGGTCTTGGCATCGTTCTCTGTCTTTGTCCTGGATCTCAGGGACCTTTTGTGGGGTGGTTCTCCCTGTGCAGAGGGTGGGGTGCTGGTGTGGTGGTCCTGTGGCGGTGCCTCCTGTCCACTAGTGCCGGCGGAGGTGGTGGGCAGTTCATCATCCAGGCTAGTGTCAGGGGCCCTTTGTTGTGCCACAGTGTCCCTTCTGGTTTTGAGGACTTCCTTCAACACCCCTACGATGGTGCCCGGGGTGGAATTGATGGATCTGAGTTCCTCCCTGAAGCCCAAATACTGTTCCTCCTGCAGCCGCTGGGTCTCCTGAAACTTGGCCAGTACCGTTGCCATCGTCTCCTGGGAATGATGGTACGCTCCCATGATGTTGGAGAGGGCCTCGTGGAGAGTGGGTTCCCTGGGCCTGTCCTCCCCCTGTCGCACAGCAGCCCTCCCAGTTCCCCTGTTTCCCTGGGCCTCTGTCCCCTGAACGGTGTGCCCACTGCCACTGCCACTACCCCCAGGTCCCTGTTGTTGTTGGGGTGGTGGGTTATCCTGGGTTCCTTGTAGTGGTGGACACACTGCTGATTGATGTGTCCTGGGGACAGAGGTATGGGCCTGCTGGGTGGGTGCTGTGCTGGTGTTTCCAGAGGGGGGCAAGCTCTGTAGTGGCCTGTGCCAGTGTGAGGGGAACCGACTGTCCCGAGGTCCCAGATGGGCCGGGCTGGTCGTCTAGATCCAGTTGGACAGAGCTGCTGTCATCAGTGTGGGCCTCTTTTGTTGGTGGTGTGGACATGTGTGGACCCTCCTGTGCGGTGACGTTGGGTAGGGGTCCTGCAGTGGTGTAAAAGCATGATTATTGCATCTGGGTGTACCATGGTGTGCAATGGGTGGGTGACCATGTACCCCAGTGTTTGCATTCCTGTGTGGGACCTTGTGTGATGATGGTTTAGGGGGGTGTATGGGTATGTGCAGTGGCCATACATTGGTGATGGGTGTCCATGCTTTGTTGTTTCATGCAGGGCTTGGTGTTGGGATGTGTGGTTTGTGATATTGAGACATTTGTGAGGAGTAGGAGTGATGGGGGTGAGGGCGAGGGTGGGGGTATGTGATGGCATGCAGGTAGGGTGGGGGATATAGTAGTTAAGGTTTGACTTACCAGAGTCCATTCCTCCAGCTACTCCTTCGAAGCGCTCAGGATGCAGAATAGCCAAGACTTGCTCCTCCCATGTTGTTAGTTGTGGGGGAGGAGGTGGGGGTCCGCCGCCAGTCTTCTGAACCGCAAGGTGGTGTCTTGAGACCACGGAACGCACCTTCCCCCATAGGTCGTTCCACCTCTTCCTGATGTCATCCCTATTTCTTGGGTGCTGTCCCACTGCGTTGACCCTGTCCACTATTCTTCACCATAGCTTCATCTTCCTAGCTATGGAGGTTTGCTGCACCTGTGATCCAAATAGCTGTGGCACTACCCGGATGATTTCCTCCACCATGACCCTGAGCTCCTCCTCAGAGAACCTGGGGTGTCTTTGCCGTCCCATGGGGTGGTGTGGGTGATGTGTGGGGTGGTGTATGTTGTGATATGTGGGGTGATATTTAGTGGTGTCTTGTGTGAGGTGCGTGGATGTTATGTGGGTGATGGTATTGTGTGCCTGTGGATGTTTGGTTGTAGATTGTAATTTCTCTCTCTGGCCTTCTGTCACAATTGTGGTAGTAGGGGTTTGTGGGTGATGTGGGTGTGTGTTTTTTATATTGTATTAGGTATGTGGGAGTGGTGTGTGTATGTGAATCAGGTGTGTGTATTTGGAATTGTCCAATGTGGTAGTGTTTTGTAAATGTGTGTTTATTGTGAGCGCGGCGGTGTGTACTGCCAATGGAATACCGGGGTTGAAAGACCGCCATGTGGATTCATGGGTCGTGATAGTGTGGGCGTATTTCTGTTGGCGTAATGGTGGAGGTTTTGTTATCGCCAGTTTATCACTGACCTTTGTTGTGGCGGACTTGTGTGGGTGTCTCAATTTTGGCAGATTCCGAGCTGTGGGTCATAATGACCATGGTGGAATTCCGCTGCCACCGCGGTGTGTTGGCGGTCTTCTGCACGGCGGTAAGCGGCTTTTACCGCCAATGTTGAAATGACCCCCACTGTTTTTTTAAGACCTGACCCTAACCAGGGTCAAGACTTATTTGCATGTAGATGGGACAAAACTGGAATGGCATGGCAAGCACAAAAATGGTGGATTTAACCGAGATCTGTAACTGGGGGTGAATGTTTTATTTGTTCAGCATTCCGTCCAAGATATGTTCTTGCTGCATTAGTTGCCCTAAGTGGGAACAATATTCCCAAATGTGGGTCCTATGCTCATTATGCCCTTGAATTCAAGTTAGCGTGGCTGATGAGGGGTGATACCCTGAAAAAAGTGCTGGGATGCTTGTTTCTTGTCTAGGCAGGACCTGGCCTGGTAGTTTGAGTGGGATTCTTCTCATGAGGCTCCAGGTCAAGACTGATTTGTACACTGCTGAGTCCAAACTGGAAGGGCAAATAAATGATGAATTTAACCCAGATCTGTGAGTCAGGATGAAAGTTGGATGTAGTCAACATTCTGTTCAATATTGTTTCTTTGCAATTTTGTCACCCTAAGTTTGAGGAGTATGCCCAAATGTGGATCCTGTGCTTGCTGTGCCACCAGATTCAAGCTAGCCTGGCTGATGAGGGGTGAAATTTAGCAGCAATAGTTAGTGTTTTTTCAAGAAACTATAACTTCTGCCCTAAAGTCACTATAACTTGTGCCCACACCATGCACAGTTCCCTCATCAAAAATGTTATTGCAAATGTTGCAGTGTGGGTGTCTCAATTTTGGCAGATTCCGAGCTGTGGGTCATAATGACCATGGTGGAATTCCGCTGCCACGGCGGTGTGTTGGCGGTCTTCTGCACGGCGGTAAGCGGCTTTTACCGCCAATGTTGAAATGACCCCCACTGTTTTTTTAAGACCTGACCCTAACCAGGGTCAAGACTTATTTGCATGTAGATGGGACAAAACTGGAATGGCATGGCAAGCACAAAAATGGTGGATTTAACCGAGATCTGTAACTGGGGGTGAATGTTTTATTTGTTCAGCATTCCGTCCAAGATATGTTCTTGCTGCATTAGTTGCCCTAAGTGGGAACAATATTCCCAAATGTGGGTCCTATGCTCATTATGCCCTTGAATTCAAGTTAGCGTGGCTGATGAGGGGTGATATCCTGAAAAAAGTGCTGGGATGCTTGTTTCTTGTCTAGGCAGGACCTGGCCTGGTAGTTTGAGTGGGATTCTTCTCATGAGGCTCCAGGTCAAGACTGATTTGTACACTGCTGAGTCCAAACTGGAAGGGCAAAAAAATGATGAATTTAACCCAGATCTGTGAGTCAGGATGAAAGTTGGATGTAGTCAACATTCTGTTCAATATTGTTTCTTTGCAATTTTGTCACCCTAAGTTTGAGGAGTATGCCCAAATGTGGATCCTGTGCTTGCTGTGCCACCAGATTCAAGCTAGCCTGGCTGATGAGGGGTGAAATTTAGCAGCAATAGTTAGTGTTTTTTCAAGAAACTATAACTTCTACCCTAAAGTCACTATAACTTGTGCCCACACCATGCACAGTTCCCTCATCAAAAATGTTATTGCAAATGTTGCAGTGATAATTTCAATGATGCCGTAGAAGATGTCATGACTGATGTAATATACAGGGTAATTAGAAGTGCATGGAGAGTGCAAAAGTAAGTTACTTTATGGCACAAGTTAAAGTTACTTGAAATAACTCTATAACTGCTGGGTTTTGATGGTTTTGTACATTTGAAATGTGAGCCTAACTATAGCATCCCTGTAAATTTTGTTTTGTTTTTAAAGTGAATATATTTATTTTCACTGAAAAATGTGTGAAAGTCCCTCAAAGACAATTTTTAAAAATTGAGCCCTAATCCTGCTTTCTCATTCAAACCCTACATCATAGAAGCAAGAGTCCCTCAAGGCTATGTCAATTCACCCATGCTTTTCAACATCTACATGAAATCATTACCAACAATGATTTCAGTTCACCTGCTATAACTACGCAAGTGACATACAAATACTTCTTAAACTGGAAAGCACCAAAGACATTGGAAACTCAAAACTATTCAGTTTCCACCAAGCCCCTGATTAGTGGATGACATAGAGCCGCCGCAAAGTGAATGCATCCAGAACTGAAGCACTCATCTATGACAATTGAAAAAATATGATCCACTCCATGCATGTCCTGACATTTTGGGACCACCTTTTAATTTATCCAAAGAGGTCCGAAACCTCGGAATTACCAAGGACTCCAAACTATCAATGAATGCCCAAGTGGATAAGTTAGCAATATCAATATTTATTAACATGGAAACTCTGTCAAACACCCCTCCCAGGATTTCCACAGGACTATGACAGAATCTCTCTTGTACTATCTAAACTTGATAACGCCAATGGCTTTTACCCCAGATCACCTCCATCAACCTTGGAAAGGCTATAATGAATTTTAACTCTGCTGTCAGACTGCTCCTACATGTAAAAATGCAAGACCACACCTCCCTTGCCCTGAAGGCCTTACCTGTTGTCAGGAATTCAGTAGCAGTAACAAAGACGTACAGGTGCAAAAGACCAAAACAACAGAGATTGACAAGCGCCCGGCTATATCCACATTGGGGGCATGGTAAGCCATCCGCAAAACTGTTGTTGAAGGCCATCATATGTGTGTTTGCTACATGCACCAACTTCGAGATCTCCCAAATGCCGGGTGCTCTGGGAGGTTAGCAGTCTAGTGTTCGCAGGTGAGCTGAAATCTCAGTTCGACATGCAAGTGCACTGGTAGCATCTCTTCAGCATGCATATTTACCTCACAGGCGATTCCTCGTCAGAAAGGACACTACTCGGCCTGGTCATAGAAAGCAGCTAACATATCTTGAATTAGTGTCTCTTCTTTGTCATAAAGCAAGTATTTCAGTTCTCTACAGGACTCATAGTTCAAAGGGTGTTTGAGTGCTTGCTCCGCATTTAACTTCTGTGCAAAGGTCGGATAAGAGATACATTTTCAAGTGGCATAACATTTTAGAAAAAAATTCAAGACTTTCTACATTACGAGTAACTTTTCTCTGAGAATTCTGATGACTCAATTAATATGTTGTGAATAATCGAAAATACATGAACTTTGCTCATTCTCCAATGCAAACATCTATTCACATGTCATTTGGAGCAGAACGATGAAAAACGATAGATTTCTTCACTATCAAACTGTATCCCCTCACTCATTCAAATACTGCAACTGCTATACGGGCCTTCTGTTGCAGTGTTAAAACCATATACTAATTTAGGAAAATTCAAAATCATATTCTATTTGCAATAGAGTTTATTTAACCCTTCCCATGCCCCGGAGGAGCTGGTCTCGTCCAGGCACACGGTAGCCGTGTGCCTGGGACGAGACCAGCTTATCCTGCACCAGACCCACGGGGGAAGCGCTAGCGATCCCCCCGTGGGCTTCCCACCCACACGTGAGGGATGAAAGGGGAATCGCTTCCCTTTTCACCCCCGACTCCCCCCACACCCCCAGTGGCGGCTAATGACGTCAGTGCACAAGTCGCGCACTGACCTCATCAGAGGCTTGCTTCCAGAGTGATCCTGGAAGAGACATGCTTTTGCATTTCTCTTCCGACCGGAAGGTGGGGCGGGAGAGACAAGAAAGGAAAGTAAAGACCTTTCCTTTCCTTTCTTGTCTCTAACAGCATTTCTGCTGCCCGATTGGGCAGCATAAATGCCCACTAGATACCAGGGATTTTTTTTTGGTATATTTCAATAAGGGGAGCGGCCACTTGACCAAATGATTTCTAGGCCAATTCTGCCCCAGGGGTGGGGGGGGCAGAAAACCACTAGACACAGGGATAATTTATTTTTGTTTATTTTTATTTTTTTATGTTTGGGGAGCGACCCCTTAGGCAAGGGTCGCTCCCCGGGGGGTAGGGGCAACATTATTATTAGGTAATTTCTGCCCCCCCCCCCAGGGGCAGATCGGCCTTGCGATCTGCACCCAGAGGGGTAGAAACCACTAGACACCATGGTATATTTTTTTTATTCATACTTGCGCAAAAGGAGAGCAACCCCTTAGGCAAGGGTCGCTACCGGGGGCAGATTCTTTTTAGCCCATTTCTGCCTCCCCTAGGGGCAGATCGGCCTAATATAATTAGACCGATCTGCCCCAGGGGTGGCAGAAACCACTAGACACCAGGGATTATTTATTTTATTCATACTTGCGCATAAGGGGAGCGGCCCCTTGGGCAAGGGCCGCTCCCCAGCGGGGCAAATTATTTTTAGGCCATTCTGCCCCCACGGGGAAAGAAAACCACTAGATACTAGGGATCATTTTTTTTGTTTATTTTTAATTTTTTATGTGTGGGGAGCGACCCCCTTAGGCAAGGGTCGCTCCTGGGGGGCCAAATTATTTTTGGGCCATTCTCTGCCTAATATAATTAGGCCTATCTGCCCTGAGGGGGCAGAAACCACAAGACACCAGGGATTTTTTTTTTTATACTAACACATAAGGGGTGCGGCCCTTTTGGCAAGGGCCACTCCAGGGGGGGGGGGCAAAATATTTGTAGGTCTTTTCTGCCTCTAGAGACCAGGATTATATATATATTTTTATTTACTTTATGTTTTTATGTATGGGGTGCGAACCCTTAGACAAGGGTCGCTCCCCTGGGGGGCAAATTGTATTTAGGCCATTTCTGTGTCCCTTTGGGGAAGATCAGCCTATTTTTGTTAGGCCAATCTGCCCCCAAAGGGGCAGAAACCTCTAGACACCATAGATTGGTGTGTGAGTGTATATGTGTGTATTTTGTTTGGGGGGCATCCCCTTGGGCAAGGGTCGCTCCCCATCAGGGCACATTACTGTTGGCCATAACTGAGGCCCTTGGAAGTCCCATCTGCCCCCAAAGGGAGGCAGAAAGCCCACCAGGGAAGATTTTTTTTTTCAAAATAAGAGGTTGGGGGTATGGCCATACCCCCACCCCAAATAAATGGGGCCAAAGTTGCTCTCTCCACCAGTGGGCAGATTGGGCAATTACCCCCGATCCCCACCCCGGGGGAACAGAAAGTCTACTAGATGCCAGGGAATAAAAAAATAAAAGAAAATAGTGGGGTGGTGGCTACCAACCAGTATGGGCCTGGTTATGCCCCCACCCAAACTGAAGGGGCTAACAGTTTTTCAGCTCTCCCCCGCAAACTGAAACATCTTATCCCATGGCAAGCAAGAGGACATTTGATTGTTTTTTGTTTTACATTTGGGCCATGAGAGCTTTGTCACTCTCAAAATCGTCACACTTGGAATGGAGAGGGCTGCACTTTTTTTTAAAATTGGGATGCTGCCATGTAGAAAAATCCACAAGACCTAGACACATCTGAAAACTAAACATCTAGTTGATTCCAGGGTGGTGTGCTTCACATGCAGCCCGCACCATTTCCTTACCCGCAATGCCTTGCAAACCTGCAAGTTTGTTGGAAAGCACACATTTTTCCCACATTTTTGTGATGGAACCTTCTGGAATCTGCAGGAATCCACATAATTACTACCACCCAGCATTGTCTTAGCTATACCAATAAAAATTCTGCTGCACTTGTCAGCCTAAAAATGTTTTTTTCAAACTGCCCTTTTGGACCCACTTTGGTTCCCTCTCAATTTCAACATGTTTTTGGCTCTTCCCTGTCACAAGCACTTGAGGTATCATTTTTACCGGGAGACTAAGGGGACAGTTGGGTGGTAGGAAATTTGTCTTGGTGCTGAGATCCCACACAGAAGTGTGGGAAAAATGTGATTTTTTAGCAAACTTTTAGGTTAAGAAAACATTGGGGATCCATGCAAATCACACCTCCCTTGACTCCCTTGGGTGTCTAGTTTTCAGAAATGTCTGGGTTTGGTAGGTTTCCCTAGATGGCTGCTGAGCCCAGTACCAAAAACCCAGGTGCCCCCCGCAAAAACAGGTATTTTTGTATTTGATCATTTTGATGTGTCCAGATAGTGTTTTGGGGCATTTCCTGTTGCGAGCACAAGGCCTACCCACACAAGTGAGGTAACATTCTTATCAGGAGACTTAGGGGAATGCTGGGTGGAAGAAAATGTGTGGCTCCTCACAGATTCCAGAACTTTCAGTCACCGAAATGTGAGGCAAAAGTGTTTTTTTTAGCCAAATTTTGAGGTTTGAAAAGGATTTTGGGTAACAGAACCTGGTGAGAGCCCCACAAGTCACCCCATCTTGGATTCCCCTAGGTCTCTAGATTTAAAAAATGCACGGGTATGGTAGGTTTCCCTAGGTGGCGGCTGAGCTAGAGGCCAAAATCTACAGGTAGGCACTTTGCAAAAAACACCTCTATTTTCTTTGGGAAAATGTGATGTGTTCACGTTGTGTTTTGGGATATATCCTGTTGCAGGCGCTAGGCCTACCCACACAAGTGAGGTACCATTTTTATCAGGAGACTTGGGGGAACACAGCATAGCAAAACAAGTGTTATTGCCCCTTGTCTTTCTCTATATTGTGTCATTCCAATTATAAGACAGTTCGTAAAAAAGACGTCTATTTGAGAAATGCCCTGTAATTCACGTGCTAGTAGGGGTACCCCAGAATTCAGAGATGTACAAATAACCACTGCTCCACAACACCTTATCTTGTGCCCATTTTGGAAATACAAAGGTTTTCTTGATAACTATTTTTCATTCTTTATATTTCAGCAAATGAATTGCTGTGTACACGGTATAGAATGAAAACCCACTGCAAGCTGCAGCTCATTTATTGGCTCTGGGTTCCTAGGATTCTTAATGAACCCACAAGCCTTATATATCCCCACAACCAGAAGAGTCCAGCAGACGTAATGGTACATTTCTTTCAAACATCTGATATTGCAGGAAAAAGTTACGGAGTAAAACGTAATTTAAAATGGCTGTTTTTTTTTTTACCTCAATTTCAATATTTTTTTATTTCAGTTGTTATTTTCTGTAGGAAACCCTTGTAGGACCTACACAAATTACCGATTGCTGATTTCAGAATTTTGTCTACTTTTCAGAAATGTTTAGGTTTCTGGGATCTAGCATTGGTTTCACGCCATTTCTGTCTCTGACTGTAAGGAGGCTGAAAGGACAAAAAAATGGGTTTTCTGATTCAAGTATGCCTGTTCCTGAAAGCTGGCAAGCTGGTGATTTTAGCACCATAAACCCTTTGTTGATGCCATTTTCAAGGAAAAAAGCACAAGCCTTCTTTTGCAGCCCTTTTTTCCCATTTTTTTTTAAAACTTAAATTTTCACAGTATTTTGGCTAATTTGTTGGTCTCCTTCAAGGGAACCCACAATGTCTGGGTACTTCTAGAATCGGTAGGATGTTGAAAAAAAAAGGACGCAATTTGGTGCCACCTGAGGGGGAAAGGGCCAGGCAGTGAAGGGGTTAAAGGAGAGGAGAACAAGTCTTGCTCTATCGGGTATGGAACATTGATGTACATGTAATAGAAATAAAGTTTAGTAAGATTAAAATATGAATTGAAATAAATTGAAATGTGAATTGCATGTCTGTGTTTGTGTTCCCTTGCAGGTAGCTTTGATTTATAACATCAGGCAAAAACGAAGTAGAGCAGCAAAGGTTCCCCCGCAAGGCAGTCGCTCATATTCCTCTATCCACTTCCCCTTTCCCCTTTGTTGATATCTCACACTGGTAATTGTCAGAAGTTTGGGATTAGCTTCTGCTCATGAGGAATCAGCTGTCCAGTACTTGACACTCCTGACACATGTTGCCAAAATCTCCACCTTTAAGCCTTTTTGTAGCACCCACAAAGCAATACAAGGAAAAGGACAACTTCATACCGAGAAGAATATCACCAAATGCAGAAAACAAAGGAATCACCACTGCAGATTGGTGCTTTACCTCAAAAACACAGCATACAAGAAAAAAATGAGTGGAATATCTGTCTCTGTTCAATTAGCCAAATGATGGAATTCATTACCCCAAACATAAGATCCACGGACAGCCATTTTATCTTCAGAATAAGGCTTTTAATTGTATTATAATAACACATATTACATCATATAATCATGATTATACAGAAAGTATGTGAAAACTATTCACTAGATTTATTACTTAAAAAAGACATCCTAAAAAATAATTGTTAGAAAAGGGGTCTCTAGTTGGCAGTGGTTCCTACCCTGTCAGTAGGAATCCTCACTCTAGTTAGGGTAAAGGAGTCACACAGCTAAGATAACTGCTGCTCACCCCCTTAGTTGCTTGGCTCAAGAAGTCAGGCTTATCTCAGAGGTAAAGTGTGAAGTATTTGTATACAAACACACACACACACACACACACACACAACACACAGGAACAGAGTGAAAACACCACAAAAGTACTCCACACCATTTTTGAAAAATAACCAATATTTATCTGAGTAAAACAAGACCAGAACAACAAAAATCCAACATTCACAAGTAAAGATTAAATTTTTTTATGATTAAGGGCCTCATTATGAGTTTGGCAGAGGGGATTACCCTGTCCCAAACATGCCGGATATCCCGCTCACCATATTAAAATTTCCATTATATACTATGGAACTTGTAACAAGGCGGATGGGATATCATTCACATTTGGGACGGAGTAATCCTCTCTGCCAAACTCGTAATGAGGCCCTTAGTGTAGTAGAGCACATAGAAACGCACTAGCTACAACTGGGGCTATCGGGATATCTTGCCGGAGTTGCTTCCAACAGTCCGACGCCACTTGTGAGTGAGTGTGGGCCCATCATGGAGGTGCATGGACACTAGTTACAATACCTTGGAAAACAATGAGGAAGCAAACACGTTGCACAAAGTCGGGGAGGTGAGGAGGTGCTGGAGCCAATGCAGTGCCAGTTCCTTACTGCCACCGGGGAGGTGAGGCGTCGGTTCTTTAGGTCAAGATGCAAGGCTTTGACTTTGCAATGTTGCATTCACACCCCGGGGCCACAGGTGCTGGGATGGAGTCGAAGTCGGGTGTTACAGGCATCAGTGAAATTACACTCAGGCCTCATGCTGTGGTCGGAGGGCTTGTGTTGCAGGCCGCGTTCATTGCACTCAGCTGGGACCATCCTCTGGTGTAGGAACTGTTGTGGAGTCAAAGAGCGGCGCCGGTTTCAAAGTCACTATGGAGTCGATGTGCTTAGCTTCTTCCTGGTTGCAGCAGAACTCATGTCCAAGGGCCCAGGAACTGGATTTGGCACCCCTTGGCAATTCAGGACTCTCAACAAGAGAGCCAAGGTGCTGATAGATAAAGTCTTTGATGGCCCTGAGACTTCTTAACAGAAGGCAAGCTCAGTTAAAGCCCTTGGAGAACCTTGGAAACCAGGATGTTGAAAGCCAAGTCCAATCCTTTCACTCCCAGGACAGAAGCAGCAAGCAGCAGACCAGCACAACAAAGCAACAGGCAGAGTGGCAGTCCCTCCTCCAGCAATCAGCTATTCTTCCTAGCGGAATGTCCCCAGTCCAGAAGTAGTATATCTATGTGGTGTCAGAAATCTAGTACTTATACCCATTTCCTTCTTTGAAGGAGGCAAACTTCAAAGAGAAGTCCTTACAGTGCACAAGACCCTGCCTTCCCTGCCCTGGTCCCTGATACACTCCAGGGGGTTGGAGACTGCTTTATGGGATGATAGTCACAGCCCTATTCAGGTGCAAGTGTCAGCTCCTCCCACCAATCTAGCTCAGGAAGACCCATCAGCCTGGCGATGGGCCATCAGGATATGCAGGACACACCTCAGCTCCCTTTGTGTGAGTAGAGTTAATTCACATCCTAAATGTCAGTTTGAGCTAGACGTGTATTCCATAGCCAGACACAGGTACAGAATGGTTAAGCAAGAAAATGGCTACTTTTTAAAAGTGGCATTTTCGAACTTTCAATCTAAAAAACAACTTTGTCAAAATATATACTTTTAAATTGTAAGTTTGGTGACCCCAAACTTCACATCTCTAGCTGCTCCCACTGGGAGACTGCACTTAAAAAATATTTCAAGGCAGTCCTATCAGAGGGATAGTCCTTGCAATAGTGAAAAGCGAATGTTGCAGCATTTCACTATCAGGACATGTGAAGTACCCAAGTATATGTCCTACCTTTTAAATACATGCTCCCTGCCTGTGGGGCTGCCTTGTGCCTACTTTAGGGGTGAATTACAATTAAGAAGAGGGAAGGTTTGGGCCCAGAGAGTGGGTGCACTTTCCAGGTCGGAAAGGATGTTTAAAACTGCAAACACAGACACTGCAGTGTCAGGTCTGAGACATGTTTACAGGGCTACTCATGTGGGTGGCACAATCAGTGCTGCAGGCCCACTTGTAGCATTTGACATACAGACCCTGGGCACACATAGTGCACTTTACTAGGGACCTACCAGTAAATTAAATATGCCAATCATGGATAAACAATCACCAATACTATTTAGACAGAGAGCATATGCACTTTGACACTGGTTAGCTGTGGTAAAGTGTCAAGACTCCCACGGCCAACAAAAACAGGTCAGAAAAAATAGGAGGGGTGTCAGAGAGTGGGCAAGCAAGATGGCCGCACTTTTGTAAGGCTCTCGTGGCTCGGATATGCAATCTGTCATAATCCTCCCCAGGGGAAACAAAATGCCATCCAACTTGCCCCTAAGAATTAGTGGATAACAGCGGAGAAATACAGCTGGTCAAAAGATACGTGCAACGGTGAACACTGACCTGTGCTTTTGCCCTACTCAGAGCAGTGGGGGAGAGAAGTGCATACCCAGCTGCCTCGTGGCGCTGAGCATCCTTCCGCAGGGCTGAGGGGTACTGCAGCCTTACCTGCGAGGGGCAGAGAGGCTCTCAGCGGGATTGCTGGTGCTGATGGTGTAGAGGCCTCGGGACGTTTGTGCTGTGGATGGCGCAAAGAGGTGAGGCCTGTGAGAGACCTGCTCGCGCACCTGACCACCTCGTCGGGCTGAGTGATCTTCTTGGAAGGTATAGAGCCCGCCAGCGAGATTACCGGAATCGAGAGAAGCGGATGGTGGAGAGTCATTGAAACGAGTGTGCAGCAGAGGCAGTGGAGAGGTGAGGCCTGGGGGAAAGCTGCACTGCCACCTCCCAATGTAGGAGGAGGAGGCGCTGAGTCTGGGGCGGCAACGGAGGAACCCCCGGCCTGAAGCAAGCTGAAGATTCTACAGTGCTTAGTGTTGCAGGAAGGGGCAAAGCAGCTGGCCAGCTGTATGGGCCACCCTGAAAGGGTGAAGGCACGCTTGTACGGCAATGGGAATATAGAGCCGGACTGATCCAGCAGGCGAATGGTGAGGACATAGTGCAGTAGGCCCTGATGGTCGACCGGAGTGGGAGACAGAGGACTGTGGTGCTCCTGGCTGGGAGGCGTGACAGGGCTGTGGCTTGTGGTGGTACTGCATGCAGAGGTGGGTGCCCGGCTGCTGTGCACAGCCTGTGCTGAGGGGCTCCGCCACTGTGACTGTGAGCAGGCAATTGGTACCCCCCCAGCCCTGTGTGAGTTAAGAAGTGCGGGCGGACCCCCACCGCTGAAGGAGACCAGTGCGTGGGCCTGGGGAAAGCCCGGTGGGGCGGCGAACAGTGGCAGAGGAGGCAGCGTGCTAGAGAGGGCTGGGGGGAGCTGAGATCAGGTTCTGACCATCCCGACGGCCCGGTTAAGGTTCTCCCCAGCCTGCTGCAATTCATACACTGGGGCCATGGCTTTCATGTCAGAAGTGATGGGGTAATCAGATGCCAGACAAGCCAAACTACAGTTTGGGGCCAAAAAACTGACCAGGTCGCAGCCAGACAACATGGATAACAATACACATACTCAACACCGGGGGAAACCTCAGAAATGGGGGAAATTAAAGCTCTTCTGCTCACAATGCAATCCAGCCTCTCCTCAATAAACAGTAAGACGGATAATATAAATTCCCATTTGGACTTGCTCACAAACAAGCTGGAGTGTCACACTGGCCATTTATCTGACGCTGAACATCACATCTCAAATGTCGAAGACACAGTGCAGGCTAAAAGTGAACAACTATTGCAAATGGACAAAGTTCTAAAACTAATTGCGACCAAAAATGAAGACCTGGAAGCAAGATCCAGGAGGAATAACTTGTGAATAGTGGGCATCCCGGAGTCCACAGATACTGGGCACATGGAGCAGTTCGTGTAACACTTACTTACCACACTGTTTAGAGCGGAGGCTTTTTCCAAGATCTTAGTGGTGGAAAGAGCACACAGAGCTCTGATGATGAGGCTGCCGATGGGGGCGCCACCCCATCCGATAATCACACATCTGCTGAACTACAGGGACACTGCATTAAGAATGGTTCATAAACAACACCCCCTGAAATTTGAAGGTAACGAGCTATTGATCTATCCGGACTTCACGTTGACAGTGCAGGAAGCTCAGAAAAAATACACTACGCTGAAACAGAAAATGAGACAAGCGAATATCCCCTATGCAATGCTCTACCCAGCCCGTCTGAAGACCATGTACAAAGGAAAAGACCTAGTTTTTGCCACTCCGCAACAGGCCAGCAAATATCTAAACTGCAACCGAGAGAAGAGATCACCACAGCACCATGCCCATGCAGGACCAGAATCATCTTCTGCTTTGTCAGATCAAGACTGAGCTCACGGGGGGCTGAGACCATGTGCAGCTGGAGCAGAGATTGACAACCCCCCCCCAAAGGGAGCCGAGGGAACCACCACACCCTCCTATTTCGCCAACCCCATTCATCTCCTAACACCCAAAACTGTCATTGGAGAGGGCAGACAGATGGCCGCCAATGCACCGGAGACATTGGATGGCATGTTAATGCTGGACTCTCCTGGGCCCACTACAGACCACCTGGGCACTCTCTCTATTTTGGGAGGTTCCATTGTGGCCCTTTGGCTGACTCTCATTGGGAAAAACCCCATTACCCTTTGGGATTCATCTGTCACTGTTAGTAGCTATGGTTTGGGATTTCAAGGGGAGTGGCGTACCTGGCGGAATTGGGGCATCAGTGAGGGAGGTGTGAGGGACGTGAAGTTTGAAAGTTACCCAAAGCTGCACATCCATGTGCCTTAACTGCACACATGAGAAATTCTTGACTGTATACATACTTCAACCCCCCCAAACTATGACCCACTCACATACACACCACTAGATGTCAGTAAATATGGTGGAAAACTAACCAACTAAATCTGGTCTTATACTAAACTGCCTTATATGGAACATGCGAGGGCTGGGTGATCCACCCAAGAAACAACACATATTAGCAAATTTAGAGATACCTAACACACACCTAGCACTGCTACAAGAGACACGCTTCGCACCTGGGACACAAGTCTCATTCACAACACGTTGGGCTTGATATCGATGATACTCCGCCTATTCCTCCTATTCTCGAGTAACCGCAATCTTAATATACAAGGGCACCCTAAACATACCTCAGGGTGTTAGAAATGATCCACAGGGACAACACACCATTCTTTGGGGCGGGATTGCGTACCAGTTCATCGTACTAGTCAGCTGCTACAGGTCAAACGTAGATAAGTCCTCATTCTTTGATACTATCTGGAGTCATGTGATGGATATAGGCTCAACATTTCAACTCTGGGGGGAGACTTCAACCTGGCCCGCGACCCCCTTGTGGACAGGGGGACTTGCGCAGCACCCTCCCATAATAGAGCTGCCGATCGCCTGCCCGTGATGCAGCTGCACAAGGGGTTGTTGACTGTTGGCGCTGGCTGCATCCACAGGACCAAGAGGGTGCTTTTTATTCTACTGTACACTCCAGCTGGTCTAGGTTGGACTACTAGTTCATATCTCAAGCTATGGTGCCCTGGATTATGGAGGCTTGCACATATTCCGACCACTCTCCGGTCATTCCGAAGCTTGTTTTACCCGCCTGTACTTCTCCACCTGCGAAATGCCAGCTATCCCCAAATATGCTATTGAATGACCCTTTCGTGAGAAACTCAAGAAGGATTCAGTGGAATTTTTGGACAGGAATAGGGGCACAGTATCCAAAGTAGACACAATTTGGGTAGCCTTCAAAGTCAAAATGCGAGGAGTTTGTTTAGCAAAAGGCATCTGAATCGTATGCGATATCTGATCCACCCTAGCTCACATAGCAGCAGAAATAAAAAATATAGAATCCACATTGGCTATAACACATACGCCAGACATAGCTCAGCACTTACGGGATGCACTAACAGACTATCAGGAGACAGTGGAGAGTGAGGTCTTATTCAGGGGTAAATACACACAGCCACGCTTCTCTGGGGAGGGGGAGAGACCAGACAGGGCACTAGCCACCACTACTTGCACAACACGCTCAGATAACACTATATTGGAAATCTGTGACCCTTCAGACCGCATATTCAGGGATACTTCTGACATACTTAAGGTATTTGGGACATATTATGAACAATTATACTCCTCGTCTAGGGTGACACCCCCAGACACAGAAAGCTTTTTAGAAGATGTAGCGTTGGCTTGCCACAGTGATGCACAGTGGAAACTCCTTGGGGCTGAACTCGAACATGATGAAATACGTGATGCCATAATGCAGCTGCAGTCAGGCAAAGTCCCGGGCCCTGACAGCATTCTAGCTGACTTCTATGAAATCGATGCAGCAATTCTCATCCCATGGCTGAAAGAGGTCTACACTGAGGCCGAGCAGGAGAGGCTACAACCGCCCTCTATGAGAGAGGTCCTGATAATTACACTACTGAAACCAAACAAACAGCCTTCAGCTGTGAGTCCCACTGTCCATTGTCACTCATGAATTGTGATATAAAGATCCTGGCAAAAGGGCTTGCCAATCGATTAAGTCTGCCAATGACATTCTTGGCCAGAATGGATCAATTGGGATTTGTTCCAGGTAGACACACTTTGCATTACTTCCGCATATTCTTTGCGCTACAAAAAAGATCAGACCCCGAAATCCCCGAAGCAGCAATATTCTTAGATGCCACAAGGGCCTTTGACTCCCTTGAGTGGGATTAGTTAATGGTCATACTGCGCTGTATGGGTTTCCCACCAGCTTTTAGGGCCTGGATCGCACTATTCTATTCCAACACTTTAGCAAGAGTACAGATAAATGGCATTCATTCAACACCCTTCCGCATAGCAAGGGGGACCAGGCAGGTATGCCCCCTGTCACCTCTGCTCTTCTCATTTGCAATGGAACCACTCACAGCCAAACTTCACCAACACCACAGTAAATTTGTGATCCGTACGCAAAGCAAACATATACTAATCTCAAAATATGCAGACGATGTAAAATTATATATACCTCAGGAACCCGACGGAGAGCTTAAAACCTGTGCTACAGGATAAGATGTGGTCACATGTCAGGGATTCAAATAAACACATTTACCCACTGACTGCAAACACACCCCTGTTCAGACCATATTTTCTCCTACAATGGACAGATACAAGTCTCCACTCCCTGGGCATAGCACCTACCCAAGGCATGGATGAATTAATGAGGTTAAACTATGGGACAGCGCAGAAGACTATACAATCCAGCATCACCTTTTGGATCACCCTACCCATATCAATGGAGGGCCGTATCTCACTAATGAAAATGGTTATACTCCCCAAACTACCCTACTTATTCCTACATATACTGTTCCCACCAACTGGTCACTTTTTTTAATTGCGAAAAACACAAATGATCGGGCTGGCATGCCACGCTTGAAATGGGAAGTCCTCACTCAGCCCTTTGCCAATGGGGGCTTTGAAGCCCTTAACCTGGAGCTCTACTTCAATTGCACACAGGCACACTTTGCACATTACTGGTACAGACCACCTCCCTACGTGCCACATCTAGCATTAGAGCAGAGCTACATGGCCTGACCCCTCACTCCACAGATCTGAAGCCAGACATGGGAATCACTTCCCCCGAGACTGTATGGTGGCCTGTATGCAGAGAGCCTGGAAAAACTAGCTAAATGAGCAGGGAGGCGCTTATTATGTTTTCCAGGTATGCCACTGTTGAATCAGGGAGCAGCACCTGTCACATGCGAAACCAGAGGTATAAAATTACTAGCGAAACTTAACTTCCTCACATGGAGAGACTTGTAAAAAGAAGCCCTCTTCCAGGAGCGAGATATGCTCCCAGCTGACATGTTGAAAACTCCACTTGATAATTTCTTGTATATCCACCTTAAATGCAGTATCAGAGACATTACACCAATTTTCCTATTGGAGCCACCCAGGGTGAACACATTTCATATATTGCTACAAGCAGACTTCCCGTGACATTTAGTTTCTCAACTCTACCGAACTATGAAGCAAGAGCAACCCATAATTAGTGGGGGAGCACAGGAGGGGTGGAATGGAGAATTCCAGACGCCACTGTCTGATAAACAATTGCTATATTGCTGCCAACAGACCAGTAGGATCATAGCAAGCAGCAGGCTGAGAATCATACACTATAAATTCCTGCCTAGGTTATACTACACACCCATCAAGCTCTATAAATATAGCCTAAGGGCTGATGACAGTTGTACAAGGTATGGGGCAGAAAGTGCTGGTTTCTTGAAGCTGGCTTAGGTATGTCCCCCAGTGCTGCAATATTGGAAAGAAGTTCAAGGAACATTATCCCACATGCTTTCTATGCCACAAATGCTCACACCACAGGTAGCACTGCTGGGATATACAGAGGAACTGAAAGCTACACATTGTAGATATACAGACTTAGGTCTCCTTCTGGCAAAACAGAGGGTGGCATGTAGATGGGGAAAAGGAAGGGCAACCAAATTCAAAGAATGGCTCTATGATTTGATATACTCTAAAGATCAGCTGGAGGTTTACGTTGAATTATTACCCCCCAGCTCGTGCCTAAGATATATGAGGGCTACTAAACACATATCTGCTCCAGAATCCAGAGCGTACGCTAGCTGCATTCACTTAAGAGGTCAACAATGGGACCACCTGCAAGGCCAAGGGGGGCAACCGTGGGCTCCATCCCCGTTGCTTTAAGTCTGCAGAGATGACCCCCACTGATGAGAGGATCAAATGAGAAGCAAACTCAGACTCGCTGGGAAAAATTATTTATTGAAAAGACCCAGGTACAAGCAACAGTGATAGCAGGACGGTGCGTATCATCAATTTGCTTGCTTTGTACAAATCTGTGTATAAATGAATACATAATGGTGTAATAATGTGGCATATGGGATGTTAATTGCAAAAAAAAAAAAAAAAAAAAAAAAAGAACAAATGCGAGGAAGAAGGCTAAAAAGTTTGTGAATGACCCTGCAAAAAGGGCCAGGTTCAACAATAATGTTAATAAATAACTAAAAAAAATAAGGAAAGAATAATAGTGATTTTATAAATGTGTGTGTATGTTTATGTGCATGTATACACATATGCATATGTATATATGTGTGTATATATGTAGATCAATATATAAATAACTTATGAGGTGATCATTGCATGATTATGGGTTTATTTTTCTATAATAACATAATAACACATCTGTCAAACATTGTGAAGCTGATTATAGGAAATGTTTCTATAAGTGCTTCACTATTGAAATATTGGGGGGGAAAAATTTAACTTTTTTTTTTATCAAGAGCATAAAATGAAGTGCTTGAGTTTGTAAATACTTTTCCATGTGTGTATATATAGGTCTTTATATTGCTCAATTTTATACTTATTGATTATTTTACACATGCGTAATATGTTAATCTCTCTAAGCATGTATAGCTTTTATGCATGGGTATGTATCTATATATTTACATATTTTACACCTACTCTACGACCCATCCAGATCCTCTTTAAAACTGTCCCCCAACCTCCACTCTCTGGCTCATCCCAAATCCTTTATAGTGCCATGGACTCCCAAATAATCCTTTCCAAATTATTCCCTCCTTTATTCTACTCACCCAGCTAATAAGCGCATATATCCACGTTTCCCAATAACAATTTCTTCACTCTACTAATTCACTACTCACCCATCGTGGTTTCCGGAGTAGCATGTACTTACTGAAAAGTACTTCCATGCCTCGTTAGGGTAGCAAGGGCAATATAAATACAATTTCCAATTACAATTGTATTCTAAGGGTCTCCCAACATTAGGTTTTCTTCTTCTTAAAGCAGTAGGCTCCACCCGGCCTGTACCAAACCACAAGTGTCTGGCCCCATGTAGAATTACCTCCAAGATGCCAGGGCGTCTTCTTCCCTATGGAAAAGGAGTGTCGCCACCCTGGCCAATTGCCAGGAGATGAAAAATAAATTAATAGTTCAACTATTGTTTCATTTTTCATCTACTGGCTCAGCCAGCAGTGCAGGGAGGGGCGGGGCTGGGCAATGGGAGGAGTGAGTGCACTAAGTGTGCATGTGTGTTTGGCCAGCCATCTGAGGCCAGCGAAACACACATGCACACTTAGGTTTCTTCAGCTCGTCTGTGTACACAGCTGGGCTGGAGAAACTGCAAAGGCCCCAGGGCTGTGTCTGAGTGGCAGTCACTGCCACTCAGACCAATCCTGACACACTTTCATACTATATTTGTCAAGACTTGAGTGCTTCTTACTGCTATGTTCAGCCAGTCTCTGGGCACCACTTGGTTTCTTGCTTGCTTTGAATTGACCAAGGTAAGGGGAGACCCTTTCCAGTAGCCACAGTTCTGCTGATAATAAAACACCAAGCAGGCCATAACTTCCAGAAGTAGTCCCAGAAGAAAAAAACCAACGTTGGAAAAACCTCAGAATCAAGGACTCCTGAAAAAAAGAACAACAAAAACACGAAAAAGAACTGGAACAAGCTGCAGGTGGAAAAAGGAACAGGAGAATTCCAAAATCACAGGATACTGGAGCGAGGAGCACAACCACGAAGGAAGTCTTTGCAACGCAAGAAACAGAAGACCAACTGTGCTTATATACTGACAAACAGGAAGTCACATTCAGGAAGTGACATGCAGGAAGTATTGAAGACACCGTTTTGGATTGGGAAAGACCACATTCAGGTGAATGGAAAAATAGCCATATTATAGAAAGGTAGTGAGTAAAGCATGCAGGGAATGGAACACAGACTCCTGTGAAGAAGAAATATGGCTAAGGCAAGGAAAAGAAAAAAAAAGAAAAAAGAAAAAAAGAGGAAAGCAGCAGGAACAGGTAAGCAGTGAAAGCTGGGACACCACATGGAGGGAAGAGGAACGCGAGGCGTCAGGAGATGGCAGTAAGTTAAGTTTTTTTTTGTTTTTTTTTCCTCCCTCCATCTCTGTCTCCCCCCATGCCTCCCCTTGAGATTTGCATGGCCAAAATGTATGGTGATAATGATCATACAATACATTGCTCTAAAATGCTGAAAGTATGAAAACTTTTCATGCAGCATGACAAACTGCAACACATGAAAGTGACCGCCAAGAAACCAAAAATTAGGCTGAAGCAATCACTATACCAATTACTTGTGCTTTAATCCTACCAGCTTTAGATATAAATAGCTCCCCTTCCTCTACAACCCAGCAATATAACCAAGAAGATAACAAAGTAGTTGTTAGGCCATATAAATGTAAAATTGCTCTCTTAATTATAAATACGTGAAGCTGCGGCAACCCATGGAAAGCAATAAGTCTTAACAAACTAGCATTTGTTTGGATAATGCCATATTACACTGCCTCCCCCCAACACAAACGCACAACTTTGTGGTATTATGTCTCACAATTAAGAACTTCAGTTCATATTTATAAATATTACAACCCATGTATCAGTTTTGAAATTCGTGTAAAGAAGTGCATTAGATAGCATATTTTAAAACATGTTTTGATGTTACTTATATCTGAACAAATAAAGGAAGGTTGAATAGTGTATATAACAATCATTGAACCTTAATCCCATGCTGAGATAGCCCCAGGTTACCCGACGACACAGCTCTCCCTTGATTTCCCAACAAGGTCCTAAAATACCTTTTATGGTTCTTGACTTTGTGCTTAAGAGGCTCACATACAGAGGTGATTCTAGTTTAGTATCACTCCTCTTTGCATTGAGTAAAACGCTAAACAGAAAAGGAGAGTTCTTTGATTTGAGGAGCTAGGAATGGGAGATAGGTGTATGTGGCCCATCCTAGTTTCTTTTTCAGCTGTAAAAGATGGTCTTATGCAGGACTTGGAACTGAAGGGTATGCTATTGTTTGTGTTTATCTAATCAGGCTTGCAGAATGTCTATTTTCTTATAGTTCGTATTGCTAGTGTAGCCTGTTCTTAAGTGCTGTCAGTATTTGTTGAAGGAGACCAGTGCATGTGCCTTGCCCAGTGGACAGGAAACACCTACCATATCCATCTCCTCTCAGAACACCTATCTTCCAGCAGGAGACCTGGAAACATGCATCAAAGAGCAAACTACCATTCAACCAAATTTCCCATATGTTAAACCACACACATGTGAACCTTGCATCCTAAAGTCACATTCTCCTAGAACCATCCAAATTAAATAAATGTGATAGGACATAGGTGAAGGAAAGGGTGGATTGGCCACCAGATTCATAAGGGTTAGTAAGACATGTTTTTAGCAGGCAGCAGCTGCAAAGGACAAATATGGCTTTTTGCTGGTGGTTGGAGTGGCAGAAGTAAAATGTTTTTTTTTTGTTTGTTTTACTTGTGGTGCTAATAATCCTTAGTACATTCCTTGAGAAGCAAAAATCACTCTGTGCTCCCGAACAGATGCTATGAGAACGTGCCTATGTTGCTGAGTAGCACATCCTTGATGTTGTAGACCACCTAATCAATAATGGCTATGTCTGTTTAATAATGATAGTTATTGACATAATAAGTGATCAGTGTTACAATGATGTTCATTCAACACACCACACTGCCCCTGACATAATAGTGATAGCCCCTTTATATATTGTGAATACTGAGGTCGTGGTAATACCCACTTTGACATAATGTTGGTCCTGACAGAATAGTGGAAATTCTAAACATACTGCCAGCATCCAAGGCATGATTGTTCTAGCCTTTCGCATCTTGCTCCCCCTTGCATTACAGTATTAATTTGTGGAATAATTTTTCCCTCCCTCGCATCATGGTGCTCACCCAGGGCACAAGACTGGAGTTGCCATCCTGACTTGATGGTATCAACTTCTGAAAATTGCATGTCCTGAGATCACGTTCGCAATATTTGACCAGGTATGGCCATCTATTTGCATGCATTATCAACAACATGCAATTTAAGCTGCTGTGGTGTGTAGGTTGAGGAGCAGCTCCCCTTCCATTTTACTGTTGAAGGCAAGCACGCATAACTTGGCTGTGCCATTATGTGCTGCAGGAGTGACACAAAAGATGTAATCAACACAACATATATTGGTACTAATGTCAGGGTGTGCATCAAAATCATATCATTCAAGATGCACTCACAAGTAAAAAGGTAATAATTTCATATGTGTGTTTTAATAATGCCTTTAATCAGTTGTAATATAACGTGCATGCATTTATACAGTAGTCATGTATCTGGATTATGATAAGTAAACAATGTATAATCACAGTTATTCATAATTATGTTACATATATGAAGGGAAATGCACATATAATTATGTATCTCAAATGAGCATTGAATCTTTTACTAAGTTAGCTCAACTGAAGGCTTTCAACATGGAGTTTTTCTTGCATTATATTATTCTTTATTTGCAGGTGAGTCTGCATGGTCTGAGCAAGTCTAGATTAATAAAAGGTATGCTGTGTGTTTTAGATAATGGAGTACGGAAGGATATGTTGGCTGGGAGAAAGGAGAGCTAACAAACTAGAAAAAAAAACTCCCCTATGTGCACCTGGATCTGGGAGATACCCAAGGTCATCCTGATGTTTCTTTCATGGGATGAAAGTCTGATGGGTGTTGCGTTTTCCAGCCGCACACAGAAGATGGAAAGCTACTGATGTTGATGAAGTGGATTCTCAAAGGTTCTACAAGGTCTACATTGATATTTGTTTAGTTAGACAACAGCAGACTCTTTTGACTAGAGCGGATTCCCATGAGACTTGGCGAGGTATAGACCTTTCTATCCTAAATCTGGATGAAAGGGCTTTGTGTTATGCACAGCTCTATAAGAGCTTCTACTGAAGTTTTTGTTATGCTGATACTTTCTGATTATTCCCCTTTCTCTATATTCCTGCAATATAATTAGGATTTCCCCTATAGCTTTGGTAGGATATTGAGATTAAATAAGTTTTCAAATGATTAGACAAGAGGACTGTGATTTGTATACTGACCACCAGGTTCTGTTCCTCATCTTTTGTATTACTGAGATTCTTGTATGCCTTATACTTGTATGATTTAATCTGATTCACAGCTTTACTTCACCTTTGGTGATTTTGAATTTATATAGCATATTCTTGAAATTCATTTACATATGTTTGGCCTTAAATTTGTAATAAACTTTTTAACTTTAATCTCCAACTCCGAGAATGAATATGTGACCAAATAGGTTACACTACAAATTGAATAAAAGTGTTGATTTTGACTCCTGTTACCCCTTGGAACTCCTAAAAAATGTCTGTTGAAATAAGAAATATCAGAAAATGGGCAAGAAGCACTCTCAGTGGCAAGACTTATCTCTGAGCTTTAGGTGCAGAACAAGTTGTTCGTCTAGCCATTCATGTACTCACTCACCAACTTCATTACACATGCAGTCAGGAATTCATTCATTAATCCTTGAGCGCATATATCCTTGCACTCAGTAAAAGACATTCATTTATCTATGCACTCAAACAACCATTCATCCATGCACTCGTGCTGCAATCGAGCCTAATATTCACCCATCAGCATACCCACAAACACACATGCACACACAAGTCGTACACACGCTGAACCTCCACATTTAGAAAAAAGTCAGTCTGACATCACACTGTGAACCACTCTTTTTTTTACTGTTACAATAACGTATTTACAATTGTGTTTCTGAATCTCAATTAACAATGGTGCTCCAACCTAGATAATTTTCAATCTCCTTTAGACAGCTGCACCTTTTACTGCTCCAGTCCCCCATCGAAGATATTCCACAACTCTTGTGTTTTGTGGATGTAATTTTTTATTATTTGCTTTCCTGAATTCTAATTGCACCTGACAGCTTCCCAAAATGGTAATGCAGCAGACTGGGTGTTAAAGGGATTTTATGAATATGAAACAAAATACTCATATAAATATTATCACTGTGTTCCAAGTGGTAAACTCTGCTCCCCGCCCCAGTGATATTTTGATTATTCAAAAGCCTGACTTTTCCTAGTTCTGCGACCACTACAGCAGGCTGCTTGTTTTCTGATGCACTTCTAGTGATGTATTATTTATTTCTCCCACAGGACACAATTACTGCAAAAAGTAGTAAGCTGTTCAAGCAGCAGTTAAAATAAAAATGATATGAAGCAGGCAATTTGTTTGCTTCTTTGCATGCTTTAGCTCTCCACAGCTGGCTCACTTGTTTTGTAGTATTCGAGGCAGCCTTTGACATTATTTGAATTACAATCCCGCTTTTTCTTGCAATGATATGCTTATTTTAAGGATAACTTGTTACCTTTCTAGGTCAACCCAATATCACGTTTTCCCAAATGACCTGCAATGCTTGAAGCCTGGTCTCTTTGTAGTTACTAGAAAACTGTTATGCGATAATTGATTTAGGATTTGGCCTTGTCTTCCTAATTGGCTTATTAAACATGCAGTCAGGCCTGAGTAATTTGACTCGGTTTCTAAATCCTCTTTCAGGGTTTGATTGCAAGACTAGATGAAAAAATCAAAGGCCTGTGGAAGTGCTGCAATGTCGAGTTGGTCAAAATAAACCCTCATCTTAAAGGTTTTGTAAGTCAAGTGCCACACAGGATACTACAGCGATCTTTGCGTGTTCATAATGAATTTAATTAGCATGGTGCGAGAGAGTGTCAATCGGGACTTTAGAATTAAAACGGGAAGCAGCTAATTACTGCATTTCTAGCAGGACTCCGCATGTGCAATATCCTCGATTACTGTTTTACGATCGTTCCATTAATTTCCTTAAATACCAATGCCCTTTTAACATTGATGTAAAATATAAAGGACCAGTTGGTTATAGTGATCAGTTACATCTTAAGGATTTTGGGGGCCCTGGGCCAAGCGTGTTTTTGGGGACCCCTGTTCAGATCCGCATTGGATTTATGATCCAAATTCAAATCTTTCCTGTCCTCTTTGGCCAGGTCACTGACAGTGCACAGACATACTGGTCCAAATTCTAAATGTGTTTTAGGGGTAATGACATATGTATTGTAACACAGCAGCAGCTCACTAATATTACTGCGATAATCTCTGTGACACCCTCCCATATCTCATATGTGAGATCCTGTTTGGTCTAAAAGAAACTTGTTTTTATGGATGTTGCATGAAACATAAACACAACATCTGCAAAATGTCTGTAATAGACTCTCACACATTACCCAAATTAAAAATAAATTAAAAGAAATGCAATTTGCTGCAATCTGTTTAAGAATTATTGAAGGTCATCAGGGCAAAAACTATGCAGAACACAGCGACCTCTGTCATTCTCCCATCCCCCACCCTCGCAGGGGAAAGGCTGGGCTTCTGGGCCAAAGCCCACTTTGCCAATGTCTTAGAACGTCTGTGGTAGTGGTGAGAATATCTGCAGCAAATGTGCAGAGACAGACGTTCCTTCGTATTAATACTGAATGAACCAAACCTCTGGAAATTAGAAGCAAAGTGCCCTCAGCAGTTTCAGATTCCAACTTGTATGGTGAGCACCTTGCTTGTTTTTACTAGCGCGATTTATGAGCTAAAACCTGCCAGAGATTATTAAATAAACATTTCATGTTTGTGCATCTTGCAACAGGGTAAACACACTACATCTCTGTGTTTTCCCCCCATTCTTTGGTGTGGAAATGTAAATGGTGCTGAAATACAACACCTGGTAAATACGGCAGCCAATGCTATCATTTTTGCAGGTTGTGGTATTTCTGAACCAGATTCCCACGGGATTTGTAAGGACTCTCGTAAATTAATCTTGAGCATCAGGCCCTTTTAAAATACACTGCCATATATTTTATTTATCTATATAAAACATTAATATTACAGCTTCTTAATAACATTTGCTTCTCTACAAGATTTGTTTTATAATATATTAATCCCTCACAAAGAACAGGCACATTGTAACAACAATACAATAATTCTGCTTTTTCTGAGTACATTAGTTCAACCAACTAGAGTTCCACTGTGCACTAAAATGTAACACGCAGCGACAAATGCAAAAGAGATGTAGCAATACATGGAAACAAGGGCAAGAACGAATGCAGCGTTATGCATCAACATTTTAAAGAAAGGCCTATTGGTTTTGCCAGTACAGAACAGAAACACACATTATTAGTCACAAACATACATTGTTTTGACAAAGTAACAGCAGTCCACCTTGGATTGTGAATGGATACAATTGTCATTTTTCTACGATATGGGAAACAAAGGAAGAGAACACTCATTGTACCCTTGAAAGAATTCGCCTTGAGCCAGACCAAAGGCGTGTTTAAAGGTGGGAAGAGACAGGTGTTTCATCCTCGGTGCGGACTAGTAATGTTGCAAGTACATGTGTAATAGCTGGCATAAGTGCATTTTAGTTGGATTGCGCCACTAATTATTTTATTGGTGTATCAAATCAACAGCACATGACTAGAAATTCATATGTATGAAAGAGCACAGACAGCTAACACATTTTGGCATATTTAGTATGTGTTTTCTATTTTGTCAGCTCTTGGACTCTAATGTGTACCTGAAATACCAATAGGAATACTTGAAAACATACGACATTGAAGGTTTCTGCTTGGGTGCCCTAGAAGGGCCTCAGTGTGTTTTATGTGTGTGTGTATATGTGTGTGTGTGTGTGTGTGTGTGCGCGCGTGCAGGTGGGTGTGTGTGTGTGTGTGTGTGTGCGATCATGTGAGTGTGTTGTGTAGCCATTTTTTGTGATAGATTCATACATGTTATTTTAGCGAACTAGGCCTGCTGCTGTGCACTTTAGCGGAGATATACGTATTTTATTCAGCTTCGTTTAATATTTTAACAAAATAGCCACATTTGCGGTCTTGATTTATTTTTCTCTATCTAGCTGTTCTTTGCCTATGCCAGCACTGCATGTTCAAACAAGGCATTTATTCAATCTGTGCTTTTCTCAAGGATGCAGTAAGATAAGTTGCCGGCAAACGTTGTAACACTTTGTCTCTAATGTTCATAAAAACATACACACTCTTACATTGGGATCCTTTCTTGGAACACCAGCTGTTTTATTCTAAAAACACTACTTTGACCTATGAATGTTAGAGGGAGACTCCAGCCATATGACCACGATTGTATGGTGATTGCTGAGTGCTTTGCTGCAGCTGCTTATGTAGACTATAGGCCTGTTGCTCGGTATGAGGGATGATGTCTTCCCAGGGGAACCTGAAGGGCAGAACTAGAGCTTAACATGCTGTGCTCTAACATAGCCTAGGTCGGAGCTATTTTTAACAATTCTAGTGACAATATGATAACGTTATTTTTATGCTTCACTCTCCTTGTCACAATTTTAATCCTGTCATGCTTCATGGTCCTAGTTATTGCAGTACATGCTTCGTCTAAGATGCAGTTACTTCAATAAAACCTTATTGAATTCTATTCTGCTTCTGATTGTCCTTGTATATGTGAGGCTAATGTAATTGAGAGAAACGGATGAGATCTGAGTGACCACGATTTCCCTGAGGAGTCAATTGTGTCATGCGCTCAGTTGCCGATCATCCCTCCTCTAGGGTGGAGATGAGGCACTGCTAGTAAGCCGGAGCAAAACCCAGATTAGGCCAACAGGTGTCACCTGTAGGGGGTTCAGACTCAGTCCCCCACAGTGCAGGTGATTCTGCTGCCCAAACCCAGTCTTCTCATTAGGATAATGAGAGCCTGCGTGACATGGTGCCACCAACGTTTGGTCAGGCTCTAATTGTCAGGTCCTCATGAGTATCTCTGTCTCACTACATACAAAGACAACTCAGTACTATATATGGAGACGTCCATGATATTGAGGATTTTCCTCCTCAGCTAAATAGGGAGTATCTAACTAACGCTGTAGGTTGTTCAAGCTTTTTTTTTTTAAATTTTTTTTTATTGATTTTATACATATTTCAAAACGGTTGACATTGTATTTTCTTCTTCTCCATCTTTCTGTATATCACATTAGTTTTATTTATTTGCGCGCTTAAACTGGTAGAGATTCGATTTTAATAAACATTATTTATTTGGTATTATCGAAATCCAACTCCCCCCCTCCCTTTTCCCACCCTAACCCCTCGGTCCGAATGCTTGTTCAATGATAGTACTTCTGCAATAGGAAAGCTGGAGACTTTCATTTAACTTAATTGTGTCTCTCGGGGTATTTTCCATGTGTAGGGGTCTGCTGAATTTGTCTGTGTGATAGCTATGTTTTGTTTTTGATGGCTGAATGCTCTGGTGTATTTGTATAGGCAACTTGGGTGTTATTATGGAGTGTTGGGGGGGTGCTGTATGGTTAGTTCGGTTTTTAGTGAATCCATTATTAGTTCCCAGTTAGCTGATACTTCAGGAGGTCTGATCCCGGTTCTGGCTTCTTTTTGTAGCAGAGTGCCTTCAGCAGCAGCCCACCTAAATAGTTCATTTTTCCAGCTTGTCAGTTTAGGGCCCCCCGGGCTGTTCCAGTTGCTGGCTATTTCTCTTTTCGCCAGGGTTAGAGCTAGGTCTAGGAATCTGTCTGAGGCTTTATGTTTAGTAGAATGTGTAAATGTGTGCAAGAGGCAGGTGTCAATTGAACATGACACAGTCCTACCTAGTATCTGGGATAATTTTTGGCAAATCTCAGACCAATAAGATGTCAGTGTCTGGCATTCCCAAAACATGTGGTTGAATTCTGCATCTATTGTCTTACATCTTGGACAGCACTCAGCGGTTTTGTTGAAGTATTTGTTAATACGGGCGGGTGTAAGGTAGGCTTGATGCAAGACATAGAAATTGATCAGTTTAAATCTGACATTCCGCGATGCTTTAGGTAAGTTCTGTAGTGTACATTCCCATTCTGTTTCAGAGATATCTCTGTTAAAGGTTTTTTCCCATTGTTGTTTCAGGTATGGAAGGGGGGCTGTATTATCTGTTCTAATCAACGTATATATATTAGAAATAACCCTAGTCTTGGGAGTTGGGGATGCCAGATACGTGCACATACCCTGTGCTGATGGTTCAGAATTTTTTGTTCGCCAGTGGTTGCCTATGCTAGCCTTTATAGTCCCGTAAGTTAAAAAGTGTTTCACCGGTATGTCATATTGTGCTCTAAGGGTCTCAAACGATTTCAACTTATTGTTCTCGAATAATGTGCCTAATGTATTAACCCCGGCCTCCAGCCAGTCTCTAAGTTCAAGTTTAGCCCTTTTCTGAGTTACTGCTTGCAGCGCACTGAGAGGAAGTTCCACTGAGTAGGGAGTTTTAGTTTTAGTTTTGTGCAAGTATGATTTCCAACATTTAGCTATTATTTTCACTTCTGGGCTGTCCTGCTTTTCTTCTTTTGTGGGGTCCAGCAGTATTTCGAACAGTCTTGTTTTCTGTGGCACGGAGGACTCTGCATTAGGTTGTGACACCAGACTGTTAGAGATCCAAAGCGCCAGCCACTGTAGTTGAGCCGCAATGTAATATGACTCAAAGTCAGGAGTTGCTAGGCCCCCATTTGACAGCTGTCTCTGGAGCTTTATTAAAACCACCCTTTTCCTGCCGCTACCCCATATAAATGAGCTTGCTACTGAATTCATATCCCTGAAGAAGGACTTAGGAATCCATATCGGAAGGGCCGTGAAATGGTACAACAGTCTAGGTAGTACTATCATTTTAAGAATCGCGATTGGACCCATCACCGAAAGAGGGAGTGTTTGCCAGAATGTCACGCAGGATTTTATGGAGCGGAATACGCCGCCCAGATTTCCATCAAAAATGTCTCTAGTCTCATGGTATATTTTTACTCCTAGATATGGAAGCCCTTCAGGTATCCATCTAACCGTTCCCAAAGTCAGTGGGGGTTGATGATGTTTCACTAGGGGGAATAGACCTGATTTGTCCCATTTTACTTTTAGGCCTGAATGTTTTTCGAAATTGGACAGCATTAGTTGAGCTACTGGGAGATCCCTCTGCATGCCACCCAAAAATATCAGGAGGTCGTCTGCATGTAAGGCTATGAAATGTCTTACATTTCCGATCAGTATTCCAGGTCCTCCCTGTCCCGCCCTGGCCGCCGCAGCCAGAGGTTCCTTGGCTAGAGCAAACAATAGGGGGGAGAGGGGGCAACCCTGTCTCTTCCCGCGTTCCACTGCGTATCTGAATGATATAATACGTCCCGTACGGACTCTAGCTGCAGGGTTAGTGTAAAGCAGTTTCACCCATGCAATATAATCAGGGCCAACTCCCATTTGGGCCATAACTTTATAAAGGAAGTCCCACTCTAGACTGTCAAAGGCTTTTTCAATGTCTACTGCCAATATGCCCGGAGATTCAGTCGAGGGGGTTATTCCGTTCATGACTGCGAAGAGCCTGTGTATGTTTCCTGCTGTGTTACGGCCTGGAATGAAGCCTGCTTGGTCTGGGTGGATGAAAGAAGGCATCAGAGGAAGGAGTCTAGTTGCTAAGACTTTGCAGAGTATCTTATAATCAAGGTTCAGCATGGAGAGGGGCCTGTATGCCCCCATCCCAGTTGGGTTCTTGCCGGGCTTGAGCAGTGGGACTATAATGGCTTCCCTAGTGGTTTCAGGCAATAGGCCCTGATCCTTGGCGCATTTAAACATTTTTTCCAAACGAGGTGGGAGTATCTCAACAAAGGTTTTGTAAAATTCGGCAGGCAGGCCTTCAGTTCCAGGAGTTTTTCCCCTTGACAGGTCTTTCACAGCCCCTTTGATCTCATCTGGTGTGATGTTTCCTTCTAATGTATCGGTGGATATTGGTTCCCAGGGTTTTAAGTTTAATGTTAATAGGTATTGCTCAGTTAGGTCTCTACTTAGGTTAAATCTTTTTTGGTATAGTGATTTATAAAAGGCCAGAAACTGGGCATTAATCTGTTCAGGGTCGTGTATTTGGGTACCATCTCCTGCGGTCAGGCTCATTATAGGGGGGGATTTTTCTGACTGCGATATTACCCAGGCAAGCAGCTTACTCGCTTTATCTCTTTCGCCATGCACTCTTGTGAGATACTGCTTATGGTCGAAGCATCTGAGACGTTCGACACAGTGTGTTACTTTTTATCTGTTTTCCTCTATTTGGGATTGTAAATGAGGGTTTCCAGGCCTATTTTTCTCTGTTTCTCTTAATACATCCTCGGCTTTCTCAGTCTCTCCTAGTAAGGTCCTACGTATCCCTACTGTTTCAGCAATGCATCTCCCTCTTATTACTAGTTTAAAGGCATCCCATTCTATCAGTCCACTAGTCGTGGATTTGCTGTTTTCTTCGAAATAGCGTTCTATGGCTTGTCGGATATCATCTCGGAAGGGGGGGGTCTTCTAGTAATTCGGGTCTAAGTCTCCATGTGGGTATGCATGGGGTGAGGGGCCCCCATCCTAATGACAGCAACTGGGGGTTATGGTCAGATATTGTGCGAGACAAGTATTCTGTGTTTAATACAAGTAAGTGTATGTCTGGTGAGCACAAGAAGGAGTCTAATCTAACATGGAGCTCGTGGAGGGCAGAGAAAAAGGAGTAGTCTTTGGCGCTAGGATTTAGTTTACGCCAGGTGTCGATGAGGCCCCAATTTGCCTGCCATGTGGTGAACTGTTGAGCTATCTTCACTAACGGAGAGTGTGGTAGGGGAGGATGTGATCTATCTGCACCTACATCACTTACACAGTTAAAATCACCACCCACTATTACCGGTGCTTGCAGGAATGTCGCTAGTGTATTGGATAGTCGAATGAAGAAGTCACCCTGTCCAGTGTTAGGGGCGTATACATTGATTAGTGTTATGTCCTTCCCTTCCAGTCTGCCTTTGATCGCTACGAATCTCCCCTCTGGGTCCACCTGGCTATCTGTCAACTGAAATGGGACCCCTGCTCGAATCCAAATCAGAGTGCCCCTCGAGTATGCTGAATAAGTAGTATAGAATGCCTGACCTCTCCATCTTTTTTGTAAGGCTTTGCCCTCTTTCGATGTTAAGTGAGTTTCCTGTAACATAGCTATTTGAATACCCCTTCTCTGTAAATAAGAAGATATCTTATATCTCTTGACTAAAGAGTTCATACCCCTGATGTTCCAGGTAAGGACCTTATACGATTTTGGTGTAGCCATAGTAGTGTTTTGTGGTTCTACTGGGGGGCGATTCCTGGTAGCCTAGTAGTATGATAGGTTCCCTGGTAATTTCTTGCTCCCTGCTCCATTTTGCACTTTCTGTGGTAATTCTCGGACCGATGTTAAACCCTAGCAAATTCCCCAACATAAAAACTCCCCAACTCCCCATCCCTAGGACAAAAGTCGAACCTCTCTTGCCCAAACTTGTGTGAAATAAAGAAAAAGTTAACTGTCCAACCACGTGGGCGGTGCCTCAGTTAGCAAACCGAAGCTCAGCAGGGCGATCTCTCCTCAGCCTCCGGGTGGAAGAAGGACTGAAATTCAGTGGCTCCAGGGTTTCGATTATCGGGCGTCAGTGGGTTAGTTTCTTCTTGCTGACTTTTAATTTGTTTTTAGAATCCGTAAGTGTACTCCTAGTTGTCCCTGAGGTTCACATACATCATATTTCCCAGGAGTTCTGTTTGTAATTCAAGGATGTACTTCAGATTATGGTGTCTGACGTCCCTAGGGTTACATCCGGGCCCTTTTGGTTAGGCGTGAGTGACAAATCTGATTCATGTTCCAAGTCTGATTGGTTTACGTCACTATGCGTTTGCTTAGGTGAACTCTGTTCAGAACAGCCGAGGGACGCAGCCGCCTTCACTGCTTTTTGACGGTCATTTAAAATCTCCAGAGGGGATGGACTAGTGCGTCTTGTAGTGTTTCTGCTGTTAGATTTTCCTTTAAGGTTTAGTTGGTGTTTTTCAAGGTTAATTCGTTTCTCGTTGAGATGTTGCTTGTCCATCCAGTTCCAAACCTCCTCCGCCGAGTTAAAAAACTGTGTGCCTGTTGTGGTTATTATTCGGAGTTTGGCCGGGAATAGCATCCAGTATTGGACCCCTAGATTTCTGAGTCTCTGTTTGGCCTCCCTGAAAGAAGCCCTCTGCCTTAATACTTCTCGCGAAAAATCGGGGAAGATCCGAATCACTTGGTTGTCCAGTAAGCAGTCTCCCTTTTTCCTGCTTTGGGTGAGTAAATGGTCTCTGTCTTTATAGTGCAATAGTTTGGCCACCACCGGTCTAGCAGGAGCGCCCGGCGGAGGAGGACGTCCTGGGACTCTGTGCTCTTTCCACTGCAAAAAATTGGGACAGTCCCTCGTTCGCTATATTTTCCTTCAGCCATTTTTCAAGGAAGTCAACCATGTTGTTTCCTTTGATTTTCTCCGGTAGTCCCATGATTCTGATGTTATTTCTTCTCGATCTGTTTTCTGCATCTTCCGCCCTCAGTTCCAAGTCTTTTATTCGTTTCTCCATTTGTCCTGTTGCCTTGGAAGCGTCTTGAAGCTCTGGTCCCAGTTCATTCAGCAGTTTTTCTGTCAAGGTCACTTTTTCTGCTAGGCGTCGGTGATCGTCTCTGAGTACTGTAAGGTCTGACGCGAGGGAGTCTATTTTCATCTCAAGAGCATTTCTGGAGGCCGCGATAGCCTGTATTACATCTTGCAGAGTAGGCTCTTTTGTGGCTCCCTCCTCTACAGAGGAAAATCTCCCCGCAACCTCCTGTTCTGGGGGTGCATTGTCTGTTATATCCCTAGTATTATCAGCTTCTCGCCTTCTATTTGGTTTGCCCATCTCTGGCGTAGTGCGGCGTTTTTGCTGGTGATCACTTGATAGTGTGAAGGCAGTATAGAGCCGATGATAGTGTTTACCTGTTTTTCCAAAATTTGCTGGATGGGCCCACCTGGGTCTGGCACTTGGGGGGTGGAGGCCTGTCTTTTATTGAGCCAAATGTCTTAGATTATTAAGATGGATTGGCGAAAAATTTGTGTTACTTGTCGGAACTTAGGGGTAATGCGTGGGGCCGGGCTGTATTTTTAAGTTACGCCACCGTCTCTTTCTTTATTCGACCACTAGTCGATTGAACTGTTAGAAAAGTCTGATTGGGATATTGTTAGGTCGGTGTCTTCCTAGTGGCCTTTTCACAATGTTCTGGCTTGAGGAGGCGACCCTCTGATCTGGTTCCCCGTATCACTGGTCCGGCCGATCTCCCACCCCTTCTTAAGCGGCCTCGTTAGGTTTCAGCCTCGTTACGTCAGGCCCCTTCTCACCTTCGGTTGCTTTCTCGCTATTCAGGTCTCCAGATTACAGCGCCCTGGGCCCAAGGGGCTGAAACAAATTCAAGAATAATAGGGGGCTGCGTTAAGCAACTTATCTGCTGATATCAGTTATATCAATCCACCTTCCAATGAGTCAAAACGTGAAGCGCGAGTACGCGTGTGTATCGATGAAGTATCAAAATGAGTTTTGATACTTCATCGATACACACGCGTACTGATGAAGTCATTGGGAAACTCCCGGACGAAACACGTGTTGGCTATCAATTTGGATGCGGCTGCTAAAATAAAAATAATAAGCTATATCATCCTTTGAAGAATATGATTGAACCTTGATTTGAGAAAATCTGGACTGGCTATCAATTTGGATGCGGCTGCTAAAGTTTAAATAATAAGCTATATCATCTTTTGAAGAATATGATTGAACTTTGATTAGAGAAATCTGGACTTGGACTTTGGATCATAGCAATCTTGGAACAACAGATCAATTAATTCCACTATTTGGATTTGGACAGTGATACTGTAATTGGGGATTATGTTGGAAACAATCCTATTAATTTTCAGAAATATATGACAAAACATTGCCTATGTATACTGACTCATGAGTACTATTATTTTTCATGTTATAATGAGTGCCTCTTGTACTTTATATTTGCAATAGTGCTTTTAGCATTTATCAAGACCTTTTGGGTGGGGTCTTTCAAGAGTGCACCATTTCGAGATCCGACATTCTTTGTTGATATTCACCTCGCTACCCAGAGCGCCTAGTTTTCTCGCAGTAGAATACACCCACACGTAGTTAGAGTCATCCAGCCTATAGAATAGAATTTTTTTAATTCTTGGGGCACATTTCTAGCAGCTGATGGGAACACAAATACATTTCAACACTATACACCAGCAAACACACCTGCACAATACAGAGCATATGTATACCTAGAAGTACCTCTATCTTATCAAGAACATGATAATTGGCTTGATGACACCCTACCCCATACAATTCTACAAGTTAGGTTAGGTACTCTATGTAATGATGGTCCTATCTGGCCTTTATTGGCCACATATACACCTCACCCGGCTGCAGTGAGCTTAACAGCAGCTAAAGTCCGTTGCTTATATGCTGAGCTGACGACAATATGCAGAGGATTAGTACAGTTAGTAATGCAAACATTAAATAAAAGCACAGCACCTGCTGCTCCATCGCAACCACATGAAGAAATGCCAGGCATTAATCCTGCGACTGTACATTCGATCATGGGTAAAGTATCTGCCAAACGAGAAGAGACTGCATTGTGGTTAGCTCAAAAAATTAAAATGCACTGGAAGCAGTATTTCCCCATACCCAACCTCAGGATAATCATAGAATATTAACTATGTGCTTGCCATTTGGGATGGTTTCCACAGTAGATAACTGCAATACTTGGGGCATGGTATTTGCCACACTCTCTACTACCGCACACAGTACACCAACACTTGCCAATTTACCAGAAGTGCTGAAACAAATTCAAGAATAATAGGGGGCTGCCCTGGCCCTGGACCTGGGGATGCAACTTATGAGCAATATTGCCATGGTATCTTCAATAATATTAAGTAATCTTAAAGGGGAAGCAGCTGCAAAAGAGGTGCGCATGCGGCTCTGGGATGTTCCTCCACAGGATCAAGAATGTGAGCTGCCAAAGATTATCGCAGAGACCTACTCTAGTATTGGTTGAGATAATTAGGTTTTGAGCCACATTTGAACCGAAGGGGAGGGTGTTGTGTAGCCATTTTAGCAATAGCTTCCTACACGTTATTTTAGCAAACTAGACCTGCCACTGTACACTTTAACCTAGTTATATTTTATTTAGTTTCATTCATCATTTTAACAATAGCCACGTTCGTGGTCTTGTTTTATTTTTCCCTGTCTAGTTGTTTTTTGCCTAGGCCAGCACTGCATTCTTAAACACAACATTTCTTTCACTCTGTGTTTTTCTCAAGGCTGCAGTGAGATAGATTGCAGGCAGACATGGTAACGTTTTGTCTCTAGTGTTCATAGAAACATACATACTCTTACGTAGGGATCCTTGTTTGGAGCACTGGCTGTTTTATTATAAAAACACTATTTTGACCCAAGTACGTTAGAGAGAGATTCCAGCCAGATGCCCAAGACTGTATGCTGATTGCTGAGTGCTTCGCTGCAGTGGCTAATGTTGACTACAGGCCTGTTGCTCAGGTATGAGGGATGATGTCTTCCCAGGGGAACCTGGAGGGCATAACTAGAGCTTGACATGCTCTTCTCTAACATAGCCTAGGTAGGAGCTATTTTTAACAATTACAGTGACAATATGGTAGTGTTATTTTTATACTTCACTCTCCTTGTCACAATTTTAATCCTGTCATGCTTCATAGTCCTTGTTTTTGCAGTACTTGTTTCATCTAAGATGCAGTTACTTCAATAAAACCTTATTGAATTCTATTCTGCTTCTGATTGTCCTTGTATATGTGAGTCTGGTTCCCCGTATCACTGGTCCGGCCGATCTCCCACCCCTTCTTAAGCGGCCTCGTTAGGTTTCAGCCTCGTTACGTCAGGCCCCTTCTCACCTTCGGTTGCTTTCTTGCTATTCAGGTCTCCAGATTACAGCGCCCTGGGCCATCTCCCCCTGCTGAGCTTATCACGGTTTACTGTGTCGGATTACTGCGCCCTCGATCCCCTCTTGGCGCCAGGCCTCTTCACCTCCTCTTATAACGACACCGCTGTGCCGGGCCGCCTCCTCCAGCGTTGCCCATCAGCCGAATTCTTCCTTCTTTCTACTCGTTCAGGCTCAGTATGGTTCGGTCTAGGTCTCCGTGTTTCTCTCAGTCAGCCGAGGTGATGCCCAAGGGTGTTCTCCCGGCCTCCCAGGTCCCAGAGTGCATGGCCACCGCCATCTTGTCCCCTCGAGCTTTCTTCCGATTTGCATCTAGCCCATTCGTATCGGAGCCCTAACGGTGGTTTCTGGGGGTCAGAAGCCGAACATCGGTAGCCCAGGGGGGCACCACCTATTCCGCTCCCTCTGTGCGTAATCTGGAGCCGAATTGAGTATTATAGCCCCGGGGGTGAGGAGACAAAGGTGGGAGCCTCAAAAAGAAGCTGCTACCGCCATGGCGCCAAGCATCGCCCCTTTAGGTTGTTCAAGCTTGAACTCTAAAAGGATAATCTCCATTTGGTGTCTTTTCTCTGAACAAAACTCACCTTTCATTATGGCAATCCCACAGCAGATTGCATTTCCAGTCAAAATGCAACCCCCACTTACTGCACATTTATTGGCACATGGCCTAATGGCCTAGGGGGTTCCAGTTACATTTGTTGTTGATGCTCATCCAGCTTATAGCAAATATAAAGTACAAGAGGCACTCATTATAACATGAAAAATAATAGTACTCATGAGTCAGTATACATAGGCAATGTTTTGTCATATATTTCTGAAAATTAATAGGATTATTTCCAACATAATCCCAATGACAGTATCACTGTCCAAATCCAAATAGTAGATCAGGGCTAAACATATATGTAGATGCGTCCTATATCATAAGTATTCCTTACAAGCGAATCCCAGAATAATTCCGTTAAGCAACTTATCTGCTGATATCAGTTATATCAATCCACCTTCCAATGAGTCAAAACGTGAAGCGCGAGTACGCGTGTGTATCGATGAAGTATCAAAATGAGTTTTGATACTTCATCGATACACACGCGTACTGATGAAGTCATTGGGAAACTCCCGGACGAAACACGTGTTGGCTATCAATTTGGATGCGGCTGCTAAAATAAAAATAATAAGCTATATCATCCTTTGAAGAATATGATTGAACCTTGATTTGAGAAAATCTGGACTGGCTATCAATTTGGATGCGGCTGCTAAAGTTTAAATAATAAGCTATATCATCTTTTGAAGAATATGATTGAACTTTGATTAGAGAAATCTGGACTTGGACTTTGGATCATAGCAATCTTGGAACAACAGATCAATTAATTCCACTATTTGGATTTGGACAGTGATACTGTAATTGGGGATTATGTTGGAAACAATCCTATTAATTTTCAGAAATATATGACAAAACATTGCCTATGTATACTGACTCATGAGTACTATTATTTTTCATGTTATAATGAGTGCCTCTTGTACTTTATATTTGCAATAGTGCTTTTAGCATTTATCAAGACCTTTTGGGTGGGGTCTTTCAAGAGTGCACCATTTCGAGATCCGACATTCTTTGTTGATATTCACCTCGCTACCCAGAGCGCCTAGTTTTCTCGCAGTAGAATACACCCACACGTAGTTAGAGTCATCCAGCCTATAGAATAGAATTTTTTTAATTCTTGGGGCACATTTCTAGCAGCTGATGGGAACACAAATACATTTCAACACTATACACCAGCAAACACACCTGCACAATACAGAGCATATGTATACCTAGAAGTACCTCTATCTTATCAAGAACATGATAATTGGCTTGATGACACCCTACCCCATACAATTCTACAAGTTAGGTTAGGTACTCTATGTAATGATGGTCCTATCTGGCCTTTATTGGCCACATATACACCTCACCCGGCTGCAGTGAGCTTAACAGCAGCTAAAGTCCGTTGCTTATATGCTGAGCTGACGACAATATGCAGAGGATTAGTACAGTTAGTAATGCAAACATTAAATAAAAGCACAGCACCTGCTGCTCCATCGCAACCACATGAAGAAATGCCAGGCATTAATCCTGCGACTGTACATTCGATCATGGGTAAAGTATCTGCCAAACGAGAAGAGACTGCATTGTGGTTAGCTCAAAAAATAAATGCACTGGAAGCAGTATTTCCCCATACCCAACCTCAGGATAATCATAGAATATTAACTATGTGCTTGCCATTTGGGATGGTTTCCACAGTAGATAACTGCAATACTTGGGGCATGGTATTTGCCACACTCTCTACTACCGCACACAGTACACCAACACTTGCCAATTTACCAGAAGTGCTGAAACAAATTCAAGAATAATAGGGGGCTGCCCTGGACCTGGGGATGCAACTTATGAGCAATATTGCCATGGTATCTTCAATAATATTAAGTAATCTTAAAGGGGAAGCAGCTGCAAAAGAGTTGCGCATGCGGCTCTGGGATGTTCCTCCACAGGATCAAGAATGTGAGCTGCCAAAGATTATCGCAGAGACCTACTCTAGTATTGGTTGAGATAGTCTGGGGGCCAGACCTATGAAACCACAATTACAGGGTAAATCTGAGAAAGATTCTACCAAGCAAGCTCCTTAGGATTCTAAGAAATGCTGGGATAAAAAAACAGCAAAAACCTAAAAAATAAAGGGAAGAATCTCTGCATACGGAGACCCCATAGAATAGATATAATCTCAGAAATAGAGATAATAAAAAACTCCTGACAGATATCAATATACTGATACATGCCAATCTCGTTCCTTTCAGGACTCACCGGAAAAATGCAGTGAGAGAGGTGGGGAGTCAGAGCGAAGAACTGAATACGTGAAACAGATACAGGAATCACAAAGCTCTACAGAACTTTCTGTTGAAAAAGAAGAGGAACGTCCCCAACAAAAACCCCAATTTAAAAAGAAAAAGTGGCAGCAGTTGCAGTTCGTCATGCCACTCAAGAAGAGAGCTCTATTGAAGAACAAGAAGTGGGCATTAGTGCTATTAGACAGCGCAGCAGAGGTCACAAAAGTTCTCCGAAATCTTCAAGAGCATCTGGAGGTGAAAGCAACTGATGACTTCTTACAAGTTTAAACAGCGGACAGGAGTGTCTCCACTCCCGAGAGGGTGTGTAAAGGAATGTTACAGTTAGAAGGAGACATTCAACACACAATTGATGCAATCTTTTGGGACCGCATTGTAAACATATACGATATTCTACCGGCCAAAAGGGATTGGCCACCTGAATTTGTCTGTACTTGCCCATATGGGGAAGATGTTCTCAAACCTTCTTTTTCACCCCTTGTTCCCAATGAGCTTGCAGAATCCTAAGCCATTTATTGGGCATTGGCGCAGGCACCCGCATTATATCGCAACCAGGTAGGGAGGGATAAAGATTCCCCCTATCATGTAATTCCTATTAGAAATCTACCCCAGCCTCAACCACAGTATCCAATAAAACATGATGCAAAAGCACCCATGAGGGAAATCCTCACACAACTGGAGTATCAGGGCGTAATCAAACCCTGTGTCACACCATAGAATAATCCTTTATTCCTAGTAGCTAAACCGGACCATTCATACAGAATAGTCTTAGACTACAGACATTTAAACAGTCATACACACATATGCTATACAAACCTCTGACTGCACAGCACTCATGAACAACATAGTGCACAAAAAATACAAAACAATACTGGACATTTCCATTGCATTCTTCTGCAAAATATAGTGCCTGAGAGTAGAGACCTAACAAGTTTCAGCTCTCCAGGTTCCCAGAAAAGATTCTGTTGTTTACCCAAGGGGTACAAGAACAGTCCAGGAATGTTCGCAGCTCGTGTGACTTCAATATTGCACGTTATTGACCCTGAAGCATTGTCCTATGTAGATGATACCTATCTCACGGATGATGAATTACTCTAACATATAAGATGGCAGGCCGCATTGTTGTAGGACTTGCTGAATTTAGCTATAAATCTAATTTAAAAAAACAAAAATAGCCTTCCTTAGTGTCCTGTTTTTGGGCTATGAGCTATCAAGTGAAGGAAAGAGCCTAGCCCCACAAATCTTGGAAAAATGGGTGCAGTTACAACCTCCAAATACAAAAAAAAAACTCGAGTCCCTATTAGGTTTCATACATTTTGGCAGAACTTACTTTCCAGATTACGCCTCACGCATAAAACATTTACATGACTTAATACGTCCTGATTTTTCCAGTAAATTTTGAACATTCAATCACACATGCATTCTCAGAGTTTTGCAAACAGACATGCTTGCAGCACAACATTTACATACAAGGGACAACAAAAACATTTGGTAATCAGAGTAATTGCTCGTGCCTTTGGTTTCACCTATGTAACACTCAATGAGGGTGAGACATTCCCAATAGTGCACAAATCACATTTGTTTTCAGCAGCAGAACAACGCTTTGCTCTCATTGAGAAAATTCTCACTGTTATTCAGATGGCTGTCATTAAAGAAAGACCACTGCCCCAGGGGAAGCAAATTATTGTTGTATCTCCAATCCCAGCCCTTGAGGCTGGTTCCAAAGCCAGCATTCCAAATGCTAAAGCATTACATCAATGTTGGATCCAATGGGCAAAGTCTCTGACAGCCACGGATTTTGAATTTATTTTTGACCCAAAGTTAGAAACAAGAATTTTTGCAATATGAACTGGAATACCAAGGTCCGGTAAATACATTGTCTATTGATCAATATCAAAGATTCATGTACACCGATGACTCAGCACAACCAGCAATAGGCACAAAGCATCAATACACCACTGCTTCCGCAGTCGTAAGCGGCTACATGGAGGATAATAACTTTTGTTCCCAGCATACATTTATGAAAACCCTAGAGGATTGCACAACACAACTAGCAGAGCTAAAGGCTCTGGTGATGACACTAGAACACACAGATCCTGTGCAGCTAACACTGATTGTCTGTGATTCGTACCATTGTGTCCAGTCCTTCAATGAATATCTGCATTACTGGTGCCAGAATGGGTTCAGAGATTCTAAAGGCAACACCATCAAACACAGATTCTGTGGGGGAAAGTAGCAGATCTGAAGGAATTGCTACCAAATGTCCATGTTGTACATACACTTCGACACCAGCGCACTGGAATACACGTTGCTGGAAATACACTAGCTGATGAAGCAGCCAAATCAGCAATAGCTATGGCTTCCGTTGCTGAAGTAACTCGTTCTGGAATTAAACTGGACAGCGACATCTGGGCTGCCGTGAAAGCTATAGCTGAAGGCACGCCCTATTCAAAAGCATTTCCTGCTAAATATTGCTACCGAATGGGAGGCTTCCTTGATGCTGCAGTAAAAATACCAGGTGTGGGAGTTTGAGTAATTCCCAATAAAGACATAAGACCAGAGTTGATTAAAGCAGCGCATGAGGGGGATGCTTCTGCCCATGCTGGTGTGGCGGCTACAACATCATTATTGCAAGCACGTTATTGGTGGCCAGGTCTATACAAACAGACCAAGCAGTATGTCCTTTGTTGTGACACCTACTAACAAATTAAGGGTTCCACCGTCAAACGCCCACTGTAGACCCTCTCCTATTTTCCAAAAAACCTTTACAATGTCTGTACTTGGACCATTGTGATCCCCTAACACCGGACAGTGCATACAAATACATCTTAGTAGCTGTTGACTCTGCTCCAGATTTCCATGGGTTTGGCCACAATGCTCGGCTGACACTTGGAATGTTATTAAAGATTTGCAAGTCTTTCTCGACACATATGCAGTCGGGGCTTTCCACTCAGACCAGGGCCCTGCCTTTGCCTCAAGGGCATTCAAGGATGCCATGGCTTCATTAGTGGTCCAACTTCATTACTCAACTCCATTTCACCCCAAGGGAAATAGTGTTTTGGAGCGACGAAACCATGATTTAAAGCAATCCTTAACAGCCAGAGTCTAAGGTACGGGTTGCGGTTGGCTTAATCATCTGTATGGAGAGCACTTAACAATCTGCCTAGAAGGTCCCTTGGGGGTCGTACTTCATATGTGTGCCTGTTTGGAACTCAAATGTATGTTCCAGATCTTGATGGTCCTGGCATGGAGGTGGTAGAAACACCTTTTGACATAAATGAATGTGTCACTGTCTTGCAGGAGTTACAACAGTTCTGTGATGACAACGATTCTGCCAATGTTGCCTCCATAGGAATTAAGGATGTACCAATAACATCTACTGGCTGGATTCCAAAAGTTGGGGATCTAGTATGTGAAAAAGTTGGTGTGAAAAACGAGTTTGGTCCTTATTATCGTGCACCGGTCCCCGTCTTGGGAGTATAGGGTACCAGAACTGTCATTCTACCACCATTGGCTGGTGCTAAAGAAAACCTCTTTGTGTCTATCGACAATGTCAAGTTACACCATGTGGCTGATCCTGCGCGGCAGACCAAGAGGAGCAGCCAGGAGTTTTCAAATCGCTCTCATTACTGGTCAAGACGTCCCTCTACAAGTTTTGAGCAGCAACACTAACACCTCTGCAAGCTTGGGGAGGGTGGAAAATGATCTTGTATTAGTTCCACTAACATCTGTTACAACAATCGATATCGAAATTACTGATCGATTTGAGACAACTTCAACACAGCGGAATTTTGAACCAACGCAGGAGACCCTTACCAGTTCTCCTCCTATGAATACGGCTCCAGTTTTTGCATGAACTGCTTCTGGACACTTTACCAACATCAACAACACTTTTTCGGATTCATTTGCCTCTTCTACATCTGAGCTACCAAAAACTTGTAAGCTGATAAACTGGCTTAAAACAAATTACTTTATTCTCCCATGGAACTATCTGTGGCTTTCCTTGACTGTATTAGCTTTTCTCCTTTGGATTGGCTTCGTCATAACATTCTTTCTATTAAAACATGGTCATCACCTTCCCGAATGATCAGCAGCTGAACTGGTGGATGAGGTCCTAAAACCCAATTTTTCTTCTCACAAGGTCCACAGAGACATGTCTTTCATGAATATTTCCGCTATACCAGTTTCTGATTGGATGGTTTGGGATAAAGTCACATTTGATATAAACGGCCCCAAAGAGGCCATTCAAATACCATATGTGTTTAAACCTTCGATGAACGATGCAATAATACCTGGAGTTGTTAATACCAGGAGTTGTTTCTGATGACTGGGATGTGAAAACAGTTGATTCTATGATGACTGAATTGGAGTATTTTACTGTATTTGAAAGTGAGGATGTTTAGCAATTTAAAGAGAACTATGGTGACATGTTTTGCTATAATTATTATGGACACCATTTCATTCACTGAGCAAGTACCCCAATAAGTATTTTTAATTACACACAATGGGACCATTGTCCAACTCCACCATAGAGGAGTTCTAAAACATATTCTGAAAAATGTGCATATTTGTTGGTCACAATGTTAAAAATGCTGAGTCATATTTTTTCTAGCTGCCATTGATGAAAAATGTACATATGTTATTGACAGATACAAAATTCATTTATTTGGATTCCATTGTTTACCAGTTGGCTGTAGAAGGCTATGAATATTGGCTGAAGTCAATTGACTTAAAAAGTGTGTGGAGAACAAGATATTGGCAAATAAGGGGAAAGGAAGTTTTATGTAGAGCATGCCTGATACCTGTTCAAATTATATTTTTAAATGAACCTGCAGTACAAACCAGCTGTTTAGGCATAGCAAAAATTAAGGAATTGAATGCGCCCAGTATTCCAGCCCCTGCAAAACTTTACAAATGGCAAAAGTATATAAAGGCAACTGAAGATCAGCTCGATGAATGGGTCCAGAATGGTGCATTTAATGCTTCACTTTCACATCCCGGAGGGTGGTTATTGTGGCCAATAGATGCCAACAGGTGTCATAAGTGTTTTATAAACTTCACTGGGGGTTTTAGAACAAGTTAGCCGGACCCTTGCTATGTGTCATCTAAACATGCTGGTATAGTAACAACATACAGTGTAGGGAAACTATGCCAGCAAAGGTTGAATAGTTCCTCACTAGATGCTATTAGAGAAAACCTCTCCTGTCTAATAACACTGACTTACAGGATTTCCTGTTAGGCCCCAGAAAACAACGCAGGAAGCGCTTCTTATATGCAGTCTGCAATGGAATTTGGAAGCTTTCTCAACAAGGAGCTGCAGCCCGGTTAAGGCAAATAGATCAGGAAAACTTGCAGAAGGCATTAGCTGTTGTAGATAATGGGATTAATACCCTGTCCGACTGGATATACACCTTAAACAACATTGTTTCTTCTGCAGTAGACATGATACGAAGTGACACATCTTTTTTATACCATGGACAAAGTCAACTAAGGTCCATTATGCAGTTTAGGTTGGACACTACAAACACTGAAGATAGGTTGCGTTCCCTGGCAACTTGTTAGCGCAAGGAACATATTTTTCACATTTAATTTAATGCAACAACTAATGGCTAAAAAAGAAGCAACTTATGTCATGGTAAATATTGAACATTTAGAAAAGTTGCCTTTTACTTTGGCTGAAATACCATCTGTTTAATACACTGGGTCATTAATCTGCCTATTTCAACACTTCAATTCACGTCCTGCTTAAAACACATTCCAGTAGGCGGATATGAAAGGCTAGGAGATAGTTACATCCATGAGGTGTGGGAGCTGCCCTTCTCTAACAAATGTCTCAGTGCCATGAAATTTCTTAGCAGTGGGGAATGTGAGACTTCTATCAGCAATTTGATGGTTTGTAAACAGCTGTACTTGCACGGTATGTGTAACGCTTCGGCAGCGAACTTGGCTTGTTATCTGAAGGGAGTTCCAGTCCCCTTGATTAGACCTGTGTTCCAGGTGCTCTCGAATGGCAGCTATGTCCTCCTCAACAGTGAAAACTGCTGTGGGATGCGAGCTGGAGTAGTTTATGTCGTTTCAGTCTCTAAGATTGTTACATGCTGCAGGAAGGCACTTTTTCCTCCCACAAGACAGAGGGAAGTAATTGAGATTTGGTCCCATATTACTACTTCAAATGAGAATTTTGACAATTTGAGCAGACTGAAAGCTTTATTGTTTCAAAAACATGTGGCACTCACACTTGCATGCGAGACCTATGTGCTTCAGGTTGAAAGGTCATCAGAAGAGGTACAGTCCTTTTTGATTACTAACTTTCCGAGACGATTTAGTGAGCTTGTGGGATGAATATTTAATGCGTACAGAACCACTGTATTGAAAATTTCTTTAAGACTGTTTGTTCTGGTTTTGTTTACACCTTCTCCTCTATTTTCAGCTTAATATCATCGGCCATCCACTCAATATTCTCTAATATTTTTGGGCGATTTCAGATAACTTTGGCTATAATAGTGGCATCTTGCTATTGCTACTTTTTCGGTGCAATGGCTTCCCCGCCACAACACGGAGGGCTGAAAGCAGTCCCACTAGTGCAGCTGTGTCGTGAACGCTTGATGTAGTACTTCGGAGCATCACTCCTGGAGCAATTGGAATGTGACTGGTCTCTGTCATTCAGACCAGTTTTGCATTGTGTGCAGCCCGTGTTTCGGTGCCTCTGATACTCGTTCGAACATGCACTGAAAGTTTGTCTTTCTACGCAGCACTTGCTTTCATTGGACGTTGATCTGTTGATGTTCTCGCTGAGGGCTCATTCCCAGACATGCGATTTTGGGTGCGTTTGCTACGGGAAGCTGCGTATGAGTTGCCCTCTTTGGATGATGCAGCTCTAAGCATATTGTTGGGCACACCACGGAATTCTGCTGCCTTGGCTGGAGCTCAGGCTTTGGAACATGAATGCTCCTTGGTTTTCCTTGGCGATGAACTTCCTACCTTACCACCAGCCAAAGTGGAAGATTTCCTGTTTTCAATTCTACCGGATTCGATTGGCAACTTCCAAAATTACTCTGACTCTCCTTTTTACACATGCTCAAGAGTCTTTTTAGCTTGTCATTATTGACATTTTTATATAAATGTCTTAGGTTGAGTTTTAGTAGTTCTATACATAATTAGGTTTTGAACCACCTTTGAACCAGCAAGGGGAGGGTGTTGTGTAGCCATTTTAGCAATAGCTTCATACACGTTATTTTAGCGAACTAGACCTGCCACTGTACACTTTAACCTAGATATATTTTATTTAGCTTCATTTATCATTTTAACAATAGCCACATTTGTGGTTTTGTTTTATTTTTCCCTGACTAGTTGTTCTTTGCCTAGGCCAGCACTGCATTCTTAAACACAACATTTCTTTCACTCTGTGTTTTTCTCAAGGCTGCAGTGAGATAGATTGCAGGCAGACATGGTAACGTTTTGTCTCCAGTGTTCATAGAAACATACATACTCTTACGTAGGGATCCTTTCTTGGAGCACTGGCTGTTTTATTATAAAAACACTACTTTGACCCAAGTACGTTAGAGAGAGATTCCAGCCAGATGCCCAAGACTGTATGCTGATTGCTGAGTGCTTCGCTGCAGTGGCCTATGTTGACTACAGGCCTGTTGCTCAGGTATGAAGGATGATGTCTTCCCAGGGGAACCTGAAGGACAGAGCTAGAGCTTGACATGCTGTTCTCTAACATAGCCTAGGTAGGCGCTATTTTTAACAATTATAGTGACAATATGGTAGCTTTATTTTTATACTTCACTCTCCTTGTCACAATTGTAATCCTGTGATGCTTCATAGTTCTAGTTATTGCAGTACATGCTTCATCTGAGATGCAATTCCTTCAATAAAACCTTATTGAATTCTATTCTGCCTCTGATTGTCCTTGTATATGTGAGACTAATGTAATTGAGAGAAACGGATGAGATCAGACTGACCATGATTTCCCTGAGGAGTCAATTGTGTCATGCGCTTGGTTGGCCAATCATCCCTGCCTATGGTGGAGATGCGGCACTGCTAGTAAGACAGAGCAAAACACAGATTAGGACGATAGGTGCCACCTGTAGGGGTTTCAGACTCACAGTGTAAGTGATTCTGCCACCTTAACCCAGAAGTCTCAGTAGGATAATGAGATCCTATGTGACAAGTGTGAGAGAGAGAATATGATTGAGTGAATTAATGAGGCTTGTTTCTGTTTGCTGCTTTTTGTTTCCATGTGTTGTCACATGGAGCATGCTCAGAGGGTGTAATGAAGTAGGGGGGCCACCAGCAGGAAGTGAAAGGTGGGAGCAGATAGAAGGTAAACAGGGTCACACAAAAAGGTTCTAGTGCGACTGGCCCACCTTATGTACATGTGGGCCAAGGAGAGTTCTGTGAAGCCTTCTGAAGGCATTGAACACTAACACTACATGGTACACAAGGACTGAATGAGGGCTAGGAAATGAGGGTAACAATCAATCTGTCTCAGATAATGAACAATGTTTGAATTCAGTATGTTAACATAGGTAGTAAAGATTGGACAAAGTACCACTGAGAGAGAACAATGGCCCTCATTGTGACTTTGGCGGTAAATCTGACTTACTGCCATGATGGCTTCCGCCAACATACCGCTGCCGCAGTGGATTACCGCCACCCATAGTATGACCCACACATAGCAATCCGTCAGTATACAGCCACACACACCATGCCGCCAGTCCAAAGGTCAGTGATAAACTGGCGGTAGCAAAACCCACACCGTTACGCAAACAGAACTATGCCCAGAGCATTATGACCCACGAGTCACCGCAGCGGACATTCAATGGAGGTAAGCCGCACTCAAAATACACACACACTAAAAAAAGGCACCACATTGGACAATTCAAACTACACACACCTGACACACATACACACAACACACCCACACCACTATTAAACACACACCCACATTACCCACAATCCTTTACCATTACAAACAAGTGCCACAAGAGAGAGCAAGACCACAGACACACACCACCATCACCTATACACCATCCACGCAACCTACATCACACACCTCAACACAGTACCCCACACACCCTCACCCACACCACTCACAATACACCCATGGCACCACAACAATACCCCAGGTTCTTTGAGGAGGACCTAAGGGTCATGGTGGAGGAAATCACCCAGGTAGAGCCACAGATATTCAGATCACAGGTGCAGCCGACATCCATTGCTAGGGAGATGGAGCTATGGCAGAGAATTGTCGACAGGGTCAATGCCATGGGACAGCACCCCAGAACAAGGGATGACATGAGGAAGAAGTAGAACGACCTAGGGGGAAGGTACCTCCCACAGCAGCAAGACACCAACTAGCTGTACAGAGGACTAGCGGTGGACCCCCACCTCCTTCCTCACAACTAACAACATGGGAGGAGCAAGTCTTGGCAATCATGCATCCTGAGGGCCTGGCAAGAGTAGGAGGAGGACTGGACTCTGGTAATTCAACTCTCTATTACTATCTCCCCCCCACCTGCATGCCATCACAAAACCACACCCTTGCCCTCACTCCCATCACTCCACTACCTCCCACATACCCCATCATCACAACCCACTCATCCCAATACCAAGTCCTGTATACAACACCAATGCATGGACACCCATCACTTAACATGCACATTAAAGAGAATCACCTAGCCCACAAAATCACTACTCACACAAGGCAAACCTGCCAGGGCAGTAACAACCATACAGAGCAGCACACCCATGCACAAGATGACATACACAGAAACAATAACACTGCATTTATATCCCCACAGGCCCCCCACCTAACGTCACTGGAAAGGAGGTGCTAGAAACTTCCAGTCCACCCCCAGAAGAGGCCTACAGTGATGACAGCAGCTCTGGACACCTGGATCTGGATGACCAACCTGGCCCATCAGAGATCTCCAGACAGTTGGTAACCCAGGCACAGTCCCATACCACCACAGATCCTCCCCCCTCAGGAAACACCACCATAGTACCCACCCAGTGGGACCATACCTATGTCCCCAGGACACGTCAATCAGCAGTGTGTCCACCACTACAGGCACCCTAGGCCACCCCACTAACACAGGACGATCAGGGACCTGGGGTCAGTGGCAGTAGGCACACGGTTCAGGGGACAGAGGCACAGGACAACAGGAAAGCTGGGAGGACTGCTGTGCAACAGGGGGAGGACAGGCCCAGGGAACCGACTCTCCAGGAGGCACTCACCAACATCCTGGGAGCATACCACCATTCCCAGGAGACGATGGGCCAGATACTGGACAAGTTCCAGGAGACCCAGCAGCTGCAGGAGGGACGGTACCTGGGGATCAGGGAGGACATGAATTACATCCACACCACCCTGGTCACCATTGCAGGGGTGCTGGCAGACATGACCAACACCATCAGGGAGGCAGTAGCACACCAGCCACCCCTGACACTAGCCAAACCGATGAACAGCCTTCCACCTTGCTGCCTCTCGTGGACTGCAGGCCCCACCACAGGAACAACAGGCCACCAGCACCCCACCCCCTGCAGAAGGAGAATCACCATGCAAACGGTCCCTGCGATCCAGGCAGAAGCCAGAGAACATTGCAAAGATCCCTATCAGGAAATAGGACTCTCCTGAATGTCACCCTTATGTCCTACTCTGTCACCCTGTCAACCTTGAACTGCCATTGCTCCCCTCCAAATGCCCCCTTGGACAATGCAACTGTGATACAAATAGACTGGACACTATCCTGGACATTCCTCCATCATTACCCCAGCCCATTGCACATCCCCCTCTAATCATTAGCACTTAAATAAACACCATTTGAATAAATACAAGTAGGGAGTCTGTCAAATCATTTAACCATGTATTCATTTAACAAGCTTTAAACACTGCAATACAACTGTACAGTAAGGTATACATAGGAATGACCTGTAGTTGACTGCAGTCAACACACCAGGAGAGATAGTGGGGCACAAATATCTGCAAATAGAGATGCCAAATCGTACAGTAAGTGGCCATAGAAGTGGGAAAATCAGCCTGCCAGTGACAATGCCAAATACAAAACTGTCAATGTAATGTGTAATTACAGTGTCTTACCTGTGTGTCCTTGGAAGTACTGTTATATTATAGCTCTTCTGTGGTCCTCATCCTCTGCCTCCTCATCTTCACTGTCCACAGGGTCCACTGCTGCCACATGCCTATCTCCAGCCTCATCCTCCTGCAGAAAAGGCACCTGGCGACGTAATGCAAGGTTGTGCAACATACAGCACGCCACGATGATCTGGCAGACCTTCTTCGGTGAGTAGTACAGGGATCCACCTGTTAGATGGAGGCAACGAAACCTGGTCTTCAGGAGGCCAAATGTCCTTTTTGTTATTCTTCTTGTTCGCCCTTGTGCCTCATTGTAACGTTCCTCTGCCCTTGTCCTGGGATTCCTCACAGGGATCGGTAGCCATGATAGGTTGGGGTAACCAGAGTCACCTTAAAATATCAAGGGACAACTGTTAGACACACACTAAGTATTAGGTCCCAAACCGTACCCATACACCAACAACCGCTGGGTGGGAACCTGGGCTCACCTATTAGCCACACCCGGTGCCTCTGATGCTGAGCCATCACATATGGGATGCTGCTATTCCTCAGGATAAAGGCATCATGCACAGACCCAGGATACTTTGCATTGGCATGGGAGATGTACTGGTCCGCCAGGAACACCACCTGCACATTCATGGAGTGTTAGATCTTTCGATTTCTGAGCACCTGTTCATTTCTCCGGGGGGACAAATGCAATATGTTTACCATCAATAGCCCCAATAATGTTGGGGATATGTCCCATAGCATAGAAATCAGCTTTCACTGTAGCCAAATCCTCCACCTGGGAGAAAACGATGTAGCTGCGTATGTGTTTAATCAGGGCAGACAGTATTCTGGTGAGCACTATTGAGAACATTGGCTGAGACATTCCTGCCAAATGTCACTTGGAAGGAGCCACTTGCCAGGAAATGGAGCACAGATAGGACTTGCACAAGAGGGGAGATCCCAGTGGGCTGACGGATAGCAGACATCAGGTCAGGTTCCAATTGGGCACACAGCTCAGTAATTGTGGCCCTGTCCAGTCTATAGGTGAGGCTAATGTACCTGTCCTCCATTGTTGCTAAGTCCACCAGGGGCCTGTACACGGGGGATGTCTCCATCTTCTATTCATCCGCAGCGTTTGCAATCTAGGGGGCAAACGGTGAGTAGCTGGTCAGTATTCCATATTTCCATACACTACACTGCCTCCTCCCCCCATCCTTCACATCAGGCCAAGGTGAAGAAAACCCAGGCAAGCACCTCAGCCACCCAGTCCAGGGGCACAGAAGTGTCGACAGCTAATGCAGATGGGAGTGGATTCCAGGCATCAGGCAGCAACGCTGACAGGATGCCTGTACCAAGTGCATCGAGGAAGGGCAAGAGCCACCACTAGCTGTGACTAGGAAGGGCAAGGAGGCACCCCCAGCTGTTACAGGGAAGGTCAAGAAGGCACCCCCAGCTGCAGGTGTGAAGGGCCAGGGGCAATCCCCGGCTGCTGACAGGAAGGGCAAGGGGCCTGCACCAACAGGCAGGAAGGACAGAAGGCCTGGTGTTGGGACTCATTTGGAGCCCCCACCACCAACCATGGTGGTTCAGCCCTCTGAGACTGCAGGGGATGGGCTGGAGCCTCCCCCACCACTGCCAGCACCGCCACCAGCACTGCCACCGGCACCACCACTAGCACCACTGCCAGCAGCAGCAGTCCTAGTGGGCAGCCATCTGAGGCTGCAGGGGACAGGCTGGAGCCTCCCCCCACCACTGCCAGCACCACCACCAGCACTACTGCCTGCAGCAGCAGCCCCAGTGGGCAGCCGTCAGAGGCTGCAGGGGATGGGTTGCAGTCTCCCCCCACTACTGCCAGCACTGACACCAGCACTGCCATTGCCACCATTGAGCAGCTGTCACCTCCAGCAGACAGTATGTAGTCCTACCTCCATGGGCTGTTGCGCTTCCTGACCCCTGCACATCCAGTGGGTCTGACACCCAGGTGAGAGACTGTGACCTTGCACTCCCTAAGATCTGTATCACAGGGCACAATGCCCCCTCCAGAACCAGTGGAGAAGCCATCCATTTACCGCATCCTACCCAGGTTGAAGCACACTGGACACAATGCCACCTCCATAACCAGTGCAGAAGCTATCTACTCACTGCATCCTTCCCAGGATGAAGTTCACTGGGCACAATGCTCTCCCAGAACCAGTGGAAGAAGCCATCTACTCACTGCATCCTTCCCAGGATGAAGCACACTGGGCACAATGCCCCCTCTAGAACCAGTGGAAGAAGCCATCCAGTCACCGCATCCTTCCCCGGATGAAGCACACTGGGCACAATTCCTCCTCCAGAACCAGTGGAGAAACCATCCACTCACCGCATCCTTCCCAGGATGAAGCACACTGGGCACAATGCCCCCTCTAGAACCAGTGGAGAAGCCATCCACTAGAGAGACTGTGGCTTGGCACTCCCCAGGACCAAGCAGTGGGCTAACCACCCACTAGAGAGACTGTGGCTTTGCACTCCGCAGGACCAAGCAGTGGGCAAACCACCCAGTTGAGAGACTGTGGCCTTGCACTCCCCAGGACCAAGCAGTGGGTAACCACCCAGTTGAGAGACTGTGGCCTTGCACACCCCATGACTGTGTAGAGCATGTAGCCCCCTCCAGGACCAGTGGTGTTGTACCATCTTCCGGCTGAGTTCCCCCCTGGTTCCCCGTCCCCCTGAGGTGCCTGTGTATTTTCGACCTGATGCCCCTGCAGGGTTCTCTCCCTGTTGTTGCAGGAGTGATGTTGGGCCTTGGCATATGTATTGTGGCCCTGTGGCCCACGGTCATTGAGGACTGGGCAGTGTCCTTCCATTTGTAAATATGTATATACGTTTGTAATTTAATGCAATTATTCATGTTCTTTAATTGTATTACACTCACTTTCTTCCAATCCTTTTGTCCTTGGATTATTCTTGAGGGGTACGGGGTGGATATGTAATGTTATTGCATCTGATTGTGTGTATGGTGTTGGGGTGGGAGTGTTGCGTGTTGCGTGTGTGTGACACTCTCTTTTTCCTCCCCCCTCCTTGTGTGCTAGTCGGCAGTACTCACCGTGGTGGTCTTCGTCACCGTTGGTGTTCGTCATGCAGGAAAAGGAAGACTAGCATGGGAAATATGTGCAACTCAGGCTCCATGGCGTTGTGGTTGTTCCGTGTGTCTCCAGAGGGGAGTCCCTTGACTTCTGTGTTCTCTTTCTTCCGTGCTTTTGATGTCCTTGGTACCATCCCGGAAAAGCTGGCAGATAGGCTTGTCATAATGCAGTGGGCGGTACATTGTATTCTGCCTGGGGGGTTACCACGATGGGTCTTGTTGCTACCGCCGTGGCAGTCAGGGTGTTAAAGTGGCTGTCTGTCTGAGCAGTTTCCACCGTGGTCATAATTCCATTTTTGTTAATGCCGGTCTGTTGGTGATATTACTGCCGCTTTATCACCAACCGCCAGGGTTGTAATTAGGTCCTGTGTCTTTTTTCCCATTTTTGTTAATTTCTTTAATTTTCTTTCATAGTTGACATAATTGTGCCATAACACTTAATTCTACTTAAAAAAGAAAACAAGATAGTCTTTTTTGGTGCACCTGAAATTAGCCAACACTGATTGCAACTTTCAAGTTGAACACACACTAATTGCTTCATGTAGATTTTCTTAACAACTTTAACAAATGTCTTTGTATTTTTTATCATACACCACACTTAATTGAGCAAAAACATATTAGTCTTGGGTTATTTTGGGGAATTTCACCATAAAATAGATTGCCTATTAATCTGTAATAAAAATAAACCAATTGATTTTTTTTAACTTTTCATTTGGCTTCACTACTTTTCTTGATGGACTCTCCCTTATGCACAAGGTGGTGGTATAATAATGAAATATAAATGTTCATTGAGATTATAGATAAACTGTATATTCTATGATGAATTATCAACAGTAAACCAAAGCTAAGATAATTTAGCCCATATTTCTACTTGCTTTGCGTTGAATTAGCGTCTTTTTTTACACCAATTCAGTGCAAAATTAACTCCATATTTAGATTTTGATGTTAGACCCGTATAGCTTCAAAATATTGGAGTTAATGTCATTTTTTGTGTGTGTGAATCCACTTTGCGTCAATGAGATGCAAGGTAGGCGTTCCCGTCCAAAAAAAGATTCTAACGCCCTCATTATGACATGGGTGGTAAATCCTGCTTATCACACGGTGACAGCTGCCAACATACCGCCACAGTGGCGTATGACACACACACACCACTTCCAAAAGAATACAGCCACATACACAAATCTGCCAGCCCAAGGTCAGTGGAAAAGTGGCGGTCCCGACATCCATACCGTTATGCCAGCAAAACAACGCCCATCACAGTATGACCCACGAATCACCATGGCGGACATTCAATGTCAGTAAACCATTGGCGGAACATACCGCCGCGCTCTGAATGGACACCCACATAAAAAACAACACCACATTGGCCAATACTAAAGACACACACCTGACACTCATACACACGCCACACACATGCCACTATAAAACACACTCCCACATTACCCACAACCCTTTACAAATTCAAATCATTGCCACCAGACTGACACCAAGACCACTGCAACAACTAGGCACACACACCACGTATGCCCATACATCCCTCATGCACCCCACTTCACACACCCCACCACATTACTCAACACACTCTCACCAACACACAACACCCATTCCCCTCAAAGGCACCCCCTTTCACTGATAAGGAGTTGAGGGTCATGGTGGAGGAAATTGTCAGGGTAGAGCCAGAGCTATTTGGAACACAGGTACAGCAGATATCCATTGCAAGGAAGATGGACCTATGGGGGAGAATCGTGGACAGGGTGAACGCCATGTGACAACATCCAAGAACAAGGGACGAAATTAGGAAGAGGTGTAACGACCTCTGGGGAAGATACGTTCCATTGCAGCAAGGCATGCTCATCATACAAAGGACTGAAGGTGGACCCCCACCTCCTCACTCACAGCATGGGAGGAGCAAGTCTTAGCATTACTGGATCCTGAGGGTCTCACTGGAGTAGCCGGAGGACTGGACACTGGTAAGTCAATATATACCACTTATCACCTCCATACCTGCATGCCATCTCACACCCTCACCCTCACTCCCATCACTCCACCACGTCCCACATACTGCACCTACACATGTGAGTAACCACAACACCAAGCCCTGCATGCTATTCCAATTTATGGACAGCCCTCCCAGCCCTGCATGGACACCCATCACAAAAGCATGCACAGCATAGGGAAACTGACAATCACACAATACATCATTATACACAAGGAAAAGGTGGCAGGGCAACACCAACGATAGAGGTTAAGCCAGGGATGTACAATATGTCACACACATGAAGCATAATACATCACTTACATCCCCACAAGTACCCCAGCCAATGACAACGAAGAGGAGGTGCCACAACTATCCAGTCCCGCAACAGAAGATGCCTCCAGTGATGAAAGTAACTCCTGACTTCAGGATCTGGATGGCCTACCTAACCCATCAAGGAACACTGAACAGCCAGTCACTCAGGCCCATTCACAGTCCACCAAAGAGCCGTCCCCATCAGTATCCAATACCACAGCACACACCCAGCGTACCCACACCTCTGTCCCCAGGACACATCAATCAGCAGTGTGCCCACCTGTACAGGGACCCCAGTCCACGCTTCATACCCAAGACAGTCATGGACCTGGGGTTGGGGGCAGTAGGCACACCGTTCAAGGGACACAGGCACAGGCCAACAGGGACACTGGGAGGCCTGCTGTGTGACAGGGGGAGGACAGGACCAGGAAAGCAACTTTCCAGGAGGCACTCTCCGAGATCCTGGGAGCCAACCAACACAATGGGCCAGATCCTTGACAACATGCAGGAGAACCGGCTAATGCAGGAGGGACAGTATCAGGGGATCAGGGTGGACTTGCAGGCCATTAACACCACCCTGATCTCCATAGGAGGGGTGCTAGCAGACATGGCCAACATCATGAGGGAGGCAACAGCACAGCAGCAGGCCCCTACCACTAACCAGTCCATTGACCAGCCCTCCACTTCCACTGCAGCTAGTGGGCAGGAGGTCCTACCACAGGACCCACAGGCCACCAGCTCCCCTCCCCCTGCAGAAGGTGAACCGCCCATCAAACGTTCCCTGCGAACCACACTGAAGCCAGAGACACTTGCCAAGACCACCACCAGGAAATGAGACTCTCCTGATTGTCCCCCTTGTGTCCCACACTGTCACTTTGTCCACTTTGACTGCCTTTGCTCCCCTTCCTATGATCACTTGGACACTGCACCTGTGTTACAAACAGACTGGAACAATACCCTGGACTTTCCCCCATCATCACCCCATTTCATTGCACTTTTCCCTTCAGTTTCTCAGCACTACAATAAACACCCTTGAACACAACCTGACTACTAGCTTTTATGTATTGCAAATGTGCATTTATGGAAACAGTCACATCTGTTGCTAATGAACTGTACACTGCGAGAGCATAGAAATTATGACCTGTATCTGGCTGTAGTCAGCACATCAGTACACAGTTGTTATATCACCAACATCTGTAACATGGCAAGCCATAGGTGACAGTAACTTGAGATGCAAAGGAGGTTAATGCCATCATGCTACAGCCACACAGAATACACCAATAGTCATAGGAATATGCAGTTGCTATGTCTCACCTGGGTGTCATTGGAAGTATTGATGGATAAATGATGTTCTGTTGTCCTCTTCATCCTCACTGTCCTCAGAGTCCTCCTCCAGCAGAAAAGGTACATTGTGTCTGAAGGCCAGATTGTCCAACATGCAGCATACAACTACTATCTGGCAGAACTTCTTGGGTGAGTAGCACAGGGATCTACCTGTCAGATGGAGACACTGGAACCTGGCCTTCAGTAGGCCAAAGGTCCTCCCGATGATCCATCCCATGCATCATTATAACATTCCTCAGCCCCTGTCCTGGCATTCCTCACAGGAATCAGCAGCCACAATAGGTTTGGGTAGCCAGAGTCACCTGCAAGTATTGAGGGACCACATTTAGTGTCACATAATCCTATGGAGGAAACACCTGAAGGCATACACTAACATACAGTGGGTGGGGACCAAGGTTCACCTATTAGCCACACCCTGTGCCTCTGTAGTTGGGCCATCACATTTGGGATGCTGCTATTCCTCAGAACAAAGGCATTATGCACCGACGCAGGATACTTAGGATTGACGTGGGAAATGTACAGGTCCGCCAGGCACACCATCTGCACATTCAGTGAGTGGAAACTCTTACAATTCCTGAAAACCTGCTCATTCTGATAGGGGGACAAACACACTATGTGTCCCGTCAATCGCCCCAATATTATTGGGGATATGTCCCATTACATAGAATCCGGCCTCCACAATGGCCAAATCTACCACCTGAGGGAAAGAAATATAGCTGCACATGTGTTTTACCAAGGCAGACAAGACTCTTGCCAGCACAATTGAGAACATTGGCTGTGACATTCCTGCTGCTAAGTCCACTGTCACTTGGAAAGAACCAGTTGCCAAGAAATGGAGCACTGATAGCACTTGCACAAGAGGGGGGATCCCAGTCCGATGACGGAAAGATGAGATCAGTTCTGGCTCCAATCGGGCACACAGCTCTGTGATTGTGGCCCTGCCAGTCTATAGGTGCCAATGTGCCTGTCCTCCAGAGTAGCCAAATCCACAAGGGGTCTGTACATAGGGGTATGTCTCCACCTCCTATTCATCAACAGCGGTAAGGTATTTAGGGGACACAAGAGTGAGTGGCTGTCACAAATAGAACAATGGAACCACAACTTCATTGTACTTGGTGCACATATGTAATGGGACAGTGTTAATGGTGCGCTATGTGCCAATTTAATCTGTGATGCAGTTAATGTTGATATGACCATTGCCCCCCCCCCCCAAATGGTGACCGTCTGTCCTGTATGTAGGGACAGGTGGAAGTGAGGTAATTCCGCCAATGTTGTGCGTCGTGGCAGAAGGCGGTCTTGCACCCCCATGCAATTCCTCATTGGATAATATGGGGCTCTATGGAGTACAGTGGCCAATGGGCCACGGACGTGACTGCCATTTTCTATCTGATTCCCCACTTGTTTCCTGACCTTCAACAGGAGAACAGCTACACTGCAAGTGCTGCTGTGACCTGTGTCTAGAACCCGCCATGGTCTGTGTGACTGGGGAAAGGGCCCCTGCCTTCACTTCAGAGCAGTTGGAGAGACTGGTGGATGGGGTCCTACCTCAGTACGGATTGCTGTATAGGCCTCCAGAATAACAGGTGAGTACACATTTGGCACAATGCATATGGGAAGGATGCAGAGAGATGTGTGTGCAAGCATCGTGTCATCTTGGGAGCGGAGGAAATGTCTTGTGGTGCTGTACATGGTGTGCGCTGGACGATGTGTGTGCCAATGATGATGGAAAGGGGTATGGTGGGCCATTTGTGTGACAGGGGAACTGTTTGTTTGATGGCGTTCTCCTGTCTGTATTGCCTCTGCAGGTCAGAGCCCATGAAAAGAAGGGATTATGGTGTGCTATCGCCAAGGACGTGTGGACCCTAGGGGTCTATGGCAGGCGGAGCACCCATTGTCCAAAACAGTGGGAGGACCTGAGACGCTGGGCACAGAAGACCGCGGAGGCTCAGCTGGGGATCGCCTCCCAATGAGGAAGGGGTGCCTGTTGGAACCTGACCCCCCTGATGGCCCATATACCGGCAGTGGTCTACCCTGAGCTGGATGGGCCCTTGAGGGAATCACAGCAGCCACAAAAGGGTGAGTACAGTGGGTATCATTCCAAAATTGGCAGGGCAGGTGGGATCCGGGTGGTGGATGTGAGTTAGTGGGTGCCCCTAAGGCCAGGCAAGACATTGCAGCATGGGCAAACTCTACGGTAATTGCTGTATAGCGAATAAAGTTAACCTAGCTTGTTAGCATTCCATTTCAGGCAGGGCTTCGTGGGTACCAGTTGGAGGTGTGTGTCCCTCATCTTGCATTAGCATCTAGCCATATCACTAGCAGTGCAATGCATAGTGCTTAAGCCTGATCCCTTTGTGAGAAAGTGCTGTGTATGCCAACTGTGGTGTTGGTGCAGTCACTGACCCAGTGTTTCCTTTGTATCACTCCCCCCTTTTTTGTTCCGTCATCCTGTCCTTGTGTGCATTAGCATCATCTGGCGGAGGAGCAGGGGCACTGGCAACAGAGGGAGCTGCATCTCACAGGACCCAGGAGGCAGAGTTCCCCGATGCCGAGGGAATCAGTGGGACGGAGGGTGAGGGGAGCACCACAGCAGAGACGGGAGGTGACAACACAGACTCAGATACCTCCTTAGAAGGGAGCTCCCTGGTGGTGGCGGACACCTCTGTGACCACCCCTGCTGCAGGTACAGCCACTGGGCCCTGTACCAGCACCGCCCTCCCAGTAGCTCCTCAGTGAGTTGCCCGTGCCCGCTCACCCAGAGGGTGGACATCTCCTTCGCCCCAGGCACCTCAGGCCCTGCCCCAGTGAGCCCTGCTGCCCTGAGTGAGGAGGCTATTGACCACCTGAGATCCATCTCTGTAGGGCAGTCAACCATTGTGAATGCCGTAAAGGGGCTGGCATCCCAGGTGCAGCAATGCAATGCATTCCTTGAGGGCATTCACGGTGGACTGACGGCCCAACAGAGATCGATTCATTCTCTGGCATCCTCTCTGATGGCAGCCATTGTCCCTGTTTTTACTGTCCCCCCTCCAACTACCACTTCCCAGTCCCAGTCTCCTCAACCCCAACATATCCCAGGCAAGGATACTGATGAGCATGCATACAAGACAACACCCAAGAGTGGCACAGGCAAACACAGGCACCACACTTCATCCCACAAGTACTCACGCAAACACCAGACAGTTGCAGACACAACAAATTCCACTGCCTCCACTGCCTCCACAGTCTCCCCCTCCTCCTCCTCCTCCCTCCCACTCACGTCCACACTCACACCTACATGCACTGCACCAACATCCACCACCAGCATCACCACACCAAGTAGCACATACACCTCACTAGCAGACACCTCCACAACATTCATGGATGCGTCCCCTTCGTCCTCTCCCTCCCTGTCTGTCCCCCCTCCTAAAGGACTCAAACGCAAGCACTCACATACCCAACAGCTATCCACCTCACATCAGCATACTGCCCATGCACCTGCACCCAAATCCAGCAGCCATACACCTCCTCCAACCACTCCCTCAACCTCCACTACCATCATTCCTCCCTCCTCCCGCCCCACCATCCCTAAGAAGCTCTTCCTTGCCCAACTTGACCTCTTCCCTCCCCCCTGTCCTACCCATAAGAGCATGGTCCCACTAACCCAGCCCAGCACCTCAGCCAAATAGTCCATGGGGCAGTGTTGGCACCACCTAGTCATGGTGGGAAGTCAGTGAAGAACCCCACTCCACCAGCCATGAAGGGGAAGAAGCCATCAACCCCTGCCAGGAAGGGTAAGGATTCCATGCCCCATGTCATGGAGAGGATGAAGCCCTCTACTCCAGTGGAGGCTGTCAGGGTGACGCCTCTACCACCACCAGCGGTCACGGGCCCCCACCGCCAGCTGAGGAAGTGCAGTCTTCACCACCTGCAGAGGCTGCACACGAGCACCTCTATCTGCCAACACACTGCAGCCATCACCACCTGCCGAGGCTGCTCAGGAGGCACCTCTATCTGCCACTATACTGCAGCCATCACCACCTGCAGATGCTGCCCAGGAGGCATCTCTATCTACAAACACACTGCAGCCATCACCACCTGTGGAAGCCATGTAGGCCACCCTCCAGGGGGTGCTGTATGAGGGTCCCCCTCCAGAACCAGTGGGAAAGTCACCCACACCAGAGACTGTGGCCTTGCACTCCCACGAACAGTGAACTGGACATGGAGTCCCCTCCTGAACCAATGGGAGAGTCACCCACTCCAGACACTGTGGCCTTGCACTTCCCAGGTCAGTGAATTGGGCATGGAGCACCCTCCAGAACCAGTGGATAAGTCAACCACTACAGAGACTGTGGCCTTGCACTCCCCAGTACAATGAACTGGGCATGGAGCCCCCTCCAAAACCAGTGGGCTTGTTCCCGACTTCGGCTGAGGTGCCCCACCTACCCCCTGAGGTGCCTGCCCACTTGCAAACTGATGCCCCTGCAAAGTTCTATACAGATGAAGTCAGGATTCGAGTTGGGCCTTGGACTGTGCCCTGTGGCCATTTGGGCCCTTTGAATATTGGACTGGGCAGTGTCCCTTTGTATACATGTGTATGTTTCACAGACAATTGGTTTATTTATGATCTGTTGATATTAATACATTCACCTTGGTGCATTCCTGTTGTCCTTGCATTATTCTGCCATGTATCGGGTGCAAATTGTTATTCGTGTGCAGCTGGACGTGTGTATGGTGTGTGTCGTGCGTGTGTGTGTCACTCTCGTTTTCCTCCCTCCCTCACTTGTGTGGTAGACGGCTATACTCACCGTCATCGTCTTTATCAGTGTTTATGTTCCAGGTAGAGCATAACGTAGAAGATCATCGGAAAAACTTGCAGTTCGGGTTCCATGGCGGCCTTGTTCTTCCCTGTGTCTCTGATGGTGATTCCTTTCTCTTCAGTGATGTGTTTCCGCCAGGCTTTTGATGGCATTGGTACCACCCCAGAAAACGAGGTGCATTGTAGGGTCTTAACATGGTGGGTGGTACTTTGTCTCCCGCCTGGCTATTGATAGCGACCGCCGGCGTGCGTGGTGTTTCCGCCCTGGTGGAGGGTGTGGTACATTGGCTGAATATGGGAGTTCTCACCGTCATGGTCATAATTTGGTGGTAATTACCGCCAGCCTGTTGGTGTTATTACCACTACTTTATCACTCACTGTCAAGGTCATAATAAGGGCCTAAGCCCCTAGCACCATATTTATTCACCCATGCAAAAATGACTCAGAGGTGGGAGGCGGACCCAAAGAATGATGTTAACCCCAATTTACATCAAATTTTAACGCCTGGGTCAGACCAGGCATTAAAATGAGGCCTACACACCACTACTTAAGCATAACACACATAACACTTAAGGAAAACACACAGAAGCAACATTGGCAACAAACAGGACAAGATGCAAGTTTTACTAATCCAGCTTGGGAGACAATGCAGAGGACACAACAGCAACCACCACCACTACTGCAACAACCACAACCACCTCTACAGCACCTACAAAGGCAATGCAGAAGGCAGGAGAGGATATTCTGGAACAGGACAACCCTCCTTGGCCTCAGGGAACAAGACCTCAATTTGATATACCGACTCATCCCGCAAGCCATACTACGCCTGCTGCACCACATTCAGCCACAGATCACAGCCAACAGGAAGACACCACATAATATTCCAGCTGGCACAAAGCTGCTAGCTGCCCCGCATATGCTGCCAAGTGGCTCATTCGAGATAATGGGTGCACTGGTTACTGGTGTGTCACAGCTGTCTTTCTCAGTCTTGCTGCTGAAGGTATTAGACGCAATCATCTCTCTGACACCCCGCCACATTTGCTTCCCCAACGCCCAGTAAATGCAGCAGAAGATCAAACAGTGCTTTTACCAATTTTCTGGCTTTCCACATCTGCTGGGTGCAATGGACTGCACCCATGTCCGACTTGTCCCACCTGCAGCAACATAACAGTTATACAGGAACTGGAAACATGCGCATTCCATAAATGTGCAGGCCATAGTGGACCACCATGGACAAATTATAAACATTTTAGCCTGGTAGTGTCCATGACACCTACATATTCAGGCACAGCACGATCAATGAACACTTTCAGGATGGCCAATAATGTAATGGCCTACTTGTGGGTAAGTCAACAAACCTAGCAATATACACACAACACACCTACTCTGTAGGACACACAAGACATACACCACTCCCAAAACAAATTGCCAGGGTAACACAGATGTGCAGGTAACAATATATGCACCATGCTGCAGTACAGCAAAATCAGTGCACAGCACAAACACATACATTCACATGTACGTAACACACCCACAACTTGATAGGCACACCACGTGAAGGACAGGTGGAGATATGAACCCTTTGCTAACAGAAGATGTCCACAAACCACTACAAGTGACCACAGGTTGGCTACTACATACACTTCACACACACACATTAAACCAAACAAAGAATAGCACAGCAATGTCAATGGCATACACCATGGTTATGTAAAGAAAGTCACACATAAGCACAGACCCCTTAAATCTTGCCCTGCAAGTCTCTGCCAGAACAAACATGAGATGCCAGACAACTGGTGCCAATACCAACTACATCTCATCATCACATACCTGGCTTCTCTATAGTGTGTATATAGGTCTTCCTGATGCATTGGGTCACACACATAGGAATACAAAATTAACGGCGATCACATACCATGGGCCAGATGTGTGAGAAGTGGCACCACACCTACTGTAGTGACACCTCACATGCACCACTTAGTGACCCACAACCCCATCATGTCTTTACCATAAACAATAAATGGCCCACCATGGGGCAGAATCACTGTTAGACAAGGCAGATCATGGATGCCATAGTGGGACCCTATAGGAGTATTTGGGACATCACTGACCTTAACTGCACTGTGCTAAGGGACACATTTGTTAAGTAGCTTAGCCCCATCCCACTGCCTGCACTGTGCATGTTTTGACAGAATAAATGCTGATTCATATATTGGAAGATAGGAGAGACACTGGTAGTAATGTTGATCATCATGAAACAATGGGATACAGGCCCTTGGGCCCCTGATGGGTGGCACAAACATCAGCTGCTACTCAAAATTACTAAGGGACATATGTAGGAGCCCCTAGTGCCATTGTCATGGCCTGCACTGTGTATACAAGTTGGTAGATGACCACTCTTTTGTGACTTGAAGCCGCATTGTAAATCGGGCCCCCTCCCACTCAGCACTTAGCGTGGAAGAGGCGTGCAATGTATGTTGCCGTAGGTGTGTCACCACAAGATATATAGCATGACAATACTGACTCAGATGTAGGTGTCACCTGGAACATGAGGCAGTGCCACCATCAAACACCACCCCAGGGGTGCCTTTTGCAGGTTGCAATAAGGAAATAGACTGTGATTTGACCTCATATGAATGTGCAAACCTATGCATGCTGCATACTGCTGCACACACAGAAAGAGCTAATTGCCCATGAAATAGTATATTTATAGGTAGGTGTCCCTTTCTGCACAGATATATCCACCACCACAGGGCAGCCAGCAAAGCACCCTGGTGCAAGGCTGGCAGTGTTGGTGCACGGCTGCATATTAGCTGCCGGCGCAGGAGACAACAAAGGTTTGCCTTGTAACATATTACACATGGGTCCTTCCTGCATAGTGAAAATGATGCAGCACAGCACTGCCAATGTTGGAGTTGTGTTGTGCACTGCCACATACTCATTAAAATGGATCTAAGTGTTGCACGTCATCTGTACTGACACATGTCAAAATGGCTCGGATGTCCAGGCTTTGTAGCGCTACCATGTTTTCATCACATCTGACCCCATTGTGTTGTGAGGATGTGCCATGTCCCCTCTAGTGATAGCACACTGCTACAAAGCTGCATTACACAACACATGGTACATACATACTGAGCATCAGTTAGGATTCCAAATTATGTTTCCCAGGTCCTGGAACCAATACCCAAGATTGTCATGTCCAACAACACAGTACTAGTAAAACTTAGCCCAAGGCCAGGAACTTCCACCATACCACAAACACATATGAGCCACAACCAACTCCAACTAACAACTGCCATGCTACATAACAAACCTGTTTCAAGCTTTAAAAACAACTTACATCTTTTATCCTTTGCAGCGGATCAGGGTTACGGCATACAGCCATGGGTGATGACCCCATTTACAAACCCAAACACAGCAGAAGAGCGTCCCTACAATGAGGGACACCGTCAGACACGCAATGTGGTGGAAAGGACATTTTTGCATACTCAAATCCAGATTCAGGTGCCTGGACCTGACAGGAGGGAGCCTCGTTTATGCCCCACACATTGTGTGTATAATAATCCTCACATGTGCCATACTGCACAACCTATGTGTGCGAATGAACGTGCCAATGCACAACCAGGTTGCTGACCTGCCTGAGGAGGAGGAGAATGGTGCTGATGATATGGAGGGGGAACAACACAACACAGCTGCTGGGGTGTGCTGGAGACTGCATGTTGTTGACAACTTTTACACATAAGAACCACTGAAATCACCATGTAAAATTTGTAAATGAACACTTCCCATATACAACCAATCCTGCTTTGGTCTATTCAGTCTCCACTACATATACCATAGGAATGTGAGAATGTGAGTTTAACCTCAGGGAGCATGTGACAGTTACTAATCTGACAAGTAATGTCGCAACATCATATGTGATGTGTTAGATTGTACTGCCACCATCACACTCATCACTTACAGCCTTATCAATGGTATGTGACAATTGAAGGACACAATCCATGGACCACAACATATTTTGTACATTCACATTGCTCACTTTCTAATCAATAGCTCATCACACCCAGCTACATCATGTCCTATAGGATGTATGCAAGGGGCCCACGTCTGAGGGAGGGGATGTCAAAAAATAGAAATTAAGTCATGTTGTAACTGAACACTATCACAATTCAGTGTGAGAGTTGCAATGGCTGCATGGAACATGTGTGACAAGTGGGGACTTAATTGGTAACTATGGTCATCATGATTTGCCCAGGGATATTAACCAATGGAAGACGTTGAGCCTGCACAGTCTATCCATGTTAATCTGTCCTGCCACTGTCATGTAGCACAACCTTGACACAGGGTAAACATGACCTCACTCATTGCATGGACACGTCTCTGGAATGCACATTAGTATGGATGAGAACATATCCAGCTAAGGCTGCAGGTCCTCCATACAAAAACAACAACCATTGGTAAATGCAATAAGTGAAATCAAAAATTTGTGATCAGACCATATTCTGGGTGGAATGTATGCAGAATGTGTCATACACACTATGGGCCATATTACGACCCTGGCGGCTGGCGGTAACAACGCCAACAGGCTGGCGGTGTTCCACCAGCTATTATGACTGTGGCCCAATAGCCACAGCTATACTGCCGGCCCCTCCACTATACGGCCAGGCTTCCGCCTGGCAGTCATAATCCCTGTCACCAACCACCAACCTGGCCATGGCGGTAAACACCGCCATGGAAAGGCTGGCGGTAAGGGGGACTTGGGGTACCCCTGGGGGCCCCAGCACTGCCCAAGCACTTGCCATGGGCAGTGCAGGGGCCCCAGGCACAGCCCCATTGCGCATTTCACTGACCGAATTTCGGGCAGTGAAATGCACGATGGGTGCTACCGCACCCGCTGTACATCAGCATTACCGCTGGCTCTATTACGAGCCGGCAGCAATGTTGATGTGACTTTTCCACTGGGCAAGCAGACGGTAACACTGTTACCGTCCGCTGGCCTATGATGAAAGTCCAAATAGGGAGCCAGAAATACCACCAGCACTGGCGGTATACTGGCGCCCGCAGCTTCGGCTAGCCTTCTGTGAAGACCACCGAAGTTGTAATGAGGGCCAATGTACCAAATATGTACACATGTCAGACATGTGCTGTCTTCACACAGCTCTCCATAAACTCCAAATCCAAATATGGAGACAGATATCAGGTGATATTTCCTAGGTAGCAATAGTTCGACCATCATCAACAATACCTGTGTATGCAGCTTTAAATAATATGCTCTGTATGACAACATCGCACATCACATACCAATACACAATCACAATTCAGTGCTATTGCATTGTACTGAATGCCAAACATATGTGGACATACTGCAAATATGTGCATGACATTCAAAAATGGCATACTTTTGATTCCGTAACACACACATTGGTGGAATTGACCAATCTCGCTCTTACCACATTGCTCCATGTACTCCCGCATGTGGCCTTACCCTACAAGCCACATTGTAACATAGCGCCTGTCATATGTATGGTGAATCAGGGTGCATTTAAGGACAATGCAAAAAACCATGCAATCAGGAAATGAGCAAAAAAATATCATGCAAATGTGCCAAAAACATCCGCAAGTGTTAAGAAAATGAAAAATGGGCCATAGCTTGAACTCTATGCTCACACGCCACTTAATGCAGCCGTGTGTGAAATTGACGTATAACTGTCATGTGTCAATGTAAACGACGAACATGCATTATGCGTCTAAAAAAAGTGCGCAAATTTCAAATGCATCAAATAAAAACACTCAACTGAAAAACGTTACACACTACAGAGGAAGTGATGTAAAAAGAAATCCTGTCAACAAGCATGGTACAGTGAGTGTTGTTTCACTTTCTCTTTACAGTCTGTGCCTTTATGACTCTGTGGTTGAGTACTGGAACTGGTGGTTGATTGTTGGTAGTGTTTGGAAGTTTGTGGTGTCCCTTGTGCCATTTCCTGTTGAATTTTGTCTGCATTTTCTCCCAGAAGTTGTGGTTTTGTGTATTTTGTGTCCAGGTTTTTATTTGTACTGTGGGGTGTCTATCCAGGGTTGTTAGTTATTTAGGATAGTTGGGATAATTTAGTGGGGTTGTTTCCTTTTATTTTGTATCATGACTTGTTGGGGTCAACTCTGACCAGTAGTCGACATGTCTGGCAAGGGGCGGATTTCCAGAATGTCTGCAGATGAACATAGTGGCTTTATTTGGCTGATTTCACGCTACCTGCCAATGATGCTGGAAATGGGTGGCTGGGTGATCCTCGGCTACCTGACCGAGGCCAGGCGGCTGCAGTGGGGCAAGGTGCTCCACCACCTGAAGCGTATTTACAAAGCTGACAGGAATGAGCAGCAGCTAAAGCATCACTGGGTAGATCTGGTGGCCAGGGAGCAGGTTCTGCTGGATCAGCTGGGGATCGCGATTGGTGAAACTGTTGGTGAGTCTCCCATTGGCATACTATTGACTGTTCACCGCTTTTGAAAGACAGTAGCAGATAAGTTGGAGTGCTGCATGCATTGCTTATGGACAGGTTGTATGCAACCAGTATGAAAAGTATCTGCACCAGTTCAGACCTGGAGTTCACATGTCCAACAGGTATACCAATGCAGGTCGGATGTCTGATGAGTCCTGCAATACCATCACGAAGGCACACATTTCAGAACCCATAGCGTCACCTGGGCCCTGGCATAGTGTCATGTATGAAACATCAATGCATCGCCAACCTACCATAATTTGCCTGGATTGTGTCAACAAAGAGGCACACTGCATGCATAGCGCAACTTGGTCAACATTTCATGCACATGAGTCATGCCCAAGCCATTATGTTTGCCAAGGGGGTTTACCCACCTTATGGGGCAATGAATATGGGGCATTTGATACCATGAGACAACTTTGCCACATCAGTCATTAATTAATCAATGCATAATCATTGCAGACTTTCAATTGAGCTGCATTTCTATCTCAAAGCACGTCAGGTTGCCTTGCAGGGCAAGCTTGAGTACTTGAGTTGTAAGTCTTGCAAAGCACCTGGATAGTGTCATGTTTTTATTACACAACTCATCTTATACCATTTTGTATAGACGGCCCACACATGGCGTTGTCAGGGGTGTGCTAAGGGGCAAACATCATAATGGGCAGCACTAGGTGCCAGAATCATGAGAGACTAGCACCACACGTGCACCATTGTGTGACGCATTAGCAGCACAAAATTACCCTCAAACACATGATTTGTAATTTAGCATTGCTAATGTGCTGGAAAATTACGCAAAGGCGGCACTCACTTTTCATTACTCAAGTCCCAGGTGCTGCACCACTGTTGTCCTATTGGCCCCATTGTGTCATTGAGCAGGGCCATGCAAGGGAGATTGGACGTGAATTGGGAAGAGACTGCTGGCAGTTCCATGTTCCAGTTCATGTTCTGTCACAGACTGCTTCTACCACCCCCAAGCCACACACATGTGCAGAGTCTGTTCCACTGGCCTACAACTCCTCACTGACAGTATGAGGCTGCACTGCATCAGCTCCATCCCCGCCACATCACTCACTAAACTGCAACTTTAGATGCATCCTCTGACCACAGAGCAAGTGTGTCTATGTTGAATGCTATATCTATGCCTATGTACTTCTCCCTCACTGAATTCACAATAGTGTACAATGGCAGGCCAACCAATATTTGCAATACATACATGTCACAATGCAGTTGATATGCAGGTAGACAAAGAAACTACACAGTCCCACAGCCATAGCAATTCCTTAAGTGTTAATGCCTTGCGATGGCACACATATTTAACTCTGTTCATTGCAGGGCATGTAATTCAAATACACAATACCTTGCAATACCCACACAATCCCTAGGTAGTAATGTATCTGTGAGTTATGATGATGATGACATAGTTGTTACCTACATCTGTTGCAGGCAGAAATGCCATGGGTGTGACAATGGTCCTGCCACTGCTACAACCATAGCATCGCCTTCAGATAGAAAATACATGATCAAACAGTCCCATTTGGCAATGGAGGTGTCGTGCCCACACAGCTGCATGACGATACCACATATTAATTTTGCAGGGTGTAGCACCACAGGAGTCTCTGGCCTAGTGCTAGTGTTCAGATGTGTGTCTCTAGCTCACCTGATTATCTGTGTCAGTGTGTGATCGTAGTGGTGTGTCTGTTGCACTGATTTCCACTAGGATGACTGGCTCACTCCTCTCAACTAGTTCACACTGAAATTTGTTGTCCACTCGCAGTGACTATGATTTGACACTAAGCATAGTTTACCATTCATGTCTTAAGGGTGGACCAGTCCCCTACACGATTGATGAAGTGGCGTGTTTCAAAGACCCAGATGTATCCAGTAAGTGTGATAATGTGTGTCCTGTGAAGTAATCCAGGGTTTGGTGTGAGTGAGTCATGTGTGTTAAATACCATGCCAGATGTGATAAGCTGTCCAATAATCAGATATCAAAGTAAGCTGGATGGTGATATCATGGCCCATTTTAAAGAGCCTTAAGCACCACCAGAGGGTCAAGTCTTGTGGAGCTTGTGTGAGCAATGGCCAGCATTGTGTATACAATATGGTGAATAGCCACATGTAGAACAATATGTGACTAAGAATGACAGAGTGCAACACTGTGAGAAAATTGGCAATGGCACACTCCATCATTCTCACAACACAGGAATGTAACATATACCTTATTGATTCTAATTTGGTGCATCCCTGTATTGTCATGAAGGTGGAGGACTGAGCTGGCAATTGTTACCCAGCATGGCGCTCATTCTTTTGCACTCCATGTATTTTTCACTTTTGTGGAATGTAATTGGCTTGCATGCAGGTCAAAGCCCAACGTGTGCTGGCATGAAAGTGGGTGTGAAAGGAATAATAGTGGCCGATCTGGCATTGATGGGTGTCTACACCTGAACACATGAATGTAGATGTAGAATCTAGATCCTGTTTCCACATTTACCTACCTTCAAACAAGTCAGCACACATCACTGAGAACTCATTGCTGGTAGATGACATCACTGGGAAAAAACGCTATTGGTGGCTATAGTACCATAAGGGCAACAAGTAAAAGAAAATAACTAGATGGCAGATATCCCTTTGTGTTTAGCTATCATCTTACCAATAGCAGGCAGCTTCTATGAATTTGATATGCTTTTGATGCTTCAAGGTGGAGTTACTGTTGAAACTGCCTGTACTAAAAGCACTGGCTAGAGCAGTCAGATGGAAACTTTTGCCACCAGCCACATCTTAACATGCATGAAATTACTGCAAAGCTTCCTATCATTTTCCATTCATTTGTGTGGGAAAGGACTTTCTAAACCTGCTAAATGATCCCTTTTCTTAGTGTAATTGCTTACTTAATCACTGTATTCCAAAATTGCAGTTGTAGCACAGAGTGAGGAGAAAATAAAATAATTTGCAAATGAGTTTGTGGACATGGAGTGAAGAGAAGGATAGCCAGTGGTCACTGGTTATTCTTTTCAGGCAATGCTAGACAAGGTTGCAAAACATCCAAAGAAAACATAAGACTCACTAGACAAGCCGAATTTAGCAAATTATTAAACTGAATGTAGAAGATAAGGCATGACTCTAGTTTCATACCTTGAGCCAATATGTCTGCTATGTGAGCCAACAGTGATCTTGTCAATTTCATCAGCTGAAATTGATACAGCCTCTACTACAGACAGCACATTCTGTTATTATATATATTCAAGCACAGGTGTATCCTCATAACCTTGAGAGAACTGGTGGCATTCCGACTATCAAAAGTATAATAATTTAGCTTTCTGCAGGTGAATTTGTTCACTAAGTAACAGATTTGGCATTGTCCTATAGTCACAAAACTAATGTTTTCTAATGCAAACATTCTTAGTTTTACCCAATTCGTTATTGCTTATCTATCTGAATAACCATTGTGTTACATATCAAAATATGTAAAGAATACAAATTTGGCTCATTCAACATGTAAATATCAATTTGTTTACTGTCATAAAATGCTATTATTGGAAAAATAGATTTTAAAAAACGCATCAAAAAGGCCTATTTGTTTTCGGCTGTTAGGCCAAACAAGCTTTGTATATAGTGTCTCCTAATGGTCAAGCGGGTTATTTATAAAAAGTCTACATTTGTTTCTTTCCTAAGTTAGGCATCTTACATCCAATTTTCTTCTTTAAAATATATTTACTTGTAGGAAAGTGGACACGTTTCAGAATCTTATTACTATGTAGATATGCTCAGTTAAAAAATGACAATGTCCTAGGAATTTAATAAACGCAAGTTTAATGCAAGCTATTTGCATAAATACTTTTCCTTAAAAATGCACCTTTTAACATTTGAATACAAGATTTTCATACAAAATCTTTTTATAAACATCTTTGACGTATTCCTAAAACTTAACGGATGTGGGACCTTGTCCACTTCCCAATCCACAAGACGAAACAAAGAGAACAAATTGTTTGAAGGTTTTCTGTCACTATGATGCCGGTGTTACGGACTCATGCAGGTCTCATTGCTACGAGGGAGTACCGATCAATACTGTAATGGTACATAGATGTTTCATTTTACATATTCATGGACAAATGCCACATGTAAATTGATTTTCTAATGACACTTCTCTAGAGATTTAACGAAGTGTAAATGTGGAACACATTACATCGAACTCCACGTACATCAAAATCCTTAACATTTTACACACATAGGCCCTCATTACAACCCTGGCAGTAAATGCCGCTTACCGCTGTGCAGAAGACTGCTAACATACCGTTGCGGCCACGGAATTCCGCTACAGGTATTACGACCCAGAGCTCCGAATCCGCCAAAATACAGACACCCACACAAGTCCACCACACCAAAGGTCAGTGATAAAATGGCGATAACAAAACCGACACCGTCACGCCAACAGGAATACGCCCACACTATCACTACGAATGAATCAACCCAGCGGTTTTTCAACTGCGGTATTTCATTGGCGGTACACACTGCAGCGCTTAAAATACACACATTTACAAAACGCAACCACATTGGACGAAGTGAAATACACACACCTGATACACATACACACACCACACCCACACACCCAATCCGATATAAAGCAAACACCCACATCCCCCACAAACCCTTACTACCAGAATTCTGAAACCACGCCAGAGAGAGACACTACCTTAAACAACACCAGCATCCACAGACAAACAACACCATCACTTACAGAACATCCACGCACCTCAAACAACACACACCAACACATCCCCTCACACATCACAACACACACCACCTCACACATCACCCACACCACATCATGGCACCTCAACAACACCCCAGGTTCTCTGAGGAGGAGCTCAGGTTCATGGTGGAGGAAATAGTCCGGGTAGAGCCACAGCTATTCAGATCACAGGTGCAGCACACCTCCATTGCAAGGAAGATGGAGCAATGGCGCAGAATTGTCAACAGGGTCAACGCAGTGGGACAGCATCCAAGAACACGGGATGACATCAGGAAGAGGTGGAACGACCTATGGGGGAAGATGCGTTCCGTGGTCTCCAGATACCAGATTGCTGTACAGAGGACTGGCGGTGGACCCCCACCTCCTCCCCCACAACTAACAACATGGGAGGAGAAAGTCTTTACAATACTGCATCCTGAGGGCCTTGCAGGAGTAGCAGGAGGACTTGACTCTGGTAAGTAATATCTTAATTACCATATCCTCCACCTCACCTGCATGCCATTACATACCCACACCCTCACCCCCATCACTCCAACACCTCACATATGCCCCACTATCACAACCCACCCATCCCGATACCAAGCCCTGCATGCAACACCAAAGTATGGACACCCATCACCAAAGCATTTCCACTACAGATACCCACATAGACCCCAAACCAAATATCACACAAGTACCAAGCCAAGAATGCAAGCACTGGAGTACAGGGTCACTCACCCATTGCACACAATGGCACACACAGATGCAATAATCAGGCCTTTACACCCCTGCAGGACCCCTATCCAACGTCACCAGACAGGTGGTACCAAACATTTAGCTATGCAATGTTAAAAGGCTGTTGTCAGCAGTACCAACCAAGACCAGCGGTTTTCCTAGGCCTAGTTGATCCACTGTGCTGTGAATATTTGTAGATAAATCTCCCAGACATTTTGACCAGATCATCTCTAGTGTACTTTCCTGTACAAGGTGTGTTATCTCCCAGAGCACCTTCCGCACAACTTCCATGATCAACATATTTTGAAGTTGCCATTGGTGAGCTTTTACAGTGTGGCATGTGTTTCCATGTCACCTTCTTCCGGCTACTGTATTTCTTGCTGCAACATGGCTGGATTATTTGCCCGTCATTTCATCATGATGTAGCATTATGTATATGAACATTTGCTGTTTGCAGGACCTTGTGTGGAATCTGTGAGACTGAACTTGGAATTGCCATAAGATTTGATGCCAACAGGTTACTAAAAGGTGTTTTCAAGAGCCAGACCATTCAAGGTAACAAGGTCGCCTATTTGATTAATGTATATTGTGATTTGACAACTTAACTCATGCAATTGAAGTTGTCAGTGATTCTGATTTTCCTGTGGGAAACTGATTGCAGTTCATGTAGCATGCATGCGTGTGGTGTTGCAAATGCTGAAGCCACTTTGGAGGACCTTCGGGCTGTGAGCTACTGTTCATTATGGTAATGTTTTATAAGAGAGTAGCCCTTTCCTTTGCTTCATACACCTCACCCTCTGCCCCTGTTACTCCTGCTGCCCTGATTGAGGAGGCTTTCACCTCTTGTGGAGCATCTCTGTGGTTTAGACTGCCATTATGACTGCCATCCAGGTGAAAGGCAGCCAGCTCCAACAGATGGTTGTGTATCTGGAAGGCATTCACAATGCTATGTCTGACATGCAGAGATATTTTCAGATTCTGGCCTCCTCCCTCAGAGCAGCCTTCCACCCCCCACACTCCTCCCCCAATCTGATCTCTTCCCCACCCAATTTCTCTATTTCCATACCTGTCCAGGCACACTCACACATACACACACACACCACAACAGCCACAAGCAGCACAGCACGCAAGCACTAACAGATTCCCACCCCACTCATACCTACTCCACACACCCCATACACTCAGACACCACCCTAACACCCACAGCCATAGCCACCACTCACCCCAGATACCACACCAACACCCACAGACACAGCCACCACTCACACCATAGCCCTAGAGACCACCCAAACACCCACAGCCACCATTCACACCATATCCCCAGACACCTCCCAACACCCCCAGAAACAGCCACCAATATCCCCAGATACCTTACCAACACCCACAGACATAGCCACCAATCACAACATACTGCCAGACACCATCCCAACACCCACAGGCACAGCCACCTCTCATACCATACCCCAGACACATCTCCACCCACGCTGACACATCCAATACTCCCACCTTACCCATCACATCCACATCACAGCCCACCAAGAGACAGAAACGCCCTCACTCCCAATCACAACAGACGCCAACAAAACACAAATATAGTTCAGGCACACACCAGCACCAACAACAGCCACACCCCCACCTGACACAAGCACTTCCTCAACCTCCCAACCCATAATCCCTCCTAAACACCCTACCCATTTTCCTAAAGAAAGTTTCCTATTTGCCCTTGTCTTTTCCCTTGTGAAACCCCTCCAAGCAAGAAGAACCCCATCCCACCCATCCCTTCCAAGTCCTCCCTGTGACACCTTTCCCACCCCTTGAAATCAGCCATACCCCTACCAAACACCAAAAGATCACCCCTCCTAAAGTGAAGCCTACCCCTTCCAAGACCAAAAACACACACTCATCCAAAGCCTGACCTGACTCCACCCAGGTACCTGGAATGCACCTTCCTTTGACGGTCTCTGTGCCAGCACTCTTTAGGCAATTTGTGGGGCACAGCAGCGTTCTCAGCACAGTTGATACAAGAACAGGCCATTTGTCTCCCCTCCATTTTTGGAATGTTGAAAAAAACATCAGTTGGTTGTTTTGGTACACATTGGTCCACCCTTTACTTTTTTACCTTTCTGATGTTCTTGAATAATTATGATTTATGACTACAGTTGTGTTTGTTTCACCCTGATTGATGGTCAATTTGAAGTGGTTGGTAAGATACGACTTTGAACCAAGGGCTAGAGTCATCCAGGAAAAGGGGAAGTGTTTGATGGATGGATGTGTGGGATGTAATCCAATTGAGGTGGCATTGGATTGGGTGGTGTTTCATAAGGTGAGTGTTTCTTCTTGGTTTGGTAAATGTCAACATCTATTGGGTTACATTTCTCTCCCTGGTGTATATTGGACATCTGTGCCATGTGTGCAAGTTTGAGATTTGTTTGTCCACACATGGAGAGTGTTCAATTTTGCTACCTTCCTATACGATTGAATGGACATGTGTTCATTTTAATTTGTGTACCTTAAACCTACTTCAGCTAAATGTGTGACCCATGCTGTTACTACTGTATTTGCTTTAGACTTACACCTACACATTTGCTACATAGGCATGACATTTGGTTATACTATTGGTTGCCCCTTATATTCATCATGACAGAGTTCCTATGCAAATAGTGGTTTTGAGGCATGTGCGAAGTAAATTGTGTCACAGGGCAGAAGCCTTAATAGAGTCCCTCTGATACCGCCATATCTATTCTGCAGGGTTTGTTTAATTTGTGAGCTTTAGATCTTTGTCACACAAATTATTCTGCATCCCATTTACCTTGCATTGTCTTGCAATGTGGGTGATATGTGTGAGTCCATAACAAAGATTTAGCAAGGAAGGTGTTTTGGGGTTCAATGACACATCCATACAGATGTATATGTTATGTCAGGACAATCCATGGTATGTGAATAATCAGAGGTTGTCACTTCAATTTTTGGGTGTGATATTCATGAGGATTTACTGTTGTTTGAAATAATGTTATGGACATATCACTATCCCTGAAACAGGGATGTGCACACATCTCAATTTTTGTAGAGTGTGGCAGTGCAGTGTTAGTAACCTGTCCAAAGAGGGTGTCCTCAAGCTGCAATTGGGTCATACATTGTGAACAACTCCAACTCGGGGCACACAAAATATATTTGGGTCATGAAGCACAGCCCACATACCAGGTAAATCTCAGCCTACTGATTTGCATTGGAGTTGGAGGAAAAGGGTGTTTGGCTTACTATTGGTTGCATCCATGACAGCATTGATTCTGTGCACTAAGTAACAGCACAAGCAGAGGCAGGAGGTGAAGGATCCCCTCCATGGTGGTACAGGATGTGTGATGCTGCCTGCAGGTGAATTTCTGCCTAATGTCCCTCTGTTCCTGCCTGCTCAGATGTGGTAGTTGGACCACCACAGGTGTGGAAAGCAACATCATAAATTGGCCGACAGGAGCACCGGTGGTCCCCCTTCCGACAGGTGTATTGGCCTATTTCGCCACTACTGTGGTCTAGTGTTGCTGGCGGTGTTGGCAGGACCGCAGCAGTCTTTTATCTATGCAACCACATGTATAGTAATACGTTGGTCGGATCAATAACACTGCGGTGGTCAAACTGCTGCAGCAGCAGTCTCTAGACCACCAAATGCATAATCAGGCCTCAAGTTAATGTAGCTGTAAAATGTTCTTTTGTTCCACATTTAAAATAAATATATAACATTAATTTACAATAATGTTTAATAGAGAAATAGTTTCATTTAGTTTTTACAAAATTTTATCATAGGGAGGCTCCACAGTCGGGGTAGAGATATTCGTATAGTTAAGAAAATGTAAAAAGATGTTTAAACTTGTAAAAGTTAGTAAACATATGTTTATGATTACTATTATTGTGAATAAAGAAGCAAAAATACTTAAAATTCATATCCGCAATAAAGATAATAGGTTGTTCTAACCCCAGGATATTTGTTTTTTACTTCCTCTATACCCATTGTGCAAAGTATAAATTACCCAGTAAGAAGAATGATATAAGGTAGAGATTCTGCCAAAAGACTATAACGCTGTTTCTGTAGCCTTATTTGTTCCTAGCAAGTGTACAACTCTGAAAGAAAGACAATATTGGTTGTTTGCTGTCAGTAAAAACACTTGTAATATATTCATTGACAAAGCACATCTAAATAATGAGCTATATTGAGGTTGCATATATTTAATATGTGTAACGAATATGTTGAAAACCATGGCCCTCATTACAACTCTGGCGGTCGGTGTTAAAGCGGCGGTAATACCGCAAACAGGCCGGTGGAGAAAAAAATGGGATTACGACTGTGGCAGAAACCGCCAACATAGACAGCCACTTTAACACTCCGTCCGCCACGGCGGTACAAACAAACAGCGCAGCGCACACTGCCAACAGACAGGCAGAAGACAATGTACCGCCTACCCTATCACAACAGGCCTATCCGTCACCTTTTCCGGGGCGGAACCAACGCAAACAAAAACACGGCGGAAACAGTAAACGGAAGGGAAAACACTCACCTCTCCACACCACACGAGGAACCCGGACGCCATGGACCCCGAATTGCAGATACTGCCAATGATGGTCTTCCTTCTCTTCTATCAGGAGCTCCAACAAAGGCGGCGACGACCACGGTGAGTACCGCACCTACAACACAGGGGAGAGGGGGGGAAAGAGAGTGACACACACACGCAACACCCCCACCCCCACCCTCACCCACAACAACATACACACAAATACAGGCAGCAACATTACATATACACGCTTCCCCGGGAAGAACGCAAGGACAAAAGGAATTGATTTGAAAGAATGTAATCATGTGAAATCTTATTATCAAAGTTCAAAATCCAGATAACACAATTATGTACGCTAACTACACAAGTCCAGATAGTGTACAAATCATTGTCCGTGGACCACTGGGCCCTAAATGCATGGGCCAAGCCTACACTAGATACCTGACTCCAAACGGAGAGAACAGTGCTGGGGCATTAGACTGAAAATATGCAGGCACCTCAAGGGGAGGAGGAGGGGGAGGACCTCAGCCAGATGAACGCACAACGCCACTGCTGCACGAGGGGGCTCCATGCCCATTGCTGTATCCTGGGGAGTGCAAAGCCACAGTCTCTCAAGTCTTTCCAGTGGGTGGTTTGCACACTGCTTTATCCTGGGGAGTGCAAAGCCACAGTCTCTCAACTCTTTCCAGTGGGTGGTTTGCCCACTGCTTTATCCTGGGGAGTGCAAAGCCACAGTCTCTCAAGTGGTTAACAGTCTCCACTGGTTCTGGAGGGGGCTTTGTGCCCAGAGTGCTTCATCCTGCCAAGGACTGAGGAAGTGGATGTCATTCACCACTGCAGAGTGCCTCATCCTGCCAAGGACTGAGTAAGTGGATGTCATTCTACACTGGTTCTGGAGGGGGCTTTGTGCCCAGAGTGTTTCATCCTGCCAAGGACTGGGGAAGTGGATGTCATTCTCCACTGGTTCTGGAGGGGGCTTTGTACCGAGAGTCCTTCTTCCTACCAAGGACTGAGGGAGTGGATGTCATTCTCCACTGGTTCTGGAGGAGGCTTCGTGCCCAGAGTGCTTCATCCTGCCAAGGACTGAGGAAGCGGATGTCATTCTCCACTGGTTCTGGAGGGGGCTTTGTGCCCAGAGTGCTTCGTCCTGCCAAGGACTGAGGTAGTGGATGTCCTTCTCCACTGTTTCTGGAGGGGGCTTTGTGCCCAGAGTGCTTCATCCTGCTAAAGGACTGAGGTAGTGGATGTCATTCTCCATTGGTTCTGGAGGGGGCTTTGTGCCCAGAGTGCTCCACGTGCAGTGTGGCCGGTACAATACACTCGCCTGCGTGTGTGTGCCACGAGATTGCCGAGGTACAGGTAGCATGATACGCCATGGAGGCAGAGACATACCTCATACTGCTGCAGCTTCACATTCCATATGCAGGTGACAACTGTGATGACAGTGATGCTGCATGGAAGCTGCCCAGGATCCTGGAACTCACCACCAGCTGCAGACGATTGACCACTGGGGATGGTAGGCATGTCTGCGGTGGTGCCACTGTCTGAGGACGTTGCGGGCCGCTGACGGTGCTTGCTGCAGTGTCAGTCGTGGCGGTGCTTGAGGCGGTGTCAGTCGTGGCTGTGCTTGCAGCAGTGTCATTCGTGGTGGTGCTGGCTGAGGGGTCTGTGGCAGCGGTGCTGGCTGCGGGGTCTGTGGCAGCAGAGCATGTGTCAGCACCTGCTGAGTGAGAAAGCAGGATGTCTCCTGCTGCATCGGACCGCTGCCCACTGGGGAAGAGGCTTGGGACTGTCGCAACGGCTGTAGACGTGCCGGTGGCGGTGCAGGTGGTGGTGCAGGTGGCGGTGTTCGCCGCCGTACAGGTTGGCGTGGACGTGGACAGAAGGTGTGACACTGGTCCCTCAGTAGGTGCTACCATGCCCTCTCCTGACCTGCCCTTCAGTTTTTTGCCCTTCCCCACCTTTGATGATGGCGCAGTTGTCTTGCCACTATCTCATTTTGTTTTCGCTGGCCCATAGGCAGCAGGTGTTTTTGGCTTCTCCCTCTGGGATGTGGGCACCTTTTTAACATTGGCAGGTGGTGGAATGTCCTTGCCCTCTCTCCGTGGCACACTGGCAGCCCTGATGGTTGGCGCACTCCATGACCCCGCAGTTGCTGGCACCACTGTGCCTGGGGATGAGGTGGCTGAGGTGCTGGGCTGGGACCTGGAAAGCCTGGCCCTAGGAGAAGGACAGGGGGGGAGGTGAAGGGATGAGGTCAAGGTTTGACAGGAAACATTTTTTAGACACACTCGGACGGGTAGATGGAGGGGGTTTGGGAGTGGAGGAAGAGGTAGTGGTTGTAGGAGGTGTACGTCTGCTGAACTTGGGTGAGGGTGCATGGGCTGGAGGCTTTGTGAGGTAGATGGCTGTTGGGTGGGTGTGTGCCTGCGTTTGTGTACTTTCGGAGGCGGACTCACAGACACACTGGGAGAGGACAAGGGGGATGTGTGAATTGTAGTGGGGTGGTGAGTGCACGTAAACGGTGTGTGGTGATGGGCGTGCTGGTGATGGAGGTAGTGGCTGAGGATGTAGTGCATGCAGGTGTGAGTTGGGATGAGACTGGGAGGGAGGAGGGAGACGTGGGGGAGGGGGACACAGTGGAGGCAGTGGATGTTGGTATGTGTGCATGGGTATGATCCTTTTGTGAGTGCCTGTGGGATGTGTGGTGCTTATATTTTCCTGAGCCACTCTTGTGTGTTCATGTGTGTGCATGCTGGTCTGATGGTGTGCTTGGGATAGGCTGAGGTACAGGAGATTGGGTCTGGGTGGAGGAGGTTGGAGGGGGGAGGCTAGACACAGGGACAATGGCTGCCACCAGTGCTGAGGCCAGAGCCTGAAATGCTCTCTGTTGGGCTACCTGGCCAGAATGAATGCCCTCCAGGTATGCATTTGTTTGTTGCAAATGCCTCCCAACATCCTCTATGGCATTCACATTGGTAGACTGCCCAACAGTGAGGGATCTCAGGAGGTCAATAGCCTCCTCACTTAGGGCAGCAGGGCCTGGGGCAAAGGAGATGTCCACCCTCCTGGGTGAGCGGGCACGGGACACACGCTGAGGGGCTGCTGGGAGGGCGGTGCTGGTAGGGGGGGTTGGCGGCTGTACCTGTTGATGCGGTGGGCACAGAGGGGCCCGCCACCGCAAGGGAGCTCCCATCAGAGGAGGAGTCGTTATTGCTGGTCTCTGCTCCTGTCCCCGCCGTGGAGCTCCCCTCGTCCTCCGTTCCACTGGTGGCTTCAGACTCCATTGCTTCACCCTCCAAGGACAAGTGGGATGCAGCTTCCTCCTGCTCCAGTGCCAATGCTCCTCCGCCTGATGATGCTATTGCACACAATAACATCGAGACCACAAAAAAGGGGGGGGGGGGACAAGAGAAAGACATGTTCAGTGCATGCAACACCACTACCGTTGGCGGACGCAACAGACACAGCAGCCCTCTGCACTACGCCATGCACTTGTAATTCCTAGATTAATCACATGCCCATGGGGTACAAAGCCTAAGCGCGATTGCTGCACACCTGAAAGTCACAGGAGCCTGACTAGGTGTAGATGGCCCTGGCCTAGGGGAACCCACTGCCCACCTCCCCCACCCAGACACCTCGTCATGCGCGCAGAGTCAGCTGTCTGACCTGTAAGGTGGGACAAGGGGATATGAGGTAACTGCGCTGGCATTCTACACCGTCGCAGTGGGCGGTCAAAGACCGCAGTGGTATTCTGCATTGGTAAACATTGTGCCCTATGGGTCCGAGGAGCCAATGATGATGTATGCCGGCGGAGACGGTACGCACCGCCGTTGACCTGACCGCCATTTTCTGTCTGGTCACTCACTTGATACCTGACCTTCAACAGGAGAGGACCTACACTGCAAGTGCCGCTGTGACCTGTGTCTGGAAGCGACGAAGGCTACAGTGTCTGGGGAAAGGGCCCCTGCCTTCACTTCAGAGGAGTTGGAGAAACTAGTGGATGAGGTCCTCCCCAGTACACACAACTGTACGGTCCTCCAGACAAACAGGTGAGTACACGGTGAGCATGCTGCATGGGCAATGCCTGTTTGGAATGGTGTGGATGGAAGATATATGGGGGGCTGAGGCCTGCATGTGCAGTCGGTGAGTGTATGTGTGTCAGGGCAAGGGTGCGGACAGGGGCCAATGAGTATGACGGTAAGGACGGGTAAAGAATTTCCTTTCCGCCGTACTATTCCTCTAGGTCAGCGCCCACCAGAAGAAGGCTATTTGGCGTGCCATCGCCAAGGACGCCCGGACCCTGTGGGTCCACCACAGACGGAGCAGCCACTGCCATAAAAGATGGGATGGAACTGCGCCGCTGGAGCAAGAAGACGGCGGAGGCCCAGCTGCGGATGGCCTTTCAACGTTGGAGGGGTGCCCGTCGCACCATGACCCCCCTGATGTTCCGGATCCTGGCAGTGGCGTATCCGGAGTTGGATGGGCTCTTGAGGGCATCACAGCAGCCACAAGGTGGTGGTACACTCTCATTCAGCTGACTCTGCATGCATTACGAGGTGTCTGGGTGGGGGAGGTGGGCAGTGGGTTCCCCTAGGCCAGGGCGATCTTGGTAGGCAAGGTCCCTTGTGAGGCAGGCTATGTGGCACCCCAACCCCACTAGTGGTTAGAGCCATCTACACCTAGTCAGACTCCTGTGACTTCCCGGTGTGCAGCAATCGGGCTTAGGCCTTGTACCCCATTGGCATGTGATTAATCTAGGAACTATAAGTGCATGGCTTAGTGCAGAGGGCTGCTGTGTCTGTTGTGTCCGCCAAAGGTAGTGGTGTTGCATGCACTGAACATGTCTTGCTGCTGTCTCCCCCCCCTTTTTGTGGTCTCCCTGTACTTGCGTGCAATAGCATCATCAGGCGGAGGAGCATTGGCACCGGAGCAGGAGGGAGCTGCATCCCACTTGGCCCTAGAGGGTGAAGCAACGGAGTCTGATGCCACCAGTGGGAGGGAGGGCGAGGAGAGCTCCACGGCAGGGACAGGAGCATAGGACAGCGACTCCTCCTCTGATGGGAGCTCCCTTGCGGTGGCGGGCCCCTCTGTGCCCACTGCATCAACAGGTACAGGTACCAGCACCACCCTGCCAGCAGCCCCTCAGCATGTGTCCTGTGCCTGCTCACCCAGGAGGGTGGGCATCTCCTTCACCCCAGGCACTTCAGGCCCTGCCCCAGTCAGCCCTACTGCCCTCAGTGAGGAGGCTATTTTCCTCCTGAGATCCCTCACTGTTGGGCAGCCTACCATTCTGAATGCTGACCAGGGTGTTGAGAGGCATTTGCAACAAACAAATGCATACCTGGAGGGCATTCATTCTGGCCAGGCAGCTCAACAGAGAGCATTTCAGGCTCTGGCCTCAGCACTGATGGCAGCCATTGTCCCTGTGTCCAACCTCCCCCCTCCAACCTCCTCCACCCAGAACCAATCCCCTGTACCTCAGCCTATCCCAAGCATGGAGTGCGACAACCATCAGGGCTGCCAGTGTGCCACGGAGCGAGGGCAAGGACATTCCGCCACCTGCCAAGGTTAAAAAGGTGCCCACATCCCAGAGGGAGAAGCCGAAAACACCTGCCACCAAGGGGTCAGCGAAAGTGAAAGGGTATAGTGGCAAGACAACTTTGCCACCATCAAAGGTGGGGAAGGGCAAAAAACTGAAGTGCAGGTCAGGAGAGGGCGTGGTGGAACCTACTGAGGAACACTTGTCACACCTTCTTTCCATGTCTACGCCAACCTGTACGGCAGCGAACACCACCACCTGCACTGCCACCTGCATCGCCACCTGCACCGCCACCTGCACCGCCACCTGCACCGCCACCTGCACCGCCTACGGCTATAGCCGCTGCAACAGTTCCCAGCCTCTTCCCCGGTGGGCAGCCATCCGATGCAGCAGGAGATATCCTGCTTTCTCACTCAGCAGGTGCTGACACAGGCTCTGCCGCCACAGACCTCGCTGCCAGTACTGCCACCACAGACCCCGCAGCTAGCACCGCCGACACAGACCTCGCAGCCAGCACTGCCACCACAGACCCCGCCACCAGCACCGCCGCCAAAGACCCCCCAGCCAGCACTGCCACGTCTGACACCGCCGCAAGCACCGCCACGACTGACACCACTGCAAGCACTGCCAGCGGCCCCGCAACTTCCTCAGACAGTGGCACCACCGCAGACATGCCTACCAACCCCAGTCGTCCGGGCTGGTGGTGAGTTTCAGGACCCATGAAGCAGCACTGCCATCACAGTTGTCACCTGCAGATGGAATGCGAAGCCGCAGAACTGTGTGGTATGTGTCTGCCTCCATGGTGTATCATGCTACCTGTACCTGGGAAATCTCGTGGCACACACACCCAGGCAAGTGTATTGTACCGGCCACACTGCACGTGGAGCACTCTGGGCACAAAGCCCCCTCCAGAACCAGTAGGGAGCTGCATCCACTTCCTCAGTCCTTGGCAGGATGATGTACTCTGGGCACAAAGCCCCCTCTAGAACCAGTGGAGAATGACATCCACTTGAGAGACTGTGGCTTTTTCACTCCCCAGGATAAAGCAGTGGGCAAACCACCCATTGGAAAGACTTGTGAGACTGTGGCTTTGCACTCCCCAGGATAAAGCAGTGGGCAAACCACTAACTGGAAAGAATTGAGAGATTGTGGCATTGCACTCCCCAGGATAAAGCAGTGGGCAAACCACCCACTGGAAAGACTTGAGACACTGTGTCTTTGCAATCCCCAGGCTAAAGCAGTGGGCAAACCACCCACTGAAGAGACTTGAGAGACTGTGGCTTTGCTCTCCCCAGGATAAATCAATGAGTATGGAGCTCCCTCGTGCAGCAGTGGCGTTGTGCGTTCATCTGGTGAGGTGCCCCCCCTCCCACTCTTCCTGAGGTGCCTGTATATTTTCCGTCTGATGCCCCAGCAGTGTTCTCTCCATTTGGAGTCAGGTATCATATGTGGGCTTGGCCCATGCATTTTGGGCCCAGTGGTCCACGGACAATGATTGGTGCACTATACGGACTTGTTTTGTTGGTGTACATAATTGCGTTTACTGGATTTAGAACTTTGATAATGAGATTCCACATGATTGCATTCGTTCAAATCAATTCCTTTTGTCCTTGTGTTCTTCCGGAGGGGGGTGTATATGTAATGTTGCTGCATGTATTTGTGTGTATGTTGATGTGGGTTAGGGTGGGGGTGGGGGTGTTGTGTGTTGCGTGTGTGTGTCACTCTCTTTTCCCTTCCCCCTCCCCTGTGCTGTAGGTACAGTACTCACCATGGTCGTCACCGCCGTCGGTGGAGCTCCTGATAGAAGAGAAGGAAGACCATCATCGGCAGTATCTGCAATTCGGGGTCCATGGCGTCTGGGTTCCTCATGGGGTGTGGAGAGGTGAGTGTTTTCCCTTCTGTGCACTGTTTCCGACATGTTTTTGTTCGCGTTGGTTTCACCCCAGATAGGCCTGTTGTGATAGGGTGGGCGCTTGTCTGTTGGCGGTGTCCGCTACGCTGTTTGTTTGTACCACCGTGGCGGTCGGAGTGTTAAAGTGGCTGTCTATGTTGCCGGTTTCCGCCACGGTCGTAATCCCATTTTTTTCTCCGCCGGCCTGTCTACGGTATTACCACCGCTTTAACACCGACCGCCAGGGTTGTAATGAGAGCCATAGTAATACAGTGAAAACACTACAAAATGGACACCACACCATTTTAGAAAAATAGGGTGATATATATATCTGAATCAAACAAGACCAAAATGACAAAAATCCAACGTACATAGGTCATGATATGAATGTTTAAAAAGAATAAGATTCGTAATATGTCGAAAACAGTGAGAATTATGTTGTTACACAAAGGCGGTCATTCTGACCGCAGCGGGCGGCGGTCGGCGTCCGCCATGCGGTCACCGCCGAATGACCGCCCCGCGGTCAAAAGACCGCGGCGGCCATTCCAACTTTCCCGCTGGGCCGGTGGGCGACCGCCAAAAGGCCGCCAGCCGGCCCAGCGGGAAAGCCCCTGCAACGAGGAAGCCGGCTCCAAATGGAGCCGGTGGAGTTGCAGGGGTGCGACGGGTGCAGTGGCACCCGTCGCGATTTTCACTGTCTGTTAAGCAGACAGTGAAAATCTTTGTGGGGCCCTGTTAGGGGGCCCCTGCACTGCCCATGCCAGTGGCATGGGCAGTGCAGGGGCCCCCAGGGGCCCCACGACACCCGTTCCCGCCATCCTGGTTCTGGCGGTGAAAACCACCAGAAACAGGGTGGCGGGAAGGGGGTCGGAATCCCCATGGCGGCGCTGCAAGTAGCACCGCCATGGAGGATTCCCTGGGCCAGGGGAAAACCGGCGGGAAACCGCTGGTTCCCCTTTTCTGACCGCGCCGCCGCGGTCAGAATAGCCCTGGAAGCACCGCCAGCCTGTTGGCGGTGCTTCCGCGGTCCCCGGCCCTTGCGGTCATGGACCGCCAGGGTCGGAATGACCCCCAAAGTATCTGGTTAGCGTAAAAAGTAAAGCCACATGGGCGAGCGTGCATCAGAAAAGGCACAGATGCATTGATTCCTTACCTGCATGGGAGGCCGTGCGTCATTTCCTTCTCTGGTCGGGATGGCGATGTGTCATTTCTTCCCCCTCGCAAGAGATTTATGCATCTATTTCCGGACGAGCACCTTGGATCTGCAAAGAGTCGGGTTGACTTTGATGCCCAGGGATGATGCGTGGAAAATCCTGTTGCACGGTGTTAGAAAATTGTGCTGTGTGGGGTTTGCTTCGTTATCAGCAGCCGCAAGCGGGTGTTGCGTGTCGTTTCTCTAGCTGTGATGCATTAATCTCTCAGCCGCGATACAGGTGGAGCATGATTTTTAGCCGCGAGGCCGGCAGTGTTTTGTTTATCAGCCATGGTGCATCATAAATTTCCACACACTGCATTTTGTGTTTGGGTTTTCAGCTCTTGTCTGCCAACTTCACCTTTCAAGGGCCCAGGGACTGGATAGGACACCACTTGGCAGGGCAGGAGTCTCAGCCGAGAGTCTAGATGTTAGCAGAGGAAGTCTTTGATGCCCCTCAAAACAGGAGGCAAGCTCAACTTAAGCTCTTGGAGACTCTTCTCAAGCAGGAATGCACAACAAAGCCCAGTCTTTGTCCCCTTTCTCAGGCAAAAGCAGAAACTGCAGGATAGCCCAACAAAGCAAAGTCACAGGCAGTGGCAGTGGCAGCACTTCTCCTCAGCTCTTCAGCTCTTCTCCTTGGCAGAGGTTCTTCTTGAAATCAGAAGTGATCTGATTTTCAGGGGTTTTGGGTCCAATACTTATACCCCTTTCTGCCTTTAAAGTAGGTCTACTTCAAAGAAATGTCTCTGTTGTTTACAAGATCCTGCCTTGCCCAGGTCAGGCCCCAGACACACACCAGGGGGCTGGCGACTGCATTGTGTGAGGGCAGGCACATCCCATTCAGGTGTAAGTGACCAATCCTCCCATCACCTCCACCCCAGATGGCTCATCAGGATATGCAGGATACACCCCAGGTCTCTTTGTGACACTGTCTAGAAGAGATTCACAAACTGCCCAACTGTCAAACTGACCCAGACAGGCAATCCACAAACAGGAAAAGTCACAGAATGGTTTAAGCAATAAAATGCCTACTTTCTAAAAGTGGCCTTTTCAAACTAAAAATCTAAAACTAACTTTACTAAAAGATGTATTTTTAAATTGTGACTTCAGAGAACTCCATAATTCAATCTTCTCCCAAAGGGAATCTGAACTTTATTAATATTTAAAGTCAGCCCAATGTTGACCTATGAGAGTGATAGGCCTTGCAGCAGTGAAAACTGAAATTAGAAGTATTTCAGTGTTAGGACATGTAAAACACACCAGTACATGTCCTACCTTTAACATACACTACACCCTGCCCATGGGGCTACCTAGGGCCTACCTTAAGGGTGCCTTACATGTAGAAAAAGGGAAGGTTTAGGCCTGGCAAGTGGGCATACTTGCCAGATTAAATTGGCAGTTTAAAACTGCACACACAGACACTGTAGTGGCAGATATGAGCCATGTCTACAGAGCTACTAGTGTGGGTGGCACAATCAGAGCTGGAGGTCACTAGTAGCATTTGATTTACCAGCCCTGGGCACCTCTAGTGCACTTTACTAGGGACCTACCAGTAAACCAAATATGCCAATCGCGGATAAGCCAATTTACACATATAATTTATTCAGGAACACTTACACTTTAGCACTGGTGAACAGTGGTAAAGTGTCGAGAGAGAACAAAACAGCAAAAACCAGCACACAGAAACGAGCTGGGAAGCAGAGGCAAAAAGTTAGGAAAGACCATGCCAAGGATGTCAATTCTAACAGTAGGCCACCGCCTGTATGTGGGCCATCGGGGGGTCAGGGTCTGACATGCATCCCACCCACACTGGGAGGACAGCCCCAGCTGGACCTCCGTGATTTTCAAAGTCCAGCGTCTCAGGTCCTCCCACATTTTGCAACAGTGGACTCTTCACCGTCGTTAGACCCTCAGGGTCTGCACCTTCCAGCGGATGGCTCTCCAAATCTTTTGCTTTTGATGGGTATTGACCTGCATGGATACAATAGAAAATAGAAAAGGGCATAATTGCACTTTTTTAGTTTAACATCTGTTTAACACTCATTTTGGAAACACCTAGCACAAGCATTTTGTAATTGTCAACATACTTCACGTGTAAAGCAGACAAGGTGATAGGTATAGAGACATAAATACACACTTCTGGAGTCATCTGCTAACTATGCAAAACTTTGGTCATGGCCTAGACTGTCTAAGCAAGCACTCAGGCATCATGAGCCCAGGGCCAAATAACATGTGTTGTGATATGAGCCATTATGAAACACAACACACCATTGTGACTTTTGTTACTTGTGCATGACTGTACAGACACCTTTATATCCAGGCTCATTGACTCATGGCATAAAATCCATACAGGCAACTAAAATGGTACAAGAATACACCCTAAGCCTTAGGTCATAATGGAAGAGCTGCCCCCAAGCATCACTGAAAGCTTCTTCTCTGTGGATGTGTCAACATATGGTCTACCTAATGGATTCTCATCCCACTTCTCAGTGATTTTGTGTTGTATGTACTGGTATCACAGGAGAAACCTTTTACCATATGTGGCACACCTACACAGATGACATTCAACATACCACGGTATGTTTGGTCTGATTGGTTTCATGTAACGATGCTAGCGGCTCACCTGTCATGATCTCCCCTGAATTAAACAACTATCTGCACTGTGGTTTTGTAACTTGTACAATAGGCCTATATTTTACATACAACACTTATGGAAAGGTGACAACAGACCTATGGAATTAAGGTGCCTATTATAAGTCAATGACATAGATTGAAAATTATAGTCAATGGAAATAAGCACCAGGTCATTTTCCCATTCCTTATGCAATCAATGTAAAAGCATTCAGGCTGAATTTTGCTTCTGAAGACTTATTTTGGCCATTTCCAAGGATCTGCGAATTTACAGCGACTGTGGGCCCGGTGCCTCAGTTGCATATCCACTGTTATTGTGCACCAGTCCGGGCTATGTGCCCTACTGTGAAAATGCTTTCACAGGCCTTGCTCTCTGCAGGGTGAGCATACAGAACCTACTAGAACATCACATTTCCATCACTTTCATGCATGACGGTACATCCTGTGGCCATCCTATATGTGAGTTCAGGGTTGTGTGGCTCTCTGAAAGGCCCCAGTGAATTTTACATTGTTCTCATACGACAGTTTGCCAAGGACAGATATAGGCTAAGTAATCTGTTGGACTTTACACATTGCTAACAACGTCCATAACTGACTCCAAATTAATACATAAGCAGTTCATGCTGTAATGTAAATACATTTACTCTGTCATTTCCAGTGCTTAATTCGAACAGGTAGTTGCCAGTGGGGGGCACCTGCACTTATTTTAAGGGACAGCACTTATTTTTGTGCATCAGGGATTTACTGCGAGCAAAAGACACACATGGGAAAGATGGAGAAAGAGAAAAGCGTCACAAAGGGAGGAAGCAGAAAGCTGCAAGAGTGAGCTAAAGAGGCAGGGATTGGATGTTAATGGATTAAAGAGACCTGATATGGCTTTAGCTGCATCAATACTCTGTTTTCACACATTTAATTGAGGCAGCCGCTTGTTTCAAAGGAGAGCTTTGGGCACCGGCACATTTTTACTTACCAATTAAGCACTGATCATTTACCATCATCAACCGACATATTATTATTTGGCTATAAAGTTTACTTGCATAAACATATCAATGCAACAGGTGAAGGATCTAGGTCATTTGAATTACACAGTGGCCATTTGAAATACACAGTATAGGACTCCACAATCTACAACCTATACATCCTCTGTATGGACCACAGATTATGAGGACAGTCACTCATATAACTCATTTTGGGCTCAGAGGCACATTGCATGTTGTGAGGAGAGAAAGGGTGGTGTTGAACAGAGTTAAATATGCCAATGAGGTAGTCACCTGTTCCTCTTGTGAGCCATAGAGCTGACCATGCAGAGGAAGGGCCTCTTCCACAAGCCTCTAAAGCTCCTCCGGAGTGAAGGCAGGGGCCCTTTCACCTGCTTTGCCTGGCATGATTTCTCCCAGAGGTGGCAAACAGGAGCTGAAGCAGTGGAGGTGTTGATGGAAGCAGTGTCAGGAGGCAAGTGAGTTATTTTCCAAACTGCGGCGTACATGTATGCCATTTAAGCGGTCACCACCTTCGACAGCTACAGCCATTGGGCTGCAATTGTCACAGTCAACTGCATTAGCCTATGGCTGTGTCTGCTGTGATTGAATCCACCCACCATGCGGTCGGCTTCCGCCAGCAGCGGGAAGATCCTAAAGTCCAATGAACAAGGTCAATCATCCACCATTTTGGCAGTTGAAACTACAGTTTTGGTGACTGATGAATGTGTCACAGCATCTGTAAATGTTAAGTAGCATCTCAACATATGTAAAGTTCCCTCAATATGTAGATTCTCCTGCACAATCATCAGTGTAGTGCTTTGCTGGACAAAGATGCCATATAACTGTGGTGCACTGTACTGGTAATTTTGGAGGTTGAAACATACTTTACAGTATCAAGGGGCATGAAAGGAGCAGATAGGTGTGCTATGTGCACTTATATATTGTGGACACATGTCTAGACAACCATGAGGATTATAGCTGACCCTTCAGTAGTACACAGTTTTGATGTGGGTATAATGGGTGTAATGTATTTCCAGTCAGTAATGTTTTGTCACATGACTTTGGTCTTACTCATCAGATTTATTGGTCTGAACAAGGTGAATAATGCCCCAACTCATTTCATCCCACAAATACGTACCCCGGGAGAGGGAGGAGGTGACAACCTTCAGTCTACTGTCCATTTCCACACCTCCAGGCTGTGGAAGAATGTGGCGTAATAAAGCAGTCCCATTTGACTAGGCAAACAATTCAAGATTTATGTCATCATTTGGAGCCAGATCTCATGCCTCAAAACAATAATCCAACATGTATACCAACCATTGAGATACGCATGACAGTATTACACTTCCTGGCCACATGGTCATTTCAATATACATTGGCTATATCTGTTGCTGAATCACAACCTATGTTCATTGGTGTTTTAAAAGACATTCTATCAGCAATGATGAAACACATTGACAGCTATACCAGGTTCCCCAGACGTGAGTATTTAGCCAATGTGAAGGTAGACTTCTATGAATTTGGGAGCCACTGATGGCACCCATATTATCTCACTGCATGCCAGTGAAAACTTATTTCGAAACAGGAAGCTCCTCCATTCTATCAACAAGCAAGTTGCCTGCTTGTCAGAGCTATATTTTTCAAACATATGTGCCCAGTTCCCAGGTTCAGTCTATGATCCCTTTGTTATGCAAAACAGCACCATACCCTGGCTGATGTCACAACTGCAACCAGAAAGGGCCTGGCTTGCTGGTAAGTCACATCTGTCCTCATCTTGTATGTGCAATGTCAGGTGCTACAATCAGGAAGTGTATGACTTACTGTGGCACTTATGTCTCATTACAAAACAGGCGACTTAGCATAACCCAACTGTCTTTTGTTGTTAATTCTGCTGAGAAATCCAACTATACAAGGAGAAGTTTAACTCAATGAGGCCCTTTGGAAGAACTTGGCGGCCAGTTGAACAGGTTTTTGGGCTCCTGAAGGCTGTATTTCACTGCCTGGAAGATACTGGGGGACCCATTTTCTACTCTCCCGGGAAAGTGTGTCAAATCACTGTTGCCTGCTGCAAGCTCCATAACATTGCCCTGTGAAGGAACATCCCTTACATCCCAGAGCAGGGGAGCCTGCAGTGCTACTGGGTGACAATCCGGAAATACCAAATGAAGATGATAGTAGGGAAGAGAAAGAAGCTGACTTGTGACAATATCTCATCAACAGCTTCTTCTCACCAGTGTAAGTATGTCACGAGATGTCAAGACTTTGACTGTTCAATTAGCTCTTGTTGTGATGATTTGAGGACTATATTTGTTGGAAAGGTTCAGAAGCTAAAGCTCTGGCAAATACGGGTAAAGTATATCCAATGAGGAAGCTTTTCACACAATAACATTTTGGAGATGTTGCTTTGTTTGTGTGAGATTTATAACATGGATTGCGTTTTCCAGACGGTTGCTATGTGAATTGTGTCATATGTATGGTTTCATAACTCTACTTCTTGTATTTACATTCAATCAGGTATCTGCACCATGACATCTTCATTGAGAAATTTCCGAGTTGTGACATTGGCAGGTATATGATGCTATTGGGACATACAAAGCGGACATGGATTGTTCCTGGGAATGTATGTCACAGACTTTGGGTGTACAAGACCTGTGCGAAGATATCTTGCACAGTGATAGGATGGAAGTTTAGAAGACTCCATTGGGCTTGTTCCTTGTCGTTTGGGAGCCCTGAAGCATCATGTGTGCCATCATGTGGTCAGAAAATATGTAGCCTATGCTAAATTCATGTTAGTTTCTCTTCATATTGGCTAAACACTCTTTTTGTATGACATATATATATATATATATACATATATATATATATATATATATATATATATATAAATAAATATAGCTGTTGATGTGTTTTATCATTGTAGGCTAAAGTGCCTGTGGCATGTCACTGACATTTGTTTGTGTCATACCACCAGATGCAGAAGCACTGGGTTGTAATGGCCCTGTGATCAGAAACTGTTATATTGCCTTCTGTCTGAGTCTTACATGATATTAAATGATGTTGGATTCCTTTTGTGAAGTAGGCAATACGGCTCCAGCTGATGATAGCAACCAATTTCATGTTTCTCTATTCTACAGGAGAACCTTCCAGGTTCTGGATATCGGTACTTGTACATTTGATCATTTATACAATATGATTCAATCTTGTATTATTTGCTATGTTTACAGACTTATTGACAGACTATGAGCTGAACTATGTAATAAAATATCTTCTTTGACAACACACTTGTATGTATGTGTTTGTGTGGAATGATTGTAATCCTGAGCTGGATACTATGTACATGCAATATATCTCTGCTTCCACAAGTAGCTTTTTTTCATTGTATGGCTCACATCTTCTTACACATCTGCATTGCTAAAAGTGAAATTTAAGACATCAGAAAATTAGTTTATGACTGGTGAATTTCTAACAATGCTAAGGGTGAAAACAAACTTGTGGCAAAAAGTAACATAAATGAAAAGTTAAGGGGTCAGTCATGGCGAATGAAATCATAGGACTAGATGCCACATTATCGGAAGTCCAAAGTCCTGAGTAATGAGAATGGGGTTCATGATCAATCCGCAGAGTGAATGTGTGGCACACAAAGGAGGAAATTAAGGATGAGATTTCATGGTGGCAATGGTGGGTGTCTTGCCATCCGCACCTTCTGCATTTTTACATGAACGTCTCCGCTTGCGAGAGCAGCGGGGTTTGCAGCTGCTGCAAAGGCAAGGGTGTCTGAGGATGGATGGTCCTTTGACAGGGCCTCCCTTCCTTCCTGTGTCTGTCTGAGATGTACTTGTGCTTAATGTACTTGGCCCACAGGAAGGGGTAGATGTTGGGGGAAAGCCCAGCTCAGGGCTGTATGACTGTCCCTCAGCACCCCTGTAAGGGTGGCCATGTTGAAATTATGGTCCTCCATTTGCTTGGCCATGTCCTTCTGCTTGATTTCCTGGAGTCTGGTCAGCACATGGTCCATCACACACTGGGATTCCTGATAGACCCCCATTGCTAGGCTGATGGTAAGTTGATCAAGGGTGGCCCTAGTGGGTTCACTCTGCTAGACTACAGCATCCCTCCCACAGACCCTACCCACATGAGCCTGTGCCTTTCGCAGAGAGTGCCCTCTCCAACTCAGTCCTTGACCCTTAGTATCAGGATTTGTGATTTGCACCTCAGGATCCAGGTCTGGAGGCACAAGATGGTAGCAACTGTGCTAGGTACACATGTTGGGGGGCACGTTGTTGTCTGTGATGTAGAAACCACTGAGTTGGGAGGTGTTGTTGTAGGCACAGTGAGACTCACTGTTGCTCTCTGACCAGGACTGCCATCCACATCAGAATGTCCAGGACTGTCGTCATCACTGAGGGCTTCATCCAGAGATGGGTTGGGAGTCTGTCTGTGGACAATCTCTGGCAAGGTGCTGTGCCAGCTTGACCACTTGAGAAATAAAGTACCTTGTTATTGGTTCAAGTGTGGAACCTAGATCCAAAGGTTTTTTTCACTGTAAGTAGAGACCTTGGACAGTCTGAACATGTTGGTTTGCTGATTGTGCTATGTTGCCACGGTATTGAAGTTGTTGACATGACATGTGTGAATCTTGCAGAAACCATTAGACTCAATCATTAGATGTGGTGATCAGTTGTACTTTAGATGAGGGAATGAACATGACATCTTACAAATGGGTAAGCCAACACAGTGGTAAGGAAACAGGTATTTCATTATTCAAAGTCCTAGTGGTGTGAGATACAGGCAAACACACAACTTTGTGATACATGTATCTGTAGCCATCATATGAGCAAAGCTGAGTCAATGAGCCCGATTCACAAATATAAACTTACAATTTTGGCCCAGGTATAGGTCAAAAGTCTATAGTTATGACTTTTAGCAATTCACAAAGATAAGTTATGAGTAGTATCTTTACATCCACACTTGGGGTGGAATCTTACACTTGTGGCAGAATCTCTAACCAGAGTGTGGAAATTCCACTCTACACCTGGTGTATAATCTCTGCACCCAGATTGTACTCTCAGAACACTGAGTGGAATCTCCGTACTTGGTGCATATCTCCGCCTTGAGTGTAGACATAAAGATACTACTTGTAACTTACCTTTGTGAATGCCAAAAAGTTGAAAACTTAGGCCCATATTTATACTGTTTTAGCACTGCATTTGTGTAATTTTTTGACCCAAAGGCGACACAAACTTACAAAATACAATTGTGTTTTATAAGTTTGCGCCACTTTTGTGTCAAAAGCGGCGCAAATGCGGCGCTGAAAAAGTATAAATATGGGCCTTATACTTTTGGTCTAAACTTAGACCAAAAGTCTAAGTTTACCTTTGTCAATCGGGGCCAAAGTGTTAGCTGCCACCACCAATCTGAAGAATTCCTTAGGAATACTTGTTGCACCACTTGATAGGGTGTCATTCCTGTCCTCAATAGTTTCATTTTGGGATATCAGGGCAAGAGAAAACTAGGTAGACAGAAACATCCCTGAGTTGAGCATGATATATAGATTGGCGTCTCCCATGGGAGTGAACATCAATTGTGAGATGGCAAACAGGTGTATTTGGCCAAGTGCAGAATGGAATGTTGGTTTGAGTTACAAAAACAGGGAATCCTGGTAGTTGTAGTCATGTCACTTGCCGACTCCCAACACTACACAAATGCTAAAGTCCTAGGTGTATGAACAACAGTTGTGAGGTGGTAAACAATTGTGTATTTGGGTAAAAGCACAAAGGCCTGTTGGTTTGACTTGCAGGAACAGGTCCTCCTGGTAGTTGCAGTCATGCCACTCCCTCTACTTCCCAACACTTGACAAAAGTTTAATCTTATATATCTGTGACACACTACAGTTAGGTTGGCCCAAACATTTATATGTTGACACATACCATGGGTCCTAGGGGTGATATTTTGATATTGAAACACTTACAGACCCCATTCCATCATATGGCATGTAATGGGGATTGATACATTTGATGTATGGTACGACAATACACTTTCACATGCTTGCTTCTTTGCTACTCTGTGTATTGCACATTAGGAAAGTAGATGCACAACAAAGTGGCAAAAGAACATTGGAGATATGTGATAGTTTTTGTGCTGCAAGTTACTAGACACTGACTCCCCCATGTGTTCCTGACAAGCCCTCTAGATGTAGGATGTTGAAGACCTTCTCCTTCCAAGGAAATAGTTATAATGGGACAAACATCGTAATATGGCGGTCTGGAGACTGCTACCACAGCGGTCCTTCTGGGACCTCCTCTGCAGCAGTCTGGAAGTCCAACCTTCAAACTCGTAATTGGGCCCTAAGTTTTGAATTCAATATTAATTCATTTAAATATATTAAATTAAATACTAATTATTTATTGAAGCTTATAAATGAATATTTGATTAATTTATTAATTCAAAAAGTTTGTTAAAATAGACTTTATTTTTAGATTAGGTTAGCATTAAATTACGTTTATTTATATTTTTAACTGTTTTATATAAGTTGAATTCATTTAACATTATTTAGAAGGAAGTTTAATTTTAAGTCCCTGTCTCCATTAACTTCTATAGGAGATTGTTGCTGAACCAATGGTCTTTCTCCCAGGTACAAAGGAAGATCGGGTTGACCTCTGCAGGGTTCCCTTTGTCTGCTTCCATGCAAGAAACATGTTTTGCAGTGTCATAGGAGGGAGCATCCATGCTAGAGAAGGAGTAGAGTGAAGTGAAGGTGTGATATCCCTGGACTGGGTCAGCATGTCACAACACCTTCTTCAGCGCTCCACATCCACTTTCACACCTCAGTACAGGGGCAGACATTTTGGGGCATATTTATGCTCTGTTGGCACCAAATTAGCATCATTTATTTTACTCTAATTTGGCGCAAAACTAACTCCATATTTATACTTTGGTGCTAGACCCATCTAGCGCCAAATTTATGGAGTTAAAGTCATTTTTTGGAAGTGGAGACCTACCTTTCCTTAATGAGATGCCGCGCAAAAAATGACTCTATGGCCTTAATGCCATATTTAGGGGCATATTTATACTCTAGGGCATATTTATACTCTGTTTGCACCGAATTACCGTCTAGCACCAAGACCCTGATTTATACTTTTTTTACGCTGCATTAACGTCATTTTTTTACGCAAACTTATAAAATATTGGCCCTTATTTATACTTCTTGCTGCAAAACTGCACTAACTCAGTTTTGTACCAAAAAGTTTAGCACCAGCTTGCACCATTTCTGTGCACCAGTCAGGCACTATATTTATGGAATGGTGCAAGCCGTTGCAAAGGGTAGGCTAGAGTAATAAAAAAAAATTACTGTAGTCGGGTGGGGCTGGCAGTATAGAAGTAGAAGGTTTAGCATCAAAAAATGACTTTAGGCAGGTTGGAGTAAAAACAAATGGCTCTAACCAGATTAGTGTCATTTTATGGTGCTAAACCTACCATGACACATGACTCCTGCCTTAGAAAAGGCACAAGTCATTCCCACCACCCCAATGGCCAGCACAGAGGACAAGGGTCCCCTGAGAATGGCCATTGCACCCTGTGCCATGTATGGGGACCCATTTCAGGGCCCCCTATGGCACTTTCAAAAATAAAATGCAATCTTACCTGTACTTACCTGGGATGGGGTCCCCATCCTCTGAAGGCCCTCTGTGTGGGTGGGGGTGCCCCTGGGGCCTGGGGAGGGCACCTGTGGGCTTATTCCATGGTGTTCCACCACGGAAATAGACCCACAGGTCCCCTAACGCCTGCCCTGACCCAGGCTTTAAAAAATGGGGCAAAGCAAGCTTTGAGCCATTTTTTGACCCATCCTCCCTCCCTTGCACCATTTTTGCATGGGAGTATAAATATGGCGTTAGGGTCATAGAGTCATTTTTTGCACGGGAACGCCTACCTTGCATCTCATTAAGGCAAGGTAGGTTTTCACTTCCAAAAAATAACTTTAACTTCATAAATTTGGGGCTAGACGGGTCTAGCACCAAAGTATAAATATGGAGTTAGTTTTGCACCGAATTAGAGTAAAAAAATGATGCTAATTTAGTGCAGAGTATAATGACGCTAATCTGGAATCATTTAGTCCCATATTTATACTTTTTGACGCAAACCAGCGCCAGCGCTGGTTTGCGTCAAAAATGTTACCGCCGTCTAACCCCATTCCTACGTGCCATGTGGGCGCCTTATTTAAGGAATGACGTTAACCGGTGCTGCGGACTGGTCTGAGTAAAAAAAAATGACTCAAACCAGGCAGCGCCGGCGTAGGCGAAAATGGGGGTTGTGCGTCAAAAAATGGTGCAAGTCAGGTTTGAGGCAAAAATCATGCCTCAAACCGGACTTGCGTCATTTTTTGACACATAACCCCCATTGAAATGACTCCAAGTCTTAGAAAAGACAGGAGTCATGCCCCCTTGCCCAATGGCCATGCCCAGGGGACTTCTGTCCCCTGGGCATGGTCATTAGGCACAGTGGCATGTAGGGGGGCCCAAATTAGGCCCCCCTATGCCAGTTTTAAAAAACAATACTTACCTGAACTTACCTGTACTTACCTGGGATGGGTCCCCCCATCCATGGGTGTCCTCCAGGGGTGGGCGAGGGTGGCAGGGGGTGTCCCTGGGGGCAGGGGAGGGCACCTCTGGACTCCTTCCGAGCCACAGGTCCCTTAACACCTGCCCTGACCCAGGTGTTAAAAAACGGTACACATCAGGCTGAGTGCCATTTTTTAAGGCCCACCCTTTCCTGTGCGTCAAAATGACGCGGGAGTATAAATAAGGCGCACAGGCCATAAAGTCATTTTTTGGGCAGGAACACCTACCTTGCATGTCATTAACGCAAGGCAGTTTCCCGCATCCCAAAAATTACGCACACGGTGGAATTTTGACGTCCGCAGGGTCGGGCGTCAGAGTTTAAATATGGGGCAAAGTTTGTGCTGAATGTGCGTCAACATCTTTTACGCACATTCGGCACAAACAGAGTATAAATATGCCCCTTATTTTGACTCTAACCTGCCTAACGTCATTTTTTTCCGCTAGCCTACCCTTTGTACTGGCTTGCAGGTTCCCGAGAAATGGTGTTAAGGTATGCGTGCCATTTATGAGTAATAAATACCTTAATTTATACCTGTCAGATAATTACAAAACGTTTTCTGCCTTTCCTTTAATAAAGTGTGAGCTACCAAGCATCTCATCAACTAAGGGCTTTTTAAACATTGTGCATGTTGGTTTTGAATTCTCTTACTTATAAATTAATGTTCACAACAGTTATTAAAGGTATATACAATACAATGTGTATCTGTGCAAAATATACAATATCTGCTATGAAAAAATAAACATGCAGAGTTTGTGTTCCTGGTTAAGTTTTTTTTTTTGATAATTCTTCCCATTTGATGAGGTCCATAAACTGTCTTGAACACATGCAGAATGCAACATTCAATTTTCAAATATTTGAACTAAAGGATCTGTCAACAGTAATACCTTATTGCTTCATTAAATGTATTTTGTTTATTTATTTGTCATGGGCTACAGCATTTAACTTTTTTCACTTGTGTTTCTGTTCCTCTGGAACTCAGCATCCCTGCAGTTTTTTTTGTCTGAGCCGTGGAGTTCTATTTTATTTTTCCCACAACTTCATTTTATTTGTTTCTTAAAAGCGTTTAACATATACAATAGATTTTTTTTCTCATGAGCCTTGGTTTGCTTGTAATTCTTTTTTTGGTACAATCTTTTTGTAAAGTCCAGTGCTTCATATTTAAATAGGTATCATTCTGCTTATGTTTTCATAACTTCAATAGTCTTAACAGAAACAGACACCTATAAAGTGCAGAATCCACTAAAGAATTAATTTAATCAAATATTGAAGAAAGGTGAGTTATTTGGCACAAAGGGTCAGATTTACAAGAAAGTGGCACATCAGTATTGATGCACCACTTTTCTTCCTTTGCCCTTGCCCCACCTAATGACACAATGTGTGCGCTGTATTTATAACATGGTGCACCATGGCAATCGTTAGAACAATAGTGGTGCTTTGCTACACTAGCGTTAAAAATGCAGTGTTGTAAAGTGCAAGGAGCCCCTCTGATTTCAATGGGTGAGGCATTTTAACGCCTGCGCTGAGTAGGCTTTAAAAATGACACCAAAAATGGTGCAGTGAAATCTTGTATATTTCAATACGCCTAATGCCGGAATTCTCCCTTCGCAAACATTATGTCAAACATGCATGCATTTGCACCACCTTGTAAATATGGTGTGGCAAAAATTGTCTCCTTGAGCCACATTAGCATCAAAAAAATGATGCTCATGTGGGGCAAGGGGGTGTTAGGGCCTTATAAATCTGGCACAAAGTTTCCAGACAGCCCATTTAAGCAGGTGTTATGTGATAAAGTACTGTTGGTTCGCCTTCAAAAAGTGTTTGCCACTGTTTTACTGCAAACACAGACTTTCCGATGCCAATACAAAGTGCCTGCAAAGGTCTATGTTTAGGTACGTAATACCAATTGGTGCCTTTTGGAAATGGCCCGTTTTGCAAGGCTATCCCACACTTTTTGCCTTCCACCTCCTATTTTTCTCACTTTCTTTTTGTTGCCTTGAGGGCTCTGGGCACTTTACCACTTCTAACCAGTGCTAAAGTGCATGTGCTCTCTCCTCTACACATGGTCAAATTGGTTTACATGTGTTTGGCATTTTTGATTTACTTGTCAGTCCCTTGTAAAGTGGTATACCATATACCCAGGGACTGTAAATTAAGTGCTACTAGATGGCCTGCAGAACTGACTGTGCCACCCACAGAAGTAGCTTTTCAAACATGTCTGAGGCCTGCCACTGCAGGGCCTGTGTTTGCAGTTACTGCTCTTCAACTTGGCATTTAAAAAGCCTTACATTTCCATTTTATTATATATAGGTCACCTCAATGGTAGGCTGGGGCAGGGTGCTGAGTGAGTAAGTGGTAGGACATGTACTTTTATGTTTTGCATGTCATTGTAGTGGCAAACAGCCTATTTTGCTTTTTACTACTGTGAGGACTGCTCCTTTCATAGGCTGGGATTGGGAATTCCCTTATATACTTTTAATTGGTAATTCTTGATCAGAAAGGAATAGCTTTGCCATGTTTGGTATCTTTAGAATGATGATGCTAAATCCTCCAAACTTGTTAAAATAGATTTTACCTTACTGTGTTAGAAATGCCAATTTTAGAATGTGTGTATTTCTCTGTGCTTATGAAACTGTGTTTTTTGCAGCCTGTCTCCAATACACAGCTGGCCTGGATGACAGCTACTATTTGTGCATTCCCTCTAGACAGGCACCCCACAGGAAGGGCTGGGTGTGACAGGGGATACATCAGTATTCTTCTGCATACTGATAGCCTTCCCAGGCAGTAAGGGGGAGAGGTGTCTCACACTTACATTTGTATAGGTTGTGTCCTGCCCTCACACAAAGGGCTAATTTACCCCCTACTGGTAGTTTGGAGCAACAACTGGGTTGAAAGGGATCCTTGAGCCCTTCAGAGAGTTCATTTGAAGACATCCCCTAAATCGAAGGCACTTTTGGGTGTAAGTACTGGGGCTCTGGTACCATCTAATCAGACACTGCATGGGATTTGTAACCAGACACTTTTGGCTCTACATATGCACTTTGCCAGGAGGACTGATGTGCTGCCAGGAGAAATCATGATTCTTGGTAACTGCTTTTTTGTGTTGATCTGCTGCCTGCTGGGCTGAAGGAGGGACTGACATTTTTCAACTTATCAGAGTGAGCTGGCCTGCTGCCTGCTACCTGCAACTGGCTTTTGTGTCCCAAGTGTTCTTCAATGACTTGTTGGCTCGTCCCCCTATTTTGAGATCTTAAGACCATCAAAAATATCACCTGCATACTGCTTCAGTAAGATTCTGTCAATCGTGAGTCTGGCAGCAGTGTGCTTTGACTAGGAGCTGAGATTGATTGCTCATTCCTTTGCATTCGACAACTAGCACAAGTTAAGTGCTGCATGTTTTCCCAAGGTTACATGTGTAGGGCACTCGTGTCACAACAGCAAATGATGAGTTCTTTGCATCCTGTGAAAAGCAGCGTATTTTGAGTGCTTCATTCTGTTCAAGCATAAAGTGCAGGGGCTTCTGTCAGGACTGAGTGTTCTGGGTTGCGAGACTGACACTGCAGTGCTCAGTGAATACCCCTGAGCATGAGCCCGCCTGTTTACTGTGATGGCATGAACGGAGCCGACACTGCACACTGGGAGTGGCCATGAAGTTCTAGTGCTTGGGTTCCCCTTTCTTCTGCAATGGACTATCTTCAGCCCATACCGACCCTGGTGGTCCATCACTTCTCCAAAAGAAGAGCCACGTGATGAGGGTCCCACTGGTGAGTTAAGTGAAGTACTGTCCTATGGAAATGGAACCCGTGTGGCCCCATAAGCCGACCTGCGTGCTTGTCGGTGGCAGAAAATCTTTTTTTAGGTCCTGAAAGACCAGTATGACCCTTTGTTCAATTGTTGTTTTAGGCCCCTGTACCAAGCAGATCAGGAGGCCGTGGAAATGTGATATCTCATTGGGAGTAATGCACTGATGCTCTCTTGTGAAACATTTCATCTGTCTGCTTTTAAACCTACAGTATCTACAATATTTCTGAGCACTGTGATTACCTTTATGCATTCATTATGATAATGAAAAATTACACAGTTTGAAAAGTATATATATATTTGAGGTTGGTTTAGTCTTATACTTCCCAGCTAAAGCTACTTTTTTTCGCAACCCTGTTTGGTGTCTATTTTGTGTTGTGCCCATTGTGTTACTATGTGAGTTTGTTGTACCAACCCTTTAGACATTGCCTCTATAGATAAACCTGCCTGCTGTGTGCCAAGTCTACCAGAGGGTGAGCACAGGTTATCTTTGGTGTGTATCTAACTTACCCTGACTAGAGTAGTGGGTTCTGCCTGGCTTGGGTGCCTACCTTTGGCAATCAGTAAACCCATATCTAGCAGTACCCCAATCTGAAGGTTTAGTCAAAAAACATCTCCAAGACCATAGCCTCACAAACATCAAAACCAAGGGGCAACTGAAACTGAAGGACTTCAGTCCTTTACACCCTTTGAAGCCTACGCTTGACAGCATTCATTGATAAACTAAAGCAGACACCTCTGGTACCTTTTAGACCATTGCCTTTAGGTGTGGTGCGCCCTTTGTGAGGCAAAACTCTTTATGCGACTCCAGGACTTTATCACATAAAGTGAATACTCAAAGTGACATCTTAAGACAATGGGTGTTATCACATAAAGTGAGTAATGCATGCACTAATTTAAGACATGGCCCTAGATTTACAGAACCTTTGCATCAGGTTTGCTTTCATTTTTTAATGCAGACACCAAGCATTGTGTTGGGTTGAATATTATAATCTAGCGCAAATCATGATGTGCATTGGATTACAGCCCAGTTCAAGGCAACTGCCTTTCATCACTCTGCATCAAGAGGGCATTCTGAGGGTGGGGTATAGGTGTTACTGTGCAACCAGAAATAGGTTTTGATGTAAATCTCTATTTAGAAAGAATTTTAGCAATGGATTTGCAAAGAATCCTGCATCTCCCTGAGGAGGGCATAATGAGGACAAATATTTTAATTTTTCCTTGTAATTTCCTCCCTCTGATTTTAACAGCACCCATACAAAGGGGGAAATGCCATAAGGCATGTCTTTGTTACAGCGAGGACTCCTTCCTGCTTAAAGGTATGCTGACCCTAACCCAGACATCCTGGCACTATGGTACAAGGGTGTTTGCCTTGGTGCACGGCAGTCAAAAGTGCACCACCACAGGAAGAAATCAGAATGGTGCAGCATCTTAGTAGATATGGCACTGTTCTATTCTCTCCCTTTCACACAAAGCAGCACAACAACTATACTTGCTACGCTGAGTTTATAGACCTCTTTGTAACTGTGACCCATGGTATTTGCTTTGGGTTGACTGGTGAAATAAATAGTTGAAGAGCTGAAGTTCTATTATTTTGCCACCTTAAACAGTGGTAAATGTTTGCACGTCACTAGACCTTTAAAAGTAAGTGCTATTTTTGGCTAAAAGTAGCATCATTTATTGATATCTCTAAAGTAAACTTCATAACCTATTGAAACTGTCTCTTTCTGTAGGGTCATCCACAAATGTTTTGCCTCCTTCCTACTGCTTTTTCTGACCTGGTTTTGTTGGCTTTAGGACTTTGGGCACTTTAGCACGGCTGACCAGTGCTAAATTGCAAGTGTTCTCTGTCTAAATTGGATTGGTGATTGCATTCTCCATGATTGGTATATTTGATTTACTAGTGAGTCCCTAATAATGTGCGCTATTTGTGTGCTCAGGGCATGTAAATCAAGTGCTACTAGTGCACCCACATTGGTAGCCATGTAAACATGTCTCAGACCTGCCACTAAAGTGTCTGTGTATGCAATTGCATACTGCTAGTTTGGCCTGGCAAGTGTACAACTTGCCAGGCCCACTCCTTTGCTTTTACTACATGTACATCACCCCTAAGGTAGGCCCTAGGTAGAGCCATGGGCAGGGTGCAGTGTATTTAAAAGGTAGGACATGTATTGGTGCTTTGTACATGTCCTGACGGTGAAATACTGCCAAATTAATTTTTCACTATTGCAAGACTTATCTCTCCCCTAGGTTAACATGGGGATTGCCCTTAAATATCTTTTTGTGCAGTTTTCCATTGGGAGCTTATAAAGATGTGGAGTTTGGGGTCTCTGAACTCAAAATTTAACAATATATCTTTTGATAAAGTTGTTTTTTAGATTGTCAGTTTGAAAATGCCACTCTTAGAAAGTAAAGAAACACAAATGATGGACGGAATGCTGAACTAATCAAACATTCACCCCCAGTCACAGATCTGGGGTTAATCCATCAATTCTTTTGCTCATCATGCCACCACAATTTGGACCCAGCCATACTGTATGCAACTCAGTCTTGACCCTCTTCCCCCTGGGAACAGTCCATCACGAACTACCAGGCCAGGTCCTTCATAGACCGGAATCAAGCATCCTGGGACCGATTTCTGGGTATCACCCTTCATAAGCCAGTTTGTTTGAGTCTAGTCATACAGTGAGCCTGGGACCCACATATGGGCATACTCGGCGCACTTATGGCAACAAAAGCAAAGAAACACAAATGATGGACGGAATACGGAACCAAACAAACATTCACTCCCAGTCACTGTTATGGGTTTAATCCATCAATTCTTTTGCTCATCATGCCACCCAAGTTTGGACCCAGCCATATGCAAATCAATCTTGACCCTGTTCCTCCTGGGAACAGTCCAGCCCAGACTGCCAGGCAGGGTCTTTCCTGGACCAGAAATAAGCATCCTGAGACAGTTTTTTGGGTATCACCCTTCATCAGCCAGGCTAGCTTGAATCCAGTGGCCCAGTGAGCCCGGGACCCATGTCCGGGCAAACCCCACACACTTATGGCAACAAAAGGAAAGAAACACAAATGATGGACAGAATACAGAACCAATCAAACATTCATACTCAGTCACAGATCTGGGTTTAATCACTAAATTATTTTGCTCATCATGCCAACCCTGCTCAGCCTCAGCCATATCCAAATCAGTTTTGACCCTGTTCCTCCTGGAAAGAGTCCAGCCTGAAATACCAGGCCAGAACCTTCCTAGACCAGAAACAAGCACCCTGGGACCAGTTTCTGGGTACCACCCTTTATCAGCCAGGCTAGCTTGAATCGAGTGGCACAGTGAGCCTGGGACCCACATCTGGGAATACCTGGCACACTTATGGTGACAAAAGCAAAGAAACACAAATGATGGACTGAATGTGGAACCAATCAAACACTCACCCCCAGTCACAGATCTGGGTTTAATCCATCAACTCTTTTGTTCATCATGCCACCCCAGTTTGGGCCCAGCCATATGCAAATCAGTCTTGACCCTGTTCCCCCTGGGAACAGTCTAGCCCAAACTGCTAGGCCAGGTCCTTCCTGGACCGGAAACAAGCAACCAGGGAGAACCTGGCCTGGCAGTTTGGGTTGGACTGTTCTCATGGGGAACAATGTCAAGATGGGAATGGCGTGGTGAGCAAAAAACTGATGGATTAAACCCAGATCTGTGACTGGGGATGAATGTTTGATTTGGTTTACATTCTGTCCATCAACTGTCCTTTTTACTCTTAGAAAGTAGGCATTGTCTTGTTTAACCATTCTGTGCCTCTGCTTTACTGCTGAATACACGTCCGGGTCATACTGATATTTGGGCCATTTGCAAATTCACTCTAAACAAAGACACAAAGGGAGCTTAGGTGTGTCCTGCATATCCTGATGTGTTTTCCTGGGCTAGAGTTCGAGGAGCTGACACCAGCACTTGAAAGGGCTGTGCCTGCCCTCACACAATACAGAGACAGACCCCCTGGTGTGTGTCTGGGGCAGGGCAGGGAACAGGTAGGGTCTTGTGCACTACAAAGACTTTCCTTTGAAGTTTGTCTACTTTAAAGGCTGAAATGAGTATAAGTACTGGACTGATGACCCCACAACATTAGATTACTTCTGGATCAGGAGGAACCTCTGCCAAGGAGAAGAGCACAATGCTTGAGGAAAACCTGTCACTCTGCCTGTTGTTTTGCTGTGTTGGCCTGCTGCTGCTTCTGACTGAAGAGGGAAAGGACTTGATTATGCTTTCTGAAAACCTGCTTGTGAAGTTTCTTCAAGGGTTTAGACTGAGCTTCACCCCTGTTCTGAAGACTCACGGGTGATCAAAGACCTCATCTGCCAGTGCCCTGGCTCTTCTACTGAGGGTCCTGACTTATTAAATGGTGCAAAATAGAGCCCCTGGGCCCACAGAAGTGGAAGCTGGTAACCTGCGAAGGAAAATTCACGCACTACTTTGTGTGCATCAGAAAAATCAATGCAGCACCTGTCCCGCAGCTGAAAATTAAATGTAGTGACTGTTTTGCGGCTGGATAATCGACGCGGAGCCTGTTCTCAACACAGACTCTTCACACAGCGCATCAGAATTTTCCACTCATCGACCCTGTGCATCAAAATCTTCAGCATCATTGTGCAGACCTAAGGCTGCTTGTCCAGAAATCGATGCATCCATTCCCTGTGTGGAAAGAATCAATGCAGTACTTACCCGCTGGAGAAAGAATCGACATGCGGCATCACTTGCAAGTAAGGAACAGATGCATCACTTGCTTTTCCGATGCACGCTCACCAGTGTGGCTTTATTTTTTATGTATACTGGGGACTTTGTGATAAAACAATGCATCCTGTGGATTAAGACTGTTTTTACTTTAAAAATTCATATCTTTGCTTGTGTATCTTGGATTTTTGTTGTTTTGGTCTTGTTTGATTTAGATGAATACTGACAATTTTCTAAAGTGGTGTGGAGTCCTTTTGTGGCTAAAGTAGGAAAGAAAAAAAGCTTTTGAGGAAGTGAGACTGGACATGGAGGAGGAGAAAGCTCTTTAAGTTAAGGAGCACAGTCTAATGGAGCTGGACCTGAGAGCCAGTAGGGCTGGGTCCAGCACAGATTTTGGCAGCAAAAGTGTTACATCTTGTATTGTGGGAGAAGTGCTCATGCCCAGAGACTTGGTGCCCAACTTGAAGGAAGGAAATTACATACCCCAGGGGGTTCAGGAGGTAGCCTCAGTGGTGCGCAGCAGGTGGACTGGGAAACTGGCATGGGGAATCATATTCCTAGTGGTGGGAGGGATGCTCTACTGACTCTAGGTAGAAGTGACGGGAGTGGTTCCCCGTAATGGAAGCCCTGCTAGTGAAGTGTGGAGACACCCCAGAAGAGAGTGGGTTGAGTGTTAAGGACAGTCAGATACTGTCTAACCAATCTCAGGAGGGTAATGGAGGTTACTGTTTTGTAGGCACTGGATGGTGAGGTGGAGGTTAGTTTGAATTACAAATGTGAGGCTGTGTGATGTGATTGCTGGAGAGCACATGTTCACTCCTTGTTTTCCAGTTCTCTGACCAAAGGAAACGTGCACTGGAGGCAGACCTCTGGGTGAGTACCAGAGCACCTGAAGATGCCTTTAAGGGAGCTCCTGAAGGGAGTGGCTCAGTTTTTCGTCAACCAAGGGAGGTGGGGGGGTTTGCAGTGACCAAGGTAGGTCCCAGTGCAGTGGGATGGGTGAGGTATTCCCTGTGCAGTTCAATAGGAGATGGATTGGGGGTGAGCCGAGTCCCAGATTGCCCAAGACCCATTCCAGCAGCATGGAGGGTTCCATGAGAGAAAACCAGAGGGGACCCTAGTCTGTACTGGGAGGCCATCTGCTGAAGGGGACCCTACGGTGTCAGGAGTATTTTGGGGGAGGGATGGCTGTCACCAGCGTCCTGCCAGTCTTGGTGTTTGGCAGTACCACTCCAGAGTGGAGGGTGTGGGAGACCAGACAGGGAAGTAGGAGGGGGAGGCAGTCCCCAGTGGAGAACCTGGAGGGTCAGGGGTCAACTCTGAGGTCAGAGCTCCTGCAGGAAGGACACTGGTGATACCACTTTTGGTCTGGGGAGGCTCCATGCCCTGTCAGATGCGCAGTGCTAGGGAGACCAGCACCAGACAGACTCTTAAGCAATACCTAAATAGGGTGTTTCCCTTGGGAGGGTTGGAATGCTCCCCAGGAAGTCCTGGCTTTTCTGACACAGGTCCAGCCTCAGGATACAGACCCTTGGTTGGAGGGCCAGGTTCTGGGTGTCCCTCCTGACCTGGAGGGAGGGACAACTGCTAACAGTGCCCCTGTGTGTTCTCTTCTGGGGGTTCTCTTCTTGATGGGAGGTGCAGAATTCTGGAAGGGTGGGTAGGGAAGGGAGAGACTCACCTCTGACCCTGGTGCAATACAAGGGTACTGCCACTTGGTTGGGAGACCAGTGTCAGGGTGACATCCCTGCACTGGTTTGAGAATTGTACAGGACTGCTTCTGCAAGCACCCTGACAATTCTGGACTATGGGTGTGCTGCTTGTGGGGATGGCACAGGGCCCTAGAGGGGAGAACCAGAGTCAGGCTACCATCGCTGACCTGATGGAAGGGAGAGTGGATAAAGGGTGCCAGGCACCTGGGGCTACTGCTCCCACTCTGCAAAGTCACAGAGGTGAGAGAGCCCTGAAAGGCCTAGGGCCTGGCTCTAGTCACTGACAGCTGTCAGTTGCCACTATGGTTTGCTTTCCTGGTGGACAGACTTGCCCTTAGGTTGAGGACAGGAGTCACACCCCAAGAGTGGAGTGCGCCATACCACTGTGTGGGCCATGGTGGTACTGTCTGCCCACTGAGATACATCTGTGAGCAAAGTGAGGATAAGTGCTGCACAGATGGGGTCCACAGGTGAGGAGAAAGATTCCCTATTGGTTAGCTTGGTGATCCCTGAGATTATAGACAGTGGGATCCAACTAGGTTCATGAAGGTGTGGTATTGGAACGTGCCCCTGCTGTGTGGGCCAGAATCCATGTTCTATCTCCCTAATCAGGGAAGTCCATCAAGGCATTGATTAGCCTCTCCTGGCCTTAGGCTGGTGGGAGGATGCGTTAGACCTGGCCCTTTCTGCAGGGTCATCCACAAACTGTTTGCCTCCTTTCTCCTACTTTTCCTGACCTGCTTATGTTGGCTTTAAGACTCTGGGCACTTTACCATTGCTGAACAGTTTTAAAGTACAAGTGCTCTCTGTCCAAATTGGATTGGTGATCGTTCTTCCATGATTGGCATATTTGATTTACTAGTAAGTCCCTATTAGACTGTACTATGTCTGACCAGGGCCTGTAAATCAAATTCTACTAGTGGGCCTGCAGCACTGATTGTGCCACCCAGACGAGTAACCATGTAACCATGTTTCAGACCTGCCATTGCAGTGTCTGTGTGCAGTTCTGTATGACCAGTTCAACCTGTCAAGTGTACCCACCTGCCAGGCCCAAACCATCCCTTATACAACATGTAAGTCACCCCTAAGGTCAGGCCCTGTGTAGCCCCCAGGCAGCGCTCATTGTGTTTAAAAGGTAGGACATGTACTGCTGTGTTGTTCATGTCCTGATAGTGAAATACTGGCACATTTGGTTTTCACTATTGCAAGGCCTATCTCTCCCATAGGTTAACATGGGTACTGCCTTTAAATATCTTTTTAGTGCAGTTTCCTATTGGGAGCAGAAAAAGATTTGGAGTTTTGGGTCTATGAACTCACAATTTAAAAATACATCTTTTGGTAAACTTGTTTTTAGAGTGTCAGTTTGAAAATGCCACTCTTAGAAAGTGTGCATTTTCTTGCTTAACCATCCTGTGCCTCTTCTTTACTGCTGAATACACGCCTGGGTCAGACTGACAGTTGGGCTGTTTAGGAATTCACTCTAGACAGTGACACAAAGGGAGCTGAGGTGTGTCCTGCATATCTTGACAAATCTTACTGGGCTAGAGTGAGAGAGAGGAGCTGACACCTGTACTTGAAAAGGCTTTGCCTGCCCTCACACAATACAGATGTAACCCCCTGGTGTGTGTGTGGGGGACAGGGAAGAGGCAGAGTCTTGTTCACTACAATGACTTTCCTTTGAAGTTTGTCTACTTTAAAGGCAGAAATGAGTATAAGTACTGGACTGCTTCAGGTTACTTCTGGATCAAGAGGAACCTCCGCCAAGGAGAAGAGCTTGGTGCTTGAGGAGGTCCTGCCACTCTGCCTGTTGCTTTGCTGTGCTGGCCTGCTGCTGCTGCTTCTGCCTGAAGAGGGAAAGGACTGGACTTTGCTTTCTGAAAATCTGCTTGTAAAGTTTCTTCATGGGCTTGGACTGAGTTTGCCCCCGTTCTGAAGTCTCAGGGACATCAACAACTTAATCTGCAAGTGCCTGGGCTCTTCTGCTGAGAGTCCTGACTTGTTGAGTGGTGCCAAATCCAGCTCCTGTGCCCTTAGAAGTGGAAGCTGGTAAACTGTGAGGAAAAATTCCATGCACTGCTGTGTGCGTGTCAGAAAAATCGACAAAGCACCTGACCCGTGGCTGATAAATCAGAGTAGCGCCTGCCTCGCAGCTGGAGAATTGAGGCCGTGCCTGTTCTCAAAGTGGACCTTTCACACAGTGCGACGGAATTTTCCACACATCAGCCCTGGCATAAAAATCTTCAACATCACCACGCAGACCTGAGCCTGCTTGTCTGGAAATCCCTTCGCTGCTTGGAAAGAATTGACACATTGCTTATCCAGTGGAGAAAGAATTGACGCACGGCCTCACTTATGAGTAAGGAATCAACACATTGCTTATTTTTCTGATGCACAGTCACCTTGAGGCTTTATTTTTGACACATACCAGGTTCTTTTTGCTAAAATAATGCATCCATTGATTTCTATGGATTAGGAGTCTTTTTACTTTCAAAATTCATATCTTTGCTTGTGTATGTTGGATTTTTGTTGTCTTGGTCTTGTTTGATTTAAACAAATATTGGCTATTTTTCTAAACTGATATAGAATCCTTTTGTGGTGTTTTCACTGTGTTCATGTGTGTGTTTGTCTAAATACTTTACACATTGCCTCTGAGATAAGCCAGCCTGCTTACGCCAAGTTACCAAGGGGGTGAGCTGGGGTTATCTGAGCTGTGTATCTCCCTTCCCTGACTACAGTGAGGGTACCTCCTTGGACAGGGTGCACACTGATTTCAACTAGAGACCCCATTTCTATCATAACCTAGCACAGTAATATACATGAAGCAGCATAACATCAAAATTAAAAAAAGAACAGAGCACAACATCAAAAAGAAGTTAAAACAGAAAAGCACAAAATAACTACAACACAGAATTGCAGTGCAAAAAGCAGCACAAAATACAGCAATATAAAAAACAAAAGAACACATCACCAACATAACAAAATGTCACACAACAAACGTTTACAAACATTGTGGTCAAACATTACCACCTCCAGAAGTCTGCAACATAAATATAGCAGTCACTCATGATCTCTTTGGCAGATTTGGGATGACTGCTGTCTTAAATTGTAAATAGTTGCTGAGGCACAGGATCTTCAAAAGGCCTATGCATATTTTGGCTGGAAATGAAGTGATGTTCTCTTGTCATATCTTAAGTAAATAATTGAGCATAACAGAGTAACATATACAAAGCAACATAACAAAACAATCAATACATAAAAGCACAACAAAACAAAGCAATGAAAACAGAACAGAGTAAACAAAATTCTACAACATAATCACATTTCAATAATACAACACAAAAAATACAACAGCACAAAGAACGACAGAGCGCATTATCACATCAAAATTCCACAAAACACTTATGTACAAACATTCTTGTCACATGTTATCACCCCCAAATACCTGCCTCCATAATACATTGATAAAAGGTTTTGTACCAAGCACTGCCATCACTTAAGGTCACTGAAATGAATACACCAGTACAAATAGTTTGTGAACCTGCCCTAGCACAGGGTGTAACTGGTCGTATCTCTGCTTCAACAACTGCCTTGTTACAATTTTTTTCCCTCTTCATTCCCTATTATTTTTTTAACAATAAAATGTGTTACATTACTGTTTATTATCCAGGGCAATGGGAACATGTTATGTATGTATTTTGAAAAGTGTACTTGTCTCTAACATGTTTCTTTCGCTCTCTATTTGTCATGCTCTCTCCTCTTTTCCCTATGACACATGCACAAATACTTAGCCATACACACAGTTTGCGTTGTAACATATGATAGGTTTATTGACTTTCAGCTGTGAAAACAATAACGCATGTACACTAACAGTAGGATTTTATCGGTTAAAGTTGCAAATTGTTACATTTTGCAAAAAATGAAGGGACACAAGTGCATATGCTGGTCTTTTAAAAGCCAGTTCTCTTCTTAAACACAGGCCAATGTCAAGAAGAATTGATGCTTTTAAACCAGGCATTAAGCTAAGAGTGAAATAAAGCATAATGTAAATGATCGAGGGGAAAAGGCCATTCCACTGTACGGCGAAACATCCTGAACAATAATGAGAAATGCACAAATGTATGCGCGCGCGCAAACACACACAAAGCTTGACCTCAGATTAAAATATTCTGCTTATGTTTTGATGATGGGGCAAGTCCATTTACACTGTAAATAGACATCAATTAGATATCTTGTTAATAGAACTGCAGTGATAAAACAGCAAAAAGTTTACTATTTTGTGTTTTCTGCGCATTTTAAAATTGCTTGTATTGTCAGCCAAGCAGTAGATGCGTCTGATGGCAGTCAGCAATTTTTAAATTGACTTGGTAAAGTGATTGAGTGGAGTGTTTTATCAATTTAAAGTTATGCAAATGTGGGTCTTCGATTGACATCTTTGTTAAGACTTATTTCCATATTCCTTGGCTTTTTCAGGTACTGGAGCAACACTTGAGGCATAATATTTAATAGGCTCGGATGCAAACAATTAATTGGAGATGGCATGCACTGCGGAAATTCGAATATTATTTCTCTCTAATATTTCATAGCGTTTCCAGAATTATGTAAATCAAATCAAGCACTCTGTTTAAAAGTTGGTGTAAATAAAACAACGCGTTGACATTCATAATATGAAAAACATTTTAAATATTAAACCTTACCTCGTTCAGGAACTTTTTTAGACAGTGCTGCAAATATTTCACACCGAAATTCAGATAACGTTTATAGCTTCTTTCAGGTTTTGTTTTTCCATTTGCCCGTTATGGCACGTTTTAAGAAGTGATCATAAACAAAAGAGTATTCTTCAAGCGTAAATTTCATAAAACTGAGGAGAAGATTTATGCGCCACTTTTCTTGCATACCTTAGTGCCCCCCTGATGCCACCATGTGTGCGCCGTATTTAAAGTACGGCACACTATGGCGGTGGTTAGGGGTACTAGAGTCATAGGCCCATATTTATGCTTTTTTTGCGCTGCTTTTGTGCCGCTTTATGATGCAAAAATGGCGTAAACTTACAAAATACAATTGTATTTTGCAAGTGTGCACCGCTTTTGCATCAAAAAATGACACTAATGCGAAAAAAGTATAAATATGGGCCATTATTTTTTACACTAGTCCGGCGCTTTGCAGGAATAGAGTCAAAAGTTTTAATGCTAATCCTGCAAAGCACCCAGAAGCTCATTGAAACCAATTAAAGCCTCATTTTAACACTTGCTCTGAGCAGGCATTAAAAGTGCCGAAAACAACTGGCGCAAGAAAATCTATTAGATTTCCTTGCGCAATTTTTTTGGCCCCCTCTAACGGGGGAGCGCCCCCTTTGCATACATTATGCCTGACGCAGGCATAATGTGGTACAAAGGGTTACAAAGTGGCACAATGCATGCATGCATACAGACATTTGCCCTGGCGCCTAGAGGTTTCTGCCCCCCTGGGGGCAGATTGGCCTAATAACAATAGGCCGATCTGCCCCCAGGGGGGGCAGAAATGGCCTAAAATAAATTTGCCCCCACAGCCCCCGCGGGGAGCGACCCTTGCCTACAAGGTCGCTCCCCTTGTGTGACGGTGCAAAAAAAAGATCCCTGGTGCCTAGTGGTTTCTGCCCCCGTTGGGGGCAGATTGACCTAAAATCAGCCGATCTGCCCCCAAAGCGGGTAGAAATGGCCTAAATACAATTTGCCCCTCCAGGTGAGTGACCCTTGCCTAAGGGGACGCTCCCCATCTGTAAAACAACAACAACAACAAAAATCCCCGGTGCCTAGTGGTTTCTTCCCCCCTTGGGGGCAGATCGGCCTAATTAAATTAGGCTGATCTGCCCCCATGGGGGGCAGAAATGGCCTAAAATAAATTTGCCCCCCCAGGGGACTGACCCTTGCCTAAGGGGTCGCTCCCCTTATGTGAAAAACGAACAAAACAAAAGAACTCCCTGGTGTCTAGTGGTTTCTGCCCCCCTTGGGGGCAGATTGGCCTCAAAAACCAAAAACTAAACAAAAACAAACCAACAAAAAAAATCTTATACCTGGTGCCTAGAGGTTTCTGCCCCCAGGGGGGGCAGAAAAGGCCTTAAAAAAAAATGCCCGCCCTGGGAGCGACCCTTGCCCAAGGGGTCGCTCCCTCATGCCAGTTTCCATTTTGCAAAAATACATCCCTGGTGTCTAGTGGGCGTTTTGACAGCCGGATTGCTTTCAATCCGGCTGCCAAAACGCAGAGACAGACTTCAAAGGGAAGGAATTACATTTCCTTCCCTTTGAAGCCTCTCTGCCTCCTCCACGTGATCGGAAGAGAGATGCTTTGCATTTCTCTTCCGATCATCGCGCTGGAAGCTGAGCTTCCAGCGCGAAGGAGGAGGCATTGTGACAATCAGCGCACGCTCGTGCACTGATGTCACAGGGGGGTTCGGAGGGGGGGTTAGGGGTGGAAGGGGGTGGAAGGGGGTGGAAGGGGAAGGGTTTCCCCTTCCATCCCTGACTTGGGGGGTGGGGGGAACCCTCTGGGCTGGGTGCCCAGGACGTACTGGTTACGTCCTGGGCACAGCAGCACTGTGCCGCAGGACGTAACCATTACGTCCTCGGCACAGAACCGGTTAAAAAAAATATACATCTCATAATATTAATTGATTCACAATTTTGCATTGCATTTTTTATACTAACACGTAGTGGGTTGTTGGATTTATAGGATGATAGGGTGAGAAGTTAATTAGTTAATATATATGATTTTTTAATACACTTTATTTAATTATATGATTGATATTTACTACTTAAATTATGTAATATTGATTTATTCTCATTACATGTTATTTGCACGCTGTTGGGTTTGTAGGAGTATAGCTAATATTTAATTATTCATTGTTAAATAGTTATTTGATTGCCTCAATAATTATTCATTGTGAAATAATAATTTAATTGGTTTTCAACTATGTCATTTATTGAATTCTTATTTATTTTACGTATATTGTAGTTCTGGGTTGTTAGGCATGTTGCAGGTCTAGGATGGTAACATAGGTAAAAATTACTTGAAATTCTTAATTACTTATTTGCTTAATTTTCCATTATGTAGAATATGGAATACGAATTTATCTTACTGATATGATAGCTGCAGCTTGCTTGGTTTGTAGGGGTACAAGATGACAAGTTAAGTAACTAATAATTAGTTATTGTTTGTAAATTATTTAATTTAATTATAAATATTTAAATTATGTAACACTTATGGGTTTAGTTATATATTAGTTGTGGGCTGCTACGTTTGTAGGGGCATAGGATTGAAAGATAATTTATAATTCAATAATAACTATTTATTCATTTATAATTATTTGACTGAGTTTAATATTTTTCTACATTAATGGTGATCGATTATATGTAATGTACTTTCCCTACTCTTGTTTAGGCCACAGTAGGAATAGTAAAATTGACTTCTTTGCAATTCAACACTTTCTCTACTGTTTTGCTGTTTGAAGTGGGAAAAGTAAAACTAACCCTTCCAAAATCCAGTACTTAAAAAACTGTTTCACAGAGTGGAGTGGGAATGATATATTTCACGCCTCTCAAATCCAAGGATTTACCTGCTTTTGCAGAGAATGGAGTAGGAATAGTACATTTTAGCCCTCCAAAGTCCTGCACTTTCTCTACTGCTGTGCTGTTTGGAGTGGGAATAGTACATTTCACCCCTCAGAAATCTAATGTTTTCTCTTTTTTTGCCTTGTTGGCTTGGGTACCGTAAGTTTTATCCCTCCAAAATTCAATGCTTTCCCTACTGTTGCCTTGTTTGGATTGTTAATAGTAGATGTTGCCCCAACAAAGTCCAACACTTTCCCTACTGTTGTATCAACTAAAGTGGGAATAGTATAATTAATATTGTTGGACACCAATAGTTTTCATAAAGTTGGTTAAATAGAGTATTTAGTATTAATTGTTATTTTTTTTTATATTTTACATTGAATATTTTTCTACATTAATGGTGAATGTTTATATGTAATGTACTTTCCCTACTCTTGTTTAGGCCACAGTAGGAATAGTAAAATGAACCTCTTTGAAATTCTACACTTTCTTTACTGTTGTACTGTTTGAAGTGGGAAAAGTAAAACTAATCCTTCCAAAATAAAGTACTTCAACAACTGTTTTACAGAGTGGAGTGGGAATAATACATTTCACACCTCTCAAATCCAAATATTTCCTCACTGTTACAGAGACTGGAGAAGGAATAGTCAATTTTGGCCCTCCAAAGTCCTGCACTTTCTCTAATGCTGTGCTGTTTGGAGTGGGAATAGTTCATTTTACCCCTCAGAAATCTAATGTTTTCTCTACTTTTGCCCCGTTGGAGTGGGTACCGTAAATTGTATCCCTCCAAAATGCAATGCTTTTCCTACAGTTGCCTTGTATGGTTTGAAAATAGTAAATTTAACCCCTCTGAAGTTCAACACTTTTCCTACTGTTGTGCTGTTTGGATTGTTAATAGTAGATGTTGCCCCTACAAAGTCCAGCACTTTCCCTACTGTTGTTTCAACTAAAGTGGGAATAGTATAAATAATATTCTTGGACCCCAATAGTTTTAATAAAGTTGGTTAAATAGAGTATATAGCATTAATTGTTTACTTTTTCATATTTTACATTATTTGTTTTTATTCCGAAACTTATTTTAATGTTTATAATATTTTCTGAAAATGTGTTTTTGTGTTTTTTAAATCTTTAATATTTTATGTATGTATATATATGTTATTTATATATATATATATATATATATATATATATGGGGCCACATATATATAGACAGTCATATATATATCCTCAGAGTTCTCTCTGCTAAATTACTTTGCACCTGTTTGAGGAATAGTTTCAAAACTTTGTAGATTTATTGAACCTATTACATTGGTGAAGGAGTGAACATTTTCCAGCATATGGTCAAAGGGGTACCAAGAAAAAAGGGGGTTCCTAAAACACACCTACACGCCAATGCATTTTAAACAGATTTTTGTACTTGACATAATGGGAAAATGGCTAAATGGACGATATTGAAATTTCACAGCAATATACATGAAAATATGTAGATGATTCCTTTTGTTGTTGCTATTGCAAGTGATTAAATTAAGGCATAAGTGCTGACAACTTAATTAAATCTGTGTAGCTAGATGCTACTAAATGTAGCAAGGAAACTAAAATAATAAACTAGACTGCCAATGTAAAATTTCAGATTTAATACATTAACAACTGAAAGACCTATTCATAGTTACATGCTAATATAAACATACAAACAAATACACAACAAATAGAATACATCTTTTTCTACATAAGTTTTCTTTGCCTGCTCTCTGGCTCACAAAATACTGTGCCCGAAAAGCCAAACAAAAACCATTTTCCTTATGGAGCCCTGTACAACAAAATAAAAAAGCAACCACATAGTGAGCTACACCGACTACTATTTGGAGGACATCATAATTGGCCACTAGGAAAAACGTAATCATCAACAATGATTTGCTTCACATGTATCACAATCCTACTAAAAGTATCAAGGAAGCCCAAACGATAAACTAGACTGGACATATAAACTATCAGAATTACTATATGAACAACTTTGATATAGTGGAAATTTTTAGGGCCTAGGGCTAGATGTAGGAACATTCCGAATTGCGACCCGCAAATTGCGAGTCAGAGCAACTCGCAATTTGCGAGTTGCAATTCAGAATGTTGCATGGTGTCCCTGACACCATCTGCGACTCACAAGGGGGTCGCAAGGGCCCACCTCATGAATAATCATGAGGTGGGTCACAATTTGCGACCCCCTTGCGAATGGCGGCCCCCACAGGGATGATGGCCTGCTGCGGACAGCAGACCACCATGTCTGTGACTGCTTTTTAATAAAGCTGTTTTTTATTTTTTGTAATGCAGCCCGTTTTCCTTAAAGGAAAACGAGATGCATTAAAAAAACGAAAAATGAAACATTTTTGTTTCGTTTTTTCAGAGAAGGCAGTGATCCTAAAAATGTTTGCAGTGCCATTCACAATGGGAAGGGGTCCACCCATTTCAAAAGGGTGCAAACTGCGATTGGTTTGCAACCACGTTCGCGGTCACAAAGCAATCCTGCATTGCACTGCAACTCGCAATTAGGAAGGGAACACCCCTTCGTAATTGCGACTCGCAAACCCGTTTTGCGATTCGGTAACCGTCTGTTCATTGCAAAGTGCATTTTGCACGTTGCAAACAGCAACATTCGCTGTTTGCGACCTGCAAACTGCTTTGTACATCTGGCCCCTAGTCCTTTCCTATATCTAGGGCCCTAACACTGAAAACAGCCAAAGTGTAGTACAAACAATACAACCACCTTTTCATTCTCTAAAACCAGCCACCAATTATATACTGTCTTGGCATCGCCGTGCACCACAGTACCATGGTATACTGTAAAGTTACCTCAGTATGCCATGGCCCAAAATGTAACTAAGGCTTTGCTGTATTATGGGATTGCAGTACTTTTGCACCACACATTGTGGAGCATGGGCAATACAGTACCTAAGTCAGATTTACAAAGAAATGCAAAGCCACCGGACATGGCTCAGCAGTAATTGGTAAATCTAGAGAATTTTTCATTATCATGCACGCCATAATCTACATTGCTGCTAAATTTCACATACACCTGTACACCACTCCACCATACGCTATTCCACTCAATGTCATTCCACACCTTTCCACTGTATGAGACTCCACTTTATGCCACTCAATTCCATGCTATTTCACTGCATAAAGCTTCACTCTATGCCATAAACTCTTACATTGTTCACACCCCTCCAGTTTATGTCACTCACCATTATGCCACTATACCTGGTGCTACTCCACTATACACTTTTCCACTGAATAGCAAACCACTTTAAGCTAATCCATTGAATGTCACTCCACTTTACATCACTCCACTGTATGCTATTACACTGTTTGCAACTCCACTGTGTGCTTCTCCAATCTATGACACTCCAATGTATGACACTTCACTCTACAACACTTAGGCCCATATTTATACTTTTTGACGCTAAACTGCGCTAACGCAGTTTAGCGTCAAAAAGTTTTGCGCCGTCTAACGCCATTCTGAAGCGCCATGCGGGCGCCGTATTTATGGAATGGCGTTAGACGGCGCAATCAGACCGGCGCTGCCTGGATTGCGTGGGAAAAAACCACGTAGACCAGACAGCGCCGGCGTAGGGGGAAAATGGCGTATGGGCGTCTTAAAATGTGGCAAGTCAGGTTACGTCGAAAAAATCGTCTTAACCCGACTTGCGCCATTTTTTAACGACGCCCATCCCCCATCAACATGACTCCTATCATTGTAAAGATAGGAGTCATGCCCCCTTGCCCAATGGCCATGCCCAGGGGACTTCTGTCCCCTGGGCATGGTCATTGGGCATAGTGGCATGTAGGGGGGCACAAATCAGGCCCCCCTATGCCAAAAAAAATTATTAAAAAAAAAAAAAAAAATACTTACCTGAACTTACCTGAATGTCCCTGGGGTGGGTCCCTCCAGCCTTGGGTGTCCTCCTGGGGTGGGCAAGGGTGGCAGGGGGGGTCCCTGGGGGCAGGGGAGGGCACTCTGGGCTCATTTTGAGCCCACTTGTCCCTTAACGCCATGCCTGACCCAGGCGTTAAAAAGCGGCGCAAATGCGCCGTTTTTAGCCACGCCCACTCCCGGGCGTCTCTTTTGCCCGGGAGTATAAATACCACGTAAAGGCCTGGGAGTCATTTTTTAGACGGGAACGCCTCCCTTGCATATCATTAACGCAAGGAAGGGGTTCACGCTAAAAAATGACGCACATTCCGGGAACTTTGGCGCTATTCGCCTCTAACGCCATAGTATAAATATGGCGTTAGTTGGCGTTAGTTTAGCGTCGAATTTGCGTCGAAAAAAACGACGCAAATTCGGCGCAAACGGAGTATAAATACGGCCCTTAATTCTATGCTATTCCATTGTACGCCACCCTAATGAATGCCACTCCACTGAATGCTATTACACTCTATCCTGCTCCACTGTATGCCCCTCCAGTCTATACCATTCCAATGTACGCTGCACCACTATACAGTATTGCACTGTAAGCCACTCCTCTCTACAACACTACACTCTACTCCACTCTGCTATTTCACTGTACACAACTCCATTCTACATCTGTCTACTATACGCTATTACACTATTTGCAACTTCACCCTATGCCACTTCAGTGTATGCCACTACACTGTAGAACAACCTGCTATACGGTACTCCAGTATACACTATTTCACTGTATTCCACTCCACTGTACAGCACTGAACTGCATGCCGCTACATTGTATGCTACTCCACTCTACACCACTCCATTGAATACCACTCGACTCTATGCAACTCCATTCTATGCTATTCCATTAGATGCAAACCCCACAAAATGCTATTTTACTCTACCCCTTTCCAGTGCATGCCACTCTGGCCTACACTTCTTAGCTAAATGCCACTGCACTGTATGCTACTCCACTATCTGCTATTCCATTCTACACCACTCCACTTTACACCAGTCCACTCTACGCTATTCCACTTTATGCCACTCCACTATATACTGCTCCACTCAATGGCACTCCAGTGTACACGACTCCATTCTATGACACTCCACTGTACTCGTTTACCCTCTACTCCACTCCACTGTATGCCACTCAAGTCTACCCTCTCCACTGTACGCCAATCCACTTTTCACCACTACACTCAACGATATCCCCCTCTATGCTATTCTACTCTATGACACTCCACTGTACTCCACACTGTGCTATTCCACTGTATGCTACTCCACTCTATCCTTCAAAGCCGCCGTATATTTCACTTGAATGTGCTGCCTTCAGGGAAGCATGAGTTCGCAGATACCCTGAGGGCAGAGCACTCAACATAATAGTGTACACTTTTACTGTTTTCACACCATGCACCTGTTTTTAAGTTGCACCAAAGCACAAACAGGGAAAGTGTGCTCTATATATATTAGGGCCCCTGCTTTATTATTGTGTTTTTCTTTGGCCCTGCTGCTAGTGATCCCACACTCATCCGGCTTGCAAATTAGGTGACCTGAGGGATTCTTCAGTGATACAGTGCAAAGGTATGTGTCTATTGGCGTGAATCCATTGCTGTGGATTAAAATGTGTCTGCTGAGGTTGGTCTCAAAAAATGAAAAGCATGTTTCTTACAGATGTTAGGGTTTTCAGTTTGTAAGATATCTACATTTAAAGGGTCTGACACCAGATAACCCTAAACAGACTGACAGCCTTACCTTTTCTGCTAATGAAACTCACTCTCCATGGCCGCAACCATTGAGACAAAGTTTCTTTATAGTGCTGCACTATATATTTGATTGCCACTGTGATTTATTAGTTCATATGTATTTCATTTATGTATTCAGCAGGAATACTTTGCCAAGAAAAACTATGCATAACAAACAAGACTCAAATAATATGGGACAAATCCAGATTGGGTGAATATAATAAACAGGATTTTGGTTGTAATAATTGATGACTCACAATACATTATCATAATATAATAAGGTGACTACAATAGCTTTACAAATCTATTTAGAATATGGCATCACTGGAGAGAAGGAGATCAATACTGTATGCGGTGGTAGGAAGAGATTGGCAATTATTTTCTTCTCACATGTGTGAGTGTATTTTAAAGCAGTATTGAAAGTGGATGATGAGGAAATGAAACACATTTATTAAGGTTTTGAAAACATGTTTGTGAATACAATATGAAGGGCCCGATTCACAAAGGTAAAATGTTCACTTTTGTGTACGTTTACAATTGCGTGTTATTCACAAATGTATTTTATCAGTATTATGTGTATAACTTCAGACTCTCTTCATAGAAAAAATCATACTGTTCTATATTTGTATGTGCAGAGACTCCGCAGTCATAAAGATAATACTCCTTATATACCTTTGTGAATAGCAAACAACATAAACTTATTCAAAAGCCTATGTTTACCTTTGAGAATCAGGCCCAAAATGTCTTTGTTTTAGCACTAGGATAGTGAACCTCAGTTTTTAGTGGTCTTGAAAAATTTTGTTGAGCCATCTCAATGTTCTATTACTTTCATTGCAACCCTGTTGTGTTTTTGTGGTTTCATGGTGTTTGTAATAATTTAGTGATTGTGACTGATTTTTATCATTGTATTGAAATACAATACCATTTTAATTTGTATGTGTTTTGTGCACTTTGTACTATTTGGTTCTCATTTGTAATGTAAACATATTTCCAGAGTTTATGATGATGAAGATTTATGTGCTCATAACTTTTGGTGGACAAACATATCTTTCTTGCAACCATGATGATTCATAGGCACTGGGAGTACGTTTTCTGGAGTTAAGACAGTGAGGGTCAAATTTACAAGTAGCTTACAAGTAGCTTGCGCAGGCTGCAGACTCATACCTACACGGCCCTGCAAAGCCACTTTGTGTGGATATTCATGGCCTTGTAGATATGGAATAAGGGAATGCAGCGCAAAGAGGCATTCCGTGGGTGTTGTGATGGGTGTTCCTATGCAAAACCAATCAAATTTGATGCTTTCCCAGATTTACAAGGATTTGTAAACATGGGAATACGTCAAAAGCCTATGTCTCCTCAGGGGAGGAGTAATGAGGAGAAATAACTTTATTTCTCCTCATTGTTTCCTTTTTCTATGTGTGCGGAAACATCTCCACTGATTGTTTATGTGCAGGAAGGCTCTCTACAACAACGCAGGCACCCTTGCACCACAGTACAAGGGTGACTGCATTTGGGCAAGGCAGGCAATTGTGTGCCAAAGCAGAGAAAGAGTGCAAGACTGTGCCATATCTCATAAATACAGTGCATTCCTTCCCTTTTCTTTTGACGCAGGGCAGTGCAGCAAAGTGACTTGTCGGGCTGCGTCAAAGACTAGTGAATAAGCCCCTGAATGAGCTGTAAAGATGGCTATAGCGTTTCTTTTTATCTTGCACATGTGTAATGTTTTCAAAGACATGTGTCACATGTCAATTGAATACTTCTGAATAATTGCCGCTTATTCTTTAAAGGGGATATTGATGTTTACTATTCTTTCTCTGACTGTAGAATGAGAGCTTGTAAAGGGAATTATGTGACAACCTTGCTAAGGTACAGAAAGTATGAAAGAAAAGGCAGTAGTATGGAAACAAAAATCAACATTCAAATACCTGTTTGTGGACAGTACAAGTATTTCAAAATATATCAAAAGTAGGGAAAGCACAAATAAGGAACAATTTTAAGTCTGAAATGGGATGGAACCAAGAGTCATTACTTGGTGACGCACAAATATCAAATATTCACTGAAACCTGTTTTCCACGCATTATCATTTGTACTCTATTTAGTTTTATCAGTAAAGCTGATTGCCTTTGCAAAGTTAGTGGGCATTTCAAAGGCAATTTTACTATTTCTAAATGACAATGTGCTACCATACCCAGCTTTAGTTATATAATTGTGACAGAGTTCTTAAAAATGCGCCATCAAACACATACTACCTGCATTCTTACCATTGAACTGTTAAATGGTAGTAGCTTATTTGCTACTCCTGTTCTTTGGTGAGAGCATAGTTTTTTTCAAAACCCCTATGATTTCAGTGATATATCATTGATAGCAACTTCACCACTGGGAAAATAAATTCCAAGCTTATTTTATATTTATTACTCTACAAAATAGTATGGCATTAGATGCCTGCAAGTAAGTACAAAATAGCTCAGAATAATAGGAAACATCATTAATGCCATCACAAATGCAACTCCCTTAGGTGTATCTAACGTGTGATGAGCAACATTGACCTATACCATACACTTCACGAGTAGCCTAGTTCACATTAACAATCAACCACACATATATGGGAAATCCTCATTTTTTTATGGGGTAAATCTGTATACAACTGAGCAAAGAAAGCAAAGTTACTCTTGGCACTCAGCATCTGTTCTACAGTTAATGCCCTACTATGGACAGCTTTTATCTCTATCAGACCCTCAGAGCCACTAAGCCTACATTGAAAAATTAAGTTGATATGAGTAGAAAAAGTGGGTACTGAAAACAGTGTTTACTCTATTGAGAGAGTTTATTCTGTATCACACTGTTTGCAGACATGAGAAATAGACTATAGAGTATCAAAAGGTATCTACTAAGAACAGTGTACATTATATGCAACACTTGTAAAAAAATACACTATTCACTTAAAATAACTGAGGTCTGAAAGTGCTAAAGATTATACTATAGACAACCTTCATACTGTGGTGAAAACCTTGCAGGTAGCCCTTCTTCTGAAGCAAAATAAACACATACACATAGGTTAGTACCTAGACACTACTACGTTATGTTGAAATCATCATGCTGTGATGATCCTGCCTAATAATTCCAGGCTGCCTACAATACTCAGGGACATATTTACAAGCCCTGGTGCTGCTGGAGCATCACTTTTTTTGATGCTTCGGTGGCGCAGACATCAGAGCCATATCTATGAGCCAATGCAAAGCCAATTTTCATGACTTTTCATTGCCTCATAGATATTTAGTAATGCAAGGCAGTGCAAGTCACTGCGTTGCCTTACTCTGCATCAGGGGGGTGTTCCATGTGCGTTGTGGTGAGTTTTATCATGCAACACCCATGGATCTTGATACTGCCTCAGATTTACTAAATGATGTACACCTGTGACAGCGCGAAACCCTTACCCCTTGCCTAGAAGTGGCGTAATGAGGAGAAATATTTTTATTTACCCTTGTTTTTTTTTTCCTCTTTCCATGTGTGCTGCATTTAGCAGCACACATAGAAAGAGCAAAGTGGCTGTCCAAATTATTTTTGTGCAGGAAGGTACCCCTTTCTGCACTAAAACAATCATGCATGCAACCCAAACACCCTTGCACCATGGAACCAAATTGTGCACCTGCTCTGAGTGAAGGGACAGGAATGAACTCTATTTCATAACTATGTTGCATTCCTACCCTATCACATTGGTGGAAGGCAGTGCATCAAAAGATGTGCAGTACTGCCCTGCACCAATCTGCTGCAAGTATGCCCTTTAGTGTGTAGTGTGTAAATGCCTGAAGAACATGTTGAATACAAGTCTTCAATTGTCATATGCACACAGAATTACTCTTCAATACAAAGATTTATAACCTGTTCAATACCTCTAAATACCTATGATGAATTAGGAACACATGCATTTTTTGAACATGCACACCCATCAGCTGGACACAGGCTGTACAAAATTAGATAGAAAAGTAAGATGGTAGGTACCCACCACTATGTAAACTATAAAACAAACTCCTTGTATGATGTCATCAGTGATGCCATCAATGATATCATGTGAGATGTCATCAGTAATGTCATAAATGATGTCATAGAACATGACATGAATCATGTTTCTGTGAGGTCAAAATCAGTGCACAGCAGGGCACAGGTTCTCTTTAGTTCTGTATTATAACTGGTAAATTTATGTGTTTTTTTTAAGATTAATGTTGTCACTGACATATTCACCTAACTATGTTACTTTACTCTTTGTTTATTTCAGTATATACTATATATATATATGTATGTATATATATACATCTATATATATATATATATATAGATATAGATATATACACACATATATATATTTATATATATATATATATATAAATATATATATATATAGATATATACACATATATCTCTCTCTCTCTATATATATATATATATATATATATATATATAAATATTCATTGCACAGTGGTGGTTGCCGTAGTGATAGTTAGGACAAGGTTACCACAGAAAAATTGACATTATGGGTTAATAATGACTTTGGCACCATTTTGTGAATCTACATGAAACCTTCCTGTCAGGCTTATCTATCTCAGCTCTTCTTGGAAGGTTTTGGGGCGATATGTCAGGTGGAGCCAAGCCAAAAGTGAGGTCCCTAAATGTGTTTTCTCTGTGCAGTTTCCCAAAGGAACAACGCTACAGCCAAAATGGCTGAAGGGAAGCACACCAAAATTAGCTGAAATCTCAATCTTTACCCACAAAGCAGGCTTTTTGTGATTTGTTGTTAATCTGTTCAGTAATTTTTTTCAGATATTATGGTTCACAAAATGTAGATATTTCAAGCTGCTGTAGTACTGCAGGGCCAGCATATCAAAAGGTAAGCTATTATTGGCTGCCTTACATCAACAAATATGTTTGGTAGCAATTTTAGGACTGGGGGCCACAGCCTGATGAATACCCTAACCTCCCTAGGACTTTTGAGGAGTCCCTGAGTCCAAAACAAAACAAAAAAGAATTATGGTGCTGCAGTGCTGCACTACTACTGCTCTACCACTGTTTTTTTAAAGAGGGTGGTATACCGTTTTTTTATATTACCCCTTTGACCCGTCCCACTACAGTGTTGGAGGTGTGTGGCATAGTAAGGTGGGTGTCAGGACAGAGGGAGCCACTTGGTATGGAAAGCACCAGTGGGAGTGAGAAGGGTAGTTGGTGGCAAGAGAAGAGGGGACCTGGCCACATATAAGAAACCTGGATGACAAGAGTAGGGACAAAGAAATAAGCACCAGAGTCCTAATAACCTCAAGAATGCTAAGACCCAGAAAATTTGAAGTGGGAAAATATTACACAATTTTGACATTTATTATCCAATATTCATGCAATGTTTTTATTGTTTTCCCTTGCATTCTTTACAGTGGAGGAGGAGGATAGAAATAAACCATGGACTCTAAAACAGAAACCAATAACTATGGAGAAAGCTTCCTTACATTTGCATTTTTCTGCTACTGCTATAGGAAACAAGGACACAGAGAACATGAAAAATAATTCATTATTTTGTTTTAGTTCTTTTCCTTTTGCTCAAACGTACCTGGAGTGTTTTATTTTTTTGAAGGAACCCCAACCTGTAAAAAGGTCAGAAATGTACCTGGATGAAAAAGGAAACAGGGTTAGAAGACTTTCAGTAAGGGCAGTACAGTCAGGACTAAGGACACTTAGAAAAAATAAAATAAACTATAAATTCTGATGAAGCCAACAAGTCTAATAAAATCCACACCCAACAGTTCCCTCATCAACTTAACAAACACAGGGAGGTTAGGTTACAACACAGTTCTAAAAGAATCTCTGCTCAAACCCTGATAGCAATGTCACAGGAAGCGGGCAACTCCCCAGAGAAATGCATTTGCAGTACAGGGAGAAAAAAGTGCAGGTCCATAATCCAACATAATTAAATTCCCAAACCAATTTAGAAAAATGAAGGAAAATGAGACCTGGGTGGAATTTAAATTAGGCTGGTGTAATTCACATAATATTAGGAATTTCGTGTCATTTTTGTTATGGGGAAATTCCTGAATTTACACCATTATGCCAATTCATATAATTATGCCACATTGGTGTTAAACATTTACCACAAACACATGCAAACAATAGAGCATGAGGGGCTGTTGTTCATGGTGATCTTTTAAATGCATCCAAAAAAATGTAAGAATGCATTTAAGTTCAAATATAGTGTGAAATGAACAATTTGGTCTTCATATACCTGTACTTAAATGTTATCATAATTTCATGTAATATTGCAAAAGCAAATTATGCTTATTTCACATACATCCACTAAAGTGTAAAATGATCCCAAAGTCACTAGATTTTTTTTGGTTCTCAACAGTGGTGGCTAGTGACTTTTGAAAGTCACTAGCCACCACTAGGGCGTAAAGGTTTGGTATGACTTTTATGTAGCGAGTGAACCTTAATGGACTAATGTGGGGTCCAAGGAGAGTCCTCCTCCCAAGAAAAAGGTGAAAAAACATTGATAAATGGTGCATTTGAAAGTAAATGAATTTATTGAGAAAGCAAGGTTAAGAAAGCAGTGGGAACGTATAGTTTGAAATACTTAACACATTAAAAATCGCCAATATCTTACTTCATTAATTTGTTCAGTAGTTACCTTAATATGCAAGTTGTACAACACAACAATTTCAGGTCCTTTAGAGTGTATGCTAGCACAGTGTCTTGCACTGCACTGCATCAACTATGGAAGAAAATGCTCTAACCAGGCATCAGGAAACACCCACAGCTACTGGCTGCAATCGTTCATACAGCAATATGTCAAGGCAGATCTTTAAGTGGGATGAAAACATTGGGGGCTCTCTAAAAGGGAACATGTAAAAATAAAATTCTGTGATTCCCATAGTGTGCCACCCGGCCTGTGTTTTGGTTTCTCTCCTAAAACCTGTCAGTACTATTGGCTTTGTCAGTGATTATTAGCTGTTTAACATAAATGAGTAACAACAATGATTAGTTATAAATAATTAACATTGAAAATGTTTCAATTCTGAAATGGTGAGACTGTGAATTAAATATTATTGATGCCTATTGAAGGAGTTATGTGTGCTTTACGTTAGCTATGTATGCTCTTTTTCTCTTTAAATCTCATTCATCTGCACATTTTCAACCTCCTCTCCTTCCTCTTCAGCACCCTCTTTTCTCCCTCCTGAATGCACTCCCTTGTATCTTCCTCATTTTGCCACCCCAGACATACACTGCAGTCATTATTTCATTTTTCTTTTGCCCTCTAAATATTTTGACCCCTATGCACCCCTTCACACACATTTACACGGAATCTCATGTGCAACTGGAATACATGACCAATGCTCTGTGTGCTCTTCAGAGAGACCAACCCACTGTCAGGCACTTTGTTTTGCCTTCAGCCTCAGCACCAGCGCTCTCAATCAAAGCCCCTCATAAACACCTGGCCCGAGTCAAACTATGCACTATGCAAGAGTAATACAATGCACAGAAACACAGCATGATGAAACAGCTAACTCTGTTGGGGAAAGTAACATTAAGTAAAACGTGAAATAAGAGGAACTAAGTAGCTGGCACACATTAACACACATTTTATCATTCATTGTTTGCATATCAATCCATGTTTGTGGCATTAATGTTAAGGGCATGAGGATAGGGCCAGATACACCACCATACAGCAGATAACTGCCTTTACTGTAAGCAAATATTTCTCCACTTGTGCTTGACTTGGATATTTGGATCCATTTATCAAGGGAGCAAACACCCTGCTCATTGATCAGAACAGTTTCATGAGGAATAGATACAGCAGCTCCACTTCTAAAGAAGCCAGTGATCTGCAGCCAACATGTGGGGTGTCACATGGAGGAGGTTAGAGAGACAAGGGGTCTCAATACAGTAAAAAATAGCACAAGATTTACATTATAACACTGACCGTTACTTAAGACATGGCACTAAATCACACATGCTTGCATCCACTCCTACTGCAACACGAATGAGGAAAGGGTGGGATCTATGCCTGTGAATGACAGATGGCTGCCCTCACGCAGGGATGAAGACATGGATGCACGAAACCATGACTCTAAAAGCGACAGCGGTCTATAGTGGATAATGTAATAGACCACAATGGAAATGAATAGCTTTAGAGCAGTCAGCCCTGCGTTGTGTGTCAGAGTTTAGAACGTTGATTTTCTGCCTACCTTCTGTCTTGTGGTTTAAAAGAGACAGGGAAGGCAACCTGGGACAGACAGCCCAGTCTTAAACACATCAATTTGTTTAGAGATATGATCGTATCGCTAATCAAATCAATCTATTTAATATTTTTTATATGAATGTGTAAGAATTTCAGAGGGGCTCAGCCCTAAAAATGAAACCATCCCTTGTTCTCAAAGCTCTCCATCAGGACAAGGCAGTGTGATAAAAGCAAGGTTCTTGTGTTCTTATCAACTTTTTGTCAAACCCTTCAGTCTTAACGCCAAAGATCTGTGATGATGAAAAAAAAAAAATTAATGTCTGCCAATATTGCTTCACTGTAGTAGATTTGAACCTTCCTGGGTCAAAGGTTTTGTATTCATACTTAATAACTTTGCTGATTCTCAAAATCCTCCAGTGTGGTTTATCTGGAAGCTTTGGCAAGACAGTATGTGATTCCACCATGAGGTTAGGTAAAGCTTTTTGCTTTGCAGCAAAAAACGTAGAGCAGAAAATATCTGAAATATTTCCTGCAGAGAGTATACCCTTCCTCACAATGATTTAGCACCCTGTACTGGTCCTCTGGAAAAAAGAAAAGGCCTAAAGTACACATTTGAAAGTGATGGGTAGACTATCCTACCAGAACATGGTAGATATTCTGTCTGACAAGTGTGCAGTTCTCCTTGTCTATTTGAAGTCAGGGGATCTGATTTTTAACAATGGTGATGACTACACTGTCTCTGCAGTGGAAACCTTTGACTGCTGCCTTTTTGATATAGAGCAGCTGCTGACTAGAGAACTTTAATTATGGTGGGCAGTACTCTGCTAGGCACACAGGGCATCCCTTTACTGACATGGCAGAATGGAGTACAGCCCCCCCCATACTCGGAATTAGGATAAAACTTTCAAAATGCTCATAATACTGTAAAAGTTCCTCCTGGTCATTCCTTTAGCCCCACGTCCAAAAGGCAGGCATCTATACAGCAGGACGCTCTTCAGGCTAGGCATTTGCAGGGTCCAGTCCACATATAGGTTTTCAGGGACTCCTGGAATCCTTACTGCCTTTGTGTCCTGTAGCAGAAATAGGAGGGCATCTACTTCACCCTTGGAGAACAATTATAGTCCCTGGAAAGATGCAGTCAGGAGTCATTGGGTGATCTTTCTTCCAGCAGTCAGGTAGAATTGATTCTCTACAGATGTATTTTCCCAGGCTTAGAAATGGTCTGAGGCGGTGGTCATGGAAAAAAGTCTTATCCTGTATGCTAATTAGTAATTGTTTAATCCCTTACACCAATTGTGGTAGCTTTATTGCAAAAAACAGCTTCTTTTTCCAGCATTTCTTTTCTTATTTTACTATAATCTTTCCCACAGTTCCTCATCCAAAAAAACCCTGGCCTTGCTCTAATTGCAGGAGGCCTGTACTTCCTCATTGCCACTCCACTATGGAAATGCACTTTCTTCTCTTTTGCGTGGACCGGAACTGGTTTCCTTCTTGTTTGGAGCACAGATTGAAAGTTTAGGGTGGCTCTGTCCAGGAATGCTTTCCGTTCCTGAAAAGCTACCCTGCATGTTGTCTACTTCTCCTTGCCCCCCCTCCAGATGGCTAATCAATGTTCAAGGTTAGAGGTAATACTACTCCCAGCTTGTTGCTCCTCAAGGAACCCCTATTGTCTTCCAGTGAAAAGTCAATAACAGCCAGAAAGGATGTGCATTCAGTCTCTCGAATGGGGCTACTTGGAAAGCCAGTTTTAAATTAGTTTTAGACCACTTTGCTTTCAGGCAGCTCAAGATACACTTTATGCAGTTACAGTTCCACTCATTTTACCACATCACTACTTCCACACAAAGTTGTTTTTTTATAAGATGTGGAAAATAACTTTTATTGAAAGTACTATTATTTTCCCAGGCTCATTTTTTTGTAACCAGGCCTGGTCATGGAAAATGTATCTATACATGCACTGTTAAGCACTGTTATGCCTGTTCACTCAGGGGACATAATTTTCACTAATATCTAATATTTTCATAGTTTTATATTTTTAGTGTTGGACCTGGCCCTCTTTGCAGGGTCACCCCTAAACGTTTTGCCTTTTACCCTCCACTCTTTGTGGAAATTGTTTTTGTTGGCCTTAAGACTCTGTGCACTATACTACTGCCAACTAGTGCTAAAGTGCTGGTGCTCTCTCTCTAAAACCTGGTTAAAGTGGCCTATACCGAATTGGCATATTTCATTTACTCATATGTCCCTTGTAGAGGGGTATATCCAGTGGGCCTGCAGCACATATTGTACCACCCAGCTAAGTAGCACTCTATGGCCCTCATTACAACCCTGGCGGTCGGTGTTAAATCGGCGGTAATACCCCCAACAGGCCAGCGGAAAAAAAAATGGGATTACGACTGCGGCGGAAACCGCCAACATAGACAGCCACTTTAACACTCTGACCGCCACGGGCGTACAAACAGCGTGGCGGACACCGCCAACAGACAGGCGGGAGACAATGTACCGCCACCCTATCACAACACGGCTATCAGCCACCTTTTCCGGGGCGGAACCAACGCGAATAAAAACACGGCGGAAACAGTACACAGGAGGGAAAACACTCACCTCTCCACACCCCATGAGGAACCAGGACGCCATGGAGCCCGAATTGCAGATACTGACGGCTATCAGGAGCTCCAACGACAGCGGCGACGACCACAGTAAGTACTGCACCTACAACACAGGGGAGGGGGGAGGGAAAAAAGAGTGACACACACATGCAACACGCAACACCCTCACCCACAACACCATACACAAAAATACATGCTGCAACATTACATATACACCCCCACCCCCGTTGAATAACGCAAGGACAAAATTAAATGATTGTCACAATTGTAATCAATAAAAATCCATTAGTCAAAAGTCAAAGTCCAGTATATACAATTATGTACACTAACTACACAAGTCCAGATAGTGCACCAATCATTGTCCGTTGACCACCGGGGCCAAAATGCATGGGCGAGGCCCACACATGATACCTGACTCCAAACGGAGAGAACATTGGAGGGGCATCACATAGAAAATATACAGGCACCTCAGGGGGAGGGCGGGGACCTCAGCCTGATGAACGCACAACGCCATTGCTCCACGAGGGGGCTCTATGCCCATTGATGTATCCTGGAGAGTGCAAAGCCACAGTCTCTAAAGTCTTTTCAGTGGGTGGTTTGTCCACTGCTTTATCCTGGGGAGTGCAAAGCCACAGTCTCTCAAGTCTTTTCATTGGGGGGTTTGCCCACTGCTTTATCCTGGGGAGTGCAAAGCCACAGTCTCTCAAGTCTTTCCAGTGGGTGGTTTGCCTACTGCTTTATCCTGGGGAGTGCAAAGCCATAGCCTCTTAAGTCTTTTCAGTGGGTGGTTTGCCCACTGCTTTATCCTGGGCAGTGCAAAGCCACAGTCTTTGGATAACAATCTCCAATGGTTCTGGAGGGGGCTTTGTGCCCAGAGTGCTTCATCCTGCCAAGGACTGAGGTAGTGGATGAGATACTCCACTGGCTCTGGAGGGGGCTTTGTGCCCAGAGTGCTTCATCCTGCCAAGGACTGTGTTAGTGGATGCCTTTCTCCACTGGTTCTGGAGGGGGGCTTTGTGCCCAGAGTGCTTCATCCTGCCAAGGACTGAGGTAGTGGATGCTTTTTTCACTGGTTCTGGAGGGGGCTTTGTGCCCAGAGTGCTTCATCCTGCCATGACTGTGTTAGTGGAAGCCTTTCTCCACTGGTTCTGGAGGTGGCTTTGTGCCCAGAGTGCTTCATCCTGCCAAGGACTGAGGTAGTGGATGTATCTCTCCACTGGTTCTGGTGGGGGCTTTGTGCCCAGAGTGCTCCACGTGCATTGTGGCCGGAACAATACACTTGCCTGGGTGTGTGTGCCACGAGATTGCCGAGGTACAGGTAGGATGATACCCCACACTGCTGCGGCTTCGCATTCCATATGCAGGTGACAACTGTGATGACAGTGATGCTTCATGGAAGCTGCCCAGCGTCCTGGAACTCACCACCAGCCTCGGACAACTGACCACTGGGGATGGTAGCCATGTCTGTGGTGGTGTCACTGCCTGAGGATGTTGCGGGGCAGCTGGCGGTGCTTGCGGTGGTGTCAGTCGCCGCGGTGCTTGCGGCGGTGTCAGTCGCGGTGGTGCTGGCTGCGGGGTCTGTGTCAGCGGTGCTGGCGGCGGGGTCTGTGGTGGCGGTGCTGGAGGCGGGGTCTGTGGCGGTGGTGCTAGCTGCGGGGTCTGTGGCGGCGGTGCTGGCTGCGGGGTCTGTGGCGGCGGTGCTGGCGGGGGGTCTGTGGCGGTACAGGTGGCAGTGCTCTCCACTGTACAGGTTGGCGTTGACGTGGACAGAAGGTGTGACACTGGCCCCTCAGTCGGTGCCACCATGCCCTCTCCTGACCTGCCCTTCAGTTTTTGGCCCTTCCCCACCTTTGATGGTGGCGCAGCTGTCTTGCCACTATCCCCTTTCATTTTCCTTGACCCCTTGGTGGCAGGTGTTTTTGGGTTCTCCCTCAGGGATGTGGGAACCTTTTTCACCTCGGCAGGTGGCAGAATGTCCTTGCCCTCGCTCCGTGGCACACTGGCAGCCCTGATGGTTGGCGCACTCCATGACCCCGCAGTTGCTGGCACCACTGTGCCTGGGGATGTGGTGGCTGAGGTGCTGTGCTGGGACCTGGAAAGCCTGGTCCTAGGGGAACGACGGGGGGGGGGTATAGGGAAGAGGTCAATATTAGTCAGGAAAAGGTTTTTAGGCACTCTGGGACGGGTAGCTGGAGGGGGTTTGGGAGTGGAGGTAGAGGTAGAGGTTGTAGGAGGTGTACATCTGCTGAATTTGGGTGAAGGTGCATGGGCTGGAGGCTGTTGTGAGGTGGATGGCTGTTGGGTGGGTGTATGCCTGTGTTTGTGTACTTTGGGAGGAGGGCTCACAGACACACTGGGAGAGGACACAGGTGATGTGTGAATGGTAGTGGGGGTGGTGAGTGCACGTGAACGGTGTGTGGTGATGGGTGTGCTGGTGATGGAGGTAGTGGCTGAGGATGTAGTGCATGCAGGTGTGAGTTGGGACGAGACTGGGAGGGAGGAGGGAGACGTGGAGGAGGGGGACACAGTGGAGGCAGTGGATGTTGGCATGTGTGCATGGGTATGATGCTTGCGTGAGTGCCTGTGGGATGTGTGGTGCTTATGTTTGCCTGAGCCACCCTTGTGTGTTGATGTGTGTGTATGCTGGTCTGATGGTGTGCTTGGGATAGGCTGAGGTACAGGGGATTGGGTCTGGGTGGAGGAAGTTGGAGGGGGGAGGCTAGCCACAGGGGCAATGGTTGCCATCAGTGCTGAGGCCAGAGACTGAAATGATCTCTTTTGAGCTGCCTGGCCAGAATGAATGCCCTCCAGGTATGCATTTGTTTGTTGCAAATGCCTATCAGCACCCTGGATGGCATTCAGAATGGTAGACTGCCCAACAGTGAAGGATCTCAGGAGGTCAATAGCCTCCTCAGTGAGGGCAGCAGTGCTGACTGGGGCAGGGCCTGAGGTGCCTGGGGTGAAGGAGATTCCCACCCTCCTGGGTGAGCGGGCACAGGACACATGCTGAGGGGCTGCTGGGAGGGCGGTGCTGGTAGGGGGGGTGGCGGCTGTACCTCTAGATGCGGGGGCACAGAGGGGCTCGCCACCGCAAGGGAGCTCCCATCAGAGGAGGAGTCTCTGTCGCTGGTGTCTGCTCCTGTCCCCGCTGTGGAGCTCCCCTCGCCCTCCATCCCACTGGTGGCTTCTGACTCCGTTGTGTTACCCTCCAGGGCCTTGTGGGATGCAGCTCCCTCCTGCTCCGGTGCCACTGCTCCTCCGCCTGATGATGCTAATGCACACAAGCACAGGGAGACCACAAAAAGGGGGGAGAAGACAGAAGGAAGACATGTTGAGTGCATGCAATACCGCTACCGTTGGCGGACACTACAGACATAGAAGCCCCCCACACTATGCCGTGCACTTGGAGTTCCCTAATCAATCACAGGGACATGGGTTGCAAGGCTATGCCCGATTGCTGCACACATGGATGTCACAGGAGCCTGACTAGGTGTAGTTGGCTCCGTACACAGGTGGGGTGGGGTGCCACAGGGCCTGCCTTAAGAAGGGACCTTGCCTACTAAACTCGCCCTGGCCTAGGGGAACCCACAGCCCACCTCCCCCACCCAGACACCTCCAATGTGTGATGAATCAGCAGAATGAGAGTGTACTCACCCCCTTGTGGCTGCTGTGATGCCCTCAAGCGCCCATCCAACTCCGGGTACGCCACCGCCAGGATCCTGAACATCAGGGGGGTCATGGTGCGACGGGCACCCCTCCCACGTTGGGAGGCCATCCCCAGCTGGGCCTCCACCGTCTTCTTGCTCCAGCAGTGAATGTCCTCCCATCTCTTCCGGCAGTGGGTGCTCCGTCTGTGGTAAACCCCCAGGTTCCGGACTTCCTTGGTGATGGCACGCCAAATACCCTGCTTCTGGTGGGCGCTGACCTACAGGAATAGTACAGGGGAAAAGGTAGAAGATATAACCATCCGCACCGTCACAGTCATTGGCCCGCATCCCTACCCTTGCCATGATGCACATGCACTCACCGTTGTTTCATGCACGCCTCATTCTCCCCCCTATCTGTCATCCACACCACTCCAAGCAGCCATTGCCCCTACAGCATGCTCACAGTGTACTCACCTGTTTGTCTGGAGTAGTGTACAGTAGCGTGTACTGGGGGAGGACCCCATCCACTAGTTTCTCCAACTCCTCCATGCTGAAGGCAGGGGCCCTTTCCCCAGACACACGAGCCATTGTCTCTTCCTGAATGAGGTCACAGCAGCACTTTCAGTGTAGGTCCTCTCCTGTTGAAGATCAGGTGTCAAGTGAGTGAACAGAGAGAAAATGGTGGTGATGTCCGCGGGGGTGCGTACCGTCACTGCCGGCGTACATCGGCATTGGCTCCTCGGACCCATAGGGTCCAATGTTAACCAATGCAGGATTGCGCCGCATTGTTCGACCGCCTACCGCGACGGTGTACAACGCCAGCGCAGTTACCTCATATCCCCTTGTCCCACATTACAGGTCAGGCAGACACCATTTCAGGGGGCCACATGGCATTCATTTTGACTGCGTCACACATACCTAGGCCTTGCTTAAACACTAATACAGCCATATGTCGATTTGAAAACATTTTACGATTAAGTTGTGTTTACGTACCTCAGAGTTGGTTGACTCTCTGATCGCTGTTCTCCTCCATAGAGCACGTCCGCTGGGGCAGGTGAGGAGATGGCAGCATCCTCCGGTGTACAGACCGCTGGTGGACCTGTCGATAATGGAGGAGCGACATGTAATCATCACCTACAGACTTGATCGTACCACAATCCTGGAACTGGGTGCCCAGTTGGAGCCAGACCTGATGTCAGCTATCCACCATCCCACAGGAATCCCCCCCTCAAGTGCAGGTGCTGTCAGTACTCAATTTCCTAGCAAGTGGGTCATTTCAAACTACAGTGGCCATAGCATCAGGGATGTCCCAACCTATGTTTTCCAACGTGTTATCTGCCCTGCTGAAACACATGCGGAGGTACATCGTTTTCCCTCAGGTGGAGGATTTGCCTACAGTGAAAGGTGACTTCTCTGCCCTGGGACATATTCCCAACATCATAGGTGCCATTGATGGGACACATGTGGCCTTGGTACCCCCGCAGGAGTGAACAGGTGTACAGAAACCGTAAGAGTTACCATTCTATGAATATGCAGATGGTGTGTTTGGTCAACCAGTACATCTCCCTTGTAAATGCCAAATTTCTTGGCTCAGTGCATGATGCTTACATTCTGCGGAATAGCAGCATCCCTTATGTCATGGGGCAACTCCAGATGCACCGTGTGTGGCTATTAGGTGAGGGCATGGACCCAATACAGTGTGACTAGGTGTCTGGGCCCGGGGATGTCCCTAAGAGCTAGTGTGTGTCTAATAGTTGTCCCTCGACATTTGCAGGTGACTCTGGTTACCCCAACCTGTCATGGCTACTGACCCCAGTGAGGAATCCCAGGACAAGGGAAGAGGAACGCTACAATGAGGCCCATGGGCAAACCAGGATGATTATAGAGAGGACCTTCGGCCTCCTGAAGGCCAGGTTCCGGTGCCTCCATGTGACAGGTGGTTCCCTATTCTACTCACCAAAGAAGGTGTGCCAGATCATCGTGGCCTGCTTTATGCTTCACAACTTGGCTTTGTGACGACAGGTGCCTTTTCTGCAGGAGGATGGGCCAGATGGAGGTCTTGTGGCAGCTGTGGAGCCTGTGGACAGGAAGACGAGGAAGCAGAAGAAGAGGACATAGACAACAGGAACACGGTGATCCAGCAATACTTCCAGTGAGACACAAGTAAGAAGAAAACACTGCCTGCTACATCTGATTTAATTCTTCTACGTATCATCTGTCTGTCACTTTCACCCAGTGTATGGACCCTGAACTGTCACTTTGCCTTTCCATTTCACAGATGTGGGTCCCACTGTGTGACCTCTGCTATGTTACCTCATCGACTAGAGCTGTGTGACATAGGTATGTTGACAATAGAATGGACATTGCTATTTTCCTCAGTTATTGCAAATATACATTTGTGAAAGCACAGACTGACTCCAGATTGTTTTGTGATTCAAGGGTGTTTATTTAAGTGCTAAATATTGGAGGGGGTTGTAAAATGGTCAGGGGTGATGGTGGAGGAATGTCCATGGCAGAGTCCAGTCTATTAGTCTCACAGGTGCATTGTCCAAAGGGGCATAGGAAGTGGAGCTGGGGCAGTTTAAGTATGGACAGGGTGACAAAGTAGGACAGAAGGATGACAATCAGGGGGGTCTCATTTCTTGGCGGGGGTCTTGGCATTGTTCTCTGTCTTTGTCTTGGATCTCAGGGACCGTTTGCGGGGTGGTTCTCCATCTGTAGGGGGTGGGGTGCTGGTGTTGTCGTCCTGTAGCTGTGCCTTCTGTCCACTAGCGCCGGAGGAGGTGGTGGGCAATTCATCGTCCAGGCTAGTGTCAGAGACCCCTTGTTGTGCCACAGTGTCCCTCCTGGTGTTGACGAGTTCCTTCAGCACCCCTACAATGGTGCTCAGGGTGGAATTGATGGATTTGAGTTCCTCCCTGAACCCCAAATACTGTTCCTCCTGCAGCCTCTGGGTCTCCTGAAAATTGGCCAGTACCGTTGCCATCGTCTCCTTGGAATCGTGGTATGCTCCCATGATGTTGGAGAGAGCCTCGTGGAGATTGGGTTCCCTGGGCCTATCCTTCCCCTGTCGCACACCAGCCCTCCCAGTTCCCCTGTTTCCCTGTGCCTCTGTCCCCTGAAATGTATGCCCACTACCACTGCCCCCAGGTCCCTGGTGTTGTTGGGTTGGTGGGTTTGCCTGGGTTCCCTGTAGTGGTGGACACACTGCTGCTTGACGTGTCCTGGGGACAGAGGTATGGGCCCGCTGGGTGGGTGCTGTGCTGGTGTTTCCTGAGGGGGGAAGCTCTGTAGTGGCCTGTGCCAGTGTGAGGGGAACCGACTGTCCCGAGGTCCCTGATGGGCCGGGCTGGTCATCTTGATCCTGTTGGACAGAGCTGCTGTCATCACTGTGGGCCTCTTCTGTGGGTGGAGTGGACATGTCTGGACCCTCCTGTCCGGTGACAGTGGGTAGGGGTCCTGCAGGGGTGTAAAAGCATAATTATTGTATCTGTGTGTGCCATGGTGTGCAATGGGTGGGTGACCCTGTATCCCAGTGCTTGCATTCTTGAGTGGGACCTTGTGTGATAATGGTTTAGGGGGGTGTATGGGTATGTGCAGTGGACATGCTTTGGTGATGGGTGTCCATGCTTTGGTGGTACATGCAGGGCTTGGGTTTGGGATGTGTGGTTTGTGATATTGGGACATATGTGAGGAGTTGGAGTGATGGGGTGAGGCCGAGGGTGGGGATGTGTGATGGCATGCAGGTGGGTGGGGGATGAAGTAGTGAAAAATTTGACTTACTAGAGTCCATTCCTCCAGCTACTCCTGCGAGGCCCTCAGGATGCTGTATAGCCAAGACCTGCTCCTCCCATGTTGTGAATTCTGGGGGAGGAGGTGGGGGTCTGCCGCCAGTCCTCTGAACCGTAATCCTGTGTCTTGAGACCACGGAACGCACTTTCCCCCCTAGGTCATTCCACCTCTTCCTGATGTCATTCCTAGTTCTTGGGTGCTGTCCCACTGCGTTGACCCTGTCCACGATTCTTCGCCATAGCTCCATCTTCCTAGCTATGGTGGATTGAAGTGCAAGCCTCATCATCTTCATTATTGAGTACACATAATTAATTACATGGTCAGCTGACGTTGTGGCTCCCTACATATACTGTATGCACATAACTCCCAATAAATGATACTAGGAAAAGATATATCTTACTTGCAGATGGAGGTGAGAAGTGTGTGAGGAGGTAATAGCTTAGTGTAATACACCTTGTAATAAAAAAAATTATCACACTACAAAGGAGGCAGCAGCAGACTGAAAATGTATACAAATGTAATCTGTTTTATGATTTGCACATAGATGCCAGTATTCTTTTAATGTGACTAAAATGCTATAGAAATTGGTGAATTTATTATAGATGATGCAGAAGTATTGGCTAAAAATGTAGAGAAGGCAGTGACAATTAGGCAGTAGTTTTGTTTGGAAGCATACCATTTTGTAATATGTGAGTTATTACATAAATATGCTTTCCAATGTGTTTCGCCCTCCTACAATATCTAATACTGTTCATATTGACATACATTTTTTCTGGTGAGATCCTGATGCATTACAACATAGTTACTAGAGAGTAGGCCCAATCTTCTTTTTAAACCTATATTTTGATGTAGAAAGTTACTGCATTATTAAGTTGGTAGGGCCCCTCCTCTCACAATGAGAATTCAAAATCAAACAAAAATCATTAGACAGGAAATTGCCTATTTGATACCTTAGATTATTATATAAGTGTTTAGCTATTTAGTAAAGCGGCGTGAGGAAGTGAAGTACAGTGGTAAACATATGTTTTTGTAGTAATGAATCCTATTAGTTGAATTTGTGATTCTGTACCCACATTACAGTCCCATTCAGCAACCTAATCATATCCAATATTGAATATTAGCTGTAAGAAATTGGATTATTATTTGGTCGTGGTGACTACCTCAATGATTATTCACAACTCTTGTCAGGGTGAGCCCTCAAACTCACTAAATTAACATGAGCTCATCCCCACAGACCTAGTAGCCATGGCAGCACAGAGCATATATGTTTAACTTATGGTAATGTATAAAGTATTTATACAGTACCAAACCAAAAATAAAGTTAAAATACAATACAATTAAAATCCCAAGCCGAGTAGAATGTAATAAACAAATGTCATCCAAATGGTAAAAATCGAAAAAAGGGTTTTAAGTAGGAATAGCACCTAGATTCCAAAACTGTCAATGGTCGCAGTAGATCTGGATCTTGGCACACTTAGATACTGACCACGATAGAGTGTGGGTCGAATAACCCAACCAAGTTTGTCCTGATCAAAGATTTTACCTTTTGAATTTAGTCCTTTAAGTAGTTTGTTTTTGTGCTGTAATCTGGTTCCATTCTTGGGTCAAAAGGGTTTGGTGCTAGGTATATTTATTGCCTTTTAATTTTCAGCAGCCAAAGACAGCCTTTTCTCCTCTGCGGCAAAGGTAGCCAGCTTTCTTTTCATGGCCCTACCTTCTTGCCTTTCCTTTGGCTTTGATGTGGACAAACTATTTTCCCTTCTGCCCTGAACAAGGCAAAGGTTACTGCTCTTTCAGAAACACATTCCTGTGGCACTGGATTCTACTCAATGTCATCTTCATTCTCCTTTTTCACTTCCTCATCTTTCTCCTTTGAGGTGTACTGTATCTGATAGACTTCCTCCCAGGCTCAGAGAGCATTGTGATAAACCTCCTCATTGGACTGTTTGTTCTTCTTCAGTCAGCTTTGCCTATATATGCTCCAAAGCTCTGCCATGGTAAGGTTTTTCATGCTAGCATGCTGGCCAGCTTCACATCCACATTCCCACAAACTTAAAAGGCAGAAATTGGGGTCAAGAATGAATTTAGGAAAAAAATATCAAAAATGCCCTAATTAAAAACAGAATTCAATTAAAAATAAAAAAAAAACAATGTTTGCTGTCAATTTAAAATTAGAGTTGTAATTTAAGCTTAAATAATAGTTTGGTGCTGCAAAACACAAGTCCTAGATCCAACCGCTGAACATCAATTTAGCATCACACAGGATTTGATATACGAAACAAAGTTGTTCCCCTGAAAAATCTAATGCAAACATAAAGGTGTGGTATTTAACGTTATATCACTGCATCATGCATCTTGGCGTAGTGCAATGCAACAATAGGAAACTAGAGAAACCCATGTCTGGCAAAAACTCAGACTTGTGTTACAGAAGAGAGGTTTATAAAGATGGAGTGTGGCAGTTATCATGACTCCACGCCTGAATTTGGACCCATCACCAGATTAACAATTATTGCTAGACCATGGAGTGTGTCCAAGTTTTAAAACTCTTCACCAAAGGTGCACGTGGGGAACATATTGCATTCTCCCCACCTTGATTGCACTTTCTAAGTGTGCAGCATACAGTAGCACGCCTACAAACAGAAATATTGTGGGTTGCTTATGTGCTGCAATGTGTACCTTCCAGCACCAAATATTACGTGCATGTAAGGAAGGCACCCTTGCAACAGGATGGGAAGGTGGCTGTGTTGGTGCAAGGTAGACCACTGTACCAGCCCTAAGAAACAACATGAATGCAACATTTAAGGAGGATTCTGGTCCATTCTGGCCCTTTTCCTTACAAACACCACAGACTAGAAAGGTGCTTTTTTATGTTGTGTTGCATGCATGTCTCAAACGTATTGCACTTTGCATGCATTACTGGGCAGGCACACATGAACATCCCCAATATGTATCCATCCCCACATATGTTGCTATTTTTTCCATTACTGCTAAACTATATTGCAGAAAAAACATCAATGCATAATATTGTATCCTTCAAGGTGATGGTATTTCGGACAGCATTAACTTATGAGTTGCATTGCCCTGCATGGTGCTACAGTTGGGCCACTACATGGCCCTTTGCATTAGTATAGATGGGCCACTCTGTGGCTCTTTGCATTTCTTCAGTTGAGCCACTGCATGGCCCTTAGCTTCTGTGACATTTGACCACCGTGTGGTCCTTTGCATTGCTTGAGATTGGCCACTGCGTGGCCCTTTGCTTTGGTGCCTTTGGCCTACTGTATACTCCTTTATGTTGATGTATTTGGGGCACTTTGTGGCCTTTAACGTTGCTATATAAGTGCTCCTGGGTGGCTACTTTCATTGACCTGTATAGGCTACTGAAAAACAAATGTATGCATTACAAGGGGTTGTGTTAATGTGAACAAAAAGGCAATATAGGTGCTGGTAAATATTTCTGCTGCACCCAACTTGAAATATGGGAATGCTATTACTGTAACAGTACCTGTGTGTCATACCTAACTACACTTTGCATAGTCATTCATTACAGTGTCCCCAGGTTAGTCATCACATTTCAATCATTGCACAATAGAAAGATGCTGGACATGTCCCAGTAACATCCCTACTTTAGGCCAACCCATTATAAGTTGATATCTCACTATGGGCCTGATTACAACTTTGGAGGACGGTGTTAAACCGTCCCAAAAGTGACGGATATACCACCTACCGTATTACGAGTTCCATAGGAAATAATGGACTCGTAATACGGTAGGTGGTATATCCGCCACTTTTGGGACGGTTTAACACCGTCCTCCAAACTTGTAATCAGGCCCTATGTGTTGCCACAGGGATCTGGATATTTCTATGTCACTCAAGCATTCCCTCAGTATTATCACTTAACTGAGGTATAGCTATAGTTATGTTGTGGAGGATGCTTTATCAGAAGTGCCCATGTCAGACACGTGTAGAATGGAGTGGCAGTGGCTCCATTACACTGATGCCCTGGAGTCTTCATGGATGTAGGGGAGCTAATGTATCAATTCAAAGTTTACCCCAAAACAATACTCACCAGTCTTCTGAAAATTGTGAGGGTAGATGTACACATGGCAGGGAACATGTGCATTAGCCTAGCCGTTGTACCATGGATAGCAGCCTCCATATCTCAGTTATTTATGTATCTGTAGAGCACAGAGTAGCAATATAATTGTTGAGAAACCTGTGCAGCTCCAGTAGGCCTCACTGCATGGATACAAAGTCAAATGGCCTAGTGGGCCCAGCAAGACATATGCACTAGTTTCCCATATGTTTGTGTCTTAGTGCCAGCCTCATGGGCAGTATCTTACCTATGAGGCATGTATGTCAAGCTTTCATGCAGTGCTACCTACCAAGCCACGTTGCTGCACTGCAAGAAAGAGAAAGGGAAGGAATGCACAGGGATACCTTTATACAGCACTATCCTGTCTTTTCCACCTACTGGTGTACTTTTGCTTGCCTAGTGCCAAAACAGGCACCCTTGCTTCATGTTGCAAGGGGGCCTGCACTGTAGGCAAAATCATTTTTTGGCAGGTAAGGACACCTGCCCGCACAAACAACGTTTTTTTTCACTTTTTTTGAGTGCTCCAGAATGCTACACAGGAAGAATGAGATAACAACATTGTAAAATTAGATTCTTTCTTCTGGTTTAGGTACACCGGTGGATTTGATGCATTTTGACACATTTCCAAGTCTAGTACTGATGCTAAATTTGTACCACCCTCAAAAAGAAATCTGTAAGTGAACTAAGGCATCCCCTCTAGCTATGGAATGGCTCTGTGCCACAGAATAAGGCAAGTCAGTGATTTGCGCTGCCTTGTGTAACTCCAAATTACTCAAAATATGCACAGGCACACAGGCTACCCTTGCTTACCATAACACTTCTCACTTAGGTTTTGCCTTGACCTTGCAACACCAACACCAACAGTTTACATATCTGGGCCATGGATATTAATTATCATAGACACATCAGTATGAGTGGGGATCACTGATGTGAGTGCAATGCGTGGTTGTACAGTGTAACTAAATCAACCTCTGTACACCTACACCAAACATAGGGCCTAATTCAGATTTTGGCGGGCGGCCGAGGCCGCCCACCAAAGTCCCGCCGACAAATGACCGCACCGCGGTCAAAAGACAGCGGCGCCCATTCTCACATTTCCGCTGGGCCGGCGGGCGCTCTCCAAAAGAGCACCCGCCGGCCCAGCGGAAATGCCCCTGCAACGAGGATGCCGGCTCCGAATGGAGCCGGCGGAATTGCAGGGGTGCGACGGGTGCAGTGGTACCCGTCGTGATTTTCACTGTCTGCTCAGCAGACAGTGAAAATCATGGTGTGGCCCTGTTAGGGGGCCCCTGCACTGCCCATGCCTGTGGCATGGGCAGTGCAGGGGCCCCCAGGGGCCCCACGACACCCGTTACCGCCAGCCTATTCCTGGCAGTGAAAACCGCCAGGAACAGGCTGGCGGTAAGGGGGTCGGAATCCCCATGGCGGCGCTGCAAGCAGCGCCGCCATGGAGGATTCCCTGGGCCAGGGGAAAACCAGCGGGAAATCGCCAGTTCCCCTTTTCTGACCGCGGCGTTACAGCCGCGGTCAGAATGGCCCAGGAAGCACCGCCAGCCTGTTGGCGGTGCTTTCTCTGCCCTCTGCCCTGGCGGTGTTACACCGCCAGGGTTAGAATGAGGGCCATAATCTGGTTAATTTGACATTTTGTAATTTGAAAAGTCACTTTAATGAATGTATAGTGAGAATTTCTCTAGAACAAGATTAGGGGTATGTATAGACTAGCACTTATAACTTCATAACAATGCCAGTTAGATCTTGTAATATGTGATGAACATACAAAACTTGCTCCAACATGAGGTACGATTTTCTCCCTAGCTCATATGTCAGCAGACATGGCAAAAAGAGTTGCATTGTGACAGGCACTTCAGGGGTACATAAGGAAAATAACACATATGTTTAAAAAAATGGGCTGAACAGATGAGAAGGAGTAATCAACTGGCATTAGGGGAACATCCACCATGTTGCAGGTAAAGAAGACATTGGCGGGTACAACATTTCAGGTTGCCACTCAACAGCAGGGCAAGTCTCAGCCCACCCTTGGACACTCAGGTAGACAGCAGATGCAAACTACAAGGTGAAAGAAAACAAGAGCCGCAGTACACAAAATATGTTCAATTTGCTAGTACGAATGTTGAATTGTTTGGACCAGAGGATTGCTTGTATTGAAAGGAACTAAATAGACAGAGTGAGATTTTGTTTAAAAGTCAGGCGGCACTTCAGAGCATTGTCACTCAAATTTAATGCAACTACCCTCCCTTTGGAGATCCCCTTCCCTGTTTTTTCTACATTTTAGATTAGTTTTTTAAGTGGTCATAGTCAATGGTTAGTGTTCAGTATAGGTTTAGAAATTGGGTAAATAAATAAATAAATGGCGTTTATTGTGTGATTACTAAAATCATTAAAAAATGTGTACAAATATGAAATATCATGCAATAAAGTGCATTATTGTTTAAAATCATTAAGGTTGCATTAGTCATAGTAAACATACATAATAAAGTGCTGGCAACTATGAAAATCAATGACAATAGCATTTATTAAAATGCAGCACAAGGTATTGTCAGCTTAGTGGCATTCAGGTTACAATAGGAGACTAAGGTGGTCATTCTGACCTCGGCGGTACAAGGCGCCTACCGCCGGTCAGAAATCCTCCATAATTCCGCCGCGGTCGCGGTAACCCGCCACGGTCATTCTGACCCGCAGCAGCCAAACCTCCGAAAATCCGACAGCCACAACAGACCGAACCTCCACCGTCACGCCAACAGAAATACGCCCATGCCATTACGACCCACGAATCCACGTGGCGGTCTTTTAAACGCGGTTTTCCATTGGCGGGACACACCGCCGCGGTCAGAATACACACAAACGAACAAAACTCAGCCACATTGGCCGATTTGAATTCCACACACCTGATACACATACACACACCACTCCCACACACACAATACAATATAAAACACACACCCACATCACCCACAAACCCCTTCGACCAAAATCCTAAAAGAAGCACTGAGAGACACATCAGCGATCACAGAATACCATCACACAGAGGCACACTACACCATCACCCACACAATATCCACACACAAAACAACACACACCACCACACTCAACACACTTAACTACACATACTCCACCCCACCCATCATACACACCACTCCATGGCACCCCAAAGACACCCCCGCTTCTCAGACGAAGAACTCAGGGTCATGGTGGAGGAAATCGTTCGGGTAGAGCCCCAGCTCTTCGGCACACAGATCCAATACACCAGCATTGCCCGGAGGACGGAGCTATGGCAGAGGATTGTCGACAGGGTCAACGCTGTGGGACAGCACCCCAGAAATCGGGAAGACATCAGGAAGCGATGGAACGACCTACGGGGGAAGGTGCGTTCCATGGTATCCAGGCACAACATCGCCGTGCAGAAGACTGGCGGAGGACCCCCACCTCAACCCCCACAATTTACAACATGGGAGGAGGAAGTCTTGAACATCCTGCATCCTGACGGCCTCGCAGGAGTCGGCGGAGGAATGGATTCTGGTAAGTTGAAGCTTCACTACTGCTTCCCCCCCACCTGCATGCCAAATCATACCCCAACCCTCACCCCCATCCTCGAACCCCACCTTCACCCCCACCCCCATCCTCACCCCCACCCTCACCCCCACCACCATCCTCACCCCCACCACCATCCTCACCCCCACCCCCAGCACACCTATTCCCTGCCAATGTCTCACCATCACAACCCACCCATCCCAAAACCTAGGCCTGCATGCGTCCACTAAGCATGGACACCAATCACCAAAGCATGCCCAATGCATATACACATCCCCCCCACAAGCCACCCTCACCAAAGCCCCCACACACGAATGCCAGCACTTGGGGACACAGGAACCCACAGATACACCCATATGCCACACATTGAAACTATAACCATACCTCTATACCCCTGCAGGACCCGACCGTCAACACACCGCCACGGAGGGCCCAGAATTCTCCACACCCCCCACCCAAGAGGCCGTCAGCGATGACAGCAGCTCTGTCGACCTGGACACTGATGACCAGCCCGGACCATCGGGGACCTCTGGACAGTTGGTTCCCCTCACACAGGCACAGGCCACTACAGACCCAAACCCCTCTGGGAACACCAGCACAGCTCCCACCCAGCGGGCCCATGCCTCTGTCTCCAGGGCGCGTCAATCTGCGGTGTGTCTACCACTACAGGGCACCCAGGATAACCCACCACCCCAACAACAACAGGGACCTGGGGGCAGTGGTAGTGGGCACACCGGCCAGGGGGCAGAGGCCCAGGGAAACAGGGCAACTCGGAGGGCAGCTGTGCGACAGGGGGGGGACGGGCCCAGGGAACCCACTCTCCACGAGGCCCTCACCACCATCATGGGAGCATACAACCGCTCCCAGGAGACGATGCCGACGGTACTGGCCCGGTTCCAGGAGATCCGTGTACTGCAGGAGGAACACTATCGGGGGTACAGGGAGGACATCAGAGCCCTCACCTCCACCCTGGTTACCATGGTAGGGCTGCTGCAGGACCTCATCAACACCAGGACGGACACTCAACAACAACAAAGGGCCCCTGCCACTAGCCTGGACCAAGAACAGCCAACCACCTCCGCCGGCGCTAGTGGACAGGAGGCCCCCGCACAACAGCAGCCCACCAGACCCCCACCTCCTGCAGGAGAAGAACCACCCCACAAGAGGGCCCTGAGATCTCGCAAGAAGACAGAGTAGGATGTCAAGACCCCCGCCAGCAAAGGATACCACCTGATGTCATCCCACTGTCCCACATTGTCACCCTGTCCATCCTTGAACTGCCCATGCTCCATCTCTCCACAGGCCTCTGGACAATGCACCTGTGTGACTGTTACTCTGGACTCTGCCATGGACATTCCTTCACCATAGCCCCCACCCACTTGAAACCACCCATCCCATTTTGAACACTGAAATAAACACCTATTTTGCACAAAACTATCTGGAGTCTGGCTGTGATTTCAAAATATTGTAATTGACATGACAGTGCAAATATGTCCTTGTACATAGTGAAGTCAACAAACAGCTGCCACAAAGCTGTAGTCCATGGGGAAACGAAGCACAGGACTCGTAGTGGGGACCCCAGATCTGAAATAGGGAGGGAAAAGCCACAACTCAGTCATCATACACTGGGGCAAATAGACAGGCAGCAGAGATGCAGGAGAGTAGTTCACATTTACTAAATTATGTTTGAATTGTTACCTGTGTCCTATTGGAAGTACTGTTCAATGATTCTGTCCCTGTTGTCTGTTTCCGCCCCGTCGTCTTCCTCCTCGTCACTCTCCACAGGTTCCACAGCTGCCACAACACCACCGTCTCGACCATCCTCCTGCAGGAAAGGCACCTGGCGGCGCAAAGCCAGGTTGTGAAGCATGCAGCAGGCCACGATGATGTGACACACCTTCTTAGGTGAGTACATTAGGGATCCACCTGTCATATGCAGGCACCGAAACCTGGCCTTTAGGAGGCCAAGGGTGCGTTCGATCACCCTCCTAGTACGCCCATGGGCCTCATTGTACCGTTCCTCTGCCCTGGTCCGGGGATTCCTCACCGGGGTCAGTAGCCACGACAGGTTGGGGTACCCAGAGTCCCCCAATAGCCATACACGGTGTCTCTCTAGCTGTTCCATCACGTAAGGGATGCTGCTATTCCTTAGGATGTAGGCGTCATGCACTGACCCTGGGAATTTGGCATTTACATGCGAGATGTACTGGTCAGCCAAACACACCACCTGGATGTTCATGGAATGGTAACTTTTTCTGTTCCTGTACACCTGCTCCCTGTCTCTTGGGGGAACCAAAGCCACATGGGTCCCATCAATGGCACCAATGACGTTGGGAATATGTCCAAGGGCATAGAAATCACCCTTCACTGCAGCCAATTCGCCCACCTCAGGGAAAAGGATGTAGCTCCTCATGTATTTCATCAGGGCCGACAACACTCTGGATAACACCTTCGAAAACATGGGCTGAAACATCCCAGAAGCAATTCCCACTGTTGTCTGAAATGACCCACTTGCCAAGAAGTGGAGTACTGACAGGACCTGCACCAGAGGGGGAATCCCTGTGGGTTGGCGGATGGGGGACATCAGGTCGGGCTCCAGCTGGGCACCCAGTTCATGTATAGTGGCACGGTCAAGCCGGTAGGTCAGGATAATGTGGCGTGCTTCCATTGTCGACAGGTCCACCAGCGGCCTGTACACGGGAGGATTCATCCGTCTCCTCGCCAAACCCAGCGGACGGTGCCTAGGAAGGACAACATGGAGCACACAGTCAAGCAACCCACAGGTACGTACTCACAGCTTGCACAGTAAACGATTCTCTATGCAGTGAATGGCGTGTCTGAGTGGCTATGCAAGGCCTAGGCCTGTGTGACGCAGTTGAAATTGAGCCATGTGGACCCTCGAAATGGCGGCTGCCTGACCTGTGAAGTGTGACAATGGGATGTGAGGTCAATGCGCTGGCGTGGCACACCGCGGCGGTCGCGGTCGAAGACCGCGGCGCGAAGCCGCATTGGTTAACATTGAAGCCTATGGGTTTCAGGAGCCAATGGCGAAGGGCGCCGGCGGTGGCGGTACGCACCGCCGCGGTACGCACCGCCGCGGACGTGACCGCCATTTTCTATCTACTTATTCACTTGCGACTTGAACTTTCACAGGAGAGGACCTATACTGCAAGTGTTGCTGTGACCTCGGTCTGGAAGGGACAATGGCTGCTGCGCCTGGGGAAAGGGCCCCTGCCTTCACTGGAGAAGAGTTGGAGAAACTTGTGGATGGGGTCCTCCCCCAGTATGCGCTACTCTACGGTCCTCCAGACCAACAAGTGAGTTTAATTCAATATGGATTTGGGGCCACTGGCTGGCTTGGGGGCCTGGCGGGGGGCCTGGCGGGGATGGGGGGCATGTTGGGCCTGGCGGGGGGCCTGGCGGGGATGGGGGGCATGTTGGGCCTGGCGGGGGGCATGGCGGGGGGCCTGGCGGGGATGGGGGGCATGTTGGGCCTGGCGGGGGCATGGCGGGGGGCCTGGCGGGGATGGGGGGCATGTTGGGCCTGGCGGGGGGCATGGCGGGAGGCCTGGCGGGGATGGGGGGCATGTTGGGCCTGGCGGGGGGCATGGCGGGGGGCCTGGCGGGGATGGGGGGCATGTTGGGCCTGGCGGGGGCATGGCGGGGGCCTGGCGGGGATGGGGGGCATGTTGGGCCTGGCGGGGAAGTGGGGCATGTTGGGCCTGGCGGGGGGCATGGCGGGGGGCCTGGCGGGGATGGGGGTCATGTTGGGCCTGGCGGGGGGCATGGCGGGGGCCTGGCGGGGATGGGGGGCGTTGGGCCACTGGCAACGAAAATGCAGACAAACTTGAACGTGGTATTTCTCCCTCCCTGTACGTGTCACATAGGTCCGCGCCCATGAGAAGATCGGGATTTGGCGTGCCATCGCCAAGGAAGTCCGGACCCTGGGGGTCCACCATCAACGGGGCACCCACTGCCGCAAGAGGTGGGAGGACATCCGCCGCGGGACCAAGAAGACCGCCGAGTCTCTGCTGGGGATGGCCTCCCAACGTAGGCGGGGTGCCTGCCGTCAACTGACCCCCCTGATGTGCCGGATCCTGGCGGTGGCCTACCCTGATTTGGATGGGCGCGTGAGGGCAGCACAGCAGACACAAGGGGGTGAGTACAAGCATTATCTACTCTGTTGTCGCGCAGTGGAGGTGTCTGAGTGGGGGAGGAGGGCTGTGGGTCCCCCTAGGCCAGGGCGATATCTGTAGGCTGGGCACCCCCGTAAGCCCCTGTGTCCCCAGCCACCACCCTCAGTAGTGTGCCAGTACAGCCATCCCTGGGCCGTGTCATCCATGGGTGCAGTTGTCAACTCTAGGCGTGTAGGGCATGTTCCACGGAATGCGTAGGGGACCCCAAGTGCGCAACTTAGTGCAGGGGGCATCTGTGTCTGTCATGTCCGCTAACTGTACCGGTGATCCATGTACTCAAAATCTCTTTATTTCTCTCCCCCCCCCCTTTTTGTTTGTCTTTCTGTGCTTGTGTGCATCAGCATCATCAGGCGGAGGAGAAGTGGCATCGGGGCAGGAGGGAGCTGCATCTCAAATGGCCCAGGAGGGCCATGCCACAGAGTCTGACTGGACCAGTGAGACAGAGGGCGAGGGGAGCTCCACAACGGGGACGACTGGACCCTGCAGCGACACGGACACGTCCTCGGAAGGGAGCTCCCTTGCGGGGGTGGCACCATCCGAGCACCCCGCCATTACAGGTACAGCCGCCACCCAGCGCATCATCTCTGCCCTCCCAGCAGCCCCTCAGCGTTCGCCCCGTGCCCGCTCTGCCAGGAAGCCGGGCATCTCCTTCGCCCCAGGCACCTCAGGCCCTGCCCCTGTTACCCCCGCTGCCCTCAGTGAGGAGGTCATTGACCTCCTCCGAACGCTCATTGTTGGGCAGACTACCCTTTTGAATGCCATCTAGGGGGTGGAGAGGGAGGTTCATCGCAGCAATGCGTACCTGGAGGGCATTCATTCGGGTCAGGCTGCCCATCAGCGATCGTTCCAGGCTCTGGCCTCAGCACTGACGGCAGCCATTGTCCCTGTCTCCTGCCTCCCTCTACTAACTCCCTCCTCCCAGTCTCCTGTTCCTCTGCCTGTCCCACCCACACCATCAGACCAGCCTGCACACACCTCAACACCCAAGAGCAGCTCATCCAAACATAAGCACCACAGATCACGCAGACATTCACACAAGCAACATTCCGATGCAGACATGCCAACAGTCACTACCACCTCTGCGACCCCCACCTCCTCGTCTCCCTCCTCCCTCCCTGTGACGTCTACACTCACACCTTCATTCACCTCACCATCAGCCAGTGTTTCCATCACCAGCACACCCTCCAGTCCAGTCCGCACACGTGCAGTCACCACCCCCACTGCCATTTACACGTCCCCTGTGTCCTCTCCCACTGTGTCTGTCACCCCCTCTTCCACACCACACAAACGCAGCCACCCACCCACCCAACAGCCATCCACCTCACGACAGCCTCCCGCTCCTGCAACTGCACCCAAAGACAGCAAACTTGTCTCGCCTACAACCACATCCTCTCCCTCCACTCCCATTCCCACTGTACCTACCACTATCCATTGTCCCAGGAAAATCTATCTCTCTACTGCTACCTTCTTTCCTGACCCTGAGCCCCCCCCTCCTTCTCGTCGGGGTAAGAAGAGCACCTCAGCCACCACCAGCCCTGCAGCCCCCTTGACAAGGGTGCAGGGGTATTGGAGCCCACCAGCCCGCAGGTCTGGATCTTCGCCCAGCAGCAAGGGGACAGCCAGCCCACCCCCTGGGAAGAGGAGCAGAAGGCGGAAGGGCCGCCGCCGGAGCCCGGGTTCTATATCCCCCCAGGACACTAGCCAGCCACCGTCAACAGCCACAGCTCCAAAGGGAGGAAAGGGAGGAAAGGGCCACAGACTCCCGACTAAGGAGGGCAAGGGCAGCAAGGCGGAGAAGTCAGGCAGCAGGCCTGCTGCCCATGGAGGACCCGTCACAGCTGCCCAGGAGGAGCCCGCAACCCCCATAGCCGCTGCCCAGGGAGGAACCGGCACAGCTGCCCCGGGAGAGCCCACCACCCCCATAGCCGCTGCCCAGGGAGGACCCAGCCCAGCTGGCCAGGAGGGCCCCACCACCCACAGCCCAGGTGGGCATTGAAGGAGCACCATCCCCGCTGCCCAGGAGGGCACCACCAGGCAATGAGCAGTTGGCCATAGAATGGCCGCCGTCTCCAGCACCGCTCCGCTGGGGACCGCCGTCTCAAGAACCGCTGAACTGGGCCCCGCCGTCTCCAGCACCGCTCCGCTGGGGACCGCCGTCTCAAGAACCGCTGAACTGGGCCCTTCAAGGCAAGGACCGCTGAACTGGGCCCTTCAAGGCAAGGACCGCTGAACTGGGCCCTTCAAGGCAAGGACCGCTGAACTGGGCCCTTCAAGGCAAGAACCACTGAACTGGGCCCTTCAAGGCAAGAACCGCTGAACTGGGCCCTTCAAGGCAAGAACCACTGAACTGGGCCCCGCCATCTCCAGCACCGCTCCGCTGGGGACCGCCGTCTCAAGAACCGCTGAACTGGGCCCTTCAAGGCAAGAACCGCTGAACTGGGCCCTTCCTGGCAGGAACCGCTGGCCCTTTGGCAGACGTGGCAGGGCAGGATCTGTCTCGGGCAGGGCTGCAGGATGTCCTCTGGCCAACATGCCTCCTCCAGTGGCAGTGGAGTCTGTTATGGACTGTTTGGACTGTGGCTTTGCACTCCCCAGGATGGCCCAGTGGGCAGGCCACCCACTGTATGGACTGTATGGACTGTGGCTTTGCTCTCCCCAGGATGGCCCAGTGGGCAGGCCACCCACTGTATGGACTGTTTGGACTGTGGCTTTGCTCTCCCCAGGATGGCCCAGTGGGCAGGCCACCCACTGTATGGACTGTTTGGACTGTGGCTTTGCTCTCCCCAGGATGGCCCAGTGGGCAGGCCACCCACTGTATGGACTGTTTGGACTGTGGCTTTGCTCTCCCCAGGATGGCCCAGTGGGCAGGCCACCCACTGTATGGACTGTATGGACTGTATGGACTGTGGCTTTGCACTCCCCAGGATGGCCCAGTGGGCAGGCCACCCACTGTATGGACTGTATGGACTGTGGCTTTGCTCTCCCCAGGATGGCCCAGTGGGCAGGCCACCCACTGTATGGACTGTTTGGACTGTGGCTTTGCTCTCCCCAGGATGGCCCAGTGGGCAGGCCACCCACTGTATGGACTGTATGGACTGTGGCTTTGCTCTCCCCAGGATGAGCCAGTGGGCAGGCCACCCACTGTATGGACTGTATGGACTGTGGCTTTGCTCTCCCCAGGATGGGCCAGTGGTCATGGAGTCCCCTCGTGGATCTGGCGTCGTGTACTCAAGTGGCTGAGGTGCCCCCCCCTTCCTTTCCCCCTGAGGTGCCTGTCCTTTTTTCTTTCTGATGCCCCTGCAGTGTTCTCTCCGTGGAGTTCTTGTCATGGGACTGGGCCTTGCCCCTTTGCTCAGGACCCCTGTGGTCCACGGACAGTGGTTGGACTACATTTAGTAGATGTATATATTTTGTACATAGTTTATTTATTTTTTGGGATTACTGCTGTCCATTTTTTAATATATCTGCCCGTTTAAGATCTCTTCTTTTGGTCTTTGCATTATTTCGGAGGGGGGGGTTTGTGGGTTGTGACAGTGATCTGTGGGAATGCATTGATGTGTGTGTTGTAGTGGGTGTGGGTGGGTGGGTGTGTGCCGGTAATCTTTTCCCTCCCCTGTGTCGTAGGTGCAGTACTCACTGATGTCTTCCGCGCCGCCGGGCGTGCTCCTGGTACAGGAGCAGGTATAGGAGTGCGGGGATGACCTGCAACTCGGGTTCCATACTGCCGGAATCTCGCGTGGAGTATGTGGAGGTGAGCGTTTTCCCGTTCGTAGTCTGTTTCCGCCGTGTTTTTATCAGCGGTGCTCCCGCCCCGGAAAAGGTGGCGGATTGGTGGGTCGTGATAGGGTGGGCGGTACATTGTCTGCCGCCTGGCTGTTGGCGGGGACCGCCGCGCTGTTTGTTTGTTCCGCCGTGGCGGGCGGAGTGTTAATGCGGCGGGCTGTGTTGGCGGTTCCCGCCAGGGTCAGAATTGCATATTTTGGACCGCCGGCCTGTTGGCGGGTTACCCGCCGCTTTATCACCGACCGCCAGGGTCAGAATGAGGGCCTAAGTTCAGCGGGGTAAGTTCTCCAACTTGTAGTCAGTTAAACTTGAATGAAAAATGTAAAATCTTGGGGGACACAACTCATAAAGTACAGGCCATGAATACAGTCTTTAGTGCAAAAGTGCAGGCCACTCTGTTAAAATCGGCTAATTTGTGTGGGCTACAGAGGCTGTGGGACATTCTTACCCTTCGACAGATAGCTGGCATAGGATAGAAATGTCCTGAACTTAGCCATATCAGTCACTGATTCTACAGTGTATGAAAGAGAAACAACCTCTTTGGCCGAGCTGGTGCCTTGTTGTAGGGGGATAGACCTCGATAAGGTTTGTCAAGCCTGTAATAAGGCTAGAAAACAAAGTAGTATGTATGCTAGTGATTCCCTTCTGTAGTTGCAGAGTCTGCAGTGTGTGATGATTTTAATGGATCTCCAGGTTGGGGCCATTTCTCAAATTAGGAGTGGTGCTAGTCTTGCTGATAGAATTGAGTTTAGAGCACATTTTCCCACTGCCTGGTGGCGATGAAGTTTGGCTGATTTGTGCAAGTGAGGTGCTGATAGGTAATCATGTAGGGCCTTGGCTTGGATGACTTCCATGTTTAATTCTCATGAAGAGTGATATAATTGTTTTTATATTACAGATTTAATGCTTGTGTCATTGAGAGTGTTTATATCCCAGTTCTCCACAGCAAGTTGAAGGCTTTCCCTAGCACCTGTAAGATTTGTGGATCAGGGGTTGTTGGTGCTTGTGAAGAATGTTTATAGAAGGACCTTCATGGTGCTGAAGGGAGTGGCTGTTGTATGAAAGAAGTATTTTGCCAGGGCTATCAGGGTGTTGACAGGAGTGGCTGTTGTCTGAAAGAAGTATTTTGCCAGGGGCAACCATGTTGTCAAGTTTTTCCTGAAGAAGGCTGAATTCCAGCCTGATCAGTGTGTTTCTTGTGTGGGAGGGGAGGTGAAAAATTTCTTGTAGGCTGTGCATTTCTAGTTCAGTTGCCAACATACCTGGGATTGCCTTCTGTGCATAGTTAAAAGCAGGGAGCAATTTAGCCCAAGCCACCCTTTGCATAGTGGTGGTCGTGGGGCTGTCAAGAGTGGTGTTTAGCTTGCAAAGAGTGACCATCCTTCCTTTGATCTTCAATTCTTTTAGGGGCAGTGACGGTTTACCAGTTTCACACAGCCAAGCTCCCAGATAGTTATGGTGAGAGCATTCTAACCTCTGTGCCCCCAACCACCAGCTCATAGACCTTTTTATGGTGTATAGCTATTCTAGCCATGTGTTAGACACATTATTTTAGACAACTAGGCCTGCCATTGTAACTTTAGCCCAGTTACATTTTATTCAGTGTCACTTTATTTTTCTAGCATTAGCCACATTTGTGGTGCTTTATTTTCTCTATCTAGATGTACTTTCAGCTATTAAAGCATCACGTTCTCAGTAATGCATTCATTTCACTTTGTGCTTTTCTCAAGGCTACAGTCAGATATGGTTGCTGGCAAAAGTGGTACCCTGTGCCTCCGACATTCACAGAAGCATATATATCCTTACGTGGGGACCTTTTCTTAGAACATCAACTGTTTTATTATAAAAACACTTCTCTGCCCCAGACACGTCAGAGAGAGATTCCAGCCAGATGACCACAACTGCATGCTGATTGCTGAATGTCTTGGCTACAGCTGCTTGCTTAGAGTGCCGAATCCCTGGCCTATATGGGGACGGTGTGATTCTAGGCAACAGGCTTCCTTGCTCAGGTTTATGGGATGATGTCTTCTCAGGGGGGAAACCTGAAGGGTGGATTAGGGCTTATCACGCTGTGAGTTGAACATAGCTTAAGTAGGAAATAAATATATTATTCCTAGGGACAGTAAGGTGGGACTGTTTATGTGTTTCACTCTCCTTGTCACAATTTTGCTTCTAGTGTGTTTTATCAACCTAGTTATTGCAATACATACCATTTTATCTAAGATGCAGTTACTTCAATAAACCTTATTCAACTTTACTCTGCTTCAGATTGTCTTTGCCTGTGGGAGACTAATGAAACTGGGAAAAAGTGATGAGATCTGTTTGACCACGACTCCCCTGAGGAGTCTTCTCTGTCATGTGCCCGGTTGCCACAATCATCCCCGCTCTTGGGTGGAGATGAGGCATTGCTAGTTGTCCGGAAAACCCAGATTGCGCCAATGTAAGAGGCTGCCCAGGTTTGTAGAGGGTACCTTGGGTACTTGCACCTTAAACCAGGTCCAGTTATCCCTTATTAGTGAAGTAGTAGTGTTCTAGCAGCTTAGGCTGATAGAGGTAGCTGTAGCAGAGCAGCTTAGGCTGAACTAGGAGACATGCAAAGCTCACGCAATACCACCTATAGTTACACAGTACTTATACACAAGTAAAGACAATACTCAGTGTTACCAAAAATAAAGGTAGTTTATTTGGGTGACACACTATCAAAAATATCTTAGAGGCAATACTCCTTCTGGAGGTAAGTTACATGCACAATATATTCACTAGACACCAAAATAAGGTAAGTAATTAGACATAGGATAGTGCAAACAATAGAATATGAAATGCTATAGAATGGAATGGGAGAAAATAGGTCTAGAGGCAACACAAACCATATACTAAGAAAGTGGAAGGCGAATCACAAATTTCCCCCTAGAAAAGTGTAGTATGTGCAGAATCGCCGGGAGAGTAAAAATACAGTAAATGTAAGTAAATTACCCCCCCACCAGAGCCCAGAAAAGCAGGAGTAAAGTACTGCAAGTTTTCTCCGGGCACACTACACCTCATGATATGGATTATTGCAGTAACCAATGAAGTCTACAAACAACAACTGCTGGATTCCTTGACCTGAAGATCTACAAAAGAAAGGGACTATGTCCAAAAGTCGAAAGAAGTTCCAGGAAGAACAGGAGCCCCTGCCAACCCAAAAGAGGGTGCACAAAAAGGGTCCTCGGTTGGACAAAGACTGCAGGAATGTACCCTAGGAAGATGCCAGTGGGTTCCTGCATGATGCAGAGGATGTCCCACGATGTGAAGATGGATACATATGTGATTTCGTGTTGGAAGTCAACAACAAGCCTTGGTTACGACAAAGTTGCGTTTTGTGTCAAAATGCCACTGGCTGGACCCAGGAGGGACCTGGGGGGCTCAACTCTGTATGGGGAGGAAGAAGGGGGTCCCAGCACTTTAGAGAACCCTCAGGATGCCAGGCAGCACCCACAAGAGTCCCAGGACATGGGGACAAAGGAGGTGCAAAATGTGGTAGGTGCAGCACTGCAAAGAATGGTCCCATGCCGCCGGAGGTCAACTCAGTGAGTTGAGCATCACAGGATAGAGTGCTGGGGACCTGGGCCAGGCTGTGCACAATGGAATTTTGCAAATAGTGCACAGAAACCTGAGGAGGTGAAGAAGACACAGTGCACAGGGGTACTGTTGCTCTCACGGAAGGAGAGGTCTTACCTCCTCCAAATTGTGTCAGCAGGACCTCAGGACAGTCTGTGTCAATGGGGTCAACCCTCTGTGTTTCCAGGAACATGCTCGTTGCTGTGAGAGGAGTCCAGGAGTACTAGTCGTCAACTTAGAAGTTGCCTGCGTGAGCAGGGGACTGACTCTGTCACCCCACTGGAGATTTCTGTGGTCCCTGTGGTGCAGGGTGAAGACAGGGAGTCCTCAAAGCGTGCACACTGTGGAAACTGTTTCAGTTGCTGGCTGGAGCTGAAGTTGCAGAAGAAAAGTATCCCTAGTGGGTACTTTGTTGCTGTTACAGCGGTTCCTGGAGCATGTTGAGGTTGATCCGAGGTCGGGATGAAGTAGTAGTTGCAGAAGATTCCTGCTGGAATGGAAAGAGAACCCACAGGAGAGACCCTAAATAGCCCTGCGAGGGGGGTTGTCTACCTTATCAGGCAAGGACCTATCAGGAGGGGTCTCTGACATCACCTACAGGCACTGGACACTCAGAGCCCTATAGAGTGCCCCCACACCTTGCAATGCAAGACAGCTGAAGTCTGGGACACACAGGAGGAACTCTGGGCACCACCCGTAAAGTGGTGATGGACAGGGGAGTGGTCACTCCCCTTTCCTTTGTCCAGTTTCCTGCCAGAGCAGGAGAGAAGGGGTCCCTGAACCAGTGTAGACTGGTTTATGCAAGGAGGGCACCATCTGTGACCTTCAAAGCATTCCCAGGGGCTTGGGGAGGTTACCCCTCCCAGCCTGTAACACCTATTTCCAAAGGGGGAGGGTGTAATACCCTGCTCTCAGAGGAAATGCTTTGGTCTGCCTTCCTGGGACTGAGCTGCTCAGACCCCAGGAGGGCAGAACCCTGTCTGTGATGTGCCACAGCTGTAGCTGCAGTGCAAGACTTTAGAGAGCTGGTGTGTCAGTACTGGAGGTCCATAGTGGAGCCCCCAGGATGCATGGAATTGGCTCCCCTATGCCAGATGTGGAATGGGGGGACAATTCCATGATTGTAGACACCTTACATGGCTATATTTGGAGTTACTCTCGTGAAGATACATATAGGTATTGACCTATATGTAGCGCACGCGTGTAATAGCTTCCCCGCACTCACAAAGTCCCAGGAAATGGCCCTGAACTATGTGGGGGCACCTTTGCTAGTGCATGGGTTCCCTCACACTTAGTCACTTTGCACCTAACCTTCAGCAAGTGAAAGTTAGACATGTAGGTGACTTATAAGTTCCTTAAGGGCAGTGAAAATGGCTGTGAAATATTGTGTGCACTATTTCACACAGGATGCAATGGCAGGCCTGTGGAAGGGTTTGTCTGAGCTCCTTGTGGGTGGCAAAAGAAATGCTGCAGCCCATAAGGATCTCCTGGAACCCCAATGCCCTGGGTACATAGGGGTCCAGTGTGCCAATTGAAATTGGTAAATGAATTCCTTAGCCTATAGGGACAAGTTTAAAAGAAGAGAGAGCATAAGCACTGAGGTTCTGATTGGCAGAGCCTCAGTGACACAGTTAAGCAGTATACAGACACACACATTAGGCCATAAACTATGAGCACTGGGGTCCTGACCAGCAGGATTCTTGTGAGACAGGCAAAAACATACTGATATACAGGTGAAAATGGGGGTAACATGCCAAGGATGATGTTACTTTCCTACAGCCGACAGGTGTCACATGGTGTGGGTTTGTACTCAGTACCCCACAATTCAGGTAATTCTGCCACCCAAATCCAGTAGTCTCATGAGGATACTGAGAAACTACAAGACATGGCGCTGCCAACGTTTGGTCAGTCACTAATTTTTGGATCCTTCCAGTCTCAGTATGTGCTAAAGGCACCTCAATGCTACATACGGTGACATCCGTGGCATTTAGGATTTCTTCCGCAGCTAATTTCTGTAGTACCTAACTAACCCTGTAGATTGTTCAAACTTGAACCTTAAGAGGAAAAATCCCCATTTGGTGTCCTTATCTCTGAACAAGTACCATTACCATGGCGAACCCGCAACGGGTTGCAATTGCAGAAAACATGCGACCTCCCTTCATTGCACATTTACTGACAAATGGAATCACAGGCCTGGGGGGTCCAGTCAAGTTGTTGTTGAGGTTCATCTGATGTACAGAACAGACACTTTTTATTCGTGCTTACTTTTCCAGTAGTTGATGGGAACACTAACACATTTCATCACATTTCATCACTACACACCTGCTAACATACCTGCACAATACAGAGCGTATAAATATAGAGATACCACTATCTTATCCACACCATAATAATTGGCCTGATGGTGCCCTACCACATACAATATTATATGTTAGGTTAGGTCCTCTGAACAAAGATGTTCCTAAGGTTGTGCATGCTCAGGGCATTGAGGGGTTTTTGCAGGCTGACTTTTGTGCTGTCTAGTAGCACTAAGTTATTTGAGTATTACATGAGTTGGATTCTCTCATCACCAATTCTTGGAGTGAGTAAGGTCCCACTGGGCAGTACTGGGCACAAGCCAGCTGTGTAGAGGTTGAATACAAGAGAGCTAGCACACAGCCCTGTTTCAATCCTCGATCTGTGTCAATTTTGGTAGTGGCTGTCTCCCCATGAGTTTCACCCTTACCTTGGTCCTGCTGTGAAAGGACATGGTGGCCAACAGTAGTTTAAGGAAGATATTCCACCTCCCTAGCTTCCACTAAAGGTTATTCCGGACGACTCCATAAAGGTGTCACAATAGTCAATGAAATTCAGGTGAACTCAGGGAGGGGTTTATGAATGACCCCTAGATGGATGAGGTAGGAAAGGGCAATGATGTTGTTCACTGTTGACCCTCCTACAAAAAACCCTGTTTGGTAGAAAGGTAATGGGCCCTCGGAGGAGGCCCATTGTGCTAGCTTGAAGTAGTGCGCTGACATAGGCTTTATCCTCAATGTCCAACAATGCTATTAGCCGATAGTTTCCAGGGTCAGTGTTAGAACCCTCCTTCAGGATAGGCTGAAGAGGAGATCTCCTCCGTGACTCTGTGACATCTTTGGGGAGACTACATCAGGTACACAACTGCACCAATGTTGAAGCCCAAAACTCAGTTTCTTCTCTAAATAGTAACCCTGGGAAGACATTGGGACCCAGGGTGCCACCCTTTCTGATCATCTTTAGAACATTGCGGATCACAGATTTGCTTGATGCTAATTGTTCCCTTGATGGCTGACTTGTCTCTACATTGTTTTCTTCTAATTCCCTCCTGAGAACTAATTTACTGGAGGAGGGTTTGTCCTGGTGCTCTGAGTAAAGGGATTTGACATGTGTGATCCATTCCCCTGCTTGGACAGTGTTCCCTTTACTGCAGTTCTCATGGCATTGGGAGTTAAGATATTTCCAGAATATTTTTATGTTTCTTAGCAGCAATCAGTTTGAAGATTTTGATCCAGATGGTCTCCTGTACTTCCCACCTGTGCTCCCATACCAGATGTTTGTGTTTCATAGGTGTTATTCTTAGATGCTCCTGTAAGTGGGTAGTATTTGTTTTCCTGTGTACCCTTTATTTGACCCTTAAGTGCTGTGTACATTTTTTTATCTCTGTTACTGGGCCTAGCATGCAGGTTCTATTATATTTGGCTGCAGTCAGAGGGTTCCCTTGTAGGGGTGCACACAGGTCAGATGTCAGCCCAGACCAGCCCATAATGATTGCTGACTTTTGGAGTGCGGATGGCCATACTACCCAGCTTGCTTTCCAACTTTTGAACTTCCTTATGGACATAGCTGACCTTTTAATCCTCCGCAGGAGTTTGCAATGCTCTTTGCCATTGGTGGGCATAGTGGGCACAGGTGGTGGTGAGTTCTGAGTGATGCGTTATGGCTGACCAGCAAGGCGTGGTGATCACTCATTTTATTAGTTCACCTCGTAGCTGGAGATGCGTTTCTTAAGCCCTGGCTCAGGAAGACATATTCGATGGTGGAGAAGTTGTTGAAAGTGGGAACATTTATAGTCCATTGGTTACTCTTTTTGACTACGGCTTGCACTGACTCGAGATTATAAGACTGCAGGAAGGTATTAAATATCACTGATTCACTAGTCTCCCTGTGGCATGCGTTGTCCTACCCAAAGTGTTGCATGTTGAAGTCCCCCAATAGGATGATTCTGAGCCAGGATGCTGAGTTATTAGGTTTTCCAAGTGGCAGATCAGCTAGTCCAGTTTTTCTAGAGTGCCCGTACTGTAGACTTTGAAGAAGGCATTTTATGAACTGGTGGCCGACAACACCTCTGAGGCCTTTTAAGATGCCTGTTTAGAACATTTTTGAGTTGCTTTTTAGATCCAAATATGACAAGCTTACGGAATGTTTGATATAGGTGGCTATTCCTCCTGAGGGCCTCCCAAACAAGTGTGTTTTTTGCAGGATTGTAGATACCGGTGTAGCAGGATAGCAGCAGTAGTGTTAATGCCCATGCCTCTGTAGGCAGAGAATGTCTGCCTTGTCAAGCAGTGCAAGCACAGCCTTACTCCGAAGAAGCTTAGTGACTCCGGCCATGTTCCACGACACAATGTTAATTGTGAGAGCTTGACCACTCACCTGAAAAGTAGGTCATCTGCAGGGGCGATGGTGGTTCCCCCGTCCTCCCAGGACATCTCTCAGCACTGTCAATCATAACACGGGAGTCCCAGCTGGTGTCCCCAAAGGAAACATCAGTTGGATGACAGAGAGAGAGATACTTGCCACTGATGCCTGCTCCAGCCAGGTCCCTATACCTGAGGGTGCAGGTAATCGGTGTCACTGGGTTGTTGAGGAGACAGGTTCTGTACAGGAAAAAAACAGGTGTAAGTAATGTGGTGCCCACTAAGCAACTAACGCTCACGCACTCACTTAGACCCCAAGATAATCACCTGTCACTCAACTCACTTCCTTGTACTTTCTCTCCATTCCATAGGGCTGGCAGGAATGCGCCTCTATTGCCTGGGACTTCTCTCTGCCCTATATTGTGTTAAGTAATCACCCTTGATGTTGTTGGACACACTAAACATGTAACGTAACTAAAACACACAAAACAGGAATATTGTATTCCCACAGGCAAATATGTATAAGCACTGGTTGAACAATAAAGCTCAGAAGACTTTCAAAGCATGATTGTCCCCATGTTCATTTTTGGAACAATCACTGACATTGAGTATGGATCAATGCTGAAAATGATTTGTAGGAATTTGTGATTTTGTTAGTTACAGGCGGCACACAAACATTAATGAGGGTTATACTCTCAGAACACAGTTTTAAGTGTGTCACTTTCCTTCACAGGTCACAAGTTAAAGACAGCAAGCTATTGGATAAGAGTAAAAATAAAAATAGTCAAGGCTAAGCAGTCTTTCAGACATTCTTGCTGACCACTTTGAATGTCTCACTTTCTGAAATGAAAGTCACCAAAGTCTTTTTTTAAAATACATGAAGGATTAGTTCAAAAGCATTCAAAAGCATTCACACTACTGTGAGTGTCTTTTATTTTGTCAGTTAGCTGTACTGGAAGAAGTCCTGGATCCTGGTTGCCAAGCAACAATGAGAAAGGATTGGAGAGTTCTCTGCTGGGCTGGCTCTTGAACATAGCTTAGTCCTTTCCCTGGTTGTCTGGCAACAGAGCAGAAGCTTGGAGGAGCTGGCTGACCCTCTTGACCTCAGCTCCACTGCCTGACCTGTGTGAGGCTATTTATAGTCCTCTTGGAAGAAGTCACGTGTAGCACATGGTAAACAGAAGAGCAGAAGGTTGTTGCCTAGCAACGAGGACTGCAGCTGTCTAGAAAGTGCAGAAGCTCATGTGTTTACAAACTGGCCTAGTGGGAGCAGAATAAACCAGAATAAACAAGCCTTGGCAATGGTAACTGTGCACTTTGACAGCAATAAGTAGGAGGCCTTGATTAAACCCAGCAATGGCAATTTAATGTAGTTAACCACATTTATTATTTAATGTAACATGATTGAGCTAGCACCCCCGGGGTAGCTGGCTGCACACAACACAAGACCTAGACCTAGATGAGGGAATCACAACATTAAAGGGGTTGATTTGGCTTGCTATGCCCTGATCATTCATGCTCGCTGTGCTAGGAATATCTTGAGTTCTTTTGTGCCAGGCTTGTAGCGACCCAATGCCAGTAATTTGAGTCCAGTGTATGAAGGGGTGCATTGCTCTGGGTGGTGGTTACTTGCTGAGCCATTTCCTGACCAACCAAGTATCCTGCACTGAATGTTGAGTTTCTCACAGCCACATAGGGTCTCACACCTTTTTGTCCCCTTTAGAATGCCCTTCTTGGGGCTGATTTTGGCTGGGCCCATAGGATGGGCGGGTATTTTTCTTCATCCTTTGTCCGCACTTGGATCCCCCAATCTGCAAACTGGGCCTTTTTATTAAGCACCTTTGTGGATGTGTTGGCATCACGCCATGTTATGATGGTGGACTCTCTCCCTATATCTGGGGCGATAACATCAAACTGTCCCTAGGTTAGGTACTTGCTGGTGATAGGTGCCAGTGATGGAATGTGCTGAAAGAGTTTTATAATGTTTGTTCTGTTGAGGATGTCCATTTTGCCTCTAGATGTGTACCGTGGGGTGAATATATATTTTTTTTAATGGGTGCTACCTGTGGCACTCAGACTTGGCGTGAGGGACACATCCAATTGGGCCCATGTTCGAGGCGGTTGCAATGAAGATACACTTCATAGTTTCCCAATGTGACTTTCCGGGGGCCCAGCAGTTTGAGTTTGCGAGGGATCTCCTGATCTTCTTTGAGCTGCGTCCTTTACAGCCACAGGGCCACTCAGGTGTTCACCTGGACTCTCTGTATTGACTACTTTTCTGGCTTTTATTTTGGTGATTCTTAGTTGTTCTGAGTCCTGATTTTGGAGGGACTTTGTCAGGCACATGGTGATCAAATGCGTCCCTGATGGTGCTTTCAACTGAATGTTAAAGAGTGGTCTGTCGCTGCACTCTCATCACCTGTGGGTCAAGTGCCTGTGAGATGTGGCACAGTACAACACACCACAGCACAGCGAGGTGGCATGATGTGGGACAGCCACCATGAGGTCAGAGTTGCAACGGGACAAGGTGGTGAGTCATAGCAAATCCCAGCAGGTCCCAGCAGTAGCCTCATGGCAGCCGGTCCCAACCCCAGTAAACATACTCCTCCAGGCCCCCTTTCACTTACTCTAAGACCTTGACTCTGCACTGAGCATCTGGCAGCTGGGAGCCAGAAGCCTGAGCCTCAACTCTAGTCTTCTCCCCCAATTTGTGTTATGGAATTGCGCTACATTTAGGAATAGTGTATGTTAGCTACATTTAAGATTGATGTTTTTATTAATTATATTTACAGATAGTATATGTTTAGGATGTGGTTTATGTTTTTATTGTGGTGGAATTAAGGGGGTGGGGTTTGATGTATAACTTATCAAGTTTTCATAGTGGTTAAGATAGATTTAGGCCCTCATTCCAACCCTGGCGGTCTCTGACCGCCAGGGCGGAGGGCAGCGGAAGCACCGCCAACAGGCTGGCGGTGCTTCCTGGGCTATTCTGACCGCGGCGGTAAAGCTGCGGTCAGAAAAGGGGAACCGCCGGTTTCCCGACGATTTTCCCCTGGCCCAGGGAATCCTCCATGGCGGCGCTGCTTGCAGTACCGCCATGGGGATTCCGACCCCCTTCCCGCCAGCCTGTTTCTGGCGGTTTTCACCGCCAGAACCAGGATGGCGGGAACGGGTGTCGTGGGGCCCCTGGGGGCCCCTGCACTGCCCATGCCACTGGCATGGGCAGTGCAGGGGCCCCCTAACAGGGCCCCATACAGATTTTCACTGTCTGCTTTGCAGACAGTGAAAATCGCGACGGGTGCCACTGCACCCGTCGCACCCCTGCAACTCCGTTGCAGGGGCTTTCCCGCTGGGCCGGCGGGTGGCCTTTTGGCGGTCGCCCGCCGGCCCAGCGGGAAAGTTGGAATGGCCGCCGCGGTCTTCTGACCGCGGGGCGGTCATTCGGCGGTAACCGCATGGCGGGCGGCGACCGCCGCCCGCCGCGGTCAGAATGACCGCCTTAATTCCTAGATTAGGTAGTATTAGGTACTTTTTACTCATAATTATTGTGTAGGTTAGTTAGTTTTAGGTAATGTTTTTAGATTCTAGCCTTTAAATTTAAATAAATTAACCCTATTGGTGTGGAGGATGGCTCCAACCTGTCTTCCACACTGGTCCTCGTGTGCTGAGAATAGCTCCAGGCTGTCCTAACATGCAAGGCAGGAAATTCCTCTGGTAATCACACTAGAGGGATTTCCTTTTTTTAGTTTAGCTTCTGGAGCTGGGGGAAGAGATTCTCCAGCAGCCTGAGGATTTTTTTTCAATGTAATGATGATTAGCACACACTGCGAGCTCATGTCAATACATTGAGTGCGAAAGTGAAATGGGCCGATCCTCTCATTTAATTTTCACTGCATCAGTGCTTGGGGGAATATCTCAGCCCCCTTGCGCAGATACAGATGGGGGACATGTCATTGGAACGGGGAGAGTCTCCCCTTCCCAATGATACTGTTCCCCAGTGAATCCCTGCTTGGGGATCACTGCAGAAGTGCGGCCCCCAAGTGGGGAACCACCCACTGGACACCAGGGAGAGGGGCTTGCGCTCCCCCTTGCTGTTTTTTGAGGTAACCATTCTGCTCATCTAACTGTCATCTAGGGCATAGGGGATCAATTATCCCGATCTGCCCTGAGGGGGGCAGTAAGCCAACTAGACTCATTGGCATTTACGTCCTAATAAGTGTACTACTTTTTGCAGCCTGTTCTGAAAGTGCACAACAAGACGTTTTGACCATATGTCTTGTAATTTGCCCTTGCCTGGGGAGGTTTACATTGTTACATATTCCCAGGTTTGCAAGTTATGCAAAATTGTGTGTGCAAATTATTTGATACATTGAAGTGGAAATGCACTCTCACTCAACAAATGTGATGCCTCTATTTGGGGCAAATTACCATAAGTCTGCTAATTTGACCTCTTTTGCAATACTCCACATTTACCATGATACACATGGCCAATCAAGGTGCCATTGCGTGTCTGTGTCTTGGTAACTGTTATTCAAGGTATTCCATTGCCCTGGTACATCCTTGTGTGGCACAAGTACAAAGCAAAGACGTGCGGAGAATGGTCATGAGTATCTAGCTAGTATTTATACAACCACCTATAGTGATGTATTGGATATAATCTTTAGTGTGAGTGGTGAGGTGTTAAAGATATGCAAAGATGTTGGCAAATTTACTTAGCAGCATTTATATGGATTAGTTGAACAGTCATTGTAATTATCACCTCACATATCCCATGTATCAGTGGTAAGTAATTGTGTACTTTGCAATAATATCACTGTTGTCCATCAAGAAGATATGGCCTGTTGATTCACTCTGATGTTTCACATTCATACCCCACAATGCTCATTCTACTATTCCAATGGATGTGATTGCTGAAGTTCCACATACAAACACAGCATGAACAATTTACTTTAGGTCTCTTTTCTTCATGTTATTGCAATTTTTTTGTGTGTTTTTATATTAATTCATGTATGAAGACTTTTAAGATTCACCTGTAAAAATCTGGTTTGGGGTTTTTACATATTTTTATTATCAACGAGGTTCAGATCCTCACATTTTATCATGTGAGTAATATATGTTTTGACAGTCAACTCGTAGTGCCGAAAGTAAAATGTTTAGTGCTTCCAAATGCATGTATTAAATGAGTAAAGTATGGAGGAACAAATTGTCTTTAGCAAATGTTTTTTGATGAGAAGAGGTGGACAAGATAAACTACTGCACAAACACAGACTACTGTACTGGGTGCAAAAGAAGATGGCATGATGTCCTACACAGGACAGACTGACAATTTTGCCGGTGGCATTCACAAATGCTTATAGCGAAGTTCTGGTTTGGAAACTGGGGAACTGTACATCTTCCTCCTCTGATATGCGTTCTGCTTCCCCTGGAATTTGTTGTGTTGGAATGGGAGGCAGATGAGTCATTACTTGCCTCTGATAGGCAAGCATCAGAGGCATGTTCCCATGTTTCTAATAATATTTGTGAATGCCAGTAAGGCAGCACTGTAGTCCCTGGCAAGGATTTGCTGGTTGACCAACAAAGCAACAAGGTTGCTATTGAGGACACTTGTTGACGCCAAAAAGGAGTCCATATTGGCCTTCAAATGATGACCCATTGCCTCCTGGAACTGGATTGTTGAATTGATGGCACCCAGCTCCCAGACAACATTATTGGAGTAAGACGTTGAAGGCTAGAATTGTTTTTCCTTCTGCATCATGACACCAGTGATGATAGCTATGGGTTCATCAATGCCATAGAGCAAAGAGTGGGTATCTGTAATTGCCTTTTCCAACCTCTTACTAAGGCTAAGCCAACTACAGATTCCTTCAAAAGTGCCTGCAATAGTCTACAACCCCAACCTGACTTTATCAGCCATTCGCTGCTGTACTCCTATCACTCACAGTTGAAATGTAACTTCGGGGTCCCCAGAGTCCTCAGTTAGCTGATAGGTTGCTGTTCCATGTCCAGCCAGGGTTGGTTCATCTGGAGACACAACAACATCACCTCCCCTTGCAATAACCAGAGGAGATGCCTCAAACGTGTCCAGGAACTGTTGGAAGGTGTCTTTGTCGATTGGTAGCAGGATAGTGTCTTCAACAGGTTGGACATCACGGACAGGCTGATCTTCAGGTGAGGTTGTATGTTCCTCTGGGAGGAAATAGGGATATGTTACAAAGATGCCAGGCTTTGAATTGACATAAGTGATTTCTGTTACCTTTGTACATTGTTTCCCGGCACTTTCAAGTACACAGGGATATGTAGTACATACCTTTCTACAAATGGATATTCCCATTTTGTAGTACAGATACTTTTCACATGGCGATGCAAGACATTGTACAACTTTATTATTCACTATGGTCTTACCTCTGTCAGTTGTACACACCATAACACAGCTAGATCGTTTGCTATACTGCTCTGCTCTGCCTGTAAGGGAGAGACCAGGCATAGCCACAGTTCACATTATCCAGTACATACCTTCTCTCTGCCTGCACTACCTGAAAATGTGCTGCCTAGCACCACCACAGTTAACCCTTCCGTCATGTAGCAAGGGTGCCTGCATTTTGTATAGCCATCAGATTGTGCCGTAGCACTAACAAAGAGATATATGACACCATACATTGTTATGCCTCACAAATTCCTGTACTCTATATCTCACACAGCACAACTCATGCAGCCTCTTTGCTGTCATATCTTATGTGCCATGTGTGCATTCAAGGTCATAGGAGCCATATTTTATAAATACGTTCACAACACTAGACAGCAAGCCAACTTTCTCCATTGCATGAAAATGGAATGGCATGTATTTGATATATTTCAAATTTTCAAGGGATTCCTAACATACATTTAGTCACCTCCAGACTCCACAATACCAGATTCCAGCTCTCAACTGGGTAGCCTCCTTCATAATCATACTTATACAATGGGTCAAGCACCCTCCCTTTACCTCTGAACCCAACAACCTCACCAGCAGAATCCTTCAGGACTGTTCACTCAGCCCCACTCTCTTCAACTTATTTATGACTCCTCTAGGAAGCATCATTCATACCCAGAGACTCTACAGCATCTGTTACATCAATGACACCCAGATCATCTTAAACCTCTTAGGAGACACCAACAATACCGAACACTTTATACAATATATTATTGACCAAAAAGGCTAGATCAGTGTGAAATGAGTAGCTCATACTCTACCTGACAAGACAGAAGTGATGATTTCCTGCAACATTAACTCAACCTGGGACTCACCATTGTTGCTCACATAACTAGGCCTAACCCTCTCGCTCTCCACCAATACAAGAAACCCGTTCATCATCCTGTACACCAACCTCACAACAAGACATCAAATCACCACCGTCAACTCCACCTGGTTTGACATATTTTGTATGGTCAGAAATGTCTTCATATGGCTCCTTTCTGATACCTGTGTGACCATCATCAAGGGATTCATCACATGGAGAGCAGAGTGTAGCAATGCTCTCTACTACAGCATCTCTGGACACCTGCTACACAAGATACAAACCATCTAAATAAGAGCTGCAAGACTAGCATTCAAAATTCCTCCCTGCATGCACATTACACCTACCCTCAGAAAACTACAATACTTACCCATTCAAACACACTGCCAGTTCAAGATAATCACCAACGCCTACAAGACATTACACTACCAGCATCCCCCCCAGCTCACCCACCATCAACACTATCACCAACCAATCATGAACCTCCACTCTAATATTGATATTGGAAAGTTTATAAAGTGCTTGAATGTCCTAAAACATTTTGATGCTGGCATCCATAAATACAAAAACAGGTCTATACATAGGAGCAGTGGTATTACAATGCCAGATTTTGTGAAAAAAGAGCCATGTTTTAAGTTGTTTCCTGAACTGCTAAAAGGTAGAAGGTGCTTTACAATACAAGGGAGGATCTGCATCACTTGCACTCACCCACATCCCCAATACAATAGAAGCAAGACAGGAGGTAGGGAGTTCTTTACATGGCAGTCTTCACCTCAAACAACCTCAACCAGCACTTCAGAACAGCTGTGTCACTTACGGAACTGCTAAAAAATGTTTACATCTTTCTGGCTCTTCAAGTGAATCTACCTGCAGAGCATGCACATACTCAGCACTTGAATCCCTTTTGGGTGACAAGTTGACCCTCTACAAAGTCACATCACAAAACACGTGTATCATGGTCAATGGGGGCCTGCATTGGCACGGGGCTTCATAAATTGCTACTCCCCAAGGCAAGACAGTATGTGTGGGCCAGTCCTGTCCTTTCCCTTTCATGCAGTGCAGCTCAGCAAGGTGTCTTGCTGTGTTGCATGAGATTTTTGAAGCTATGATCCTTTGTTTATATTCACCCTGTACTTCTTGCTGGTCCTCAGTGTCAGCACTGTCCTGCCATTCCACCCCAGCTACCAACTCTGTAGGAATGAGGGATGCCCCCTGCTTCTCCAATAGGTCCAACTCCTCCTGGATATCTAGCCCTCCCCTTTCCTCATACCTGCCTTTAGATTCCTGTCCAGTTTTTCTTTGGACCTATGTTTGTAGTCGTGCCACCTCTTCTTACACTCCAGTACTGTTCTTCCTGTTTGTGCAGTGCAGTTTGACTTGTCCACTATGAAATTCCAGATTGCATCCTTTTTTGATATTGGCAATTTGGATGTCACAAATCATAGGTGCTCATTCTTTGTCACCTCACTTTTAAGTATGTGGTTATCCTACTCTTTGAAGTTGGACCTCCTCTTCCTTTTCCTCTGGGATGTTTGCTGATCTTCAGAGTTGGGGTTGTTGCCCTTCTGGCTTCCTAAGGCTCCTTCAATGAATGAGGGTTATTGGTTGTATACATTGCATTATTCTGTTGGCTTGTTCGAGTATTCCCATGCCACAATGCACTCCTGTGTGATGCAGTGCTGATTGTAGCACATACAGGTGTTTTACAGCATGCAAATCAACTTTGCGTCATGTAGATAGCATTTGCATTACTGCACTTTCTGCCATTCTCAACAACTTTGCATCACAATTCATGACACATCCCGGGATTGTTCGCCATGGTGCGCCAAATCATAAATACTGCATATCCATGGCGCAGGGATGTGCTGCAACACAACGCAAATATTTCTGGTGCAATGCAGCGATGTATCAAGATTAATAAATCGGTCCATCGGATCTCAATTTGCACTCATGGTGATAAAGATGAATAAGATAAAAAATGTGGAAAGTGCCCAGAGGACAACAGTGGAACAGTATAACAAGTAGAAGGAATGGTGAAATAAAATTAATGTTAAAGAAAATGTTCTACAGATATAACAAATGATCTAACAGATTGATTGATTATGAACAACACCACAACCACACTCGTAGGAAAAATAAATTTGTGTCAACCGTTCTTAAATGTTCATTTTGTTACCTACATTTGTAATACACTTATATGAATTTTTATGTGCTTAGTCTTGCCTCTAGTTATTGGAAAATGATGTTTAAGCATCTATCAAAAGTATTTTCTGACATTTTCACGACTTCACGATTCAATTTTAGAATTATTAAAGCTGTGGGCCCTTGCTTTATCAATCTTTTTGTGGTCTGCTTAAATCAATGACAACTAAATTGCTAGTGTTCTCTCTCAAAAAAGTATAATGTGTAATTCGAAAATTAAAAGATTGAGCAAATAACACAAGCTTTACAATGACTGAGAAAAGGGAGAAATGTTTGAACCAACACAGAGTGCATAATAATACATTTAAGAAAGGAATAAGATCCATTAGCAAAAGGACAGCTCAATCCTCTGCTCTACATAGAGTTTTGCCTTACAAACCGAGTTCGACATGAATAAGACAAAATAATAAGTGGCATTGCCGTAGTTCAAAAGGGAACAAAAAGAAATTCTCAACTTCTGTCTTTTGATCCAATGTTGAAAAACTTTATCGCCTATTTCAAGGCGCCAATCAACAAAACAGACACGTAATAAAGCAGAGAAAGAGTGTAGTAATGTTATTAAAGTTATGAAAGAAAACAAAACAGTAATAACAATAATAATAATAAAAATGAATATGATGACATTATTATTATTTATTATTATTATTATTACCAGGGATAGATACTGCCATGATCGATCAGGTGCTGTTTGATGAGCTACATTATTAGGAGGCAAATGACATTCTGTTGATGAGGGGGGATAATTGACAACCAAGAAGGAGGGAAAGGAAGCCTTTCCTCTTTAGGTTACTGTCTCATGTCCAATACCTCTTCCTTAATTAACTTACCAACGTCTTTAGTTTCAAAAGCACCACCCTTTAATCTATCTCCTGATAAAAGTGATATGCTTTGGTTTTTAAAACTTTCCAAACACATTTAGCTCATCACAAATTTGCATTTATTCGCAGTTATGTATTCCAAGAAATACAGAATGAAGAGGTTTGACAATGAATGCCCTTTTCCTTCTGCGCCCATAGTGACTTCCATTGGTGCTTGCATGCCCGGGGGCTCATTTAAAGGTTTCAGAGATGTCTTCATCCAAGGACCATGAGAACCAGAAAGTTGAAGGTGGCCCTAAACATTATTTGTCAGCATTTACGCATATCATAAGGATAGGCCTGTATACCAGCACAGTTGCTCAAACCCTTTTGCCAGGTTTCTAAGCCCTCGATGACACTATGTAGGAAAGTGTGAGCTGCATCCATGAAACTACTCACACTGTTCCTATCAAATGTGATTTTTTAATGTGATATGGACTATTTTACCACTTCAATAGTTTGCATTACACTAGGTGACACTTTTGCATGAATATGTGTTAGCTGCTGAGAATGCCCTCATGGTCCATCTTCCTTTCCTCAGTGTCAAGCTCTTTGGCTCTGACTTGCTTACCCAGTGGAGCTGACATTTTTCATCCAGCTCATTGTCATTCCTTCTTGTCAAACAACAGCTTTCATAACAGCAACAATGGCTATGTAAGCCTTCTTGATGGAAAAGCTAGGTTTGGGTCACTGCTTCCAAGACAAGTTCAGCCTCTTACAATTCCCATCCACTGTCCACCTTGAAGTCAACTGCCTTGCCACCGATATGCTGTCTTGAGGTTGGTTAGGAGTTTTCTCCTCTGTAGAATCATGTGCAGGATCTGTGGTCCTGTGAAGTTATTTCCTCAAGCTACATCCTCGAATTATACCTTTCTCAACACCCAACAATTCTGAGAGATTCTAATACTCCAGTATCAAGTCAAGTCAGGGTTTTTTCAGGCTGGTATCTGCTCTCTGTGTTCAATTTGCCATATTACTCTTTCAGTACTGTCTGATTATTTCAGACCAACAATAGTCCTAGAGGAGCTCAACAAGTTCATGACTCACAAGTCTTTCTGGGTAATTTCTCTTGAATTCATGGTTCTCATCCCCCACCCCAGCTGACCTTTGGACCTTATTGATATTAAGCAAGGTATACGGCTATGATCTGGATTATTCCATCTCAAGGCAGTTGAGTGGACATTGAGCGTTAATGCTTTGAGACTTTGCTGATTGTTTAGCCTGTTTTTCAAAGGTTGTTCACATTAGTAGTTGACCCTGTGTTTTCTTCTATCTATGAGAAGTGTGGTCTTTTTCCTAAGGTCAGACACGGCATACTTCAGGTGTATATGCCTACAAAGGAGATATCTAATCTTCAGTCCTCCGAGGAGCTACAAATAGTTGATGTTGCATTCCAGGTGCTATTGAGAAATGTGCCTATATCGGAGGGGCAGGACACCTAGAAGCCCTGGTGCACTTGCATGTTGTACAATGTGGACAGTTTTCTGGGCATTTCAGAGATAAGGGCCTTTAGGGGTTAGTAGGTGAACACCCGTTTGTGAAAAGTGTAATTGACTCTCCTTTTATGATGGAAAACAGTCATCTTATGTGGAGAGCATTTTTAGAGGAGCCTATCCAGGATATCTGAATGAGTGTGAAAGATTTTCAGTCTTCCAATTGAATGGAATTCACTTCAGTTTTACTGGCCATAATGTCCTGGTACACACAGAAGGATGACTATAATCTATGGCAAGTGGTGTGTGAGTGCATGTATCTGCTTATGAAATACATTTTCCACTTGAGCATATATGTCCGTCACACCAGAGTTGATAATTGTTGGGGAACAAGCCCAGTGGATTAATTTGCAGACCTTGCAGGCTACAAATTAATGTGGCTCCCAAGGATATTCTACTCAAGATAGGGTTTTGTCTTAGGCTAAATAATGGAGTCTTTTTGGATAAGATGTGAAGGCTGACAGTTTAGTCCTCTAAGAACACTTTTGGGTATTATTAACGTTCATCCATTTCCATTGTCCTAGATGTATCTTTTGGTGGAGTAGGTCTGGATGTGGTTTGTTCCTTGGGTGCATACTTATGTCACTCTTTGGAAATGTATCCATATGTGCAGCAGTATTTGTGAGTTTTTGTGTTTTTTAGTCTCCCTTTATGAGGTACTTGTTAACATTGAGAGTGTCGCTGTCAATGTACACCATGACACCATCATCTATACCAATGAAATCATATCACTATTAGCTAATCCACCTGACATGAACTTTCCTTCAACTCCAACCCCAAAATTCATGGTCAGGCAGGTTCTGAGGACTAGGTCTGTCAAATCAAATGTTGGACAACACATAGCTACAGACAAACATCCAAACAGGAAACTCAGATCACAGATAGGCTGTGCCACCACAACGGTCCCAGGAGATTGGCCCCCATAAAACACACATGGCTGGAGGGGTGCACGCATTCTCAAACACCCTAAAGTCAGATGCCATTTGAAGTTATGAACACACAGCCAATCAGCACACAACACACACAGCAGCACACAGCAATCACACACCCCTCAGGCTGGACATCTGGAGATGTTACCGGCTGGCCCACATTGTGTACATGCAAGGTTGAGGCCCACCTGCATCTGTTTTCAAGACCTTATTTAAGACTCAATGACAACTGGTCACATTCTTCACCCCAAAAGGAATGCTGTAATTTTTTAATTGTACCTAAAGGAAGGTATAAAACACCTTGCAGAATCAAAGGTGCTTGGAGACAGTCCTCATATCTAAGTTCTATAATGGCTCTCTCAGTTCTAACGTTTAATTAAATAAACCGTTGCTGTTTTGCCATACGCCTCCGGTTTCTTCTTTAGGAAAATTCACATTCGAGTAGCATTTTGGCAAAACAGATAAGAGCTGATTGGTTACTTGGATCCGACCTTGACTAAAGGAAGGAGACCCCGCCCGGACAGATTCACATTTGTGCAATGAGAAAAGGTGAGCAGATGCCCCATTTGATTGGAAGTTCTGATGAATCCACGGGGCACGGGTCCATCCTGAAGCTGATGTCAGAAGGGTAAGGGACTACACCAAAGCCTTAGTCCTAGCATTTGAGATATGGCAACTAGTAAAAAGCGTAACCCGCGAAAGTAACCTTTTTTGATAGTCAGCAAGCTAGAAAAGGTGAATATTGTTTTTTTTTTTATTTGGACCACTGGGTGTGACACAGATGGTAAGCTTGTCCCCTGGGAGTGGAAAAGGGTTGATCACTGGGCATGACAAAGATGGTACCCTTGTTCCCTGCGTGTGATACAGGGAAGAAGCCTCACCGCTTGGACCACTGGGCAAAACACAGATGGTATGCATAGGTCCTGGGTGTGATATAGGGCTAGTATTTCAATTTTGAGAGGTATATCTTGCTTGGACCACTGGGTGGGACAAGATGGTACGCATATGCTTTGGGTGCGATATAGGGCCCACACTTAAATCTTATTTTTAGTCTGAAAGGGTTTCTGAGTGCTGCCAGTTTCTTAACAATGTTGGTATCTTAAAAAAGTGAGAGGTGTTTTTCGCTTGGACAGCTGGGTATGACATACATGGTACGCATGATCCCTTGGTGTGATTTAGGGTGTGATTCGAATGTCAGGGAAGAAAAAGATAGGGATTAAGGAGTTTAGGCGTAGCTTGTGTTTGGCCAAGAAGGGCCAATGGTTGTTGAGTTATTTCTTTTGTTCTCTGCATAAATTGTTGTTATCGCTTCTTTGGAGCTGATCAGGCTCACTTAGTCCCATGTATATGCAGAGCTTACCCTGGTCACAGGATAGCATGTGCTAAGATCAAGATAAGGTATTTTTGACAAAGTCTTCACTTTTTTGTTTGTTTTCTTTGATCTAGACAAAACATCTTGTTCTTTTGAGATTGTGGCACTGATAAATTAATGCAACTGTGTTTTGTCTTGAGTATTGGGTTTTGTCGATGACTCAGTATTCAATATGAAGGTGCTGCTAATCCTCACAAATTGCTATTTGACACCAAAGTAAGGCTTGCTATTTTGATGCCAAATTTCATTTATTTTGAATTAACAACTGCACTTTTTTCTATGTGTTGATCCTTCATATGCTTTTTTATTTGAGTTTATGTTGGTTCATCTGTAAATAATGCTGAGCTCATAAACTCTAGCAATCCCCATTTATATATTTCCCCACTACACAAGTAGAACTAGTAATCCCATGTATATATTTCCCCACGACCAAAGTTAAAGTTAAGATTTCCTAAAAAAACAAGTTAGATGTGTATATCTTAAGATTCTCTAAAAATCATAAAAGTTAGAAGTGTGACTGTTGCCTAAAAAATTGCCCAACTTATCAAGGAATCACCACTAAAGCACATGCAAAACAGGTTCCCAACACTGGCAAAAAAATTTAAGATATTTTGCCACAAATGGCACACACTAAGGCACAGGTGTTTCCCTAGCTAAAAGAGGGTACCTTTAACACTAACATAATTTAAGACGCAACAACACTTATATGGGCTAAATGCACAGAGCAAAAGGAGGACAGGAGAGAAGCATTATTAGAATTATTGGCCATCTTTGAGGAGTCTCAGACCAATAGCCTTACCACACAGTCAGCAAGCAGCATGTCTGCACCTAAGCTGTATATGCAGGAATGGAGGTGCTCTCCCCGATGCCTGCTATACCCACATTATGTTACGACAAGCCACTGGTCGAAGTGGCAACTACCGACCAATGAACTGTTAGATCTTGGCATAACAGACTAACAGGGCAGCAGGCCCAGACAATTCCACTGCTACCTGAGACCCACGCTAGAGCCCCCCAAAATGTGACCATCCATCCATCATGTTCAGCCCATCAAATCTCAGAGGCACAGAGAACTTGCAATCCCACTGGTTCCGGTGAACATACCTGAATGACAGGGAGATTCATAACAGTTATAGAAAGTGAGACAACTAGTGGGGGTGAGGCAAGGGGTCCCTGTCCTCTGGGATCCAATGAGAAAGGGGAAGCCACAAGGTATGGTCAGTTAGCCAAGGAAACAACAAGTAAGTTTGATGGCAGGTCCGGATCATTAAGAGCAGCATATAGCTCAGAACAAAGGAGGCAATCTAGGTCAAATTTAGAGGAAAGATGGAAACTAACGAGGCAGAGAGAGAGAGCTTGTACCTTGGAAGCACAGCAAGAGAGTAGAGCAGCACACCCTTCATCGGAGGAGAGGAGGGTAGGTACAGAGCCCCATTTGAGAAAGATTCTGAGATGAAATTAGAGGGGAGGCTTTTGGCTAGGGTCCGAGCCTCACCACATCATCAACGTAGGAGAGGGGCTGACAAGGAAATAAGAGATCAAGGTAGCCTTGTGCAAACTCAGCTTAGACGCAGGAGTGCCAAGATGGCACCTTTGCGTGCACAGAAGGGGAGCATCAATTAAGATGTCTGCTGCTCCCACTGAACGTACAGGACAGAGAAACTAACCCCAAGAGACATAGGCCCTCATTCTGACCCTGGCGGTCGGTGATAATGCGGCGGCCAAGCCGCCAACAGGCCGGCGGTCCAAAATATGCTATTCTGACCCTGGCGGGAACCACCAACACAGCCCGCCGCATTAACACTCCGCCCGCCACGGCGGAACAAACAAACAGCGCGGCGGTCCCCGCCAACAGCCAGGCGGCAGACAATGTACCGCCCACCCTATCACGACCCACCAATCCGCCACCTTTTCCGGGGCGGGAGCACCGCCGATAAAAACACGGCGGAAACAGACTACGAACGGGAAAACGCTCACCTCTACGCACTCCACGCGAGATTCCGGCAGTATGGAACCCGAGTTGCAGGTCATCCCCGCACTCCTATACCTGCTCCTGTACCAGGAGCACGCCCGGCGGCGCGGAAGACATCGGTGAGTACTGCACCTACGACACAGGGGAGGGAAAAGATTACCGGCACACACCCACCCACCCACACCCACTACAACACACACATCAATGCATTCCCACAGATCACTGTCACAACCCACAAACCCCCCCCTCCGAAATAATGCAAAGACCAAAAGAAGAGATCATAAACGGGCAGATATATTGAAATATGGACACCAGTAATCCCAATAAATAAATAAACTATGTACAAAATATATACAGCTACTAAATGTAGTCCAACCACTGTCCGTGGACCACAGGGGTCCTGTGCAAAGGGGCAAGGCCCAGTCCCACGACAAGAACTCCACGGAGAGAACACTGCAGGGGCATCAGAAAGAAAATAGGACAGGCACCTCAGGGGGAAGGGAAGGGGGGGCACCTCAGCCACTTGAGTACACGACGCCAGATCCACGAGGGGACTCCATGACCACTGGCCCATCCTGGGGAGAGCAAAGCCACAGTCCATACAGTGGGTGGCCTGCCCACTGGGCCATCCTGGGGAGTGCAAAGCCACAGTCCATACAGTCCATACAGTGGGTGGCCTGCCCACTGGGCCATCCTGGGGAGAGCAAAGCCACAGTCCATACAGTCCATACAGTGGGTGGCCTGCCCACTGGGCCATCCTGGGGAGTGCAAAGCCACAGTCCATACAGTCCATACAGTGGGTGGCCTGCCCACTGGGCCATCCTGGGGAGTGCAAAGCCACAGTCCATACAGTCCATACAGTGGGTGGCCTGCCCACTGGGCCATCCTGGGGAGTGCAAAGCCACAGTCCATACAGTCCATACAGTGGGTGGCCTGCCCACTGGGCCATCCTGGGGAGAGCAAAGCCACAGTCCATACAGTCCATACAGTGGGTGGCCTGCCCACTGGGCCATCCTGGGGAGAGCAAAGCAACAGTCCAAACAGTCCATAACAGACTCCACTGCCACTGGAGGAGGCATGTTGGCCAGAGGACATCCTGCAGCCCTGCCCGAGACAGATCCTGCCCTGCCAAGTCTGCCAAAGGGCCAGCGGTTCTTGCCTGGAAGGGCCCAGTTCAGCGCTTCTTGCCTTGAAGGGCCCAGTTCAGCGCTTCTTGCCTTGAAGGGCCCAGTTCAGCGCTTCTTGCCTTGAAGGGCCCAGTTCAGCGGGTCTTGCCTTGAAGGGCCCAGTTCAGCGGTTCTTGCCTTGAAAGGCCCAGTTCAGCGGGTCTTGCCTTGAAGGGCCCAGTTCAGCGGTTCTTGAGACGGCGGTCCCCAGCGGAGCGGTGCTGGAGACGGCGGGGCCCAGTTCAGCGGTTCTTGAGACGGCGGGGCCCAGTTCAGCGGTGCTTGAGACGGCGGGGCCCAGTTCAGCGGTGCTGGAGACGGCGGGGCCCAGTTCAGCGGTGCTTGAGACGGCGGGGCCCAGTTCAGCGGTGCTGGAGACGGCGGGCCCAGTTCAGCGGTTCTTGAGACGGCGGGGCCCAGTTCAGCGGTGCTTGAGACGGCGGGGCCCAGTTCAGCGGTGCTTGAGACGGCGGGGCCCAGTTCAGCGGTTCTTGAGACGGCGGGGCCCAGTTCAGCGGTTCTTGAGACGGCGGGGCCCAGTTCAGCGGTGCTTGAGACGGCGGGGCCCAGTTCAGCGGTGCTTGAGACGGCGGGGCCCAGTTCAGCGGTGCTTGAGACGGCGGGGCCCAGTTCAGCGGTTCTTGAGACGGCGGGGCCCAGTTCAGCGGTGCTTGAGACGGCGGGGCCCAGTTCAGCGGTGCTTGAGACGGCGGGGCCCAGTTCAGCGGTTCTTGAGACGGCGGGGCCCAGTTCAGCGGTTCTTGAGACGGCGGGGCCCAGTTCAGCGGTGCTTGAGACGGCGGGGCCCAGTTCAGCGGTGCTTGAGACGGCGGGGCCCAGTTCAGCGGTTCTTGAGACGGCGGGGCCCAGTTCAGCGGTTCTTGAGACGGCGGGGCCCAGTTCAGCGGTGCTTGAGACGGCGGGGCCCAGTTCAGCGGTGCTTGAGACGGCGGGGCCCAGTTCAGCGGTTCTTGAGACGGCGGGGCCCAGTTCAGCGGTTCTTGAGACGGCGGGGCCCAGTTCAGCGGTGCTTGAGACGGCGGGGCCCAGTTCAGCGGTGCTTGAGACGGCGGGGCCCAGTTCAGCGGTGCTTGAGACGGCGGGGCCCAGTTCAGCGGTTCTTGAGACAGCGGGGCCCAGTTCAGCGGTGCTTGAGACGGCGGGGCCCAGTTCAGCGGTTCTTGAGACGGCGGGGCCCAGTTCAGCGGTTCTTGAGACGGCGGGGCCCAGTTCAGCGGTTCTTGAGACGGCGGGGCCCAGTTCAGCGGTGCTTGAGACGGCGGGGCCCAGTTCAGCGGTTCTTGAGACGGCGGGGCCCAGTTCAGCGGTTTTTGAGACGGCGGCCGGTCTATGGCCAACTGCTCATTGCCTGGTGGTGCCCTCCTGGGCAGCGGGGATGGTGCTCCTTCAATGCCCACCTGGGCTGTGGGTGGTGGGGCCCTCCTGGCCAGCTGGGCTGGGTCCTCCCTGGCCAGCGGCTATGGGGGTGGTGGGCTCCTCCTGGGCAGCAGGCCTGCAGCCTGACCTCTCCGACTTGCTGCCCTTGCCCTCCTTAGTCGGGAGTCTGTGGCCCTTTCCTCCCTTTGGAGCTGTGGCTGGTGACTGTGTCTGGGTGGTGTCCGGGGGGGATGTAGAAGCCGGGCTCCTGCGGCGCCCCTTCCGCCTTCTGCTCCTCTTCCCAGGGGGTGGGCTGGCTGTCCCCTTGCTGCTGGGCGAAGATCCAGACATGCGGGCTGGTGGGCTCCAATACCCCTGCACCCTTGTCAAGGGGGCTGCAGGGCTGGTGGTGGCTGAGGTGCTCTTCTTACCCCGACGAGAAGGAGGGGGGGGGCTCAGGGTCAGGAAAGAAGTTAGCAGTGGCGAGGAAGAGTTTCTTGGGACAATGGAGAGTGGTAGGTACAGTGGGAATGGGAGTGGAGGGAGAGGATGTGGTTGTAGGTGAGTCACGTTTGCTGTCTTTGGGTGCAGGTGCAGGAGGGATAGGCTGTCGTGAGGTGGATGGCTGTTGGGTGGGTGGGTGGCTGCGTTTGTGTGGTGTGGAAGAGGGGGTGACAGACACAGTGGGAGAGGACACAGGGGACGTGTAAATGGCAGTGGGGGTGGTGACTGCACGTGTGCGGACTGGACTGGAGGGTGTGCTGGTGATGGAAACACTGGCTGATGGTGAGGTGAATGGAGGTGTGAGTGTAGACGTCACAGGGAGGGAGGAGGGAGACGAAGAGGTGGGGGTCACAGAGGTGGTAGTGACTGTTGGCATGTCTGCATCGGAATGTTGCGTGTGTGAATGTCTGCGTGATCTGTGGTGCTTATGTTTGGATGAGCTTCTCTTGGGTGTTGAGGTGTGTGCAGGCTGGTCTGATGGTGTGGGTGGGACAGGCAGAGGAACAGGAGACTGGGAGGAGGGAGTTAGTAGAGGGAGGCAGGAGACCGGGACAATGGCTGCCGTCAGTGCTGAGGCCAGAGCCTGGAACGATCGCTGATGGGCAGCCTGACCCGAATGAATGCCCTCCAGGTACGCATGGCTGCGATGAACCTCCCTCTCCACCCCCTGGATGGCATTCAAAAGGGTAGTCTGCCCAACAATGAGCGTTCGGAGGAGGTCAATGACCTCCTCACTGAGGGCAGCGGGGGTAACAGGGGCAGGGCCTGAGGTGCCTGGGGCGAAGGAGATGCCCGGCTTCCTGGCAGAGCGGGCACGGGGCGAACACTGAGGGGCTGCTGGGAGGGCGGTGATGGTGCGCTGGGTGGCGGCTGTACCTGTAATGGCGGGGGGCACGGATGGTGCCACCCCCGCAAGGGAGCTCCCTTCCGAGGACGTGTCCGTGTCGCTGCAGGGTCCAGTCGTCCCCGTTGTGGAGCTCCCCTCGCCCTCCGTCTCACTGGTCCAGTCAGACTCTGTGGCATGGCCCTCCTGGGCCATGTGAGATGCAGCTCCCTCCTGCCCCGATGCCACTTCTCCTCCGCCTGATGATGCTGATGCACACAAGCACAGAAAGACAAACAAAAAGGGGGGGGGAGAGAGAAATAAAGGGATATTGAGTACATGGATCTCCGGTACAGTTAGCGGACATGACAGACACAGATGCCCCCTGCACTAAGTTGCGCATTTGGGGTCCGCTACGCATTCCGTGGAACATGCCCTACACGCCTAGAGTTGACAACTGCACCCATGGATGACACGGACCAGGGATGGCTGTACTGACACACTACTGAGGGTGTTGGCTTGGGACACAGGGGCTTACGTGGGTGCCCAGCCTACAGATATCGCCCTGGCCTAGGGGGACCCACAGCCCTCCTCCCCCACCCAGACACCTCCACTGCGCGACAACAGAGTAGATAATGCTTGGACTCACCCCCTTGTGTCTGCTGTGCTGCCCTCACGCGCCCATCCAAATCAGGGTAGGCCACTGCCAGGATCCGGAACATCAGGGGGGTCAGTTGACGGCAGGCACCCCGCCTACGTTGGGAGGCCATCCCCAGCAGAGACTCAGCGGTCTTCTTGGTCCCGCGGCGGATGTCCTCCCACCTCTTGCGGCAGTGGGTGCCCCGTCGATGGTGGACCCCCAGGGTCCGGACTTCCTTGGCGATGGCACGCCAAATCCCGATCTTCTCATGGGCGCGGACCTATGTGACACGTACAGGGAGGGAGAAATACCACGTTCAAGTTTGTCTGCATTTTCGTTGCCAGTGGGCCAACGCCCCCCATCCCCGCCAGGCCCCCCGCCAGCCCCAACATGCCCCCCATCCCCGCCAGGCCCCCCGCCAGGCCCCCCGCCAGCCCCAACATGCCCCCCATCCCCGCCAGGCCCCCCGCCAGCCCCAACATGCCCCCCATCCCCGCCAGGCCCCCCGCCAGGCCCCCCGCCAGCCCCAACATGCCCCCCATCCCCGCCAGGCCCCCCGCCAGCCCCAACATGCCCCCCATCCCCGCCAGGCCCCCCGCCAGGCCCCCAAGCCAGCCAGTGGCCCCAAATCCAGATTGAATTAAACTCACTTGTTGGTCTGGAGGACCGTAGAGTAGCGCATACTGGGGGAGGACCCCATCCACTAGTTTCTCCAACTCCTCTCCAGTGAAGGCAGGGGCCCTTTCCCCAGGCGCAGCAGCCATTGTCCCTTCCAGACCGAGGTCACAGCAACACTTGCAGTATAGGTCCTCTCCTGTGAAAGTTCAAGTCGCAAGTGGATAAGTAGATAGAAAATGGCGGTCACGTCCGCGGCGGTGCGTACCGCGGCGGTGCGTACCGCGGCGGTGCGTACCGCCACCGCCGGCGCCCTTCGCCATTGGCTCCTGAAACCCATAGGCTTCAATGTTAACCAATGCGGCTTCGCACCGCGGTCTTCGCCCGCCGCCCGCCGCGGTGTGCCACGCCAGCGCATTGACCTCACATCCCATTGTCACACTTCACAGGTCAGGCAGCCGCCATTTCGAGGGTCCACATGGCTCAATTTCAACTGCGTCACACAGGCCTAGGCCTTGCATAGCCACTCAGACACGCCATTCACTGCATAGAGAATCGTTTACTGTGCTAGCTGTGAGTACGTACCTGTGGGTTGCTTGACTGTGTGCTCCATGTTGTCCTTCCTAGGCACCGTCCGCTGGGTTTGGCGAGGAGACGGATGAATCCTCCCGTGTACCGACCGCTGGTGGACCTGTCGACAATGGAAGAACGCCACATTATCCTGACCTACCGTCTTAACCGTGCCACTATACATGAACTGTGTGCCCAGCTGGAGCCCGACCTGATGTCCCCCATCCGCCAACCCACAGGGATTCCCCCTCTGGTGCAAGTCCTGTCAGTACTCCATTTCTTGGCAAGTGGGTCATTTCAGACAACAGTGGGAATTGCTTCTGGGATGTCTCAGCCCATGTTTTCGAAGGTGTTATCCAGAGTGTTGTCTGCCCTGATGAAATACGTGAGGAGCTACATCATTTTCCCTGAGGTGGGCGAATTGGCTGCAGTGAAGGGTGATTTCTATGCCCTTGGACATATTCCCAACGTCATTGGTGCCATTGATGGGACCCATGTGGCTTTGGTTCCCCCAAGAGACAGGGAGCAGGTGTACAGGAACAGAAAAAGTTACCATTCCATGAACATCCAGGTGGTGTGTTTGGCTGACCAGTACATCTCGCATGTAAATGCCAAATTCCCAGGGTCAGTGCATGACGCCTACATCCTGAGGAATAGCAGCATCCCTTACGTGATGGAACAGCTAGAGAGACACCGTGTATGGCTATTGGGGGACTCTGGGTACCCCAACCTGTCGTGGCTACTGACCCCAGTAAGGAATCCCCGGACCAGGGCAGAGGAACGGTACAATGAGGCCCATGGGCGTACTAGGAGGGTGATCGAACGCACCTTTGGCCTCCTAAAGGCCAGGTTTAGGTGTCTGCATATGACAGGTGGATCCCTAATGTACTCACCTAAGAAGGTGTGTCACATCATCGTGGCCTGCTGCATGCTTCACAACCTGGCTTTGCGCCGCCAGGTGCCTTTCCTGCAGGAGGATGGTCGAGACGGTGGTGTTGTGGCAGCGGTGGAACCTGTGGAGAGTGACGAGGAGGAAGACGACGGGGCTGAAACAGACAACAGGGACAGAATCATTGAACAGTACTTCCAATAGGACACAGGTAACAATTCAAAGATAATTTAGTAAATCTGAACTACTCTCCTGCATCTCTGCTGCCTGTCTATTTGCCCCAGTGTATGATGACTGAGTTGTGGCTTTTCCCTCCCTATTTCAGATCTGGGGTCCCCACTACGAGTCCTGTGCTTCGTTTCCCCATGGACTACAGCTTTGTGGCAGCTGTTTCTTGACTTCACTATGTACAAGGACATATTTGCACTGTCATGTCAATTACAATATTTTGAAATCACAGCCAGACTCCAGATAGTTTTGTGCAAAATAGGTGTTTATTTAAGTGCTCAAAATGGGATGGGTGGTTTCAAGTGGGTGGGGGCTATGGTGAAGGAATGTCCATGGCAGAGTCCAGAGTAACAGTCACACAGGTGCATTGTCCAGAGGCCTGTGGAGAGATGGAGCATGGGCAGTTCAAGAATGGACAGGGTGACAATGTGGGACAGTGGGATGACATCAGGTGGTATCCTTTGCTGGCGGGGGTCTTGACATCCTACTCTGTCTTCTTGCGAGATCTCAGGGCCCTCTTGCGGGGTGGTTCTTCTCCTGCAGGAGGTGGGGGTCTGGTGGGCTGCTGCTGTGCGGGGGCCTCCTGTCCACTAGCGCCGGCGGAGGTGGTTGGCTGTTCTTGGTCCAGGCTAGTGGCAGGGGCCCTTTGGTGTTGTTGAGTGTCCGTCCTGGTGTTGATGAGGTCCTGCAGTAGCCCTACCATGGTAACCAGGGTGGAGGTGAGGGCTCTGATGTCCTCCCTGTACCCCCGATAGTGTTCCTCCTGCAGTACCTGGATCTCCTGGAACCGGGCCAGTACCGTCGCCATCGTCTCCTGGGAGCGGTTGTATGCTCCCATGATGGTGGTGAGGGCCTCGTGGAGAGTGGGTTCCCTGGGCCCGTCCCCCCCCTGTCGCACAGCTGCCCTCCGAGTTGCCCTGTTTCCCTGGGCCTCTGCCCCCTGGCCGGTGTGCCCACTACCACTGCCCCCAGGTCCCTGTTGTTGTTGGGGTGGTGGGTTATCCTGGGTGCCCTGTAGTGGTAGACACACCGCAGATTGACGCGCCCTGGAGACAGAGGCATGGGCCCACTGGGTGGGAGCTGCGCTGGTGTTCCCAGAGGGGTTTGGGTCTGTAGTGGCCTGGGCCTGTGTGAGGGGAACCGACTGTCCAGAGGTCCCCGATGGTCCGGGCTGGTCATCGGTGTCCAGGTCTACAGAGCTGCTGTCATCGCTGACGGCCTCTTGGGTGGGGGGTGTGGAGAATTCTGGGCCCTCCGCGGCGGTGTGTTGACGGTCGGGTCCTGCAGGGGTATAGAGGTATGGTTATAGTTTCAATGTGTGGCATATGGGTGTATCTGTGGGTTCCCGTGTCCCCAAGTGCTGGCATTCGTGTGTGGGGGCTTTGGTGAGGGTGGCTTGTGGGGGGGATGTGTATATGCATTGGGCATGCTTTGGTGATGGGTGTCCATGCTTAGTGGACGCATGCAGGCCTAGGGTTTTGGATGTGTGGGTTGTGATGGTGAGACATTGGCAGGGAATAGGTGTGCTGGGGGTGGGGGTGAGGATGGTGGTGGGGGTGAGGATGGTGGTGGGGGTGAGGGTGGGGGTGAGGATGGGGGTGGGGGTGAGGGTGGGGTTCGAGGATGGGGGTGAGGGTTGGGGTATGATTTGGCATGCAGGTGGGGGGGAAGCAGTAGTGAAGCTTCAACTTACCAGTATCCATTCCTCCGCCGACTCCTGCGAGGCCGTCAGGATGCAGGATGTTCAAGACTTCCTCCTCCCATGTTGTAAATTGTGGGGGTTGAGGTGGGGGTCCTCCGCCAGTCTTCTGCACGGCGATGTTGTGCCTGGATACCATGGAACGCACCTTCCCCCGTAGGTCGTTCCATCGCTTCCTGATGTCTTCCCGATTTCTGGGGTGCTGTCCCACAGCGTTGACCCTGTCGACAATCCTCTGCCATAGCTCCGTCCTCCGGGGAATGCTGGTGTATTGGATCTGTGTGCCGAACAGCTGGGGCTCTACCCGAACGATTTCCTCCACCATGACCCTGAGTTCTTCGTCTGAGAAGTGGGGGTGTCTTTGGGGTGCCATGGGGTGGTGTGTATGATGTGTGGGGTGGAGTATGTGTAGTTAAGTGTGTTGAGTGTGGTGGTGTGTGTTGTTTTGTGTGTGGATAGTGTGTGGGTGATGGTGTTGAGTGGCTGTGGCTGCTAGTTTGTGGATGGTGGTGTCTCGCTCTGGCCTTCTTTTAGAATTTTTGGTCGTAGGGGTTTGTGGGTGATGTGGGTGTGTGTTTTATATTGTATTGTGTGTGTGGGAGTGGTGTGTGTATGTGTATCAGGTGTGTGGAATTCAAATCGGCCAATGTGGCTGAGTTTTGTTCGTTTGTGTGTATTCTGACCGCGGCGGTGTGTCCCGCCAATGGAATACCGCGTTTGAAAGACCGCCGCGTGGATTCGTGGGTCGTAATGGCATGGGCGTATTTCTGTTGGCGTGACGGTGGAGGTTTTGTCACCTCCACTTTTTCGCCGACCGCTGGTCTGGCGGTCTGTTGTGGCTGTCGGATTTTCGGAGGTTTGCCTGCTGCGGGTCAGAATGACCGTGGCGGGTTTCCGCGACCGCGGCGGGATTATGGAGGATTTCTGACCGGTGGTAGGCGCCTTTTACCGCCGAGGTCAGAATGACCACCATAGTGGCTCAAGAGGAAGGCAAGATCTTTGCACGATCATTTTGTCACCTGTTAGTGTGCTGAACCAAAGGAAGTGACCAGTATGACAGACCCTGGCCGGAGGAAGGATCCATCAAACCAGAGGACATAGCTGTTGCAGAAGACAGCATCTGGCATGGATGGGGAGATCACAAGTGGAACTTCACCTAAATGCAGGATTTTCTAAGAAGATGGGAATACTATGTTAGGGAGAAACCAGTGAAGGTACCCAAGCCCAACATTTGCCCGCTACTCCAGAAGAATATGTCAGGGATCATCTATGTGCCATGGGCTCAAATGGATAAAGAAGGGCTAAGGTCCAAATTGCCATTATTGGATGGAGTGGCTAAATGGATATCATGTTTTAAGAAGAGCACCGCAGGAATACACCTAGCGATAGGCAATGTCAAATGTGGGCTATGTAGTCTTATCTGAGAGCGGACAAACACAGTGTTTGCCCGAGCCTGCATCCCAGCAATCACACTGACAAACACCGAGCATGACGGGGCCACATTCAATTCATACAGGCACCAAATATGGACGGCCCTGAGAGAAATGTTCCCTAACTGCCCAGATTTAGGAGGGTTAATGGCAGAAGCAATGACACCTGGGAAGACCATAACCGATTTTCTAGCTAGGATGAGCGAATGATGAGGACAAGTGACAGGAGAGCCATGGACTGAAATGGCCTCTCAGATCTTATTCTTTCACAATATCTTCAAAAAGGGGCTGCCCACCAAAATACAAAGCAGATTGGACAGCATAGTAGGGCTAGACTCCAAACCCATACTGGAGATACAAGTTAATCTAGTATACTATCACAAAAACAAAAAGTACAAGGAAAGGCTGGAGCAAGTTCAGGGAGACACAGCTAAGCTGGTCCAACACAAATTGAAAAAGACCGCCCTCGAGGGGGCCATGTTGGCTTCAAGCGAGCAAATGGAACCGGTTATAAAGGGAGCTCCACCACAAAACCCCAGGGGGTTTCAAGCTAGTTATAAAAGCAGAAACCAGGGAGGTTGGCAGCAGCCAGACATAATAGATTGTTACTATTGCCACAGAATGGATCACATGACCGACAGATGTCGGCTAAAGGCATATCACAAGCAGAGGTCAATGAGTCAGGGCCAGGCTGGCAAAATTTCCATTCACGAATCCAAGCCCTGGGAAACTGGAATGCACCTTATACTCTGCCGCAGGGAAGTCTGTCAACTGCTGCACCACCGCAACAGGGGTCAGGTAGTTGAACCAACACATGGGATCAGTAACCACAGACAAGGAACCTAGCCCAAGGAGGAATGGGACAACAACCACTGCAGGTAGAGGGTAACTCTTTGGGGAAGCAATGCCATTATACATCTGCAGAACCCAAATGTGCAGCAAACTTAATACCCCCATGCAAAGCATCCATTTCTCATACACCTTAAAATTCACTGTACGAAAACTCAAAAGAAGGACAAACAAGGCAACATTAGGGATTCAAGCCTTGATTTGCTTTCAGGAAATTCAGGGCTGCTCTTTGTGTTTTGACGATCTGGTATCCTCACTAAAGTCCGCCTTTCAGAGTGCCAGCGGGAGCATAGGCCCTATAGGCCCCATTCTGCTGCTTATCCCCCAGGGCGAGGTTGGGTGGCCTCATTTATCCAACCTTCGATGAATTCTTGGCCTAGCACCAGACTCTCTATGCAGTACTATTTTTCCTCCTCCTTTCCTTAAAATTTTTCCAAGTAATAGCCGGGGACAGCAGGTCTAAATAAGATGTGGCCGAGTGATAGAGGGGTGCCAGGGAAAAGGGAGTCCGGAAAGATCCATCATGGCTTTGAACAGAATAGAATGCATAAATATGCTCACCCCCTGTATCAGGCCTAGAAATCAGCTAACACACAAGAACTTACGTACACCATCTGAGAGGAAGCAATAGTCCCAATCTTGGACACTACAATATAAGTGGCACATGGAGGCCACAGAACAACTCTCTGGCCCCCTCCGGTTCACGTCAGTTAAGATAACAGATCATGTGACGGTCTAGGGAAGCACCAAAAGATCAATAAAAAGAAGCTCAAAGCTAGCCCAAAAAAGACGCCTCTAGAAAAAGGGCACAGCCAAGATACCTGGTGTCACGAGGGAGGGTCACGTTTCACACCACATGATGGTGACTAGTGGGGTACATTGTGACCTCAGGGCACATTGCGATCACCACCCAACATTCAGTGTGACACACCTCCTCCTAATACATCCCTGTGCACAAGTTGATCGAAAACACCACCCACATCGAGGGCACCCCCATTCACTGCACATAATAGGACACGGGAGGGCTAGTGATGCTAACAGAGTGCCAGTTAATAATTACAATTACTCACATATTCATGAAGCACCCACATGCTCACTAGTCAGGCATGGAGAGGGCGGGGAGGCCCAACAACTCATAAAATCAATATGTTCATGAACAATAACACTTTTTTTTTCAAATTAGATACCTAGAGTGGGGCCACCTTCAGGTGCCCTACTAAAAAGATGAAAATGCAGGATTCCTGGGAAATAATTGGTGACAACACATGTAAGGATGCAATATTTTCTCAAAACACAAACCAAACCTAGCGCTTATCCGGCCTGCAATCAAGCCTCTGAGTGCACCTCCTTTACAGTGCCTATCACGTCCTCTGTGACCGCTCCAATAAGCCCAACAGGATCACCTCACTGCGAACCGCATTGTGAACTTTTCCCCGAACTATACCACATCAACACTCCAAACAGCATCAAGGCCCATATTTATACTTTTTGACGCTAAACTGCGCTAACGCAGTTTAGCGTCAAAAAGTTTTGCGCCGTCTAACGCCATTCTGAAGCGCCATGCGGGCGCCGTATTTATGGAATGGCGTTAGACGGCGCAATCAGACCGGCGCTGCCTGGTTTGCGTGGGAAAAAACCACGTAGACCAGACAGCGCCGGCGTAGGGGGAAAATGGCGCATGGGCGTCTTAAAATGGGGCAAGTCAGGTTACGTCGAAAAAATCGTCTTAACCCGACTTGCGCCATTTTTTAACGACGCCCATCCCCCATCAACATGACTCCTATCATTGTAAAGATAGGAGTCATGCCCCCTTGCCCAATGGCCATGCCCAGGGGACTTCTGTCCCCTGGGCATGGTCATTGGGCATAGTGGCATGTAGGGGGGCACAAATCAGGCCCCCCTATGCCACAAAATATTATAAAAAAAAAATAAAAAAAAACTTACCTGAACTTACCTGAATGTCCCTGGGGTGGGTCCCTCCAGCCTTGGGTGTCCTCCTGGGGTGGGCAAGGGTGGCAGGGGGGGTCCCTGGGGGCAGGGGAGGGCACTCTGGGCTCATTTTGAGCCCACTTGTCCCTTAACGCCATGCCTGACCCAGGCGTTAAAAAGCGGCGCAAATGCGCCGTTTTTAGCCACGCCCACTCCCGGGCGTCGCTTTTGCCCGGGAGTATAAATACCACGTAAAGGCCTGGGAGTCATTTTTTAGACGGGAACGCCTCCCTTGCATATCATTAACGCAAGGAAGGGGTTCACGCTAAAAAATGACGCACATTCCGGGAACTTTGGCGCTATTCGCCTCTAACGCCATAGTATAAATATGGCGTTAGTTGGCGTTAGTTTTGCGTCGAAATTGCGTCAAAAAAAACGACGCAATTTCGGCGCAAACGGAGTATAAATATGGCCCCAAGTGCCATAAACTGCACCACAGACATTTTGAACTGTCAAAACTAAGAAAATCCAACCACAAGATGACTACAGACATCTCCCCTGGATTCATACCAAGATGTTCAAAACATTATGTATTTTTGCACATGTGCATATTGTCTGTTTGTTGTGTGTACTGACACATTCAGTCCATACAAAAGAACTGCCTAGTCTAATGGAGTCCACCTAGAAAATGTCACCACACTTATGTAGGGACCTCCCCGTTGTTATTCATAACTACACCGAACACAACACCAGCATTCCACATGCACTACACAGTGCCCTCTTACAGAACATATGGTATCAGCACATGGCCACTGTGGGCTCCAAAACATCAGTCAGGTCATGTTAGGTTGATACATTGATACCACATGCTCTAGGCGCAGACAGGCTTTACTTGTCCCAAATAGTAGCCCCTGGAAAAGCAAAATGCCTTCTCCACCTAATTATGTAGGATTAGCGCCAAGATACAACCCCATAGAGTAGAACTCCACAGGGTAGTAGTAAATCTGACCTACTGCAAGACCAATCCCATAGCATGATACCTTCTTACTGAGGCTAGCTGTTAGACCTGGCAGCCTTAGGGTGGTCACCCCTAACTTTTTGCCTGCCTCCCTCCACTTTTTGAACACTGTTTTTGCTGGTTTTTAGACTCTGCACACTTTACCACTGCTAACCAGTGCTAAAATGCATATGCTCTCTTCCTTTAAACATGGTAACATTGGATCATACCCAATTGGACTATTTAATTTACTTATAAGTCTCCAGTAGAGTGCATAATATGTGCCCAGGGCTGTAGATTAAATGCTACTAGTGGGCCTGCAGCACTGATTGTGCCACCCACTTAAGTAGCCCCTTAACCTTGTCCCAATGCCTGCTATTGCAAGTTTCACTTCCAATTTGACTTGTCATTTTAAAGTACTTGCTAAAGCCTAAAACTCCCCTTTTTCTACATATAAGACACCCCTCAGGTATGCCCTAGGTAACCCATAGGGCAGGGTGCTGTGTAGGCAAAAGGCAGGACATGTACATATATAGTTTACCTGTCCTGGTAGTGTAAAACTCCTAAATTTGTTTTACACTGCTGTGAGACCTGCTCCCTTCATAGGCTAACATTGGGGCTTCCCTCATACATCGTTTGAGTGGTAGCTGCTGATCTGAAAGGAGTAGGAAGGTCATATTTAGTATGGCCAGAATGGTGATATAAAATCCTGCTGACTGGTGAAGTTGGATTTAATATTACTAATTTATAAATTCCACTTTTAGAAAGTGAGCATTTCTCTGCACTTAAATCTTTCTGTGCCTTACAATCCACGTCTGTCTGGGTTTAGTTGACAGCTCCTTGTGCATTCACTCAGACACACCCCAAACACAGGATACTCAGGCCCGTATTTATACTTTTTTTGCGCCGCATTTGCGTCGTTTTTTGACGCAAAAACGGCGCAAACTTGCAAAATACCATTGTATTTTGTAGGTTTGCGCCGTTTTGCATCAAAAAGCAGCGCAAATGCGGCGCTAAAAAAAGTATAAATACGGGCCTCAGACTCACTTGCATACATCTGCATTTTGAATGGGTTTTCATGGGCTGGGAGGGTGGAGGGCCTGCTCTCACACAAAGGACTGCCACACCCCCAACTGGGACCCTGGCAGACAGGGGAACTGGTGCACTGTTGAGCCACTCTTTCAAGTCTCCCCCACTTCAAAGGCACATTTGGGTATATAAACAGGGCCTCTGCCCCTTCCAACTCAGACACTTCCTGGAGAAGAAAACTGGAACCAGAACCTGCATCCTGCCAAGAAGAACCCAAAGGACTCACCTGACTGCTTTCTGTGAAGGACTACTGCCTTGCTGTTGGCCTGCTGCCTTGCTGCTCTCTGGTTGTAATGAAGAAGTGCTCTCCAAGGGCTTGAATAGAGCTTGCCTCCTGTTCCATGAAGTCTCAGGACCAAAAAGACTTCTCTCTTGCAACTGGACTCCTTGTGCGGCAAAGATTCGACACACAGCTTGCTAAAACAAAACGACGCACAGCCTGCCCTGCGGTGAGAAATTCACCTCATGTCGAACTGGAACGATGCAGCGCAACTTTGCAAAGAGAACCTCGATGCAGTGCCTGCATTGCGACCGGAACTTCGAGGCACTGGCCACCGGACCGTCGCACAGCTGACCTGGGACTATGCAGCCCGACTTCCAAAGGGGAAATCGATGCAGCGCCTGCCATGCAGAAGAAAATTACACTCAACGCCCACCGGATCATCGCAGTGCTTGTGACTTTGCTCCGCAAGCCCAGGATTCCACGCACAGAACCCGGGGCACCTGAAAACCCTGCAACCCGCAGAGGATCCATGACCGAGCGCTGGAAATTGCCGTCCCTGCGCAGAAACTAAACAACGCATTGCTGTGTGCAGCCCAAGAAATTGACGCACACCACTTTGTTTCCACACTTTTCCTCTGCAGCCCTTTGTGGAGATTTTTCACACAAACCAGGCACTTTGTGCTTGAAAGAGACTTTGGCCCTCATTCTGACCCTGGCGGTCCAAGACCGCCAGGGCCGCGGGCAACGGAAGCACCGCCAACAGGCTGGCAGTGCTTCATTGCCCATTCTGACCGCGGCGGTAAAGCCGCGGTCAGAATAGAGGATCCGGCGGTTTCCCGCCGGATTTCCGCTGGCTGGGCTGAACCTCCATGGCGGCGCTGCAAGAAGCGCCGCCATGGGGATTCCGACCCCCTTCCCGCTAGCCTGTTTCTGCCGGTTTTTACCGCCAGGAACAGGATGGCGGGAACGGGTGTCGTGGGGCCCCTGGGGGCCCCTGCACTGCTCATGCCACTGGCATGGGCATTGCAGGGGCCCACTAACAGGGCCCCAGCATGATTTTCACTCTCTGCATAGCAGAGAGTGAAAATCGCGACGGGTGCTACTGCATTCGGAGCCGGCTTCTGTGTTGCAGGCCCTTTCCCGCTGGGCCGGTGGGTGCTCCCTTGGCGGGCGCCCGCCGGCCCAGCAGGAAAGTCAGAATGGCCCGCCCGCCCGGGTCAGAATGACCCTCTTTGTTTTGCTTTAAAAGGACTAAAGACACTTTATGTCACTTTTCAGTGATATCTCTACATTTATTTATTGCATCTGTGATCGTTTTACCTGCAAATAACCAGATAAATATTCTAAACACTGTGTGGTGTATTACTGTGGTGCTATATTGTGTTTTTGTTTGATTTTATTGCACAAATAGTTTACACATTGCCTTCTAAGTTAAGCCTGACTGCTCAGTGCAAAGCTACCAGAGGGTGGGCACAGGATCATTTGGATTGTGTGTGACTTTCCCTGACTAGAGTGATGGTCCTTGCTTGGACAGGGGGTAACCTGACTGCCAACCAAAGACCCAATTTCTAACACTAGCGATATCCAAACTGCGCTATATAGGATGCGCAGAAAGGGCACTATGGGGAGGGGATATTGTTTGGCCCCAAGGCTTTCAGGAAAAGAGATTCTTGGAGGTAGCAAAACCATCAAACAAATCTACAAACATGTCCTCTCCCACTTCTATCTGTGGTCCAAGGGTGACCCTAAGTGTGTCTGTCTTTGTTAATAACAAGTGGACCCCAGACATGGAGTTTCAATGTAGGGCTATCCATCTCGATGATATGAAGGGAAATGGATCTCGCAGAGGAGAGTTGAATAACATCATAGATTTTCTGTGGCAGGAAATCTGAGATACTGAGATAGATAGGTATGCAGGTATAGAAGGGAGGGGGCAACCCCTAATTGTACAGAAACGCAAGCTGTATTCCTTGTTTTTCAGAGGCAAAGGAACAATTCTGCTGGGTACAAATAAAAATTGTGCACATTCCGTGAATGGTGTGACCTCTGCTACCTCGTCACCATAAACACCCCAACTCTAGGCAAACCGTGAGAAGTTCTATCAGAACTGTACCAACATCCCCTAAGGAAGAAGGCAACTCTGTTGCATCAGGCTCAAGAGAAATGAACTGCTGATAATTTTGGCTGGGCTCAGTACAAGGACATTCCATAGGAATTCAGACTTTTCTCTGATGTACAACTGTTAGAGGGAGGGTCCTTACCCTTCTTCACCGTGCAGACAAAAGCAAATGCCCACTGGTTGCAAATAACTAGGTAGGAAATGCTCAAAATGATAAACAGCATTGAGCTTGGCCTTAATGTGATCAAGCAAGAACTGAGAGGTATCTGCAGCATCGTGTTACAACATCGGTATGTGTTGCACTTGATAACCACAATAGATGGTGGGGTGTGTGTGAAGATTGGTGAATTCTGCTGCACATTTACATTTATACCAGGCAATGACATGGACAACAGGAGTCTGACTCTTGCCATCCAAGTATTGCACCAATTACAAAAAGACATTGGTGAAGAAGGACATGCTCTTGAGCAGGCATGATTCACAAACTGGTTCTCCTGACTCTTCCAGTGGCTGACTGGTCTGTGCATGTCATTGTGGCCTGTTTTCATATTGTTTCTGTTTTTTTGTGGTTTCTTGCAAGTGGGGGTGTCCTGCTTTAAAAACGCAGTCCTCAAACTGTGTAAAATGCAAGTAACTAGGGAAGTAGTAGTAAGCAAAACTGCAATCCCAAAAAATTTGACTATCATGAAGTATGGGTTAGATGGTGTAGCTGAAAATTCAGCTAGATGGAAGAATGTTAATATTGGGAATGTGGATGTCGATGTACACCATGACATGATTACATATCCCAACATGAAGTCTTGTTCGACACTGACCCCAAGATCCGTGGTCAGGCAGGCTTTGAGACATATGCCTGAGATTACTGACTTACAGGCCATAGGTAGAAAAGCACATAGCTGGCAGACAAACATGTGAACAGGAAACTGAGATCACAGATAGGCAGCAACACCACAATAGTCCCAGGAGACTGGCCCCCATAAAACACACATGGCAGAGGGGGTGCATGCATTCTCAAATCCCATAAAGTCAGATGCCACATGACGTTCGGAACACATAGCTAAACTGGACACAGTATGCACAGTAACATACAACGATCACGCACCCCTCGGGCTGATCATCTGGACACATTACCGGCTGGCCCACATTGTATCCACACAAGGTCGAAACCCACCTGCATTGATTACCAGGACCTTATTTATGATTCCATGACAACTGTTCACATTCTTCATCAGAAAAGAAAATGGAACAAAGGTTCTTAGAGACAGTCCTGAGACGCCAGTTCTGTAACTGTTCTCACAGCTGTAATGTTTAATTAAGCAAACCGTTTAGCCAAATGCCTCTTCTCTTTTGTTTTTACAGGGTAAATTCATATTCGAGCAACATACTTGGGAAGGCCAATTTATGCTTCCATCATATCCAAAGTATAAGTACTGCAATGAAGAGGTCAGAGATACTGGCCTGATTAACTACTGGTAATCTTCCTTACTCCTATTCCAGGATTTCGTCATCCTATGCCAGGTATTTTCCTTCCTTCCATTTTCTCTTTCTCAAGCAGAATGCTTCTTAGCAGGTGTGATCTGACACACATGAAGGTTAGGGGTTCAGGAAAAGGATACAAGGAAAAGAAAGACAGTCAATACATGAGCTGGGCAGAGAAGTATTTTTGAGTTGTTCTAAGTATAGGATGCTGATCATGATATAGACTGCCTCAAAGTGTAGAGATTAGGATGAGAAAGGTCTGCACATGGAATATTGAATATTGACCGTATTTTGGCTATTCTACATACTTTATGAACACAGTTTACTAATGCAACACGGATGCACAAAATTTATTTCACTACTGTAATTGCCATAATCATAAAAACAGCATTTAATGAAACTGTAAAATATTAAGACTTTTTGAGGATGGATACAGTTGTACAGCATATTTCTCACCTCTTAATGCTTGATCAAAATGTTTCACAGAGAATCTGTTACAGCAGGTATTGTTAGTAAAAAAGCAGCAAAAGTTAAATGCTGAGAACTGCTGAGGCAAATGACTAGTTGCAGGCATTTAATAAAAGCAAACCACCACTGTGTATGAACGCCTGGTGTTTTTGCAAAAGGAAAAACAAATACCTGTGGAAGATATGGTTGCAGGAGTTGGTCCGATAGGGGCATGACATATTATCAGAAATGTCTTTCGATTTTTGTTTTAGGGTCATGATAGACATTAGGTTGAACGGTGTAACAACTGGTAAGTTAGACAGCGATTAGGAAATGTATACTTTAATACTCCCCCAAGAGTAGTGGAGCTTTAGAGAGCATTATTTCTCTGCTGTAATACATGTGACCGTCCCACCTAAAAATGTATACAATTTCAAAGATACAGTGGAAGCTGGGTAGAAAAAAATTAAAATCAGAGCTGGAGAATAATGCAATGGTCAGTCTTAAGTTGGGTCGCACTTTGAGGACCTGTTTTTCATTTGAGAGGCAGGTGAGAGCTTTAACGTTGGTCAAACAATGAGGCAAGAAGCATCTTAGACTTCTTTGATATACATTCTATGTGCCCCCTTTGTCATTCCTTATATTTGATACCGAAGTGGTCAGCTAGGGGCATATGCAATGCAGGGGCAAGGTCAATAAACAACATGCAATAAAAATTTTAATGTGCCAGCTGCTATTACTTAAACTGTGTGGGTCAATTTTAGTTAGTCTTAGCTCAGGCTTGCAGACTTGCCCTTTTTCTCAGGTTTTATGCTCTGTATTCAATGTTATTCATTTTATTATTGCTTCTTTGGTGGCATTGTTTTGATTTCATTATAAATTGTTATTTTGTGAAAGTGTCATTATCAGTGCTATGAATGACATACGTTGCATCATGTTCTTTTCACGAGAACAGAATGAGAGGGACAAGGAATAATGTTTTGTATTGTCTGCCCAAAGACTGTGTAAACAGTCCAGCGCTTAGGTACATACCCACATCAGACTTCTGTGCATGAACATAAACATCTCCACTATAAAAACATTGTGTAGGACAAAGGGCTTTAGAGGGGATTTCTGCCAGAACTTCCATCCTGATGCATGCCGGTTTTTGGTAGACCTCAGCCTTTGTGTCTCCATGGATCCTAATATGGCGTCTGGCAGCCTGACCAAGGTAGCAGGGTTGTGGTGTGCTTATCATGGACACTGCAAGGACAGATTTGGATTACACCACTATGCTCTCGCTTAGGGGCTAGAAATTGGGCTTTTTGGTAGGAATTGTATGCTTCTGTTATGACAATATATTTGAGTTGCTTAAATTCACATCTCTAATCTTCTCAACCCTGATTCTGTTGTTCCTCATTATCCTAATCATTGCAGCTGATGTACTTTGTCATAGATTGCAGTCCTCTCAATAAATGTATTGAAAACAGTTCTGCATCTCTTTTCTTGCCTATGTGTGTGTAATAGACTTGTGTGTGGAGAGAAAAGGGTAAGACTTTTTACCATGAAGATTTCCCTGAGGGGTCTTCAGAGTCCATGCAAGGCTGCCACAAATCACCTTTACCGGTTGGGTTTTGGTGATTTACTGCCAGTGAGCCAGGAGGGTCAAGCCGACAGCTGCCTTCTGGTGTAGGAGTGACTTAATTTCCTACAAAGCAGAAGTGGTGCCTCCCCAAATCCAACAGTCTTGTTACTTTGTGGGAGTCCATATGACAAAACACTGAACATAGATTAGTGCTTTACATGTTCTGTAATGTATGTACATTAAACCAATTATTTATGTAACGAACTGAGCATACTTTATGCTCCATTAAAGTGATTTTATAAAGGGTCTTTTTTTTTATTTGGGGAGCACATTGCTATAGAGCTACAATATACTGTAGCCATGCAGTCAAAAAGAGTAAAGACATAAATTAAACTGTTCCGTGACCCGGTGAGACTTCATTTTGATTGAGAGGAGAAGGGGAGCCATCAGTTCAGTAAATAAAGATCTCAAGTTATCTAAGTTAATGTATGACACTAATGTGTCTGAAAAGGAGGTGACACAAAGGCCCTGATTTTTCCAAAGTAGCTCACCACAGTGCTGGCCCAAAAACCGCAGCGCTACGCTGTGCCACTTTTGAAATGAAGGGATGAGCCGTATTTACAGGAATTCGACACACTCCTGCTTTTCCCCCTGCAGTGGCACTCAATTAAGCTGCCTGCACCAACACTGACAGCCTTGCACCATAGTGCAAGTGTGTCTTCATTGAGGGGATAGATTGTTTATCTGCAGGAAGGTGTCCCATCGTGCACATAGGCAATCTATAATGCTGATTTGGCACTTCTATGTGTGCTGCAAAATGCAGCACACACAGAAGTACCAAAGCGCCATTTTGGAATGATTGTTTATGCGTAGGAAGGGATACCTTTCTGCACATAAACAATCATCCATGGAATTTTACTCTTTCTATGTGTACTGCAGAATGCAATACACATGGAAAAAGCAAAAAATGAGGAGGAATAAAAGCATTCCTACTCGTTTTGCCATGCTTACAACACTCCTGGGGTGGCATTGGTTTTTGGCACTGCCACAGATTTAAAATTTGTCGTAAATCTGGGGCAGCATCAAAAGCAATGGGTGTTGCGGTGGAATGCCCACAGCAACACTCATTGCACGCTCCTCTGACTCCGAAAACTGTGTTGGAGGAGCCCATATTTACATAGAGGCAGAACATGACAGAAAGTGGCATTACACCACCATGCAAATGAGGAACATTGGTTAGCGCCACCGGAGAGTCACAAAAAGTGATGCTTCGGTGGTGCTAGGGGCTATTAACTCTGCCCCAAACTCTTTGCAGCTCCAGTTATCCCCACATTTGGTACAGGTATTGTGCGCCTACATTGCTCTTTTACATGAACAGAAAACATAGCATGATGGCAGTGTTCCAGTCTTGTTGCTTACCTGTAATCGTTTGGGGTCTTTCACTGTTCAATGTATGGGTGACTGTTTCCAGAAGGCACAGTGTTACCACACACTGGAATATGTGGTAGGCAAGTGACCTTGAGAAGTTGCCATCTTCTCAGGTGGAAAAGGCCATAGGCAATAGAAACATCTTAGCTATATGAAGACTTCAGAGTACGGAATTGATAGTGGAACTCTTTCGAAGAGAAGTCAAGATAAGCAAGGGGAGGGATTCAGGAAACCAGCCAAATATCACAGTTGTGTTGCAACACACCCTTCAACTAGACTGAAGCCTTGATATTGCAAACAGCATGAAAAGAGAATTACATCAAAAATCATATGGCAGGAAACACACAGAATTGGGAAAAGCCAAAAGGAATCAATGAACAAACTGCTGCAGATGTGTTATTGCTGTTCAGGGGCTAGAGGAGCAAGGAGCAGCAGCTTGGAACCCAGTAGCATGATGGAAGGCAACCACAGGTGAGTGGAACTCACTGCCCCCAGCTGTAGGCTTTGTGCAGTGTTTGCTGAGACTCAGGAATTGTGGAACTGCACAAAGTACAACAGTTTCCGGACACTGAAGTAGGCAAGATTCTGTGGTTGCAACAGGCAAAAGCACTGAGGAAAACACAAAGGTGACGGATGCTCTCCATTACTTTTCACCCATTGTTCAACTACTAATACACAATAAATGCCCAGACAGAAAGCACCCACATAGGAACAGTTAATCATGAACTGCCAGGCTGGGTCGTCACTGAAGAAGGGAACAACCAACCCCAGACAGATTACACCCTAAAGCAGCAGAAGTAGCAGTGTCGAAGTAAGCCTCAGCAAGGCCTACTAGTGCAAGGTGTTCGCCCTTCTCTGCACAAAGTCCTCAAACCATATAGGAAGAAGATGGCACAGAAACTGAAATAAAAGACAACGTTTATTAAGCCTCATGAGGTGGTACTACAGTTCAAACAGCACCCTTCGGTAATGTTTGAAGTAGCACACTGAACTAAGAGAGCATGGTCCTTTTATACCCATGCAGGGGCTAAAAGAAGGTGGTACAGTTAAAGAAGCAAGTCTTACATACATGTAAGGTCATATAGAAATGCACAGTCGACAGGTAGGACGGGCTAACAGTTTCAAGGACTAGTTGACACATTACTGTCTGTTACTGATTACTAACAGCTGCAGATCTTACTGAGCATGTGCAAAAGTGGGAGATGCTAAATATAACTTGTCACTAGACCGATTTTCAAGAGTAGTTAACAGAAAGGTAGGACAGAGCACATGGCGAGCACATGGCAGAGAAAATGGCTGCCATGAATAAAAAATGGATTCCGCAAAATGTTCAAAATAGGTGCTAAATGCAAGATGTCTTCTGCTAATGCTTAATCTAATCGCTATTAAATTACAACAGACGACCCTTTCAGCATTAGCTGAAGACATTCGTCTTTCTGGGATAATCTAAATATTCATCTTGTATATTTATGCTCATCATTTCAGCTATTTCCTTATCTAACATGTGTTGTGCTTTAATTTCTGTAATATTTCTTTTGGTGGGCATACAAGCAGTAATACACATGGAGCAGAACATTGGACCACACTTAATACAGATACAGCATGTGAAAAATATTGCAATCATTACACACAGGATAGTCAGTAGTTTCCAGCCCCAAGCGGAAACAACAGCCCAAATCCATCCAGAAAAAGTCCAAGTACAAGTCTCTGTGTGGATTTCTGCAGCAATTTTATGCAATTTAGATATTGCATCATATACTGAAGGTGAGTGATCTGGAATAAAAATGCAGCAACTACTACTGATGATGCGACATGCACCACCTCGATCAGCTAATATCACATCTAGTACCATACGATTTTGGAGCGCTACAATCCTCGCAATTTGGAGCTCCTCGGTAATATTCCCAAGTGCTAGAGCTGCCTGATTGGTAACAGCTTCCACAACCCTAGTCAATCGTCTCACTTTCCTACTGTTCAACGCAGCACCCACAAAGAAGAACAACCCTAAATTAAAATCAACATATTGTTGCAGGCTAGTGTCCGTTTGGTCTACCTCATTTGTACTTATTGTCCTTTTATATCTACTTGTAATGATGTCATTGAACAGTTTAAAATCTCAGTGATATGATGCAGGGGCCAAAAACATAGGAGGTAATAGAAAAGATACATAACACACACCTGACCACCAAACAGGTAGTTGGTAATATCCATAGTTACCACAAACAAAATATGTATTATGTGAAGCTGTAAAACTACTATTATTTACACCCTCAATAATTAAAATCAAGGTACAATTGCTGATCCCTACTGGAATTCGCCCAATGCTACGTATACATAAATCTGCTTTAGTTTTTGTAACAGAAATCACAAATTGTTCTTTCTTGTCAGAGTCTCTTATACTTGTGAAGACATATGGTATTGAAACATTGTCCGGTTGAAACTCTTCCCATTCCCATTTAGTTCCTTTGGCTTGGGGATACCCATCTTTGTCTTGGTAGCATACTTTATTAGGGCGAAAAAGAAGTCCGCCCTCTGTACGTTTTCCAGATGCAAACAAAAGCGTATACCAAGCTTGACAAGAACCATTGTGTGAAAAAGGAAGAGGAATGAAAGGTGTTCCTCCTTTCTTTTGATGCGCAGGTATCATTCTACATACCCAACAGTTAGTAGTATTTGCAGCATTATGAGTATGATGCAAAATCTGAATGAAAGTATTATTGAAGTACGATTGACGGTGCTTCTGCTCCTAATAGGGAAGCGTAAAGTAATAGTGATCCTCTGGTACTGGAGTAGTGGCAACAAAAAAACTCACGAGCAGGAGCCTTCTTTTCAACAAACCAGGTGATTATTGCTATAACCACCAAAACAACAGCAAACCCCATAGTACTAATGATCAGTTTTTTATTCATTTTAGCAACAGTGATAATCGACCCTTTCAGAAATTAATTAAAAACAATCGCTGGGGCTCTTATCCCTGGGCATCCGCTGATTTCTTCACTACGGGCCAAGATGGGTGTCACTACTCTAATGCATGGCTGACTCCCCCCCCTTGCCACATTGGCTCTCCGTTTCAATAACCCAGGGCGGTAGCTCAACCAGTTTTCTCCAGCACTAAGGGGTCTTTCCTCGGTCTCAAATTATATCGCGACACTCCAGAAATCGTATGGTCCGGGAAGAAGTCTTCAGATTCGTCAGGTGATATAGCACGGCCTTTCTCCATAGTAAAAATCTCTCGATGATCGGTCAGCACAGCAGGGTCCACCAAGGTAGCTATCACTCTCTTGCAGTGAGTACTATGGACCCAATTCTTTTGGTTCGTCACTCGAACTGCTGTCCTTGTCACAAGGAGCACCTGCTCTGGGTCTCGCCACCTTGGTTCCAAGCTGCTTGATCTTTCAAAGGACTTAATCATCACCTGGTCACCAGGTCGGAGTTCATGGCCTTCACCTGTAGATCTGTCAGGAAGTGCTTCTCGAACCTGTTGATGAATAGAAACCAAATTGTCGGTTAACTTTGCCAAATAATCATTCATCAGGACACAAGGAACATCATATACAGAATTTGGGTTAGGAACTCCCCAAATGTTAATTGGCCTTCCAAACACTATTTCGTGAGGAGTTAGGCCGAGTCGAGAGTGTGGCACTGACCTAATAGACAATAATGCCAATGGTAATGCATCCGGCCAAGTTAAGGATGTGGAAGCCTGTATCTTCGCTAACTTCAGCTTCAAAGTAGCATTATACCTTTCCACCAGACCTGCTGATTGTGGGTAGAAAACCGCATGGAACTTCTGTTTGATCCCTCATCCTTTCAGGACATACTTAATAACTTCCCCAACAAAATGAGGTCCATTATCATTCCATAAAAGTCTGGAAACACCAAATCTAGGGAAAAAGTCTTTCAAAAGCACCTTTGCTGTGGTAATGGCAATATTATCATTTGTGGGGTACGCCTCTATCCATTTACTAAAAGCACATACCACCACCAAGACATACTTTAAATTGCTGCAGCGTTCAAGCTGAATATAATCCATTTGTAGAACTTCGAAAGGTGCAGTTGGTGTAGCAAACCCTCCCGAAGGAGTTTGTGTCCCTTTTCCAGGATTGTATTGTAAACAGATCAAACAAGACTGTACTACTCTCTTAGCTGTACTGGAAATTTCTGGATGCTCCCAAACTTGTGTAAGCAACTTTGTTATTGTTGAAGCTCCAACATGTGCCAGCCCATGTGCCATCTGAACCATAGGTTGTACAAAAGCTATAGGCAATTTCCATTTATCCATCTGCTTATTCCGCCAACAGCCCTCATCATCTAATTCTCCTTCTTCAGACCACTGCTAATGTTCTTTCACAGAAGTAGATTTCTGTATATCTAATAAGTCTTGTCTAGCATTATGCCAACATTCAGCTTGTGGCTTCACTACATACACAGAAGTAGTACTTCGCTGCATCGCAGTCTCACGTGCTACGCGGTCTGCAAGGGCATTACCTTGACCTATCTTCTCGGTCACTTTCTTGTGTGCACTACATTTCACAATAGCTAGTTTCTTTGGATATGTCAATGCAGTCAAGAGGTTATGCACTAATTCTCCGTGCATTATCTGCATCCCGTGGGATGTGAGAAAGCCTCTCTCCTTCCAAAGCAAACCAAAATCATGAGCCACTCCAAAAGCATAGCGGCTGTCTGTATAAATGTTCACACATAAGTCAGTACTAAGCTCACATGCTTGTGTCAAAGCTATTAGTTCAGCTGCTTGAGCTGACTTCTGTGGTATACAAGCTGTCTCCACTACCGTGTGTATTGTGGTGATTGCATATGCAGCTGAGGTTGTACCATCTGGCAACTTCAAACAAGACCCATCAACCCACAATTCCCCGTCTACATCTGGAAGGGGCGTTTCTTGTAAATCAATATGACCCTTTGTCTTTTCTTCGGTAAGGAATATACAATCATGTGTTTCTTGTGACTGATATATGTCAACAAAGTGGCTGGATTTAGTGTTGCACATCTCTTCAGTGTAATGTGAGGAGCCAGCAATGTCAATTCATATCCTGTCAGGCGAGCGCTAGTTAAATGTTGTGTCTTTGTTTGATTTAATAGAGCTTCAACTGCATGGGGTACTAACACCAACAGCTTATGTGACAAAACTATCCCTTCACTTTGACGTATTGACACAGCTGTTGTGGCCACTGAACGAAAACACCCAGGCAACGCTCGAGCGACAGGATCAAGTACTGCTGAAAAATATGCACAGGGACGCTGCTTATCGCCATGTGTCTGTACTAAAACTGACAATGCACATCCATCTTTCTATTGTACGTAAAGTGCAAAAGGCTTCATGTAATCTGGAGTGCCTAACACTGGTGCTGAACAAAGGGTTTGTCGTAGCTGCCGGAAAGCAGTCTCACATTCATCTGTCCATGGGAGGGGCATTGGAGTATCTTTAGTCAAAAGTGCTAGCAAAGGTTTGACAATTTGTGAAAACCCTAATATCCATTGCCTACAAAAAGAAGTAAGACCAAGGAATTCACGAACATCTTTCTGAGAAGAGGGTACTGGTGTGTCTAAAAGTGCTTGAATACGATCTGATGTAAGTGCACGGCCCTCCTTAGACAAAAGGTGACCTAAATAGGTTACGTTTGGTCTACAATACTGCAATTTGTTTCGTGACACTTTATGATGGTGTGAAGCAAGAAAAGAAAGTAAGGACAAAGTGCACTTTTCACATTGCTCAAGGGTATCAGCTGTCAACAAAATATCATCAACATATTGTATGAGAGCCACACATTCAGGCAAAACAAAAGAATCAAGTTGTCGTTTTAATGCTTGACTTTAAATGCTAGGACTCTCAGTATAGCCTTGAGGAACTCTGCAAAATCTATATGATCGTTTATTCAAAGTAAAACCAAACAAATATCGGCTGTTAGGATGAATAGGGATCGAAAAGAAAGCATTCTTTAAGTCTATCACAGAGAATGTAGTTGCTGTCGGGGGAACCAAAGTAAGAAGTGTCGTGATGTCAGATACCACAGGATATTGTGGTACCACAATCTTGTTGACTTCTCGTAAATCAATAATGAATCAGTAAATCCTATTATCGGTATCCTTTTTCAGAATAGGAAGAATCGGACTGTTACAATAATTATACGGAACTTCTTCAACAACTCAAACTGCAATAAGATCATGCACAATTTGTGTGAGTGCTTCTTCGCCCTCCTGTGAAATTTTGTATTGAGGCAAACGTGGCAATACAGCTCCCTCCTTGACACTAATATGTACCGGTGGAATAATCATTTGTCCCACATCAGTATCTGATGTAGCCCACAAAGTACTAGGGAGTGAAGCTAATGCAATATCCTCTTTAGCAAGACAAACTATTTCCATCACAGGATGATTATCATTCAAAATAACACGCACCCCATTCAGGAGAGCATCGTATTGTATCCCTGAAATACTTGAGCATATCAAGACCCACAATATATTTGGAGAAAGCAAAAATGGACATGGAGCAGTAAATTAATCAACATGGAATGCAAGAGGTTGTGACAATGGGCTAGGGGAAGGTGTTCCATCGAAAACTATTGAGGTAATGGTTAAGCCAAACAGGGGAGCCCTTGGAATCAATTGTTTAGACAAGGCGCAAACAGTAGCTCCTGTATCAACCAGAAACTGATCAGTAGAACCCAAAACATATGCTGTAACATAGGGACCCCTCTGATCTACTGGAACTTCAACTGATTCCTTACCCCATCCTAGGCAATCCTATGCATAAGCAGAATCTTGGAAATCAGGCTCGACATAGTTAGACATCTGGTATTGGTTCCATCTATCAAAAGTGTTAAACCCATCCTGCCCTCGTACATTAGCATCAACCCTAGCATGATCATTTGTGCTTCTTCTAGGCCCTGAATATCCTGAGCGATTTCTAATTTGTCCCCGACCACGTGAACACTGCTGAACACGTAGTGCTGGACAATCGGCAGCCCAATGCCCAAATTTCTTACAATACGCACACTGATCAACAGACAAATTCGAACGAGTGTAAGAAGAACCATAAGATCCACGTCCACCTCTATCACTACCTCTAAAAGGCGGACCATAAGTTTGAGCCAACATAACCTTTACCTTTAATTCTTTAATCTTTTTATCCTCGCTACCTTTTGCTTCTAATTCCTGACGTTCATAATACTGAGCCATAGTCAAAAGAGAAACGGGAGTAGAGGTAGTCCATGAACTTTCACTAGCTTTTAGATGACTAGCTATTCCTGGTAACAGATTTGCGACATATTTATTGACAAACAAATGTCTGCCCGTATCATCTGACAATAACTGCCCGCTAAAATCATGAAATGCTTCTTCAAAGCGTGTAACGAAATCAGAGACCGATTCATCTGCTTTCTGCTTACAAGACGCTAAAACAGTCCAATCTATCTTTTTAGGGGGAATAATCGTTTTTAACTTAACTAATATGGCTGCGGGAAGATCTAGAATCAACTGATATGACTTTTTTGCAGGTTCCCTATCCCCGTCCATATGTTCTAATTCTTTCCATGACATCCCAAAAACTACACGATCATCAATTTTACGAACAGTTCTCCACATATCTGGCAGTAATATCAATCCGCAACATAAATCAATGTCAGCCAAAGTCATAGTACAAGAACTAATTGCTCCCTCAACTTCCTCATAAAAGGCGGCTGGATTTTTCTGCGGGTCAGGTAATGCTGTTTTATGTGCAATTACATCTGCCCTATTCCAAGGAGTATACACCCAATTATAAATAAAATAACCCTTAGCATCAACAGAAGTTTTATCATCACTTGTACCCAATCCTTTAGGAGGAACATACAAAGGCGCGGCCTCCCGCATTGGTTTCGAGTGAGCTATCATAGTCTTATCTGTTCCGAAGATGGGAGCTTGCACCCCGCCGGTCTGAGATGTCCACGGCCCTTTTCTCCTCTTGCAAACGGACTGCCACAACACATAATTTCATCAAATGCCTGATTGTATCAGCCACCTGGGAGAAAACAAAAAGACCATCACGCATTTGCTTATGATCAGCTGCTACATCATCGGGCTCCAGCTCATCAGAATATTTCCGAAATAGTTCAATAACTTCTGTGCCAAATGCCTCCGTAAAATATAGCTGCTCCTTTTCCGTCCACCCTTTCATGTTGTCTAAAAGTTCAGAAGCAGAGACAACGCTATGAATTGTTTTACGAGCAATAGATCTAAGCTCAGAAGCACGGTCAGCAGGCAACATAGAGCGACTGTCTCGTATCTTCTGTTGCTCCGAACCGGAGACCTCAGCTGACTCATGAGGGGCAGAATGAACGACATATGGAGGTGGAGGGCGATCTAGGAACATGAAATCATTGTGTGGTTTATTATAATAGGATAGAGAGGTTGCCTAACAGTGTATTGGCCAGTTACCTCTAATTTAGGTTCTTTCTCTTCAAGTTCCTTTAAGTCATTTATTTATTTCTTTCTCATTTCCAATGCTTTCACATATACATTCTTCCGCTGCTCTTTCTCAAGCAAGGCTTGCTCACGCTTCAATCGTCCACACACATCTTTCTCCCACATTCGTACACAGTCAAACATATCTTGCCTAGACCTTCGCTTACACATACATTGTTCCACATACTCAATCTTTCGCAAATCAAATGACCCATGCATAGGCCAACGTAACTCAGGATCCGCACAAGTGTATTTAATCCATAATGTGCTGTACATTATAGAAGGAAGACCATGTTTAACATACATATCTGTATTGGGCGTCCCCTCTGAGGGTGCCGGTTTAGATTCTTCCAGTCTCAAATTGGTACCATTACAAAAGCAACACATCCTACGAAGTGCGCTAAAAACAGGCATGCCACAAATAGTGCAGAATATGCAATATTATAATCAAAGTAGCACTTAAGGTGCTGTTCAAATCAAAATTACATTGGAGAAAATTCTCCTAATTACCTGCCTATATAAATTGCAATTTATATATCAATTCAAAGGACACAAATTGACCAGTCACCCAAAACACGAGAGCCACAGTAGGTGGTGCTAAACTTCATTACCAAACAAAGGCATCAAAACCCTTAGCAAGGGGGTCATTACAACATTGGCGGTAAAAGCCACTTACAGCCGTGCAGAAGAACGCCAATACACCGCCACGGCCGCGGAATTCAGCCACAGCTATTGTGACCCACAGCACGGAATCCGCCGAAATTCAGACTCCCACACAAGTCCGCCAAAACAAAGGTCAGTGATAAACTGGCGAAAACAAAACCTCCACCGTCACGCCAACAGAAACACGCCCATGCTATCACGACCCACGAATCCACGCAGTGGTCTTTCAACCGCGGTATTCCATTGGCGGTACACACCGACGCGCTCAAAATACACACACATCTCCAAAACACACTGCCACATTGGACAATTCAAAATACACACACCTGATACACATACAAACACCACTCCCACACACCCAACACAATATAAAACACACACCCACATCACCCACAAACCCCTACGACCAAAAACGTAAGACGAGGATGGGAGTGTAGGGTAGGGATGGGGGCCACTCACTTCGACGGTGCAGTTGGTAATGACTTCTCTTCTTCCCCTGTACATGTCATGTAGGTCAGCGCCCACCAGAAGAAGGACATTTGGCCTGCCATCGCCAAGGACGTCCGGACCCTGGGGGTCCAACAGAGACGGGGCACCCACTGCCGTAAAAGATGGGAGGACATTCACCGCTGGAGCAAGAAGACGGCGGAGGCTTAGCTGGGGATGGCCTCCCAACGTGGGAGGGGTGCCCGTCGCACCATGACCCCCCTGATGTTCCGGATCCTGGCGGTGACCTACCCTGAGTTGGATGGGTGCTTGAGGGCATCACAGCAGACACAAGGGGGTAAGTACACTCTCATTCTGCAGACTTTGCGCGCAGTGGAGGGGTCTGGGTGGGGGAGGAGGGCTGTGGGTTTCCCTAGGCCAGGGCGAGTTACGTAGGCTAGGCCCCTTTGTAAGGCATGGCCCTGTGGCCCCTCACCCCACCTCTATAGAGTGCCAAGTACAGGTATAAATGCCCATGTGTCCTCTATGTGGACAGATGACACTCATAGCCATGTAGGCCATATCCCAGGAATTGTATCTGTAGAGGCCAAGAGCACGGCGTAGTGCAGGGGGCTGCTGTGTCTGTATTGTCCGCCAACGGTAGCGGTAACCCATGCACTTTCTTCTGTCGCCCCCCCCGTCTTTTTGTGCTCTCCCTGTTCTTTTGTGTATCAGCATCATCAGGGGGAGGTACAGTGGCACCGGAGCACGAGGGAGCTGCATCCCACATGGCCATGGAGGGCCACACCACAGACTCTGAATACACCAGTGGGACGGAGGGCGAGGGGAGCTTCACGTCGGTCACCGGATCAGCAAACAGCGACACGGACTCGTCTGCCGATGGGAGCTCCCTTGTGGTGGCGGCACCATCTGTGCCCCCACTTCTACAGGTATAGCCGCCACCCCCCTACCAGCACCGCCCTCCCAGCAGCCCCTCAGCCTTCGCTCCGTGCCCGCTCACCCAGGAGGGTGGGCATCACCTTCGCCCCAGGCACCTCAGCCCCTGCCCCTGTCACCCCTGCTGCCCTCAGTGAGGAGGCCATTGACCTCCTCAGGTCACTCACTGTTGGGCAGTCTACCATTGTGAATGCCATCCAGGGTGTAGAAAGGGAGTTGCAACACACTAATGCATTCCTGGAGGGCATTCATTCTGGTCAGGCTGCCCATCATCGAACCCTGCAATCTCTGGCCTCAGCACTGATGGCAGCCTTTGTCCCTGTCTCTAGCCTCCTCCCTCCAACTTCCCCCACCAAGACCCAATCCCCTGTACCCCAGCCTATCCCAACCACACCATCTGACAAGCATGCACACACCTCAACACACAAATTAGGTCAGGCAGACATAGGCACCACACATCCCACAGGCACTCACACAAGCATCACCCACATACAGACACAGCAACATCCACTGCCTCCACTGTGTCCCCCTCCTCGTCGTCTCCCTCCTCCCTCCCAGTTTCATCTACACTCTCGCCTGCATGCACTACATCTACAGGCACTAGGACCCGCACCAGAACACCCAGCACCACACAACGCTCACCTGCCCTCACCACCCCCACTACCATTTACACGTCCCCTGTGTCCACTCCCAGTGTGTCTGTGACGCCCCCTCCCAAAGTACACAAACGCGGGCCCCCACACACCCAACATCCATCCACCTCACGACAGCCTACAGTACCTGCACCTGCACCCAAATCACCTAAAGTAACCCCCTCCAGCTACCCATCCCAGTGTTCATCAGAAATTCTTCCTCAGCAACGTTGACCTCTTTCCCACCACCCCCACCCCTCCAATTCATAGGTCCCTTAGTAGCACCACAGCCCAAAAAAGTCTGGTACCAGTGTTGCGTGTTAATGGTCTGTGGAGTGCACCGGCCACCAGGGCAGCCAGTGTGACACGGAGCCAAAGCACTGCCAGTCCACCACCTGTAATGCACCTTAAGTTGGAAAGTGCCCGACGGGAGAGGGTGAAGACTCCTGCCAGCAAAACTGCTCACAAGGGTCCCGGGGGGAGTGCCGAGTCAGCTGTGACTCCTCCCAAGGTGATGAAGGGGCAGAAGAAATCTGGTAAGAGCAGCACGGCGGAGAAGGCCGCCATCCTCCCCGCCGGCAGGGACGCCACCGCCAGCACTCTCGTCACTGGTCCGGAGACCACCGCCAGAGTCAGTGCCCTGGAGGGCAGCAGTATCGTCACTGGTCCTGAGACCACCGCCAGCGTCAGTGCCCTGGAGCGCCCCGGCAGCCACAGCCCCGCTGGGCACTGAGGGACTGTCATGCCACACACCACTGCACAGGTCAGAGACAGCAAAGGCAAGCACCGCTGAACAGGGTAAAGACCGCCATGGTGAAGACCACTGAACAGGGCAAAGCACTGCTGAACAGGGCAAAGACCGCCATGGCAAAGCACCGCTGAACAGGTCAGAGACAGCATAGGCAAGCACCGCTGAACAGGGCAAAGACAGCAAAGGCAAGCACCGCTAATTAGGGCAAAGACCGCCATGGTGAAGACCGCTGAACAGGGCAAAGACCGCCATGGTGAAGACCGCTGAACAGGGCAACGACCGCCAAATCAAGCATCATTAGCCCATGTGAAGCTGGGACAGTGACGGAACTGGGACCGTCACGGGGAGCGTGATGCACTCTGGGCATCATTCCCCCTCCAGAACCAGTGGAGACCTGCCTCCACTCCGTCTGTCGTGCACAGGATGAAGCACTCTGGGCACCAGTCCCCCTCCAGAACCAGTGGAGACCTGCCTCCACTCCATCTGTCCTGCACAGGATGAAGCACTCTGGGCACCAGTCCCCCTCCAGAACCAGTGGAGACCTGCATCCACTCCATCTGTCCTGCACAGGATGAAGCACTCTGGGCACCAGTCCCCCTCCAGAACCAGTGGAGACCTCCATCCTCTCTGTTTGTCCTTTACAGGATGAAGCACTCTGGGCACCAGTCCCCCTCCAAAACCAGTGGAGACTGTTATCCACTGTGGCTGTGCACTCCCCAGGATGGTACAGTGGGCAAACCACCCACTTGAGAGACTTGAGAGACTGTGGCTTTACACTCCCCAGGATAAAGCAGTGGGCAACCCACCCACTTGAGAGACTTGAGAGACTGTGGCTTTGCACTCCCCAGGATAAAGCAGTGGGCAACCCACCCACTTGAGAGACTTGAGAGACTGTGGCTTTGCACTCCCCAGGATAAAGCAGTGGGCAAACCACCCACTGGAGTGATTTGAGAGACTGTGGCTTTGCACTCCCCAGGATGGTACAGTGGGCAACCCACCCACTATAGAGACTTGAGAGACTGTGGCTTTACACTCCCCAGGATACATCAATGGGCATGGAGCCCCGTCGTGGATCTGACGTGGTGCTGTAATCCAGCTGAGGTGCTCCCCCTTCCCTTCCCCCTGAGGTGCCTGTTGTATTTCTCTCCATTTGTGGACAGGTATCTAGTGTGGGCCTCGCCCATGCATTGTGGGCCCAGTGGTCCATGGACATTGATATGTGCATACCTGCAGTACTAATTGTGATGTATGATTTTCGATTGTTTATGTATATCTGTATATATTTGGTTACTGTATTTTGACACATTGCAATGTTTGAACTGATTTCCTTTTGTCTTTGCATTCTTCTGGGGGGGTTGTCGGTTGTTACTGTGCTGTTTGGAAATGCATTGGTGTGTGTGTTGTAGTGGGTGAGGGTCGGGTTGGGGGTGGGGGTGTTGCGTGTGTGTCCCCCTGACTTTTGCCTCCCCTATGTCGTAGGTGCAGTACTCACCGCTTTCTTTGGCGGCTATGTTGCTGGTGTTCGTAGAGGAGCAGGAAGACAAGCGCAGGGAGTATTTGTAGTTCCGGCTCCATGGTGGCCTCCTTCCTCGTGGAGTGTGTTGAGGTGAGCGTTTTCCCATTGTAAGAGCTGTTTCCGCCGTGTTTTTATCCACGGTGAATCCGCCCCGGAAAAGGTGGCGGATTGGCGGGTTGTGATACTGTGGGCGGTACATTGTCTTCTGCCTGTCTGTTGGCGGTGACCGCCACGTGGCTCTTACCAATCACAGGGCATCCAGGTTACAACTGCCAAGTTCTAAAATCGACCAAATGGTCACTGCGTGACGAATGAACAAAAAGGATCTCAGTCGAGGACCGGCGCCACCTGGATGGTCAAATCAGAAAGAAGGGAAAAACGCCGTGGTTGCTAAGACTCAGGTCTCCTCAGGCATTGATCGTCCGCAGCGAGATCCCAATCCTTCGTTGCAACCAATCCGTCGGGCATTCGATTCGCCGATAAGTCCCTGTTCGGGCGCCAATTTGTCGAAGTAAGCCTCAGCAAAGCCTACTAGTGCAAGGGGTTCGCCCTTCTCTGCACAAAGTCCTCAGACAATATAGGAAGAAGTTGGCACAGAAACTGATATAAAAGACAAAGTTTATTAAACCTCATGAGGTGGTACTACAGTTCAAACAGCACCCTTCGGTAATGTTTGAAGTAGCACACTGAACTAAGAGAGCATGGTCCTTTTATACCCACGCAGGGGCTAAAAGAAGGTGGTACAATTATAGAAGCAAGACTTACATACATGTAAGGTCATATGGAAATGCACAGTCGACAGGTAGGAGGGGCTAACAGTTTCAAGGACTAGTTGACACATTACTGTCTGTTACTGATTACTAACAGCTGCAGATCTTACTGAGCATGTGCAAAAGTGGGAGATGCTATATATAACTTGTCACTAGACAGATTTTCAAGAGTAGTTAACAGAAAGGTAGAACAGAGCACATGGCGAGCACATGGAAGAGAAAATGGCTGCCATGAATACAAAATGGATTCCGCAAAATGCTCACAACAGTTGCTTCTGCTAAAAGATGTCTTCTGCTAATGCTTAATCTAATCGCTATTAGAAAACAACAGCGCATGTTGAGAATTGAAAACAAACGACTGATAAAGCACACCAGCAACAAGCACTCTGGGACCAGTTTTGGGGTGTGGCTTCTCATAAGCCAGGCTAGCTTGAATTGAAGCCAGTCCCAGGATGCTTGTTTCTGGTCCAGGAAGGACCTGGCAGTTTGAGTTGTATTGTTCCCATGGGGAGCAGGGTCAAGACTGATGTACATGTGGCTTGGTCCAAACTGGAATGGCGTGGCAAGCAAAACAGCCAAACACACAAGGGTAGATCAGATCCCACATATAGGCAGCAACACTACAATGGTCCCCAGAGATTAGCCCCAATAAATCACAAATGGCCAGAGGGAAGTATGCATTCCAAAAACACCATAAAGTTAGATGCTGCATGTAGTTTGATACACTTAGCCAATCAGGTCACAGCATACGCAGCTCTCGCAATGACCATGGGCCCCTCAGGCTGAACAGCTGGACAGAGACTCACTGGCCCACATAGGCCCATATTTATACTCTGTTTGCGCTGGATTTGCATCATTTTTTTTTTAACGTAAATTCGGCGCAAACTTAACTTCATATTTACACTTTGGCGCTCAACCCATCCAGCGCCAAAGTTATGGAGTTTGAGTCATGTTTTAGTATGTGAAAACCTACCTTGCGCTAATGACATGCCAATATTTTTTACTCTAACCTGACTTGCACCATTCTTTGGCACACAACCCCCAGTCTTCCCTTCGCCTCCGCTGCCCGGTTACCGTGATTTATTTTGACGATAACCAGGCCGCAGCACCGGCTAACATCATTCCATAAATAAGCCCCCCGGCTGGCGTGTTGAAATGGTGTTAGCCGGCGGTAAACTTTTTCAAGCAAATTTGCTCAAACGCTGATTTGCTTCAAAAAGTAAAAATATGGGCCATAGTGTCTAGCCAGGTCGAGGAGCATCTGCATTCCCTATCTGGAAAAATTTTTTCTACGACTCCTTGTCAAATGTTGGCATATTTAACAAGGGAACGAATGCTTTATAGGTTTATTGCTCCCAGAAAAATGTATAAAACATGCTCCATTTCAATGTACTGTGGGACACAGTCATCAGACCCCCTGTGATGTAACTGCTCTCCCACCTGTAATGTTCAATTAAACAAACCGTTTCCTGTTTTTCCAGACGCCTCTTGATTTTTAAGGCAAATCCTCATTTGAACATTTTGGCGAGCCAGCCAGGAACTGATTGGTTCTTTGAACTTGACTGCGACTAAAGGAAGGGGACCATGCTCGGACAGATTAATATTTTCTCAAGCAAGAAAGGTGAGCAGATGCTGCAATTCATTGAAAGTTCTGCTGAATCTGTGGGGTGGAGGTCCATCTGAAGCTGCTGTCACAAGGGTAAGAGACTACATCAGAGCCTTAGTCCTATCATTTGGAGTGTGGCAAACTAGGAAAAAGCATAATCCGTAGAAGTCACTTTCTTGATTGTCAAGCATGCTTGACCTCTAGGAATAATACAAGGTTTTTGGGTGGCTGACCCCTTGGACTGCTGGGTGTGACACGGATGGTATGCATAAAGCTCTGGGTGTGGCACAGGGTCAGCTCTCTGTTTTAAAGGTGCCTTTGCTTGGACCGCTGGGTGTGATGCAGTCGGTACACATAGGCTGTGGGCGTGATTTAGGGCCCACATCTTAAAGTTATTAGGCTATCTTGGTTTTCTCAGTGCCACCAAATTCTTAACACTGGTGGTGTTTGAAAGAAGTGAGAGGGGTGCTTCACTTGGCCTGCCTGGCAGGACACAGATGGTATACAGGACCCATGGGTACTACACAATGGGAATTCAGAAGTTAGGGTACTAGAGCAATTGAGGTCTCAGAAATTAGGCATAGCTGTGTTTTGTCAAGAAAGCTCTATGGTCATTGATGTAAGTTCATTCATTTTCCACCTACATTTTTCTAAATGTTTTTCCCAGGATGATATCAACAAGTTTATCAGGCTCCCCTAGTCTCACACAGCACAGAGCTTCCCTTGATCACAGGATAACGTGCACTAGGAGTGGGCGGGGTTAAGGTATTCTGGGTGGGACATTCCCCTGACTTTTGGGGCCTAGTCCCCTGCCAGTTGAAATGGTGTTGTGACTCTGTTTGTCTTGAATGTTGTGTTCTTCATCAATGTTTAATGTACAAATGAAGGTATTGTTGATTCGTACAAATTGTTGTTTGATGCCAAAGTAAGGCTCACTATTTTGTCACCAGATTGCAGGCTGCTGTGAACTAACAATTGGACTTTTCCTAGGATTGTGAATCTTCATGCATTTGTTTGTTGAATGTCTATTTTGATGCATCGATGAGTAACGTTGAGCTAATTTCTCTGTGTATATCCTTTCCCACCATATTAGATTTGTTACACCCCTTGTGTACATATTTTCCACAAAACTCTAAGGGAACATCGATCCAGGGAGAGTAAAGTGGTCCAGTGCATCAGTCTGCCTACATGAACCTATAGCCTAAAGTGAGATGCACTGTTCTAGAGGAAAAAGACTCAGGTCCATATTTATACTTTTTGACGCAAACCAGCGCCGGCGCTGGTTTACGGATTTTTTTTTACCGCTGGCTAACACCATTCCTACGTGCAATGCGGGCGCCTTATTTAAGGATTGACATTAGCCGGCTCTGCGGGTTGGTCAGAGCAACAAAAAAATTACTCAAACCAGGCATAGGGGAAAATGGGGATTGTGCGTCAAAAAATGGTGCAAATCAGGTTTGAGTAAAAAATCATGGCTCAAACCGGACTTGTGCCATTTTTTGGTGCACAACCATCATTGAAATGACTCCTGTCTTAGCAAACTTCTGTCCCCTGGGCACGGCCATTGGGCAGAGTGGCATGTAGGGGGGCCCAAATTCGGCCCCCCTATGCTACTTTAAAAAAAAAAAATACTTACCTCAACTTACCTGTACTTACCTGGGATGGGTCCCCCCATCCATGGGTGTCCTGGGGTGGGCGAGGATGGCAGGGGTTGTCCATGGGGGCAGGGAAGGGCACCTCTGGACTGCTTTCATGGTCTGAGCCCACAGGTCCCTTAACGCCTGCCCTCACCCAGGCGTTAAAAAACAGCACACATAAGGCTGTGCACTGTTTTTTAAGGCCCGCCCCTCCTGTGCGTCAAAATGATGCAGGAGTATAAATAAGGGACACAGGCCTTAAAGTCATTTTTTGGACGGAACGCCTACCTTGCATGTCATTAACGCAATGCGGTTTCCCGCATCCAAAAAATGACACACATGGAGGTTTTTTGATGTCCGCGGAGTCGGGTGTCATAGTTTAAATATGGGGCAAGGTTTGCACTAAATGTGCGTCCAAATTTTGGACGCACATTCAGAGCAAACAGAGTATAAATATGCCCGTCAGTTCGACAGTGTTCTAGGGTTAAAGGTGTCCTTGCAAATATTTGTTTATATTTCAACTTAAAACAGTTGTTTTGTTGTTTTTTTAGTCCTAGCATTCAAAAGCATATGTCACTGATACAAAGCTTTCAAATGTAATAGTAAAGTAATTTTTACTCTCTCAGTGAGCGTTAGGCACATCAATAGGTCATGAAGAGTTGTCACCAGATCCTTTAAACTACTTCATGGCAATAAACATGTTGGCCAGTAGCTCTGTAGTGTAGGAAATACCCACGCACAGTTCCCCAAAACCTACACCTATAATTACAGTAGTAGGCAAACATCTTTGTTTTGCAATGGAAGCAGATCATTATCCTCTGTGTTCCCCCTCTTTGTTTTCAATCTTGGCATAAGTGCCAGGGTGCATTCAAGATAGTTATATAGGGCACCTGTAGCAAATTTTAACATTTGTTTAGCCCCTCTCACTTCCACTCACCACCTGTGTTTCGCAAAAAAGATCTCCAAGAGTCCTCCAGTAGGACCCAGCAGGCATTGCAGTGCCGGCCTGATGAGAAGCATGATCCAATGATGAATCATGTCTTCCAATGGTTAGTGAGGGCTATTGTTCCTGCTAGGCTGATGCTTGCGAGGTCCTGCAATACCCTCACCTAACTAAGCAGAACAGAGTCTTTTTTCATTTGGAACTGTGCATCTCAGTTTAGACTACATATATTTCCCACTACTGGAGTGACCAGTAGTTCCCTTGTACATACTTCCCGTCACCAGAGTAAACATGTTGAAATCTATATAAACTAGAAAAAGAAAACCCTTTAAAAATTTAAAGTTAGAACGCATGCAACTTAAAAATCCCATAAAAAACGTAAACCTAGCAGACTAACTATCACCTGAAAAGACTAACCAAATACGACCATAGGATCACCTTCAGAGCACACAGCAGAGTAAGTTCCACATTCCTGCTAAAAAGCTTAGCAAGCCCTGCCATGTGTTATGCACACTCATACCAAAACTCACACGTTCCCCTTGCCAAAAGAGAGAACTTTCTACACTAATATAATTCACACACAAAAGCATATGTAGAAAAAGTATACAGGACAAAAGAATGACAAAAAGGATGCATTGCCAGAGCTTTTGGACATTTACGCTATCACACAGCGTTTGTGTTTTGCTTTGCTTTTGCCGCCCTAAGTGCGCCGGGTATGCCCAGACGTGGGTCCCGGGCTCACTGTGCCACTGGATTCAAGCTAGCCTGGCTGATGAGGGGTGAAACCCCGAAACCGGTCCCAGAATGCTTGTTTCCGGTCCAGGGAGAACCTGGCCTGGCAGTTCGGGCTGGACTGTTCCCATGAGGAAGAGGGTCAAGACTGATTTGCATATGGCTGGGTTCAAACTGGGGTGGCATGGTGAGCAAAATAATGGATGGATTAAACCCAGATCTGTGACTGGGGGTGAATGTTTGATTGGTTCCGCATTCCGTCCATCCAGTTACGCTATCCCACAGCGTTTGTGTTTTGCTTTGCTTTTGCTGCCCTAAGTGCGCCGGGTATGCCGAGACGTGGGTCCCGGGCTCACTGTGCCACTGGATTCAAGCTAGCCTGGCTGATGAGGGGTGAAACCCCGAAACCGGTCTCAAGATGCTTGTTTCTGGTCCAGGGAGAACCTGGCCTGGCAGTTCGGGCTGGACTGTTCCCATGAGGAACAGGGTCAAGACTGATTTGCATATGGCTGGGTTCAAACTGGGGTGGCATGGTGAGCAAAATAATGGATGGATTAAACCCAGATCTGTGACTGGGGGTGAATGTTTGATTGGTTCCGCATTCTGTCCATCCAGTTACGCTATCCCACAGCGTTTGTGTTTTGTTTTGCTTTTGCCGCCCTAAGTGCGCCAGGTATGCCCAGACGTGGGTCCCGGGCTCACTGTGCCACTGGATTCAAGCTAGCCTGGCTGATGAGGGGTGAAACCCCGAAACCGGTCCCAGGATGCTTGTTTCCGGTCCAGGGAGAACCTGGCCTGGCAGTTCGGGCTGGACTGTTCCCATGAGGAACAGGGTCAAGACTGATTTGCATATGGCTGGGTTCAAACTGGGGTAGCATGGTGAGCAAAATAATGGATGGATTAAACCCAGATCTGTGACTGGGGGTGAATGTTTGATTGGTTCCGCATTCCGTCCATCCAGTTACGCTATCCCACAGCGTTTGAGTTTTGCTTTGCTTTTGCCGCCCTAAGTGCGCCGGGTATGCCCAGACGTGGGTCCCGGGCTCACTGTGCCACTGGATTCAAGCTAGCCTGGCTGATGAGGGGTGAAACCCCGAAACCGGTCCCAGGATGCTTGTTTCCGGTCCAGGGAGAACCTGGCCTGGCAGTTCGGGCTGGACTGTTCCCATGAGGAACAGGGTCAAGACTGATTTGCATATGGCTGGGTTCAAACTGGGGTGGCATGGTGAGCAAAATAATGGATGGATTAAACCCAGATGTGTGACTGGGGATGAATGTTTGATTGGTTCCGCATTCCGTCCATCCAATTACGCTATCCCACAGCGTTTGTGTTTTGCTTTGCTTTTGCCGCCCTAAGTGCGCCGGGTATGCCCAGACGTGGGTCCCGGGCTCACTGTGCCACTGGATTCAAGCTAGCCTGGCTGATGAGGGGTGAAACCCCGAAACCGGTCCCAGGATGCTTGTTTCCGGTCCAGGGAGAACCTGGCCTGGCAGTTCGGGCTGGACTGTTCCCATGAGGAACAGGGTCAAGACTGATTTGCATATGGCTGGGTTCAAACTGGGGTGGCATGGTGAGCAAAATAATGGATGGATTAAACCCAGATGTGTGACTGGGGGTGAATGTTTGATTGGTTCCGCATTCCGTCCATCCAGTTACGCTATCCCACAGCGTTTGTGTTTTGCTTTGCTTTTGCCGCCCTAAGTGCGCCGGGTATGCCCAGACGTGGGTCCCGGGCTCACTGAGCCACTGGATTCAAGCTAGCCTGGCTGATGAGGGGTGAAACCCCGAAACCGGTACCAGGATGCTTGTTTCCGGTCCAGGGAGAACCTGGCCTGGCAATTCGGGCTGGACTGTTCCCATGAGGAACAGGGTCAAGACTGATTTGCTTATGGCTGGGTTCAAACTGGGGTGGCATGGTGAGCAAAATAATGGATGGATTAAACCCAGATCTGTGACTGGGGATGAATGTTTGATTGGTTCCGCATTCCGTCCATCCAATTACGCTATCCCACAGCGTTTGTGTTTTGCTTTGCTTTTGCCGCCCTAAGTGCGCCGGGTATGCCCAGACGTGGGTCCCGGGCTCACTGTGCCACTGGATTCAAGCTAGCCTGGCTGATGAGGGGTGAAACCCTGAAACCGGTCCCAGGATGCTTGTTTCCGGTCCAGGGAGAACCTGGCCTGGCAGTTCGGGCTGGACTGTTCCCATGAGGAACAGGGTCAAGACTGATTTGCATATGGCTGGGTTCAAACTGGGGTGGCATGGTGAGCAAAATAATAATGGATTAAACGCAGATCTGTGACTGGGGGTGAATGTTTGATTGGTTCCGCATTCCGTCCATCCAGTTACGCTATCCCACAGCGTTTGTGTTTTGCTTTGCTTTTGCCGCCCTAAGTGCGCCGGGTATGCCCAGACGTGGGTCCCGGGCTCACTGTGCCACTGGATTCAAGCTAGCCTGGCTGATGAGGGGGGAGACCCCGAAACCGGTCCCAGGATGCTTGTTTCCGGTCCAGGGAGAACCTGGCCTGGCAGTTCGGGCTGGACTGTTCCCATGAGGAACAGGGTCAAGACTGATTTGCATATGGCTGGGTTCAAACTGGGGTGGCATGGTGAGCAAAATAATGGATGGATTAAACCCAGATCTGTGACTGGGGGTGAATGTTTGATTGGTTCCGCATTCCGTCCATCCAGTTACGCTATCCCACAGCTTTTGTGTTTTGCTTTGCTTTTGCCGCCCTAAGTGCGCCAGGTATGCCCAGACGTGGGTCCCGGGCTCACTGTCCCACTGGATTCAAGCTAGCCTGGCTGATGAGGGGTGAAACCCCGAAACCGGTCCCAGGATGCTTGTTTCCGGTCCAGGGAGAACCTGGCCTAGCAGTTCGGGCTGGACTGTTCCCATGAGGAACAGGGTGAAGACTGATTTGCATATGGCTGGGTTCAAACTGGGGTGACATGGTGAGCAAAATAATGGATGGATTAAACTCAGATCTGTGACTGGGGGTGAATGTTTGATTGGTTCCGCATTCCGTCCATCCAATTACGCTATCCCACAGCGTTTGTGTTTTGCTTTGCTTTTGCCGCCCTAAGTGCGCCGGGTATGCCCAGACGTGGGTCCCGGGCTCACTGTGCCACTGGATTCAAGCTAGCCTGGCTGATGAGGGGTGAAACCCCGAAACCGGTCCCAGGATGCTTGTTTCCGGTCCAGGGAGAACCTGGCCTGGCAGTTCGGGCTGGACTGTTCCCATGAGGAACAGGGTCAAGACTGATTTGCATATGGCTGGGTTCAAACTGGGGTGGCATGGTGAGCAAAATAATGGATGGATTAAACCCAGATCTGTGACTGGGGGTGAATGTTTGATTGGTTCCGCATTCCGTCCATCCAGTTACGCTATCCCACAGCGTTTGTGTTTTGCTTTGCTTTTGCGTATGCCCAGACGTGGGTCCCGGGCTCACTGTGCCACTGGATTCAAGCTAGCCTGGCTGATGAAGGGTGAAACCCCGAAACCGGTCCCAGGATGCTTGTTTCCGGTCCAGGGAGAACCTGGCCTGGCAGTTCGGGCTGGACTGTTCCCATGAGGAACAGGGTCAAGACTGATTTGCATATAGCTGGGTTCAAACTGGGGTGGCATGGTGAGCAAAATAATGGATGGATTAAACCCAGATCTGTGACTGGGGGTGAATGTTTGATTGGTTCCGCATTCCGTCCATCCAGTTACGCTATCCCACAGCGTTTGTGTTTTGCTTTGCTTTTGCCGCCCTAAGTGCGCCGGGTATGCCTAGACGTGGGTCCCGGGCTCACTGTGCCACTGGATTCAAGTTAGCCTGGCTGATGAGGGGTGAAACCCCAAAACCGGTCCCAGGATGCTTGTTTCTGGTCCAGGGAGAACCTGGCCTGGCAGTTCGGGCTGGACTGTTCCCATGAGGAACAGGGTCAAGACTGATTTGTATATGGCTGGGTTTAAACTGGGGTGGCATGGTGAGCAAAATAATGGATGGATTAAACCCAGATCTGTGACTGGGGGTGAATGTTTGATTGGTTCCGCATTCCGTCCATCCAGTTACGCTATCCCACAGCGTTTGTGTTTTGCTTTGCTTTTGCCGCCCTAAGTGCGCCGGGTATGCCCAGACGTGGGTCCCGGGCTCACTGTGCCACTGGATTCAAGCTAGCCTGGCTGATGAGGGGTGAAACCCCGAAACCGGTCCCAGGATGCTTGTTTCCGGTCCAGGGAGAACCTGGCCTGGCAGTTCGGGCTGGACTGTTCCCATGAGAAACAGGGTCAAGACTGATTTGCATATGGCTGGGTTCAAACTGGGGTGGCATGGTGAGCAAAATAATGGATGGATTAAACCCAGATCTGTGACTGGGGGTGAATGTTTGATTGGTTCCGCATTCCGTCCATCCAGTTACGCTATCCCACAGCGTTTGAGTTTTGCTTTGCTTTTGCCGCCCTAAGTGCGCCGGGTATGCCCAGACGTGGGTCCCGGGCTCACTGTGCCACTGGATTCAAGCTAGCCTGGCTGATGAGGGGTGAAACCCCGAAACCGGTCCCAGGATGCTTGTTTCCGGTCCAGGGAGAACCTGGCCTGGCAGTTCAGGCTGGACTGTTCCCATGAGGAACAGGGTCAAGACTGATTTGCATATGGCTGGGTTCAAACTGGGGTGGCATGGTGAGCAAAATAATGGATGGATTAAACCCAGATCTGTGACTGGGGATGAATGTTTGATTGGTTCCGCATTCCGTCCATCCAATTACGCTATCCCACAGCGTTTGTGTTTTGCTTTGCTTTTGCCGCCCTAAGGGCGCCGGGTATGCCCAGACGTGGGTCCCGGGCTCACTGTGCCACTGTATTCAAGCTAGCCTGGCTGATGAGGGGTGAAACCCCGAAACCGGTCCCAGGATGCTTGTTTCCGGTCCAGGGAGAACCTGGCCTGGCAGTTCGGGCTGGACTGATCCCATGAGGAACAGGGTCAAGACTGATTTGCATATGGCTGGGTTCAAACTGGGGTGGCATGGTGAGCAAAATAATGGATGGATTAAACCCAGATGTGTGACTGGGGGTGAATGTTTGATTGGTTCCGCATTCCGTCCATCCAGTTACGCTATCCCACAGCGTTTGTGTTTTGCTTTGCTTTTGCCGCCCTAAGTGCGCCGGGTATGCCCAGACGTGGGTCCCGGGCTCACTGTGCCACTGGATTCAAGCTAGCCTGGCTGATGAGGGGTGAAACCCCGAAACCGGTCCCAGGATGCTTGTTTCCGGTCGAGGGAGAACCTGGCCTGGCAGTTCGGGCTGGACTGATCCCATGAGGAACAGGGTCAAGACTGATTTGCATATGGCTGGGTTCAAACTGGGGTGGCATGGTGAGCAAAATAATGGATGGATTAAACCCAGATCTGTGACTGGGGATGAATGTTTGATTGGTTCCGCATTCCGTCCATCCAATTACGCTATCCCACAGCGTTTGTGTTTTGCTTTGCTTTTGCCGCCCTAAGGGCGCCGGGTATGCCCAGACGTGGGTCCCGGGCTCACTGTGCCACTGGATTCAAGCTAGCCTGGCTGATGAGGGGTGAAACCCCGAAACCGGTCCCAGGATGCTTGTTTCCGGTCCAGGGAGAACCTGGCCTGGCAGTTCGGGCTGGACTGTTCCCATGAGAAACAGGGTCAAGACTGATTTGCATATGGCTGGGTTCAAACTGGGGTGGCATGGTGAGCAAAATAATGGATGGATTAAACCCAGATCTGTGACTGGGGGTGAATGTTTGATTGGTTCCGCATTCCGTCCATCCAGTTACGCTATCCCACAGCGTTTGAGTTTTGCTTTGCTTTTGCCGCCCTAAGTGCGCCGGGTATGCCCAGACGTGGGTCCCGGGCTCACTGTGCCACTGGATTCAAGCTAGCCTGGCTGATGAGGGGTGAAACCCCGAAACCGGTCCCAGGATGCTTGTTTCCGGTCCAGGGAGAACCTGGCCTGGCAGTTCAGGCTGGACTGTTCCCATGAGGAACAGGGTCAAGACTGATTTGCATATGGCTGGGTTCAAACTGGGGTGGCATGGTGAGCAAAATAATGGATGGATTAAACCCAGATCTGTGACTGGGGATGAATGTTTGATTGGTTCCGCATTCCGTCCATCCAATTACGCTATCCCACAGCGTTTGTGTTTTGCTTTGCTTTTGCCGCCCTAAGGGCGCCGGGTATGCCCAGACGTGGGTCCCGGGCTCACTGTGCCACTGTATTCAAGCTAGCCTGGCTGATGAGGGGTGAAACCCCGAAACCGGTCCCAGGATGCTTGTTTCCGGTCCAGGGAGAACCTGGCCTGGCAGTTCGGGCTGGACTGATCCCATGAGGAACAGGGTCAAGACTGATTTGCATATGGCTGGGTTCAAACTGGGGTGGCATGGTGAGCAAAATAATGGATGGATTAAACCCAGATGTGTGACTGGGGGTGAATGTTTGATTGGTTCCGCATTCCGTCCATCCAGTTACGCTATCCCACAGCGTTTGTGTTTTGCTTTGCTTTTGCCGCCCTAAGTGCGCCAGGTATGCCCAGACGTGGGTCCCGGGCTCACTGTGCCACTGGATTCAAGCTAGCCTGGCTGATGAGGGGTGAAACCCCGAAACCGGTCCCAGGATGCTTGTTTCCGGTCGAGGGAGAACCTGGCCTGGCAGTTCGGGCTTGACTGTTCCCATGAGGAACAGGGTCAAGACTGGTTTGCATATGGCTGGGTTCAAACTAGGGTGGCATGGTGAGCAAAATAATGGATGGATTAAACCCAGATCTGTGACTGGGGGTGAATGTTTGATTGGTTCTGCATTCCATCCATCCAGTTACGCTATCCCACAGCGTTTGTGTTTTGCTTTGCTTTTGCCGCCCTAAGTGCGCCGGGTATGCCCAGACGTGGGTGCCGGGCTCACTGTGCCACTGGATTCAAGCTAGCCTGGCTGATGAGGGGTGAAACCCCGAAACCGGTCCCAGGATGCTTGTTTCCGGTCCAGGGAGAACCTGGCCTGGCAGTTCGGGCTGGACTGTTCCCATGAGGAACAGGGTCAAGACTGATTTGCATATGGCTGGGTTCAAACTGGGGTGGCATGGTGAGCAAAATAATGGATGGATTAAACCCAGATCTGTGACTGGGGGTGAATGTTTGATTGGTTCCGCATTCCGTCCATCCAGTTACGCTATCCCACAGCGTTTGAGTTTTGCTTTGCTTTTGCCGCCCTAAGTGCGCCGGGTATGCCCAGACGTGGGTCCCGGGCTCACTGTGCCACTGGATTCAAGCTAGCCTGGCTGATGAGGGGTGAAACCCCGAAACCGGTCCCAGGATGCTTGTTTCCGGTCCAGGGAGAACCTGGCCTGGCAGTTCGGGCTGGACTGTTCCCATGAGGAACAGGGTCAAGACTGATTTGCATATGGCTGGGTTCAAACTGGGGTGGCATGGTGAGCAAAATAATGGATGGATTAAACCCAGATCTGTGACTGGGGATGAATGTTTGATTGGTTCCGCATTCCGTCCATCCAATTACGCTATCCCACAGCGTTTGTGTTTTGCTTTGCTTTTGCCGCCCTAAGGGCGCCGGGTATGCCCAGACGTGGGTCCCGGGCTCACTGTGCCACTGGATTCAAGCTAGCCTGGCTGATGAGGGGTGAAACCCCGAAACCGGTCCCAGGATGCTTGTTTCCGGTCCAGGGAGAACCTGGCCTGGCAGTTCGGGCTGGACTGATCCCATGAGGAACAGGGTCAAGACTGATTTGCATATGGCTGGGTTCAAACTGGGGTGGCATGGTGAGCAAAATAATGGATGGATTAAACCCAGATGTGTGACTGGGGGTGAATGTTTGATTGGTTCCGCATTCCGTCCATCCAGTTACGCTATCCCACAGCGTTTGTGTTTTGCTTTGCTTTTGCCGCCCTAAGTGCGCCGGGTATGCCCAGACGTGGTTCCCGGGCTCACTGTGCCACTGGATTCAAGCTAGCCTGGCTGATGAGGGGTGAAACCCCGAAACCGGTCCCAGGATGCTTGTTTCCGGTCGAGGGAGAACCTGGCCTGGCAGTTCGGGCTGGACTGTTCCCATGAGGAACAGGGTCAAGACTGATTTGCATATGGCTGGGTTCAAACTAGGGTGGCATGGTGAGCAAAATAATGGATGGATTAAACCCAGATCTGTGACTGGGGGTGAATGTTTGATTGGTTCTGCATTCCATCCATCCAGTTACGCTATCCCACAGCGTTTGTGTTTTGCTTTGCTTTTGCCGCCCTAAGTGCGCCGGGTATGCCCAGACGTGGGTGCCGGGCTCACTGTGCCACTGGATTCAAGCTAGCCTGGCTGATGAGGGGTGAAACCCCGAAACCGGTCCCAGGATGCTTGTTTCCGGTCCAGGGAGAACCTGGCCTGGCAGTTCGGGCTGGACTGTTCCCATGAGGAACAGGGTCAAGACTGATTTGCATATGGCTGGGTTCAAACTGGGGTGGCATGGTGAGCAAAATAATGGATGGATTAAACCGAGATCTGTGACTGGGGGTGAATGTTTGATTGGTTCCGCATTCCGTCCATCCAGTTACGCTATCCCACAGCGTTTGTGTTTTGCTTTGCTTTTGCCGCCCTAAGTGCGCCGGGTATGCCCAGACGTGGGTCCCGGGCTCACTGTGCCACTGGATTCAAGCTAGCCTGGCTGATGAGGGGTGAAACCCCGAAACCGGTCCCAGGTTGCTTGTTTCCGGTCCAGGGAGAACCTGGCCTGGCAGTTCGGGCTGGACTGTTCCCATGAGGAAGAGGGTCAAGACTGATTTGCATATGGCTGGGTTCAAACTGGGGTGGCATGGTGAGCAAAATAATGGATGGATTAAACCCAGATCTGTGACTGGGGATGAATGTTTGATTGGTTCCGCATTCCGTCCATCCAATTACGCTATCCCACAGCGTTTGTGTTTTGCTTTGCTTTTGCCGCCCTAAGTGCGCCGGGTATGCCCAGACGTGGGTCCCGGGCTCACTGTGCCACTGGATTCAAGCTAGCCTGGCTGATGAGGGGTGAAACCCCGAAACCGGTCCCAGGATGCTTGGTTCCGGTCCAGGGAGAACCTGGCCTGGCAGTTCGGGCTGGACTGTTCCCATGAGGAACAGGGTCAAGACTGATTTGCATATGGCTGGGTTCAAACTGGGGTGGCATGGTGAGCAAAATAATGGATGGATTAAACCCAGATCTGTGACTGGGGGTGAATGTTTGATTGGTTCCGCATTCCGTCCATCCAGTTACGCTATCCCACAGCGTTTGTGTTTTGTTTTGCTTTTGCCGCCCTAAGTGCGCCGGGTATGCCCAGACGTGGGTCCCGGGCTCACTGTGCCACTGGATTCAAGCTAGCCTGGCTGATGAGGGGTGAAACCCCGAAACCGGTCCCAGGATGCTTGTTTCCGGTCCAGGGAGAACCTGGCCTGGCAGTTCGGGCTGGACTGTTCCCATGAGGAACAGGGTCAAGACTGATTTGCATATGGCTGGGTTCAAACTGGGGTGGCATGGTGAGCAAAATAATGGATGGATTAAACCCAGATCTGTGACTGGGGGTGAATGTTTGATTGGTTCTGCATTCCATCCATCCAGTTACGCTATCCCACAGCGTTTGTGTTTTGCTTTGCTTTTGCCGCCCTAAGTGCGCCGGGTATGCCCAGACGTGGGTCCCGGGCTCACTGTGCCACTGGATTCAAGCTAGCCTGGCTGATGAGGGGTGAAACCCCGAAACCGGTCCCAGGATGCTTGTTTCCGGTCCAGGGAGAACCTGGCCTGGCAGTTCGGGCTGGACTGTTCCCATGAGGAACAGGGTCAAGACTGATTTGCATATGGCTGGGTTCAAACTGGGGTGGCATGGTGAGCAAAATAATGGATGGATTAAACCCAGATCTGTGACTGGGGGTGAATGTTTGATTGGTTCCGCATTCCGTCCATCCAGTTACGCTATCCCACAGCGTTTGTGTTTTGCTTTACTTTTGCCGCCCTAAGTGCGCCGGGTATGCCCAGATGTGGGTCCCGGGCTCACTGTGCCACTGGATTCAAGCTAGCCTGGCTGATGAGGGGTGAAACCCCGAAACCGGTCCCAGGATGCTTGTTTCCGGTCCAGGGAGAACCTGGCCTGGCAGTTCGGGCTGGACTGTTCCCATGAGGAACAGGGTCAAGACTGATTTGCATATGGCTGGGTTCAAACTGGGGTGGCATGGTGAGCAAAATAATGGATGGATTAAACCCAGATCTGTGACTGGGGGTGAATGTTTGATTGGTTCCGCATTCCGTCCATCCAGTTACGCTATCCCACAGCTTTTGTATTTTGCTTTGCTTTTGCCACCCTAAGTGCGCCGGGTATGCCCAGACGTGGGTCCCGGGCTCACTGTGCCACTGGATTCAAGCTAGCCTGGCTGATGAGGGGTGAAACCCTGAAACCGGTCCCAGGATGCTTGTTTCCGGTCCAGGGAGAACCTGGCCTGGCAGTTCGGGCTGGACTGTTCCCATGAGGAACAGTGTCAAGACTGATTTGCATATGGCTGGGTTCAAACTTGGGTGGCATGGTGAGCAAAATAATGGATGGATTAAACCCAGATCTGTGACTGGGGGTGAATGTTTGATTGGTTCCGCATTCCGTCCATCCAGTTACGCTATCCCACAGCTTTTGTGTTTTGCTTTGCTTTTGCCGCCCTAAGTGCGCCAGGTATGCCCAGACGTGGGTTCCGGGCTCACTGTGCCACTGGATTCAAGCTAGCCTGGCTGATGAGGGGTGAAACCCCGAAACCGGTCCCAGGATGCTTGTTTCCGGTCCAGGGAGAACCTGGCCTAGCAGTTCGGGCTGGACTGTTCCCATGAGGAACAGGGTCAAGACTGATTTGCATATGGCTGGGTTCAAACTGGGGTGGCATGGTGAGCAAAATAATGGATGGATTAAACCCAGATCTGTGACTGGGGGTGAATGTTTGATTGGTTCCGCATTCCGTCCATCCAGTTACGCTATCCCACAGCGTTTGTGTTTTGCTTTGCTTTTGCCGCCCTAAGTGCGCCGGGTATGCCCAGATGTGGGTCCCGGGCTCACTGTGCCACTGGATTCAAGCTAGCCTGGCTGATGAGGGGTGAAACCCCGAAACCGGTCCCAGGATGCTTGTTTCCGGTCCAGGGAGAACCTGGCCTTGCAGTTCGGGCTGGACTGTTCCCATGAGGAACAGGGTCAAGACTGATTTGCATATGGCTGGGTTCAAACTGGGGTGGCATGGTGAGCAAAATAATGGATGGATTAAACCCAGATCTGTGACTGGGGGTGAATGTTTGATTGGTTCCGCATTCCGTCCATCCAGTTACGCTATCCCACAGCTTTTGTGTTTTGCTTTGCTTTTGCCACCCTAAGTGCGCCGGGTATGCCCAGACGTGGGTCCCGGGCTCACTGTGCCACTGGATTCAAGCTAGCCTGGCTGATGAGGGGTGAAACCCTGAAACCGGTCCCAGGATGCTTGTTTCCGGTCCAGGGAGAACCTGGCCTGGCAGTTCGGGCTGGACTGTTCCCATGAGGAACAGGGTCAAGACTGATTTGCATATGGCTGGGTTCAAACTGGGGTGGCATGGTGAGCAAAATAATGGATGGATTAAACCCAGATCTGTGACTGGGGGTGAATGTTTGATTGGTTCCGCATTCCGTCCATCCAGTTACGCTATCCCACAGCTTTTGTGTTTTGCTTTGCTTTTGCCGCCCTAAGTGCGCCAGGTATGCCCAGACGTGGGTCCCGGGCTCACTGTGCCACTGGATTCAAGCTAGCCTGGCTGATGAGGGGTGAAACCCCGAAACCGGTCCCAGGATGCTTGTTTCCGGTCCAGGGAGAACCTGGCCTAGCAGTTCGGGCTGGACTGTTCCCATGAGGAACAGGGTCAAGACTGATTTGCATGTGGCTGGGTTCAAACTGGGGTGACATGGTGAGCAAAATAATGGATGGATTAAACTCAGATCTGTGACTGGGGGTGAATGTTTGATTGGTTCCGCATTCCGTCCATCCAATTACGCTATCCCACAGCGTTTGTGTTTTGCTTTGCTTTTGCCGCCCTAAGTGCGCCGGGTATGCCCAGACGAGGGTCCCGGGCTCACTGTGCCACTGGATTCAAGCTAGCCTGGCTGATGAGGGGTGAAACCCCGAAACCGGTCCCAGGATGCTTGTTTCCGGTCCAGGGAGAACCTGGCCTGGCAGTTCGGGCTGGACTGTTCCCATGAGGAAGAGGGTCAAGACTGATTTGCATATGGCTGGGTTCAAACTGGGGTGGCATGGTGAGCAAAATAATGGATGGATTAAACCCAGATCTGTGACTGGGGGTGAATGTTTGATTGGTTCCGCATTCCGTCCATCCATTTACGCTATCCCACAGCGTTTGTTTTTTGCTTTGCTTTTGCCGCCCTAAGTGCGCCGGGTATGCCCAGACGTGGGTCCCGGGCTCACTGTGCCACTGGATTCAAGCTAGCCTGGCTGATGAGGGGTGAAACCCCGAAACCGGTCCCAGGATGCTTGTTTCCGGTCCAGGGAGAACCTGGCCTGGCAGTTCGGGCTGGACTGTTCCCATGAGGAACAGGGTCAAGACTGATTTGCATATGGCTGGGTTCAAACTGGGGTGGCATGGTGAGCAAAATAATGGATGGATTAAACCCAGATCTGTGACTGGGGATGAATGTTTGATTGGTTCCGCATTCCGTCCATCCAATTACGCTATCCCACAGCGTTTGTGTTTTGCTTTGCTTTTGCCGCCCTAAGGGCGCCGGGTATGCCCAGACGTGGGTCCCGGGCTCACTGTGCCACTGGATTCAAGCTAGCCTGGCTGATGAGGGGTGAAACCCCGAAACCGGTCCCAGGATGCTTGTTTCCGGTCCAGGGAGAACCTGGCCTAGCAGTTCGGGCTGGACTGTTCCCATGAGGAACAGGGTCAAGACTGATTTGCATATGGCTGGGTTCAAACTGGGGTGACATGGTGAGCAAAATAATGGATGGATTAAACTCAGATCTGTGACTGGGGGTGAATGTTTGATTGGTTCCGCATTCCGTCCATCCAATTACGCTATCCCACAGCGTTTGTGTTTTGCTTTGCTTTTGCCGCCCTAAGTGCGCCGGGTATGCCCAGACGTGGGTCCCGGGCTCACTGTGCCACTGGATTCAAGGTAGCCTGGCTGATGAGGGGTGAAACCCCGAAACCGGTCCCAGGATGCTTGTTTCCGGTCCAGGGAGAACCTGGCCTGGCAGTTCGGGCTGGAATGTTCCCATGAGGAAGAGGGTCAAGACTGATTTGCATTTGGCTGGGTTCAAACTGGGGTGGCATGGTGAGCAAAATAATGGATGGATTAAACCCAGATCTGTGACTGGGGGTGAATGTTTGATTGGTTCCGCATTCCGTCCATCCATTTACGCTATCCCACAGCGTTTGTTTTTTGCTTTGCTTTTGCCGCCCTAAGTGCGCCGGGTATGCCCAGACGTGGGTCCCGGGCTCACTGTGCCACTGGATTCAAGCTAGCCTGGCTGATGAGGGGTGAAACCCCGAAACCGGTCCGAGGATGCTTGTTTCCGGTCCAGGGAGAACCTGGCCTGGCAGTTCGGGCTGGACTGTTCCCATGAGGAACAGGGTCAAGACTGATTTGCATATGGCTGGGTTCAAACTGGGGTGGCATGGTGAGCAAAATAATGGATGGATTAAACCCAGATCTGTGACTGGGGGTGAATGTTTGATTGGTTCCGCATTCCGTCCATCCAGTTACGCTATCCCACAGCGTTTGTGTTTTGCTTTGCTTTTGCCGCCCTAAGTGCGCCGGGTATGCCCAGACGTGGGTCCCGGGCTCACTGTGCCACTGGATTCAAGCTAGCCTGGCTGATGAGGGGTGAAACCCCGAAACCGGTCCCAGGATGCTTGTTTCCAGTCCAGGGAGAACCTGGCCTGGCAGTTCGGGCTGGACTGTTCCCATGAGGAACAGGGTCAAGACTGATTTGCATATAGCTGGGTTCAAACTGGGTGGCATGGTGAGCAAAATAATGGATGGATTAAACCCAGATCTGTGACTGGGGGTGAATGTTTGATTGGTTCCGCATTCCGTCCATCCAGTTACGCTATCCCACAGCGTTTGTGTTTTGCTTTGCTTTTGCCGCCCTAAGTGCGCCGGGTATGCCCAGACGTGGGTCCCGGGCTCACTGTGCCACTGGATTCAAGCTAGCCTGGCTGATGAGGGGTGAAACCCCGAAACCGGTCCCAGGATGCTTGTTTCCGGTCCAGGGAGAACCTGGCCTGGCAGTTCGGGCTGGACTGTTCCCATGAGGAACAGGGTCAAGACTGATTTGCATATGGCTGGGTTCAAACTGGGGTGGCATGGTGAGCAAAATAATGGATGGATTAAACCCAGATCTGTGACTGGGGGTGAATGTTTGATTGGTTCCGCATTCCGTCCATCCAGTTACGCTATCCCACAGCGTTTGTGTTTTGCTTTGCTTTTGCCGCCCTAAGTGCGCCGGGTATGCCCAGACGTGGGTCCCGGGCTCACTGTGCCACTGGATTCAAGCTAGCCTGGCTGATGAGGGGTGAATCCCCGAAACCGGTCCCAGGATGCTTGTTTCCGGTCCAGGGAGAACCTGGCCTGGCAGCTCGGGCTGGACTGTTCCCATGAGGAACAGGGTCAAGACTGATTTGCATATGGCTGGGTTCAAACTGGGGTGGCATGGTGAGCAAAATAATGGATGGATTAAACCCAGATCTGTGACTGGGGGTGAATGTTTGATTGGTTCCGCCTTCCGTCCATCCAGTTACGCTATCCCACAGCGTTTGTGTTTTGCTTTGCTTTTGCCGCCCTAAGTGCGTCGGGTATGCCCAGACGTGGGTCCCGGGCTCACTGTGCCACTGGATTCAAGCTAGCCTGGCTGATGAGGTGTGAAACCCCGAAACCGGTCCCAGGATGCTTGTTTCCGGTCCAGGGAGAACCTGGCCTGGCAGTTCGGGCTGGACTGTTCCCATGAGGAACAGGGTCAAGACTGATTTGCATATGGCTTGGTTCAAACTGGGGTGGCATGGTGAGCAAAATAATGGATGGATTAAACCCAGATCTGTGACTGGGGGTGAATGTTTGATTGGTTCTGCATTCCGTCCATCCAGTTACGCTATCCCACAGCGTTTGTGTTTTGCTTTGCTTTTGCCGCCCTAAGTGCGCCGGGTATGCCCAGACGTGGGTCCCGGGCTCACTGTGCCACTGGATTCAAGCTAGCCTGGCTGATGAGGGGTGAAACCCCGAAACCGGTCCCAGGATGCTTGTTTCCGGTCCAGGGAGAACCTGACCTGGCAGTTCGGGCTGGACTGTTCCCATGAGGAACAGGGTCAAGACTGATTTGCATATGGCTGGGTTCAAACTGGGGTGGCATGGTGAGCAAAATAATGGATGGATTAAACCCAGATCTGTGACTGGGGGTGAATGTTTGATTGGTTCCGCATTCCGTCCATCCAGTTACGCTATCCCACAGCGTTTGTGTTTTGCTTCATTTTTGAGGAAGTACAGGCCGATAATCTTAACCTGTCATCAGCAAGCAAGGTGTTGTCATCTTCCTGACCGTATGTAGATATGGAGGTGCTCTCCCTGATGCTTGCTATACCCACTTTAGAATACACCAACCCACCAGTTGTGGGGGCTCAAGGGGCTCCTTCCAAAGAATCAGTTTCCAGATCTAGGCATGACAGACTGACAGGTCAGCAGGCCCCAACACTCCCTGCCCCAGTCTAGCACTAGAGCACCCGAAGCTCAACTGCCCTTCCACTGTGGTCAGTAGACCAAACCTCAATGGCTCCGAGAGCCTGTACCCCTGCTGGTTCCAGAGAGCATAAGCAGGTAACAGAGAGAATCTTAGTAGCCATGACTAGTGATGGTTAGGAAAGGGATCCTAGTTTAATGGGATCCGATGATGAGAATGGGTACTGGCAGGCCCGAGTGCATGGCAATAGCTGGCTGACTCCTTGGGAGGTAGTGGCAAGAAGCCACGGTTAGTCCTTTGTATACCCGATCTGTGACTTACTGGCAGTCTGGACTGAGGAAAGGATCAGGTTTGACCGGTCCTGGCCTAAGGGAGGGTAGTTTGAGCCAGAGATCTTGGCTGTGGCAGAGGACTGAAATTAGGTATGGGAAAGGAAATCCTGAATGGAATTTCCCCTACATTCAGCAGTGCCTCGTAAACTGGGAGAGAAGGTAAGAAGGGAAGAGGAAAAGGGCAAGAAATGTTTAGAGTGTAATTAGGTCATTACTGTAAAATCCTTGAGCTGGAGCAGGCGGTCCTGATCAGAACAGCTGTGGTGCAGTGGTGCAGAAGGTGATGGTACCAATGGGGATTCCACTGCAGAAGTTCAGAGAGATCAAGGCATGTAGTAGCATGGTCCAAGGAGGTAGTACAGGGGACTCCTAAGGCCGGGAATGGGTTGCAATCTTCCTTCTGCTTCTGGAAACAGATAGGTCATAGGTTCAATTTGGGCCAGTCCTGTGTCCAGTAAGTTACACACATTAACCCATTCTCATGTGCCCTGTACTGTCAGTAACTAGACGGTCTGAGGAAGAACGTGCTGTGACAGCACTAGTAAACAATATGCTCTATCACTTCTTAATATATACAGGGGCTACAAAATTATGTTTAAAGGGGCAGCTGCATAAAAGGACTGCTGCTCTATCATCCCTCACACCCGACTAGCCACTTAGGGAGAGACTTAGGGACTCATTACAACCCCAACGGTAATAACCGCCTACCGCCGCAGCGACGGCTGCCAAAAGACCGTCACCGCAGCTTCCAGCTGTAAGCCGGATTTTGACCACAGCTGGATTTCTGCCAGAATGATGGCGGAAATCCGGGTGGGGTCATGCCGGCAGATGGTGGTAAAGTGGCACTGCTACCAGCAGCAGCACCACGCCACGCCAGTAGACCGCTGCAGCCCGTATCATGACCCATGATACTGCCTGGCGGTGTTCTGGCAGTAGCGCCCCGTCTTCTATCAGACTCCCTGACAATAGGTAAATCGGGTGCTTGGACAGGGGAGGGGGTGTGGGATGGGGTGGGATGGGGTTTTGTGTGTGTGTATGTCTGTGTGTGCATGCATGCATGTATGCAGGTGTGTGATGTGTGTTTGTATGGATGTGTGAGTGCGTGTGTGTATGTCAGTGTGTGTGGATGTGTGTGTGAATGGATGTATTCATGCGTGGATGAATGTGGGTATGAGTGTGTTTATGCATGTGTGAATGAAGGTGCGTTTATGTAGTGGGGGTCTGGTGTGAAGGGGGTGGGGGGAATCTTTGGAGGTTGAGGGGGGCAGGAAAGACCCCTATCAGTGACAGGGAAGGGATTCCCTGTCACTGATAGTGACTACCGCTATGGCTTTCGTGGCAGTAAGATTGCCACGAAAACCATGGCAGTAGGCCAGGTCATAATCCTGCAGACGGGCAAGTGACGGCCGCCGGGCTGGAGACTGAAGTCTCCAGTCTGCCGGTTGTTACCGCCGTGGCGGTCGGTGTGGTACATTGCCAATGTCTTAATATGGAGGAAAGTACTGCCAGCCTGTTGGCAGTATTTTCCTCCATATTAACGCCGTCCGTCAGGGTCATAATGACCTTCTTAATGGCCAATCTAAACATGACCATTCATTTCTCTGAAGACAGGGCAATGACCTGTTCACCTCCTGGGGTTACCCCTTCGCAACCTATGTCTTTAACCCACCCACACTGCAGAGACTGGCTGATAAGAGTGGCACCTGTCGACCTGACGGCTTTGATGAACACAATCCTCACCATCCTTGCTAACACACTGGAACTGCTGAGCCATAGGCTGCAGCTGCCCCACAAATTTGTGTTCCGTCAGGTCACCTTGATACGGAACCCCAAGAGGAGGCACTGCTTTGCCGAGAGGCAGTTGAGATGTGGTCTGAATTCGGGGTCCTGCTGGCCAATGAGCAGATGGATGCCATGTGGGCATGCATCATCTTGTTACCCCTGGTTTTAGTGTACAAGAAGTAAATGATGAACAACTGTTCAGTGAATGGCCAGGAGCCACTGAGAATGCTTTTTTCCATCTTGTTTAAGGTTAGGGTATAGTTGTAAAGTGGGACTCTGTCGCCCATAACTGTGTTGGCAACAGGACAGCAAGACTTGTCGGTAGTCTCACCGCAGTAATGGGCGAAGGGTCCCGACAATGTGGGGCTCATTAATACTGCTGAGTCAGTGAAGATAACACTACGAGAAGGGGCTATCCTACCCTGGGTGCATCCCCTAGCATCTTCAATAGGATACTGAGGAAGGACCTCACCAACTTCCGATCGGCGAACACTCTGACAAAGTATGCTGACAACACCTTAATATGTAGTCCCTCCGAGGACCTAGGTCGTCAGGACACAATAGCCCTCCCGACTACACTTGCTGAGAGAGGGTAAAAAGCAGAGAAGGGGAAACTGCAGTACCTGCAAAAGAAGGTTGGTTATCTGGGCCAACAGATAACAGTGGTCATTCAGCAGATCACAGCAGAGCGCATAGATTTATCAGGGCTATGCCACCACTGAAAATAAAGAGGGTCATGCAGATGTTTTTGGGCCTGTGCAACTACATTCGGAAGTGGGTATTTGATTACAGAACGCTCATTGCCTCCTTGCTCAAGGACATAAATAAGGCAGAAGCTGGCCATAAGGAACTACCCTGGACACCTGAGATGCACAACGGCTTCTGCAAACTCAAGATAGAGCTCATGCATTTTCCTATGTTTGGGACACCGGATTACATGAACAAGTTTTCCTTATTCAGCGACAGTGATATGTCAGCAGTTCTAACACAAAAGTATCCCCTGGACACAAGCCCCTTGCGCATTACAGCTGATTCTTAGACTCCGTCATGCAGGGTTACTTCTTATGCAAGCAGGGGCTAGCAGCAGCAGCCTCTGCTGTTGACAAAAGCACCTCTATTGTGATGGGGTCACCATTGATGCTGTATGTGGAACATCCAGTGTTTGTAGTAATGTAGAAGAGCAAGAACACTCTGACTAAGCAATGGGTTTTAGATTACAAGCTGATTCTCTCCAGTCCATTGTTTAAGGTAATAGGGTGCCACCTAGTGAACCCAGCCACCGTCTTAGCCCAAGAGGTTCAAGAAGGGGTGACTGCATGGCATACACCACTGAGGGGATCAGCCAGGCAGAGGAGGATCTGTCCTAGATAGTAAGGCACTGTTTATTGGCAGTTCCTCCATGGTTGATCAAGAGATGGGAGTAAGACACATGGGACAGCAGTAGACATGGGTCGTAAACATGCACCCTCAGAGAGGCAACAGGTCATCCTGTTATGCCGCAGAGTTTAGTCAACATAGATTTCCCCCAACTGCACCTACCTACACACAGCCATGGACAACATGATGGCAGAACTTCAATGCGACTTGTGTATTCCCAAACTCTCTAAAATAGTGACAGTGTTCTTAAACACATGCTCTATCTGCCAATGTACTCCCCAAACCTACTCTCAAGGTCATGGTTTTGGCTATCTCCAGACCAACGGGTCCTTCCAGGGTGTTACATATCAACTTCATTGATATGATTGATCTTTGTGCTAACTACTGGTTCCTGATTGTAGTGGTCTGCCCACACTCTAGGTGGATCAAAGACAGTCCTTGTTTGCACTGCGAGGCTAAGGCAGCAATGACATTCCTTGTTAGAGGTAATACCCAGATAGGGGGTGCCAGATGTCATTCGGTAAGACAACGGAAGGCACTTTGTTAACTCCATGTTTGACCACATCTATATCCTATTAGGGATTACACATAAACTAGCCTCAGTATACCCCCCCAAAGCAACGGTGTAGTTGAGAGGCTCAATGGCCTACTAAAAACAAAATAGGTAATATTTGTGCCAGCCTCAACAAGAATTGGCTCTATTGCTTGCCCCTAGCCTTGTTCGCATTGAGGAACACATGCAACAACGATCACCACCTCACACCTTACCAGATAGTAACAGGTAGACTGATGAGGACACCCATTCCCAAAACTCAACCAAAATTGAGATCTGAGACTAGCTCTCAAGCATCAGGGTACAAATTGCTTGTGTATCTCTCAGATCAAACCAAAGCAGCCAAGTTTTTATCCAGCAGGTCACGCACGGGTGCTCCAAGTCCACCACAGCCAAGCTACCATTTCAGCTACCTCAACCTGGTCAAGAAGTTTACATATGGAGCTTTGTGAAAAAATGGAAGCAGCCCAAATTTAAAGGACCCTACTGAGTAGTCTTCACCACACCTACTGCGCTCAAGCTGGGAGGGAGAAACACAGAGGCCCACCTTTCCGACGTGCAGCTGAAACCTTCCATAGAACACTCTCCATGAACTGCACCTTACATTTTCTTTGAACTGTCAAAAGGATCAAATTCAAACTACCAAAGGGCTACAGACATCCCCCCAGACGCATACCAAGATATTTAAGAGTTATGTATTGCCTTCATACATTATTTGGTTGCATTACCAAAGAAGAGTCTGATCTAATGGAGTGTATTCAGAAAATGTCACTATGATTGTGTAGGGACCTCATACATGTCACCTGTAATTACAAAGCAACCAACACCAGCATTCCACATGCACTACGCAGCACTCTTTTGAACAACTTGGGGTATCAGCACATGACCTCCGTGGGCTCTGAGATATCAGCTGGGTATGCCTATTTGATAATGCCACATGCAGTAGGCGCAGATAGTTTGTACTTATCGTAAGAGGTAGCCCCATAGAAAGTGAACTGCTTTCTCTATCTGTAGCTGTCTAGAGGTAGTGCCAAATTACAACCTAACAAGGTGGAGCCCCATAGGGTAGTAGTAAATCTGACCCAATATGAGTCCAATCCTCCAGCACTGTACCTTTTTACCAACCCTAGCAACAACCAAACTGAGCTAGACAGGATACACAGAAAGAGATTTATATGGGAAGACACTGTTTGGCCAAGAGATTTTCATGAGAAGAGATTCTTGGAGGTAGCTAACCCACCTAACCGGTGTACACACATATCCACCCTGCTTCCATTTGCGGTCCCGGGGTGGCTCTTAGCGTGTCTGGGGCTGTCTTCACTAACAACAAATACACCCCAAACATGGAGTTTCAGTGCAGGGCCATCCACCTTGATAACCTTAAGGGAAATGGGTCTTGTAGGGGAGGCTTAAACAACAGTTTATATACTCTTACCCATATTTATATTTTTTGACGCAAATCAGCACTAGCGCAGATTTGCATCAAAAAGTTTACCGCCGGCTACCACCTTTCCAACGCGCCAGCCGGGCGCCTTATTTAAGGAATGATGTTAGCCGGCGCTGCAGCCTGGTTAGCGGAAAAATAAATGACGGTAACCGGGCAGCGGACGCGAAGGGAAGACTGGGGGTTGTGCGCCAAAGAATGGTGCAAGTCAGGTTAGAGTAAAAAATATTGGCTCTAACCTGACTAGCGCCATTTTTTGATGCACATCCCCCATGGAAATGACTCCTGTTTTAGCATAGACAGGAGTCATGCTCCCCTTCCCAATGGCCATGCCCAGGGGACTTCTATCCCCTGGGCATGGCCATTGGGCACAGTAGCATGTAGGGGGGCTCAGGTTAGGACCCCATGCCACTTAATAAAAAAACAATTATACTTACTGCACTTACCATGGATGGGTCCCCCCATCCATGGGTGTCCTCCAGGGGTGGGCGAGGGTGGCAGGGGGTGTCCCTGGGTGCAGGGAAGGGGACCTGTGGACTGCTTCCATGGTCTTCTATCATGGAAGTTAGCCCACAGGTCCCTTAACGCCTGCCCTGACCCAGGCATTAAAAAAGGGCACAAATCTGGCTGGACACCTTGTTTTAAGGCCCGCCTCCTCCTGTGCGCCATTTTGACGCCGGGTGATAAATAAGGCACACATGCCTTAGAGTAATTTTTTGCACGGGAACGCCTATCTTGCATGTCATTTGCACAAGATAAGTTTTCACGTACAAAAAATGACTCAAACTCCATAACTTTGGCGCTAGACCGGTCTAGGGCCAAAGTATAAATATGGAGTTCGGTTTGTGCCGAATTTGCGTCAAAATAAATGACGCAAATCTGGCACAAACAGAGTATAAATATGGGCCTCTGTGTCAGGAGATCTGGGACGCTGGGAAAGACAGGTACAGATCGACAGAAGGGAAGGAGCAAAACCTAATTGTAGGGAAACTCACATTGTGGGGCATATTTATACTCGGTTTGCGCCGAATTTGCGTCGTTTTTTTTTAAGCAAATTCAACGCAAAACTAACTCCATATTTATACTTTGGCATTAGACGCGTCTAGCGCCAAAGTTCATGGAGTTAGCGTCATTTTTTTGCGTGAACACCTTCCTTGCGTTAATGATATGCAAGGTAGGAGTTCCCGTCTAAAAAAATGACTCCGATGCTATTGCGTCGGATTTATACTCCCGGGCAAAAATGACACCCGGGAGTGGGCGGGACTAAAAAACCCGCATTTGCACCGGATTTTAGCGCCTGGGTCAGGGCAGGCGTTAAGGGACCTGTGGGCTCAGAATGAGCCCAGAGGTGCCCTCCCAAGCCCCCAGGGACACCCCCTGCCACCCTTGCCCACCCCAGGAGGACACCCAAGGATGGAGGGACCCACCCCAGGGAAGAAAAGGTAAGCTGTGGTAAGTATTTTTTTTTAATTTTATTTTGGCATAGGGGGGCCTGATTTGTGCCCCCCTACATGCCACTATGCCCAATGACCATGCCCAGGGGACAGAAGTCCCCTGGGCATGGCCATTGGGCAAGGGGGCATGACTCCTTTCTTTGCTAAGACAGGAGTCATGTTAATGGCGTCTGGGCGCCAAAAACAAATGGCGCAAATCGGGTTAAGACGTTTTTTTTGCCTCAGCCTGACTTGCCCCATTTTTGGACGCCCAAACGCCATTTTTCCCTACGCCGGCGCTGCCTGGTGTACGTGGTTTTTTTTCACGCACACCAGGCAGCGCCATTCAATAAATACGGCGCCCGCATGGCGCTTCAGAATGGCGTTAGCCGGCGCTAATTTTTTTGGCGCTAAACTGCGTTAGCGCAGTTTTGCGTCAAAAAGTATAAATATGGGCCTGTATTCCTTATGTTTCAGAGACAAAGGAACCATTCTGCTGGGCAAGAATGAGAATTGTTCAACAATACTGCACATTCCAGACATGCAATGGGGCACCGCCACACTGATGAACACCTACTGGCAGTGCAGTGAGTTTCCTTACACCCAGCTCATCCCTGGATGTTTTGGCCACTGCTCCCTTGTCACCATACACACTCCAACCCTGCTCATCCTTGGAGAAGATCTGTTGACTGCGACTACACCTGCTGAGGAAGAAAACAACGCGGTTGCATCAGGCTCGAAGGAAAAGAACTGCTGTTTGCAAACAACACAGTGGGAAATGGTCAAAATGATGATCAGCACCAAGCTCAGCCCTAATGCAATCAGGGAAGAACTGAGACCCATTTGCCTCATAGTGATGCAACATTGTTATGTCTTGGACTTGATGACAGCAATGAAGGGTGGAGTGTGTACCGAGATCGGTGCATCGTGCTGCACTGTCATATCTGTACAACACAAAAAGATGATGGACGGAGTGCTGAATAAGGCAAACACTCACCCCCAGTCACAGATCTGGGTTTAATCCGTTCCCTCCCTGGACCGGAAACAAGCATCCTAGGTCCTGTTTCAGGGCATCACCCTTCATCAGCTAGGCTAGCTTGAATACAGTGACGCAGTGAGCATGGGACCCACGTCTGGACATATCCTTCCCACTTGGAGTGACAAATGCAAAAAGAACAAATGATGAACTGAATGCAGATCAAATCAGATATTCAGCCCCAGTCACACAGATCTGGGTTTAATCCATAGTTTTTTTGCTCAGCACACTACCCCAGGTTGGACCCAGCCATATGCAAATCAGTCTTGACCCTGTTCCTCATGGGAACAGTCCAGCCCAGCCTGCCAAGCCAGGTCCTCCGTGGACCAGAAACAAGCATCCTGGGACTGGTTTCAGGGTTTCACCATTCAGCAGCCAGGCTAGCTTAAATCCAGTGGCACAGTGAGCAAGGGACCCATGTCTGGGCATACCCTTCCCACATAGGGCAACTTTAGCAACACAAAAGGATAATGGACAGAGTGCTGACCAATGCAAACACTCATTCCCAGTCCCAGTTCTGGGTTTAATCCATTGTTCTTTTGCTCACCATACCACCCCAGGTTGGACCCAGCCATATGCAAATCAGTCTTGACCCTGTTCCTCATGGGAACAGTCCAGCCCGGCCTGCCAAGCCAGGTCCTCCGTGGACCAGAAACAAGCATCCAGGGACAGGTTTCAGGGTTTCACCATTCAGCAGCCAGGCTAGCTTGAATCCAGTGGCACAGTGAGCAAGGGACCCATGTCTGGGCATACCCTTCCCACATAGGGCAACTTTAGCAACACAAAAAGATAATGGACAGAGTGCTGACCAATGCAAACACTCATTCCCAGTCCCAGTTCTGGGTTTAATCCATTGTTCTTTTGCTCACCATACCACCCAAGTTTGGACCCAGCCATATGCAAATCCTTCTTGACCCTGTTCCTCATAGGAACAGTCCAGCCCGAACTGCCAGGCCAGGTACTCCCTGGGCCGGAAACAAGCATCCTGAGACCAGTTTCAGGGTATCACCCTTCATCAGCCCAGCTAGCTTGAATCCAGTGGTACAGTGAACACGGGACCCACATCTGGGTATACCCTTCCCACTTAGGGCAACTTTAGCAACACAGAAGGATGATGGACGGAGTGCTGAACAATGCAAGCACTCACCCCCAGTCAGAGATCTGGGTTTAATCCATTGTTCTTTTGCTCACCATCCCACCCCAGTTTGGACCCAGTCATATGCAAATCATTCTTGACTCTGTGACTCATGGGAACAGTCCAGCCCAAACTGCCAGGACAGGTCCTCCCTAGACCGGAAACAAGCATTCTGTTGTTTTTCCATCAGAACTTTCATATCTGGCAATAACATGGACAATGGAACTTTGACACTTGCCATTCAAGCATTGCACTGTCTACAAAGATTATGCCCAAAGAGGGAGGTGCACCTGAACAGGAGTGGTACACCAACTGGTTCTCCTGATTCCTCAGGTGGCTGACCGTTTTGTGCAAGTAATTGTTGTTCGTTTTCATTGTGCTTCTGTTTTTGTGTGGTTTCCTGCAATTGGGGGTTTCCTGCTGTGAACACACTGTCCCTAAATTGAGTAGGGTACAGGTCGTGAGGGAGGTGGAATAACAAAATGCCAACACTGTGACTGTCATGATTTATAGGTTTGATGGTGTTGTTGAAAATTCAGCTGGGGGGAATGTTGATATCGGATTGATCGATGTTCACAAGAACAAGACACCTTTATACGTGAATGATACAGTTTCATAAACAAACAAAGTCGCATCACCCCTGTTGTATTCCCTCATCAGGAACTCTCTGTCAAACCCAGCATGTAGGTACGTGGTCAGACAGGCTCTGTGATCTAGGCCTGAATGTTAATGACTGACAGGTCATAGGAGGGGTAACACTTAGCCGACAGTCAAATTCACAAATCTCAGATCCGACAGATAGACAGCAACACTACAATGGTCCTCGGATGTTTGGCCCCAATAAAGCACAAATGGCCAGAGGGGCAGATGCATTTAGTAAACATCATAAAGTCAGATGCTACATGTAGTTAGGTACACTTAGTCAATCTTGACACAGCATGCACAGCACATGCTGGGACCAAACGCTCCTCAGGCTGGACATCTGGACATGTACTCGCTGGCCCACATAGGGCCTGATTCTGACCCTGGCGGCCGGTGACCGCCAGGGTCACCGGCCACGGGAGCACCGCCGACAGACCGGCGGTGCTCCGAAGGGCATTCTGACCGCGGCGGTTCAGCCGCGGTCAGAAAGGGTAAACCGGCGGTCACCCGCCGGTTTACCGCTGCCCTTCTGAATCCTCCATGGCGGCGGAGCGCGCTCCGCCGCCATGGGGATTCAGACACCCCCTACCGCCATCCTGTTCATGGCGGGAAACCCGCCATGAACAGGATGGCGGTAGGGGGTGCCGCGGGGCCCCTGGGGGCCCCTGCAGTGCCCATGCCAATGGCATGGGCACTGCAGGGGCCCCCGTAAGAGGGCCCCGCAAAGTATTTCAGTGTCTGCTATGCAGACACTGAAATACGCGACGGGTGCCACTGCACCCGTCGCACCTTCCCACTACGCCGGCTCAATTCTGAGCCGGCGTCCTCGTGGGAAGGTTGATTTGCCCTGGGCTGGCGGGCGGCCTTTTGGGGGCCGCCCGCCAGCCCAGGGCAAATCTCAGAATCACTGCAGTGGTCTTTCGACCGCGGTGCAGTGTTCTGACGGGGTTACTTTGGCGGGCGGCCTCCGCCGCCCGCCAAAGTAAGAATGACCCCTATAGTGTTCACCCAGGATGAGGCGCAGATGCATTCCCTATCTTGAAATGTTATCTTCGACTCAACTGCTTGTCAACTGTTTCACCAGGGAAAGAATTCTGATGGGTTTATTGCTCCTATAGAAATGTATAAAATGTGCTTCATTTCAATATGCTATCAGAGACAGCCCTTAGTCCCGGGTGCTCTAACTGCTCTACAGGCCATAATGCTTTTCTTCCAGATGCCTCTTATCTCTTGTTTTTTAAGGTACATCATCATTCGAGCAACATTTCTTTTGTGGCTCGCCCTGACAGATTGTGGTTGTTCCCTGAGAAGAGTTTATGAACCCCCTCAGTCAAATAAAACAATTTCTCACAATATCATACTCCCTTTTTTGGAAGTTAGGTATGTCTGATGAACAATGTTAAATTGAAGTCATTTAAAAATACCATTCTGAGAAAGTTTGGATGTATAACTAATCATCCAAGACCAACTGTCATCTGGTATTGACCCACCATTGGCTGCTTACTTATAGGCCTTTGGGCCTCTTAGGTCAGGTGTGCAAGACTTGAGAAGTAACAGATACTTTCACAACACAGCTATTCAGTTAGGGGCATAATTAGGAGAGGGCTGTGCCCCCAGAGAGTCATTTTTTGGTGATCCGGCAGCACAAGCCTCTCAACAAAATCTATGAGGCCACACAAAGCCACTTTGCATGGTTTTTCATGTCCTCAGAGATATGGAGTAAGACCAAGCAGGGCAAGTCTCTGCATTCCCTTACTTTGCCCCAGGGAGACATTCCATGGGCTTTGTGGTGGGTTTTCACATGCAACACCAATGGATTTTGAGGCTGCCCCAGATTTACTTAATAACATACACCTGGGCAGTGGCAAAACATCACACCTCCCCAGAGCAGATGTAACAAGGAGAAATATTTTCATTTCTCCTCATTTGTTCCTCTTTCCATATTTGCTGCATTCTGCAGCACACATAAAATAAGGAAAATGCCTTTAGGGATTGTTTGTGTGCAGGAAGATGTCTATTCCCGCACAAATACAACCCTGCATGCACACATGCACCCTTGCACTGTGGTGCAAGGGTGCTTGCATTGGCTCTAGGCAGCCAATTGTGCCCCAGCACAGAAGGAAAGGACAGTAATGCACCGTATTTCACTATTACGGAGCATTCCTGCCTTTTCACAATGGCGTAGTGCACCGCAGCAAGAAGACTTGTGGTGATGCCCTTCACCAATTCTCCATAAATATGGGCCTAGGTTCCATAATCCTATACCAATTGAAGCACTTCATGCATTTTCAGTTCAGTCACTGCACAACTCAAAGTCCAAGACACCGCTTTTAATATACACCTGTATGTTAAAACTGATGGAGATATCACACGCAGGGCTAATGTCAGGAAAGGTTCACAACGCTAAGGTCTCAAAGAGTTCTGGGAAGTACACATGATTATAATCTTGCATTAACACAGCAAACCTCGAATCAACAAGAAATCTTATTAATTACTTTGGGGCATAACTACGAGCCCGGTGTGCTGCCGGTTTGTCACTTTGTAATGCACTTGTGGAGCATAGTGCACACCCATATCTACAAGACCACACAAAGCCACTTTGTGTGGCTTTTCATGGCCTTGTAGATATGAGGCAGAGCAGTGCAAGTCGCTGTGTTGCGTTACACTGCATCATGGAGGGATACCATGGGCATTGTGTAAGGTGTTCCCTTTGAATTTTATGCGTTCTCGGATATACAAGAATCTGTAAACCTGGGAGTGTATCAAAACTGTACGCCTCTCTAGGGCAGGCACAATGAGGAGACATATATTTATTTCTCCTTGTTGTTTCCTTTTTCTATGTGTTCTGCATTCTGCTGCACATACAGAAAGAGGAAAATGCCTTTCTAGATTGTTTTCATGCAGGAAAGTGCCCCTTTCTGCACAACAAAAATCCTGCTTACAACTCAGACAACCTTGCACCATGGTGCAAGGGTACCTGCATTGCCGCTAAGTAGCAATTAGTGTGGCAGCATAGGGGGAAAGGACTGAAATGTACTAGATCTTGTAAATAGGATGCATTTCTGCCCTTTCAAGTAGGAATAAGGCATCACAGCAGAAAGGCTTGTGTTGTTGCCCTACGCCAATTCCTTGTAAATATGCCCTTTGGACAACATTGAACATGCAGCAATGTTGCTTCTTCATGCTGAGTCTGACATTTTCCTAATATAATTATTGTATTGTAGAAGTCTGAATCTTGTACTAGTAAAGCTTCATTAATTGTAGAAGTCTGTTAAGCATATTTAGACACAATCAAATGAATTATTTTGAGTAAAGCACAAAACTGAGATTCAAGCAAAAAAGGAAACGTGTTGCTGCTAATAAATAGCAGGGTCGCCAATGGGCTGTTTCCTGTCAGAAAGAAACTACATGCATCAGCAGTTCCAGTCACTTGAAACTGTGAGGGGTCCTCCATAGGACCATGTAGCGGACCATTTTGCTGAACTTGAGCAAGCAACTGACATTTTTTAGGGAAAGTTAGTAATGAAATATGTCAACTACTACTCCTATCCAAGTGGGCAACCCTGTCACCTGCATCTCACATAGTTATCAGCTGTAAAATTAGATATGCTTCAGTAAGCCTGGCTACTTGGAAATTTTTTGTGCCATTTTTCCTCACTGCTTAACATTTTTGGCCTTCAAATAACACTTTCTCTGTTTGTCATTTCTTTGTGGTTGTGTTTTTCCATTGTACCTATTCTAATTGCTTGACATTAAAGACATTATCAATACAAGTGTGCTTGTACTGGCTTAAATGTGCCTTTTAGAGGCTAAAGCCACACCCGGGAGCTTGCCATTTGTGTTCATGTACCATATTTATAAAGTAACACAATTCATGTATTGCGCCACTTTTTATCTCTTTGCGCTACATTATGCCTGATTGTTGTGTCCCCATTCTTTACTACTTTCATATGCTTAATCCTTATAAGAGTAGTGGGAATTTGCCTGATCACTTGGTGTGACTTTTTTAAACCAATTAAAAACTCATTGCTTGGTTTCGTCTTTTGGAAATAACATATTTGATTTGCAAATCAAAAAACGTTGTTAATACCAAGTAGAACTAGGGGGCATATTTATGAGAGGCTTGCGCTGCCGGAGTATGACTTTTTTATGCTCTGGTGGTGCAAGGATCTCTACCTTGCCACTTGCCAGGCACACCTTCCCTTTCACTACAAGTAAGTGACCACTAAGGTAGGCCCTATGTAGCCCTAATGGCAGGGTGCAGTATATTTAAAAGGTAGGACATGTACTAGTGTGTTCTACATGTCCTGATAGTAAAATACTGCTAAATTCGGTTCTTACTATTGCAAGGCCTATCTCTCCACGGGTTAATATTGGGGCTACCTTTAAATATCTTTTAAGTGCAGTTTCCTATTGAGAGCAGATAGAGATATGGAGCTTGGAGCCTCTGAACTCACCATTTAAAAATATATATTTTGATAGAGTTGGTTTTTAGATTGGCTGTTTGAAAATGCCAGTGGAAAGTGGGCATTTGCTTGATTAACCATTATGTGCCTCTGCCTGCCTGTGGAATCCAGGTCTGTGTCAGACTGTTTGTGAATTCCCTCCAGACAGTGACATAAAGGAAGCCAAGGAGTGTCCTTCATATCCTGATGAGTCTCCTGAGCTAGAGTGTGGAGGGAGGAGCTGACACTTACACCTGAAAGGGCTATGCCTGTCCTCACACAATGCAGTCTCCAACCCACTGGTGTGTGTCTGCGGACAGGCCTGGGCAGTGCAGGATCTTGTGAACAACAGAGACTTTCCTTTGAAGTTTGCCCACTTAAAAGGCAGAAATGAGTATAAGTAGTTGACTGAAAACCCCAGACTTTTGGATTACATCTGAATAAAGAGGAACCTCTGCCAAGGAGCAGAGCCTGATGCTTAGGGAGGACCTGCCAATCTGCCTGTTGCTTTGATGTGCTGGCCTGCTGCTGCAGCTGTTGCTTCTGCCTGAAGAGGGAAAGAGCTGTATTTTGCTCTCTGAAAACCTGTTTGTGAAGTTTCTCCAAGGGCCAGGACTGAACTTGCCCCCTGATCTGAAGTCTCATGGACATCAAATACTTCATTTACCAGTGCCTGGGCTCTTCTGTTGAGAGCCCTGTCTTGCTAAGTGGTGCCCAATCCAGTCCCATGGCCCTTAGAAGTGGAAGCTGGTAACCTGTGCGAGAAAATTAATGCACCGCTGTGTGCACATCAGAAAAATTGACGCACCACCCGTTCCACAGCTGAAAATTTGACACAGCACCTGCATCGCAGCTGGGGAAACATCACAACACCTGTTCTCAATGCAGACTCTTCGCAGAGCGATTCGGAAATTTCCATACACGGATCCTGGTTGTCAAAATCTGCAAACATCACTGCAAGGACCCGAGGCTGCATACCCAGAATCGACTCACGGCCTCCTTTGAGAGTAAAGAATGAACACATAGCCTCCAGTGTGAGTAAAGAATTGACACACGGCCTCACTTGTGAGTAAGGAATCAACGCATTGCTTGCTTTTCTGACGCTCCATCACCCTTGCAGCTTTCTTTTTGACGCATACCAGGTACTTTGGGCTAAAGCAACACATCCATTGACTTTTATGGATGAAGACAATTTTTTGCTTTAAAAATGTGTATTTCTACTTGTGTATGTTGGATTTTCGTTGGTTTTGTTTTGTTTGAACTAGATAAATATTGGTTATTTTTCTAAACTGGTATGGATTCCTTTTGTGGTGTTTCACTTTGTTACTGTGTCTGTTTGTACAAATGCTGTACACATTACTTTTGAAATAAGCATGACTGCTTGTGTCAAACTACCAAGGTGGGTAGCAGAGGTTATTTGAGCTGTGTATCTCCCTTACCCTGACTAGAGGGAGGGTCCCTACCTGGACAGGGTATAAACTGACTCCCAACTAGAGATCCCATTCCTAACAGTGCCCTTCCTGCACAAACATAATCCTGCATTGGCACCATGCACCCAATTGTGTGCAAGAGCAGGGGGAAAGGAAAGGAATGCACTGTATTTCATAAATATGGTGCATTTCTGCCCTTTTAAATTGACGTAGGGGAGCGTAGCAAAAAGGCTTGCAGTGCTGCCCTGCGCCCAAACAACATGAATACATTAAAAAAAGGGAATCTAAATCAACTGACAATAGAACAGTAGATCAATTGCACAATGAGTTCTATATTGAATAAATATTAATGAGAGTTAACATCAGCTGTACAGACTGACTTTGACATTGAATAGGACAAAGGAATAAGTGACATTTTGAATTCAGATTCATAGTTCAACAATCAAATAAAGCATTTGAAGACTAAAACATTTGAATGAATGTGCACTCTTAAGAAAGCTGAGCAAGATTATAAGTATGCTTTGAATGCTATTTAAAGGTATGACAGTTAGGTGTATGTCAAAAGGTTGTAATTAGATTATGTTTGTTCCTAAACTGTACTTTGTCAGGCAATCTAGTTCGTTTCACACTGAAGAATACTGCACAAGGTAATAAAAAAAGAAGCAAAGAGGATTGTCACGTGTTGATATATGACAATTAAGCAAACAAGGGGGAATATGGTAGACACTTGATGCCGCAGCAGTTCCCGCGGGAGGAGGTGAATCAATAACTTCACTGGCTGGTGCAATTGTGGCAGGTATTGGAGACGCCCTGCAATCAGATTGGTGACAAAGTTTGAGAAGGAGGAAGTACTGATCTCCTTACCTGTGACAGGGGGCGATGTTCAAGCAGTGCAGCGACTGGGGTTGCTGCTTGCTGGATTGCAGCTGGTCCCCAGGTGCTGACTCACTGAGACCCAGTTGTGTTGTAATGTAGCAGATCCATCTCCAAGGAAATCATGGTAGAGCCATTACTAGCATGGTACTTGACTCAACTATGTTGAAGAGGGGGGCATGAAGGGAGGCTGTGGAATTTTGACAAAAATCTCACTGATGTCTCCAGCACTCCAGATGATGAGTCTACAAGGGTGGCCACTTACCATTCAGGTTTATCGAAATGCACTTTTTTCAGTTGGGAATAATTAATTTTCATCCTATCCCAAGGCAGATTCTGCAGGGAGTGCACAGGGACTTTGTGGAGACAATAATAACCCAGATTGGATTACTAGGCAAAAACAGCAATGTTGCAGAGGCAAAGGCACCAGTAAGAAACAGATATACCTGGGAGATCAACATCTGGGAGGGGGTCTGAATAAGGAGTGACCCAGGATAAGAGAATAATAAAGGTATTGTGGTAAGAAAGGCGCAGCCAGCTAAGAAACACCCCCAGCTCCTTTAAAGCCATATGTCAAACACAAAAGTAGGAAAATGGAGTTTGAGGGACCAATTTTTTTTTTTTTTAAAACAACACCCTCTTTAAACTCCTTTTCTTAAGGTCAGGAACACAAGCAGCAAGGAGGTGTGAATTGATGGTAATGGGGAAAAGCTAAGGCGTCTGAGGGGAAAAGCATGCACTCATAGCCATGGACCTGTTGGAGTGTACATTTTTGTAATGCTTTTACTGCCCCAAGTTTCAGCATTGGGTGACATTTATATTCATATTTTAAAAGCCTAACAGAGAGAAAAGTGTTCATGTTTTATATGTACTGTGGAGATTGTGCCTACCAGAACTGTCAATGTGCTAACAATATTAAATAATTATGAAGTATATTTATATGCATTAGAGTAACAGCTAGTAGAAATTAATTTAATTTATAATGTTTTATGTGATTTATTAGTATACAGTCAACAAGTGCATCACATACAAACTCCTGATCCACACATTCAAGGCACTGCACAACATAGGACTAGCATACCTCAACCACCGCCTCACCCTCTACGTCCCCAACAGACATATCCATTCCTCTCAGCTCGCCCTTACAGCCATCCCCAAGATCCGGAAAAGTACAGCAGGAGGAAGATCCTTCTCCTACTTAGCAGCCCAGACATGTAACTCACTCCCTCTCAAGCTCAGGCAGACCACATCACTGAAGCAGTTCAGGAAGAACCTCAGGACCTGGCTTTTTAAATCAGCAGCACAATTAGGGCATATGTACGAAAGCTTTTTCCCATAGACACAGAATGGATAAAATCCTTTCGTACATCTGGCCCTTAGATTCAGCACCTTGAGACCCTATGGGTGGTTAGCCGCGCTTTATAAATCCATGATTGATTGGTTTGATTAGTATAAAATTACACATGTACAGAAAAATTAATTAACATCTCTGTCATACCTAATGAAATGCTTTAACAAAGATTGAAATTCTTAATAAAATATTTTACATTTTCAGATGATATATTATTACTGCTGAATTCATAAGTTTGCATATTATGTGTGTTTTCGTATTGGCAATATTACTGCATCATATTTCTTGTGTTAGCATAACTAGACCTGAAGTATTTGTATTTCCAGACATTTAAAAGTGATGAATGCGTAAGATTTGTTTCCCAGTGAACTTATTTCTGGTACACTGAGACCTGGAGACTGAAAGCTAAAGCAGTGCCATTGTTCACCTGAACTTTTCTCATGTGAACTCTGGAAATCATCTTGTACATGGGAAGGATTACAGTTTGCAGCAATTGATGTACAAAATTGTTAAACTATTGGATTCACACAGATAGGATGTTGCAAACTCGATTTGTGCTATCAATTCAATTGGACATTGTCACTTTTGCATAACGTGGACTCATCAAACTGACCAACCGAACTATTTTGAGCATTCCCAATTAGGGAAGGACTTACTAAGTTCTAAGCAGTACCCTTTTGAATCTTGTTCTTTTAACTTGCACATTAGGGGGCATATTTATACTCTGTTTGCGCCGGATTTGCGTTGTTTTTTTTTACGCAATTCTGACGCAAAACTAACTCCATATTTATACTTTGGCGTTAGACCCGTCTAGCGCCAAAGATCTTGGAGTTTGCGTCATTTTTTAGCGTGGACACCTTCCTTGCGTTAATGATATGCAAGGTAGGCGTTCCCTTCTAAAAAATGACTCCGAGGCATGTGCGCCGTATTTACACTCCCGGGCAAAAATGACGACAGGGAGTGGGCGGGTCAAAAAAAATGACGTCCAGCCGCTTTAGCGTCATTTTTTAACGCCTGGTCTGGGCAGGCGTTAAGGGACCTGTGGGCTCAGAAGGAGCCCAGAGGTGCCCTCCCATGCCCCCAGGGACACCCCCTGCCACCCTTGCCCACCCCAGGAGGACGCCCAAGGATGGAGGGACCCATCCCAGGGAACTTAAGGTAAGTTTAGGTAAGTATATATATATTTTTTTGGGTGGCATAGGGGGGCCTGATTTGTGCCCCCCTACATGCCACTATGCCCAATGACCATGCCCAGGGGACATATGTCCCCTGGGCATGGCCATTGGGCAAGGGGGCATGACTCCTGTCTTTGCTAAGACAGGAGTCATTTAAATGGGGGTTGGGAGTCAATAAAAATGGCGCAAATCGGGTGTGAGGCGAAAATTTTGACTCAGCCTGACTTGCCCCATTTGTTGACGCCCAAGCTCCATTTTCCCCTACGCCGGCGCTGCCTGGTGTAAGTCATTTTTTTTCACGCATACCAGGCAGCTCCGCCGGCTAACGTCATTCCATAAATAAGGCGCCCGCATGGCGCTTTGGAATGGCGTTAGCCGGCGTTAAATTTTTTGACGCACAACTGCGTTGGCGCAGTTGTGCGCCAAAAAGTATAAATACGGCCCTAGATGTTTCCTGTTTTTCATGTGCGGTCCATGTTCTGCACTTCCCGAAGGTGCTTCTAATGGACTTTGATGATGAGCCCCATGCTTTGAATTGAATGCTGAACTGGGGAGAGGTATATTCTAATGCAAATGTAATTTTCCCTTGAACTGCTTTTCTGAATACAAGTGAGCATGCTGACACCCTTCCATTTTATTTTTCGAGTTAGTTTAATTTATCACGACATAGATGATTTTCCAAATTATTTTTGTCTTTTCTTTTGGACTTTTGCCCGCATGTATTAGCCCATTCCCACACATGCTTATCTTTGACTAGCAGTAGTGAGAACCTATGTCCACATCCTGATTTCTGAATCTTTGTAATCTGGTTTGACTAATGTATTCACAGTCTGATTTGAAGCATGTTTCTGTCTCACAAGTGATTGTTTTAATAAGATGTATTCGGTGTTGATGTTGAGTAGATTAAACCTGTTTCCGATATTTGGTCAGCCAATAGTGTTTATTTACCTTTACAATTTGATTTTGCGGACTATTTACATAACTTTGGCTCTGTGGTTATAAAATAAAGATTTGAAACTTTCTATTTATTGGAGTATTCTTCTGTATCCACAGACTCATGGTGGGTACGTTTTGTTGTTTGGGTATGAATTGATTGTGTATGGTTACCACACTCTTCATTGGGTCAAAATATCTCATTGACTTTGGGGAAGCATTTTTGAATTCTGCAAAGGATGAGAAAAACTCACTAGCAAATCTGGTAGCAGAGGATGGTTTTGTCTCATGAGGAGGGGAGCCATATATTTGTAGAATGTTAAAAGTAATGAATCTGACAACAGTGTGAAGTAGAGTTGTTCTATGGCTAGTTGAGAGGTTGATGAAATTCCAGCATTGTGTTACAAGTGTAATGTGTATGCATAAGCAGGGATTAGTGCTTGTGGTGCTTTTTGCTAATAATTGCTGTGAAGTGTGACATAGTGAGGTGTTTGTGGAATCATCGTACTCAAAGTGATTGTGCGCTTTGTGCTAAAAATGGCCACAGATGTTGTTTACAGGTCCATTGAGGCCTAAGAATCCGGAGTAGCACACAAGAGACACTTGGTTAATTTATTTTCTGTATATTAGACATGAGGCACCATTGACAGAACAAGTAGTTTTCCTTAAGGGAGGGTACATTTTTGGTTAGTATTAGGCAAATCCAGAGTTTTGATGGTCAAGTCTTACTTGTGTAATTGTGGAAGATACAGTCGCAAGTGTAGCCTGTATAGCTTCAAAAAGTGTTTGAGTTCCTACCCATAGTGAGTAGACAGGTTTTTGTTTTTTCTAGTGCTCACAATATTTTATATTTAGAGTGTGCATGAATAGTAGTGTAGGAGACAATTGTAAAGTGATTCAAGCTGTTGAGTGAAGTGAGTGTGACGTCATTTGTACTGCACTGGGATAGGTCCGTTAGTGAGAAATTGTGTACATAGTGGTGGACAATACTGCGTTGCAATTGGTTGAGAACAGCTCACAAACAGAATTGTAGGGTTGAATTTACTTCATGGTTTCATTGATATTCATATTATTGATTGAAAAATAATGCAAAAATGAAATTTTCCTAAGCTTTTAGAAGTTCACTGAGAGGAGATGTGTTTATTCCAGTTAGGGGGGGTGCATAGGCAGCACCACAAGGAATACCAGCCTATCAAGTGGCAAAGGCAAGAGGAGTTTCAGCATGCATTTAGGTTAAAGAGTGGTGTAAGAACACCAAGAAAGGAGGATCATTGGCTTGTCCGTGTTACAGAACCTTTCATTTGAGAATTTTAGAAAATGTGAGGACAATACTGTGCAAATTAAAGCCTTCTCCAAGACCCACACAATTTGAGGATCATGCTATTTGGGAACATGTTGCTAGAGAAAAAGAAATGGCAACATTTCAGAATAGAATGAGGAGAGCAGAGATGGGAGTAGCAGACAATAGATGGGATGAGGAAGAGAAAATATGGAGAAGAGAGATGTTAGTTGGGTTGTGAAAGTTCCTGCTATTACAGAAGAAGGTGATGGGAGTAAAAAAACAAAAATGAAAAAGAAGCAGATAGAAAAGACAGAGCCCACAGCAAATGAGGGTAAAAAGACAGCAACACATGAGAGTGATTCAGAAGTCGAGTGTATGAATCAGCTTTTACTAAATTGCACCCCACTATATCATTCAGTTGAGAAAGTAGTTCACAATGCAGCCCCAAGTGTGCCAACAGCTTCAGTGTCACAGAGTCTGAGGACAAAGTGCAGGGATGTCAGTTCTGCAGAGTAAGATAAATTCAACAGCACCATATGCACTGACGGTCCCACTAACCATAGGTCCAGTGTTCCATTGTATGATTGAGTTAATCCTACCAAGCAAGTCTCAACCAAGCAAGGGTATTTCATTAATGAATAGGTTAGAGTGTCTCCATTCTCTAAAGTTCACTGCAAGAGAGGATTAACCTCAAGATGCAGAGCGGGCCCTCGCAGTACACTGAGGGAATGTGCAGGGATTTGCCAGAAAGGAATGGGGAAGGAGATTGAGATGTGCTATAAAGAATTCTGATCACCTACCTGTAGGAGGCAGGCCTGGCTTATAGTGGGTACCTTGTGGTACTTACACCTTGTGCCAGGTCCAGATATCCCTTATTTGTAGATTAGAAGTCTTCTAGCAGCTTAGGCTGATAGAGGTAGCTATAGCAGATCAGCTTAGTCTGAACTAGGAGACATGCAAAGCCCCTACTATACCACTTATATCATATAGCACTATGGGGGTCATTCTGACCCTGGCGGTCATGGACCGCCAGGGCCAACGACCGCGGGAGCACCGCCAACAGGCTGGCGGTGCTCCCATGGGCATTCGGTCAGAAACGGAAAACCGGCGGTGTCCCGCCGGTTTCCCGCTGCCCTGGGGAATCCTCCATGGCGGCGCTGCAGGCAGCGCCGCCATGGGGATTCCGACCCCCTTACCGCCAGCCTGGTTCTGGCGGTTTTGACCGCCAGAACCTGGCTGGCGGTAACGGGTGTCGTGGGGCCCCTGCAGTGCCCATGCCAACGGCATGGGCACTGCAGGGGCCCCCTAACAGGGCCCCACTAAGATTTTCAGTGTCTGCATAGCAGACACTGAAAATCGCGACGGGTGCAACTGCACCTGTCGCACCCTTCCCACTCCGCCGGCTCCATTCGGAGCCGGCTTCCTCTTGGGAAGGGGTTTCCCGCTGGGCGGGCGGGCGGCCTTCTGGCGGTCGCCCGCCCGCCCAGTGGGAAACTCAGAATAACCGTGGCGGTCTTTTGACCGCGCAGCGGTATTCTGGCGGTTCCCGTTTGGCTGGCGGCGCTCGCCGCCAGCCAAACTCAGAATGACCCCCTATATCTTAATAAAACACAATGCTCAGAGTTATTAAAAATAAAGGTACTTTATTTTAGTGACAATATGCCAAAAGTATCTCAGAGGATATACTCCCTTAGGAGGTAAGTAATATACATAAAATATACACACAAACCAAAATCAGGTAAGTAAACAGTTAGAAAAGTAGTGCAAACACTGTAGAACGCAATAGAATACAATAGGAGACAATAGGCCTAGGGGCAACACAAACCATATACTCCAAACGTGTAATGCGAACCACGAATGGACCCCTGGCCTAGTGTTGCGTGTAGAGGGTCGCTGGGAGTGTAAGGAAACACTAAGGGTGTCCAAGATACCCTACCCCAAGACCCTGAAAAGTAGGAGTAAAGTTACCCTTGTACCCCAGAAAGACAGTAAAGTCGAGATAGGGGATTCTGCAAAGACAACAATTGACTGCAAAGCACTGAAGATGGATTCCTGGACCTGAGGAACTGTAAAGGAAGGGGACCAAGTCCAAGAGTCACGCAAGTGTCCGGGGTGGACAGGAGCCCACTAAACCCCAGATTAAGGGGCAAAAGTGCTGCCTCTGGGTGGAAGAAGCCGAAGATTCTGCAACAACGGAAGATGCCAGGAACTTCTCCTTTGGTCCAAAGATGTCCCACGGTGTGCTGGAGGATGCAGAGTTGTTTCCACACAGAAAGACTGCAAACAAGCCTTGCTAGTTGCAAGAGTTGCAGTTAAGGATTTTGGGTGCTGCCAGGGCCCAGGAAGGATCAGGGGGTTGCCCCTTGGAAGAGGAGACAGAGATGGCGCTCAGCAATACAGAAAGCCCATGCAGAAGCAGGCAGCACCCGCAGAAGCACCTGAGCATGCATTCAGAATATCTGAGCATAACGGTTTTCTCAGCACAACAAAAAAGGGTCCCACAAAGTCAGAGTCCAACTCAGCGAGTTGGGCAATGCAGGACGGAGTGCTGGGGACCTGGGCTGTGCTGTGTACGAAGGAAGTCTTGCAAAAGTGCACAGGAGCCCTAGCAGCTGCAGTTCACGCAGTACACAGGATTATGGTCTGGCGTTGGAATGCAAGGACTTACCTCCACCAAATCTGGACAGAAAGGCCACTGGACTGTCGATGACACTTGGATCCAGCTCCTTTGTTCCAGGGACCACGCTCATCAAGATGAGAGGGGACACAGAGGGCCGGTGATGCAGAAGTTTGGTGCCTGTGTTAGCAGGCAGAAGATTCCGTCGACCTACAGGACATTTCTTCTTGGCTTTTAGTGCAGGGTGAAGGCAGACAGCCCTCAGAGCATGCACAACCAGAAAACAGTCGAGAAAGCCGGCAGGATGGGGCGCTACAATGTTGCTGGTAGTCTTCTTGCTACTTTGTTGTGGTTTTGCAGGTGTCCTGGAGCAGTTAGGGGTTGATCCTTGGCAGAAGTATAAGAGAGAAGTGCAGAGGAACTCTGGTGAGCTCTGGTATTCGTTATCTGATGAGAACCCCACAGGAGAGACCCTAAATAGCCCTCAGAGGAGGATTGGCTACCTAACCAGGTAAGAGCATATACAGTTAGGCACCACACAGGGAACACATACAGGGCACACTTTATGAGCACTGGGGTCATGGCTAGCAGGACCCCAGTGACACAGGCAAAAACAAACATACATACAAGTAAAAAGGGGGTAACATGCCACGCAAGATGGTACTTAACTACACTACCTAAAGACGTTCTCTACTTTATTGGTAGGGTGGTGAGGATTAAAATGAGTAGTAGGACAAATGAGGCTTGATTAAGCAACTCTTGTCCTTAGGGGTTGACATGTTTCAGCCATGTTAAGATGCCACATAGGGTCTGTGACTTTCCTCTGGACTGGAATCCTATTACTCTACTAAATGAGGTCCCTGTCTGTGTCATCAAAGACATACGGTGCACATATAGACATACAATAACAGTTCCTTACTCCTGGTAGCAGCAAAAGTATTGCTTTTATTTACTGATATGTTCTCTAGGTACGGGACTGGAGGTGACGGCAAACACAGAAGTAGGTATTGCAGATGGATGAGAGCTTTGATGAAAGTGTGACTAGAAGGCGGGCCCCATTTACTTCTCCCTGGGGTGTGGTTTCCTCTGGGGTGTTGAATATCTCCTGTTGACCATTGACCTTCACATGGAGATGTCAAATCAAAATCCAAATCAAATCATGGCTACCTAACCAGGTAAGAGCATATACAGTTAGGCACCACACAGGGAACACATACAGGGCACACTTTATGAGCACTGGGGTCCTGGCTAGCAGGGTCCCAGTGACACAGGCAAAAACAAACATACATACAAGTAAAAAGGGGGTAACATGCCAGGCAAGATGGTACTTTCCTACACTACCTAAAGACGTTCTCTAATTTATTGGTAGGGTGGTGAGGATTAAAATGAGTAGTAGGACAAATGAGGCTTGATTAAGCAATTCTTGTCCTTAGGGGTTGACATGTTTCAGCCATGTTAAGGTGCCACATCGGGTCTGTGACTTTCCTCTGGACTGGAATCCTATTACTTTACTAAATGAGGTCCCTGTCTGTGTCATCACAGACATACGGTGCACATATAGACATACAATACCCGTTCCTAGCTCCTGGTAGCAGCAAAAGTATAGCTTTTATTTACTGATATGTTCTCTAGGTACGGGACTGGAGGTGACGGCAAACACAGAAGTAGGTATTGCAGATGGATGAGAGCTTTGATGAAAGTGTGACTAGAAGGCGGCCCCCATTTACTTCTCCCTGGGGTGTGGTTTCCTCTGGGGTGTTGAATATCTCCTGTTGACCATTGACCTTCACATGGAGATGTCAAATCAAAATCAAATCAGAATTTATAGAGCACAATTACTCGGCCGTAAGGGTCTCAAGGCACTGAAGAGGTTTGTCCTCTGTGCTTAAGTTGAAGAGCCAGGTTTTAAGGTCCTTCTTGAATTGAGGTAACTCTGGAGAATGCATGAGGTGCAGGGTGTTCCAGCTCTTTGCCTCAAGGTAGGCAAAGGATCTTCCTGCAGCCGAGATCTTCCGTATGCGGGGTACAGTGGCTAGCGGAGCAGAGAGGTCTGGTGGGGGATTAGAAGATGATGCAGTAGTTGAGGTAGGTGGGTCCTAGGACATGGACGGCCTTGTATGCGGGACAACGACTTTGAAGTTAATTCTTCTCTTGATGGGAAACCAGTGGAGGTCTCTTAGGTGATTGATGATGTGTTGCAGCAGGAAACACCCATGATGAGTTTGGTAGAGGCATTTTGAATGTGCTGTAGTTTCTTCAGGTTCTTCTGGGTGGTGCAGGCGTAGAGGGCGTTGCCATAGTAGAGTCTGTGGGTAACCAGAGCATGAGTTATGGTTCTGCGGCAGTCCTTTTGGATCCATTTGTAGATTGTAGATTTTATGTAGAAGTCGGAGTGTGTGAAAACAGGAGGATGTGACTGAGTTGACTTGGTGGGTCATTAATCCCGGATGAATATGCGTAAGAGATGAGTTGTAAATAAAAGAGGGGTGTTGGACTTGGCTGTCTCTGCAGGATCACTCCCATACACTTTTTCTTTACCCCTCCTATTTTGCTAAATTCATTTTCTAGGCGTTAGGACTCTGTGCACTTTACCACCGCTAACGCTAAAGTACTTATTCTCTCTCCCCTACACATGATAAAAGTAGGGTATACCTGATTACCATTTTTAATTTACTAATAAGTCCCTTGTAGAGTGGTATACCATATACCCAGGGCCTGTAAATTAAATACTTCTAGTAGGTCTGTAGCACTCATTTTGCCACCCTCTTAAGTAGTCACTTAAAACATTTCCCAGGCCTTTCGTTTTATACTGCATGCAGCTATAAGCAGCTAATTGGACTTGGCAAAATAATCCCACTGCCAAGTTTTGAACTTCCCTTTTATTGCTTATTTGCCACCCCTAAGATGGGTCTAGGTAGCCCATAGGGCAAGACCTGTTAAAGAATTGGTATGTCCTGGTGGTGAAAAGCTCCTATATTTTGACTTCTGTGAGGCCTACTTCTCCTATACAGTAATATTTGGTTGCCATATTACTTTTCTCAACTGCTATCCTTTGTTTGGAAACAAGTAAGAATTGTGTTTGTGATGTCTGAGAAATTGTAAATAAGAATCCTCTTAAATGGTAAAGATGGATTTTAAGTTACAACTATAAATGTACTACTGTTGGAAAGTTTGCATTTTCCTGCCCTATTTGGTCCCAGCTTCACAGGCAACTGAATAAGCTGGGCTTTTCCTTCACATGAAATACTAGTCCCCCCAACATTGATCATTCAACCAGCTGAGAGCCACAACAGGGGAGTAAGGAAACTTCAGGCCCTTCAAAGGGTATTATCTTGAAACTTCTCCTACTTCAAAGAAGGCATAATGTATAAAAAAAGGGGGCACTTAGATCCACTCTTCAGTTCACTTTCTGGACCTATGGAAGGGCTCTCAGAGGACTGTCTGCTGCTGTGGCCTGCTGTGTACTCCACAAGACTGCTCTGCTGTAGTTGGAAGGACTGCTTTGCTGGCTGAGACCTGCTGTGAGCCCTTAGAGGCCTGCTCTGCTGCACGAGTCCTGTCCAATTCCAATATTCCTGGATAAAAATTGTTCTGAGAACTAGACTAGGACCAGCCTTCTTTTCTATCCACCCAAAGTGCATCACCTTTCACCCTGACTTTTTGGCAGCTCCCACTACATTCTTCTTTGCAGCAGCAAATTATGTTCATTGTTCTGATCTCCTAGAACTCTTGTCACCTATAGCCTCCTGCCTCATCCCACTGGAGATTTTCAACTTCCCCAAAAAGTGACTTAGTCAAAACTTAGAAATCTTTATCCAGCGACTCCCGGATGAAACTCCCTCATATGATACCTCATACAGCCTATCCCTGATGAATTTTACCTTCTCAGAACATTTTCTTCAAAGTTCTTTCAAGTCCAAAGGTAAGCCCCGACCGGGCCCAGTTAAATTTTATATTTCACTAACACTCCATTGCGGTTGGACACATTTTTTTACTTTGAACTGGTCTTGCGTGGCAAGACGTTTGCGGTTAGCACTTCAATTATTTAGGTACTAAATTTGCATTTAAAATTTAAAAATTCATAACTTGTGTTTATCTGATTGGGTTTTTAACATTTTGGTGCCAAATAATTTATTAAAATCTGATTAATGTTTCTAAATTGGTGTAGGATTTCTCTTGTGTTGTGTTTTCATTATATTACTGTTTGCATGCAACATAAATACTTTACACATTGCCCTTAAGGTAATCCTGACTGCTTTTGTGCCAAGTTTCCAGAGAGTTAAGCACAAGTTAATTTATTAACTTTTTTAGGCCACCCTATTGGGGGATTTGGCTAATGCTTGAACAGGGATGACCTGCCATTCAACTAACAACCCTGTATCTCACTGTGATGGTCAGCGGTGTGGTTAAGGACTGTGCAGTACCATACAGTAATTTGTTTAACACATAAATCCCATAAATATTTTGACCCCTGACTTGGCATCTTTTTAAATTCCTATTAGTTTTCTGTTGGCTGTTTTCATCCATTTCTAAATGTAAGTGCCCTGACTTCTTTTTTATTACCACGGTGATGGATTTAATCAACTTTGACACCCTCAGGAGGGCTGATCTCCTCAAACAGTGCCAAAAGAAGAAGCTGAAGTCAGGTAGGAAGGCTACCAAGCTACTTCCCCAACTAGACCTCAGAGCCTTTGAGGTTGTTCAGAGAAGGCAGGTCACCTCAATGAAGGATGATGAAGAAGAAAGAGCATACTTGGTAGATGATGTGGAGTTGGAAGACTGTTTTCCTTTACTGCTGACCTATCCAAAATAGAGTTGAATAGAGTCAAAAAGAATCTCTGAAATGCGCTTCTCAGTCTAAAGTATACATTTATTTAACCACTCCACAAGGCTAGTAAGGGAAGGTCAGTACAACCAAAAGTGCACCCTTAAAATATGCACACAATGAAGTGAGAACATGTACAAAGAATCTTCAATCTAGAAACAGCAAATATATACATGCAAAGATACAGATACCTATATTTATATACATATTCATACATAATGCAAAGCAAATATTTAGTAAAAATCCATCACCATGGGGCCCAGGTGATTCTTCATGTTTGTCTCAGTAGCTTCAAGCGTAGACTCTGAGATCATCTGCGGAAGAGAAAGAGGGTTCTGCCCTCATGGGGTGTCAGGCATTCAATGTCAAAATCCTGCCCGAAGTCTCTGGATTTCCTACTGTCAATATTGTGTCTCTTATATAACTTAAACAAGCCAGAGGGGAGAGTTCTAGAAAACCTCCCCACACTCCCTGTTATTCAAAGCTACTTCAGGTCAGCTTTGAAAGAAATAAGTTGGAAATGACCAGGTTCCCATGGTGTCCTTCCCAAAACTAAACTGTTCCCTGCCGTTCCATAAACATCATCTTAGTACAAACATATCTTGCTGACTGACTGACTCCTCCATGTTGTTTCCTAGCCCTTGGTGAGAAAGAACACGCAGACACGCAGAATAAAAACTTGAATGAGAAAATATGTTGCATAACATGTTTTGTATGGAAAGATACTTGCACCTTTAACATGGCAGTGAAGCTAAGGCTAAGCTGAATACAAAATGAAGCCTGCAACTTGTGACCGCTAATGTCACGGTGGACAGCTAAGCCAACTGCAAAGTGGTGCGACACGTAGTTAGTGGTCAAAACACAAATATCACTCCAAGGACCCAGACCTGGGTCCTGAGAAGGAAGATCAGGACAACTCACCCCAGAGGACACCGATGATGCCCAAGATGAGTCAGGAAGCAGTGTGTCTGCCCATGGCCTGCCACAGAGAAGCTGGAGGACAGGAAGCTGAAGAGCAGGCTTAAGCTGCAGGTGGGCAAGATGAAGTTGGAAGCAGAGGAGAGGAGGGCTGAGACAGGTAGTGCATTGGCCAGGAAGAAAGCTGAGGCTGGGAGACTTTTGGTAAAAGAGAGACTGGCAAAGGTAGAAAGGAGACTGGCCCATGAGCTCAATCTCAAGGAGCTTGACATCAGAGCCAAGAAGGTAGAGCTCAGCAATAATGGTGGCAGCATTACCCCTGTGTCAATTAGAGAAAAGATAGTACCCATCCTAAAGGATCTGGTGCCTAACATTGTTGTGGGGGATGACATAGACAACTGGTTGCCTAGAGATCAATAGGGGAATTGAAGAAGATTAGGGGACAGTCTTTGGAGCCGTATTCCCAATGAAGGGATGGATGGCCTGTGAGCCTTAGGGAAAGGGGACAGGGTGAAGTAACCTCTTATGAAAGAGGCTCTGTTCAGAAAATGTGGGCTCACCCCAGGGAGGTATAGGCAGAAGGTTAGAGACATTTAGAATCTGCCCCAACAGACCTGGGTGGATTGTGCTGATCACTTTTGCAAGGAACTGTATGGATGGGTGAAAGGCAATGAAGTAACTGATTATGAAGGGTGGTATAACTTGATTGCTGGAGGGCACATGTTCAGACTTTGTTTTACAGAGCTGCACTAACACACTGTGGATAACCTCACTGACCCCAGGCAGCTTGTTCAGGAGGTGGACCACTGGCTCAGTACCAAGATGCATAGGAATGAACATAGGAGTCACCCAAGAAGGGTGGTTCAAGTTGCCTTCAGCAGAGTGAGTTTGAGGGTGAGGGGGATACAAAGAAGTCCAAGAGCATGGTGGGGCAAAGGGTCCCCATGCACCTTCTAACAAGAAAGGAGAAGGGTCTAGTGGGCGGTGTCCCAGGGTGCCCCATTTCCAATCCCACTGCTTTGATTGTTCCCAGTTAGGACACAAGTAGGGAGACTCTATCCTAAGAAATCATCCACTGGTGCAACCTCTACAGGGGTGAGCAATGTGGCCCTAGGGGTCAGTAATCCCTTGGGGAAGTAGGCAGACCATGCCTTAATCTCCCTTAGTTGGGAGGTGAACTTGTAGGATTGACTTGGGATCCCTGAGGGTGGAGTCATCTTTCCATCAAGTCAAGGTTATTTGGGTCCCTATCACTGATCTGAAGGAAGGAGCTAGGAAAGGCAGCCACCCAGGGTACACTGAAAGCTCAGATATAAGGGTGTCCCACACCCAAGTGGAGGGAATAGCGGCCTAGCGGAAAGGGTCTGGGGAGGAAAGACTCACCCTTGACCCCTGCTCAGCCTCAAGGTACAGACCTTGGGCTGAGTGGCCAGACTCAAGCTACCCCTCCTGGACTGGAAGGAAGGAAAGTAGAAGAAGGTTGCCTAACACCTGGGACAGCCCCACACCATTAAAAGGTCAGCGAACTCCACTTGGCCTGAAGCATGCCTTTTGACATGTCTAGCTGTCAGTGACCTCTGTTGATTGTTGTCCTTATGTGCAGAGCTTTCCTTTGATTGGGGACAGAAGTCTGATCCAAGTGGTGCAATGGGTCACCTAACTTTGTTGGACAGGGTGGTGATGTCTGCCTACTGGGATGCATCCGTGAGCAAAGTAAGGTTAGGTACTGGACAGATGGAGTCCACTGGTGAGAAGAAGCATTCCCCATGGGTCAGTTTAGTGTCTCAAGAGAGAATAGGCAAAGGATTTCTTCTGAGTTCAGGTGGGCATAGAACTGGCATTGTACATGTTCTATGACCTAAGCAGGGAAGCCCATCAAGAGATAAATGAGGCTCCACTGGCGTTTGGCCGGAAGGGCGTCATGTTACACTTGGCCTGATCTACAGGATCACCTCTAATTTGATTTTTGCCTTCTCCACCCAATTTTGCTGAAATAATTTTTGTTGGTCTTAGGACTGTATACTTTACCACTGCTAACTAGTGCTAAAGTGCATGTGCTCTCTTTCCGAAACATAGTAAAATTGACTTACAGCTGATTGGCATATCTAATTTACTTATAAGTCCCTTGTAGAGTGTAATACCATATTTCTAGGCCCTGTAAATTAAGTGCTAATAGTAGGCCCATAGCACGTATTATGCAACTCACTTAAATATCACCTTATAATAGATCCCAGGACAGCCACTGCAGCATGCATGCAGTTTTAAACTACCACTTTGACTTGCCAATATGTTCCCTTTGTCTAGCCTTAAACCCCCCTTTTATTACATATAAGTCATATAAGTCACCCCTAAGATAGGGCCTAGATAGCCCATAGGATGGGGTGCATTATACTTGAAAAGCTTGACATTTACTTTGTCCTAGTGGTGAAAAAACCCTAAATTAGTTTTCAGTTCTGAGAGGCCATTCTCTCTGATAGGATAACATTGGGGTGCCTTATTACATTGAATAAATTCTAACTTTTTATTGGGAACAGGGAAGCATTTCATGCTTGGTATCTGCGAAATTGTAATACAAAATCTTCTTTAACGGCAAAGTTGGATTCTAAGCTACAATGTTGAAAATGCCACTTTTACAAAAGTTGCATTTTCCTGTCCTAACTATTTGGTGCCTTCAGCCTGTTCTTATGTCACATGACTATGTGCAGTGGGCAGTTGGACTTAATTTATTTCTCTCAGACAGCCACAGAATAAAGCATAGGTGTGCCGAGGTGGGCAATAAACTAGCAGGATGGTGGGCAGAGTTGGACACAGGCCTACTTGCAACTAAATAGGCTGTGCTCTGCCTTCACACAAAGGGCTTGCCACCTCTGCATTGTTTATGAAGCCAGCTTAGGGACAGGGCAGGAGAGCTGAGAAATTTCAAGCACTTCAAATGGAATTCTCTAGATTCTTCTCCTCCTTCAAAGAAGGTCCCATGTATAAAAAGAGAACTCTCAGACCCACTCTTCAGTTCACTTTCTGACTCTGTGGAAAGACTCTCAGGGGGCTGCTTGCTGCTGTGGCCTTCTGTATACTCCACAGGGCTGCTTTGCTGCACCTGGAAGGACAACTTTGCTGTCTGGAGCCTGCTTGAACCCTCAGTGCTCCTTCACCAAAGGAGTATCTGGTCTCCTGGAAGGCTAATCAAGTACAGCCTCCTGCCTCGTCCTGCTGGAGATTATTGGCTCCCAAGAAAGAGACTAATGGCCTGATTTAGAGTTTGGTGGAGAGGGTTACTTGCTCAGAAATGGTACGGATATCTGGTCTGCTGTATCATGATCCCATCATATGTGCCTATGGAGATTGTAGTATGGCAGGCGAGATATCCGTCATGTTTGTGATAGAGTAACCCATCCACCAAACTCTAAATCAGGCCCTAAGCCTAACTGATTTTGTGCCAAGCTACCAGGGGGTTATGTGCAGGTTAACTTAATGACTTTGGTAGTTCACCATGACAGGATTGGGGCTGCTGGTTTAATAGAGTCTCTACTCAACCCAATTTTTAAGAAGGGGTTATCGCGTAAGAGAAATAGCGGTATTCCTCCCATGGTCATGAGAAGGTTTATAGTTGGTAGATGTGGTACACTGCATATGGAAAGAATATTTAGGAAATGGAGTGAATGTTATGGTGGTGTAAAAGTATGTTGTACACACACTCCACTCCACTTAAGCATTGTCTTATTTGGCCAAAAAGGCTCTGTGAAGACATAGCGTCTGATATGGTTGGTGCTTTGGTGGGGAGAGGGATTTTCCAATCTCTTTAACCAACAATGATGTCCAACATTGTTCTAAGGAGGATGGGAAGTTTTTGTAAAGGGGGATTATGGCATATTATTATCTGGGACCAACTTATTGGCTGAGTGTTTACATTAAACTGTCAAATAAGGTACAGTTGGAAAAAGTAATGGGCTGGAATTTTGAGATGAGTTAAAAAAAGAACCAGTGGAATGCAGGATGTCCTCACATTAGTCCTTCAATACAACTCCATTCAAGCTTTTCAAAGGATGGAAGCCTGGTACTAATCTGGTGAAGGGGTGGATCGAGTGGTGTAAAGGATGGGCAAATGTGTCAGCGAATGATGGTTGGAAAGAAAGAAAGGGAACTAATGTATCAACAGAAAAGGAAAGAGCACTTTGACAACATGAAGAATGTTAATGAGGTCCAAGTGTCTGTAGGAATTTGAGTGAGAATAAAGACACCCATTGTAAGAATGGATTGGTATGAATATACTAGGGTGATGAAACTGATGAAGTTGCTCCTTAATGCTATCAAAATAGGTATAGACAGAATTTGGAATTTGAAGGAGTGGAGTCAGGAACTCTTGAATGAATCTTCAGTCCTGCACCGCAGATATGCAGTGGGGCTTACTTGTGCGGGCATAACAACATTGCAAAGCACTTGGAGAAAAACAGCTAAAATGCACACCTATCCTAAAGACAACAGGTTGGGCATAGCCACATTTTTATCCTTTCTTGCCTTCAACTTTATATACAGTTTTCTTTTTTTTATCCCTCATTCTATTTTCTAAATAGGTTTTCTTTGTTTCTTCAAGTACTAAGATATGTGACATTTTCTATTTAGTTTGGGATTCAACTCTTGAATGTAGAATGGTTCTGCTTTGCAATATAGGTTTTCTACCAGTGTTCTTCTGAAGTCAGTTGATCCAGATTGTTGGTAGATGATGTATTCAATATTAGAAGTCAACTGTTTTCATCACACAAAGTGTAATGCTCTTTTCCACATGTTTTATGACAGAGGTAAACCATACATTGCATTAGAATATGCCAGCATCAGAAGTTAAAAGTTGGGAACTTCAATGTTTGGTATTATTTCCATGTTTCCTTGGCATGATTTGAGGTTGACTGTTGTAGGGTTAAATTCCGATCGATGTACAAACCTGTCACCTTTCAAATGTCAACAATATCTTTATAGTACATAGATACACCCTTGTAGATTTCTCCTGATAAATCCAGACTAGTAAAACTTGCTATGATTTATTTTAAAAACATTTGGTGTTGACTAGTACAGGTATATTTTTTTATGGTAATCAAAAAAGTCTGCACGTTGTTCCCCAAAAAGGTGTTATCAAGCAATATGTATGGCACCCAATAAATTCCAACTCTGCAGAATCAGATTTTTCAGATGCGATTAACATCACACAGCTAACGGGCTGCTTGCATTGAAGGCCTTGGCCTCCACCCTGATGGTGGCTTGGATGTGGGTATGGCATTAACCACCAGAGATGGTGAGTTTAATTGCCAGTGGGGGTGTTGGCTATGATGGCTTACTAAACATAGCCGACTCTAAGATACTGTGGGCTGACAAGGGAAACCAATGGAGTTATATTCCATTATATTAGTGATGTGATCATATTTCTTTCAGCCCTGGATGAGGCATTCTGTGGCATTCTAGATGGTCACATGCGAAGAAATGTTGGGATTTAAACTTAAACCCTCTATCAAATTATTTTGTCTTGGGTATATTTTGCAAGTTGGGAAGGCACACAAAAAGGTTGGGTTTGCCAAATGTGTAACAGTCAGACTGTTGTTTAGCCACTTTAGACATCGCTCCATGCACCTTATTTTAGCATACTAGGCCTACTGCTGTGCACTTTAACCTAGATATATTTAATTTGGCTTCATTTTATTATTGTTACAATAGCCACTTTTATGATCTTTTCTGTTTATCTCACTGTTTTTGCCTAGGCCAGCACTCTGTTCTCAAACAAGATATTCTTGCTCACTCTATGCTTCTTCCAAGGGTATAGCAAGGTACATTGCCGGTGAACGTGGTATAAGTTTAGTCTCCGACATTCGTAGAAAACACACATCCTTATGTAGGGACATTTTATCAGAACATCAGCTGTTTTATTATAAAAACACTTCCCTGTCCCTTACACGTTAGAGGGAGATTTCAACCAGAGAACCACAACTGTATGTTGATTGCCGAATGCTTCGCTACAGATGCTAATGCAGAATTTAGCCCTTTGCTCAGGTATGGGGGATGATGTCTTCCCAGGGGAACCTGAAGGGCAGATCTAGAGTTTAGCACATTGTGCTCTATTATAATCTAGGTAGGAATTAGTCTATGAACTCTAGTGACAATATGGTAGCATTATTTTTATGCTTTACTCTCTTCATCACGATTCTAATCTTGTTATGTTGTGTCGTCCTGGTTATTGCAGCTCATGCTTTGCTAAATAAGATGCAGTCGCTTCATTGAAATCTCATTGAAACAAATACTGCCTCTGTTTGTCATTATGTGTATGAGACTAATGTAACCGAGAGAAACGGATGTGACCTGAGTGACCACTGCTTTACTGAGAAACCATTTATGTCATGTGCTCGGCTGCCCAATCATCCCTGCCCTTGGGTAGAGATGAGGCACAGCTAGTTAGCCAGAGCAAATCATAGATTAGAGCGACAGGTGTCACCCTCAGTGGGTCAGACCCAGTCTCCCGCACCACAGGCGATTCTGCCCCTCGAAACACAGTAGTCTCATTAGGATAATGAAGGCCTACGTGACAAGAAAGTGTACTGCAAAAACTGGCTGGAACAAGATTCCCTTTGACTCATGCAAGACAACTATGGGGAGTGATGGAACTGTTGCATGGAGCATTTCATCAACAAAATTGCTATACTGCCTCAGAGACACGAATAGGTCACAAATCACCAGAACATGGGGTTCAGTCCTCGAATGGTTAAATAATGGCTTTGAGTTCCACAATTTCTTCTTTTTCTAATTTTCGCTTGTGGTTCATTTAACCAGGAGCATTCATTAAGTGTAGGCATTAGAAAGAAAATGGATTTTGCTTCTTCAAAGAAATTGTGCTGATGTCCTGTTTGTAGGAAACAGGTTATTAATAAGTTGACTTTCTAAGCAACTTTTCTCCACTTTTAGGAGAACCCCTAGTATTATATCTTTGAGAATATTTCTGTATTCCATGTCAGAAGCTTCAATCATATTCCTAAGTAGTTCTTTGTATTGGAAATTTAACTAAATGTTTACGTTTCCGAAGGAATTCCGAGTTTCATTTTGGAGTAGTGTCTTGAACACAGTGTTGTAATATATATTCTTTTAGACTATAAATAACATGGATAATACTCGTTGGTAGTTAGTATGTTCCGATTCCCCTATGACTGTTTGGGTGGAACATTCTGACAGTTGTGTGAAGGAAGCTCACAGTAGAATGTTGACAGAAGCTTGTGGAGAAGAGGGAAGAGAAAGCTGTCTACTGAGCTTAAGTGACTGAAGCAGTGGAGATGGAAAATAAAGACTGACTTTGAAACGTAAGCTGAGTAATGGTCTTTATAATACTGGCGACGAGGTGTGTGTAAGGGGGCACTTCCATCTCCACCCCTTCTATGGCACCGCTTCAATTTCCTGCTCCGATCTCAAGGTACTTTCTTTCTATTATCCGGATTTCTACAAGATCAACATCATTTTCAACTTAACATAAAGCAGAAGGTGTTATCTACATTTACAAGAAACAGATCGTGCTATTGTAGTCTGGTGACATTTATTTTATTCTGCATACGCGTGCACTGTTTCCATATTTGAGGAAAGTTAATCTTACCAAGGTATTATTTCCTATGATGAACTTTCATTGAGCAGAGCAACACTTCTGCCGACTCTTCCCCTCGAAGTGGGTTGCCAGCTGGAGCCGAGCAGTAATTCCATCGTTTTAAGGTGTCAGGCCGGCTGTCCGACATACTACGCGAAACGCTGACAGGCACAGCAATAAAAATAACCGCTGTCAGGTCTCTACGGCGACCGTACTTTGACGAACTATGGAGTTGGTCATGCAGCTTCTCAGACACTCTACATGAAACGCTGACTTGCACAGCAATAAAAACAACCGCCAATCAGGTCGCTACGACGAACGAGTCTTTTTACGTATTACGGAGTTTTTCAGGTCGCCTGTCAGACTCGCTACATAAAACGCTGACAGGCACAGCAATGAAAAAAATAAATAAATAAGATCGAGGTGGCATTTTCGAAAATTATTCAAACCACCTGTCCACGCTGACAGGCACAGCAGTGAAGAATTAAAGATTGCAGCGGGACGCCGACCACCTGTCAGATTTTGGCAACAAACGCGGACAGCGAATGTTTCTTGCTGTGGTCCAGCGTTCACATCCTTGGACAAATATTTAAGTTGCCAAGCACAGCTTTTAGACCAAAAAACATCACTGAAAGGCATAACTGTAGTACAACGGGTAAAACAGGTCGTGGGAGAACAGCACAACCCAGTTCATATATACTGTTTTCTTGTTGAAGCACAGCATACTGGGAAAGTACTGTTACTCAAGGCCTTTCCTCTAAATCTTCATAAAAGACTAGTCTGTGTATGAGTGCTTTCTTGATCTTATTCTCATAAGTGCTACTACTCAAGTTATTTTCTCTAAGACTTCACAATTCTCTTGTCTGTATGTTACTATTGTTAATGATATTTTCACATAAAGTTGGTTTAAGTACAGTTTGAAGTACAGTAAGGGAAGGTCATTTTTATTCTGTTAATTTGTTGTGTTGTATAATCAATCAAAATGGCTGCTGCGGGAATGTCTCAACCAATTCCACTTTTAAATGAAGTAGGAGAACCTAATGTTCCATGGAAAGAATGGATACAAATATTTGAGTCATATTTAATTGCTATAGGGGGGACAAATTCAACCCAATCAGGAAACAACATATATTACTACACAATTTAGGAACACATGGTAGGAAAAGCTATGAAACTGTACCTGAACCTCATATACCAGAAGGATAAGCGCAAGATGAATATATCACTACATACTTAAAATTAGAAAAGCAATTTGGTGACAGAGTTAATGTGGTACTAGAGCGTCACAATTTTTTTTGTCGCACTCAAGGAAAACAAGAAAGCGTAATTAATTATATTGCCGCTTTAAGGGGTTTAAGTGTATTATGTGACTTTGGGGATCTTAATGATTCTCTTATACAAGGTCAATTGGTTCGGTGCACTAATAATATTAAAATACAAGAAAAACTATTACAAAAGCAGCCAAATCTACAAGAGGCTATAGAGATAGCGAAGTCCATTGAGCATACGGCAATATGTTTACAAGAAATCAGATCCCGATCAAATGAGCAGATTTCTGAAATAAAAGATAACATAGAGGATGAAAGGATTCTCAAAGTCAGAAGTGGTGAAAAATTGTTTCAAAAGAACAATAATTCAAAATCTGGTTTAAATTGCTACCGTTGTGGGAGCAGCAACCATCTGGCCAACTCCATCTCTTGTCAAGCCAGGACGTCCATTTGTAGGAGATGCAGCAAAAAAGGCCACTTTGCCAGGGTTTGCAAGGATATGTCCAGACTTGATAAATCTGATGACAATAAGAAGCAGAATGATGATTCTCAATCAGTTAAGAAAATTGTATTACAAGTCAAAACTGAGAGAGTTACTAATTGACAGTACCCTGAATGTATTACATCTATTAATGATGAGCTCATAAAAGTATATGCAGATTCATGTTCACCGTTCACTATCATAAACAATTCAAACTTTATCAATGTTGATGAGGGAAATGATATTAAGTTATTAAAGCCAGATATCAGTCCAAAAGACGTCGCAGATTGGATGAAACTCAGCCGTCTGAAACTGAACTCAGACAAAACGGAAGTCCTCATCCTCGGAAACACCCCGACCGCCTGGGACGACTCCTGGTGGCCCACGGCCCTTGGCTCCGCACCAACCCCCTCAGACCACGGACGCAACCTCGGTTTCATCTTGGACCCACTTCTCACCATGACCAAACAAGTCAACGCCGTATCATCCTCCTGCTTCCTCACCCTCCGCATGCTCCGAAAGATCTTCCGATGGATCCCCGCCGACACCAGAAAGACCGTGACCCACGCCCTCGTCACGAGCCACCTGGACTACGGCAACACCCTATACGCAGGAACCACCGCTAAACTCCAGAAACGTCTGCAACGAATTCAAAACGCCTCCGCCCGCCTCATCCTCAAAATACCCCGCAACAGCCACATCTCCGCCCACCTGAGACACCTGCACTGGCTTACCGTCAACAAAAGGATCACCTTCCGACTCCTCACCCATGCACACAAAGCCATCCACAACAAGGGACCCGAATACCTCAACCGCCGCCTCAGCTTCTACACACCCACCCGTCCTCTTCGCTCCCCCAACCTCGCTCTCGCCGCCGTCCCTCGCATCCGCCGCACCACAGCGGGTGGGAGGTCCTTCTCCTACCTGGCGGCAAAGACATGGAACTCCCTCCCCACCATCCTCAGGACCACCCAGGACCACTCCGCTTTCCAGAGACTACTCAAGACCTGGCTCTTCGAGCAGCAGTAACCCCTTCCCCCTAGCGCCTTGAGACCCGCACGGGTGAGTAGCGCGCTTTATATATATTTATGATTTGATTTGATTTGAAAGGGTACAACAAGGATCCAATCCATCTCAAAGGTGTGTTCAAAGCACTAATTTCATTTAAGGGGCGCTCCATGGTAGGAAAAATCTATGTAGTAGATGAAGGCTCCAGTTTGTTGGGGTGGCAGCATCAAAAAGAACTGGGAATTAAATTGGATCCGAAAAACCCAGAGCAGGTATTAAGCATTGACACATCCATCTCAGGAGAACACATTGTGCAAGAGCTTCCAGAAATCTTTAATGAAAACCTGGGTTTACTAAAAGACTACCAACATAAAATCAAACTTAAACCCAAATTTAAATCTATAGTATATAAAACCAGACCCATACCGCATTAACTTAAAGATGCTGTTAGAAAAGAACTGGAAAGATTAGAAACTCTGGGAATAATACAACCTATCGAAAGTTCAGAATGGTTATCTCCCATTGTAATTGCTAAAAAAAATAACTGTAAAGATATCAGTGTCTGTGTGGATTTAAGAGACTTAAATAAGAACATTTGGGTTGAAAGGCATCCTCTTCCCAAGATCCATGAAATTCTTAGCACCATGGGTGAAGCAGTATGCTTTTCAGTTCTTGATCTTTCTAGTGCATACTACCAGGTAGAATTACATCCAGATTCCAAATGGCTTACGGCTTTTACTACTCCTTTAGGCTCATACATGTTCAACAGGATGCCTTTTGGGCTGGCGTCACCGGCTGCTGTGTTTCAGAAGATAATGCAGCATATCTTGGAGATGTTCCCAAAACCCTCTGCTTCCAAGATGACATTTTAATTTATGGAGCCATGGAAGATGAACACTACAAAAATCTGAAGAATGTTTTAAGTAAACTGAAAACAGCCAGGCTCACTTTAAAAAAAGAAAAGTGTCAAATAGGAGTAAGATCACTGGAATATTTAGGACACATCATTTCAAAAGATGGGTTCAAACCCAAAACTTCGCTGGTAGATGCTGTAAGAAAAGCTAAGGCCCACAAAAATAAAGAGGAACTAAGATAATTTCTAAGTCTTGCTGAGTTCATGGCAAAGTATGTAAAAAATCTTTCAGAAATATCCTTTGACCTCAGAGATTTACTGAAGAATCACATCTCTTACAAATGGGAAGAACGTCATAATAATACATTTAATAAAATCAAACAGGCCATAACAATAGCACCTTACCTTTACAATTTTGATCATAAAAGGAAAACCATTCTCACGACAGATGCCAGCAAATTAGGATTGGGATCAACCTTGTCTCAGATCATTGATGGCAAAGAAAGAATAGTAGCATTTGCATCTAGGGCCTTAAGCAAGGCAGAGTCTAATCATTCAGTTATCGAAAGAGAGGCTCTAGCTTGTTATTGGGCAATTGAACAATTTAAGTTTTTCTTGTGGGGTACGCAATTTGACATACGCACTGACCATAAACCTCTAGTATATGTATTCTCCACAAAGGGGTCTTATAACAACACTCCCAAAATTGGCAGATGGAAACTAGGGCTCGAAAACTTCGATTTTAAAGTTGATTATCTTCCCGGCAATAGAAATTCTGCAGCTTATTTCTTATCTAGAGTTCCGTTAGATGTGAAAGAAGACTTTGAAACTACAGAGTACCCTGTAATGATAATTTCCACACCCTCATTCAGTAATGAAGAATGAGTTGCTGCATGTCAGCAAGATGAAACCTTGTCTTTACTAAAAGCTAAAGCCAAAGATGGATGGCCAGAATCTAGAAAAGACATTGAGGAAACTATAAAGGACTAATGGGAAGTAAGATGTGAAATTAATGAAAATGGAAACAGTGTGTTCAGAAATGACAAGATTATACCTCCTAAAAGCTTAAGACACAAAATCATGTAACTTGCCCATGAAGGGCATTTAGATAGAAGTCTCACCAAATCCAGAGTGAGGGAACATTTTTGGTTCCCCAACATGAACTCCATGGTTGAAACAGAAGTCAAAGATTGCTCCATTTGTGCGCATAGTGATGAATCCCAAATAATTAGCAAAGTTCCCATATATCCAGTGTCCATTCCTGATACACCAAGGACAAATTTTGCCTCCGATATTAACGGCCCAATCAATATTACTGGGTTATCAAAAAAAATTCCCTTGGTTGTAATTGATTATCATTCGCATTGGATCACAACTAAATTCGTCAATCAAATTACCACTGAAACAGTCATTCATTTTCTCAAAGATATTTTTGCTGTTGAGGGCATACCAGCAACCCTTATTACTGATGGTGGTGTACAGTTAACATCCTCAATGACGAAAATTTTTCTTGACTCCCTTGGAGTAACTCATCTTACTGCAGCCCTGTATTGTCCCAGAGCCAACGGTTTGGTTGAAAGGGCCAACCGTATGCTCAAAGAATGCATCCAATTGGCTAGTGTCAATCGATTAAATATTGAAAATGCCATCAGAGACATGCTATGGGCGTACGATACAACTCCGAACTCTGTAACAAAGGTGTCTCCTTTTTCAGCATTAAAAGGCAGAAAACCGTGCACAATATCTTTTCCCTCCTGGTTAGGTGGGAGCGAAAGAAGTGTTCACTTGATTCCGAATACTAAATATAAGTTATCCTTACACCAAAACAAGTATAAAAATAGATATGATCTTAAACATGGCGTGAAACAACAACAATGGAGAGTGGGAGATAGAGTGTATGTGAAGAAACCTTGGGATGGAATGAGATCAGACATGGAAAATACCAAATTTATGGGCCCTTTAAGTATTTCTAAGGTAAGAAGCAATGTGGTTGTATTAGAAAATGGTCAATGTTGGAGCATGGACAGGATTGTTAAACAACCCTCGTCTTTCGAAGAGGGTAGTAAGAACCTCAAGGAAGCTTCCAGATGGAGGACGTTCCCTCAAGACTCTACAGAAGGGGACTGCAATAGAAGATCAAGTAGCAGACAAAGAATGCCTCCCATATGGCATAAAGACCATAAGTTGGCCACTTGAAAATATTCACATATGATTAAACCAAATGCCATATATTAGTTTCATATCAATGTTATATATGTGATGGGGAGGAATAGTCATTTTGGTGATAAATTGTTTTCTTTTAATTGGTTCGATGGGTTTAGTAGTAACATATTTATAAGTCTTTATAAGTCTGTTTGTAATTTGTCGATCATCCACTCTTCTTTCAAATCTTTTATTTTATTAGGAGGAAACATGTGTTGTAATATATATTCTTTTAGACTATAAATAACATGGATAATACTTGTTGGTAGTTAGTATGTTCCGATTCCCCTATGACTGTTTGGGTGGAACATTCTGAGAGTTGTGTGAAGGAAGCTCACAGTAGAATGTTGACAGAAGCTTGTGGAGAAGAGGGAAGAGAAAGCTGTCTACTGAGCTTAAGGGACTGAAGCAGTGGAGATGGAAAATAAAGACTGACTTGGAAATGTAAGCTGAGTAATGGTCTTTATAATACACAGGCTGTCCTTTCATGGAGGTAAGTTGTAGTAGATCACCAAACACAATCAAGTGCTTCCCTCCAAATAGCACATCATAGACTGTCCTTAGAATCTGTTGCATTTCTAAGTGTATAAAAGCAATCATTAAGTTTGAGACCATGCTCACCCCATTGATGATTGAAAATTTCAATTTCTTCAGTCCTCTTGAGACTTCATAACAAGCTTCATCATCTCACTTTTGGTTTTCCAGTTTGTGGTCAAGTTCTACAAGTAGCAATAGTTGACATAAAGGAATTCCTTTAATGTTGTGTGCAGCTAATCCAGTTGGGGTTGTTGCTACACACATACATTAGTTACTGTAGCCCTCTGTGGGTGCCAGTGAAAACTTCAATTAAAAATATTTTCCCAGTGCCAGCTTGACTGCTGATGTATAATAGTATTGGGTTCAATGATGTGCATTGACACTCTTTCTTCTCATGAAGGAATCCATGTTCTATTTAATCTTTTACTTCCATTTATGTTCATGTCTGCTCATCATTCAGTTGTTCAACAAACTGTTCCAAATCAGCACTTTCTTGGCTTATCTGTTGCATTGCAGTCTCTACCTCATTCAGGCTGTGGCAGCTTCATTGTCAATAATTTGTTGTCCAAGAGGGTCTTGACTTAGAGGTCCTGACCTTTGGCTGCTTTGTGAACTATTTTTAGCTATCTCAACAGTGATTGCTTCCTCCTGTTCAAGCTTATCATTTAACATTTTCAGGTAGTAAACCGAGACCCGTATGCTGTCCTATAATGGCGATTCGTATATTAGAAAATCTACAATAGGTGCGCATGGTCAAGTGCCCTACTACCAAAAAGGCACTGTGTAGTGTAGACAATACACAACATGAAATGAACAAGAAGTGACCACAGCACTCAGATGGCATTTAGCTCCGACGAATATAGGTAAAAAGTTCAAGTGAAGCCGTTCGGTAAGAGAAATAAACAAAGTCCTTCTTTGTGTTCCAGCAGATCTTTTATTCAAATTGTTGGTCGTATATTCTAACGTACAATCAAAATCAGCACAGCCAACACATGTTTCGTCATGATGGTGACTTTATCAAGGCTGTAGAAATACATGTAATTACGAATTTTTAAAAGAAGTACATGTATACCAGAACGTAAGTGTGAAAATACATCAAATATAAGTGTGTGTGTGCGATAGACATGGCAGAAACAGTCCATGTGTAGGTGAGTCATGAAAATGACAACTTGATGCATGCTTTTAATGAATAAACCGGATCCATGTGACTTGTATCGATTTTGTAACAGAAAGTGGAGACCAGTGGGCACGTGAGGAGTGAAAATTGTGGGTCAGATAAAAATTGTGTGTTCACACAGCAAGATGAATATATAGTTTTATTCAATCGTAATCCTAATACTAGGTGTCTGTTACTGTAGCTAAGATGCAATCCGTGCAGCGTGCATAAGAGATGGAAAAACAAAAAGCCTACCTATTAAGGCTGTATGTGGACGTGGTACCCTCCTTGAATATATCTGCGAGGTACCTAGGGAGAGTCAGAAAAGGAGAGATAGAGAGAGAGAGTAGGGGTGAAAAGAGGAAAGGAATGAGGTGAGTAATTGCATGGAGAGGGAGGAGTAGAAAACGTGTAGAGGGTATCAAAATTGGACTACCTGTATGTGCCTGGTTGGAGTCCGAGTCTTTATGGAGGTCCGTCAAGATAATTAAACTGTATCCGTGGTGGTATTACACAAATAGTCTATTGTGTGTACCATAAGTATTTGTGCGAATACGTGGACCTTGGTAAGTCCTGTCCTGTGGGTGGAAGGTACGAAAAAAAGTTGCCTTTTTAGGAGAAAGTGATCCAAATATCAAGACAACAAAAGGCGGGAAGAGAACAAGACTTACTCAAGTCTAATATCACTAAATGGGAAGTATAGCAATGGAGTAAAAATTGTAAATAGAAAAACGTAATAAAAAGATGGACGCATGTGGTCAAAAAGTCCTGAGCGAAGTGCTCCGGTTGAGAAGAAAGGTGTTGTAATAAGAGGTTAATAACGGTGGAGGTGTGGCAATCCTGAGATATATAATCCAGGGAGGAGAAATTGCTAAATGTAGTAAAGCGGCCTAAATAAGAGGCATAATGTTAATAATACTCGAGAGAGTTGCTAAGGCCAAGTGAAAGCGGGGGGACACAGACAAGAAGGTCTCGTGGGGCCACCAGTGGCTGAGTAAGATAAATAATACAGCGGCGTGGCTGTAACCAATGACGGTAGAGAGCGAGAGGTAAGGAGATTAAAAATTAAACCTCAGGGGTTCTAACAAGGCAAAGTAGAGTTAGGAAAAATTGGTGCACAAGGTAAATTACGAGAGGACTTGTGAGGGAAACTGGGTGAAACTCACTGTGGAACCAAGTGATCGTCATCCGTACATAAACAAGCAGTGAAGCCGGTGAGATGTTACTAAACCAGAAGTTAAATCCAGAAAACGCGTGTCGTACGTAGGGGACGTCGGATAGTCCTGAATGGTGAATTGAGTCGGAAGTTGTCAGGGATGGCACAGTGGAGTGGCCATATTTGGAGGGAATACAATAGACGTGTTGTAGCATATATGGGGGTCTTACAGTACATAGTACGGTCGGATATAAATGTTAGAGTGAAAAATAAAGTAGTTATAGCAGGAAAAGTTCAAGAATTGAAAGACATGGAGTACTTTTGATAGTGTCGGTATGATACCAATTAGTTTAGGTAGTAAAAGAGGTCATAGAGCATTAATGATAGTGTTGGTATGGTGCAAGCGACAACTGGTATCATATTGGTCACGAAATCATAGTAGAAAGTGACTATAGTAGGCAAGTGCATCATACAGTATGATTTATTGATATGTGCAATATTAATACAAACATTATCAGTGAACAAACTGTTACAAAGTAAACAAACAGAAAAAGACATAGACTGACAGTATAGTGTGAATGTAAAAAAGACGGCAATTTAACACAATGATGCATATTGTCGTGTGGTTGGGAGAAGTCATGGTGTGACGTGTGGTTCAGATAATGTTCACAAAATCATAGCAAAACATTGCGACGGTAGAGATAAAATCAAACACCCATAAACAAGTAATGTAATAATCAGTACTGGTTACAAATAATATCAAGAGGTCAAGACGTAACATACATGTGCGGAATCTGTTTAAGTGAGAAACACATGGAGCTCATTGTCCGTATTGAGACCTTTTTCTACAGCTCATAACTGTAGTATCCATCTGGCCTCACATTTACGTAGTTGTTTTGTCCTATTACCCTCTCTGGGAGACGGAGTGATGTGTTTGAGGCCAAAGAATCTTATCTTGAGGATGTCAGATTCATCGTGTGCAGAGGTGAAATGTACAGCCATCGGATAGTTAGGTGTACTGTTTCTAATGGCCCTGATGTGCTCCTGTATGCGTTCTTTGAGGGGGCGTATGGTGCTGACCACGCAAATCAGTCCACATACACATATGATAATATAAACAGTGTACTTGGTATTGCAATTAATAAATTCCTTCACTGGGAAAGTGGTTGGAGTGTTGTAAGAGAAAACTGTGGTCTTGTTTAGTGCGAATTTCCACACAAAAAACAGCCGGTTTGTTAGACAGCCACATTGAGGGATTGGTGGGGGGAGGGGTGCCACAAAGCTTGGTGAGAGAATGGTCCTCAGTGTACGTCCCCTGCTATGGGTGATGGATGGTGACCGTCCAAGGACCTCCCCCAGTTTGGAGTCGAGAAGTAGTAGATGCCAATGTTTTTTAAGTATTTGGAACACCAACCCCCTGACCAGACTGTATTGGGTGATGAAGGAAATCCTTTCCCTTGGGCCTATCGTAGGTTTTTTGGGGCCTCTGATGAGTAGTGTGTCATGTTGTTTGGAAAGTGTGCGATTGTTAGCTAGGTCAATAGTAGTTTGCGAGTAGCCACAGGTTTGAAACCGTTTGGTCAGTAGGTGCATTTCGTGTGCGAAAATGTCATAGTCACTGCAGTTACGTTTAGTCCTGATCATTTCACCGTAGGGAATGGCCCTGATTTGAGAGTTAGGATGTGCGCTGTGAGCATGTAATATGGAGTTGCATGCAGTGAGTTTTCTGAATATTGAGGATGAAATTTTATTGTTTGAGATGTAAAGGAGAAGATCTGGAAATTCTATATGATCGTTATCCCACTTGTGAGTGAAAGTTAGGTTGTAGTCGTTAGTGTTCATGTGTTTAAAAAGTTTGTCCAGGTCCTGTCTGTTGCCAGTCCAGATAAGGAGGATATCATCGATGTATCTGCCCCAAAACAGGATATGTTGTGTAATATTATTTGGGCAATTGAGCCAAAGATGGCGTTTCTCGAATTGGCCCATGTAAAGGTTGGCTTAGGAAGGTGAAAATTTCAATCCCATGGCCACCCCCTGGGATTGTTTGTACCAAAGTCCGTCATGTAAGAAAACATTGTTTTCAATACTAGTCTGGTTAGGTCTAGTAACATTTGGGTGTGTTCATAGAAAGTAGCATCCCGATTGGCAAGTGCCAAGGATAGGGATGTTAGACCCCGTTCCAGTGGTATGGATGTGTAAAGGGAGTTCACATCCAGAGTGACAAAGCAGTATTCATCTGTCCAATCTATGTCCTGTAGTTGACACAGAAGGTAATTAGTATCCTGGATGTATGAGGGGAGATTGTGTACAAGGGGTTGTAAGAAATGGGCAATGGTTTCTGATATACATTCAGTGGGTGATTCTATACCTGAGAATATGGGTCTGCCTGGAGGGAAAATGCCTGGTTTGTGGACCTTGGGCAAAATGTAAATGCAGGGTGCCGTAGGTGTAGCGTTATACATGTACTTGTATTCGAGGTCCGAGATGAGACACAAATCCCTCCACTTGGACAGTCGGTCCTGTAAGTCTTTGGTTATATTTGCCAATGGATTTTTAGTAAGGGGTGTGGAGGCTTGTGTATTCCCCAGCTGTCTGTTTATTTCTGGCATGTAGTCGGATCTGTCCATGACCACCACGTTACCTCCCTTGTCAGCTTCTCTTACTATGAGATCCAAACGGGTGCAAAGTTGGTTAAGAGCTTTGCGGTCTGTCGGGCACAAGTTTTCTCTGTAGTTGCGACCTTTGGTTCTGTGTTTGTCCTCTAGGCTAATCAAGTCCATGTTGACTGCTCTGGAAAAGGTGTCAATGTTGTTGTCTGGGGGTAAATTGGGCATAAAAGTGGAAGCAGGTTGAAGTCCACTGTTCAAATTAAGGTTGGAATGTATGTTGAGGTGTTCCAAAAGTGACTCAAGGTTGGGAGTGGAAGAGGTGGAGGAGTCAAGATCTAGAATAGTTTGTATGTCCTGGATGTCCCTGATAGTTCTGTTTCAGCAGGGAATGGGTGTGGTAATACTTTTGTCGAAAGTTGGTTTGTCTAGGAATTTTTTTTTAGTTTTATGCGACGAATGTACTTGAATAGGTTGATATGAATGGTGTTGAATTCAGTTTTAGAAACAGGACAGAACCCCAAGCCCTTGCTCAACATTTTTATTTCATCATCAGAGAGGACATAGGTGGACAGGTTGACAATCTGTATGTTGTCATTATCCAGTACATTGTTGTGTGATTCGGAATTTGCTTTCATGATCTTTGTTTTTTGGCTATAGAGCGTGTGGTCACACCTTCCCTTTTGTCCATGTCCGTGTTTTTTCCCTCCCCTCCTTGTTGTTTTGTGTAAGGGATCGTTTTGCTGTAGTTTTGTCGAATACCTTTTCGGTATCGTGCCAGTTCCTCTAAAAATGGGGATGGATGTGCGCCCAAGTGTGTGTATGTGTTGCCCGAAGTGCCCTCTCTAGGAGAGTCAACGTCACTACTGGAAATGCTAGATATGTCACTTAAACTGTTGGGGGCTGAGATATTAGTAGGATGAGTGTCAGAGGTTCTAGGGTTGCCGTCCATTTTCATCTGGTCAAATTTACGTGCAAATGTGTATATCCGTCCATTCTGATAATCATTGTTGTCACAAATCATTTTTTTCAGTTTTTTTCTCTTTTATGTATAGTTGATGTTTGTAAAGTACTTCTTTGAGAATGTTGTAGTTCTTATCCGTTGCTTACTGTAAATTAATGTTTTTGATTTCAAGTTCCAATGTTGTTATTTCTGCTAGTAGTTTGTCACGTTTTCTGTCAGCATGTTTGATCAGTATGTTCATCATCCCAGTAGAGGCTGATGAGATAAGATGTTCCCTATCGCCCAAAAGTTCTGGGTCCAGGTCATCGAAGGAAGGAAAGATTATAACGCGCAAACCTCGGGGGACTTGTTTTAGGTCGATGTATCTTTTGAGTGTAGGACTTTGTTTATTTCTCTTACTGAACAGCTTCACTTGAACTTTTTACCTATATTCGTCAGAGCTATACTCCATCTGAGTGCTGTGGTCACTTCTTGTTCATTTAACATTTTCATACAGTTCAGAAAGACTGAACACTGAATTCTGACTTTCACAGCATTAAAAGAATCTTTGTAGCAGTGAGAATCTCTGAGTAACTCTGATTCAGAATGGCAAGGCTTGAACAGTTGTAGAAGTGCCAAATAGAAAACTCTCTTTTATCAGGAGGTTGACAACTGAGGGGCTGATTTAAGAAAAGTGTAGCTGCACCCAGTGCAGCACCACTTTCCTTGGGTCCCTTAGCATCCCCTAATGTCACCATGTTTGTGCCGTATTTAAAATACCGCACACCGTGGCACAGGGTAGGGGGCAAAGAGTCAGAATTCCTGTTGCAAATGATGTACTTTGCAGGAGTAGTGCCAAAATGTTGGTGTTATTCCTGCAGAGTACATAGGGGCCCATTACATTCAATGGCATACCCCATTTTAACGCCTGCTCTGAACAGGCATAAAACATGCTGAAAAGATGGCACAAAGAAATCTAATCTCTTAGATTTCCTTTTTCCATTGTTCCAGCCCCATAACGGGAGAACGCCCCCCTTGCATACACTATGCCTGGTGCAGGCATAATGTGGAGCAAGGGTTAGCAAAGTGGCACAATACATGCATTGCACCACTTTGTAAATATGGCACATGTAAAAAGCCACTTTAACGCCACCTTAGCATAAATACATTATGCTCTGGTGATGCTATGGTGGCACTAGGGCCTCTATATCAGCCCCTTAAGTTTTCTGTCGTTAATTAGACTTACTTTTGTTTGTTGAAGCAAACAACTGTCTCATATTTCCCTTCATCCATATTTTCTGTTACATAATTTATAAAGACACATGTTTTTTAGAAGTGGCCCTCATTATAAACATGGCGGTCCGTTCCGCCATTAGAGGAGCGGGCTGGACCGCCAAATAATGAACCAAACGAAACACACGCATTCTGCGCACCACCCACCGCCAGGAAAGGAGTCCCACTGACGACGGCAGAGTCCGCCCACAGGCCATCAGAAAGGCTCAACCCACCCATCAAATTATGAACCGCCATTCCGCCACCAGTTCAGGGGCGGGAATCACTGCCACACAAAGCCAGGTGGAAATGAAACAAATAGAAGGAATGACTCACCGGAGTTCCACAAAACGTGCAGCGGCAGCCATGGACAGAGAGTTGCTGATCATGCCAGCCTTGCTCCTTGCCATATACCTATGACTGAGACCGCCGACGAAGACGACAACGGTAAGTACTGCAACCTACGACACAAGGGAGGAAAGGGCACATTTACATACCCACCCACTCCACCCGCTCTGCAAAGCTCCCCCAACCCTTCCCAGCAGCAAAAGTCATACATCCCACACCAAGAGGTACGTACCCGACCAAAGGCCACTGCAACTTGACCATAGTACATACAATAGCCCCACACCCATATAAAATTAAAACAAACACCAGGGTGGAACTGCGTGCAGCCCAAACTCAGGCCACACAGAAACTTTAATTAGTAGCTCACTGAGCTAAACAGTGCCAACAGGGACAATGGCCAGTCCATTAAATGCACATTGTCCTTGGCCACAACTGGCCACACCTGACTCCCTCAAGTGCTGGGTACTCTACTGAACGGGGCACCATATGGGGATCCAGGCACCTCACGGAAGGGGGTTGGGGTGGGTGGGGATGATTTTCGACTGGGGTGGGACTTTGACTTGTGTGAGGGGGCTGGAGGGGGGTGGGCTTCTCTTTTGAAGGGGGTGGGGATGTTTGGCTTGGGTGGAGCTGGATGGCCTAGGCTCTGAGCGGGCTTTTTCTTCTTCACCGGGGAAGGGGCACGGGAATGGGAAGGCTGGACTGGGGTGGGCTGTGATGTTGAAGGAGTGGAAAGGACAAGGAGGTGGGCACGTTTGGGGACAAGACGGGGTGGGCCAGTGGGTTGGAACAGGTTTGCACGGGAGAGGAAAAGTTTCTTGGGAGCAATTGGGGTGGGTGTGGATGAGGGTGTGGAAGTGGAGGCAGAGGTAGTTGATGTATGGGGTGTAGGTGTGCGTGGAGTGGGTGCAGGTGACTGCTCAGTATGCTGTGGTGTGGTGGATGTCTGATGGGTGGGTGTCTTGGTGCGTTTGTGTGTTTTGGGAGGTGGGGATGGACACAGTGGGAGAAGACAGACAGCTAGTGTGGATGTATGTTGGGTGGGTGTCTGCAAGTCTGGTGAGTGTGCTGCATGTGTCAACTATAGTAGAGGTGGTGAGTGCAGGTGTGGTGTATGGGGTGCAGGTATGGCTGTCTGCTATCGTGGTGAGTGCAGGAAGAGGAGCAGTGACAGGAGTGAAGGTGCAGTGCATGAGCGTGTGGATGTAGAGGGGACAGACAGGGAGGTGGAAGAGGTGGGCACACTGGGGGAAGTGGACGCTGTGTGTGCAGCTGTCTGTTGGCTGTGTGAATGCTTGTGGTGGGAGGTGTGGTGCTTGTGTTTTGAAGTGTTCTTCTTGTGTGTTGTGCCTGTAAGTGGGTCTGAATGTGTGCTTTGGACGGGTGAAGCGAGTGGAATACTGGAAGCGGTAGAGGAGGATGGAGGGGGGACGGAATGGCCAGGGAAACTGGCTGCCGTCCAAGAGGAGGCCAGAGCCTGAAAAGATCTCTGTAGGGCAGACACAGCACCATGAATGCCATCCAGATAGGCATTGGTCTGCTGCACCTCTGATGCCAGACCCTGGATGTCATTGATGATGATTGTCTGCCCTACAGAGATGGTTCTCAGGAGGTCAATAGCCTTCTCTCTGAGGGCAGCAGGGCTGACTGGGGCAGGGGAGGAGGTGCCTGGGGTGAAGGAGACGCCCACCTTTCTGGGTGGGCAGGCACGGGCAACTCAGTGGGGAGCAGAAGGGATGGCGGTGATGGTATGGGTGGTGGCAGAGCCACCGCCGGAGGACCCCCATCGGAGGAGGTCTCAGAGTCACTACCTCCTGTGGTAGTAGCCTCCCCCGTGGAAGGCCCCTCGCCCTCCCACCCACTAGTTCCCTGGGCGTCCATTGTCTCTGCCTCAGAGGATCCGTGGGCCGCTGTCTCCCCACTTGCCGGTGCCTCAGCTCCCTTGCCTGATGTTGATGCTGTACCAAACCAACACAAGAGGACAGGGATGGGGAGAGAAAACAGGAGAGACACTTGTAAATACCTGAAAGCTGATACACAATGGCCAGACATACACCCACCCAGCAGACACACCCAACAGGCAGCACCGTGCACTATGCCCATGGCCATGCCCCTGACTACTGAGCAGAATACTGACCTACACCCATCCCCTGAAATAGTATTGAAGCTGAGGTAGGTGAAACCTGACAGGGACACCCTTACACCCTTTGGGGAACATACAGTAGATGGACACCTGTCAAATTCACTGCTCTAAGCAGCATGAGCCCTATCGCACACACACTCATCCTTCCAGACTGAAGTATGGTCTGTGAGTACTCACCCCCTTGTGACTGCTGTGCAGCCTTCAAGCGCCCATTCAGATCTGGGTACGCCACTGCCAGGATCCGACGCATGAGGGGGGTCAGTGCCCGATGGGCACCCCTTCCACATTGGGAGGACTTCCCCAGCTGGGCCTCAGTGATCTTTCACGCCCAGCGCCGCAGGTCCTCCCATCTCTTTCGACAGTGGGTGCTCCGCCAGTTGTAGAACCCCAGGGTCCTTACCTCCTTGCTGATGGCATGCCAATGTGCCCTCTTCTGGTGGGCGCTGACCTAGGAGGGTGACACAGAAATGGAACACAGAGGTCAGGCACTTGCATGATGGGAACAGCTGGCAGATTGTCAAACATAGGACTGACAGTACTCTCAGACATGCAGGACAGTGGCACGCAGCATTCCATGCACCATGGCCCATGCTGGCTCACAGGAGAACACATATGTGCAATCCACTCCATCCATTACTCACACAGTGACCCCCAAACCTGGACTCACCTGTACCTCTGGCCGGCTGTAGAGTCTGTCGTACAGGGGCAGGACCCCTTCCACAGGCTTCTCCAGTTCTTCCAGGATGAAGGCCGGGACCCTTTCCCCTGCACCACATGGAACATCCAGAGCCAGAGGCAGGCGACAGTAGTACACAGAGTGGAGTACCTGTCCGCACGAGATCAGGGAGTCAAGTGATCAAACGATGACTAACGCAGGTACATTCCATGGCAGTATGCACCGTCACTGCCGGCGGTGATCATGATACGCCAGGATTCCCCATTTGCATCCATGTTAGCCAATGAGGGTGTGAACAGCGGTCAACACCGCCGTACTCTGTGACGTCAACCGCTAGCGGTATTAGATCACTTCCACAACGAAGGGGCAGAACTACAGTGGGCAGACATTTTGCCATCAACTACGCATCTAGAAATTCATACTACTCACAATGCAGGGCCTACTAGCCACATGAAGCACCTAGGCCTCTATCCATTGCGTATATTAGCACACATGATTTACTCTGTTCCCTCCTAGTGATGTACATGTACATATGTCAGGTTGCAGTTATTGTAGAGACACTACTATTAGCAATGCACCGCATGTATTTAGCAAATATGCCAATGTATGTGTGCACATCACTCCTTTTTGTAACCCCTCATAGGTACCGACCCTTGTGGTGAGGAAGGGCACCATCGGTGTACAGACCACTTGTGGATATGGGGACCAGGGTGGAGCGTCAGATCATTATCACTTACAGACTCACATGTTCAACTATTCAGGACCTATGTGCATTACTGGATCCTGCACTGACTCCCGGAAATCTTAATTAGCATGCCATTCCAACTGAGGTGCAGGTTCTCCATTTCCTGGCCACAGGCTCATTTCAAGTGACAGTGGGCATGGGTGCTGGTTTCTCACAGCCAATGTTCAGCCAGGTACTGACAAGATTTCTGAATGCATTTGTACAACATCTGCAATCCTATGTGCGATTCCCCCAAAGTGATGACCTCCCTGCCATCACGTCTGACTTCTATGCCTTTGCAAACATTCCCCATGTCATAGGTGCCATCGATGGCACACACATAGGTATCATCCCCCAAAGAGTGAGTGAACAGGTGTACAGAAACAGGAAGAACTTTCACTCCATGAACATCCAATTGGTATGTACTGCAGACCAGTACATTTCCCATGTGAATGCCATGTTTCTGGGTTCATTCCATGATTCATTTGTTTTGAGGAACAGTAGTGTGCCACAGAAGATGGAACAACTACAAGAGGACAGAGGGTTGATCATAGGTAAGTTTGCCTGTCACTTACTGACACATTGCAGAAAACCTGCCTGTCTGACTAAGGGACATTACAATGACGACTCTGTTTTGACCCTTTTTCTAGGTGATTCTGGCTATCCAAACTTGTTTTGGCTCCTGACACCAGTGAGGAATCTGAGGACGGATTCAGAGAGGAAATACAATGAGGCCCATGGACGTACTAGGAGGGTGATAGAACGTACTATAGGTCTCCTGAAGGCTAGATTCCGGTGTCTCCATATCTCTGGGGTTCCCTGGCCTATGGGCCTGATGAGGTGTGTAGAATAGTGGTGGCCTGCTGCACAATGTGGCAGTGAGACATTCTATCCCCCTTTTGGAGGTGGAGGGTGCTATAGGTCCTGATCAGTTACCTCAGAGAGGTGAGGAGAGTGATGGTGAGAATGAGGAAGGGGAAGAAGTCAATTCCAGGAACCAACTGATAAAACTCTACTTCCAATAACTGTCTGGAACTTAAGCCTGTAATTGTGGTTAGTGACTGATACTGTCAGTGTGCCATGTCATATGGGGGGATTGGTCATGACAGGCAAGACATGGACCTCTTCTGAATGGTACTGACAGACAATATATGCATTCTCTCCTTGCCTAATTTGAAACACACATTACCACCAACAAGCACAAATTGACAATAAAGTTGTTCTCTGCCAGTTGCATCCATACTCCACTTTGTTCAACATTGAAGACAGGGGACAGTGTTACAGGTGAGAAATGTGTTTTATTTGAATACAATGAATTGTGCTATATACAGTGATGGAAGTCTTAAGGTTTGGGTGTCCTCAAAACCGACTTGGGGGCAGCCCTGTTGGCTGTCATAGGTGGGCCCTATTTGTAGTATAGTACTTCAATTTGCCCTCAGCTAAGTGTTGTTGGTGAATGGGTGGGATGTTTGCTTTTCAGTAGTAGCAGTGCCAATTGTTAGAGTGGGGCTTGTTCTTAGCTGGGTTTCCAGTGCCATATCTTGGCCTGAGACTACATTTGGGTGCCAGCTGTGGAGCTTCTTGGGGTGGCATGGTTGGCCCTTGTGATACCTGGAAGGGTATTTCCTGTGCTATCTGCTCCTTGGGTCATCTGTTGCTGGTTGTCCAGGGCTGTTTTGGGGGCCTCTTTTCCGGTGTGGGTGTCTGACCAACTGCAGCAGTGCTCCAGCAATGGTAGCCATTGTGGTATTGTGTTATTTCCACTGCTCCATGGCCTGTTGGTGTTGTTGCTGCTACATCCTCTGACTATGCTCCAGGGTGGACACAATCTGTGCCAACCTGTCTTGGGTATGTTGGTAGGCCCCCAATACCTCTGCAATGATGTCCTGGGCTGCTGCATCCATCCAGTGCCCTACCCCCTGACCCACTGGGGCACTTGAACTTGCCCTAGCCCCCTGTGCCTGTGTCCCCTGCGCAGGTCTTGATGTGCCACTTGCACTGGGGCCCTTGCCTTCCTGCATGTTGGGAGTGGGAGACTGTGGCCTCTGTAGCTGTGTTCCACCTGTCTGTGCCCTGGGTACACTGGTGTTGGTATGCCTCCTCTGGCCTGCTGGTCTTGACTGGATGTTAGGGGTGACAGTGGTTTCCTGGGCAGGGCTGCTGCATGGTGAGCATCCAGGGCTGTGTGCGGGCCTGCCTGCTCATCAGTGTCCAGGGGTCCTTCGCCAAGGTCTTGTGATGTGCCTCTGTCTCCCTGGAGTGCTGTGGTACTCCTTGTTTCCTCCATTAGGGTTGCATGCGTGGTAGTTCCTGTTGGGGGACATAGACATGTCTGTTACATATGCCTGAGGGTTTGAGGTGTACAGAACTGTGCAATTTTGTGCTGGTGTGACTTTCAGTGGCCTTCCAGGGTGCCTTTGTGAGGTGGACATTGCATTTAGTGGCAGTGGTGGGGTTACATTGTGGTGGGGGGTGTTATTCCATTGTGGGTACGTGCAGGGGTGGGTGGCTGTGCACAGCGGGAGTGATGTGGGCCCGGAAGTGAGTTGTGGGTAATGCAGGGTGGTGGATGTGGTGGGTAATGGCTGGGTGGCGTGTGGGTCGAGGTGGGTTGAGTGGGGTGGGGTGGTGCATTCATTGCAGATGTGTTGTATATGGGGTAATTGTAGATGACTTACCCGAGTCCATTCCTCCAGTGAGCCTAGTGAGTCCCTCTGGGTGCAGGATGGCGAGTACCTTCTCCTCCCAGTTGGTGTAGTCGGGTGGTGTTGGTGGCGGTTCACTCACAGTCTTCTGCACTGCGATGTGGTGCCTAGATGCCGTGAAACAGACATTCCCCCACAGGACGTTCCATCTCTTGCGGATGTCGTCCCTGGTGCGTGGATGATGTCCCACTGCATTCACCCTGTTGACTGCCACAGCTCCAATTTCCGCGCAATGGGTGTGTGCTGCACTTCAGAACCTAATATTTGTGGCTCCACCTTCAGAATCTCGTCCACCATGGTCCTTAGCTCCCTTTCGGTGAAGCGTGGATTTTTTGCGGGGACATAGTGATGGTGGTGGATGGCTTTGGGACTGGGGATGGGGTATGGGTGCTCCTGTGTGAGTTGATATGCGTGTCCTGTATGCTGGCGTTCCCTGTCTGGCTCTGGTGCTCTCCGTCTTCTGGTCCTGCTTTCGTTGCAAGGGATTGTGGGGTGTGTCCGGGGGTGTTTTATGGTGTTCTGGATGTGTGTCAGGTGTGTGGATGATAGGCCTATCCAATGTGTGCACTTGTTGCTGTTGGGCCAACTTGCCGCCTGTGGCGGTCGCAGCCGCCAATGGTCGTCCGACCTCCACTGTCCGCCGAGGTGATTTGTGCATCATTATTTGGAGGGGGGATGTGGGTGTGCTCAGCGGTGCCAGGGTGGGGTGGGCCAGGATTCCCACCGACAGGGTCCTGGCAGGACGTGGTGGTTTGGGATTTTTTGGCGGGGTTGGGTTTTTCAATCATTATATGGTGGGTTTCCATTCGCCGCCAGCGGCGGGATTCTCTTCACCGCCGACACAGTGGTTGGCGGTCTTTATCGCCATGTTCATAATGACCGCCTAAGAGTCCAACATATTTGTCTTCACAATGTCTGTACTTTCCAGATTGAAGTGTGCTAGGTACTGAAGTGTGCTAGGTACTGAACTTCTGGGAAAGGCTTCAACACTCCATTTTGCATACTTGCAAAGTCTAGACTTCCCTTTGACTTCAGGTAAAAACTGGCTGAGCGCAACGGATCACAGCATTCAAAGGAACCTATCTCCTTATGTGAAGCATTTTCAAACTGAAGCTGTACAATTTCTTGGTTAGAGACTTTTCAGCAGAAATCTCCTTCTACAGCTCCTTCATCCCTGTCTTCTCTGATTTTGCTATGTAGGAAGTCATAAAAGGAGCAACAGCAATGGGGTTGTCTGCCACAAATTGTATCCATATTAGCATTCCACATGTTGAGACTCATATGATTGTCGTCATTATTATACATGGAGGACTCTGCTCTCCTGATATTGCATGTGTTTTTCAGAGAATTCCAAGTCCGTGTATGCCTCACTTCGGATAAAAAACTGTTCACTCTTCCATTGGCAATCACAGGTCTTGGAAATCCAAAATGACACCATGTGTACATTTTTACTTTAGCCTTGTATTTTTGACAACAGCACTTGCCACATCTACATGTTTGAAAGTGCAAAACGTGCTGTTTCAAGCCTTTTGGACCACTGTCATTTGGGATAGCACATTTCACATACTGTTCTATAAAATAAAGTACAGAGTCATTACTGTCTGTTCCAAATTTCGGTGCGTTTTTTACATAACAGTGTGTGAATATTAGGAGCACCTCCTGCTTGGTACTCTTTATGCCAAAAGAAATGAGCAACTTTGCCAAGTGAAGGATTTGTTTTGTTGCAGATGAAAGACTGCATGGCTTGAAACCTGTGACTAGAATATCTACAAACATTAGCAGGATCCAAAGTCCAAAGTTATCATGCTGTCTTCACATTGATGTCCTTAATGTTTGATTTTGCATTACAAAACAATTCAAGTAAGTCATCTCATGCGTACTTTCCATAACTGAGTGTCACAAGCCAAGTAGGTACAGCTAAGTTCCACAACATGCATTTCAATTCTCCATGACAATGATACCAATACTTGTTGGTCCCACATTGGCCTGCCATCAAATGAATCAAATTGTATTCCAACTTTTCATCCTCACTTTAAACATTGTCAACAACAAATTCCTCTGCAGAGAGATTTTATAGATTAACTCCTGACTTCAGTATGTGGTTTGCAACTTATGATAGTCCAGACAAGTCACTCTCATATAATAGATGTAATATGTATGGAATATTCTGGAGAAATCTAGGGTCCTGACTATAATCTAGTTGATCTGTACTGTAGCTGCTGGTACTTATATGGGGCAGTTATCATACTGGTCTCCTCCTCCTGTGGGAAATAGTTGTGGAAATCAGTGAGCCGCTAAACATTTCTCCCACATACTCATTGGAGCTCCTTTTGCTTGTTGGATTTGAAAGAGATCAATAGCATTACCAATAACTTATTTGGAATGGAGTGGATGGATACAATAGTGTTCATATATTTCTGATTTGGATCTATCTACTTTTTCAAACTGTTCACTTGATGGTAACACTTCATCCTCCATGCGAACTGCATCTCCATACTCCATCAACACCAACATTTTTGTAATAAATATTATTGTGTTTCAGGTATAATGTTGCTTTTTTAACTGATTAAAATTCACTAACAGGTGTCAGATTTTTGTTCTTGGTAGGCACACCATTTAATACAATGATAAGTGGTTTGTCAATATCTCTGTCTACACCCACAGTTTCAATACTGCATTTAAAATCTGAAGGTAAGTACACAATTCTAACATTAAAGCATATCTATAGCTCTGTTGGTGGTAGTTTCCCAGTCGTTGGTTCTACACAATGTATTGCTTGAAAAGAGTATATAGATTGTATGAGAAATGATTCATAATGATTCATAATTTAAGGTTCTTCTGGAATTGATACCAATTCTAACTTATTCTGTACTGCTCTGGATGATATTTTGTTATCCGTGTTATCCTCTTACTTTTCATAGCAATACTTACATATAATTTTCCGTGTTAACAAATCAAAGCATTCCTCCACAAATAAATATACAGTAAATTATTGCCAATTATCCCTGTTCTCTTGTTCAGTTTTTGAGAAAAGAACAACATTGCTTCTTACATTAGGGACATTTGGCTTTTGTAGTGAGTGTCAACAACAAATAAAAACACAGTTTAGTTTCTCTGAAGAAATTATGTCACATTTTGCAATCTCCTGTGTAATGTTTTCAATACTAATACCTGTGTCCTGTTCCTCTACCCTTGCACATACCAGCTCCAGATTTTCTCTAAGCTCTTCTTCAGGACCAAAGAAACGAAAATGAGCATCTTCCCAAACTTTTTCTACCACTGGTACTGTACCATGCAATAGAGCTCTATTCATTTGTCCTAAAAATAAGGCAGGAGTTTAAACAAGGGAAAGTCTCCTAACTAAATTATGCATTTTAGAGGGATGAACAGCTAACATTCTGAAGTGTTGAGAGATGCATTTATTTGATAGACATTCCAGTGAATGTCCCTGTAAATTAGTATACTTGCTCACTTTGCATGGATCTAATCCTTGCAAAATTCCAATTTCCAGTTTTACACATTTGCATGGTAACTCATGTAGGAAACTTCTCAATATATCAATTGATTCCTAATATCCACTTCAAATATTGATATATATCTCTCTCTCTGTCTCTCTCTGTCTCTCTCTCTCTCTCTCTCTCTCTCTATATATATATATATATATAATGGGTGTGTCACTTTTTATGTATACGTGTGACTGGGTCTGTGAGTGGGTGTGTGAGTGGCTTTGTTACTAGGTGTATGAGTGTCCATGCATGTGGGTCTGTGAGCAAGTGTAAAAGTGTCTGCATGAGTCTGTGAGTGAGTATTTGAGTGCAAGTGTTTGTGTATGATTGGGTGTGTGAGTGTCTTTCAAGATGTGTGAATGGGCATGGGAGTGTATGTATAGGTATGTGAGTGGGTGTGTGACTGTCTGTGTGGGTCTGTTAGTGGGTGTGAGAGTGTCTTTGTGGGTTTGTGAGTGGGGTGGCAGTGCCGGTGTGGGTCTGGCAGTGGGTGTGTGAGCATCAGTGGGAGTTTCTGAGTGGGTGTGTGAGTGTCTGAGATGGTCTGTCAGTAGGTGTGTGAGTGTCTATGTGGGTTTGTGAGTGTCTGTTAGTGATCTGTGAGTGGGTGTAAGGGTGTCTGTGTGGTTCTGTCAGCAGCTGCAACAGTGTCTGTGTAGGTCTGTGAGTGGATGTGACAGTCTCTCCATGGGTCTGTGAGCGGGTGTGTGAGTCTTTGTTAGTGGGTCTGTGAGGGTGTGAGTGTCTGTGTGGTTCTGTAAGTGTGTGTGAATGTCAGTTAGTGGGCCTGTAATTGAGTATATGAGAGTCTGTATAGCTCTATGAGAGGGTGTGAGAATGTCTGTGTGGATCTGTGAGTGGGTGGGTGATATCTGTGTGGGTGTGTGAGTGGGTATGAAATTGTATGAGTCTGTGAGTGGGCTTGTGAGTGTGTGGGTCTGTGAGCGGGTGTGACAATGTCCATGTGGGTCCATCAGTCAGTGTGTGAGTGTCTGTAAGGGTCTCTGAGTGGGTTTGTCAGTGGTCTAGTTGGTCAGTGACTGGGTGTGTGAGTGTCTCCGTGGGTGTGTGAGTGGGTGTGTGAGTGTTTGTGTGGGTATATGTTTGGGTGTGGGAGTGTCTAATGGGTCTGTGAGTGGGTGTGAGGGTGTCTGGGTGGGTCAGTGCATGGGAATAGCAGTGTTTATGTGGATCTGTGAGTGTATCATTATGTGCAGCTGGGTGTGTGAGTGGGTGCATTTTGTGTTAGTGGAAGTGTGAGTATCCGTACAGGTGCGTGTGGCTGCATCATTGTGTGTGGCTGGTTGTGTGAGTGGATCTATTGGTGTGTAATTGGGTGTGTGAATTTCTGTATAGGTGTGTGACAGGGTGAGTGAGTGGCTTTACTAGTGTGTGGCTTGGTATATGAGTCGCTGCATCAGTGTGTAGCTAGATCTGTCAGTGGTTGTATCAGTGTGTGAGTGGGTGTGTGAGTAGCTGTATCAGAGTGTGAGTAGTTGTGTGTGTAGCTGTATCTGTGTGTACCAGGGTGTATAAGTGACCATATTGGTATGTGGCTGACTGCAATTCTGGCTGTATCAGTGTGTAGCTGGGTGTGTGGGGGCCTTTATTGATGTGTAGGTGAATGTATTCAAGTCTGTGTCAGTGTGTGTCTTGGTATGGCAGTGGCTGTATTGGTCTATCACTTGGTGTGTCAGTGGTTTTATGTATGTGTATGGCTGGGTCTGTGAGTGGCTGTATCGGTGTCCGAGTGAGTGTGTGATTGGCTATATCGATGTGTGGATATGTGAGTGTCTGTGTTAGTGAGTGACTGGGTGTGTGAGTGGTGTATTGGTATGTACGTGTGTGAGTGTCTCTATGGTTGTGTGTCTGGGCATGTGAGTGGTAGTACTAATCTGTGGATGGGTATGTGATTGGGCATATTGGTGTGTAAGTGAGTGCCTGTATAGGTGTGTGGCTTAGTGTGTGACTGGCTGTACTAGAGTGTGGCCAGGTGTGTGACTGGTGGTTGTATCAATGTGTAACTGGATGTGTCAGTAGTTGCAATGGCGTGTGAGTGGGTGTGTAAGTAGGTGAATCAGTCTGTGAGTAATTGTGTGAGTAGCTGCTTCTGTGTGTAGCTGGATGATTGAGTGGCTGTATCGGTGTGTGGCTGACTAATTGTGTGGTTATATTAGTGTATGGCTAAGAGTCTGAGTGGTTGTATCAGTGCATGGATGAGTGGAATTGTGGCTGTATCAGTGTGTTGCTGCATTTGTGAGTGGCTGTATCAGTGCGTGGCTGGGTGTGTGAGTGCCTGTATTATTGTGTGAGCGGGTGGGTATCTGTATTGGTGTGTGTCTGGATGTGTCAGTGGCCATATCGTGTCTGTCTGGGTGTGTTAGTAATTATATCAGTGAGTGGATGCATTGGTGTGAGTGGGTGTGTGATTGGTTGTATCAGTGTGTGGATATGTGTGTGAGTGGATGAATTAGTGTATGGCTAGTGTGTTAATGGCTGTGTTGTTTTGAGATTGGGTGTGTGAGTTGCTGTACCAGTGTGTGCGTGTGTATATTAACGTGGGATTAGGTGTGTAAATATTGCTATCAGTTATTGAGTGGGTGTGTGAGTGGCTTTATGGGAGTAAAGGTGATCATCTGAATTTATAAGGAGGTGGCTTTTTTGTTGTAGTTTAGAACACCCTGACAATGTAATGTTATAGATCAAAGTGAAAGAACTAATTAGTGAACTACATTACTCCAATAGCTGGTGCCATTGATTAGTATAGAAAGAAAAAGAACAGAAATATGAAGTAGTATTACAATTCATAAAAATTACAAAATAAGCATTCATTTTTAACAATGCATAACAACATATTTCAAATAAATCAGTAGACATTTGTTATGCTGTATGTTATAATATAAATAAGAGTTTCATTTTCCCTTTTTTACTGTTCTCATTTTCTATACTAATGCACCCTAAATGATGTACTACAGAAAGAATCATCATTGAACAGTGAGGAAAATACAATTATATATATTGCAAGAAAAAAACAGAACTGCACATGCACAGTATGTCACTTCAGTTAAGTAACACTGTGCATTGCACTCACTACAATTTTTTAAAATTATTATTTCTCAAATATATACACTATTAATTATAGAAATTTTATGCTGAAAATGAGACCTCCAATATTAGAACTACAAATAGATATATAAGTCACAGCAGCATATGGGAAGCCTTATAAAGAAATCCCCCCTGGTAGGCTGTATGATGTCTTAAATATGATCATGGATCTAGAACAAATGCACTATAACACTTTTACATCCGGAAACAAAAGATAAGAATTTGGTGACTTAAAAGGCAATTTTTTGCTTGAATTTAAGATTTCTATCATTACATTCTGTCCATCCACTCTCACTTTTTTGATAGGCAGCGTAGTGGCCAGATGTAACACTAACTCCTTCATGAAATATGTTGGTAATAGTACTGTGGACCTGATTGAGAGTTTGGTGAAGGAGTTACTCCATCACAAACATGATGGATATCCTGTTCACCATATTACAATTTCCATAAGCTATAATAGAATTGTAATACTGCAGATGGAATATCCATCACAGTTGTGACGGAGTAACCCCCTACGCCAATCTCTAAATTAGGCCATATGTCTTTTTTCGATAGAAAATAGATATGTGCCCTGCTTTAAAGTTTGTGAGTCTGGTCTTGCTTGTAACTTTCTTTTTAGGAATATTTTCACACCCTGGTGTTCCATTTTGCCTCTTGCTGCCAGATGAAAAAAACATCTTTCTCTAATTTTAGCCCTTCTTTGTTGAAAGAGGTGCACTCCTCCAGTATAGACATTAGGCACATAATTGGTTTTCTTTCTTGTATGAAAGTGAACATTAGCTCTGCTGCTGTCGTTTTAGTTGGAAACAGTTTTTTTAATGATACATTTCCAGAAGAGGCCATCCTTCTTTTGAAAGAACACCTACTCTAATATTCTTCATAATATTCCCATATCCAACATCAGATGCTTTTTGCATATTTCTAAGTAATTCTTTGCATTAGAAGCTTAACCAAATGTTCACATTTCCAATGCTTCCCAATGAATTCTGAGTTTCATTACAGAGCAGTGTTTTGAACACAGGCTGTCCTTTCATAGATGTAAGTGGCAGTAGATCACTAAAAATAATGAAGTGTTTTCTCCAAAGAGAACATCATAACATTTTCTTAGAAACTGTTGCATTCTCAAATATACAAATGCAAGCATAACGTTTGAGGCCATGCTCACCTCATCAATGATTAAAACCTATAACTTTTTTAGCACTATCCACACTTCATGAGAAGCTTCATTGGATAACTTTGGTTATTCCACTTTGTTTTCATGTTCCACATGCAGCATCAGAAGTTGATGTAAGGTAATTCCTTTAATATTGTGTGCCGCTATGTTACTACACATGACAAATTACAATCTGTAGTCTTCTGCAGGAAAGCAGTGAGAACTTGTATGAAAAGGCTTTTACCTGTATCAGCTCGACTGCGGATGTACAACAGTATAGGCTTAAATTATGTGCATGAACACTCTTTCTTGTCATGGAGCAATCCATGTTCAACTCTGTATGGTTAAATAGACTGCCTTTGGTGTGTCATACCAAACAACAATCACAACGAATATTGCAAATTTAAGTTCATTTACATTTTCTATGACATTGTTTCTATAGCTGTAGATTTGAAGTATTTCTGAAAGACATATATTTTCAAGATGTGGATTTGTTTTTGGACAGTAAGTTTCCAGCACATTTGTTTTCACAATGATTGTACATTCTGGATCAAATTCTGTAAGATATTGAAATACTGGAAACAACTTCAGTACTCTATTTTGTGAGCATGCTAAGCTTATACTCACCCAAACAATGTATCTTGACTTAGAGTATAAACTAGCTGAACTCAACCGATCACCTCACTCATAGGATCCAAATCCCCTGTGCGAAAGCATCTTTAAACTGAGGCTGTGCAATTTCTTTGGTAATGGCTTTTCAGCAGAAATCTCTTCCCTCATCTTCTCAGATTTTGTTATGTATGAAGTTACATAATGAGCAACAGCTATAGAGATGTCTGCCACAAATTGAACATCTATATTAGCATTACACATTTTCCGGATAACAGGATTGCAGTCATTAATATATTTTGTAGCCTCTGTTCTCCTCAGGTTGCAAGTGTTTTTGGGGGAGTTTTGAGTAACGGAAAGTTTCACTGCATAAAAGAAAAACTTTTGACTCTTCTTTTTGAAATAATTGTTCTTAGAAATCCAAAGCAAAATTTTGAATACAATTATTCTTTTGCTCTGTACTTCCATCGACAATACTTCCCACATTTATGTGACTGGAAATAAAGGACTTGTTCTTTTAGACCTTTTATCTCACGGTCTTTTGGTACAATATATCACACACTATTCTATGAAAGAAAATATAGACTCATCTGTCTCTTCTGTTGGCGGATCTTTTATGCACATACACATATGAATGTGAGGAGCACCTCTTGCTTGGTACTCTTTACGCCAAAAGAAATCAGGAACTTCTCCAAGAGGTGGATTTATTTTTGTTACAGATAAAGGAAAGCATGGCTTGAAGTCTGTAATTAAATACCTATAAACGTTAGAAGGATCTAAAACGCAATGGGGGTCATTCTGACCTCGGCGGTAAAAGGCCCTTACCGCCGGTCAGAAGACCGCCATCATACTGCCGCGGCCGCGGTAAACCGCCACGGTCATTCTGACCCCCAACTGCCAAACCGCCGAAAACCCGACATCCACGGAAGGCCGCCTCATCAGCGGGCAGCGAAAAACTGGAGATGACCAAACCTCCACCGCCACGCCAACACAAACACGCCCATGCCATTACGACCCACGAATCCACGCGGCGGTCTTTCAACCGCGGTATTCCATTGGCGGTATACACCGCCGCGGTCAAAATACACATACCCTTACAAAACACAGCCACATTGGACAATTCGAAATACACACACCTGATACACATACACACACCACTCCCACACACCCAATCCAATATAAAACACACACCCACATCACCCACAAACCCCCACATATCGAAATTCTGAGAGAAGGCGCAATACACAGATAGAGAGCACAGGGAACGCAAACCACTACACACACAGGAACACAACATCATCAACCACACCACATCTACGCACACATCACCACACACCACCACTCACATTACCACAAACACCACCCCACACCTCATCCACACCACCCCATGGCACCCCCAAGACACCCCAGGTTTTCGGACCAAGAACTCAGGGTCATGGTGGAGGAAATAATAAGGTTAGAGCCCCAGCTCTTCGGCACACAGGTGCAACACACCACAATAGCCAGGAAGGCGGAGCTATGGCAAAGGATCGTCGACAGGGTCAACGCTGTGGGACAGCATCCCAGAAACCGGGAAGACATCCGAAAGCGCTGGAACGACCTACGGGGGAAGGTACGGTCGATGGTCTCAAGACACAACATCTCTGTGCAGAAGACTGGCGGCGGACCCCCACCCACTCCACCCGAATTCACAGCATGGGAGCAAGAGGTCTTGAACATCCTGCATCCTGCGGGCCTCGCTGGAGTAGGCGGAGGAATGGACTCTGGTAAGTGTAATCTCAACACCCTCCCCAACCACCAGCATGCCAACCCACACCCCCACCCTTACCCCCAACCCCCCAGCACACATCCTCCTTGCCAATGTCTCACCAGCACAACCCACCCAACCCCAAACCAAACCCTGAATGCCAACACAAACCATGGACACACATCACCTATGCATGACCACTGCACATACCCATCCCCCCCCACAAACCACGCTCACAACTCCTCCCACAAGGGAATGCCAGCACTGGGGGACAAGGGCACCCACAAATCGCACGCCATGGAACACACAGAAGCAATAACCATACTCTTTTACCCCTGCAGGGCCCGAACGCCAACACACCGGCCAGGAGGGTCCAGATTTGTCCATCCCACCGCCAGAACAGGCCCCCAGTGAGGACAGCAGCTCTGTCGACCTAGAACCTGATGACCAGCCCGGACAATCGGGGACCTCTGGACAGTCGGTTCCCCACACACAGACACAGGCCACAGCAGCCCTAACCCCCTCTGGGAATATCAGCACAGCTCCCACCCAGCGGGCCCATGCCTCTGTCTCCAGGAGAGGTCAAGCAGCGGTGTGTCCGCCACTACAGGGCACCCAGGCTGACCCAACACCCCAACAACAACAGGGACCTGGGGGCAGTGGTAGTGGGCACACCATCCAGGGGACAGAGGCCCGGGGAAACAGGGCAACTGGGAGGGCTGCAGTGCGACAGGGGGGGGAGGACAGGCCCAGGGAACCGACTCTCCAAGAGGCCCTCACCACCATCATGGGAGCATACCACCGCTCCCAGGAGACGATGGCGACGGTACTGGCCAGGTTCCAGGAGATCCAGGCACAGCAGGAGGAACGGTACATGGGTTTCAGAGAGGAGCTCAGGAACATCGTCCTGGCCCTCAACCAAATAGTCACCACATTGCGGGACCATGTGGCACCCCAAAGGGCCCCTGTCACCAGCCTGGACCAGGAACAGCCTACCACCTCCGCCGGCGCAAGTGGACAGGAGGCCCCCACACAACGACAGGCCACCAGAACCCCACCTCCTGCTGAAGATCAACCACCCCGCAAGAGGAACCTGAGATCACAAAGGAAGACAGAGTAGGATGCCAAGACCCCCGCCAGCATAAGATACCCCCTGATGTCATCCCACTGTCCCACATTGTCACCCTGTCCAACCTTGAACTGCCCCTGCTCCATCCTTCCACAGGCATATGGACAATGCACCTGTGCGACTGAGAACTGGACTCTGCCATGGACATTACTCCACCCCCACCCATCACCGTTTTACTATCATGGACCTATATGTAGCACTTAAAATAAATCACTAATTGCACTTAAAAAACTCAGGAGTCTGCTTGTATTCTTAACAAATGTATTACACATAACGGTTCAAAAATGTTCAGTTACATTGTGATGACAACATACCAATGACAATAAGCTGTAGTCCATGGGCAAACAAAGCAGAAGTCACGCTGTGGGTCATACAGCTCTGAAAAGGGAAGGGAAAGTCACAATTAAGTGTAAAGGAACTGGGGGGAAACACAGAAAGTAGAGATGCAGGAGGCCTGAAGTAAATGTAAAATGGCGTGGGGGATTCTTACCTGTGTGCTACTGAAAATACTGTTGTATAACTGTGTCCCTGTTGTCCGTGTCGTCCCCGTCGTCTTCCTCCTCTTCACTCTCCACAGGCTCCACAGCTGCTACAACACCACCATCTGGACCATCCTCCTGCAGGAAAGGCACCTGGCGTCGCAATGCAAGATTGTGAAGCATACAGCAGGCCACGATGATCTGGCACACCTTCTTTGGTGAGTATATTAGGGATCCACCTGTCATATGCAGGCACCTAAACCTGGCCTTCAGGAGGCCGAAGGTCCTTTCTATGATCCTCCTAGATCGCCCATGGGCCTCATTCTACCGTTCCTCTGCCCTGGTCCGGGGATTCCTCACTGGGGTCAGTAGCCACGGCAGGTTGGGGTAACCAGAGTCACCTATTAGCCACACACGCTGTCTCTGTAGCTGTTCCATCACATAAGGGATGCTGCTATTTCGCATAACATACACGTCATGCACTGACCCAGGGAACTTGGCATTTACATGGGAGATGTACTGGTCTGCCAAACAGACCACCTGCACATTCATAGAATGATAATTTTTTCTGTTTCTGTACACCTGCTCATCGTCTTTTGGGGGGACTAAGGCCACATGGGTCCCATCAATGGCACCAATGATGTTGGGGATATGTCCAAGGGCATAGAAATCACCCTTCACAGTGGCCAAATCACCCTCCTCAGGGAAAACAATGTAGCTCCGCATGTATTTCGTCAGGGCAGACAACACTCTGGACAAAATCTTGGAAAACATAGGCTGAGACATCCCTGATGACATGGACACTGTTGTCTGAAAAGACCCACTTGGCAAAAAATGGAGTACTGACAGAACCTGCACCAGAGGGGGAATCCCTGTGGGTTGGCGGATGGGGGACATCAGGTCTGGCTCCAGCTGGACACACAGTTCATGTATAGGGGCTCTGTCAAGTCGGTATCGCAGTATTATATGACGTTCCTCCATTGTCGACAGGTCCACCAGCGGTCGGTACACGGGAGGATTCCTCCTTCTCCTCGCAAGTCCCAGCGGACGGTGCCTAGGAAGGACAACATGGAGTACAGAGTCAAGCAACCCACAGGTACGTAACTACAGCTTGCACAGTACACGAATCGCTATGCATTGAATGGCTTGTATGAGTGGCAATGCAAGGCCTAGGCCTGTGTGACGCAGTAGAAATTAAGCCATGTGGGCCCTTGAAATGGCGGCTGCCTGACCTGAGAAGTGTGACAGTGGGATGTGAGGTCAATGCGCTGGCGTGGCACACCGTGGCGGTAGGCGGTCGAAGACCGCGGCGCCAAACCGCATTGGTTAACATTGAACCCTATGGGTTTCAGGAGCCAATGACGAGGTGCGCCGGCGGTCGCGGTACGCACCGCCGCGGTACGCACCGCCGCGGGCGTGACCGCCATTTTCTATCTGATTAATCACTCGAGACCTGATCATCCACAGGAGAGGACCTATACTGCAAGTGCTGCTGTGAACTCGGTCTGGAAGAGACAATGGCTGCTGCGACTGGGGAAAGGGCCCCTGCCTTCACTTCAGAAGAGTTGGAGAAACTTGTGGATGGGGTCCTGCCCCAGTATGCGCTACTCTACGGTCCTCCAGACCAACAGGTAAGTACACTGGGTGCACGTTGAATGGGCTATGCCTGGGTTTTGGATGGTGGATGTAAGATGGTGGGGTGGGGAGAGAATGAGGAGTGCAAGGCACGACAGATGAGAGCATGTGCCACATGGCAAGGTTGGGGGGGGGCAATCAAATCTAACATGCAGAGAATTTATGATATTTACTTTTCCACCCTGTACATGTCAAATAGGTCAGCGCCCATCAGAAACTCGACATTTGGCGTGCCATCGCCAAGGACGTCCGGGACCTGGGGGTCCACAACAGACGGGGCACCCACTGCCGAAAGAGGTGGGAGGACATCCGCCGCGGGACCAGGAAGACCGCCGAGTCTCTGCTGGGGATGGCCTCCCAACGTAGGAGGGGTGCCAGCAGACAATTGACCCCCCTGATGTCCCGGATCCTGGCGGTGGCCTACCCCGATTTGGATGGGCGCGTGAGGACATCACAGCAGACACAAGGGGGTGAGTACCAGTACATTCAGCTATCTTTACACGCAGTGGAGGCGTCTGGGTGGGGGAGGAGGGCTGCGGGTGACAATAGGCCAGGGCGCTTTCTGTAGTGTAGTCCCCTCCTTTAGGCATGGCCCAGTGCCCCCGCCCCCAACCTCTGTAGGGTGCCAAGTACAGCAATCGATGGTCCAGCATTACCCATGTGCGCATTTGTTGTCCATTGACCTGTTGGCCTAGTCACAAGTACTGAGGAGTGTACCCCGATTGCGCGGTGTAGTGCATGAGGCTACTGTATCTGTCCTCTCCGCCAACGGTGTTGACAATGCATGCACTCAACCTGTCTTTATGTCTCCCCCCACCCTTTTTCTTTATCTTCTTGTTCATGTGTGCATTAGCATCATCAGGCGGAAAAGAATTGGCATCGGAGCACGAGGGAGCTGCAACTCACAAGGCCCCGGTGGGCCATGGTACACCGAGGTCACCAGTGATACGGAGGGCGAGGGGAGCACCACAACGGGGACCCGTGGTGACACCAGCGACACCGACACGTCCTCGGATGGGAGCTCCCTAGCGGTGGCGGCAAAATCCGTGCCCCCCGCCTCAACAGGTACAGCCGCCACCCAGCGCACCAGCTCCGCCCTCCCAGCATCCCCTCAGCCTTCGCTCCGTGCCCGCTCGCCCAAGAAGGCGGGCATCTCCTTCGCCCCAGGCACCTCAGCCCCTGCCCCTGTTACCCCTGCTGCCCTCAGTGAGGAGGTCATTGACCTCCTGAGGACCATCATTGTTGGGCAGTCTACCCTTTTGAATGCCATCCAGGGGGTAGAGAGGGAGGTGCATCGGAGCAATGCATACCTGGAGGGCATTCATTCGGGTCAGGCTGCCCATCAACGATCGTTCACTGCTCTGGCCTCAGCACTGACGGCAGCCATTGTCCCCGTTTCCAGCCTCCCTCTACTAACTGCCTCCTCCCTGTCTCTGTCTCCTGTTCCTCAGCCTATCCCATCCACACCATCTGACCAGCCTGCACACACCTCAACACCAAAGGGCAGCTCATCCAGACATAAGCACCACAGATCCCACAAGCATTCACCCAAGCAACACCCAGATGCAGACATGGCAACAGTTATTACCACCTCTGTGTCCCCCTCCTCCTCGTCTCCCTCCTCCCTCCCTGTGACGTCTCCACTCACACCTGCATGCACACCACCATCAGCCAGTACTTCCACCACCAGCACACCCTCCAGTACAGTCCGCACATGTGCAGTCACCACCCCCACTGCCATTTACACATCCCCTGTGTCCTCTCCCAGTGTGTCTGTCACCCCCTCTTCCAAGAGACACAAACGCAGGCAGCCACCCACCCAACAGCCAACCACCTCACCACAGCCTACGTCACAAGCACCTGCACCCACAGACAGCACACCTGACTCTCCTACAACCACATCCTCTTCCTCCACTCCCATAACCACTAAACCTACCCTTTACCTTGGTCCTAAAAAACTTTACCTCTCCACAGTTAACCTCTTTGCCCCACCTGACCCACCCCCTCCATCTGGGAAGAGTCCCAAGAGCACCTCAGCCACCACCAGCCCTGCTTCAAGTCTCAACATTGTGCATGGGTTTTGGAGTCCACCCTTTCCCAGCACTGACACTTCGGCCAGCAGCAAGGGGACAGCCAGCCCCCCCCCTGGTAAGAGGACCCGTAAAGCCAAGGGCCGCAGCGAGAAGGCTGACACGGCTGCCCCCAAGGAGCAAAGTCCTGGGCCGTCACCTGCCACACAATCCAGGGGAGGCAAGGGCCAGAGAGCCTCATCTAAGGAGGGCAAGGGCAGCAGGGCGGAGAAGTCAGCCAGCAGGGGCGCGGAGCAGGAGGGCCCCACAAGCCCCATCCCGGGTGTGACGGAGGACACCCACGGGCCCAGGACTCCGTCACAGAAGGGTCCAGCAACTGGACGGTCGGAGGGCGACTAAGCAGGGAGTCCTGGCCATGTCAGGCTCCCTTGAAAGACACGACAAGCACCGCTGAAGAGGGCCCCGCCGTGAAGATAGGCACCGCTGAAGAGGGCCCCGCCGTGCAGAAGGGCACCGCTGAAGAGGGCCCCGCCGTGAAGATAGGCACCGCTGAAGAGGGCCCGCCGTGAAGATAGGCACTGCTGAAGAGGGCCCCGCCGTGCAGAAGGGCACCGCTGAAGAGGGCCCCGCCGTGAAGATAGGCACCGCTGAAGAGGGCCCCGCCGTGAAGATAGGCACCGCTGAAGAGGGCCCTGCCGTGCAGAAGGGCACCGCTGAAGAGGGCCCCGCCGTGAAGATAGGCACCGCTGAAGAGGGCCCCACGGTGAAGATAGGCACCGCTGAACAGGGCCCCGCCGTCTCAAGCACCGCTCCGCTGGGCCCTTCCTGTCAAGCACCGCTCCGCTGGGCCCTTCCTGTCAAGCACCGCTCCACTGGGCCCCGCCGTCTCAAGCACCGCTCCGCTGGGCCCTGCCGTCTCAAGCACCGCTCCGCTGGGCCCGCCGTCTCAAGCACCGCTCCGCTGGGCCCTGCCGTCTCAAGCACCGCTCCGCTGGGCCCCGCCGTCTCAAGCACCACTCCGCTGGGCCCTGCCGTCTCAAGCACTGCTCCGCTGGGCCCTTCCTGTCAAGCACCGCTCCGCTGGGCCCCGCCGTCTCAAGCACCGCTCCGCTGGGCCCCGCCGTCTCAAGCACCGCTCCGCTGGGCCCTTCCTGTCAAGCACCGCTCCGCTGGGCCCCGCCGTCTCAAGCACCGCTCCGCTGGGCCCCGCCGTCTCAAGCACTGCTCCGCTGGGCCCTTCCTGTCAAGCACCGCTCCGCTGGGCCCCGCCGTCTCAAGCACCGCTCCGCTGGGCCCTGCCGTCTCAAGCACCGCTCCGCTGGGCCCCGCCGTCTCAAGCACCGCTCCGCTGGGCCCCGCCGTATCAAGCACTGCTCCGCTGGGCCCTTCCTGTCAAGCACCGCTCCGCTGGGCCCCGCCGTCTCAAGCACCGCTGGCCCATTGACAGTGCCGGATCCGTGTCGAGCTAGTGTTCATGCTGCACTCTGGGCACGATGCCTCCTCCAATACCTGTGGAGTCTGTAATCCACCTGATGGCCTATGTGTCTGCACTCCCCAGGATGGCACAGTGGGCAGCCCACCCACTGTAGAGACTTGAGAGACTGTGGCTTTGCACTCCCCAGGATGGCACAGTGGGCAGCCCACCCACTGTAGAGACTTGAGAGACTGTGGCTTTGCACTCCCCAGGATGGCACAGTGGGCAGCCCACCCACTGTGGAGACTTGAGAGACTGTGGTTTTGCACTCCCCAGGATGGAACAGTGGGCATGGTGGACCCTTCGTGGATCTGGCGTTGTGGACTCATGTGGCTGAGGTGACCCCCTTTCCCTTCCCCCTGAGGTGCCTGTAGTTTTGTCATCTGATGCCCCAGCAGTGTTCTCTCCAACGGACTCAGGTCTCCTGTGTGGGCTTTGCCCGTGTGTTGATACACTTTGGCCCACGGACAGTGGAAATTTAAGTGACTGTGCAGGACTTATTGCCTATATTTATCGGTTTATCGGCAATGGTCTTACTTTATTTTGTTACATTTCTTTTTGCTATTTTACCATGACGTCAACGAACCGATTTTATAGATAAATTTTGTTTCTCACTTTAATTATGTCTTTGCATCATGCCGGTGGGTTTGGGTGGTGTCACTGTGACTTGGTGCTCTGCATTGGTGTGTAGATAGTTTGGGGGAGGGGTCGCATATGTGTGTGCCCGTAGATGAGCAGGTAGACAAGAGCTGGTAGGATGTTTAATTCGGGTTCCATGCTGTTCTCTGTCCTCGTGGAGTGCATAGAGGTGAGCGTTTTCCCGTTCGTAGTCTATTTTCGCCGTGTTTTTATCGGCGGGGCGCCCGCCCCGGAAAAGGTGGCGGATTGGTGAGTTGTGATAGGGTGGGCGGTACATTGTCTGCCGCCTGCCTGTTGGCGGTGACCGCCGCGCTGTTTGTCTGTCCCGCCGTGGCGGTCGGAGTGTTAAGTTGGCGGGCTGTGTTGGCGGTTCCCGCCAGGGTCAGAATTCCATTTTTTGGACCGCCAGCCTGTTGGCGGGTTGGCCGCCGCTTTATCACCGACCGCCAGGGTTGGAATGACCCCCAATGTGTCTTAAAATTGATGTCCTTAATGTTAGAGTTTGCTTTTTTCGAAAAGTCTGTAAGTCATCCCATGCATACCCTGCACAACTGAGGGGTTCAATCCAAGATGGTGCACCTAAATTTTGCAACATATATTTCAGTTCACCGTGACTATCATACAAATACTCATTGGACCCGTGTTGGCATGCCATCAAAATGTATCAGATTGTACTCCAACTTCTCATCTTTTCTATACATTTTTTCAGCAAAGTCTTTTGTGGACATATTTTGTAGATTAACTCTTGTTTGAAGAATACAATTAACAGTGTATGATAGTGCAGATAAATCACTTTAGAATAACAGATGGAATATATATGGAATACTTTGAGGAAATCTAGGTCTTCTGAATATAATCTAGTTGACCTATACTCAGCTGCTGGTATTTCCACTGGGCAGTCATCATACCATCCACCTACTCCAGTTGGAAATAGTTGTAGAAAACAGTTGGCCTCTAAACTTGTCTCTCATACACTCATTGGAGCTCCTTCAGCTTGTTTCATCTGATACCATTCAATGGCATCCCCTATAACTTCTTTTGAGTGTAGTGGATGGGTTTTGTAGTGCTGATATAGTTCTTCAGATCTAATCATATTCACTTTCTCAGTGCACGTGATGGCAATATTTCTTCCTCCATGCAACTTCCATGTGTAACAACTTCTACATCTTTGCAATACACATTGGGTCTGATTACAACTTTGGAGGGGGTGTTTATCCGTCCAAAATGTGACAGATATCCAGCCCACCATATTACAAGTTCCATAGGATATAATGGACTCGTAATACGCCGGGTGGTATATACGTCACATTTGGGACAGATTAACACCCTCCTCCAAAGTTGTAATCATGCCCATTATTCTGTTTTAGGTAGAATGTAGCTTTCTTCGCCTTATTCATATCTATCAGTTCTTCACAGATTTGTTTGTTTCTTTTGTGGGCACAACATTGACTAGAATAACAAGCGGTTCATCTATTTTCTTTTTCTGCACCCCCAGTTTTAATGTTGCATTTAAAATCCAAAGGCAAATACACAAACCTACCTTTAGGGCCTCTCTGTAGCTCAGTCATTGATTGTTTCCCACTCTTTGTTTCCATATAAACTATTGTTTGAAAAGGGTGTATTGATTGTGTCAGCATTGTTTCATATACATTTAGGTGTTGAAGTTCTTCTGTAATTTAACCGACTCTGAATTATTATTTATTGCTTTGGCAGACATTTTGTTGTCTTCTTATTCGTCAGAGCAACACTTACATATGACTTGTCATGTTGACAAATTGAAGCATGCCTCCACAAGTAAATATAGAGCAAAGTCTAGCCATTTATCTCTGTCTATTGATCAGTGTTTGAGAACAAACCAACATTTTTGGTTTGGCTTTTGTAGTGAGTGCATCGACAACATATACAAACATGGGACCCGATTTGCAGATGGGTTACTCCATCAGAAATGTGACAGAAACTACAATAAACCTTGCAATTTCTTGTGCAAAGTTGTCAGTACTTATAATTGTGTTCTGTTGCTCTGCACCCAGTCATACCAGCTTCTCATTCTCCATAGACTCTTCTTCAGGACCAAAGGAATGCAACTGAATATGTTCAAAAACGTTTTAAGCCTATGGTAGTGTACCATACAAAGGTGCTCTCTTCATTACTCTGAAACACAAAATTCTGGAATTTTTTTCAAAGTAAAATCTCCTAACTAAATTTTGCATTTTATAATGATGAACAGCCAACATTCAGAAATGATATGAGGTTCTTGTTCACACTTACTTGGATAGACACTTCAATAAATGTCCTTCTCTTTGCACAGATCTCATTCTTGCAACATTGCAGTTTACTGCTTAACACTTTTACCTGGATATTCACATAGAAAGGTTTTTAATATATCAGTTCTTTTAAGGGTAAACACTGCAAACACTGCTACAGTTCAATTTATGGACAAGGGCATGTCTAAGCCTCCCTTGTACCCTTCCAGCTATCTCTTACTCTATATTTCTTGGAACCATATCCTTTTTTGCAATGGGAGTCCCATATTTTAACTCAGAGCATCGACCAGTTGTTTCAACTTGTAAGAAAGCACCCTCTTTTTGGCACGTTACCCCCAATTTGTGCCTGATGTCAGTGTGTTTTTTGACTGTGTCACTGGGATCCTGCTAGTCAGGACCCCAGTGCTGGTGATTTATGTCCTGCTTGTCAGTGTGTTTCATTGTTTTCTAAAGTGTCACTGGAGTCCTGCTAATCAGAACTTCAGTGCTCATGCTGTCTCTGTTTCAAAATGTGTTACTACATACTAGTGACTCAGCATTTTACTCCAAATTGGCATACTGGACCCCCCCTTATAAGTCCCTAGCATATGGTACCTAGGTATGGTTCCTAGGTACCCAGGGCATTGGGTTTCCAGGGGATCCTTATGGGCTGCAGCATTACTTTTGCCATCCATAAGGAGCCCATACAAAGGCTTTTACAGGACTGCCATTGCAGCCTGTGTGAAATAGTGCATGCACTATGTCACAGCTATTTTCACTGCACCAGGTCACTTATAAGTCACCTATATGTAAGGCCTTCAGACCCTGGTGACTAGGCGCATAATACCTGTGTGTGAGTCAGAGGTGCCCCCACATTGTCCATGCTCATTTCCCTGGACTTCGTGAGTGCGGGGATGCCATTTTAAGAGTGCACTGCACATAGGTTAATACCTATGTACAGCTTCACAATGGTGACTTTGAATATGGCAATGTAAGGTGTCTAACAACTGGGAATGGTGCCCAAACACTGATTCCAGTATTGGTTTTACATTTCCATTCACCATGCCATACCAGCCTGCTGAGGTTTTTACTGCAGCCCAAGCTGCTGCCACCTCACAGACAGGCTTCTGCCCTCCTGGGGCTTGAGCAGCTCAATGCCAGGAAGGCAGAACAATGCATTTCCTTTAGGCGAGGGGTGTTACACCCTCTCCCTTTGGAAATAGATGTTTCAGGCATGGGAGGGGTATCCTCCCAGAGTCTCTGGAAATGCTTTGAAGGGCACAGATGGTGCCCTCCTTGCATAGTCCAGTCTACACCGGTTCAGGGACTCCCAGTCCCTGCTCCGGTGCAAAACTAGACAAAGGACAGGGGAGTGACTACTACTCTGTCCATCACCACCCCAGGGGTGGTGCCCAGAGCTCCTCCAGAGTGTCCCTGGGTTCTGCCATCTTGTTTTCAGGATGCTCATGGAACTCTGGGAGCATCTGAGTAGCCAGTGCCAGCAGGTGACATCAGAGACCCCTCCTGATAGGTGCTTACCTGGTTAGGGGACCAATTCCCCTTTCAAGGATAGTTACTGTCTCTCCTTTGGGTGTTTCTTCAGATTCGGATTGCAAGACTCCAGCAGGAACCCTCTGCATCCTCTACATTATCTTCTACCGATGGATCAACCAGTGACTGCTCCAGGAACTCTACAAAACTGCAACAAAGAAGAAAAAACTACTTCTGTGATCTTGTAACTTCAGCTTCTGCCAGCAACTGCAACAGTTTCCAGGTTGTGCACACTCCAGGAACTGCCTGTCTTCATCGTGCACCAGAAGAACTGAAGGAATCTCCTGTGGAGTGACAAAGTAACTTCCCTGCTTCAGCAGGCACCTCTCTGCAGAGGTGACCGGTACTCTGGGTCCCCTCTCCTGATTATGAGCGTAGATCCCGGAAACTAGGCGGTGGACTTAAGTGACTCTGACTGTCCAAAGGTCCAGATGTCCAAATTTGGTGGAGGTAAGATCTTGCCTCCCCATGCCAGATGGTACCCCTGTGCACTGTGTGTTTTGTAGTTCCTAGGGCTTCTGAGTGCTATTCTAAGAATTCCTCTGTGCACAGCATGGCCCAGGTCCTCAGCACTCTATCCTGAGATGCACAGCTCTATGAGTTCCGACTTCAGCGGCGTGGGATACCTTTGTGTCATCCTGCAATGACCACCATTTGCAACTTCTTTGTCCCCATTCTGTGGGACTCCTGTGTGTGCTGCCTGGTCTACTTAGCCCCCCTTGTCTCCCTCTGTTGGGGAGAGTCGACCTGGTCCTCGTGGGCCCAGGAAGTACCATTTTTCATTAACTGCAAATTTCGTGCTTACAAAGGCTTGTGGTGGAATCCAGCAACGCAAACCAGACTGCATTCATCCATCTGGCATGGGACATATACTTCACCAACCAGGAACCCACATCTAACTTCTTTGGTGCACTACTGACTTTGTCTTTTCACCTGTGGTTCGCCTTTTGCACCCTCATCCAGATGAGCAGGGGCTCCTGTTCTCCCTGGACTTCTTGGACTTCTTCCACAGGTCTTCAGGCCTAGGAATCCATTATTGGTGTCTTGCAGTGTCTTCTGGTTCTTGCACTGTCTTCTACCATGACTTCTAGTGTGTTTTAGGAAACTTGCTGTCTTTTACTCCTGCTTTCCTGTGCTCTGGGGTAGGGTATTTCACTTACCTTTGGTGTTTTCTACCACTCCCAGTGCCTCTCTACACACTACACCTGCCTAGGTGGGAAACCGACTTTCACATTCCACTATTTTAGTATATGGTTTGTGTTTCCCCTAGGCCAGGGTACTGCAAAGTCGGTCCTGGAGAGCCGGGTCCATGCCAGATTTTTAGCATATCCACATTTAGAACAAAGTAGATTTCTGAAACATCTTTTTTCAAAATGTGGATATGCAAAAAATCTGGCATGGACCCGGCTCTCCAGGACCGACTTTGCAGAACCATGTCCTAGGCCCATTGCAACCTATTGTGATTTTCACTATTTGCACTATTTTCGGACTGTTAACTTACCTGTTTATGGTTACAAGTGTATATATTGTGTACTTTACTTACCCCCTAAGAGAGTGTAGTCTCCAAAGTATTTTTGGCCTTGTGTTACTAAAATAAAGTAGATGTATAATTCCACTCTCCTCTGAAAAATTTACAATTTTTTTTACTTTTATTAATGAGGCTTTTTCTCTTCATAGACAACAGTGTTTTATTCAGGAAAAGAACAGGTGTCAGAGCACTCATGATATTCCTAATTAGGAGTTATTGATGTATCCAGTCTTCTTAGTCAATCAATCACCGACTCATGTTCATCTCAGAGTCCAGATTTTATTCTCAATGTATGGAACTCTCCATAAGTATAGTACAGTACAGCCAACACGTGTTTCATCCCATGAGAAGTTAATCTCTTAAGGACTTCATCAGGGCTTCTGTGATAAAATATCAAACTTATATATGGGGAACCGAAACGGAGTCAAAATGCATCCCGCTACGTCCCAGTCACAATGTGCCGCATCTCGTCTCAGCTGATTTTAAACCTCACTTTTTATTTTAGCATTTTCCATTTTCCCACATGCTATTTAAAGAAACTTCTTAGTTCTCTTTCTCCACATTATGGGGGTCATTACAATCATGCTGGCGGTGCTTCCATGGGGGATTACGACTGCGGTGGAAGCGCTGTGGTCGCACCGCCGGGACTGGCGGCTTTCCGCCACTTTTGTCCTGGCGGAAGTAATTCTCCAGGACAGCGATGCTTGCAGCGCTGCACAGGAGATTATGAGTCCCCCCGCCAACATTTTCATGGTGGTTTGAACTGCCATGAAAAGGCTGGTGGAAAGGGGAGTCGCGGGGCCGCATGGGGGCCCCATGCAGCTTTTCACTGTCTGCACAGCAGACAGTGAAAAGCGCGACGGGTGCAACTGCACCCGTCGCACAGCCGCAACACCGCAGCTCCATTTGGAGCCAGCTCTTGTGTTGCGGCCGAGATCCCCGCTGGGCCGGCGGGCGTAAACCAGATTTCCGCCCGCCGACCCAGCGGGGATCTCATAGTGGCCGCGGCTGGAGTCTGCCTGTGATGGCGGCCGCCCGGCGGTCCAACCGTGGTGGGCGGCTTCATTCTCTAATGAGAGGCTATGTCCCTTTTCAATCTGATGTTTGGACTTATAGTACTCTTCTGTATTTTTCTGTTTCTGCCTTTTTCTGCAGAGTAAATCTTCCTTTCTAGATGCAAGTAGATATCTGAAAAGCAAGTAAACAATACATTTAGCTTTACAGTACATACTATTAAATTACTTATTCCAAGCAAGTAGGTAAGAACATAAGTAGATATGTCAGTTGTGTAAGTCTGTCAGTTTGGATGTATAAATGTAATGAGAAGTTAGTGTATGTATGAGTGACTTGGTTGTGTTACTACTTGAGTTCATATCTAAGTGAGAGTATCAGTGCCATGCGGAATGTAATTGGATATGCAAGTAACCATGCTGATGTGCAACTGGATGTCTTAGGGGGTTATCACAACTTTGTAGGAGGTGTTAATCCGTCCTGAATGTGACAGATATACCACCAGCCGTATTACGAGTTCCATAGGATATAATGGACTCGTAATACGGCTGGTGGTACATCTGTCATTTTACCGTCACTTTTGGGATGGATTAACACCTCCTCCAAAGTTGTAATAACCCCCTTAGTGTCTTTATGGGTCTCTAAATGGATATCAAAGTGCCTATATGAATTGGTTACTGGCTATATTAGTGAATATTTTGGTTTGAAACTGTGTGTGTGTGTGTGTGTGTACAAGTGTCTCTGTTTGTGCTGGGTTCATAAGTGCTGTGTAGATATGTAAGTGGGTGTGTAAGTTCCTCAAAGGCCTCTGACTGGATGTGTTAGTAGCTCTATAGTTTTGTAAATAGCTATGTCAATGTATGTGTGGGTGACTGGTTCTATATATGGGTGTATGGGTGTCTATGTCTGTAACTGAGTAATTTCTGGATACATGCATGACTGTATATGTGTCTGAGTAAATCTGAGGGTGTCTGTATAGTAGTGAGAATGAGTATGTTGATTGATGCATAGGTGAGTAAATGGGTGTGTGAATGGTTTTATTAGTGTGCTCCTCACTGTGTCCGTTACTCTCTGGCTATACCAGTTTAGATTCATAAGCACTTTTTAAAGACTGTAACTGAGTATACAAGTGCAGTGGTTATGCAGTTTGTAACTGGCGTCATAAGTCTGTCAGTTTGGATGTATAAATGCATTTATGAGTTAGTCTACGGATGAGGGACTAGTTGTGTCAGTACTTACGTACATATCAGTGGGTTGCAGGTGTGTCAATGGATATGTAAGTAAGTATGTCAGTGTGTGACTGAATGACTTAGTATCTCTATTGGTCTCTAAGTGGGTGTATAAGTAATTGTTTGGGCTGCTCACTAGCTTTGTTAGTGAGTGTTTGAGTATGCAACTGTGTGTGCAATTGCCTCTATTTCTACAGGATACATAAGAGCATTCCTGTCCTTTTCTCAAAAAGGCTTGCAGCACGCCCCTGCACCAAAAACATGTAAATATGCCCAATGGTTCTAACTATAACTACCTGTTGTCCTTTTTGTGACACTGATGTTCTTCAGTAGGGCAGCCAAATGGTTAATCATCGTAAGTCAACCATTGTATTGTTAAAATAACATTTTCTACCTAGTCTATTAAACATACTCTTGTTTATATTTAGTATGCCCCGCTATATTCTTTTAAGCACTCATTCTTGTGTGCTAGAAGACACACTTAGCAATGACTTAACTAATGTTAATGTGTAGGTTTTCTACATTTCATAAACAGTTTCACATGTTCTGAAGTAATATTTTAGGCTGCAGCCAAATGTTTGGGTTTTCTACATATCATAAACAGTTTCACATGTTCTGCAGTAATATTTTAGGCTGCAGCCAGTCAGTGTCCACGAAACCTTGCAAATATATTCATATATTATGGTTTATAGTTTAACAGACTGTTCTCAGTAGTAGTGGCATGTGTTGTGCACTGGTTAAGATTAACATGCTTAAGGTTTTGAGGTGCAATCTGACTTCTAACCAGGATGACAAATTAACAGTAATGCTCAAAAACATCCCTCCTCACACCAGCACACTGGGAAACTGCAGTGAGTTTATTCTCCGCTATTAGACTTGAACTCCACCAATCAGGCAGGAAATAACTTTTATTATTATCACACTTAAATAATAGGAGACATTTGTCAAAGTCTGCAATTCTTAAGGGCCTTTGCCCTCAATAAGATTTACTACACAGTGTCTCCCCAGTTTAAGCCAGTTCACCTTGTGATTTTATCTAAAGTTGCTGAAGCAAGGTGTTGATTGGTTGCATTTTATTCACGCTTAAATATTCATAGGACTATGACAGATCACAATTCATGTGATGACTGGGAAAATAAACTTGATATGCAATGTTTGTGTGATCATTATGGATCCTTGTTTGCTTATCAATAGGATTGCTACTTTACTTGATAGTGATTTTGTTAACTTAAGTGAAGTTCATAATCCCTAAGTTCTTCTGAGACTACTCAGCATACATAGACTAAACTAGGACTTAATTTATTTTCATTTTCTTGCCCAACAGGTTGATCTTACTTTGGATAAACTCTCCCCCTATGTCCTACACAGTATAGCAGGGGAAATCATAGTATAGAGAAGAAATTACAACTATAGTTGTTATGTTCTGTCAATTTATACAGCACTCTAATCATCTGTGAGGGTATCCAAGTGCTGAGCAGGTATATAGGTGTGTGCTCCCCACCAAATTATTCAAAGAGTCTGGTCTTCATATTCTTGCAAAACTCAAACAACGAGGGGTAGATTCTCATGTGCTGTGGAAGTTGTTTCATGTTTAGGTGTGATGTATGAGAATGAGTGAACTCCTGCTCTGATTTTGTGAATGCTGGCTGTGTGTGCAAGAGATAGTGAGACTGAGCATAGGTGTCTGGATGGATTGTGAAAGTACATATGGTTGTTGAGGAGTTTGAACTAGCTATGTTTCTGAATATTGAGCCAGCGAAACTCCCTGAGGAGACTTGAGACTGGTGTGCGGAGGGAGAGATTGAGTATGGGTCTAGCTGCGTTTGTGAAAAGTCTGTAGTCTGTTCAGGAGCTGCTTGGAGGTTCCGGCATACAATGTTTTGTTGTAGTTGAATCTATTTGTGGTGAGTGCTTCCATGATGGTTTGTCTGATGTTCTGAGAAACCACTTGAAAATATTCCTGAACATTTGCAGGATGTGAAACGTGGAGCTCAATGTACTGATTTGTGCTGTCATGTTGAGTTTATCAATCAGGACGATCCCTGGATTTCTGGCCTGGTTGATGGGTGCTATAATGGATCCTTGTTCTGTTGCCCATCAATCAATACTTATTTTTTTTCGTGGGTTGAGATTCCAGCAAATTGTTCTCCTCCATTCTGCTACAAAGGTCATGCAGTTGATGAAGCTGCTTCTGGTTGTGGGTGTCTTGTGTTTCAGGGAGAGGATAAGTTGGGTTTCATCTGCATAAGATATGATGGTGATGCTTTAAATCCGATGATGTTGATGATCGTTGCCATGTAAACATTGGGATGATTGAGGTGAAAGATGATTCCTGTTTGTGGCCTCAGATGTAAAAGGTGGCAGTCTATCTCTTTGGGTTCTTCCTGTGAGAAAGGATCAGATCCAGTTGAGATCTGGTACTTGGATACCAATTTTGTGGAGTCTTTTAATGAGTGTGTTGTGGGAGACTGTGTTGAATGCAGCATACAGGTTGAGCAGGAAGAGCAGGAGGAAGGACACTGTTTCTTCACTGTCTAGGTGATGCTTACATCATTGGTGGCTGTGATGAGTGTAGTTTCTGTGCTGTGGTTCTTTCTGAACCCTGATTATATGCTATCCAGTAGATAGTGCAGCTAGAGGTGGCTTGTGAGTTGTCTGATGATGGTTAGTTGGCTTCGTTCAGCTTGAGGAGGGTGTTGACCGCTGCTTACTTTCAAGCTTCCAGGAAGGAGGTAGAGGTTATTGAGGTGTTAAGGATTCTGGTGTTAAGGATATTGGTGAATGGTGGGCTAATTGATGATATGCCAAGTTCATAGATGTGATGGGGGCATGAGTCTGTGGGGGTTCCACAGTGGATGTCTGCAAGATTGTGGCTGCTTCTTCACTGGAGAGAGTATACCATGCGGTCAGAGGGCTGCCTTGATTGATGATGGTTGCTCGTGGGTTCAGTAGGATCTTGTTGGTGCGTGAGGATGCTGTAGATGTTTGTTATTTTGATGTTGAAGAATCTGGATAGATTGTTGCCCAGTTCTTGAGAGGGGGTGTTTCTGTTGACAAAGGCCATCAGTGTGATGAAATCCTTGCTAATCAAGCAAATTTATTTGGTGCTGATTTCTAGCACCCTTCAGTGTGTTCAGCTGGTGCTCTTTTCTTGGTGTCTGGTTGTTTTGTTTGAATACAGCTTTGAAGTTGGTCCTGTCAGATGCTTCACAGCTGATTCTCCACATTCTCAATAGTTGTATGTGTGTCTCTTGGTGTCCTCTGTGTACCAGCTTGCTTGCTTGTTCAATCTTCTCCTTTAGTTGAGTTTGATTGGCGTGAGGGAATCTGCACAGTTTGTGATCCAGTTTTTGAAATTGGCAATATCCTCATTGAAGCTGTCAGTAAGGTTGGGTTGGCCCATGCTGAGGGCATTGAACACATCTGATTCTGAGATTTTACTCCAGCAGCAGATGTGTGGACTCAAATTGGTGGATGCATTGGTTTGTGGTGTGTTCATTTGGAAATAGATTATGGAGTGGTCCCTCCATGTGAAAGGTGAGATTGAGTTGAACTTGATACCATCAAAGGTGGTGAAGATGGCATCTAGCGTGTGTCCGGTGATGTGTATAGGTTGTGTGATGAACTGGGTTACCTCAATGTTGTTTAGGCTTTCTAGGAGTTCTGTGGAACATCTGTTGCCTCTGTCTTCCACGTGGAAGTGAGGTCCCTGCGGAGTATGAGGACTTTGGAGTTGATAGTTACGGATATGATGAAGTCTGTGTTGAGGTCAGTGAGGGGAGATATGGTGAAAGTGGTTGATAAACAAGGGTTCTGCTTAGGGTGACATTTTTGGTGATTTGCAGCTTGTAGATGTTCATGAGTTTGCTTTGTCTGTGGTCACTATGCATTTGCTGGTGTCTTTGTAGTTGATTTTGAGCCCCCTCTTCACTTCTGAAGTCAGTCCTGTCATTCAGTCTTGCAGTCTGCCAGGATTGATGTGCTAATGTAGGGTTTAGCTAGACTACCATGATGAAGAGGAGGTCCGGCAATTCACTGCTCAGCAAGTCCCAGATTTTGGTTCCGTATTTCATGTTTACTGAATGAGCGGGTGTTGAGTAGCATACATGTGAGTGGGTCCTAGAGTATTGCTTTGCTGTGTGGCTGTTTTGTTAGTGTGGCTGGTGCTTGTGTGAGAGGTTACAACAGGTGAAATGGCAGTATTTGCAGGTGAAGACTCCTACTGTCATGTGTGGCACAGCAGCTGGAGGGTCCCAGGTCAACCAAACCAAGGAGTGCTGCAGGGCATCGCTGGGTTGTGATTGGATCAGTGTTCGTGGTGCTGGGCATGGACCAGGTGCAGATGGGTGGTACGCCAATGTAACCAATGTACCACTGCCATCATTATGTAGGTCCTGGCAGGGAGATGGAGCCTGGGAGTGGTAGCCGAGGCTACTCAAGAGAGCAGGAAAGACAAAGAAGCAAGAAGACAAAGAAGCAAGTATAGAGCAGAGGAGCCCAGAGGTGGGAAAAGAGTCGTGGAAGGGTGTAGGGGCCCAAGGGCAACAGAGAGTGGCCCTATGTAGAAAGCTAAATTGTTAATTCCAAAAGTACAAAAACAGGCTGAAAAGAGAAGGAGCAAGTAAAAAGAACAAAAAGGGTTTAACTAGAAAATGCTTAAAAGGGATGAAAAGAGGGGTGGAAGAGCTAAAAGTGCTAACTAGAAATGGCTAATATGGAGATGCGAGGAAATTGAGATGAGGACAGAGAGAGAGAGCAAGACGAAGGATTGAAGAGGGAGCTTCAAAACAGAGAGCCTAGTCCAAAAGGCCCTTGGAGTGGTTGGAGGTCCAGTCATAGTTAAGTGTGGGACTGGTTCTAGGCAATCAATCAATCAACGGTGCTTGTAGAGCATGGCTTGTCAACACAAGGGGTCTACATACAATGGGTGAGACTGCCAGCCTTGGCTGGCTTTTTATCGTGGTCCAATAGCCATGTCTTGAGCTGTCTTCTGAAGTCTTCCAGGGAAAGGGAGGTGTGTTGGTGGAGGTTGTTCCAGGACTTGGCAGTGAGATGGGAAAAGGAGCAACCTCTAAAGCATTCCCGACAGATGCAGGGGATGGCGGCCAAGGCAAGGTCGGCGGAGCAGAGCTCTCTGGTAGGTCGGTGGAATGTGATGCATTTCTTGATATAGGCAGGTCCAGTGTCATGGAGGGCCTTGTAGTTGTGAGTGAGAAGTTTTAAGTGGCATCTTTGCTAGACAGGAAGCCAATGGAGGGCCTTGAGGTGGGGAGAGATGCTGGTTCTTCTGGGGAGGTTGAGGAGGAGTCTCGCTGCTGCGTTCCGGATGGTCTGGAGGCAGTTCATGAGTTGTTTTGTGGTTCTGGCATAGAGAGCGTTGCAGTAGTCAAGGTGGCTAGGGATGAGGGCCTGGCTGACTGTCCTCCTTGTTTAAATGGGAATCCATTGGAAGATGTTGCGGAGCATGCGGTGTATGTGGAAGTAGGTCGGGGAGATGGTGTTGATCTGTTGTTTCATGGTGAGTTGGGTGTTCAGGATGAGGCCAAGGTTGCGTGCATAGCTGGTGAGGGTTAGAGGGGAGCCTGGGGTGGTGGGTCACCATGTGTCATCTGAGGGGGAGAGCTTGTTCCCAAAGATGAGGATCTCACTCTTATCCAAATTAAGCTTGAGGCAGTTAGTCCTCATCCAGGGGGCAGTTTTGATCATGGGTTTTTGGAAGTTGATTTGTGAGGTGAAGGCATCATCAGTGAGGGATAGGACGAGCTGGGTGACATCGACATAGAAGATTATGTTACGGCCATGAGTACATGCGATGTTGGCCAGTCGAGACCTATAGGTATTGATGAGGGTGGGGCTGAGGGAGGAGCCCTGGAGAACACCGCAGATGATGTCTTTGGGTGCGGATATGAAGGGTGGGAGGAGGATCTTCTGCGTTTGGAACAAACGGAAGGAGGTCTTCCAGTAACGGACTTTGTCGTGGATGTCAATGCTGTGGAGTTTGGTGATGAGGGTTAGGTGGGAGACGGTGTTAAAGGGTGCTGATAGGTCAAGGAGAATGAGGGCTGCTGCACCTTCTAGGTCTAGGAGGTGACTGATGTTATCACTTGCTGCAATAAGGGCCGTCTCAGTTCTGTGGTTGGGCCAGAAACCAGATTGGGAAGAGTCTAACAAGTTGTTGTCTTCAAGGAAGTCCATGAGCTGACGGTTGATGGCTTTTTCTAAGACTTTGCCAGGAAAAGGGAGGAGAGGGATAGGGCAGTCATTTTTTAGCTTGTTTGGGTCAGCTGAGGGCTTCTTCAGTAGAGGATTGACCTCAGCATGTTTCCAGGTGTCAGGGACAGTGGCTGTGGAGAGGGAAGAGTTGAGGCTTTCCGAGAGATGGTGGCTCTGATCACTTCTTTTCCTAGGTTGTAGAACTGGTGCGAGCAGCGGTCAGCGGGGGATAAGGAATGGAAGGAGGTCATGATGGCGACTGTGTCTTTGGTGGAGAGCTGTTTCCATTTGGAGATCTGATGAGGAGGGGGTGTGACTTTGGGTACAGGGGCAGTCTAGGCCAGTGGGCTGTGGGTCAAAGTTGCTTTAGATGTCAGCGATCTTGTGGTGAAAGTAATCCTCGAGCGTGTTGTAGAGGGCTTGGGAGGGGTGGATGGTATTCTTGATGGTGGAAAGGCAGGAGAATTCTCTTGAACAATTCCTTGGCCTCGTTAGTGCTTGCTTTGATGTGGGTGCTAGGCACATCTTTCTGGTCTCCCTGTTATGCTGGTGGTAACTGTTGAGGGCGGACCTGAAAGAGTTGTGGTTGGAGGGAGTTTTGTTGCTGCGCCAGTGACATCCTAGTTTCCTGCAGTGGCGTTTAAGACTGAGGAGTTCTGGGGTGAACCACTTTGCCTGCTTGCTGGGTTTCCTGATGAGGGTGCACTTCAAGGAGGCTATGGTGTTGGCAGCTGATGAGATCCAGTTGGAGCAGTTTTGGACGTGGTGTTGGAGGGTTCCTGCAGGGATGGGTCTTGTTTCTCTGAGGGCAGAGATCCAAGAGGTTTGTGTGACTTTGCTCCAGTTGCGGGGGGATAGTCAAGGGTCTTATCTGGGCTTCAGTTCATCCTTCAATGTTGAAGTTGACTATGTGGTGGTCAGTCTAGGTCACCTCTGTAGTGTGAGAGAACTTGTCTGTGTCACTGTTGAAGGTGGGGTTTAGAGTGTGCCCTGTGCTGTGTGCAGGGGCATTGAAGAGTTGAGAGAGGCCAATGATGCTCATGTTCTTGAGAAGCGAGGCAGAGTTTGAGTCATCCAGGTGCTCTAGGTGCAAATGGAGGTCTCCAGGGAAGATGTAGTGATTGGAGTCTATAACCAGAGGGGCAACAAAGTCAAGGATGGATTTGCAGAAGTTGTGGCAGCAGCATGGGGGTCTGTAGGCAAGAGTTCCTCCGATAGTGGTTTTAGAGTCCGTTTTGATCTGGAAGTTGAAGTGTTTCATGATCGGGGTTGTGCCATCATCTGAGGCTGAACAGTGTACGGAGTCCTAATGGATTATGGCTATGTCTCCGCCGTGTTTATTGGGGTGGTCACAGTGAATCATCTTGTGTCCAGGTGCGTTGTGGTTGAAATGGGTGGTGCTGATGAGGGGGCGAGCCATGTTTCAGTAATGAACATCATGGTGGGTGCGAGGTCGGTGATGGTGGCCCAGATTTCTGTGACATGCTTGCACAGGGATCAGGCATTTAGTAGGTCACAGTGAAGTTGAGGTCTGTGGGTAGGTGTCTGCTGGGTGAAACTTGTGGTGGTTCGAGCATCACAGGAGAAGTGGCAATGTTGGCAGGAGTTGAGGTTGAGGGCTTTGGGAGATTTTTATCTCATCAAAGGTGTACTGGTGCCAGGTGACAGACCCAGGGGTCGTGGCACTGGGTGCGGTCCAGGAGCAGATGGGCTTGTCTTTGGCATGCCTTCAGCGTGCCAGCGGTTCACACGCTGTGCACTAATGCAGTAACCACCATTAAATTGGTCCTGAGGAGAGAGGGGCAAGAGCACAGGGGGCAGGTGGAAGAAGGCAGCAAATGTGACACAGAAGAGTCAGGGAGGGTGAGAGGAGCCTGAAATCAGCAAAAGGCCAGATAGCCTAAAAAATGTCAAAGAGCAAGAGCAGGCAGAAGCACAGCACAGCAGGCGCTGTAAAGCACTTCATGGTGCTGGTGTGCAAGGGGGGAACAGAGGATCTGTCCATTGGTGTCACACAGAGACCACCATTAAATAGGTCCTGAGGATTGTGGGGTGGGAATGTGGGCGGGAGGGAGTGCAGAGAGTGGGATTTAAAAGGCAGGAGATGTGACGTGGGAAAGGTGGGGATAGCGGGGTAGTAGTTTTACCAAAGTAGAAAATGTGATTGCTGCTACCACCCTTTTTGCCTCAAACCTTAAATAAGGGCCTTCCTAATGCTAGCAGTGGGAGGTCTGCCAGTAACACAGAATAGATCATAGGAAAACCAAGGTTCTTCCTATTCCAAATGATGCTGGTCAACCAATCTAAGGATTCTCATTCTGAATCACAGGCAACTGGTTGGAAAGAAATTATAGAGTGAGGGGAAAATCAAAGACATAAATCATCATGATAAAACAACTAACTTTAGATTTATTTACTAAAGTAGGCATAATGAAGCCCTCAAATTTCAATATTCAGGAGAAGGTTAGTAAAATCCATGGGGCATAGATTGTTGTTAAAAGATTTGTTTTGACAAGTAGAATTGCAGGTTTCACACTACTATACTAAGGCAACAAAGGTAGGCCAAAAGTCACGTTTACACTGCCACTACAGTGGACAGCATAATAGATGCTGCAATCCACTAGTGGCATTTAACTTCCTGGACATGCCTGGGTACACTTTGTATCATATATTAGGGATTTATAGACAAATTAAATATGCCAATTACGAGTATACCAGTTAAACCATGCTTTATATGAGGAGCACAGCCACTTTACTACTGGTTAGGAGGGGTAAAGTGCACAAGTTCTAAAGCCAGCAACAAAAGTCGAGTCCAGCAAAGGTGAAAATGCTGGGGTGACAATGCAGAAAAGGCACATTTTCTACAGGTGTTTTAACCGCAATAACTGCAATAACTGCAATAACTACAAAGCACTTTTTTGTGAATTTTGATGAAGTTTATCCGTTGTGTGCAGTAAAATTCCAGTTTTGTCATTTGTCACAGGTTCAGTCATAGCCAATCACAAACTACATTTTAAGATGCCAGTTTGTGAATATGCCATACAGTTGCATGACTTTTGAATAGCCAATTACTGTGGTGTTACTAGGTAAGTTTCTTAAATACAGTGTTATTTAGGTTCAGTGTTGTAGGCTATCTTCACTGCAACTTTTGCAGGAGGATTTGAGACAAGGGCCTCATTACAACATTGGCGGTAAATCCCGCTTACCGCCGTGAAGAAGACCGTCAACACACCGCCGCAGCCACGGAATTCCGCTACAGCTATACGACGCACAACTCGGAATCCGCCAAGATCCAGACACCCACTCAAGTCCGCCACACCAAAGGTCAGGCATAAACTGGCGATAACAAAACCTCCACCGCCACGCCAACAGGAATATGGTCATACTATCATGACCCACGAATCCATGCGGCGGTCTTTCAACCGCGGTAAACCATTGGCGGTACACAATGCAGCGCTCAAAATACACACACATTTACAAAACACAACCACATTGGACAATTCAAAATACACACACCTGATGCACATACACACACCACTCCCACACACCCAATACAATACAAAACACACACCCACATTACCAAAAAACCCTTACAATGAAAAATTTGGAAGTATCAGAGAGACAGAAAAGCAAAGACCACACCAGCATACAGAGGCACACAACACCATCACTCATACACATCCACGCATAAAACACCACACACCCCAAAACATCACTCCACACATCACAACAGACACCACCTCACACATCACCCACACCACCCCATGGCACCGCAAAGACACCCCAGGTTTTCTGAGGAGGAGCTCAGGGTCATGACGGAGGAAATCATTTGGGTAGAGCCACAGCTATTCGCATCACAGGTGCAGCACACCTCCATTGCTAGGAAGATTGAGCTATGGCGCAGAATCGTCAACAGGGTCAACGCAGTGGGACAGCAACCAAGAACACGGGATGACATCAGGAAGAGGTGGAACGACCTACAGGGAAAGGTGCGTTCAGTGGTCTCAAGACACCACATTGCAGTTCAGAAGACTGGCGGCGGACCCCCACATCCTCCCCCGCAAGTAACAACATGGGAGGAGCAGGTCTTGGCTATGCTGCATCCCGTGGGCCTCGCAGGAGTAGCTGGAGGAATGGACTCTGGTAAGTCAAATCTTTAACTACCATATCCCCCACCCTACCTGCATGCCAGCACATACCCCCACCCTCGCCCTCACATCCCATCACTCCAACTCCTCACATATGTCCTATTATCACAAACCACACATCCCAACACTAAGCCCTGCATGCAACAATAAAGCATGGACACCCATCACCAAAGCATGTCCACTACACATACCCACACAGACCCCAAAATAATTATCACACAAGATCCTACACAAGACTGTAAGCACTGGGGAACAGTGTCACCCACCCATTGCACACCATGACACACACAGATGCAAAAATCATGCCTTTACACCCCTGCAGGACCCCTACCCAATGTCACCGGACAGGAGGTTCCAGACACGTCCACACCCCCCCCCACAGAAGAGGCCCACAGTGATGAAAGCAGCTCTGTCCAACTGGATCTAGATGACCAGCCTGGCCCATCTGGGTCCTCAGGACAGTTGGTTCCCCTGACACAGTCACAGACCCCCACAGAGCCTCCCCCTCAGGAAACACCAGCACAGTACCCATCCAGCGGGCCCATACCTCTGTCCCCAGGACACGTCAAGCAGCACTGTGTCCACCACTACAGGGAACCCAGGCAAACCCAAGAACAGCAGGGACCTGGGGGCCGTGGGCACACAGTTCAGGGGACAGAGGCCCAGCAAAACCGGGGAACTGGGAGGTCTGCTGTGCGACAGGGGGAGGACAGGCCCAGGGAACCCACTCTCCGTGAGGCCCTCTCCAACATCATGGGAGCGTACCATCATTCCCAGGAGACAATGGCAACGGTACTGGCCAAGTTTCAGGAGACCCAGCGGCTACAGGAGGAACAGTATTTGGGGTTCAGGGAGGAACTCAAGTCCATCAATACCACCCTGGGCACCATTGTAGGGGTGCTGAAGGACCTTGTGAACACCAGGAGGGACACTGTGGCACAACAAGGGGCCCCTGACACTAGCCTGGATGATGAACTGCCCACCACCTCCACCGGCGCTAGTGGAAAGGGGGCACCGCCACAGGACCACGACACCAGCACCCCACCCCCTACAGATGGAGAACCACCCCGCAAGCGGTCCCTAAGATCCAGGACAAAGACAGAGAACAATGCCAAGACCCCCACCAAGAAATGAGACCACCCTGAATGTCATCCTTCTGTCCCACTTTGTCACCCTGTCCATCCATCAACTGCCCTAGCTAGACTTCCTATGCCCCTTGGACAATGCACCTGTGAGACTAATAACTGGACTCTGCATGGGCATTCCTCCACCACCATCCCTGACCATTTTACAACCCCCTACACTATTTAGCACTTAAATAAACACCCTTGAATCCCAAAACAATTTGGAGTCAGTCTGTGCTTTCACAAATGTGTATTTGCAATAACTGAGGAAAATAGCAATGTCCATTCTATTGTCAACATACCTATGTCACATAGCTCTAGTCCATGAGGTAACATAGCAGAGGTCACATAGTGGGAGCCACATCTGTGGAATGGTAAGGCAAAGTGACAAGTCAGGGTCCATACACTGGGTGAAAGTGACAGACAGATGATAGGTATAACAATTTTATCAGATGTAGGAGGCAGTGATGTTTTATTACCTGTGTCTCACTGGAACTATTGCTAGATCACGTTGTTTCTGTTGTATATGTCCTCTTCTTCTGCCTCCACTTCTTCACTGTCCACAGGCTCCACAGCTGCCACTGGACCTCCTTCTGGACCATCCTCCTGCAGAAAAGGCACCTGTTGTCGCAAAGCCAAATTGTGCAGCATACAGCAGGCCACGATGATCTGGCACACCTTCTTTGGTGAGTAGTACGGAGATCCACCTGTCATATGGAGGCACCGGAAAGTGGCCTTCAGGAGGTGAAGGTTCTGTCTATAACCTTCCTAGTTTGCCCACGTGCCTCATTGTAGTGTTCCTCTGCCGTTGTCATGGGATTTCTCACTGGGTTCAGTAGCCATGACAGGTTGGGGTACCCAGAGTCACCTACAAATGTCGAGGGACAACTGTTAGACACACACTAACCCTTAGGGACAACCCCAGAAAACTATTCACAGGGTATAGGGTCCTTGTCCTCACCTATTAGCCACACACGGTGCCTCAGGAGTTGCCCCATCACATAAGGGATGCTGCTATTCCTCAAAATGTAAGCGTCATGCACTGAGCCTGGAAACTTGGTGTTCACATGGGAGATGTACTGGTTGGCCATACACACCATCTGCACATTCATTGAATGGTAGCTCTTTCTGTTTCTGTACCCCTGTTCACTCCTGGGGGGGGGTACCAAGGCAACATGTGTCCTATCAATGGCACCTATGATGTTGGGGATATGTCCCCGGGCATAGAAGCCACCTTTCACTGTAGGCAAATCCTCCACCTGACGGAACACGATGTAGCTGCGCATGTGTTTCAGCAGGGCAGACAACACTCTGGACAACACGTTAGAGAACATAGGCTGGGACATCCTTGATGCTATGATGCTATGGCCACTGTTGTTTGAAAAGACACACAATCGCCAGGAAATGGAGTACTGACAGGACCTGCACTAGAGGGGGGATTCCTGTGGGATGGCGGATAGCTGACATCAGGTCTGGCTCCAACTGGGCACACAGTTCATGGATTGTGGCACGATCAAGTCTGTAGGTGACTATTACATGTTTCTCTTCCATTGTCGACAGGTTCACCAGCGGTCTGTACATCAGAGGATGCCGCCATCTCCTCACCTGCCCTGGCGGACATGCCCTATGGATGAGAACAGCGAGCAGAGTCAGCCAACACTGAGGTAGTAAAAAAATAATTATTTTGCACACATTAGTCAATATGCTATGTGCCTGTCTCTGTGTATATGCAAGGCCTATATGTGTGTGACGCATTAAAAATTGATGCCATGTGGCCCCCTGAAATGGTGGCTGCCTGACCTGTAATGTGGGACAAGGGGATATGAGGTAACTGCGCTGGCGTTGTACATCGTTGCGGTAGGCGGTCGAAGACTGCGGCGCATTCCTGCATTGGTTAACATTGGGCCCTATGGGTTCCAGGAGCCAATGACGATGTACGCCGGCGGTGACGGTACGCACCGCCACGGACATGACTGCCATTTTCTCTCTGTTCACTCACTTGATACCTGATCTTTGACAGGAGAGGACCTACACTGCAAGTGCTGCTGTGACCTCAGTCTGGAAGTGACGATGGCTCATGTGTCTGGGGAAAGGGCCCCTGCCTTCACATTGGAGGAGTTGGATAAACTAGTGGATGGAGTCCTCCCCCAGTACACACTACTCTATGGTCCTCCAGACAAACAGGTGAGTACACTGTGAGCATGCTGTATGAGCAATGCCTGTTTGGAGTGGTGTGGATGGAAGATACATGGGAGGGAGATGAGGCCTGCATGATCGGACTGTGAGTGTATGTGCATCAGGGCAAGGGTGGGAACGTGGGACAATGACTGTGACGCTCCGAACGGTAAAAGTTTTACATTTTCCCCTGTACTATTCCTCTAGGTCAGCGCCCACCAGAAGAAGGATATTTGGTGTGCCATCGCCAAGGACGTCCAGACCCTGGGGGTCCACCACAGACAGAGCACCCACTGCCGTAAAAGATGGGAGGACCTTCCCTGCTGGAGCAAGAAGACGGCGGAGGCCCCGCTGAGAATGGCCTCCCAGCGTGGGAGGGGTGCCCATTGCACCATGGCTCCCCTGATGTTCCGGATCCTGGCGGTGGCATATCCGGAGTTGGATGGGCGCTTGAGGGCATCACAGCAGCCACAAGGGGGTGAGTACACTGTCATTCAGCTGCCTCTGGGTGCATTGGAGGTGTCTGGGTGGGGGAGCTGGGCAGTGGGTTCCCCTAGGCTGGGGCGCTCTTCGAAGGCATGGACCCTTTGTGAGGCAGGCTAATTGGCACCCCATCCCCACCAGTGGTAAGAGCCATCTATACCTAGTCAGGCTCCTGTGACTTCCATGTGTGCAGCAATCAGGCATAGGCCTTGTACCCCATGTCCCTGTGATTAATTAGGGAACTCTAAGTGTGTGGCGTAGTGCAGAGAGCTGCTGTGTCTGTAGTGTCTGCGACCGTAGCAGTATTGTATGCACTGAACATGTCTTTCTTCTTTCTCCCCCCCCCTTTATGTGGTCTCCCTGTTCTTGTGTGCATTAGCATCATCAGGCGGAGGAGCTGTGCCACCGGAGCAGGAGGGAGCTGCATCCCACATGGCCCTGGAGAGCCAGACAACGGAGTCTGAATTCACCAGTGGGACGGAGGGCGAGGGGAGCTCCACGGCAGGGACAGGAGCTGAGATCAGCAACACCGACTCTTCCTCTGATGGGAGCTCCCTTGCGGTGGTGGGCTCCTCTGTGCCCACCGCATGTACAGGTACAGCCGCCACCCCCCCTTACCAGCACCGCCCTCCCAGCAGCCCCTCAGCGTGTGTCCCGTGGCCGCTGACCCAGGAGGGTGGGCATCTCCTTCGCCCCAGGCACCTCAGGCCCTGACCCAGCCAGCCCTGCTTCCCTCAGTGAGGAGGCTATTGACCTCCTGAGATCCCTCACTGTTGGGTAGTCTACCATTCTGAATGCCATCCAGGGTGTAGAGAGGCAGTTGCAACAGACAAATGCATACCTGGAGGGCATTCATTCTGGCCAGGCAGCCCAACAGAGAGCATTTCAGACTCTGGCCTCTGCACTGATGGCAGCCATTGTCCCTGTGTCCAGCCTCCCCCCTCCAACTTCCTCCACCCAGACCCAATCCCCAGTACCTCAGCCTATCCCAAGCACACCATCAGACCAGCAGGCACACACTTCAACACACAAGGGTGGCTCTGGCAAACATAAGCACCACACATCCCACAAGCACGCACACAAGCATTATACCCATGCACACATACCAACATCCACTGCCTCCACTGTGTCCCCCTCCTCCAAGTCTCCCTCCTCCCTCCCTGTCATGTCTCCACTCACAGCTGCATGCACCACATCTTCAGCCACTACCTCCATCACCAGCACGCCCATCGCCACACACTGCTCAATGTGCACTCATCACCCCCAGTACCATTCATGCATCCCCTGTGTCCTCTCCCAGTGTGTCTGTGAGCCCTCATCCCAAAGCACAGAAACTCAGTCACACACCTACCCAACAGCCAACCACCTCACAACAGCCTCCAGCCCATGTACCTTCACCCAAAGTCAGCAAACGAACACCTCCTGCAACCACTACCTCTTCCTCCACTCCCAATCCCCCTCCATCTACTCATCCCAGTGTGTCTAAAAAACTTTTCCTCTTAAATGTTGACCTCTTCCCTACACCTCCCACCCCGTCCGTCCCCTAGGGCCTGCCTTTCCAGGTCCCAACCCAGCACCTCAGCCACGACATCACCAGGCACAGTGCTGCCAGCAATACCTGGATTTTGGAGTGCACCAAGCAACAGGGCTGCCAGTGCCCCAAGGAGCGAGGCCAAGGACATTCCCCCACCTCCAAAACAGAAAAAGTTGTCCACATCCCGGAGGGAGAAGGCCAAAACACCTGCTACCGAGAGCTCAGGCAAGACAATTGTGGGGAGTGGCAAGACAGCTGTGCCACCATCCAAGTTTGGGGAAGGGCCTGAAGAAGAAAGGCAAGTCAACGTCGCCACCAACCTGCACGGCAGACTAGACCACCACCGGCACTGCCACATGCACCGCTGCCACAGACACCGCCGCCAACAGCCCAGATACTGAACCCGCCACCAGCACCGCCGCCACTGACACCGCTGCCAGCACTGCGGTCAGTGAACCAGCCACCAGCACTGCCGCTACTGACACCGCTGCCAGCACTGGGGTCAGTGAGCCAGCCACCAGCACGGCAGTCAGTGAGCCAGCCACCAGCACGGCAGTCAGTGAGCCAGCCACCAGCACAGCAGTCAGTGAGGCCAGCACCGCCACCACAATGACCGCCGCAAGAACCGCCGCTAATGACACCGCCGCCAGCCCCGCCAGCAGACCCACGACAACCTGAGCCAGTGGCACCACCGCAGACATGGCTGCCATCCCCAGTGGTCATCCATACGTGGCTGGTGGTCAGTTCCAGGGGCCTGGGCAGCTTCCATGTTGCCCCACCGTAAGTGGACTTTCACATCCACTACCTCAGTCCTTGGCAGGATGGAGCACTCTGGGCACAAAGCCCCCTTCAGAATCAGTGGAGAAAGGCATCCACTACCTCAGTCATTGGCAGGGTGAAGCACTCTGGGCACAATGGCCCCTCCAGAACCAGTGGAGAAAGGCATCCACGACCTCAGTCCTTGGCAGGATGAAGCACTCTGGGCACAAAGCCCCCTCCAGAACCAGTGGAGAATCTCATCCACTCCCTCAGTCCATGGCAGGATGAAGCACTCTGGGCACAATGCCCCCTCCAGAACCAGTGGAGAATCTCATCCACTACCACAGTCCTTGGTAGGATGAAGCACTCTGGGCACAAAGCCCCCTCCAGAACAGTGGAGAAAGGCATCCACTACGTCAGTCCTTGGCAGGATGAACAACTCTGGGCACAAAGCCCCCTCCAGAACCAGTGGAGAAAGGCATCCACTACCTCAGTCCTTGACAGGATGAAGCACTCTGGGCACCAGGCCCCCTCCAGAACCAGTGGAGATTGACATCAACTTGAGAGACTGTGGCTTTGCACTCCCCAGGATAAAGCAGTGGGCAAACCACCCACTGGAGAGACTTGAGCGGCTGTGGCTTTGCACTCCCCAGGATAAAGCAGTGGGCAAACCACCCACTGGAGAGAATTGAGAGACTGTGGCTTTGCACTCCCCAGTATACATCAATGGGCATGGAGCCCCCTCGTGGAGCTGGCGTTGTGCACTCATCCGGCTGAGGTGCCCCCCCTTCCCTTCCCCCTGAGGTGCCTGTTTTATTTCGATCTGATGACCCTGCAGTGTTCTCTCCGTTTCGATTGGGTATCTTGTGTGGGCCTCGCCCATGTATTTTGGGCCCTGTGGTCCACGGACTATATAGGTGCAGTACCTGGACTTGAATTCTTGGTGTAGTTATTTGTTTATAGTGTATATAAATTTTGGACTAATGGTTTTTTATTTATTACAATGGTTACAATCAATTCCTTTTGTCCTTGCGTTCTTCCTGGGGGGTTGGGGGGTGTAAATGTAATGTTTCAGCATGTATTGGTGTGTGTGTGTGTTGTTGTGGGCGAGGGTGGGGTGAGGATGTTGCGTGTTGCGTGTGTGTGTCACTCTCTTTTCCCTCCCCCCTCCCCTGTATTGTAGGTGCAGTACTCACCGTGGTCGTGCTCCTGGTAGAGGAGCAGGAAGACTATCACAGGGAGTATTTGAAGTTCAGGCTCCATGGCGTCCTGGTTCCTCGTGGGTTGTGTAGAGGTGAGTTTTTCCCCTTACAAGTCCTGTTTCCGCCGTGTTTTTGTTCGCGTTGAATTGAAAAGGTGGCGGATTGGCCTGTCATAATAGTGTGGGCGGTACATTGTCTTCCGTCTGTCTGTTGGTGGAGACCGCCATGCTGTTTGTTTGTACCGCTGTGGCGGTCGGAGTGTTAAAGTGGCTGTCTATGTTGGCGGTTTCCGCCATGATCATAATTCCATTTTCTTTACCGCCGGCCTGTTGGTGGTTTTACCGCCGCTTTACCATCGACCTCCAGGGTTGTAATGAGGGCCAAGGTCTTCTGACACTTCCTGAGTGGCTTAGAGTTTAGTGTTACAGTGGTTGAGTTGCTCTGTATTCTGTAGGATAAGATTAAATTCCCTTGGTGCCTCACTTGGAAAAGCTAAGAAGCGCCTGCCATTTAAATATAATCAATTTTACATGTTGGAAGCAGTAGCACTTAATATACTCCAGGTTATCATTTTTTAACAAGATAAAGGCTGACCTCTCGATATCTCTCAATACGCTTTTTATTTTGTGTGCATTGTGCAACATGAAAAGTGGAACCTCATTACAAAGCCCTGACATGGATGATGCTCAGTTAAAACTGAACCACGCTATTAGAAAAAAACATTTCTTACAATTTGGGAGTACCTACCATAATAGCAAATGTTTCTCAAACCAACACACATTTTCCATAATTTTAAGAAGTTTCCAAAGCGCTATGTTTCTTGGTGTTACATAATAATAGCATCCATGCTTTTGATGCTTCCAACGTATCTTTTTCAGAGCCAACTGTGAGATCGTTTTTTTACGTTCACAAACATTAGGAAATCGAGCATGTGGTCAATGTTTACAAACCGTGAAAGACCCACTCAACAAAAGCATTTGCTCAGTACACACATTCAAATAAAGGTTTTGCTCAGTACTAACATATCTCATATTATTAAACCACCAGGCAACTCAAGCCAAGCAAGGGTGTTAAAAATAAAAAATAACTCAAGAACAGTAGTACTGCATAGAGACATATAAGGGCATAGTAATGAAAAGTGGCACAGCACTGTTCTTGTGCCCCTTAGCGTCCCCCTCGCAGCACCATGTCTGCGCTGTATTTAATATGTGGTGCACCATGGAGGTACCAATCCTGCAAAGCACCCAGAGGCCCATTGTAACCAATGGGAGCCTCCTTTCAATGCATGGAGGTAGTTAAGGAACTAGCATCAGAATATTTGACGCTAGTTCAGCGCTTTGCAGGATTAGCGTAAAAAATGTTGACGATAATCCTGCAAAGCACCCAGAGGCCCATTGTAACCAATGGGAGCCTCCTTTTAATGCCTGCTCAGAGCAGGTGTTAAAAATGCCAAGAAAATGATGCAAAGAAATCTCTTAGATTTGTTTGCTCCATTTTTACAGCTCCTCTGACTGGGCAATGCTCCCTTTGTGCTACATTATGCCTGGCGCATAATGTAGCATGCATTTCATCACTTTATAAATATGATGCAGAGTTTTTGGCTATCTAATGCCACATTAGTGTAAATAAATTATGTTAGTGTGTCGTTAGAATGGCGATAGGTCCTCTTAAAGCTGGGACATAGAATGATGTTACCCCTTGGTACATCATCAGGGAGCGCTAATGTGTCTTTCTGACAAGAGCCAACCAAGAATTATACTGCAAACCTTGGGTGATGGGCTCGGCCTTACGGGATGTGTTTTTTTAGATTACCTAAATTCTTTTGGATAGCGGCCGGGTTGAAAGATCGTACTATTGATTGAAATGTTGGGATTAATTCAAACATCATACACCTCATATAATAACATACAAGCTAAAATGCAAGACCTGTTTTGCATTGGAAATAAAACACTTATAAAACGGCCAACGTTGTGTTTCCTTTAAGAACAGGTGAGGCGGGGATCTGAACCTGGGAAATAATGGTAGTTGTTCGACGTGTAATGAAAGCCTCCATTAAGAGTATTTCAAGGATTTACAATCTGTTTGTTTTTCCTGCTATCTATCTTTCATGTGGAACTAATTGCACTTTGAATGAAAACGCTACATTACGACTTCTCTTCTCAGCTGTCAGTCCATTAATCTGATGTCCCCTTCTTCCTCTTCCATTCACCGAGAGGAGCTTTAAGCAGCATTACGGCACAAGGACATTGGGTTACTTATATAGGGACATTGATATGGAGAAAATGGGGCGCATATGAGAACACAGACATTGGGACAATTGGGCTTGTTTTGCCGATCATATAGCATGGATAGGGAATGCATGTATAGAAACACCGGCAATGGGACATTAGCAAAATGACATTGAGCCGGGGACATTGTGTTCACATTACAACAATAGAACAGGAGCATTGATGCAGAAATACTTACACTCGGACATAAACACTGATAAATAAGCAATGGGAACTGACCTAGGGGTGGTGGCTCGTGTGGAATGACAGTGGGGCACTCAGAGGGGCACGCGGACGTGGTGAAACAAACAAGAGTACATGGCATGGTGACACCGACACAGACAAAACGCGAGTGCCTAGGGCACATGAACACAAACACACTTACATGGGGTAACTGATATGGCAACATTTAAATAGGAAACAGTGGCACAGTAACAGGGGTGGTGACACCTAGCAATCTGGCATCAACTGAGACACTGGCATGGTGATACTGGCGTGGTGACAATAAAACAGAACAGTGATACTTCCTTTGTCATGTAGTACTGGAACAGTAAAACAGTGACTCAAACACAGGAACACCGATACAAGGACCCACGCAGGGAGGGAAGAAGACAGAAAAAATACGGGTACTGTCACAGGGGAAGACAAAGGGACGTATTTATACTTTTTGGCGCACAACTGCGCCAACGCAGTTGTGCGTCAAAAATGTTTACGCCGGCTAACGCCATTCCAAAGCGCCATGCGGGCGCCTTATTTATGGAATGAAGTTAGCCGGCGGAGCTGACTGGTGTGCGTAAAAAAAAAATGACCCACACCAGGCAGCGCCGGCGTAGGGGAAAATGGAGCTTGGGCGTCAAAGAATGGGGCAAGTCGGTCTGAGGCAAAAAATCTGCCTCAACCCGATTTGCGCCATTTTTTTTTACTCCCACCCTCCATTGACATGACTCCTGTCTTAGCAAAGACAGGAGTCATGCCCCCTTGCCCAATGGCCATGCCCAGGGGACTTCTGTCCCCTGGGCATGGTCATTGGGCATAGTGGCATGTAGGGGGGCACAAATCAGGCCCCCCTATGCCACAAAAAAATAAATAAAAAATACTTACCTGAACTTACCTTAAGTTCCCTGGGATGGGTCTATCCATCCTTGGGCGTCCTCCTGGGGTGGGCAATGGTGGCAGGGGGTGTCCCTGGGGGCATGGGAGGGCACCTCTGGGCTCCTTCCGAGCCCACAGGTCCCTTAACGCCTGCCCTGACCAGGCGTTAAGAAATGACGCAAAATCGGCTGGACTTCACTTTTTTTGACCCACCCACTCCCGGGCGTCATTTTTGCCCGGGAGTATAAATACGGCGCACATGCCTCGGAGTCATTTTTTAGAAGGGAACGCCTACCTTGCATATCATTAACGCAAGAAAGGTGTCCACGCTAAAAAATGACTCAAACTCCAAGATCTTTGGCGCTAGACGGGTCTAACGCCAAAGTACAAATATGGAGTTAGTTTTGCATCGGATTTGCGTAAAAAAAACCGACGCAAATCCGGCGCAAACAGAGTATAAATATGACCCAAAGAGTCATGGGTAACACATTTAATTCAAAACTGACACACAACGACAGTAGGATGCTGCCTTACAGACACGACACTGGGACATCAGACATGGACTAGATCAAGAAGGCACAGTCAGGGGCAGTGCAAGACTATGGACAGGGCGGCACTTAAATCGGTACAAGCAAAGATAAGGCCTCAAGTAAATAAAATAATCCTACAACAGTTATCCGTATTAGGAGGCAATAACAGTGCTAAATAAATGTTTCACTGTACAAATTCTAACCTTTTTTCCTGTTCGAATATTAGCAGAAGTAACCAACTGTGCAAAAGGACTGAGGGTAGGGTAAGCAAATTTCCATACTCCAGGTCTGTTTGTATAGCATCTAACGATCTCCTTCTCCCTGGACACTTCCTCACAGAGTAGTTCACTAGAGGCTAGGGTGACCACCTGGCTTAAAAGGCACATTCTGGACAGGATAGTAAAAAATTCAGGACAAAGGGTCAAAATTCAGGACAAAAATTCAGGACAAAGGGTCAAAATTCAGGACAAAAATTCAAGAACAAACGTCAGTTTTACAGACACAACCAAGAGAGGCCATGCCTCACTATGTTGTCAGTGCATTTATTTACTCTTTTTTAACATAGCACTATTTATTTACTATGGTCTTTTTGTGATTGCCTCCTGGTGTGCTACATTCAGGTGCCCCATTACGTCCTTGTTCAGTAGTAAATGAATGCCCTTCAGCACTGCGTCTAGGCTATCACCCCTCCCCAAATCTACCCAATTTTTCTTGAAGAGAAAGTAACAGCAACATTTTGATTATGTTTCTGAATATTTTAAAACCCCTGGCAACCAGTTTGGGAAACATTAAGGTAATTAACTTTAGGCTAGTTTAAACAAATTGAACAAAAACATCCGGCTCACCCCAACCGGCCATAGACTTTCAACCTACATTTTTTTTAATGAGGCAGGGCAGATGGTGTGGGCAACAGTCTCACTCCTAATGTCAGGATGTGAGGTACCCACAACTTGTCTGTAGTGTCACAGCACTAGCGGGTATGTCTGGGACTCTACATTTATTTCAGAAATGGGAGCCCGGACGACCAATCCAAGATAATAAAAGAGGCAGATGAAATCGAGATCAAATGGGAGAACCACGCCGAGTGATTCAAAAGGTGGTTGCTAAGAACTTGATAAACAAGGAAGAGAAGAACAAGGTGGGATAATTCCTAAAATCAGACAAGATGGGTATACCAAGACTATCGGAATGTATTGGGTACCTGAGGAGTTGTCTCTGCACACAGGAGAGAAACAGAAGAGGCACTGTCAAGTGGTTGAACAAGCAACACCCATCCACCTTGGCAAACTCTTCTGGTGCAATGGTCTGCTGTTCGTGCTTGTGAAGGGTGAGCAGGGGCCAGGTCCTTGCAAGGTTGTGCAAGGCAATTGTCCGCTTTGTACATGTCTTTAAAATTTAAATGGTTTTGAAATTGAGCAAAAGCAAAACATGTGATCTGGGTTATCCCTAACTGTTAAGTACACATAGAATCTTCAAAATATTTGGGATGTAAATTGCACAAACAAAATGTAAAAATGTTAAAATGTAATTAGTGTTTCTTTAACATATGGCACTGTTTTTCCCCTTACAATTAGATCTCAGATTGAACTGGGAACCAGCTACCTTTTTGATACCTAGTAATACATATATGCCTTTCTCTAACTGACTTGCAGTATGGAAATCTCAGCAGAGCATCATGGTCCCTCCAAGCCCAGTTTGCTTTTTGGTCTACTCTTCTGCTTTCTTTAGTGGGCTACGTGGCACTAGTGAAGATGGTGTGCTACCCCAATGATAGTATTATTGTCACGCCGCGGCTGCCGCGGCGGCCGCAGCCGCAGGCTCAGGTCGCCACAGCGCGGCATTTGTTAAATACCGCGGCCTGTGTGCAAGCCGCGGGAAAAGCCGCGGCTTGCAGACAGGCCGCAGGAGAAGCCGCGAGCCTGGGCAGGGGTTGCGGCACTCGCCGCGCCCCCTTCTTTCGTTTCTGCCGCAAGGGCAGACGCGGCGGGACTTGAGACCACGAGTGGGTTTCAGACCTGCCGGGCATAGCGCATTTAGTGCACTTTACATTCAGACTATTCTGCATAAACTTCTGCTTCACCACTTACCAGTATTTACAGGCAAAAGCCGAATACCTGCACATGGTGGCGTTTTTATGCCTTCCTTTTCCCTTTCCCAGCATGCTGCCCACTTCCTCTCTTCCCAGCATGCATTGTTTCTCTCTGTTTGGATGCATGTGCTTTATTCACTATTATACTCTTTTCCCCAACCAAGATGGTGGTGTTTCTACTTCCTGTTTCCTACTTCCTGTCTAGGGGTATAGAAGGGGAATTCAGCTGCTTGTTCATTGCATTGCAACACTCCTTTGGTGGTAGTCATGCTCCGGCTGGTTTCTTCTTGTGAATCCAGTATTTCCTGACCTGTCTGCGTCTCCAGTCTTCTTGTACCCTTGGATCTTCAGTTCTAACGCCTTGGTGTCCTCCTTCTGTTTCAGGGAGTTCCTGTTGGAGGTTTTTTACCCTGTTGGGGTTTTTCCTCTGGGACTCCTTCTGGAGGGCACAGACTGTAGTGGCTTGCTATTGTCAAACAGCACCGTGGCTACCGGAAGGGGTCGCCCCTACCTTGGCCAGAGCAGAACCTGCCGGAACCGGGGTCGTTCCCCAACCCTCATCAACTTCGGCTGTAAGCCCAGTGAAAACCGTGACAATTATTTTGCAAACCTTCCCCTGCTTGTCCTTCATTCCTTCTTCAGACATGCCACACATCTGATTTGGTTGCTGCAGCACCATCGACTAGCTCTTTCCACTCTAAAGCTACCCGTGAATGAGGGTGGATTAGGTCTTCTGGACTTAGAATGCTATTATTCAGCTGCACAGGTCCAATGGGGGGCTCAATTGCTTTCTGCACACCTCCCTGCACAAGATGGGGTTTATCAGTAAAGACTTTTAAGGAAAGCTTAATGCACTGCTCATTGTTTCCTACTGACCATTCTACGGATCACCATCTGGGGTTATCATGCACAGCTTTCTCTTGCCTTGCTATAAACTCTGAACCCACTGACAAAAAGAAACCCTGTGCTCCTGCACTACTTTTGCTAAGCCTTCCCACTCGCACAGGATGGCTGTGCTCAGAGCAACTCCATCAGTAGCATGCTGCATGTGTCTTAAAATTGGGAGATTTGCTTCTGGACGGCGAGCTAGTAAATTTCCAAACCCTTTTGACAGACTACCATCTTCACCCCGGTCAACTCCTTACTGGCAACCACCTTAAATAATCATTAAATGCCCTATTTAATGTCTACCACCTAGCACTAACCCTACAAGAGGTGTGCCAGAAACTCTACACCATAAGAGCTGGTGACAAACCGATAGAATAGGTGTACAGATCTTTCCTGCAACATGGAAACCACTCGTCATACTACCTGGGTGATTGATGTGGCCAAACCTCTGCAAGATACGGACTGGACTAAAATACTGGACTTTCCAAACAAAGTATCCCATTGTTGTCACTTTAAGTACATTCATAGTGGTTCCTTGGGAATGCATTCCGCCCATTGCTTGTCATTGGCCTTGTGGTTTGTAACTCACATTTTGTTGCTTTCAATTTGATGCCTTTTTTTGTTTTAGGCTATGCAGCTTGAGTTTGTCCCTTCCCTCTGCCCAAACCTTACTTACAGTATCCTTCCTAGTGCTCCCTTTCTGTAAACAGGCCTGTAAATCTTGTTCTTATCTCATCACATTTGCTGCGCATTGAAAGAATGAAGTCAAATGTCAAGCTCTGTCTTCGGTGGGAACTTATTGCTTACTTTTCTTTCTCTGACTTCAAAGTGAGAGGATTTATGCAACAATCTTGCTGGATATTGGGGTTAGGAAAGAGTTTTTTCTATCACATGACAACATTTCAATAAACTTTAAAATACATCAGAATTAGGAATACAAATGAAGCACATTTTTTAATTCTGAACTGTTCTGGAAACATATACCTTTATCTGATTAAAACAAATCATTGCATTAGGTGATGCAACTTCCACACATCAAATGTAATGGTCATTTCAATCAAAAATGCGTTGTCTGTAATGGCAGTGTGTTACCACACCATGCATACCCCACTCCACTCAGCTCTACACCACTCCACCCTACTCTGTATCACTCCACTTTACACCACTCCATGCCACTGCACTGCACTGCACTGCACTCTTCTCTATTCTGAACCACTCCGCGTTATGCCACTGCACTCTATGCCTCTCGGCTCTACTCTGCACCACTCTACTCTATGCTAATGCACTTTATGCCTCTCTAAACCACTGTGCTCTGTGCCCCTGCACCCTATACCACTCTAGTCTAGGCAACACCAATCTAGTCCTCACTACTCCACTCTATGCCACTCTGCAACACTGCACTGTACGTCACTGCACTGTACGTCACTGCACTCTAAGCTAATACACTCTATGCTAGTGCACTTTACTCTATAACACTCAACTCTATGCCCTTGCACTGTACATCAATAGACTGTATGTCACTCTAATCTACTCTGCACTTCTGCACTCTATGCCACTGCACTCTACACCACTTTACTCTATGCCATCACACTCTATGAAAAACTCCACTCTACCCTGCACCTCTCCACTCTAAGCCACTTCACTCTACTGTGAAACAATCTACTTTATGCCACTGCACTCTGTGCCACTGCATTCTATGACACTGCACTCTATCCTGAACCTCTCCACTCTATGCAACTGCACTCTTCTCTGAAACAATCTAATCTATGCCACTGCACTCCATGCCACTCTGACCACCGCACTCTAGTTCAATGCACTCTACACCACTGCACACTGAAACTCTACTCTGTAACACTGCACAGGCCGCTACTATACTCTACACCACTCTACTCTGAACTACTACATTCTGCACCAATACACTATTTCACTGCACTCTATGCCACTCTACTCTAACACCCTGCCACTCTATGCCACTGCACTCTACGCCAATGCACTCTAAACAACTGCACTGTGTGCCACTGCCCTTTACTCTGCACCACTGTACACTATGCCACTGTTTTCTGTACCACTCCAGACCACTGCACTGACACTCTACTCTGCAACACTGCACTCTACACCACCCTACTCTGTACTACTGCATTCTATGTCACTGCAGTCTATGCCACTGCAGTCTATGCCACTGCATGGTGCATCACTGCACTCTATGCCACTGCACTCTAGGCACTATACTCTACTTTGCACTGCACAACTCTACAATACTCCACTCTGCACCACTCTACGCCACTGTAATCTAGGCCACATGAGTCTACTCTGCACTCTGACACTGCACCACTCTGCATTACTGCACTCTCTGCCACTCTATTGTATGCCACTCTACTCCACTGCACTCTATGCTACTCTACCCATGCCACTCTATGCCACTGCACTTTGCACCAATGCACTCTGAACAACTGCACTGTACACCACTGCCCTCTACTCTGCACCACTGAACTCTACGCCACTGCTCTCTGTGCCACTTTACTCCACTCTACTATACATCACTGCACTGACACTCTACTCCACAACTTTGCACTCTCCGCCTCTGTACTGTACACCAATCTACTCTGTACTACTGGATTCTAAGCCACTGCACTCTATGCCACTCTACTCTTCATCACTCCACTCTACACAACTGCACTCTACAGCACTATAATCTACTCTGCACTGCACCACTCTACACTATGTCACTGCACTCTCTGCCATGCAACTCTATTCTGCACTCAACACTCTGCCACTCTATTGTATGCCACTGTACTCCACTGCACTCTATGCCACTCTACTCTATCCCACAGCACTCCATGCCACTGCACTCTAAACCACTGCACTCTAAACAACTGCACTGTACCCCACTGCACTGTACTCTGCACCACTGGGCTCTACGCCACTGCTCTTATGCCACTCTACTCCACTCCACACCACAATGCCACTAACGTTTAGCCATGCTGAACAGCAGCCACTCTGGTGTATAACATGGCTAAAACACATTGGCGAAGCCAATAACTCTTGCGTAGACGAGACCTATTGGCTTAGCCAATGTTTGTTAGTACTATGAGGTCCCAAGGTCCCTGAAAGAACTGTGAATTTGTAAGTCCTTATTTTAAACATGCATTTGACACCTCATCATGGGTAGTAAGCGCTATATAAATAAAATTATATCATGATATAGGCTGCTACAAAATGCGCAAATACATTTTGGTTAATTAAAAAAAGTGCTTCTCAAACACAGATTTGAATAATATACAGTTTATACTTAGTACTAAAAAAAATTTAAACACTGCATTAAAACCACACACTCCACAGCTCACCTTGGAACACCATTACAGTACCTCTCTAAAAGAAAATATCTTTGCCATCAGAAAGCTTCAAGAAACTCATTTGATTAAAGTCAATGCAGGTTTTCAAGCCCCTTTACATGTGCAAATTTACCAGTTGCCACATTTGCATTTCTTTAGGGAAGGAGACACCCTAGCAAGCACCTCTGTTTCTTATCTGTCTGCCCCTCCCTCCTTCCCAGCACAGGAGACTCCCTGCCTTTCAATTCAGCTGGGGAAACCGATCTGCCCATAATTTCGCCCTGCTGTCCATTGTCCTTCTCGTGAAAGGCTAAAATTATGGACAAATGCCGTCCGTTAAGCCTTTGATCACGGACAACGGGTGGCAGGGGTGAAATTACGGGCAGTCCGTGAAATTTACGGATGGGTAGTCACCCTACTAGAGGCTATTACAAAAATGCAGCCCTGCCTTTGTATAGCACACGTTCACACTGGAAGGTCTTTTGACAATACTGACTGACTTTTATTTTTACCCACCCCCATGTACTTATTTGATCAAACTATAAAGGAGCAACGGTTACCCGAACTCGCTGTACTTCAAAGCTGTGACCATTGATAACAACAGATCTCTACCTTCAATGCATTACTATACTTCATACCACTGTCCGATATTCAAGTAAGCTGCTTTAACACACTTACTTTATCACTTAGATGAATTATTGGAAAAATGCTCTTAATGACATGAAATGCAAATATATCATTTAAAGTTATATTTTAGCGTGAAATGCGTCCTTGCTTCAATTTTTCCCATAAGGGTACACTTAGTGTTAAAAAAGCATAAAAATCACAGCAGCATATTTACAAGCGCCTTGCATTGCCGGTGCATCACTTTTTGTGATGCTTCGGTGGCCCAGAGTGCAGACCCACATCTACAAGGCCGCACAAAGCCACTTTGTATGGCTTTTCATGACCTTGTAGATATGGTGTGAGGCAAGGTAGTGCAAGTCGCTGCGTTGCCTTACAGTGTGTCAGGGAAGTGTACCATGGGCATTGTGGTGGGTGTTCCCTCGCAACACCCATGGGTTTTAAGGCATTCCTAGATTTACAAGAACCTGTACATCTGGGAAAGCATCAAAACTGTACCCATACCCCCCACCCCCCCCCCCAGGGCAGAAGCAACGAGGAGAAATATCTTTATTTCTCCTTATTGTTTCTTCTTTCATGTGCTCTGCATTTTTGACCACATATGGAAAGAGGAAAATGCATCTCTTGATTGTTTTTGTGCAGGAACATGTCCCATCCTGCATATAACAATCCTGCTGATAATGCAGACACCCTTGCAACATGATGCAAGAGTGCCAGTGTTGGCACTAGGCAGCAATTTGTGCACTGGCACAGGGGGAAAAGATAGAAATGCACTGTATCTTGTAAATATGGAGCATATCTTCTCTTTTGAGTTGGTGAAGGGCAGAGCAGCAAAAAAAGTGTGGTACTGCCCTACGTCAAATCCTTGTAAATATGCCCCAGAGTTACCGAGGTAAAACAGCTGCTCGCGCTCTGATTGTTCATGTTGTTTCCACACATTAGTGTTGCCACTTATGTTGGTGTAATTACGCGATGTGGTATTAATAAAAATTTCTAGCAACAAGCTTAACTTGAAATTCCAAAAAATATGCAAATTACGCTGGAGTAATTTATATTTCGTCAGAACCCAGTAGTGGAACATCAGTCTGATTTTGCTGCTGTCCATTAATCTTATTACATCCCTATTTAGTATTGAGACTTTCCCATGAATTTCTAGCAGATCTGCTGAGATCATGTTGTCCAATAAAATATTGATAGTGCATATGTAAAGTAAGCTCTACTGTGAAGTGTTGGTAATGTTCTTAAAAATATAACAGTGCTGATAGAAGTTGTTTATCCTATTCCATTGAAGATCAGGTTACGCTGTTTAGAAGTGCTCTTAATCGTAGGGCGCTGGCAAGAGGGATTCCCGAGATAGATGTCAACTACACAGTCTAACAGCTGTCGAATAACAACAAGTCTTAGCCTCCGCCCTACAAACGCGAATTCCGAGCCCAAGCAGAAATGTAATGTCACTAAAAATGTTCTAATTGCCGCACATGTTTCAATGTTTCCTTGCAGAGAGAACCCGTTAATTCTCTATAAATTGTATTTAAATGTTGTCTTATTTGCCAATGTTCCTGTCCTTAAAAAAAGCATGTTATATTTATTTCCCAAAAATTCCTTGATGGGATTTCTAGTTACCGCCTAATTGACCTATTCAACTTCTTTCAGTCTCTCACAACTACCACTGACCTAACATACTACAGTAATTGGCCACAAATGTTCAATACATTCTACAGTTAATCTCCCTTAAATTGCATTCATATTTTGGCTTAGGTTCCTACCATATTGTGCTTTATGTTAATCACTGTTGTGCTTGTCCAAATATTTATGAATTAGGATAACAACAATCGCAAAGTAGCATGAAATGCATTGGACCCTTGAAAGCCTCACAAGACTGCTTCATTTGTTTAACAAACTTCACCCTCCTCCAAAATACCTTTCATATTGTTGTTAATACCTGGGGTCAGATATTACTGGGCCAAAGGCCCAATAAGATAGAGTGGCAATAAATATTTTGCCGACTTTACACTGGCTTACAGGTAACATATTCCTGAGAGGTCCCTTAGAGCTGTAGAGCACTACAAGAGACACCCCTGGGCCAAGGACTGGAGTATGTTCGAGTCCTCCTTCCCCTGACAATACTCATCTATCTCTCAAATTCATAATTGCCATTATCTGGCTGAAGAATTCCTTTAAACCTGTTCTCCCGTTGCTCAAGCTGATCTGGAAGTGATTAGCCAAACTGCTTCTGATCGCCATTCCAGTGTGTTGGTTGCTGGGATAATTTCATTTTGATCCAAATGCCTAGTACTCACCCACTGCTGTCAGTCAAATGATATAAGATTTTCACATTAGTAAAAGCACAATGCTGCGTCTTCCACGTCTCTTCGAGGTGGCTGTGCTGCACCGCAATGACACTTAGGGGGTCATTCTGACCCCCGCCGGCGGCTGAAGCCGCCGGCCTGGCAGAAACCGCCAGAAGACCGTACCGCGGTCAAAAGACCGCGGCGGTCATTCTGACTTTCCCGCTGGGCTGGCGGGCGTCCGCCAAAAGGCCGTCCGCCCACCTAGCGGAAAAGCACCAGCAACGAGGAAGCCGACTCCGAATGGAGCCGGCAGAGTTGCTGGTGTGCGATGGGTGCAGTTGCACCCGTCGCGATTTTCAGTGTCTGCCAAGCAGACACTGAAAATCACAATGGGGCCCCCAGGGGCCCCACGACACCCGTTCCCGCCATCCTGTTTCTGGCGGTGAAAACCACCAGAAACAGGATGGCGGGAAGGGGGTCGGAATCCCCGTGGCGGCGCTGCTTGCAGCGCCGCCGTGGAGGATTCCCTGGGGCAGCGGGAAACCGGCGGGAAACCGCCGGTTTCCCTTTTCTGACGCGGCTTTACCGCCGCGGTCAGAATTGCCCCAGAAGCACCGCCAGCCTGTTGGCGGTGCTTCCTCCGTCCCCTACCCTGGCGGTCTCGGACCGCCAGGGTAGGAATGACCCCCTTAATATTCTTATGTGCCCCTGTATGTTGTGAGAGAGGTTCCCCCAATGGTCATAGAGTGTGGAACTGAGCAGGTCAATCATGGGAACACATAAGCTCGTGTGCAGCTGTCATAGGGGTGCCTGCATTTTGCTGCATATCTCATACATCATACTACATATGTTTAAGGCTACAAGGAATGCTGCCCATAGATGTGGATCTGAAAGACTTCTGCGTTATTAGTGCCCTGCAGTTTTGAAAGCTGTAAAAAGCTGGTGCCTTCTGCGTTATATACATCTCAGTGACTTTGAAGTCTATGGCGCGCTTTTGGAACATAATGAGAGTTTGGGAATATGACTTGAAAAATTTTCTGACTTTTCGTGTCACAGATGGATCTATATTTTTCTTCCTTTGCCGTGTGATCATTACTAAACGTGCCATTATCCGATACGTTCTGAAAATTAGAGGTTGATGTGGTGGCAGGGGCAGGGGCATAGCTTGGTCGGTAAGATTTGGGGGGTGAGCTTCAGGTTTCCCAACACGCTGGCATATAATGTTAAACTACACCATATAACAAGCAGGGTGCATGAGAAGGGCTTAAGAGACAGTGGAAAGGAAGAAGTATGCGAAATGGTAGCACTACTAAGTGAGAGAAACACAATATGTTGTAAAATTATTAACTTTTTAGACACCTCACCATACCTAAATGAATGCAACTATACCCAACTATTTTTCAGAAAATACATTTAGTAGGGGGTGTAACACCCCCTCCGAAGCTGCACCCCTAAGCAAGGGGGAGAGAACAATATGGTGATACTTGTGTCTGTACATAAAGGTGGACATTAGTAAACTTTAGTTATGAGAAGTCCTACACTCAGCTGCGGGCCTCAGTGCACACCTAATGGAATTCATATTCCACCGTAGTAGAATAGTTCTTATCTCGCTTTATTTGACATTCTATATTTGGAGAATGCAACGTTTAGACACATTGCAGTGGAATTAGAATACATTTAATCATATCCACATTTCATAATCTGAGCCTTCCATAGCAGATGAAGGTGCCCGTGAAACGTTGGTTTGTATTTCATCTGTAGCACATGCATGGACATCTATGTTGTTAGTTATCTACAGAGTGCAACCTTTAGCTCAACGTAGCATAAAGCAAGACATGCCTACAAGAAGCATTGCTCTAATGTTGAGTGTCTTATATCAGTATTCACGATATATGTCCATGCCGTCTTCTACTACTTCCTATGTATTCTCCCATGACAACATACAAACTTCTCTCACATTTCAGTCAAAGAAAAGTAAAATGCATTAGGTGAAAATCTTGCTGGGGTACGGACTGAGGGAAGGGAAAGGTTTTGGGAGTACTTTTTTTGTAACACACACCAAAATGTAAAGACCTGCAAATGAACTGTACAACCAGCAGACATTTTTGGGTTTATGAAGTGTGATAGACACAAAGGTTTTAGTTGGATCAATACAAATCAAGGCACTTTTCCTTGGTGATGCATAAATGATAAATATTCACTGAAACCTGATTTCCTACATTAGCGTTTGTGTGCAACTCTGTTTCATCAGTAAAACTGCATGCCTGTGTAAATTTAGGCGCCCTTTCAATGGAAAATGTGCTGTCTGTAAATTACAGGGCGCTAACACACGATGCTTTCGTTACATTAAAAAATACCCTTCCTCATGTTTATTAAAGCTGTGTGTGTCACGAAAAAATGTAATCCTAAAAATTGGATTATGGTCAAAAAAGTTTGGGTATCCCTGATCTATATAATATTAAACATAATTAGTGGAGATTGTACTACTGACTACAAAGACAGATAGAATCGTATAGCGCTTTATTTCGTCAGACTAAATAATGCATTTTGTATATTACATTATTCACATAAGAAAGTCTTTGGCCATCCACATATCTAAATATGGACATGCACCTTTCGCTCGTCAAGTACCAAAAGCTTGAGCCCTGACATCGAGTGGTAGAAATCATGAAACTATCGAATCTGCTTTTGTAGGAGGCTTATTTTACAGTCTTGCTTTTTACGTTCAGTTCTTTTCCCCTAATTACTGCATTCATGACTGTGTGGGAGAGTAAAAGCCTCATCCATAATTACAGGGTTCTTCGTAAGAGTGCATCAATACACAATGCAAACTGCACTTTCTTCACTCAAACTCCATTAGTTGTCGCCTGATGGCAGAGACTACCAAACCTTATTTAAAGCAGTGTGCACAAAGGCACAACGACGGCAGAGCTCTGCCAACTAGCAGACAGAGGCAGACGTTTATTTTTTAAACGCTTTCATTAGACCTGGCCTTGCAGACTGGCAAATGCATTTGTGCATGAAAAAGAATATTCAAGCTCAGGAATAATGGAAAACATGCTTTCAGAAAAAAACCTTGTAGTTCGTCTGCCTCTCTAAAAATAAGCCTAATGACATGAAATGACAAAATGAGCTTCCCGGCATCAACGTGGGTATGTCTGAACTACTGAAAACTTATCACTGAAGTTGTCTGAATCACCTTTCAATAACGTCCTATTAAATATTGCTAAAAATGGCATTTCGCCAATACAATAATGGAAGAGGAACAATATGATTCAACGATGATTACAGGCTTTAATACCCTCTAGGTAGAAAGTGTGACAAAGAGACAGTGACAATCTATTGCATAAAATAACATATTTGCTTAAATTATGCTAGTGTTCTTTAAAAAAAAACACAATTTCGTTCATTTAGAAGTTGTTGGATTACAAAAACTTGCTAAAGTGGTGTTAACTTGTACCAATGTTCTATATGGCAACATGTTGCTTATAGAAACGGTTAACTATTTTGCGCCATTTCGTTTTGTGGAAATCATGGTTGTTTCGTGACTGTAAAAATGAAAGAGCCCTGTTATCAAAGAAAATCATAAATCCGCATTCACGGGAGCATATTCACTAAGGTAAATTCAGCCTAAGTATATGAGCACATTTACCTCCGTTTTACCTACCAGGAATTCACAGAGATATACCTGGCAGGTGTGAACAATTGTGCAGTCCTCTCAGCTAAGAGTGCACAGATGTCTGCAGCTGTACGTCCCACTGGAGGGGGACTATTGACGCAGTTAATTATCTTTCGATGGCATGGTTAGTTTTGGAAATTTGTGAACATTCACAAACAAGGACATTTGCAGGTATTATCTAGCTACTTGCATTCCATGTTCAAGTCTGGAAAGGATCATATATTTACTTAAGCCAAATGCTAGCATAGACACATTTTCAAATGTGTGGATTGAAATAGAGCGCCCATTAATGGTGTAGAAAGGAGGGGACAGGCATTCTCCACATTTTTCTTCTGGAGAAAAAAGAAAAACGAATGTGCATTTGCATGAAAGACTCTATTCCCCCTGTACTGAAATCATCACCAGGAAGAATGCTGTAGAGACAGAATGCATTCTGAAATTGGAAATCATGTGAATTCTCAAGGAATCTGCATGGAAACTTGCATCAGACTCAGCTTTTCGTGTGGATTGCTAGAGGAAAGCGTAAATTCCAAAGAAGTAGGAAATGTACAGTTGAATGCATATTGTGAGAAATTACGTTACTGGTTGAGGAGGGTGAGGCAGAAGTAAACCCCAAATTAACCTGTGTACAACCCTCTTGTAGCTTGGCAAAGAGTAGTCAGTCTTAACTTAGAGGCAAAGTGTAAAGTATTATACAGCACTTCAAACAGCAATAAAGTGAAAATACAACACAAGAAAAAATAAATCCCTCGCTAATTTAAAAAAAAATAGAGCAAAATTCAGTAAATAAAACAAGATTAAAACAACAAAAATCCAATCAGTAGTCTTGGAGATATGACATTTGAAAGATTTAAGTGAAAATAGTCCCAAAAAGCTCCACTTATAGCACTTTAGTCGTGCGAGGCCAGGAGATAGTCCCAAGCTCAGGGCTGCTACAATGGAGCTCGCCTCAGATACAGGGACCAGGTTAATCCTACTGAAAAGTTACTTCTCAGTCCAGTGTAAAGAGTTCTGGTCACTAGTAAGGGCGCCTGGAGGAGCAGAAAAAAGTCACAGATGGTTTTCAATGTAGCATGAAGAGCAGGCATGGTGTCACAGACAGTTTTTCCTGTAGGGTGAAGATCCTGTTGTTGTGAACAGGTGGGCTAGAGCTTCGCTGTGCTGCTCCCAGAGAGTGGTCGATGTGGTAGCATGAGGGGTCGGGCTGATGGAACTTTGAGTTGCCGGGTTGTGCGAGTGGCAAGGTTTCAGCACCAACAAGCCAGTTTGCGGTCACTTCAACTTAAGTTCAGTCTCTCTGAGGCCACACCAACGGTCTAGGACCTGAGGAACACAACTGGGGGACCAGGGGCTTGCTCTAGCTGGATCTGGGTGATGGTCCATGTTGTTGGGAGCATATGTCCCTATGGCTCTAAACAGGAGGCCAGCAGACTAGCCCTTGGAGTCACTATAGGAGTCCTGGATTCAGGTGCAGGTCCAAGTACCTCTGACTGAGGCAGGAAAGCCAGGGGTGCTATACAGTATGGCATCAGTCCAGCAAGGAAGTAGTCCAGAAGGGCAGCAGTCCAACAGAGTGGAAATCCTTACAGCAGCACAGCAGTCTACACAGGTCCATAAGTGTACTGAAGAGTTGGTGTCTGACATCAACCTGGGTCTTTCTTTGAAGTGGGTCAAGCTTCTGTTTTTCCCCACAGACTCAACATCATCTCTCACGCCGATGACACTCTACTCAAACTCTCCATCTCCGAAGACCACGCCAACCCTTGAGACAATTTCAGCAACACCATGACCCACTTCACCGAATGGATAAAATCCAACTGCGTGAAACTGAACAATGACAAGACAGAGGGGATAATCTTCAAAAACAGCACCTCCCCCTGGGACAACTATTGGTGGCCCTCATCACTCAGACAACCCCGACCCCGCCTGAGAATGCCCACAATTTTGGCATCATCATCGACAGAAAACTCACCTTCAAAGACAGATAAATGCAGTGGCCTCCTTCAGCTTCCACAACATATGCATACTATGCTCCCCATCGCAACCAGAAAGACGGTAACCCAAGCCATCATTGCCAGCAGACTAGACTACAGAAATGCCATTTACGCCAGACTCCCTGCCCAGCTCTTTCTCCACTTCCAGACTGTTAGAAATGGGATCTTTGGTTGGCAGTCAGGGCACCCCCTGTCCAAGCAAGGACCCTTGCTGTAGTCAGGGTAAAGGAGAATCACCCTTAGCTAACCCCCGCTCACCCCCTTGGTAGCTTGGCCCAAGCAGGCAGTATTAACTTCGGAGTCTAGGTGTAAAATATTTGTACCAAAAGACACAGTAACTCAGTCAAACCACTACAAAATGACACAATACAGGTTTAGAAAAAATAGGAAATATTTATCTAAACAAAACAAGACCAAAACGACAAAAATCCAAAATACACAAGTCAAGTTGTGAATTTTTAAAGAATAGGGCCCTCATTACAACTCTGGCGGTAAGTGCCGCCTACAGCCACGCTGACTGCCGCCAACATACCGTGACTGTGGCGGTATACCGCTATGGGTATTGTGACCCACACAGAGAAATCTGCCACTAAACAGACACCCACACAATTCCGCCAGACCAAAGGTCAGTGATAAACTGGCGGTACCAAAACCCACACCAATCAACTGCGGTAAACCTTTGGTGGTACTCACCACCGCACTCAAAATACACACACACACATACAAAACACCACATTGGACAATTCAAAATACACACACCTGACACACGTATACACACCGCATCCACACACCCATACCAATATAAAAAACACACCCACATTACCCACAACCCTTAACGACCCAAACATTTTGGCAACTGAGAGAGAGACAAGCCAGGAGCACCCACTGAATCTGAGCCACAAAACACCATCATTCATACACCATCCACGTACCTCACAGCACACACCCAAACACATCACTCCACACACCCTCACACATACCACTCACACTACACCCATGTACTCAGAGGAGGAGCTAAGGGTCATGGTGGAGGAAATCATCCGGGCAGAGCCACAGCTATTCGGATCACAAGTGCAGCAGACGTCCATTGCAAGGAAGATGGAGCTATGGCGGAGAGTCGTGGACAGGGTAAACACCGTGGGACAGCACCCCAGAACAAGGGATGGCATCAGGGAGAGGTGGAATGACCTACGGGGGAAGGTGCATTCCGTGGTAGCAGGACACCAGGTATCTGTACAGAGGACTGACGATGGACCCCCACCTCCTCCCTCACAACTAACAACATTGGAGGAGCAAGTCTTGGCGATCATGCATCCTGAGGGCCTCGCAGGAGTAGCAGGAGGACTGGACTCTGGTAAGTCAAATCTTTACTACTTTCTCCAGGAGACTTGGCTACTAAATCCTGTCCATATAAACGGCTATAAAACATTCCACACACCAGCCGCACAGACCAGACATGGCAGGCCAAAAGGAGGACTATGCACATATATTTCTAATAAGTTATGCCTACAGAATTTAGAGATGCAATCTACGAGTTTGTACTACCAAATGATAGAGTGTAATTTGGATCATAAGACTCATCTAGTAATCATTAACTTTTATAATAATTCATCTCCAGGAGAATTTTCTAATATTCTAAAGGCAATGGGAGACGATCTAAAAATAAATATGTGCAAATAATAGACGCGAGATTTTCATTATTTGGGGTGGTGATTTTAATGTCCATCCCTGTAAAGAAATCTCGGAAAAGGTATGTGGCTGGGATCCTGAAGGCACCGGTTTAAGACTTCACTTCTCACACAATATCCAAGGAGATGCAATGAATTTAATGGCTCAAACTTACAACTTGTCTTTTGTAAAGGAATTATACTTGGACGAATCTCAGTTTAAACCAACTTATAATGGAAAGGGTGCTAATACTGTGATTTATTATGTCTTAATGTCAAACCATTTTGCACACTACCTTACGAACTATATTTTGCACGACATTGCAATTAGTGATCATTTTCCCCAGAGCTTGAACCTCTCACTAACCCCTCTTATTTCAGCTAAGGGTGATAGGGTCACGTTGGTAAACGACATTGAATTAGTTCCGTGCAATGGATACACGCTGCGATGGTCTCAGACAGACCCAAAGATCCTACTGAAACAGTTAATATGTGATTGCAACCAAGCCTTTGCAGAATGGCTCAGGGAGAATCTAGACCCAGGAAAATGTTTAGGTGCTTTTACACAGATCACGCAAGCCATAAAAGAAGCTCTTACTATTAGAAGAGGTGAGATGGGACAGAAAAGGGAAACGGTTTGGTTTGACCATAAATGTACAAAAGCGCATAAGAGACTAAAAAAGGCCTTAAGTGCCCCCAAAAAAAGCCTGACTGAAATACGTATGTGTAGACAGGAATATAAGACAGCCATGAAGAAAAGGAAATTGATCTTGAAAAAAACCTTGTGGGAAACCTTATATAAAGCAAGCTGTACGAAGGATAATATCCTCTTCTGGAAAAAAATACATTTTCCTGTGCTAGGGGATAGAGATACCCCTAGGATGGAAATCGCAATTTCGGAAGAAGACTGGATTGCATTCTTTTCCAAGATATATTTGCAGGCCAGTGATATAAACCCCACAGATTCCGTAAAGGGCCCAGGCCCCCAGGAAGGCCTACGTTTGACCATAACCCCTCATTTCAGCCTAGAGGAGGTAGTGGAAGCCATAAATTCAAGCAAAGCAGGGAAAGCATTCTGATAGATTTATATAAGGCCAATATACAGCTATGGGGTCATCTACTGACGCAGACATTGAGGGCCATTTGTATTCAAGGACCCTTACCATCATGACGAGACTCTAATATTGTCCCAATATATAAAAAAGGTGATCGCCTCAATACAGCCTGCTGTAGGCCAATCTCCCTGCTGCATACATCAGCTAAACTAGCAGGGAGAATCATTCTGAACAGACTGCAAATATGGGCGGAAGAAAAGGGTGTTTTATCTCCAGTACAGTATGGCTTCCGCAAAGGAATTGGTACAGTGGAACAGAGCCTGAATTTAAGCATTATTATTGGAAAATATACAAGGATTAGAGCATGTAACTTGTATCTGGCCTTCATAGACTTATCATCAGCATTTGACTGTGTACTACATGACAAGCTATGGGACATCTTAAGCAGCATGGGGGTAGAACCACCTATAATTCAATTCATACGGGATATGTACACAGGGTGTAGAGCAAGAGTAAGGTACGGGTTAAGAGGGGAATGCACTCGCCCTTTTGGCATACATAGAGGAGTGCGCCAAGGCTGTGTTCTTGCTCCTTTCCTGTTTTCAATGTATATAAATAATTTAGAAAGTGAATTGATAAGTAAATGTAAAGATCTACCCCAAATAGGTAATCGCGCTGTCCTGGTATTACTCTATGCGGATGATGCAATACTCATGGCCAGGACCCCACTAGCTCTTCAAAAACTTTTAACTACCTGTATCACTTTTATGTCAGACTTGGGACTCACCGTTAATCGTTCCAAAACTTTTATTATGAACTGTGGTGGGAAACGCGGTAAGATTTACAATACCACCATCCAGGACGGGAGGGTCGAAATAGCTTGAACATTCTCATATTTGGGCATAATGTTTAACAAACAGGGTTCTTGGGTTAATTGTATGAAAACGAAAAGAGATCAGATTATTAAAACAACGGCGGCTTTAAGGCTTTTTTCAAAAAGGCTTGGGGGGATTACCCAGCTGAACATGATAAAAATCTATAAAGCCAAGTGTATTCCGGCTGCTATGTATGGGTCAGGAATTTGGGGGTATATCAATTGTAACCTGGTTCAGATGGTGGAAAATGACTTTCTCAGATACCTGTTAATGGTACCAAATGGTACATCATCGTATATCAGCCACTCGGAGCTGGGGGTCCCCTTTATAGCTGACCTGATAAAGATCCAACCATTATTGTTCTGGCATAAAGTCTGGACTTCTTTAACACTGGATTAAAGAAGGCCATTCTGTCTGACTGCATGGTGTCAACATACTCATCGAGGGTCTCCTGGTTGAGATATATTATGACCTTTTTTGAAAATATGGGTAATAAAGATTACTACACAAACCCAGTCTTGTTGGGAAAAATCACCAGGAAGGAATTGAGGGCCCTGGCATTAAAGTATTTAGAAGAACTGCGATGGGAGGCAGAATCAACCAATTAATTTTGTCGGCGGAGGGCATGCAGCCCTACCTGGTAAATGTGGTAAATCACTGACACCGTTTTGTTCTTACTAGACTAAGGTTAGATACTTTCCACCGCTTAGTAACCTTCCCAACTATGAATGACTGGAGCACTACTCTAAGGGCATGTCCTTGTGATGAAAAGGCATCTCAAACTGCGATTCATGTGGTCTTATTTTGTGAATTCTATGCTAAGCAGAGAAAGCGCCTATTGGTGCCTCTTTTAAGATTAATTAATTTGCCCCAGTGTCACACTGCGTACGTTAGCCTTCAGGTTTTATCCTCTATTGAGATGAGCAGAATTTTGGCTGACTTTTTATATTCTGTATTAACTATAAGAAAGTCAATGGGGGTAGTGGTGTAATTTTAACCAGCTCATTTAAATATTTGTGAATGGGAAATTTAATGTTCTGCATTATTATTATTATTTTTTCTTCTTGTTATTTATCTTTTTATTATTTTATTCTATTTATTGTATTAAAATATTTAGATGTGTTATATTTGATATTTTTATGACTTGCTGAAAGTCGAATAAAGTTATTACTACTACTATTACTACTTTATCCCCCACCCTACCTGCATGCCATCACATATCCCCACCCTTACCCACACTCCCATCACTCCATCACCTCACGTATACCCCACCATCACAACCCACCCATCCCAATCCCAAGCCCTGCATGCCACACCAATGCATGGACCCCCATCACAGACCTGCATGGGCACCCATCACCAAAGCATGCACACTAGTGACAATCACTTACCCAAACCAAGCACAACTCACACAAGCCAAAGCTGCCTTGCTAATAACAACCATAGAGGGAAACATATCTATGCACAAGATGGCAAACGCAGATACAATAACACTGCATTTACATCCCCACAGTACCCCCACTCAACATCACTGGAGAGGAGGTGCCAGCAACATCCAGTCCCCCCCTGAAGAGGCCCACAGTGATGACAGCAGCTCTGCACGCCTGGATCATGATGACCAACCTGGCCCATCAGAGACCTCTGGATAGTCGGTTCCCAGCCACAGTCCCAACCCACCACAGAACCTTCCCCCTCAGGAAACACCAGCACAGCACCCACTCAGCGGGCCCATCCCTCTATCCCCAGGACACGTCAATCAGCAGTGTGTCCACCACTACAGGGACCCCAGGCAACCCCACAAACACAGGACGATCAGGGACCTGGGGTCAGTGGCGGTGGGCACATGGTTCAGGGGACAGAGGCACAGGACAACAGGGAAGCTGTGAGGACTGCTGTGTGACAGGGGGAGGACAGGCCCAGGGAACCAACTTTCCATGAGGCACTCACAAACATCCTGGGAGCATACCACCATTCCCAGGAGACCATGGGTCAGATACTGGCCAAGTTGCAGGAGACCCAGCGGCTGCAGGAGGGACAGTACCTGGGGATCAGGGAGGACCTGAGGGACATCCACACCACCCTGGTCACCATTGCAGGGGTGCTGGCTGACATGGCCAACACCATGAGGGAGGCAGTGGCATACCATAGGGCCCCTGACACTAGCCAAACCGAAGAACAGCCCTCCACCTCTGCCAGCGCTAGTGGACAGGAGGTCCCGCCACAGGATCAACAGGCCACCAGCACCCCACCCCATGCAGAGAGAGGTTGGGGTAACCAGAGTCACCTACAAATATTCGAGGGATACCTGTTAGCCAGACACTCACCATTAGGGCCAACCCCACACCCAAATACCTACATCAACTGGGTGAGGACCATGTGCTCAGCTATTAGCCACACCCTGGGGGTTATTCTAACTTTGGAGGAGGTGTTAATCCGTCCCAAAAGTGACGGAAAAGTGACGGATTTACCACCAGCCGTATTACGAGTCCATTATATCCTATGGAACTCGTAATACGGCTGGTGGTATATCCGTCACTTTACCGTCACTTTTGGGATGGATTAACACTCCTCCAAAGTTAGAATAACCCCCCCTGTGCCTCTGGAGTTGAGACATCACATACTGAATGCTGATATTCCTCACGATAAAGGCACAGAGCCAGGATACTTGTCATTGACATGGGAGATGTACTGGTCCACCAAACACACCATCTGCACATTCAGAGAGTGAAAGCTTTTCCTATTTTTGAACACTTGTTCATTTCTCCAGGGGGGGGGTGCAAATGCAATATGTGCACCATCAATGGCACCAATGATGTTGGGGAAATGTCCCAGTGCAGAAAACTCAGCCTTACTGTGGCCAAATCCTCCACCTGGGGGAATACGATGTAGCTTTGCATGTGTTTCAGCAGGACAGACAACACCCTGATGCAATGGCCACTGTCGCTTAGAAGGAATCACTTGCCAGGAAATGGAGCACTGACAGGACCTGCACTAGAGGGGGGATACCTGTAGGCTGGTGGATAGCTGAAATCAGGTCTGGCTCCAATTGGGCACACAGCTCTTGGTTTGTGGCCCTATCAAATCTGTAGGTTAGGATAATGTGCCTGTCCTCCATTGTCACAGGTCCACCAGGGGTCTGTACATGGGGGATGTCTCCATCTCCTATTCATCATCAGCGGTTGAACTCTAGGGTGAAAAAAGGTGAGCAGAGAGTCCTATTTACAGATATGTCAATATTAATATGCATTTCTTCATTTACAGTATGTGAACTCGAGAGTTAGTTGATGTGCCAATGCCTGCTGTGACGCAGTTATGTGCATGGCCTGTGCCCCCCTAAAATGGCGGCTGCCTGACCTGTGAGGAGGGACAAGTGGAAATGAGGTAATTCCACTGGAGTTGTGTGCCGTTGCGGTCGACAGACGACGACTGCTGCGCAACGTTGCTTTGGTTATCATTGGGCCTTATGGGTTCCAGGAGCCAATGGCGATGTACGCCGGCGGTGACGGTACACACCACCGCGGGCGTGACTGCCATTTCCTATCTGTTCACTCAATTTCTACCTGACCTTCAACAGGAGAGGACCTACACTGCAAGTGCTGCTGTGACCTGTGTCTATAAGCGACAATGGCTCGAGTGTCTGGGGAAAGGGCCCTCGCCTTCACTTCGAAGGAGTTGGAGAGACTAGTGGATGGGGTCCTACCCCAGTACACTTTACTCTATGGTCCTCCAGACAAACAGGTGAGTACACTGTGAGCATGATGCGTGGGCCATGAATGTATGGATTGCTGTGTGTGTAAGACCGGTGTAGGGGTGGGTCTGAGGGGTCCTGGCCAGAGTGCTGCATGTATGGTGGGGAATGTTTGTGCGTAAGGGGATGGGAGGGGTATGGTGAGCCATGAGTTAGAAAGTCAGGACGGTATGACTAATCCCTTTTCTGTTGTATTTTTTCTGCAGGTCAGCGCCCATCAGAAAAAGGGTATTTGGCGTTCCATCACCAAGGAGGTGTGGACCCTGGGGGTCTTTGACAGGTGGAGCACCCACTTCTGCAAACAGTGGGAGGACCTGCGCCGCTGTGCAAGGTGACAGCGGAGGCTCAGGTGGGGCTGGCCTCCAAACAAGGAAGGGGTGCCCGTCATAATCTGACCCCCCTGATGTTCCGCATCCTGGCGGTGGCCTATTCGGAGTTGGATGGGCGCTTGAAGGCATCACAGCAGCCACAAGGGGGTGAATACAGAATCCAAATCATGACTTTTCGCACGTTCAGATTTTACCTGGGTGGGGGATGTGGGATGTGGGTGCCCCTAGAACAGGGCGAACATGGCAGGGTATGCTCAATAATGGGCAAGAACAGATGCACTCCAACCCCAATAGTGTTAGTGGGCATCAACTACTGGGCAGGGTCCTGTGGGTTTCAGGTGTGCAGCTAATGGTGTTAGGCGTTGTACCCCATGGGCTGGTGACTAGCATTGTAACTGGTAGTGCATGGCCTAGTGCATAGGGCTGATCCCTGTGTGTTGTGTATGCCAACGTTAGTGTTGTTGCTGGCATTGTCCAAGTGTATCCTCTGTCTCCCCCCCTTCTTGTTTTGTCACCCTGTCCTTGTGTGCATTAGCATCATCTGGTGGAGGAGCAGAGGCACCGGTGACAGAGGGAGCTGTATCCCACATAGGCCGGGAGGCCCATTCCACCGACGGTGAGGGCAGCAGTGGGACGGAGGACGAGAGGAGCACCACGACAGAGACAGGAGGAGACACTACTGACAGTGACTCCTCCTCCAATGGAAGCTCCCTGGCGGCGGTGGACACCTCTGTGCCCACCCCAACAACAGGTACAGCCACCACCGCCCGTACCAGCAGCCCCTCAGTGTGTTTACCGTGCCCACTCACCCAGGAGGGTGGGCATCTCCTTCTCCCCAGGCACCTCAGGGCCTTCCCCAGTCAGCCCTGCTGCCCTCAGTGAGGAGGCTATTGACCTCCTGAGATCCCTCTCTGTTGGGCAGTCAACCATACTGAATGCCATCCAGGGTGTAGCAGGGCATTTGCAACAAACAAATGCATACCTGGAGGGCATTCACTCTGGCGTGGCGGCCCAACAGAGAGCATTCCAGGCTCTGGCCTCTGCACTGATGGCAGCCATTGTCCCTGTCTCCAGACTCCCCCCTCCAACTTCCTCTACCCAGTCCCAATCCCCTCAACCCCAGCCTACCCCAAGCACACCTTCAGACCAGCAATCACCCAAATCAACACACAGAAGTGGCTCAGGCAAACACAAGCACCACACTTCATCTCACAAGCACTCACACGAGCACCATCCCCATGCAGACACATCAACATCCACTGCCTCCACTGTGACCCCCTCCTCCTACCTCCTCCTCGTCCACCCCCTCCCAGTAGCGTCTCCACTCACACCTGTATGCACTACATCCTCATCCACTACCTACATCACCAGCACGCCTATCACTACACGCCCCTCACTGGCAGTCACAACCCCCACATCCATGCACACGTACCCTGTGTCCTCTCCCACTGTGTCTGTGACCCCTCCTCCCAAAGTACACAAACGCAAGCACACACACACCCAACAGGCATCCACCTCACAACAGCATCCAGCCCTTTTACCTGCACCAAAACCCAGCAGACTGACACCTCCTACAACTACTCCATCTTCCTCCACTCCCAGACCTTCACCCTCTTCCCACCCCAGTGTCCCTAAGAAGCTTTTCCTCGCCACCCTTGACCTATTCCCTACCCTTCCACCCATCACCTCGGGCTAGGGTGGCCAGAACCCTGCGTAGCACCTCAGTCACCCAGTCCACGGCAACTGTGGTTTCTGCAGCTGTGAGACGCTCAAAGGAGTCACCCGTCAACTCAGCCAGTGTGCCACCAACCACTGCCAAGGTCAAGAAAGATCCGCCACCTGGCAAGGGCAAGAAGGGGACAGCAGCCAGCAAGGGGAAGGAGGCACAACCAGCCAGCAAGACAAAGTCAAAGACTCCAGCTTGCAGAAGCAAGGAGGCACCACCATCTGCCAAGGGCAAGAAGAGGCACAGAACAGCAGCCATGGGACTTCAGCTGTCCGAGGCTGCAGGTGAAGGCCTGGAGGCTACCACCGCAACTGCCAGCACCTCCACCTGCACCGTGGCCAGCACTGCCACCTGCACCGTGGCCAGCACTGCCACCTGCACTGCCCTCCCAGCAGCAGCAGCCCCAGTGGGCAGCCGTCCAAGGCTGCAGGTGAAGGCCGGGAAGCTACCACCACCACTGCCTGCACCGCCACCTGCACCTCTGCCATCAGCACCACTTCCAGCAGCAGCAGCCCCAGTGGGAAGCCGTCCAAGGCTGCAGGTGAAGGCCTGGAGGCTAGCACCACCACTGGCAGCACCGCCACCTGCACCGCCACCAGCACCGCCACCTGAACCGCCGCCAGCAGCACCACTGCCAGGAGCAGCAGCCCTAGCGGGCAGCCGTACGAGGCTGCAGGTGAAGGCCTGGAGGCTACCACCACCACTGCCTGCACCGCCACCTGCAGCGCAACTGCCATACACTGAGCAGCCGTCACCACCGGAAAGCAGTGTGTAGTGGTGACTACATGGGCTGCAGTGCGTCCTACCCCTGCAAAAGCAGGGCAGCACTTCTCCTCAGCTCTTCAGCTCTTCTCCTTGGCAGAGGTTCCTCTTGATTCCAGAAGTGATCTAATTTTCAGGGTTTTGGGTGCTCTTCTTATACCTATTTCTGGCTTTGAAGTAGGTCTACTTCAAAGGAAAGTCTCTCTTGTTTGTGAGATCTTGCCTTGCCCAGGCTCCAGATACACACCAGGGGGTTGGAGACTGCATTGTGTGAGGGCAGGCACAGCCCTTTCAGGCGTGAGTGACCAGACCTCCCCTCCTTCCTAGCACAAATGGCTCATCAGTATATGCAGGCTACACCCAGCTCCCTTTGTGTCACTGTCTAGAGAGAGGTGCAAACAGACCAACTGTCAAATTAATCCAGACACGGAATCCGCAAACAGGCAGAGTCACAGAATGGTTTATGCAAGAAAATGACCAATTTCTAAAAGTGGCATTTTTAAACATACAATCTCAAAACCAACTCTACTAAAAGATGTATTTTTAAATTGTGAGTTCTGAGACTCCAAACTCCACATGTCCAACTGCTCCTAAAGGGAATCTACACTTTAATCATGTTTAAAGGCAGCCCCCATGTTAAACTATGAGAGAGATAGGCCTTGCAACAGTGAAAAATGAATTTAGCAGTATTTCACTGTCAGGACATATAAAACACATTAGTATACGTCCTACCTTAAACAAACACTGTACCTTGCCCATGGGGCAACCTAGAGCCTACCTTAGGGGTGTCTTACATGTGAGAAAAGGGAAGGTTTAGGCCTGGCAAGTGGGTTCACTTGCCAAGTCGAATTGGCAGTTTAAAACTGCACACACAGACACTGCAGTGGCAGGTCTGAGACATGATTACAGGGCTACTCATGTGGGTGGCACAACCAGTGCTGCAGGCCCACTAGTAGCATTTGATTTAAAGGTCCAGGGCACCTCTAGTGCACTTTACTAGGGACTTACCGGTAATTCAAATATGCCAATCATGGAGAGCCAATTACACATACTTTGTACATAGGAGCACTTGCACTTTAGCACTGGATAGCAGTGTTAAAGTGCCCAGAGTAACAAAAACAGCAAAAACAGAGTCCAGCACACATCAACAACCTGGGAAACAGCGGCAAAACGTAAGGGGAGACCACGCCAAGGATGCCAAGTCTAACACAGATCATCCAGAATGTAGCTGCAAAACTCGTCCTGGACCTCCCTAGGCAGACCTGCATCACCCCCCACCTCAGAGGTTTCCACTGTCTGCCTGTGCACAAGAGGTGCAAATTAAAGGTTCTCGCCCTCGCATACAAAGCCCACCACAAATTTGGTCTCAATCTGATCAACCACAGGCTCTCCTTCGACTGGCCCAGCATGGAACTCCATTCCACAACCCTCATCCTTGCTCAAGTCCAGAGAGTTTGCCGCAGGGGAGGGCACTCCTTCTCCTACCTTGCAGCCAAGATCTGGAAGGACCTCCCCCTACCTGCAGACCACGCACTCCCTCCTCGTCTTCCAAGCTCAAGACGTGGCTCTTTGAGGAGTAGCTACCAGTTTGTAGCGACAACCCGCAGCTCCTGGATACCTCCTTGGATGAGAAGCTGCACTTTACAACTCTAATAATTGATTGATTGATGTCATTTAGAGACGGGTTTCTGTGAATGCAGCTCTCCATTGACTCCATTGACAGGAAGCATCCACCGATGGCCCGATGAAGGGAAAACCTTCAGATGAAGAGCACTACACCATCCACCCAGACTCAATGTTTGAATCCATACAGAGGGGTGAAGCACTAGAAAAGTTACATCACTAAGTATATGAAAATGGAGGGATGAAGAAATGTAATCACTAGATACTAAGAACAGTGGAAATCTTCCAGTCATGAAATTTAATTTCAACAGAGCCACCTGAATGTATCATCATATTGAAGGTGGAAAGTGTATGACATTGAAAGAGAGAAATACCTTAAGAAACTCAATTTGGTGGTAAGATAAATGTTAATAAATAGTGAAAAGACACAGAAACCTGATTCACGCAACCTAAAGCATCTTGCTATCACATATCACAATTAACATAACAACCACCTTCAGGCCTTATTTAACAGTGAAATAATTACAGATAGATAATACAGTGCAAAAGAACTTTGACATCAGCAGAACAATCCAACACCACACCACCATGCCTGAAGATAGGGGCTCGAAATAACTTGAATCCCTGAACTAAAGTTCCACTTTTGATCATAGAGTACAATATATGGAGTTTGATCCCAACATGGAAGAGTTGATCGGAGTCAATATATAATGTTCTCAAAGTGGATGTGATATAAACAAAAGCTGCAGCTTTGACAGATGTGGTAGACCACGATGGCAGGCACCTGATCAGGGCATTTCTACCAGCAATGACTGAGAGATACCAGATGCTCAAAGAAGCACTCTGTGTACAGGTTAAACCCTAAAGGAAAAGTAGACCAAGAATGCCAAATTTTCAACTAGGCATGCAAGAAGCGAGGCAATAGCTTGACAATGTTTACTGTAACTGCACAACTTTGTGCTTCAGTACAGTCATAGCCAAGTACAAGATTTGCCTGTGGATCAGCTGTGATACAGACAAAACATCACACCTCAATGCAAGTGAGAGAAATATATAAGGAAGGTCTTACCATCAAAGCTGATGCATGAAAATGAGAGAGAATCAAAGGAGAGTGGCCACAGAAAAATGTTGCTTGAAAGTAAAGCTCTGCCAACCAAGAAACATCACAGCAGAAGATATTGCACCCAATGTTGTCATCCTACACCCTCTCTGGAAGAGGAGAATAAGAATGAGTCCTGGTCACCTATAAACTAGAACACTAAAGTTACAGGAATGCCAAAGAGTCAAGTCTACCCTGAGGTGTCAATCCTCCCAGAAACATCTCGGGAGAGACCAACAGTGATACATTTCATGACAGGAACCCTGATAATAGTGGACCTTGGTAAAGAGAGGGTGATAAAAACCGCATAAAACATTTCACCTTCCCCAACAACAGAAGCAATGTGTCATTTTTAAAACATAAGTGAGAGATGTTGTGCTGTGTTTGCACTAGGTCTGTGTAGGTGCTGGGTCATTAGTGGAACAATTAACATTATATCCTAAAGTGGGAAAGCTAAACAACAGGGCATTTCAGAGTTTCTTCAAGGGTAGAGTATTGAATGATGGTTGAACTGTTCCATTGGTATTAAGGGCATGCTGACCTCCAATCCTATTTTGAAAGTACCTTCTATACATAGAGAATGCATTAGCACTGAATTTAACTCTTGATAAACAAAAGTTAATATCAAGGCCAGATCATATTGAATTCTCAGAACTTCATGATTGTATTTCTATGTGCACTGTTAACCATCCTCCAATGTTTAGCATGAATAAAGCACAATATAGTTTTAACAATGTTTCACCCCTTAATATTATCAAGCAATATGTATCATTACAGTGTGCATAAATTCTAAACATGTGGTTATTTTTGCTTCCCCTTCATCCATTTAGGTATTGGCCTACTGGCTCTCTGAACTTGATGCCGCCCCCACTCTAGTTTCCCCAGACAAAAATCTGGTAATTAAACTCATCTTTAAAACTTCTCTTTTCTGTGTCAATCAAATCAATAGAATAGCATCCATCTGTTTATTGCTTTTGCATATGCCCTGCAAACACTTTATTATTATTACAATTGTATCCAACATAGACTATGGCAAAGCTCCATACCTTGCTCTTCAAGGGTATTTATTAATCCTCTTTGGTGAATGTAGAATGCTGCTGCACACCTGACTCTGAATCTTCCTCCTCTGCGTTGCTTACCGATAGCCAAACAAGCCTTATTCAAGGTTCTTTGCATTTGCTATCAGGTTTTACACAATATCGGACCAGCATATATCCAAGAAAAAAATCAACCTCATGTACTCTCCTTCATGGTGAGCTTCTCCTAGGCCAATTTTTTTTTTATTCCTTGCTACAAATGCTCCAGGCTAGGAGGCTGCTCTTTTATGTTCCTAACATCTAAGCATTGGTCTCTCTGCACCCATGCTTTGACACATGAACTCCTCTGCCACTTTCAGAAAGCATCTTAGAAATGTTGTTTAATCTTTAACAATCTTTCATTTGTTGTGTACCTCCCCCTTTGATTGTTCAGTCTCCCTGCACCAGGATGCTACTAAGGGCAAAAGTTGCACTTTACAAATCTCCTCATTCACTGATTCACACCACTGGTGTGAATGAAGGAATCTTTGCACATTTACTTGCATTGTTATGCATTTTAAAACTTGTCTTCTTGGGTTTTAGGTGTGTTAGGCGGGATGGAATATCCCACTGCAGATCAGGGACCAGATTGGATTTTATCTTGCTTTGGATTTTTCTTCACTCACTTACCATGCATCTAGACACACATTAGAATGAGTTATTGAAGGAAATACACCTTTTTTGTGTGGTTTCCCTGGATTTTCTCCTTTTGCCTGGCCCTTTATTTTGCTGACTGTAGAACTCTGTGCACTTTAGACCTGATAACCAGTGATAATATGTGCTCCTCCTTTCAATATGGTAAAAGCGGGAAACTCTAATTGGCTTGTTTAATTTACCCTTAAGCACCTAGAAAATGTTGGAAAGTGTCCTTAGGGCCTGTAAGTTAAATGTCACTAGTGCACTGCAGCACCCATTGAGCCACCCACTACAGTGACAGTAAAGACATGACTGCAGGCCTACCACTTGTTGCCCGGCTTCTGCAGTTTTAAAATGCAAATTCGACCTGTCAAAATTACCTTTTTTGAAAGGTCAAAATCTTCATTTTTTATATTTATAAGTTACCCCTACATATGCCTCAGTGCATGTAAAGCAGGGTGTAAGGTATTTGAAAGTAGAACATGTAAATGTTCAATGTTATACATGTCCTTACAGTGAAACGTTCCCAAAACTATTTTCACTGTAGCAAGGCTGGCTGCTCCATAGGAAGCACTGAGAAATAATATGCAATATTAATTGCCAATACTCTAGCCCAGGAATGGGACAAGCTTGAAAAATAATGAAACAACTATTTTTCATAGCTTTTAAAATTCCAACTAAATGGTGAATTCAGATTATTTCTAAAAATTAAAGAAAAATAACTTTTAAAAAAGTTACCTTTTCTCTGCCTTAAATTCCAGGAGGCTAATCTGAAGCTTTCTCTCCCACTTCTGTCAGCCCTCTGATGAAGTGTGAACTTTCTCTCAGAGTTGAGACAAAGGCTTTGGAAGCAGGAGGGGTTTGTTGTGCTTTGGAAAGAATGGCCTGTGGGCTGGGCCCAGGAATTTGATTCACTTCAAAGAAATTTACTCTGTCAGAAGCAGATATAACTAACACCTAGGCCTGCCCCCTCATTTTTCCCTTCCTGTCAGGTAGTCTGCAATCACAAAGGTTCTTTTTTTGACATTCTAGTTTAAAATCGTGCTAGAGAGTCAAAACTAGGAGTGGACGTAACTCGTAAAATTGAGTTTAGCATAATTATGTGGAATTACGAAAGAAGAGTAATTCTGCATTTGGAACTATTTCCTAACACAAAAATGCCCTGTGCCCACAATGGGTGCAAGAATGAATTTCCCCACTAAGACACAGCACTAAATGCAACAGAACATGAATAGCAAGCAGCCAATCGTGCCTGCTAAATATTCTCTTGGGGTAGGACTTTCCTTCAGATTACTCCTGGCATTTAGCAATAAATGTCTTCTTGATGTCCAAAATGGGTGCAAAAATGCATTTTTCACTAAGAAATAATGCAAAATGTGCATTTAGTGCAATTATTTAGCACAAAATGCACCCTTGTTCCAAAATGGACATGAGGATGCATTTTGCGCTAAGAAATAGTGCTAAATGCAGCAGAACATGAATAGCAATTTCAAGCTGCCTCTTGCGGTCACTGAATTTGCTCTTGCTGTAGGATTGTATTTCCTCTCAAATTACTCTTAAAATTCAGGCAGGAGTAAGCACATTTTTATCAGTAATTCTGCATCAAAGAGTAGCACAGAAGTATTGAAATTGCTCTAATTACTCAGTATAAATAAAATTGCACTTAGGCCTAGTCAAATCCTACTTGACAGGTCATCTGGGGGTTTTATTTATAACACTTGGGAGCACTTCAAATGGTGAGAGCGGGAAGCCAAAACAATTATTTTGTATCCACTATCTGGTGCTAGAAAACTCAGTTTTTGTTCTGCCAGACTTCTGTCTCTAAGTTGTTTGTGGGTACAGGAACAGCTTCAAACTAGATTTTTGAAATGGGAGGACTCTTGGATTACCATAGGCCACTTCTCACACACCCCAAGCCCTCAGAACCCATATTTAGTGTGGCAGAATACATTTGCAATCTTGAAAATGCTCAAAGTGGGTAGGGTTATCCCCAGGAACAATTAGCCCATTAGTTTTGGTATGCCCACGGGTCAATCCCACTCACCAGCTCCTGCCAGATGTAAACATGGTATCTCCAGACACCCACATCAGGATACTCCTGGACCTATTGAAGATCAAAAGATAATTAAACATTCTGCCTGAGTCCTGAGAAGAGCCCTAGAGGACTGGAACTGCTGTTCCACAAATAATTGGAACCCAAGGGTTATAAAACTGACCTCCTGTTCAAGCTGCAGGGATACCAAAAGCTACAAGAACCCCACCTGCAACCACCCAGCTGACTATTGAAAACTGGACCTGTACTGGACCCTTCTGTTGGCTTCTTCTTGACGCACAGACTTGAGTCTCTAAGTGCCTCTAGGTGCTTTAGAAATGCAATCCCACAGGTGGATTGAGACTTATAGGATGCAGTCAGAAGGAAAGGTGCATATTTATGAAAAGTGGCACTGCACACAGTGCAGCACCACTTTACTTGTGCCCCTTAGCCCCCTCCTACTGCCACTATGTGTGCACCATATTTAACATACAGTGCACCATGGTGATAGTTAGGGGACTAGCGTCAGAATTTTCAATGCTAGTCCGGTACTTTGTACGATTAGTATAAACAATTCCGACGCTAATCCTGCAAAGCACCCAGCGGTCCATTGAGCAGGCATAAAAGGTGAAAAAAAAAGTGGTGCAAGTAAATCTCAGATTTTCTTGCATCATATTTTTGCCCCCCCCATGCATGCATCGTTCCACTTTGTAAATATGGTGCGGCGTTTTTGGACTTCTACCACCACATTAGTGTTAAAAAATGACGCTAATGTGGCATTCGAATGGCGCTAGGTGCTCTTAAATATGCTACAAAATATTTAAGCCATGATGAAACTGGCTTGTGTATCCGACCTGCACTGCATAAGTATCAATGTCAAATTGTACCTCGGTCCTGTTCTACTGCAGCCATTTATATCATTGAGAGTTTGTTTTTCTTGGAGATATTTTTATTTAAAAATTAAAACATTCTTATTTCCATTTCTCTGAATTGATTTTTTGGCATTTGGCATTTTAATGTCACTTTGTTTATTACATTTTGCTTTATTTCTCTAATTCATTTTGTGATTTTATTGATTTACATTTTTACTATATCACTGTTTAGTACTGCATAAATCATTTACACAGTGCTTCTAAGTTAAGCCCGTCTTTTCTGTGCTATAGGTGCTAAGGGTGAGAAGGATTGTGATTATTACTTTAGGTAGGTACTTATCATACTAAAAAAATAACCTAATTTCTTACTTTTATTGTTTGCTGAGTGCGGTTTTCTTTTTGCGTCGTCCTATACTTTTGGGTCCTCACTTTAACAGGACAGAATTTCTCAGCAATACTCGATTTGTGGCCTGTAAATTTGTGAGATGCAGGGCTGAAGGGCTTGAATCCCACCGGGGGGTGATTGAGTTGGGGGAAGGTATCACTCATTTCAGATAATAAATATTAATAACAAATCCTTTGGGGAGATTATAGAATAGGATAGTACTTTTCTCTTTAATAAAGCAGCAGCTTTGTTGTATCGTAATGAGAATAATATTGATTTCTAAAAGACATTTCTATAAATACCTGCATTAGACAGCAGTAAATAGTAAGGCCTATATTTATACTTTTTTAGCGCCGCATTTGCGTCACTTTTTGATGCAAAAGCGGTGCAAACTTACACAATACAATTGTTTGCACATCTTTTGCGTCAAAAAGTGACGCAAATGCGGCGCTAAAAAAGTATAAATATGGGCCTAAATGTGTTATTTCTCATATCGGCTTGTTTGGTGTGCCTATAAGTTTTGGTAAGCCTGAGACCTCAGTTACAGCTAGTGTCAGAAAGTTAAACAGTGGGTTAACAGAGAGCCTACATTACTTGACAGTTTACATGGTAAACACATCATTCTGTTAAGTCCAAGGAGAAGTGTCAGTTTACTCATACACCTACTGAAAGTAGAGCCAGGACTGCTTTTGCTCCTTCCTTTACAGAAGAAAGGGATAATTATTTAGGAAATTATATTTAATCTAATGACTAGCATAATGCTTTGGATCCTAAGCGAAATATGTATAAACATTATGCTACACCTCAGACGATTTATGATAAAAGAAAAATCTGTCTTAAATGAGCTCATGCTACTTTGCATTGTCTGTCTCATACAGAAGTATGGTCAGTCATTGTGCATTTGGTACAGCCTGCTTCATGGGAGGGTATTTCAGCTTCTATCATTGCAGAGTTTACAACAATGAGCACGCATCTAAATTCAGACCAATTGGACTTGCCAAAGCTTTCTCTCTTAGAACAAACATTGGGGAGATTTGCCCCACTCGTTTGTGTTCTCTGTGAAGGAAACCTGCACGGCTGCTCCTGCATTTGCTCTAATTGTGGACTATAAGTGCTGCACATGAAGAAATACTATGAGAAAACGTGGACTGCCATTGCCTCTTTGTGTTGAATTATTTCACTTCTGTCCATGTTGGGCCTGTTTTGTGCACTTATGAAACATGTACTACTACTACCTGTGCAAAACCAATACTATGTGGAAAGATTAAAAGCAAAAAGGAACAGAGAGACATAAGAAAAGGCAAGAAGAATGGAAGAACATTAAGAGATAGAGAGAAAGGAAGAGATAGGAACAACTAGGAGAAAGAAACAGAAAGAGAACAGGTAATAGCAAAGTAGAAGGAAAGGGAGGAGAAATCATCAGGGAGAAAAAATAATAAGAGAACGAGAAAACAGTGAATTGAGGAAAGAACAAATTAACAAATGAAAAGGGAAACAAAAGAAACAGGAAAGTAAATAGAAATTTTACAAATATACAAGGGACATAGAAAATGTGGAGCAGGAATGATTTAGAGACTGTAGAGGAAAAAGGGAGAAGAATGTAAGAAAGAACAAGAGAAAGTAGAACAATGGAGAACAGACAAAGAAGGAGAAAGAGTAACAGGTATGCAGCTGTCCAGTATAGGTATAAAAAAGTGAGTTACGACAGACAAAACAAAAGGCATAGAAAACATCCAAATAAAAATGAAGATGGTAAAAGGGAGAAGCAGGAACCCAGGTAACTTTAAAAGAAAACTAGAAAAGAGTAATGGTAAAAGTCAAACTGCAGCCTATGAAAGTTGCAGCCTGAGATAGGAATGTGGTGGTGGGAGAATATTTGTGGTAGATCTGAACCCTTTGCTAAACGTCACCTAAGACATCCACTACAGTTGCAGTATTAAGAGTTATGGAGTGTGCTCACAATGTTATCTCAGTGCTGAAAATATAAACTAGGCTTTTACCTGCACAGGGATTTGATCATGCTAAGAAAAATGTCCCACCTGCTGGTTAAATCCAATGAAGATCGCGCAGGGATTGAGCATAGGCCAGAGAGACCTTTGCGAAACCTGCATTCAGATGTCACAGTATGAGTACGACCGGCTTGAAGTATAAATGAAACAGCTCCAGAGATGTGTGTGTGACTACTCCATGCAAACTCGCAAACAACATTTTATGCGGCAAATTTATTAAACTCATAGCAGTATTGTGGCCTCTGACCTGGATGTTACTCAGAAAGATTGTGAGTCCTGAGAACTCTGTGATTGTGTCAGTGTCAGTATAGTGAGGCATAGTACAAGTTAGATTACCAGTAGCTCATAGTAAGCACCCGCCTGCCCTGTCCAACTATGATTTATACTATAGAATGGGGATAACTATATGGACACGGTATTATCAGGCATAACACTGCACACAACTCCCAATGTGGTGGGGTCCAATACTCCTTTTTCCCACCTGCTTCGGTTAGGGGCTTCTGTGTATGTGGTCCTGAAGAAAAGGGTTGTGGGGAGGGTAAAGGATGGTAATGGAAGATGTTTTCCTGGCAGGGGGAGCTTTGCATGCTCACTTTTTGCGAAAAAAAAGTATGCGAAGCAGGGCTGAGGATAAGGCATGCCTGTTCTTGCAATTTTACAGGACGCTTTTTCTAGGCAGTAAAATCAGCTCCGGTATTACTACACCTGGGCAAACTGTATGCAAAAACACTAGGCTACTCATAATCAGGTGAAGCAGAATTCCACACGGAATTCCACTCTGCCTGGCGAGTAACGAAGGGCTTAGTGGTGCAATGGGCCAGAATAGCTGTGCAAACAAAATTAAAGGGCATATTTATGACGCCCCTAGCGCCACCTTTTGCCACATTGATATCATTTTTGCAAAGTGGCACAATGCAATCATTGCGCCACTTTGTAAACTCTTGCCCCACGTTATGCCGGCACCAGGCATAATGTATGCAAGGGGGGCATTCCCACATAGGGAGGCCAAGAAAAATGTCTAAGTGAAATTTACTAGATTTCACTGTGACATTTTTAATGGCAATATTAACACCTGCCTAAAGCATCCCATTGCTTTGCTGCATTAGTGCCATTATTCAGGGTGCTAATCCAGCAAAGCTTCACATTAGCACCAAAAATTATGACGCTAATGCAGACACAACCAACATGGTAGGCTGTATTTAAATAAAGCGCACACATGGTGTCGTTAGGAGGATGCACTGGGGCACTAGAAAAGTGGCACATCATGAATGATGCATCACATTTCCATAAATATGCCCCACAGGCAGTGCTTAATTTTTGCTTTGTTGTTTCCGGTGCTGAGCATCAGAACTTATTTTTCAGGGCCGGCGCTTATTCTTCTGCCTCAAGCATTTGCTGAGAGCAAAAGACACATATGGGAAAGACGGAGGAAGAGAAAAACGAAAAAGCGTCACACGGGAAGAAAGCAGAAAGCTGCAAGCGTGCACTGAAGGGACGGTGAGTGGCTTTAAATAGATTGAAGAGGCCCAAGATGGCTTCAGGATTACGCTGCCTCAGTATTCCATGCTCGCACATTTAAATGCAGCAGCCGCATGTTTCCGAAGAGGGCTTTGAGCACCGGCACGTTTTCATTTACAAGTTAAGCACTGCCCAAAGGTGGTTATGCCTTGGCAAATGACAGACTTTATTTGGGCATTTGGGGCTATGTTTGTATATCTGATGTTGTAACTGGATATATCATGGTAAAATATAGGAATGGAGGCCTGTACTTAGGTGTGGAATATTCTAATTGGGCATTTTAGAATCTACTTAAACATTTGATCTCTGCCTCAAATCTTACATCTGTACCGGGCATCTCAGTGTAACATTGTCACACAAAAGCACACTGTAGCAAACACACAAGTTGCAAATAAACTATACTTTTGTACTCTTTCATGAGTTTTTTGCATGTAATTTATCTACATTGCAATTATTATAGTTTTGAAAGTGATGAGGGGGTGCACTGTTGGAGTGTGTCCTTTAAAAGCAACATTAATACGGAAAGCTTGCAATATATTGTGTGATGAAGCTGCATAGAAAATGTGTTAACAGAAAATAATGTACGCGTTTGAAATGTGCCCACGGGGAGTGGTCACCAATGTATACAAAGACTAATGAAAAGGCTTGTTAATTCTGAATTATTATGCAATGATGTTTGAATTTGTATTGGTATATCATAATTAGGGTTGTGTGTTAGGAATTTGCTTTATTAACTTAGTGAGGGCTTGGGCCTAGCTGTCTGGCCTCATATTGAATCGTATTTTCTAACGTGTAGTGTGCTGTTTTTCCTGAAGGACACAAAGCTGTATTTTTCCAGGAGCTATATGTGTGTAGCCATAGTAAATTCTTTCTCATGAGAACCGGCTTGCTCAAGGCGATGTTCTTGCTAGATGCAACAGTGTAATTTGTAACAGGTGCAAGGTTAACCGTACTAGGAGAAGACAATGAAGAGCAAAGTGTAACATTTTCTACCTAACATTCCAACTGTTGAAGACGTCAATAACGTGGACCAATCGGTGATGTGGGAACTGTGAACTGTGGAAAATTCTAGCAAGGTGCTTACCAAATTATTGGTCAGAGATAGTGATGCACCAAACTTTATCCAATGAGAAATTAGGGAATAGTTAGACAGTTTTGATTTAACGGCGTGACCCGAGGAAAACGGGACTACTTACACTTTAACTTTAACTTTTACTTCTACCATTAGCCATTTGCCATTCCCTTTGCTATGAGACTTTTGCTAGAATGACTCTTTGCTAGGTGCCATATATTAGTTTGGTTGTCCTATCACTTTAAGCCATCCTCTACCCCATTCTGGCCTGATGCTAAATTCTCCTTCATCAGAGGGAAGTAATCCGTTCCTTAGCTATGCTATCTTGAGACTTTGCCTCGTCCTATCTCTGCTGATGGTGAACCAACTGATGTCCTGAGGACGAAGACTGATGCTGCTTGCTGATCTGTTGGATTGGTAACTATCTGATGCGAATTGTGATTGTCTGTTTGCCTTTTCTTTCTAGGTACCAACTGCTATTTTGATAGAGGCCTTAGTTTGGATATTTTCCAAATTTGTGTTCACTAAGGCCCATATTTATACTTTTTTAGCGCTGCCTTTGACGCAAAAACGGCACAAACTTAAAAAATACAATTGTATTTTGCAAGTTTGTGCCGCTTTTGCTGTCAAAAAATGACACAAATGCGGTGCTAAGAAAGTATACATATGGGCTTAAATGTTTTTCATGAAGCCAAACATGCTAATGCTAATTCAAGGTTAGTTAAGGCGTTCACTAATACCTTGTGCAAATAGACAAATGACTTAGATCTTGCTTTGTTGATTCATGTACTAATGAGACGTTGTTAAGTTGATTCATATTAATAATGGCCATAAATATTGAATGAATATAGCCAATGCATTGATAAAGTTGTGCTCTGATTACTAATCGGTAGTGTTTTCTGATGAGTTTATTGCTATTGAGACTAATAGACATGATAATAGATTGTAACTAATCGGGAAATAAATATCTTAACACTAAATTAAACTGGTGTGGTTATTCATGACTGAAATGTCATGGTGTGTTCAAATTTTCGATTCTTATTGATTGTTCATTGATTAGTGAATGTCATTATTGACTTTTTATTGATATATTTGGTTAATGGTTTGTGAGGAAAATACTTCGTACTGGGAAGTCTCCAAACGCGGTCCAAAGGTTTGTCGACCTAGGCGCGTCTCCTTGTAAGTTTAATGATTAAGGCTCTGACGCGCTAACACACTAGTGGAGGACACTGGTTAGGAACTCGGATTCCCAGTTTTACTTACACCAGGACGTGCAATCACCAAACCCCCTCCTCTTCTTGCACTTCAAGGTGCATTGTGGGCTCCCGTGGAGCAAGACACGCACAGACGGTGCCCTGGATTGATCATCATCCATCTCTCAATCACTATAGAATTACTTGGGAACCCTCTTCACATCACTGTTGTGGGCTTTAGTCCTCACTCTGCTCTGTCTTGTTAATTTATCTACTTGTTGCTGTCCTGACGTGTAGTATAGTATTTGTCTTCACAATGGGGAAGTGGAAAGTGGGTGCTAGTGCAATTGTTCTTGTCCACACTGCTATAGACAGCTTCCTAGTGAGGGCCATGGATGTAATATCCAAAGAGGTTGACATGGCTGTACGCAGGCTCTCCTTGTCCTCAGAGGGCCTGTGTGATTAACCTCCTGTTTGAGCTATTCATCTAGATGTAGACTCTGTGAAAGCCAGTTGTTGTGGCAGTCCTGTGGGTAGTGCCTCTTTGGGTTCACTGCCAAGGAACGTTATTGTCCCAACCCCTTTGAATCTAAGGAATCAGAGATGGACAAGGGGATGTTGGCCTCCCTGCCAAGGTCAGATCCCAACGTGCTCTCACTCTTTTACTTTTGCTCAGCTAAGAGACATAAAAATTGAGGCAAGGATAGGAGTGTCCATCCTTAAACTGTTCCCCTCCAGAAATAACAAATAATTGTTTGGTCCAGTCGCTGGCGTTCCTGACCCTGGGCCAATTTGTGGAATAAACTGCAATAGTATAAGCTTGCAGATGGGTGATCTTTTGGATGCCAAGCTACGCCCACTGTTTTAGCGCGTATCTGCTGTCAAAGCATGGTTATCTCTCATTTGTAAAAAGGTGGATGGGTGGTTGAATGACCCCCCTAATGCTCCTAATGGCGCACTTGAAGGTGACCAACTACACCCCTCCTGCTAATGGCCATCTGATCACGACCGGCACCTGCAGGTAACCAAAAAATGGTGCTGTTACTGCTGGGGCTCACCTGACCCCCATCATGAAACCCCTGGCTCTTCCTCTATCTTGGGATCCGGCTGAGAGGACAAAAGATAAGAAAACTAGGGTCGATGTGGAGGCAAGCCAATGGCAGTTGAGTCAAAAACTTGCCGACCTACAATCTCTCCATGATTAATCTACACACGGCCTCCTGCCCATACATGGTCACTCTTCCTACTCTTGGGGAGAGGGCTTTGCTGATGGATTTGAAATTCGAAGACACTTAGGGTTAGATTACTGACTTACATACCATGTGCACTGGCATGAGTGAGGCTGTGTCCTTGCCGCTTGAAACTAGTGATAGCTCAAAACTAAGGGGCATATTTAAGAAAAGTGGCGCTACACACAGTGCAGCACCACTTTTCTTGCACCCCTTAGTGCCCTCTTAACGCCTCCATGTGTGTGCTGTATTTAAAATACGGCACACCATGGCGGTAGTTAGGGAACAAACTTCAGAATTTTTTACGCTAGACCGGCGCTTTGCAGGATTAGCGTAAACATTTTGACACTAATCCTGCAGAACACCCAGAGGCCCATTGTAACAAATGGAAGCCTTCTTTTAACGCCTGCTTCGAGCAGGCCTTAAAAGTGCCCAAAAAAATGAGGTAAAGAAATTTCTTAGATTTCTTTGTGCTATTTTGGTGAACCCCCTTAATGGGGTAACACCCCCTCTGCATACATTATGCCTGGCGCAGGCATAATGTAGTGCAAAGGGTTACAAAGTGGTGCAAAGTGTAACTATGCTGCGGTGTCTTTAGCCTTCTAATGCCACATTATCGTCATAATAATTATGCTAGAATGGTGCTAGGGGCTCTTAAATATGCCCCTAAATTTCCTAAGCTGGAATGTTGCGGGTGTCCAACCAAAATTATGCAATGCTGATAGGGTGGTCTTTATGAAGGGGTTTGTGTTAGAAATGGGGTCTTTGGTTGGCAGTCAGGTTACCCCCTGTCCAAGCAAGGACCCTCACTCTAGTAAGGGTAAGTCACACACAATCCAAATTATCCTGTGCCCACCCTCTGGTAGCTTGGCACTGAGCAGTCAGGCTTAACTTAGAAGGCAATGTGTAAAGTATTTGTGCAATAAATCATACAATAACACAATATAGCACCACAAAAATACACCACACAGTGTTTAGAAAAATATATAATATTTATCTGGATATTTGCAGGTCGAAACGATCAAAGATGCAATAAGTAAATGAAGAGATATCACTGAGAAGTGGTCTTAAGTGTCTTGAGTCTTTTTAAAGCAGACAAAGGGGGTCATTACAACCCTGGCGGATGCCGGAGAACCGGTGGTAAGACCGCCAACAGGCTGGCGGTCTTACCTTGGGGAATTATGACCATGGCGGTTACTGCCATGGTCATCCGCCGGGTCTCCGTTCCGCCCGCCAGGGCGGAAACGACCGCTGGGCTGGAGACCTGGGTCTCCAGCCCGTCGGCCGTCACTATACCGCCGGCAGTATTTGGACCCGGCTTACCGCCGTGGATTTCCAGCGGTTTGAACCGCCATGAAATCCTTGGCGGTAAGCACTATCAGTGCCAGGGAATTCCTTCCCTGGCACTGATAGGGGTCTCCCCCACCCCCCACCCCCACCCCGACTCCCTCCCCTACACCCCCCACCACCCCTGCCACCCTCCAAAGGTGGCAGGGCACCCCTCCCCACCCCGACCCCCAACATCACATAACTCACACACACCCGACACGCATGCAGGCACCACCAACACACACACGCACACACCCCGACATACATGCCAACATCCACACACACAGTCAGACACGCACACACACATTCAAACATACACGCACATATCCATACAGACATACCCACAGACATACACGCACTCATTCCCATACACACAACACCCCGCAAGCATACACGCACTCACACACCCCCTCTACATACACACACACACACACCCATGCACGCACACAACACCCAACACCCCCCCACCCCCCTCCCCTAACTGACGATCGACTTACCTGTTTCGTCGATCCTCCGGGAGGGGACGGGAGCCATGGGGGCAGCTCCGCCGACACCACACCACCAACAGAACACCGCCACGGCGAATCACAGGACATGATTCGCTGGGCGGTGTTCTGTTGGCGTGGCAGTGGAGGTGGAGCAACCTCCACTTCCCCGCCTCCCGCCAATATGGCTGTTGGCAGCTCTCCATCCGTAAAGGGACGGAGAGCTACCAACGGTCATATTAGGCCAAACCGTCTGCACAGGCGGTCTTGAAAAAAGACCGCCGTGGTCGTAATGACCCCCTAAGTCTCTTTCAAGCACAAAGTACCTGGTTTGTGTGAAAAATCTCCGCAATGGGCCGAAGAGGAGGAGAAGCGTGGAAACAAAGGGGGTGTGCGTTGATTTCTCGGGCAGCACGCAGTGATGTGTTGTTTAGTTTTCACACAGGGACGGCTGTGCGGCGATTTCCGGCTCTCGGTTGTGGATCCTCTTCGGTTTGTGGGGTTTTCAGACGCCCCAGGTCTGTGAGTGGAATCATGGGCTGCGTTTTTCCGGTGGGCATTGCATGGAAGTTTCTTACACACGGCAGGCGCTGCGTCGATTTCCCCTCTGGCAGTCAGGCCGTATCGTCCCAGGTCAGCTGTGAGTCAATCCGGTGGGCCGTGCATTGAAGTTCCAGTCGCAATGCAGCCACCGCGTCGCTCTTCTCCTTGCGAAGTTCGACTGCGTCGTTCCAGTTCAGCGTGCAGTGAATTTCTCACCACGGGGCAGGCTGTGCATTGGTTTTAGCAAGCTGTGCGTCAAATTTTCGCCGCACAAGGAGTCGGGTTGCAAAAGAGATGTCTTTTTGGTCCTGAGACTTCAGGGAACAGGAGGCAAGCTCTATCCAAGCCCTTGGTGAGCACTTCTTCACCACAGCCAGAGAGCAGCAAGGCAGCAGGGCAACAGCAAGGCAGCAGTTCTTCACAGAAAGCAGTCAGGTGAGTCCTTTGGGTACCCAGGCAATTCTTCTTGGCAGGATGCAGGTTCTGGTTACAAGTTTCTTCTCCAGGAAGTGTCTGAGTTGGAAGGGGTAGATGCTCTGTTTATATTAGCAAATGTGCCTTTGAAGCGGGGGAGACTTCAAAGAGTGGCTTAGAAGTGCACCAGGTCCCCTTTCAGTTCAATCCTGGCTGCCAGGGTCCCAGTAGGGGGTGTGGCAGTCCTTTGTGTGAGAGCAGGCCCTACACCCTCCCAGCCCAGGAAGACCCATTTAAAATGCAGATGTATGCAAGTGAGGCTGAGTATCCTGTGTTTGGGGTGTGTCTGAGTGAATGCACAAGGAGCTGTCAACTAAACCCAGCCAGAAGTGGATTGTAAGGCACAGAAAGATTTAAGTGCAGAGAAGTGCTCACTTTCTAAAAGTGACATTTCTAAAATAGTAATATTAAATCCAACTTCACCAGTCAGCAGGATTTTATATCACCATTCTGGCCACACTAAATATGACGTTCCTACTCCTTTCAGATCAGCAGCTACCACTCAAACAATATATGAGGACAGCCCCAATGTTAGACTATGAAGGGAGCAGGCCTCACAGAAGTGTAAAAACGAATTTGGGAGTTTTACGCTACCAGGGCATGTAAACTACATAGGTACATGTCCTGCTTTTTGCCTACACAGCACCCTGCCCTATGGGTTGCCTAGGTCATACCTTAGGGGTGTCTTATATGTAGAAAAATTGGAGTTTTAAGCTTGGCAAGTACGTTTAAATGCCAAGTAGATATGGCAGTGAAACTGCACACACAGGCCTTGCAATGGCAGGCCTAAAACAAGGTTAAGGGGCTACTTAAGTGGGTGGCACAACCAGTGCTGCAGGCCCACTAGTAGCATATAATCTACAGGCCCTGGGCACATGTAGTGCATAGTACTAGGGAATTATAAGTAAATTAAATAATCCAATTGGGTATGATGCAATGTTACCATGTTTAAAAGGAGAGAGCATATTCACTTTAGCACTGGTTAGCAGTGGTAAAGTTTGCAGAGTCTAAAAACCAGCAAAAGCAGTGTCCAAAAAGTGGAGGGAGGCAGGCAGAAAGTTAGGGGTGACTACCCTAAGGCTGTCAGGTCTAACAGTTTGAAATTGTTTTTCTTCAGGAGACATGGTCCTGTGGGGATGATGACTTTGATGGGTATGCGTCTTTCATGTTCACGCCTCTCTGTCTGACTCTGGACGTGCCAAAGGGGGTACGCAAGCATAGTTTAAATTGGGCTGTAGCTATAAAATCACCCCTTTAGTATTGGGTGAGGTATTTATGCAAGCTTGTGAGATAAGGTTCACTCCTAAACATGTTATCTATATGATTAATTTTTATAAAAATGATTTCTCAGCCAAGGATAATAGCATACTAGGATGGTTGTTTTTATTAATTGAGGGTTTAGTTGCTAAACTTGTTGACTCACTTGGCCCTGTTAAATTGATTTTAGCTGGCAATTTTAAGGCTAAAATGGGTGGCACAAAATTTTGTACTTCTTTAACTGGTGGCCCTGATCAGGAAGTGGATGGCAATGGTTAAATTGGGGGTTCTAGGGGGCGTTTCTTGTACCCCAGGATGGAGACCCACAACCTGGATAGTGTTATTCCAGTACAAGCCTTTGCTTCCATCCCTACTTTTGTGTAGATAGGGGGTGGGTTAGTCACATATTAATTTTTTTCAACTAGGAATTTGTGACAGATGGGAGGATAATCCCAACATCATATAGCGATCACAACCCCCTTGTACTCTCTATTAATCTTGGTAAAAAGTCCCAAAAGTAACAAATTGCCTTTAAATGTAAGGGATGGTGGCTTGTGATTAGTATGGCGTTCAATCGATCTGGGCAATCTGTTGACAAGTTTGGATAGAGAGTGAGCCATGTTTATCCTGGGGTGTCACTCGGAGGCCTTGGAGCCGCCCACTGTTCTTGCCAGTTTTAAAGCCCTTACTGATTATGGCAAAGGCACATTGTGCAAGCCTCTTCATTCCAACATGGGGAAGGAGAAGTCCTGGTTCAATAAGACTAGTAGAGCTGCTGGGGTAAATTGTGTTCTGCCCTGAAGTCCCACCCAGATACTAGGGGACTAACAGAGCATGTAGGAAAGAATATAAACTTGCCCTAAGAAGATGAAAGGCCGAGCTGTGGATTGAAAAATGAGACAGATTAGTGACATATTGCCAAATGAAGGACATCTAACAGTTCTGCAAGGTAGTTTGGGCCACCACAGCCCAGGAGAGGTCCCCTGACATAGTAACCACTCATATTAATTCTATCTCTTGGACAAAGCACTTTAGCAGCATCTATATATCTAACTCTAGCCAGAATGCTGATGGGCCGATAGGTGTACCCCTGCCAATGGGCATCACCTTTTAGGAGGGGTGGTCCTTTTTGCTATCCATAACAGTCCTGCCCCTGGTCCGGAAGGGGTCCCTATGAACCTATGTAGGGCCAATAGAGAATTTTGGTCCTCTCTACTCACTAATGTGTTCAACTCTGCATGTAAGGCTGGTATGGGAAACAACCTTAACAACTACGTGTGAATTACTACTTGCTTTAACAACGAATCTTGAAGAACTACTGGGTCTTAACAACGAAGTTTTGAACAACTACTGGTTTAACAACGATTTTACCTTAACAACTAATGCCAGAACAACGAATTTTAAAGTAAGTGAATTATTTTTTGATGAATTTTAAGGTGAGTTTTGTGTTTTGTTTTTTATTTGATTAGGGTTTAGTTATTATATGTTTAGTTTTTTAAAGTATATAGTGTGGATTAAGTAATGGATTCTATGGGTTGTGGGTGTTATGGGTGGGGGATTGTATTAATACTCAGGTATTATTTTAAGTACTTGTGTTTTTTTATATGGTGTAATTTATGTTGTGGGTTTAGGGGCGGGATATATGGGATGTAGGGGTTATGGGTGGGGAAGTGTATTAATACTCAGGTATTAATTTAAGTACTTGTGTTTTTTATATGTTGTAATTTATGTTGTTGGTTTAGGGGTGGGATATATGGGATGTAGGGGTTATGGGTGGGGAAGTTTTTTAATACTCAGGTATTAATTTAAGTAATTGTGTTTTTTTGTATGTTGTAATTTAAGTTGTTGGTTTAGGGGCGGGATATATGGGATGTAGGGGTTATGGGTGGGGAAGTGTATTAATACTCAGGTATTATTTTAAGTAATTGTGTTTTTTTATATTTTGTAATTTATGTTGTAGGTTTAGGGGCGGGATATGTGGGATGTAGGGGTTATGGGTGGGGAAGTGTATTAATACTCAGGTATTAATTTTAGAACTTGTGTTTTTTATCTGGTGTAATTTATGTTGTGGGTTTAGGGGCGGGATATATGGGATGTTGGGGTTATGGGTGGGGAAGTGTATTAGTACATGTGTTTTTTTATATGGTGTAAGTTATGTTGTGAGTTTAGGGGTGGGATATATGGGATGTTGGGGTTATGGGTGGGGAAGTGTATTAATACTCGGGTATTAATTTTAGTACTTGTGTTTTTTTATATGTTGTAATTTATGTTGTGGGTTTAGGGGCAGGATATGTGGGATGTAGGGGTTATGGGTGGGGAAGTGTATTAATACTCAGGTATTAATTTCAGTACTTGTGTTTTTTTATATGTTGTAATTTATGTTGTGGGTTTAGGGGCGGGATATGTGGGATGTACGGGTTATGGGTGGGCAAGTGTATTAATACTCAAGTATTAATTTAAGTACTTGTGTTTTTTTATATGTTGTAATTTATGTTGTGGGTTTAGGGGCGGGATATATGGGATGTTGGGGTTATGGGTGGGGAAGTGTATTAATACTCAGGTATTAATTTAAGTACTTGTGTTTTTTATATGTTGTAATTTATGTTGTGGGTTTAGGGGCGGGATATATGGGATGTTGGGGTTATGGGTGGGGAAGTGTATTAATACTCAGGTATTAATTTAAGTACTTGTATTATTTTATATTGTAGTTTATGTTGTGGTTTTAGGTGCGGGATATATAGGATGTAGGGCTTATGGGTGGTAAAGTGTATTAGTAATTGGGTGTTAATTTACATAGCTGGGCATTTTTTTTTGGTTTTGTGAAATTGGTGTGGGGTAGTATATTCATATTTGAGTATTTTATTAGGACTTTAAGTATTTTTTTATCTTTTATTAAGGGTATATTGTGGATTAATTTTTGGAATGTATGGGTTGTGGTTGTTATGGGTGGGGAAGTGTGTTAATACTTGGGTATTAATTTAAGTAATTGTATTTTATTAAATTTTGCAATTTATGTTGTGGGTTTTGGTGTGGGATATATGGGATGTAGGGGTTATGGGTGGGGAAGTGTATTAATACTTGGGTATTAATTTAAGTTATTGTATTTTATTAAAATTTGGAATTTATGTTGTGGGTTTAGGGGTGGGACATATGCGATCTAGGAGTTATGGGTGGTAAGTATATTAGTATTCTGGTATTATTTATTGTATTTGGTTATTTTTTTATTTTTTTTATTGAAAGTATATTTAGAATTAGGGGTGGGATATAGGGGATGTAGGGTTTATGGTTGGGGTATTGTTCTTATGATTAGTTTTTTTTTCTATGTTTGAGTTTTTTTTTTTATGTTATTTATTTTTTGGGGGATGCAATTTGGTTTATTGGTGGATCATGATTGGTACATGTATTGATAGTTTATAATTTTTTATTATGGGTGAATTATTTTTTTGTGTTATATTTTTAGATTTTGTATTTTTTTGTTGTTGTTATTGAAGGTGTAAAAATAATTGTTTTAAAAATAGTTCTGTTTAAAAAAAATTATTTGATTTTTTAATAGTATAGTAGTTGGTATAGTAGATTTTGGAATATAATAATGTTAAATTTTTTTATTTTAAATATTTATTAGATTTAAAAAAGAAATTGTGATTTTTAAAATTTGTTAAAATGTTTTTTATTTTTTATTTTGATTTTTTTTTTTGATCTGATGTAATTAATATTATTCATATTTTGTAATTATTTTTTTGGATGTATAATTGTATACATATATTAATTTGTCTTAATATTATTTCTAAAAATTAATTAATTTTGGGGTGGGGTTGGGGGGGTGGGGCGATTTTGGTTTTGGGGAAGTGGTGGAGGGTGAGGGGGTTTTAGGTTTTGGGGTGGGGCGTTTTTGGTTTTGGGGAGTGGGTGTGGGGTCAGGGGGTTTTAGGTTTTTGTGTCGGGTTGGGGGGTGGGGCGTTTTTGGTTTTGGGGAGGGGTGGGGGGGTGGGGTGTTTTTGGTTTTGGGGAAGTGGTGGAGGGTGAGGGGGTTTTAGGTTTTGGGGTGGGGTTGGGGGGGTGGGGTGTTTTTGGTTTTGTGGAGTGGGTGTGGGGTTAGGGGGTTTTCGGTTTTGGCGTGGGGTTGGGGGTTGGGGCGTTTTTGGTTTTGGGGAGGGGGTGGGGGTCAGGGGGTTTTAGATTTTGGGGTGGGGTTGGGGGGGTGGGGTGTTTTTGGTTTTGGGGAGGGGGTGGGGGGTTTGGGGGTTTTAGGTTTTTGGGTGGGTTGGGGGGTGGGGCGTTTTTGGTTTTGGGGAGGAGGTGGGGGTTAGGGGGTTATAGGTTTTAGGGTGGGGTGGGGGGGTGGGGCGTTTTTGGTTTTGGGGAGGGGGTGGGGGGTCAGGGGGTTTTAGGTTTTGGGGTGTGGTTGGGGGGGTGGGGTGAGGGATGTAGGGTGAATGGTGATTATTAGTAATGCTTTTATTAAGAATGCTTTTACAATGAAATATTGTTGTTAAGGCATTTGTGGTAAAATTATTAGTAGTAAGAACAAGGTTGGTGTTCTGTCCTTGTTGTTAAGGTACTAGTTGTTTTGGAAGTTGGTGTTTTGTTGTGAAATTTATTTATGTTTATAGTCCAGCAGCTGTTTAGAGGTAAGTGTTTGGTGGAGTTGTAAAAGTTATTTTTTTTATATAATATATGTACTGTGTTTGTGAAGTGTTTTTAATTTTATTGAATTTATGTGTTTGGTGTTAAGTTAAGGGGTATTTGAATAATAATGTTTGTTTAGTTTTATTTAACTAAAAAATCTGGTTGTATGTTATAATGAAAATATTATATTTACTTTGAGGTTTATTTTCTTATTTCAGATGTTTTTTTTTTTTTTATTCATTTATTTCACTTTTTTATGTCTTCTGGTGTTTTTTGGGGTTCTTGGAGTCTGTAAGAAATAAGAAAGAGTGTATTATTTAGTTTATTCTTTTGTTTTATTAATTATAAATTTTTTGATTTAGAAGTAATTTTTTTAGTAGGTTTGAAATTTGGTGAATAATATTTGGTTTTTGGTTAAATTTATTAGGTGAATTAATTTTTATTTTGAACTAATTAGTAGATTTAATATTTTATATATATATTTTAATTATATTATGGTATTCGTTATTTAACAATTTTTTTAATGCAATTGTTTATGGTTTAGTGAAATTGTTTTTGAATAATGGTAATGGTTTACCTTTGATGGTGAAGGTGTGGTGTTTATCTTTTTGGTCAGATTCTTGATATTTATGCCTGTAACAAAATAGTACGAAAGGTACATTAATTATATATTATTTTAGCTGTGGTATAGGTTAGTACATTTCTTTATATTTATTTCTGGATATTTTACCTTGTTATCTCAGTAGATGGCGGTGTTGGATGAATTATATTTAAATTATTTTCCGTAGTGGTATGCTCGTCTTCTCTGTAAGTTGTTCGGTTTAGTAATGAGTAGAAAATGGAGGTCGTTGGTATTTATATGTGTTTTTGTAAGTACTGTTTTATTTGTAAATTGAATGTGTTTTTGATGTGTTTTTTTATTATGAATTCGTTTGTGATGTTAGATATATATAATTGTGGAGTGTATTTGTTTTGTAGTTTGTATTTTTTTTTATGTTCGTTCTCGTTTGTTTAGTAGAGGAAGTACTTCCTGGGTCATGTAGAAAGTGTTGTAGGACTATCGTTTTATGTAGGGTTTTTTTTTAGTGTTGTGTTTGTTTTATAATTATTTAAGTATTATTTATTTTGATTTAAAACGGTGTTTATATGTTTTGGATTTTTGTGATGTTTTGTTTTTTGTCTGTAGGAAATATATTGTTATTTTCGATTTTGTTTATTTTTTACGCAGTACTGTGGTAGTTTTAATATTTTATTTATTAATCGTTATTGTTTAGTTGTGATATTAATTATTAATATTTTTCGTTGTTTGGAGTTCGTTTTAAATATATTAGGTGTTTAGGCGTTTTCGGTGTTGGGTAGTATTTGTTTGGGTATTCGTTGTTTGGCTAGTCGTTTGTTTGGGTAGTAGTTATTTTAGGATTCGTTGTTTAAGTATTCGTTGTTTGGGTAGTAGTTTGTTTGGGTATTCGTTATTTGGGTAGTCGTTATTTAGGTAATATTTTTTTTGGGTAGTCGTTGTTTAGGTAGTAGTTATTTGGGGAGTCGTTGTTTAGGTAGTCGTGGTTTACATAGTAGTGGTTTAGTGGAATATTCGTGATTTAGTGGTTTTCGAAGTCGTTAAATAGGTGTTCGTTGTTCAGGAATAATTTAGTTAATGTTTTTTTTCGTTGTTTAGACTTCGTTGAAAATAATTTGTTTTATAGGTTTTTTCGGTGTTGGGAAGTCGTTGTTTAAGTAGTAGTTGTTTAGGTAGTAGTGGTTTAGTGTCATATTCGCTGGTATCTCCGAGTCCTGGTGATGGTCGGTTATTGTTCCTGTTTTTAAGAAGTATAGCCCAGATGATCCTGCTTGTTACCCTCCCATCTCCCTTCTTGACTTGGTGATGAAAATAATTGGCCAAGTTGTTTTTGATCATCTTTTAGACTGGGTGTTGAGTAATGAAATTATCTCCTCAGCCCAGAATGGTTTCCGAAAGGGCCTTGAAGCTGTGGAACAGGGCCTCAATTTCTGTTTGTTAGTTGTGAAATATAAAGTGGCTAAGGGCTCTTCCATTCAGTTGGCATTTACAGACATGCATAGCACCTTTGACTCTGTAAAACAGACAAAACTATGGGTCATACTAACATCTGTGGGCGTGGAGATTGACATTGTTGCCTTCCTATGTCACCGTTATTGGGATCTGAAATCCACTGTTAGATTTGATGACAACAATGAGTGTACCTCGACCTTCCCTGTTAGACGAGGCGTGTGTCGACGGTGCGTGCTCACCCCAATCCTCTTTTTACTGTATATTAATAGGTTTCAGTCAGTTTTAGATATGGTGGGGGCCGATGTCCCATTTGTAGGTAGAATGCCAATGCCAGCTCTCCTCTATGTGGATGATGCAGTGCTATTGACCAGGATAGCTAATGGTCTACAATTGTTAATCACATCTTTCATAAGCTTCAGGGAGGAAGTGATGTGTAGACTAACCTGTCAAAGATATACATTATGATATGCGGCCCCAAGAGCACAAAAACACGTGCCATCTATACAAATGGTAGTTTTATTGCTAGGGTGAGTCAGTTTCCATATCTGGGGGTTATCTTTGATGAGGCTTGCTCTTGGTCTCTGGGTCTTGCGAATAGGATTAACTTGTCTGCTTGAGCAGTAGGATCAATTTTTTCCCTGGCCACCACACTGGGGCGTAGGCCTATCTGGTCCAATATATATATTTACAGAAGGAGTTGTCTTCCTTCCCTGATGTATGGCTCTTGTGCTTGGGGATATAAAGATACCACAATAGTTCAAGTGGAGGAAAATAGAGTTTTCTGATGCCTGTTGGGTGTTCCTCCATCCTCCCAATTTATAGTCCATCAGGAGCTTGGCCTTGAATACGTAGAGGATTTAGTGAGCCTCGCCCCATTATTGTTATGGTACTCCATTAGCTTAATGAATAGGCAGTTGTTAATCGTCTTTTCATTATGGACTGCTTCTCATGTCATTATGGGTTAAAAACTCTGTGGATTAGGCTATAGGTTGCCCCCATATTTTTGACAATCCTAGTAACATCACTAAGAGGGATAAAGGGTGGTTGAAGGATCATTTTTTGTTCCACAGGAAGGACCAATGGCAGAGGGTAGAGTCAATGAAACCCTCTATCAGGGACTTTTGTCTTGTTCAGACCATGTATGATCTAGCTCCTATTCTGGTCCTCATCCTGAATTCATGGGAGCAGGAACTGCTCACATGGTTTTGAACTGGTTTGATTAGGTGGCAGGTATGCTTCCCTTTGGGGCAATTCACAGCTGCTGATATTCTGCTGTACCCCTGTGAGAAACTTCCCCTCAGACTCTACTTCAGTTTGTTTTTTTGTACATTTTGGGCCTCAATATGAGTTGGGCAGATGGGAAAGCCCATCTGCTGTGCAGACAGTGAGCATTATGATGGTGCTGGGCAGAGGAAACCCTGCACTGCCTATGCCAAGTGCATGGACAGTGCAGTGGCCCCTCTGTGGCCCCCTGCACCCGTTCTCCACCAGTGAAACTGCCATGAAAAGGTTGGCGGAGAATGAGGTTGTAATCCACAGGGCAGCGCTGCAAGCAGCCCTGCCCTGCCCTGTCAGATTACAGTCTCGGCCACCACCATGCCTCTGGGATCCCCAATTGCGGTGGTGCTGGTGGAACTCTGGTGTTCGGGTCTTAATGTGGTGGTCAGACCGCCACAGCAGCAGCGGTCCTGATTGCCACAGCAGGTCTGGCAGTCTGAAGACTGCCAGCCTAGTAATGAGGCCCTTTGTGTCACCATAACCAAACAGTATTTATTTATTTTACTGGAAGCCCAAAAGACTAGGTGATGCAGAGTTGCACTGGTTTTTCTCAAACAGCTTGAGGGGCCCTTGGTTTGCAGCATGGATGGTTCCTTTTAAAAAAAAAAAAAAAAAAGCTGTACAAATTGGCCGCAGATACTATAAAGGAGCCGCGCCCCTCACGGGATGCGGAACACACTTCAAAAGTTGCCGGGGGAACAGGATGCTCTCCCCAGCCCCCCATTTGCCGCAGATACTATAAAGAAGCTGCGCCCCCCGCGGGACGCGGAACACACTTCAAAAGTTGCCGGGGGAACAGGACGCTCTCCCCAGCCCACCCGTCTTCATCCGTCTAAGGCCAGGCCGGGCCCCATCTCTTTATTGCCGCATCCTGTAAGTAAGAGGCTTTTGCACACAACACAACAGGGCCGGGGATTATACCGTCAACGCCCGGAGGAGGCTGGGCAGGGCCTTTTACCTTTCCTGTGTTGAAATAAAGTAAGGCCTTTTACTTATATTTTTGTCCTGCCCCACTTAGATTTCATGGGGAAGAGGAAGGCCGTAGACTTGCCAGCTCCGCCTAAGGGAACCAAGGAAGCTAAGAAACGTCCTGGCAACAATGTTAATCAATCTTCCTTGAGTGGCCATAACGCGCTAGACGCTATTGACCTCCTCTTCGAGGAGGTCGAGTCTATATTAGGTACTCATTCAATTGGTCAAAGGCATCATAAAGATGGACAGACAAGGGCAAGGAAAATACCAGATATATTTAACCAGAAGGGCAAAAATCATCCCTTAGACATTATTCCCGATACCGACGGCGGTAAGAACAGCGATATCCATAGATCTCCCTTAGTAGCACCTTTGCGGACCCCCATTGACAATGTATCTAGTTCTATGGAGTCACGGAAGGAGCCTCCTTTTGAGGTTGATAAGTACATTCCCCCTCCCCTGAGTCCAGTGATCAAATTGTTCCTAATATATTATGCTCCAATCGCTTTGAACAACTGCAGGAGACTAAAGAAACGCAGCGTTTGCCGGTATCTGTTACTACAGCCGTGAGGTCATATAGTCCTCATTTTGACTCAGAAACCCAAGAAGCCCAGAACATTAGAACTGATATGGCCTCAATTTTTCTGAGAGTTAACGAAGTCAAGGATTTGGTTCTGGCTCTAACCACCCTAGTAAAAGGGAAAGTAACTTGCCATTGCAGCTGTCTATGCTCTGGAGACAGTAGGAAGATTCAAGGGGATGGACCATCTAGTGTAACCAATTTAGCTATGGGGGATACGACGGGAGGGATGCCCCTGCCTATAGCCAGTGATCCTTTACTTACTTTAGATAGGAATGGGGGATATTCCCCATATCTTCTTGGAGAACCACGTCATATAGAAGTACCTGTTAAATCAATTAGTTACAACAAAACATCAAACTCTAGGACAAGTAATAAAGACTACTTTGATGGTGTAGTAATAAGAGGAGGGGACAGGGTTTATGATTCATTATACCTAGCCAGAACAGAGGTTCTGGCTACTTCTCAATATACTAGACTTTTTAAACCTCTCCGTAACTATAACTCAGGATTCTCTGATCAACAAAGTGACTCATTGGTTACGTACTCGACAAAATTGTCTTTCTATTATTCGTTCGGACATATTGGCAGCAGACAGAAGGAGTGTCCCTGATTCCAATTTGGACAAGATTACCATCTACCTAGCTAGTAAGTTCCTGGTTACCCAGCTCATGGACTTCAATCTGCGGACCAGACTGTATGAGGAGAAGAAAGGGGGGGCTAGGCTTATGATAGATCCCAGTAATTCTCCTACTTTAATAAACTTCGATACACCACGTAACACACGCAGAGACGGTTCATCTTGTACCTCGCAGCTAATCCCTGTATGACTGTCCTTAGTTTCGAAGGTACCTAATATGATCAACCATGAGATATTTAATTTTGATGAGAGGGACAGGGGACTGGCGAGGGACATAGGTAGTACTGATATGGAACAGAAAGCCTCTAGCGGGCTGTCTTGTAATATAGATCAAATTAATAACCCACTCACTCTATTGTCTTGGAATGTAGCAGGTCTCGGCAAGAAGATGGATGACCCCGACTGGGGCGCTTTTATCAAACACATAGACATATTTCTTTTGCAGGAAACATGGGCAGAGAGAGATAAGGTTTTAGACAGATTTTCCTCCTTCTCTGTCCCTGCGACTCCTTCGGGGAAGGGTAAGGGCCGTGCAAAGGGTGGGCTCTTGCTATGCATAAATAAGAATGTACAATGTGACCTCCAGATGTTAGATATAGACTCTGTAGATGTAATGGGCATTCAAATAAAATTTAAACAAGATCTAACTATAGCTATCATTAATGTGTATTAATGTGTATAATTGACCAGTTTCGCGGAATACTGAATCCCAAATTTCACTGCACAGCCCTACACTCACACAGTACCACATAACAACACAACACATCACAAACACAACACAACAGCACTATCTCCAATCACTTGGCAGGAACCCACAGGGGACACTCCAGGGGGACACATCACACATGCATCACAAAGTAACACCAACAGGCAAAGAATTACATACAAATACACAATCACACGACTTTCAGATCAGCTTATCAAGAACACCGTATCTAACATTTCATGCACATAACATGCACACAGTCAAAGCACACAATATCACACAGCCCACCAACAAACACATCTCAACACAAACAACATACAATACCAACACAACAAAACCCTTTGGACACACACATATCTATCACACAACAGATGCAATACCACTTTAATACAAAAGCACTGCACACAACCTCACATACTGCCTAAACAACACATGTAGCTCAAGCAGAACACACATACATACACACAACCAATGTCAGCCAGGAACAACTCCATACTAGGGAAAGAAATGCATGACAAAGGTGTAACCAGGAACCAACTACTTGTTGGTCCTAATAATTATTAATTCAAAAATGTTCAAAATAACAAAGGTCATAGGCCAGTCCATTTGTCCAACGGTCTGTATACACACAGTGCACAGATGTGTGCTCCGCGCTCGACTCCTGACTGCCATGTAACCTCCACAGGTAGGGGCATGTATGGGGAAGGCAGGTACCTCAGGGTGGCAAAGAGGGAGGTTGGGTTTAGGTTTTGGAGAGGGCCTTTGGGATTTGCCTTGAGAGGGGGCATTTAGGCTTGGACTTAGGTTTAGGGGAGGGTTGGCTTTTAGGTGGAGTGTTAGACTTCTTGGCGGGAGGAGTGGCATTGGAGCCTGTGGGGGGCACAGGAGGTCTTGGAGATGGAGGGGCCAGACTTGGGGAGAGACACTGTATGTTTAGAAGTCTAACAGTGTGGGAGAGGAGTAGGAAAAATGGCAAACTCCAAAAGGAAAGGTTTTTTAGACACACAGGATGGTCATAGCAAAAGGGTTTGGGTGTGGAGGTAGAGGAAGTGGTTGCAAGAGGTGTTGGTGTTGATGTCTTGGGTGCATGTTTGTGCAAGGTATGCTTATGGGTGATGGGTCTCTGTTTGATGGGTGAATGAGGGCATTTATGTGTCTTGGGAGGAGGGGATGGAGGTGCTGTGGGATGTTGTGGTGGGTGGGTGAGTGTCTGTTGGGATGGTGATTGCATGTATGGTAGGTGTGCTGCATGTAGGCATGTCTGTGGTTGTCTTGTCTACGGGTGTGGTGACTGGGGTGTATGGTTGAGGGTCTACTGTGGTGCCATCTGTGGGTATGATAGGTGTAGCGGCTGGATCTGTGAATATTGGTGTGTTGTCTGCAGATGTGTCAGGTGTACTGTCTGTGATGCTGGGGGTGGTGAGGGTGTCAGGGCAGAAAGTGACTGGTACTGTGTGTGCAGGTGTATGTTGCTTGTGTGCATGCCCATGGTTTGTCTTGTGGTGCTGTCAGAGTCACCAGATCCTCGGGGTCTGTGCACGTTCCCAACACTTCCACCACTGAACAGCTCTAAGACTCTGATAAATAAATCACAGAAGCTAAGAGAGTTTAAGAGGGGAAGAGGGGATTAGGAAGGGAACAGCTGGGAAGGAGACCTGTAGTAAGAAAAAAGGTTAAAACACACAATATCAAAAATTACATCTCATGAAATCAATACTAGACTATGACTCTAAGCATTGTCATTCTGAAAACATGAACAACCTAAGAATTAGGCTTAAAATGACTAAGTTTCAAGATGACTGGATACCTGTAAGGGAATCAAGATGGATTAAATGAAACTTTCAAATTCAAGTACTTTCCTTTACATGAGACTCAGGAAAACATTCTGAATAAGTTCTAAACCAGTCATATGAATCCTTTTTTGAGAATGCATATTAGGACCATACAATAGTGCATCTAAAAACTCTAGCCTTTTGTATTCTCCTGAAAGGTTTCAACACAAATTGCGCACATTGCAGATTTTCATATATATAGTAAACACCATGGAAGGATTGTGCACCATGAACAACACAATATGGATTCAAGAAATAAATCACACAACTTGTCAACTAGAATACTTCAAAATAAATGCCTTAGAATAGTGGCATACAATGAACAACATGAATTAAGCTTGAGGAGAGAATTGTTCGTCTTGCCGATTTGAGTGCCACTATGTAAATGCCAAGGAATAATAGCGCTCAATGAATAACAAGGTTAAAGCACCATGAAACGAATCCCGCGTCTTGCCGATTCTTAAGCCAACATGTAAATGTCAAGAGATGACAGCGCGCAATGAATAACAAAGTCAAATCACCATGAAACGAATCGCGCGTCTTGCCGATTCGTAAGCCACCATGTAAATGTCAAGAAATGGTAGCGCGCAATGAATAGCAGGGTTAAATCAACATGAAACGAATCGCGCGTCTTGCCGATTCGGAAGCCACCATGTAAATGTCAAGAAATGGTAACACGCAATGAATAGCAGGGTTAAATCAACATGAAACGAATCGCGCGTCTTGCCGATTCGGAAGCCACCATGTAAATGTCAAGAAATGGTAGCGCGTAATGAATAACAGGGTTAAATCAACATGAAACGAATTGCGCGTCTTGCCGATTCGTAAGCCACTATGTAAATGCCACAAACACTCAAGCGCACATTTCACACACGCAAAGTAATCTGTTAATCATGAAAGAATTAGGCCCAAGAATATGAGAGTTCTCAATAACGGCGTCAGGAGGCCAGCCCAACCACCGTCTTACCACCCAGAACAAGGATCACCAATGAAGGATGAAGGGCAGAGGCCTGGAAGATCAAATAGGCCACCGGGACAGGAGCTCAGGAAGTAGCTGCTGCTCTGCACCAGGACCTCTGAATAGTGAGCACTTGGAGCTGGGCTGGCGCCCTTTTATAGAGTCTTGCCCCAGCCCACAACCACACCCAGGCATGCTGCAGGGAAAGTCTCTAGAAGGCCCTGGAAAGGGACCACACCCTAACACACTCTGAAAGCCTGCAGCAATAAATTGCAAATGAACAGTATTTGTAAGCACATTAAAAATAAGTCTTCAGGATTGAACTCTGCAATGCAAAAGGTTAAACAACAACATATCAGCACAATGCATAAATTAAGTTGTTTTGAGAGTGCTGTGTTTTTGCATTCTAGTCGCCAATAGAGCGCGCACTGCCCTGGTGTTGACAGTACTCCCCTCTCAGAGACGCGCTCTAGGGCCTGGTTTGCCTGGATTAAGACGATGAAAGCGTCTCACAATTACTTTCAGAACCATAACCTTTCCATGAAATTAAGTACCATAAATTACGCCCTCTCAGTTCAGAATCCAACACTTTCTTAACTTCGTATTCTTCTTCCCCCTGTACTAGAACAGGAGCTGGATGAGGGTGGATCTTTTGGACTGCCTTTTTCAAGAGGGAAGTGTGGAACACTGGATGAATCCGTAAGGATCTGGGCAATTGTAGTTTAGAGGTCACCGGATTGATTTGCTGAAGGGCAGTATAAGGACCTATGAATTTGGGGTTAAACATGTGCTTCTTCTTGTGGTCTATATGTTTTGTGGAAAGCCACACTTTGTCACCTGGTTGATATTGTGGTCCCTCACAATGTTTCTTGTCATAATGCTTTTTGTATTTTTGTTTGGCTTTTTCTAAATGCTGTTGAATCAGTTTCTGGGTTTGATGCAAATGTTGAATGGTTTCTGACACAGCTGGAGAAAGAGAACGTTCATGAGGAATTGTGATGGGCAAGGTGTCAGGATGATAGCCAAATAAACCAAAAAAGAGTGTAACGCCAATAGAAGTATGGAATGAGTTATTGTAGGCTAACTCAGCTAACCAGAGCATAGCTGTCCAAGAATGAAGTGCCTTTTCAGCGTAGGCACGTAGGTATTGTTTCAAAGTCTGAATTAGTCTCTCCGTTTGACCATCTGTTTGAGGATGGTGGCTAGTAGATAGTGTAGATGTCACTTTTGAGCGTTTTACACCATGTCTTCCAGAAATTAGAGGCAAATTGCGACCCCCGATCGGAGAGGATAACTTTTGGCAATCCATGATAACGAACCACTCTGTTCAGTAAAATAGTTGCCAGTTCACTAGAAGTGGGCAATTTCTTACAAGCAATGAAGTGTCCATATTTCGTGAGACTATCTACTACCACCAGAATTACTGAATGCTGTTGAACCACTGGCAGATCGGTAATAAAGTCTAAGAAATGTGCTCCCATGGACGACTTGGGGTTGGAAGTGAATGTAACAACCCTTTTGGTTTTGAATGACTTGTTTTAGTGCGAGCACAGACTTCGCAGTTGTTTACCATTGCTTTTACGTCTTTTGTTAGGGTAGGCCACCAAAAATAGCATTGGATCAGTTCAAGAGTTTTAGGAGTACCTGGGTGACCTGCCGTAGGTATAACATGCAACCAATGAAACACTATCTTGCGAAGTTTGGTAGTGGGTATGAACACACGAGCGTCGTGAAAGGGTAGTCATTGCTTGATTGACCTTCTGGGATCTGCTTGGACCCATGTTTGCCATTTCTCAACAGTGAAAGAGTTGTGAATTTCTTCAAAGAAATATTCAGTTTTCATGATACATAGGCCCGTATTTATACTCCGTTTGCGCCGAATTTGCGTCGTTTTTTTCGACGCAAATTCGACGCTAAACTAACGCCAACTAACGCCATATTTATACTATGGCGTTAGACGCTTCGGGCGCCAAAGTGCCCGGAGAGTGCGTCATTTTTTTGCGTGAACCCCTTCCTTGCGTTAATGATATGCAAGGGAGGCGTTCCCGTCTTAAAAAATGACTCCCAGGCCTTTACGTGGTATTTATACTCCCGGGCAAAAATGACGCCCGGGAGTGGGCGTGGCCAAAAACGGCGCTTTTGCGCCGCTTTTTAACGCCTGGGTCAGGCATGGCATTAAGGGACAAGTGGGCTCAAAATGAGCCCAGAGTGCCCTCCCCTGCCCCCAGGGACCCCCCCTGCCACCCTTGCCCACCCCAGGAGGACACCCAAGGACGGAGGGACCCATCCCATGGACATTAAGGTAAGTTCAGGTAAGTATTTTTTTTTTTTTTTTGTGGCATAGGGGGGCCTGATTTGTGCCCCCCTACATGCCACTATGCCCAATGACCATGCCCAGGGGACAGAAGTCCCCTGGGCATGGCCATTGGGCAAGGGGGCATGACTCCTATCTTTACAATGATAGGAGTCATGTTGATGGGGGATGGGCGTCGAAAAAACATGGCGCAAGTCGGGTTACGACGATTTTTTCGACGTAACCTGACTTGCCCCATTTTAAGACGCCCATACGCCATTTTCCCCCTACGCCGGCGCTGTCTGGTGTACGTGTTTTTTTTCCACGCACACCAGGCAGCGCCGGTCCGCTTGCGCCGGCTAACGCCATTCCATAAATACGGCGCCCGCATGGCGCTTCAGAATGGCGTTAGACGGCGCAAAATCTTTTGACGCTAAACTGCGTTAGCGCAGTTTAGCGTCAAAAAGTATAAATATGGGCCATAGAACCTTGTCGGGAGCAATGATAGCTCTGGAGGCTTGAACTGCAGGCAACGTGGTAGACTCTTGGCAGGTCAAGGCATCAGCTTTGCGATTATCTTTTCCAGGCCGGAAGGTTACTACAAAATCAAATTCGGCAAAAAACAGCATCCAGCGTAATTGTCGAGGGGTCAAAAGTCTGGCGGAACTCATGAATTGAAGATTACGATGATCAGTATAGACTGTGACAGTGTATTTGGCACCCAACAAATGATGTCTCCATTCTTTAAAGGTGTCACGAATCGCCAGAAGCTCTTTTTCAGCAATGACATAGTTCTGTTCGGCTTCGTTCAAATTCCGAGACATGTAAGCAACAGGATGAAGTTGACCAGTGTCTTTATATCGTTGTGATAAGACGGCTCCTATTGCTACATCTGAAGCATCAGCTTCCACTATGAAAGGTCGATTTGCATCAGGATGAGTCAAGACTGGGGCAGTGGAGAAAGCTTCCTTCAAAGTCGAGAAGGCTTGGTCAACTTCTGGGGACCATACAAACTTTTCTTTCTTTCTTAATAGCTTAGTGATTGGAGCCACTGTCTGGGAGAAATGATTTATGAACCTCCGGTAAAAATTTGCAAACCCCAGGAAACATTGTACATCACGAACAGTCTTTGGGGTGGGCCAATCAGATATGGCTTTTACTTTCTTTTCTGCCATCACCATACCTTGAGGGGTAAGAATAACCCCTAAAAACTCAACTGTGGTAACATGAAACTCACACTTGGTTAGTTTGCAATATAAATGGTGCTTTCGAAGGGCTGCAAGAAGTTTCTTGACATGTTGGACATGTTCGTTTTCATTGTCTGAGTAGATCAAAATGTCATTGATGTAGACTATGGCAAATATGTCGAGGTACTCTCTAAGAACGTCATTCAAGAAAAATTGAAATGCTGCTGGAGCATTACACAGACCAAAAGGCATGATGATGTATTCAAAAAGGCCATATCTTGTCTTGAACGCTGTTTTCCATTCGTCACCCTCTCTCATTATGACCAAAAGATAAGCACCTCGAAGGTCAAGCTTCGTGTAGATTTTTGCCCTCTTTACTTGTTCCAGTTAGACCGGAATTAGGGGTAAAGGATATTTATTCTTGATGGTGACTTTGCTCAATCCCCTATAGTCGATACAAGTTCGAAGTTCTCCATTAGCTTTGGAACAAAAAACAAAGGCGAAGCTGCAGGTGACTTAGAGGGGCGAATTAAACCATTCTCCAAGAATTGAACTAGGTATTTTCGTAAATGTTGATTGTCATGTTCTGACAGGGCATACACACGACATTTGGGAAGTACCGCACCTGGGGCTAGATCAATTTGACAGTCATAAGATCTATGAGGAGGTAGGGTCTCTGCTCCTTTCTCATCAAATACACCTTTGTAAGATGAATACTGTCTGGGCAGTTGTATTTCTTTCTCTGCGGCAGTAGCTATGTAAGAGTTGCAGACTTTTGGTACTTGAATCTTTTGGAGACATGGTTCTTTACATAGCGCAGATGAGAACACGATTTTTCGTTCTGTCCAATTGATCTCAGGATTGTGATGAGTTAACCATGGCAAACCAAGGATAATCCCATATTGGGGAGCATGGATCACGTCAAGGATGATTTTCTCTTTATGTTTCTTATCTTCACAAATCATCGACAAGGGGATAGTCTGTAGAGTTACTGGACCTCCAGTCAAAAGTTTTCCATCGAGGCCCTGGATGATTTCTGGGGTCTTATTTTCAATACATGGGATCCCCCATGCACGAACCAATTGGGTGTCAACAAAGTTCCCAGTAGCCCCAGAATCGACTAGAGCTTTTTTTAAATAGATCTTTTTCTTAACCTGAACTCTTATTCCCAGTTTAAGATGTCTGGATTGTGAAGGGTCCACAGTGACTCCCAAGAGCAACCGTTCTCTGCATCTCGGGTGTTTTAATTTTCCAACTCGACTGGTGCATTGGCTGCGACCTTCTGAAATGGACCTTGCTTGCTCTTTGGTTTGATTGGACAATCTTTGGCAAAATGACCCTTCCGCCCACAATAAAGACATTGTCCAGTTTTTCTGCGTAGGTCCTTTTCATCTTTGGTCAAAGGTCTTCTGATGGTTCCAACTTCCATCTGTTCCGGCGTTTTTTCTTTCGGAGTTCTTGAGTCTCTGTTATCATGAACACACCATGAATATTTTTCAGTCTTTTTGCGCGTTCCTTTACATTCTGTGAAACGATGATCAAGCCTCAAGACAAGGTTTATTAATTCTTGACAGTCTGTAGGTTGTGCGTTGATTTGCGCTAAGATATCTTTTAGTTCCTCTTTGAGTCCCTTGTAAAACAAGACTGCTTGTTTTTCTTCAGGCCAGGATGTCTCTGCAAACAACCGGTTAAAATTGGCTAAATACGACACTATGGCCCTCATTCTGACCTTGGCGGTCTTTTCGCAAGACCGCTGAGTTACCGCCGCGGTGAAGACCGCCGACCGCGGCGGTGTGCCGCTGTGCGCATTCTGACCGCTGGGAGCGTTCCGCCGGAAAACCGCCAGCAGCCTCACTGGCGGTCGGCGGGAAAGTGGAGACTGGTCAACCTCCACCGCCACGCCAGCAGAACACCGCCCACAGAATTACGACCCACATTTCTGTGTGGCGGTCTTCTGTTGGCGGTCTTCTGTTGGCGGTCACGTCCCTATGGCTCCCGTCGCCTCCCGGAGGACCAACGCACAAGGTAAGTTGATCGTCCGTGAGGGGAGGGGGTGGGGGGGTGTTGTGTGATGTGTGCGTGCATGGGGTGTGCGTGTGAGTGTGTAGAGGGGGTGTGTGAGTGCGTGTATGCGGGCGGGGGTGCTGCTGTGTCTATGGGTAATGTGTGCTGTTCGGCAGGTGCGCATGTCGGCATGTATGTGTGCGGGTATGTGTCCCCGTTGTGTATGTGTGTGTAGGGGGTGTGTATATGTGCATGTTGGGGGTGTGTGCATGTCGGGGTACATGTATGTGCATGTCGGGGTGGGGGTGGGGAGGGGGTTCGTACCACCTCTGGGGGGTGGCAGGGGGGTGGAGGGTGTGGGGGGAGGACTCGGGTGGGTAGTGGGGGGTGGGGGAGACCCCTATCAGTGCCAGGGAAGGAATTCCCTGGCCCCGATAGTGCTTACCGCCATGGTTCGCACGGCGGTTCCCGCCCGCAAGAAACCGCGGCGGTAGGCAGGGTCATAATACCCTTGGCGGTCTTGGGACGACCGCCGGGCCGGAGTGCGCAAACTCCAGCCCCGCGGTCATGACCGCCGTGGCGGTCGGAGTGGAGAAGTAGCGGTCGGTCGCGGCGGGGACCGCCGCGGTCAGAATGCCATTTTTAATACCGCCGGTCTGTTCGCGGTCCGACCACCGTCTCTCCGCCGACCGCCAGGGTCAGAATGAGGGCCTATGTCCTGATTCCCTTGGCGTAAATCTAATAATTCACAATCTGCTGACTGTGTTACAGTTCTACGATCAAAAACTCTCTCAAACTCACAAACAACATTTCTCCAGTTGTACAACAATGGACTATCTTAACGCACAAGAGGAATTGCCCAGGTAGCTGCATCCCCAGACAGATATCATAACAAGAAAGCTACTTTGGACTGGGCATCAGGAAAGTATGTGGTCTGCAGGTGAAGTGTAGTTCCACTTGAACCAGGAAAGATTGCGCTTTCAAAGGGTCACCTGAGAAACGTTCTGGGGGAGCTAAAGGAATTGCGGAAGGAACATTGAGGGAAATGCTTGTCGGATTACTTCCAGAAGTCTGAGAAGAAGTACCCGGCCAAGACACACCTGGGGGTCTTTGTTCCTTCTTCTCTACCTTATCTTGTAACTGACTCACTCTCTCAGCTAGGCTAGTTGTCAACTCTTTTGATGATACCACCTCTGCCTGGAGCTAGGTGATAGCCTTAACTAGCTCGTCCAGCGTGGCCATGCTGAGAACATACACAAACCAGGAGGATAATAATTTGTGGGCTCACTATTCTGCCAGAGTCACCAGATCCTCGGGGTCTGCGCGCGTTCCCAACACGTCCACCACTGAACAGCTCCAAGACTCTGATAAATAAATCACAGAGGCTAAGAGAGTTCAAGAGGGGAAGAGGGGATTAGGAGGGGAACATCTGGGAAGGAGACCTGTAGTAACAAAAAAAGGTTAAAACACACAATATAAAAAATTACATCTCATGAAATCAATACTAGACTATGGCCCTCATTCTGACCTTGGCGGTCTTTTCGCGAGACCGCCGAGTTACCGCCGCGGTGAAGACCGCCGACCGCAGCGGTATGCCGCTGTGTGCATTCCGACCGCTGGGAGCGTTCCGCCGGGAAACCGCCAGCAGCCACACTGGCGGTCGGCGGAAAAGTGGAGACTGGTGAACCTCCACCGCCACGCCAGCAGAACACCGCCCACAGAATTACGACCCACATATCTGTGTGGCGGTCTTCTGTTGGCGGTGTTCTGTTGGCGGTCACCTCCCCATGGCTCCCGTCGCCTCCCGGAGGACCAACGCACAAGGTAAGTTGACCGTCCGTGAGGGGAGGGGGGGGGTGTTGTGTGATGTGGGCGTGTATGGGGGTGTGCGTGTGAGTGTGTAGAGGGGGTGTGTGAGTGCGTGTATGCGGGCGGGGGGTGCTGCTGTGTCTATGGGTAATGTGTGCTGTTCGGCAGGTGCGCATGTCTGCATGTATGTGTGCGGGTATGTGTCCCCGTTGTGTATGTGTGTGTAGGGGGTGTGTATAGATGCATGTTGGGGGTGTGTGCATGTCGGGGTGCATGTATGTGCATGTCGGGGTGTGGGTGGGGAGGGGGTTCGTACCACCTCTGGGGGTGGCAGGGGGGTGGAGGGTGTGGGGGGAGGACTCGGGTGGGTAGTGGGGGGTGGGGGAGACCCCTATCAGTGCCAGGGAAGGAATTCCCTGGCCCCGATAGTGCTTACCGCCATGGTTCGCATGGCGGTTCCCGACCACCAGAAACCGCGGCGGTAGGCAGGGTCATGATACCGTTGGCGGTCTCGGGACGACCGCCGGGCCGGAGTGCGCAAACTCCAGCCCGGCGGTCATGACCGCCGTGGCGGTCGGAGTGGGGAAGTGGCGGTCGATCGCGGCGGTGACCGCCGCGGTAAGAATGCCATTTTTCTGACCGCCGGTCTGTTCGCGGTCCGACCGCCGCCTCTCCGCCGACCGCCAAGGTCAGAATGAGGGCCTATGACTCTAAGTATTGTCATTCTGAAAACATGAACAACCTGAGAATTAGGCTTAAAATGACTAAGTTTCAAGATGACTGGATACCTGTAAGGGAATCAAAATGGATTAAATGAAACTTTCAAATTCAAGTACTTTCCTTTACATGAGAATCAGGAAAACATTCTGAATAAGTTCTAAACCAGTCATATGAATCCTTTTTTGAGCATGCATATTAGGACCATACAATAGTGCATCTAAAAACTCTGGCCTTTTGTATTCTCTTGAAAGGTTTCAACACAAATTGCGCACATTGCAGATTTTCATATATATAGTAAACACCATGGAAGGATTGTGCACCTTGAATAACACAATATGGATTCAAGAAATAAATCACACAACTTGTCAACTCGAATACTTCCAAATAAATGCCTTAGAATAGTGACATACAATGAACAACATGAATTAAGCTCGAGGAGAGAATCATGCGTCTTGCCGATTCGAGTGCCACTATGTAAATGCCAAGAAATAATAGCGCGCAATGAATAACAAGGTTAAAGCACCATGAAATGAATCGCGCGTCTTGCCGATTCTTAAGCCACCATGTAAATGTCAAGAAATGGTAGCACGCAATGAATAGCAGAGTTAAATCAACATGAAACGAATCACGCGTCTTGCCGATTTGGAAGCCACCATGTAAATGACAAGAAATGGTAGCGCGCAATGAATAGCTGGGTTAAGTCAACATGAAACGAATCGAGCGTCTTGCCAATTCGGAAGCCACCATGTAAATGTCAAGAAATGGTAGCGCGCAATGAATAACAGGGTTAAATCAACATGAAACTAATCGCTCGTCTTGCCTATTCAGAAGCCACCTTGTAAATGTCAAGAAATGTTAGCGCACAATGAATAGCAGGGTTAAATCAACATGAAATGAATCGCGCGTCTTGCCGATTCTGAAGCCACCATGTAAATGTCAATAAATGGTAGCGTGCAATGAATAACAGGGTTAAATCAACATTAAACGAATTGCGCGTCTTGCCGATTCGTAAGCCACTATGTAAATGCCACAAGCACTCAAGTGCACATTTCACACGTGCAAAGTAATCTGTTAATCATAAAAGAATTAGGCCCAAGAATATGAGAGTTCTCAATAACAGCGTCGGGGCCAAGCCCAGCCACTGTCTTACCACCCAGAACAAGGTTCACCAATGAAGGATGAAGGGCAGAGACCCGGAAGATCAAATAGGCCACCGGGACAGGAGCTCAGGAAGTAGCTGCTGCTCTGCACCGGGACCTCTGAATAGTGAGCACTTGGAGCTGGGCTGGCGCCCTTTTATAGAGTCTTGGCCCAGCCCACAACCACACCCAGGCATGCTGCAGGGAAAGTCTCTAGAAGGCCCTGGAAAGGGACCACACCCTAACACACTCTGAAAGCCTGCAGCAATACATTGCAAATGAACAGTATTTGTAAGCACATTAAAAATAAGTCTTCAGGATTGAACTCTGCAATGCAAAAGGTTAAACAACAACATATCAGCACAATGCATAAATTACGTTGTTTTGAGAGTGCTGGGTTTTTGCATTCTAGTCGCCAATAGATTGCGCACTGCCCTGGTGTTGACAGGTGCTTGTGTTTGTCAGAGCTACCCTTAATTATTGATGTGGATGTATGCATATCTGTCTGTGTGCTTTGGCTGGGAAGAGGGATTTGGGATTTGGAAGAGGAAGTTGGAGGGGGGATGGTAGACAAAGGGTAACTGGCTGCCGTCTGTGTGGAGGCCAGAGCCTAAACGTATCCCTGTAGGCCTGCACCGTGAATACCCTCCAGAAACGCATTTCTCACTTGGATCTGAGTTGCTAGTCCCTGGATAGCATTCACGATGATTGACTGACCCACAGGGATGGACCTTAGGCAGTCAATAGCCTCCTTACTGAGGGCAGCAGGGCTGACAGGGGCAGGGGCAGAGGTGCCTGCAGCAAAGGAGATGCCCAACCTCTTGGGTGAGCGAACATAGCCAATTGGTTGGGGAGCTACAGGGAGGGTGGTGGTCTCAGATGGTTCTGCCAGCCCCAGAGAGTGTCCACTGGAGGAGAGTTCCAAAGATGAAGATGTGGATCCTGTCTCCCGAGTGGCACTCCCCTCACCCTCCAGGCCACTGGGTCCCTCGGTGTCTGTGATATCAGCATTCTGGGTCCCGTGACCAGCAGCTTCCCCTCTCGGCTGTGTCCCATTTCCTTCACCTGCTGATGCTGATGTAGAGAAATAGAGAGAGAGAAAGGGTCATCACATTCTTAACATACAAATACATTACATAATACACAACATTAACAATACATCTATGTCTCATAAAGCCCCAGGTAGGAATCATTTAGAGCCTACATCATGTCACAGCTGTACACTTCCAACAATCCTATATGAGAATAGTACCTCCACAACACAAGGCAACCATCTGGCCACTACATCACCATCCCATCAAATCATCTGTAACACAAACTATTCATGCACAAGATTAATTGGCTATATCAAAAGTCTCTTCCTACACAGGTCATCACTGTGTATCAACAAATCATTTTTAGAAAATGCTGTTAACTGACAACACACTATCATGCCTACCCGTAATCCACACTTGCCCAATAAATCACCAGTAGTCATGTTACATGAAAGTAAACTCATTTCAATTCAGATACAACATAGCATGTTGGTTGCAATCACATACCTAGCATGAGGCTCTGTTCATAACATTCACAATGTCAAATACCTCAGATGAAATCACTATCTATGACATACCCAAATTGTGAGCCTCATAAAATAATATAGCATGTCATTAAAATATCTATCAAACGTAATTAAAACAGGTTTAGAATGAGTTTTGTGACACACTAATCTGATTCATTGACACATAAACAACATGTCTAGCAGTAGGGGCCTACTTAACACACAGGATACACCGATAGACAACCACAGAGAGCATACCAACACCTTCAATACAATGGGCACAAAATGTGTAGAGAAGCCACATACTATTCCACTATTCATGCTGAGAATAAACATCTACATGAATACATACAAATACCTACATCACTAACAAATGTCCAGGTATGTGTAACCTAACACCTTAAGACTGAAGTAACACTGACATAATCCACTACTAATGTAACCATGATTGACACATAGGGCCTGATTACAACATTGGCGGAGGGGGTTAATCCGTCCCAAATGTGACTGATATCCCACCCGCCGTATTTTGAGTCCATAATATCCTATGGAACTCGTAATACGGTGGGCGGGATATATGTCACATTTGGGACGGATTAACACCCTCCGCCAAACTTGTAATCAGGCCCATAGTCCTAGAGTCCAACAAGATATCCCATTGCATCCAAAATGTGGTTGTCAAATGGAACCCTAGGTACACTATTAAGTGAGGCAGGAATGAGCTGATCCATTTCAAAATCTGTCTTAACTGTGTTAAATAAGCAAAGGTAAGTCTGGCAAAATAGGGGCCTCAACATAACAATAAACACAAACTACCAATTGACACATGATGTAGGCACAAAACAGTGTATGTTGCACCCAAATAGGTATGGTACAGCCACATGTAGAATGAAAAATATATAGCCTAGGGGATCAACAGACTAGCCACGTACCTTCTCAACACCATATACAATGATATGTCATGTACTATTAACACTTTACTAGCACCATGCTTTTCACTATGTAGGATGTCCATTCTGATCAAACAACACATTTGCCAATGTATAGTTCAGACATGACAATGGGGACTCCTCCTTACACCTCTGAGGGAGTGTAGTAAGTATGCCATGTCACATTCTTGTTCACGATGACAGCCTCAGAGGAAGTTCCCAAAGATTTCAGGACACATGATTACTTGGCCCGGTTACTCATCTATCAGACCCTATGTTAGACAAAGAGCTAGATCCAATGGAATTGGACTGGTCAGAGACCAAAGAGTTGGACAGCTTACCAATTGGGTGTTTGGACTGTGGAACAGTATGTGGGAAGGATGACATTGCAGGTTACACATATGTATAGCAGTATAGAGGCACGCATATGACACTGTCACATGTGCATCACCACATGCTGTCATACTATGTGGTTGACATAGGTGAGTAAAATGCCCCTATTCACAGTACTATGTCCACATCTGTGTGTCAAAGTTGGCAATTGTAGTAATATGTCTTCCTAGGAGACCTTTACATGTACCACTTACCACATTGTCACTGCTGAGATACTTTTTCATTATACAACTAGCTGGCAGAGGCATAAACATGTGTCAAGTCAGTACTTACCCCATTGTGGCTGCTGTGCTGCCCTCAAACACCTATCTACCTCAGGGTAGGCCACCACCAAAATGTAGGCCATTGGAAGGTCAGGGTGTGATGGGCACCCTCCCTCCTCGGGAGGACAACCCCAGCTCGGCCTTTGCTGTCTTCCTGAGCCCAGCGTCTCAGGTCCTCCCACCGCTTTCCACAGTGGATGCTCCCCCGGCTGTGGACCCCCATGGTCCGCACTTGCTTGGCGATTGCACACCAGATTCCCTTTCTGTGATGGGCGTTGACCTGCATGGATGACACAGACAAAAGCAAAAAGTCAGGTCCACATGCACCATCCCAACACAAGCGGACAGAACACTTCAGTGACAGCAAGTAGGCAAACATTACCATCCTCTCAGTTCACACTCATGCATAATTGAGCAGCTGCATCCATCAACACCTTCACAACTTCACATTTCAGGTATACTTCATACACCTCAACTTTCACACATTGGTATACCATTGGACTCACATGTTCCTCTAGTGCACCATATAGCTGTTCAAGCATGGGTAGGACCTCCTTCTTGGGTGAAGGTTGGGGCCCTATCACCTGCAGGACATGACATGATAGCTTGCAGAGGCAGCACACAGCAGCTCAGGTAGTTGAGGTGTTGCTGGCAGCATTGTCAGGATTCAAGTGAGCAATACTGTGGACAATAGCGGTCACATCCGCCACATACAGGACCATCACCACTGGCCGACATCGCCATTGGCCAAAGGCAGCAATATGTTGCAATGGAAATTTCTACAGTGGTTGTGACCGCCTATCACCATGACGACATTTGCCGGTGGAGTTAGGTCACTTCCACATGTCCATAACAGTCGGTCAGGCGACTGCCATTTTGAGCACATTTCTTGTATGGAAAGGTTTTTGAATCTGCGTCATTAGTACTGCCTTTAGGTTTATTAATTTATTTTAGCATGTGAGTACTTAAAACAGTGTAACAGAGGGATTTGTGGTGATATAAGTGTACACCTATTCTCAACATCCTATGTGCATTGGTAATGTAGATAATGTGCTAAAAGTGTGTTTACCATGTAAAGTCTGTTGGTCTAACAGACACTGACAGTCACAGATAAATATGCATGTGGAGTACATTAGATAATTGATGGCATGTGTACCAAGGGGAGTGTGTTAGGATGCATAGCAATATGCGGTTCTGTAGATGTAAGGTGTTGTAACCAACCTCGATTGCAGATATGTGTGAGTTGTATATGTACATGTTCATTATGTGTGCATTCTTCATGTAACATACAAATGTAATATGTACCCTAGAATGAGGAGAGGAAGACAACCTCCAGTGTACCGCCCACTAGTAGACCTGCACACCGTGGAAGATAGACATACTATCCAGACATATTGCCTAAATAGGCATACAATTATGGATCTTTGTGATCAGTTGGAGCCTGATCTGATGCCTGACATTCAGAATCCCTATAGCATACCTCCCATCATTCAAGTATGTCAGTGCTGCACTTCCTGGCCACTGTGCCCTTTCAGAATACAGTGGCCCTAAATGCAGGGATGTCTCACCCCATGTTCAGTCTGGTTTTGAAGGATGTACTGTCAGCATTGTTGAAACACCTGGACAGCTACATCACGTTTCCCCAACGTGCGGATTTGGCCTATGTGAATGCAGATTTTTATGCAATGGAACATATTCCACATGTGGTTAGAGCCATAGAAGGCTCCCATGTAGCCTTGGTTCCGCCCAGTGCCAATGAACAGGTACATAGGAACAGGAAAAATGACCACTCCATCAACGTTCAAGTTGTGTGTTTGGCAGAACAGTACATTTCACAAGTCAGTGCAAAGTATCCAGGATCAGTCCATGATTCTTTCATCATGCGGAACAACACTATCCCACAGATGATGACATGACTCAACACAGAGAGGGCCTGGCTGGTTGGTAAGTCAGAGTTGACATGTGTGTTTGCAAAGTTTATCTCCTGCTATCACAATTGTGCATGTTCTCAATCTATGTTCGTGTATTTCTACCTATTTGCTTACAGGTGACTCTGGCTATCCTAGCCATCCTTGGTTGTTGACACTAGTGTGGTATCCACCCACGCGAGGGAAAGTCGCTACAATGGGGTCCTTGGAAGGACAAGAGATGTCTTGGAGTGAACTTTTGGGCTCCTGAAGGCAAGACTTTCCTGCCTGGACAGGTCAGGAGGAGCCCTCCCCTATTCACCTAACAAGGTATGTTAAATAATTGTTGCCTGCTGCATGGTCCAGAGTCTTGCCCTGAGATGTTAGATACCACTCATTCCAGATGAGGGGGAGCAGCAGGACCTGTAGGTGGAAATACAGATTTGACAAGTGAAGATAAGCCAGATGAGGATGAAGCAGGAGACGGGAGACTCCAGGGCAGATCTCATCAATCAGTACTTCAAGTGACTCAAGGTATGTTCTGTATTCTTGATGCAGTGATTTAAATGTGTTACCTAGAGTTGATGGTTAGAATGTCACCTCCTTTTTCCCATCAGCTATGAGGTTTTAGGTAGCTCAAATGCGTATTTGTGAGTTGTGCATGCAGACTGTAATTTTGTATTGTGGACAGAACAGAGTGGTCTACAGTGTTATGTTTTTTTAATACACATACAACACTCTTGTGACCATAACTTGTCTGAATAGAGAAATATTTTCGGCTGTGTCCTTTCTCTTATCTATGTCAATTACGGATTTGCCGAGTTCCAGTTTGGCTCCTCATCCTTTGCAAGTCACAGACAGTGTCAAAAGCAGGTGGAAATTGCAGGGACATGGCTGAAAACAGGTAATGATTGCAATGAGTATGTTAAGTGTAACTAACATTGCCACACTGTCAGGACATTGTTTTTTTCCCAACAGGATTACCTGTAGGGTACTTGAGGTGGTGAAATGGGGTCATTTGTATGTCCCGTGTGAAAATGTAGAACCATAGCCTCTACCATCACAATGTTTTTTGTTGCATGTAACCTTTGCAGACCAATGTGCATGCCTATGTGGACTGACATAGGTGAGTGATAAGACTATAGGTATGTGACCAATGGAAGTGAAAGATCCCTGGACTAGGGACACCAGTACTGATATATGTCTGTACCATAGGGTATGAATATTAGGAAGCTAAGGTATGGTCACGTGATAAGGCTTTACCAGGTGATACAAAGGACCAATCTGTATGCCTTCTGGCTTGTAGGTAGACTGACATGTCCCTAACTTCCGTATCTTATTATTTAGCAGTGTCTGACACCTGAGTAACCATCTTGATGTGACTATCAGTTATACTTTATGTGCTGTTTGCATGTCTACTTATAAATGCATGGAGATGTAGCATACAACTGTTTTTGAATCTCTCAATGTTGGAATCCTAATGTAATGAGTCTCTTGCTGACAGAGTCAGCATGTGATGTCCATAACATAGGTTGTACAATATTGAGAGACAGATTGATAGCAGAGTTGCCATGCATGACAGTTAAACATGGTTGATAAATGACACATACACAGGTCCTGTATTCAAGTGTGATTTATTGTGAACAGTAAAACAATATGTGTGACTAGTAGCTTACATAAATACAATATAAACAGTGAAGAGTTCAGTCATGCTGGCTGGAATCATGAGGGTAGCTGCTACATCATCAAGATACACAAATCCAGTGTCCTTGTACCATGGCAAAATGGAGATTGGTTTCAAAACAGTCAACAGGGTGTGTCTGTGGCACACAAGGGGAACAAGCCAGGAAAGGTTCACTTCCTGGCAGTGGGTTTCGTCTTGGCATCTGATCCTCCTGGATGTTGGGTGGATGTCCACATTCGCTGGGGGGGTTCCTCTGCTACAGAGAGTGGGGTGTCTGAGGCATGTCCTTCCCCTGGCAGTGCCACAATTCCATTAGCAGCCACAGATGTTAAAGGGCCTGAAGATTAATTGCTAGTGGAAGAGGCCTGATGTTGTGCTGCAGACCTACTCAGGGAAGTGTTGATGTCCCTCAGAACACCAGCAATGGAAGCCAGGCAGGCATTTTGTGCCTGCCACTGCTGCATGACTTACTGGTAGTGGTCCATCTGCAGCTGTTGGATTTCCCCCATCATGGTGATTACTTGGCTCATCATGCCTTGGGAATTTTGGTAGGCTCCCAAGACTTGGGAGATTGTTTCCTAGTGAGTAGTGTCCCTTTGAGCCCCCATCCTCTGACCCACACATCCCTCCAACGTACCCTACCCCTACGTGCCTGTGCCCATAGCACAGTGTGCCCACTCCCAGTGGTGGCAGGACCTTCATTGTCAGGGGTGACAAGAGGAGACTGAGGTACCTGTACTGTGGGGCACACAATGGATGATACAGCCCTTGAGACACAGGTTTTGGGGGTGAATGGTTACCTACGATATAGCTGCAACAGGGCCGGGACGAGACGATGTGGGCAGGGTGAGGCAGACAGTTGTTGACTGACCACATTTCCTTGGCCAGCTTCCTCTTCAGTGGCCACACATCCAGAGGTGCTGTCCTCACTGGGGCCTTCATCCAGAGGGGTTGTTGCAGTCTCTGGTATCCTGTCCATGATGACATTGGCAAGGTTACCTGTGGGAGAAGTGAAACACAGAGTTGCTGACAGTATTATTGATATTGTGTGAGATGCAGACAGTGCCTTAACGTGATCACCAGAAAAGATAATGACAGCCGCTTCACAATCTTGCTTTTTACAATGTGAGACTCTGTAATTTCTATACCATACACCATGCTTGTAGCTGCTAAACTATGTTGGCAGTGATTGAACTGTTGACACTATCTCATGTTGTGTGGTTATTGACATGGGTATTCTCCTTTGTTGCCTACCTAAGTGTCTGACATGATACATGGCACAACAAAGAGGTATACAATGCACAATAGTCTCAGAGTACTAACACAGTATGGGAGTAAGCAATAGACATTGACCTGTAACTGAATGTACTGCATGTGCATCGACTTTGACATCTACATTTCCACCCCAGGTGGGTATATTTAATTCTTAGGAATCTTTATTCTAAGGGCATTGTGACTTGGCACACAGCTATAACTGTGTTTTGCTTGTGATGATGGTGGGAGTGGGACATTGCATTGTTGTCATTGGCATTAACTATTTCACACTTAGACAATCAAGATGGGTTAGACTGGTAGTTAGTTTCACATGCATGACATCTCACATTTGGTGCACTGGTCAGATTTTCACAATGGTGGGATAGTGCATTCTGGGAATAGTAGTGCTATGAGTTGCCAGTACTTCATGTGCCCTTTCCAAAGGCTGCGGAGACAGGTGAGTTTAGTAGACATGTAGCATGCATGGGAGAGGTATTGGAAAATGTTGACAGAGGTGTAGTGGGTGGTATGTGAATTGGCGTGGGCTAAGGTGGTGAGGGAGCATGCAGGACATGACAATTGGGTGACATGGATTTTGTGGGGAATTACCCAACTCCAGTCCCCCAGGTATTCCAGTCAGGCCCTCAAGATGCATTATGTCCAAGACCTTCTCCTTCCAAGATATGAAAGGGGGGAGGGGTGGCCCACCGCCAGTCTTAAGTACCACCAACTGGTGCCTGGATGCCATGCAACGTCCCTTACACCTGAGGTCGTTACAGCTTTTCCTGATGTCCTCCATGGTGAGTGAATAGCTGTCTACAGAATTGACCCTGGCAATTATTCTTTGCCACAACTCCATTTGTCTGGCAATTGATGTTTGAGGGTGTGTCCTCCAAAAAGGTGTGGTTCTACCCTGGAAATTCCATCTACCATGAACCTCAAAATTCATCATCTGTGAAACGTGGGTGTTTTTGTGGGGGACATGGTAGTGGTGGTGAAGACGTTGTGGTAGTGTTCAAAGGAAACGGCTGGAGAAAAAGGTAAATGGTGAGGTGTAGGTACTGTGATGTGAGTGGGTGACGGTTGCTGAGGATTGTGTGTGGTAGTAAGAAGTCTGTTGTATATGTTGTGCAAGTGTATGATGTGTGCATAGTGAAATTTGTATGGATGCCTAATGTTGTTTTTTCTAAATCTGTGAATAAATTAGCTTGTCTGTGGCTGTCTGTGGTGTTCAGGTTGCAAAGGATTGGTCGTTGTATAGGGGTGTGTTCTATAGTGCAGTATGTAGGTGTGTCAGGTGTGTGGATGTGTGTCAGGTGTGGGTATTCAAACTACCCAATGTGGTGCTGTGTTTATTGTGATGTGAGTTGAGACTGCCAATGGTTTTCTGCCATGGAAGAACCGTTGTCGTGATTTGTGGACCGTAATCTGATGGGTGAATCGATGTCGGGCTGCTGGTGCTGGTGGTCGGACCACCTCTTTTCCATCCTACTTATGTCCTGGTGGTTTCAGAAATGTGGCTGTTTTTTGGCAGACTTCTCAGTGTAACTCTTAATACAGGGGTCGGGTTACTGCCATCATGGCGGTCTTTCGGTGGCTTACCGTCAGACCATCAAACTCACAATGAGGCCCTCTCTTTTCAGTGAAAATCTGAACTAGTTTTCAGCAATTGTCTTATCACTTGCAATGCTAAGGAGGAATCTTGACAGCATTGTACAAACATAGATAAAACAATGCTATATAACAACATTTCACAGCACCCATCTAGTCTACAGAATTGAAGCATGAGGGTATACATGTCATCATGCCAAAACACAATAAATAATGCCATGAGAAAATATTGACTTTAAAATTGTGTTGTACCTTTCAAAGCAATTTTAAAAGAAGAAAAAGGATTTTCTAAACCTCAAGAAACAAAAAAGAAATCACCAGTGTAATACCTTTTCCACTTCTACTGCAAAACTAAAATTTGTCAAAGTGAAAGTGATACCCCATGAGTTGTGCTATGATCGCTTATAAAAGAACCCTTATGTAGAAATTGTAAGGAAATATAGCACACAAAAAGTTACAAATGCAGTTTGTATATTTGTACTAAACAATAATGAACTGTGATTCAATCAGCCTTAGCCTAACAGTGATTTGAGAATACTGTAAAATATCTGCATAGTTGACATTTCAACCCTGTAAAAAATATTGCACTAGACATAAACAGGCTGAAACTGTGACCTTGTGAAGTCAAAGCCCCATCAATGTGGTGCTCACCTGGTCACAGAATTTGTCCTGTGCAATATGTTCTCCCATAGAACAGTTCTATTGGGAGAAATGTGGGTTTAGTGGATAGTTGGAATTTGCCATTGGCAAGAAGTTCTGCAGTGTATTGTCCCATAAATATACAGGAAGTAAGGCCCATATTTATACTTTTTTGGCGCCGCATTTCCACAGCATTTAATGCAAAAGCGGCACAAACGTACAAAATACAATTGTATTTTGTAAGTTTGCGCCGCATTTGCGTCATTTTTATACTGAAAAAAGTATAAATACGGGCCTAAGTTTTTGAACACATATTTTGTAATTTTCAGGACATTTTGGGTAAGGAAAATGGCGGGAGCAAGGCATGCCTCAACACCGCAGATTTAACTGAGGCTCTTGTATGTAGAAATGCCTCGGTTGTGTGGTGGTCAATACTGGGCTCAATTACTCAAGCCATCCCTGATGGAAGCAAAGTATTTTTTTTCATATTTTGACATTTGTATGGCCTTTTGGGCCCAAAAATTACAAATTAACTATTTTATGGATTGGGCTATAATTCCATTTCTTTATAGACTCTAACTATTTCAGGGGCTGGTGAATAAGGCATATTAGCAGCATCATTGCAACATGCACACACTAGGATTTACTTTGGTCTTTAGTCTACAGAATTGTCTAGGACATTTATATTATCTTCGGGGTCAGCTAATCCTTAAACTAAACTCTGCAGCAAAACGCCTTGAAAGTTGTGAGGAAAATGTGTTTTATTTACCATTCTTTGACATTTGCAGAAGCTTTTAAGTAAGAATATCTAACGACATCCATATAAACCACACATCCTAAAATGTCCTTGAGTCTCTAGCTGTAAAAAATGTCTGGGGTTTGTGTGACACCCTGTAAGTTGGCTCACCCTCATCTCAATTCATGAGGCAGCCTCCCCCCCCAGAATTGTGAGAAATAGGATGTTTTAATCATGTGTAAAGGGTTGTCTGCGTTAAAAAAGGTTCTTAAGGTTTCAAAAGTGCCTTTAGAAGGCAGAGCTCCCTTGGTTTTGAGGGACTTAAGGTCTATATACTGTACCAGTCACCATGAAAATTGTGAGGAATATTTATGCTATGTGCCTGTAGATTGATGTTTTGAAGTCATTCTGGCAAAAAGTGCATTGTGTGATACACACAAGCTAAACTTCAATAGATTTCCATTGGCCTCTGCATTTCAGAAATGCTAGTGCTGACAAGGTTCCCCGATTGCCAGAAATTCCAAAGTCAAAATACAGTAACAGTCATTATAGTGCACCATATTGACTTCACATGGCTCAAGTTTAAGCCCTTTCCTGACCAATACAATATGCCTTGCCAATCCTTTCAGTTAATGTTATCTTTTTTCTTTAGTTATTTCTTTATTTATTTAAGGAATGATAGATGCAAAGTCATAAGATATAAATGTATAATTAACCCCTTCACTGCTAGGACTTTCCCCCCTCTACTAAGCCTTTTTTTGCTATTTGGGTAAAGCACACCCCCATAACTTTTTGTGCAATTAAGCTATCCACTCCGGATTTGCATCATTTTTTTTAAACATCTTCAGGATTCTTAAGGTTTGTGAATTCCAGTCAAAGTGACTGAGAAAATAGCCAAAATACAGCTACATTTTGGGTTTTGGGGGAAAAATGGGGAAAAAGTGGTGCAGAAGAAAGCATCTGGTTAATTCCCTGCAAATAGCATCAATGAAGTGTTTGAGGTGCTGAAATCGCCATCTTCCCAGATTTCAGGAACAAGCAGATTTGAATCAGAAAACAAAATTTTTCAACACAGTTTTGCCATGATACTGGGACATAGCCCATATCTATATTTGCTTTCAATCTCCTTCCAGTTAGTGGTAAAAATGGGTGTGAAACCAATGGTGGATCTCAGAAAGCAATACATTTCCGAAAAGTAGACGTAATTCTGAATTCAGCAAAGGGTCATTTATGTAGATCCTTCAACGTTTTCCTATAGAAAGTAACAGTTGAAATAAAAAAAAAAAAGAAATTGAGTTGACACAAACAGCCATTTGTGTCTATGTTTTCATCTTTAACTTTTTCTAACTATGACAGATTTTCAAAAGCAATATACTGTTACATCGTCAGTACTGTTCTGGTTGCAGGGATATATACGGCTTTTAGGGTCACCAAAAACCCGAGGTATCCAAAGGCAACAACTGAGCTGCACCTTGCAGTGGTTTGTCATTGTGTACCACATATACAGCAATTTATTTGGTAAAATATAGAGAGTGAAAAAGAGCTGTCAAGGAAACCCATCTATCTGAAGTTTAGAAGCAAACTGTCTTACATTGAAAGGTGCAAATGCAGAGAAAAGCAATTGGCAATACACAGTTGTTCTACTATTGGGTGTTCCCCCCAGTCTCCTAATAAAAATGGTACCTCACTTGTGTGGGTAGGCCTAGTGACTGTGACAGGAAATATCCCAAAATGCAATGTGGACACATCACATTTTACACTGAAAACTGACTCCTTTTTTGCAATGTGGCTAGCTGTGGATTTTGAGCTCTAGCTCAGCCGGCACCTAGGGACACCTAGCAAGCTTGTAAATTTTTTTAAACTAGACACCTGGGGAAATTCAGGTTGGGGTGACTTGTGTGGTTCTCACCAGGTTCTGTTACCCAGAATTCCTTGCAAACCTCAAAATGTACAGAAACTTTACAAGCTCAGCCAGCACCTAGGGAAACCTATCAAACCTGTACAGTTTTGAAAAGAAGACACCTAGGGGAATGGGGTGACTTATGTGGCTATCACCAGGTTGTGTTACCCAGAATGTCTTGCAAACCTCACACTTGGACTAAAAAACACATTTTCCTCACATTTATGTGATGGAATTTGGAAAGAGACAGCATGCAACCATCAAGAAGCAATCTAGATGTAGGCAACTACAATAGCTACAAATGATGCATTTGTGGAACACACTATTACACAGGAGGGTATCCTGGCACAGAGCAGGTGTGAGTCTAGCCAAACTTAGAGCCTAGTGGGATTACTCAAATAGCCAGATACCTCATCTTACTGCAGAATTCAAGAAGTGAGGAGACTCTTAAGTGTAGTGGCAGGCCATCCCAGGCTTTTGGAGTGATGTAGGAGAAGGGTTAAGTGCCAGATCTGACTTTCCATGTGCAGGGGATGTGTGCAAGTGGGACTCTTGATGAGCGGAGGTGTCTGGAAGGCTTGTAAAAGCAGATTGTTGAGGTATGCTGGGCCAGTGTTATGTAATGCCTTGAAAGTGTGGGTGAGGCATTTGAATTGTGCCAAGTTGTGCCTGTGGAGCTCCTAGAGGTCTCTGAGATATTGTGTAATTTGAGTGTTTTGTGGGAGATTGAGAGTGATTCTGCCTGCTGAGTTCTGAATGGTCTACACAGGGGGACAAGTCAAGAATGCTACACATGCCTTAAATATGGCACATTCCTGCTTTTTCCCAGTGATGAAGTGCAGCCTTCTCATGAGTTTTTCGTTGCTACCGGCATAGAGGGTGTTCTGTAGTCCAGCTTGCTTGTGATGAGGGTGTGCAAAACATTTTTTGGCTGCTTATTGAAAGCCATTTGAAGATCTTCTTCAGGATCTTCAGGGTATTGAAGCATGGGGTGGTGACAGCATTTACTTGGGTGGTCATGTTCGGTTAGCTGTTCATGACTATCCCAAGGTTCTTGGCATGGGTGGTGGGGGTCAGTCTTAGCTCTGTTGGCCACGAGGTGAAGTCCTACAGAGAAGTGCTCTTCCCAAAGATCATGAATTCACTCTTGTTGGTGCTCAGTTTTAGAGAGTTGGGGGCATGTTTATGGGAAAGTGATGCACTGCAGCAAGTCACCTTGTTGTGCTGCACTGCATCACTAGGAAAGGGCAGGAATGCACCATATTTAAGGCATATGTCACATTCCTGACTTTTTCCCCTGCACTATCACACAATGAACTGCCTACCACCAATGCAGGCACCCTTGTACCATAGTGCAAAGCTGTCTGTGTTGCATACAGGATTGGCTGAGCAGTAAGAGATGCCTTCCCCAACAAAAATAATCCTGAGAGGCATATTCCTCTTTCTATGTCGGCTGCAGAAATAAGATATTTCTCCTCATTACGCCCCCCCCGGGAAGGCATAAGTTCTTGTAAATCTGGGAATGCATCAAAAACCAAGGTTGTTGCGTGGGAATACCCATGCAATACCCATAGAACACTATCCCAGGGCAGAGTAATGCAACACAACGATTTGCACCATATGTTTGGAGCCATTCAGAGCCACACCAAGTGGCTTTGCGTGGCTTCAAAAATCAGGCTAAAGTTTAGCATTGCTCTTGACTGTCATAGCGTGGTGCATGAAAGGTGCAAACCCACTCATAGGGCTTCATCCAATATATGATTTCAGTAATGCAGGCACTGAACTTGATCTGGGTACAGGGCTTCTTGTCTGTGAGCAAGAGAATGAGTTGCTTATCACCGGAGTAGGAAACAACTTTGATGTTGTGAGAGCAGATGATGCTGGCTAGATGGATCTCGTATGTGTTGAAGAGATTCAGTCTCAGGGTGGATCCTTGTGGAACTCCGCTGAAGTCCATGATGTACAGTGCCAGGCTGACTGACTTGGCCCTTCCAGTCAGGAAGGAGCAGATCCATTAGAGTACATTTCCTGGGAATCTGATGTGTAGATATTAGTTTAGGATGTAGCGGGTCATCATGTCAAATACTGTGGAGAGATCAAGGAGGATGAGGTTCATCATATCTCCTCTGTCTATAGTCTAGCGGTTCTAGTGGTTCTCTAGAGGTTTGCAAATAAAAGGTTTCAAGTAGATATCAAACAGCAGCTGAGAGCATGGGGAGCATTGCTGAGTCCCTCGCATTACCTTTATATGCATCGATTGCTCTCACATAATCTGTACTTTAACTTCATAACACTTATAAATAACCTTTATCAATGTAATAAATAAATCTCATAGATATAACTTTATTGAAAGCCTTACCTGCATCGAGCAGGATCATTACCGACTGCTGCAGCTGCTATAGCAATAAGAGAGATCGCACAATTAATGTGCTAGCTGTGCCGTTAGTGAGGACAAACCTATACCAACAGGGTGAAACAACCATGGCAATGACTCTGCCCAGGCAACTAACAGTGACCATACCAGTGACCATACCAAACTACTGAGACTACCATGGCAATGATCCTGCCCAGTTGACTAACCACACTCTTTGAGTAGGCTTCTGAGTCACTTTTAGATATTGAAATGGGATGGTATGAACTGGGAGCAGTGGGATCCTTTTTTACAAACTTCAGTATTACTTACTACCCATGATAGAGGAATCGATAAAGCCTGTTGACTGCTCCTTTTTAGACACAGTACAACCATTGCAAATTAGTTAATGATTGCATCAGTGTAAGTATAGGCACACTGAATGCTAAGACCTTTGCTTCTGGCAGTTAACTATTGTGTTCAATGCTATGTAAATATGAGGAAACAATAGGTACATTATTTACCATGTTTTCATGGCATTATGGTAAAGAGTAGGGTGGGTCACTACCTCACTCCATGACATCATAGACAATCTTTCCAGTCCTGGGTTTTAAACCCACCAAATATTGTCTTCAGGTGTAATATTTCAGTTAGCCTAATGGAAACAAAACAAGATACAACACCTGGAATGTGTTAGGTTGTCACTTTAAAGTGTGGGATGGGAAGCAGTGTTCCTGGTGACGTGGAGTGAAGTACCACCGTACCAAGAAAAGTTTGTGCAATTAATGCAAGTCACACCTCCATAGATTTTCCTCTGTCTCGTCAAAAACATGAAAGGAACATAGGTTTCTCTGAGTGTTGTGCAAACTCTTGTACAAAAACTGCAGAAACACAACCTTACAGATCTCATTGTCAAATTGGCATTGAAATTTCACAACAAATAGATTTTGAAGTGGTCTGTTTAGCTCCACCGTGACATAGTCACCCACACTTGTGATCTCATTTTGACATCATGATACATTGGTCACCCGGATGGGGTCTGAAGGTGCCATACACTAGCCAACAAAAAGGTCCCAAAGGTTATCCAGAATAAATTATGTCTTGTAGCGAATGGGTTTCAACTGTTCTAGTATGTGGATTAGTGGTAACACCCCTGCTCCCTTCTTCAAGGGAACTGAAATAGAGAGATGAATAGAGGCCAGAGTGAGGTGCACATTGTGGCTCCCCACTCCTTTTTTGTTCTTGATCTAAATGCTTCCTTGTGCCTAGGTGGCAATATAGGGTCTTCAAGGGGGTCGGATCAAATGTTGACACCCCTGACCTCTCTGAAGAATGAACACTCACAAGGTTAATAAAGATTCTAATATATTTGTATTTGTTTACCTTAATTTTAGGAAGAAGGGACGTTTCAGATGGCAGGTGCATTATGGATCTTTGACTTTTTTGGTGAAGCGGAATTAACTCGAAAAATATCCCAGTTAGAGCATGAGCTACATACAATAAAGCTCGGAAACACAAAGTTGTAATTCGCTCTGCATTTTGAAGATGTGATATTTGTTTATCACACATTTAGGTCGTGATTAAAAGTGACTCCTTAAATTGCAATTTGTGCTCAAACACCTGTTTAGACACTGGTTTCAAGTATAAATGGTGTGATAATTATGACTTTTGGTGATTACTGGGTGCTCTAAAGTTATCAGCTTTCATTAACTCCAGTGAGCACCAAAATAGGCAAAAGTTAAAATAGGCGTCTTGGTGTCAGATTGTGTTTGGTGCTATAATTATCGTATGCAACACAAGGCACTTGTAAGCAGGTCCAACATTGTATATTTTTGGAGTAAGTGCATGTCTTGTAAGTTCCACATTTTTGGGGAATAAACAAAAAGCATAGACCCGTTCTGCGTTTACTGAGCATAACAAAATGGGGTTAAGATTTGACCCGAAGAGCTGAAAATATATACCTTCATCCCACACTTACCTTGCACCAAATAGCATGCTATACATTCTCCCGAACAATAACTTCTAACTTTTTTTAACCGCTTTCCCCGCTGTGCTTCATGCTCAATGCATCCTGGTACACATGGTCATGTAAGTGATGCCAGCTCAAAATATGTGGATAAGTCAAGAATGGTAGAAGTAATTCTTATTCTATGTATGCACGAAGCACCTGCTATACCTTCATGAGAGAAGTGTTGAATAAATTCTACTAACAGGAAAACAAATTCCTAGCAACGGTATATTTTGGTTTTTAAAATCTTGCTAAGGTCTCACTATATTAATGAAAAAAGTTGAAAACGCACATACACAAACCACATAGCTAACATAAAGTACATTTCCTACTTCTTTTTAAAGTAACTGTCTTAAATTGCCTTATTTAATTAAATGTAAATTATCCCCTTGTACTGCAAATCAGTTAAGCCTCTGGGGCCTTCAAGGACCTGGATACCCTATTGGGTGATTAGACGCACTTTATAAATCTTGATTGAGTTCACACGCATGTTGACAATACTTTGATTGCCTTGTCCTATTTCCTGTTTCTCTTAAGTTCGCACTTAGGCCTGCATAATATTTTGTCCACATAAGCTATCCATGCCAAATTGACGTCCTTTTTTCCCAACATCCTGGATATTCCAAAGATACCCAGGGCCTTATTTATACTTTTTGGGGCAAAACTGCACTAAGGCAGTTTTGCCCCAAAAAGTTTTGCACCGGCTTGCACCATTTTTTAGCACCAGCTGGGCACCATATTTATGGAATGGTGCAAGCCGGTGCAAAGGGTAGGCTAACTTAAAAAAAAATGACGTTAGGCAGTTTTGAGTCAAAATAAATGATTCTGACCAGATTAGCATAATTTTTTGACGCTAACGGGCATATTTATACACTGTTTGCACTGAATTAGCGTCATTTTTTTAAAACTCTAATTCAGTGCAAAACTACCTCCATATTTATACTTTGGTGTTAGACCCATCTAGCACCAAATTTATGGAGTTAAAGTAATTTTTTGGAAGTGAAAACCTACCTTGCCTTAATGAGATGCAAGGTAGGCGTTCCCGTGCAAAAAAATGACTCTATGGCCTTAACACCATATTTATACTCCCATGTAAAAATGGTGCAAGGGAGGGAGGAGGGGTCAAAAAATGGGGCAAACCTTGCTTTGCCCCATTTTTTAAGACCTGGGTCAGGGCAGGTGTTAGGGGACCTGTGGCCCTATTTCCATGTGGAACACCATGGAATAAGCCCAGAGGTGCCCTCCTAGGCCTTGGGGCACCCCCACCCACACTAGAGGGACTGCGAGGATGGGGGACCCCATCCCAGGTAAGTACAGGTAAGTGCATTTTATTTTTGAAAGTGCCATAGGGGGCCCTGAAATGGGCCCCCATACATGGCACCGGGTGCAATGGCAATGCCCAGGGGACCCCTGCCCTCTGTGCTGGCCACTGGGGTGGTGGGCATGACTCCTGCCTTTTCTAAGGCAGGAGTCATGTGGCATGGTAGGTTTAGCACCATAAAATTACGCTAATCTGGTTAGAGTCATTTTTTTCACTCTAACCTGCCTAAAGCCATTTTTTGGTGCTAAACCCTCTTCTCCTATATTGCCAGCCCCACCGACTAAAGTAATTTTTTTAAACTCTAGCCTACCCTTTGCACCGGCTTGCACCATTCCATAAATATGGTGCCCGGCTGGTGCACAGAAATGGTGCAAGCCGGTGCTAAACTTTTTGGTGCAAAACGGAGTTAGTGCAGTTTTGCAGCAAAAAGTATAAATAAGGGCCAATAGTTTGTAAGTTTGCGCCACTTTTGCGTCATAAAATGACGTTAATGCAGTGCAAAAAAAGTCTAAATCAGGGCCTTGGTGCTAGATGGGTCTAGCACCAAAGTATAAATATGGAGTTAGTTTTGCACCGAATTAGAGTAAAAAAAAAATGACACTAATTTTGCGCAAACAGAGTATAAATATGCAGCAGAGTATATATATGTCCCTAAATATGGCGTTAAGGCCATAGAGTCATTTTTTGCACGGGAACGCCTACCTTGCATCTCATTAAGGCAAAGTAGGACTCCACTTTCAAAAAATGACTTTAACTCCATAAATTTGGTGCTAGATGGGTCTAGCACCAAAGTATAAATATGGAGTTAGTTTTGCACCGAATTAGAGTAAAAAAAAATGACACTAATTCGGTGCAAACAGAGTATAAATATGCCGCAGAGTATAAATATGTCCCTAAATATGGCGTTAAGGCCATAGAGTCATTTTTTGCACGGGAACGCCTACCTTGCATCTCATTAAGGCAAAGTAGGACTCCACTTTCAAAAAATGACTTTAACTCCATAAATTTGGTGCTAGAGGGGTCTAGCACCAAAGTATAAATATGGAGTTAGTTTTGCACCGAATTAGAGTAAAAAAAAATGACACTAATTCGGTGCAAACAGAGTATAAATATGCCCCCCAGAGTTTGTGGGTTCCCCTGATGGGGACCGAGAAATTAGCTAAAATACAGCCACAATTTGGAGTTTTGGTGAAAATGATGAAAAAGTGCTGCAGAAGAAAGCATCTGGTTATGTCCCTGCAAATGGCATCAACAAAGGGTTTGCAGTGCTAAAACCACCATCTTCCCAGTTTTCAGGAGCAGGCAGACTAGAATCAGAAAACCAAGTTTTTCAACACAGCTTTGGCATTTTACTGGGACATATCGAATTTTTCCTATTTTTTGTGCTTTCAACCTTCTTGCACTTAGCGATAGATAAGGGTGTGGGTACCCAAAGCAGCAATCTCCACACGTTTTTGGCCATTCCCTTTTGCAAGCACTTGGCCCACCCACACAAATGAGGTACCATTTTACACTGGAGACCGAGGGGAATGCTGAGTGTTAGGAAATTTGTGCTGACCCAGTGATCCCAGACAGAAATGTGAGGAAAACATGATATTTGTGCTAAATTTGAGGTTTGCCGCGTTCAGAGAGCCCCAACCAGGCCCCCACTGGGCCCTTGGGTGGGTACTCCCTTCCTACAGCCTGCCATACCATGAGGGGTCTGAGAGTCCACAGGGCCCAGGGAAGCTTCCTCTGCTGGTTTTGGTTCAGGGGCCCTGGCCTGGGCCCTGGGCCAGGACTCCGGTGGGCCCCGGGGTGGAAGCCTCCATTCTGGAGTTCGTTCTCCGGCCTGCCGTGTGGCAAAGCACCTGGGACAATGTCTGGGCAGGCATCCCTCACATGACTGTGTGCAGAGAGCCCTGACTGGGCCCTGGGCCCATACTGGGCCCTGGGGTGGGTGTTCCCTTCCTCCAGTCTGCCCTACCCTGAGGGGCCTGGGCCTGGGAGTCCACCAGGCCTAGGATGGCTCCCCCTACCAGTTTGGGTTCAGGGGCTCCAGCCGGGCCCTGGGCCAGGGCTCCAGCAGACCCCAAGGTGGAAGCCCCATCCTGGGCTTCTTCCTCCGGCCTGCTGTGTGGCAAGATGCCTGGAACAGGGCCCAGGGAGCCTTCCCTTTCATGTCTGTGTTCAGAGAGCCCTGACTGGGCCCCCAATGGGCCCGTGGGCGGGTGCTCCCTTCCTAGGGCCTGCTGTACCCTAAGGTGCCCGGTCCTGGGAGTCCACCAGGCTTGGCGAAGCTTCTCCTGCTGGTTTGGTTTCAGTGGCCCAGAGGGCCCTGGGGTGGGAGACCCTGTCCTGGGCTTCATCTTTCAGCCCACTGGTGGCAAGGAGCCTGGGACTAGGTCAGGGGAGGACTCCTCAGCATGGCTATGTTCAGAGAGCCCGACCAGGCCCCTGCCGGGTCCAGGGGTGGGTACTTCCTTCCTCCAGCCTGCCGTACTCTGAGGGCCCAGGCCTGGGAGTCCACTGGGTGCATGGAGTACAATAAAGGGGGGTAGCCTTCCTCCGTATTACTAGGAACAGGCTACTTCAGACCCCCTTTGGGTCCAGTGATTCTTGACTGGGTGCCGCAAGGGCCTGGGCCAGCCTGCCCTTGGGCCCAGGTGTACAGCCACCTTGCAGCCCTGTCCGATGGGTCTCTCATTCAAACCTGACTTCCCAGAGAGCAAACCAACATTCCGGGGCCAGGGGTGGGTACAACCTTTCTCCAGCCTGCCGTGCCCTGAAGGGCCTGGGTTTGGGAATACACTGAGCCAAGTGAGTGTTCTCCTGCTGGTTTGGGGTCAGGGACTCCATCAGGCCCTTGGTGGGCTTTACCAGTGTGTAAAGAGTCCTCTGGGCCCTGGGTTGGAGGTCTGTTGGGGCCTCCTAGCAGCACTATGCCCATGGGTCAGCTGGGGCTCCAAGAACCCAGGCTACTGAGTCCCCATTCCCAGCACAGGCTCCTTATGTTGAGGCATTGCACAAACAGGTGGCAGTCCTCCGAGTCAGACCATCTGGTTGCTCTGAGACATCCCCCCCAAGCATCTGGTCATGCTCCATCCATTCCTATGGCACATCGAGATGGCTGGGCTGTCCCGGAAGGCCAAATGAGGGCTCATTCGCTTCCTCAAAGACCACTCAGGGTTCCAGTAGGTTTGGTGCATTTTCGTCGCCGGTCCCCTCCGTCACTCAGTGCACACAAAGTAGAAGAAAGGGGGGTAGCCTTCCTCGAGATTACTAGTGCCAGGCTACTCTGGATTCCCTTGTGGTCCAGTGGTTTTTGACTAGGTGCTGCCAGGGCCTGTTACTAATAATGAAATACACTGTTCCTAAGAGACATGAAAAACAAAAACAAAAAACAGGGAGAGTGTTAGGGGATCCTACTCAATAGGGGGTCCTATTCAATAGGAGCAAGAGTCCTCACACACCCAAATGGGTGTCATGCTTCATCATCGGACCAGCTCCTCGTCAGACTGGCGCTGCAATGTCTGACGGGTCCCACCCTTTCGGGGGGCTCTTTGCCGGAGATCTTTTTTGATGATGCCACACTGTCCCGCAGATGAGTCGGGAGGAGAAAAAAGAAGAAAAAGGAGAGCGGGAAAAACTAGAAGTAAAATTGGCTCAAAAACTCTCTGAAAGGTTTATCTTTATTGGTGCAGGGAGCTGGCCAAGGTTAAAACAATTACCAGGAGAGTTAGGTCAATGTAATGTTTGACCCTTCTCACATGGAAATGGGTGGTCAGGGACTACTAGACCCACCTCAAAAATCGGGTCGACATGTTTTGCGTCTGTTTGGTCCAAAAAGGATCCTATGACGCTTCCTCAGGACCTAATATAATAATGCTTCTCCACCTATAAACTCAAAATACTTTAGTCTACATATGCTGACAAGCGAAAGCAAGGAAATTAGTGTAGTCAGTCACTTACAAAAAGTCCATTTGGACCCAGTATGTCAGTCCCATCCGTCGCCCTGAAAATTTATGAAAATCATGTCAATGGTTAATGCTTAATGCAGAAAAGAACACATACAATTAGTTGTGTATTAATGTGGCACACAGTGATCGTGAAGAAAGTGGCACGTCATGCCAATTTAAAAGTATAATGCTTACCCTCCCAACTAGAGACAGGGCTTCATGGGATCACGCAGACCGTAGGCCTGGTCCATATAACACACTGCATGTCATATAGAAGAACACAGGATAATATCACAGAACAAAGGTGAGAGTCAAGGTAACATACGTTCCAATCTACTGAGGAGTATAATAATGAAAACTACGTACCCCCCATCTTAAGTGCAAGGTCAGGAAAGAGAGAGAGAGAGAATATGCAGGTCCCATTAAGTTGCACACTCGCTTATCTATCATAGTTCTCTCACCTACAATAAGAATAGTTCGTTCAGGCCATCTTTATACTCTAACATCAACACAGTCTCTCTGTTAGAAGTGGCTGTATTCCCTTTAAAAATTCCAGAAATACAAGTATCCAAACATACCTAGTGTCAAACCCCGCTATCTAATCGGTGTCCTCGGTCATTAATAACAACTAGTTAAAATGTTGGTAGCTAGCCCATAGAGTGCCAAATATTAAATCAATCGGGTGCACAGCGCGTTCGGAAGGAGGTGGTTTGAATTTGAAACCGGCAGGACAGAATACCAATTGTGTTCCACTCGGGGTACATCAAAAAAGAGAGAGAGGGAGGAGACTCACTCAGTTAAGGCCGGCCGTCGGACATTCTTCCTACCCCGGGTCGCGCTCCCGAACGAGTAAGGGAGACGCGATACCGGTGGGTAAAAAAGGGGAGGGGGGAAGCCAAAACCGGAAGTCGTCCGGCTCGCGCGTTGCTAGGCAACGTTTGCAAGCCTCAACGGCGGTCATAACGTGGCTGCAACCGAAGAGGCTGATTATTATCCAGCACTTCAAATGCGGTCGCCATATTTGAGTGTCTCGATCAGAGACACTCCCCAATACAGTGAATACACGAGCCTAACCAATGTGCCCACTTCTCGTGATCATGACAGTCAGGTTTTCACATGTATTGTAACATTATCAAGACATTCAGCGGTTGCCATCATAAATTGTGTATATTCTTACAATTATGGTCACAATGTCGTCACTTTCAACACAGGAGGGATGGAATGCAGCATCACTGTTATCAAAGACGGGGGTCATATCAAGATTGCCAGTATCTAAGTATTTCACAGAAATGTTAAAGGACAAATATATTGTGGATATGGACAAAAGGGGAAGGAGAAAAAGGGGGCAAAACGGGTATGTTGTTGCACCACTGTGACCCACTATTATTCAAGGGGAAAAGTTAAACCAAGGGATATCATCATTTAAACCCGTACGGTGGGTCCCAAGTTTAAATACCCAATGTTGTTCTAACTCAAAGAGGGAATCGGAACCTCCAAACGGGTGTGTCTGTAGTACAACCCACCACATGTCATCTGGACTATGTTTGGTTTCAATATAATGAATACTTAATTTAGTCGAAGTTCGACCGCATCGAATGTTGCTGCGGTGCTCATTGATTCTCAATTTAACCGCTCCTGTAGTCATCCCCACATATCGCAAGCCACAAGGGCACGTAATCAGATACACGCAATTGCGGGTATTGCAATTAGTATGTTTGAGTAATCGCCAGAGCCCAATCGGGTCTAGCTCCAAAGAGTCAAGTCGTTTTGTCAAGGAGCATACATTGCAGTTCCCACACGGGAAATGGCCCTTGACTGGTGGTAACTCCCATAGGGTCCCTTGTCTGTTTGACGTCTCTCTGGGTCTGGGTCTTGTGTGAATCAACATGTCTCTCAAATTGGTGGTCCTTCTGAAGGCAAAGAGAGGTTTAGGAATATTCCCACCCCCACTCTGGAGGATCTCCCATCTTTTGTTGATGATTTTCTTGACTGAGTTAGACAGGGCTGTGAACGTTGTGACGCATGTTAATTTATTATCTGTACGTCTGGGTATCGTCTGTAGTAATAGGTCCCTATTACTATGTTTGGCTCTTTTAAAGGCAGCATCAACCACTCTAGATGGATAGTGGCGATCATGTAATTTGTGTTTCAATTCAGTAGCTTGTATGTCGAAAGAACGAATGTTACTACAGTTGCGGCGTAATCGTAAAAATTGGCCAAAAGGTAAGTTATCTCTGAGTGCTTTTGGATGATAACTGTCATAGAGTAGTAGGCTATTACGGTCTGTAGTTTTTTGATGTGTACAGGTCATGAGTGTACCCCTATCAATACTAATTACCAAATCCAAAAAGGTAATTGTAGTAGTAGAGACTAGGGAAGTGAAATTCAGGAAAGGGTCCAGGTTGTTAACCCATGTAGTAAAGGATGTCACCTCCTCAATGGGACCTTTCCAGATGACCAATATGTCATCGATATACCTGCGCCACAGTTTGATGTTACCAAAATATGGGTTGGAGGTGGGTAGTATGAATCGTTTCTCAAAATCATACATGTAAAGACATGCTAGGCTGGGCGCAAAGGTACTACCCATTGATGTTCCGCGAATCTGATGAAACAGCAAGTCTTCAAACTGAAAGAAATTTTCAGTCATTGCTAAATGAGCACAGTGCATAATGAAATGTACCGGAGTAGTTAGATCCAATGTAGTTGATAGAAGAGCTGATTCTACCACTGACAAAGTTGCTTGTTGAGGAATATTAGTATACAATGCTTCCACATCCATGGTGATCAATGCCTGAACCTCCCCTTCCAAATTGAGAGATTCTATGAGGTTGAGGACATCTTTGGTGTCTCGTAGATATGTGGAAGACTGTTGTACAAGTGGTTGCAGAAAGTGATCGCAAAAGGTGGACAGTGGTTCAAGGATAGAACCTATCCCGGACACGATAGGTCGGCCCGGAGGAGGGATCTTCCCTTTATGGATTTTTGGCAAGCAATAAAAGTAAGGGATTCTGGGATTGGTAGTGTCTAGGAAATCAGCTTCTTTTTGCGAAATCCAGGAGTTGCTGATAGCCTCATGAATCATTCCTCTAATCTCCGTTTGTATTCTGGTTGTTGGATCTTGGTCAATTCGTGTGTAATAGGTAGAGTCACTCAGAAGACGGAGACACTCTTGTCTATACTCTGATGAATTCAAAATGACTATGGCGCCGCCCTTATCTGCTGGCTTGATAGTGATATTTTTATCAGCTGTCAGCTTCTTAAGAGCGGCACTCTCTACTCTAGGTATATTCACAAAACTGCGCTTCGGTCGTAGTTTGCTAAGGTCGATATTGACCGCTTTTTCAAATGCCAAAATCTCGCAGGGCATGGTCGCTGCGGGAGGCATGAATTTAGACGGTTTTCTAAGGCCTGTGTCCGTGGATGCTACATCTAACGGTTTATCACAAAAGAAAGATTGTAATCGAATTTTCCTGAAGAACTGAGTTAATTTACTCTGTAAGCGGAAAAAGTCTTCTCTGGGGGTTGGTACAAACCCTAGACCCTTATTAAGAACAGATGATTCTTCAGGGGAGAGAGGTCTGGTAGACAGGTTGATAACTAGGTCCTTGGTGGTTGGTTCTTGCCCTGACTCCGTGTGACCATCTGAGGCTCCTCCTGTGCCCAGTGGACCCTTCTGCCTCTTCCGCGTCTTCTGCCTCTTCCCCTGCCCCTGCCGTTGCCTAAAAAAGGCCCATATGGGAACATAGGGTGGGATTGATAAAACGGGAAGGGTTGTTGCCACCCCATCGATTGGTTAGGGTGGAATTGTGGAAGGTTATAATATGGACGAGATCTCTCATCGTCTGTGCTCCACCCATCGGATGAAGAGCTGTGACTGTATTTACGAGGTTTCCTAACTGACGTAGATGAATCGTCAGATGAAACAGATTGGAGATCTATAGAATAATCTTCCTTGATATAAGGGTAGATTTTCTCTCGACTGAACTTGCTAATGTCTTTTTGCAATTTCGTAATTTTTTGTTGAGTTAGAAATTCTTTTGACACATTCAGCTCAGAGTTGATCTCAGCTAGTCGATTTTTAAATGCTGTGATAGAGATTGTGGTTTTTAATGTATTTTCCATGAAGGTAATCTGTACAGCCATGGATTCTGCTATCCGTTTGGAGGTATTGATAATCAGTACCAACCAGTCACGGGTGCATTTCCAGGCAATTTGAGCCCAGTCCTTCCTAAAGACCAAGTCTTGTAGGAAAATCCTAGGCATGTTTGACACAAGTAATCCATTGGGGGCTATATTAGCTCTCAGATATTCCGTCATAATTGTCCCATGAAGGACTGTCTTGATCAAATCTCGTTTGAGTGAGGATAATTTATCCCATTCTGCTTTGGTGGGGCCCGAGGGCCCTGCACCTTCATTTGACAGAATGGATGGAGTCTGAAGGATCGCGGAAACAATGTCATCGTCGAAACTTAACCCCTGGAAATTATCCATATTAGGGAGGTCTCAAGAGAGACTGGTAAATAATCCCGCAGCAAAACTGCTGTGCTCAGTACATCAAAAAATCAATAGGGATTAGGAGGAATTAAAGGTCCAGTGCATACCCTCCGGTAACTGTTACTAATAATGAAATAAACTGTTCCTAAGAGACATGAAAAGCAAAAACAAAAAACAGGGAGAGTGTTAGGGGATCCTACTCAATAGGGGGTCCTATTCAATAGGAGCAAGAGTCCTCACACACCCAAATGGGTGTCATGCTTCATCATCGGACCAGCTCCTCGTCAGACTGGCGCTGCAATGTCTGATGGGCACCACCCTTTCGGGGGGCTCTTTGCCGGAGATCTTTTTTGATGATGCCATACTGTCCCGCAGATGAGTCGGGGGGAGAGAAAAGAAGAAAAAGGAGAGCGGGAAAAACTAGAAGTAAAATTGGCTCAAAAACTCTCTGAAAGGTTTATCTTTATTGGTGCAGGGAGCTGGCCAAGGTTAAAACAATTACCAGGAGAGTTAGGTCAATGTAATGTTTGACCCTTCTCACATGGAAATGGGTGGTCAGGGACTACTAGACCCACCTCAAAAATCGGGTCGACATGTTTCGCGTCTGTTTTGTCCAAAAAGGATCCTATGACGCTTCCTCAGGACCTAATATAATAATGCTTCTCCACCTATAAACTCAAAATACTTTAGTCTACATATGCTGACAAGCGAAAGCAAGGAAATTAGTGTAGTCAGTCACTTACAAAAAGTCAATTTGGACCCAGTATGTCAGTCCTATCCGTCGCCCTGAAAATGTATGAAAATCATGTCAATGGTTAATGCTTAATGCAGAAAAGAACACATACAATTAGTTGTGTATTAATGTGGCACACAGTGATCGTGAAGAAAGTGGCACGTCATGCCAATTTAAAAGTATAATGCTTACCCTCCCAACTAGAGACAGGGCTTCATGGGATCACGCAGACCGTAGGCCTGGTCCATATAACACACTGCATGTCATATAGAAGAACATAGGATAATATCACAGAACAAAGGTGAGAGTCAAGGTAACATACGTTCCAGCCCGCTCCAGGGGCCAGGTGTGTGGCCGCCTCACAGCCCTGTCCCATGGGTCTCTCCTCCTAGCCTCCTTCCCAGAGAGCAAACCAACATCCCAGAGCCTGGGGTGGGTGTTCCCTTCCTCCAGCCTGTCGTTCACCGAAGGGCCCGGGCCTGGGAGGCAACCGGGCCCAGTGAGGCTTCTTCTGTTGGTTTGGGTTCAGTGGCTCTGGCTGGACCCTGGGCCAGGGCCCCAATACGTCCCATTGGTGGGCACAGGTCCCAGAAAGACTTTGCCAGCATGTAAAGAGGCCTCCGTGCCCTCGGGTCAGAGGTCCATCTGGGGCCCCTTGCAGCCCTGTTCCTGAGACCCAGCTGGGGCTCTGAGAACCCAGGCTGCAGAGTCCTCTGCAGAGGCGAGCGCAGTCTCCTTATGTTAAGGCAAAACGTGACCAGATGACTGTCATCTGAGCCCAGCCATCTGGTCGCTCTGAGACCCCAAGGCATCTGGTTGCACTCCTATGGCATGTCCAGATGGCCCGGGCTGACCTGAGAGGGAGCCTTGTGCCCCAGTGGGCGGCTTGCAGACCAGGGCCAACTGGCTCAGTGGGCTTGCAGACCCGGGCCTGCTAGGTCCCTGTCCCTGCAGAGCCCCGTCATGGGTGCGCTGTGGCTCAAATAGGCCCAACTAATCAACCAGAGTCCGGTCTGGACCCTGCTGAGGGCTTCTGAGAGCACTCCCGGGCTCCTCTTCCACCTTGGCAACCAGCAACCGGCGGGAAGGGAGGGAGCTAGGCCTTCACGCAGGCCTGGTCACTGATCTAGGTCTGAACCTGGTGGGGGAGCAAAAAAGTCCTCTCCTGTCTGCATCCACCCTGCCCTGGGTAGTGACTACTGTCAACATACCTTTGGGCGGGTGCCTTCCACCTTCCTGGTCCCCGCGCATGGGGAGACCAGGAGGCTTAACCCCCGACTGCCGCACACCCTCGCCCCACTGGCCTGCCCTGGATGCCCAATTTCCTCAACTATTAAGCCCCCGCTAAGTGGGGGCTTAAAGAACCCAGGGGGGACATAAAAGTCGGAGTTAGCCCGGCGGCCCAGCCCCCCTGCCATTTGGTAACCTAGCCGTCGGGCCATCGGATCGGTCAGCCCAGTGACCAGATGACCCCGGACAACTTGGCGATGAGATGGCCAACCTGGCAAACAGATGGCCCGGGAGGACCCGGTGGTCAGAGTGAACCAGGCAGCATGGCAACCAGCTCTGCGACAACTAGAGCAGCTGTGCACTCTGAGAGACTCCTTCATGGGGATGCTTGCCTCCCGGTGACTTGTGTGAACCTGAGATTCCCACTCCAGCCATCTGGTCACCCTGCTGACCTGCAAGACATTATGGCCCCATCCCTGCACCCAGCGGGGCAGGGCGGGTGAGGGAGATCCCTGTGCTGGGTGACGCACGGTGGAGGCAGCCTCCCGTAGGCCTGCAGGCCCTTTGCATCCCTCCCCGCTGGCCTGGTGGAAGCGGGACCCCCCTTGTTGTGGTGGTGGGGGGTACACGGGCACCCACAGATGGAGACAAAAGCTTGGCTCAGCGGATGACTTTCAATAGATCGCAGCGAGGTAGTTGATCTGCTGCTTATGAAACCCTGACCCAGATTCAGGTTGTCTATGAATGATTTGATTTAGCACCGGGTGCCCCACAAACATGCGGTGCCCTAAGGGCGATGGAGGTGACTCCTTACATCTGTGCTCCAGTCCCAAAGTGAGCAGCTCTATGTGCTGGCCCAAGAGGCCGACTATCCCAGGCCAACTGAGGCTCTATTGCACTGCAGTATCATTACCATTTAGGAGGGATTCTGACTTAGAGACGTGCAGTCATAATCTCACAGATGGTAGCTTCGTCCCATTGGCTCCTCAGCCAAGCACATACACCAAATGTTTGAACCTGTGATTCCTCTCGTGAATACTACTTCACAATGGTTGGAAGAGTCTTCATCGAAGGATAAAAAAGTGACTTTGCTATGAATGCTTGGCCCCCACAAGCCAGTTATCCTTGTGGTAACTTTTGTGACACCTCCTGTTTGATACCCAAAAAGCCAGAAGGATCGTAAGATCTCTCTTTCACAGTCTGTATTCATACTGAAAATTGAAATCAAGTGAGCTTTTGTCCTTCTGCTCAGCGGGGTGTTTCTGTCCTCCCTGAGCACACCTTTCATTATTGTTTGACAGGTGTACTACCCCAGTTAAACTCCCCACCTGACACTTTCCTCAGAGTGGGTTGCACCCAGCGGGAACCGGGTGCTTGGAGCCAGATGTGAGAGCCCCCTGGGGCTTACTCCCCTGCCTCACCGAGTAAGTAAAAAAAAACTATAAGGGTAGTGGTATTTCGCTAGCAGCCCGAGGGCCTCCTACTTATCCTACACCTCTCATGTCTCTTCACAGTGACAGACTAGAGTCAAGCTCAAATGAACTTCTTTCCCCACTGATTCTGTCAAGCCTGTTCCATTGGCTGTGGTTTTGCTGAATCTCGTTCATCCATTCATGCACATCACTAATTAGATGATGAGGCATTTCGCTCCCTTATGAAAATCATAGTTACTCCCGTCGTTAACCTGTGCTTCATTCAATTTCTTCACTTTGATATTCAGAGCACTGGACAGAAATCACATTGCGTCAACACCCACCTCAGGCCTTTGCGATGCTTTGTTTTAATTAAACAGTCAGATTCCCCTGGTCTGCACCACTTCTAAGTCAGCGGCTATGCGCCAGCCAGGGCAGAATACCGGCCCATGCCCTAGAGAGAGGTGACCATCGCAGCTGGACGATCCACAGGAAGGGTCTGGCTCATGTCCAGAGTCACTGCTGCCCTGGAGGGTGACACCTCGTCCAACTGCAGGACAAGCTCAGTCCCACTTCACACCCCAGCCCGACAAACCCAGCCCTTAAAACCTCATTATCCTGAAGTTATTGATCTGACTTGCCGACTTCCCTTACCTACATTGTTCCAACATGCCAGAGTCTGTTCACCTTGGAGACCTGCAGCAGATACAGGTATGGCCCGATGTGAGATTCAGACCTGTTCCCCAGGATTTTCAAGGACCAGTGAGAGCCCACCAGATGCCACCGGAACCACAATGCTTTCCAAGGCTCGCATCCGCAGGAGGGAAGCGCCCGGGCCAAGGCACAGCCTGAGTGAGACGCAGGGGTGCTTGCTGGCCTGGGCCGGTGGGAACACCCCACAGCGCGGCCAGTCCAAGCTGCTGCAGTAATGCGCTGTTTGGAGGAGGGCACCGTGCATGGGTGTCTGGACTGCCAGGCGGCTTCATGAGCCTTTCACCACCAGACCCCTTCCACTCTGGTCAGACCACTGGAGGGGCACAAGCTGCTGGGCTGCTTGACTTTCACTCTGCCGGGTTGGGGAAGGGCCTTCGTGAATGCAGGCCCTCGAGCCGAATGATCTCGGGCAGGGTGGAAGCTCTTTGCTGGAAACAACAGACAAGGCTGACCAAGCAGTCCATCCCCAAATGGACCAAGCGTGACCAATCGATCAGAGTTCAGTGCTCACTGGACACTCTTCCCCAGTGGGTGGTGGGAAGGCCGCCCTGTGCCGGGATGTCGGTTTACTCTGTGGGAAGCCAGGAGGAGAGACCCATCGGACGGGGCCATGAGGTGGCTGAACTCCTGGGCTCCAGGACAGGCTGGCCCGGGCCCTAGTGGCACCCAGTTGAGAACCAGTGGACCACTAGGGTGTCTGGCGTACCCTAGCCCTAGTAATTTGGAGGAAGGCTACTCCCTTTCTTGTACTCCGTGTGCACTGAGGGACAGAGGGGGCCGTCAGCCAAAATGCACCTGACCTCCTGAAACCCTGGCTGAGCTTGAGGAAGGGAATGATCCCTCACTGGGACTTCTGGGGCAGCCTGGCCATCTGGACAAGCCATAGGAATGCATGGATTGTGACCAGATGCCCCAGTGTCTCCGAGTGATGTGATGGCCGGGTTCACAAAATGGCCATCTGGTCGTGTTGTGCTCTAAAGTAAGGAGCTGGGGACAGAGAGTCTGTGGCCTGTGTTCTCAGAAACCCCGCTGGCCCTTGGACTGTGAGGGAGGCCTACATAGACCTCCGACCTGGGGCCAGAGGCCTCTTTACATGCCGATGAAGCCCTCCCAGGGCCTGTGGGACCCCATCCACGGGCCACTGAACCCTGAACTGGCAGGGGAAGCCTCCCCAGGCCCGGTGGACTTCCAGGACCGGGTACTTCATGGAGCGGCAGGCTGGAGGTCTCTGTGTCGTAAAGTGGGTCTCCGTGTCGCAAAGTGACCGGGACGGTGGGGGTCCCTGGCTGGGTCGGAAGGTATGACTGGCCCTGTCCAGGTGGGGAAGGTATGACCGGGCACCGGGTGAAGCTATGACCCGGCACCGGGTGAGAGCTTTGGCTGGCCGAGGTGGAAGCCCTACTCCAGGCTGCCAACTGACCAATCCCCACCCCAGTCCCTTTCATCAGCATCACAATCAACTATTTACAAGTGCTTCTAGGTAAGTAAACCTTGTGGGATCCATACAAAACACAACAAATTTTATCCCCCTTACTGACCAGTTTCCTAAAAGATGTGACAGCAAGAAGGTGTTCACTGAAGAGAAAGTATGCATGGACAGAAAAAGCAAAAAAAAAAAAAAAAAACATTAGTACACATCCACACCACTAGTCCATCTCAGGCATATAGGTTGGATTTAGAGTGAGGGTAAATGGTTCATAAAAAGGGGCTGATTTATGAAAAGTGGTGCTGCACCTAGTGCAGCGCCACTTTAATTGCAACACTTAGCGTCCCCTTAATGCCACCATGTGTGCACTGTATTTAAAATACAGCGCACCAGGAGTCAGGGGTACTAACGTCTTCATTTTTTACACTAGTCCGGTGCTTAGCAGGATTAGCGTAAAAAATCTTGGAAACCACCCAGAGGCCTGTTAAAAACAAGGGGACCCTCCCTGTAACGCCTGCTCTTAGCAAGTGTTCAACATACTGATAAAAATGATCCAAAGAAATCTCTTAGGTTTCTTTGCAACATTTGTTGGCCTCTCTAGTGCCAGAATGCTCCCCTTGCATACATTAAGCCTGGCACAGGCATAATGTGGCGCAAGGGCTTACAAAGTGGTGTAACACAAGCATTGCTCCACTTTGTAAATATGGTGCTACGTTTTTGGCCTTCCAACACCACATTAGCATCACAAAAATGATGCTAATGTGGCATTGGAATGGCGTTCGGCTCTCTTAAACCTGGACCTAACTTTATTCACAAATTACTTTACTAAATAAAATCTTTAAATGTCACTGATAAATCAACCATTTGCAAGTGCTTCTAGATAAGTAAACCTTGTGGGAGCCACACAAAACACACCATATCCCCGGTTGGGGGCTTGTGGGTGGGTGTCCCACAGAGGGAACAGCAGCGCGTCCCCCATGGGTCAGTCCCAGGATGTAATGGTTATGCCCTTGGCACATCAGTAGTGCAGCCACGGACGTTACAATTACTCCGTGGGCACGGAAGGGGTTAACTTGCAGAAGGTGATGTTTTACACTTGAGACCTCCTTCCTTCCCCCACCTCCCTCTCATCCATTGTTGTCGCACATCAACAACTCTATCTGCTACACCACCAACTCCGTAGCAGAGTGATGGAGCTCTGCTGTGTGTGAATTAGACTAATTGCGGGAGGTATCAAAAGTTTGTGTTCAGAAGCCAGTTATACTTTAATGTAATCACCCAGTGACTGATTAAAAAATAGCCCCATACTACCGTATTTTGTTAAACAGTGAGGGTGCAAAATGTATTGTCGCCTGGGGCTCTATCTGAGCAAAGTGGCAGCTCTGCGACTGAGTGCGATGAAATAATTGCTGATGAATGTGGGAAGGCCAATATGTGACTCACAATCACTACAACCAATGGCTGAAGGGGACTGACCGTTCCCCCCTTTTCTCAATGTAGATTACAATTTTCTTGTTTTAAATGCTTGCACAAGTTACATACCAACCCTGAAATTATGAATTAATTATGTGTGAACTGAACACAGATCATGCTTGATTGATGGGATTACATAATTGCATGATGCTAAGTAAATCATAATTACTGAAACTTCAAAAGGTTTACCTTTGCCGGTCACTGAGTGCTGTCAGTGTAATTCATTTTTCCATTAATCAGTGTGAGGTAAACTGAAAACAGCCGCTCTACTTTACGAGGTTGTTAATTAATATAATTTATTTAAAAACATACTGTACTATTTAACAACAATAATTTACTGAATAATTAAATGACAACCTTCCACATGTCATCCTTGTTACAATATCTATCAACAAAGTATAATAGATTCTGAGCACATTCTCCACTGTAGATAAATAACGTAATACAATAATAATTAAATGATATGTCACTTACTGACAACCTCTGTGATATGTTAATTAGGCAAAACTTACTCTATGAACAAATTGCTATTGAATTATTGCAATTTTCTATCTGAAAATTAGATTAAATATCTTAAATCAGTCTCAAACTAGGCAACAACATTGAAGTATAAACACATCAAAGTATGCAATTGAATAATGTATCTAAATTTGTCATAATTGCCCCATGCATCAAAGCTATTTTCTAAGACAAATGAAGATTACATAGACGTTCCAAGTGGGAGATAAAGAAGCTTCTATATCCCAATCTGAACTCTATATTGTAGCATGAAGCCAGGTAACTGGCTACCTATTGTAAACATGGAGTAATGGTGCAAGAATTTAGCAGAATGTTTACATTTCTCCCTTCCAGATGGGTCGTCAAATTATCTTCTCTAATTGGAATTATCATAAGTAAGCTACAAAACCATGAATTAAGATTGGTAAACAATATGGTGGGACAAAGGTTGATAAGCAGTTTTCTTTTATATTTTCTGCCTACTGCTAGACCTCTTCACTTTAGCTTAGAAAGATCCCACTTTTTCAAGTATATCTGGCCCATATTTTGAATACTCCTATTTTAATTGCATTCTATTTACATTGCTCCAACTTTAAGGCTGTATTTTAAAAAATGTGTTATTTTCCTTTCTAACTGCCCTATTATCAAATTATTGTTGGAATGGAGAAGTCCATGGTGATGGACATATAACCCTGCCCTGAGTGCCCCAATTGCAAAGCAGTCTGGATCCCTGGTGCTGACTTTTTTGTGTCATGGGTGAACACCAGATTATGAATGTGCACCATGACAAAGACTAGTCTCATGGACTGTGGTCTTTTTGGACCGGGCAGGACGCAATGAGAGCTACCCCCAGAGGGGTGAAAGGCTACTGCATTTACCAGGAGTTAAGCAGTATAAGTGTGGTTATAGAGGCATACTGGGTAGTGAACAGTAGAAATGAACAGGCCTTCTTAACTGTGCTGCTGGAGTGAGCAGGCGCACTCATGTAAAGTTCCACTGCTGTGTGCTTAACTCACCCATGTCCTACATCAAGATAGTGTGTAGTCCTGTGCAACTCATGCATGTTATATACTTGTGCTAGGTAGGTGTGTGCCTGAGAATGGTACAATACATGAATTTTATGTGGTCCATTTAAGCAGATCTAGGACTGATTGAAGGAGCAAGAGGAGGTATAGGAGTCCCCTCAGTCAGATTATTTGATTGCTGCATTACTGCAAGCTCAGTGGGACTCACTGGAGGAAGAGAGAGCCAGGCTCTACAGTATACTTCAAAGGGTGCTCTTTAATTAGGAGAGAGGTCACTGGAAAGGAACCCAGACACATTTCAGAAAAGAGATAGGGCTCATGGGGGAATCATAAAGAGTAGAGCTGAAGCACTGAGGTTACCTTTTGAATCACATATCACTGTGGCTGACATCCAGTTATGAAATTCCATTCACTTCCAGGACCTGGATTATGGGGATATCAGATTTAGGTCACTCCTGATGTGACAGACTGCTTTCTTAGAGAAGGGCAGAGGAGAGGGCCCTTCAAAAGGAAGCATACCCCAACACAAATTTCAGACCTTAACTCACATTTGGTGTCTGGAAATGGACTATAAGAAGTGGAGCTCAAGACCCCCTAAATTGTCAAATGCCAAAGAGCCATTCAGGAAGTGCAAGTAGGAAAAGTTCTACAAGATGTCTGCCTCTGACCAGGACTGGAAGTTAAGTCCTGCCAGTCTCCCAGTTGGTTGAGGGGACATCACCCAGGGAATCCAAGATCATCTGTCACTGCGGCTTGTAGCATCAGTGCCTGCATGCTTGCAAGAGCCAATGTCCTGTATGAGGAAGAGGAGAGTGCGATAGGTGAATGAGGTCCAGTGGGAGTTCCTGGCAGGTTGATCTTTGAAGCGAGGTGTGAGGAAACAGTTTCTGCACTAACTGGGTTGTAGCCCGTGTGCAGCGTGAAGTCAGCAAATACATATGCCAGGTGGGGCCACCGTGAAGATTTCTGCTGTGACATTAATGCAGTAGCCTGTGTATAGAGTGAAGTCAGCAACCCCGTATGTTAGGTGGTGATTCCGTCAAGATTGCTGCCATGCTGGTCCATCCACAGCACATGTGTGGAGTGCAGTCAACAACCCCATATTCATGGGGGGCCACTGTAATGAATTGCTTCCATACTGATCGAGCTGTAGCCGGTGTGCAGAGTGAAGTCAGCAACCCCTTATGCCAAATGGGGCCACTGTGACAATTGCTACCATGCAATCAGGCTTTGGTCCATGTATGGAGTGAGAACGGTGACCTTTTATGCCAGGTGGTGCCACACAGGAAAAAAGGTAGCAAATGGGGTCTGGTTGAGACTGTCATTGAGAGAAAGAGGCCACTGTGACAACCTGTGCAGGCCCAAGCCCCTATAGAGGTTTTGTACCCAGAGCATCAAATTTTCCCCCTTGAGCTGCATGGAGGTTACAAGGAATATTATCAGCATCAGAGGAGCGTCGAGGATACCCGGCTGCTGTCCCTACAAGACCATGTGTGGGGAACTTCAGGACACCTGACCACTGTCCCAGGAGGGCCACATATGCAGTACTCACCAGGGGCAGCTTCTGTGCCTGTGAGGGTTGGGCTCTTGGAGACTCTGGTAATTTAGGTCCTGCTGGTGGTTAATCAGTGGTCCAACTGATTAATGGGCCAGAAAGGCCCAGGAGAAATTGCCTACCATAGAGTGCTTTGGAGCTGGAACACTTCTGACTTTAATAAGAGTTGGAGTGGGACTCCTGAGACTCAGGCTACTAGTGGGGCTTAACCTGAATGTTGCCTATAGTGAATGGGTAGTAACAACTACTGCTAGTGAGAAGGGAGTGGGACTCAGGACCTGCCTAATGAAACACTAGAGCCCTGACTTTGGGGCACTCTGTATATTGACTGTGAATGCCGTATTTTACTTTGTGGTGGTATATAAATAGTCCTTTTTTATAAAAGCAAGTATTTGACCCTACAATCATTAATGCAGCATTTGGACATATTCTGAGTTGTGAGCCAGTATTCACTCTCTTGTATCTACCGCCCCTCCCTGAGGAACCTTAGAGTGCTCGACCCACGCTATCACTGAGAGTCAAATGCTGAAGGAATACTTGTCCAAGGTGCTCATGATCCATAGTAGTTCACCCCAGGACATCTGGAGTAAAAGGCCACAACCCCTAGGTCCAGGAGTTTTCTAATAGTTTTTACCTCTTCTAAACACAGGTATATCATTACCCATTACCTATTGTTTCTGCATAGAGCAGGATTTAAGTTCCTGCCTAACTGTACAGCAAAATCATATTAAAATGAATGTTAAATTTGAAGACTTGGATCTGATTGCATACCTATATGTGTTTTGCTTTAAAGTTCCTGTGTTACCATGTTGTTTTTTATCATTTGGTAAGAGGGATGAGTGGCTAACTCCTCGACAATATACTAAAAGCCATGACTGCATTTAGTGTGATTTTCGATGCAGTAGTCAGCACAAACTCCAAAACTCTGTGGTAATTCTTATCTCTACCACAACACCTATTTTAAGAATATGAACAGTAGTATATTTTTTTCAAGAAAACATAACTGATGCTTACCTGTGTAGCCTGACTCCTGCAACATATAATTCTGCATGTAAACCTGTCAAAGTAACAGTTTTTGACAGGAAAAGCAAGAATTTTAAATATTAAACATCATCTCTAAGTAGGCCTTTTAGCCTACATCGTAGGCTACCTAGTATTAAAAAGTGGTACATATTAGAATTTAATGTTAGAGTATACCCACAGTGACTACCCCCAAAAGCTATTGTCACTGTAATGGACTCTAGATGTTTTATGAGAAAAGTGAGTTCAGAATAAAACAGTAACTCTACCATCTCTAGTTCGGAACAAGTCACAGGATACTTGGTTAATGTCAATGGTAGTGAACAGATGGGACACTTCTGTATATAATAAAATTAAAAATTACATTCTCTGCTCCTTTCATGGAAGGAAATGATTTAAGCTATTTTTTGTTTTTAGCTGGAAGTGTTTAGGGAGTAGGCTCCAGAAGAATGCCAGATGCTGACACCTTTCGTGCTACACATTTAGAGTTTTTAGGGTACATAGAGCAAAGAAAGTGGCTTTGATTTAATTCACACAATAGGTTTTGGTTTGGTATGATATTGGGGTTGATTCAATAGTGTTGTGGAGTGATTAAAACTAATTCGCCTCCCATCCACCACACCACCTGGCTTTAACTTTCTGGGCATGGCAAAGCAAGCTTCCTGTTATGGGCTTGAGGGAAGGGACATTGAACAACATTCTTGCCAAACCCCATTTTCAACCAAAGGCAGGTAATACTGCTACATTTTAAACAGGATTTCTGAGGAGGAGAATGATTGCTGTTTGGGTTTATGGACATTAAAGGGCAAGAGCCCCAGATAGGGGAAAATAGGTTTGATTGCTGATTCTTCAAGCAAAGATTGGAACGTTATCTAAATTCTGAAAGTCTAATTTGGAGACTATATTACTTTATTGCGTGTACACTGCTACTAGATCAAGGTTAGAGGCAGCAAAATTGGGCTACAGACAATAAGGATCTTGCTCTTTCGCTATAAGATCCCCAGTCAAGGAAGGAGTGTTGTTTCATGCTCCTTTGGTTACATATATGGGGCAGAACTGCCACCAATAATTTTCCAATAAGGATGTCTCTCAGATCTGTAACTACAGCATTATGATTGGGACTTTGATGGGGCAAGAGTAAAATGTACTAGTCTGACTACTGACTGGCCACTGAATCATTATATTAATGATCAAATGTTTGAATAAATGACACTCTATTCCAGTAGATAATGATGGAGTCAGGCGGCAATAGCTGAGCAAGCACATGGGGAAACTCACTTTTAGGGGCAGCTCTATGTCTTATATTGTGTAGATTAGGTATGGTGGTGAGTCTGAAGGGGGCACTTACCTGAGAAGGGAATGCCATGCAGCACCAGCTGGAAAGAAACTCCCACAGGAACAGTAGAAAAAGAAGAAGGACAAACTTTGAAGGGAAGGGAAAGGGAGGAAAGCCTAGAAAATATATGGTGCATAGACTGAGGGGCTAAAGACAGGGATGAAGTAATAATGGAACAGACTTTCCCAAGGCAGGCCAGAGAAGAAGAGGACAAGCGAAAGAAGAATAGCAGGGAGACAAAGACAGCATTGGAAGGGCCACACACAGCAAGAGAGAGCAGTGATGCACCAAAAAGCATTACAAGTGATATGAATGAGTATGACGCCAAAGGCGAGGATATCCCTAAAGTCACCGAATACCGACTGAAAAGTGGTGAATGCCAACTACAGGGACCTGTGACCCCTACAAACTCACCACAGTTTGCAAGGATAGTTTCATGGTACTGGGGGATACCCTACTCAATGAGGGTATTTGGAAGGGGAACAAGGACATTAACAAACCTCAAGCAAACCTGTGAGTAAGGATTTGAGTATTGGGAAACATCAATTGTCCTATAATGAGAGAGAGAGAGAGATACGATGAATGTAATCCCTGAAACCTTCTGATTGAGGGTGTATTCTGGATGGGGTTCAATTCAGGTATACAAGATCTGGAAAATTATATTACCAAGGACCAGTCCACAAAAGTAGTTTTCTAAGAAAGCAAAAGTGAACAAACAATGTAGTGAAGGCTCTCTTACTTCTCAAACTGAATTTATATATATTTTTTGTAATATTATTTTCCTTTTAAGCACTAAGCAAGAGACCAGAAGTAGAACTGAACGATTCCATAAAAGAAATGAGAGACAGTCTCAAGGACAGAAAGAGGTAGAGAAGAATCTTTAGTATTAATTTTCTTTTACGTTTTGCTTTGTCACCTGGTTATTTTTTTGTATTTTCCCCCCAGATAATCACTGGCCCAGAGGAGAAAGGAAGAACCACACTTAAGTAGAAATGAAAAGCCAATGTTATAAGGATCTCTGTGGGGACAACGATATATAAAGCTGAACAATAAGCACCATTAGGACTAATGACAATGGACAATAAAGTTACTATTTACATACGACATCTTGCATTGGCCTTTGCCCACACCTACCCGTGCACTGAGTTTATTACTTCAGGGCTCTGTCTGTTGCAGTATTGCTAGGCCTGGTTAGCCTTGTTGGGTAGTAGCTCAGGGTGCCCATTCCAGATGTTGTATGGTATTAAATGCCTGATGGTTGACCTGTGATGGCACCAACTGGAGCTGCTGGATTTATCCTTTAGTTCTGAGACTGGGCTACAGATGTGGTGTTAATACTTCAGAGTGTGATGGAAGATGAGTCTCTATGATTGTGCAAGATCTAGGACAATGACCTTTGCATTTGTTGTATTAATAAATAGAAGAGTGGAAGCTTCTGACCATTTGGGTTAGTTATAAACCACAGAGGGTAACCCAAAAACCCGATCAGGCTGGTTAGAAGATGATCATTACATACAACAATGCACTAACGGGAAAAGATCGACAAATTATTTATATGTCATAAAACAACATAGGTGAAAAAAAAAAAAAAAAAACTATTTATTTGGAAGGGGAACAAGGACATTAACAAACCTCAAGCTTTGTGAACTCTCAGTCTTCTGAAGGCTTACACGTAAATGAAGAGTGCATTGGAATTGATTGGTGACCTGGTATATGAGAAGGAATGATATTTAAAAATCAGATATGATCTCCTCATAAATAGACAAGTAAAAGAAGTCTGAGGATATATTTAAGGGACTCCCATCGTACTAGTCCTGAAGAAGACCCATTGTGGAGCTGGGATTTGGCCCAAGGTATAGAGGGGTCGAAACGTCGACGGATATATCATAGTCTGGATTGGTTTCTGCAGAGGATCTTTGGAGGATTAAAGGAATTGATTTAGACTCTCTGAGGATTTGGAATGGAGTTAATGCAGCAAACAGAAAAGAACCAACCGACTGTTTTTAATGTTTTTTGTATAGGTTTTTTATTCATTGGAATATGTATTCTTCTTATTTCTATCTATCACAAGCACTTTTTCTCACACCATCTGTCCTTTGGTGTGTTGTTTTACTAGATGGGTTGTCCAATTAGGATGAATATATTAAATTGATATTTATGTATAAGTAAATAAATGTATATATATATTTATATGAATAAATAGTTTTTTTTGTTGTTGTTTTGTTTTCACCTATGTTGTTTTATGATATATAAATAATTTGCTGATGTTTCCCCGTTAGGGCATTGTTGTATGTAATCATTTGGGTTAGTTGGCAAAGTCTTCCTTTGTTAACTTCAACATCAGTTCTCTTCTTTCAGTTTTTTTTTTTGGGGGGGGGTTTAATGGTGGCTCAGGAAACAACTTTTACTCACATTTTAAATAAAATAATAAAGTAATTCATTAATATGTTGCTCAACTGATCAATTCTAATGTGCAACCTGTTAATAAATGAAACAGTTTTTGATAGGAAATGCAAATCCAATTGAGGCCAACTATAAACTTTTTTTCAGTCTCCGTGACCAGCTTGCTCTCAAGTATGAATATCTGTGTGATTGCTGTGCCAGTTGTGTGCATGCAGTGGAGGGGAAGGTGATGGTCTGCAACAGAACATTCAGAACAGATCTTGCTGAGCAGGAGCCAAAATATCGATTATACAACCTCAAGGGCCACACCATTTTGGTCATTAAAGAGCACCATCTACGTTTTTGGACCAATGTTAGAAATGTGGTATCTGGTTGGCTAGGGTATGCACCTACGCCAGGCAGAACCTACCCACTCTAGTTAGGGCGAGGGAGTTAGACACCCAAGATAACCCCTGATCACCCTCTGGGTTGCTTGGCACAAACACTCAGGCCTATCCCACAGGCAGTGTATAAAGCGTTTGCACAACACACAAAACACACATGACGCACTATCTCCACCACAAAGGAAACACAACACCAAGTTATATAAAAATAAACTATATTGTACACAAACTCAAAAGACCAAACACGTCAGTAATTCCCTGCTACCCAAGTATGATATATAAATAATTTGCTGATGTTTCCCCGTTAGGGCATTGTTGTATGTAATCATTTGGGTTAGTTGGCAAAGTCTTCCTTTGTTAACTTCAACATCAGTTCTCTTCTTTCAGTTTTTTTTTTTTTTTGGGGGGGTTTAACAGTGGCTCAGGAAACAACTTTTACTCACATTTTAAATAAAATAATAAAGTAATTCATTAATATGTTGCTCAACTGATCAATTCTAATGAGCAACCTGTTAATAAATGAAACAGTTTTTGATAGGAAATGCAAATCCAATTGAGGCCAACTATAAACTTTTTTTCAGTCTCCGTGACCAGCTTGCTCTCAAGTATGAATATCTGTGTGATTGCTGTGCCAGTTGTGTGCATGCAGTGGAGGGGAAGGTGATGGTCTGCAACAGAACATTCAGAACAGATCTTGCTGAGCAGGAGCCAAAATATCGATTATACAACCTCAAGGGCCACACCATTTTGGTCATTAAAGAGCACCATCTACGTTTTTGGACCAATGTTAGAAATGTGGTATCTGGTTGGCTAGGGTATGCACCTACGCCAGGCAGAACCTACCCACTCTAGTTAGGGCGAGGGAGTTAGACACCCAAGATAACCCCTGATCACCCTCTGGGTTGCTTGGCACAAACACTCAGGCCTATCCCACAGGCAGTGTATAAAGCGTTTGCACAACACACAAAACACACATGACGCACTATCTCCACCACAAAGGAAACACAACACCAAGTTATATAAAAATAAACTATATTGTACACAAACTCAAAAGACCAAACACGTCAGTAATTCCCTGCTACCCAAGCAGTTGTAAGAACATTACACAGCACTAGTACTCTGCTAAAACCAGCAGTAGTCACATATAACATACAGGTTACTCATTATTCTGCAACATAAGCAGTAGTCAGGAAAAGCATTACCACGATGATGCACATGTCACAAGATCCTCATAAATGCCCATACCAGGAACATTAGTCATAAAAACAGATTAGCATAAACGCCCATAACAAGTAACATATGGAAACACATAGCAAGTCATGGAAACAGGTCACCATAAAGGTATGGATCCTAGTGAAAACATACTTACAGCTGTCCATGCCAGGAACATAGATCATACTGCACCATTATGACTGCCCATGTCATGGAGAATACTCATGTGTTCACAAACTACAAAGCCCTCTCTGTCTGCTCAGAGGCTCGAATCCCGTGGGCCAATTAAAGGGGGATATGGTACTACTTCTGTGCAGAAAGAGCCCAAAACCAGCCTTGTGGAGATGGGGCCTCTGTAGCGGTCTCTCCACCCATCCAGCAAGCATTCACATGAGACTGAGGGAGGGTGGGTGACACTCACCCCCTCCAATCCTCTGGGGGGGTCTCTCCACACCTTGCATTTATCCGGGGCCTCGTCTGACCCTCGCTGGGGCCAGGGAGCCCAATGGCCCGAGCAACACTGGGGTGTTTGCCCCTTGCGCAGCGACCAGGTGGGGAAGATTCATCCTCGCCTGCCGGCGTACTGCTAAAGGCTCACTGGGGCCTCGTGGAGCCTCTGATGAGGCCTCCTCCCTGTCCGTCCAGCATTTGCTGGCTCACCTACACACGATCTGGTGCACAAGCCCTCCCGCTGCCTCTCCCGGGCCGCAGAGTTGAAGCCTGACGACTGTCAGGGCTGGAGGGTGCCTCGGGGGCACTTCCTGCAGTGTGCTTCACCCCGGGAGCACTGCAAGGAGTACGTTTGCTCAAGACTTCGATTCTTCAGATGCCATGGGGCATAAAAAAGAAAGCGCACCGTGCACTTCAGACGCGCTCAACAAAGGTGTGCGCCCGGGTCGCAGCAGTGAATTCTGCGGCCACACAATAAAGAAAAAGTGTTCTAAAGGTGCTATAGAAATGAACAGGGTGCTGTCAGGGCACCTTGAGGCCAGTTAAGTATAAAGTTATTTTCCAGGCTCTATGCCATAAAAATGAAGTGCTCCTCATGTGCTTCAGGCAATTGCAGGGGTCAGGGGCCACTGTACCCAGCCCCTGGGGACACAAAGGTGTAGCACAGGGTTGCAGGGCCCAGCAACTGGCCAGCACAAAGGATGCAGACAGTAGCACTTCATCCAAGTGACCAAGCAGGTCACAGGTCAGCACAGCAGTCGAAGGCGGTTTCCTGGTGAGTCCCTCCAGCAGCATTCTGTGTCCATTTCTAAGTAGGTTTCTTGTGTGCCTTTACTTGGGAAAATCCCGCAAACTTATACTCAGTTTTGCAAAGCATTTCCAAAGAGGGGGAAAAGAGGTTCCAACCAGTCACAACTGGTTCCAGGAGTGCCTCCTCCAGCACAGGCTCCAGATATCAGTTGGGGGTAAACAAGCCCTTTGTGTGAGGCCAGGGCACAGCCTTTACAAATGCAAGTGTGCCCACCTCTCCTTCTCTCAGCCCAGGAAGACCATTCAAAATACAGATGCACCTCTGACACCTCCACCCTCCATGTGCAGAGGCTGTCTGAAAAGAATGCACACAGCCCAATTGTCTCTCTGCCCAGACTTGGATTGGAGTCAAACTGCAAAACATCAGAGTCAGAAGCTCAGAGAAATGCTCACTTTCTAGAAGTGGCATTTCCGTAATGATAATAAAAAATCCACCTGCACCAGTAAGCAGCATTTCTCACTATTACAACCAAACCAAACATGCCTACGCTATCCCTCATAAATCAGACAATACCCCCTAGACATAAGGCAGGGTGTTTCCAATGCAATCCTATGAGAAGGCAGCACTCACAGCAGTAAGAAACCCAATAGGTTGTTTGTCACTACCAGGACAGGCCACGCAACCAGGCACATGTCCTGCCTTCTACTTACATAGCACCCTGCCTATAGGGCTAGCTAGGGCCTACCTTATGGATGACTTACATGTAGTAAAAGGGGAGTTCTAGGCCTGGCAAGTAAATATTGATGCTCGTCACTGTGGCAGTAAACTGTGAATGCAGGCCCTGCTCTAGCAGGCCTGAGACAGGTTTGAAAGGCTACTTCTGTGGGTGGCGTAAGCAACGCTGCAGACCCACTAGTAGCATTTAATTTACAGGCCCTGGGTATAGGGATAGCACTTACAGGTAAATAAAAAATGCCAATTAGGTGCAAGCCAATCATACCAACTTTAGAAGGGAGAGCACCTACATTTTAGCACTGATCAGCAATGATAAAGTGCTCAGAGTCCTAGAGCCAAAAGCAAGAGGTCAGAAAAAATAGGAGGAAAAAGGTAAAAAGTCTGGGCATGAACCCGCAAAAAGGGCCAGGTCCAACATCCAGACTGCAATCAAATGGAGTGTCATGCCTATCGGAACTTTCGGAGAATGCGTGCCTACTTAGGAGTTGAGTTTGAGCTGTAATATTCTACTTGTTTTGCTACTTACTAAATTGAACTTTGCGGATGCGGACCTCAACATAATCAAGAGACAAGTCCCTAAGTTCCTGATTGGTTTCTACCCTGATGACTTAGCCTTAGTGCAGGGTGTTTCTCTGTGGCTCAGCAAATGATTGTCGGATACTTTTGTAATTAAGCATTAGAAACAATTTCAAATTGAGCTGCGAAATGTGTTCTAACCTCTACCAGGCACAGATCACCTGATATTTTAGAAAATGTAAATCTAGTTTTGGATGGTTTTAACCCAAGTTTGCGAGTGTTTGGCTCTTTCCATCAATTCATTCTATTTTTAGCTTATATGAATGCGTTTGTGTTGCCCCTGGTATGGAGATGAGGTAGGCAGGGAGTCCTGAGAGTGCACATGTCCTGCCACAAAATCATGGCGTTGCCTCGAACATTCTGAAAACATTCTAGTGCATCAATGGTTAACATTGCAATAGCTAAAGAAATGTAACCTTAAATAGATAGCTAAATGGTCAGCAACCTTATGAATAAGTGAAAGAGTGCTTAAATAAAGACAGTCAGGAATCCTTTGGACGTGAGAACATTATTTATTTAGATTTCTGCTGTGCCACAGTTGTAGTTTGAGTACTAAATGAGTTCAGATAGGTTTTGCAAATACATTTACAATTCGGTGTTCTCATCAACTTTGCCACATCTGTAGAGCTAAGGTGCACAGCTTTAGCTCTGTAATAATTATACTTTCAAATATTTTTTCCCAACAGTTGCCAACCTAATGTGATCATAGGGATTTAACATCTAATTTAGGATAGTGGTATAATACAATATAGCACCAGAAGATGGATTGGATTTCATGCTAGACTTCTAAATGAAAAAACAGACCTAAGTGGGTAATCAGACTCCTACGTAACCGAACTTTTCTTGTCACATAAATTGAAAATAAAAAGCAATACAGTTGTACATAAGTGAGACAATTTAAAGCACACAAAAGGAAACAGAAGTTCGCTCGCAGTCAAACTTATCGTCAGTTATGCAATTATCCATGTAACAGGGTCAATTTCATGCAAAGCGCTTGACTACTGCCCAGCCAGATCTTGCTGCATAGGAAATAAAAAGAAAAAGCAGTTTCAGAAGCCATGCGGAAAACATAGAGCCTCGCATGTTTTCAGCAGTTGGCCTGTGCGCTCGAGGAGAGCTAAACACCGGAAAAGGCCTAACGTATGCATGCCATTCACAAATTAAATCAAGCTTTTTTAAAGTGCAAGCCCACGAACCAACGCAACTGATAGGCATGCCGTGGGTACAGTTAAAAGCCCACAGAGAGATTACAGCAGGCCAGAGCACTTGCGTGCTCGACACTGAAAATGCCAGAATGTCCCACGCACACTTGATTTTGTGCTGTCACAGTTGACATGAGTACAATGAATTGTTTGGGCTGGCCTTAATCATCACAATTGTAAGAGTTCCGGCTGGCGTCTTGGGAGTCATTTTAAGAATTATATAATTTTAGTACATCAGGACAGGCCCCAATCACCTATCAGGTGCACTTTCCCTGGCTGTGCCACAGTCTAATCTAAACAAGTGTCTCCCATGGGAGACTGAAGCAGTGTATCCGATTATAATATACAAATGTCATGACTTAATACTGAACATTGTTAAAATATGCCGCCAGATTAAAATGAATTTACCTGAAATATAGGGCATGAAGTCCAGAATCTAAAAATCGTGAGGCTCTTCTTTCTGCATATTCTAAGCATCCATGCAGTTCACAAACTAAGGCCTTTTATCATTACAAGTGACAAAGGAACGGGAACATAATGCTAGAATATTTTTGGAAAAGTCATAGAAAAAAAAATCTTTCTATGATGCATACGCTGTACAAGGACCTCACAAGTCTAAAGCTAATTATTATAATGTAGACATCAACCTCAAGACTGGCATTGTGTCAGACACATACATATACACTCTTTAGCAGTCTCATGATTAATGGCACGTAATTACTTCTCCTGCTATAGAACACAGCCTGGCCTGAGTGAACTCACCAATTAAAAAATGGTTTTAACCAGTGATGTCGAATTGCTAAAGAGGCAGGAATACAAATAATGTGCAACACGTTTTTTTTCTATTCTATATCAATAGAGAGAGCAGCGCTCGCAACTGCGACTGAACCCCTGACACGACCCATTAACTTATGCAAAAGAATCAACAAAAACATAAGATATAAAAAAAGATAAGATATAAAAGATACAAAAAAGCGTAGGATAGGTCAAAAGTGCATAGGGTTGTAGAAGTAATAGTGACGCCACGCTTGTAAATATATATCTTACTTATAACTCACAAGTGTCCTACTGCAAATAGTTGATCAGACTGATGGTAACTTGCTTGAAGACTAGCTTTAACTGTCACTAAGAAAATTGCATGTTAACTCGCTGTCTTTAGCTTGAGAAATTTGTGATAAATAAAGCAACCAACAATTATCTTTATTTTTCTCCTCAGGGACAACTATTTCTCTCCAGATTAAAGCAGTAGCTTGTTGTGAAGAAAATGTGAAGCCAAATGTAAGAATTTAGCACTACACTGTGAGAGTCAACAGTAAATTAAACTCTTTGCAAATCTGCTCCTGTACAGAGGAATGCATGAAGTCACCTAAAAACAAAGCATTATATTATAGGATGTTAGACCTGCCAGCATTAGGGTAGTCTTCATCCAAACCTTTGCCTGTTTGCCTCACATGTTTTCTGATTTATTTTTGCTACCCTTAGGACTCTGAGAACTTTACCACTGCAGACCAATGCTAAAGTGCATGGGCTCTCTCCATTAAACATAGTTTGATTGGTACATCCACAATTGACATATTTAATTTACCTAAAAGTCCCTAGTAAAATTCACTACATGTGCCCAGGGCCTGTAAATTAAATGCTACTTCAAAGACCCTCACTTCAAAGGTGCAACTGAGTATACGTACTGGACCTCTGACCTTAACAAGTTAGTACACTGTTGGACTGCTGAAGAACTCTGTCAGGAAGAAGGACTGCTGTGCTGCTACAAGGATTGCCACTCTGGACTGCTGCTCAGGAAGAACTGTTTTTCTGTGCTACCTTGCTGCTTGCTGCCCTCTGGCCTGCTGAGGAAGGACTGGACGCATCTAACCTGAACCCAAAGTGACTACCAGGGCTTGCTGGCTTGCCTCCTGCTCTTCTGAAGTCTCAGAGACACAAAAGACTTCCAACTCATCATCAACAGCACCTGAACTTTGCTTGCTGCAAGTCTTGCCCTGCCAAGTGGTGCCAGTCGAGTCCTGGGCCATTCGAAGTAGGTATAAAGTGCTGCAACTGCCAGAACTTGCATATCAATGATGTTGCACTGATTGGAATCGGTGCATCTCCATTTATGCTGATGCATCAATGCACCTGTGAGGATTGAGGACGTTGCATTGCCATTAACACTGGTGCATCCCTGCTGCTGGGATGATCAGGAGCACTGCATTGATGACTGTGTGACGCATTGCCTCCAATCACAACGCATCTCTGACTTCACGTGTCTCGGAGTCAATGCATTGCCTATGTCTTAGGGATTGATGCAAAGCATCACTTCCCTTGCTCCTCCCATCTTGTTCCTGAAGTCGATGCATCTCCAAACCAAAGTACTGTTTCAGTGGACCAAGGCTGGGCCCTGTATTGAGCCTGAGCTCTATCACGGTCAGCCTGACTTTTCAGATTTGCCCTGGTCTAGCATAACCAGATACCCCTGGTTTGGTGCGTAAAGCTTCTAATTTTAAACACTTCTAAGATTATTCTTTGAATATTTATATTTCAATTTTTACTTATTGGATTTTTGTTGTTTTGATCTTGTTTTGTTCATAAAATCTATTTTTCGAAACTTGTGTGAAATCTTTTTGTGGTGTTTTCACTGTGTTACTTTTTGAAGCACAAATACTTTACGTATTGCCTCTTAAGTGAAGCTTGCCTGCTCTGTTCCAAACTACCAGAGGGTGAACACAGGTTAATTTTGGTATGTATCTGACTTACTCTGATTAAGATTGTGGTTCCCACTAGGACAGGGTGCATAACTCTGCCAGTCAGAAACTCAATTTCTAACATGGCCACTTGCAAAGTTCCATAATATTCATCATTTTTATTATCCATTTGGCCTGTGTACCTAACACTTCATATTGTAAGCCAGTGGTCTCCAACCTATTATGTAATAAGAGCTATTTATGTCAAACAAAAATCATTCTGAGCTTCTAATGGTATTTTGGGTGGTAATAGTGACAACTTCAGGCAAGATTAGTGGTGCTGCACTCTATGCAAGATTATAAAAAAGTGATCACCTCACTGACTCATGCAGGGTTTCCAGCAAGAATGTGAAATAGGCTTTATCAATCTGGAATGCCTCATCATGGTAATACATGAGAGTCATAGCTGCAATATCCCTGGCATCAAAATAATATCATCATAATAGGCAATTCAACCCATTTTCCAGATATTAGCTTCGAGGCTCTGAAAATACAGTTATTTTCATCTCAAAGACACCCAATTCAATTTGGGGATACATATATTAATCCAACAATTGAACATCTTCTAATTTAGCAGGGTGGGCTTCACAGAGGAGAGCTACTTACAGGTAGTCGGAGAACTACCAGTAGCTCATGGGCTTCTCGCTGGAGAAGCCTGATATAAATGTAGAGAAACAAAGTAGTTAATTTTATTTTATTTTTCTATTCTTGTTAATTATAAAGATCACTTACACCAATAAGTTCTGAGAGCTCAAACTACAGCACAGCGGGGCAAGGCTGAAAGGTGAACACAAAGTTCATTGAATAAAAAGGTTTTCAAGGTTAGGTTGAAGGCCAAATGGTCATTCTAGTACATGATCTTCAATGAAAACAAACTCTAGAGTTTTGGCCTCAGGTGATGAAAAGAGCATCTGCCTGGGCACAATTTCTTCACACAAGGTAAATGGAACAAAAAGTGTGTGAGTCGTAGGTGACAAATGGGGAAATAGGGCACTGGGAGGTGCTGTACATCAGAGCTGCCCAAAAATGAAAAGGTCCAATGGCAATGCGGGGAACTTTAAAGTGTATTCATTGGTCAACTTTTAACCTGTGTAATGAGCACCATGCCTCAGCCATGTGCTTGCTGCCTTGAACTTTCTAGATGTCATTGAGGTCTACCCCTGTTACACTGTGAACATTTCAACTAAAGGACCCACACTTTATTTGTGTAATGATTTCTATGTTGTTTTTGCTATTCTCAAAAACCTGTGCCTTCTTATAATTAAATTTGTGTTTTAAAAAATGTAGTCTTCACCATCAGCATTTACAGTCATGGTCATTCTCAATCATCCCACACACAGTAATAATTATCCAAATAAATTAATATGTAATATATATTCCTGTTAAACCCTTTTGTATTATATATCACAATATTTTAACATTAATTTAGAAATTAATATATTTCATTACCAAAAGCATTTAGTCCGGACTTGACCATCTTCAAAGGTAATTCTAAAACAGAACAATAAAGTAATGTGCAAATCAACATATACTATGTGCTACTGGTAATATTAACTACATACATAATTATTGTATGATATGCTTCCTGGTAAAGACGTTAACTGAACAATACTTAACCATCAGTAAGTTATTTGAACAACAGTAAGGCCCTCATTACAACCCTGGCGGTCGGTGTTAAAGAGGCGGTAAAACCGGCAACAGGCCGGTGGTAAAAAAAATTGAATTATGACCGCGGCGGAAACCGCCAACATAGACAGCCACTTTAACACTCCAACCGCCACAGCGGGACAAACAAACAGCATGGCGGTCACCGCCAACAGGCAGGCGGAAGACAATGTAACGCCCACACCATTATGAGAGGCCAATCCACCATCTTTTCAGGGGTGGATTCAACGTGAACAAAAACGGCAGAAACTGGACTTGGAAGGGAAAACTCTCACCTCTACACACCCCACGAGGAACTAGGACGCCATGGAGCCGGAACTCCAAATTCTACCTGCGATTGTCTTCCTGCTCCTCTACCAGGAGCACGACCGGCGGCGGCGACGACCATGGTGAGTACTGCATCTACACACAGGGAGGGAAAAGAGAGTGACACACACACGCAACACCCCCACCCCCACCCTCACACACAGCAACACACACACCAATACATGCTGAAACATTACACTTACACCCCCAACCCCCCTGGAAGAACACAAGGACAAAAGGAAATGAGGTAACCGATTGTAATCAGGAAAAATCCATTAGTCAAAAATATATATACACTATTAACAAATATGTACATCAAGAATTCAAGACCATGTACTGCACCTACATAGTCCGTGGACCACTGGGCCCAAAATGCATGGGCGAGGCCCACACTCAATACCCGATCCAAAGGGAGAGAACACTGCAGGGGCATCAGATCGAAATAAAATAGGCACCTCAGGGGGAAGGGAAGGGGGGGCACCTCAGCCGGATGAATGCAAAACGCTAGCTCCACGAGGGGGCTCCGTGCCCACTGCTTTATCCTGGGGAGTGCAAAGCCACAGTCTCTCAAGTCTCTCCAGTGGGTGGTTTGCCCACTGCTTTATCCTGGGTAGTGCAAAGCCACAGTCTCTCAAGTCTCTCCAGTGGGTGGTTTGCCCACTGCTTTATCCTGGGGAGTGCAAAGCCACAGTCTCTCAAGTGGATGTCATTTTCCCCTGGTTCTGGAGGGGGCTTTGTGCCCAGAGTGCTTCATCCTGCCAAGGACAGAGGTAGTGGATGTCATTCTCCACTGGTTCTGGAGGGGGCTTTGTGCCCAGAGTGCTTCATCCTGCCAAGGACTGAGGTAGTGGATGTTATTCTCCACTGGTTCTGGAGGGGGCTTTTTGCCCAGAGTGCTTCATCCTGCCAAGGACAGAGGTAGTGGATGTCATTCTCCACTGGTTCTGGAGGAGGGCTTTGTGCCCAGAGTGCTTCATCCTGCCAAGGACTGCGGTAGTGGATGTCATTCTCCACTGGTTCTGGAGGGGCTTTATGCCCAGAGTGCTTCATCCTGCCAAGGACTGAGGTAGTGGATCTGACACTCCACTGATGGTGGGGCAACATGGAAGCTGTCCAGACCCCTGGAACTGACCACCAGCCTCGTACGACTGACTACTGGGGATGGCAGCCATGTCTGTGGTGGTGCCACTGGCACAGGATGTGGCGTGGCCGCTGGCGGTGGCCTCAGTAGCGGCGGTGCTTGCGGCACTCATTGGGCAGCGGTGCTGGTGGGGGGCTCACTGAGAGTGCTGCTGGCGGCGGTGTCCTGGGTGGCGGTGTTGGTGGGGGGCTCACTGAGCGTGCTGCTGGCGGCGGTGTCCTGGGCAGCGGTGCTGGTGGGGGGCTCACTGTGCGTGCTGCTGGTGGCATCTCCTGGGCGGTGGTACTGGTGGGGGGGCTCACTGACCGTGCTGCTGGCGGCGGGGTCCTGAGCAGCAGTGCTGGTGGGGGGCTCACTGAGCGTGCTGCTGGCGGCGGGCTCCTGAGCGGCGGTGACCATGGCGGCGGTGCATGTGGCGGTGCCAGTGGCGGTCTTGTCCGCTGTGCCGGTTGGCGACGACTTCCCTTTCTTTCTCTGGCCCTTCCCCACCTTGGATGGTGGCACAGCTGTCTTCCACTCCCAACTATTGTCCTGGCTGAGCCCTTGGTGGCAGGTGTTTTGACCTTCTCCCTCTGGGCAACTTCTTTTGTTTTGGAGGTGGGGGAATGTCCTTGGCCGGGCTCCTTCGGACACTGGCTGCCCTGCTACTTGGTGCACTCCAGAAGCCGGTTACTGCTGGCACCACTGTTTCCGGTGATGTGGTGGCTGAGGTGCTGGGCTGGGACCTGGAAAGGCAGGCCCTAGGGGACGGAAGGGGTGGGGGAGGTAAAGGGAAGAGGTCAAGGTGTGACAGGAAAAGTTTTTTAGACACACTGGGATGGGTAGATGGAGGGGGTTTGGGAGTGGAGGAAGAGTTAGTGGTTGTAGGAGGTCTTCGTTTGCTGACTTTGGGTGAAGGTGCATGGGCTGGAGGCTGTCGTGAGGTGGATGGCTGTTGGGTGGGTGTGTGACTGCGTTTGTGTAGTTTGGAAGAAGGGCTCACAGACACACTGGGAGAGGACACAGGGGATGTGTGAATGGTAGTGGGGGTGGTGATTGCACGTGAGCGGTGTGTGGTGATGGGCGTGCTGGTGATGGACGTAGTGGCTGAAGATGTAGTGCATGCAGGCGTGAGTGGAGATGTGACAGGGAGGGAGGAGGGGGACACAGTGGAGGCAGTGGTTGTTGGTATGTCTGCATGGGTATGATGCTGGTGTGAGTGCCTGTGGGATGTGTGGTGCTTATGTTTGGCAGAGCTAACCTTGTGTCTTGAGGTGTGTGCATGCTGGTCTGATGGTGTGCTTGGGATAGGCTGAGGTACTGGGGATTGGGTCTGGGTGGAGGAAGTTGGAGGGGGCAGGCTGGACACAGGGACAATGGCTGCCATCAGTGCTGAGGCCAGAGTCTGAAAAGCTCGCTGTTGGGCTGCCTGACCAGAATGAATGAATGCCCTCCAGGTATGTATTTGTCTGTTGCAACTGCCTCTCTACACCCTGCATGGCATTCAGAATGGTAGACTGCCCAACAGTGAGGGATCTGAGGAGGTCAATGGCCTCCTCACTGAGGGCAGCAGGGCTGACTGGGGCAGGGGCTGAGGTGCCTGGGGCGAAGGAGATGCCCACCCTCCTGAGGGGCTGCTGGGAGGGCGGTGCTGGTAGGGGAGGTAGCGGCTGTACCTGTATCTGCGGTGGGAACAGAGGGGCCCCCCACCGCAAGGGAGCTCCCATCAGAGGAGGAGTCGGTGTCGCTGGTCTCAGCTCCTGTCCCCGCTGTGGAGCTCCCCTCGCCCTCCGTCCCACTGGTGAATTCTCAGTCGGTAGTCTCGCCCTCCAGGGCCATGTGGGATGCAGCTCCCTCCTGCTCCGGTGGCACAGCTCCTCCTCCTGATGATGCTAATGCACACAAGAACAGGGAGACCACAAAAAGGGGGGGAAGAAAGTAGAAAGACATGTTCAGTGCATGCCATACCTCTACCGTTGGCGGACACTACAGGCACAGCAGCGCTCTGCACTACGCCATGCACTTAGAGTTCCCTAATTCATCACAGGGACATGGGGTACAAGGCCTATGCCCGATTGCTGCACACATGGAAGTCACAGGAGCCTGACTTGGGGTGGATGGCTCTTAACACTGATGGGGCGGGGTGCCACATAGCCTGCCTCACGAAGGGACCTTGCCTACAAAACTCACCCTGGCCTAGGGGAACGCACAGCCCACCTCCCCCACCCAGACACCTCCAATGCGCGCTGAATCAGATGGATGTGACTGTACTCAACCCCTTGTGGCTGCTGTGATGCCCTCAAGCGCCCATCCAACTACACATATGCCATCGCCAGGATCCGGAACATCAGGTGGGTCATGGTGCGACGGGCACCCCTCCCACATTGGGAGGCCATTCCCAGCTGGGGCCCCGCCGTCTTCTTGCTCCAGCAGCGAATGTCCTCCCATCTTTTACGGCAGTGGGTGCTCCGTCTGTGGTGGACCCCCAGGGCCCGGACGTCCTTCGCGATGGCACGCCAAATATCCTTCTTCTGGTAGGCGCTGACCTACAGGAATAGTACAGGGGAAAAGGAAAAACTATACCGTCCGGACCGTCACAGTCATTGCCCATGTTCCCACCCTTGCCCTGACGCACATCCATTCACCGTCGTTTCATGCACGCCTCATTCCCCCCGTATCTTCCATCTACATCACTCCAAACAGGCATTGCCCATACAGCATGCTCACAGTATACTCACCTGTTTGTCTGGAGGACTGTAGAGTAGTGTGTACTGGGGGAGGACTCCATCCATTAGTTTCTCCAACTCCTCTGATGTGAAGGCAGGGGCCCTTTCCCCAGACACTTGAGCCATTGTCGCTTCCAGACTGAGGTCACAGCAGCACTTGAAGTTTAGGTCCTCTCCTGTCAAAGATCAGATATCAAGTGAGTGAACAGAGAGAAAATGGCGGTCACGTCCGTGGCAGTGCGTACTGTCACCGCCGACGTACATTGTCATTGGCTCCTGGGACCCATAGGGTCCAATGTTAACCAATGCAGTATTGCGCTGCGGTCTTAGACCGCCTACCGCGACGGTGTACAACGCCAGCGCAGTTACCTCATATCCCCTTGTCCCACATTACAGGTCAGGCAGCCGCCATTTCAGGGGGCTACATGGCAATAATTTTAAATGCGTCACACATATCTAGGCCTTGCATACACACTAAGACAGGCACAGAGCGGATTGACAAATGTGTGCAATAAAGTTGTTTATTTCGTACCTCAGTATTGGCTGACCCTCTGATCGCTGTTCTCATCCATAGAGCACGTCCGCTGGGGCAGGTGAGGAGATGGCGGCATCCTCCGGTGTACAGACCGCTGGTTGACCTGTAGACAATGGAAGAGCGACATGTAATAGTCACCTACAGACTTGATCGTGCCACAATCCATGAACTGTGTGCCCAGTTGGAGCCAGACCTGATGTCAGCTATCCGCCATCCCACAGGAATCCCCCCTCTAGTGCAGGTCCTGTCAGTACTCCATTTCCTGGCAAGTGGCCATTGCATCAGGCATGGTCCAGCCAATGTTCTCTGAAGTGTTGTCCAGAGTGTTGTCTGCCCTGCTGAAACACATGCGCAGCTACATCGTGTTCCCTCAGGTGGAGGAGTTGCCTACAGTGAAAGGTGACTTCTATGCCCTGGGACATATCCCCAAAATCATAGGTGCCATTGATGGGACATATGTGGCCTTGGTACCCCCTCGCAGGAGTGAACAGGTGTACAGAACCCGGAAGAGTTACCATTCAATGAATGTGCAGATGGTGTGTTTGGCCGACCAGTACATCTCCCATGTGAACGCCAAGTTTCCTGGCTCAGTGCATGACACTTACATTCTAAGGAAGAGCAGCATCCCTTATGAGATGGGGCAACTCCAGAGGCACTGTGTGTGGCTATTAGGTGAGGACATGGACCCTATACACTGTGAATAGTTGTCTGGGTCTGGGGTTGTCCCTAAGGGTTAGTTTGTGTCTAACAGTTGTCCCTTGACATTTGCAGGTGACTCTGGCTACCCCAACCTGTCATGGCTACTGACCCCAGTGAGGAATCCCAGGACATGGGCAGAGGAATGCTACAATGAGGCACATGGGTGAACTAGGAGGGTTATAGAGAGGACCTTCGGCCTCCTGAAGGCCAGGTTCAGGTGCCTCCATATGACAGGTGATTCCCTATACTACTCACCAAAGAAGGTGTGCCAGATCATCGTGGCCTGCTGTATGCTGCACAACTTGGCTTTGCGACGACAGGTGCCTTTTCTGCAGGAGGATCTTCCTGTAGGAGGTGTTGTAGCAGCTGTGGAGCCTGTGGACAGTGAAGAAGAGGAGTCAGAAGAAGAGGACATAGACAACAGAAACACTGTGATCCATCAATACTTCCAGTGAGACACAGGTAAGAAGACATCACTGCCTCCTACATCTGATAAAATTGTTCAACCTCTCATCTGTCTGTCACTTTCTCCCAGTGTATGGACCCTGATTTGTCACTTTGCCTTTCGATTTCACAGATGTGGGTCTCACTGTGTGACTTCTGCTATGTTACCTCATGGACTAGAGCTGTGTGACATAGGTATGTTGACAATACAATGGACATTGCTATTTCACTCAGTTATTGCAAATACACAATTGTGAAAGCACAGACTGACTCCAGATTGTTTTGTGATTTAAGGGTGTTTGTTTAAGTGCTAAATACTGGAGGGGGTTGTAAAATGGTCAGGGGTGATGGTGGAGGAATGTCCATGGCAAAGTCCAGTCTATTTGTCTCACAGGTGCATTGTCCAAAGGGGCATAGGAAGTGGAGCTAGGGCAGTTTAAGGATGGACAGGGTGACAAAGTGCGACAGAAGGATGACAATCAGGGTGGTCTCATTTCTTGGCGGGGGTCTTGGCACTGTTCTCTGTCTTTGTCCTGGATCTCAGGGACTGCTTGCAGGTGGTTCTCCATCTGCAGGGGATGAGGTGCTGGTGTCGTGGTCCTGTGGCGGTGCCTCCTGTCCACTAGCGCTGGCAGAGGTGGTGGGCGGTTCATCATCCAGGCTAGTGTCAGGGGCCCCTTGTTGTGCCACAGTGTCCCTTCTGGTGTTCACGAGGTCCTTCAGCACCCCTACAATGTTGCCCAGGGTGGTATTGATGGATTTGAGTTCCTCCCTGAACCCCAAATACTGTTCCTCCTGCAGCCACTGGGTCTCCTGAAACTTGGCCAGTACCGTTGCCATCGTCTCCTGGGAATGATGGTATGCTCCCATGATGTTGGAGAGGGCCTTGTGGAGAGTGGGTTCCTTGGGCCTGTCCTCCCCCGTTGCACAGCAGCCCTCCCAGTTCCCTGGTTTTCCTGGGCCTCTGTCCCCTGAACCGTGTGCCCACTGCCACTGCCCCCACGTCGCTGTTGTTCTTGGGGTGGTGGGTTAGCCTGGGTTCCCTGTAGTGGTGGACACACTGCTGCTTGACGTGTCCTGGGGACAGAGGTATGGGCCCGCTGGGTGGGTGCTGTGGTGGTGTTTCCTGAGGGGGGAGGCTCTGTGGTGGCCTGTGACTGTTTCAGGGGAACCGACTGTCCTGAGGTCCCAGATGGGCCGGGCTGGTCATCTATATCCAGTTGAACAGAGCTGCTGTCATCACTGTGGGCCTCTTCTGTGGGTGGAGTGGAATGTCTGGAACCTCCTGTCCGGTGACGTTGGGTAGGGGTCCTGCAGGGGTGTAAAGGCATGATTATTGCATCTGTGTGTGCCATGGTGTGCAATGGGGGGGTGACCCTGTACCCCAGTGCTTCCATTCCTGTGTAGGACCTTGTGTGATAATTGTTTAGGAGTCTGTGTGGGTATGTCTAGTGGACATGCATTGGTGATGGGTGTCCATTCTTTGTTGTTGCATGCAGAGCTTGGTGTTGGGATGTGTGGTTTGTGATAGTGGAACATATGTGAGGAGTTGGAGTGATGGGGGTGAGGGCGAGGGTGGGGGTATGTGATAGCATGCAGGTAGGGTGGGGGATGCGAGGCCCTCCGGATGTAGTTCACCCAAGACCTGTTCCTCCCATGTTGTTAGTTGTGGGGGAGGAGGTGGGGGTCCGCCGCCAGTCCTCTGAACCGCAATGTGGTGTCTTGAAACCATGGAACGCACCTTCCCCCATAGGTCATTCCACCTCTTCCTGATGTCATCCCATGTTCTTGGGTGCGGTCCCACTGCGTTGACTCTCTCCACGATTCTGCGCCATAGCTCCATCTTCCTAGCTAAGGTGGTGTACTGCACCTGTGATCCGAATAGCTGTGGCTCTACCCGGATGATTTCCTTCACCACGACCCTGAGCTCCTCCTCAGAAAACCTGGGGTGTGCCATGCGGTGGTGTGGGTAATGTGTGAGGTGGTGTGTGGTGTGATGTGTGGGGTGATGTTTAGGGGTGTGTGGTGTTTTGTGCCTGGACGTGTATGTGTGATGGTGTTGTGTGCCTCTGTATGCTGGTGTTGTCTTTGCTTTGCTGTCTCTCTGGCCTTCTTCAAATCTTTGGGTAGTAAGGGTTTGTGGGTAATGTGGGTGTGTGTTTTATATTGTATTGGGTGTGTGGGAGTGATGTGTGTATGTGAATCAGGTGTATATATTTCGATTTGTCCAATGTGGTAGTGTTTTGTGAATGTGTGTGTATTTTGAGCGCAGTGGTGTGTACCGCCAATGGAATACCGCGGTTGAAAGACCGCCGCGTGGATTTGTGGGTCGTGATAGTGTGGGCGTATTCCTGTTGGCGTGATGGTGTCAGTTTTGTTATCGCCAGTTTATCACTGACCTTTGGTGTGGCAGACTTGTGTGGATTTCTAGATTTTGGCGGGTTCTGAGCTGTGGGTTGTAATAGCTGTGGTGGAATTCCGCGGCCGCGGCGGTGTGTTGGCGGTATTCTGCACGGCGGTAATCATCATTTACCGCCAATGTTGTAATGAGGGCCTAAATCTTTTCACAATGTAAACTTTCTCTAGTAATGGAAAATAAAGTCTATTTGCTTGAAAAGAATCTTTCAAAACTACAGCAAAGACAGTTGGAAAGGGACATATTCATGCTACCTACATCACAACACAAAGTGGTTAACAATCAGAGTCTGGATGCAAATGTGATATGAGGTCCCATCATGGTTCATCACAGAGAAATTTAATAAAGATCTCTCTAACATACAATATTTCAAAAATAATCAGAATGTTAAACAGTGATTTAACAAAAAAATGAAAAGAAATTGTTTACCAAAGTATGTATTTCATGTCAATTCTGTTTCTTAAATTATACATCACATTAAGTGAGACCAATTCAGGATATTAATCATCAAATACCAACAATGACTAAATCTCATGCTTAAAAAAAAAACACAAATCACAAGCAATTCATCAGCGTTATAAAAAAATCTAACATACATAAGCTTAAAGTTAGTCTTCAATAATATCACATTAATTTATCCAATAATATATTTATATATATATGTACCTTGTCCAATATCAAAAATATTCAAATGAAACACATCAACTTTTGCTCCTCAACTAGAACTGATTGGTCAACAAAATTCAAACCTTCCAATCCAGCGGCATTCAGATAGGAAGATCATATTTCTGTAATCCACCTGCTTCATGGAAGGTTTATGTTTTATGAAAGTCCAAACGGTATTTGATAAAGTATGTGCCCTTCCATCAACAAATGTCTTGTGTTGGAAGAGTAATTCAGGCAAATGTGAGACCTGGGTTCATTCCCTCTGTGTTTACCTGGATGCCTAGGTCTGTAATTGCATAAATACAGTTCACAGTATCATATGTGGTATAGGTATTAAGAAAGATTTTGTTACCCATATATAGATGTACAATGTAATCACACAGGCAAGGGTAGGTACTTTTCTTGGAAGTCTTTATAAAGTGTTGTCTGTGTCCACAGTTCTTAACCTTTTTACTTGAATCATTACTGAAATATGGGAGCCCACCATTGAGCTTTTATTGGAATCCAGGGAACACCCAGCCTAAGCATTTTCTATGATTTGAACTCAAAACAATACCCCAAAATACAAAAACAAGTGTACACCAAACACATGCTTAAGTATGGAAATATTTCAATTAATTCACCATCAAGTAAAAAAATGTTTTCAAATTCTCAATTCTGCTTCTTTATTTGTACATACTTTAGTAAGTGCAATGTATTAATTTTAATAACATTTAATCTTGTAAAACAGTTGTAGATCCCCTCAGTAGGCCTCGCAGAACCCCAAGGGTCCTCGGATCACAATTTGAGAACTATTGGTCTATGTGGTTCCCTGCTTGTATATATTATCCTTCATCTGTGTAAGCAATTTTGATATGCACTAATGGTTTCTGTAGAAAATTATTATCTTCTTGAATATTCTTCCTGTTTGCAATAATAATAGACTTTATTCTAAAACTTGATGTACACTATGTCATCACATGTCAATCTGTCTTTTTTTTTGTTTATACTGATGTGCGGACTTGTCTGCACCCATCAACACCCAAAAGAGATCGATCGTGAGCAACAAACCTCCTGCTCTTATTGGTGAGAGCAACTTCCCCTTTGCTTAATTGTCTTTGTATGAATTTACCTAAACAGGGCTTATTGAGTAGCACACATTAATTGACATTGGATTTGACTTACTATATACCTCTTGATGGATAAACTTAATTTGGGGTATCTATTGTAGTGTAAGGCTGTATGATGGATAAAACAAAGGCTACATATGTATTACAGGGTGCTGCTAAACCAAACAAATGAACAATTCTGAAGGTGAAAACATCTAGCAACTATATATTAAGTGAAGTAGATGTCTTGATAGAGGAGATTGAAACAGTCCTCAATTCTCAAGCTCCTGTGTCTACCACTACTAATGATAAGCCAATTACTAAACTCTTTACAAGACCTCAAAAGAAAGTTCAATCAGTCAGCGAGCCACAGACATTGATTAGAGCTATGAGAGTAATGTTACGGCTGTAGTTCATGCTGATGCTCCACCATAACATAACATTCTTCATTCTATATTACTACCAAAATTAATAATAGTGACCAGTGCAAATAGGTTTCCGTTTTGGAAAGTGAGGAGACAGTCAATGACACAAGATCCCTGGAAGGAAATATGCTTTATAATCCACACCCATTGCCAGATGCAAGAAGTATACACCTTGTCTAAACAGTGATCGAATGTAAAGCTGAAAGGCTGGACTAAAACCACAATAAATGATCTAGGATAAAAAAAACTTGATGGGACTAATAGCATGGCTCTAATAGGGTGACTGAATAAAATTAGTGCAGATTCAGCCACTCATTGTGAAACACGGAATTAAATTAATAATCACGAGGAGAGCATGCATTTCCCTCTGTCAGCCAATCACCCAGTAGTGTGGGACAAAGTGCTATCCAAGCCTTAAATACTCAGCGACAAATGATCATCAAGGGGAAGTCAAGTGGTACACAATTGAATGCTCACACTCCTGCTGAAAGGTCGCACTTGCATCAGTAAAGAGAAAACTGTCACTGTGATCAGGCCCCACTGCTATACCCGATGGGTGAACATAAAGGAACGTCCTCACCAAATTGTGGAGGAGAACCAATAACAAGCATGAAAAAGACAAACTAGGTAATAGTAATCTATGCATGCATAATATGGAAAGCTATGCCCATGGGTGAGAGAGGATGAGGCCTCACACCTCAACAAAATAATTTACAGGATTTGTAAGGCACACAGTTGTTGTGAGGCGATACTTTCTGACATAGTGAAGGCAAAATTACATTCAATTTCCGATCAAAAGTGTGATTAGGTTTCAGTCACACTAGCCTCGAGACAGAGCTGTGCAACGAACTAATTGCTTTGGAAGTTCACCATTCCCAAAATTGTGAAACAAGGATTCATTTCAAGTATTTTCAACCAATTGCCAAAAACATGAGGACTGATCTTATTTGATCACAATCGCCTCCAAGTCAGAAAAGGGAGGCCTTTCAAGAGCCAATCAATTCAAATGACCTATCCAAAGTTGACTCAGTTGGGGAATCAAACTTACTATACTGGAATGTAGTTGGCCTACAGACAAAGCTAGGGAATCCAGGGTGGGGACTTTTTTGATTCCTTTGAGTTCAGTTTATTTCAAGAGACATGGTGTGTCATTCCTGTGGATAGATCTGAATATATTAGTTACTGTTGGAAATGGCCCTTTTTGCAAGATTATCCCCAACCTTTCCAACCTTTTGCCTCTGACCTCCTGCATTTAGTTTTTGCTGGTTTTAGGACTCTGGGCACTTTACCACTGCTGACCAGTGCTAAAGTGCAAGTGCTCTCTATCTAAATTGTATTGGTGATTGAATTATCAATGATTGGCATATGTGATTTACTAGTAAGTCCCTAGTAAAGTGCACTATGTGTGACCAGGGCTTGTAAGTCAAATGTTATTAGTAGGCCTGCAGCACTGACTATGTGACACATAGGAGTAGCTCTGAAAACATGTCTCAGGCCTGCCATTGTAGTGTCAGTGTGTGCAGTTTATACTGACAGTATGACCTGACAAGTACACCCACTTGCCAGGCCCAAGCCATCCCTTTTACTAAATGTAAGCCACCACTAAAGTAAGCCCACTCAGCCCCATGTGCAAGGTGCAGTGTATTTAAAAGGTAGGACAAGCACTATTGTTTTTTTACATGTCCTGATAGTGAAATACTGCTAAATTTGGTGTTCAATAGTGCAAAGCCTAAGTCTCCCATAGGGTAACAGGGGATTGCCTTGAAATATCTTTTAATTGTAATTTCCCAATGTGAACAGATAGAGCTATGGAGTTTGGAGTCTCTGATCTCACAATCTAAAAATACATTTTTGGTGAAGTTGGTTTTCAAATTGTAAGTTTGAAAATACCACTTTTAGAAAGTGGGCATTTTCTTGTTTATTCATTCTGTGGCTCTGCCTGGCTGTGAATACACGTCTGGGTCAGGATGACAGATGGGCTGTTTGTGAATTCACTCTAGACAGTCACACAAAAGGAGCTGAGGTGTGGCCTGCATATCCAGATGGGTCTTCCTGGGCTAGAGTGGTGGGAGGAACTGATACTTTCATCTGAATAGGGCTGTGTCTGTCCTTTCACAAAGCAGTCTCCAAACCCCTGGAGAGTATCTGGGACCAGGGCAGGAGAGGCAGGGTCGTGTACACTACAAATACTTTTCTTTGGAGTTTGCCTACTTCAAAGGCAGGAATGAGTATAAGTATTGAACCTCTGAGACCAGAACTTTTGAATCCTTCTGTACTGAGAACATTCTGCCAGGAAGAACAGCTAGATGCTGTAGAAGAGACTGCCACTCTGCCTGTTGCTTTGCTGGCTTGCGTTCTGGAGCTTGCTTTCTGCATCCTGCTTCCAAAGGTTCGCCAAGAGTTTGGACTGAGCTTGCCTCCCATTAGAAGTCTCAGGGACATCAAAGACTTCATCTTTCAGCACTTGGGCTCTCCTGCTGAGAGTTCTGATTCACCAAGTGGTGCCAAATCCAGTTCCTGGATCCTTGGGAGTGAGTTTTGGTGTAACTAAGAAGAAACCAAGAATATTGACGCCAGAGCGACTTTGGAACCGCGCCTCTGTCCAACTCTGCATCGCTGCCTGCACCAGAGCTGTGGCCACCGCTGAGAGCAACAACAGCGACCGACGTCACTGCAGCCCCTCTGAAGTCTCAACACAGCATGAGCCCTGAGTGCCATGTCCCTGATTTCCAGAGGGCTCACCTGACTCGCAGTAAGGAACCAATGCCTCAACTCCCCAGTAGCAGTAAGGAATCGATCCTGCACTGGCTTTAGCAACTCCTCACCTACCTGACTCCTTGCAGCATCTTTGTTTCCTCATCATTTTCAAAGGTATTGTGCCTGGGGTCTGTGCAACTCTGTGACCGGCCTGCACTTCCTTATGAGCGGCGTCAGACTGTTGGGAACAATTCCGTCAAGATGTTGTGATAGCCCCAACTGGAGCTATTGTGTTTCTAAATGCTTTACTGAGATTTAATCTTTAAAAATGTGTATCTTTACTTGTTTATGTTGGATTATTGTCATTTCTGTCTTGTTTTACTCAGATACATATTGGGTATTTTTCTAAACTGGTGTGGAGTACTTTTGTGGTGTTTTCACTGTGTTACTGTGTGTGTGTGTGTGTGTGTATACAAATAGTTTACACATTGACTCTGAGATAAGCCTGACTGCTTGCACCAAGCTACCAAGGGGGTGAACAGTTAATATTTTGGCTGTGAGACTCCCTTACCCTGACTAGAGTGAGTGTCAAAGCACTGACAAAAAAGAGACCCCATTTCTAACAGTTTGTGGTGATGTGTTTTTTCAATTATATTAGATTCCAATTCCAAGCTCTAAACCCATCATGCGTGGAATGTGGAATGTAGAGGGTTGAGATTTGGACTGTGGTCAATAAATGCAACTCTTCAACATCGATTATTTGTGTGGTATATTTGTTGGAAAGTATTACAACAAATTTGGCGACGAGTTGGCCACTGTCACGAACCCACAGTTGTGCCTCCTGCTGATCTTTATTTTGTCTTGACAATTCAACAGAAATGAAAACATTTTTGGGAGACAGGTCAGTAACTGTTTTTCTTCTTTTCAATGCGACTCACTGTTTAGAATAGTGAGCTACTACAGGTGCCCAATCGCTCGAACTACTGCTGCTTGTGGTAACATCTTTTTACAAGGGTGCGTGCTCTCTCAGATGCTGCTGGGAGCTTGGCTCGCAGTGCAATCATCGCATGGTGTTCTGTCTATGCACCAAGTTGTAGGTGCTGCATGAGGTCTCCTGTGCTACTGGGAGCTTGGTTCATGGTAAATTTCTCTTTGAAGAGATCTCCCCATGATGTCATATGCACAATGATGCTTACAACAATACAACACTAGATCCTCAATTTCTCATTTGCTGAGGTCACGCAACATGACACAAGGAGGTGCCATTTTGGGAAATACATAAACAAGGGAAGAGTTGAAATAGTGTACCAGCACTGTTTGGCATCTTCACCTCATGGCATTTGGCAAGTGATCTTCATCAAGATTTAACAGGATAAAAAATAAGCAGTAAGTGACTTGTTTTCCTTGTTTGTGACGCATAAAGCATTGATTTTTGGCCATTCTAGACTGTTGGAAAACCAATGAGATCACGGCTATTGTTGTGATAATTCTGGCGGTGAACTTATTTTACACTGTCTGTTTAGCCTGTCTATAAACTGTGACAGGTACACAAATCCTACCTAAGTTTACAAATCCTACCTCCAGGATGTAGACGAACTTCACACCTTCTTTATGCTTTATGTGCTGATCTTATACAGTGATTAGCACACTTAAGGAAGTAGTTTTGCATATTTTTAACTATATCTCTACTGTGCTATGCACACATTGATGCAGGGAGTGTGTCACACATTTTCTCTTTCTACATGAAATGTGATGTGCACACACTCTCAGAAAAAAAATCCAGTTATCTACTGTAATATTCATACGTAGACGCAGGTAACTTGACACATATTTTACAACAATATTTTTACTGAATGTAACTTTTAGATTGTTATCCTTACAACCTGTCCTCACTTATTGTTTCATAGACATGGAAAGTGTCATGGGACCTCCACCCTTTCTAGAAACGCCTGGATATCCACCTATACTTCGGCAAAATTGTTATAGGGCATTCATGAAATATCTCAGTGCTATAGGTGGCAACAGATACTTTCCAGAACGGAAAAGATTTTTATTAGAACACAATCTTGGTTTTGAGGAACAATCTGTCTATGAGCATTTACCACCATGTGAGCTACCTGACGGAGAAGAAGATGACATTGATGAATATCAATTGGCAGTGAGAAAATTAGAAAAGAAGTTTGATGTCCAACCTAGTCTAATTTTTCGACAGGCATTAGTTCTTTATTAGAGAACAATGTTAGGATAAATCAGTTGACAGTTAAGTTGCAGCATTATGGAAACTTGCTGCGGAGTGTGAGTTTCACCTCACAACTTATACCTGATCAAATTGTTAATTGTGGTGATAAGAAAGTACAGGAAAAGTTATTAGCACTAAAAAATCGTTCTCTTCTTGAAACAATAGAAATTGTGAAAAGTAGAGAACTCTTAAGTCTTGTAAAGAGCTGACACAAAAAGAACAGAATGAAGTAAGTGTAGTTAATGAAAACCCAAATAATAATCCCAAAGTGCAAAGGAAAATGTTTGCTAAGAAAAAAGAATTGAAAGATGTTTTTAATCAAAAGAACATCTGTTTTTGGTGTGGAAACCCTAAACACAGGTTTTATTCTCACCAATGTCATTCCAGAAATGTGAAGTGTTGTTTACGTGGGAAAGTTGGGCATTTTACCTAGGTTTGTCAAACAGTTAAAAACAAAGATAAAATAAATATCATCTATGATGAAGACGAAAACAAAAGTCACAAAGATAACCTGAGTTTTTAAAAGGATATGATACCGGTGGTACAGGGTGGTGAATCTAAATCTGTTGATCTTGGCCCATATGAAAATATTGAGTTTGACGATAAAGTTATCCATCTATTAATAGATTCAGGAGCAAGAATGACCAGGATTACTGAAGAAATGTTTCAGGAAACATGGGGGGAAAGAAAACTTCTCGCTCCTGACAGAAATCCTATAACATATGACCGGAGAAAAATTTATCTCACAGGGTATTTCGAATGTCATATGAAATTCAAAGCAAGAGTAATTTTGGGGAGAATTTACATATCCAGAAAGGGATTGAACACACTTGGATGGCATCACCAGGGTTTGTATGAATGACTTGGAGGCCTGGATGAAAAGTCCAGGTTTCTTTAGTCATTGACAATATATCTTTAGATAAAGGACCGAATGATACTCATTTAACAATTGTATGGACAAAAGAGTATAAAGGGGTGTTTGACAACAGATTAGGTAGAATTACAGGATTCAAACATAAAATTAAAACAGAGTGATGCAACACCTGTAAAATACAAATTAGGAATGATCCATTCATTGTCCATTAGGAATTGTCAGAAAATGCAAGAAAATGTGTGAAGATGGTGTTGGAGCATAGCTTTTATAATCAAAATTAACATGAAAATGTTTATGAACTAATGCATTATAATGCCACATAGAAAAAGTATTAATGTGTTTTACTAACGTGAGTCCGAAATGTACCCACGGGAAGTGGCCGCCAATATATACGAGGACTGATAAAATTGACTAATAATGAGTTATTGATGCACTAATGTATGATTTTGTATTAATATTAAGAGCTATACATTAAGGTTTTGCTAATTAATTCACTAGGCCTTAGTTAGCATGAGTCGGGGCCTAGCTGCCCGGTTTCATATTAAATGTGTTTTTCTAACGTGCAGTGTGCTGACTTGCTGAAGGACACGTAATCGTATTTTTCCAGAAGCTAGAAGATGAGTGTAACTGTAGTAGTTCCGTTCTCATGAAATTCGACTTGCTCAAGGAAACATTCTTGCTGAATGCAACAGTGTAGACTCGCAACAGGTACAAGGTCGCCTAAACCGGTATAGACAATGGAACCACTGACTGGGGATGCGAGAGGACCACAAGAATATGAAATCATATCGGACATAGCACCCGGTGGAGACGTCAATCACAAGAACCAATAAACTACGTGAGAACTGTTATGAGGTGACAATTTTGATGGTACGACTGGAAAACCATTGGATGGAGATAGTGGTGTGCCAAACCTGCCCAATTAGAAATTTAGGGACTGCACAACAGAAAAGGGAAAAACCTTTGACACGAGGAGCCATTAGGGAGATGCCATTGCGAACTATTCTTGCTATGACCCAGACACGTTGTCACTCTGCCTAAAGACTTTGCTGTTTGACTCTTCAAACCATCCTCACCCTTACCTTGCCCGTTCTATAGTTCTCCTCCTTATGAGGGAAGTGTCCCTACTTACCCCATCTTGCTGAACTTTGCTGTGTTTCCTGGCTGATGGCGAATCAACTGGTGTCCTGAGGACGAAGACTGACTCTGTAGGCTGACCCATTACGGAGGGTAACTATATGATGATGACATTGTAATTGTCTGTTTGCCTTTCCTTTCTAGGTACCAACTAATTCTTTTGACAGAGACCATAGTTAGATGTTTTCTAAATTTGTGTTACCAAAATTGTTTTGCATGAAGCCCAACATGCCAATGCTAATTCGAGGTTAGTTAAGGGGTTCACTAGACGGACGCAAACAGACAAATGACTGAATCAATGCTTTGTTGAATAATGCGCTAATGATACTCTGCTAAGGTTAACCTATGCTGACGTTGTGTTATGTTCTAATGTTCATGATTTTTGCTTTGATTAAATCTTATTCGAATTGCCATATTATGACAATGCTGATGTGTTTCATGGTTTTGAGACTAATAAACGTACTAGTAGAATTGTAATCAATAGGGAATAAATATCATAAAATCGTACTAAACTGGTGTGGTTATTCATGACTAAAAGGTCATGGTGGTTTCCGAGTATTATTAATGTTGTTGATTAATCTAATTGGTTTGTTATGGTGAATATTGATGACGTTATTAATTTATTGATTGACATGTGGATTAGATATCTCGTCTTAAGGTGTCTTCAATCAGGGTCAAAAGATTAATCGGCCTAAAACGAGTCCCGGAGTGAATAAATTATCTAGTAAGGGACGTGTTAGCAATGGTGTTATCGAGCCCACTGAATCATCCTTATGGTTATCTACTTTGGTTATAGCAAAGAAAACAAATGAGCAGTTAAGGGTATGTATTTATTTGTGAAGTTTGGATAGGGTGATATGGGTAGATTCCTGCCCACTACCATGCATTGATGAGTTTGTAACTATATTTGCAGGCCAAAACAAATTTCTGTAAAATTTATTTCACTTCGGCATACCACCAAATCAAATTAGACAAATCATCTAGGCTTTTCACAGCATTTGTTTCACCTGTAGGTACTTTCCAATTTAAGAGAATGCCTTTTGATTTGGCATCCACCGCATCTGTATTCCAAAGAGTATTAGAGAACGTACTCCAAGGCATCAAAGGCGTAGTGACATTTCAAGTTGACATTCTGTTTGCAGGTGAAATCAAAGATTCTCATAATAAATTGATGTTCAGAGTATTGAAAGGACTGAAAAACTTTTGGGCCTGATTTCTACTTTTTTAGCGCCGCATTTGCATCATTTTTTGACTCAAAACCAGCGCAAGCTTACACAATTCCTTTATATTTTGTATATTTATGCCGCTTTTGCGTCAAAAAATAAAACAAATGCAGCACTAAAAAGTAGAAATCAGGCCCTTGGTGTGGTAGCTAATGCCAAAAAGTGTGAATTTTCACCAAAAAACATATCGTACTTCAGGCATATCATTTCAGAAAAAGGCGTTGAACCCAGGCCTTGCTTGGTAGAAGCAATTACTATGGCACCCAAACCCAGAACCAAGGCACATCTAGCATCTTTTTGGGACTTTGTGAATTTTTTTCCATATTCATTAAAAAAAAAAATCCTGCAAAAACAGTAAGTTTAAGGAAATATATTAGGAAAAAGAAAACATTTGAGTGGAATGAAGGATGTCAAAATTAATTTGATACACTCAAGAACCAAATAGGTAATACAAGAGTATTGGTACCTTTTGACTCTGAAAAAGAATGCATCATTACAGTGGATGTGAGCAATGATAGTTTGGGAGCTACATTATCACAGAAAAATAGGAATGGTGATGAAGTCACTGTAGGGTTTGCCTCACGATCTTTGAAAGACAACAAAAAAATATTTTCTGTGATAGAAAAGGAATTGTCAGCCTGCTGTTGGGCCGTAGAACGTTTCAGAGGTTTTATTTGGGGGAAAAGATTAATTCTCAAAACCAATCAGAAACTGCAAGTAAATATATACTGGAAAAAAGTTATTACAATATGACTTCAGTCAGGGAAGAACATTAGAGCAGATTATTTATCTTGTTCTCCGATCAACTGTGAAAACGAAAGTGTGAATTGGATTAATGAAAAGTGTTTGATTTCTAGCAAAGATATACACGAAGGAAGTACTTTTACAGAAAATGAATGAAACACTGAAATGTTCAGCTTAATGATCTTGAATATATTAAAAACTATGGGCCAGATGTAGGTAGGTTTCATATTGCGACTTGCAATTTGCGAGTCATAGCGTCTCGCAAATTGCAACTCGCAATATGAAATGCAGAAAGGTGTCTCAGACACATTCTGCGACTCGCTCTGGGTCGCAAACACCCACCTCATAAATGTTTATGAGGTGGGTCGCAGTTTGTGACCCCATAGCGAGTCTAGGCACTCACGGGGATGGTGGCCTGCTGGAGACAGCAGACCACCATGTCGGTGACTGGTTTTAAATAACGCAGTTTTTTTTTTTCTCTTTGCAGCCCATTTTCCTTAAAGGAAAACGAGCTGCAAATAGAAAAAATACCGAAACCTTTTTGTTTCGTTTTTTTTCAGAGTAGGCAGTGGTCCATAGGACCACTGCCTGCTCTGAAAAAATATTTTTGTGAGCATTCACAAAGGGGAAGGGGTCCCATGGGGACCCCTTCCCTTTTGCGAATGTGTTAACATCCACTTCAAGTGGATGGTAACTGCGAGTTGATTTGCGACCGCTTTCGCGGTCACAAATCAACTCTACATCGTGATGCGGTCGCAAATAGGAAGGGAACACCCCTTCCTATTTGCGAGTCGGAATCACATTTTGCGAGTCGGTACCGACTCTCAAAATGTGATTCTGCATCGCGTAAGGGCTTTTGCGCCTCGCAAACGGCGTTTTTCGCAAAAGCCACCAATAGAGTTACAGAGTTATTTTAAGGTGGCAGATGAGCTGACTTTTAAAAAGAATAGTATGTTGATGAGAAGTGATACATTTATTCCCCCCAGAGGATTTAGAGACAAGATTATTTTTAAAGGTCATGAAGGACATCTTGGGCAAACCATTACTAAGAGAATAATCTGATAAAATTATTGGTGGCCAGGCATGGACACAGAAATAGTCTCATGTGTCAAGAGGTGTGTAATATGTGGAAACGGTGACAAGGTTATAAAAAATGAAATCATGCCTCTACAACCTACTATTTTAGCAAAAGGCCCATAATCTAAATTAGCTATTGGTTTTGTTTGTCCATTCAGCATGGTGACAAGGAAATCAATATTTGCATTAAGTGTATTGGATTATTACAGTAAGTGGTGGGAAGTTGAGTTAATGAAAGAACCAAATACTAATGCAGTCATAAACTTTTTGAAGAAAACTTTCCTGAAAGAAAGGTGTCCCAAAATAATTGTTTCCGATAATAATTGTACAATTTGTGTCGAGGGCGATAATGAGTTTTTGATAAAGAATGATATTCAATACAAACGGATAACATTATGGCCCTCATTAGAACCTTGGTGGTCGGTGCAAAAGTGGCGGTAGTACCGCCAAAAGGCTGACAGTACATACCACCATATCATGACATTGGCGGTTTGGCAAAAGCAAAACAGCCAATTTTACACACCGACGGCCACGGGGTAACGACCGCAGCCGTCACTAGGCCGCCCACAGCAATATGACCCCGCCCACCGCCATGGTTTCCGTGGCTTTTTTACAGCCACGAAAACCATGGCAGTAGGCACTATCAGTGCCAGGAAATTCCTTCACAGGCATTAAAAGGGGTCTCCCCTGCCTCCTCCCCTTCCCCCTCCCTCCCCTTCCTCCTCCCCCTTCCGTCCCCCCAACATAAACACACATACACACACGGCAAAACACATGCATACACACACGCATATACACATTCACCCACACATGCATACATCCATGCACATACGCACACACTGACATACAACCAAGCACACATGCATTCACACATCACAACATACATGCACACTCACATTCATTCATGCGCTCACGCATCACACACGCCCCAAACAGGCATGCACGCACACAGACACAAACACACACACCCCCACACACATACACAACACCCCCATTCCCCTCTCCTGTCAGAGCACCCAACTTACCTGCTTGCTGGGGGTCCTCCGGCAGGAGATGGGATCCGGCGCTGCTGCCAGCAGCAGCATCTGCAAGCGGAACACTGCCAGGCCGTATCATGTGTCATGATAAGGTCTGCAGCGTTCTTCTGGCGTGGCGCTGCTGCTGGCAGCAGCACCACATTACCGCCGTCCGCCGCCATGACCATAGCCGGACCTTCTGGCGGAATTCTGGCTACGGTCATAATATGGTGGATGGTAGGTAGCAACGGTGACATTCTTTTGGCGGCTGTCGCCATGGTGGTAGGCGGCATTTACCACCAATATCATAATGAGGGCCTATATCATCCATAGGGCAACAGATTAGTTGAAAATATGAATGGAACACTGGTTGGGTGCATACAGTAGGCGATACAATATAAAATTGATGTGAATGAAGTGGTGGAAAGCATGTTGTGGTCTCACCATTCAAGTCCTAATGCCATTTCTGAATTGAGTCCTTTTGAAATTATGAGAAGTCGTGTTCCACCCTCTCTATTGTGTCCTGTGAGATTAGCGAATGCCAACAGAAGTCTAACATAGTTAGATTGTTCGAATATAACATACGGCCCCCTGTACAAGAATATCAAAGTAAAATGAAAGATGAATATGATACCAAACACAAAGTTAAAAAAAATTAAAACAGAGATTAAAAAGGTGATAGAGCTCACATAAGATCCAACACATGCTCCCAGAGGATGGTCCAAATACAGAACCCCAGAAAAAGTTGATGCAATATCAAATGATGGCATTTGGATAAAAGATCATGAATGATGGAATAGAAACAGGGTTGGGAAAGTCAGTGGGATGGATCCAAATGAAAATGCACCATCTCTGAGTAAAACTAAGAGAAGTGGAGTGTCAGATGCCCAAAAGAATCTGATTGAAAACAAGACAAATGAGGAATGGAATACCAATCTCTTGATGGCCAAAAACAAAAGGATAATTAAGAAACCAAGACGATATTGTGATTCATAAATGTGGATATGTTTGTTTACTGTGTGAGACATACTTTGTCACCCTGTAAGCTCATCATTGTAATTTTCGCACCTCAATGTAATTTTCACTTAGATATATAACCCAGAACACCGTCTAAATTGTTTCTGGCATATTATATGTTTTGGTTCGTTATGGATGCAGATATAGATTTTCACAATTTTATTATTTGTATACTATGAGGAGGGAGATATTTTGGTGATGTGGTCTTTTATTTACATTCCACATTCCAAGCTCTAAACCCATCATGCGTGGAATGTGGAATGTAGAGGGTTGAGGAAGGTTAGAGTGAGAGAACCTGACAGGTGGAGCTGCTTTGGACTGTGGCCAATAAATTCAACTCATCAACATTATTTGTTTGGTGTATTTGTTAGAAATTACCACAACACAGTTACTGTGGCAATACCATCTCTTGCCGCCAGGGAAGACTTTCTGGAGGATTGACAATATGGGTTAAACTTTCATTAAATTATTGGGTTAAGGAGTTACTAGCTAATTCTCCAGATATTTTGTCTCTAAAATGAATTAGTCCAAAGGGGGATAAAGGGCTTATCTTTAACATCTATGAGAGGACCATTAGGCAAAATATGGACACAGGTACCCGATCTCAGTTTGAGCACCTAATTGAAAATGACCTAGATTAGTTACCTCTGATAGTTGCTGAGTACTTTAATCTAACATTTGGTCCTTTGACAATTCAGATCATGGCATCATAAATGAGGAAGATGAAAGATGGGGTATCCCGAGTCTTGATTTTCCACCAATAAAAAAGTGTTCAAAACAAGTTATTCAATTAACAGGGTTAACTGTCAACCTAGGACTTATGACATATAAGGGTCGATTCCCTCTCTGACTTACTTGGTAAATAAACATATAATTGCACCAATTATACAAGCAGAATTGACATTATCATTCTTGATATTTCAGCTTTGATACTCCTTGAAAGACATTATGGCAGTCATTACAACATTGGCGGTAAAAGCCGCTTACCGCCTTGCAGAAGACCGCCAACACACCGCCGCGGCTGCGGAATTCCGCCACAGCTATTATGACCCACATCTCGGAACCCGCCAAAATTCAGACACCCACTCAAGTCTGCCACACCAAAGGTCAGTGATAAACTGGGGAAAACAAAACCTACACCGTCACGCCAACAGAAATACGCCCACACTATCACGACACACGAATCCACGCGGCGGTCTTTCAACCGCGGTATTCCATTGGCGGTACACACCGCCACGCTCAAAATACACACACTCCTAAAAACACAGCCACACTGGACAATTCAAAATACACACACCTGATACACATACACACCACTCCCACACACCCAATACAATATAAAACACACAACCACATCACCCACAAACCCCTACGACAAAAATTGAGAACGAAGCACAGAGAGAGACACCACCAGCAAGTACAACAGCATCCACAGGCATATAACACCATCACCCACACAACTTCCACGCACCTCACACAACACACCACTTCAATCACCACACTTATCACCCAACTCACCACCCCACACATCACCTACACCACCCCATGGCACGGCAAAGACACCCCAGGTTCTCGGAGGAGCTCAGGGTCATGGTGGAGGAAATCGTCCGGGTCGAGCCACAGCTATTTGGATCACAGGTGCAGCACACCTCAATTGCAAGGAAGATGGAGCTATGGCGAAGAATAGTGGACAGGGTCAACGCAGTGGGACAACACCCAAGAAATAGGGAGGACATCAGGAAAAGGTGGAACGACCTACGGGGGAAGGTGCGTTCCGTGGTCTCAAGACACCACCTTGCGGTTCAGCGGACTGGCAGCGGACCCCCACCTCCTCCCCCACAACTAACAACATGGGAGGAGCAGGTCTTGGTGATTCTGCATCCTGAGGGCCTCGCAGGAGTAGCTGGAGGAATGGACTCTGTAAGTCAAATCTTAACTATTACATCCCCCACCCTACCTGCTTGTTATCACATACACCCACCCTCGCACCCACCCTTATCACTCCAACTCCTCACAAATGTACTAATATCACAAACCACACATCCCAACACCAAGCCCTGCATGCAACAACAAAGCATGGACACCCATCACCAAAGCATGCACACTGCACATAGCCATACACCCCCCTAAACCATCATCACACAAGCTCCCACACAGGAATGCCAGCACTGGGGTACACGGTCACCCATCCATTGCACACCATGCCACACACAGATGCAACAATCATGCCTTTCTACCCCTGCAGGACCCCTACCCAACGTCACCAGACAGGAGGGTCCAGACATGTCCACTCCACCCACAGAAGAGGCCCACAGTGATGACAGCACCTCTATCCAACTGGATCTAGATAACCAGCCCGGACCATCGGGGGCCTCGGGGCAGTCGGCTCCCCTCACATAGGCACAGGCCACCACAGACCTTCCCCCCTCTGGAAAGACCAGCACAGCACCCACCCAGCGGGCCCATACCTCTGTCCCCAGGACACGTCAATCAGCTGTGTGTCCACCACTACAGGGAACCCAGGATAACCCACCACCCCAACAACAACAGGGACCTGGGGGCAGTGGCAGTGGGCACACGGTCCAGGGGACGGAGGCCCAGGAACACAGGGGAACTGGGAGGGCTGCCGTGCGACAGGGGGCGGACAGGCCAAGGGAACCCACTCTCCACAAGGCCCTCTCCTCCATCATGGGAGCATACCACCACTTCCAGGAGACAATGGCAACGATACTGGCCAAGTTTCAGGAGACCCAGCGCATGCAGGAGGAACAGTATATGGGCTTCAGGGAGGAACTCACAACCATCAGCTCCACCCTGGGCACCATCGTAGTGGTGCTGAAGGAACTACTTAACACCAGGAGGGATACTGTGGCACTCCAAGGGGCCCCTGACACTAGCATGGACGATGAACAGCCCACCACCTCCGCTGGCGCTAGTGGACAGGACGCCCCGCCACAGGACCACCACCCCACCCCCTGCAGAGGGAGAACCACCCCGCAAACGGTCCCTGAGATCCAGGAACAAGACAGAGCACGATGCCAAGACCCCCGCCAAGAAATGAGACCACCCTGATTGTCATCCCACTGTCCCACTTTGTCACCCTGTCCATAATTAAACTGCCCCAGCTCTACTTCCTATGCCCATGTGGACAATGCACCTGTGAGACTAATAGACTGGACTCTGCCATGGACACTCCTCCTCCATCGCCCCTCACCATTTAACTTCCCCCTCCAATATTTTGCATTTAAATAAACACACCTAAAGCACAAAATGATCTGGAGTCGGTCTGTGATTTCGAAATAGTGTATTTGCAATTACAGTGACCAAATGTTCTTGAAATAGTAATGTCAACATACCTATGTCACACAGCTCTAGTCCATGAGGAATCTAAGCAGATGACACACGTTGGGACCCACATCTGTGAAACCGTAAGGGAAAGTGACAACTCAGTGACCATACACTGGGTGAAAATGACAGACAGTAGAGAGGTAGTAGTGTAAAAGTACATGTAGTAGGCAGGAATGTAATCTCACCTGTGTTTCACTGGAAATATTGGTGGATCACTGAGTCCCTGTTCTGCATGTCTTCTTCCTCTGCTTCATCCTCATCACTGTCCACAGGCTCCACAGCTGCCACAATACCGCCATCTGGACCATCCTCCTGCAGAAAAGGCACCTGTCGTCGCAAAGCCAAGTTGTGAAGCATACAGCAGGCCACGATGATCTGGCACACCTTCTTTGGTGAGTAGAATAGGGATCTACCTGTCATGTGGAGGCACCTGAACTTGGCCTTCAGGAGGCCGAAGGTCCGCTCGATCACCCTCCTAGTTCGCCCATGGGCCTCATTGTAGTGTTCCTCTGCCCTGGGATTTCTCACTGGGGTCAGTAGCCATGACAGGTTGGGGTGCCCAGAGTCACCTGCAAATGGCGAGGGACAACTGTTAGACACACACTAACCTGTAGGGATAACCCCAGACAACCACTCCCACTGTCTTGCTTCCAGGGGCTCACCTAAGAGCCACACCCGGTGCCTCTGGAGTTGACCCATCACATAAGGGATGCTGCTATTCTGCAGGATGTAGGGTCATGCACTGAGCCAGGGAACATGGCATTCACATGGGAGATGTACTGGTCTGCCAAACATACCATCTGTACATTCATTGAATGATAACTCTTCCGGTTTCTGTACACTTGTTCACTCCTGTGGGGGGGACCAAAGCCACATGGGTCCCATCAATGGCACTTATGATGTTGGGGATATGTCCAAGGGCATAGAAGTCACCTTTCATTGTAGGCAAATCCTCCACCTGAGGGAAAACGATGTAGCTCTGCATGTGTTTCAGCAGGGCAGACAACAATCTGGACAATACGTTGGAAAACATAGGCTGGGACATCCCTGATGCCATGGCCACAGTTGTTTGAAAAGACCCACTTGCAAGGAAATAGAGCACTGATAGCACCTGCACTTGAGGGGGGATTCCGGTGGGATGGCGGGTTGCTGACATCAGGTCTGGCTCCAACTGGGTACAGAGTTCCTGGATTGTGGCACGGTCAAAACTGTAGGTGATTATCAAATGTCTTTCCTCCATTGTCGACAGGTCCGCCAGCGGTCGGTACACCGGAGGATGCCGCCATCTCCTCACATGTCCCAGCGGATGGTACCTATGAAGGACAACAGCGACCACAGAGTCAAACAACTCAGAGGTACGTACCCACAGCTTACACAGAACACCAATCATACACAAAAGGTGGCCTGTATGTGTGTTGAGAATAGGCCTAGGTATGTGTGACGCAGTTGGAAATTAGGCCATGTGGGCCCCTGAAATGGCGGCTGTCTGACCTCTAAAGTGGGACAATGGGAAGTGAGGTAACTGCGCTGGCGTTGTACACCGTCGCTGTAGGTGGTCGGAGACCGCGGCGCAATGCTGCATTGGTTAACATTGGACCCTATGGGTCCCAGGAGCCAATGACGATGTACGCCGACGGTGATGGTACGCACCGTCGCGGACGTGACCGCCACGGACGTGACCGCCATTTTCTATCTGTTGAATCACCTGATACCTGATCTTTGACAGGAGAGGACCTACACTGCAAGTGCTGCTGTGACCTCAGTCTGGAAGAGACAATGGCTCGTGCGTCTGGGGAAAGGGCCCCTGCCTTCACATCAGAGGAGTTGATGAAGCTCGTTGATGGGGTCCTCCCCAAGTACACGCTACTTTACGGTCCTCCAGACAAACAGGTAAGTACACAGGGAGCATGTTGTATGGGCTATGCCTATGTGGAGAGCGCTGGATGTAAGAAGGAAGGGGGCAGAGTTCTGCGTGCATGAAAGACGGTGGGTGCATGTGCCACATGGCAAGGCTAGGGATGGGGGCCACTCACTTTGACGGTGCAGTAGGTAATGACTTCTCTTCTTCCCCTGTACATTTCATGTAGGTCAGTGCCCACCAGAAGAAAGATATTTAGCGTGCCATCGCCAAGGATGTCCGGACCCTGGGGCTCTACCCCAGACGGAGCACCCACTGCCGGAACAGATGGGAGGACATTCGCCGCTGGAGCAAGAAGACGGCGGAGGCACAGCTATGGATGGCCTCCCAACGTGGGAGGGGTGCCCGTCGAAACATGACCCGCCTGATGTTCAGGATGCTGGCGGTGGCCTACCCGGAGTTGGATGGGCGCTTGAAGGCATCACAGCAGACACAAGGGGGTGAGTACACTCTCATTCAGCTGACTTTGCGTGCAGTGGAGTTGTCTGGGTGGGGGAGGAGGGATGTGGGTTTCCCTAGGCCTGGGCGAGTTCCGTAGGCTAGGCCCCTCCGTAAGTCATGGCCCTGTGGCCCCCCACCCCACCTCTGTAGAGTGCCAAGTACAGCTATTCATGCCTCTGTGTCATCTATGTGTGCAGATGTCGTCCATAGCCTTGTAGGCCATTTCCCAGGAATTGCACTATAGAGCCCAAGAGCGCAGTGTAGTGCAGGGGGCTTCTGTGTCTGTCTTGTCCGCCAACGGTAGCGGTAATCCATGCACTCAACATGTCTTTCTTCTGTTCCCCCCCCTTTTTGTGGTCTCCCTGTTCTTGTGTGCATTAGCATCATCAGGCGGAGGAGCAGTGGCACCGGAGCACGAGGGAGCTGCATCCCACATGGCCATGGAGGGCCACACTACGGACGTTGAATTCTCCAGAGGGACGGAGGGCGAGGGGAGCTCCACAGCGGGGACAGGCGCTGACACCAGCGACACAAACTCGTCCTCTGATGGGAGCTCCCTTGTGGTGGCGGCAACATCTGTGCCCCCCGCATCTACAGGTACAGCCGCCATCCCCCCTACCAGCACCGCCCTCCCAGTAGCCCATCAGCCTTCGCCCCGTGCCCGCTCACCCAGGAGGGTGGGCATCACCTTCGCCCCAGGCACCTCAGGCCCTGCCCCAGTCACCCCTGCTGTCCTCAGTGAGGAGGCCATTGACCTCCTCAGGTCACTCACTGTTGGGCAGTCTACCATTTTGAATGCCATCCAGGGTGTAGAAAGGCAGTTGCAACAAACTAATGCATTCCTGGAGGGCATTCATTCTGGTCAGGCGGCCCTTCACTGAGCCTTTCAAACTCTGGCCTCATCACTGATGGCAGCGATTGTCCCTGTGTCTAGCCTTCCCCCTCCAACTTCCTCCACCCAGACACAATCCCCTGTACCTCTGCCTATCCCAAGCACACCATCAGACCAGCCTGCACGCACCTCACCACACAAGGGAAGCTCAGGCAAACATAAGCACCACACATCCCACAGGCACTCACGCAAGCATCAGACACATGCAGACACACCAACATCCACTGCCTCCACTGTGTCCCCCTCCTCGTCATCTCCCTCCTCCCTCCCAGTCTCGTCTACACACACACCTGCATGCACTACCTCTACAGCCACTACGTCCCTCACCAGCACACCCACCAGCACACCCCGCTCACGTGCAGTCACCACCCCCACTACCATTCACACGTCCCCTGTGTCCTCTTCCAGTGTGTCTGTGACGCCACCTCCCAAGATACACAAATGTAGCCACACACCCACCCAACAGCCATCCACCTCACGACAGCCTCCAGCGCATGCACCTGCACCCAAAGTCACCAAACGTACACCTCCTACTACCACCACCTCTTCCTCCACTCCCAAACCCCCTCCAGCTACCCGTCCCAGTGTGTCCAAAAAACGTTTCCTGTCCAGCCTTGACCTTTTTCCCACACCTCCCCCACCCGGTCCATCTCATAGGTCCCGAACTAGCACCTCAGCCACAACATCTCCGGGACCAGTGGTGCCTGTAGTCACAGGTATGTGGAGTGCACCGGCCACCAGGACAGCCAGTGTGGCACGGAGCCACAGCACAGCCAGTCCCCCCCCTGTGAAGCATCAGAAGTTGGCCAGTGCCCAGCGGGAGAGGGGGAAGACTCCAGCCACCAAAACCGCTCCCAGGGGTCCCGGTGGGAGTGTGGACTCAGCTGTGACACCTCCCAAGGTGGGGAAGGGCCACAAGAAACCCAGCAAGTCTGGGAAGAGCAGCACGGCGGAGAAGACCGCCATCATCCCAGCTGCCCAGGAGGCCACTGCCAGCCCCAGCCCAGCTGCCCAGGAGGCCACCGCCAGCCCCATCCCAGCTGCCCAGGAGGCCACCGCCAGCCCCATCCCAGCTGCCCAGGACGCCACCGCCAGCCCCAGCCCAGCTGCCCAGGAGGGCCCCGCCAGGCCTAGCCCAGCTGCCCAGGAGGGCCCCGCCAGCCCCAGCCCAGCTGCCCAGGAGGGCCCCGCCAGCCCCAGCCCAGCTGGGCCATGAAGGACCGCCAGCACAAGACCCGCTGGGCCATGAAGGACCGCCAGCACAAGCCCTTCTGGGACATGAAGGACCGCCAGCACAAGCCCCGCTGGGCCATGAAGGACCGCCAGCACAAGACCCGCTGGGCCATGAAGGACCGCCAACTCAAGCACCGCTGAACAGGGCACCGCCAAATCAAGCACCGCTGAACAGGGCACCGCCAAATCAAGCACCGCTAGCCCATGAGTGGCAGGGGCACTGATGCAACTGGGACCGTCAAGGGGTGAGTGATGCACTTTGGGCACCAGTCCCCCTCCAGAACCAGTGGAGAGATCCATCCACTACCTCTGTCTTTCACAGGATGAAGCACTCTGGGCACCAGTCCCCCTCCAGAACCAGTGGAGAGATCCATCCACTACCTCTGTCTTTCACAGGATGAAGCACTCTGGGCACCAGTCCCCCTCCAGATCCAGTGGAGAGATCCATCCACTACCTCTGTCCTTCACAGGATGAAGCACTCTGGGCACCAGTCCCCCTCCAGAACCAGTGGAGACTGTTATCAACTTGAGAGACTGTGGCTTTGCACTCCCCAGGATTGAACAGTGGGCAAACCACCCACTGGAGAGACTTGAGAGACTGTGGCTATGCACTCCCCAGGATTGAACAGTGGGCAACCCACCCACTGTAGAGACTTGAGAGACTGTGGCTTTGCACTCCCCAGGATTGAACAGTGGGCAACCCACCCACTGTAGAGACTTGAGAGACTGTGGCTTTGCACTCCCCAGGATTGAACAGTGGGCAACCCACCCACTGGAGAGACTTGAGAGACTGTGGCTTTGCACTCCCCAGGATTGAACAGTGGGCAAACCACCCACTGGGGAGACTTGAGAGACTGTTGCTTTGCACTCCCCAGGATTGAACAGTGGGCAAATCACCCACTGGAGAGACTTGAGAGACTGTGGCTTTGCACTCCCCAGGATTGAACAGTGGGCATTGAGCCCCCTCGTGGATCTGACGTCGTGCACTCCTCCGGCTGAGGTGCCCCCCCTTTCCTTCCCCCTTAGGTGCCTGTTATATTTCTATCTGATGCCCCTGCAGTGTTCTCTCTGTTTTGATCTGGTATCGAGTGTGGGCCTCGCCCATGCATTTTGGGCCCAGTGGTCCACGGACTATAAATAGTGCAATACCTGGACTTGTATTATTGGTGTATATATTTGTTTATAGTGTATATATATTTTATAGTACTGTATTTTAATAGATTACAATGGTTACAATCATTTCCTTTGGTCTTTGCATTCTTCCGGAGAGTTTGGGGGGTGTAACTATAATGTATAGATATGTATTAGTGTGTGTTGTAGTGGGTGAGGGCGGGGGTGGGGGTGGGGGTGTTCCGTGTGTGTGTCCCTGTATTTTGCCTCCCCCTCCCCTGTGTCGTAGGTGCAGTACTCACCGTGGTCTTCGCCACCAGCGTTCGTGCTCCTGGTACAGGAGCAGGAAGACTATTGCAGGTAGAATTTGGAGTTCCAGGTCCATGGTGTCCTCGTTCCTTGTGGAGTGTGTAGAGGTGAGCGTTTTTCCCTTCGAAATTCCTGTTTCCGCTGTGTTTTTATCCACGGTGAATCCGCCCCGGAAAAGGTGGCGGATTGGCCTGTCATATTAGTGTGGGCGGTACATTGTCTTCCGCCTGTCTGTTGGCGGTGACCACTGCGCTGTTTGTTTGTACCGCAGTGACTGTCGGAGTGTTAAAGTGGCTGTCTTTGTTGGCGGTTTCCGCCACGGTCGTAATTGCAAATTTTTTACCGCCGGCCTGTTGGCGGTCTTACCGCCGCTTTAACACCGTCCGCCAGGGTTGTAATGAGGGCCTATGACTTTTGAGCGTACAGATAGCAACCACAATGCCCTCCACCTTTCTTTGCAAGATTAATTTATGTCTCTTTTGAAGGGTGTATTATTAGTGCAGCCAGGTAAGGTTAGCATATCAAATATTGTGCACGTTAAAATGGTCCCAAGAAAGGTGCAAAGCGGACTGTATTGTTTTAATTCATGGAAAGATAACACAGGCATTGGGCACATGAGCAACAGCGAAAGACAGTGGTATTAGGTTCTGGGAAATAATAGCATATGTAATGGGGATCTCTAGATGATTTAAGAGCCTTACTAACCTGGAAGACAATGGAAATAAAAAAGCAAGAAAGGAGTAAAGGCTGGTTTAATAAAAAATATAACAATGCAAAACTTTACTTACTAAAGTCAATTAAGAATAAGGACCTAATTTATATTAGAAGTGCTACATAAAATTATAAAAGGGCACAGGAGATGAAAAAACCAAATGGGATCAGGAGATTTGGCAGGACTTAAAAGAAGTAGCCAAAAAATGAATCATAACATATTTTGTCATTTAGTAGCACATGGTAGGAAGTATGAAACAAAAAAGTAGAGTTCTTCACTCAGCCTCAAGTTTGGGAAGAACATTTCAAAAATGTGTATTCTAAATTTGAAATAGAATCAACAAATGTATTGCCCATATTTTGTCTGAAAGGGGAGGACTCAGTTAATACTTTGGTAACTTTGCTTGATGAAACTTATGAGGCCATTCTTAACACTACCAGTGGGAAGACTCCTGGCCCAGATAAGACCCAAGGTGATTTGTATATATCTGACCAGAAATCCTAGGGGCTTTATAAAAATATTTAAGAAACAGCATTCTTGAAGGGGCTTCTTTTCCAGACTTGTGGTGTGTGCCGAAATAGTTGCTACATACAAAAAAGGTGCACAAGATAATCATAGCATTTATAGACCAAAAAGAGTCTTAGACAGCCTACCAAAAAATATTCTGCAAGCAGGGTTCCAAACTAAGACCAGCACTTTAAATCAGGTTCTTAAGTAGGCCTTGGCAGAACTCACAGAAGTTCACTTGGTGGAACTCCATGGAGTGACATAAAAACTTCATGAAATTCCAAAGAGTTACGCAAGTGGGCAGAATTCGGGCATGTTGCTCTTCTCATGCTGATTTTTAGCACAAGGAGACTGTTTAGTGCTGTAAACTCAGCACAAACGGTACCACACAGTGCACCAGAGAGTGCTACTCCTTTCTTCCGCTCAAGTAGATTTTCCACCCAAGGGCAGCTTTGTCAAAGAGAAAGGTCACGACCTGCCATGACCACCTGCATTTAGTAATCCCACCTGAAAATAATGCTAGGGGACCCAAATTCTTGCTGAGGCTTGCCAACTTAACATTGGTAAGCCATGCACATGAAACAACACAGCGGTTGGCAGAGTTCTGTCAGAGCTTCTTTCTCCCAGCTGAATGCCAAGTGAGCAAAACTCTATGAACTCCATCCTGGGAGAGGAATTCTTCACCCACCCCTATTTTTACATTTTGTAGTACTTATTGGAAAACAACAATTTAAGCCAAAGGGTATCTGTATGTTGCATTTGTCGACCTTATGGCAGCCTTCAACCTGATCCGTCATGAACAATTGTGGAAGGCATTGAAAGATATTGTTGATCCAGAAATATTTTATCTATTTTAGTTAGGCTGCATAATAATAATTATGCTCGGGTAAGTTAAGGATTGATAGGTGAGCTAACTAGGAAAATAACAGCAGCCAAAGGGGTGAGGCAAAGATGTGCAATGTCTCCAATTTTATTTTCTTTAATTATCAATGATGTGGAGTCATTCTTAGATATCCCTGACTGCACTCCACCTAAAACTGGCTCTCTGTGACTACTAGCATTAATATTTGCAGTTGACGCGCTCTTGATTTCAAAGATGCCTTCTAGCTTACAGGCCTCGATTGATTTGATTGATTATTTTTGTAAAATAATGGGATGAATTAAATGTTTAAATATATGACCCTTAACCCCTATAAATCGTATTGAGAACTACATTAAGCGCAGGATCAGACCAAATTAAGAGACTTTCCAACTTTGATTATCTTGGTATTAGAATTAGAAGCAATATGGCTTGGTTACCCCAGATCACCAAGAGTGCCCTGAAGCTACAACATGAAATAGCAGCCATAGTAAAAACATTTAAGCGGTGAAAGAGTTGAACAATAAGCTCTGCTTTGAAAATATATAAGTCAAAAGCAATAGGGTCAGCCCTTTATGGGGTGGAATTGTGGGGAAATGAAAAAGAGAGTAAACTAACTGTAACAGAAAATACATTTTAAAGGCCATATTGAGCCTTCTCCTGAGTGTTCTCTTGCTACTACTGTTTATTGATTGTGGTCATCGTCCTATGGCATGTTTTAAAAATAAGGTCCTTCTTATACTGGCGTAGCTTACATCATACACCAGAACTAGTTTCCTATAGATTACACCTAAAAGATCTTTGTTATTTAACTAATTATCAAGCAAACCCTTGATTTACACACATAGAAATTCTCTGTACCAACTAGGGTTGAGAGAGCTTTGGGAAAACTCAACAAAAGAATAACTTGAGTATCAAAAGCTATTCTTAAAATATTATTTTATAATTGTTTATGGGAGAAGGAATTGCGCAATTGTAAACAACGTTAACTTACAGATTCATTTTTAGGTACTAAGTGCTCCCTATAATTTTACATCATCTATGTCTAAACAGCTATTTTTTTAAATTTAGGCATGGAATTTTTTCGAGTGAGTGTTTTTTGCACATCCTGGAATAGGACAGCAACAGGAGTGACAATTGTCCGGCATGTAAGAAAGCACCTAAAACATTGGCCCATTTGTTTTTCTTCTGTGATGTTTATAACGACCAGTGAAGAAAACAGATTGTACCGATTTGACGTCATAGTTGGGTAACATTTAGAAGCTTTGAGAATCTTTAGATCAAGCACAGATGACTTTACAGTTTATGATGTGGCGAAGTCTTTGACTTCTATGCAGACAATACAAAAGTAACATTCTACGCCAATGGCGATATTTTAATGAATGACATTGCATTTTAACCGTACGCACCACTTTTTTTTTTTTACTATTTTAGGAATGTATTATATTTTAACTTGACACAGACTTAGGGCCTGATTTATGAAATTATAATTATAATTATATTTTGTAAGTTTGCACTGCTTGTGTATCACAAAATTATGCAAAGGTGGCCCTAAATTTTCATCAATCAGACCCTTAGTTGTTTCTGAATAGGATGCGCTTTAATTATAATATTTTGTTAGTCAATCTCTAAATAAAATGTAGCAATGTGTATTTACAATATCTATAATGCTGTGCTTAATGGATTTAATCTGAAATAAACATTGAATTGATTGAAATGTCTTTAGGGCAGCCAGTCTGTTTACCAATATGCAAGATCTAACTAGCACTAACCCCATTGTTTGAAGTCATTTAATCTAACAGTCTATTCGCATTTTAAATGTTCAAGCTCAGATAGACTTGCATGTGTTCTTTGTTTGCCATGCCTCCTTGCTCCACGTTGTTGTTTGACCATGTGGCTTGCATGAGTTCTTTCTTTACCATGCCTGCTTGCTCCTTCCTGTTGTTTGACCATGTGGCTGGCAGCCATTTTGTGCTTACAAACAGTGTGCCTTTTCCATAGGCTTACATACAAACATTAAATATTGATCTTTTTTCAAAAATTTAAGTTTATATTTTAATTTTAATTTTCTATTTTCAATTTCAATTTCAATGTTTTATTCCATTTTTTAATTCAGTTGTATATTTCATTTTTTATTTCAATTTTTCATTTTGTTTTTTATTTTTTATTTTTATTTTCTTGTTTGTTTTAATTGATATTTAATTTTTTTAAAAATTTCAAACTGTTTTAATTTAAATTTTATTTAATTCTACATTTTGCCTTGATCCATCCATCCACATCCATTCCTCCATTTGTTCACCAAAGACACACAGCCGCACTACAGCATTTGTGTTTCTTTAGGTGTATGATAACTCCATTTTCTCCTGGGCACCCTGGCTGCAGAGCACTGCAGACAAATGAGCAGCATAATTCATTTTTTTATGTTTATTCCATTTCCCTTGGACCACCTTGCTGCCTTAGGTTTTTTAAAGGATTATTCCATTTGCCCATGCATCTCTCTCTGACTACCCCAGGTTTCCCCTTTAAAATGATGGAGATAAAGCAAAGAACTATGGCCCATATTTATACTTTTTTAGTGCCTCTTTTGCGTAATTTTTTGACACAAAAGTGGTGCAAAGTTACAAAATACAATTGTATTTTGTATTTTGCGCAGCTTTTGCATCACAAAACAATGCAAAAGCGGTCCTAAAAAAGTATAAATATGGGCCTATATCTTCATGTTGTGCTGCCTGATTTAAAGTGAAATTTTATGGTGTGGTGGTGTGACTTGATTTTAAAATGTTTAATGAAATTGGTATTTATTACATAACTAACCAAATGAGCTAAGATTGCATTTGGCTGTACTATTTAAACCTGCAACAATGCCATGTTTCACCAACTACATGTTTTTCTTGCTTGGTTGCTTTTAGGTGCACAAGAGAAGAGACTTCACATCACCCGCAGTACTGCCAAAGCATTACACTTACTTTTGTCCTCCAAACTCATCTGCTTGTGCATCTTAGTGCCACTGCCAACTTAGAACTTAGGATGGCCTCAAAGAAGGTTGCTCCCAAGAAAAAGGCCAGTGAGAAGAAGCAGCTTTCCACCAGTAGCATGCAAACCTCAGCCTTTTTTGGGAGACGTGTGCCTGCAACACTGGCCTCCAGGCAGGAACCTGGGAGGAGCACTCCCGCATCAACAGCACCACCTCAACCTCAGCCCAAGACCATGTCTGTTAGTGAGGCAGCCACTGCAAACATATTGACGTTGAATTGGATTTGTCCTTTTTGCAAAGTAGTACCCAATTGTTTCAGAAAACAGAGCAAAGTGTACAGCAGCTGCAGTCCGCAATAGTAGATCTTCCTGAAGTGGAGGTCGAGCTTCCTGCCGAGAAAGAACCTCAGCTCTCTTACTGCAGCATTACAAGTTGTGGGGTTTGGCAAACCTCCACAAAACTGCCTGCCCTGCCGGTGCGGTTGCACCAATGTGGCCAGAGGTAAGCACCTCCAGCCCAGTGGCAGGCCTCAGCCTGCTGACCGGATTACAAGACTGCACACCACCATGCTTTCCGTGGCAGTCACCCCACCATGACAACCCTGGGGGAAATGCACCAGGTGACAGGAATTCTCATTCCTGTCACCGGCACACACAAGAACACATGTCCACACACTTACAAACCCCCCCCCCAACCGTACACATCCATCCAAACACCCCCACCCTCTTTCACAATGATATACACACACACACACACCCACTCACACATACATACCCCCTCTGCAAATATTCACACCCCTCCCCTGCACCGCATTCATACATTCACCCACTCTCCCTATCCACATACACAAACACATGCAGACGCACCCACAAACACCCCCCAACTCCACATCCAGACACTCACTCACCCCCCACCCCATCCAGTCGGACGATCACCTTATCTTTTCTGGCGAGCTGGTCATCCTGGGGGGGATGGGTCCTGGCCGTTTTGCACCGCCAGCACCACCACGCCAGCAAAACTCTGCCAAACCGTATTACGGCTCGTAAAGTGGTGGGCAGAGTCTTGCTGGCATGGTGGTTAACTTCTATCGGCCAGGCCGACGGAGTCGGACTACAGCCTACAAATGGGTGGAAGTCCTCCAATGAGTCTAAATATGGTTGGCTGCAGCAGCTTTGGTGGTCTTTGAAAAAGACCGCCAAACTCATAATGAGGGTCCTCCTCTTTTACAATCAATGGCTTCCAGATCTCCAGCAAGAAAAAGGAAGGGTACTACTCCACCATGTTCTTCAAGCACCACTTCTGATGGTGATGATAGGGACATTGAGTGGACCCCGGCAGAGGCCAGGAGACATCAAGGCACATATTTATACTTTTTTTGCACATATTTTGCGCCATTTTTAAAAATAATTGTATTTTGTAAGTTTGCGCCGCTTTTGCGTCAAAAAATGATGCAAATGTGGTGCAAAAATAGTATAAGGGGCCCAAGAGAGGTCAGGGAAAATAAAAATTCCAGAAAGCTTTAGAATCATGGAAGGGTATGATGAGGAGGAGGAGTATGACGATGAGCCAGGCATTGTGGAAGCTGGCCCAGAGGAGTACGACATTACTATCCAACCTGCTCCAAGGGATGTAGCACAGGCAGCTCCGAAAGCTCCCATATTTGTAAGCCCCCAGCAGAGACCTGCACCAACCCATACCTCAGTAGAAGTATACACTGCAGAGAGGCAATGAACAGACCCACCTCCCTCCAGTTCTTCTTCAAGCATTGAAAGTGGCCCAACAAGTAAGTTCTTCTTTCCAGTTTGGGACTTTTTCACGATTAGCAAACAGGAGGAGAGCGTTGTGATATAATCCATTTGCCATGCAAGTGCTCATTGAGGTAAGCCTCGTTCACCCTATAGTACTGGAGGCTAGACGACCCATATGAAAAAACATAATGCAATCCAGTGGTAGGATGTGTATTGCAAGAAGTGAATAGGCAATGATTAAATGTGTTTAATTTGTTTTTAATGAAATAGATGTATTATACTAATATTATACTTTTTGTGAGATCAAAAGCTCTTCACACCTTGAATTTTCTGTAGTACCAAGTTGTGTATGACCCTCACCCAGAGAAGTTGTTAATGGTGGTTGTGAGAAAGGTGAGTGTTAGATAGTGGTTGTTAGTTAACTGGGGATATTTTACTCCAAGGGGGAATTCCGTTTTTTGCAATTCATCTCAAAAGTCACCTTTATCAGTGACCCCAAAAAAGAAATTCAGTGCTACAATTACTGGCATGTTTAGGCAGGAGGGGTGCTACAACTGCAACAACCCAATGGCACATTTGTACAATGGGAAGCTGGCAAAAATGTTAGTGCTGCACCTCCTTCCTTTTTCTTTTGTGAAAAGAGTAGGATTCTTAGAGTTTGGGGGAGCCATCTGCGTGAAATGGAAGGTTCCAATTTAGACCTATTCTGCCAGAGTTGCTGTTCCAGTGCTGCATCATGATGTGCTGCAATAAGTTGAACAAGCTTTGCAGCAAGGTGTTGTCCACACTATCCACCTGAAAACATATGAACCATTTATCAGGCGACTGATTACATGTGCATCACCACACACTGGATCTCTTTTGTCATGGTAAAGCAAAAGATACCTATAGGTCTTGGCCCTAAAGCAAGGTTTAAGAGCACCCAGTGGCATACAAAAATCACCCACAGCTGCAAACATCTTGGAGGAATTAAATAGCAAGGTGTCTGCGCGGCTGCGACCCAGAGGTCTCTGAGTTGGATTTGTTGCCATTGGCAGTAACATAGTCAAGGCCATAGCAGACGGTGGCTATTTCAGGGTCCTGTGTTTGATGCACTGACATAGTCACCAACATACTGACCACCTGAAGATGAATCTGCATGCATTTCAGCCATTCTTTGAAAACCTGGAAACAGATGCGGCTTCCTCAGCGTGGTAACATAGTATCAGCTAAAGCCCTGATACAGGAGGTGCCAAAATTTTGTATTATATGTTGCAACGTCTGTTTGAGCAGCACAGACAGATCAATTACTATGTCATTCAAAGAGAAGGGGATGCAATTCGGAAAACTATGCCCATGACTGTGGACAAATGGGGCCAAGTCAAATGTGTCACACAGATGCTGCTCCCTTCTGAGGTTTTTTTGTGGGAAGTTAGCAAGAAGGACAATACAATGGGCCAAGCTATCCTTTTGTTGCATCTGCTTAAGGGCCAGCTAAAGAAGGTGTCTGAAAGGTCCCCACTAGAAGGTGTGAATGAAACCCCAAAAGCACACGCCTTAGTTGAGAGCTTAATCCTTTGCTTGGCTTGAAATGCAAGGCTGCCAAATGATATTATCCAATCTAAAGTGTACATCTGTGCCATCCTACTCAATCCACACTACAAAAAAGTAATTCCTCTATAGTACCTTTTTCTGGAGGGAATGTCTCAAACTACAAGAGGAGGATTGTAGAGTAAGCTGGAGAACTGGAAGAAGAATGGCTAGAACTTAGAGTCCCATTCCGCAGTTCTGGAGAACCGCCTTCAACTCCCAGAGAGGGCAGTCTTGTCTCACAGCAGCCAACACCAGCAAGAAGAACACCGGCAACATCAGCATCAGAAGAATTGGACTCAACTTCTGCATTGGCTTAGTTTCAAGTGGCAGGTCTTATGTCCAGTGCAGAGGCGAAGGCAAAAGAGGTCAAGCAAGTGGCAGCACCAATGACACTTCAGAGGATGTTCCAGGAGTATCTGGATGATCCAAAAGAGGTGTATGTGGATCAAAACCCATACGTGCATTGGTATGGAAAGATGTGCCAATGGGCAGAGCTCAGCAGGCTGGCAATGGAGTATCTGACGTGTCCTGTAGCCAGCGTGTCTGCTTAGTGTGTGTTCAGCGCAGCTGGCATAGTCATTGCATTGAGAAGGACCAGTCTCTCACCTCAAATTGTGCAGTGATGCACCAATAAACCAAAATTTCATACCACTTGATTACACTGTTCCTGAAACACCACAGGAGGAGGGGCGTACAACACCAGCACCAAAACTGGCAACAACAACAGGAACAGAAGAATTGGCCCCAACCTCTGGATTGCCTTGGTTTCAAGTGAGAGGTCGTAAGACTAATGCAGAGGTGAAGGCAAAAAAGGTCTAACAATTGACCGCCCCTATGACAATTCACAGGATGTTCCAGGAGCATCTGGATGACTCAAAGAGGTCTCTGTGGATAACAACACATTGGTAAATTGGCATGGGAAGATTCATCAATGGCCAGAGCTCAGCAAACTGGCAATGAAGTATCTGGCTTCTCCTGTAGCTAGTGTGTATGCTGAACATGTGCTTAGTGCAGCTGGTGCAGTTGTTACAGTGAGAAGGACCAGTCTCTTGCCTCAATACGTGGAGAGATTAACGATGATCAAAATTAACCAGAGTTTTATATCACCTGGCTATACTGTTCCGGAAAAACCTCAGGAGGAGGAAGATGATGATTGGTCATAATCAAGTGTGTTTGCTGACCAAATTCGGGGTGTTCCACCTGTTGTGGATGAATTCTACCTCCTGGACTGAGTATGCCACTGCCACCATAGAGCAAAAACAAATGCTAGTGGATCATTATGTTTGTGTTGCATTCATGCTACCCCACCATTTTAAGTTACATATTATTATTATTATATGGAGTTGGACTCATGTGCAGTGAAGAAGCCCCCATGTTCCCTTCAGGATGTTGGAGATGATGCTTGCCTCCCTTACATGCCATTGCCTATCCTTTTTTTGTACATCACTCTAAAGGTGCTCCTGTCCCAACCCCCTCCTTACCTGGCATGTCACTAAGTCAGGAGATGGATCGCTTCCCCTCTACTCAATCCACACCGCTCCTAGAATAAGAAGTGAAGAAAAACAGATGTCAGAAGGGCAGGAATACGAAAACAACAACAGTGACAAAGGACTTCTGCTTGCCGGAACGGAGACCCAGAAGTGACTCCCCAACAAACTAATTCCATTGGATGCATCCAAGAGATCAACTGGAAGGGGGGAGAAACACAGAAGTAAAAGGGTGAGGGAAAATAGAGTGTGGGGAGGCGAAGGAGAAGAGAGAACATGAAGGAGAAAAGGAACAAAGAGAAAGTGGATATATCAAGAAGCAAGGACAACAAAGGAGTTGTTTGTCAGAATCGGGCTGTGAAACCCCTTCTGCTTCAAACCAGACGCAACACAACCCGATGGAGGAAACTGACTGGGAAGACACTGAACGGAGAAAGGAAGATGAGGACAAGACCTGGACAGAAGAATAGTGGTGTCCATCGCCTTCTGACTATGCGCCAACCCTGCCACAACTCAAGGAGAGCTGTGGCCCTCGCGGTTAGTGAATGGGGCCAGCAGTAAATATTACAGGGAGGGTTTGTTTCTTGGTATACTTTCAGTTTTTCTTATTTCTGTTCTGGTGTGAGTTTTTTTTTATTTTCCCTTTTCTTCTGCATTTTTGTTTTTTTCTCTGGCTTGTGTCTGAGACAACTTTTTTCTCCTCTACGCCACATAGATCGGGGAGAGGGAAGTGTTCCACTGAAGACATGCAGCATCTACTCCAGTCACCATGGTGTTCTCGTGCATGAATACTATACCATTTCCCTGTGTCTGAGAGCTTATCCACCCTCCCAAGGGCATAATCCTAAACCTCTATTGCCCAGATGAATGACACAACATGGGTGTTTCGGTGGTCGTGCATATTATAAAAGATAACAACTTACCGTTGTGTCTCTTCTTTTCCCAAGAAAGATGGCGGGAGATCGGCAAGGATTCTCAGAGAAGGAAAGAGAACAAGAGAAAAACATCACTCCCTGGTCACAGTTGAGCCACATACACAGTAGACTCCCTAGGGAAGGAAAAAAACTAAAAAGAAAACATTTTTATTGTTGCAGTGAAAACATATGTACTTGTAAGAAACACCAAAATTCAACCATGACCTAAGCCTCCTAAGCCTTATTCCTGACCCACCCTTTGACCATCACCTAGCAGAGCTGCCCCAGAAGATGATTAATTAAAAGACTGCCAGTGCCAATGCCAAATTCCAATGTGTTTCTACTTCCAACCAATGTAGGAGATAATATTTTCTTTAACCACATGCTTGGTTTGGAAAAGATAACTACTATTTCACCAATGAGTGGTGCTATATTGAGTGATTGTGAGGGATGATTGATAATGTATGTGGTGGCTGACAGTGAAGGAGGGAGTTCAACAGATTTGTAAATTTGATTCTGATGATTTGCAATGTTTGGGAGCTGTGGAGGTGAAAACTTTTTCCTGAAAGTGATTGGTCTTTCAACCTTAGTGAAATTTACCTGCAGGGTTTGCTTCTTTTTTCTGGTTCATTAGACCAGTCACTTTAGTTACCAAACACAAATCTACACAAAATGCTCCAGTACTGTTTCTCTATTTGTTCTTCAACAGCAGTGCACTTGACTACACAGGTCTACCTTGCTAGATTTGGGCCTGGGACACAGTTCCCTAGAAACAGGAAGAAGAAGATGGAAGGACTCAGGGTGGGACTAACTCAGGAGTTAGAATTATATCAGCTTTGAAGAGAAACAATGATGATGGCAAAGACTCTGAGGCCTACTACTCACTCAGCTCTGTGGACTGAAGAGACGTGTGTTACTTGGAAATGCTGCTGAGTATGTGTTGGCTGTATTGCTGGCTCAAACGTCAAACTCCTCTTTTTTCTTGCTCTGCCTTTTAGTCTCCTGGGTACACCTCATGAAGCTTACCTTGCATCCTCTTGTCCTTCTCCTTTACTCTATTATAGAGTTACATAACTTGTAAAAAGCTCAAGACTCCAGCTTACCTTCCAGACAGATTCAGCTAGGCACCCAGAGGTGACAGGCATTCCACAAAGAATGGAGATGCACCACCTAATTTGGCAATACAATATTATTTTCCTTTTAAAAATCATAATTGTTATAACTCGGAGGGTTGATTTCAGTCCTCCATAATTTGTATTGTTCAAACCTAGAAGACATCACATTTAGAGATAAAACTATCATGGGTCTCTCTGCGGCAAAAGAAGGATGGTTTGCAGTGAATTTAACTGAACTGTGTGATAGTTATCCCTTCATCATTTTCTTCCACAACAGATTGATGATGGCATGCTGCTCAGTGCCCGGATGAATATTGTCATGGTTACTTTTGTGTAGTGTTTGTCTTTGTCACACATTTCCCCAAATCCCCATTTCATCCAGTCATCAAAATCCCCTAACCCTCTTCCCCCAGGCAGAGTGATTTATTGAGGTGTGTCTTAATTTTACCTCATAAATAGATCACACAATTGCTGGGACAGATGTGGTGAAAGCGACACCAACTCATACCTGACATTTCATGCCCAGTACATAGGGACCAGTTCACATCTATGGTGTGCCCCTTCCTAACACCTGCTCTGTGCAGGTGTTGAAAGTATCTGTGATAAATCATGTCTAGGAACCTTGGATAATCCTCTGCACCAATTTTGCTTGTCCTCCTATTGTGTGAATCTCCTCTTTGTCCTCATGATGGCTGGAACAGGCATATTCTGCCACAAAGGGTCACAGATTGTTGCACTGCATGCATAGTGCCACATGGAAACATGGTGGCCTGAGTCTGGACTTTTAGGGCTACCATAGTGTCAATACAAATGCCGCTATTGTGGTGCAAGGAGGTGGTAGTTTCCACTAACATTAGGACACAGCCTCAAATATGCACAACACAACACATATTTTGCGTGGTCGAACTGCCAGTCTGGGTTTAATTTGACAATCACAAGCTGCCTAAGGCACAACACATGATAGTGATGTCCACTACCACACAACAATGCAACCATTCAACAAAACAGGAATACACACAGTACCAGATGCAAGTCTGAGTCACCACTCCACCTAAAACTAACATCTGCCATGGCACATAAGAAACCACAAATATGCATGACAGACACATCTTCTCATTATCCTTTGCAGCTGACCAAGGTTACGGCATCCAGCCATGGGTGATGACCCCTTTTGGCAACCTGACAATGGAGAAAGAGCTGGCAGACAATGAGGGCCACAGAAGGACACAAAATGTAGTGGAGATGACATTTGGGCTCCTGGATTCAAGGTCCAGGTGCCTGGCCCTGACAGGATGAAGCCTGTTGTATGCACCACCCCTGGTATGCAAGATGATCCTTTTATGTGCAATCTTGATAACATATGTATTCAGAATAATATCCCCTGGGATGAACTGGTAGATCTCCCCAATGAGGAGGAGTATGACAATGGTGCAGCACAGGTGTGGAGAGAACAACAAAAAACTGCTGCCGGAGTTCTCAGGAGACAACAAATGTACTGAACTTCTACATCTAGACACTGTACAGCAAAAATCACCTTGTAAATATCACCATTAAGTCACTTAACACCAGTTTGTCCATGGTATACTCATTCTCGACTTCATATACAATTGGAAAATTACTCAGAACTCAGAGAGCAGGAAAAATCCACAATAGTTACAAAGAATGTTGGAACATAAGTTGTGATTAAAGAGGGTCTAGCGCCTCCATGCCGCACATCAGTGTCACATTACGCATGCTCATGTGGTTCTCGAAGGCCTAGATTCAGGCACCAAAAGTAATAAGTCCCATAATATATGCATTGTCCAATACCGACCCCTTGCACCACATCATGCCTACACCAGGCAAGATGTATGCAAGAGGGACGTATATGCGGTAGGGGCTGTTTCAAAATGGTGTACTTGAAACTAAGGAACTAAACTGTGTCATATCCCAGGATGGTAGCTGTATGCCACCACTGAGCAGGTGTGACAAGGTGGAGCACCATAGGAATCAATGGACCATTAAATACTGGTCAGGGTTAGGGCCAAACGTTTGACCCTAACCCTGTATTGTTTATCAATGGCATTACGTGCCGTGAGCATTATTGGCCTCAACCCTGCCACATGGTGTTCTGTCTATCAAATATAGCACAAAAATGTTGGCTGTAGAGTGCACTAAGGGTCGCAAGACAAGTGGCGCACCAATGGTTGCTGATCCACTCGCCACACATATGCCACATAGCCAGGAATGATCAATAAAATGGGAGAATGCACCACCACATGAATGTGTGGGTGGAATGTAGGCAGAGTCTGTAGCACTTGCAATGTACATTCTTAGATACATGTCACACAATTGTATTGTCTTGATATATGCCTACAGCTACTCTGGAAATACATGTGAAGACAGCTGTACCGGTGTATGGCCTAGGTAGGAAAGGGTTAGCAATTACTTACAATGGTAGGTTTGTGTCTGCAAGGTAAGCTAGTAAGGTCTGTATGATACAATCACACACAACATATGAACACATATATCTCATTGACATTCACATGTCTGACCAAGAGAAAGTGATCTATTGGGACCAAAACCTTAAAATGTCTAGATCCCCCACATGCCAATCCAGGTTAGGATGTGCATGTAAGTCTAGCAATGTCCAAACATGTCACAGACCCATCCAAAATTGTATGAGTGAAGAAGGAGACAGAAATGTTGCATGTGGTATTTCACATAATCACAGCTGAGGTGATTGCACACACTAGGATGATACACTCATAGTGAAAGTGACATAAGTTGTGTAATGCAGATATGAGAGTATGCCCATGTACACCAAAGGATGTGGAAGAACAGCTGAGAGACTCCCTCAGACACTTGGAGATACAACCTGGGGAGGTAACTCTGACACTACACAAGTGGTGTGGCTGGTATACTGTCATGTGTGTGTGGAAGTCATGTAATCTAGCAAAGCCTTGAAATGGCAGGGATACTATCATGTAGCTAGTAGAAGAAGATGTGTTCATCTACAAAGTACACAAGTCTCACGCAGGATCCTGGCCCTGTATGACGGGACAATGTTGCAGTAGAACATGTGTACAAAGGGCAAGCAGCCTTAAGAATGCCAGAAATGTGGGGCCAAATCAATTCCAAACAAGATGCCATTAATGTTGGAGAAGGAACACACACAGACCAATACTGACTGTACAACACAACAATGTTACCATGTGATCACCAGATTCACAGAGGGTATCAGGGTCAGCACATAATCGATTCATGTTTGCAACAATGATATAGTTGCCCATCGCATACTATTGTTACAGAAGGCAGCTACAGATGGCATTATCTGTCCCCTAGGTTGGAAAACATGAGCACGTTATACTAGATATAAATGCCCTAACCAAACTTCATATGGAAAATACAAACAATGAATAACCATTTGTGTCAAACCATGCAAAATGATGAGATATGTTCTACATGAACAAGCAGCCTGTCCCCAGCACATGATAGGACAAGCCTGACATCAAGTACCCCAAAGGAAACAAAACATGCCAGGCCATGGGATCACATTTGTGCAGGTGTCTGTCTGCGGGGGACTGCGCAATGCGCTGCTGAAGAGCAATCATGATGAAGGAAGATCCCCACCCTAAACCCGCTAATTCCCCTGCTGAGGCTACATTGACTCTTGACACCATCACGGACCTGCCTCTTGTGCACACTGGACTGAGCTGAGTGGAGCACTGTCAACCTGCATCAATACATGCAGCCGTGGGTCTGTGTGGGCACAAAAAGGTCCACAGGAGCAATGATGACTAGAGTGCCATCATTGCCTGACAGCAACCCTGTATTACAGTTTTGTGCCTTTGTATGTAAGTCAAAACAAACATGTTTTGGTTGATTGTATATACCAAGTGTGTGCCTTTCACACATGTGTCTGAGTTCTGAGCACACATGTACTACTTCAATGGTTCGGACCTGGTATCGTTTTTGCAGTTTGCAGAAAAGTCAACTTTCCACTAATGAAAATGTATATGTATCACATGATCATACATAGACTTATATGACCTTCAGATGTGTTCCCATATAGGGAAAGATAGGTGGCATTGATATGAATACACAACCATGAAATAATGGCCCACATATGTTGATGATGGAGGATAGATCTGGGATCCTATGAACACACCACTTTGACATTCATTACACATATTACACATATTACACTAAACACATCTTTCCACACACACGTCACATACAGACCTTCATTGATACATGTCAGTACACCATCTCCTGCATCATATATGTCTGGGGAACAATATGTTACACATGTAGCATAGAATCATGAACCCTGAACCATACAACACACCACAGTGTGGACACACATGCACTAACATTGCCATGGGTTACATAAAATCAACCCAGCCCAAGTCCATTGCATCCTTTGAGTACTTTTTGTCAAGGGTATCACATGCATGAACATGTATTGGACATAGCCCATCATATCTAAAGTGGTGTTATCAATTGTACATTTGGAAATCAGACATGACAATGTTGTAGACCCACAAATATGTGTTACATCACATAAGTGCAGTACCAGTACACATGTGGTAACATTTATGTGGAAAACGTCTACCAATAAAAGAACATATGCAAACAGTATCAGTCATCGCATGCCTCATACACACATACAAGACATTCCTATGTTACTGTTACATATGTGAATGCAGGTGCACACACACGTAGCCATACCATACTGAATACATACATGCATAGCCCCTGTAACAAAGAATGTGAATCTGGGTCACCCTTTCCAACAAAATCCACGCATTCCCATTATGCATCAAACTTTTTGATGCAAACAGCAATTCTCCATATACTGCAATTCAATAAAATGACGCCTGGCCCCTGCTCGTCAAGTGCAGGTCGACAGGCCTTGTTAGTCTTCATGGGAATAAAACACACTTTCCCGTTATGCATCAACATTTCTCACACAAACGGCAATTCTAAATACATCACAAAGTAATAAAATGAAGTGTCAATCGCAAGTCGACATGCCTTGTCAGCCTTCATGGAAAAAATACCATGCATGACCATCATGCATCAAAAAAACTATGCAAATCAGAAAACATGAGGCACATGGCCAGGAAGTGATGAAACAGGACTTCCTTGCTGTACACATGATACAGTGATTTCACTTTCACCTTTACAGTCTTTTTGTCTGTGATTGTGAGAGGGTGTGTGGAGCTGGTGCTGGTCGAGGAGTGGTGGTTTATTCAGATTTTTATGCTGTGTCCTGTTGCTGTCTTGTAAATTTTGTTATTTTGCTAAGTTTTCTGTAGTGTTTTTTTCCTGTCATAGTAATTGTTTTGTCGGGTGTTTGTCTTGGGGTTGTGTAGTCTGATGAGGTATTTGGGGTTAGGTGGGGTAGTGTTTGATTATTTTTGAGGCTAATTTATTTGCAGTGGAGGACAACTGCAAATTGTCGGGGAAGGGGAGAGCACAAAGAATAAGTGGAAATGAGTATGGGTGGCCGGGTCATTCAGCGCTTCCCACCGGAGGCACAGAAGCTATGGTAGGCAAGGTGCTCCACCGCCTATGGAGGATATTTGGTGTGGTGCAGAAGGACCACCAACTCAAACACTGTTGGGCGGACCTCATTGCACAAGAAAGAGATCTACTGGATCCATTTGGATTGGCGGACCAGTTGGTAAGTACCCCTTTTGCATTCCAACACTCTCATTTGCATGTGTATGACAGAGGGACACAAGGTTGACTGCAGTATGTTTTCTAAAGGGTCAGGACAGGAAGCTTAGGTGATCATTATGACACTGGCAGTCTTCTGACTGCCAGGGCATAGGTGGCGGTTTCACCGCCAACAGGCGGGCGGTGAACACCGCCACATTATGAGTGTGGCGGGTTGCCCTCTGAAAATCCTCCACATCTCCACTCATACCGCCAGGGTGATTGGACCAGCTGGGCCGGAGATGAGCATCTCTGACCCGGCAGTCCACAGAAGACCTCCGGCGGTATTAGGAGCCGCCTTTCCATCAAGGTTTCCGCAGCTGTAGCACCGCCACAAAAACCCTGGTGGAAAGGCTACCGGTGACAGGGAATTTCTTCCCTGTCACTGGTAGATGACTCCCCCACCCCTCCAGCAAGCACAACACCCCCCACACCCTCTCCCCCCTCCAAGTACAGCGCCACCCACCCTCCTCCAGGTACAGTGGCCCCCTTCCAGGTACAGCACCCCATCCCCTCTCCCCGCATACATGCACACAGACACCCACACGCACCACGCATACACTCATTCACCGACACTTACATACATGTATTCACTCACCTGCATCCGTACTTACATTCACATCAGCACTCATATGCGCATTCAACCATGTGTGCACACACCCATTCAACCACACATGGACACACCCATCTAACCACACATGCACACCACCGTATATACATGAATACACACATGCAGACAAACATGCATACACACATGCTGACAAACATGCATACACACATGCAGACAAACACGCATGCACACAAACAGACAAACATGCACTCATACACACACACACAACACCCCCTACCCATCCACCCCCCTCCCGTCGGATGATCAACTTACCCGGTCTGAGGAGGAGGTCGGCCAGCAGGGAACGGGAACGGGGGCTTCCACCTCCGGCAGTGCCCCACCATCAGGACACCGCCACGCTGTATTATTGCACATAATTCAGCGGGCAGTGTCCTTCTGGTGGGGAGGATCCAGTGGTGGAACTGACCATGTACCTCCACCCGCCAGAACGACAACTGCTGGATTTCCGCCCAACGTGTGACAGAAATCCAGCAGTACCCATGATATGGTGGGAGGAAGACCTCTAGCACTGGTGGTCTTCTGGCACCCGTGGCTTTGGCGGTCTTCAAGGAAGACCACCAAAGTCAAAATGAGGGCCTTAGTGTCTAAAGCAAACAGCATTTAAGAGAGCTTTAAGAGACAGCACCTAAGGCAACAGAGGCACTGCAACAGCCACCTGCAGCAACCACATCCTCCAACTTAGCTATGCACCGGTTGCAGACAAATTGTACATTCCTCTTTGTATACATTCTGTATCACATGTACCCCATGAAGTGTCAAATATCAGACACATGTGCAATGGTCCATGGGTACATGTTTCCCATGCACAAAATAGCATGTCCATCACATTCATTACAACTGTGTAAATGGGGTAAGTAAAGATGAAGTGACAGTAGACATGACGCAGGAGTATTGTCTGGGTGTGTGTGTGCTGGGAGTCATGTGTGTGCAGAGTGACATGACAGTTAAAAGAATGTAAACAGGAGTGATTGCCTCATGATGCTACATCTGTGTCTAATTGTTTTGAAGGTAATGTTGTCAATAAAGGCAACTACTACCTAACCATGGGCCAGATGTAGGAAAGCATTTGCGAGTCGCAAACGGCAAAAATTGCCATTTGCGACTCGCAAATCGCATTTTCCTATTCAGAAATGCATATTGTGAATCGTGACCGACTCGCAAAATGCATTTCAGAATCGCAAATAGGAAGGGGTGTTCCCTTCCTATTTGCGATTCGGAGTGGTATGCAATACCATTTGCGACCGCATATGCGGTCGCAAATGGTGTTGCAGTTACCATCCACTTCAAGTGGATGGTAACCCACTCGCAAATTGGAAGGGGTCCCCATGGGACCCCTTCCTCTTTGTGAATGGACCCCAAATTATTTTTTCAGGGCAGGTAGTGGTCCAAGGGACCACTACCTACCCTGAAAAACTACCGAAACTAAAGGTTTCGGATTTTTTTTTAAGTGCAGCTCGTTTTCCTTTAAGGAAAACGGGCTACACTTAAAAAAAAAAAAAACTGCTTTATTTAAAAGCAGTCACGAACATGGAGGTCTGCTGACTGCAGCAGGCCTCCATGTTTGCAAGTGCCTATAGTCGGTATGGGGCCGCAATTTCCGACCCACCTCATTAATATTAATGAGGTGGGTCTCTGCGACCCCATACCGACTCGCAGACGGTGACTGAGACACCGTTCTGCATTGCAAATTGCGACTTGCAATTTGCGAGTCGGAAGGACTCGCAAATTGCAAGTCGCAATTTGCAATTTTCCTACATCTGGCCCCATATTTCAAATTCTGACAAGTGCAATCATTGTGGCAGTGTGAAAGACTGGTGCCCATGACGACAGAACCAGGCCTGAGGAATGCAAGCTACGTATTCCTGCTGTAGGTGGCACACAAACAAATATAGCCTTAACATCATTTTGGTTACTTTGTTCCTTTATTGGAGTCAACTTATATTTCTGCCTGAGGGTGGTTGATTACATGACTGTTCCCTTATCATCAAGAAGACAATTTCCACTTTGCACGTGTAGCATATTAATGTATGGTGCTAAAAATGCCAACTGCAACCATACTGACAGTGTTCCCAACAGCAGTGTCCTGACATCCACCATGGTGAGCCATTTGTTACATATGGCACGCACATGATGGAGGTATGTGTTGGTGCTATGTGATTGAAAACAAGCAAGCATCTGAGTGGTTGCCTGCGTCTTTACATAGAACAACTACAAGAGTCAAAGCTTTAGCCAATGGTCAGTATCCTGTCCCCCTATATTGTTGTATATATGTATCTGAAACATGCACATATGTCTGCCACCCAAATGTGTGCATGTTCTTTTGTGATAACAATGAGCCACAAATGTAAGAAACAGGTGCAGCGCAGTGCTTTGCCAACATCAGCAGCACTGTGCTTGATTTTCAACACAGGTCTGCCCTGTATTACCGTGAGTACAGGGAGGGCCTGCGTCTGTGCCTGCATGGGCACATAACTCAGCCACCAGCACCAACAAAGACATACTTGGACCACAGAGCAGGTGTGTCTGTGTTGAGGGGAGTGTCTATGTGCAGGTAGGGATCCCTTCCGGGACATACACAGTCTACAACGGTGATATGACACTTTTATGTGGGCTGCATAAAGCAGCCCACATAGACGTGCCAAAACATCAGTTATGTTGTTTTGTAAATGTGCAGGAAGGAACGCCTACCTACACATAAGGAAACATCCATGGCATTTTACCTCTACAGTGTGTGCCCTCAAATGGCACACACCTAATAGAAGCAAGAAACAAGGAGGTATCAAAGCATTCCTCAACTCTTTGCCATGCAATAACCACCCATGAGCTGTTGTCACTGTTTTGGCGCTGGCAGTAAGTACGATGTCTTGAAAATCTGGGGCAGCGTCAAAAGCTATGGGTGTTACAATGGGACAGCCACTGCAACATCCATTGCATGCCCCTCTGATGCAGAATACATCATGTCATGTTGCCCCACATGTAATTGAGGTATTACGCTACAAAAAGTACATAGGTAGGAGAACTGTACATTAGTGAGGAGGTGTCCAAATTGACAATAGGTAGGAATTGAGATAATGACAGTCTATAGCAGATAAGTCAACAGTGGGAGAGTGAAGAGGGCTTGTTGCCAGCTGTCACAACACTGGCATGATCTTAAGCACAGAACTAAGGAGATACTGTCCACATGGCACGGACTGGTGGTACGGGGTGGATTTACATGTGAATATTGTTTAATCCACATCTTCATCCTCTGATGTGTGTGGTACCTCCTGTGCCATGGGTGGAGCTGTTGTTAAAGTTGAGGGGGCCACACACACATCAGGGGATCAAAGGTCTCAGCAACTGCCATTTGTGGGAACACTAAAGGCATCACTGCAGCTAGGAGAAACTGCTGATTTCTCAACACCGCTGCTACATCACTGTGGTAAGCAGCCATGTTTTCCCTGAGGGAGGTCACTTCCCGCTGTATGGACTCCAGGGTATTTTCTATGCCCCCAGCTTGTTACATATCATGCTGCTGACAGTTTGGGAGGGTAATTGTTGAAGCCTCTGCATCATGACAGCAGCTATGTCAGCCAGGGACTGCTGGAGTCCACGTAGCAGGGATTGGGTGCCTCTGATGTCAATTGAGTTGTCCTTATTTGGACTGAGGCACCTCTGCACTTCCTCTAAGCTGCCTGCCATTGTCTCCACCTGCACATGCACCTGCTTGGCCAGCTCCCACTGGACTCCTACCACTGTCATCCGAAAGATGATGGCTGGGTCCTTGGAGTCCAGTGCTGTGGCAGGACTGGTTCGTGCTGTGTATTAGTAGTGTGTCCTCCATGCGACTAAAGGTGGTGTCTGGAAGGAACCTAGGACATCTTACAGAGTCTGTTCATTGATGGTCGGCAGTTGGTCATCCATGTCGTCTGTAAAAATCCAGGACAGGCAGGTCGGCAGGAGGTAAGGCATCATACTCTGCAATGGGATAGTGAAATGTCAATCTTTGTCTGTAGTGGCAGTTGACATGGCTCATCATTTACCTGCTACTGGTGGCTCAGTGACATGTTACAGACCATAGGCTATAGTTGTTCATCATGTGTTGTATTGTTGATCACACATGGGCAACCTTTCAAGGTGTTTTGTGTATTGATCCCACACAACCATATTCCATGCAGGACCCTTCCCCCAGCCACTGACAACATGGTAGCACATCATTTTCATTCCTCTTCACCATGGTGGACATTCACACAGTAGTGTAATGAGTGTTGTGATGATCATGGTGCTTTACTGCATTGGCACCATCAATGATGGCACTAGTGCAGCAAAGCACAGGGAGGTCCATTGCTTACAATGCTTGTGTAACTTTGTCATCTGCCTTTAGCAGGCCCCACACATGTGGTAATTGGATGGCACAGTGCAACCTTAATGGATTGTCAGCCCCATTAGTTCGTCCAGCCCTACTTTAGGGACATTTTCTTGCACACAATATCTGCCATAGGCATATGTTGGTGTAAGGATGTACAATGTGGATCAATGCATGCAGTTTGAGAGTTTGTTAATGTGGCACAAGGGAAATGGGCAGCTTAGATCCACATTGGCAACTATTTGTATGATGGTATTGTTGCATTACGGGCTAGTGACATTGTGTCCATAGTGCAACTTTGATGCCACTTGTGCCTGTTCTCATGCATGAAGGTGTCCCTTTATGCACAACACCAACCATTCACACAACACAGACAACCTGTTACATGGTGAAATTGAAGCTACTTGTACAGCAGCACAAATGATGATCACAGACATGCCCCATATGTTGTCCAAGTTCACTTTTGTACCCATTCCCAAATGGTGCATGGAGGTGTGTCAGAGTTGTTGTTGGGCCACCATATGAATGTTGTGTACCACATGTTGCACACTGAGGCATTGATTTTTTCTAAAGTGGTGCAGCTTGGTGCAGCAGCAAAAATAACTGCACATGCTGCACCACTTTTGAAACGCAGGGATGCACCGTATTTACAGAAGTACAGCACACCCCGGATTTTCCCCCAGCGCCAGCCCAGATTTAAACTCACTGCACCAATGCGGGCATCCTTGCAACATAGTGCAAGAGTGCCGGCTTTGAGGGATAGATTGTTTATATGCAGGAAGGTGTCCCTTCCTGCTCATAAACATTCTAGTATGGAAAGGTGGCATTTCTATGTGTGCTGCAGGATGCAGCACACATGATAAGGGCAATGACACAAGGAGGATGGAAAGCATCTTGCCTTGTTCCGCCAACCTGACATCACCCCTGGCGTGGTGTTGACTTTAGTCACAGTCTCTGGTGAACATGTAGTCTTAGATCTAGGGCAACATCAATATGCAATGGGTGTTGTTGTGGCACAGCCACAGCCACACTGATTGCACGCACCTTCCAGGCAAAGAGCTGCATGTGTAGGTGCCATATTTATTAGGTGGTGTTAAGCCACAGTCAGTGGCTTAACGCCACGTTGTGTATATGTTGGAGTGCATAGCGCCACCAGAGCATCACTAAAAGTGAGGTTCGTGGCGATGGAACCTTTTTTCATTCTGGCCCTTTGTGTCCCGATGCAACCCTTTGCATGCATTAAGTGTGTCCTATGTGCCTCCCCCTTTTGCCATTTTTGAAATTCCAGAAAGTCCCCCTCTACATCTTATCATGCATTTGTGGTAGTTCCTGGTAGTCTGTTATGTCCTGTCCTGTGATTCCAGTGACCAGCTCCACTGGTATGACTGCTGCCATTATCTTCTCCAGCTCATCCAGGTCCTCCTAGGGTGCAGGACTTCCTTCTCCAGTCTGCAGTGCTGCATTTCGGTTCCTGACAGTTTCTCCCTAGTTCTGCACTTGCAAACATGCCAGTGCTTCTTACAATCAGTGACAGTCCTCTTCACGTCTGCCACGATGTTGACTTTATTTACTATTGCCTGCCATATAGCCTCTCCTACCTATTGGCAATTTGGAAGTGACGAAGAGCTGTTGTTGTGCTTCATCACCTTTTTTATCAAAATGTCATTCTCCTCCTCTCTAAAGCGACTCTTTTGCTTCATCTTCTAATTCTCCTGGGACATTGCTAGTCCCTCCTGGATGGTACTAGGCTGATTGGGATCTCTCTTGGGTCTCTCCTGGCATGCATTCTCCATTTTGTCTCCCATTTTTGTTCTTGCTTAGATGTTTTTTTAATGCTAATGCTGTTAAATTTGGTGCTAACATGAGCGTGGCTTGGCTGTCCTGCAACATGGCCGCCACTTAGTGAGGCTCTGCTGGGTGGGAGCCTAAATCTGACCTTTTTCCTTGCAGATCAGCTGCCGGACTGGCCTGACGAGGTTCCCCTAGCCCAGGGAACTGCAGAGTGCGGCGGAAGACCACAGAGGTGCCGCCTTGCCGACGAGGGCTGGGGACTGAGTCATGTGCTGTGCCTGGCCTGTGGCTGCCTCGCTGAGGTCGTGTCGGAGCGGGCCTGACTTCGGGGCTCCCGCAGACGGCACTGCTGGGTGGTGTGTCCCCCCACTCCTCCGATGATCGGTGGCTTGACAGCTCTTGTTCTTCACCACGCGAGCCTTGGGCGGTGAAGTCCCACAGGGCCAGATTGGTGGTACAGATCGGACCGCAGGCCCTGTGGGTGAATGTGCTGGCAGGTTTGTGACCTGGGTGGGTCATTGGGGCTGGACGGCGGCTCCGCCGCACGGCCAGGTCACGCTGCGGATCATTGACAATCGTGGGGGATGCGACGGCACCCCAGGACAGAGAACGTGCTAGGGGGCGAACCCCCCTGCCCTAGAGAAGAGGATTGCTGGCTCGGTGATAGGTGCCTTGCGACGCAGTTGGTGCTTCTGACATCGGTCCCCCGTGGTGGCCCTACTGGTGGTGCTGAATGACCCACGGGCCCCACGAATGTGCAAGCCTGGCGGAGGAGGCTGCAGTTGGAGGGCACAGATGACTCTTGTTGCTGGAGTGGACGGAGACTGGCGGCTGGGGCCCATTTTTGACTGGAGGTGCACGCTGGCTCAGGTTGGCGGTGTCTGGTGTATGCGAATACTCAACTGTGGGTGTGCCAGGGAGCTGGTGAACCCCCTCTTCTCCCCTTTGCCCGGGTAGCTGGCCGCGTTAGAAGATTGTTTGACGATCCTTTGAGAGCTGTGGTGTGACCTAATTACAATGAGAAAGGCGGACCAAAAGCAGCCCAAACTTTTATTTGAGGGCAAAAAGAGATACAGCCAGGCGGGCAGGTCGTCGGACAAATTACCTCATGAGGAGGAAACGCAATCGCCCTCCATGAAGGCAATGACACAAGGAGGATGGAAAGCATCTTGCCTTGTTCCGCCAACCTGACATCACCCCTGGCGTGGTGTTGACTTTAGTCACAGTCTCTGGTGAACATGTAGACTTAGATCTAGGGCAACATCAATATGCAATGGGTGTTGTTGTAGCACAGCCACAGCCACACTGATTGCACGCACCTTCCAGGCAAAGAGCTGCATGTGTAGGTGCCATATTTATTAGGTGGTGTTAAGCGACAGTCAGTGGCTTAACACCACGTTGTGTATATGTTGGAGTGCATAGCACCACCAGAGCATCACTAAAAGTAAGGTTCGATGGCGGTGTGACCTAATTACAATGGGAAAGGTGGACCAAAAGCAGCCCAAACTTTTATTTGAGGGCAAAAAGAGATACTGCCAGGCGTGCAGGTCGTCGGACAAATTACCTCATGAGGAGGAAACTCAATCGCCCTCCATGAAGGCTATGTTTCTCGACCCCAAGCACAGCCTGGCTAGCATAGATTGCAAGTTAGACCATTTGACCGAACAGATGGATCGCCTGAAGGAGAGAGTAGACAGTCATGACACCCATCTCGAACATGTGGAATCTCGTACATCGGATCTGGATGACGGCCGCCAGGGCGACGGGGAGAAGTTATTGCAGATGGAACACGTGCTAGAACTAATATGCAATAAGGATGAGGATCTCAAGGCCCGCTCCCACCACTACAATATTCGTATTCTGGGTCTTCCGGAGACAACAGCCATGGGGCATATGGAAGACTATGTGGAGGCTGTGTTAACTACGCTCTTCTCTGGAGAGCTTTCTCAGGTATTGGTAGTGGAGTGGGCTCACAGGTCGCTTGGCACGAGACCGTTGCCAGGGATGCCAGTGCGCCCAATCATCGTGCGCTTATTGAACTATTGGGACAGAGACACTACTTCGGCTGGTCAGGGAGCGTTGCCCAGTGATATACAATGACAACGAGCTCAGTATCTTCCCAGATTACACTCCCGGAGTGCAGGCGGTCTGCAGGGCATTTCTCCCGGTTAAGCGCACTTTGAGCTGGACGGATGCCAATTACTCTCTCATTTACCCTGTTAAACTGCGTGTATTACATAAGGGAAAGTTCCATTTTTTTACAGACCTCAAACTGGCAACCAAATACACTAAGGGGCATATTTATACTCCTTTTGCGCCGGAATTGCGTCGTTTTTTTTTACGCAATTCCGACGCAAAAGTAACTCCATATTTATACTTTTGCGTTAGACGCGTCTAGCGTCAAAGTCCATGGAGTTTGCGTCCTTTTTTTGCGTGGACACCTACTTTGCGTTAATTATATGCAAGGTAGGCGTTCCCGTCTAAAAAAGTGACTCCGCGGCATGTGCGCCGTATTTACACTCCCGGGTAAAATTCACGCCCGGGAGTGGGCGGGTCAAAAAAAATTACGTACGGCCGCTTTTGCGCCGTTTTTTAGCACCTGTAAAAGGCAGGCGTCAAGGGACCTGTGGGCTCGGAAGGAGCCCAGAGGTGCCCTCCCATGCCCCCAGGGACACCCCCTGTCACCCTTGCCCACCCCAGGAGGACACCCAAGGCTGGAGGGACCCATCCCAGGGACAATAAGGTAAGTTCTGGTAAGTATATTTTTTTTATTTTTTTTGTGGCATAGGGGGGCCTGATTCGTGCCCCCCTACATGCCACTATGCCCAATGACCATGCCCAGGGGACATAAGTCCCCTGGGCATGGCCATTGGGCAAGGGGGCATGACTCCTGTCTTTGCTAAGACAGGAGTCATTTCTATGGGGGTTGGGAGTCGAAAAAAATGGCGCAAATCGGGTTGAGGCGAAAAATTTGCCTCAACCTGACTTGCCCCATTTTTTCACGCCCAAGCTCCATATCCCCCTACGCCGGCGCTGCCTGGTGTACGTCGTTTTTTTCAACGCACACCAGGCAGCGCCGGTGGCTAACGTCATTGCTTAAATACGGCGCCCGCATGGCGCTTCAGAATGGCGTTAGCCGGCGCAAATTTTTTTGACGCAAAACTGCGTTAGCGCAGTTTTGCGTAAAAAAGTATAAATATGTGCCTAAGACTATTCCCAAAAAGGCACCTCCGGCTTGTGCGCAGGCAGGTGGGGTGAGTGGCAGTGACCCCATGGACAGTGACAATGATTAAGCGTGCTCCGCCGTTGGATGCTGCAGGAGAACCTACTTTGTGGCCTGGAAACCGGTCAAGTTTTGACTTGGGCCTTCTCTGGTGCGGCCGGTCTTGTAGTACGAATGGAATTTTGATGCTCCTGCCCACCCACCTCATCCAGGGTGATTAACGGATGGCCTCACTGACGTACCACTGGATGAGTCTAAACAAGCTGTTTGTTGTTATGCTGTGGATTATGAGTTTGGGCACGGGTGGGTTTGCTGGACTAGCCCAATTCGGGGGCCAGAGTGGGTGGGGTCCTGTACTGTTTGTTATTGGGATTGTTGGTTTTGTACTTTTTCCCACCACCTTTCTTCCCCTTCTTCTCTCAGCTGATGGTGCATGTGTGACGGCTCGGGGTGTTTTGCTACTGATGCTTCAAGTGTTGTGGATGGGGGCGCTATGCAATATGGTACACTATTGGGATGGCGGTTAACAGTGTGGCTCATTTCCGGTGCCTCACTTGGAATGTGAGGGGGCTGAATGATGGACGCAAGATGAGAATGGTGTCGGCTTATATGTAGCATCATTTGATTGACATCTGTATGCTGCAGGAGACACACCTGGTTGAGGCCATAAGATCTAGGGTAAGGGCTGTCTGGATTGGTGAGAGTCACATAGCAGTGTACTTGAGTTATACCCGGGGAGTGGCAATACTGATTAGAAGGGGACTGTAGTGGCGCACAGAAAAAGTACTTGTGGACCTGCATGGTCGTTATGTCATGACGCAGGGAACATTACACCACAAAATAAAATGATGGACAGAGTTTTTAATTTTTTCAAACACTCACCCCCAGTCACAGATCTGGGTTTAATCCATCATTATTTTGCTCGCCACGTCACCCCAGTATGGACCCAGCCATATGCAAATCAGTCTTTACCCTGTTCCCCATGAGAACAGTCCAGCCCGAACTGCCAGGCCAGGTCCTCCCTGGACAGAAACCAAGCATCATTGGACCAGTTTCAGGGTATCCCCCTTCATAAGCCAGGCTAGCTCGAATCCGGTGGCACAGCGAGCAAGGGACCCACGACTGGACATACCCCTGCCACTTAGGGCGCACAAAGCAACATCACAAAACAAAATAAAATGATGGATGGAGTGTTGAAACTTTTCAAACACTCATCCTGAGTAACAGATCTTGATTTAATCCATTGTTATTTTGCTTGCCACATCACCCCAGTTTGGACCCAGCCATATGCAAATCAGCCTTGACCCTTTTCCCCATGGGAACAGTCCAGCCCGAACTGCTGGACCAGGTCCTCCCTGGACAGGAAACAAGCATCCTGGGACGAGTTTCAGGGTATCATCATTCACCAGCCAGGTTAGCTTGAATCCAGTGGCGCAGCGAGCAAGGGACCAATGTATGGTCATACCCCTGCCACTCAGGGTGCACAAAGCAACATCACAAAACAAATAAGATGATGGACGGAGTGTTGAAACTTTTCACTCACCCCCAGTCACAGATCTGGGTGTAATCCATTGTTATTTTGCTCGCCGTGTCACCCCTGTTTGGACGCAGCCATATGCAAATCAGTCTTGACCCTGTTCCCCATGGGAGCAGTCCAGCCCAAACTGCTAGTGCAATCACCCTCCATAAAGGCTGTGTTTCTGGACCCCCAAGCACAGCCTGGCTAGCATAGATGGCAAGTTAGACCATTTGACTGAACAGATGGAACACCTGAAGGAGAGAGTGGGCAGTCATGAAACCCATCTTGAACATGTGGGATCTCATACCTCGGATCTGGAGGACGGCCACTTGGGAGACAGGGAGAAGTTATTGCAGATGGAACACGTGCTAGAACTAATATGCAATAAGAACGAGGATCTCGAGGCCCGCTCCCGCCGCTACAATATCCGTATTCTGGGTCTTCCGGAGATAACAGCCATGGGGCATATGGAAGACTATTTGGAGACTGTGTTAACTACTCTCTTCTCTGGAGAGCTTTCTCAGGTACTGGTAGTGGAGTGGGCTCACAGGTTGCTTGGCACGAGACCGCTGCCAGGGACGCCGGCGCGCCCAATCATTGTGCGCTTATTGAACTATCGGGATAGAGACACAATACTTCGGCTGGCCAGGGAGCATCGCCCAGTAATATACAATGACAACGAGCTCAGTATATTTCCAGAGTACAATCCTGGAGTCCAGACGGCCTGCGCGGCATTTCTCCCGGTCAAGCGCACTTTGAGACGGACGGATGGCAATTACTCTCTCATTTACCCTGACAAACTGTGTATTACATAAGGGCAAGTTCAATTTTTTTACAGACCCGAAACTGGCAACCAAATACACTAAGACTATTCCCAAAAAGGCACCTATCGCTTGTGCGCAGGCGGGCGGGGTGAGTGGCATTGCCCCTGTAGACAGTGACAATGATTAAGCTCGCTCCGCCATTGGATGCCACAAGAGAAACTACTTCGTGGCCTGGAACCGGTTGAGTTTTGACTTGGACCTTCTCTGGTGCGGCCGGTCTTGTAGTACGAATGGCATTTTGATGCTCCTGCCCACACACCCCATCCAGGGTGGTTAACGGATCGCCTCGCTGACGTACTACTGGATCAGTCCAACCAAGCTGTTTGTTGTTATGCTGTGGGTTATGAGTTTGGGCACGGGTGGGTTTGCTAGACTTGCCAAATTAGGGGGCTAGCATGGGTGGGGACCTGTACTGTTTGTTATTGGGATTGTTGGTTTTGTCCTTTTTCCCACCCCCTTTCTTCCCCTTCTTCTCGCAGCTGATGGTGCATGTGTGATGGATGGGGGCGTTTTGCTACTGATGCTGCAAGTGCTGTGGATAGGGGCGCTATGCAATACTGTACACTATTGGGATGGCGCATAACAGTGTGGCTCATGTCCAGTGCCTCACTTGGAATGTCAAGAGGCTGAATGATGGACACAAGATGAGAATGGTGTCGGCTTATATGCAGCGTTACATGATTGACATCTGTTTGCTGCAGGAGACACACCTGGTCAAGGCCACGAGATCTAGGGTAAGGGCTGTCTGGATTGGTGAGAGTCATATAGCGGTGTACTCGAATTATGCCCGGGGAGTGGCAATACTGATTAGAAGGGGACTGCAGTGGCACACAGAAAAAGTACTTGTGGACCCGCATGGTAGTTATGTCATGATGCAGGGAACATTACAAAACAGGCCTTTCCATCTGGTATCAGTCTATGGCCCCAGTGTTGACTACTGCAAATTCTTTGGGACGATATGGCAATTAATTGGATCTTTGGGCTTTGGGTCTGTGCTGTGGGGCAGTGATTTCAATGTGGTGCTCGACCCTGTGCCAGACTGCGAGAGCCAGGCTAGGCCGCAACATGTGGTAGCTGCGAGAACCTTGTCTCATATCATGGCTGAGGGTGCCTTGGTAGACCTGTGGAGGACTAAACATGATCTGGAAATGGAGGGCACATGTGTCAACTACATGCACGGTAGCTGGTCCAGAATACACAGGTGGCTCCGTACTAGGGATGTGGAGCTCTGGACAAAATCAATTGAACATAAACCCCGTACCTTGTCAGATCACTTGCTGGTCATGCTGGGATTGCTCATACATGGGGGCTCCTGCCGCGAATTCTCGTGGAGGTTGCCCTATGGAGCGTTAAGAGATCAGGCCTTCAGGGAAGAGACACGTGACACTATAGTGGTCTATTTTGCTGTCAATCAGGGATCGGTATCCTCGGTGGGCACCTTATGGGAGGCTGTCAAGGTCATAATTCGGGGGTCTTACCTCGCCAAACAGCACGGTGTGCTAAAGGCAATAAGGCGGGAGCTGACAAACCTAGAGGCACAGTTAGCTGACCTGTAGAAACGGTTGGCCTCTGGCTTGTCTGGTGGCCTCCTGCCTGAACTCAGGGAAAAGCTGACTGTGTATGAGGAGTCTGCACTTTGTGAAGTCTGCTTTCTGGGCAAAGAAGCTAAGGAAAGGAGATATGGTGAAGGCGAGAGGGCTGGTCTAACACTGGCTGCTATGCTCCGCATGCCGTGGGCTGGGAACTACATTGTGGAACTGACTGACTAGAAAGGATTGCTCCGCACTGGTACAGAGGGGGTCAAGTGTGTCTTGACTGACTTTTATTCAGACCTGTATGCTGAGCAGGCAGGACCGAACTCGGAAGCAACTACCCACTACTTTGAAGATAATAGCCTGCTCTGGCTTGAGGACTCAAATAGACAATATCTAGATGCCCTCTTCTCGGTAGATGATGTGATTCAGGCCATACTCAGTTTACTGGGAGACAAAGCCCCGGGACTGGACGGTCTGATGCAGACATTTTGGCACCACACCTCCTCGGGATGTATGCTGAGGCACTTGAGAACGGGACCCTGCTGGGTTTGCTGCAGGAGGATCTCATCTTGACAATTTTGAATCCCGGCAAGGACCTGAGTAGCTGCGATTCATATCAGCTACTTTTGCTAATAAACATGTACAATAAGATTCTAGTGAAACTCATCGCTACCCGATTGCAACCCCTGCTCCTTCCTTTGGTGCTGCAGGACCAGTCTGGCTCTGTGCCGGGACATTCAACACTGTATAATCTCCGCACGTTCTTCGCGATATCCATATGATTGGCCCTGATGATTGCGCGGCGGCAATCTTTCTAGATGCCACTAAGGCATTTGATTCACTTGCATGGCCATATATGTTTGACCTGCTGGCTAGAGCGGGGCTGAGCCCTACGTTCATCCAATTGATCCTCCTGCTGTACTCGAAACCAACCGCTAGACCGTGAATAAATGGGATAATGTCGGATCCCTTCCCGATTGCCAGGGGCACTCACCAGGGATGCCAACTCTCGCCACTGCTATTTGTGGTGGTGATGGAACCGTTTGTGGGGCGTCTGTGACAACATCATAATCATAGGGGATTGGCGTTCAGACAGCGTCCAATACTGGTTTCTACGTATGCGCACAATGTTGCACCGTATGTCCCCGAACTGCAGCTACACCTCGATATATTGCTGGATGAGATAGTCCGATTTGGCTGGCTCTCTAGGATCACAATTAATTGGTCAAAGTCAGTGGTGTTTTCTCTGTCTGATGTTACGATGCAGTGCCACTCCAGACACCCCCTTAGCTGGGTGGACGGGCCAGTGCGGTTCTTAGGTATCTGGTTGAGCCGAAAGGCGGAAGAGTTATGGTCGGCCAATTATGGCACGGCCATTGCGTGGCTTAGAAATAAGGGGGAGGCTTGGCGCTGACTGACGCTCTCGCTGACTGACCTCATCGCAATAGCAAAGATGGTCATTCTACCCAAGTTCTTGTATCTCTTTGTAAATCTACCTCTTGTCCTTACCACTAGCTTCCTGAAAATCCTCAAATCCTCAATGGTGACTCTTGCATAAGCGGGCAGCCAACCTAGAATTTCATGGGAAACACTGACTCTTCTGTTCGAACAAGGTGGCCTGGCGGCCCAGGATCTTTAACTTTATCACAACTGCGCACAGGCTCATTTTGCGCACTTCTGGCTGCATCCCATATGATATTTTCCACACCTGGTGCCTGAGCGTGACTCGGTGTGGCCCGATCAGCTATCTGGGGTGATTGGCGGAATGCACAGGCCCCGGCGGCATGAAGTGGATACTGTGGCGGGCATTATGAACATGGCGGGTTGGGCCGCCATGCCGGAAGTGGCGGCTGAATTCGCCAGCCGGCATGACGGGCCGAACCGCCACATAATGAAATGGTTGACGCCCGCCAGCGGCAGCCGTCACCCACCGACATCCACCCGCCGCCAGGCAGCCTGGCGATGGGATGAAACACCATCTGCCAGGGTAGTTGTGCTACCCTGCGGATAATGTTTCATATGCCGCCAGCCTTTTCCTGGTGGGATATCCCACCAGGAAAAGGCTTGCGGAGGGGGTGCCCCGAGGCACCCCTGGTGGCCCTTGCACTGCCCATTCACTTTGCATGGGCAGTGCAGGGGCCCCCATGCAGGCCCCCTCGCGCATGTCACTGCCCGATTTACGAGCAGTGACATGCGCGACGGGTGCTGCTGCACCTGCCGCACACCAACATTGGCGGCGGCTCCTCATGGAGCCGCCCTCAATGTTGCTGCTGTGTTCCCCGCCAGGCCGGTGGGCGGAGACACTGTCTCCGCCCACCGGCCTGGCGGGGAAAACATTATACGGCCGATGGGTTTTCCAGGAGGCTGGCGGTCAATGAAAAGACCGCCAGCCTGAACACTGTGGGAAATCCCGCCATGTTCAAAATGGCCGTCTGTGTCTTGCTCTGCGCAGGCCTGGTTGATGCTATTGAAATGCATCGGAGTGCACAAACAATTCGCGCCTATGATGCCGGTGAGAGATGTGAGATGTTGTGGGTCTGTCTTCGTCAGTGTCAGCCAGCTACCTGAGTTCCTCCGCGAGTCAAATATGGATACTATGGGGTCTTGGTTTCTGGAGGGGACGTTCATCTCCTTGAAGGGTGCACTTGGTGCCTCACATGACACTGCGATGTACCGATGATTTTTCTTCAGAGTCAGGGCCATGCTACGAGCACGATACCCCTGCTTTTCCCAGATGCCCCCGGTGTGTTGAGCTTTGGAAATAGTATATTCAGCACCGTCCCCATGCAGACTCATCACAAAACTATGGTGGTCATTACAACCCTGGCGGACGGTGCTAAAGCGGCGGTAAGACCGCCAACAGGCCAGCAGTAAAATTTTGGGAATTACGACCGTGGCGAAAACCGCCAACAAAGACAGCCACTTTAACACTCCGACCGCCATGGCGGTACAAACAAACAGCTTGGCGGTCACTGCCAACAGACAGGCGGAGGACAATGTACACCCCACACTATTATGACAGGCCAATCCGCCACCTTTTCTGGGGCGGATTCACCGCGGATAAAAACACGGCGGAAACAGGCATTTAGAAGGGAAAACGCTCACCTCTACACACTCCACGAGGAACGACGACATCATGGAGCCGGAACTCCATATTCTTCCTGCACTAGCCTTCCTGCTTCTGTACCAGGAGCACCAACGCCGGCGGCGAAGACCACGGTGATTACTGCACCTACGACATAGGGGAGGCAAAAAACAGGGACCCACACACACGCAACACCCCAACTTCCACCCCCACCCTCACCCACTACAACACACACACCAATGCATATCCAAACATTACAGTAACACCCTCCAACCCCCCCGGAAGAATGCAAAGGCAAAAGGAAATTAGTGTAACCATTGTAATATATCAAAACAGAGTAAGCAAATATATACATATATACACTATTAACAAAATATAAACCATGAATAGTAGAGTAGGTATTGTACGATTCATAGTCCGTGGACCACTGGGCCCAAAATGCATGGGCGAGGCCCACAAAAGATACCCGAACATGATGGAGAGAACACTGCAGGGGCATCAGATAGAAATACAACAGGCACCTCAGGGGGAAGGGAAGGGGGGGCACCTCAGCCGGATGAGTGCACAACGCCAGATCCACGCGGGGGCTCCATGCTCATTGATGTATCCTGGGGAGTGCAAAGCCACAGTCTCTCAAGTCTCTACAGTGGGTGGGTTGCCCACTGTACCATCCTGGGGAGTGCAAAGCCACAGTCTCTCAAGTCACTACAGTGGGTGGGTTGCCCACTGCTGTTCAATCCTGGGGAGTGCAAAGCCACAGTCTCTAAAGTCTCTCCAGTGGGTGGTTTGGCCACTGCTGTATCCTGGGGAGTGCAAAGCCACAGTCTCTCAAGTCTCTCCAGTGGGTGGTTTGCCCACTGCTGTATCCTGGGGAGTGCAAAGCCACAGTCTCTCAAGTCTCTCCAGTGGGTGGGTTGCCCACTGTACCATCCTGGGGAGTGCAAAGCCACAGTCTCTCAAGTCTCTACAGTGGGTGGGTTGCCCACTGCTGTATCCTGGGGAGTGAAAAGCCACAGTCTCTCAAGTCTCTCCAGCGGGTGGTTTGCCACTGCTGTATCCTGGGGAGTGCAAAGCCACAGTCTCTCAAGTCTCTCCAGTTGGTGGTTTGCCCACTGTACCATCCTGGGGAGTGCAAAGCCACAGTCTCTCAAGTCTCTACAGTTGGTGGTTTGCCCACTGTACCATCCTGGGGAGTGCAAAGCCACAGTCTCTCAAGTCTCTACAGTGGGTGGTTTGCCCACTGTACCATCTTGGGAAGTGCAAAGCCACAGTCTCTCAAGTCTCTGCAGTGGGTGGTTTGCCCACTGTACCATCCTGGGGAGTGCAAAGCCACAGTCTCTCAAGTGGATAACAGTCTCCACTGGTTCTGGAGGGGGACTGGTGCCCAACGTGCTTCATCCTGCCAAGGACAGACGGAGTGGATGCAGGTCTCCACTGCTTCTGGAGGGGGACTGGTGCCCAAAGTGCTTCATCCTGCGAAGGACAGATGGAGTGGATGCAGGTCTCCACTGGTTCTGGAGGGGGACTGGTGCCCAGAGTGCTTCATCCTGTGCAGGACAGACGGAGTGGATGCAGGACTCCACTTGTTCTGGAGGGGGACTGGTGCCCAGAGTGCTTCATCCTGTGCAGGACAGACGGAGTGGATGCAGTTCTCCACTGGTTATGGAGGGGGACTGGTGCCCAGAGTGCTTCATCCTGCCAAGGGCAGACGGAGTGGATGAAGGTCTCCACTGGTTCTGGAGGGGGACTGGTGCCCAGAGTGCTTCATCCTGCCAAGGACAGACGGTGTGGATGCAGGTCTCCACTGGTTCTGGAGGGGGACTGGTGCCCAGAGTGCTTCATCCTGTGCAGGACAGACGGAGTGGATGCAGGTCTCCACTGGTTCTGGAGGGGGACTGGTGCCCAGAGTGCTTCATCCTGCCAAGGACAGATGGAGTGGATGCAGTTCTCCACTGGTTCTAGAGGGGGACTGGTGCCCAGAGTGCTTCATCCTGTGCAGGACAGACAGAGTGGATGCAGGTCTCCACTGGTTCTGGAGGGGGACTGGTGCCCAGAGTGCTTCTTCCTGCCAAGGACAGACAGAGTGGATGCAAGTCTCCACTGGTTCTGGAGGGGGACTGGTGCCCAGAGTGCATCACTCACCCCGTGACGGTCCCTGTTGCGTCACTGCCCCTGACGCTCATGGGCTAGCGGTGCTTGAGTTGGCGGTGCTTGCCCTGTTCAGCGGTGCTTGCCTTGGCAGTCCTTGCCCTGTTCAGCGGTGCTTGCCCTGTTCAGCGGTGCTTGACTTGGCGGTCCTTGCCCTGTTCAGCGGTGCTTTAGTTGGCGGTCCTTGGCCTGTTCAGCGGTGCTTGACTTGGCGGTCCTTGCCCTGTTCAGCGGTCCTTGCCCTGTTCAGCGGTCCTTGCCCTGTTCAGAGCTGCTTTACTTGGCGGTCCTTGCCCTGTTCAGCGGTGCTTGACTTGGCGGTCCTTGCCCTGTTCAGCTGTGCTTGACCTGTTCAGCGGTGATTGAGTTGGCGGTCCTTGGCCTGTTCAGCGGTGCTTGAGTTGGCGGTCCTTGCCCTGTTCAGCGGTCCTTGCCCTGTTCAGCGGTGCTTGCCCTGTTCAGCGGTGCTTGAGTTGGCGGTCCTTCATTGCCCAGCTGGGCTGGGGCTGGCGGTCCTTCATTGCCCAGCTGGGCTGGGGCTGGCGGTCCTTCATTGCCCAGCTGGGCTGTGGCTGGTGGGGCCCTCCAGGGCAGCTGGGCTGTGGCTGGCGGGGCCCTCCTGGCCAGCTGGGCTGTGGCTGGCGGGGCCCTCCTTGGCAGCTGGGCTGTGGCTGGCGGGGCCCTCCTGGGCAGCTGGGCTGTGGCTGGCGGGGCCCTCCTGGGCAGCGACGATGGGGCTGGTGGTGGCATCCTGGGCAGCGACAATGGGGCTGGCGGTGTCGTCCTGGGCAGCGACGATGGGGCTGGCGGTGGCGTCCTGGGCAGTGACGATGGGGCTGGCGGTGGCCTCCTGCCCAGCGGGGATGATGGCGGTCTTCTCCGCCGTGCTGCTCCTCCCAGACTTTGCGGCTTTCTTCTGCCCCTTCCCCACCTTGGGAGAAGTCACAGCTGAGTCCACACTCCCCCCGGGACCCCTGTGAGCGGCTTGGGTGGCTGGAGTCTTCCCCCTCTCCTGCCGGGCACCGGCCAACTTCTGGTGCTTCACAGGGGGGGGACTGGCTGTGCTCTGGCTCCGTGATGCACTGGCTGGCCTGGTGGCCGGTGAACTCCACATACCTGTGACAACAGGCACCACTGGTCCCGGTGATTTTGTGGCTGAGGTGCTAGTACGGGACCTGTGAGTTGGAAGGGGGTGGGGTGGTGGGAAATAGGTTAAGGGTGGACAGGAAAAGTTGTTTGGAGACACTGGGACAGGTAGCTGGAGGGGGTTTGGGAGTGGAGGAAGAGGAGGTGGTTGTAGGAGGTGTAACTTTTGTGGCTTTGGGTGCAGGTGCATGTCCTGGAGGCTGTCGTGAGGTGGATGTATGTTGGGTGGGTGTGTGCCTGCGTTTGTGTATCTTCGGAGGGGGCGTCACAGACAAACTGGGAGAGGACACAGGGGACGTGTGTATGGTAGTGGGGGTGGTGACTGCAAGTGAGCGGGGTGTGCTGGTGGGTGTGCTGGTGCGGGACGTAGTGGCTGTAGTGGTAGTGCATGCAGGTGTGAGTGTAGACGAGACTGGGAGGGAGGAGGGAGACGAGGAGGAGGGGGACACAGTGGAGGCAGTGGATGTTGGTGTGTCTGTATGTGTGTGATGCTTGCGTGAGTGCCTGTGGAATGTGTGGTGCTTATGTTTGCCTGAGCTTCCCTTGTGTGGTGAGGTGTGGGGATAGGCAGAGGTACAGGGGATTGGGTCTGGGTGGAGGAAGTTGGAGGGGGGAGGCTAGACACAGGGACAATGGCTGCCATCAGTGCTGAGGCCAGAGTTTGAACGGTTCGATGAAGGGCAGCCTGACCAGAATGAATGCCCTCCAGGAATGCATTTGTGTGTTGCAACTCCATTTCTACACCCTGGATGGCATTCAAAATGGTAGACTGCCCAACAGTGAGTGACCTGAGGAGGTCAATGCCCTCCTCACTGAGGGCAGCAGATGTGACAGGGGCAGGGGCTGAGGTGCCTGGGGCGAAGGTGATGCCCACCCTCCTGGGTGAGCGGTCACGGGGCGAAGGCTGAGGGGCTGCTGGGAGGGCGGTGCTGGTAGGGGGAGTGGCAGCTGTACCTGTTGAAGTGGGGGGCACAGATGTTGCCACCACCACAAGGGAGCTCCCATCGGAGGACGAGTCCGTGTCGCTGGTGCTGATCCTGTGACCGCCGTGGTGCTCCCCTCGCCCTCCGTCCCACTGGTGTATTCAGAGGCCGTAGTGTGGGCCTCCATGCCCATGTGGGATGCAGCTCCCTCGTGCTCCGGTGCCACTGCACCTCCGCCTGATGATGCTAATGCACACAAGAACAGGGAGACCGCAAAAAAAGGGGGGGAAACAGAAGAAAGACATGTTCAGTGCATGTATTACGGCTACCGTTGGCAGACAAGACAGACACAGCAGCCCCCTGCACCACGTCGCGCTGTTGGGCTCTACAGTGCAATTCCTGGGAAATGGCCTACAAGGCTATGGACGACATCTGCACACATAGATGACACAGGTGCATGAAGAGCTGTACTTGGCACTCTACAGAGGTGGGGTGGGGGGGCCACAGGGCCATGCCTTACGAAGGGGCCTAGCCTACGGAACTCACCCTGGCCTAGGGAAACCCACAGCCCTCCTCCCCCACCCAGACCCCTCCACTGCGCGAAAAGTCAGCAGAATGAGAGTGTACTCACCCCCTTGTGTCTGCTGTGATGCCCTCAAGCACCCATCCAACTCAGGGTAGGCCACCGCCAGGATCCGGAACAACAGGGGGGTCATGGTTCGATGGGCACCCCTACCACGTTGGGAGGCCATCCCCAGCTGAGCCTCCGCCGTCTTCTTGCTCCAGCGGCGAATGTCCTCCCATCTCTTCCGGCAGTGGGTGCTCTGTCTGTGGTGGACCCCCAGGGTCCGGACGTCCTTGGCGTTGGCACTCCAAATATCCTTCTTCTGGTGGGCGCTGACCTACATGAAATGTACAGGGGAAGAAGAGAAGTCATTACCAACTGCACCGTCAAAGTGAGTGGCCCCCATCCCTACCCTTGCCATGTGGCACATGCACCCACCGTCTTTCATGCATGCAGAACTCTGCCCCCTTCCTTCTTACAACCAGCCCTCTCCACACAGGCATAGCCCATACAGCATGCTCCCTGTGTACTTACCTGTTGGGCTAGAGGACCGTAGAGTAGCGTGTACTGGGGGAGGACCCCGTCAACGAGCTTCTGCAACTCCTCCGATGTGAAGGCAGGGGCCCTTTCCCCAGACGCACGAGCCATTGTCACTTCCAGACCGAGGTCACAGCAGCACTTGCAGTGTAGGTCCTCTCCTGTCGAAGATCAGGTATTGAGTGATTCAACAGCTAGAAAATGGCGGTCACGTCCGCAGAGGTGCGTACCATCACCGCCGGTGTACATCGTCATTGGCTCCTGGGACCCAGAGGGTCCAATGTTAACCAAATCAGCATTGCGCCGCGGTCTTCGACCGCCTACCGTGACGGTGTACAATGCCAGCACAGTTACCTCACATCCCATTGTCCCGCTTTAGAGGTCAGGCAGCCGCCATTTCAGGGGCCCACATGGTCTAATTACCAACTGCGTCACACATACCTAGACCTACTCTCAACACACATACAGGCCAGATTTTGTGTATGAATCGTGTTCTGTCTAGACTGTGGGTACATACCTCTGAGTTGTTTGACTCTGTGGTCGCTGTTGTCCTTCATAGGCACCGTCCACTGGGACATGTGAGGAGATCCGGTGTACCGACCGCTGGTGGACCTGTCGACAATGGAGGAAAGAAATTTGATCATCACCTACAGGTTTGACCGTGCCACAATCCAGGAACTGTGTACCTAGTTGGAGCCAGACCTGATGTCAGCAATCCGCCATCCCACAGGAATCCCCCCTCAAGTGCAGGTGCTATCAGTGCTCCATTTCCTTGCAAGTGGGTCTTTTCAAACAACTGTGGCCATGGCATCAGGGATGTCCCAGCCTATGTTTTCCAACGTTTTGTCCAGAGTGTTGTCTGCCCTGCTGAAACACATGCGGAGCTACATCGTTTTCCCTCAGGTGGAGGACTTGCCAACAGTGAAAGGTGACATCTATGCCCTTGGACATATCCCCAACATCATAGGTGCCATTGATGGGACCCATGTGGCTTTGGTCCCCCCCCACAGGAGTGAACAGGTGTAGAGGAACCGGAAGAGTTATCATTCCATGAATGTACAGATGGTATGTTTGGCAGACCAGTACATCTTCCATGTGAATTCCATGTTTCCTGGCTCAGTGCATGACGCCTACATCATGCGGAGTAGCAGCATCCCTTATGTGATGGGTCAACTCCAGACGCACCGGGTGTGGCTATTAGGTGACTCTGGTTACCCCAACCTGTCATGGCTACAGACCCCAGTGAGGAATCCCAGGACCAGGGCAGAGGAACGCTACAATGAGGCCCATGGGCGTACTAGGAGGGTGATCGTGCGGACCTTCGGCCTCCTGAAGGCCAGGTTTAGGTGCCTCCATATGACAGGTGGATCCCTATTCTACTCACCTAAGAAGGTGTGCCAGATCATCATGGCCTGCTGTATGCTTCAGAACTTGGCTTTGCGACGACAGGTGCCTTTTCTGCAGGAGGATGGTCCAGATGGCGGTGTTGTGGCAGCTGTGGAGCCTGTGGACAGTGATGAGGAGGAAGCAGAGGAAGAATACATTGACAACAGGGACTCAGTCATCCAGCAATATTTCCAGTGAAACACAGGTGAGAATACATTCCTGCCTACTACACATACTTTTACACTTCTACCTCTATCATGTCTGTCGATTTCACCCAGTGTATGGTCACTGAGTTGTCACTTTACCTTACGGTTTCACAGGTGTGGGTTCCAACGTGTGTCATCTGCTTAGATTCCTCAGGGACTAGAGCTGTGTGACATAGGTATGTTGACATTACTATTTCCTGGAAATGTTGTCACTGTAATTGCAAATACACTATTTCAAAATCACAGACAGACTCCAGATCTTTTGGTGCTTTAGGTGTGTTTATTTACATGGCGGAGGAATGTCCATGGCAGAGTCCAGTCTATTTGTCTCATAGGTGCATTGCCCATATGGGAATAGGAAGTGGAGCTGGGGCAGTTTCTATATGGACAGGGTGACAAAGTGGGACAGTGGGTTGACAATCAGGGTGGTCTCATTTCTTGGCGGGGGTCTTGGCATCGTGCTCTGTCTTGTTCCTGGATCTCAGGGACCGCTTGCAGGGTGGTTCTCCATCTGCAGGGGGTGGGGTGCTGGTGTGGTGGTCCTGTGGCGGTGCCTCCTGTCCACTAGCGCCGGCGGAGGTGGTGGGCAGTTCATCGTCCAGGCTAGTGTCAGGGGCCCCTTGGAGTGCCACAGTGTCCCTCCTGGTGTTGAGTATTTCCTTCAGCACCCCTACGATGGTGCCCAGGGCAGAGCTGATGGTTCTGAGTTCCTCCCTGAACCCCAAATACTGTTCCTCCTGCATGCACTGGGTCTCCTGAAACTTGGCCAGGACCGTTGCCATCGTCTCCTGGGAGTGGTGGTATCCTCCCACGATTGAGGAGAGGGCCTCGTGGAGAGTGGGTTCCCTTGGCCGGTCCGCCCCCTGTCGCACAGCAGCCCTCCCAGTTCCCCTGTGTTCCTGGGCCTCCGTCCCCTGGACTGTGTACCCACTACCACTGCCCCCAGGTCCCTGTTGTTGCTGGGGTGGTGGGTTATCCTGAGTTACCTGTAGTGGTGGACACACAGCTGATTGACGTGTCCTGGGGATGGAGGTATGGGCCCGCTGGGTGGGTGCTGTGCTGGTGTTACCAGAGGGTAGAAGGTCTGTAGTGGCCTGTGCCTGTGTGAGGGGAACCGACTGTCCCGAGGCCCACGATGGTCCGGGCTGGTCATCTAGATCCAGTTGGACAGAGCTGCTGTCATCACTGTGGGCCTCTTCTGTGGGTGGGGTGGAGATGTCTGGGCCCTCCTGTCTGGTGACGTTGGGACGTCCTGCAGGGGTGTAAACGCATGATTATTGCATCTGTGTGTGTCATGGTATGCAATGGGTGGGTGAGCGTGTACCCCAGTGCTTGCATTCCTGTGTGGGGGCTTGTGTGATGATGGTTTAGGGGGGTGTATGGGTATGTGCAGTGGACATGCTTTAGTGATGTGTGTCCATGCGTTGGTGTTGCATGCAGGGCTTGGTGTTGGGATGTGTGGGTTGTGATATTGGTACATTTGTGAGGAGTTGGAGTGATAGGGGAGGGGGCGAGGGTGGGGGTATGTGATAGCATGCAGGTAGGGTGGGGGATATGGTAGTTAAAGGTTTGACTTACCAGAGTCCATTCCTCCACCGACTCCTGCGAGGCCCTCAGGATGCAGAATCGCCAAGACCTGCTCCTCCCATGTTGTTAGTTGTGGGTAAGGAGGTGGGGGTCCGCCGCCAGTCCGCTGAACCGCCTGGTGGTGTCTTGAGACCACGGAACGCACCTTCCCTCGTAGGTTATTCCACCTCTTCCTGATGTCGTCCCGATTTCTTGGGTGTTGTCCCACTGCGTTGACCCTGTCGACTATTCTTCGCCATAGCTCCATCTTCCTTGCAATGGAGGTGTGCTGCACCTGTGCTCCAAATAGCTGTGGCTCTACCCGGACGATTTCCTCCACCATGACCGTGAGCTCCTCCTCCGAGAACCTGGGGTGTCTTTGCCGTGCCATGGGGTGGTGTAGGTGATGTGTGGGGTGGTGTGTGTGGTGATAAGTGTGGTGACATGTAGTGGCGTGTGGTGTTTTGTGCGTGGAAGTTGTGTGGGTGATGGTGTTGAGTGCCTGTGGATGCTAGTTTGTGGATGGTGGTGTCTCTCTCTGGCCTTCTTTCGGAATTTTTGGTCGTAGGGGTTTGTGGGTGATGTGGGTGTATGTTTTATATTGTATTGGGTGTGTGGGAGTGGTATGTGTATGTGTATCAGGTGTGTGTATTTCAAATTGTCCAATGTGGCTGTGTTTTGTAGAAGTGTGTGTATTTTGAGCGCGGCGGTGTGTACCGCCAATGGAATACTGCGGTTGAAAGACCGCCACGTGGATTCGTGTGTCGTGATAATGTGCGTATTTCTGTTGGCGTGACGGTGGAGGTTTTGTTTTCGCCAGTTTATCACTGACCTATGGTGTGGCGGACTTGTGTGGGTGTCTGAATTTTGTCGGATTTCGAGATGTGGGTCATAATAGCTGTGGCGGAATTCCGCGGCCGCAGTGGTGTGTTGGCGGTCTTCTGCACGGCGGTAAGTGCCTTTTACCGCCAATGTTGTAATGACCCCCTATATGTTTGTATGCAAACTTAAGAGACACCTGTCAGGTCTAAAGCTAAGACTCACTGGGAGACAGATTTGGGTGAGGACATCCTGGATGAGGTGTTGCGATACGTCTGTGCGCAGATGCGGGACCACTCCCCCAATTATAGATCCATTTCAACTTCTTATACTGCTTGTACTATATGCCAAGCAGACTAAAGAGAATTGGCATCAGGGCAGATGCTAGGTGCAAGTGGTGTTCCGCCTCTAAGGTGGACTTCCTGCATCTGGCGCCGAGTTATTGGGCGCTGCAGGACTACTGGACAGATGTGTTGATGGCGCTCGAGGAGATGACTGAGCTAGATCTCCCCCTGAGATCCTTTTTCCAGACCCGAATATAAGGCGGCAAGCTGATGATTTTTGTTTCTATGGATTGTGGAGTGGTGGTCGGCCCCCCTCCGGGGGACAGGGACATTGCACCCCATCAGTGAGTAATATGATTGCTGCTCTGACCTCCCCCCTCTTTTTTCCCCTCTATCCTCCCCCCTCCTTTCCCTCCTTTGTCCTGTACCTAATGTCCAATTGTGTTCTGTATGGACGATATTCACGGATTAAGACACCTTTTCTATTGCTTGTTTTCTAGCTCAATTGCCTGTCTGTTATTACGACGAGGCTTACAAATTGACTACGTTTACTACATTGTTTATGATGTGCAGAGCGATACTCTGTTTAGTTGTGTTTGTTGATGAATACAATAAAATAAATAAATAAATAAAAAATATGGTGCTAACATGTTTTGTGACACAAAACAGGCTGCAAAACGTTTGCACCATTAGCGTCATTTTTACTAGTGGCATGTTGCAGGGGTTAGTGTCATCATTTTTACGCTTTGAGCCAATGTGCACAATTTTATAAATATGGTGCACAGATGGCGCTCAGGCATGGTGTGCAACATTTTTGTTAAATATGGGTCCAAGTTTGGGACATTCCCCTCTCTATGATGGGCTACTTATTCAATCTCAAAGCGCGTCCACGCAGATCGCAACAAGACTTGTTCTATCCATTTTATGTTCCTTGTAGACATTCTTGTGTCATTTCAGAGGTGCCTGTCTCTATTCTCCATGGGCACCATCTTGTACACGGCTCAGTACCTTTTTAATACTTTTATGTGTTATTGTTCTCCCCTCTGATTTGCCTTAGAACTTTAGTTACCAGTACTGTCTTGCCACAGGGGAGACTGAGACCAGAGTGAGGGTCTGCTAGACCCCAGTTAGATATTTCTTTTACCCAACCTGTTTTCAAACTCTCTGTACTGTAAGCATCATGTCTGGAACATGCCCCTCTCTATGATGGGGTACTTATTCAAACTCACTGCGTGACCACGCAGATCATACAGATCATAACAAGGTTTGTGCTTCCCATTATATGATCTTGTAGGCACGCTTGCGTCAGTTCATAGGTGCCTGTGTCCGTTCTCTGTGGATGCCATTTTGTACAGGGCTTAGTCCTTTTGTAATAATTTCATGTGCTATTGTTCTCCCCCTTGATTTGCCTTAAAACATTAGTTACCAGTACTCTCTTACCTCAGGGGAGTCTGAGGCCTGAGGGAGGAGTTCCTGCACTCCAGTTGTACATTTGTTTTACCCTTGTAGTTTCTAAACTCATTGCGCTGCAAGCGCCATGTTTGGAACATGTCCCTCTCTATGATGGGCTACTTGTTCAACCTCACAGTGCATCCCGGCAGATTGTAACAAGGTTTGTGCTGCCCATTTTACGTTCCTTGTAGAAAAGTTTGTATCATTTCATAGGTGCCTGGCTACATTCACCGTGGGTGGCATCTTTTGCAGGGCTGAGTACCTTTACAATAATTTTATGTGTTATTGTTCTCCCCTTTGATTTGCCTTAAAACTTTAGTTACCAGTGCCCTCTTACCTCAGGGAAGACTGAGACCAGATCAGGGGTTGCTGGATCCTAGTAGGACATTTCTTTTACCCTACCCGTTTTCAAACTCTTCGCAGAGTAAGCACTGTGTTTGGGACACGCCTAGGACGGGCTACTCTTTCAGTGTCACACCTTGTCTGCACAAATCCCATTTTTTGTTCCTTGTAGACATGCTTGTATCACTTCAGAGGTGCCTGGTTACATTCTCCGTGGGAGCCATCTTGCATAGGGTTCAGTCCCTTTTTTAACCCCTTCGCTGCCAGGCCTTTTCCCCCTCCTGTGCCAGGCCTTTTTTTGCCTATTTGGGGCAGTTCGCGCTTAAGCCCTCATAACTTTTTGTCCACATAAGCTAACCAAGCCAAATTTGCGTCCTTTTTTTCCAACATCCTAGGGATTCTAGAGGTACCCAGACTTTGTGGGTTCCCTTGAAGGAGGCCAAGAAATTGGCCAAAATACAGTGAAAATTGTGTTTTTTTAAAAAAAAATTGGAAAAAGTGGCTGCAGAAGAAGGCTTGTGGTTTTTCCCCTGAAAATGGCATCAACAAACGGTTTGCGGTGCTAAACTCAGCAGCTTCCCAGCTTTCAGGAACAGGCAGACTTGAATCAGAAAACCCAATTTTTCAACACAATTTTGGCATTTTACTGGGACATACCCCATTTTTGCAATTTTTTGTGCATTCAGCCTCCTTCCAGTCAGTGACAGAAATGGGCATGAAACCAATGCTGGATCCCAGAAACCTAAACATTTCTGAAAAGTAGACAACATTCTGAATTCAGCAAGGGGTCATTTGTGTAGATCCTACGAGGGTTTCCTACAGAAAATAACAACTGAAAAAGAAAAATATTGAAATTGAGGTGAAAAAAACATAAATGTTTCTCTACGTTTTACTCTGTAACTTTTCCCTGCAATGTCAGATTATCGAAAGCAATATACCGTTACGTCTGCTGGACTCCTCTGGTTGCGGGGATATATAGGGCTTGTAGGTTCATGAAGAACACAAGGAACCCAGAGCCAATAAACGAGCTGCACCCTGACGTGCGTTTTCATTCTATACCGGGTATACAGCAATTCATTTGCTGAAATATAAAGAGTAAAAAATTGCTATCAAGAAAACCATTGTATTTCCAAAAAGGGCACAAGATAAGGTGTTGAGGAGCAGTGGTTATTTGCACATATCTGAATTCCGGGGTGACCAAACTAGCATGTGAATTACAGGGCATTTCTCAAATAGATGTCTTTTTTACACACTCTCCTATATTTGGAAGGAAAAAATGTAGAGAAAGACAAGGGGCAATAACACTTGTTTTGCTAATCTATGTTCCCCCAAGTCTCCCTCACTTGTGTGGGTAGGCCTAGCGCCCGCGACAGGAAACGCCCCAAAACGCAACGTGGACACATCCCATTTTTTTTAAAGAAAACAGAGGTGATTTTTGCGAAGTGCCTACCTGCAGATTTTGGCCTCTAGCTCAGCCGGCACCTAGGGAAACCTACCAAACCTGTGCATTTCTAAAAACTAGAGACCTAGGGGAATCCAAGGAGGGGTGACTTGCGGGGCTCGGACCAGGTTCTGTTACCCAGAATGCTTTGCAAACCTCAAAATTTGGCTAAAAAAACACATGTTCCTCACATTTCTGTGGCAGAAAGTTCTGGAATCTGAGAGGAGCCACAAATTTCCTTCCACCCAGAGTTCCCCCAAGTCTCCCGATAAAAATGATACCTCACTTGCGTAGGTAGGCCTAGCGCCGGCGACAGGAAACACCCCAAAGCGCAACGTGGACACATCCAAAATTTTGGAAGAAAACAGAGGTGTTTTTTGTGAAGTGCCTACCTGTAGATTTTGGCCTCTAGCTCAGCCAGCACCTAGGGAAACCTACCAAACCTGTGTATTTCTGAAAACTAGAGACCTAGGGGAATCCAAGATGGGGTGACTTGCGGGGCTCGGACCAGGTTCTGTTACCCAGAATCCTTTGCAAACCTCAACATTTGGCTAAAAAAACACATGTTCCTCACATTTCTGTGGCAGAAAGTTCTGGAATCTCAGAGGAGCCACAAATTTCCTTCCACCCAGCGTTCCCCCAAGTCTCCCGATAAAAATGATACCTCACTTGCGTGGGTAGGCCTAGCGCCGGCGACAGCAAACACCCAAAGCGCAACGTGGACACGTCCAAAATTTTGGAAGAAAACAGAGGTGTTTTTTGCGAAGTGCCTACCTGTAGATTTTGGCCTGTAGCTCAGCCGGCACCTAGGGAAACCTACCTAACCTGTGCATTTCAGAAAACTAGAGACCTAGGGGAATCCAACATGGGGTGACTTGTGGGGCTCGGACCAGGTTCTGTTACCCAGAATCCTTTGCAAACCTCAAAATTTGGCTAAAAAAACACATGTTCCTCACATTTCTGTGGCAGAAAGTTCTGGAATCTGAGAGGAGCCACAAATTTCCTGCCACCCAGCGTTCCCCCAAGCCTCCCGATAAAAATGATACCTCACTTGCGTGGATAGGCCTAGCGCCGGCGACAGGAAACACCCCAAAGCGCAACGTGGACACGTCCACAATTTTGGAAGAAAACAGAGGTGTTTTTTGCGAAGGGCCTACCTGTAGATTTTGGCCTGTAGCTCAGCCGGCACCTAGGGAAACCTCCCAAACCTGTGCATTTCTGAAAACTAGAGACCTAGGGGAATCCAACATGGGGTGACTTGCGGGGCTCGGACCAGGTTCTGTTACCCAGAATCCTTTGCAAACCTCAAAATTTGGCTAAAAAAACACATGTTCCTCACATTTCTGTGGCAGAAAGTTCTGGAATCTGAGAGGAGCCACAAATTTCCTTCCACCCAGCGTTCCCCCAAGTCTCCCGATAAAAATTATGCCTCACTTGCGTGGGTAGGCCTAGCGCCGGCGACAGGAAACACACCAAAGCGCGACGTGGACACATCCAAAATTTTGGAAGAAAACAGAGGTGTTTTTTGCGAAGTGCCTACCTGTAGATTTTGGCCTCTAGCTCAGCCGGCACCTAGGGAAACCTACCAAACCTGTGCATTTCTGAAAACTAAAGACCTAGGGGAATACAAGGAGGGGTGACTTGCGGGGCTCGGACCAGGTTCTGTTACCCAGAATCCTTTGCAAACCTCAAAATTTGGCTAAAAAAACACATGTTCCTCCCATTTCTGTGGCAGAAAGTTCTGGAATCTGAGAGGAGCCACAAATTTCCTTCCACCCAGCGTTCCCCCAAGTCTCCCGATAAAAATGATACCTCACTTGCGTGGGTAGGCCTAGCGCCGGCGACAGTAAACACCCCAAAGCGCAACGTGGACACGTCCAAAATTTTGGAAGAAAACAGAGGTGTTTTTTGCGAAGTGCCTACCTGTAGGTTTTGGCCTCTAGCTCAGCCGGCACCTAGGGAAACCTACCAAACCTGTGCATTTCTGAAAACTAGAGACCTAGGGGAATCCAAGATGGGGTGACTTGCGGGGCTCGGACCAGGTTCTGTTACCCAGAATCCTTTGCAAACCTCAAAATTTGGCTAAAAAAACACATGTTCCTCACATTTCTGTGGCAGAAAGTTCTGGAATCTGAGAGGAGCCACAAATTTCCTTCCACCCAGCGTTCCCCCAAGTCTCCCGATAAAAATGATACCTCACTTGCGTGGGTAGGCCTAGCGCCCGCGACAGGAAACGCCCCAAAGCGCAACGTGGACACATCCAAAATTTTGGAAGAAAACAGAGGTGTTTTTTGCGAAGTGCCTACCTGTAGATTTTGGCCTCTAGCTCAGCCGGCACCTAGGGAAACCTACCAAACCTGTGCATTTCTGAAAACTAGAGACCTAGGGGAATCCAAGATGGGGTGACTTGCGGGGCTCGGACCAGGTTCTGTTACCCAGAATCCTTTGCAAACCTCAAAATGTGGCTAAAAAAACACATGTTCCTCAAATTTCTGTGGCAGAAAGTTCTGGAATCTGAGAGGAGCCACAAATTTCCTTCCACCCAGCGTTCCCCCAAGTCTCCCGATAAAAATGATACCTCACTTGCGTGGGTAGGCCTAGCGCCCGCGACAGGAAACACCCCAAAGCGCAACGTGGACACATCCCAAATTTTGGAAGAAAACAGAGGTATTTTTTGCGAAGTGCCTACCTGTAGATTTTGGCCTCTAGCTCAGCCGGCACCTAGGGAAACCCACCAAACATGTGCATTTCTGAAAACTAGAGACCTAGGGGAATCCAAGATGGGGTGACTTGCGGGGCTCGGACCAGGTTCTGTTACCCAGAATCCTTTGCAAACCTCAAAATTTGGCTAAAAAAACACATGTTCCTCACATTTCTGTGGCAGAAAGTTCTGGAATCTGAGAGGAGCCACAAATTTCCTTCCACCCTGCGTTCCCCCAAGTCTCCCTATAAAAATGATACCTCACTTGCGTGGGTAGGCCTAGCGCCAGCGACAGGAAACACCCCAAAGCGCAACGTGGACACATCCAAAATTTTGGAAGAAAACAGGTGTTTTTTGCGAAGTGCCTACCTGTAGATTTTGGCCTCTAGCTCAGCCGGCACCTAGAGAAACCTACCAAACCTGTGCATTTCTGAAAACTAGAGACCTAGGGGAATCCAAGATGGGGTGACTTGCGGGGCTCGGACCAGGTTCTGTTACCCAGAATCCTTTGCAAACCTCAAAATTTGGCTAAAAAAACACATGTTCCTCACATTTCTGTGGCAGAAAGTTCTGGAATCTGAGAGGAGCCACAAATTTCCTTCCACCCAGCGTTCCCCCAAGTCTCCCGATAAAAATGATACCTCACTTGCGTGGGTAGGCCTAGCGCCGGCGACAGGAAACACCCCAAAGCGCAACGTGGACACGTCCAAAAATTTGGAAGAAAACAGAGGTGGTTTTTGCGAAGTGCCTACCTGTAGATTTTGGCCTCTAGCTCAGCCGGCACCTAGGGAAACCTACCAAACCTGTGCATTTCTGAAAACTAGAGACCTAGGGGAATCCAAGATGGGGTGACTTGCGGGGCTCGGACCAGGTTCTGTTACCCAGAATCCTTTGCAAACCTCAAAATTTGGCTAAAAAAACACATGTTCCTCCCATTTCTGTGGCAGAAAGTTCTGGAATCTGAGAGGAGCCACAAATTTCCTTCCACCCAGCGTTCCCCCAAGTCTCCCGATAAAAATGATACCTCACTTGCGTGGGTAGGCCTAGCGCCGGCGACAGGAAACACCCCAAAGCGCAACGTGGACACGTCCAAAAATTTGGAAGAAAACAGAGGTGTTTTTTGCGAAGTGCCTACCTGTAGATTTTGGCCTCTAGCTCAGCCGGCACCTAGGGAAACCTACCAAACCTGTGCATTTCTGAAAACTAGAGACCTAGGGGAATCCAAGATGGGGTGACTTGCGGGGCTCGGACCAGGTTCTGTTACCCAGAATCCTTTGCAAACCTCAAAATTTGGCTAAAAAAACACATGTTCCTCCCATTTCTGTGGCAGAACGTTCTGGAATCTGAGAGGAGCCACAAATTTCCTTACACCCAGCGTTCCCCCAAGTCTCCCGATAAAAATGATACCTCACTTGCGTGGGTAGGCCTAGCGCCCGCGACAGGAAACGCCCCAAAACGCAATGTGGACACATCCCATTTTTTTAAAGAAAACAATGCCTACCTGTGGATTTTGGCCTGTAGCTCAGCCGGCACCTAGGGAAACCTACCAAACCTGTGCATTTCTGAAAACTAGAGACCTAGGGGAATCCAAGGAGGGGTGACTTGCGGGGCTCGGACCAGGTTCTGTTACCCAGAATCCTTTGCAAACCTCAAAATGTGGCTAAAAAAACACATGCTCCTCACATTTCTGTGGCAGAAAGTTCTGGAATCTGAGAGGAGCCACAAATTTCCTTCCACCCAGCGTTCCCCCAAGTCTCCCGATAAAAATGATACCTCACTTGTGTGGGTGGGCCAGGTGCCTGCAACAGAATAAGGCCCAAAACCTGAAGGGATAGAAGGGATAGCACAGCAAGTTTATAAGGGCATATTCTTTTATACATCTTTAGACGGACTCTGCTTTGGGGACCCACATAAGTGAGGTGTCATTTTACTTGGGAGACTGAGGGGAAAACTGGGGAGTAGGAATTTTGTGCTGGAGAGATGATCCTACTAAGAAAAATCAGGAAAATATGCTTTTTTAGGCAAATTTTGAGGTTTACAGAGGAGTCTGGGTAAGAAAATGTTGGGGGAGCCACGCAAGCCACACCTCCCTGGACTCCTTGGGGTGCCTAGTTTTAAAAAGTTTCTGGGTTTTGTAGGTTTCCCTACATGAAGGCCACACCCAGGACCAAAAACATAGGTGGGCCCTCCCCCCAGGACCAAAAACATAGGTGGGCCCTCCCCCCCAAACACAGGTGTTTTTGGAATATATCACTTTGATGTGTGCACATACGTCCGTGATGTGCCAAACACTAAAATTGTGAAAAGAAACACTTAGGTTATGTGAAGAAGACCCCTCACCCACCAACCAAGTTGGTGGCATGCTTCATCATCGGGGTCCCACCCGAGGCACCTAGCGTGTCACAGGTGTGCTGCGACGCCTGATTACAGCGGAGCAGGTTTTGTCATTTTATACAACACATACTGGTTGGATTTGGCACGAGGGTGAGTGATGGTTCAGTGGATCAAATTTTATTAACAAGAGATTTCACAAAAATGAAATGCACTGCTAATAACTGAAAGGCAAAAAAGTGAACCAATGACTCACAGCTCGTGAGCTGTAAAGCCGCGACAATGCACCAACCGCTTTACAGTCCATTCACACACCTTTCATACATGACACGCACAAGACCATTCACACCGCCAGCCACGGGCCCAGCACATTACAACACTCACATCGACAGACCGCGCCACTCAAGGGCCCATCACTTACATACGCCCACATGCCTGATACAAGAATCACACTAGCTGATGGGAGTGTGGACTGCCGTTTGGCTGGCACCGCCAGCCAAGCGCCACCCCACGCACTCCGCCAGCCAAGTGCCACCCCAAGCACACCGCCAGCCAAGCGCCACCCCAAGCACACAGCCAGCCAAGTGCCACCCCACGCACACAGCCAGCCAAGCGCCACCCCACGCACACAGCCAGCCAAGCGCCACCCCAAGCACACCGCCAGCCAAGCGCCACCCCACGCACACCGCCAGCCAAGCGCCACCCTACGCACACCGCCAGCCAAGCGCCACCCCAAGCACACCACCATCACTTTTTTTGTTTATAAACAACAAAGAAACCACTAATTATAAAATAAGCACAAAACTACAAACACAAAAGCTCTAACTAAATACATGACAGAGATGCCAACCGTGAAACATATGAAAATATAAAACAGACAGCTTACGCTCAAGGTATTTCCCAGATTTTTTTTTTGGGTATGGTAACTTCTGTAACAGCCGGGAACACACAGCCCAGGCTTTGAAGGGCATTCGGGGCAGTACATCCGGCTCTCCCTCCGGATTAATCTCCGGGCACATACTCTACATTTCTTTGTGGGCATGTCTTTTTTGGGAGTGGGAGGAATGTGATCTGGAAAGTGCCGATCTTTCAATCTAGCCACATCCTCCACCACTTCTACTCTAGGAACTCTTGCCGGTTCCACCACAATAAGGCTTTCTATCACCGACTCCTGAAATTTAACAAATGTCATCCTTGACTCGGGTGAACAATCCTTGTATACAATAAAGGCATTAAAAGTTGCCAAATGAAATAAATGTAGGGTCAACTTTTTATACCACACATATGACTTACGAAGAGCAGTGTAAGGTTCTAACCTCTGATCTACTCTATCAACACCACCCATGTGCCTATTGTAGTCCAAAATGCACGCAGGTTTGCGCACTTCCGCAACCTGACCCCAAACAGCCACAGGGGAAGTACTCTCATCATGGATGGTCGATAGCATGTACACATCCCTCCTGTCTGAAAATTTCAGAGCTAGCAGCTCATTATTCCGCAAGGCACTGCACTGTCCCCTCTCAAGTTTTTTAGAGACAAGCTCCCTTGGATAGCCTTTCCGGTTAGAACGGATTGTGCCAAAAGCAACAGTGTCCACCCTAAACAACTCCTTGAACAACTGCACTCCAGTGTAGAAATTATCTACGTACAAATGGTGACCTTTGTTAAACAGCCGTCTAGCAAGTTCCCACACAATTTTTTCGCTAACTCCAAAAGTGGCCGGACAACCAGGAGGGTCAATACTGGAATCCCTACCAGTGTAGACCCGGAAATTATACACATATCCTGTACTGCTTTCTGACAGCAGATACAATTTAATCCCATACCGTGCCCTCTTACTAGGAATGTACTGCTTAAAAACTAAACGCCCCTTGAAAAGGACCAAATACTCGTCCACACTTATCTCTTTGCCTGGAACATAGACCTCTGAAAACCGATCCACAAAATGATCAAGGACAGGCCTAATCTTAAAAAGGCGGTCACAATCAGGGTGATCTCGTGGCAAGGCTAAAGCATTGTCTACAAAATGCAGCATACGAAGAAGAAGCAAATACTGATTACGTGTCATAGTTGCAGGAAATATAGCAGTTGCCATCAAGGGACTAGTAGACCAATAAGAAGCCAGTGACGGCTTCCTGATCAACCCCATCAAAAAAGACAAACCTAAAAACCTTTTCATCTCTTCCAGATATGTGGGAACCCAATGAGTAGCTCTAGACTGAGGCTTAAGTCTGGCAGCATTGTCCCGCAAATAGTGCTCTGCATACACATTTGTCTGCTCCACAATCTCTTCCAAAAATACATCGTCCATAAACAAGTGAAAGAAATGGACAGGCAGAAAGTTTTCCGTATTAACTCTACACCCTGGGAGACCAGTAAATGCAGGTAACTGTTGCTGCTCCATGTTTGGGGCAATCCAGGTGTCAGGTCTTCCAATGGGAAACCCTGCAGCCCCTGGCTGCTGCACTCTTGGCACATCAATGTCCTCCTCTAACACAGGCCCTTCATCTGCACTGAGAGTAGCTTCCTCATCAGAAGAATACTCTCGGACAGAAAACTCACTTCCAGAATCTCCTGCTTCCTCCTCTGCCTCAGATGCAGAGTCAGTGTCGTAATCATGGTCTGAAGACGACTCAAAGAGCATGCGAACAACCTGCTGAGTGGTCACTTTGCGGCTAGCCATGATCCTAACAACAAATGGATTGCCAACAACAACTAGCACTAAAATAAGTAATAAACAAAGTGTAGCTTTATCACAAAGAGTTATGTACTACAAAAAACTATACCACTCAGTTGCCTGAAATAGCTACTCACCAAGCAACTACTCTGCACAGACAGCAATCACCAATGATATCCCACTAAAAAGAAAAAAGAAAAAAGCAAATTAGACATATGACAACACAAACATCACTGTGCTCAAATCTAAGGACAATGTCAAACACACAATACTGCATTTAGTACACCACCTACAAACATGTCAACAATACTCCTTTGGAGTAAATTGCTTTCACTTACCTAAAACATGCAACTATGCAAACCACAGGACAACTACTGCCAAAACCGCAAAGATCCACAGCAAAGGAAGCAAAAGCATTGAACTAGAAGAAAAAGAAGAAATAAATTGTTATAATCACAAATACAAATACTTTGCCAGTTGACAAACACCCCACCACCAAGAACTTAGAAGTTGTCCCTGGTACCTAAGTGGATCCTGCCCCCCTCGGGGGTAGATGGGCGTAAATAAATTGGCCAATCTGCCCCCAAGGGGGGCAGAAATAGGCAACACCTCTGTGCCCCCTTTCAGGGGGCGACCCTTCCCAAAGGGGGCACCCCCAGCACAACACAAAACAAAACAAAAAAATCCCTGCCGTATTGGTGGTTTCTGCCCTCCTTGGGGGCAGATGGGCCTACAAAATTACGGGCAGAGATGGCCAATACAAATTTTCCCCACCTTAGGGGGGCGACCGTTGCCCAAGGGGTGCCCCCAAACACACACCACACACACAACACAATCCCTGGCGCCTAGTGTGCTTCCACCCCCCCCCCCGGGCCAGATCATCCAAAAAATGGCTATCTGCCATCGGGGGGGGCCGAAACAGAAAAAAAAAAAGCTCCCCAGAGGAGCGACCCTTGCCCAAGGAGGTGCCCCCAAAATAAACAATAAAAACAAAATCCCTGGTGTCTAGTGGTTTTCGCCCCGCCCTGGGGGCAGATCAGCCCAAAATTTGGCAGATCTGCCCCGGGGGGGGGGGGCGAAATACAAAAAAAAATTGCCCCCGGAGGGGGGCGACCCTTGCCCAAGGGGTCGCCCCCAAAATACACGTAAATAAACATATCCCTGGTGTCTAGTGGTTTTCGCCCCCCCTGGGGCCAGATCTGCCGAAAAATCTGCGAATCTGCACCCAGGGGGGGGGGGGGCGAAATACAAAAAAAAATGCCCCCCGGGGGGGCGACCCTTGCCCAAGGGGTCGCCCCCAAAACACACATAAATAAACATCCATGGTGTCTAGTGGTATTCGCCCCCCCCGGGGGCAGAGCCGCCGAAAAATCGGCGGATCTGCCCCCGGGGGGGGCGAAATACAAAAATAAATTGCCCCCAGGGGGGCGACCCTTGCCCAAGGGGTCGCCCCCAAAACACACATAAATAAACATATCCCTGGTGTCTAGTGGTTTTCGCCCCCCCCGGGGGCAGATCCGCCGAAAAATTGGCGGATCTGCCCCCAGGGGGGGGCGAAATACAAATAAAAATTGCCCCCTGGGGGGGCGACCCTTGCCCAAGGGGTCGCCCCCAAAACACACATAAATAAACATCCCTGGTGTCTAGTGGTATTCGCCCCCCCCCGGGGGCAGATCCGCCGAAAAATCAGCGGATCTGCCCCCAGGGGGGGGCGAAATACAAATAAAAATTGCCCAAGGGGTCGCCCCCAAAATTACCCAAAAAGAAAATCCCTGGTGGCTAGTGGAGATTCCTGCTCCACGATCGCGGGCGTTGCCCCCGATCATGGAGCAGGAATCTTGTGAAAACAGACACAGGGGGAAAGGAAAAACCCTTTCCTTTCCCACCGTGTCTGTTTTCACCACCCCCGCCCCCCAAAAACGGAGAGGACTCACCTTTAGGGTCCTTCTCCTAAGACGCGCTGGAAGCAAATGGCTTCCAGCGCGCCCGGCAACACTAGATGACCTCAGCGCGCTGTGCGCGCGCTGAGGTCATCGGATTGCCGTGGGGGGGGCGTGGGTGGAAGGGGAAGGTCTTCCCCTTCCATCCCCGCCTTGGGGTGGGAGGGGGGTGCACGGGGGCGCGCTAGCGCTCCCCCAAGTTCCCCTGTGCCTAGGACGAGATGATCTCGTCCAAGGCACAGGGGAACTGTAGCCTTGGACGAGATCATCTCGTCCAAGGCACAGAACCGGTTAATCATTTTATATGTTTTTGTTCTCTTCTTTCATTTGTCTTAAAAGTTTAGTTACCAGTACTCTCTTACCTCAGTGGAGCCTTAGAGAAGAAGATGGGTTTGCTGGACTCCATTTAGACATTTATTTTACCATACCTGTTTTCAAACTCTTAGCGCTGCAAGCATTGTGTTTGGGTCATGCCCTCTCTATGACAGGCTCCTTATTTTACCTCACATTTGTCTGCACAGCGGACGCACGCAGTGGATGAGCCACTTGCACACCAAAGGTGCACAAAATGCAATCCCGTCTGTGTGTGCCTGGACCATATCGAGCACCTGTCTACCAAAACATTTGAGTTATTCCAGGGATAATCTCCTGGCCCTGAACATTTCAGGTAAGGCTTCTATTTGCACCATGTTAATCCCATGCCTTGTACCTGCTAGCAGATAGTTTTCTTGACATGTAGCTTTAAGCCTTCTTTATCTACCATGCAAATAAATGACCAACCCAAGTCTTGGTAAATTCAGCCAAGGAAAGTGCCTTTTCAGGGGCTCCAAAACAACCTGTGCACTGATTAACGCCAGGTCACTGGTAAGGCACAGTTTTGAATTTGCTGAATTTCTAGACACCCATTAATTTGACATAGTATTTGTAATGGAAACCTCAGCAGATCCTTCCTCTGGACCAAACTTGCCTGCTGCTGTGCCATCAGTCTATGGCATCTAATGCTTGGATAGACCATCTAGGAAAGGAGGAGATCTAGCAGTGGTTTATCATGACTTGTATCTCATCATATTTTCCCCAGCGTCTGTAGAGGAGTTTGAAGCATGTTTTTTCAACATTGATCTATCTAAAACCCAATCTTTCGGCAGACTTCTCATTTTTGCCCTCCTGGGACCAGATCTACCTTTGTTCAAGCTATCAATCTACTCTTGGAATCCTTCTCTCTCAAATCCAATTTCACATTACTTGATGATTTTAACTATCATCTAGAGAATCAGGTGGACTAGGACTCTGAGAATTCAATTGGTGCTATGTCTGTATTTTGGTTTACCCAAATAGTAAATACTCCCACTCATGTGGAGGGGTATACCCTTGATGGTATTTTTACTAATAATCTTTTTATCTCCGGTCCATCAACTCTATAGCTGGTGTGGACCAATCAAAGAGTGCTGACCTGGGAAATTGAACTTCCTATCACTACCCCCCTTCCCAAGGCTCTTCTCAAGACATCTGTCTGCAGGTCTGGCATAAAATTCAGGAATCAGATTTAACTGACTTCTAAAGGAGTCACCATTAGAGTGGTCAAATGATATGGACCAATTATCCTCAAACTTTTCTAAGTGGTTGAAATCTGCAGTAAATACCCTTTCACCTCTTAAATGTCGCACTCACCAAAGAAGCAAACTATCTGTGCCTTGATTCAATGAAGAACTAAGGGCCGCCAAACAAATAAAGTCAGAGGCAGGAGAGATGGAGGAAAAGTCTGACATTAAGGAGAGGGACAAATACAAGCATGGTATTGCAGAATTTAAAGCCCTGCTATTAGAAGTCAAATATACATACTTCACTGAAGAAATCAAATCAGACACTAACTGAAGAGCTTTTTCAACTGTCCCTAAACTCTCAGCTACACCCACAGGCAAGGCCACATGTTGTAGCTAGGCCTTTTGCAATTCACTTGCCACTTTCTTCCAGAAGACATTGGAGCATATTTTCAACAGTTTTCCGCAAACAATTCCATAGGTCCAGGAAGCAAGGCTTTTGCATCTGCTCTCTCTAGAAAATCCTCTTTTGGTGAATTTTGTCATCTTAAGGTGGAGCAAGTGAAACAGGCCATTCTGTCCACTAAATCGAGATCCCCACTGGATCCTTGCCCTCCATCTACTGTCCAGAAAGCCCCTGATATTATTCCCCACCACTTGACCAAGATCTTTAATGCCATGTTCACTTATGATATTTTCTTGAAACAATGGAAAGGCGCATCCATTCTTCCTCTACTGAAACAACCCAGACTAAGTCCAGCAGACCCTAACAGCTATCAGCCTATATGCCAGATTCCTATTCCGGCTAAGCTGGTAGAGAAGATTGTGAATTACTAACTCACCTCCTTTATAGATAACAACCAGCTGCTGGATAACACCCAATTTGGATTTAGAAGCGTCCATAGAACCAAGATGGCATTTATGGTGGCCACAGAGGAAATCAGAATTACATTAGATAAGGACAGCAGTGTATCCCTTATTTTGCTTGATTTGTTAAGGGGCATTCGGTACGGTTGATCATACTTTACTAATTCACCAATTACAGAGGATTGGAATTAAGGATGCTGCCTTGGCACTGCTGAGCTCCTTTATTTCTGATCATATTCAAACAGTTTCTCTTAAAGAATTTACCTCTGAACCTTTTAAACTGCCTTGTGGGATCCCTAAGGGATCTTCGTTAAGCTCAACCCTATTTAATTTATATGTTACCTCTCTGGCTCACCTGAATAGGTCCTTTGGCCTGTCATTAGTATCTTATGCTGACAACACACAGATAGTAGTGTCACTATCCGACAGTAGCCAGAATAGAGGGGAGTCCTTTTGGTCCTGCATGATTGCTTTTGGCAAATGGATGGATGGAAATTGCCTTAAGCCAAACTCCTCAAAGACTGAAGTTATTCAACAATGTCTCCTTCTGGTCCCTGCACTGGTGGCCTCTGGAGCTAGGGCCACTCCCTCCACCCGTCAAAAAACTGAAAAATCTAGGCATCGTATTGAATGAAAAACTAACTTTTAAAGATCAAGGGGCATATTTAAGAGCCCCTAGCGCCACCGGAGTTTCACTTTTAGTGACGCTCCAGAGGTACTAAGCACTACTCCATATTTACAAGGAGTTGTAAACCCACTTTTTGTGGGGTTATGCCTCCTTGTGAATATGGACTCCTCTGACACAGTTTTCTGCTTCAGAGGGGTAGACAATAGGTGTTGTGGTGGGCATTCCACTGCAACACCCATTCCTTTTGACCCTGCCTCAGATTTACAAGTTGTCATAAACCTGAGGCAGCGCCAAAAACTAACAATTAATTGCTTTTAAAACTCTTTGTATTGCACTTAATGTACTGCGTGGTCAGGGTCTGGAATACATGAAAAACAGCTTTAGAAGCTATGTACCCATCAGAACTTTGCAGTCTAACTCAGCAAACAACCTAGTTATCCCCTCCTTCAAACGCTCCTCGTGGGGGCCAGGGGTTTTCTTAGGTTTACTGCTGAGAATTGGAACTGTCCTCTGCCAGACTTGAAATCCATGCCTTGTTTTTTGGCACTTAGGAAATTCCTTAAAATGTGGGTATTCGGGAAATAGTGGGTATTCGTGCTCTCTACAAGTATTTTCATCATCATTGAGGGCACTGAAGGTACTGGAAAAAATAGAACCTAATGCTGCACCATTATATTCTAGAAAGGACCATCTGACATTCCTCATATTGTTAGACATATTTAAATCATAGTTCCCGTGTCTGAATCTGTGCATTAGCTGCTTGTTACTGGCCCCTCCAAAAGGAGAACTAAGGGATTGGGATCACTCTCTATTCCTGCTGCCACATAGAAGTCAACCAGCTCATTTCACAGTTCTACATGAATAAAGAAGTACTTTAAGTGGTTTCTATGTCTTCCCCTCCTAAATGTGGGTATAGGTTTGCTATCTGAAATCGAATGCCCAATGCATGCGCTAATTCCATGGGAGAAAATTACATCAACCACTTGAAAGGTTACCTGTGCCAGATGTTAAACTGGAGTAGTTGCTGGAATACCCCAATAGGCATCCTCTTCTCTATAGCATCAAATATTGGGGAAGGTTCAAAACAAACACTCAAGTCACCACCCATTATAATCAATCCATATTTCTTTTTTCAAGACTTTAGAAGATTTTCCAAAAACACAATGTGTGACATTCACTGTGACTGCTATGACTGTTTACAGTTCTAATATATATGTTAACCAAGAGTAGTTCTTTACCATTAGACAAGGTACATTCAGAATCAGTATATTGACATGGGGGAGAAATCTCTTTGACTAGACCCTGAACCGAGATTTTCACCTATGTGTAGAACCCACCTTCTCCCCGACCTGCAATGTAGCTCCTAGCCATAACTTGAAAACATCTGTATCTGAGCATAAATTCACAGGTAGGCATCCAGGTTTCCTGGAGGAAACAAATGTCAAAACCATCAATTAAAATGCCCCAATCACTATCAAGTAGCCTATCTTTCAGTTCAGTTACATTCTAGGAAACAACCTTAAGATTTCCTGGCTTTAAGGCTTCAGAGTCCTTTTGTTTTCCAAAAGTGTGTTCAATGCAGCCCATAGTTAATAAAGAACTTACAGTGGTGTATGTGTGCGTAGGGGGGCTAGCAGGAAGATATTTAAAGGAAAAGGGGAGTTAATCTTCTGGCATTATACAACTATCCACTACAGTAGAGTTCTCGATCGACGAGAGATGTAGCTCCTAATTTGCACTCCATCATGACAGAAAAGTAAACACTTGAGGTTTGAAGCTTTTGGGACAGTTGAATAGCTGGCAGTGGAAATTATTGTTTTATCCTTGGTGCATTCACTGAGTTGGGGGTATCATCTGCAATTTGTCACACTCTATAGTCAATGTGTTGGCCCAACTGTCATGAAGTGACTGAGACATGAACAAATTCCAACCACCCACATTCACCACCTGGACACTGCCCTCTGTCACACAGACCTGCTAATTGGTGCCAACCCAGTTACCAGCTCTGCCAAGTACCACGCAACACTGGGTATAGTAACACATTTATGACACATTTCCTGCATCACCGCAGCTAGTTAAGTCCACCCAAGCCTACTACAAACCACAAAAGAAAGTACATTTGAAAATGTCTCATTACATGACAATATTTAATTGTTTCCCCCCACAATAAAGTGGCGCTCAAAATGTCACACCTAAAAAGGAAAAAATATCACACATAAGCACATTATGACCACTAAATTGTTACACATAAGGAAACTTAAAACCTGCCTGCTATAAATTCAGGACAAATGGAAGTGTGTCGAAGGTATGATTTCCTGCATTTCACAGACCTCTTCATTATATCCTGGATATTAGGCTGGTTGTGTAGGTCAGAATCCATGCATCACCCCTGTCATAAGCCGCACACTAACACCAATGTGTGGAAGTGACTGTAGAAGTGCTAATACCCTAAATTTCAACAGTCAATGGCCATTTGAGTAGTGATGCTTCATAAAAAATATCACAATTGTCAAAAACAGGTGGGATACACCCAGCAAGTGATATAAAGGGTGTGGCAGGCTGCATACAAGGGTGTGTGAAGTTACTTTTACTTTCTCTTACTCATTATTAGTATACACAGGATTGTAAGGGTATTTTTGAGAGTTTCCCTGTCTTATGTTTTTGCCGTACCTTTTTGTCCATTATCATTGTTTTGCTGAGATATCTTCACTGTATTGTTGGGAGTTTGTCTTTTTGGGGTTTAATCTTTTAGAGTTTGTTTTAGGTGTAAGGGGTGTTATTTTGAGTTTGCGTATGTCTGGGAGGAATAGGGACATACCAGGAAGGGGGAAGAATTTTTTCTAGGCAAAGTTGGCTAGATCAGTCTAGCTGATTGGACATTACCTGCCTAGGATGCTGCCTCAGGAGGTAGGGTCAGCCTGGGCTACCCACCCAAGGACATAATTGATAGGTGGGAGCGTGTGTGCTGGCATCACATAAAAATGTTTGGCCTGGATTGGACCATCGGCTAGATTAAACATCGATGGGCTGACATGGTGGCACAGGATGCTGATCTTATTGACCACCTTGGACTGGATAATGCTAGAACAGTAGATAAGTATGCTCCATCTGCATGTAGTGACATAGCTATACCAGGAATGCAAAATATAAACATAGACTGTAAATCATTTGTTTAGTTGCTTTTTCACATTCCAACATGTAAGATGTATATACAATTAATTTAATGTAAGAAAATGATGCTAACTAAGAGGACTGTGTGTGCCTCAGAGTTGCTCCATCAAGCTAGCGTAAAGCAAGTGCAGTGGCAATAGCTCCATAGTCATACCCTGGCACAAGGGGCTATTCAATGGTTGGTAGGTGGTAGTTTTCAATGACAATGCATGGAATAATGAGCATTCCCTTATGCACCATAAGTGAGTTACCAGATGATGCTTCCAAACTGCCAGAGCACCACTGTCGAAGGCTAAGCAGGAGATCTATGGCCAAACCCCATTTATGTTAAATCTTACATGCATGCTGCACTGTTGTACACATCTACACAGATAAATATGCCTTATAAATATCTGTAAGTGCAAGTCTGTGTGTTTTTCAGGGCAACACCGAAACATAACACCTGCTGACAAGACATGAATCCTTGCACGAAGTTGGACGGTACAAAGCTTTACCAATAGTCAGCACCAATGCCAGTAAAGCCTTATGTGAGTCATATAATATCACATAAAGTGTATGCCTGTCCTTTTCCATCAGAGCACTACTTAGTTCTGCTGAGGGTCAATGTTGTCACCCATGTCTCATGGTACAATGGAGTCTGAAATGATGATGGCCAGCATTACTGCATACATCACATGACTGTGGCATGCTTCTGGCATGTGATGATGGATACCTCGGACCTTGTTACTAACAGTGAATAGAGGCAATATACACTATTTCTGCCTTGCACATAACTATATCAGTACATTTTTAACACAACCACAGTGTGACAAGATGCCATTTTTGTGTCATACCACACATTGCAAGGCAGTTACGCAGTTTGCTGATGTGCCCTGGCTGAAAAGGTGAGTGCAGGTAAGGGACCCACTTACCATGTTGCTCGGCTTATTTTCATATCATGGTTATATTGATGTGAGGTTCACTTGTTGACACTACTACTGAGAACATGGCACCATGTTACCAGGATGCCTGCATTCACTCTAGCCATTACTTAGGCCACAGCTACTGTCAAAGTGATATCGGTCTGGTCATCTAGTACCTTTGGTCCATCACGCTACCTTTCACACAGTACACCATGTCAATCTACCTTGCAGTGCTGTTATACATGCACATTTGTGAATTCATGTGGCCAAGTGATCATATTTGACACACATACACACACCTCTACACAGCAAGCAGTCTTGATACACTGCATGAATTGGTAAGCAAATGTACTTACCATGGTTTACTTATTTGTGTGTACTCCTATGATTTCCTAGCACACACAATCATCATCAAAATACTTTATTCGCCTCACTTGAGCAAAAAAATCACACAATTGTTCATGAATACAAGAAAATGAATAATAATAAAAGAAACCATAGTAGGAAATAAAATATAAACAGGTAAAGATAAAACCTCAATTTTTTTATCTTATCTTCAAGGCACTAAAAATATAATTGAAAACAGCAATATATCACAGTTTCATTTCCCAACTGCTGCAAATAAGAAAAAGCAGCTACATGTCATCTAATTTCTAGAGGCCGTAATATTGGATGCAAAAATTATTTCCTTTGAACACAGTAGAATGCAAAATAGCATAAAGTGCAATGTACTGTGTACTGTGACCTGGCAATGCTTCACCATGACAGGGGTGAAGAGTTGAAAACCAGATGCCCTTGTGCCGGATTGCCACCAGAAAATAGATCACTTTAAGGCTGTAAATAAAGTGCAGAGTGCACAGTTAAATCACAAGCAATACTCACTGTTGATTGCACCCTTTGGTTATGCTGTCTAAAGAGCTCTTTAAAATGCTTTGGGGGAATAACTAGCTGGGTTAGCAAAAAAATCAGGGAAACCCAAACTTTCAAAGCGCATATTAATATAATTAAGCCAAGGGATATCTAAGTGATTATCCTTTTTTAACCAATCCATTATTATCGATCTAGAGCTGCTCCTCAGGGTTTTTTTCCATAGTCTATGCCATAATAATAAGGGTTGGAGCTTAATAATATCTTCCATGTTAAGAAGCCCTACCGCCTCAAGCCAGAAAGACATTGGAGTGGACTGTGAGACTGCGAGCAGCCTCCTCAAAAATGTGTTTTCAGCTATTTGCAAGGCTTTACAAATTGCTAACCCCCATAATCCTGCACCAAATGATGCCACAGGCACACATTTACTTTTATAAATACACAGAATTTCACTCACAGGTTTGTGATACAAACACTTAAAAAATCTAAAAACGGTGTCAATTGTGTGCTGAAACTTCGTGACCCTTACATTGAGTAAAAACTTCCAATTAAAATCTACATCCACCGAATTTCCAAATACGTGAAATGGGTTTTTTAGAAGTTCCCCACCATTAAGCAAAAATGTTTAGTCTATGCTAGTTTAGGGCCACACTTCATAACAAAGGACTTGGAACGATTTGTCCTACCACCTAAACTAGCCATAAAATTGTTAAAAGTGTCTAGCAAAAGCTGACGGATGTTATCTGTACAAGGAATGAGGACAGCAACATCTGCATAGAGCAGAATGGGGATTTCTCTGCAGCCTTGTCTCACCTCGGTTAGTGGTGAAAATTACTCTGTAAGGTCTCCATTCTTACTATATTGCTCTCTGGCTGTAGTATGACCATGAAGTCTTTCAGGCAAGGAAAGAATTGCGCTATCAATCCCTAAGTTCAGCACTATAGATCATAATTTTTAACAGTCTACCATGTCAAAACCACAAGTTAAGTCCATGAAGGCAAGATGAAAACAGACTTTTTTAGCCTTAGTGTATTTTTAAACAAGAAGGGAAAGATTTAGCAATTGCTCAACTGTTCTCAAGCCTGGACAAAAGCCAAACTGCAAATCAGAAAGCCCCTTGGTCTCTATTGCCCATATTTCCAATTTAGACCAGATTACTCTACCTAAGATCTTCACAGTTCTGTCTAAGAGGGACATGGGCGATAACAATGCAGAAGGCTCTTGTCTCCCTTTTTAAAAATAGTGACTATAATGTCCTCCTGCCAGGTCTTAACCAAAGGGCCTTTTATTGCACAACTTAAACTATTTGATAGTAAGGGGGCCCAAACCTCTAGAAGCTTTAACTGGAAGGCTATTCTCAATTGCTAAAGTTACATCAGCCACTGAGATTTGGCTACAAAGAACTTGACAATAACCAAAATCACAGCAAACCTCCTCTTCACCGCCCACCATAGAAACAGACTCTTCTGAGCCAAGTACATAAGAAAAAAGAAAATGGCCCACCCACTCACTACTAGGGATAATAGATTCAAGTTTGGGAAGGACCTCATCCAGCGGATTAAAATTTTTTACAGTTTGCCAAAAGCAATGGGGATCTTTTAGCTTGCATGCTGTTCTTAAATCCTTCCAGGCCTTGGCCCTAGTTGTGGTCTTCCTATGACTAATTGCCTTTTTGTAAAGTTTCCTGGCCTGGCCTACTTCCGACTGGAGTCACAGTTGTTTGTGAAGAACAGAGTTTAAAAGCTGGTAGGAATGAGAGCAGGAGCTATGAAACCACTTAGGTTTATCCTTACCTTTTGCGGCCATTGTAATTATTATATTGGCCATATAGCTATTCAGTCTCAAGAAGGCTGATGTAACCTCTGATGGGTCTGCCTCCTCCTGTAAAACATTAACAATATCTAATTGAGTATGCAGAAAGAAATCCCTATGAAAAGCTTCCTCATCTATCTTGTCCCATTTAATACCCAGGGGGTCATTGTGACCCCGGTGGACGACTTAAATATTGAGGAAAGTACTGGCAACAGGCTGGAGGTACTTTCCTCCATATTAAGACATTGGTAGTTTGGCTAAAGCCAAACCGCCAATGTACCACTCTGCCTGCCACAGCGGTAACGACCGCCGAGCTGGAGACTGCGGGATTATGACCCGTATAAAAACCATGGCGGTAGGCACTATCAGTGGGGGTCTTCCCCGCCCCCCTCCCAGGTTTCTCCCCACCCCCTTCCTCTCCAGCCCCCCTTCATACACGCACCTTCATGCACACATGCATACACGCATTCACACACTCATTCCCACATTCATCCACGCATGCATACATCCATACACACACACATCCACACACAACTACATACATACAAGCAGACATGCATTCACACAGCTCAACATACATGCACTCACACATCCATACATGCACACACACACAACATGCAACACACACTAGCATTCACGCATGCACAGACATACACACACAGAACCCCCACACACACACAACTACCCCCACCCTCCTCCCCTTACCTGTTGTGGGGGTCCAGTGGCAGGAGACAGGATGGGGTGCTGATGCCAGCAGCAGCATCCACCAGCAGAACACCACCAGGCCATTACATGTGTCATGATATGGTCGGTGGCGGTCTACTGACGTGGTGGTGCTGCTGCTAGCAGCGCCACCTTAACGCCATCCTCCGCCATGATCACAGCCAGATTTCCACCATCCTTCTGGCGGAAATCCGGCTGAGGTCATATTAGGTCAGAAGGGTGGTAGCCACGGCGACAGACTTTTGGCAGCTGTCGCCGCGGCGGTAGGTGGTTTTTACCACCAGGGTCAAAATGACCTCCTCAGTCCTTTACCTCTGTTGTTGGGTGGTTAACTGTACATCCCTCAAAGGAGCTATCTTAAGCCTCAATTTAAGTGCATTATGGTCACATAGGCCTGAAGTCATAACTGTGCATGTCACTAAGAATGGTAACAATTCCCTGGAAATAAGAGCATGATCTATGAAAGTACTAGATTTGGGGCGATGTAAGTTGGTATTTTCTGCACACTGGTAACACGTGGCCCGAAACCAAAACCACATTTTAGGAAGAGGTTATCCTACTCAGTGAATTACCATAGGGTGTATGCTTACATTTTGCAAGGGGGGATTAAATTAGTCACAAATTACACATAATGGGACTGCATCAAAATTGCAGGGGTGACGGTGATATTAAAATCCCCTACCCAGACAAATACCACCTCTTTACTAAGGTCATTCAGGACAATAAACAAATTGTCCTCCAGGTTATCCACAATCCTAATTTCTGAATGATCAAATATATTATAATAACAATTTACCAATACCAAATAAAAGGAGTTCTTTAAAGAAATACTTGATAGAAAGGAGAGGTAACAATTTCAGTCACAGAACAATCTATCAGTGAGACTGAGACATAAATAGCCAAACCCCCATTAGCCAGTCCAGATACAGATGGAGCAGCTTGAATACAGTAAGTGACAAACGCATCTACATGTGGCTTACCTACTAGCCATGTTTCTTGGAAACAGATTATTTGACACAGTTCTACTATATTGACCCACTCAGGAATCTCCAGTTTTGTACACAAACTGGCCACAATCCATGAGATTAAACTGAAAGTGTCAGTCTTCTCAAGGGTATCATAAGTACTAAGGCCCTGATTTATACTTTTTTTGGCCGCTTTACCATCATTTATTGATGCAAAAGTGGCGCAAACTTACAAAATACAATTGTATTACTTACAATTGCATTTTGTAAGTTTGCGCTACTTTTACGTCAAAAATGATGGGAATGCAGCACAAAAAAGTAGAAATCAGGGCCTAATTAAGATAACTGGAGAATTGAGCCTTTCTTCTGGGGCACTTTTTGTATCAACCAGTCGGTCCAATTGTCGCAGAGGAGACAATATGTCAACATTGTTGGAAAGAGGTAAAGGAAAATCAAGATGCAGAGCAAACAACCCAGTTTTACTTCTTGCTAGACTGGAGTGAGGGTCAATACCTCGATTAGCTAAATGCCTCTGGGCCCAAGGGGACAAAAAAAAACAGCAGGAGTGTCTTAATGCAATTTAGGTGAAGGAAAAAATGAGCAAGATAATTTTGAAGGACCTAAACTAAACTGAGACTTCTAAAATTAAATATTACACAATCACCCTGCAAATGTTTAGGGGGTAGACCAATCCAAGAGACCCTCCTTGTAGTAATAATTCCTCTGTTAAGGTAGCACAGCCCACCTGAATGTGTTCCTACCCAAAAGAGTACTCTATTTCTCAAGGAATCATGTGATTCGGACTTTGAGGGGTCAATTTTAGAGAAATTAGCCAAAACAATAATGTATGGTATACAATCAGGTGGAATGTGCGGACATTGGAAGTTAGCTACATTGCTCACACCCTCCCTTTCAAAGCCTACCTCCCTCCTGTGCTGCTTTACTCTTCAGAATATCAAAACTATGCACTTCAGGATATTTTAAGGCACAATGTAAAGCAATCAATCTCAAACACCTTCGTAAGTAGAATAATCAAGTTTATTTAAGGGGCAAGTTCTCAGCTAGCAAAACTAAACCACACTAATATATATATATATATATATATCAGGAGAATAACATGAGAATAATGATAAAGATATAAGCACTCTGTGAATAATTGCAAGAGTAAGTGCATATAATACAAGCACACACAATATACCTCAATGCTCAATAGCATGAAAATGACTGCAAGAATAAGTGCATATTACGCGCGCACACACAATATACTTCAATGCTCAATAGCATGAAAATGACTGCAAGAATAAGTACATATTACGCGCGCACACACAATACACTTAATAAATTGAAAAGCTTCACCGAAAAGAGCGTCTGCATCCCTCCGCCGTACACAAAGCTGGGGAACCCAAATCAGCTGGCACAGGGAGCCTCTGTTCGGGACAATCAGTCCTCCTGGCGTTGCGTCCAACCCAGAAGAGAGTTCCTAAACCAGCCCATCCAGGCCCCCAACTTTTATAGTATTTACTAACGCCCAGGAGTCTTTTCTAGAAAAAGACCCCCTCCTTTACAAATTGTGCAATCGGCGGTACCTTGTTCACCCTTCGAGACGTCTCCTCAGAACGGGCCAAGTTCCCAGGAGAGGACTCCAAGGTGAAGCTTGCATTCCTCCTTGTGTACAGGCGCATCCCCCTGTTGTTCTAACTGATAGCTCGTGGAATGTAAATAGCGCCCTTCGTACCAGGCAGATGGAGTGAAGTTGAGCAGAAAAACACCCCACCCTTCAGCTTGCCGAAGCTTGTGGAAAAACACAGAACAGTGCCTTACGCACCGAACCAGACTCGACAAAATGGAGTCGTGAACCAAAATGGAAGCGAAGGCCAATGAAAGCAGAGGCCAATGGTCCACACTCTGCACCACTGTTTACCTTGCACGTAGTGCTGCCGCATGCACGTAGTGTATGTAGCAATACATTTCCACCCTTGGACCATTTGGCCAACTTACAACTAAGTATATCCTATAAGCTGAAATGGCAATGCTCTTGGGCGACACTGAGATAGAAGGTTAGGCACACACTGAATACAACAACATAATGAAATTAAAATAACTGTTATGATAATGATTACACCAAAGATATAACGCAGTTGGCCTAAATTAGGCAGCCATCCAAAAGCCCAATCCCACCACCCCTTGTCAACATCCTGCTGCACCCCCTTCACCAACTTATGCAGGGCCTCTATGTGGGAGTTGATTGATATGGAGTGGTCGGATAAATTGAAGCAACATAATCCTTCAAAATCACTGCAGCCATGGTTGTGTTTAAGCAGTAAATAATCAATAGCAGCGCGATTCTGCAAAGCAGCTCTTCTAATTCCCTGTACATCTAATAACAGCTCAGCTAAGGCAGCTGATGTATAGTTAATATTCTTGACTACTAAACATGCAAGTTTATTAATAACTCTGGTATTATATACTGCAAGTCCTGGCACCCCTACGATAGAACCAGCTAAACTAACATATTCTGTTTTGGACAGCAATGAAATTTCAGAATCACAGTCCGTAGGTAATTGAATAGTGTCTCTGGTATAGCGAGGGTGTAGAGCAGTATCCATAGGAAACATGAGAAAGCCTAAGCGTGACCAGGCACAAGGCCCTCCGGTTAGATTGGCTGGAATATAAGTAAAAGAAAGATTACCACAAGAAAAGAGCCAACCTTTAGGCAACTTAACATTTTGAATGTGGCTGGCCGCAGGCACCACATGTTGGCAAAACATCGAATTATTTACATTCAAACAGGTTAGGTCAGTCCGTGAGTGGCACAACGTCCGTTGTGCAGCAGTTAAGTTTTTGTCTCTTTTCTCCAATTTGAGCTGAGCACATTTACCTATTTTCATAGGATCACAGGTCAATGAATAGCACACATCCCCATTTGAGATGTTAAACGTGAGTATAGATGTCATGTTCCTCCACAACCGCCTGCCCACCTCCGGGCAATGACGGCAGTACTCATAGAGTGACAGATGGGAGCGAACGTCACTCACATCCACCATTCCATCCTGGTTTGTATTGTTAAAGATGTGTAATAATACAGCAGCAGGAGTGGGCACTGCCACTAGACAAGTGGTAATCAAATCTTGAACGCTTTGCATGTTACTCATACAGAAGTGAGATATATTCAGCACTTCCTGCGCTAGATGAATCCAAACATTGTTCGGTTGATGCAGCAGCGTTGGCATCTGCGGCTGACGGTTGAATTTTTGGGCTATGAGCCCCTCCCGCTCCCCGGTGGAGTCTCCCGAACGGGCTCCATACACCACACTCATGGCACAGGCACTCCACAGGATGATCTGAAAAGAACAAAGGACAAAACACGTATTATCATTCTCGCAGATAGCATTTGTCAGCGGGAACATGTTCCCATTTGTCTTGACCAGGTCGCATAACTACCAGGACATTGTCTGGTCCAGTGGCGATGACATCAGCGGGTTGAGGAGGGTTATTTGGGGATTCAATCCACACTTTGGCCCCTGGGTTCTTGTCAGTAGATCCGAACCCTCCTTTGCCTCTCACAGTGAGAAGAGCTGGGGCGCTCCCCTTCTTAACAACACCTCCATAGACCGGCATAATGACAATTTGGGCAACGCGATCACCAGGTTGCACCACTAGGTCTGTGTCACCACTGTTCAAGAGAATGACTTTCAACTCGCCTTGGTAGTCTGCATCTATCACGCCTCCTAAAACTTGGATGCCCCTCAAGGCAAGCCCAGATCGAGGGGCGATCAGACCGTAATGCTCAGGGGGAATCTGAATTCCCACCCCAGTTTCAATCAGAGTGATGTCTCTAGGTTTCAATCGATGCATGTGTAAAGCATGTAAGTCAAGTCCTGCAGATTCTGGTGTAGCTCGATATGGGGCCAAAGCTCCTGGAGCTGTTTCCCAATACACAATGGTATTGCTCGTTGTAAACGGATTAATCTGTAAAGCAGGTGTGAGCATTCTCATGAGAGGTGTCTCAGCATTTGTAAGGGGTCGGTTGTTCAAAATTTGCAAAGCATCATACAAATTATCCCTCCACCCCTTCAGTGTCCCATCATTCAGTTTACGCAATTGTTCTTTCAGCAACCCATTCATTCTCTCAATCAGTCCCGCTGCTTGTGGGTAGTAAGGTATGTGAAAAATCCACTCAATATTTCGTTGTGCACAATAGTCCTGCACTAGTCTGCCCTTGTAGTGGCTGGCGTTATCACTTTGAATCTGGAGTGGCACCCCATAGTACAGAATCAACAGATCTAGTGTTTTCAGGGTGCTCTGCTGAGTTGCGCGCTTGCAGGGAAAGGCTATGAGATAACCAGAGTAAGTGTCTACCACAGTGCAGGCATACTGACACCCTCTGCTCACTGGCATTGGTCCAATGTAATCAATCTGCCAAATCTGTCCTGGCAATTTACCTCTACCTAGCTGGCCTCTCACCACCTGTGGGACCGGTCTGTGCTGTGCATGCTGACAAATGGGACATTCAATGATCGCTGTTTTAATCAAATCTAGGGGAAGATGCATCCCTCTAATCTCAGCCCACCTGTGAGTAGCCTTTTCTCCAAGATGTCCGCATTTCTGGTGTGCCCATTTAGCCATTCCCACCAAATCAGAACTCTGCGCCTCCACTTCAGCCTCTTGAATCTTGGCTCGATCGTCTGCAAGACAATTGAACCATCGGTCTAATGAATCAGTTGGACAGTGAGCGTCCACATGATAGACAGTCACGGTGCTTTGAGGTAACATTTCCCAGATCTCCTGCCATAACTCCTTCCCCCATACCTCTTTGTTATGGATTTTGTACTGATGTGCATGCCACGTGGGAAGCCAAGTAGCTAACCCATTGGCGGTAGACCAGGAATCTGTATAAATGTGACATTTTCCGGGTAGCTCCTGTTTTAAAGCCTGATACACGGCATAAAGCTCTGCATACTGGCTACTTTTTCCCTGTCCTGTAGTTGTCAAAAGCTTCTTGGTAACAGGATTATAGGACACTGCCTTCCAGTGCCTTTTCGCTCCAACATATTTTGCTGAACCATCTGTGAACCACACATGTTTTTTGTCATCTGCAGACAAGTCTGCGAACGGCTGGCCCCACCCTACTGGGGATTCACACACTGAAGGTACATCATGCAACATTTCGGAATTCTCCACTGGAGCCTGCGCTACCTGCTCATGCAAAACGGCGGTCCCTTTTGGACCCGCTCGTGCCCTGTCCTGGACATACCATTTCCATTTTATAATGCTGGCTTCTTGCGCATGTCCAATTCTATGAGTTTTTGGGGAACTCATCACCCACTGCATGATGGGAATTTCAGGCCTTAAAATCACATTGTGTCCCAGTGTAATTTGCTCAGTATCAACCAGGGCCCAATAGCAGGCCAGCAGCTGCTTCTCAAAGGGAGTATACCGCTCTCCTGCCTCAGGTAACTTCTTTGTCAAAATCCCAGGGGCACCCTCTTTCTTCCTTGTTTTTGCCATAAACTCCAATTGGCATACTGCCCCTGGACTGTCACATTCAACTCAATGTCTCCCTCTCGAATCGGCCACAAATCCAAAGCATGCTGAATGGCGTCTTTCGCCAATTCAAACGCGCGCTGCTCCTGCTCTCCCCATTCAAACGCATTTTTCTTTCGTGTAACTTTGTACAATGGGGCCAAAATCTGAGACAAATGGGGTATATGTTGTCTCCAATACCCGAAGAGTCCAATAAAACTCTGGGCTTCCTTCCGATTTCGCGGTACTGCGAATTCCTTAATCTTTTGTTTCACTTTTGGCAACACTTCTCTGTGTCCCTGATGCCACTGAATGCCCAAAAATTTCACGCTCTGAGACGGTCCCTGCACTTTCTCGGGGTTAATCTCCCACCCTTGATTCTGCAAATGTTCCACCACCCTGTCTAGCTGAATTTGCACCTGTTCTTGCGTCTCTCCCTACATCATCACGTCATCTATATAGTGAGAAATTTGCACTCCAGGAACCACTGGTACTTCATCCAAATGCTCTGCCACCAGCCGGTGGCAGATAGTGGGGCTATGTAAATACCCCATGGGTAATCTACAGAAGGTGTACTGACGCCCCGCCCATTGGAATGCCAGCTGAGGCTGGCTCTCAGTAGCTATTGGTATCGTAAAGAAGGCATTGGCAATGTCAATGGTTGCATACCAAGTCCCACTGTGTTTCTGTATGTTCTCAATCAAGGTAATGGTGTCTGGGACCGCTGCAGTCAGAGGAGGTGTATGTTTATTCAATTGGCGATAATCAATGCAAATCCTCCAACTATTATCACTTTTACGAACAGGCCAGAGGGCATTATTCCACGCAGTGGTGATGGGAACTATTACCCCGGCCTCTAGTAAATCATGTATAGTCTGGCTAATCTCCTCATGTCCTCCCGGTATTCTGTACTGTTTCATTTGAATCACCTTAGTAGCTTGGGGAAGTGTTACCGGAGGAATCTTCAACAGCCCCACCCTTGCGGCGGCTATTGATATAAATCTTTTGGAACCAAATTGATAACATCCATCTTCCAAATGTAGGGTCATCCCTTTCAAAATGTCAATTCCAATAATGTATTCGGGAATGGGCACAATCAGGACAGTGTATTCTCTCTTTGGAAGTGCCCCTATTTTCATGGGAACCACTATCTGCACTGCCGGGGTTTCTTTTCCGCCCAATCCCGTAATGGTAAAGTACTGTCCCCTGAATTTTCTTGGATTGCCATGAATCAAAGTGGCCTCCGCTCCGGTGTCAACGAGGGCTCGAACTTTTTGAACATTTCCACGTTTCCAATAAATTTCTACTTTGACATGAGGTCTGTTATCTTTGCGAGCCCATCCCTGCACCGGAGTTTGGCCTGTTTCCTAATCTATTTTCACTCTGCGCACATCAGAGTCTGCCCAAGTCAAATCTGGATACAGTTTGCGGTAATTCTCAGGGAACTCCTCCTCCCTGTCTCTGCTTCGCAACCTCTCTGAGCTTACCAGCTCCCTCTCCCACTCTCTTCCTCGAGTTTTCCCAGAACCTGTCAGTTCCCGGTCTCTCTCCCTGCTCCGGGTTCCCTCTGCGCTTCGGTGCTCTTCCTCCCAATTTCCGTCCTCTGGGGATCTCTCTCTACTGTGGGGTTTTCTCCCTCTCTCTCCCTTTTCACCCTCACGCTCCTCCCCTCCTGCCTTTCTCTGGTTCACCACTTTGTTATCCTTCTTGTTCCCTTTCCTACTCCCCTCCTTTTTATCCAAACCGCGTTTGCGGTACATTTCCCACAGGTCCTTGGTGCTTATCCCATCGATTTCATTCCTGGTCACCCCATCTCGCATCAAGGCCTGAAACATGTCTCGCCTTGTCACCCTGTTGTTATCAGTACGATTCTCAGACCGTGAATTCCTCTCTGGCTTAGCCCATTCTCCTAAATCACTTAACTCACGCACCGCTTCTACCACCTGAGACAATGGGTTACCCGTCTGATTAATTAACAAAGTCATGATGACATGCTTATATGCAGGAGGAGCGGCCCTAATCAGCCGGTTTCGCACAGACACACTTAAAATTCCATTCATCAAATCATGGGCATTACCCATAAAGATAGCTGTTTTCATCCCTTCTTCCTTCAATCTCTGTACTGCATCTCTCAAAGTATACCAAGGTTTATCATTAGGCGGCCAGTCTGACTCTGTCGGATACTTCTGAGCACACCCTTGCGCAGCTAGCTCTAACAAATTGGTCATGGGACCATTCCCTGGATAGGTTCTAAACTCATTTTGAATAACCGGGTCTGTACTTAACATACAAAGCCTCGGGGCGTCGCCGTGATCCAATTGGACCCCCTGGCCCCCCATATCGTGCACCCGCACCAACCACGTAAGCAATGTTTCCCCAGACCTCTGTCGAAATCTGTCTATCACATCACTTAGTTCTTGCTGTGTATAATCCTCCAGGGCATCCAACATCACCCCTCCAGGATTAGCTGGGCTATGCTGTAACTTTCGCCGATATATGGGCTGCGCACGGACAACATTCCTGCGCTCTGTCTTCTCCTGTCTAACATCTTGGCAGTCATCGCCCCCGGACCCATCTGAAAAATCAGATGTATCCCAGATGTTTCCATCCCAAAATTCAGGGTCAAAGGCTAATCCTGCCTGAGAGATAGCTAAATGCACCTTCTTTTTATTAACTTTCCCTCTTCGTTTCTTGTGTTTATATTTAGCTACGCTAACAGCCGTTCTCTCTGCAACCAGTTGGTACATTTCCAACTTATCACTTAATAATTTATTTTGACAAGCTAGCATGGTAGAGGAATTTCGGGCTTCTACTAACTCCTTCCCCAGCTGCTCGTGGTCTTTTTGTAACTGTAAACATTTTTCATACAACTTTCGGTACGCAGAAAGCAAGATCCAGCCTCGCCTCCCCAACGCACAAACCTCCCTTCCCTTGTCAATTGAAACTTTCCGTAAACATATAAGAAGATCTTCAGGTTCCACATTCAACATACACGCATTCCAATTTTCACACAAACCAGCACAACGTGACCATTCCTGAGCTAAAAGTTTATACGGAGCAGTTTCCCACCGCGGTATTTCTATGTCTGGATTTGCTACATGAGAACCTGCTTTTGAGCTCGCTTTGATCTTATTAAACATCTTCCCTCTTTTTTTTTTTTTCGAATCCTGCAAACGACTACGCCAATTTGTGCTGCTTTACTCTTCAGAATATCAAAACTATGCACTTCAGGATATTTTAAGGCACAATGTGAAGCAATCAATCTCAAACACCTTCGTAAGTAGAATAATCAAGTTTATTTAAGGGGCAAGTTCTCAGCTAGCAAAACTAAACCACACTAATATATATATATATATATATCAGGAGAATAACATGAGAATAATGATAAAGATAAAGATATAAGCACTCTGTGAATAATTGCAAGAGTAAGTGCATATAATACAAGCACACACAATATACCTCAATGCTCAATAGCATGAAAATGACTGCAAGAATAAGTGCATATTACGCGCGCACACACAATATACTTCAATGCTCAATAGCATGAAAATGACTGCAAGAATAAGTACATATTACGCGCGCACACACAATACACTTAATAAATTGAAAAGCTTCACCGAAAAGAGCGTCTGCATCCCTCTGCCGTACACAAAGCTGGGGAACCCAAATCAGCTGGCACAGGGAGCCTCTGTTCGGGACAATCAGTCCTCCTGGCGTTGCGTCCAACCCAGAAGAGAGTTACTAAACCAGCCCATCCAGGCCCCCAACTTTTATAGTATTTACTAACGCCCAGGAGTCTTTTCTAGAAAAAGACCCCCTCCTTTACAAATTGTGCAATCGGCGGTACCTTGTTCACCCTTCGAGACGTCTCCTCAGAACGGGCCAAGTTCCCAGGAGAGGACTCCAAGGTGAAGCTTGCATTCCTCCTTGTGCACAGGCGCATCCCCCTGTTGTTCTAACTGATAGCTCGTGGAATGTAAATAGCGCCCTTCGTACCAGGCAGATGGAGCGAAGTTGAGCAGAAAAACACCCCACCCTTCAGCTTGCCGAAGCTTGTGGAAAAACACAGAACAGTGCCTTACGCACCGAACCAGACTCGACAAAATGGAGTCGTGAACCAAAATGGAAGCGAAGGCCAATGAAAGCAGAGGCCAATGGTCCACACTCTGCACCACTGTTTACCTTGCACGTAGTGCTGCCGCATGCACGTAGTGTATGTAGCAATACACCTCCCAACAGGACCCTTCAAGGGAGCAGGAAACCCCCCTGACGTCCAGGGCCCTGTTTGCTGTATATTAGGAGCAACACCAGAATTAGAGGTCACAGGGTGATTATTAAATCCCATATCTTCAATAATGGGGTTGGCCTGCCAGTCATTCTGTAGAGGATAAAGGGGTGTAGCTGTTACAGGGGAATCTTCAGTACCTACCACCTCCTGTAGAACAGACACAGATGGTGATGTAAGCATGGTATGGGGAACTGAGGTTGTATAAGCAGCAGGGGGTTGCTCTGCTTTGGGCCTGCCAAAATGAGCTTCATCAGTTCCAGCTCTAAGACCACTAGTCAATCCATAGAGGGTTTTAATCTAATATCCAAAGTGGCAAAAAAGGTTTCTTTGAGGAAGCGAAAGTTTTGGCCCAGTTTTTCTATTCTACTGCTAGCAGCATCTTCCTCTTTCCATAACTGAGATTCATTAACCCTTGGGCGCTTAGGTTTAGTTAGGGCATCAAGCCTCTTTCTTTTCCCCACCACTTCTTGGTTCGGGGGATTAGCCACCACCACTTTTGGCTCCAAAGTAATAACACAAAGTAATCTCCAGAGTCCAGACCAATAGGCACTGTGAACCATCTCTGAAGGGGTAAGCACTGTCACACTTGCAAATATCCAACCTCTGAAGCTCACCCCATTTCATCATTACGTAAGTAGGTCACCTGCAGAGTATCACACATCAGTTCAATCAGCCCGCTCACTTTTTCCTGTACATGACTCCTCTATCAGTCATCATTTGGGCACATGGTCAGGACTTACTCTCACAGACTGATGACACCCAGATCATAGATTGACCCTCAGGAGACACCTACACCATCTAACAGCTGTTACAATATGCACTTGCCCAACATGGCTTCCTGTTTGTGAGAGCTATGGTTTATGCTCAACCTCACAAGACAGTAGTGATGATCCATGGCATGTACCTACCCTGGTTGCCCACATGATTAGCCCCAGGCACCTCACTCTCCAACCATCCCCAAAACATGTGCATCACCCTAGACATCTGGCGTATCCTGTCATTTCACAATTCCTTGCTTTACATCCTCCTGCTTTGACATATTTAGCATAGTTTGGCTGTTGTTCTTATGCCTCCCTCCTGACACCTGCTACACTTTCTGCCAGGCCCACATCACATGTCAGGTATAGTGCACTAATGTCCTCTTTTTCACTATCTTAGCTATTACACAAGTGTGACACTATCACACACAGCAGTGCATGATCATCACTCAGGCTTCCTTGCAGCACAAACATCACAAATCACCTTCTTGAGAGACAATGGCTCCCTATTCAGACATACTGCTAGTTCAATGTGCGCAGCCACACCTACATGGCACTATCCTACCATGGATGCACAGAACTCACACACCATCATTGCTTCAGACAAAGACACATAGACCTTTGGTGTGCCTCACTTACATTCACCCATAACCCCAATATTCATTTGACAAGACCGGAGGTAGCATGCTAACATGGCAGGCAACACCTTTGAGATCTGACCTAGCACATCACGACAGCTGCAAGCAAAGTGGCTTCATGCTAGTTATTAGTTACACATGACTCTTCACATGATCCTACTTGGAGGTACTCAATATACTCAATAACTGGATCACCTTGCAGGTGAGCAGTTAAGCCTCTGGCAACCCCATTCACTTACTTTCCACTCCATTTTTGGTGTCCAGCCCCAAGACAAACACATTTGACTCGTGGTGCAAGGGGGCCTGTATTGTCAGAATAAGGTTGGGCAGATTTCGAAAGTCCATGCATGGTGTGATGCTTCATTCCAGGTTTTGTGCTTTGTATTGTGGGAATTGTAGTCCTGGTCACTTATGTAAAACATTAGACCACAAGTCACAGTATGCAAAGGACAACCTGGACTGGGTCAATACATCACGCATTAAACTAAGAATAGTGGCAAGGCTCGACTGGGCTGGACAAATTGTCACATGGCAAGAAACTTACACTTATGTGATATATGAGTTTACATGTTACATATTCCTGTCCTTTCCCTTGCACACAGTGCAGTGCAGCAAAGTGTCTTGTTGAACTGCACTGCATGACAATTGTAACTGTATTGTCCCTTGTTGACACTCACCCTGTATATCTTTCAGGTCATCAACCCCATCACTGTCTTATCCTTTCACTCCTGCCTCCAACTCTGTTGGGGTGACTGATGCCACCTGCTCATACAAGACATCCGACTCCTTCTGGTACTCAGGTCTTCCTCCGGTCCACATGGCTGCTTTCAGGTTCTTGGCCAGTTTCTCTTACGATTCTAGATGTGCCACCTCTTCTTCAACTCCGGCACTGTACTTTTTGTTTAGCCTATGCTGTTAATCTTATCCACCATGGATTGACAAATTCCTGTCTTTCTTCCCTAATGGCAATTTGGAGGTGACAAGGAGAAGGTGTTCATTTTTTGTCACCTCAGTTATTAATATTTGGTTCTCCTCCTCAATTAAATTGGTCTACATCTTCCTTTCCCCTGGCTTGCTGTTAGGTGATCTTGGCTGGGGTTAGGACTGTTTCCCTCCTGACTTGTAGATGGTGCGCTCTGTATTTTGTGCATTTATTTTGGTCCGCTGTTCAAACTTTTGAAATGTACCTTTTTTTATGCATCCCGCAATGCAATAGACTCCTAAGTGATGCAATGTTGATTTGTAGCACTTACCAGTGCTTTACAAGATGCAAATCAGCTTTGCGTCACGTAGTGGCCAGTTGCCTTATGTCAAGTTGCTTAGTATTTTTAAGATGTGTCAGCATTTTTGACACACCTTCAGAGCTTAGGACATGGTGCGCCATTTCATAAAACTGGCGCATCCAAGTAAAAAAAATGGCACTCCACGGCGTAAGCTTATTTCACAAACCCTACCTGAATGCAGTGATCCGTCACTTCACATAAATATGCCCCAAATGTTGTAAAGGGTTTTATTACTAGGTGCAGGTAGGTACTTACAGATAGCAATAACACCACAATCACAAATAAGGTCCAGTGGAAATCTCTATAAATTAATTCTTGCTCAACCCTTGGTAGATTGGCTGAGGAGTAGTCAGACTTAACTTCGGAGACAGGTGTGTAAAGTATTTAATATCACCAAAACAATAAATAAGACACAACACCCAATAAAAATGTAACACTAATTTATAAAAATTGAGAATAAGTGTTCCCTTAAAATCACACCAAAATGACAAAAATCGAATGTAGGGAGATGGAAACATGAATTTTTAAAGGTTAAATGTAAAAATGTGCTTTCTAGCAAAAAGGGCCGACTGAGGCTATCTGGTTGCACTGGACAGCAGCCAAGTCAACATTTTAGGCCAACTGGGATGGAGGGTGGGTCATATGCAATGAGTGTTGGAGCCGGTGAAGTTTGTACCTTCGCACTTCGTCATTTCTTTGGAGCTTTTTCTCTTCATGTGAAGTGAGTCTCCTCATCAGGCTGGGTTGCAGTTCGATGACAGTGGCTTGGTTCAGGACCAGGCCTTGGTGATTCCTGGAGGTCTTGGTTCTCATCTTTAAAAGGAAGAGCTTCAGAGGTTCAGCAGTGGAAACCTCAGTTTCAGGGAGAGTCACTGTTCAACGTTGCCGGCTTGACTGTCTAAACTGGTCAGTCAACTTATGGAGCTTTTTATCAAAAATTCTTCCATACTTCTGCATCTTCTTCCAGAAGGTCCTTTTCTGATTCTGAAGTTTCCACAACACCAGCCCAGGTTCCAGAAGCTCTGAGTTATTCCTTGAATTATTGGGGCTACAATTACCACAATGGTTAAATCCTTAAAAGTCCACAGGATGCTGCTCAGATGTTCTTTCTTTGCAGGAGTCGATGCAGGTGGCTTCTTATATCTCTTTTGATCCTGTTGCTTTCGGGAAGTCCACTTTTTTATTCTTGGAAGTAAGGCAAAGTCCTCTTTTGTGAAGCCTAGAGTGTGCAGCAGGTACAGTCCTTGTGAGTGCATTCCTCACTTGTGCAGACCAGTGTTTCAGCAGCGCTGTCCTTCTCATTCAGATGTTTCTGTGCAGGGATCTGAGGTGTTGTGCAGCTCTCCTATATTTATTCATCATGTTGGGCTGGCAAGGACGGGGACACCCTCAACCAATGGGGTTCCAGTTGACACTCTCTGTGACAACCAATTACTGGAAAGTTTGGCACGTTTTTGTCCCAGAATGCACAGCTCAACACGAAATCAAAATGGAGAAAATCTCTCCTGGAGGTACAGGTATGGCTAACATTTCCCTGTTCTCCCCTTCTAGCCCCTCTCCTAATCTAATTAGAGAGGCTCCTATCTGGGCAGGGGTTCAGGAAGAGGGGGTGAGCATGGTTCCTGCAGTGTCTGTCCTTCGCTCTATGAAGACCAGTTTGGCTACTCAACCCCTTTCCTGGCATCTTCAGTAACAGATCTCCTCTCACCAGATAGTCTATTTGTCTCCGTCAAATTCACTTTGCACCTCAAAAGAGCAGTTTGGCTGAGCCTGCGGAAGGCTGACCAATCAGAAGAGGCTGCTACAAAGGCTGACTTTAGCTAACTTTAGGTAGTAGTTCTAAATCTACTTTCCCACACTAGTTATAAGAAATCTAACCCTGGCAAGTTGTTTGATTTATTGTTACTAATATTTTGACACTTTGACTGACTGTTGTACTTCACTCCTATCAAAAGTTAGACTTTGTTAAAGTTTAATAAAGCCTTCCTATGTTAGCCTATTGTTGGAAATGGCTGCTCTGCAGGGTCACCCCCAACCTTTTTACCTTCCCCCTTCTCTTTTTATGACCTCAGTTTTGCTGGCTTTAGGACTCTGTGCACTTTACCTCTGCTTACCAGTGCTAAAGTGCATATGCTCTCTCCCTTAAAACATGGTAATATTGATTCATACCCAATTGGAATATTTGATCTACTTGTAAGTCCATAGTAAAGTGCACTACATGTGCCCAGGGCCTTTTGAGTGAATACTACTAGTGGGCGTGCAGCACTGGTTGTGCCACCCACATAAGTAGCCCCTTAACCATGCCTCAGGCCTGCCATTGCAAGGCCTGTGTGTGGAGTTTCACTGCCACTTCGACTTGGCAACTAAAAGTACTTGCCAAGCCTTAAACTCCCCTTTTTCTACATGTAAGTCACCCTTAAGGTAGGCCCCCAAGGTAGGCCCTAGGTAAACCATAGGGAAGAGTGCTGGGAAGGTAAAAGGCAGGACATATACCCCTGTGTTTTATATGTCCTGGTAGTGGAAAACTCCTAAATTAATTTTCCAATGCTGTGAGGCCTGGTCCTTTCATAGGTGAACATTAGGGCTAACCTAATATACTGCTTGAGTGGTAGATTCTGATCAGAAAGGGGTAAACTGGTCATGTTTAGTATGACCAGAATGGTAATAGAAAATCCTGCTTATTGGTGAAGTTTGATTTGATATTACTATTTGAGAAATGCCACTTTTAGAAAGTGAGCATTTCTCTGCACCTATAATCCATCTGTGCCTACAGCCTGTCTCCAATCCACGTCTGGGCTGGGCTCGTTGACAGCTCCCTTGGGCAATTCACTCAGACAACCACAAACACAGGATGCTCATCCACACCTGCACTCATTTGCATACTGAATGGGTCTTCCTGGGTTGGAAGGGTGGAGGGGCTTGACACATACATTACAAAGGCTAGTGGCCTGTCCTCACACAATGGACTGCCAAACCCCCTACTGGGACCCTGGCTGACAGACCTGTACTGAAAGGGGACCTTGTGCACTTCAAAACCACTCTTTGAAGTATCCCCCACTTCAAAGGCACTTTTGGGTATTTAAACTGGGTCCTTGACCCCTACCAACTCAGATACTTCCGAGGACAGACATTCTGAACCAGATCCTGCTACCTGCAAGAGGAGCTTCCTGGATGCACAAAGGACTTACCTGAACTGCTTTGCTGTGAAGGAGTGCTGCCTTGCTGTTGCCCTGCTGCCTTGCTGGCCTCTGGCTCTGCTGAGAAGTGCTTTCCAAGGGCTTGGATTGAGCTTGCCTCCTGTTCCCGAAGTCTCAGGGCCAAAAACAATTCTTCTCTTCAAAAGGAACTCCTTGTGCGCAAAGATCGACTCACAGCCTGCCTGGAATCGATGCACAGCCTGACTAGCAGTGAGAGAATCACTGCATCGCTGACCCAGAACGACATAGCCCAGCTCACCGAGTGGAAATTGGCACAGCACCAGGGTTGCGACTAGAACTTCAATGCACAGCCCACTGGATCGACGCATCGCCAAGCCTGAACATACCCAGCCTGACTTCCTGCATGAGTATTCCACACAGGGCCTGCAATGCGACAGAAACTCCGAAGCATCGCCCACCAGATCGATGCAGCACATGTGACTTTGTCCTGCATGCCCAGGATTTCCATGCATCGTCCCTGGGCATCAAAAGACCCTGCATCGCAGTAAGGATCCAAGACTGTGCACCGGAAATCAATGCAAAGTCCTTGCAGCATGGGAAGAATCGACACATCGTCTGTGCGCGTCTGGAAATCCGATTCACAGCATCCTTTTTCTACGCATTTCCTCCCCTGCGGTCTCCGTGCGTTTAATTTTGACGCATACCAGGTACTTTGTGCACACAAGAGAAAATTGCTGATTTTTAAGAACTTAAGACTCTTCTTATCATTGCAGGTATGATATTTCAACTTGTGATTATCAAATCTTGATCTTTCGGACCTTAATTTACTCAGAAAAAAATCTTATATTTTTCTAAACCTGTGTGGTGTATTTTTGTGGTGTTTTCACTGTGTTATTGCATGATGTATTGCACAAATACTTTACACATTGCCTTCTCAGTTAAGCCTGACTGCTCAGTGCCAAGCTACCAGAGGGTAGACACAGGATAATTTAGACTATGTGTGACTTACCCTGACTAGGATTGTGGTCCCTACTTAGATAAGGGTGTAAACCTCTGCCAACTAGAGACCCCATTTCTAACACCTATGAAGTTAGCAGTTTCTCAATAATGAGAAGTATTTGCAATACAATTGATTTCGCATTTGCGAGAATTAGAGATATTGGCGTTGTAAATGACAATGTCTTTTGCCTATCTGTTTTGGTTTGGAGTTAAGTGGATGTATGTGGTGTGGAGTCTGATTGTGTGGGTTTGATTAGAAGTGTAGTTGCAGAATTGTGAGGGGTGGAATTGTGTGATGTGTAGTGTATTTGTGTAGTGAAGCCATGTGGCATCGTGAATAGGTAGGGGTGAGATCTGCACAGAATACATGTAAATTAATTTTGAGAGTGATAGGTAGATTGCGCACACAGTGTTCAATGAATCCAGACAGAGGAGCAGAAAGGGTGTGTAAGAAAGAGAGAAGGAAGGGGAGAGCAGGTCACAGAGGCATAAATAGGGTTCACCTATGTATGCAGGAGGCACCCCAAGAACAGGAGACAGCGTGGGTTTGAGGGACTAACATTATGAAAAGCCCTAGAAGGAAAATATTTTCAAAGACCAATATGAGAGAGGTGGAAAGGAGTGTGTGAGGCAACGAGCTAGCGGTGTGAGAGAGTACGAGTGAGAGGGATGAGTGGGAGGGGCACCTGGGGGGGAGCTGGGAGGCAGACCAGTGCACAGCATGAGGAGGTACAGGAAGGTAGCATTTGTGAGCAGGCAGTATAGAGAGGAGACAGGGGGTAGGAGGGAGGGATGCAAAGGGGCTGTGGAATTGCGAGTGGAATGCCATTTGCAAGGTTGACTAGTGACCTTTCTGCTGCTTATTGTGATATTCTGGTGTTAAACTGGTACTAATGAGGTGCAGCCAGTTCTCAGACAGTCTTAAAAACTGTAAACATGTCCAAATAATGAAGTAATACACCCCAAAAATGTGCTGCACTATGCTGCATAATTTGGCACAACGTACTGAATTTGTGGTGCAGAGTGCAGTAGAGATGAATGAAGCAGAGTGCAGTCATGCAGAGTGCAGGTTCATGGAGTGCAGTTATTCAGGGACTCAGTGTGCAGGGATGCAGGATGCAGAGTACAGTGGTGCAGAGTATATTGTCATAGAGTGCAGTGATGTTTAGTAGAGTGGCATGGAGTGCATTGGTGTAGAGTACAGTGGTGTAGAGTAGAGTAGCATAGAGTGTAGTGACACCGAGTACAGTGGCATAGAGACCAGCAAAGTAGAGTACTCTGGTGCAGAGTTGAATACAATTGCATAGGGTGCTGTGAGGCAGAATAGAATAGCGAGGCGTAGAGTACAGTGACAGAATACAATGGCAAACAATGCAGTGGAGTATAGTGGCGTAGAGTGCAGTGGTGCAGAGTAGATTAACATTGGTTTCAAGTAAAGTGGAGTAGAGTGCATTGGCACAGAGTGAAGTCATGTAGAGTGGTGACGAGTAGAGTAGAGTGGCGCTGAGTGCAGTGGCACCAAGTTCAGTGGAGTAGAATACATTGCTTCAGAGTGGAGTGCAGTGGTGCAGAGTAGATTAGAGTGGCATGGAGGGGATTGGCATAGAGTGCACTGTCATACAGTGAAGTGGCACACTGTAGAGTACAATGGCGTAGAATGCAGTGATATAGAGAGGGTAGTGTCGAGGAGTAAGGTGGCATAGAGTGCAGGGGCATGGCGTGGTGTAGAGTACAGTGGGTAAGGGTGCAGTGGTGCTCAGTATAGTAGTGTGGGGGAGAGTGCACTGGCATAGACTGGAGTGGTGTGGAGTAGATGCGTAAAGTGGAGAGGTGCAGAGAAGAGTTCAGCAATTCAATGTGGAGTGGAGTGGCATAGTATGGAGTGGTGCAGAGGAGAATGCAGCAGTGTGGAGTGGTGCAGACTAGGGTGGAGTGGGGTAAAGAGAAGTATGCAAGGTATGGTAGTGTACTGCCATTAACAACATATCTTCAGCTGAAACAACCATTACATTTGCACTCACATAGAGTTTTACTGATTAAAGCATACAGTGCACAAAATATAATATGTGGAAATGTCATCACCCAAGTAATACATCACAAAATGTGTTGCATTCCACCAAATAATTTGCATTTTCTTGCTGCATAATTGACTTAACCTTGCTGCATAATTTGTCCCTCCATGCCACATAATTCTAGTGGCCTGAATACATCAATAATACCTGAATACAGCAAACAACTGAATGGTGACCTGTTTACCTCCATGAAGTGCCTGCTGTGGTGCCGTACCGCTGGTAGCACATCTTTTTATTCAATTCAATTCAATAAAGCTTTATTTGATTTCATATTAATATCATAAAAACCATCAATCACAAAAATACAAATACAAATTCATTGCATTACAAAATATATATATCAATTCAGAAAAGGATAAAAATATGATACAAGTTAAGAAATCATCAGTAAATCCCTGTATTTAAGCACCGCCCACAAGATCTTTGCCATACCACACAGTGACAAATATATATATCTGGTAAAAGAATAAATAGGAAGGGTGACATTGTTTAAATCCAAAGGACATCAAAATTGGTAAAATCCAAGACTTCCTTAGATCCTTATAAAAAATTACAAATAAAACACAATGCTTGGTACTCTTACTTAAATTCCTAGACCTGTCACTAGTTAACGGAAAACTAACTAAACAATGAAATATGTCTAGCATGAAGCGTGTTAAAATAAATCTATGCTGATCATTAAGTGCAAATTGAAAGTAAGGTTGTAAATCAAACGTAATCAGGGTCCTTGCGTGACTGCGAACAATGAGCTTCATCAATTTACAAGACAACCTTTGATCATTGCACAAGGCCAGGCAGTCTACTCTAAGTTGCTTTGTACTAATGGACATTAGGAGTTCCAGCAGGTCAAAATATTCCATATGCCCCAAGTCAAATAGGATGTTTTTAACATATTTTATCCAAGGAAGCTGAGAGGCCACTTCTAACTTTAAGCAATCCTTGGCAATATCATGGTTTAAGGCAGCTTGCTCAGTAGTCCAAATATTGTGCCATAGTAAAATAGGTTGAATTTTAGCGAACTCACTAAGAAACGGAAGCCCCAGTTCAGCATGGCGTGCATCTTAATATTAACTTTCTATTCATTCCATCTAGAAACTATTTTGTTCCGGAAATTATACAGCAGAGGGTATAAGACAGCACCCTCCCATTTTCCAGTGGTCTCAGTAATTGGCAACTTTAATGCCATATTTTCGTCATTGTGGCAATTAATTAAGGATTTCATGGTTCTGTCAACCTACTGTAAAATGAATTATGTCATTCTGAATTGTTCCTTTCATGGTTCTCATCGTTGTATTTCTTCATTATAGCGCTCTTAAATATTCTAATTATTAAAGACTCACTAGTCTAGGTATCATTGATAAATGGCAGTGCTGCAAGACCTTACTATCAGCAGGCTGTGCATATTAAAAATGTCTGCAAAATATATATATATATTTAGAATGTTTTCATCAGAGGCGGTGCTTTAAATAAGTAGAAACTGAGTGCCTACATTTCTTCATATTTCTGGGAGGCACATCACCAGAAAGGGTCCTGATTGTGTGGGCAGTATGCTAGTGAAATAGAAGACTGCCATGAGAGCCAGGGCACAGGTTAGTAACTTCTACCTTAAAATACGTCTGATGAAATTTTAGATGTGTTAAATGCTACTCAAGTTTTTCTTGTTTCCACATCCCGCTTTTACTCACTTACCTGAGATTTTTGTCACTACTTCACAGAAAAAGGTACGTATGGACTGTTTTCTGTATTCAGCCACCCCATCACACAGTGTGATCCTAGGCATGCCTCTGGCGTAGGCTTCTCGGCTCAACCGTGGAGCCTTCCCCAAAGTGTAGGACTGTCCAAGTCTCCCAGAGAGACCAAATTTGCCTTGTAACTCTCGCTGGCACGTGAACCTGTTATCCTCCTTTTTTCACAAATGTCACTAGCCAGAGGCATTGAAGGCATCGGTGATACGCGACTTCTGAAAAGCAGCCAGTGACTGGCAGTGCATGCAACACCCATGCAAGCAGAACAAACTGTCAAAATGGCTTCCATGTGAAAGGAACTAGACAGGCCGCTGCAGCCCCCTCCCCCACACCCAGTAACCTGAGAGCGAATGCCGCTGCGCCCAAAAGCTTGTTACAGAATATAGCGCCAGAATAGTGGACTGTTTGGAAAATCAATGGTTGTGCTCCCACACCCAGCTCACCAACTGAACTAAATGATGTTCTCTCATTTCAGGCATTGTCTCTGTGTGCTTCAGTTCAGACAAGAAAAATATTTGGGAGACGGAATCCGGATGGACCCTGGTTGTGCATCCGACAATGAGGAAGAAACACTGAAAATGGACAAGAAGAAGGATGAATTGTGCAAGTTTCAATGCTCTCTTTTTGGAGAAAATGCAAGGTTGTGTGGGATGAGGACGAGACAGGTCTGCTATAGAGGATGGATAGAAGCAGCACCGCAGAAATACATTTAAAAAGTAAATAAACACATTGGCCAGACATCTGGATCCACGCTCATATTTAGGGAAGTGGAGAAGTTTCCTAAGAACTTGAGACAAGCAAGACGGGTTGGACAGGGTATTGTAATGTAATGCTACAAAAAAATAGTACCTGAATCGCTTCTATAGCAGTGGACGGTCACTGATTAAAGTGAATTACTCTGTGCTTGGACCCTGCTCCACAGCAAGAGGCGGTAGTGATGTCTTGGCTGCACTGCAAAATTAAAACGGCTGCAGAGAAGAGTCACCTAAAAGCGGACAAATGGTAAGAATGGACACCTCCAAGCCCTTTGCTAGGTAAAACAGAGTCTCGCGAATGAGACGCATGTGCTAGCGTCTGCACTCACGGACTTGACCCTAAAAAGAGCTATGATGCAGCCAGCACTAGTCTCATCATATCACTTTTTTTTTTTTAACTTTCATGTAACTTTGACAAAGTCAATGGCTTTCTCTTGTAGGTAAGATCTATTGGCTTTACCAATGCTTGTTTTGTCTTTGACTTTTACTACAGAAACCAGAATTATAAAATAAGCTAACTAAATGATCTGTTTGTAGATGTAGCTTAAAGATACAGCGTGTGCTAAAAAAACACCGTACGGAGGAGAGGGCAGTGGTTTTCGAGACATGTCCTGAAGGTGGTTTCTTTACATTATTTTGCCTTCGGATATGCAGCAGGAGTTATTTGGAGGAGCTGACCTTCGACCAGACTAGGTACCTGACCTACAAGGTGCCAACACCTAATGCACATGGCCAAAGGCAGAAAGCCAGTCACTATGCCCAATATTTGCACAACTCTACCTCCCCTGTGACCAACCCACATTAAGCATGGTCTAAGTATATGGGCTTGAGACCTGGCCATCATCGTGGGCATGTGACCAACACCCCCAAATGGCCAACCACAAGAGTGCACATTCCTGGGCAGTGCGCAATTGGGGTTAACAATGGGAAGTGGCCTTCAGTCAGGCCCTGCGATGAGCCCTCTGTCTGGCAAACCTCTACAGCAGATGTGCTTCGGCCTTTGGCCGTGCACACTGGGGGTTTGATATAGACCCTGGAGGTCCAGATCTGGTATGGGCTGGATTTATATTTCTGCAAACACTTGTTCTGCAGTTAGTAAAGTCAGGGCCATATTGTCTCTAGGCTAATCTCAAACTTTAGGCCGAAGTCAGCGATCATAGTCCTTGCCTGTACTGCAAGGAACACCAACCCGAGAAATGTAATGTTCAGTATCTGCTGGTGAGGCAATGTAATGGGTTGAAAGGGGCCTTACCTTGCCTACCCCTAAAGGTGAGAGCAATGTCTGGGGATATCGGGAGCACATTCCAGTGGTTCTTTACCTCTGAAGTCTTCATTTTGTTGCTCTCCGTAGCCCACTTATCTTCAATTCATTTCGCCCCACTATGGTTTAATTGAGCGCACATTCATTCCTGTGCATAGATAGTAATTGAATCTTTTTGGTTGTATGTGAATGCCTGGAGATCAGCTGACCATCCGGAACAGATACATTTTTAACTATGTGGATACATGTTTACCTATGTGCTCCTTCATCTCAATGAAATAAAACTGATTTGCAGAAAATAGATGAAAACAGTAGCACGTATCACTTCACATTACCTCACGTGTTTTAAGTGCAACACCTTTTCACTGAACAGTGCCAAAGAGCTTTCTCAAAGAACACATGCCATGTTGACACTTTGCATGACTGCGATAGTCAAAGATCAGAGCACACAGGTAGATTATGTAGTGGTAATGTATGAGGCACTGTAATGCACTGCACTGTAGCATTTATAGCGTTCTTCATACCGCATTGTGGCCTGCATTCTCACACAGATAGCAAGCTGCGGGAAGTACATGGTTGAAAGAATGTTTTATTTGTTGCAAGTCTAAGTGTTTCGGTGTCATAGTTGAGTGACCAGTGAGGTGCTTCTGGCTTGTCTTGGGAAGAAGGCACTCAGCGTTGTGATTGGTAGGAATATGTAGATATACAGCATGTTAATGGTTCTGATCAGCTGGCAGTTTGGTTTGCATGGCCATAGAATAATTATAGTTTTCTTTATATTTCCATCCACCACCTACTCTTGATTATTTTAATAGGTAAAGGGGGGAGGGGGAGGAAGGAGGCGTGGCTCCAGCTAAATGGACTATATTACAGTCGGTCTCTGTCAGATTGGGATCTAATACTGAATAAAGTTAGCAAGAATTAGGGAGTTTTGTCACACCAAACAGATAAGGGGAAACCTGCGAACGATTGTGAGAAATGTCAGGGTGAACTTCTAGGATGTCCAAGTTAGAACCTCAATCAAGCCAGTTAATGAATAGTGAGTTTGAAAATGGACTGATCGGTGGACACACCCATCCTCTGTTCACTACTAATTTAACTGACATACAAGTGTTACACCCTAGCTCCTCAAGAATCGTGGGAAGACAACTTGTGTGACCAAAGCAAGAGAACATTGGCCCTGGTCCCATTAATGGCTACTAATCACAAACATATGTCCTGCCAAGTGCGTTAAAGTCAGTCTGGTGAGAAACGTCACCACTGAAAATTAAGTAAAAGCTGCATTTGACAGAGCTCTAATGTTTGACATGTCCCATGCTGAAACATATGTGTTAGCTTAAAGTGATAGGATGGCAGAACATTCTTCGTGACCTCAAGACTACATGTGAGTTATGAGGGAGCATTTATGTTATGAAAAAAAAAAAACACCAACTTTATCCGAAATCGTTCTTCGAACAGACAGCTTTATAGTTATGCATCGCATCTGCAGGGCATAGAAGGGAACCTTCTGTGAAATCACATTGTTGGCTACTTTAAACAAGTTAAGTGGCACATAAGCGGGCCGAGTTTGTGCTACTTAAAACTACAAACAAGAACTAGTACTTCCATCACAGCGAGAGGGATGGAGGAGACTATTTCAATTAAATTAAAATAATCTGTACCTGAGCCATGTTCCACACAGCGACAAGGAAGTGACGAAATCCCAAGGGCTGTCGAATTAGAATGCAACAAACAATAGTGATAATGGTGCTAGCAAATGGTAAGGGATGAGCGTGCTAAAAGCCCTTTTTTGCCGAGTTTATTTTTTTTCAGGTACAATAAATCGTCGCCATATTGACACCACATGTGCGCTGCCTGCAGACTCCACTTAAAAATCAAAATGGGCAGTTTTTCTTTCACTAGGGCATATAAAACATCCTTTATAATGCCCCTTCTTATTATTACAATGCACCCTATCCTTGGAGCACCTAACTATACCTTTGGCATGACATATGTAAAAATAAGGTGTTTAAGACTTTGGAAGTACTTTTAATTCCAAAGTCGAATTAGGTCATTGTTTTATTTTAAAACCAGCCTGAAAGGCAGGGCTGGCACCACAGCAGTTCACACCTACGTGCATTAAATCTATTGGGACTTTAAACCCACATGCCCTACCGTATACTAGGAACTTACAGGTAGGTTGTCAGAGGCCAATGTAATTAATGTCTAATTTCCATATATCTTTTAAACAGAGCACTCGCACTGGGCCTGGGTAGCAGAGCCCAGGGCACAAACAGAGTCAGAAAACACCAGTATCATAAATGGTGGCAAAAAGTTTGAGTATTTCTGCTAAAAGTCCTGTTTTCTCAGAACCCACTATATGCTATTACACATTATGCCACTCCACTGTCCCTTACTACTCTATGCACTATTACAATCTATGCCACTAGATGGTATACCTCTCCAGTCTATGCTATTCCGCTCTACACTATTCCACTTTATGTCACTGCACTGTATGCTACTCCACTCTACGCCACTCCAGTGTACTCTCCTCCAATCTACAAAACTCTAGTATACTCTGTACCACTCTGCTTGACTCTGCTCCACTCTATCGACATACACTCCGCTGTCCAAATTTACATTCAACTCTATGCCTGTACACTCTATTGTACAACACTCTACTTCATTCTACAACACTTTCAAACACTGTAAGACACAGCACTCCACTTTACTGTATGAGATGCCTCTGCAGTTTATAACATTTTCCTCAACTTTGCACTACGCCATTTCCTTGTATGCCATCCCACTCTACATGTAATCCACTGTACCCTACTCCACTCTAGTGCACTGCACTGTTCACCACTCCAACTCTTGTACATTCCACTGTATATTATTTCACTGTAATCTATTCCACTGTATGCTGCTCCACTTTGAGGTAATCCGCTCTACGCCTCTACAGTGGATGCCCCTCCACTCTATGCCGCTCCATTGTGTGACACTCTCCTCTATTCTATATACCTCCACTCTATAAAAGTCTGCCACACTTCACGGCACAGAGCGACTTTTTATTCAGCTTTATCCCGGTACACTCTATTGTCCAACTTTATACTCTATACTTTATCCTACTTTCTGTCCATACACTACAATGTACAAAATTCTATTCCACTATACAGCACTTTTCTATATGACACAACACCCCACTTCAATTTATAACAATTTACTACCTATGCTACACCAGTACCTCCAGTACATGCCACTCTACTCTACGACACACCAATACAATCTGTTATACTTTACTCCACACTACGTTATACCACTTCAATCGATTCTCCTCCACTGTATGGGACTTTACCTCTCTCTGTGCTAATATGCAACAATTCACTCTGCTCCACTGTTTCCCACACTACTGTACTCTATGCAACCCCACTCTACAACACTCTCCTACCTTATATGCCAGTCTCTGACATTTTACTCCTAGCTATACCCCTTCATTCCATTGTAAACACTGTACTGTATTATGTGCTACTGTACAACACTCTACTCCACTCTATTCTACAATTCTGTAGTTCACGATATGACACTGTATGTAACTCTTTGTATGTCATTGCACCCCACATTAGACCCCTCTGTTGTGACACAGTACTCTACTGTACTCCACCACTCTACTGTACACAACTCCACTCTATGTAAGTTAATGCCATTGTACTCTATAACACTGTACGGCAATCCACTATACGGCACTGTACTGTACACCACTCCTCTCTACAAAAATCAAATAGACTGCATGCCACTCTACTCTGCTATAGTCTACATCTCTTTCCAATACTGTGTGACACCCCACTACACTCTAATGTACAACACAGAACTCCAGTTTTTGACACTTTACTCAACTGTATGCAAAGCCACTGAGAGAGAGCAAATTTTATTAACAAAGTAGTGGCACAGATGTTGCATATGGCAGCTAATAAATCTATAGTTTTAAAGGTCCAACAGAGAAAATAACATAGAAATGAAAATGTATACATTTAAATGGTGGTGGACATTTGTGCCTGCCATTCACACGTTTAACATGAAAATATTGTACATTCATAAATGTGTGAATCATTAATGAATATTAATATGAACATATTATTTTTAGGTAGAAGCAGTAGAAATGCAAAATATTATATAGTATTAAATAAATATGAATTAAGCAAACCTGTATTGAAATGAATTAAAATGTTATTAGCATGCATAGAAAATTCAATATATTTTTTAAATTGCTTTGACATAACATGAATAATATTTGAAATTAAATAATTTGCTTTGCACACATGATTTGAATTGTAAGGTGAGCAATAGGTTTATTGATGTATGATTTTACCTATGTGTATTTAGCATTCATAATTTGACTAGTCCTACAGGTTCATTTTGCAAGCTGCAATGGAAATTCACTTGTTTATTCTGTCCCCTTGGACCTGAACCCTTTCCCTAGGCATGTAATGTTGAATGTTCTATTGTGTTGCAGGAGAAGAGCATGGTTCAAATTTAGTAAATGTAATAGTATTTGTTCTAGCTGTTGAATTGGACAGGAAAATACAGTGTTCATGTGAATGAATAGTTCAGTTTATTGTGTGTCATGGGAAACGAACTGTAATTAACAAATAAAAAAAAAAAAAGCACTATTGCTGAGAGGATTCCTAAAAATATCCGAAACTGGTGGTGCCATCGCTTACCATTAGATGCTGAAATTAATGCCCAGCTAACGGACCAATGAATGAATTGTGCGTATTTTAAATAGTGAAGAACTTTGAAACTGAGTTCAGTTAATCTAGAGACCCTCTCGGAGTTAGTTCTCCTCCCGCCTGGAAGCTGCCCACTATTAGTTTTAAGTCTATTGTCACATAGGGGGTCATTCTGACCCCGGCGGGCGGCGGGAGCCGCCCGCCTGGAGGGAACCGTCAGAAGACCGTACCGCGGTCAAAAGACCGCGGCAGTCATTCTGGGTTTCCCACTGGGCTGGCGGGCGACAGCCAAAAGGCCGCCCGCCAGCCCAGTGGGAAACAGCCCTCCATGAGGATGCCGGCTCCGAATGGAGCCGGCGGAGTGGAGGATGTGCGACGGGTGCAGTGGCACCCGTCGTGTATTTCAGTGTCTGCAATGCAGACACTGAAATACAAAGTGGGGCCCTCTTACGGGGGCCCCAGCAGTGCCCATGCCATTGGCATGGGCACTGCAGGGGCCCCCAGGGGCCCCACGGCACCCCTCACCGCCATCCTGTTCCTGGCGGGCAGAACCGCCAGGAACAGGATGGCGGTGAGGGGGTCGGAATCCAAATTCAAAGATTTTGAAGCTAATTCTGGAAAGCACATTGAGGCCCATTATAAATAATTGTGTGCCTCCTTTTAATGCCTGCTCTGTGTAGGCATTAAAAATGCCACAAAAAATGGCACAAAGATATATTTTCAATTTTTTAGGTACCATTTTTTGGGCCCCCCCTAATGGGGGAACACCCCCCCTTGCATACCTCATGCCTGGCGTAAGCATAATGTGGCGCGAGGGGTTGAAAAGTGGTGCAATGCATGCATTGTGCCACTTTGTAAATCTGATGCAGTGATTTTGGTCTTGTTGGGCTACATTAGCATTAAATAAATAACACTAATGAGGCACAAGGAGGACCTAAGACCTCTTCAAACTGGACCAAGGCCCCTTGCTAGACCTGCACAACTTAAAGCACTTGTCATTTAGGAATTAGTTGCAAGAGAAAAAGAGGTCAGAAATTCAAAAGGAGAATGAGGAAAGCAGAAGAGATACTGGCAGAAACTAGATGGGATGCAGAGCAGAGAATGTGGACAGTAGATATATTACTCACAGTGAGGGTATTTCCAGTGATTACAGAAGAAGGTGATGGAAGTGTTAAGCCTAAAGCCAAAAAGAAATCTGAGGAAGATGCACAACAGATTTTAGATGAAAATAAATGGGTAGCAGATGTCAAGAGTGATTCAGATGATGAATTTATAACTCAGTTGTTGCAGAATTGTCCCCACCGTCTAATGCAGTTGAATCAGTAAATCAGAACATAGTCCCGAAGGTTGCTGAAGCTCCAGTTACACAAAGCCAGGTTCAGATAATTCCAACTGTGCCTATTGCTAATGTTGCTAATGTTGCGCAGGTGCAACAATTTGTACCCAGATTTCAAATCCAGTATCAGCAATGGATTCACCTTTTGGAACAAATGCAGAAATGGAGAGACTGTGTACTACAGTGCCAGCCATGACCCCAATGAATTCTTTTGGTTCAAACCAGGCACATAATGGAGTTGGTCAACTAATTTATGTTACATGTCCCCCATGTTCAATGGGATCATCTATGATGACTCAAGTGCAGGCTACGAGAGCCCCATCTCATGTAACGCAGTTCGCCCCCCAAAACAACAGTAATAACATTAGCTGACAAGGTTTGACAGCCCAACAATTGACTGAATGGTTAGATAATTTGATTGGAGCATCAGTATCAGAAAATATGCCGGAGGGAAAAAAGGAAATTAAACATGGCTAGATTAAAATTGGAAATAAATGAGATGATTGGGGAAACTTGAATTGAATAGATTGGATTCTTACAATTAAAATGAATTGCACTTCATCTGGAAGGATCTTACTCTTCGAGCAGGTCAGGTTTATGAGAAATTAACTAATTTGTCTGAGAAATAGGAAATCAAAATGAATAAATCCAAAAAGATTAACAAGAGTTACAGATTAGAATTTGATTTGAGAGACATTGCAAACATGACACCACTTGGAAAGAAAATTCATATTAAGGAATTGATTCAAAGCATTCAAACATGAGGAGCATTAGATAAATGGGAAGCCAGATGGGCAAAGAAAAGAGATCAGAATAAAACGCTAACTGCATCTTCAAATGATGTACAGCAAGCTGAGGAAGCTGAGAGAAATTCCAGGAGGGAATTTTGTTCATGTCCTTTGGAGTAGAAGTGGCATATTGTAATTTACAAATGGTTACCCAAAATTGAGGGAGAAATTAGTGGAATAGTACCAGCAAACAGAGAGGTTTGTCAAGCTTGTGAAGTGTTTGTGGGAAGATCTGAACACTTTATTTGAGATTGTGGTTCCAGCAGATTTGTGGTTTAAGAGTAAGAGAAGTGTTGATTGACCAATGCGTGAACCGCCGAGGGATGGAGTAGGAGGTGCGCCATCTGAAGAGGTGATGAAGAACTATTACAAAGTGATTGAGTTTTTGAAAACCAGAGTTTCTCCTAAAGACATTGATTGGCAAAGAATTGACAGGACATTTCAGGAGGCAAATGAGTCTGTTCATGCTTATGATGAGAGACTCCTGGAAGCATTCAAACAATACATTGGCACAGAAAGTATTGATCAGAGAGACAGGATTCATTTTGTGTTTAGGTTCATTCAAGGATTGATACCTGAATTTAGCAATATGATCAAACATCATTTGATTTGCTAGCAAGGAAAGCCGATTGGTGAAGTGCTGCAATACGCAAAATACTGTAGTGATGCGATTGATTTGATCAAGAAAAGGTTCATAGAAAAGGCAATGCTGATGAAGATTAGGCCTGCTCAGGTAGGAGGAATGCAAGGAATGCAACAGCAGGGCAAAGTGGTGCCTCAGTATAGAGGCAGAGGTCATGGGATTCGGGTTGATCTGAATGTATCTGATGTTCAGAACATGAAGAAAATGCTTCCTTGTCATATGTGCTGGAACATCAGACATTGGAAACTTCAGTGTCCCTTTAATAATGAAAAATGATGTAGAGCAAGGTGGTGGTGTTGCACAGATGGTTGACAACAGTGAGTTTCAAAATTCATGAGTCCAAAGGCCCTGAAATCAAAGCATGAATGTCCCTAATGGAGCAGTCTAAATGCAGGTTCTTCAGCAACAAGTACAATTTCCCCCTCAGCAAAATTAATGTCCCACAGCCGACACAGATACCAAAAGCTCCAATAGCACAGCAACAGGTGATGGTTCCTCAGCAGAAGGGAAACCAGAGAGTAAATGCAAATGCAAATCAGTTAATCACACAATACCCATTGATTGATGTCAGTGATGATGACATGAGTGAAGAAGGCATGAGCGAGATTTCAGAAGAGGAAGAATGTTTGTTGGCTGCCTCATCGGAAGTGGATCAGCAGAGGCCTTATGTGAATGCGAATGTCATGGGTCATGATGTTTCATTCCTGGTTGAGACTGGAGCAAATGGTTCCACTGTCAGACCTGCAGAAGGTCCTAATGTGCCCCTTTCAAGAACAACAGTTCTGGTTGCAAGAGTAGCAAATCAGCATTGAGTAAATCCCATTGCAGAGCCCATTCCAGTTAAAATTGGAACCTTTGATGGTCTGCACTGATTTGTAGTTTGTGATCTAAGTCCTGTGAGTCTGCTAAGAAGAGACCAATTACTATGTAAATTAAAATGTTCCATCACTTGTACACAAGAAGGCATAGAAATCCAAACCAATAGTGATGATGAGACTTGTAGTCAAACTGATGAGATGTATTCTCTCATTACATTGTTTCCTACAATGACAGTTAAAGATTTGCCTGATGAATTACAAGAGACAGTAACACTGAGAGTTTGGGATCTTTCTAAAAATGATATTGGACATATTCCAGGTGTTGAACCAGTCACAGTCACAGTGAAGCCAAATGCAGTTTTCCCCAGAATGCCAGAGTATTTCATGACTCCAGAAGTGATTGAAGGTATTACCCCAGTAACTGCTAATTTCGTTGAGCAAGGAGTGTTAAAAGAAGTGATGGGCAGCCCATGTAATTCACCAATTCTGGGATTGTGAAAGCCAAGTGGGGAATATTGCATAGTTCATGATTTGAGAAAAGTGAATGAAATTGTAGTATCCTGTTGTCCCGTGGTGCCTAATTCAGGAGTAATTTTATTTCAGATTCCATGTGAAGCGGAGAGGCTTTCAGTTATTGATTTGTCACAAAAAATTTTCTCAGTGTCATTGCATGATGATAGTCAGTCCCTCTTTTGTTTACAGTTCGGTAACCATGTGTATTCATGGTGTTGTACTCCACACGGGTTTTCAGAATCTCTGTCCCTTTTAAATCAGATTCTGAAGAAGAATTTAGTCTTTGAACATGCCATTTCAGTCTCCTTTAGTGCAGTACATTGATGATCTGATTGTTGCATCCAATACACGTGAAGATTGCAGGCAAGATACCATAGCATTGTTGAATCATTTCGGTGAAAACGGACATAAGGTTTTCCTGCTAAATCACAGTACTGTCGGAAAGAAGTAAAGTATTTGGGTCACCAAACTGAGAATCGTACAAGGAAAGTGCCCAGAGAGAGAGTTGCAGCAATTATGCAAATGAATCCCCCAGTTACACAGAAAGATGTCAGAATGTTTTTGGGCATGGTGACCTATTCCCACTAATGGATCCCAAATTTTTCAGTAATTTCCAAACTGTTGCAGAAATTAACACACATGGAAGTCACAGCTTCACTGAGTTGAAAGAGAATTTGTGCAGAGCTCCAGCTTTGGGCATGCCTGATTATACAAAAGGTTCTGCACTGTTTTGCCATGAACGTGATAATTGTGTTCTTTCTGTTTTGGTGCAGTCACATGGAGGAACAAACAGGCCAGTGGCATATTTTTCCACCACATTGGATCCTGTCGCTGCTGCTGTTTGAAAGCCGTGACCGGTGATGGTGTGAGCATCAGTCAAAGCGAAGGCATTGTAATGGAACAACTTTTAATTGTTTATGTCCCATAGTCAGTTGAAGTACTTTTCACTAGGTCCAAGCCCCAATATTTGACCAATAACGTCTTATTCATTATGAGTTATTGATCCTTGGATCTCCAAATGTAACAGTCAAAAGGTGTGAAGTCTTAAACCCCGCCACATTAATGCGTGCAAATATTGAATATTCAAATTATGTTAATGAGATGGAACATAACTTCCTCAATGTGACGGAACTGTGCACCAAACCCAGACCTGATATTCAGCATACTCCTTTAGAGAAGAATGACCAAGTTGTCTTTGTTGGTGGCTCCTGTTTAAGAGACAGTGAAGCTACTCTGAGAGCAGGTTATGCAGTTTGCACCCTCTCTGGAGTTGTCAAACCCTCAAGGCTTCAAGGAGTAATTGATCATGATGCGTATCAGAGCAGCTCAAAGTGACAATATTCACTGATAGTCAATATGGATTTGTTCCTGTCCCTAATTTCGGGCAGTTATGGCACAAGTGAGGTTTCATGACCTTATCTGGTTTACCCATTCAAAATGGTCAAATAATTAATGATTTGTTGAACACATTACAGCTACCTTAAAAGATTGCCGTTGTCAAGTGTGTGGCCCACCAGAGGTCAAATGACCATGTAACATTGGGAAATGCATATGCTGACCAAATTGCCAGATGTGGTGCACTCCATTGTGTCACCTTCTTTGAAGAGTGGAGTAATGAAAGTGACACCAGTGAGAGAAATCAACATTTCTTAATGTCAGTGGTTGACACCTGGGATAAAATTAAGAGGTTGCAAAAAGAAGCGAAAGAGGAAGAACACAGAGGTTGGATAAAAGCAGGTTGTGCTCAAAGAGATGGAGATGATGTTTGGATTTCCAATGAAAGGAAAGTTGTGTTGCCAGATTGTTTATTGAATTTGATGGTTAGATATTATCATAGTCAGGTTCATCTCAGCAGAGATGCAATGATTTGCACCTCAAACAGACATGGTAAAACCCCAGATTTAGATTGGTTGGAGAAGCGGCTTGTCACAGATGTGCTACATGCCAATAAATAAATGTAGGGAAATGCAAAGTGGGTAATTTGAGCCACATAGGTAGGTTGGGAGGTCCATTTAACAGGATGCAACTTGATTTGAAATACCTGACTGTAACGGACTGAAGTGTATGGTGGTCATCCTGTGTGTGTTTTCTACGTGGATTGAGGCTTATCCAACACATAGGAATGATGGCCTCACTGTAGCTAAGCTTCTGCTCTGGGAATTAATACCTAGGTTTGGATTCCGGACTTCTTTGGAATCAGGTCGAGGAACTCATTTTAATAATGAGATAATAAAATTGATGTGTGCAGCACTGAACATTGAGCAAATATTGCACTACAGTTGCAGACCAAAGGCATCTGGATTGGTGGAGCAAATGAATTAAACACTGAAAGCTCAATTGGCAAAGGTTTGTGCCTCTACAGCATTGAAATGGCCTGATGCATTTCCACTTGCCCTGATGAGCATACTTAGCACCCCTGACAGGAAGACAGGACTATCTACCCATGACATGGTGATGGGTCATGCAATGAGACTACCAGCAGTACCAGCAAATGCACTTGTGCACATAACAGATAACTTAATGCTGGATCATTGCAAAGGTCTGGCTGATGTGGTTCACTCTTTGTTTTTATCAGGTTGAAGTTACAACAGTTCACCCAGCTCATGAACAGTGCCACAGCCTGAAGACTGGGGAGTGGGTGCTGGTTCAGAAACATGTGAGGAAGACTTGCCTGGAACCAAGGTGGAAAGGCCAGTTCCAAGTCATGTTGGTGCCGACGACAGCTTAAAAGTGTGCTGGTCTTCCGAACTGGATACATGAAAGAAACACACAAAATGTTTTGTGCCCTCTTGAAAACACAGAGTCTGACCCAGCAAGAGCAAATGCTGATGAAGAAAGTGTTCGACTTGACCAAGCTGTGAGGACAGAACCAGTGGCTGAAGCTGAAAACATGCAAAGTGGTGAAGGCACAAGCAGTCTGCATACAGATAAAGGCACAGACAAAGGTACAAGTAGCCTGCAAACAGACAAAAGTGCAGGAGAACAAGTCAAAGTCAAAATCATCTGACTCCTGCCAGTAAGCAAACATTGTGAAAGCAGTTGCATCTGGAAAGAGAACTATGAAAGGAGACAAACGGCATGCAGCTGCACATGAATTGTTGCTAATGAATTCTCATCAGAAACAGAAGCAGTCGAAGATTCAAATCAGAGTGAAGACGAAGATGGTGCTGTAAGGAGAATTAAAAGAAAAGAATGCCAAGTCGCATATATTCTTCACCTGAACAGATCTATTTTGCCACAATTGAAGGGGAGAACAAGTTTATGGCCTCTTGTTTTGACCATGATAATTCGGTTGAACATTCTGGAATTTGAAATTGCATTTGAAATGAGCTTCAAAATAACCTTGCCAATTGAATAGCAAAGACATTACATTCTGGAAGTAATCATTAGTGATCAACAGACTGTGTTCTATTGAAAACGGACATTTGAACTGATTTTTGACAACTTTTGCTGAGCTCAAGACATTTCTTGAAGATCGAGAACTATTGTAAATAGTGCAAAGAGATTTTGAAAGAATTGTTTTTTGTTTTGATTTTGCTTGCTTTTTATATTTTATTTTTATTTTCTCCTCTAATTCTACAGAAGCCATGAATCCTGGACAGGGCAAACATAGTAGGTGTAAATATGTGTGCATTGGTTTGATAATAGAATGTATGATTGCATGTATTTTATTGATGAGTGTTTCAGTGAAAGGAGAAGTGCAAAGTACAGCAACTCCAGTGCTGAGACTGACAACATTCCAGCATGAAGATGAGGGATTGCTTCACTTAGATGACACAAAGGGAGATTTATTTTCCAATGTGTATTATAGTTTGCTGTATGAATATGTGGACATGATGAATGTGCGTGATTGTTGTGTGTGTACAAAAATTCCTTCATCAGTGCAGGAAGGAATCACCTATCATAGCTTACCACTAATTTATGGGATTAGTTGCAGTTTATTATTAACACGTATATATTATCAAGTGTACATTCAATATTTTTATTTAAATTTTGATATATATTTCTCTTTTGTTCCCATTATAGCATTTGAACAGCATCGCAAAGACTAAGAAAATAGACATAGTAGGAGGATTTTTTGAGCCTCCACTGATGTTTGGCACAGCTTCTGCACACCAGAATAATCTAACATGTCTTCTTGCACAGGTAGAAATGGAGTTCATTAATCAGGTAAGTGATGGAAGAAAAGCAATGAAAGAAAGGATAGACAAGGGTATACTTAGTAAGAAGAAATCATTTCACAACACACCAGACACCAAAATACGCTTAGCCCCAGATTGGCAACATGTAGGAAAGCTTTGTGTAAATAGGCCTCACTCAAAAGCTGACAATAAGGGGCATATTTATACTCTGTTTGCGCTGAAATAGCATCATTTTTTTGATGCTATTTCAGCCCAAACTTAACTCCATATTTATATTTTGACGCTAGACCCGTCTAGTGTCAAAATATTGGAGTTAAAGTCATTTTTTGCCTGCGTCAATGAGATGCAAGATAGGTGTTCCCTGTCAAAAATTACTGTAAGGCCCTTGCGCCTTATTTATTGTCCTGTGCAAAAATTGTGCACGGGAGGGAGGGAGGCGGGCCTAAATAATGGTGCTAGGCTTGCTTAGTGCCATTATATAATGCCTGGGTCAGGGCAGGTGTTAGGGGACCTCTGGGTTCATTTCCATGGTGGAACCCCATGGAATGAGTTCACAGGTGCCCTCCCCAAGCCCCAGGGACACCCCCACCCACACCAGAGGGACAGCGGAGGATGGGGGACCCCATCCCAGGTAAGTACAGGTGAGCATATGTGAGTATTTACATTTTATTTGTTAAAGGCCATAGGGGGGCCAGATATGGGCCCCCATACATGGCACAGGGTACAATGGCCATGCCCAGGGGACCCTTGTCCCCGTGCTGGACATTGGGGTGGTGGGCATGACCCCTACCTTTTGTAAGGCAGGAGTCATGTGGCATGGTAGGTTTAGAACCATTAAATGACGCTAATCTGGTTAGAGTCATCTTTTTTTACTCTAACTAGCCTAGCGTCATTTTTTGGTGCTAAACACCTGCTAACGCGTCCCTTTATGATAATTTATTACACATCAGGACTCGTTTCAGGCCAATGAATCTTTTGACCCAGTTGAGAGACACCTTATGACGAGATAACTAATCAATATGTCAATCAATACGTCTATAATGTTATCAATATTTATCACAACAATACATTTCACTTTAGTCAAAGTCATTAATCAATTCAAAGCTACTACCATGACCATCGCAGCCATGAATAACCACACCAGTTTATTAGCATTTTATGAGATTTATTCCCTATTAGTTACAATTCTAAGAGCAGATGCGTTAATCTCAAAACCAAGAAACATAATAGCATAGTCACGACATGACAACTTTGATAAGATTTCATTAAGGCGAGAATCACAAACATCAAAACATAACACGGCGTAAACATAGATCAATTTAGCAGAGTGTCAATAACGCGTCAGTTCAACAAAGCATAGTTTTGGTCGTTTGTCTATTTGCATCAGTTTAGTGAACACCTATCCTAACCACTGATTAGCATTAGCATGTTGGGCTTCATGCAAAACAATTTAGAACACCAATTTGGAAAACATCTAACAATGGTCTCTGTCAAAAGTAAGCAGTTGGTACCTAGAAAGGAAAAGCAAACAGACAAATCACAAATGCATTGTCATAATTACCCTCCAAAGTTTAAGTCAGTGCACATGTTCAGTCTTCGTCTTCAGGACATCAGTCAAATCGCCATCAGTCAGAACTCAGCTCCAGGGCAAAATGGGGCACTTCCCTCATAAGGAGGTAAAGTGTAAAATGGGCAATCTAAGGATGAGGATGGTTCTAAGCGAACCAATAAGTCACCAAACAGAGTCACAAAGTTTCTGGAAGAAATCAATAGCATTCCCTAACCCACCTAAATCTCTCCCCGTGTCATGGGTTTTTATCCCTTTTTCGTTGTACATTCCCCCAAAATTCTATTGGACATTTGTTATACCCCACTATCTTTAACCTATCAGAAATTACATTAGGTCATTTATCTTTCACCCCATATTATTTTACACGTCTTTCGTTGGTTCTCCTGTTCGATGTCTTCATAGGTGGCACGTCCGGTATGATTTCATCTTTCTGTAATTCTTTGCACATCTTTTGGTCAGTAGCTCCATTGTCTTCAGCGGTTTGAATTACCTTGTACATTACCTTAATCTACACTGTTGCATTTTGTTTTTAAATCACCCCACACGCAATGAAGAATGCATGAGAAAGGATCTAGCATGGTTACATTCGGCTTCTAGTTTGAAGAAAACAAGAGGTCATGTCCTTTTGCGAGTAGGCACACTGCAAGATAGGAAAAATACATTTAATATGAGAGCCAAGCAGCTAAGCTTCGGCTCATGCTAACTTAAGGCCTACAAGGATTTCAGCATGAATTCAATAACACGATAATTAATAATTAGTATAGAACCTATTCAATATAACATTTTATAAACATTTTAGTCATCATTATTAGTCCACGTATATATTGGCGGCCACTCCCCGTGGTCACATTTCAGGTGCATGTTTAAACAAATACATCAATACAATTACTTAAACGGCATTACCACACACCAGTTCATAAGCATCTCATGTTAATATAGATTATATAAGCTAGGCTCTCTCAGTCCCTCCTCTGATGACGTTCGTTATCACACAAACCTTTCCTTTTGACCTTTCACTTTTAATTTTTCACCTTGCGCATAATGCGCATGTCAAGATCTTGTCCCTTGTGTGAACTTTCCCAAATTTCATTAAACATTTTCTCCCTTTTGCTTTCTTCATTCTTCTTATTCCTCTTTGTTCAATTTCTTCAAATTTTGTCATTAATTTTGCATGCTCCCCATAAACCTAATAAACAACTTTCTGCGTGTATTTACAGCGTTTCACTCACTCCAGGACCCCTTCGTCAAATCAGGTTAGCAGCTTGTCATAATCGGGTTTCAAAGTCAATTCAGGTTATCAGTGTTACATCTGGCAATTTATAAGTCCTTTTTTCTCAGCTTTTCAGCTTTCAATTTTCTTTTTCAATTTCAGTTTTAACACAGTCCCTTTTCCTGATTGATTTCAGGTACCATAGTATTGGCCTGGTACTTCTCGATCAAAACAGAACGCTAAAAATTATTGTTGCCATTCAGAGGTCGTTGCATATGCCCATTCAGGACCTGCGTACCTTCTATTTGCGGTTCTTTTTCTTTTCAACCTGCGTTCGCCTTGCAATTCTCCTTCACTTAGATCCTCTATTCAGGATGTATCAGTTTCTTCTGTTATTGTTTCACCTGGTACGACCTTTTCTTTCGCAGCCTGCTTTTCTGGCCAGTTATCACCTTTATGCGTCTTCTTCCTACTTGTCCTTTCAGAACGCTGAACAGCACCCTCCTCTTGTGCTATGGTGTTTTCTCTTGACGGACCTGCAACTGGCTCAGGGGATACCGATATGCTTTTATCTCTCTCTACTATTTCCCCTTCTTCTTCTTCTGGGTCTGTAACAGGTTCAAGCTCTAACCCGTATTTGTCAACTTCTGGGAGAACCTCTCCTTGATTTAGTTCTCCTGCTGCCTCTACTGAGATAGGCACATGGTCACCTCTCTCGAACTCGTTTACTGTTTGAGGGACTAGGCTGTTCTCAGTGGGCTCTCCTGCAGTCTCATTTCCTCCTTGGCTGTTTATTGGCCCTGAGACTTCCTTCTCTGGAACTGCCGAGTCAGAAACTTCAAGTTCCTCATCAGTCGGACACGTTACCTTCTTTGTGTGACTGGCATGTATCCAGTTTGGAACGCCTACACATTTCACAGCAGTGGTTGTTGTCAGTATTACTTGATATGGCCCCTTCCAGCGCGGCTCCAAACACGACTTTCTCACGTGCTTCTTGACAACCACCCAGTCACTGGTTTGCAGGGTGTGACCTGGATCACTGATCGGTGGAAATGTGTTGGCTTCCACCTGGTGAGAAAAAGAGCGAACCACATCAGCCAAACCTTTGCAGTAGTCCAACACCATATCATCCGTGATATTCACAAGAGCATTTGCAGGTACCGTGGGCGGCCTCATAGCTCTGCCCATACGGATCTCATGGGGTGATAGTCCTGTCTTGTTATCAGGGGTGTTCCTCATTGACATCAGCAATAAGGGCAATGCATATGGCCATTTCATATTGGTAGATGCGCACATCTTTGCCATTCTCGACTTCAAGGTACCATTCATTTGTTCTAATAGTCCTGATGCTTCAGGGCGGTAGCTAAAATGCAGCTTCTGTTCAATGTCTAATGCAGCACACAAGAGCTTAATCACCTCATTGTCGAAGTGTCTGCCCTTATCTGATTCTAAAGAGACCGGAAAACCGAACCTGGGTATTAGTTCTCTAAGCAGCAGCTTTGCAACTGTGAGACTGTCATTTCTACGTGTGGGGTAAGCTTTAATCCAGTGGCTGAAAACACACACAATCACCAACACGTACTTCAATCCTCCACAAACAGGCATCTCGATGAAATCCATTTGCATCTTGCTAAATGGTCCGCCAGCTCTCCCTATGTGGCTCAAAGTTACCACAGTCCCTTTCCCGGCATTCATCTGTTGACAGATGATGCACCTGTGACATGTAACCTCTGCAGCTTGTCTGAATTTCCTGGTTAAACCAGTCAATCTTGAATGACCTGATCATTGCATCTCTCCCAAGATGTGCCTGTCCATGGTAAAGCCTTGCAAATTGTGACAAAAGACTGTTTGGCAAAACCAGTTTCCCTTCCTCTGAGATCCATGAGTCGTCAGCTCTCTGTGCACATTGCATTCTCTGCCAGGAGCGTTTCTCCTCTCTTCTAGCACGACCCTGTAGTGTTTTGAGCTCATCTAGTGTATCAACCACCCTTAATGCAAAGTTCAAGCATGTTTCATTTTCAGTTTGCGGTAACAATTCCCACTGATCCTTGAACGATATACAGTTCAATGCGCAAAACCTCGCAACTTGATCTGCATAGCCATTTCCCATGGACACAAAGGGCCTCATTATGACCCTGGCGGGTGGCGGAGGCCGCCCGCCAGGATCCCGCCCTCCAAATTACCGCGCCGCGGTCAAAAGACCGCGGCGGGTATTACGAGTTTTCCCCTGGGCTGGCGGGCGGTTCCAGTAAAACCGCCCGCCAGCCCAGGGGAAAACGACCTTCCCACGAGGATGCCGGCTCGTAATCGAGCCGGCGGAGTGGGAAGGTGCGACGGGTGCAGTGGCACCCGTCGCGTATTTCAGTGTCTGCAAGGCAGACACTGAAATACTTTTCGGGGCCCTCTTACGGGGGCCCCGCGACCCCCCCTACCGCCATCCTGTTCATGGCCGCTTTCCCGCCATGATCTGGATGGCGGTAGGGGGGGTCAGAATCCACATGGCTGCGGAGCGCGCTCCGCAGCCATGGAGGATTCCAAAGAGCAGCGGAAAGTCAGCGGGAGACCGCTGACTTTCCGCTTCTGACCGCGGCTGAACCGCCGCGGTCAGAATGCTCATTGGAGCACCGCCAGCCTGTTGGCGGTGCTCCCGTGGTCGGTGGCCCTGGCGGCCACCGGCCGCCAGGGTCAGAATGACCCTCTATGTCTTGTGAGTTAACATGAGCATTGCATTTCACCACTGCAATTTCAAGAGGTAACTGAATCGCATGTAACAAATCCTTAATCTGTTTGACATTTTTCACTGGAGAACCAGAAGAGGTCATAAAACCTCTCTGTGACCACAGTTGGTCAAAATCATGTACTATTCCAAATCCATATCTGCTGTCAGTATAGATAGTGACTCTCAGATTTTCAGCTGCGTGGCATGCCTTAGTAAGGGCAATTAATTCTGCCACTTGTGCGGAATACACTCTCTCGAGCCAGGAAGCTTCAATGATACCAGCTATGGTACACACAGCATAACCAGCTCTCAGCATTCCGACTGAGTCTCTCAAACAGGATCCGTCAACAAACATAATGCAGTCATTTTCTTTTAACTGCGTATCTCGAATGTCAGGTCGGGGCTTGGTACATAGTTCTGTTACCTCAAGACAATCATGCTCCACTTCCTCTTCATTATTAATTTCAGTACTTTCAACTGGAAGTAAAGTTGCCGGGTTCAATACAGTACATCGCTTCAATGAGACATTAAGTGATCCCAAAATAATTGTCTCATATCGGGTAAGTCGGGCATTTGTCATGTGCTGGGTTTTAGTTCGAGTCAATAGAATTTCAACTGAATGTGGAACCATTACTGTCAAGGGATGTCCCATCACTATGCCTTCACACTGCGTGAGGCTTTGACCAACTGCTGCAACTGCGCGCAAACAACCCGGTAAGGCTGCTGCGACGGGGTCCAAGGTAGCTGAAAAATACGCTACAGGACGGTTTGCACCTCCATGGACCTGTGTCAAGACAGACAAAGAACAAGCATCACGTTCATGACAAAACAGTAGAAAAGGCTTCGTGTAATCAGGCATACCCAAAGCTGGTGCCCTGCACATGCACTCTCTTAATTCCATGAATGACTCAAGCTCTTCTTTAGACAGAGTTATGGCATACGGTTCGTCCATAGTCTCTTTGCCTGTCAGTTTTATCAATGGTTTTGAGATAATTGAGAAGTTGGGTATCCACTGGCGACAGTAGCCCACCATTCCCAAAAACATCCTGACATCCCTCTTTGTTGTCGGGGGGTTCATCTGCAAAATAGCTGTCACCCTTTCCTTTGATATTCTCCTGGACCCTCTCTCAATCAAGTGTCCTCGGTATTTCTCCTCTTTCTGACAGTACTGCAGCTTCGTTGGCGACACTTTATGTCCGTTCTTTCCCAAATGGTTCAGTAAGGCAATTGTGTCATACCTACAGTCATCTTTTTTCCTGGACGCAATCAGCAAGTCGTCAATGTACTGCACTAGAGTCTAACTGAAAGGCAGTAGTAAGGATTCTAAGTCCTTTTTCAATATCTGATTGAAGATGGACGGTGACTCAGAAAACCCTTGAGGAATTCTACACCAACTGCACACTTTGTCCAGGAATTTGAAACTGAATAAAAACTGGCTGTCCTCATGAAGAGGCATCGAAAAGAAAGCTTGTGACAAGTCTAAAACGGTGAACCATTCAGCATCACACGGAACCTGAAACATGATCACTGCGGGGTTCGGCACTATGGGGCAACACTTTACCACAATCTTGTTTATTTTCCTTAAGTCCTGCACAATTCAAACCTTCCCACAAGGCTTTTTCAGACCCACTATTGGTGAATTACATGGGCTGCTCAATACCTCTTTCAAAACTCCTTGCTTTACAAAATCCTCAATTATTTGCGACACCTGAATAAGGACATCTTGTGCCATGTGGTACTGCGGCACCTGGGGAAACACTGCATTTGGTTTCACTTGTACTTTAACTGGTTCCACTCCTTTTATCAATCCCACTTCCTTTCCTGTCAAATCCCACACTTTCTCTATCACCGTTCCTTATAACTCAGCTGGTAAGTCAGTCACTGTAAGCATCAGGAATAAGGTTATCAAAGGGTAAACTCTGAGAACTGACCGTCATCCCCTTCATCATCACTGTTTGTCTGTACCTCAATTCCATCGTTGGAAGAAGTAATCGAGCATTTCGTTTTGCACAGTAAGGGCCAGATGTAGCAAGCAGTTTTGCCCATTCTGTGTCTATGGGAAAATGTGTTCGTACATATGGCCCTAAGTCTCTTTCCAGTAGGGACACGGGACTTGAATCGCAGACTACAAACTTATGCAGTCCCTGGAAGTTGCCAATCTCAACTTGCAGCGGATCTGTAATCGGATTTGTCAAGTACTAGTTTGCTACTCCTACCACTCTTATGGTACGTCCTGAAAGTGGCAGTTTTGGAACCTCTGCACTTCTGACTGTAGAGCGTGTAGCTCCGGTTTCAACCAAGAATGAAACCTCGTGACCCATTACCTTTCCCTCTACATAAGGTCCCCTCTGCTCTACTTCTAGGGACGCTGCAAGCCTGCACTCTTCACTGTCTGAACTGTCATCAGACCATTCCTCATTCATTCCATCTTCACCACGCAATGGGAATTGCTGCACTATATTATTTTGGCTCATCACTTGACCTGTAACCTGCAGAGGAAGCATCACCTGTTGCTGTCCCATTGGAGCTAATGGTAGTTGCATTTGCTGTCTAGGTACCATGGGAACCTGCTGTTGTACCTGCTGCATTTGGGCTGGTTGAACACCAAACCAAACCAAACCAAAGCGGCATTTGCATTTGCTGCATGGGTTGTAACCCCTGCATCCGAACCATGTTATTTTGGAAGTTCGGATTTTGACTTCTCAATTTTGGACCTCTTACATTTTGTAATGTACCGACATTAGTGCTTTGTTGAACGACACCATCCTGCATCACATTTGGGCATTCCCACTTCCAATGCCCCACGCCCTCGCACGCGTGACATGGTGACATCTTTTTCATCCCTTGCGCATCATTTTGAACCACAACAGTATTCAAATCTGGACCGCAATTCACAAAACCTCGACCTCGGCCTCTCGGTTGCGCCTGAAACACACCATTCCCTTGCGGTTGCTGCTGTATCATCTGCTGGATTCCATTTCCCTGCATACCTGCCTGTGCTGCCCTTATCTGCATCACCATCACTTTCTCCTTCAGTTTTCTCTGCTTCAGCTCAATCTCATCACTACAGTATTTCGCACACTACAACACCTCATCAATCGGCTTCGCTTGCCAACAGATCAAATGATTCTTAATCATCTGGCTAACCTCTGGTCTCAGCCCTTCAAAAAATCTGAACACAAGATGGTTCATGTCTTTCGACTCAATAGTCTCAGTACCACTGTAATGTTTGAACGCTTTCAACAACCTGTCATAGTAAGCATGGATCGATTCTTTAACCTCCTGTGAGGTCCGGTCGATTTTCTGCCAATCTGTCACTTTCGGCGATACTTTCTGGTTCAAAAACTCAATCACTTAATGATAGTATTTCATCACCTCTTCAGAGGGTGCTCCGGTCACCTTATCCCTTGCCGGCTCCTGTGTCGGCCAGTCTACACCTGTCTTGCACTCAAGCCATAAGTCAGGTGGAACAATGATCTCAAACAAGGTATTCAAATCTTCCCAGAGATATTTTGCAAGCTTCATAAACCTATCTGTTTGCTGATACCACTCTATCGGCTTCTCCCTCAACCTGGGATAATCATTCGTGAATGACAGTATGTCTCCCCTAGTCCACGGTACATGGATCAGAACCCCACCAGATGTTTCTCTCATGGGTAACATCTTTACTGATCCCGTATCGGTGAAGCTTTAGCTTGATTTGATCCCGGACTGTCAATTTTCTCCTTATCTCTTTTCTTTGCCCATCTGCCTTCCCATTTTTCTAAAGCTCCCCAGATCTGCGCACTTTGCAGTATTTCCTTTAGATGTGCTTTCATTCCGGCAGACCTCATATGCTCGAAGTCCTTTGAGTCAAAGTCTAACCTGTAGCTTCTTTTCAAATGTTTGGTATTCTCAATATCAATATTGTATTTGTCTGCCAGGTTCACCAACCTCTGATGTACCTTACCTACTTCTTTAGTGATTTTAGGGCACAGATATCTCAATTCTGCTTCTGTGTATGACTCTAATCTATTTACCCCCATTGTTCCTTCCACCAATTCAGCAACCTCCACACCCAGTCTCACAAAGTTCAGGTACTCATCTCGCTCCAACCTTTCCGGTTCCACTGCAGTTACTGTAGTCTTTTGTGAAGCATAGGTCTTCTCTAACCACTCATTTAACTGTTGTACCGTAAAACCTTGCAGTAAAATATTTCCTGCATGCATCATTGGCGACTGTGAAGCATTCGTACTTATTGTCTGTGGGGTTAGTACACCTAGCCCTGCCTGTCTCATTGCCTCCAACAGTGCTTCAACCGGGCTAAGGTCTAGCAAATACCTCGTAAAGACCTCGTTCTTTCGACCACTTGTTCTCCCGGAGCCATTAACTGGGGAGTTCCTATGGACCCTCCTCTTATTGTATCCTGGGTCATAACTCCCTGATCACATATACCAGACTTATCTTGTGTATATAATGGCACCGGTGGACCAACAGTAATTGGTAACGATATGGCAGCAGGTGTCTGACCTGGTCCAAAACTCTGTGGAGCAGCAACTCCAAAAGTTTGATTCTCTGAAGCCGGGACAGGTACTACTGGAGGACCTGCTGCTGGATTATACCCTGGTATCAGCTGTTGCTGCGGCAGCAATTGTGGAGTTGGCTCAAGCTGTACCAACCTCGATTTTGTATATATCGGGTCAGGCGGCACTATCAGATTTGTAGTAGTCTCTAGTACTGGGATGTCTGGATAGATTCTCTGTATCTGCGGTGGAGATTGCAACTGTATCTGATGTCTGGCGCAGTAGGTACACTGACACCATTTTGTGTCAAACCCGTATCACTAGTCTGTACTGTATCAGTAACTCCCTTCTCCTGCGTCTGGTTCCCAGGACCCGCACTAGTGCTCGGGACATTGTCGCTTACTGCATAAGGTGGCGGGCGATCATGCAATATCCGATTTAGGAACTCTTCCTCATCTGAATCATCTTCGTCTATCCAAGACCTCTTGGTCTCTTTAGACTTATTAGAGTCCTTGTCTGTCTTACAGGTGGCTTTATTCCCCTGCGTCTCATCTCCCTGTGCTATTGCTGGGAACAATTTGAGTCCGTCAACTATTCCTGTCTCCACATTTTTCTCTCATTATCCCATCTAGCTTCAGCTAAAGTCTTCTCTGCCCTTTTTATTCTCCTTTGGAATTGTTCTTGTCTCTGTTTAATAGCCATTAAATCCCAAATTGCTAAAGCCTCATGCTAAGCTGACCTCAGAGGTGGCTTCTGTACACTTAACATCCACCTCAAATTCTCTAGAACTCTCGTATTGAACGTTCCATGTACCGGAAACGCCAAAGATCCCTCCTTTTCCGTCAACTTGTGCCATTGTTTCATCCATAAGCAAGGCATGACACCTTTTTCCTCCATAACTATATAAGCTGGAGTACCTTCAGGTGGTGTAGGCTCCCCTTCACTCGCCATAATGTATGTGTCTCCTTTCAGAGCGCTCTTAAAAGCTTTGATAAAATTCATTTTTGCGTCTTTTCTTTTGCTGTATTTAATCAGAAAGTGACTTTAATTCCCAGGACACTCTTTACCCACCTTTCTCAACCTATTGCCTCTCACAGACGGCAGCCAATCCGTGCGCGACCCCTCTCGGCAACTGACCTATCTCAGCGCGGCACCACTGATGTCACACTCACACACTGCAGCTGACAAAGTCTTGCGGCTCGTCTGCTCCTCACTAGATTCACACCAAATTAATGCAAAATTACCGCGAGCACCTTTAACAACAGCAACAACAACACAAATTTGCCGGTTTACTACAGGAAGGGTAACACATTCGCTTCAGAACTTTACAGAGATTTCACTTGAAGCCTCAGCCGCTACTCTCTCCTTCTCAGTTCCCGCACCCGCAAGCAGAATTCGACCCGCAAATCCTACTCTCGACTTGTCAATGGTTTGTCCTAGTGCACCATAGAACTTACCAAACCTCCATCGAAGGTTTCACACATACAATTTGACTCAAACTTGACTCGTCAACCACGCCCGATTGACCTAATTAAACCGCACAATTTACAACATAAACCCAAGTGTCTCTTACACTTATCAATATACTCCGGAGTCTTAGACCACGACGGGTCCGTACATTAACAACCAACCACGTGGATAATTTTTTAGCACAAAGCGCCATACTCATATGAAGTACGCCGACTTCCCTACTCTCATACTGCGGAGTACGCCCACTCCTACTAAAACTACATTACCTGGCCTAAATACACACAAACTTCACAAATCACCTGCAAAATGCATAGGCTGAGCAAGTGCAAAGCCTACACCACACATGCTAAAACGCCGAGCACATCCCCGACTCACTTAGGCAGGCTCTGAGATCCCAGGAAAGTCATGGTGAATTTAGAAACACATCATACCTCCAATTTGCATTATCTCAGAAAAACAATTTAAACAATTATTCTCCGTCCTAGGGCCCCAAAGGCCAAACCGTCGCTCTGCTACCAGAGCTGCTAACGCGTCCCTTTATGATAATTTATTACACATCAGGACTCGTTTCAGGCCAATGAATCTTTTGATCCAGTTGAGAGACACCTTAGGGTGAGATAACTAATCAATATGTCAATCAATACGTCTATAATGTTATCAATATTTATCACAACAATACATTTCACTTTAGTCAAAGTCAACAATCAATTCAAAGCTACTACCATGACCATCGCAGCCATGAATAACCACACCAGTTTATTAGCATTTTATGAGATTTATTCCCTATTAGTTACAATTCTAAGAGCAGATGCGTTAATCTCAAAACCAAGAAACATAATAGCATAGTCACCATATGACAACTTTGACAACTTTGATAAGATTTCGTTAAGGCATCACAAACATCAAAACATAACACGGCATAAACATAGATCAATTTAGCAGAGTGTCAATAATGCGTCAGGTCAACAAAGCATAGTTTCGGTCGTTTGTCTATTTGCGTCAGTTTAGTGAACACCTGTCCTAACCACTGATTAGCATTAGCATGTTGTGCTTCATGCAAAACAATTTAGAACACCAATTTGGAAAACATCTAACTATGGTCTCTGTCAAAAGTAAGCAGTTGGTACCTAGAAAGGAAAAGCAAACAGACAAATCACAAATGCATTGTCATAATTACCCTCCAAAGTTTAAGTCAGCGCACAGGTTCAGTCTTCGTCTTCAGGACATCAGTCAAATCGCCATCAGTCAGAACTCAGCTCCAGGGCAAAATGGGGCACTTCCCTCATAAGGAGGTAAAGTGTAAAATGGGCAATCTAAGGATGAGGATGGTTCTAAGCGAACCAATAAGTCACCAAACAGAGTCACAAAGTTTCTGGAAGAAATCAATAGCATTCCCTAACCAACCTAAATCTCTCCCCGTGTCCTGGGTTTTAATCCCTTTTTCGTTGTACATTCCCCCAAAATTCTATTGGACATTTGTTATACCCCACTATCTTTAACCTATCAGAAATTACATTAGGTCATTTATCTTTCACCCCATTTTATTTTACACGTCTTTCGTTGGTTCTCCTGTTCGATGTCTTTATAGGTGGCACGTCCGGTATGATTTCATCTTTCTGTAATTCTTTGCAAATCTTTTGGTTAGTAGCTCCATTGTCTTCAACGATTCGAATTACCTTGCACATTACATTAATCTACACTGTTGCATTTTGTTTTAATATCACCCTACAAGCAATGAAGAATGCATGAGAATGGATATAGCATGGTTACATTCGGCTTCTAGTTTGAAGAAAACAAGAGGTCATGTCGTTTTGCGAGTCAGCACACTGCAAGATAGGAAAAATACATTTAATATGAGAGCCAAGCAGCTAAGCTTCGGCTCATGCTAACTTAAGGCCTACAAGGATTTCAGCACAAATTCAAGAACACAATGATTAATAATTAGTATAGAACCTATTCAATATAACATTTTATAAACATTTTAGTCATCATTATTAGTCCACGTATACATTGGCGGCCACTCCCCGTGGTCACATTTCAGGTGCATGTTTAAACAAATACATCAATACAATTACTTAAACGGCATTACCAGACACTAGTTCATAAGCATCTCATGTTAATATAGATTATATAAGCTATGCTCTCTCACACCCATCTCCCATACCGGCACCCACACCCGGCTAACGTCATTTTTTTTTTTTTACGCTAGCCGACCCTTTGCACCGGATTGCACCATTCCATTAATATGACACCCGTCTGGTGTCCTGGAATGGCTCAAGCCGGCGCTAATCTTTTTTACGCAAACCTGCATTAGCGCACGTTTGCGTCAAACAGTATAAATCAGGGCCTAAATTTGTAGGAAAGAGGGAATGCAGACATGTGTTCCTGTTCAAGAATAAATGGGACTTTATGTAAAATGAACAAGACCCTGTTGTACCTGGTGTCTATTACATTTGTGGTAAGAACACTTATTACAAACGGCCAAAGGGCTGGTATGACACATGCTATTTGGGAGTGATTTTTCTGAAAATTCTTCAAGTGGACAATAGTGACAATCCCGCAGGGATTGAGACGTTTAAAATAAGATTCACATGAGGAACAAATGGTTCAGAAACTATAGGAGATGTTTTTGGGGCTATTATTTCATCAGTGGGAGCATTCTTGAATGACATAAAGATAAGAAAGCTATCAACGATTGTAAAAAAAATGTCAACTGATCTTTCAGGTGCAATGCTACTAATGGACACTAAAATGGTTGCAGCAAAGTCTATGATTCATCAGAATCACCATGCATTAGAAATTTTTTTAGCAAAAGAGGGCTGAGTCTGCAGAGTTTTGAAATCACAACACTGTTTTACTTAAATACCTAATAACAGCAGACATTTAAGGAAATACTTATCTTGCCAACAAGTCTGAAATAATGACTTAAGCGACCTAAAACAGGTAAATGTTTGGGAAACAATAGATGAAGGATTCTCAAAGGTAAGATCTTGGTTTGGTAACTTAGGTTATGGTGTTGTGAAGATGATCCTCAAAACTTTATTGATTGCAACAGTGTACATAATTTGTGCACTTGGATTTTACAAAGCTTACAATTTTTGAAGAAAACAAAGAGCAAAGAATAAACAGAGGAGGGAAGAAATGGAAATAGAAAATATGAGAGACAGGTATTATCAAACAATGAAGAAAATTGACAATTATTTCAAACATAAACCAATGTGTTATGCAGCTACAAGTTTATGACTTTGTCACATTGTAATGGGAATAGTTATTTTGTGACAGCATAGATTGCCATCAGAGGAGGGACTGAGAGAGAGCAAATTTTATTAATAAATTAGTGGCATAGAATTAGCATATGGCCGCTCATAAATCTATAGTTTTAAAGGTCTAACAGAAAAAATAACATAGAAATAAAAATGTACATCTTTAAATGGTGGTGGACATTTGTGCCTACCATTCATATTCATTCACAGCATAGATTGACATCAGAGGAGGGACTGAGAGAGAGCAAATTTTATTAACAAATTAGTGGCATAGAATTAGCATATGGCAGGACATAAATCCATAGCTTTAAAGGCATCAACAAAGGGTTTGCAGTGCTAAAATCACCATCTTATCAGTTTTCAGGAACAGTCAGACTTGAATCAAAAAAAACATTTTTTCAACATAATTTTGACATTTTACTGGGACATACTCCATTTTTACTATTTTTTGTGCTTTCTGCCTCCTTCCAGTTAGTGACAGAAATGGGTGAGAACTGAATGCTGGGTCCCAGAAAGCTAAACATTTCTGAAAGGTAGACAAAGGCCCTCATAATGAACACAGCGGTCAAAACCGCTGCGTTCATGCTGGCGGTCAAAACACTGACCGCCAGCATCCCCGGATCCCCGCCGGCCATATTAGGAACATTCCTCTGGGCCGGGGGGTGGAAACATTGTTTCCGCTGCCGGCCCAGAGGAATGCCTGGCCGAGACATTGACGGCGGCTCCACATGGAGCTGCCAATGCCTCTGTTCGGCGGGTGCAGCTACACCCCTCACGCAGATCACTGCCTGAAAATCGGAGAGTGACCTGCGCAACGGGGCACTGCACAGGGGCCCCTGCAATGCCCTTGCCAAGCGCATGGGCAGTGCAGGGGCACCCCCTCTGCCAGCCTTTTCCTGGAGGTTTTCCCCACCAGGGAAAGGCTGGAGGATTAGGGATCATTATCCGAGGGGCAGCACCGCTACCCTGTCGGATAATGATTCCGACCACCGCCAAGCCGCCTGATGGAGGCAGCCTGGTGGTGAGTGAGGGCTGCTGATGGCGGCCCTCAATGTGTTCTTTATGTGGTGGTGTGGCCCAGAAAATAACAGCTGAACTGAAAAAATATTGAAATTGAGGTGAAAAAATCATCCATTTTTTCCACTTTTTACTCTGCAACTTTTTCCTGCGATGTCAGATTTTTGAAAGCAATATTTTGTTACGTCTTCTAGACTCTTCTGGTTGCGGGGATATAAAGGGTTTGTAGGTTCACAAAGAACCCTAGGTACCCAGAGCCAATAAATATAAATGAGCTGCACCTTGCATTGGGTTTTCATTCTATACCGGGTATCCAGCAATTTATTTGCTGAAATATAAAGAGTAAAAAATAGGTATCAAGAAAATCTTTGTATTTCCAAAATGGGCACAAGATAAGGTATTGAGAAGCATTGGTTATTTGCACATCTCTGAATTCCGGAGTGCATTACTAGCATGTGAATTACAGGGCATTTCTCAAATAGATGTATTTTTTACACGCTGTCTTACATTTGGAAGGAAAAAATGTAGAGAAAGACAAGGGTCAGTAACACTGGTTTTGCTATTCTGTGTTTCCCCAAGTCTCCCGATAAAAATGGTAACTCACCTGCGTGGGTAGGCCTAATGCTCGCGACAGGAAACGCAACATGGACACATCACATTTTTACTTTGAAATCTGATGTGTTTTTTGCAAAGTGCCTAGCTGTAGATTTTGGCCTCTAGCTCAGCCGGCACATAGGGAAACCTAGCAAACCTGCACAGTTTTGAAAACTAGACACCTAGGGGAATCTAAGATGGGGTGACTTGTGGGGCTCTCACCAAGTTTTGTTACCCAGAATATTTTGCAAACCTACAGTCTGAGAGGAGCCACAAATTTCCTTCCACCCAGTGTTCCCCCAAGTGTCCCGATAAAAATGGTATGTCACTTGTGTGGGTAAGCCTAGGGCCCACAATAGGAAATGCCCCAAGACACAATGGCCCTCATTACAACCTTGGCGGTTGGCGGAGAAGCGGCGGTCTTACCGCCAATAGGCCGGCGGTAAACATTTTGGAATTATGACCATGGCGGTTACCGCCATGGTCATCCGCCACTTCTCCGATCTGACCGCCAGGGCGGAGACGACCGCTGGGCTGGAGACCTGGATCTCCAGCCCGGCGGTCGTCACAATACCGCCGGTGGTATCATGAGCCGGCTGACCGCCATGGATTTCATGGGGTTTGGAACCGCCATGAAATCCATGGTGGTGAGCACTATCAGTGCCAGGGAATTCCTTTCCTGGCACTGATAGGGGTCTCCCCCACCCCCCAACCCCACCCCGAGTCCTTCCCCTACACGCCCCACCACACCTGCCACCCCCAAAGGTGGCAGGACTCCCCTCCCCACCCCTACCCCCGACATTACTTTACACATACACACCTGACACGCACGCAGGCACCACAACACACATTACCACACACATACCAACATACATGCCAACAGCCACACACACAGTCATACACACACACCCACAATCAGACATACACGCACACATCCATACAGACATACATACAGACAGACACGCACTCATTTCCAAACACACAACACTCCTGCATGCATACACGCACTCACACACCCCCTCTACATACACACATGCACACCCCCATGCACGCACACAACACACAACACCCCCCACCCCCCTCCCCTAACGGACGATCAACTTACCTGGTCCATTGATCCTCCGGGAGGGGACGGGATCCATGGGGGCTGCTCCGCCGCCACCACACCGTCAACAGAACACCGCCACGCCGAATCACAGGATGTGATTCGGTGGGCGGTGTTCTGTTGACGTGGAGGTTGGAGGTGGAGCAACCTCCACTTCCCCGCCGCCCGCCAGTATGGCTGCTGGCAGCTCTCCGTCCGAAAAAGGATGGAGGGCTGCCAGCAGTCATAATACGCCGAGCGGAAAACCGCCACCACTGGCGGTCTTCAGCACGGCGGTCCCTCGGCGGTCTTGTCAAAAGACCGCCGAGGTCGAAATGACCCCCAATGTGGACACATCACATTTTCCCAAAGTAAACAGAGCTGTTTTTTGGAAATTGCCTGGCTGCGGATTTTGGCCTCTAGCTCAGCCGGCACCTAAGGAAACCTACCAAACCTGTGCATTTTTAAAAACTACACACCTAGGGGAATCCAAGATGGGGTGACTTGTGGGGCTCTCACCAGGTTTTGTTACCCAGAATCCTTTGCAAAACTCAAACTTTGGCCAAAAAATACTTTTTCCTCACATTTCGGTGACAGAAAGTTCTGGAATATGAGAGGAGCCACAAATGTCCTTCTTCCCAGCACTCTCCCAAGTCTCCTGATAAAAATGGTACCTCACTTGTGTGGGTAGACCTAGTGTTCGCGACAGGAAATGCCCCAAAACACAAAGTGGACACATCAAAATTATCAAATACAAAACTCCCTGTTTTTGTGGGGAGAGGGAACCTGCTCTTTTGGTCCTGGGCTCAGCAGCCATACAGGGAAACCTACCAAACCCAGACATTTCTATCGGGGGGCAGAAAAGTTGCCCCGGGGAAGCCTTTCCTTCCTTTTCATGCCTTTCTGCCTCCCCTGCTCCCCGTACTGAGGAGAAACTAATCTGTTTCTTTTTGGTTGCACTGGAAGCATGGCTTCCAGCACAACGGCAGTTGACCTCTGATGAGGTCTCCGAGCTCCGGTGCTGGGACATAATGATTACATCCTCGGCACAGAAGCACTGTGCTGCTGGACGTAACCATTACGTCCGCGGCACAGAAACAGTTAAATGAATTTTAGTAACATGGGAAGAAAAATACATTTATGTTCAAAATTGCTTTGACATAACATGAATACTATTTTAAATTAAATAATTTGCTTTGTACATATGATTTGAATTGTAAGGTGTGCATTAGGTTTATTGATGTATTATTTGTACCTATGTGTATTTAGGTTTCATAATTTGATTAGGCCTGAAGATTCATTTTGCAAGCAGCATTGGAAAATCACTTGTTTGTTCTGTCCCCTTTGACCTGAATTCTTTACCTAGGCAATTAATGTAATGTTGAATGTTCTATTGTATTGCAGAAGAGCATGTTTCACATTTAGTAAATGTAACGGTATTTGTTCCAGCTGTTGAATTGGACTGGAATGTTCAGTGTGAGTGAATATTAGTTTAGTTTATTGTGTGTCATGAGAAAGGAATTGTAAGTAACAAATTATTAGAAAATGTAATATTTTGGCAGAAATGTATAATCTCTTGAAGCAGACAACTCACTATTGCTGAGAAGATTCCTAAAAGTATCAGAACTTAGTGGTGCAATTGCTTACCATTGGATGCTAAAATTATCTCCCAAAGTGTGCCCACCTAAAGGACCAATGAATGAATTGTGCATATTTTAATTAGTGAATAACTTTGAAACTGAGTTCAGTTCATCAGGATACCCTCTCAGAGTTAGCTCTCCTCCTGCCTGACAGCTGTCTACTATTTGTTTTAAGTATGTTGTCACATTCTCCTCTCTGAATCCCTGATGAGTTTCCTCATCTTAGTCTTAACTTCCCTATTATGGTATGTGGTTCAGTACTAATCAGGCCAACTAATTCTGAACTGTTAATCTGTTCTATGCGCATCCGTGTTTTGCATCATCCTGATACTGGCATCAAATGACGAGAGAAGAAGATGACTGTTCCTGTGAAATGATCCTGTATGCTGTACCATGAGGATAGGTATACCTAAATGTGGTTTCTTGTTTCCCTTTTAGCTTATTCAATAACAACGGCATATTTCTATAGTGAGTTGCCCTAGTTAGAACATTTTCCAAATTATTTTTGTCTTTTTTTATTTAGCTTTTGCCTGTATGTGTTAGCCTGTTCCCACACATACTTGTCCCAATTTTGGTTAGTGATAAGAATGGCCCAGCACTGAATATTGATTGTAAAAATTCAGTTTTGATGATTTACTGATGTCACCATCATCTGCTTTGAATTCTGATAATAATGTTCATATAGTGCCTTTGCTAATCTATATTATTATATGTTTAACAGTATTGATGTTTAGTAGACGCTTCGGTCAGCCTATGGTTTTCATGTATGTTTATAACTTAGTTTTGTTCACCATTTATGTGACATTGTTTTTGGGATTGTAATAAAGATTTGAAACTTTATTCGGTTTGGAGTTTATTTAATGCCTAAATTGCTATGGTGTCTAGAATTGTTTATGGTATAATGTCATTTATTTGTGATTGGCCAAGTTGCAGGAGACCCAGCGGCTCCAGGAGGGACAATACCTGAGGATCAGGGAGGACTTGAAGACCATTAACACCACCCTGGTCACCATTGCAGGGGTGCTGGCAGACATGGTCAACACCATGAGAGAGGCAGTGGCACACCCTCAGGCCCCTGACACTAGCCTGAATGATGAACAGCCCTCCACGTCTGCTGGCGCTAGTGGACAGGAAGTCACAGGACCAACAGGCCACCAGCACACCACCCCCTGCAGAAGGAGAACCACCCCGCAAATGATCCCTGAGATTCAGGCACAAGACAGAGAACATTGCCAAGACCCCCGCCAGGAAAAAAGACTCTCCTGATTATCACCCTTCTGTCCCACTGTGTCACCCTGTCCACCTTGAACTGACATTACTCCACCTCCTATGCCCCATTGGACTATGCACCTGTGAAACCAATAGATTGGACTACACCATGGACATTCCTCCACCATCACCCCAGGCCATTGCACATACCCCTCCACTGAATGGCACTTAAATAAACACCCTTGAATCACAAAACGATCTGGAGTCAGTCTTTACATTCACAAGTATGTTATTGCAACAACAGTTGTTGGGCAGCAGTAAACATAGCAGAAGGCAGAAAGTGGTACCCAGATCTGTGAAATGGAAAGCCAAAGTGAAGTGTCAGGGTTCATACACAGAGGTAAAAAGGCAGACTCATGCAATGTCCTACAGTAGTATGATATGAGAGGAGGAGTGCCAGTCTCTTACCTGTGTCTCACTGGAAGTATTGCATGATGATGTTGTTTCGATTGTCTATATCTTCTTCTTCTGCTTCTTCTTCCTCGCTGTCCACAGGCTCCACAGCTGCCACAAGACCAACATCAGGCCCATCCTCCTGCAGAAAAGGCACCTGGTGTCGCAAAGCCAGGTTGTGCAACATACAGCATGCCACGATTATCTGGCACACCTTTTCGGTGAGTAATATAGGGAGCCACCTGTCAGATGGAGGCGCCGGAACCTGGCCTTCAGGAGGCCGAAAGTCCGCTCTATTATCCTCCTAGTTCACCCATGTGCCTCATTGTAGCATTCCTCTGTCTTGGGATTTCTCACTGGGGTCAGTAGCCATGACAGGTGGGGGTAACCAGAGTCACCTGCAAATATCGAGGGACAACTGTTAGACACACACCAACCCTTTGGGACTCTCCCATACCCAGACACCTATTCAAACTTTGTTGGGACCTTGGGCTTACCTATTAGCCACACACTGTGCCTCTGGAGTTGCCCCATCACATAAGGGATGCTGCTATTCCTCAAAATGTAAGCGTCATGCACTGAGCCAGGTTACTTGGCATTCACATGGGAGATGTACTAGTCTGCTAAACACACAATCTGCACATTCATGGAATGGTAGCTTTTTTGGTTTCTGTACACCTGTTCATTCCTGCGGGGTGGGACAAATGCCACATGTGCACCATTAATGGCACCAATGATGCTGGGGATATGTCCCAGGGCATAGAAGTCACCTTTCACTGTGGGCAAATCCTCCACGTGAGGGAAAACGATGTAGCTGCGCATGTGTTTCAGCAGGGCAGACGACACTCTGGACAACATGTGAGAGAACATTGGCTGTGACATCTCTGATGCCATGGCCACTGTTGTTTGAAAGGACCCACTGGCCGCGTAATGGAGTACTGACAGGACCTGCACAAGAGGGGGGATTCCTGTGGGATGGCGGATATCTGACATCAGGTCTGGCTCCAACTAGGCACACAGTTCATGGATTGTGGCAAGATCAAGTCTGTAGGTGATAATGATGTGTCTGTCTTCCATCATCAACAGGTCCACCAGGGGTTTGTATACCGAAGGATGATGCCATCTCAGCAGCTGCCCCAGCAGATGTGCCCTGTGGAGGAGAAGGGTGAGCAGAGGGTCAGACACCACATAGCTTGCACAAGGGTGTTTAGAACAATTGTGATGTAATCGGTGTGTGGTGCTGTCTGTCCGTATTCCTGCCCAAAAGTGCTGTGACGCAGTTAGTTGCCCTGCCATGTGGCCCCCTGAAATGGCGGCTGCCTGGCCTACAAGGAGGGACAAGGGGAAATGAGGTAACTGTGCTGGCGTTGTGCAGCGTCGCGTTAGGCGGACGAAGACCGCAGCTCAATTCTGCATTGGTTATCATTTGGCTCTATGGGTTCCAGGAACCAATGACGATATACGCCGGCACCAGCGTGGACGTAACCGCCATTTTCTATCTCTTCATTCACTTGATACCTGACCTTCAACAGGAGAGGACCTACACTGCAAGTGCTGCTGTGACCTGCGTCTGGAAGCGACAATGGCTACAGTGTCTTGGGAAAGGGCCCCTGCTGCGGATGAGTTGGATAACCTGGTGGCTGGGGTCCTCCCCCAGTACACGCTACTCTACGGTCCTCCAGAGAAACAGGTGAGTACACTGTGAGCATGATGGTTGGGACATGAATGAATGGAGTCGGGCGGATGGAAGATACATGGGGGGGTCAGCTGAGGCCAGCATGTGAGGATGGTCAGTGTATGTGTTTCTGGGCCATGGTGGGAAGTTGTGCGCAATGAGTAAGAAGATCCATTCTTACTTCACTTTTCCTCTAGGTCAGCGCCCACCAGTAGAAGGGTATTTGGCGTGCCATCGCCAAGGAAGTGCGGACCCTGGGGGTCTACCATAAACGTTACACCCACTGCCGCAAAAGATGGGTGGGCCTGCGCTGCTGGACCAAGAAGACGGCGGAGGCTCAGCTGGGGATGGCCTCTCAACGTGGAAGGGGTGCCCATCGCACCATGACCCCCCTGTTGTACCGGATCCTGGTGGTTGCATATCCTGAGTTGTATGGGCGCCGCTTGAGGGCATAACAGCAGCCACAAGGGGGTGAGTACAGTCACATTCAGCTGACTCTGCACGCTGTATGAGGTGTCTGGGTGGGGGAAGTGGGCTGTGGGCTCCCCTAGGCCAGGGCAACCTTGCTAGGGTAGGTCCATTGTTAGGCAGGCTCTGTGGCACTCCAACCCCTAAAGTGGTAGTGGCCATCTACACCTAGTCAGCCTCCTGTGGGTTCCGGGTGGGCTTAGGCACAGTCCCCCATGGGCAGGTGATTTTCACAAGTACAGTTGGTGCATGGCCTAGTGCATAGGGCTCCCTGTGTTTTGTGTCCGTCAACGGTAGTGTTGTTGCTGGCATTGACCATGCGTCTCCTCTGTCTTTCCCCCACTTTTTGTTTTGTCACCCTACCCTTGTGTGCATTAGCATCATCTGGCAGAGGAGCACTGGCATCGGAGCAGGAGAGAGCTGCAACCCACATGGCCCAGGAGGGTGAATGTACGGAGTCTGAAGGCACCAGTTGGACGGAGGGCGAGGGGAGCTCCACGACGGGGACAGGAGGAGACACCAGCGACAGCGACTCTTCCTCTGATGGGAGCTTCCTTGCGATGGCGGTCACCTCTGTGCCCACCTCAACAACAGGTACAGCCGCCACCCTCTACCAGCACCTCCCTCCCAGCAGCCCCTCAGCGCGTTTCCCGTGCCCGTTCACCCAGGAGGCTGGGCATCTCCTTCGCCCCAAGCACCTCAGGCCCTGCCCCAGGCAGCCCTGCTGCCCTCAGTGAGGAGGCTATTGACCTCCTGAGATCACTCACTGTTGGGCAGTCAACCATTTTGAATGCCATCTTGGGTGTCGAGAGTCATTTGCAAAAAACAAATGCATAGCTGGAGGGCATTCATTCTGGCGTGGCAGCCCAACAGAGAGCATTTCAGGCTCTGGCCTCAGCACCGATGGGAGCCATTGTCCCTGTGTCCAGCCTCCCCCCTCCAACTTCCACTACCCAGACCCAATCCCTTCTACCTCAGCCTATTCCAAGCACACCATCAGACCAGCATGCACACTCATCAACACACAGAAGTGGCTCAGGCAAACATAAGCACCACACATCCCACAGGCACTCACACAAGCACTGTACCCATGCAGACACACCAACATCCACAGCCTCCACTGTGTCGCCCTCCTCCACGTCCTCCACCTCCCTCCCTGTCTCATCTCCACTCACACCTGCATGCACTACATCCTCAGCCACTACCTCCATCACCAGCACACCCATCACCACACACCGCTCACGTGCAATCACCACCCCCACTACCATGCACACGTCCCCTGTGTCCTCTCCCAGTGTGTCAGTGAGCCCTCCTCCCAAAGTACACAAATGCAGGCACACACCCACTCAACAGCCATCCACCTCACAACAGCCTCCAGCCCGTGCTCCCTCACCCAAACTCAGCAGATGTACACCTCCCACAACCACTACCTCTTCCTCCACTCCCAAACCCCCTCCATCTTACTGTCCCAGTGTGTCAAATAAACTTTTCCTGGCTAACATTGACCTCTTCCCTACACCTCCCCCCGTCCTTCATCTAGAGCCAGGATGTCCAGATCTCAGCCCGCACCTCAGCCACAAAATCCTCAAGCTCTGTGGTCCCTGCAAGTCCAGCAACATCGCGGGCGGCACCCATCAGGGCTGCCAGTGTGCCACCTAGTGAGGCCAAGGATCACCCTATTCCGCCACCTACCAAGGTGAAGAAGGGGCCCACATGCAGTAGGGAAAAGCTGCACCAACCACCCAGCAAGGCCTCCTCCAAGACAAAAGAGGACAGAGCCAATGTCCCAGCAGCGACTTCCAAGGTGGGGAAGGGACACAAGGCCAAAGGGAAGTCAGCTCAGGGCACGGAGCCTCCAGGTGAGGGACTGGTGTCACCCATTCTGCAAGACAGAACAGCAACTTGTACGGCGGTGGCCACTGCCACCTACACTGCCACCTGCACCACCACCTGCACCGCCACCTGCACTGCCACCTGCACGTCTGCTGTCTCCGCTACAATCCCCAGCACTATCCCCAGTGGCCAGCCATCGGAGGCCACCTGCCCGCGATGTGCCCAGTCAGTGCCACACAGCCGACATCAGCATCATCCCCAGTGGGCAGTCATCCGAGGCTGCAGGAGACATCCTGGACCCTGCACACACTACATGAGTCACCACAACCAGCACTGGCAGTACCAGCAGTTGGCAGGCTAAGTTGAGGGCCTGTATGTACATATTTGACATACTAGGAGGCACTTACAGGTTGCATCAGGGTCTTCAAAAGTGGAAACCTCTCCTATGGTATAGTTTGGAGGTCCATCTGCAAGACATGACAAGAAAACATAGCTTAACGATTTGTGGACAGAGTTTAGCATGGACAACTGTTACACATTGCTGTTGTTTAGCTGAGTGACCTAGTCAACTTCTGTTTGAAATGACACACTGTCATCTACAGCATGTCAGTCACACAGGCATAAGTAGTTCCCAAAAACATATATAGGAATGTGACTCACCCATACATACACGTCTCTGATTCACAGGTCACACATACTTGGGGACATAACACTGTTAGTTGTGCAAATCTTAGGGGCAGATAATAGAGAAGTGTAGCTGCACCAAGTGCAGCACCACTCTCCTTGTGCCCCTTAGGATCTCCCTACTGCCACCACGTGTGCATCATATCTTAGATACAACGCACAGATGGTGGCGGTAGTGGGGTGCTAAGGGGTGCAAGGAAAGTGGCACTGCACTGGGTGCAGCAACACTTTTCTTACATCTGACCCTTGATATCCTCACCTTTCTCATGAAATACTATTATTTTCCTTATGCCCTAAAGGCATGCACCTGGAAGGGAGGATGTAGCAATGTTACAGGTTTACTTACCAACAGGTCTGCCAACCCGAACCACCAGGTGATCCAGGAGAACGTCTTACCTGGAAATGAGGTCTGCCCACCTGTGCTTGATCTGGTGGTCTCTGCGGTCCACCTTGAAGATCCTGCGCAGCTGGAACAGGACCTTCCCCCAGCACAGCTTCCTGGCCTCGGTAGGGAAGCCCATGATCACATGGCCACCCATTCTCAACAGGTTGGGGAGGTAGTGGCACATGAACCAAATGAACCCTCACAGTTCATCTGGACTCATACGCTGGTCCCTTCCCTTGCTAGACTTCCCGCTGTCTCCCTCCACAGCAACCAATGACCCAAAATTAAATATAAAATAATCCCACCTAACCCCAAATACCCTAACAAACTACACTACTCCAAGATGAACACCCAACAATACTAATACAATGACAGGACAATTACACTACACAAAACTCACAAATACAACAAAAAATACTGAACACCAACAGGACACAGCACACAACTCTCACAAACCACCACCCCTAAACCAGCACCAGCTCCCCACAACCTCTCTCAACCACAGACAGAAAAGACTATAAAGTAAAAGTGAAAGTAAATTCACTTTACCATGTGTGCAGCAATGAAGTCCTGTTGCATCACTTCCTGGGCATATGAGTCCTTTTTCCTGATATGTGTCTTTTATTTTTTTACACATGATGGCCATGCGTGGATTTTTACCTTGAAGACTGACAAAGCCTGTCAACTTGCATTTGAGGCACAGATGGCAGGCATAATTTTCTGAATTTGCGATGTTTGAACGACAAAGGCATGCGTCAATTTTTTTGATGGATAACAGGCATGCCTGGATTTTTGAGGGAAGGCTAAGACAGGAAAACAGTTCAGACACGCATGATGCCAGGCGTCATTTTAGTTACTTGCGCTGTATGGAGATGTACTGTAGGTGTCAAATTTGTCTACGCATAATATCCATGCGTGGATTTAGGTGGAAAGTCTGACAGTGCACCCACATTCACATTTCTTGTTACAGGGGGTATGCAACTATGTAGTTTGTATGGCATGGCTACAGGTGTGTGCATTTTATTGTGTACTGGTAACATAGGAATGTGTTACCATGTGTATGTATGTGTGTGTGATGCAATTGAGGACTGATACAGTTTGCAAATGTGCCTGTTTATGAAGACTCTTAGCCACATACATGTTTACACATGTGTACTGAGTCTTCATCTGGGATGCTACTCATGTTGTGGGTCTACCACATTGTCATGTTAGAATTCCGACTGTACGTTATGATACCCAACATAAGGTGGAAAGGCCCATGTGAAATATATGTTCTGCAACATCATACACTTCACAAAGCTTTCACAAAGGATGCTGTTGACTAAGGCCGCCATCAGATCCTGTCAGCCATTTCAATGTGAGTACACATGTGTGCACACTCAGGTGTGTTGTAAGGAGAAAAGTTAATGATGCAGAGCAACACAAGTAACTTACGGTTCCCCATGCATGCAACATGTTGGAGATGGTGTGCTGACATGTGATTGTAGCTATATATATATATATATATATATATATATATATATATGACATTTATTACGAGTGATAACATATGAATCGTCTTGGATAAGTGCTGTATGATACAGTGGTGTGTTTAGGGATTGGACACATAGCAAATCTCAAATACAGCTATCTTTTTTTTGGACCCTTGTTGCTAAGCTGTGTACTCAAATCTGTGTAACACATACTTCACATTGGGGGAATAGTTGTAAGTAATCATGTGACATGCACACATTTAATGATTTCAGTTGTACACATTTGTCCATCCGCAAATTGACAGCAACAAGCCTGGTCCACTCAGCAGGGATATGTGTGGATAAATTTAGGTATGTTGTGTTAACAACATACAATTTCTAAGTTCAGTTACTCAAACATATATGTTATTGGCAGATTTATGAAATTGAATACAATCTGTACGGAAGGGGTGCTCTCAGTACAGTCCAGTGATGGCATTCTAGTCATCAATGTGTAATTTGAATGGCAATACAGGGCCATTGTTGCATGTATGGACACCGGTTGACTGTGGTCACCTGAGCTCAGTTCACTGTGCACAATCAGAAGGCCCCTGACTGTGTCATGGATCAATGTAGCCTACTCAGGATTTTGAAGGGGCATTGGTTGGTGATCTCACATCCTCATGATAGATCATCTGCACTGCGATGCACAGTCCCCTGCAGACATATACCTGCACATTTGTGTTCCCATGTCCAAGTATGTGTAGTTGCTTTTGAGGGACTTGATGTCAGGCTTGCCATATCTTATACTGGGGAATGCCAGCTCCTGTATGTAGGACATGTCTCATCAGTTCCCATTGTTTCACATGATTTGCCAAGAATCTGTATGGTTATTCCTTGGATGATTGGTTAGGACATTGATATGTTTTTTGCACTGTCTCTTGTCTGTTGACCCAGGGTACAGAGACTGTCCTCCCTGGGCTTCCCTTCTTTGTGGATGACCACTATGGAAGCCTGGCACTGGTCTAACGGGAGCACTCATCCCTTCTGGCTCTTCTCATAGATCTGCTTCCATTGTTACCCGGTTGGGCCCTGATGCTTTGATGGGATTCACATCCCTGACGCCTCTTACAATTTCTTCCAGGGAAATTACATCTTCTAAGGCTTCCCTATCCTCTGTAGTGAAGCTTGGGTGGGCATGTCACTCAGGAGCTCACCTGCTTTGTTTTTGGTGACATAATATCTTGCATAATTGATTTTTCCACAGTAGTGGCCAGACATTTGGGCTCTGGTTTGTCCACCACTAGTAAGTTCCCCTGACTCATTCAGGATACCAGGTACCCACCTATCCACTAGCTCTTACCTGTCCAGCCAGGCCAATCTTGTTCCTGTTGTGTCCCCCATTACATTATTGTTGTGCTGTGTTGCCCTATTGTCCATATTTGCATCTTCCTGGGCCACGTCTTAGTATTGGGTTTGCTTCAGGGCTAGGATGTGGGCTCCCTCTGACCCCTCCTCATCAGTTATGCCGGCCTCAAAGGACAACAGCTAACATTCAGGAGCTTTCAATTTGTCACTTTTGAGTTGTTTCCCTTGCGCCATTGTGGTGAGACCCACCCCCTTGACTGCTGTCACATAGGCCACCCACAACGTGAGTGGAGACTGATGTGCTGTTTCACTGTAAATGATGGTCTTTTGTGTCTAACACCCATTCTCAACTTTTTGGCTCTTTCAGGTACCAAGGCCTCTATATCATGCAGTAGTGTTTGTCCTCTCGGCCCCACCCTGCACCAGCCACAGGGGAGAATAGTCAGAAATATCCCTGGTTAAATTAGTGGCCTCACTGACTTTTAACAGCTGGTGAGTTGGCATGAGAAAGTAATCAATTCAGGAAAGACTAACATGCACCCCCAAGTAAAAGGATGAAGTGCTGGCTTGCTGGGTTAAGGGTACACCATATATGTGCCAGTCCCTGGGCAGTGAGGAAGTCTGGTAATGGTCATCTGAATGAGTCCAGGGGCCGGGGAGAATGTCGGTGAATGCTATCACTCGGCATTGCGCTGAGGTCCCTTCACATGATCACTTCCCCATCTGGATGGCTGTGTAGTAGAGTGGTCAGGGCTGGTAGTACGGAGTTGTGAAGTCATGTTGTTGTATCTACTGAAGGTATGATTAAGATGCCCCTACCAGGTCCCAGAGAGCATCACATAGGGACACAGCAGATCGAGTCATATTTGCCAAATGAACAGGGGCAGCATTCTCCTCACAAACATTACTTCTCCTCTAGAGGAGGTGGTATGGCTCACATTAGCAGCCTTAATATTTTCCCAATGGTGAAGGGAATCACACCTATGGCCTAGGAGGTTAGTCTCTTGTAGGAGAACCATCTTAGAGGAGTCTGATATGATTACTAGGGCACCACTCCTGTTTGACATTGTCACGTAGGCAATTGCAATTCCAGGATACTATCCTTAGGGTTAACGTACTAACTTTGGACATCCCACTGTATGGTTAAAGGACCACACACAGGGGTGCTGACCCTAAACTGTATGCATGGGGTGTGGTACCCCATTGGGCTTAAGCTAAAATGTTGGGTGCAGAGGTATAGAAGAGGCTCAAATCAATATATTTTATCTGGAACTTTCGACGACTGTACAGAACAAGAATGAAAATGGAGCACACCATTGCTTTGCATGTGGGCCTATATACTGTGCAGGGTTTGCACCATACATTTGGCATTTATCCTACACAGTCCATCAATGGCGTCCATCATGCTGACACTATTGCACCTACTATGCACCATGGTGCACCATATATTGACTGTGGCACACACATGTTGGGTGTAGGGGGAGCTAATGGTGCTAAGTTAGCACTGCTTTGGGTAAAAAAAAAAAAAAAAAAGAGCAAACGCAGTGCTAACTTCAATCTGGGCCCTGGTGTCATTGTATTTTCTGCAGACATGTAAGGTTTTTTTCTGAATTGAAAATGTTCACTTTCAAAACTGAAACAACTCTCTATAATGTCAACCCATATTTAGTAATTAAACAGGTAAATCAGTACTTTCCTTTTTCTGTTCTGTGAATATAATTCAAGGTACCACTACTTGATCAAACTGCTCAGAAAAAAAGCTTTATATTTGGTATTTCTGGCACTTTAGTAAAGCTCCAAATTGAGTACAAACGGATAAGTGTTGTAGAAAAGTTGTACAAAAGTGATTTAATTTGCCCTCTACTGATAGTTTCCCCAAATGTACGCAAGTCAAACAACCAGAATGTTGCAAAGTGTATTCTAATACGCTTTGGGTTGTCCCACTTAAATCACAATCGCAGGCTGCATATTTTGTTCTAGGATTCAACTTTAAACACGTATAATGCACCAAGGAGTTGGCAAAGATTTCCAAAGAAGTGAATAATCATTTGCACAGCACCTAGATCAACACCGTGTCTAAGCCAAATCCATCCATTTCCTATTTGAAAAGGTTAGCTGTATCAGTGCTGACACAATGGTTACTACGTTTGCTATACAGTATTCCCTGGAAGCACAGTTGACATGGTCGGGTTGATCGTTTAGAGTATAGGATAACTTGCAGTTAGACGCCTAAGGCTCATATTCTTTACTGCTGGTGTATAAAAGTGTTATGTAAATATCCGGATATCAAGGTCACTTGGAAATTGAGCGACTTAAATGACTTGTTAATATTATCTGGGAGCCGAAAAACCCGTGAAAGCGGTTTAATTGTGACATCCTAGTTATGCACAAAAAAATCAAATGTATGATTTTTAAGCTATTTAACTCAGTGCTGGACTCTTGGCTCTCCTCCTTATTTTATTCGGATAGGATATCATATACATGTTAAGAAATGCTGGACGTGAAAAACAAGATAAATAATGCATATGCCAAGGAAATAAGCTGGCTATACTTCAACATGTTATGATGGATTGTCCTGTATTTTCTGCTGAACGAATGTTTTATCTTAATGCTGCTGTCCAGCTCTTTCTAGCAGGACAGAAGGAATTATCCTATTTTTATCTTTTTCAGAGGAAGTAACATCTGTTAGCTAGGAAGTGAGCTAACAGATGTGAGCTGAGTAGTGCTGAAGAAAAAAATAAGGACACTATTAAAATCACCTCTACAATAACAGAATGTGTCCTATATTCACTCTAGGGCGTTTTCTTTCTCACCCAAATGAATTTTCCCTTTTCCAAAGAGAGCCCCAATTTTAAGGTTTTAACGATTTAGAACTCTTTTAGATACTTATTTCATGTTGCTCCAATTGGTTCAATGGGTTTGCTTTGTGTATGATGAAGGCAACCTGATGTGTCATGAGAAATGCATTTCGCTTCCAGGTATGCCGTTACTGTAAAATGAATATTGCAGTAAATGCACGTATGTTGCCACCCCACTGAAAAAAAAAACACAAAAAAAAAAACAGTTTATCAGTTTTAAAACTATAAAAAGCACAATTGCTTTCTTCAAATATTTGGTGGTCAGACAGTGTCATAATGTACAAGGAATTAACTTTACACCTGAGGTGGATTGTTGTATGTGATTTTTTGTTTAAAAAAAAAGGTGTAATGGAATACCATTACTGAGAAAGCATTTCATCTAAATTATTAAATGGAGTATTCATAACGAATTGTATTTACTATTTCATAGATTGCCATTATAAAATTGTGTTTGGCATGGTTGTTTCAGTGTAAATGCGTTAATATTTAAAACGTGCAAATGTGTTATCTCTGTTGTTTTTTTACATAGATCGTTTATGATGGAAATGGGGTTTCTAGTTGGCTAGGATATACACCTAGGCCAGGCAGGGCCTTCCGCTCTAGTCAGGGCAAGTAAGTTACACATCAAAGATGACCTGTGCTCATCCCCTGGTAGCTTGGCACAGAGCAGTCAGGCTTATCTTCAAAGTTGATGTGTAAAGCGTTTGCACAACACACTCACAGTGGTGACACAATCAATACACTACAATAAGAGACTGCACACAGGGTTATATAAAAAAGGAATAGGTTTTTATATGTATATATCGTTAGGTCAACAACAACACAGTTCATAAGCACTGTGCAAATGGTACCAACAAATGCACGATGCGGTTGTTGACATTCTATGGCTGCTTCTTTCCTTGTATACTGGACCACCCTGGAAGGGGCATGATGCGGCGATGCCTTGGTTACTGCCCCCCCTCGTACCTTGGCTGACACAGCAGGAGCGCTTCTCACTCCCCACCATGCTCCGTCCTCAGTTAGAGTTAGGTGCTGGAGTTATATCAAGCTGTCTTCCTGCCTAGATTCTGTGTCCATGCCTGTTGGTCAGGGGCAGGGAGTTGGTTTTGGCTCCACCAGCATTCTTCAATGAGTTAGCTCACAGAGAAGGGATCCTTGAGGTGCGGTGCTGCAACAGGCATGTATAACCGCCTAAGGGGGCTCATCTGAAGGGGGTTCTCTCAGTGTGGCAGTCAATTAGACCAAGAGACACAAGCATGCTGAGACACACAATGTTCCAAGTGAAAGGAAAGTCTTTGGGGCTCATGGCACACCACTTCAAGATAGAGTGCCCATCCCATTCTATGTGAAGACATCCCCAGTGCTCACCACATGCTCACTTTTGAGAAGAAATTAACAGTGCAGAAGTACTTGCCATGTGCTAGCTATGAAGGGGCCAGGCGACTATACAGCGCTCAACAGTGCTAATGTGAGGCAGTCAAGGGGCAGAAAGCAGCACCCACACTGCTCTGAGGCCCCAGGGAGTATACTTGGACATAAAGCAGGGCAGGTAGCAGGCAAGCATGCAGAGTTCCTTGAGAGGAGTGGCAGTTTCTCCAGCAGGTTTCCACAGCACTAAAAGTAGCCCCAATGACAGTTCCTCCTGGCAGCACCAGTAGTGCCTTTGGGAAACCAAAGTGAGGAAGCAGCTGGCAGCAGGGCACCAAACAGAAATGCAATCCAGTGGGTCCTTTATGCCACTCAGCAGCACCAGGTAGCAGGGCAACTACAGAAGAATAGCTCAGATGAGTCCTTTGAAGCAGCACAGATGTCCTTCTGACAGAGGTTCAGTCTCAGTTTCAAAAGTGCTCTCTCAGAGCCCCTGTACTTATGTTACAAATTATCTTTGAAGAAATGGGTGACTTCAAAGGAACCCTTTCAAGTGAAACACAACTCCCTTTCAACCCAGCTATGGCTCCAGACATCATTAGGGGATAATCAGCCTATTGTCTGAGGGCACACACAGTCTATTGACATTGTTACAGTGAGCCAGGTGATAAGAAGGACTCTGAGGCGCGAGTGGGTGAAAGTGGTACTTTATTTATAATTTCTGAATAATGTCCAATTTGTGAGTTGGTGTGTCCTTGTCCCGTAAAGTGTCTCTCTTGTCTTTTCTTCCCAGCTCCCCTCTTGACCGGCGACGATCCTCTGTCAGACTCCCAAATGTACCGGCAAAGGAACGAAAGGGAAGGTAAGTCAGGGGATGGAGTTACATAGGGCCATATTTATACTTTTTGACGCAAAACTGCGCTAACGCAGTTTTGCGTCAAAAAAATTAGCGCCGGCTAACGCCATTCTGAAGCACCATGCGGGCTCCGTATTTATTCAATGACGTTAGCCGGCGTTAGCCGGCGTTAGCCGCTGGCGCTGCCTGGTGTGCGTGAAAAAAAATGACGTACACCAGGCAGCGCCGGCGTAGGGGAATATGGAGCTTGGGTGCCAAAAAATGGGGCAAGTCAGACTGAGGCAAATTTTTCGCCTCAACCCGATTTGCGCCATTTTTTTCGACTCCCAACCCCCATTGAAATGACTCCTGTCTTAGCAAAGACAGGAGTCATGCCCCCTTGCCCAATGGCCATGCCCAGGGGACTTCTGTCCCCTGGGCATGGTCATTGGGCATAGTGGCATGTAGGGGGGCACAAAGCAGGCCCCCCTATGCCACAAAAAAAAAAAAAATACTTACCTGAACTTACCTTAATGTCCCTGTGATGGGTCCCTCCAGCCTTGGGTGTCCTCCTGGGGTGGGCAAGGGTGGCAGGGGGTGTCCCTGGGGGCATGGGAGGGCACCTCTGGGCTCCTTCCGAGCCCACAGGTCCCTTAACGGCTGCCCTGACCAGGTGCTAAAAATGGCGCAAAAGCGGCAGGACGTCATTTTTTTTTACCCGCCCACTCCCGGGCGTGAATTTTGCCCGGGAGTGTAAATACGGCACACATGCCTCGGAGTCGATTTTTTAGACGGGAACACCTACCTTGCATATCATTAACGCAAAGTAGGTGTCCACGCAAAAAAATGACGCAAACTCCATGGACTTTGGCGCTAGACGCGTCTAACGCCAAAGTATAAATATGGAGTTAGTTTTGCGTCGGAATTGCGTAAAAAAAAACGACGCAATTCCGGCGCAAACAGAGTATAAATATGCCCCATAGAGCGTAAGAGCGTTAGACTAGAAGGGAGAGAGAGAGCGAGAGAGAGAGAGAGAGAGAGAGAGAAAGAAACCTGAGTGCGTGTGTGGTAAGGCAAGAACAAGATGGTGTATATACAATCACCCTTTTTTGTGTCTCACCAAGCAGAATGACTTGTATTTAAGGGCTCAGAAGGTTACTACTAGATTCACTGCTATTATTGCCTCTAATGTCCTTTTCCCTGGTTCTCCCGTCACTTCCCTGCCCCCTCCCAGCTGCTCCCCTCTCAGCCCTCTCTGCACTGTCCCTACCCTCATCCCCTCTGTCCCAGCTCTTCTGTTTTTCAGTAAGCTGTCCTTTAAAAAAAGAACCGTACCTTGCTCAGCCACGCCCCTCCTGGGACGTGGCGGTTTCTGCGCGTCTCCTCGCGTCTTCCTTCCTCCACGGGGTCCGTTGTCTCCCTGAGAACGTCGAGGTTCCCAGATCTTCTCTCGGGTTGTTCCGATCCACCGTCCGCCGTCTCCTCAGGTTCCTCCGTGTCTTCCTCCTCCACGCCCCGCTGTAGTCCGTTCACACTCTTTACTACCCCCGGAATCTGGAAATCCGGGGTCATTGGGCAGGCGCCGTCCTCCTTGTCACCACGGCAACGGAGAACGCTCTCCTCCGTAGCGCGCGAACAGCGCCAGTCGGAGGAGTCGAGAGCCGCGTTGGAAGACAACCGGCTACAGACATGTAAAATGTGAATGACCCAGCCTCTCCCCAGCCCAGGATGACTCTCAGTATGCAGATGGATGCAGATGCCTTTTCTGTCACACCCAGCCCCTCCTGAGTAATGACTATCTGGAAAGTATGCACCAAGTGTAGGTGTCGCTCTGCCCTAGATGTAGATTGGAGTCAAATTGCAAAACACTAGAGTTACAAGCGACAGAGCAATGCCCACTTTCTAAATAGCATTCTGAAATAGCAATGTAAACTCCAACTACACCAGTAAGCAGGATTTCTTATTACTATTCCAAACATACCAAACATTCCCATGCTACTCCTCAAAGATCAGAAATTACCACTTAAACATATATAAGGGAATTTCTAATGCTAACCTATGAGGGAAGCAGCCCTCACATTCATGAAAAAATAAACAGGCTGTGTGTCACTACTAGGGCGTGCAAAAACATAAAAGTACATGTCCTACCTTTTACATACACAGCACCATGCCCATAGGGCTATCTAGGGCCCACGTTAGAGGTGACATTGGTGTAATAAAAGGGAGTTTAGGCCTTGACTTGCCAAGTCAGTGTGGCAGTCTTCAGACTATACTTAATTATAGCAAATATAATGGTGTTGTCACTAAGGGGTAAATGGAGTTGGATAAATGTGGATTCCGATAGTGCCCCCTTTCCTAGAACTGCTACTAATTCATAGAGGGTGATGGTGACTGCAACAAAACAAGTTTGGTAATGCATCCCAGTTGATGCCTCCGAGGTGAGAGGCGTGAAATGCTCCCTTTGAATTAGGCTGGTGGGCATTTCAGAACCTGCAGCACAAGATGGGGGGGGGATAGTTTATGAGACGATCAGTTTCATGTTTTTGGTGCTTAATGTTGGATGAAACTACTATTGCAGGGTGATCATCTTCTGTGGAATAACAATGGGGAGATAGTAATGGATATATGGGCAATTTAGATTTTCTATGATGGCAAACAATACTGGCATACAATGAGGCAGTTGCAAGATCCTCTCATGGAATGTTAATAGCTTTGAGGGTAAGATTAAAAGAGGAGTGGTGGTGCAAATTGGAAAGAGATGCCGTCCATGCTTAGGGCCAGATGTAAGAAGGCATTTACGCCTCACAAATGGCGAAAAATGCCGTTTGCGAGGCGCAAAAGCCCTTACGCGATGCTGAAACACATTTTGCGAGTCGGTACCGACTTTCAAAATGTGTTTCAGACTCGCAAATAGTTCCCTACCTATTTGCCAGTCGGACCGCGATGTAGAGCTGATTTGTGACCGCGAAAGCGGTCGCAAATCAACTCGCAGTTACCATCCACTTGAAGTGGATGGTAACTCATTCGCAAACGGGAAGGGGTCCCCATGGGACCCCTTCCCCTTTGTGAATGCTCACAATAATATTTTTTCAGAGTAGGCAGTGGTCCTATGGACCACTGCCTACTCTGAAAAAAAAAAAAAAAAAAAGGTTTCGGTATTTTTTCTATTTGCAGCTCGTTTTCCTTTAAGGAAAACGGGCTGCAAAGAGAAAAAAAAAACTGCTTTATTGAAAAGCAGTCACGGACATGGAGGTCTGCTGTCTCCAGCAGGCCACCATCCCCGTGAGTGCCTAGACTCGCTATGGGGTCGCAAACTGCGACCCAACTCATAAATATTTATGAGGTGGGTCTTTGCGACCCCATAGCGAGTCGCAGAAGGTGTCTGAGACACCTTTCTGCATAACATTTTGCGAGGTGCAAATTGCGAGTCGCTGGGACTCGCAATTTGCACCTCGCAAAATGTTTTCTACCTACAGCTGGCCCTTAGTCTTCCTCAAGGAAACACATCTCAGGGAACAGAATGTCAAACGTTCTGTGGGGGCAAATATAGTGTTTTTGTCTACTCTGTCTCTTTAACAGGCTCCAGAATTGTAGTGGTATGAATTAGGAAGTCAGTACCTTTGCGACAGAGGTCTTATGTACGGATTCTCAGGGAACCTTTGCTTCAGCAGTTAGCATGTTGTCTGGAGTGAAAGTTATTCTATGCTTTGATTATTTTCCCCAAGACTCCTCTTGAACATGCAGAAAAAATAGGACTCCTTTTAATGCAAAATGTCAGATGGGATTGTGGTGCTGGGTGAAGACCTAAATACTGTGAAGGCTAAAGGGGTGGATAGGTCACATGCAAGACTGCCCTTTGTTGTTGTTCATGTGCAAATGTTTACAAACATACATTTTCTAGCTAAGGGAATGTTGGATTGAATCTCTATGTGTGGTGGAGAGATGAGCTATCCCGTTTTTTAAATGGAGACTAGATAAATGATTCCCACAAGTCTGTGGTGGAAACACTTCAAAAGACCACTAAACAGTATTGTCAGTATTTTCAATTCTGCCCCTAATGAGATATCATTGAGGGCAGAAATAATTGTATGTGAGGTGAACAATGCATTAATAAAGTGGTACACAATCTCTTGTGCTCCAGAACAAAAATGTTTGTGACTATCCAAAGCTACCGAGATGGAAGCTGAACTTCTTGAACTAGAAGACAAATACTCATAGACCACAGACTAGGGTTGGGTCACTGCTTAACCCTAAAATGCCAGGATTAGCAAGCAATGACTGCCAATGATGCCCATAGCCACTTTCTGATTACTCAAAGTAGGCATGACTAGAGAAACAGGATAGGCATAGTAGATGAAAAGTGGCACTGAACATCACTGATGCAGCTCTATGCAAGATAATGCGGATGCTCACGCTCACTCTGAAGGACTGCTTAAAATCCTTCTATGCCAAGAAGCTGCCTGTGGAGCTTTGTATATATTACCAAATCCAAATTTAGGTTTGGACATATAGAGAAGCCTATTTACAGTCGCAAATGAGATGATTCTGTGAATTGGACCTTCGAAGACTAAAAAAAGTCTAGGATATTAGGCCCTTAGTTCCAACATTCAGGATAGAGATGGGCCTATATGATAAACACGTCCTTAGACTTCCCATATTTATAAATACCTACCACAGCTACCACCATGACCCCATATAGAGCATGTAGTATGTGGCCTCCTCTTCCCTCTGTTGCAGAGCACCCAAAGGTGGTTGGTTCATTTGCTTGCTAGTCTTTAAAAAAGCTCCTGAAGTAGCCTATTAGGCCCAGGGGACTTCACTCTCTGCATTTGGGTCAGAGCATCTGTGACTTCCTCACAGGAAATCTCTGGTTCTAGCAAGTCTCTGCCCTCTGCCAAGAGAGTGAGCAAAGGTAAATTCTACACTGATGCCTTTAAAATAGTATTACTTGATCTCAACATCTTGGGATGAAAGGATTTCAAGCAAATCCTTCAGAGTGCACAAAAGTCCTGCATTACCTTGCATTTGTGGCCACCAAAACGCTTTTCTGTATGAGCAAACCACAAACTGCGATTCTGCAACATGTTACTGAATCCCAATTTGGGTTTGGACCAAATCCCACATCAGTATTTGGAAGGAGCAAATTTAGGGAGTTCCTTCCAAATACTTATTCATATTGGTATGTATTAATGTTTTGCAACTGAATTTGGGGTACAAAATATTTAGGCCCTCATTCTGACCCTGGCGGTTTGAAACCGCCAGGTCAGAGGGCCGCGGAAGCACTGCCAACAGGCTGGCGGTGCTTCATGGGCAATTCTGACCGCGCCGGTAAAGCCCCAGTCAGAAAAGGGCAACCGGCGGGTTCCCGCCGGTTTACCCCGGCCCAAGGGAATCCTCCATGGCGGCTCTGCTTGCAGCGCCGCCATGGGGATTCCGACCCCCTTCCCGCCATCCTGTTCCTGGCGGTTCTTACCGCCAGGAACAGGATGGCGGGAACGGGTATCGTGGGGCCCATGGGGGCCCCTGCACTGCCCATGCCACTGGCATGGGCAGTGCAGGGGCCCCCTAACAGGGCCCCATAAGGATTTTCAGTGTCTGCAAAGCAGACACTGAAAATCGTGACGGGTGCCACTGCACCCGTCGCACCCCTTCAACTCCGCCGGCTCCATTCGGAGCCTGCTTCCTTATTGAAGGGGCTTTCCCGCTGGGCCGGCGGGCGGCCTTCTGGCGGTCGCCCGCCGGCCCAGCGGGAAAGTCAGAATGACCGCCGCGGTCATTTGACCGCGGTACGGTCTTCTGGCTGTTCCCACCAGGCGGGCGGCTTCCGCCGCCCGCGGGGGTCAGAATGACCCCCTTAACCTTTTACCATCTTCTCAAAGGAGATGGTCAGCCATTTGCAAAGTGGAACGGGTCCCCAAAGGATGCCTTATTCTTTGTGAATGATGACAAAAGCATTTTTAAGAGTAGGCAGTGGTCCCACTGCCTATTCCTAAAAAATATAACTTAAACTGTTATGTTTTTTTTTAACGCAACCCGTTTTCCTTTTTGGAAAATGTGTTGCATTTAGAAAAATGCTGTCTTTCAAAAAAATCACACGGATAGTGGTCTGCTGATCTCAGCATGCCACCATCCCTGTGATGGCTGCTCTTGGAGTTGGCTGTCTTTGCAGGGTCAACTTCAAATGTTTTGCCTTCACCTCTCCCATTTTGATGATTTTTTTTGTTGGCCTTAGTACTATGCCCACTTTACCACTGCTGACATATTTAGTTTACTTTTTAGTCACTACTAAAGAGATACACAATATACCAAGGGTCTGTAACTTAATTGCTACTAGTGGGCCTCCATTACCTATTGTCCCACCCTCTTGGGTAGCCCTCTAAAACAAGTCCCAGGCCTGCCACTGCAGCCAAAATGCAGTTTGAAAATGCCAATACAGCGTGGCAAATCAACCCCTTTGCCAAGCCTTGTGCTCCTCTTTTATTGCATACACATCAGCCCTAATGTAGGCTGTAGGCTGTCTATACAGCAGGGTGCATTGTAATTAAAAGGATGGACATGTACTTTTAAGTTGTATATGTCCTGGTAGTGAAAAACGCCAACATTTTGTGTTCACTACTGAGAGGCACGCCTCTCCCGTAGGATAACATTGGGTTGCTTTAATACATTTAATAAGTGCTGGCCTTTAATTGTGAACAGGTAAACAATTCATATTTGGCCTATGAGAAACTGTAATTTAAAACCCTCTTTAATTAAAAGCACTAACTATTTGGTGCCAGCATGCTGTTCCTGGGTCACATGACTGGATGGAATAGGCATTTCTCCCAGACAGCCATGCAGTAGAGGAATTAGGTATGCCTGGGTCTTCCATCACTGTCAGGATGGGAGGGGAACGGAACTCAACATAGCACTACTTCTAACTAAATAGACTGTTTGGGATCAGTACAGTGCATTCTGGCTCTTTCCCTTTGACACAGTGCAGCTCAAGTAGATATGTCCCTAAGTCCAACATAGAAATTTTCACAGTGACTTCGCCCAGCAGCTCCCCTATGATGATGCCTCATTCGCGGACACTGCATGCAGCTTTTTCCCACTGAACTTTACCTTCTCAAGCAACTTTTGTTGAAATTTCTTCTAAGTGCGAAGGTAAGCGCTGGCCTGGCCCAATCCACTTTTAGTGTCCAAGTCGTGCTCGGTGCTTGACATATTTTTTTACTTTGACTCGGTCTTGTGCAACTAATTTCCATGGTAGGCGCTTTGATATTTTAGGCACTAGGTTTTACTGTAAACTTTCAAATTCATAACTCCACTTCTACTTTTTTGTTGTTTTTGTGTCAAGTAATGTATTAAGATTTACTCTATTTTTCAAAATTGGTGCGGGATTTTTCTTGTGTTGTGTTTTCACTTTAGCACTGTTTGGGTGCTGCATAAATAATTTGCACATTGCTTTTAAATTAAGCCTGACTGCGTTTGTGCCAAGCTACAAGAGTGGTAAGCACACGTTAATTTAGTTCCTTTTGGTGGTTTACTCTTACAGGGATTATGGCTGTATCTTGAGCAGAGTTAATACCAGACTCAACCAACACTCCAATTACTCACAGCTGTAATTCTTAGTGATTCACAATTTTGACTTACCTCTTTAATATTTATGAAGTAGGTCCAATTGTGACCCACTATATATATCAGTAGTTTGTTTGACCAACCTATTAATACACAGGTCGGTTCACAAATTATCACACTGTCACAGAAATACAGGTCACATAAATTTTTCACAACTAGAGCTTTGTATATCTGGCACTTTGCAACTTTCTAAAATCTTAGCTGTTCTACTAGGTAGGGTCACAGAAACCCTTGTACATCAGGACCAATAAGGAATCATACCCAGGAGGAATAGAAAGTGACCCTTATGTGCCTATAGGATTGTTTGGCCTACACGGAGAGTGTCTTTGAACCAGCAGTGATTCTACCTCTTGTATTTAAGGCAATAAGATGAAAAGGCCCTACTCAAGCTGTCACAACAACAGTTGCCCTATCTAGCTTATACTTTTAGACAATATTTGCAATATTTGTCTGGCACCCGGCAAACATTGTTATTATAAATCTTATCTCTGGACCTGGCCAGAGCCTTCAGCTTGTTTCAACGGCCATGTATGATAACTGTTTTAACAGAAATGTGTTTTGGTCCAAAATATAAATGAATAAAGTAAATAAGGTTTCATTAGACCCATTCATGCTAATGAGGAGTATGAGGCAGGGGTGACCATTGTTTTCTATGATGCGTACTTTGGCCCTACAGCCCTTGGCTTCATGGGATGGGGGCGCCACAATATACTGTCCCACAGGGCGCCACCAGTCCTAAAGCCGGCTCTGCCTGTGGAAAACAATATTACACAACCTTTCTTTCATAGCGGTGAATACAGCATTTAAAATTGGCCAAGGCTAATGGGAAATAATTGAGAGAAAAGAAAAAGAGAAATAGAAGCTGAGTGATGTGTCATTTTCATCAACAGAGAACAACAATAACGTGGTATTTGTCTTCTCTACACTCAGACAGCAATCACTGGGCAATCGAAAGCCTCATCATGTACGTTTAAAATGTAATATGCATCTTTTTTACCGATGTCTCACGGAGAAGCCAAGTTCACATCTCCTTTGATTTTATCTCATTTCATTTCATAAACAATGCAAACAGGCAGAAATATTTTCAATGTTTTGAAACCACCATTGTGCCACCCCCACAATGGCTGATGCAGAAGCTAAGGGCCGTATTTATACTTTTTGGTGCACAACTGCGCCAACGCAGTTGTGCGTCAAAAAATTTAACGCCGGCTAACGCCATTCCAAAGCACCATGTGGGCGCCTTATTTATGGAATGACGTTAGCCGACGGAGCTGACTGGTGTGCGTAAAAAAAAATTGACCCACACCAGGTAGCGCCGGCGTAAGGGAAAATGGAGCTTGGGCGTCAAAGAATGGGGCAAGTCGGTCTGAGGCAAAAAATCTGCCTCAACCCGATTTGCGCCATTTTTTTTTACTCCCACCCTCCATTGACAGGACTCCTGTCTTAGCAAAGACAGGAGTCATGCCCCCTTGCCCAATGGCCATGCCCAGGGGACTTCTGTCCCCTGGGTATGGTCATTGGGCATAGTGGCATGTAGGGGGGCACAAATCAGGCCCCCCTATGCCACAAAAAATAAATAAATAAATACTTACCTAAACTTACCTTAAGTTCCCTGGGATGGGTCCATCCATCCTTGGGCGTCCTCCTGGGGTGGGCAAGGGTGGCAGGGGGTGTCCCTGGGGGCATGGGAGGGCACCTCTGGGCTCCTTCCGAGCCCACAGGTCCCTTAACGCCTGCCCTGACCAGGCGTTAAGAAATGACGCAAAAGCAGCTGGACGTCATTTTCTTTGACCCGCCCACTCCCGGGCGTCATTTTTGCCCGGGAGTATAAATACGGCGCACATGCCTCGGAGTCATTTTTTAGAAGGGAACGCCTACCTTGCATTTCATTAACGCAAGGAAGGTGTCCACGCAAAAAAATTACGCAAACTCCAAGATCTTTGGCGCTAGACGGGTCTAACGCCAAAGTATAAATATGGAGTTAGTTTTGCATCGGATTTGCGCAAATCCGGCGCAAACAGAGTATAAATATGCCCCTAAATGTTCTCTAGAAAGCTTTACAGCAGAACACCAACATATTTTTTCTGCAAATCATTTATTTTTTCTGAGAATCCAACAAGGTAGTCACATAATTAGGAAACTTTATTGACTGGTCATCGTACTAATTCAATTAAATGACTTAGGGCCAGGTGTACGACGCATTTTTCAAGTCGCAAACGGCAAATCGGTACGTTTGTGACTTTAAAAATGCAATTTGGGATGTACAGACTCATTTTTGCGATTCGGTAATCTATTTACCGAATCACAGAAAGAGTTTGCTAGTCGCAATTAGGAAGGGGTGTTCCCTTCCAAATTGCGAGTCGCAGTCCCATGCATGATCGTTTTGTGACCGCGAATGAGGTCGCAAAACAATCACAGTTAGCACCAGTTTCAAACTGGTGCTAACCCATTCGCAAACAGGAAGGGGGACCCCTTCCCCTTTGTGAATGGTGGCAAAAAAAAAAAATCAGAGCAGGCAGTGGTCCTACGGACCACTGCCTGTTCTGAAAAAATGAAAAATAAACTTTTCATTTTTTGTTTTTGAAATGCATCTCGTTTTCCTTTAAGGAAAACTGGCTGTATTTAAAAAAAACTGCTTTATTTAAAAGCAGTCATAGACATGGTGGTCTGCTGTCTCCAGCAGGCCACCATCCCTGTGAGGGCACCCATTCCCAATGGGGGTCGCAAATTGTGACCTACCTCATGAATATCATGAGGTAGGTCATTTGCGATCCCATTGGGAATCGCAAACAGTGTCATTGACACTGTTGTACATCAGGTTTTGCGACTCGCAAATTGCGAGTTGCAAAACCTGAATTTCGTACATGTGACCCTTAGTTCCATACTTTCGCAATGCTGTTAAACACTATTTGCACTTCGTAGTTCGTAGTTTTGTTTGCTTTGAGGCATATGAAAACTTCATGAAAAACTTATGAAAACTTCATGAAAAAGCAGCACATGCAGTGCCAGACACTGGAAAATAACTTAGCAAAGCTTAACTTGCCACATTTTAGGTGCTGATTGCTGATTCAGGCATATCTCTTGCCAGTGCAGTAGTAATGTATGATAAACGATAAACAGTGAAACAATATTGTCACGTATTTTGTCACATTATGCCTCCTAATTTGCTTTTCTAGCCCCATAATTTCATCAACTATGCCACAAAAAATTGTCCTTCTTTGATGCATAATTGCAGTGGCCCTATCTGAAGTTTAAGCCATGTAAAGAACTATTAGGAGCCAAGTAGTGGTGAGGGAGCCTTTGAAAGCCTGGCTCTGGCTTTGCTCGAAATCCTGTTGGAACATCAAGCTCATATTACTCCTGGCCCCTTGTTATACCTCCATTAAAAAAAAAAATGTTGTCCAGATATTTTCATTTTTTATTTGTTTTCTTGTATCCTTAGAGAAGTAAAGGTGTTACGGTGTGTTTATTAACGGTTATGACATAATCAGTGAATAATTTGCGATCACATGCTGAGGAATCTTTAATCTAGAGCTCCATGTGTGTCTTATTTTGTTACAAACTCCTGATCTGGGGTGGACGCTACCCTCAGTTCCAAAGCCTGTTTTTTTTTTTACCACAAATGCCAGATCTGGGGTAGACAGAAGGAGGTAGTCAGAAGCTACATGCAAGTTGAGCTCCTTATAATCCCTGACACCATGATATACCTCAGTAAAAAAATGTTGTCCAGAGATTTTCACTTTTGATTTGTGTTTTTGGATTATTAGACAGCTTGGGTAGACATTGCTGATCTAGGTCAAATTTCTCTTTACAACATTTGTAAAAATGGCAGATGTGTTGCAGTGATGATGTAATATTTCAGGTACCCTGAGACCTATATAGATCATTTTGGTGTCAAAACATAAGTGTTAGGGGTCGAGTTGTCTTATAGAGACAGAAAATAACTCCTCAGAGCAACCCTTCCACCATTTTCCAAAATGGTGGTTATAATAGACTAATATATAGAAATGAAACAAATAATGATTAATGGTTTTTAATCCTTTTATATATACAGCACACAATGTTTATGATTTGAATGTGAATATGAAAAAAATAATGTTAATCACTCTTGTTTTAGACACATTTTCATGGTTCACTTTATTTATTTGTTTCGGCAATAGCTTGTGTTATATTTGCAGAATGTTGAACATTTCAGAAGAGCACATGGGCAGGGACATCTTTTGTAGCACAGTATCTCTATGTTATTTGGGCAGAGGCTTTAGAAATTTCATACGTTTTAGCACCCCATCAATATCTTCCCAACCTAATTCACATGGATCTTTCTCTACCTGTGGATGATCCAAAATAGTCATACATCTTCAGATCAAGTAGAATGCTCTTAATGTGTCCACGCACAGAATATGATGTCGGTGGAAAGTCACCTAGAAGGACTGATCTCTTGAACTCACTGTTCAAAAGATCGTCAAATGTGTGGCAGTCAAAACTTGTTTTCCACACATGCACAAGATATTTTACTGTCTTTCAAGTCACATTCTTCTTCTGACTCAGCAAATCCTTTTAGAAACTTCACAGGTTCAGCAGTTAAAGCTCCAAGCTTTCTACTAATTGTGCTCATAGTGTCATTATCCATAAAAATATGTGCCTTGATAAGAACACTGGGCATCTGTGGATCAAGTTTCTTGTACAGAAGTGAGATTAGGGCCCTCATTACAACCCTGCCAGTCAGTGTTAAAACGGAGGGAATGCCGCCAACAGGCTGGCGGTTAAAAAAATGGAATCACGACCCTGGCGGAAACCGCCAACATAGACAGCCACTTTAACACTCTTACCGCCACGGCGGTAGAAACAAACACCGTGGCGGTAACCGCCAACAGACAGGCGGAACACAATGTACCGCCCACTGTATTACAAGGCACAAATCCGCCAGCATCTGCCAACAGACAGGCGGAACACAATGTACCACCCACTGTATTACAAGGCACCAATCCGCCAGCTTTTCCGGGGCGATACCAACGCCATCAAAAGCACAGCAGAAACAGGACTTGGAGCGGAAACCACTCACCTCTCGACACCCAACGAGGAACCAGGATGCCATGGAGCCCGAGTTACAGGTCCTGCCCATGTTGGTTTACCTCCTCTTCTACCAGGAGCAGCAAAGACGCCGGCGACGACCACGGTGAGTACTGCACCTAGCACACAGGGGAGGGGGGTGGAAAGAGAGTGACACACACACACGCAACACCCCCACCCCACCCTCACCCACAACAACATACACACAAACACATGCAGCAACTTGAAATTTACACCCCGTCACCCTCTGGATGAACGCAAGGACAAAATGAAATGATTGTAACAAGTGTAATCATCGAAAAATCAGATTGTCCAAAATTTAAATCATCAGGATATACAAATATGTACAGCAACTACACAAGTCCGGATAGTATTGCAATCATTGTCCGTGGACCAGTGATCCCAAAATGCATGGGTGAAGCCCACACATGATACCTGACTCAAAATGGAAAGAACACTGCTGGGTCATCAGATCAAAAATAAAAATGCACCTCAGGGGGAGGGAGAGGGGAGGCACCTCAGCCGGATGAACGGACGACGCCACTGCTCCACGAGGGGGCTCCATGCCCACAGTTTGGTCCTGGGAAGTGCAAAGCCACAGTCTCTCAAGTCTCTCAAGTGGGTTCACTGCCCACTGCTTTATCCTGGGGAGTGCAAAGCCACAGTCTTTCAAGTGGGTGGGTTGCCCACTGCTTTATCCTGGGGAGTGCAAAGCCACAGTCTCTCAAGTCTCACAAGTCAGTGGTGTTGGGCTTTTTTGCTTATGCAGGGTCATCCCCAATCTTTTTGCCTCCTGCCTCCTATTTTGTCTGACCTGTTGCTGTTGGCTTTTGAACTCTGAGCACTTTACCACTGCTAACCAGTGCTAAAGTGCATATGCTCTCTGTGTAAATTGGATGTAATTGGTTTATCCATGATTGGCATATTTGATTTACTAGTAAGTCCCTAGTAAAGTGAACTAGAGGTGCCCAGGGCCTTTAAATCAAATGCTACTAGTGGGCCTGCAGCACTGGTTGTGCCACCCACATAAGAAGCTCTGTAATCATGTCATAGACCTGCGACTGCAGTGTCTGTTTGTGCAGTTTTAACTGTAAATTCGACTTGGCAAGTGTACCCACTTGCCAGGCCTAAACCTTCCCTTTTCTTACATGTAAGACACCCCTAAGGTAGACCCTAGGTAGCCCCAAGGGCAGGGTGCAGTGTATGGTTAAGGTAGGACATATAGTAATGTGGTTTATATGTCCTGACAGTGAAATATTGTTAAATTAATTTTTCACTGTTGCAAGGCCTGTCCCTGTCATAGGTTAACATGGGGGCAACCTCTAAATCGGATTAAAGTGAAGATTCCTTTTGGGAGCGGATGGACATGTGGAGTATGGGGTCTCTGAGCTCACAATTTAAAAATACATCTTTTAGAAAAGTTGATTTTAAGATTGTGTGTTTGAAAATGTCACTATTAGAAAGTGGGCATTTTCTTGCCTACACCATTTCTGTGACTCTGCCTGTTTGCGGATTCCCTGTCTGGGTCAGTTTGACAGTTGGGCTGGTTGCACCTCACACTAGACAGTGACACAAAGGGAGCTGGGGTGTAGCCTGCATATCCCCATGAACCATCTTTGCTAGGAGGGAGGGGAGCAGTCGTCACTCACACCTGAAAGGGCTGTGCCTGCCCTCACACAGAATGCAGTCTCCAACCCCCTGGTGAGTGTCTGGGGCCTGGCTTGGGCAAGGCAGGATTTCACATTCCAAAGAGACTTTACTTTGAAGCAGGCATACTTCAAAGGAGAAATTGGGTATAAAAAGGGCACCCAAAACCACAGACTAGAGAAACACTTCTGGAACCAAGAGGAACCTCTGCCTGGAGAAGAGCTGAATAGTTGAGGAAGAAGAGCTGCCCTGCCTGTGACTGTGCTTTGTGGAGCTATCTTGCAGTTGCTGCTTCTGCCAGTGTAAGAGGGCAAAGACTGGAATTTGTGTGCCTTCCATCTGGAGAAGAAATCTCCAAGGGCCTGATCTAGAGCTTGCCTCCTGTTGTTTGAAGTCTCAGGGACAGCAAATACTTTTCTCTGCCAGCACCTGGAGTCTCTGGAGAGACTCCTACTCTGCCCTGTGGTGCCCATCCAGTTCCTGGGACCCTGAAAGGAGAAGCTGGCAGCCTAAAGACAAGGAAATCCACGCACAGAGCACCGTCCGTGGAAAAGATTGACGCAACTCCGATCTGCAGCTGAAAAAATGACGCCCCGCCGGCTCCACAGCTGAGAAAACGACGCTCGCAGGAAACGCGACCGAAGAATCGACACACGGAGCAGGAGAAACGACGCACAGCTTTGCTGATGGAGGCTGGGAGATCACAACCTGCGCTTTTGGATCATCGTGTGGCTGGATTTCTGACTTACGTCCGCGCGGGGTTATTTTTGACGCACACCAGGTACATTTTCATGCTAGCAGCACTAGTGTGTGTTTAAAACTACTTAAAGACTCTTTTTGCATTTTTATTGATAACTTGACTTGTGTATTGTGGATTTCTGTAGTTTCGGTCTTGTTTTGTTTAGATAAATATTTCCTATTTTTCTAAACCTGTGTTGTGTCATTTTGGAGTGTTGTCATTAAGTTACTGTGTGTGTTGGTACAAATACTTTACACCTAGCACTCTGAAGTTAAGCCTACTGCTCTGCCAAGCTACCAAGGTGGTAAGCAGGGGTTAGCTGAGGGTGATTCTCTTTTACCCTGACTAGAGTGAGGGTCATTGCTTGAACAGGGGGTAACCTGACTGTCAACCAAAGACCCCATTTCTAATAGGTGGTTTGCCCACTGCTTTATCCTGGGGAGTGCAAAGCCACGGTCTCTCAAGTGGATGTTTTACTACACTGGTTCGGGGGGGGCATTGTGCCCAGAGTGCTTCATCCTGCCAAGGACTGGGGGAGTGGATGCTTTTCTCCACTGGTTCTGGAGGGAGCATTTTGTCCAGAGTGGTTCATCCTTCCAAGGACTGTCTGAGTTGATGCTTTTTTCCACTGGTTCTGGAGTGGGCATTGTGCCCAGAGTGCATCATCCTGCCAAGGACTGTGTGAGTCAAAGCTTTTCTCCACTGGTTCTGGAGGGGGCATTGTGCCGAGAGTGCTTCATCCTGCCAAGGACGGTGTGCGTGGATGCTTTTCTCCACTGGTTGTGGAGGGGGCATTATACCCAGAGTGCTTCATCCTGCCAAGGACTGTGTGAGTGGATGCTTTTCTCCACTGGTTGTGGAGGGGGCATTGTGCCCAGAGTGCTTCATCCTGCCAAGGACTGTGTGAGTGGATGCTTTTCTCCACCGGTTCTGGAGGGGGCTTTGTGCCCAGAGTGCTTCACATGCAGTGTGGCAGGTCCCAGTCCCTCACCTGGATGTGTGGGCCACGAGATTGCCTGGGAACAGGTAGCATGTTACTCCACGGAGGCAGAGACACACTCCACCCTGCTGCAACTTTGCCTGCCACCTGCAGGTACAAACAATGCTGGGTGCCGTGCCTCATGTATGCTGTGCGGGGTCCAGGACGTCTCCTGCAGCCTCAGACGGCTGCCCACTGGTGATGTTAGCCATGTCAGCTGTGGTGGCACTGTCTGAGCACATCGTGGTGCTGGTGGCTGTGGTTGCGGCAGTGTCTGTGGCGGAGATGCTGCCGGTGGTGAATGTGTCAGCACCTGTGGAGGAAGACAGCAGGACGTCTCCTGCAGCCTCAGATGACTGGACACTGGGGATGTTGCTGGGACTGTTGCTGAGGCAGCAGATGTGCAGGTGGCAGTGCTGGTGGCGGTGCAGGTGGCAGTGCAGGTGGCGGTGTCCACCACCGTACAGGTTGCTGTTCTGGTTGCCAGAAGGGATGACTCTGGTCCCTCAGCCGGAGGCTCCATGCCCTGTCCAGAATTCCCCTTCGCCTTGTGTTCCTTCCACACCTTGGATGTCGCTGCTGGTTTCTTGGCACTGTCCCCTTTTGGTTTGGAGGAGCCCTTGCTGGGTGGTTGGTGCGGCTTTTCCCTACGGCATGTGGGCACCTTCTTCACCTTGGCAGGTGGCGAAATGGGCTGATCCTTGGCCTCGCTAAGTGGCACACTGGCAGCCCGGATGGGTGCCGCCCGCGATGAGACCAGACTTGCTGAGACCACAGTGCTGGAGGATTTGGTGGCTGAGGTACTGGGCTGGAACCTGGACATCATGGCCCCCCAGGGGAAGGACGGTGGGGGAGGTACAGGGAAGAGGTCAATGTTAGCCAGGAAGAGTTTCTTTGACACACTGGGATGAGAAGATGGAGGGGGTTTGGGAGTGGAGGAAGAGGTAGTGGTTGTAGGAGGTGTACGTCTGCTGATTTTGAGTGAAGGTGCATGGGCCGGAGTCTGTTGTGAGGTGGATGGCTGTTGTGTGGGTGTGTGCCTGCGCTTGTGTATTTTGGGAGGAGGGCTCACAGACACACTAGGAGAGGACACAGGGGATGTGTGAATGGTAGTGGGGGTAGTGATTGCACATGAGCGGTGTGTGGTGATGGGCGTGCTGGTGATGGAGGTAGTGGATGAAGATGTAGTGCACGCAGGTGTGAGTGGTGATGAGACAGGGAGGGAGGAGGAGGACGTGGAGGAGGGGGGCACAGTGGAGGCAGTGGATGTTGGTGTGTCTACATGGGGATGGTGCTTGTATGAGTGCCTGTGGCATGCGTGGTGCTTATGTTTGCCATGTCCACTCTTGTGTGTTGATGAGTGTGCATGCTGGTCTGATGGTGTGCTTGGGATAGGCTGAGGTACAGGGGATTGGGTCTGGGTAGAGGAAGGGGGAGGGGGAGGCTGGACACAGGGACAATGGCTGCCATCAGTGCTGAGGCCAGAGCCTGAAATGCTCTCTGTTGGGCCGCCACGCCAGAATGAATGCCCTCCAGGTATCCATCAGATGAGGAGTCGCTGGTGTCTGCTCCTGTCCCCGTCGTGGAGCTCCCCTTGCCCTCCGTCCCACTGGTGCCTTCAGGCTCTGTAAATTCACCCTCCAGGGCCCATGTGGGTTTCAGCTCCCTCCTGCTCTGGTGCCAATGCTCATCCGCCAGATGATGCTAATGCACACAAGGGCAGGGTGACAAAACAAAAAGGGGGGGAAGACACAAGAGACACATGGTCAATGCCTACAACACCACTACCGTTGGCGGACACAGCACACAGGGAGCAGCCCTATGCACTAGCGCATGCACTAACTGTGCAGGGGAAAAGCACATGCCCATGGGGGACTCTGTCTAGACCCATTTCATGCACAGCTGGAACCCATAGGAGCCTAACTAGGTGTAGAGGGCAACTACCACCCTTGGGGTTGGAGTGGCACTGAGCCTGCAAAACAATGGATCTACCCTGGTGGGTCTGCTCTGGCCTAGGGGAACCCATAGCCCACCTCACACACCCAGACACCTCGTCAAGCACGCTGAGTCAGCTGAATGAGACTGTACGCATCCCCTTGTGGCTGCTGTAATGCCCTCCAGTGCCCATCCAACTCAGGAAATGCCACCGCCAGGATCCGGTACATCAGTGGGGTCAGGATGCGACGGCCACCACTTCCACATTGGGAGGCTATCCCCAGCTGGGCCTCCGCCATCTTCTTGCTCTAACGGCCCAGGTCCTCCCATCTTTTACCACAGTGGGTGCTCTGTCTACAGTAGACCCCCAAGGTCCGCACTTCCTTGGTGATGGCACGCCAAATACCCTTCTTTCTGGTGGGCGCTGACCTAGAGGATTAGTGAATTAAAAAAGGATGTTACTCCCCAGTACAGTTATTCTCACACATTGGCCACAAACCTCCCACCCTGGCCCAGAAAAACATACACTCACAATCCTCACATGCTGGCCTGTCCCCCCCATCTCTTCCATCAACGACACTCCATACAATCATGTGCCATCCACCATGTACACAGTTTACTCACCTGTTTGTCTGGAGGACCGTATAGTAGCATGAACTGGGGTAGGACCCCATCCACCAGTTTGTCCAACTCCTCCGCAGTAAAGGCAGGGGCCCTTTTCCCAGACTCTATAGACATTGTCGCTTCCAGACGCAGGTTACAGCAGCACTTGCAGTGTAGGTCCTCTACTGTTGAAGGTCAGGTATCAAGTGAGGAAACTGATAGAAAATGGTGGTCACGTCCACGGTGGTGCATGCCGTCAACACCGGCATACATCGTCATTGGCTCCTGGAACCCATAGGGCCCAATGATAACCAATGCTGAATTGCGCAGGGGTCTTCGACTGCCTGCCGCGACGCTGCACAATGCCAGCGCAGTTACCTCATTTACCCCTGTCCCTCCTTACAGGTCAGGCAGCCGCCATTTCAGGGGGCCACACGGCAGGCCAACTAACTGCGTCACAGCAATTTGGCCAGAAATACGGACAGACGAAGGCACACAGAGATTATTTCACAATTGTGCTAAACAGCCTTGTGAAACCTATGTGGTGTATGACTCTCTGCTCACCTTTCTCCTCCATAGGGCACGTCCGCTGGGGCAGGTGATGAGATCGCGGCATCCTCCGGTGTACAGACCCCTGGTGGACCTGTCGACAATGGAAGACAGACACATCATTATCACTTACAGACTTGATCGTGCCACAATCCAGGAACTGTGTGCCCAATTGGAGCCAGACCTGATGTCAACTATCCATCATCCCACGGGAATACCCCCTTTAGTGCAGGTCCTGTCAGTGCTCCATTTCCTGGCATGTGGCTCCTTTCAAAAAACAGTGGCCATGGCATCAGGGATGTCACAGCCAATGTAACGTGTTGCCCAGAGTGTTATCTGCCCTGCTGAAACATATACGCAGCTACATCGTTTTCCCTCAGGTGGAGGATTTGCCCACAATGAAAGGTGACTTCTATGCCTTGGGACATATCCCCAACATCGTTGGTGCCATTGATGGTACACAGGTGGCATTTGTCCCCCCCGCAGGAATGAACAGGCGTACAGAAACCGGAAAAGCTACCATTCTATGAATGTGAAGATGGTGTGTTTGGCAGACCAGTACATCTCCCATGTGAATGTCAAGTATTCTGGCTCAGCGCAGGACGCTTACATTTTGAGGAATAGCAGCATCCCTTATGTGATGGGGCAACTCCAGCGGCACCGTGTGGCTAATAGGTGAGCCCAAGGTCCCCACACAGTTTAAATAGGTGTGTGGGTATGGAAGAGTCCCTAATGGTTGGAGGATGTCTAATAGTTGTCCCTCGATATTTGCAGATGACTCTGGTTACCCCAACCTGTCATGGCTACTGACCCCAGTGAGGAATCCCAGGACAAGGGCAGAGGAACGCTACAATGAGGCACATGGGCGAACTAGGAGGATAATAGAGCACACCTTCGCCTCCTGAAGGCCAGATTCCGGTGCCTCAATCTGACAGGTGGCTCCCTATACTACTCACCGAAGAAGGTGTGCCAGATAATCGTTGCATGCTGTATGTTGCACAACCTGGCTTTGCGACGCCAGGTGCCTTTTCTGCAGGAGGATGGGCCTGATGCTGGTCTTGTGGCAGCTGTGGAGCATGTGGACAGTGAAGAAGAGGAGGCAGAAGAAGAAGATATAGACAACCGAAACAACATCATCATGCAATACTTCCAGTGAGACACAGGTACGAGGATGGCACTGCTTCTCACATCTCATACTACTGTAGGACATAGCATAAATCTGCCTTTTTACCTCTGTGTATGGACCCTGACATGTCACTTTGGCTTTCCATTTCACAGATCTGGGTCCCACTTTGTGCCCTCTGCTATGTTTACTGCTGCCCAATAAATGTGCAACCATGGTATGTGAACATGAACATTGACATTGCTAGATTTCCGATAGGTTGCAATTACACATTTGTAAAAGTACAGACTGACCCCAGATTGAATTGTGATTCAAGGGTGTTTATTTCTGTGCTAATAAGTGGAGGGGGTGTGCAATGTGCTGGGGTGATGGTGGAGGAATGTCCATGGTAGAGTTCAGTTTCTTGGTCTCACAGGCGCATTGTCCATGGGGACATAGGAAGGGGAGCAATGGCAGTTTAATGTGGACAGGGTAACAAAGTGGGACAGAAGGGTGACAATCAGGAAGGTCTTATTTCCTGGTGGGGGTCTTTGGTAATGTTCTCTGTCTTGTTCCTGGATCTCAGGGACCGTTTGCGGGCTGGTTCTCCTTCTGCAGGGGGTGGGGTGCTGGTGGCCTGTTGTTCTTGTCCACTAGCGCCAGCGGAGGTGGAGGGCTGTTCATCGTCCAGGCTAGTGTCAGGGGCCTGTTTGTGTGCCACTGTGTCCCTCATGGTGCTGGCCAGGTCTGCCAGCACCCCTGCAATGGTGACCAGGGTGGTGTTAATGGACTTCAAGTCCTCCCTGATCCCCAGGTAGTGATCCTCCTGCAGCCGCTAGGTCTCCTGAAACTTGGCCAGTCCTGTGCCCATGGTCTCCTGGGAATGGTGGTATGCTCTCATGATGTTGCAGAGTGCCTTGTGAAGACTGGGTTCCCTGGGCCTGTCCTCCCCCTGTAGCACAGCAGTCCTCCCAGCTTCCCTGTTATCCTGTGCCTCTGTCCCCTGAGCTGTGTGCCCACTGCCATGGACCCCAGGTCCCTGATTGTCTTGGGCTGGTGGGTTTGCCTGGGGTCCCTGTAGTGGTGGACACACTGCTGATTGACGTGTCCTGGGGACAGTGGCATGGGCCCGCAGGGTGGGTGCTGTGGTGGTGTTTCATGAGGGGGGAGGGTCTGTGGTGGCTTGTGACTGTGGCAGGGGAACCGACTGTCCCGAGGTCCCTGATGGGCCGGGCTGGTCATCTTGATCCAGGTGTGCAGAGCTGCTGTCATCACTGTGGGCCTCTTCTGTGGGGGGACTGGATATGTCTGGAACCTCCTGTCCGGTGACATTGGGTATGGGTCCTGTTGGGGTGTAAATGCATAGTTTTAGTATCTGTGTGTGCCATCTTCGGCATTGGGTGAGTTACCCTCTACTACTGTGCTTTCCTAGTTGTGTTTGCCATTGTGTGATTAGTGTTTTGGTGTCTGTGTGCGTGTCTGTACTGGACATGCTTTGGCAATGGGTGTCCATGCTTTAGTGTTGCATGCAGGCCTTGGTATTGGGATGCGTGGGTTGTGATAGTGGGGCATATGTTAGGTGTTGGAGTGACAGGGGTAAGGGGGTGTGTGGGAGTACGTGATGGCTTGCAGGTGGGGTGGGGGAATATGGTAATTAAGATTTGTCTTACCAGAGTCCAGTCCTCCTGCTACTCCTGTGAGGCCCTCAGGATGCAATATTACCAAGACTTGCTCCTCCCATGTTGTTAGTTGTAGGGGAGGAGGTGGGGGTTCCCCGCCAGTCCTCTGTACCGCAATCTGGTGTCTGGATACCACTGAACGCACCTTCCCCCGTAGGTCGTTCCACATCTTCCTGATGTCATCCCGTGTTCGTGGATGCTGTCCCACTGCGTTGACCCTGTCAACGATTTTCCACCATAGCTCCATCTTCCTAGCAATGGAGGTGTGCTGCAACTGTGAACCGAAAAGCTGTGGCTGTACCCAGATGATTTCCTCCATCATGACCCAGAGCTCCTTCTCAGAAAACCTGGTGTGTCTTTAAGGTGCCATGATGTGGTGTGGGTGATGTGTGAAGTGATTTTTGTTGTGATGTGTAAAATGTTGTGTCAGTTTGTGTTGTTTGAGGTGCGTGGATGTTGTATGAGTGATGGTGTGGTGTGCTTGTGAATGCTGGTGTAGTGTTGGCTATTCTCTCTCTGTGCTTCTTCATCAAAATGTTGTTGTAAGGGTTTGTGGGTAACGCAGGTGAGTGTTTTATAGTGGTGTGGGTGTGTGGGTGTGGTGTGTGTATGTGTATCAGGTGTGTGTATTTCGAATTGTCCAATGTAGTTGTGTTTTGTAAATGTGTGTGTATTTTGAGCGCGGCAGTGTGTACCGCCAATGGTTTACTGTGGTTGAAAGACCGCCGCGTTATTTCGTGTGTCGTGATAGTGTGGGCGTATTCTTGTTGGCGTGACGGTGTGGGTTTTGGTATCACCAGTTTATCACTGACCTTTGGTGTGGCGGACTTGTATGGGTGTCTGTATTGTGGCAGATTACTAGATATGGGTCATAATAACTGTAGCGGATTTCCGCCGCGGCCACGGTATGTTGGTGGCCTTCAGCACGCCGGTAAGCGGGATTTACCTACAGGGTTGTAATGAGGGCCTAAGTGTCTTTTCTTGCCATTTCCATAACATTTCCATAACTCTGACAATCTTTGACTTATGAACATTGCAACAATTTTAAGTAGCACAATCATAAAATCTATGTCATTAACAGTACAATGACTCAATTAGAATAATTTCAAACAGCGCACTCATCATGTGGCACAACAGAAAGCTCAGCTTCCTCCAATGTGCTGATATGTTCTTGAACAATTTGTTTTTTACCTTTTGAATATATCACTGCTAGCACCAACTCCTCAATGGCAATCATTCAACTTGCAATAGTTGGAAATTCAGTGTTCATTGAGGCATCAGCAATGTCTTGGTGACTTAACATATCCAAGTTCATCTTGTTCGATGTTAATGAGCAGAATTTATCAAGTTGCACAGGTATAGGTGTTTAATTTTTGCTGCAGGCAAGGTCAATTGTTACGCTTATAGATATGTGTCTGATTCTCTCACATACTTTGCCAGGTAGTTCAAGATAACTGTTAAGGACAAAGTGTAAATCTTGCAAGGTGCATACAGAATTTAACATCTATAGAGCAGCCTGAACCTCTCCAAAGATTTGCATAGCTGAAATCTTGACCATTGGCAACTGTGGCAGATAGTCCACAACAAATCAATTTTCAGTGAGGACACCTTTTCGAATTGACATTCTTCAGGTGAAAGGTGTTTTTTCAAGCTCTTGTAGGAGCTTGGATTTGGGCTTGGGGGGTCCTTTGGTCTAGGCTTGGAGGGGGATACTTAGGCTTGCCCTTGGAGGGAGCTTTTGCCGGGGGGGGCTGGGCTTGGCCTTGGAACTGGAGGGAGTGGGCTTGGCCTTGAAACTGGAAGGAGTGGGCTTGGCCTTGGAAGTGGAGGGAGCGGGAATGGGCTTGGGTTTGGGAGGAGGGGCAGTTGATGTGACAGGGGCGGATGTGGCAGGTGGTGGGTGGCATGGCAAGGGGCAGTGTTGGACTGGGAAGCGGAAGGCAGGGGCCTTGGACAGGGGTGAAGGGCCCTGGGGGGAGCAGGGACAGTGGTCAAGGTAAGGACGTTTGGGAGTGGAGGTAGTGGGTATGGTTGTGAGGTGTGTACATGGAGGTGCCTTGGAAGCAGGGGTGGATGAAAAGTGTGTGCTGGGGGACTGTTGGGTGGGTGAGTGCGGGCATTTAGATATACCCGGAGGAGGTGGGGAGGAGATGCAGGGAGGTGGCAGGGAGGACATGTGAGTGTATGTTTGGGTGGTGTCTGCAGGTTGGGTGGTGTACTGACTGTCAGGGGGGGTGGTGGGGAAGTCGGTGGAGGGTGTGGATGTTGTCATGTCTGCATGTGTTTGTTCTGTGTGTGCATGGCGGTGGTGGCGTTTGTATTGCTTATGTCTGTCCTTGTGTACCATGTCTGTTGATGTGGATGCATGTGGGTCAGTAGGTGTGCCTTGGATGGGTGAGGGATGTGGGTATGGGAACAATTGCTCATGCGTTGGCCTGGGAACTTTAGAGTAGTGCATTCATAAAGGAAACGGTTCTTGAATACTTCATTTGCATCCTAATGTTGGATATTATATATATTTTACTCAGACTCTGGACGGTTCTTAATGATACTGGTTATACATGTAGATATAATTTGAGTTAAGCCCTGATGAAGTCCGTGAGAGTACTGTTCTCATAGGACGAAACACGTGTTGGCTGTGGCTGTATGTGCTACATGGATACTGACTTCAATACTGTGTTTACTACATGAACATGGATGTCAAAGGACAATTCTGTGGTTACTATGATGAACTTTTTTGTTGAACAATAAATTGAGCTTGAAACTCTCCATGGTATTAATGCCATTATACATTACATATTGATATATTACTTACTTGGAATTATAGATTCATGGGTGCCCTGACAGCTGTGTTTTGTCATTGTGAGTTTCCCTGGAAACATTAGAGGAGTTAGGAAGATCCTCTTGCCAGGAGCACCATGTTAAAATTGGAATGTTAATGCTATTATATTGACTCACTGTGAGCGCCCATATCCTATGACTTGCTTCCTATGTGCTCTCAATTTTCTTTGGGTATGGGAACAGGTAGCTAGAGGGGGACGGAGGAAGAAGGGACACTGGCTGCTGTCAAGGAAAAGGCCAGAGCCTGAAACGATCTCTGTAGGCCAGACAAGGCATTGTGAATGCCTTCCAGGAACGCATTGGTCTGTTGCATCTGGGATGTCAGTCCCTGAATGGCATTCACCATAGTTGTCTGCCCCACAGAGATGGACCTCAGGATGTCAAAAGCCTTCTCATTGAGGGCAGCAGGGCTGACTGGGGCAGGGGCAGAGGTGCCTCCGGCGAAGGAGAAGTCCACCCTCTTGGGTGAGCAGGCATGGGCAACTGCGTGGGGAGCTACAGAGCGAGTGTGCTGGTAAGAGGGGGAGCAGACAAAGAAGGTGCTGGGGTGGTCCTAGATGGGTCCACCACCACCAGTGAGCCGCCATTGGAGGAGCAATCAGCAGATGATGTGGTTGATCCTATCTTCCCTTGCCCTCCATTCTACAGTTCCCCTCTGCTCCGCTGGTATCAGCCTCCTGGGTCCCGTGGACTGCAGCTTCCCCACACGCTGGTGCTCCTCCTCCTTCACCAGATGATGCTGATGCACACAAAGACAGAGGAGGACAGGGAGGGAGGGACAGAGAGAGAGACAGGGTGCAATCGGTCAATGCCAGCACTACAGTAACACAGGGTTGAACATCAGCATTTTATGCCATGCCATGATACACTATGCCCATTTCTGCACATCCCACAACTAGGGAACATCATGGGGAAAACCTCAACAATGCACATGCCAACTGCTGATGGTCTGACTGACTTTCATTTGGTTAACGTGCAGGTGGTGAGTCTCATGGACCAATACATCTCCCAGGTGATGGCCAGGTTCCCAGGCTCTGTGCATGATTCCTTCATCCTGCCGAACAGCAGTGTCCCACACATTATGGCACCAACTACAAGGGACCAGGCCTGGCTCATCGGAATGTACTCCTGCATATGTGTGCCCCTCAGCTCTCTGCACTCTTGTGTCCCTGCTCTATCGCCCTCCAGTCTTGACATGCCTCTTACCTCTGTGCACACAGGTGACTCTGGCTATCCCAATCCGCCCTGGCTCCTGACACCCCTGAGGCATCCAACTGCAGATGCAGAGGACCGTTACAATGAGTGCCACGGTCGTACCAGATGGGTCATTGAGAGGTACTTCGGCCCGCTGAAGGCCAGTTTGGCAGTCAGTTTGCACTCTGTCCAAGCAGGGATCCTCACTCTGGTCAGGGCAATGGAGAAACACACTCAAGATAACCCCTGCTCACCCCTTGGTAGCTTGGCACAAGCAGGTAGGCTTAACTTCAGAAGCAATGTGTAGATTATTTGTACCAACACACACAGTAATATAGTGAAAACACTGCAAAATGAACACCACACCAGTTTTGAAAAATAGGTAATATTTATCTAAATCAAACAAGACCAGAATGACAAAAATTCAACATACACAAGTTAGACTATGAATTTTCAAAAGAATAAGGCGGTCATTCTGACCCTGGCGGTCTTTGACCGCCAGGGCGGAGGACCGCGGGAGCACCGGCGACAGGCCGGCGGTGCTCCAATGGGGATTCCGACCGCGGCGGTAAAGCCGCGGTCGGACCGGCACCACTGGCGGGCTCCCGCCAGTGTACCGCCGCCCCATTGAATCCTCCACGGCGGCGCAGCTTGCTGCACCGCCGCGGGGATTCCGACCCCCCCTACCGCCATCCAGATCCCGGCGGTCCGACCGCCGGGATCCGTATGGCGGTAGGGGGGGTCGCGGGGCCCCTGGGGGCCCCTGCAGTGCCCATGCCACTGGCATGGGCATTGCAGGGGCCCCCATAAGAGGGCCCCTACATGTATTTCACTGTCTGCTGCGCAGACAGTGAAATACGCGACGGGTGCAACTGCACCCGTCGCACAGCTTCCACTCCGCCGGCTCGATTCCGAGCCGGCTTCATCGTGGAAGCCTCTTTCCCGCTGGGCTGGCGGGCGGTCTGAAGGCGACCGCCCGCCAGCCCAGCGGGAAAGTCAGAATTACCGCCGCGGTCTTTCGACCGCGGAACGGTAATCTGACGGCGGGACTTTGGCGGGCGGCCTCCGCCGCCCGCCAAGGTCAGAATGAGGGCCTAAGAGCCTTACTCCATAGAAAAAAATGGAAACAATGATTTTGCATGAAGTACCTGGTTAGCATCAAAATTAAAGCCTCACGGGCTAGCGTGCATCGGAAATGGCAGCGATGCATCGATTTCTTACTTGCAAGGGAGGCCGTGCTTCATTTCTTCTTGGGTCAATTCAGCGATGCGTTGTTTTTCTCCCTCACAAGAGAGCGATGTGTTGATTTCTGAACAGGGCACCTTGGATCCGCATAGAGGACGATGCGTGGAAAATCCTGCGGCACAGTGTTAGAAAACCACACTGTGTGCAGTTTGCCTCATTATCAGCAGCCACAAGTGGGTGTTGCGCGTTGTTTCTCCAGCTGCAATGCGTCGAACTCCCAGCCGCATGGCAGGTGAAACATCAATTTTAGCCGTGAAGTCAGCAGCACGTCATTTATCAGCCACGCTGCAGAGGGTGCATAGAAAATTTCCCCGCATGGTGTTCTGTGCATGGATTTTCAGCTCTTGTCTGCCAACCTCACCTTTCAAGGGGCCAGGGACTGCATAGGGCACTTGGCAGGGCAGGAGTCTCAGCAGAGAGTCCAGATGTTAGGAAATAAAGTCTTTGATGGCCCTGGGACTTCAAAAGAAGAGTCAAGCTCAGTTCAAGCCCTTGGAGATTCTTCACAAGCAGAAATATACCACAAAGTCCAGTCTTTGTCCCCTTTTACAGACAGAAGCAGCAACTGCAGGATGGCCCAACACAGAACAGTCACAGGCAGGGGCAGCACTACTCCTCAGCTCTTCAGTTCTTCCCCCTGGCAGAGGTTGGTCTTGGTTCCAGAAGTGATCTAATTTTCTGGGGTTTTGGGTCCAATACTTATAACCCTTTCTGCCTTTGAAGTAGACCTACTTCAAAGGAAAGTCTCTGTTTGTCACAAGATCCTGCCTTGCCCAGGCCAGGCCCCAGACACACACCAAGGGGTAGGAGACTGCATTGTGAGAGGACAGGCACAGCCCATTCAGGTGTAAGTGACCACTCCTCCTTCTACTCGAGCACAGATAGCTCATCAAGATATGCAGGATCCTGCTCCCTTTGTCTCACTGTCTAGAGAGGATTCACAAACAGCCCAACTGTCAAAATGACCCAGACAGACAATCCACAAACAGGCAGAGTCACAGAATGGCTTAAGCAACAAAATGCCTACTTTCTAAAAGTGGCATTTTCAAACTAAGGCCCTGATTTATACTTTTTCTGGGCCACATTAGTCATTTATTACAGAATACAATTGTCAAAAAATGACTCTAATGCAGCGCAAAAAAGTATAAATCAGGGCCTAACAATCTACAAACCAACTTCACTAAAAAAGTATTTTTAAATTGTGAGTTCAGAGACCCTAAACTCAATATTTGTAAATGGTCTCAAAGGGAATCTGAACTTTAAAGTTATTTATAGGAAGCCCCCATGTTAAACTATGAGAGAGATAGGCCTTGCAACAGTGAAGACTGAATTTAGCAGTATTTCACTGTTAGGACATATAACACACATCAGTACATGTTCCACTTTTAACATACACTACACCCTGCCCATGGGGCCACCTAGGACCTACGTTAGGGGTGCCTTAGATGTATAAAAAGGGAAGGTTTAGGCCTGAGAAGTGGGTACACTTGCCAAGTTGAATTGGTAGTTTAAAACTGTACACACAGACACTTCAGTGGCAGGTCTGAGCCATGTGTAGAGGGCTAATCATGTGGGTGGCACAACCAGTGATACAGACCCACTAGTAACATTTTATTTACAGACCCTGGGCACCTCTTGTGTACTTTACTATGGACTTACTAGTAAATCAAATATTCCAATCATGGATAAGCCAATGTACACATATATTTTACACAGGAGCACTTCCACTTTAGAACTGGTTAACAGTGGTAAAGTGCCCAGAGTATCAAAAACAGCAAAGACAGAGTCCAACACACATCAACAACCTGGGAAGCAGAGGCAAAAGGTTAGGGGAGACCACGCCAAGGATGCCAAGTCTAACGGTGATCAAATGTGATGCATCCCGTGTGGTGGACTTCTGGGATGATGTGTGGTCTCCTTGTGTCCTTTGCCTGCCACTACCCTCAGAAGATTGATGGAGTGTATGTTTTCTGCTTTTGTTTCTGCCTGACTCCTTCATGTAAGCTATTTCCTGAATGTGTTGATGCTGATTGGCATATGTTTTTATTTTTCACTTTCAAGAAGTGTCCAGGACACAGACCTTCACTGCATTTAAGAATCAGTGCACCATTGTGGCAATTTTATTCTGATGGCTCTCTCATACAGCAAGGTGGCAGGGCTCTCGCTGGTTGTGGGCTGAGGAGTTAAGAGATAAGCTTGGAGGGCTTGACACAGGACTTGACTCAGCTTGATTCCTTCTATAGATGTTCATTGAATTACCGTCTTGAAAGTGCCCATGAATCATTCAACAGCACCATTTGCTGAGATCACAGAGGTGTACTCTTTTGATGCTTGCCTTTCAGTTTGACTAACAACTCCTTACATTCTCTGCTATTAAACAGCAGGCTATTGTCAGATTTGAGAATGGTGGGGATATCCCCACTGCAAAGATGTCATCCAGCTGCTCAATGACCATGGCATAGGTAGGTGATGGCAATTCCTTCTCTAAAGGAAAATGTGAATACTCATCAATGGCTACCATGAGATGCTGTCCATTTCCTAATTGCCCAAAGGAATCAACTGCAACCCTTTCTCAGGCCTGTGGAAGAAGGTCAGACATCGTCACTGGGTTTTGCATTGCCTTAGGGGAAAGGCAGTTTCAAATAGTTCCTTCTCAACTCGCTCGTCTGGGCGCGGGAAGCACACTCGGTCTCTAAGGGCTGTCTTGGTAGCTACAATAGCACGATGTCCTTCATGGGCTAATTCAATGACTTGCTGTCTTAGTCTATCAGGTACCATGGCTCTTGAACCGCTTAATACAATACTGTCCTTGGTCACAGATAGTTTGTCTGGTATGTTTTTCAATTTCTGAATTTCTGAAACTCAATGTCATCAGTAAGAGGTCGAACAGTCCTCTTTCACAATTGATTTGAAATGATGTCTTCAAAAATGCTCTATAGGCATTTGAGGCAGCAACATTTGTTTGATGGATAAGGCTGCTGACGTGCCAAACCTCACTATGAAATTAATGTACTCTTAAGCTGCTTTGATTGTCTAACTGTTTGTGTAGAGGTTCTGACCTTTACTCAATCATATAGTCACAACCCTCACCTCTCAATACAAGGGGGCATCTTGGCTTTCGGGTTCCCAAAACTAGTGGGTATCAGTTGGTGGTGAGTGATGACAGTGAACCATTTTCCATAAAGAAACACATGAAAATGTTTGCAGGCCCACACTACAGCCAGACTCTCCTTCCCTGGTTGAGAATAGGCATGTTCTGTTTCAGACAGGCTTCAACTAGCATAGGTCATGACACGTCTCGGAGCATTTGGATGTTCATTATGTTGAGCATGGATTGCCTCCAGCCCCACCTGGCTCACATCCAAGGTAATCTCAGTATGTAATTTGGGGTCAAAAGAGGCTTTCTCAGTCACATTTTCAATCTCATGTTTTATTCTTTTATAATTTGATCACATTCAGAAGATCACTGAAAAGGAAAATTGCTTTTCATCAACTCCTTCAGTGGGGCACTCACTGCAACAAGTTCAAATATACCTTGAGCAATAAATGGTCTTGCCCAAGAAGGATCGCAGCATGGTGACATCTTCTGAGGGCTACGTGGCTGACAATGCTTTAACTTTATCTGGGTCTGGAGTCATTCCTGCATCAGAGAATATGTGAAACTCATACTTTGCAGGCATCAGTGAGCAATTGGCACACTGCGTCATGCTCCTCTTGTGTTGCTCCAAGCACCAGGGTGTCATCACTGCAGTTAAAAGCATGCCTGACAGGTTGAATTATTCAATGAATAACATCCTGAATCTGCAGCTGACAACACTCCAAAACTCAAACTTTAATATCTGATCAAACCAACATGAGTCAAAAAAGTAGTCATGTACCTGCAATTCTCTTTCAGCAGAAGTTGGTGGTATACCTAGTCAGAAAAAGACGAGAGACAGCTTTGGCACAGTTAATCACATGATCATGTCTGCTGTGTGTGGACCAAGATGCCTTTTTATGTCAATTGCTTTATTGGCCTGTTGCATAGCAACACAGGTGTGCACTGCACCTCCACTGTCCTATTTTGACACTAGGGAAGGACAGATGGAGCGCTCAACGATATCATGCTTCATCAGCTTTTTTCAGTTCTTTCTCAACAGCTACTTGCAAGTGAAAGGTAATTCTGTGGTGCTGCTGGGCAACAGGGCGAATGTCCTCATAAATGTGAAGTCACACTTTTATTGTTACGAGTCTTCCAGGGCCTTGAAACAGCAACAGAAACTGACTCACAGCTTCAGACTCAGTGTGTAGGTTGTGATAGAGAGATGTCAGTAATAGCAAACTGAGCAGGCTTGCACTGGATGAAGTTACTTAAAGTACATGAATTGGAGCTTTCACAGATGCTTCTTTGTATTGCAGAGTTACTTTGAATGGCCCTTGACTTTGCAATGGTTTGCAAGCAGCCTACTTGTATACCTTCATGTTTGATGAGTTGAGGAGTGGCACAGAAAACAGGGTATTACACTTCTTGACTGGATGATGCTAATCTACACACCACTGTCTATGATGAAGTTTATAGGGTAACTGGTGACCTTTATTGTAATATTGTTCAAATGAACCTGTTTGTTTTGTTTGATGGTCCATCTTTGTCTTTTGTTCTTCCATGCACGCAGATAAGTCAACATGCGCCCGTCATCCTTTGGTCAACACCATCATCGCACACCCATCTTCTTTACTGGTGCTTGACAATGACGTTGAAGAGGCTGTGTAGGACTAGCTTGAAAATTATTGACTTTATCTGCTTTTTACTTGTCGTAATTGGTGTCGCTTTCTGGACTTCTGGGTGTGGCGAAAATACTTATGGAAATTCCGGGTGTCCATTTTATCTTCTCACTGTGAGCTCTCTTTCACTTTGTAAGATGTATTGAAGTGTTTTTCATTTCCGCAACCTTTGCATGCCTCCCCTATGCCTGTACATTTACCTTTGAGGGGATATGAAAACCCACACTGGAAACACAGCTTTTCCTTCTTTAAAAACATCGACTTGCGAGCATCTGATTGATACTTGTGCTCGATTTTCATGACCAATGCTGATTCATTTTTTACTGCTTTAGTTCCTCTATCAGCAGCTTTTAAGACTGCTGTTTCATTGGCTATTGCAGCAAATAGTATTTTTTCTAAACTGAGTGTCTCTCAATATGCGTCATCTTATGACTCTAAGGTATATGGCTTCTTCATCATTGAAATTCACTAAACTTACAGTGTTTGATGAGTACATCTAGTCTTTCAACAAACTTGTCCATCATTTCACTGACTTGTTGTCTTGCTTTGTTTGAAAATGTACATTACTTAGTCAACATTTAGCATTGGATTGAACGTGGTGTTCAAAGGTTCTTCGACCTGACGGTATGATATTGCATGAGTCTGTACAATTGTCTTCAATTCTTCTTCTACTCCATCACTGCCATGGTTATTTAGATACTTAACGATTTTCATCATCTACTAGTAGTATTCGGGGATGCCTTTCATCATCATTCAAAAAGTGACAGTTGTCCTGCCCCCTCGGAAGTGACTTCACATCCGTTACCGGGACTTCCGGTACTTAACTGACGTAGGTGTAGGTGAGTCACGTGTGTTGTGACATAGGCGGTCATTCTGACCCTGGCGGTCAAAGACCGCCAGGGCGGAGGACCGCGGGAGCACCGCCGACAGGCCGGCGGTGCTCCAATGGGGATTCCGACCGCGGCGGTAAAGCCGCGGTCGGACCGGCAACACTGGCGGTCTCCCGCCAGTGTCCCACCGCCCCATTGAATCCTCCAAGGCGGCGCAGCTTGCTGCGCCGCCGAGGGGATTCCGACCCCCCCTACCGCCATCCAGATCCCGGCGGTCCGACCGCCGGGAACCGGATGGCGGTAGGGGGGGTCGCGGGGCCCCTGGGGGCCCCTGCAGTGCCCATGCCACTGGCATGGGCACTGCAGGGGCCCCCGTAAGGGGGCCCCTACAAGTATTTCACTGTCTGCTGCGCAGACAGTGAAATACGCGACGGGTGCAACTGCACCCGTCGCACAGCTTTCACTCCGCCGGCTCGATTCCGAGCCGGCTTCATCGTGGAAGCCTCTTTCCCGCTGGGCTGGCGGGCGGCCGCCCGCCAGCCCAGCGGGAATGTAAGAATTACCGCCGCGGTCTTTCGACCGCGGAACGGTAACCTGACGGCCGGACTTTGGCGGGCGGCCTCCGCCGCCCGCCAAGGTCAGAATGAGGGCCATAGTGTGATGACGTGTTAGTCACATGTCCCTAGTGTCTAGGTGTATGTGTTGTGTAAAATGGTGGCCGTGCAGGTGTGCGCCTTGTTTCTGTGCCAAAGAGGACATGTCTGGGCATGTTCATGCCGTCAGGCTGGTTGGGCTGCAGTATGGCTCCTCAGAGGGAGGTGCGGTGAAACTGCAGAGCATCCACCCACCCTCCCCAAGCCTTGCATAACAGCCCCAGAACTGACATAGGTGTAGGAGGGTCAGAGGGATTGTGACATAGGCTGAACACGTGTTAGGCTTGTGGCTAGGTCATAATACAGGGCACCATACCCCCAACGAATAAGAGTCCCTTTGGAGATCATGTGTCATGTTGTAGATGAATACGCCCTTTCTGACCTGTAGAATGCATATAAAGGGCCGTCTAAGCGACCTGCGCTAAACCCGGTGCATCTAGCTGGAAGAGATTATTCTGTCATTATGAAGAGATACAACCACTTTATCAAAAAGGCAGCATCGGAGGGTGGCTTGAACACTATTGACAAATATTACCGAACCCTGAAACCTTCGGTATTGGATGAGAACGCGCAGCAGGGCACTCCTAAAGACGAGGGGTGCGATGTTACAGGATTTCAAGAGGATCTTTGCCATCGGCGTGAAAAGCTCAGCCTCAAGGATTTACTGCAGCTGATATCCCCTATTAAGTGTGACAGCGGCGGCGGCGATGCATCGAGTGAAGAGTTAAATGTTGGAAACATTTTCACTGACATTGACGATGTAGAAGAATCTATAGCGTCTACTAACTCCCCTTCTATGAAGATATGGGGTTTCTGGAGGAAAAGGCATCCAACACAGTTATTGTGCACCAGCTACGTCTAAACAATGACGGCGGTTACTCATCAATGGATCTGTGCGATTCTCAAGGTTTCAGAGGCACTGTTGAGTGTCAAGAAAATGGAGAGGTTAGTAAAACATACAATATATAGACACTTAATGCATATATGTGTATATTTTGTTACCTTTAACTAATAGTATGTTTTTGTTTCTGATTGAACCATAGAAAACATCAACAAAAAGCGCTGTGGAAGAAGGGTCATCATCAAAGGTGAAAAATGTAAATTTTTACTGCTTATGTTGTTCAAAACAGTCTGAAAGTTCCACAAGCCAGAACAAAGAGCGACGTAAGAATTGTGTTTGTACCTATAGTGGCGACGTTTTCGAAAAGGGAAATATGATGTCCCGCAAGATGCAGTATGGCCTGTTAAAGGTTTTGCCTCTACTGTTGTAAACACATGTGTGAAAGGCGACTAATATAATCTTTGTTATGGTCATAAAATTAACGAACCACAACAGGAGGCTCACGAGTGTCTATATGAGTCATACACACCAAGAACAATTCGACATATATGTAGCAGTCTAGACCTGTACAAGGTGTATAAAATGTTAAGAGTTGTATATGGGATGTCCGAGGAAAAAAAAAATGTCCACCCCAAAATGATAAAGATGGTAGCAGCAGTGCTCAAAGAGATCCAAAACTCGAACAAACCAGTTTCAAAGCTGGAGAGTATGAAGGGGTTGTGTACGTATTTTGATATAAAGATGATAGAAAGGTTTATAGGAAGAGGTTTGTGTGATGTTCATTTTAAAAATAGAAAAATCGGTCTATTAGCCCTGCAAAGACTTTAAAAAAATGTAGAGTCTTGGGTAGAGGCTCATCCCACTGTTATTTAATGTACTTACATACTCACTTTTAGAACGTGTATCAGAATGTCGAGGGGCAAGATGTCAACGAGTTACATCCCGGATACATATGCATTGGCAGAATGTGCTGATTAAAGAAAGAATAGCTGACATACACCCTGTAACACTACGTCATCTGAACATTTCTTAGCCGCCCACTACAATGATGTGTGACAGTCCTGAAAGTATAACCAAATGGTGTATCAATGTGTGGATGCCCATAGCTGATAAATATTGGAGATTGTACAAAAGGCGTATCTTGAGTTAAGACTTTTGCCGACGAACGCGGTACGCAGAGCCTTGGAGCTTCTGACAGATGATTATTTCACAAAGAAGGGTTTAGTATTATCGTGTCTTGAACTGTACGAACTTATGAATGGTGTCAGTATCCTGTGTGTACAAAGTTATAAGAAGGGTGAGAGGGAAGTCGTGTCTAGAATATATCTATAAAAATAGCAAAACTTGAGACGCTGAGGTTGATTAGCGGCATGGCACCTAGTAGCATATGTAGCGAGTGTAGTAGCATGTACACGTAGTCAAAAGACAGCCAAATGTCTAACAATACCACACCATAAGATCTGTATCTAGAAATGTAAAGTACATTGTTTTATTCTGTGCTAATATTTTTTTTTTTATAAAATGGCACTATACAAAACCGGTGTCTTTCATTTCATGGTTTGTATCAGATGACAACATGTTGAGTGATGGAATAATGAAGCTTCTTTACGATACAAGCCATGTTTGTAGCTTCGGGGGTGCCGAAGCAGTGTTTAGAAGTGCTCTACTTGAAAATGAACCGGTAAACAGAGCAGTGGTGCCATAGTTTGTTTAGAAGAGCTATGGCATTCATGAGAAGAGTTTCTGAAATTGCAAACCCACACATTTATGCTGCCGCTACAAACATTGTGCAGGATGTGGTGGGTTCCGTGACATCTGCAGTTGTTGAACGTATGGATATGAAACCTCAAGAAGGATCGGGGTTGGTGTACAAGTCCTGCACACCTATTAAAAGGAAGTACAGTGCTTCAAAGAGGAGGGGCCTGCCGGCCCCCTATAAAAAAAGGCATTGATGTTCAAAAAGCGCTCACAAACGAAGATCTGTAAGTCAGAAGAGAGCTTCTAAGAAGAAGAACAGAAGGGTTGCCAACGTAAATATTTTTTAAAAGGTCGATCAGCCTGCAAACATGGCCTTCGTACATTGCGCATCAGGTGAATGCCCTAAATCACAGCTAGACCTGTTTTCTCTAAAACCAACGCAGATTAGCATCGAAAACTGTTTTTTCATCGAGGTATCGCCGCTAGCCAGTTTAACACCTTTGGTGCCAATAGAGTTTTATGTGTCAGGGTCCACGGATATGTATTTGGATCTCAACAACACACTGCTGCACCTCATCTGTAAAATTGTAAAAGCTGATGGTTCCAATATAACGAACGCCGCTAAAGTGGCAACGATTGCTTACCCCGTAGCAACCATGTTTTATCAGGTGGACACTACCTTCGGTGATCGCCTTATCATGCAAAGTGATAACATGTACGTGTATACGGCATACATTGAGAGTATTCTTAATTACAGCAGCGATGCCCTTGACACACAGCTTTCAGCGGGGCTCTTCTACAAAGCTACTGCTCTGGATGGTCACAATCAGGGTTTTGTAAAAAGATCGAGCTTCACCACCGACAGTAGGAAGTTCGACCTCCTAGGTTGCATAAACTCTGACCTTTTCTACCAAGATAAACCACTCGTCAACGGCATCAATCTTAAGATCAAACTAATCCGCAACAAGGACTCACTCTGTCTCATCAGTGGGGATGCAGAACAGTATAAGCTTGTTATACTGTCTGCCAGTTTGTTTGAAAAGAGAGTGAAAGAGTCACCATGCCTCAGACTGGCTCACGCCGAGGTCTTACCACTATCGAATGCCAAGTACGCTGTGGAAAGAGTAGCCCTGAAAATATATAGCATCCCAACCGGTTTGCAGATTAACAAAGCAGCAAAATTAATTTCTGGGCCAGCTACCGAAACTTATTAGAGGGTTTGTGGACAATACAGCTTTTAGCGATCAGTGTAGCTCAAACCCATTCAATTTCAAACAATATGACATCAGCTACGCTGCGCTGGTACACGAGGGGGCTGTGATTCCTGAGAAACCACACACACCTAGTTTTGGAGCATCTAATTTTATCAGGGAATATCTTGGACTGGTGTTGATAACAGGAAAACATCTGAGGAACCCGTGAGTCGTCGTATCAAGAGAAGGATGTGAGGATGACTACAAGGTGTTCACTTTCGATCTGATGCCGAACATGGAAGACAGTGATCATTATAATCTGATAAAAAACATAAACCTAAAAGCTGAAATACATTTTAGTCAATCCTTGGCTACCAATGTGAACATGATTGTATTTGCGGTGTTCAACAGCGTCATCCAGGTCAACTACGCCCACCAAATCTTTAAAATATTGTACAATGGACACTGTGCAGATACGTGAGTTCTTAGGGAGGCATAAATATGCAAGGAAATATTTTTTAGATGTTTTTCCGAGCACCGGGCTACCCGAAGAAGCTGGTGTCGAAAGACTGCGCTCACTAGATCAGATCTGCATTACAAGGGTGGGACACACTGGGTGGGAATGTTTTTGGATATTGACAAGGTTACAGTGTTTGACAGTTCAGTGGCATTCCCCGAGCATAGCATCTATACAAAACCCATATTCAAATACATGTAAAAAGCTGCAGGTAGGATCGGGTAATACAAGATGCAGGTGCAGGGTTCTTTATCAGTCACATGGGGGGACCACTGTATAAATATATTTTTGGGTAAAATGTCTGAGGGTATGATGTTTATTCGAGCGATCTAGTGAAAAACAACCATATGGTTGTGAAGTATGTGAAAGAAAATGTGGGGTCTACGGCTATTGTTGTTAAAACAGAATACAATGTTTGTCAAAAGTGTAATGCCATGTAATAGTTATATATGTGCAACTATAATTGTCTACAATAAAAGAATTTAAACTCAAAATCAGACTACACATTTTCATTGTTCCAGTGGGGCACATGTTAAAAGATGACAGAAGACTGGTGAAACAGTAAAAAAGTGTTTACTACACATAACTTTAGTACAAGCATTAAGCATCCAAACATGAGAATAAATGATAAAAGAAATCAATAAATACATTAATCGGTGTAAAACTATACACACAGACAGTGTAAATCGTATACATAGGTTCAAAAAGTAGAAATATCAAACATTTAACCACATGTTCCTTTTGGACAATGTATTTTTCGGCTCCAAAGGCAGAGGCAATGTGTTCCATTAGGGGGATAGCCGGGGGATAAGTGGGGCTGTGGGTATGTAGGGCCTGATTGAAAAACAACAGGCGTTAGAGTACTTGGAGGGCTGTGAGTAGGATCTTTCAAACTTTCAAACAGACGTTTGTGTTCAGCATTACCAACGATCGTAGAAGGAACGTTGAGTTCTGCAGCGGCCTGTAGAAACTGGTCCTAACCTTTAGGTACTTTCTGGAGCGATAGAGGTGTGTGAAACCTTTGACAGGGTCGTACATATGAGACACAACAATCTGCTGTTGTTTGTAGAAGAATTCACCCAAATCACTAGGGGCCTGATTCTAACTTTGGAGGACGGTGTTAAACCGTCCCAAAAGTGGCGGATATACCACCTACCGTATTACGAGTCCATTATATCCTATGGAACTCGTAATACGGTAGGTGGTATATCCGCCACTTTTGGGACGGTTTAACACCGTCCTCCAAAGTTAGAATCAGGCCCTAGATCTTTAAAATCAGCCATTTTATTTAGTAACATTTGCACTGTACCTCTGTACCTCTGACTTATATTTTTTTAAAGTTCTTCAACAAAGACGTTTGTGGGCGGTGTGGTGATGGAGGCTGTTGAGCTGGAGGCACAGTGTGGCCTCGTGGTGGCACATCAGAGTTGAGGCATAAAGAGTCAGTGGCCCTCATTCTGACCTTGGCGGTCTTTTCGCAAGACCGCTGAGTTACCGCCGCGGTGAAGACCGCCGACCGCGGCGGTATGCCGCTGTGCGCATTCTGACCGCTGGGAGCGTTCCGCCGGAAAACCGCCAGCAGCCACACTGGCGGTCGGCGGGAAAGTGGAGACTGGTCAACCTCCACCGCCACGCCAGCAGAACACCGCCCACAGAATTACGACCCACATTTCTGTGTGGCGGTCTTCTGTTGGCGGTCTTCTGTTGGCGGTCACCTCCCCATGGCTCCTGTCACCTCCCGGAGGACCAACGCACAAGGTAAGTTGACCGTCCGTGAGGGGAGGGGGTGGGGGGGTGTTGTGTGATGTGGGCGTGCATGGGGGTGTGCGTGTGAGTGTGTAGAGGGGGTGTGTGAGTGCGTGTATGCGGGCGGGGGGTGCTGCTGTGTCTATGGGTAATGTGTGCTGTTCGGCAGGTGCGCATGTCTGCATGTATGTGTGCGGGTATGTGTCCCCGTTGTGTATGTGTGTGTAGGGGGTGTGTATATGTGCATGTTGGGGGTGTGTGCATGTCGGGGTGCATGTATGTGCATGTCGGGGTGGGGGTGGGGAGGGGGTTCGTACCACCTCTGGGGGGTGGCAGGGGGGTGGAGGGTGTGGGGGGGGGACTCGGGTGGGTAGTGGGGGGTGGGGGAGACCCCTATCAGTGCCAGGGAAGGAATTCCCTGGCCCCGATAGTGCTTACCGCCATGGTTCGCACGGCGGTTCCCGCCCGCAAGAAACCGCGGCGGTAGGCAGGGTCATAATACCGTTGGCGGTCTTGGGACGACCGCCGGGCCGGAGTGCGCAAACTCCAGCCCGGCGGTCATGACCGCCGTGGCGGTCGGAGTGGAGAAGTGGCGGTCGGTCGCGGCGGGGACCGCCGCGGTCAGAATGCCATTTTTAATACCGCTGGTCTGTTCGCGGTCCGACCGCCGTCTCTCCGCCGACCGCCAGGGTCAGAATGAGGGCCAGTGTGTTTTCTTCCGACTGCCATTGCTTGTAAAAATGTAGAAAGTTTTGAAGAACTCTGGAGTAAAGATCGGCTTTGTCACAAGGTTTTAAATCAGTCTGGTTTAAAATGTTTTTAATTTCGCCATCCAGGCATACTGTTTCATTTTTTCATATAGTGTCGCTCGTAGAAGGCCCCAACTGTTTCAGCTGTTGGAGCGGTACCACGTACATCTTTTGGGTGGAGTCCATTAGTTCCCGGTTAGGAGTTTTGTAATTAAAGGAATTGCTATGTTCAGAGGTGCTCATATAAAGCCACTAACTGTCTTAAAAGTTTTTTCTTAGAAACAAGGGAAGCCCTTTTATTACTAAGCTTTTTGATAAGGTTACGCTTCCTCTTCAGCACATGGAACTGACTCTCTGATATAGGGACATTGCCTTCAAAGTTGTTTAGGTCAATTTCTGAAATAGCAGCCACTAAGTCATCTGAAGCCGAGCAAAGGATGGCCTTTCTTTTTTGGGGGCTAGCTGTGACCAGCATTTTTAGGAGGGCTAAATTACGGTATAGATGCGTGGACATGGTCAGCACCTTATATTATAAGACTTAGAGTGTAAATGTTTCAAAAGTCTTTTTAATGATTCTTTTTATATGATTTGGGTTTGGTTTTAGGTATGTAAGCGACGGGGAGGTCGGGTGGGAAAATATCAGCACATAGGGGGTCATTCTGACCCCGGCGGGCGCGGGAGCCGCCCGCCTGGAGGGAACCGCCAGAAGACCGTACCGCCGTCAAAAGACCGCGGCGGTCATTCTGGGTTTCCCACTGGGCTGGCGGGCGACCGCCAAAAGGCCGCCCGCCAGCCCAGTGGGAAACAGCCCTCCATGAGGATGCCGGCTCCGAATGGAGCCGGCGGAGTGGAGGGTGTGCGACGGGTGCAGTGGCACCCGTCGCGTATTTCAGTGTCTGCAATGCAGACACTGAAATGCAAAGTGGGGCCCTCTTACGGGGGCCCCTGCAGTGCCTATGCCGTTGGCATGGGCACTGCAGGGGCCCCCAGGGGCCCCATGACACCCCTCCCCGCCATCCTGTTCCTGGCGGGCGGAACCGCCAGGAACAGGATGGCGGTGAGGGGGTCGGAATCCCCCATGGCGGCGCAGCAAGCTGCGCCGCCATGGGGGATTCCCAGGGCAGCGGAAAACCGGCGGGAGACCGCCGGTTTTCCTGTTCTGACCGCGGCCGAACCGCCGCTGTCAGAATGCCCAAGGGAGCACCGCCAGCCTGTTGGCGGTGCTCCCGCGGTCCCCGGCCCTGGCGGTATTTACCGCCAGGGTCGGAATGACCCCCATAGTCTGTAGTCTTCTAGAGTGTTGGGTTTCAAGTCTACCAACAGGTAGCCATGAGGTTTAGTGATAGCATCATTAAAGGCTTCCAAGAAAAACTTGGTGTTTCCGGGGTACATCTGTTTAGCGATAATAGATATCTGCTGTTTGTCATGGGAGGTTTTAAATAGGACGAGGTATGAGGTGTTTAGAGCTATAGAACGATTGTTCCTACCCTTGTAAAATAAGTCCTGCACCATGTAGCATTTGTTTAGATTACGATGGTGTGAATATTGGGTAAAAGCTTTTTCTATTTTGGGATGGTACCCTCCCTTGCACATAAGGTAATCTACAATCACCAGGTTTATAAGGTGTTTAGGTAACAAGGCATCGTCGTTGAGAGTGTCAGGAACACCTTCTATAAATTTGATGTTTGGGAACCTTAGGGATAGTTCTGTATAAATATCTTGCCAGCATGAATAATGCCATACAATGTTGTTCGGGGTCTGGGATAAACATCCCGAGCGTTTTCTAACAACTTCTTTATAAAATAACTTTTACCATTATTTGAGGGTGTTGCAATCTTTTGTCCATAGTCGTGGGGATTTGAGATTCTAATGCACCTTTAACAACCGTACAGAAGGTTTTTGTAGTCTTCAGTAAGGACCCTTTTATCAAACACTCCCTGTAAGGTGTTATGTAAAGGCTTTGTTGTAAATACCCACCTCTTTTTGGACCACACTATGCCAGGCTGTTGTACAACAATGGTTTTTATTATTATTGCCATCTTTTGAGTAGTGTATTCATTCACCAAATCCTTTAAACTGTCAAAATTGATTTTAACTCTATTATTAACTTTTAAGGTGATACCTTTCACCTTTATACACAGGGCGTTGTTTGCCATTTTGTAGGAATAGGTCTTGGGTCCCGATGAAGTGAATTCTACTATGTAGTCATCCTTAACTAATTGGCTGGTCAAATCTCCTAGATAATCACCTAGGGGTGGGTCTTCATCACCATCCTTGCTCACACAAATAACAGAGTTGGTATCGTGATACAGGCAGTGCTCCTGACGTTTATCCAGCACCCTGTAAAGCTCTATACGAGTGTAAGCCGTTGTGAAACAGGCTTTGAAAATATTTATATTGTTACATGTTCTGGGGTACTCTTTAGCGTATTCCCAGCAGAGAGCGGCGGTCTCATCATCAATAAACTTGCAGCTGGACACATCATAACTAGGTAAAAAAACGTAGTGAAATAACTCGTCAGGATCTGTTATTGTGGTAGTGTTTGGTATGTTTGTATGTAGGGCAAATTTTCCCCATAAGGAGTTTAGGAAGAGCTTGACTAACTGGCGCCTGGCGGGGTTAACTTTGATGAACTCATGTCTCAATCTTATGCCTTCGTGTGCGTGGTAATCATCGATGTACTTTTGCTTAGAGGCCGGACCGACACACCATTCAGGAAAGCCCAAAGCCTCCTGTTTGCCTTTCAGAAACAAGTTGATATACTTTCAAAGTGCCATACCTCCACTATTTTATGCAGTCTGTAGCCTTTCTCAAGGGCCATTTGTACCTCAATGCTACACCAGGTACCGATGAGCATCCTCTGCTCGTCGTTGTGTCTACACTCGTTAGTCTGCTTACTTATGACGCAGGTTCAACACAAGAGGAACATGAACCTGCCGTCAACTTTTTATGGCAGCACCGGAAAGTTAAGCTGCTGCGGCTGGTAGATATGGCACTTAATGAGCACAAAATATTCACCTATGGGCTTAAAGTCCTTGTAGATGATGGTGGGGTGGCCTATAGGGTATAACTTCTGTTTGTTCACAAATGGGTATAAGCTCATGAAGTCATAATAGTGTATTTTTTCGCCCTCACCAGCAGGCCTGTACAACTGAATAGTGTTTGTACGACCTCTAAATTGGGCATCGCTGGGTTCCAAAGGCTCGAGTAACTGTTACCTTTAATAAAAGTCATGAGTTCCGCATCCGAAGCTAGCATGTCTAGCTAATCATGTTCCCATAGGGTTCTCATTACAAAGCCACAGGTTTCAACATATTCAGCCTTCATCAGAGTACGGCGGTGTAAGTGTGCAAACTTGGTGGCCAACAGTCTGCTAAACTCATGGGCCTTGTAACAGCGGGGACAACTATGGTAAAAACAACCATTGTACTCAAAAGCCGTAGGTATCTCATTAATTATAGCATAGCCGTCTGGATAATAAGGCCCCACTCGGTATTCACTGCCCTGTAAGGAGTGTTGAATGACGATATTTTCCTCGTCAGAGACGTGCATGAGCCATTGTATGGAGGGGGTTGAATAGCCTTTCTGTTTGCCGTTAGAGAGGTCGGTTGGTAGTACAGATATGGTGCAGTGCTTCAGAAACGTGTGTGTAGATAGACATAAACATGTAAGCCAGCATTATAGTTTGGAAAGGGCCTATGCAGTGAATGGTCTTTTTCACCATTAGGGTATTGCACTTCCAAACCTTAACCCTTTTCGTCATTTCCAACACATGTTTCTGGAAAGGTTGAAGGCTTTTCGTAATATCATTACATCAGCCTGACAGTACGCTTTCAACTCTTTTTCAAAATGAAAGGGATTTTCATAGTTTTCATCCTACCACTGTAGAAAGCTCTCTTTCTCAGCCGGCATCATATGCTCAACACCATAGCTGTTGGGTGGTGGCATGGGACCTTCATAATTCTGATCGGCCCAGGTGTTGAAAAGTGGGCGAAATAACCTTTTCTCCTTGAGAAACCAAAGGCTTTTGGTAATTTGCTCAATTTCATGGGTAGAAAATTTAGGGTATCGATGAACCTTATTTGAAAAGGCAGCACATTTAACAACATCAGTTTGGAACCCTGGGTGATGAGTTCTACAGCCATCTTTTCACCAATCATGGTCTGCACCATAAAGAAGGAGTCGTACGCTTACGAATTGTGAGCCAGCATAGTATACCCATAGAATTTTGTTGCATGAAAGTGGTGAGGAAATCGTTCACGAATGTGCACCCTTCAAACTCCCAGCTGTAATCGGAAGTTAGATGATGAGCATAAATATAACTAGACTGATGTACACCCGTCTCCTGTGTACACTCTATATCGGACACTATTTAGTCTTCGGTTTTGGTCTGAGGGAACCCTTTAAACATGTAACACTTGTGTTCTGTCCCCGTGTGACAATAAACCTTACACTTGGGACATTTCATACCTTTGCATTTATGCTCAGAAGCGACGTAGCGATGTAGCGCCTGCATCTCCTGCAGTCTGCTTTAGAGACACAGTGAACAAGTCTGTTATATATTCTCAAGCAGTTTTGTGAGCGACAAAGCATATTACATATTGAGCACCATACCTTATTCCCGGCGATCTCAATACACCCGTCTCTCTGGCATATTTACAGTGTATTTTACATTGCTGAGCTGTCTGTATGTTGTAGATATAGGTGCACACATACTTGACTCCTAGAAAACCCCTCAGGTTCAAAATACCATAAAAGTGATTTTCATGATGGAGAACATACACTGTCTTGTTTTTTTGTCTGCTCCTAGGTCGTGAAGAACTTTCAGGAGCCGTTGTGGTCAAGAATTTTTACTGTAACAGCAAAACAGTGCTCAAAAAGCCCCAGGTCCCCAAAACCAACCATTCAGTCTTACGGTATTTCAAGACCCCTATGGGCTTCAGTAGCTCTAGACAGGTGAGCATTGGGTGTAGTGTAATCCATCAGTAAGCCTGCTATGCTAGCAGCCAGCCATGTTTTGGATGCTCCTGTGTTAAAGTTGAGCAACCATCTTTGTTTCTTACTGGTGATCATACTATATAAGATGCTCTTTAACTGGAAACACCACCTTCGAGACCCCTTATAATGAGGGCGATGACTCTGAAGGTGCCATATACAACTATTTCTGACTTACTCTGTAGCAGGCTAGAAAGGTTTTCAAGAAATTCTACAGCCTCAAACACATCGCAGGGTGTTCGACGTGTGATCAAGGAACTATCAATGCCCTGCCGCTGGAAGCGTAGTTCGAAGAAATCGTTAGGACCCACATCATGTAACAGCCTTTCTATGAGCGTTTGTATGGCTTGATGGACAGCTATAATGCCGTGATCAGAGTAATGTATACGATCCAGGTTAACAAAATGAAATTCCTCATAATGCTTTGTGTTAGAAATGGGGTCTTTGGTTGGCATTCAGATTACCCCCTGTCCAAGCAAGGACCCTCACTCTAGTCAGGGTAGGTCACACACAATCCAAATTATCCTGTGCCCACCTTCTGGTAGCTTGGCACTGAGCAGTCAGGCTTAACTTAGAAGGCAATGTGTAAAGTATCTGTGCAATAAATCATACAATAACACCATATAGTACTACCAAAAACACACCACACAGTGTTTGTAAAAATATAGAATCTTTAACTGAATAATTGTAGGTCAAAAACGATTAGAATGCAATAAGTATACGTTGAAATATTACTGGAAGAGTAATATAAAAATGTCTTTAGAATTGTAATTGTACTGCAAAAGCAATATAAAGGGGGTCATTCCGACCCTGGCGGTAAATACCGCCAGGGCCGGGGACCGCGGGAGCACCGCCAACAGCCTGGCGGTGCTCCCTTGGGCATTCTGACCGCGGCAGTCCGGCCGCGGTCAGAAGTGGAAAACCGGCGGTCTCCCGCCGGTTTTCCGCCGGTTTTCCGCCGGTTTTCCGCTGCCCTGGGAATCCCCCATGGCGGCGCAGCTTGCTGCGCCGCCATGGGGGATTCCGACCCCCTCACCGCCATCCTGTTCCTGGCGGTTCTGCCCGCCAGGAACAGGATGGCGGTGAGGGGTGTCGTGGGGCCCCTGCAGTGCCCATGCCAATGGCATGGGCACTGCAGGGGCCCCCGTAAGAGGGCCCCACTTTGTATTTCAGTGTCTGCATTGCAGACACTGAAATATTCGACGGGTGCCACTGCACCCTTCGCACATCCTCCACTCCGCCGGCTCCATTCGGAGCTGGCATCCTCATGGAGGGCTGTTTCCCACTGGGCTGGCGGGCAGCCTTTTGGCGGTCGCCCGCCAGCCCAGTGGGAAACCCAGAATGACTGCTGCGGTCTTTTGACCGCGGTACGGTCTTCTGGCGGTTCCCTCCAGGCGGGCGGCTCCCGCCGCCCGCCGGGGTCAGAATGACCCCCAAAGTGTCTTAAAGTCTTCTAAAAACAACAAGTGACTCTTGCAGGGCAAAGTACCTAGTTTCTGTTGAAAAATCCTCGCAAGGGGCCACAGAGGAGGAGAAGCGTGGAAAACAGGTAACGTGCGTCGGTTTTGCCCCTTTGCACACGGACTTGCGTCAATATTTTCCACACAGGAAAGCCTTGCATCGATTTTTGGTGCGCGGACTCGGATCCTCTTCGGGTTGCAGGGTTTTCAGACGAACCTGGGTCAATGCGTGGAAAATCCTGGGCTTGCGTCGAAGTCACAAGCGCTGCATCGATTCCAGTGGGCGATGCGTGGAAATTTCTCTACAGGAATCCCAGGCCACACTTGACCCCCAAGACAATCAGGGACCTGGGGTCAGTGGCAGTGGGCACACTGTTCAGGGAACAGAGGCACAGGCCAACAGGGAAGCTGGGAGGAGTGCTATGTGCCTAGGGGAGGACAGGCCCAGGGAACCAACTCTCCAGGAGGCACTTGAAGAGATACTGGGAGTCTACCAACATTCCCAGGACACAATGGGCCAGATCGTGGACAATGTGCAGGAGAACAGGCGGCTGCAGGAGGGACAGCACCATGGGATCAGGGAGGACTTGCAGGCCATCAACAGCACCGTGATCTCTATTGCCGGGGTGCTGGCAGACATGGTCAACATTATGAGGGAGGCAGTCACACAACAGCAGGCCCTGCCATTAGCCAGACATCTGAACAGCCTTCCACCTCCGATGTTGCTAGTGGACAGGAGGCCCCGCCAAAGGACTCACAGGCCACCATCACCCCTTCCCCTGCAGAAGGAGAACCATCCCGCAAATGTTCCCTGCGATCCAGACAAAAGCCAGAGACACTTCCCAAGACCCCCACCCGGAAATGAGACTCTCCTGATTGTCACCCTTGTGTCCTACTCTGTCACCCTGTCCACCCTGAACTGCCATAGCTCCCCTCCCTATGTCCCCTTGGACAATGCGCCTGTGCTACAAACAGACTGGAACAATACCCTGGACTTTCCTCCATCATCAACCCATCCCATTGCACTTGCCCCTCTATATTTTAACACTTCAATAAACACCCTTGCAAAAAAAAGAAGTTTGGAGTATGTCATAATTCTCAATTATGTATTCATTGAAACAGGTACAAACATTGCAATTCAACTGTACTGAAAATGAGCATAGATTAATGACCTGTAGCTGGCTGCAGTCATCACACCAAGAGTATATGTCAGGACACCAACATGTGCAAAACTGAATTGCCAGAGGGAACAGTAAGTGGCCATAGAAGTGGGAAATATCAGCATGCCAGTGCCACTTAAATTCAAACAAATGTCATTGAAATGTGAAGTAACACAGCCCTACCTGTGTGTCATTGGAAGTATTGTCTGATCAATAATGTTTTGTTGTCCTCATCCTCATCCTCTGCCTCCACATCCTCACTGTCCACAGGGTCCACTGCTGGCAAAAGGGCATCTCCAGCCTCCTCTCCCTCCAGAAAAGGCACATTGCGTCTGAGGGCCAGGTCGTGCAACATGCACCATGCCACTACTATCTTGCAGATCTTCTTGGGTAAGTAGCACAGGGATCCACCTGTTAGATGGAAGCGCAGAAACCTGGCCTTCAGAATGCCTAAGGTTCTTTCAATTATCCTTCTGGTGCGCCCATGTGCCTCATTATAACGTTCTTCTGCCCTCGTTCTGGCATTCCTCACAGGGGTCAGCAGCCATGATAGGTTTGGGTAACCAGAGTCACCTGCAAATATTGAGGGACAACATTTAGCCACACACTATTCCATATGGCCCAAATATACCCGTATAACAACATCATCTGGGTGGGAACCAGGGCTCACCTATTAGCCACACCCTGTGCCTCTGTAGCTGGGCCATCACATTTGGAATGCTGCTATTCCTCAGGACAAAGGCATCATGCACCGACCCAGGATACTTATCATTGACGTGGGAGATGTTCTGGTCAGCCAAGCACACCATCTGTACATTCCTCAGGACCAAGGCATCATGCACCGACCCAGGATACTTAGCATTGACGTGGGAGATGTACTGGTCCGCCAAGCACACCATCTGTATATTCATAGAGTGGAAACTCTTCCGATTCCTGAACACCTATGAATTCTGACTGTGGGGGACAAATGCAATATGTGTTCCATCAATCTCCCCAGTTAAGTTGGGGATATGTCCCATTGCATAGAACTCGGCCTTCACTGTGGCCAGATCTTCAACCTGGGGAAATACAATGTAGCTGCACATGTGTTTAATCAGGGCAGACAACACTCTTGTCAGCACTATTGAGAACATTGGCTGTGACATTCTTGTTGCCAAGCCCACTGTCACTTGGAAAGAATCAGTTGCCAGGAAATGGAGCACAAGAGGGGGATCCCACTGGGTGACGGAAAACAGATATCAAGTCAGGCTCCAATTGGGAACACAGCTCTGTGATTGTGGCCCTGTCCAGTCTATAGGTGAGGATAATGTGCCTGTCCTCCATTGTTGCCAAGTCCACCAGTGATCTGTACTCCGGGGTATGTCTCCATCTCCTATTCATCCGCAGGGGTTGGAATCTATGGGACAAAAGAGTGAGGAGCCGGTGACAAACTGAACAATGGAGCTACAACAGAACTTTGCATGCTGTTAACTTGTAATGGGTAAGTGTGATTTGTCCTGTATGTCCTAATTTCACCTGTGACACAGCAATTTTCCAGGGCCTGCTCCCCCCCTGAAATGGCATCTGCCTGTCCTGTGTGGAGGGACAGGTGGAAGTGAGGTAATCCCGTTGACGTTGTGTGCCGTTGCGGGAGGCGGTTAGGAACCGCCGTGCATTTCCTCATTGGTTAACATTGAGCCCTATCGGTTACAGTGGCCAATGGTGATCTATGCTGGTGGTGACGGTATGCATTGCCGTGGATGTGACCGCCATTTTCTATCTGATCCCTCACTTGCTACCTGATCTTCAACAGGAGAGGACCTACACTGCATGTGCTGCTGTGACTGTGTCTGAAACCTTCCATGGCCCGTTTGACTGGGGTAAGGGCCCCAGCCTTAACTTCAGAGGAGTTGGAGAGACTGGTGGATGGGGTCCTATCCAGTACGGACTGCTGTACGGGCCTCCAGACCGACAGGTGATTACACTGTGGGCACGATGCTTGTGGCATGAATGCATGGAGTGGTGTGTGTGAAGGCCTCGTGTAAGGGGGGTGGGTGGATGTCCTCTGGGCAGCATATAGGTTGTGTGCTGGGCCATGTGTGTGTAAATGGTGATGGGAAGTGGTATGGTGAGCCATAAGTGTAACAGGCAGGACTGTTTGTCTAAATCTATTTCTCTGTGTGTATTGGCTCTGCAGGTCAGTGCCCAACAAAAGAGGGGTATATGGCATGCCATCACCAAGGAGGTGTGGACCCTGGGGGTCTATGGCAGGCAGAGCACCCACTGTCACAAATGGTGGGAGGACCTGAGATCCGGGCACAGAAGACGGCGGAGGCCCAGCTGAGATTGGCCCCCGAGTAAGGGGTGCCCGTCGAACCCTGACCCCCCTGATGGCCTGCATACTGGCGGTGGCCTATCCTGAGCTGGATGGGCACTTGAGGGCATCACAGCAGCCATAAGGGGGTGAGTACAGTGTCCATCATTACAACTTACACATGGTAGGGTGGTATCTGGGTGGGGGATGTGTGTCAGTGGGTGCCCCTAGGCCAGGCCTGACATTGCAGCATAGCTCTACTGGTGGCTAGTGTTCAGAAGGGAAAATCTTGCTACTTAGCTCGTAGGCATCCACAAATGGTCAGGGCTGCTTTGGTACCAGGTGTGCATGCCCCTCCCCATGCCTTGGCTGCTAACTATTTCTCTGGTAGTGCTATGGCATATCGCATAGGCCTGTTCCCTGTGTGTGACAGTGCTGTGTACACCAACGGTTGTGTTGGTACAGCCACTGACCAAGTGTATCCTTTGTTTCCTCCTCCCCTTTTTGTTTTGTCATCCTCTCCTTATGTGCATTGGCATCATCTGGTGGAGGATCAGAGGCACCGGGAATGGAGGGATCTGCATACCACAGGACCCGGAAGGCAGAGTCCACCAACGTGGAGGGCACCAGTGGGAGAGAGGGCCAGGGGAGCACCACAGCAGAGACTGGAGGGGACAGTTCTGACACAAATACCTCCTACGATGGAAGCTCCCTTGTGGTGGTGGACACTTCTGTGACCATCCCAGCTACAGGTACCACCGCCTCCCCCTGTACCAGCACTGCCCTCCCAGCAGCCCCTCATTGAGTTGCCCGTGCCCGCTCACCCAGGAGGGTGGGCATCTCCTTCACCCCAGGCACCTCAGGCCCTGCCCCAGTGAGACCTGCTGCCCTGAGTGAGGGGCCTATTGACCTCCTGAGATACATTTCTCTAGGACAATCAACCATTGTGAATGCCATCCAGGGGCTGGCAGCCCAGATGCAACAAACTAATGCATTCCTGGAGGGCATTCACACTGGATTGGCAGCCCAACAGAGATCAATCCAGGCTCTGGCCTCCTCTCTGATGGCAGCCATTGTCCCTGTTTCTACCCTCCCCCCTCCAACTTCCTCTTCCAGTCCCATTCTCCTCAACCCCAACCCATCCCAAGCACACAGCCAGACGAGCATGCACACAAGACAACACACAAGAGTGGCACAGGCAAGCACAAGCACCACACTTCATCCAACAGACACTCACGCAAACACCATACAGATGCAGACACACCAACATCCACTATTTCCACTGTCTCCCCCTCCCCCTCCTCCTCCTCCACCTCCCTCCCAGTTCCATCTACACTCACACCTGCATGCACTATATCATCATCCACTACCAGCATCTTCACCACACCAAGCAGAACACACACCTCACTGGCAGACACCTCCACAACAACCATGCACATGTCCCCTGTGTCCTCTCCCACTCTGTCTGTCCCCCCCTCATAAGGTACACAAAAGCAAGTGCTCAGCCACCCAACAGCCATCCACCTAACAACAGCATACAGGCCATGAACCTGCACCCAACAGCAACAGTCACCTCCAACAACCACTCCCTCTTCCTCCACTCCTATTCGTTCTCCCTCTTCCTGCCCCAATGTCCCTAAAAATCTGTTCCTATCCACCATTGCCCTTTTCCCTACTCCTCCCCCCATCCTGCACGTATGGGCAGGTTTGGAAGAACCCAGCCAAGCACCTCATCCACCCAGTCCACAGGCCCAGTAATCACCACACCCACTTGTGGTTGAAAAGGATCTAGGCCACATGTCCTTGAGGTGAAGGAGCCTCCACCAGGCAGCCTCAAGGGAAAGGGGCCTCTCCCAGCTGCCAGAAAGAGCAAGAAGCCTGCCCCAGCAGGCAAGAAGACAAAGGAGCCTGCCCCAGCTGCCAGGAAGGCAACAGAGCCTGCCCCAGCTGCCAAGAAGGGAAAGGAGCCTGCCCCAGCTGCCAGGAAGACAAAGGAGCCTGCCCCAGCAGGCAAGAAGGGAAAGGAGCCAGCCCCAGATGCCAGGAAGAGCAAGGAGTCTGCCCCAGCATACAGGAAGACCAAGTGGCCTGGGGCAGGAAGTGCAATGGAGCCCCCACCACCAACCTTGGTTGTTCAGCTGTCTGAGGTTGCAGGGGATGGGCAGGAGCCTCCCCCAGTAGCACCACCACATCCACTGAGCAGCCGTCTGAGGTTGCAGGGGATGGGCAGGAGCCCCCCCGAGAAGCACTACGGCATTCACTGAGCAGCCGTCCGAGGTTGCAGGGGATGGGCAGGAGCCTCCCCCCTTCCTCCATGGGCTGCTGTGCGGCCTGCACCCTGCAAATCCAGTGGGTATGACACCCGCCTGGGAGACTGGGAGCTTTCACTCCCCAGGATCAAGAGCACAGGGCATGAGACCCCCTCCAGAACTAGTGGGTAAGACACCCACATGCCCAACACTCCCCAGGATCAAGAGCACAGTGCAGAAGGCCCCCTCCAGAACGAGTGGACAAGTCACCCACTCATGAGACTGTGGCCTATCACTCCCCAGGACAAAGCACAGGGCATGTTGCCCCCTCCAGAACCAGTGGGGAAGACTCCCACTCAAGAGACTGTGGCCTATCTCTCCCCAAGGACCAGGCATAGGGCATGTTGCCCCCTCCAGAGCAAGTGAGCAAGTCAAGTCACCCACTCGAGAGACTGTGGCCTTGCACTCCCCAGGACCAAGCAAAGGGCATGTTGCCCCGTCCAGAATCAGTGGTCTTGTTCCATCTCCCGGCTGAGATGCTCCCCCATCCCCCGTCCCCCTGAGGTGCCTGCCTATTTACCAACTGATGCCCCTGCAGTGTTCTCTCCGTGTTAATGCAGGTGACAGGTGTGGCCTTGGATTTTTGCCTGTGGACATGTGTCCTACGGATATTGCAGACTGGGCTATGTCCCTTTTCGTGTACATATGTATACATCTTTTATCTTGCCTAACTTATTTTTCATGCTGTGTTGATCTCATTACATTCACTTTTGTAAATCGTTTTATCCTTGCATTATTCATCCGAGTTATGGGGTCAAATAGTTTTTGTGATGCAGCTGATTGTGTGTATAGTGTTGGGGGTGGTGTGTTGTGTGTGTGTGTGTGTCACTCTCGTTTTGCTCCCCCTCCCCTGTGTGCTAGGCAGCTGCACTCACAGTCGTCGTCTTCGCCGGCGTTGTTGTGGTTCTTCCTTGTGTCTCCAATGGTAAGTCCTTTCACTTCTAAGGTCTGTTTCCGCCAGGCTTTTTATGTCGTTGGTCCTGTCCCGGAAAATGTGACGGTTTCAAGGGTCTTAATATGGTGGGAGGAACATTGACTTCTGCCTGGTTGTAGGTGGCTCCCACTGCGGTGGCTGTTGTTTCCGCCCTGGCGGCCGGTGTGGTACATTAGCTGTCTATTTGACATGACACCAACATGGTCATAATTTGCCAGTAGTTACTGCCAGCCTGTTGGCAGTATTAGCGCCACTTTATCACCGACTGCCAGGGTCTCAATGAGGGCCTTAGACCCCTGTGAACTACGGGGACCTGTCAGAGGCGTGTTAACTGAGAGATCTAGAGGACCAATTTGTAGCTCAGGAACCGGTTGCTTCTTCTTACGATTCTTGAAGGAAAGACGGTTTATTTTAGGTTTGTTGCACTGTTTGTGAGCCCCTTCAGCGGTTTTAAACAGTACTTGATGTGGTGTGTCTGTGGGAGCATCGGCTCCATCTCCTGTGTGTCACAACCCTTGCAGAAATTTACTTTCTGTAGAAGAGGTTGATGTACTGGTTGCAGTGCTTATTTGTAAAGTGCTGCAGTGATTAAGGGGTGTAGCTGGTCTATGATGATGATCTGTAGACCCGGGTTGTTGTTTATCCTGATGCCCTGCACCGATCTCGGCGGCTGTTGACTACTTTGTGTGTTGAAAGACTCCTGTGATGTCCTTTAAAGGTGATGCAGACCGCTTGGTCTTATGGCAGACACCTTCTGAGATCTTCTGTGACGGTTTTTACGATGTGAAAGATAAAGAAATGAATTTCTAGGTATTGCTAGAACCTCTGTATCCTAGAAAGAGAAAAAAAGTAGGTAAAGAGAGCTAGAGAGTGAGAGAGAGAGAGAGAGAGAGAGAGATAGAAAAAGGTAGGATTCTTGGCTCTACATTTTTAAAACACACCTGATGTGTTCCCACAGGTGGGGCCTTTTTTTATGGTGGGTCCTTGTTTAGGCGATGTAGTCTTCCATTTCTGATCAGCCTTTTTAACGACCCTTCTACCTTTTGCTCTGATAATGAGCGGCTTGTGCGAGTCCCCTGGGGCTCTGTACAGAAAAGGAAAATAAAAAAGTCACACTTACAATATAAACCTATTGGCATTCTCTGAGGCATTGAATAATTTTATTTACCCGTAAGAGCTGTATCTTGTTGCGCTGAAGACTTTGCATCTTGAGCCTCTAGGATCCGCTGTAGAGCTTTGACAGCCATCTGTACTTCGACTGTATAAAGAAAGAAAAGTATCAGAAAACATTATTAGAAATAAAGCAAAATAGGTAATAAGACTAGGTCGTTGACACATTTCTCTAACTATAAAACAATAGGTAGCTATACCTTGCTGGAAGCCATCCATTTCCTCATTTCCTCTTGGTGATCCTACGTACAAAAAGAGACATATTTGATTTTAGACTGCCATTCATTTTTATGGTACCTTCATAACACATTCATAAATATACTATAAGACTGTAAAGGTGTTTACTCAAATAATTACATACACAATTAAGCAAGCTCACTCAGGATGTTAGCTACTAAGTACACTATCATCCCCTACATTGTTCTGAAGGTACAATACACAAAGCCTCTAATTCACATTTCTCAAAAACCATACACCGTTTATTTAAAAATCCACAGTGCGGTGCTGCTGCGCAACATGAGATCTAGGAATCTGGCATAAGGCACTATTTATATGGTTTCAGGGCCTCTGCAGCCTTATTTTACTCTTGTTACAATGCCTCCTCTAGCCCGTATAATGTCATATAATGACAATAATTAATAAAAATATAAAACACAAAACAGTTTGAAAACATTACAGTTCATTGTATAAATACATGTACAATAGAATAGAAGTCGGATCATAGGATCCACTCCAGCTTTTACCCTGATTCCCCCATGTTCTGGACCATGTGTGGGGCGGAGCTCACTCTAAGCACCAGCCTACAGGGTGGAGCAGCTAGGCAGAACCAGCTCCACCACCCTGGACACAGCCTTTTGAAAAATTACAGGCTGTGGAGGGAGTATGGGGGTCCCCTGTGTCGTGTTCAACATTTCCCAGGGACAGCAGGACCCCAACCTGAGGTGAGTGGAGAGGGGTTTGTGGGGCTTGAGCCTTTTTCTCAATGCCCCCACCATTAAGAGGTTGTGTGGTTGGGATGGGGGGACTACAGGACAGAGGACACACACATTGGGCTCGGTGTCCTGTGCCCTCAGTAATTCTTATTTTGTATTTTTTTTTTTTATTTTGTATTTTAATTTACTTGTTATTTTTTATTGTATTTTTAAAAAAACAAAAACAAAAAAAACATTCCTATGAGGGCCCTTGGGGCCCCTGCTATTTGGAGCTGCAGGATATCATGAAGGGCCTGAGGGCCCAAGCGCAGAAGACTAGGGCCTGAGGGTCTGTACCTCGCGCCATGCATGTCCTCCTCCATATGGTGGCAGGAGGTTGCGCACCTCGTGCTAGACACCCTTTAACCCTGAGGGGCTGGAGGGTGCCTAGTGTGAGCTGTGCAGCCTCCACCATTAAATTAACAGGCCTGTTCGCAATGGGCTGCAGGTCCACGCCACGTGGTTCCTGAGAGCAGGTCTGTTAGGTTAATAACCGAGATCACTGAGCCACAAAACGGTCGGCGATCTCTGCCATTAACTTAACAGACTTGGGTGGTCATTACAACCCTGGCGGTCGGTGTTAAAGCGGCGGTAAGACCACCAACAGGCCGGCGGAAAAAAAAATTGAATTACGACCGTGGCGGAAATCGGCAACATAGACAGCCACTTTAACACTCCGACCACCACGGCGGTACAAACAAACAGCATGACGGTCACCGCCAACAGACAGGCGAGGACAATGTACCGCCCAGAGTATCACAACCTACCAATCCACCACCTTTTCTGGGGTGGATTCACAGTGAACAAAAACACGGTGGAAACAGGACTTCGAAGCAAAAACGCTCCCCTTCTCACACCCCACGAGGACCAGATCGCCATGGAACCGGAACTCCAGATCCTGCCAGCCCTTATCTTCTTGCTCCTCTACCAGGCGGCGGCGAAGACCACGGTGAGTACTGCACCTACGACACAGGGGAGGGGGAGGGAAAAAACTGGGACACACACATGCAACAGCCCCACCCCCACCCTCACCCACTACAACACACTCACTAATACGGCATGATGCTACAGTTACACCCCCCAAACCGCCCGGAAGAAAGCAAAAACAAAAGGAAATGAGTGTAACCATTGTAATATATTAAAATCCAGTACGCAAAAAATATATATACACCATAAACAAATATATACACCAAGAATAGTAGTCCAGGTAGTGCTCCATTGAAGTCCGTAGAACACTGGGCCCACACGGCATGGGCGAGGCCAACACTCGATCCCCGAAAATCATGGAGAGAACACTGCAGGGGCATCAGATAGCAATAAAACAGGCACCTCAGAAGAGAAAGGGGGGGCACCTCAGCCAGTTGAGTTCACGATGCCAAATCCACGAGGGGGCCGCATGCCCACTGTCCAATCCTGGGGAGTTCAAAGCCACAGTCTCTCAAGTTTCTACAGTGGGTGGGTTGCCCACTGTGCCATCCTGGGGAGTGCAAAGCCACAGTCTCTCAAGTCTCTACAGTGGGTGGGTTGCCCACTGTTCCATCCTGGGGAGTGCAAAGCCACAGTCTCTCAAGTCTCTACAGTGGGTGGGTTGCCCACTGTGCAATCCTGGGGATTGCAAAGCCACAGTCTCTCAAGTCTCTACAGTGGGTGGGTTGCCCACTGTTCCATCCGGGGGAGTGCAAAGCCACAGTCTCTCAAGTGGATAAGAGTCTCCACTGGTTCTGGAGGGGGCTTTGTGCCCAGAGTGCTTCATCCTACCAAGGACTGAGGTAGTGGATGTATCTCTCCACTGGTTCTGGAGGGGGCCTTGTGCCCAGGCTGCTTCATCCTGCCAAGGACTGAGGTAGTGGATGTCTTTCTCCACTGGTTCTGGAGGGGGCCTTGTGCCTAGAGTCCTTCATCCTGCTCGCGACGGACTCAATAGCGTCAGTGCCCTTGGCGCTCATGGGCCAGCGGTGCTTGTTGCGGTGGTGTCCTTGGCAGTGGTGCTTGTGGCGGCAGTGTCCTGTTCAGCGGTGCTTGTGGCGGCGGGGTCCTTGGCAGTGACTCAGCTGCTGGCGGTCCTGTCTGGCCCAGCGGGGCTGGTGCTGGCGGTCCTTTATGGCCCAGCGGGGCTGGTGCTGGCGGTCCTTTATGGCCCAGCGGGGCTGGTGCTGGCGGTCCTTTGTGGCCCAGCGGGGCTGGTGCTGGCGTCCTGTCCTGGGCAGCTGGGCTGGTGCTGGCGGCCCTGTCCTGGGCAGCTGGGCTGGTGCTGGCGGTGGCCTCCTGGGCAGCGGGGATGATGGCGGTGGCCTCCTGGGCAGCAGGGATGATGGTGGTGGCCTCCTGGGCAGCAGGGCTGGTGCAGGCGGTGGCCTCCTGGGCAGCGGGGATGATGGCGGTCTTCTCCAGCGAGCTGCTCTTCCCAGACTTGCTGAGTTTCTTGTGCCCCTTCCCCACCTTGGAAGGTGTCGCAGCTGACTCCACACTCCCACCTGTACCCCTGGGAGCAGCTTTGGTGGCTGGAGTCTTCCCCGTCTCCCGCCCGGGCACTGGCCAACTTTTGATGCTTGACAGGTGGGGGACTGTCCATGCTGTGGCTCCGTGCCACACTGGCTGCCCTGCTGCCCGGTGCACTCCAGATTCCGGTGACTACAGGCACCACTGGTCCCGGAGATGTTGTGGCTGAGGTGCTAGGTTGGGACCTGGAGATTCGGGCCCTAGGAGACTGACGGAGTGGGGGAGGTGAGGTCAAGAGTGGACAGGAAAAGTTTCTTGGGAACATTGGGACTGGTAGCTGGAGGGGGTTTGGGAGTTGAGGAAGAGGTTGTGGTTGTAGGAGGTGTTCGTTCGGTGACTTTGGGTGAAGGTGCATGCGCTACAGGCTGTTGTGAGGTGGATGGCTGTTGGGTGGGTGTGTGGCTGCGTTTGTGTATCTTGGGAGGTGGCGTCACAGACACACTGGGAGAGGACACAGGGGACGTGTGAATGGTAGTGGGGGTGGTGAGTGCACGTGAGCGGGGTGTGGTGGTGGGTGTGCTGGTGATGGAAGTAGTGGCTGTAGATGTAGTGCATGCAGGTGTGAGTGTAGACGAGACTGGGAGGGAGGAGGGAGATGAGGAGGAGGGGGACACAGTGGAGGCAGTGGATGTTGGTGTGTCTGCATGTGTGTGATGCTTGTGTGAGTGCCTGTGGGATGTGTGGTGCCTATGTTTGCCAGAGCTTCCCTTGTGTGTTGACATGTGTGCATGCTGGTCTGAAGGTGTGCTTGGGATAGGCTGAGGTACAGGGGATTGGGTCTGGGTGGAGGAAGTTGGAGGGGGGAGGCTAGAGACAGGGACAATAGCTGCCATCAGTGTTGAGGCTTGCTGAAGGGCCAGAATGAAGGCCCTCCAGGAATGCATTTGTTTGTTGCAACTGCCTTTCTACACCCTGGATGGCATTCAAAATGGTAGACTGCCCAACAATGAGGGACCTGAGGAGGTCAATGGCCTCCTCACTGAGGGCAGCAGGGGTGACTGGGGCAGGGCCTGAGGTGCCTGGGGCGAAGGTGATGCCCACCCTCCTGGGTGAGCGGGCACGGGTAAAAGGCTGAGGGGCTGCTGGGAGGGTGGTGCTGGTAGGGGGGGTGGCGGATGTACCTGTAGATGCAGAGGGGGCACAGAAGTGGCCGCCACCACAAGGGAGCTCCCATCAGAGGACGAGTCCGTATCACTGGTCTCAGCTCCTGTCCCCGCCGTGGAGCTCCCCTCGCCCTCCATCCCACTTGTGAAATCGGAGTCCGTAGTCTCGCCCTCCAGGGCCATGTGGGATGCAGCTCCCTCCTGCTCCGGTGCCACTGCTCCTCCGCCTGATGATGCTAATGCAAACAAGAACAGGGAGACCACAAAAGGGGGGGAAGAAAGAAGAAAGACATCTTGCGTGTATGCATTACCGCTACCGTTGGCGGACACAACAGACACAGAAGCCCCCCTGCACTACGCCGCGCACTTGGGGACCACTGTTCAATCCTTGGGACATGGCCCACAAGGCTATGGCCGACATCTGCACACATGGATGTCACAGGAGCCTAACTAGATGTACTTGGCACTGTACACAGGTGGGGTGGGGTGCCACAGCGTCTACAAGAAAAAGGGGACCTAACTAGCACACTCGCCCTGGCCTAGGGAAACCCACAGCCCACCTCCCCCACCCAGTTGCCTCCACTGCGCGCAAAATCAGCAGAATGAGAGTGTACTCACCCCCTTGTGACTGCTGTGATGCCCTCAAGCGCCCATCCAACTCCGGGTACGCCACCGCCAGGATCCTGAACATCAGGGGGGTCATGGTGCGACGGGCACCCCTCCCACGTTGGGAGGCCATGCCCAGCTGGGCCTCCGCCGTCTTCTTGCTCCAGCGGCGAATGTCCTCCCATCTTTTACGGCAGTTGGTATTCCGTCTGTGATGGACCCCCAGGGTCCGGACTTCCTTGGCGATGGCACGCCAAATATCCTTCTTCTGGTGGCCGCTGACCCACAGGAATAGTACAGGGGAAAAGGAGAAGATATAACCGTCCGCACTGTCACAGTCATTGGCCCCCTTCCCTACCCTTGCCATGTGGCACATGCACTCACCGTCGTTTCATGCACGCCTCAATCTCCCCCCCCATCTTTTATCCACCCCACTCCACACAGGCATAGCCCATACAGCATGCTCCCAGTGTACTTACCTGTTTGTTTGGAGGACCGTAGAGTAGCGTGTACTGGGGGAGGACCCCATCCACGAGTTTCTCCAACTCCTCCGATGTGAAGGCAGGGGCCCTTTCCCCAGACGCACGAGCCATTGTCTCTTCCAGACCGAGGTCACAGCAGCACTTGCAGTGTAGGTCCTCTCCTGTCGAAGATCAGGTATCGAGTGATTGAACAGATAGAAAATGGCGGTCATGTCCGCGGCGATGCGTACCGTCACCGCCGGCGTACATCGTCATTGGCTCCTGGGACCCATAGGGTCCAATGTTAACCAATGCAGAATTGCGCCGCGGTCTTCGACCGCCTACCGCAACGGTGTACAACGCCAGCACAGTTACCTCACATCCCATTGTCCCACTTTACAGGTCAGGCATCCGCCTCAACACTCATACAGGCCAAATTTCGGATTATGATTTGTGTTCTGTGGAAGCTATGGGTACGTACCTCTGAGTTGCTTGACTCTCTGCTCGCTGTTGTCCTTCATAGGCGCCGTCCACTGGGACATGTGAGGAGATGGCGACATCCTCCGGTGTACAGACCGCTGGTGGACCTGTCGACAATGGAGGAAAGACATGTGATCATCACCTACAGGCTTGATCGTGCCACAATCCTGGAACTGTGTGCCCAGCTGGAGCCAGACCTGATGTCAGCTATCCGCCATCCCACAGGAATCCCCCCTCTAGTGCAGGTGCTGTCAGTACTCCATTTCCTTGTAAGTGGGTCATTTCAAACATTTCAAACAACAGTCACTGTAATTGCTAATACACTATTTCGTAATCACAGACAGACTCCAGGTTGTTTTGTGCTTTAAGGGTGTTTATTTAAGTGCTCAAGATAGGGGGGGTTGTAAAATGGTGAGGGGTGATGGTGGAGGAATGTCCATGGCAGAGTCCAGTCTATTAGTCTCACAGGTGCATTGCACAAATGGGCATAGGAAGTGGAGCTGGGGCAGTTTCAGGATGGACAGGGTGAGAAAGTGGGACAGAAGGATGACATTCAGGGTGGTCTCATTTCTTGGCGGGGTCTTGACATCGTTCTCTGTCTTTGTCCTGGATCTCAGGGACCGTTTTGCGGGGTGGTTCTCCCTCTGCAGGGGGTGGGGTGCTGGTGTGGTGGTCCTGTGGCGGTGCCTCCTGTCCACTAGCGCCGACGGAGGTGGTGGGCAGTTCATCGTCCAGGCTAGTGTCAGGGGCCCCTTGTTGTGCCACAGTGTCGCTCCTGGTGTTGAGGACTTCCTTCAGCACCCCTACAATGGTGCCCAGGGTGGAATTGATGGATCTGAGTTCCTCCCTGAAGCCCAAATACTGGTCTTCCTGCAGGCGCTGGGTCTCCTGAAACTTGGCCAGTACCGTTGCCTTCGTCTCCTGGGAATGGTGGTAGGCTGCCATGATGTTGGAGAGGGCCTCGTGGAGAGTGGGTTCCCTTGGCCTGTCCTCCCCCTGTCGCACAGCAGCCCTCCCAGTTTCCCTGTGTTCCTGTGCCTCCGTCCCCTGGACCGTGTGCCCACTACCACTGCCCCCAGGTCCCTGTTGTTGTTGTGGTGGTGGGTTAGCCTGGGTTCCCTGTAGTGGTGGACACACTGCTGATTGACGTGTCCTGGGGACAGAGGTATGGGCCCGCTGGGTGAGTGCTGTGCTGGTGTTTCCAGAGGGGGAAGCTCTGTGGTGGCCTGTGACTGTGCGAGGGGAACCGACTGTCCAGAGGTCCCCGATGGGCCGGGCTGGTCATCTAGATCCAGTTGGACAGAGCTGCTGTCATCACTGTGGGCCTCTTCTGTTGGTGGTGTGGGCATGTGTGGATCCTCCTGTCAGGTGACGTTGGGTAGGGGTCTTGCTGGGGTATAAAAGGATGTTTATTACATCTGTGTGTGCCATGGTGTGCAATGGGTGGGTGACCGTGTACCCCAGTGCTTGCATTCCTGTGTGGGTCCTTGTGTGATGGTGGTTTAGGGGGGTGTATGGGTATGTGCAGTGGCCATGCTTCAGTGATGGGTGTCTATGCTTTGTTGTTGCATGCAGGGCTTTGTGTTAGGATGTTTGGTTTGTGATGTTGGGACATTTGTGAGGAGTTGGAGTGATGGGGGTGATGGGGGGGTATGTGATAGCATGCAAGTAGGCTGGGGGATGTAATAGTTAAGAAATGACTTACCAGAGTCCATTCCTCCATCTACTCCTGCGAGGCCCTCAGGATGCAGAATCTCCAAGACTTGCTCCTCCCATGTTGTTAGTTGTGGGGGAGGAGGTAGGTGTCCGCCGCCAGTCCGCTGAACCACAAGGTGGTGTCTTGAGACCACGGAACGCACCTACCCCCGTAGGTCGTTCCACCTCTTCCTGATGTCATCCCTATTTCTTGGGTGCTGTCCCACTGTGTTGACCCTGTCCACTATTCTTCGACATAGCTCCATCTTCCTAGCTATGGAGGTGTGCTGCACCAGTGATCCAAATAGCCGACGACATCATCGCCCCGCGTCTCCAGACCATCATCAACAGCTCATTTGCTTCTGCCACCTTTCCTGAGAGCTGGAAACACTCAGAAGTCAACGCCCTACTGAAGAAACCTACGGCGGACCCCAGCGACCTGAAGAACTTCCGCCCCATCTCGCTCCTCCCCTTCCCCGCCAAAGTCATAGAGAAGACCGTCAACAAGCAACTGACCAACTTCCTGGAAGACAACAACCTACTCAACCCCTCTCAGTCCGGATTCCGAGCCAATCACAGCACAGAAACCGCCCTCATCTCAGTCACAGACAACATCAGAACTCTGATGGACAACGGAGAAACAGTCGCCCTCATCCTCCTCGACCTCTCGGCTGCTTTCGACACCGTCTGCCACCGAACCCTGATATCCCGCCTCCGCTCCACCGGGATCCAAGGACAGGCCCTGGACTGGATCACTTCCTTCCTCTCCAACCACTCCCAAAGAGTCTACCTCCCACGTTTCCAGTCAGACCCCACCGAGATCATCTGCGGCGTCCCACAAGGCTCCTTGCTCAGCCCGACTCTCTTCAATGTCTACATGAGCCCCCTCACCGACATCGTACGCAAACACAACATCAACATCACCTCCTACGCCGACGACACTCAGCTGATACTCTCCCTCACCAAGGACCCCACCAGCGCCAAGACCAACCTGCAAGATGGAATGAGAGACGTCGCAGAATGGATGAAACTCAGCTGTCTGAAACTGAACTCAGACAAAACGGAAGTCCTCATCCTCGGAAACACCCCGTCCGCCTGGGATGACTCCTGGTGGCCCACGGCCCTTGGCACCGCACCAACCCCCTCAGACCACGCACGCAACCTCGGATTCATTCTAGACCCTCTTCTCACCATGACCAAACAAGTCAACGCCGTATCATCCTCCTGCTTCCTCACCCTCCGCATGTTCCGACAGATCTTCCGTTGGATCCCCGCCGACACCAGAAAGACCGTGACCCACGCCCTCGTCACGAGCCACCTGGACTACGGCAACACCCTATATGCAGGAACCACGGCTAAACTCCAGAAACGCCTGCAGCCAATTCAAAACGCCTCCTCCCGCCTCATCCTCGACATACCCCGCAACAGCCACATCGCCACCCACCTGAGAGACCTGCACTGGCTTTCCGTCAACAAAAGGATCACCTTCCGGCTCCTCACCCACGCACACAAAGCCCTCCACAACAAGGGACCCGAATACCTCAACCGTCGCCTCAGTTTCTACACGCCCACCCGTCAGCTTCGCTCCGCCAACCTCGCACTCGCCGCTGTCCCTCGCATCTGCGGCACCACGGCAGGTGGGAAATCCTTCTCCTAGCTAGCGGCCAAGACATGAAATTCCCTCCCCACCAACCTCAGGACCACCTCGCATTCCGGAGGCAACTCAAGACCTGGCTCTTCGAGCAGCAGTAACCCCTTCCCCCTAGCGCCTTGAGACCCTCACGGGTGAGTGCGCGCTTTACAAATGTTTTTGATTTGATTTGATAGCTGTGGCTCTACCCGGACGATTTCCTCCACCATGACCCTGAGCTCCTCCTCAGAGAACCTGGGGTGTCTTTGCCGTGCCATGGGGTGGTGTGGGTGATGCTTGGGGTGGTGTGTGTAGTGATAAGTGGGGTGATATTTAGTGGTGTGTTGTGTGAGGTGCGTGGAAGTTATGTGGGTGATGGTATTCTGTGCCTGTGGATGCTTGGTAGCTGTTTGTAGTGTCTCTCTCTGGCCTTCTCTCGGTAATTTGGTCGTAGGGGTTTGTGGGTGATGTGGGTGTGTGTTTTATATTGTATTGGGTGTGTGGGAGTGGTGTGTGTATGTGTATCAGGTGTGTGTATTTGGAATTGTCCAATGTGGTAGTGTTTTGTATATGTGATTGTATTTTGAGTGCGGCGGTGTGTACCGCCAATGGAATACCGCGGTTGAAAGACCGCCGCGTAGATTTGTGTTCGTGATAGTGTGGGTGCATTTCTGTTGGCGTGATGGTGGAGGTTTTGTTTTCGCCAGTTTATCACTGACCTTTGGTGTGGCGGACTTGTGTGGGTGTCTGAATTTTGGCAGATTCTGAGCAGTGGGTCATAATGACCGTGGCGGAATTCCGCTGCCGCGGCGGTGTGTTGGCAGTCTTCTGCGCGACGGTAAGCGGCTTTTACCGCCAAGGTTGTAATGACCCCCTTGCTCTCATAGGTCGCACGGCATGAGCCTGTGGCCTGTGAGAGCAGGTGTGCTAAGTTAATAACGGGGGTCCCCAAGCACTTTGCGGTTCGGTGACCCAGCCATTAACTTAACAGGCCTCTGAGAACAGGTTTGTTATGCTAAGAACGGAGATCGCCGAGCCGCAAAGCACTCTGCGACCCGCGTTATTAACTTAACAGACTGGCTCTCAGAGGTCACGTGGTCTCTGTGAGCCGGTGTGTTAGGGTAATAACAGGGGTCACCAAGCCACACACACTCTGCGACCGACACCTCCTTCACTTTGCAGGTCTGGTGTCCGGAACTGCAAACTATAAGGCTGCGGTCCCTGAGAGCAGGAATTGTTAGTTAATAACGAAGGGTGGTGAGCCTCACGTGCTCGCCGCGCAGTGCTTCATTAGAAAATAAAAACATGTTGGTGCCCAAAGCCCTCTTCTTAAACATGCGCCTGCTGCAATTAAATGTGTGAACATGGAATACTGGGGCAGTGTTATCCTGAAACCATCTTGGGCCTCTTTAATACTTTTAAAGCTACTCCCTGACCATTCACCTCACTCAGCAGCTTTCTGCTTTCTCCCATTGTGACGCTTTTTCATTTTTCTCTTCTTCCGTCTTTCCCAAATGTGTCTTTTGCTCGCAGCAAATGCTTGAAGCAGAAGAATAAGTGCCAGCGCTCAATAATAGGTGGCGGTGCTGAGCACCGGAAACAACCAGAAATTAAGCAATGTTGCCACCCTCCAACCAGTAACTTTGCATGTGTGCTCTCAGGGGACCCAGGCTCATAGTCTGAAGCCTTGTGCAACAGTATTTTTAGCACCTCTTGCCCCACCAATAAAAAACAATGTACCCCACATCTCATGATAGTCCTTCTTTCACACACATTCCTATTATTTTAGAATGCTTTTAAATGCATCCTTTACCTATCCTGACAACTATCCATATGAAATATAGTTATTTTCTCTGCAGAAGACATATTAACCCTCTGCGCTACTTTATGGAGAGTCAAAACTAGAGCTCACTAATAGGCACATTAATTATAAATGGTATATTGACAATTTTATTGTTTCCTAAAGGCTGCATGCACTAGGAACTTTTCATCATGTGCTTTTAAATGATAAGCTTCCTCAGTTAGCACTCCTATCGAAGGTTGCACACGGTGTGACCAGAATGCTGGCCACCCCTATGCCCAACCTTTAAGGTAATGGACACTTGGGATGGGAGCGCTTGGTTGGGGGTTGCTAAGGGATGCAAAGGTTCGCTATAGGTGCCCCCAAGCACATTGTATCATACTTATAACACATTATGCGTACCACATAAATAGAATATACTAATAATAAATAAAATAGAAAACATGCCCTTAGATAATAGTGTTCAAATATATGGCACATATTGCGCTCTGTGTGTCCTACGGAAAGGGTTAGAGACAACATCACATTGGAATTACATTACAAAAATATACAAACAGGCCATAGTTATTTACCTTAAGTAGAAGCTGGGTTGCGCTCCGCCATTCATATTTTTCTCCTTGATGGTCAGTGAGGAAGAAGCCCTGCTCTCGCAAACCTCTATACATCGCTCACAAAAAGTGTCTTGTGAGATGCTTGGGTATGATAGCTTTGGGGGGCTTTTATACTTGCTACACCAGGCTAATTATGCATGGGCATTGTGAAGGGGTGGGCTCAGAAGCATATTATGTTTAGAATTTCATAACATGTCACCTGGGGGCTACCACTTTCTATGTAGACATCTGCTAAGCATGAATGGGTCACTCTGACTTGCAAAAACATAGGTTGAAAGTTCATTGCTTTACATTAGTAGTAACAGACAGGCCTGATAAGATAAAAGGGGTTGTGGGCAGCAGCTCCTCTAGAAACTACTTATCGGCCTGAAGACGCCCACATGGCCTGTTAGGCCTCACTTATCTTCTCCTTACACACAGATACCCTCCTTAGGTAACTATGACTTGTGTTTTTAAAGGTCTTGCTCCATGTCCATATACACCCTTCTTGACCCTTTCTGTGCCTGTTGGCTTGAAGATTATTTTTTTGTTTTTTAAAAGATCACCATCGGACATTCCCTTTAGGTTATGCAAGGCTCAGGGAGAGTGAGTGGAGGCTCTGTAATTCCACCGCACCTCCCTCTGAGGAGCCACATTGCAGCCCAAACAGCCTGACAGTATGAACATGTCCAGGCAGGTGCAGAAACAAGGTGCACACCTGCACTGCTGCCATTTTATACAACAAATACACCTAGACACTAGGGACTGCAACAGGGCACATGACTAACATGTGAGCACACCATGTCACAACACATGTGACTCACCTACACCTACGTCAGTCCTGGGGTGGGTTCCCATGGGTCACCGGAAGTCCCAGTAATGGGTGTGATGTCACTTCCGAGGGGCGGGACAGCTGTCACTTTTTGAATGATGAAGAAAGGTATCTCTGAATACTACTTCTACTTCTTCTAGGGCATTGATGAAATCATTGAGCATCTTGGTCCATGTGGTCCACATGGTGCCGATAGCTTATCTCTTGGTATGTTGAATGATGGTGGTGGCTTCAGAAACGTAACCGAATCATACTTCACACACTTTTCTACCACCTTTGAGAGTACATGCTGTTCAGATGACAGCTGCTGTTCACCCAATGCTGCAACTTCCGCAAGCACATGCCTTGAGCTCTTGCTTCAGTCGTCTCACCTGAGCTAAGGTCAAAGATCATTGTCCTCTTTCTTGATGGTAAGTAATGAGTATGTTTCTTGCAATTGATCATCATTGTGTTTAGCTTATTGCATTGTACCCGGTTGTCACTGCCTTTAGCATTTTGCTTTGTAATGATGATGGCTTCCTGTTGTAGCACTACATAGTATTGCTTCTTTTATCCTTACCAGTAGACCCTAGAGGTCTTTTGAAAATCCTCCTCTGCAGGGCTTTCAACTTCTTCGAGGGCTGTATAGGGGCTGGCACACAACACAGTTTGCTGTGTCATTGCAAACTCTAAGGGAGAGCAGCCTTGCTTATTTGGGGAATGTGTCCCCTACTCATCTTCAGTTGTAGCATCCTCCCCAGTCTGGGAGCATGTAACAGAACAGGCCACACACAGAGCTCTAGATTAGACGTATTTATTCCTCAACATACAATCACACTCTGGTCACTGATTATGTTATAACTGTAAATAACCACACCTTAACACCTCCCAGCAAGTTATGTGATCTCTCTCAAGTCTGCCCAGATCTTCAAGGGCCTTAGCACATCTCGTCTAACAACAACACTCTGGGGATCCAGGTTTGAGTCATGGCATCCACTCAACATCTTGTGTTTCTGGGAAACACACTTTGAATATGTAAGTTCAGAATACCAGTTGTAGAAAGCTACCTTTTATAATAAGTACTTCTGAGTGCAGTTCTATAATGTGCCTTACTTTTGTCAAAACTGACATATGTTGAAGAAATACACTTTTTTTTTATTTTGAAGAGACGTTATCATATTTTAATTGATGTTTGTTGTATGATTTAACTTAGTAAATATTTTCAGGGTTTGGCTCGTGCATGAGGTTTAGGATCCGAGCCAGGGCCTTAGCCTGGCTCTGGGTTGGATCTCCCCATTAATTTGTTGGCTCGCCCACCTCTAGCACAAAGTGATCAAATGTGTCATGATGGATTTCTCTAAGACAAAATGGCAATAATAATCTCACCTCTCCTATGTAGTTTTTTTTTCAAAATGAAGGCTTTAGTGTACTTCTGAAAAGCTGTACTGACTTTCTAAAAAAGGACTAGATGGTTTAGTGATGCAATTAAGGCCCATTTTGTATCTTTAGATAGAAACACAACTAGAATATCCAGCTGTGAGATTTCTACAGGCAAATCTGTGAAACTGTACATTGGAAGCAAATTTTCTTTAACAGTTACGACAAACAGTTGTTATTTAGAGATTGTTGCCTAAGATGCCAACCAAGGTCTGACCTCCTAGTGCCTGGTTATGAGTCAGGTGGAGGGGAATTACCATATGGAATTCTGCTCCACCTGACAATGAGAGGGATGGTGTTTGATTACCCACTTTTCTAGGATGTATAAACAGCAGACCAACTGCACCACCTGGTAATTCCACAGTGTAGAATTGCATGAGGCTTAGGCTCTAGCAGCAGTAAAGCCATGTACCCCAACTTTTTCCGGTGAAGAGTCAATGCTCCTGGAACATATCTGCTTGACTCCATTACTGGGAGTATAATGCAGTGTGTCGCTGGTGCACATCACCATGTGCTGAGCTGCATTGAAGTATATGAGCTACACCTCAAATGAAGAAATAGTTATTGTGCAGCTAAGAGACAGAGGTTCAATGGGGGGGACATAGACTAGCAATAGGAGAGTGGTAACTTAGAGTGAGACACATCCCTGAAGAAGCTAGGCCATGTGTTGAAGAGAGAGTATGGATTACAGACATCGCATGTAGAAAGGCATGTGCGGACAGAAACTGTTTAGGGAGATCCTGACCTTGCGCAAAAAATCGCTACCAACTTCTGTGGTGCAAAATCCAGTGTGCAGGTAGTGAAAGACGAGGATCTCCTTTTGTTCTATATATTGAACATTTTCCTGAGAAGTGCAACATGCTGAAATACAGATTATATGAAGAACGGGCAGAGGGAAAAGATACCTACAACTGAAAATGCTAAATGTGAGAAAGAAACAAAAATAGGCTAGTTCCACATTGGTCGAAGAGACACATTATGGGTGAGGGACAGCCTAAAGACGGGGAACTAAAAGTATTGAAAGAGTTAAAACTGCCAACTTATTATTGAGGTGGTAATATGCTCTCAGGTTCCTCGAACTCCAAAGGGTGATCTGAGAAGACACATGCAGGAGTTCCCTGTGGAGAAATACCAGTTTTCAGTGCAGGGTTTTCATTTAACAAATGGGAACATTTTCACTTTGTCATTGTGCTCCATTTGAACCATGTGGATAAAAACACATACAAACACTGATTTGTAAGCAGAAAGCATAGAACTGGAAAAGCACAGAATAAGATGAAGTTTTCTTCCATGGTAGCCTTTAGTGTCTGCTTTATGTTAAACAGACCATTGGTGGATACTGTCTTGAAAAAGTGCCATTTTAGGGTCGAACGCAAAGCGCTCTGTCCCTGCTGTAATCCCTCTGTGGGCTTTTTACCACACCCATCAGTTTAGTTGGTTCGTGGGCTTGCCTTTTAAAATTCACTTAATTTAATTAGTGAAAGGCATGCATGCCTTTTCTGGTGTTTATCCCGCCTCGAGCGCACCAGCCAACTACTGAAAACATATGAGGCTCCATGTTTTCGGTATGGTTTCTGGACTACTTTATCCTCTTTATTTTGTAGGCAGTGCGATATCTCTGGGCAGTAGTCGAGCGCTTTGCATGACATCGATCCTGTTGCATGGATAATTGCACTTTTGCCGTTTACATGGATAATTACACTTTTGCCGATATGTTTCACTGCGAGCGAACTACTGTTTCCTTTCGAGGGTCTGTTTCCTTTTGTGTATCTCCTTTGTGCTGATGGTGGGTGTCGGCTCGCTTCTGTGAAACTGTTTTACTTTTTTTCCTTTGCTTGTGCACCTTGTGCGTATCAACTTAAAAAAGACGTTCTCTTCAGTGTCAGGTCTAATGCCTAAACATCTCCTTTTTTGTCATGTATTTCTTTTGTTTCCTTGAAGAATATGTGTTGTACTTTTTTTACTTTTGCAAGAGCCTGTCACAAAGTATACACATTTTCTGCTGCCTTCCCTCTCATTGGCTTGCATCTCAGTCACATTGTCTGTTCTCTGTCCCTGAACCTTTCATTTGTTCAGAGCAGCTTTTCCATTTCACAAGGGGGCACTCTGTGGAAATGAAAAGCTGCTGAGGAATCAAACGCCAACAGAGCAGGGGTGGGAGGTAAGCCTGTCCTTCTTAATTACTTTTGTTTTTTGTAGGTGTCACAGTGACAAAGGATGATATAGTTTATCATGGTGCAAAAGGGACCCGCTCTGTTTGTTTTAAATTCTGGTTTACCTTGATAAAGTGTCGCAACAGTTATTTCCAGAGTTTCTCATTGGGAGTTACATTATAGGGACTCAAGGAAAACTAAGATTGAAGTGCAAATTTGTTGCGATCTTGAGGTCTCTTCTATTATTCACACATTTTCAATTACATTTTGCATACAGAAAAAAACACGCTGGCCTTCTCCTTTTTGATCCCACAGTACTCATCACACTGTTTTAAGCTTTTATTACCTAATACAAATCAGCAACATGTTTATTTCTTTTGTAAAGGTAGATAGGGATTCCATGTCGTGACATTTTACATAATCAATCAGAATACAAATGATCGTATAGTTGAGACCATTATGTGTAAAAAAAAATCAGCCCTAATTAGCATGGTGGGTTTTCACAGTCATATGTAGCATAAGGAAAAAGCAACGTCCTAAAAACCTAATGCATCCTCCTGTTTAAAGTAATATATATATATATATATATATATATATATATATATATATATAGATATAATGCTGTACTGTCAATCTTACATAGAGCAGGTACTTGTTGCAATCTTCTACTAAATACTTTTTTTCCATGGCTTTTATTAAAGCCATTTATGATACACAGAATTACACCAAACAATTTAGGCGTGAATAATCACCAATGCACAACTCTACCCTTCTCTCATGCTTCCAGGGACCCAAAATGGATATCTTGTTAATTACAAGGTAGAATTAATTATTCGTCGACATTCAGACCTGCGGAGGTTCTGAAACGTTAAGGAGGATTCAACCAGACCCAGCACCTGAAGGTTCTGCCTTCACTGTCTTTGTTTTTGAGAACGATGAGAGAGAATTCCATAATTTGGTAAAAACCTGGGATTTGTCCGTGAGTTCATATGCTAGTTCCTCGTGTCTTAATAATTGCGAGTTTGCGAAATAGCACAACATTTTCTGATCCTAAAAATCACACAGGCAAGGGCATTTCCGTAAGATGTGCATGAGGGCACCTACTTCCACACAGCCACACCAACACACATTGGGTTAAGCAGAGTTGATGACTTGAATGCAGGTTAGGGTCAGGTGCCAATAGAACAATATTTTGTAAAGGATCTCCTTACCTCTAGCCTGATGGGCGAAGTTATTGGTACAAATAATTATTTCATTCCATTGTTTGGAGTTAAGGGCTATGTTGAGATCTTTCCTCCTCTGCAAATGGAATACAGATTTGCATGTGGATGATGGGCAGTTAACTATGTTATAGATTGTTGAAACCAAGGGGTACATTTGCAAGGAGCTTGCACTGCTGTTGTGTCATTTGCTTTGGCTCAGTGGAGGTGCTGAGATAGTTCCATATTTAGAATGTGATGCACTTGGCCAAATGTGTCAGTTTTCCTGGCCCTGTGTCAAAAAATACCTGCACAGGATCTGGCCACATAGATGTTAATGTATGCAGAGTAGGCATCCCATTGGAAAAGGACACTTACAACTGACGCAGTGATATTTATAACATTTTCCTCGTTTGACGATTCTTTAAGATGCGTCATGAATAGCATGCAATGTGTCAGAATTCCTACGCTTCCTAAACCCAGGAGTAAGGACTGATGCAGTGGGTTTAAAACAGGAATCTGGCCATTAGAAGTCACTTCACACCCTGGAAGAGGTCTTTTTTCACATTCTCACCAGTTGCAGTAGGTCTACGCATTTGCAAATCATGTTGTAGGACCCATTGACCAACCTGGGACCATGGCACCTATGATTCCATCGTCCACTGTTGCGAGCCACTCACCTGAACTCCAGGTGGTTCCATTAAGGGGGATGATAATCCCCATATCCCAATGAGTACTGACAGGGCAGCAATGAAGGACACACTGAAACCCTAGGAGTTTCCAAGGGGAAGCTGGGTTGTGATAAGAGAGAAAGGGAGAAATACCATGACTTCTGCATATTCAGATTTCTCTACTCCAGGCACTGCTGGGCTCAAGGATATCTGGATTCTAATTCTGGATTCAGGATACTGGCAATCAGGATTATTCAGATATCAGAGTTTGGACTCAGATTTCCTCTGACATGAAAACACACTTTAAAACAGGAAAAACTAAACAGATCTTTGGCATTAACTAACATAAAATAAACATACCAATAATTCACACTAGGAACATTCCCCAGTGCGATTCAAGAATTGCCCAGGAATTATCATGAACTGGAATTATCATGTACAAGGTTTTCAACTGAGAGAAAATAACTGGGTTAATCACAACAAATCTACTTCAAATTCTCAGTAGTTTAAGAATCTCAAGAGTTCAAGGTTCATATGCAAATATGCAAAGGCAATCAGATTATAGTTCTCAATTGTCCCAAAAGTCTTTAAAAAATCCAACATATGATTCTGATCAAGAAAACACTGATTGAAAACCAACTATGAGTACAAGATCCCAGAAGGCAAAGCTTTTACAAAAAATACAACTTTTCTCTAATGTCTTTTCAGTCATGCGATTGATCCAAATTTTATTGCTGGCTTTAGATAAGTTTGATTAATCAGTGCTGATTAAGATCCCAAATTAAACAGAAAAACTCCTGTTACCTTATTTGGGATGACTAATTTATTTTTGCCAGTGCAAGAAAGCGCTATGTGAGAGATGACTTGCAAGCTGCCCACCTTTTACAGGTTCTGTGGTAACTGCAGAGAAGATTGGAAATGCAAGTTCGGAACTCAGGAAGTGCACCACTGTGAGGAGAAGCCTGTCGCTGTGAAGGTATTGATGTCACTGAGAAAAGAGGACTGCCACTGTGAAGGGAAGGCTGATAAAGACTGAAGATGGGTAAGCATCACCTCCAAGTTAAATGAGGCTAAACATAATTTAGTCTGAAGCATCGGCTGTTATAGCCGGCCCGAACCAGGTGCAAGCAAACACATGAGGAAAATAGAGGAACTCGTTAATCATTATTGTAATTGCACATGTTTCTCAACTGTCTTTTTTCCTTTATGAGGATCAATTGAAGAACTAGCAGTTGTCAACAGTTGACATGTGCCTTCTGGATTACCTGGGTGAGGCCCAGGAGGTTGTAGACAGTGGACATGTGCTTCCTTGATTACCTGGGTGAGGTCCAGGTTTTCGGAGGTGATCTTGACAACAAGCGTTGATCTAGATATGCTTTAAACATTGCCATTAAGTTATTAACTGACTTGCAAAGTTATGCAAAGTTTCAAAGGCATAACATGATTCAAACTGATACTGTGATGAAAAGAAAATAGCAGCATATCACTTATGAGGGAGGGAATAAGGCATGACTAGCCGTCCTCACAGCTGGGACCATACCACTGCAGCAAGGCTATGTGACATTGAGTACTTTGTGCAAGGGACAGGTCAGGATTGTCACTTCTCCAGGGAGGAATGGGTCCCTAAGTCCAGGCCTGCTAAATCCATAGTACAACAGGTAAGTACACACACAAGGTAGGTAATACAATCATTGCAACTTCACATTCCAACAGATTCTTGTATTCACTTACATCACACCGTCACTCACTATGCCACACATACTCAGGTCTGTATATACACATAAGTAGACTATGCACATTTTAATGTGACACATAGCTATACTGCATACATTACCCCTTACATCGAGGACCAATGTAAAAATGTAGAGGGTGATATTCCACCATATTACAGTCTTTTACATTGGTCTTCACACATTAGGCTCCTTGGGTCAATCTGTACTGATGTGTTGCTTCAGATTTTTGACGCATTGCTGAAGTTGCATCAATTCTGCTACCAACTTCTGTCATGTGTCTTTTTTTGTGTATCCCCTTGGATAAGTCAGTATTTCCGATGTGTACTGGAACACTACACCATTGAGCGCCATATTGTAAATACAATGCATCCATGGAGTCATAACGTTTTTGCCACCGCACAGGTTTTTTTGTGCATCACTGCCTACAAAGCAGCGATGCGTCAGTTCTTTTAAATGAGGTCCCAAGTGTTTGGGAAAGGTAAGATGTTGGAGCAATATCTCAGAAGGTATAAGTGTCCTTGTGGCACCAGCTGTAATACAACACTGGGTGAACCAGATGGCGAATTTGGAGGTAGTGGAAGCATTCTGTTTTCGGGATCTTGTACTATCTTAAAATTTTCAAACAACTTGAGAGTTCCATTGGTATAAAAGTTGTGAAACTGAGAGCAAATCTTTGACCAAAATTTGAAAGTAGCAGGTCGACAGACCTAGTATGAAATCTACACCACCACTAGCAGTACTACCACTATCATTACCATTACTATGGCTACCAGAATCATCATCAATGTAACCACTACCACCACAATTAACACAGCATGTCTTATAAAAGAACTGATAAAAAAAGAACTGATAAAATATGATCACATCTCACACCTCCCTCATTCTGATGGAACTGAAATGGTTCCCACACTATCTTGAAAATACCACCACACATAGCACCCGTGCTTATAGGGAAGACAAGCTCTCTATCCCCGAGGATTCTCAGCACAGCCAGGTCACCATCAGTTCTTTAATTTTTGATGCTATCTTCGGGGTAGTAGCTTACTAAAAAAGGCCTATTCCTGCTCTCAAAACACGCCACCCATTTAGTGACAGATGCTGTGCATCTTTTCTTTCCCGACACTGCTTTGAGCCTTGCCCAACTGAGTCATTACTTAGGCAGAAAAACATTATATATATCTGTATATAAATACATATTGCTGACTTGTTTGCTGAAATATTTATATTTTAGGCCTTGAAACCTTTACTATTTAGGGTGTCATCCCATTTCACATATGTTGGATATTTCTAATATTCAGGACACTTATGCACTTGCAGCTTTTTTTAATTTCCTTTTATTGTCTGATGCGCTAAGGCTTTGTTCTTCTCAGAATTCTAAAACAAAAGAGGGAGTAGGAGGAAAAAGTACGGGCCGGGCTTATCCTCCTAAGTAACTACAGTATGTAACATGACCTAAAACCCCCACTCAAAACAAACTGGGGAGCCTCCACAGAAGAAAAAAACAGTAAATTATTAGTTTTCCTAAGAAAAACCCTCAACCACCAGGGTTACCCCTTGGTGGCATGCTTCATCATTGGGTCCATCTCATTCCGTTGCGGAACTAAGCGTGCTGTGACCAATGGATTACATGGGAGCACTTTTTTAGACTATATAACCTACTTCACTGAGGTGGAAGGAAAATGGGAGTGGGGGGTCTTGAAAAGTTTAAAAATACCTGACTACCAGGGACATCAATATTTTAGTATCTGCTCTGGTGGTGGTATGATTAAAAATGGGGTAAATGGAAGTGGGGTATATTATGTACCTGCCTATCGGTTCTACATGTTTCAAAGCCTATCCATAAGCTTATCATCAGTACCAAGGAGGACTCCCAGGTGCCACTCCTTAAAGGAATAATATGCCCATGTACGTCCCTTCCATGCTGAAGATAAAGGTATACTGCACCCATCTCATGTGGTGAGATCAAAATATTTCATTTTAACCCCAAGAATGGCAGCAACCGAGCACCATCCAGTAAATCGCTAAACAATAAACTGATTAATATTAATTGCAATCTTCTAAATGTGCTCTCTCTCATTAAAGATTGTATGGAATTATAGACCACAAGCTTGATTGTATTTTTCTAACTGAAACCTGGATCGAAGAAGGCACCGAAATGAATGCTTGAGACAGGTCCACAACTGTGAACCACTCTGCATCACACGGAACCTGAAACTTGATCACAGCTGGATTTGGCACTATGGGGCAGCATTTTACCACAATCTCATATATTTTCCTCAAGTCTTGCACAATTCGAACTTTCCCACAAGGCTTTTTCAAACCCATTATTGGTGAATTACACGGGCTACTCAGCACTTCTTTCAGAACCCCTTGTTTCACAAAGTCATCAATTATCTGTGCTACCTGATTGAGGACATCTTGTGCCATGTGGTACTGCGATACCTGAGGAAACACTGCATTCGGCTTTACTTGTACCTTAACTGGTTCTACTCCCTTTATCAATCCCACTTTCTTTCCATTCAGGTCCCACACTTTGTCTGTCACTGTTCCCTGCAACTCAGGTGGTAAGTCTGTTACTGTAAGCATTGGGAATAAGGTTATCAAAGGGTATTCCTCATTTGCAGTCTCCGTTTCTATCTCTAGAAACTGGCCATCATCCCCTTCATCATCACTGTTTGTATGCACTTCAATCCCTTCATTGGAACAGGTAATTGAACACCTCTTTTTGCACAGTAAGTCTCTTCCCAGTAGGGATACGAGACTAGAATCACAGACTACAAATTTATGTGATCCCTGCAAGTTGCCAATTTCAACTTGGACCGGGTCTGTAATCGGATTTGTCAGGAACTGGTTTGCTACTCCTACCACCCTTATGGTACGCCCTGAAAGTGGCAATTTCGGAACCTCTGCCCTTCTGACTGTAGAGCGTGTAGCTCCTGTATCGACTAGGAACGAAACCTTCTGACCCAGCACTTTTCCTTCTACATAGGGACCCCTCTGATCTACCTCTAGGGACGCTGCAAGCCTGCACTCCTCACTGTCTGAACAATCATCCAACCATTCATCGTTTATTCCATCCTCACCACGCAATGGAAACTGTTGTACTGTGTTATTTTGACTCATTGTTTGGCCTGTGCCCTGTTGAGGAAGCATCACCTGTTGCTGTCCCATTGGAGCTAATGATATTTGCATTTGCTGTCTAGGCACCATGGGAACCTGCTGTTGTACCTGCTGCATTTGTGCTGGTTGAACACGCAGCATTTGCATTTGCTGCACGGGCTGTAACCCCTGCATCTGAACCATGTTATTCTGGAAGTTCTGATTTTGCCCTCTCATTTTTGGACCCCTCACATTTTGAAAAGGACCGACATCATTGCTTTGTTGAACAACACCATCCTGCACCACCATTGGGCATTCCCGCTTCCAATGCCCCACGCCCCCGCATGCGTGACATGGTGACATCTTTTTCATCCCCTGCACATCATTTTGAACCACAACAATATTCAAGTCTGGACCACGGTTCACAAAACTTCCTCGACCTCGACCTCTCGGTTGTGCCTGAAATATGCCATTCCCTTGCTGTTGCTGTTGTACCACCTGTTGTATTCCATTCCCCTGCATTCCTGCTTGTGCTGCCTTAATCTGCATCACCATCACTTTCTCTTTCAACTTTCTCTGCTTCAACTCAATCTCGTCACTACAGTATTTCGCATACTGCAAAACCTCATCAATCGGCTTCGCTTGCCAACAGATCAAATGATTCTTAATCATCAGGCTAATCTCTGGTCTCACCCCTTCAACAAACCTGAACACAAGATGATTCATGTCTTTCGGCTCAATGACCTCAGTGCCACTGTAATGTTTGAATGCTTTCAACAATCTCTCATAATAAGCATGAATTGACTCTTTTGCTTCCTGTGAGGTTCGATCGATTTTCTGCCAATCAGTCACTTTCGGCGACACTTTCTGCTTCAAAAACTCAATCACTTTATGATAATACCTCATCACTTCTGTAGACAGTGCTCCAGTCACCTTATCCCTTGGCGGCTCTTCTGTCAGCCAGTCCACACCCCTCTTGCACTCAAGCAATAAGTCAGGTGGAACTATTATTTCAAACAGGGTATTCAAGTCCTCCAAGAGACATTTTGCAAGCTTCACAAACCTGTCCGTCTGCTGATACCACTCTATCGGCTTCTCCCACAACCTGGGGTAATCATTTGTGAATGACAGGATGTCACCTCTAGACCACGGTTCATGGACTAGCACCCCTCCGGCTGTCTCTCTCATTGGCAGCATTTTTATTGTCCCCGTGTCCGGTGCAGCTTTAGCCTGTTTTGGTTCAGGACTTTCGCCTTTCTCTTTATCTCTCTTCTTTGCCCATCTGCCCTCCAACTTCTCTAAGGCTCCCCAAATTTGAGCACTCTGCAGTATTTCTTTAAGGTGCGCTTTCATTCCGGTAGATCTCATGTGTTCGAAGTCTTTAGACTCAAAATCTAATCTGTAGCTTCTCTTCAAATGTTTAGTATTTTCAATGTCTACGCCGTATTTATCTGCCAGGTTTGCCAACCTCTGATGCACCTTGCCCACTTCTTTCGTGATTTTGGGACACAGATACCTCAATTCTGCTTCCGTGTATGACTCTAATCTGTTCACCCCCATTGTTCCTTCTACTAGTTCCATAGCTTCTACACACAGTCTCACAAAATTCAGGTATTCTTCCCTTTCTGACCTCTCTGCGGTCACTGTAGTAGTCTGCGGAGTGTTGAGTTTGTCTAACCACTCGTTCAATTGTTGCGCTGTTAAGCCCTGCAATGAAATATTTCTAGACTGCACTATTGGTGTCTGTGTCGTATTTGTACTCATCACCTGTGGGGTTAGCATTCCCAACCCTGCTTGCCTCATTGTCTCCAAAGGAACCCCAATTGGACTAAAGTCTAACATGGATCTAGTCCTTTCGACTGTCTGTTCTCCCTGCAGGTGTCCTATGGACCCTCCTCTTATCGCCTCTTGGGTCATTACTCCCTGATCACATACACCAGGCTTACCTTGCGCATACAGCGGTACTGGTGGACCAACAGTAATTGGCAATGATATCGCAGCTGGTGTCTGACCTGGTCCCAAACCCTGTGGACCATTAACTCCCATAGCTTGATTCATCATTGGTGCTTTGGCTACAGACTGCGGTCCTGCAACTGAAGTGTAACTCGGAACCAGCTGTTGCTGCGGCTGGGGCAGCAATTGCGGAGTTGGCTCAATCTGCACTAACTTTGATCTCGTATATATCAGATCAGGCGGCACCATCAGAGTCGTATTTGTTTCCAATACTGGAACATCAGGATAAATCCTTTGAATCTGTGGTGGCTGCAACTGTATCTGTGTGTCTGGCGCAGTGGGTACACTGACACCATTCTGTATCAAAACTGTATCACTTGTTGGCACTGCACTTGTTACGCCCTTATTTTGTGCCGGGTCCTCAGAACCCACACTTGTGCTCTGTATGTTATCGTTTATGGCATATGGTGGCGGGCGATCATGTAACAACTGGTTAAGAAACTCTTCATCGTCTGAATCATCTTCATCTACCCAGGACCTCTGAGTCTCCTTTGGCTTACTAGAGCCCTTGTCTGTCTTACAGGTGGCTTTCTTTCCCTGTGTCTCATCTTCTTGTGTTATTGCCGGGAACAATTTGAGTCTGTCAACTATTCCCCTTCTCCACATCTTGGTCTTATTATCCCATCTAGCCGCAGCCAAAGTCTTTTCTGCTCTTTTCATTCTCCTTTCAAATTTCTGCTGTCTTTGTCGTATGGCCATTAAATCCCAAATTGCTAACGCCTCGTACTGAGCTGGTCTCGGAGGCGGTTTTTGCACACTTAACATCATTCGCAAGTTCTCCAAAATTCTTGTATTAAACGTTCCGTACTCCGGAAACACTAAACATCCTTCTTTTTCTGTCAATTTGCACCACTGCTTCATCCAAAGACATGGCGCGACTCCCTTCTCTTCCATTACGATATAAGCCGGAGTACTCTCAGGCGGTGTAGGCTCCCCCACACTCGCTCTAATATATACGTCTCCCTTCAAAGCACTCGTTAGAGCCTTGAAAAACTTCATTTTTGCGTCTTTTATTTGGTTTAGAATCTAATCAGGAAGTGACTTTAATTCCCAGAACACTCTTCACCCACCTTTCTCAACCTATTGCCTCTCACGGACGGCTGCCAATCCGTGCGTGACCCCTCTCAGCAACTGACCTATCCCAGCACAGTACTACTGACATCACACTCACACACACTGCAGCTGACAAAGTCTTGCGGCTTGTCCTCCTCACACAAAACTAATGCAAAATGTTGCAAGCACCTTTAACAACAAAACCCAAATTTGCCGGTTCACTACAGGAAGGGTAACACATTCGCTTCAGAACTTTACAGAGATTTCACTTGAAGCCTCGGCCGCTACTCTCTCCTTCTCAGCTCCCACACTCGCAAGCAGAATTTGACCCGCAAATCCTACTCTCGACTTGTCAATGGTTTATTCTAGTGCACTTTAGAACTTGCCAAATCTCCATCGAAGGTTTCACTCACACAATTTGACTCAAACTCGACTTGTCAACCATGCCCGATTGACCTATTAAACCGCACAAATTACAACATAACCCAAGTGTCTCCTACACTTGTCAATATACTCCGGAGTCTTAGACCACGACGGGTCCGTACATCACAAACAACCACGTGGATAATTTTTTAGCACAAAGCGCCAGACTCACATGAAGTTCACCGACTTCCCTACTCTCATACTGCGGAGTATGCCCACTCCTCCTAAAACAACATTCCCTGGCCTAAATCCACACAAACTTCACAAAACATTTGCCATATGCATAAGCTGAGCAAGCGCAATTTCTATACCACACATGCTAAAACACCGAGAACATACCCAACTCACTTTGGCAAGCTCTGAGATTCTGGGAAAGTCATGGGGAATTTACAGATGCATCATACCTCTAATTTGCATTATTTAAAAAAAAAAACACTTTTAAACAATGGTCCCTTGCCATAGGGCCCCAAAGGGCCTAAACCATCCTCTGCTACCAGAACTGTTAATGCGTCCCTTTATGACAAATTTACTCACTTTGGGACTCGTTTTAGGCCAATGAATCTTTTGACCCTGATTGAAGACACCTTAGGACGAGATAACTAATCAGCATGTCAATCAATATGTCAATGATGTCATCAAGGTTCACAGTAATACGACAATTCAAATTAGTCAAAGACATTTAATAAAACTCAGAAACCACCATGACCTTGCAGTCATGAATAACCACACCAGTTTAGTGCTATTATATGAAGTTTATTCCCAATTGATCCACAATTCTACTAGCAAGTTTATTAGTCTTAAAACCAAGAAACACATTAGCATAGTCACAATATGGCAACTCTGATAAGATTTCATCAAAGCAAGAATCACGAACATTAGAATTTAACACAGCGTCAGAATAGGTTATCCTTAGCAGAGTATCATCATCACGTTATTCAACAAAGCATAGATTTGGTCATTTGTCTATTTGCGTTAGTTTAGTGAACCCCTCATCTAACCTCGAATCAGCATTAGCATGTTTGGCTTCATGCAAAACAATTTAGTAACACCAATTTAGAAAACCATCTAACTATGGGCTCTGTCAAAAGAAGCAGTTGGTACCTAGAAAGGAAAAGCAAACAGACAATTACAATTTTATTGTCATATAGTTACCCTCCGTTTTGGGTCAGCACTCCGGTTCGGTCTTCGTACTCAGGACATCAGTTGATTCGCTATCAGGAATTCAGCAATGGGGAAAAAGGGGGCACTTCCCTCATAAGGAGGTAAAGTGTAAACGGGCAATATAAGGCAAGAATGGTTTTAAGAACCAAACAGCAAAGTCTCTATGCAGAGTGACAAAGTGTCTGGGTCATAGCAAATCGCCTCAGCATCTCCCTAATTCTCTCTCCTGTTTTCTCCTGTTCTGATTTACTTCCTTGTGCCAAGGGGTTTTATCCCTTTTTATGTTGTGCAATCCCCTAAAAGCTAATAGGCTGGGGTCAGAACCCCACTATCTCTCTCCAATAGATTTTCAATTACTTCATTGAATTTGTCACCCCATACCTATTCTCACGTAGTTTATTGGTCCTTATGATTGACGTCTTTAGTGGGTAGAATGTCCGGTATGATTTCATACTCTCGTGGGCTTCTTTGCATCTTTAGTCAGTGGCTCCATTGTCTGTAACGGTTCAGGCGACCTTGTACCTGCAAGTAGTTTACACTGTTGCGTTCAGCAAGAATGTTTCACTAAGCAAGTCGAATTTCATGGGAACGGATCTACTACAGTTACATTCATCTTCTAGTTTGGAGAAAAACAAGAGTTCATGTCCTTCAGCAAGTCAGCACACTGCACGTTAGAAAAACACATTTAATATGAAAGCCAGGCAGCTAGGCCTCGACTCATGCTAACTAAGGCCTAATGATTTATTAGCAGAACCTTTTACATAAAACCTCTTATTATTAGTGCAAAATCATATTCTAATATAACATTTCAACATTATTAGTCAGTTTCATTAGTCATTGTATTTGTTGCCCGCCACTCCCCGTGGGCACATTTCAAGTGCACGTTTTAGCAAAATACATTAATACATTTTCTATGCAGCATTATTACACATTAGTTTATATACATTTCATATTAATATAAGCTACGCTCTCCCAGTAGCAAACCTAGAAAGACGTCAAAATACTACACCTTCCCCAGCGAGGCATAACAAGGAGAAATATCTCTATATTTTCCTTGCTATTTCCTCTTTCAAAATGCATTCTGCATCAAACATAGAAAGAGTAAAAGGCATCTAAGGATTTTTTTTTTTTTGCAGGGCATTGTCCCTGCCTGCACAAAAAAACAATCCTGCCTGCAATGCAGGCACCTTGCATTGGACCCATATTTATGAAGGTTTTGTGTCACCTCTGCACCACGCAAAGATCTCAAAATGCATCAAAATGCTATGTCTCCCTAGTACCTTTATTTCGCCTCATTTTTCATCTTTCTATTTGTGCTGCATTCTGCAACACACATAGAAAGAGCAAAATGTCTCTCAGGATTGTTTTTGTGCAGGAAGGTCTGCCTTTCTACACTAAAACAATAATGCCTACAAAGTAGGTACCCTTTCAACATGACCTAAGGGTGCCTGAGTTGGTGCCAAGCAGCCCAAACTGTGCCAGCACTAGCAAAAGACAGGAATACACCATATAATGTTAAAAACAGAGCATTCCTGCCCTTTCCCTTTCACGCACAGCAGCAAGGTAAGGCAAGGTAAGGCTGGATTGGGCTGCATGAAAGATAGATACAGCTACCCCATGAAGCATTTTTGATCTCTCCCTTTCTGCCAAAGCAGCCATGCCACTTCACTTGCTGCTCTGCATTGCCTGAAAAAATAGTAAATACACCTCTAATTGTACCCAAACTTTCAGTTCATAAGATAATTACACATAGACAAAATCTCATCACTTTGCAAATCTGTTTGCTCCACCTGAAAAAATGTCTTAATATTAGGAGCTTTGTGTGCTATCTGATTATTTCTTTATTTGTATATTTATTTATGTATTTATTTATTTTTACTAAAGGTCTCTTTCCTGCACTATTTGTTCATAACGCTTTGAGCCATAACTCATAACCCTTTTAGTAGACAGAAACCAAAATGCTGGTGTCCTTGACTGATATCTATGCCCATTTTCGGAATGGAGAAGGCAAAAAACCTCCTGTGTTGGAAACGCTTTACCCGTTTTGCTTTTGAATGAACTATGTCGTGTGGTTTATATTTCTTGTCAAAGAAAAGCAAAAGAACAGATTAGAAAGTTTCAGAGCAGCACTTTTAAACAGTTGCACTTTCAAATTAATTCAAAGACCTGCAAAATGACATATGGTAATGCAGTTGTAAAACTTCTGGTGTTTCTATTTAGGATCAATCATCATTCATAATAATAATAATAATAATAAAAATAATAATAATAATAATAATAACAACAACAATAATAATAATAATGAGTATTGGCTGGGCTTTCTCTGCCTGGATTGGGAGCACCTCTACATTCGTCTTTAATAAGAACAGCCTCAGTTTCCTACATCAATGTGCAGATTGACACTTTATGAGATGTGTATTCTATTTTTAAGTATGTGCCTTACATGCCTTTGGCAGTATTTCCTATTTCCTGCTTTGGAAATTGCAAGCAGGGTACTAATAGGATTCCCCACTTTAATTTCCATTAGGGCTGCGATTCTCCAGCAGAGCGCTGATATTTTACAGGTATGAACAGAAACTATCACTTTCACTTAGGGAAGGCATTCCATCTGGAAAATCATCAATTATTGCGATCTAAATTGACCCCAGTTGGATTCTGGTTACTTAAAGCATCACGCACAAGTAGTTTAATTTAATGCCATTCAATACGAAATGAAAGTGTTGGATTGGAGAACTCCTCGAGGGTCATTTTAGGGGTATTATTTTTGCTCGCTTTCCATTAATGACTTACCAAAGCATTGTAATTCATTCACTCTGCAATTAAAGGCTAAAGATCCTCTGCGAGGAGCAGGTCGTGGGCAATCAATCTTGAACTGCACACAACTATCTGAGAATGTGTAGATACTAGAATATATCTTCTTTGGGTACAGAATTCAGAGCACGGCCACAGTGGGCAACGAGCAGAGACGGAAATAAAATAGTTTTATGACAACGGGCCATGCAGCTAAGAATGACTTGGGGTGATTGTGTGTGTGGTAATTCAACCCTGAAATGTGGTGTTGCTTTCTTTTAGAGAATTTTAGGTATAAGTGTTTTAAATAGTATTGTAACGTTTTCACTGTTGTTATTATATAATGCACATTTCATGAGTTCAGAAGTCGTGTCTCTAACCAAGCCTTGCCCAATGCCATGACAAAATCACCACATTCGTAAATATTTTGTCATTTTTAACTTTTGGGTGGTTGAGCAAACACATATCCATGTTTTTTTCAAGGGCATTGTCCCTGCCTGCACAAAAACAATCCTGCCTGTAACGCAGGCACCTTGCAATAAAGTGCAATGATGCTTGCGTTGATACAAGGGTGCACACAGTGCACCAGTACAAGGAGAAAAAATGTTTCAAATATTTGCAAATATGGGCCCATATCTATCAAGGGTTTGTGTCACCCTTGCTCCACGCAAGGACTACTCAAAACCTAAGTGAGATTTATGAAGCCACGCCGTGCCCCCTGCCAAGTGGTGCACTGTTAAAACATCTGATTTTCCCCTTCTGAGGTTGAGTGGTGTGATACCCACACGTGCAATGTGTGTGTTCAGATGCATGTATATTAACAGTGTGGCACAAGGCTAGCAATACTGCTTCTCTGCACCCTCGACCGCAGCTCTAAAGATGGACCCTGAAGGCCGTCATGAGAGTGAATGCAGGCTTATGTTGCTTATGTTCTTAGAGGATCACTATAATGTGAAATTATTTTTGAGACTCGTTGTCCTGAGAAATATACTGCCTGTAACTTAAGCAGGCCAATAGGCTTTTCATTATTATGAAATGCTTGTTTATTTTTTGTGAAAAATAAAATAAAATGCATATCTCTCATTGTATGAGATCAATCTGTATTCGCACAAATAAATCCATTTTAAAAAGAAAGTTACAGAATACTATTTTTGAAAGTAATGGTTAATACAATGATGAAGTTACAATTGTGCTCAAGTTTGTAAAATAAATTCCTTACCTTTTTCCCCCTTTGACCATGTTTGAATTTTTTAAGAGAATTAGCATATGCAATGGAGACAGCATGCTCTTCTGATAATCGTGTGAAATGGCCGTCATGGTAGTCAAGGCAGTGTCGCAGTAATATGAATCTTAGTAATAATTTTCCTTGTGTTGTTTCATATGTTTTAAGATGTTGGGGTAAATTATGTAAATTATGTTTTAGTCCACCTTTAAGTTTGTATCATAGTGTATCAGTTTATATTTTCTTTAGCAACGCGTTTCTGCAAAGCAGATTCACCAGGTTCCCCAGGTATGTCATGAACAGCCGACATCCTAAAAAATTATGACTCACATATCTCGTATCACATGATTAATTTGTGTAGTGTTTATAGAGATGTTGTTTAGGCAACCACACTTGAGGCCAGACTACAATGTAGGTTGCATTTTTCTAACATTATTTTAATGTGTTTTATAGCATCACTACTCCTTTACCTTAGTTGTGAGGCTACTAGGTGTAATATGTGGCTTGTTATTTAAATGATCTTTGTTTTAAAAAAACATGTATCTTATTCTCTTATAATATATCACATTTCTATGTATATTTCTTTATATCGTTATCCTGTACTTTGTCTTGTTTACCTTTGAGAACCCTGTGTTCTCTGCGACATCTCTCCTCTTGAGTCTTGCTTGAGGACAGTTGAATACTGACTCTGGACCTGAGAGGAAGCTGTTGGCTGTCGTGGATCCTGAAGTAAAGATCTTGCATATTTTGAACTGGAGTTAATATTGCAATTTCTTCTTTGCTTGTTTGGACGTTCATCTTTGTACCCCTACAATTTATGGTACCATGAGTGGGGTACTCAAGATGGATCCACCAACCATCATGGATTACTTTACTCTCCGACAAAGCCGGAAAGATGGAGGAGACATGTGCCGCTGGCTACCTTTGTGCGTTTATGGGTCGCAGAACCAGGCTGTTTTGCTACATTAGACGGAGAGGAGTGGAAATCAATCTATACCTTGATCGTTGTGACGGTGGTTGGTGCGAGGAATTTCCAAGCGCGCTCACAATCCAGAGCAAGGAATTCCAAAATGCATTTGAATTACTTGTTTGTCTGCTGTGGCATTTGTAGCTGCTGATGTCACTGGGAGGAAGAATTGACGCACAGCAGTTACCTGGTTACCCGGGCCAATGAAGCGGCCGCATACAAAGAAGGATACGCGTGTCCACGACAACAAGGACAGTTGCCTGATTACGCAAGTGAATAACCCAGGCGCAAAGAGGAAAGGAACGCGTGTCCACGACTTAGCTGCAGCGTAGAAGGGCACGCACAACTACACTGATTATGCGCGGATTCGTTCTGCTTCCTGAATCTCTGTCAACGGGAAAAAAATAAAATCTTGCAGATTAATAAAACGCGCACATATTTGGAAAGGACGTTAGACTACTTACCTGAAACAATTTCCCTGGTTTCACCAAGTACTCTTTTCATGCATATTTTTGTGTTTTGCATTTGGACTCCGTGTTTTTTGTTTGTTGTTTCATAGGTTGTTATACGAGTACAAGAGGAGAAGAAGTGAGTGAAAAAAACAAAAAAAAAACTTGGAAGTGAACAATTTGTTATTTTTTTTCTTTTTCTTTCTATGATTGTGTATATTGTGCTCTCCGTTCAAGTGCAGGTTAAACATGTCTACAAGTCATACAGTGGTACAACCCCCACCTTTCTTACAAAAAGCTGGGAAACCAGAGATAAGGTGGAATAAATGGCTAAGGAATTTTGAAAATTATCTTACTGCGATAGATGCCAATGCGTTTTCTCAAGCCAGGAAGCTAGCTCTTCTTTTTAATCACTTGGGGGTTACAGGACAACAGGTTTTTGACAACTTACCTGTCATTGCACCACCATTGGGTGAAGACATTGTTTGGGATGTTTATATTGAGAAAAAAGAAAGAAATAGGAAGCAGTATTCAGATGAATGTGTTGTTGGAAAGATTTAATTTTGCAATGTGCAAACAGTCATCTTATGAATCGGTCGATGAGTACTTAGCTACTTTGCATGTGCTTGCTGCGAAGTGTGATTTTGGCAGTATTGTGGATGTGTATATAAGGGATCAGTTTGTTTTCCATTGCTATTCAAAAAGAATTCAGGAGCGACTTTTGGCATGTCGTAATCCTTCCTTGGATGAAGTTGTGGATTTAGCGAAAGCCATTGAAAGATCTATTATTACATCAAAAGTGGTGTGTGGCCAGTGTAAACAGTCCACTGTCAGTCAAATTGTGGATGATTCTGAGGTGTGCTATATCAAGGAGAGGTTGTCGAAACAGAGGAAGGGACAGTTTGCAAAATCATGCTATCGTTGTGGTTCCCACAATCACATAAGCAATAGTCAGGCGTGTCCTGCTATTGGATAGAGATGCATTAAATGCCCCAAAATATGTCATTATCAAGCTGTATGTAAGCAGCCTAGCCATAGTTCTAACTCTTTGTCTAGTGGAAATAGAATGAACATCAGTAATGTATATATGCAGGGCCTGGATGATGTAACTGTTGATTGCTCAAATAAATTGTCAAATGTTGTTCTTACAGTGGATTTACCTGGTAACAACAAGAGTTATCCTATTAAGCACATTAAAGGGTCAATTTGTGAGGCGCTCATTGATTCTAAGAAAGTAATGGTTATGGCTGACTCTGGGGCACCTGTCACTATTTTGGCAGACAAGACTTTCTTTCATTTTTGGCCTACAACAATGTCTTTGGAGAATGCTGACATTAACCCCAAGGCTTTTGGGGATCAGGACATTGATTTATTGGGATTCTTTTGTACTACCTTCCAAATGTTGGGTAGATCAATTGTCACTAAGATCTGTGTAGCAGTCGATGGAAGGGATATTGTGGGGTGGAAGGATATTGCTCGTTTAGGTATTGTTTTACGCCCAGGAAATGATGAACCTATAATCTTAGGATTTATGCCCCAATGTAATGAGGAGAGTTCTGTTTTGTCTTTAACACAAAACAATTCTTTACCAGTACACATTACTTCAAAGTTTCCAGAGGTTTTTGCTGACAAGGTAGAGACGGTGAAAGGTTTTGAGCACTGCATTAGACTTCAGGAAGGTGCTGTTCCTGTATCACACAAAGTCAGACCTGTCCCCATATCCATTAGAAACCAGTTGAAGATGCTACTTGATAAATTGGTGTCTGATGGTATTATTACTCCTACTGACTCCTCAAAGTGGGTTTCTCCGACTGTTATCACAAAGAAAAAAAATGGAGATCTCAGGTTATGTGTTGACCTTAGATCACTCAATAAAAACATTATAGTGGATTGCCATCCACTTCCACACATTCAAGAGTTGATAACCAATTTAGGTACCTTGAAGTTTATTCGACTATAGATTTACATTCGGCATATCACCAAATTCCTCTTAATAAGAGCTCATAAGAATTGACTACTTTCATTACTCCTTACGGTGCTTTTAAGTATCTCAGATTACCTTTTGGCCTGGCCTCGGCAGCAAGTGTGTTCCAAAAATTGATGGATTCTTTACTTGGTCACTTGGGAAATGTCTGTGCTTTCCAGGATGACATATTAGTACACACAGAGACAGTAGGAAAACATAAAGAAGTCCTGGATGAGGTATTTGCTACACTTCAAAGATGTGGTATGACCATTAAAACTGAGAAATGTAAGTTTATGGTAGAAAATGTAGAATATCTCGGACACACCATTTCAGCAGAGGGCATAAAACCCAAAATGTGTAATCTTGAGGCTATCAGGAATGCACTTCCTCTGGCCAATAAAGATGAGCTGCATCCTTTCCTTGGACTGTGCGAATACTACTCGAGGTTTGTCAATGGTTTTGCTCTGATGATACAACCACTTAGATCATTGCTGAAGAAAGGCAGTAAATTCGTTTGGGATGTTCAATTTATTGATGCCTTTGGACGCATAAAACAGGCTGTCTTATGTGCTAGAACCTTGAAATCGTACATTCCTTCGGCGAAGTCATTTATAACTGTTGATGAAAGCCTCAAGGGCCTTGGAGCAGTTTTTGGTCAGTGGGTGGATGGTCAAGAAAATACGGTTGCATTTGCAACCGGAACTCTTTCTGTTGCTGAGAGTAATTATAGCACAATTTAAAGGGAGGCTTTGGCCTGTGTCTTGGCTGTCCAAAAGTTTAAAATGTAAATTTCAGGAACTTGCTGTGTAATCTACACTGATCACAGACCATTGGTATTTTTGTTGAGTGGCAATGGATTAGGAAAAGCTTCTGCACGTCTAGTGCGTCTACTCTCAAAACTACAGGAGTATAATTTGTAAGTGAAATATGTGTCCGGGGGTAAAAATGGCATAGTGGATTATTTATCTCGCCTTCCTTTACCTTACTCTTCCGATGTTAGCGATGATCAAGACACGGAATGTGTGGTAGGGGTACTAGACATTGTCTCTGCATTCGAACGGGTTTTTTTCAGAGGAAGATTGGAATTTGGCTATGTCTAACGATGGTAAGTTGTCACAAGTTTTGCATCATATTAAACATGGTTGGCCCAGCAAGAAAAAATACAGTGGTGAAATGAATATGTACAGTCAATTAGCAAAGGAATTGTCATGTGAGAATGGTATTTGCATGAGTGTTTCTGTCTGTATACCACCTAATGATTTAAGGTTGAGATTAATTAAGACCGAACATGAGGGTCATCTAGGAGTGTCTGCCAGTTGCAAAAGATTAAAGGAGAAATATTGGTGGCTTAACTTTGATAAACAAGTTTCAGATTTTGTAGACAAGTGTCCGTTTTGTGTTGTGTCGGATAAACATTGGAAATGTGATACCAAACAGTTGCATACTGTTTCTTTCCCGGGTAGAGCGTGGGAGAAGATTGCTTTGGATTTCTCTGGGCCTTTACACCTTTTACCTAGGAACATGCGATATTTGATTGTTGCTATAGATTATTTTTCAAAATTGATTTTTTTTTCATTTGTGGAGGATGCTACCACTGATGCCGTTATTTTGTTTCTATCAGATCTTTTCTTATTAGAGGGTGCTCCATGTGTAGTTGTTACTGACAGTGGGGTACATTTCACTTCTAAAAAAATGGGAAGTTTCATGGAAAGATTCAACATTAAACATTCACAAGTGACGTTATATAGTCCAGCTTCCAATGGCTTAGTTGAGAGATCCAATCGCGTTCTTAAGGAAGGCATCCAAACAGCTTTGGCAAGTAATCTTAATGTGTACGAATTTCTTAAAGAGAAAATGTGGGCGTACTACAATACTCCACACTCGACTACAGGCATTTTCCCTTTCACGCTTCTTAGGGGGAGGGAGTCTAGGTCCAATCTTGTACCAGCTTGGTTAACTAATTCCCTAGTTGGAAAATTTGAGAAGTCTGATGTGAAGTTGGATGATTTACAGCACAAAGTTTTTGCAGAAACAGTTGATTCAGAAATGTAATTATGATGACAGGAATAAGGTCAAGGACACAGATATTAACTTACATGATTGGGTATTAGTTAAGCAACCACAAAAAGTCTCTAAAGGGGAATCAAAGATTTCTTTGCCTGTCAGGGTGATTAAAATCAGCAAAGCATCTGTATTGTTGGAAGGTAAGGGTTGGTGGAACAGAAACAGTGTTGTTCGTATTTCAGTTTCTCAAGCGGAAATCTTCAGAAAAGTTTATGCTGGCAGAGAGAGAGATTCCAATTCCAGCAACATGTTTTTAAATGATATTTCTACAAAATTAGCAGATAGCGAAGAAGGGAGAATGGAATGCTGTTCTAATTGCAATGTGGTAGAAACACAAGGAAGTGATGTTGATGCAGAGGTTCACAGTTCACAGAATTCTGTATGTACGCGTAGCAGTAGAATTGTTAGAATACCTTCTAAATTTAATGATTTTATTTTGAGCTACTGTATTTTGTTTTTTTGTTTAGAAGAGGGAGATGATGTAATATGAGGCTTGTTATTTAAATGATCTTTGTTTTAAAAAACATGTATCTTATTATGTTATAATTTATCACATTTCTATGTATGTTTCTTTATATCGTTATCCTGTACTTTGTCTTGTTTACCTTTGAGAACCCTGGCTTCTCTGTGACATCTCTCCTCCAGGTTCTAGAGTCTTGCTTGAGGACAGTTGAATGCTGACTCGGGACCTGAGAGGAAGCTGTTGGCTGTCGTGGATCCAGAAATAAAGATCCTGCATATTTTGAACTGAAGTTAATATTGCAGTTTCTTCTTAGCTTGTTTGGACGTTCATTTTTGTACCCCTACACTAGGAAAAATTATTTTTTGTAGAGGTGGTTTTATGTCTGACTAAAGATGTTTGAGGGAAAGAGTCTCAGACAAAATAGCAATACCTGCTGTTTTCCTAACTTTTAAACCATGATGTTTTGGTAGCAAGCTCTTTTTAAGATACTCTACAGCATTCACATTAGACTTGCAGGATGCCATCAGACGCCCAGATCTTGGAAGAAGGTACAACCCACATGATATTTTCTGATGGGCCCATTCTCTTCATCACCCCAGAGTGTATATGTGGCAAACTGAATAGAACACACACACCTAGTCAGATTCTAATATCAAGTAAAAAATCAAAGCCAGATGGACAGACCAGCAGACTCCACTGAGCCTTACTTTATGGCTGAGGTGCCCAGGCCTAAATCTCTCTAAATGGTAATTATGTTAGTGCCCCAGTCAGGGACTGTGCAAAGCAGAAGGTAATTCTGTGATCAGGTGTGAATCAGACATTATTCACTGAAGAATTGGCAGTAGTAAGCCACACTTGGAAAAACTGATTCATGAATCTGTTCAAAAACAGGACTCAGGAGAGAAAATGAAAGAACTGTGGAGCTAGGAGATTTGAGGAATCAAAAGGGCTTCGATATCAATCACCATTATTCTTTAGACTTCTGCTTATGACATGACACTGATCGAGATATCAAAAAGGAGATGAAGAAGTATTGTCATACAAACCCTAAAACATGGAAGGGAGAGAACAGTATGTTGTAGCTTTTCGATGGTGGGCAACCCTCATTCATCACCACAACTGCCTGCCTGGGACGTTCTGCCTGGGACGTTCTTCTGTTCCACTTCTTAAGGCGTTTGTCCCATACCTTCAGTTCTGTATAAAAATGAGGTAGAAAGGCATCAAATGAAACAAAGGTATCCAGTGAATGAAATTATCATTTGTTATGCTTTGGAAAGATTGAAACTGTGGCTTCAGATGCTACATGTTGCTCCAGCTCTAGTGCAGATCCTCCTTGTATGTTGTATGTTGTTATTGTTACTATCCTCCAAGCCTCACAAGGAATAATTGTAACCATTCTGGCCAGAAGGAGAATCTATGCTTTTGTCAGTGTGTCACACAGCATATGATTCAACTACTTCTGGATGCCTCACCACTCCAGGCCAGGCAGCCACAATCCCAAGCAGTGCAGACAAAGCCCATCATTTTCGTTTGTATCATCATTTGTTTTCTGTATGGGCTGCCTACTCTTCGGTGCAACAGAGTGCCTCCATTTATGTGTCATGGCACACTGTCATCCTAGCCACACACTTGCCATTACATTATCCACTTTTCAAGTGAGGTGAAATTGTGCAGGCCCTGTCACTGTCTCCAGCCTGCTGGTTCTATGTGGGTCCAGATTTGAATGTCAGATTGAATTGGGAGTCACCATTGTGTTGTCTCAGTCTCACTTCATACGCATGAGTAGAAGCCACATGGGTCAATACAACAACTTTAATACCACCAACCAAGCAGGTGGGGGGTGATATTACTGCAGTTTGAAAACAACAGCCTTAAGGGAGATAATCGAGTAGTGTGTCCATGAATAATGTGAATTGAGTAACAATTAAAGCACGCATGCAGGGACCCATCTGAAACCTGCCTTTTGTCTTTTGCTCAAAGCCATTCCTTCAAACAATATTATCCCATCTTCACTAGCTAAACTATCCTTTTGGTTGAGACAGAATAAGAGCTCTTGCCTGGCACATAATGTTCAATTGGGGGTGTTAACACTTGTTTGTTCACAGCTGGAACTTCAGTTGTGAGGCACCACACCATTGCCCATTCCCTCATGCCCTTCTACCCTCCTCATTCTCCTGCCTACACTGAATATTTCCCTTGACACTGTGTGCTCGTATTTTTGCCCCGCCATTGATGCACAGCAGTTTTCACATCTCCACATTGTGAAATGGGAATGTCCATGCTTTGCCCTTTTATATGAGATGGCAGTAGATTCAGCGAGTCCAAGTCCCTTCTATTGTACAGATTCTCACGACGTTCGCTGCAACCTTATATCAGATATACCAGTATATTTTTTATTCCTTCGGTTCTCTTCATCAAAATAGTAAACAGTTTCTTTGAATTATCATAAATAAACTCTGTGTGAAAGAAACTTTAAAGGGGCCGCCATAACGTCATTTATTTATACATACAACATCACTGACTACTTTACAGACACAGAACCTTCCATGTAGAGAGAACCTACAAGCACTAAATCGAAATGCATACATATACGTTATATATAAAATGTCACGGTAACTTCGGGATGGGTTTCCCTGGTAAGAACATTACAGAACACTTTATATAGCAAGACACCAAGGCTTACAGGAAATCATTCTATAGAGACTTACAGGGACTTCCATAGAACTGTGATTCATGAAGCACTTTAGAGACCAAGGAGTACTACATTTCAATGCAGATAGATACCTGGCCACTAAGAACTTTACGGACAACAATGTTCCAAATCAAGTTCATCTTGACGAAAATGTCAGACAGTTTATCTTCCATCTACCGTTTGGTACAGGTCTGCGGAAGAAACAGGACTTTTCATAAACACCTAGGAGCATAATTACATAAAAATCAGTGTAGGGCAGCACTGCAAGTCTTTTTGTGATGCTGCCTTACACCAATTTGAAAGGGCAGGAATACACCATATTTACGAGATACTGTGCTTTCCCTTTCTTTCAGCGAAGTGCTGGTGCACAATTTGGTGGCTAGCGCCATCACAGACAGTGCAAGGGTGTCTGCCTTGTTGGCAGGATTGTTTTTGTGCAGAAAGCAGCACACATAGAAAGAGTGAAAACAAGGAGAAGTAAAGATATTTCTCCTTTTTACACCTCCTGTGGGGGATGTACTGTTTTGACGCATTCCCAGGTTTACAGATCCTTGGTGACAGAAATGGTTTAAAAAAATGATGCATCTCAAAGCACTGTACAAAGGTACATAAGGCATAACCTCAGAGAAACAGCACTGTATGGTACAAGAATAGAATAGACTGCGGCTGTAGAGAACTCTTAAAGATCCATCTCCTGTGAAATTCTGTGCAGCAAACATGCAGAGTTGTTACAGCACATCTCCATGAAGTGCAGTTTTGCCCAATTTCTTTGCAGTTTTGCTAGAATACAATTTTGAAGTGTAGTATTGCAATGATTTTACAGTACATATTGCGTGCAGTGCAGTGTTGCACAGTTCTAATGTGTATCCACAGTGCATTTTAAGATGAGATGCTAACACCAGTGCATTGTACTGAAAAATGATGTGTAGTCACCTCACGCTGAATGGTTTCATAATATTTTCAGTGCATGGCTGTCAACTGACTTGTGACATATGTGACACCTTCTCCCTTTCATGGATTTCTAACCAGCAGCACTATTCATCTTGGAATTTTTAAGCCCATACTTTCAATTTACAGAGCAAAACATGCCACACACCCTTCCCATCAATACATATATCTTTTAAGGAATCATCAGACAAGACGTTCTGGACAAATAACTGATACAATAAAGCTAGCCCTTCAGTTCATTAAAAATTAAGTGTCATGTTAGATCACATAGACAGGTCTTAAGTAAGAATATCTTTCAAGAAGCAGGAACTTGCAATTTAGATTATTCATTTTATTCACTTTGTGATATATGATATACATTGGTTATGCATGTAATACATCTATCCATGCAATATATATGGCAAGACCTGTTATTGGACTTCTCAGTTCTTGATATTTTTCTACAGTTGTTGTAAGGATCCTGTCTACCTTTGCAGAAATCCTTTTTCATTTCAGTTTAAAGATATGAGTTACGGAACATGTAACAAATTGCTATCTCTTTAAATGCACATTTCTAACATGTGCTTTTATTGGTTCTATATCGGAACAATACATTCCATTGCATCGTATGCCATTCCCACGCATGCATTAGGAGAACGTCATTACCACTCATGACGTTTAACACGACCACCGCTCTGACTCTTAAACAAGGTTCCCAATGTGAACCTCCCTGGACCCTACCCTTCTAGAAACTACCTAACTCATGCCCTAAGCTCTAAACCCAGAACCCACCATGACCCCCTGTCGCCCACCCTTCTAAAAACTACCTGCCCCTGCCATAAACCCTAAAACCAAATCCCAGCGTGAACCCCCAACGGCTCCTAGCCCTTCTAAAAAACACCCATACCCTGCCCTGAACCCTAAACAGGTACTCTCCTACCCCCCACTGTGAGCCCTAAAATCATCCTCCTGTCACCCTGCACAAATCCCGAAAACTGTCTCCCTGCCCAAAATAGTATTCCCCCCTGTTCTAAGCCCTAAATCTGTCCCTACCCCCACCCCTCCACCCTGAACCGTAAACCAGAGCCCCCCCACTCTGAGCCCTAAACTCGTCAACCTACACCAAACACAAAAAACATCCCGCCCCAAAACAGTATTTCCCCCTGCTGCAAGCGCTAAACCTCTCCCGTCCCCCACCCTGCACCCTAAATCACTACCCCTATAGTCCCTGCTCTGAGCCCTAAAATTGTCACCCTGCCCCTGCACCAAGCCCAAAAACTGTCCTCCCTCCTCAAAACAGTATTCCCCACCACCCAAGCCCTAACACAGGTCCCCCCAATACCAATCCCCCTTACCTGACTCTTGAAATGAAGAGTAAGCTCCTCTGAAGCACTGTGCAGGTTGTTTTCAGGAAATGGAAGGATCTCTCCATTTCCTCTAATGACGCCAATAGTCTTTACCACCATTACCACCAATAGCCCTTACCATGCATACTATTACAAGAGAATTAGTTGTAATGGTATGCATTGTAAAGGCTATTCATAGTAATGACGCATGCGTTGTAACACATGTGTGGTAAAGGCTAGTCAGGAAAACAGGCATGTTGTAATGGCTGTTTCCCACTTTTATTCTGTAAAAGTATAATGAATATATCTGATAAGCAAGATCAAAAACATATTCATTGATAATGTTTAGTAACTATTTAGCTTAGAAATTATTCCAGCAATGTAACACATTTTAATGACTGTTTACCTCCATAATTCCATTATTTTAATCACTTATTTTTAATCTTATTTTTTTAGTTGTAGATTCTAAAGACAGGTTCCATTGTAGCTTTAGTTTCCAGTTCAGTTAGCCTATCCAACTTGTTTAACTTTGGCCCCGAAACCATCCTAGATAATGGAGGCTGCAATCTTTGACAAAGGAGGCTGCCATTTTTCCTCAAATTATGCAGAATCATCAACATGACTTCCTTTGATGCAGATGGCGTATGTGCCTATCCTTCCAAGAACTGTGAAAGTGTCAACTCTATCAGATATAGACACCAAGACATAAACAAAAACCCCAATGTGACATTAGTCTGGGACAGGTAATTTTTTTAATGTCACAGAACATCCATAGCCAAAATAGTGTTGTCTGAATTGACCTCTTCTCACCCTTTATGTCCATAATGAAACATCTGTAATGAAAACCTTGACACACATAAACTGTGTCAGACATTCCTCAATTTATGTCAGAAATTCTAATCTCTGGTAAGACTCAGTATAAAAGGACTGTCTCTTTACCACTTAGGAGAGAAACTTCACCCAAGCCGCAGACCCAGATCTCAGATCACAGATCCAGATGAGCACGGCAACAGATTCCATCCATACCAAAAGAGCATCAAGCAAGACTCCCCAAAGATCTGCAAACATTGCATTTTGCCTTCATGAACTAGTGCCAGGATTATGTTTCATCGCAGACACAATCTCCTAGATCTTGGGATTTACTCAAAGTAGCTGACAAGTTATTCCAAACAAACCAGAAATCTTTCTGTTGTCCTGGTATACACACCACTTCCGAAACTCAGGCTTATTGTTTATTCATCTGCTTGAACTAGCATAGCACCTAGAGATAGCACAGTGAGGGTCTAAGGTCTACAACTTGTTATATAACGATTTGTCCTTGTTTTCACTGTTATTGAAAAACTTGGCTGATTTTTATTATGTTCTGTGATGTTACCAATATTATGTGCAGTAGATCCAAACATTTTAAAATAACTATTTTAAAATGATTATGTTGAATAAATATTCCGTTTCTAGAGATCTTGAGCGTGCAAGTCATTAATGAATGATTGTTTGGATTACCACTGCTCCCTGTTAGTGATCCATAAAGCATTGACACCACCTCATTTATATATTGGGTGGGGTTCTGTGGAGCTACAATAACCTGTGTTTCACATTGAGCGCTGATGCATTGGACTAAGTTCATTCATGTTACCCATGAGTGTGAAAACAAATCTTGTAGCGCTGAGCCAAAGCCTCAGTTTATGCAACACTGTAACTTACTTTTTACTCCCACCATCTATTTCAGATGAAAGTTCTTCAACGGGATTATTATTGGTCATGGCATTGTAATTGTAATTGAAAGTTGCCTTGTTATTAGGAAAATTCAATGAGTTCTAATCAATTAGATTTATTATATTAGAATCGAAGATTTTTTATCCTTAAATGTATACATGGGTGAAATATTTAGCCACCAGTATAGGATTTTTTTATATTTGATTTGTTCTTGATGCACTCAATATCTGTTACTCAGACCCCCATTTTCTTGCAGTGTTAACCATTTTTAATTCCACATGTTAGCATATGAGGATCTATTTCTTTCACAAACATTTTTATTGTTTGTACTTAGTTTACCAACATTTTTGTAACTGTTTCTATGAAGCCATGTCATTTTCATTTTGTACCCTTCTTTTATCTTGGTCATTTATATATTTTCATTTCTAAAATAAATTATGACCAACCAGAAGAATATGTGATCAATGTGGGAGATATAAATAAAATTAATAAGAATGATGTGCTGTAAACTACAATACAAAACGTTATCGCTGTCATTTTCACATTTGTCATAACTCATTCTTTGTCCTGAAAAATGTAGGGTAGACCTAAGTATCCAAAGATACCACATGTTGACTGTTTTAATGATGCAACTTTGTATCTGATTTGTCCAAATGATTATTTATTGTGTAATTTACTTTGAAGTTATGTACAAAGGAAAGATATTATTATGTATTTGATTTAACTGATGTTCATTGTCTAGTATGGTTTATGTACTTTCATATGTAAAATGAATGTTTAGAAATGATTTTGTATAATAATGAATATATAAATATTTGACAATGGTGACATTGATGTATTGGCTAGTATACAGTGTGTAGACTGGTGAAGCCTAATTAGATAAGATAACTAGATCATAATTAAAGGAATTAAGGGGGGTATATTTTTGCATGGTTATATGAACTGGTACTGCCCTCATAGGAAAAGACTCCCAGATCAGACCACCAACATCTTGGATTGGCACCTTACATGGTAAAACATAGATTAATGCAACATTTGCATCATGTTGGCAACATTATGAAAAATGACAAGTATTTATATGAAGTACATGTTAATTATTTTGCACTATATTTTTTTACTAGATTTACAAAATGTGTCCTGAAATCAACTTATGGCATGAGGATGCATTTAAACACAGGACTACGAGCAACAGCTGATGACTTTCTGGTGCCATTCACTGTAAATGTTTTACCAAAAATGATGCGTAATTATGCAAAGTGGCACAATGGCGTAATTGTGGACATTTGGTGCAATAAGCATAATGCAAAATTCCAGAAAGTACTCAAATTATGCCAATGTCAATTATATTTTGCCCAGGCATAATAAAATTCCACCATTGACTACAGTGAAATCATGGTGTCTAAGAATCCAGAAAGAAGCCATCCAAGTTAGACATTACAGGCACCATGTGGTTCTGGTTTCCTAACTCTGCCTCTTGCACTCCACCTCATCCACTGCCTCAATGAGTTCCCCTTGGGTTCCAATTTGTACAGAGCGACTGAAAAAATCAGAAACTCCTGCTATCAACATGGCATAGAAAGCAGTAACACAGTTATCGCTAACATGAGGAGACTTTTTCTAGTCCTAAAACTCCATGAGTGTGACTTTTAACACACCTGACCAAACGAGTTGAAGTTTCAGCACATGAATTGAGTTTGACTAAATTCTGGTTTACTGGGCTTAAGATTAAGCCTCAAATGATGTGCATAGTAAACAAAACTGGTCCTGAAGCATATGCAGGGAGGATACTTCAGATGGGTCCGTGAATCTGGTCTCATTTTCATTTAAAGTAACTTTTTCTCAATCACATTTTGGTGGCAAAAGGTGAATATTTGTGTAGGTTTAACCCAACCTGACTGAGTTAGCATGAACCTATGAATTTATAAAAGAAAATCCTTCACCCACTTCTTTAAGTAACATGCATTTGTTTATTAGTTTTGTTATTAGTTTTTGACTAGTTTTAGTCAGAGACCCCAATGTTCTAGTTCCTTTATGAGTCTATGAATTGTATGATTATTCTATCTTTACTGATATTCTAAGTTCTTTGTCTTATTGTCAGGGCCAGTGGGTTCATCGCTGCATCAACAAGTATTTGCCACTCAGAGGCACATGTCTATGATCCAAGTGCCCCTAGCATCCCCGCCTACATTAAGAATCAGACCCTCCACAAGCACCATAGCACATAAGTCTAAAAACGGAACTCAAAGTTATTTAATTCAAACTCTTGTAAGACTAGGCCATGCCCATCTTCTGGATGATGCTTGCTATTCCTAAACTCACTGTGGAAGGCTGCGCATTCTGATCTTCCTGCTTGCAACTTGGAATCCTCCACTTCTCTGCCAAGCCGTCTTCGCACCTGTGAGGAAGAAACACAGCATTTAAGGACACCTTGAAGAAAATACTCACCGCTTGGTAATGCACTGTATTATTAGTGCACTTTTGACTGTGGGAAAAAAGACAACCTTACCTTGGTGCAATAGCAAAAACTCCCTGCAGAGAAAAGAAAGAGTAACGTTAATCCAAAAACTTGAGATGTTGTACATTCACTAGCAGTGTTGTAACTGCTTGTGTTGCCTAGCAATGCTGTTCTAACAGTGATGTTCTTCTGTGATATTTACACAGTGGTGATTTACAGATTGAGATGTGTGGTTGAAATGTTTTAATTATTAAGTTTTCCAGTGATGTTTGCTAACACTTGTTACTCATTGATACTCACATGAAAATATAAGGTTAAAGACTACTGCTCTTGCACATTTGCTCATTGCTTAGGGACAAATTGGAAACATTCTCTTCATAACCCCAGAAAAAGAGGGATATATTAGAACTCTAAGGCAAAGATAGGAATCTGGTATGTGTACATATTCAGTTAGGAGGGGGAATCACGGAGTGAAGAGAAAAAGGCTTGAACTCTAACCAGTGATATTTTCCTTTTCAAGATCAAACCACAAATCAAACTGAGAACAAGAAAGAGAGAGAGTGCCTACAGCAGTAAAGAGGACAAACACATGTACATGGAGATTTGGAGGGGAGAAGACAAGGGGACAGTTTTAGTGAAAACTATAACTAGTTTGTGTGTGTCTTACACTTTTAGAAATATCACACTATTAAAAGAAGAAACAACAGCCAGGATTCAGAATGTTGCACACCATACATCATCTCTCTATCTCTCTCTCTCTCTCTATCCCATTCTCTTTTCCCCTAGGATACCCTATATCTGACCACTTGAACTTGGCACATAGGGCCTCAGTATTGGGTAGAGCAGGAAACCAGCATCTCAGAACTCCATTACATCCCTGCTGGATCCAACAGATTAGTTTTTGATATATTATGATATCTTGCATTATGTTTGTGAGAGACCGATTCTACTTCTTAAATATTTCTTCAGTCTCAGAGAGAAACTTCTCCACTACGGGAACTCTGAGTGAGTGTTTCATTTTTAAGACCAATTAGTATAACCTTGCCTCTGCTGGCCACATTTCATAATTTTGGGTGCCCTTTTGCTACATAATTACTCCAGGATGGAGTGGTGCGCCATAAACATCTATCAGTGACTGTTGCTGATCAATATACTTAATATATGTTATGTTTTATATGGCTTAGTGGAAGCATCACATTATCTATTTGTTGAAAATCTGGACACTTGTATATGCCTCTCTGAAAAAGTTCTAATACCTAAGGCATTGTCAAAGATTGCTTGTTTGTAGCTTTTTAGTGTTCCAAATTATAACATATCTTCTGCCAATGCTTCCCACTGTCGACTATGCTTTTCATTTCACAACTGGCCAAATCAAGATCATCTGATGAGTGGCACATTTATGAGGCTGTCACACTAATGTTAGTATTACATTGTCCTCCTTTTTTGCTAGAGCTGAGTCCCCGAAGTTGCATCTAAATGATCTGGCATTGCCTACCCCTTTTCTTAAAATATTTGACTACATGTTTTATATCTTGAACATGAAATTCTGAATTTAAAATGTGTCTGTTTGGGTGGGTATACACCATACATGACAGTCCTGAAGAAAACTGTGTGTGAGGGGATACAATGGTTCATGAGAGCTCACTTACTTGGAGGGGCTTGATTGATTACAAACAGCAATTTACATTCTATTTTCACACTTTTCTGCTTTCAAGGGCTGCAATAGTGGGCAAGTCAGGTTCCCTGGAGAGGATCTTACATTCAGAGTTGGTAGGTTCCTGAGTTCAAGATCTTTAGAAACAGCAGTATTTTCAGAAGCTTTAATCGTCCACATAGGTAGGAATGTTTTGCTTGAAAAGAGGTTGTTAGAAATGGGGTTTTTGGTTGGCAGTCAGGTTACCCTCTGTCCAAGCAAGAACCCTCACTCTAGTCAGGGTAAGTCACACACAATCCAAAATTATCCTGTGCCCACCCTCTGGTAGCTTGGCACGAGCAGTCAGGTTTAACTTAGAAGGCTCGTCTGGGTCATCTCTAACCTCCCCCTCACTCTGTTGGGGGGAACCGGAACCACCCTTCTCGGGGTCACTCCCAGATACCTTTTTGGACAATCTGGTGCTAGCCCAGAGGTCCGCCTCCTTAGCAAGCTTCCTGAGATCAGTCAGCTTACTATCTACCAAGTGCTGGCGCAACTCTGTAAAAGTAGTATTGAGCATATGCTCTCTCAGAATCAAGTCATATAACCCTTTATAATTATCTACTTTGTTGCCCCGCACCCATCCATTCAGTGCCTTACTGGAAAAGTCAAAGAAATCTACCCATGTTTGTGTGGTTTGTTTGGTGCTGTCCCTGAACCTCTGACGGTATCCCTCAGGGGTCATCCCAAACTTGGCAAGTAAAGTGGCTTTCTGAAGTGGGTATGTGTTTTGATCAGGTTGATCCAATGTGAGAAGTGTGTCCCTCCCCAATGGCGGCACATAACCCCACATAGCTACCCCCCATTGCCCTTCAGGAACCTCATGAGCCCTTAGTGCAACTTCATGAGCAGCTAACCATTTATCTATGTCATCTCCCACCCCAAAGCTGGGCACCACATTTTTGGGTATACAAACCTTCTTTTCTCCAGCAAGTCCTGTCTGTATGCTGCCACCATTATTGCTGGATTCAGACTGTCTCGCCTTGATCTCTAGCTCCTTGAGACTCAGTTCATGAGCCAACAATAGTTTTTTTTCAGCCAAAGCTCTTTCAGCTTCCACCTGTTTGGCTTCTCTCTCAGCCTCAGCTTGTTTGGCTTCTCTCTCTGCCCTCTTGTCTTCCTGTTGGGCCTCAATTTTCAGTTTTGCCATTTGCAATTGGAACTCCCTTTCTTCTCTCCTTTCCTCTGTGGTCAGGCTTTGCACAGAGACACTGCTCCCTGGTCTGGAAGGGGGCACAATTGCAGTGGTAACATCACCCACTGATAGCAACAAATCCTCTGAGGGGCCATTTTCCGGCTCCTCTTCCTCATCCTCCTCCTCTAAGTGGGCTTCTGCCCAGGCCCTCAGGGCCACTTTTAAGTCCTCCTTTTTGGAGGCCCCTTGGGTGGGTACTCTCATCACCCTGCAGAACCATCTTAGCTGTTTGACCGTATATGTATCCAACAAGGCTAGGTCAAAGTCTCCTACTTGAGACCCAGTCAGAGACATGTTGAGTGAGGATTTAGTTTTTGAAAATTGTCAGGAAAAACGAATTTGCAAAACAAGAGATAAAAATCAAGTTGACCTTCAACTGTGGGTAGGTGGTGAAATACTTAGCTACTGTATGTCACTGCACAAATACAAGTCCTATCCTCACCGCTGATCACCAATGTTAGAAATGGGGTTTTTGGTTGGCAGTCAGGTTACCCTCTGGCAAAGCAAGAACCCTCACTCTAGTCGGGGTAAGTCACACACAATCCAAAATTATCCTGTGTCCACTCTCTGCTAGCTTGGCACGAGCAGTCAGGCTTAACTTAGAAGGCAATGTGTAAAGTATTTGTGCAATAAATCATACAATAACACAATATAGCACCACAAAAATACACCACACAGTGTTTAGAAAAATATATAATATTTATCATGATAATTGTAGGTCAAAACGAATAAAGATGCAACGTGAAATTGTAGAGATATCACTAAAAAGTGATATAAAGTGTCTTAAGTCTTTAAAAAGCAAACAAAGTCTCTTTTAAGCACAAAGTACCTGCTTTAAAGTGGTAAATCTCCGCAAAGGGCCGCAGAAGAAGAGATACGTGGAAAAATGGTGTGTGCGTTGGTTTCTCCCCTGCACACACGGACTTGCGTCGTTATTTTTCACGCGGGGAAGTCGGGCATCGTTTTCCGGTGCGCAGACAGTCTCTTTCTGTGGGTCGTGGGATTACCAGATGTCCCGGGGTCTGTGAGTGGATTTTCCTGCTTGTTTTCTGGCTGCGCGTCGTTCCACGGGGCTGTGCGTCGAAGTTTTGCTCTCACAGCAGGCGTTGCATCGATTTCCCCTCTGGAAGTCGGGCAGCCTTGTCTTTGCGAGGCCGTGCGTCGAAGTTCCGGTCGTCCCGAAGGCTTCGCGTCGATCAGCGTCGGTGTGCAGCGTTTTTCTCGCCGCGAAGCAAGCTGTGCGTCGAAATTTTCAGCGCACAAAGAGTCCAAATGAAAAAGAGAACTCTTTTTGGTCCTGAGACTTCAGGGAACAGGAGGCAAGCTCTATCCAAGACCTTGGGGAGCACTTTTACAGCCAGACAAGAGTTCAGCAAGGCAGCAGGGCAACAGCAGGACAGCAGTCCTTTGTAGAAAGCAGTCAGGTGAGTCCTTTAGGCAGCCAGGCAGTTCTTCTTGGCAGGATGCAGGTTCTGATTCAGGTTTCTTCTCCAGCAAGTGGCTGATGAGGTAGGACAGAGGCCCTGTTTTATACCCAAATGTGCCTTTGAAGTGGCGGAGACTTCAAAGAGTGGCTAAGAAGTGCACCAGGTCCCCTTTCAGTTCAATCCGGTCTGCCATGATAGGTAGGGGGGGGTGGCAGTCCTTTGTGTGAGAGCAGGCCCTCCACCCTCCCAGCCCAGGAGGACCCATTCAAAATGCAGATGTATGCAAGTGAGGCTGAGTACCCTGTGTTTGGGGTGTGTCTGAGTGAATGCACAAGGAGCTGTCAACTAAGCCCAGCCAGACGTGGATTGTAAGGCACAGAAAGATTTAAGTGCAAACAAATGCTCACTTTCTAAAAGTAGCATTTCTAGAATAGTAATATTAAATCCAACTTCACTTGTCAGCAGGATTTGGTATTACCATTCTGGCCATACTAAATATGACCTTCCTACTCCTTTCAGATCAGCAGCTACCACTTCAATACTGTATGAGGGCAGCCCCAATGTTAGCCTATGAAGGGAGCAGGCCTCACAGTAGTGCAAAACAAATTTAGGAGTTTTACACTACCAGGACATGTAAACTACACAGGTACATGCCCTGCCTTTCACCCACACAGCACCCTGCTCTATGGGTTACCTAGGGCACACATTAGGGGTGACTTATATGTGGAGAAAGGGGAGGTTTAGGCTTGGCAAGTACTTTTAAATGCCAAGTCGAGGTGACAGTGAAACTGCACACACAGGCCTTGCAATGGCAGGCCTGAGACAAGGTAAAGGGGCTACTTGAGTGGGTGACACAACCAGTGTTACAGGCCCACTAGTAGCAATTAATCTACAGGCCCTAGGCACATATAGTGCACATTACTAGGGACTTATAAGTAAATTAAATAGTCCAATCAGGTATGATCCAAGGTTACCATGTTTAAAGGGAGAGAGCATATGCACTTGAGCACTGGTTAGCAGTGGTAAAGTGTGCAGAGTCTAAAAGCCAGCAAAAATGAGGTCAGAAAAAGAGAAGGAGTAAGGCAAAGAGTCTGGGGATAACCCTGCAGAAGGGCCATTTCCAACAGAGGCATAATCTGGTATTGAAACATCACGGCTGTACTTCAATAGATTGTTTTTCTCATCCAGGTCATGCCTAATTTATAAAGACCTGTTCCTTAGGGAAAAGGGCCCCTAATACCTTAGCAATATGAGTTAAGTGTATTCATCTCATCTAGCATGACTAGACAATTTAAAATAGATTTAATGCACTCAAGAATACTTGTTCAGTTTCAGTTCAAATAGATTTCCAATCTGAGCTGCTGAGGGACAAACAGTCAAAATAAAAACATATAAAATAAATTTCCTTGTTTATGAGTACACAGAGAGATTGTTTTCCCAACTGCTGACAAAGGTCCCTTGATAGAAGGCAAGGATATTAATTTAGACCTTAAAGAGGGGAAGTAGGCTCAATTGTTCATCTTGCTACTGCATGGAGAACTGATTTGCTCCTGTCCAGCAATTTTCAATAGATGAGACCAACACAACCTTGAATCTCTGTCTCTCATACTCCATATTTTATTCGCAGTCTTCCTTTCCTAGTAGCTGTCAGCAACTTTTGGAGGACCACCTATACTATGCGTGACCATTCCCCTAAACCTTGACTTTTAACATGTAACTCAGTGGGTTAGTTAACATTTTGGCATGCACTGCTAGCTTTGTCCCTTTAGTGGATACACCAGATGTTCTCTACCCTTGATTAATATGCTACATGCAATGGCCTATTTGTGCTAAATACTCAGGGATGGATTTACAAGGCCCTTGTAAACCCTTTGTGACACATTATGCATAATATATGCATGATGTATGCAAAGGGGTCATTCCTATGTTAGAGGGTCTCTAAACATGGTGCAATGGAATATACAAGATTCCATTGTGTCATTTCTAGAGTCATTTTTAATGCCTGCTTAAATCAGGCATTAAAATGTGGCTCCCATTGATTTCAAAGGGCCATTCAACACTATACTGAATTATCATCATTTTTTATGCTAATCCAGTATAGCATTACAATAGCATCAAAACAATGACGCTATTGCCTCTAACATGTGCGATGGTGCGCCGTATTGTAAATACGGCGCTACCATGGTGGCGTTAGGGAACTCAAGGGGGCTGCAAGAAAAGTGGCGTATCACTAGTGATGCACCACTTTCTTGTAAATATGGCCCTTGTAAATATAGCCCTCAATTGTCTGGACAGCTTGTCGGCTTTGTGTCATCAGTGAACACCACATACAAATCGGTCCTAGAACTGTCCCAAAAAGACCCAGTACAGCCCAATGGGATTTCACCTGCTAATCAGGCTGAACTGCCTTTTTTGGAGTAGGGCCAAAACTGACCTGCATTTGGCTAATCCTAATATCTAATGGTACATAGGAGTAAAGGAATATGCATCAGAATACAGACCTTGGTAAACATTGCAAAGGTCTACTTTAGGGGTGTGTGACTGGTGCAGCAGCACCTGGTACTATGCTCTGGGGATGCTGTGTTTTAGAAATAACATATCAGTTTTAAAGCAGCTGCTGCAAAGTTCTTTGTGTATCCAGAAGTTTTCAGAGAGCAATAAAATGTCAATCTAACTGATGATTATTGATGATAATTGGTGCTGCTGAAGAGAGATAAAGTTTTGTCTAGTGGCAGTTTTAACTCACCATAGGGTAGCACAAAGGAATAATATGCCTGCTGAAAAACGTACCAAGCAGATCACAGGACTACATTTTATGGGGCTGGCTCAGTGAATTAATGCTTTTGTCACAGAGATTTTTTTATCACGTCAGTTCATCCAATCCTAATATATTACAGTGAACTATGAGCTGTCATGAAAGAGCTGCATGCAAGCTGCATAGTATAGGTTAGAATTGCATAGTATAGATTAGAAGGCTGTGTTTTTTCACCAGTCCTTCACTATCCTAATGTTGCTGTAAAGGGTTATTTTGGGCAGAAATACATTCTTATTAGAAAAGCCAGCCCTGACCACTGTGGTTTGAGATAGATCCTGAGTTTTTGCTTCTTCGGACCAAACACTCTTTAAAAATGCTGACCTTGATAACATTTGAACGTATGATTAATGCTCTCTGTATAATGTGTGTGACATGTAAAGTGTTTTGATACCTTGCACTGGTATGAATAGTGCTATAAGGAAAATGAAATGCACGTGTGAAAAGGGATTTTGCAAGATGAGGGGCACTGTTGGAGGGTAGTAGTGAAAGAATCCGTGGAGAAGGTCAAGCAGGGCACCAAAAAAAAGATGGGTGTGTGAAAAATAAACATTTCACCATTGCATATCAACAAGAAATGAGTGGAAATTAAAACATGCGGTAAACCAGTGCAAGTGACCTCTAGGGAACTGACTATGATGCACTGACCCACACGCTCAGACATTATAGTTGTGATGTAATTTGGCAGTCAGGTATGCAGAAATGTGATTTAGAGTCAAAGATCTCACTTAAGAGCCTTCAGAGACAATGAGTTCTCAGAGAAGTACAAATCTTTTCATGTAGACTGTCATATGGTCTTGGAATCAAGTGCTAAAAATGTTCTCCTTTGTCGCACTGTGACTGTCCATATATGACTGTGCCCCTTACAAGTACATGTGAGCACACACATGCAGCAGAGATAGGCTGGAAATATAATTGTATGGCCCCTATTTACTAGATTCTCACACAGCACACTGCAGCAGCCAAAAAAATCTGCACTGCATGAAAAGGAGAGAGCAGGAGAGTGCCATATTCACAGAAGAATGGCACTCTCCTCCCCTCTCCCAAGCACCAAGCGCAGAAATCTGCTGCCAAGCGCCACAAACACACACCTTTGCGCCACAGTGTTAGGGTGTGTGCACAAGTCTAGCATAGGTTTTGTACTGGAAGAGTAACCTTCCAGTATAAAATATTAGGACAGACACACTTAAGAACTTTCGTATGTTGTACGTTTGTTGCACAGTGCAGCACGCCTGCAAAGTAAAAAAAAAAAAGAGAAATTAAAACATTTCTCCTTTTAACATCTGCTTTCACATAGCATTAACATTTGGTGCAAAAACCCTGCTTACAATTGTCTGCAGATAGGGTTTTGTGCCAAAAGGCATGGGTGGTTGCATGGAAACACCCAAGTACTACCTATGTAACACCCCTTGGTGCTATGTAACGCAAAGCAGTGCAATACTTTTAGGGTACTTTCTAGCACAAAACTAGTTTTGTGTTGCAAACTAAATAGGAAAAAAAAGATTTATGTCGATTTGCGTCTCTTTCGTGACACAAACATGGCATAAAATCTTAGTGAATATACCCTTGTACATGTAGTGAGTTGTTTTAAATCAATACACAAATGGCAAGTCTTTTCAGAAATTCAGATATCACCATCGCATTACAAAGAAGTGTTTTCCGGGGATAGATTTTGATGATGAAGTAATTACCCTTGATATGAGAACTGTACGTGGAAAGACAGACTGCACCTCAAATGTGATAATCAATATTTAATATTTAATATTAAATGGGAAATGTGTGTGGATCTCACTTTACATGGCCCGCTTAGATTAAAATGAATTTTCAGCTTGATCTACAATTGCCTTGCTGACTTTGACAGAAATGCCTCGCCAGAAGGGCATTTTTAATAACAGAGGCTGAACCTTCGTAATTTCTGCACATCATAGTGGCCATGAGATGAAATATGTCCCCGACATAAATTTGTTATTATTACAGTTTAGAGCATATTGATTTACAATGGAGCTGACAATGTGCAGCAATAAGTGAATCGGTAGAATTGTATAATCCACTGGCTAGAAACATTTTATTTTAATAGGTTTGCAGCTCCTGTATTGTGCTTATGAACAGTCATGGGATAAGGAAATGGCATGGGTTAATACTACCTCGAGAATATTAAAAACGTAAATCTTTTTGAAAGTGAAGCTGATTTAAGTTCTAGAACTTTTAGGCATTTTGAAGTAAACTAAGATACCGATTACTTAGAAAAGGTTTACTCGAATTAAACAACTTTTAGGAAAAAGTGAGTATAAAAAGGATGCTTTTGTTATCATGAAAAGTGTTCACTTTTTACTAACTGTGATTAACAATTTCCCTGAAAATATTTCAGAGTAAATTGTTAAACATTTATTTTGAATTTAAGGCACACAAAGCAGATGATAGAAAATGTCGGTGATGTTTGAATTTAGCATTTCAAACCGATGTGGAATATATGTCGAAGAAAAGTGTAGATTTGAGTTTTATAAAACTTTATGATCCTTTATTCTGATTATGAGAGGCCACAGGCCTAGGTCACTGCACGTTGTGATATGGTGTCAGAAACTGGACTTCTCCAGCACATAACAGTTGTCCCGACACTAGTTTAGTTTACTCATGCAGTTCACTGATATTCCTGGACCCGTAATATTAGCGTGCCACCAACGGGCTTCTGGCATTGTACTGAGTTGGGGTGCCATGAGCTGGCAAATTTCTGAGGATCTCCAATTCACATGCCTGCTTGGCTGTTTGGCCAAGAATGCAGGGGAATCTTATGGAATGTTGGCTCATAAAGACACGTTACACTAGAATTTACAAGAGTTTTGAGTAGACACACACACTAATGTTTTAAATTAAAATGAAACTTAAAATAAGTGCGGTTTTTGAAAGGAGGGGCATATACAAAGGAAGAACTGGTCTGGTCTGATTCATAAAACGTTTTCTTTGAATAGCTGTGTTTTACTCTTAGATGCCAATTACTCTTAAATTCAAAAGCGAGTATCTATGTATTGGCTACTTTAAAGTTCAAGTTTAAAACAGCACATTCGACAAAGACCCATATCTATAGAAATATGATTCTGATGGAGCAGCTATGCTAATTTGAGAAATTTCTAATGATTAATGCGTGTTTATTAATGAGAAAATGCAATAGAGAAACTGATATTAGAAAATAACGTGTGTAAGCAAAATGTGCCCCCGGGGAGTGGTCACCATATGTAATAACAAGATGCTAAATAATGAGAAAAAATCATGTGAAATGTATTAATATATCATAACTGGATGTATAACTTATGTTTTGTGTTAATTTGCATTCTTAACTTAACCGAACCAAAGGCCTGGTTTTACTTGGCTTTGCCTGCTTATAACGTGAAGACTCTACGAGGCTTGCGAGGACTGGTAACCAGAGCAAAGGACCTTGAACTGTGCGGAGTTTTGATGGCTCTGTTAGGACATTCTGCGAATGTACCAGCGGACAGGAGATGATGAAGACAATTTGATACAATTATGTTTAGTGTAGGCTAAATGTACTTTCCCAGGACTTGAACAATAGAGGCTCTGACTAAAGACTTGTAAGCAACAATTTCGTTACCTGAAGAGCCGGATGATGTTCTCATCAACAGAGGGACAAATCAATTTAATGGAACTTGAATCCTAAGCAGAAAATTAGATTCGGTAAACAAAACTGTAGGTTAGAGTCATAACTTCTGATAAGTTCAACCAATTAACAATTAGTGGGATGGACTGAGAGACCCTAATAAAAAGTCATGACAAGGGGAGCGAAATCAGAGCGGAGAGGAGAAAGTCAATGACGTCAGGAGACGCTGTCCGAAGTGCTGATAATTGGGCTTGCACTCTGTGAGCCTGATAATTGCTGACTATTGATGACCTGGGGATGAAGACTGACTCGTTGTTGATCCATTTTGGACAGGTAGCTATGAAAATGTGACTGATAAAATGTTGTGTCTTTTCTTCTAGGTGCCAACTGTGCTGTTCTGAATAGATTTTCTCTCTTAGATAGATTTTTTCCAAATTAATGTTTTATCCAAAATTGTTTTTGCATGAAGACCCACATGCTGATGCTAATCTTGGTTAGGTAGGCTGACAGGGGGAGACGTTGACAGTGACAATTGACTGACAAATTTACATTGTTGAATTACTCCATTAATGCTGATAACTGCTGACTCATGATTTGCTTTGTTGCTTGTGATTCTTTCGGTGAATAATGTTTTCTTGATGATTAATGAAGCTTTGATTAATAAAAGGCAAATAAAAATTTGACGAGAATTGTAATCAATAGGGAATAAAAATGATTAACCTTTTACAGTGAGTGATGGCTATTTTTGTTTATTAGGGTTTCTATTCTTGGTTATTCGAATGTTGATATTGATCTATTAATGTTGATTATTGGATTAGAAATCACTGCATGACGAGGATCATCCATGCGATTCAAAAGGTTAATCAACCTATACACATCCCCTTGTAAGTTTATTTACTGAGGACCAGAAGTGCTAGCAGTTTTTGGTAACAGCTTGATGGTTAGTTTCCTTGGAGAACTAGTTATGTGGTGATTTTTGGTTATGGTACTAGTTTGAGTAAGGATTAGTTGTTCGTATTTTATGAGGTTTGAATTAAATTTTTCTGAATTAGCAGTTGTAGCAAGGATGATGTTCCCTTAAGCCCAGAAATGACTTTCCCACATCCTGGATCCTGCTAGTAAAGATGGGTATGTTCTTGGCATATTTTGAGGTAGTATGAAAGCGGTAGGTTGTGCTTGCACAGGCTTAAGCAAATTGCAGGTGAATTGTGATGTATGTGAGGTGAAGTAGGGAGTCTTCGTACTCCAGCCAAGGTTAGTTGGAGTGTACATACTCCGCAGTGTGAGAGTAGGGAAGTCGTCAAACTTTATGTGTATGTGGCGCTTGGTGCTCAAAAATTATCCATGTGGTTGTTGGTGATGTACGGACCCTGCGTGGTCTAAGACTCCAGAGTATATTGATAAGTGTGGAAGACACTTGGTTATATGTTGTAATTTGCCTGGTTTAATAGGTTGATCGAGCGTGGTCAACAAAATCGGTGTGTATGACAATTGAATAAAAGAAAATTTTGACTGAGTTTGGCGAGTTCTATGTGCACCAGAACAGACCCATTGATCAGTTGAGAGTAAAATTTGCGGGTTGAATTTTGCTTGCAAATGTGGGGGACTGAGAAAGAGGAATAGCTACACGAGCCAAAAGAGCCATTAATGAAAATCCGTAAGGTCAATGAAGCGATTGTGTCCCTTCTTATAGTAAACCAGCAGGTTTGTTTTATATATTGGGTTTTGGTAAAGCTCGCAATAATTTTGCATTAGTTGTGTGAATCAAGTTAAGGAGGACGAGCCACAAGACTTTGTCAGCCGCTGTGTGTGAGTGTGACATCAGAGTGTGCTGCACTGGGATAGGTTGTTAGGTGAGAAGAGCCGTGACTGGATTGGCAGCCGTCCGTAACAGGCAATTGGTTGAGTAAGCAGGTGAAAGGAATCTTGGGAGTAAAAGTAATTTAATTATTGAATCAAACGTAACCAGAACAGGCAAAATGAAGTTTTTCAAGGCATTTAAGAGTGCAATGAAGGGCGATACTTACATTAAGGCGTCAGTGGGGGAGCCAACCCCACCAGAGGATTCTCCTGCTTTTTTGGGATGGCAAAGCGAGGTGTAGCACTGTGTCTTTGGTTGAAACAATGGAGCAAGTTAACAAAAAATCAAGGGTCTTAAGCGTATCCGGAGCATGGAATGTTTAATTTGAGAATTTTGAATCAATTTTGAATGTCATTATATGACATGAAGCCATTACCGAGACCAGCACAGTTTGAAGCTTTAGCAATCTGGGAGCTAGTGGCCAGTCAGCAACAGGAGATGAAGTTTAAGAGGAGGATGAAGAAACTGGAAAAATCATTAGCTGAAGCTAGATGGGATTGGGAGCAAAAGAGATGGAGGATGGCAACACTGTCGGAGATTAAATTGTTTCCTGCCATTACAGAGGGAGACGAGGCAGAGAAGGAAGATAGTGCAAAAGAAGATGAGAGTGGAGGAAGGAAGAAAATGAGAAAGTCCTATGTAGATGATGATGATTCTGATGTTGAGGATCTCATTACGCAATTGTTGAGAGATAGACCTCCACCTTCAACAACCTGTGCGGGTGGGGCCAGGTACTAATGCTACTGCCCCTACAGCTGCTCTGGCACAAGCTGAGGGAGCAGTACAGGCAGAAGGCAGACAATTGCCAGGGGTAGTACAGAGCACACCTAATGCAGGAACTAGTACTGTAGTTCGGGCGCAGATACATCCACCTTCAGTGCAGAGAATTTATCCATTTCTTGAGACAGTCTCGAATATCATGGTACTGAGGGAACAGGTGCTTCCAAAGTCAATGCTGATTCAGACAGATCTGACACAAATGTTATTGCCTTCAGCCCAAGCACAGGGTCTACCGAAGTTTACACCACTGACAGGAACGCAGTCAGATCTTACACCAGTTATGAATCAGGCAATGGGGGTAGCACTCACACAAGGGGCAGGTGCTAGAACAGCCCCAGATGCAATATCATTACCGATTACTGTTGGTCCAGCGGTACCCTTATTTGCAGAGAAGAAGTCAGAGACAGGAGAACAGAATGAAATGTAATGGAGTCTTCTGAGGAGGGGGGTGGGTGGTCCCGCACAGATAATATCTACAGGACAAACTTTCAATGGATCTAGACCTCTAATGGATCTTAGTCCACTTGTAGCACTTCCAGATGCAGTAATTGGCATGAATACAAGTCAGAGTCTGAGACTTCTGACTCCGCAAACTTCAGGTACAGTGGTACAACAGTTACCAGTGCCGAATGCAAGCAACATTTCATTGCAGGGGTTAACAGATCAGCAGTTAAGTGATTGATTAGACAGTCTAAACACTCCTCAGAATGTATCCAAGGGTGATGATCAGATAAATCAAGTGGGGTTGAACATAGAAGCCACTGAATTAGTCGAGGGAACAATGGGCGTGAACAGATTAGAGTCCAACACAGACGAAGAGCTGAGACACTTATACCCAAGGATTTCAAGAGAAGTGAGTAAAATGCATCAGATGCTGGAAGAGTTAGCAGAGAAACATGACATTGACATTGAAAAGACGAAGCATTTGAAGTGCAGTTACAGATTAGATTTTGAGGCAAAAGATTTCAAACACATGAGATCAGCCGAGATGAAAACACACTTGAGCGAACTGCTGCAGAGTGCGCAGATTTGGAGAGCATTAGAGAAGTGAGAAGGTAGATGGACAAAGAAAAAAGATAAACAGAAACAAGATTCTCAAGAAGGGGCAGAAGGTGCTGATAAAGGGGAATCAGTTAAGATGCTTCCAATGAGGGAAATCCCAGGGGGGCAATTTGTTCATGTGCCATGGCACAGGAGTGACATATTATCTTTTAGAAATGATTATCCAAAGCTGAGGGAAAAGCTAGTCAAGTGGTATCAACAGACAAAGAGATTTGTGAAGCTCTCCAAATGTTTGAGGGAAGACTTGAACACGTTATTGGAGATAGTAGTTCCAGCTGACTTGTGGGTCGAGTGTAAGAGAGCAGTAGACTGGCCGACGAGTGAACCTGAGAGGGGCAGGGTAACAGGTGCACCTTCACCTGAAGTAATGAAGAATTATTATAAGGTGATTGAGTTCCTGAAGACTAGAATCTCTCCCAAAAACATTGATTGGCAGCGGATTGATAGAACAGTCCAAGAGTCTAAAGAGTCAATACATACTTACTATGAGAGACTGTTGAAAGCCTTCAAAGAGTACAGAGGTAAATTGAGCCGAAAGACATGTTGCATTTTGTATTCAGATTTGTTGAAGGTTTGAGACCAGAAGTGGGACGGATGATTAAGAATCATTTAATTTGCTGGCAGGCAAAGCCGATTGATGAGGTGTTGCAATATGATAAATACTGTAGTGATGAGATTGAAATTGAAAGAGAAGGCGATGGTGATGCAAATCAAAGCAGCTCAAACAGGAGCACAGGGAGCTTTAGTGCCGCCGAGGCTGCCGCAACAGAGAGCTGTCATGTTCCAACCTAAAGTGAGGGGCAGAGGGCATGGAATGGATATGATGCGCGGTCCAGATTTGGGAACTGTGGTAGTTCAGAATGATGTGCAAGATATGAAAATGTTGTTACTGTGTCATTTGTGCGGAAACATGGGACACTGGAAGCGGGAGTGTCCATTGATGGTGCAGGATGGTGTTGTTTAAGCAAGGTGACGTCAGTACATTTCAAACTGTGAAAGTCCCGAGAATGAAGGGATTTGTTCCAAATACTCAGAATCGAGGACAGAATTTCCTACCAGTGCAGCAAATGCAGGTGCCTTGTGCACAATTTGCTCCACTATCACCGGTACAGCAGCAGGTTTCTATGGTACCTAGACAGCAAATGCAAGTACCTCAAGCCCCGATGGAACAGCAACAGGTGATGCTTACTCAGCAGGTCACAGGTCAAAGACAAGACAATAGTAGTGGCACAGTACACCAGTTTCCGTTTCGCAGTGAGGATGAAATAAACGAAGAGTGGATGAGTGACGGTTCAGATGAAGGAGCCTGTATACTTGCCACTTCCCTAGAAGTAGATCAGAGGGGGCCTTTTGTAAAGGGAAAGGTGATGGGTCACAAGGTCTCATTCTTGGTTAATATGGGAGCTACGTGCTCTACTGTAAGAAGCATAGAAGTACCAAATTTACCTCTTTCAGGCAGGACCGTTCAAGTTGTGGGTGTGGAAAATAGACAGTTGACAAGCCCAATCACGGAACCAATGCAGATTGAAATTGGGAGCTATTTGGGTATGCATAGATTTGTGGTGTGTGATTCAAGTCCTGTATCCTTATTGGGTAGAGACTTGTTGTGCAAGACCAAATGTTCCATTAACTGTTCAGACACAGGGATAGAAGTCCAGACAAACAGTGATGATGAAGAAGAGCAGACATCTGCAATAATAGTCAACAATGCTTATGAAGGATACCCATTGATTGAATTTTTCCCAATGTTTATGGTGAAAGAATTGCATACAGATTTGCAGGTAACTGTAAAGAAGGAAGTGTGGGACTTGACAGGAAAGGAAGTGGGTCTGATTAAGGGAGTGGAACCGATTAAAATCACTTTGAAGCTGAATGCTGAATTCCCGCAGCTTCCACAGTATACCATGGCGCAGGACATTTTGATGAAGGTGGCACAAACAATCGGAGACTTTCTAAAACAAGAAGTTTAAAAAAAAGTGTGAGTAGCCCATGTAATTCACCGATAATGGGTTTGAAAAAGCCATGTGGGAAAGTATGAGTTGTGAAGGACTTGCAAAAAGTGAATGACATGGTGGTTAAATGCTGTCCGATTGTGAACAATCCAGCAGTGATACTGTTTCAGATTCCTTGCGATGCAGAGTGGTTCACAGTGTTTGATCTGTCACAAGCTTTCTTTTCTATGCCACTTCATGAGGACAGTCGATTTCTTTTTAGTTTCAAATTCCTTGATTGAGTCTACAGATGGTGCAGGCTTCCACAATGGTGTACGGAGTCACCATCCCTGTTTAATCAGATCTTGGAAAATAATCTGGAGTCATTGGAATTGCCCTGCCAATCGACTCTTGTACAGTACATTGATGATTTGTTGATTGCGTCCAAAACAAGGGACGAGTGTAAGCATGACTCGATTGCCCTGTTGAATCATTTTGGAGAATGTGGACACTAAGTTTCACCGGTGAAGTTACAGTAGTGTCAGAAGTCAGAAAAATATCTGGGACATCAGATTGAAAAAGGGTTGAGAAGAATTTCACGAGAAAGGATCACGATAATTCTGCAGAGAAATCCCCCGACTTCTCAGAGAGATGTTACAATGTTTCTAGGAATGGTGGGGTACTGTAGACAGTGGATTCCGAAATAGCCAAACCCTTACAACAGTTGACACATAAGGGAGTTACAGACCCTATTATCCTAGATGTGGACCAGATGAAAGCATTTGCCGAATTGAGAGAGAGTCTGTGCAGAGCTCCAGAGTTGGGAATGTCTGATTACACAAAGCCTTTCACATTGTTTTGTCATGAACGTGATGCTTGTTCTTTGTCTGTCTTGACACAGGTCCATGGAGGTGTTTATCGCCCAGTAGCGTATTTTTCAGCTACCTTGGACCCGGTCGCAGCAGCTTTACCAGGTTGTCTGCACGCAGTAGCCGCAGTTGGTCAAAGTCTTTCCCAGTGTGAGGGGGTAGTCATGGGATACCCTTCAAATGTAATGGTACCACATTCTGTTGAGATCCTACTGACAAGGGGGAAAACACAATATTTGATGGGAGCAAGACTGACAAGGTATAAGACAAGCATTTTGGGTGCTCCAAATGTAACACTGAAAAGATGTACAGTGCTGAATCCAGCAACATTACTTCAGAGTGATACTGTTGAAATTGAGAAGGAAGAAGATATTGAACATGACTGTATTGAAGTAACTGAATTGTGCACAAAACCGAGGCCTGACATTAGAGACACTCGTTTAGAAGAAAATTATCATATTGTCTTTGTTGATGGTTTGTGTCTCAGAGATGGAACCGGCACACTGAGAGCAGGATATGCTATGTGCACAATTACAGGCACATAAGAAGCTTCATGGCTTCCAGGTGTGCATTCTGCACAAGTGGCAGAACTAGTAGCTCTTACTAGGGCTTGCTATGTCTCTGCAAGGTTAAGAGTCACAACCTGCACTGATAGTCAATATGGATTTGGAATTGTTCATGATTTAGGCCAATTGTGGTCGCAGCAAAGTTTTATGACCTCAACTGGAACACAAGGGAGAAATGGCGACCGGATAAAAAAGTTGTTGTATGCAATTCAGTTACCTAAAGAGATTGCGGTGGTGAAATGCAGCGCACACCAAAAGACACAAGATTACATTTCTTTGGGAAACGGGTATGCAGATCAAGTCACAAGGTTTTGTGCATTGAACTGTATATCATTCAAAGATAAGTGGGAACTAATGCCAGAGGAAGAAACGAATTGTGCAAGTTTTGCTTTAAAAATAATTGACACTTTAGAAGAGCTAAAAACGTTGCAGGAAAATGCAGACATGGAAGAGAAAAAGCTTTGGTTGAAGTTAAAATATGTTCAAAGACCAGATTAAATTTGGGTTTCTGAGGAGGGCCAGATGGTGCTGCCAAATAGTTTATTGACTCAGATGGCCCCGTACTACCATGGCCAGGCACACATTGGAAGAGATGCCATGGTTAGGCTGTTCAAAGTTGACTGGTTTAATCCAAAATTCAGACAAGCAGCAGAAGCAGTATGTCACAGATGTGTGATTCGTCAGCAACTAAATGTGGGAAAAGGGACAGTGGTGATTTAGAGCCACATTGGAAGAGCAGGGGGACCATTCAGCAGAATGCAGTTGGATTTCATTGAAATGCCTGCGTATGGTGGACTGAAGTATGTGCTGGTGATTGTGTGTGTGTTCAGCCATTGGATTGAAGCCTACCCCACACGAAGTAATGATAGTCTCACAGTTGCAAAGCTATTGCTTAGAGAATTAATACCACGGTTCAGATTTCCGATCTCTTTAGAATCAGATAGGGGAACGCACTTCAGTAACAAAGTGATCAAACTCTTATGTGCAGCATTAAACATTGAGCAGAAACTCCATTGCAGTTACCGACCAGAAGCATCAGGACTTGTAGAACAAATGAATGGTACATTGAAATCAAGACTTGCCAAAATGTGTGCTGCAACAAACCTGAAATGTCCAGCTGCATTACCTTTGTTGTTGATGTCACTGCGAAATATACCTGACAGAAAGACAGGACTATCACCACATGAGATTCTCATGGGCAGAACAATGAGATTCCCAGCAATACCAGCAATACCAGCAAATGCTCTTGTCAATATTACAGATGATATGGTGTTGGACTACTGCAAAGGTCTGGCTGATGTGGTTTGTTCTTTCTCTCAGCAGGTACAGGCTGTTAACCTGCCACCCATCCATGACCCAGGTCACAACTTAAGAGCTGGAGATTGGGTCGTGATCAAAAAGCACGTCCGAAAGACTTGCCTAGAGCCATGTTGGCAGGGCCCATACCAGGTGGTGCTGACAACTACGACAGCTGTGAAGTGTGCCGGACTACCTAACTGGATACTTGCGAGTCATACCAAGAGAGTGTTGAGTCCACAAAATCATGAAGAAGTGTTGTTGAGAGCACCAACAGCAGCAAAACAAGTGTCATTTCCTGAACCAGAACCAGAACAAGTAGAGCCTGAAGTTGACCCAGAGCTGGTGGAAGATGGGTCAATAACACCAGTGAGAGACGAAGGTGCAGGAGTACAAGAGGGGAAGCAAGAGTCGAACCCGACGGAAGAGACTGGAGAACCAAGTAGAGGAGGAGTTCTCCCAGAAGTAGACGTGCCACAGCACAAGCAGACCAAGTGCCAGAGGGGGAAAGAGTTGAGATAAATCAAAGCCAAAGTGATCCGACTCCTCCTGAACCCGTTGCAGGTCCATCAAGAGAAAACACCATAGATAAGTGGAAAAGAGAAGAGTCCAATCTTAAAGAGATTACTGACAGAAGGAACAAGGAAAGAGGACAATTGGCCTGAATCTCAAATAGGCAAGAATAAGGAATTGGCCATAAATGAGACAATAGAGGAAGAAGTAGACACTACAAGAAAAGACAAACTAAGTGAAGGAGAATTAGCAGGAGAACGAAGGTTGAAAAGAAAGAGAGTAGCAAGTCGAAGATATGCATTTCCTGAGTGGGCATAAGCAGCAACAAGTGAATGACAAAATGATTTCATGTCCTTTTGCTTTGAGTGATAAGTTCCGAATCAGTATTTTGATGCAAAATATAAAAGAAATTTGAAATTTGAAAGGATATTGTCAAAATAAACCTAGAGAAAGACATTAATAACCTGATATGACATTTGAAAACCTGATTTTGACGAAGGAAGAAAAGGGTTCCTGTGAATTAAACTGAATTGTGAGAAAGAAACATATCTTTTTTTTTTTTTTCAATTTTAGATTTTCTTGTTGCACCTTATCTAAGAGTTATTTCTGCTTTCTGATTCTTTATAGATCATGGCTGAATTAAATAATGGCATTAGAAAAATTAGGTATTGTAGATATTTGAGTGTTGGAGTGGCAATTATGTGTGGAATAATGTTTATAATAATGATTGTGGGAATGTCTATTCCTGAGATGAAAGAAGTTGCTATTACTCCTGTTCATGAAACTAATACACCAACAGCTTTAGAGAAGTTGAAGCTAGATGAAAAATATTTGCATGACTATACAAATGCGCGAGGAGAGCTTTCTTCTAATGTTTTCTATTGGTTGTTGAATGAGTATGTGGAGACAAAGGATGCAAAGAATTGTCTTGTGTGTACGCAAATTCCTTCCTCGGAGGAAGAAGGGGTTACGTACCATAGTCTACCCTTAACGTACGGCATAGCATGTAGTTTGCTACTAACCAGATTCTATAACCAAGACTATATTCAGTATTTCTATTCAAACCACGACCTGGTGTTTTCCTTTGTTCCTATTATTAGATACTTTAGTAAAATAGCTAAAGATCAATCAATCAATCATAGACATTTATAGAGAGCGCTACTTACCCGTTAGTGTTCCAAGGCGCTGGGGGGGGGGGTCGAGACTGCTACTGCTCGAAGAGCCAGGTCTTGAGGAGTCTTCTGAAGGCGAGTAGGTCTTGAGTCTGTCGGAGGTAGGTAGGGAGAGTGTTCCAGGTCTTGGCGGCGAGGTAGGAGAAGGATCTACCGCCGGAGGTTCGTTGGATGCGGGGGACGGTGGCGAGGGCGAGGCTCGCGGATCCCAGTTGGCGGGTCAGCGTGTAGAAATTGAGGGGCATATTTATACTCCGTTTGCGCCGGAATTGCGTCGTTTTTTTTGTCGCAATTTCGACGCAAAACTAACTCCATATTTATACTTTGGCGTTAGACGCGTCTAGCGCCAAAGTACATGGAGTTAGCGTAATTTTTTAGCGTGGACACCTACTTTGCGTTAATTATATGCAAGGTAGGCGTTCCCGTCTAAAAAATCGACTCCGAGGCATGTGCGTCGGATTTATACTCCCGGGCAAAAATCACGCCCGGGAGTGGGAGGGTCCAAAAAAATGACATACGGCCGCTTTTGCGCCGTTTTTTAGCGCCTGCAAAAGGCAGGCGTTAAGGGACCTGTGGGCTCTGAAGGAGCCCAGAGGTGCCCTCCCATGCCCCCAGGGACACCCCCTGTCACCCTTGCCCACCCCAGGAGGACACCCATGGAGGGACCCATCCCAGGGACATTAAGGTAAGTTCAGGTAAGTGTTTTTTTTTTTTTTTTTTGTGGCATAGGGGGGGCCTGATTTGTGCCCCCCTACATGCCACTATGCCCAATGACCATGCCCAGGGGACAGAAGTCCCCTGGGCATGGCCATTGGGCAAGGGGGCATGACTCCTGTCTTTGTTAAGACAGGAGTCATTTCTATGGGGGTTGGGAGTCGTAAAAAATGGCGCAAATCGGGTTGAGGTGAAAAAATTGCCTCAACCTGACTTGCCCCATTTCTTGACGCCCAAGCACATATCCCTCTACGCCGACGCTGCCTGGTGTACGTGTTTTTTTTTAACGCACACCAGACGGCGCCGGCGGCTAACGCCGGCTAACGTCATTCAATAAATACGGCGCCCGCATGGCGCTTCAGAATGGCGTTAGCTGGCGCTAATTTTTTGGACGCAAAACTGCGTTGGCGCAGTTTTGCGTCAAAAAGTATAAATATGGGCCTGAGTCTCTCGTTGAGGTACGTGGAGCCGGTGTTGTGGAGTGCTTTGTGTGCGTAGGTGAGGAGCTTGAAGGTGACCCTTTTGTCGACGGGAAGCCAGTGGAGCTCTCTGTGGTGGGGGGTGATGTGGCTGTGGCGGGGTGCGTTGGTGATGAGTCGGGCTCAGGTGTTTTGTATGCGTTGGAGCCGTTGGAGGTTTTTTGCTGGGATTCCTGCATAGAGTGCGTTGCCGTAGTCCAATCTGCTGCTGACGAGGGTGTGGGTCACCGTCTTCCTGGTGTCGGTCGGGATCCACTTGTAGTAGCAGGAGGAGGTGACGGCGCTGACTTGTCTGTCCATGGAGAGTGCGGAGTCGAGGATGAATCCCAAGTTGCGGGCGTGGTCGGTGGGCGTCGGAGCCGTTCCAAGGGTGGTGGGCCACCACGATTCGTTCCAAGCAGAGGGGGATGTCCCGAGGATGAGGATTTCTGTCTTGTCGGTGTTGAGTTTCAAGCGGCTATTTCTCATCCAGTCGGTGACTGCTTTCATTCCTTCGTGGAGGTTGGCTTTGGCGGTGGCGGGGTCGTTGGTGAGGGAGAGGATGAGCTGGGTGTCGTCAGCATAGGTGATGATGTTGAGGTCGTGACGGCGGGCCACTTGTGCGAGGGGGGCCATGTAAATGTTGAACAGCGTTGGGCTCAGGGAGGAGCCCTGGGGGACGCTGTAGATGATGATGTTGTTGGCTTGTGAGAGGTAGGGTGGGAGGCGGATGGTCTGTGTTCTGCCGGAGAGGAAGGATGAGGTCCAGGCTAGGGCTTTTTCCTGGATGCCGAGTTCTTGGAGGAGGTGGCAGACCGTGTCGAAGGCCGCTGAAAGGTCTAGGAGGATGATGGCGGAGGTCTCGCCGTGGTCGAGTTGGCGTCTGATGTCATCTGTGGCGGCGATGAGGGCGGTCTCGGTGCTGTGGTTGCGTCTAAATCCAGTTTGTGAGGGGTCGAGGATGTTGTTGTCTTCGATGTGGCGTGTCAGTTGATGGTTGACGATCTTTTCTGCGACTTTTGCTGGGTAGGGGAGGAGGGAGATGGGGCGGAAGTTCTTGAGGTCCTTGGGGTCGGCTTTGGGTTTCTTGAGGAGGGCGTTGATGCCTGTGTGCTTCCAGCGTTCCGGGAAGGTGCCTGTTTCGAAGGAGGCGTTGATGATCTTGCGGAGTTGGGGCGCGATGATAGAGTTGGCTTTGTTGAAGATGTGGTGGGGGCAGGGGTCAGTCGGTGATCCGGAGTGGATGGAGTTCATGATTTTGCGTGTTGCGTCGTCGTCGACGTTGGACCAGGCGGTGATGGGGTTGGCGATGCTTGGGTTCGAGGTGGTGACGGGGGTGGGCGTGGTCGGGGTGTTGAAGCTGCTGTGGATGTCGACGATCTTGCTGTGGAAAAAAGCGGCGAGGGAGTCGCAAAGTTCCTGAGAGGGCGGGATGCCGATGACGTTGGCGCTGGGGGTGGACAGTTCCTTTACGATGCGGAAGAGCTCTTTGCTGTTGTGTGCGTTGTTGTCTAGGCGGTCTTTGAAGGAGGACCTCTTGTTGGTCCTGAACAGGTGGTGGTGTCGGCGGGTGGCGTCTTTGAGGGCTATGTGGTTGTCCGGTGTGCGTTCTTGGAGCCATTTATTTTCCAGTTTCCTGCAGGCGCGTTTGGAGGCCAGGAGTTCGTCGGTGAACTAGGAGGCTATCTTGCTGGCGAGGTTGCTGGGGGGTTTCTTCAGTGGGGCGAGGATGTTGGCGCAGTTGTTGATCCATTGTCTGAAGTTGCAGGCCGCGGTGTCTGGGTCGGTGGGCTCGTTCGGTGGGTTCTGGGAGAGGGTGCTGAGAAGTTGTTCTTCGGTGACTTTGCCCCAGTTGCGGCGGGGGAGTTGACGGCTGTGGTGGTGTGCGGTGTTTTTGTTGTAGGTAAAGTGGATGCAGTGGTGGTCGGTCCAGTAGGGTTTGGTGGTGTCTTTGAAGGTAACATGGTCGCTGGTGGAGAAGATGGCGTCCAGTGTGTGTCCGGCGGCGTGGGTTGGTGACGTGACGAGTTGTCTGAGTCCGAGGTTCTTGAGGTTGCTGATCAGCTTGGTGGAGTTGCGGTCGTTGTTGTTCTCGAGGTGAAAATTGAGGTTCCCCGAGGAGGATGTAGTCCGTGGAAGCGAGTGCGTGGATGCTTGCGAGGTCGGTGATGGTGTCGCAGAACTGGGCCCGTGGACCGGGGGGTCTGTAGACGAGCGTACCTTTGAGGGTGGTGTTGTGGTTGGTGTGGATCCGGAAGTGTAGAAGCTCTGCGGTGTTGAAATGCTCGTCGGTGTGGGTGGTGATCTTGAGGGAGGATTTGTGGACGATGGCGAGTCCTCCTCCGTAGCCGTTGGTGCGGTCCCTGCGGGAGATCTTGTATCCATCTGGGATGGCGATGGCGATGGCGATGTTTGGCACGGATGAGTCGTTCCACCATGTCTCGGTCAGGAAGGCTACGTCTGGGGCGGTGCTGTCGAGTAGGTCCCAGAGTTCTACGGCGTGTTTGCGTGCGGAGCGGGTTTTGAGGAGTATGCAGTGGAGGTGGTTTGGTCTGGTGGTCGTTGGTTTGGAGGTTCGGTCGCAGGAGGAGTGGCAGTTGCGGCAGGCGAAAGGTCCGTGGGTGTGCTTCGGGGCGGCTTGGTAGCAGTGTTGGTCTCGGCCGTTGTTGAGTGCGTGGAGGGAGGCGGCGTCGCAGCTGAGCCTGGGCGGTGTGCGGTGTGAGGTGCGGGCTGCGAGGTCCAGGGGTTCCTGGCGCTGGGCGCAGGCCAGGCACGGACGGGCGCAGACGGGCTTGCCTCTGGCGCGACTGCTGCACGCGGTTGCGCAGCGACCTGCATTAGGAGGGGGTGGAGGGAGGGAGGAGGAGCTGGGGGAGGGAGGGGGGCGGGGCCGAAGCGGCGAGAAAACGTGCGAGGGAGCGGCGAGTAGGGAGGGGGGTGAAAAAACGCTAGGTAGCTAGAGGGGAGGGTGAGGTGGGAGGGCAGGGGTTTGTAGGCTGGGAGAAAAGAGTCAGTGAAGCGGGCGGATGGCGCTGGATTGAGGGCGGGGGGTCAGAGGAGGAGGGAGACGCGCAAGGGGAGAGAGCAAGAAGCGGTACAACACACAAAATAACGAGACTACTAGGTAACAGATACAGATACTAGGACACAGGGCACAGATGGAATAACAGTGAATAACAGTGACAACGTGATTACAATACAATACAGAGAATACACAACAGGGAGAGACGGTGAGGAAACAGAGACAGACACGACAGAGCAAACCTTACTGCCCACCACTGGGCCACCAGGGATGAGGCGCAGGCGGGGGCCTGCGGGTGGAGGAGGGCCTCGAACCCGGGCAGCAGCGGCAGTCAGGGACAGAGCACCTGCAGGGTGCGCTGCGCGGTGGGGGGAGCGTCCTGTCCTGACAACAAGGTCAGAGAACCTTGCTACTAAAGAGCATGATATAGTATTAGTTAGAGGATTCTTTGAGCCAACACTAACTTTTGTAACGGCTTATGCTCTCGGTAATAATTTAACCTGCTTATTGACTTCAATGGAAAAGAGCTTTATAGGGCATACTGATGATAGAAGAAAGGCATTAAAGGAAAAATTAGAAAAAGGGCTGGAGAAAAGATCTTATAAAAATGACTATGCCTACACTGCTATTAAAACACAAGGGAGATTAGCTTTAGATGCATTAGACGTAGGGAAGCTTTGGGTAAATAGGCCAAAATCACGCACTGGCACTTTGGCTCATATTTATACTTTTTTACGCAAGCCAGCGCTGGTTTGCGTCAAACATTTTACCGCCGGTTAGCGCCATTCCTACGTGCCATGCGGGCGCCTTATTTAAGGAATGATGTTAGCCGGCGGTGCGGACTGGTCAGAGTAAAAAAAATGACTCAAACCGGGCAGCGCCAGCATAGGGGAAAATGGGGGTTGTGCGTCAAAAAATGGTGCAAGTCAGGTTTGAGGCAAAAATCATGGCTCAAACCAGACTTGCGCCATTTTTTTACGCACACCCCCCATTGAAATGTCTCAGCAAAGACAGGAGTCATGCCCCCTTGCCCAATGGCCATGCCCCAAAAAAATACTTACCTCAACTTACCTGTACTTACCTGGGATGGGTCCCCCCATCCATGGGTGTCCTCCTGGGGTGGGCGAGGGTGGCAGGGAGTGTCCCTGGGGGCAGGGAAGGGCACCTCTGGACTCCTTTCATGGTCAGGGACCATGGAAGTGAGCCCACAGGTCCCTTAACGCCTGCCCTCACCCAGGCGTTAAAAAACGGCGCACATCAGGCTGTGTGCCACTTTTTAAGGCCCGCCCCCTCCTGTGCGTCAAAATGACGCAGGAGTATAAATAAGGCGCACAGGCCTTAAAGTAATTTTTTGGGCATGTCATTAATACAAGGCAGTTTCCCGCAAACAAAAAATTACGCACACAGAGGAATTTTGACGTCCACAGGCTCATGCGCCAAAGTTTAAATATGGTGCACAGTTTGTGCCGAATGTGCGTAAAAATTTTTGATGCACATTCGGTGCAAACAGTATAAATATGCCCCTTTGTTTGTGGGAACGAGTGAATGTAGGAATGTGTTTTTATTTCAGAGTAAATTGACTTTTATGCTGAATGGTGCGGACCCTGTGATTCCTGGGATTTATTATATATGTGGACTCAATGCCTATTACCATCTTCCTAGAGGATGGTATGGAACATGCTATTTAGAGATAGTGTTCCGTAAGATTTACCAGACAGATGATTTAAAGAAAATACCAAAAGTGACGGAGTTACATCATGTGCGACAGAGGAGGGAAACCGCCTCTCCAATTGTAGGAGATATTTTTGGGGCAATAATTCCTTCTGTAGGAGTTATTTTGAATGCAAACAAGATACGAAAATTGTCTACTATTGTGGATAATATGCTGGCAAGCTTTGCAGGGGCAATACTTCTGTTAAATACAGCGGATAGAGCTATGACGCTTCAAAATATGCTTGCTTTAGACATACTTTTAGCGACAGGCAGCATAGTCTGTAAATGATTAATGCCAGGCACTGCTGCTTATTTACTCCTGAAAATGATAAAGAGATAAGAGATTTACTTACTAATTTAACTATTCAAGCAAAGATTTGAAAGAATTGAAGGAACCAGGAGTTTGGGAGAAGGTTGGAAATGGATTTGTCTCTGTAGGAAATTGGTTTAGTCAAATTTGGAATGGGGTATCATGGAAAATTGTCCAGGGAATATTAATTGTGACTGTTTCTATATTAGGATTATGGGGTACAAGTAAATTGTGGCAAAAAGTGAAATTCAAGAGGGGTAAGAATGATCAGAGGAGGGAAGAACAACCTAGGAGAAGAATTCATAGGGAAAATGCAAGAAGAAAACAAACTACATCTGAAACTAATTTGTGAAATGTTGACAAAGGAAGGTGTGATGACATATTTAGTCATCAGAGGAGGGACTGATGCAGCAGATATGCTAATTTGAGAAATTTCTAATGATTAATGCATGTTTATTAATGAGAAAATTCAATAGAGAAACTGATATTAGAAAATAACTTGTGTAAGCAATATGTGCCCACGGGGAGTGGTTACCATGTGTATTAACAAGATGCTAAATAATGAGAAGAATTCATGTTAAATGTATTAATACATCATAACTGGAGGTATAACCTATGTTTTGTGTTAATTCACATTCTTAACTTAGCCGAACCAAAGGCCTGGTTTCACTGGGCCGTGCCTGCTCATAACGTGAAGACTCGACGAGGTTTGCCATGATTGGTAACCGGAGTAAAGGACCTTGAACTGTCCAGAGTTCAGATGGCTCTGCTAGAACATTCTGCGAATGTATCAGAGGACAGGAGATGATGAAGACAATTTGATACAATTATGTGTAGTGTAGGATAAATGTACTTTCCCAGGACTTGAACAATAGAGTCACTGACTAACGACTTGTATGCAACAATTTTGTTACATGAAGAGCCGAATGATGTTCTCATCAACAGAAGGACCAATCAATTTAATGGAACTTTAAGCCTAAGCAGAAACTTAGATTCCGTAAACAAAAACTATAGGTTAAAGTCATAACTTCTGATAAGTTCACCCAATTAACAATTAGTGGGACAGACTGAGAGACCTTATTAAAAAGTCATGACAAGGGGAGCAAAATCAGAGCAGAGAGGAGAAAGTCGATGATGTCAGGAGATGCTGTCCGAAGTGCTAATAATTGGGCTTGCACTCTGTGAGCCTGATAATTGCTGACTATTGATGACCTGCGGACGAAGACTGACTCGCAGCTGATCCATTTTGGATAGGTAGCTATGAAAATGTGACTTATAAAATGTTGTGCTTTTTCTTCTAGGTGCCAACTGCGCTGTTCTGAATAGATTTTCTCTCTTAGATAGATTTTTTCCAAATTAATGTCTTATCCAAAATTGTTTTCGCATGAAGACGCACATGCTGATGCTAATCTTGGTTAGGTAGGCTGACAGGGGAGACGTTTGAAGGTAACAATTGACTGACAAATTTGCATTGATGAATTACTCCAATAAAGATAATTGCTGACTTATGATTTGCTTTGTTGCTTGTGATTGTTTCGGTGAATAATGTTTTCTTGATGATTATTAAAGCTTTGATTAATAAAAGGCAAATAAACATTTGACTAGAATTGTAATCAATAGGGAATAAAAAATATTAACCTTTTACAGTGAGGGATGGCTATTTTTGTTTATTAGGGTTTCTATTCTTGGTTATTCAAATGTTGATCTTGATCTATTAATGTTGATTATTGGATTAGAAATCACTGCATGACTAGGATACTCCATGCGATTCAAAAGGTTCATCGACCTATACGCGTCCCTGTGTAAGTTTACTTACTAAGGACCAGGCGCGCTAACAATTCTTAAGCTTTATTTAAAGAAGAACGTTTATGCAAGACAGATATGTACGTCATAGTAGTAAATAGTGAAGACGTTGGGCACACAGTGTAGTACAGCTTAAAAGACAAATAAAATGTCATACAAATGCGGAGATAGCTTAGTCAATAAAAAAACATGGGAAACTTATTTAAGGGAGAGCGTGGTGGTGTGCAAAGTATGGATAGGAAGAATAAGGATAAATCAATGCAGATTCAAACAGGGGTGATCCGATTAATCAGAATGAAAATGTAATTCCTCCTATCTAGGATGTGGGTCTTATAACTGCTCAGACAATAAGGGCAAAAAGACTGCCGTCAGTCAGGTCACTAGATGATATTTCCTGCTACTTATGGTTTTGCTGATGTCGTTTGCTTGCTTGGGGCTCAGAGGATGCCTTCATGAGGGCTAGGTGGGATCTCTTCATAGCACACAGGTTACAGAGGAGGCAGAAGTACCAGCGGGCCTGAGCTTCCAAACTGGCAGCACATGGAAAACACATGAAGAGCCTAGAAGCTCAACAAAGCAGCATATAGCTTCTAGTCAGAATAAAAGCTGATTAGCTATAGCATATTTAGGACTGTTTGGAGTCCTTTTTGATTTGATTTGATTTGAATTGTTTTATGTAGCGCAGAGCAACTCAAAGGAACCTTCCAACACTCAAGATAGTGGGAGATGAAATACAGTTGGAGAATTAAGGTTGCTGGAAGAGCCAAGAATTTAGTCCCTTTCTGAACATTGTTTCTCTTGGAGAATGCAAAATTGCAACTAGTAGAGAGTTCCATAGCTTACGAACTAGTTAGTAAAAGGAACGTCTTCCAAGTCTGGACTTATGTATTCTAGGAATTCTTGCTAAGTGTGACCTAGATGATCTAAACACTGAAAAAATTGTAAAGTGTCACTAGTTGCCTTAGGAAGATGAGACCTGAATTGTTAATTATCCAAAATGTAAAGCATAGTTCTGTGAAATGAGTATGCTGCGCTATTGGGGAGCCAACAGAGTTCCCTTAGACCTGAGAACAGAGACTGGAGTTTAGTGATCCTAAACAACAGTCAGGCTGCTGCATTCCTGATTCTTTACAATCTGTTTAAAACTGCTTGTGTAGCTCCTAAATATAAGATGTTCCTATAGTCCTAGCATGATGTGATAGTAGTCTGGACTACCGCTTTCTGAGCAGGGCTTAAGAGAGTCCAGAGAATCTTTTACAGTGTTGTCAGCCTACCAAAGCAACAGGCTACCAGTTTCTTGGCTTGTGCTTCAAACCCCAATTTAGCATCAAATGAGAATCAAATGTTTTTTGATTTCGGGCTTTGGTTGGGGTAGTGATCCTAGCAGCTAAGCCAGCAATTGTAAGTCCGTGTTTGAATGTCATAGCCCAATAGTATGACATCTGTTTTGCTTCCATTCATTTTTAAGCAGCACCTTATCATCCACTCTGCTAGTTGTGTAAGACATTCCTTCAGATTTCTAGAACTGTTATCTTGATGTTGGGTGAGGGAGATAACCAGATCTGCATTTTCTGGATGTGATAGAAGAGTTACTCCAAAGAATATTTTTATGTATACTACAGGATAAACCTATATGCTGAAAAGAGTGGAGCTCTGGGAAGATCCTTGTGGAGCCTCAAACACTACGGGGAACACATCTAAGTTGTAAGGTTTCCCAAGAATCTGACAGCTGAGGTTCCTTAAAAAAGAGTCAAATCAATCCAAAGCCTGGCCTGTTATTACTGCCATTCACAGTTTCCCCACCAGTATGCTGTAAGAGACAGTGTTAAAGGTGGTGCTGAGGTTTAGTAATACTATGGCCACCAGGCCACCATGATCCAATATCCTCTTCAGCTCCTCAGTGACTGCTCACTGTTGTGATTACATACTGTAACAAGGCTGGAATCCAGACTGCATTGAATGGAGGATGCTGTGCTCTTCTAGATAGTCCAATACTTGTCGGTTTACATGTTTTTCTACCATCTTAGCCATAAGAGGATGGAGAGACATCAGCCTATGGTTCTCTGCTAGGACTCGGTCCAAAGTAGGTTTCTTAGAAAGGGGTTTGACTACTGCATGTTTTAATTTTTTAAGAACAATAGTTTTCTGTAGAGGCATACTCAGTAGGGTCTTTAGTGTCTGTTAAAATGTTGAGGCAGCCTTCCTTATGAAATGTGTAGGAGATGGGTCTAGTGGGGATCCTGGTTTGACAGAATGAGCTAGATCTTCCAACTCACATCTCAAATGGGGTTAAAAGAGGACATACTGCTCCTGCTAGAAATTGTTCCTGTTGTCCTAACATGGGTCTCAGAGAAATCTCATTTGATAGAGAAGGATTTATAGATATCCTGTATTTTCTTTTGAGAGAACCTTCTTAGCTCCTTTCAGCATAAAACAGAATGTGTCACCATAAGGTTTTTTTGTGAAAGGGCCCAATGTTGCTTTAACAAGTGCAAAAACCTCTCATGATGAATTTGAGGCTTGATAGATTTTTGTTTTGGCTATATTACCTATAGAAGGCAAGTTTGTGAATTAGCAATGGGCAAATGAACAAGGTCAGTTTGTGAATAGCAACAGACAACTGTGAAAGGTCAATTTATGAAACGAAATCAGCAATGGACTTCCGCTTTTCTGGGGGGCATTGTACCCCTTACACCTCCCTAGCTCTCCCTGAAGCCCTCCTTAGTCCTTCGTAACCCTCTATTTAGTTGTAAGTATACCCCATTTTCCAGCCATCCCCTTCTCTCCCTCCCACATTTACTACTGTAATGTACAGTTATTTTTGTTGAAATCACAGCAGTTGGGGTAGCGATCTCAGCACAGATAAGATAGGCGAGGCGGAGACATCCGGGTATACATTTGCAAATAGCATTTTGTGTTATGTTAGTAGTACTATTATAGGCCTCATTATGTACTGTTTGGCCAATAGCCGAGCAAGTAACGAAGAAATGTCATTACCCAACTAGTGACTAGCCAAACAGCTTCTGTAATTAGCATCAAATGTCAACAACTGAAAACAAGGAGTGTACTTAATTGTCACTTATCTACTGCAAGTTTGTGCTGAACTGGTTTAAATGCACTTTCAACTCAAGCAGCACTAACTCATGGGGCTGAAGGTGCCAGTAGCCATCACAAAGAAAGTTTGAAAGTTTTTCAAGTTAATTTTGAATGCAAAGCACAGGATGCCATTCCATTATACAGAGGGATGAGATGCAGCAACTTGAGGTTCCTATTATGGAGTTGAGATGTATTTCACAAATGCACTGCTCTTTTATGTTTACTTGAAGAGATAGCTAAGAATAGCTTTTATTAGATCCCTTCCAAGAATATGTGAAGCTGTTTATCCCTTTACAGCTATATCTTTGCTCTTACTCAGAAATTCATAGAATTTTACCAGGGCCTAATATAGGATTACTAAAAGGCTTCATGTTATCAGAACACCATGTTTCATGCCTTAAGTTTTCATACAATAAAACAGTGCATGCTGCAAGTTGTAATTCTGGCTCAGTTTATTTAAAGAAATCAGACTTAAAAGCCTGAAAATTATGATTTGTTTAAACAAAGTCCAGAACTCAAAATCTTATATCCCAGTTATACAGGGCCATATGATATTTAGGTGATCTTTTCAAAATAGAGATTTTATCTGGGCTTCTTATGCAAGTCACCATCAAAGTATAAATGAGAGGCTTCATTCCAATCCAATGACAGAAGGAAGAGGAATAAAAACTAGGGGGCTCATTTACAAGCCCCTTGTGCCACTGTAGCGTAATTTTTTATTTGCGCTAGGGTGGCCCAAAACAGTCCCCCACCCTGAGCCGTATTTAAAAACCTGGTGCAATGCCAACATTGCACCAGTTTGTAAACCCTTGTGCACATCATTCCTGCGTCAGGTATAATGTATGCAAGGGAGATATTCCCCGGCAGGGAAGCCCACAAAAATGGCACACTGAAATCTAGAAGATTTCACTGCCCCATTCTAGCATCAGTTTTTAATACCAACCCAGGGCAGGTGTTAAACTGATGCTAGGATCTTTTCAATGGGCCTCCCCAAGTTTCACTGGACTAGCGTCAACATTTTTGTACACTAGTCCAGCAAAACACCACAACTTTGCCAAACATTTTGGCGCAGTTGTAGTAAAGAGCACCATGGTGCACTGTATTATAAATGCAGCGCTACCATGGTGTTGTTAGGGGGCGCAGGGCAATGCAAGGTAATTGACACATCAAGGCTGATGCGCCAGTTCCTTGAAAATGAGGCAAAATATATCTTGAAGAAAAATATAATCTATGTATGTAGCCAAATGCCATTGAATGTTTTTGCTAAATGTCTTTTTTAGCTATGATCAACAAGTACATGTTAATTATGGCTAAATGACTGTGTGACTGTTAATGACAGTGGCATTCAAGGGCAATTCTTTTAAAAAGAAGTAACAGGAACACTTATGGAAATACTCTGCAGAATTCAATTTTTAAATGTGTGATTTTTAAAGGGCAGCCTCTTTTGATTTACTTTATAGACCTGTTCATGCAGTTGATACTGCAAACTTGTGGGTATTTAATACTATGGTGAAATACTTTACATTTTTTTGTCAATGGAGTAGCACTGATTTCCTACAGTGAGTACTTAGACTATAAAGTCAACAAGGATAGCAACATGGGTTCACAGTGGATGAGTCTCAGCACCTCTTATATTTTCTGCATGTAAATAAGATGCATTCAGTTTTTCAAAAGGACACTTTATGCATACCATATGTCAAGAATGACCTGATTCTTCCATCTCGAAGCTGGCATTTACTTGTGGTCTTAGCAAAGTATGTATTAGGGAAACTTAAAGAAAAATGTGAAGAGCTCTAAGAATAATCATGAAAGGCTGAGATTAAGAAAGTAAAGAAATATGATTATTTTTAGTAATTATTTTATTGCATTTCCAAGAAAAGTTGAACCCAGGTAATGAGGTGAAAGTCCTCTGCATGGATTGGAAATGCTATACTATTCGAATTCTGGCTATTCTTCTGTTTCCCCCCAGACAACTGAAAAATCATGCATGTCCTCTTAATGTGCTCCATCTTTTTTCTTTTCTGTTTGGTGCTGCTCTGGTGACTTGTGGACATCAAGACTGTTCCTGTTCTGAGTGAGAAAGGTTACTTGCCGATCGTCACAAGCTATCCAATGAAAGGTCCTAAAAGCATCAGATTATTATTGCATAGGTACAAAGGGGGTCATTACAACCCTGGCGGTCAAAGGCCGCCAGGGCTGTTGTGGCGATTGCACAGCCAACAGGCTGGCAGTGAAATCCAGGGAATTATGACCGCCACATTTGCCCCGGCGGTGGTAATCCACCTGGGCAGCGCTGCTTGCAGCGCTGCCCAGGGGATTACGAGTCCCCGACCGCCAGCCTTTTCCTGGCGGTTTGTACCGCCAGGAAAAGGCTGGCGGTACGGGGTGTCGCGGGGCCCCATGCAGCTTTTCACTGTCTGCATAGCAGACAATGAAAAGCGCGACGGGTGCAACTGCACCCGTCGCATGGCCGCAACACCGCCAGCTCCATTTGGAGCCGGCTCCTGTGTTGCTGCCGAGATCCCCACTGGGCAGGCGGGCGGAGACCAGGTTTCGGTTGCGGGCGGCTGAAAATGAGGGCCAATATGTTTAACCTATGTTTCTGTTGGGAGATTGAACATTGGTTGTCCAGATACTCAAATGGTTGTCTTTTGCCTTTGTCATGTATGGAAGTTCAGCAGGTGTTGTTTACTGATGGGTGAGCAGTTGGATACACATGAGCCTGAATGGGTGATACACAAGTTGGTGTACCTCCTGCAGCAGGCAGTCTTAGTCCATGGCAGACATTGTAGCTTCCCCATACTGCTTTCTAAGCCCACCTCTCGGTAACTAGATTTAGTTGGTGGGTGAGGAGAAAACTGTCAATGTATTCCTTTTGTCTCATTAGGATTCCTCCTGCTCTCATCAAGCCTACATATCTCCACTTCCTACATTTCCATTGATCTTTAAGGCAATGAGAACAGAGGATTGGGTTGTGAGGCCTGGAATCCACAAAACAGCCTTGACTAGTCCATATTGGTCCAACCAGTGATATTTGGCTTCAGAATCCAGGAAAGGTTGGACAACAAAACGAAAGAAAACACTTCTCCAGGATTGTACTACTTTAAATTGCAAGATGTGGATAGTTCTTCTTGCCCCTGGTAAGAATCCAAAGCACTTCTGAGTCGTCATCTAAAAAACAACCTTCTTTGCCGTTTATTGTAGATGTTGTGTGGCCTATGTGGGAAACATCGTGTATCATAGATTAAGGTTGTAATTGTGCTCCAGTCATTTCCTGACACACTTGTGATTGTGTGTAAGCATAAAGCAAAGCAAAGAGTATTAGAAGACTCAGGGCCTGATTACAAGTAAAGATGTTATTTATTGCACCTGGTAAATAATGATACCCTGGGGTTTGTTATTTACCTGGTGTGATAGACAACACCTCTTATTGGTTATTGGTAAATTACATGTGGATTTTTGTGTTTACCACACCAAAATATATATAGTATGGTAACAATCATACACATTTCCCCAGCTAAATTTCAGCAGGTTTGACCTGCACAATTGTAACAAATGTTGGGTCAGTTAAAGCATCTGAAAACTATTGGCAGCATTACATAAAACCCGACTTGTAACCCCATCATGTGGATAAACAGGGGTTTACCCTCGGGATAGACTAATCCCCCCCTACTTGAAATCCGGGCCAAAGAGCTGCATTGTTAAGCACATATCACTTTCTGTGTGGATGTACTTGATTGTTAGGTTGTGGGTTTGCACTCTGGCCCAAAAAAAAGGTATTAAGTATCACATGGAAGGTTCAGATAAATGTAGAAATCATGTGACAACAACCATGAGTGTGTACTTATGCTTACAATATGACAGTAAAGTGAAAGATAGTAGAGTCAAATTGCAATGGTGATCCCACACATAATAACTGGAGCTACACCATTGCTTAGACCAGATTCCTTAAATGTAGCCATATAGCAGAGAGCTTTCAAAAGCAGACCTTGGTTCAGTCTGACAAACAATACCCTCGCCACGACTCAGGCACAACATACACACCCAAGAATGTGATGGGTGGCAAAATAACCTAGTCCTAAATCAATTACTTTAGTAGCATACCTCACAGTGACTGACCAGATGTTCCCCTAGTTCTCAGTTACTTTTCTTTATTATTGCAGTCAATTCTCTATGATATACACAAATACATGTTTTTATTAACAAAAGAGTTGACACTATAATGACTGCTCTCCAAGTATTACTCTACTATCAAAACAATTGATGTGGCATTCACATAGCCAGCACTTTTATCACCAGTTCTGAAATATATAATCTTAAAAAATGGAAACCAACACTTTTTAAATATGTTCATTTATTATTTATTATTAATACTGTAATTTACAAACACACTTTGGACGGACACAGCGTACAGGATTATAAAGAAAATGTTTTCAATTCAGTTAAAATACAAGATGCATTGAAATGCAAACCAAATTGCTCAAACAAGTTGAGGTAATTCAATAATATTCACTTTTTTAATGGAACATAATGAAGGCAACACATGTGCAAGATGAACACCAAGATCACAAAACATACCCATGCATACATATCACAAAGTATATCTCCACTTTTAAGAGTGCTGAATATAAACCACTGTAAAACATATTTGAATAGAAGTAGACTTAGTAGATGCAACATTGCAGGTCTGCAATATGTAAAATTAGCCAGTCCTAAAAAGTGTAACAAATAACGTTTTCTAAAAGAGATATAAACTTCATAAAATGCATTGCGGTTTGGGCCACGTATGAATTGCATGGACTGAGGGGAAGCTTTGTAAAAAGAGGAACTGGCATGGGAAAAGCAACCAAGAAATGAAAGATCCTTAACCTTAAGCACAGAAGGAGAGTTGTGCTGTGTATTTGTGATCCAATTTAGATATGGTTCCAGACAATGTTACAATTAGTAAATTCATTCCTACTGAAGGTTTAACAAATTCAGGCCAATATTTATACTCCCTTTGCACCGGATTAGTGTAATTTGTTTTTTTACCTTAATCCGGCGCAACCTTAACACCATATTTATACTTTGACACTAGATCCGTCTAATGTCAAAATATCCTAGTGTACACCATTTTCTGGATGCGTGAAACCGCCTTGCGTCAATTAGATGCAAGGTAGGCGTTCCCGTCCTAAAAATGACGTAAACACCCGTGCACCATATTTATCCAATCGCGCAAAAATAGCGCACGTTGGGTAGGCAGAGCCGGAAAATGGCATAAATCCCGATTTGCCCCAAATTTAACGCCTGGGTCAGGGCAGGCGTTAAAATGGGGCAAACACACCACTACTTAAGGAAAACTCACACAAGCAACATCATTGCTCAAAAAGGAAGACATGGAGGTGATACTCATGCAACATGCACGAACATGCAGAGCACAGGAGCAACAGCAGCAGCTACTTCCACAGCAACATGGACCCAAAAGGCAACGCAGAAGGCAGGAGAGGATATTCAGAACCAGAACAACCCTTCAGGGCCTCAGAGAACATGACATCATCCAGAGGTACAGACTAAACTGGCAAGCCATACAGCAGCTGCTGCACCACATTGAGCCACAGTTGGCACCCAGCTTGTAGACACCCCACATCATTCCACGGGAGACAAAGCTGCTAGCTGTCCTGCACATGTTGGCAAGTGGCTCTTTTCAAACCACTGGTGCCCTGGTTGCTGGGATCTCACAGACCTCATTCTCTGCCTTCCCTCCCAAATTGCTGGATGCCATCATCTCCCTCACACCCCACCACATCAGCTTCCTCAACACACAGCAGAAGCAGCAGGAGAGCAAACAGGGGTTTTATCAAATTCATGGTTTCCCGCACGTGCTTGGTACCATTGACTGCACACATGTACGGACTGTGCCATCTGCTGCAACCGAGCATCTATACCGCAGCAGAAAGCACAAACACTCCATCAATGTGCAGGCCATTGTGGATCACCATGGATTGTTTACCAACATCATGGCAAAGTATTCTGGGAGTGTACATGATTCATTCATCTTCCACCACAACACCATCAATTGGCACTTCCAGGATGGACGTTATGGCAATGGCCTACTTGTTGGTAAGTACAAAAACCTAGTAATTTACACACAGCGCAGCAACCCTGTAGGACACCGAACACATACACCACTACATTGACGGGTGGCCAGGAAGACACTGAGGTGTGACACTGGTAGTCATGTTTGATATCCTGACCCAATGGGATACACCCCTGTGGACAAATGACAGATGCAAATAACAAGAGATGACACTCTAGAGCCACACACAACCAATTTAAAACCACACAGTGACAATGACATGGCCTTAACTGGCATTACAACTTGGAAGATGAACCTTTCAAAATCACATCAATAACACTCAATCCCACACCGTTCAAAGCAATACATCCTCTGTAAGGGGTGTGTAATGTGTGTTGCTGCAGTTCAAACACCATGAGACACATAGCATGATGACACTGACTCTAATGAAGGTGACATGGAATTATTGAGGCAGTACCAACATCTCACATCACTCCTGGGGTGACATTGCCAGCTAGCAATAAGGAAGCGAACTGTGCTATGAAAACCTGTGGATGTGACACTAATTCAAAGTGCACACTGATACACATACGGATTGAGACAATTCCCCATATACATAACAGATGTAGAGGAAGATGGACCTTGTGACACCAAAACCTTCACTCCCACAACCAAGTAAGCCAGCTTACCTGGAGCAAGTTCAGTAGTGTAGCTACATGTTTGCACATGAGCCAACTCGGTGAGGGCACAAAAATAGATTTGCATTGAACTTGTCACACATGGGATAATTGTGCATTGTCAATTGTGAACACTTCAGTGCTGCCACCTTATAGAGATGTGTTGTGCATTGTCACCTAGCCAAATCAAAGGGCCTCTCTGTTGCATTTCGCCTGCAATTATATATGTCGAATTGGATGGGATGTTCAGGCCATATAGTGCAAACATGTTACCACCACAGTGAAATCGATTGTGTGTGTGGAAGCATCATGTCACCTCCAGTGAAGGCACACAGACACTTCTTTCACATTACATAACGCATGGGAGATACACACTGAACAGCAAGTTTCTAAATATACCACTGATATCTTGTCAATCAGCCAAACACCAGTTTTGATAGTCAAACAACCCAATGCAGAAAGAACATCACAGAAGCCTAGGATCACACACAATACCACAAACACAGATGAGTCACAGATGACACAAGATAACAACTGCCATGCAAAGTGACAATCACAATGCAACCAACAACAAAATACTTACCCTAATTTTCTCTTTCAGCTGAACAGGATTACGGGATCCAGCCATGGATCATGACCCCAATTGCCAACCCAAGCACAACAGCAGAGCATGCCTATAAAGAAGCACATCGTAGGACATGCACCATAGTTGAGAGGACTTTTGGCATCCTGAAGTCCAGATTCAGGTGCCTGGAGTTCACCGGGGCAGCCTCCTATATTCCCCTGAAATGGTCTGCAAGATCATTTTGATCTGTTCCATCCTGCACAACATTTGTGTGAGGAGGAACATTCCCCTCTATGAACCGGATCAACAAATGCCTGAAGAGGAGGAAGAGGAGGATGCTGTCCCTGAAAATGAGGGGGAACATCCAAACACAGCTGCAGGATTGCGTTGGAGACAACACATCCCACAAAACTTCTTCTAACTACAGTCACCATCACAACTTTGTTATCATATGTAATTAAACACCTCAATTCATCACTCAATCATGCTCTGGGTAATTATTTATGCATCACATGAACTCTAAGAATCATAATCAGTGTTTAGCCCCATGGAGCATTGCAGAAATACAAATTTGCATACTGAAAATGCCACATCACATTTGATGGGTATGAATGTACAGCAAACATCACACACAGTGTTAATGACATATATCCTGTCTATTTCACATTTGGAGGGCAATATCAGAGGACCACAGCTATGAGACACATCCATGTTGCCAGCACGGTCCATTGCAGCATATGACACACAATTAAGACTCCATCAATCATAAGGTAACAAAGTGTCTCATACAGGGGGCAGTGGATGTGCAATTTTATTGGTAACAGAAATGTATGACCAGACCCTTGACAGCAGTAAGTGTGACATCAGCTATCTCTGCAAGGAGCATGTGTGACAAGAAGTGCATCAAACCTGAAAATGGATAGCACAAGTGCCCCAGGTATGACAAGCATTGGTCACAAGACATGCCCTGCACAGTCCATCCCAGGTAATAAGTCCTGCCACTGTCATGTTTAAGTCTTTCCCCAAACTTCTCTAGGGGGCCTTGTAAATGGACTATCTGTACCCTGAGAATCTTCATCTACACACACCCAGACTCCCATTCTGACTCCTGTGTGCTTCCCTCTTCAGTATGGCATGCCATAGTCATAGTTCATCAGTATGCATGGACTTCAGGTCCGATAATGCACTGCCTGGTAGTCGGTACGACCTGTAATCAGCTGTCCATTGCTTCCCATGTGAAAGGTCCAGTTGGTCTTTTGAACTTGATTCTCAACTCCAGGACTTGTGAGAGACTAAAGGTGCACACACCTGTGAGCACTTCCATGCGGACCAGCCATTTGAGCCTGCCCTACCTTTGCTGCTGCCTGCAACTACTTAGAAGCTGCCATTTTCTGAATCTCTTTGTTGTGCATTGGCGTACAAATCACTTGTGTACCAGAGCCCTTGGGGGATAGTGTAACATTGCAGACCACAGCACAAACTGTTTTTTTTTCTCACAGTGTTGTTCCTGCTTGTCCGAGTCAGAGTCCGCTCACTGTGTATTTGTCTTGTTCATGTTTGTTCCTGACAGAGCCTGCATCCTGTTAGCCAGACTGCTTCCAGTCTTTAAGTTAACCATGGAGGTTCCCAGTGGCTACATTTGTCTCATAGTTGCTTTCCATGCCCTCTGTTTCCTCCTGGGGTATTGTGTCTGGTAGGTCTACGATGAATCCTCAAATGTATAGTATAGTTTAATCAGTTTACTTATTGTATTCTGTTCTGGGACACGTATTCAAATCTCCTAATCCAGCACCCGTCCCTTGTCTGGTTTTGCATGTATCCATTAGTGCCAAACAGTGACAGTGTGCTATGTCTGTATGCATGGATTTGGTACAGTGCCTACAGCACAACAAACAAGGGTTGCTAATGTATATGTAAGGACAAAACATGTTTGTGCCCTGACGGTCCACACACAGATTCACTTCTGGCGCCACCTTCTGATGGGGCTTGTGTGGTGACTAGCTGTGAGATTCATCAGCACAGAGGCACTGATGTTCCCTGTTGCAGTAGGAATTTTAGAGCCCACCCTGTGTACAAATGTTGTGATGTAGCCTGCCTGTTTCCTATTACAGATCCATAACATATTTGAGCACACCAAGGTTGCTCTGTCGTCAGCCTTATAAAAGTTCTGCAATGCCATAGCTGTCCCGATGTGTTGTGTTAGTTGATCTTTGGCTTTTGGTCAATTCTGCTTTGAAGGATACTCTGTTAATTTAAGGGTTGGCTCCACAGACTCACAACTATATCTGCATGTAACTGTGACAACATGAAGGTCAATACTGACACAGGGTACACATGGCCACACACGTTAACTGGACACCTTTGTGCAACGAACCACTGGAAATATGTGAACACATGCAGCATGGTCTGCTGGACCTCCACAGCCACAAGAGAAACATAGGTCATTTACATGACTCAAACTGTGGTGTACATAACAATTTTAGGATTGGATTTGAGACTCTGTGTCACAAACACTGTACCTACCTAGCATGTTCAAATGATGGACTCATGGGTAGTATACACACAAGTGACCATGAAGTGGTATCCAACATTTCATTACATGTGATGGGTAACATATCTGACATAGCCATTATCAACCGTCCTCTATCTATCCTGTGTATAGTTCGTCATAGGAAATGTTTTGTCCCCAAAGTCAAGGAAGTACACACAGCATAATATGCAACAGATATAACAAACACATATCATGACTGATGTACCTCAATGAATGGCATCTGATGGTTATACACATTTATAACACATTCAGACATGCACATTACACCAAAATGTTCTTGGGATGTTCCCACAGAGGCACAACAACAATTTGAAGAGCCAATTCACAGACATAAACACACAGACCATGAGTCTATTTGTTTAGCTGCACAGCCTTGCTGTCCACTATTGATCCAACACCTGCTCAAACTAGGAAATAGCAATTTTATTCCCAAAGCTTGTGTTGCTGTTGCGTCAGTTAAGAGAGCTAATCCTGCACAACAACATGAGTATGATAGGCCGCAGTAGTATGGTCTGCCACATGTGCCCAAACACTAGAACACACACTGCTGGTCATAACATCCTATCTTTGTATAGTTATAGACTGCATGCATGTTAAAAATTTTAAAAATCACACAAACACAGTTTAAGACATAGAGACCTACCTCATCAAGATTGCAGAAGTAGGACATTTGCTAACCCATGTTTTAATTAGCGGACAGTGTCAGTTCGGTTGTATTACAGATCACCCAACTTGGCAATTGTAAGTTAATGAATGTGGCAAAGTGTGATTTACAATACCTGATATACAGGGTCCAGAGTAACACATTTCATGTGCAATGACTACACCTGTGCCCATGCCTTCTGTCATGGATGATCAAATTAGACACTGTCAGCATACATCTTTTTGTTGTTTTGAATCAGATAAGTGTCCAGTCCATGTTTAGCGTAACATTGTCATCAAGTAACACATAGGATCCCTGCCATCATGTTGTCATAGGGGGCACATACAGCTCTGGGTACACTGCCAATGTGGCATATGTAACCTACAAACAACACTGGCACACATATAATGGACCATTGAAAGCAGAATAATTCCTGAACACAAATCAACCCACATGAGCATCACACAGTAACTCATTGTCCCTTGATGCACAAGCCACAATACCTGAGTCACTGGTATTGCAGTGCACCAGAAATGTGGCTTTGCATGTGTCTCATAATTACAAATGATGAAACAGAGTGCCCTCTGGAATGAATTAAGCACAAAATTGAGTAATCATGTTTGGCACCACATGATTGTTAGGTCCAGTGCATGTGTGCATATGTGTGTCCATCACTCACTTGAGTGACAGTGTCAATGCATGTTTGCAGTAGTATGTCTGTTGGTGTGTCTACATGCCTGATGTGAAGCTCTATCATATAAAATGTCACACACAGTGATTTGTTGTTCCAACATTTGTACATTGAGCAGACATTGAGCACATATCACCCTTCCTTGTTTTACAGGTGGACCACCCCCCTATACAATTGGTGAAGTGGCTCGATTTGCGGAGCCAGACGTATTTAGTAAGTGTTAATATGTTTGTCCTGTGTTGTGTTTGCAGCTGTTGTGTGATTGACTCCTGTGTCTCATTGCAAGGTTTGATGTGTTGGCACGTGATCTGATATGTGACTTGACTGGAGGTTGACATTTTGTTCCATGTTAGAGTTCAACATTCTGTGGAGGAGAGTCATATATTGGGAGTTGAGTGCTGCGCTGTAGGCATGGGGAGGTGAACAAGGTGATTTGTTGCTACATGTATGCCAATAGTTAATTTGGAGGTGGCCAGTGTCATAATTTAGCCAGCAAGTCATACCCTGATTCACACTGACCAGTGATGCATACGTTTTACACAAAGACTTGCGCATCCCTGGTAAGTAATGAACATGTAGGACTGTATAGGTGACTTTCCCGCAGCATTTAGCTCCACATGTTGTACTCCATTTATGTGGCACTTGAGTGAAATGTCATAGGCGTGCATGTAGGTCAAGGCCAGATGGGTGCTTGCATCAATGTGCTTGATTTTGGAAATGTTTCAGTGAGATCTAACGATGTTGACAATTGTCCACAATTAGAAAAATAAATGTAGATGTGATTGTCCAATGGTTGACTCAATCCTAGTTGGCAGGCCTCCTTATCTGTGGTGGACTGACTAAACCAAAGGACAGCTGTCCAAACCTTTGTTGTTGTCCTTGATGTTTGAAAGCATGTGTTGCATGTCCATCCCCCCGAGGCACATGGTTAGGGCTAGAAAATATGTGTAGCTAGGTGTGATGATCACAGTGTAGATGACAGACATGCAATTCAAGCATTCATGTGTTCCAAACTACAATGTCCCCTCATGATTACCAACTGCATACCATCCTGGCAGTTCCATATACAAATCACAGTTCTTGTGTGCCTTGATTGTGATCCTGAAAATAGTTATTAGTCGGCCTGTCACATGTGGAGTACTTGCAGCATTTGTTATGTGACAAATAGCAGTACAAAGATGCACTGATCATTTAATTAAGTACACACCTTGTTGTGCATTGTTGTGCTGTTAGATAGTTGATGGGTAGGCTGCGTTGGCATGTCATTCCTCAGGGATGTTCTATCATATGTACTGTGATTTGGGCTGTATGTGCTATTTTTGATGAAGTGTTAGAATATCATCTGTAGACGTATCACACAATGGTGTCACTAATGTTTGGCTGTCTCTATTTTTACAGCTGCCAACATGAATGCCCAGGAGATACGGGAATTTCAGAGGCAGGCAGTGCGGTACCACCACACGCTCGATGTGGAGGCTGGGTTCCGCAATATGACTCAGAGATATCATCATGAGAGAGCCACAGGGGTATGGAGGGTATTTGTCCAAGGGGGGCAAGCACTGCCACCAACTGCCACTACCACCACAGATCAGACCACAGTGGCCCCAGGGATGACAGCCACTCTAGCAGGTCCCTTGACTTCATCAACAGAGGGCCCACAAGCAGCACCACCTGCACCTCGCCCTCTAACCATGGCACAAGCACCAGCACCAGTTTCTACAAGTGGTACCCAGACAACACCAGCTGCTGTAGTGGACATTCAAGATTTCCAGACACTAAAACGTGACATACAACGTAAGTTGTGCCGGAAGGTCAGGCTGCAGCAGGAGGTGGCCCGCAATAGAAGGAGACTGCGGGGTATTAAGAAGATCCTGCGGAGGGCCAATTTTTTACTTTTGTATCCTCACCCATGATTTCCTCCCCTCCCTCCTCTTTCCTCGTTCTTTTCTTTAGTAAGTTTAGGGGGCTTAATGTTAGGTTAGAGTAGGCTGTTAGTTTGGTTTGTATAAGTGGGTTGGGGGTGGAGGGTGTTATATTATTACATGTTTTTTGTGGGTGGGTGGGGGATGATGTTGGGGCTTATGCGTATAAGAAAAAAAAAATATATATATATATAATTTTTTTTTTAGGATAAGTTGGTATATGTTTAGGTTAGTATATGTTGTCCTACACGTGTCCCGTAATATAAGGGGGTTTGGGGGTTGATGCTTAGAGTGTTTAGTTAAATGTGGTAAGTAAGTTTAGCTTAGGGTAGCTAGGGACAGTTGTGGGTAATGTATAGTTAGGAAAGGTTAGGTTAGTTAAGGTGTTTCCCCTAGTTTAAGTTTCCTTTAATACTGTATAATAAAGTTTTAGGTACTCCTTTACAGAATGTGTCATTTGCTTGGGGATCAGGGCCTTTGCATGGGTGTATGGTGTCAATTTAGTATTTGCATTTGCTTTCCATCCTGCGTCCAAATCCCATTCTTGACATGGTTATTCCCACTTCCAAATGAGCTGTCACATTGCCAGCCACAACAAAGCTACTTCTCTATGCACCTGCCATCCATTGCACCCACCACTCAAGGTAACTATGGTTCCCAATGTGTTGTAAAGGTTGGTGTGTTTTTAAATCTGTCATCATTTGAGTCCTGTGTTGGAATCTTGGGCACTGTGGGATGTCTGCCTGCAGCCTGTTGTTCATGTGAACCCTGAGAAGCTGAGTGATGTTATAATCTTATGAAGTTCTGTATACATAACTCACATCTAACATTTATTACATTGTGCTCCCAGGTTACATAATTGTCCATGCACTCATAAACATCCATTCCTGCTGTCTGGTGTGTGTCTGTGAATAAAGTTTATAGTCAGATGTCACTTACATATTGATTGTCTTGAAGGAAATGTCAGCCACATTGAGTTTTATCTTGTACATACTTTGGAGCTGACATTTTCATTTCTACACAGCATTATACTGTTTGTGATCTTTTAATGTCAGAAATAAGCCTAAGGAAGCACAGATGATGATAAAATCTAGACCTCAGTGCATAGTTATCAGCCCACATTCTTTCTACACTGTTGTATTGACATTCTGTGGCCATTGACATGTTACATACATCACAAATCTCCTACACTGTTTATGTGTGACATTACACAGAGATAAAGTGTTTGTGTAAGTGCTATTTATTTTAAAGTGCTGTAGTGCAATACTTACATAGTCCAGGATCGTAAGTCCATTAGTGTGACGCCTTCTATTGTGACACAACACAAGTTCAATGGTGAGGGACATGTCATTGGACAAGCTGTGGCGAAGTGTCATTCAGTGCAGAGGAACAGGAATTGCCAATGAGGTAGTGAAAGACAATTACAGTGCATAGGGGTAAGGTAAACAGTGTGCTGGAGAACAGTGCATGTTACCAACTGTAGCAAGACTGGCATGTTAACAAGCACAGGACATAGGAAATCAGTGCCCATGTGGCATGGACTTGTGCTACTGGGTACTCCTACGGGTGAAGGTGATCTGTTCCACGTCTTTATCTTCTGATGTGTGTGTCGTCTCCTCTGCCCTTGGTGGTGGTGGGTTTGAAGGGGCAACAACACACTCCAGTGTTTGAAGAAGTGGAGTCAGAATTCCCAGTAGCTGCCAACTGTGGGGCTATTAAGGGCATTACTGCAGCAAGGAGGAGCTGCTGGTTCTACATCACTGTGGTAGGCAGCCAGGTCGGCCCTGAGGGTGTCATGATTGCGTTTGTGCACACAGTGAAAGGTTTGGGATGCCAGGTGTTGTGGCAACTCCGTAACTGCTGTGGTGAAATCCTTCACACATTGTTGTAGTCCTTGCAGTAGGGATTGTTGTGCTTGCGTTGCTGCTGATGACATCATGCACATGCGCATCCCCTCAAGGCTGGCTGCCATATTTTACATCCCCACCCGCACCTCCTTGGCCAGCTCCCGCTGTACTCCCACTACTGTCCTCTCAAAGCTGGTACCAGTGTCATCAGAGTCCTCAGCTGGGTTGGAGCTGGCAGGTCGTACTCTTGGGGTGGTGGGTGTTCCTCTGTGATGGCTGCTGCATCTGTGCTCCTCCTTGCAACTGAAGGTGGGGTCTGGAAGGTTCCCAGGACATCTTGGAGGGTCTGCTGGCTAATGTTTGTCAGCTCATTATCCATGTCATCAGGGAAGTCCAGCAAAACACAAACGCTGTAGGATAGCGTAACTGGATGGACGGAATGCGGACCAATCAAACATTCACCCCCAGTCACAGATCTGGGTTTAATCCATCCATTATTTTGCTCACCATGCCACCCCAGTTTGAACTCAGCCATATGCAAATCAGTCTTGACCCTGTTTCACATGGGAACAGTCCAGCCCGAACTGCCAGGCCAGGTTCTCCCTGGACCGGAAACAAGCATCCTGGGACCGGTTTCAGGGTTTCACCCCTCATCAGCCAGGCTAGCTTGAATCCAGTGATACAGTGAGCCCGGGACCCACGTCTGGGCATACCTGGCGCACTTAGGGTGGCAAAAGCAAAGCAAAACACAAACGATGCAGAACCAATCAAACATTCACCCCCAGTCACAGATCTGGGTTTAATCCATCCATTATTTTGCTCACCATACCACCCCAGTTTGAACTCAGCCATATGCAAATCAGTCTTGACCCTGTTCCACATGGGAACAGTCCAGCCCGAACTGCCAGGCCAGGTTCTCCCTGGACCAGAAACAAGCATCCTGGGACCGGTTTCAGGGTTTCACCCCTCATCAGCCAGGCTAGCTTGAATCCAGTGACACAGTGAGCCCGGGACCCACGTCTGGGCACACCCGGCACACTTAGGGCGGCAAAAGCAAAGCAAAACACAAAAGCTGTGGGATAGCGTAACTGGATGGACGGAATGCGGAACCAATCAAACATTCACCCCCAGTCACAGATCTGGGTTTAATCCATCCATTATTTTGCTCACCATGCCACCCCAGTTTGAACTCAGCCATATGCAAATCAGTCTTGACCCTGTTCCACATGGGAACAGTCCAGCCCGAACTGCCAGGCCAGGTTCTCCCTGGACCGGAAACAAGCATCCTGGGACCGGTTTCAGGGTTTCACCCCTCATCAGCCAGGCTAGCTTGAATCCAGTGACACAGTGAGCCCGGGACCCACGTCTGGGCATACCCGGCGCACTTAGGGCGGCAAAAGCAAAGCAAAACACAAACGCTGTGGTATAGCGTAACTGGATGGACGGAATGCGGAACCAATCAAACATTCACCCCCAGTCACAGATCAGGGAAGTCCAGGACAGGCATATCCCCTGCAATGAGATATTGTACAATTAGTGTGTCTGTGTTGTGGCAGTTGTGATGTGACGTCACTGACTTCCTATTAGTGAGACATTGTAATCTTGGTTCCTGTTCATTGTTCATTGTTCCTGTCATTAATATTAGCATTCTCACAGGTCTATGCCCCAACTGCATGTCACATGTAGTGTGGGCAGTTTGGGGAATTGTCTGCGTCACATCCTCTAGGTGTAGGTTCTGTCCAAATTATGTCCAATCCCATTGTCCTATCACATAAATGCACTATGTACACTGAGGTTGTGGTGCCCTTGTTCAAATTGTGACAGCCTACTCACTCTTGTATCACTTAGATACCTACTGCTGTGGATGAATAGGAGGAGGAGAAAACCACCCTTAAACAGACCCTTTGTGGACTTGGCTACACTGGAGGACAGGCACATTATACTCACCTATAGACTGGACAGGGCCACAATAACAGAGCTGTGTGCACAATTGGAGCCTGACCTGATATCTGCTCTCCACTATCCGACTGGGATTCCCCCTTTTGTGCAAGTAATATCAGTGCTCCATTTCCTGGGAACTGGTCTTTCCAAGTGACAGTGGGCTTGGCAGCAGGAATGTCACAGCCAATGTTCTCAATAGTGCTGACAAGAGTGTTGTCTGCCCTGATTAAACACATGTGCATCTACATTGTTTTCCCCAAGGTGGAGGATTTGGCCACAGTGAAGGCTGACATCTATGCAATGGGACATATCCCCCACATAATTGGGGCGATTGATGGAACTCATATTGCATTTGTCCCCCCCCCGGCAAAATGAACAGGTGTTTGCGAAAGTTTCTACTCCAAGTACATCTCCCATGTCAATGCTAAGTATCCTAGGTCCGTGGATGATGCCTTTATCCTGAGGAATAGCAGCATCCCTAATGTGATGGCCCAACTACAGAGGCACCGGGTGTGGTTGATAGGTGAGCCCTGACAAGAGTTTTGTCAGACCTGGTGAAACACATGTGCAGCTACATAGCTTTGCCCCAGGTGAAAGATTTGGGCACTGTGAAGGCCGGATTTTTTTGCAATGGGACATACCCCCAATATTGTTGGGACGATTGACGGGACACATATTGCATTAGTCCGCCCCTGCCGGAATAAACAGGTGTTCAGGAATCGTAAGAGTTTCCACTCCATGAATGTACAGATGGTGTGCTTGGCAGACCAGTACTTCTCCCATGTCAATGCTAAGTCTCCTGGGTCGGAGCATGACACCTTTGTCCTCAGGAATAGCAGCATCCCAAATGTGATGGCCCGACTACAGAGGCACAGGTTGTGGCTAATAGGTGAGCCATGGTCCCCACCCACTGTCTGTCAGTGTATGCCTTCAGGTATCATCCCCATAGCATTGCGTGAGGCTAAATGTTGTCAATTAATTCTTGCAGGTGATTCTGGCTACCCAAATCTATCATGGCTGCTGACCCCTGTGAGGAATTACAGGACAGGGCCTGAGTAATGTTATAATGAGGCACATGGGCGAACCAGAAGGATCATCAAGAGGGCCTTTGGCTCCTGAAGGCCAGGTTCAGGTGCCTCCATCTGACAAGTGGACCCCTGTGTTACTCACCCGGGAAGGACAACCAGATAGTAGTGGCATGCTGCATTTTGCACAACCAGGCCCTCAGACCACGTGTACCTTTTCTGAAGGAGGAGGAGACTGGAGATGCCCCTGTGGCAGCAGTGGACCCTGTGGACAGTGAGGATGAGGAGGATGAGGACAACCGAACATCAGTTACATGTCAATACTTCCAATGACACACAAGTAAGAGAGTGCAACTGACCATTCCTCTGACTATTGATGTTTTTTTCTGTGTGGCTGTAGCATGATGGCATTAACTTCCATTGCATCTCATCTTAATGTCACCTATGGATTGTAATTTTACATCATGTCTGATTGTCTTGGGGTCGAGGTGTGGACTGGGGTCCCTGTACAGCAGGGCACACTGCTGATTGACGTGTCCTGGGGACTGAGGTGTGAGGATGCGGGGTGAGTACTGTGGTGTTGGATACTGATGGAGGAGGCTCTGTGGTGGTCTGTGAGTGGGCTGGGGTGATCCACTGTCCACTGGTCCCTGATGGGCCAGATTGTTGGTCCAGATCCAGAAGTCCAGAGTTACTGTCATCACTGAGGACATCTTCTGTTGGGGGACTGGACAGTCGTGGCACCTCCTCTCCGATGGGATTGGGTGGGACTCCTGTGGGGATGTAAGTGATGTATTATGCTTCATGTCTGTGATATGTTGTACATTCCTGGCTTCCCCTCTATCGTTGCTGTTGCCCTGCCACCTTTGTTTGTGTATGGTGATGTGTTGTCAGATTGTTAGTTTCCCTATTCTGTGCATGTTTTAGTGATTGGTGTCCATGCAGGGCTGGGAGGGGTGTCCATGCATTGGTATGGCATTCAGGATTTAGCATTGATGTTAGTCATATTTGTAGGTGCAGTGTGTGGGATGGAGTGAAGTGATGGAAGTGAGGGTGAGGGGATGTGATGGCATGCAGTAGACCAGAACCCAGTCCTCTGGCTACGCCAGTGAGTCCCTCAGGATGAAGTAATTCCAAGACTTGCTCCTCCCATGCTGTGAGCTGTGGGGGAGGAGATGAGAATCCATGGCCAGTCCTCTGTATGGCGAGCTGGTGCCTTGCTGCCACAGAACGTACCTTCCCCCGTAGGTCGTTCCACGTCCTCCTGATGTCGTCCCTTGTTCTTGGATGCTGTCCCACAGTGTTCACACTGTCCACGATTTTCAGCCATAGCTCTGTCTTCCTGGCAATGGATATCTGCTGTACCAGTGCTCCACACAGCTGTGGCTCTACCCTGACTATTTCCTCCACCATGACCCCTATCTCCTCATCAGTGAAACGGGGGTGCCTTAGTGGGGCGTGGGTATTGTGTGGTGTGTGTTGGTGAGAGTGTGTTGAGTAATGTGGTGGTGTGTGTGATGTGGGGTCTGTGAGGGATGTATGGGTGTATGTAGTGTGTGTGTGTGTCTAGTTGTCTCTGTGCTGTTCGTGTCAATCTCCTGGCAGTAATTGTTGTTCGTAAAAGGTTGTGGGTAATGTGGGTGTGTGTTTTATAGTGGTGTGGGTGGGTGTGGTGTGTGTATGAGTGTCAGGTGGGTGTTTTTAGTATTGGCCAATGTAGTGTTGTTTTGTATGTGGGTATCGATTCTGAGCGCGGCGGTATGTACCGCCAATGGTTTACCGCCATTGAATGTCCGCCGGGGTGATTCGTGGGTCATGATGTGGTGGGCGTTGTTTTGTTGGCATAGCAGTATGGGTGTCACTTTAGCACTGACCTTTGGGCTGGTGGATTTGTGTATGTGGCTGTATTCTGTCGGACTGGTGTGTGTGTGTCATAATTTGGGGAACGGACATTTGCCACCGCAGCGGTATGTTGCCAGCCGTCACCGTGGCAGTAAGCGGAATCTACCGCCAATGTCATAATCATGGCCTAAGTATTTTTTGGCCCTGAGACTACAGAAAACAGGAGGGAACCTCATCCAAGCCCTTGGAGAGCACTTCTCTACAAAGTCAGAGGACAGCAAGGCAGTAGGGCAACAGTAGGGCAGCAGTCCTTTTTAGTAAAGCAGTCCCGATGAGTCCTTTGGGCAGCCAGACATTTCTCTTGACAGGTTGCAGGATGCAGCCCAGGAAAACCCATTCAGTATGCAGATGAGTGCAGGTGTCACTGAGCATCCTGTGTTTGTGGTTGTCTGGGTGAAATGCAGAAGGAAGCTGTCAACCAGCCAAGCCCAAACATTAATTGGACACAGGCTGTAAGGCACAGATGGATTTTAAGTGCAGGGAAATGCTCACTTTCTAAAAGTAGCATTTTCTAAATAGTAACATAAAATCCAACCTCACCAATAAGCAGGATTTTCTATTACCATTCCGGCCATACTAAATATGACCTGGTTGCCCATTTTCATCAGAATCTGCAACTCAAACAGTATATGCGGGTAGGCCTAATGCTATCCTATGAAAGGAGGTGGCCTCACAGGAGTGGAAAATGAATGTAGGAGTTTTCCTATCAGGACATATAAAACACACATGTATATGTCCTGCCTTTTACCTACATAACACCCTGCTCCAGGGGTTACCTAGGGTCTACCTTAGGGGTGACTTATATGTAGAAAAAGGGGAGTTTAAGGCATAGCAAGTACTTTTAAATGCCAAGTCGAAGTGGCAGTGAAACTGCACACACATGCTTTGCAATGGCAAGCCTCAGACAATGCTAAGGGGCTACATATGTGGGTGGCACACCCAGTGCTGCAGCCCACTAGTAGCATTACATTTACAGGTCCTGGGCACATGTAGTGCACTTTACTAGAGACTTACACATAAATTAAGTATGCCAATTGGGTATGAGCCAATGTTACCATGTTTAAGGGAGAGAGCACATGCACTTTAGCACTGGTTAGCAGTGATAAAGTGTCCAGAGTCCTAAAGCCAGCAAAATATGAGGTCTGAAAAAGAAGAGGATGAAAGCAAAAAGTTTGGGGGTGACCATGCAGAGAGGCAATTTCCAACAGTTACCAATCCCAGAAGACCTAGGATACACTTTCCCCAACTCCCTAGCACGTCTTTGGTCTTTAACCAAATTCCTGTTTCCCACGCTCTTTCTGATACAGCTTTGTGATATTAATTAAATATAAGATCTAATATTTTTTCCTGCATTGTCAGAAATAGAAGTAAAACACTCTATATTGATGTACCTTGAAGACCGCACCATACTTTGCTGGAATCAAATCCAAAGCCGTTTTGGTGTTCTAAATGTTCATGTGCATTGCACTCATTTCTTCAATAATGTCACATAAAGTGGATGCAGTATGATTGACCAACCTCTCTATTAATTGTGTTTTATTCATTGATTGTACTAGGGTTACTGCTTCCCCAACAAGCGAAATCCTCGCTGTAAAAAGCCTAAAGTATCTTTATCTATAAACCTCCTTGACAATAGAAATGGGTGCCTCTCTCTTGTTTAGAGCAATGTATATAAGTGGAGATACTAAAACTAGACCACAGTAGGCATCCCATCCCAACTGGTAAGGAGAAGTAAGCATTCTTTTCACAAACATGATGCATACCTCAGTAACTATCTCATTGTAGCACATAACGTTATCCGCCATGTTAGAAATATGTGAGCAGTTACTTTCACCCAGCTTTAAGTGTCCCTTGTGGGCTGTGCAAAGTGTATTAGTATTAGTAGCGAAGCCTTTTCCCTCAGATTAGGTTATTTTTGGAACTTTAACAACACCTTTTCTGAATGCAAATAATACCTAGTATCGTTTTCATATGCAGATAAAAATGATTTCTTCTGACAACTTACATTGTATATCTTTGGGCATTGTAAATTAGATTTCTACCTATTTTCTTGTCTAACGCTTCAAATTCTTTGTTCTGTGTGTGAAATGTCCTGAGTACCCATACCTAAGCAAAAAAGCGAACTGGCATAATAATAGAAAAGAAAGCACTGTGTAAATGCCACTCTTACAGCCAAGGAAAGGTGCACGTGACTGTACACCCAACGGTTGAAAGCATTCATAATTGAATAGTAAATTTGGATCATTAAATATATGTTTTTCTTGATACTCACATTTTTTCATCATTTCCTTTAATCTTTTGAAGCATAACTGGGGTGGAGGATCTATTGTCATCCACTGCATGGATCATTTGCATCAGTAATGCCAGGAACAGTTTCATTGCGCAGGTGACAAACACCGCCCATATGATGATCAGATCTACCTGTCCTGATACCTAATTGCTTCCTTCATCTATCTTCAATTACTCCTTTTTGTTGCTTCTTTTAAATTGGCTGCCTGCTTGGATAGTAATTTTTAGCAGTGGCCACTGGATAGGGTAGCTCACCTCTTGGATCTCGGGATCTTTGCCAACCTTCTCTCATATTTTATTTTTTTGGTATGGGATGCCTGTATCCAAGCTGGTAGTCCTCCACATTGCAGATGAGTTGTTTTCCAATATGACCTGGTAGTGCCCTTGGTGGGATGCAAAGTGCATTACATCAGACAGACTTTTGCAGTAGTTCATGGTCAAATCATCAGTTATTTACAGCAACAGAGTTGTGGGCATGCCAAGAGTTCTCAATGGTATCCCCATTATGATCTCATGGGGGCAGATCTGTATTTTTCTTTGGTGTACAATGAATAGCCATTAGCACAAGATGTCTGGCATTGAGCCATTTCCAAAGTGTTGGATGTACAGAACTTTGTCAGCTTGTTTTTTATGACGCTAGTCAGGAGCTGCAACATGCCTGACGATTGTGGGTGATAAGATCAATGCAGATTTCTTGTGATGCCCACAGTCTCACAATTTAGCTTCAAGATTTCAGTTTTTAAATCTCCACCCTTATCAAACTTAATGTTCATTAATTCTTTCAGTTCAGTTGTTTACACAATGGCTTTGAATAGTCATAATGTCACACCAGTATATTGGATTGGCATTCACTCATCTTGAGATCATTCAGGTCCCTGACAGCACATATCTGTATCCTCCATAGGATGGCATCTTCATAAAATCAATCTGCAACCTCAAAAAAGCTCCATAAACTATAGGGTAATGATACATGATAACAATGGTTTCTTTCTCCAAGACTTTTTTCTGACAAACTCAACATTGTAAGCAAATGTCTTGGTCACATTTCTGAAAGTGCTTGCTCCATCATGTTCCTTGAAAACTAGTTTTCATCGCATCTCAATTTGCATGTGTGGGTCCAAGAAATAACATCACCATCTATAATAAAAAGGAATTTGGTAACAGAACTCTTCTTTCTAAACTTACCTACACCCTTTCTCCATTTTTCTTGCTAACATTTCACTTCGATTCCTACTTCTGCTCTTGAGCTGCATCTTTGTGAATGCTATTGACCTCTTCCAATGTATGTGTAATCACTGGGAACTATCACTGTTACAAATAGAGCACCACACTCAGCAGAAGCATTTAAGGCATAAAACTTGTCCACTATGTCCAGGAAAATGATTTACTCTCAACTCTTCATCTGACCCTCCAAATGTGTTGCACATATGAAGACAGCTAGCCAAGATGGCATTTACAGAGCTTGCAGCAGATTACGCACTCAGCACCATTGCATATTGGAGTACGAGCTGATTTCATAAACTGCATCTCTTACATAAATTGCCCATAATCATGCAATATACCAAACCCATAAAGAGAATCAGTATAAATTGTCATGAATGGTTTGCTTGACATGCTCTAATAAGAACAATCAAGTCTGTGGTTTATCCTGGCCATACATGTGCTAAAGAAGTTTAAACAGTCCTTTTAGTGGTGCACACAGTATGTAGCTCTTAAATATTCTGCATTGTCTTTTAGGCATGACCCATCTACAAACACCACATTAGCACAATGTTCCAAATGTGGGGTCTGGATGAAATGTTGTGCAAAAATCTGTCGTACGACTCTTCTGAAGGCTGTGTTAGCAAATCCATTGTCGAATTTCCTATGAATGTACTAGACCCAGCAAAATGTCACTTATTCTCCCATAATCCACCTAATTCCTGGCATTTCATGTTATGTATTCTATGTGAAAGTATGCTACAGCACGTTATTGGGGGATTGTTTTTTACTCTATTTTCTAGTCTTAAATGTGTTCTTGCAACAAATTTAGACGCAAAGACTCTCTTCTCACAAAAAATAACTTAATATGCCAGATTTGCAGTTTGCATAATTTTGCATATGTTTTCAAGAGTTCCCCATCAATAAACGGACAGAAATGGTCTAAATTCCTCATATCCTTTGAACATACCACGCACTATTACAATGTAAATAACAAGAAAAATGCCACAATCTACTGTGTATTGCATCTATTGTACATCATGATTTGCTTAACAGTTAGAAAGTGATCGGCCTCTACAGGTCTGCGCACATATCATGTCACAGTATAGAGAAACAGTTACATTATGTCAACTGTGTGATGCTCACCACGTCAATGAACTCCTGCTTCTAAGAAAGTGTTCCTCCAAATACCCGAGTGTACTCTCAACTTAAACCCAAAGGACTGATGTATGAGGAACCATACTGGAATGTATCTGGTAAGGATTCGTAAATTGCTAGGCAATTGCAACACTCGCATGAGAAACTGCGGTACTAGCATCAAGTCAGTGAACTACGGCTAAAGTCTATCACCAACATCAGACAATTAAAGCCATTATATGTAAACTCAGTATGTACATGTGGACATTGAATTCCTAATGATTTTACTTCTCCTTATGTGTGTATTTTGGCCTGTAGTAGCACATGCTCCTCAAATTGTTGGGCAATCCTAATGACTGACAAGTAATGCCGCATTATAAACCATCAGGATACTTACCGTTGCAATGTGATGTGTAATTTAATGCCATGAAATGTGATAGTAGTCACATGCTTTTTGATGTAGCACACGTCACAGTAGGTGACTGCCATAATGCGTGGTGTTGCTAACCAAGAAATAATGCCCAACTTATCTACAACAGGAGTCTAAAGATTGAGTACATTCTACCAGGATGCAAGTCTGTGACCTGTGGATTACACTCACAGTGAACGCCTTGCTCCTTGAGCAATTGCATGAGAAATGATCCAGTCACTATTGTTATGTCATACAGGATGCATTCATGCATTCATCCATGTATTCAGTTTTTAATGAGACTCCAAAGTATGAGGAGATGTTGCGCTGGGATTGCCCGTGCCTGAAACTGAATACAAACTTCACCATGTGAGAATTTCAACCATGACCTGTCTTATTCTGTCTGAGGCATATACAAACATGCAGATTCTAGATTCTAAGGCTGATCACCTTTGCTGTTAATATTGAGAAGCCATGCCTGTTGACACTTTACATTTTATGCACGGGTCAATGTACTTTAAAACTATTAACAGGAAAACAAGAGATTCCAATGATATATACGTATAAATCAAGGCCTAAATTTATCAAGCATTTAACTTGTCCTTATATCGCACAAGGTGATGCAAGATTGAGGCAAAGTCTTCAGTACTATTTACAAAACCACACAAGGGGGCGATTTGTGTGGCCCTGTGTGCCCTTGTAAACAAATGTAATGCAACACAGCCGCTTGCACTGTTATGTTACATTTCAAGCTAGGAGATGATACAATAGAGTTTGGCGCATTTCAAGATTTACTAAGGTAGTAAACCTGGGAATGCGTCAAAATGCTACACCTTCCTAAGTGAGGTGTAACAATGAGAAATTTCTTTGTTTCTCCTCATTGTTTCCACTTTCCACATGTGCTGTATTCTGTAGCACACATAGAAAAAGGAGACCGCCTCTAGGGATTATTTTTGTGCAGGAAAATTCCTGACTGGGCAAAACATTCTGCCTTTAAAGTAGACAGCCTTGCACTATGCAGTCGGGCTAGGCTACACACAGTGCACTAGTTCAAGGAAAGAGCAGATGAAGGCACCACAAGATCTTTCGTTGATCTTGTTAAATTAAAAGTGTTTCCTCAAACTATTACATCTCTTGCTATGGATCCTAATGCTCAGAACTCTTAAGAATTTGTGACTTGCACTTGTTCCTTTTCCCTCATCAAATTTCTTGAATACATGGCTTCTTTCTTCATAATTGCTTTTACTTTTTCTCTGCTGTTGTTCTTGATATGGTGCCAACATGTCTCATGCTACTCTTTTCTATATATTTTCTCTCTCATGTCCTGTTCATCTTTTTACTTCAATTATGTGGGTGCACAAAAGTCTTCAAATATAATTATGTTACTTAAGTCACGCCCTATGTTGTTTTTAATGGCAGTTGCTACCAGGCAAGGGTGGGGGGCGGGCAGCACGCAGAGTGTGGAGTTCAGGGGGCAGTTAAATAAAAAAATAAATGTATCTGCCCCTTCGTGATGCACCACCCTGCTCCAGCTGCCTCGTCTTCGCTCCACAACAAATCACAAGGCTTTTTTCATGCTGTTACACGGCATGAAAGAAGTGCCCCAATTGGCCTGAGCGGGTAGAAATGCCGCTCAGGGTGGAGAGTGGGGCACAGTGCTTGGCCTCCAACCAGCTGTAAAATACAGCTGGGTGGAGAGTTTCTAAGTATGCATGTCAGTTTGACCGGCCTCAGATGGCCAGCCAAACTGACATGCGCACTTAGAAGCACACATACCACTCCTCCTCCACTTGAGGTGGAGGAGGCTGACCCCACCCTGCCCCAGGAAGGCGGAAAAATAAAGGGACAATAAAATACTTTTATTATCCCTTTATTTTTCTGCTTTTTGCCAGTAGGACAAGGCTCCTCCACGATAGCGGAGGCACCGCCCCCGTTTAATGGTATAATTTTGTGTCCCTTTCCATTTTTGCAGCTTGTCACAAATGTTTCTGTACCCTTATTCATGTGCATCCAATATGTTTAACATTGTCTGATAGAACGTTTGTGAATCCATCTGGATAAAAGACAAAAGGTACTTTCTCATTTGCCTAAGCTTAATTCTCCAATTGCCTTTTTACAGGAAACTCACTGTAATGATGTGTAATTGTGGTGGCCAGGTTTTATTTCTTTATCTATTAATCACAAGGTTGCTGTTGCTATTATCTGTTATAATGCATTGAAAGTACGCATTTTGTCCACTGAATGTGATACTATTGATCAATGGGTACCGCCATCATTCATAAGAAACACATCTCCTTGTTTATTATTTATGGTCCAGTTAAACCTGATCCTGACTTTTGGTGTAATGTTAAAGTAAAACTTGCTATTATGGGTACTCCTAAAATTATTGTGGCGGGTGACTTTAATCAATGGTTGGATCCATTTTTGGGTAGGAAGTCTAATTTCAAATTTAACCAAGACAAATCTGATTAGGCATTCCAATCAGCGATCACTTGTTGATCATCATTTGATGTTTGGAAAACTTGTAATCCGGATGAGTTTGAATTCATTTTTTTCTCTAATGTACATCAGACAATGTCCAGAATGGATTACATTTTATTTACAAAATCCTTACTCCGTATTATACAATCATCTGAAATAGGTTCAATTTTTATCTCAGATCATGCACCAGAAATGCCCTCCTTTGATTTATCTCACACTGACTCCAAAAATTACAGATGGAGATTTAATAATTCCCTATTATCTGATACACATTTTTAACTAAGGCTTCTGCTTTTCTTCGAGAGTTTTTCAATTCAACTAGTCTAGTGATACATGCATTTGAGGCATTCAAAGCCTCACTTAGAGTTTTTATTATAGCTTATTCTTCTAAAAATATACAAGAGAGTTGCATTCTCAATATCTAACCCTACTTCAACAAATTAAAACACTTGAACATACTTACTTTACTCCCAAATCTTCCTAGACTTTTCATGAATTGATCAAAGTCAAATGAATCTCAATTCTTAATTCAGCACTACTGTAGTGACCATAAAAGTACATGAGAAGCAATAGTCAATAAATAGTAAAACATAAAAAAGCGGTATACAGTATACATAGTTAAAAATAAAACAGTAAAAGATTCCCGGCCTCAACCTCCTACTGACTATTCAAATTACGATACACTTATTGAGTCGAAGCGCACCCCATATATAAAGTGCCGTGCTAAAGCATACAGAGGGATTCCCAAGTGCACATATGTATCCTACAGCAGCATTCTGACCTCTAATATTCTGTGCAAGGTAAATTGGTATTAAATAATATTTCCTCAGGCTCCTGTAAAAGCTCGAGAATGAGATAAAGTAATGTGTGCTTTGTTTCAAGATGTGTCACATGGACAAGTGATCATATCTGTAGGCTGTTACTTCATTTCCCAGCTACAGCCTAGTTTGAACAAAACAATGCTGGGTTTTAGTCACCCAAGACAGGTATGGTTGATATCCCTCCTGAGAAACGTTCAAAATGTAAGAAACAGCCATTGTTTTCCTTGATTCCTCAAAAGTTTTTTTCCCTGTCCAGTGCTTAAAATGAATCCTTAATTTCCCTCTTGTGAAGGACTAGTATACTGTGTGGGTCATGGTATATGTGCATGTTAAAATGCAGTTTAAAAGATTTGTTCATATTGGAGAGCCAGGGGATTTTAAAAACATAATCTAATGCTAAGGCAGTCTAAAAAAAATCATTTGGTAATGCATGTTTCCGTTTTATTCCAGATAGAATACCAAAAGTAATGAAGGCTTCAGCAGGAGTGAGTCTTTCAGGTAGCTTAACCTAGCCTCCTTATGAAAAATAAAGGGTGGTACGGAGCCAAGAGTACACAGCAAACATCAAAGAAAAGCTTTTTCCTCAGCCTGAAGGGGACTACAGGATGAATAGCCACACAGGCCACTAAGCTCTTGCCTTATAAATAGTAGTAATTCACTTGACTAGATGGCTTCCAAGTTTGTGCAAAAACTTCTCCTTCACAGAATAGCCTCATGTTCAAATGGGCATTTTAAGTCTGCTGAGACCATATGTCATTATTAGAGAATAAGATTCCCAAGTAGCAAAATTAATTCAGCCTTTAGATTGGGTAGCCACCGATATAAAAGTTCCTCCACTTTTGCATTTTTTCCAACAGGTTATTGTATATGTTTTTGATTTATCAATCATCATTTTCTTGGCCCCATAAAACCGCCAAATGAGTCCATCCGTCTATGGAGACTGACAATAGTCTTTGACGGCCACCCAGTCTTGTTGGTGTACCACAACACAGGCAACAGATGTCCGGTGATGAAAGGTGAGGTGCATCGTCCTGCAGAGCCTAAAAGGCACCACCAACCCCATTACTGAAAAGAGAAAACAGAAAAGGTGCCAAAACGCAACCCTGTCTAATTCCCCTTCTAATGTTAAGTGAAGGGGAAAATTCCACATTAATGTTATACTGGACCTTGGCAGACAAGTTCTCGCACAGCCATGATTAGAAGGGGACTATGCTCACCAGGGCACCAAGAGTAAGCATGGTAGACCAATGAATCGAGTGGTCTACCAAATGAAAAGTGTGCTGAGGCCAGCAAAACATAGATAAAGATCCCCTGACTTAGCTTTGTTTTTACTGATGAGCAAGTCAAGATTCACACACTGCTCCACTGTCCCTAGCCCCTTCCTGAACCCATACTGTACCTCTGATATGATAGCGTCATCCACTGTTCAACTCTCTAGTCTCTGTAGAAGAGCCCTACCCATCAATTTAGCTGAAAAGCCCAGGAGGGAGATGGGTTAGTAACATTTTGGGTCAGATTTATCCCACTCCTTAAAAATAGGCACTGTGATTGATTCGGTCCAAATAAAAGGGATTGCTCCCTCAGCAGCCGCACTGAACACCCAGGTCAAAATTGGTCCCCATAATTTCCCCATTGCTTTAAGTACATTCTTAGACCTGGTATCGTTAGGGTAGTGTTACCCCAGACATTTTGCCTTTCACCTACTGTTTTTGCTGTATCCTGTTTTAGCCATAGGAATGCGAGCATCTTAGCATTGCTAACTAAAACTAAAGTGCATGTGCTTCTCACCTAAACATGGTAACATTTGTGTGTCCACAACTGGCATATTTAACTTATTTGTATGTCCCTTGTAAAGTGGAATACTATATACCCAGGGACTGTAAATTAGGGTCTGCAGCACTGATTATGACACCCGCTCAAGTAGCCCTGTAAACATTGTCTCATGCCTGCCAATTCAGATTCTGTGTGTGCAGTTTTACTGTCAGTTGGACATGGCATGTAAGACCTCTTGCCAAGACTTAATCAATTTTTCACTACACCGTCACTTGGAGCACCTATTTGTTGGACTCTGAAATATAAAATTTTCTGCACATTATTGGACCAAATTGCCTTATCCTGAAGGATAGTTTTTTGCCTTTTGTGATTGGTCATTGCATTACTTATGTCTCGCTCTATATATTTTGTTCATTCTTTCTTTCCTGATTGAACACTTTTGTTGACTGTCTAAGAAACCCTTGTTCTAGGGATTACAGGGTGCCCTATTGTTTGGTTTAACTTTTAGAAATTAGGCATTTCTCTTCTCTCACAGCTATGTGTGCCTGACAGCCAATACATATTTAGACTGGGCTGGGTGACTGCTACATTTCTGCATTCCCTCCAGGCAGCCACAACACAGGAAACCCCACTACATCTACATTCATCTGCATACTGATGGCTCTTCCTGGGCAGGAAGGATGGAAGGTGTTCACACGCACACTTCAAAGGGCAGTGGCCTGACCCCACACAAATGGCTGAATATCCCCAACTGATAGTCTGGAGCCAGCGATGGGATGAAAGGGGGACCTGCCCTTCAAGGAGCTGCTTTGAAGTCACCCCACTTCTAAGGCATTTTGAGTTATACATACTGGTGGTCTGACTCCCTGAGATCACATCAGTACTGCATTTAGGAAGAACTCTGCTGGAGAAAAGACTGCTGTGCTGTAAGGATTGCCACTCTGCCACGACTGACTGTCCCAAGGAACAGTGTTGCAGCTTTGCTGAGCTGCTCTGCTGCCTAGTGATCTCTGCCCTGCTAAGGACAAGGACTGGACCCCTACTGCTGAACCAGAGGGACTCCAAGTGTTGCTAGCTTGTCCCCTGTTTTCCTGCAGGAACATCAAAGAATGACTGCAGCTCTCCTGGTGCTGCTGGACTCTGGCATCACTGAATCCTACACTTGCCTGAGCTGTCCCTCTCTAGTCCTGGGCCTCAGAAGTGGATTCTGCAGCTAAAGTCTGCAAAAACGGACACATCACTTCGAGTGACTGAGAAATTCCATTACATTGCTCCTTCAACGCTGACGCGGAGGCTGTTCGACGACAGCAGATTCACAGCATCCACGGCCCAACGATGACGCTCTGTGCAGCTTGACAATGATGCATTGCATTCACTTCAGTAGCACCCAGAAATGACGCAATAACCCAACTCCATGGGAAATACCGCCCTCGTTGTTGAAGCTTTGTTCGATCATAGTGACTGTTTCAGCAGACCCAGCGTGGGTTCTGTATCCGGCCTACCCTCCATCGCGGTCGGCCTGAACTTTGGATTAGCACTGGTACCTTGAGACCTCAAGTAACCTTTAACAACAGTGACGTCTAAGCACTTTTTCAGATTTAGTCTTAAAAATGCATATCTTGACTTCTACTTATAGGACTGTTGTTGTTTTGGTCTATTTTACTCAGACAAACATTCTCTATTTTTTGAAGTCAAGTCTTTTTGTGGTGTTTTCATTGAGTTACTATATTTTAAGTGTTGCACAAATACTTTACACACTAACTCTTAAGTTAAGCATGCCTGCTTTGTGGCAAGCTACCAAAAGGTGAGCACAGATTAATTTAGGTTTCAAAATCGACTTACCCTGACTAGGATTGTGGTCCCTACTTGGGCAGGGTGCACACCTCTGCTAACTAGAGACCGAATTTCTAACATGAATTAACTGGAATTCCATCAGGGCTAGGTGCCTTTCCCCTGGCACTACATTCCAGAACAAGAAGAGCCTCTTCCAAAGTAATATTCAAAGGACTACAGTGTGGAGTCAAAAACACCTGAGAAGTGAATGACCCATGCTTGGTGAGAGGCAAAATAAATTCAGGGGATGGGTCACTTTAAAAAAATGGAGCATTTAGTGTGCTCCAAAATAAGGTTGTATCATTCATCTTGGCAGCCTGGGCCAAATTTGACTAAGACTCCTCTTGCAGCACCTTTTTCCTAGAAGCCAGTACCATATTATAATTATTTCGTAATTGTATAATAATAAAATAATCCCTGAGGGAGCTATGTAAGGCATTCCTAAATGTTTGGATGCCTGTGTACACAAAAGACCAAAAGATCAAACCAACCATTATTCTTCACCTTACTTGGTCTAGGTGGCAGTGTAAGTAATGCATTAGGGACCTGGTGGTATTTCCCAAAGTGTACAGTAACCTGTCATGGTCTACCTCCTTACCCAGGCAATTGATCTCACATGAGTTCATAGATAACATTTTCTGCGGCACATATGGGGATCAACCCCTACACATTTAACAAACAACATTGGACCTAACTGGGGTAACATTGGTGGCAAAAGAAATTTCTTTAGAACTTTCTGCCTGGAAAGACAGAGATACAATTAGTGGGTTGTGATCACTCAAAGCAATCAGAATGATTCTAGCATTACTAACTAAGGGCCAGATATGGAATTCCTATTTTGCATTTCCTAAATAGCGAATCCTAAGAAATTACTACTTAGGAAATGGAAAATGGAATGTAAAAAAATAGCTATTTAAGGTTTAAGGAAATGGTACACCATTTGTTCCTTTGGGCCAAAAGGCCCATAGGAAAAAATGGCTTTGCATTTACAAATTTGTGATTTCCGAATAGGAAATCACAAATTAGGAGATGCAATCCCAAAGGTGTCTAGGTCCCTAAGGCCCCCCTCGATGCACCCCAAAACTGGTGATGCACATGTAAAGCTCACAAATGCCCTAAGAGCATATGCCCTACATGGAACGTTAAAAAACGGATTTTGGGTGTATTTTCTTAAAATTGCACATGGTTACCATCGACTTGTAATAGCATTTCCTAAATGTCCATTTCACATTTAGGAAATGCTTTGTACCTGTGCATGGAAAATCACAAATAGAAAATCCCTATTTAAAATTTCCTATTTAGGGACTCACAACATATTATTTCTACTGGGTAGAATTCATATTTTGTGATTCCTCAACTGCCTTTGCACTTATGGAAAGGTGGTATTGCATTTCTTAACAGACAAAAATTGTGATTCTCTCCATTAATAAATGCAATTTCTTTTCATATACCTGTCCCCAAGTTACTAACAGTGGAAGACATCAGAATGTGGTGAATGGTGGTGTGGGCATCCCTACCATTAAAAGAACGGATCTGTTCATTATCATAAGTATATATACTCTCCAATAGTAAAGGATCATACTTAAAATGAAAGAATTTAGAGCTTTCCCATAATCATTGTGTGGGAAATGTAAGATTGCAACACCCACTAAGTCAGTTAAAACACACTCAAGTCTTGCTGGAAGAGAGCATTGTTGTATATTGAAATCCCCCACCCACAAAATAGAGTATTTAGAATAAATTGAGTGCAAAAACACTCCCGGGCCTACATCAATGGTTTGGACGACATCACTGCAGGAGGAATCAAACATGTATTATAAAGGTTGACCATCACCAGATCATATCCACCCCAATCATAACCATAAACATTGAAAATAAGGAGAAATAGAAACAGACCTTCTAATAGTGACAGGTAACACATTTGTTATAAGGATTCTTAGGCCACCTTGGGCATGCACTGCTGGAGACAAAAACCCTTCTTAATTAATTGGATACACTTGCCAGGTTTCCTGGATACAAACTACATCAGAAACTGAAGTAATGTAGTGCCAATCTGAGAGTTTAGTTTACTTTGGAACCACCACACATTCTAAGTAGTAATATGGCATGGCAGATTCTTTCATAGCCTTGATGTTTTAATTTAGGAGTCAGGAGTTCTATGTAAACCTGAATTGGTGTGCATAGATGAATGATGGGGTTTAGTAGAGGCAGGAGCCATACATGCAGGTATAGGGATTAGGTCAGAACACAAAGAATGCATGGACTGGTGAGATGAATTTCCCATACTGTTTGAAGAGGAAGATTTCTCAGAAACATAAAGTCAATAAATCTCCTGTGAAGTGCTAAAGGCCTAAAACCTGTTGGACTGGGAAATATGGGACGGATAGTAAACGGAAAGTGACTGGTTAAATCATGGAGTATTGGGCACTGTTGGAAAATGGGCTATTGGTAAGGGCAGGTAAGTACCTACACTTAGCAACAGGCCACTAACCTCCACTTAGGTCCAGTTAGTTCTCAGTAAATTAAACCCAGCTCAACCCTTGGTAGCTTGGCAACGAGAGACAAAGCTTAACTTAGGAGACAGAGTGTAAAGCATTCACATATCACAAAACAGTAATGAAATAAAACACAGGAAACAGTTTAAAAATCCAAAATCAATTTATCAAAATGGACTATATTTTTATCTTTAATATGACACAAAAACAAATAGAATCGGATAAGGGTAACTGGAGATATGATTTTTTTAAGAATTATTGTTTTCTAGCGCTTAGAAACAAAAAGCGCCAATCTGGTCATCTGGTCGCACCTCGACCGGGGCAAAGCCAAAGTTTAAGGCCGACCGTGATGGAGCCCGGCTCAGCTACAGCCCGTGGGAGGCCTCGGTCAAAAGTTTACCTTCGCACTTAGTCGTTTTTCTGAAGATTTTCTTCAGCGGGACGAACCTGCCAGTCCAATCCGACCTCCTGGAACTCTTCTCGGGATACGCGTCGCGGGAGCCCTCGATGGAGATTTTTACCTTCGGACTTAGTCGTTTTTTCGAGGTGAAAATCCTTCGACCGGGGCAAACCTGGATCTTGATTTGACGTCCTTGGAGCCCTCCTCAGATACGCTGGCTGGGAGGTCCCGGTCAACTTTTTACGTTCGGACTTAGTCTCTTTTTTGGAGATTTTCTTCACTGGGATGAACCTGCAAGTCAGGCCGGGTCGCGGTTGACGCAAGCCGGCTAGAGTTGCCGCAGCGGGTTGGTCCCTCTATGGAGCTTATTTTTAAAACATCTCGAAACTTCTCCACACTTCTGGATATTCTTCCAGATGTTCCTTTAAGGTTCTTTTGGGGTCTTCAGCTCACCCCAAGGTTCCAGAAGCTCTGAGATGCTCCTTGGGGGTGTGGACTACAACTCCGAGAATGCACCTGGTGCAAACTCCTTTTTGGCCACTGGACAGTGGTCAGCTGTTTGGTTTCTTCAGGAGTTGGTGCAGGGAACTCTGGTTAGCAAATTTTCACCTGTAGCAAACAGGGAGTCCCTCCTTGAACCAGTTGAAGCCAGGCAAAGTCCTTCTTGTGGTGAAGCCCAGGTGTGCAGCTGGTGCAGTCCTTTAGAGTCCAGTGTCCAGGTGCAGGTCAGGGGTCCAGCAGGGCAGTCCTTCTTCTTCTGTAGTTCTTCCTGGTAGGGATCTGGTAGGGAACTGATGTGTGAGTGCAGGTCTGCCAGTTTTATCCTTGCTCCTGGGTGAAAAACAGGGGGGTCCTGGTTCTCCAATCAGGGACAGGGTCCTTCCCCCTGTGATGACCACTTCCTGGGAAGTGTGGCAAAAATCAATCCCAGGAGGCAACATTCCTGAAAAATCCATCATTGCTGAAAGTGATTTTTGGAGGTTACATCTGGCTGAGCCCAGCCACTGGTGTGGCTAAAAATCATAAACACTCCCCTCTCCTGCCCTCTCCTAATCAAATCAAGGTGGCACCTAGTTATCTGGGGTTGCAGGATGTGGGGGTGTTGCTGGGTTGCTCCAAATGTCCTTCTCTGCCTTTGAAGACCAGTTTGGCAGCCCTCCCCCTTCCTGCCTCACCATCTGCTGAGGGGAGATCCCCTCCCACAGGCACATCTCTTTGTGTGAAGCCAGGCCAGTTCACATCTCATCAATGCAGCCTGGCCAGGCTGCCAGAGGCTGGCAAATCAGAGCACAGCAGCAATAACAATGCCGGGCTGAAGGTGGCAACTTTTCAGGTAAAGTTTAAAACTCTTCACCTGAACAAGTTATATTAAATCCAAGAACTGGAAGTTGTGGAATTTATTATCACAATTAATTTGATACCAAACTCTTTGAATCTGTCACTTAAGAGGACTTTTAAAATTAAAATAAAGTCTCCCCATACTAGCCTATGGAGGCCGTTCAGTACAATGAGGGAAAAACGAATTTGGCTGTTTTTACCTCACCAGGGCTTATAAAACTATTTTTATAAGGTCCCTGCTTATAGATACATGGCACCCAGCCCTAGGGGCACATAGGGCACACCTTAGGGGTGACATATGCAAAAATGAGGCAGTTTAAGACTTTGGAACTACTTTTAATTCGAAAGTCGAATGACACCTCAGCAGTGCACCTATGCTGGGGTCCCTAAACCGCCATACCCTACCATATACTAGGGACTTATAGGTAGGTTAACTTTGCCAATTATAATTAACCTAATTTGCATACTGATTTTACACAGAGCACAGGCCCTGGGACTGGTTAGCAGTGCCCAGGGCACCATCAGAATCAGGAAAACACCAGCAAAAAGTGGAGAAAAAGTGGAAAATGGGGACAAAAAGTTAGGGGGCCTCTGCAATCAGCCCTGTTCTCTCACAGGCACTTTTGGGGTTTGATACAAATGATGATAAAAATAGCCCAAGGGAATAAACACAACGTTCCCACCAGTTGGAATAAACAACAGTGACCTTGATAAGGGCTCCCCAGAAAACCTAGGTTGCTTACAATTAATAAAAACACAGTCCCCCTTGATAGATTTCTTACCTGCACCAATCCACCAAGCCCTTCTTGTCATCAAGATTTGGTTGGTTTTGGCAATTGGAAAACAAACCTAGATTGAAGCCAATGGAGGACTTTGTTCCTTAACTGGATAGGTGCTTCAATTGTACCAGAGATCTGAGAAGGAATGTTCATCATATGGAGAGCAAGCAGGTGTTAATGGTCAGTAGGTTGGAGAGATCCTCCTCATTACTTTGGCCCTCATTATGACATTGGTGGTAAATGGCACTTACCACCATGCTAACTGCCGCCAACATACCGCTGCCGCTGCGGCTATCCATTCACCATATTATGACACACACATACCAATCCGTCACTATTCAACCACAGACACAAGTTCGCCACACCAAAGGTCAATGATAAAGTGGCAGTATCAAATCCCACACTGTTACGCCAACAAAACAATGCCCACCACATTATGATCCACAAATCACCACGTCGGACATTCAATGGTGGTAAACCATTGGCAGTACATATCGCTGCGCTCAATTACACACACACATACAAAACAACATCACATTGGACAATTCAAACAACACACACCTGACAACCATACACACACCACACCCACGCCACAATAAAACACACACCCACATTACCGACAACCCTTTACGAATACAAACCATTGGCATGAGGCAGACACCACAACTACAGACAAAACCAGAGCCACACACCACCTACACCTATACACCACTCATGCACTCCACATCACAGACCCCAACACATTACCCAACACACCCTCACCTATACAACTCTCACAACACACATGGAACAACAAAGACACCCCAGATTTTCAGGGGAGGAGCTAAGGATCATGGTGGAGGAAATCATCCGGGTAGAGCCACAGCTATTTGGGGCACAGGTTCAGCAGCTATCCATTGCTAGGAAGATGGAGCTATGGCGGAGGATCGTGGACAAAGTCAATGCCGTGGGACAGCACCTCAGAATAAGGGATGACATCAGGAAGAGGTGGAACGACCTACAGGGGAAGGTGCGTTCCATTGCAGCAAGATACCAACTCGCTGTACGGAGGACTGGCAGTGGACTTCGACCTCCTCCCCCACAACTAACAGCATGGGAGGAAGAAGTCTTGGCAATCATGCATCCTGAGGACCTGGCCGGAGTAGCAGGAGGGCTGGACTCTGGTAAGTCAACTCTATTCTACTACTACCCGTACCTGCATGCCAAAACATACCCCCACCCTCACTGTCACTCCCATCACTCCACCACCTCCCACACCCCCCAACATCATATCTCACTCATCCCAATGCCAAGCCCTGCGTGCCATACCAATGCATGGACACCACTCACAGACCTGCATGGACACCTATCACTAAAGCATGCACACTAGAGAGAACTAATCGTCCCACCATATACTAAAGTATACAAGTGAAAGCTGACAGGGCAACCACAAACAAAGAGGGCAACCCATGATGAACAATATGTCACACACAGAAACAATAACACTGCATTTACATCCCTACTGGTATCCCAGCCAATGTCAGCGGCAAAGAGGTGCCAGCACTATCCAGTCCCCCAACCGAAGAGGCCCACAGTGATGACAGCAACTCTGGTCGCCTGGAACTGGATGACCAACATGGCCCATCAGGGACCTCTGGGCAGTCAGTTACCCCGGCACAGTCACACACCGCCAAGACCCTCCCCCATCTGGAAACACCACCACAGCACTTTCCCAGCGTACCCATACCTCTGTCACCAGGACACGTCAATCAGCAGTGTGTCCACCCGCACAGGGACCCAAGGGCACACCTCATACCCAGGACAATCAGGGGCCTGGGGTCAGTGGCAGTGGGCACACGGTTCAGGGGACAGAGGCACAAGACAACAGGGAAACTGGGAGGAGTGCTGTGTGCCAGCAGGAGGACAGGCCCAGGGAACCGACACTCCAGGAGACACTCTCTGAGATCCTGGGAGCCTACCAACATTCCCAAGATACGATGGGCCAGATCCTAAACAACGTGCAGGAGAACAGGCGGCTGCAGGAGGGACAGTACCAGGGGATCAGGGAGGACTTGCAGGTCATCAACACCACCCTGGTCTCCATAGCAGGGGTGCTGGCAGAAATGGCCAACATTATGAGGGAGGCAGTGTGACAACGCCGGGCCCCTGCCAATAGCCAGACATCTGAACTGCCTTCCAGCTATGGAGTATGCCAACTTATTGAAGTATGTACTCGTTTAACCAGGTTCAAACATTGCAATTCAACTGTACAGTAATGTTCACATAGGAAAGACCTGTAGTTTGCTGCAGTGATCACACCAGGACCGATAGTGGGGCACCAACATCTGCAAAATGAGTTGCCAAAGGGTACAGTGAGGGGGCAAGTGTGAAATAACAAATGCCAGTGCCAAAGATAATCTAAATAATGACAATGAAATGTGAAGTAACACTGTCTTCCTTGTGTGTCATTGGAAGTATTGTCGAATCACTGCTGTTCTGTTGTCCTCATCCTCATCCTCTGCCTCCTCAATCTCACTTTCCACAGGGTCCACTGCTGCTACACGGCCATCTCCAGCCTCCTCCTCCTGCAGAAAAGGCACATGGCGTCTCAAGGCAAGGTTGTGCAACATGCAGCATGCCACAATTATCTGGCAGACCTTCTTGGGTGAGTAGCACATGGATCCCCCAGTTAGATGGAGGCACCTGAACCTGGCCTTCAGGAGGCCAAAGGTCCTTTCTATTATCCTTCTTTTTCGCCAATGCGCCTCACTGTAACATTCTTCTGCCCTTGTCCTGGCATTCCTCACAGGGATCAGTAGCCATGATAGTTTGGGGTCTACCAGAGTCACCTGCAAATATCGAGGGACAACATTTAGGCACACACTATCCTATATGGCCTACACCATACCCATACACCAACATATACTGTGTGGGAACCAGGGCTCACCTATTAGCCACACACTGTGCCTCTATAGTTGGGCCATCACATTAGGGATGCTGCTATTCCTCAGGATAAAGGCATCATGCACCAACCCGGGACACTTAGCATTGACATGGGAGATGTACTGGTCCACCAAGCACACCATCTGTACATTCATGGAGTGGAAACTCTTTAGATTTCTGAGCACCTGTTCATTTTGCTGGGGGGGACAAATGCAATATGAGTTCCATCAATCGCCCCAATTATGTTTTATTGATATGTCACATTGCAGAGAAGTCAGCCTTCACTGTGGCCAAATCCTCCATCTGGGGGAAACAATGTAGCTGCACATGTGTTTAATCAGGGCAGACAACACTCTTGTCAGCAATATTGAGAACATTGGCTATGACATTCCTGCTGCCCAGATGCAACAGAGGCAGACAAATCCACATCAGCCATGCACACGTCCCCTGTGTCCTCTCTCACTGTGTCTGTCCCCCCACAGTACACAAACGCAAGCACTCAGACACCCAACAGCCATCCACCTCACAACAGCCTCCAGCCCATGCACCCAAACACAGCAGACAGACACCTCCTACAACCACTCCCTTTTCCTCCACTCCCAAACCTTCTCCCTCTTCCTGCCCCAGTGTCCCTAAGTTATTCCTCTCCACCGTTGACCTCTTCCCTACCCCTGCCCCCACGTCTGGCCAGGGTGGCAAAAACCCAGGCAAGCACCTCAGCCACCCAGTCCACTTGCCCAGTAGTCTTCACACCCACTTGTGGTGGGAAAGGATCCAGGGCACCTGGCAGCGTCAAGGAAAGGGTGCCTGCCCCAGCTGCGGACCGGAAGACCAAGGAGCCAGCCCCAGCTGCTGCCAGAAAGGGCAAGGAGCCAGCCCCAGCTGCTGCCAGGAAGGGCAAGGAGCCAACACCAGCAGACAGGAAGGACAAAGGGCCTGGTGCAGAGACTCAGAAGGAGGCCCCACCACTAACCATGGTTGTGCAGCTGTCCGAGGCTGCAGGGGGTGGGCAGGAGCTTCCACCCACTACCAGCAGCACCACCACCACCATTGGCAACCATCCGTGGCTGCAGGTGATGGGCAAGAGCTTCCCCAACCACTACCAGCAGCAGCAGTACCACCACTACCACCACCACCACCAGTGGGCAGCCGTCCGAAGCTGCAGGGGATAGGCTGGAGCCTCCCTCCACCAGTGGCTGCAGCAGCAGCACCACCACCACCAGTGGGAAGTCATCCAATACTGCTGGGGATGGGCTGGAGCCTACCCCCACCAGTGGCTGTAGTAGCAGCAGCACCACCACCACCACCACCACTGAGCAGCCATCACCGCCGGCGGACGATATGTAGTCCTACCACCATGGGCTGCTGTGCAGCCTGCCCCCTGCAAATCCTGTGGGTATGACACCCAGCTGAGAGACAGTGACCTTGCACTCCCCAAGATCAAGAGGACAGGGCACGATGCCCCTGCAGAACCAGTGGGTAAGACACCCACCTACCCTAGCCTCCCCAGGATCAAGAGCACAGGGCACAATGCCTCCTCCAGAACCAGTGGGCAAGTCACCCACCTGAGAGACTGTGGCCTTGCACTCCCCAGGACAGAACACAGGGCATGTTGCCCCCCCCAGAGCATGTTGGCAAGTCACCCACCTGAGGGACTGTGGCCTTGCACTCCTCAGTACAAAGCACACGGCATGTTACCCCCTCCAGAGCATGTGGGCAAGTCACCCACTTGAGAGACTGTAGCCTTGCACTCCCCAGGACCAAGCACAGGGCATGTTGCCCCCCCCCAGAACAGATGGGCAATTCACCCACCTGAGAGACTGTGGCCTTGCACTTCCCAGGGCAGAGTACAGGGCATGTTGCCCCCACCAGGCTTTTGATGTTGTTGGTACCGCCCCAGAAAAGGTGGAGGTTTCCTGTCTCATAATACGGTGGGCGGAACATTGACTTCTGCCTGGCTGTACCCGGTTATCGCCATGGTGACTGTTGTTTCTGCCCTGGCAGTCGGTGTGGTAAAGTGGCTGTCTATCTGAGTTCTCACTGCCATGGTCATAGTTGGCGGCACTTACCACCAGCCTGTTAGCGGTATTACCGCCACTTTATCACCGACCGCCAGGGTTGTATTGAGGGCCTTTGTCTTCTCCCATTTCCTGGGGCTTATGAAAGACCACTGAAAGAATATTCAATTAATTGTGTAATACCAGGGTCCCTTACCATACTATTAGAATTAATCACTGAATCCTCTGCTGAAGTAGGAGAACCACCCCCACCACATGGCCCACAAACTGTTTGATTTCAACAAGCTTGATGCAGTTCAGATTGGCAGCTACCTAAATAGTTATCTTTGGTGCAGCTAAGGGGAGAGTTTTCATTAGTTATAGGCATTTCAGGAACCAATTGCAAAGCCAATGTTTGGGAGAGTTGAGCACCATCTTTACCTAAATCAACAGTTTACAATGTCTTAAAACTACACAAGAGATCTTTGATCTTCCCCAACCATTTAGTAATAGGTAAAAGTAACGTTCCATCATTCCATTTACTCTGCCCAAAAGTCTTCTTGCTGGCTTGAGATTCTGAGGTAAGGCTCAATTTCCTTGCCCCCTGACATCTTGTGCATTTAGCCGGCGGTGCACTATCATGGGGGCAAAGATGGAAACAATTATCCTGGCCATGGTCAATAGAAACAACAGGAGACACTGTATGTGAGGATTGTGGGACTGGCCCTGACAATACATCCAGGGCAGGTGAAGGTGCAGTGCCATTTTCAGTCAGGGGCACTGTCTCAATGAGTGTCGTTAACCCAGAGGCTATTGCGATGGTGGAAAATAGGTGACACTCAGCGTATTCTTTCTCCTTACTAAAGGCGCCCAGTGCCCTTCTAATAGAAGCATGGTAAAATGCTAGCTATTTAAAAATAAACACAGAAAGTAAAACTATAGGTCCCATTCTCAATGAAACTACTAATACCAATTTGATTTTGCATTCTGACATCTCCAGCACCTTCCAACACTTTAAAAGAAGATACTACCCCATCAGAACTTGACATGCAACAGATTTTTAATGGACTCCCTAAACCTTCCGCCCTTTCACATTTTTTTGAGGAATTACAGGCTAGCATTACACTCCAAGAGATCTCAAACACAATCAAATCCCTGAAAAGAGCTAAGGCATCTGGTCCAAATGGATTCTCCATTGAACTAATTTCCTCCCTTACTGCAATTTGTTTACCCAAATTATTGAACTTTCAAATTCATTTCTTTTACGTTTGAAAGCTAGTGGCTCTTTCTTAAAAGACTTTATTGTTAGCATCCCCAAACCTTGATCAATTATGATTCCAGGATTGATGCTATGATCCTAGCATCGCGCCTAGAAACTGTTGTACCCCTTCTTGTTAAATCTGATCAGTCTGGCTTTATTCAATGTAGACTTGCTGTAGAGAATGCCAGCATGTGTTTTTAAATGCTCATGCTGGCTTGAAAAAGCAATGTTCTTTTTGGGACCTGTTAGAAATGGTGTCTCTAGCTGGCAGTGGTTTGTACCCTGTCCAAGTAGGGGCACTCACTTTAGTCAGGGTAAGGGATACACACAGCTAATATAACCCCTGCTCACCCCCTTGGTAGCTTGGCATGAGCAGGCAGGCTTATCTCATGGGCAATGTGTAAAGTATGTGTACACACATACAGTAACAAAGTGAAAACACCACAAAAGAATTCCACATCAGTTTAGAAAAATAGTCAATATTTATCTGAATAAAACAAGGCCAAAACAACAAACATCCAACATACACAAGTAGAGATATACCTTTTTAAATGTTTCAAAACATAGTACCTGTACTCCTGTCTATATTTTTGCCTTCCTGACACACAAACAAAGGAAAGAGATCAGGAAGCAGGAGATGGGTTCAAACACAAGCCTTTTTCCTCCTTTACTGGAAAACTAAAAAACAGAAAAAAAACAATATTAAAGGCCTAAGTATTTCCTGAAAGGTGAGACAAACAAATGTGACAAGAAAAGGTTTGTTTAGTTTACTACTAATTCTACTGGACTTTAGTGCTTCTAACTGAAGATTGACACTGCCCACTATAACTGCCATCTCTGATTTTCCCTAGCACAAATTATGTTTATTGAGACATGTTCAGCTCATAATTCCTCTGAAGTGGCCACATCTCAGGTGACTTAGGCCCTCATTCTGACCTTGGCGGGCGGCGGAGGCCGCCCGCCAAAGTCCCGCCGTCAGATTACCGTTCCGCGGTCGAAAGACCGCGGCGGTAATTCTGACTTTCCCGCTGGGCTGGCGGGCGGTCGCCTTCAGACCGCCCGCCAGCCCAGCGGGAAAGTGGCTTCCACGATGAAGCCGGCTCGGAATCGAGCCGGCGGAGTGGAAGCTGTGCGACGGGTGCAGTTGCACCCGTCGCGTATTTCACTGTCTGCGCAGCAGACAGTGAAATACATCCAGGGGCCCTCTTACGGGGGCCCCTGCAATGCCCATGCCAGTGGCATGGGCACTGCAGGGGCCCCCAGGGGCCCCCGACCCCCCCTACCGCCATCCGGATCCCAGCGGTCGGACCGCCGGGATCTGGATGGCGGTAGGGGGGGTCGGAATCCCCGCGGCGGTGCAGCAAGCTGCGCCGCCGTGGAGGATTCAATGGGGCGGCGGTACACTGGCGGGAGCCCGCCAGTGGTGCCGGTCCGACCGCGGCTTTACCGCCGCGGTCGGAATCCCCATTGGAGCACCGCCGGCCTGTCGGCGGTGCTCCCGCGGTCCTCCGCCCTGGCGGTCAAAGACCGCCAGGGTCAGAATGAGGGCCTTAATGTACTAACATATTGGGCTATGAGTCACTAATGCATAATGAAACACAACAGCATTCCTTTTTACATTCAATGATTTAGGTCCGTTTGGCCTGCTGATGGATTGTTTTATAGTTGTGCATTCCAAAATGTGTTATACCCTAATAGGCTATTGACCAGCACTACCCTTTGCATAAAAAAGAAAACTTTTTGCTTTTCCATCGCCCAGATAAGCATATTAAAAGGGACTTGACTCTATGCATTATCATCTCTAGTTAAAACCAATTGGAGCTGATAGTTGTTCTGACACATCTTATAGACTTCCCATCCTTTTCAACACATGGAAAACAATTATATTGTTTAGCAATTTGTAAGTCAATTGTGATTTTTTCATCTTGACACCAACAATTATAAGCATATAGGCACTCATTACGACCCTGGCGGTGGGTGATAAAGTGGTGGTAATACCGCCAACAGGCTGGCGGTAAGTACCGCCAAATTATGACCATGGCGGTGATAACTCCCATACACAGCCAATGTACCACACCAACCGCCAGGATGGAACCAACAGCTACTACGGCCGTAGCCGCCAACAGCCAGGAGGAAGTACCGCCCACCATACTGTATTGTGACCCTGCAAACCGCCACCTTTTCTGGGGCGGTACCAATGCCAACAAAAGCCTGGTGGAAACAGAGCTCAGAAGTGAAAGAACTCACCAGTAGAGACACAGGGAGAACCACACCACCATGGAACCCGAACTGCATGTTTTCTCGGTGATCTTCTACATTATGCTCCACCTAGAACACTAACGCCGACGAAGATGACAACAGTGAGTACAGCCGCGCCTAGCACACAAGGGAGGGTGGGAGAAAAACAAGAGTGACACACACGCACAACACACACCCAACACACACCATACACACAACCAGCTGCACAAGAAAAACAACTTGTCCCTGAAATACGGCAGAATAATGCAAGGACAACAGGAATTGACTAAAGTGATTGTAATCATATCAACATCAAAATTAATAATTCGATTTGTCAATGAAACAGATATGTACACATGTTCAAAAGGGACACTGCCCAGTCCAAAGTTCAAAGGGCCCACATGGCCACGGGGTACAGTCCAAGGCCCAACTTGAATCCTGACCACATCCAGATAGAACACTGCAGGGGCATCATGACAGCTGGTGGTGGTGGCAATGTTAGCCTGACAGCTTCCTCTTGCGTAGAGTGCTTCATCTCTTCCTGTTTATGGGTCGGGGATCCCTTACCCTTCCTGGCAGGGGCGGATGGGCTCCTCCCCTCTCTGCCTGGTGGTGCAGGTTCCTTCCTCTTCCTCATAGCTGGTGCAGGCTCCTTCCCCTTCTTCACAGCTGGTGTAGGCTCCTTCCCCTTTCTCACAGCTGGTACAGGCTCCTTCCCCTTCCTCACAGCTGGTGTAGGCTCCTTCCCCTTCCTCACAGCTGATGCAGGACTCTTCCCTTTCATCCCTGGTGGTGCTGGATCCTTCCCTTTCAGTGTCACAGGTCTGGTATCCTTACCACCACGAGTACATGGTGCTACAACTGTCCCCGTGGACGGTTTGGCTGAGGTGCTAGGCTGTGTCCTTGGTACCCTGCCCATACGTGCAGGACAGGGGGGAGGGGTAGGGAAGTGGTCAATTTGGGAAAGGAAAAGCTTTTTAGGGATGTTGGGGCGGGAGGAGGGAGGAGTAATGGGAGTGGAGGATAAGGGAGTGGTTGTTGGAGGTGTATATCTGCTGATTTGGGGGCAGGTGCATAGGCTGCATGCTGATGTGAGGTGGATGGCCATTGGGTGTCTGAGTGCTTGTGTTTGTGTCCTTTAGGAGGGGGACAGACACAGTGGGAGAAGACACAGGGGACGCGTGCATGGATGTTGTGGAGGTAACTGCCAGTGAGGTGTGCGTTCTGCTTGGTGTGGTGATGCTGGTAGTGGATGTAGATGTAGTGCATGCAGGTGTTCGTGTGGACATAACTGGGAGGGAGGTGGAGAAGGAGGAGGAGGGGGAGACAATGGAGGCTGTGGATGTTGTGTCTGAAACGGTATGTTGTTTATGTGCCTGTGGGATAAAGTGTGGTGCTTGTGTTTGCCTGTTACACTCTTGTGTGTTGCTTTGTGTGCATGCTCGTCTGTTTGTGTACTTGGGATGGGTTGGGGTTGAGGAGAATGGGACTAGGAAGTGGTAGCTGGAGGAGGAACAGTAGAAACAGGGACAATGGCTGACATCAGAGTGGAGGCCAGAGCCTGAATCAATCTCTGTTGGACTGCCAAACCGCCATGAATGCCCTGCAGGAATGCATTGCATTGCTGCATCTGGGAAGCCAGCCCCTGGATGGCATTCACAATGGTTGACTGCCCTACAGGGATGGATCTCAGAAGGTCAATAGCCTCCTCATTCAGTGTAGCAGGGTTCACTGGGGAAGGGCCTGAGGTGCCTGGGGTGAAGCAGATGCCCACCCTTCTGGGCAACTCGCTCAGGGGCTACTGGGAGGACGGTGCTGGTACGGGGTAGAGGCTGTACCTGCAGTTAGGATGGTCACAGAGGTGTCCACCACCACCAGGGAGCTCCCATTGGAGGAGGTATCAGAGTCTGAGTTGTCCCCTCCAGTATCTGCCGTTGTGCTCCCCTCGGCCTCTGTCCCACTTGTACCCTCGGCGTCGGTGGAACCTGCCTCCAGGGTCCTGTGGGATGCACCTCCCTCTGTCGCCGGTGCCTCTCCTCCTTGCCAGATGATGCTAATGCACAAAAGGACAGGATGACAAAACAGAAAAGGGGGGAGACAACTGGTACACTGGGTCAATGACTGCACCAACACCAATGTTGGCTTACACAGCACTCTCACACACAGACAACAGGCCTACGCAATATGCATTGCACTACCAGTGAAATGGCTAGACACCAAGGCATAAGGAGGAGCACAAATTACCAACTGCAGCACACCTGGGACCCACGCAGTCCTACCTAGAAGTGAATACTACCATGGTAGGTTACCTGTATTTGCCATAAAACCATTACCCTTCAGAGGACCTACACTGCTATGTCTGGCCTGGCCTTAGGGACACCCACTAACACACAACCACCACCGGGATACCACCCCACCAGCCATAAGTTGTAATTATACCCACTGTACTCACCCCATTGTAGCTGCTATGATTCCCTTAAGTGCCCATCCAGCTCAGGGTAGGCCACCGCCAATATGCAGGCCATCAGGGGGGTCAGGGTCCGACGGGCACCCCTTCCTCATTTGGTGGCCATCCCCAGCTGGGCCTCTGCAGTCTTCCGTCCTCAGCGTCTCAGGTCTTCCCACCATTTACGACAGTGGGTGCACCACCAGTCATAGCCCCCCAGGGTCCGCATGTCCTTGGCGATGGCACACCATAATCCCTTTTTTTGATGGGCGCTGGCCTGCAGAGGTAATACAGACAGGAGATCTCCATTAAACGAACAGTCCAGCCTGTCACACACATTGCCCACCATACCCAAACCCATCACCATTGAAACACACATAGGCCAGCTCACAACATGTACACCACCAACAAACAATCCCCTCACTTCCCACTGACCCTTATATGATGACTTCACACACATCTCCATGCAGTCATGCCACATGCATTGTGCCCACAGTGTACTCACCTGTTGGTCTGAAGGCCCATACAGCAGTCCGTACTGGGATAGTACCCCCTCCACCATTCACTCCAACTCCTCAGAAGTGAAGGCTGGGGCCCTTTCCCCGGTCACATGGGCCATGGTAGGTTTCAGTCACTGGTCACAGCAGCACATGCAGTGTAGGTCTTCTCCTTTGGAAAGTCAGGAAACAAGTGATGATTGAAAATGGTGGTTACGTCCGCGGCGGTATATACCGTCACCACTGGCGTAGATCCCCATTGGCCACTTTACCCCATAGGGCCCAATATTATCCAATGAGGAATTGCACAACGGTTCACTACCGCCTACCGCCATGAAGCACAACGTCGGCGGAATTACCTCACTTCCACCTGTCCCTCCACACAGGACAGGTGGTCGCCATTTTGGGGGTGGGAGGAACAGACCTATCAATAATTGCTGAGTGACAGGATAAATAGGCACATACTTTGAAATTCCACTGTCCCAAAACATGATTGCACAATGTGGACTACTGTTGTGGTATAGTTGTTCAAATTGTGACAGCCTACTCACTCTGGTGTCCCTTAGATACCTACCACTACGGATGAATAGGAGATGGAGACATACCCCCGTCTACAGACCTCGGGTGGACTTAGCTACACAAGAGGACAGGCACATGATACTCACCTATACACTGGGCAGGGCCACAATCACAGAGCTGTGCGCCCAGTTTGAGCATGACCTGATATCAGCAATCCGTCATCTCACTGGGATACCCCCTCTTGTGAAGGTTCTATCAGTGCTCCATTTCCTGGCAACTGGTTCTTTCCAAGTGACAGTAGGCTTGGTAGCAGGACTGTCACAACCAATGTTCCCAATCGTGCTGGCAAGAGTTTTGTCCGCCCTGGTAAAACACATGTGCAGCTACATTGTTTTCCCCTGGGTGCAAGATTTGGCCACTGTCAAGGCCGTATTTTATGCAATGGGACATAAACCCAATAATATTGGGCCGATTGATGGTAGACATACTGTATAACGTTTGTCCCCCCGGCAGAATGAACAGGTGTACAGGAATCGTAAGAGTTTCCACTCCATGAATGTGCAGATTGTGTGCCTGGTGGACCAGTACATCTCCCACATCAATGCTAAATTTCCAGGGTCGGTGCATGATGCCTTTGTCCTGAGGAATAGTAGCATCTCAAATCTGATGGCCCAACTACAGAGACACAGGGTGTGGCTTATAGGTGAGCCTTGGTCCCCACCCAGTGTATGTTGGTGTATGCCTATGCTGTTGGCCAAATAGGATAGTGTGTGGCTAAATGTTGTCCCTCAATAATTGCAGGTGACTCTGGCTACCCAAACCTATCATGGCTGCTGACCCCTATGAGGAATGCCATGACAAGGGCTTAAGGGCTGGTATAATGAGGCACATGGGCGAACAGAAGGATCATTGAGAGAACCTTCAGCCTCCTGAAGGCCTGGTTCAGGTGCCTCCATCTGACAGGTGGATCCCTGTGCTACTCACCCAAGAAGGTCTGCCAGATAAAACGGCATGCTGCATGTTGCACAACCTAGCCCTCAGACGCCATGTATCTTTTCTGCAGGAGGAGGAGACTGGAGATGACCCTGTGGCAGCAGAAGACCCTGAGCGCAGTGAGGTTGAGGAGGCAGAGGATGAGGATGTGGCCAACAGAACATTAGTGATCCGTTAGTACTTCCAATGACACACAGGTAAGTCAGTGAAACTTCACATTTCAATGACTATGGTGCTTCAAGTGTATGACATCTGTACTTCCCTAGCTTCCCCCTCCATGGTTGGTGTTCCACTGCCAGCTTTGCTTGTGTATGGTGATGTATTGTGGGATTGTTAGTTCCCCTATGCTGTGCATGCTTTGGTGATCGATGTCCATGCAGGGATGGGAGGGCTGTCCATGCATTAGTATTCCATGCAGGGCTTGGCATTGTGGTTAGTCATATGTGTAGGTGCAGTGTATGGGATGATGTGAAGTGATGGGAGTGAGGGTAAGGGGTGTGATGGCATGGAGGTATGGGGGTGATGATTAGTAAATGTTGACTTACCAGTGTCCAGTGCTTTGGCTACTCCAGTGAGTCCCTCAGGATGCAGTATTGCCAGTATCTGCTTCTCCCATGCTGTGAGCTGTGGGGATGAGGTGGGGGTCCACCGCAAGTCCTCTGTATGGCAAGATGGTGTCTTGCTGCTATGAACGTACCTTCCCCCGTAGGTCATTCCACCTCCTCCTGATGTCGTCCCTTGTTCTTGCGTGCTGCCCCACAGCATTGACCCTGTCCACAATTCTCCGCCATAGCTCCATCTTCCTTGCAATGAATATTTCTGCTGTACCTGTCCTCCAAAGAGCTGTGGGTCTACCCCGACAATTTTCCTCCACCATGACCCTTAATTTCTCCTCAGTGAAAAGGGGGTGCCTTTGTGGTGCCATGGGTGTTGTGTGATGTGTGTTGGTGAGGGTATGTGATGTGGAGTGTGTGAGGGGTGTATGGGTGTAAGTGGTGTGTGTGTGTAGTTGTCTCTGTGCTCTTCTTTATAGTGGTGTGGATGGGTGTGGTGTGTTTATGAGTGTCAGGTGTGTTTTTTGTATTGGCCAATGTAGTGTTGCTTTGTATGTGGGTATCCATTCTGAGCACAGCAGTATGTATCACCAATGGTTCACTGCTGTTGAATTTCCGCCGGGGTGATTCATGGGTCATAATGTGATGGATGTTGTGTTGTTGGCGTAACGGTATGGGTTTTGGGACCGCCACTTTTGCACTGACCTTCGGTCTTGCGGATTTGTGTATGTGGCTGGATTCTGTCAGATTGGTATGTGTGTCATAATATGGTGAACAGATATCTGCCACCACGGTGGTAAGTTGACTGCAATCAGTGTGGCGGTAAGCGGGATTTACCACCAATGTCATAACGAGGGCCATAATCTGGTTATATACTGACTAGCATGGTGCTGATGCATATTATAATTATTTCTGCTAAACTCTCAGAATAAGTATGATGCTACTTGATCAGGTAGTCTGATATCTTTGATAAATGGGTGGAGGGACCTTTGTTATGCAGCCAAGTAAAAGACTTCTATCTGTATTTCTTTCTTGCAATGATGGTGTTGAGATAAGAAATCATTTCCATAAGAGGCAGTTTGAGGTCTGCCTTCTTTTTTTATTGTTGAGGCTGAAAAGTCCTTCACATGATGATGGACGTGCACCCCTACACAGAGTGCCCCAATTTTCCTGATGTCTAGATCTCTAATGCTGATTTTTGTTGTCATGGGCAAACATGGATCACATGTGTGTGCCATGACATAGGCCAGTCTCATGGATTGTGATCTTTTTAGAACTGGAGAGATGGCCAAAACACTAGCCTATTGGGGGTGAAAGGAAACTTCCTCTGCAGGATTTAAGCAACACAAGCTTGGTGGTGGCCGAATACTGTGTAGTGATGGAGAGAAGAGGTCCGTTTAATATGTGCCACTTGAGTCAAGCCTACAGACTCACTGATGGTAAGTTCTTCTGCCTTGTGCTTAACATACCCTTGACCTACATCGAGTTTGTGTGTAGTGCTGTGCAGTGTGTGTGGGGTATATATGGGCTGGGAGTGTTTGTGCTTTTGCATTGTGTAATACATGAATGATGTATTGCTGTGTAGTGCATCTAGGCTATATACATGTGCTGGGTGTATGCATGACTCTGAACACACAATACATGGAAGAGTCTGGGTTCCGTTTTGGGAGACCCCGGACTGACTGGATGAACATGAGAAGAGGAGAAAGAGGAATGCCACCAGACAGATATGTATTGCTGCATTCCAGTAAGCTGGGTAGGACACACTGTAGGGCAGTGCCAGGTTCCTAGTACACTTTAAGGGTTGCTCTTTAACTCGGACAGAGGACACTGGGAAGGGGCCTGGGTCCATTGCTAGAAGGCGATGGGACTGATAAGGGAATCATAAAGAGTAGGACTGAGGCCCTGTGGTAACCTTTTGATGTGGTGAGAAATAGCAACAGAAGAAGGATCATCCAAGGTCGGGGAAGCTGTTTTCGGGTGGGCAGGGGTGTGGTACATGCGATGCATAGCAAGGTCGTCCAGGAAGGAGCTAAGGTCTGCGGGATCAAGGAAGTCTCTTGATTTACCATCCAGGGTAATCCACATACGAGCAGGTTCGAAAAGGCCAAATTTGATGTCCAGCTTCCTGAGTTGTGGTCATAGTGCTAAGAATGCTTTCCGCTTCTCGTTCGTTACTTTGGAGAAGTCCACGGCCACCTGTATCTCATGACCCTCTAGAGTGTACGGGCCCTGAGTTCTGGCTGCTGAGATGACTTGGCGGGCCTGCTGATGGCAGAGGAAGCATGCGATAATAGGGCGAGGTCGCCCAGAGGTTGCTTTGTGCAAAGGACCAATTATGTGGGCTCTTTGAAGCTCCAGCGGTGGGGAAAAATCAAGACCTTTGAGTTCAGGGAGAAAGTTTTTAAGAAAGGCCTTGACGTCCAAACCTTCCTTGTGTTCCTGTATGCCAAAAACACAGACATTGTCTCTCCTGCTTCTGTCCTCTAAATCCGTGATTTTTGCCTGCAAGGACTGCATCTCCATGTCCCGAACTGGCAGAGCTGTGATCCTCTACGGTTGTGAGACGTTGATCTAGGTCCGTTACCGTTACTTGGAAACCAGGTCTGCCAGTTTTATCCTTGCTCCTGGGTGAAAAACAGGGGGGTCCTGGTTCTCCAATCAGGGACAGGGTCCTTCTCCCTGTGATGACCACTTCCTGGGAAGTGTGGCAAAAATCAATCCCAGGAGGCAACATTCCTGAAAAATCCATCATTGCTGAAAGTGATTTTTGGAGGTTACATCTGGCTGAGCCCAGCCACTGGTGTGGCTAAAAATCATAAACACTCCCCTCTCCTGCCCTCTCCTAATCAAATCAAGGTGGCACCTAGTTATCTGGGGTTGCAGGATGTGGGGGTGTTGCTGGGTTGCTCCAAATGTCCTTCTCTGCCTTTGAAGACCAGTTTGGCAGCCCTCCCCCTTCCTGCCTCACCATCTGCTGAGGGGAGATCCCCTCCCACAGGCACATCTCTTTGTGTGAAGCCAGGCCAGTTCACATCTCATCAAGGCAGCCTGGCCAGGCTGCCAGAGGCTGGCCAATCAGAGCACAGCAGCAATAACAATGCCGGGCTGAAGGTGGCAACTTTTCAGGTAAAGTTTAAAACTCTTCACCTGAACAAGTTATATTAAATCCAAGAACTGGAAGTTGTGGAATTTATTATCACAATTAATTTGATACCAAACGCTTTGAATCTGTCACTTAAGAGGACTATTAAAATTAAAATAAAGTCTCCCCATACTAGCCTATGGAGGCCGTTCAGTACAATGAGGGAAAAATGAATTTGGCTGTTTTTACCTCACCAGGGCTTATAAAACTATTTTTATAAGGTCCCTGCTTATAGATACATGGCACCCAGCCCTAGGGGCACATAGGGCACACCTTAGGGGTGACATATGCAAAAATAAGGCAGTTTAAGACTTTGGAACTACTTTTAATTCGAAAGTCGAATGACACCTCAGCAGTGCACCTATGCTGGGGTCCCTAAACCGCCATACCCTACCATATACTAGGGACTTATAGGTAGGTTAACTTTGCCAATTATAATTAACCTAATTTGCATACTGATTTTACACAGAGCACAGGCCCTGGGACTGGTTAGCAGTGCCCAGGGCACCATCAGAATCAGGAAAACACCAGCAAAAAGTGGGGAAAAAGTGGAAAATGGGGGCAAAAAGTTAGGGGGCCTCTGCAATCAGCCCTGTTCTCTCACAGGCACCTTTGGGGTTTGATACAAATGATGATAAAAATAGCCCAAGGGAATAAACACAACGTTCCCACCAGTTGGAATAAACAACAGTGACCTTGATAAGGGCTCCCCAGAAAACCTAGGTTGCTTACAATTAATAAAAACACAGTCCCCCTTGATAGATTTCTTACCTGCACCAATCCACCAAGCCCTTCTTGTCATCAAGATTTGGTTGGCTTTGGCAATTGGAAAACAAACCTAGATTGAAGCCAATGGAGGACTTTGTTCCTTAACTGGATAGGTGCTTCAATTGTACCAGAGATCTGAGAAGGAATGTTCATCATATGGAGAGCAAGCAGGTGTTAATGGTCAGTAGGTTGGAGAGATCCTCCTCATTACTTTGGCCCTCATTATGACATTGGTGGTAAATGGCACTTACCACCATGCTAACTGCCGCCAACATACCGCTGCCGCTGCGGCTATCCATTCACCATATTATGACACACACATACCAATCCGTCACTATTCAACCACAGACACAAGTTCGCCACACCAAAGGTCAATGATAAAGTGGCAGTATCAAATCCCACACTGTTACGCCAACAAAACAATGCCCACCACATTATGATCCACAAATCACCACGTCGGACATTCAATGGTAGTAAACCATTGGCAGTACATATCGCTGCGCTCAATTACACACACACATACAAAACAACATAACATTGGACAATTCAAACAACACACACCTGACAACCATACACACACCACACCCACGCCACCATAAAACACACACCCACATTACCGACAACCCTTTACGAATACAAACCATTGGCATGAGGAGAGACACCACAACTACAGACAAAACCAGAGCCACACAAAACATACATCCTATACACCACTCATGCACTCCACATCACAGAACCCCAAAACATTACCCAACACACCCTCACCTATACAACTCTCACAACACACATGGAACAACAAAGACACCCCAGATTTTCAGGGGAGGAGCTAAGGATCATGGTGGAGGAAATCATTCGGGTAGAGCCACAGCTATTTGGGGCACAGGTTCAGCAGCTATCCATTGCTAGGAAGATGGAGCTATGGCGGAGGATCATGGACAAAGTCAATGCCGTGGGACAGCACCCCAGAATAAGGGATGACATCAGGAAGAGGTGGAACGACCTACAGGGGAAGGTGCGTTCCATTGCAGCAAGATACCAACTCGCTGTACGGAGGACTGGCAGTGGACTTCGACCTCCTCCCCCACAACTAACAGCATGGGAGGAAGAAGTCTTGGCAATCATGCATCCTGAGGGCCTGGCCGGAGTAGCAGGAGGGCTGGACTCTGGTAAGTCAACTCTATTCTACTACTACCCCGTACCTGCATGCCAAAACATACCCCCACCCTCACTGTCACTCCCATCACTCCACCACCTCCCACACCCCCCAACATCATATCTCACTCATCCCAATGCCAAGCCCTGCGTGCCATACCAATGCATGGACACCACTCACAGACCTGCATGGACACCTATCACTAAAGCATGCACACTAGAGAGAACTAATCGTCCCACCATATACTAAAGTATACAAGTGAAAGCTGACAGGGCAACCACAAACAAAGAGGGCAACCCATGATGAACAATATGTCACACACAGAAACAATAACACTGCATTTACATCTCTACCGGTATCCCAGCCAATGTCAGCGGCAAAGAGGTGCCAGCACTATCCAGTCCCCCAACTGAAGAGGCCCACAGTGATGACAGCAACTCTGGTCGCCTGGAACTGGATGACCAACATGGCCCATCAGGGACCTCTGGGCAGTCAGTTACCCCGGCACAGTCACACACCGCCAAGACCCTCCCCCATCTGGAAACACCACCACAGCACTCGCCCAGCGTACCCATACCTCTGTCACCAGGACACGTCAATCAGCAGTGTGTCCACCCGCACAGGGACCCCAGGGCACACCTCATACCCAGGACAATCAGGGGCCTGGGGTCAGTGGCAGTGGGCACACGGTTCAGGGGACAGAGGCACAAGACAACAGGGAAACTGGGAGGAGTGCTGTGTGCCAGCAGGAGGACAGGCCCAGGGAACCGACACTCCAGGAGACACTCTCTGAGATCCTGGGAGCCTACCAACATTCCCAAGATACGCTGGGCCAGATCCTAAACAACGTGCAGGAGAACAGGCGGCTGCAGGAGGGACAGTACCAGGGGATCAGGGAGGACTTGCAGGCCATCAACACCACCCTGGTCTCCATAGCAGGGGTGCTGGCAGAAATGGCCAACATTATGAGGGAGGCAGTGTGACAACACCGGGCCCCTGCCAATAGCCAGACATCTGAACTGCCTTCCACCTATGGAGTATGCCAACTTATTGAAGTATGTACTCGTTTAACCAGGTTCAAACATTGCAATTCAACTGTACAGTAATGTTCACATAGGAAAGACCTGTAGTTTGCTGCAGTGATCACACCAGGACCGATAGTGGGGCACCAACATCTGCAAAATGAGTTGCCAAAGGGTACAGTGAGGGGGCAAGTGTGAAATAACAAATGCCAGTGCCAAAGATAATCTAAATAATGACAATGAAATGTGAAGTAACACTGTCTTCCTTGTGTGTCATTGGAAGTATTGTCAAATCACTGCTGTTCTGTTGTCCTCATCCTCATCCTCTGCCTCCTCAATCTCACTTTCCACAGGGTCCACTGCTGCTACACGGCCATCTCCAGCCTCCTCCTCCTGCAGAAAAGGCACATGGCGTCTCAAGGCAAGGTTGTGCAACATGCAGCATGCCACAATTATCTGGCAGACCTTCTTGGGTGAGTAGCACATGGATCCCCCAGTTAGATGGAGGCACCTGAACCTGGCCTTCAGGAGGCCAAAGGTCCTTTCTATTATCCTTCTTTTTCGCCAATGCGCCTCACTGTAACATTCTTCTGCCCTTGTCATGGCATTCCTCACAGGGATCAGTAGCCATGATAGTTTGGGGTCTACCAGAGTCACCTGCAAATATCGAGGGACAACATTTAGGCACACACTATCCTATATGGCCTACACCATACCCATACACCAACATATACTGTGTGGGAACCAGGGCTCACCTATTAGCCACACACTGTGCCTCTATAGTTGGGCCATCACATTAGGGATGCTGCTATTCCTCAGGATAAAGGCATCATGCACCAACCCGGGACACTTAGCATTGACATGGGAGATGTCCACCAAGCACACCATCTGTACATTCATGGAGTGGAAACTCTTTAGATTTCTGAGCACCTGTTCATTTTGCTGGGGGGGACAAATGCAATATGAGTTCCATCAATCGCCCCAATTATGTTTTATTGATATGTCACATTGCAGAGAAGTCAGCCTTCACTGTGGCCAAATCCTCCATCTGGGGGAAACAATGTAGCTGCACATGTGTTTAATCAGGGCAGACAACACTCTTGTCAGCAATATTGAGAACATTGGCTATGACATTCCTGCTGCCCAGATGCCCAGATGCAACAGAGGCAGACAAATCCACATCAGCCATGCACACGTCCCCTGTGTCCTCTCTCACTGTGTCTGTCCCCCCACAGTACACAAACGCAAGCACTCAGACACCCAACAGCCATCCACCTCACAACAGCCTCCAGCCCATGCACCCAAACACAGCAGACAGACACCTCCTACAACCACTCCCTTTTCCTCCACTCCCAAACCTTCTCCCTCTTCCTGCCCCAGTGTCCCTAAGTTATTCCTCTCCACCGTTGACCTCTTCCCTACCCCTGCCCCCACGTCTGGCCAAGGTGGCAAAAACCCAGGCAAGCACCTCAGCCACCCAGTCCACTTGCCCAGTAGTCTTCACACCCACTTGTGGTGGGAAAGGATCCAGGGCACCTGGCAGCGTCAAGGAAAGGGTGCCTGCCCCAGCTGCGGACCGGAAGACCAAGGAGCCAGCCCCAGCTGCTGCCAGAAAGGGCAAGGAGCCAGCCCCAGCTGCTGCCAGGAAGGGCAAGGAGCCAACACCAGCAGACAGGAAGGACAAAGGGCCTGGTGCAGAGACTCAGACGGAGGCCCCACCACCAACCATGGTTGTGCAGCTGTCCGAGGCTGCAGGGGGTGGGCAGGAGCTTCCACCCACTACCAGCAGCACCACCACCACCACCATTGGCAACCATTCGTGGCTGCAGGTGATGGGCAAGAGCTTCCCCCAACCACTACCAGCAGCAGCAGTACCACCACTACCACCACCACCACCAGTGGGCAGCCGTCCGAAGCTGCAGGGGATAGGCTGGAGCCTCCCTCCACCAGTGGCTGCAGCAGCAGCACCACCACCACCAGTGGGAAGTCATCCAATACTGCTGGGGATGGGCTGGAGCCTACCCCCACCAGTGGCTGTAGTAGCAGCAGCACCACCACCACCACTAAGCAGCCATCACCGCCGGCGGACGATATGTAGTCCTACCACCATGGGCTGCTGTGCAGCCTGCCCCCTGCAAATCCTGTGGGTATGACACCCAGCTGAGAGACAGTGACCTTGCACTCCCCAAGATCAAGAGGACAGGGCACGATGCCCCTGCAGAACCAGTGGGTAAGACACCCACCTACCCTAGCCTCCCCAGGATCAAGAGCACAGGGCACAATGCCTCCTCCAGAACCAGTGGGCAAGTCACCCACCTGAGAGACTGTGGCCTTGCACTCCCCAGGACAGAACACAGGGCATGTTGCCCCCCCCAGAGCATGTTGGCAAGTCACCCACCTGAGGGACTGTGGCCTTGCACTCCTCAGTACAAAGCACACTGCATGTTACCCCCTCCAGAGCATGTGGGCAAGTCACCCACTTGAGAGACTGTAGCCTTGCACTCCCCAGGACCAAGCACAGGGCATGTTGCCCCCCCCCAGAACAGATGGGCAATTCACCCACCTGAGAGACTGTGGCCTTGCACTTCCCAGGGCAGAGTACAGGGCATGTTGCCCCCACCAGGCTTTTGATGTTGTTGGTACCGCCCCAGAAAAGGTGGAGGTTTCCTGTCTCATAATACGGTGGGCGGAACATTGACTTCTGCCTGGCTGTACCCGGTTATCGCCATGGTGACTGTTGTTTCTGCCCTGGCAGTCGGTGTGGTAAAGTGGCTGTCTATCTGAGTTCTCACTGCCATGGTCATAGTTGGCGGCACTTACCACCAGCCTGTTAGCGGTATTACCGCCACTTTATCACCGACCGCCAGGGTTGTATTGAGGGCCTTTGTCTTCTCCCATTTCCTGGGGCTTATGAAAGACCACTGAAAGAATATTCAATTAATTTTGTAATACCAGGGTCCCTTACCATACTATTAGAATGAATCACTGAATCATCTGCTGAAGTAGGAGAACCACCCCCACCACATGGCCCACAAACTGTTTGATTTCAACAAGCTTGATGCAGTTCAGATTGGCAGCTACCTAAATAGTTATCTTTGGTGCAGCTAAGGGGAGAGTTTTCATTAGTTATAGGCATTTCAGGAACCAATTGCAAAGCCAATGTTTGGGAGAGTTGAGCACCATCTTTACCTAAATCAACAGTTTACAATGTCTTAAAACTACACAAGAGATCTTTGATCTTCCCCAACCATTTAGTAATAGGTAAAAGTAACGTTCCATCATTCCATTTACTCTGCCCAAAAGTCTTCTTGCTGGCTTGAGATACTGAGGTAAGGCTCAATTTCCTTGCCCCCTGACATCTTGTGCATTTAGCCGGCGGTGCACTATTATGGGGGCAAAGATGGAAACAATTATCCTGGCCATGGTCAATAGAAACAACAGGAGACACTGTATGTGAGGATTGTGGGACTGGCCCTGACAATACATCCAGGGCAGGTGAAGGTGCAGTGCCATTTTCAGTCAGGGGCACTGTCTCAATGAGTGTCGTTAACCCAGAGGCTATTGCGATGGTGGAAAATAGGTGACACTCAGCGTATTCTTTCTCCTTACTAAAGGCGCCCAGTGCCCTTCTAATAGAAGCATGGTAAAATGCTAGCTATTTAAAAATAAACACAGAAAGTAAAACTATAGGTCCCATTCTCAATGAAACTACTAATACCAATTTGATTTTGCATTCTGACATCTCCAGCACCTTCCAACACTTTAAAAGAAGATACTACCCCATCAGAACTTGACATGCAACAGATTTTTAATGGACTCCCTAAACCTTCCGCCCTTTCACATTTATTTGAGGAATTACAGGCTAGCATTACACTCCAAGAGATCTCAAACACAATCAAATCCCTGAAAAGAGCTAAGGCATCTGGTCCAAATGGATTCTCCATTGAACTAATTTCCTCCCTTACTGCAATTTGTTTACCCAAATTATTGAACTTTCAAATTCATTTCTTTTACGTTTGAAAGCTAGTGGCTCTTTCTTAAAAGACTTTATTGTTAGCATCCCCAAACCTTGATCAATTATGATTCCAGGATTGATGCTATGATCCTAGCATCGCGCCTAGAAACTGTTGTACCCCTTCTTGTTAAATCTGATCAGTCTGGCTTTATTCAATGTAGACTTGCTGTAGAGAATGCCAGCATGTGTTTTTAAATGCTTATGCTGGCTTGAAAAAGCAATGTTCTTTTTGGGACCTGTTAGAAATGGTGTCTCTAGCTGGCAGTGGTTTGTACCCTGTCCAAGTAGGGGCACTCACTTTAGTCAGGGTAAGGGATACACACAGCTAATATAACCCCTGCTCACCCCCTTGGTAGCTTGGCATGAGCAGGCAGGCTTATCTCATGGGCAATGTGTAAAGTATGTGTACACACATACAGTAACAAAGTGAAAACACCACAAAAGTATTCCACATCAGTTTAGAAAAATAGTCAATATTTATCTGAATAAAACAAGGCCAAAACAACAAACATCCAACATACACAAGTAGAGATATACCTTTTTAAATGTTTCAAAACATAGTACCTGTACTCCTGTCTATATTTTTGCCTTCCTGACACACAAACAAAGGAAAGAGATCAGGAAGCAGGAGATGGGTTCAAACACAAGCCTTTTTCCTCCTTTACTGGAAAACTAAAAAACAGAAAAAAAACAATATTAAAGGCCTAAGTATTTCCTGAAAGGTGAGACAAACAAATGTGACAAGAAAAGGTTTGTTTAGTTTACTACTAATTCTACTGGACTTTAGTGCTTCTAACTGAAGATTGACACTGCCCACTATAACTGCCACCTATGATTTTCCCTAGCACAAATTATGCGGGTCATTCCGACCCTGGCGGTCGGTGGCCGCCAGGGCCACCGACCACGGGAGCACCGCCAACAGGCTGGCGGTGCTCCTACGAGCATTCTGACCGCGGCGGTTTAGCCGCGGTCAGACGCGGAAAGCCAGCGGTCTCCCGCTGACTTTCCGCCGCTCGTAGGAATCCTCCATGGCTGCGGAGCGCGCTCCGCAGCCATGGAGGATTCCGACTCCCCCTCCCGCCATCCAGTTCCTGGCGGTTCTCCCGCCGGGAACCGGATGGCGGGAGGGGGAGTCGCGGGGCCCCTGGGGGCCCCTGCCGTGCCCATGCCTATGGCATGGGCACGGCAGGGGCCCCCGTAAGAGGGCCCCTAAAAGTATTTCAGTGTCTGCAAAGCAGACACTGAAATACGCGACGGGTGCAACTGCACCCGTCGCACCTTCCCACTCCGCCGGCTCTATTACGAGCCGGCGTCATCGTGGGAAGGGAGTTTTCCCCTGGGCTGGCGGGCGGTCTTGCGAAGACCGCCCGCCAGCCCAGGGGAAAACTCGGAATACCCTCCGCGGTCTTTCGACCGCGGATCGGTATTTCGGAGGGGGGAAGTCTGGCGGGCGGCCTCCGCCGCCCGTCAGACTCAGAATGAGGGCCTATGTTTATTGAGACATGTTCAGCTCATAATTCTTCTGAAGTGGCCACATCTCAGGTGACTTAATGTACTAACATATTGGGCTATGAGTCACTAATGCATAATGAAACACAACAGCATTCCTTTTTACATTCAATGATTTAGGTCCGTTTGGCCTGCTGATGGATTGTTTTATAGTTGTGCATTCCAAAATGTGTTATACCCTAATAGGCTATTGACCAGCACTACCCTTTGCATAAAAAAGAAAACTTTTTGCTTTTCCATCGCCCAGATCAGCATATTAAAAGGGACTTGACTATATGCATTATCATCTCTAGTTAAAACCAATTGGAGCTGATAGTTGTTCTGACACATCTTATAGACCTACCATCCTTTTCAACACATGGAAAACAATTATATTGTTTAGCAATTTGTAAGTCAATTGTGATTTTTTCATCTTGACACCAACAATTATAAGCATATAGGCTCTCATTACGACCCTGGCGGTGGGTGATAAAGTGGTGGTAATACTGCCAACAGGCTGGCGGTAAGTACCGCCAAAATATGACCATGGCGGTGATAACTCCCACACACAGCCAATGTACCACACCAACCGCCAGGATGGAACCAACAGCTACTACGGCCGTAGCCGCCAACAGCCAGGAGGAAGTACCGCCCACCATACTGTATTGGGACCCTGCAAACCGCCACCTTTTCTGGGGCGGTACCAATGCCAACAAAAGCCTGGTGGAAACAGAGCTCAGAAGTGAAAGAACTCACCAGTAGAGACACAGGGAGAACCACACCACCATGGAACCCGAACTGCATGTTTTCTCGGTGATCTTCTACATTATGCTCCACCTAGAACACTAACGCCGACGAAGATGACAACAGTGAGTACAGCCGCGCCTAGCACACAAGGGAGGGTGGGAGAAAAACAAGAGTGACACACACGCACAACACACACCCGACACACACCATACACACAACCAGCTGCACAAGAAAAATCAACTTGTCCCTGAAATACGGCAGAATAATGCAAGGACAACAGGAATTGACTAAAGTGATTGTAATCATATCAACATCAAAATTAATAATTCGATTTGTCAATGAAACAGATATGTACACATGTTCAAAAGGGACACTGCCCAGTCCAAAGTTCAAAGGGCCCACATGGCCACGGGGTACAGTCCAAGGCCCAACTTGAATCCTGACCACATCCGGATAGAACACTGCAGGGGCATCATGACAGCTGGTGGTGGTGGCAATGTTAGCCTGACAGCTTCCTCTTGCGTAGAGTGCTTCATCTCTTCCTGTTTATGGGTCGGGGATCCCTTACCCTTCCTGGCAGGGGCGGATGGGCTCCTCCCCTCTCTGCCTGGTGGTGCAGGTTCCTTCCTCTTCCTCATAGCTGGTGCAGGCTCCTTCCCCTTCTTCACAGCTGGTGTAGGCTCCTTCCCCTTTCTCACAGCTGGTACAGGCTCCTTCCCCTTCCTCACAGCTGGTGTAGGCTCCTTCCCCTTCCTCACAGCTGATGCAGGACTCTTCCCTTTCATCCCTGGTGGTGCTGGATCCTTCCCTTTCAGTGTCACAGGTCTGGTATCCTTACCACCACGAGTACGTGGTGCTACAACTGTCCCCGTGGACTGTTTGGCTGAGGTGCTAGGCTGTGTCCTTGGTACCCTGCCCATACGTGCAGGACAGGGGGGAGGGGTAGGGAAGTGGTCAATTTGGGAAAGGAAAAGCTTTTTAGGGATGTTGGGGCGGGAGGAGGGAGGAGTAATGGGAGTGGAGGATAAGGGAGTGGTTGTTGGAGGTGTATATCTGCTGATTTGGGGGCAGGTGCATAGGCTGCATGCTGATGTGAGGTGGATGGCCATTGGGTGTCTGAGTGCTTGTGTTTGTGTCCTTTAGGAGGGGGACAGACACAGTGGGAGAAGACACAGGGGACGCGTGCATGGATGTTGTGGAGGTAACTGCCAGTGAGGTGTGCGTTCTGCTTGGTGTGGTGATGCTGGTAGTGGATGTAGATGTAGTGCATGCAGGTGTTTGTGTGGACATAACTGGGAGGGAGGTGGAGAAGGAGGAGGAGGGGGAGACAATGGAGGCTGTGGATGTTGTGTCTGAAACGGTATGTTGTTTATGTGCCTGTGGGATAAAGTGTGGTGCTTGTGTTTGCCTGTTACACTCTTGTGTGTTGCTTTGTGTGCATGCTCGTCTGTTTGTGTACTTGGGATGGGTTGGGGTTGAGGAGAATGGGACTAGGAAGTGGTAGCTGGAGGAGGAACAGTAGAAACAGGGACAATGGCTGACATCAGAGTGGAGGCCAGAGCCTGAATCAATCTCTGTTGGACTGCCAAACCGCCATGAATGCCCTGCAGGAATGCATTGCATTGCTGCATCTGGGAAGCCAGCCCCTGGATGGCATTCACAATGGTTGACTGCCCTACAGGGATGGATCTCAGAAGGTCAATAGCCTCCTCATTCAGTGTAGCAGGGTTCACTGGGGAAGGGCCTGAGGTGCCTGGGGTGAAGCAGATGCCCACCCTTCTGGGCAACTCGCTCAGGGGCTACTGGGAGGACGGTGCTGGTACGGGGTAGAGGCTGTACCTGCAGTTAGGATGGTCACAGAGGTGTCCACCACCACCAGGGAGCTCCCATTGGAGGAGGTATCAGAGTCTGAGTTGTCCCCTCCAGTATCTGCCGTTGTGCTCCCCTCGGCCTCTGTCCCACTTGTACCCTCGGCGTCGGTGGAACCTGCCTCCAGGGTCCTGTGGGATGCACCTCCCTCTGTCGCCGGTGCCTCTCCTCCTTGCCAGATGATGCTAATGCACAAAAGGACAGGATGACAAAACAGAAAAGGGGGGAGACAACTGGTACACTGGGTCAATGACTGCACCACCACCAATGTTGGCTTACACAGCACTCTCACACACAGACAACAGGCCTACGCAATATGCATTGCACTACCAGTGAAATGGCTAGACACCAAGGCATAAGGAGGAGCACAAATTACCAACTGCAGCACACCTGGGACCCACGCAGTCCTACCTAGAAGTGAATACTACCATGGTAGGTTACCTGTATTTGCCATAAAACCATTACCCTTCAGAGGACCTACACTGCTATGTCTGGCCTGGCCTTAGGGACACCCACTAACACACAACCACCACCGGGATACCACCCCACCAGCCATAAGTTGTAATTATACCCACTGTACTCACCCCATTGTAGCTGCTATGATTCCCTTAAGAGCCCATCCGGCTCAGGGTAGGCCACCGCCAATATGCAGGCCATCAGGGGGGTCAGGGTCCGACGGGCACCCCTTCCTCATTTGGTGGCCATCCCCAGCTGAGCCTCTGCAGTCTTCCGTCCTCAGCGTCTCAGGTCTTCCCACCATTTATGACAGTGGGTGCACCACCAGTCATAGCCCCCCAGGGTCCGCATGTCCTTGGCGATGGCACACCATAATACCTTTTTTTGATGGGCGCTGACCTGCAGAGGTAATACAGACAGTAGATCTCCATTAAACGAACAGTCCAGCCTGTCACACACATTGCCCACCATACCCAAACCCATCACCATTGAAACACACATAGGCCAGCTCACAACATGTACACCACCAACAAACAATCCCCTCACTTCCCACTGACCCTTATATGATGACTTCACACACATCTCCATGCAGTCATGCCACATGCACTGTGCCCACAGTGTACTCACCTGTTGGTCTGAAGGCCCATACAGCAGTCCGTACTGGGATAGTACCCCCTCCACCATTCACTCCAATTCCTCAGAAGTGAAGGCTGGGGCACGGGGTCCGGTCACATGGGCCATGGTAGGTTTCAGTCACTGGTCACAGCAGCACATGCAGTGTAGGTCTTCTCCTTTGGAAAGTCAGGAAACAAGTGATGATTGAAAATGGTGGTTACGTCTGCGGCGGTATATACCGTCACCACTGGCGTAGATCCCCATTGGCCACTTTACCCCATAGGGCCCAATATTATCCAATGAGGAATTGCACAACGGTTCACTACCGCCTACCGCCATGAAGCACAACGTCGGCGGAATTACCTCACTTCCACCTGTCCCTCCACACAGGACAGGTGGTCGCCATTTTGGGGGTGGGAGGAACAGACCTATCAATAATTGCTGAGTGACAGGATAAATAGGCACATACTTTGAAATTCCACTGTCCCAAAACATGATTGCACGATGTGGAGTACTGTTGTGGTATAGTTGTTCAAATTGTGACAGCCTACTCACTCTGGTGTCCCTTAGATACCTACCACTACGGATGAATAGGAGATGGAGACATACCCCCGTCTACAGACCTCGGGTGGACTTAGCTACACAAGAGGACAGGCACATGATACTCACCTATACACTGGGCAGAGCCACAATCCCAGAGCTGTGCGCCCAGTTTGAGCATGACCTGATATCAGCAATCCGTCATCTCACTGGGATACCCCCTCTTGTGCAGGTTCTATCAGTGCTCCATTTCCTGGCAACTGGTTCTTTCCAAGTGACAGTAGGCTTGGCAGCAGGACTGTCACAACCAATGTTCCCAATCGTGCTGGCAAGAGTTTTGTCCGCCCTGGTAAAACACATGTGCAGCTACATTGTTTTCCCCTGGGTGCAAGATTTGGCCACTGTCAAGGCCGTATTTTATGCAATGGGACATAAACCCAATAATATTTGGCCAATTGATGGTAGACATATAACGTTTGTCCCCCCGGCAGAATGAACAGGTGTACAGGAATCGTAAGAGTTTCCACTCCATGAATGTGCAGATTGTGTGCCTGGTGGACCAGTACATCTCCCACATCAATGCTAAATATCCAGGGTCGGTGCATGATGCCTTTGTCCTGAGGAATAGTAGCATCTCAAATCTGATGGCCCAACTATAGAGACACAGGGTGTGGCTTATAGGTGAGCCTTGGTCCCCACCCAGTGTATGTTGGTGTATGCCTATGCTGTTGGCCAAATAGGATAGTGTGTGGCTAAATGTTGTCCCTCAATAATTGCAGGTGACTCTGGCTACCCAAACCTATCATGGCTGCTGACCCCTATGAGGAATGCCATGACAAGGGCTTAAGGGCTGGTATAATGAGGCACATGGGCGAACAGAAGGATCATTGAGAGAACCTTCAACCTCCTGAAGGCCTGGTTCAGGTGCCTCCATCTGACAGGTGGATCCCTGTGCTACTCACCCAAGAAGGTCTGCCAGATAAAACGGCATGCTGCATGTTGCACAACCTAGCCCTCAGACGCCATGTACCTTTTCTGCAGGAGGAGGAGACTGGAGATGACCCTGTGGCAGCAGAAGACCCTGAGCGCAGTGAGGTTGAGGAGGCAGAGGATGAGGATGTGGCCAACAGAACATTAGTGATCCGTTAGTACTTCCAATGACACACAGGTAAGTCAGTGAAACTTCACATTTCAATGACTATGGTGCTTCAAGTGTATGACATCTGTACTTCCCTAGCTTCCCCCTCCATGGTTGGTGTTACACTGCCAGCTTTGCTTGTGTATGGTGATGTATTGTGGGATTGTTAGTTCCCCTATGCTGTGCATGCTTTGGTGATCGATGTCCATGCAGGGATGGGAGGGCTGTCCATGCATTAGTATTCCATGCAGGGCTTGGCATTGTGGTTAGTCATATGTGTAGGTGCAGTGTATGGGATGATGTGAAGTGATGGGAGTGAGGGTAAGGGGTGTGATGGCATGGAGGTATGGGGGTGATGATTAGTAAATGTTGACTTACCAGTGTCCAGTGCTTTGGCTACTCCAGTGAGTCCCTCAGGATGCAGTATTGCCAGTATCTGCTTCTCCCATGCTGTGAGCTGTGGGGATGAGGTGGGGGTCCACCGCAAGTCCTCTGTATGGCAAGATGGTGTCTTGCTGCTATGGAACGTACCTTCCCCCGTAGGTCATTCCACCTCCTCCTGATGTCGTCCCTTGTTCTTGGGTGCTGCCCCACAGCATTGACCCTGTCCACAATTCTCCGCCATAGCTCCATCTTCCTTGCAATGAATATTTCTGCTGTACCTGTCCTCCAAAGAGCTGTGGGTCTACCCCGACAATTTTCCTCCACCATGACCCTTAATTTCTCCTCAGTGAAACGGGGGTGCCTTTGTGGTGCCATGGGTGTTGTGTGATGTGTGTTGGTGAGGGTATGTGATGTGGAGTGTGTGAGGGGTGTATGGGTGTAAGTGGTGTGTGTGTCTAGTTGTCTCTGTGCTCTTCTTTATAGTGGTGTGGATGGGTGTGGTGTGTTTATGAGTGTCAGGTGTGTGTTTTTTGTATTGGCCAATGTAGTGTTGCTTTGTATGTGGGTATCCATTCTGAGCACAGCAGTATGTATCACCAATGGTTCACTGCTGTTGAATTTCCGCCGGGGTGATTCATGGGTCATAATGTGATGGATGTTGTGTTGTTGGCGTAACGGTATGGGTTTTGGGACCGCCACTTTTGCACTGACCTTCGGTCTTGCGGATTTGTGTATGTGGCTGGATTCTGTCAGATTGGTATGTGTGTGTCATAATATGGTGAACAGATATCTGCCACCACGGTGGTAAGTTGACTGCAATCAGCGTGGCGGTAAGCGGGATTTACCACCAATGTCATAACGAGGGCCATAATCTGGTTATATACTGACTAGCATGGTGCTGATGCATATTATAATTATTTCTGCTAAACTCTCAGTATAAGTATGATGCTACTTGATCAGGTAGTCTGATATCTTTGATAAATGGGTGGAGGGACCTTTGTTATGCAGCCAAGTAAAAGACTTCTATCTGTATTTCTTTCTTGCAATGATGGTGTTGAGATAAGAAATCATTTCCATAAGAGGCAGTTTGAGGTCTGCCTTCTTTTTTTATTGTTGAGGCTGAAAAGTCCTTCACATGGTGATGGACGTGCACCCCTACACAGAGTGCCCCAATTTTCCTGATGTCTAGATCTCTAATGCTGATTTTTGTTGTCATGGGCAAACATGGATCACATGTGTGTGCCATGACATAGGCCAGTCTCATGGATTGTGATCTTTTTAGAACTGGAGAGATGGCCAAAGCACTAGCCTATTGGGGGTGAAAGGAAACTTCCTCTGCAGGATTTAAGCAACACAAGCTTGGTGGTGGCCGAATACTGTGTAGTGATGGAGAGAAGAGGTCCGTTTCATGTGTGCCACTTGAGTGAAGCCTACAGACTCACTGATGGTAAGTTCTTCTGCCTTGTGCTTAACATACCCTTGACCTACATCGAGTTTGTGTGTAGTGCTGTGCAGTGTGTGTGGGGTATATATGGGCTGGGAGTGTTTGTGCTTTTGCATTGTGTAATACATGAATGATGTATTGCTGTGTAGTGCATGTAGGCTATATACATGTGCTGGGTGTATGCATGACTCTGAACACACAATACATGGAGGAGTCTGGGTTCCGTTTTGGGAGACCCCGGACTGACTGGATGAACATGAGAAGAGGAGAAAGAGGAATGCCACCAGACAGATATGTATTGCTGCATTCCTGTAAGCTGGGTAGGACACACTGTAGTGCAGTGCCAGGTTCCTAGTATACTTTAAGGGTTGCTCTTTAACTCGGACAGAGGACACTGGGAAGGGGCCTGGGTCCATTGCTGGAAGGCGATGGGACTGATAAGGGAATAATAAAGAGTAGGACTGAGTCCCTGTGGTAACCTTTTGATGTGGTGAGAAATAGCAACAGAAGAAGGATCATCCAAGGTCGGGGAAGCTGTTTTCGGGTGGGCAGGTGTGTGGTTCATGCGATGCATAGCAAGGTCGTCCAGGAAGGAGCTAAGGTCTGCGGGATCAAGGAAGTCTCTTGATTTACCATCCAGGGTAATCCACATACGAGCAGGTTCGAAAAGGCCAAATTTGATGTCCAGCTTCCTGAGTTGTGGTCATAGTGCTAAGAATGCTTTCCGCTTCTCGTTCGTTACTTTGGAGAAGTCCACGGCCACCTGTATCTCATGACCCTCTAGAGTGTACGGGCCCTGAGTTCTGGCTGCTGAGATGACTTGGCGGGCCTGCTGATGGCAGAGGAAGCATGCGATAATAGGGCGAGGTCGCCCAGAGGTTGCTTTGTGCAAAGGACCAATTCTGTGGGCTCTTTGAAGCTCCAGCGGTGGGGAAAAATCAAGGCCTATGAGTTCAGGGAGAAAGTTTTTAAGAAAGGCCTTGACGTCCAAACCTTCCTTGTGTTCCTGTATGCCAAAAACACAGACATTGTCTCTCCTGCTTCTGTCCTCTAAATCCGTGATTTTCGCCTGCAAGGACTGCATCTCCATGTCCCGAACTGGCAGAGCTGTGATCCTCTACGGTTGTGAGACATTGATCTAGGTCCGTTACCGTTACTTGGAAATGGGCTATATCTGCCCGTATGGAGTTAGAGGCCACAGAGACGTCTGAAAACTTCAAGTCTATTGCTTCTAGACACCATCCCACTGCTGTGATCTCCTGCAAGATGCAGTCAGTGGCATCGGCAGGGCAAGGGTCAGCCGGCTGGGCCACGGAGCTAGGAGGGGTCACATGTGCCGCCACAGGTTTCAGTAGCACAATAGCTTCTGAGAACAGTAGTTGGCGGGAGTGTCTGCCCGATGATTTCCCTCCTGGGCATCGCCACCTGGGGAGAAGAAGGGGTCCCGGGGAGGAACTGCAGGAGATCCTCGTGGTTATGGGGCTATGTCGTGTCTGTACGGAAGACGTAGACGTCTCCTAGTATTGGGAAATCCAGCATATGAACCCCTCAGTGTGTTCTGCAAAGTGGGACTGGCGACTATGTGGTTGTGGCCGCTCTCGGAAGTGGTAGGCTGAGCGTGCCTCACAAGGGTGAGTGAACCGATTGGGGCCCTGGTGACGCCAACTCCCCAGCCGTGGCCCGCCGCAATCAAGCCCAATCTCAGTGTAAGGCTCCGGTCCTGGTCGCTGCAGTGCTCACGCCGTCTTAAAAGAAGGAGCTGCCCCCTCCATTGCTCGCCACATGTGTGAGCAGACAGTGCCTAGCAGTGGAAGCACTCCCATCCCTCTACAGCCCCTCCGGGCCCCCGGGCTCAGTCCGGCACGTGGAGCGCACTTCTCAGGCAGCCATTTCCTACGGCCACCAGACCACACCCAATATCTGATTATTGACATGGCTGTTCACCTTTGTTACCTAGTGAACTGTCTGGCATGATAGATGGGACTTATACAGTAAGAGTTGTACAATGCCCATTGATATCCTTGTAGGAACACAGTATGTGAGAAAGCAATGGACATTGACCTGTATATGGATGTACTGCATGTGCGTCCACTCAGGCATCTGAATTTTCAAACCAGGTGAGTATATTTATAGCTTGGGATCTTTAATCTGTGGCCATTATAAATTGGCACTCAGCGATAGCTGTGTTTTGCTTGGAATGCTGGTGTGAGTAAACCATTGCATTGCTGTAATGGCCATGTACTGTTCCACACTAGAACAATCAACATGGTGTAGATAGAAAATGAGTTTAACATGCATGACATTGACTATTTGGTGCAGTGTCCAGGTTTTGAAAATGTTAGGATATTGCATTCTGGGAGTTGTAGATTAACTATTAGCTATTACTTTACGTACCAATTCCAAGGGCTGAGGGGTCAGATGAGTTTAGTGGACATGTGGCATACCAGAGGGGTATTAGTTGATTAGGACAGAGCTGTAGTGGGTGGTGTGTTAATTGGTGTGGGTTTAGGTGGTGAGGGAGCCTGCAGGACTAGACAATTTGGTGACATGTGTGTTGCGGGTACTTATCAGACTCCACTCCCCCAAGTATCCTCCCTGGACCTCAGGATGCAATATATCAAAGACCTTCTCCTCCCAAGATGTGAAAGTATCGGGTGGAGGAGGGGGCCCACCACCAGTCTTCAGTACCGAAAGCTGGTGCCTGGATGCAATGGAACAGACCTTCCCCTTGAGGTTGTTCCACCTCTTCCTGATGTCCTCGCTTGTGCGTGGATGACTGCTTACAGAATTCACCCTGTCAACTGTTCTCTGCCATAACTCAATTTTCCTGGTAATAGATGTTTGTCAGACCTGTGCTCCAAACAGGTATGGCTCATCCAACATGACCCTCAACTCCTCATCAGTAAAGCATGGCTGTTTTTGTGGGGACATGGTAGTGGTTGTGAAGACGGTGTGGTTTTCTTCAAAGACTGCAGAGTTAGGTAAAAGGTGAGGTGTAGGTGCTGTGATATGAGGGGGTGACAGGTATTGTGGATTGTGTGCGGAACTAATATGTGTGTTTTGTATGCTGTGCAGGTGTGTGATGTGTGCATAGTGGAGTGTGACTGGGTGCCTATTCTTGCTAATTTATTCTCTCTGGGATCTTGGATGTCTTTGGGTGTGTGTGGTGTTTTATTGCAAAGGATTCTGGGTTGTATAGGGGTGTGTTATATAGTGCAGTGAGTATGTGTGTCGGTGTGTGGATGTGTATCAGATGGGGGTATTCAAACTATTCAATGTGGTGTGTCCTGACTGAAGTGAGTTGAGACCACCGCAGTTTGCACCACCAATGGTTTTCTGCTGTGGAAGAACCACTGTTTTGATTTTTGTATCGTAATCTGATGGTAGGACTTTTGTTAGGCTGGAGGTGCTGGTGGTAGAACCGCCTCTTTTCCATCCTGCAGTGTCTTGGTGTTTTCACAAATTTGTCTGTTTTGGGCAGATTTCACAGTGTGACTCTTAATATGGTGGTTGGATTACTGCCAACATGCAGGTATTTTAGCGGCAGCCACCGTTGCAGTCTTCCCAAAAGACTGCCACACTTGTAAGAAGGCTCATTTTGTGCACAGCACAGCACATGATAAAAATGAAAAGCCAATTGAGCGTTGGAGACATGCCCCTGTAGAGACACACTGGTATTTGTTATCAATGATCAATATCAGTGTGTGACTAGAGGGCATGCCCCATGCTTTCCTTATAAAATTTAACATATATTGATAATAGGGTGAGAAAACAGTGATCTCCAGTAACCATGGTTTATTGGCTGACACCCAATTGGCACATTAGAGTCTGATTCACAAAGAAAAACTTGCACTGTTATAAAAGTTTACATTTGTTTTGGTAGTCACAATCACAGAGTTAATAGTAAGTATGTGACTGCGAAGACTACAGAGCCAGGGCAGAGAACTCTGCACATGACACTAGCTTGCCATATTTTTAAAAAACTATTTTAGCCAGGTCTTTATGCGTGTTACTTGGAGTATAAGGCCCTCTTATGTTTGTTTTTATGACTATTTTTTCTGGCCTGAAAAATGGCACAAGAGTAACTCAAAGACAAGCCACATTTAATTAAAAAAAACAGCTAAAAAAAGTCTTTCTTTTCACAAGTTTCAGCCCACAAATTACAATAATAAAAACAATGTCAAAAAAAGCCATACAGACATGTTTTTTAAATAAATATTTTTATAGTAATTAATCTTTTTTGAACACTGCACTGTGTAAAGTACTGAAACGTACAATGGATTAAAACTATAGGTGATTTTTGGAGAATGACGATTATAGGGCCACTTTTTATAATTTGGTGTTGTGATTTTTTGGCAATTTCAGTAAGTCTACCTGAGCGCAGCCAGGACCTAGGCATACCAGATAGTCATGTGTGGCTTGCGGTTGGGTGCTTGCAAGTGGTCAAGGCAGCACTCAACCACTGCATGCACTGAGAATTTCCCAATGTTACATTACTCATGACATCTTCTATGACATCATTATTAATATCAATACAACATTTTCAATTGCATCATTGAGGAGTAAACTGTGCATGTTGAGGGTGTGAGTTATTGTTACCCTGGAGTATGAGATATAGTTACTTGAGATAACTGTAACTGCAGAATTTCTGTGGTTTTCTATATTTAAAACAGCATGTTTTAACTGACATTACTACCTAACTACCATATAATTTTAACCTTTGATTTTTTACAGTAACTATATATGTGTGCATGTCTGTGTGTGCATTTAATGAAACAAAGTTTAAAGCTAAGTTATAGTTAGAAAAACAATATTTATTATTCCCATTCAATCCCAACTTAAACTATACATACTTTACAAATTCTAAAGTTATGTTTCCAATTTCAACCTATAATTTAATTGCCACCTATTATAACTTAAATTTATAAGGTACATAATACCTTCAATTTACAATCTTGTGCATCTCCGTACACGATGTTGTCACATCACTCACCACACTACATTAACTATAGGTCATCAATCTACCATGCACTGTGATCTCAGAAATGATGTCATTTGAGATGTCATAAGTATCGTTATGAATGCTATGATTTCACATGGTATAAGTCATATGATATCTACGGTATAAACAAAGCATGGAGAGAGCTGTAGTTAATGTAGTGTGGCGAGTGACTGTGAACTCTATAAAATTAAGTTGTAACATGGTGAGTAAATTATAAATTTAAGTTGGAACAATAACTTTCAAATTTGTAATGTTTGTATAGTTTAAGTTGGGTTTGTATACAAAGACTATATAAAGTTTTCCTAACTGTAACTTTCAACCTTTTGCTTTTTTCATTAGCTTTAAATGATTTTTATTTTTTAATCATTTGTTTTTAATCGCAGTGTTGAGTGTAATTCAGTTGAGTGTTGTTAAGTGGAGTATTGTTGAGTATAGTGGAGGACAGTGACTTAGAGTTTGGTGTTGTACAGTGGAATACAGAGTAGCCAAGTAGAATTGTGCTGTGTAGCATACAAAGGAGAAAAGTATTATTCAGGTGAGTGGGGTGGTGCGTTATAGAGTGGAGTGGTGTATCCTATAGCGGAATGGTGTGTTCTGTGATGGAAGACCATGCTATGCTGTACAGTTGAGAGTCATACAGTGGTGTGTCATCTACTGCAGCATCATATAGTCAAGTGTTGTGGAGTGGAATGTTGGCAAGTACAGTGGCATAGAGTGTTGTGCAAGGTAATGGCATAGAATGGAGTTCAGTAGAGTACAGTGCTTTATGGTTCAGTGTTGTTGAGTGGACCCATACACTATATTTTTGTATGGTGGAGTGCCTTAGAGTGGTGTGTTGTACAATGAACTGTGGTCCAGTGTTGTGGAGTGGATTAAAGGGGTGTACAGTAGAGTGCAGAGTCATATAGTAGAGTGGTGTATCATAGAGAGGAGTGGAGTGGCATGCCCTGCAGTGTCATACAGTGCAGTACAGTGGCAGAGAGTGGCATATGCTATAGTAGAGTATTGTAAAGTGGGTTTTCACAGAGTACATTAGGGTGTTATACAGTAGAGGTGCATAGAGTGGATTGTCATACAGTGGTTTAGAGTGAGGTAAAGTGCCATGCAGCTGAGTAGACTGTAGTGGCGTTGAGTGTAGTGACATAACATAGTGTGGAGTGAAGTATAATAGAGATGATTTGTTGTGTCATGCAGTAGAATGGTGTGGAGTAGTGTAAAGTTGAATGGTGTAGGGTGGAGTCAACTGACGTGTCATAAGTTGGAGTGGCACCTCATACAGTAGAATATAGTTCTGAGTAGTAGACTCTTGGAATGTCTTGTAGAGTGTTGTACTGTGCATTGTATGAGTGGAGTACAGTATTGTGTAGTGGCATACAGTGAGGTAGAGTGGACTTGTATAGATTAGAGCAAAGTGTTGTAGAGTGGAGCAGGACAGAGTAGGCTGTTGTACATGGCAAAATATACAGTGGTACAAGTGGAGTGGTATAGCTTACAGTGGAGTATACTATCTTAGAGTAAAGTGGTGTGTCGAATAATATAGTGCCATGGAGTGAAGTAGAGTGAAATGGCATAGCATACTTTGGAGTTAAGTGTCATAGAGTTACATGGTTTTGTTTAGTGGAGTAGTATGGTGTGTCATAGCATGTGGGGAACTATCATAGAGTGGAGAGGCATAGAGTAGATACAGTGCCATAGAATGTGGTACCGTGGAGTTTTATAGAATGTTGTAGAGTTGAATGTCATACAGTGCCGTTGTGTGAAGTGGCATAGAGTGGAGTAGTAGAGTACAATGGAATGAGTGGAGGAGTATGTAGTAGACTACGGTGGAGTAAATTGTGGGGGAGTGTCATGGAGGGAGTCGTATAGAATTTCACATAGTGAAGTAGAGAGTGGTCATGTGGCATAGAGCGGAGTACTTTGTTTTAGACTGTAGAAACTTAGGGGGTCATTCTGACTCCCGCCGGCTGCGGTATCCGCAGGGCCGGCGGGAGCCGCCAGAATACCGCTGTGCGGTCACAAGACCGCCGCGGGTATTCTGGATTTCCCGCTGGGCTGGCGGGCGACCGCCAGAAGGCCGCCCGCCAGCCCAGCGGGAAACACCCTTCACAAGGATGCCGGCTCCGAATGGAGCCGGCGGAGTGGAAGGGGTGCGACGGGTGCAGTTGCACCCGTCGTGATTTTCAGTGTCTGCATGGCGGACACTGAAAATCATGGTGGGGCCCTGTTACGGGGGCCCCTGCAGTGCCCATGCCATTGGCATGGGCACTGCAGGGCCCCCCAGGGGCCCCACGACACCCCATACCGCCATCCTGTTCCTGGCGGCCAAAACCGCCAGGAACAGGATGGCGGTATGGGGGTCGGAATCCCCATGGCGGCGCAGCAAGCTGCGCCGCCATGGAGGATTCCCCAGGGCAGCGGAAAACCGGCGGTACACCGCCGGTTTTCCGTTTCTAACCGCGGCTGTACCGCCGCAGTCAGAATGCCCTTGGGAGCACCGCCAGCCTGTTGGCGGTGCTCCCGCGGTCCCCGGCCCTGGCGGTCCATGACCGCCAGGGTCGGAATGACCGCCTTAGAGTGCAGTAGGGTTTCAAAGAGTAGAGGGATGTAGAGTGTCATAGAGGGGAGTCAATGGTTGTACAGTGGAGTACACTCGAGTGGCTTACACTGGAAAGGTGTACAATCCAGTACTACATAGCGTTGTGTTGAAGAGTGTTGTATCATATACTATTGTGGTGTAGAGTGTGATAGCGTAGAGTGCTATAGCATAAAGTGGAGTGGAAATCAGTGTAGTAGTGTAGAATGGAATAGCGTAGGGTAGTATACAGTGGAGTGGTTACAGTAGAGCAGCTTAGTCTGGAGTGGCATATAGTGGAGTGGAACAGCATAGAATGAAGTGGAGTAGAGGAGAATAGTGTACAGTAGAGTGGCCTACAGTAGAATGGCATAGAATGTACTGGCATAGATTGGGGTAGCATACAGTAGTATAGCATAGAGTGGCGTGACATACAATAGAGTGGGATAGAGTGGAACAGCATAGAGTGGATTGCGTAGAGTTGTGTAGCGCTAAGTGGAGCGGCACAGAGTGGAGTGGCATAGAGTGGAGTGGTGGACAGTGGAGTGGTATGGTGTGTAGTAGCAAACAGTGGAATAGCAGAGAGTGCAGTGTCATAGAGTAGAGTAGCATACAAAGGAAGGGTGTAGAGTGGAATGGCATACTGTGGAGTGGGGTAGAGTGGAATAGTGTATAGTGAAGAAGCATACAGTGGAGTGAGGTACAGTGGTGGGGCATGTGCTGGAGTGGAATACAGTGTAGTGGTGTAAAGTGGACTGTCCTATAGTGAAGTAGTGCACAGTAGAATATCATATACTGGAGTGGTGTACAGCTGAGTAGCATAGAGTGGAGTGTCATACAGTGAAGTGGCATTTAGTGCAATAGCGTAGAGTGTTTTAGCATAGAAATGTGTGGGGGACATTGGAGTGACATACAGTGGAGTAATCTAGCATGGAGTGGTGTAGAGTGTAATAACATACATTGAAGTATCATAGAGTGAAGTGACACATAGTTCAGTAGTGTTTGGTGGAGTGGCATAAAATGGAGTGGCATTGTTTGGAGTGGCATAGAGTAGACTAACATAAAATGTAGTGTTATACAGTGGAGTTACATACAGTGGAATAGAGTAGAGTGGAGTGGCATAAAGGGAAGACATGTACAGTGAATTGGTGTAGGAGGCTGGACTGGCTTGTAGTGAGTACCAAGGGGTACTTGCACCTTGCACCAGGCCCAGTTATCCCTTATTAGTGTATAGGGTGTCTAGCAGCTTAGGCTGATAGATAATGGTAGCTTAGCAGAGCAGCTTAGGCTGAACTAGGAGACGTGTGAAGCTACTACAGTACCACTTAGTGTCATATGCACAATATCATAAGAAAACACAATACACAGTTATACTAAAAATAAAGGTACTTTATTTTTATGACAATATGCCAAAGTATCTTAGAGTGTACCCTCAGTGAGAGGATAGGAAATATACACAAGATATATATACACAATAGCAAAAATATGCAGTATAGTCTTAGAAAACAGTGCAAACAATGTATAGTTACAATAGGATGCAATGGGGAAACATAGGGATAGGGGCAACACAAACCATATACTCCAAAAGTGGAATGCGAACCACGAATGGACCCCAAACCTATGTGACCTTGTAGAGGGTCGCTGGGACTATTAGAAAATAGTGAGAGTTAGAAAAATAACCCTCCCCAAGACCCTGAAAAGTGAGTGCAAAGTGCACTAAAGTTCCCCTAAGGACAAAATAGTCGTGTTAGAGGGAAAATGCAAGGAAAACACAAATCAGCAATGCAACAACGATGGATTCCTGACTGAGGGTACCTGTGGAACAAGGGGACCAAGTCCAAAAGTCACAAGCAGCTCGGAGATGGGCAGATGCCCAAGAAATGCCAGCGGTTGGTGCAAAGAAGCTCTTACTAGGCTGAAGAACTGTGAATACTGCAGGAACGACAAGGGCTAGAGACTTCCCCTTTGGAGGATGGATCCCCCACGCCTTGGAGAGTCGTGCAGAAGTGTTTTCCCGCCGGATGGACGCCAACAAGCCTTGCTACACGCAAATCGTGCGTTTGGCATTTTTGGACGCTGCTGGGGCCCAGGAGGGACCAGGAGGTCGCAAATTGGACCTGCAGAGAGAAGGGACGTCGAGTAAGACAAAGAGCCCTCACTGAAGCAGGTAGCACCCGGAGAAGTGCCAGAAACAGGCACTACAAGGATGCGTGAAACGGTGCTCGCCGAAGTTGCACAAAGGAGTCCCACGTCGCCGGAGACCAACTTAGAAAGTCGTGCAATGCAGGTTAGAGTGCCGTGGACCCAGGCTTGGCTGTGCACAAAGGATTTCCGCCGGAAGTGCACAGGGGCCGGAGTAGCTTGCAAAGTCGTGGTTCCCAGCAATGCAGCCCAGCGAGGTGAGGCAAGGACTTACCTCCACCAAACTTGGGCTGAAGAGTCACTGGACTGTGGGGGTCACTTGGACGGTGTCGCTGGATTCGAGGGACCTCGCTCGTCGTGCTGAGAGGAGACCCAAGGGACCGGTAATGCAGCTTTTTGGTGCCTGCGGTTGCAGGGGGAAGATTCCGTCGACCCACGGGAGATTTCTTCGGAGCTTCTGGTGCAGAGAGGAGGCAGACTACCCCCACAGCATGCACAAGCAGGAAAACAGTCGAGAAGGCGGCAGGATCAGCGTTACAGAGTTGCAGTAGTCGTCTTTGCTACTATGTTGCAGGTTTGCAGGCTTCCAGCGCGGTCAGCGGTCGATTCCTTATCAGAAGGTGAAGAGGGAGATGCAGAGGAACTCGGCTGAGCTCATGCATTCGTTATCTAAAGTTTCCCCAGAGACAGAGACCCTAAATAGCCAGAAAAGAGGGTTTGGCTACCTAGGAGAGAGGAAAGGCTACTAACACCTGAAGGAGCCTATCACAAGGAGTCTCTGACGTCACCTGGTGGCACTGGCCACTCAGAGCAGTCCAGTGTGCCAGCAGCACCTCTGTTTCCAAGATGGCAGAGGTCTGGAGCACACTGGAGGAGCTCTGGACACCTCCCAGGGGAGGTGCAGGTCAGGGGAGTGGTCACTCCCCTTTCCTTTGTCCAGTTTCGCGCCAGAGCAGGGGCTAAGGGGTCCCTGAACCGGTGTAGACTGGCTTATGCAGAATTGGGCACATCTGTGCCCAACAAAGCATTTCCACAGGCTGGGGGAGGCTACTCCTCCCCTGCCTTCACACCATTTTCCAAAGGGAGAGGGTGTCACACCCTCTCTCAGAGGAAGTTCTTTGTTCTGCCATCCTGGGCCAGGCCTGGCTGGACCCCAGGAGGGCAGCTGCCTGTCTGAGGGGTTGGCAGCAGCAGCAGCTGCAGAGAAACCCCAGGAAGGGCAGTTTGGCAGTACCAGTGTCTGTGCTACAGACCACTGGGATCATGGAATTGTACCAACAATGCCAGGATGGCATAGAGGGGGCAATTCCATGATCATAGACATGTTACATGGCCATATTCGGAGTTACCATGGTGAAGCTACATATAGGTAGTGACCTATATGTAGTGCACGCGTGTAATGGTGTCCCCGCACTCACAAAGTTCAGTGAATTGGCTCTGAACAATGTGGGGGTACCTTGGCTAGTGCCAGGGTGCCCTCACACTAAGTAACTTTGCACCTAACCTTTACCAGGTAAAGGTTAGACATATAGGTGACTTATAAGTTACTTAAGTGCAGTGTAAAATGGCTGTGAAATAACGTGGACGTTATTTCACTCAGGCTGCAGTGGCAGGCCTGTGTAAGAATTGTCAGAGCTCCCTATGGGTGGCAAAAGAAATGCTGCAGCCCATAGGGATCTCCTGGAACCCCAATACCCTGGGTACCTCAGTACCATATACTAGGGAATTATAAGGGTGTTCCAGTAAGCCAATGTAAATTGGTAAAATTGGTCACTAGCCTGTTAGTGACAATTTGAAAGTAATGAGAGAGCATAACCACTGAGGTTCTGGTTAGCAGAGCCTCAGTGAGACAGTTAGGCACCACACAGGGAACATATACATGCACACCTATGAGCACTGGGGCCCTGTGTGACAGGGTCCCAGTGACACATACATATAGGCCACAAACTCATGAGCACTGGGGTCCTGACCAGCAGGGTCCCAGTGACACATAACAAACATACTGAAAACATAGTGTTTTCACTATGAGCACTGAGGCCTGGCTATCAGGATCCCAGTGAGACAGTGAAAACAGTGACAAACACCCTGACATACACTCACAAACAGGCCAAAAGTGGGGGTAACAAGGCTAGAAAGAGGCTACCTTCTCACACAACCCCCCCCCCAAACGAAGGACAATAAGGCTAACCTTGGCCAGTTGAGACTTTATTGTCTAAGTGGTGATAAGTAGAGAGTAGCTCTGCAATAGACTGGTTACTCCCTTTATCATCCACTATATGGTTACTTCCCTGTGGGGATGTAAACCACCCTGTTTGAAGTTTTTTAGCTAACCAACAATGTGAAGATGTATTTTCAGAGTTTCTATCAGTAAGTTTTAGTTTAGAGCAGTGGGAATTATCCACTGAACCTATTTGTAATGATGGAAATGCCAGACAGGGATGCTGTCTCAGTAAAGCCATAGTTGGACAAAAACTTTGTCCATTTGGCTGGAAGAGAGAACAGGGAATGCTGTTTCTCTTGAGTTGGAGCAGGGCAGGGATGCTGTCCTATGAGCTCCACACTAGGGCAGGGATGCTGTCCTAAGTGTTGTGAGGCAGTACAGGGTTTCTGCACTAACGTTTCTCTGGGAGGGTTGGAGGGATGCTCCATGTTAACTAAAATGGTGCTCTTTTTGTCACCAATGTTAGTTATCCCACAGAGAGGTACTTCTATCTCAGGGAGTCCAGCTATGCCAGCTGATGATTCCCTTGGAACAGGTGCCACCCCAGGAGAGGTTTCTCCCACCACAGGAATGGTATCCTGAATGGTAGGGTGGTTAGGGGATACTGTGATACCCTTTTTACCTGTTGATGGAGAGGGATCCTGAGTTTTCAGGCCTTCTCTCCTTTGCTTTTTCATTTCACTTGAAATGAGAGGGAACAATTCCTCAGGGATGCCCAGCATGGCTGCATGGGCATAAAACTCTACATCAGCCCAACCTGAGGCCTCTAGGTCATTACCTAAGAGACAGTCTACAGGTAAGCTAGGTGATACCACCACCTGCTTAGGGCCAGTAACTCCACCCCAACTAAACTGAATTATAGCTAAGGGAAGAAACTTAGTGGAGTTATGGACATCAATAATCTTATACTGTTGTCCAATGATGTGTTGTTCAGGAGGCACTAGGTTTTCAGTCACCAAAGTGAAACTGGCACCTGTGTCCCTGTAGGCCAAGGCCTCAACACCATTTATTGAAACTGTCTGCCTGTACTTATCCATTGTAAGGGGACACGCAGCCAGTGTGGCAAGGCCACTGCCACTAGGTGTGACAGAAACTGTCTTGGGACTGATTACATCAGTTTCCACTATGGATCCATAAGTGAACCCAACTACACCCTTTGCTTGACTGTTGCCAGCAGTCCCACCACTAGTACCACTACTGCTAGGGGCACTAGAGCTTGATGTATTAGTGGTGGTAGGCTCAGGGGGTTTACCTGGACAGGACTTATCCCCTGGCCTATGGCCTCTGTTTTTACACACAAAGCACCAAGGCTTTTTAATGTGTGCAGGTTGGGAAGAAGAGGAAGAATTTGTTTTATCCCCACCCTCTGAAGAGTGTTTAAGATTTGAAGTGGGATCTTTGGTTTTACCCTTATCCCCATGCTTATCTTGAGATTTTTCACCATCTTTCTTCTTATTGCCATCTTTGTCACCCCCTGTATGAACTTTTCTGTTCACCCTTGTTCTGACCCATTTGTCTGCCTTCTTTCCCAATTCTTGGGGAGAGGTCAGATCAGAGTCTACCAGGTACTGGTGCAACAAATCAGACACACAATTATTAAGTATATGCTCTCTCAGGATTGTGTTATACAGGCTTTCATAATCAGTAACTTTACTGCCATGTAACCACCCCTCCAAGGCCTTCACTGAATGGTCAATGAAATCAACCCAGTCTTGTGAAGACTCCTTTTTGGTCTCTCTGAACTTTATCCTGTACTGTTCAGTGGTTAAGCCATAACCATCCAGGAGTGCATTCTTAAGAACTGTAAAATTATTGGCATCATTTTCTTTCACAGTAAGGAGCCTATCCCTACCTTTTCCACTAAATGATAGCCATAGGATAGCAGCCCACTGCTTTTGAGGGACATCCTGTACAGCACAGGCCCTCTCAAGTGCAGCAAACCACTTGTTAATGTCATCCCCCTCCTTGTAAGGGGGAACTATCTTATGCAGATTCCTGGAATCATGCTCTTTTGCAGGATGACTATGGGGAATACTGCTGCTGCCACCATGGGTATCTAAACCCATCTTCTGTCTTTCCCTCTCTATTTCTAAAGACTGTCTATCCAAATCCAGCTGTTGCTTCTTGAGCTTCAGTCTGGTTTGCTCCACTCTCAATCTATTGAGCTCCCTTTCTAACAATCTGTCATCAGGGTGGGTGGGAGGGACATTTCTAGATACAGAGGTATGATGGGAATGAACAGAAGGAGACCTGTCCCTTACAAGGGGCACCCTAACAGCTTGGCTACCAGCATAATGTGAGAGCACATCATCAGTATGATGTGATTCAACCTCTGTACCAACTATGCTAGACTGTCTAGTAATGGGCAGGCTGAGAAGTTTCTTTCCTGAACCTTTTCCTGGGGGAGTCCCTGGATCAGATTGAGAACCATTAGCTACTTTTTCTACAGATTGGGCACTTATGGCCTTATCCTGTACTCTAAGCATATTAATTAACAGTTCTAAGGAAGGATTCTTCCCTACACTCAAACCTCTCTCTATGCAGAGACTCCTTGCTCCTTTCCAGCTAAGGTGATCATATGCAAGTTTGGACAGTTCAACTTTTTGGCCTGTGCCAGACATTTTTAGAGAGAGTTAAAGTGATAGACAAAGAGAAAAAAGTTTTCAGAACTTTTTGGAAAGACAGAAAAAACTTTTTAAACTTTTAAGAACTTTTTGAAAGTTTAGAAGTACTTTTCAGCACTTAGAAAAGAGTGAAAAGAGGAAATGCAAAACTTTTTGGCTATGTGTATATACACTGACCTTGTTTTGTATATTTTTCTCTTATGAAAAGTACAATGACAAGAGTGGTAAGTAGTCTCAAAGCACTTATCCCACCGCTGCACAACCAATGTAGGAGGCTGGACTGGCTTGTAGTGAGTACCAAGGGGTACTTGCACCTTGCACCAGGCCCAGTTATCCCTTATTAGTGTATAGGGTGTCTAGCAGCTTAGGCTGATAGATAATGGTAGCTTAGCAGAGCAGCTTAGGCTGAACTAGGAGACGTGTGAAGCTACTACAGTACCACTTAGTGTCATATGCACAATATCATAAGAAAACACAATACACAGTTATACTAAAAATAAAGGTACTTTATTTTTATGACAATATGCCAAAGTATCTTAGAGTGTACCCTCAGTGAGAGGATAGGAAATATACACAAGATATATATACACAATAGCAAAAATATGCAGTATAGTCTTAGAAAACAGTGCAAACAATGTATAGTTACAATAGGATGCAATGGGGAAACATAGGGATAGGGGCAACACAAACCATATACTCCAAAAGTGGAATGCGAACCACGAATGGACCCCAAACCTATGTGACCTTGTAGAGGGTCGCTGGGACTATTAGAAAATAGTGAGAGTTAGAAAAATAACCCTCCCCAAGACCCTGAAAAGTGAGTGCAAAGTGCACTAAAGTTCCCCTAAGGACAAAATAGTCGTGTTAGAGGGAAAATGCAAGGAAAACACAAATCAGCAATGCAACAACGATGGATTCCTGACTGAGGGTACCTGTGGAACAAGGGGACCAAGTCCAAAAGTCACAAGCAGCTCGGAGATGGGCAGATGCCCAAGAGATGCCAGCGGTTGGTGCAAAGAAGCTCTTACTAGGCTAAAGAACTGTGAATACTGCAGGAACGACAAGGGCTAGAGACTTCCCCTTTGGAGGATGGATCCCCCACGCCTTGGAGAGTCGTGCAGAAGTGTTTTCCCGCCGGATGGACGCCAACAAGCCTTGCTACACGCAAATCGTGCGTTTGGCGTTTTTGGACGCTGCTGGGGCCCAAAAGGGACCAGGAGGTCGCAAATTGGACCTGCAGAGAGAGGGGACGTCGAGCAAGACAAAGAGTCCTCACTGAAGCAGGTAGCACCCGGAGAAGTGCCAGAAACAGGCACTACGAGGATGCGTGAAACGGTGCTCGCCGAAGTTGCACAAAGGAGTCCCACGTCGCCGGAGACCAACTTAGAAAGTCGTGCAATGCAGGTTAGAGTGCCGTGGACCCAGGCTTGGCTGTGCACAAAGGATTTCCGCCGGAAGTGCACAGGGGCCGGAGTAGCTTGCAAAGTCGCGGTTCCCAGCAATGCAGCCCAGCGAGGTGAGGCAAGGACTTACCTCCACCAAACTTGGGCTGAAGAGTCACTGGACTGTGGGGGTCACTTGGACGGTGTCGCTGGATTCGAGGGACCTCGCTCGTCGTGCTGAGAGGAGACCCAAGGGACCGGTAATGCAGCTTTTTGGTGCCTGCGGTTGCAGGGGGAAGATTCCGTCGACCCACGGGAGATTTCTTCGGAGCTTCTGGTGCAGAGAGGAGGCAGACTACCCCCACAGCATGCACAAGCAGGAAAACAGTCGAGAAGGCGGCAGGATCAGCGTTACAGAGTTGCAGTAGTCGTCTTTGCTACTATGTTGCAGGTTTGCAGGCTTCCAGCGCGGTCAGCGGTCGATTGCTTATCAGAAGGTGAAGAGGGAGATGCAGAGGAACTCGGCTGAGCTCATGCATTCGTTATCTAAAGTTTCCCCAGAGACAGAGACCCTAAATAGCCAGAAAAGAGGGTTTGGCTACCTAGGAGAGAGGAAAGGCTACTAACACCTGAAGGAGCCTATCACAAGGAGTCTCTGACGTCACCTGGTGGCACTGGCCACTCAGAGCAGTCCAGTGTGCCAGCAGCACCTCTGTTTCCAAGATGGCAGAGGTCTGGAGCACACTGGAGGAGCTCTGGACACCTCCCAGGGGAGGTGCAGGTCAGGGGAGTGGTCACTCCCCTTTCCTTTGTCCAGTTTCACGCCAGAGCAGGGGCTAAGGGGTCCCTGAACCGGTGTAGACTGGCTTATGCAGAATTGGGCACATCTGTGCCCAACAAAGCATTTCCAGAGGCTGGGGGAGGCTACTCCTCCCCTGCCTTCACACCATTTTCCAAAGGGAGAGGGTGTCACACCCTCTCTCAGAGGAAGTTCTTTGTTCTGCCATCCTGGGCCAGGCCTGGCTGGACCCCAGGAGGGCAGCTGCCTGTCTGAGGGGTTGGCAGCAGCAGCAGCTGCAGAGAAACCCCAGGAAGGGCAGTTTGGCGGTACCAGGGTCTGTGCTACAGACCACTGGGATCATGGAATTGTACCAACAATGCCAGGATGGCATAGAGGGGGCAATTCCATGATCATAGACATGTTACATGGCCATATTCGGAGTTACCATGGTGAAGCTACATATAGGTAGTGACCTATATGTAGTGCACGCGTGTAATGGTGTCCCCGCACTCACAAAGTTCAGTGAATTGGCTCTGAACAATGTGGGGGTACCTTGGCTAGTTCCAGGGTGCCCTCACACTAAGTAACTTTGCACCTAACCTTTACCAGGTAAAGGTTAGACATATAGGTGACTTATAAGTTACTTAAGTGCAGTGTAAAATGGCTGTGAAATAACGTGGACATTATTTCACTCAGGCTGCAGTGGCAGGCCTGTGTAAGAATTGTCAGAGCTCCCTATGGGTGGCAAAAGAAATGCTGCAGCCCATAGGGATCTCCTGGAACCCCAATACCCTGGGTACCTCAGTACCATATACTAGGGAATTATAAGGGTGTTCCAGTAAGCCAATGTAAATTGGTAAAATTGGTCACTAGCCTGTTAGTGACAATTTGAAAGTAATGAGAGAGCATAACCACTGAGGTTCTGGTTAGCAGAGCCTCAGTGAGACAGTTAGGCACCACACAGGGAACATATACATGCACACCTATGAGCACTGGGGCCCTGTGTGACAGGGTCCCAGTGACACATACATATAGGCCACAAACTCATGAGCACTGGGGTCCTGACCAGCAGGGTCCCAGTGACACATAACAAACATACTGAAAACATAGTGTTTTCACTATGAGCACTGAGGCCTGGCTATCAGGATCCCAGTGAGACAGTGAAAACAGTGACAAACACCCTGACATACACTCACAAACAGGCCAAAAGTGGGGGTAACAAGGCTAGAAAGAGGCTACCTTCTCACAATTGGTACAGGCAGGAGTGTGATAGAATGGAGTGGAGTAGAATGTAATATTGTAGAGAGGAGTGTTGTAGAGTGAAGGCTCATGCAAGGGAGAGCCATACAATGTAGTGTTATAGAATGGAGTGGCACAAAGTGGAAGAGCATGGACTGCAGATGCATAGAGTACAGTGGCATAGAGTGGAGTAACATACAGAGGAGTAGCATGCTGTGGAGTGAAATTAGAGTAAATTAACATTGAGTGTAGTGACATACATTGGAGTGACGTAAAGTGGAGTACCTTATAGTAGAATAGCATAGAGTGAAGTAGTGCAGACTGGAGTGTAGTACAATGAATTAGCATAGAGTGGAGTAGCACAGAGTAGAATGTTGTACAGTGGAATAGTCCATAGTGCAGTAGTGTAAATTGGAGCAGTGTACATTAGAACAGAGTAGAGTGGAGTGGCGTAGAGTGGAGTGGAGTACATTATAATGTCATAGAGTGGAGTGTTGTAGAATTGAGTGGCATATAGTGGAATAGCATACAGTGGAGGGGTGTACACTGGAGTGGTTTAGAGTTGAGTGGCATAGAGTGAAATAGGCTGTAGTATCATAACATGTGTTTGAGGAGTTTGACTTGTGCGCATTTGTGTATTGGAAGCCCATGTAGTTCCCTGAGGTGTGGTGTATTTTGAGTTCTGTGTGGGAGGTTGGGGATAAGTCTGGCTGCTGCAGGATAGTCCATCGTCTTCTAGTGAGCTGCCTGGTGATCCCAATCTAGAGGTTATTTCCATAATCCAACTTGCTGTTGGCTAGCACATGAGTGATAGTTTTTCCTGTGTTGCTTTGGAGCCATTTGAAGATCTTGACCAGCATCTTCAAGGTGTGGAAGCCGGATGCAGTGATGGTGTTGACTTATACAGTCATGTCCAGTTTGCTATTGATGATTATTCTGATGTTTCTGGTGTGGGTTCTGTGTGCTGATGTGGGTCCGAAGATCAGTTGGCCACCAGTTGTAGTCCCATGGTGAGGTGTTCTTGCAGAAGATCTCTTATTCCTGTTGTGCTAGAGATAGTTGGCTTTCATCTAGCTAGCGACTTAGGTCATGCCGGCGACGAGCTTGTTACTAGTGTTGGAGATCTTGTCTGAGAGGGAGAATATGAGCTGTCTGTCATCTACATAGGAGAGGATGTTGATGTTGTGTGCATGGATGACCTTGGCTAGAGGGATCATTTATGTGCTGAGAAGGTAGGGTTGAGCAATGATCTTGGAGGGACTCTGCAGGTACATTTGTGGCCTTCTGAGGAGTAAGGTGCCAGGCTGACAGCTTGTGTTCAATCCATTAAGAAAGAAGAGATCCAGCTAATCTTGTGCACTAGCCTGATGGAGATAGGGTGTGAGACATGTTGAATGCTGCAGAGAGGTGCAGGGGAATGAGGGTTGCTGTGTCTCCTTCGAAGTGTGCTGTAGTTGGGCCTGGATCCAGACTGAGTGACAACGAGGTGCTGGTGGTTGCTAAGGTGGTCAGTAATGCATTAGTTGATTAGTTTCTCTAAAACCTTTGCTGGGTATAGTAGGAAGGAGATGGATCTGCAGTTGGAAAGCTTGGCTGGGTCAGCAGATGGCATGATTGTGGCATGTTTCAACCTGTCCTGATATGTGGCTGTGGTCAATGGTGGCATTCAGGATGCGTGTCAGTGCTTCTCTGATTGGCAGTAATCCTTTGGTGAAGTTGTGGTGGCAGGAATGGTCATAAGGAGCCCATAACTGGATGGTCTTCATGGTAGCAGCGATTTTGACAATGATGAGGGCAGGCCATGAGGTCAGGATTATTAATCGGCCATGATAGTAAGATGAGTGGTAACAGGTCCAGTTGAGGATCAACGATTTCGTGTATGGAGGTGAGTTTGTTACAGAAAAATTCCTAGATCTTGTTGTCAAGGTCTTGTGAGAGTGTGGTGTTGTGGGAGATGGTAGGAGGCATGGTGAAATCTTTGCTAATGGTGAATATTTTCTTGCTGCTGTTAGTACTGGCATCAATGCAATCTGCAAGTCCTGTGTGCTTGGTATTCCATACCTGCTGGTCGCGGCGTTTTAGGGCTGATTTGAAGATGTCTCAATCTGCGGTGTCTTAACTTATTACTAACTTGTGCTCTAGTTGCTTGTAGTGACGTGTCATTAGGCTCAGCTACTCTGTGTACCAGCCAGCCTGTGGTTGGGGTCTTGACATTGGGTTGTCTTTGGGGGAGCCAAGATGTTGGGCCATCAGATGATCCAGCTGTGGAGGTTTTTGATGGCTTTCAGCATGTTGCTGGTGTGCTCAGACTGATGCTCAAAGAGTGTATTAGCCCACTTCTCATCTAAGATGCTTTTCTAGCTCCGGCGGGCAGTTCCTGTGGTGGAAGGTCAATGGTGGTGCAGGATGGGTATATTGAAACTGATGAGAGCATGTTCTGTACAGGTCATAGTTGGTACCTTATTGACTCCGATGTAGCTGATTAAGGAGAACATCATGTCCAATAGGTGTCTGGCGGTATGGGTGGGTTCAGTAACATGCTGGGTGAGAGCAAGATTTGCTAAATTTTTTAGAAAAGCCATACCATTTGGGTCAGTGCAGTCTTCAAGTTGAAAGTTAAGTTCTATATGAAGAATGAAGGTGCTGGATTTGATTATGAGGGATGTAACAAAATCTGTGATGTCACTGGAGAAATTTTTGTGGGGTCCAAGTAAGTTTTGCCCAGAGAGTTGGCTGTGATTTGTACCTTGAATGTGAGTTGTTCAATGTAGCTTGTGGGGGTGTCAGTGTAGGCATTGCAGGTAATGGTATTCTCCAGACTTGTGCTGAGGGTCATGCCGAAAGATCTTGTAGCCAGTGTTGATGGTATTAGTGATGTCCAGTGTTGAGGCTGGGTTTGGCCATATTTTTGTGAGAAAGAGCAGGTCCGGAGAGTGGTTGTGCTGTAGGTCCCATATCTCTGTGGCATGTTTGGTTAGGGAGTGGGTATTGTAGAGCATGTATGCAAGTGTTTTGTGTTGTTTGGGTGGTTTTTAGTTTGTGTGATTGTGAGTGAGTGCATGCTGGGTGCTGTTGGTGCATGAGTGCATGAGTGGTGGGAGAGTGCATGAGAACTTGTGGAGCACAAGTGAATGAGTCTTATGCATTCTGTGGTGTAGTATGGCAGCAATGAGGTGAGTGGCAGCCAGGAGTGAATGGAGGGGAGCAGCAGGGTATCTGTGGGTAGGTGGAGCACCAGGTCTCATGGCTCTTGGTGTGGTCCAGCCTCATATGGGCACAGATGTGTTTGCCTTTGAGTTGAGGCATCAGCGGTGCACCTACAGCATGTCCACACTGCAACTGCCATTAAATAGGCCATGGGAGGAGCTCAGCGTACGAGGGGCAGGAAACCAGTGATGTTACTTCCTGTGCAGATGGCGGATGGGAAATGAAATCCTCTTGCTTGGCTTCGTCTTTTAAAGAGAGTTTTGGTGTGAAACCAGTAATGTCACTTCCTGTGCAGATGGACGATATGAGAAACAGTGGTCACTTCTTGTGCAAATGGGTGATGGGAAGTCCAGTGATGTCACTTACTATGCAGTTGAATGATGGCAAAACCTATCTTGTGTGGTTCCCATTGGCTATAGATGGATACTAGATAATATTTCCTATTTAAAAATTGTTGTTTCAAAATGTTCTTCATTGTGGTTGGGTCTGCTTGGCTATGGGTATTATTTGAATGTATTTAATCAATTTGTGTCAGCCTATCTGTGTGGGTTTCAAGAGCCACACACAGACACCAAATAGTATTGCTCAATTGTTCATTTATTGACAAATGTTCTCTCATGCTGTTGGACCATGTTATCCATGGTTGGGGTTTATAATTCATTTAAATGTTCTCTTTTCCATACACCTATGCAGGCCTCATGGGGGTATATTGTCCTTGCATCACCTTTAACTATGAAGGAATTTGTATTAAGTAAATGTTTTAATATTTATATTAATTAACATTTATGCATTATCAGTATTTCAGGAAGGATGTTTGTCTATCTAATGTCCCTGCCAACCAATAGGTGGTATTATTCTTATGTGTTATGAGTATCGCATTTAACTGAATAGTCAAGTTTGACATTCATCCATCTTGATTTTTTATTGTCTTCGGGTAGGATGGTCTGAGACAGACAAATCTGTTTATCTGATGATTCTGGAGTCCCAACACCTCTTTGCATTTTCTGTCAAGATACACAACACAGGGCACCTAATGTACTTTCTTCTGTACAAGAGGTTGTTAGAGTCATTTCTAGTCTCACAATACCATCACCAAAAACAAATCAGTTATTTCTTAGTGCTCTAGGGACTACAGTCATGGCTGAGATCAGTGAGTCAGAACTGAAATTGTTCTAGTGAAAAGAATCACCTCAACAAACATAACATGAACACAACTTTGCTCCAACTCATTTGAGAAAAGCAGGATGTTTTGCTTGCTGCACAGCAGAATGTTGTGCCTGCTCTTTTGTCATACCCATTGTCTTCGTCATTTCCTCCTCTGAAAAATAGAAGGCCAACTACCCATCGTCTTCAAGCCCCTCTTCAGATGAAAGTAGAGTGGACTCGAGCCCTACCATGGGCAGCAAGGCAAGAGTAATGTTCCGGGAAGCAGAGTTGATTGAGAGGAGGATGAACCACTCACTGAGTGGGTTGATAGTTATTGAGGAAGTGCCAAACAAGTTCAGTCTTCTCCAGTACCTACCTCTCTCTTTTGAAATTAAAAAAGCAGCAACACTCCTCCTGCTTTTAGTGCCAGTCCATCGTGATGATGCTGAATGTGTCTTTGTCAGGGCAAGTCGCCATGCTTCTTATAGTGTGCATTTGGCATCAACAGCATGCGCTGCTTGGGATAAGGAAAAAAGGGGTGCCACTCCAAAGCAGTCATGCAGCCTACTTCCATGCCATGAAGTCACTTGATGTTAACAAACAATATCAAGGCTCTTTTTTTATCACAGAGGCGTGCAGAAAGGTTGCAAGAGAAATGTCTTAAACTCAATACAGATAAAACAGAGATTTTCAGAAACAAAAACTCTCATTGGGACTCCTCCTGGTGGCTATACGATTTAGGATTGATGCGCACTCCCACAGACCTTGATACCCACTTCTGCATCATCCTTGACAACAAAACCACAATGAACAAACAGGTTAATGCTGTGATCATATCCTGCTGCCTCATCCTCAGAATGCTTTGCCTGATTTTCAAATGGCTCCCCATGCACACAAGATGCACGGTCGCCCATGCCCTGATAAACAATTGACTGAACTACGGAGGCACATTTTTATGTCAGCATCTCCAACTAGCTCATGCAAAAACTCCAGACCACCTAAACCATCACCACTAGACTCATCGTACACGTCCCCAGAAATGCTCACATCACTCCTTACTCCACTGACCAACACTGGCTACCCATCCAGAAATTTTGCAATCCAAGCTGCTCATCCACACTTTCTTTGTTGGTGCAGTAAATTGGTCTTATGAGAAAGTTTATAGGGAACAAAGTGGATTGTGGTATTTATATAACCAAAGTCATTCCCTTAAGATGAATTTCCTAAAGAAAGAGGAGATTTGACTCTAGTCAAATCCCTTTTTTCTAGGCCAGAAGAGCTAAAGGCCAAACCTTTGGCTGTTCATATATGTACAGGCTACCCTCATGCCTGTTCTTTTTCTTACAGCCTGATTATGCATATATGGCTTGAAGGGCATTGAAGATAACTACTACCTCCCTCTGGTTTGATGCCCTTCTAACTTTTGCTTGATACCCTGGACAGAGAGATTCTCCATTACTCCCCTACAGCCTCTCAGCCTGGCATTTGTAGTAATATTCTTTGGAATTGGATAAACCAGATACAGCCACTAATGCAGATGTACTCTTACTGTCTACATCACTGGAATGTTCCATTCGTAGTCCTGAGTTGAAGGATTCCAACAATGTAAGAGATGCTAGACTAGGGGATACAGATTAGAGACATGATCAAGGTAAGATAACCATACAGGAAGCCATCTCCCCTTGAACTCTCAACCATTCTCTTGAGGTTGCACAATTTTCCTCCAGACAATTCAACAGGCACTCTCTTAGATTCACTTTGTTCGGGGCTGGAAAACAAGCCTTTGCAGCTTCTGTATGAAAGATTTCAAACTTCTATCTTTTCCCAATTGGAGGTTATGCTAATGGTTGCTTCAAGGTAACCACCATTTTAACCTATGTGAGAGACAGGCCATGCAGTAGTGAATAACAAATATAATCGTTTTTCATTATCTGGATATGTGAAACTTAAAAGTACATGTCTAACTTTTTAAATACCCTGCACCCTGCCCTTAGGGCTGACCAGGGCCTAGCTTAAGGGTGACTTACATGTACTAAAAAGAGAGGTTTTGGCCTGACAAGTGGGGGAACTTGCCAGGTTGAAATTAGAGTCTAAGGCTACACACATATGCTCTGCAGTGGCCTATCTGAGAAATGTTTTAAACGGGCTACTGTAGTTGGTGGCACAATCAGTGCTGCAGGTTCACCAGCAGCATTTAATTTACAGGCCCTGGGCAAATATAGTGCGCTTAACTAGTGATTTACACGTAAATTAAATATGCCAATTTTGAATAGGCCAATATCCCCATGTTTTTAGAGCACAGAGGGCCATCTTTATACTTTTTGACGCAAAACTGCGCTAACGCAGTTTTGCGCCAAAAAAATTAGCGCCGGCTAACACCATTCTGAAGCGCCATGCGGGCGCCGTATTTATTCAATGACGTTAGCCGGCGTTAGCCGCCGGCGCTGCCTGGTGTGCGTGAAAAAAAACGACGTACACCAGGCAGCACCGGCGTAGGGGGATATGGAGCTTGGGCGCCAAAAAATGGGGCAAGTCAGGCTGAGGCAAATTTTCCGCCTCAACCCGATTTGCGCCATTTTTTTCGACTCCCAACCCCCATAGAAATGACTCCTGTCTTAGCAAAGACAGGAGTCATGCCCCCTTGCCCAATGGCCATGCCCAGGGGACTTCTGTCCCCTGGGCATGGTCATTGGGCATAGTGGCATGTAGGGGGGCACAAATCAGGCCCCCCTATGCCACAATTTTTTTTTTTAAAAAACACTTACCTGAACTTACCTTAATGTCCCTGGGATGGGTCCCTCCATCCTTAGGCGTCCTCCTGGGGTGGGCAAGGGTGACAGGGGGGGGTCCCTGGGGGCATGGGAGGGCACCTCTGGGCTCCTTCCAAGCCCACAGGTCCCTTAACGCCTGCCCTGACCAGGCGCTAAGAAACGGCGCAAAAGCGGCCGTACGTCATTTTTTTTGACCCGCCCACTCCGGGGCGTGAATTTTGCCCGGGAGTGTAAATACGGCGCACATGCCTCGGAGTAAATTTTTTAGACGGGAACGCCTACCTTGCATATCATTAACGCAAAGTAGGCGTCCACGCTAAAAAATGACGCAAACTCCATGGACTTTGGCGCTAGACGCGTCTAACGACAAAGTATAAATATGGAGTTAGTTTTGCGTCGGAATTGCGTAAAAAAAAACGACGCAATTCCGGCTCAAACAGAGTATAAATATGCCCCAGAGTACCTGTGCTTTGGCACTGGTTCGCAGTGGTAAAGTGTACAGAATCGTAAAGACAGTAAAATGAGGTCTTCAAAACAGAAGGTCAGAAGGCACAAAGTTAGGGGAAACCACCAAGGATGTCAGGTCTAACACTGGGGAAAACTACAAACCACCTGAACATCTTGCTGGGCCTTTGAAAAAGAGGAGGCACTGACTAGTTAATAGATCATCAATGTAACCAAATTATTTTCTACCTTGGTCATTCCATTTACTCACTAAAAAAGCTAACACCTTAGTGCAAAATCTACGGGCTTAAGAAAAGTCTAAGGGAAGACCTCTATATTGATAATGATACCTCAAACAAACAAATATATATAAAAACAAATATACATATACAATAAACAAATAAATCTAAGGAGGCAAGAATGTTGCTTTGGCATATGAGAGAAAGAAACACTTGAAGAGTTAATATTCTGAAAGGTTTGGACTAGTGATATGTGTTCAGTTTGTTGAGCTCCACAACGGGTCTGTATCCTCCTGAAGGTTTCTTTACCCCAAAGAATATGGAATATCAGCCCTTTTCAAGTTCTGATTGTGGTACTGGAATTATGGCCTTTTTTGTAATAAATCCTGAACTCCCTGTAGGATTACTTTCCTTCTTTGAGTATTCTAAGATGAGCAAGACACTGTAAAACAATCCCTTAATATTTCTTGAAACCCTTTTATATATCTTTCCCTGACTATGCCTAGCACCCCTTATCTGATATGGAGCATTTTCATTTGTCAAAGAACCGAAGAAGATGACCTTCTACTGACAGCATAGTTAGGACATTAGGGAGGAATACGGGGTTGATTCTGTTAGCTGGGACTGGGATATTTCCTTGCAAGGCCTGCACAAGTCTTCTTATAGGTGAATGTAGTGGAGTCATCAACTTTCTATTCTCAGCTTTCTTAATCAGATCCTGTTACTGGGCTCCAAATATTTCAATTCCAGTAAAAGGAACAATACGCAAAATGGCACTTTGAGCAGCATCTATCATACATTAATGCACCCATATGTGTCTTCTTGCAGATATGGCAGTGTCTGATGTAAAAGTTGAAGCCCTAAAGAAATAAAAAGCAATATCAGCCAAGTTCCTGGCCTGGTGTTCCGTAGCTGGGAGTATCTCAGTAGAGATCAATCCATCTTAAATGTCATCTTCTAGGGACTGAAAATCCCCTAAAACAGACTGGACATTGTAAGAGGCATATGCAGAAGCTCTCCCGGCAAATTTAGATGCTTGTATACTTTACTGATATGTCCACATTTCTGTGTACCATGTCTGATGGAGAAGTATCTTCCAGGATTATGGTCCCAAAGTGACATGAGCTAGTAGGACAAAAACTCATCCTGGACATTATGCAAAGGGTATCTCCTAGTCAGAAAATGTGGATGAAGAGGTTTCTCAATGATTTTCCACTCCTTACATAAAATCTTTTGAAGAGAGGACCGGGTCTATATGCCTGTATTAAGTAAAACAATCTTCTCCACCCTGTATGGAAGGTTTATGGAAAGGGTAAAATTTGTTTACTGAGCATAGGCACCTCACTGAAGTCTGGACTCTGAGTATAAGAACCTCTTGTTTGGATTCCTCATCATTCGACTCATCTGCAAGCCCCAGGAATAATCATGTTGTGTAGCCATTTCAGTTAAAGCTTCATATATGTTATTTTAGTGAACTAGGCCTGCAACTGTGCACTTTAACCTAGATCTATTTTATTCAACTTAATTTATTATTTTAACAATAGCTACATTTGCGGTCTTATTTCTGTCTATCTAGCTGTTCTTTGACTAGGTCAGCACTGCGTTCTTAAACAAGACATTTCTTTCACTCTGTGCTTTTCTCAAGGCTGCAGTAAGATACGTTGCCGGTAAACGTGGTAACGCTTTGTCTCTAGTGTTCATAGAAACATACATTTCCTTACGTAGGGACATTTTCTCAGAACATCAGATGTTTTATTATAAAAACACTTCTCTTTCCCATACACGTTAGAGTGAGATTCTAGCCAGATGACCACGACTGTATGCTGATTGCTGAATGCTTCTCTACAGCTGCTTATGTAGACTACAGGCCTCTTGCTCAGTTATGAGGGATGATGTCTTCCCAGGGGAGCCTCAAGGGCAGAACTAGAGCTTAACATACTGTGCTCTAACATAGCCTAGGTAGGAATTGTTTTAATGATTTTAGAGACAATATGGTAGCGTTATTTTTAAGATTCACTCTCCTTGTCACAATTTTAATCCTGTCATGCTTTATTGTCCTGGTTATTGCAGTACATGTTTTATTATCTAAGATGCAGTTCCTTCATTAAAACTTTATTGAAACATATACTGGCTCTGATTGTCCTTGTATATGTGAGACTAATGTAACTGAGAGAAACGGATGTGATCTGAGTGACAACGATTTCCCTGAGGAATCAATTGTATCATGGCCCTGCTCTTGGGTAGAGATGAGGCACTGCTAGTTAGCCGGGGCAAAACCTGGTTTAGACCGACAGGTGTCACCTGTAGTGGATTAGGCTCAGTCCCCCACAGTGCAAGTGATTCTACCACTCACATCCAGTAGTCTCACCAGAATAATGAGAGCTTATGCGACATGGTGCTGCCAACGTTTGGTCAGGCTCTAATTTTCGGGTCCTCCTGAGTATCTCTGTCTCACTATATACAAAGTCACCTTAGTACTATATACAGAGATGTCCGTGGTTTTGAGGATTTTCCTCCTTAGCTAAGTAGGGAGTACATAACTAACGCTGTAGGTTGTTCAAGCTTGAACTCTTAAAAGGATAACCCCCATTTGGTGTGCTAATCTCCGAACAAAATTGACAATTCATTATGGCGAATCCGCAACAGGTAGCAATCACAGTCAGCATGCAATCACCCCTTACTGCACATTTACTCGCACATGGCCTAATGGACCAGGGGGGTCCAGTTAGATTTGTTGTTGAGGCTCATTCAGCCTATAGAACAGACTTTTTGTATTCTTGGGTCACATTTTCAGCAGATGATGGGAGCACAAATACATTTCATCACCTGCAAATATACCTGAACAATGCATATCTATAAATATCTCTATCTTATCAAGAACATAATGATTGGCTTGATGGCACCCTAACTCATAAAATTTTACACATTAGGTTAGGTCCTCTAAGTAGTGATGGTCCTACCTGGCCTTTATTGACCACATATACACCTCACCCTGCTGCAGCGAATTTAACAGCAGCTGAAGTCTGTCGCTTATATGCTGAACTGACAGTAATATACAGACGAGAAGAAATTCTGGGACCTCAGGTTAGGCATAGATTATTAACTATGTGCCTGCCATTTGGGATGGTTGCCACAATAGATAGCTGCAATACTTGGGGCACAGTATTTGACGCACTCTATACTACAGCACACGGTACACAGACACTCGCCAATTTACCAGAAGTGTTGAAACAAATCTAAGATGAATACGGGGCTGCCCCGGCCCTGGATTTGGGGATGCAACTAATGGGCAATGTTGCCACAGTACCCTCAATTATATTAAGTAACCTTCAAGAGGAAGCAGTTGCTCTAGCGGTGCACATGTGGCTCTGGGACGTTCCTACACAGGATCAAGAACGTGAGCTGCCAAAGATTATCGCGGTGATCTACTCTAGCATTGGTCGAGATCGTCTGAGAGCCAGACCCACAAAACCACAGTTACAGGGTAAATCTAATAAAGATTCTACCAAGCAAGCCCCTGAGGGTACTAAGAAACGCTGGGATAAAAGACAAAAAACACCTAAAAAAGAAAGGGAAGAATCTTCGCATACGGAGACCCCACAGAAGAGATATAATCTCAGAAATTGAGATAATAGAAAAACGCATGACAGATATCAATATACTGATACACCCCAATCTCGTTCCTTTCAGGACTCACTGAAAAACGCAGTGAGAGAGGTGGGCAGTCAGAGCAAAGAAATGAATAGGTGAAACCGAGACAGGAATCACAATGCTCAACAGCAGTTTCTGTTAAAAAAGAAGAGAAACTTCCTCAACAAAATCCCCAATTCAAAAAGAAAAAAGTGGCAGTAGTTGCAGTTAAATATTCCACTCAAGAAGAGGGCTCTATTGAAGAACAAGAAGTGGGCATTAGCACTATTAGACAGCGTGACATGGGTCACAATAGTTCGCTAGACTCTTCGAGAGCATCTGGAGGTGAAAGCAACTGATGACTTCCTACAAGCTGAAACAGCGGACATGCGTGTCTCCACGCGTGATAGGTTATGCAAGGTAATGTTACAGTTAGAAGGAGACATTGAGTGCACAATCAATGCAATCTTTTGGGACCGCTTCATAAATATATATGATATTCTACTGGCCAAAAGGAATTGGCCACCTGAATTTGTCCGTACTTGCCCATATGGGGAAGATGTTATCAAACACTCTTTCTCACCCCTTCTTCCCGAAGAGCTTGCAGAATCCTAAGCCATAGATTGGGCATTGGTGCAGGCACCCGCGTTATAGCGCAACCACGTAGGGTGGGATGAAGATTCCCCCTATCATGTAATTCCAATAAAAAATCAACCCCATCCACAACCCTAATATCCAATAAAACATGATGCAAAAGCACCAGTGAGGGAAATCCTCACACAACTGGAATATCAGGGCGTAATTGAAACCTGTGTCTCACCAATGAATAATCCCTTATTCCCAGTGGCTAAACCAGACTGTTGTGTAGCCATTTTAGTAACAGCTCTATGCACTTTAGTTTAATACACTAGGCCGCTGTGCACCTTGACCTAGATATATTTTATTCAGCTTTGCATTGTTATTTTTACACTAACCAGTTTTACGGTCTTATTTTAATTTCTTCTATCTAACTGTTTTGCTTAGCCCATCACTGTGTTCTCAAACAACACATTCTTGGTCACTCTGTGCTTCAGTCAAGGCTACAGTTTGGTTAATTGCTGGTGAACGTGGTAGAAGTTTAGTCTCCAACATTCGTAGAAAATGCACATCCTTACGTAGGGACATTTTCTTAAAACATTAGCTGTGTTATTATAAAAACACTTCCTAGTCCCATTACACTTCAAGAGGGAGATTCCATCCAGGGAACCACAACTGTATGCTGAATGCTTTGCTGCAGATGCTAACGCAGACTACAGGCCTTTGCTCAGGTATGAGGGTTGATGTCCTCCCGGGGGAACCTGAAAGGCAGGATTAGAGCTTAACATGCCGTGCTCAAATTATGATTGAGATAGAAAATAGTCCATTGACTTTAGTGGCAATATGGTAGCATTATTCTTATGCTTCACTCTTATTGTCACCATTTTAATATTGTTATGTTGTGTAATTTTGGTTATTGCAGCTCACGCTTTGCTATCTAAAATGCAGTCGTTTTATTAAACCAGTCTTTAAAACTTATTCTGCTTTCATTGTCATTTATGTAGGAGACCGAATTGTGAATGAGAGAACCGGATGCGACCTGAGTGACCACGACTTCACTGAGAAGTATGATATGTCATGCACTCGGCTGCCCAATCATCTCTACCTTTCGGGAGAGATGAGGCACTGCTAGTTAGCCGGAGCAAAACCGGGATTTGGAGCGACAGGTGTCACTCACCGTGGGTGAGACTCAGTCTCCCACACTGTGGACGATCTTGCTGCTCAAAATCCAGTAGTCTCATTAGAATAATGAGAGTCTACGCAGCAAGACCATTCATACAGAGTAGTCTAAAACTACAGACATTTAAACAGTCATACACGCACATACGATATACAAAACTCACATAGCACAGTACTCATGAACAACATAGTGCACAAAAAATAGAAAACAACACTGGATATTTCCAATGGTTTCTTCTGCCAAAATACAGCACCTCAAAGTAGAGACTTAAAAAGTGTCAGCGCACTAGTCTCTCAGAAAACATTCTGTTGTTTACCCCAGTGGTACAAGAACAGTCAAGGACTGTTTGCGGCTCACGTGACTTCAATAGTGTATGACATTGACCATGAAGCATTGTTCTATGTACATGATATCTATCTCATGGTTGATAAATTACTGCAACATCTAAGACGGGTAGCCCACATTGTTGTAGGATTTGACGAATTCGCCTATAAAGTCAACTTAAAAAAAGCAAAAATAGCCTTCCCTAGTATCCTGTTTCTGGGATACGAATTACCAAGTGAAAGGAAGAGCCTAGCGCGCCAATTCCTAGAAAAATGCACGCAGTTACAACATCTAAATACAATTTAAAAACTCCAATCCCTATTGGGTTTCCTAAATTTTGGCAGAACTTACATTCCAGATTACGCATGACGCATAAAACTTTTATATGCCTTAATAAGTCCTGACTTTTCCAATAAATTTTGGACAGTCGAACACATGCATACTCAGAGCTTTGCAAACAGACATGCTTGCAGCACAAGGGACAATAAAAAACACCTAGGGGGTCATTACAACCCTGGCGGCTGGCGGTAAGCTGGCGGTAACACCGCCAACAGGCTGGCGGTGTTCCGCCAACAGGCTGGCGGTGTTCCGCCAGCTATTATGACCATGGTGCAATAGTCACGGCCATACCGCCGGCCCCTCCAACATACCGCCAGGTTTCCGCCTGGCGGTCATAATCCCCAGGGCAGCGGTGCAAGCACCGCTGCCCTGGTGATTATGAGTCCCCGACTGCCAGCCTGTCCGTGGCGGTAAACACTGCCATGGAAAGGCTGGCGGTAAGGGGACTTGGGATGCCCCTGGGGGCCCCTGCACTCTCCATGCACTTGGCATGGGCAGTGCAGGGGCCCTCAGGCATAGCCCCGTCGCACATTTCACTGCCTGAATTTCGGGCAGTGAAATGTGCGATGGGTGCTACTGCAACCGCTGCACATCAGCATTGCCGGCGGCTCTATTATGAGCCGGCAGCAATGTTGATGTGACTTTTCCGCTGGGCCAGCGGGCGGTAACACTATACCGTCCGCTGGCCCAGCGGAAAAATCATAATAGGGAGCCAGGAATACCGCCGGCAATGGCGGTATTCTGGCTCCCGCAGCCTCAGCGGTCTTTTTCAAAGACCGCCGAGGTTGTAATGAGGCCCCTAGTCTTCAGAGTAATTGCTGCTGCCATTGGTTTCACCTGTGTAACTTTCAATGAGGGTGAGACGGTTACAATTGCATACAAATCACATTTGTATTCAGCAGCAGAACAACGCTTTGCTCCCACTGAGAAAATTCTCACTGCTGTTCAGATGGCTGTCATTAAAGAAAGACCACTAGCCCAGGGAAAACACATTATTATTGTATGTCCAGTTCCAGCCATTGAGGCTGTTACCAAAGCCAGCATTCCAAATACTAAAGCATCACATCCACGTTGGATTCAATTGGCAAGGTCTTTGACAGCCACTGATTTTGACTACATTTTCGACCCAAAGTTACAAACTCAAGAATTTTTGCAATATGAACTAGAATACCCAGGTCCAGAAAATACATTGCCTATTGATCAATGTCAAAGAGTCATGTAGACCAATGGCTCAGCCCAACCTGCAATAGGCACAAAACATCAATACTCCGCTGCCTGCACAGTCGTAAGTGGCTATATTTAGGATAATAAATGCTGTCCCCAGAATACATTCACCCAAACCCTAGGGGATTGCCCAGCACAACTAGCAGAGCTAAAAGCTCTGGTGATGGCACTGGAACACACGGATCCTGCACAGCTAACACTGATAGTCTGTGATTCGTATTACTGTCTCAGTTCTTCAATGAATTCCTGCATCACTGGCATCAGGATGGGTTCAGAGATTCTATAGGCAACACCATTAAACACAGACTTCCGTGGGGGAAAGTAGCAGATCTGAAGGAAACACTGCCAAACGTCCATGTTGTACATACACTAGGACACCAGCTTGTTGGAATACATGTTGCTGGAAATACACTGGCTGATGAAGCAGCCAAATCAGCAGTAGCTACGGCTGTTGGTGCTGCAGTAATCCATTCTGGAACGAAACAGAACAATAACATATGTGAAAGCCATGGCTGAAGTCATGCGCTATCCAAAAGCATTTCTTGCCACATATTCCTACCGAATGGAGGCTTCCTTGAAACCGAAGTAAAGATACCAGGTGTGGGAGTTTTAGCAATTCCCAACAAAGACATGAGATCAGAGTTCATTAAAGCAACACATGAGGGGGTTGCATATGCCCATGCTGGTGTGGCAGCTACAATAGTATTATTGCAAGCACATTATTGGTGGCCAGGTCTATACAAACAGGCCAAGCAGTATGTCCTTTGTTGTGACATCTGCCAACAAATCAAGGGTTCCACCGCCAAACGCCCACCGCAGACACCCCTCCTAATTTCCAAAAAACATTTACAAGGTGTGTACTTGGACCATTGGTTCCCCTAGCACTGGACAGTGCATAAAAATACATTTTATTAACTGCTGACTCTTGCTCCAGATTTCTATGGCTGTGGCTACAATGCTCGGCTGACGCTTGGACTGTTATTAAAGATTTGCAAGTTTTTATCGGCACATATGAAGTTTTGGCTTTCCACTCAGACCAGAGCCCTGCCGTTGCCTCAAGGGCATTCAGGGATGCCATGGCTTCGTTAGGGGTCCAACTCCATTACTCATCTCCATTTCAACCCGAGGGAAATAGTGTTGTGGAGTGACAAAACCGTGATTTAACCCCTTAACAGCCAGAATATTAGGCACAGGTCCTAGTTGGCTTAATAACCTGTATGGAGTCCAGAGAGCACTTGACAATCTTCCTAGAAGGTGCCTGTTTGGAACTCAAATGTATGTTCCAGATCTTGATGCTCCTGGTGTGGAGGCGGCAGAAACACCCTTTGACTTAAATGAATGTGTCATTGTCTTGCAGGAATTACAACAGTTCTGTGAAGACAACGCTTCTGTCAGTGCTGCCTCCGCAGAACACCCACCAGCTAGATTCTAAAAGTTGGGGACCTAGTACTTGAAAAAGTAGTTTAGTCCTTCTTATCGTGCGCCGGTCCAATTCTTGGGAATACACAGTACCAGAACTGTCATTCTACATTTGTTGGTTGGTGCTAAAGAAAATCGCTTTGTATCTATCGACAAAGTCAAGTTACACCATGTGGCCGATCCTACACAGCAGATCAAGAGGAGCAGACACTAGGTCCAGAATCCCTCTCACTACTGGTCAAGACGTCCCTCTACAAGTTTTGAGCAGCAACGCTGACACCACTCCGAGCTTGGGGAGGGTGTAAAATGATCTTGCAGTAATTCCACTAACATCAGTTACAACAAACAACACAGAACACGTCAGCTGATAAACTGGCTTAAAACAAATTACTTTATTTTACCATGGAACTATCTGTGGCTTTCCTTGACTGTATTAGCTTTACTCCTTTGGATTGGCTTTGCCATAACATTCTTGCTTTTAATACATGGTCATTTTCTTCCTGAAAAAGATCAACAGTTGAACTGGCGGATCAGGACCTAAAACCCCACTTTTCTTCTCAAAAGGTCCGCATAGACTTATCTTTCATGAAAATTTCCACTATACCAATTCCTGATGGGATTGTTTGGGATAAAGTCACATTTGATATATACAGTGTGACAAAGAAGCCTCTTTCTAGCATGGTTATCCCCAGTTTTGGCCTGTTTGTGAGTGTTTGTGAGTTTAACTGGGATCCTTCTAGCCAGGACCCGAGTGCTCATAGTTAAAACTCTATTTGACAGTGTGTTTTGCCTGTCTCACTGGGATCCTGCTAGCCAGGACCCCAGTGCTCATAGTTTGTGGCCTGAATGTGTATGCCTGTGTAGTGCCTAACTGTGTCACTGAGGCCCTGCTAATCAGAACCTCAGTGCTCATGCTCTCTCTGCCTTTAAATTTGTCACTATAGGCTAGTGACCACTTTTACCAATTTCAATTGGCACACTGGAACAGTCCGTCTGCTATATGATCATCCTGGGTCAACTGCGGTGGCTTTCTTTCGGATCCTTTTCCCATCTGTAGAGGAACACAGCAGGGGTGCCCTCTTTCCCCCCTTCTGTTCCTATTGACATTGGAGCCGCTGGCAGCTGCCATCTGAGCATCCCCCAGGATAGCGGGCCTCCCTCTGCCGGGCGGTACCACCTCTAAACTTTACCTGTACGCTGACGATGTTCTGCTCACCCTAACCGACCTCGATTGCTCACTGCCTGCTCTTATGGAGATCATTGACAGCTTTGCTCCCCTCTCTGGCTATCGGGTAAACTGGGACAAGAGAAAGGCCCTCCCATTGTCACGGGGAATTAATAAAGCAGCACTCTTGGGCTTCCCATTCCGCTGGACCCCAAAACACCTTAAATACTTGGGGGTCCTCATGGCGGCAGATAACTTGGATCCCCTCATTGCACGCATGAGACTTGACTTTGACAAATGGGCCCAACTAGGCCTCTCCATGTGGGGAAGGCGGTGGGGATGGTCACAGTACCGCGCTTCACATGCATACTAGGTCTTCTGGCCCTCCAGATACCCCTCTCCATGTTGAGATCGGTGGACGCCGCAATTAGGTCATTTGTGTGGGGGTCTATGCGCCCCCAACTACCATTGGCCAAACTCATAGCGCGCAGATCACACAGAGGAATGGGACTCCTCTCGGTGGAACACTATGCCTTATCACTCCACCTGTCATCACTGGCAGGTGCCCTGTCTGACCCCCCAGAGTCACTACAATGGATATCCGTAGAGAGAGAATTGCTTTCCCACAAGGGAGACCTTAACGGGCTTTACCGCATGACCTCTGCACCCTCTAATGACCCAAAAACGATCCTGAAGGTGACAGGTGCGGTTTGGAGGAGGGCCCACTGTCTTTTGGGGGTCCACCCCTTGCTCCACACCCAGGCTCCCTCGTGGCACAATGAAAGCATTCGCATATGGGAAATGGCTCTTAACTGGCCGTAATGGAGGGACACCGGACTTAACCGACTAGACCCGGTGCTAGAGAACGGCAGGTTCAAACCTTTCGCCAGTCTGCGGGAGGAATTCCACTTCCATCCTGCACAGGAATGGAAATACTTGCAACTCCAGCATTGCATGCGCCAAAACCTCGACATTGCAGACGGGGGCTGCAGCCCTCACCTATAATAGCTTACCTGGTGACATGGGGGAAGCACAAGGGTGTAATGGCTGGCCTGTACGAAGTCCTTATAAGTCACCTATTTTCACAACCTGTTCTAGATAAGTTGCGTATGCAATGGCAAACCCGCCTCCAGCAGACCTTTGATGAGGAGGACTTGGTAGACACGGTGAAAGCGTTAGACAGAGGTACGCGTGAAGCTCGCTTAAAGTTCTGCCTCTTCAAGATACTCCACGATTGGTACTGGACTCCTGTAAAACTACACAAGACTGGTCTTCCGCATGCGTCATGCTGGCGCTGCGCAGATCCACGCTGTGACTTGCTCCATGTACTCAGCAGATGTCCATTGGTACAACCTCTATGGAGAGTGGTTGAACATGTTCTGATGGAATCCATGCCGCTTCCAACCCCCTTTCCCCCTTCACTACTCATGCTGCACGATATGGCCTCCCTCCTGGCCATATCACGACAGCAAAAACAGCTTCTACATACAGCCCTGGCAACTGCGAAAATATGTATCCTACAGCACTGGAGATCTGCAACTCCCCCGTGCCCAAGGAATGGATTGTGGCGATGACTAGCATAGCTACACATGAGAGAGTCATTTATAACCTCTAGGACCAGGCTGCCATCTTTGCTCAGGTGTGAGACCCCTTCCTTACTGACGCCTCGACCTCACCATTGTCGCCATTACTGACCCCCAGTTAATTCTATGCACCTCGCATTCTCTCTTTCTCCCTCCCCCTTCCCTCTCCCACATCCATGCACCCCCCTCCCTTTCCTTTTCTACACTCTCTTCCTCTTTGCTGCCCTTGCCCTGGGGCCACTGCGCTCGTCCGTCTGGTCTCGCTCTCCTCCCTCACCCCTCCACCCCTCACCCCACTTCCCATCTATATCTATACTTAATTGTATTTTCTTATTCTTCTTTCTTTCTTCGACACCAGTCACCACCCCCTCCCTCCCTCCAGTTTTTTTCCCCCTCTTTTTTCTTTTTTCTGTTTCTCTCTGTCACCTCTGTCTTCCTTCCCTCGTCCCCCTTTCCCTCCCCCTCTTCTCTTTTTTTCTTTCTGTTCGTTTCTCAATTAACCCTCCATGATCTGGAGACATCCTACATTTTCCTCATGCATATCTTCATACCTTTTACTTTTAGAATTGTCTGAATGCCAAGGCGCTGCTTCCCCTGCAGCCGCACCTCCCCTGTCCGATAGCCTCTGCTGCAGGACAGATCCCGTTTGCGACAGTTGTACTGCATCTTTGTCCATATCGATCCTCACCAACGTAGGAAATGACATACAGGGATTCAGGGATCCTGGGAGACGGCTCCACCTCGGAATGTTGCCCAAATATGTTGGATGACCTCCTCTTTTGTCAGCAGACTTCTAAAAGGTCTGAATCCCCCACTTACCCCCCGTTTCCCTTCTCCCCCTCCCCTTGGCGTAGGTCATTCCATTTCATATCGCTGGCCGCCCCCATCCCTCCTAATTTCTTCTGGTATTTTTTCTCTTTCTTTTCTTCTCAGCGTTTGGTTACTCCACTGAACATGCATACGTTCTGTCTCTGTAGTTCTGCCTCAGGCAATACGCTTGTGCTCTTTGGACCATACTATGTAAGAACCGTTGTTTGTTAGCCTTTGTCCCTATTGCTTACTTATTTGCTTATTGATGCTATGTTACAATGTATCTTTATTGCTATTCTCAATAATAAAAAAATTACAACACAAAAAAAAAGAACACACATTTGATTCCAGAAACCTGCATATGGTTGTACCCCCTTACAAGGATGGGGATGAAATTTCAAGTGGTTTGCTGCACTTGAGAGGGCCTGTAAAGTTCAGTGGGTCCCTCAGGCACAGTGGGCTGCTATCCTGTGGTTCTCTTTCACTGACAAGAGGAGAGACACACTCCTTATTGTCAGAGAGATTGCCTCATACAACTATTATGTTTTGAAAAGTGCACTCTTGCATGGACTAGTCTTAACCACTAAACAGTATAGAATCAAGTTCAGAGAAACCAGAAAAGAGTCTTCACAGGATAGGATAGACTCTGTAGACTGTTCAGTGATGGCCTTAAAAGGTTGTTTAAATGGCAGTAAGGTGACTGAATTTGAAAGCTTATACAATCTGATTTTGAGAGAGCATATTCTTAACAATTGTGTGGCTGATTTGTTGCACCAATATCTTGTGGACTCAGATCTGACCTCTCCCCGAGAATTGGGAAAGAAGGCAGACAAATGGGTCGGAACAAGGGTGAGCAGAAAAGTTCATACAAGGGGTGACAAGGACAGCAAGAAGAAAGATAGTGAAAAATCTCAGGATAAGCATGGGGATAAAAGTAAGTACAGAGATCCTTCTTCAGGTCCAAAACACTCCTCTGGGGGTGCTGATAAATCATCTTCCTCTTCTTCTCACTCTACACACAATAAAAAGCCTTTGTGCTATGTGTGCAGAGGTAAAGGCCATAGACCAGGGGATAAGTCCTGCCGTGGTAAATCCCCTGAGCCTACCACCACTAATACATCAAGCTTGCGTGCCCCTAGCAGTAGTGGTGATAGTGGTGGGACTACTGGCAATAGTCAAACAAAGGGTGTAGTTGGGTTCACTTTTGGGTTCATCTTAGAAACTCAGGTAGACACTCCCAAGAAGTTTCTGTCACACCTGGTGGCAATGGCCTTGCCACCTTGGCTGCTTGTCCCCTTAACATGGACACGTACAAGCAGTCAATTGTAATAAATGGTGTTGAGGCCCCGGCTTACAGGGACACAGGTGCTAGTATCAGTTTGGTGACTGAAAAATTGATGTCACCTGTACAACACCTGCTTGGACATATGTATCAGGTTACTGATGTTAACAACTTCACTCAGTCTCTCCCTTAGCTGTAGAACAACTTAGTTGGTGTAGTGTTACTCACCCAAAGCAGGTGGTTGTATCACCTAGCTTACCTGTAGACTGTCTCTTAGGTAATGACCTAGAGGCCTCAAGTTGGGCTGAGGTAGAGGTAAAGACTAATGCATCCATGCTGGGTTTCTCTGAGGAATTGCTTCTTCTCATTTAAAGTGAAATGAAAAAGCAAAGGAGAGAAAAGGCCTGAAATCTCAGGATCCCTCTTCACCAACAGGTAAAAAGGGTATCAAAGTATCCCCTCTCCACCCTACTACTAAGGAAACCAATCATGTGGTGGGAGAAACCTCTCCTTGAGTGGAACATGTACCAAAGGAGCCCTCAGTTACCACAGCTGGACTTCCCGAGGTAAAAGTACCTCTCTGTGGAACTACTAAATCAGAGGTGCAAAATTGCACTGTTTGAATAAATTTGGAGCAACCATCCAGCCCTCCCAGAGAAGAGAAACTTTAGTGCAGCACCCCTGCACTACCTCTGAACACTTAGGACAGCAGCCCTCTCCTAGTGTGGAGCTTATAGGACAGCAGCCCTGCCCTGCTTCAACCCAAAAGACACAGCAGCCCTGTCCTCTCTTCCAGCCATATGGATAAACTTTTTGCCCAGCAATGGCTTTACTGAGACAACATCCCTGTCTGGCATTCTCTTCCTTAGGACAGCAACCCTGTCTTGACATAGGCCCAGTGGACCAATCCCACTGCCCAACTTTAAAACTCACAAATAGAAACTAGGTAAAAATCTCTAAACTGGATGGTTTACATTCCCACAGGGAAGTAACCATACACTGGATGATAAAGGGAGTAACAACTCTATTGCAGATCTACTCTCCACTTATCACAATTTTGAAAATAACATATCAACTGGCCAAGGTTAGCCTTATTGTCCTTCGTTTGGGGTGGAGGGGTTATGTGAGAAAGTAGCCTCTTACTAGCATGTTTATCCCCATTTTTGGCCTGTTTGTGAGTGTTTGTGTGTTTTTACTGTCTCACTGGGATCCTGCTAGCCAGGACCCCAGTGCTCATAGTTAAAACCCTATTTGTCAGTGTGTTTTGCCTGTCTCACTGGGATACTGCTAGCCAGTACCCCAGTGCTCATAGTTTGTGGCCTATGTGTGTGTTGTCAGTATGCTTAACTCTGTCACTGAAGTTCTGCTAACCAGTGCTTATGCTCTCCTTACTTACCAGATTTGTCACTATAGTTTAGTGACTCCATATTCCAGTTCTAATTGGCACACTGGACCCTCTTATAAGTCCCTAGTATATGGTACCTAGGTAGCCTGGGCATTGGGGTTCCAGGAGATTCTTATGGGCTGCAGCATTTCTTCTGCCACCCATAAGGAGCTCAGACAAACCTATCTTCAGGACTGCCACTGCAGCCTGAGTGAAATAGTGCACACACTATTTCACAGCCATTTTCACTGCACTTATGTAACTTACAAGTTACCTATATGTCTAACCTACATTTACTGAAGGCTAGGTGCAAAGTTACTAAGTGTGAGGGCACTCTTGCACTAGCAAAGGTGCCCCCACGTTGTCCAGGGCCAATTCCCCGGACTTCATGAGAGCGGGGATACCATTACACGCGTGCACTACATATATGTGAATACATATATGTAGCTTCACAATGGTAACTCTATATATGACCATGTAAGTTGTCTAAGATCATGGAACTGTCCCCCCATTCAAAATTTGGCATTGAGGGGGCAATCCCATGCACCCTGGAGGCTCCACCATGGACCCCCAGCACTGCCAAATGAGCTCTCTGAGGTTTCCACTGCAGCCCTAGCTGCTGCCACCCGACAGACAGGTCTCTGCCCTCCTGGGGACTGAGCAGCTCAATCTCACGAAGCCAAAAGCCAGAACAATGCACTTCTATGGGAGGAGGGTGTTACACCCTCTCCCTTTGGAAATAGGTGCTACAGGCTTGGGAGGGGTAGCCTCCCAGAGCCACTGGAAATGCTTTGCACAGATGGTGCCCTCCTTGAATAAGCCAGTCTACACCGGTTCAGGGACCACCAGTCCCTGCTCGGGCATTAAACTGGACAAAGGAAAGGGGAGTGGCCACTCCCCTGTCCATCACCACCCCAGGGGTGGTTCCCAGAGCTCCTCCAGAGTGTCCCTGGTGTTACCCATCTTGGATTCCAAGGTGTGGGGACCCTCTGGAGACCTCTGAGTGGCCAGTGCCAGCAGGTGATGCCAGATACCCATCCTGATAGGTGCATACCTGGGTGGGTAGCCAATCCCCCTCTCAGGGCTATTTAGGGTTTCTCCTCTGGTGTGTGTCCTCAGATTCAGCTTGCAAAACTCCTCCAGGTATCCTCTGCATCCTTTGCTTCAGCTTCTGACTGTCGGATCACCTGTAGACTGCTCCATGAATCGCTATAACTGCAACAAAGTATCCAGAACGAATCTAGTGACCTGCAAATTCAGCTCCAGCCAGCATTTGCAACAGTTTCCAAGGTGTGCACGCTCTGAGGACTGCCTGTCTTCTTCCTCCTCCAGAAGAACCAAGGAATCTCCTGTGGAGTGACAGAGTCACTTCCCTGCTTCTGCAGGCACCCCAAGCCTGTAACACCAATTTCCAAAGGGAGAGGGTGTAACACCCTTCTGCGACCGATACTCTCCGACTCCTCTCCTGATGACGAGCGTGCTCTGTGGAACACAGGTGGTGAACCAATATGACCCATAATGTCCTAAGGTCCAGCTGTCCAAATTTGGTGGAGGTAAGACCTTGCCTCTCCGTGCTGTGACACTACCCCGGTGCACTGAGTCATCTCCAGCTCCTTGGTCTTCTGTGCACTTCTTCCAAGAATCCTTTGTGCACAGTGTAGCCCAGGACCCCAGCACTCCATCCTGTGACGCACAACTCCCTGAGTTGTTCTCCAGCGGCGTGGGAACTTCCTTTGTTGTTCTGCGACAACCACACTTTGCATCTTCTTTGTACCCTTGTCCTGGGACTCCTGTGGGTACTGCCTGGTCTTCTGTCAGCTCTCTGAACTGCTGAGAGTCTCCTCTGTCTCCTCATTCTGAGTTGAGACCCCCAGGTCCCTCCTGGGTCCAGGCTGCTCCATTTTGACGCAAACTGCATACTTGTGTTCACCAAGGCTTGTTGGTGGAATCCAGTGACACAAACAGCCTGCATCCAACAACTCAATGTGGGACGTCACCTGCACCAAGCAGGAACCTACAGCCATCTTCTTTGGTGTTCTTCTGTACTCTTCTTCTTACCGGAGAACCCACTTTTGCTGCCCATCGTCTAGGTTGGCAGGGGCTCCTGTTCTTCCTGGACTCTTCTTCGACTTCTGGACTTGGTCTCCTCTCTCCACAGGTCTTCAGGTCCAGGAATCCACCATTTGTTGATTGCAATCTTGCTTGGTTCTTGCAAAATCTCTTAACACAACTTGAAGTGTGTCCTGAGGAAACTTGCTGTACTTTGCTCCTGCTCTCCTGGGCTCTGGGGTGGGGTATTTTACTTTTCTTTGGTGTTTTCTTACACTCCCAGCACCACTCTACACACTACACTTGCCTAGGGGGGAATTTGTGATTCGCATTCCACTATTTTAGTATATGGTTTGTGTTGCCCCTAGGCCCATAAAGCACACAAAGAAGTACGGGGTTCTATAGAGAAGACGTTAAGGGCACAATTGTTGCCCTTGGTTGTACGTGTTCCTATTTGGATAGGTGAGGTCAGTGTGAGGTCAGTAAGAGGCTGCGAAGTGTGTGGGTGGGGGGGGGAAAGAAAAGGGGGGGAATTCCCTTCACGGACTAGGTGGTATCACACACTATATAGTGTCATGCTTCATCATTTGACCACCTAGCCCCACCCAGGTAGGACAGTGCCACCTGGGTGGACTCAACCTCGCTGTTAAAGGAACAGGAGGGAGTGCGTAAATAAACTTTTATTCTGGAAAGATCGGGATCCAGCTAATCTAGTGAAAAATTAAAAACACCTAAGCAGACACCTGTGAGAAGTGACAATTTTAATGATGGTGTCTGATTGGTGTGGTTAAAAAAAGGGGTTGGGACTCATCTGTGAGAACAGGGACTCACAGGGTCACCTAACTATCAAATGGTAGCCAACATGTTTCTGCCCTCAGGAGTGAGCCAAGGATGGTCTCGGGGCATTCATAAGGGCCCAGGATCCCTAAGCCTCACGTTGGAGGAGAAAAACTCTAATTAAATATTAAGAGGTGTAATGTAAAAGGTCTACTTTACCCAAGGAATTACCTTGAGGCGGCTTGTAGAGGATAAACAGATAATTAGAACAATTGTGACACACGCCACTGCAAAATCAAACCAACCACACACGTGTCAGGGGGATGCATTCATGCACAAAATATATATGCTCATCGTAGACAATATTCATGCACAAGGTGACAAAGAAGGTAAATCTAAGTAGGCAGGTAGGCAGTCCTACCACTGTAGGGAATTACATAGTCTTACCCTTTCCCTAGAGGCTACTGGCCTCTGTTATCCAAGAGGGGGAGTATCCCATATAGTCAAACACTAAGGAAAAACGCGGAAGGAAACACATAGGGAGAAAAGGTGAGGAATGTCAAATAAAGTGGAGGGGGAGTATAACCCAAGGGTAGGGTATATAAAAAGAGGAAAAGAAACAGTAGGCGAGGTTCCCACTAGGAACCCACCATCAATAATAAATGGATAAAGAGATACCTCATTATGAGGATGGTAGTCACAGGAGATGGCTACAAGTAATAGTAAAAAACAGATAATAAAAATAAGGGAAAAGGGGAGGTGTGCTGTCTGTGGTCCATTCAATCACTCACTACATCAAGGGGGGCGCTCGCCGTGCGCCTATGCCGTCCTCTCCTGGGACCGCTTGGTACAAGTGGTCGAGGGGAGACGGTCTTTTTATGGCAGCTCGGTGTGTGAGGCGCTCGTAATTAGCGCGATAATTGGCACTCGCCATTTCTCAGGTGAAAAGGATCACCGCCGCAGGCCCGCGGTGCGTTTCTGGCCTCAGTATGGTTGCCGTGTGTGCCACAGCTGTTAGAAATCACCGGCTAAGGGCAGGCGCGTGCCGCGGGAGCCCGGGGCTGGAAGCCTCCGGCCGGGGTATGGAGCCCGGAGGCATCGCATGTCGCCTGTGGCCGCTGAAAAATGTAATTCCCAGCAGCCGCATTATGCGATGCGGTAAAGAGGAGGAAAAAGAAGCAATAAGGCAGAGAGAGAGAGAGGGGTTAAAGGGGGATTTGGGAGACGTGGAGGAGGGCGAGGTGGGGGGTTGAGAAAAAAGGGGGAAGGGAAGCAGAGGGTGGTGGGGGAAGGGAAGAAAAGAAAAGAAGAGAAAAAGGGGGGAAACAAACGGATAGAGGATAAAAACATAGACATAATACTAACTGAAAAAGGAAGGGGGACAGAAAAGAGGAAAAACTGTTTTACGGGGGAAAAAAAAGGGAGACAAAGAGGAGGACATTGGAGAAAAAGAGGACATAAGAGGCAGCCAGGAGAAGAAATACATGTGACACAAGACAAAGTACGCAAGAAGGGGAAGAAGGGGGAGGAAAAAAGGAGATAAGGAGGACGACAAAGGAGAAAAAGAGGACATAAGAGACAGCCAGGAGAAAGGTAACAGAAATACCAGTGACACAAAACAGAGAACGCAGAGGGGGGGAAAGAGGGAGGAAGAAAGAAAGGGAAGGGGGGCCAGGAAGGAAAAAGGAGAAAAAGCTTGAGGACTCATTTATTAAGAGCGAACCAAGGGATCTCGTCGTTCAGACCGTCTATGTCCGAGTGTAATCTCCAGACCCAACGCTGTTCGGTCTGGAATAGTCTCTGTGTCAATTTAGAAGTGGAAGGAGGTAACTGCTCTATGACCGTCCAGTTTACCTCATCTGAGGAATGTTTTTTCAGAAGGAAGTGGTTGGTCAGTTTTGTTGCTTCTCGCTTGCAACGGATCGTGCTTCTATGTTCACAGATCCTTGTGGCGACCTTCCTGGTGGTCATTCCCATGTATTTGAGATTACAGGGACATTTGATCAGGTAAATCACATTCTTACTATTACAGTTGGTTAGGGATTTTTGTACCCATGGCGTCTTTAGGTCTAAATCTATAGTTGTAGATTTTTGAGGAAAACGACAGACACTACAATTTCCACATGGGTAGTGGCCTGTTGGTGGGGGCAGACCCCATAGTGTGGTCTGTATGGTTGGGGAATTGTTTTTTTCTTTGGGTCTTGTGTGGACAATCATGTCCCGTATGTTCATGGCTCTCTTGTAGGCATGTAATGGATGTTGGAATGGTAAACACCCAGATGTGAGGATTTTCCACTCCTCTTTAATGATTCTCTGAATATTGTTGGAGAGCGGGTTAAAAGTAGTCACACAAGGAGTATTGCCTCAGAAATATTTTTGGCCTTATGTCACTAACAAAAAGTACCTTTATTTTTGGTTACACTGAGTATTGTCTTTTATTTGTGTAACTATAGTGGTATTGCAGTAGCTTTGCATGTCTCCTAGTTCAGCCTTTGCTGCTCTGCTACAGCTACCGCTAGACAGCCTAAGCTGTAGAACACTGCCGACATTTCACCAATGAGGGATAACTGGACCTGATATAAGGTGTAAATACCTTAGGTACCCTCTACAAACCAGGCCAGCCTCCTACATACAGCCCCACAGAGGTCATTAAAATACCATCTGTGTTTAAACTTTCAATGAACGATGTAATAATACCCAGAGTTGTTTCTAATGACTGGGATGTGAACAAAGTTGATTCTATGGTGACTGAATTGCAGTATTTCACTGTATTTGAAAGTGAAGATATTTATCAATCTTGGTTGAAGTCGATTGGCTTAAAAAGTGTGTGGGGAACAAGAAATGTGCAAATAAGGGGGAAGGAAGCTTTGTTTAGAGCATGCCTGATACTTGTTCAAATGATATTTTTAAATGAAACTGTACAACAGACAAACTGTTTAGCCTTAGCAAAGATTAAGGAACTTAGGGGGTCATTACAACATTGGCGGTAAAAGCCGCTTACCTCCGTGCAGAAGACCGCCAACACACTGCCGTGGCCGCGGAATTCCGCCACGGTCATTATGACCCACAGCTCGGAATCCGCCAAAATCCAGACACCAACACAAGTCCGCCACACCAAAGGTCAGTGATAAACTGGCGATAACAAAACCTCCACGTCACGCCAACAGGAATATGCCCACACTATCACGACCCACGAATCCACGCTCAAAATACACACACATTTACAAAACACAACCACATTGGACAATTCCAAATACACACACCTGATACACATACACACATCACTCCCACACACCCAATATAATATAAACACACACACCCACATCACCCAGAAACCCTTACGACCACAATTGTGACAGAAGGCCAGAGAGAGACACCACCTAAAAGAACAATAGCATCCACAGGCACCCCACACCATCACTCACACAACATCTACGCACCTCACACAACACACCTCTAAATATCACCCCACACATCACAACACACACCACCCCATAGCCCTGCAAAGACACCCCAGGTTCTCTGAGGAGGACCTCAGGGTCATGGTGGAGGAAATCATCCAGGTAGAGCCACAGCGATTCAGGTGCAGCACACCACCATAGATAGGAAGATGGAGCTATGGCGCTGAATCGTGGACAGGGTCAACGCAGTGGGACAGCATCCAAGAACTAGGAATGACATCAGGAAGAGGTGGAACAACCTATGGGGGAAGGTGCGTTCCGTGGTCTCAAGACACCACATCGCAGTACAGAGGACTGGCGGCGGACCCCCACCTCCTCCCCCACAACTAACAACATGGGAGGAGCAGGTCGTGGCTATACTGCATCCTGAGGGACTCGCAGGAGTAGCAGAAGGAATGGACTCTGGTAAGTCAAATCTTTCATTACTTCATCCCCCATCCACCTGCATGCTATCACATACCCCCACCCTCGCCCTCACCCCCATCACTGCAACTCCTCACGTATGTCCCAATATCACAAACCACACGTCCCAAAACCAAGCCCAGCATGTAACACCAAAGCATGGACACCCATCACCAAAGCTTGTCCACTGCACATACCCATACACCCCCTAAACCATTATCACACAAGGTCCTACACAGGAATGCAAGCACTGGGGTACAGGGTCACCCACTCATTTCACACCATGGCACACACCGATGCAATAATTATGCCTTTACACCCCTGCAGGACCCCTACCCAACGTCACCGGACAGGAGGGTCCAGACATGTCCACTCCACCCACAGAAGAGGCCCACAGTGATGACAGCAGCTCTGTCCAACTGGATCTAGATGACCAGCCTCGCCCATCTGGGACCGCGGGACAGTCGGTTCCCCTCACACTGGCACAGGCCACCACAGAGCCTCCCCCCTCTGGAAACACCAGCACAGCACCCACCCAGCGAGCCCATACCTCTGTTCCCAGGACACGTCAATCAGCAGTGTGTCCACCACTAGAGGGAACCCAGGCTAACCCACCACCCCAACAACACCAGAGACTTGGGGGCAGTGGGCACACACTTCAGGGGACAGAGGCTCAGGGAAACAGGGGAACTTGGAGGGCTGCTGTGCGACAGGGGGAGGACAGGCCAAGGGAACCCACTCTCCACGAGGCCCTCTCCAACATCATGGGAGCCTACCACCATTCCCAGGAGACAATGGCAACGGTACTGGCCAAGTTTCAGGAGACCCAGCGGATGCAGGAGGAACAGTATTTGGGGTTCAGGGAGGAACTCAAATCCATCAATTCCACCCTGGGCACCATTGTAGGGGTGATGAAGGAACTCGTCAACACCAGGAGGGACACTGTGGCACAACAAGGGGCCCCTGACACTAGCCTGGACGATGAACTGCCCACCACCTCCGCCGGTGCTAGTGGACAGGAGGCACAGCCACAGGACCACCACACCAGCACCCCACCCCCTGCAGATGGAGAACCACCCCACAAGCGGACCCTGAGATCCAGGAAAAAGACAGAGAACAATGCCAAGACCCCGCCAAGAAATGAGACTACCCTGATTGTCATCCTTCTGTCCCACTTTGTCACCCTGTCCATACTTAAACTGCCCCAGCTCCACTTCCTATGCCCCTTTGGACAATGCACCTGTGAGACTAATAGACTGGACTCTGCCATGGACATTCCTCCACCATCACCCCTGACCATTTTACAACCCCCTCCAATATTTAGCACTTAAATAAACACCCTTAAATCACAAAACTATCTGGGGTCAGTCTGTGCTTTCACAAATGTGTATTTGCAATAACTGTGGAAAAATGCTATATCCATTGTATTGTCAACATACCTATGTCACACAGCTCTAGTCCATGAGGAAACAAAGCAGATGTCACACAGTGGGACCCACATCTGTGAAATCGAAAGGGAACGTGACAACTCAGAGTCCATACACTGTGCAAAAATGACAGACAGATGAGAGGTAGAAGGATCAAACAGATGTAGCAGGCAGTGTTGTCTTCTTACCTGTGTCTCACTGGAAGTATTGTCGGATCACCATGTTCCTGTTATCTATGTCCTCTTCTTCTGCTTCCTCCACCATCCACAGGCTCCACAGCTGCCACAACACCTCCATCTGGACCATCCTCCTGCAGAAAAGGCACCTGTCGTCGCAAAAGCCAAGTTGTGAAGCATACAGCAGGCCACGATGATCTGGCACACCTTCTTTGGTGAGTAGAATAGGGAACCGCCTGCCATATGAAGGCACCTGAACCTGGCCTTCAGGAGGCCGAAGGTCCTCTCTATAATCCTCCTGGTTCGACCATGTGCCTCATTGTAGCGTTCCTCTGCCCTTGTCCTTGGATTCCTCACTGGGGTCAGTAGCCATGACAGGTTGGGGTAACCAGAGTCACCTGCAAATATCGTGGGACAACTGTTAGACACACACTAACTCTTAGGGACATCCCCAGACCCAGACACCTAGTCACACTGTATTGGGTCCATGTCCTCACCTAATAGCCACACACGGTGCCTCTGGAGTTGCCCCATCGCATAAGGGATGCTGCTATTCCTCAGAATGTAAGCGTCATGCACTGAGCCAGGAAATTTGGCATTCACATGGGAGATGTACTGGTCTGCCAAACACACCATCTGCACATTCATCGAATGGTAACTCTTCTGGTTTCTGTACACCAGTTCACTCCTGTGGAGGGGGGAGACGAAGGCCACCTGTCCCATCAATGGCACCTATGATGATGGGGATATGTCCCAGGGCATAGAAGTCACCCTTCACTGTAGGCAAATCCTCCACCTGAAGGAAAACGATGTAGCTCCGCATGTGTTTCAGCAGCACTCTGGACAACATGTTGGAAAACATAGGCTGGGACATCCCTGATGCTTTGGCCACTGTTGTTTGAAAAGACCCACTTGCCAGGAAATGGAGTACTGATAGCACCTGCACTAGAGGGGGGATTCCTGTGGGATGGCGGATAGCTGACATCAGGTCTGGCTCCAACTGGGCACACAGTTCCTGGATTGTGGCACGATCAAGTCTGCAGGTGATGATCACATGTCGCTCCTCCATTGTCGACAGGTCCAACAGCGGTCTGTACACCAGAGGATGTCGCCATCTCCTCACCTGCCCCAGCGGACGTGCTCTATGGAGGAGAACAGCGAGCAGAGAGTCAACCAAACACTGAGGTACGTAAACACAACTTTATATGAAATTTTTTCAAAATCGACATATGGCTGTCTTAGTGTATAATCAAGGCCTATATATGTGTGATGCATTTAAAAATAATACCATGTGGCCCCCTGAAATGGCGGCTGCCTGACCTGTAAGGTGGGACAAGGGGATATGAGGTAATTGCTCTGGCGTTGTACACCGTCGCGGTAGGCGGTCGAAGACCGCAGCGCAAACCTGCATTGGTTAACATTGGACCATATGGGTCCCAGGAGCCAATGACGATGTACGCCGGCGGTGACGGTAAGCACCGCTGAGGACGTGACCGCCATTTTCTCTCTTTTCAATCACTTGATACCTGATCTTCGACAGGAGTGGACCTACACTGCAAGTGCTGCTGTGACCTCAGTCTGGAAGAGACAATGGCTTGTGTGTCTGGGGAAAGGGCCCCTGCCTTCAGCACGGAGGAGATGGAGAAACTAGTGGATGGGGTCCTCCCCTAGTACACGGTACTCTACGGTCCTCCAGACAAACAGGTGAGTATACTCTGAGCATGCTGTATGGGCAATGGCTGTTTGGAGTGGTGTGGATGAAAAATGGTGAGGGGAGAATGAGGCTTGCTTGAAACGATGGTGAGTGCATGTGTGACATGGAAAGGGTAGGGATGCGGGCCAATGACTGTGACAGTGCGAGCACTTAAATCTTCTCCTTTTCCCCTGTACTATTCGTGTAGGTCAGCGTCCACCAGAAGAAGGATATTTGGCGTGCCATCACCAAGGAAGTCCGGACCCGGGGGGTCTACCACAGACGGAGCACCCACTGCCAGAAAAGATGGGAGGACATTCGTCGCTGGAGCAAGAAGACGGCATAGGCCCAGCTTGGGATGGCCTCCCAACGTGGGAGGGGTGCCCGTCGCACCATGACCCCCCTGATGTTCCGGATTCTGGCAGTGGCGTACTCTGAGTTGGATGGGTGCTTGGGGGCATCACAGCAGCCACAAGGGGGTGAGTACACTCTCATTCAGCTGATTCAGCGTGCAGTGGAGGTGTCTGGGTTGGGGAGGTGGGCTGCGGGTTCCCCTAGGCCAGGGCGAGTTTAGTAGGCAGGGTCCCTTCTTAAGGCAGGTCCTGTGGCACCGCACCCCACCTCTGTACAGAGCCAACTACACCTAGTCAGGCTCCTGTGACATCCATGTGTGCAGCATCCATGTCCCTGGGATTGATTAGGGAACTCCAAGTGCACGGTGTAGTGCAGGGGGCTTCTGTGTCTGTAGTGTCCGCCAACGGTAGCGGTATTGAATGCACTCAACATGTCTTTCTTCTGTTTCCCCCCCCTTTTTGGGGTCTCCCTGTGCTTGTGTGCATTAGCATCATCAGACGGAGGAGCAGTGGCACCGGAGCAGGAGGGAGCTGCATTCCACATGGCCCTGGAGGGCGAGACAACTGAGTCAGAAGCCACCAGTGGGCTGGAGGGCGAGGGGAGCTCCACGGCGAGGACAGGAGCTGAGACCAGCAATACGGACTCCTCCTCTGATGTGAGCTCCCTTGCGGTGGCGGGCCCCTCTGTGCCCCCCACATCTACAGGTACAGCCGCCACCCCCCCTACCAGCACCACCCTCCCAGCAGCCCTCAGTGTTTGCCCCGTGGCCACTCACCCAGGAGGGTGGGCATCTCCTTCGCCCGAGGCACCTCAGCCCCTGCCCCTGTCACCCTTGCTGCCCTCAGTGAGGAGGCCATTGACCTCCTCAGGTCCCTCACTGTTGGGCAGTCGACCATTTTGAATGCCATCCAGGGTGTAGAGAGGCAGTTGCAACAAACCAATGCATACCTGGAGGGCATTCATTCTGGTCAGGCAGCCCATCAGCGAGCTTTTCAGACTCTGGCCTCTGCACTGATGGCAACCATTGTCCCTGTCTCTAGCATCCCCCCTCCAACTTCCTCCACCCAGACCCAAACCCCTGTACCTCAGCCTATCCCAAGCACACCCTCAGACCATCATACACGCACCTCAACACACAAGGGAAGCTCAGGAAAACATAAGCACCACACATCCCACAGGCACTCACACAAGCATCATACACATGCAGACATACCAACAACCACTGCCTCCAATGTGCCCCCCTCCTCCTCGTCTCCCTCCTCCCTCCCCGTCTCATCTCAACTCACACCTGAATGCACTACATCGTCAGCCACTACCTCCACACACGCACCCAACAGCCATCCACCTCACGACAGCCTCCAGCCCATGAACCTTCACCCAAATTCACCAAACGTACACCTCCTACAAGCACTACCTCTTCCTCCACTCCCAAACCCCCTCCCTCTACCCATCCCAGTGTGAGCAAAAAACCTTTTCTGTCCAACGTTGACCTCTTCCCCTCACCTCCCCCACCCCTTCAGTCTCCTAGGGCCTGCCTCTCCAGGTCCCAACCCAGCGCCTCAGCCACAACATCAGCGGGAGCAGTGGCGCCCGTAGTGACCGGCTTCTGGAGTGTGCCAGGCAGCAGGGCAGCCAGTGTGCCAAGGAGCCAGACCACGGACAGTCCCCCACCTCAAAAACACCAAAAGTTGGCCAGTGCCCGGCAGTAGAGAGGAAAAAAATCTTCAAACAAAGCCGCTCCCAGGGGTAGAGGTGGGAGTGTGGATCCAGCTGCGCCATCATCCAAGGTGGGGAAGGGGCACACTAAAACTGGCAAATCTGGGAAAACCTGCATGGCAGACAAGACCGCCACCAGCACCGCTGCCAAGGACACCACCGCCACCAGCACCGCTGAACAGGACACCGCCACCACCAGCACCGCTGCCAAGGACACCGCCGCCACCAGCACCGCTGAACAGGACACTGCCGCCACCAGCACCACTAGCAAGGACACCGCCGCCACCAGCACCGCTGCCAAGGACCCCGCCGCCACAAGCACCGCTGAACAGGACACCGCCGCCACCAGCACCGCTGCCAAAGACAATGCCGCCACCAGCACCGCTGAACAGGACACCGCCTCCACCAGCACCGCTGCCAAAGACAATGCCGCCACCAGCACCGCTGAACAGGACACCGCCTCCACCAGCACCGTTGAACAGGACACCGCTGCCACCAGCACCGCTGAACAGGACACCGCCGCCACCAGCACCGGATGGCCACTGAGCGCCAAAGATTTCGACGCTACTGAGGCTGCCACAAGCAGGATGAAGCATTCTGGGCACAAAGCCCCCTCCAGAACCAGTGGAGAATGACATCCACTTCCCCTGTCCATGGCAGGATGAAGCACTCTGGGCACAAAGCCCCCTCCAGAACCAGTGGAGAGATACATCCACTACCTCTGTCCTTGGCAGGATGAAGCACTCTGGGCACAAAGCCCCCTCCAGAACCAGTGGAGAATGACATCCACTACCTCTGTCCTTGGCAGGATGAAGCACTCTGGGCACAAAGCCCCCTCCAGAACCAGTGGAGAGATACATCCACTACCTCTGTCCTTGGCAGGATGAAGCACTTTGGGCGCAAGGCCCCCTCCAGAAACGTGGAGAATGACATCCACTTGAGAGACTGTGGATTTGCACTCCCGAGGATAAAGCAGTGGGCAACCCACCCACTGTAGAGACTTGAGAGACTACGGGTTTGCACTCCCCAGGATGCATCAGTGGACAAACCACCCACTATTGAGACTTGAGAGACTGTGGCTTTGCAAACCCCAGGATGCAGCAGTGGGCAAACCACCCACTGTAGAGACTTGAGAGACTGTGGCTTTGTACTCCCCAGGATGCAGCAGTGGGCAAACCACCCACTGTTGAGACTTGAGAGACTGTGGCTTTGCACTCCCCAGGATAAATCAGTGGGCAACCCACCCACTGTAGAGACTTGCGAGACTGTCGCTTTGCACTCCCCAGGATGCATCAATGGCCATGGAGCCCCCTCGTGGATCTGGGGTCGTGCACTTATCCGGCTGAGGTGCACCCCCTTCCCTTCCCCCTGAGGTGCCTGTTTTATTTCTATCTGATGCCCCAGCAGTGTTCTCTCCGTCTTGTTCAGGTATCTTGTGTGGGCCTCGCCCATGCATTTTGGGCCCAGTGGTCCACGGACTATGATGATGGAATCCCTTGGACTTGTATTCTTGGTGTATATATTTGTTTATAGTGTGAATATCTTTATATATGTATATGTTTTTGATTCATGTCTTTGAATATATTACAATCATTCAACTCATTTCCTTTTGTACTTGCATTCTTCCAGGGGGGTTGGGGGGTGTAACTGTAATGTATCATGATGTATTAGTGTGTGTGTTGTAGTGGGTGAGGGTGGGGGTGGGGGTGTTGCGTGCTGCGTGTGAGTGTCACTCTCTTTTCCCTCCCCCCTCCCTTGTGTAGTAGGTGCAGTACTCACCGTGGTCTTTGCTGCTGGCATTCGTGCTCCTGGTAGAGGAGCAGGAAGACAAAGGCAGGTAGAATCTGAAGTTCCGGTTCCATGGTGTCCTGGTTCCTCGTGGGGTGTGTAGAGGTGAGCGTTTTCCCTTCCAAGTCCTGTATCCGCTGTGTTTTTGTTCACGGTGAATCCGCCCCGGAAAAGGTGGCAGATTGGACTGTTGTAATTCTGTGGGCGGTACACTGTCCTCCTCCTGTCTGTTGGCGGTTACCGCCGCGGTGTTTGTTTGTACCACCTTGGCGGTCGGAGTGTTAAAGTGGCTGTCTAGGTTGGCGGTTTCCACCACGGTTGTGATTCCAATTTTTTTTCTGCCAGCCTGTTGCCGGTTTTACCGCTGCTTTAACACCGACCGCCAGGGTTGTAATGACCACCTTAATGTGCCTAGTATTCCTGCCTCTGCACAATTTTATAAATGGCAAAAGTATATAAATGCAACTGAAGATCAGCTCGATGAGTGGGTCCAAAATGGCACATTTAATGTTTCACTGTCACATCCTGACGGGCGGTTATTGTGGTCAATAGATACCCATGGGTGTTATAAACATTTTATAAACTCCACAGGGGTTTTTAGAACATGTAGGGCGGACCCTCGCTATGTGTCATCCGAACATGCGGGTATAGTAACAACATACAGTGTAGGAAAACTATGTCAGCAATTGTTGAAAAGTTCCTCACTAGATGCTGTTAGAGAGCACCTCAGTCTCCTGTCTAATAACACTGACTTACAGGAGTTCCTGTTAGGCCCCAGAAAACAATGCAGAAAGCACTTTTTATATGCAGTTTATAATGACATTTGGAAGCTTTCTCAACAAGAAGCTGCTGCCCGGTTAAGGAAAATAGATCAGGAAAACTTACAGAAGACATTAGCTGTTGTAGATAATGGGATTAATACCCTGTCCGACCGGATAGACACCTTAAACAACATAGTTTCTTCTGCAATAGACATAATACAAAAAGACATGTCTTCGTTACACCATCAATAGAGTAAAAAAAGGTCCATTATGCAATTGGGTTGGACACTACAAACACTGAAGGCAGGTCGCGTTCCCTGGACACATGTTAGCGCAAGGGACATATTTTCCACATTTAAATTAACGCGACAACTAATTGCTAAGAAGGAAAGACTTATGTCTTGTTAAATATTGAAAAGTTAGAAAAGTTGCCTTTTACTGTGGCTGAAATACCATCTGCTGAGTGATTAATACACGGGGTAATTAATCTGCCTATTTCAACACTTCAGTTCACGTCTTGCTTAAAACACATTCCAGCAGTCAGATATGAAAGGCTAGGAGATAGTTACATCCATGAGGTGTGGGAGCTAACCTTCTCGTACAAATGTCTCAGTGGCATGAAAGAGATCTTTCTTAGCAGTAGTGAATGCAAGACTTATGTCAGCCATTCGATGGTTTGTAAACAGTATCCCTTGCACGAGAAGTGTAACGCTTCAGCAGTAAAATTGGCTTGTTATCTGAAGGGAGTTTCAGTCCCCTTGATTAGACCTGCATTCTATGTGCTCCCAAATGGCAGCTAAGTCCTCCTCAATAGTGAAAACTGTTGTGGGATGCAAGCCAGAATAGTTTATGTTGTTGCGGTCTCTAAGATTTGTTACATGCTGCGGGAACGTACTGTTTCCTCCCACAAGACAGAGGGAAGTAGCTGAGATTTGGCCCCATAGCATTACTTCAACTGTGAATTTTGACAAGTTGAGCAGACTCATGGCTTTATTGTTCCAAAAACATGTGGCACTTACATCTGGACGCAAGACCTATGTGCTTCAGGTGGCAAGGTCATCAGCAGAGATACAGACCCTTTTAAGTACCAACTTTTTGAGACACTTTGGTGAGCTTGTGAGATTAATATGCAATGCGTCCAGTACTACTGGAATCGCAAATTTCTTTAAGGCTGTTGGTTCTGGTTTCTTTCACACCTTCTTATCTATATTCGGTTTAATACCATCAGCCATCCATTATTCTCCAGTATTTTTGGGGTATTCCAGATAACTTTGACTATAATAGGTACTTTTTTTGTGCAATGGCTGTCGAGGCACAACAAGGAGGACTGAAAGCACTCCCACCAGTGCAGCTATTTCTTGAACGCATGATGCAGTACTTTGGAGAAGCACCCATGGAGCAATTGGATTGTGACTGGTTTCTGTCATTCAGACCGGTTTTGCATTGTGTGCAGCCCGTTTTTGGTGCCTCTGGTGCTCATTCGACAATGCACTGAAAGTTTGTCTTTCTACGCAGCGCTTGCTTCCATTGGAGGCTGATCTGTTGATGTTCTCGTTGTAGGCTCATTACCAGACAAGCGCGTTGAGGGTATGCTTGCTACTGAAGCTGCTTATGAATTGCCCTTCAGGGAGGATGCAGCTCTAAACTCATTGTTGGGCACACCACGGAATACTGCTGCCTTCACTACAGCTCAGGCTTTGGAACACAAATGCTCCTTGGTTTTCCTTGGGGATAAACTTCTTACTTTAACACCTGCCCAAATGGAAGTTTCCTGTTTTCAATTATCCCGGATTTGATTGGCAACTTCCAAAATGACTCTGACTCTTGAAATTCGGCATTTTTACGCCACAGTTACCATTTTAAATTGTCCTTTTACACATGCTCAAGTGTCTTTTTAACTCGTCATTATTGACATTTTTATACATATGCCTTAGGTTGAAATTTAGTAGCTTTTATATATAATTTGGCTTTGAACCACCTTTGAACCCTCAAGGGGAGGGTGTTGTGTAGCCATTTTAGTTATAACATTATTTTAGCAAACTAGTCCTGCAGCCGCGCACTTTAACCTAGATATATTTTATTCTGCTTTGTTTATTATTTTAACAATAGCCACATTTGCGGTCTTGTTTTATTTCTCTCTATCTAGCTGTTCTTTGCCTACGTCAACACTGCGTTCTTAAACAAGACATTTCTTTCACTCTGTGCTTTTCTCAAGGCTGCAGTGAGATAGGTTGCTGGTAAATGTGGTAACGCTTTGTCTCTAGTGTTCATAGAAACATACACATCCTTACGTAGGGACATTTTCTCAGAACATCAGCTGTTTTATTATAAAAACACTTCTCTGTCCCATACATGTTAGAGGGAGATTCCAGCCAGATGACCACAAATATATGCTGATTGCTGAATGCTTCGCTACAGCTGCTTATGTAAACTACAGGCCTCCTGCTCAGGTATGAGGGATGATGTCTTCTCACGGGAGCCTGAAGGGCAGAACTAGAGCTTAACATGATGTGCTCTAACATAGCCTAGGTAGGAATTATTTTTATGATTTTAGTGATAATATGATACCGTTATTTTTATGCTTCCCTCTCCTTGTCACAATTTTAATCCTGTCATGCTTTATTGTCCTGGTTATTGCAGTACATGCTTTATTATCTAAGATGCAGTTGCTTTATTAAAACCATATTGAAACATATACTGCCTCTGATTGTCCTTGTATATGTGAGACTCATGTAACATAGAGAAACTGATGCAATCTGAGTGACCACGATTTCCCTGAGGAATAAATTGTGTCATTCACTCAGCTGCCCAATCGTCACTGCTCTTGGGTAGAGATGAGGCACTGCTAGTTAGCCGGAGCAAAACCCGGATTAGGCCGACAGGTGTCACTCGTAGTTGGTTAGACTCAGTCCCCCACAGTGCAAGTGATTCTGCTACTCAAATCCAGTAGTCTGATTAGGATAATGAGTGTTAGACTTTTCATCCTTGGTGTGGTCCCCTTTAACTTTTTGCCTCTGTTTCCCAGGTTGTTGATGTGTGCTGGACTCTGTTTTTGCTGTTTTTGTTACTCTGGGAACTTTACCACTGCTATCCAGTGTTAAAGTGCAAGTGCTCCTATACAAAATGTGTACGTAATTGGTTCATCCATGGTTGGCATATTTGATTTACTGGTACGTCCCTAGTACAGTGCACTAGAGGTGCCCAGGGCCTGTAAATCAAATGCTACTAGTGGGCCTGCAGCACTGGTTGTGCCACCCACAATAGTAGCCCTGTAATCATGTCTCAGACCTGCCACTGCAGTGTCTGTGTGTGCAGTTTTAAACCGCCAATTCGACTTGGTAAGTGTACCCACTTACCAGGCCTAACCATTCCCTTTCCCTACATGTAAGACACCCCTAAGGTAGGCCCTAGGTAGCCCCATGGGCTGGGTGCAGTGTATGTTTAAGGTAGTACATATACTAAGGTGTTTTATATGTTCTGACAGTGAAATACTGCCAAATTCAGTTTTTGATGTTGCAAGGCCTATCCCTCTCATATGTTAACATGGGGGCTGCCTTTAAATATATTTAAAGTGTAGATTCCCTTTGGGAGTGGATAGACATGTGGAATTTGAGGCCTCACAATTTAAAAATACATCTTTTAGTAAAGTTGATTTTAAGATTGTGTGTTTGAAATTGCCACTTTTTGAAAGTAAGCATTTTCTTGCTTAAACCATTCTGTGACTCTGCTTGTTTGTAGATTCCCTGTCTGATGGACAGTTGGGCTTGTTTCATCTCTCTCTAGACAGTGACACAAAGGGAGCTGGGGTATAGCCTGCATATCCTGATGAGCCACCTGTGCTAGGAGGGAGGGGAGGAGTGGTCGCTCACACCTGAAAGGGCTGTGCCTACCCTCTCGCATTGCAGTCCCCAACCTCCTGGTGTGGGTCTGGGGCTTGGCTGGGCATGACAGGATTTCACAAACTAGAGAGACTTTTCTTTGAAGCAAGCCTACTTCAAAGGGCAAAATAGGTATAAGAAGGGCACCCAAAACCACAGACTTTAGATCACTTCTGGAAACCAAGAAGAACATCTGCCTGGAGAAGAGCTGATGAGCTGAGGAAGAAGAGCTACCCTGTCTGTGACTGTGCTTTGTGGAGCTATCCTGCAGTTGCTGCTTCTGCCTGTGCAAGAGGACAAAGACTGGACTTTGTGTGCCTTCCTGCTTGTGAAGAACTCTCCAAGGGCTTGAAACTGAGCTTGCCTCCTTTTGTTGAAGTCTCAGGGACAGCAAAGACTTCTCTCTGCCAGCACCTGGAGCCTCTGCTGAGACTTCTGCCCTGCCATGTGGTGCCCTATCCAGTTCCTGGGGCCTTGTCATGTGAAGCTGGTGGACCAAGGTTGGAAATCCATGCACACAGATCGCCATGCTGGGAAATTTCCAACGCAACCTTCGAGATTGGCTAAAAGAATGATGCGCCAAAGGCTCCACATCTGAAATCGATGCAGCGCGGCTGGGAAATCGACGCACACAGCAGGAGAAATGACGCTCTGCATTGCTGACGGAGGCTGCAATGACGCAACAACGCTGGGCACGGAAAAACAACACGAGTCTGCCCGGACCCGAGGTGTTTTGTCCAGATAGACGCATCTCTCTCCTGCGGGAAAGAAACGACGCACACCGATCGGACCGGAGAAGGAAAAACGACACACGACGTTGCTTGTGGGTGAGAAATCGACGCACTGCTTACCTTTTTCGATGCACAGTCTTCCATGCAGGTTATTTTGACACAACCCAGAGACATTTTCCCGCTAACAGCTTTACCGTTGTGTTTAAAAGAACATGAAGACTCTTTTTGCACTTTAATTAATAACTTGACTTGTGTATGGTGGATTTTTGTCGTTTTGGTCTTGTTTCATTTAGATAAATATTTTCTATTTTTCTAAATCTGTGTTGTGTCATTTTGTAGTGTTTTAATTAAGTCACTGTGTGTGTTGGTACAAATACTTTACACCTAGCACTCTGAAGTTAAGCCTGCCTGCTCGTGGCAAGCTACCAAGGGGGTGAGCGGGGATTAGCAGAGGGTGATTCTCTTTTACCTTGAATAGAGTGAGGGTCCTTGCTTGGACAGGGGGTAACCTGACTGCCAACCATAGACGCCATTTCTAACAATGGGAGCCTATGCCTCAATCCTACCTACGGTAATTCACATTGAAATGTTAAAAAAATAAATCTCACTAGAAGTAGTGGTGACGGAAGAGATGATAATTTGGAAAGACACACTGACTTGTGCACAACCACATTTGACAAGGAGAAAAAATTAGCTTGAAAGGCATGCCTTTACTTACTTCCATAATAATTACAAATTCAAAGAAGATTCACTCACTTAGCACAGTCATGTGTCCCCTGCAGATTGAGCAATAACCAGAGGTGGGTGAGCTGCACAGCAGCATCGCCCATTTCAAGGTAAAAAACAAATGGAAAAGATGTGCTGGCTATGCACAGGCATGTACTCTTGCCTTTTAAGAAAAAAAAACAGGGTAAGTGCTAGATAGGCACAGCCATGTCTTTCCCACTAAGTAAATAAAAACTGGGAAAGACGTGCTCGCTGTGCACAGCCATGTGCCCTTGTGAGCTATGCACAGCCACATCTTCTGACCCTAAGGGTCTCATTACGGGTTTGGCGATTGGATGAACCGGCTGCCAAACTTGTGGGGATGAGGCACCCGTCAACCTGGACTGGACTGACCGGTGGGAAGATCGTATTACGATGTTTCCGCTGGTCAACCCGGAAGGAACAGTGCTATGGTATTGGCAAAGCAGACAGTACGCATTCTGAGGGAGCTGGGCAGGGGGGACCCTGCATTGCCGATGATATGGTTGTAGGCATTGCAGGGCCCCCGCTGCCCCCTTGAACTTCCTTTCTACCAGCCTTTTCGTGGCGAGATCCCCGCCATGAAAAGGCTGGTTGCAAGGGGACTCATAAGCAGCATGGCTGCACTGAACTCAGCACCGTCATGGGTGACCACGAGTCCGACCGCTGTCAGTCTGTTGGGACCCCCTGGTGGTCCAACCTCCTGGGCCATACTGTGGAGGTCTGCCTGGATTGCTGTGTTCTGACCGCCACTGCGAGGCTGGAGGTCGCAAGACTGCCAGTCTTGTAATGAGGCCCTAAGTAAATAAAACTGAGGAAAAAACACTGGTTATATCCAGCTGCGTCTTCACGCTCTAAGTACAAGAAACTACGAAAGACACTCTGGCTCCACACACAGCCACATCTCCACTGCTACTTTAATCTCTAAAAAGATAAATTTGGGAATGAACTCTGGCCTGGCATAGCTGTGCCTCTCACATATTATATATGCCAAATATACTCAGTCTAAAAGAAACATTCCTTACTATTCCAGGAAACAGTCTTGCCAGAGACAGAATAAAAAGGCTGTGAACAGGGGTTAGTACCATATTTGTGTTAATGTACTGGGGACAGGGATCCAGGAGAATCAGTTGATTTATGGTATATTGTGTTTTTTATGTTTTTTATGGAGTTAACGCACTGAGGAAGAAGCTTCATTAGTAAGGACTGTGAGGAGGGAGACAGAGGAAGAGATTATTATATCAAAAGAGAAGGTCAGTATTAGGTTTGAATAGAAACATCCATCAGTCAATTAAAAGAAATGAGAGCTGGGAAAAGATAGCTATGGGGCAAGGGTAAAGAACAGAGCTGTGGTACAGCTGTCAGGTATGAGTGAGATTGATGTGGAACGTAGATCTTGCTTGAATGAGGATTTACCTTAAGAGGCATCTGGCAAAACAGGAAATGGTTTGTTTAATCAAACATTATGGCTGGGAGAACAGTTACAGTACCGGGTCTGAAGACTGCCTCTCATAGAACATTGAAATGATCCATGTTTTATACATTTCTTTAGGAGCAGTGAACACATAAAGCATTCTTTCCTTGGTGAAATATGTGAATTGTTGACAAGATGTTGTCGTTAAAATATCCAGATAAGGATGGGTCACGACCTGGCATGGACACTATGTGGGCCAGGGAGTACATGTCCAGACGAGTGGTCTCAGGGTCCTGTGGTTGCTGCTTCTGCTATGTGTGCTGTGTCCTGATTGGCTAAGTATAACTAACTACATGTGGCATCTAACTTTATGTTGTTTTGGGAATGCATGTGTCCCTCTGGCTATTTGTGCATTAGTGAGGCCAGTCTCAGGGGACCATTCTAGTGTTGCTGTCCATCTGTGGGATCTGATCTAAGCTTGTGTATTTGGCTGTCTGCTAAGTGTTACCCCACCTGTGACCAGTCATTAACCTTCAGACATAGACCACAGAGCCTGTCTGACCATGTACCTATGTGCTTGGGTTCACGGAGAGTTCATGATGGGAGAATCCAACAGGGGTGATGTGACTTTGTTTTTGTATGAAAATGCATTGTTTGTGAATGAAGGTGTCTTGTTGTTGTGTGCATTGATTGATCCGATATTGACATTCTCCCCAGCTGAATTTTTCAACTACACTATCAAACCCATAAGTCATGACAGTCACAGTGTTGGCACTTTGTTATACCATCTCTCTTGCTACTTGTACCCTAACCAATTTGGGGATTTCATTTTTACAGCAGGAAAACCCCAATTGTAGGAAACCACAAAAAAACATTAACATGATGAAAACAGGCAACAGCGGTGTGCACAAACTCTGGAGCAATTGGGGGAGTCAAGAGAACCATCTTGTAAACCACTCCTGCTCAGGGCCATCTCCCTCCTCACACATGTCTCTCTGCAGTGGGTGCAATCCTTGTTTGACAAGTGTCAAAGTCCCATTGTCCATATCATTGCAAGGTATAGAGGTAAAGCAGGATGTGCCAATCTTTTCACACACCCCACCCTCTGTTGTGGTCATCAAGTCCAAAACATACTGATGTTACATCACCATGAGGCAAATGGCTTAGTTCTTCTGTGAGGGCACTAGGGCCAACCTCAGTACTGTTCATCATTTTGAGCATCTGCCACCATGTTATCTGCAACCAAGGGGCATTTGCTTTTATCAGCCAGATGAAGAAGGGTATAAACCCTCCAGATTAGAATTGGTGAACAGTTTAAACTCCTCAGGAATGCCTTGTACTTCTGCTTCAAGCCTAATACAACAGTGTTGTGTTATTCCTTAAGAGGTACTTGTATAGTTTGGACAGATCTTCTTTGGGGATGACCAGGGTTGGATTGTGTATGGTGATGAGGGAGCAGAGGCCACGGCATCCAGGGACAAGCTCGGTGTAAGCGAACTCACCTCACGGCCAGTAGGTGTCCGTCAGTATGGAGGTGCCCTATTGCAGATCCAAAATGTGCAGTATTGTGCCACAATTCTCATTCATACCAAGTGGAATAGTTTCCTTGCCTCTGAAACATAAGGAATACAATGTGAGTTTCCATTCACTTAGGACTTGCCCATTCTCTTCTATCCAGATGTGTCTACCCCAGTGTCACAGATCTCCTGACATGGGGTGTTTACGCTGTTGTTCAACCCTCCCCTGTGAGATCCATTCCCCATCATGTCATTGAGGTGGATAGCCCTGCACTTAAACTCCGTGGTTACGTTCCATTTGTTAGCTAAGGGTCACCCTGAGGTACTGCAGATGGAAGTGGGAGCAGACATGTTTGTGCACCGGTTAGGTGGTTTAGCTACCTCCAAGAATCTGTTCCTCCCAGGGCCAAGCAGTGTCCTCTCCTGTAGCTCATTTTCTGTGCATTCTGTCCAGATCAGTTCAGATGTTGCTAGGCTCGGTGAGAAGGTACTGGTCTCATAGTGGGCCATTTTCACTACTACCCTATGGGACTCTAATCTAGTAGTTTGCATTGTGACCCTAGTTCTACACAGGTACAGATGTAGGAGGCATTTTGCTTTTTTAGGGGCTACCCTTTGGGATAAATACAATCTATCTGTGCCTACTGCATGTGCTATGAGCGAACAGATATAGCATGACCCGGCTGATGTCTTAGTGCCCTCAGAGGTCATGTGCTGATATCACGTGTTGTGTTGATGGGTGCTGTGTAGTACGTGTGGGATACTAGTGTTGGGTGTAGTGTAATTAAAGGTAACATGAGTGAGGTCCCTGTATAAGCTTGGCAACTCTTGAACAGACTCCATTCACTCAGACTGTTCATTGGAAATTTATAGATGCAGTAGCATCCCTAGCAACCAGAGAATGTATGAACACAATATTACGCATAAATTAGGCATCATTGTAATTCTTGAGGTGTTTCTGGCTGAGATGTCTTGTGGTTTTCTTGATGATGGGGGTAAGTGGTGCGAAAAAAGTCCTTGGAGTGTGTTGTGGCTCTTGATTCTGCTGGGTCTTCAGATACTGCTGCTGAGAAGATGGTAGTCCTCTGTAGAGGTGGTGCAGACCTGTTGGGAAAGTGCTATCTTTAGCCATTATAAAAGAAAAACTTTACATATCTCTATGTTGCAAATGAATCCTTCAGAATTTCTGTGCTCTACACATATTTTGGTGTGGCATTTGGGGGTGGCTTTGATTGAGATACCTGATTCTGGACAAAATAGGTTATTTATAAACATTTCATTTTTACACATTGTCAGGTCTCCCACTCTCCGTGCTCAACTAGGTATATGTTTGGGTGTGTGTTTTATGGGGTTATTCTTGTGTAACAGGTAGTATTTTACCTACTTATTGGTCCTATGTTGGCGTTGGCAGCCTTGGTGTGTTTACGGGGCAGTGTCAGTGGCACAAGGCGGTGCCTCTAGTCTATGCATGTTGGGGGTGCAAAAGGGGAGACGTCTCGCACTGAAAGTTGGTTGGTGAAGACAGCGTGCCATGAGGTCATGTGTGCACCCCTCTGGTGTCAGCACATGGCATGCCCTGTGATCTTCCCAAGTAGCACCAGATGTCCTAACTATGACCTGTTCCTCAAGGCTTCCTGTGGGCTAGCTTTGGACTTCTTGGATATGTTATTGGGTGTTTCCCTAGACCTTTGAAATTTATTGTCATGTACTGCTGTGGGTCAAAGTGTGGCTCTGTTACCCCCATGTCTCTGATTTGCAGAGCGCGATATTGGAATTGTTTCTCCCTTTGAGCAGTATGAGGCCTTGTGTGTCACCCTATTGCTAAACCTGTTGTGGGTGTGAGCTTAATCCTGCGTTCTGCTCTGCCTGTGGCTGTGGTGGATGTTTTGGACTTGCTCTCTAGCACCCCTCTCATTTGGCCCATACCTTTTAGGACCTACTGTTCCTGGCTGCTATAAGGAAGTCATGAGGGTATGGAGGAGGCAGAAGGCATCGAGGTGTGGGGAGTCTGGAGCAAGGCCAGGAACTTGTTTGAGTTTTTTCGCCTGCATTATGTTAATGGACGGGGTGGCTGGATGTCCTAGTGAACTCCCTCTCTACTGACTTGATTCTGTGTGGTGCCTGGATGGAACTTATGCATGTGTTATGAGTGTTATCTGGTCACAATAACCCCAGTGCACTGAAGGCCTGGCTCCCCATGCTGGAGGACAGCTTTGTTTTGTTTTTAAAATGGGGGCCACCCCTAGGGCTAGGAGACATTGGTGGCAATGTTGCTGTTAGGACCACATGACAAAGACATTTTAGGTCCCAGCTGAGGCCCCAAAAGTGGGGACCTTTTGACCCAGTAATAGGAACCCCTCCCACAGTGCTTATTGGTTTTAGGACCTGGTGTGGCTGCCTTTTAAGCAGCAGTTGCAGAGCCAACCTGCCCCTCTCAGTCAGACTGCCCTTCCCCTGGGGTGTGGCTGACAAGGCCTGTCCTGGGGGGCCAGCGGCAGAGAGGGCACTGGTTGCGGTGGGCACCCTAAATGATAAACTCCGGTGAGGATTTCCGATCGACAGCCACAGAGCAGCCCTAGATGGTGGACTCTAATGAGGACATCCGATGGACAGCCACTCAACAACCCTGACTGTCCCAAGTACAAGTAAAAGGTTGAAATCATTTTTATTCTTATTTACCTTTTATTTTGTATCCTACTGCAGTGAATATTAAGGTGTGCTCAAAATGTATACTTTGTACCTGGGGTGCTCATGCTTACTGGGTATTTGGGTTCTGTGTCTGCATGAGACCATTGTTTCCCCAAACGGCTGCTCCTTCCTGTAATGGCTTCGCCCCCGATCCATGATGAGCATGGCTCTCCGGTTGCAGCTGCTGATGCCATGCACTGGTCCAATTACCTGACTCCTGCTGCAGTGGTGTGGTAGTAGACTAATTTTCATGCGACTGAGTATAAGGTGCTGCTACATTTCCTGGGCCTGAATCTGTGGATGGGAGTTCAGTGGGGCCTAGCCTCGGTTCATTGACTTCAGCATATGGTGGCTCTTAGCCGACATCTGTCGAACATATGGCCCATTCTATGGCAGTAGTAGTATTGGGGTTCGACTGCTGCCAGCCACCCTGGTTTCCATCGAAGTAGCCATTTTGGAACCCTTGGAGTTCCCTACATGACTGGTGTGATTTGCAAACTTTCTGCCAATGTGGCCCCCTCGAGGGCAGGTGGACTTTCTTAGATTATGATCGATTAACTTAGTGTTATCCTTCAGAACCTGTTCCTGCTTCTCCTTATCTTTCTCTTGTTTCTACTAGTAGCAGTGCAGTATGTGTGCTTGTATTTCTCACCACGGTTTAGTTTCTAGCCCTACTATTCTGCCCAAACCACTTTGAATGTCAGAGGGCAGTCCCTTCTTGGGGATGTTATAAAATAAAATGACTGGAGGGTGCTTATATCTGCACGGCTTTCCTGACTCCTATCCCCATCATTCACTCATCCTGTCTAGGAAGTTTATTATGGTCCCTGCATGTCTCATGGCTTCAACCTTTAAACCACTTAAGTCTGGCCAGTCAGGGAATATGTCCTTGAGGGCCCTTCATATCTGGTGCCTGTATGAATTAAATGTGGCCTTGTTGTGTTCTGAGTTGGTCAACATGACTGTGCAAGCACAGGCAAACACAGTGTTGGTCTGTTCACTAATAATGCTGCTTAGCAGACTCTTAACATCATATAGAGCAATAGTGATCCATGTGGTGTTTTTCTCAAAGCATGAGATCCATTTCCCGGCCCAATCCAACAACGGCAGCAGCTTGGCTCTTAGCCCCCTCTTATCCATCTGGGCCCATGGCATAGAGATGGCCTCTGACATGCCCTTCTGTAGTAATGGGCATAATGTTGCTCTGAACAGCTACTAGTTTTCCCTCTACATAGTGTTGCCACCTGTGCTACTATGTCCCTTGGGTTGGCTTACCTGTCCTACACATTTGGAGAACGTAGCAGACATCATTGTTGCTGCTCTTCTTGTGTGCACTCAGTGGTGCCATTTTTGTCCTCCTGAGTGAGTGTAAGCTGGGTCTTCATCAGGCTGACTTGGTCCTTAATTTCCTGGTCAGCCCCTCTTCTTTATTGGCATTCTGGTGAGGTACAGACCCCCATCAAAAGCTTCCCTTCTGACTCTATCTCGGGTTCTTCTGTGACTGGGGGACCACATCTACTCACAATCTCCTTAGGTGGAGTTCACGCTACCATGCACTTATACTGGCCTTCCAGGGTACTCTCTCTCGCTCTCATTCTCCTCTATTCCCATCTGTCCTCTGACTCTCATGTTCATTGCCTCCTTCACTCAGAGCTATGTGCTGTCCTTCTTAGTCGGAACCTGCTCTCATGCTTTCTCTCCGTGGTCTCCTCTGCTACCTCAGCATAACCTGTGGCTCCCTTCTTACTGCCAGATTTTGGAGGGCTGGGTCCTCTTCACTCACTCTTGTTAGCTATCTCAAAACGGCTATAAATATTCCCTTCACTCTTGTTTGTTCCCCTGAAACAGTGTGGGTGTGTGGACCCTGTGCCAATGAGGCTAGGGCTGCTGACTGTGATGGATGAGGGTCAAGCTTTGGGGCACGCTAGTGCTGGACTGGGTGGTGCAGAGAGAGTAGGGGCCTGTGGGCCTGATGATCCACCATGCCTAGACATAACAACTTCCTGTTTGTTAGGGGTCCCTTGAGATCCCTCTACTGGCAGATTAGTGAATCCCAATGCGGGGATAGCAGGCATCGGGGAGCGCACTTCCATACTAACATATCGTGGGGGCAGTGCAGACGCCTTGCTTACTGGTGAAAGGCCAGATCATCCTGGACTTCCTCAAAAATTGGCCCAGAGCTCTAGCAGTGATTTTGTGTTTGTCCTCTGACCCTGTGTACTTTGTAAATATGTCCTTGTGTGTGCAATTGTATTAGTGTTAAAGGTTCCCTCATTTTTGGCCAGGTGAGAATGCTGGGTCTTGATATGTGCATGTGTGCATGTAACTCACAGAACAGTTTGCTAATCCATTTGGGGTCAGTGGAGAACTTACTCTGCATGTGTTCTGAAGGTGATCCCATGGTGTATTTGGGTAGTCTTTTCAGGGGGCAATTACTCTATTAAGTTTACATTCTTTAGTAGATTTTTAAGTTACACAGGTTCCAGTTTTCAAATTTTTATAGGGTTTTCTCTCTTAAGTTGCTAAATTTTATAATTTTTTAACATTTTATTAGTGTGACGGGAAAATAAGTACAAGAGTATTACTAACTCTCTCTGGTAATGGGAATAATAAATGCAAGTGGTTTACCACCCCTAATTTGGTGAGGAGGGATACACACAGAGGGATTCCTAGATCTGATGAGCTCAACGCAATTTAAGAATGCATCAAAAACATTTAACAAACAAATGCATGAAGAGACACAATCCAAGGAAAAGTGCAATTGTTAGTTCACAACAGTCTGCAATTTGGCAACAAAACAGTGAGCCTTACTTTGGCATCCAACAACAAATTGTGCAAATCAACAATTTCTTCATGCATACTTTAAACATTGACAACAACACAACATTTAACATTTAAGACAAACAGTCATATTAATCTACCAGCATTATAATAATATCAACATGATACCATTTCAACTTGCAGGGGAGTTGTTGAGTAGGCTCCAAAAAATCAGGGGAACGGCCCGTCCGCAATACCTTAGCCCTGCCCACTCCTAGTGCACGATGTCCTGTGACCAAGGAAAGCTCTGCACTGTGTGAAGCAAAGGGAGCCTGCAAATCTTGTCAATATCAGTTCAAGGGAAAAGACTGCAACAATTTTGATGGGGAAAGAAGGGACTTACGTAAGTGACCATAGACCCTTATTTGTGAAACGCAGCTATGACTAATCTCCAGCCTCCTAATTGCTCTAGTACCCCAATGTCCAATGTCCCCAAATGTCACACTCAGGGGTTCTGTGTACCATCTGTGTCACGCCCAGCGTTCCAAGCAAAGCACACCTCTCACATCTTTCCAATACCACCAGTGTTAAGAAACCGGTGGCACTGAGAAAACCTAGGTAGCCTAATAAGATTGAGATATGGGCCCTATATCACACCCATAGCCTATGCGTACTGAATGCATCACTTCCAGTGGTCCAAGGGAAGGCACCTTTTATGTCACACCCAGATCCTTATGCATACCATCTGTGTCATGCCCAGTGGCCCATTGGTACCACCAGGGGACAAACATATTGGTTGTATTAAGCCCAGAGGTCCAATTGATCACCCTTCCCGATGCCATACCAAATGTTAGGACTAAGGCTCCGATGTAGTCTCTTACCCTTGAGGCGGTGGCTACAGGGCGGACCTCTGCCCCACAGAATCAGCAAAACTTTCAAACTACTGTGGTGTCTGACCACCATTCTTGTTTGCACAAATGTGAATCTGTCCAGGGGTGCGGGGGATCTACTTCCTTTGGTCGCAATTGAGTTTGAAGAACCAAACAGCTCCTGGCTAGCTCGACAAAATATTGCTTTAATGATGATTTACCTTAAAAAACATGAAACAAGAGGCTTCTGGCAAAACAGGGAATTGTTAGTTTAATTAAACTTTAGTGCCGGAGAGCAGTTAAAGCACTGGGGACAGAGAACTGCCTCTCACAGAACATCAAAATGCCTCACATTATATACATTTCTCTGGGAGCAATAAATACATAAAACATTTTTTCTCTGGTGAAATATGCAAACTGTTGACAAGTCTCGACCTGGCGTGGACACATAGGGCCTGATTACGACCTTGGCCACATGGATTGCTTCATCCCAAATGTGATGATATTGTAATAGTAATAGTATTTATACAGGGCTTACTACCCCTGACGAGGCGTCGAAGCGCCTCGTCAGGGGTATGCCATCGGCTGTGTTACAATTTCCATAGGATATAATGGAACTTGCAGTACGGGAGGCAGTATATCTGTCACATTTGTCACTGCCAAGGTTGGAATCAGGCCCTATGTGCGCTAATGAGTACGTGTCTAGATGTCCGGCCTGAGGGGCATGTGGTTGCTGCATTTGCTGTGTGTGCTGATTAGCTAAGTGTTCCTAACCACCTGTGGCATCTAACATATGGTGTTTTGGGAATGCATGTGTCTCTCTGGCCATTTGTGCTTTTTTGGGGCTAATCTCTAAGGACCATTGTAGTGTTGCTGCCTATCTGTGGGATCTGATCTAAGATTGTGTGTTTGGCTGATGGCTAAGTGTTACCCCACCTGTGACCTGTCAGTCATTAACATTCAGGCATGGGCTGCAGAGCCTGCCTGACCACGTACCTATGTGCTGGGGTAGACAGAGATTTCCTAATAGGGGAATCCAACAGGGATGATGTGACTTTGTGTGTGAGAATGTATTATCCATGCTGCCTCCTGCCACCTTACTTGTCACTCCTCTTGTGGTGTCCCATCATTCTCTGCTGGGACAAGAACACAGACTCCCCAGCAATCCTGGTGCTGCTTTCATGCTAAACGTAGCATGAAAGCAGTGCCAAGATCGGTCTGAGTGGCTTGGACTGCTGCTCAGACACAGGACTGGGGTCTGTGCAGTTTCTCCAGCCCGCTGGAGAAACCTGAGTGCGCATGTGTGTTTGTCCGGCCTCAGATGGCCGGTCAAAGACACATGCGCACTAAGGTGCACTCTACTTTCCTCCCCCTCCCACCTCCTGTGTCCCAGCCCCACCCTTCCCTGCACTGCTTATTTTTCTGGCTCAGCCAGTGGGCGCCATAGCAAAGGAGCCGCACATGCTGAAACCTTCCATAAAATGCCATAGGCTTGATTGAAAGCTATTCTTACCCATAGTAAAACCTAAAAAAGTTATGTTAGCGGCAACTGATAAAGACATGGACAACAATTAGGGGGGGGGGTCACAGCTGCACCTCAGCAGCTACAACGTTCATCTGGGTGTTTCTTATAGCCCTTAAACAGGTGAAGAAAGCATAAAAGAGAGAAAGAGCAAGAAAAAAAAAAGACTGACTAAGGTGGTAAAATAACAAACAGAAGAGCAGGAAGACAAACGTGGGTGAGAGGCAACGAAATAGAGAGGGATTAAAGAGACATCAGAGAGTGGTGTCAGTGTGGGGGATATGGACAGGTGTGAAAGAGTGACACAGGTGAGAGTGATAGGTGGTGAACACTTTGATAGGTGACACAGAAACAGCTGAGGGGCAGAGGACTCTTAAGAGGGGATTACTGTTTTAGAGGTGTGATACAGACAGAGAAAAATATAGCAAATGTAGACAGAAAGAGAGGGACAGACAGGTGTTAGTATAATTATAAACAGATTGCTGGCAATAGATAACTGAGGGCCAAAGAAATGCAAGTGGTGATTAGACAGAGATGTTAGAAATAAAACAACAAAATGTGGGGAGATACAGAGGTGATATTAAGACTGAGACAGGTGTGAAAGAGATAGAGAGCAAGGGGTGGAAAATAGAACAGGTGAGAAGGTCAGGTGAAAGAGAGGAAGACGAGATATTAGGAGACAACTGAAAATGGTAGTTGAGACACAGGAGGAGGCAGGAGAGGTGAGAGAGAGACAACAGAAGAAAGAAATACTAATGACTGACCGTTGAGAATCAAACAGCTATATCAACAGTGAATAGGTAATTTTATGTCATTTCCTGCAATGGCATCTGGGTCAAATGACATGGGGTGTCACTTCTGTTACCCTAGGCACTTTGGTGAATTGACGTTCGTGGCTAAAGAGGTCTCACATAAAGCTGATTCTCTCTCCAAACCACTTCCTAATATACATTTTATAGTCTGGCTTGACTGCACAGCTTTTGCCAGACAATTATGTTAGAACCACCAGGAGATGGGCTTTGGCTGCGCCCACATGTTGGGAGTCAGAACATGTTTTTATTTGACAGACGTTGTATGCAGAAGCTGTGAGCTTCCACAAAATGTGCTTGCCCTTCACACAGCTGTGATCATTGTGTTATATTTACACACATGCTGTTGTGATGCTACTAACTTGGCTCAGATAACTAGATAATGTATGCTGTTTTTCTCTGGCAGCAACACAGTCAGGAGGAGACAGTCAATAACGTACATTGACTTTTAGGTCTCCCTTGACTGAGCATTCATAAATCAGACCTATCGGCATTGCCAATACATGTTAAAGTATTGATAATGTAATGTCTCCAGCTAACTCTGTAGCAAAACATAAACAGGATACATCCTTATAGGACTACTCTTTAAGCTCTGGGTTGGAAGGTTGGAATGTCCAGAAGTATCCCTGAAGAAAAGAAGACATTCCTAAAGTAATAAGAGTTCCTATCATAGCTGTGGAACCTGCTTCGTTGCATGAGAGCAAGGACGAGGGCCATGGAGGTAAGAGCATTTTCACCTAAATATAATTATTCCCTCCAGCATCCACTTGGCCAAGTAATAATGGGAAGCATCCAGGTATAGATTCCACGGTGTTTCAGGGGCGTTCCGATGTTTGCTAAATTGTCCTATGTAAACACACTTTCTGCATAGTATAGAATCTGCAATTATAGGTTTAGGTAATTAATGCCTTATGTGGAGTTGGCAGGCAGAATCTTCTGTCACAAACGCGGCCCATATCCGCCGACGGCTGTATTACAAGTGCATTATAGTTATGGAACATGTAAAGCTGTCATGTTTTTACAGAGTATCACTTTTGTCAAACTCTAAACGAAGCTCTTACTCATCTCAAATTCCTAACATTTTTTTCATACATTTTTGACTTTACAAAAATATTTTTTAAATGAAATGTTATTTTGCAATCCCCTGGTGTTAATGTTAAATGTTGGTGTGTGTTATGCAAAAATATATTATTATGTATGTGTAAATCTCATCACGGTAGTGACAGTACATTTTCCATACAAACGCAAACTTTTTGAATCAGGTCTTCCGACACTGTACCTGATAGTGATATTCAGCGTGTTTCAACATGTTTTGAAATGTACTTATTACATAAAATTCAATTTCGGTTGAGCCCAAGTTCCTTGACAGAGTATTCGATGGTCATTATATGTTTTTCCACATTTGGATGAAACATAATTTTATTCACGCCCACCTTGTCTGCAGCTGCTCAATATAATGCCTAACAGCAGGGCTTGTCATATACTGTACATAGTAATCAAATAAACTACCTTTCTTGACAGTTACATGGCTTAATCAATGATTTCTTTGATTTTTCTTCCTGATTGGTTGGTTCAAGACTTTTTAAAGAGAATACATTATACAAATATTTGCACTGCCTAATAACTACTTTCAGTCATTTTCCATCGACCCATTATGATCTCTTGACCTTTCGACTTTCATTTGTCATTATTTTAGATTTACGAATATTGATTGCTTGATCCTTCCTACAGTACTAGGCCCTGAAGGCTGTAACAAGCTCGAAAAGTGAGATTAGACTTTCAGCCATAAATCATAATTGGAGAATAATAAAATAAAGAGAGGTAAATGGGTTTTCAATAGTTGAGCTCTGAAATTAGAATTAAATAAAAATGGAAGCACGGTGGGCCCACGTCGGACCGTGACAAAACATTTTTAACGTTTGAATTATGGGTTAACGCTCCTTCTATCAGATCAACTTTTTTTTTTTTTACAAAAGAAATAAGACCACTGCAAAAAAGAGAAAGTTAATTCTCCAACTCGAAGATGCAATTTACCTCAGTGAGAAAACAGAGGTTCTGTGCGAGCGTCATTCATTGTTATGTGAATGCATTAGGGTGATAAAACAAGCATGGAATGTTTATTAATTATCTAGTTAGCAATGATACTCTGCACACAAGGCCCAGATCCAACATGCCATTTGCAAAAGAAAAGATGAGCGCTTGGTAGAAGATTCATAATAAAAAAAATTCCTTTGGCTCTAGCGCCTACGAAACAAAAGGTGAAATTTACGAAAAATGAATCTGGCAATGTGCAAAATGTCCTTCGCGCAGCAATTTTGTTCTCCACGGAAAATATGCTGATTAGGTATGCTGTGGCTGGAGCAGATTCAGCTCTCTCGACATTCACCATTCACAAATCAATGCGGTAGGGTGCGCGAGCCACACATTCTATTCCCTTATGCAAGTCTTTCTGAGATGAAACAGAATGTGAAATGATATCAGTGGGCATTAATCCACCCCCATTATTGGAAATCGTATGCATTTCTCTACTAACATAAGCAATGAGCAGGTAAGTGGAAAATGTAATTCTACCTTGTACCTTAGAAGTAGAAAAGCAAAGACTCATGAGAGTAAGGCGGTCATTCTGACCCTGGCGGTCTTTGACCGCCAGGGCGGAGGACCGCGGGAGCACCGCCGACAGGCCGGCGGTGCTCCAATGGGGATTCCGACCGCGGCGGTAAAGCCGCGGTCGGACCGGCACCACTGGCGGGCTCCCGCCAGTGTACCGCCGCCCCATTGAATCCTCCACGGCGGCGCAGCTTGCTGCACCGCCGCGGGGATTCCGACCCCCCCTACCGCCATCCAGATCCCGGCGGTCTGACCGCCGGGATCCGGATGGCGGTAGGGGGGGTCGCGGGGCCCCTGGGGGCCCCTGCAGTGCCCATGCCACTGGCATGGGCATTGCAGGGGCCCCCGTAAGAGGGCCCCTACATGTATTTCACTGTCTGCTGCGCAGACAGTGAAATACGCGACGGGTGCAACTGCACCCGTCGCACAGCTTCCACTCCGCCGGCTCGATTCCGAGCCGGCTTCATCGTGGAAGCCTCTTTCCCGCTGGGCTGGCGGGCGGTCTGAAGGCGACCGCCCGCCAGCCCAGCGGGAAAGTCAGAATTACCGCCGCGGTCTTTCGACCGCGGAACGGTAATCTGACGGCGGGACTTTGGCGGGCGGCCTCCGCCGCCCGCCAAGGTCAGAATGAGGGCCTAAGTGTGTATTCGAGCAAGAGGTATGGTCATCACTATTCTAGTATGCAAGGATGGTCGGGTGAGAAATGGGAGGTCATCATGACCTGTGCTTGTGGCTTTTCTCCTTTTCCGCCTGTCGTAGTTTGGACTCTTGCTCTAGGCAAGACTGCTGGTTAAAGGATGACAGTACTTCTGCTTGTAGGTGACTACGTCCTTCCTACAACAAGTCGCAACTGTTGTCCCAAACTTACCGGCTCACTAGCAGCACCTCACCAGAAACACAATAGTAAAAAGGTGATTTGTGGCAGCCTTTACGCATGGACTGGAGTGTAAGACATCTCAGGGAGTGTCGTGGTTAAACAGAGATTACCCCTTTCTCACAGATGTATCATGTCTCATACAAACGCAGGCAATGACAAAGATGCAGTAAAGTTTCAATAGTTTTTATTCAACATAACTGAAATTTGCGATAAGTTGCATGGGATGCAATGATTAGGATAATGAATAATGCAAGTAACAGAATTGTGAAGACGAGAGTCATTATTACAAAGAACCCCACCATCTTGCAATGCATCAATCAATCAATCAATCAGTCGCATTTATAAAGCGCGCTACTCACCCGTAAGGGTCTCAAGGCGCTGTGGGGGGGGGGTTCAATGCTCGAAGAGCCAGGTCTTGAGCTGCCGTCTGAAGTGAAGGTGGTCTTGTATGGCGCGAAGGTGGCTGGGAAGGGAGTTCCAGGTCTTCGCTGCTAGGTAAGAGAAGGACCTGCCTCCGGCAGTGGCTTTGCGAATGCGTGGTACGGCTGCCAGGGCTTGTCCGGTCGAGCGTAGGGTGCGAGGAGGAGTGTAGAAGGAGATGCAGTGGTTGATGAGTTCTGGTCCGCGGTTGTGCAGGGCTTTGTGTGCGTGGGTGAGGAGTCTGAAGGTTATCCTCTTGTTGACTGGGAGCCAGTGGAGTTTCCTCAGGTGTCCGGAGATGTGGTTGTGGCGGGGTATGTTCAGGATAAGTCGTGCAGCAGCGTTCTGGATTCGTTGTAGTTTCCTCTGTAGCTTGATGGTGATGCCGGCGTACAGAGCGTTCCCATAGTCCAAGCGACTGGTGACGAGGGCGTGGGTGACGGTCTTCCTGGTGTCGGTGGGGATCCAGCGGAAGATCTTGCGGAGCATGCGGAGGGTGTTGAAGCATGCTGAGGTCACCGAGTTGACCTGTCTGGTCATGGAGAGGGAAGAGTCCAGGATGAAACCGAGGTTGCGTGCGTGGTCGGTGGGTTGGGGAGTGCTGCCTAGGGCAGGAGGCCACCAGGAGTCGTCCCAGGCGGTAGGTGTAGGGCCGAGGATGAGGACCTCCGTTTTCTCTGTATTCAGTTTAAGCCGGCTGTCTGTCATCCAGTTCGCTACTTCCTTCATGCCTTCGTGTAGTCTGGTTCTTGCTGAGGTGGGGTCGTTGGTGAGGGATAGGATGAGCTGGGTGTCGTCTGCGTAGGATATGAGGTTGAGTCCGTGTTTGCGTGCGATGTTCGCCAGGGGGGTCATGTAGATGTTGAAGAGGGTGGGGCTGAGGGAGGATCCCTGGGGGACGCCGCAGATGATCTCCGTAGCCGTGGATCTGAAGGGGGGGAGGCGGACTCTCTGAGTTCTTCCGGAGAGGAAGGAGGTGATCCATTCCAGGGCCTTGCCTCTGATGCCGGCGTTGCTTAGGCGACGTATCAGGGTGCGGTGGCAGACCGTGTCGAATGCTGCAGAGAGGTCCAGGAGTATGAGGGCCACGGTTTCTCCTTTGTCGGTCAGGGATCTGATGTCGTCCGTGGCTGCGATGAGGGCGGTCTCGGTGCTGTGGTTAGCTCTGAAGCCGAACTGTGAGGGGTCGAGTGAGTCGTTGGTTTCCAGGGCGGTGGTGAGTTGAGCGTTGACGATTTTCTCGATCACTTTGGCGGGGAACGGTAGGAGCGAGATGGGCCGGAAGTTTTTGAGTTCGGTGGGGTCTGCTGTTGGTTTCTTTAGGAGGGCGTTCAGTTCAGCGTGCTTCCAGTTCTCCGGGAAGGTGGCGGTGGAAAAAGATGTGTTGATGACGTCTCGGAAGTGGGGTGCGATGATGTTGTCGGCTTTGTTGAAAATGTGGTGCGGACAGGGGTCGGATGGTGATCCTGAGTGGATGGAGTTCATGACGCGGGTGGTTTCCTCAGTGGAGGTTGAGTTCCAGGTGTGGATGGTGGTGTTGTCGGTGGCGGGTTCCGGTGGAGGGTTCGAGTTGGTTGTGGTGAAGCTGTTGTAGATGTCGGTGATCTTGTGGTGGAAGAAAGCTGCGAGGGAGTCGCAGAGGTCCTGTGAGGGAGGGATGGAGTTGTTTTCGGCGTCGGGGTTGGAGAGCTCTTTGACGATGCCAAATAGTTCCTTGCTGTTGTGGGCGTTGCTGTCTAGTCTGTTCTGGAAGGCTGATTTTCGTGCTGCGCGGAGGAGTTGGTGGTGTTTGCGGGTGGCGTTTTTGAGAGCAGACATGTTTTCGTCGGTCTGGTTGAGGCGCCAAGTCTTCTCGAGGGTGCGGCATTCTTTTTTGGAGTCCTTGAGGTCGGGGGTAAACCAGGAATTTTTCTTGTGGCTGTTTCTGTTTGCTTGGGTCTTCAGGGGGGCCAGGAGGTTGGCGCAGTCTGAGATCCAGCTCGTGAGGTTGTTGGCGGCTTCGTTGGGGTCTGTAGTGCTGGTGGGTGGGTTCTGAGAGAGGGTCGATATGAGTTGTTCCGAGGAGATTCGGTTCCACTGTCTTCTTGGTGGTTGTTGGGCGTGGTGGTGTACGTTGGTTTTCTTGAAGCTGAAGTGGACACAGCTGTGGTCTGTCCAGGAGAGTACAGTGGTGTGGCTGAAAGAGATGTGTTTGCTGGAGGAGAAGATGGGGTCCAGCGTGTGTCCGGCGTAGTGGGTGGGGGTGTTGACTAGTTGTTTCAGTCCCAGGTTGGCGAGGTTGGCCAATAAGGCGGTGGTGTTGTTGTCGGTGCGATTCTCCAGGTGGAAGTTGAGGTCCCCTAGGAGGATGTAGTTGGTGGATGGGAGTGCGTGTGGGCTGATGAAGTCTGCGATGTCTTCGCTGAACTTTGTGCGTGGTCCTGGTGGTCTGTATATCAGGGTGCCTCTGAGGGTGGTCTTGGGGTCGCTGTTGATTGAGAAGTGGAGGTGCTCGGCGTCGGGCAGTGAGTTGTCGGTGTAGGTTGAGATGCGGATGGAGCTCTTGTGGGCGATGGCGATGCCTCCTCCGGTGCGGTTGGTGCGGTCTTTCCTGATGATTTTGTAGCCGTCGGGGATGGCTATGGCGATGTCGGGTGCCGAGGAGGGGTTCATCCAGGTCTCGGTGAGGAAGGCGATGTCCGGGTTTGTAGAGTCGATGAGGTTCCACAGTTCGATGGCGTGCCTGTGGACTGATCTGGTGTTGACCAGGATGCAGTTGAGGTTGTTTCTGGGCGAGTCGTTCCTGTTGGGTGTGGTGTGAGTTCGTAGGCAGGTGAAATGGCAGTTGCGGCAGGTGAAGGGTCCGTGGGTCCGCTTCGGGGTGGCGCGGCAGCAGGCCGGCGTACGGCCGGGGTTGAGAGCAGTGAGGAAGGCGGAGTTGTGGGTCAGGCGGGGGAGGTGGGGGTCGCGGGGGCCAGGGGTTGTGGCGCTAGGCGCGGTCCAGGCGCGGACGGGCGCAGACGGGCTTGCCTTAGGCGCGCCTTCGGCGTGCCAGCGGCGCGCCCGCTGCGCGCGTCCGCTGCGCGGCCTCGCAGCGGCCACCATTTAAGGGTAGCCGGGGAAGAGGGGTCAGCTGGGAGGCGGGAGGCGGGCGGGCGGGGGAATCTGGAGGCGGGAAAAAGAAAAAGCAGCGAAAAAGGCGGCAAAAAGAACGGCAGCAAAAAACGGCGAGAGGCCAGGTAAAACTCTAAAGGGAGGGGCTGAAAATGAGGGAGAACGGCAGGAGGGGGCACACGGCACTCAGGGGGACACGCACGGGATACACGGGAAGAAAGGAGGATTCCGGTCAGTCAGTCAGCACAAGCACTCGGGGTACACGGGTAAAGAGGGGGCACACTCGCACACACTCACAGGATGAGAACGGTGAGGAGGGCAGTCAGGGACTGGTGGCGCTGCGTGAGCAGGGGAGCGACCTACCCGAGGGTCAGTGGTCGCTACCTCTGCCTCGCAGCGGCCGCCATTTAAGGGTAGCCGGGGAGGAGGGGTCAGCTGGGAGGCGGGAGGCGGGCGGGCGGGGGAATCTGGAGGCGGGAAAAAGAAAAAGCAGCGAAAAAGGCGGCAAAAAGAACGGCGGCAAAAAACGGCGAGAGGCCAGGTAAAACTCTAAAGGGAGGGGCTGAAAATGAGGGAGAACGGCAGGAGGGGGCACACAGCACTCAGGGGGACACGCACGGGATACACGGGAAGAAGGAGGATTCCGGTCAGTCAGTCAGCACAAGCACTCGGGGTACACGGGTAAAGAGGGGGCACACTCGCACACACTCACAGGATGAGAACGGTGAGGAGGGCAGTCAGGGACTGGTGGCGCTGCGTGAGCAGGGGAGCGACCTACCCGAGGGTCAGTGGTCGCTGCATGAAAACGACATACAGAATGTAATATGCCCTAATACCCTAGTGCGTAAGACCTAACCTCCTACCTAAAGGAGAGCTGGGTTTGTTAAACCTAATCTGCCAATGCCATGTCCATGAAAGAAGCCCCTGACCCTCGTTACCTTGGAATGAGGTCTCTATCTCAAACTCCGTAGGGACACGAAGACTGGGTCAGCATCAAGACAACTGCAGCATCGATATCAGCCATGGTGGCGATGCCCTCTGGTCAGAATCCCTCTGATTATCTGTCTAAAGTGCAATATATTTATACAGATCTTCAAGGACCCCTGACATAGGTGTGTTCCCAAACAATAGATAACAGACATGCTTGGGACGGCAATTATCCCTCGAAAGTATAGAGAGGGAAAATCCCTAAGTGTGAAGGCCTACTGTTTGTCTGTCCTTGGTGCTAGATCTTGACGCCTTAGCGTGGTGACACTGATAATGTAACCCATAACAAGTGGCCTAACTCTAAATAAGGCAGCCATCTTAGAAGAAATAAATAATTAAGGGCCAGATGTAGCAAGCCGTTTGCATGGCGCAAACTGCGAAAAACGCAGTTTGCGCCATGCAAACGGCCTCACGCAATGCTCATTCCCAAATTGCGAGTCAGTACCGACTCGCAATTTGGGAATGCGACTCGCAAATAGGAAGGGGTGTCCCCTTCCTATTTGCGACTCGCATCGCTATTCAGAGTTGCTTTGTGACCGCGAATGCGGTCGCAAAGCAACTCGCAGTTACCACCAGTGTCACACTGGTGGTAACTCATTTGCAAAAGGGAAGGGGTCCCCATGGGACCCATTCCCCTTTGTGAATGTCGAAAAAAAAAAATGTTCACAGCAGGCAGTGGTCCTATGGACCACTGCCTACTCTGAAAAAAATGAAACCAAATGGTTTTGGTATTTTTTTCATTTTGCAACTCGTTTTCCTTTAAGGAAAACAGGATGCAAAATGAAAAAAAAAAACTGCTTTATTTAAAAAGCAGTCACAGACATGGAGGTCTGCTGACTACAGCAGGCCACCATCCCTGTGAGTGCAGGGACTCGCTATGGGGTCATAAAATGCGACCCACCTCATGAATATTGATGAGGTGGGTCTTTGCGACCCCCTAGCGAGTTGCAGAAGGTGTCTGAGACACCATACTGCATCCGATTTTGCGACTTGCAAATTGCGAGTCGCTCAGACTCGCAATTTGCAAGTCGCAAAATCGGATTTTGCTACATCTGGCCCTAAATGTGCTAAGACAGATCAAGCTAAGTAGGTTAAAAGTCACTAGGTGACGGGGCACGAGTCTGCAAGCCAAAAGCTAAGCTAACTCCTGTTATCCCATTAAAACGAAATAGGATTCACTACACCCTCCCCATTGCCATAACAGGTATGACGAAAGTATAGAAACCCAAACACTAAAATTGCTCTGAACTAAAAGCTAAAAGCATTAAAAGCAACAAAAAAATCTTTAAAATGTGTTAAAAAGATAATAAAAACCATATCACTAAAACACATACAGAGATGTAAATGTCATCCATCACAAGCAGAGCGTGCCAAAGCAAGTAAAATTGAAGTGTACAATTTTTATACGGGAATGGCAAATCAAATCATCAAATTATGTGCTCTACGCATGATCTTGAAGAGTGTCATCGAAGTCACCAACCAAGGACCTCAAAAATGAGTCAACATCATCTGATGTAAAATCACAGAGCAGTAGTGAGCAGTAGTTCCTGGTGCAACGTTATCCGTTGCGGTGCCCTCATCCGCTGTAGATCTCAAAACGGAAGGCTCACAGGTGGCCTCACAGAGCAACCTCAGTCTCAAGGGGCATGACTGTGTATGAACCCTCATCGGGGACATCAGCAGTGCGTGGTCCACAGGAGATGTCGGTGCAACAGCAAGACAGACCATAGGCAGATGTTCAAAGAGACACCATATGCAGCGGAAGACTGGTTGTACGCACCAGAGAAGGGGCCGGAATGACAACAACCAGTCGTGCTCCAACTCCACCAGCAAGTGTGCACCGAAGATTCGAACCATGCGCTCACGGCACAGTGGAGTTGGTGGGAGCAGCTCCATTGCTCTGCGTTGCTGGAAAGAAACAACCACTGCAAATCAGAAGAAATAGCAGTAGTAGTCTGCCAATCAAAGCCAAAATGATTGGAAAGCCACCAAACACATTTGAAAAGAGCGAGTGGATGGCTGACGAGATGACTCCGAAGACAGTCTGGAAGATGGATACGAAACCAGACCCGACAGCCTTAAAGAAGTGAACAATCCCAGTAGTGCTTGAAGCATTGAATATTCTGGATACCAGCTCTCCAAAATGCTTGGGGAAGTTTATATTTAAAAGGGATTGTATCTCGGCTGATGATATTGCAATCTGCAATACTTCTCCTTTGCGGATGTCAAGGCGACCTGTTTTTGAAACAATAGCGCCTTTAGCCTGCTCATCTTGTCATAGTTCACATTAATAGTATCTATGTGGGGCCACATGTCAGATACTTTTATCTCTCGTGTGGGGGGAAACAAAACATGTCCACAACATGTAACGACCTTCGAGACCGAGATTGCGTAGGCAATTCCTGGTCGCATGCCACAACAACTTTGATTGTTCAGTACCACATAACTTCCATTGGAAAGTACATGAAATACCGGGCGAATCAAAGGGACAGGAGTACCCCTCAACAAGCAGGCCAAGTTCGCGACCCCCGCATTGCAAAGACCATGAAGAGACACCTGCTTACATATCACCGAATGACGAGCAGCAGTCTCACATTTGCTTCTGCTAAGAAAGACCTCTGTTTCGCCGTTCAGACATCTATAGTCAAAGGGCAACTCCCACTTTTCCTTAATATAGCTATCTCCTAGTTGCTCGTACCATCCTACTGCAAGATGTTTCAGGCAGTTCGAGAAACGAAAGGTCGAAATCGGTAAATTAATTATGCCATGTAAGAGCCAGATAGTTGAAGGACTCTCTGCTACCGTGAAGGGCAACTTATCTAACTTTTCTGCGCAAAGCATGGTGAAACTAGCCTCCCTTTTAGCCATTGTCTGTTGTTCCTCTGAAAAATTAAAAGCAGTGAAGAAGTCACTCCCGTTAATATACTTCCATGGAATGCGGCCACTTTTCAGTGTCTGTAATGTCCAACCCAGCTGCATGATGGAACGTAGCTGTGTTTGCCCATGATATAACCAGGACAAGTCTGTCTGAGTGATATCAATAGCAGACAAGACTATATTTGATAGTGAATAAATCCTGTTGGACAGTGTATTCATGCCGTTATCAACAACATCTAATGCCTTTTCTAAATTTTCCTTATCCAATTGCCTTAAACGCACAGCAGCCTCAATCTGGGAAAGTTTCCAAATTTCTTTGTACATAGCATATAAAAACCTTTTCGAACGCTTTTTCCTAGGACCCAGCAGAAAGTCCTGCAAATCTATATCTTCAGAAAGGGTGTTCAGGTGTTGCTTAACTGCGGCTAACGTGTTGGTCTGTACCCATTGCTGGCACAGCTTTCCCACACTGTATGTCGTAACTATACCTGTATGTTGACCCGATATAAAGCGAGGGTCTGGCCTGTTAATTGAAAAAAACCCTGAAGAGTTCAGAAAACGCGCTTGACACTCATTCGTGTTAGTGGGCCATAGTAACCACCCGCCGGGACTGGAAAGTGAAGAATTATAAGTACCAGCCTTAACCATTGCATCTAGCTTGTCCTCGGTGGAGGAAGTATTGCCAATCTTTAAACTTTGCCGGGGTGGGGATACTGGGCTTATTCAAGTCTTTAATTTTTGCTAACCCCAGACAAGATGTCTGCTGAATTGTGTCATTTAAGAAAATCATTTGTACAGGAATCAGGCATGCTCGGAATAAAGCCTCCCTACCCTGTATCTGCCAATCTCGTGTTCCCCATACACTTTTCAAATCAATAGTGCTCTTCCAATATTTATAACCTTCAACTGTGAGCCGGCAAACAAAAGGATCTGAGTAAATCAGTTTTGTATCAGTTAGCAAAAATTTCCTATTTTGTGCTGGAGGTATTTTAAAATAATATGACTCTGCTTTTTTTGTATCATGCCCAGAAAAGTATGTACATTTGTCACTATAGTACTTTGGGCTCCCCACCGGTGGTGTACAACAGTGTTCCCACTGTGTGTAGTTTAATACTGGCCTTTATCTAGTGGCACGATGTAGGTAGTAATGTCCCCAATTGTTATAGCAGAACATTACCCCATAATTCATTGTATATTCATAGACATCATCACTTTCAAAAGCGGAATAGTCCTTCATCTCAGTTAGCATGGAATCAACTGTTTGGACATCCCAATCATCAGAGAAAACATCAGGTGTAATTACATCAGTCATCGAAATTTTTAACACATATGGTATTTGAATAATTTCAGTAGGACTGTATATATCGAATGGAACTTTGTCCCACACAATCCCATCAGAAATCGGTATTGCTGTAATATTTACAGGGGACAAATCTCTCCAGACCTTATGTGAAGAATGATGTGGTGTTGAAACTTCATCAACAGGCTCCACAGAGGAGTGATCAGGAATACAATGACCATTTACAAGTAACAGGAAAACAGTCAAAAAATCAATCCATAAAAATAATGCAAAAAATGTCAAATAGAACCATAAGTAGTTCCATGGGTATCTCAAATAGTTCTTTTTAAGCCATTGATACAGCTTCCTACTTTTTGAAACATTGTCAATCACAGTAGTGGATGAGTCTGAAGAAAAATCATCATTGTCAATGAAATAGCCAGAGGCAGTCTCTGCAAACACGGGAGCCGGTGCACCATCCATACTTTGGTCCACTTCACGTGGGGGCTCTTGATAGACAGGGTCGTTGATGTGTTTGTGTAAAAAACAGCTAGATCTTGAACAGTGGTGGTCACTGAATTAGTGGCTGGATCCAACAAAAGTTCATTTTCCGCCCTCCCCATGGTCAAGGAGGTGTCTGGAATAGCAGTTGACATTGTTGCATAGTCTGTAGTAGTGATGTTCATCCTACTATGTAGATATATGTCCTGTTGGGTAGTGAGAGGGCATCAGAAACCACCCAAGGGACCTCTTGGTCTGCTGTGAAGGATCGGCCACATGGTGTAGTTTGATGTCATCAATGGAGATGAATCTGTTCGTTTTAGAACCAGACAGTGGTGGTAAGATGACAGTCCTGGTGCCTTTTATTCCCAAGACCGGTACAGGTGCTCTGTATGATGGACCGAATTCTTTCTTCACTGCGATCTTCTCACAAACCCGATCCCCAACTTTAGGAATCCAGCCAATCGAAGTGTTCGCTAAGTCCCTTATACCTAATGTGGCAGCACTTGCAGATGATTTATCATCAAAAAATTGCTGAAGCTCCTGTAAAACAGTGAGACGTTCATTTATGTCAAATGGTGTTTCTGCTGCCACCATACCAGGGGCATCAAGATCTGGGACTTACACAGGTATCCCAAAGAGAACCTCATATGGAGTGCGTCCCCCCAAGGACCGTCTTGGCAGATTATTCAGTGCTCTCTGGACCCCATATAGGTGATGTAACCAACTGCGGTGAACCTAATACTTGAGCTGTTAAGGACTGCTTTAGATCACGATTCCACCTTTCCACAACCGGATTTCCCTTGGGATGGTATGGTGAGGAGTAATGGAGTTCAACACCCATCGTCCCCATGGTGTCCCTGAATGCCTTAGAGGCTAATGCAGGGCCCTGGTCCGAATGGAATGCTGCAACCGCATATGTACTGATAAAGATCAGCAAGTCTTTTATAACAGTCCGGGCGTCAGACGACCGCTGTGGCCATACCCAGAGGAATCTAGAATAAGAATCTACAGCGACTAAAATGTATTTGTATGCACCATCAGGCTGTAGGGGATCACAATGGTCCAGGTACAAACACTGTAGTAGCATGTTGGACACTAAGAGGGATGTCTGCGGCGGGCGTTTGATATTAAAACCCTTAATCTGCTGGCAAATGTCACAGCAAAGGACACACTGCTTTGTTCATCTGCATAGACCAGGCCACCAGAAGCGTTTCTGTAGAAGTGTTATTGTGGCCTGTACACCAGCATGTGCAGAAGCAACACCCTCATGCGCTGCTTTAATTAGATCTAATCTCTGGTCTTCATTGGGAATCACTCGATCTCCAACCCCAGGAATTGTTGTGTAAGCAACATTCTGCGCACTGATATGGTAAGTATAGTTCGTAGGGTATCCTTTAGGAAGGGACTTGCCTGCAGCCGAAGCTTTAACGGCAATCAATATTTCATGATCCAATCTCATCTGAGAACGAGTCACTGCAGCCACAGAAGCCGTAGCTACTGCTGCTTTGGCCGCTTCATCAGCCAAAGTATTACCGACAACATGTACTCCTACACGTTGGTGTCCCAATGTACAGTATGTACTACATGGACACACAGCAGCTTATCCTTAAGATCAGCCACCCTCCCCCACAGTATTTTGTGTTTATTGGTGTTCCCTTTAGAATCTCTAAACCCTTTCAGTTTCCAATGACTGAGATAGTCATTGTATGACTGGACGCAGTAATAAGAGTCATAGACTATTAAAGTCTGGCAGCCTGGCTCAGTATGTTCGAGTGCTGGAATAAGAGCTTTATGCTCAGCCAACTGGGCTGTGCAGTCCCCTAAGGTGTGCGTGTAGGTATTGCGAGGGTGGAAAACTCCATCTTCCATCACTCCGCTCACGGCTGCGCATGCTGCTGAGTATTGATGTTTAGTACCTACAGCCTGTTGTGCTGAACCATCAGTCTATATGACAGTATGGTAGTTGTCTAATGGCAAGATATTTAGAGGAGCGGGGTACTCTTGTTCGTACTGGAGAAATTCTAGTGTCTGAAGTTTTGGATCAAAAATGTAATCGACATCAGTGGCGGTCAGAGACGTTGCCCATTGAATCCAACGTGGATGTAATGCTTTAGCGTTAGGAACGCTTGCTTTGGTGACTGCCTCTAAGGCCGGCACCGGGAGACAACAATAATACGTTTCCCCTGGGCAAGTGGCCTCTCTTTTATGACGGCCATCTGAACTGCCGTCAGAATCTTTTCTGTGGGTGCAAAACGCTGTTCAGCATTGGAGTATAAATGTGATTTATATGCTATGGGTACTGTGTCATCCTCATTAAAGGTGGCATAAGTAAATCCAATGGCACCAGCTATTATTCTGATGACCAAATTATTTTTATTGTCACGGGTGTACAAGTGTTTAGCTTCTAGCATGTCCCATTGCATTTCCCTAAGGATGTGCGTGTGTTCAATTGTCCAGTGCCTGCTAGAAAATTTGGGCTGAACCAAGTCATAAAGTGGCTTGATCCGTTGTGCATAATCTAGAATGTATGCTCTGCCAAAATTAAAGAAACCTAGTGATGACTGGAGTTTCTTCAGCGAGTTAGGAGGGTGCAGTTGAGCGCATTTTTCTAGAAAGTGCCTCGTTTGATAGCTCATATCCCAGGAATAATACACTAAGAAAGGCTATCTTGCTTTTCTTAAAATTGAATTTGTAACCAAGATCTGCAAATCCCAAAATGACCCGATTGACCCTAGCAATATGAATGTCGAGGACATCGTCTGTGAGATATATGTCATCCACATAGGATAACGCCTCGGAATCGATATTGTGTAGTATCGACGTTACACGGACTGAAAATAGCCCTGGGCTATTCTTATAGACTTGAGGTAAATGACAAAAGCGTTCTGCGAGACAAATGAAAACGTGCTCAGGTTCCGACTTTCAAGAGCTAAATTCTGGCAGAAGAATCCATTAGAGATGTCTAATGTTGTTTTACATTTTTTACGCACTATATTATTTATTAGTGCTATGCTGTGTGAATTCTGTATAGTATATGTACGTGTATGACTATTTAAGTGTCTATAACCGTGACTATCCTATATGAATGGTCTGGCTTTGCAACGGGGAATAATGGATTATTCATTGCAGATGTACAGGGCTCAATTACACCCTGGTACTCAAGTTGGGCGAGTATTTCCTTCACCAGAGCTTTCGCTTCATGTTTAACAGGATATTGTGGCTGCGGTTGGGCTGTTGACCTAACGGGAATAACATGACAAGGCGACTCCCTGTCACAACCTACATGATTGCGGTATAACGCAGGTGCTTGCGCTAAAGCCCATTCAGAAGCATAGGCTTCTTTGTCTGCTTCTGGATCAAGATAGGAGAAAGAAGGCAAAATGACATCTTCCCCATGCGGGAGCTTGCGGATGTCTTCAGGTGGCCAGTCTCTTTCGGCCAATAGGATATCACTAGTACGTTCATCCCAAAATATCACACTAATAACGCGCTCCATGTCTCCCTCAATCTGAATTTTTAAATCATAAACCCTATCGGGGGAGTACGCGGCCATCCGCTGTTTCAACTGCGATGAAATCGCTAGTTGCTGTCCCATCCAGATGATCTTTCAGATTCTGGCGACATATCGTGACCTCTGCCATGCTGTCTAACAGGGTCACTGCCAACATCTTGTTCCTCAACAATGTTCTCAAGTATACTGGCATTCTTAGCTGTCAGTGCTGCCACCTTCTTTTTAAACTGTGGCTTTTGCTGAGGAGTCTTTTCTTCTTTTTTAATGTTAGATTGAGGAGAGTCTTTCTTTTCTTTCACGTATTCAGGACGTTGATCTTGATGGCCCCCTCTCTCGCTACATCTATTCGGTGCGTCCTGAAACGAACGAGAGGGACGTGAATCAGTATATCTGTCTGGAGTTTTAATATTCTCCCTATTTCTAAGATTATATCTCCTTTCGGAGTTTTCCGGGTGTGGAGAATCAGCCGTCTTATTCCTTCTTTCTTTAAAGTCTTTTTGTTTGTCCTAGCGCTTCTTTGTGCCATCTTGTGCCTGCTTCATACCCTCCTTATGGGCAGTACCTTGCAATTCCAACTTCTTTGGTTTAGCTCCCAAACTATCCTGTTCTATACTAGTATAGGTATCGGAGATAATTTTCTGTAGCTGTCTCTCTTGTTCCTGGTTTGGAGTTTCCCAGAGACGCTGGCGAATTGCCAGTGCTACCGCTTCCCCTTTAATGTTACTCAGTATTATTGAGGATACAGTGTCAAAGTTACGCATTAGTTTAATCCCCAAATCCAGGGCTGGTGCTGCCCCATGCTCATTTTGTATTTGTTTTAACACTTCCGGTAAATTGGCAAGTGTCGGGGTACCACGTGTGGTAGTGTATATGGCAGCGAAGACTGTACCCCATGTGGCGCAGTCATCCACCGAAGGAACCATCCCAAAAGGCAAGCACATTGTGAGAAGTCTATGTTTTTCCTGTGGTCCCGTATGGGGAAACACAGCTTCCAGCTGAATAGTTTTCTGGGCAATCCAGAACAGTATTTTTTCCCGTTCCACGGGTTCCTTACCCATAATAGTGTGTACTGTTTGCAGATTAATCCCAGTAGCCAATTGATAACCACCAGGTGCTGGTGGTGCTGGACGCGCTGGTGTTGTGTTCAATGTTCGCATTACGAACTGAACTAATCGTCTATATAATGTCACTAATTCATTATATAAATCTCACAGATCTGCTATTGGCATATTCTGCATGCCTGGGTGAGGTGTGTAGGTGGCAAACATAGGCCATGTAGGTCTGTCGTTACTTAAGGGACCTACCCTCACTCTTTGTAGTACATGTGGTAGGGCGCCTTCAAATCAGTTCTGATGCTCTTGGTATGTGAGCGATATTTCATGATACTGGTATGCTTGGTACCGCTGAGGTACGTTCGCAATTTCATATGTGTGGAAAGTATGTGTTGTTTGGTCCACCTCAGGAAAGGTGACCCAGCAGTAAAATGTTTCTGTTTGGTATACTTCATTAGCTTCTATAATAAGAGTAACACCCCCGCCCTCATCTGTAAGGCCAAGCATTAATAAATGTTGTGCTAGTGCTTGTCTAGCATTTTCAGGAATGTCAATGGCGTTAGCCATATTTGTTTAGAAAAACGGAACACCAAAAAATGAGGAGTTAAGTCCTTTTATGAGTTAGATCTCAAACAACCTACAGCGTAATCAGGTGTTACATTTTCAGCTGAGGAGCATTTTCCCAAAGACCACGGACGTCTCCGTATAATGGTACTTAGGGTACCTGTTGTCTGTGAGACAGTGATAGTCGGGGTATCCGTAAATTAGTGCCTAAACACCATCGTTGGTGGCACATGTTGTAGTTTGGACTCTTGCTCTAGGCAAGACTGCTGGTTAAAGGATGACAATACTTCTGCTTGTAGGTGACTATGTCCTTCCTACAACAAGTCACAACTGTTGTCCCAACCTTACTGCCTTACTAGCAGCACCTCACCAGAAACACAATAGTAAAAAGGTGATTTGTGGCAGCCTTTACGCATGGACTCGAGTGTAAGACATCTCAGGGAGTGTCGTGGTTAAACGGAGATTACCCCTTTCTCACAGATGTATCATGTCTCATACAAACGCAGGCAATGACAAAGATGCAGTAAAGTTTCAATAGTTTTTATTCAACATAACTGCAATTTGCGATAAGTTACATGGGATGCAATGATTAGGATAATGAATAATGCAAGTAACAGAATTGTGAAGATGAGAGTCATTATTACAAAGACCCCCACCATCTTGCAATGTATGAAAAAGACATACGGAATGTAATATGCCCTAATACCCTAGTGCGTAAGACCTAACCTCCTACCTAAAGGAGAGCTGGGTTTGTTAAACCTAATCTGCAAATGACATGTCCATGAAAGAAGCCCCCAACCCTCATTACCTTGAAATGAGGTCTCTATCTCAGACTCCGTAGGGACACGAAGACTGGGTCAGCGTCAAGACAACTGCAGCATCGATATCAGCAATGGTGGCGATGCCCTTTGGTCGGAAACCCTCTGATTATCTGTCTAAAGTGCGATATATTTATACAGATCTTCAAGGACCCCTGACGTTGGTGTGTTCCCAAACAATAGATAACAGACATGCTTGGGACGGCAATTATCCCTTGAAAGTATAGAGAGGGAAAATCCCTAACTGTGAAGGCCTACTGTTTGTTTGTCTTTTGTGCTAGATCTTGACGCCTTAGCGCGGTGCCACTGATAATGTAACCCATAACAAGTGGCCTAACTCTAAACAAGGCAGCCATCTTAGAAGAAATAAATAATTAAATGTGCTAAGACAGAGCAAGCTAAGTAGGTTAAAAGTCACTATTTGACGGGGGCACAAGTCTGCAAGCCAAAGGCTAAGCTAACTCCTGTTATCCCATTAAAACGAAGTAGGATTCACTACATTCCCTTTCATGATAAGGCAAGGATAAAGTAGTTCAATTAGTTCAATATCTGCATGGGCAACTTGCATTATATTTTTGTGAATTTAGGTTTTTTTTGGTATTTGGATTCTTTTCTATATGGTAATCATGAGTCCTTTAACGCAGTCTAAATCCAGACCCTTGCAGCTTTTCAAAAGAGCAGAAGGAGCAGGAATCTCTACTAAGGAACACCTGCCATTAGACCTCCAAACAATTCTGACCCATGACTCATACAACCAACAAGTTGGTCCTTACATCCACACCCATCGCCTTCTACACAATACTAGCCAGCTCTCTGATTAGATTTTTGCTACGCGGGGCAGAAGGAAACAGTCACTCTTCTGATGGGGTTGTTATAGATGATGTGGAAGAGTGATGTCCCATCAATCAATGGCAGAATGTGCATTGGAGGTCATAGAACCAAGATAGATGAAGGATCTGAAGGGGCTTTCAATCTAACCTCTTCTCCAAAAGTGGTCTAAGGGAATGTATTTAATGTAACCCTGCATGCATGGAAAGCTTGCAGTATCATTCTCACAACTTGACTTCCTCATTAAAGTGAATGATCTTGTTAAGTACCTCTACGATAATCATCCAGACATTTATCTTGCCTTCCAACTCGCTACACCATACAATGCTGAATGCTTCACAACACCAATGTAAAACATAAGAACAAACAAGCATTCACAGAACAATCTTTCTGGTTTTTTAAAAGTTAAAATGCTTGCAATTGATGGGAGAGTATATGAATGGTTCTCGGGTTGTTTGGGTGGCTGACTCATTGAGTGTAGAGGTTGTGTGAGTGGCTGACCGTTGCTAGATATGTATTTCTTCCCACTGCAGTTACAAATCTATTGTAGTGTGAATGGCTAGCAGCAAATTTTCATTTTCCATTTCTCTGTTTGTGTGTTTTTTTGTGCTTCACATTAATATTGCTATTAATGCATATTGGTAGTTGTGGTTTGCTCCCTCCTGCTACTGAGGCATCTTAAATTCTGTACCCTGCCTCAATAGTGCTATTGTGTTTCTCACCCTTTGTTGAAAGTGCATGTTTTGTCAGCTTGATCCCACATTTATAGTAAGAGCTATTTCCTTCTGTTACTATGGTCAGTATCTACTGTGCTACCACATTGGCTGCCCTGTCACTCTACTGCTGTTTCACTGCTTTACTGTGAGTCTAGCAAAGTCTAGCAAAGTCCAGCAGCACAGCAGTCTTTCTTCCTGGCAGAATGTCCTCAGGTCCAGAAGTGTACTCATTTGGTAGGGTCAGAAGGCCAGTTCTTATACACAGTGATGTCTTCGAAGTGGGGGACACTTCAAAGAGAGGCCTTTAAAATGCACAAAGTACCTGCCCTTCCTTCCATGGCCCAAGGCTCACCCTGCTGGGATTATGCAGCCCTTTGTGTGGGCTCAGGACCTAGCCCTTTCAGGTATGTCAGCTTTACCTCCCATCCTGCCAAGGGTGACCGATCAAGATGTTAATGGCCCATCAGGATGTGGATTGCCTATCAGGCACACCTAGTTCTCTGTGTGTATGACTGTCTAGAGGAAATACACGAGAGCCCAGCTGTCACCTTCCCAGACTTGTATACAGAGCCATTTTGAGACTTGCAATATAAAATCCAATTCTACAATCAGTTGCAATTTTAAATTGTGAGATCAGAGACATCAAACTCGAAATATCAATCTGGTCCCAATTGGAAGTTAATCTTATAAAATGTAATAAGGCAAACCCAATGTCATCCTATGCGAGAGATAGGCCTTGCAGTAGTAAAAAATGATTTTAAGAGTTTTTCACTACCTGGGCATGTAAAACCTAAAAGGACATGCCACACTTTTCAAATACACTGCACCCTGCCCTTGGGGATGTCCAGTGCCTAGCTTAGGGATGACACATGCATTTAAGATTTGGACCTGGCAAGTGTGTTAACTCACCAGGTGGACATGGCAGCTTAAAACTGCTCCCACAGGCTCTGTAATGGCAGGTCTGAGTCATTTTTTAAAGGGCTACTGAAGTGGGTGGCAGAATCAGTATTTTAAGCTCACTAGAAGCATTTAATTTACAGGCCTTGAGCACAAAGAGTGCACGTTTCTAGAGACTTATAAGTAAATTAAGTATGCCAATTATGGATAAGGCAGTGGTATCATGTTTTAGGGAAAGAGTACACACACTTTAGCACTGGTCAGCAGTGGTAAAGTGCCTAGAATCTTAAAGCCAGTAAAAACAAAGTCAGCAAAACAGGAGGTCAGAAGGTTAAAAAAACAGGATAAACCACCCCAAAGATGACAATTCTAACATTAAGGGGGTGATTCTGACCCCGGCGGTCTTAGACCGCCGGGGCCAGGGTCGGCGGGAGCACCGCCGACAGGCCGGCGGTGCCCCGCAGGGCATTCTGACCGCGGCGCTTTGGCCGCGGTCAGTGCAGGAAAACCGGCGGTCTCCCGCCGGTTTCCCGCTGCCCCTAAGAATCCTCCAAGGCGGCGCAGCTTGCTGCGCCGCCTTGGGGATTCTGACACCCCCTACCGCCATCCTGTTCCTGGCGGGTCTCCCGCCAGGAACAGGATGGCGGTAGGGGGTGTCGCAGGGGCCCCCGTAAGAGGGCCCCGCTTGTATTTCACTGTCTGCATTGCAGACAGTGAAATACGCGACGGGTGCAGTAGCACCCGTCGCACCTTCCCACTCCGCCGGCTCGATTACGAGCTGGCTTCATGGTGGGAAGGTCGTTTTCCCCTGGGCTGGCGGGCGGCCTTTTGGCGGCCGCCCGCCAGCCCAGGGGAAAACTTGAAATACCCGCCGCGGTCTTTTGACCGCGGCGCGGTATTTTGGGGGCGGAATTCTGGCGGGCGGCCTCCGCCGCCCGCCAGAATCAGAATCACCCCCTAAGTGTCTCTCATACTGCACCATTAATATTACCAACTCAAGAGTATTCTCTGGCCAACCTCCTCATAATGCCACCACTACAGGTAAATATTCTTTGCTTTGCAGGTTGATGAAAAGTATTTTCCTTGCTCGCCTGCCTCATCCCAGATATTTCTCCTGTTGGGATATCAATGTGGTCCTTTCCTTTGGAAGCATTCTCAGCCAAGCTGGCTACTATCCTTTATCTAGTCTTCACTAAGATGATTATGAATGTCAGAATAGTGTCCATCAATGACAAGTCCTTCTTCCTGAGAAAGGAACCTTCAACATCACTAAGAGGACTAAGACCAGCTACTCCTTTATCCATTACTTTTGTTTCTCAACCTGTACCAGGTTCTTTGTTGCTAGTTGGCAAAGTATACATTGCCTTAGGAGTGCCTTATATGCATTAAAAAGGAAAGTTTAGGCCTGGCAAGAGGGTTAACTTGCCAGGTGGACATGACTGTTTAAAACTGCACACACGGGCTCTGCAATGGCAGCCCTGAACCATGTTTAAAGGGCTACGGACCCTTTGCTGAAGGCCCACTATTAGCATTTAATTTACCTAATTTACCTGGGCACATGGAGTTCACTTTACTAGGAATTTATAACTAAATTAAATATCCCAATTGTGTATAAGCCAGTGTTACCATGTTCTAAGCAGAAGGAACATGCACTTTCACACTGGTTATCAGTGGTAAAGTGGCAGAGTCATAAAGCCAACAAAAACAAATTCAGAAAAAATTGGAGAGAAAAGACAAAAAGTCTGGGGGTGACCCTGCAGAAAAGGCCAGTTCCAACATGTCTTTGCTCTGCACCCTGCTAACACAATGACATTATACTGCTGTTCGTACCTGAAGAGGATACTTCTACTGACTCATTCTTGCATGATGTGCAGTTCTTGTCATTACAACCTTGTTGTATACCTGTTTTACTGAATAAAATCAATAAAAATATTTACCAAAAATAAATTGCCCTCGCTACCACTGGCTACCATTGATATAGTAAATAGTAAAGCTGCAGTGCTGCTGTAAAGCTGTTAGTGTAATTTCTGTAACATGCGAGATCCTCCACTATTCCCTACTGTTCTCTCTTGTCATCCCTTCAGACCGCATGCTTAGTGCCTTTTTGATTTAAGTTCTCTTGAGCTCTAATTGCAGATGTGGATGTGCTTATTGGTCGCTGGGCACAATTAAGTTCCCCTGGCTCCTCCTGATCGGCAGGCAGCACTAGCAGCCACTATATGGAAAATCAAATTTCCCTTCTACCAACTGCAACGTTTTCACAATGCATGTTTAGCTTGAAATGACTGGGTTCCTCTAATGGGAATATTTTGCTTGTACATTTTTATATCTTTTGGTTCAAGTGATTAAATAGTTGGAGGTGATGATGGAAGTCAACTCAGCAACTGTCTGACAACAGGAAAATATAAAAATATGTACAGCATCAGTATTTTATCCTAGTGTTCCTGAAATCTGATGTTATATTTTGGAGTGATTATATTGCCTTGTTTACCTTGTTGCATCCTTTGTCATTTACTAGGAGCACTCATTGCAGATCATGTCTGACTACCCTATGAACAACAAATGTCACTGTAGATTAGCCTATGTGCCACATGCAGTGCAGAGAAACAAGGAACATTTTGTCCCTGCAGAGTGGCAAGGCAGAATGCTATGGTTAGTGAGGTTTACCTGAATATGTCAAGCCCAGTTTTCCATAGAAGCCTACATGTTTGAGACTAATAAATCAGAGTGGTACAAAGCTAAACTCTGTCAATGCTGCAGTTGATTCAGTGCTGGGATAAGTCCTCCACCTTTACCAGGTTAGGTTTTACTTCAGGGCTTAATCACTTTTTTTTAGTTTGAAATCTTTAAGCATGGACAATGCTGATTACTTTCGCACGGCAGGGTTCCACCATGCCAAACACCTTAAAGGATAGCCCCACTTGAAGCCTTTTTCTTTACAGCAAAAGCCTATGAGTGGGATACACTTAGAAATCTTGCTTACAATTGTGTCTTTCCTATAAAGACTTGTCATCTGCCTTTCCCCAACTAACAATAATGACTATGCCTCAACAATATCCAGCTGCTGTGAAACATTTTCTAGATCACTCATAAAGCTCTCAGAAATCCAGTGGAGTATTGTAGTTGCAGGGACTAAGGCTTAAACAAAAGCCATAGGACTCACTCTAGCGAGGGCTCCATTCTAAACTTCTGAAATGTGTTCTGAACAGGACAGCTTGTTCTTCCTCACAGAAGCAGCACTTCTTTATTCCTTTCCTCCCTGGAGGAACCAGCTAACTCATGTATGGAAAACACATTCAGTTACTGGATAGAAATGGAGAGGAGGTCACATCTTTAGCCATCTTTAAAAGCTGATCAAGACAGAAATCCTTTCTGCTGATCTTTTACCAGGTGCAGTTATGTTATGATTTTCTGATGGTTTTATAATGCACACTCACTAGTGATGAAACCTTTAACCCAATTCCAAAATAATTAAAATAGTAGAGCTTTCCTACTTTTTCAGGAGCTCCTTTTAAGTTTCTGAAAACTATCTCAAAGAACCCTGCTCCAAGGCCCTTTATGATAAGAGGATCTCAGTACCAGTGTCCCCATCTCCTGAGCTGTACTGAGGGACTGCCATAATGAAATAAAGATATACCCCGCCAAACCTCTCCAGATTGGTTGTAGACACCGGACACTCACAGGGTGCAGAAGCAACAGCAGGGCTGAGAAGGATACTTGTTCCGGAACCTTCCTCAACCTAGAACCTTTTTAGGCCCATATTTATGAAAAATGATGCACAACTGCCCTAGCTTATTTGTGAATAAAACATTTTAACGCCACATAATAACTTGCCTTTCAAACACTAACCTGTTCATCCCACAGAGACCCAATGTCAACCAAGCTGCTTGTTCCCAAGTCCCAAATACACATGATCAGCACCACAACCTCCTAGGGGAAGGGGATGGTTTAGAGAAGGAGAGTGACACTGGATTCGCAGGGCTGGATTCAGATGCCTAGTGATAGTTGTTGAAGAGCTGGTCTTTCCTATGACATATTACACATCAGTCAAACAACTAATGTCTCATACTGTTAAACTATGATGTACAAGCTAGATGTACCTGTTGGTGTCCCCTTTCGTGCTTTTTATGGCTCTCCCTCTCTCTAGGAAATTTCAGAAACAATGTGGATTACCTGTAATTAAATAAGAGCCTTGAACCGCCTATACTTTCTATACCTACTCCCACTGTGATCCCAGATTGTTCGCTTGTCACCTCAATTAAGCCTACCAAGATGTTCCTTCACATTCGGTGGATATCTTGCGTGTTTTACGTTGATGAGATTTCCCAAGATGCTGACTCACTCGACTTATATACATTTATATGGGCAACAATAATAACAACACACTTTCAGGGAATTTGATTCTCCAGAGATTCATGGGTTAATCATTTTACTGTGCTAGTATTGCGAGAAATCTGAAAACATAGGGTTAATATCAAGGATTACGGTTCACATTGTATTACTATGAAAACATAGGGTTAATCAATAACATTCAGCTTCATAAACAATCGGCTTATCACTGTTACATCACAGTGTAATTTTGAGCATGGCAAAGATAAACTTCAACTTCGTTTAAACACCAAACACAGAATGTTCCTCATTTTCAGCAACAATTTGAAATAATGCAAATGCCACTTTGAACTCAGTGATAATAAGCATATTCACAGTACATTGTATTGCTAACAACAATAGTAGTGCCACGTTAAACTCAGTGATAACCATATTCAGAGTATATCGTTTTCTCAATAATTGTTCAATAGAAACTCATTTCTGTGGTATAATGCAAGGAACTACAATAGGCGTTATAGCATGACAAGTGGCGAACATCCCAATGACCTTAAAAACCAAAGATGTGCCCTTTTAGACGCATTGCATCCTGAAATATTTGCTTATCAAGTTTCAAGTCAGCAATTATTGAGTTTTAACAATACATGTTGTTACTGCCTTTTTAAGGGTTAATTCCCTTGGTTTCTTCTTCTTCCAGAAGCTGCCTCTAAGATGCTGGACAGAACCGAACATGAAGATCAAAAGCGGAGGAGAAGAGATTCCTCTTCTGCAGGTGGTGAACTTTACAACAAGCAATTCACTAAGGACCGGTGTGGTTTAAATACCTGGTGCATTCAGCCACACCCAGTCTGAGTCATAGGAATGTTGGAGGCTTGTGCAACACATGTTCCCAAACAAGCATTGGTCTCTGTTGGACTTTTCCTTTTGCAGGGTCATCCCCAGACTTTTTTGCCTCCTGCCTCCTATATTTTTCTGACATGTTGCTGTTGGCTTTTCAACTCTGAGCACTTTACCACTGCTAACCAGTGCTAAAGTGCATATGCTCTCCTGTTTAAATTGTATGTAAGTGGTTTATCCATGATTGGCATATTTGATTTACTAGTAAGTCCCTAGTAAGGTGCACTAGAGGTGCCAGGGCCTGTAAATCAAATGCTACTAGTGGGCCTGCAGCACTGGTTGTGCCACCCACATAAGTAGCTCTGTAATCATGTCTCAGACCTGCCACTGCAGTGTCTGTGTGTGTATTTTTACACTGTAAATTCGACTTGGCAAGTGTACCCACTTGCCAGGCCTAAACCTTCCCTTTCCTTACATGTAAGGCACCCCTAAGGTATGCCCTAGGTAGCCCCAAGGGCAGGGTGCAGTGTATGGATAAGGTAGGACATATAGTAATGTGGTTTATATGTCCTGACAGTGAAATACTGCCAATTTCGTTTTCACTGTTGCAAGGTCTGTCTCTCTCTCATAGGATAATATGGGGGCTACCTTTAAATATGATTAAAGTGTAGATTCCCCTAGAGAAGAGATGGACAGGTGGAGTTTGGGATCCCTGAACTCACAATTTAAAAATGCATCTTTTAGTAAAGTTGATTTTGAGATTGTGCGTTTGAAAATGCCACTTTTAGAAAGTGAACATTTTCTTGCTTAAACCATTCTGTGACTCTGCCTTGTTTGTGGATTCCCTGTCTGGGTCAGTTGACAGTTGGGTTGTTTTTCACCTCACACCAGACAGTGACACAAAGGGAGCTGGGGTGTGATCTGCATTCCTGATTAGCCATCTCTGCTAGGAGGGAGGGGTGGAGTGGTCACTCTCATCTGAAAGGACTGTGCCTGCCTCTGACAATGCTGTCTCCAGCCCCCTGGTGTGTGTCTGAGGCCTTGCCTGGGCAAGGCAGGATCTCACAAGAAGGTGTGAGTCCCCTTTGAAGAAAGGTGACTTCAAAGACTAAAATGAGTATAAGAAGGGCACCCAAACTTACAAACTTTAGAAACACTTCTGGAATCAAGGGGAACCTCTGCCTGGAGAAGAGCTGATCGCTGAGGAACAAGTGCTGCCCTGCCTGTGACTGTGCTTTGTGGAGCTTTCCTGCAGTGCTGCTTCTGCCAGAGTAAGAGGGCAAAGACTGGACTTTGTGTGCCTTCCATCTTGAAGAAGAAATCTCCAAGGGCTTGATGTAGAGCTTGCCTCCTGTTGTTGAAGTCTCAGGGATAGCAAAGACTTCTTCCTGCCAGCACCTGGAGTCTCTGGAGAGACCCCTACTCTGCTCTGTGGTGCCCTTCCAGTTCCTGGGACCCTGAAAGGAGAGGCTGGCAGCCTAAGGACAAAAATACACGCACCGAGCGCCGTGCGGAGAAAAGATCGACGCGAATCCGATCGCGGCTGAGAAAACGACGCGACGCCGGCTCCGCAGCTGAGAAACGACGCCGCAGGAAACGCAACCGGAGAATCGACGCCCGGAGCAGGAGAAACGACGCGCAGCATCGCTGACGAAGGCTGAGAGATCGCAACCTGCGCCGCGGGACTTTCGGACCGTCGCGTGGCTGGCTGTTTCGACGCGCATCGCCGTGCCGAGTTGTTTTCGACGCATATAACCGTGCAGGGTTATTTTCGACGCGCACCGCCCGTGCGGGGTTATTTTTGACGCAAACCAGGTACATTTTCACGCTAGCAGCGCTAGTGTGTTGTTACAACTACCTAAAGACTCTTTTTATTTTAAACCTTTAAAAAATCATAACTTGACTTTTGTATGTTGGATTTTTGTCGTTTTGGTCTTGTTTTGTCTAGATAAATATTTCCTATTTTTCTAAACTGGTGTTGTGTCATTTTGTAGTGTTTTCATTAAGTTACTGTGTGTGTTGGTACAAATACTTTACGCCCAGCACTCTGAGGTTAAGCCTACTGCTCTGCCAAGCTACCAAGGGGGTAAGCAGGGGTTAGCTGAGGGTGATTCTCTTTTATCCTAACTAGAGTGAGGGTCCTTGCTTGAACAGGGGGTAACCTGACTGTCAACCAAAGACCCCATTTCTAACATTGGTGACCAGCGGTCGGGATTTGGACTTGTATTTGTACTTGACATACAGTAATTAAGTGTACACTACTGTTTTGATCTCAGACCACTACGTGACCACATACTACTTGTCTTGTGATTCTGCTTTTTGTTCTCTGATGTCCTCCTGGAAGTATTGCTAATATTTTTGGACTTTGTTTTTTGGTTGTGAAGCCTTTGCAGAATGGAAGTCAATTTCTGGCACCTATTTATGTATAAAAAGTGGCAGCTTAAAGCATTCTGCATGGAAAGGGGACTGGCTGTGAACAAGAAATCCAGAAGGGAGGATCTTGAGTCAGCCCTGTTTCAGTATGAATTGAAACGTTGTCAGGCAACACCACCAAATGAGTCTGAGGAGGATAACTACTCTGAGGAGGAGGGCTACTCCAAAGAGGAGGGCAGTGGCCCTGAGGAGGGAACAGAAAGAGATGATTGGCTCCTAGCTCGAATCCGGAGTCTGGAAGAGCTAGATGCAGAGCTTAAGAGGGCTGAGGAGAAGAGAGCCTTAGTCCTGGAAGAAAGGAGGAGGGACTTAGAGATTAAAAAAATGATTTATGCTTACGAGCTTAAATTGAAAGAGCTGGAAGTCATGAGGGCTGAGTCCAGCTGGAATGGTGGCAGCAACAATTGTATATCCAGTGATGCTGCAGAAGTGCACATGCCCAGAGAGGTGGTGCCCTACTTGAAGGAGGGAGTTAACACACGCCAGGAGGTTCAGGGGTATGAGGTAGCTCCAGTGATGCACAGGGTCCCTGAGGTGGATTGGGGAACTGGCATGGGGAGTCATATTCCTACTGGTGGGAGGGACACTCTACTGACTCTAGGTGAGAGTGACAGGGAGAGGGGTTCCCCCCAGGTAGAGGTCCTGGTTATGGAGTGTGAAAACATCCCAGAAGAGTGTGGGTTGAGTGTCAGGGACAGTCAGGTACTGTCTCACCAGTCTCAGGAGGGTGATGTGGGGTGCTTTTTCAAAGCAGAGTCACTGGATGGTTGGGTGAAGGGTACTTTGGTTAATTCATGCGAGGGGCTGAGTGATGTAATTGCTGGAGAGCATATGTCTAGTCCTTATTTTCCAGAGCTATGCCAACACCAGGTGGAGTGTGAGTTCTCTGACCCCAGGGAGCTTACAATGGAGGCAGACTTCTGGGTGAGTACCAGAGAGTCTGAAGAGGCATTTGGGGGTGCTCCTGAGAGGAGTGGTCTAGGTAGTTCCCAACCAGGTGAGGTAGGGAAGGATTGTAGTGTCCCAGGTAGGTCCCAGTGTAGTGGGATGGGTGAGGGACCCCATGTCCAGTCTCAGAGGAGAGGGAATGGGGATGGGTTGAGGCCCAAGGTGCCCGAGATCCGGTCCCAGGTCCTGGAGGGTTCCCTGCGGGAACACCAGGAGGGGAGCCTAGCCTGTACCATAGGGCCATCTGTTGAGGGAGACCCCACAGTGTCAGGAGAACTTGGGGGGGCCGCTGTAGCCAGCGTCCCACCAGTTCTGGTGTCTGGCAGTACCACTCCTAGTGAGGGGGTGCAGAAGTCCAGACAGAGGGTTGAGAGGGGGTTGCGGACCCCAGTGGAGAACCTGGAGGGTCAGGGGTCAGCTCTGAGAGCAGAGCCCCCCATGAATGACCTTGGTGAGACCATTTCTGGGCTGGGGGGAATCCAGACTCTGTCAGATGGGCAGAGGTCAGGAGACCTGCGCCAGCCAGACTCTTGTGTGGCCCTTCGGGACAGTGTGTCCCTTGAGGGGGGTAAGTGTGCCCCCCTGGAAGTCCTGGTGTGCCAGGCAATGGTTCAACCGCAGGGTGGTGACTCTGGGTTGAATGATCAGGTTCAGGGGGTAAACTCTGACCTGATGGGGGGTAAGTGTGCTCCCAAGGAAGTCCTGGTGTGCCAGGCAGTGGTTCAACCGCAGGGTGGTGACCCTGGGTTGGATGACCAGGTTCAGAGGGTAAACTCTGACCTGGTAGGGGGTAGGTATGCCCCCCAGGAAGTCCTGGTTTGCCAGGCAGTGATCCAGTCTGTGGGTACAGACCCTAGATTGGGAGGCCAGGTTAAGGGTGTCCCCCCTGACCTAGAGGAAGGGGCTACTGCTAACAGTGCCCCTACCATGTTGTCTTCTGGGGGGGCCACTCCTAGGTGGGTGGTTCAGGACCCCAGAAGAGAGGGCAGGGGGAGGGAAGCCTCACCCCTGGCCCTGGTCCAACCTGAAGGTACAGACCCCAGGTTGGAGGATCAGTTGCAGGTTAACATCCCTGCACTGATGGAAGAATTGTGCAGGACTGCTTCTACAAGCACCCTGACAGTTTTTGACTCTGGGGGTGCCGCTTCTGCAGGAAGGGTACAGAGCCCCAGAGGGGAGGACCAGGGTCAGGTTGTCATCCCTGACCTGGTGGAAGAGAGAGTGGTCAAAGGGTGCCAGGCACCTGGGGCTACCACCCCCCACTCTCCACAGTCACAGTGGTTAGAGAGGCCTGAGGTCGGGCTCTCATCCCTGACAGTTGTCTGGGGCCACTGTGGCTTGCTGTCCTGGTGGACAGAGTTGCCCCTGGGGGGGGGAGGACGAGAGTCACACCCCGGGGGTGGAGTGGGCAACACCACTGTGTTGGCCCTGGTGGTACTATCTGCCCATTGCAATACATCTGTGAGCAAAGTAAAGTTAGGTGTTGCACAGATGGTGTCTGTAGATGTGGAGAAGGGTTCCCCATGGGTTAGCTTAGTGGGCCCTGAGAGTATGGACAGAGGGATCCAACTGGAGTCAGGAAGGCGTAGAACTGGAGCATGCCCCTGCTGTTGTGGGCCTGGGTCCCTGTTCTATCGCCCCAATCAGGGAAGTACATCAAGGTATTGATTGTTCTCCCCTGGCTTTAGGCTGGTAGGGGGTCGTGTTGGACTTTTCCTTTTGCAGGGTCATCCCCAGACTTTTTTGCCTCCTGCCTCCTATATTTTTCTGACATGTTGCTGTTGGCTTTTCAACTCTGAGCACTTTACCACTGCTAACCAGTGCTAAAGTGCATATGCTCTCCTGTTTAAATTGTATGTAAGTGGTTTATCCATGATTGGCATATTTGATTTACTAGTAAGTCCCTAGTAAGGTGCACTAGAGGTGCCAGGGCCTGTAAATCAAATGCTACTAGTGGGCCTGCAGCACTGGTTGTGCCACCCACATAAGTAGCTCTGTAATCATGTCTCAGACCTGCCACTGCAGTGTCTGTGTGTGTATTTTTACACTGTAAATTCGACTTGGCAAGTGTACCCACTTGCCAGGCCTAAACCTTCCCTTTCCTTACATGTAAGGCACCCCTAAGGTATGCCCTAGGTAGCCCCAAGGGCAGGGTGCAGTGTATGGATAAGGTAGGACATATAGTAATGTGGTTTATATGTCCTGACAGTGAAATACTGCCAATTTCGTTTTCACTGTTGCAAGGTCTGTCTCTCTCTCATAGGATAATATGGGGGCTACCTTTAAATATGATTAAAGTGTAGATTCCCCTAGAGAAGAGATGGACAGGTGGAGTTTGGGATCCCTGAACTCACAATTTAAAAATGCATCTTTTAGTAAAGTTGATTTTGAGATTGTGCGTTTGAAAATGCCACTTTTAGAAAGTGAACATTTTCTTGCTTAAACCATTCTGTGACTCTGCCTTGTTTGTGGATTCCCTGTCTGGGTCAGTTGACAGTTGGGTTGTTTTTCACCTCACACCAGACAGTGACACAAAGGGAGCTGGGGTGTGATCTGCATTCCTGATTAGCCATCTCTGCTAGGAGGGAGGGGTGGAGTGGTCACTCTCATCTGAAAGGACTGTGCCTGCCTCTGACAATGCTGTCTCCAGCCCCCTGGTGTGTGTCTGAGGCCTTGCCTGGGCAAGGCAGGATCTCACAAGAAGGTGTGAGTCCCCTTTGAAGAAAGGTGACTTCAAAGACTAAAATGAGTATAAGAAGGGCACCCAAACTTACAAACTTTAGAAACACTTCTGGAATCAAGGGGAACCTCTGCCTGGAGAAGAGCTGATCGCTGAGGAACAAGTGCTGCCCTGCCTGTGACTGTGCTTTGTGGAGCTTTCCTGCAGTGCTGCTTCTGCCAGAGTAAGAGGGCAAAGACTGGACTTTGTGTGCCTTCCATCTTGAAGAAGAAATCTCCAAGGGCTTGATGTAGAGCTTGCCTCCTGTTGTTGAAGTCTCAGGGATAGCAAAGACTTCTTCCTGCCAGCACCTGGAGTCTCTGGAGAGACCCCTACTCTGCTCTGTGGTGCCCTTCCAGTTCCTGGGACCCTGAAAGGAGAGGCTGGCAGCCTAAGGACAAAAATACACGCACCGAGCGCCGTGCGGAGAAAAGATCGACGCGAATCCGATCGCGGCTGAGAAAACGACGCGACGCCGGCTCCGCAGCTGAGAAACGACGCCGCAGGAAACGCGACCGGAGAATCGACGCCCGGAGCAGGAGAAACGACGCGCAGCATCGCTGACGAAGGCTGAGAGATCGCAACCTGCGCCGCGGGACTTTCGGACCGTCGCGTGGCTGGCTGTTTCGACGCGCATCGCCGTGCCGAGTTGTTTTCGACGCATATAACCGTGCAGGGTTATTTTCGACGCGCACCGCCCGTGCGGGGTTATTTTTGACGCAAACCAGGTACATTTTCACGCTAGCAGCGCTAGTGTGTTGTTACAACTACCTAAAGACTCTTTTTATTTTAAACCTTTAAAAAATCATAACTTGACTTGTGTATGTTGGATTTTTGTCGTTTTGGTCTTGTTTTGTCTAGATAAATATTTCCTATTTTTCTAAACTGGTGTTGTGTCATTTTGTAGTGTTTTCATTAAGTTACTGTGTGTGTTGGTACAAATACTTTACGCCCAGCACTCTGAGGTTAAGCCTACTGCTCTGCCAAGCTACCAAGGGGGTAAGCAGGGGTTAGCTGAGGGTGATTCTCTTTTATCCTAACTAGAGTGAGGGTCCTTGCTTGAACAGGGGGTAACCTGACTGTCAACCAAAGACCCCATTTCTAACAGTCTCTAACGAGCATTAGTTCCAGCAAGCACTGGTCTCTGCAAACAAGCATTGGTCTCTGTAAACAAGCATTGATCCCTGCAAAGGCAACTGATCAACTCAGAAGTATTTTACTGGGGCATATCCGGGTTTGCAGGCCCAACAGCATATCCTACCCCCAGGCCCTCCCAGTTGGTTCGGTTTGTCGGGTTATCGATGGTGGAACTGACAAACTAATCGGGGAGCATGTACATGTCTTGCCGGTTCCCATGAACGATCTTCCGGCCCATAACCTTTCCAGTCCAATGAAGAAAAAGTTGTTACGTATTCGTTTCAAGTTTAGTATGGCCCTGACCTTATACTCCAGTTGATTATCCACTTGGATTTGAAGAGGTCTTTTTGGGCAATCCATAAAGTCTGCTACCGGTTTTAATAAGGAGACGTGGAACACTGGATGAATTGGTAGAGAAGTTGGAAGTTCTAGTTTCACTGCCACCTCGCTATTCCTTTTGATGATGGTAAAAGGAACCATAAATCTTGGATGAAACTTTTGTGTACCTTTCAAATTTAAATGTCCTTCTTCATACTTTGGTCCCTGATGTTTTTTTTTCTCTGCTTATATTTTGTTTGTTTGCTTTGCTAATTTTAGATTGTCTTGTGCATTTTTTTTAATGTCTCTCAGTTTTTGTAAAAGGTCTTGTACCACAGGAGTGGTTAACTGAGGTACTGCACTCAATTCCAACATTCAAAGATGATATCCATAAGTGCAGTAAAAAGGTAATAACAAGTGAATACATGGATTATATTGATATATGCAAATTTGTCTGCCCCCAAGCACTCAGCCCAATCCACTCCTGAGCTTAAGAGATAACAACTATTTTTCCATACACTGGTTAACTATTTCATTTTGTCCATCTGATTGTGGATGATGACTTGATGACAGGTGGACATTCATATCTAATTCCTGACAAAGACAAAAGGAAGACCATGTAAATGGACTATAGATTGTAGGAATACATGGACTAAATATATAGCTGAGGGAAAGGCTTTTAGAGAAATAAAGTGTAGCATCTTAGTCAAATGATCTACCAAACCTAGAACGGTGGTGAACCCAGATTGAGATTTTGGTAATTCTACTACAAAGTCTAAAGGTACCATATACCCCAGTGCAGGTGGTGCAAGTAAGTGTTGCAAAAGACTAGCGGGGGCTTGATAAGAACTCTTCCCTTGGGCACAAGTCACACAAGTTGCTACAAAGATCTTTGCATCTTTAGATATGGATGGCCACTAAAAGTGTAGTTGAAGGATTATTTTAGTCTTTTTCTCGCCAGGGTGACCAGCAGGTTTACTAACATGGCACCACTCACAAGCTTTGTCTTTGGGGGTTGGTATAATTTTTGTGCTACATACTTTAACCCCCCTATAGCTAGTCATGTCAGTAGTGTGGTGTTGAAGAGTTTCTATGTCTACCATACTTTCTTGCTTTCAGTGCACTTCTTGTAAGAAGTCTGAATCAAGGTTAGTGGCCCCAACTATCTGGTCTGATGAAATAATAAAGGATGGTGCTTCCACTTCTTCTGTAATGGTGTGAGCTAGTTTAGAAAGTGTGTCAGCTTTTCAATTGTAATGACCTGGTTGGAACTGGATAAGGAAGTCATAGTCATTAAACAATTGGGAACATCTCAACTGGTGCGTAGACAAAGCACATGCAGACTTAAGGAATTGTAAGTTCCTGTGATCTGTTAAAATGGTGACGGTCTGCAAACCCCATTAAAGATAATATCTCCATTCTTAAAAGTTCTGTCTTATTGCTAGTAATTCTCAGTCTGCTACTGAGTAGTTGGTTTCAGCTGGGTTCCAGTTGTGGGAGAAGTAAGCCACTGGATTAAGCTTGTGGGTTCCAGGGTCGCTTTGTGACAAGACCCCACCCACCGCTGCTTGAGAAGGATCTGCTTCTTCCACAAATGGCTGCGTAGGATCCTGGTGTCTTAAAATGGGGGTGGTGCTAAACTTGTCTTTCAATTGATGAAAAGTCAAATCTGCCTCTTCTCCCCATTGAAACATTATTCCTTTGCGAAGTAACTTTGTGATAGCAGCTACAATGGTGGAAAAGTGATCAATAAAATGTCTGTCAGAAGATTACCCTTTAAGTCAAACTTACATCGGAGCAGATGCCTTTTACCCAACTCCCTCCAACAGATGCATGCTCAGACTTTATCTGATTATCTGAACCCTGTATCCGCTAGGGGGAAGGGGGAATGGGGATAGAAGAAAAGAGACCGCCTCCAGATCCAGTTCCAACCAGTGTTTCCCACTTGAAGGTAGGATAACCTGCACCTTTCTTCATATTTCGATTTCTTTAAAGGAAGGACCTGCAGTCAGGTGATAAGAGCATAGATAAGTACATTCCCACTGTGCATCCAACTGTTCAGCCATTCACATTCACCCAATTCTATTGTTCTCCTGACCTGGATCTTTTGAGAGACTAGCTTCTCTCTAAGAGAACAATGTTAACTTAATATCTTCTTCTCTCCAGGAGTCAGAGTTTTCCAAGGTTCTCTGGAGAACAGGTCCAAAGTTCACAAATATACAAACTACTAATGTCTTTTACATGAAACGAAAACTCCTTCTCAAGGTTCAGTTTTCTCAATCACAGTCTCAAGGAATTAGTCTGAGCACTGAGGTTTGTCTCTAAGACTGACAAGTCTGCACAGCAAAGAGTTCTTGAATATATATGTACACATATATTGGCAAGTCTGGAAATCATACAAAAGGATTCCTTACTGCAGTTGCTTGAAGTTCTGTTAAGCCAAAACAAATTCTCCTCAGAAAGCCAATAGCCAGTTATTGGAAGAAGGAAAAGAATCAGCTTCTTCAAAAGGGAAAAAGTATGTGATGTGCGCAATGTAACAAGAAAAATAATTAATTACTCAAAACTGGAATAATTCTCTATGAAAAGAAGCACCTCAGGAACACTGCTCTTTCTCCTCAGGATGACAGTTGAAGTGCAGGGCTCCCAGAGAGAAACAACTGGAGGGAAGCTTCAGCATCAGACTAAGGTAGAAACACTAGAGCGCTGATCTCACAAGAATTTGCGGCCACCATCATGAGTGGCAGTTAAACCTGAAGTACCTAGTTCTAAGAACAGCCTCCGCAAGAGCCACCGTCAGTGAGTTTGCCACTGCAACCAACATGGGTAAAAGAAAAAGGGGAATCGTTTTTGCTGAGGGAAGAACTTAACGCTGGCAATAGTTTTTCTGACAATGTCTGTTGAAGTTGGCAAACCCTAGGAAGCTTTGTACTTTTTTGACACTTTGTGGAGTCTTCCACTGAGGATGGCTTCAACCTTCCTAGACTGGGGAATTCTACTTCTTGACCATGGAAACTAAATTTTTTCTAGTTTTGCGAAGAGATGCTTTTGTCACAAGGCTTGCAAAATGGCCTTGACATGAGACACCTACTTCATAGGAGTTGGAATAGATCAAAATGCTGTCAAGATAGAAAACAGCACACTCATCAATAAAATCACAAGGCAGCAAGGGCATTGCAGAGTCTGAAAGGCACATCGAGGTACTCGTATAAACTAAATTTGGTCCAGAAAGCTGTTTTCCACTCATCACCCTGCCGGACTCTCACAAGGTGGTACTCCCCCCACAAATCCAATTTTGTGTATATGCATGCATTTTTAACCTGATCTATGAGGTTTGAAATCAAAGGTAATGGATATCTGTTTTTGATCATAATCTTGTTTAGGGCTCTATAATCAATACATGCCCTAAGTTCCATTCCCTTCCTTGAAACGAAAAATAGTGGCGATGAAGCTGGGGACCTAGAGGGTCTTATAAATCTCATGGCCAGCATCTCATCTAAGTATTGGTGCAAATGCAAATTTTCCATTTCTCTTAGAGTGTAAATTCTACCAAAGGAATTTGTGAACCTGGCTGTAAATCTATCCTACAGTCAAAGGGATGATGCAGTAGCAAGGTAGCAGCCTTCCATTTATCAAAGATGTCTGCAAAATCTTGGTATACTGAAGGCAACTTATGTTCTCCTTTATCTCCTTTTTCTGCATTTCTTACGCTTAAAGCAATACCTTTCTCTGGTAGGGCCTCCGCCCAACAGTGGTCTTTGCAGAACTGAGACTGTAAAGTTATACTTTGTGTAACCCAATTCATGGTGGGATTATGTTTTTGTAGCCATGGAATTCCTAATATTCCTTTGAATTGAGGGGCACATGCCAAAAGGAATTATATGAAAGGGCTAACATCAATAGTTTCAGCTTCTTCAGGACTGGTTTTAAGCAGAAGCGGTATCCCAAGTTGTTTTGCAAAGGCAATATCCATGAAATTCCCAGTGGCCCCTGAATCCTACAGGATATTGAGTAGAACTGGATGGTCTGAATATTGATATATAGATGTGTAGATATATATAAAGAAGTGATGGAAATTTTTCTGGGACCTAATTTCAGCCAAAAAATGGGAGACTTTTGGTCTTTTCACACCCAAACAAGTAGTCTCCACAGTAGTCAGGAGTTCTAGTTTCCCTCAAACATTTCACTGTTGTTGTCTTGTTTCCTATCTCTAATCATCAACAATCTGTGGTCAGAGCGAACTGCTTGTGTGCTTGTGGGTTTTTGGCAGACCGACTGAGGAGGTCACGTGGAGCTCCCATCATGCTCCGTGAATGAACCCTTCCGGACAAGCAGCAAGATGGCCACCGCTAAGTAGCAGGGAGACACCGAGTATGACAGCAGCACCCTACGAGCTGACCTCTAGGGAGCACGGATTCTATTGTGTCAGAGTACTGTAGCTGTTTTTGAGATCGGATCCTCCAGCGGATGTGGCACCCAGGAGCATGCAGAGTGGGCGAGCTGCGGGTGAGATAAAGGAAGCAGTGCTGATTTGAATCGAGGCATAAACAAAAAAGGATTGGGAGCCTATGATGGAGGAAAAGACGGGCATGAAGAGGTAGGAGAGGGGCACAGAGTTGAAAACGTGCTGCTGGGACGAGTGTCGTGCTGTTATTGGTACAGTGAGTTACCTCAATAACTAACATGCAGAGAGGATTGGTACACTGAGTTACCTCAAGAACTAACATGCAGAGAGGATTGGCAGTGCGTAGAAAGTTGTGGGGAGCTATGGGGCGTGCTAGAGAGGAACAGATTGGATCCCTCTTTGACACTCCGAACTATGGCTATATGCAGGGCTGGCATATGTTAATTAAAAACAGAGGACTGAGGGCGAGCATAAGGCCTCACAATTGTGATCTGCTGAGACATTCCTGTGCCCCCAACAGCAGGGGTCAGGGAGGGGAATAAGGAAGGTGAAGGAGAGGTGGAGGAGGAAGAGAAAGAGGTGCAGGCAATTATAAAAAAGAGTGCCGAGGGGTGTATAAGGAGGACATAAGGGGTGCATATGGAAGATACTACCCCTCCCCGTGAATCCACTGACCAGTACCACATATGGGCCCTGAAATGAAATAAAAATAAGAATGATAACAACATTAAAGAAAAGGACAGATGCAGCTTGTGGCTTTGTGGTCCCCCTTGCCTGCCAAATATAATGAAGTGCATTACTTGAAACACCCCACACAAAACCCGTATGATCAATAAAACCTCCAAAACATCTAAAGGTACTAAATCCAAGAATGGGATTCTCCTGGAAGAGAGGTGACCGCAATGAACAGTATCACCCGCAACCTCCCCTGGAACTATCAAAATTAATAGCCAATCCAGCATGCTGCTTGGCGGTCACCCTGACTACCCTGACCACAGAGACCACCCCCACTAATACTATGATGAGGTCACCAAAATCTCAGGGGTCAGGTCATTCTATGGCCTCCCTACAGGCATTATCGCCCTAGATTATTAAGAAAAATAACTGTTCACCAAATGATCATTCTACCTCTTCTGTTTCCAATATGGACGCTCCCCCCTCTCCGGCACCTTCTTCTACTGCTAACTGTCATACCACTACTAATTTCTTGGGCTATCTGAAAGAAAAGTCCACGTATCCTCTATCTGCATTCGGCAACATGAAAGGGGGCGAAAAAGCCAATTAAAAAGTGTGCTTTGTGAGTCTTTTAGTCAGCATGCAGCAGCTGTTTCATTTAATCTAGCCCCTAGTCTTGTGCCTAGGCAAGACCTTGATATAAGGACCAGCAACAGAATCAACTGCAATCATGTACTACCTAATCATTTATTTAATGTAGAATCTGTCAGTCTACCCGCTTCTACACCTGGCTCTATACCTAGCCCAAAACAGTCAAAGCTATGCTCACCCAGATTCTCGGGAAGCTACGCACAATGAAGGTCTTGCAAGAGGAAGCTGATAGGAAGATTCATGGCTGAACAGAGGGCCTCTGGCCTGGAAGACACACAAACCTACCACGGATCAGTAGTTGATCAGATGCAGACTGAACTTGAGGAACTACAATTAAAACTCAACGATATTGAAAACTGGTCAAGTGTTCAAATTTGAGATTTACTGGGATCCCTGAAGAGCTCGAAGTGACATCCTCTGTGACTAAAGTGATATTGGATCTTATTTATAAGTACATTCTTCCAGGGAAATCTACAACCAATGTTGTCTTCTCCATCACGCGGGCCCATAGGGTCCCTACAGCAAGAGTCCCATCAGCAAAATACCCACGTACAATCCTTGTCAATTTTGGGGACTTCAGGATCAAGGAACAGGTGCTGTCACAGGCTATAAAAACTAAGGCCTTCAATACCACAGAGAATTTCAGCTTTCATGTGTTTTCCAACATGTCCATCTTTGCAGCACAACGACGTTGCAAATTTCTCATCAACCCTTACAAAACATTAGGGGCCCCGGCTGGCATTGTCCAGCTTGCTAAACTAAAGGTGTTCCATGATGGCTGGGTGCACATTTTCCAAAATGTATAGGAGGCAAAGGAATTTTTTGACTTTCTCAGAAAATAACATCAGTACATCAGCCATACTTAAGGGATAGGCATGCGGTATATGTTCTTGATGTGATCAATGTGGAGCCTCCTTTGCTTGCTTTTCTGGAATTTGGGTTCTAGAGTGCTACTCCAGTGCACTCAAGGTTGGGAGTTGGGGAGTAGGTCAGCGGAATGGGCCATGGGGGAGGGTACGGGTGGTGCTTCACAGGGCAGTGGGGGTGGAGGGGCAATGACGGGTTTGGCCCATCTTGGTGGGCAATGGATGGGGGCTCTCAGGGGGTATTTGCACCGGGTGGGAAGAAAGAGCAGGTGTCGAACATACAGAGGTTAGTGATTCATGCGTTGGAATTGTGGTGCGGAGGACAGGCACACTGAGGTCAAGGGCCAGGGTTAACAGGAGATGCCTTTTATTACCATTGGTGGGTGGCCAGGGCAGACTAGGCAACGGGCTAATAGGTTTTCAATAATATCTTTATCGTTAAATGATAGATAATCATTCTAGTATACAGCTTTTCACTTCTTTTAAGATTGTCTCCTGCAATGCAAATGGGCTTAGTAATCCTCACAAATATAGAGCTATACTTAAGTGATTGAGATCCCTTATTACAGGAAACTCACTTTAAGCAACAGGTTACTAGCCCTCAAACTCCCAGTTTGATCTCTCATTCTTTTTTTGACTCTGCCAGTTCAGTTGTGCATGGGGTTATAGTTCTTTTGACCCAGGACTTTCAAGGGGAGGTTCTTCTGGTGTTTTGTGATTCCCAAGTTAGATGCGTAGTTGTCAGCGTTAATGTGAGGAGCCATCTTATGCATATCTCAAGCTTTTATGGTCCAATAGAGGATGAAATTGCCTCCCTTTTGTCTGAACTCTAAGCATGCTTTCTGGTTTATTTGTAGTGGGAGGGGACTTTAATATAATCCAAGATAAGAAACTCAATGCCTCTCGAAAAAATAACGCACAGAATAAACCTTGCACTTCTCGATTCTTGGCATACTGTATTCATGATTTGGCACTACAAGACTCTTGGTGGCTTGACCACCCACATCATCAATTCAATACTTTTCCAAAAGGTTTAATTCGTCCACTGGGATCAACTTTTTGCTAGTCTCTCATTTTTGGGACGGAACTGGTTCAGACACAACATATAGCCCATTTTCAGATCATGGCGTGCTATCGATTCAGTTATCCCTCTCAGGCCAACATCCAGAATGATACAGGTGGTCCTTATGCAAATCCTTACTAGTCAATTAAGACTGGATTCCAGTCTTGAAACCATCAGTTGCCGAATTTCTAGTCAGAAACAATGCTTTTGCTTCTATTTTTGCTATCAGGGAGTCATGTAAATCTCATACTAGGGGGGAGGCGATGGCATTTAAGGCCTTTCTGAAGAGAGAAAGAAAGGAGAAAATAGGCAGTCTCCAGAAGGAATTTGATCAGGCCATGTGCTCCAGGATGTTAAAACCCATTTCATGGACTTCTTCCTAGCAGAAGAGATAGTAAATCATAGCTCATGCTTTCAGCAGTATAATGAGGACAGCAAGCATGTAGGGAACTTTCTGACACATTATGGCAAAAAAAGGCAGAACGCCTCATCAATTAAAACCATATTTGATGATACTTAGGGCCGAATTGTGGACCAGGCTAAGGAGATAGGAAAGATGTTTTTTAGACACTACATGAAAGTCTACACCCCTAAAATGGCAGCCCATGATGATTCTATTAATAAGTATCTTCAATCAGTCTCCATGCCATGTCTCAGCGAAGAACTTCAGACAGCGTTGTTGCAGCCCATCACTAAATTAGAAGTGGCAGAATCTTTGGAGGTTCCCCAAATGGTAAAGCTCCTGGGGAAGATGGTCTTCTGGCAGAATTGTTTAAAGTTGTATCCGATCAGATCACAAATATTTTAGCTACATTATTCACCGCAATACTTAATGGTCAAAAAGTGCCTAGTTTGTTTACAAAGGCAGTTATAGTTAGTTTTCTTAAGAAAGGCAAGCCTGGGGACAAACCGGGCTCTTATTGTCTTCTCAACAGTTATTATAAGATTCTTATGAGAATTCGGGCTGCCCGCATTACTCCCGTAGCCCAGGGCCTTATTCATCATGATCAGTGTTGGTTTCTTCCAGGAAGGCATATGTCCACTAATACGAATGTCTTGCTCCAGGCAACTGATTACTATTCAAAGAACAGAGTCAAGGCAGCAGTAATCATGAAAATCTTGCCAGTCGAGATACAAGCTACCTACCCAACCTGTCGTTCTATTAGATATCTTGTTATTTATGTCACCCAAAATATGTCGGACCTCTATCCTCTTAATTATCTTACCACTCTCTAGTAAGCACAAGCTCTTATGGGCGAATGTCAAAATTCACCATTAACGATAATCGGTTGCGTATCTTTGGTGAAGATGATGATATTACCTCTATTCTTATTTGTCTTTTCCAACATTACGATTAAGATTCCTCAGAAATTCTTTAAGAATCTTTACACAATGCTACGCAAATTGATCTGGGCAAATAAAAAAACCTCATGTCTAGTTAGAAACAGTCCGGTTGACTATGGAGGATGGAGGCCTAGCCCTGCCTCATTTCAGAAAATATTATGGGGCAACCTTTCTAGACTTGCTTGATAATGCCACCATAATGAACCATGTAGTTGCTAAATTTTATTTAAGACAAATGCTCCTTGAAAGTAAAATTTGTCTACCCCATTTCTTAAGATGTCATGGTTTCCGCAACACTCTAGATACAAGAATCCCAATCTACTCTGCTTTAACGACACTGAGCTCCAAAATAGGTATCATATTCCGCATGCCCAGTTATATATTTCCCTAGGGGAGGCCAAAGCATTCAAGCTCCTTCTTTCCAGCAAAGTTGTTAACGAATGGGGAAAATTGGGGTTCGCGCAGCTTCAGGATTTTGTGCTAGGAAGCAATATTTAAACAAGGGAACAACTTAAAGCAAATAATTCCATCATTCCAGCGAGGCTAAGTTTCTCATATTTTCAGATCCATTTTCTTAACCAGGCATGGGGTCCTGAAGCCTGCCACCCATCTGACTCACTAACCTTTAAAACAGCACAGGCATTATGGGCTCAGAAATGAACGCAGGTCGGTAATTCGTACTGCATTTTACAGGAGGAACTGTCTGCCAAAGTTCTTCCTGCACTAGGGAGGATATCAGCCACTACAAATTGCATTATTGATGCTCAGTTATGGAAATATTACAACAACTACTCCTTTAAAGCGTTGAGAGAAGCTAATTTTAAGAGGATCTCTTTTTTTATAAAGTGGCTGCTTTTTTATACACCTGTGCAGCTAATATGATGTTTCCATCAATCTCAAGTAACTGTTTTCGATGTTCGATTGGTTCCAAATCTATTTTACCAGCCCTATCATCACCAATTTCTGGGCTAAAGTTTTTCAAGCTGTCAGAGCTTGACTTCAGATTTTGCTACAACCAGACCCAATATTGGTGCTTTTTGGTATATCTAATCATCCCACATTGTCAAAATCTTCAAAGTAATAGTTTTTTTATTGCAACATTGGTGGTGAAATTTCTAGTCTTGTAGCAATGGAAAACCCCACAGCTTCCATCATTTGAACTTTGGACTAAGAAAATGGAAGTGGTACAATCTAAAGAATATCTGTATGCCCAAAGAATCGGTGGTATTCAGAAGTATCATGGCATATGAGATAAGAGTCCAACTATCACAGTCTGAATGCAATTAAACTCAAAACCTCCACATCGTATTATTTTATTTTTGAAGTGCTGTAATTTCTATTTGAAAGATGGGATATGACATGTCTTGTATTCCTGCTTCTACAAATAAAACTTCTTTTTAAAAAAAAACTGTGGTCAGTGCGACACTTGTCACCCCGGTTCCCCAACAACCGGTGATCCAACTTGACCACTAAATCAATTAACTCTTCGCAGGTGGATTAACTAGAGTTAAAACATCCTTAAGTTCATTTTTTAAACCTCTATAAAACAAGGACCCCATTTTCTCTGTCAGCCAATCAGCCTCAGCCACCAGTCTATTAAAGGCAGTTATGTATGTCAGCAAATCCCTATTACCATGCTTTAGATTGAGCAGGTCAGAGTCAACTGCTCGGATAAATGTATGCTTATCTAACAATTTTTTTTAATTTCTGTTTTCAAGGCCTGATAGTCATACAATAACAGATCATCCCAATCCACCAACAAAATAGACTATGAGGTAGCAATGGCAGCCACATAAAAGAGATCACATGCCACCGGAGACTGCTCATCGGGGAAAGAGTTTGGTGGACATAAAAAATGAAGGTGACATTGATTAAAGATATAGCAAACTTTGCAGGAGCCCCTGTATAGCACTCTGGGGGTGCTAATTGCTCTGGACATGGTGTAGTGACCTGAATTAATGACACATTATTCAGTGATTGTTCTCGAGCAGCCCACATTTGAAATGGTTGAGGCCTTGGTCCAAAGAACGCAGGTTTACTTAAAGGAGGCGGTTCGGCTGCAAGTGTTTGCTGAAGAGCATCTAACCGCTGTGACAATGCCTGGGTTTCACATTGCAAACTCCCTAACATGTATGTCAACTCAGCTAGGTAAACCTCTTGAGCCTCCATTGTGTCTCGTGGGAATTTAAATGTGGGCTTGCTATACAGTCAAGCATTAACCTGTTCATCCCACGGAGACACAATGTTGACCAAGATGCTTGCTCCCAATTCCACCTAAATGTTGGGTGCCTCCCACTTAAACACACATGATCAGCACCACAACGTCCTGTGGGAAAGGGGATGGATGAGGGAAGAAGAGAGACACTGGAGTCGCAGGGCTGGATCCAGACACCTAGTGATGGTTCTTAAAGAGACAGTATTTTCTATGATAAATTACAGATCAGTGAAAAAACTAATATCTCATAACACATGTATACTCCACAGTTCAACTATGATGTGCAAGCTAGATGTACATCTCTGGGTCTTCTTTCTCACTTTTGATGTCTCTCCTTCTCTCTAGGATTTTTCAGAAACAATGTGGAATACCTCTGATTAAATAAGAGCCTTGAACCTCCCTTACTGTCTAATCCCATTGTGATCCCAGATAAGTCCCTTGTCACCTCAATTAAGCCGACCTAGATGTTCCTTGATGTTCATTGGATAACTTGCATGTTTCACCTTGCTGAGATTTCCCAAGATGCTGACTCACTCGACTCATAGATATTTACATGGGCAACAATAATAATAACAAACTCTCAGGTAATTAGATTCTCCAGATATTCATGGGTTAATCATTGTACTGTGCTAGTTTTGGGAGAACATAATTCAGTCTTTAAATCACAGTGAAATCAAAGGGTTAATATCAAGGAATACAGTTCACGTTGTATTACTATGAAAATATATGGTTAATCAATAGGGTTCAACTTCATGAACAACTGGCTTATCACATTACATCACAGTGTAATTTGAAGCATGGCAAAGATAAGCTTCAATCTCTTTTAAGGTGCTAACATAGAATGTTCTTCATCTACAGCAACAATTTGTAATAATGCGAATGCCACTTTGAACTCAATGATAAACGTGTTCACAGAACAACACATCGCTAACAACAATAGTAATACCACATGAAACTCAGCGATATAAAAAGTATTCACAGTATATTGTTTGTGTAATAATTGTTCAATAGAAACTTCTTTCTGTGGTATAATGCAGGTAACTACAATAAGCGTTATAGCATGACAAGCGGCGAACACCCCAATGACATTAAAAACCAAAGATGTCCCCATTTAGGCACATCACATCTTGGAACATTCGCTTATCAAGTTTCAACTCAGCAAGTATCAATTTTTAGCAATAAATGTTTTTAAATCGCATGAAGCGCATTAAGGCCTTTTTAAGGGTCAATTCCCTCAGTCGCTTCTTCTTCCAGAAGCGACCTTCAAGATGCTAGACAGAACAGAACGTGAAGATCAAAAGCGGAGGAACACAGATTCCTTGTCGGCAGCCGGTGACCTTTACAGAAAGCAATTCACTCAGACCGGATGTGGTTTAAATACTAGCTGCATCCAACCACACCCAGTTTGTCATATGGAGCCACATCCAGTCTCAGTCGTAGGGATGCTGTAGGCTTGTGCAACACATGTTCCCAAACAAGCATTGGTCTCTGTAAACAAGCAATGGTCCCTGCAAATGCAAATGTTGTCAGACGTTTTTACTGGGTCATATCCGGGTTTGCAGGCCCGACAACCCCACATTCTCTTAGTGCCCTGCGTGTGCCATATTTATAAAATGGTGCACCATGTTGCTGTGAAAAGGCTAGCATAAAAAAATGATGCTAACCTTTGCAAAATATCATAAGGAAAAATAAGACTAATGCTGCAAAAGTGGTGCTAACATGATTTCCGGCACTTTTTTATGCTAATTGTAATTGCGCTATTTATGCATCAAAAGTGTGAAAAAACATCAAACACAAGCCTGGATGACCTAAGATGGCGAATTATGGAATTTAAGACTTAAGGGAGACCCCAATGAGACCAGTACCATCCAGGATGGACAGATAGACTCACAGGAGAAGGGGAAAAAGAAGTGTTGCTTTAGTGAGGAGGATAACAACTTCTTGATCACAGAGGTGATGGAGCACCAGCACCAACTCTTTGTCACCTCTAAATTGCCTATAGGTAGGAAGGAGGCCATATGGCAGCCCATAGCTGAGAAAGTCAGCAGTGTGGATGAGGTCAAGAGGACTGTGACTGATTGTAAAAATTATTGCAAACGCAGAACAAAAGAGAAACTGGGCAGCAACCGAAAGGCAGCACTGTAGACTAGAGGTGGAAGTCTGGCACCAGGATCAGCTGGATGAGCTAGAGGAGATGGTAGCAGCGGTCATCCCGGAGGAGTTGGGACAGGAGTCCAGGGACAAGACAGTGGGGCGTATCAGGAACAACAACAAATGCAAGGTAAGTTGCGGCAGGGGAATGTTGCAACTAACAATTGGCAGAAGGCAGAGGCACATAGGATCCACCTTATGCATGCAAAAGGATTTCATGCGGGCACAATAATGGCTAAACACATGGACCGACCACCCCATATTCACAGATCATTTCTCAGCCCTCACACTACTCCCTTCAATGTGGCAACTGTACCATCTGCCCATGTGGAACTCTCATTGGGCATCATGTACAAGGCCAGCAAGAACTGGGATATGCCTCACTGCACCATTGGGAAGGTGCATTAATGTAATGTACACCCAACATATAGAGCATGTCTGTTATTATCATCTCTGTTACTGCACAAGTGGCTGTCATGTGCTCATGTTGCAGGGATGCCTGTATAGTGGGGATGGTTGGTGTTTTGCACAATGGGACACCTGCATATCATCAGCCACAAGTGGTCTTTTTGTCTCACTAAGGGCCATATTTACAAGGTCTTAGTGCCCCACTGGCATACCTTTTATGCTAATGTAGTCTAAAGGTGCCCTTTCCCCTTCACCATATTAACAAAGTGGCACAATGCATGCATTGCTCCACTTTGTAAATATTTGTGCCACAATTTGCCTGTGCCAGCCATAATGTATGTAAGGGGGATGTTCCTATGCAGGGAGGCCCAAAAAATAGTGTATTGAAATCTACAAGATTTCAATACGCCATCTTCTGCTGTTATTTTAACGCCTGCTGAAGGCAGCCGCTAAAGTGATGCACCCACTGTAATCAATGTTCCTCCCTGTGCTTTGCTGCACTAGTGCCATGGTTTATGGCGTCAATGTAGCAAAGCACCACGATAGTGCCATAAATTATGAGGCTAATGTGGAAATGGCTACCATGGTGTGGCGTATTGTAAATATGGTTCTACCATGGTTTCAGTAGGTGGGGTAAGAGCGGTGCAAGAAAATCGGCACATCAGGACTGATGCATCATGGTCTTGTGAATAGGGCCCTCTGCATGATGCACAATACAACACAAATAGAAACATTAAATTACCAGGACATACAAAGATCTCACATACCCTCTTGTCACGTCTACATCAACCCTGGGTTGCTAAATAAAACTGAACCAAACCCAGATGTGAAAATTTCAGAAGACATCAGAGGCTGGGTAGGTCACACATGTGTTGCATTCGAATTCCATCAGCAATACAAATGGAATGCCAACTACATGCAGTTCTAGGTGTGAAAGGGGCACATAATTACCAAGCCAATATAAGGCATGCCAGGTGCCTTTCCTTGGCATGATTAATGTGAGCTACTACACTGCACCACTGGAGTGGCATGTACAAATATACACAGGTGGGGCACTATAATGGCAGTGTGAAATGTGGCACACAGTTACCCATGTATGATGAACTGATGCAATGCAGTGCAGCAGCCTAGCATCCTGTGAGCCATTATTTCAAATGTGTAGGGTTGTGTAGTTGTCACTGACATGCAATGCATCCCTGTACTACCCTTGGTGATCGGCCAATAAATGCTGTTCAACACCAACATAGGCACACATTTAACATGGTGTAGGGGTGACTCAATTGCAGGTCAAAAGGCACATGTGCAGGAATGGACACATCCTGCAAGACCAACTAACAGGAATGCTGTCTATCACTAACAGTGACTGTTGATGATTGCAACACACATTGAAAGATGCAAAAACTAGGCCCACAACAATGTCAATCCTTTGTAGCAGTACTACAATTCCTCCCCTTAGGTGGTGTAGCAACCTGATGCATCCACACATGCACAAGTTTGGATATGTGTTATGTGTTATGTCCTTATGCTACCCCACATGGGTTCTACGAGCGATGGGAAAGGGTGAGCTGTCCACCTGCATCTTCTTTGTCACCTCAAGTCATGTGTTCTGCATCCTTCACCACCCATTGTAAGGATCAATCATCTATGTGTTCAAACAGGAAGGTCTCCGTTCCTGCACAACAACACTCAGCCCTGAAAAGCAGGCATCTTTGCATGTTGCAAGTAGACCTGCATTGCAAGGATGAGTGTTGGTGTGCAGGAAGGCACACCTTTCTGTTTGAACTGGTAGCATCAGGTTCTGGAAAGCTTGCCACCTCTCCAATGGTTTAGGGGCCGGCCCACCTGCAAGACATACCAAGAGACATAGCACTGTGAATGTTGAACAATGAACACCATGGACAGCTTTTACACATTACACATGATTTGCTCATGGACATGGAAGAATTAGGTTAGGGAATACTCAAGTGAGCCATTCAACATGTCTCTGAGACAACCGTTGGTAGGCCAGGCTAACATATAAAGATATGTGCTGGGACCATACATACATGTCTCAGCTACAATGTTAATGTTTTGCAGAGGACAGTTCGCTGACAAGTTTTACAAGCAAAGCACATTGTAGTGACACTCTGCACAATCATGAATAATAGAACACACTCATCCATGACTCCTGATACCCCTGTGTCACTTTTGTCATCACATGTACATAACCATGCAACATACTACAGTGGTCAGGTCCTTGATGGACATGGACAGATGTCCCTGGTAACCATCTACCCTTGCACCATGACACATGTGGGTTGGGATTGGCGCAAATCAAAATCTAGTTGCTAAGCACAGGGAACAAGGACAGGAATATGCCATCTTTCTGACTGACAGTTCATTGCTGCCCTTGTCATGGATGAAGTTTGGCGCAGACACACTACTCGCTCGCAGCCCTGGCTTTTGTCATGACATGGTAAAGTAAGCCTATGGCCAAGAGACATGCAAATACAAAGCAGGTATCAGCCACATAATTGACAAAAAATATCACAAACAGACTTTAGGGACAAAACAGACAACAGACAGCACAAAAGACTCACTAAAACCACTCCTCACACCAGCACCACACAACCTTTCACAAGCACAGACTAAAAGACTGTGAAGGGAAAGTGAAAGCAACTTCACATTTCCTGGCATGCAACAAGGAAGTACAATTGCATCACTTCCTGGACATATGCGTCATGTTCTGATGTAATGCGTAATTTTTTTGACCCATGAAGGGCATGCGTTCATTTTTCATAGACGGCTGACAGGGCACACTGTATTAATTTTGATGCGTGGGTAAAATGCATCTTTTTTTGAATAAGCGATGGTTGAAAAGGACCACATGACGTAAACAGTGAAATGTGTGTCTTAATTTATGTTGGTATGTGGAATGCATGGGAGTGGTGATATGGATTGCAAGTGTGCATATCTATGGTAATATTTACCACATTTCTGTCTTAACATATGTACAATGTGTGTCCTGAGTGAACATGCATTAGTGGTATCACACTGCGCAGATGGCACATTTCCTTGGTTTGTTTAGCCAAATAGCTTAGGATAGCTGGCCCATGTGCAAAACATGTTCACGCACATGATACCCTTAACAACTATGTAACCAGGGATGCTGGTGGCTTGGCCTGGTGTGTGGTCTGCTAACCCAGACCTATGATAGTGCATGAATGTGTGTAGGAAAATACCCTCTTTCTTGGCATGGTTACCCCCTTTTTTTGCCAGTGTTCACTAGGATCCTGCTAAGCAGGACCCCAGTAATTATGCTCTCTCTCCCAAAACTCTGTATTTCATCCCACAATTGGCACACTGGTGCCCCATTATTAGTCCCTAGTATAAGGTACCTAGGTACCCAGGGCATTGGCGTTCCAGGGATTCCCTATGAGCTGCAGCATATATGGTGCCACCCATAGAGAGCCCAAGTAAAGGGTTCTGCAGGACTGCCATTGGAGCCTGTGTGAAAAGGTGCAAGCACCTTTTCACTGCCACTTTTCACTGCACCAGTCCCCGTATGGCAAGCCTTATAGCCCAGAGAACATGGTGCAAATTACCTATGTGTGAGGCCACCGCTGCAGTAGCAGAGGTGTCCCCATGAACTCCAGGCCCATTTGAGTGCGGGACACCATTTTACATGTGTCTCGGACATTAGTCAATACCTATTTCCAGCTACATAATGGTAACACCAAACATAGGCATGTTTCATATCAAACATGTTGTAAACATACCCCAATCATACCCCAATGCTTTTGCAAGTATTGGTTGTATGATTCCATGCACTCCTGGGGCTCATTAGAGGACCCCCAGTATTGCCATTACAGAATCTGGAGGTTTCCAGGCAGGAGAAGCTGCTGCCACCTCCCAGACAGGTTTCTGCCGTCCTGTTGCTTGAGAAGCTCAAGCCAAGGAATGTAGAACAAAGGATTTATTTTGGGAGAGGATTATTACATCCTCTCCCTTTGGAAATAGGTGTTACAGGCTGGAGAGGGGTAGCCTCCCCAAGCCACTAGCATTACTTTGAAGGTCATATTTGGTGCCCTCCTGCACAGGTTTAGGGACCGGCACAAAACTGGACAAAGGAAAGGGGAGTGACCACTCCCCTGTCCTGTCCATCACTACCCCAGGGTGGTGCTTAGATCTCCTCCAGAGGGTCCCTGGGTTTTGCCATCTTGGATTCAAGGTTGGCAGAGAACTCTCGGAGCACCCGAGTAGCCAGTGTCAGCAGGTGACGTCAGAGCCCCCTCTTGATAGGTGGTCACCCAGCAAGGTGATCAATCCCCTTTTCAAGGCTTTGTAGGGTCTCTCTCTTGGGTGGTTCCTAAGATTCAGATTGCAAAACTCCAGCAGGATACTTTGCACCCTTCACTTTGACTTCTGACCGAAGAAACTGCATCTGGATGCTATAGGACCCGACAAGCTGCAACAAAGAAGCAAAATGCCTCCTGCAACATTGTATCCATGGCTCCTTCCAACAACTGCCACATTTCCCCAGTTGTGCATCCTCTGAGGACAGCCCATCTTCAGCCTGCCTCAGAAGAAAGAAGGAATCTCCCTTGCAGTGAAGTAGTCACTCCCCTGCTTCTGCAGGCACCAACTGCAACGACAAATGGTTGCGTTGATCCACTCTCCTGCTGAACTGCGTGGATTATACATCACGGTTGGTGGTCCTGACGGTCCTCTCTTCCAACTGTCCAATATGGGTGGAGGTGCATTACCTGCCCACTCAGGACAGTACCCCGTGCATGCCTCCTTTGCAACTGCCAAGGCTTGTTTGAACTTTTTCCATGAGATCTTCAGGCACCCTGAATCTGCAGCCCCGAGCACTCCATCCTGCGATGCACAGCTCCCTGAGTGGTCCTCTGGCAGCGTGGGAGCCTTTTTTGTGGTGCTGCATGGGCCTCTTCCTTGACTTTTGTATCCCCATCCTGTGGGATTCCTGTGGGTGCTGCCTGGGCTTCTGTGGGCTCTCTGTGTTGCTGAGAGCCCCCTCTGACTACCCCACCTGGATAGAGTCCACCTGATCCTTCCTGGTCCCCGGCAGCTCCCCTTTCCACTACCTGTGAGTTTTGCATGTACCAAGGCTTGTTGGCAGAATCCGAAGACACAAACCCAACTGCAATCCTACTTGCAGCGAGTGACATCACCTGCATCCTTCAGGAACTTGACTTCAACTTCTTGGGTGCAGTCGTTTCAACGTTGACTCACCTCATGCACATTCAGTCTGGTGGGTAGGGGCTCCTGCCCTTCCTGGACTCTGCTGGGCTTCTTGGACTTGGTCCCCTTCTTCCACAGGTCCTCTTGCCCAGGAATCCACTGTTGGTGTCTTGCAGTCTCCTCTGGGTTTTGCATTCTTCTTCTTTTCTTCTAAGTGGGTGATCTGGTAAATTTACAGTGATTTACCCCTGTTTTCCTGTTTGCTGGGGTGGGTTATTTTACTTATCTTTGGGCTTTCCTAGTGCTCCCAGCTCCCCTCTACACATGCCACATACCTAGGTGGGTGACCAACTTTTGCATTTAATTTTTTTATTATATGGTTTGTGCTCCCCTAGGGCTATTTCTCTCTATTGTGATTTTCATTAAATGTACTATTTTCTAACTGTTTGTATGCCTATTTCTGCATACTAGTGTATATAATTTGTGTATTCCTTACCTCCTAAGGGAGTATAGCCTCCATGGTATTGTTGGTATTTGTGTCACCAACATAAAGTACCTTTATTTTTTGGGGTTTAAGTACCAAGTGTAACTACAGTGGTACTGCGTGAGCTTTACATGTCTCCTAGATAAGCCTTGGCTGCTTATCTGCAGCTACCTCTAGAGAGCCTGACTTCTAGACACTGACTACACTACACTAATAAGGGATACCTCGACCTGGTAAAAGTTGTAAGTACCATAGATACCCACCACACACCAGGCCAGCCTCCTACAGTGTGACATTCTATTGTGTGTCCCAAGGGGCAGACATCCGGTTGTAACGCAACAGGTGTAAGTTACAGTTCCCCGTTCCTTCAAGTTTTTGGGTGTGGTTGGCTGACATGCGTCATGGATTATTTTTGTCTGACATGCTGATGAGTGATATGTGTTCTTTATGTGTGATCTGTTCTGTTCTGCCTACCACAGTGGTGTGTTTAGGTATGTCACTTCTACAATCTTGTTTGCACATGCACTTTGACTGTACAGTTCCTCACCTTGTAGTTTTGTCTGGACTTCCCCTTTAGCACACACTCTGCTTGGCAGGACTACTGTTAGACAGGGATGCCAGGCTACACATCAGTATACCGGTGGCATAATAAATGCAACCCACAGCCCCCTTGGTGCTGGTGTGGCCCGAGCTCAAGGGGACCCCTCAGCACAGTCCACTGTGCATGGGCAGCAGGCCTCTGACTGTGCACAGAGTTGATGGAGCCCCCTTAAGGGACATTGTGGGGGGTCCTCAAGTTCTGTTATGCCATTACAATGCACAGGCAAGTGAAGTAATCCAACTGCTCAACTGCTCAACTAAACTCCCATGCTCTAATATGTAATAGGGACTTATAGGTTGTTGATGTCAGCCTCTTGCCCTATTATGTACTAAAGACTTATAGGTTGGTTATGATGGACTTGTCTTATCATATATAAAAAAACAAAGGACTGGGAGTATTAGGACAGGTCCAGTGTGCAGTCTCCCTAGGCAATAAGTAACAATCAAGCTGAGCACACTGTTCCTAAGAAGAAAGAAGACACATGGGCACTTATAAATTTAGAAGCTAGAACTCTAACACATCCATTGGATGTCATGCTTCATCATCAGGTCTGCTCCTCGTCGGGTTGGCGCTGCAATGCCTGACGGGCCCCTAAGAGGGGTCTCTGTGCCGGAGATCTTTTAAATGTGTGCCATGAGGATAAGTAGAAAAAAAAGCAGCCCTACTGTGAAGAAAGGAGAGAACTAGGACTTTAAAATTGGCTCGAGAACCAACCAGCAAAAAATGTATTGTGAATGATTGGTCTCAGACAAGATTAAAAACACAGGGAGTGTAAGGAAAATGATGTTCCTATACTCTAACCATTGACATGTAGGGCACAGAGGACATCAGTTCTCACCCTAGCTTTAAGGTCGACATGTTTCACGCCTCAGCTGTCCCTAAGGATCAATTGGCATTTCATCAGGACCACAGAAACCTTAGATACTCACATAAAAACACAAAAATACACATTGGGCAAAAGTGAAACAAAAAACCTACATGAACAACTACAGAAAAAAGAAAAAAGCCACAATCAGCGTAGACCCTCCTCTACTAAGGAACGGGCATCATGTGTAAAGTGCTGGCCAAAGGACTGTCATCACAAGTGCGGACAGGTCCCACACTGGAGCAACTACCCGTGGTCGCACTTGAAGCAAAATAGAGGCACTTGAAGCAATACTGTCATTGGAAGTACTGCTGAATCAGCTGAGTTCTTGAGTACACATCATCCTCCTCCATATCTTAATCACTGTCTAGTGTTCCTTCTTCTGTCACTAGTGCATTGAATACTCCCTGCTCATCAAGTAAGGGAACATGACTTCTCAGGGTCAAATTGTGCAGCATGCAGCAGGCCATAACTATCTGGCAGACCTTTTGAGGGGAGTAGACCAGGGAACCGCCTGAGATGTGCAGACATTGAAGGCCGAATGTCCTCTTCATCACCCTTTTAGTCCGGCCATGGGACTCATTATAGCAATTTTCCCCCTCTTTCCCGGGATTTCTCACCCGTGTCAACAGCCAGGATAGGTTAGGGTAGACAGAGTCATCTGGGAAAAGTGGAAACATACATGACAGTTCTGCTATACTCAGAGGAAAAGGGAAAGGATAGATCAAGTGACAGTGATTGAACACACAAATCATGCTCACCAATGAGCTAGGCTTTCTCCCTCTGTAGCTGTGCCATCATGTGTGGGACACTGCCATTCCATAGAATGTAGGAGTCATGCACAGACTCAGAAAGCTTGGCAGTCACGTGGGAGATGTACTGGTCTGTAAGACAGACCACCTGCACATTAATTGAATGAAAACTTTTCCTGTTTCTATACACCTGTTCAGTGTTCCTGGGAGGAACAAATACAATATGGGTGCCATCAATGGCCCCCATGACATGAGGGATATGTCCCATTGCATAGAAATCTGCCTTCACAGTGGGCAAATCAGCATTTTGGGGGAATTTGATGTAGCCATCAAGATGTTTGAGCAAGGCAGGAAGGACATCCTACAACACATCACTGAACATAGGCTGAGACATACCTGCTGCCAACCCCACTGTCCCCTGAAATGAGCCAATGGCCAAAAAGTGGAGCACAGAAAGCACCTCTATAGTTAGAGGAATAGCATGAGGATAACATATGGCAGGCAGTAAGTCTGTCTCCAACTAGGTCCACAGTTCCCTGATTGTCAAATAGTTCAGACGATAGGTGAGTATAATATGTCATTCTTTTATGGTTGCAAGGTCAACTAGGGGCCGGTACAGCAGTGCATTCCTCAGCCTCCACATTAGTAGGTATCTAGAAATAGCAAACAACACAAGTGTGACAATGCATACATGTTGTAGCCCCCCTATTGTGACATCAATGCTGTCATTTCCACTTCACATTCTACCTATTTAGCTTCTCAGCCATTTAATTACTTCTAAAAACAATTCTGACATCTAAGACAACCCCCTTAATTAATCATGATTGACCACATCATAACTTTGCAATGCATGGAGACCAGTATTTTGGATGTACTGACATCATATAGATTTTCACATTACCTAAGCTGTGACAGTTTGGACCACAGTAATGGTTATGATACAAATGGTACTACTCACACCACTTCCTAATAACAATATTCACAGCGTCTTGTGCTTGGCATGTACATTGCCAGATGGAGAAATGATGCACATTGAATACTGTACTATGTTCAATAGATATGAAAAATGGCAGCTGCCTGTCCTGAATGCAGAGTACTGATGGAAGCGACCTCATTCCGCCGGCGTTAGTCGCCATGGCGGTAGGCGGTCAGAACCGCAGTGCAACTCCTCATTGGATGACATTGATGTCTATGGGGAACAGGAGCCAATGATAATCACCACTGCTGATGAGGATGCAGACTGCTGTGGCCATGACCGCCATTTTCTAAAACCTATATCACTTGACTCCTGACTCTCCAGCCATCAAGATCCCTACTGCATGTCCTGTATCTGGAAACTTCAATGGCACGTTCTACTAGGGATAGGGCCCCAGCCTTCACACCAAAGGAACTAGGAAAGCTCATGGATAGGGTCTTACCCCTGTATGGACAGTTGTATGGGGCTCCAGATAAGCAGGTGAGTAGCATTTGTGTATATTTGATGCATCATGGTTGTATGTAGGTGAATGCATGTGTATGCTTTATGCCCATTGGAGAGTGCTGTGTTGGACAAGCATGCTGTCCAAATAGGTACTTGTCATGTCTAACATGAATGTGAGATGTAAAAGTATGAAGCCCATTACAGTTGCTGCATGATTAGTCTATATAAATGGGCCCTTCTCTCTGCATCTCCCATCCAGATCAGTGCCCATCAAAAGAAGCAACTATGGTGTGCCATCGCCAATGATGTGCGGACCCTGGGTGTCCATAGCCAGTGGAGCACACACTGCAAAAAGCGGTGGGAGGACCTGAGACACTGGGCCCGGAAGGTCGCAGAGGCCTAGTTGGGGATGTCCTCCCAATGAGGGAGGGGTGCCTGTCGGACCCTAATCCCCCTAATGGCCGCATACTGGTGGTGGCCTACCCAGAGTTGGATGGGCGCTTGCTTGAGGGAAACACAGCAGCCATAAGGGGGTGGGTACTCAGAATGTGTTTCATGTTGTCTTGACCTCTGTAGGTTTGCCAATGAATGGAGGATGTCTTAGCAATCCCTGCTAGGGTATGTAGCTGATATCAGTGTATTGAGGCTTATTGGTATGTTATATAGGTAGGTGTGATTTCCAATCCATGCCTGCATGTAGAGGGGTGCATCCTAGGATTAAACTGTAACATAGTGAAACTCATGTAGAGCTGTTTACCATATCTATGTGGTTTGCACCAGAGAATGCAGGTTGGGCAGACACTGTCATGGAGTACATGAAGGTGTCCCTTATTACACTCCCAACCATGGTCTATTGAGTCTTGACAGTCTGCAGCAGAACCAGTGTAGTGTTGTTGATGGACGATGGTGGTGGTTTCATATATCAGGGTCTCATGTTGTGAGTAGGCAATCGTGTGGTCAGGAAGTAGGCTCAGCATTCTGTAATGACCTTTGTAAATGGGCAAAAGTGATGGTCAGTTGTGCTAGATGTGTTAGTATTGACCCTATGCTCCCTTTCTTTCTCCCCCAATCTCCCTCATTGTCCTCTTCTGTCCTTGTGTGCATTAGCATTAGCAGGTGAAGGAGTAGGGGCACCAGCGAGGGGGGAGGCTGCATTCAATGGGACTCTGGAGGCAGAGTCCACAGACACTGAGGGGACCAGCGCGTTGGAGGGCGAGGGGAGCACCACGGGGGAGACAGGAACTGCAACATCTGAATCTGATTCCTCCTCCGATGGAAGCTCCCTGGTGGTGGCAGACCCTTGTGGGACCAGCCCAACAACATAATCGTCTGCCACCCCCTTGCCAGCACCTCCCTCCCAGTAGCTCCCCACCCAGTTGCCTGTGTCCGCTCACCCAGGAGGGTGGGCGCCTTCTTCGCTGCAAGCACCTCTGCCCCAATCAGCCCTGCTGCCCTCAATGAGGAGGCTATTGAACTCCTGAAACCCATATCTGTGGGGCAGTTAACCATTGTGAATGCCATCCAGGGCCTGCCATCCCAGATGCAGCAAACCAATACCTACCTGGAAGGCATTCACAGTGCCTTGGCTGGCATACAGAGATCATTTTCAGGCTCTGGCCTCCTCTTTGATGGCAGCCAGTGTCCCTACTTCTTCCGTCCCTCCTCCATCTACCTCTTCCCAATCCCAAACCCCTCTCCCCTCACCCATCCAAAGCACACATTCAGACCAGCATTCACACAGTGCAGCAGACAAGGTATGCAAGAACAAACACAGGCACCACAAATCACACCACAAGGATGCACACACTCAACACACATCAGCAAAGACAATAACAGCCACTGCCTCCACTGTTTCCCCACCACCTCCTGCCTCACAGTCACATTACCACTCACACCTTTCAGGACTGCATCCTCACTCCCAGATCCTACTACCAGTTAAATCTTGCCCACAGTCACCACAACAGCAGACATGCATCCCATACACCACATCCACACTCACAACAACCACCATCAAGAACACGTACAGCACACCTACCTTACTTGCAGACACCAACCTAACATACATTCACACTACCTGTCTGTCTTCTCCCAACTTCTCTTCTCCCTCCTCCCAAGACACATAAACGCCCCCACTTAGACACTCAACATTCATCCTCCTCACATAAGCATACTTTGCATGCACCTGCATCCATGTGCAGCACACCTTCATGTCCCACAAGCAGTCCCTCCACTGCCACTCCCAGACCTGTTCTCAAGAACATCCCCCCTGTTCCTAAGAAACATTTCCTTTCCAGCCTTCACCTGTTCCCTGATCCAGTCCCACCACGTGTTGTCCCTGAGCATAATTTTGCACTCCTCATGCCCAGTCCCTTCAGCTCCCAGTCCTCCTATTACCCCCTTCTGTTTCCCATGCCCCTCCCAAGCCAAAAAGCCTCCCTGATTAAAACAAATGGTGTCACCTCCCACCCCAGATCCAAACCCACTCCCTGTCCATCAAAACCTAAGCCCAGACCCCTACCTCCTCCCAGCCCTAAGCCCAAGGACACCCCTTTGAAATCTAAACCCCCGCCACCACCACCACCCCGTGACCTCTGAGGTGCCTGACTGCCCCATTGATGTCCCTGCCCTGTGGAGTCAGAAGTCAAGTTGGGCCAATTGCCTAGCACTGTGTGCCTGTGGCATGTGTTATTTTGGAATGGCCAATGGCCCGCTTTTGCATATAATTCTTGATGTTTTGTCATATCTCTCATACATCTGCCCTGCATACAACGTTGGTGACAATTGCACATATTTGTCCAGGCTTTCAATCTACATGCTTGTGTTACTCATGTTTTTGGGTGCAGTATTTTTATGCATGTATATGGTAGGTGACTGTTTAGCTGCATTGACTGTCTCTATTACTTGGACAGTGTGATTATTGTTGTGTGTTTGGAATGGTGTGTAAATGTATGCTCGGTTGGGTAGTTTGTGTAGGTGTATATTTTGATTTATGTGTGCAGAGATTAGTATGCTGTGTGTGCTAACATAAGTACTGTGTCTTTGCATGGATGTTTGAGCCCTCTGAATTGGTTGTTTTGTGGGTTTCATTTGCCATGCAGGTTGTGTTTGGAAGTGTCTATGCTTTGTGGCCCTTTCTGCAGTAGATTTGGGACTTTACAGTACTTTTGTCGGCTATTGAGTGTGGATTGCTGTGGGTGGGTGTATGTGAGGTTCCTTTGATTTGTTTTGCATCAGGGTGAGTGTGTGTGACGTGTGTGTTAGGCATTGTGTGTGCGTTTCAGTTGTGTGTGTGAGTAGTTTATGTGTGTATGTGTGTCTGTGGATGTGTGTGTGTCTTGGTAGGGGTGTTGTTTTGCATGTGTGACCATTACAGTCTGTGCCAGGTGTATGTGTTGTGTGGGTGTGTGACTTTCCCCTTCCCTCCATTGTGTGCTAGGCTGGTGTTCTTACGGTTGTCATCTTAATCACCATTGCAGGTCCCGTAGGTGTATAGTGAGGTACTGCATTGGGAAGACTTCCAGTTCAAGTTCCATGGTGGCGGTGGACTCGTCTGTGTCCCTGGAGGTCAATGTCTCATTATATACTGCCCGTTTCCACCAGGCGTTTCATGGCGGTCAGACCTCCCTGGAAATCGTGGCGTTCTGCTGACCCGCAGTAGGATGGGCGGTGAAATGCTTTCTGCTGACATGGAGATGGCAACCGCTGTCATTGGGGGGCAGACTACAGTGGCGGTACTGGCAGGAAATTGGTTGTGTTACAGCCGGATCAAAGCCACTGTCCTGATATGGCAGTCAGCACTGACAGCCTGGCGGCAGTCTGACCACCACTGCCGGCATGGCGGTACAGTGAGCACCAAACTCAAAAGAGTGCCTATGTGTTTTTAGTTAGTATTTGTTCCTCTCATGCATTGTTAAGTCATTGGTAGATAGTGGAACAGGGGGATGTCAGCAGACCTGGGGTACAGATAGTGTCAGTTCCCACTTACCTCACTCATACTTGTTTGTGCTGACCAAGCACACAGGTAGAGTTGCTTATAATGTGACAGGGGTGTTTACTTTTCTACACAATGTGTGTGATTATGTGTATGTACTTACATGGCTACAATGTTGTTTTGAGAAGTGAGTTTTTGACAACATATAATCATTCCCACATATTGAAGCCCATTTGTGCACTGTAGGCTTCTAGGGCAAAATTGCTGGCACAGTTTGTGCATGTTGTCTGTGTTCCTCATCTTCCTCATCCTCACTTTCCAGTGCTTCATGCACGTCTTAGTATTTCAGACATGTGAAATTTACCAAAGGACATGTTTTCTTCTACAGGCTAAGTAATATTTGCCATACCATTTCCATTGTTTGTAAGATTAGTAACGCCACCCACACATCTCTCAACTCTAGCCGCAGCACTTGTGTAGTCTGTGAATCACCTCCACATTTTGGCTGGCAAAGTTAAGCAGAGAAGGGTCTCAGCTGCCCTTCCTCATTTTTTGGTTTGACATGAGCATTCACACACAACTGCATTCACAATCCTTTGTCACATGCACTATAAGTGTGGTTGGATTTTGTGAATAGTCCTTATATCTATGAGAAGAACATGCATATTTCAACATGTCTGTTTCCTTTTTCACACATACAGTTTTCCTATGGTTTGTGACTTGCTATGACATTGCTTGATATGTATTAAAGATAACAACTGATTTTAGTCTGACAGACCTAGACAGACAGGTGCATTGTCCTCTATATGTAACTCATTAGTCATACATGTGAGTGTCACTGAGGAGTATGTTGTAAGTTGTCACCTGTGACTGTGACAGTCAGACAGTGAGTTGTTACAATAGCAGACACTGACCTACTATTGTAGGTTCTGACTACTCTTGCCCTACCTAGGCCAGACATCTTTAAAGCAGTCATCTCTTGTTTTTTTTTAACTTGGCTGCTGTCAAATGACAAACTTTTGTGATATGTATGTTGCCATTTAAAAAATATGTTCAACAGACAATGCATACATTACACCCGAACATTCATGTATTAGTGAATTTTGTGTAGGTGTTTGGTCTTCCTGAGTGTGTTCCTAAACAATTTCCAACTGTTGTGGCCCAGTCATGCTTTCCAAGGTGTGAGTGAGCTGATAAGGGATGCAAATGTGACAAAAGTACTCCAAGACAAATCTGTGTTCAAATGATTTATTTAAACATTTGTGCTGAGTGATGATTATAGTACAGTCTCTAAGTGAAGAAGTTGTGAAAAATATTGTTCCCTTTGTGCGCTCCAGCAGCAGAATTTTGTGCTATCCCATCCTCTTGTCATGCATCATTGCCCTCATCCTCCTCCCTGAGGACCTCCACCTGTTCCTCCCAGGGGACATTGGTGTGAACACAGATGTTGTACAAAATTGCACAGACTTGTATTATTTTGCACACAAGGGGTGGTGCATATACCATTCTCCCTCCAGATACATCAAGGCACCTAAACCTGGATTTCAGGATGCCAAATGTCTTGTCCACCACATTTCTGGTCCTTTTGTGTGCATCATTGTAAGCCTTCTCGGCATCAGTATGTGATCCGCTGCAATGAAAGAGGAAAGACAGGGTCAGACTTTCACTTGTGTTTCTTTCTAACTAGCCTGGTACAAAATGTGCCAATGGAGTAGACAATCAGACTTGCAGCTGGCATTGTGTAGGTTCCTGTTTGCAAGCATGATTGTAATGGTGTGTGGTGGTGCTCTTTCCGGTCAAGGGTAATCACTCAGGGGCATGGTGATTGTGAGCTTTGTGTGGCATGATAGTTCACCCATGCAGGATATGTGTGATGTTGCACATTTGTCCTATAACTTATGACTTGCAAAAGAGCCATGTAGTGTGAGTTAGAATTTATTTTGTGCGGTGTGTGCCATGAGACAAGTATTGTGCCATGTGTGTTGCATGTGAACCCCGTCCCCCTTGGACATGGTACACCTCCTTTGCACACTAAGGAGTCATCAATATTTCCTGGCTAACATGCATGTGTGTATGTAGACATCATGCAAAACGTGGCATAGTAGCTTGAGATTGCCATGTACGTGACTACTTTATAAACCCCTGTGGCACAGAACAGGGCATGAGGTGTATTGCTGCACTGCCCTGCCCCACCAGTAAAGACCAGCAATGTGTCATATCTCCTAGATGTTAGTGTATTTCTGTCCTCTACCAGTGCACTGGCAGTAAATCAGTTGCCAAGCTCCAATGTAGGCACCCTTGCAGCATGGCTTGAAGATACCTGCTTTGCATGGTTGATTGTTTCTGTGCAGTAAGGTGTCACTTCCTGCAAATGAACAATCATTGATGGCAAATTCCTCTTTGTATGTGTGCTGCAGTATGCATTGCACATCGGAGAAGCATACACAATGAGAATATCAAATATTTGTCTTCGTAGAACAATGGTTATACCATCCCTAGGGTGGCATTATTTGTTGGTGCTCCCTCAGGTTTACAGATTGTCGTACATGTGGGGCAGTGCCAAAATGCAAGGTGTGTTATGGTGGCATGCCCACTGTACAACCCATTACAGACCATTTTCACACTAAGGCCCTCATTGTGACACTGGCGGTAAATCCCTCTTACCGCCATGCTGATGGCCGCCAACTTACCACCGCCATGGTGGATATCCATTCACCATATTATGACACACACACACCAATCCGACAGAATACAGCCACAGACACAAATCTGCCAGACCAAACGTCAGTGATAAACTGCCGGTCTCAAAACCCACACTGTTACGCCAACAGAACAACACCCATCACATTATGACCCACGAATCACCAGGGGCAGACATTCAACAGCAGTAAACCATTGGTGGTACAAACCTCTGTGCTCACAATGGACACCCACAGACAAAACATCACCACATTGGACAATTCAAACAACACACACCTGACAACCATACGCAGACCACACACACACCACAATAAAACACACACCACACCCACACCACTATAAAACACACACCCACAGTACCCACAACCCTTTACGAATACAAATCATTGCCATCAAACGGACACCAAGACCACTGTGGCAACGAGACCCACACACCACTCACACCCATACACCCCTCACACACTCCACATCACACACCGCAACATATTACCCAACACACCCTCACCAACACACATCACATAACACCCATGGCACCACAAAGGCACCCCCGTTTCACTTAGGAGGAGTTAAAGGTCATGGTGGAGGAAATCGTCAAGTTAGAGCCACAGCTATTTGGAGCACAGGTGCAGCAGATATCAATAGCTAGGAAGATGGAGCTATGGCGGAGAATCGTAGACAGGGTCAACGCCATGGGACAGCACCCGAGAACAAGGGACAACATCAGGAAGAGGTGGAATGACCTACAGGGGAAGGTACATTCCATAGCAGCAAGATACCAGCTCGCTATCCAATGGAGTGGCGGTGGACCCCAACCTCCTCCCCCACAACTTACAGCATGGGAGGAGCAAGTCTTGGCAATACTGCATTCTGAGGGCCTGGCCGGAGTTGGAGGAGGACTGGACTCTGGTAAGTCAACTTTCAACAATTATCACCTCCCATACCTACATGCCATCACACACCCTCACCCTCACTCCCATCACTCCACTCCATCCCACACACTCCACCATCAAATCACACTAATCCCAATGCCAAGCCCTGCATGCTGTACCAATGCATGGACATCCCTCACAGCCCTGCATGGACACTCATGACTAAAGCATGCACAGCATAGGGAAACTAACAATCCCACCATACACCAACATACACAAGTAAAAGCTGGCAGGGCAACAACAACCATAGAGGGGAAGCCAGGGATGTACAAATGTCAAACACATGAAGCATAATACATCATTTACATTCCCACACATACCCCAGCCAATGTCACTTGAGAGGAGGTGCCATCACTATTCAGTCCCCCAACAGAAGAGGCCCACAGTGATGACAGTAACTCTGATCTTCGGGATCTGGACGATCTACCTGCCCCATCAAGGACCACTGGAATGTCCGTCACCCAAGCCCAGTCACAGACCACCACAGAGCCTCCCGCATCAGGAACCAGCACCACAGCACCCACCCAGTGTCCCTAAACCTCTGTCCCCAGGACACGTCAATCAGCAGTGTGCCCACCTCGCCCCAAGACAATCAGGGACCTGTGGTCAATGCCAGTGTGCACACCATTCAGGGGACAGAGGCACAGGCTAACAGGGACACTGGAGGACTGCTGTGCGCCAGGGAGAGGACAGGACCAGGGAACCGACTCTCTCGAAGGCACTCTTTGAGATCCTGGAAGCCTACCAGCATTCCCAGGACACGAGGGCCAGATCCTAGACAATGTGCAGGAGAACAGGAGGCTGCAGGAGGGACAGAATTAGGGGATCAGGGAGGGCTTGCAGGCCATCAACACCACCCTGATCTCCATAGCAGGGGTGCTGGCAGACATGGCCAACATTATGAGGGAGACAGTGTCACACCAGCGGACCCCTGCCACTAGCCAGTCATCTGTACAACCATCCACTTCCGCTGCTGCTAGTGGCCAGGAGGCCACACCACAGGACCAAAAGGCCACCAGCACACTTCCCCCTGCAGAAGGTGAACCACTCCGCAAATGTTCCAGAAGCCAGAGACACTTGGACACCGCCAGGAAATGAGACTCTCCTGATTGTCCCCCTTGTGTCCCACTCAGTTACTTTGTCCACCTTGATCTGCCATTACTATACTTCCTCTGTCCTCATGGACAATACACCTGTGCTACAAACAGACTGGAACAATACCCAGGACTTTCCTCCATCATCACCCCATTCCATTGCACTTTCCCCTCTATATATTAGCACTACAATAAGCATCCTTGGATAAAAATCAACTTCGAGCATTTCATATATTTCAAATATGTATTTATTGAAACAGATACAACCATTGCAAATTAACTGTACATAGAATGAGCATAGAATTAATGACCCGTAGCTGGCTGTTGTGATCACACCAGAATAATTTGTCAAGTCACCAACATCTGCAAAATGAATATCCAGAGGTAACAGTAACTGGGCAAAGAAGTGGGAAATGCCAGCATGCCAATGCCACACAGAATACAACCAAAGTCATAGAAATGTAAAGTTGCACTGTCTCACCTGTGTGCCATTGGAAGTACTTACGTATCACAGATGTTCTGTTGTCCACATCCTCATCCTCTGCCTCCTCATCCTCACTGTCCTCAGGGGCATCTCCGGTCTCCTCCTCCTGCAGAAAAGGCACATGTCGTCTGAGAGCCAGGTTGTGCAACATGCAGCATGCCACTACTATCTGGCAGACCTTCTTGGGTGAGTAGCACAGGGATCCACCTGTTAGATGGAGGCACCGGAACCTGGCCTTCAGGAGTCCAAAGGTCCTTTCAATGATCCTTCTGGTTCGTCGATGTGCTTCATTATAAAGTTCTTCTGCTCTTGTCCTGGCATTCCTCACAGGGTTCAGCAGACATGATCGGTTGGGGTAACCAGAGTCACCTGCAAATATTGAGGGACAACATTTAGCCACACTCTATCCTATATGGCCAACACCATAGCCATATACCAACATATACTGTGTAGGAACCAAGGCTCACCTATTAGCCACACCCTGTGCCTCTGTAGCTGGAACATCACATTTGGGATGCTGCTATTCCTCAGGACAAAGGCATCATGCACAGACCCAGGATACTTAGCATTGACGTGGGAGATATACTGGTCCGCCAAACACACCATCTGCATATTCATGGGGTGGAAACTCTTACGATTCCTGAACACCTGTTCATTCTGGTGGGGAGGGACAAATGCTATATCTGTTCCGTCAATTTCACCATTTATATTGGGGATATGTCCCATTGCATAGAATCTGGCTGTCACAGTGACAAAATCCTCAACCTGAGGGAATGCAAAGTAGCTGCACATGCGTTTTATCAGGGCAGATAACACTGTTGTTAGCACATTTGAGAACATTGGCTGTGTGATTCCTGCTGCCAAGCCCACTGTTACTTGGAAAGAACCAGTTGTCAGGAAATGGAGAACTGATAGCACTTGCACAAGAGTGGGGATCCCAGTTGGCTGACGGATATCAGATATCAGGTGAGGCTCCAATTGGGCCCAAATCTGTGATTGTGCCCTGTCCAGTGTATAGGTGAGTATTATGTGCTTGTCCTCCAACTTAATGAAGTCCACCAGGGGTTTGCACACGGGGGTATGTCTCCATCTCCTATTCATCCGCGGCAGTAGGTATCTAAGGGACAAAAGAGTGAGGAGGCTGTCACAAACTGAACAATGGAGCCACAACAGCAGTCCGCAATGAGTAAACATGTTATGGACAGTGTAATTTGTGAAGTATGTGCCTATATATCCTGTGATGCAGCATTAATCCTATGTCCTGTTCCCCCCCATGTAATGGCATCCGCCTGTCCTGTGTGGAGGGACAGGTGGAAGTGAGGTGATGCCGCTGATGTTGTGCGTGGTAGGCAATTGTAAACCGCTGTGCAGTTCCTCATTGGTTATAATTGGTCCCTATGGCGTACAGTGGCCAATGGTGATCTACGCTGGGGATGACACTATGCACCACCACGGACGTGACCTCCATTTTATTTCCTCACTTGTTTCCTGACCTTCCATAGGAGAGGACCTACACTGCATGTGCTGCTGTGACCTGTGTCTGGAACCTACCATGGCCAGTGTGACTGGGGAAAGGGCCACAGCTTTCACTTCGGAAGAGTTGAAGCGACTGACGGATGGGGTCCTACCCCAGTACGGACTGCTGTATGGGCCTCCAGACCAACAGGTGAGTACACTGTGGGCACGATGCATGTGGCACGAATGCATGGAGTTGTGTGTGTGAAGGCCTTGTGTAAGGGGGGTTCGTGGATGTCCTCTTTGCGGTGTACACGTTGTGTGCTGGGCTATGTGTGTGTTAGTATTCACTAATGGTCAGGGCTGTGTGGGTCCCAGGTGTGCTGCACTTGGCGATGTGTACCCCTCCTTATTCCTTGTGGAGCAGCCTTTTCACTGGTAGTGCCATGCATAGTGAGTAGGCCTGTTCCCTGTGTGTGAGGGTGCTGTATACGCCAAAGGTGGTATTGGTGCAGTCATTGTCCCAGGGTATTCCTGTCTCTCTCTCCCCCTTTCTTGTTTTGTCATCCTGTCCTTGTGTACATTAGCATCATCTGGCAGAGAAGCAAAGGCACTGGTGACAGATGGAGCTGCATCCCAAAAGACCCTGGAGGCAGAGTCCACTGACGCTGAGGGCACCAGTGGGAGGGAGGGCGAGGGGAGCACCATGGCAGAGACTGGAGGGGGCAATACAGACTCTGATACCTCCTCCAATGGGAGCTCCCTAGTGGTGGCGGACGCCTCTGTGACCATCCCAGTTGCAATTACAGCTGCCACCCCAGTACCAGCACCACCCTCCCAGTAGCCCATCAGCGAGTTGCCTGTTCCCACTCACCCAGGAGGGTGAGCATCTCCTTCACCCCAGGCACCTCAGGCCCTGCCCCAGTGAGCCCTGCTGCCCTGAGATAAAGGAGGCTATTGACCTCCTAAGAGCCATCTCTGAAAGGCAAACAACCACTGTGAATGCCATCCAGGGGCTAGCAGCCCAGATGCAGCAATCTAATGCATTCCTGGAGAGCATTCACAGTGGATTGGCAGCCCAACAAAGATCGATTTATGCTCTGACCATGTCTCTGATGGCAGCCATTATCCCTGTTTCAACTGTCCCCCCTCCAACTTTAACTTCCCAGTCCCATTCTCCTCAACCTCAACCCATCCCAAGCACACAGGCAGACGAGCATGTACACAAGACAACACCCAAGAGTGTCAAAGGCAAACACAAGTACCACACCTCATACCACAGGCACTCACACAAACAATATTAATTTGCAGACACAACAACATCCACCATTTCCACTGTCGCCCCTCCTCCTTCACCTCCCACCCAGTTACATCCAAACTCACACCTGCATGCACTACATCATCATCCACTACCAGTATCATCACCACATCAAGCAGAACACACACCTCTCTGGTAGACACCTCCACCACATCCATGCACACCACCCCTGTGTCCTCTCCCACTGTGTCTGTCCCCCCTCCTAAAGTACAGATACACAAGCACTCAGACACCCAACAGCCATCCACCTCACAACAGCATAAGGCCCATGCACCTGCACCCAAATCGAGCAAACACCTCCAACAACCACTCCCTCATCCTCCACTCCCATTACTCCTTCCTCTTCCTGCCCCAACATCCCTAAAAAGCTTTTCCTTTCCCAGATTGACATCTATCCTACCCTTCCACCCCCATCCTGCACATATGGGCAGGGTAGCAAGGACCCAGCCAAGCACCTCAGTCAAACATTCCACGGACCCAGTGGTAGTCCCGCCTAATCGTGGTGGAAAGGATTCCAGGCTAACAATACTGAAGATGAAGGAGCCTGCACCAGCTGCAAAGAAGTGGAAGGAGCCTGCACCAGCTGCAAACAAGGGGAAGGAGCCTGCACCATCTGCAAAGAAGGGGAAGGAGCCTGCACCAGCTGCAAAAAAGGGGAAGGAGCCTGCACCAGCTGCAAAGAAGGGGAAGAAGCCTGCACCAGCTGCAAAAAGGGGAAGGGGCCTGCCCCATCTGCAAAACAGGGGAAGGAGCCTGCACCAGCTGCAGAGAAGAGGAAGGAGCCTGCACCAGCAGGCAGAGGGGGGAAAAGCCCATCCACCAGTGCCAGGAAGGGTAATGGATCCCCAACCCATGAGTAGGTGGAGAGAAGGCAATCTATGCCAGCGGAAGCTGCCAACCATAAACCACCACCACCAGCTGTCACAGAGCCCCCAGCCCCCGCCGTGGTTGTGCAGCCATCAGAGAGTGCAGGGGCTGAGCAGGAGCCTTCCACAACCACCACAACAGTGCAGTCATCTGAGGGTGCAGGGGCTGCGCAGGAGCCTCCAACAACCAACACCACAGTGCAGCCATCGGAGGGTGCGGGGGCTGAGCAGGAGCCTCCCACAACCACCACCACAGTGCAACCATCATCACCAGTGGACGCAATATAGTCAAGCCTCCAAGGGCTGTTGTATGGCCTACCCCCTCCCGATCCAGTGGGAAAGTCACCTACCTGTGAGACTGTTCCCTTGCACTCTCCAGGTCAGAGCAATGGACATGTTGCCCCCTCCAGAACCAGTGAGCAAGTCACCCACTTGAGAGACTGTGGCCTTGTACTCCCCGGGACCAAGCATAGGGCATGTTGTCCCCTCCAGAACCAATGGGCAAGTCGCCTGCCTGAGAGACTGTGGCCTTGCACTCCCCAGGGCAGAGCAATAGGCATGTTGCCCCCTCCAGAACCAGTGGGCAATTCACCCACTCGAGAGACTGTGGCCTACACTCCACAGGACAGAGCAATGGGCATGCTGCCCCCTCCAGAACCAGTGGGCACGTCACCCACCTGAAAGACTGTGGCCTTATACTCCCCAGGAGAGAGCAATTGGCATGTTGCCCATGTTGCCCACTCCTGAACCAGTGGGCTTGTTTCCGCATCCTGCTGATGTGTCCCCCTCCCCCTGAGGTGCCTGCCTATTTGCCAACTGATGCCCCTGCAGTAAACTATGGACTGGGCAGTGTCCCTTTTTTATACATGTGTACAAATCTGTTTAATGTGTAAATCGGATTGTTGAATTTATTGTTGGACTGATTACAAACATTTTCTTAAATTCTTGTTGCCTTGGCATTATTCTGCAAATGTTCGTGGTCAAATAGTTTTTGTTATGCATATGGTTGTGTGTATGGTATGTGTGTGTCAGGTGTTTTTTGGGCGTGTGTGTGTCACTCTCTTTTTCCTCCCACCCTGTCTTGTGTGCTAGGCACCTGAACTCACTGTCGTCATCTTTGGCGTTGATGTTCCAGGTGGAGCATAACATAGAAGATCATTGGGAAAACAGGCAGTTTGTGATCCATAGCGGCGTGGTTCTTCCCTGTGTCTCCAATGGTGAGTCCTTTGACTTTTATGCAATGTTTCCCCTAGGCTTTTGATGGCATTGGTACCACCGTGGAAAAGGTGGCAGTTTCCTGTGTCCAAATATGGTGGGCGGTACTTTGTCTTCTGCCTGGCTATAGGTGGCTATCGCCGTGGTGACTGTTGTTTCTGCTCTGGCGGTCGGTGTGGTACATTGGCTGTCTATCGGAGATATCACCACCATCCTCATAATTTGGCGTTAGTTACCGACAGCCTGTTGGCAGTATTACTGCCACTTTATCACCCACCGCCAGGATCGTAATGAGGGCCTAAGTGATGGGTTCAAAGTGGCCCTTTTTTCAAGGCAGCTTTAGGACAAAATTATCAGCTTGACACCAGCCTTTAAAATCAAAGAAGGCATTCTCCACCAGAACATCATTAAAAGTAACAATCCAGTTTGCAAGGGGCATGTACATGTGATTGTATGTAAGGGTGATGTGCATTAAATGTGTGGAGTGATGCATGTTGCATATGTGTTGCTCTGTGGTCATCCTTACCTCCCTATCCAGTTTTGTGGAGTGTGGTGTGTGTATTGTTTGCCCCATATGTTTTGTATGTTATATGTGCTATGTAGTTGCTACTTGCTTACCTACAAGTAGACCATTGCCATATTGTCTACCCAGGAAGTGTTAGTTTATTATTGAGTCCCTGATGTAGGCATCTTGCCTAGTGAGTATGCTGGTGAATAACCTGTGATGGTCCACAATGGCATGCACATTTTATGGAGTGTGTGTGCTTCCTGTTCCTATAAAGGTATTCAGTTGCAGCAGGAGGGACAAGGTGGATATGTGAACAATCCATTGCACCCATTACGTGTGGGCAACCAGAGATCTGGTAGAATCCTTGTTTTGTCTCTTGCTGACATTGCTGGGTATTGGGGAACAGGATGTAGTGGAGGAGTGGGATGGATAATGGCATCCAATACCATAGGGAGGATGGCAGAAAAGAATGGTTGAGCGATAGTACTCTCTCGTGCTGCAATGGTCTGAAATAAGCCAAAGTCCAGTATATAGAGCATGGCCAGGAGTTTGGTCAATGGTGGTATGGTTGGTGGGCTTTCCACTCTTGCCGTGATGTCAGGAGAAATTTGGATGTTCGTTGGTGAAATATTCACTCTCTCCTTCTGTGCTGTCTTTATGGCTGCTGTTGTGGTGGTTGAGGGTGCTGAAGTGGTGGTGCTTGGCGTCGCCACTGTCATTGTCTCTGTAGCAGTAACAGTCCCTTGTTGTCCTGTTGTTTGCCAGAGTGCCTTCTGTGAGTGTTCATTACATACTGATGGCTGTACGCTGTATGTCATTTTAATGTCTGGTCTGACCAGGCATTAAAATTGTGATGCAAATCAGAGTTTGCAATATTTTTCCTGGGCGATCCTAGGAATGTGTCATTTTTCCAAAGGCCCATGCATATGGAGCTAGCGGGCTAGATTAATTTTTTAGGAGGAAACGCCTACCTTGCATATCATTGTCGATAAACAACAAGATAAAGTGACATGCCTAAATAATGATGCAAGCCAAGGAAAAGTGGCACTAGACAGGTTTAGCAATACTTTTATGAATATAGCATCTATATTACTGTCCCCATCCTCTTCCACATTCCAGGACTAATGGCTAGCAATTAGACTTCACAGTTTCCTTGCTGGCAGAACCAGCTTTTAAGAAATTGGGTTACTGGATGCGGGTGGGGTGAAACACTACTTAAGGAGCAACTATAATGCTGGTCAGGGTAAAGTCACAAACAAACCCCAAATGAACCTAAGGTAGCTTGGGACAGAGCAGTCAGGCTTAAATTTGAGGTAATGTGCAAAGTATGTATGCAACACTTCAAACAGCAACAAAGTGAAAACACAACACAAGAAAAATCCAACACCAATTTAGAAAAATAGAGTAATATTTAATAGATAATTTGAACCCAAAATAACAAAACTCCAATCAGTAGAACCAAGGGATTTAATTTTTTAAAGACTTAAGTCAAATTAGTGCTAAAAACCCCAGAGCTGTATTTGCAGCTATGCGTTTGCGTGCAGCCAGTAGAAAGACATAAGCATAGTCTGACCATGATGGAGCGTGAGTTAGATACAAGGACCAGATTAGTCCCACTGAAAGAGTTACTTTCTCAGTCCAGCTCCAAGACTTCCATTGTGGTGGAAGGGCCTGCAAAGAGCAGCGAGAGTGTTGTGGTCAACGGTCAAAGTAGTGCAAATAAATGACCAGTCATCCAGACAGTCGTTGCTGTAGTATGAAGATTCCATTGGTGTCACAAAAAGTCAGGGCCGGAGCTTCACATTGGTAGTCACCCTGGCAGTCGATGCTGTGGAGCGAAGACTTGGGTGGTCATTATGAATATGGCGGTCTGGACCGCCATGCCGGCGGTGGCAGTCATTACCGCCAACGCAATGGTGATCCAGACCGCCATATTCTGAACACAGTAGTGAACTGGCTGTGAAGCAGCCAGTTCACTACCACCCACCGCCAGGCCAGATTTGACTGCCGATCCGACTGTGGGCACATTCGACCCGGTGGTGGAGGCCGGACTGGTGGTGGGATTTTGATCCCATTTCCACCAGGGATTTCCTGGGGAGATACCCTGCCAGGTAATCCCTGGCAGAAAGCATACGGGTGATAGGAATAACCATTCCAGTCACATGTGTGTGACATGTAAGCCCTAACTTGCCACCACACCCTACCCTCCCCCCACACCCTTAGATCCGCCCCCACTCCCCAAACCCTGAAAACTGATCCCCCAACCCTCCACCCCCAAAACCCCATGTAGGCCCCCCCAACTTGACACTCACCATCCACCACCCCTTCATTCAGGTGCCCCCAAACACCAACCCCTCTCATCCACATGCACCCATTCACCTACATGCACACACGCATACATGCACTCAGACACACATCCCCCCAACACATACACTCATGCACACCCCCAGGCACTCACACACTCACACACACACACCCCTCCCCCCTTTCCTGTCATACAACACTTACCTCTTCTCCCTGGAAGCTGCTCCGCCGCCATCGCTGCCTCTCCATACACCACCACACCTATAACTGCTTCATTATAGGCATGGCGTGTTTGGTCTGATGTGGCGGTGAGGGTGGAGCAGCATCCACCCCTACCACCGACCGCCATCATGGCGCCCCTCACCAACATCAATGGCGGGGAGGCGCCATGCATTATTATTTGGCGGGATTCTGGTCGCCACCACTGGCAGTCTTTCATTGACCGCCGGCACGATTGGCTGCGGGGCATCCTTCCTAGTTCATAATGGGGACCTTGGTCTGCTGGAACTTCATTTTGGTGGCAGCCGGGGGCACCAAGGTCTTGTTACGAACTCGCAGAGCAACTCAACAGGGCCAGACAAAGGTTCCAGAACCTGAGGGGCACCACTTAAGTGTCAGAGGCTCACTCCAGCAGACATTAGCAGCGTTCATGCAGATCCAGGCAATAGGTCAACTAGGCAGTTTCAGGGAGCCTCTGGAGCTTATCATGCCCCTGTAGCTCAGAACAGGAGGTCAGCGGCTGACCCTTGAAGTCTCTTCAGTCTGGGATGAAGGGTAAAAGTCCAATTCCCCTTCTCAGCAAGCATGGTAGGAGGCAGCATAGCAGCAGAGTAGCAGGGCAGCAGACTGACAGTCCTTCTGACATCAACACAGTGCAACAGTCCCTCTGTAGTATCCACATGTCCAGGAGTGTACTGAAGAGTTGGTGTCTGAGGTCAAATATTTATATCTGGTTCCTCCTTTGAGTGGAAGAAGCTTCTAAAAGTTTCTCTTTGAAGTGCACACTTCCTACCACTCCTACCCTGACTCCACGCTAACTACAGAGGGTATGCAATCCTTTGTGTGAAGGCAGGTGACAACTTATTAAAATGTGCCCAGCTCTGCCCTTCCATCCTTCTAGTAATGGCCTATCCAGGCACTCCCAAGCTCCCCGCTGTATGTTACTATCTAGGAGGAATACACAAAGGTCAACTGCCAACTGCACCTAGTCATGTGAGAGAAAGACAGTCTGCAAGCACTAAATGGCTAAGGCAGAAAAATGCCAACATTCTAAAAATACGACAATAAAGTTACCCTCAGTGGGTGTTCATTAGTTATTTGAAAAACACGAGTACTTCATTACTGTATGTCAATCTCTACTTCATTTATAATCTTTTTTAATCTCATCTAAGTCCTTTACAGAAAATATACTTAAAGAAACATTATGTAAGTTGCCAGCATTATTATTCAATATTTCATGTGTGCAAAAAATTAAGAAAGAACGTAAAAAACGAAAACAATTTATCATCAGCATATTCACATACATATATATGCAATGCCCAAAATATAAATTGAAAGCACTCACTCAGGTGTTGACATGATCTCAAAAACCTTTAATCACCCTTCATGACTCATTTCTTTTCATGTACAACAATGTACTAAATTAAATACTTGTTACATTCATCTCTCAAATACTTCACAGATGCTACCAGATCTAATAGTTGATTAATGATGTAAATATATAACAACATTTCATCAATATTATTAGAACATATAAACAATGTAGGGAACACATTAAAAATTATATCCACCAAATACAATACAACAATGTCTAGTGAACATACCTAACACAGTTACCTATAGGATGGCATTCCCAGTTATAAAGAGTGAACCTATTACACTCCATGATGCCCCATTAGAAGCCACAATCGATACCCTCTAGATGAACTCAATATTAATAGCCTCAACCCTAGGAAACGAACTACAAAATTTGACATAACTCAAATAGACTTCAGAATATGTTGTTGGGAATGTTAAATACGGAGATGAACAATTATATATGGCAGTAAAAGTTAAAATACGACTACCCACTTTCACACACATTACCCAATTACATAAATAGCCCACACCTGTGATTTGAAGGATCTCTTATAAAAACAAAAGACGTGCTCTCCAACCGATGTGAAGAAACATATCAACAGCCCATTTTTCCTTTCTGTAAAGTAAAAGAACACAACAAACATACAATTACAAATAAAACATCTCTTGTACATATATATATATATACTGCTGCACTTAAAATTTGCTAAATTAATCAATTACATTTATAAATGTGCACTAAGTTCCTCATCAAGATTTAGGCCACTGGGCATTTGTGTCTACAGATCAATAATTCATTCAAATTCTTTCTTTCTCAATTGAGCAACCTGATTCCCACCTCTGGGATTGGTGATAATTTGTTCAATGCCATAAAATATCAGTTTAGTACAATCTTTATAATGGTATTTCCCATCGCCATGTTCAATGGCTCGCATATGTTCTAAGACTCGCTTTTTAACTGCACATACTGTGCTCCCACATATCTCAAGTGGCATGGACATTTCTGTACATAGATTACACATTGTGTGCTGCAAGTCAAAAACTGCTTTACAGAGTGTGTATATCTACAAATAGTCGTATATTCCTTTTTCACACAACTGAATTTACATGCTTTGCAGTACCCACAAGGATAAAAACCTTGTAATCCAAATTCTGCGTCAATAGATTTTATAGAGATATCACTGTGTACCAAGGCATCACGCAGTAATTTTGCTTCACAATGCGTGATGCTCGATTTAACCTCTACTCTATGTCTAACTAAACTGTCGTTTTTCAAAATGCCCCAATGTTTAGATTTGATCTTACTCACTGCCCCAGTAATTATATGCTAAGATCATTCTTGCAGTGGAATTATCGTTGGGTATGTTAGTGTTGGAAAATAGAATTTCATCTCGGGTAACACCATCCACTATTCTACAGGCTTCCTGCAACACCCAATTAGGGTATCCTCTGTCGTTAAACCTCTGTATCATTATCTCTTTCTCAGCCTTAACCACATTCTCTGTGCTGCAGTTCCTCTTTGCTCCAAGAAGTTCACCATAAGGTATACTCCACTTGTATTTTTTGGGATATCCACTCACAGCATACAAAAGGCTATTACCTGCTGTAGTTTTTCTGAATGGCTGAGTTTCCACTCTGCCATGTTGAATTTCAACTACAACATCGAGAAATTCTATATTTGTCTTACTGGTGGTAAGAGTAAGATTACTTATTATAGTCATTGTTATTCAAGATTATAACAAACTCTTTCATCTCTTCCTCAGAGCCTTTCCAGGTGCCAAACAAATCATCAATAAATTGTAGCCATAAAGCAACTTTATCACAGAATATCTGCATCTCATTATTGCTGAACACCTGTTCCTCCCACCAGCCTAGGAACAAATACGCAAACCTTGAAGTGAAGCAGGTGCCCACCGCAGTTCTGAGAATCTGTCAGTATAACTTACCATTAAAGAGAAAAATATTATTCACAAGACACAATCCAATCATGTCTACAATCATGTTTGTATGCTGCAATAACCTGACCAGTATAGCTTGTAAGAAATCATAACATGCCTATATCCCCTGCTCATGATCTATAATAGCATATAGGGATTTTACATCCATAGTTTCCAGAAGAAAATGCTCTTCCCAATTTATCCCTGTGATCTTACCGAAAAAGTCCTTTGTATCTTTTACAAAAGAAGGAAGAGTTACAGCAAAATTCTGGAGAATTTGATTCACATATCTAGAAACATTTTCAAAAGCACGATGGCACTATCGATCTCCCGGGGTATTAGTTCTATTCTTGTGAATTTTCAGCAAAAAATATAGAACCAGCAATTTAGGATATTCTTTCTTTAAGTAACTGTACTCCTCCCTCTCGAGGATACCTTTATCACGGCAGTCCATTAATCTATCCCATAAAAATGTAATACTTCTGCTGTATGTCTCTCTATCTGAGATTGCATATGATGTCTTGTCACTCAATTGTCAGTTAGCTTCAGATATGTATTGTTCACAACTAAGAATCACAATGTTGCATTCCTTATCAGCAGGATGTACAATAATACCAGTGTTATTTGCTAGTGATTCTAATACTTGTTCCATAGTAATATTATAATTTGCCCTTGTCCTTCTGGTCATTCTAATCTGTTTTAAATCTTTAATGACCATCTCATGGAATGCATCTATACTATCATGAGGCATGTATGGTGAAAAAGTAGAGGAGGGGTTGCACCTAATGGAAAAGAATCATCGTTGACCAATCCAAGAGTATTAAGTGATCCAGAAGGATCATTCAAATCTATTTCAAAGCCTTGTAATTCATGTAGTATAGACAAGGTCTCTAGATCTTTCATTTGGATCTCATTCGATGAGTTATTTTGTTCCACAATAGAAACAGTGGTTGTTGCAGGGCTATTCCTTAAATTATGCCATTTCATCAATTTGAGTTTCCTGATACACTTAAATAAATCCACTCTTGACCCAACATAGTCAAGTTTTTGTTGCATTCAGAAAAATAGTAAAAAACATACCAACCCCTTTTCAGTCTCAGTTAATGCCCGGTCTGATTTTGAAGTTTATAAACATTTTTTTACTATCTCAGGATCCACTATGATTCCACATCCGGACCTGCCCTGGTTTTCATGCATCCTGTTACTTCTGATCCATTCCTTTGTATTTATTCCTTTGCCATAAACTTTGTTTCCTCAGCTTGTGGTGCTTCTTCCTCTACCTTTGCCAACTGGCCCTTGACCCTTCCCCCCATTCATCATATTTGTTGTTTCCTTGGTATTCTGCTGGCTCCTCCTGAGGAGCCGTATTACTCTAAAAAAGTTTTAGATCTAAGATTATGTTTATTTCCTGAGCAATTACTATCCATTGAAGCAAGACTATCGATGTCAGTCGCTGGCGCTCCTCTCTTCTCAGATTGATTCATACTCATGGATACTAAAATAGAGGACTTCACAATACTGTTGTCAAATTAGTGGTCATATTTAGACAGGCTGGCGGTAATTACTGCCAAATTATGACCATGGCAGTGAGACCTCACGTAGACAGCCAATCTACCACCCCAACCTCCAGGGCAGTAACACCCTGAACATGGCGTAGCCACCTACAGCCAGGCGGAAGCCAAGGTACCACCCACTATATTATGACATAGCAAACCACCAGGATTTCCAGGGTGGTAGCAACGCCATCAAAAGCCTGGCGGAAACACATTACAGAAAAGGAAAGACTAACCTTCAGGGACACAGAGGACTCCACAGCCGCCATGGAACTGGAACTCCAAGTCTTCCCGATGCTCTACGATGCCAAGGCTGTCCTGAAGCACTAATGCCGACGAAGATGATGACGGTGGATGCAGCCGCCTAGCACACAAGAGTGGGAGAGAGGAAAAGGAGAGTGACACACACAACACACACCATACACACACACACACACACAAACCGCTTAACAGCACATCAACAGTTACAGGACCCAGAGCAAAGAAAGCAAGGACACATACCTGTAGTACAAACACTCTCATTTGCTGCCAACAGCCACAATAATGAATAAATAAATAACTATATACACATCAATGTACAGATTGGGCCAATGACCAGTCCAAAGTACCAAGGCGCCACATGGCCCAACTTGACTCCTGACATCATCCGGACTCCACTGTTCAGGTGCATCATGTTGGAAATGGGCAGGCACTTCAAGGAGGGTGGGGGGCACCTCAGCTGGAGTGGGTATCATGCTCACTGGTTCTGGAGGGGGCTCCTTGCCCACTGGTTCTGGAGGGTGCTCCTTGCCCACATTCCTGGAGGGGAGTCTTAGGCCACAGTCTCTGGAGTGGGAATCTTGTACACTGGTTCTGGAGGGGGCTCCTTGCAGACTGGTTCTGAAGGGGAGTCTTAGGTCAAAGTCTCTGGAGTGGGTATCATGCCCACTGGTTCTGGAGGGGGCTCTTTGCCCACTGTCCCTGGAGGGGAGTCTTAGGCCACAGTCTCTGGAGGGGGGGGGGGCGACATGGCCTCTGGTGGTGGAGGGGTATCCTTACCCTCAGGTGGTGGATGGGGATCCTTGACCTCAGGTGGTGGATGGAGATCCTTGGCTTCATTCCTGTGAGGGCCCCCTGGGCTTTTGTCATATGACTTGTGTCCTTGCCTCAAGGTTTAGGAGGTGCCCCCACTAACCCAGTCCTCTGTCTCTTAGGTTCCACCACCCTAGACCTCCGTTTTTGAGGCGGAGGTGTGTCCTTGCTGGGAGCGGCTGCCATCCCACTCAGGGGCCCCTTAGTGCCAGCAGCAGATTTGTGGGTGGGAACAGTGGCAGACAGGTTGGCTGAGGTGCTGGGCTGGGTGTTTGGGACCTTGAACTTACGGGCAAGATGGGGGTTGGGGTAGGGAAGAGGTCTATATGAGCAAGGAAAACCTTCTTAGGGACTTTGGGGTAGACTGTGGGAGGAGGGATGGGAATGGAGGTAGAGGGAGTGGTAGTAGGAGGAGTAGGGGTGCTGGACTTGGGTACAGGTGCATGGACAGTGTGCGTGGGTGAGTTGGAGGGCTGTTGGGGGTCTGAGTGCCAGTGTTGTGTTTCTTTAGAGGGGACAGACAGGGTTGGAGAGGACAAACAAGATGTGTGGATGGATGTTGTGGTGCTGTCTGCAAGTGCGGTGGGTGTGCTGCCTGAGGTGGTGATGGTGGTGGTGGTGGTGACTGCGCATGTGGTGTGTGGGGTGCATATCTGTGGGTCTGCTCTTGTGGTGTCTGTGGGCAAGGGTGTACAGGTGACAGGGTCTGGGACTGTTGATGCAGTGCATGCAGGTGTGAGTGCGGATGTGACTGTGATGGAAGAGGAGGAGTGGGTGACAGCGAAGCAGTGGATGTTGTTGTATGTGCATCTGTCTGTTGTTTGTATGAGTGCTTGTGGCTTGAAGTTTAGAGCCTGTGTTTGTCTGTGCCACTGTGATGTTTTGAGTGCATGCTTGTCTGTATTTGTGCATGGAATGGGTTGGGGTTGAGGAGAATGGGACTAGGAAGTGGTAGAAGGAGGGGAAACTGTAAGACCAGGGACACTGGCTGCCATCAGAGAGGAGGCTAGAGCCTGAAACGATCTCTGTAGGGCCACCAAGACACCGTGAATGCCCTCCAGAAAGGCATTGCAATGCTGCATCTGGGAGTCCAGGCTCTTCATGGCATTCACTATGGTTGAGTGCCCTACAGATATGGATCTTAGGAGGTCAATAGCCTCCTCACTGAGGGAAGCAGGGCTCACTGGGGCAGGGCCTGAGATGCCTGGGGCAAAGGAGATGCCCACCCTCCTGAGTGAGCGGGTACAGGCAACTCTGTGGTGTGTACTGGTAGGGTGACGCTGGTACTCCCCTCGCCCTCCACTCTACTGGTCCCCTCAACATTAGTGGACTCTGCCTCCTAGGTCCTGTGGGCTGCAGCTCCCTCACTCGCCTGTGCCCCTGCTCCTTTGCCAGATGATGCTAAAGCACACATGGACAGGATGACAGAAGAAAATAGGGGGGGTAGAAAGAAAGGTAGCACTGGATCAATTAAGGCACCAACACCACAGACGGCGTACACATCACCATCACACACAGGTTCCAGACACATGTCACAGCAGCACATGCAATTGAGGTGTTGTCCTGTGGAAAGTCAGGAATCTAGTGAGGTTATAGTCGGAAAATGTACACCGTCACCCCGAGCGGTGATCCTCATTGGATACTGTACTCCATAGAGCCCCATGTTAGCCAATGAGGAATTGCATGGCAGTGCAGACCGCCTTCTGCCATGATTCCCAAAGCCGGCGGAGTGAGATCACTTCCACCTGTCTCTACATACAGGATGGGCGGTTTCCGTGTTATAGTGCTGGTACACAATATTAGAATACAAACTGCGTCATTGGTGTTAATTGTACATACATAACCATTTACAGTGTCCAGTTACATACATGCTCTATGTACACTGAAGTGGTGATCCATTTTTCTTGTTGTCACTCCCTTCTCACTCTTCTTTGTACCTACCACTGCAGAGGAATAGAAGGAGGAGGCAAGCCCCCGTGTACAGACCCCTCGTGGACTTGGCTACACTGGAGGACAGGCACATAATACTCACCTATAGTCTGGACAGAGCCACAATCACAGAGCTGTGTGCTCAATTGGAGCCTGATCTGATTTCTCCTATCCGTCATCCCATTGGGATCCCCCCTCCCTTGTGCAGGTCCTATCAATGCTCCATTTCCTAGCAACAGGCTCTTTCCAAGTGACAGTGGGCTTGGCTGCAGGACTGTCACAGCCAATGTTCTCAATAGTGCTGGCAAGGGTTTTGGCTGGTTTGCTCAAACACATGTGGAGCTACATCGCTTTCCCCCAAATAGAAGATTTGGCCACTGTGAAGGCTGGATTCTATGTAATGGGACATATTCCAAATGTTATTGGGGCCATTGACGGAAAAATATAGGATTTGTCCCACCCAGGCCAATGAACAGGTGTTCAGGAATAGGACGACTTTCCACTCACTCAATGTCCAGATGATGTGTCTTGATGACCAGTAAATTTCCCACGTCACTGCCAAATATCCTGGGTCGGTGCATGATGCCTTCGTCCTGAGGAATAGCAGCATCCCACAACTGATGGTACAACTACCGAGGCACAGAGGGTGTTATTCCAATATACTATAGCAAAAGCACATGTCTTTAAATTCAGTCCCAAGTGGTTTAACGTAATCTTCTTTATTTTCTTCTTTCACTCCAACTTCAGCCAAGCCAACATGTGTTTCATCTGGGATGTAATCCAATGACTTCTTCAGGGCTTTTCAAGGCTGTCCTATGCCAATACACTTCCGTAAATTCTCTTCTCATACAATTCTCCCATTACATATCCTGCTGCTTCCATCAGCCTGCTCGTTACAGATCAAGTCTTCCGTTCATCTCCAACTTCGTCAATCTACCTTGCTCTTTGATCCCTCATATTTCCTGTATCGTGATATGATCCTCACATTCCTGCCCATTTCCTTACGTGTTCTCAGCCGCCACGCGAGTACACTGATGAAATCCTGGACCAAAGAGGGTGACGTATAGGTCAACCCGAGTCCACACCCAATGTATGTCGGTGTATGCCTTCAGGAGTCATCCACCATGCCATTGTGCAAGGCTAATGTTATTGAAAGGACCTTTGGTCTCCTGAAGGCCAGGTTCAGGTGCATCCATCAGATAGATGGATCCCTCTGCTACTTTCCTAAGAAGGTCTGCAAGATAGTTGTTGTATGTTGCATGTTGCACAACCTGGCCATCAGACAACATGTACCCTATCTGCAGGAGGAGAAGGGTGAAAATGCTCCTTTGGTAGCAGTGGACCCTGAGGACAGTGAGGATGAGGAGGAAGAGATTGAGGATGTGGACAACAGGACATCAGTTATACGCAGTACTTCCAATGACACACAGGTAGGACAGTAGAACTGACCATTCCTCTAATAAATTATTTTTCTGTGTGACTGTAGCATTATGATTATTGTGAACTTGCTTTAATTTGAGAAGTCACTATAAATCCTTCTGAGGTGAACACATGTGTTCAGTACGGATATCCACACAGTGAATTGGAGAAATAAGCGACAAGGGGAACTGTCACATTTGTGAACAGGGGTGAGATTTGATCAATTGATGAAAGGTTACTTATTGAAGTATTTACTCACAACGTGATGGATCAGACTATGGAACAATGGAGGGCTGCTGCACTTACTTTAATTGCGAAAGGCACAATAAAGGATGGTAAACCACCAGAAGGAGGAGTCAGCCAAATACAAACTAGGACATTTGGAAAAATTACGTAGATCAGAAATTTCAAAGATGCGGGAAGCCACATATTTACAGAACTATGTGGACCAAGGAATGGTACCTAGGAGATTAAGAATATAGATGATAACTTCATGTGAATCCCCCAACCCACAAATGTTGGAAGAATGGGCAGAGAATGCAGCAACAAGTTCATGAAAAATGCTTGATATAATAATTAAATATGCTTGGCTGGATAGAGAGACTCCTCCTAAACAAATTGAGACTGGAGATGGAACTAAAAATTCATCCAGATAAGGACTATGGCCCTCATTATGACATTAGCGGTAAATCCCGCTTACCGCTGCAGTAGCGGCTGCCGACATACCATCACAGACACGAACATCTGCCATATTATGATACACACCAAACTGACAGAGTAGTGCCACAAACACAAAACCACCAGACCAAAGGTTAGTGTTAAACTGTTGATATGAACACCCATACCGTTACGCCAACAAAAAAACACCCTCCACATTATGACCCACAAATCACCACAGCGGACATTCTACGGCGGTAAACCATTGGTGTGGTGTCAAACCCCTTTGCAATGAAGGTGAGGTATCTTCCTCAAGCCAAGCAGCTGGCAATACAAAGGTGATTTGCTGCAGCTGATGATGATGTGTTTACCCTGCACCGCACAATCAGTGATTCAAAATCCTCATCCTTAGTATCTTTGGCAATGTGTTGAGGAGAGATACGGCAGTTCCAATCATTGTAGTTACAGCAATGCATAGAATTTCATAAAACAAAGCAGCAGAACCCACTTTCAAGTGCCTAGGGTTGGATTGGCACCACTTGGGTAGGACTCAAAGTTGTCAGAGTCCAGAAGCTGTAGGAGAGATGAGTGAAGTCTTTTATGTCCTTGAGACTTCAGAATAGGAGGCAAGCCAGCAAGACCTTGGCATCACTTTGGTTCTGGGGATGCAGAGATGCAGGTCGATTCCTTCTCACTGCCAAGCAAAGAGGGCAGCAGGCAGTCTCAGCAAAGCAGGAGTTCAACAAAGTCTAGCAGAATTCCAGCAGAGGGACAGTCCTTTTGGCAGCACAACAGTCCTTTTCCCTGGCAGGATCTCCTCAAATCAAAAAGTGTACTGATTTGGTAGTTTTTGGTGTCCCACTTGTGTCTGATACCCAGGTGTTCCAGTGAAGTGGGGGAGACTTCAAAGAAAAGGCCTTTGAAGCACACAAAGTACCTGCCTTTCCATCCCTGGCTCCAGGCACACTCCAGGAGGGTTATGCAGCCCTTTGTATTGATTTTTGGAAGGGGCACCTCGGATCCGCAGAGGTTCACAATGATGTTGGTGCCCAGCGATGATGCGTGTGAAATCCGGCTGCACAGTGATGGAAAACCGTGCTACAGGGAGTCTGCGCTGTTTTCATCAGCTGCAAGCAGGTTTTGTGTCATTTCTCCAGCTGTGAAGCAGGTGATGTGTCGATTTCCCAGCTGCATTCAGGTGTAAGTGACCACTACTCTCTCCACTCTAGCCCAGATGGCCCATTAGGATTTGCAGGCTACACCCCAGCTCCCTTTGTGTCACTCTCTAGTAGAGAATCACAAAAAGCCCAACTGTCAGTCTGACCCAGACAGGGAATATACAAGAAGGCAGAGTCACAGAATGGTGTAAGCAAGAAAATGCCCACTTTCAAAAAGTGGCATTTTCAAATAGAAAATTTAAAAAACAACTTAACCAACAGATGTATTTTTATATTGTGAGTTCAGGACCACAAACTCCAGATCTCTATCTGCTCTCAAAGGGAAACTGCACTTCAAAGATATTTAAAGGCATCACCCATGTTAACCTGTGAGAGTGATAGACCTTGCAACAGTGAAAATCAACGTTGGCAGTATTTCACAGTTAGGACATGTAAAAACACAGCAGTACATGTCCCACCTTTAACATACACAGCACCCTGCCCATGGGCCTACTTAGAGCCTGCATTAGAGGTGCCTTACATGTATAAAAAGGGAAGGTTTGGGCCTGACAAGTGGGCACACTTGCCTGGCTAAATTGGCAGTTTAACGCTGCACACACAGACACTGCAGCGGCAAGTCTGAGCCATGTTTACAGCGCTAATTGTGTGGTTGGCACAATTAGTGCTGCAGGCCCACTAGTAGCGTTTAATTTGCAAGCCCTGGACACCTCTAGTGCACTTTGCAAGGTACTTACTAGTAAAGCAAATATGCCAAGCATAGAAAAGCCAATTAAACATGCAATTTACACAGGGATCACTTGCACTTTAGCCCTGGTCAGCAGTAGTGAATGCCAAGAGTACCAAAACTAGCAATACACAGTCCAGCTCACAGTTAAAACATGGCAAGCAGAGGCAAAAAAGACAGGAGAGACCATGCCAAGGATGCCAGGTCTAACAGTGGCTGCACAAGAGCCCAGCTGTCACCCACTCAGACCTGTATTCAGAAACAAGCAGAGGCAAGGAATGTTAAAAATAAGAACATTCCAACTTTCCAAAAGTGGCATTTTCAGACTTGCAACATAAAACAAAAATTTTACAATTGTGTTTTTGAATTGTCAGTCCAGGGACACCAAACTCAAAGGCCCTCATTATGACATTGGCGGTAAATCCCTCTTACCGCCATGCCGACTGCCGACAACATAACGCCGCCGCTGCAGATAACCGCCAAGCATATTATGACATACACATACCAATCCGCCACTTTACAGCCACACTCACAAGTCCGCCAGCCCAAAGGTCAGTGATAAACTGGCGGAATCCAAACCCACACGTTACACCAACAGAACTTCGCCCACAGCATTATGACACACAAATCAATATACACATGCATTAACAAAACAGCACCACATTGGACAATTCAAACTACACACACCTAACACACATACACACACCACACCCACACACTCACACCACTATAAAACACCCCCGCAATACCCTCAATCCTTTACGACTAGAAATCATTGATACCAGAGAGAGACAGCAAGAGCACCCACACTAACAGTGAAACATAACATCATCACCTATATACCATCCATGCACTTTACATCACAAACCCCAACACATCACTCCACACACCCTCACTCTCACCACTCACACTACACCCATGGCACCACGACGACACCCAAGATTCTCTGAGCAGGAGCTGAGGGTCATGGTGGAGGAAATCATCTGTGCAGAGCCACAGCTATTTGGAGCACAGGTGCAGCAGACATCCATTGCTAGGAAGATGGAGCTATGACGGAGAATTGTGGACAGGGTCAACGCCGTGGGACAGCACCCCAGAACAAGGGACGACATCAGGAATAGGTGGAACGACCTACAGGGGAAGGAACGTTCCACAGCAGCAAGATACCGACTGGCTGTACAGAGGACTGGTGGTGGACTCCACCTTCCCCCCCACAACTAACAACATGGGAGGAGCAAATCTTGGCAATCATGCATCCTGAGGGCCTGGCAGGAGTAGGAGGAGGACTGGACTCTGATAAGTCAAATCTCTATTACTATCACCCCCCTACCTGCATGCCATCACAAACCCTCACTCCCGTCACTCCACCACCTCCCACATACACCAGCATCACAACCCACTCATCCCAATACCAAGCCCTGCATGTAACACCAATGCATGGTCACCCCTCACAGACCTGCATGGACACCTATCACCACCTCATGCACACTGAAGAGAATCACCTAGCCCACCAAATAGCAAATCACACAAAGGAAAATCTGCCAGGGCAACAACAGCCATAGAGGCCAACACACCCATGCAAATGATGTCACATGCAGAAACAATAACACTGCATTTACATCCCCCCAGGAGCCCTTGGCCAATGTCACCAGAGAAGAGGTGCAGGCAACATCCAGTCCCCCCGCAGAAGAGGCCCACAGAGATGATAGCAGCTCTGCTTGCCTGGATCTGGATGACCAACCTGGCCCATCAGGGATCTCTGGATAGTCGGTTACCCAGGCAAACTCTCACACCACTACGGAGCCTCCTCCCTCAGGAAACACCACCACAGCACCCACCCAGCGGGCCCATACCTCTCTCCCCAGGACATGTCAATCAGCAGTATGTCCACCACTACAGGGACCCCAGGCCACCCCACAAACACAGGACAATCAGGGACCTGGGGTCAGTGGCGGTGGGCACATGGTTCAGGGGACAGAGGCACAGGACAACATGGAAACTGGGAGGACTGCTGTGCAACAGGGGGAGGACAGGCCCAGGGAACCGACTCTCCATGGTCCTGGGCGCATACCACCATTCCTAGGAGACAATGGGCCAGATACTGGACAAGTTGCAGGAGAACATACGGCTGCAGGAGGGACAGTACCTGGGGATCAAGGAGGAATTGAAGAACATTGACACCATCCTGGAGTCCATTTCAGGGGTGCTGGCAGGCATGGCCAACAGTATAAGGGAGGCAGTGGCACCCCACCGGGCCTCTGCCTCTAGCCAAACTGATGAACAGCCCTCAACCTCCGTTGCCGCTAGAGGACAGGAGACCCCGCCACAGGACCAACAGGCCACCAACACCCTTCCCCTTGCAGAAGGAGAACCACACCGCAAACATTCCCTGCGATTCAGGCAAAAGACAGAGACTACTGCCAAGACCCCTGCCAGGAAATAAGACTCTCCTGATTGTCACCGTTGTGTCCCACTCTGTCACCCTGTCCACCTTGAACTGCCATTGCTCCCCTTCCTATGCCCCTTTGGACAATGCACCTGTGATACAAATAGACTGGAACTATACGCTGGACTTTTCTCCATCATCACCCCAGCCCATTGCACATCCCCTTCTACCTCTTAGCACTTAAATAAACACCCTTTGAAAAAATACAAGTATGGAGTATGTCAAATTATTTAAGTATGTATTAGTTCAAAAAGGTTTAAATATTAAAATTCAACTGTACAGAAACATAGGAATGACCTGTAGTTGGCTGCAGTCTACACACCAGGAGCGATAGTGGGGCACAAATATCTGTAAATAGAGATGCCAAAGGCTACAGTGAGTGGCCATAGAAGTGGGAAAAACAGCCTGCCAGTGATAATGTCAAACATAAAAATGTCAATTAAATGTGAAGTTACACTTTTTATACCTGTGTGTCATTGGAAGTTTTAATTAATTATTATACTTCTGTTGTCCTCATCCTATGTCTCATCATCTTCACTGTGCACAGGGTCCACTGCTGCCAAACGGCCATCTCCAACCTCATCCTCCTGCAGAAAAGGCACCTGGCAACGTAAGGCAAGGTTGTGCAGCATACAGCATGCCACAATGATCTGGCACACCTTTGTGGGTGAGTAGTACAGGGATCCACCTGTTAGAAGGAGGCAACCAAACCTGGCCTTCAGGAGGCCAAAGGTCCTCTCTATAATTCTTCTTGTTCGCCCATGTGCCTCATTGAAACGTTCCTCTGCCCTTGTCCTACGATTCCTCAAAGGGATCAGTAGCCATGAGAGGTTGGGGTAACCAGAGTCAACTGCAAGTATTGAGGGACAACTGTTAGCCAAACACTAACTCTTAGGGCCCACACCATACCCATATACCAACACCCACTGGGTGGGAACCAGGGCTCACCTATTAGCTACACCCTGTGCCTCTGGAGTTGAGCCATCACATATGGGATGCTGCTATTTCTCAGGATAAAGGCATCATGCACAGCCCCAGGATATTTCTCATTGACGTGGGAGATGTGCTGATCCACCAGCCACACCATCTGAACATTCATGAAGTGAAAGCTCTTTTGATTTCTGAATACCTTTTCATTTCGCCGGGGGGAACAAATGCTATATGTGTACCATCAATTGCCCCAATAATGTTCGGAATATGTCCCATTGCATAGAAGTCAGCTTTCAATGTGGCCAAATCCTCCACCTGGGGAAAACTATGTAGCTGCACATGTGTTTAATCAGGGCAGACAACACTCTGGTCAGTACTATTGAGAACATTGGCTGAGACATTCCTGCAGCCAAGCCCACTGTCACTTGAAAGGAGCCAGTTGCCGGGAAATGGAGCACTGATAGCACTTGCACAAGAGGGGGGATCGCAGGGGGGTGACAGATAGTAGATATCAGGTCAGGCTCCAATTGGACACACAGCTCAGTGATTGTGGCCCTGTCCAGTCTATAGGTGAGGATAATGTGCCTGTCCTCCATTGTTGCCAAGTCCACCAGGGGTCTGTATACGGGGGTATGTCTCCATCTCCTATTCATCCGCAGCGGTTGAAATATTTGGGGCAAAATAGTGAGGAGCTGGTTAGTATCTCTTATTTCCAGCCACTACACTTTAATGCATGTCGTGATTGTAATAGTAATTTTTGGGGAGAGGTCCAAGTGGTACATGTGTATGGTGATGCAGTTAGGAGCCATGGCCTGCCCCCCCTGCAATGGTGTCCGCCTGTCCTGTTTAGAGGGACAGGGGGAAATTAGGTAAATCCGCTGACGTTGTGCGCCGTTGCGGGAGGCGGTCGAAAACCGCCGTGCAACTCCTCATTGGTTAACATTGGGCCCTATGGGTTACAGTGGCCAATGGTGATGTACCGTCATTTTCTATCTGTTCACTCACTTGCTACCTGACCTTCAACAGGAGAGGACCTACACTGCAAGTGCTGCTGTGACCTGTGGCTGGAACTGACCATGGCTCGTGTCACTGAGGAAAGGGCCCCTGCCTTTACCTTAGTCCCGAATGCCGTATGGGCCTCCAGACCAACAGGTGAGTACACTGTGAGTATGATGCATGGGGCGTGAATGCATGGAGTCCTGTGTGTGAAGGCCGCATGGAGGGGGTGGTTGGTGGATGGGCCCTGGGCAGCGTGCTGCATGTATGGTGGGCTATGTCTGTGCTAATGGGGATGGGAAGGGGCATGGTGGGCCATGAGTGTAACAGGCAGGATGGTCAGACTAATATCTTTCCCTGTGTCCATTTCCCTGCAGGTCAGCGCCCATCAGAAAAAGGGTATATGGCATGCCATTGTCAAGGACGTGCGGACCCTAGGGGTCTACGGCAGGCGGAGCACCCACTGTCGCAAACGATGGGAGGACCTGAGATGCTGGGCACAGAAGATGGCCTCGCAATGATGAAGGGGTGCCCGTTGAACCCTGACCCCCTGATGGCCCGCATACTGGCGGTGGCCTATCCAGAGCTGGATGGGTGCTTGGGGGCACAGCAGCCACACGGGAGTGAGTACAGTGCCCCAATGTACAACTTGCGTGTGATGGGGTAGTAGCCGATGTGCACCGGTGGGTGCCCCTAGGCCAGCATAGGTCCGATTTTGAACAGAGTTCTGATGTAAAATACCTCCAACCAAGATAGTAGGCATCCTGTACGGGGCAGGGGGCTGTGGGTCTCAGGTATGCTGCAAGTGGCGTTAGGCGTCCCTATCCCTGGATGGTGACTAGCATTGTGACTGATAGTGCATTGCATAATGCGTAGGGCTGTTCCCTATGTGTGTCATGTACGCCAGCGTTGGAGTTGTTTGCGCCATTGACCAAGTGTATATTTGTCTGCCCCCCTTTTTGTTTTGTCACCCTGTCCTCATGTGCATTAGTATCATCTGGTGGAGGACCTGAGGCACCTGTGACAGAGGGAGCTGCATCCCACAGGGCCCAGGAGGCCGAATCCACCGACGGTGAGGGGACCAGTGGGACGGAGGGCGAGAAGGAGCACCACGACAGAGACAGGAGGGGACAGTACTGACACGGATTCCTCCTCCGATGGAAGCTCCCTGGTGGTGGCGGACACCTCTGTGACCACCCCAGCTACAGGTACAGCTGCCACACCCGTACCAGCACCGACCTCCCAGCAGCCCCTCACTGTGTTTCCCGTGCCTGCTCACTCAGGAGGATGGGCATCTCCTTCGCCCCAGGCTCTGCCCCAGTTAGCCCTGCTGCCCTCAGTGAGGAGGCAATTGACCTCCTGCGATCCATCTCTGTTGCACAGTCAACCATTGTGAATGCCTCCAGGGGCTGGCAGCCCAATTGCAACAGACAAATGCATTCCTGGAGGGCATTTACACTTGCATGGTGGCCCAACAGAGATCAATCAAGGCTCTGGCCTCCTCTCTGATGGCAGCCATTGTCCCTGTTTCTAGCCTCCCCCCTCCAACATCCTCTACCCAATCCCATTACCCTCATCCCCAGCCTATCCCAAGCACACAGTCAGATGAACATGCACCCAGGACAACACACAAGAGTGGACATGGCAAAACAAGCACCAAACTTCATCCCACAAGCACTCACACAAACACCATCCAGATGCAGACATACCATCATCCACTGACTCCACTGTGGCCCCCTCCTCCTCCTCGTCCACCTCCCTCCCAGTTGCGTCTACACTCACACCTGCATGCACTATATCCTCATCCACTACCCCCATCACCAGCATACCTATCTGCAGACACCCCTCACTGGCAGTCACCACCCCTACATCCATTCACACGTCCCCTGTGCCTCTCCCACTGTGTCTGTGCCCCCTCCTCCCAAAGTACACAAACACAAGCATTCAGACACCCAACATCCATCCACCTCACAACATCTAGCCCATGCACCTGCACCCAAACACAGCAGACAGACAAATCCTACAACCACTCCTTCTACCTCCACTCCCAGACCATCTCCCTCTTCCAGCCCCAATATCCCCAAGAAGCTTTCCCTCACCAACATTGACCTCTTCCTTAGCCCTCCCCCACCCCATCCTTGACGTCAGGCCAGGGTGGTCAGAACCCAGGCAAGCACCTCAGCCACCCAGTCCAGGGGCACAGTAGTGTCCACAGCTGCACCAGGTGTGGGAGGATCCTGGGAACTAGGCAGCCACACTGATAGGGTGCCTACACCAAGTGCTGCAAGGAAGGGCAAGGAGGCACCCCCAGCTGATGCAAAGAAGGGCAAGGAGGCACCCCCACCTGATAAAAGGAAGGGCAAGGAGCAGTCCCTAGCTGTTGCCAAGAGGAGCAAGGAGCCATACCAAGCAGCTGAAGGGAAGGGCAAGGGGCCTGGTGCTGGGACTCAGTCAGAGCCCCAACCACTAAGCCTTGGTCGGTCAGACGTCCGATGCTGCAGGGGATGGGCTGGAGCCTCCCCCCACCACTGCCAACACCGCCACCAGCACTACTGCCAGCAGCAGCCCAAGTGGGCAACCGTCCGAGGCTGCAGGGGAAGGGCTGGAGCCTCCCCCACCACCACCAGCACTGCCATCAGCACCACTGCCAGCAACAGCAGCCCGAGTGGGCAGCCATCCGAGGCTGCAGGGGAAGGGGTGGAGAATCCCCCCACCACTACCAGCACCGACACCAACACCGTCACTGCCACCACTGAGTAGCCGTCACTGCCGGCGAACACTGTGAAGTCCTACATCCATGGGCTGTTGTGCATCCTGGCCCCTGCAAATCCTGTGGGTCTGACACCCAGCTGAGAGACTGTGACCTTGCACTCCCCAAGATCTTCATCACAGGGCACAATGTACCCTGCAGAACCAGTGGAGAAGCCATTCACTCACCGCATCCTTCCCAGGATGAAGCACACTGGGCACAATGCCCCCTCCAGAATCAGTGGAAGAAACCATCCACTCACCGCATCCTCCCCAGGATGAAGCAGACTGGGCACAATGCCCGCTCCAAAACCAGTGGAGAAGCCATCCACTAGAGAGACTGTGGCCTTGTGTACCCGAGGACCCAGCAGTGGGCAAATCACCCACTAGAGAGACTGTGGCCTTGCACTTCTCAGGACCAAGCAGTGGGCAAATCACCCACTAGAGAGACTGTGGCCGTGCACTCCCCTCGACCAAGCAGTGGGCAAATCACCAACTACAGTGACTGTGGCCTTGCACTCCCCAGGACCAAGCAGTGGGCAAATCACCCACTAGAGAGACTGTGGCGTTGCACTCCCCAGGATTAAGCACAGGGCAAATTGCCCCCTCCAGAGCATGTGGGCAAGTCACCCACTTGAGAGACTGTGGCCTTGCACTCCCCAGGACAGAGTAATGGGCATGTTGTCCCCTCCAGGACCAGTGTTGTTGTACCATCTTCCGGCTGAGGTGCCCCCCCCATTCCCCGTCCCCCTGAGGTGCCTGTCTATTTTCGACCTAATGCCCCTGCAGTGTTCTCTCTGTGTTGTTGCAGGAGTGAGGTTGGGCCTTGGACTTTGTGATGTGGTCCTGTGGCCCACGAACCTTGTTGACTGGGCAGTGTCCCTTGCATTGTAAATATGTATAAACTTTTTTATTTGGATGCACATATTACTAATTTATTTATCGTTTACACTCTTTTTACTCTATTTTGGTTGTCCTTGCATTATTCCTGAGGGGTACGGGGTAAATATGTAATGTTATTGCATCTGGTTGTGTGTGTAGTTTTGGGTGTGGGGGTGTTGTGTGTTGCATGTGTGTGTCAATCTCTTTTTCCTCTCCCCATCCCCTGTGTGCTAGGTGGCAGTACTCACTGTGGTCGTCTTTGCCGGCGTTGGTGTTCATAGTGGTGCAGAAGGTAGAAGAGCATGGGGAAGAGATGTAAACTCAGGCTCCATGGCGGCATGGTTCTTACTTGAGTGTCCAGAGGTGAGTTGTTTCCCTTCTGTGCAGTGTTTCCGCCAGACTTTTGATGGCGTTGGTACCGCCCCAGAAAAGGTGGTGGATAGGTGGGTCATATTACTGTGGGTGGTACTTTGTCTTCTGCCTGGCTGTTGGCGGTTACCGCTGTGGTGCCTGTTAATTTCGCCCTGGCGGTTGGTGTGTCAAAGTGGCTGTCTGTATAAGTGGTTTCCGCCGTGGTCATAATTTCATATTTCTTACCGCCGGCCTGTTGGCTGTATTACCGCCGCTTTATCACCGACCACCAGGGTTGTAATGAGGGCCAAAATATCTATCTGGTCCGAATCTGACATTGCACTTATAGCATGTAATAAGGCAAACCCAATGTTAACCTATGGGAGAGATAGGCCTTGCAGTAATATACAATGAATTTAAGGGTTTTTCACTTCCTGGGCACTTAAAACTTAAAGAGACATGCCCCAAATTTCAAAAGCACTGCACCCTGCCCTTGGGGATGTCCAGAGTCTACCTTAGGGGTGACATGCATTTAAAAGGAAGGTGTGGGCCTGGCAAGCATGTTAACTTGCCAGGTCGACTTGGCAGTTTAAAACTGCACAGTCAATGGCCAGCCTAAATCATGTTTAAAGGGCCACTGAAGTGGGTGGCACAATTAGTACTGCAGACCCACTAGTAACATTTGATTTATAGACCCTGAGCACAGGTAGTGCACTTTTCTAGAAACTTATAAGTAAATTAAATATGCCAATTGTGTATAAACCAATGGTATCATGTTTTTAGGGAAAGAGCACATGTTCTTTAGCACTGGTCAGCAGTGGTAAAATGCCTAGAATCTTAAAAACAAAGTCAGCAAAACAGGAGGTCAGAAGGCAAAAAAGTCAGGGGAAACCACTCCAAGAATGCCAGGTCTAACATTAAGGGTCTTTCATACTACACCATTAATATTTACCACAAAAGTGTATTCTATGGCCACCCATCTCTCAGCACTACCACAGAAATATCTTTTGCTTGCAGGCTGGTGAAAGATATTTGCCTTGCTCGTGGCCTCATTCAAAGTATTTCTCTAATTGAGACATCAATGTGGGCCTTTCCTTCTTATCCCATGGTCTGCAAACTTATACCTTCCCTTGGGGGCAATTTCAGCCTGGCTGGCTACTATACTTTATCTGGTCTTCACTAAGTTGCTTATGGATGTCCAAATCTTGTCCATCAATGACAGGTTCTTCTCCCTGAGAATGGAATCTTCCACATCACTAAGAGGACTAAAACCAGCGGCTCCTTTATCCATTACTTTTGCTTCTAAACATGGACCAGGTTCTGTGTTGCTAGTTGCCAAAGTATGTGACAGGCACGTAGCTCCCTCTGGTCTCAATAGACCTGACAATTCCTCATCTCTAAGACGTTTCAACAGACTATTGCTAACCCACCCATCACTTGCTGGCTCCTGCGGTTGAAGGAAGAGGCTGGTGTTAGAAATGGGGTTCTCTAGTTGGCAACGGTATGAACCCAGTTCAAGTAGGGACCACCATTATAATCAGCATAAGTCAGACACACACTTAAAGATAACCTGTGATCACCCTACGGTAGCTTAGCACAGAGCAGTCAGGCTTCTTTAAAGAGTCAATATGTAAAGTAATTGTGCAACACACACACAGTAGCACAATGAAAACACCCTAACAAGACTCCACACCAAGTTAGAAAAAATAGAAAATAATGACATAATTAAATCAAGACCTTAATGACAAATATCCAATGAGTCAAAGCCGAGTTATAGATTTTAGAAAAAAAGTGGTAAAATAGCACCTTTGGGGTTAGTTGATTTTGTGCTGGACCGGGGCAAAGTCAACAGTTCAAGCTGACCACAATGAAATGTGGGCAGGGTACAGGTTCCCGTGCAACTCCCATTGTTTTTTTACACATTCCCGGATTTATCAGAAGTGGTAGACCTGGGAATGTGCCAAAAAACAAGCCTTCTCAGGTAAGGCATAAAAAGGATTAACATATTTATTTCTCTTCATTACTTTCTCCTTCTATGTGTGCTGCATTCTGCAGCACACATGGAAAGAGCAATATGTTTTAGAGGATTGTTTTTGTGCAGGAAGGACCACCTTGGACCACAGTATACCTGCACCAGAAATAATGTATGTAAGGGGGGGCTTTCCACGCATGGAGGCCACAAACAATGGTGCATTGAAATCTACAGATTTCATTGCTACCTTTTTCCCATAATTTTTATTGCCTGCTCGGGGCAGGCATTAGAGTTACAGGCCTATAGGCCTCCCTAATGCTTTGCTGCATAAATTATGGCGCTAATCCAGCAAAGCGCTACAATAGCATAATAAATTATGACACTATTGTCCTAACGTGTGCCATGGTGCGCTGTTTTGTAAATACAGTGCACACATGCTGTTGTCAGGGAGGTACAGGGGGATACAAAAAAAGCTAATGCGCCACTTTCTTGTAATTCTGGCCCTATGTGGGCTGCATTTTTCACTACACATAGAAGGAGGAAAACGCCTCCATTGATTGCTTTTGTGCAGGAATGTGGCCCTTTCTGCACAAAAACAATCATCCACACAACACAGGCTCCCTTGCACCATGGTTTCAAGGGTGCCTGGCTGGCGCATGGTAGCAATTTCCGCACCAGCACAGGGGGAGAGGATGGAAATTTACTATATGTTGTAGATGCAGTACATTTTTGCCCTTTCCCGGTGGCGCAGGGCGGCACATCAAGGCACTTGCTGTGCTGCCCTGTGCCAAGCGGTCTTGTAAATATGGCCCTCAGTCTCTTGTATGTGAACAAACCAACATGAGTAAAAAGAAAGTGATAATATATCTGCTGTTCTCTTCTAACTCAAGTTGGTGGTAACCTCTGTTTAGGTCAACATAAGAAAAGACTTTAGCTCAGTTCAGTAGCATGATCATGTATGCTATATAGGAACCAGGGTGTCTCTCCTTCTCAATGACTCTATTTGGCTTGCACATATCAAGACAGATTTGCACTGCTCCACTGCTGTCTTTTTTTTGACACAACTTCTATGGCTGAAACCTAAGGTGTGGGGCCTGTGGCACATTCAATTATGTCATGTTTTAAAAGTGTTGCCAATTATTTTGTACAGGTTCTTGCAGATGAAAAGGAACTCCATGGTGCTGTTGGGCAACCAGACGAACGTCTTCACTGATGTGAAGTTGTACTTTTATTTTCTTGAGTTTTCCCAAACCATGAAACAATGATGAGAATTGGTTTATAATCTAAGGCTGAGAACAGAGGTTGTAGTTGAGAGATATTAAACCTATATCAGCTGCTGTTGCAAAACTGAGCAAACATGCACTATATGAGGTTCCTTTTAGGACGTGAATGGGGGCTTGTACTGATGTCATTTTGTGTCGCATTACTGCTGTGAACAACCATTGGCTTGTAGTAGTGTAGAAGCTGCCCAGGTGTATACCTTCATGTATGAAGGAATAAGGTAAGGCACAGGTGAGAGATTGTTAAAACTTTCCACTGGAATGGTGTTAATCAATGGCCCACAGTCAATGATGAAGAATATGGGGTAAATGTATATCTTCAATGTACTTCTGGGTACGGGTGGGCAGAGTTGACGTAGTTTCACTCCACAGAATTCTGCAGAGTTAGTTAATAACTCAGTGGAATTTTTCAGACGTGGAATTCCATTAGGCCTGACTCTGCTTAGCACTTCCGAGATCAGGCACATTCAAGATAGGGCTACAGGCAGAAAAAGCTGTCATTTCAGGCCTCTTGTGCACCGGCTTGCCCTGTGTATAGTCAGTGTACACAACTGTCGGTAACAACATCGACAAACCTTAGTACGAGAAACTTGACAATGATTGATTTTGCCTCGTCTCCACTTGTCGCAGCTGATTTTTGGTTTTGTGGGCATGATGAGAATGCTTGTGATACAATCTCACGTCTATTTTCTCTTTCTGTCATGACACACTTTATTTTTCTTTACCTCGACACACAGTTATGAAGTGGTTCTCTTTCCTACAACCCTTTCAGATTTACCCTAGAAATTGTCATTTGCCTTTATGGGGAAACAGCAATCTACACCGGAGGCATAATTTTGTTTCCGTCACTGATGTCCACTTAAAAGTTTTTGTTTGGTGCGTGTGCTTGCTTTTCATGGTCAGCAATGATTCATTGTGCTCAGTCTCTGCTGCCATGTTAGCAGCTTGTCATTCTGCTCATTACTCTGCTCTTGCAGCCATCCGCATTTTTTTCTTAGATTGAGGCCCTCATTACGAGTTTGGCGGTCAGTGGACCACCCACTGCGGTGGAGATGGCGGTTGCACCACCGCAAGACTGGCAGTATAGACCGCCATATTATGAGTTTTGGGAAGGTACCTGCAGAACACATTCAAGTTTCCCTCCGAACCGCCAACGGGAACGGACCGCTGTTGCTGGCGGAAGGCCTCTTCAGGCGGGCGTGCAGACAGTTTCCGCCCACCGTATTATGAGGTTGCACACTGCCAGAACTTCGGGGCAATCTAACTGCCATGAAAACCATGGCAGAAATGAACAACATGAAAGGAAGCACCCACCTTCTGGAACACAGGCATGTTTGTAGGCTCCATGGCACGCGAATTGCAAGTCTTTCCATTGCTCCAGCTGCCCATTGACATTCAGGACCAGCGACGCCAACATAGACACCGGCTGTAAGTACCCCATCCTAGCACACATTTTAGGGAAGGACATTAGTACACACACACACGCACAAATGCACAGTCACCATACTTACAAGCGCAAGGAAAGCCAAGACAAACTATGTAGCATCGACACCAACGGTGCTGTTGTAGATAAATATTATTGGAAATATCAAAAATGTCATGATATTAACTACTTACAAAATGCAACAAGGGCCAGTGCATCACTGTCCAAATGTCCCAGGCACACTGGCCATGTGAGGAGTGCCCAACTTGACTCCTGACTGCAATTTGCAGACCTCCACAGGGTAGTGGCATCAATGGGGCATGCAGGTACCTCAGGGGTGTGTGATCAGGGCTTGGATGGAGGGTCCTTCCTCTTCTTATCAGGCTTCCCCCACCCTACTGTCCTGCTTTCGGGGGGGATCCCTTAGCCCTGCCCCTCTTTCCTGCCTTCTTAGGTGGGATGGCGGTGGAGGCCACCACAGCAGGGGACCCAGATGGAGTGCTACCAGGGCTGGAGGTGTGAGGGGCGAGTGTGCCTGTTGTGGCAGCACTGCAGACTGCTGACTGTGGGGCATGGCTCAGCCTAGAGGAGGACACCGAGGTGGAAGGCAAGGCTCTGGGAAGGGTAGAAGGGCGTTTGGGGGGAACAGGGACTGGACCAGGAGACGGAAACAGGGAAAACTCATGCAGGAATCTCTTTTTAGGTGCAGTGGGTAAGTCATGGGTTAGGCGTTTGGGAGTGGAGGGGGAGGGGATTGTTGATAGGTGTGTACGTGGATATGGTTTGGGTGCTGGTGCGTGGGTGTATGAAATGTGTGTGCTGGGTTTGTGTTGGGTGGATGAGTGTGAGTCTAAAGGTGTACTGGGAGGAGGAATGGAGGAGGCACAAGGAGATGTGTGAGTGAATGTTGGGGTGGTGTGTGCAGGAAGGGTGGATGTGCTGCATGTGATTGTGTTGACTGTTGTGGTGCGTGCAGATGTGGTGTATGCGATGCATGCATGAGGATCAGCTGTTGTGGTGATGGTGGCAGTGACAGGACATGTGTCTGGGCCTGATGATGTGGTGTCTGCATGTGTAAGTGGCGATGTGACTATGTAGGGGAAGCTGGTGGGGGAGTCAGGGTAGGTAGTGGATGTTGGTGTGTGTGCGTCTGAATGGTGGGTGTGTGCATGGCGGTGGTGGCATTTGTGGTGCATGTGAATATCCTTGCACTCTGGGTCTGTTGCTGAGGATGCATGTTGGTATGAAAGTGTGCCTTGGATGGGAAATGGGAGAGGGATGTGACAGTGGGAACATGTGGTTGGAGGAGGGACGGAAGAAGAAGGAACACTGGCTGCCATCACTGAGGAGGCCAGAGCCTGAAACAATCTCTGAAGGGCAGACAGGGCACTGTGAATGTCTTCCAGGAACGCATTGGACTGTTGCATCTGTGTTGCCAGTCCCTGGATGGCATTCATGATGGTTGTCTGCCCAACAGATATGGACCTCAGGAGGTCAATAGCCTCCTCATTGAGGGCAGCAGGGCTGTCAGGGGCAGAGGCAGAGGTGCCTGCAGCAGAGGAGTTGCCCATCTTCCTGGATGGACAGGCATGGGCAACTGGGTGGGGAGCTACAGGGAGGGTGCTGCTGGTAAAGGTGCTCCACTCGCCCTCCGTCCCTCTGGTCCCCTCACCTCCACCTGTATCAGCCTCCTGGGTCTCATGGAATGCAGCTTCCCCACTTTCTGGTGGCCATTCTCCTTTGCCAGATGATGCTGTTGCACACAAAGACAGAGGAACAGAGGGAAGGAGGGTGGGACACTGAGAGACAGGGTGGGAGAAAGAAAAACAGGGAGCAAGTGGTCAATGCCAGCACATACAAGTCACTACAACATACTCCAGTACCATGTCATTACATGCCATGCCTTCACACACAAATGTCACTGCAATGATAGCCCATGCGTGCCACCTCAGTCATGCACATGAGTTTCACACATGCTGACACACATTCAATCCTGTAGAGGATGAAAGCCATACCCTCACCACATGGCTGACCCACCCCATTGGTTCATGGTTCTATATGATCACTAGACCCGAACTTTATACCCTGCTGGCATTTGGAGGCATACTTTCACAGCCACATAACCCAAGCACATATAGCTGTATGATGGGAAACCTCATACTTCGCAGACTACACATACCCCACATGGCACCTGACAGCATATACGGATATGGCCCGGCAACACTGATTGGATAGTTGGGAGTACAATGTGTGTGAACTCCAGAAGCAGAAACCCTGTCCACATCTAAGACCCTGCTCATGTACTACGCAGTTGCCCTAACATCGATGCCACTTAGCAGTAAAGTCGACCCCAACTCACATCCTGCACGGCATATGAACACATGTACATAGCAGATCCATTGTCAATGTGTCCCTAGCCTAGTCATACAGTACCTACCCAGCACACATTTCACAGCCTTCACACACTGCACAAGCTTCACCTGTCACTCTCCACATAACCTAAGTACGAATATAAACTCACCCCCTTGTGGCTGCTGTGCTGCCCTCAAGCACCCATCCACCTCAGGGTACGCCACTGCCAAAATGCGGGACATAAGGGGGGTCAGGGTATGACGGGCACCCCTCCCTTGTTGGGAGGACGTCTCCAGCTGGGCCTCACCGGTCTTCCTCAGCCAGCGTCGCAGCTCCTCCCAATGCTTCCTGCAGTGGGTGCTCTGCCGGGCATGGACCCACAGGGTCCGCACTTGCATGGAGATGGCATGCCAGATCCCCTTCTTTTGATGAGAATTAACCTGCATGGATAACACGGAGAAAAGGAGACAGTCATGTAGCGTGGCATCTTAGGGACTGCATTGGACACAACAATCCCCTGAACATACGTACATTTCAACCTTCCAGTTGTCCTCACAGCCCTCAGCCAGGTCCTTCCACAAGTCACTCATCCTCATGCCAAGGTCCTACTCCACATTTGTACCACTCACAGACAGTACAATCAAAGTGCACTTACCTGCTACCCTGGTGCCCCATACAAAGGGGCGTACACAGGTCGGACACCCTCCACAAGCTTCTCAAGTTCCTGCTGTGAGAAGGCTGGGGCCCTATGCCCTGCAGTACTTGGCATCTTGGCTACCAGTGGCAGAACCCAGCAGCACCTCAGTGGAGGTATACTCAGAACGAGTGCCAGAAGTAAAGTGAACATGAGCACATGAAATTGTGGTCACAGCCGCCGCGGACATCACTGTCACCGTCGTCAGTGATCGTCATTGACTCATGTCTCCCATAGGCAACCAAGTTAACCAATGAGGAGTTGCATGGTGGTTGTGACTGCCTACCGCCATAAGGAGGCTATTGATAGGACCCACATTGCCATGGGGCCACCCAGGAGGAGTGAACAGGTGTTTAGGAACCATAAAAACTTCTACTCAACCAATGTTCAGGTGGTATGTCTCACAGACCTCTACATCCCTCAAGTGACTGCCCGGTTCCCAGGGTTAGTGCATGATGCCTACATACTGTTGAACACTAGTATCCCACACCTGATGGCACCACTGCAAAGGGATCATGCCTGGCTTATCGGTATGTATCAATTCATATGTGTGCCTCTATATTCTGCACACTCTACACCACCTTCCAGATTTACCTGCAGTTTTCAATATGCCAATTACCTCTTTGCACACAGGGGACTCTGGTTATCCCAACCTGCCATGGCTACTGACACCTCTCATGCATCTGACTACAGCAGCAGAAAATTGTTTCAATGATGCCCTTGGTAGAGCCCAATGGGTAATTGAATGCACCTTTGGAGTGCTGAAAGCCAGATTCAGGTCCCTACACCTCACTGGAGGGGCACAACTCTGCAGACCTGAAAAAGTGTGCCAGATCATTGTGGTGTGCTGCATGTTGTACAATTTGGTTATCAGCGGTCACATCCCATTACTGGATGCTGAGGAAGGTACAGCTGTGCCAGTGGCTGATGACGGGGACATGGAGAGTGATAAGAAGAATGATGACAAGGAGGCAGCTAATTCCAGAGCAGAGCTGCTACAACAATACTTCCACTGACATACAGGTTTGTGTCAGATCCATGCTATGTAACCAGTTGTAATGTCTGCCGTGTGCAGGGCTGCTACCTGGGTTGTGACTTCAATGTAGGTTTAGTGTGTACACATTAGTTTAGATGTGGTGCTGTTAACTGTAATACAGAACTTGTAAATTATTGCTTCCCCTTTTGGCACTGTCACATAAATTGGTAGGCCAATAGTCTTCCTGTTACATATGGGATGGCTGTACATAATGTACTCATGGTAGATAAAGACGTAGACAGAAACTGTGCTCAAACATGTTTATTTTATAATACAAGTGCGAGAGCTCATGAGTGGGGTCAAGATGAGTGGGATCATCTGAGAACTTAGCCCACCTGTGGGGAGTCATTGTCCAGTATAATGGCCATGTGACAAAGGTGTTATGACAGTGGACAGTGAACAGGGTGTCGCTGTGACACCCAAAGGAGTATGTTCTGAAGTAACTCACTTCCTGGCGGTGGTCTTGGTCTTGGCATCAGTGAAGGCTGGATGTCTGGTTGGACGTCCTTGCTTGCATGGGGGCTCCTCAGCTACCTGGGAAGGGTTGCTGGTGTCCTGCGTGTCCTGTGGCATGGCCTCCATTCCACTGGTTGCGGCTGACGTGGAGGGCTCAGATGTGATCTGGATTATGGTAGGCGCCTGCTGGTGGGAGGTAGACTGATGCTGGATGGTGGCAAGTTCCGCTGCAGTGACATTTGCAGCAATGCTGACACTGCATGCTGAATGGCCTTTAGGCCATGCATGTCATATCAATTATAGTTGTGGGTGTGCTGTTTGACATTGCTGTAATTGGCATTGGTAGTGAGGTGGTGTTGGTTAGCAGTAACGGTGGGCTGTGGGATGACTGTCCATGTAGGTGCACCATTGTGAGGTGTGAGTGTGACTCGGATCCGGCATGGATAGTGGGAGTGGTAGTTGAGGAGATAGTAGAGGTTTAGCCTGCATTGTGCGGGGTGGGTGTGTGGATGGTGGGAGATGGGTGGTGTGGCATGCAGAGTAGGAAGGTGGGGTGATAGTGGGGGGGTGCATTCTTGTGGTTTGTGATATGATGGGGAGTGGTAGGTGCTTGGGAGGAATGCAGGACTGGAGTGGTTATGCTTGGGGAGTGTAGGTTCCTTACCAGTATCAATCCCTCCAATGATTCCAGTTAGGCCCTCAGGAAGCATAATTTCCATGACCTTCTCCTCCCAGGTTGTCAGGTCAAAGGTAGGAGGTGGGGGTCCACCGCCAGTCTTGTAGAGGGCGATGTTGTGCCTGGATGCCATGGAACTAACCTTCCCACTGAGGTCATTCCACCACTTTCTGATGTCCTCTTTTGTGCATGGGTAGCTGCCGACTTTGTGCACCCTGTGGACGATCCTCTTCCATAGCTCGGTTTTCCTGGCAATTGATGTTTGCTGGACTTGTGCTACCATCAGTTGTGGCTCTACTCTGATGATCTCGTCCACCAAGACCGCAAATCATTGTTGGTGAAGCGTGGGTGCTTATGGCATGACATGTTGTGAGGGGGTGTGCCATGCGTGCGAGGTGCAGTGCAGGTGGATGACTGTTCTGGGGGTGCGTGCAATGTGTGAATTATTGCTTTATGTGCAGTGGTTCGTTGGTCATATATCTCTGGCTCGTGGTTATATTCCCAAAGGTTTGTGGGGGTGAAAGGGGTGTGTATTTTAATGCAGTGAAGAGGTGTGTGTGGTGTGTGCATATGTTTCAGGTGTGGGGTATTCTGGCTGTCCAATCCAGTGTTGCCTTCTACTGGCAGTGATTTTCTAGCCCGCCACGACGCAAATCACCGATGGTTTTCCACCGTGCATGTTCCACTGTGCTGATTTGTAACTCATAATATGGCGGCCGGAATGGTGTCAGCATGGCGGGCCCGGTGGACGGACAGTCACTATTTCAGCGTCTGTGGCACTGGCGCTGTTGGATTTCTGGCTGTGTTTCGTCGGCATGGTGTTTTGACTTGTAATGTGGTGGGTACTGTACCACCAACACTGGCGGGAGGGTGGCGGGATTTTGCATGGTGGTCTTGCCCGAAGACAGCCAAACTTGTAATGAGGACCTGAGTGTCTTTCTCATCAACAGCCTTGCAAAAAAATCTGAAAGGCAGCCATTAATAGTTCTGAGGATCATGGCTTCTTCATCATTAACATTTGCAATGTTTAATAACTGGTTCAAGTCGTTCAACAAACTCATCCATTGTTTCACACAGTCTGTTTTCATGTTTGATTGAAGATATACCTTTTATAATCAACTTTTGGCATAGTTCTATTCTTCTTTCACCTCTCAGTATGACACTGCATCAGTCTGTGAAAATTTCTTTAGTGCTTCTTTCACTCTATCACCTGCCAGGTTTTTCAGATATTTAATGATTTTCTTATCATCTTCCTACTCTAGAGCATCTATGAAGTCATCAAATGATTCAATTCATGCAGTCTACCTAGCAGCAGTATTTTGTTTCTTGGATGTGTTGAATGGCGGTGGTGGCTTCAGGAACATGGCTGTATTGTATTTTTTCTCCCTTCTGGCACAATTGCGCGAGCGTGTGTTGTTCAAATGGTGCCGCTGTGCCGGGTTGGTTCCAACAACTTCTGCAAGCATCAGATGCTTACCAAGGCCTGTGCCATAGAGTGTTTCAATTGCACCTGAACATGAGAATGCTTCTGTTTCTCATACTGTGTTGGCAGTATGGTTGTTTTCTTGCTTCTCCTGAATAATTGCTCTATGTTCGGGGTGCAGCACAGCATCTCCACCAACAACCTCACTGATGGTATTGGAGGGCATTTTGAATATACTCTTCTGCAAGAGCAGGGCTCTAGCTTCTGGCTGGAATAGTGCTTTGACTCCACATGTGCTGTTTGAAGTCTGCTCTGCATCAATTCTCAAGCGGCATGTACGAATAGTTTGCTGTACCATTGCAAACTCTCAGGGGAAGTCTTGATTTCTACTGGCTCGTAATCCCCTACTTGTCACCAGTTGTAGCATCTTTCCCAGCTCTGGAGCATGCCAATAGATTATGTAATACATGGTAGCTGTAATTGAACATGTCTTTATTTTCCAACATCCATTCACAGATGTCCCTTACATCATACTTCCCAAAGACACACCCAAATACTTCCCCTCATATCACGATCACGTGGTTCCTGTTTAGAGTCTGTCCCAGTACCGCATAGCATCATACACTACAGATACCAGCACTCTTTCTTTTATAAATTAGGCACTCACAATGGGACATGCTCTACCTGACTTGTTACCCTTGCATGACTTTGTTTCCATAACAAACATGCTGTAATGTGCACACATGATCATCAGGGATATGAGGGGTAACATATGCTTAATACATGGCAGAAACATCATCATAAAGTGATAACTGTTGCTTACTATACCAAGGTAGGTGTAATCAGTTGTACATTATGAGATTCATGTGTTGGTTCAAAAGTAGGCTACTTTGATTAATGTTCAAGTCAGTATGAAATGATGGTCATAGTTTTGCAGTTAATATTGGAGAACAACAATAGGTGGACATTTAGATTCATTACAGGATTATCACATAAAGGAAAGCAGTGTTTTGTTTAAGGAGTTTCTACCATGAATGCCTTCTACTCTCATGTAGTAATGTGTCTGACTTGGCCATGCAAGGAGACGCACGTGTGATGCAAAGCCTAAGCTAGATTCATCAAGCCACGCAAAGCCACCTTGCGTGGCCCTGTATGGCTTTCCAATTCTAGAGTAACAGAAATCAATGGAAATCTCTGTCTTCTGCTACTCTACTTCAGGGAGGTGTTCTATGGTTGGACCATGGCACATTCCCAGATTTACCATAATGGTAGACCTGGAAATGCATCAAAATGCTACGCTTCACCTAGTGAGGTGTAAGGAGGAGAAATATCTTTATTTCTCCTTGTTTCGTCCTCTTTCTACGTGTTCTACATTCTGTAGCACATGTAGAAAGAAGAAAATGCCCTCAGGATTGTTTTTGTGCATGAAGTTATCTCTTCTTGCACAAAACCAATCCTACCTATGATCCAGGCACCCTTGCACCATGATGCAAGGGTGTCTTTGTTAGTGCTAGGCAGTCAAAAGTGCATCAGTGCTAGGAAAAGACAGAAATGTGCCATCTAATGGTAAATACATTTCACTTCTGCCCTTTCCCTTTCATGCAGTAACGTGGCTTGCTGTGTTACAGTACATGAAAGAATTATAAATCTACCCCTCAGTACTTTTTTGGCACTTATTGTCTTTTGCCCCCTGATAAGTCAGAATACAGAGACAGCTCAAAGTACGGATATATTTTCAGGATCCTCCAGAACATGGACCAAAACAAGCTTTCTAGACCGCCAGCACTAGACTTTGTTAATCTGCCAATCTGAGACAGAAAGTCAGTGGACTACAACACCCTCAAAATCTATTGAGTGCTATTTGAGTGAGATGCATTTAAGATAACCATCAATCCTTTGAGATATCACAGGGACAATTAATGGAATCCCAACCTCTTTTATTGTGGAAAGACATACTCAAGGGTACTAGAACACCACATATGTATTTGCAAAGATGTGTTTTGAAAATCTAAATCCTGTCCTAGTACATACAATATGAATAATAAGTATTATAGATCAACACAATAGTGGCACCAAGATTTAGCAATAGAGTGAATAACAAACAATATCGTAAAATCCTGGAAAAATCACAAGATTCTGCAAGCTCACCCTCATCTCTTTTGCTAGCAAACTGGTGCACATCTGCAAACCTCTTCTGGACAATTGTACCAATGTTCTGTAAAATAGCAACATCTGTTATTCTTGTCTGTTTAAGCAGGCAAGCCAACAAGCCAACCAAAGGACAGCTAAAGGTGACCTCCGGTTGATTTTAGCAAAGGAAGGTGATACAGTTCTATATGGCCTATATCTTGATTCTCTGGCACAAAGTTTCTCTCTAGCTTTTCACACTTTGTTTTCAGTTTATATAATCAACTAGTGTAAAAGGATTTTGCACACTTTCAGTTACTTACTTTCTGTGGCACTTGTTGCTAAACAATAAACAAGAAGTGAAATTAGCGGCTTCCAAGAACCTTGGTCATAATTTAAAGCAATCACGATAATCCTCAATTCAATCATTATGAAACAACATGAATATATGACTTGATTAATCAATCAATCAATCAAAAAATGTAGAGCGCGCTACTCACCCGTGAGCGTCTCAAGGCGCTTGTTGGAGGGGGGGTTACTGTTCGAACAACCATGTCTTTAGGTTTTTTCGGAAGAGTAGGAGGTCTTTGGTTTTGTAGAGGTTGGTGGGGAGGGAGTTCCAGGTTGTGGAGGCGAGGTAAGAGAAAGCCCTGCCTCCTGTGGTGGTTCGTTGGATGCGGGGGACTGTAGCTAGTGCGAGGTCGGCTGATTGGAGGTTGCGGGTGGGAGTGTGGAAGTTCACTCTTTCGTTGAGGTAGGTCGGGCCGGTGTTGTGGAGGCATTTGTGTGTGTGGAGGAGGATCTTGAAAGTGATTCTCTTGTCTATGGGGAGACAGTGAAGGGATTTGAAGTGTGGTGAGATTCGTTCGTGTCGGGGGATGCCAAGGACGAGGTGTGCAGCTGTGTTCTGGATTCTCTGGAGTTTGCGTTTGAGTTTGAGTGTGGTGCCGGCGTAGAGGGCGTTACCGTAGTCTAGTCTGCTACTGATAAGTGCAAGGATTTTTTTAGAGTGCGCAGTGTGTGGAAGCAGGAGGAGGTTAGTGCATGGATTTGCTGTGTCATGGAGAGGGAGGGGTCCAGGATGATGCCGAGGTTGCGTCCGTGGTTTGCAGGGGTGGGTGCGAGGCCTAGGGCGGTGGGCCACCAGGAGTCATCCCATATGGTTTTGTTGGGGCCGAAGATGATGATCTTGGTTTTGTTGGAGTTAAGCTTGAGGTGGTTAGTTGTCATCCAGTTGGCGGTGTCGAGAAGAGCAGCGTGTAGGTTGGTTTTGAAAGCGGTGGGGTTGCGGGTGAGGGAGAGGATGATTGGGTGTCGCCTGCGTAGGAGAGGATAGTGATTCCATGTGGTCAGAGGATGTTGGCTAGGGGGATTATGTAAATGTTGAAGAGTGGGGGGCTGTGGGAGGACCCTTGGGGGACTCCGCAGATGATCTTGGTAGCGGTGGAGTGGAAAAGTGGAAGGTGGACTCTTTGGGTCCGGTCGGTGAGGAAGGAGGTGAGCCAGTCCAAGGCTTTGTGGCGAATTCCTGTGGTGTGGAGGCGTGTGCAGAGTGTGTGGTGGCAGACAGTGTCAAAGGCTGCGGAGAGGTCTAGGAGGATGAGTACGATGGTCTTGCCTTTGTCGACTTTGGTCCTGATGTCGCCAGTGCATGCGATGACGGCACTTTCCGTGCTGTGGTTCTTGCGGAACCCAGATTGTGAGGGGTCAAGAGTGTTGTTTTCTTCGAGAAAGTGGGATAGGTGGGCGTTGACTAGTTTCTCGGCAACCTTGGCGGGGAAAGGGAGGAGGGAGATGGGGCGATAGTTGGAGAGGACCTCCGGGTCGGCTTTGTTTTTTTTTAGGAGAGCGGTGATTTCTGCATGCTTCCAGGGGTCTAGGTAGGTGGCAGAGTCGAAAGAGGAGTTGATTATGTCACGGAGTATGGGGGCGATGGTTGGGCTGGCTTTGTTGTAGATGCATTGAGGACAGGGGTCGGAGGGGAATCCGAAGTGGATGGAGTTCATGGTTTTTTCAGTTTCTTCGTGTGTGGTGGTGGCCCAGGTGGTGAGTGTGGTGGGGGGGGGTCATGAGTGGGGGTTGAGTTGGGTGAGTGAGGGGTGTGTGTGGTGGGTGTGTGTGGAATGAAGCTGTTGTGGATGTCCAGGATTTTGTGGTGAAATTGGTTGGAGAGGGCGTCATATAGGGGCTGTGGGTGTGTGGGGTCTATGTTGCTGGCTTTGGGTTTGGCTAGCTCTTTAATGATGGTGAAGAGTTCTTTGCTGTTTTGGGAGTTGTTGTCAAGGTGTGTCTTGTAGTGATCTCTTTTGGTGGTGCGTATGAGTTGGTGATGGGTGTGAATGGTAGTTTTGAGGGTGGAGAAGTTGGTTGTAGATGGTTCTTCTCGCCATATCTTCTCCACTTGGCGGCATTTGTGCTTGGAGTCTTGGAGTTCGGGGGTGAACCATGGGGAGTTCTTGATGTTGCAGGTGGCGATGTTTTTTCTGAGGGGTGCTAGTGTGTCTGCACAGGTAGTGATCCATTTAGAGAGGTTGTGTGCTCCTGCGTTGGGGTCGTTGGTGTGGGGGGGGTTGTGAGCCAGTGGGGAGTTCAGGCGTTCTGTGGGGATCTTGCCCCACATGCAGTAGGGTGTGGTGTGTTGGTGGTGTGTGGGGGGTTTGGTGAAGGAGAAGTGGACACAGTGGTGGTCAGTCCAGTGGAGTTCGGTGGTGTGGGTGTAGGCTATGTGTTGGCTTGAGGTGAAAATTGCATCGAGCGTGTGTCCTGCTGAGTGGGTGGGTGCGGTGACCAGTTGTTTGAGTCCGCGGTTGGTGAGGTTGTCAATGAGGTAGGTTGAGTTGTGGTCTTGAAGGTTCTCCAAGTGTAAGTTGAAATCACCGAGGAGGATGTAGTCTGTGGAGGTGAGGGCGTGCGAGCTGATGGTGTCGGCGATGGTGTCGCAGGAGGCGGGGCGTGGTCCTGGTGGTCTGTAGATTAGTGTACCTCTGAGGGTGGAGTTGTTGTTTATGTGGATTAGGAAGTGCAAGTGTTCCTTGTTGTCGATATTGTCTTGGGAGCTGGTGGTGACTTTGATGGTGTCCCTGTGTAGGATGGCGATGCCACCACCTGGCCTGTTGAGGCGGTCTTTGCGCTGGAGTTTGTATCCCTTGGGGGTGGCGATGGCTATGTCGGGTTCCGAGGAGGGGTTGGTCCAGGTTTCCGTGAGGAAGGCGATGTCAGGTGAGTGTGATGTGATGAGGTCCCAGAGTTCTATGGCATGTTTGTGAAGGGCGCAGGTGTTGAGGAGCAGGCAGTTGAGGTGGTTGTGGTGGGTGGTGTTGATGTGGTGCATTAGGGTGTTGTTGCAGGGTGTGTTCTGGTTGTGGGATGGTGTGCGGCGGGGCTGGTTGGTGGGGTTGGGGGCAGAGCAGGTGAGCATTGCGTTGGGGGTGTTGTGTTTGTTGTTAGGGGGGTCGCTATGGTTGGTGTGTGGTGTGATGGATGAGGAGCAGGTGAAATGACAGATGTAGCAGATGAAGGGGCCATGAATGTGTGTGGGGCTGGAAAGGGTGCAGGTGGGGCGAGGGCCTGGGTTGAGTGAGTGGAGGGTGACGGGGGAGTAGATTTGTCTGAGGGGGCCAGGGGGACTGGCGCTGGACGCGGTCTTGGCGTGGACTGGTGCAGACGGGCTTGCCTTTGGCGTGCCAGCGTTGTGCGCATCCGCTGAGTGGCCATGCCGCGGCTGCCATAAATGGGGAGGAGGGAGGGAGTGGCAGCTGGGAGGAGGTAGGGCTGGGCGAATGGGAAGGCTGGGGGTGGGGCCGCAGGGATTAGCAGTGGGAGGAAAAAAAAGAAAACAGACGGAAAGGAGGTGGGGGGAGGGGCCGTGGGGAGGCAGCGGCATGGGTTAAGCAAAGAAGAAAACGGACGGAGAAGAGGTGGGGGGAGGGGCCGCGGGTAGGCAGCGGCAGGGGTTAAGCAAAGAAGAAAATGGACGGAGAAGACGTGGGGGGGAGGGGCCACGGGGAGGCAGCCGCAGGGGTTAAGCAAAGAAGAGAGCGGACGGAGAAGAGGTGGGGGAGGGGCCGCAGGGGGCAGAGGCACGGGTTAAGTAAAGAAGAAAATGGACAAAGAAGAGGTGGGGGGAGAGGCTGCGGGGAGGCAGCGGCACAGGTTAAGCAAAGAAGAGAATGGATGGAGAGGAGGTGGGGGAGGGGCCGCGGGGAGGCAGCGGCAGGGGTTTTAGAAAATAACTATCATGTTAAAATGAGTAATGAGATGAATAAATGTGCATTTTATATTTTGGCACTTTTACCTAAAGAACCAACATATAGAACTGGGTACCTACACAAAACATGATAATAATAACAGCATAGTTCAGCTCACAGAAAGGGATATAGTATACCATTGCATGTGCAGACCACCATGAAAAATCCTTCTATTCATAATTTGCTTTTATCAGACAAATTGTCTGAAACTGAGACAACCCTACACTTTCTCACCTGGATTGGATTTTAGGAAAAAGAACCAGGACATTCAAAGCCAGGCATGCTCCATATATGGCACAGTTATGATAACACTTTTCACTCTAGACTTTACTAAAGTAATGTTTGGTTGTATTTTCTTGCTCTCTTTTACACTCAAGATTTGGTACTTTGGGCCAAACTGCACTGCAACTGTACTACAAAATGTAGTACAAAATGCATGTTTTACCTATACTTATTTGTCAGTAATTTGCCACTTGGCTACGGAGTCTCCACACACATGAGTACAGGTTTCAGTGGTAAATGTGTGAAGGGCAGAGGGAAATTGCGGGGGACGAGCAGACTTAATCTTAAATGGGATGGGATTAGGAGGAGTAAAATGAGTTTAGGGGGGTCAGGGAGGGATTTAGGGAGGGAAGTTAAACAAAAGAGTAAGCCAATTGCTTTACTCTAGAGATCGAAATATGTAACTTACACTTTGTTGTAAGTTTTCTCTCTGAGTCTGTGAATACCAAAAGCAATAAATTTACTACAAAGTGTAAAATTACTCAAAAGCATACCTTACATTTGAGAAACAGGACATATATGTTTGGTTTCTATTTATTTCTGAAAGGATGATGTATGAATTACATCCAATGTTTGCAAATATATGCCCTCTCCAAACGTATTATGTAAAAAATTAAGGGCCTCAATTAGGCACTGATGGACAGTACCTAGGTCTCCAGGTAGGTGTACATTATGTCCCCTGGCACCCTGGTAGAGACTATCCACCCTATTTTGAGATCCCCGATTACATGATGGGGATTTCTGTGTTTTAACTGGAGCTGACACCACAGCATCTCTCTTTACTACACTGAAGATTTGCTGAGTGGATAATAATTTTAAAATGTATGCTTGGCAATGGCTTTTGTACAGAGAAAACTAACTCTGATGTATTAGGATTGTTTTCTCTGAATGGAAATAGAATGCAGACACATGCTGGTAAATTAGTGATGTAGTCTTCCCCTCAATGTTGTGGTACAACTGTCACTTTGACCTGGCTGCCCCTTGGAGGATGTGTTGCCAAGTCAATGATGTGCATCCGCAGACCCAGCAGTGTCTCGGTTTGTCTTCACCTGGTGCCCACCCCAACTCTAAATAGAGTAAGGGAACCACAGATTGCACTAATGATTTAAGCACTATTTTTACCTAAATATTTAAAATTGGATATCTCTGGTTCTACTGATTGTATTGTTGCTGTTTTGGTGTTAAATAATTTATTAAGATTTACTCTCTGTTTCTTAATTGAGGTGTTATGTTTGCACATAATTACTGCTTGTGTACTGCATGAATTATTTATACAGTTCGTAATCTAGACTGCTTATTAGTTAATAGAATGACTTAACTGGAACTACACTTTGACTTGACAATTCAAAACATTCTGGCACTCATTATGAGTTTGGTGGTCTTTTCGGAAGACTGTCGTGGGTGCCGCCGCCAGAACACCGCCAGTGTTGGTGGTAACCCGGCTGCCGTATTACGAGTCAAATATTGAAGACCATTCAAAAACCACCACAAATCCGACATCGCCAGGCTGGCAGAGGGTGGGAGAGAGGCAATCCCACCACCAGCCCACAACACCGACAACATCCCACCCTCCAAATTATGACACACAAATCAGCACAGCGATCCTTCCATGGTGGTAAACCATTGGCGGTGCGACTCGCTGTGCTAAAAAATGCATCTTCAAAAGAATCCAAAGCCAAATTGGACAGTGCCAATAACTCACACCTGAGACACATACACACATCAGACACACCATGATAAAACACCCCTCCACGTATCCCACAATCCATTGCTAAAGGAACGTTTCACACAGGCTCGGAGATACTCCCATACCCAATATATAGCACATATAAACCATTGGCACACTTATACATCACACACAGCACACCTGTACACAAACACAACAACCCACCACCACACCAACCGAACTACCACACACACACCCCATCAAGCACCAAACACACCACCCTTCTGCACAAGATAACCCCAATCCACTTCACCACTACCATGTCCCCACAAAGCATCCACCATTCACAGACGAAGAGTTGAGGGTCATGGTCAATGAAATCATCAGGGTAAAACCACAATTGTGAGGAGTACAGGTCAAGTAAACATACATAGCCAGTAAAATGGATTTATGGCGGAGGATCGTCAACAGGGTCAATGCAGTGCGCAACTATCCACGCGTAAGGGAGGATATCAGGAAGAGATGCAATGACCTACGGGGGAAGGTGCATTCCATGGCATCACAATACCACATGGGGCCCCACCTCCTCCCCCAGAGTTCACATCTTGGGAGGAGAAGGTCTTGGACATCCTGCATCCTGAGGGCCTGACTGGAATAATTGGAGGACTGTATTCCAGCAAATCACTGACACTGCCCTGCCACAATTGACACTTCCTCCCCCACACAATCACCCGATGTCCCTCCCATGCATGCCACACTGCCCCACTGCCACCATCCCCACACAGTCACCCCATTGCATGAATTGCACTCACAATGGCAAGCACGACAACTCCCACAATGCATGACTCTCCACACATGAAAAGCTGCCAGTCCCACTTCACAACGGAAAACCTGCACCTAAAACCATCGCACCAGCTACAATAACTGGATGATTTGACTGCATATCACTACATGGCAATGGCAGCTATGCTATCCACTATCCACAGTCCTCCATAGAACCTGGAACCAATTCCACAATCCATCACCCACTAACAATGTCTGCTGTGCCGCATCTGTCATTGTCATCACCTCCACAATGTAACTCTCTCCTCTCTCCTCTCCATCCACAGGTACCCTTGCCACTGACACCCTGCAGAGGATGCCAGAGACAGATAGCCCTCCCCAGAATGAAGGCCCCAGTGAGGACTACATCCCTGGATGTCTGGACATTGACTACTTACCTGGTCCATATGTCAGTGATATATTTACTGTGCATTTAGCTGCCATTACATCTGCAAGGGATTGGCCATGTTTGTGGGACATATAGTCAGTCCACCACCATCAGCCACAGCCTGCCCACATCTGAGCCTCCCACCCATATGGAACAACTACACAGGCAACACCTCATCCCCAAGCCTGTGTCCCAAGGACTGTTCAATCAGCTGTGTACTCCACAGTAAGGGGCTCTGAGTCTACCCCTCACACCCAAGATGATGAAGGTCCTGGTGTAGCTGGGAGTGGGCACACCATGCCAGGGACACAGGCACAGCGGGCCAGTGGGGGGCACCTGTGGGCCAAGATATGAGGTACCCAAAGGAAAGGTCTGGCCAAGAGGCCATCTCCCATATCTTGGGAACATATCAACGATCCCAGGACAAGATGGGCTGGAATCGTTCCACCTTGCAGGAGAACCAGAGGCTGCAGGGGGGATACCACCAGGATGCCATACAGCAGTTGCAGACCCTCAATGCATCCATGCCCACTATTGCAGAGGTGCTAACGGAACTCACATCCATCCTGTGTGCATCCTCCTCCCACCAGCATGCCCCTTCCACTAGCCACATACCATCTGTGACATCCACTTCCACCTCAGCTACTGAAATGGGGACCCTAGCAGAGGACCCAAAGGCCACTAGCACTCCTTCCCGTGTAGCTAAGGAACCCCCACACAAACAAGGTCATCCATCCAGACATCCTGCAGGACCTGATGCCAAGACCAACACCACTGCCAGGAAGTGAGACTCTACTGAACATTCTCTCTTGTGTGCCACTGATACACCCTGTTGACTGTCCACTGTCATCTCTCCATTTTCCTATGGCACTTGGATATTAGACCTGTACTACCTACAGCTGGGCCCACTGCTCTGATGATTTCACACACCACAACCCCACTCATCACCCATTGCACTTGTAAACCACAATAAACACCAGTGTGCACAGCTACTGCTTACGTGTCTTTATTGTAACATGCATTAATTAACTGTTGTACAAAATGTCAGCTTACTTAAACCACTGACCAGCAAATGCCTGTAAGATGGGCAGAAGGGGGAGAAATGTGCAGCAAGTTTAGTAGTAGAACAGATTCATCCTCAAATCCTGTGTCAAAGGAGCCACCAATCAAGACAGGAACCTGAGTAGGACCACCCATATTACCTGCAAATAGACCAAGACATGGACAACCATCACGGTAGGAGTTCTTGTTGCCCAGCCAAAACACATGCAGTATATTGTCGCCCTTTCCAGTACGAGTACCCAAGTGGCATGTGAACACAAAATACAATAGGCGATCCACATTTTCAAGACATCCATTCCAAATGGTCCATCCCTCATAACTCACAGTACCCCACTAAAGGCAAGTTCCACTGTCAATATGAGTTAGCTACCATATCCATCCATAGTGTACAGTGAGGACAGGTTGCCCTACTGTTGACACCACCCTAGTTTCCAGATCTTTCGCAGATGACACTGTATTACTGGCACCACAAACATGGCTAATCCCTTGCAGATGTAATGGCAGCTAAATGCACAGTAAACATATCACTGACATATGAACAGTAACACCTTCCCTGATGGGCAAATTCTAATTATCACAAACCCACACAGAGCGATATCTGCACTTAACACCTTCACTGATGGCACACATCAAGATGAGCTATGTCACAAGGCAGACAGGAGTACAGTTCACATACAAGACACTTGACACATACCTGTAGATCATTTGAAGTATTGTTGAATCAACTCTGTCCAACAGTCAGCTACATACTCATTATCTGCCTCCTCATCAGTGTCTATGTCACCATCATCAGCCACAGGTCCAGCTGCCACCTGAGGAACATCTGCCATGGCACAGAAGTCAGATTTAACAGTGGGCAAAACCACAGGTTGGCAGAACTTGATGTAGCTGTCCATGTGTTTCAGTAAAGCACACAGAGGAACAGCCACATGTTGATGTCAACAGTTCACGTGCCACCTAACACTATATATGTAGCTTGGTTACACACACATTTGGTTAGGCTATCTGCGAGGCTGCATCTGACTGCACATGTCGTGTCATAGTTATCAGTACACTCACTTGACTATCCATGAATGTCACATATGTGAACCTTGCTATAATGTGTGAACATGGTAAATCTATGCACATATCACTAAAGATCATAGATGACAACTTATCATTCACCTACATTACACTAGCTACATGTAAAATGGCAGCTGCCTGTTCTGCAAGCACAGGACAGATAGAACTGATCTAATTCTGCCAGCGTTAGTCATCATGTGGTGGGCGATCGAAACTGCTGTGCAGCTCCTCAGTGGATAACATTGTTGCCTATTGGAGACTGGGGCCAATAATGATCACCGCCGGTGGTAGCAGTCATGTACGTGGTGGAGCCGACCACCATTTTGTGTTGAACAGCTCACTTGACTCCTGGCACTAGTGCAAGCAAGACCTCCACTGCATCTGCTGCTGTGTTCTGTCTCTGGGAGCCATTATGCCACATCATGAAGGAGATAGGACCAGAGCGGCAGGTGAGTCCAATATTCCTGTCCCATCTGATGGTGATGTGTGTGGGGTTCAAAGGCGTGCCCATCATACATATGAAGTGGATGCATGCAGATGGCAAAGGAGTAGGTGCAGAAGTGTCATTAAGACACGCTTGTGTGGTCATGAGTTGTGTCTGATGTGTGAATTTCACTGCTGATGGTGTGATGCTACTTTCTCCATCTGTCTGTGTCACTCATGCATGTCAGCGCCCATCAAAAGAAGGGGATTTGGCATGCCATCGCCGTGCAAGTGCAGACCCGGTGTTCCATGCCCAGAAGAGCACCCACTACAGAAAGGGGTGGGGGGAACTGAGACGCTGGGCCCTGAAGACTGCTGAGGCCCAGCTGGGGATGTCCTCTCAACGAGGGAGGGGTGCCCATTGGACCTTGACCCCCCTAATGGCCCACAATTTGGCAGTGGCCTACTCTCAGGTGGATGGGTGCTTGAGGGCAGCACAGCAGCCACGGGGTAAGCACAAACTTACACCTTCCTAATGGTAGACATGTATGGGTTTGGGTATGCTACTAGTTTTCAGAGTTGTACAGATCATTGGTAGTTGCACATCAGCCATGGATTTGAACCACCCTTGCAGGAATTGTTTTGGTTACGTGTACCAGTAGCATGCAGACGGTGGCTTATGCAGGTAGGAAAATTGATTTTGGAGATTGTCTCCTGACATTTGTCATCTTTTGGGTGACCAGCTACTTCCATCAGCATTAGTATACCTGAGATGTCAGGGCATTGCAGTCACTAATAGTCTGCCACTACAATAGTGGTAATTGGTGTGATCTAAATCATCTGCCCCAGACTGTAGGTGAAGATGGCTGCAGGGGACAAAATGTTACTGGCCACATTGTTTATGGGTTTGTTGGTATGCTACCTTGCCATGCAGGAATTGGTAGAGTAAGGAGTACAAGGTAGATGTATGTTTACGACAATGGGTGTGTACCAAGTACTGTGCTACTGTACATTGTAAGACCCTTCACATAGTCAAAAGTGTTAATGTTCACACATTATTTGGATTTGAGTGCATAGTGCAAGTTGAGCATATGAATGTAGAGGCATGCAATGGCATGGCATACCATCAGTTGATTTTTGGTTGTCAGTGTGTTTGAATGATGTACATGTATTGGCCCATTGCACCTTTTCTTTCCATCCCATCCTCCCTCTCCTCCTCTGTCTTTGTGTGCATCAGGATCATCAGGCTAAGGAGAAGAGTCACCGGCGAGTGGGGAAGCAGCAGCCCACGGCACCCAGGAAGCTGATACCAGAGTAGCCGAGGAGACCAGTGGGACCGAGGGCAAGAGGACTGCCATGGGGGAGACCGGATCTACAACATCCTCTTCAGATTTCTCCTCTGATGGACACTCCCTGGCAGTGGTGGACCCATCAGGAAAAAGCCCAACTTCATCCTTTTCTGCCTCCCCCCCTTACCAGCACTGCCCTCCCTGTAGCTCCCTACCTAGTTGTCTGTGCCCACTCACCCAGGAGGGTGGGCGTCTCCTTCGCCTCAGGCACCTCTGCCCCTGCCCCAGTCAGTCCTGATGCCATCAATGAGGAGACTATTGACCTCCTGAGGTGTATCTCTTTGGGACAGTCAACCATCGTGAGTGACATCCAGGGTCTGGCACCACAGATGCAGCAGACCAATGCCTTCCTGGAAGGCATTCACAGAGTCGTGACTGGCCTGCAGAGATCCTTTCAGGCTCTGGCCTTCTCGCTGATGGTAGACAGTGTCCCTTCATCTTCCATCCCCCTCCAGCTACCTGTGCCCAATCCCACACCCCTCTCCCCACACCCATCCAGAGCACACAGTCAGATCAGCATTCATCCACCTCAACAGACACGGTTCACAAAGACAAACACAGGCACCACAAGTCCCACCACCATGCACACAGTCGACAGACACATGCAGACACAACAACATCCACTCCCTACACAGACTCCCCCCACCTCCTCCATCACAGTCACTACACCACTTACACCTGCTTTCACCATAACAGCACTCCCAGATCCATACACAAGTCCCCTCATGCCCATCGTCACCACAATAGCAGACCTCCATACATCCACCCCATTCACCGTATGCGCACTCACCACTTCTACTGACACCCCCACATGCAGCACATCTACCTTACCTGCAGGCACCACCCCAACAGACACTCACACATATGCCCTGTCATCTCCCTGCATCTCCTCCCCATCCCCCCTCCTCCCAAGACAGTGAAACACGCACACTCACCCACCAAACAGACACTAGCACACATATGGCTTACTCCAACTCACCTGCACCCAGGCACATACCAAGACACACCTCTCAACCACTCCCACCTGTTTTTCCCATGACCGCCCTTGTGTCCCTAAAAAAAGATTCTTAAACGAGTTTACCCTCTTCCCTCCCAATGACCCTGTCCCTCTTTCCCCCAAGCACCCTTATGCCCTACCCAAACCCAGTCCTTACACCTCCCAACCCTCCCATGGCTCCCCTGGTACTGCCCCTTTCCTTCCCCCTCCCCCAGCAAAGACTTCCACCCCTCCAAAGGGCAAGGACCCTTCTCAAAGGGCCATAAGAAAAGAAAGGCCACCCCCCCTCCAAGTCAAAATATGATAACCCCCCTCCCAAAGCTAAACCGAAGGACCCCCCCCAAACCCAAACCAAAGGACCCCCCTCCCAAACCCATCCCCCTGCACTAGGTGCAGCACCACTTCTCTTAAATATGCCCCACAGTTTGCTAGTGGTGTCAGAGTAAATGAGACTTTTTAACCACATTTTCATCTTGGGGGGATTTTTACTGCCCCAGTGCAGTGCAATCTCTCTTTTGGACAGAAGCAATGCTATAGCTGTGAAACACCTTGTATTTTTGTGAATATCGCCCACATAATCCAGCAGGGCCAGGGGCAGGTTTGGCTGTAGCTCAATGCCCATCATTAAAGGACTTCAGACCAAAAAGGGGCTACACTGCTGCAGGTCCAAGTCATGTGAGGGAAGTCACGTGCTTATGTAGGGCATTTATAGCAGTTAGAAGAGCTGGAGGTGTCTATGGGGGTCATTCCGACCCTGGCGGGCCGGGGACCGCGGATGTACCGCCAACAGGCTGGCGGTGCATCCAGGCCAATTCTGACCGCGGCGGTAAAGCCGCGGTCAGAAAAGGGAAACCGGCGGTTTCCCGCCGGTTTTCCCCTGGCCTGAGGAATCCTCAGCGCCGCCATGGGGATTCCGACCCCCTTCCCGCCAGCCTGGTTCTGGCGGTTTTGACCGCCAGAACCTTGCTGGCGGGAACGGGTGTCATGGGGCCCCTGGGGGCCCCTGCAGTGCCCATGCCAATGGCATGGGCACTGCAGGGGCCCCCTAACAGGGCCCCACAAAGATTTTCAGTGTCTGCATAGCAGACACTAAAAATCGCGATGGGTGCAACTGCACCCGTCGCACCCTTTCCACTCCGCCGGCTCCATTTGGAGCCGGCATCCTCGTGGAAGGGGGTTTCCCGCTGGGCGGGCGGGCGGCCTTCTGGCGGTCGCCCGCCGGCCCAGCGGGAAACTCAGAATTACCGCAGCGGTCTTTTGACTGCGCTGCGGTATTCTGTCGGGGGAACTTTGGCGGGCGACCTCCGCCACCCGCCAAAGTCAGAATGACCCCCTATATGTGCAATTGCAGCAGGCATGATGTGGGCCCTGTGGAGGAACTTAAAATTCAGGAGCTTGTGACGATGATTAAAGGATACTAGTTTGAGTGCAACAGGCAAACCAGATGTTGTCGGTCAGTGGACATCCTAGGCCTGTTTCTCAGTTGGTCCTACGTTTTAGGTCCGAAACAGTGAGGTAGTCTATGCAAGTGTGATAGAGTTTGGAGGTAAGTCTGGCACTTGAGTTTGCAGTGATAACCAATGTGAGAGGCTCAAAGTCAACTGGAACTAGTGGATATAACGGGAATCATGCACAGATGGCGTTTTGGAGGCACCTGAGTAGAAAGTGGCCAAGGTATGTGGCAGTGAAAAAACAGTTGCCTTCTGTGTGAGAAAACACATGGCTGTCTGGGAACGTCTCCAAATGTGTGGAGGTCATAAGTTGTCAGTGTGCGCTGAACTAATTTCTACTGTGTAATGGGGAGCAGTGGGTTATTGGCCAGTGGCATTGCAGGGGAGTAAAGCAGGTCTCCGTTAAGAAGACAAATACGCTTCCACCATGCCCAAATTGTGTAGGAGAGAGTCTAGATATCCTTGGGGTCAAGTGGGATGCCCAGTGGGAGGAGTGCCCACGATCGTATCTGGGCAGTCAGGTCTCTTTGAGGAATGATGTAGACAAGATTTGTGTCAGGATGGTACCAGTGGTGTCTATATTGGCTTTGCACTGTGAGGTAGTAAAGTGGGAAGTGTGGGACCCCAAACCCTCCACGCTCATGAGGGAGAACCAGAACATCCCATCAAATGTGGGGTTGTTTGTCTGCCCATATAAGCCACAGTAACAGCCCACCAAGAGTGGAGAAAAAGGAGTTCAGGAGTGGAACAGGTATATTCATAAAAAAGTATGTAAATCGGGGCAGGACCACCATTTTGATTATGATGATATGGCCCACCTTGAAGAGAGAAAGGAGGATCCCAGGATTCACTTGTGTAGTCGATTTCTCAAAAGCCGGGCCATAGTTCAGCTGTATGGCTTGTTCTTCATCGTAGTGGATGTGTATGCCAAGGTATTGGATGGAGTCACTGCATCACATTAGTGGGAAGTCCGTCTGCACCAGTGAGGTGGAGTCTGTTAGGGGGGAAAGCTCAGATTTTTCCCAATTGATATGCAGCCCAGGGAATTCCACAAATAGAATGATCTCCCAGAGCACAGGTGCCAAGTTATCACTAGGGTGCTGTACGAACAGCAGTACATCATCTACGTGCAAAGAAATTAGCAATGGACCAGTGTTAAACTGTCAACCCCTGTGCATATGTGTCTCTTGAAGGTGACATACAAGGGAATCCATTGCTATTATAAAAAGCAGGGGTGACAGTGGACAACCTTGTCTAGTCCCCCTGGCAATGGAAAAGATGCAGCAATCCTTTCGTCGGACGAGAGTATAAGAGCATGACAAGAGAGATGAAGCCGAGTGGAAGCCCTAATTTGAAGAAGGTAGCATGGAGAAAAGACCAGTCTAAGGATTCAACAGCTTTCTCCGCGTCACATAGGGCGATCACTGGAGAGGTGGTTGGAGATACTCTGTTCAGCACAGATAAAACTGTATGAAGGTTCAGGGACATAGACGGATGAGGGACAAATCCCGATTGGGCTGGGGGGATGATTTGGTCTATCAGGAGGGATAGGCATGTGTCTAACAACTTGGCCAATATCTTATTGTCAAAGTTGAGTAAAGATAAAGGTTGGTAGGAGCCGCAAAGATGTTGGTCCTTTCCCGACTTTGGAAGAAGGGTGATAACTGCTTCCCTTAGGGTCAGCGGAAGCTCACCTACTTCAAAAGCCTCTGAGTACATAGCGAGTAGATGAGGTGCAAGTACGTATTTATAGGCTTAATAAAACACCCCCATAGACCCATCAAGGCCAGGAACGTTGGAGCCACCCAGAGCATCAATGGTCTGTACTATCTCTTCATTGGTGAACGGTTCACTAAGAAATTGTTGTTGAGCCACAGTCAGCCTTACCATTGCTATTTCATCAAGGTAGTGCTCTATTTGAGCAAATGTTCTGATAAGGTGTGAAGAGTAAAGGTGAGTATCGTAGTTTAGGAGCTTTTTCTGCACCTCTGCCATGCCCACACCACACTTACCATCGGCCCTGTATAAGTCAGGCATATATGAGGAGGATTTTTGTGGGCGCTGCAGTATGGTTAATATATGGTTAGGCCATTATCCCTCACCATACCAACAGGATGTTGTATATTTCCCCATGTAGTTTACCTCAAGATCTGCCAGTTTGCGAAATGTGTCCAAAAGAGCTGTGCTTTGGTAGAATTGAGAGTCTGTTACCTGGTGTGTTGTTTTTCTCGAGTTGCATCAGCTGAGCCTTGATGCAGGCTAAATTGTATTGTATGAAGAGTAGGACCCGAGAGTGTTTGGCTGTGCATACACCCCTAATGTATGCATTAAAGGCCTCCCACAGTGTTCCCTAAGTACTGACTGAGCCATTGTTAAGAGTAAAATATTCTGTAATTGCTATGTGGAGCTTGGTACAAAAGGGTTTGTTGTGCATTTTCATGGTTGTAAAGCATCATTGTCTTTCTAATCCTCCCTTTATGGGGATGTGAAATGTCAGTAGTACTGGGGAGTTATCTGAAAACAAGTGAGGGAGGTGTGTAATGGAGGCTAGTCATGGGGTAATTGTGACAGAAGTCAGCCAGTAGTCTATGCAGTTCCATGTGTGGTGGGGTGCATCCACATTACGAAGGCACCAGGGATCTAATCGCTTATAGGTATCACAGATATTCTGAAGTATATGTAGTGAGGGAGGTTTAACAGTGGGAGCTGTGGCAGTTGTTTCAAGCACGGGTCCTGTATTGTGCTGAAGTCATCTCCTAGAATGATGTGGTCAGTATCAAAGTGATCCATGTGGGACTGGAAGGTCTGGAAAAACTCTGGCATGTCGCTATTAGGGACATAGACATTGGCAAGGACACTCTTTGTCCTGCAAGCACTCTCCTGACCAACACATATCTGCCACCCTCATCAACATCGTCAGCATGGGGAAGGAACGGGAGGCTTTTATGTGTCAGTGTACAGACTCCACAAGAGTATGTGCTGTAGCTATAGGAGTAACGGTGTGGGCCTTTTGAGGTGGCAACAGAATGAGTTACACCGGGAGGTAGGTGTGTTCCCTGCAGGAAGACCACTTTGACAACGTGTCTGGTCACATATTGAAGTACCTGCTTGCCCTTACGCAGGGTTATAAGGCCACAAGTGTTCCAGGATAAGAAGATAATGTCAGCAGTTTGCTTCCCATTGTAACTAGTGCTTGTCAATGGAATAGAATGTTGTCAAGAATAAAAACAGGTATGAGCAGTGCAGGTGGCACTGAGGTGAAATGGAAGATGGAAAACAAACATTCCAAATAAGGATTTTACGCCCAACCACACCTGGCAAAAACCTGCCCGGTGGTACCCATGTATCCCAGTGAAACTACAACAAAAACCCAGCAGTCATCAATACAATATCAACCATGTGAGCGTGACCATGAAATGGCAGTGAACCCCACCATACAAGAGCTGTAAGTAACAAATGGGAATGTGGATGGGCACATATCATAGGCAAAATATGAGCCAACAAGACTGGACAGTTCAATAAAGTCTGAAAAGCAGCTTAAGGGAGTAGGGCCATAAACAGACAAGGTGCACCAAGTAGGGGACAGATAACAGGCTCATTCTGGTAGAAATAAGTCCATGCTGGCCATAGCTGTAGTGTCTGGAGGTGTGAGGTCTAGAGTTGCCTGCCTAGGCTGGTTGGAGTTCTTGTCATGCTGTTGACACAACGGCAAGACATCCGCTGGGTTGTCAAAGAAGTGGGGTCTGCCGTTCACATCCACTCGTAACCTGGCTGGATAGAGCATACCATAGCAGAGACCCAACTTGCAGAGAGTCTTCTTAGCATCAAAGAATTTACATCTGGATTACTGGATCACCAGCTGGGTAAAGTCGGGGAACAAGGAGATAACAGCTCTCTGATAATGGAGAGGGCCCAATTCCCACTCAAGTCTGAGCACTGTTTTATGGTCCCTGTAGTTAAGAAGCAGCACAATGATTGGACAGGCAGGGACCCCTGGTGAAGCACTTGGACAAAGAGAGAGGTGTGTCTTCTCCACCAAAAATGTAGATTTAAATTTCTGTCATCCCAACAATTCCGCAAGAAAGTTTTGAACGAAATAGCTCCAGGCAGCCAGTGTTGATAGTTTCTGCAATGGCAGAGATGCGAACATTATTACAGCTTCCTCTGGCCTCCAGGTCCTCATTTTTTATGGCAATTGTCTTAAGCCTGGGCTCTAACTTCTCAAGGCATTTTTTGGTTCTGGTAACTCCCTCTTCTAGTCCAGTGATACTCTCCTCCACGTCCTCTAAACATGCATGCTGCCAGTCCAAACGCTTTCCCATTCTGTCCAAAAGGCTAGTGAGGTTATCAAGATGGGCATCAATAGCATGGGAGCCAGCTCGAATTTCAGCCATTATTGCATCCGCCCCAATCATTCGCTCAGATGCAGTGCCTCCTGTCGCATCCCCCTTCATGTATGGCACAAGTGGAGGAGGTTTGCAGCTATGGTCTTTTCAAACTGGAGTTTGCACTGCTTCAGGTTCCTGCATCCCATTGCAGTGCTAAGTGCAGTAATGGTCCGTCCCTGTGATTAAAAAAAAAGAAAATGGGGCGCAGTCTCTTAGGGTGCTGCAAAAGAACCTGTTGCCCGCAGGGGCAGCACCTGTAGTATAACAAGGTGATCGGGAGTAGTGGAGCGTAGTGGACACTTCCCAATGGAGAATCAAATGATTGGAGGAGCAGTTGAAAAGTGAAAAGATTACTATAGGGTTGGCCAAGGGGGGAATCAAATATCCTTCACAGTGTGTGGGAGAATGGTAGGCCTCATTTCCACTCTACCGTGGGAGAGAGGCTGGCACTTAGTGCCCTCAGCCAAGGCAGACATTGCTCTAGGCATTCCCAGATGCTGGGGCACTGTTCCTGCCTGAGAGGCTGGAGGAGACAGCTGGAGCAGCAGTGATCTCCAGGAGGTTCGTGTATGCATAAGAGGGCTGCCAAGCAAAGTATGCAGAGCACCAGTGGGGAGTCCAATGAAGTAATAGCCAGTAGGCTGCATGCAGCATATCCTCCGCTCTGAAGGGCGTGCCCACCAGCAGATCAGGATAGTGCTGGAAGAGAGGTGAGGGGGAGGCAGAGAGGCTTGTAGTCTGCTTGGGCAGTAGGACGGTGCCAGACAGACACATGCCTCAGGCTGGCCCGAGGCCCCTGTGGCTGGGGGGCCTCTAAGGTAGGTGGACTACATCTGTGGCAGTGTCACTGCTATTGCAGTGTGATCGCACTATGACATTTCCAAACTGTCATCTTCGTCTCTCCCAGGATGTTTAACTACACTCAAACTGCAGTTTTGGTTCCCAAGTCGATTGGTGGGACCTCATCCTGGACATTATGGGGGCATTTGCTGCCAGAGCTTCAGCACCACGCTGCCATGATGGTAATTGGTGAGGCCATGCCTTTTGCCACTTTTTCACAGAATATTGCCAGTATTCTGAATGATAATTATAGCGAGAGATCTTGTTTTTTGCTATTGCTCCTCCCCTCGTCTACTGCATTCTCTGCTTTAGCTTCATTCTTGTATTCAATTATTAGATATCCATAAAAAGTTCCAAAATAATGGGCCAGCTTCTCCACATATACATTTGCCTTCTTAGGATCAGAAGTAGATATTGTAAATTTGTTTACATAGAGGACTAGTTTCTTTTCATATCCCTGATATTCAAAGAGTGTGCTACTGTGCACTCCCTTGTACATTATGCTAAATTCTCTATACATAGGTCAAACAGCAATGGAGGCAAGCCTCAGTTCTGCTTTGTAAGGCTTTGAATGCTTATTTGCTCAGTTAAATTCTAATTTAGCGTGGCGTGGCTTGGCGCTGATCGAAGATGGCTGCCTTTTTCTGTGCTCCATGACGGAGACAGGAGATGAGGGAGCCGGCCCGTTTTCAAGGGTATTTTTAATTGCTGTTACAGAGAGGAAACTTTTGGGGGAAATGCCTGGAGTGCATTATTCCCTTTAAAATGCAATGAAAGCTATTTTTTATGCCCTAATTGAATGAGTTTAATGGCCGTCTTTTGAGGAATCGATTGCGACCGGCATTTTTTTTTTCACCTCACATTTTCTTTTTATACATACTACATCCTTGCTTGAGATATTCTTTTTGCACTTTCTGGCCTACAAAGTGTTTACTTATGCTCTCTACCTATTGTATCCTGCGTTTTGCTGGAATGTGTCCAGTTGTTTTCATCTTTTGGTCGACTTTTTTCTGAGGTGGAACCTTACTTCATACAATATATGACTTACTGCATATTGGGCAAAACTATATATCTTGCTTATGGGCAGATCTTGGAACCTTCAATTGACTAATAGTAAAATACAAAGTAATAAAGGGTCAGATAATATTCCTTTATTGAATTCATTTCGCCTTTTTGTCAAATATGGAGAGTACAGGGGCTACTAATCTTGACATTACACCTTCAACGTCTGTTTCTCCTCCTACTGTTATTAATAAACTATCGTCCAAACTTCCAGTTATGGTATCTACATCCACGAGTAAGAGAGCTAAAAAGGATCCTCCATCTTCTATTAAATTTGTTGAGACCATTTCTATGGAGTTACTTCATGAGGAAATAAGAGCTCTTAAACCTTATATGGAAGATACAAATAAACAACTACGCATTTTAGATGACAAATGGTCTCTTGTGGAGAATAGAGTCTCTCAGGTAGAACGAAGAGTGGAAGTGCTTGAGGATTCGGTTGCATCTATTAATTCTCTACAAGCTGAGGTAATTATGTTGAAGAAACATGCAGAGGATATGGAAAATCAGAACCAAAGAAACAATCTACGTATTTATGGTCTACCTGAAGGAATTGAAGGTTCGGACTCATTATCTTTCTGTCAATCGTTTCTGCCCAAAATTCTGGATTGGCCTACTTCTCCTGCTCTAAACATACAAAGAGCACATAGACTTGATCATCCTTCCCATATGGCTTCGATGTCAAAGAAACCAAGAGGAATAATACTTTATTTGTTGGAATACATCGACCCGCTAAAGGTTCTCAGAGCAGCAAGAGCTAAAAGTCAGATCATGTGGTCAGGTTCCAATCTCTTCTTTGCTCAGGATTGTGCTAAACAGATGGCGGACAAACGAAAGAAGTTTCTGGATATGCGTCTAAAATCGCATTAATGCTCTATCTATGTTTGTTCAAGGTGACTTACAATAATAAGACGACAACATATGAAGATCCAATATTACTTCAGCAATTTATTGACTCTTGTAGAGGGGAAAAAATAGATACCTCTAAAGTAACAGAGACTTGACTATTATATTGTGTTTTCTTTCTCATTTAATGGTTATGCCCATTACTGGTTCATGTAACCTTAAGAATGACATATTTTCTAAGGGTTCTGAATTTTCCTATTTTCTTCTCTTTTTAGATTTTACTTATTTAAAGTACCCATCTTTTGTGATAGCAACCTGTGTGGCCTGGTCTCTCTTCCCTCCTGTGTATGCAGTCGCGGAGTAAAGGTTGCGTTGTCTCTCCTTTGTGGTTTCACCACCCTAACATTGTTTTAGTCCGTAGGTATGTTTTTATTACTTGCTCTGTTTGTTTTTTTCTGTATTTTTAATGTTTCTTTCTATATTGTATTATGTTCATTCTTTCTTTCTCCTTTTCCTCTTCTTTTACTATTTTTCCTTATTTTCCTTTTTCTATTTCTATTTTCTCCTGCTCATAGTTACATTCTTATTTTTCTGTACATCAAAATATTTATTTTGGTTCAATTTGTCCTTAACAATAGTTGGTTTACTTGCACTATTTCATGGTTATTTTATATACTCTTTATATTAAATGACAATTAGATTTAGAAAAGTCATTTGTTTTCCATTTTACATTTCCAAAAGTATTAGCTCTGTCAAATAAGCCAACTTCTATTTCCCTTCCTGTTTTGAAAAATCCATGCAGAATTCTACAGCCTATTTTTGCTCCATACAATGGAGACAGAGTACAGTTTCTGAATTCATCAATTTGGTATAATAAATACATCAAGATGAATAATAGAACTATCTACTGAAAAACATGGCATTTAAAGGGGTTGAGATGGGTGCACCAACTATTTGAAAATTAATCCCCCCTTTCTTTTTTACAGGAACAACTTATTATTTCATTTCCGCCCTCTTTTGATAGAAAATATAAAGCTTTAATACATGTTGTGAATAGTTCTTATCAACCCTTTCCAGTTCAACGAGCGCCTCTTCTCCGACCTTCTCCAATCAAGAATCTGCTATCACAGTCTTCATCGGCTTCTCATATTTATCAAACAATTACTGCCCTTCCTGAGGACAGACCTACATCCGCAATAGAAATACAGTGGGAGAAAGATTTAGAGACTTCATTTTCACCTTCTATATGGAATAAGGTGTGGATTAAAATATGAAAATCCTCAAGAGCAGCTAATGCAGTTCAAACTTTATTTTTTGATATATAATAGGATATTAATTACACCATCATCTTTGCATATAATGAATTCTAATCTTCCATCCTCTTGTTGGTCTTGTAATAAGCCGGTCTCAGATCTCAAACATATGCTTTTTGATTGTCCATATACATTTCAATTTTGGGTTAATGTATGGAATCAAATTAATACAATTTTTAACACTCAATTTACATTAAGCTTTCCAAGTATGTTTTTAGGCAGCCATGAAACGAATAGTCCCATTATCCCAAAAATAGTATCTTAATCTTAGATTTATTACTGGCTGTTGCCTTTAAAATAAATTACGAAGACGTGGAAGGACTCTTCTAAATTATCCTTTCACGCTTGGTGGTATGGTATATGTTATAGTCATAGAGCGGATAGAGCTTATGTTTCTCCTTTATAGCTTGCTATTAAAAGAGATATGTTGTGGATCCCTGTTACAAATTACCTAAACTCGTTGGCTTACTCTTTGTGTAATCATTTTCCTAGAAAGGAAAACGTTTCTAAACCGACATAAACTGTTTTCCTTTACATTTTATTGTGTTTAATTATATTGTTCATAACTTCCTACACCTATATATTTAATATATGTATATATATATTTACAATTCAAAGCATTAATGTATCTTTTGGGTTTTGCAAATAAGTGTGTTTCAAGAAATTAAACTGTTACTGTATTATTTACTCATGTCATCAAATGTATTTATATCTTTTGAATATTGTATTAATTATCAATGAACTTTTTCTTTAAACTTAAAAAAATTCTAATTTAGCAAGATGTGTCCAACAGAGTCTCTAAATGGGACTTGGTTTGCATTGATATATTTAGCACTAATCACAAATACTTTCAAACACTCCCACAAACTGACCCAGTTGACATGGCCAAAATCCTTACCACATCAAGGGCAAAGTTTACTTAGGGTTTGAGTTGCCCTTGCATCATGCAAAGCAAGGAAGGCAACACAAGCCATTAACTGAGATTTACTAAACCACACAAAGCCGCCTTGTGTGGTTCTGGTTTGTTTAGTTAATTCAATGTAACAAAAGGCAGAGCATTTCACTGCCTTGCATTACCTTGCCACAGGGAGACATTCCCTGAATGGAGTGCGGCATTCCAACACATCCACCAATTGATTTTTGTGCATTCCCAGATTTACAAAGAGTTGTGAACTTTGGAATGCATCAAAATGATGCACCTCCCCAAAACAGGCATAACAAGGAGCAATAGCTTCATTTTGCCTTTTTACTTCCTTTTTCTATGTGTGATGTATCCTGCATCACACATAGAAAAACAAATAAGCCTTTAAAGATTGTCTTTGTGCATGTAGGTGTCCCTTCCTGCACAAAAAACAATCCTGCTCGTAACATATGCACCCTTGCACCATGGTACAAGGGAACCAGCATTGGTGCTAGGCAGCACACAGCAAGCCAACACAAGGGGGCCGTTGGTATGCTCCATATCTTTGTAAGTATGGTGCAGTTTTTTTGTTTCCCTTTCACACAACCCACCACAGCAAGTTGCATTGCTGTGCTGTTTTACATGAAGTGTTAGTACATGTGCTCCGATAGGGTTTTTGTCTGCCAGGTCAACTGACCCTAGAAAAAGGTACATAAAATAGGTTAATTGCCTTCTTTAGATAAAATATTTTTGATTGTCATGGGATAATTTACCTATCACTAATGATGGTCGTTGTGCCAATATTCCTTCAAATATTTTATAATCAGTGATTAATATGGAAATAGGTCTATAAGATGTACGCACGTTGTGATTCTTATTTGTTTTGTTGAATAGTATAATTTATGGCTATCCCTAGGGAATTGGTGCTTGAGCCTGATTTAGTAAAATTGCATTAAAAAACTTGTTTCCAAATGTATATAATACTCTCCCTTACATTTTTATATAGTCCTCCAATAATGCTATCAGAACCTACACTTTCCTGTTTTTGAGTCTCAATAACAGACTCTCTTTTTCTTCTTCTGACATCTCTTGAACCTAGGACATTGTCTGTTTAATAACTACTTCAGTTTTGTTAAACCGGTTGCCTCTTTTTGATAGACATCCTGGAAATTGTTTTAGTATTCATGTGAAAAATCCAGCACTATTAGTTACAGACCATCTTAGGTGTCATTAATACATTTAGGGGGTCATTCTGACCCTGGCGGCCGGTGACCGCCAGGGTCACCGACCACGGGAGCACCGCCAACAGGCTGGCGGTGCTCCCGAGGGCATTCTGACCGCGGCGGTTCAGCCGCGGTCAGAAAGGGTAAACCGGCGGTCTCCCGCCGGTTTACCACTGCCCTACAGAATCCTCCATGGCTGCGGAGCGCGCTCCGCAGCCATGGGGATTCTGACACCCCCTACCGCCATCCTGTTCCTGGCGGGTCTCCCGCCAGGAACAGGATGGCGGTAGGGGGTGCCGCGGGGCCCCTGCAGTGCCCATGGCATGGGCACTGCAGGGGCCCCCGTAAGAGGGCCCCGCAAAGTATTTCAGTGTCTGCTAAGCAGACACTGAAATACGCGATGGGTGCAACTGCACCCGTCGCACCCCTGCAACTACACCGGCTCAATTCTGAGCCGGCGTCCTCGTTGCAGGGGCATTTCCTCTGGGCCGGCGGGCGCTCTTTTGGAGAGCGCCCGCCGGCCCAGAGGAAATGTCTGAATGGCCGCCGCGGTCTTTTGACCGCGGTGCGGTCATTCAGCGGCGGTACCTTGGCGGACGGCCTCCGCCGTCCGCCAAGGTCAAAATGACCCCCTTAATGTTGTTTTAGGCTCTGATTTTTCAAGCTAACAGCTTGGCGCTTCTCGCCCCATGCTTAAAATGTTGTTTCTTTCTAGTTTCCAATTTCATTTTACAGTTATGGTCTGCTGCCAATTTAACGTTATTTCTGATGATTTCCAGTTCCCTTATTAGTACTGACATATCCCCGAATGCACTTAGTGAGTCTTGTTGCTGTAATTTTAAGTATAGATTATTATTTTTACATTAATATATCTTGTTCTCAAACAATTTGTGGTGCACATTTGACTATTTAATGATAATGACCATTAAGATTGCATTGATGCATTCCAAACAATATTCAAATTGATGCTTTCAAGATTGAACCTAAAGAATTCACTCAAGTTAAATTTTAGTACCAGCATCAAGAACTCAGCTGCTAACGATAGCAATCTATTGTCCATTTGGGGCATAAGGCCTGGGTGGGGACTCCTTCCAAACTGCAGAGTGATCTGATAAATGTTATAGTATTCATTTCATATCCATGGCCCTGTCTGTCAATGGAAGATTCAAATTTCAATAACCATCACACAGTCCTGGAGAAGTGGCAATACTTCTTCTATGAAATGTGTAGTCCTTTTACATACCTGTTTGCAAAATAAACACTTAAAGGGGTCTTTATCTTCTTTATTTAGACCACAATACCTAGCAGATAACATGGACATTTTATGAACTTTTTCTTTGCATATACCATATGATATAGGATTCAAGTTATCTACATTGGCACCTTTGACAAAGCATGCCTGATCAGTGTAGATCATCTTTTGGGCCCATCTTTCTTTTCTAAAAAGAGTCCTAAATTCAAGGCTTATTATCATAGTTTCTTGCCAAATTATCAAGTGGGCTTCACTATGTTGTGGATCTTCCATGACAACTCTTTGTTTCCTTTCAACACATGGACCCTCATTATGACATCAGCGGTCTTTTACAAAGACAGCCGAAGCCGCGGGTGCCAGAAGGCCAGCAGTGCTGGTGGTCTTCCGACTGCCATAGTACCAGTACTGAAGGATTTCTGACACAATTTGGGCAGAAATCCTCCATTAGTTGTGCTGGAGGTCGGCGCCACAGTGGTGCTTCCCCGCCGTCACCTTCACACCAAAAGGACTCGAACTGCCAAATTACAAGCAGTAATTCAGCATGGTGGTGCCCTGATGGCAGACACTGCCAGCGGTGGAAACGCCTGTTTCCATTCCCTGGCGGACCACCTTCTCCACAGACAAGGTACATCGATCATCTGAAAGGAGGGAGGTGAGAGGGGGAGTGTTGTGTGTGTGTGTGTGTGTGTGTGTGTGAGTGGGTGTTGTCTGTGTGTATGAATGTAAGTGTGTATGCGTGTGGGTATGTGTGTATGAATGCGTGGGTACATGGTGTTTGAATGCGTATATGAATGAATGTGTGTATGGGTGTTTGAATGCATGTTTGATTGTTGAAGTGAATGTGTGTTGGAATGTTTGTGTGAATGCATGTCTGTTGGTGCGAGTGAATAAGTGTATGAATGCTTGTGAGTGAATGAGTGTATATATGCATGTTGGTGAATACATGTGTGTAAGCATTGGTGAATGAGTGTGTGTGGGGTACGTGTGGGTGTGTGGGTGCATGTTCGTGTGTGAGGGGAGGGCATGGTGGGGGAGTGGGTGCTGACATGAAAGGGGGGTGTGGACTGCTGACATGGAAAGGGGGTGGGGGAGGGGGTGCTGACATGAAAGGGGGTATTTTTGTGTAGAGGGAGTGGGGGGGTCATATGTCAGCAGGAAAGGGATTTCCTGTCACAGGCAGCCTTTCTGCCTAGGTTTTCATGGAAGTGCTACTGCCGCAGAAACCCAGGTGGAAAGCCGACTCATTATACCGCCGGCAGTCTTGAGAGGACAGCCAGCCCAGAGGTGCCTTGGCGGTACGAGCTGGGATGTGGCAGTTTGGTAGAGGCCAAACCATCACACTCATAATGTGGTTGTCTTCACCTCCTGCCCGTAGGGTCGTAATAAGTACCATAGTCCGTTTGCATTCCAAGTCATAAAATGCATTCTCCTGTTCTTCAAGGTGGGCACCTAATTATTCCAATCTTCCTATTTTGAATTTATCAGATTAAAAGACCTGGTACAATATGTTTAAGGATTCAATTAAAAAAAAAATATTTGCCCACATGCTCCTCACCATTTGTAACCTCGCCTGCAATAGCTCTCCACTCCTACTACAGACACTTCTCTTATTACCTATTAAGAGTTCATTGCTTTCCCATTTTCCCATCATTCAAAGTGTGTTCTGTAATTAGAATATCTTCCACTACCACCCATTACATGTAATATTGAACAACTGTCTATATTTGTCATTGTCACTGACGTCCTCTTTGTTTCTTGTGTGGTAAATGTTATTGTTACACATTATCAACAACATGGGGGAAAGCTCAACTGGACTGTTGCTCCCAATGTCTGCAATTCCGCCATCATTTTTCCTAAGGCCTATGGCTTTTCCTCTGTAGTGTGACAATTATCTGATCTTAGAGTAGAGGTGCAATTGTTATATGTCACTGTTTTACATATCAAAGCTAATGTTAATATTTGTTTTTTACTAAATGTGTTAAAACGTTTACAAGTGTTTTTCTGGACTTTTCATTGTAAGGATATAACCCGAAGTTATTCCAGTGTGTCTTTGAAATTTCCTGCTGCAAGTCAACTAGAAGTCACCATTTTGTACCCTATCCTTTGTCTATTAAGCTATTTGTGGATTAAGTTTGGTGAATATATTTTTAATGTCAATAGATAGTTCATTTAGCATTGAGAGACTGTCATCCATTGCCACAGAACCTTGAGCTTTTTCTGCCAGGCAATTAAATCCTATCTTTCTCAGCAAGGTAAACTTGACTTAATAGCTTTTGATCTGTATTTCCTCAAAAAGGTCATTCTAACTATCGCATAGACCCTCATGCACACAAAGTAATGTTTGATGTTATCATGTAGCTTGCATAATCTCTTACTTGTGAGTTACCACCTGGCCTCTCATTTAATTTATGGATGGCTTAATAATTAAATATAGTATCCATCTTGGGGTTCAAAAACTTTCCACATTGTTACACTTGTGAGTCCACCTGTGCAGTCCTCCAACTAAACTTACATATTTCCTTCAACTGGTGTTTTCTTTTCATTGCCTATTATTTTATCTTGTTTCCATGACTCTCTTCTCCTTTTATAAATCTTAAAATGAGACCTCAGTGAAGGTGTAGGGTTAATGGTGTTATTTACTTTTGATGTTAGGGTCTCTCAACACAGGTTTAATATAACACCATCTTCCATATCATTATATCTAGTGTTTTTCACTTTTATAAGAAGATTATTGTTGCCAACCTTCGCATTGGTGTAAGTGTTCTTTGAGGAGGAGATTTTTGCTATACTCTTATAGCTTACTGCTACTTGGCATACTGAATACCTCTTAGTTTTACTTATGTTTATTTCTGACAATTTACTTTTTTTTCACAGGAGCCCCTTACATTATGGCTACTTTCACGTCCTCCGGTTGTTTTCCGTTTTGTTGTTAGAGCAAATAGGACAGTTACTGTCTATTTCGGCTGACCTAGTCTTTCAAGTTCTATTGTGTTTTTTTCCGTTTATTACAATCAAAGGCAAATTCCCTATTAATTCTTCATCCTTATCCTTTGATAACACTCATTGTCTTTCCTAGATCAAAGCCAGAACAACAACAATGCCAAGTGCAAAGATGCTCAAATGCCTTGAGGAATCCTCTCTGAGCCAACTGTGCAGACTATGACTGTGCTTCCTCTAGAACAGAATTCTGCACCCCACTTTTCTAACACGGCCATCAGGAGTTATTTACACGGTCAGTGACAAAGTATTTTCAACTATGTGAGTCAACCAGATAGATACATTAAATTTCAAGTAATACTGATTTCTCATATGTAGAAAAAAAACAGGCACACATCTTCAAATTTTTAATTCACCATTTGTAACTGGAGAGAAAGCATGGAGTTGTTTTTTGATGATGCCGTATACACCAGGAGTCGTGAAGTGCAAGCTCCTGAAAGACTACTTATCCTCCCACCATGTTCCCCCTCTCTGCATCCATTAGTACTTGCAAGGAATTTGTTTCTTCGGCATCTGGACCCTCCAGCCTCGATTCCCCCTCTTAATAAAGCAGTTATGACCACTTTGCAATTTCTCTCATCTATGGAGTTTCTATGTTTAACTACAGTTCACATTTAGGATCATATTAACAAGTGGCTTGGGCCCACGTTGTGTCTTCATTTTGATGTTCATGCAGTGCAGTCAGTACTCTATTTTTACAAAGCGAGGCATTTAGGCCAATACATCAGTTTTTGAAGGCCTGCATTAGAAAATACCTATGCCAGAACCGGCTGCACAACAAAGATCTTTAAATATGCAAGGTAGGTGGTCCCACATAAATTCTAACATAAAACTGATGCAGTGACATTTAGGGGTTTTGAAAAAAGTGACACATTGTCGGCAAGCAGCAAGCAGATCATGCAATGCATCAAAATTGCTGTGCATCAACAAACCAGGCATAAGAAATAACACAGTGGCTCTGGTATATAAAAACAACTATGCCATGAAGGTGCTAATTCTTCAGCACAGAGTAGAGTGGAGACTACAACCACCATCACCACTGAAATATCTGGAGCCCTGTGTCATATGCCAATAGTAGCAACAATCTATTGCAAGGTGTGGACAATGAGGTGCCACATTGACAAGCACTTACTAATCTATCAATGTCAAAAGTAGTTGACAGTCTTTATGTAGCAATGTGTAATTTCACTCTGTGTGGATGGATGGAACCACATAAACTGCACTAGGAAATGGATCATTAATTAAATCATATGGCATGACACAGACAAGCCTATAATAAGTACAAAGGCATCCCCAGAGAAAAGTTTGAGACACGTTTCATCTTAATGGTGTACTAACCTTTGGTATCAGTCACATGTCAGCAAGCTCAGTAGTGTTACAAAAAATACTGTGGGAATCAGTAACTGTGCTACACATGACAGTATACCTGTACATTGACCAAAGTTGCAGGAGCAACACAGGGAGAAATATGGGGAAAATTCATGTGTGGCAAACCATGTCAGTTTAGGCCCCATACAAGTGTAAATGTCAATCCTGGATGACAATGTGACACCAACAGTAGAGAAGACACATATGTTTCAGCAATAAGGAAAGTCTATGTACACCCATACACGTAAGCAGACAACCTCATCAATAGATGTAACCAATGTCACCTGTTCTGTGCAGTGAAAAGCATTTGAATCTAGCAATGTGAAACTCACAAAGACAAACACAATGCTTCACAACATGTAATACGGCAGTCATCAACATAGATTAATACCAAACCTGGACAATGCAGTGCAATCAGGATACCAATCTCAATATTCATTTGCTGCAGCAATGGTGAAAAAAATCAAGGTATAGAAGTACACAATCACCTTCAAATTAGAGAAATACACATACATGTGAATAATCAATGTATTGTATCTACTTTTGTATTTCCAAGCTCCTTGTAACAACATCAGTGTGTCCCACATGAAGGTTGGTGCACACTGCAATATATATGTGGCAATAAAAGTGCCCCATGACCACTTCATTCTTCCAAAAACAATATCTAAGCCTGACAATGACCAACATAACAATCCCTGTGACATATGTGAACTACACCACATGTATGCTTCCAACCACCATATTCCGAGTACTTAAGGATTTCTGCCACAATTCGGGTGGACGTCCTCCAGTAGTTGTGCTGGCAATCGGAGGCGCAGAGGTGGTTCCACGATTGGCCAGCCCCGCCAAAAGGACTCCGACAGCAATATTATGACCTGTAATATGGCCTGGCATTGTCCTGATGGTGGGGCCCTGCTGGCGGTGGAAGCACCTATTCCCGTTCCCTGGAGGACGCCCACCTCGTTTAACAAGGTAAGTCGATTGTCCGATGGGGAAGGAGGTGGGAGGGGGGAGTTGTGTGTTCATGTGTGAGTGGGTGTTGTCTGCATGTGAATATGTGTGTGTGCATGGGTGTTTGAATGTGTGTATGATTGTTGAAGTGATTGCGTATTGGAATGTTTGTGTGAATGCGTGTATGTATGTGTGTGAATGAATGCGTGTATGTCTGAATGTGAGTGAATGCGTTCATGTAAGTGTTGATAAATGAGTGTATGCAGGGCGAGTGTGTGTGTGTGTGTGTGTGTGTGTGTGTGTGCATGTGTGTGTGCATGTATACGGGGAGAGGAATCCTGTTATGGAAGGGGGTGTGGGAGGGGTGCTATCATGGAAGGAGGGGTGGATGAGTTGCCATGCAAGAGGAGGGTGGGGGGCTATTGGAATTGCAAGGGTGTTTAGGGGAGTCACCTGTAGACTTTTCGCTAGGGTTTTTGTGGCGAGGCTACAGCTACGGAAACCATAGTGGAAAGGAGACTCATGATACCACTGGCAGTATTCAGTAGACCGCTGGGTCGAAGATGCTGATCTCCGACCCGGCTGTCCAACCACCCTAGCTGTACCAGCGAGGATGTGACACACTCACATTGTGGTGGTCTTCACTGCCAGCCCATTGGCAGTGACACTACCATTATCGTAATGAGGGCCATAGTGGTCCAGAACATCTCCAAATAACTATCACAGAAAACTATTGGATCACATTGATTGTCAGGATGTAGAATTGTACAATGTATCAGACCATGCTCAGCATTTGCTATTACACAGAAGAGATGTGTAAACCTATGGCTAACTGTATGAATAACACATATTGTAAAAATACAATAAGAAATGCATTTTACTACACATAACACACATGGACAGGAATGTAATTGTAACAGAAGGCAAAAGCATTGACAGTTGTAATTTCTTTATCACATTTAGGTGATCAAGGATCTTGGGCCATATATTTAATTATTAGAAACATTTATTACCTAATTGTGATTCTTTGCAAATTGTAATTACGAAATCACTATTCCTAATGTATGAAACTCCATGAGTTTCATTTAGCATTTCCTAATGGGTCGCAAATAGACTTACCTCCTTAATGCGACCCACTGGGGAACGCAAAAATCACAGGGATGTTGGCCTGCCTGGGACAACAGACCACCATGCCTGTGATTGCTTTTAAATAAAGCAATATTTTTTTTTAAATGCAGTCCATTTTCCTTAAAGGAAAATGGGATGCCTTTAAAAAAAGAAAAAAATTAAGTGGTCTGTTGAACCACTGCCTGCTCTTAAAAATAGTTTTTGCTACCACTCACAAAGGAGAAGCAGTCCCTTGGGTAACCTTTCCCATTTGTGAGTTGGTTACCACCTACCTGACATAGGTGGTAAAATGCAAACTGTTTGTGACCAAATTTCCTGCCCTGAACACGCTCCTTCCTAATACTGAATTGGTATGTGTTCGGAAATTCTAATTGCAATTTGGTAACATGTTACTGAATGTCAAAATGGAATTTATACAAAGCAAAATGCATTTTACTGGTCCCAAACGGCCCGATTCTGCAAATCAGGCCATTTGCGAAAGGTAAAATGCATGCTACATATGGCCCATGGCCTCCAGCCAGACCCCAATACCACAGACTCAGACTGAGCCAGAAGGAAACTCCAATCAGGCCCCTGATCAACACAAGCAATATTATTGAGAGAATCTTCAATGAGTTAAAGTCCCAGTTCAGATGCTTGGATATGTCAGGGGGAGATTGTTCCACTCACCCCCTCTGCCCTTTGATCTACAAGATAATACTTGTAGGTGCCATTTTTCACAATAGTTGTGTCCAAACAAATGTTCTGTGGGATGGGGACCATAAACAGCAGGACACAATGGAGGATGGTGGAGGGATCCGGAATACAGTGGCTGGGAACAGACGAGGAACCCACATTTTGCAACAATTTTTCTCCTGAAGCAGTTGTACTGTGTTTGAGCATATCCAAACATAATTGGAAGGTTCAACATGCAAATCTTTGTATCCATTATCTTTGTGTTTATGTCACAGTCCAAAGAAACATCAACTCACCCTGAACTAATCAACCAGAAGTAGGCCTCAAAATGTAACGATCATGTCATCAGACCTTTTGAGCAACATGGGGCCAGGGCTCACATCTATCAGTTACACATATACAGAAATGCTATGCGGAGCAGTGTATTGCATTTAGGGAAAGGCCAGCCACGCAACATTCCAAATTCCAAATTGATCATTACTCTTCCCTTGCACTTGAGCAGTCCAGAGCTGCACAACTATCAGCATTGTTGTGTAGCAACGAAGTGTGCAACATATGGCCCTCACATATCATGTGGAACACAAACCATCAACTTCTATACCAAAGAATAACCTTACAATGTAGTGCGTCTCACCTATGTGCGAGCATGCAGAATGACAGCATCTTTCTGGATCTGTTGCCGGTGTAGATATCATCAGAGTTAATGAGTAACAGTTGTCATGGACAAAGGCCCAGTTTCCTGAAAACATGTAAAATCTGTCACTAGTAAAGAACACATAGATGCATGTGTCACTTTCCACAAAGCACAACACATGTGCATTTTTGTCTGGCTACCTCATCACATTTACCACATCATGCTACAGTAGATAAAGGGCACATTTCTCATGCACAGTAAGGCAACAAGGAGAAAAGGAGGCAGAGAAGTATGACGTTGGATAGGTAGTATGCAAACATCTGAACACTTGAAGGAGATTGCGATGTCAAGAGTGGGTGTATACTTAGTTCAAAAGGCAGAAAACTGTATGTGTACACACAAAACTCATTGCACACAGTTAGATGGAGGGATTTTAAACTTTGCTTTGCATGGCAAACGCTGGGACTATTGACCTGAGTGAACAAGCACATAGTGGAGCTGCTCACAAATCTTGAATCAACCCAAAGGTGAAATGTAAATTGAGTGTGCCCCATTAAATGCACCTTTACAATGAAATGCAGTATCCTTGGGTAAGGAGGCACACAAAAAAAGTGTTGCTCTCAGAGTATATGTCCTGCTACTAATGTTGAAAGGAGTGAGACAGAGATCATGTGTGTATGAAAGCATCATGTTAGTTATATCTCACAAGTTACATTGACTATAAAACCATGTTTTGCTGCAGTGATGACTAATACCTCACTCGCCTACTTCTAAGATTTGTTGCTGTGTGACACACTCACACCTGACCCATGTGCCAAATATATGTGCATGTGCAACACATACACAACAGAATGGCAGCAACAGTACAGTGTGCACATGCAGAGATTGTGTGTGCTGCTACAGTGTGTTCAGCTACAGTCCCCATACCACAGTCCAAAATGAGAGTAGTACCAAAGAGTGTGCGATGATTGTGTGTCCTGCACTTCATGAGTGCCACGCACTCACCTGGTCCCAACCTGGTAGATGATACTGGAGTCCATATTGGACCTCCTATCAATTTCAGCTCTGCACAGCATCAAGGGACATAAACTCCAAAGATCCTGTATGGTCCCTGGTGGGAAGGGGATTTTGGGTAAAGTAAGAAAAAGAGAGACTGGCATTACTTGATGTGCCAAGCTGCTGTGCAGCACTGCTGAAGAGGGCTTTTTGTCCTGAGGCTTTCTTTGTGAGGTAGATGTGCATGGAAGAAGAACCTCTGATACACTGGAAATGACAATAGGAGGCAGTTAACATGAGTGCACTAACAGGCCTCTAGATACATTGACATTTCTATAAGTTCAATGACACACACTTACAGGATTCTTCTATAGCATGGAATGTAAGCAGAAAAACCAAGAGCACAGATAGGAATATCTGAGTCTCCTAAGGACAAATGTGAGATACTGATTGGAGCTCCCTACACTCTCAGTACTCTGTGGTAATACATATTGGAGTCACTGACACTCCCAATGCTAAACTTAGAACACAAGTTGGAGTAAATGGCACTCCCACATTTAAACTCATAACACAGGGTTCATTGTAAGGGACATTTAAATATCAAGCACTCTGGTGGACTCTCCCTTGGTACTACTGTTCATCGGTGACACACAGACACCAAGTCCCAGCAGCTTGTACAATTTGAAGTTCAAATGTCAATGTAGAAAGAAGGGTCTTGAGCAGGAACTGAGAGTGTATGCAGGAGGAAATCACAGAGAGGCATGGGAGACATGTCTATATCCTTGAGAAAGCTGATGCTCAGTCCTGCTCATGACTATGGAAAAACTAGTGCACACATACCTGATATCAAGTGCTTGGCCTAGTTCTTCCACCACTTTGAAATTCGGTGACGATTTCAAGGACTTGACAAAGGGAGTTGCAGGGGAACTTGAGTAGCTGTGCAGGAGGTGGTGACAAAGGCGGCATTGAGGGAGCTGGACCCACAGGAATCGGTAGTTCAACTTAGACTGCTGAATATCAGATCACTGTTTGGGTCAGGCTGATTTTTCATTTGAGTGGGATGGATGGAGTGTATTCTATAGGGATTGTAGGCCAAACAAGGTCCTCAGGTTTAGGGCTGGTAGGCACACAAAGTTCACAGTCCAGCAGATGCAGCAGTTCACATGTTGCACATGGAGCACGTGGCAACCTGGAAGGTTTACCAAGACCCGGAAGGATAAACATGTTGGAACACTGACTTTGACCTTACAGGAAGGGCAGGTGCAAACCAACATTTTGATCCAATCATCCAGAACATTTATTTTTCTGTAAAGCTCAAATGTGCACAAAGGAAAACAAAAGCAAGACCCTGATAGTGGTGGGTGCAAGGTACTCACATTTTCATGGGATCTGGGGAATGCTTGCTATAACTGAATTTCAATGGGATCACATGTATTGTAGAACTATGGTCATGGAATTCTTAAGACCCACAAGGAGCACAGGTGTAAAATAACAGACTAATGTATAAAAAAATCTGAGGGTATGAAAAGCTCAGTCATGGTGTATTAGTGACCCATAAAGCAACACAGGGGTAACAGAACATGATCCCTGTAGGTTAGACCAATATACAGAGGGAGATTGCGGGGGTCATGACAATGACTTTGGTTTATATCTTACATATTTGGATCACTGTGTATTCCACATGATGTCCTGTTATTGAAATTAGAGGGGCATATATTGTCAAGGGCCACACAGTGACACACAGATAGTCTCCGTATGCCACAGCTATGTTTGCAAGCACAGTGCAGGATTTTCACAGTATCCAACATATACCTCTAAAATGTTGCCTCTTGACCTGTGCAGGAGCTGGAACTGCAACCTACCGCCAATGCAGGCACACTTTACCCAGGCGTCAAGAATGCAAGTACTACATGCATTAATGAATGTGATTGTAATGGTGCATCTTATTGATAACCTATATGTGTTGTTAGTCCCAGTGTACCAACTATGTGTGCTGCAGTACCCAGGATACCAATCAAATATGAGTTAGCCTAAGATGTTAAGGTCTACCTACATCTAATATCACTCCAGTGAAGGTAGTAGCCACTGATGCCTTACAGGTTTGCCTGGTTTCATCTGCCAGTAAATACACTTACTACAAGCTGATGTGCATGGCTACCCATTGTTAGAAATGGGGTCTCTGGTTGGCAGTCAGTTTGCACTCTGTCCAAGCAGGGACCTTCACTCTAGTCAGGGCAATGGAGAAGCACACTTAGATAACCCCTGCTTACCCCCTTGGTACAAGCAGTCAGGCTTATCACAAAGGCAATATGTAAAGTATGTGTACCAACACGCACAGTAATGCAGTGAAAACACTACAGAATGGACATCACGCTAGTTTAGAAAAACTGGCAATATTTATCTGAACCAAATCAACAAAAATCCAACATACACAATTCAAGATATGAATTTTCAAAAGAATAAGAATCTCACTCCATAGAAAACAATGGAAACATTTATTTTACCCAAAGTACCTGGTGGGTGTCAAAAATAAAGCTGCCGGGTGAGTGTGCGTCAGAAAAGCCAACGATGCATAGATTCCTTACTCGCGTAGTGAAGCCATGCGTCGTTTCTCCTCTGGGTCGGGTCAATGATGAGTCATTTTTCTTTCCCACAAGAGAGCCCTACGTCGATTTCCGGACAGGCACCTCAGATCCGCGCCGGCCTGCGTGCATTTTTGACACCCAGCAATGGTGCATAAGAAATCTGTCTGCACGGTGCTGGAAAACTGGGCTATGTGGGGTTTGAGTCATTATCAGAGCCGCAAGCAGGTGTTGCATAATTTCTCCAGCAGCTGTGTGTCGATCTCCCAAGTGCAATGCAGGTGGACCGTCAATTTTAGCCATGAAGCAGCTGGCACATTGTTTTTCGGTCGTGTTGCAGGTGGTGCATCAGAATTTTCCCCGCACGGTGTCCATGTTCTGCCAACTTCACCTTTTAAGGGCCCAGAGACTGGACAGGGCACCACCTGTCACGGTAGGAGTCTCAGCAGAGACCCAGGTGCTGGCAGAGGAAGTCTTTGAGGGGCCCTGAGATTTCAAAAGAGGAGACAAGCTCAATGCAAGCCCTTTGAGACTTTTCACAAGCAGATATATATCACAAAGTCCAGTCTTTGTCCACTTTCAGGCAGAAGCAGCAACTGCAAGCCAACCCAGCAAAGCACAGTCACAGGCAAAGGGGCAGTACTCCTCCTCCAGCTCTCCAGCTTTTCTCCTTGGCAGAGGCTCCTCTTGATTCCAGAAGTAATCTAAGAATTTGGGGTTTTGGGTCCACTACTTTTACCCCTTTCTGCCTTTGAAGTAGACAAACGTCAAAGGAAAGTCTCAGTTGTTCACAAGATCCTGCCTTGCCTTGTCCTGGCTCCAGACACACCCCAGGGGGATGGAGGCTCCATTGTGTGGGGGCAGGCACAACCCATTCAGGTGTAAGTGACCACTCCTCCCTCCACTCTAGCTCAGATGGCCCATCAAGATATGAAGACCACACCCCAGCTCAATTTTTGTCACTGTCTAGAGGGGATTCACAAACAGCCCAACTGTCAGTCTGACCCAGACAATGAATACACAAGCAGGCAATGTCACAGAATGGTTTAAGCAAGAAAATGACCGCTTTCTAAATGTGGCGTTTTCAAACTGACAATTTAAAAACCAACTGTAGCAAAACATGTATTTTTAAATTGTGAGTTCAGAGACACCAAACTCCACATTTCCATCTGCTCCCAAGGGGAAATTGCACTTAAAAGATATTTAAAGGCAGCCCCCAGGTTAACTTATGAAAGAGATAGGCCTTGCACCAGTGAAAACCAAATGTGGCAGTATTTCACTGTTAGGACATGTAAAACACAGCAGTACATATCCCACCTTTAACTTACACTGCACTCTGCACCTAGGGCTATGTAGGGCCTACCTTTGGGGTGTCTTACATGTAGAAAAAGGAAATGTTTGGGCCTGGCAAGTGGGTACACATGCCAGGTCGACTTGGCAGGTTAAAGCCGCACACACAGACACTGCAGTGGCAGATCTGAGCCATGTTTAGAGTACTGCACATGTGGATGGCACAATCAATGCTGCAAGCCCACTAGTAGCATTTTATTTACAGTCCCTGGGCACCTCTAGTGCAGTTTACTAGGAACTTACTAGTAAATCAAATATGCCAATCATGGAAAAGCCAATTACACATACAATGCTCACTGGTAGCACTTGCACTTTAGCACTGGCCAGCAGTGGTATTGTGCCCAGAGTACCAAAAACAGTAAACACAGAGTCCAGTACACAATCAAAACATGGGAAGCAGAGGCAAAAAAGACAGGGGAGACCAGTCCAAGGATGCCAGGTCTAACATCCATATATAAAGGTGAAGGAACCCCTCTCTGGTGTAGAGTAATTTAATGCAGGGAATTGATCTATATTGTGGAACTCAGGATTCATCACACTTGTCTCGCCTACTGAAGTTGAACTTGTGATGCTCAATCCATAGGCAAACATATTTCTCAAATACATTTTCCAAGGTGCTTTTTGCATGTGCCGCACATATTGCTGTAGACCTAAAACCCAAAGAGCAGACGTGTCTGTACTATGAAATTCCATGGTGAAAGTTGGCTAGTTTAGTGTGCTAATTGATGTCTGTCTATGAATCACAGATGTAATTTTGGCCTAACAACATATCTATACTACCTATCGAGTAAACTGATAAGCAGAATGCCACATACACTGTCGAATGGCTCAACCAGCCAGTCTCTTTGCCTCCATAAGTGTGGATTGAGTCCGTAACCAAAACTATGACAGCAATTCATACATATTGTATGAATGTCAATATTGTGCATTATAGTTTATACAAGAGTGCATTTCTTAGGCATAGCAGTGCAATATAATTGAGAAAAAAGATGCATACTCTGCAGCAAAGCAAAGCATTTTAATACCCCAAAAGCAGCAAATTGCTTGCTATGTCTCTACACATCACAACATGTATGTTTTCCTCACATAAACATCTTGTCAATCAATATGTCCGTTTGACGAAGACAAAAAACACATATAGGCACTGTTTGTATACTGACAATCTCCACATCAGAAGATATCAGACCTGTCAGGTAAGACTAGAGGAGCAAGAAAAGTGAGCCCCAAGCTGCTTTCACCTGCATTGTACAAATCACTGCTGTTTATCACAAACAATAGGCCAGCTGTGAAGGTCAAAACCTACACATTGACCCATTTGCACATCACATTGTAACTTTTGCATTGAGCATAAATTGGGCATCTGTGCCAATGTGAAAAAATGTTTTGGGGGCAAAGCGTTGTATGTCAGTCACACATTGGCTAATACTGTACCAATGCATCAGAAAAAAGTACACATTTGTGAAAACGGGCAGGACACAGGCAGGAAATTACACATTGGGAGTGGCAGTCTGCAGATGACTTAGTATGAAGTTACTTTTGCTTTCACTTAATCTTTGTTAGTCTGTGCTTAGAGGAGGAGGCTGTCCGAGAGAGTCTGTGTGTCATTTGGTATTGTGAGTGTGTTCTGTCCAGATCTTGTCCCTCTCCCATATTGTGTAGTGTAATTGTTTTGTATTTATTGTGTCATTATACTATCAAGTGTTCGTCTTTTTGGGTATTTTTTGTTGGGTAGGTATATTGTGTACGGGGTTCAGATTTTCTATAGGTTTTATTGGGGGATTGGTTAGGTTTGGGAATATGTCTGGGAGGGAGAGTAACTTTACAGAGCCACAGCTGGGATGCCTGATCTGGAATATAGCACAATTACTCCCACAGGTTCTTGGAGCTGGTGGCAGGGTGAGCTAGGGCTACCCTGCCAAGGACATACAGAACAGATGGGAGTGAGTGCACTGACACCAAGCGAATGTCTTTGAAATTGCCAGGGCTGTACACCAGCTGAGCACCAATGGGCAGATGTCATCTCCGGTAAGGTCAATGTTATTGACTTCCGGGGGCTGGAGATTAGTGGACCTGTTGGTATGTATGTATGTCATGTCAGCTTACAGTGGTGTACCCTAATCAAGAATGCTAAATGCAAACATGATTTGTACTTTATTTGACATTTCCAAAAATATAGGGACGTGCTGCATGTATATCAATATACAAATATATAAGTAGATTATGTAAAGTAATGTAAGCTAGGTACTCAACAATGCGGATTTGGTGTAGGCCAGCACAGCAAGTAGGTTTGCTGTGTTGCCCCACACCAAAGTGTAAGGATAGAAATGCACCATATTCTTCTAAGCTTGTACATTCTTGTTCCTGCACCCTGCACTGATGCCATGTTTGTAGACAAGTGCCAAAACAGGCACCCTTGCACCTTGGTGCCTGTGTTGTTGTAAGGATTGTGTTTGTGCAGGAATTTGCAACTGCCTGCACAAAATGGAATGCTGTGACCCTTTCTCCTCTATCTATGTCTCTTCCTTGTGCCTCCTGTGGGGAGCTATATATTCTTTGCACATCCCCAGGTCCACATGATTTTGAAATCTAAGAAGGTGTCATTATAGATGGGTGTTGCATGGGTACAGCCCCCACAAGGCCCATGGAATGCCTCCCTAGCTCTGAGTAAGGCAACGCTGGAATTTGTGTTGCATTACCATACTACATATGTATGAGGCCACACTAAGCCACCTAAAGTGGCTTTGAGTTACCTTAAATATATGTGTGACATATAGATTTTGCCCACTGGAGCATCTCTAAAAATGATGCTGGTGTGGTGCAAGGGGCTCATTACCTTGCCCCTTAGGTACTCCTAGGGTAATCCAAGTCACCCATGTGTTATGGTACAATGGACTCCGCCATTATGCTGCCCTGCTTTACCCAAGCTATCTCATATAGTATAAATCTCCTAATATGTACTCAGGGCCTTATTTATGGGGATATGGCTTAGGGCAGCACAACAAGTCGCCCTGCTGTCTTTCCCTATGCCAAAGTGAAAGGGTAGGAAAGCACCATATTTATACAATACAGTGCATTCCTGTCCTTTTTCCCTGTGCTTGCCTCTTTTTGACTGCCTAACGCCAACACAGGCACCCTTGCTCCATAGTTCAAGGGTGCTTGTACTATCTACAGGATTGTTTTTGTGCAGGAAGGGGAACTTTCCTGCACATAAACAAACCTAAGAGGCATTTTTCTCTTTTCTCTTTCTGTTTCTTGCAGAATGCAGCACACATAGGAAGAGAAAATAACGAGGAGAAATGAAGATACAGCTCTTGGTTGTGCCTCAACTTGGGAGCCATAAGGATTCGGTGCCTCACCTGGTTTACATGCTCCTATAAATCTGGGGCAGCATCAAACTCCATGGTTGTTGCATGGTAAAACACCCCACAATGCCATGGAAGACCTCCTGAGTGCTGAATGAGGCACTGCAGCTATGTAGCCTGTGTTGCTTAACTAAATATGAATGAGCCCACTGAAAACTACACAGGGTGGCTTTGCATGGCTTCATACATTTTATTCAGAGCCCTGCATCACACATGCACCACTTTATGTGGCACAGAAGTGCCACTGCATTCCTGTAAATAAGCCCCCCCCGGAGTGAGTGAGGGCTTCTAATTTACGCAGCCCTTTGAAAGTCCAGATGGGGTATGCCAAGGCAAGCAATGCTGCCTGTACTGTATCACCTTATTCAATTACACTTATGTTCATGATCAATGATATGTACTTTTGCTGGATGCTACTCCAAATCCCAATTTAGGTTCACCAGGCCCATGTGTCAAAATTGTAGATCTGGACATCTTCATGAGTGTGAATATTTTGCCTGTAAGATATGGGACCTATCTCATTGGGAGTACTATTACAGTTTGTGCAACCATACAGATGGCACTTAACTCAATTTTACTGGTTCTAGTACAGGATGTCTGTGTAATGACAACACATTCTCCATAGTTCAATCACTATTGCTGGAATTGTTATGGTCAGGTACATTAGATTGTGTTACAATGTCAGACTATTATGTTGGATGTCATGTACATGTCTTGACTGTGCTAACAACTTACTGTTATTTTCACCCTAGCCAACATGACTGGTGATGAGACCCATACCTTTGAATAGAGCAGGGAACGAAAACTGAAATGTCTGTAATGCCAAATCATTCAAGAAGTTGCAGAAATTGTATGTGCTGGCGAAAGAGATGAGGACATGGAATATTGCCAGACTCAGTACACTGGCAGTGCCAAACTCACCCACAAGCCAGGACAGAACAGGACCAAGCCAGCCCAGACCAGGGCAAAGCCTGCCACAGTCAACCACAAGTATTGCACCACTGGCTCCTCCAGCAACCACACATCTGCCCACACAGTCCAGGGGGCACTCTCATCAGGACTCAGCCAATACACCATATTAAAGCAAGTGAAGGGTCTGATCCAAAAAGTTAACAATGTTCTCGATGAGCAGTGCCAGCAGGCCACCTGGATGACGAATTTGGAGGAGGCTGTGGAACAGCTTTCACAGATAATGTGATCATTATTTTGTTTCCCATTTTATTAGATTTTAGAATTTTGTAATCTTTTTCATAGGTTTTAGTTTTGAAATGTGAATAAGGTTTTTAGTGGGTGGGGGATAATGTTTAGTTTTTGTAATAAGAAAAGAAAAGAAAAAAAACCGAAAACTAAAATACAAACAAATGTATGTTTAGGTTTAAATGTATAATTAGTTTATGTATAGGTGTAGTTTGTGTTTTTAGTGTATGACTAAGGCCCTCATTTCAACCTCAGCAGTCTTTTTAAAAGACCGCTGAGGTTCCGCCGGGCCGAAGACCGCCAGTGGTGGCGGTCTTCCGCCAACCATATTATGACTGCTGGCAGCGCTCCACCCTTTTTTGGATGGAGAGCTGCCAGCAGCCATACTGGCGGTGAAATGGAGGCTGCTCCACCGTCACCGCCACATCATCAGAACACTGCCCACTATAATACGACCCAGTATTCGGCGTGGTGGTGTTCTGGTGACGGGGTGCTGGCGGCGGAGCAGCCCCCATGGATCCCGTTCCCTCCAGGAGGATCACAGGAACAGGTAAGGTGATCATCCGTTAGGGGAGGGGGGTGTTGTGTGTTGTGTGCGTGCATGGGGGTGTGCGTGTGTAGAGGGGTTGTGTGAGTGCGTGTATGCATGCGGGGTGTAATGTGTGTATGGGAAATGTAACATGTATGTATGTGTGCATGTGTGCATGTATGTGCATGTGTATGTGTGTGGTGTGAGCGTGCGTGTAGGGAGGTGTGGGGGTATGTGTGTGGGTTTCCAAAGGGGTGGGGGGGCAGGAGGGCCTACCACCTTTAGGGGATGGTAGGGGGGTCGTGGGTGTTGGGGGAGGACTCAGGGGAGTGAGAGAGGGGAGGGGGAGACCCCAATCAGTGCCAGGGAATTAATTCCCTGGCACTGATAGTGCCTACCGACATGGATTTTGTGGCGGTACAAAACCCCACGAAATCCATGGCGGTATGCGGGGTCCTGATACCACTGGCGGTCTAGTGACGAGCGCCGGGCTGGAGACTGAAGTCTCCAGCCCAGAGGTCATTACCATCCTGGCGGTCGGTGTGTTATAGTGGCGGTTTTGGATGGCGGTAACTGCCTTGGTCAAAATCCCTTTTTTTTTACCGCCGGCCTGTTGGCGGTATTACCGCCACTTTAACACCGACCATCAGGGTTGTAATGAGGGCCTAAGTGTGTTAAGGGGTGGAGGGGGTTGATGTTTAAGATGTCTGTTGTGGTATATGTGTAGCATAGATTGAAATAAGGTTAGGTGGGTTAAGGCAGAGTTAAGTTGAGTTAGTGTAGGATAGTAAGATTAAGTTAGTTTAGCCTTAGTTTAGATAGCTAGGGTAGGGTAGGTTTTTAGGACGTGAAAATGCATATTACTTAAAATAAAAAACATTTCTGCTTTCACAACTGCTTAATGAATTACTGCGTAGGAGTTGTCATATTGCTTAGGTTGATTTAAGCTCATGATCTAGTTATTCCCTGACGTGTTTGTAGATATGGACAAGAGTCAGTCAATTTTGTAATGGAGTAGCTTAAGAGATCTTCAACAATGTTTGTTCACTATAAGTAGCCGTCTTTGTGTGAGTGGACGCACAGCCCAACATAGGTAGTCACCTGCTGTTGCACTGTGTGTGTATGTTATGCTACATGTATTGTAGGTATGAATTTGTCAAACCACAGTCACCATTCAAGGCTGTGTTGGGACACACACTGGTGCCTGCCACTTATGTACTCACCCTTGCACCATTTTACTGTAACATCAGTGTTGTTTATTGAATAATATCCATGAAAGTGGACCTTACCTGTCCAGAAACTTCAATCATCCTTGCCATTGACTACTTGCTAGGTGTGGCACTTCATGATTCTGAATTTGGATAACTAATTACCAGGTTAGATGAACATTGGTCTCATCTTTCCTCTTCTCCTTGGCATGTATAGCTTGCTCCATGGGTCTGTGAGCTGGATCATGAGATTTGCTATCTGTGTGCATATAAAATATGATGTTACATTCAAATTCCATGAATATGAGAGCTCTCAGGGGCAGAGGAACATATTGACCGTACACATGCCAGTGTGCCTTACTTCACCGTTTATCATTTGGCACATAATCCAAATTACTTAGCAGTTGCAGGCCATGCTTACTGACATCCCGGGTCTACATCATTTAGTGGCATAGGTATGATACAAAATATGAAAGTGCTTGTCCATTGGGATCTGCATGTTCTCAGTGCATGCATTGCCATTGTAATTATGTGATATCCCCAATGTAAGTATTCAGGTTGAAATGTGTGCATGATGACATTGTCGTGATTACTGAGCAAGATATCTGTGGATATGAAAATATGATAGTGGCTCAAATGCCTCACAGGTCACAATTTGTAGATGTATGCAAATGTGTGATTGTTTAGGATTCATCACTGTGTGCTACTCTAGTTATAGATTCTTATTGTAACATAATGAAGTTCAGTAGTTCAAAGAGACTTTACACAGGATGCTTTGTAGTGGAGGTACATGAAGCTTGACCTTGTCAAACAAGGGAATGTGATGGGGACTGTAGCACAATTACTCATCAACAGTCCACAAATGGATCAGGAAAAACAGGTGGGCATACTAAAAGGAGACAGTGCCAGGTGACAAGGGCGATGGCTTGTAAATGAACACAGGTCCAATGGGAAAATTGACACAGACAAACGTTACTGGCTAGTTCTTTGCCAGAAATTGGTAAAGTACACATCTTCCTCCTCTGATGTCTTCTGTGCCTTCCTTGAAGGTGGTAGTGTTTGGGCAGGAGGCATCTGAGGCAAACACATACACACCCACACATCAGGGGCTGAAGATGTGGGTCCCTTGTCTCTAACACCATTTGCCTTTGCCAACAAGAAAGACAGCACATCACTGAGAAGAGCCTGCTGGCTTGTCAGCACAGCAGTTACTAAGAGACCTATTACAAGTTTGGTGGTCAAAAGACCACCAGATTCTCGGTGGCAGTCTGACTGCCGAAGCTGTGGCGGTCCATGTGCCACAATATGATTCTGCTGGTCAGACCACCATCTCTGCCAGGATCTTTGATCCAGATGGGATGACGGTGGTTGTGGTTGTAATCACCCATGGCAGCGCAAAAGTCAGCACTGCCATACTGATTACAATCATATTCTCCATCAGCCTTTTCATTGCAGTTCAACTGCCATGAAAAGGCTGGTGGAGAAAATGTGTAGGGGCCCCTGGGGGGCCCTGCGCTGCCCATGCCTACAGCCTGGACATGCACGGGCCTCCCTCCCTAGCACCATTAGAATGAGCACTGTCTGCTGTGCAGACCTTGGTTTCCCCTAGTCAGTTCAGTGGAAAACTCATAATGGGGCTGGTTGTGAGATCGCCAGTATCATAGCGGTCTCCTCATTGGGGGTTTGTCAGTCGACGAACTCATAATCAGCCCCTTACTGATGAAGATTTTAATACAATCGGGACAATCATTTTCCCAGTTGATTTACATTAAAGTTGAAGCAATTTTAGGTGGAAGACAGCCAAAATAATTCCATATTTCGCTAAAAAATATTGCGAGTCTACTTCATGGAACTCGCAAGTTGACAAGTATGATTGAGGTTCCTAGAGGCCATGGATGGTCCATCCAAAGTGTGGACTACCTTGTATTTGGAGGGAAGGGTGTCTGTTAATGAAGTGATACAACTTTATTGACATTGCAGGATGAGGAAAGAGCACTACAAGCAAATGGAGATTCACAGTAACTAATTTGATAATTTCAATTTTGTACTGACTCGGATATTTCTGTATGTCAAAGAAGGGTATGTTTGTGAATTCAGCATCTTGGGTGAAGCGACCTTACTCTGTGTAATGTAAGCGGCTCACTGAAGAGAATCTGAATGGTTTGTTTACATGCTATATTAGTGTCTAAGCTGTAAATGTTGGTATAAGCAACATTTTAGCATTTTAATGACATGTTAAGTACATGACGTGAGCGAATTAACCATTGTGTAAAATAATTATATATTTAATCTAATCTGAAAATATACTAAATAATTCCCAGCGCATGTGATAAATAAAACATTTCAAGTATTGAACATTATGATCTCTTGTGCATATGTCTTTCTGTGTTTATTGACTATGTAGAGAAGGCAGTTAAATTCATGCAGACACATTACAAACTTCACTTGAGGATTAATGCATTTTATCTGCATAGCATTTGGTGCAAGCGAACATTAGACCTTCTTAAAAAGATGTGGATAATAAATGATCATGGCAATTGTTTTGCTGAAATGAAGTAATTGCAGCGCAGCATATGGTGAAATATATTTTTAATTACTTTTCAACAGTGCTAAATGTTGGATTTTCAGTATTTTCATATTTAACGTTCTTGATCAAATTTGCTGAAGAGCCTGCTTATGGAGAATACATTTGCCCAATAGCACATGACTGATTTTATGGGTGGCATATATCACTATATGTCAACTGTTTTTTCACTCCATAGACTTCAGGACTTTGTTTATGTTGTTAAATGTCTCTCTTGCATTTTGCCTTGAACGACTTCAATAAAATATATTATGTTGCTGAAGTTATAATCCTGTTCTTAATAGTCAGTCCTGTAATGGCTAAACGACTTTTCCAATGTTTTAAATATAAAGATATCCTAAACAACAAAAAACAAAAATCTGAAGGGCCTATTTACAGGCCGCCGTGGCTCAGGGCGATGCAACAAAGGCCTCATTTACAAGGAACCCAGGCATTGGATCTGATGCGTCAGTTTCCTTGTGTCGCCCTGCGCCCTCCTAACAACACCATAATAGCACTGTATTTACAATACAGCCCACCATGGTGCTTGTTAGCACATCTGCACCAAATATTTTGACGCAGTTGGTGGGGGGGGGCGTTTCTGGACTAGTATAAAAAATGTTGATGCTAGCCCAGCAAAGCTCAAGGAGGCCCATTAAAAAAAGCCTAGCGTCAGTTTAACGTCTGCCCAGGGCAGTCTTTAAAAAATGACGCTTGAATGCACAGTGAAATCTTGTAGATTTTAGTGCACCATGTTTTGGGCCTCCTTTCAGGGGAACACCTCCCTTGCATGCATTATACCGGGTGCAGGTATAATGTGGCATAAATGTTTACGAACTGGTGCAATGGTGACATTGCACCAGTTTATAAATATGTCTCAGGGTAGGAGATTGTTTTGTGCCGTCGTAGCATGAAATAAATGATGCTAAGGCAGGGGCCTTAAATAAGCCCCCAAGTGTCATGCTGCGCTTCCCTACACCACAGGGAAAGGGCATAAATGTGTCATATGTACAAACTACAGTACATTTGTGTCCTTTCTCTTTGTGCTGGTGCTAAAATTAGCTGCCTAGCACCAACGCAGGCACCCTTGCACTACTGTGTAAGGATGCCTGCGTTGCAGGGAATGATTGTTTATGTTCAGGAAGGTGTTGCGTCCTGCACATAAACAATCATTAATGGTGATTGCAGAATGCAGCGTATATAGAAGTATCAAACCTTCATTATTTAATGATTGTTTATGTGCAGGAATGGACACCCTCCCTTTACATAAACAATCACTAATGGCAGAATGCAGAACACATGGAAAAGGCAAAAATTAGGAGAAATAAAAGTATTTCACCTTGTTGTGCTACTCTAACGCTACCCCTGGATTTTCTGGTGCTGCTTCATGCCTACAGTTTCTCGCAAATCTGGGGCAGTGTCGAAAGCAATGGGTGTTGCATGAAAATGCCTACAGCAATACCAATTGCATACCCCTCTATGTAGGAAAGTACCATCTTGCCTGGCATGTTACCCCCATTTTTACTTGTATGTATGTTTGTTTTTGCCTGTGTCACTGGGATCCTGCTAGCCAGGACCCCAGTCCTCATAAAGTGTGCCCTGTATGTGTTCCCTGTGTGGTGCCTAACTGTATCACTGAGGCTAATCAGAACCACAGTGTTTATGCTTTCTCTGCTTTTAAAATAGTAACTGCAGGCTAGTGACTAATTTTACCAATTCTGATTGGCACACTGGAAACCCCTTATAATTCCCTCGTATATGGTACATAGATACCCAGGGTATTGAGGTTCCAGGAGATCCCTATGGGCTGCAGCATTTCTTTTGCCACCCATAGGGAGCTCAGACAATTCTTACACAGGATTACCACTGCGGCCTGAGTGAAATAACGTCCACGTTATTTCACAGCCATTGTACACTGCACTTAAGCAACTTATAAGTCACCTATATGTCCAACCCTCACTTAGTGAAGGTTAGGTGCAAAGTTACTAAGTGTGAGGGCACCCTGGCACTAGCCAAGGTGCCCCCACATTGTTCAAGGCAAATTGCCCCGACTTTGTGAGTGCGGGGACACTATTACATGCGTGCACTACATATAGGTCAATACCTATATGTAGCGTCACAATGGTAACTCTGAACATGGCCATGTAACATGTCTAGGGTCATGGAATTGTCTCCCCAATACCGTTAGGGTATTGGGGAGACAATTCCATGCACCCCCAGGGCTCCAGCATAGAGCCCGGGTACTGCCAAACCAACTCTCCAGGGTTTTCTCTGCAGCTACCGCTGCTGCCAACCCTCAGACAGGTTTCTGCCCCCCTGGGGCCTGGGCAGCCCAGTCCCAGGAAGGCAGAACAATGGATTTTCTCTGAGAGAGGGTGTTTCAACCTCTCCCTTTGGAAATAGGTGTTAAGGGCCTGAGAGGAGTAGTCTCCGTGGCCTCTGGAAATGCTCAGATGGTGCCGTCCTTGCATAAGCCAGTCTACACCGGTTCAGGGATCCCCCCAGCCCTGCTCTGGCACGAAACTGGACAAAGGAAAGGGGAGTGACCACTCCCCTAACCAGCACCTCCCAAGGGGAGGTGCCCAGAGCTCCTCCAATGTGTCCCAGACCTCTGCCATCTTGGATGCAGAGGTGTAAGGGCACAATGGGCACCTCTGAGTGGCCAGTGCCAGCAGGTGACGTAAGACACCCCTCCTGATAGGTACTTACCTTTCTCACCAGAGTTCCTCTGCATTTCCCTCTTCGACATCTGCCAAGAATCGACCACTGACTGCTCCAGGACGGCTGCAAAACCACAACAAAGTAGCAAGAAGACTACCAGCAACATTGTAGCACCTCATCCTTCCGGCTTTCTCGACTGTTTAATGGTGGTGCATACTCTGTGGGCTGTCTGCCTTCACCCTGCACTGGAAGCCAAGAAGGAATCTCATGTGGGTCAACGGAATCTTCCCCCTGCCAACGTAGGCACCAAACTTCTGCATCACCGGTCCTCTGGGTCCCCTCTTATCATTACGAGCGTGGTCCCTGGAACACAGGAGCTAGATCCAAGTGTCCCCAGCAGTCCAGTGGCCCTTCTGTCCAAATTTGGTGGAGGTAGGTCCTTGCCTCCCCACGACAGACAGTAATCCTCTGTACTGCGTGAACTGCAACTGCTAGGGCTTCTGTACACTTTTGCAAGACTTCCTGTGAGCACAGCCTAGCCCAGGTCCCCAGCACTCCGTCCTGCATTGCCCAACTCACTGAGTTGGACTCCGACTTCGTGGCACTCCCTTTTGTTGTGCTGAGATGACCACCATGCTCAGATCTTCTGAATGCCTGTTCAGGTGCTTCTTCGGGTGCTGCCTGCTTCTGCGTGGGCTCTTTGTATTGCTGAGTACCCCCTCTGTCTCCTCCTCCAAGGGGTCACCTCCTGGTCCTTCTTGGGCCCCGGCAGCACCCAAAATCTTCAACTGTGTCTCTTGCAGCTAGCAAGGCTTGTTTGCGGTCTTTCTGCTTGGACTCTGCATCCTCCAGCACGCCGTGCGACATCTACTGACCAAAGGAGAAGTTCCTGGCATCTTCCGTTGTTGCAGAATCTTTGGCTTCTTCTACATGGAGGCAGCCCTTTTACGCCTTCATCTGGCGTTTAGTGGGCTCCTGGCCCCCCTGGACACTTGCGTGACTCTTGGACTTGGTCCCCTTCCTTTGCAGGTCCTCAGGTCCAGGGATATATCTTTAGTGCTTTACAGTCAGTTGTTGTCTTTGCAGAATCCCCTATCTCAACTTTACTGTCTTTCTGGGGACGTAGGGTAACTTTACTCCTACTTTTCAAGGTCTTGGGGTGTGGTATCTTGGACACCCTTAGTGTTTTCTTACACTCCCAGCGACCCTCTACACACTACACTAGGCCTGGGGTCCCTTCGTGGTTCGCATTCCACTTTTGGAGTATATGGTTTGTGTTGCCCCTAGGCCTATTGACTCCTATTGCATTCTATTGTGTTCTACAGTGTTTGAACTACTTTTCTAACTGTTTACTTACCTGATTTTGGTCTGTGTGTATATTTTGTGTATATTACTTACCTCCTAAGGGAGTATATCCTCTGAGATACTTATGGCATATTGTCACTAAAATAAAGTACCTTATTGTGTTTTCTTATGATATTGTGCTAAGTGATATAAGTGGTATAGTAGGAGCTTTGCATGTCTCCTAGTTCAGCCTAAGCTGCTCTGCTATAGATACCTCTATCAGCCTAAGCTGCTAGAACACTACTAATCTACTAATAAGGGATAACTGGACCTGGCACAAGGTGTAAGTACCACAAGGTACCCACTTTAAGCCAGGCCAGCCTCCTACATTGGTAGTGCAGCGGTGGGATAAGTACTTGTAACTGCTTTACCACTTTGTCATTGATGCTTCTCATAAGAAAAACATGTACCAAATACTTCAGAATATACACAATAACCTAAACAGTTAACTTTCCTTCTTTAAAACTTTCTAAAACGTTTCTGAAACGTTTCTGAAAACTTTCAAAAGTTTGAAAACGTTTTCTCTGTTCTTTCAAAAGTTCCAAAAACGTTTTTCTCTCTCTATCCTAAACCTTTTCTGTCATGTCTGCAGTAGAGCTTACTCCCACAGTTGTCCAGGCAACATATGGGAATCTAAACTTTAAAAGTTTGAGGGGTCTCTGCATTGAAAGAGGTTTAGCAATTGGTAAGAATCCTACAAAAGATCTTCTCCTTAGCATTCTCCTAGAAAGTGACCAGAACCAGTCTGGCCCATCTCAGGATCACAGGGAGAGGAGGGGGATGCCCAGCCAGACTCAGAGGAGTCTGGAGGATGCTGGGGAGGGTTCTTCCAAGGACCTGTGAGCTAACAGGGCACCTAGTGACACTGGTAGTAGGGGGGGGGGGCACACATAAGTAGGGCATCTTTCACTCCTAAAGGCCAGGTTACTAGAGTCCAGTCAGTTAGGGACAGGTCCAACTCTGCCAATTCCCACATACCTTCTGTGTCTCACAATTCCCAAGCCTCCCACCCTGATGATAACTTAATGGAAAGGGAACTCAGAAAGCTGAGGTTGGAAGAGGCCAGGCTGAAGCTTAAACAGCAGCAGCTGGCCTTAGACAGGAATCTTTGGATGTGGAAAGAGAAAGGCAGAGGTTGGGGTTAGTTCCCCATGGTGGCAGCAGCAGTGTTTTTTATAGCAATCCTGTTAGAGAGCAAGATTCCAGAAACCTGCATAAGATAGTCCCCCCTTACAAGGAGGGGGATGACATTAACAAGTAGTTTGCTACATTTGAAAGGGCCTGTATGGTACAGTTGGTCCCTCAAAGGTAGTGGGCTGCTATCTTGTGGCTATCTTTCACTGGCAAGGGTAAGGATAGGCTCCTTACTGTCAGAGAAAGTGATGCTAATAACGACAAGGTTTTGAAGGATGTACTCTTGGATGGATTTGGCTTAACCACTGAACAATACAGGATTAAGTTCAGAGACACCAGAAAATAGTCCCCTCAAGACTGGACAGACTTTGTAGACTGTTCAGTGAAGGCCTTGGAGGGGTGGTTGCATGGCAGTAAGGTGACTGACTATGAAAGCCTGTATAATCTAATCCTGAGAGAGCATATTTTGAACAATTGTGTATCTGATTTGTTGCACCAGTACTTGGTAGACACAGATCTGACTTCTCCCCAAGAATTGGGAAAGAAGGCAGACAAATGGGTCAGAACAAGAGTGAACAGAAATGTTCATACAGGGGGTGACAAGGATGGCAAGAAGAAGGATGGTATGCCTTCTGACAGGGTGGGGACAAAGATTAAAAAAACATTCTGAGTCTTCATCAGGCCCACAAAAATCCTCTGGGGGTCCAAATCTTCTTCTCAGAATCAGAAAAAGCCTTGGTGTTATTTATGTAAAGTATAAAGCCATTGGGCAAGTGATGCCACATATCCAAAGAAAAACACCAAACCTCCCACCATCACAACCCCAACTGCAAATTCTAGTGCCCCTTGTAATAGCAGTGGTGGTGGGAAGTCTACTACAAATAGCCAATCCAAGGGTTTAGCTGAGCTCACTATTGGCAGTGTAGTTGGTGTTGGTCTTATTAGGGAGACCACAGAGGCTGTTTTAGTCTCTGATGGTGGCATTGACTTTGCCACCTTGGTTGCTTAGTCCCCTTAATATGGGTAAGTACAAACAACTATCCCTAGTTAACAGTGTTGAGGTTGAGGCCTACAGGGACACAGGAGCCAGTGTAACTATGGTTATAGGGAAACTGGTTCACCCTGATCAACACCTACTTGGTCAGCAGTACCAAGTGACTGATGCTCACAATAACATACTTAGCCACCCCATGGCTGTTGTGAATCTCAACTGGAAGGGGGTTACTGGTCCAAAGAAAGTCGTTGTAGCCACTGAATTACCTGTAAATTGCTTACTAGGCAATGATTTGGAGACATCAGCTTGGGCTGAAGTGGAGTTGGAGGCTCATGCAGCAATGCTGGGCATTCCTGTGCATATTTTTGCTTTGACAAGGGTTCAGGCCAAAAAGCAAAAATAACAGGGAAACTTGGATCCTGGAACAATGGACCATGTGCTCCCAAAAGCTAGGGGTAAGAAGGGTAAATCCTTGCCCACTATCCCTCCCTCATCAGAAGATTCCCCTTTTGAGGAAAAGGAATCCTCTCCCTGTGCAGAACCTACACCAGATGAGCTGGCAGCAGACACTGCTGAGCTTTTGGGTGCAGGGGAGCCTGTTAGGGAAGAGCTGAGTATGGCACAGCAGACCTGTCCCACACTAGAGGGTTTGAGACAGCAAGCTGTCAAACAGCAGAATGGGGATGTCAGTGATAGCCATAAGGTATATTGGGAAGACAACCTTCTGTCTACTGAGTCCAGGGACACTAAACCTGGAGCTGCCAGGAGATTGGTCATCCCTTTGCAATACAGAGAGTTTCTTCTTACCTTGGCACATGGCATTCCCTTGGCTGGGCATTTGGGCCAAAGTAAAACTTGGAACAGACTTGTTCCCCTGTTTCACTGGCCTCATATGTCAGAGGACACCAAAGAGTTTCGTCGCTCTTGTGTGACCTGCCAAGCCAGTGGCAAAACTGGTGACACTCCAAAGGCCCCCTTAATTCCACTTCCTGTGGTTGGGGTGCCATTTGAAAGGGTAGGGGTTGACATAGTTGGCCCCCTTGACCCTCCAACAGCTTCAGGCAATAGGTTTATCCTTGTAGTGTGGTTAGTTTTACCTATCCTTTGCGCATTAGCTTCAGGCTTTAGGCCTTTGTGCACTTTGCCCTGGATGTATTTTATTCATTTGCTCGCAGCTTAGAGCCTCTGTGCACTTTGCTCTAAATGCTTTTTATTCGGCTTCGTACTATTATTTTTCAAATAGCCAGTTCTACGGTCTTGTTTTATATTCATATCACACTGTTTAGCCTACTTCAGCACTGGAGTTCTCCATAACGCATTCTTGTTCACTCTGTGCTTCAGTCAAGGATACAGTCTGGTACATTGCCGATAGACGTGGTAGGAGTTTAGTCTTTGGCATTCCTGCGTAGGGACATTTTGTGATCACGCTGACATGTTAGTTATAAAAACACTTCCTTGTCCCAATACACGCAAGAGGGAGATTCCGACCAGGGAACCACAACTAGACGCTGACTGCCTCGTTGCAGATGCTGAACCAAGATCACAGGCCTTTGCTCAGGTATGAGGGCTGATGTCTCCCCAGTGATTCAGAAAGGCAAGTTAGAAGCTTAACATGCTGTGCTCGAAATAGAACTAGCAGAGGGAGAGTAGAAACTATTAGACACCATGATAGCGTTGTTCTTATGTTTTACTATCCTGGTGACTATTTCAATCCTACTGTGTTGTATGGTTCTGGTTATTGCGGCTCACGCCTTATTATCTAAAATGCAGTCGTTTAATAAAAACATTATCTAAAACTTATACTGGCTTTGTCATTTGTATATGAGATCATACTGTAAATGAGAGAGTTGGTTTGGATCTGAGTGACCACGACTTCCCTAAGAAGTTCCTAAGATGTCATGCGCTCGGCTGCCCAATCATCTCTTCCCTTCGGGAGAAATGAGGCACTGCTAGTTAGCCGGAGCAAAAACCGGATTTAGGGTGACAGAGTTCCTTCCACGTGGGTCAGACTCAGTCCCCCACACCGTGATCGATCCTGCTGCCTAGAAATCCAGTAGTCTCATTTAGGATAATGAGAGTCCACGCGACATCCTAGTGGTAGTGGACCATGCCACTAGGTACCCTGAAGCCATCCCCTTAAAGACCACTACAGCTCCTGCAGTGGCAAAGGCCCTCCTGGGAATCTTTTCCAGGGTGGGTTTCCCTAAGAAAGTGGTATCAGACAGAGGTAGTAACTTAGGGCCAGATGTAGCAAAATTGCAAATTGCGACTTGCAATTTGCGAGTCCTTCCGACTCGCAAATTGCAAGTCGCAATTTGCAATGCAGAACGGTGTCTCAGACACCGTCTGCGAGTCGGTATGGGGTCGCAAAGACCCACCTCATTAATATTAATGAGGTGGGTCGCAAATTGCAGCCCCATAGCGACTATGGGCACTCACAAACATGGAGGCCTGCTGTAGTCAGCAGACCTCCATGTTCGTGACTGCTTTTAAATAAAGCAGTTTTTTTTTTTTAAAGTGTAGCCCGTTTTCCTTAAAGGAAAACGAGCTGCACTTTAAAAAAAATCCGAAACCTTTAGTTTCGGTATTTTTTCAGGGCAGGTAGTGGTCCAAGGGACCACTACCTACCCTGAAAAAATTATTTGTGGTCCATTCACATGGGGACCCCTTCCAATTTGCGAGTGGGTTACCATCCACTTCAAGTGGATGGTAACTTCGACACCATTTGCGACCGCATATGCAGTCGCAAATGGTATTGCATTCCACTGCGAATCGCAAATAGGAAGGGAACACCCCTTCCTATTTGCGATTCGGAAATGCATTTTGCGAGTCAGTCCTGACTCGCAAAATGCATTTCTGCATAGGAAAATGCGATTTGCGACTCGCAAACGGCAATTTTTGCCGTTTGCGATTCGCAAATCCTTTCCTACATCTGGCCCTTAATGTCTGCATACCTCAAAGCAATGTGGAAGGAGTGCGGTGTAACATACAAGTTCACTACTCCTTATCATCCACAAACAAATGGTCTGGTTGAGAGGTTTAATAAAACTCTCAAGGGTATGATAATAGGACTCCCTGAAAAACTCAGAAGGAGATGTCCTGTTACCTTGCCTCCTTTTTGCTTACAGGGAGGTACCCCAAAAAGGTGTGGGCTTTAGCCCCTTTGAACTCCTCTCTGGGCACCCTGTGAGAGGTCCCCTTGCACTTGTTAAGGAGGGTTGAGAACAACCTTTAAAAGCTCCTAAACAAGTCATTGTGGATTATGTACTTGGCCTAAGATCAAGAATGGCTGAGTACATGAAAAACGCCAGTAAAAACCTTCAGGCCAGCCAGGAGCTGCAAAAGCAATGGCATGACCAGAAGGCTGTCCTGACCCAGTACCACCCAGAACAGAAGGTGTGGGTATTGGAGCCTGCGGCCCCAAGAGCACTCCAGGACAAATGGAGTGGACCCCACCTATTTGTAGAGAAAAAGGGTGAGGTTACCTTCTTGGTAGACCTGGGCACTGCCAGGAGTCCCCTTAGGGTGCTCCATGTCAACCGCCTAAAACCCTACTATGACAGGGCTGATCTCACCCTGCTCATGGCAACTGATGAGGGACAGGAAGAAGAGAGTGACCCTCTCCCTGATCTCTTCTCCACCACTGTAGCTGATGGCTTAGTGGAGAGAGTAGTACTTGAAGATTGTCTTTCTGCTGAGCAGAAAGATAACTGTGTAAATCTTTTAAGTTAGTTTTCTGAACTCTTCTCACTGATACCAGGTCCCACTACTTGGTGTGAGCATACAATCAATACTGGAGACAGTTTACCTGTCAAAAGTAAGATTTATAGGCAGCCTGACCATGTCAGGGACTTCAGACAATGTTAGACTTAGGAGTGATTGAGCCTTCAGAAAGCCCATGGGATAGCCCAGTGGTGCTGGTTCCAAAACCTCACAGTAAGGATGGAGAAAGAGAAATTAGGTTTTGTGTTGACTATAGAGGGCTCAACCAAGTAACCAAGACGGATGGTCACCCTATACCCAGGGCAGATGAGCTGAAAGATATACTGGCTTCTGCCAAGTATCTAAGCACTTTTGATTTAACTGCAGGGTATTGGCAGATTAAGTTATCAGAAGATGCAAAACCTAAAACTGCATTCTCAACCATTGGAGGGCACTATCAATTTGGTCTGAAGAATGCACCTTCCACTTTTCAAAGGTTGGTGAACACAGTCCTGCAAGGGTTGGAATCTTTTAGTGCAGCATACCTAGATGATATAGCTGTTTTTAGCTCCACCTTGTATGATCACCTGGTCCACCTGTGGACAATTTTAGAGGCCCTGCAAAAGCCAGGCCTCACTATCAAGGCCTCAAAGTGCCAGATAGGGCAGGGGAAAGTGGTTTATCTGGGCCACCTGGTAGGTGGGGAACAGATTGCACCACTACAGGGCAGGATCCAGGCCATTATGGAATGGGCTCCCCCTACAACTCAAACCCAGGTGAGAGCCTTTTTAGGCCTCACAGGGTACTATAGGAGGTTTATTAAAAATTATGGGTCCATTCCAGCTCCTCTTAATGACCTCACTAGTAAAAAGTTGCCTAAAATGTTTTTGTGGACATCTAGCTGTCAAAAAGCTTTTGATGAGCTCAAACAGGCCATGTGCTCTGCACCTGTCCTAAAAGGCCCTTGCTACTCCAAAACGTTCATAGTCCAGACTGATGCTTCTGAATTGGGGTTTGGGGAAGTGCTATCACAGCTTAATACTGAGGGCCAGGATCAACCTGTTGCTTTTATCAGCAGGAGATTGACCCCTAGAGAAAAGCGTTGGCCTTTCATAGAGAGGGAGGCCTTTGCTGTGGCCTGGGCACTGAAAAAGTTGAGACCATACCTGTTTGTTACTCATTTTATTGTTCAGACAGACCATACACCTCTACCTTGGCTAAAACAAATGAAAGGTGAAAACCCTGAATTGTTGAGGTGGTCCATCTCCCTACAGGGAATGGACTATACAGTGGAACATAGACCTGGGAGTACCCACTCCAATGCAGATGGACTCTCCAGACATTTCCACTTAGACAATGAAGGCTCATCTGGGCAAGGTTAGCCTTATTGTCCCTCGCTTGTGGGGTGGGGCTTGTGTAGGAAAGTAACATTTTGCCTGGCATGTTACCGTCATTTTTACTTGTATGTATGTTTGTTTTTGCCTGTGTCACTGGGATCCTGCTAGCCAGGACCCCAGTCCTCATAAAGTGTGCCCTGTATGTGTTCCCTGTGTGGTGCCTAACTGTATCACTGTGGCTCTGCTAATCAGAACCTCAGTGTTTATGCTCTCTCTGTTTTTAAAATTGTCACTGCAAGTTAGTGGCCTCTGGAAATGCTTTGAAGGGCACAGATGGTGCCCTCCTTGCATAAGCCAGTCTACACCGGTTCAGGGATCCCCCCAGCCCTGCTCTGGCGCAAAACTGGACAAAGGAAAGGGGAGTGACCACTCCCCTGACCAGCACCTCCCAAGGGGAGGTGCCCAGAGCTCAACCAGTGTGTCCCAGACCTCTGCCATCTTGGATGCAGAGGTGTGAGGGCACAATGGACACCTCTGAGTGGCCTGTGCCAGCAGGTGACGTGAGAGACCCCTCCTGATAGGTGCTTACCTTTCTCTGTAGCTAATCCTCCTCTGAGGGCTATTGAGGGTCTCTCCTGTAGGTTTCTCATCAGATAACGAAGGCAAGAGCTCACCATAGTTCCTCTGCATCTCCCTCTTCGACTTCTGCCAAGGATCGACCGCTGACTGCTCCAAGACGCCTGAAAACTGCCACAAAGTAGCAAGAAGACTACCAGCAAAATTGTAGCGCCTCATCCTGCCGGCTTTCTCGACTGTTTCCTGGTGGTGCATGCTCTGAGGGTTGTCTGCCTTCACCTTGCACTGGAAGCCAAGAAGAAATCTCCCATGGGTGGACGGAATCTTCCCCCTGCCAACACAGCCACCACACTTCTGCATCACCCGTCCTCTGGGTCCCCTCTCATCTTGACGAGCGTGGTGCCTGGAACACAGGAGTTGGATCCAAGTGTCCCCGACAGTCCAATGGCCCTTCTGTCCAAATTTGGTGGAGGTAAGGTCTTGCCTCCCCACACCAGACAGTAATCCTGTGCACTACCTGAACTGCAGATGCTAGGGCTTCTGTGCACTTTTGCAAGACTTCCTTTGTGCACATCCTATCCCAGGTCCCCAGCACTCCATCATGTATTGCCCAACTCGCTGAGTTGGACTCCAACTTCGTGGGACTCCCTTTTGTTGTGCTGAGATGACTGCCATGCTCAGATCTTCTGAATGCCTGTTCAGGTGCTCCTGCGGGTGCTGCCTGCTTCTGCATGAGCTCTCTGTGTTGCTGAGTGCCCCCTCTGTCTCCTCCTCCAAGGGGCGACCTCCTGGTCCTTCCTGGGCCCTGGCAGCAGCCGAAACCTTCAACCGCACCTCTTGCAGCTAGCAAGGCTTATTTGCGGTCTTTCTGCTCGGAGATAACTCTGCATCCTCCAGCACGCCATGGAACATGTTCTGACCAAAGGAAAAGGTCCTGGCTCCCTCTGTTGTTGCAGAATCTTTGGCTTCTTCCACCCGGAGGCAGCCCTTTTGCACCTTCATCCGGAGTTTAGTGGGCTCCTGCCCCCCCTGGACACTTGCGTGACTCTTGGACTTGGTCCCCTTCCTTTGCAGGTCCTCAGGTCCAGGAATCCATCTTCAGTGCTTTGCAGTCACTTGTTGTCTTTGCAGAATCCCCTATCTCGACTTTACTGTCTATCCTGGGTAGTAGGGTAACTTTACTTCTACTGTTTAGGGTCTTGGGGTGGGGTATCTTGGACACTCTTAGTGTTTTCTTACACTCCCAGCGACCCTCTACAAATTACACTAGGCCTGGGGTCCCTTCGTTGTTCGCATTCCACTTTTGGAGTATATGGTTTGGGTTGCCCCTAGGCCTATTGTCTCCTATTGAATTCTATTGTGTTGTACAGTGTTTGCACTACTTTTCTAACTGTTTACTTACCTGATTTTGGTCTGTGTGTATATTTTGTGTATATTACTTACCTCCTAAGGGAGTATATCCTCTGAGATACTTTTGGAATATTGTCACCAAATTAAAGTACCTTTATTTTTAGTAAGTCTGAGTATTGTGTTATCTCATGATATAGCGATTAAGTGGTGTAGCAGGAACTTTGCATGTCTCCTAGTTCAGCCTAAGCTGCTCTGCTATAGCTACCTCTATCAGCCTAAGCTGCTAGAACACTACTAATCTACTATTAAGGGATAACTGGACCTTTGACAAGGTGTAAGTGCCACAAGGTACCCACTATAAGCCAGGCCAGCCTCCTACACTGCCACAGAAAACTGCATCCCGGGGGCCTGTATTTGCATGGTGGAATAAAGCTGTGCACAACGATGTTCTGGTGGTGCTATGGTCTTGTAAATGAGACTCTCACATTTTTCATGCCTTTTAACATGGTAAACTCCTGAATTATAATACAACTGTTGTAATTGTTACCGATTTGAAAAATCAAATGCTGCCATTCAAATCGTTTTTAATCGCTGCTACAAGTTCCCACCACCTCCCCAATTACTCTTTCCTAATGTCTCTAAATTGCAAACGTTATGAAGCCTAAGTAGAAGCAATATGGGCCCACATGTACAAAGATGTCATGCGTTAAAGCGCACCAACCAATGTTGCAACTCTGCATTGTGTGAGAGTAAGAGAGCAAGAAAGCACCATACCTACTAAGACAATTTTTCTAAACTTGTGGTCCTTGGACATCTAGGAGTCCGCAAAACCTATTTGTGGTGCCTGCGACAACTTAGAATATTAAATAATATTAACAGATCAGTAAAGAGTATATAAATAAACAAGCAAAATGTCCAAATGAAATTTTTAAAGCATTCTGTAAATGTGAACAAATTTGAAATTGGAGGCTAAAAATTAAGCTAGAATCCTCAGATTGAAGGTGAGAATCCTTAGATTGATTCATAGGAGCAGTTGAGTGTATCAAAACAATATACTATGGGTAATCAGTGCACTTAAATAAATTTAGAAAAGTTGTATATGATTTTTTTTTTTTTTTACATTGTTGTGTGAATTTAATAAAATATGTAATATTTTTTTTATTTGAGGAATGCTTGTTTCTTTATTTTTTGTGTGTATTGTTTTGCAGTTCAGATTGCTAAAAATGCTTAGGCCGGGACCTCTTCTTCCAGTAATAACTCACTGGAGGGTCCCCAGATTCCAATAATGAGTCAGTGAGTGTTGCCAGGTTCCAGTAATGATTAAGTGGGGATACACAGAAGTCGAAATGTTAAAAATCACTGAACTAAAATATGGAGCTGTCTTGCTCCCTCCTCAGTGCTGGTGCTTAATTAGTATGTTTAGCACCACATGCACACCTTTGCACCACAGTGAAAAGGTGTCTGCGTTACGTTTAGTATACGTTCTGTGCTGGAACCGTTCCACAAAATTCAATTGTCATCATTTAGACATTGGCGGTAATAGTCCTGCCATCGCTTTTTTAATAGTTTTCCAATCCGCTGGCCTGGTGGTCCGCTGGCAAGCTTTAGATGTTGGTGGGACCACAGTCAACAGACTGCTGCAGTCCTGCCGACACTGCCAGGAGTCTCAACCTGAGTTGACAGCGCAGTAGGAAACAGTGGCTGGCACTGGGACTGCAGCCACTGTTACCACTGTGCTGATTTAGAAGTGCTTTCACGCCAGGCCGACTGGTGGGAACACCTCAAACTTAAGACTGGTGGATTGGGGGGAAATGGGTTGGAAACCCATCCCTCCCCATTTTTCTCTTACTTTTTTTAATGGAACATGACTTGAGGACTCCATTACTGCTGACACTTCACCCCAAAGGACACCGACCCCTTCATCGCCGGACACGAAGGTGACCAATTTATGGGGCTTGGACACGAAGAGTTGAGCCTGTACTGTCAAAAGCAACCCAACCATCAACATACATGTAAGTATGTTTTTTTGTTTTTCTTAGGGTGGGAATGTGTTGACATACATTGTATGCAACACACCTATATCACAACATATATCCATAGGGACACTCCCCCTTCATCTCCTACCCACCACTGTCACACCACTGGGACAGTGGGAACATCTGAATCAAGTCAGCGGCATACTGCCAAGCCAGCGGTGATGGAGTCTGGTCAGACAGCAATGTGAAACCAACAGCGCATCAGTTTGTTCCCCAAATGCTGACATCTACGTACGGCAGAGGTTACTCTGTTAGCTTGACAGAGTACATGGAATTGCTGCGGCAGTGGGACGGTGGTAAGACCACCAAGATCTAAATCAGGCCATATGCCTAGACAAACTTTACAATGTTTCCCACTTTGGAACTGTCCTGTACAGTGCAAAATGAATTCAAAGTTGGAAAAGTTTGGAGAATTGAAAGCATTTGTCCATTTTATGCCAGCCTCAAAGAAGTGTTGTTTTTTGGTGCAAACCTGTCTACTAGTGCTAGTAGACAGTTTTCTTTTTTTTTTTTATCAAAACCAGTGAGTGTTTGCAGGTAAATGCCCATGTACCACCCATGGAATGACCCTTGAAGTCAAGTAATTCAAAGAAATGTGAAGCACAGCTTTGCATTACTTTCAGGCAGCTTTCCAACACAACACAAGTTTTACACTGGAAAGTTAATTGAAGTAAGCCTTTTGTGACATGTTGCATTACTTTTGTGATGCTAACCCTGGCAAAAAATATTAGTAAGCGGGCCCCATGATGTTGCAAGAAAACACCACCAGGGAAAAACACTGACATGTTTTTAGAAATCCAGAATTTCTTTGAAACCTGTGCTGTGCTGGTTGAATAAAACTTAAGAACTTAAGAACTACGGATCTATGGCATCAGTGTAATTGTCTCACAGGCTAATTTATCAAGTGGAGAAATATGATAAGAATTGCATCACATGGTAATATTTTTGCTGCTGACAGCTACCTCAATATTTGCCCTTGAACAAGATTTTACAGCAGGCACAGTAAAGGTCAGCAAATACATTTTAACCTTCAAATCCTTGATAATATCACACATGTCTCAAAATACCATGGATGGATTGTAGGGTGATTAGATGTCCTACATTAGCCCATAGAGTCCTAGTTTGTCCCAGAATCCCAACATTTCCTATTAACAGAAACACGTTCCACTTTTTTAAAATAGTTTAGAGTGAATGTTTAGAGAGATGTCTCTTTTGCTACTATACCTTATTCATGCAACATGCCAGGATTCACTGAGGGAGTATCATCTCCAGTCTGGTCCTAAACATTATCACAGTATATATATTATATGTAGTTTTCATCAACCATGTTCAATGCCAGGATGTACTCCAATTTCTGTGTCTGAGGACTGTACTACTGAACATCAACCCTCAGAATTTAATGGCACAGGAATATCAAAGACATAAGGTTCAGGGGAAATATATAGAAAGTAAGTGCATGAAGGGAAGTATAGATGTACTATTCCTAACTCAACATCTAGGTATTTTGAAGATATATGTGTATGAAACACCAAGGCATATATGTGTGGAATTAGGTATAGAAAATGTAGACTGACTTACCTGTCAGTATTTTATTTTTCATATTTTGTCCTATTTTGTAGTGTCAATATACAGGGGGCACACCCAATGGGAGTCCCCCCTGGTTTTTGATTATGAAAATGTGCTCACTTTAAAGGGCTGAATTGCTGTCCATATCTGTGATAATACCCTATATGATGCAGGTAGTTATAGATGTGCGCTGTAATGGCACATGAGAATTCAAGGAGTCTGCATAGAGCAGAATTATAAACAACGACTATGCTAAGGCCCTAAGAAGTAGTTGTTCCGATAAACTTTCCAACACTTGCTGCTATGCCAAGTAAAAGATCAGCAGTAATAGTACCAGCCCCATCCTCCTGTTTGTTGAATGTCATAGTTCAACATCGATCAATAAACACATCAAAATGTAGAGACAAGGGAAATAAGTTGTAATTGAAATAGGTTAGGATGTATTGGGGTATGACATTTGGTTTGGCTGACCTGTGGCTACAATCCCAATGTAAAAACATAAAGATCCATATTTATCATTTTTTCATGCAGTGCAATACAGCAAGCCAGGTTGTTGTGCTGCGTTGTATGAAAGGGAAAGGGCAGGAAAGGGGCCATATTTATATGTTTTATGGTGAATTCCTGTCCTTTCCTAGAGCTGACTCACTGTTAGCTACATAGCACCAAGGGTGTCTGTGTTGTTGTCAGGATTGTTTTGTGCAGGAAAGGACACCTTCCTGCACAAAATCAATCCTGAGAGGCATGTTGTTCTTTCTCCCTGTGTTGCAGATTGCAGCACACATAAAAAGAGCACATATTTAAGTGAAATTAAGATATTTCCCCTCGTTACACCTCTCCTGGGGAAGCGCAGCTTTTTGAACCATTCCCTGGTTTACCAATGATGGTAAATCTAAGTATGTTCCAGAATCCATGGGTGGATAAGTGGGAACAGCCATGTTCCACCCACTCCTTGGAGCAGACAACAATTTGCACTGCCTTGTGTTACTCTAGATTTATCAAGCCATGCAGTGCCACACAAGATGACCTTGCCTGGCTTGATAAGTTGAGTCATCCTTGCGCTCCCTTTTATAGAGCCTGGATGACAAAAAACCTTGATCACCCTGTCCCAAGGCATTTAAGATAGATTCCTATTTCCAAGGTGGAATGAGATGGTGAAGATTGTCACAAAAGGTGAAATGACTGAAAATGTTTCACGGGAGAGCAATTGAGCAATCATTATAAGAGATGACTTGTCACAGGGGTGTCGGAGCTACTGCTCCTGCAATGGAAGCAGAGGGTGAACTTCATAGAAGCGCAGGATATAGAGACAGTAGTTGATGAGGCAGGTGCATGTTTAAGACTTTACTCAACATTTTCAGCAGAACCTCCTTTAAGACAAACACTAAAATATAAGAAAAGTAGTGGATGTCACCATACAAGGATTTAACAAGCAAACATAGATGGAAAATAAGACCAATATGCCACAAAGGTGTACATTATAAATTCAAAATATCTGATCAGTTTAAGGTTGAGGCACCATTCTTAGGCACACAAACTTCATAAGTTTTCACTTAATATGTAGAGCATGTTTTATAGTCATATATGGTAGGGTGCCTACTAAAATTCTGTGGGTCCAATTCATAAAGAAGCATTGTCAACACCAATAGGTATGTCTTTGACTGCCATCCTTTTGACATTTCTTTTTATTTTGGTCATGGTTTTTGCAATGCCTGATTGTTTGTGAAAAAGTAAAGGCCCTCATCAATGTAAAGAAAATGTTGGCTAAAGGCAAGAGTGTTGTTTTGTTTTCAAACAAGCACACATTGCATATAGTATTCCCAGGAACTGGAGTAAACTACTTTGTGTGTAGTTGTGCTGCTTGTGAAAGAATAACAAGCTGTACTTGAAGTGAAGTCAAGTCAACTGAAAGCACCCATTACCACATGATGAAAAGAGTGGAAGTAAAATGGTAGAAAATAAATGACACATTAACAAACCAATGGATGAAAGGAGGTGACCGAAAACCCCTTTAAGTAAGCATATTGTACATATATGAATTTAGTGAAAAATAAAAGGTATTGGCTAACAGCAGATACTAAAATGTAGTATGCCTGCTCCCACAAATGTAAATGTTTGTGGGCATTCCCAAACTTCAAAGAATACAAAGGATTTGGAACATCCCTCGTTCCCTCTCCTGTATAGGATTTATAAGTGCAGATTTCTCTGCTTTTCTGGTACAGATATCCACATCCATGACCAAGTTTACTCATGCTAAGGACTTTTTGCTACTCCTGGCAAGCGTAAAAAATTCACAATGCTATTTATGTAAGGTATTTCGTTTTAATGTTCTAAAATAAATCTTGTATGAGTTCAAAACTAATTTGACATCTTCAGTGGCTGGTTTTGCACTTACAAAATACATCTACTTAAAAGAGTGTAAAGTGGGGAGCTGATGGTAGAATATGAGTTCCAGTCATGGAATGTTTTTAAGTCTGCAAACTCCCACAAACCTACACAAATCTGTGACTATGTTTGCTGGTGTAATCAATTTCGCGGATCTCAGAACCCCCTCAAAGATATCAGAAACATCATAAAACATCAGTGGTGTTGTATGCAAAGGGGGTTGTCCAAGGGCAAACTGGATTTTTTTTCTGAATTCCTGAAAGTCATTAATATGCCCTAATGCCAACTCCAGATTTATGCCTTTCCATTAGACTTATATATTCAAATAGGTTTATTGCAAGAATGTAAACTTGAATTTGTACACTCTTCCCAAAAGTTGACATAGAAACATAAGCCTTAAAGAGCTATCCAGGGGCACTCTTGAAAACGTGTTTGAATTATAGAAATTCAAAAATTAACACTTAATCGTAGGTGTAAAGTTAAGGCAGTATGTTTACTAAATTCTTTGAGAGATGGGTCAGAGAGCTACAATTCACCAAAAACAAAGAAATAAATCATCTTCAAGCATATTTCACTCATAGTAAAAAACTCTATTCATGTATCCACATGGTTTAGCACTCATATGATTTAATTGAGCACACATTTGATTACCTTTTTCAGAATAAGAGTATGTGCAGAACATTTTATGCTACTTTTTTTTCTTTGCATGATGGCAATATGAAAAGGAAAATTACACACTGAGCTGTCAAACGCACTACAGTAATATGCAAAATTGCTAATTACTTTGAAATACTTTTTGACTATATCTGTGTCAATATAGTGTTCTGTGTTGCCTATTACTTCAAACCCAATGCTAATAATTATTTGTTGTTCTTCACTTCATTAGTTTACAGGCTGCCCAGAACTTCTCTGCATGGATCACCCAATGTGCCAATAGAGTCACCCGATGAAAACCAGCAAAAACCAACAAAACCTCAAAACATGCAACTGGTACACTATAGAGCTCAGAACCACCAAGCACAACTGCTACCGACTCAAGAAGCAGTGGTGCTCCACAAGGAACTCCTCCGCTCACAAAGCAGCCCTCAGCAATTACCACCTGCACATCAAAGAAGCCAAGAGAGCAGCCATCACAGCCCGTATTGATAGAGCAGCCAACCATACAAAAAAACTTTTCAAAAGAGTCAAGGAATTCTCCAACCCGGCAGCCACAGAGAGTACACACCTTCCAAGAACTCTGCAACACCCACGCAGACTACTTCCACAGCAAGATTGCCACCATCTACAGCAGTGTTGACCCTCCCAACCCACTGCCCTCAACAGCCTCTGCTAACCAGCGTACTTCAGCTGAATGATCACCACATGGTCTCCACTCACCACACAGACCACTATGGCCGATATGTCATCCATGTACGCAGGGGCACCCACCGACCCCTGCCCCCACTGTCTTTTCAACCTCGAAACCAACCAAATCAGCACAGAACTCACCAGCATCATCAACACCTTCATCACCCCAACAGCCTTTCTGAACAGATGAACACACGCAAAGGTCAGACCCCCTACTAAAGAAATGTTCCTCTGACCACAGAAAACAAAAAAATTATCAACCAATCTCCTTGCTACCTTACAATGCCAAAGTACTCGAGAAGGCCCTCAACCATCAACTCACCGAATACGTGGAACAAAACCACATGCTTGATGCCTCCCAGTCAAGATTCTGTTTTAATCACAGCATGGAGACTGTGCTGATTAGTGCCACAAACAACAGCAGAACCCTCTTCAACCACAGGGAGATCCTCCTCAGCCTCTCTACTGCATTCAACATCCTATCCCACCATACCCTCATCAACAGACTCCACAACATCCTCAAGAGGGTCGCCTCCTTTCTTACAGGATGCACACAGAGCATCCGGCTGCTACCCTTCACCTCTGAACCCAAGAACATCATATGCGGCATTCCCCTTTGACCCTACCATGTTCAACATCTACATGACCCCCCTTGCAGACATTATTAGGTCCCGTGGTCTCAACATAATTTCCTAATCACACAACACTCAACTTATCCTCTTGCTCACTGAAGACCCCTTCACCACCAGAACAAACATCTGTGACACTATGATCAATGCAGCCAAATGGAGGAAAGCCAATTGCCTTAAACTCAACTCCGACAGGACAGAATTACTGATCTTTGGGAAAAACACATTCATATGAGACCACAGCTGGTGGCCAGCAGAACTGAAAAGTACACCCTCACCAACCGACCATCCACATAGGCATCATCCTCAACAGCAAACTGACCATGTAACAACAATTGAATGCAGTTGACTCCTCCTGCTTCCACCCCCTCCTCACAATCTGCAGAATATTCAGATTGATCCCAGTCAACATCAGAAAGACCATCACTCAGGCCCTCATCACCAGCTGCCTCAACTACAGCAATGCACTTTACACTGGCATCTCCTCTCAGCTCCTCAGAAGACTCCAGACAATAGAGAATGCTGCCCCCAGACTCATCCTGGACCTCACAAATAGATCTAGAAGAAATGCGAGTTCAAGATCCTCACAAATGCCTACAAAGCCCTACCCGATCAAAGACTGGCCAACATTAACCACCAAGTCAACATCCATCTGAACACAAAACACTTGTGCTTCTATTCACTAGCCCTTGCACACTCACCCTGCATCCATCATAGCCGCAGTGAAGGCCGTTCCTTCTCCTACATCACTGCAAGACCTAGAACAACATGCCCCTCCACTTTCAAAGAGCACCATTCCTGGAGGACTTCAGGAAGAAACTCAAGACCTGGCTTTTTGACGCAGACCCCAATTTCCCAGGATGACAGTGCTGCACTCTACACATGATTCATTGATTGATTAACTGTATCAAACGTGCATGGATAATTTATTCTACTAAGTACTGGGATTATACTGCACAAAATAGTTTTATTCAAATATCCTCTGTTCCTCAGATGGGAAGTAGAGTATTCCAGAAATCTTGACTTTCTTCATAGTATATAAAATTGTCTTGTTTACCCACCTACTTAGAAATTTGCAGAAAACGTAAGCAAGAATGGCCGGGTGCTGTTGAGCAAAGTCATTTTAGCAATGTAAATATTTTGGAGTATATATTTTATAAAAGAATGGCTCAAAATTAATAAAATCATTCATCTAAGTCAACAATTGATTTACTACTTATAAGTGAAACCTAAAAGCACAATTGTAAACACTTTGTGGGGTTATTTATAGGGTGAGAGGGGGAGACCTCAAAAGGGAAAAATGCATGTCAGAATAAACAACATAAGTAGGGTGGACATTCTGAAAGATGTCCATTATTTGACTGCTATCAGTCAGGTGGCTATCATTCAAAGGTTTCTTTGGCAAAGACAGCTGATTCTCTGCTGTCAGAAACACATTGTTTCTCCTAATTCTAAATAGCACTTGGAACTGTATGTTTGGAGGACAGAGCATCTGACGCTTTTTGGCAGATGGCAGATGGCCCATCTCTGAATAATGTACAATATTACACAAAGCCGTCACATCAGAACCATTACATGTTATATCACCGTCTTGGAAAAAAATAACATGATGGAATACTTAAGCACATTCACCCACTTATATACTGTAAGAAATTGGGTTATTAGTTTACAGGATTTGAGGTCTGCACAAATATTAGGTCACTATTTTTTTCCCTTCTGGGAATCAAGCACCCCAGAAGAGTACTTGGCTCTCTCAGGGCAGCAAAGCAGAGCAGTCCAAGGCCTACTAACGGGCGGTGGTGTAAGCTAGTGGTCACCATTTGCTGGCACACAAGAATTACACTCAATAAATTATTGTCTGGTCAGTGATTTTTTATTTGAAAAAATGAAAAGTATCTTGTTTACAGATAAACCACTAAATGCTATGCCTTAGGTTACAAATATATACATCAGGCTAATAAAAATGCCTTAGGTGATATTCCTTCCTCACAGTTGATGCCTACTGAGTCATGTCCCACAAAATCACAGTATTCCACTACCTACACTAGACTAAATAAAAGAAGGCCTATTTGCCTTATAAAGAAATCATCAGAACAATAAAAAAGGCAAGCAAATTAGGTTTGTCAAAATATCACCTCAGTAAAAGAATAACAACATGTTAAAATCTCACTGAAAGCATAGAAAATATGTGCAAGCAGAGAAAATATGCGCAAAATGAGTCCTAAGGGGCATTATAGGGTGCTCCCTCACTAGAGCTATGCATTCTCCTGCTGTTCGGAAGAGTCACATGTCTTCCTTTCTAATTGGTGTTTCTTTATTTTATGCGGTGCTCTGAACACACAAAGGACAACCCCAATATCTCTCACCCAGTCAGGGCCCCAGGAGCTTTCATTAGCATGGGAGCCAGCAACAGTTTCACCTACTATTTACGGACATGGGCTGCCTTCCGTTCTGGCTCCTGCCATTGATGGGAGCAGTCTCTGTATCTGCTGGGTCCTGGAGATGTGGTCCTGGGGTCCAGGATTTCTCTTTGGGCCCTTGGGATGTGGTCCTGGGTTTTAGTGTTTGCTGGCTCAGGTGATGGGTTCCCAAGTGAGAGTCTGAAGAGAGGCCCTATCCATGCCCCCTTCCTGAGAAAAACAATTACATAACTCTTGCACCAAAACCATGGGCACTGGTCCACACTGGGGGTAAAGTGCAGAGGTACAGCAGAACCCCATGTACTCTGTGGTTGGAAAGGGTCAGAAGTCACAAAATGTTAAATCACCATAACTCACATTCCAATGGGTGATTAATATGGCCTTGGACTTGTTTTACTCCTGATGGAAAATACATCAGGTCTTCTAGCCTCTCAAGGGTTGCACTCTATGGGGAGCTAGTTACACTGACCCATTGCACCAATCTTCTCTTCTGCTATGCCATCCCCAGACCCCCTTGCCTCCTGGCATTCTTGGATGGCATCTTGGGGCATTGGAGTCCAAGACTTCCCTCATTGGTCCTTAGAGGGTATAATGGAGCCAGCTTTACTGGCTCTGGAAAGACCCACTCGCTCTCGAGACAGCTGTTAACAGAGTCCTCAGTCCCTTAGGGCATCATAGGACTTGTCTTTTCAGCGGTCCATGGTGTTCCTGGAGTCCAGGTCCAAAGTCTTGCTTGCCTTCATGTTCTGGGCTGGCACGTTTCTGTTCAGTCCAGCTTGTGGGTGGGGTATCCCCATTTGTCTGACCTTCCCCATCTCCTGGGTTTGGCTCTTGCCTAGCTAGTGACACAAAAAGCTGGTCTCAGGACTCTTTTTATGTGCTGGGAAGAGCCAGCATATAAAATCACCACATGATCCAACTCTTCCCTCATCCATCCTGTCAGGAATACCCACTTCCGTTACACCCAGGCCTCGTGTGCCTGTCTGGCTCCAATACTCATTTCCCAGTGGGAAAGCCATCACCAGCCCAGGCAACTGGAAACCCATAGAAAACTTAGGTAGAAAACTTTAAGTTAGTGTAACAAGTAAGGTGACAAGACTGTGTATGGAGGTGAGTAACTTATAGTAATTGAAGGCAGTGAGAAACGTATACATTTGTTATACCTATAACTTCAGTAACTTTAGAATTTCTAATTGTTGTATAGTTCCGATTGGGTTTGTATAGAAAGAATAAATATAGTTTTCCTAATTGTAACCTATCCTTGACCTTTGTTTTTTTTTCATTGAATTCAAATGCTTTTTTTCAATAAAAGAGTGTTTCCAATCGTAGTCTGAGTTTCATTCAGTTGAGTATTGTTAAGTGGAGTGTCATAAAGTATAGTGGAGGACAGTGTTTAAAGTGTAGTGCCATAGAGCCTACTGTTGTAAAGTGAAATAGAGTGTAGTGTAGCAGAGTGTAGAGGCATGGCATAGGATATAATGGAGTTAAGTGTTATACAGTGGAGTGGAGTATCATAGATTGGAGTGGTGTGTGGTACAGTGGAGTAACGTGTCATACAGTACAGTGGGGTGGCATTGACTGCTGTGTCATGGAGTCAAGTGTTAGGAGTGAAGTGTCATTGAGTAGAGTGTCATTCAGTGGCATAAAGTGGAGAAAAGTGTTGTACCATTTAGTGGCATGGAATGGAGTACAGTGGAGTGAAGTATCAAATAGTTCAGAATTGTGGAGCGAAGTGTCATCCAGTTGAGTGGCGGAGAATCTTGCCCTGTGTAGTGTTGTACAGTGGAGTGTCATAGAGTGGTGACTTGTACTGTGGCCTGTGATACAGTGTTGTACATTGAGTGAGAGTGTCATACTGTGGAGTGTTGTAGGGAGAACTGGAGTGGCATGTTCTAGAGTGTCATACAGTGTAGTACATTGGTATAGAGTGGATAGCCAGAGTGTCATTGAGTGGCATACAGTGTAAAGGAGTCTTGTAGAGTGGAGTTGCACAGAGTACAGTAAGATTTCATACAGTGGACTGCCACAGAGTTTAGTGTCAAACAGTGGCAGAGAGTGGGGTAAAGTATCACACAGTTGAGTAGAGTTGAGTAGAGTTGTATAAGATAGAGTGGAGTAAAGTGTAACACTGTGAAGCGGTATGTTATAGAAGAGTGTGTCATGGAGTGCAGAAGAGAAGCCTGGCATACCATACAGTGGAGTTAAGTGTCATAGAGTGAAGTGCTGTGTCATATAGTGGAGTGGAGTGGTCTGGCATGTCATAGGGTGAAGGAGAGTGTCAAGCAGTGGAGTGGCATATAGTATAATAGAGTGCTGCAGAGTTAGGCGACACACAGTATAGTGTCATAGAGTGTGATAGATTGTAGTGATATAGAATGGAGTTAGATAGGGTGGTGGAACATAGAGTGATATGAAGTGGAGTAGTAGAGTAGAGGGGACTAAAGTGGAGTAACGTGTGATAAAGTAGAGTGGAGTAAATTAGGGTAGAGGGTTGTAGAGGTAGTTGTGGGTCTTAGAGTGGAGTAGAGTGTCGTAGACTGACATAAAGTTCCTTAGAGTGTTGTACAGTGGCACAGGGTGTAGTAGAGTGTTGCACACTGGAGTGTAGGGCATAGAGTGTATTAGAGTGTTGTACGGTGGCACAGTAAAGTATTGTAGACTAGCCTTCTATAGAGTAGAGTGTCATAGATTGGAGTAGCTTAGACTTTACTGTTGTACACTCGTGTAGAGTACGGTATGGTACAGTAGAGTTGAGTGGAGTGGAACAGTGTAGAATGGAATAAAGCATCATACAGTGGAGTGGGGTCTCATACAGTACAGTGCCATAGAATGAAGAACATTGCAGTGGTGTAGCACAGATTGGAGTAAAAGGTCATCAAGTGGAGTAGCATGTCATACAGTGGAGTGATACAGCATGTTGTACAGTATGGAAAACTATCTTAGAGTGTGTTAGAGTGAAGTGACATAGATTGGAAGACAGTATTTTAGAGTGGAGTGAGGAGTAGAGTAAAATGAGTGTGGTACAGTGGAGTGGCATAGTGTGTTGTAGAGCATAGTGTCATACAGATTTGTTGAGTGGAGAGGCATTAATTGCAGAAGTAGAGTTGAGTAGTGTGTTATAGAGTAGAGTGAAGTAAATCACAGTGGAGTAGCATAGACGGTTTTGTGTAGAGTGAGAGAGTGCAGTAGAGTCTAGTAGAGTGGCATAAGGTGAACTACACTGTTGTATAGTGGAGAAGCATAGAGTGGGCTAGAGTTTGGTAGAGTGGATGGTCCTTGAGTGCAGTAAATTGGATTAGAGGGTCATAAAGCAGTTTAGACTCGAATGGCATAGACTGGAGTGGTCTAGACGACAGTATTGTACAGTCTTGTATTGTAGAGTATCATGGCATACAGTGTCATGGCGTACAGTGTTATGGTGTAAAGCAGTGGCTTTCCAAGCTTTTGACTCCTGAGGGCCCCCACTAAATCACTACTGTAAGCCAGGGACCCCCAAGCAATTTGTACGATTTACATTTCAAACATTAAAACAGTAATCTGAAAAAAATACACAAACAAGTACACACCAAACAAATACTCAAATTACTAAAGATATAACTATTTTATATTGTAAAAATATGCAAAAATCTAAAAAGGTCAATGGGAAGGTTGGTTTCCCAATTGATTTCTGTTTTTATTTTTTAGGTACATAAAATTTGAGAAAGCTTTTTCACGTAAAAATGTGGTGGGAAACATAAGTAATCCATAAGGGCCTGTCATATTTCCATTGCCTCTCTGTCACATGTAATTCATTTGTTGTATAGCACCTCTCATGCCAGTATGGGGTGTTGGAGCACTTTACAGGGGACTACCAGGAGTAGGATTTACTTTGCCCACATTTTCTAAGAGTGCTTGGTCTGGAGAAGCAGACACTCAGGATTCAGAACACAACACAGTGGTTAGCACTGACATTTAATAAAAAGAATGTATTGCTACACAAGCAAACCTTTTTTAGCAGCATAAGGAAAATGAAAAACTTTCTAAATTGTGCCATGCAGTCTGCATGCAGCTTTTTAGTGGCAGTTCATACCTCACTGTGCTCGATTATGATTGTAATTTATGAACCACACCGTGACAAAATAATCTCTGTGACAAAAGTAGTAACCCACTATGCTATGCACATAAAATACTGTTCTTTGGACGATGCACATTCTTTGCAACAGTCATATTAACCATCTGCACCACCTTTGAGTCAAAACTGCCACAAGACAAAACTCCCATCTTTTCCCCAACAAGAACATTAATAATTTGTGTTATCTTGACACTTTAAGCTGCTGGTTGTACAAGAAACATTGAAGAGTTTTAAAACTGCTGCACAAATGAAATAATACATATAAAAACATACAGTGTTTGTCGGAGACCCCTGCTGGAGAAGTGGCTTCCTCCCGGCCCAGGCCTGTGGACCCCATGTGAATGTGTCACGGACCCCTGGGATCTGCGGAACACAGGGTGTGAACCAGTGGCGTAGAGTGTTGTGTTGTACAGTGGAGTGGTTTAAAGTGGAGTGCCCTACAGTTGAGTGGCATATAGTAGGATAGGATAGAATGGAGTGGTGTAGAATGGAGTGGAGTAGAGTGGAGTGGCAGACAACCGACTATAGTGGAGCAGCATACATTGCAGCAGCATTTGTGTGTATGCTATAATAATTATCACCTTACATAAAATCTCTGAAGGTTGCCTCAGCAACCCCACCCCTATGGTCAAGACATCTAAAGTATGACCTAAGAATACCTAAAGTACACTTAATCGTGTCTTGTATACCTATGTGTGCCCTATTACATTTCTGTTGATACTCTGTGGTTGGTCGCTGGAAATGTTTTAGGAAACGAGGAGATAGAACATATCTAGCAGCACCTGCTCAAATAAATGTTATATTTGTTATGATTTGGGTCTATTTTGTATGCGGCACATCATTTTTCCATTCATGTTGTCCCTGCTAGTGTGATGTGTCTCTAATTTTTTGTAGTGAGCAATGAGTGAGTATGTTTGAGATGCCATCAATCAAATGCAACCCCATGATGAGATGTTATACATTATTTGTGAGCTGTGGGTCACAAACATCCTCACCAAACAACTGGCCTGCATGAGGTGACTGACATAAAAAATAGCTGCTATCTGTGCTTCTAAGAAAGGCAGTGTACACAACAATGAAGCAGCCCTTCACATTCTAGACAGCTTGATAAATGATAGAGTGATAGAGGTGTCTGTTCAGAAAATGTTCTTTTTGGTAAGATGCCTGAAGTGCCACATTGGTGCAATCAGAGTCACCTAATGCAAAAGAAAAGTGGGCAAAGGCCAGCATTATTCTGCCATCCTTCAACTCTTCCTATAGTGACTGTGGCATGGCAATAAACCAGTGCACTCTGCTGGTGATGAATCTCAGCACCTGGGTGGAAGCATCAAGATGAACTTGCATTTGTGATGCCTCTGTTGTCTGAACTCTATTGTCTGAGCTCTCTAGGAATACTTCATGACCAGGAACTAGAGGACAGTTTGTATTTGCCAAGGGCAGGTATGGTCTGAGTGCAGGCTGCAGGTGAATCAAGCTCCTACTCCTAGTATTCACCCATGCCAAGGTTCACTGAAGGTGAGAAGTGGTATGTGGCTTAAGCTACTTCCCTGGACATTCCAATAATGTTAATCTTTTGTCTGTAAACCCTCTCCCTCTTCCTTGGCAATTGTTCCTCAAAATGCGGAACAAGGCTATAAAGATATTCTCAGCTATAGTAAGTCTAGAGAAGATTGTTGGTGTGTGACTCCAGTTCTTATGCAGCCATTCTGATTGTCATTGAATGGTTTTATAGAGAGTTTAACCTGTACATGGGTAATGGATCCTGACTGGACAGGCCCCTTGCCTTTGTATCAGTAGGTGTGTTGCTTGTGTTTTGTGTCTTGTAATAATACATGTTTTGCTTTTTGCCTCCACTGATCTCTACGAGAATGTATTGCCGTACTACTCAATATCCATGTCTGGTGCTTGCCCTATTCCAGAGTTTGGCTGGACTACATTTGAGCCTGTTTTCTTACTATCAGAGCTATTGTAGAATTACATTTGCATTGAGTGAATAGTCGTTTGTTTACTCTTTTGTGGGTGCTATATTGGTATGTCCTTGCAAAAAACCCTCCTTTAATTTCTATTAATCTCACCCATTTTGTAGTAATGATTTGCCATTTTAAAACCCCTGCTATTCCCAACTTTACTACGAAAAACATATACCTACACGTACAGAGATTTCACACATGTAGAGGAGATCTCCATACAGAAAACATAGAGGAAGCAGAGGTGGAGATCTCGGATTGAATGTTGAGCACTGCTTTTTGTAATATATGAAGAAGAACTACTGGAGGACAACTTTATGTACTCTATGAGGCGGTTTGCGAATCAGGCTATTAACCAGTGCTTATGTATCTGCTGTCTACTTTTTTCTCTATACAAGGACATTTGATGTAATGAATATAATTGCTGACTACAATTTTTGTGTCACTACGTGTTCTCTTTTCTATACGTGAGCGTTGGCATTGGTTGAGGATGAGTACAATGCACAGTACCCACATTTGTAAAGTATAATGTTCACAGCTCACTGACCATGTTATGTTGCATTTATTTTTATGATCTATAGATTGTATTCATAATTTATGTCTGTAGGTGTGCCCATTGGATTGCCATAATTTGCTCATTTTTTCCCTTTTTCTTAAAGGGAGCAGTATTGATCTTGTTGTCAAATTTTGATCTCAGATACCAATAGCATTTATAGTTAGAAATTGTTTACTGAGTTATTTTGGGTATCACCACCAGTAAGCTCTATGGGCAGTGCAGAGCATCTTGAACGTTACCTCAGTTTAATGGGAAGTCAATGTAAGCTTCAGATGGTTGGTGTTATATAATCCAAACTCTTCACCTTAAAGGAGTAAATATAAGGGAGTATCCAGGATGGGAAACTATCTGCACACTGTTGGTAAATGCCCACAAACGTACACATTATGAAGCAGTCGCTATCCTCTATATATGGGCCTATCCAGGAACACCCAAACAAAACTGTTCTTACAGCTGCATTTTCATATGTGCCAACTCCACCATATTGTTGGACTCTTCGCATTCTACGTGCACTTTAGATAAATAAAATGTAACCTGAATCATGATATAGTGGCACATGGCTACATTAATTAATTTCTGAATTCGGACCTCAGTTCTTTACAGTTATCATTGGGTAACGAATGATACCACAACAAGCAAATCTATCACTTTCTATAAAGATTTGGTTTATATGAGTGATGGTATTCATTAATTCCCTGGTTACTTTATAATTGAAGCCATTTCTAATCATATAACTACCTTAGGCTTAGTACCCGTGTACTGAATGTGAAAGAAGTCACTGAGAGTTTTAATGAATTCGGTCTTCATTAATGTGAGTTAAATAAATGTCCAGAGTGTAATAGCTCTGACTGGGACGAGAACAATGAGAGGCAACTGACAGCGGAGACCACGTTAGTGCTTGTCCCTTACACATGCGGCAAGCAAAACTAACAGTTTGGCAGAAGGAAACATGGCGTGAAAAGGCTTGAAAGAACAGCACCCACTGGAAAAATGCATCAAATCAGCTCAATACGAACATATCACTCACCAATCAACTATTTGCATAAGCATCAACAACTTTTAAACTAAAGGGATTTTTGCAAAAAAAAAGTAGCAATATGTACTCAAGGTGATGACAAACGCTGCAGTTTTCAAAAAAATAAAAGGAGTAATTAAGTTCTCTGCGTGATTTCCGTTTGTTGTTATTTTTACATATCATCTGAGCACAAATGCCTTACTTGAACAGGTGGCAAACAGAAAAGTACATGCTGTTACACTTAGAATATCAAAACACTGTCAGCTCAAATGCTGTGCAAGGCACATTTTGATGTTGTTTTTGCCTCGCACTTTTTTCCCGAAAATATTTTACATAGCACTGCACAGTAGAATTGCTGATTTCACGTGTCAATCACAATAATTGCAGAACTGTGATATGTTGCTCAGTTTCTGTCTGGTATTTTCTTTCGCAGGTCTTTAAACTTTGGAAAACAAAAAGATTGCTCGTTTTAAACAGTGTTTAAAGTTAAACGCAAAATCCACAGAAGGTTTAGCATGCATGAAAGGCAAGGAGAGGCATCGCCTTCCTGAGGCCTAACTCCTACCACCACACTACCATTTTCCACCACAATTGTTGACGAAAATGGCTCCTAATTACCAGGGTCGGTCAGAAAATTGTTAGAGAATGGTGATGTAGTAATGGCTGCTGGCTTGACATCGCCATACCTTGTTAATGACCTTTTTCTGTCTGGTGACCTTCAAAGCCGCCGGCTGGAGCTCATGTCCGACACTGGCCAATTGATTCTGGACATTTACAGAGATTCCCACTGCACTGTCATGAACTGTAATACTCAAAAATATCTTCCATGTTCATACCAGGTGAAAGAGTACCTAGAATTCGAGTTGTATACGAATTCATAATTTTATATCATGAAAGATAATTTTAACGTTTATTATGCTAACTTGTGGCACGGGGTTGATAGATATTGTTGCTTCCGCCCAGCGCACTGGCACAGGGAACTATGGCATCCGTCAATCCCTTAGTTGAGAGAGGAGGCAATGTGCAAATCATGTGATGACTACTGACATCTGTTTCTCACAGTGCACATACTTTTGATTGATGGTGGAAGCATCAGGGCGGAGATATCAACAGCCGTAATTGTCATCTCTGTGGTTTCACCTTGAGAGGGAGGCTACTACTTTAAATTTAAACAAAAATACGTATAACCACGGCAGGCTAACTCGCATCATAGTTTAAACAATGGAATCCTTTAAAAGGGGAACCTACCTAACTTCTATGTTTTCTATTGCTTTGCTCGTTCCTCATTCATTTACGGGACTGTATCCAATCTTTTGAGGCACCCATTATTTTATTTGAACTTGTGCACACGTCACTTCATGCTTTGAGAGTTCTTGTTCTTAAGAACTCTTCACAAAGTCAAAGACGACACAAGCGTGACTATTAAATCTGCGTATGGCAAAAAGTGCCATATGCTTCTGAACACTGCCAGAGTACCCCTCAAAAGGACGTTTATGGGCGGGACTGAACTAAATTATGTCAAAAGAGAATCCCGTTTTAGTAACCAACTCTAAAGAACGTCTGAAGGATACTGATTCAACTCCTCAAATTGTCTGAAAAAGTATACAGCTGCACTTTACACTAAGGCCGATATTCAAGGGAAAATGACGAAGCATGGTGCTGTGCCAAAATTGCACCATATTTAATTGAATACAGTGCACCCTTGTGTTGTCCCCTGCACTGGTGCAAAATTTAGCTGCAGACGCCAATGCAGGCATCGTTGCAGGATCGTGCAAGGATGACTGCATTGATGGGTGTGATTGTTTATTTGCGGGAAGATGTTCCTTCCTCCACATAAACAATCACTTATGGCGCTTTAGCACTTGTGTGTGTGCTGCAGTATGCAGCACATACAGAAGTGCCAAAGCGTCATTTTCAAATGAATGTTTATGTGCAGGAAGGGACACCTTCCTGTACATAAGCAATCATTTCTGCCATTTTGCTCTTTCTTTGCATGCTGCAGAATGCAGCGCACATAGGAAAAGCTCAAAGTTAGGGGCAACAAAAGTATTCTTCTTTGTTGCGCCTTGCTGGCGCCACCCTTGGGTGGCCTTAGATTTTGGCACTGACGCAGGTTTACGAAATCTCAGAAATCTGAGGCAGCGTCAAAATGCAAATGGTGTTGCTGTGGCACGCCCACAGCAACACCCATTGCACGCCCCTCTGATGCAGAAAACTGCATCAGAGGGTCCCCTATTTACAAGGAGGCATAACACACACCACAAAAAGTGGCATTACACCTCCTTGTAAATATGAAGCAGAGGTTAGCGCTACTGGAGTGTCACGTAAAGGTACACTCTAGTGGCACTAGGGGCTCTTAAGTATAAATTTTAAGTATGACCACCAAACTGCTATATCAATCAGTAAAACATGTTTTACCTTTACTTTAATGTCTGTGCCAGGCTGTGTCATTTACTTCCCTCGAGGAAATATTCTTTGCGATTCCATCTCAAAGTGAACTTGAAGGAACATTTGGCTGCATAGGTGGCATTTTAGTCTTAAAAAACAAACTCAAAGAATAAGACTGTTAATGGACATATAGGGGACTAGTAACAAACTGCATTTTGCAATACAATTAGCAGTACTAAAATAGTAATACTACCATGCTACAAAATGCCTTTCCTTAACCTATGTGGGGAGGTCTATGTCTTTGCCTCTCTTATCTTTTACTGCTGAATTTCTATGGTTTTGTACGAGTAAATTCAGAACCTAACTTTAATGCCCCTATAAACTTTGGGTTTTTTTAAGTAAAAAAAAAATAACTATATATACAGAGAATTAACAAATAATCCCCTGGATCTTTATATGGTGGAATACCATGGCTTTTTAAAAAGATGGCTAGGAAAAGGATTGTTAGAAAATGAAGAATATAGATGTCTAAAAACAGATCATCCGATTACTCGTACAATATATTTTCTGCCAAAAATACATTAAAATGTATCAAATCCACTGGGGCACCCCATTGTAAGTTCAATAGGTCTCTTCCTGAGAATACTTTGAGATTCATTGTTATATTCTTGTTTCCTTATGTCTCATATCTTCCTTCATACTTGAGAGACTCTATGGATTATTTAAACAGGATTAACAACATACCCTGGAAGAACAATTATATCATGGCTACAATTGATGTTATTTCCTTGTATACATCCATTAAACATAAGGATGGTCTGGAGGCTTGCAAATATTTTCTGAGATCAAGATTCATTAGCTTACTGAAACATTCTGAAATGTTACTAGAAATGTTGCAGTATGGCTTGACTCATAATGTATTTATGTTTGATGGCAAATATTATTTGCAAGAACAAGGAACAGCCATGGGGACCTCTTTTGCACCAACATATGCAAACCCCCTGATTGGCATGTGGGAGTCACAAGTGGTTTGGCAAGAGAACAATCAAGAAATGTTAAATAATGTTGTCTTATGGGTACGCTACATCGATGACCTCTTCCTGATATGGGAATGTGAAAGAGAGACCCTGGAACATTTCATAACATCTCTAAATAACAATCCCCAACAGCTAAATTTTACACATGAAATAAGTGAGATGGAAATCCATTACTTAGACATTGGTGTATATATAAAAGATGGAAAATCTCTGCAAATGTGCATAGAAAACCAACCAGTGCGAATAGCTTACTGCACGCAAACAGTGGACACCCAAAGGCCCTAAAATGGAGTATACCATATAGAGAATTTTTGAGAGTCAAATGTAACTGCCCAGACGAAGCAGAATTGGAAACTCAAAGGAACGAGATGTATGAAATATTTTTCAAAAGAGGATAGCTAAACTTGGTTTTGGATGGTTCGGAAAAAGAGCGATCAACGGAAAAGAGATGAACTCTTGGTCCCCAGAATGAGAAGTTGTGACTCAAATACAAATACCATTCAATACATCATGCGATTTGACGTAAGGAGTCAGAAGACGAAAAAACTTGTTGGATGAAACATTGTCTAAATCACTACCTAACCATCCCTCGATCACATATAAAAAAGCACCGACATTGGGTGATCATCTGACAAGAAGTCATATGACCCCTAAAAAAAAAAAAAATTTACAAATTGATTGAGTGACAAACAACAAGGCTTTTGGAAGTGCACAAAATGCAAAGCATGTACTTATGGCAAAAACATGATGCAGTTTACAACATTTGATGGGAAGCTCATGAAAATCATGGAAAGAATAGACTGTGAAACTCCATTCGTGATTTATGTACTGGAATGTGTGTGTGGTAAGAAATATGTTGGCAGCACAGTGAATAAGTTAAAATTATGAATCTTGCAACACATAAGAGTGATAAACAACCAAGACCTGACATACTGAATAGCAAAGCACATATGGAAACAACACCAGGGTGTACAAAACGGTTTGAGATATTATGGTATCCAACACATTATACAAAATGAAAGGGGAGGGGATTGGGAACAGAGACTGAGGAGAATGGAATCCAAATGGATCATTCTGATTAGAACTGAAATACCGTGGGGCTTGAGCATGGATGCAGAATTACATAGACACCTATAAGAGACAGGGAATGAGAGAAAATAAGATATCTGGAAAGAGACATAAATTGAGTTGTTTATCTATCCTGAACTCCCGCAAGAAAATGGACTAAACTTTGAGATGAGTAATTTAGTTTAACATGGAGCTTGGAAAGATATGAAATAATAAAGATGCCTAGGGGAGAAAATATCTCCCCAAAATGAACTGCAGTGAGTGGCAGGCCTGTGGTTTCTTTTCCTCTGTGTTTGAGATGAATTTAATTTGTTCTCAATCCTAAAGATACTTTTCCGTGACTCAAAAGAATCCTTTAAAAAATCCCAAAATAAGGGGAGATGAAAATTTGAAACATAGTGCCTACAGAATAGTTGTATCTTTAAAATGGAAAAACAATCCCCTCCCTCCAGTCGTTTTGCATCTCATGGATTCATGCAATGTAATTATGTAGAAACTTTACTAAGGATATTTGTCTAGGAAGAAAAACAATAGAGGTAGAAGGAATATAAGTGTAACTATATATTGATGCAGCTAAGAACTGGGCAACAGTTTCTGAATCATATTAAATGTATATTTTGATTTAATAAGAAACATTTATGTTAAAAACAGATTTCTATTCTATTTTGGGCTTAAAAAAGTTGACTATAAATGCCATTTCAGTGATATGTAATGATTATGGATTTTAATTGGATTGGTAGATGTTGGGTGATCCCATGACTTAAATACACTAACTTCACAATCAGCTCTATGGCCAGTCGAAGGCTCAGGCCGAAACGCGTTGCCATACCTGTTTGAATAGCACTATGCACTTTGTACTCTACATGAAATAAGAAAATACATTACCTTTCGAGTTAATGGATGGTGCCGGCATCATTCGTGCCATGAGAAGCTGGTAAATATTGCCTCTCGGATGCTGTGTAATGATTCATGACTAAATATATATATATATATATATATATATATATACATATATTATAAATTCAAAATGACACGTATATTTACAATAGTGTATATGGCAATTATGTAAAAAAACATATAACACCTAGAATATAAATGAAAAATTAAAATTTTTAAAGTAATATAAACCTTAAATACAAAAAATGACAACATAATACAGAAATAACAGCAATAAAAAATAAGCAACACTAGGAAAAGTGTTGGACCCCAAAAGTGTCAGATTAACTCCGGTTTAACCTTGGAGTCCTTATATTTCCTATTACCATTTCAACGTAAGCAAAAACAGGGTATGTGCTGAAGTTCAGATGGGTTAGATTTACTATTCTAATTTCAACATAAGCACAATTAGAGTACCTGTTGGACTTTAGAGGGGTTAGATTTACTATTACCACTCCAATGTAAGTAACAGTAGGTAAAGTGGTGGATTTCAGAGGGGTTACATTTACTATTCACAATGACCAATCTGGCCATGCTGTGCATCAGGTGTTTCCCTGGGAGGCTAGAAAGGTGGGGGTGGGAGGGGCACTTTTGTTACAGGGGATCCAGGTTGGTAGCAGTGCAGAAGTTTTAAAAGCACTGCATATTTCCTTGTATATCGAACAGTTTTTAGGCAACAAAAAAATTGGCAAGATAACTCTGTTGATTAATGTACCTGCTTGAAAAAGATTGGTTTTTTTCTACTGGCAGTTTTGACTCCTTTAAAGTAGTACAGAAGATTAATATGCTTGCTGCAAAGAACATGTAGTATGTAGATTACAGAACAGCATTTTTTTTTAATCACTCAGTGGGATACTGCATTTGTCATAGAGATCCTTTAGTTACTGTATAGTTCATAAGTTACCATCATAATCTAACACAGTGAGCTATGAACTGCCATCAGAGAGTTCCAAGCAAACTGCATGGTACAAGTTAGAAAGTTAGGTTTTTACCCAGTCTTTGGTTATCCAAATGTTGCTATAAAAGGGTTTGTTTGGGTAGAAATAAATTGTTATTAGTAAGGTCAATCCTAAACACAGTATTGCATTTTGAATACCGAGTTTCTTTTTCCCCAGACCAATCACTTTTCAACAATGCCTACCAGCATGGATGACATGGAAATCCTATACCTTGTAGTCCATTTTGACTTATATAACATATTCTGTACACTTATTCACACTTGCATAATTCATTGTCTCTATATGCGTATAGGATGTAAAGTGTTCCAATACCGTACTCTAGTAAGAAAGGTGCTTTAAAACAAATAAAATACATTTGAGGAAGGAGCTATAGAGATATGAGAGGCACTGTTAGAGGGTAATGATGAGGGAATCATTGAAGACCCCCAATAAGTATTGATGTGTCCTGGTGCTTTGTAAGGTCCTTATTTACTATGCTTAAAGAATGAATACAATTGAATATATAATGAAAAATGTGTTGTAGAATGCTTCGTTCTGCAATTTTTTTCCAAATTTTCTTGGCGGGAAAGCTCCCCAATCTCCATTTTAGTCGTCATGCTCACTAGGTTTTGTACGCTACGGGGCTAGTGTGTCAAATTTGCCAGGGCTGCTTTGGGTTCCCAGTCTGGCCCTGCTATTCTCACTCCAATGCAAGAACAATCAGGGACAGTGTTGGACTTCAGAGGGGTTATATTTGCTATTTTCAATTGAATGTAAGGAAAAAGCAGGGAAAGATTTGGACTTCGGAGGGGTTAGCATACTATTACTATTTTCACTCCAACAGAAGCAAATATAAATAGTGTGTTGGATTAAGGAAGAGTGACGCATAACGTTCCTGTTGGAAAATGGCCCTCTCTGAAGAGTAACCCCAAACCTTTTGCCTTCCTCCTCTTCTTCTAACCTCAGTGTCATTTGTAGTAGGACTATGGACACTTTAACACTGCTATCTGCTGCTAAAGTGCATGTGCTCTCTCCCTAAAACTTGGTAACATTGGCTCCTACTCAGTGGGCATATTTAATTTGCTTGTAAGTACTAGTAAAGTGCACTACATATGCCCAGGACCGGTAAATTAAATGCTACTAGTGGGTCTGTGGTCCTGATTGTGCCACCCACAATTAGTCCCTTAACCATGTCTCAGGCCTGCCATTGCAAGGCATATGTGTGCAGTTTCACTGCCACTTTGACCTGTCATTAAAAACTGTTTGCCAAGGCTTAAACTCCCCTTTTACTACATATATTTCACCCCTAAGTTAGGCCCTAAGTAACCTATAAGGCAGGGTGCCATGTAAGCAAAAGGCAGGACATGTTCTTAAATGTTTTACCTGACCTGGTAGTGAAAAACCCACAAATTCATTTTTCACTACTGTGAGGTCTGCTCCTCTCATAAACTAGCATACAAACTGCCCTCATTTACTTTTAAGTGGTAGATTCTGATCTGGAAGGAGTATCCTTGTCATGGTTAATATGGCCAGAATGGTAATAAAAAATCCTGCATACTGGTGAAGTTGAACTTAATAATAATATTTCAGAAATGCTGCTTTTAGAAATTGTACATTTCTCTGTACTTACTGCCATCTGTGCCTTACAACCTGTCTCCAATGCACGTCTGTGGTGGTTGACAGCTCCCTTAGTACATTCTACCCAACAGCCATAAACACAGGACACTCAGTCACATCTACATTCTTCTGCATACTGTATGGGTCTCCCTGGGCAGGAAGGATGGAGGGGCTCTCTCTTACACTTCAAAGGCCAGTCCTCACAGAGGATTGATAACTCCCCACAGGGATCCTGGCAGATACGAATGGGCTGAAAGGGGAACTTGTGCACTTCAAAACGACTGTTTCAGGTGACCCCACTTCAAAGGTGTGTTTGGGTGTATATACAGGGTCTCTGACCCCACCAAATTAGACACCTACACCTTAACTCTGTCAGATAATCTGCGTGGCTGGCCAAAGGACTCATGTCTGCTTTCCTGCTTGTTGCCCTGCTGCCTGGTGCTCCTGACTCTGCTGGAAGGACTCTACCTACCTCCTAAAGTTCTCTCCAAGGGCTCAGGACCAACAAAAACTCCACCCCTTTGGGAAATCATCGTGCATTGGAAAATCAGTGCAACGCCTGCAGAAATCGACACCACAGCTGCATTGTGGGTGGAAAAATGCCACACCGCTGACCGGAATGACACAGCGCCGGACACGCAATTCAAATTCTGATGCAGCACATGTCTCATGACTGAAAGATCACTGCAACGTCTACCAGATGGATGAGGCACCTGCTCCTTTCTACCATCGCATCCAGGATTGTCAACGCATCATCACTGGGCATCAAAATATCTCAGTATCGCAGTGAGGAACCAAGGCTGCGATCCCGGAAATCGATGCATTTCCTTGCAGCGTGGAAAGAAACTACGCATCGTCTTTGCTGCGCCAGCAAATCTGACGTGGTGCTTTATTTCTAAATGCATCTCTGTGGCCCCGTGTGTCATTATATTTGATGTATTCCAGGTACTGTGTGTTACAAACATACAACAACTGATTCTTAAGGATTGAGACTCTTTCAAACATTTGAAAAGTGATATCTTGACTTGTGCATAATGGATTTATGTAATTTTATCTTATTTTATTCAGATAAATATTATCTATTTTTCTAAACCTGTGTGGTGTATTTTTGTGATGTTTTCGCTGTGTTACTGTATTAGTTATTGCACAAATACTTTAGAAGTTGCCTTCCATGTTAAGACTGCCTGCTCTGTGCCAAGCTACCAGAAGGTGAGCACAGGATAATATGGGTTGTGTTGTGACTTACCCTTATTAGAATTGTGGTCCGTACTTGGACAGCGTGCATACCAGTGCCAACTAGATACCCAATTTCTAACAATTCCCAATCCTAATAATTAGTAGACAAACATTTAAGTAGTTAACAATATAAAATGTTATTTCACATAAAAAATACAAAGGGGACACTATAAGTAAAAGTAAATGTAAATACACAAAAATAATAATAATACAGAAATAATTTAAGAAAACTAATAAATACATTTAAAATAAATACACATCCCTCCCTACTATCAGTAAAAACTATTTCATCACCTTTGTGTTCATGTCTGTGTGATGTCTTAAATGTATATTGGTATTCCCAGATGTGAGTCCATGCTCCGAAGTTACAGGGAAAAAGGTGCGGTCACTGCTGAGCCCAACTTAGGTTGAATCCATTGTGAAGTTGCTTGTGTTCTCATTGATATGGGATATTGGCTTGAAGATTGGACTGCACTGTTCCTATTGCAAAGGGACCAGGATGGATTTGCATAAAGTGCCCCCATCTGAAATGTCATGGTTGAAGAAAACATTACAATGTAACACAATCTTGGTGATTGCTACTGTTTGAGACTTTTGTTTCAATGAGGGTAATTATACTACAGTCAGATTCAGACTGAAGTTTGTGTCATTAGTGTGCTAGGAAGTTGAATGGGTATTTATTAAGAGGAGTTTCAGACAGGAACTTGAGGTTAGGTCAAGGTCATCTAGAGAGCTGGATTTTTGTGGGGCAGAACCTTGGGTTTGGATGGCTTTGTAAGTGTGCTGTGGTAGTTAGCTGGGAATCTAAGCAGGTGCTAGACGCAATGCAGCACAGGGTGTTGTGACAATGGAGATTGGAGTGTGGGGGTAAGCTAAAGGCAATTATGCAGGCAGTACAGACACTTTAGACAAATGAGTGGTGCTAGGCAATTGAATGCTGATGGTGGACAGCAGGGAGTGTGAAAATTGAATAAGAAGATGAGGTGTTGTATAGAAGTGTGGAGGTGGTAGGTGTAGCAGATTCCGATATGTGAAGTTGTGATTTAATGTTTGGAAGCTATCTTTGAGAGCTAGCAAATGTCTTGTCAAATGTCTGGGTAATGATTGCACCATTACTGTTGAGAATATTGAAGATTGTTTTTTTTCAAGGCATGATTGAGGACATCATGTGTGTCTTTTGTCATCTTGGATTTCTAACTGTTTGAGTGCTCAAAACATTGGTAAGATTTTTAACTCATGGGTTTGTTGATGGTTTTGAAGAAGTGAAAGAGTTGTGGTGATGTTTCTCCCTGGCTGACATAGCCTTAATCAATAAGAAAGGTGTATTTTACCATCTTTCTGGCATTTATGAACATTGAAGCTGGTGCATGCAGGATGAAGAACCTCTTTGTGACTGTCACCTTCAATGGAGGTGAATGAGTTTTCCATTCTGAGAGGATGTGTGAGAGATCTGTTATATGCACAAACTGGACTCAGGTGGAGCCATACCTAGTCTTTGTTTTATTTTTATGTTTTAATGGTGTTGACAGTTAGATGCAGAGATTAAATGTCATGAGTATTCAGTGTATTATTTCAGCAACCTAGAATTAAATTTATAAATATCCTTTTCAGATATTAACTATCTCACTCTTAAAAATATTTCCACTCCCATTTTATTCACAGGGGTGCTCACCATATTGCTTTTAGTTTAGTATATCTATAGCAAAGATGCTATTTCAGATTTATCCATTTCAGAAAAAAGCCTCATAAAGAATAGGGGAGTGCTGAGTGCTCAATTTGCTATTCCTGCATTAAAATAGAAAATATTTTGTGCATTTTCATTCTGAAAGACGGTTGTCCCACTTAAAAAGGTCTTGAACCAGTGACGCTTAAAGGAAAGTTATGGGCCCCTTGATTTCCTTTATGTGTCTTGATAACTAAGACAACTATTTGTATTTATGAGAATGGATGTTAATAGCCTACTTCCAATTTGAGTCACTGCACAATATACAAGATTAGTACCACAACTGGTAAAAGTTATCTAAGGAGTGAAGTATAGGTGAATCATAGTTTTCACTTCTACAAATTCTACCAAACCTCTCTGCCAAACTGGCTCTTGTAGCACTTCATTGGCTTCCGATCAAACAGCGTATCCATTTTAAATCTATGTGCATCACCCACAGAGCTTTACATAATAGGGGCCCACTCTTCTTTAGAAGGCGGATCTTCATCTATGTTCCCCCAGATACCTGAGATCATTATCCACTTGGCAGATCTATATACCCTGTGTCAAGAGATCATGAGGAGGTAACTCTTTTACCATCAAGGCTGCCCGTTTCTGGAATGCTTTGCCTTCTGAACTCCGCCACGAACCATCAGAACTTCTTTTTAGGAAGAAGTTGAAAACTATCCTTTTTAGTAACTAATCTGTTTTCTTGGCCTTTCCGAGAGTTACTGTGTACCTTTAGCGCTGGGATGCTCTAGGGTAGCTATGCGCTCTATAAACCCATAAAACTAAACTAAACTAAAAACTAAACTATGCCTCCTATGGTGGTCATAGGTCTTATGCACTGTCAGGTGAAAGAGGATAAGGTTTATAAGAAGAGGCAGAACCATAGCCTGAGACAGAATGAGGAACAGAGAGTAGCTAAAATGGTAAAAGAGGATTCTATTACTCTCTTTATTAGTATGAGGTTTTGAGGAAAAGGAGAGGAATGTGGTCAAAACAGCTATAGTTCTTCTGTTACTAAGAGTGAGCTAAGTTTCAGAATTGCACAACAAACATAGGTTATTCCTGAAATAAGATCACAGGTATTAACACATTTGTTGGACACTGTGAATAGATTGTAGATGGATTGGTAAATCACAAAAGAGCACTGAAGGAGAGACTGTAGGTTTGTGGTGATGTTTGGAAAGCTGTGGAGACCTGAAGGAAGTCAGGTGCTGATGAGTAGAACAAAAACAAGGAAGTAGTTAGGAATTGCTTCAAAATTAAGTAGTGTGAAGAGTAATGCAGAAAACATGATGATGTCCATGGGCATACCTGGAAGTTTAAAGGAAATAAAAAATAGAGACTAGGTCTGAGCTGTTCATCTACTTTGGAAGGCCAGACAGACGATGCCCTTGTTTCCCTATCCACAGTGAATGTGCACAGGCAGGATTTTTCTTTCTTTATTTAGAAGTGTTATAGGGGGTCATTCCGACCCCGGCGGTCAAGGACCGCCGGGGCCGGGGTCGGCGGGAGCACCGCCAACAGGCTGGCGGTGCCCCGCAGGGCGTTCTGACCGCAGCGGTTTGGCCGCGGTCAGAACAGGAAAACCGGCGGTGTCCCGCCGGTTTTCCGCTGCCCTGGGAATCCCCCATGGCGGCGCAGCTTGCTGCGCCGCCATGGGGGATTCCGACCCCCTCACCGCCATCCTGTTCCTGGCGGTTCCGACTGCCAGGAACAGGATGCCGGTGAGGGGTGTCGTGGGGCCCCTAGGGGCCCCTGCAGTGCCCATGCCAATGACATGGGCACTGCAGGGGCCCCCGTAAGAGGGCCCCACTCTGAATTTCAGTGTCTGCTTTGCAGACACTGAAATTCGCGACGGGTGCCACTGCACCCGTCGCACACCTTCCACTCCGCCGGCTCCATTCGGAGCCGGCTTCCTCGTGGAAGGGTGTTTCCCACTGGGCTGGCGGGCGGCCTTTTGGCGGTCGCCCGCCAGCCCAGTGGGAAACCCAGAATGACCGCCGCGGTCTTCTGACCGCGGGACGGTCTTCTGGCGGTCCCAGCCAGGCCGGCGGGTACCTCCGCCGGCGGGGGTCAGAATGACCCCCATAATGTATTAAGTGTAAGCTGTTAGTGAATTTATGGTGCAAATGTACCAGAGAAAATGACCATCTGAATAAAGGTGGTGTGTGGAAAACATGTCCAGTCAAGTCAGTTAGGTGCCCATAGCAAAGAAAGATGGTGGGAAAATGTGTCCGGTCAAGTTAGTTATTTACCCAGAGCTGATATTTGCAATCACGACCCCAAAGGTGAATTTTGAAAGTGAGTCTAAATAGTTCTAAATTTAGAAGTTTCCTTCTGCTCCTGTGAGTGGGTATGGACCTCACTGAGTAGTAGATGGCATCCAACATCCATGGGAATTGTACTATTAGGGATATGCTTGCACGTGTCACCCATTTGAATAATTTTTGCTGACCATTTTTGCAGCCAACAAGTAGAGGGTTCTCTCTTAGGTGTAATTTTATGGTAAATTGTACATGAATTTTGGGCATGTTTCTCCATGAGCTTTGTGGACAGTGCACAGAAGATTGAATTTAATCCTATCCAAAGAGACATCTTCAAGGCATCTTTTGTGTGGGCCTGCATAATGAGATTACACACCATTCTGTTTCCCTAATGTTATTATCTTTATAGTCTGATATTGAATGTTTGACGAGAACAGTATAGTATCACAGTAACCAAGGCACCTTGGACACTCTAGTCATTTCGGCACAATGGTCAGTTTGGAGTAAATGAAATAATTTTTTGAGAAGGAAGGGATAGAGATTGAGATTTTGACCAATACAGTGAACTGTGGAGTAAGTAACAATTCTGGGTCAACGTGTGTCTCCAGGTTTGTGGCTTGCTTTGCAGTGGTTCTAAAATCTGGGGGTCAGTCAATTAGGTATACAGGCTTCCTTTCTCCCATTATGATGAGCTCAATTTTGAAAAAGGAAATTCATTTTCCTTCACTGGAGAAAGAGATCTAACCACGAGGTCCTCACTTCAGTGCTTTTTGCATTATTGTCCATTAAAACGAGATTTTGAGTTTTGTCTGCAGATGTTTACTGCTAAAAAAACTGTAGTGGGGCAATACTAGATGAGAACAAGTGGCAGGAAAGGTCTTGTAACAGGGTACTGGCTCTTCCAAACCTGACTATTTTGACTGGAGCTGAAGAGAAAAGGTTGGAGTCATGATATGGCATGAACAACAGTACCACGTCACAGACTGGACACATTATACGGGGGCTGTCCTTTGTCCATTCAAAGATTACATTCATCCATTTGCTCATGTCCATTTTGGTGCCTTTCATGGGTCTACTCCAAGATTAGTGGTCAGGTACAAAAATATTTCTTTTAGCATGCTCATCATCTTTTTTGGATCTTACTTTGGAATGGGAGGTCATATATGAAACTCTAATTAACCAGTGTCTTGGGGTTTGCATTTGCATTACTCCAAAATGGTCTCGCAATAGCATATTTTAGAATGTTAACTACAACGCCTGATCATAGGGAGGGATTTATCATATTTTCAACATACAGTGCTAGATCAGTGAAGAGTTGTTTAGGACATGCAGATGAACACTGGTCTGTATGTGAGTTGGAAGATTTTTTGTATTGGCAGCCATTCATGCTGTCACACTATAAGGGCTTTACGGCTGTGAATGATGGTAGATTTTGGATTGAAATAACTCAGGTAAATCCTCACAACGAGTCAAAACATCAAGGAAATCCATTTCATACTAACTGCAAAAGATCTCCCTTGAGCTGTTTAACACCTCAGTAAAGTGTTTTGTGTTATTGACCATTTTGGCTCTTCATACTTCTGTGTGATATCCTTTCCTTGATCTGAGGTTTGCTATCTTGATGCTTGGGTTTGTGCCACTGACGCTCAGGAATATTATTGACGCGTTTCACTCACCAAGGCCCTTATTACAACCCTGGCATTCAGTGATAAAGCGGCGGTAATACTGCCAACAGGCCAGCGGTAAAAAAAATGGAATCACGACCATGGTGGAAACCGCCAACACAGACAGCCACTTTAACACTCTGACCGTCACAGCAGTAGAAACAAACACTGCAACGGTAACCGCCAATAGACAGGCGGAAGACAATGTACCGCCCACACCATTACAAGGCTCCAACGCCATCAAAAGCACAGCGGAAACAGGACACAGAAGGGAAACCACTCACCTCTCGACACTCAAAGAACAACCAGGACGCCGTGGAGCCCGAGTTATAGGTCCTCCCCATGCTGGTCTATCTCCTCATCTACAAGGAACATTAAATACAGCGGCGACGACGATGGTGAGTACTGCACCTAGCACACAGGGGAGGGGAGGTGGGAAAAGAGAGAGACACATGCACGCAACACCCACACCGCCCACCCACAACAACACACACACACATATCCAATCACATCAAAGATACACCCCGTTACACCCTGGAAGAACGCAAGGACAAAACAAATAGAGTTTAACAAGTGTAATATTCGATCAGATAGCCCAAAAAAACTTAAAATCATCAGTATATACAAATATTTACAGCAAGTACACAAGTCTGTACACTGTCCCATTAAATGTCCGTGGACCAGTGGTCCCAAAAAGCATAGACGATGCCCACACATGACACCTGCCTCAAAATGGAGTGAACACTGCAGGGGCATCAGGTCAGAAAAAAAACAGCACCTCAGGGGGAAGGGGAGGGGGGCACCTCAGCCGGATGAAGGTACAACACCACTGTTCTGCGAGGGGGCTCCATGCCCACTGGCTGGTCCTAGGGAGTGCAAGGCCACAGTCTCTCAAGTGGGTGGTTTGCCCACTGCTTGGTCCTGGGGAGTGCAAAGCCACAGTCTCTCAAGTCTCCCAAGTGGGTGGTTTGCCCACTGCTTGGTCCTGGGGAGTGCAAAGCCACAGTCTCTCTAGTGGATGCCTTCTTCTTCTGGTTCTGGAGGGGGATTGGTGCCCAGAGTGCTTCATCCTGCCAAGGACTGTGTTAGTGGATGCTTTTCTCCACTGGTTCTCTAGGGGGCTTGATGCCCAGAGTGCTTCATCCTGCCAAGGACTGGGTTAGTGGACGCTTTTCTCTACTGGTTCTGGAGGGGGCTTGGTGCCCAGAGTGCTTCATCCTGCCAAGGACTGTGTTAGTGGATGCTTTTCTCCACTGGTTCTGGAGGGGGCTTGGTGCCCAGTGATGCTGCACCTGGGGTGTGGCAGTTCCCATTCCCTCACCTGGGTGTCCGAGGCATGAGGCAGCATGATACTCCATGGAGGCAGAGCCACACTCCACCTTGCGACTACTTAGGCTGCAGACTGCTGGTAGTGCCAGTGCTGGTGATGGTGCCTCATGTGGTGTGTGCAGGGTCCAGGACGTCTCCTGCAGCCTCTGACTGCTGCCCACTGGGGATGTTGCTGATGTCTGCTGTAGTGGCACTGGCTGGGCACTTTGCGGGTCAGGTGGCGGTGGCTACGGCAGTGTCTGTGGCAGAGATGCTGCCGGTGCTGCCCGTGGTGCAGGTGTCTGTAGTAGTGGAGGGAGACACCAGGCCATCTCCAGCAGCCTTGCAAGGCTGCCCACTGGGGATGATGCTGGTGACTGTAGTTGTGGCAGCTGCTGTGCAGGTGGCGGTGCAGGTGGCGGTCGTTGAGGGCGGTGCTCACCGCGGTAAAGGTTGCTGGACTGTCCTGAGAAATGGGGGTCACCAGTCCCTCACCCGGAGGCTCAGTGCCCTGAGGTGACTTTCCTTTGCTCTTGTGTCCCTTCCCCACCTTGGAAGTCACTGCTGGGACCTTGGCACTGTCCTCTTTAGTTCTCTATGAGGGCTTGCTTGGTAGGTGGTGCGGCTTTTCTCTTCTGCATGCAGGCCCCTTCTTTAACTTGGCAGGTGGCGGAATAGGGTGGTCCTTGGCTTCAGTAGGTGGCACACTGGCAGCCCTGATGGGTGCCCCTTTCGATCCTCCCGGACTTGCAGGGACCACAGTGGATGAGGAATTGGTGGCTGAGGTGCTGGTCTGGGCTCTAGGCAACCTGGCCCTAGGGGAAGGACGGGGGGAGGTGTAGGGAAGAGGTCAATGGTAGCCAGGAAACGTTTTTTAGACACACTGGGATGGGAAGATGGAGGGGGTTTGGGAGTGGACGAAGAAGTAGTGGTTGTAGAAGGTGTACGTCTGCTGAGTTTAGGTGAAGGTGCATGGGTTGGAGGCTGTTGTGAGGTGTATGGCTGTTAAGTGGGTGTGTGCCGTCGTTTGTGTACTTTGAGAGGAGGGCTCACAGACACACTGGGAGAGGACACAGGGGACGTGTGAATGGTAGTGAGGGTGGTGATTGCACGTGAACGGTGTGTAGTGATAGGCATGTTGGTGATGGAGGTAGTGGCTGAGGATGTAGTGCATTCAGGTGTAAGTGGAGAAGAGACTGGGAGGGAGGTGGAGTACATGGAGGAGGGGGACACAGTGGAGGCAGTGGATGTTGGTGTGTCTGCATGTGTATAGTGCTTGTGTGAGTGCCTGGGGGATGTGTGGTGCTTATGTTTGCCTGAGCCACTTTTGTTTGTTAATGTGTGTGCATGCTGGTCGGATGGTGTGCTTGGGATAGGTTGAGGTGGAGGGGATTGGGTATGGGTACTGGATGTTGGAGGGGGGAGGCTGGACACAGGGACAATGGCTGCCATCAGTGCAGAGGCCAGAGCCTGAAATGATCTCTGTTGGGCCACCACGCCAGAGTGAATGCCCTCCAGGTATGCATTTGTTTGCTGCAAATGCCTCTTGACACCCTGGATGGCATTCAAAATGGTTGACTGCCCAACACTGAGGGATCTCAGGAGGTCAATAGCCTCCTCACTGAGGGCAGCAGGGCTGACTGGGGCAGGGCCTGAGGTGCCTGGGGCGAAGGAGATGCCCACCCTCCTGGGTGAGCGGGCACAGAAACACGCTAAGGGGCTGCTGGGAGGGCGGTCCTGGTAGGAGGGGTGGCGGCTGTACCTGTTGTTGCGGTGGGCACAGAGGTGCCTGCCACCGCAAGGGAGCTCCCATCAGAGGAGGAGTCGCTGTCGTTCGTGTCCCCTCCTGTCCCCGTCGTGGAGCTCCCCTCGCCCTCCGTCCCACTGGTGGCGTCAGACTCCATACATTCACCCTCCTGGGCCATGTGGGATGCGGCTCCCTCCGTCTCCAGTGCCTCTGCTTCTCCGCCACATGATGCTAATGCACACAAGGACAAGGTGACAAAACAAAAAGGGAGGGAAGACAGAGGAGACACATGGTCAATGCCACCAACACCAATACCGTTGGCGGACACATCACACTGGGAGCAGCCCTATGCACTAGGCCATGCACTAACAGTTCATAGGAAAATCACCTGCCCATGGGGGACTATGCCTAACCCCATTTGCTGCACACCTGGAACCCACAGGAGGCTGACTAGTTGTAGATGGCCACTACCACTATTGGGGTTGGAGTGCCGCAGAGCCTGCTCAACAAGGGATCTACCCTACCAAGTTCACCCTGGCCTAGGGGAACACACAGCCCACATCCCCCACCCAGACACCTCTTAAAGCACGCAGAGTCAGCTGAATGAGACTGTACTCACCCCCTTTTGGCTGCTGTGATGCCCTCAAGCGCCCATCCAACTCCAGATATGCCACCGCCAGGATCTGTATCATGAGGGGGGTCATAGTGCGACGGGCACCCCTTCCACATTGGCAGGCCATCCCCAGCTGGGCCTCTGCCATCTTCTTGCTCCAGTAGAGTAGGTCCTCCCATCTCTTGTGGCAGTGGGTGCTCTGTCTATGATAGGCCCCCAGTGTCCGCACTTCCATGGCACGCCAAATACCCTTTTTCTGGTGGGCGCTGACCTAGAGGAAAGGTAAAGTATGAAAGGAACTTACTCCCCCGTCCAGTTCATCATACTCATTGGCCACCAGTTCCCACCCAAGCCCTGACACACATAAACTTACCATCCTAACATGCAGGCCTCAGCCCCCCCACATGTATCTTCCATCCACACCGCTCCATACATTCATGTCCCACGCATCATGCTCACAGTTTACTCACCTGTTTGTCTGGAGGACCGTAGAGTAGCGTGTGCTGGGGGAGGACCCCATCCACTAGTCTCTCAAACTCCTCCTCAGTGAAGGCAGGGGCCCTTTCCCCAGACACTTGAACCATTGTCGCTTCCAGACTGAGGTCACAGCAGCACTTGCAGTGTAGGTCCTCTCCTCTTAAAGGTCAGGTATCAAGTGAGTGAAGAGATAGAAAATGGCAGTCAAGTCCACGGCGGTGCATACCGTCACCACCACCGTATATCCTCATTGGCTCCTGGAACCCATAGGGCCCAATGATAACCAATGCTGAATTGAGTGGCGGTCTTCGACTGCCTACTGCGATGCTGTAAAACACCAGCGCAGTTACTCATTTCCCCTTGTCCCTCCTCACAGGTCAGGCAGCAGCCATTTCAGGGTGGCACATGGCAGGGCACCTAAACGCAGTACAATACATTTGTGCACAAATACGGACAGACAACGCCACACACAGATTTACTCATATTAGTGCAAAAACCCTTGTTCAACCTATGTGGTACATGACCCTCTGCTCACCATTCTCCTACATAGGGCACATCCGCTGGGGCAGATGATGAGATGGCGTCAACCTCCGGTGTACAAACCCCTGGTGGACCTGTCGACAATGGAAGGCAGACACATCATTATCACCTACAGACTTGATCGTTCCACAATCCAAGAACTGTGTGCCCAATTGGAGCCAGACCTGATGTCAGCTATCTGCCATCCCACAGGTATCCCCCCTCCATTGCAAATCCTGTCAGTCCTCCATTACCTGGCCAGTGGTTCCTTCCAAACAACAGTAGCCATGGCATCAGGGATGTCTCATCCAATGTTCTCTAACGTGTTGTACCGAGTGTTATCTGCCCTGCTGAAACACATGCGCAGCAACATTGTTTTCCCCAGGTGGAGGTTTTGGCCACAGTGAAAGTTGACTTCTATGCCCTGGGACATATCCCCAACATCACTGGTGCCATTGATGGTACACGTGTGGCATTTGCCCCAGCCCGCAGGAATGACCGCAGGAATGAACAGGTGTACAGAAATCGTAAAAGCTACCATTCAATGAATGTGCAGATGGTGTACTTGGCAGACCAGTACATCTCTCATGTGAATGCCAAGTATCCTGGCTCTGTGCATGACACTTACATTTTGAGGAATAGCAGCATCCCTTAAGTGATGGGCCAACTCCAGAGGCACCGGGTGTGGCTAATAGGTGAGCACAAGGTCCCCACACAGTGTGAATAGGTGTCTGGGTACGAGGTAGTCCCTAAGGGTTGTTGTATGTATAACAGATATCCCTCGACATTTGCAGGTGAGTCTGGTTACCCCAGCCTCTCATGGCTACTGACCCCAGTGAGGAATGCCAGGACAAGGGCAGAGGAATGCTACAATGAGGCACATGGGTGAACTAGGTGGATTATTGAGCGGACTTTCAGCCTACTGAAGGCCATATTCCGGTGCCTCCATCTAACAGGTGGCTCCCTATACCACTCACTGAAGAAGGTGTGCCAGATCATCGTGGCATGCTGTATGTTGCACAACCTGGCTTTGCGACGACAGGTGCCTTTTCTGCAGGAGGATGGCCCTTATGTTGGTCTTGTGTCAGCGGTGGGGCCTGTAGACAGTGAGGAAGAGGAGGCAGAGGAACAAGATATTAACAACCAAAACAACATCATCATGCAGTGCTTCCAGTGAGACACAGGTAAGAGGCTGGCACTGCTCATCTCATATCTGACTATTGTATGACATTGTATAAGTCAGCCTTTTTACCTCTGTGTATGGTCCCTGACAGTTCACTTTGGCTTTCCTTTTCACAGACCTGGTTACCACATTCTGCCTTCTGCTATGTTTACTGCTGCCCAACAACTGTCATACTTTGTTATGTGCAAATGAACATTTACATTGATAATTGTGTAAGAGGTTGTAATAATACATTTGTGAAAGTACAGACTGACTCCAAATTGTTTTGTGATTCAAGGGTGTATATTTAAGTGCTAATAAGTAGAGGGGGATGTACAATGGGCTGGGGTGATGGTGGAGGAATATCCATGGTAGAGTCCAGTCTCTTGGTATCACAGGTGCATTGTCCAAAGGGGCATAAGCAAGTGGAGCAATGGCAGTTCAAGGTGGACAGGGTGAAAGAGTGGGACAGAAGGATGACAATCAGGAGAGTCTTATTTCCTGGCGGGGGTCTTGGCAATGTTCTCTGTCTTGTGCCTGGATCTCAGGGACCGTTTAACGGGTGGTTCTGCTGTTCCTGTGGCGTGCCCTCCTCTCCACTAACGCCATAGGACGTGGAAGGCTGTTTATCGTTCGGGCTGGTGTCAGGGGCCTGTGGAAGGCCACTGTCTCCCTCATGGTGTTGGCCGTGTCTGCCAGCACCCCTACAATGGTGACCAGGGTGGTGTTAATGGACTTTAAGTCCTACCTGATCCCCAGGTACTGTTCCTCCTGTAACCGCTGGGTCTCCTGAAACTTGGCCAGTACCGTTCCCATGGTCTCCTGGGAATGGTGGTATGCTCACATGATGTTTCTGAGTGCCTCGTGGAGGGTTGGTTCCCTAGGCCTGTCCTCCCCCTGTCGCACAGCAGTCCTCCCAGCTTCCCTGTTGTCCTGTGCCTCTGCCACTGACCCCAGGTCCCTGATAATCCTGTGTCAGTGGGTAGTACAATCAGATCACTGAGAACGAGAGTGAGTGAGCATTATAGGGCTCTTAGACAGGGGGATGATCGGTATCCCATTGTAACCCATATGAGTCAAAACCCCAAACAGGGTCAAACCAAGAGCTTTGAATTCTTTGGCTTTGAGCAGGTATATAGAGATCTCCGGGGTGGCAATAGAGAATTAGTACTCAGGCAGCGTGAATGCTATTGGATTCTTAAATTGAGGGCTGTAGAAGAAGGCCTCAATACGAATTACGAAATGGACTACTTTCTGGGATAATAATTCAACCACATTGGTCATTAATTTCCTTTATCAAGGACATATTTTACTGTGAGGGAGCTATACAATAATGTTTATTAACCTTTTGACCTCATTCATTTTGGCAAGAAACAGAACTGAACTATAATAGGTGTATGTATTGGATGCTAATGTAATTTACTTAAATTTTGTTTTATAATATTACTGTGACCAATTCATATTCAATGATGTATGTACTTTTATTATGCTGTGGGACGAATTGTGTATGCTGTGGATTGGCTCAGATTTTGAATTTATTTTGATGGTCATGACACAAACGTGAATCTTTCTGTTCATTACAGCACTTGTTGCAATATATATGATTTAAGTCAGAATGACATTGGTTTTCATACGCTAATAAGGTTACCTTCTAGTAACACAAACTATTGGGTCTCTGTTAGTAGACCGTTTGTCAAATCCTCAGAGATGGTTGATGGGGAATTTGTGTAAATTTTTCTATATTTCCCTTTTTCCTTTTTTTTCTTCTTTTTCCTTTCTTTCCATTTTGCCATATCGTGTTTGGTGTTTTTGTTTAAATTTCACTACCGATTTATAGTTTTACAACCTGTACAAGATGGCGCCCGCGACAAGGGCTTTAGGTATGGGTAATACGTGTAGTTAGCGCCCGCGAGTTGGGTGGCTCATCCTTCGTTGGTGTTGATTCCACCAATTAGAGAACTTTAAACGCAGGACTCTTCTGGTTGCCAGTGCGCAGATTTGCCGACCGGAAGACGCTACTCGGTCTCCGGGACACATTATTTTCGTGTCCTCTCATGAACGCCAGGTGAGTGATTGTTTACTTTTCAGATAATAGTGGTTAGATATAACGGCGGCGGTGTGTTTTATAGTGTTTGAGGTTTTCTTTCAATTTCTGTTTTTTTTTTTTTCTGTTTCAGGTAAGGGGTTGTTTATAAACACACCCCTTCCGACTGTACTTGGAATTTCACATTTAATACTACTTGGGTAGGTACTTGTGTGGCAACATTTACTTTGTCTCACTTGAGTCGTAATTCCCTTGATCGCATCTTTTATTTTACCACTTTGCATTACTTCTTTGTATTTTCTTCTTAGATTACTAATTTGGTGACTCCATTTGAGCTATTTCAGGTTTTTTGATTCGTCCTTTCTGTTATAAACATCGTATTGAGGTATGATCAACTTCTTTAGGTGTTTCTTAATACTGCACGACTTGCCTTATCAGAACTCTGGGGAACCCTTTTTCACTTATTATTGCTTTGGACTTTAGGGGTATGGATGGACTGCTTTTTTTCATCATACTTTCACGCTGGTGTCATGACTTTCGGAGTACTTTCAAAATGACAGAAATAATGTAATGTTTCATTGATTTCGATTTTTTCCTTGTGTAACTAATCGGCATTTCATTTTCTATTCTGTTTGTGACTCATGAATTATCACAGGCTATAACTTTTTTCTTTTTCTTTTTGGAGTGGCGTGGTTTCACAATGTCACGTGGTTACTGTTTTAAGTTTTTCTCTCTTATGATATTATTTTGGTATCCATATTTTGATACATGATTCAACTTTTTTTTTTTTTTATATGTTTATGTAGTGATCATTGGAATCTCTTACAGCCCTGAGGAAGTCACGGAGATTAGTTTCTCCCAAGACGAAACACGTGTTGGCTGTTTTCTGTTGTTCCATACATGAATATTCCATCTCATGAATAAATTGGAGTCATGCTAACTTTTCACGGTCTACCTTAATCCTGATTATTTAGAAGAGGACCGAGTATCATACATACATGGAATACGGACTTTTTGTTATTTATTCACAAGTGCCCTGACTTCAGTTGTGTATGTTGTGTTTCTTTGATAGAAACATTACAGGAGGGGGGAGGATCCTATTGCCAGGAGCACCGTGCCAATGACTATGGTGGTATTACAACCCTGGCGGACGGTGTTAAAGCGGCGGTAAGACCGCCAACAGGCCGGCGGTAAAAAATTTGCAATTACGACAGTGAGGGAAACCGCCAACAAAGACAGCCACTTTAACACTCAGACCGCCACGACGGTACAAACAAACAGCCCGGCGGTCACCGCCAACAGACAGGCGGGAGACAATGTACTGCCCACACTATTATGACAGGCCAATCCGCCACCTTTCTGGGGCGGATTTACTGCGGATAAAAACACGGCGGAAACAGGAATTCCCAAGGGAAAACGCTAACCTCTACACACCCCACGAGGAACGAGGATACCATGGACCCGGAACTCAAAATTCTACCTGTGATAGGCTTCCTGCTCCTCTACCAGGAGCAAGAACGCCGGCGGCGAAGACCACGGTGAGTACTGCACCTACGACACAGGGGACGGGGGAGGGAAAAACAGGGACACACACACACAACACGCAACACCCCCACCCTCACCCACTACAACACATGCACTAATGCATAATAATACACCACAGTTACACCCCCTAAACCCCCCGGAAGAATACAAAGACAGTAGAAAATGAGTGTAACCATTGTAATATATTAAAATCAAGTACGCAAATATATATATATATATATATATATATATATATATATACACCATTTACAAAATATCTACCAAGCATAGTAGTCCAGGTAGTGCTCCAATTAAATCCGTGGAACACTGGGCCCACACGGTATGGGCGAGGCCCACACAAGATCCCTGACCGTGATGGAGAGAACACTGCAGGGGCATCAGAGAGCAACTAAACAGTCACCTCAGGAGGAGGGAAAGGGGGGGCACCTCTGCCGGTTGAGTGAACGACGCCAAATCCACGAGGGGTCCACATGCCCACTGTTCAATCCTGGGGAGTGCAAAGCCACAGTCTCTCAAGTCTCTACAGTGGGTGGCTTGCCCACTGTTCCATCCTGGGGAGTGCAAAGCCACAGTCTCTCAAGTCTGTACAGTGGGTGGCTTGCCCACTGTTCCATCCTGGGGAGTGCAAAGCCACAGTCTCTCAAGTCTGTACTGTGGGTGGCTTGCCCACTGTTCCATCCTGGGGAGTGCAAAGCCACAGTCTCTCAAGTCTATACAGTTGGTGGCTTGCCCATTGTTCCATCCTGGGGAGTGCAAAGCCACAGTCTCTCAATTCTCTACAGTGGGTGGGTTGCCCACTGCTTTATCCTGGGGAGTGCAAAGCCACAGTCTCTCAAGTCTCTACAGTGGTTGGCTTGCCCACTGTTCCATCTTGGGGAGTGCAAAGCCACAGTCTCTCAAGGCTATACAGTGGGTGGCTTGCCCACTGTTCAATCCTGGGGAGTGCAAAGCCACAGTCTCTCAAGTCGATACACTAGGTGGCTTGCCCACTGTTCCATCCTGGGGAGTGCAAAGCCACAGTCTCTCAAGTCTCTACAGTGGGTGGGTTGCCCACTGCTTTTTCCTGGGGAGAGCAAAGCCACAGTCTCTCAAGTCTCTACAGTGGGTGGCTTGCCCACTGTTCCATCCTGGGGAGTGCAAAGCCACAGTCTCTCAAGTCTATACGTTGGGTGGCTTGCCCACTGTTCCATCCTGGGGAGTGCAAAGCCACAGTCTCTCAAGTCTATACAGTGGGTGGCTGGCCCACTGTTCCATCCTGGGGAGTGCAAAGCCACAGTCTCTCAAGTCTCTACAGTGGGTGGCTTGCCCACTGCTTTATCTTGGGGAGTGGAAAGCCACAGTCTCTCAAGTCTATACAGTGGCTGGCTTGCCCATTGTTCCTTCCTGGGGAGTACAAAGCCTCAGCCTCTCAAGTCTATACAGTGGGTGGCTTGCCTACTGTTCCATCCTGGGGAGTGCAAAGCCACAGTCTCTCAAGTGGATAACAGTCTCCACTGGTTCTGGAGGTGGCATGGTGCCCAGAGTGCTTCATCCTGCTAAGGACAGAGGTAGTGGATGGATCTCTCCACTGGTTCCCGAGGGGTCCTTGTGCCCAGAGTGCTTCATCGTGCCAAGGACAGAGGTAGTGGATGTGATTATCCACTGGTTCTGGAGGGGGCATGGTGCCCAGAGTGCTTCATCCTGCCAAGGACTGAGGTAGTGGATGTGATTCTCCACTGGTTCTGGAGGGGGCCTGGTGCCCAGAGTGCTTCATCCTTCCAAGGACAGAGGTAGTGGATGTGATTCTCCACTGGTTCTGGAGGGGGCATGGTGCCCAGAGTGCTTCATCCTGCCAAGGACTGAGGTAGTGGATGTGATTCTCCACTGGTTCTGGAGGAGGCATGGTGCCCAGAGTGCTTCATCCTGCTAAGGACAGAGGTAGTGGATGTATCTCTCCACTGGGTCTGGAGGAGGCCTTGTGCCCAGAGTGCTTCATTTTTCCAAGGACAGAGGTAGTGGATGTAATTCTCCACTGCTTCTGGAGGGGGCGTGGTGCCCAGAGTGCTTCATCCTGCCAAGGACAGAGGTAGTGGATGTGATTCTCCACTGGTTCTGGAGGGGGCCTTGTGCCCAGAGTGCTTCATCCTGCCAAGGACAGAGGTAGTGGATGTGATTCTCCAATGGTTCTGGAGGGGGCATGGTGCCCAGAGTGCTTCATTCTCCCCGTGATGGACTCAGTAGCGTCAGTTCCCTTGGCGCTCATGGGCCAGCGGTGCTTGATGCGGCGGTGCCCTGTTCAGCGGTGCTTGAGACGGCGGTGCCCTGTTCAGCGGTGCTTGAGACGGTGGTGCCCTGTTCAGGAGTGCTTGAGACGGCAGTGCCCTGTTCAACGGTGCTTGAGACGGCTGTGCCCTGTTCAACGGTGCTTGAGACGCCGGTGCCCTGCTCAGCGGTGCTTGAGGCGGCGGTGCCCTGTTCAACGGTGCTTGAGGCGGCGGTGCCCTGGTCAGCGGTGTTTGGGGCGGCGGTCTCCATTGCAGGGACTCAGCTGCTGGTGGACCTTCATGGCCCAGTGTGGGTTTTGCTGGCGGTCCTTCATGGCCCAGCGGGGCTTTTGCTGTCGGTCCTTCATGGCCCAGCGGGGCTTTTGCTGGCGGTCCTTTGTGGCCCAGCGGGGATTGTGCTGGTGGTCCTTCAAGGCCCAGTGCGGCTGGTGCTGGCGGTGGCCTCCTGGGCAGCTGGGCTGGTGCTGGCGGTGGCCTCCTGGGCAGCTGGGCTGGTGCTGGCGATGGCTTCCTGGGCAGTTGGGCTTGTGCTGGCGGTGGCCTCTTGGGCAGCGGGGATGATGGCGGTCTTCTCCGCCGTGCTGCTGTTCCCAGACTTGCAGGGTTTCTTGTGGCCCTTCCCCACCTTGGAAGGTGTCAAAGCTGACTCCACACTCCCACCGGGACCCCTGGGAGCGGCTTTGGTGGCTGGAGTCTTCCCCCTCTCCAGCCGGGCACTGGCCAACTTCTGATGCTTCACAGGTGGCGGTCTGTCTGTGCTTTGGCTCCGTGCCACACTGGCTGCCCTGGTGGCCGGTGCACTCCAGATTCCGGTGACTACAGGCACCACTGGTCCCGGAGATGTTGTGGCTGAGGTGCTAGTTCGGGACCTATGATACGGACAGGGTGGGGGATGTGTGGGAAACAGATCAAGGTTGGACAGGAACAGTTTTTTTGACACACTGGGATGGGTAGCTGGAGGGGGTTTGGGAGTGGAGGAAGAGGTTGTGGTTGTAGGAGGTGTTCGTTTGCTGACTTCGGGTGAAGGTACATGCGCTGGAGGCTGTCGGTAGGTGGATGGCTGTTGGGTGGGTGTGTGCCTGCGTTTGTGTATCTTGGGAGGGGGCGTCACAAACACACTGGGAGAAGACACAGGGGACGTGTGAAAGGTATAGGGGTTGGTGACTGCACGTGAGCGGGGTGTGGTTGTGGGTGTTCTGGAGAGGGACATAGTGGCTGTAGAGGTAGTGCATGCAGGTGTGAGTGTAGACGAGACTGGGAGGGAGGAGGGAGATGAGGAGGAGGGGGGACACAGTGGAGGCAGTGGATGGTGGTATGTCTGCATGTGTGTGATGCTTGCGTGAGAGCCTGTGGGATGTGTGGTGCTTATGTTTGCCTGAGCTTCCCTTGTGTGTTGACGTGTGTGCATGCTGGTCTGTAGGTGTGCTTGGGATAGGCTGAGAGACAGGGGATTGGGTCAGTGTGGAGGAAGTTGGAGGGGGGAGGCAAGACACAGGGACAATGGCTGCCATCAGTGCTGAGGCCAGAGTCTGAAAAGCTCGCTGAATGGCCGCCTGACCAGAATGAATGCCCTCCAGGAATGCATTTGTTTGTTGCAACTGCCTTTCTACACCCTAGATGGCATTCAAAATGGTAGAGTGGCCAACAGTGAGGGACCTGAGGAGGTCAATGGCTTCCTCACTGAGGGCAGCAGGGGTGACTGGGGCAGGGCCTGAGGTGTCTGGGGCGAAGGTGATGCCCACCCTTCTGGGTGAACGGGCACAGGGTGAAGGCTGAGGGGCTGCTGGGAGGGCTGTACTGGAATGGGGGATGGCGGCTGTACCTGTAGATGGGGGTGGCACAGATGTTGCCGCCACCAAAAGGAAGCTCCCATCAGAGGACGAGTCTGTGTCACTGATCTCAGCTCCTGTCCCCGCCGTGGAGCTCCCCTCGCCCTCCGTCCCTCTGGTGAAGTCAGATTACGTAGTGTGGCCCTCCATGGCCATGTGGGATGCAGACCCCTGGTGCTCCGGTGCCACTGCTCTTCCGCCTGATGATGCTAATGCACACAAGAACAGGGAGACCACAAAAAGGGGGACGACGACAGAAGAAAGACATGTTGAGTGCATGCATTACCGCTACCGTTGGTGCTCATGACAGACACAGAAGCCCCCTGCACTATGCCGTGCTCTTGGGCTCCACTGTTCAATTCCTGGGAAATGGCCTTCAAGGCTATGGATGACATCTGCACACATAGATGACACAGGGGTATGACTAGGTGAACTTGGCAATTTACAGAGGTGGGGTGCAACATGGCCTGCCTTACGGAGGGACCTTGCCTACGGAACTCACCCTGGCCTAGGGAAACACACAGCCCACCTCCCCCACCCAGACCCCTCCGCTGCATGCCGAGTCAGCAGAATGCGAGTGTACTCACCCCCTTGTGGCTGCTGTGATGCCCTCAAGCACCCATCCAACTCCAGGTACGCCACCGCCAGGATCCTGAACATCAGGGGGGTCATGGTGTGACGGGCACCCCTCCCACGTTGGGAGACCATCCCCAGCTGAGCCTCCACCGTCTGCTTGCTCCAGGGGCGAATGTCCTCCCATCTTTTCCGGCAGTGGGTGCGCCGTCTATGGTAGACCCCCAGGGTCCGGACGTCCTTGGCGATGGCATGCCAAATATGTTTTTTCTGGTAGGCACTGACCTACATGATTTATACAGGGGAAAGAAAAAGTTATTACCAACTGCACTGTCAAAGTGATTGGCCCCCATCCCTACCCTTGCCACATGCACTCACCGTCATTTCATGCACGCCACACTCTCCCCCCTTCCTTCTTACATCCACCCCTCTCCACCCAGGCATAGCTCATACATCATGTTCCCAGTGTACTTACCTGTTTGTCTGGAGGACCGTAGGGTAGCGTGTGCTGAGGAAGGACCCCATCCACGAGTTTCTCCAACTACTCCGATGTGAAGGCACGGGCCCTTTCCCCAGACACTCGAGCCATTGTCTCTTCCAGACGGAGGTCACAGCAGCACTTGCAGAGTAGGTCCTCTCCTGTCGAAGATCAGGTATCGAGTGATTGAACAGATAGAAAATGGCGGTCACGTCCGCGGCTGTGCGTACCGTCACCACAGGCGTACATCGTCATTAGCTCCTGGGACCCATAGGGTCCAGTGTTAACCAATGCAGCATTGCGCCGCGGTCTTTGACCGCCTACCGTGACGGTGTATAACGCCAGCGCAGTTACCTCACATCCCATTGTCCCACTTTAGAGGTCAGGCAGCCGCCATTTCAGGGGCCCACATGGCTTCATTTTCAACTGCGTAACACATACCTAGGCCTAGACCCAACACACATACATGCCACTTTTTGAGTATGAATGGTGTTCTGTGTAAGCTGTGGGTACGTACCTCTGAGTTGTTTGACTTTGTGCTTGCTGTTGTCCTTCATAGGCACCGTCTGCTGGGACATGTGAGGAGATGGCGGCATCCTCCGGTGTACCGACCGTTGGTGGACCTGTCGACAATGGAGGGAAGACATCTGATAATCACATACAGGCTTGACCGTGCCACAATCCAGGAAGTGTGTACCCAGTTGGAGCCAGACCTGATGTCGGCTATCCGCCATCCCACAGGAATCCCCCCTCAAGTGGAGGTGCTGTCAGTACTCTATTTCCTTGCAAGTGGGTCATTTCAAACAACAGTGGCCATAGCATCAGGGATGTCCCAGCCTATGTTTTCCAACGTGTTGTCCAGAGTGTTGTCTGCCCTGCTGAAACACATGCGGAGCTACATCGTTTTCCCTCAGGTGGAGGATTTGCCTAGAGTGAAAGGTGATTTCTATGCCCTGGGACATATCCCCAACATCATAGGTGCCATTGATGGGACCCATGTGGCTTTGGTCCCCCCCACAGGAGTAAACAGGTGTACAGAAACCGGAAGAGTTATCATTCGATGAATGTACAGATGGTATGTTTGGCAGACCAGTACATCTCCCATGTGAATGCCATGTTCCCTGGCTCAGTGCATGACGCTTACATCCTGCGGAATAGCAGCATCCCTTATGTGATGGGTCAACTCTAGAGGCACTGTGTTTGGCTATTAGGTGAGCACCTGGTGAGCACTAGTCAGTGGGAATGGTTGTCTGGGTCCGGGGATATCCCTCCAGGTTAGTGTGTGTCTAACAGTTGTCCCTCACCATTTGCAGGTGACTCTGGTTACCCCAACCTGTCATGGCTACTGACCCGAGTGAGGAATCCCAGGACAAGGGCAGAGGAACGCTACAATGAGGCCCATGGGCTAACTAGGAGGGTGATCGAGCGGGCCTTCGGCGTCCTGAAGGCCAGGTTCAGGTGCCTCTATATGACAGGTGGATCCCTATTCTACTCACCAAAGGTGTGCCAGATCATCGTGGCCTCCTGTATGCTTTACAACTTGGCTTTGCGACGACAGGTGCCCTTTCTGCCGGAGCATGGTCCAGATGGCGGTGTTGTTGCAGCTGTGGAGCCTGTGGACAGTGAAGATGAGGAAGCAGAGGAAGAAGACATGGACAACAGGGACTCAGTGATCCAGCAATATTTCCAGTGAAACACAGGTATGGATACAAACCTGCCTACTACATGTACTTAAACACTACTGCCTCTTTACTGTCTGTCTTTTTCACCCAGTGTATGGTCACTGAGTTGTCATTTTTCCTTACGATTTCACAGATCTGGGTCCCACAGTGTGACATCTGCTTTGATTCCACATGGACTAGAGCTGAGTGACATAGGTATGTTGACATTACAAATGAAAGAGCTTTTTGCCACAGTTATTGCTAATACAGTATTTTGAAATCACAGACAGACTCCAGATTGTTTTGTGCTTTAAGGGTGTTTATTTTAGTGCTCAAAATTGGAGGGGGTAGCAAAATGGTGAGGGGTGATGGCGGAGGAATGTCCATGGCAGAGTCCAGTCTATTAGTCTCACAGGTGCATTGCCCAAATGGGCATAGAAAGTGGAGCTGGGGCAGTTTAAGGATGGACAGGGTGACAAAGTGGGACAGTAGGATGACAATCAGGGTGGTCTCATTTCTTGGCGGGGGTCGTGGCATCATTCTCTGTCTTGTTCCTGGATCTCAGGGACTGTTTGCGAGGTGGTTCTCCCTCTTTAGAGGGTGGGGTGCTTGTGTGGTGGTCCTGTGGCGGTGCCTCCTGTCCACTAGCGCAGGCAGAGGTGGTGGGCAGTTCATCGTACAGGCTAGTGTCAGGGGCCCCTTGTAGTGCCACAGTGTCCCTCCTGGTGTTGAGTACTTCCTTCAGCACCCCTACGATGGTGCCCAGGGTGGAATTGATGGCTCTGAGTTCCTCCCTGAAGCCCATATACTGTTCCTCCTGCATGCGCTGGGTCTCCTGAAACTTGGCCAGTACCGTTGCCATTGTCTCCTGGGAGTGGTGGTAGGCTCCCATGATGGAGGAGAGGGCCTAGTGGAGAGTAGGTTCCCTGGGCCTGTCCGCCTCCTGTCGCACAGCAGCCCTCCAAGGTTCCCCAGTGTTCCTGGGCCTCCGTCCCCTGGACCATGTGCCCACTACCACTGCCCCCAGGTCCCTGTTATTGTTGGGGTGTTGGGTTAGCCTGGGTTCCCTGTAGTGGTGGACCCACTACTGATTGACGTGTCCTGGGGATGGAGGTATGGGCCTGCTGGGTGGTTGCTGTGCTGGTGTTTCCAGAGGGGGAAAGCTCTGTAGTGGCCTGTGACTGGGTGTGGGTAACCGACTGCCCGAGGTCCCCGATGGGCCGGGCTAGTCATCTAGGTCCAGTTGGATAGAGGTGCTGTCATCACTGTGGGCCTCTTCTGTTGGTGGTGTGGACATGTCTGGACCCTCCTGTCCGGTGATGTTGGGTAGGGGTCCTGCAGAGGTATAAAGGCATGATTATTGCATCTGTGTGTGTCAAGGTGTGCAATGGGTGGGTGACCGTGTACCCCAGTGCTAGCATTCCTGTGAGGGACCTTGTGTGATGATAGTTTAGGGGGGTGTATGGGTATGTGCAGTGGGCATGCTTTAGTGATGGGTGTCCATGCTTTGGTGTTGCATGCAGAGCTTGGTTTTGGGATGTGTGGTTTGTGATGTTGGGACGTTTGTGAGGAGTAGGGGTGATGGGGGTGAGTGTGAGGGTGGGGGTATGTGCTGGCATGCAGCTAGGGTGGGGGATGTAATAGTAAAGCTTTGACTTACCAGAGTCCATTCCTCCACCTACTCCTGCGAGTCCCTCAGGATGCAGAATCGCCAAGACCTGCTACTCCCATCTTGTTAGTTGTGGGGGAGGAGGTGGGGGTCCGCCGCCAGTCTGCTGAACCACCAGGTGGTGTCTGGAGACCACGGAATGCACCTTCCCCCGTAGGTCGTTCCACCTCTTCTTGATGTCCTCCCGATTTCTTGGGAGTTGTCCCACTGCGTTGACCCTGTCCACTATTATTCGCCATAGCTCCATCTTCCTTGCAATTGAGGTGTGCTGCACCTTTGATCCGAATAGCTGTGGCTCTACCCGGGTGATTTCCTCCACCATGACCCTGAGCTCCTCCTCCGAGAACCTGAGGTGTCTTTGCCGTGCCATGGGGTGGTGTAGGTGATGTGTGGGGTGGTGTGTGGGGTGATAAGTGTGCTGATATGTAGTGGGGTGTTGTGTGAGGTGCATGGAAGTTATGTGGGTGATGGTATTGTGTGCCTGTGGATGCTAATGTTGTTGATGGTGGTGTCTCTCTCTGGCTTTCGTTCATGATTTGTGGTCGTAAGGGTTTGTGGGTGATGTGGGTGTGTGTTTTATATTGTATTGAGTGTGTGGGAGTGGTGTGTGTATGTGTATCAGGTGTGTGTATTTCGAATTGTCCAATGTGGCTGTGTTTTGTAAGTGTGTGTATTTTGAGCGCAGCGGTGTGTACTGCCAATGGAATACCGCGGTTGAAAGACCGTCGCGTGGATTCGTGGGTCGTGATAGTGTGGGCATATTTCTGTTGGCGTGACGGTGGAGGTTTTGTTATCGCCAGTTTATCACTGACCTTTGGTGTGGCGGACTTGTGTGGTTGTCTAGAATTTGGCGGATTCCGAACTGTGGGTCATAATAGCTGTGGCGGAATTCCGTGGCCGCGGCGGTGTGGTGGCGTTCTTCTGAATGGTGGTAAGCGGCTTTTACCGCCAATGTTATAATGACGGCCTATATGTGTTATGTACTTATTGGGGGATTTTTTTGTGAGTGCTCTGTCCCACAACCTTCTTCCCATTGCTATATTTTGTAAGTTTGAGCCGAATTTGCATAAAAAAATAATGCAAATGTGGCGCTAAAAGAGTACAAATATGGGCCACAGTGTCTTGCTCAAAGTGCCCAGTTAAAAAGAATAACAACCTTTTCCAAAAAATGTGAAACACCTGGAGCTTGGTGCTTTGTAAATGGGAGTTCATGCATACAGTTCAGCAGTACAAGGCATGCATCATTTCTATTTTTTCAGGGACGTCAAATAATTCTGTAGATTCTAAATAATAGGGCAGGACCAACCGGAGCATAAAGATGAAGTAATGTTAACCATATCAAACTAATCGTACAATTCTCCCAGCAACACCGTCCTTCTGAGTCTGTTTGCCATATGCCAGTCTTTACTTTAGCATGTTTATTTATGTAGCTTGACAGTCCTCTCAGCGCTGCATCGGCCGAAGAAAAGTATTTAAAGTACTTTCTGTTAGCTAATGTTTTAAACATGCCAAACATAGTTTACCTGGTAGTGGGGATATGTTTTTCCTGTGGGTTATGGCTTTTTATCCAGGTGGCAATCGTATGTTTTTTCCTCCCATTCTTTAATCTATTGCGATTAAAAGAAAACACCATCGCCATGCTCCCCCATTACGAAAAGAGGGAAAGCCCTCTAATGATCGATCAGACCAAAGCTTTGTTTTCCTTGTGCTCTTATATAGCTAGTGTTCAACAACAAACTTAGTATAATGGCCCACATGCCTGACTCTACAGTTTAAAATTCTGAAGTGCATTTGATTAGAACTCATTTCAAAGTGCATGCCTTGTAATGTGCATTGTAATACACTAGTAAAATCTAGACGTGCATCTTTTAATGCTCATCTTAATGACTGCATAGCTCTCCCTTCGTCTCACCCTACTGGTGGCTTCTAACAAAGGTCACTGATTCTGTACCTCCTTTTTTCCTGCTTCCCATCCGCTCCCTTACTCCTTTTTTACCTGCTTCCCATCCCCTCCCTTGCTCCCACCCACCTCATTCTCTTCCCTCCAAGCCCACAGCAACTAACAACATGAAAGTGTGTTGTAGCCATCAAGTTTCAGACAATGCCACCTTCAACACCTTCTTAGACCCTCCATGCGCTGAGGAGGGTGGGACGAGAAGTGGGGGTGAGGTACTGCTACTGCTCTAACAGCAATGTATTGAGAAGTTTCCTGAAGGTAAGGAGGTCTTTGGTCTGGCATAGGTGGGTGGGAAGAGTGTTCTACGTTTTGGCAGCGAGGTGCGAGAATGATCTACTGCCCATTTTAGTTCTGCAGACGCATGGGACGGTTGCGAGGGCGAGGTCGGCAGAGCAGAGATGTCGGGTCGGGGTGTAGAAGGAGAGCAGTCTGTTGAGGTATTCTGGTCCGGTCCTGTGCAGTGCATTGTGAGTGTGGGTGAGGAGTCTGAATGTGATTCTCTTATTGACGGGGAGCCCGTGCAGGTTTCTCAGGTGGTCTCTGATGTGGCAGTGGCGGGGAATGTCCAGGATGAGGCGTGTGCAGGCATTCTGGATACATTGCAGCCTCTTCTGGAGTTTGGCCATGGTTCCTGCATAGAGGGCATTGCTGTAGTCCAGTTTGCTGCTTATGAGGGCTTGGGCGACTGTTCTTCTGGTTCTGGTGGGTTTCCATTTGTAGATCTTTTGGAGCATGCAGAGGGTGTTGAAGCAGGTGGAGGAGATGGCGTTGACTTGCTGGGTCATGGATAATGAGGAGTACAAGATGAATCCTAAGTTGCGTGCGTGGTCGGTGGGAGTCGGAGCGGCTCTGAGAGTGGCAGGCCACCAGGAGTCATCCCATGCAGATGGGGTGGAGCCAAAGATGAGGACTTTCGTCTTGTCGGAATTGAGTTTGAGGCAGCTGCTCTTCATCCATTCTACGATGGACTTCATTCCTTCGTGGAGGTAGGTCTTGGCGGAGTCCTTTGGAGGGAGAGGATTAGCTTGGTGTTGTCAGCGTATGAGATGATGTTGAGGTTGTGGGATTGGGCGATGTTAGCGAGCGGGCCATGTAGACGTTGAAGAGGGTCGGGCGGAGGGACGAACCCTAGGGTACACCTCAGATGATTTTGGTGGCCTCCGAGCAGAATGGGGAAAGGCTGACTCTCTGGGTTCTGCCCGTGGCTTAGGAGGTGACCCATTCCAGGGCTCTGTCGCAGATTCATGCATTGCTGAGGCCTGAGCGTAGGGTGTGGTGGCAGACGGTGTTGAACATGGCCGAGAGGTCCAGGAGGATGAAAACATCCTAAAAGTAAACTCATTTTGTGTGGGAAAAGTATTTTATTTTATAGCTTTAGCCAGAACCTTTTTTTAATCCTGTAGTCTGCAAAATTGATTATAATGGTGCAAGGGTGCTTCCATTATGCAGTACATGAGGAGGTACACTTTGATCCTGCATTGTTGTCAAATTCTGTGAACATTCAGGAAGGACAGAAGAACTAGTTAAAGATTCTGCAAATGCAGTTGGGCCAATGCAGCCCTCCTTTCTTTCAGGCACCTCGTAATTCTTAAATTGTATTTCCTCAAATGATATTCCAGTTGCTCCTGTTTTTCACAGGGTGAACTGACCTCTTTCTCCAGCCTCATACTCTGGGAGACGGCTGCCTCTATCTTATCTTAACAACTTGAACAGCAATCTTCTAATTCATCGGACCATAAAAGATGATCCTCTTATCCTGACTCACTGAAAGCGAGACACCACCATTAGTTGACCCTCATTTGAGCAAAGCCTCTTAGCTGGGCGATACCACTACAGCCTGGAAGCCTAATATTGTGGCCCTTTGCCGTAGAAAGCACTATGGGCTAAGACTAACTCAATTCCAGTAAGTACGAGGAAATGGCCAAGCCATAGGAAGGCTTTAATAATATGTAAAAACAACAAGTGATGGACGGAATGCTGAACATTGTCAAACATTCACCCACAGTACAGTGATCTGGGCCTAAATCCATCGTGTTTTTGCTGCCCATGCCATTCCAGTTTGGACCCAGCCATATGCAAATCAGTCTTGACCCTGTTCCCCATGGGAACAGTCCAGCCCGAACTGCTAGGCCAGGTCTTCCCTAGACTGGAAACAAGCATCCTGGGACCGGTTTCGGGGTTTCACCCCTCATCAGCCAGGCTAGCTTGAATCCAGTGGCATGGGAAGCACGGGACCCACGTCTGGGCATACCATTCCCACTTAGGGCGACAAAGCAAAAACAACAAGTGATGGACGGAATGCTGAACATTGTCAAACATTCACCCACAGTACAGTGATCTGGGCCTAAATCCATCGTTTTTTTGCTGCCCATGCCATTCCAGTTTGGACCCAGCCATATGCAAATCAGTCTTGACCCTGTTCCCCATGGGAACAGTCCAGCCCGAACTGCTAGGCCAAGTCTTCCCTAGACTGGAAACAAGCATCCTGGGACCTGTTTCGGGGTTTCACCCCTCATCAGCCAGGCTAGCTTGAATCCAGTGGCATGGGAAGCACGGGACCCACGTCTGGGCATACCCTTCCCACTTAGGGCGACAAAGCAAAAACAACAAGTGATGGACGGAATGCTGAACATTGTCAAACATTCACCCCCAGTACAGTGATCTGGGCCTAAATCCATCGTTTCTTTGCTGCCCATGCCATTCCAGTTTGGACTCAGCCATATGCAAATCAGTCTTGACCCTGTTCCCCATGGGAACAGTCCAGCCCGAACTGCTAGGCCAGGTCTTCCCTAGACTGGAAACAAGCATCCTGGGACCGGTTTCGGGGTTTCACCCCTCATCAGCCAGGCTAGCTTGAATCCAGTGGCATGGGATGCACGGGACCCACGTCTGGGCATACCCTTCCCACTTAGGGCGACAAAGCAAAAACAACAAGTGATGGACGGAATGCTGAACATTGTCAAACATTCACCCCCAGTACAGTGATCTGGGCCTAAATCCATTGTTTCTTTGCTGCCCATGCCATTCCAGTTTGGACCCAGCCATATGCAAATCAGTCTTGACCCTGTTCCTCATGGGAACAGTCCAGCCCGAACTGCTAGGCCAGGTCTTCCCTAGACTGGAAACAAGCATCCTGGGACCGGTTTCGGGGTTTCATCCCTCATCAGCCAGGCTAGCTTGAATCCAGTGGCATGGGAAGCCACTGCATTCTGCATCAGTTGCAAATACTGAAAGGCCCAAATAAAGAACGCTGGCATAATCAAGCACAAGATGACCAATGGCCGCACAACTGCTTTCTGATCTTCCCAAGAGAGTATAGTAACAAACTTCTTCAGCCTTTCCATAACTCAAAAACAAGATTTTAACACAAAACCTACCTGGTACTTGAAAGAGAAAAGATGATCAAATTGAATGCCCAGATTTGTAGCAACTACATCTGGAGATAGAGGGGCAGGGATACCTCCAGACCAATAACCAGTCCAATGAGGGATCAGATCTGAACAAAATAATTCCTAAATTCTGTCAGAAAGATTATTGATTCTCATCCAATCCATTACAGTGCCGGTGCAGGCAGCAAACGCCTGCTTTACTGTGTCTACTCCACCCTTCTAAGATAGTAGGAACTGCATATCATCAGCATAGGATATGATTTTGATGCCAAAAGATTCCACCAGCTCAGCCAGTGGAGACATATGAATAATAAACAGCAGCGGGCTTAATGATGATCACGGGGGAACACCCAATTTAACTGTTTTAACATCTGAGGAAAAAGGATTACTCTAGACCGCCTGCTCTGTATGGTCCAAAAAAGACTTGAACCAATCCCACACCACCCCTTCATTCCCAAATTATTGAAGGGGCTCATCCGAGTTTCATAAGAGATCATGTCAAAAGTCGCTAAGAGATTTCAGAGGATCTAAGCGGATCAAGGCAGCATTGTGGCCTTCATCCATGATCAGCTTAATCGTGCCTGCCATTTCAAATGATGCAGTTTCCGTACTGTATCGTGGGAGAAAGCTGGACTGAGAGACGTGCAATTTATTCATTTTTAAATAATCTGAGAGTTGAAAATGGACAACTTTTCCAAGAGTTTTTGGAGCCGCAGAAAACAATGAAATAAGGCTGTACTTAGATATATGACCTATCTGCAACTTTTGCCTATTTCCAGAGAAAAGGGACTTCTCATGTATGCCATGAGATATTGAGCAAGTTGAGATTTATGGGATATTGACAGCCTGCTTCAAAATGTGATGTGGACAAGGATCTTCAAGAGAACCAGATCTACATTTCAGAAAAACAGTTCTTAGCTCTTCCTGCTCAATTGCCTTTAATTGCAACAAAGCACATTAGCTGAACACGCAGTGAGTTAAACAACAATGCCTCACATAAGAAGACTGTTCATGAGATGAGATTCAATTGAATTTGATCAGTTTTTATTGACTTAATGTACAGGTACCACTGTCAGCAATACGATCATTACTTAAAACCATTCAAGAGCATATAAGGTGTTCTTTCAACAAGACCTGGGGTGAATCAATGGTGCCTTGATGTTGAAGTTCAGTCTCAATTTCACATTTAACTATGGTTTCTACTATAATCAGTACAAGATCTGACATGCCTCCTTTGCCATGGTTTGATCTGAAGAGTTAATACGTTTGTCTGTGTTGTGTAGCGATTGCAAAATGGACACTAGGGTGGGGTAAGCAGAATGAAAGATAGAAGTAACTAATGTCACAACGCTAATCCCCTTACAATTTTGGTGTAGAGTGAAAAAGCTTGAGGCAGACTTAGAGACAATTGCCTGCTGCTGATGCTTGCGGCTCTTCATGGCTCTGTTTTTGGACCATTTCAGTGGCATAACTTAGGTTGGTCTTCTCTGAAGCGGTCCTTACTGTGTAACGGTTTTATTATTCAGCCCAGCTTTCACAGCTTCATCCGTTTCCCCAGCACCACCTTAAATATGCACCTAGAAAATATTCCCACTAAGGCCGACCAAGCTCCACCTGAGCATTGAAGGAAAGTTGTGGTGCTATAGACAAAAGTAGGCAGAAGATGAACATTTTTTGACAGAAATAAGGGCAGTGCTACAGTTAACATGGTTTGGGGTGCCGTAAAAACTTCCTACAAACACAAGTGATTCTTGGAGACATATTTAGATTTAAAATTCAGAAAACTGAAGTTATCAGGTTTGAGAATCAAGTTAATTGTGGATATAAAAGATTTTTAGTGCATGGCTCAGACAAGAATGGGAAAAAACTAAGAAAAGCATAAGCTACTGTTCAGGGATACTATTATGCAAATAACTTTATGGCACAGCAGGCTTAGAAATGTGTTTCTAGGAATTTGATTAATACTGTGAAGCTTCTCAGAACAGGGGCATGTTGTACCTCTGTGGAAGAAATGTATGCTATCTTTTTAGAGCATTTCAGAAATATTCATAATGGCCCTTATTACAACATAGGCGGGAAATACCGCTTACCACCGTGCAGAAGACCGCCAAAACCCCAGGTTCTCTGAGGAGGAGCTCAGGGTCATGGTGGAGGAAATCGTCCGGGTAGAGCCACAGCTATTCGGATCACGGGTGCAGCACACCTCCATTGCTAGGAAGATTGAGCTATGGCACAGAATTGTAGACAGGGTAAACGCAGTGGGACAGCATCCAAGAACACAGGATGACATCAGGAATAGGTGGAATAACCTATGGGGGAAGGTGCGTTCCGTGGTATCAAGACACCGGATTGCAGTACAGAGGACTGGCGGCGGACCCCCCCACCTCCTCCCCAACAACTAACAACATGGGAAGAGCAAGTCTTGGCTGTACTGCATCCTGAGGGCCTTGCAGGAGTAGCAGGAGGAATGGACTCTGGTAAGGCAAATCTTAACTATTACATCCCCCACCCTACCTGCATGCTATCACATACCCCACCCTCACCCCCATCACTCCAACACCTCACAAATTTCCTACTATCACAACCCACCCATTCCAATACCAAGCCCTGCATGCAACACCAAAGCATGGACACCCATCACCAAAGCATGTCCACTACAGATACCCACACAGACCACAAACCAATTATCACGCAGGGTCGTAGACAAGAATGCAAGCACTGGAGTACAGGGTCACCCACCCATTGCACACAATGGCACACACAGATGAAATAATCATGCCTTTACACCCCTGCAGGACCCCTGGACCGGAGGTTCAAGACATGTCCACTCTACCCGCAGAATAGGCCCACAGTGATGACAGCAGCTCTGTCCAACTGGATCAAGATGATCAGCCCGGCCCATCTGGGACCTCAGGACAGTCGGTTCCCCTGACATTGGCACATGCCACCACAGAGCCTCCCCCCTCAGGAAACACCACCACAGCACCCGCCCAGTGGGCCCATCCCTCTGTCCCCAGGACACGTCAAGCAGCAGTGTGTCCACCACTACAGGGAACCCAGGCAAACTCACCACCCCAAGAAAATCAGGAACCTGGGGCAGTGGCAGTGGGCACACAGTTCAGGGGACAGAGGTACAGGAAAATAGGGGAACAGGGAGGACTGCTGTGCGACAGGGGGAGGACAGACCCAGGGAACACACCCTCCACGAGGCTCTCTCCAACATCATGGGAGCGTACCATCATTCCCAGGAGACGATGGCAACGGTACTGGCCAAGTTTCAGGAGACCCAGCGACTGCAGGAGGAGCAGTATCTGAGGATCAGGGAGGAACTCAAGTCCATCAACTCCACCCTGGTCACCATTGTAGGGGTGCTGAAGGACCTTGTCAACACTAGGAGGGTCACTGTGGCACAACAAGGGGCCCCTAACACTAGCCTGGATGATGAACAGCCCACCCCCTCCGCCAGCGCTAGTGGACAGGAGGCACCACCACAGGACCACAACCGCAAACGGTCCCTGAGATCCAGGAACAAGAAAGAGAACAATGCCAAGACTCCCACCAGGAAATGAGACCCCGCTGAATGTCACCCTTCTGTCCCACTATGTCACCCTGTCCATCCTTAAACTGCCATTGCTCCACTTCCTATGCCCCTTTGGACAATGCACCTGTGAAACAAATAGACTGGACTCTGCCATGGACATTCCTCCACCATCACCCCTGCCCATTTTACAACCCCCACCACTAATTTTCACAGAAATAAACACCCTTGAATCACAAAACAATCTGGAGTGAGTCTGCGCTTTCACAAATGTGTATTTGCCATAACTATGGAACATAGCAATGTCAATTGTATTGTCAACATACCGGTGTAACACAGCTGTAGTCCATGATGTAATATAGCAAAGGTCACACAGTGGGACCCACATCTGTTAAATGGAAAGGCAAAGTGACAAATCAGGGTCCATACACTGGGTGAAAGTGACAGACTTATGATAGGTCTAACAATTGAATGAGATGTGTGAGGCAGTGACATCTTCTTACCTGTGTCTCACTGGAAGTATTGCTGGATAACGTTGTTTCTGTTGTCGACATCCTCTTCTTCTGCCTCCTCTTCTTCAATGTCCACAGGCTCCATAGCTGCCACAAGATCTCCTTCTGGACCATCCTCCTGCAGAAAAGGCACCTGTCGTCGCAAAGCCAGGTTGTGCAGCATACAGCAGGCCACGATGATCTGGCACACCTTCTTTGGTGAGTAGTAGAGAGAACCACCTGTCATATGGAGGCACCGGAACCTGGCCTTCAGGAGGCCGAAGGTCCGTTCGATCACCCTCCTAGTTCGCCCATGTGCCTCATTGTAGCGTTCCTCTGCCCTTGTCGTGGGATTTCTCACTGGGGTCAGTAGTCATGATAGGTTGGGGTACCCAGCACCTGCAAATGTCGAGGGACAACTGTTAGACACACACTAACCCTTAGGGACAACCCCAGACCCAGACAACTATTCACAGAGTATAGGGTCCTTGTCCTCACCTATTAGCCACACACGGTGCCTCTGGAGTTGCCCCATCACATAAGGGATGCTGCTATTCCTCAGAATGTAAGCGTCATGCACTGATCCAGGAAACTTGCCATTCACATGGGAGATGTACTGGTCGGCCAAACACACCATCTGCACATTCATAGAATGGTACTCTGTACACCTGTTCACTCCTGAGGGGGGTTACCAAGGCCACATGTGCCCCATCAGTGGCACCTATGATGTTGGGGATATGCCCCAGGGCATAGAAGTCACCTTTCACTGTAGGCATATCCTCCACCTGAGGGAACACGATGTAGCTGCGCATGTGTTTCAGCAGGGCAGACAACACTTTGGACCACATGTTTGAGAACATTGGCTGGGACATCCCTGATGCAATAGCCACTGTAGTTTGAAAAGACCCACTTGCCACGAAATGGAATACTGACAGGACCTGCACTAGAGGGGGTATCCCTGTGAGATGGCGGATTGCTGACATCAGGTCTGGCTCCAACTGGGCACACAGTTCATGGATTTTTGCACGATTAAGTCTGTAGGTGACTATTACTTGTCTCTCTTCCATTGTCGACAGGTCCACCAGTGGTCTGTACACCGGAGGAAACCGCCATCTCATCACCTGCCCCAGCGGATGTGCCCTATGGACAAGAACAGTGATCAGAGAGTCAGCCAACACTGAGGTATTACAAAATGAGCACACATTTGTTAATCCGAAATGTGCCTGTTACTGTGTCTATGCAAGGCCTAGATAGGTGTGACGCAGTTATTAGTAATGCCATGTGGCCCCCTGAAATGGCGGCTGCCTGACCTGTAAGGTGGGACAAGAGAATATGAGGTAACTGCGCTGGCGTTCTACACCGTTGCAGTAGGCGGTCGAAGACCACAGCGCAATCCTGCATTGGTTAACATTGGACCCGATGGGTCTCAGGAACCAATAACGATGTACGGCGGTGGTGACGGTACGCAACGCCGTGGACGTGACCGCCATTTTCTGTCTGTTCAATTACTTGATACCTGACCTTCAACAGGAGAGGACCTACACTGCAAGTGCTGGTGTGACCTCAGTTTGGAAGCAATGATGGCTCATGTGTCTTGGGAATGTGCCCCTGCCTTCACTTCGGAGGAGTTGGAGAAGTAAGTGGATGGGATCCTACCCTAGTACACGCTACTCTACGGTCCTCCATACAAACAGGTGAGTACACTGTGAGCATGCTGCATGGGCAATGCCTGTTTGGAGTGGTGTGGATGGAAGATACATGGGGGGGGACAGACCCCTTCATGAGCGGATGGGGAGTGTATGTGCATCAGGGCAAGGGTGGGAACGCGGGCCAATGACTTTGACGGTCCGGATGGTTAAAGTTTTTCCTTTTCCCCTGTACTATTCCTTTAGGTCAGTGCCCACCAGAAGGCCAGGGCGAGCTTTGTAGGCAAGGACCCTTTGTGAGGCAGGCTATGTGGCACCAAAACCCCACCAGTGGTAAGAGCCATCTACACCTAGTCAGGCTCCTGTGACTTCCATGTGTGCAGCAATCAGGCATAGGCCTTGTACCCCATGGGCATGTGATTAATCTACGAACTATAAGTGCATGGCGTAGTGCAGAGGGCTGCTGTGTCTGTAGTGTCCGCCAACGGTAGTGGTATTGCATGCACTGAACATGTCTTTCTTCTGTCTTCCCCCCCTTTTTGGATCTCCCTGTTCTTGTGTGCAATAGCATCATCAGGTGGAGGAGCAGTGGCACCGGAGCAGGATGGAGCTGCATCCCACTTGGCCCTGGAGGGCGACACAACGGAGTCTGAAGCCACCAGTGGGACAGAGGGCGAGGGGAGCTCCACGGAAGGGACAGGAGGTGACAGCAGCAACAGCGACTCCTCCTCTGATGGGAGCTCCCTTGCGGTGGTGGGCCCCTCTGTGCCCCCTGCATCAACAGGTACAGCCGCCACCCCCCTTACCAGCACCGCCCTCCCAGAAGCCCATCAGCGTGTGTCCTGTGGCCGCTCACCCAGGAGGGTGGGCATCTCCTTCCCCAGGCAACTGAGGCCCTGCCCTAGTCAGCCCTGCTGCCCTGCTGCCCTCAGTCAGGAGGCTATTGCCTACCATTGTGAATGCCATCCAGGGTGTTGAGAGGCATTTGCAACAAACAAATGCATACCTGGAGGGCATTCATTCTGGCAAGGCAGCCCAACAGAGAGCATTTCAGGCTCTGGCCTCAGCACTGATGGCAGCCATTGTCCCTGTGTCCAGCCTCCCTCCTCCAACTTTCTCCACCGAGACCCAATCCCCTGTACCTCAGCCTATCCCAAGCACACCATCAGACCAGCATGCACACACCTCAACACACAAGAGTGGCTCTGGCAAACATAAGCACCATACATCCCACAGGCACTCACACAAGCATCATACCCATGCACACATACCAACATCCACTGCCTCCACTGTGTCCCCCTCCTCCACGTCGTCCTCCTCCCTCCCTGTCTCGTCTTCACTCACACCTGCATGCACTACATCTTCAGCCATTTCCTCCATCACCAGCACGCCCATCACCTCACACTGCTCACGTGCACTCACCACCCCCACTACCATTCACACATCCCCTGTGTCCTCTCTTAGTGTGTCTGTGAGCCCTCCTCCCAAACTACACAAACGAAGGCGCACACCCACCCAACAGCCATCCACCTCACAACAGCCTCCAGCCCATGCACCTTCACCCAAATTCAGCAAACGTACACCTCCTACAACCACTACCTCTTCCTCCACTCCCAAACCCACTCCATATACCCGTCCCAGTGTGTCTAAAAAACTTTTCCTGGCTAATATTGACCTCTTCCTTACACCCCCCCCGTCCGTCCCCTAAGGCCAGGCTTTCCGGATCCCAACCCAGCACCTCAGCCACCACATCACCAGGCACAGTGGTGTCAGCAACTGCGGGCTATTGGAGTGCGCCAAGCATCAGGGCTACCAGTGTGCCACGGTGCGAGGGCAAGGGCATTCCACCACCTGCAAAAGTAAAAAAGTTGCCCACATCCGAGAGGGAGAAGCCGAAAACACCTGCCACCAAGGGCTCAGGGAAAATGAAAGGGGATAGTGGCAAGACAGCTGCACCAAAATCCAAGGTGGAGAAGGGCCAGAAAATAAAGGTCAGGTCAGTAGAGGGCATGGTCGCACCGACAATGGGACCAGTGTCACACCTTCTGTCCACGTCGACGCCAACCTGTACGGTGGAGAACACCGCCACCTGCACCGCCACATGCACTGCCACCAGCACAGCTGTCATTGAGCCCGCCACCAGCACTGATGTCACTGAGCCCGCCACCAGCACCGCAGTCACTGAGCCCACCACCAGCACCGCCGCCACAGAGCCCACCACAGCACCGCTGCCACAGAGCCCGCCGCAAGCACCGCTGCCACAGAGTCCGCCGCCAGCACCGATGCCACAGAGCCCGAAGCAAGAACCGCCGCGACTGACACCGCCGCAAGCACCACCAGCGGCCCCGCGACATCCTGAGCCAGTTGCACCATCGCAGACATGGCTGCCATCCCCAGTGGTCAGTCGTCTGAGCCTGGTGGTCAGTTCCAGGAGCCTGGGCAGCTTCCATGATGCACCACCTTCAGTGGAGAAATGCATCCACTACCGCAGTCCTTGGCAGGATGAAGCACTCTGGGCACAGTGCCCCCTCCAGAACCAGTGGAGTATCACATCCACTACCTCAGTCCTTGGCAGGATGAAGCACTCTGGGCACAAAGCCCCCTCCAGAACCAGTGGAGAAAGGCATCCACTACCTCAGTCCTTGGCAAGATGAAGCACTCTGGGCACCATGCCCCCTCCAGAACCAGTGGAGTATCACATCTATTACCTCTGTCCTTGGCAGGATGAAGCACTCCGGGCACAATGCCCCCTCCAGAACCAGTGGAGTATCACATCCACTACCTCAGTCCTTGGCAGGATAAAGCACTCTGGGCACAAAGCCCCCTCCAGATCCAGTGGAGTATCACATCCACTACCTCAGTCCTTGGCAGGATGAAGCACTCTGGGCACAATGCCCCCTCCAGAACCAGTGGAGTATCACATCCACTACCTCAGTCCTTGGCAGGATGAAGCACTCTGGGCACAAAGCCCCCTCCAGAACCAGTGGAGAAAGGCATCCACTACCTCAGTCCTTGGCAGGATGAAGCACTCTGGGCACCATGCCCCCTCCAGAACCAGTGGAGTATCACATCTACTACCTCAGTCCTTGGCCGGATTAAGCACTCTGGGCACAATGCCCCCTTCAGAACCAGTGGAGTATCACATCCACTACCTCAGTCCTTGGCAGGATAAAGCACTCTGGGCACAAAGCCCCCTCCAGATCCAGTGGAGTATCACATCCACTACCTCAGTCCTTGGCAGGATGAAGCACTCTGGGCACAATGTCCCCTCCAGAACCAGTGGAGTATCACATCCCTAACTCAGTCCTTGGCAGGATGAAGCACTCTGGGCACAATGCCCCCTCCAGAACCAGTGGAGTATCACATCCACTACCTCAGTCCTTGGCGGGATGAAGCACTCTGGGTACAGAGCCCCCTCCAGAACCAGTGGAGTATCACATCCACTACTTCAGTCCTTGGCAGGATGAAGCACTCTGGGCACAGAGCCCCCTCCAGGACCAGTGGAGTATCACATCCACTACCTCAGTCCTTGGCAGGATGAAGCACTCTGGGCACAATGCCCCCTCCAAAACCAGTTGAGAAAGGCATCCACTTGAGAGACTGTGGCTTTGCACTCCCCAGGATAAAGCAGTGGGCAAACCACCCACTGGAGAGACTTGAGAGACTGTGGCTTTGCACTCCCCAGGATAAAGCAGTGAGCAAACCACCCACTGGAGAGACTTGAGAGACTGTGGCTTTGCACTCCCCAGGACAATGCAGTGGACAACCCACCCACTGGAGAGACTTGAGAGACTGTGGCTTTGCACTCCCCAGGATAAAGCAGTGGGCAGACCACACACTGGAGAGACTTGAGAGACTGTGGCTTTGCACTCCCCAGGATAAAGCAGTGGGCAAACCGCCCCCTGGAGAGACTTGAGAGACTGTGGCTTTGCACTCCCCACGATAATGCAGTGGGCAACCCACCCACTGGAGAGACTTGAGAGACTGTGGCTTTGCACTCCCCAGATAATGCAGTGGGCAACCCACCCACTAAAGAGACTTGAGAGACTGTGGCTTTGCACTCCCCAGGATAAAGCAGTGGGCATGGAGCCGCCTCCTGAAGCAGTGGCGTTGTGCAGTCATCCGGCTGAGGTGCCTCCCCTTCCCTTCTCCCTGAGGTGCCTGTTTGATTTCAATCTGATGCCCATGCAGTGTTCTCTCCGTTTGAAGTCTGGTATCATGTGTGGGCCTCTCCCATGCATTTTGGGCCCAGTGGTCCTCGGACCATAATTGGTGCACTATCTGGACTTGTTTAGTTGGTGTACATAATTGTATATACTGTATTTTGAGTTTTGACTACTGGATTTTTCATGATTACAATAGTTCAACTCATTTCCTTTTGTCCTTGCGTTCTTCCGGGAGGGGGGGGTGAGGGGTGTAAATGTAATGCTGCAGCATACATTTGTTGTATGTTGTGGTGGGTGAGGGTGGGGGTGGGGGTTTTGCGTGTCGCGTGTGTGTGTCACTTTCTTTTCCCTCCCCCCTCCCCTGTGTTGTAGGTGCAGTACTCACCATGGTCGTCGCCGCCGTCTTTGGTGTTCCTGATAGAGGAGCAGGAATACCATCGCAGGGAGTATCTGGAATTCTGACTCCATGGCATCCTGGTTCCTCGTGGGGTGTGGAGAGGTGAGTGTTTTCCCTTCCAAGTCCTGTTTCCGCCGTGTTTTGGTCCACGTTGGTTCCACCCTGGTAAAGCTGGCAGATTGGCCTCTCATAATAGTGTGGGCGGTACATTGTCTTCTGCCTGTCTGTTGGCAGTGACCGCCTCGCTGTTTGTTTGTACCGCCATGGTGGTAGAGTGTTAAAGTGGCTGTCTATGTTGGCGGTTTCCGCCACTGTCGTAATCCCATTTTTTTTCCGCCAGCCTGTTGGCGGTTTTACCGCCACTTTAACACCGACCACCAGGGTTGTAATGAGGGCCAATATCTCTCCCAATGTTGACATATTAAAAATTAAATTGTTTATTGCATTTTTTTCTAATACCAGCATTGTCAGAGAAAGATCAGAGATTCATGGATAGCTGTTTCTCTCTGCAAGAACTCGAGCAAGTTGTGAAAAGTATTTATAGGACTTTTTCAGAAGTTTTAAATCCTTATTTGATGGAAATTGATAACTCCATTTTTAAAGGAGGATTACCCCACTATCTTTTAAGAAAGTGAATGTGGTCAGATCTCTTTAAAAGGGAAAAGACCCAATGGATCTTAATTTCTACAGTCCAGTCACACTTTTAAATATGGATTATAAAATTATAGTAAAGTACATAGCAAATAGATTTAATAAAATTGCATCCCAAGTTATTCATTGGGATCAAAATTATTTCATAGCTGGTTGGCAGCTGAGAACAAATATCAATTATTCAATGAAGGGTTTGGATTTGTTTGCCATAAAAGAGATTCCTGTGACAATTTTGTTATTGGATGAAGAAAAGATGTTTGATCTTGTGGTCTGGAAACCTCTTTTATGTATATTAGAGATGTCTGGATTCTCTTCCCAAACCACAGGTTTAATAAAGACAATGTAGGGCTGTGTCATAGCTCTTATATTGTTTAACCTGTTCCTATCAGATCTCACTCTGACTCTAAATGCAGTTAATTCTCATCCGCCTAAATTAGGGGGGTCTCCAGCTATTGAATCTGCTGTATGCCGATGACCTTGTCCTGATCAGTAGAAATAAAGTCAGCCTGCGGCACCCTGTTGATGCTGCCTCGGCCGACTCCCTATGCAATGGACTGAAAATCAACAGAAAGAAGACAAAAATCTTAGCAGTTCAAGGCTCTGGAATTCAAAAGCATAGGTAGTTCCAGGACCAAGAAAGACTTGGGCTGGTAAAAAGTGTTAAGAATCTCTGGGGCAGATTTAAGAGCCCCTAGTGCCACGGAAGCTTCACTTTTCTTGACGCTAACCACTGCTTCATATCTACAAGGAGGGGTAACACCACTTTTTGTGGTATTACACCAATATGTAAATATGGGCCCCTCCAACGCTGTTTTCTGCATCCGAGGGACGTGCTATGGGTGTTGCAGTGGGCATTCCACCACAACACCCATTGGTTTTGATGCTGCCCCAGATTAACGAGTAATCCTAAATCTGTGGCAGCGCCAAAAACTAACGCCATGACGTTAGCATGGCAAAACGAGGAGGAATGCTTTTATTCCTTGTCAGTTTTTGCTTTTTCTGTGTGTGCTGCATTCTACAGCACAAAGAGCAAAATGCTGTGGGTGATTGACACAAACACAAACAATTGATCCCCTCAAAGCAGACACCCTTGCACTATGCTTTGGCACAGGCAGCTTAATTCAGTGCCGGCATGAGGGGAACGCAGGGATGGGCTGTATTTCTGTAAATACAACACATCCCTGCATTTCAAAAGTGGCGCAGTGCGGTGCTGCTATTTTTGGCACAGCACCACTTGTGCAACTTTTGAATAAATTAGGTCCTCTGTGTATAGTTTAACGAGAATGGGAAGTTCAGCGAACAGATTGACTAAATTTGGGGAAAAAGCAATGGCTGGCTTTCTGCTTTCAGTCACTTTATAGAAAGTTGAAAGATCCATCGCTCCGTCAATTCTGCAGGTGGCCCAAGAAAAGTTTCTTCCACCTTTACCTTTGGAAGTGAGTCACTCAGGGGACAGGATGACACAGCACTTCACAAAGTGCTACAGGACAATCTTCCAGCTACCCTCCTATTCATGGCCTGCCCAGATCAGACTGGAGTTTGACATTGTTAAACAATTACTTGCATGGAAGGCAGCCTTCACAGTGTGTTGCCACAAACTTTAGTTGGCAGAGGAAGGCTCGCTGGGCTATTATCTCTGGTCAGAAGCAAAAACAAGGAATAGTTCCCTGGCAAGGTCTTACCTGCTACAGGCTCTGAGAACTCTTCGCCTAACGAGCACTTGGGACCTATTTATGAGTCACCTGGAGTTTAAAAAACTGGCTAAAACAAGTACACAGCTGTTGTCACAAGTTGAGGACAAGAATTGCCTATCCCACGGCCTGATGACGCTTCGCAATTACACCAGCTGATACCTCAGGGCTACCTGAGTGAACCCTATAGTGAGCAGATAAAGACACAATTTTTGAAGCATGGGTTAGGGATACTGCCCATATCAAGCTACTATCCTGCTTGGAACAGATTGGAGATGGAAGTTGAATGGCAACTATGCGATCAGGGTTGGGAAGACATCATTCACATCCTCTGCTTGTGCACCATCCTATGGGAGGAACGACACAAGCTCTGAGATCATGGAATGAGTGTTGCATAAGGTCCTGCTGGGGGCAGTCATAACCTGCTTTGAGTCATCGGTTTTAAGGCTGAATTGTTCAACAGTGCAATTCCTCCAGAGACACAGGAAAAAAGATCGAGGCCATGGGCTTAGCTGCTGCAGGGGAAGAAGGTGACTAGCTCAAATTATAGCTTTCATTTTAGTTTAAAAAACCTAAAGGGCACAGCTCTACATCTCTACTTCAACATCTAATTAAATCTCCTTGATCCCCTACATACTAGGGGACCCAGTGACAATTTAGTCTGATGGCAAAAATTCTAAAGCTGCCACCTGTTCACCCTAGTGGTTGCAATTTACATAACCCTCCCTTGGCATATGGGTATGATTAGCGGAACAGGTTTTGGTCGCCTATCTCTCTGCTACAGGGGGCTACTTCCCTTAGATGCTGCCCCTAATCCCTGCTCTTTAGCCTGTATTGGCAATAAGACACTTGCTGTCGGAGCAGGTACTTAATTCACTCAAATTATTGCACCAGTACTTTCTATTGGCAATGTCTATATAACTTTATTCATGGACATTGCATGTAACTTCCATTGTTTTATCTATTACTTAATATATTTACTATTATTTCCAGAGGAGTTCCCCAGGCGGGTGACTCACGCTGATTCATAGCTGTCCTGGTGCTTGTTTACCTCGCTCAGTAGGGGGCTGGACCCCCAGGTTAAGGTGGCTTCTGTTTGTTTGCATTTTCCCCCCTGAGTTTACTCCGTATATAATGGTGTTAACCGAGTTCCTGCGTCTGGCTATTGACCAACCTGAGGATACTCAAAGTCTGATGAATAAAGCAGCGGACTGGGGTAAGAAAAAAGCTAAATTTCACCACACAGTAAGTGACAATATCATTATGGCCCTTAGAGTAAGTTGGGTGAGCCCTACATTAAAGTCTATTGAGGGGGACTGTATACTGTTACACTTTAAGAATTCCAATTGGGCTCATTCGTTATCTTGGTTGAGTCATATAGAGAGAACACAAAGTAGGATAATGGTTAGACCTTTGGGTTTCTTTTACCCACCCCCTTCAGACCTACCCCAGAAGGTTTAGTTAACTGGGTCACGCAAATACACCAGGGCATCCAGACGGTCAGATTTTGTAGATCAACATGTCAATTCTAACTGTTATGGAGCCCTCTCAGCCCTACCAGATATAGACTGACGTTTGATTTCATCACTATCCAGTCACCCTGGGGTTGTGATCAAACCATTAGAGACTGCCCCCAAAGTTATTTACCCCAATCCTGGTCCTGGCAAGTCACCTTTAGGGACATATTTTGACATGAATAGCTCAGGAAATATGTTTAGCCTGCAGTTTTTATCCTGGAATGTGGCCTAGGGAAGAGCTAAACTTGATAATGAGGATTGGCTGAAATATGGTTCCAACTATGATGTTATATGTTGTCAGGAAACATGACCTATTAATCATGTTTTGTTGAATGGGTATATGTCTTATTGTTCACCCGCTAACCCCTCATTGTCAATTTAGCAATTTTGTTTCTTGTGCCTTAGATAACCTCAAATTTAATGTGGTGGCATCCACTCATAACTTTCAAATTATGTATTTGCAAATAGCTAAAAAATTGAACCTTGATTTTAGTAAATTATTATTATAACCAATTCTCATCTTAAACCACAGAAATAGTGGAGGATTTAGAGAAGAAGCTTGCAGCCTTCTGCGGTACACACAATTTTGTGGCCATTTCGATGATTTGGGTAGGTGATTTTAACACTGTGAAATGTCAATTCAGTGGGGAGCATGTTTGTGGTTTTTCTTACGTACATGAGACCCTTACTGGCCACTTTTTACATTCTGCATATGGTGAAGATATAAATAGATTAATCTTGTTTTATACCCTGGTTGACACTTTAGATGTAATAGATAAACATGCCAATAGACCCACTGCTTTTACAGGGAGAGGTAGAGACAGTACAATCGACTTTGTTTTGATATCTTCTAACTTGGTGTATAATTTGAGTTATTTCAAAGTTCATTGGCTGTTGCTTAGTGTTCATAACCCTAGTCATATGACCCTGACTGGAAATTATTCTGTAACTCCAGCAAGATCCATTTGTCCCCTGATTACCAATACAAAAAATAAAGGGGTTCATTTAAAATGGAATAACATTAACTCAGACACATTTTTTTAAAATTTGATTACAAACGTGGGTCGGATTTCCTTTGCTGTCTATCATAAGTTAAACTCCCAGAAGACATCCTTAAGAGTTTTTGTAACATCAGTGGTGAGGTAGTAAGCCAATTATCATTTGAAAAAAAGATAAAAGAGCGCCCAATGAAATCTTGGTTTAATAAGGAGTGTACTAAGGCGCTCAAAGTGCTAAAAAAGGCTACTGTGCATGTACCACACAACCAAGAGGTCATAATAAGCTCCAGAGGGGCCTATAAACAGTCCTTATTAAAGAGGAAGTGTGAGCTGAGGAGCAAGGCTTGGGAAGATCTGGATAGAGTGGCCAAACTAAAAGATGGGAAACTGTTAATCACTCATTTTTTACTAATGATTCTTCCTGGAGTGTTATATTAGTAGTCAGGACTGGAGTGATCACTTCTCTGATATTTTTAAATCTGGGTAACTTTTCTCTACTCAAAGGTAGGTTGCAGTCTTTCTGACTACTTGAGCTGGGGAGGAATGATTAGTTGATATTACTAATCTAGCCTCCATAATAAATGCAATTCAGAGTGCTGCTAGTAGCAAGGCCCCAGGCTCAGATGGGATCCCAATTGATTTATTTAAACATTACATTGAGTTCTGGGCCCCGTTATTGAGTAATGTTTTAAGGGCAGCCATTAAAGGCAACCTGAGGGATTCATGAAAGAGGCCATTATCATTCCGATTCTAAGAAAGGAGATTGAAGCTCGCCTACCTGTTATTGTCCTATCTCCCTATTAGACTCCACAGTAAAGATTGTTGGCCAGGTAATTCTTGATAAATTAGAAATCTGGGCAGAGGCAAACTCTTTTTTCTTTCTGTAACAATATGGCTTCAGACCCAGTCTCGGGACAGTAGAGCAGGCATTAAATCTGAATCTTATTTGCTGCAAGTATGTGAAAGCCAGGAAAGGTGCCTTACACATGGCACTAATGGACCTCTCCTGTGCTTTTTGTTTAGTGGATTGTGCGATTTTTTTAGGGTCTTAATGACTCAGCCTGGAATGGATCCCACATTGGTGGATCTGGTCCAAAGATTGCATACAAACACAACTACCAAGGTGCATAAGTCCACTTTCTAGGGAATGCATAAGTCCAATTCGAGTGTCTAAAGGGCTAACACAAGGTTGTATCCTCGCTCCTTTTTTATTTTTACTGTATATCAACTCACTAGGCACTTAATTAGATTCATATAGTTCAGACATTTCACGTCTTGGCCCACAAGCAGTCCCAGTCCTCCTTCACACAGATGATGCTGTCCTTTTCAGCATTAACTGCTAATGGTCTACAAAATTTGTTGAATGGATTTATACATTTGAGACCAAATTAAAGCTCAAGGTTAAATTCCAAAAATCATTTATATTGATTAGTGGCCCTAAATCCACAAAAACAAAGGCTATTCAAATAGGAGGAACCAAGGCAATGAAGGTACCTTCCTTTAACTATTTGGGTACCCTGTTTGATGCTTCTGGGTCTTGGGAGAGGCGTAGTGGCCTATGAGCACTTAAAATGGGGTCAGCATCTGATGCTCTTTTTAGGTGTGCTAACAAGCTTGGACGTAACCCCTTTAGGGAATTGATCCAGTTGTATAAAAGCAAATGTATCTCTCTTGGGACCTATGGGTCAGGCATGTGGGGTTGCTTTTCCTCTGGGCGACTCCAAGTTGTGGATTTTGGTGGTTACAACCCTGGCGGTTGGTGTTAAAGCGGCAGTAAAACTGCCAACAGGCCGGCGGTAAAAAAAATTGAATCACGACCGTGGCGGAAACCGCCAACATAGACAGCCACTTTAACACTCTGACCGCTACAGCGGTACAAACAAACACCACAGCGGTAACTGCCAACAGACAGGCGGAACACAATGTACCACCCACTGTATTACAACAGGCCAATCTGCCACCTTTTCCTGGGGTGGATTCACCGCAAACAAAAACTTGGCGGAAAAAGGACTTGGAAGGGAAAATGCTCACCTCTACACTCCCCACGAGGAACCAGGACGCCATGGAACCCGAGCTCCAGATACTCCCAGCCTTTATCTTCCTGCTCCTCTACCAGGAACAACAAAGACGGCAGTGAAGACCACGGTGAGTACTGCACCTACGACACAGGGGCAGGGGGAGGGAAAAAGAGTGACACACACACGCAACACGCAACACTCCCACCCCCACCCTCACCCACTACAACACACACACAAGTACATGTAGATACATTACATTTACAAAACCCAACCCCCCCCGGAAGAATGTAAGGACAAAAAGAAATGAGTCGAACGTTTGTAATCAATTCAAATACAGTAATAAAAAATAAAAAAAATAAAAATATATATATATAAATATATACACTACAAACAAATATATACACCAAAAATACAAGTCCAAGGTATTCCACCATCAGAGTCCGTGGACCACTGGGCCCAAAATTCATGGGCGAGGCCCATACTCAATACCTGATCAAAACGGAGAGAACACTGCTGGGGCATCAGATACAAATACAACAGGCACCTAAGGGGGAAGGGAAGTGGGGGCACCTCAGCCGGATGAGTGCACAACGCCAGATCCATGAGGTGGCTCCATGCCCACTGCTGTATCCTGGTGAGTGCAAAGCCACAGTCTCACAAGTCTTTACAGTGGGTTGGTTGCCCACTGCTTTATCCTGGGGAGTGCAAAGCCACAGTCTCACAAGTCTTTACAGTGGGTGGGTTGCCCACTGCTTTATCCTGTGCGTGCAAAGCCACAGTCTCACAAGTCTCTCAAGTGGGTGGGTTGCCCACTGCTTTATCCTGGGGAGTGCAAAGCCACAGTCTCACAAGTCTCTCAAGTGGGTGGGTTGCCCACTGCTTTATCCTGGGGAGTGCAAACCCACAGTCTCTCAAGTGGATGCCTTACTCCACTGGTTCTGGAGGGGGCTTTGGGCCCAGAGTGCTTCATCCTGCCAAGGACTGAGGTAGTGGATGCCTTTCTCCACTGGTTCTGGAGGGGGCTTTGTGCCCAGAGTGCTTCATCCGGCCAAAGACTGAGGTAGTGGATGTGATACTCCACTGGTTCTGGATGGGGCTTTGTGCCCAGAGTACTTCATCCTGCCAAGGACTGAGGTAGTGGATGCCTTTCTCCACTGGTTCTGGAGGAGGCTTTGTGCCCAGAGTGCTTCATCCTGCCAAGGACTGAGGTAGTGGATGTGATACTCCACTGGTTCCGGAGGGGGCTTTGTGCCCAGAGTGCTTCATCCTGCCAATGACTGAGGTAGTGGATGCCTTTCTCCACTGGTTCTGGAGGGGGCTTTGTGCCCAGAGTGCTTCATCTTGCCAAGGACTGAGGTAGTGGATGTGATACTCCACTGGTTCTGGAGGGGGGCTTTGTGCCCAGAGTGCTTCATCCTGCCAAGGACTGAGGTAGTAGATGTGATATTCCACTGGTTCTGGAGGGGGCTTGGTGCCCAGAGTGCTTCATCCTCCTCGTGGCGGCCTCAGTAGCGTCAGAAGATTTGGTGCTCATTGGCCTGCGGTGCTGGTGGCGGCGGTGTCCTGTTCAGCGGTGCTGTTGACGGTGGTGTCCTGTTCAGCGGTGCTGGTGGTGGCGGTGTCCTGTTCAGCGGTGCTTGTGGCGGTGGTGTCCTTAGCAGCGGTGCTTGTGGCGGCAGTGACCTTGGCAGCACTGCTTGTGGTGGCGGTGTCCTTGGCAGCGGTGATTGTGGCGGCGGTGTCCTTCACAGCGGTGCTGGTGGCGGTCTTGTCCGCCGTGCACGTTTTCGGCGACTTGCCTGTTTTTCTGTGCCCCTTCCCCACCTTGGATGGTGGCACAGCTGTCTTCCCACTCCCAACTGTACCCCTAGGAGAGGCTTTGGTGGTAGATGTTTTGCCTCTCTCCCGCCGGGCACTGGCCAACTTTTTGTGCTTTTGAGGTGGGGGACTGTCTGTGGTCTGGCTCCTAGGCACACTGGCTGCCCTGCTGTTTGGCGCACTCCAGAAGCCGGTTACTACTCGCACCACTGTTCCAGCCGATGTTGTGGCTGAGGTGCTAGGTTGGGACCTGGAAAGGCGGGCCCTAGGAGACTGAAGTGGTGAGGGAGGTGAGGGGAAGAGGTCAAGGTTGGACAGGAAAAGTTTTTTGGACACACTCTGACGGGTAGATGGAGGGGGTTTGGGAGTGGAGGAAGAGGTAATGGTTGTAGGAGGTGTACGTTTGCTGACTTTCTGTGACGGTTCCTGGGCTGGAGGCTGTTGTGAGGTGGATGGCTGTTGGGTGAGTGTGTGGCTGCGTTTGTGTACCTTGGGTGGTGGGCTCCCAGACACACTGGGAGAGGACACAGGGGATGTGTGAATGGTAGTGGAGTGAGCGAGGTGTTGTGGTGGGTGTGCTGGTGATGGACGTAGTGGATGACGATGTAGTGCATTCAGGTGTGACAGGAGACGAGACTGTGAGGGAGGAGGGAGACGAGTAGGAGCAGGACACAGTGGAGGCAGTGGATGTTGGTATGTCTGCATGGGTATGATGATTACGTGAGTGCCTGTGGGATGTGTTGTGCTTATGTTTGCCTGAGCTTCCCTTGTGTGTTGACATGTGTGCATGCTGGTCTGATGGTGTGCTTGGGATAGGCTGAAGTACGGGGGTTTGGGTCTGGGTGGAGGAAGTTGGAGAGGGGAGGCTAGAGACAGGGACAATGGCTGCCATCAGTGCTGAGGCCAGAGTCTGAAAAGCTTGCTGTTGGGCTGCCTGACCAGAATGAATGCCCTCCAGGTATGCATTGGTCTGTTGCAACTGCCTCTCTACACCCTGGATGGCATTCAAAATGGTAGACTGTCCAACGGTGAGGGACCTGAGGAGGTCTATGGCCTCCTCACTGAGGGCAGCAGGGCTGACTGGGGCAGGGGCTGAGGTACCTGGGGCGAAGGAGATGTCCACCCTCCTGGGTGAGCGGCCACGGAGCACACGCTGAGGGGCTGCTGGGAGGGCAGTACTGGTGGGGGGGGGGCGGCTGTACCTGTAGATGCGGTGGGCACAGAGGGGCCCGCCACCGCAAGGGAGCTCCCATCTGAGGAGGAGTCGCTGTCACTGGTCTCAGCTCCTGTCCCCGCCGTGGAGCTACCCTTGCCCTCTGTCCCACTGGTGGCTTCTGACTCCATTGTGTCGCCCTCCAGGGCCATGTGGGATGCAGCTCCCTCCTTCTCCGCTGGCACTGCTCCTCCGCCTGATGATGCTAATGCACACAAGAACAGGGAGACCACAAAAAGGGGGGAAAGACAGAAGAAAGACATGTTGAGTGCATCCAATACCACTACCGTTGGCGGACACTACAGACACAGAAACCCCCTGCACTACGCTGTGCACTTAGAGTTCCCTAATTAATTACAGGGACATGGGTTACAAGGCCTATACCCGATTGCTGCACACATGGAAGTCACAGGAGCCTGACTAGGTGTAGTTGCCTCTGAACACAGGTGGGGTGGGGTGCCACAGGGTCTGCCTTAAGAAGGGATCTTGCCTACTAAACTCGCCCTGGCCTAGGGGAACCACAGCCCACCTACCCCACCCAGACACCTACAATGCGCGCTGAATCAGCAGAATGAGAGTGTACTCACCGCCAGGATCCAGAACATCAGGGGGGTCATGGTGCGACGGGCACTCCTCCCACGTTGGGAGGCCATCCCCAGCTGGGCCCCCACCGTCTTCTTGCTCCAGCGGCGAATGTCCTCCCATCTTTTACGGCAGTGGGTGCTGCACCCCCAGGGTCCGGACTTCCTTGGCAATGGCACGCCAAATATCCTTCTTCTGGTGGGTGCTGACCTACACGAATAGTACAGGGGAAAAGGAGAAGATATAACCGTCCGTACCGTCACAGTCATTGGTCCACATCCCCACCCTTGCCATGACACACATGCACTCACCATCGTATCATGCACGCCTCATTCTCTCCCCCTGTATCTTTCATCAACACCACTCCACACAGGCATTGCCCATTCGGCATGCTCACAGTGTACTTACCTGTTTGTCTTGAGGACCGTAGAGTAGCGTGTACTGGGGAGGACCCCATCCACTAGTTTCTCCAACTCCTCCATGCTGAAGGCAGGGGCCCTTTCCCCAGACACATGATCCATTGTCTCTTCCAGACTGAGGTCACAGAAGCACTTGCAGTGTAGGTCCTCTCCTGTCGAAGATCAGGTATCAAGTGATTGAACAGAGAGAAAATGGCGGTCACGTCTGCAGCGGTGCGTACTGTCACTGCCGGCATACATCGTCATTGGATCCTGGGACCCATAGGGTCCAATGTTAACCAATGCAGGATTGCGCCGCGTTCTTCGACCGCCTACTGTGACGGTGTACAACGCCATTGCAGTTACCTCATATCCCCTTGTCCCACATTACAGGTAAGGCAGCCCCCATTTCAGGGGGCCACATGGCATTAATTCTGACTGCGTCACACATATCTAGGCCTTGCTTAAACACTAATACAGCCATATATCGGCTTTGCGACGACAGGTGCCTTTTCTGTAGGAGGATGGTCCAGATGGAGGTCTTGTGGCAGCTGTGGAGGCTGTGGACAGTGAAGACAAGGAAGTAGAAGAAGAGGAGGAAATAGACAACAAGGACACGGTGATCCAGCAATACTTCCAGCAATACTTCCAGTGAGACACAGCTAAGAAGACAACACTGCCTGCTACATCTGATTAAATTCTTCTACCTCTCATCTGTCTCCCAGTGTATGGACTATGAGTTGTCATCTTTCCCTTTTGATTTCACAGATGTGGGTCCCACTGTGTGACCTCTGCTTTGTTTCTGCATGGACTAGAGCTGTGTGACATAGGTATGTTGACATTACATTGGATATAGCATTTTTCCAGAGTTATTGCAAAAACACATTTTCGAAATCACAGACTGACTCCAGATTGTTTTGTGATTTAAGGGTGTTTATTTCAGTGCTAAATAGTGGAGGGGGTTGTAAAATTGGTCAGGGGTGATGGTTGAGGAATGTCCATGGCAGAGTCCAGTCTATTAGTCTCTCAGGTGCATTGTCCAAAGGGGCATATGAAGTGGAGCTAGGGCAGTTTAAGTATGGACAGGGTGACAAAGTGGGACAGAAGGATGACAATCAGGGTGGTCTCATTTCTTGACGGGGTCTTGGCATTGTTCTCTGTCTTTGTCCTGGATCTCAGGGACCGCTTGCGGGGTAGTTCTCCATCTGCAGGGGGTGGGGTGCTGGTGTCGTGGTCCTGTGGCGGTGCCTCCTGTCCACTAGCGCTGTCGGAGGTGGTGGGCAGTTCATTGTCCAGGCTAGTGTCAGGGGCCCCTTGTTGTGCCACAGTGATGTTGGAGAGGGCCTCGTAGAGAGTGGGTTCCCTGGGCCTGTCCTCCCCCTGTCGCACAGCAGTCCTCCCAGTTCCCTTGTGTTCCTGGGCCTCTGTCCCCTGAACCGTGTGCCCACTACCACTGCCCTCAGGTCCCTGGTGTTGTTGGGGTGGTGGGTTAGCCTGGGTTCCCTGTAGTGGTGGACACACTGCTGCTTGACGTGTCCTGGGGAAAGAGGTATGGGCCCGCTGGGTGGGTGCTGTGCTGTTGTTTCCAGAGGGGGGAAGCTCTGTAGTGGCCTGTCCAAGTGTGAGGTGAACCGAATGTCCCGAGGTCCCAGATGGGCCGGGCTAGTCATCTTGATCCAGTTGGACAGATCTGCTGTCATCACTGTGGGCCTCTTCTGTGGGTGGAGTGGACATGTCTGGACCCTTCTGTCCGGTGACATTGGGTATGGGTCCTGCAGGGGTGTAAAGGCATAATTATTGCATCTGTGTGTGCCATGGTGTGCAATGTGTGGGTGACCCTGTACCCCAGTGCTTGCATTCTTGTGTGAGACTTTTGGTGATAATGGTTTAGGGGATGTATTGGTATGTGCAGTGGACATGCATTGGTGATGGGTGTCCATGCTTTGGTGTTACATGCAGGGCTTGGGTTTGGGATGTGTGGTTTGTGATAGTGGGACATGTGTGAGGAGTTGGAGTGATGGGGGTGAGGGCGAGGGTGGGGGTATGTGATAGCATGCAGGTAGGGTGGGGGATATGGTAGTTAAAGGTTTGACTTACCAGAGTCCCTTCCTCCAGCTACTCCTGCGAGGTCCTCAGGATGCAGTATAGCCAAGACCTGCTCCTCCCATGTTGTTAGTTCTGGGGGAGGAGGTGGGGGTCTGCCGCCAGTCCTCTGAACCACTTTCTGGTGTCTTGAGACCACGGAACGCACCTTCCCCGTAGGTCGTTCCACCTCTTCCTGATGTCATCCCTAGTTCTTGGGTGCTGTCCCACTGCCTTGACCCTATCCACGATTCTGAGCCATAGCTCCATCTTCCTAGCTATGGTGGTGTGCTGCACCTGTGATCCAAATAGCTGTGGCGCTACCTGGATGATTTCCTCCACCATGACCCTGAGCTCCTCCTCAGAAAACCTGGGGTGTCTTTGCGGTGCCATGGGGTGGTGTGGGTAATGTGTGGGGTGATATTTAGAGATGAGATGTTGTGTGAGGTGTGTGGATGTTGTGTAAGTGATGGTGTTGAGTGCCTGTGGATGCTAGTGTTGTTTCTGGTGGTGTCTCTCTCTGGCCTTCTGTCGCAATTTTTGTCGTAGGGGTTTGTGGGTGATGTGGGTGTGGGTTTTATATTGTATTTGGTGTGTGGGAGTGGCGTGTGCATGTGTATCAGGTGTGTGTATTTTGAATTGTCCAATGTGATAGTGTTTTGTAAATGTGTGTGTATTTTGAGCGCGGCGGTGTGTACCGCAAAGGGAATACCGCAGCTGAAAGACCGCTGCGTGGATTTGTGGGTCGTGATAGTGTGGGCGTATTCCTGTTGACGTGACGGTGGAGGTTTTGTTATCGCCAGTTTATCACTGACCTTTGGTGTGGCGGACTTGTGTGGGTGTCTAGATTTCGGCGGATTCTGAGCTGTGGGTCATAATACCTGTGGCGGAATTCCATGGCAGTAAGTTGGCGATCTTCTGCACGGCGGGAAGCGGCTTTTACCGCCAATGCTGTGATGACCCCCTTTGTGAGTTTGGCCCTTTTGTTGTTATGGATTGAGATTTTGGCCACACCACAAAGGGTGCATTCTCCTGTTTAGTTTTAGCAGACTGCTTAAAATTGGACAATTGGCAACCCATTCCTTGGTTGGCATATGCTAAAATAATTGTTATGACCTTGAATTAAAAAATACCCTTTTTGACCACCCTGGAGAGATTTGTACCCAAAATAAAGAACATGTTAAAAACATTTTCTATCTCATAGGAAGGAAGGATATATAGTAAGGGCCCTTAATTTGGTCTCTGTGATGAATCTTATGCAATTGGACAACATTTCAGGGATGAACATGTATTTATTATGGGTAACCAATCCCCAGCACAGATTTTATATAACAAGGCTGAGTCTTAATTTACTCCATCATTTAGCAGCCTTCCTAGTGATTGGATATAGAGCAAGCACCCATCTGTTCTTGTTGCCCATGTGATAACACTTCAATTCAATCTACAGTACATTTTATGCTTTTCTGCAAACTATATTCTGTATGTTGGGCTTGTTTTCTTTGCCCTATTTTTAAAAAGTTGCATCTTTTAACATATAAAGATAGTGTGAAGTATGTGCAATCAGCTGCTCTACCGGAAACCTGTCATGCTGTTGTGAACTTTATAAGATCAGCCATAAAAATACAGAGGGCCCATGGCAACATATGTGCTACTGTCTAACTATCTGCACACTGCACTTTATGTAGATGGAAATGGAACATATTTTATTATGAGTGGACTTTGCCAGAATCATGTTTTTAATATTATTTAAATTGGTTTTATTCTTTCTGGAAATAACGTATTAGGAAAGCCTTTAGCTATTTTGCACAATTATATTGAGAAAAGGGGTGATTTTCAAATCTTGGGAGGATATAGGGTTAGTACATCTAAAACAGGTAGGCCCGTATTTATACTCCGTTTGCGCCAAATTAGCGTCGTTTTTTTCGACGCAAATTCTGCGCAAAACTAACGCCATATTTATACTTTGGCGTTAGACGCGTCTAGCGCCAAAGTATGGGCAAATAGCGTCATTTTTTGGCGTGAACGCCTTCCTTGCGTTAATGAGATGCAAGGAAGGCGTTCCCGTAAAAAAAAATGACGGCGACGCAAATGGTCGTATTTATACTCCCGGGCAAAAATCACGTCCGGGAGTTGGCGGGTCAAAAAACCCCGCATTTGCGCCACTATTTAACGCCTGGGTCAGGGTAGGCGTTAAGGGGCCTGTGGGCTCAAAATGAGCCCACAGGTGCCCTCCCCTGCCCCCATGGACCCCCCCTGCCACCCCTGCCCACCCCAGGAGGACACCCAAGGATGGAGGGACCCACCCCAGGGACATTCAGGTAAGTTCAGGTAAGTATAATTTTTTATATTTTTTAATTTTTTTGGGGTGGCATATGGGGGCCTTATTTGTGCCCCCCTACATGCCACTATGCCCAATGGCCATGCCCAGGGGACATAAGTCCCCTGGGCATGGCCATTGGGCAAGGGGGCATGACTCCTGTCTTTACTAAGACAGGAGTCATTTAAATGGCGTCTGGGCGTCGAAAATAATGGCGCAAATCGGGTTGAGGCGATTTTTTTGCCTCAACCTGACTTGCCCCATTTTAAGACACCCTAACGCCATTTTCCCCCTACGCCGGCGCTGCCTGGTCTACGTGGTTTTTTTCCACGCACACCAGGCAGCGCCGGTCTGCTAGCGCCGGCTAACGCCATTCCATAAATACGGCGCCCGCATGGTGCTTCAGAATGGCGTTAGACGGCGCTAAATTTTTTGACGCTAAACTGCGTTAGCGCAGTTTAGCGTCAAAAAGTATAAATATGGGCTGTAGTATCTTAAGTAATTGTTTGGCCAAATATTTCCTACCAGAGTTTCTGAGCTATGAACATACTTGACCTGAGCACTATTTAAGGGTACTTTCTCTCAAAACATGGGCAAATTATATGATTTTAAAAATAAGCCTCTTCTGTGTAAAGTTAAAGGTTTATTAACCAAGTGGGTGGAGCTCCTTCCTATACTTCATTGGCCACCTTCATAAAATTAATTAGCAGCCCTCCCTTTATTTAATTTTTTGTTAGCATCTGCCTCGCATGTATTATGTTCTATATTTTTCAAATATGCTAAATTAATGATCTTGGGCCAGATGTATCAAGTGTTTTTGCATTCACAAATGGTGTGCATATCCGTTTGCGAATGCAAAAATGTGTTTGACGATGTATGAAAGGCATTCGCAGTGCGAAAATATGAAATCTCAAAAATAGAGATTTTTTGCGAATGGGACACGAATTAGCATGTTGCAAACAGCGCATCGCAAATAGCGATATGATTTACTGAATCGCATTTTGCGAAACGCTAATTGCAATACAGAATAGCAAATCGCAGATAGCGATCTCCTAAATTGTACCGTTATTTGCGAGACGCAGATTGCGACATGAAAAAACTGAATCGCAATGCGATGTAGCAAAAAATCGCAAATTGCGATTAGTCGCAGAATGGCCATTTTCACATACAATTTACCATGAACTGAAACCAGGTATTACAACAAACTAAAGTTAATTTTTACCAGATAGCACAGTTCCCACATGTCCTAGGTGCTATTGATGGGACACATGTAGCAATCTGTCCATTATCGGCCAGCGAGTACGTGTATCGCAACCGTAAAAACCATCATTCTATGAACATACAGGTGGTATGCAATGCCTCCTACATCATTACCGATCTCGTGGCCCGATACCCAGGGAGCACACATGACTCCTACATCTTTCGCCACAGCGGGATACACACAAGACTGCTAGCGGGGGAGTCTGGAGAAGGATATCTACTAGGTAATTTGATCATTCAGAATAATGCATTGATGTAAGCATGGCGTCAGACAGCAAATGTACTCACTTTACACTCTGTGCATTCAGGAGACAGTAAAGCAAAATATAAACGCTGTGGGATAGCGTAACTGGATGGACGGAATGCGGAACCAATCAAACATTCACCCCCAGTCACAGATCTGGGTTTAATCCATCCATTATTTTGCTCACCATACCACCCCAGTTTGAACCCAGCCATATGCAAATCAGTCTTGACCCTGTTCCTCATGGGAACAGTCCAGCCCGAACTGCCAGGCCAGGTTCTCCCTGGACCGGAAACAAGCATCCTGGGACCGGTTTCGGGGTTTCACACCTCATCAGCCAGGCTAGCTTGAATCCAGTGGCACAGTGAGCCCGGGACCCACGTCTGGGCATACCCGGCGCACTTAGGGAGGCAAAAGCAAAGCAAAATATAAACGCTGTGGGACAGCGTAACTGGATGGACGGAATGCGGAACCAATCAAACATTCACCCCAGTCACAGATCTGGGTTTAATCCATCCATTATTTTGCTCACCATACCACCCCAGTTTGACCCCAGCCATATGCAAATCAGTCTTGACCCTGTTCCTCATGGGAACAGTCCAGCCCGAATTGCCAGGCTAGGTTCTCCCTGGACCGGAAACAAGCATCCTGGGACCGGTTTCGGGGTTTTACCCCTCATCAGCCAGGCTAGCTTGAATCCAGTGGCACAGTGAGCCCAGGACCCACGTCTGGGCATACCCGGCGCACTTAGGGCGGCAAAAGCAAAGCAAAATATAAACGCTGTGGGATAGCGTAACTGGATGGACGGAATGCGGAACCAATCAAACATTCACCCCCAGTCACAGATCTGGGTTTAATCCATCCATTATTTTGCTCACCATGCCACCCCAGTTTGAACCCAGCCATATGCAAATCAGTCTTGACCCTGTTCCTCATGGGAACAGTCCAGCCCGAACTGCCAGGCCAGGTTCTCCCTGGACCAGAAACAAGCATCCTGGGACCGGTTTCGGGGTTTCACCCCTCATCAGCCAGGCTAGCTTGAATCCAGTGGCACAGTGAGCCCGGTACCCACGTCTGGGCATACCCGGCGCACTTAGGGCGGCAAAAGCAAAGCAAAATATAAACGCTGTGGGATAGCGTAACTGGATGGACGGAATGCGGAACCAATCAAACATTCACCCCCAGTCACAGATCTGGGTTTAATCCATCCATTATTTTGCTCACATGCCACCCCAGTTTGAACCCAGCCATATGCAAATCAGTCTTGACCCTGTTCCTCATGGGAACAGTCCAGCCCGAACTGCCAGGCCAGGTTCTCCCTGGACCGGAAACAAGCATCCTGGGACCGGTTTCGGGGTTTCACCCCTCATCAGCCAGGCTAGCTTGAATCCAGTGGCACAGTGAGCCCGGGACCCACGTCTGGGCATACCCGGCGCACTTAGGGAGGCAAAAGCAAAGCAAAATATAAACGCTGTGGGATAGCGTAACTGGATGGACGGAATGCGGAACCAATCAAACATTCACCCCCAGTCACAGATCTGGGTTTAATCCATTCATTATTTTGCTCACCATGCCACCCCAGTTTGAACCCAGCCATATGCAAATCAGTCTTGACCCTGTTCCTCATGGGAACAGTCCAGCCCGAACTGCCAGGCCAGGTTCTCCCTGGACCGGAAACAAGCATCCTGGGACCGGTTTCGGGGTTTCACCCCTCATCAGCCAGGCTAGCTTGAATCCAGTGGCACAGTGAGCCCGGGACCCACGTCTGGGCATACCCGGCGCACTTCAGGAGACAGTGCCTGCGCAGTGCTCACCTATATGCTAATGCCCTACCTGAGCCCTGCAACTCCAGCTGAAAGAAGATACAATTCTGCACATAGGGCTACCTGCAATGTGGTGGAGCACACTTTCGGGCTGCTGAAGAGCCATTTCAGGTGCATCCAAAAGAGTGGAGGTGCACTACAGTACAGCCCTGAGACAACATTCAAAATTGTGGCCACATGTGCTATCTTACACAACATAGCAACCACCAGGGGCATACCAGTGGAACTAACGGAGCCAGACTCAGATGAGGATGATGATCACTTATCACCCCTTCTAACAGCAGACAGGACCAGTGCATCATAAGGCAGGCAAAGGCGTGCTGACATCACGCGCAACCATTTTTGATGTAAGTAATGTCAAATCCACTTAAATGAAATGTATTTCAGTAGTTAGCATCTTTATTACCTTGACTTCAGGTAAACAATGTGTCATTAGGACATAGCTATTCACAAGGGGCATACATGAACTATCAACAGTCTCACACTATTAGCATCATAGCATGACTTTATTTCTACATGTTTAGGTGGTCCCCTGTAGCCCTCAACATCACTTTTTATGTCCTCGCACTCCACTTGAGTGCTCAGTGCCCTCGCTGGCACCTCTAGTAGCAGGTTCACATGTAGTACTGTGTCTGGCACTGCGACGCATCGGATCAATCACAGGGACTGTCAGACTGCTGAAGCAAGAGGACTCCTCACTGTCCCCAACACCTAGTTCGCTGGTTGTGGAACTGCGTGCTGTTTGCATGGCATCCACTAAGTTGGCAATTTGTACCAGTCCCTGTGCAATGTCCCAACTGCAATGTGCCATCTCCACCTGTGTGGCAAAGGCACGCCATGATATCTGGGCTGTTGAATTTGCAAGCCGATTGACTGATCTACAGAAGCTATCAAACTTTCCCAAATATTGGTGACGGCGCCTGCTCTGGCTGATGTGACCTGCCGTATCTCAGTGTAGAGTTCCCCAATGGCCTGTGTCAACTCCTTGGTGTTTTCAGCAGCTCTTTGCTGTCCCTCAATCAGGGTCACCAAGTGCTTGTTTTATAACCCCATATTGCTATTGTAAGACACAAAGGGGGTGATTCCGAGACTGGCGGGCGGCGGAGGCCGCCCGCCAGTCTACCCCCGACAAAATACCGCTCCGCGGTCGCAAGACCGCGGAGGGTATTTTGAGATTTGCCCTGGGCTGGCGGGCGGCCGCCAAAAGGCCGCCCGCCAGCCCAGGGCAAATCTACCTTCCCACGAGGAAGCCGGCTCCGAATGGAGCCGGCGTAGTGGGAAGGTGCGACGGGTGCTGTTGCACCCGTCGCGTATTTCAGTGTCTGCTTTGCAGACACTGAAATACTTTGTGGGGCCCTCTTACGGGGGCCCCTGCAGTGCCCATGCCATTGGCATGGGCACTGCAGGGGCCCCCAGGGGCCCCGCGGCACCCCCTACCGCCATCCTGTTCCTGGCGGGAGACCCGCCAGGAACAGAATGGCGGTAGGGGGTGTCAGAATCCCCATGGCTGCGGAGCGCGCTCCGCAGCCATGGAGGATTCTCCCGAGCAGCGGAAAGTCGGCGGTAGACCGCCGACTTTCCGTTTCTGACCGCGGCTGAACCGCCGCGGTCAGAATGCTCGATGGGGCACCGCCAGCCTGTTGGCGGTGCTCCCGTGGTCGGTGACCCTGGCGGTCACCGGCCGCCAGGGTCAGAATGACCCCCAAACTGTCTGTGCAGTGACTTCAAATGTTTGCATTGCAGGCGCTGCACCTTCAGCATGGAAGCTTGAAGGCCGCCAAAGATTGATGGGCCCATTCTTTCTTCTGTGCCCTGTCTGCCTGAATTGTGGTGCCTCCTAAAGGGAGTTGACTGATGCTGGTGCTGGTGCAGGGACTGCTGTCCTCCTGTGGGACTCACCTCTGGTGGTGGTGTGGGTTTTTGTTCTGGCATCTCATCTGAGTCCAGGTTTTACTCTGGCAGTGGTAACACCCTTGCCTTGTGTCTAGTCGGAACAATACTGGTATTTGAGTCAGACTGTGGCTGTTTTTCTGCTTCCCCCACTTTTTCAGATCCTGCACCAGCAGGGACCGAGTCATCTGCAAGGACAATGTGCAGCATGTCAGTTCTAGCATTTGTCACAGATTTCCACAGTGTTGCTTGAAATGTACAATAAAATTGTCTCACCCTGAGTCATTTGTGGTGTTTGTCTATGTGGCTGACCACTATCTTGCTATTTATGTTGTTTATTCACCTTAGGGTTGTGTACTACCACTCCCATAAGGCACTGTTGTGTTGTATGTAAGATGTGACATGGACTACTTTTCACTGTGCATCAAGCTGTGTTCTAGTTCCTAAGGGGCATGTGTACATGCACATGTGGGGATACACATAATCACTGGCCTTACCTTTGCTGCTGCTGGGTGTCCCTGAGGTGTCAATGTCAGTTACACCACTGACAGCTTCTGGCAGCAATGTGGACTCCACCAGGTCTCCCATAGGGGTGGATGGTGTGTGGGTGGATGGTCTGCCTCCAGTGCTCCTTGCCTCCCTAAGCCTGCTGCCCACCCTCTCCTTGGCACAGGACCGCAAGTCGTACTATCGCTTGCGTATCTCCCCCACAGAGTGCTGCGCAACACCCACTGCACATATTTTTGTCTGGATGTCAGACCAGAGTTCCCACTTCTCACTCACAGGTACTTGGAGTGAGTTTTTTTCCAAAGAGTCTATCATGGCTCCCAACAACCTCCTCAATGAGCACCTCCAATTCTTGCTCTCTGAATTTTAGCTTCCTCTTCCTGTCTCCCTTCTCCTTCCCATTTCCAGCATTGGCCATGTTGCAGTTTGGGCCTGGCTTACTCACAATGCTGACTCCCTGGTGCTGGGCTGGGTCTCTCTCCCTGCTCCTGTGGATGTGGCTCCTGGAAACAGCATGGGCTGACTCACTTCCTGGTTGTGATGTCATCAGGCTGTTACAGTATGCCGTTTTCGCTATTTGCGATTTTCAATTACTGAATCGCAATTTTTTTTGTGATTTGGTATTTGCATCTCGCAAATTGCGTTTGCGAATTTTAAGAAATCGCTATTAGCGATTTTGAAATTTAATACATAACGTTTTGTATTTCTTAAATTGCAATTTCTTAAAATTCGGAATTTGGAAATCTGGGGCCAGATGTACGAAAAAACCAAATTGCGATTTGCAATTTGCGAGTCTCTGCGACTCGCAAATTGCAAGTCGCAATTTGGGATGCAGAAAGGTGTCTCAGACACCTTCTGCAAGTCGCTATGGGGTCGCAAAGACCCACCTCATTAATATTAATGAGGTGGGTCTCAAATTGCGGCCCCATAGCGACTATGGGCACTCGCTAACATGGAGGCCTGCTGACGTCAGCAGGCCTCCATGTTAGCGACCTGCTGCTCAATAAAGCAGGTTTTTTTTTTTTTAAATGTAGCTCGTTTTCCCTAGGGAAAACGAGCTGCATTTTAAAAAAATCCGAAACCTTTTGTTTCGGTTTTTTCAGGGCAGGGAGTGGTCCCTTGGACCACTCCCTGCCCTGAAAAACTATTTTTGGGTGCAATCACAAACTGGAAGGGGTCCCATGGGGACCCCTTCCAATTTGCGATTGTGTTACCATCCACTTGAAGTGGATGGTAACTGCGATGCCATTTGCGACCGCATATGCGGTCGCAAATGGTATTGCATACCATTGCGAGTCGCAAATAGGAAGGGAACACCCCTTCCTATTTGCGAGTCGCACATGCATATTGCGAGTCGGTAACGACTCGCAATATGCATTTGTGCATTGCAAACCCACGTTTGCGAGTCGCAAACGACGATTTTCGCCGTTTGCGACTCGCAAAAGGGTTGCTACATCTGGCCCCTGGCCCCTTGCCTTTTCTATAATGTAATTCTAGTCCAGGATTAGCAGTAAGCACTTTATATAGCGCCATGGAGGAAGGTGCTCTAGGTCCACCAACCTTAAAATCATATCATTTTGTACATTTTGCACAATATATATTTGGGATTAGGGGAGACTCGCACTTCATGTAGCCATCTCCAGAATGATTTGATGGACATGATGCTGGAAGAAAATCAAACTAGAGACATCTTAAAACTAACTAAATCTCTCAAAAAGGTAAGATAAAGGACGCCACAGGTTTTTTTTGTAAAGGAGACCTGTATTCTATAAAGCATAGAGCAACTTCAGTGAGATAATGGGCCTACCATCGGCTCTGCAATTATAGCAAAATGTAGAGTCAATGGTTCATGAAATTGTATGATTTTTTGGTAAATGAAAAATCGAAAACCTGGAATGAGATTGAATAGCACATTTCCAGTAATAAAACCTTATTTCAGAGGTCCTGTAGGGCTCTTTATGGTGATCTATGGTGCCTCGATTCTAGGGCCATATTAGACAAGAAGGAGTTGGTAATCAAATGAATTATTGGCTTGTAGATGAAGAAATTATGGTTTTCGATCTTGCTATCTTGTAAGAAAGAAAATGTGCATGGGTAGATTTCTGTGAAATGGTTAAGAAGAATGTGGTATTGTCCAAAGATATTTCACAGAGAATTACTGAGTTAAATGTTTCTTGGTTGCTGGGGGCCAACATTCGTAAAATGCAATTTTTCACAAAATGGTCGATTTATAGGATGGTTTCTAAATAAAATAGATAAGGAATTTCTGAACCAATGTTTTAGGTTTGACATGATAGATTTTTGGGGGTTGGTCACACATTATATGGAACTGGTAATCTGGATGAGTTCTAGGCAAGTATCTTCAGATTTTTAGACAACCAGCTGCAGACTCAAATCCCCCAAAATCCTAACGCTTTGGGGTTCTTGCTTCATGACAAACATTGGATGGAGGCATCCAACGTTGCTATTTGTTGCAATCCTGGGGGTGCGGCCACTGCTTCCATAAAAGTGAAGATCTAAGCTTGCATCCTTTTTTCAGACTGGCTACAGACAATGCAGAAAGTTAGGGAGAGAACTAAGGTGTTCTCTGCCATGTCAGGCAATTGGACGAAATAGTATAAACCGTGGGGCTACTTTGTGGCAAATTAAAATCTGAAAAGGGCTGAAATTCTGCTTGAGCTGTTTTTTGTAAAAGGGACCTTTTTGGATTTTGGGAAATGTCCACAGGAATACATTAATTGTAGTTATTATGTATAAATTTATTATGGAAATTCAATGTATGATACTGTATACTCCACGATGAATTAGTATTGTTTCTTAGGAATGCTGCACCTCCAAATAAAAAAATGAAAAAAGAAAGATTCTGAATTATAAGTATCAGTAGTTTGTAGTGTGTGTCAAATCCTGAAAAATGCTGGACCTCTGGACTAAGATTAACAATATGCTAATCGCTCCTTGTGGATTCTGACACTCTTCTGCAAATGATAAGGGCGAAGAATACATTATTTTAATACATCTGGGCACTGTATTCTTCAGCTTCTAATGTTAGAACTCAAATTATCACTGAATAAGTCAAACTCCTTTATTGTATCTTCTTTGTACAAGACAATTTGTGTTGCTGCTATCAGGACAGCCCTCAAAACTCCTAAATCAGTGTGTGGTGATTTCTGAGAGTGCTTTTGTCACACCTCATGAGGTTGGGGGTGGATTGGATAGTATCCCTGGAAAATAGCTTGTACTGATTACCACTTTTTTAAAATTAAGAATATTAATTATCATTTATCAAGTGTGCGCTTACACAGTGAGCACTCGGCATCTCACCATAATGTATAGCCTCTAAAAGCACTGGCAAAGGCAAACAGTAACTCACTGGACCTACTTAAAAAGCACAAAAGTCTCAACTTCTTTTCAGAAAGTCACATGTTCTGAATTAAAGGAAAACATAGATAAGTAGCTCCAGGACATAGGGCACAGGTGGTAGATGCACCTTTTCCTAGCAGCAGCAACCTCATCCAAAAGCTGAGTCTGAGCCTCTTGGCTATCAAAACCCCAGCTGCTAGGATTAAAGGAGACATTATTCCTCCAGGAAGTCACAGATGACTGTTTTTCCAGAACGTTCTTTAGAAATGAGTGGGAAATGATGGAATGGAGTTGTCTGCCATCAAACTATCAAGTGTTTCCATTATTTGGATCATCACCTCACCCATCTACTGTGGTGGACTGGCTTAACCTATACTGAAAGAGCAGTTAGGCAGGTAATTGATGTAAGGAAGCATCAAGGGTAGCAACAACTGTAAGGATCACACTGGCCAATTATCATCTAGATATATTAACTTTCAAGGATAAGTTCTGCCTTCTTTTATCAGTTGAAATTTGTCCTGAGAAAAATGTCAAAGTGCATTTTCACAGTAACTCTCATAGGCCCTGATTTGAGAAAGGTGGCGATGTACCCAGTGCAGCAACATTTTTCTTGCGCCCCTTAGTGTCCCCTTACCCCCACCATGTGTGCAACATATTTACTATTTTGACGCTAGTTCGGAGCTTTGCAGGTTTTGCGTCAAAAATGTTGACTCAAATCCTGCAATGCCCATTGAGGCCCAATGAAGACAATGGCATGCCTCCTTTTAATCCTGCTCTGGTCAGGCATTAAAAGTGCAGAATAAAATGATGCAAAGAACTCGCTTAGATTTGTTTGTGCCATATTTTCGGCCCCCTAGTAGGAGAACGTGCCTTTTGCATACATTATGCCCTGCGCAGGCATAATATAGCGCAAAGGGTTACAAAGTGGCGCAATGCATGCATTGCACCACTTTGTAAATTTGACACAGTAATTTGGATTTTGTTTTGCCACATTAGCATAAAGAAAATTATGCTAATATGGCACAAGGAGGCGCTAGGGGCTCTTAAATAGACTGCCCCTTAGTATGATCTGTGAATATCCATAATATTGCTGCTTCCCTTCAACAGAACCTAAATGTCTATAGACATTGTTTTAATGAAAAGGTATCTAGTACTTATAAATATAAATGTCTTTTAGCACGTCAAAATTAAACAAGCGCACACCGAAAATTTATGAATTAGGCCTCAGATTGTTCTACAATATTCAAAATATCAACTGAATTTCTACTTCAGTTCCGAAGCTAAGCATATACATTGAGGTGCTAAAAGTTAAATTAGGTGTTCAACTATTGGATGCCATATACCACCAGGATGCTAAAGACTTGAGGAAAATGAAAATTGTTGTTTTGTGTGCGCACAAAATGAGGGTCACTCATTGATACCATCTGATCTGCCAATCCCAAGTTTCCATTTTGGTGCAACTTCAAAATACTCTCTTGGCCATACAGGCCCATATTTGAGAAAAAGTGGCAGATCAGCTATGATGCACTACTTTTTCTGCATCCTCCTACTGGCACTTAACAACACCATGGTTGCACCAAATTTCTGATGCGGTGTACCATGGCGGTAGTTGGTACAATAAAATCAACATTTTTGATGCTATTCTGGTGCTTTGCTACACCAGAGTAAAACATTTTGAAGCTAGTGTAGCAAAATACAAGGAGGCCCATCGGTTTCTATGGGTGCGCCATTATAGCATTTGCTCTGAGCAGTTGTTAAAATTGATGCCAAAATGGCGCAGTGAAATCTATCAAGTTTCACTGCACCATTTTTCTGTCCAAGGGCCAGAACACCTGCTTGAATCCATAATGATTGGCCCAGCCATAATGTGGTGCAAGGGTTATCAAAGTGGCGCAATGCGCCACTTCGTAAATTTGTTGCTGCAGAAAAGCAATTCTGGCACAGCATTTGCATAAAAAAACGGGGCGTTGGCAGCGCTAAGGTGGCACTAGGGGCTCTTAAATATGCCTCATAGTCTCTGGCCAGCGGCCACTGCCAGCAATCTGAAACTTAAAAAAAAAAAAATGCTAAAAGAATCCCTGGCTGCTTTTTTGCAAAAGTTTTTTTTTTATCTAAACACAGTCACAGACATGGAGGTCTCCTGACTTTTGCAATCCATCATGCTTGTAATGGTCACCAATCAATTTACATTTACCTTGTGAATGTTGATGAGGTAGGTTAGAATAGGCCCTAGCCATGTCGGAATTATGTAGCACAGCTAGCAAAATTCCACAGTGTTCATAAATGACAACCAATTTTTGCACGAAGTGCAGGCTCACAGTTCGGAAAGCTGCAGAATATAACCTCTCTGAACTGAACAGCTGAAACTGAAATGTTAACCCTTTTATCATAAGGGTCCGACATCGCGTTCCTCATCAAGTTCATTCATTCAACAGAGGTGTTTTAAGGTATGGGCAAAATAACATGAATTTCTGTCCTCTTCCCCTGCGCAGGTGCACACTGGCCTGCCTAGTGTCAATGCAAGCGCCCTTGCACCATGTTGCAAGGATGCCTGTGTTGCAGGCAGGATTGTCCCTGTGCAGAGAGGGACACCTTCCTGCTCAAAAACAATCATGTCAGGCTGTGTTTTCTTCCTATGTTTGCTGAAGAATGCTGCACATATAGAAAGAGGGCACAAATTGGCCAAAACAATATTTCTCTTTGTAACCCCTACCCTGGGGAGGTGCAAACAATTTGTCACATTCCTTGGTTAACAGATTCTTGAAAAACAGGAATGCTACAAAAACAATGGTTATTGAATAGGAAAAACAATTGCAATGCACATGCTATGCCCTCTTGACACAGTGTAAGGCAACTCAGCAACGTGCACTGCCTTGCCTCACTCCATATCAACAAGGTCATAAAATGCCATGCAAAGTGGCTTTGGATGGCCTTGTAGAAATGGATCTTGAGGCTGCTCCACTGGTGTGTCACAAAATGTGATGCACCACTGGTGGAAGCTACATGACAATATGCCACATGGACTGGAACAAAACATCATGCATGGATACCTGAACACTATACAAGCTGACGGTGACAATGCAGGCCACCTTACACCATTCGGCCAATGTGTCTTACATGGGGCCATGCAAATAAATATGCACTGTAAAGGAAACTAGTGGCATGTGCCTGTCAGAGAAGAAACAGCTCACCTGAGGGGGGATTCACTTATAGGGCATGTGAAGAATCAACACATAAGAACATGTCAAGATCTACTTGTATGATAACTAGCATGTCAATAAACAGCACACACTTCTCATGGTGTGCGTGGTAAGACCACACAGGTGTGAGTTTCCACAGGAAGGACCAACAGAACTCACCCCATTTACCAAATCTGACAGTGTCAGGGTTAATGAAAGTGATGCACATCAGAGGACCATGTGTGTTGAAATTAAAGATGATGTATGAGCCTGGTGGGCCCATGGTTGTGAAGTGCATTCTAAGTGCTGGCTGAGTAGGTTGAAATGACATTGTGTTAGATTTGGGAGACATTGCATAGCAAGGAGGCCTAATCAATACACATGCACTGTTATGTCACACTTGTGTCACAACTGGGAAGGGATGACAGAGATGAACAGCATCCTAAATGTTATGTGGCCTTGGGTGAGGATGTAGCATGTGGCAGCAGTAGTCTGAAGGGAAAGTGTCTCACCATGCCACATACGTTTCAGCCAGAGAATGTGTAATAGGGATCAATCAAGGGACATGAACAACTAGGCAACCACCACAAAGGGCAGGACTTGGAAATGGTTGGAGAGTGAGGTAGATGTGCCCAGTCATGTTGCAACCCTTGATAGATATATGTCACCAATTGTAGCACAAGTACCATGTGGGGCACAGCTTGACCCATAGCCGTCAATAACAGCCAGGAATGTCTTTATATTGGATACGGTCACACATGTTGTAGGCCTGGGCAGAGTCTGCAGAGTTGCACTATGCGGAACTCCAGGAAGTGGGGAAAAAAACTCAGCTGTGCTATGCGGAGTTCTGATAGTGGGCAGACTTCTCAGATGCGCCCTTTCAAGTTGCATTTTACTTCACACACAGCATGAAGTGCGTACTTGCATTCAGAAACTCATGCCAATGGTACCACGCAGTTTGCAAGGGTGAGGCAATCTTGTTAGTCACTCTGTTTCAGGTGCTGGGGCTTCTACTTCTATCTGCCGTCAATCTTCACAGTCCTCTACCTCATACTTTATCTACCCCTATTTTTTAATGCATTGTTTTAGTGTTTGTTTTTGTGTCTCATTATTTTTACGTTGTTTCCATTTTGTGTGTGTTTTTTTAATGACTTTTTGTATTGAAGGAGCGTCTTCATGGCTAGGCTAGCCTGCCACCCAGGTCCAACGCACAACTAAGCAGCTGACGCACCGCAGGGGGATATCATCGACCACAAGCAGGACCTGCTTGTCCTGCTAGACGTGGAGATCCTGGGGCTTGGTGAGTATTATATTTTTATTTTGTTTGTGTTCTACTATGCTAACTTTTTTTTCCGAATAGCATGGCGCTTCTACTCAGAGGAAATTTACGTTGAGTTTACGTTAGATTGTTATTATGTGGTCCAGTTACAGCTAGCCAGGTGCTTGGTGCTACATCATTGATTTTTATATTCGTAGGTAGGCACTCGCTTTGGCTAATTATTTAAGAAGCCATTGCAATGCAGACTCCTCTGTCCTCCTCCTAACTCCATAGTGAATTAGTGACATCAGTAAGTTAGCGTTCTCTGTGACTTTATGTAGCATGTACAGACCTAAGCAATATCATATTGATACATGCATGCATGCATTGCAAAAAAGGGAGACTGAGTTGGTTCATCAAGGGGGGATGAGAAATAAGAATTGAATGAAAGATCATTCATTGCAATGAATTAGTTCCAAATGTAGATTTTCTTAAGAACATTTGGAATAGGGATTTTAGGAGTATAGCCAACTCAACAATAGTTGATCGTACAAGTATAGTACCATAGGTGATCTGATTTAAGTACCAAGTGATTACATTTGCCTGTTATATAATCATTTTGTGAAGATTAATGGTACCACTAATGCATTTTTTATCTTCTTTCTAATCTTACATCAGCACCTAGGGGCAAGAAGAAGGGCACCACACCGGTGAGTCCAGAGCTGATGGTGATGGCTTTGCTCATTCCAGTAATTCCTATTTATTATCATTATTATTATTATTATTATTATTGTTAGTAGTAGTAGTAGTAGTAGTAGTAGTAGTAGTAGTAGTAGTAGTATTAGTATTAGTATTATTATTATTTCCCTAACTTTTACCTCTCCCCTCTATTATACTACTTTTAATTTTGCCTTGTTTACATTTCCATGCTGTCTCCCTTTTTTCCCACTTCCCTATCCACGTTTTGTTTAATTGATTCCTGTTATCCCTGCATTACCTTTTCTTCTGTCTTTCATTGACCATTTTGTATTTCACCCCTACGTTACTCTTCAAAGATTCTGAATCATTGTCAATCATGGGCTATAACTCTGCCACTCTATTATGTGAAACTTTTGGTCGGCTTGTCTGCCCCTCTATTATGCAAGGCTTTTGGTGGGCTTGTCTACCTAGCTTTTCTAACATTCCAACAAAATACCCAGAGATATATTTTTGACACATGATGCTGCAGTGCTAACCAAACTGTTACGATTGTGGTTGCATTTTTTATTTTAAAAATTAAGAATGGGATCAGGCCTCTAAAAACTGTATACTGTTTTTTTATAGCCACACCAACCAGCAGTAGACTAGGAGAAACCGGCTCAACTTCAACCGCTGCAGGAGCAGATGGAACAGTGGGAGATGCGTTGTCAGTGACGGGCGCAGTAAAGTCAAATTGCTTACTTATTGACATTTACTCTTACTCACCAGCTACAAGGATGTTTTTGTGATTGGATTAATGAACCCCCTGCATTACAGCTACACCAGTTTTGGGTTAGTTGTGGCTTCTTCTATATGCAGCTCAGCAAAATCACATATAATAAATGCTAAACATGATGGCTTGATAGGAAAGAAAAAGAGCGGGAGGTTAAAAGAAAAGGATGGGTGAAAAGAGTGAAAGGAAAGGTTGCGTGTATGGATGAAAAAGGATGTGTGAATGAGTATTGGTATTGGGTTAATAGATGGATGAGTGAAAGGATGATTGAAAGAAAGGGTAGATATTGTGGTTGTGAATGGATGGATAAAGGATTGTGAATTTGGGTGAAAGACTGGATGAGAGAATGTAAAGCTTAAATCATGGTGGCTATTGGTATATACTGTGTATAGGGGAAGAATGAAAGAATGATTGAATGATTGCTTGGATGAATAAAGAAGGGAACTCTTCTTTTCTAAATATATCTGTGACGTCCTTCCATCCTTCTACAGCGAAAGCTCTACCTACCTGCTTAAGCAATCTGCCTTACTCTCCAGTAGAGTAAGTCAAGTTTCTTTACTTTCCTTGCTGTCCAGCAAATTTATTTGTTAGAAAGAATTTATGATGGTGGGCGAGACCAGTGAGTACAGTGGGACTAGTAAGTGCCTGATTTAATTTTAAGTTTGGCATAGGGGATATTCTGTGATGTACATGTCAAATACAATCTATATCACCCATTCTTTTCCCTATAGTGCAGTGCATCATTTACCCCCCACATCTGCTGAAGGCAGACAGGAAAATATATCCACATTTTATACATGACGTGTGTGATGTATCTTATATTTATTTGCCTGCCTCTTTGGAGCCAGGGTAGAAACTAAACTAAGTGAAATGCATATAGGGAAGAGAAGGGCCATTGGAATTAAAGATAGATGGTTGTCAGCTACAGCTTCCTGAGCTGCAGACAGCAGCAACGTACTTGAAGCGCTAGCATAAATCCAATAATTTGGCACAGCAAATTGTTTTCCATAGTACAAAATGCCTTACTCTTCGTAATGAGAGGTAATTCATTTTTATTTTTCCACTAAATGTGTCTAATTAGTTATTAGAAAAGCCTTTAAAAGAAAATAAATATCAGCTTTTTAATCTGGTCTTATTCTGCCTTAATTCTTTTCTACAAGACAGTTAGGGGCATATTTAAGAAAAGTGGCACTGCACACAGTGCATAGCCACTTTTCTTGCACACTTTATCACCCCATACCACCACCATATGTGTGCTGTATTCAAAATATGGTGCGACAGGGCGCAGGGTAGGGGGCAAGAGCGTCATTTTATTTTACGCTTTTGATGTACTCTGCAAGAGTAGCACCAACATTTTAGAGCTACTCCTGCAAAGACTTACAAAGTGTTGCATGCATTGCACCACTTTGTAAACTTGGTGTAGTGTTTTTGGCCTTCTAACACCACATAAGTGTCAAAAAATGACTTTAATGTGGTTTTAGAATTGTGCTAGGGGCTTTTAAATAAGCCGCTCAGTGCTTCTTATGTGAAGCATGTTTAGGTAAACAAATGAAATATTGACCCTGTGACTCTCCTAATTATAAATAATAATTAAATTCAATTCAATTGTGCCTAGGGAACCAGCAATGTAGTGCTACTGTGCCATCCACTATCTATCATTTGAACAAGTGTTTGTTCAGACCATTGTTTACAATTTGTCTTTTGTTATTCTTCTTTTTCTTGATATAGCTACTCCTGCCTGACAACGACCATGGACCCAGCAGAACAGCACGCCAGCCGCCAGCCTCCCAGCCACTGCATAGCCAGCGCCACCGCCAGCAATCAGGGTCCCTGACTGCACCTGCTGCAGCACCCTCCTGTCCTACCAGGACATTTCAAAGATACATCCTGCAGCGGATGGACATTTGAGCGAGCCGGTTTGCCAGGATAGAGCAGAGCATCTACCAGCTGTGGACCCATATAGATAATGCCCTTTTCAAGTTTTTTTCGTTGGACTTTTTGGGGATGGGGTTTTATTTTTTAGCGGTTGTTATAAAAGGGGTATTGTTAGAAATGGGGTCTCTGGTTGGCAGTTTGCACTCTGTCCAAACAGGGACCCTCACTCCAGTCTGAGCAATGGAGATAAACACTTAGATAACCCCTGCTCACCCCCTTGGTAGCTTGGCACAAGCAGTCAAGCTTAGCTCAAAGGAAATGTGTAAAGTACTTATACCAATACTCTCAGTAACACAGTGAAAACACTACAAAATGGACTTCATACCAGTTTAGAAAAATAGGCAATATTTATCTAAATCAAGCAAAATGACAAAAACCCAACATACACAACTAAAGTTAGGAATTTTCAAAATGAAAGAGTCTTACTCCATAGAAAACATTTGGAACATTGTTTTCACACAAAGTACCTGGTTTGCGTCAAAAATAAATCCGCACACGCACATGTGCATCAGAAAAGTCAGCAATGTGTTGATTCCTTTCCAGCAAGTGAGGCCATACATAATTTCTTTTCCTGTCGGGTAGGCAATGTGTCACCTTTCTCTCCTGCAAGAGAGCCATGTGTCGATTTCTGGACCGCTCTCGGATCCACACAGGATCACAATGATTTTGATGCCCAAAGATGATGCATGAAAAATCCAGCCACATGGTGATGGAAAGCCACACTGTGTGCTCTTTCTGACGTTTTCAGAAGCCACAGGCGGGTGTTGCATAATTTTTTTAGCCACAATGCTGGTGATGCTTTGAAATCAGCCTCAAAGCAGGTGGCCAGTCATTATTTTAGCCTTGTTGCACGTTGTCATTGAACTTTTCCCTGCACGGGTTCCTGTGGGTGGATTTCACACTTTTTCTACGCGCTTCACCTTTCAAGGGCCCAGAGACTGGATAAGGCACCACTTGGCAGGTCAGGAGTCTCAGCTGAGAGTCCAGGTGCTGGCAGAGAAGTCTTTGATGGCCCTGAGACCTCAAAACAGGAGACAAGCTCAATCCAAGTCTTTGGAGATTCCTCACAAGCAGGAATATACCACAAAGTCCTGTCTTTGTCCCCTTTCAGGCAGAAGCAGCAACTGAAGGCCAACCCGGCAAAGCATAGTCACAGGCAAAGGGGCCTTATTCCTCCTCTAGCTCTTCTCCTTGGCAGAAGTTCCTCTTGGTTCCCGAAGTAATAAAAAAATCTAATGTTTTGGGTCCACTACTTATGCCCCTTTCTGCCTTTGAAGTATGAAAACTTCAAAGGAAAGTCTCAGTTGTTCACAAGATCCTGCTTTGCCCAGGCCTGGCTCCAGACTCACACCAGGGGGTTGGAGACTGCATTGTGTGAAGGTAGGCACATCCCATTCAGGTGTAAGTGACCACTCTTCTCTCCACATTATCCCCGATGACCCATCAGCATATACAGGCTACACCCCAGCACCCTTTGTGTCACTGTCTAGTGAAGATTCACAAACAGCCCAACTGTCAGTCTGACCCAGACAGGGAATACACAAGCATGCAGAGTCACTGAATGGTTTAAGCAAGAAACGGGCCACTTTCTAAAAGTGGCATTTTGAAACAAACAATTTAAAAACCAACTTTACCAAAAGTTGTATTTTTAAATTGTGAGTTCAGAGACCCCAAACTCTACATCTCTATCTGCTCCCAAAAAGAATCTGCACGTAAAAGATATTTAAAGGCAGCCCCCATGGTAAGGGATAGGCCTTGAAACTGTGAAAAACTAATTTGGCAGTATTTCACTGTTAGGATATGTAAAACACATCAGTGCATGTCCCACCTTTAACATACACTGCACCCTGCCCATGGGGATATCTAGGGCCCACCTTAGGGGTGTCTCACATGTACAAAATGGGAAAGTTTGGGCCTGGCAAGTGGGTACACTTGCCAGGTCCAATTTACAGTTTAAAACTGCACACACAGACACTGCAGTGGCAGGACTGAGCCATGTTTACAGGGCTACTCGTGTGAGTGGTACAACCAGTGCTGGGGCCTAATAGTAGCATTTGATTTACAGGCCCTGGGCACCTCTAGTGCACTTTACTAGGGACTAACTAGTGAATCAGATATGCCAATCAGGGATAATCCAATCAGCAATACAATTTACTCAAAATACATATGCACTTTAGCATTGGTTAGCAGTGGTAAAGTGCCCAGAGTCCTAAAGCCAACAAATACAGGTCAGAAAAAAATAGGAGGAAGGAGGCAACAAGTTTGGGATGGCCCTGCAAAAAGGGCCAGGTCCAACAGGTGTTATGGTTTTACTTCCTTTGTGTCAGAATTTTTTATTTTGATTTTGTAGACTTTTAGTTTGCACTGTTGTCTTTTAGTGTAACCTGTTATGTTTTCTCTGCTAAATAAACTGTATGTCATTTACTTAGACCCTTGCTATGTTGCCCTCTGCAACTATTATTGACCACTAGGGGATCATTGCCCTTGCCTATTTTGCCTACAAGAACTCTGTACATGCAGACAATATTTTCTGCAGTAGGGGTTAAATACTAACTAAACAAGTTCACTTCAATCCATAGTACTTTTCCTACCTGAAAAGATAAAGTGAGCGGGTCATCTTCTTACTGCACAGTTTTCCCAAGATGGCATCTTAAGGGGGTGGTAGGTAGTAGTAGTAGCAGGCTAGCATGTTAACAGGGAAGACAGAACATGACAGAAAGTGCACTCCCACTTAAGTGAACTTAAACTACAGGATGTCACGGTTTCGAGCGGGTCTGATCAGGAGTCTGGTTGGGACACCCGTTGAGGTCACCGAATATCCTAAAGAGGTAGTGTACTGGGGCAGAAGAGCAGCTAAAGGCATACAAGGAAAGGACAGCTATGGACAAGCACAGGAAACAGGAAAGTAAAAGAAGAGCAACCCTTGTGTGAACAAACAGGAAACGGATTATTAATGGACAATCACGCTGGGGTAAGGCGCAGAACCTCCCACAGTGACAGGGAATGTCAATGCCTCTGTGCAGTTTGCTCTTACAGATAGTCACCCTGCCAGCCTCATAGAAAAGAGGCGGTAAAAGTGATTCTGTCTCTGGACCCCAGAGCACAAATAAGGATACTACTTACATACACAAGACACACTCTTTTGGGTCCAGCTGGAAACACAGTGGCGATTCCTGGAAAAACAGCAATAGCACACTGTCATTGTTAGGCACGAAAAACAACGTATAACACTAGACAAGGAGGGGGGCTGGAATTGCCTCCTGGAATCCAGGAGCCAACCCCAGTACAAAGGAGGACACTTATACACTGGTGAAGACTAAATAGAACACTTATCAGACACAAATATAGAGAGGAAACAGAAACAGAAGGGACAAACTAAGAGACAGAGGCAGGAACTGGGAACAGGCTCAGGCTGAAGCAAAGGCAGGACTAGGACTGGAAAACAGGGTGCAAACTTCTGGCTGGGACAAACAGAGACAGGACTGGGAAAAGGAGAGCAGGCTCTGGCTGGAACAGGCAAGGACAGGGCTGGAATACAGGGAGTAGGAAAAAGCAATAAATAGGACTGAGAAACAGAGCAGGTTCAGGCTGAAACAAGGCAGGAGCAGGACAAAGAAACAGGAAGCAGGCTCTGGAACAAACAAACAGTTTCAAGGCTAAGAGGTAGGGAGCAGACTCTGGCTGGAACAATCAGGAACAGGGCAGAGAAACAGGAAACAGGTTCAAGCTGGAACAGATCAGGAACAGGAACAAAACTGGAACACCATCCGATAAGGGGTCTGTAACACAAAGGAATCGAACTCCAATGCACGACAAAGGATCTTGAGGAAATGGCTGCTTATAAGCATTTCCAAGCTGGGCTGTACAGGAAAGGTCTAGGTGTGTGTAGTTTCAGACACTTGTCCTGGAGGAGAGGATCCTGTGAAAAGGAGCAACTGGACTTCTCTCATAGAAAACAATGGGAATTCCCAGGCTTCCGACAGTCCTCTTACAGCACCCCCTAGAGATGGGATGACAGAGTCGTAACACAGGATTATTCAAAGGATTATCCATCAGTGTCAACTTGATTGAAATGAAATAGAGAGTTAATGGGTCACCATCATATATCAGAACTGTAGGAAGACTGAGACTAGACTACCACAGTGAAAGTATTGACGCACAGCAAAGAAGAAGATCTGATATGATAACTACATATCATAGGAATATCAATTTCTTCTGAGCAATAGTATAATAAAACTAAACGTCGGAAATTAGATCGTAGAGTCAGAAGTGGGCTCAGGCTCTTGAGTGTTTGGACCAGGTTGAGCATTTATGGAAAACACACACAAGGCATGAATGAAGATGTTGATGGGGCCGGTGTGCAACATTGCTCAGCTAATAGAAGGTAGGTCATGTAGTGAGTTGGTGATGCTTACTTGCTTTTACCAAATCCGTCCCAGCAAGTGTGTAAAATTAGTTTACGCCTCAATAAATCACACAGCGCTGGGAGGAGGGTTAGGGTGCCCAAAGTATGGATGAGAAAGGGGATTTAGGGAAAGGTGTGACAAAGTCAAACACTACAAAAAATAAACCACAATAACATTTGCTGGGGCACCTAACAGCACACCATCATCTATCTGTTGTGGAAAGAAACAAAGAGATAAGTAAGAAAATATGACACAGTTCAGTAAATTCATCGGAAACAGTCCTTCTTCCCCAGGGGGGACCACAGATAGTTTATCCTTAGCGTTATGTCTTCTAGTTCTGAAATATGGAATATTGAATGTAAACCTCCCATTTCTAACAATTATGATTGTCAAAAGGAAAATGATACTGTATTGCCAAATTGGGTGATTCATCTCAATTCTTCTTAGAATTTCCATCACTCTGATGCCTGTCTGAACCTGACGGTAGGTAAGCTGGAGTCTTGAGCTTTCCATGTTTTGTTCATGCAAGAGAGGACTAGAAGAATGTCTGTGTACTGAAAAAAACAGTAGCTGTATTACAGAGTAAAGGAAAAGGACAAAAGAAAGCAAGGTAAGCTTCTGGAGGAATCAGGAGGACTCACGAGTGTACCAAGAAGAAGACTAAGAGACAGAGGAAAAATGTAAGAGGAGTTTCACATTTGAGCTAACAATGCAGCAACCATATACTCAGCAGCATTTCCAAATCAATCCACTTCTCCCCAGTTCAAAGAGCCGAGTGAGTACTAGGCCTCACAGTCTTCACCAGCATCATGGGTTCTGTTTGAAGCAGAAAACTTTCTTCTTTCTAGCTGTTGAAGTAGCCCTGCCCTGATTCCTTCCATCTTCCTATTCCAGATTCAGAGTAACTCTGTCCGATTCCCAAACTGAGCAAGGTAGACTTGTAAAGTACAGTACTGTTGAAGAACAAATAGAGAAACAAAACTGGAGTATTCTTTTGTGTAGCATTGTGTTTTGTAAGCAAAGTGGCTGGTTTGTTATGAGGAACCAAAAAAAGGAGTACGCCCTGCAAGTAAATTTCACATCTTTTGAAAGCTCATTCACTTTCAAGAAAAAGTGATCACCCCACAGCACCCAAACATTGCAAATAATCAGAAACAAGTTTACATTTTTGTTGAACTCGCTCGCTCACTGTCAGCCACCACGTACCTCAGTTATCACTCACAAATTCACAGTCACACTCAATCCATATATCACCACTCATTGGTGCAATAGTTAGTTAATTATCTCTTCGAATCCAAGCACGGTGGTTGAACAAAATTCCTCCTCTTTGATGGTATCCACACATTGGAATTAGACATTGGCACTGGCAGTCTTTTAATCAATGATCTTCTAGGGTAGCCCTGCCAGGTGATATATAAGATAAGCGATAACATGTGAGGGAAGCAGGCAGCATCTCCAACATTTTGAAGGGTATGTGGGGGCTTCTTCACTGCACCTGGGTTCAACTGGACAATCCGGACTTGTAAGAGACTACAAAATCAATGGTGGGGCAGCATAAATCTGACACAAACATAATGTTGTACTAGCATTTTTTTTTAAATAAAGAAAGAAAAAAAGAAGCTGAACGAGGAATAAGGAAAAGGTTCTGTGGTGGCACTGGGATATTCAATCTTGGAAATAGAGTCTGTCCTCAGATTCAGGTGGTTCACCCAGACTTTGGTCAGCAACCCGCTTGATTCAGACCAATCATCCTCTTCTTCCTCCTGTGCTGTTTCAAGATTGGTGTAATCAGGTGGTGTGAAATGCTGGTTCATTTTGATCATTGTCAATCTCTCCAAATTTTGAGGACGGAGACTGACCCTTCTCACTGTAACAACTGCAACAGCTGAACTGAACACACGTTCATTGGCTACAGGACAAGCCAGCCTGCTGACCTACGGCCAATGGTGCATCTTCCCATACCAATATACCAATGGGTTTTGATCCACATACACCTCTTTCAGGTTATCCAGATACTCTTGGAAAATCCTCTGAATGATCAATGTGGCTGCCACCTACCTGCTCAACCATTGTTTTCTTCACCTCTACACTGAACTTAAGTCCTGCCACTGGAAGCCAAGCCAATGCAGATGTTGGGTCTAATTCTTTTGTTACTATTGTTGCCGGTTTTCTTGTTGGTGGAGTTGATGGACTTGAGAGAAGACTGCCCTCTCTGGAAGTTGAAGGGGTTATCCCAGAACTGCAGAGTGGGACTCTAAGTTCCAGCCATTCTTCTTCCAATTGTTCTGCTTGTTCAACAATCCACCTCTTGTGTTGTGAGTCATCTCCTTCCGAAAAAAGAATGATAGCGGGAAGAATTTGTTTGCAGCAAGGATCAAGTAGGCTGGCACAGATGTACTCTTTGCATGAGAGAATATCATTTTGCAGCCTTGCGTTGCAAGTCAAGCGATAGCTTAGGCTAGTAACTAAGGCAATCACTTCTGGGTTTTTTATTTGCACCCCCAGATGCAAACTTTTCAGACACCTTTTTCAGCTGCTCCTGTGGCAAATGCAAAATGGGATAGCTTGGTCCATTACAAAGTCCTCCTTGCTAAATAACTTCCTGTGTGAAAACCTCAAAAGGGAACAGCGTCTGTGTGAGGTACTTGACTAGGCCCCATTTGTCAGCATCCATGGTCACAGCTCCCAATTTCATCAACTCCTCTATCGATGACATAGTCATTGATCTGTTTGTACTGCTCAAATAGATGATGCAACATGTCATAGGATGAGTTCCAACGTTTTGTCACCTCTTGTATCAGGGCTTTAACTGGTACTCTGTTATGATGCTGAATAATCCACAAATGTTTCCGGACTTTAAAAGAATGGATGAAATGAGCGCAGATGCATCTGTAGGTGGTCAATATGTTCCTGACTATGGGGGTCATTCCGACCCTGGCGGTTGACTACCGCCAGGGCCGGGGACCGTGGATGCACCGCCAACAGGCTGGCGGTGCATCCATGGGCATTCTGACCGCGGCGGTACAGCCGCGGTCAGAAACAGGAAACCGGCGGTGTCCCGCCGGTTTCCCGCTGCCCTAGGGAATCCTCCATGGCGGCGCTGCAGGCAGCGCCGCCATGGGATTCCGACCCCCTTAACGCCAGCCTGGTTCTGGCGGTTTTGACCGCCAGAACCTGGCTGGCGGTAACGGGTGTCGTGGGGCCCCCTAACAGGGCCCCACCAAGATTTTCAGTGTCTGCCAAGCAGACACTGAAAATCGCGACGGGTGCAACTGCACCCGTCGCACCCCTTCCACTCCGCCGGCTCCATTCGGAGCCGGCATCCTCATGGAAGGGGGTTTCCCGCTGGGCTGGCGGGCGGCCTTCTGCCAGTCGTCCGCCAGCCCAGCGGGAAACTCAGAATTACTGCGGCGGTCTTCTGACCGCGCAGCGGTATTCTGATGGCGGGACTTTGGCGGGCGGCCTCCGCCGCCCGCCAAAGTCAGAATGACCCCCTATGTCTTATTTCTTAAGAAAGTCTTGCACAACCAGGTTGATGCAGTGTGCCAAACACAGAACCCTGAAATAGCCACTGTCTGTTCTTGACTATGTTACTGCCATTATCCGTGGCAACAAATTCAACTCGAAAACCTCTAGGTCACAGCATTCAGACAACTTCCTATTAAATTTCTCTACTTGTGACTTCTCCACAGTGAACATGGCAACTGTTGCATGCCACTGAAATCTCTTAAAAATGTCTTAAGGGCCAAGACCTGTTGATAGCTTTTGCTTTCCCACCGGAAATAGGATCCAATGTGCACTGATGCAAGTGTAATCACTCACCTGACAACTGGTCCACATGTCTGTCATCAGGAGGATAGTGTGGACAAACCTTTGCTGCAAAGTTTGTCCAACCAGTTTCAGCACATCATCATGCAGCACTGCAACAGTAACTCTTGCAAAATAGGTCCAGCTTGGAGCGTTCCAATTCAGGCAGAGGGCTGCCACAAACTCTAGGAACTCCTTCCACAAAAGAAAAAGTGAGGAGGTCCGACACAAAATATTTGCCAGCTTGCTATTGTACAAACGTGCCATTGGGCAGTTGCGGTCATATGGTCCCTCCTGACTAAACCGTAATTGTAGCCTGGAGTTTCTGCTTTTGTGGGGCTACTGATGCAGGCAGCTTAGGCACAGAAGTAGGTGGTGGTACACTCAGTGCAGGCCGTGGATCTGCAGTCACCGTATCAGCTCTGAGTCTTCCAGTGCCATTGTGAGGTCGCTGAGACGGTTGATTCTAGCACACTGCTAAGGACTGGGCTACTTTGCATGAAAATGATGTCACCCTCTTCTTCCTCACCTTCCACCATAATTTCACCAGGGATAGCTGATGTTTCCTGGCTCTCCTCACCTTCACCACCACAATCGCATTGAGCATTTATATTTGTTTAAGGTGCTGCTCCCACCGAATTGCATGATGTTTTGTCATATAGGTTGTCTGGCCTCCAGAACCATAATGTGAATCAGTCTTCCTCGAGGAACACTTGCATGGCAAATGGAGCATATGGCATTGTTCTCTTCCTTTTTGTGAATTGTAAAAAGGTTCCACACTGGGGAGGACTACTTTCTAATTGGGCCACTCCCAATGCCTCAATAAGAACTGGATATAGGTGGTCTTGGGAGTGTTGATTGCCTCTCTGCAGTGCATATCTGTACAGAGGTAGTGGATGGTGCAGGTCTCTCCTGGGGCCTTACAAATATGAGAGCTGGCCATGTTGTCTGTGCCACATCCCTCACAGCAGGTTAGATAGTAATCTCTGTGACAGCTTCTACAATGACTGTGTCATTGTCATCTTCCTCCTCATCATCCCTTTCCATAATTCTAAGGCTTTCTGGATCTTTTATTTTCCCTTGCCTCTTTTGGCATCTACAGGACTCTGCTGGGGTTCACTCCATGTCTCTATTATCATTATCAAAAGAGGTGCTTGGAGAAGATGGTGGAGTAGTACCCTTCTTTTTTCTTGCTGGAGATCTGGGAGCCCTTGATTCAAAAAGAAGAAGTTCTTGCTTGACAGAAAGCTCGACCTCCTGTTCTGCTCCAACTTTGGAAAGATCTGACTGTGGCTGCTGTCAACTTTGCTCTGTTTCCTGAACCAATTGGGTACTACTTTGTGAAAGGGACAAATCCAATTCAACATCACTGCTCGTTAGGGTCCCCATGATTGCAGTGGCTGCTTCACTGACAGCCATCGTCTTGGGCTTAGGTTGGGGTAGTGCTGCTGTTGATGCAGGAGTGCTCCCAGGTTCCTCCACAGAGGCTGGTGTGGCAGCAGGCACATGTCTCCGAAAATGGTTGCGGTTGGCACACCACTGGAAGAAATTTGCTTCTTCTCACTGGCCACTTTCTTGGGTGCAACTTAACTAACTCTAGGTGGGCAGTGGCATTAAGATGCACAAGCGAAAGAGTTTGCCGTCTGTGGACCGAAGTATCTGTACGGCCTTCTCTTTGGTACTACTGCAGGTGATGTGGGGTCTCTTCTCTTGTACACCTAAAAACAACCAAGCAAGAAAAACAGGTAGTTAATGAAATGTTACATACCATTGCTGCAGCAGGTTTAAAGTAGTACAGAGAAATGCAATGCGGTTGAGTACTTATTTAATATACCTTGTATTTATTGTAAAGGCAAACCACACCACCACACCATAAAAAAATGACATTTCAAATCAGACAGCACAACAGGCAGATCTAGCTCTTTGCTTTATTTACATCTGTTTTAGGATACATATGGGGTAGTCAGAGAGAGGTGCATGGGTAAATGGAATAATCCTTTAAATAAAATAACCTATGGGGCAAGGTGGTCCAGGGTAAATGTTTTGGTGCATGGATGGATGGACGAATGGAAAGAATCAGATAGGAGGGTCAAGGCAAAATGCAGAATTAAACTACAAATAAAATTAAAATAAAACATTATAAAAAAGTTAAAATATAAAAATAAATATAATAAAAAATAAAAAAAGTAAAACAAAATGTAAAAATAAAAATGTAAAAAATAAAATAGAAAAAAATAAAAATAGAAACTTCAAAAAGAAATGATCAATAACTAACAATGTTTGTATGTAAGCCTATGTCAACTCAAACACACACTGGCTGCACAGTGTACGCACAAAATGGCTACCAGCCAGTCACACGGTCAAACTACAACAACAAGGAGCAAGGAGGAAGCATGGAGAACAAATAACCCATGCAAGCCCATGGAAAGGACACTGGCTGTATGGACAAAATGGCTGCCAGTCAGTCAAATGGTCAAATAACAACAAGGAGCAAGGAGAACAAAGAAGAACACATGCCAGCCTATGACAAAGGGACACCGGATGCATGTACAAAATGGCTGCAAGCCACATGGTCAAACATCAACAACAAGGAGCAAGGAGCCATGACAAACAAAGAACACATGCAAGCCCATGGCAAAGGACACTCGCTTGGTGGATAAAATGGTTGCCAGCCAGCCATGTGGTCAGACAACAAGGAGCATAGAGGAAGCATGGAGAACAAAGAACATATGAAAGCCAATGGCAAGGGACACTGGTCGTATGGATAAAATGGTTGCCAGCCAGCCACATTGTCAAACAACAACACCAAAGAGCAAGGAGAACAAAGAAGAACACATGCACGCTTATGGCAAGGGGACACTGGCTGCATGCACAAAACGGCTGCCAGCCACATGGTCAAACAACAACAGCAAGGAGGCATGACAAACAAAGTACTCATGCAACCCTATGGAAAAGGATACTTACTAGATGGACAATATGGCTGCCAGCCAGCCACATGGTCAAACAACACCAACAACAAGGAGCAAGGAGGTATGGCAAACAAAGAACACATCCAAGCCCATGGCAAAGGACACTGGCTGGATGGACAAAATGGATGCCAGACAACCGCATGATGAAACTACATCCTCCTATGTCTTCAAATTTTATTACCCTATATTATATAACCTTTTTGCAAAAAATTGAAATGGAAACCATAGTCAACATTTTAAACTTAAACAAATCCAATGCCATCCCTGCCTTAAAAACATATACCACTAAAACATTTATTTCATGCACTGATGACTACTAGTACTGGCCTGGGATGACTGGTTTAGTGGCCCTTTGAAAATCTAGGCTACCTACTAAAATAATATTGCAAATGGAAACATGTAGAAAAGGTACTGAGCTGTGCAACATTTTGGGCCTCATTCTAACCGCTGCGGGCGGCGGTAGCTGCCCGCCATGCGGTAACCGCCATATGGCCGCTCCGCGATCAAAAGACCACTGGGGCCATTTCAACTTTCCCGCTGGGCCAGCAGGCGCTAGCCAAGTTAGCGCCCGCCGGCCCAGCGGGAAAGGGGCCTGCAACACTGAAGCTGGCTCCGAATGGAGCCGGCGGTGCTGCAGGTGTGCGACGGGTGCAGTCGCTTTGCTAGGCAGACAGTGAAAAGCAGGCTGGGGCCCCCAGGGGCCCCAGGACACCTGTTCCCTCCATCCTGTTCCTGGCAGTAAAAACCGCCAGAAATAGGGTGGCGGGAAGGGGGTCAGAAGCAGCGCCGCCATGGCGGATTTGGGCAACAGGGGGAAATCCGGCGGGAAACCGCCGGACCCGGTTTTCTGACCGCAGCTTTACCGCCGCGGTCAGAATGGGCAGGGAAGCACCGCCAGCCTGTTGGCGGTGCTTCCGTTGCCCGCGGCCCTGGCGGTCTTTGACCGCCAGGGTCGGAATGAGGGCCTTTATCTTTACAAAACATTAAAAATCAATTAAACTGAAAACAATTCACAACTAGGCCCATACTGTAACTACAGGACACCCACGTTATACATTTTTCAATCAAATTAAAGTACAAAGAAATGCTAGTGAATACCCAAGCAAACAAACAACAACAGTCTTATCAAATATAGGCGGTTATTACAACTTTGGAGGAGGTGTTAATCCGTCCCAAAAGTGACGGATATACCACCAGCCGTATTACGAGTCCATTATATCCTATGGAACTCGTAATACGGCTGGTGGTATATCCGTCACTTTACCATCACTTTTGGGACGGATTAACACCTCCACCAAAGTTGTAATAACCCCCATAGTTTTAGAACCTATTTGAGTGATGACTTCATAAAAACAAATTCCTTAAATCCAAAAGTATATCCAGGAGACAAAGAGTGATCCCTCAAATTCGAAATCCAATGGAAAAGTGACCAGGGGATGAACAAAGCACTGAGAGGAGCCTGCTGGACAGGAACAGGACGTTGGAGTCTCTGACACACTTTCTTTCTTTCTGACTAGATTTAGGGCCTCATTACAACATTGGCGGTAAAAGCCGCTTACCGCCGTGCAGCAGACCGCCAATACTCCGCCGCGGAATTCCGCCACAGCTATTATGACCCACATCTCAGAATCCGCCGAAATTCAGACACCCACACAAGTCCGCCACACCAAAGGTCAGTGATAAACTGGCGAAAACAAAACCTCCACCGTCACGCCAACAGAAACACGCCCAACAACAACATGGACCTGGGGGCAGTGGCACTGGGTACACGGTCCAGGTGACCGAGGCACAGGAACACAGGGGAACTGGGAGGTCTGCGGTGCGACAGGGGGCGGACAGGCTCAGGGAACCCACTCTCCACGATGCACTCTCCTCCATCATGGGAGCCTACCACCACTCCCAGAAGACGATGGCTACGGTCCTGGCCAAGTTTCAGGAGACCCAGCGCATGCAGGACAAACAGTATTTGGGGTTCAGGGAGGAGCTCAGAACCATCAGCTCTGCCCTGGGCACCATCGTAGGGGTGCTGAAGGACATACAGAAGACCATGCGTGACACCGTGGCACTCCAAGGGGTCCCTGACACTAGCCTGGACGATGAACTGCCCACCACCTCAGCCGGCGCTAGTGAACAGGACGCCCCGCCACAGGACCACCACACCAGCACCCCAACCCCTGCAGATGGACAACCACCCCGCAAGCGGTCCCTGAGATCCAGGAACAGGACAGAGCAAGATGGCAAGGCCCCCGCCAGGAAATGAGACCACCCTGATTGTCATCCCATTGTCCCACTTTGTTACCCTGTCCAGATTGGAACTGCCCTAGCTCCACTTCCTATGCCCATATGGGCAGCGCACCTGTGAGACTAATAGACTGGACTCTGCCATGGACATTCCTCCACCATTACCCATCACCATTTTCCCACCCCCTCCAATAATTAGCACTTTAATAAACAACCTTGAACAACAAAACAATCTGGAGTCAGTCTGTGATTTTGAAAATGTGTATTATCTATGACAATGACAAAATACATTCGGAAGTGGGATGTCAACATACCTATGTAACACATCACAAGCCCATGAAGGATGCAAGCAGAAGACACACGTTGGTAACCACACCTGTGAAACCGTAATGGAAATGTACCACTCAGTTAGCAAATACTGCTTCAAATTGACAGACAGGATAGAGGTAGAAGTGTGAAAGTAAATATATTAGTAAAAAAAAATTCTCACCTGTGTGTCACTGGAAATATTGCTGTATGACAGAGTCCCTGTTATCAATGTCTTCTTCCTCTGCTTCCTCCTCATCACTGTCCACAGGCTCCACAGCTGGCACAACACCGTCAGCTGGACCATCCTCCAGCAGAAATGGCACCTGGCGTCGCAAAGCAAGATTGTGCAGCATACTGCAGGAGATGATGATCTGGCACACCTTCCTTGGTGAGTAGACTAGGGAACCACCTGTCATATGGAGGCACCTGAACCTGGTCTTTAGGAGGTCGAAGGTGCATTCGATCACCCTCCTAGTCCGCCCATGGGCCTCATTGCAGCGTTCCTCTGCCCTGGTCCTGGGATTCCTCACTGGGGTCATTAGCCATGACAGGTTGGGGTAACCAGAGTCCCCTAATAGCCACACACGGTGACTCTGGAGTTGACCCATCACATAAGGGATGCTGCTATTCCGCAGGATGTAGGCGTCATGCACTGAGCCAGGGAACATAGCATTTACCTGCGAGATGTACTGGTCTGCCAAACATACCATCTGTACATTCATCGAATTATAACTCTTCCGGTTCCTGTACAACTGTTCACTCCTGTGGGGGGGGGGACCAAAGCCACATGGGTCCCATCAATGGCACCTATGATGTTAGGGATATGTCCCAGGGCATAGAAGTCACCTTTCACTGTAGCCAAATCCTCCACCTGAGGGAAAACGATGTATCTCCTCACGTGTTTCAGCAAGGCAGACAACACTCTGGACAATACGTTAGAAAACATAGGCTGGTACATCCCTGATGCCATGGCCACTGTTGTCTGAAATGACTCACTTGCTAGGAAATGGAGTACTGACAGCACCTGCACTTGAGGGGGGATACCTGTGGGATGATGGATTGGTGACATCAGATCTGGCTCCAAATGGGTACACAGTTCCTGGATTGTGGCACTATCAAACCTGTAGGTGATGATTAAATGTCACTCCTCCATTGTCAACAGGTCCACCAGCGGTCGGTACACCGGAGGATTCCGCCATCTCCTCACATGTCCCAGCTGACGGTGCCTAGGAAGGACAACAGCGACCACAGAGTCAACCAATTCTGAGGTATGTACCCACAGCTACACAGAACATGACACAAAATACAAAAATCTTCCTGTATGTGTGTTGAGTCCAGGCCTAGGTATGTGTGACGCAGTTATAAATGAAGCCATGTGGGCCCCTGAAATGGCGGATGCCTGACCTCTAAAGTGGGACAATGGGATGTGAGGTAACTGCGCTGGCGTTGTACACCGTCGCGGTAGACAGTCGAAGACCGCGGCGCAATGCTGCATTGGTTAACATTGGACCCTATGGGTCCCAGGAGCCAATGACGAAGTGCGCCGGCGGTGATGATACGCACCGCCGCGGACGTGACCGCCGTGGACGTGACCGCCATTTTCTATCTGTTCAATCACTCAATACCTGATCTTCGACAGGAGAGGACATACCCTGCAAGTGCTGCTGTGAACTCGGTCTGGACGAGACAATGGCACGTGCGTCTGGGGAAAGGGCCCCTGCCTTCACTGCACAGGAGTTGGAGAAGCTCGTGGACGGGGTCCTCCCCCAGTACACGCTACTCTACGGTCCTCCAGACCAACAGGTGAGTACATAGGGTGCAAGTTGTATGGGCTATGCCTGGATGGAGAGGGCTGGATGTAAGTAGGAAGTGGGCAGAGTTCTGCGAGCATGGAGGACTGTGAATACATGTGCCACATGGCAAGGGTAGGGATGTGGGCAACTCACTTTGATGGTGCAGTTGGTAATGACTTCTCTTCTTCCCCTGTACATGTCATGTAGGTCAGCGCCCACCAGAAGAAGGATATTTGGCGTGCCATCGCCAAGGACGTCCGGACCCTGGGGGTCCACCAGAGACGGAGCACCCACTGCCGTAAAAGATGGGAGGACATTCGCCGCTGGAGCAAGAAGATGGCGGAGGCTCAGCTGGGGATGGCCTCCCAACGTGGGAGGGGTGCCCGTCGCACCATGACCCCCCTGATGTTCCGGATCCTGGTGGTGGCCTACCCTGAGTTGGATGGGCATCACAGCAGACACAAGGGGGTGAGTACACTCACATTCTCATGACTTTGCGCGCAGTGGAGGGGTCTGGGTGGGGGAGGAGGGCTGTGGGTTTCCCTAGACCAGGGCGAGTTCCGTAGGCTAGGCCCCTCCGTAATGCAGGCAATGTGCCACTCCACCCCACCTCTGTAGAGTGCCAAAAACCGGTATACATGCCCCTGTGTCATCTATGTGGGCAGATGACACTCATAGGCAAGTAGGCCATATCCCAGGAACTGCATCTGTAGAGGCCAAGAGCACGGCATAGTGCAGGGGGCCGCTGTGTCTGTATTGTCCGCCAATGGTAGCGGCAAGCCATGCACTCAACCTGTCTTTCTTCTGTTTCCCCACCCCTTTTTGTGCTCTCCCTGTTCTTTTGTGCATCAGCATCATCAGGCGGAGGTACAGGGGCACCGGAGCACGAGGGGGCTGCTCCCACATGGCCATGGAGGGCCACACCACAGACTCCGAATACACCAGTGGGACTGAGGGTGAGGGCAGCTTCACGGTGGTCAGTGGATCAGCAAACAGCGACACGGACTCGTCCTCCGATGGGAGCTCCCTTGTGGTGGCGGCACCATCTGTGCCCCCCATTTCTACAGGTACAGCTGCCACCCCCCTACCAGCACCGCCCTCCCAGCAGCCCCTCAGCCTTCGCCCCGTGCCTGCTCATCCAGGAGGGTGGGCATCACCTTTTCTCCCCAGGCACCTCAGCCCCTTCCCCTGTCACCCCTGCTGCCCTCAGTGAGGAGGCCATTGACCTCCTCAGGTCACTCACTGTTGGGCAGTCTACCATTGTGAATGCCATCCAGGGTGTCGAAAGGGAGTTGCAACACACCAATGCAATCCTGGAGGGCATTCATTCTGGTCAGGCTGCCCATCATCGAACCCTGCAATCTCTGGCCTCAGCACTGATGGTAGCCATTGTCCCTGTGTCTAGCCTCCTCCCTCCAACTTCCTCCACCCAGACCCAATCCCCTGTACCTCATCCTATCCCAAGCACACCATCAGACCAGCCTGCACACACCTCAACACACAAGGGCAGCTCAGGCAAACAAAGGCACCACACAAGCATCACCCACATACAGACACAGCAACATCCACTGCCTCCACTGTGTCCCCCTCCTCCTCGTCTCCCTCCTCCCTCCCAGTGTCGTCTACACTCTCACCTGCATGCACTACCACAACAGCCACTAAGACTCGCACCAGAACACCCAGCACCACACCCCGCTCACCTGCACTCACAACCCCACTACCATTTACACGTCCCCTGTGTCCTCTCCCAGTGTGTCTGTGACACCCCCTCCCAAAGTACACAAATGCGGGCACACACACACCCAACATGCATCCACCTCACGACAGCCTCCAGAACATGCACCTGCACCCAAATCACCAAAAGTTACACCTCCTACAACCACCTCCTCTTCCTCCACTCCCAGACCCCCTCCAGCTACCCGTCCCAGTGTTCGTCAGAAACTTTGCCTGAGCAACCTTGACCTCTGTCCCATCACCCCCCCTCCAATTCATAGGTCCATTAGTAGCACCTCAGCCAAAAAGATTCCGATACCAATGGTGCCTGTTTGTGGAGTGCACCGGGCACCAGGGCAGCCAGTGTGACATGGAGCCAAAGCACTGCCAGTCCACCCCCTGTGAAGCACCAGAAGTTGGACAGTTCCCGACGGGAGAGGGGGAAGACACTTGCCGACAAAGCTGCCCACATGTGTCCTGGGGGGAGTGTCGAATCAGCTGTGACTCCTCCCAGCGTGGTGAAGGGGCAGAAGAAGTCTCCAAAGTCTGGGAAGAGCAGCACGGCGGAGAAGGCCGCCATCCTCCCCGCTGCCCAAGATGCCACTGCCAGCCCCATCGTCACTGGTCAGGAGACCACATCCGGAGTCAGTGCCCAGGAGGGCAGCACTATCGTCACTGGTCAGGAGACCACTGCCAGAGTCAGTGCCCAGGAGGGCAGCAGTATCATCACTGGTCAGGAGACCACCGCCGGAGTCAGTGCCCAGGAGGGCCCCGGCAGGCACAGCCCCACTGGGCAATGAGGGACCGTCATGGCACACACCGCTGCACAGGTCAGAGACAGCAAAGTCAAGCACCGCTGAACAGGGCAAGCACCGCTGAACAGGGCAAAGACCACCATGGCACATACCGCTGCACAGGTCAGAGACAGCAAAGTCAAGCACCATTGAACAGGGCAAAGACCGCCATGGCAAGCACCGCTGAACAGGTCAGAGACCGCCATGGCAAGCACCACTGAACAGGGCAAGCACCGCTGAACAGGGCAAAGACCGCCATGGCACACACCACTGCACAGGTCAGAGACAGCAAAGTCAAGCACCGCTGAACAGGGCAAGCACCGCTGAACAGGGCAAAGACCACCATGGCACATACCGCTGCACAGGTCAGAGACAGCAAAGTCAAGCACCGCTGAACAGGGCAAGCACCGCTGAACAGGGCAAAGACCGCCATGGCAAGCACCGCTGAACAGGTCAGAGACCGCCATGGCAAGCACCCCTGAACAGGGCAAGCACCGCTGAACAGGGCTAAGACCGCCATGGCAAGCACCGCTGAACAGGGCAAAGACCGCCATGGCAAGCACCGCTGAACAGGTCAGAGACAGCAAAGTCAAGCACCGCTGAACAGGGCAAAGACCGCCATGGCAAGCACCGCTGAACAGTGCAAAGACCGCCATGGCAAGCACCGCTGAACAGGGCAAGCACCGCCAACTCAAGAACCGCTAGCCCATGAGTGGCAGGGGCAGTGACGCAACAGGGACCGTCACGGGGTGAGTGCTGCACTCTGGGCACCAGTCCCCCTCCAGAACCAGTGGAGACATGTATCCACTCCATCTATCCTGCACAGGATGAAGCACTCTGGGCACTAGTCCCCCTCCAGAACCAGTGGAGACATGCATCCACTTGAGAGACTGTGGCTTTGCACTCCCCAGGATGGTACAGTGGGCAAACCACCCACTGTAGAGACTTGTGAGACTGTGGCTTTGCACTCCCCAGGATGGTACAGTGGGCAAACCAGCCACTGTAGAGACTTGTGAGACTGTGGATTTGCACTCCCCAGGATACATCAATAGGCATGGAGTCCCGTCGTGGATCTGGCATGGTCCAGTTATCCGGCTGAGGTGCCCCCCTTTCCTTCCCCCTGAGGTGCCTGTTGTATTTCTATCTGATGCCCCTGCAGTGTTCTCTCCGTTCCAGGACAGGTATTGTGTGTGGGCCTCACCCATGCATTTTGGGCCCAGTGGTCCACGGACATTGAAATGTGCATACCTGTACTACTAATCGTGATGTATATTTGGAATGTGTATATATTGATGTATATATGAGCTTACTGTTTTTTGATACATTACATTGGTTGAACTCATTTCCTTTTGTCTTAGCGTTCTTCCGGTGGGGTTGGGGGTTGTTACTGTGATGTTCGGAAATGCATTGGTGTGTGTGTTGTAGTGGGTGAGGGTCGGGTTGGGGGTGGGGGTGTTGCATGTGTATGTCCGTGACTTTTGCCTCCCCCCCCCATGTCGTTTCTGATGTTCGTATAGGAGCAGGAAGACAAGCGCACGGAGTATTTGGAGTTCCTTCCTCATGGAGTTTGGGTTTTCCCATTGAAATGGCTGTTTCTGCCGTGTTTTTATCCATGGTGAATCCGCCCCGGAAAAGGTGGCGGATTGGCCTGTTGTAATACTGTGTGCGGTACTTTGTCTTCCGCCTGTCTGTTGGCGGTGACCGCCGCGCTGCTTGTCTGTACCGCCGTGGCGGTCGGAGTGTTAAAGTGGCTGTCCATGTTGGCGGTTTCCGCCACGGTTATAATTCCCTTTATTTTCCGCCAGCCTGTTTGCGGTATTAGAGCCGCTTCAACACCGTCCGCCAGGGTTGTAATGACCCCCTTAGTGCCTCTGGAGTAGAAAATCTACTTTTGCGCTCGCAAGCTGCCTGTTTTGGACACTGACATACTGGAAGCAACGCAAGGGAACAGGAGGTCTTGGTGCTCTCGCTAGCAGCCCAGGAGAATCATTGCACTTGTGAAAGAGCACTAAAACCCAGTCTCACAAGCCTGAACAAACTCCACCCTGTGCCCGAGAATGGAATTCAGGAATCACGCACTACTTTGCGTAGTGCAGATTTCCCAAATTCCGCAAACTCTGCTGGCGGAGTGGAGTTCTACGCCCAGGCCTAACATATTGTTGGTATTGTAGATACTTAACAGTCACTCCATGATCTGGGTGCCATCACTGTGTGGCATTAAGTTGAGTCACTGGCACAAGAAGAGCAGTGGCAGAGGAGGCATGTACATGTACAAGTGAGGGGCCTGAGTCAAAGGAAGAGTCATACTATGCAGATTCCCAAAACTGGCAATTAGCAAATGGGGTCTGTGTCAGTACTAGCAAACTACCTAGTGTGACAGGTCCCGCACTGTCAGATTTGGTACACAATGCCCACTATCTACAATGATGAAGGCACAAATTTATCCAATCAACTCAAATGAGTGGACACATATAGGAAATACATGGTGAGTACATGCCCTCACACAATCCTAGCAATGTTTTTGGTGTGTAGAGTTGTACAGGATGTGTTACTAATTCAACCCTTGACCACAAGAATGCACAATGTACATGCAAGACAATACAACAAGGCAGACCGCCATAGTGTACAGTGTGAAAGCTAAATGGCAGTATTCTTAAAAAATGATGATCAAACCAACATCACCTGCACAAGAGCACTGGGCTAAATACTGGCCACAAGGAATGCAGACAGCTGGGGATTATGTGCAGTCTGAACAGTAGTGGTGTCAATATGTTAAGACACAATTACTATACGTGTACTGAAAAACAACTGCAAATCACCTTGGCAGATGTGGACCTGCCTGCTTATTGTATGTCCACAAATGGTAGGCACAGTGGCCTGTGTAACTGTGCTGCAGTATGTGCCATGAGAGAAAAAGTCTGCCTTGTCACACAGTGGTTGTATGAAGAATGCAGAAATACTACCATAAGAAAGGCTACTACAGTGCAGCTTGGACTCTATTGTCCTCATTATGACATTGGCTGTAAATACTGAATACCGCTGTGGTGACGGCTGCCAAAATACCACGAGGAGGCGAACATCCGTCTGCCAGATTATGTCATACACACACAAAACGAACAGAAACCAGCCACAACCACAAATCCGTCAGACCCAACAAACACAATAAACTGTCTGAACTAGCACCCATACTGTTATGCCACCAAAACAACGCCCTCAAAATAATGACCCACGAATCACCACAGTGGACATTCAACATTGGTAAACCTTTGGCAGTGCACACCGGCGCAGCAGAAATGGCCACCCAAAAACAAAACAAGACAACTTTGGCCAGAACAAAAAAAACATACCTGACACAAATACACACACCCCACACACCCACCAAAAGCACTGTAAAACAAACCCCATCACCCACAAAACTTTGCAAACACAAGAAGACTGCTACACCTTGCATGTCAGTCCCAGAGATACCTGTACACACACACACCACAAGTACCCATTCATCCGTAACGCACTACACACCACACACCCGACCACATCACTCATCACCCTCTGCACGACACACACACCACAGAACACCTATGTCACCACAAAGGCATCCCCATTTCACTGATGAGGAGTTGTGGGTGATGGTGGAGGAAATAGTCAGGGTAGAGCCACAGCTGTTTGAAGCACAGGTACAGAAGATCTCCATTGCCAGGAAGATGGAGCTATGGTGAAGGATTGTGGACAGGGTGAACTCCATGGGAACAATCCCACGTACAAGAGATGACATAAGGAAGAGGTGGAATGACCTACAGGGGAAGGTGCGTTCCATATTAGCAACGCACCAGCTTGCCATCAGGAGGACTGGCAGTGGACCCCAGTCTCCTCCCCCACAGTTGACAGCTCAAAATACACACACACTAACAAAACACTACACTGGACAATTCAAATAACACACACCTGACACCCATACACACACCACATTCACACCACTATAAAACACACACCCACATTACCCACAACCATTTATGACTAAAAACAAGTGCCACAAGAGAGATAGCAAGACCACAGACAAGACCACAACCACACACCACCATCCCCTATACATCATCCACGTACCTTACATCACACACCCCAACACGTCACCACACACCCTCACCCATACCATTCACACTACACCCATGGCACCACAACAACACCCCAGGTTCTCTGAGGAGGAGCTAAGGGCCATGGTGGAGGAAATCATCCGGGTAGAGCCACAGTTATTCGGATCGCAAGTGCAGCAGACATCCATTGCTAGGAAGATGGAGCGGAGAATCGTGGATAGTGTCAACGCTATGGGACAGCACCCCAGAACAAGGGATGACATCAGGAAGAAGATGGAATGACCTACGGGGGAAGGCGCGTTCTGTGGCAGCAAGACACCAAATAGCTGTACAGAGGACTGGCGGTGGACCCCCACCTCCTCCCCCACAACTAACAACATGGGAGGAACAAGTCTTGGAAATCATGCATCCTGAGGGCCTAGTAGAAGTAGGAGGAGGACTGGACTCTGGTAAGCCAAATCTCTATTACTATAACCCCTCCTACCTGCATACCATCACATACCCCCACCCTTACCGTCACTCCCATCACTCCATCACCTACCACACACCCTACCACCACAACCCACCCCTCCCAACACCAAGCCCTGCATGCAACACCAATGCATGGACCCCCCATCAAAGACCTGCATGGACACCCATCACTAAAGAATTCACACTAGAGGGAAACAGCAAGCCCATCTCATAACTACTCATACAAGGCAAAGCTGCCAGGGCAATAGAAACCATAGAGGGCAACACACCCATGCACAAGATGTCACACGCATAAACATTAACATTGCATTTATATCCCCACAGGCCCCCCAGCCAAGGTCACCATTGAGGAGGTGCCAGCAACATTCAGTCCCCCCCAGAAGAGGCCCACAGTGATGACAGCAGCTCTGGACACCTGGATCTGGATCACCAACCTGGCCCATCAGGGATCTCGGACATTCAATTACCCAGGCACAGACCCATACCACCACAGAGCCTCCCCCTCAGGAAACCCCAGCACAGCACCCACCCAGTAGGACCATACCTCTGTCCCCAGGATATGTCAATCAGCACTGTGTCCACCACTACAGGGAACTCAGGCCACCCCACAAGCACAGGACGATCAGGGACCTAGGGTCAGTGGCAGTGGGCACACAATTCAGGGGACAGAGGCACAGGACAACAGGGAAGCTGGGAGGACTGCTGTGCGACAGGGGGGAGGACAGGCCCTGGGAACCAACTCTCCAGAGGGCACTCACCCAGATCCTGGGAGCATACCACCATTCCCAGGAGACAGTGGGCCAGATACTGGACAAGATGCAGGAGAACCAGCGGCTGCAGGAGGGACAGTACCTGGGGATCAGGGAGGACTTGAAGTCCATTAACACCACCCTGGTCTCCATTGCAGGGGTGCTGGCAGAAATGTCCAACAGTATGAGGGAGGCAGTGGCACACCACCAGGCCCCTACCACTAGTCAAGCTGATGAACAGCCCTTCACCTCTGCTGCCGCTAGTGGACAGGAGGCCCCTCCACAGGACCAACAGGCCACCAGCACCCCTCCCCCTGCAGAAGGAGAACCACCCCGCAAACGTTCCCTGTGATCCAGGCAGAAACCAGAGATTATTGCCAAGACTCCCACCAGGAAATAAGACTCTCCTGATTGTCACCCTTGTGTCCCACCTTGTCACCCTGTCCACCTTGAACTGCCATTGCTCCACTTCCTATGCCCCCTTGGACAATGCACCTGTGATCCACATAATTGGACTCTATCCTGGACTTTCCTCCACCATCACCCAAGCCCATTGCATATCCCCCTCTACTTATTAGCACTTAAATAAACACCATTTGAAAAAATACAATTATTGAGTTTGACAAATGATTGAACTATGTATTCGTTTAACAAGCTTTAAACATTGCAATACACATGTACAGTAATGTATACATATGAATGACCTGTAGTTGGCAGCAGTCAACACACCAGGAGTGATAGTGGGGCACAAATATCTGCAAATAGAGATGCCAAAGGGTACAGTAAGTGGCCATAGAAGTGGGAAAATCAGCCTGCCAGTGACAATGTCAAACACAAAATGTCAATTAAAAGTGAAGTTACTCTGTCTTACCTGTGTGTCATTGGATGTATTGATGAATTATTGCATTTCTGTTGTCCTCATTCTCATCCTCTGCCTCCTCATCTTCACTGTCCACAGGGTCCACTGCTGACACACGCCCATCTCCCACTTTATCCTCCTGCAGAAAAGGCACCTGGCGACATAAGACAAGGTTGTGCAACATACAGCATGCCACGATGATCTGGCAGACCTTCTTGGGTGAGTAGCACAAGGATCCACCTGTCAGATGGAGTCAACGAAACCTAGCCTTCAGGAGGCCGAATGTCCTCTCTATGATTCTTCTTGTTCACCCATGTGCCTCATTCTAACATTCTTTTGTCCTTGTCCTGGGATTCCGCACAGGGGTCAGTAGCCATGAGAGGTTGGGGTAACCAGAGTCACCTGCAAATATCAAGGGACAACTGTTAGGCACAAACTAACCCATTGGGCACACACCATACCCATACACTAACATCCACTGGATGGGAATCAGGGCTCACCTATTAGCCACACCCGGTGCCTCTGGAGTTGAGCCATCACATATGGGATGCTGTTATTCCTCAGGATAAAGGCATCATGCACAGACCCAGGATACCTTGCATTGACATTGGAGATGTAAAGGTATCAGGCACACTATCTGAACATTCATTGAGTGAAAGCTCTTTTGATTTCTGAACACCTGTTAATTTCTCCGGGGGGGACAAATGCAATATGTGTACCATTCATAGTCCCAATAATGTTGGAGATGTATCCCATTGCATAGAAATCAGCTTTCACCATGGCCAAATCCTCTACCTGGGGGAAAACGATGTAGCTGCGCATGTGTTTAATCAGGGCAGACAACACTCTGGTCAGCACTATTGAGAACATTGGCTGTGACATTCCTGTTGCCAAGCCCACTGTCACTTGGAAGGAGCCAGTTGCCAGGAAATGGAGCACAGATAGGACTTGCACAAGAGGGGGGATCCCGGTGGGGTGACAGATAGAAGATATCAGGTTAGGCTCCAATTGGGCACACAGCTCTGTGATTGTGGCCCTGTCCAGTCTATAGAAGAGGATAATGTGCCTGTCCTCCATTGTTGCCAAGTCCACCAGGGGCCTGTACACCGGGGGTGTCTCCATCTCCTATTCAACTGCAATGGTTGCAATCTAGGGGGCAAAACGGTGAGCAGCTGGTCAGTATCCCATATTTCCAAACACTACACTTCATTGCATGTTGTGACTGTAACAGTTTATTGTTGGTTAGGCCCAAATGGTGCCTATGTGTGTTATGACGCAGTTAGCTGCCATTGCCTGACTCCTCCCCTGAAATGGCATCCGCCTGTCCTGTTAGGAGGGACATGTGGAAATGAGGTAATTCCGCAGACATTGTGCACCACTGAACTGCAGTGCAACTCCTCATTGGTTACCATTGGGCTCTATGGGTTACAGTGGCCAAAGGTGATGTACGCCCGCAGTGATGTTACGCACTGCCGTGGATGTGACCGCCATTTTCTATCTGTTCACTCACTTTCTACCTGACCTTCAAAAGGAGAGGACCTACACTGCTTGTGCTGCTGTGACCTGTGTCTGGAACCAACCATGGCTCGTATCACTGAGGAAAGGGCCCCTGCCTTCACCACAGCAGAGAATGGAGAGACTGGTGGATGGGGTCTTACCCCAGTACCGAATGCTGTGTGGGCCTCCATACCAACAGGTGAGTACACTGCGAGCACGATGCATGGGGCATGAATTCATGGAGTGGTGTGTGTGAAGGTCTTGTGTGGGGGGGTTGGTGGAAGGGCCCTGGGCAGCGTGCTGCATGTCTGATGGGCCATGTCTGTGCATAAGGGGATGGGAAGGCTATGGTGGGCCATGAGTGTAACAGGCAGGATGGTCTAACTAATACCTTTCCCTGTGTTTATTTCCCTGCAGGTCAGCGCCCATCAGAAAAAGGGTGTATGACATGCCATCGCCAAGGATATGCGGACCCTAGGGGTTTACGGAAGGCGGAGCACCCACTGTTGGAAACGGTGGGAGGACCTGAGACAATGGCCATAGAAGACCGCAGAGGCCCAGCTGGGGATGGTCTCCCAATGAGGAAGGGGTTCCCGTCAAACCCTGACCCCCCTGATGGCCCGCATACTAGCAGTGACCTATCTGGAGCTGGATGGGCGCCTGGGGGCATCACAGCACCCACAAGGGGGTGAGTACAGTGCCCCAAGATACTACTTACGCGTGGTGGGGTGGCATGCGGGTGGGGGATGTGGGCCAGTGGATTCCCCTAGACCAGGCCAGACATTGCAGGGTAGGTCTTATGTTGGGCAGGGTCTGATGTAAACTTCCTCCAACCAAGCTAGTAGGCATCTACTACAGGGCAGGGGTCTGTGGGTCTCAGGTATGCTGCAATCGGCGTTAGGTGTCCCTGTCCATGGGCTGGTGACTAGCATTGTGACTGTTAGTTCATTGCCTAGTACGTAGGGATGTTCCCTGTGTGTGTGTGTGTCATGAACGCCAACGGTGGTGTTGTTGCCGCCATTGACCAAGTGTATCCTTTGTCTCTCCCCTCCCTTTTTGTTTTGTCACCCTGTCCTTATGTGCATTAGAATGATCTGGCATGGGAGCAGAGGCACTGGTGACGGGGAGAGATGCATCCCACAGGGTCAAGGAGGCCAAATCCATCGATGGTAAGGGCACCAGTGGGACAGAGGATGAGGGGAGCATCTTGGCGGAGACTGGAGGGGACAGTTCGGACAGTGATACCTCCTCCATTGGAAGCTACCCGGTGGTGGTGGACACCTCTGTGCCCACCCCAACTACAGGTACACCCGCCACCCCCCATACCAACAACGCCCTCCCAGCAGCCACTCAGTGTGTTTCCTGTGGTCGCTCACCTAGGAGAGTGGGCATCTCCTTCCCCCAGGCACCTCAGGCCCTGCCCCAGTAAGCCCTGAGGCCCTGAGTGAGGAGGCTATTGACCTCCTGCGATCCATCTCTGTTGGGCAGTCAACCAAGGGCTGGAAGCCCAGTTGCAACAGACAAATGAATTCCTGGAGGGCATTCACTGTGGCATGGCGGCCCAACAGAGATCAATCTAGGCTCTGGCCTCCTCCCTGATGGCAGCCATTGTCCCTGTTTCTAGCCTCCCCCCTCCAACTTCCTCTACCCAATCCCATTCCCTTCAAACCCAACCTATCCCAAGCACACAGGCAGACCAACATGCACACAGGACAACACACAGGGGTGGTTCAGGCAAACACAAGCACCACACACCATCCCACAGGCACTCACACAAACACCAGCCAGATGCAGACATACCAAAATCCATTGCCTCCACTGTGTCCCCCTCCTCCTCCTCATCCACCTCCCTCCCAGTAGCGTCTCCACTCACACCTGCATGCATTACATCCTCATCCACTATCACCATCACGCCTATCACTGAACGCCCCTCACAGGCAGTCACCACCCCAACATCCATGCACACGTCCCCTGTGTCCTCTCCCACTGTGTCTGTGCCCCCTCCTCCCAAAGTACACAAACACAAGCACTCAGACACCCAACAGTCATTCACCTCACAAAAGCATCCAGCCCATTCACCCGCACCCGAAATCAGCAGACAGATACCTCCTACAACCACTTCTTCTTCCTTCACTACCAAACCTTCACCCTCTTACCCCCCCAATGTCCTTAATAAGCTTTTCCTTTCCACTGTTGCCCTATTTCCTACAAGTCCACCCATCCGTCACGTCGGGCCAGGTTGGTCAGAACCCTGGCGAGCACCTCAGCCTCCCAGTCAACGGCCACAGTAGTGTTGACAGCTAATCCAGGTGGGAGAGGATCCCGGGCACCAGGCAGCCACACTGAAAGAGTGCCTGCACAAGGTGCTTCAAGGAAGGGCAAGGAGGCACCACCAGCTGTGTCTAGGAAGTGCATGAAGGCACCACCAGCTGCTACAGGGAAGGGAGTGAGTCACCCCCAGCTGCTACAGGGAAGGGCAAGGGGCAATCCCCGGCTGCTGACAGAAAGGGCAAGACTCCTGCACCAGCAGGCAGGAAGGACAGGAGGCATGGTGCTGGGACTCATTTGGAGCCCCCACCACCTACCATGGTGGTGCAGCCACCTGAGGCTACAGGAGAAGGGCTGGAACCTCACCACACCACTGCCAGCACCGCCATCAGCAGCCCCAGTGGGCAGCCGTCCGAGGCTGCAGGGGAAGGTCTGGAGCCTCCCCCCACCACTGGCAGCACCGCCACCAGCACCGCCGCCAGCACCGCTGCTAGAAGCAGGAGCCCAGGTGGGCAGCCATCCAAGGCTGCAGGGGAAGGGCTGGAACCTTCCCCCACCACTGCCAGCACAGCCACCAGCACCGCCACCAGCAGCAGCAGCCCCAGTAGACAGCTGTCCGAGGCTGCAGGGGAAGGGCTGGAGCCTCCCCCACCATTAGCAGCACCAGCACAACAACCAGAAGCAGCAGCCCCAGTGGGCACCCATCCGTGGCTGTAGGGGAAGGGTTTGAGCCTCCCACCTCCACCCGCACCACCACCAGCACCTCTGCCAGCAGCAGCAACCCCAGTGGGCAGCCATCTGAGGCTGCACGGGAAGGGCTGGAGCCTCTCCCCACCACTGGCAGCCCCGACACCTGCATCGCCACTGCCACTACTGAGCAGCCGTCACTGCCGGCAGGCAGTGTGTAGTCAAGCATCAGTGGGCTGTTGTGCGGCCTGGGCCCTGCAAATCCTGTGGGTGTGACACCCAGGTGAGAGACTGTGACCTTGCACTCCCCAAGATCTGCATCACAGGGCACAATGCCCCCTCCAGAACCAGTGAAGGAAGCCATCCACTCACCCCATCCTTCCCAGGATGAAGCACACTGGGCGCCATGCCCCCTCAGAACCAGTTGAGAAGCCATCCACTCACCCCATCCTTCGCAGGATGAAGCACACTGGGCACAATGCCCCCTTCAGAACCAGTGGAAGAAGCCATCCACTAGAGAGACTGTGGCCTTGCACTCCCCAGGACCAAGCAGTGGGCAAACCACCTACTTGAGAGACTGTGGCCTTGTACTCCCCAGGACCAAGCAGTGGGCAAACCACCCACTTGAGAGACTGTGGCCTTGCACTCCCCAGGACCAAGCAGTGGGCATGTAGCCCCATCCAGGACCAGTGGCGTTGTACCATCTTCCGACTGAGGTGCCCCCCCAATTCCCCGTCCCCTGAAGTGCCTATGTATTTTTGACCTGATGCCCCTGCAGTGTTCTCTTCGTGTTGTTTCAGGAGTGAGGAGGGGCCTTGGCCTATGTGATGTGGCCCTGTGGCCCACAGACATTGAGGACTGAGCAGTGTCCCCACATTTGTAAATATGTGTATACGTTTGGATTTTATGCACTTATTCATAGTATTTTGTCGTATTACACTCACTTTCTTCAAATCATTTTGTCCTTGCGTTATTGCTGAGTGGTACGGGGTGAATATGTAATGTTACTGCATCTGGTTATGTGTATGGTTTTGGGGGTTGGGGTGTTGCGTGTGTGTGTCACTCTCTTTTTCCTCTCCCCTCTCTTGTGTGCAAGGAGGCAATACTCACTGTGGTTGTCTTCGCTTGCGTTCATGTTCATATTGCAGCAGAAGGTAGACAAGCATGGGGAATATGTGCAGCTCGGGCTCCATGGTGTCGTGGTTGATCCCTGAGTCTCCACAGGTGAGTCCTTTGACTTTTGAGATCTGTTCCGCCAGGCTTTTCATGACGTTGGTACCGCCCCGGAAAATGTGGCAGATAGGCCGGTGATAGTAATGTGGGCGGTGCAGTGGCTTCCACCTAGCTGTTGGCGGTTACCACAGTGATGCTTGTTGATTCTGCTGTGGCGGTCAGTGCATTAAAGTGGCTGTCTGTCTGAGCGGTTTCTGCCATGGTCATAATTCCATTTTTGTTACCGCCGGCCTGTTGGCGGTATTACCGCCACCTTATCACCGACTGCCAGGGTTGTAATGAGGGCCTATGTGACAATCACCCTAACAAATCACTTACATCCCCACAGGTGCACCAGCCAATGTCAGCGGCAAGGATGTGCCACAGCAACCTAGCCCTCCACCAGAAGATGCCCTCAGTTATGACAGCAACTCTGGAGGACTTGATCTGGATGAACTCCTTGGCCCATCTGGGTCCACAGGTCAGTTGGCTACCACATCCCACAGCCAGTCCACCACAGGCTCCCCCCTCAGACTCAAACACACAGCAGCCAGCTAACACCCCCAAACTTCTGTCCAAGGGACACGTCAATCAATAGTGTGCCCACCTGAACACGGACCCGAGTCCACACCAAACAGGAAAGATGATGAAGATCCTGGTGTAAGTGGGAGTGGGCATACCATTGAATGGACTCTGGCACAGGGGGCCAGTCGAAGGACAGCTGTGTGCCAGAGAACCAACAACCCAGGAGGCACTCACAAATGTCCTGGGGGCATACCAACTATCCCAGGACAGGATGGGTCAGGTGATCAACATCATGCAGGAGAACCAGCGGCTGCAGGGAGAACACCACCAGGAGGTCATGCAACAATTACTCTCCTTGAATACCACCATGGCCTCCATTACAGAGGTGCTGAATGACATGGCGAACATCATGCGTGAGTTCACAACACACCAGCGGGCCCCTTCCACCAGCTGTGTACTGACCAGCCCTCCACATCTGCTGCTGCAAGTTGGCAGGAGGCCCTGCCACATGACTCACAGGCCACCAGCACCCCTCCCACTGCAGAAGGTGACCCACCCCACAAACATTCCCTGCGACCCAGACAGAAACAAGAGACAGTTGCCAAGACCAAGACCACCACCAGGAAATGAACCCCTCAAGAATATCCCCCTTGAGTTCCAATGATTCACCTTGTTCACTTTGGACTGCCATTGCACCTCTACCTATGGCCCCATGGACACTGTACCTGTGCTACAAACAGACTGGGCCACTACACTGGACTTTTCCCAATCATCACCCCACTCTATTGCACTTTACATTGCATTTTTGTAAGTCTAATAAACACCCTTGAACACAACTAGACTAATAGTGCTTTATCAGTAAAAAAATGTGCAATGTATTGTACTGTATTGAAAGTCATTATCCTGTGCAAATGTCCTGTAATGTGTTAATCCATCCAACAAATGTGTTGCAGCACTCTGTAGACATCACATCAGTACACTGTTGTGACCACATTAACATCTGAAATAAGGGAAAGCATTGGTGATAGTCAATTGTGAGGCAAAGGTAGTGACTGGCACAACACAACAGCCACACATCACATTACTAAAATGGAGACATGCATAGATCAACAGTCCTACCTGAGTGCCATTGGAAATACTGCTGATTGATATGTGTCCACATCCTTCTCCTCTTTCTCCTCCTCACTGTCCTCAGTGTCCACTGCTGCCACAGGTGCATTGTCCCCAGCGTCCCTGCAAATAGGGCACATGGCGTCTGATGGCCAAATTGTGCAGCATGCAGAAGACCACCACAATATGGCAGGCCTTTTCAGAGGAGTAGCATAGGGATCTACCAGTCAAATGGAGGCATCTGAACCTGGCTTTCAGGAGAACAAAAGTGCATTCCACAATCCTCCTGGTATGCCCATGCTCATTATTGTATGGATTTGCAGCCCCTTCTCTTGGATTCCTAACAGGAGTCAACAGCCAGGACAGGTTTTGGTAGCCAGAGTCACCTGGAAGAAGTGAGGAACACACATTAGCCATGCACAATGGCATTGGGTATGACTCTAGTAGGCATACACTGACATTGGGTGGGGACTCAAGCTCACCTATAAGCCATACTCTGTGCCTCTGTAGTCACGCCATCACCTGTGGGACGCTGCTATTCCTCAACACATAGGCATCATGCACAGATCCGGGATACTTGGCAGTGACGTGGGAGATGTACTGGTCAGCAAGGCACTCCATCTGGACATTGAGAAAGTGGAAACTCTTCCTATTCCTGTTCCTTTGCCCTGGAGGGACTGAGGCAATATGAGTCCTATCAAGGGTCCCAATCACATGTGGTATGCGTCCCATTGTGTAGAATCCAGCCTTCACAGTGGGCAAATCATCAACCTGGGGGAATGCAATGTAGCTGCTCTTGTGTTTGAGCAAGATAGCCAAACTCCTTTCAAGCACATTAGAGAACATTGGTTGTGACATTTCTGCAGCTAAGCCCACAGCCACCTGACAAGAACCAGTTGCTAGGAAATGGAGCACAGACAGTACCTGCACAAGTGGGGGAATTGCTATGGTGCTACAGATATCACGTCTCAGATCTGTCTCCAATTGTGCACACAGCTCAGTGATTGTGGCCCTGTCCAGGCGATAGGTGAGTATGATATGCCGGTCCTCCAGTGTAGCCAGGCCCACAAGGGGTCTGTACACGGGTACTTGGCTCCTCCTCCTCCTATTCCTCCACAGTGGTTGGTATCTATGTGAGCAAAAAGTAATAAGGGTGTGACAACAGGACCTATGGACACACATCATAGTACACAGAGCATGTATGTAAATAGGGCATCAGATTTGTATAGGTGTGTGCAGCAACCTCCAATGACCCACATATGAATTCAAAACATGAGTACCAGCAGTAGGAAATGGCAACCGCCTGTCTTGTATGCGGGGATAGGTGGATGTGACCGCACTCCTTAGGCGTCATGCCGGTAGGCGGTCTGCACTGCCGTGCTATTCCTCTTTGGCTAACATGGGGCTCTATGGAGTACAGGAACCACCACCTCCATCACCAGCTCATGCAGAACATTCACCTCACTTGCAGACGCCACCACAACATACATCCACGTGTCTTGTTTGTCCTCCCCCACCCTGTCTGCCCTCTCCAAAGACAAATAAACACTCCCACTCAGACACCCAACAGCCATCCACCTCACACACGCACACTGTCAATGCACCTATACCTAAGTGCGGCACACCTCCTCCTACAACCACTCCTTCAACCTTTACTCCCATTACTCCTCCCACACCCTGCCCCACTGGTCCTAAGAAGTTTTTCCTTTCCCCTCTTGACCTCTTCCCTAACCTACCCCCTGTCCTGTCCGTAAGAGGAGAATCCCCTCCCCTAAGCCCAGTCCCTCCACTTCTCATCCCACTCATTTTCATCCCCCTAAGAGTTCCCCCACCACTAAGGGGACAAGAATGGCACTCTGGGCCCCCCATCCCTAGGCCACTCATCCGCTCCCTAGCCAGAAGGGCAAGGACCCGCCTCCTCCAAAACCCAAGGTCAAGGACCCCCCTGCCATGAAACCCCCACCAACCCCCTACCCCCTGAGGTGCCTGCCTGCCATCTCTATGATGCCCCCGCCCAGTGGAGTGCCAAGGTTGTCAGTAATCAAGTTGGGCCTTGGACGTTGCCCTGTGGCCATTTTTCAAACTTTGGATTGGCCAATGGCACTGTCTGTAAATATGTTATTAATTATTTATTTGAATTTACACTTGTTATGCAACATGATTACAGTGGTTGGACCAGAGGTATGTGTCCTAGCTTTCTTTGCTCCTGGGTTCTGTTGCTGTTGATTTACTCTGCAGATTGTTCTGGGTGTGTGATGTGTGTGTATGGTGTGTGTTGTGCATGTGTGTGTGTCACTCTCCCCTCCCTCCATTGTGTTCATGGTGGCTATACTCACCATTGTTGTCTTCGTCGGCGTGGTACAGCATTGGGAAGACTTCCAGTTCTAGTTCCATGGCAGCCGCGAACTCCTCTGTCTCCCTGGAGGTGAGTGTCTCCTTTTATATGATGTGTTTCTGCCAGGCTTTTGGTGGTGGTGTTGACGTCCTGGAAATCCTGGCGGTCTGCAATGTCATAATATGGTGGGCGGATACTTGTCTTCTGCCTGCCAGTAGGTGGCTACCGCTGTGGTCAGTGGCCATATCTCTTTGGCGGTTGGAGTGGTACATTGCCTGTATATGGGAAGGATCACCGCCATGGTCATACTGAGGGCCCATACCTCGATGTAACAGATATGCTATGCATCAATGTTGTATTGAAAGTCAAATATCAGCAAGACAGATTGTGAATCAGATCCCTCATGTCAACATCTAACACAACACCATTAACAATTCTCTCTCTCATTGCAGAGGATGTACCTACACCTCTGGAGCAGCAGCCTGTCTGTGATGATGATCTGGCTGAAGATGATAGCCTGTCAGCCCTCGACTAAGATACCCTCTGGCAAATCCCGGCCTCCTTTGACATAGCATCTCTAGTTAGGGGAAGGATAGCACTGTGGGATCTCCAGAAGATCCAGCCCTCAACGACCAAACACCACCTGCCAATCCACACCAGCCCTGGACTCCGAGGACCCTCAAGTTGAATTCCAACACCGTGCAGTAGGAATCCAGAGGGAGATGTTACATGTGGTGCATAGGGGATGGAGACCATGGCAGGCACCCTAGGGGCAGTCTGGGAGTGACTCAGTCTCAATAAGGAAACAATGGCTGCTCTGTGGACTCCTGCACTCCGTGGCTGACTCACTGGTGTCTTAAGGCAGAGGCATGACCAACTGCCCTGCCACTGTGGCACCAGTGAGGATGCCAAACAGCAGGGGGCAATATGCAACATCCTGGAGTACACGGAGTGAAAGCAGGACACATACATCACCACAATGGGTTCCTAGTACCACAACATTGGAGCTGTGCTGGCAAACCAGCAGGCCCTTCTCAGTAAAGTGCATTTATTTCCCAACCTCTTGATCTCAACCTTTTGTGGACTGGCAAAGTGGCATATCTTCCCTATTGTCAATTTGTTCATTTTCCTCACTGAAACATTCCTCTCCTACACATGTACAATTAAATGTATCCCCCCATGGACTCTCTTGTGACATTCTATGGCTCACATACAATGTAGTGGATTGGTGAACTAAGGACTGCCACTTACACCTTGCTCCTATGTTCACCTGTAAATAAAATCACTTCCCTCATCCAGAATGGTGTATGCCTGTTAATGATCAGATGGAGTAGCCCATGTTGGATGTGCTACTCCAACAGACCCATCATATTCTCAAAATGGTATTGTGTTCAATAGACCCATGACAATATAAACACAAACCAAGGTAAAAATTATATGTGAACCCTATGTGCATCTGAAATAGAAAGTAGGTACACAAGGTCACATTCCTGAAGTTCTACAATTAGCAATCAGTCAATGGTCAGACCAAATGAAGTTATTGCCAGGTGGGGATCATATTCATGGACACTAGCCCACAATCAACCCTGATCTGACATTAATTCGGTGCAATGGAGAGTGTGTAAGTGGCTGACAACAGTGTGTGACCCAACACATCCTTGATTACTCACTATTGGATCACCTATTTGTCCACACATAACATGTAGCTACACTTACATACACAGTAAAGCACTTGGTAAATGCCTGTATGAGGTATGGTGTCTATTCACAGCAAGAATGCCACTTTCTGGGCACAACCATGTTGGACGATCCCTTCAGTTACTCCATTGCAAATGTATTTGTAAATACTCCTTTGGTGCTTCACCCAGTTAACCATGTATACAAGCAATGTCATGGAAACATACATCATGGTCTTAATCCATCAAAACCACATAGTTAATAAGGGAGCAGTTTTGTAAGTGTAAAGCACATTTTTATTATTAACACTATTGACCCCTAAAATTCTAATCTAAAACCGTAAGTAAACTATGATGAATCTAACCTAGGCTGACTAATCTATGCTACCTTAACTTACAAATACACTAACCTACCTATTATTAACTTACCAAAATCAACACATATCTCACCTCAGACAATTAAACATCAACCCCACCACCTCCCTTAATACACAAGAGGACATGAGACATACACTACACCTATAAATAAACTGACTGAACATTAAAACATACATAAATATATATATATATATATATATATATATATATATATATATATATATATATATTATTTTTATTTTATATACATAACCTAAACATTGCCCCCCCACCCAGTAACTGACCTACCCACCATTTCCCCAACTAACAACTATAAAATAATCAAATCTACAAAAGCCCTATGACTAACATAAATTATACCTACTCTAAAAGCTATCCCAAACACTGCTCAAATGTAATACGTTAACTAAGATTAGCAGGAACTGGGGAGGGGCAGCAAGTCAGAGGCATGCAAAATTTGGGCATTAATACAGTTAACAGTTTGCTGCAAATTCTTCACCATGTCAATGAGTGTTTCCAACTACTGTACCAGGCCAGCTAGCTTTGACTTTATCTCCACATTGCCCTTCAGGGACTGCTGTTCAAATTCAGTCCTTGTGTCAGGTGTTGTGGTGACTGCCATTTGTGGTACTCCTGCTTGGGACCCCTCAAAGTTGGCACTGTTTTGTCCTGCAGTTTCTGGCCCTGAGGAAGTGATTGCCAGGCTCTTGCTGCCTTTCACTGCTCGTATTTCCTCCTTATGCGCCTGAAGCCCTTTCCAACCTTTCAGAGATGCCAGTACCATTGCAAACATATCCAGTTCACTCAGTCTTGTTTATGTGTCATGTTGGCTGTTGGAGAAGAAGGACATATGTATCAGACCAGGCTGATGATGGTAGATGTAACTACAAATACATGCATGAACAACTGTTAGAAACAGAAGTGGCATGTCCAGCCAATAAATTAGACATCCATGGAACAAAGAATGACTAACTGACATTAGAGGCAATTTTCATTCCCTCCAGTTGCAACCCTGAAGCGCTAATGTCTTGGCCTTGTAGCTACATGGAATTATAGTGTCAGCATAAAGGTATACACATGTGAACATTAAGACAGATCAGGAACAAAGAAGGAATGGTACACATGGTTCTTCTAAGTACTTCCTGGGGTTTGTCAGGCAGCATGCAATTCAGGCATGACATATGGCCAAACACCTCTGTGAAATGAGTAATGTGTTGCAAGTACCTGTAATGTGCCTCAGCAATGCTTCACTGATATGGCAATACGACAAGATAACACACATTGCAGCATAGCATGATTCACTGGTAGGTAGCTATAACATTGATGGGGTCTGGCTAGCTAGCTACAACTCAACAAATCTGTTGGACACCCCTCCAATGTTTACTCATGGATGTACCTGGAACACTTTGTCTGAGATCACATAATGGCATTAAAATATTGCATGTGAACTTTTACATGGCCAAGTGTCTGTTTATACATGTCTCTACAGAATATAACCCAGATGCACATCAACTCATGCTTAATCCATGTGATGGGTGTATGCATGAAATCTCTGGATGTCATATCTATGAAAATGTTGCCCTGTATAACAGATTCAATGCTGTCAAATATTTGGTGTGATGGTATGAGCAACAACATCTGTAGGTTGACTGACACATTGCCCCTATTCCTCAATAAACACTGCAAGGATATGAACATGTGTCTCTCATAGACAATTTGGTAGATGAGGGCATGAGTCAGGCATGTAAAAGAATTGGCATTTATGGAATGGTGACATGTCCCACATCAATTCATGTCAAATCCATCTGTAGTGAGTTAGTAATGAATACAGCTTGCATGGCCTAGCCAGCGAAGATTGACCTTACATTGTCATCTGGACACGTACACTCGCAGTGCATCAGACAAGCAGAAAGAAGGTTGCTCCTCCATTTGGATGTTCACATCCACTTCCAATGAAACATCCTTCGTACCACCCTCCTACTTCTGCTCCCTATGTCCTACTACTGTTGTTTATGTACATGTCAGGTACATTTAGACTGCTGACTGGTGATCCCACTTACACATCTCACAGCAAAATATATACGAGGCCACACACAATCTTTATAGAGCACAGAAACCAGCATGTGACACTCACTGGTAGCATTTGGATCACAGAAGCAGTCAACCTCACCAGGGGTGTATAGGTCGGGTCCACCTAGGAGACAAGAACATAGTATAGTTCTCCATTGCAGCTGAACATGTGCACTGTGTACATAGAAAACACAGCCCATCAACTTCACAAATGTCGGATTTTCTGTGTAAATTGGACATGTACCTTGTTGTAAATTTGGAATGTCCTAATGATGGACATATGTCTGCCATGTTGCAGGGTAGTCTTTTGAGACCAGGTACACCACATATCAGTTGCACAAAGTGCAGACAAAGTAAACAACTCCCCATAAGTTTCTGCAGGGTTTAAAGATGCCTTAATTTGATGGCTATGTGAACTGTCCAATTTTGCAGACAACACTCTGCATAGTATTTAAATGCTGGGGACTGCTCACATAGATACATGTTCTTCTCAAGAAATATACATCTCAGAGTAACCAAGCTTATTTATCTTCACTGGACTCCTTACATTTAACATGTGCACTGGAATTTGACAATGAGAATTTCAAGGTCTTTCCAGGCTGATCAAGGAATCATGACCATTTCTCACAATACACATGTATGTCTGATACTAGGGAGGGAAATGCAAATACCTTGACCAATCGGTTGTCTGATGCACTCTCCTGCAACATACACAGCAGCTCGCCCACACAGTTTAGAGTGTGCAATGACTTAGAATGCAGAGTGACCCTACTCCCTACACAATGGCGGATGTGACACACAGCATCTATGAGCCTGGCTGGTACAACATGGTCTATTTTTGGAATGGTCATGCATCTGTAAACAGGCTCTGGATGCCCTTACTGTTAATTTTACCCCGTTCTCCCATAGTAGGCCTTACCATCAAAAACACATATATAACCCTACATTTAAAGAAGAAACACCAAACATATGTGCAAACGATACACTGCAACAAGCTCAGTGTATATAAGGACTAACCAGTTGGGCCATCAAATTCTATCTCCTGGTGATCCTGGAGATTGGTCTCACAAGATCTGCCCAATGGTGCTTCCATTGATGGACACTTCCCTGAACGTTGAAAACACGATTCATTTGGTACTGCACCTTCTCCCAACACTTTTACCTCTCGTGTGCAAGGTATCCTTGCCTCACCTGACCTCCACTCCCAATCATGTTGGGCAGGTGATGCCCCAACAACCACAGCAGGCCACCAAACTCATCCTCTGACATGTTCTTCACTGTACCCCTCCCTGACATCCCAGTACCAAAACTATCCACCCTAAACACACCTTAAAAAGACCTAACCGTTCACCCTACCCCTAAACTACGGAACCCCTAAGTGGACAGGCACCCAAAAATACAGTACACAAAACTATACAATATACAATATACAAAGGACACTTTACAAACACAACAGGGAGAGCAGAGACACCAAAAGGATAAAAACAGACCACTCATCAACAGCACACAACAAACACATCCAACACCTAGTACAGAATAAAAGAGTGCAAGTGAAAATTAAAGTAATTTCTCAGTTCCTGTTTTGCAGCATGGCTGAGCCATTTCATCTTTCCCTGCATGGATGCATCACGTTTCTGATTTTACTTTTCCTACAAAAGCGTGTTTTCTTTGGACGCATCGCTAGTGATTTAGCCAAGACAAAGTTACACACAATCCATTACAATAGATGAGGCATTGTTTTTGAAGCTTTGTAGATGATGCGTGCATTCCGTGTGATCCTCTTCCTTCTAAAGTATCATGTTTCCGACTAAAGCGTTACTCATCCTATAAATGCGTTGTTAACATTTGACACATGGCTAGTAGCATAAAGGCTGAGTATGACATTTGTGGTCCCACCACCGGACTACTAATGCCATGGGGGGATGCCACTGCAATGCCAGCAGTGTCTCCTCTTATGTATTACAATGTTACCATTAGGCTGACTAGCAGGAACATTGTAAAATGACTTTCCCACAGGGCTGACCGGTGGGAACAATTCTACGGTATTGATCTCTGCTCCCTTAAGGCAGCACAACAGCACCATCGGAATCCACACTGTCTGCATAGCAGACAGTGTACATTCTGATGGCACTGCACAAGGGGGCCCCTGCACTGCCATAGGCAAAGGCATGGGCAGTGCAACGCTCCCCTGTTTCCCCTGGCACTGACTGTCTACCAGCCTTTCCATGGTGGCATGACTCTCATGGAAAGGCTGGCCGAAAGCTGAGTTGTGATCAGCACGGCGGTGCTGAGTTCAGCACTCCTGTGGCTGAGCACAACTCAGACCGCTGTCAGCTCGTTGGGAACAATGCTCCTGGCAGTGATGGTGGTATTTAGGTGGTCCCACATGCTAGGGTTGTAATGTGGCATTGGGACCGCCTGGAGTGCGGTGGTCCCACCACGAATGTGGGGGTCTGAAGAAAGCTACACTTCCTAATTAGGCCCTTAGTGAAGGCATGAGCTACAAAAAATACATGACAATAGATGAGGCATTGCTTTTTATTCTTTGTAGTTGATGTGTGTATTCCATGCAGCACCCTTCCTACTAAAGCATCACTTTTCGTCCAAAAGCATTATTTTTCTATGATGCATCAGTAATGACATAGTGAGGGGGGGTTACATGCAACACATTTAAATGTACAATGTATTGGTTTTGGGGGTTTGGTGTTGATGCATGGCCTCCAAAAGATGCTCCATGTGCAATCTGTCACACTAGTCCCCAATGTGTGTGCTTTCATTGAAGCTATTAGCCCTTTGTGTGCGGTATAGTGTGATGATTGGTGAAATGCAGCTAATGTTATCACAGGGTTCAGTTTTCTAGCTCGTTTTCACTCTGCTAGCATGCATGTAGCCTTTGGATGTGCTATATATGTATATTAACAGTGCACACATGTGTTACTCCTTGCATTCATGTTGCAGTCCCTCGGACAAGCAACATATTGCTGGGTGTGACACAGACTAGTTGCTAGTTGTTAGTTGTGCACATCTTGCCATCATCAATATGACAAACGTTTGTATCGTGGTTGAATTGATGTAGTTATCACTGTAGTTGTAATTTTTCATTCCAGATGCAGCACTGCTATGCAAATGGTATCCACATTGTCAGATATGATTGTTGCCATACTTGTAGTTCATATTATCAATGTGCATTATATACCACGGTTGTGCTAATGGGAGTAAAACACAATAACTACTTCAGCATTTATACATTGTATGTGGCATCCAGCTCACACATTGAATGTCTAGATGTATACAGTAGTTTGCAATGGCAATAGGTCATGTGCTCATATGTGCCTGACCTTATAGAGCAGACTATATTGTCCAATAACTGCCATATGTTATGCTGCTGCACACACATATACTGTCTTTGCTTGGTGTCTGTCACTGCGCCACATGAAAATTACACTGGCAAAAATGGCTCATCCAAGATTATTACTGATTACTTTGTTCTTCACAAGGCATGTTTTTAAGCATGCATATGTTTAGCATTTCCCTGCATCACAATTTGTGTCAACAGAGAGGGCTAACATGAACTTATAATGTGATTAGGCATTCATACCAGATGGTCACATGTGCACTCTCTGTCATGTTATGCCACTGTCACCTGGGATACTTCAGAGCATGCTACCTAGCCAGGAGTATCATCACATGTAGTATGACCTAGACATTTAGGTGGTCATTGCAACCCTGGCGGACGGTGTTAAAGCTGTGGTAATACCGCAAACAGGCTGGCGGAACAAAAATGGGAATTATGACTGTGGCGGAAACCGCCAACATAGACAGTCACTTTAACACTTCGACCGCCACGGCGGTACAGACAAGCAGTGCGGCGGTCACCGCCAACAGACAGGCGGAAGACAAAGTACCGCCCACAGTATCACAACCCACCAATCCGCCACCTTTTCCGGGGCGGATTCACCGTGGATAAAAACACGGCGGAAACATCTTTTGCAATGGGAAAATGCTCACCTTAACACACTCCACGAGGAAGGAGGCCACCATGGAGCCCGAACTACAAATACTCCCTGCGCTTGTCCACCTGCTCCTCTACGATCACCATCTACGTAGGCGCCGAAGACAACGGTGAGTACAGCACCTACGACATAGGGGAGGGGAGGCAAAAGTCAGGGGGGACACACGCCACACCCCCACCCCCAACCCGGCCCTCACCCACTACAACACACACACCAATGCATTTCCAAACAGCACAGTAACAACCCCCCCCCGCCGGAAGAATGCAAAGACAAAAGGAAATCAGGTGAAACATTGTAATGTATCAAAATACAGTAAGCTAATACGTACATATATATTTACACATTCCAGAATTGATACATGACGATTAGTAGTGCAGGTATGCACATATCAATGTCCATGCACCACTGGGCCCAAAATGCATGGGCGAGGCCCACACTAGATACCTGCCCACAAACGGAGAGAACACTGCAGGGGCATCAGATAGAAATACAACAGGCACCTCATGGGGAAGGGAAGTGGGGGGCACCTCAGCCGGATTACAGCACCACACCAGATCCTGGGGAGTGCAAAGCCACAGTCTCTCAAGTCTCTACAGTGGGTGGATTGCCCGCTGCCATATCCTGGGGAGTGCAAAGCCACAGTCTCTCAAGTCTCTACAGTGGGTGGGTTGCCCACTGGACCATCCTGGGGAGTGCCAAGCCACAGTCTCTCAAGTGGATGACAGTCTCCACTGGTTCTGGAGGGGGCATGGTGCCTAGAGTGCTGCATCCTGCTAAAGACAGAGGTAGTGGATGTATCTCCCCACTGGTTCTGGAGGGGGCATGGTGCCCAGAGTGCTTCATCCTGCTAAGGACAGAGGTAGTGGATGTATCTCTCCACTGGTTCTGGAGGGGGCTTGGTGCCTAGAGTGCTTCATCCTGCTAAGGACAGAGGTAGTGGATGCCTTTCTCCACTGGTTCTGGAGGGGGACTGGTGCCCATACTGCATCAGGCTCCCCGTGACAGTTCCTGTTCCGTCACTGTCCCAGCTGTACATTGGTAACGATGCTTGATTTGGTGGTCTTTTCCCTGTTCAGCGGTGCTTTGCCCTGTTCAGCGGTCTTCACCATGGCGGTCTTTTCCCTGTTCAGCGGTGCTTTGCCATGGCGGTCTGTGCCCTGTTCAGCGGTGCTTGACTGTGCAGTTTCTAACCTGTTCAGCGGTGCTTTGCCCTGTTCAGCGGTCTTCACCATGGCGGTCTTTTCCCTGTTCAGCAGTGCTTTGCCATGGCGGTCTGTGCCCTGTTCAGTGGTGCTTGACTTTGCAGTTTGTGACCTGTTCAGCGGTGCTTGACTTTGCTGTCTGACCTGTGCATTGGTGTGTGGCATGACGGTCCCTCATTGCCCAGTGGGGCTGTGACTGCCGGGGCCCTCCAGGGCACTGACGCTGGAGGTGCTCTCCGGACCAGTGACTACAGTGCTGCCCTCCAGGGCACTGACGCTGGCGGTGCTCTCCTGACCAGTGACGATTGTGCTGCCCTCCTGGGCACTGACTCCGGCGTTGGTCTCCTGACCAGTGACGATTGTGCTGCCCTCCTGGGCACTGACTCTGACAATAGTGTTAGGGGTGGCGTCCCGGCCGCCGGGGAGGATGGTGCCCTTCTCCGCCATGCTGCTCTTCCCAGACTGTGCAGACTTCTTCTGGCCCTTGACCACCTTTGGAGGAGTCATAGCTGACTCGGCACTCCCCTTGGGACCCTTGTGAGCAGTTTTACCGCCAGGAGTCTTCACCCTGTCCCGTCGGCCACTTTCCAACTTAAGGTGCTTTACAGGGGGTAGACTGGCAGTGCTTTGGCTCTGTGTCACACTGGCTGCCCTGGTGGCCGGTGCACTCCAGACACCTTTAACACGCACCACTGGTACTGGACTTTTTTTGGCAGAGGTGCTACTACGGGACCTATGAATTGGAGGGGTGGGGGTGGTGGCAAAGAGGTCAACGTTGCTGAGGAAGAGTTGCTGACAAACACTGGGATGGGTAGCTGGAGGGGGTCTGGGAGTAGAGGAAGAGGAGGTGGTTGTAGGAGGTGTAACTTTAGGTGATTTGGGAGCATGTGTAGGTACTGGAGGCTGTCGTGAGGTGGATGGATGTTGGGTGTATGGGTGCCCGCGTTTGTGTACTTTGGGAGGGGGCGTCACAGACACACTGGGAGTGGACACAGGGGACGTGTAAATGGTAGTGGGGGTGGTGAGTGCAGGTGAGCGGGGTGTGGTGCTGGGTGTTCTGGTGTGAGTCCTAGTGCCTGTAGATGTAGTGCATGCAGGTGAGAGTTTAGACGACACTGGGAGGGAGGAGGGAGACGACGAGGAGGGGGACACAGTGGAGGCACTGGATGTTATTGTGTCTGTATGTGGGTGATGCTTGTTTGAGTGCCTGTGGGTTGTGTGGTGCTTATGTTTGCCTGAGCTACTTTTGTGTGTTGAGGTGTATGCATGCTTGTCTGATGGTGTGCTTGTGATAGGCTGGGGTACAGAGGACTGGGTCTGGGTGGAGGAAGTTGGAGGGGGGAGGCTAGACACAGGGACAATGGCTGCCATCAGTGCTGAGGCCAGAGATTGCAGGGTTCAATGAAGGGCAGCCTGACCAGAATGAATGCCCTCCAGGAATGCATTTCCGTTTTGCAACTCCCTTTCTACACCCTGGATGACATTCACAATGGTAGACTGCCCAACAGTGAGTGACCTGAGGAGGTCAATGGCCTCCTCACTGAGGGCAGCAGGGGTGACTGGGGCAGGGACTGAGGTGCATGGGGCGAAGGTGATGCCCACCCTCCTGGGTGAGCGGGCACGGGGCGAAGGCTGAGGTGCTGCTGGGAGGGCAGTACTGGTAGGGGAGGTGGCGGCTGTACCTGTAGAAGTGGGGGGTACAGATGGTGCCACCACCACAAGGGAGCTCCCATCGGCAGACGAGTCCGTGCCGCTGTTTGGGGATCCGGTGACCGACGTGAAGCTCGCCTCGCCCTCCGTCCCACTGGTGTATTCAGAGTCTGTGGTGTGGCCCTCCATGGCCATGTGGGATGCAGCTCCCTTGTGCTCCGGTGCCACTGTACCTCCGCCTGATGATGCTGATGCACACAAGAACAGGGAGAGCACAAAAAGGGGGGTGGGGCGACAGAAGAAAGACAGGTTGAGTGCATGGCTTACCTCTACCGTTGGCGGACAATACAGACACAGAAGCCCCCTGCACTACGCCGTGCTCTTGGCCTCTACAGATGCAATTCCTGGGATGTGGCCTCCATGGCTATGGTGGTCATCTGCACACATAGATGACACAGGGGCATGTATACCTGTACTTGGCACTCTACAGAGGTGGGGTGGAGTGGCACATGGCCTGCATTACGGAGGGGCCTAGCCTACGGAAGTCGCCCTGGCCTAGGGAAACCCACAGCCCTCCTCCCCCACCCAGACCCCTCCACTGCGCGCAAAGTCTGCAGAATGAGAGTGTACTCACCCCCTTGTGTCTGCTGTGATGCCCTCAAGCGCCCATCCAACTCAGGGTAGACCACCGCCAGGATCTGGAACATCAGGGGGGTCATGGTGCGACGGGCACCCCTCCCATGTTGGGAGGCCATCCCCAGCTGAGCCTCTGCCGTCTTCTTGCTCCAGCGGCGAATGTCCTCCCATCTTTTCTGGCAGTGGGTGCCCCGTCTCTGGTGGACCCCCAGGGTCCGGACGTCCTTGGTGATGGCACGCCAAATATCCTTCTTCTGGTGGGCCTGACCTACATGACATGTACAGGGGAAGAAGAGAAGTCATTAACAACAGTACCGTCGAAGTGGGTGGCCCCCATCCCTACCCTTGCCATGTGGCACATGCATTCACAGTCTTTCATGTTCCCTGGACTCTGCCCCCTTCCCACTGACATCCAGCCCTCTCCACCCAGGCATAGCCCATACAACGTGCTCCCTGTGTTCTTACCTGCTGGTCTGGAGGACCGTAGTGTAGTGTGTACTGGGGGAGGACCCCGTCGACTAGCTTCTCCAACTCCTGAGCAGTGAAGGCAGGGGCCCTTTCCCCAGACGCAGCAGCCAATGTCTCTTCCAGACCGAGGTCACAGCAGCACTTGCAGTGTAGGTCCTCTCCTGTCGAAGATCAGGTATCGAGTGATTCAACAGATAGAAAATGGCGGTGACGTCCGTGGCGGTGACGTCCGCGGCGGTGTGTATCATCACCGCTGGCGCACTTCATCATTGGCTCCTGGGACCCATAAGGTCCAATGTTAACCAATGCAGCATTGCGCCGCTGTCTACGACCGCCTACCGCGAAGGTGTACAACGCCAGCGCAGATACCTCACATCCCATTGTCCCAATTTAGAGGTCAGGCAGCCGCCATTTCAGGGGCCCACATGGCTTCATTTACTACTGCGTCACACATACCTAGGCCTACACTAAACACACATACAGGAAGAGTTTTGTATTTGGTGTCGTGTTCTGTGTAGCTGTGGGAACATACCTGGGAATTTGTTGACTCTGTGGTCACAGTTGTCCTTCCTAGGCACCGTCAGCTGGGACATGTGAGGAGATGGCGGAATCCTCCGGTGTACCGACTGCTGGTGGACCTGTTGACAATGGAGAAGCGACATTTAATCATCACCTACAGGTTTGACCGTGCCACAATCCAGGAACTGTATACCCAGTTGGAGCCAGACCAGATCTCACCAATCTGCCATCCCACAGGAATCCCCCCTGAAGTGCAGGTGCTATCAGTGCTCCATTTCCTTGCAAGTGTGTCATTTCAAACAACAGTGGCCATGGCATCAGGGATGTCCCAACCTATGTTTTCCAACGTGTTGTCCAGAGTGTTGTCTGCCCTGCTGAAACACATAAGGAGCTACATCGTTTTCCCTCATGTGGAGGATTTGGCTACAGTGAAAGGTGACTTCTATGCCCTTGGACATATCCCAAACATCATAGGTGCTATTGATGGGACCCATGTAGCTCTGCCCCCCCCCGCAGGAGTGAACAGGTGTGCAGGAACCGGAAGAGTTATCATTCCATGAATGTACAGATGGTATGTTTGGCAGACCAGTACATCGCCCAGGTTAATGCTATGTTCCCTGGCTCAGTGCATGACGCCTTCATCCTGCGGAATAGCAGCATCCCGTATGTGATGGGTCAACTCCAGAGGCACTGTGTGTGGCTATTAGGGGACTCTGGTTACCCCAACCTGCTATTGACCCCAGTGAGGAATCCCAGGACCAGGGCAGAGGAACGCTACAATGAGGCCCATGGGCGGACTAGGAGGGTGATCAAACGCACCTTCGGCCTCCTGAAGGCCAGGTTCAGGTGCCTCCATATGACAGGTGGTTTCCTATTCTACTCACCAAAGAAGGTGTGCCAGATCATCATCGCCTGCTCGATGTTTCACAATCTTGCTTTGCGACGCTAGCTGCCTTTTCTGCAGGAGGATGGTCCAGATGGCGGTGTTGTGGCAGCTGTGGAGCCTGTGGACAGTGATGAGGAGGAAGCTGAGGAAGAAGACATAGACAACAGGGAGTCAGTCATACAGCAATATTTCCAGTGACACACAGGTGAGAATATTTTGTTTTACTATTACATTCACTTTCACACTTCTACCTCTATCCTGTCTGTCATTTAGTAGCAGTATATGGTAACTGAGTTGTACCTTTCCATTACGGTTTCACAGGTGTGGTTACCAACGTGTGTCATCTGCTTGCATCCCTCATGGACTTGTGATGTGTGACATTGGTATGTTGACATTACAATTGAAAATGCATTTTGACACTATCATTGATAATACAAATTTACCAATTCACAGACTGACTCCAGATTGTTTTGTGCTTCAATTGTGTTTATTTAAGTGCTCAAAAATGGAGGGGGGTTGTAATATGGTGATGGGTGATGGTGGAGGAATGTCCATGGCAGAGTCCAGTCTATTCATCTCACAGCTGCTTTGCCCATATCGGCATAGGTAGTGGAGCTGGGGCAGTTCCAATATGGACAGGGTTACAAAGTGGGACAGTGGGAGGACAATCAGGGTGGTCTCATTTCCTGGCGGGGTCTTGCCATCTTGCTCTGTCCTGTTCCTGGATCTCAGGGACCGCTTGCGGGGTGGTTGTCCGTCTGCAGGGGGTGGGGTGCTGGGGTGGTGGTCCTGTGGCGGGGCGTCCTGTCCACTAGCGCCGGCAGAGGTGGTGGGCAGTTCATCGTCCATTCTAGTGTCAGGGGCCCCTTGGAGTGCCACGGTGTCCCTCATGGTCTTTTGTATGTCCTTCAGCACCCCTACGATGGTGCCCAGGGCGGAGATGATGGTTCTGAGTTCCTCCCTGAACCCCAAATACTGCTCCTCCTGCAGGCGCTGGGTCTCCTGAAACTTGGCCAGGACCGTCGCCATCGTCTCCTGGGAGTGGTGGTATGCTCCCATGATGGAGGAGAGGGCCTCGTGGAGAGTGGGTTCCCTTGGCCTGTCCTCCCCCTGTCGCAGAGCAGCCCTCCCAATTCTCCTGTGTTCCTGTGCCTCCATCCCCTGGACCGTGTGCCCACTACCACTGCCCCTAGGTCCCTGTTGTTGTTGGGGTGGTGGGTTATCCTGGGTTCCCTGTAGTGGTGGACACACCGCTGATTGACGTGTCCTGTGTACGGAGGTATGGGCCCACTGGGTGGGTGCTGTGCTGGTGTTACCAGAGGGTGGAAGGTCAGTGTTGGGCTGTGCCTGTGCAAGGGGAACCGACTGTCCCGAGGCCCACGATGGTCTGGGCTGGTCATCTAGAACCAGTTGGCCAGAGCTGCTGTCGTGACTGTGGGCCTCTTCTGTGGGTGGAGTGGAGATGTCTGGACCCTCCTGTGTGGTGACATTGGGTAGTGGTCCTGCAGGGTATAAGAGCATGATTATTGCATGTGTGTGTGTCATGGTGTGCAATAGGTGGGTGAGCGTGTACCCCTGTGCTAGCATTCCTGTGTGGGGGCTTGTGTGATGATGGTTGGGGGGGTGTTATGGGTATCTGCAGTGGGCATGCTTTAGTGATGGGTGTCCATGCTTTGTTGTGTCATGCAGCGCTTGGTGTTGGGATGTGTGGTTTGTGGTATTAGTACATTAGTGAGGATTTGGAGTGATAGGGGAGGGGTTGAGGGTGGGGGGTGTGATAGCATGCAGGTAGGGTGGGGGATATGATAGTTAAGATTAGACTTACCAGTGTCCATTCCTCCACTGACTCCTCCGAGGCCCTCTGGATGCATAATGGTCAAGACCTGCTCCTCCCATGTTGTTAGTTGTGGGGGAGGAGGTGTGGGTCCGCCGCCAGTCTGCTGAATCGCGATGTTGTGCCTGGAGACCACTGAATGCACCTTCCCCCGTAGGTCGTTCCACCTCTTCCTGATGTCCTCCTGATTTCTTGGGTGCTGTCCCACTGCATTGACCCTGTCGACGATTCTCTGCCATAGCTCCATCTTCCTAGCTATAGAGGTGTGCTGCACCTGTGATCCAAATAGCTGTGGCTCTACCCGTACGATTTCCTCCACCATGACCCTGAGCTCCTCCTCCGAAAACCTGGGGTGTCTTTGGCGTGCCATAGGGTGGTGTAGGAGATGTGTGTGGGGTGTATGTGGTGATGAGTGTGGTGATGTGTAGTGGTGTGTTGTGTTTTGTGCGTGGATGTTGTGTGGGTGATGGTGTTGTGTGCCTCTGTGTGGTGGGGTTGCCTATTGCTGTGCTACCTCTCTGTCGCCTTTGTCTCTAATTTGTGGTCATAGGGGTTTATGGGTGATGTGGGTGTGTGTTTTATACTGTGTTTGGTGTGTGGGAGTGGTGTTTGTATGTGTATCAGGTGTGTGTATTTTGAATTGTCCAATGTGGTGGTGTTTTGGAGATGTGTGTGTATTTTGAGCGCAGCGGTGTGTACCGCCAATGGAATACCGCGGTTGAAAGACCGCCACGTGGATTCATGGGTCGTGATAGCATGGGCGTGTTTTTGTTGGCGTGACGGTGGAGGTTTGTTTTCGCCAGTTTATCACTGACCTTTGGTGTGGCGGACTTGTGTGGGTGTCTGAATTTCGGCGGATTCCGAGATGTGGGTCATAATAGCTGTGGCGGAATTCCGCGGCCGCGGCGGTGTATTGGTGGTCTTCTGCACGGCGGTAAGCGGCTTTTACCGCCAATGTTGTAATGAGGCCCTAAATCTAGTCAGAAAGAAAGAAAGTGTGTCAGAGACTCCAACGTCCTGTTCCTTCCCAGCAGGCTCCTCCCAGTGCTTTGTTCATCCCCTGGTCACTTTTCCATTGGATTTCGAAATTGAGGGATCACTCTTTGTCTCCTGGATATACTTTTGGATTTAAGGAATTTGATTTTATGAAGTCATCACTCAAATAGGTTCTAAAACTATGGGGGTTATTACAACTTTGGTGGAGGTGTTAATCCGTCCCAAAAGTGACGGTAAAGTGACGGATATACCACCAGCCGTATTACGAGTTCCATAGGATATGCCTTTTACCGCCAATGTTGTAATGACCCCCTTATTTGTCTATTAGTTTAACTTCATGTCCTGAACAAGTTGGACCACATCTATAGAGCTGTTGGAGTCCCAGCATTGTTAGATTCAAAATAAGACTGAATGACACAGTCACATCTAATCCTGCATGCAACAGTTGAATCATTGCCTATTGAGTGAAGTGTGGCTGCCTTGTGGCTAGGTAACCAATCCAGCACAGGCACAGTTTGGGAAGCAACTATTGTAAGTGAGTTGTGCGATGAAACACTGATGTAGCTCTGTGCCAACAAACATTTGCATTGCATATGTGGACTAACTGTGCTGTAATGTGTGCCCATGACCATCCTATGGGCCTCTATTCACAGTAATGGGACAATCAGGTCACTATACTGCCCTCTATAACTGTGACGCAGTGAAGATATGTAATTATGGGCAACACACACACTGGTCTTTGCACACTGTTGACATTTACACTCCCTGTGGATTGTGATGGTGTGTCTGACAGTCAGTGCACAGTTGCACCACACATACTAAGTACATGTGCACAATATTTCATATTGATACCTTTATTTGCTGTGATTCTTTCACCCACATGCATTTGGAACATGTTGTTGGTATGCGCACATGTTTTTAACCACATGATGGAGTTCTGTGGTGTGAATTACACATAACTACCTACATTTGTGATTGAGCAGCTTCACACAGGTGAGATGTCAATGTATGGATGTTTACAGTGACTATAGAACGAAACTCTGTACACATGTGAAGCCTATATTAATTTGTTTACATTTGTACAGTACACATAGCAGAAGGCAGAATGGGGTACACAGATCTGAAAAAAGGAAATCCAAAGGGAACAGTCAGTGTCCATAGACAGAGGGTAAGAGGCTGCCATGTACAATGACCTAAAGTTAACTAATATGTTAAGAGGAGTTACATTCTCTTACCTGTGTGTCACTGGAAGTACTGCCGGATTATGTTTGTCCTGTTATCAACATCTTCTTCCTCTGCCTCCTCTTCCTCACTGTCCACAGGCCCCACCGCTGCCACAACACCATCACCAGTCTCATCCTCTTACAGAAAAGGCACCTGGCGACTCAATGCCATGTTGTGCAACATACAGCATGCCACGATGATCTGGCACATCTTCTTCGGTGAGTAGTACAGGGAGCCACCTGTCAGATGGAGGCACCCGAATCTGGCTTTCAGGAGGCCGAATGTCCTCTCAGTAATCCACCTAGTTCGCCCAGGTGCCTCAAAGTAGTGTTCCTCTGCCCTTGTCCTGGGATTCCTCACTGGGGTCAGTACCCATGACAGGTTGGGGTAACCAGAGTCACCTGCCAATTTCGAGGGACAACTGTGAGACACACACCGACCCTTAGGGAAAACCCCAGACACCAACTTATACTGTGTGGGGACCTTGGGCTCACCTATTAGCCACACACGGTGCCTCTGGAGTTGGCCCATCACATAAAGGATACTGCTATTGCGCAAGATATAGGCGTCATGCACAGAGCCAGGATACTTGGCATTCACATGGGAGATGTATTGGTCTGCCAAACACACCATTTTCGAATTCATCAAATTGTAGCTTTTTCTATTTCTGTACACTTGTTCATTTCTCCGGTGGGGACAAATGCTACATGGGTACCATCAATGGCACCAATGATGTTGGGGATATGTCCCAGGGCATAGAAGTCAGCTTTGACTGTTGCCAAATCCTCCACCTGGGGTAACACGATGTAGCTACACATATGTTTCAGCTGGGCATACAACACCCTGCTCAACACGTTTGAGAACATTGGCTGAGACATTCCTGATGCCATGGCCACTGTACTCTGTAAGGAGCAACTTGCCAGGAAATGGAGCACTGACAGGATCTGCACAAGATGGGGGATACCTGTGGTCTGGTGGATAGCTGACATCTGGTCTGTCTCCAATTGGGCACACAGTTCTTGGATTGTGGAACGATCAAGTCTGTATGTGATTATAATGTGTCTGTCCTCCATTGTCGACATGTCCACCAGGGGTCTGTGCACCGGAGGATGCTGCCATCATAAATGCTGTCTCAGCGGTTGGAGCCTATCGAGGAGAACGGTGATCAGAAGGTCATGTACCACATAGATAGCACAGCTGTGTCAGAATTAATTTTACAGTAGCCGTGTGTCGATTTGTGAGTCAGTATATGTGCCATTATGTGCTGTGACGCAGTTAGGTCCCATGTCATGTGCTCACCTGAAATGGCGGCTGCCTGACTTGTGAGGAGGGACAAGGGGAAATGAGGTAACTGGGCTGGCATTGTGCAATGTTGCGTTAGGCGGTCGAAGACCGCCGCGCAACTCCACATTGGTTGCCATTGGGCCCTCTGGGTCCTATGAGCCAATGGCGATGTACGCCGGCGGTGACGGTACACCCCGTCACAGATGTCACCGCCATGTTCTACCCATTCACTCACTTTATACCTGACCATCAACAGGAGAGGACCTACACTGCAAGTGCTGCTGTGACCTGAGTCTGGAAGCGACAATGGCTACATTGTCTGGGGAAAGGGCCCCTGACTTCACTGCAGAGGAGTTGGACAAACTGGTGGATGGTGTCCTCTCCCAGTACACACTACTCTACAGTCCTCCAGGTGAGTACACTGTGAGCATGATGAGTGGACAATGCCTGTTTGGAGTGTTGTGGATGGAAGTCGCATGTTTGGGGGTGGCCTGAGTGCTGCATGTGAGGTGGTCAGTGTATGTGCAGCAGGACATGGGTGGAAACTGGTGGGCAATGAGTGTGATGGTCCGGACGGGTGATGAATCACATTTTCCACTCTTTTTACCCTCTAGGTCAGCACCCACCAGAAGAAGGGTATTTGGCATGCCATCACCAAGGAGGTGCAGACCCTGGGGGTCTATCACAGGTGGAGCACCCAATGCCGCAAGAGATGGGAGGATCTGCGCCACTGGAGCAAGAAGACGGCGGAGGCCCAGCTGGAGCTGGCCTCCCAACGTGGAAGGGGTGCCCATTGCACCATGTCCCCCCTGATGTTCTGCATCCTGGCGGTGGCCTATCCAGAGTTGGATGGGCACTTGAGGGCATCACAGCAGCCACAAGGGGGTGAGTACAGTTTCAGGAATCTTACTTTGCACGCTTTAGGAACTAGCTGGGTGGGGGATTTGGGCTGTGGGTGCCCCTAGGCCAGGGCGATCATGCCAGGGTATGTCCCTTGTTTGCAGGCTCAGCAGCATCCCTTCCCCAATGGTACAATTGGGCAACTACTAGTGTGCAGGGTCCTGTGGGTGTCAGGTGTGCAGGTGCTGGCGTTAGGCATTGTACCCCTTGGGCTGGTGACTACCATAGGGAGTGGCTGGGCAAAGCCTAGTGCATAGGGCAGCTCAGTGTGTGTTGTGTCCACCAACAGTAGTGGTGTTGCTGGCATTGACCATGTGTGTCTTCTGTCTTTCCCCCACTTCTTGTTTTGTCACCCTGTCCTTGTGTGCATTAGCATAATCTGGCGGAGGAGCTGAGGCACCGGTGACGGGTGGAGCTGTATCCCACATGGCCCATGAGGGTGAATCCACGGAGGGTGAAGGCACCAGTGGGACGGAGGGTGAGGGGGGCTCCACGATGGGGACAGGAGGGGAGACCAGTGACAGCGACTCCTCCTCTGATGAAAGCTCCCTGGTGGTGGCGGACACCTCTGTGCCCACCCCAACAAGAGGTACTGCTGCCACCCCCTACCAGCACCGCCCTCCCAGCAGCCCTTCAGCCTGTTTCCCGTGCCCTCTCACCCAGGAGGGTGGCCCTGCCCCAGTCAGCTCTGCTGTCCACAGTGAGTAGGCTATTGACCTCCTGAGATCCCTCACTGTTGGGCAGTCAACCATTCTGAATGCCATCCGGGATGTCGAGATGCATTTGCAACAAACAAATGCATATCTGGAGGACATTCATTCTGGCATGGCGGACCAACAGAGAGCATTTCAGGCTCTGGTCTCAGCATTGATGGCAGCCATTGTCCCTGTGTCCAGCCTCCCCCCTCCAACTTCCACCACCCAGACCCAATCCCTCTACCTCAGCCTATCCCAAGCACACCTTCAGACCAGCATGCACACACATCAACACACAAAGTGGCTCAGGAAAACATAAGCACCGCACATCATCACACAGGCACTCACACAAGCACCATCCCCATGCACACATACCAACATCCACTGCCTCCACTGTGTCCCCCTCCTCCTAGTCCTCCACCTCCCTCCCAGTATCATCTCCACTCACACCTGCATGCACTACATCATCAGCCACTGCCTCCATCACCAGCACGCCCATCACAACACACCGCTCATGAGCAATCACCACCTAAACAACCATTCATACGTCCCCTGTGTCCTCTCCCAGTGTGTTTGTGAGCCCTCCTCCCAAAGTACCCAAATGCAGGCACTCAACAGCCATCCACCTCACAACAGCCTCCAGCCCATGCACCTTCACCCAAATTCAGCAGATGTACACTACCTACAACCACTACCTCTTCCTCCACTCCCACACCCCTCCATCTTCCCATCCCAGTGTGTCTAAAAAACTTTTCCTAGCTAACATTAAACTCTTCCCTACACCTCTCCCCGTCCTTTCCCTAGGGCCAGGATGTCTAGATCCCAGCCCAGCACCTCAGCCACCAAATCTGTGTCTGCTGTGGTCCCTGGAAGTCCGGGATGATCGAAGGGGGCACCCGTCAGAGCTGCCAGTGTGCCACCTACAGATGGAAAGGACCACCCGATTCCGCCACCTGCCAAGGTCAAGAAGGGGCCAGCAGGCAGCATGGGAAAGTCGCACCACCCACCCAGCAAGGCCTCATCCAAACACAAAGAGGACAGTGCCAAGGTCACAGCTGCGAGTAGCAAGGTGGGGAAGGGAAACAAGACAAAGGCCAATTCACCTCATAGTGAGGGGCTGGTGACCACCATTTCCCCAGATATGCCAGCGACCTGTAGCACGGTCACCACCACCGCAACAACCGCCACCTGCACCGCCACTTGCACCCCCACCTGCACCGCCACCTGCACTGTCGACTGCACCGCCACCTGCACCGCCGCTGCCACGACGTCAGTCAGCAGCATCCTCCCCAAGGATCAGCCGTCCAAGGCTGCCGGAGACGGTCTGGTGTCTCCCTCCACCACTACAAACACCTGCACCACGGACAGCACCAGCAGCATCTCCGCCGCAGCCACTGCCGCAGCCAACGCCACCTGCACCACCATCTGCGCTGCCACATGCCCAGCCGGTGCCACTACATCGGACGTCAGCAGCATCACCAGTGGGCAGCCATCCGAGGTTGCGGGTGACGTCCTGGACACTCCACATGATGTACCAAGACCAGCACTGGCACAACCAGCAGTTTGCAGCCTAACTCGCCGCTGGATGGATAGCTGCTTTGCCTCCATGGAGTATCATTCTACCTGTTCCTTGCACACCTCATGGCTCAGACACCCATGTGAGAGAATAGGAACTGCTGCAACCAGAACCAGTGGAGAAAGGAATCCACTCCCCCAAGCAGCAGACTGGGCACAATGCCTCCTCCAGAACCAGTGGAGAAAGGTGTCCACTCCCCCAATCCTTGGCAGGATGAAGCAGACTGGGCACAATGCCCCCTCCAGAACCATTGGAGGAAGGCATCCACTTCAGAGACTGTGGTTTTGAACTCCCCAGGACCAAGCAGTGGGCAAACCACCCACGTGAGAGACTGTGGCCTTGCACTCCCCACGACATCGCTGTGGGCATGTAGCCCCCTCGAGGAGCAGTGGCGTTGTAACATCTTCTGGCTAAGGTGCCCCCTCCCCTTCCCCCTAAGGTGCCTCTGTTTTTTTGACCTGATGTGTCTGCAGTGTTCTCTCCGTTTTGAGGCACGTGTCATGTGTGGGCTTCACCCATGCTTTTTGGGACCACTGATCCACGGATATTTACAAGGGACAGTGTACGGCCTTGTGTACATAATGTAAATATTTGTATGTACTGAATATTTAAAAATCTATTACTATATCTGAATGTTCCAATATAACACTGGTTAAACTCATTTCCTTTTGTCCTTGCATTCTTCCAGGGGATGACGGGGTGTATCAGTGATGTTGGATGAGTATGGTGTTGTGGGTGAGGGTGGGAGGTGGGGGTGTTGCGTGCTGCATGTGTGTCACTCTCTTCTTCCTCCCCCCTCCCCTGTGTGCTAGGTGCAGTACGTCGCCGCCGCCGCCGCCACCTTCGTTCTACTTTGTGGTGTATGAGAAGATACACCAACATGGGGAGGATCTGCAATTCGGGCTTCATGGCGTCCTGGTTCTTCGAGGAGTGTCAAAAGGTGAGTGGTTCCCCTTCGATGTACTGTTTCCGTCATGCTTTTGTTGTCGTTGGTACCACCCCGGAAAAGCTGGCAGATTGGCCTCTCATGATAGGGTGGGTGGTACATTGTCTTCCGCCTGTCTGTTGGCTGTGACTGCTGTTGGTAGGAAGTATAGTAGCTGGCCACCTGAAATATCTAGGCAGCAAAAACGTGACTTGAGTAGGCTGAAAGTCCAGTCAACAATCCCCCTGGTCTTGGACAGTGCTTTGTTGAAGTTGTGCTGGGCCTCTGTCTCGGGATGTGCATAGTGGGTCATTAACCAGGCCTGCAGACCATATTCTTGGTCAGCTGAAAAAACAAAGGGAGAAAAGTCAATCAAAATACTTTTGACAGACAAACACAGTGGATTTGCATGTCTTGCAATGTGTTTATTTGAGATTTACATTACAGATGTGCCCTGATGAATGGTGCAAGCATGAGGTATATAACTCCTACATGTGCATTGTGTGAGTTACCACAGTTTGTTATGTCCACTGGGAAATTCCACATTTGCTGTTGTTGGGTCAGGCCTGTTGTCAGATGTACTTACCAACCAGTAGGCCTTTCCCATACAGGCCATTCTGGAATCTCTCAATTGTGGTGGAGAGAGTGGAAGATATATGCATCATTTACACTCATAGGATATTTGGCAAGGACATTGGTGAACATGCCACAATGATCCACAATGGCCTGGATATTCATAGAGTGTGTGGATTTCCAGTTACTATATATGTGATGTTGCTGCGAGGGGTACCAGCTGCACATGTGCAGTCCATGCACCAAGCAAATGTGGGAAGCTGGCAATGGAATAAAAGCCATGCTTGATCTCAAGCTGCAGTTGTTTTGTGTTGGGGAAGAGGAGATACTGCGATGTTAGGCAAATTATAGCATCCAGGACAGTGCTGAGGTAAGCCGAGCATTATGTCTGGCTCCAGTGGGGGAGACTTCAAAGAGTGGCTAAGAAGTGCACCAGGTCCCCTTTCAGTTCAATCCTGTCTGCCAGGGTCCCAGTAGGGGGTGTGGCAGTCCTGTGAGAGCAGGCCCTCCACCCTCCCAGCCCAGGAAGACCCATTCAAAATGCAGATGTATGCAAGTGAGGCTGAGTACCCTGTGTTTGGGGTGTGTCTGAGTGAATGCACAAGGAGCTGTCAACTAAGCCCAGCCAGACGTGGATTGTAAGGCACAGAAAGATTTAAGTGCAAAGAAATGCTCACTTTCTAAAAGTGGCATTTCTAGAATAGTAATATTAAATCCAACTTCACCAGTCAGCAGGATTTTATATTACAATTCTGGCCATACTAAACATTACCTTCCTACTCCTTTCAGATCAGCAGCTACCACTTCAATACTGTATGAGGACAGCCCCAATGTTAGCCTATGAAGGGAGCAGGCCTCACAGTAGTGCAAAAACGAATTTAGGAGTTTTACACTACCAGGACATGTAAACTACACAGGTACATGTCCTGCCTTTCACCCACACAGCACCCTGCTCTAGGGGTTACCTAGGGCACACATTAGAAGTGACTTATATGTGGAGAAAGGGGAGGTTTAGGCTTGGCAAGTACTTTTAAATGCCAAGACGAGGTGACAGTGAAACTGCACACACAGGCCTTGCAATGGCAGGCCTGAGACAAGGGAAAGGGGCTACTTAAACGGGTGGCACAACCAGTGCTGCAGGCCCACTAGTAGCATTTAATCTACCGGCCGACAGAGAGTGCACATTACTAGGGACTTATAAGTAAATTAATAGTCCAATCAGGTATGATTAAAGGTTACCATGTTTTAAGGGAGAGAGCATATGCACTTTAGCACTGGTTAGCAGTGGTAAAGTGCGCAGAGTCTAAAAGCCAGCAAAAACAGTGTCCAAAAAGTGGAGGGAGACAGGCAAAAAGTTAGGGGTGACCACCCTAAGCCTGTCAGGTCTAACAGTATCAAAATATGTATTAACAATCACTCTTTTTGTCTAAATTAGTTTGAGATTTTTCCTGTGTTGTGTTTTCACTTTATTACTGTTTGTGTGGTGCATAAATACTTAACACAGTGCCTTTAAGTTAAGTCTGACTTATTTTTTACTAAGCTACCTGAGGGGTAAGCACAGGTTAATTTTGTGAATTTTGAGGTTCATCCTAACAAGAATTGTGGTTGTTGCTTGAGATAGGTTTACACCCCACTCTTCCAATAACCCCATTTCTTACAGGAATCCTTTAAGAAGTATTACTTTATGAATTCCAATATGGGATTGTGGGATAGAGCCTATACAATGATTCTAGTACCACTGACCTATCAGATACCTTTATTGCTTAGTAGAAATATGAATGCAAGTACACCCTTACCAACTAGATACAGTTAATGCCAGGCTAGAAAAAGATAAACCTGAGTTAAAAATGTTCAGTTAGTGAATGAGCTGCTGTATCAGTCTTCTTTCTCCTTCTCCTAATATTAAGGTTATATCCCTGTGTGCTCTCTTACAAGTCCATTGCAACATACAAAATATATGGGGCCAGATGTACGTAAATTTGGGTTTGCGACTCGCAAATTGCGAGTCTGAGCGACTCGCACTTTGCGAGTCGCAAACACCTATGCAGGATGGTTTCCCTGACACCATCTGCGAATCGCAAGGGGGTCGCAAAGACCCACCTCATTAATATTAATTGCGACCCCCTTGCGATTCGCTGCACTCACAGGGATGGTGGCCTGCTGGAGCCAGCAGACCACCATGTCTGTGACTGCTTTTTAATAAAGCAGTTTTTTTTGTATTTGTATTGCAGCCCGTTTTCCTCAAAGGAAAAGGAGTTGCAATACACTCGACAAAATGAAACGTTTTTGTTTTATTTTTTCAGAGCCATTTACAAAGGGGAAGGGGTCCCATGGGGACCTCTTCCCTTTTGCGAATGGGTTAGCACCCATTTGAAATGGGTGCTAACTGCGAATTGCTTTGCGACCGCGTTCGCGGTCACAAAGCAATTCTACATCGCGATGCGAATCGCAAACAGGAAGGGGAGCACCCCTTCCTATTTGCGATTCGCATTCCCATTTTGCGAGTCGGTAACAAGGTTACCGACTCGCAAAATGGGAATGAGCATCGCGATGCGCGTTTTGCATGAAGCAAACAGCGAAATTCGCTGTTTGCACTATGCAAAACGCTTTGTACATCTGGCCCCAGATCTGCTTGGGGAGCTTGGTTTCTGACTTTCCCCAGTCAGACCTACAAAAAAAGTGTTGTATGGATAAAGCTTAAAACTCAAGGTGGTTAGTCCACAATGTATACTGTTCTGCCAATGTTCACTACATCTCCCTGGACAACAATATTGGCAAGTGACAAATGATGGAATATGACTCCTCTTGCCATATTTTAGGCTTAGCAAATCTGTAATCTCTTTTTTTAGGCATCCAGTGGAACATATCAGTGCCAATATGGCTTTGGACTAGTTTGGATGAGTGTATCATACGGGGATATGCCATTTGCCATGCTTTCTGCCTCTGGAACCATGGATTCCCTCCAAACTTGGGTCTTGGAGGAACATTTTCAGCTTTTTCCACTGAATATATATTTCTAAGGCCATAAGCTACCAAGATACCCATCCACTCCTTCACACCTTTGATCTGTAGAACTGTCTTGGGTTCCCCTGTGTCATGTTCCTTCCTTACGCTTAAAGACCTCTATTTTACATAGTAAAGGATTCACCTGAGACCTAACTTTACATATCTGACAGTAGCAGAGTACTATAGAATTTCAATTGTGCTGAGTAAATAGCAATCTGATAACCAATCTCGAAGAATGTTACCAGAGTGTCAACTTCTGTAAGAAAGAGGGGGGGTGAGGTTGATAGAATACGTTCTCCTGTATGTACTATCTATACACCAAAAAGTACCCTACATAATAAACAGGAAAAGAACACAAAAACTCCACAAATGGGTAGGAAGTTTGATCCTAAAAGAGTAGAAGCAATTCTTTTTTTGTGTGTTAGGTCCACACCCAACTTATTAGTGGCATGATTCATTATCTTGTTTCATCCTGGTCCATAAAAACTGGGATTGGCTTAACCATATTCCAGGGAGCACTTTGGATAGTTTCCTATTGGAGTCTTAGAATAAAAGAACTTAGGGCCATATGTACGAACCCTTTTTCCCATAGACACAGAATGGGTAAAAACCTTTGATACATCCGTCCCTTAGGAACACCTAGGTATTCCTTTATTAGTTGTGTTCCCGGTATGATTAAAAACAATATACACAAGGGGATGAGTTGATGATGATGGTCCTACAACCTACATGGAGTTGGCATATTTCAGCCCTATGCTGTGTGACCCATAGGTTCTCAGCTTTCATCAGGACTTATTCAGTATAATACCCTGGAATTAATGTATTGTGTAACTATGCCAGCTAGCCTAACCAGAATCAGTCTGGACAAATGCAGCACATAAATATAAAACATTCAACATACAAAGGCTCAACTTCCCCTCTCCAACAGCTTTCTCACCTTGGGACCTTTAAAGAAATAATAATAAACTAGTGTTGGTATGAAGAAGTCCATGTATGTCTGTAGTGCTCACTCATAGCACATCCCATTCAGTGATCATGCACCACCCTAAAAAAGTGTGATCAGATGATGAAGCATGCCATCAATATGGTGGGTGGGGATCTAATTGAAAAAACAGGAATTGTTTCAACTCTTTCAGTGTGCCTCCTACCCACGTATGGGGTTTTTCTGTTCTTTGCTTGTTTAATGTATAGGATATGTTTTGGTTAAGATAAATACAAATCCCAACTCTTCTTTCTTGACTAGGTTCACTCAGACGTAGTTGCTAGGTTTCAGAAAATAACAAGTTGTTACTAATTTCCAAAAATAAATTAGGAGGGAAACCTTTCATAATGCCAAACCATTTGTGTGAAAAAACAGGGCTGATTGCAGAGGCCACATGACTTTTTGCCCCCATTTTTTACTTTTTGCTGGTGTTTTCCTGACTCTAAGGGTGCCCTGGGTACTGCTAACCAGTCCCAGGGCCTGTGCTTTTTATAAAATGAGTATGAAAATTAGGCTAATTAAAATTGGCAACCTACCTATTAGTCTGTATTATATGGTAGGGTATGTAGGTTTAAGGACCCCAGCATTGTCATGATCTGAATGCTTCTTACCACGGTTATCTGTCAGTCTTGAGGCACCACCTGGTCTCTTGCTGGCTCTGGACTGACCAAGGTAAGGGCGACCCTTTCCAGCAGACCGTGACCTCCAGAAGGAGTCCCAGAGGAAAAAAAACAATCTTGGGAAAAACCTCAGAAGCAAGGAACTCCTAAAAAAGAGGTACGAAAAAAGAGAAGTGTAATATGAACTGGAAACAGCAAAAACTACAGACAAGAAAAAAAGGAGGAGCCCAAAAATCACCGGATATAGGAGCGAGGAGCACCACCAGAATGGAAGTGTTTGCAACACAAGGAACAGAAGACCAACTGAGCTTATATACTGGCAAACAGGAAGTGACACGCAGGAAGTTCCGAAGACACCATGTTGAATTGGGAAAAGCCACATTAGAGTGAATCGAAAAATAGCTGTGGTGTAAAAGAGTAAGCAGAGCATGCAGGGAAGGAACACAGACTCCTGGGAACAAGAAAAGATGGCTACGAGGGAAGCCACAAAGAAAGAGAAAGCAAAAAAAAGGAAAAAGACAGAAAAAATAGGTGGGAGAGATTATATGGTCAAAAGGTGGGCATAGCACAAAGCAGCGCTTAAAAAGAGATGTACCAGTCGCACTGTGGACCGAAAAATAGGCAGCGGCCCGAAACATGGCTCAAAATGCGACCTGTGGCTCCGCAGGTCCTCACGGCGTCACAGTAGGTCCACTCCACCAAGCCCCAGGCTTGTCCAGAAAATGCTGAAAAAAGTTACAGACAAAACAAGGAGCATGGACAGAGGAGGCATCTTCCCACAAACGGTTACTAGTGGGATAACCCTTCCAGCGAATCAAAAACTGGAGGTGATTCTAAAAAATGTGCTAATCGCATATCTCATGTACTTCATACTCAGGATGTCCATCAACCAAATGAGAAGGAGGACCGTGGGCAGTTCTCCAGTAGTGATCTGGAACAAAAGGCTTGATTAGGGAGACGTGAAAAACAGGATGCACTTTCCAAGTCAATGGCAGACGAAGTTGAACAGAGACTGGATTAATCACATGCAAGACTCGAAAAGGCCCATAGTAACGAGGTTTGAACTTGTTCTGAGATAAGCGAAAAGGCAGAAATTTAGAAGAAAGCCAGGCCTTGTCCCCGGGCTGAAAAGATGGAGCAGTAGTTTGCCGAGCATCAGCTGCCCTCTTCATATATCGTTTTGTGGCCAAGATATTGGCACGTATCAGGTTCTGGACCTGATAGAGATGACAAACAAATGAGGTAACTGCAGGCACAGGGGAGTCTTTATGAGTGACATTAGGAAAAGCAGTAGGATGAAAACCATAAGTGCAAAAGAAAGGTGTAGACTTAGTTGCACTATGGACTGTATTGTTATAAGAAAACTCAGCCAATGGTAGGTAAGAAGACCGATTATTTTGAGTCTCATCACAAAAACAGCACAAATAATGCTGGAGTCCTTGGTTTAGGCGTTCTGTTTGACCATTGGTCTGCGGATAGAACCGGAAGATAGGGCCACATCAATATGTAAAAATTTACAAAACTCTCTCCAAAAATGGGAGACATATTGAGGTCACCGATCAGAAATAATTACTTGGTGAAGACCATGTAATCGAAAGATATCTTGTATAAAGACTTGACTCATTTCTTTAGCAGTGGGTAATTTCTTGAGGTCTGAAAAATGAGCCATCTCAGTAAAGGAATCCACTGTAACCATTATGACCTGATAACCAGCAGAAGGTTGCAAAGAACATATAGAATCTGTAGTTAACGTATGCCATGGAATGGATGGTACTGGTGAGGGTATCAATAGAACTGCTGGCTTGGTCCGAGGTGTTTCAGTTTGACCACACATTGGGCAAGATCTTACATATGTTTTGGAATCAGACTTTAATGTTGGACACCAAAAAGAGCGAAGGAGTAGTTCCTGTGTGTCTTTACTCCATGATGTCCAGCAATAGGAAAGTCATGACACATTTTTCAGGCTTCTGTTTGTACTTTCTTAGTAGGAAAAAATATGGGCCCATATTTTGACGCACAACTGCGCCAATGCAGTTGTGCGCCAAAAATTTTACCGCCGGCTAACGCCATTCTAACCGGACTGGTGTGCGTCAAAAAAAATTACTCACACCAGGCAGCGCCGGCGTATGGGAAAATGGGGGTTGTGCGTCAGAAAATGGTGCAAGTCAGGTCTGAGGCAAAATTCAGGCCTCAAACCGGATTTGCGCCATTTTTTTTTACGCCCAACCTCCATTGACATGACTCCTGTCTTAGCAAAGACAGGAGTCATGCCCCCTTGCCCAATAGCCATGCCCAGGGGACTTATGTCCCCTGGTCATGGTCATTGGGCATAGTGGCATGTAGGGGGGCCCAAATCAGGCCCCCCTATGCCACAAAAAAAATCGGAAATAAATACTTACCTTTACTTACCTTTCCTTCCCTGTGATGGGTCCCTCCATCCTTGGGTGTCCTCCTGGGGTGGGCAAGGGTGGCAGGGGGTGTCCCTGGGGGCAGGGGAGGGCACCTCTGGGCTCCTTCCGAGCCCACAGGTCCCTTAACGCCTGCCCTGACCCAGGTGTTAAAAAACGGCGCCCATCTGGCTGTGCGCCGTTTTTTAAGGCCCTCTCCCTCCTGTGCGTCAAAATGACACCAGAGTATAAATAAGGGGCACAGGCCTTAAAGTCATTTTTTGGAAGGGAATGACTACCTTGCATATAATTAACGCAAGGCTGGTTCCCCCTTCCAAAAAATGACACACATGGTGGAATTTTGACGCCCGCGGGGTCGGACATCAAAGTATAAATATGGGGCAGGGTTTGCGCCGATTGTGCGTCAAAATTTGTGACGCACATTCGGCGCAAACAGAGTATAAATATGCCCCATGGTGTTTTTATGAAAGTAATATTCCTGCTGCTTCTGTAAGTGGGGACTTAAAGTGTTCCATTCTTCCATGGATACGTTCTAATAATCTCTCTTCACCCGGTCAAGCAAAAATTTAACTAGTCCCACAATTCGACATGGCTCAATGATATGTGGAAAAATAGAACTATTGCTCTCTGGATATCGGTGGGATAAAGCATTTGCCACTACATTTTCGGACCCGGGAATGTAAGTAACTATGAAATTGTGTTGACTAAAAAAGAAAGCCCACCTGGCTTGACGACTATTCCGGCATTGAAAACTGCAGAGGCATTGTAGATTGCGATGATCAGTAGTACTTCAAACATCTCCTGAGAACCCATTAGGAAATGCCTTCAATCCTTGCAGACAGTCGTTAATGCCAGTAATTCTCTTTCCAATACAGAATAGTGTCATTCTGTGTCAGATAACACATGGGATAGATAAAAGATTGGATGTTCAAGGTTATCATTGTCTTGTTTTTGAAGTAACACAGCTCCAATGGCTCGATCTGAAGTGTTCGTGACCACAATACATTTCTTAGTAGTGTCAGGATGATGGAGTATCGGGGCTTGGGTAAAGGAACACTTTAGAATCTGAAAAGCCTTTTCCGCTTCATCTGTCCAAATTAACCCCTTCTTTAGGCCTTCTATTTTGATTGTCTGAGTTATATATTCTTGTTGGGCAAAGTCCTGTATAAATTGCCTATAGAAATTGGACAACCCTAAGTGGCACTGTGTTTCTTTGATAGAAGTAGGAAAAGGCCAATCTGCTATAGCTTGTACCTTTTCTGGGTCCATGGCGATTCCAACTGTATTGATACGAAAACCTAGATATTGAACTTTGGTGTTGTTAAACTCACACTTCTCCAGTTTACAGTACAAATTATTTTGTCTGAGTTTTTACAAAACTTGAAGAACATGTTTAGTGTGTTGTTCGGGACTACGAGAATATATTAGAATGCCATGTAGATAGACTAAGACACTGTGGTTCAAAAGATCAGAGAAAACCGAATCCATAAATCTTTGGAATGTGGAAGGTGCGTTGGTAAGACCAAAAGGCATGACAGGATATTCAAAGTTGCCCAACGGGTTACGAAAAGCAGACTTCAATTCGTCACCTCCCTTAATTTATAAGAGATGATAGGCACCTCTTAGGTCTAGCTTAGTGAATATTGTAGCTCCTTGGACTGCTTCCAAAACATCCTTAATAAGGGGTAAGGGATACCTATCCTTGATGGTAATCTTATTAAACTCTCAAAAGTCTATACAGGGGCTGAGATCCTTAGTCTTCTTAGGTACAAAGAAAAGCGGAGCCTCAGCAGGTGATGAAGAGGGAGCAATCAATCCACTTTGTAGGTTTTCCTCTATGTATTCCTTGAGTACCTTCTTTTCTTGTTCTGATAGGGAATACATTCTTCCAAATGGAACCACTTCCCCAGGTATCAAAGGAATAGAGCAGTTATAGTCCCTATGAGGAGGCAAAATGGGTCTTTGAGGTTTCTGGAATACATAAGAGTACCTCCGATAGCATCTGGGTACATTAATAGTACTACTTTCTTCATTGGAGGAAAACACAGATCCTTTTGGTGACCAATAGGAGTCAGTAGAATAGCAATGCAACTGACAAAAGTGAGAGGAAAATGATATAGTCCATGTCTCCCAGTTTATATATGAATTGTGTTTCGCCAACCAAGGAATACCCAAAATCATATTATGGTTAGGGGAAGATATAAGGTTGAAGGCCACATGTTCCTTATGTCTTCTGAATTACAGGCAAAAGTTGGGCGTGGTATGAACCACTCGTCCAGAAGTTAGAGGAGAGCCATCTACCATTTGGACGTGTTCTGGGATTTCTTTAAGAACACAAGGTATTCCTTTTTCTTTAGCCCATTTCTCATCTAAAAACATACCACTGGCTCCACAATCCAATAATGCAAAGACTTGTTCTTCCTGGTTCGGGCACTGAAGAGTCACTGATATGATAAAAAGAGCAGAGTTGTCTTCTCTGGAGTAACAGATTGAAGGAATTGCAATACATCCCTTCCCCTTCCTTCTCACAGGGGGCGAGAGTTGGCGTTTCCTGAAGGTCTGATGGGAGGAATAGGACACATTTGAATTAAATGACCTGAACTGCCACAATAAAGTCATAAGCCTTTATGTCATAGGTTCTCTGGTTCTGTTTTTGATACCGGACCATGGACAACATCTATTTGCATGGGTTCTTCCTCCATAGAAGCGGAGTATTCTGATCAGTTTTCTTCAGTATAACATGTAGACAGGGGAATTGCTACTGTCAGAGACTGGACCCTGGATTTCGTTTCTTCAATCTACGTTTCCGTAAACAGTACTCAATATTAAGGGCCAGCCCATCAGTGCCTTCAATGATTCTACTGGAGTATAATGCACCAGTTCATGCTTTATTTCATCTCGTAACCCTCAACGAAAAAGTGTCAAAAATGTGCGATCAGCCCATGTGGTTTCAGCCGCTAGTTGTTTAGATCGGGTTATGTAAGTCAGAACATCCTGATTCCCTTGTTGTAGCTCACATAACGCCTCTTCTGCAGGAGCTTCCAATCCAGGTCGTTTGAACATCTGTCTAAAGGCTTGCAGAAAGTCTGAATAATTGGATATTATCGGATCATAGGCAGCCCAAGCTAGGGCTGCGCCAGACAAGGAGCTTATCAGATAACCAACCTTGGTCTTATCCTGGGTAAACTGAGAGGGTAAAAACGCAAAGTATACCGTTAAGGAGTACAGAAATTACTTTAACTTGTTTTGCTCTCCAGAGTAATGAGGTGTGGAGACAGAACTGCCAGGTACATCACTGGACCGTGACACCAATGCTTGTCTCAGAGCTCTGTTCTCGGTACGCAGTTGTTGTAATTCATGTGTCTATTGTTGTATAGTATGAAGCATAGCCTGTGCAGTTTCACAACATCATCTGGTGGGACATCCATGGTTCCAGAGCAACGCAGAATCTTTTGGGCATTGCAGTCTGTCACGATCTGAATGCTTCTTACCATGGTGGATGTTTTTGGGATTCCTGGTAAAGGGTTAGAAAGGGGGAGGCGCGGTGAGGTTGGAGGGATGTTGTGATAATCAACAGCTCAACACAGGATTTCACACACAGTGCCGTGACCAGACAATTGACATATCGTAACAATCATAGGAAGAAAATATATATATATTCTCAGGCAGAGGTAGGAGGAATGTTGGCTTCACAGTCCTCCTAGCGTTTTAGTACTGTGGGTTAGATAGGGTTAGACAAAACAAAATATTGCTTCAGGGCAGGAGTTTAGGCGCTAGTGGTGTAAATATTCTTGCCTCTCCATTTCAACGCCTGCTCCCTCCTCCCTCCCACGGATAGCCCAGTAGCGACTCTGCAAGCAGGCACGTACCTGCATGAGCCACGCCCCTCCAGGGACGTGGCGGGGGATAAATTTTCTAGGGGCCTCCGAGTCCCAGGTCGCCAGGTCTTGGCCTTCCTCACACCGCACCGCTGTTTCCCCGTTGCTTCTTCGCGGCATTCTCCTGTTTCCTCTGGTTGCGCTCCTTCTTCTCCGTGAATCTCCGTCTCCCCGGCTCTCCCCCTCGCGCGTCGGTCGTCCGTCTTTTCTTTTGTCGGAAACCCGGACATCCAGGTTTCCCTTGCATTCCGCTTCTGGTTCAAGCTGATCGGTGCCCCTGGGGCACCCTTTGGCCGATCCCTCCGTGGCGCTAGTAGCCGGGTGGAGAGCAACCCGGTTATACATCGCTCCCCTAGAGAGAGACTGTTGGAGTTCCGAGCCCATGGGGTATCTGGACAAGTAATCTGCAGTGCATTGTTGAGGTCCTGGGATATGGTGCACCTGAAAGGAAAAGGGTTGTAGTTCCATAAACCAGCGCAGAATGAGTGAATTGGTGTTTTTATGTTGGGACAACCAAGTAAGGGGAGCGTGGTCGGTATACAAGATGAATGGGTATCCTAGAAGAAAATATTGAAGGCTTTCAATTGCCCATTTTATGGCTAAGCACTCCCTCTCGATTATAGGATAATGTTTTTCACGGGGTAGGAGCTTACGGCTAATCAACACAATGGGGTGGTTGTTATCAGACTCATCTTTCTGAAAGAGTCCGGCTCCTATACCTACATCTGAAGTGTCCATTTGTAGGTTGAACGGTTTACTGAAATCCGGGCAACATAATACAGGTTCGGTGGTGAAGCTTTTTTGTATGGTGTTATAGCTATGTAGCTGGGTCGGCATTAAGGTTGCTATCCTCACTGGCTGTCCCTTTCTCAATAGGTCGGTTAAAGGGGCGGCTAAGGTAGAATAATGGGGTATAAACCTTCTGTAGTATCCCACTAGCCCAAGGAAAGAGTGTACTTCTTTTTTTGTGGATGGGGTAGGTAATTGTAGGATGGCTTCTACCTTATTCTTTTGTGGCTTCATCTGTCCCCTTTTGTTGCAGACTATGGGGCTCATTCTGAGCCCGGCGGGCGGTGGGCGCCGCCAAATGACCGCAACATTTCCTCTGGGCCGGCGGGCGCTCTCCTAAAGAGCGCCCGCCGGCCCAGAGGAAATGCCCCTGCAACGAGGACGCCGGCTCAGAATTGAGCCGGCGTAGTTGCAGGGGTGCGACGGGTGCAGTTTGCACCCGTCGCGTATTTCAGTGTCTGCATTGCAGACACTGAAATACACAGTGGGGCCCTCTTACGGGGGCCCCTGCAGTGCCCATGCCATTGGCATGGGCACTGCAGGGGCCCCCAGGGGCCCCGCGGCACCCCCTACCGCCATCATGGCGGTAGGGGGTGTCAGAATCCCCATGGCTGCGGAGCGCGCTCCACAGCCATGGAGGATTCCCCCGAGCAGCGGGAAGTCGGCGGGAGACCGCCGACTTTCCGCTTCTGACCGCGGCTGAACCGCCGCGGTCAGAATGCTCGTGGGAGCACCGCCAGCCTGTTGGCGGTGCTCCCGTGGTCGGTGGCCCCTGTCAGAATGACCCCCTATGTGACATATGAGGGGTTGGCAGTGAGCCCTGCAGCATGTAATAGCTGGAATATTTTGTCTAGGTGGGCTAGGTGTTCATTGCAGGATTCACTATAGACTACTATGTCATCTAAATAGGTGCCAGCATAATTACTATGGGATCGTAATAGCTGGTCCATGAGCCTCTGAAAGGTCGCGGGAGCCCTGTGTAGCCCAAATGGGAGTACGATGAAGTGATAGAGACCTGAGGGCATATAGAAGGCCATTTTTTCTCTGTTCTTCTGGGTCAAAGGTATCTGCCAATAACCTTTAGTCAAGTCCAGAGTGGACATGTAACGGGCTTTCCCCAGTGTTTCTAGCAACTCATCGACTGGGGGGATCGGATAGGTGTCAAAATGGGATATAGGGTTTAACTGCCTGAAGTCAATACAAAAGCGAACCGAGCTGTCCGGCTATGATACAAGGACAACTGGGGAGCACCACGGGCTCACCAAGGGTTCTATTTTCCCCATTTGCAACATCTTTTCTACTTCTTGTTCAACTTAATGTTTCCGGGCTTCTGAGATTCAGTACAGCCAGAGACGAACAACTTTCCCCGATGATATCTTAATATGATGCTGGCTTAAACTGGTCCTTCGTGCTGGTGGAGGAGGGTCCTCAGTTGTTCTTGTTGATGAGATAGTAGGGATGGATTTATCTGTGGCTCGTCACTACCCGGGTCTTGATCTGTGGGACAAAGTTCAATATCTAATTCCTTTGCCGGGGTCATGAGGAACCCGGTGGACACAGAGGGAAACGATGGTTCGGGGTCTTCCCATTTTTTTAACAGATTAATGTGATAGATTTGCATTTTCTAGGATTCTTTGACAACTTGATTGTGTAGGTGACAGGTGTTACGGGTCCCACAACTCTATAAGGCCCTTGCCACTTCGCTAGCAACTTATTGTCCGAACTGGGGAGTAATATAAGGACTTGGTCTCCCGGTTATAGCTGTCTTAGTTGGGTGCCCTGGTCATATTATTGTTTTTGTTTACTCTGGGCCTTCTCAAGATTTGTCCGTACATCTTCCCATACTGTCTGTAATTCGGACTTCAGTTGCTGGGTATACTCTAATATTGCTTTTTCACCCACTTCCTCTTCTTCCCAAAGTTCTGCAGCCATATCGAGGAGGGTCCGTGGTTGTCGCTCAAAGACCAACTCGAACGGGCAATGGCCTGTAGAGGCCTGGACATGAGTCCTTATCGCGTATAAGAGTAGGGAAAACGTCTTATCCCAATCTCTCCCGGATTCAGAAATGTATTTTTTCAAGAGGGACTTTAGGGTACGTTTGTACCTCTCTACAAGGCCATCTGTTTGTGGATGGTAGACAGAGGTCCTGAGATGTTTGACTCCTATTATCTGACAGATTTGATTCATCAGATGTGACATGAATGGGGTCCCCTAGTCAGTCAGACTCTCCTTTGGAAATCCAACTCGCGAAAAGAACCCAACTATAGCCTGAGCTCCATTTGGTGGTCATGCTGGAGAGGGGTATTGCTTCCGGGTAACGGGTTTCATAGTCTACTAGGACGAAAATGTAGTTGTGTCCTTTTGATGAAGGGTCCCACTAGATCCATACCTACTCTCGGGAATGGTATATCAATGATGGGTAGCGGATATAGGGGTGCTTTCTTTTTGGGTCCCGGATCTGTCAACTGGCATCTAGGGCATTGCTGACAAAAACGCTGAATATGGGCATATACACCAGGCCAATAGAAGCGGCGCAAAAGGTATTCTTCTCTTTTTTCCCTACCAAAATGTCCCCCTCCCATTTGACTGTGCGCTAAGTGTAGTGTTTGGATGCAATAGGGTTCGGGAATGACTAACTGTTTTTTCTCTTGGTTATTATAGTTCGTGACCCAATATAGGAGACCTTTTTGGATTACAAAACAGGGACCCACTTCTCCGGTGATCTCAGGTTTAGCCACCTTCCAAGTGTTTTGGAGGGTGGAGTCCTCCCACGGGCTACTGTGGAAAGGGGGTATGGAAGTGAGGGCTATGGTTCGTATCTCCAACCGGTTCATTCTGCTTTTCTTTTAGGTGATATGACTTCTTTCCCTCTCTTTTCTCTTTCCTACTGGGTTTGTATCTCTCTTCTCCCTGGTCTTATGGGGATCTCCGCAAACGGTGCCTCTTCCCACCATCGTTCCAATTGGGTCTTCTCTTGTATACTGTTCAACAAGTCAGTGAAGTGCATATAGTCCGTACCCACAATACACTCTTCTACTAAGTGATCAGTGACTCCCATTTCTACCATATCCCTTCGTTTCCCCGTTCGAGGGGAACAGAGATGAGGGGATACTCTCTCAGCTCCCCATGTATAAAACAGGTAGAGATGACCTTCTGGGACATTAGAGGGTGTGGATCCACTAGACTGGCCCGAATAATGGACTGGCTACAGCCGGAGTCTACCAAGGCTGTGACCTCGTGCCCATTAACGACTATTCTTTTGATATATTCCAAAGTTTCCTTCCCCGTATATAGGACTCTTCCTCTGGTAATGCCAATCTCCATGGGCTCTGGTTTCTCCTCTCTGTGGGGGTACACTCGGGCAATATGCCCCCGTTCCCCACAAGTGTAACATTGAGACTGTTGGGTCGGGATTTTCTCACAAAGTCGGAGATTATTGAACTCCTCTGGGTTTTTCCGGGGTGTGGGACGATAGATGATTCCTAGAGGTCGGCTAGCGGGAGCAGCAGCCTTTGAAGGACCTGGTCTAAACTCCGTAGAGCGATGATACGCGCAAGCCAGATCAATCACCATATCCGTGTCTATGTTGGGATGTTGCTTGATCCAATTACGGATAACGGTGGGTAAAGCCTCTAGATATTGTTCTAGGAGGATTGTTTGAATGATGTCTTCCCTTTCAGTCCCAATAGGCCCCAGCCATTTAATTCCCAGATCCTTTACTCTATAATATAGAGCCCGTGGATTTTCTGACGGCACCACTTAGTCTTCCTGAATTTGAGTCTATAATATTCAGTATCGAACCCAACACATTCTAAAATGCTTTTCTTTAACTCTGCATATGGGGTGGTGCCGCCCAGGTTTACTGCTTGGTATGCCGCCTGAAGATTGCCCATCAACAATGGTGCTACATACTGTCCCCATCTGTCTTCTGGCCATGTAGCAGAGGTGGCCACTCTCTCAAAGTTTGTGAAGAACGCGTCAGGGTCTTCACCTTCTTGGTATTTTTGAAGAACCAAGCTGGGGACTTTGGGATGAACTTTTGTAGCAGCTATAGGGAGTTATTACGACCTTGGCGGTCTTTTTGCAAGACCGCCGAGGGACCGCCGTGCGGAAGACCGCCTGTGCAGGCGGTTTGCCGCTCGGCGTATTATGACTGTTGGCTGCTCTCCGTCGTTATTCCGACGGAGAGCCGCCAACAGCCATTCTTGAGGGCGGCAGGGAAGTGGAGGTTGCTCCACCTCCACCTCCACGCCAACAGAACACCGCTCAGCTAATCACGTCCTGTGATTCGCTGTGGTGGTGTTCTGTTGGCGTGGCGGTGTCGGCGGAGCTGCCCCCATGGCTCCCGTCCCCTCCCGGAGGATCGACAGACCAGGTAAGTCGATCGTCCGTTAGGGGAGGGGGGTGGGGAGGTGTTGTGTGTTGTGTTTGTGCATGGGGGTGTGCGTGTGTGTATGTAGGGGGTGTGTGAGTGCATGTATGCTTGCGAGGGGTTGTGTGTATGGGAATGAGTGCGTGTATGTCTGTGGGTATGTGTGAATGGATGTGTGCGTGTATGTTTGAATGTGGGTGTGCGTGTCTGACTGTGTGTGTGGATGTAGGCATGTATGTCGGGGTGTGTGCGTGTGTGTGTTGGTGGTGCCTGCATGCGTGTCGGGTGTGTGTGAGTAATGTTATGTTGGGGGTCGGGTGGGGGTCGGGGTGGGGAGGGGGACCCTGCCACCTTTGGGGGGTGGCAGGGGTGGTGGGGGGTGTAGGGGAGGGAGTCGGGGTGGGGATGGGGGGTGGGGAGACCCCTATAAGTGCCAGGGAAGGAATTCCCTGGCACTGATAGTGCTTACCGCCATGGATTTCATGGCGGTTCAAACCACAGGAAATCTACGGCGGTAAGCTGGGTCCAAATACCGCCGGCGGTATAATGGTGGTTGTTTCTGCCCTGGCGGGTGGGACGGAGAACCGGCGGATGACCATGGCGGTAACCGCCATGGTCATAATTCACCTAGGTAAGACCGCCAGCCTGTTGGCGGTCTTACCGCCGGATCTCCGCCATCCGCCAGGGTTGTAATGACCCCCATAGTGTCCGTCAGGTTTTGTAGTGTGCTCTTATGTACCAGCTGGTTATTTGTGATAACAGTGGCCTTGCTCCTAAGGGCGCTCTGAAGGGTTTCTCTGTCTGCCTTAGCTTCTCTTTGGTATTCTTACCACATGAATTGGAAATGGAGCTGCCCCTCCGCCAACTGTTGTATCATGTCCTCGATCAACGGCTTCACCTCCATGGTATCCCGAACTCTTTTATCTCTCTGCCCACCACTCAAAAATCCCACTTCTGACACCACTGTACAAGGTGTGGGTATGGCGTTACGCGAACAGAGCTCAAACAAGTAGAGATAGTAGGGTTTTCAAGTTGATACATTTATTTATCTTATTTATGTCTTCCTTATGCACACTATTTACTTTAATTCTCAGTCCTTTCCTGGTTTAATGGGATGATTCCCACAAGTCCCTTCTTCCAGTCACTCATCCGTTTTTCTCTTCTTTTAGGGTGAGTCTTCCTGGTAACATGATCTCTGTTAGCACCGAAGAAGCGAAGGTCCAATGACGTTGGAGGCGGACAAGAAAGGGAACAAAAAAAGAAAGGAAAGGTAAGGTTTTTGGGATTCCTGGTAAAGGGTTAGAAAGGGGGAGGTGCCATGAGTTGGGAGGGATGTTATGATAACCACAAGCTCAACACAGGAGTTCACCCACAGTGCTGTGACTAGACAATTGTCATATCGTAACAATAATAGGAAGAAAAAAAAAATATTCTCAAGCAGAGGTAGGAGGACTGTTGGCTTCACAGTCCTCCTAGCATTTTAGTACTGTGGGTTAGAGAGGGTTAAACAAAACAAAATATTGTTTTAGGGCAGGAGTTTGGGCGCTAGCCCTCCACTCTCTGTCAGGAGTGGTGTAAATATTCTTTCCTCTCCTTTTTCAACACGCGCTCCCTCCTCCGTCCCACGGATAGCCCAGTAGCAACTCTGCAAGCAGGAACGTACTTGGATGAGCCACGCCCCTCCAGGGACGTGGCGGGAGATAAATCTTCTAGGGGCCTCTGAGTCCTGTGTTGCCAGGTCTGGGACTTCCTCGTGCGCCTCCGCTGTTTGCCCCATTCCTTCTTTGCAGCGTTCTCCTGTTTCCTCAGATCCCGCTCCTTCTTCTCCATGAATCTCCGTCTCCCAGCTCTCCCCCTCGCATGTCAGTCGTCCGTCTTTTCTTTTGTCTGAAACCCAGACATCCGGGTTTTCCTTGCATTCCGCTTCCGGTTCAAGCTAATCAGTGCCCCTGGGGCACCCTTCGGCCGATCCCTCCGCAGCGCTAGTAGCCGGGTGGAGAGCAACCCGGTTACAGTCAGATACCTTAACTTTGGTATCAAATTAATTGTTATAATAAATCCCACAATTTACAATTGTTGGATTTAATATAACTTGTGTAGGTGAAGAGTTTTACACTTTACCTGAAAAGTTGCCAACTTCAGCCCTGCAGTGTTTTGCTGCTTTGCTCAGATTGGCCAGCATCTGGCAGCCTGGCTAGGCTGCCTTGATGAGGTGTGAAGAGGCCTGACTCAACATAAAGAGATGTGCCTGAGGGAGAAGATCTTCCCTCAGCAGATGTGGAAGCAGGAAAGGGGGAGGGCTGCCAAACTGGTCTTCAAAGGCAGGGAAGGACATTTGAGGCAACCCAGCACCTTCCTCACATCCTGCAAACCCAAACAATTAGGTTCCCCCCTGAATAGATTAGGAGAGGGCAGGAGAAGGGCTTGTTGAAGATTTTTAGCCACACCAGTGGATGAGCTCAGTCAGATGTAACCTCCAAAAATCACTTTCAGCCATGATGGATTTTTGAGCTATGTTGCTCCCTGGTATTGATTTTTGCCACACTTCCCAGGAAGTGGCCATCACAGGGGGAATGACCATGCACCTGAATGGAGAACCAGGACCCCCCTATTTTTCACCAAGGAGCAAGGAAAAAAATGGCAGACCTGCACCGACATCTCAGATCCCTACCAGATTCCAACAAGGAAGAACTACAGGAGAATAAGGACTGTCCTGCTAGACCCCTGACCTTCACCTGGACACTGCAATCTGGAGGACTGCACCAGCTGCATACTTGGGCTTCACCACAAGAAAAACATTGCCTTGCTTGAACTGGTTCAAGAAGGGACTCACTATTTCTACAGGTGAAACAGCACTAACCAGAGTCCCCTGCACTAACTCCTGAAGAAACTGACCAGCTGGCCACTGTCCAGTGGCCGTTTTGGAGTTTGAACCTGCTGCATTCTGGGAGTTGAAGTCTACACCCTCAAGGAGCATCTCAGAGCTTCTGGAACCTTGGATGAGCTGTGGACCTCAAAAGAACCTTAAAAGAACATGTGGAAGAAGATCCAGACGTTTGGAGAGATTAGGAGAACTTTTGGAAAGAAGCTCCATAAAGGGACCGACCCCCTGCAGCACCTCTAGACAGCTTGCCTCAACCCTGACCCGGCCTGACTTGCAGGTTCCTTCCAGTGAAGAAAATCTCAGAAAAAGTGACTATGTCCAAACGTAGGAAGTTGACCGATACCTCCAAGGCAGTGTATCCAAAACGTGCTCCAGGGACGTCGGATCAAGATTCAGGTTTACCCCAGTTGAAGGATTTTCACATAAAAAAAAACAACAAAGTCCATAGGTAAAAATCTCCACAGAGGGCTCACCCAACACGTATCCGAGGAAGAGTTCCAGGAGGTCGGATTGTACTAGTGACTTGGTCTCACTGAAGAAAATCTTCAAGAAAATGACTAAGTCCGAAGGTAAACTTTAGACTGAGGCCTTGTGCGAGCTGTAGTCGACAGGGCTCCATTGCGGTCAGCTTCAAACTTTCACTTTGCCCCGGTCGAGGTACAACCAAATGACCAGATTGGCGATATTCATTTCTAAGTGCTAAAAAGCATTAATTCTTTAAAAATTCAACTCCCCGTTTCCCTTTATCCAATTTTATTCATTTTGGTGTAATTTCAAAGCTAAAAATATTTTTATACCAATCCCGTCGCCATACTGAGTTAATCAGTGATATGAAAACTGACACTTCGTTTTCGCTCTAACTAGGTCCTCGAGTGCTTCCATTTACATACAAGTAAGCGTCTTGCTCTTACTTTCCGAGGGGGTTTTACCCACTTTCCTGTAACGTAGGCGTACTCCATTATAAATGTGGTGATTCTGTCCGGTTTTACGTTAAAACCTACGGACACGCTGACACTTAATGCCTTTCACTGGCTCTGACCTATTTTTTCAGTTCATCAGTAACATTACCTCGCAACCTATGTATTGGCGGTCCCATGCGCACTGCCAACAATCGGGCATTTTCGGGGTTTAATTCTTCCCATTGTTTCACACCTCACATTGATCTCTCTGTGTACGCAATCCTTTCTTGGAGATCCTAACCCCTACAACTTTTACTTACATTAATTCTGTTTATCCAACTAGGGTCACATATTTGGGCTTATCAGGGCTCTGATATTACCCTCTACTTGACCACTGGAATTCATCGAACACCCGTGGCAGTCATACTCAGGACTGACCACCGTCTCTTCTTTACTTACTGAACTTACTGTTTTCTTCTGCCCCTGGCCGGACGGGCCCAGGTATGTTTTTACCATAACTTACTCTTGCACTAGTTCCTTCATTACCCCCTAGCACGTCTCCTTTTTTTTCCCCTTTTTTTCTTAACTTAATTCCTTTCCGGCAACTTATCTCGTATTCGTCTTGCCACTTTCTCTGAGTTTTGCCTCCTGTTAAACCTACTCACGTGGCACTATACTTCATTCCACCAGCATAATCACTGTTATCACTGTTGTAACTTTACCTCCTTGGCACCTATCTCACTAATATTCGGGTTCACTTCACGATATGATAACCATAGTCCTAGGTATTCAAAATAGACGCGTTGCACCCAACTCACTGGACACAGTCTCTGCTGTAACTCGCACTTGTGTTTGGATCTACATAACAACATCCATTTTTGCCATGCCACATGACTCTTTACTCACTTGCATTTAATCGCACATGCATCTTCTCATAGGTGATTACGGGTTCACTGAACATTGTTAACTTTTATAAATTTTATATCTTCAGGCCAACTGTACACATTGGTGTGTTTTTATTACTTCTTTACAGCCTTGATAAAGTCACTTGTGTGACGAAATACGTGTTGGCTGTTTCCTGTAAGACGACACACACCTACACCTGTGAATAAAGACTCTACCAAAACACCAACCCGGAATCATCACTTTACTCTTCGCCTTTGGATTCATAATACTTGGGCTCTACTTTCGTCCCAGAAACATTGTTGAACTCTTACCTCTCTGTGTGCCTTGGTCTACCTGTACTTACTGTTTTTGTGTACCTCGGTACACAAATCTTTGTGCCCACCTGGGTAGTGGGGCACCCGACCGAGTGGCAACTTCTTTCTCATCTAACTTACTGTGTTACCTTAATAAGAATTGTAACGGAACGGAAGTGCAGCATTCTTACCACTCACTACCCGTGTGTATAAAATATTTTCTATTGTTATGAATTGGTTTTGGATTTTTAAACTGTTTACTGTGTTTTATTTAATTACTGTTTTATGATATTTGAATGCTTTGCACTTTTTCTCCTAAGTTAAGCCTTGTCGCTCGTTGCCAAGCTACCAAAGGTTGATCTGTGTTCAATTTATTGAGACTTAACTGGACATAAGTGGAGGTTAGTGGCCTATTGCTAAGTGTAGGTACTCACCTGCCCTTACCAATAACCAATGTTCCAACATTTTTGGTGTGCAGTGGTGGGATCCTGTACTTGTCTTCAGTATCACATTACAGTTTGAAATAAAGCAAGTTAAAAATCCTCTGAATTGACCTAGAGCAAAAGTATTTTAGATTTTTCAAATTTGACCTAATTTTTTATTATTTAATTAATGATTTTTCTAAATTCTTCAGATCAATTGGTGCCAAAGTTGGCAAAGTGACACAAAACTTAAGGGAGGCCATGGAGCTTCATCTGGCTAGCCAACCCACACTTAATGCAACAGAGCTTAGGGTGTTGTGTAGAAAGAGGGGATTACCTACTCCTAACAACCTTAGGAAGGCTGTGATGGTCAAGTCCCTTGAAGCCTGAGTAGCACAGAAAGAGACAGAAGAAGCGTCAGAGGTAGGAATGAGAGGGAAGGTGTCCTCTCCAACCTCCAGGAGGAAGAAGATGATTGCCTCACGTATCTCTGGTGCCCTTTATTCTATTTTATTAAGTTTGGTGTCATTTTAAAGCTAAAAATATTTTCCATTTTTATAAATTGGATTTGGCTTTTTAAACTGTTTCCTGTGTTTTATTTTATTACTGTTTTGTGATATTTGAATGCTTTATGCTTTGTCTCCTAAATTAAGCCTTGTCGCTCAAGGCCAAGCTACCAAGGTTTGAGTTGGGTTTAATTTATTCAGACCTAAGTGTGTTAGTGGCCTATTGCTAAGTTTAGGTACTTACCTGGCCTTACCAATAATCCATTTTCCAACAATTTGCCATGAGTGATTCAGGGTAAACTGCTGGAGTTTTGCCTCAGACATGAAATATTTCCAGCTGGAAGGATAGCATAAATCATTGTATCACATGGAGGCTGTTAATTGAAAGGGGAAGATCTTTTTAGATATCAGGCCAGACGATTGCCAACAACGTACTACTCTTTCCCCACAAGCAGGCAAGCCTTTTCCCAGTCACTAGGGTCTCTAGAATGGCAGAATGATGTCTGACCATGGTTTAGCACCACCACCTGATGGGTTGGCCTCCATATGATTTGGTCATGTGTGGTTCTTACTCCGCCCCTTTGCTGTAACACCGATCTATTCCAGGAAAACCATAACTACGAAACTTGAAAATGTCATCAGACCCTATCTCCTCTAGAAGGCCATTCTGGGTAGTTTCCTACTCATCGTCAAAGAGTGGTTTGCCACACTACCTTTCAAATTACTACGTTTGGCAAACGTCAGAGTCTCCTTTTCCTAAGAGGCTGGTCTCAAAGATGTGATTCATAAATAGATGGCCTTGCTTTTCCATTTCATCAAACCTGTACTGAAGCTAGCTGTTCCGTTAGTATTCAGAGAAAGAGAGGAAGTAACAAAACAACATCACCACAGTTTGGACAGTACCCATTCTTCTCAAAGGACAAATTCAGTTAAAGGTCAATGAATTTCATCAACCCATTCGCTGCCAGGCCTTTTCCCCTCCTGTGGCGAGCCTTTTTGGGCTATTTGGGGCAGTTTGCACTTAGGCCCCCATAACTTTTTGTTCACATAAGCTACCCATGCCAAATTTGCGTCCTTTTTTTCCAACATCCTAGGGATTCTAGAGGTACCCAGACTTTGTGGGTTCCCCTGAAGGAGACCAAGAAAGTAGCCAAAATACAGTGAAAAGTTAGTTTTTTTCCAAAAATTGGGAAAAAAGGGCTGCAGAAGGCGGCTTGTGGTTTTTCCCTGAAAATGGCATCAACAAAGGGTTTGCTGTGGCAAGATCACCATTTTCCCGGCTTTTAGGAACAAGCAGACTTGAATTAGAAAACCCAACTTTTCAATACAATTTTGACATTTTACTGGGACATACCCCATTTTTACTAGTTTTTTGTGCTTTCAGCCTCCTTCCAGTTAGTGACCGAAATGGGTGAGAAACCAATGCTGGATCCCAGAAAGCTAAACATTTCTGAAAAGTAGACACAATTCTGAATTCAGCAAGGGGTCATTTGTGTAGATCCTAAAAGTATTTCCTACAGAAAATAACAGCTGAAAGGTGAAAAAAAAAGCCATTTGTCTCCACGTTTTACTCCGTAACTTTTTCCTGTGATGTCAGATTTTTGAAAGCAATATACTGTTACGTCAGCTGGACTCTTCTGGTTGCAGGGATATATAGGGCTTGTTGGTTCATCAAGAACCCTAGGTATCCAGAGCTAATAAATGTGCTGCACCTTGCATTGGGTTTTTATTCTATAACGGGTATACAGCAATTAATTTGTTGAAATATAAAAAGTGAAAAATAGGTATCAAGAAAACCTTTGTATTTCCAAAATGGCCACAAGATAAGGTGTAGAGAAGCAGTGGTTATTTGCACATCTCTGAATTCCGGGGTGCCCATACTAGCATTTGAATAACCGGGCATTTCTCAAATAGACGTCTTTTTTACACACAGTCTTACATTTGGAAGGAAAAAATGTAGAGAAAGACAAGGGGCAATAACACTTGTTTTGCTATTCTGTGTTCCCCCAAGTCTCCCGTTAAAAATGGTACCTCACTTGTGTGGGTAGGCCTAGCGCCCACGAAAGGAAATGGCCCAAAACACAACGTGGACACATCACATTTTTTCACAGAAAACAGAGGTGTTTTTTTACAAAGTGCCTACCTGTGGATTTTGGCCTCTAGCTCAGCTGGCACCTGAGAAAACCTAGCAAACTAGCACATTTTTTAAAACTAGACACCTAGGGGAATCTAAGATGGGGTGACTTGTGGTGCTCTGACCAGGTTCTGTTACCCAGAATCCTTTGCAAACCTCAAAATTTAGCCAAAAAAACACGTTTTCCTCTCATTTCGGTGACAGAAAGTTCTGGAATCTAAGAGGAGCCAAAAATTTCCTTCCAACCAGCGTTCCCCCAAGTCTCACGATAGAAATGGTACCTCACTTGTGTGGGTAGGCCTAGCGCCCACGAAAGAAAATGCCCCAAAACACAACGTGGACACATCACATTTTCACAAAGAAAACAGGGCTGTTTTTTACAAAGTGCCTAGCTGTGAATTTTGGCCTGTAGCTCAGCCGGCACCTAGGGAAACCTAGCAAACATGCGCAGTTTTGAAAACTAGACACCTAGGGGAATCCAAGATGTGTGACTTGTGGGGCTCTTTGCAAACCTCAACATTTGGCCCAAAAACACTTTTTCCTCTCATTTCGGTAACAGAAAGTTCTAGAATCAGAGAAGAGCCACAAATTTCCTCCCACCCAGCGTTAACCCAAGTCTCCCGATAAAAATGGTACCTCACTTTTGTGGGTATGCCTACTGCCTGCAAAAGAAAATCCCCCAAAAAACTATCTGGACACATCAAAATTATCAAAGACAAAACTACCTGTTTTTGCGGGGGCACCTGCATTTTTGGTCCTGGGCTCAGCAGCCATCTGGGGAAACCTACCAAACCCAGACATTTCTGAAAATTAGACACCCGAGGGAGTCCAGGGAGGTATGACTTGCGTGGACCCCCCAACCCCAAATCCCCAGCAAACCTCAAATTTAGCTAAAAAATCAAATTTTTCCAACATTTCTGTGTGGGATTACAGCACTGGAACAAATTTCATACCACTCAACGTTCCCCTCAGTCTCCCGGTAAAAATTATACCTCATTTGTGTAGGTGTGCCAAGTGCTTGTGAAAGGGAAGAGCCAAAAACATGTTGAAATTGAGGGGGAATCAAAGGGGGTCCAAAAGGGCAGTTTGCAAAAAAACATTTTTAGGCTGACAAGTGCAGCAGAATTTTTATCGGTATAGATGAGACAATGCTGGGTGGGCGGAATTTTGTGGATTCCTGCAGATTCTGGAAGGTTCCATCACAAAAACGTGGGAAAAATGTGTGATTTCCAGCCAAGTTGGAGGTTTGCAGGGCATTGTGGGTGTAAAAATGGTGCGGGTGCATGTGAAACACACCACCCTGGAATCACCCAGATGTTTAGTTTTCAGATGTATCTAGGTCTTGTGGATTTTTCTACATGGCAGAGTCCCAAAGTCCATAAAGTGCAGCCCTCACCATTCCAAGTGGGACGATTTTGAGAGTTAGCCAAGCTCTCATGGGCCAAATGTAAAACCAAAACGCAAAATAATCAAACATCTTCTTGCTTGCTGTGGGATAAGATGTTTTAGAGTGCGGGGGAGAGCTGAAAGACTATTACCCCCTTCAGTTGGGAAGGGGGCATAACCAGGCCCATACTGGTTGGTAGCCACCACCCCAATATTTTTTGTTTTTTAAAATTCCCTGGCATCTAGTAGACTTTCTGACCCCCCGGGGTGTGGATCAGGGGTAATTGCCCCATCTGCCCACTGGTGGGCAAACAAACTTTGGCCCCATTTATTTGGGGTGGGGGTATGGCCATACCCCCAACCCTATATATATATTTTTTTTTTTTAACTTCCCTGGCCTCTGGTGGGCTTTCTGCCCCCGTGGGGGCAGATGGGCCTTCCAAAAATAGGCCAATCCGCCCCCAAGGGGGGCAGATATGGCCAACTGTAATGTGCCCCCATGGGGAGCGCCCCTTAACCAAGGGGCAGCCCCCTAAAGAAAACACATGCATACACACACACCAATCCCTGGTGCCTAAGTGGTTTCTACCCCCCTTGGGGGCAGATTGGCCTAAAAAAAATCAGGCAATCTGCCTTTAAGGGGGTCAGAAATGGTCTAAATACAAAATTGGCCCCACATGGGAGTGACCCTTGCCTAAGGGGTCACTCCCCACCGCTAAAAAACAAAAACAAAAAACCCTAAAAAAAAAAATCCCTGGCTCCTAGAGGTTTCTGCCCCCCCCAGGGGCAGATCGGCCTAATAACAATAGGCCGATCTTCCCCCGGGGGGCAGAAATGGCCTAAAATAAATTTGCCCCCTGCCTCCTCCCCGCCCCCCTTGGGGAGCGACCCTTGCCTAAGGGGTCGCTCCCCTTGCGTGACATTGGCGCAAAAAAAACAGATCCCTGGTGCCTAGTGGTTTCTGCCCCCCTTGGGGGCAGATTGAACTTAAATCGGCCGATCTGCCCCCAAGAGGGGGCAGAAATGATCTAAATACAATTTGCCCCCCAGGGGAGCGACCCTTGCCTAATGGGTCACTTCCCATCCCTAAAAAAATAAACAAACAAAAAAAAAACACAAACATTTTTTAGCCCTGGTGCAGAAATGGCCCAAAATAAATTTGCCCCCCTACCCCCCACCCCTGCACCCCCCTGGGGAGGGACCCTTGCCTAAGGGGTCCCTCCCCTTGTGTGACATTGGCGCAAAAAAAAAGATCCCCGGTGCCTAAAATTGGCTGATCTACCCCAAGGGGGGCAGAAATGGTCTAAATACAATTTGCCCCCCAAGGGAGCGACCCTTGCATAAAGGGTCGCTCCCAATCTCTAAAAAAACAAACAAAAAAAACACACAAAAACATTAGCCCTGGCGCCTAGAGATTTCTGCCCCCTCGGGGGGGCAGAAATGGCCTAAAATAAATTTGCCCCCCCGGGGAGCGACCCTTGCCTAAGGGGTTGCTCCCCTTCCGTGAATTTGGCGTAAAATAAATAAATAAAATAACTGGTGTCTAGTGGTTTCTGCCCCCCCTTGGGGGCAGACTGGGCTCATAAAAATAGGGGTCAGAAATGGCCTAAATATAATTTGCCCCCTAGGGAGCGACCCTTGCCTAAGGGGTCGCTCCCAAACCAAAAAAAAAAAAAAAAAAAAAAAAAAAAAATTATCCCTGGTGCCTAACAATAGGCTGATCTGCCCCCGGGGGGGGCAGAAAAGGCCTTGAAAAATATTGCCACCCTGGGGAGCGACCCTTGTCCAAGGGGTCCCTCCCCTCATGCCAGTTTCATCCAAAAATAAATCCCTGGTGTCTAGTGGGCATTTCAAAAGCCGGATTGCTTTACAATCTGGCTTTTGAAATGCTCTGAGAGACTTCAAAGGGAAGGAAGCGTTTCTCTTCCGATCGCACTGAAAGCTGAGCTTCCAGCGCGATGGGGAAGTGGCCTCTGAAGAGGTCAGCGCGCAAATGTGTGCTGACGTCATTTGACGTCACTGGGGGGTCGGGTGGAAGGGCTTCCCCTTCCATCTTTGCCTTTGGGGGGTGGGAGGGAAGCCCACATAGGGAGCGCTAGCGCTCCCTCTGAGCTCTGTGCCCAGGACCTAATGGTTACGTCCTGGGCACATGAGCACTGTGCCGCAGTACGTAACCATTAAGTCCACGGCACAGAACCGTGTTAAGCTAACCTTTACAATGAGGGGTATCCTATATTTTAATCTAACTTTCCACATATGTGACAGCTTCATGTGTAAATGCTATGCAAGTCTATCCCTTTATGATTTCCCGCGCACCTTTCATTGGCATAAGAAACACATATTTTCTGGGGAATTTTTATTACTAGTTATCAAGGTCCAGATGTGATGCAGCGTAACACAATCAAACAACATGCTGAGCTTTGATGCATTGCCCTGTGCAACATGTAGATGGCAGGAATGCACAATATATACCACGATATGGCCCTTTCCTGCTCTCTCCCGGTACTGTCACACACAGTGCAGCCTATGCACCTAGTGCACCAATGCAGACACCCTTGCACCATGTTGCAAGGGTGACTGCATTGCAGACAGGCTTGTTTTTGTGCAGGAAGGGACACCTTTCTGCACAAAACAACACTTAGACTGTTCTTCCTCCATGCCGAATGCAGCAGGCACCCATAAAATGAGGAACACATGAGGAGAAACAATGTTATTGTCCATGTTGCACCACCACCCCCTCTCCCTTCGAAGGCAAAACTTTTGACATATTCCTAGGTTTACAACTATTTGTAAAACTGAGAATGTGTAAACATCCATTGCTGGCTGCATGCTCCACCCATGGAGTGCCTTCACAGTGCAAAGTAATTAAAGGCAGGGACTTGTGCTACCCTGCAATGCTCTAGTTTTACTATGTCATGCAGAGCCATGCCAGGTGGCTCTGCCTTGCATAGTAAACTTTACTTAAGGCTTGCGTTGACCTTCCATCACCTTATCTATACACCTTAACTAGTTATGAATTACATATAAGACCTGTTACTTTCTTCACTAATCAACACCATTTTTATGGTTTTCTTTATCTTTCACTTCTTCTTACATATTTAGATTTTTGCACAACTGGGTGCACCTTTTCATGGTTCTCACTGACACCTTTTTCTTGAACTTGAATAATCATTTTTGATTTTATCTTATTTATTACCTGCAGCCTTGAAAAAGCGCTGGTTGAATGCACCACATGGGGCGAAACACGTGTTGGCTGTCCTCTCATGACTTCTTCAGCACAATTATAAGCTTGGAATCAATAAACAGCTTTGAAAAAAATAACAGAATTTGATGGACTATTGTTTTTCTGTTATCAACATTTTTAGAAAAATTGATCGAAGTGGGTTCTCAACTCTTGTACTCTTTGGGGTACTACCCCTGTATGCCAAGTTATATGGGCTACCAGAGGTGCAGGTGAGTTGGTGGATGACGTGCATGGATGTGTGTGATGGCGGCAGTTGCCTGTATGCATGTGTGGTCTGTATGTACCTGCACAGGCGTAGATTGTGTGGCAAGTACCGTGAGTGAGGTGGTGAAATGACCTTGTGAAGTATCCGTTCAATAGGGGACATATAGTCAGTGGTATCACATGGCCATATCCTGAACTCAGTTTTTCTTTTCTGTGTGTCCCATGCAAGTTAGCACCCATCAGAAGAGGACACTCTGGCAGGCCGTCGCCAGGGAGGTGCGGGCCCTGGGGGTCTAGAACCAGCTGAGCATCCACTGCAGGAAGCGGTGGGAGGACCTGCGGCGCTGGGCCAGGAAGACCTGTGAGGCCCAGCTGGGGAAGTCCTCCCAACGAGGAAGGGGTGCCCGTCAGGCCCTGACCCCCACTAATGTGCTGCATTCTGGTGTTGGCAAATCCAGAATTGGATGGGCGCTTGAAGGCTGCACAGCAGCCACAAGAGGTTGAGTACCAACACCATTTCATGCCTCTTTGATGGATGTCTGGGGGTGCTGTAGTATGTATGCTGTCTATTGCCAGGAACTCTGCCAGGTGTCTTCCAGCAGTCCTGCCCCATGGACACTGAGATTATTAGGGACAGGTCTGCAGTTCATCAGGTCCTTGTGTCATGTGGGAGAAGAGTTGTATGCTAGAGTTGTGGCCACTAGTCAGGAGCATAGGCAAGACTATAGTTGTAGGTGCTGCATGTTGGTGTGTAAGCTGGATGGGAATGTGTGTGCACCAAGATTGTACATCCATTCAGGTATTTACAAATATCTCTCATGTTTTATCTCCCCACCCCTGTACTCTTGTTTTGTCTGTGTACATCAGCATCATCGGGCAAGGGAGCAGTGGCACTGGCGAGTGAGGATGCAGTGGCCCATGGTGCCAAGGAGGCAGAGTCTACCAATGCCAAGTGGACCAGTGGGTTCAAGGGTTAGGGGAGTACCTTGGGGGAGGCTACTACCACTGGAGGTATTGACTCTGATACCTCCTCCGATGAGAGCTCCCTGGTGGTGGTGGACCCTGGTGGGCCCACCCATTCTGAGTCATCTTCTGCCACCCCCATACCATCACCACCTTCCCAGTTGCTCCCTACCCAGTTGCCCATGCCCGCTCACCCAGAAGGGTGGGCATCTCTTTTGCCCCAGGCACCTCATCCGCTGCCCAGTCAGCCCTGCTGCCCTCATGGAGGAGGCTATTGACTTCCTGAGGACCATCTCTGTAGGGTAGACAACCATCGTGAATGCCATCCAGGGGCTAGCATCCCAGATGTAGCAATGCAATGCATACCTCCAACCACCTCTGCCCCTTCTAACACCCCACTCCCTACACCCATCCCAAGCACACATTCAGACAGCCATGCAGACACCTCAACACACAAGAAGTACACATGGAAACACAAGCACCACACTTCCCACCACAGGCATACACGCAGCCAACATACAAAAGCACACACGACAACATCCACTTCCCCCATTTGGGCCCTTCAGCCTGTTACAGTTGGACTGGCCAAAGGCCTTATTTGGACGTTGCATTTTTCTTTACGTCATTTAAATTTGTGTGCCCAGTGTTGCTGTTGGCACACTCTGGAGACGTGGTTCATCGTTTCATTGTGGGGGTGTGGTGTGCACATGTGTGTGCTTTCGGCAGGCTATGTTGGCCTTGTGTTGGATAAGTATCTCTTGTTCTGGGGTGTATAGCTTGTTATGGTGTGAGGGGCTGGGGGTGTGTTGCATAGGTGTGAAACTGTGCCCTTTCTTCCCTTGTTTAGTAGTTTGCGGTACTTACCATCATCGTATTCGTCGGCAGTAACAGTCGTGGAGGTATATGGCAAGGAGCAGCACTGGCATGATTTCCATTTCTCTTTCCAAGTCTGCTTCGGTGCATTGTGTGTTAGCTTTTATTTGGTTTGTTTCTGCCAGAGTCTGTGTAGCGATGGTTCCCGTCCCGGAACTGACGGCAGTCTTGTACTTCATTATTTGTTGGCCTTTCCTTCGGCCTTTGGGCGGCCTCTTCCGTTGATGTCAGCACTCCTATGCTGGCGGTGAGTGGTTTTCACGCTGACTGTTTCTCATGTGTTTCATTATTTGGCAGTCCGGACTGCCAGCCTGTTGGCGGCAGTTACCGCCACCGCCGGTGGTGCAGTGTTTCCCGCCATGTTCATAATGACCACCTTAGTCTTTTTCTTGAAGATTTTCCTCACAGGGATGAAGCCGCAGATTGGATCTGACTTCCCTGGAGTCTTCTTCGGATACGTGTCGCAGGAGACCTCGGTGAAGAATTCTACGTTTGCACTTAGTGGATTTTTTGCCACAGAAGTCTTTGTTCAGGCTGAAGTTGAAATTGGATCCGACATCCCTGGAGCACAAAATGGCATTTTGAATCTTCAATGCAGGTTACAATGGCAGGCCTGAGACATGCTTTAAGGAGTTCCTTTGATGGGTGGCACAATGAGTATTGCAGCCCACTCGTAGAATGTAATTTACAAGCTCTTGGTAAAGAGAGTACTATACAATAGGGACTTGTGCCAATCATGTGGATGCTGATTATATCATTGTTGGAGGGGACACGCCCTCCACATGGTAATAGATGTGCACCTCTGCCTTGATTGCTTCAACTATACTAAAGGTCCTCATTATGAACTTGCCGGTCGTGACCGCCACATAATGAAGGCAGTGGGGACCGCCACAGGTGGCCTTCTGCCACTACCAGGCTACCGCTGACAGGCAGCCTGGGGGTGGCGGAATTCTTCACCTGACAGGGAAAGGCTGGCTATAGGGGTGCTCCGAGGCCTCCCTTGGGGCCCCTACACTGTCCATGCACTTGGCATGGGCAGTGCAAGGACCCCTCCCATGCACAGCCCTGTTTTGCAGGTCACTGACGGATTTACGGGCAGTGATCTGCGTGGCGGGTGCTGTTGCACCCGCCGCACATCGGCATTGTTGACAGCTCCATGTGGAGCTGTCGGCAATGTCCCGGCCCAGCAGCATAGCACTGTTTGCACCCGCCAGCCCAGCAGAATGTTTATTATTCGGCCGGCGGGTCTCAAGGGGGCTGGCGATCTGTGATAAGACCGTCAGCACGTGTTCATAATGACCCGCAAAGTCTGGATCCCTAATGCTGATTTTTGTTTTCATACACAAATACAGATTATGCATGTGTACCATGACATGGGCCTGTCTCATGGATTGTGGTCTTGTTGGATCAGTAGGGGAAACCAAAGTCCTACCCTCATGGTGGTGAAAGGCAACTATCTTTACCATGAGTTAAGCAGCATGAGCACTGCTGTGGCAGCATCCACTGTACTGATCAATGAACAAGTTCTCTTTAACCTGGGTCACTGGATTGAGGCCTAAAGGGTCACTCACTTAAAGTTTCTCTGCTGTGTTCTAAAATCACCCCTTGGCCTATATCATTTTAATGTACTTGTTCTGGGTGTGTGAGTGCATGGGAAGGGTAAAATACAGGGGTAATGCAGTACTGTGCAGTGTGTGTATTTTAAATTCATGTACTAGGTGTGTGTGTGTGTGCCTGTTAGTATTACAATACATGACGAATATAGTGTTGTCCAATATGTGCATGTTAAACACATGCTGGATTGATATATGACTGTGAGTGGTACAATACATGAATTATACAGTCCTATGCACTGTGCATGTCAAATGCATGTGTTGGGTGTATGTGTGCCTGAGAATGGCACAATACATGGCAGAGTATGGGTTCCAATTCGGATGACCCACGGCTAGATAGTGAAACATGAGGAGAGGAGGTAGTGGAGTCCCTCCAGGAGCGATTTTTAGATTGCTGCATTCCTGTAGGCTAGGTGGGACACAGTAGAGAAGGGAAAGCCAGGCTTACCTTGTACACTTCAAAGGGTGCTCTTTGATTCAGTGAGAGGTTTCAAGGAAGGGGCCTGGCTACACCTCTTGAAGGAGATGGCACTGATAAGAGAATCATAAGCATAGGTGCTGGGGCCCTGGGCTAACCATTTGATACACATACCACTGTGGCTGTTATCCAGGTGTGAACTTTGCCTGTTTTGTGGGGCTACGGGCTTTGGGATCTTAGATCCTAAGTCAAATTTGGTGTCTGGAAAGGGGAGCTTGAGACTCCAAAACTTGTCAGCTGTCAAGCAGTCATCCGGGCTGCGTGAGGAGGAGACGCTTGCCAAGACTTCTCCCTGTGACCAGGAATGGGGCCAAGGCCTGCTGGTCTCTTTCCTGGGTGAGGGGATATTGCCCAGGGAATCCAAAACCACCTGCCTGGGAGCCTGGATGACCAGAGCCACCTGCTTGCCAAGACCAATGTGCCCTGAGAGGGGCCCCAGTGTAGACATTTGTTGTGTTAATTGGGGCAGTGTCCATTCAAAGCAGAGATACGTTGATACCATATGACAGGAAAGTCAGCAGAACTTAGCAAGAAGTGTGACCTGATTAGGAGCATTGCCAGAAGTGTGAGGCCACCAGGCAACTCCTATGCCCCTATAGCAGGATTGAGGATGAGGAACTTCACACCACCTTCTTCCCCCACTTTGAATAGACCAAAGCACCTACCCTTGCACTTGGGGACCGTGGCCGTGAGTTAGGAGCTTGGGGATAATTGAGTGCAGCCCGTCTATACTATTTGCAGTGACCTCACCTGGACCAGCCGCTGCTGCTCCATCATAATGAGAGAGAGAGCACACTTAGGAACTCTGGACTCTCCGATCCCGCAGATGCAGGTAAGACTAAATTTGGTCCAGTCGGCCCTGGGGAACTTGCTTCCTAGATAGCACTGCTATGCTGGATAGTTTTAATTTTGATACAGAGCTGAAGTGTACTCTTGAGACTCAGACTACTAGCGGGGCTTTTTTAGATGTTGCCTAAAGTGAATTGAGAATAACCACGATTGCCAGAGTGAGGAGGGAGAAGGACACTGGGGATTGCCTATGAAACACTAGATCCCTAACCTCAAAGGAATGTGTAGTTGCTTGTGAATATCATGTTTCCTTTTCTGCTATTACCGGTAAAATAGAACAGTTCTGTTTTATCCTAAAAGTGGTTGTTTCGCTGGATGTATTTTGAGTTGCGAGCCTGTGTTCACCCCCCCCCATAAGCCGGTGTTCACCCCCTCCCTCAATGTATCCACCTCCCCTCGAGGTAGCCTTCGACTGCTCAGGCCATGCTATTCCTGAGAGTCAAGTGCTGAAGGGGTACATGGCCCAATTGCTCAGGATTCATCGCAGGACAGGCCCCGGGACATTAGAAGTGAAGGTCTGAACCCCACAACTGAACCCCGTGTACCATGCCTGTCTCATGGCCCTCCGAAAATTGTTCTGGTAACCAGGTTTAAAAGAAAGTGCACATGCACTTTACCCCTGATTTGCAGAGGTTAGGGGCCCCAAGTCTTAATGCCTACAAAAATGGCTTTAGCTACAGAAGTCAAAATTTGGGGAGAATAACATGAAAAGGTGGTTAACTCTAACATCCACCACCTGCACCACCGAAGTGCTGAATAAACACAAGCATCAAAGTACACCTCTTACTTATTTCTGGTTTGTTTCTGTTAAACATAAACAATGCCGGAGAAAGGACCATAGCCTACCTGGTACTGCACTTTCACTGGAAGTGCTCCTGTCGAGTCTCCAGGAGAGATGCAGATACTCTGTGCAACTCTCAGTATAATGAAGGGCCTTGGCTCAGGTGGCAGATGAGGGAACACCAACATCATCAGTTTGAGGATGCCCCCCCCAATCCCAAGGCTGGAGTGAGACCCTAACGGATTCAATTTCTCCACTTGGGATACTCTACACTGGTCTAGTGTGAACTGAGGAAATTATGAGGTTTGTCTCGACTACTGTGACTATAACTACTAAGTATTCAAAATACAGGATCCTAAGGCACTGGGGCCTCATTTACTAAGTTTTGGCACAGGCTATTCTTCAAGGCGTTTTCATGCTCTGCTCTGTGTCAAACAAAAGGGCAGGAATGTGTCATATTTATAAGATATGGTACAGTCCTGTCCTTGTCTCCTCCTCTGGTGCACAAATTGCTGCTTAGCACCAATGCAGACACCCTTGCACCATAGTGGAAGGATGCCTGCATTGCAGGAATGACTGTTTATGTACAGGAAGGGACACGTTCCTCCACATAATCAATCATTAATGGCATGTTCCTCTTTCTATGTGTGCTGCACAATGTTCTTTCTCCCCCTTGTGCCACTTTAACGCGTAGCATAGGGACCTGACACATTCCCAGACTTGTAAATCTGGGAGTGCGTCATATTCCGTCTGATTTGATGGGAGTTGCTGAGGGAACACCCACAGCAACACCCATGGAATGCCCTTTTCGCGCAGTTTTATGCGTGAAAGAGGGCCATATTTACAAGGCCATGAAAAGCCATGCAAGGTGGCTTTTGTGGCCTTGTAAATATGTGCCGGCACACTATACCATAGGATATAATGGACTCGTAATACGGCTGGTGGTAAATCCGTCACTTTTCCGTCACTTTTGGGACGGATTAACACCTCCTCCAAAGTTAGAATAACCCCCTATGTCACTGGAGCATCGAAAAAAAGGACTCTCCAGTGGCGTAGTGTGCCACTAAGGCCTCGTAAATGAGGCCCTAGGTATTTAAAAAAACATGATCCTAATTTACCTGCCTCGCCATTACTTCTCCCAAAGGAGCTGAAACGTTTTAAGGCCTAACTTGACAGTACAGATGTCATCAGACAATTATGTGCGAAATGCGAGAACACTGCGAGTCAAGAGTACGTTTCAATGACTTTTTTCAACTGTTTCTCCATTTGTACATGAATCCTCATCCATCACAAAACCAAACTGGGAAGTGCCACTTTATGTCTGGCATGGAAAAGGCAGCCACACAGCACACCGCAAAAGTAATGTAGAATAGGTCAATCTATTTAACTACTCCATCATTTCATAAATTGTAAGCAGAAAACCTGAATGTCTTCATTGCAACGGAATTGATATGCACTCTATACTTCTTTCTTTTGCAGGAAGAGTTGCAGCAAATTATCACACTCTGTTGATGGGTAAATCAGAAAAAGACGGATACAGGAGTATAAAACACTTGGGCTGTGCAGGCCGGCACCAGCGCACCAGCAGAGCTTTAATAAATTACCAGGGATCCTGACACTACAGACCCTGATTTATGTAGCCATTTGAGCCCTGTGATTGGTTTCTGCCTTCTCAAATGCGCATAAAACCACACCATTAGGTTTTAGTTTAGACATTTCCAATTGCTTGATGTCATTCTCTAAAAGATAATTGGCAAGCCAATGTCCCTTGTTGAGGTGTAGCTTTTCTTTTTTTTTTTTTTTACAATTTCGCTGTATCATTTGCATCGCTGTATCATTTGCGTTAACTGTCTTACTTGGAAAATGTATGTATAACGACATTTCGTTTTTGTTTGAGGTGACCCGTTTGTTAAAAGAATATAGCCTTGTTTATGCAACATTATGTTGATTCTAGCGTTTTAATATATGGGTCTTTGTTGCAGACTAATCAGCAAAACTACAGAAGGCTCAGTCTTAGAAAATATATTTACCACCGTTAAAAAATGCTTTCGCATTTTTCTTGTTCTTTTTAGTAATGCCATTAATGCATTCGTTCCCTTTGTCCTTTTAGTGATCGTTGGGATTGTGGTCATTGCCAGACTTATACCCAGATTTTCCATATGTTAGCCTGGTCAAGCGTGCAATGCATTACAGCCAGTGCTTTAAATGGGCAAAAATAAGTTCTGGTTTTCACTGTCTGGGCAGAGCTCACGGAAATTCACTCTGCGGAATTCTGTAGAGTTGATTAAAAACTCTTTGAGTGGGGGAGTGCCACTGAAGCCTGCACCCTGCCCTGAATGCGCCCGATCTCGGAAGCGCATAGCAGGGTAGGGCCCGACCCTGCTTAGTGCTTCTGAGATTGGACACATTCAGGAAAGTGCCATAGGCAGCAAAAGCTGCTGTTTCAGGCCTCTTGTGCCCCGGCCTGCCTCCCAGCCGGTGCACAAGTGGCATGGGCAGGCCAGTGCACAAGAGGCCTGAAATGGCAGCTTTCACTGCTTACGGCCCTGGCCTGAATTCAGGCCAGGGCCGTAGGCGCCAAAGAATGTTTTTGTATGTGTGAGAGTTGATTTGGCACTGGCATTGGTGCTGCTTTGCACCAAATTGAACTATAATCAGTGCTTTAAAGGGGCCAGTACTCAGAGGTACTGAGTATCAGAACTCTTCAGTTTTCTTCTCTTGAGTACCAGAGTTTCTGCTAAGACAAGGAGAGTAGGCAGGACCTACCTGGTCCTCCAAGGGGTCCTCGTCATCCTCGATGTTCCCAGTGGCCTGGCTCTCTGCCTTCCTCTGTCCATTGCTCCTGTGCTGCTGGCAGGTGGAGGCCTTGATCCGTAGTCCTGCGCACTGCAGACCTATTATGCACTTGTGCCATGTGGCCCATAACTGGCCTGCAGTGCACACAAGGTGAGCTCTGCTCTGCTGGTAGGGTTAGCATTCAGACAGTATTCCCTGTCAGTTATGTATGAGGTTTCTGGTCACTTCTTGGCAACTTGATGATTGCAGTAATGACAAAGACTCCTCCTCGCTACAAAGAGATCTGATTACAACAGGCTCTACAGCTCTCTTCTGCCTGTGCCAACACAGTAGTCACTGTTCAACTTAACAGCAGCTTCTGATGCAAGAAGCAACTTCGTCACAACAGAAGGGATACTTTAACCTTTAGGCGATATCACTCGAGGCCGACATTCAGAGGCTCACAGAGGCCCTTTATTAAAGTTGTGTAGATTGAAAAGTTACTCCTAGCATGCGCATCATGTTTGTGCAGCCCCTGCTCTGTTCTTGTGCACTACATTTCCCAATCATGTCATGTTGTTTATGAAATCTTAATATACAGACTGTCTGGCTCTGTCATGCCTTGTAAAGTTGGTATTGATAGTAGGGTATGTTTTCACCAAAATAAAAAATAAAAAAACACATTGTAAACCAGCTGTTAATTACAAGAAGACATAAAATGACAAGAAAGGGAGATTAATTTGGAACCGTCCAGACTAATCACGTAACACAAATCTGAAGTGAAGAATCATTCCTGTCAACAAACATATCACGATGAAATTGCAGTGCATTTATTTTATTTTGCATTTGACATTTTGTATATAGCTCAACTGCACAAGCAATATTAGCATACTTTACAGATTCAACAACCATACACACAAGAGAGGTCCTGATGTACTAACAAGTTAATGGTCAGAAAAACTATGATTCTATGTTTGCAGCTGTTAAATGCTTTTTCCAATGCACTAAAGATATTTTAGGGATGAGCAAACATTTGCCAGCTCTAAAAATGGCTTTGTGAATGGATACTGACTCACAATTTGAAAGAGGCATGTTGTAATTGTCCTTTCTGAATCGCGAATTGGTAGGTGAAGTGTCAACATTTTGATACCATAATCTGAACACTAATCATTGAAAAAATGATCTACTCTTGAGGTGGGTTGGTAATCCATTCATCGAAGGAAAGGGGTTCCCTTTGAGAATGTCACACAAAGTGTGTTGAAAGTACAAGGGACCACTGACAATTCTTAAATAAACTTTAAGAAAAAAAAAAAAAAAATTAAACACAGACCATTTCTGCTACGGAAAATGTATTGCATTAAAAATAAAACATTTTAATGATTGAGCCGCAATCATCTAATAAACCTAGTAGGCCACCATCCCTGTGATCAGCAACGGATCCCCCTGCTACGGTGGAGGAGCGACGCCCCCCGCCAGCAGCAATAGCTGCAATCCTTTAAAAATAATAAGGATAATAAACTATATTTAATATTGTTTTATTTTTAAAAGGGGTGGGGAAATTGGGATGACAAGCTTATGGGGGAGTGCACAGGATTCCCCTCAGTGTACATGTGTCTTTGGCCGGCCATCTCGGGCTGGCCAAACACACATGTGCACTGTGTTCTCTCCAACCTGGTAACAGTGCCGGGTTGGAGAGAGCAGGCAGAGGCTCCCAGTTTGCCTTGGGGCGCCAATCCAGGGATACAGCATCAAAGCAGCATTAGGATTGGCCACAGGGCAGGCTGTGAGCCTGTGCCTGCTGTTTGTGAGGACCGAGGAGCAGCATGGCGGCGAGCACGTTAAATAAAAAACAAATCTGTTTCTTGTCCCCCCGTGCCATGCACCACTCCTTTTCCGTGCCTGCCAGTGATGGCCTTCAATCAGAGTGAGTAGTAATTTGCAGCCCACCTTATGAATTATAGAGAGGTTAGTCAGTTTACGACCCACATAAAGTCTTTGCAAGGTTTGCAAAATAAACTTCTGGTTTCAAAAATAAGTGTCACAAATTGTATTGATTATTCAGTACCAGAAAGAAAGTAAATTTGGCACCTTGATTCATAACCCATATCAGCGAACTGTTTTATGACAATGGATAAAGGGGCAGGGTGAGGGTGTAAGGTATATGGAGGGAGGAACAGAAGGAATGTGGAGTGTGAGGATTGCTAAATGTGGTGCATGCTCATCCAAAGGAAGATTTCCATTCCGGGAAAAATGTACAGTTTTAGAAAGTACCTAGATGCCTTGTAAATGCTTTGAACCCATAGATTCAGCCCTGAAACTTGCAATCATTTTTCTAAAATATGAGAATGAATTAAAGCAGTGGACCCTAACAATTTTCCTTTCCCTCTGTCCTACTCTTTTTCATTGTTTATAAATGAGTAATGTTTGTGCACAGCTGAATTCTCTTGCTCATTTGGAACTTTTTGATTATGGAGCAAATAGTGATATTCACTAAGTAGTACTTAATGAATCGGAGAAACATGGCCAAGCACCAGTTTTTGATCAGAAAACAGCAATCTCAAAAGTTTTAGAAATCCGGACATACCTTTAGGATTTTAGAGTGTTGATGCAACAATAAGGAAGTCTTACTCTATAATGAGTGATAGTGCAAATCCTTAAACGCACTGAGGATTAGTGAATGATTAGTGAATGATTATGCAAGTCTAAACATACACTTATTATTACTGAGTGACAGGCTAATCTGAATATGCACTAGGGTTAACCCTTTAAGCACTAACTCCCTGGTGCGGGTCACGACCTGTGGTCGACACCGGTGAGAAGGTTCTTTTTTTTTTTATCCCTGGGAGACACGGAAGAGCTTCCGTGTCTCCACCCGCCCCTTTGTGACGTCAGCGCCCCGCGAGGCATGCTGACGTCACACTGACGTCACACTGTTGTTTTCCCCATCGGAGCAGGAAGCGGCCATAGGGGAAAACTGCTGCAATGGGGAAAACGGCCCCAAATGGCCTTCCCCATGTTCGGGAAGGCCTCATATGAAAGGGGAGACTCTCCCCTTTCATTAAAGGCATTCCTGAATGCATTTCCTGGCCCCCGATCGCAGCACAGCTGTGATCGGGGGCCAGGAAATGCCACTAGACGTCAGGGATTTCACTTGGGGGGGTCGGCCCCCCTAGGAAAACAGGCTGCCCCCCGGGGGCCATATTTTTAAAATTTAATGTTGGGGCCCGAGGGGCTAATTAAAAAAAAAAAGAAATAAGGACATTGACAGGGGGCATTGACATAGGCAGGGCCACCCCCTGTGGGGCCATATTTTTTATGTTGATGTTGGGGCCACATGGGGGGGCGCGATCACGCCACCCCCAGGGGCTAATTTAAAAAAAAAAAAATAACAAAATTGACAGGGGGGCGCCCATAGGCAGGGTGACCCCCTGTAGGGGCAATTTTTTTTAGTAGTTGTAGGGTTTCCCTGGGGGCCATTTTGTCCCCAAGGAAACCCCACAACTACCCAAAAAATAAATACAGATATATATTATTTTTTTTTTACATATTTTTATTGATTTTTCAATTGTGACATACATTTCAATGCGCTCAGTTAACAGCAATACAAGGATATTGTCAGTTACAGTAATTTGCTGGGCGCTTGTTATTAAACTTAACAAACAACTAATAACTTCCGTGCACCGCTAGATCCACGCATTTATGTCTAGACTGTCAGGCAATGCCGGCACGCGCATTTAAAGCTTTCTTTCGTGTGAGGTTTTAATTGCCGGTTAGGGTTCTAGATGAGGGCGCCCCCTATGGAAGGAGGGGGGGGGAGAGGGGAGCAGGGGGGGGCTGCTTGGCTTGGCTTCTGTAGAGCCTGCATCCACTACTTGGGCATGATGGTCTGTGCGTGCTATTTGTCTTGCATGCGCTTAAGGGTGTGGTGTGTTGATATCAGTGCCGAGGTGCTGTTGGTAGGCGTGTGCGCTTCTCCTGATTTACTGCCGCTTTACAGCCAGGACGAAGCCCATGATTAACTGTATAGTCGCGGCTATCTGCGGTTCAAGGGGGTTTTTCGTCGTTCTTTGCTTCTAATTTTGAGACTAGTGTACCTCAGGTTTCACAGCCCGAGTGTCGCAGTCCACCCCGCGCTAATTTCGTTAGTACTTGATATTCAGCTCGTGCCCAGCAAAGCGTGAGAGTGAGCCAGGCACCATGGTCGGGGGCCTTGGGGGCCTTCCAGTTCATGGCTATTAGTCTTTTATACATTGCATAAGCCAGGTCTGCGAATCTATGCATGTGTTTGCTTCTTTTGGTTCTTGTCCTAAGGCCAAGGAGACAGGATTTGGGATTCGCGTCTAGGCCCAGGCCAGTCATTTCCGACAGTACAGTGGTCAGCACGGCCCACTCCCCGTGCACCCGCGGGCACTCCCAGACCATGTGATAAAACTGTGCTGCTGGGGTTTTGCATCTGGGGGAAGTTGGGTCCGATCCAGGGAACATGCGTTTTATCCTGGCTGGCGCTAAATATGTCTGATGTAAGTAATTAAACTGTGTGTATCGGAATCTGGGGTTCCTTGAGACCTTGCGTGTGTGACTCAGGGCTTTCGGCCATTCTGTCTCTGAGATCGGGGCAGGCAGTGCGGCATTCCACGTCTCCCGAGCTTTTTGCAGGCTAGCCTCCGGGGGCTTATTCAGAAGTTTATACGTGTTTGATACTGCTTTTTCACGAGCGTCGTAGCTCAGCATGTGGTGCAGGTTAGCCGAGATGCTTGGCTCAGCGTTCCCAGACTCCCATGTGCTTCTAATGGCGTGGCATATAGCGTGGTATGTCAGAAATTGCCCCGAGCTGATCTCTGTGAGGGCCTGTATGGCTTCGAAGGACATTAGTTTTCCTTCTTCAAAGCATTCTCCCACCGTGCTTATGCCCGCATCTATCCAGGTTACGGACGAGTGAGATCCAGTTGTCACCCATCCGGGGATTCGTTCTAGTGGTAGGAGAGGTGAGTAGGGAAGTTTTTTAGCTTCTTTTTGAATGTACTTCTTCCAGTATGCATGAGCTGCTGTCATCAGTGGATTTACGTGTGTGGCTTTGGTTTGCCTGTTCATGAGCCACTCAAGCAGAGGGACTCCCCGGAGTCGGGTTGTCAGCCAGGTGGCCTCCGCTGCACCAGGATTATGGATCCAATTTAATATCCACTGCAGCTGTGCTGCTGCAGAATAGAGCTCAAAGTTAGGGGCTCCCAGCCCACCCACCGCCACCGGGTGGTGTAGTGTGTTGAGTGCGACCCGCCTTCTACCATCACCCCACACAAGCTGCACCAGTGCAGAATTTAAACTGTTGAAAAAGCTTTTAGGGATTGTGATCGGCAGGGCAGCGAAGTAATACAGCAGCCTGGGCAGTACTAGCATGTTGGCTATGGCTACCTTTCCCAGTGGTGAAAGCGGTAGTTTATTCCAGAAACGCAATGAGCTCTTCATAGATGTCACCGCTCTCCCCAGGTTGCCATCCCTGAGGTCTTCCGCACTGTGGTAGACGTTGACCCCTAAATATTTAAATGTGTCAAAGCACCATTTTAATTGGCCTGATGGGGTATTCTCACGTCGCGCTGGGGACCAGCCGACCAACGGGAATATGCAGGATTTCCCCCAATTCACTATCAATCTCGAGATCTCTCCAAACTCGTACAGCAATGACATCACTGGTGGGAGCACCTCCTCTGCGCTGCGTATATATATCAAGGCATCGTCTGCGTACAATGATATGACGTGGGAGGTGCCTTTCCTTACCAGCCCCCAGTCTTCCGTTTTTGGACACGCGCGGTCAGTGGTTCCATCGCCAGGGCGAACAACAGGGGGGATAGGGGGCACCCCTGCCTTTTTCCCCTGCTAATCTGGAAGCTCTCTGAGATGACACCCCCTGTCTTCACCCTGGCCTGTGGGTTCGTGTACAGAATGCGTACCCATCTTATAAATTTTGGGCCTATGCCCATTCGCTGCATGGTGGTAAACAGGAAGTCCCATTCCAGTGTGTCGAATGCTTTTTCGATGTCTAGTGAAATCACTGCTTCCTCAAATGCACTCGGGGGGGTGTCGCCCATTACGCTCAGTAACCTGCGAATGTTGAGGAAGGTGTTACGTTTTGGAATGAATCCATTCTGGTCTTCGTGTATCAAAGTGTGCATGTGTGGAGCTAGCCTGTTGGCTAGTATTTTGCCAAGTAGTTTGCAATCTAGATTTAGCAGGGACAGAGGTCTGTAGGACCTAACGTCGGTGGGGTCTCGTCCCTGTTTCGGGAGGACTACTATCATTGCCTCTCTCATTGTGGGGGGGAGAATTCCGTTAACCTCCGCTTCTTCAATAACTTTTAGGAGACGTGCAGTAAGGTGTGACGCAAAGGTAGAGTAATATTCTGATGGCAGGCCATCTGTCCCTGGAGCTTTGTTTCTAGGTAGTTGTTCTAAAGCCTTGTTAAGTTCGCCTAGTGTAATAGGGGCCTCTAGTGACTCCATGTCAGCGTGTGTGAGTTGGGGCAGGGAGGAGTCCGCCAAAAAAGACTCGAGTTGTTGGAGGGTGCATGATGTGCGTGAAGTGTATAGTTGTGTGTAGTATTCCCTGAACGCATCATTTATTTCTTCCTGTGTGGTTGCTAGTGCGCCTCCGCCTAACCCTATTGCCCCAATTGGAGGGCATTGCCGTTCCTCCCGCAGGAGCCATGCGAGCAGCCTGCCCGATCTGTCGCCTTCCGCTTGTAATCTGGTCAAGTGATATTTGTAGTCATGAAGGCGTAATGTGGCGTCGGCGGCTGCGTATTCTGCGCGCGCATCTTTTAATGACGTGTATGGTGTTTCGCTGCGGGCCACTGCATTTTCTAGTGCTCTTAATTTCTTCTCCAGCTTGCAAACTTCTGCATGGAGCGTGCTTCTTACCCCCCATGTAGTGGAAATACAATGCCCACGAGTCACTACTTTGTGTGCGTCCCACTCTGTTGCTCTTAAGTTTGTGGTGTCAGCGTTCAATTCCCAGTACTGTTTGAGTGCTGTTTTCAGAGCGTCTGTGAATGCAGGGTCCTGCAGTGCTTCCACTTGTAGTCTCCAGGTTGGGATCGCTTGACGCCTCCTGCCCCAGTCTAGAGTTATTTTGAGTGGCGAGTGGTCTGATAGTATTTTAGCTAAGTATTCAATCCCGTTAGTTACTGTGCAAATGTCCTGGGTGCCCCATAGTAGATCTATCCTGGTGTGCACCTTGTGTGGTACAGAGTAAAATGAATATTCTCTGTGGTGTGGATGCTTCATACGCCACAAATCATAGAGGCCCATGTTGTTGGCCCATGTTGCCAGTGGGTGCCTGGGGTGTCTATTAGCCGCTAGGTGTGTGGGGGGGCTGGACCTATCCAATGTCGGGTCCGGCGTATTGTTAAAATCTCCCCCCCATATTGCGGATGTTGCGGGGTTCGCCAATAATGCTGGGGTAAGCGTGTTCAGGAACTCAGGTAGCGCAGTGTTAGGGGTGTATATTCCTATAAGTGATAGTTGTTTGCCGTCTAATTTACCCTCCACTATTACGTACCTACCCCCCTGATCTATCCTGTGTGATGTTTGAAGAAATGGGACACTCCCTGCTATCCATATGAGGACCCCCCTCGCGAAGGTTGAATAAGATGTACCTACAATCTGTCCTCCCCATTTGTTCCGCAGTTCTTGTAGGTCTGGATCCCACAGGTGGGTTTCTTGTAGGATTGCAATGTGTATGCCCTGGCGTTTGAGTCTTGCGTGCACCCTGGTCCTTTTGCTATGATTGCCGAGGCCCCTAACATTCCAGGTGATTATGTCATATTTGCGTGCGTTATAGGCTGTATGTTGGGCCATGTTTATTTTGTAGTGATGCAACTAACATTCTGCTCCCTGGTAGGATCCGAGCAGTTTCCTCCCTCCCCCTCACCTCGTCGACCCTGTTTCCCGCCCCCAACCATGTGTCCTGTGTTATGCGCAGATCCGCGGTGCACGAACTAGTGATTACCCTCCCACCCTCCCCAACTGGATCCCATCCCCAACTGTGAACCAACAAAAAACTGCGCACCCCGTTGGGGTGCGAACTAGGCTGTGTCCATGTGGATGTCTGCGGGGGAGCAATGATACTATCCAGGTGCGGCTCATAATAGGGGCTCGCATCCTTCTGCAGACACAGTCTGCAAGTATTGTAGGGCGTCCCCAGGTCGCAGCTAACCATCCCTCCCCCCGCCGCGCGCCGCCACCAATTACGCGCAAGTTGAGTACAGGAGTTGGCTCTAAGAGCAGCAAAACAAGGATACATAATGTCAAGCGATATGTCCAACCGCAACCAACAAAGCACACAATGTACAGTCCTGCTCTCCTTCTATGGCGGCGGATCTCGCCCTGGTGGCCGGTCAGCGGCGCTCGTTTAGAGTATGTCTGAGGACCGGGGGGTGATCTCCGGGCCCTTCAGCGACCCGGTTAGTGTGGAATCCGAACTTATTGACTCCGATTCCGAGCCCTCCTCCTGTTGGGTTCTGAGGGCCTCGAAAGAGTTTTGTGTCAGAAGGGGAGTTTCCTTCAGGACCCTGGCTCTCTCTTCAGCAGCCTGTTTCACCGTGGGTTGACCCCCGGGTCGCCTCTTGGAGCGTTTCCGTGGGGACGCTGTGGACCAGCTTTCGTTGATTTCGGTTTCTTCTCGGGGTTGGGCAAAACCCTTGGCATGCAGCCATGTCCAAGCGTCCTCCGGAGAGGTGAACACGTGGGTGCGCTCATCTGTTAGTACTCTTAGTTTGGCGGGGAATAGCAGAGCATACTTTATGTCATGCTCACGGACACGTTGTTTTATTTGAGCAAAGGAGTTGCGTTGTCTTTGCACTTCCTGAGTGAAGTCTGGATAGGCGTGAACAGTTGAGTCCTCATACTGAAATGGGCCTCTACTGCGAAATTGTTGCAATATCACATCCCGGTCTCTAACGTTCAGGAACCTGGTTATCAGCGGTCTTGGGGGCTGGCCCGGTACTGGGGGGCGCCCGGGAGTCCTGTATGCTCTTTCAACTGAGAAGAATTTCGATGGGGCTCCATTCAAGACCACTTTGGCTAACCATTGTTCCAATAAAATCTCTGAATTTTGATCTAATGATTTTTCCGGAAATCCAAGAAACCGAATGTTGTTGCGTCGTGATCTTCCCTCCGCCTCTTCTGCTCTTCTCTGCAGTGTTTTTACTTCTAGATCCAGGCGGAGAATTTGTTTTTGGTTGTCCGTTACTTTGGGGCTCATTTCGTTTAGCACCACCTCCGTTGACTTCACTTTGTCGGATAGTTTGCGGTGGTCCGCTCTAAGGATATTTAGGTCTTGTGATACCGTGTCTATTCTATTTTCCAATTAAATTTTAGTTTCCATGATTGCTTGGAGTACTTTCTCAAATTGTGTGGAGTGGGCCAAAAGTGTAGATTCCAGTGATTGTAAAGTGGGTATGGATTGCTGGTCCCCAGGCGCTGGTCCATGCGTGCCCCGGTCTTGACTCCTCGCTGATTTTGATCTCCCGGCCATTTTGTCTCAGTTTGTGAGTCCCTGTTCCTTCTGCGCCCATGCGAACTCCCACGGTCCCCGGGTTGGACAGGTATGGAGGGCCGTATATCCGCTCGGATCCACACCGGAATACGCTTCTAGTTCTTAGGGTTGCCGACCGCCCTAAGTTCTTTGATGTGAGTTCCAGGCCCCTCCACCGGCACCGGCAGGAGGGCGACGGATGGCGGGGCGGGGGGGGGGGCGAAGCCCGCGCGCCCCTAGTGTTACTGCAGTCGACCTGGACAATTCAGGGCCTGGGGGTGGGCCCCTCATCCTCACGACGTCGATCGCCATGTGCGCGCTCCTTCATTTGAGCTTCCATGCAGGGTTCTAATCCCCGTGCCAGGGGAATGATGGTGTACATAATTTACTGCAGTGAGCGCTTCCCACGTGGCCCACAAGTGTTCAAAAAAGTTGCCGGAGCCACCAGTAATGTTCAGGGGGCGTAGAGAGCAAGCCCCCCCGCCGATCCCAATCCGCCGGCGCTCCAGACGGCCAAGGGGAGGGGGGCACGCCTCGCAGCCAGTCCACGGGCCAGTGGGGGGGGGGAAACCACCAAGAGTCCCCGTCCGCAACTTCACCGCCGCTCCGCCCCGGGCCAGCAATGGAAAAAGTTATCAAGCTGTAGGGGGGAGCAGGGGGAGCAGCCCAAAGCGGTGCAGGGCCCAGCGGTGGGCCTGCTGCCCTCCCGCCAAGGGATCCCCTCGCCACTGCACCCCCACCTCACCTTCGGGGCTCAGGGACGGAGCTCCGGGCCTCGCTACGAGGCAAGATGGCGGCCGCAGTTCCTGAGGCGGCGTCGTCGTTCAGGAACCTCCTTTCTCGGCCACACAGACGCCTCCGTAACCGTCGACAGGGGAGAGAGGTTCTCAGAGCGGGTCCCACTCCTGTGCGAGGATGTTGGCGTCCCCGGGGCGCCCTGCAGTTATTTTGGTGGCGAGCCCGAGACGGAGCGCTTTCTCAAGCGTCCTTCCCGGTCGCCATCTTGGCTCCTCCATAAATACAGATATATATATATATATACATATATCTTATTTCAGGACTCTGTGTTACCCCTATAAGAAATAAATTAAATGAAATGAATTGGCTCTTGCTCCATACGATGCTGTTTCAATAATTGGGATCTGACTCACGGGATTGGTGCAGCCGTCAGATGGTTATTGTTCCATCTGTTGAAGATTATATATATATATATATATATATATATATATATATACATATATATATCCATGTAGATAGATATGTCTATCTACATGGATATATCTATAAATAGATCTATATATATATATGTAGATCTATATATATATATATATATATATATATATATATATATATATAGATAGATAGATATAGATATATCCATGTAGATAGATATATCCATATAAAGATCTATATATATATATATATATATATATATATATATATATATCACTTTTGTCAGTTCATGTGTGGTTTCCCTGAGGGCTGCAATCGCCCCCCAGGAAAACCAAACCCACATATAAAAGTGATCTATATATATATATACTCTTTATATTTCAACAAATGAATTGCTGTATTCCCGGTATAGAATGAAATCCCATTGCAAGGTGCAGCTCATTTATTGGCTCTGGGTACCTAGGGATGTTGATGAACCTACAAGCCATATATATCCCTGCCACCAGAAGAGTCCAGCACACGTAACGGTATATTGCTTTTAAAAATATGACATTGCAGGAAAAAGTTACAGAGTAAAACGCTGAGAAAAATGGTTGTTTTTTTCAGCTCAATTTAAATATTGTTTTTTTCAGCTGTTATTTTCTGTAGGAAAACCTTGTAGGATCTACACAAATGACCCCTTGCTGAATTTAGAATTATGTCTCCTTTTCAGAAATGCTTAGCTTTCCGGTATCCAGTATTGGTTTCAAACCCATTCCTGTCACTAACTGGAAGGAGGCTGAGAGCACCAAAAATAGTAAAAATGGGGTATGTCCCAGTAAAATGCCAAAATTGTGTTGAAAAATTTGGTTTTCTGATTCAAGTCTGCCTGTTCCTGAAAGCTGGGAAGATGGTTATCTTAGCACCACAAAACTTTTATTGATGCCATTTTCAGGGAAAAAACACAAGCCTTCTTCGGCAGCCCTTTTTTACCATTTTTTTGAAAAAACAAAATATTATGTGTATTTTGGCTAATTTCTTGGTCTCCTCCAGGAGAACCCAGAACCTCTGGGTACCTTTAGAATCCCTAGGATACAGGAAAAAAAAGAGGCAAATTTGGCGTGGATAGCTTATGTGAACAAAAAGTTATGAAGGCCTAAGCGCAAACTACCCAAATAGCCAAAAAAGGGCTCAGCACTGGGGGGGAAAAGGCCCAGCAGCTAAGCGGTTAAGTATGGTGAAAATCTAAACATGCACTAAGGGTAATTAGAAATGTTGGAAATGTGGCAAGGGAACATAGACTTCTTAGTGATGGTACAAATCTGGGTCAGCGCTCAATATTTCTGTCTGCAACTGTAAACATGTTGTCAATTAAAGAGCAATTGTTGCAGATTGGAGGACTTAGTAATGATTATTAAGTAGTAGGCAAATGGTAAACGTTTACTCAGTATTAATGAGTACAGGGTCAAATGTAAACATAGAGTTATGTTTAATGGATGATTGTGCAAGTCTGCAATTATGCTAAGCCTTCCTGAATGAAAGAGAAAATATCAACATGCATAATGGTGGTACTCTGTACATAAGTGAGCATTATGGGCCTGATGGTGCTAATTCTTGAAACATTGTAGGCGTTCTTGGCACAATGGTGCAAACTCCTGGTGTAATTCTTTAACTCACACAATGTTGACAATTCTTCATAAATTGTGGCCATTCTTTATAGTGATTCCGAGATCTGGTGTAATGTTTGCACTGGCACATGTAATTCATGGCACTTTGATATCAGGATCATTACTCTTCTTGACACGTCTTAATGATACTTCGCAGACAAGTGCAGTGCTATCAACCTATTCTTCAGGAAACAAAATACAGTAGATCCGAAAGCATAGCATTAACACAAAGCCTGATTCTCCTCCTAGGCCCATCTCATCTAACCACATCCCAGAAGGGTCATCTCTCATAGCCCTATCTCTTACAGATCTCGCCAACAAACTCAACTCCCTCAAATACACTCCAATGAATATAGTATCTTACAATTGACCATTTTTAGAGCTCTCTAGAGAAGCTTGCTCACCCATGTTGATCAATTATTCAATTAATCTCTCACTGAAGGCATCTTCACAGAAGGTGTATTGAGAGCTCACATCCTCCTACCACAAAAGAAACTTACACTAGACTCTGATGACCTTTACAACTACCAGTCCACTGGTCACCTACCTTTCATCATGAAGATCATTGTCAAATCAGTCTGTGATCAATTCCAAGATCACATAAATGCCAAAAATCTCCTGAACAATTAAATATCAGGCTGCAGAACAAGATGCAGGAAATAGACAGCTACTTGACATCACTGGCAATGTCCTCCTGCCCACAAAGGAAGAGGACACTTGCCTCTTGGTAATAATGGACATATCAGTCACCTTCAACACCATCAACCACTCCACCCATCACCACATACTGAAGTATCAAATTGGATTCACTCCTACCTTCTCCACTAGTCTTTTTCCTACCTTTTGAACCAACAACAGTTCATTTACATTGCCATTACAAAGGACTAGAAAATACCTTTCTCTGGAGAAGTTCCCCAGTGTTCCATCTGGTCCATCTTACCTTCAAACTCTACATCAAACCCATGGGGCTCTACTCATCAAAGAACAGTATCACAATTCACCATGCTGATGATACACATATCTACCTGAAAATCTCCACCGTTCCACAAACTGAATGCTCAAAACATTGACTGCACCTCGTCCAGACATGGATATCAAATGCTTACTTGGAGCCCAACCCCAGAAAAAACAACATTTCTGTTATTTGAAAAGAACAGCATGCAATAAAACAATCCAATCCTGACTCACTGACCTAAGACCTGATGACTTCAAAACCCACCTATAATCCAATGTCAATGGCCTTAGCTGCATCCAGGACATCATCCTCACCCTCAAAAACCATTCCCTCCAGAATATGAATTTAGAACCGATGTTTGTGGCCTCTTTGATGCCAGAAATGTCCATGACCCTTCGCACTCCACATTCTTCCCTCTTAAGATCATCCTAAACAGCACAGTACATATCATCCACAGCTGAAGAAACATGATCATCTAACCCCATCCTGGTGGATGTTCACTGCCCACCACTTGCCAGCTCTCACCTTCTTCAAAAGCAGATGCATTGGTTACAAAGCCATCATGACCAAAACACTGTCTATCTGGATGACAGGCTCACCAGATCTGTGGGCTCTTGGCACACCCACAGCCATGGCATCACCAGACTGGAGAAAAAAGAAGTGTAAAGAGAGAAAACAATAAGACAACAGAATGTCTATGTCTATGTGCTCTTTATCTGCAACAACAGCCTTTCATTCATCAGGACAGCGCCTTCCCTGTTCCAGTTTACAAAATAGTTGTAGATGCACCTTTTTAAACACATTGTATTACAATGTACTGATAGTACGATTCTGTTCCCTTAAACCAGCTACCTCCCAAATCCCTTGTTGACTGTATTCTTTCCTTTGAACTTCTATAGTTGTTCACTGCCTCCTGCCCAGGTTGCATAGCACATACATACATATATACGTATATAAACTTGAAGGCTGTGGACCAGCCTTTCAGATTGGTGTAAAATGTGCATCTACAATTATAATCAGCCCTTATGTAATGTGTGCACTGCCACAATAATGGCAATTATTGAAATTCTATAGCATTATTCTTACCTCTGTGAAAGGGCTCAGCCTCTAAGACTGGTATAACCTGTATACACCTACCATGTACTTAACCACTCACCCATGAATCCATTCATGCACCTACTATTCATCCATTCATTTATCTATCCACTAACATACTAAACCGTTCATCCATACACTCACTTTTCCATGAATTATCTGTGTGGTCACTCACTCATCCGTCCAACTATTGATTCATTCTCACACTCAGACCTTTCACATGTCCACACATCACATTTAGACTTGAAAATATGCATTTTCACTTCTAAATGAGCTACACTTACAGGCTTTGCCAAGGCTTATCAGAGATAAATCATAAAGATGATTCTAATTTTTAAAGATCAAACTATTTCATGTGGCATGTAACTTTGATCAATATTATGAAGACGTAGGGCCAGATTTTGAGTTTGGTGGATGGGTTACTCCATCACAAACATGACAGATATCCCATCTGCTTTACTGAGATATGATAGTACATTTGTAAAAAGGTAGACAGGATATCCTTTATGTTTGTTAAATGTGATGGCGTACATTCTGCTGATTAAGACTTTGAAACCGTTCATGGCAGGCTTTCTAGCAGTTATTGTTCAATTCTGCTTTGACCATGCGAGCCATAATGGTTCTTGACAAGAAAAGCGACACCCACCCAGCATGTCAAGAGAATGGGCTGTGATTGGTGGATAGGAATTGTAATGAAAGCTATTGATATTCACCTTGTAGCCCAAAACAATGCATTGAGTTCATTCATAAAAAGTGGCCAAAAATCTGCACCACTGGTTTCTGACCAACATGAGGCAGTTTTCCAACAGTTTAAAATTCACCAAGTTCTGCAGTTACAGTTTCCTTGGTGTAATCCTAAAAATGTTATGGTATTCCCATTTCTCATGTAATTTGTAAGAAGTACATTTTGTTTCTGAAGAAAGAGAGAAAGTGGAATTACCTTACTAACTTTAATTGTTGGCCACATTGAAAACCATTTCCCTACAGTATGACCCCTCTTCAACTTTGGGTGGGAGATGCTTTCTTTTCTTTTCTATACCCTGCCAACAGATGTTTTAAGGCTTGGGCAACGTGGGCCATTGTCCAGGTCCCCCACCTTATAGGGGCTCCCCCTGTAAAGTGATTATTCTACATTTCTATCACACTGTCTCACTTCTATTTATTTATTATGAAAACCTCTTTCTTCCGGCTATTACATATGACTTTGTCTCTCTCCACATAGTGTCATTGTAAGGATGAATGGAGCCAGGACAAGACATATGTCAGCTGTTTATTTGTGAATGTTTAAGCATTCTATTGTTTGGGGATCATGTGGCCTTTTTTAATGAGAAATGCGGTAATAAAATTCGAAGTTGTTCTGAACAGGGATCCCCAAAATATGTCTTGACCGGGGCCCCAAAATCCTTAATATGACATGGTCTGGCTAGATAACAAAGATATCGTCAGAAGAATACATGAGAACCACCAGGGAAGAAGCTATGGCTCGGCCCACATGGTGGGCAGGAGCTGAGTGCTTACACAAAAAATGGTTAAGGCTTAACACAGCTGTGTTCATGTTGTTTATTTATCCAGCTGCATGAGCTTCAGTTTTGAGGGTCAGACACGCAGCAGCACAGATGAGAAGAGAGAAGACATTAAACTACATGGATAACATATAGGATTGATTGGGGTTTAGGCAAATGTTACACCTGATGCCAATGGTCTGGGCTGTTTCTGTGAAACGTATTACAAAGCAATGGGTCTGGTTTGCTTATTGAGAAAAGCATATGATACAGCCTGTAAGCATCTAACAGTGGATTGTTGTCACATTACATTACAGGTGATTGAAATTTATGTAGTCACATGTAATCTAAAAAATTACCATGGTAGGCAAGGGTTATGGTGGTGGTCACTAATTCTGACAAACCCTGAGAGTAGAACTTCAATGTGATGATTTTTGTTACAACCTATTAAAGGGGGTGCCTATTGTTTTGCCAACTGTAAAGCTGTGCATATTTGTAAAATTATAAATGGAGGCCTGATAGTTGCTAGATTCTGTGCACTTCTTTGCCAGCTTCAGCCCACTTCTGTAGGCCTTGTTTTTATATAGTGCCAAGCCACTGTAAAAAAGCAGAGGCCTTATCTGTTTACTGGAAAAAGTTGTGTTGGTTTCCTTAGATGTGATCAGGTCATATGGAAAAGTTATGACAAAGCAAGTTGCCATTACCTATATACTACGAAAAGTATGTGTTGAATGCAAACAGATATTAAGGGTGGATTACTATTATAATGTGATAAAGTCTGTAGGCAGGCATTTTGTTACATGGCATTGTACAGGTTACTGTAGTAGGCAAGGGTTGTGATACTGAAGATCCGTATGCTGGAGATCCATTTGAAGAAATCATGGGGATAGATAATCTGCACAATGGGAATCCTGATTGGGATCTATTGCTAGTGGTTTTGTATTGTTTTGACAACTGTATTGTGTACATATTCAAATGTTATTACTGCATACAGTAGGTATGTGTTGCTGATGGTGACAGGTTACAGGCTTGAGTATTTATAGTGAAAAGTTAAAATTAAAGCAGTAGACATGACAGATTGATTTTAAAAAGCATATGGTAAAGTCAATGGGTATTTAAGGGTTGGCTGCTTTTACTCCGTATTAAAGACTACATATAGGTATTTTGTTACATTGAATCTCACAGGTTACCATAGTAGGCAAGCAATTTGTTGCTTGTTACCCTCTGATAAACTGTGGGTATAGAAAATTTGCACTGTCAGAATCCATGCTAGGCACTATTAGGAGAGACAGTATTTCACTTTGCCAAACTTAATTTTGTATACTATGTATTGTTATGACTGTATCACTGATGTTTGTCTTGTGGAAAAGTGTATGCTCAGTATGGGAGGCCTCAGCTGGTTATGGAGCTAAGCCATTGATAAGAGCAACAGGCCTTTGGGTCCACTCTGTTCTATCATTGGCCTGTCTCAGTGACTTTGGTCTGCAATTGGTCTGTCTCAGTGCCATTTACACTCTTCTGTCATCCATGACAGAGAACTGCATGTGGTAATGGGTTAGTCTGCATCAGTCATTGGCTCTTTGGCACCATGAAAAATAACATTTCCTGATCCTGTTTGTATACCCATCTGAAAAGGAGTGTGCTTCTGTAAAGGGCTGGTTGGCCATTCCCTCAGTTTTGAATTTTCTCCTTTTATAATTCCCTTTTCATTTTTTGCTTCTCTTTGTTTTATTTCAATGTTTCTTATGAGGATAATGGAGCTCTCCAGGCAGTGTTAACATGTTGCTTACTTGCCTCTCATTTCATTAGTAGTGTGCCACGTTCCACGTGTGCACTTTCTCTAAACAAGGAGATTATTCTGAAAAGCTGTTATGCTTAATGCATCATTGTTTTACTATTCCAAGATGGGCAACAAATTGCTTTTAAATGTAGCAACCATGCTTGAAGTTTAAAACAACAATGGACTATTTACAATAACCTTTCTAGATGGACATTTGCCATTATGATTAATATTGTTATTGCAAACATTTGTTCACCCCGTTTAGAAGACAGCTTGTATTTTCGTCTGCATGTATTCTTTAAATTTAACTGATATATGTTGTTGAGTTTGTGTGAGTCTTATTTCAGTTGTATCATAGGGTGAATGAAAAGATAAGTCAATTGGTTGAAGAATGGATGCACAAGTGCGAAGTTGAGTGACAGAGTGCATGTATGAAAACATTCTGAGTGTCTACACCCATCAGTGGCCCAAAAGACACTTTCATTGATAAGCAAGCCCAATTTACATTGCCATGAAAGTTTATTGTATTTTATTGGTCTGCCCAGGCTCACTATTGTAAAGGCCAAGCTACCATATATTTAACTTATTAATTCATATCTATATGCATGTTCTGATAGGGATCACATTTCTAGGCAAGTATGGAAATTTGACATAGCAGTATAAATGAGTCTCTGATATTTATGACAAATAATTGTTTCAGATGAAAGAATCCACCTCTTCCTAGTCACAGAATATTTGGTTAAATATTAAAAACAATAAAAATCCGTAATCATCCATTAATACGTTTTGCAACTGGATGCTAGATTGGTTCTCCAACAAGATAGATTGCATTTTCCCACCTGTCTTTTTGAGTTTATCAGGAAATTGCTTTGGGGTTACCAAGGAAAAGAGATCCATGTACATATCTAGGGACGTGGAGGGTCTGCAGATATGACAGATCTCATAGTGAGATCTGATTGGCTGGCAGCATTTCAACTGAGAACTGCTGGCAGCCATCATGGGACTGGCTGTGTCCCAAGTTAAAATATTAAAAAAAGACAAGGGGACAGGGTAGAAATATCCTGATGCCTTAGGCTAGGTGGTGGGGACCCAGGGGGATCCCACCAGTGACCAAAAATGTTTTACTGCAAATTTGCAGAGGATCGATGAATCCACAGTAAAATTCAAAATAAAAACAAGTGTGAGCTGCCACACTTGTTTACTATGTGCCCCCTAGGTAGGCCAGGTACTGCTGCGGGGGATGCACTGATTTATATATGGCCCCTCTCTCCAGGCTGATTTTGGCCTCCTGTATTTGGGCTGTGTTCTGCATTTTGTTTTTGATGGATTTAGGACTCAGTGCACTTTACCACTGCTGACCAGTGATTAAGTGCAAGTGCTCTCTGTCTAAATTTTATTGGCAATTGGCTTTTCCATGATTGCCATATTTGATTTACTAGTAAGTCCCCAAGAAAGTGCACTAGAAGAGCTGATGTGCTCTAAATAAAATGCTTCTAGAGGGCCTGCAGCACTGTCAGTCAGTCAGTCAAAATAACGTTATTCGGCGTTTAACCATAAAAGTATACATACATACATAAAAATCATCATAAAATACAGTACTTATGGCATTCATAAAAAGCAAATCTATTAAGTCTAAGCTTACCGCCCAAGCTTACTAAAACAGTATAAGATAATAAATACTTATAAAAGCGTATATAATGATAAGCCTGCAGCACTGATTGTGCTACCCACATGAGTAGCCCTGTAACCATGACTCGGACCTGACACGGCATTGTATTTGTGTGTAGTTTTAATTGCCAGCTCGACCAGGTGAGTGCGCCCACCTTGCCAGGCCCAAACCATCCCTAATACTACATGTAAGTCACCCCGAAGGTAGGCCCAAGGCATACCCTTTGGCAGGGTCCAGTGTATTTTAAAGGTAGGACATGTACAGGTGAGTTTTACATGTCCTGATAGTGATATACTGCTAAATCTGTTTTTTCACTATTGCATGGTCTATCTCTCCCATAGGTTAACATGGGGATTGCCTTAAAATATCTTTTAAGTGTAATTTCCCATTAGGAGCAGATAGAGATGGGAGTTTGGGGTCTCTGTACCCACATTTAAAAAATACATCTTTTGGTGCACTACAAAGACTTTCCTTAGAAGTTTGCCTACATCAATGGCAGAAATGAGTATAAGTATTGGACCTCTGACACCATAACTTCAGAATTCTTCTGGACTGAGGACATTCTGCCAGGAAGAAGAGCTAGATGCTGTAGGAGTGACTGCCAGAATGCCTGTTGCTGTGCTGGCCTGTTGCTTCTGTCCTTGGAGTAAAAGGACTAGACTTTGCTTTCTACATCCTGCTTCCAAAGGTTTTCCAAGGGCTTGGACTGAGCTTGCCTCCTGTTAGAAGTTCTCAGGGACATCAAGGACTTCATCTGCCAGCACCTGGGCTCTTTTGTGAGAATCCAGACTCACCAATTGGTGCTAAATCCAGCTCCTGGGCCCATGGGTGTATGTTCTAGTGTAACCAAGAAGAAACCAAGGCTCATATTTAACAGAAAATGACAGAGGGTGATGCTGTGCCAAAATTGGCAATGCTGCATTCTGTCATTTTCACAACGCAGGTATGTGCCATAGTTAAATGAATATGGCGTTCCCCTGTGTTGGCCCTTGGCTGGTGATAATTTGATCTGCCTAGTGGCAATGCAGACATCCTTGCACCATCGTGCAAGGATGTCTGCGTTGAGGGGTTTAATTGTTTATGTGTGGGATGGTGTCCCGTCCTGCACATAGACAATCATTAATGGCGATTTGACACTTCTGTGTGTGCTGCAAAGCGTCATTTTAAAATGATTGTTTAAAACAATCATATCTGGCATTTTGCTCTTCCTAGGTGTGCTGCAGAATGCAGCACACAGAGAAAAAGCAAAAAACAAGGAGGAATACAAATATTACTACTCGTTGCGACTTACAAATGCCACCCCTAGGGTGGCGTTCGATTTTGGTGCTGCCTCAGGTTTACGAAAATTCTTAAATATGAGGCAGCATCAAAATGCAATGGGTGTTCCTGTGGCACGCCCACAGCAACACCCATTGCATGCCCCTTCTACGCAAAGGGCTGCATGTGTAAGAGCCATATATATAAGGTGGTGTTAAGCCATAAAAAAGTGACTTAACACTGTCATGTAAATACAGTGCACAGCATTGCGCCACCGGAGCATCACAAAAAGTGACGTACATGTGGTCCTAGGGGCTCTTATATATGCCCCCAAGTACATTGACTCCTGAGCGACTTCAGAACCAACACCACTGTCTGACTCTGCGAAGCTGTGGTCCCCGCTGAGTGCAAGGATCACAACTAATGTCACAGGCCCAACACTGCTGTGAAGCCCCTGAAGTCCTGCCACAGTGTGAGTCCCAAGTGCCGTGTCCCTGATGTCCATGATACCCAACTCTGACTCCGCTGCAGCACCTATTGTCCCACTGTGTGATCGCAACACTGCAAAGTCAATGCCTCGTGTCTTGACCTACTGGATTCAACGATCCCACCAGATCTTAAGGAACTGACGCCTCATCACTGACACCTCATCACCTCCCCTGCAACTGTAACAAACCGACACCTCACCTCCCCAGCCTTGCAGTAAGGAACTGACACCTCACGTTCCCAGTAGCAGTAAGGAACCAACGCAGTACCAACTCCAATGATGCCTCACCTTCCTAACTCCGCGCACTGTCTTTGTTTCCTCATCATTTTTTAAAGGTCCGTGTGACACTGTGACTGGCCCCTACTCCCTCGCGAGTGGCGTCTGATTGTTGGGAACGACTCCGTCATGACGTCATGCTAACCCCAGTTGGAGCGATTGTGTTTCTTAGTGCTTTGGTGAAAGGTAATCTTTAAAATGTTGTATCTTTGCTTGTGTATGTGGAATTTTTGTAGTTTTGGTATTCTTTTCTCAGAAAAGAAACTGATGCGGAATACTTTTGGTGTTTTTCCTGTGTTACTGTGTGTGTGTGTGTGTGTGTGTGTGTGTGTGTGTATGTGTGTGTATGTGTGTACATACTTTACACACTGCCTCTGAGGTAAGCCTGCCTGCTTGTTTCAAGATACCAAGGGGGGGAACAGGGGTTTCCTTAGCCGTGTGGCTCCCTTACCATGACTAGAGTGAGGGTCCCTACTTGGACACGGTGCAAACCACTGCCAACTAGAGACCCTATTTCTAACATATATAAGCATTTTTTCTTCTTCACGGGTCAGAACCCTAACTTGCAACTACTGGCTTTAAATCCCCAACAGTGTTTACACCACACAACATAAAAGGCGGACTATGAAAAACATCCATTTGGAAGATCATTTTCAAGTGAGGCATTTTACATAGATGTGAATACTAACACAATGTACTATATATGTTATAATTTCAACAGACTTTATCAACTAAATAATTCATTTATCAAAAATCCATTTTAAAAGGGCACAAAATGTTGGCCACCAATTACTTTGTAGAATTAACAATAGACCCGCCCCTTTGGATGTTCTTAGACTTATGTAACTAGAGCTCTCAATACATCAGCCATCCAAAAAATGATTTCACCTAATTGATGATACCAAAAAAATGTCATTTTAAGAGAGTTCTACAATTATAAAGAAAAACCTTAATAAGGATTCTACCAAATATAATTAACATTCTATACTGCTTAATCATAATTCAGAAAATGAAACATAATTAAGGCAACCAAATTATCGGAAGAACAAACCCACAATCACACACAAGTGGGCTACTATCATTAAAATGTTCTAAAAAAACATACAATAGTTCTTTTGCTATAGATGATCAGTACTAATTTGCTGAAACACAGTGAGTCCTGTTCAATTTAGTAGTCCAATTGTGAAATAAAAAAGAAGAAATAAATCGTGCCCGCACCTGAAAGTGAATAACTTCAAACCAGACTTAGGCCCTCATTCTGACCTTGGCGGTCTTTTCGCAAGACCGCCGAGTTACCGCCGCGGTAAAGACCGCCGACCGCGGCGGTATGCCGCTGCGCGTATTCCGACCGCTGGGAGCGTTCCGCCGGAATACCGCCAGCAGCCACACTGGCGGTCGGCGGGAAAGTGGAGACTGGTCAACCTCCACCGCCACGCCAGCAGAACACCGCCCACAGAATTACGACCCACATTTCTGTGTGGCGGTCTTCTGTTGGCGGTCTTCTGTTGGCGGTCACGTCCCTATGGCTCCCGTCGCCTCCCGGAGGACCAACGCACAAGGTAAGTTGATCGTCCGTGAGGGGAGGGGGTGGGGGGGTGTTGTGTGATGTGTGCGTGCATGGGGGTGTGCGTGTGAGTGTGTAGAGGGGGGGTGTGAGTGCGTGCATGCGGGCGGGGAGTGCTGCTGTGCCTATGGGCGATGTGTGTAGTTCGGCGGGTGCGCATGTCGGCATGTATGTGTGCGGGTATGTGTCCCCATTGTGTATGTGTGTGTAGGGGGTGTGTATATGTGCATGTTGGGGGTGTGTGCATGTCGGGGTGCGTGTATGTGCATGTCGGGGTGGGGGTGGGGAGGGGGTTCGTACCACCTCTGGGGGGTGGCAGGGGGGTGGAGGGTGTGGGGGGAGGACTCGGGGGGCAGTGGGGGGTGGGGGAGACCCCTATCAGTGCCAGGGAAGGAATTCCCTGGCCCCGATAGTGCCTACCGCCATGGTTCGCATGGCGGTTCCCGAACGCCAGAAACCGCGGTGGTAAGCAGGGTCATGATACTGTTGGCGGTCTTGGGTCGACCGCCGGACCGGAGTGCGCAGACTCCAGCCCGTCGGTCATGACCGCCGTGGCTGTCGGAGTGGGGAAGTGGCGGTCGGTCGCGGCGGTGACCGCCGCGGTCAGAATGCCATTTTTAACACCGCCGGTCTGTTCGCGGTCCGACCGCCACCTCTCCGCCGACCGCCAAGGTCAGAATGAGGGCCATAGTATTCTAATCAAGATTAAAAATCAGAAAGGCATACAAACATACTAAACACTTTTTCCAAATACCAGATCCCAATCAATCCCAAATTTGTTGGCCCACATAAACTGCCAGGTAATGATCAATATTTAACCCAGAAGGATTCAATGTATTAAGACCAGTAATTAAACTTAACTCAAGTTTCCTAATTTCTATGGTTCTATTGCCTCCTCTTTTCCTCACTAAGATTCTGTCAAGTACCTCAAATTTCAACAAGGTAACCTTTTGATTTTGGTGTGTTTTATAATTCCTAGCTACAGGATAGGCCTTATCTTCATTAAGGATTGCCCTCATGTGTTCCATCACTCTCTTTTTTCCTGCATGAATCATCATGCCCACATAGAATTTATTGCATGGGCAGCAAAGGGCATACACACTGTAATCAGAATTACATGAAACATGTTTTTTAATGACAACTGGTTTAGATGTTGTGGGAAACATAACCAATTTACAGCTCTCACTAAGTTTGCAAGTGTTGCATCTCCCAGAAATAAAGAACCCTTAAATCAGTTCACTGCTGTCCAATTGGGAAATCAAGGAATGACTCAATTAATTTTCAAGAGGCAAACTTCTCCTAACCGTAAATCTAGGATAATCATCCAACGTTTGCCCAATGTTTAATCAGTTTTCAAAATGGGCCAAGGTTTCTGGAAGATCTTTTTGACATCCTTGGTTTTGCTATGATAGGTCATAATAAATCTAGTTGGTTTCCTCTCATCTGTAGATTTCTTTTAAAGTGTCAAAAGATCATCTCTTTTGACTTGACTATCCTTAATCAAAGCCTTTTCAATAGTGACTTTGGATTAGCCCCTTTCCAAAAATCTTCTTGTCATTATTTCCGATTATTTTGCATAGGCTGCATCTGAGCTACATTTTCTTCTTGCTCTTAGTAACATCCCATTGGGAATGCTGTTTATTAGATTCCAACGATGACTACTTCTGGCACGGAGTATATTATTCACAGTGGTTTCCTGAACACAGTACTTTCCAGCCTTCCATTTTCAATGTAAATTCTCATATCAAGTAATTTAGTCATTTTGGAGTCTATTAAATAAGTGAATTTTAGATTTATAGAACTATCATTCAGCATGTTAACAAATTTGTATGCATATTCAATATCTCCTTTCCAAAAGCATAAAGTATTGTCAATATAACTTACCCAGAGGACCACATGTTCTTCATATTGACTGATGTTCCCGACTACCTGTTCCTCCCACCAACCAGACACAAGCCTGCATAGCTGGGGGTGAAACAAGTGCTCATAGTGGTCTCTTGGACTGACGCTTTATCACTTTGCTGAAAATGAAAATGTTATTGGTGAGGCAGACAATTTCCAAAATCCTTTCTGTGTGTAGAATATAAAAATGAGAGTGAGCTGTCAAGAAATGACTAATCGCCTGAATCTCTTGATCATGTGGTATGCATGTGTATAAGCTGTTGACATCCAAGCTTATGAGTAAAAAATCTTCTTCCCAAATGATGTTATTAATAATCTGCAAAAAATACCCTGTGTCTCTAATATAGGAGGGTAGTGTTTCCACAAAAGGAAGTACGAAATAATCAACATATTTGGAGGTATTTTGTAATAATCTTCCTCTAGATGAGACAATCAGTCTCCCTGGAGGACTTTTTGAATCTTTGTGTGGCTTGGGTAAAAAATACACAGCTAGTTTATTAGGAAATTCTACTCTAAGAAACTGATATTCTTCCCAATCCAATAATTCTTTATCTTTCCATTCTTCAAGTTTCTTGGGGTATCTTTGATTTTCCAGTGCCATTGCACTCTTGCTGGAAATGTCATAGCTGGTGGCGTAATGCAACTGTCTCATACCTTCACTCAAATACATATCTAAAGGTAGGAACATTTGTGTGAGAGCTGTGCTGATTGCAGAAGCCCCCTCACTTTTTGTCCCCATCTTTTACTAATACTGGTGTTTTCTGACTCTGACTGTGCCCTGGGCACTGCTAACCAGTCCCAGGGCCAGTGCTCTGTTTAAAATGATATATGCAAATGAGGCATATTTATAATTGGCTCTGACAACCTACCTATAAGTCCCTAGTAAATGGAAGGGCATGTAGGTTTAGGGACCCCAGTATAGTTACCCCTGTGTGGTGTCCAGGGTCATTGAAAAGGCAGGCCTGCCTTGCTGGCTGCTTTTAAGTTAAAATTAATCCTAAATTCGACTTTGGAATTTAAAAAAATTCCAAAGTCTCGAACTACCTTATGTTTGCATTTAAATTACCCGTAAGGTCTGACCTAGGTACCCCCAGGGTTGGTTGCAGTGTAAATATAAGCAGGGAATTTTTAAAAATGTTTTATAAGCCCTCGTGAGGGGAAAACAGTCAAATGTGTTTTTCCTTATTGTAGTCAATGGGCCCCATAGGCTAACATGGTGAGACTTTATTTTAAAATAATAAAATCTTATTTTCCATAGAGATTAACTAAATACAGCAAGTTTGTATCAAATGAAGTGTTCTAATAAATCCAACAACCTGCAATATTGAATTTAATATAACTAACCCTGGGAAAGAGTTTAAGAACACTTTCTGAAAGTTACCAAATTAAGCCCAACAGTACCCTTTCGTTATTGATCTGCCTCTGGCAGCCTGAGCCAGACTGCCTTAATGAGGTGTGAAGTGGCCTGTGCTGAAACAAAGGAAGCATCTGGTGGGTGGAGAACTAATACAGCAGATGACGGAACAGGATGGTGGAAGAGTAGCCAAATTGGTCTTCAAAGGAGGGAAAGCTACTTGGGACAGAAACTGAACTTCCCCCATTTCTTGCAGTCCCAGGCAGCTAGTAGCCCCCTGATTAGATTAGGAGACAGTCTGGAAAAGGGTGCGTTAAGGAGAACTTAGCCACACCAGTGGGAGGACTAAGCCAGATCTAAACCTCAAGACTGAATTTTTGCTATCCTGGATTTTTGAAGAATGTTGCTCCCTGGGATTGTTTTTTGCCACACTTCCCAGGAAGTGGTCACTCTAAAGGGTGGTGACCTGTACTCTATTGGACAGGAGCACCACTCCTACTTCCTACCCCGAGGAGCAAGGATTAATATGGCAGAGCTGCCCCCACAATTCAGATCCCTGCTGGAAGACGATACTGACAGAAAGAGGATTGCCCTGCTGAACCCTGGCCTACACCTGGACACTGCAGTCAGAAGAATTGCACCAGATGCATACTTTGGGCTTCAACAAGAAAAAGGACTTTGTATTGCTTATGCACCTCCAGGAGTAGACTCCCGGTAAGCAACAGGTGCAAAGGTGCTGACCAGAGTCCCCTACAACAAGTTCTGCAAGAAGAGATCAGCTGACCAATGTCCAGTGACCATTTGAGGATTCTGACCAGGTGCATTCTGGGAACTGTAGTCCCAACTTCCAAGGAGCAACCCAGAGTGTCTGGAAGCTTGGAGCAAGTTTGTGGACACATTGAGGACCCAAAAAGTACTTCTGGAAGAAGACCCAGAAATTTGTAGCAACAAGCGCCATAAGTGGACATGCCCAACGTTGAGAGTCAAGCCGGCCATTGTTAACTGTGACCCATAACATTACATGTGTATTTATAAAGCGCACATTCACCTGTAGGCCTTTTGGCGCTGAATAACAGATGTTTATTGTTACCCAACTCAATGGTATTCATTTTATCAAGCTCAGAATTTTTGATGAATGGCTGAATGGACCCACCAGGATTTGAACCTGTGATGATGAAGTCAATCACAGGCCCCTACAGTGGGCACATTAGTCCACTAAGCCACCAGACCCACCCTGACTTTCAGCTTCATCCCACTGAAAAGCTCCGGAGCCCCATACTTTCATGATTTGCCTGGGGGCTCACGGAAAAGCAATCTGACAAAGTTGCCTTGAAATTAGCTTGCAGAGGAGGACTAGCCGACCTCAGAGAAGAAAAGCTCCAGAAAAGCTTCTAAGTGCAAAGATAAAGGTTTGACCGAGGCCTCCCATGCAGTGGATCCAAAAAGGGCTTGATCGCGGTTGGCCTCAACATTTGACTTCATCCCACTCAAAGAAAATCTCCCAAAAAAATTCTAAGTGTATAGGTAAAACTTTAGATTAATAAGAGAAGGGATGGTTGGAATAATGGTCCAGTGTATGACCTCCCTAATATAATGTACTTGGCAATAAAATACACTGTTCCAAAGAGGAAGTAGGAGAAGGAAGTCCTAATTCTAGGAGCAAAAATCCTCACACAACCAACTGAGTGTCATGCTTCATCATCGGAAGTGCTCCTCGTCAGACTGACGCTGCAATGTCTAATGGGCACCCCCCGTAGGGGGGCTCTTTGCCAGAGATCTTAACTCGATGCCAAGGCCCAAGAAGTGAGCTTGGGAAGAGGAGAAAAAGAAAGAGAGTGGTAGTAAGGGCATTTAAAATTGCCTCTGGACCCAGGGATAACACTTTTATTTAACCATAAAGGGTAGAGGCCAAGGCTAAAAATAATGTGGAGAGTGAAGTGAGAATAATGGTCAAAACACTCTCAACCACATATACTGGAGAAACAAGAAGGGTGGGACAAGTGGAACTACCAAACTGTCCCTAACCACAGGGTCAACATGTTTCACGTCTCTAATGGTCCAAAAGGATCCAGCGACGCTTCTTCAGGACCAGGTAGAGGTGTACTTCTCCTTCTATGCAACTGTGAAAAAAACTCCTATCTATTAAGACTATCAGTTGACAAGTCACTTACAATGTTCGTGTGTGATTAGAACGTCCTATTCCTAACTGTCGCCCTGTAATCAAAAAAGAACACAGGTAACAGCCACAAACATGTAATTTACACATGAGGGTTAAAACTGTAAAAAAAGAGTGTCAGTGATGGTGAAAACAAAAGAAAAGATGAAAAAAGAGAAGGGAGCAGGGTATTAATACCATGACACCAGAGACATCGGACCCAGAAGGGGCCAAAAAGCTTTTTATACAAAAAGCTTCATGGCAAAACTCATGAAGGATCAGCGAATCCCCACAAAAATTAGAAAAAAACAAGTTTTGTCTCCTGTGCTTATTTAAAATCAGAACCTTGGGGGGGGCTGGTCCTGGGGGCAATTTCAAAATAATAATTTGGAGAGGGAGAATATTCAGCCCCCTCGCCATGGCCAATATTGGCCCTGAGTACTGCCATCTCCCTGAGGTAGGTCAAAAGTATACGCGCTGAAGGAGGGGTGTGCCTCCAAAGGCCATTTACGGCACCGGGGACCGCCACTTCCCTGGGGTTGTGCCTGAAAATTCAGAGGGGAGTCACATGGATCACCCTCATAGGCATAAGAATGCCCTAGGGACCACCACCTCCCCGGGGCTACTGAAATACCTAGTAGAGGGAGACCCCATTCCTGGGCCATATTCTGCCCCACGGACCACCACCTCCCTGGGAGAGGCCCTAAAAAAACAAAGGATGGGGGCCACGTGGCCCACCTTTCTGGAGCCATAAATGGCCCTGGGACTGCACCCCCAAGTGCTTGCTCCCTATATCCTGAGGTGCCCACCCTCAAGACATGGTAGTTTGCTGTTGCTTGGTGGGAGCTCTGACACCTCCTGCCAAGCAAGAGCAAACAATAAGCCCGCTCCCAGGTGGAAGGAGCATGAACGCTGCTCCCACTCACTGGGAGTGGACTTTTCATCTGTTTTCCTTCCCACTGTCAAGCAGGCAGGAAAGCAGGTGAAACTGTTGCTCCTGCATGCAGGGAGCAGCATTTGTGCTGCTCCCTGGGAGCAGGAGCAAAGGGACCTTAGGGGCTTGAGGCTTCCCTGTCCAAAAATCGACACAGGGAGAGTGCCCCTGCTCTTTCTTTTTTTGAATTGTTTGGGGCCTGGTTGATGAGGTCCTTGGGGCTAAAATCACACCAGGGAGGGGGGCCATGTGGCCACCCTCCTCTATTTAATTTTTATATTGGCTGAGCCCCGTGGGTTGGGGACTTAGGGCCAAATTTGGCCCATGAATTGGCCAGGCCCCAGGGGATGGGGTCCCCGGGGACAACATTGTACCCCTTTAGCACTGCAGGGATGGGTGCCTACAGGCTGTTGCCTGTGGCCAGCCCCTGCCCAGCACAGTTGAAGGCCATGCTTGTTGTGGGGGTCGATGCCTATGGAGTTGTTGGCAGCAGGGCCCGGCTGTTCGGCCAAGCATGGCAAAGGTTGGATGAACATAGGGTAATTTATTTTTACTTAACTTTTAAACAACCATAGTATGTCACTGAAAAAACAATGGCTGCAGGGAATTGGCCATGAGCTGCGTTCAACCCCCTCCGTGCATGGCCTAAGGGTATACTTGGCCCGGGGTTGGGTGGCTACAGGTGTTGGCCAGAGGACCTGGTCATTTGACATTGCTCTTAGGATACACCTTGACTGTCGCTTCCCATTTTCACAGGCTGCTCTGTAAACCAATTTGGTGTAGCCCCTAGCTAGGAACCTTCCAATCATCTTTGTATGTTCTGACTCAAATGATTTGGAGGTACTATAGTTCCACTTTGCCCATAGCAATCCCGAAATGGAATACTCAATTTGAGGTTAAAAGGATGATGAAAGTATGCATGCAAAATGCTGTTTCCGGGGTGCTTTTTCTAAAGAGACTAATTTGTACAGTATTGCCGGTCTCCTTAAGCAAGACATCCAAAAACTCCATTTCAGATCTGTGTGTTTTGTGTTTGGATCTCTAATTCAAGTCATTATTAGCAGCCTGAGTCAGAAATTCATATAAGATTTTCTGTGGCCTGTTCCAGATAATGAAAATATAATCTATATATATTGTCCAAAATATAAGTTGTTTCAGCCAGAACTCACTGGCCTCCATCCAGATATGCTGTGCCTCCCACCAACCCATGAATATTCCGGCATAACTTGCTGTGAAGCAACTTCCCATCACTGGCCCTGTAAGTTACCCATATCAATGGTCACCAAACAGAAAGAAGTTATTCTACAAACAGAAATGCAACATGCTCAACAACATTATGGAGTCATTAAACATACACAGAGATTTATCCCTGAAAAAGTCATTGCAGGCCTGCAAACCCAAGTCATGTTCAATACATGTATATAGTGATACCACATCAACGGTGACCAACATGTAGCAAGGTTTCCATGGAATATCTTGGATCTTGTTGATAAAATATATAGAGTCCCTGCAATATGTGGCCAAATTACGATTCAAACTACCCTGCCGCATGACATTGGCACCTAGTACTTGAGCCTAGTAATGAGAAAATGTAATTTTTGGGTAAGGACAAGGTCCCACCGGGGATTCTTTATCTTTTTGGGTTTATATTATTTATATTTTTTCACTTATTCTGTTTTTATGTACAAGTCACTGGGCTTTGATGCACATTGTTAAATCATGGTGTTTACTCTAATGATACTAATGATAGGTAGCTTGGTAACTATCCACCATGTTTATATTTCATAATGGTTCTGAAATGCATCATCATGATACTAAATGGAACTAATTGTGAGGTATGCAGAATTGTATTCACCCATAGCATTCTCCTGAGGTCTTATCTCAGTTTTCATCACTGAATATGAATTAGGAGTATTCTTATCTCCAATATTTATCATTTGGGGACCAATGGCATTTGGAGAAGTCTGGGATTTTATGAGTGTAACTTACTACTTGGCTATATTTTTATCTTGTAAGTCTGGGGAACTGTCGCCAACATCATAATATTTACTGCTTTATTTATGATATTTTCACTATATTGCAGTTTGTCAAGACCTTTCCTGTTTTACACAATTTACATCAGTTTCTGTGGTTAGGAAAAATTGGAGAAGTGTCTCTACTATGTTTATGACTTACATTTATTTTTAAGGGGGATAGAGTGCTTTCACTGTTTGTTGATTGTTGTTTCTTCCTAAAACTAAGCTCATCTCAGAGTGAGTTTCTCCGCTATCAACTGAGAGTAGCACAGTCTCCTCCTGATTTGCAACGGTGTCCTGCAGCTGCTTACTCGGCTCCAATCCCCATTCCCCCATTTGGTGGAAGTGACCAGAATCCTGCAGGAAGGAGCTATTTGTGTGTGTGTGTGTGTGTATATGTGTATATATATATATATATATATATAAATTACCTAGTGGTAGTCCCCACTACGTAGTTATAGTTAGAACCATGTTTCCATAGATAAAGTGTTTTTGACTGCCTAGATCTATGTCACCATTTGATGAATCTTCACAAACTTTTCTAAAAAAAAGGTGTTGATTGTTGTTTCTTCCTAAAACTAAACTCATCCCAGAGTGTGAGTGTTCTAAAAAAAAAGTGTTGCAGTGATTCTTGTTGCACACAGAAAGTTTTGGGGTGATCCGTCAAGTGGGGCAAATTAAAAGAGGGGGTGAAAAAAGTTGCGTTTCCCGTGTTAAGTTGCGGCCATCATTTTATTTCACAGGATACGGTCCCCGGGGGTGAAAATCCAAATTGAGCATAAGGCATAAAGGGTCAGTGTGAAGTTACCCTGACCCCAAGGGTGTGATGTAGGTGTGTTTTAGGGCCAACTTATGGGTTTAAAATAATCTTGCATCACCATGCATGTGGAGAAGTGTGGCACAATGGTTAGAGCGGCAGACCCTGAAGCAGAGATCTGGCTCAAGACCAGTGTTCAAGTCCCGCTTCTGCAGGTCTTGGGCTCAATTCCCTTGGACCAGATAATTCTCTCCTCGGTGCCTAATCTAATTAATGGGTGCAACTCTGGGCAATAGCTTGCTTAATCTCCACAACGGCCCCAACAGTGCTTGGATGCCTGGCTTCACCCTGGGGGTGCCCAGAAGTGGGCACCTCACAGGGAAAAGCCAGGAGGGGTTCCATAGCGGTATGAGTACAGTGCCTTGAGACCCTAACGGTGAGTAGTGCGCTATACAAGTGCAAAGTTTACATGCATGATATTCGTGAAAATTAATTATTCCTAAATATAGAAATATTTAAAAGAAAAATACACAGACTAATTCATTCACTTATAGATGCACTCAGAGGCTCCTGCACTCTCTCAGACACCCACTCAGACACTCATGCATCCAATAACATGCACTCAGACTCCACACCCACTTTCAGACCCATTCAAACAAAGGTTACAGGGAGGTTATAGTTAGGTTCTGAATTTCCTTGAACAAAACCATAGAAATTCAGCACTTATAGTTAGTGTTCTTTTATGTAACTATAACTCGCACCTTAAGGCAATATAACTCAGGTCTTTGCCATGCACAGCTAACTACTCCACATATTGTATCATTGATGAGATCGTGTATGGCATCTATGATATTATCACTGCATCATTTGCAATAACATTTTTTATAATAAAACTGTGCATGACAAGGGAGTGAGTTATAGTAACCTTAGGGCAAGAATTATAATTGCTTTTTAGAACTCTAAACATAACGGCGGAATTTCTATGGTTTTGTATGAGTAAATTCAGACCCTAATTATAAAGTCCAAGTGACCCTTGTTTTTTCCAGTGAATTTATATATATATATATATATATATATATAGGTGTAGTGTGAATTGTGAGTTGAAACAGGTTTGAAGTAGAACTGTTCGTTGGTCTTCTAGATATCACACTTTATTGCTGCCGTAGTGAGACTGAACACAGATTTGAAATTATGTCTGCTGCAAAGGACTGTTGGATGGGGTATGTAGTTTCAGTTTGGCAACTCAAACTATATTTCTTTGGGACACTTGCTGGCCTCTCAAGCTCTTAAGTGTCAAGAGCAGCACAGCCATACCCCACAGCTGCAAAACCAAATGTCCAAAAACCATAAGTTGAACTACAAAACATGGAATTAAAACTACCAGCAAGAACTCCTTCACCATCACTCATTAACTCCAGATGAAATAGTGTTGCTCCCAAGATGCCTAAAACATTTTGTAATTTTGCCAATTATTTATCTGAACTAGTCCTGGGTGGAACTTGCAGAGTTTCACTCCATTGAATTCCGTGGAGTTACCTAAAATCTATGTGGGAATCCAAGGAGTTCCATCAGTGGTTGCATTCCAGTATATCGTGCTGCTCGTGCTGTTTCTTAGCACTAGGAGCTTGTCCTGCACTGTAAAATCAGTGCAAAATGAAACACAAGGCGCGCCAGAGGGTGCTACTTCTTTCTGCTGTTCGAGTAGATTTTCTACTCGAGCAGCAGCTTTCTCAACACAAGCGGCAACTTCCTCAACACGAGCAGTAGTGCAGTAATGACCTGTCAGACCACACACATTCAGAAATCTCATCAGGGAGCAGTCTAGGCTTCGATTTTCTCGCTTGCCAACTTAACATTGACAGCTGCAGTTGAGGAAAAACTCCAACACATGGGTGTTAGCGAACTTCTTCCAGACCTTGGAATGAAGAGTGGGCAAAACTCTGCAAACTTCGCCAGAGTACCAGAGTTTACCGCCCACCCCTAATCACAACACACATATTTAGTAAATGTGAATTGGTGTGTCAATGAACGGCGAATCTTGACCTCTAGTTTTTGGCAACTTATTGTTTATGTTCTTTTAAAACCACAAATTAGTAAATGTGTAGTCTTGCTTACAAAGCACATCATTGATTCGATTACTTTCAATGGCATTCAGTTCTATTGAGATTCATTTTTTTTAAAAAAGAATACGCTATCGGATTGGAAATCTACATCAGGCTTGCTTGGCCAGATAACAAAAGAGACATGCATTCAGAAAATCCAGCAATTCTAGATTTTATCCAGTATGAAATATTTTCCCGAAACTATGCCTTTTTGTTTCCTTATCGAAACACTGTAACTGATGTTATGCAGAGCACAGTTTTTATTTGCCTTTTTATCACAGAGAATAAAAGGACAATGTAGAGAATGATAAAACCTGCTTTGAGTTATGATTCTTTCTTTTTATTGAAACTCTCTAGTCAAGTCTGCTTGTTTCCCGGGACTGAAAATTGCTCATTATCTGGGATAGTGAAGGAGAATGATGTCATTTATAATTGATAGTTCAGAGCACATCTTACCCTTCTATTAGAAAGCAGTTTGCATTAAAATGCCAGATGCAGCAGCAGCCAAAAGCTTAACAATTGGTGTTTTATTTAAGGCATCTGTGCTTCTGTTCCAGAGTATTCCCAAATCTCTCCAAAGAACGTAGTCTGCGGGTTCAATTGAGCAAGACATTTAAATGCAACCAAAACACTGCCGAGGGGTACCTATTCAAAAATATCACAATACATTTCATTGAGCCCATTTCATGTGGCCTACTTTACTGCATCCTCCTCTGAAATAGTTGTCTTAATCTGAATACAGCAGATGTTTTTGTACCATTCTGAACAGAATATATGTCTATAATGCCGAGCTCTCGCGATGGTTATCACATTAAACTGCAGCTTGCGCTGTTTCATGGCCTTCCTAACGAGGGGAAGTTCTTACTCGAATCGGAGATGAAATCGGATTGAAAAAAAACACCACAGCAATTAAATATCGAAAATTGACAAAGAAGTGGTGAGGGTGAAGAGCGAAGGGTGACATGAAGATACTACTCTTTGAGATCAGTATGCGGCTGCTAGTGTGGTCTGCTTCCTGGCAGGAGGTGCGGAAGAAAAGAAGGGTTACAAAAGGAAACAAAGACCTGCAAGAATGAGATAAGCGGTCAAGGAGTGACTGTAAATGGACTAAAGAGGCATGAGGAGAATTTAGGCTACTAGCCTTAGTATTTGGTACGCCATCTTTAATTGCTCGGGCCGCAGGATTCTGAGCAAGGCACCGGCACTCTTTCTTTTACAAAATAAGCACTGTCCAAGTGCTTAATTTGTAAATAAAAATGTGCTGATGCCCAAAGCCCTCCTCTTCTACACGCGGCGGCTGCAATTACATGTGCAAATACGGAATAGTGAGGCGGCGTAATCCTGAAGCCATCTCGGGACTCTTCAATCCGTTTAAAGCCTCTCCCTGCCCCTTCAGCTCACTCTAGCAGCCATCTGTTTTCTCCCATTGTAAAGCTTTTTCGTTTTACCCTTCTTCCGTCTTTCCCATATGAGTCTTTTTCTCGCAGCAAATGCTTGAGGCAGAAGAATAAGCCCGGGGCCTCAAAAATAAGGGCCGGTGCTCTGCACCGGAAACAAGAAGCACAAATTAAGCACTGCATTGCCCCTGACCAATAGCAGACAGGACAGTTTTGCTTCGGTTCGCAACTGTGGGCCTGATTCTGACGAGGCCGGGGGTAGCACCGCCAACAGGCTGTCGGTGCTACATGGGCAATTCTGACCGCGGCGGGAAAGCCGCGGTCAGAAAAGGGCAACCGGCGGTTTCCCGCTGGTTTACCCATGGGGATGCAGACCCCCTTCCCGCCAGCCTGGTTCTGGCGGTTTTAACCTCCAGAACCTGGCTGGCGGGAACGGGTGTCTTGGGGCCCCTGGGGGCCCCTGCAGTGCCCATGCCACTGGCATGGGCACTGCAGGGGCCCCCTAACAGGGCCCCACAATGATTTTCAGTGTCTGCATAGCAGACACTGAAAATCGCGACGGGTGCAACTGCACCCGTCGCACCCCAGCAAATCCGCCGGCTCCATTCGGAGCCGGCTTCATCTTTGCTGGGGCTTTCCCGCTGGGCCGGCGGGCGATCTTTTGAAGACCCCCTGTATGTCATTATTTTTTGCTAGTATCCGCAATTGTTCTTTGACACTCTGAATAACATCTCGTGATTTTGTCAACTGCTGAGGAATTTGACAATGAAGAAATTAGTAGCATCAGCTACTTCTTTCTAGGAGAATTGTGTTGGTTGTCAACAATGTTTCTTCCTTGTTTTACAATGTGAAACTATTAGAAATACCACAGCTCTTGGATGCCCTCTTGCTCAGAAGGTAGCCTTTAATAGTGTGTGAATTAAAGTATTGTCGAATTTAAAGAGCTGTTAGAATATTGATTTGTTACTTGTTATTTTGTCCTTGGTGAAGTTCTGAGTTCTAACCCTCACCAGTCCCATTAGTAAGCCCTCTAATGCCCTACCACCCTACCTTACAACCCTGATAATCAAGAAATAACAGAGCACACTTGGTGCTTAGTTTTAGTCCAGTAAAATGGTGATTTTAGGTACTTATCTTCCCTTCTTTGTTGATCTCTTTAAAGGCATGGAATCGCCAGCGGCTGTGTTGGTGTAATTGTTCCTAACTAATAGAGGCATTGATAAGGCAGACCCCTCATCAAACACAAGGAAGGGCCTTGCTTGATGAAACCTTATGACCAGTACGATGAAATAGGTTTTCCATTTTGATCTGACAAATACAACAGGGGTGGTTTTCACCGTGAACTCTGAACCGTGAACTTTTGCAAAAAGATGGAGGTTTACATTATAAACAAACAATAGAATGTGGCTTTACATTCAGATGGATGAATTTTCTTATACAGAGTCCTAGCTCAGGAGGGGCTACATAGTTAGGATGTTTATTGAGTATATTTGAAATTTTGTGTTTAATATTTTGTTTTACAGTAATTATAGTACTTTTGTTTATTTTATTTAAAAAAGTTGTATCAGTAAGAAGAGGGTGTGGCTAACAAGATGGTTGACTGGCTGTAAAATGTAAAATTTCCATGAGTGATTCTAATTCACATCAGTGCAGCATGGTGTCAAAATAGAGGTGGCCATGGTTGACGTAGTGGAGTAGCCTATTGGAAATTGAGATGACTGCTCTCTGATTTAAAGTACATAATGCCTTAATGTTGTTGTAAACAAGGCACATAACATAGCTATGGGTTTTCACCTCACCCCTTAGGTCTCCTTTGGACCTTGCTGGATGTAGCTGAAAGACTTGTGGAACTCTTCTTTTTACAGCTAAGCCCTCAAAAGGTTTTGAATGCTGTGTACTTCTGTTGTTATGGTTTTTATATGGTTTGGCTGAGATCACATGGAGGTCATTTGTCTAATTCTGAATGAGGAGCAACATCGTTTCAGTTGTTTCTCTTTATATTGCCTGAAGTTTTTAGTGCATTTGCAGATGGTGTAATGCTTTGGTTGAGAACATATTTTTTCTGTATTTGGAGGTGTAGCTTTATGGAGTATTGTTTTGTTCTGGACCGATGAGATGTTTTATGAGATGGTTTGATAGGTTTCTGATAATAAGTGGGTGCAGGATCCATAATATCTAAGGTTCCAATCAACCACCTAAGGGTGACAGTGAAAACTGAAAAGAGGTTGTTGATTTTGGAGGTTCCTGTTTCTGATTTCACATTCTAAAAGCAGTCAGGCTTAACTTAGAGTCCATGTGTAAAGTATTTGTGCAGCACTTCAAACCGTAATAAAGTAAAACACATAAAACAAGAAACACTCCATACCAACTTAGAGAAACGGAATACAATTTATTGAATTATTTCACACCAAATTAAAAAAAACTTATTAGTAGAACCAGGGTTATGCAGTTTGAAAGATTTAAATGGAATTAGTGCTTAAAAGCACAAAATGGCAGTTGTGGTTATCTGGTCAAGCCACACCGGGGCAAAGTCACAAGTTCAGGCCGACCATGATGGAACACGGGCCGGATACAGGGACCAAGTCAGGCCCGCTGAGCAAAGGACCTTAAATAGTGGTTGTGGAACATTGCGAGACCCCACATTGAGGATGCAACATCCAGTAGCAGTTCCAGTGATGTGCCTGCTGCAATGCGAGGTCCTGAGTCAAGGATGCATCACACAGCATTAATTCCGGTGAGTTCAGGACTGTGTTGCATGGTCCTGCATCAAGGATGCATTGCACAATGGTTGTTTTTAAAAGTTGTGGGGTCCTGCATCAGGGATGCATAGCCCAGCGGTGGCTCCGATGTGGACCTGTGAGGAGATGTGCCGTTCTGCATTGGTTCTACCCAAAAGACTACAGCTAGGCTGGCAAAGCACCTTCATACTCATTTTCAATGGTCCAGGACTGGGATGGCATCCCTTGTTGAACCAGACTCACAGCAGGCAGAGTCCAGTGGTACAGGTTTCAAGGTTGGTGGAGCCATTTCTGTCACTAAGGGTCTTATCAGGGGGCCAGCCAACTAGCACTTAAAGGCCCACTGGTGGATGCAGATTCAGTCCTTCTCACTCAGCAGGGCAGCAAGTTAGCAGAGTAGCAGTTCTCCTTTCAACAGGGCAGCACAGCAGTCCTTCTTCTGAGCTGTCTAAATGTTTGGGTGTGTACTGAAAAGGTAGAATGAGGGTCTACTATTTATCCTTGGTGCCAGCTTTGAAGCTGGAGTGGTTTCTAGAGGGCTCAACCCCCAAAGGTGTTCAGAATTACCTACCTCTCTGACCTGGCCCCAGCTTGTCTGAGGGCACAAAAGACTAGTTTGAAAACCCTTGTGGGTGTGCTGAGGCAGAGTCTTTGTAATGTGCAAGTGTGGTAGATTACATATACACCCCCTATCAAGTCAAAAATGGCGCATCCTGCAAAACACCTTTTTCTGCTTTGTCTCACTGTCTGGGAGTATTACAAAAAGATCAACTGCCAGCTACACCTAGTCAGGTGACCTAGAGTACAAGCTACAGGTACAAAATGGATGGGACAAAAATGCCAGCGTTCTAAAAGTGGTATTTTCAGAATTGTGATTTAAATTCCAACTTTACCATAAATAGGGTTTTAAATTTCAATTCTTTAGAGACCAAACTAAATACTCCTACCTGTCCCCAACTGAAAGTTACCACTTACTAAATGTGTGTAGGACCACCTTACTAGTGTCTTACAGGTAAAATAAATATGCCAATTGGATGTAAGCCAATTTTACCATGTTTAAAGGAGAGAACACAAGTAGTTTTTCACTGATTAGCAATGGTAAAGTGTGCAGAGCACTAAAAGCAAAACGAAATGGCTTTCAGAAAAAAGGAGGGTGAAAGTAAAACATTAGGGGATGACCCTGCAGTCCAACACACACTGAATGAGAAGGTACTTTAGGTGTACAGGTGTGTGCTATCTTTGTGCGGAAGTGACGCAACAGATGAGGGCTCAATTACAGATATTTTGGGGTATAACATTTGGGGGAAGCTGAACATTGGGCGACATATAAAAAAGAAGCATGAAAGCAAGAACCATGAAAAGAAAGAAAGAACAACTTTGAAATAGAAGAGTTACAGAGAGGGAATAAGGATGTAAGGACAAGTGAGGGGAGTAGAAAGCAACACAGAGAAGCATATTTTATGTGAGAAGGGATTTTCTTTGTGAGGATACTTGGTGCAGAAAAGTGAAACCGTAGATATTTTGAGGGAGCAAGACTTCAAAAATCTTGTTTTTGTCTGGTAATAAGAGAAAGAACATAATAACATTTTGGGTGAAGTTGCTCTTGGGTGATACAGTTTTGTAGCAGTTAAGATGAGAGTTAAGACACATGATCGATCCTATCTTCACCTCCAGTGACAGAGTCCACATCACACTACTAACCTGGACTGACAACAACAGCGTACACTTCACTATCTCCAGACCCACTTACCCCAGCACTGTGCCCTGCAGATCCGCACAAAGAAATTGGAAAATGGTGTTAGAAGACCAGTGGAACAACACTTTCTGCTTCCACCTTCCAGACTCTACAGACGACCCAGAACAAGCAACAAAGAGCTTCTCCTAGTGGATTATGGAATGCACTGATGCCATTGCCCCTGCCGAGGCAGCCAAGATCAAAGAACACAGCAAAAGAGCAAGCTGGTTTACTGAGGAACTGCACTCCTCCAAATTCCACTGCCAACACTTTTAAAGGAAATGGCGCATCAGCAATAAAACAGAAGACCGCACCCCCTTCAGGACCGCCCTCAATTAGTACCCTGCCTCCTGAAAGTAACCAAGAAGAATGCACTAGCAGACCACATCAAAGTCAGCACAAACCACAGCAAATGATTATTCACCACTGTGAAGAAGTTCAACAATCCTGTAGCCACTAAGAACAACACCACTCCCTCCCAGGAACTGTGTGACAACCTTGCAGACTTTTTCCACCACAAGATCTTGGCTATCTATGAACGCTTTGAAGGCCAACCCACCACAGCAGACAGCATCAACCAACTCACATGCACAAACGAAACCTGAACACCTTCTCATCCACTGGGAACTCCTCACTCTCATGAACTCCATACACTTGGGAGCACCCATGGACCCTTGCCCCCACTATGTCTTCAACCTTTGGAAGCAAGATAATTGGCTACAAGCTCAGGAAGGTCTTGAATACCTCCATCACCATGGTCTCCATCCTGGAGGTCTGGAAGCATGCTGCAGTGAGACCCCTCCTGAAAAAAACATCTGCGTCCCAGCCAAATTTAACAACTACGGTACCATCTCTCTGCTCCCCTATCCAGCAAAAGTCCTTGAGAAAGCAATCAACCAGCAACTCACCTAACATCTAGAAGACCCCAACCTCCTGGACCCCTCCCAATCTGGGTATAGAGTTAACCACAGCACTGAGACAGCCCTGATTGCAATCACAGATGGCATCAGAGCCATGGCGAAACAGCAGCCCACATCCACCTGGACCTGTCTGCCGTATTTAACACCATCTCACACCACATCCTAATCAACAGACTCCACCACATCAGGATTCAAGGAAACACTGTCAAATGGATCACCTTGTACTTCATGGGCAGAACTCAAAGAATCAGTCTATCTCCATTCACTTCAGAGCACATGAAGATCATTTGCGGAATCCCCCAAGGATCGTCCCTGAGCCTGACCCTCTTTAACACCTACATAATCCCCCTGGCTGTCACCATTAGATCACAAAGGCTGAACAACATCTGCTACACTGATGAGACACAGCTCAACCTCTCACTGTCCAAAGACCCCTCCACCACAAAAGCTAAGCTCCACAGATGTATGAAGAATGTAGTGGATTGGATGATGGACCACTGTCTCAAACTCAACAATGAAAAAGTGGAAGTCTGTATCTTTAGGAACAACACCACCTCATGGACTGACACATGGTGGCCCACAGAGCTCTCCACACCCCCAACCTCAAGAGACCACGCCCGCAACCTCAGCATCATCTTGGATAGCAAGCTATCCATGAAGAAATAAGTCAATGCAGTCTCATCTACCTGCTTCCACACCCTGCTCATGCTCCTCAACATCTTGAGGTGGCCCCTAGCAGACATCAGAAGGAGCGTCACACAGGCCCTCATCATCATCAGACTAGACTTCCAAAACACGCTTGATGTAAAAATCACAGTACGCCTCCTGAAGAGACTCCAGACAATACAGAACTCAGCGGGAACACTCATACTCAGCCTCCCCAGAAGGACCCACATCACACCCATCTCAAAAAGTTACACTTGCCCCCAATTCACAAGAGATGCCAGTTCAAGATGCTGACCAACGCCTACAAGGCCCTGCACAATGAAGGACCAGCATACACCTACAAATGCCTGAACTTCCACCAACTGACTATACGTCTATGATCAGCTTCCCTCTCCCTCGCAGACACCCCACAGATCTGTCGAGCCAACTGTGGATGATGCTCCTTTTCACACTTGGCAGCCATGGCCTAGAACAATGTGCCCCTGCACTTCAGGACCGCACAGTCACTCCAGTGTTCTAGAAGAAATTAAAGGCCTGGATGTTCAATTGATAATTTCCCCACACAGCATCATACAGATCCAGGGCCTCGACACCCTCACAGGTGATTTGCCGCTCCCTATAAATGTTCGATTGATTGATTGATTGATGATGTTGCTGGACCTAATAACCTAGATCATTCCCATAAGTGGAATGGTGCAATTGGTGAGGCCTTTTTGCAAGATTTTTGTTTTTATTTATTTCAATATTTTTTATAGAGCAGGGATAGCCAATGGGGATTGATAATCTGTTACCATATACCTCTGATTTGATCATCTAATAGCTAAAAGTAAATAGTTTAATGGAAAGTTCTCTCAGTTATTTGTACTTCTCAAATATTCTAAATTATTTTCAATAATTCAATCATTGCAGTTTGCATGATCAGGAAGAAGCCCAGACCGTGATAAAAACTATTGCTACAATACATATACAGGATACAATGTGTTCTGAATGTTTTAATTACCTTATAGCAAGCAATACAGACCTTGCTTCATATTCAGAGACCACTGAATAATGTATTGTGATTTCATTTAATTGCCATTCCGGTTATGCTCAGAATATCGTCATTATTATTCAAAGTGGCGAGGCATGTTTCTATAAGAATTCTTTGCATAATATCCCATTCCAATGAAATGAGTGCTGGTTTCAATTTAAAAGACAACGTTCTCAGTGTCATTGATAGCAACAGTAAAAAATATGTGTCCCTGAAAAGTAAATCAATGACAGCATTCATGCAATACATGAAAAATAGATAAAGCAATAAAATAAATGGCACAAAGCAAACCTGTGAATCCATGCAGTGGTATTCAGTGGCATAGCGGTGGCCACTCTACATTTACAGCCCAATCTTTCCCAAATAGAAGAATTAAGTATGTGTGAAAGAAGAAGGATGGGTCAATATATTTTCAGCACAAAAAAAAGTGTTTTGACTTGTCTATGTCTTTGGCGCCGTTTGACGAATCTTTTCAAAATTTCCCAAAAAAAGTGTTCCTGAGAATCTTGTTGTAGATGAGAAGTTTTAGGGTGACCCGTCAAGTGCGGGACGAAAAAAGGGGGGGGGCAAAAAAAGTGTGTTTCCCATTATAATTCCTATAAGATTTTAGACATTGCTACAGCCCGAACTGCTGGACGGAATTACACACTATTTGGCAGAAAGGTATCTTTTGGTCCAGAAAGAGTGCTTTTTGTTATTTCGTGTAAATCTGCTCAGCAGTTTTTGAGATATCAGAAGAAAAAGAAACATGGATATCTACAGGTGCGAAGAATGTGCAAATAATAACAAGCTTGTGCAGGAAAATGTAGAGCACTGATTGACTGCCAACACTTCAACCAGGAAGTGTTGGCAGCCATCTTGGGCTTCAGCTGAGTCCCACAAAAAATAAGATAAAAACATTTGAAAAGTGGACAGGGTAGTGAAATCCTGATGCCTTAGCTCTAGTGCCTCCAGGGCATAAAAGCCTTTTTTTTTACATTTTCACTGCAATTCATGGCAGGTCTGCAGATCTGGCAAAAATGTTGAAAAAAAACAAGCGCAGGCAACTTAAGACCCCGGGTGGTCCAGGTCCCGGGGGGCATATGAAAAAGAAAGGAGGGGGTGCACAGGGCCCCCCTTCTAGGGCGCTTTAATGCCCCGGGGACCACCACCTCCCTGTTGCTTATAATTATAATGTTGGCAGGGGAGCTGTGTGACTTTAATCACATTAAGGCCCTCATTCTGACCTTGGCGGTCTTTTCACAAGACCGCCGAGTTACCGCCGCGGTAAAGACCGCCGACCGCGGCGGTATGCCGCTGCGCGTATTCCGACCGCTGGGAGCGTTCCGCCGGAATACCGCCAGCAGCCACACTGGCGGTCGGCGGGAAAGTGGAGACTGGTCAACCTCCACCGCCACGCCAGCAGAACACCGCCCACAGAATTACGACCCACATTTCTGTGTGGCGGTCTTCTGTTGGCGGTCTTCTGTTGGCGGTCACATCCCTATGGCTCCCGTCGCCTCCCGGAGGACCAACGCACAAGGTAAGTTGATCGTCCGTGAGGGGAGGGGGTGGGACGGTGTTGTGTGATGTGTGCGTGCATGGGGGTGTGCGTGTGAGTGTGTAGAGGGGGGGTGTGAGTGCGTGCATGCGGGCGGGGAGTGCTGCTGTGCCTATGGGCGATGTGTGTAGTTCGGCGGGTGCGCATGTCGGCATGTATGTGTGCGGGTATGTGTCCCCGTTGTGTATGTGTGTGTAGGGGGTGTGTATATGTGCATGTTGGGGGTGTGTGCATGTCGGGGTGCGTGTATGTGCATGTCGGGGTGGGGGTGGGGAGGGGGTTCGTACCACCTCTGGGGGGTGGCAGGGGGGTGGAGGGTGTGGGGGGAGGACTCGGGGGGCAGTGGGGGGTGGGGGAGACCCCTATCAGTGCCAGGGAAGGAATTCCCTGGCCCCGATAGTGCCTACCGCCATGGTTCGCATGGCGGTTCCCGAACGCCAGAAACCGCGGCGGTAAGCAGGGTCATGATACCGTTGGCGGTCTTGGGTCGACCGCCGGACCGGAGTGCGCAGACTCCAGCCCGTCGGTCATGACCGCCGTGGCTGTCGGAGTGGGGAAGTGGCGGTCGGTCGCGGTGGTGACCGCCGCGGTCAGAATGCCATTTTTAACACCGCCGGTCTGTTCGCGGTCCGACCGCCGCCTCTCCGCCGACCGCCAAGGTCAGAATGAGGGCCTAAGTGTGGGAGGCACATGGCTCCCCTGCAGCCACAGTGAGCCTCATCCCTGGGGCTGACATTTTAATGAGTGTGGGCCGCTGTGTGACTCCCCCATAGCCTCAGGGACTACCACCTCCCCAGGGCTCAAATCTTAATGAGTGTGGGGGGCCAGGCACCTCCACAGCCCTGGGACCACCACCTCCAAGAGGCTTTAATATTAATGAGTGTGAGGAACAACACAACCCCACAGACCCAGGGACCACCACCTCACTGGGGCACATTGTTAATTGTGTGTATGGGGGTAACAAGGCCCCACCAGCAGTCCCCGGGTTAGCCACATCCTCAGGGTAAATTGTCTATTGTGTGCAGATGGGTCACAAGGCCATCCACAGCCCCAGGTATTGCCACCTGCTCTGGTTGAATTGTCAAATGTGTGCAGGGAGTAGCAAGGCCTCCCAGCACCCCTGGGGACCACCACCTCCCTAGGGTTGCACTTAAATTATAAAGGAGGCATGTTGCGGAATCCTGGCCCCAGGTACCACCACCTCTCCGGGGCTACTTAGCATTGGCGGGGGCTGCACGGCACCCCTTGAAGAGCCAATGATGACCCTGGGGACCACCATCCCTAGCTCCTGCTGTGTCCTGGGTGTCCACCTGGGACATAGCTGTTTGCTCTCACTTGGCAGGAGTTTTGACAGCTCCCACCAAGTCAGAGCAAATACGAAACTTTCTGCAAGTCACTTGCAGAAAGCAACTATTCATCTGTTTTACTGCACACAAATATGCACATAGAGAAGCAGATAAAAACATTGCTCACACAAGCAGGGAGCTGCTATTTAAACAGATCCCTGCCTGTGGGAGCAATGCTGGCTGCTGCAGGAGTCGGTAGCCAGCTATGAGCACGGGGTCCTTCAGAATCCCCCTGTGGTCCTGTCACTTAATGGGATGGAAGAGAGAGAGATTTTTATTGCAATGGTCACACTATGCAGTTACTTCAAATCATCACTTTTGCAAGATGTTTGGCTAGCATGTCTTACTTGCATTTTGAAGCACAGCAAAACAGGGTTACTTCTGGCCTAATGATAAAGCTTCTGGACTGTCAATCAGTAGGCTGAAGGTTCAAATCATTGTTTCTCATGGCAGTGTGTCTATTTATTTTCTTGTGTTTTGACTTTTAAACATTTCTAGTGATGTAACATTGAAGTGTTTTCCCACTCAAAATCTTTGAATTCAAAGCCATAGCTAAATCTGGACACCATATGCTAATGAGTCACTTTTGGTATAGTGGTTAAGGTCTTAGACCCATACACTGAAGGTTAGGGGTTCAAGTGTATGTGGTGAGATCCCTGGGTCCCCGAGCCAAAATCAGCCCGGGTAGGGGGGCCGTGCCCCAGAAAATTTATTTTAGAAGGCTAGGCTGCGGGGCCAAATTTGGTCTGGGGAGGAGGGCCATGCAGACCTGTAGCAAACTCCTAGTGCACATGGCCAACGGCTGCTCGCAGCATACGGGTGGGTGGTTAGGGGATGGCCACAGGGCCTGGCTGCAGGCCAAACCCTTTGTCCGTGAGCAGCATAAGGCTGGGTGGTTATGGCGGGTTGGCCCCAGGCCATGCGTGGCAGTGATTGAGTTAATGTATAGTAATGAAAATTACTTAATGTTAAAAAAAACAAATTGACATTCACTGAAAAACCTAAAGGTTGCAGGGACGCTATTGTTAGGAAATAGAATTTAAAGTAACACAGAAATTCACTTAAAAAAACAAAGGTTACAGCAACATTATAGTTAGGCTCACATTTTAAAAGTACAAAACCATAGAAATGCACCTGTTGTACTTAGAGTTATTTCAAGTAACTGTAACTTGTGCCCCACAGTAACTATAACTCGTACCCTCGCTATGCATTGCTAATTACCCCACAAATTATGGCACTCATGACATATTTGATAACATCGTTGATAATATCAATGTAATATTTGCAGTAACATTTTTTATGAAAACAACGCGCATGGCAGGGGCGTGAGTTATAGTTACACTAGGGGATGAGCTTTAGTTACTTGAGATAACTCTAACTGTAACAGGTGAATATCTATGGTTTTGTACCTTTAAAATGTAAGCCTAACAATTACGTCCCTGTAATGTTGAGTTTTTTTTATTGAATACACACACACACACACATATATATACACACACACATGTATATACATATATATACATATATATAGATATGTGTATGTAAGATAATATAAATCAAAAAAAGAATATACTCTGAAGCTCAGTTGTCTTTTAAAGCGTTGTATTCCTCAATCAGCAACAGGTGGCAAAATACCCCTCTCACAGCCCTTCAGGCCTTGCTTTCCAGCACGACATACTTTTAGGGAAATCTCTTATTTCTTTCGTGGAGGAGGCATGTCAGGCCTTCACATTACCTCTGAAGCACAGATTACTCCACATTATGATTGTCCAGGATGCTGTCAGGGTGGCTTCAGCAACAACAGGATCCAAGAACCCTGTCATTAAACAACAAACAAGAATATACTCCGAAGCTGAACTGCGGATAATGCAGCGCTTTCATTCATTCAAAGCAGCAGCACCATTCTGAAGCATTTCAGCTCATACAAGAGCCTTGTTCACAAGAGAGCAGCATTACTGGAGCCAAGTTAACACATGCTTTTTTGTAATCAATATGCTTCGTAGTTTTGTAATCTGTGTTCATCCTACTTTGCCCACAATGCATCTTGGAAGTGATCATTTGTGTATCTGAACTGCAGAGCTTATAATTATTTCCCTCACAGTTCATTTGTTTCCAAAAGTACTGCAGCTCCCAATACAAATACAAGTATTTCCAATACGCTATTGCTGTTACTATCTCCGCGCTGGCACAAACATTCCAGTGTCTCTCAAAGCTTTGTAGTCCACACTCAGCAAGAGGCGGTAAAATACCCCTATCAAATCCCTTGCTCTCCTGAACATGACATACTTTTAGGGAAATCCTTTCTTTCGTGGAGAAGGTGGATCAGGCATTCACATTACCCCCAAAGCACAACTTATTCCTTATTATGATAGCCCAGGACTCTGTGAGGGTGACTTCTGCAACAACAGGAATGGAGAATCCTGTCATTAGGCAACAAAAAATAAAATACTCTGAAGCTCACTTGTGGATAATCCAGGCCTTTTATTCTTTCAAAGTGACAGCTCCATTCTGACACATTTCGGTTCATACAAGAGCCTTGTTCACAGGTGAGCAGCATTACTGGGGCCAAGTGATCACTTTTTTTTTAATAATCAATATGCTTGGTAGATTTGTAATCTGTATTCACACTACTTTCAAATAGGAGTACCATGTATGCACAAAGGAGGAATGATGTAGTAATATATTCACACCACTATGGGGCATATTTGTACTGTTTAATGCAAAACTGCACTAAAGCAATTATGCACCAAAATATTTTGCACCGACTTGTGCCATTCCTGAGCGCCAGCAGGGCTCCATATTTATGGAATGCTGCAAGTAAGTGTAGGTTAACGTAAAAAAAAAAAATGACAGCCGGGTGGGGATGGCAGTATGGGAGAAGGGGGTTTTGCACCAAAAAATTACATTAGGCTGGTTAGATGCAAAAAAATGCCTCTAACCAGCTAAGCATCATTTTCTGACCCAAAAACTATCCATACCACGTGACTCCTGTCTTATAAAAGACAGGAGTCATGCCTACCACCCCAGAGGCCAGCACAGGGGACCTGTGTCCCCTGGGTATGGCCATTGCACCCTGTTCCATGCAAGTGGCCCCAAGTTGGGCCCCAATGACATTTTAATTTAAAAAAATACTCACCTCTACTTACCCGACTTACCTGGGATGGGGTCCCCAATACTCCGGTGTCCTTGTGGTGTGGGTGGGGGTGTTCTTGGGGCTTATCGAGGGCACCTGTGGACCCATTCCTGTCTGACCCAGGCGTTAAATAATGGTGCAAATCAAGCTTTGCACCATTATTTAGCACCTCCTCCCACTTGAGCGTCATTTTAGCACAGGGGGATAAATATGGGGCCATGGGGTTAGCACAATTTTTTAGATGGGAAGGCCTACCGTGCATCTCATTGACGCAAGGTATGTTCACGCATCTAATAAATGATGCAAATTCCAATATTTTTACAATAGTCATGTCTAACATCAAAATATAAATATGGAGTTAGTCTTGAATTGAATTTGCGTAAGAAATGATGCAAATGAAATATAAATATGCCCCATATGTGTATGTGTGTGTATGTGTGTGTGTGTATATATATATATATATATATATATATATATATATATATATATATATATATACACACATACATATACACTCTGGAAAAAAAAAAAAGGTTACAGGGACGTTAAATCTAGGTTGACATTTTGCCCATACAAAACAATAGAAATTCAGCAGTTATAGTTATACTTATAGATATCCTTATGTTAAAAAACTATAACTTGCTGCCCAAAGTTACTTTGCGGAATGTTATACTTCCTTCAGATAAGTATAAATATAAGTCTAGCTATAACTACTGAATTTCTGTTGTTTTCTAATAATAAAACGTCGAACTAACTATAACTTCTCTGTAACCTTTGGTTTTTTTCAGTGAATTTCTATGGATTTTGTAACACACATGTTACCATATCTATCAGGTTGCGGCCAGCCAATCAGGGCCTTGATTTTCCTGTGGATTCATGGAGGATCTGAGCAGGATCCGAGGAGGATTCAAGGAACCACGGATCACCCCAAAAAAAGAGCAATGGTTTGCCTAGGAGGGGTCACTAAGGGACCCCTTTATGTTTCCTATGGGGTCAGGATACTGGTAACCTGACCCCTTAAATGTTTTTACAGTGTTTTATTCCCACTCTCCTGGCATTGCGAGAAACAAAATGGTGACTGCAACTTTTCTGTTGAGTTATAGTTACCGTAAGGCAAGAGTTACAGTTACTTGAGATAACTCTAACTATGCTTTGGTATGTTTAAAATGTGAGCTTAACAATAACGTCCCTGTAACCTCTGTTTTTTTAAATGAATTTCTATGATTTTTTAATTCTATTTCCTAACTATAATGTCCATGCAATTTTAGTTTTTTTAGTGAATTTTTACTTTTAATGTAAAGTAATTTTCATTCCTATGTGTTAATTAAACCACTGTTGTGCATGTAGGTGGTTGACTGCAGAGCCTGCGGCCAACCAATATAGCAACCCAACACTGCGCTGCGCACAGCCTTTGGCCATGTGCAGTGGGGTTTGGCTGCAGGGCCTGGCTAGCAGCCAGTCACTTTAACACCCCAAACCCCCAGGCCTCCCCACACCAATCTCAGCCCTGGGGATCCCATCCCCGAGGCCCGGCTTCAATATTGATTTTTTTGGGGAAGGGTCACATTGCTCCCTCCCCAGGCTGATCTTAGCCTTGGGGGCCCCATCTCCTGGGGCACGGCTTAATTATTTATATTTTTTGCGGGAGGGGGACCATGCAGCCCCCACCCCAGGCTGATCTTGGCCCAGAGACTCCATCCCCCCGGGCGCAGCGTAATTATTTAGTTTTTGGAAGGGGGGGCAGGGTGACACCCCTCCCCAGGCCAATCTCAACCCCAGGGACCCCATCCCCGGGGCCTGGCCATGTGACCTGTGTGCCACAATGGGCAGCCAGTCACAATGTTGTGTTGGAGACCGTGGGGGGAGGCTGAATACCCCCATGGCCCTTGCTGACTCCCCACCTCCTGTGGGAGCCAGCATTGCTGTCACAGAGTGGAAGGTGCTAAATATATAGCTCCCTCTCCCTGAGAGCAATTGTTTTCTCTGTCTCCCTGCCTGCTCCTTTGCAAGGGAGAGCTGTATGACTACTCTCCCTCGCTACAAGTATAGTGTTTGCTATGGCTTGGCAGCAGCTGGCAAAGCTTCAGCCAAGCCTCAGCAAACAGCTATGTTCCGAGGTGGGCACCCTAGGATACGGCAGGATCTGGCCCTGGGGCAGTGGTGGTCCCCAGGACCATCAGTGGCTCCTCGAGGGTGGCCACAAGGCCCCCCTTCAACAAAAATAGCCAGAGGGAGGTGGTGGTCCTCGTGGCTTGGAAGTCGGAATGGTAGTTCCTGGGGCAATGGGGACCATGCAGAATCCCTGCATTGAATTTCATGATAGCCCCAGGGAGCTGGGGGTGCTCGGGGCAATGAGGGGTTGGGCAGTCCCTGCATCAAATTACTTTAATGTCCCGGGGAAATGGTACTGTCCGGGGCTGAAGTGTCCATAATGGAACCCCTTCAATGTTTTGTTATAGCCCCAGGGATATGGTGGTCCACAGGCAGAAGGGGGGCCATGTAGCCCCCATATCAAATTATTTTAATGCTCCAGGGAGGTAGCAGTCCTTGGAGCAGCAGGGGAATTGGCAGTCCCTGGGGCTGTAAGGAGGCCATGCTCTCCCCTGCATAAAATTACATTGAAGCCCTAGGGAGGCGGTGATTCTTGGGGCTGTGGGGGGCTGGGTGGACCCTGCATACTTAATATTTTTAGCCCCGGGGAGGTGGTGGTCCCTGGGGCTGTGGCGGGGCCATGCAGCCCCTCAAAATTACAAATATAAATGTCACCGGGACTTGGCCCACCCAGGGGCTCAGGTATTAAGAAGTGCTCTTTGTTTTTAAAAAAATAATTCCTGCAGATTTGCGACTCCAATCACAAATTCACTGCAATACTTAAAAAAAAAGTGCTTTTAAGCCCTGGGGTGGGGGTTCCCTCTGTGACCCGTCCATCACAGCTAAGGGGTCAGGATGACATTACGCTGGCCCCTTTTGTTTTTTTTAATCTTTTTTTCTGGGTATTCCTTGTTGAAGTGTTGGCAGCCAATCATATCTCAGCATGAGATCGGAGGGGTTGCAAATCCTTTGCGTCTCTATATATTCAAATTTGGATTTTATTTATTTTCTCTAAAATTACTGAACTGATTTATACCAAATACCAAACAGGGCTCCTTCTGTACCAAGAGGTACCTTTCTGCCAAATTTGGACCCTTATTTATACTTTTTTTGTGCCACATTTGCATCATCTTTTTTACACAAAAGCGGCACAAACCTACAAAATATAATTGTATTTGGCAAGTTTGCGCAGCTTTTGAGTAAAAAAATTACACAAATGTGGCGCAAAAAAAGTATATATATGGGCCTTGGTGTAATTCTGTCCAGTGGTTTTGGCGCTATAGCTCTTCAAAATCCCTATGGAAAAATGAATGGGGAAAACATGCTTTGGAACCCTCCGTTTTTCTTTGCCCCAGCTTGACAGATCACGCCGAAACTTTCCAGACAGATGCTGAAGTGAGCTCCATATTCTCTTGGAAAATTTTGTGAACATTCATCAACGATGCCAAAGTTATTAGCAAAACAAAAAAATGCCCTTTCTATAGGAACTAGGTCCTAACTATAAGTACACAGTGGCGACCAACCAACACTAGGTGAGATATATGTAGATAGATAGATAGATAGATAGATAGATAGATAGATAGATAGATAGATAGAGGGATAGACAGATAGATAGATATTACCTTCTGGCGGTCAGTAGGTAGTTATATTATGAGCACAGGGATAGAACCAACAGAACACAGCCACGTTGCCTCCTGAACCACCACTGCAGATGTACCACTGTGGCCGGTGGCAGGCAAATCCACGCCGGCGGTGAGGCAGTTTCCAACGACCCTATTATGAGGCTGCACACCAACAGGATTTCTGGGGCATTCGCACAGCCACGAAAAGCCTGGCGGAAATGAATCACTCAAAAGGGAACATTCACCGTCGGGAACACAGGCACGTCCACAGGTACCATGGCACGCAAATTGCAAGTCTTCCCAATGCTCCTGCTGGCTATTGAACACCAGGACCAGTGATGGCGATGAGGAGACCAACCGTAATTATAACCGCCTAGCACACACTGGAAGGATATTAGTGCACACACAACACACACACACAGCAAGCCACGCCCACACACACACACAAACACCTGTACCAACACACACACATACACACACGCCAAATCACATATTTATCACACATATATTTGGAAGGAAAGCCAGGACAAGGTTGTTACTGTAGTAAAGTAGCCTCTTTCTAGCATGGTTACCCCCACTTTTGGCCTGTTTGTAAGTGTGTGTCCATTACCACCTCAGGGGTGGTGCCCAGAGCTCCTCCAGTGTGTCCCTGACTTCAGCCATCTTGCTTTGCAAGGTGTGGGGGCACCCAGGAGGGCTCTGAGTGGCCAGTGCCAGCAGGTGACGTCAGAGACCCCTCCTGATAGGCCCTTAGCTCATAAAGTAGCCAATCCCCCACTCAGGGCTATTTAGGGTCTCTCCTGTGGGTTCTCTTCAGATTCTGCTTGCAAGTTTCCTTCAGGAATCCTCTGCAACAACTTCAGACTCTTCTGACCTCGGATCAACCACAGCATGCTCCAAGAAACGCTGCAACTGCAACAAAGTGTCTACAAGAGACACTGTTCTTCAGCAAACTGAGTACCCTGGGACTCCTCTCACAATGACGAGCATGCTCCTAAGTACACAGAGGGTGGACATCTTCAACATAGACTGTCCTGAGGTCCTGCTGATGCAATTTGGAGGAGGTAAGACCTTGCCTTCCCCGAGAACGACGGTACCCCTGTGTACTGTGTCTTCCTCACCTCCTGAGGCCTCTGTGCACTCTTTGCAAAATTCCTTCGTACACAGCCTGGCCCAGGTCCCCAGCACTCCAACCGTTGATGCTCAAATTGCTGAGTTGTTCTCCGGTGGCGAGGGACCTTCTTTTGTTGTGCTGCATCAACCGTGTTTTGCACCTCCTTTAAACCCAGATCCTGCGGCTCATGGTGGTGCTGGCTGACATCCTGAGGGCTCTCTAAAGTTCCGAGAGCCCCCTCTTCCTCCTCACACCAAGGTGAGGCCCCCAGGTCCCTCCTGGGTCCATCCAGTCCCATTTTGATGAAAAAAACACTTTTGTCGTAGCCAAGGCTTGTTGTTGCCTTCCAACACAAAATCTTATCTGCAACAATCTTAACGCCATGGAACATCTTTTTCATTATTCAGGAACCCGCTGGCATCTTCCTAGGGTGCATTTCTGTAGTCTTTGACTAACTGGGGACTCTTCTTTTGCACCCTCTTCTGGGTTGGCAGGGGCTCCTGTCCTTCCTGGAACTTCTTTTGACTTCTGGACTTGGTCCCTTTCCTCTGAAGGTCTTCAGGTCCAATAATCCAGCAGTTGTTATTTGCAGACTTGGTTGGCTGCTGCAAAATCCCCAAAACAAGGTGTAGTGTGTCCTAAGGAAACTTGCACTCCTGCTTTTCTGGGCTCTGGGCTGGGGTAATGTACTTACCTTTACTGTATTCTTACTCTCCCAGTGATTCTGCATACACTACACTTGTCTAGGGGGGAATTTGTGATTCACATCCCACTCTTTTATTATATGGTTTGTGTTGCCCCTAGACCTATTTTCTCCGTTTGCATTCTATAGGATTTCCTACTGTTTGCATTGTTCTATGACTATTTACTTGTCTAATTTTGTTGTCTGGTGTATATATTGTGTATAATACTCACCTCTAGAAGGAGTATTGTCTCTAAGATATTTTTGGTACTGTGTCACCCAAACAAATACCTTTATTTTTGGTAACACTGAGTATTGTCTTTACTTGTGTATAAGTACTGTGCAACTATAAGTGCTATTGCATGTCTCCTAGTTCGGCCTAAGCTGCTCTGCTATAGCTGCCTCTAACAGTCTAAGCTGCTAGAACACTACTACATTCACTAACAAGGGATAACTGGACCTGGTGTAAGGTGTAAGTACCCAAGGTACCCACTGCAAACCAGGCCAGCCTCCTACATTGTTGGTGTAGCAGTGGGATAAGTACTTGCAATTGCTTTACCACTTTGTTACCTGTGCTTTTCACAAGAAAAGCTTGCTTCAATACTTAGAGCATATATAATATATACGTAGAAACCATTTTCTAACTTTCAAAAAGTTCTTTAAACTTTGCAAAAGTTTTACAAAGTTCTGAAAATGTTTCTCTTTTCTTTAAAAAGTTAGCTCTGTTATTCTACTAACTTTTTACTCACTTTACAAAACTTTTTTTTCTTTTAATATGTCTTCTGTAGAAGCTACCCCTCGAGTCGTCAAGACTACCTATGATAATTTAAACTATAAAAGCTTGAAGGGGCTCTGCATTGAAAGAAATGTAGGGATTGGGAAGAGCCCCAGTAAGGAGTACCTCTTCAATCTCCTCCTTCAGGATGACCAGGGAATCAGCACTGAGGAAGAGGTAGAGGATAACTCCAACCAGGAAAGCTCAAAGGATCAAGATGACAATCCTGGGGAGGGTCCTTCCACATACCTATCTGTCAACAAGCCCCCTATTATAACTGGCAGTGGTAAGGGTTCATACACAAGTAGGACTCCCTTCACCCCTAGAGGCAAGGTCACTAGAGTGGCCCCGGTTAGAGATAGGTCTGCCTCTGCAAACTCTCATGTTACCTCTGTTTCAGAGGCTTCACATAATTCTAACCCTGAGGACCAGTCCCTAGATAGGGAACTCAGAATGCTGAGGTTAGAGGAGGCCAGACAGAAGCTAATGCAGCAGCAGTTGGCCTTAGACAGGGAATCCCTGGCTGTGGAGAAAGAGAGGCAGGCTTTGGGGTTAGTTCCCCATGGTGGCAGCAGCAGTTCTAGAAATACAAATGTGAGGGAACCTTCATTTGATTCTAGGAATCTGCACACAGTTGTCCCTCCTTACAAGGATGGTGATGACATCAACAAGTGGTTTGCTGCACTTGAGAGGGCCTGTAAAGTTCAGAGGGTCCCTCATGTACAGTGGGCTGCTATCCTTTGGTTACCCTTCTCTGGCAAAGGTAGAGACAGACTTCTTATTGTCAGAGAGGATGATGCAGATAACTAAAAAATTCTTTAAAATGCACTCTCGGATGGTCTGGGCTTAACCACTGAACAGTATAGACTTAAGTCCAGAGAGACCAGAAAGGAGTCAACACAGGACTGGACTGACTTTGTAGACTGTTCTGTGAAGGCCCTGGAAGGTGGTTACATGGCAGTAAGGTGACTTACTATGAAAGCCTATATAACTTGATTCTGAGAGAGCATATCTTGAATAATTGTGTGTCTGACTTGTTGCATCCGTATCTTGCGGACTCAGATCTGACCTCTCCCCAAGAACTGGAAAAGAAGGCAGACAAATGGGTCAGAACAAGGGTGAGCAGAAAAGCTCATACAGGAGGTGACAAGGATGGCAAGAAGAAAGATAGTGAAAAATCTCAGGGCAAGCATGGGGATAAAAGTAAACATAAAGATCCTTCTTCAGGTCCAAAACACTCTTCTGGGGATAGGGATAAAACGTCTTCATCTTCTTTAAACTCTTCACACAATCAGAAAAAGTCTTGGTGCTATGTGTGTAGAAATAAAGGCCATTGGCCAGGAGATAAGTCCTGCACAGGTAAAGCCCCTGAGCCTACCACCACTAAGACATCAGACTCTAGTGCTCCTAGCAGGAGTGGTAATAGTGGTGGAACTACTGGCAATAGTCAAACTAAAGGTGAAGTTGGGTTCACTTTTAGGACCATAATAGAAACTGGGTAGTCAGTCCTAAGACAGTTTCTGTCACACCTGGTGACATTGGCCTTGTCACCTTGGCTGCTTGTCCCCTTAACATGGATAAGTACAGGCAGTCAATCTTAATAAATGGTGTTGAGGTCCAGGCCTACAGGGACACAGGTTCCAGTATCACTTTGGTGACTGAAAACCTAGTGTCACCTGCACAACACCTCCTTGGACAGAAGTACCAAGTTACTGATGTCAATAACTCCACTCAGTCTCTCCCCTTAGCTGTAGTTCAACTTAGTTGGGGTGGAGTTATGGCCCTAAGCAGGTGGATGTATCACCTAGCTTACCTGTAGATTTTCTCTTAGGGAATGACCTAGAGGCCTCAGGTTGGGCTGAGGTAGAGTTTAATATCCATGCATCCATGCAAGGTATCCCTGAGGAATTGCTTCCTCTCATGTTTGGTGAAATGAAAAAGCAAAGGAGAGAAAAAGGCCTGAAATCTCAGGATCCCTCTCCATCAATAGGTAAAAGGTGTATCAAAGTATCCCTTCCCCACCCTGCCACTAAGGATACCATTCCTGTGGTGGGAGAAACCTCTCCTGGGGTGGAACCTGTACCAAGGGAGCCATCAGCTACCACAGCTGGTCTCCCAGAGGTAAAAGTACCTCTCTGTGAATTTACTAATCGAGATGTGGAAAATTGCACCATTTTAGTAAATATGGAGCATCCCTCCAGCCCTACCAGTGAAACTTTAGTGCAGCAGCCCTGTTCTACCACTAAACACTTAGGACAGCAGCCCTGTCCTGCGTGGAGCTTATAGGACAGCAGCCCTGCCCTGCTCCAACTCAGGAGAAACAGCATGACAAAGATTTTGGCCAGCTATGGCTTTATTGAGACAGAATCCCTATCTAGCATTTCCTGCATTGGACATAGGCCCAGTGGACCAATCCCACTGCCCAACTTTAAAACATACTCATAGGAACTCTGAGAATTTATACTCACACTGTTGGTTAGGTAAAACTCTCCAAACAGGGTGGTTTACATCCCCACAGGGAAATTACCATATAGTGGATAAAAAAGGGAGTAACCACTCTATTGCAGATCTACTCTCCACTTATCACCACTTAGACAATAAAGTATCAGCTGGCCATGGTTAGCCTTATTAGCCTTCATTTGGGGGGGGGTTTATGTAGAAAAATAGCCTCTTTCTAGCATGGTTACCCCCACTTTTGGCCTGTTTGTGAGTGTGTGTCAGTGTGTTTTTATTGTGTCACTGGGATCCTGCTAGCCAGGACGTCAGTGCTCATAGATAAAAACCTATATGCCAGTGTGTTTTCCCTGTCTCACTGGGATCCTGCTAGCCAGGACCCCAGTGCTCATAGTTTGTGGCCTAATGTGTATGCCTGTGTAGTGCCTAACTGTGTCACTGAGGCTCTGCTAATCTGAACCTCAGTGCTTATGCTCTTTCTGCTTTGAAATTTGTCACTGTAGGCCAGTGACTTCATTTACCAATTTTAATTGGCACACTGGACCCCTCTTATAAGTCCCTAGTATGTGGTACCTAGGTACCCAGGGCATTGGGGTTTTAGGAGATCCATATGGGCTGCAGCATTTCTTTTGCCACCCATAGGGAGCTCAGACAAACCCTTACACAGGACTGCCATTGCAGCCTGCGTGAAATAATTCACACACTATTTCACAGCCATTTTCACTGCATTTAAGTAACTTATGTCACCTATATGTCTAACCCTCACTTGCTGAAGGTTAGGTGCAAAGTTACTGAGGCCCATATTTATACTTTTTTAGCGCCGCATTTGTGCCACTTTTTGACACAAAAACGGCACAAACTTACAAAATACAATTGTATTTTGCAAGTTTGCGCCGCTTTTGCGTCACAAAATGACACACATGCGACGCAAAAAAAGCATAAAGATGGCCTTAAGTGTGAGGGCACCCTTGCACTAGAAAATGTGCCCCCACATAGTTCAGGGCCATTTCCCAAGACTTTGTGAGTGCGGGGACACCATTACACGCGTGCACTATAGATAGGTCAATACCTATATGTAGCTTCACAATGGTAACTCCGAATATGGCCATGTGACATGTCTAAGATCATGAAATTGTCCCCCCCATTCCAAATCCGGTAGTGGGGAGCCAATTCCATGCATCCTGGGGGCTCCACCATGGACCCCCAGTACTGCCAAACCGGCTCGCTGAGGCGTGCACTGCAGCTACAGCTGCTGCCACCTCACAGACAGGGTTCTGCTCTCCTGGAGGAGGGCAGCCCCGTCCCAGGAAGGCAGAACAAAGCATTTCCTCTGAAAGAGGATGTTACACCCTCTCCCTTTGGAAATATGTGTTACAGGCTGGGGAGGGGTAGCCTCCCCCAGCCTCTGGAAATGCTTTGAAGGGCACAGATGGTGCCCTCCTTGCATAAACCAGCCTACACTAGTTCAGGGACCCCTTCTCCCCTGCTCTGGTGGGAAACTAGACAAAGGAAAGGGGAGTGACCACTCCCCTGTGCATCACCACCCCAGGGGTGGTGCCCAGAGCTCCTCCAGTGTGTCCCAGACTTCAGCCATCTTGCTTTGCAAGGTGTGTGGGCACTCTGGAGGGCTCGTAGTGGCCAGTGCCAGCAGGTGATGTCAGAGACCCCTCCTGATAGGTCCTTAGCTCATAAGGTAGCCAATCCCCTTCTCAGGGCTATTTAGGGTCTCTCCTGTGGGTTCTCTTCAGATTCTGCTGGCAAGTTTCCTTCAGGAATCCTCTGCAACAACTTCAGACTCTTCTGACCTTGGATGAACCGCAGCCTGCTCCAAGAAATGCTGTAATTGCAACAAGTGTCTTCAAAAGACACTTTTCTTCAGCAACCTCAGCTCCAAGTCAGCAACTGCAACAGTTCAATCAATCAATCAATCAATCAGTGTATTTGTAGAGCGCACTACCACCCGTGAGGGTCTCAAGGTGCTGAGGGGGGGAGGGTGCTGCTACTGCTCAAATAGCCAGGTTTTGGGCCGCTTCCTGAAAGTCAGCAGGTCTCTCATAGGGGCAAGGGAAGGGTGTTCCAGGTCTTGGCGGCGAGGTGGGAGAAGGATCTGCCTCCGGTAGATGCTCTTCGGATGTGGGGGACAGTGGCGAGGGCGAGGTCGGCTGAGCGGAGTAGGCGGGACGAGGTGTAGAAGGTGAGTCGTCTGTTGAGGTAGGCTGGTCCGGTGTTGGGGAGTGCCTTGTATGCGTGGGTGAGGAGCTTGAAGGTTATCCTTTTGTTGATGAGGAGCCAGTGTAGGTCAGAAGGGGAGTGATGTGGCTGTGGCGGTGGGCATCGAGGATCAGGTGTGCAGAGGCGTTTTTTATGCTTTGTAGTCGTTTGAGGAGTTTGGCTGGGGCTCCTGCGTAGATGGTGTTTGCGTAGTCAAGTTTGCTGCTGACGAGGGCTTGGGTGACTGTTCTTGTATCTGTGGGGCTCCATCCGTAGATCTTGTGGAGCCTGCGGAGGATGTTGAAGCAGGATGAGGAGACGGCACTGACTTGCCTGGTCATGGAGAGTGTTGAGTCGAGGATGATGCCCAGGTTGCGTGCATGGTTGGTGGGTGTTGGGGCTGTTCCCAAAGTGGTTGGCCACCAGGAGTCGACCCAGGCTGAGGGGTTGGCGCCGAAGATGAGGACCTCCATCTTATCTGAGTTCAACTTCAGTTTGCTGTTCCTTATCCATTCGGTGACGGCCTTCATTCCTTCGTGGCGGTTGGATTTGGCGGTGAGGGGCTCCTTGGTAAGGGAGAGGATCAGAAGGGTGACGTCGGCGTAGGAGATGATGTTGAGGTTGTGCAGCCGGGCGACGTGGGCGAGCGGGGCCATGTAGACGATGAAAAGTGTAGGACTGAGGGATGAACCTTGGGGAACGCCGCATATGATCTTGGAGGCTTTGGAGCGGAAAGGGGGGAGGCGGATGCTCTGGGTTCTGCCAGAGAGGAAGGAAGTGGTTCACTCCAGAGCTTTGTCCCGGATCCCTGCGTTGTGGAGGTGTGTGCATAGGATGTGGTGGCAGACGGTGTTGAAGGTGGCCAAGAGGTCCAGGAGGATGAGGGCCGTGGTTTTGCTGTTGTCAAGCAGGGCCCTGATGTCGTCGGTGGTGGCGATGAGGGCGGTTTCAGTACTGTGGTTGCTGTGGAACCCTGACTGGGATGGGTCCAGGATGTTGTTTTCTTCGAGGTAGTGAGTCAGTTGTCTGTTGACGATCTTCTCGATGACCTTGGTCAGGAATGGGAGCAGGGAGATGGGGCGGAAGTTCTTGAAGTCTCTCGGGTCCGCCATCGGTTTCTTGAGTAGGGGTTTGATCTCAGCATGCTTCCAGCTCTCGTGGTAGGTCGCGGTCTTGAAGGAGATGTTGATGACTTTGCGGAGGTGGTGTGCGATGGTGGTGCTTGCCTTGTTAAAGATGTGGTGTGGGCATGGGTCTGCCGGAGATCCAGAGTGGATGGTGCCCATGGTTTTGATTGTGTCATCTTCGTTCACGTTGGCCCAGACGAGCAGGGGGTCGTAGTTGAAAGTGGGTGGAGAGTCTGAGGACTCAGTGATTGGCGGGGTGGTCTGGCTGTTGAAGCTGTCATGGATGTCTTTGATCTTGTGGTGGAAGAAGGCGGCAAGGGAGTTGCACAGGTCTTGTGAAGGTGGGATGTTGTTTGTGCTGGAGCTGGGGTTGGAGAGTTCATTCACAATGTTGAAGAGCTCCCTGCTGTTGTTTGCGTTGTTATCCAGGCAGGCTTTGAAGGAGGTTTTCTTGGCAGATCTGATGAGGTGATGGTAATTGCGAATGGCGTTCTTGAAGGCAGAATGGTTGTCCGGTGTCTGTTCGAGGAGCCACTTTCTTTCCAGTTTCCGACAGGTTTGCTTGAAGGCTTGAAGGTCCGAGGTGAACCAGCTGGCTCTCTTGTTTGCACCTCTGTTGGAAGGTTTATTGAGCGGGCAAGAGTGTTGGCACAGTCGACGATCCAGCGCCAGAGGTTGCAGGCTGTGAGGTTGGGATTGGTGGGTTTGGTGGGTGGTTTTCGGGCAAGGTTGGTGTTCAGCTGGTCTTGGCTGATTTTGCTCCATTTGCGGCAGGGGATCTGTTGGGTGCGGTGGTGCGTGGTGGGTTTCTGGAAGGTGAAGTGGATGCAGCGGTGGTCGATCCATGGGAGTTCGGTAGTGTGGCTGAAGGTGACGTGGGGACTAGCAGAGAAACCGGGGTCCAGCGTCTGGCCAGCGGAGTGTGTTGGGGTAGTGATGAGTTGTCTGAGTCCGAGGGTGGCAAGGTTATCGATTAGGGTGGTGGTGTTGGGGTTGTTGTTATTCTCCAGGTGAAAGTTCAGGTTGCCGAGGAGGAAGTAGTCGGCAGAGGCTAGGGCATGCCTGCTGACAAGGTCGGCGATGGAGTCGCAGAACTGAGGCCGTGGTCTGGGGGGTCTGTAGATGAGGGTTCCTCTGAGGGTGGTGTTGGAGTTGGTGTGGATCTGGAAGTGCAGGTGTTTGGCGGTGCTGAGGGTGTCGTCGGTACAGGTGGTGACCCTGATGGTGTTCTTGTGGACGATGGCAATTCCACCTCCGACTCAGTTGGTGCGATCCCTGCGGGTGATCTTGCAGCCATCCGGAATGGTTATGGCGATGTCTGGGGCCAAGGAGGCGCTCATCCAGGTCTCCATCAGGAAGGCAACATCCAGGGTGGAGGTGTTCAGCAGGTCCCAGAGTTCAACGGCATGTTTGCGTGCAGAGCGGGTGTTTAGTAGGATGCATCGGAGGTAGTTGTGGTCAAGCCTGGCAGGAGGTTTGGCGATTTGGAGGCTGTTGAGGCTGCAGTTCTGGCAGGTGTAGGGTCCCTGGGTGTGCTTAGGGGAGGCCAGCAAGCAGGCGTGTGCTTGTCTGGTGTTGAGTGCGCGGAGGGTGCTGGCGGTGGTCTTGGGGACCAGGGGTCCTGGCACTGGGCGCGGTCTGTGCGCGGACTGGGCGTGGATGGGCGCAGACGGGCTAGCCTTAGGCGTGCCCACTGCGCATGTGCGCTGCGCGTCTGAGCAGCAGCTGCCATATAAGGGGAGGTGGGAGGGAGGGGCAGCAGGGAGGAGGGAGGGGACAGCGAATGGGCGAGCTGGGGGGTGGGGCCACAGGGACACAGTGGTGGGAAAAGGGAACTTCAAGTGGAGGGAGGGGGCGGGCCGCGGGGCTGCAGCAGCGGGAAAAGGGAACTTGAATTGGAGGGAGGGGCGCGGTGCCGCAGGGACGCAGCGGCTGGGCAGAAAAAAACAAATAACAGAAAGGGAACCTGGAGCAGCGGCAGCACCGGCACGTGGTGCAGGCGAGAGGCCTGCCTGAAGCAGGGTCAAGGGTCCAGTTTGCATTGTGTGCACGCTCTGGGGACTACCTGTCTTCACCCTGCACCAGAAGAACCAAAGAAATCTCCTGTGGAGTGACGGAGTCACTCCTCTCCACCAAGCAGGTACCTTCCAAGATGACAACCGGTACCATGGGACTCCTCTCACAATGATGAGCCTGCTCCTAAGGACACAGATGATAGACATCATGAACATAGACTGTCCTGAGGTCCTGCCGACGCAATTTGGAGGTGGTAAGACTTTGCCTTCCCCAAGAAAGATGGTACCCCTGTGCACAACATCTTCTTCACCTCCTGAGGCCTCTGTGCACTCTTTGCAAAATTCCTTCATGCACAGCCTGGCCCAGGTCCCCAGCACTCCACCCTGTGACGCTCAACTCACTGAGATGTTCTCCAGCGGTGTGGGACCTTCTTTTGTTGTGCTGCATCAACTGTGTTTTGCACCTCCTTTGAACCTGGATCCTGTGGCTCCTGGGCATGCTGGCTGGCATCCTGAGAGCTCTCTAAAGTGCTGAGAGCCTCCTCTTCCCCCTCACACCGAGTTGAGGCCCCCAGGTCCCTCATGGGTGCATCCAGCACAATTTTGATGAAAACTGCACTTTTGTCATAGCCAAGGCTTGTTGGCATCTTCCAACACAAAATCTCCTCTACAACAATCTTCATGCTGCGGGACATCTTTTTCATCATGAAGGAACCCACTGGCATCTTCCTGGGGTGCATTTATGCAGTCTTTGACTAACAGGGACTCTTCTTTTGCACCCTCTTCTGGGTTGGCAGGGTCTCCTGTTCTTCCTGGAACTTCTTTTGACTTCTGGACTTGGTCCCCTTCCTTTGCAGGTCTTCAGGTCCAATAATCCAGCAGTTGTTATTTCCAGACTTGGTTGGCTGCTGCAAAATCCCAAAAACGAGGAGTAGTGTGTCCTAAGGAAACTTGCAGTACTTTACTCCTGCTTTTCTGGGCTCTGGGGTGAGGTAATTTACTTACCTTTACTGTATTTTTACTCTCCCAGTGATTCTGCACACACTACACTTGTCTAGGGGGGAATTTGTGATTCACATTCCACTTTTTTAGTATATGGTTTGTGTTGCCCCAAGACCTATTTTCTCCCATTGCATTCTATAGGATTTCCTACCGTTTGTATTGTTCTGTGGCTATTTACTTGACTAATTTTGGTGTCTAGTGTATATATTGTGTATAATACTTACCTCTAGAAGGAGTATTGTCTCTAGGATATTTTTGGTACTGTGTCACCCAAATAAATACCTTTATTTTTGGTAACACTGAATATTGTCTTTACTTGTGTATAAGTACTGTGTAACTATAAGTGGTATTGCATGAGCTTTATATATATATATATATATATATATATATATATATATCAAAACAAGTCCCTTTTAGAGTTAGAGTGACGCATAAATTATGCAAAATACAAGAGAGAACTCTGAATGGTTCCCAAGTTTAGGTGGAGAGCAGCTCCAGTAAGGAGCAGTCTACAACTCCAGCAACACTCTAGAATTGCTCACCTCAAATGTCTGTTTATCTACCATAGTTTTTAAGCATAGGATCGGCACAGTGCTATCCACTCCAAGCTAGATATGGCTTTTGTCATTTTACAGCTCGGCGAGGCTGACATTGTGTCAATCCTATGCTTAAAGATTTTGCTATACAAATGGCAAAAAACATTGTCCCTATCTAGCTCGGAAGACAGAAGAAGTAGGGACACTGGTTGCCATCAATGAGGTGGCCAGAGGCTTAAACGATCTCTGCAGGCCAGCCAAGGCACCGTGAATGCCTTCTAAGAACTCATTGGACTGCTGCATCTGCGATGCAAGTCACTGGATGGCATTCACTGTCCCACAGAGGTGGACCTCAGGAGGTCTACAGCCTCCTCATTGAGTGCAGGAGGCTGTATTGGGGTGGGGGCAGAGGTGCCTGCGGTGAAGAAGATGTCCACCCTCCTGGGTGAGTGGGTAGGGGCAACTGGGTGTGGAGCTACAGGGAGGGCGGGGCTGGAAACGGGGGTGGTGGACAAGGATGTAACTGGAGTGGTCCCAGATGGGCCCGCCATTGCCAGGGAGCCACCATTGGAGGAGGAATCTGATCGTGTGGTTGATCCTGTTTCCCCCATGGCACTCCCCTCGCCCTCTCTCTCACTGCTCCCCTCGGCTCCCCTAGATTTAGCCTCCTTGGTCCCTTCGGCTACAGCCTTCCCTCTCTCTGGTGCCCCTTCTCCTTCGCCAGATGATGCTGATGCACACAAAGACAGAGGAGGAGAGGGAGGGAAGGAGGGTGAGAGAGAGACAAGGTGAAATGGGTCAATGCCAGCACAACAGTCAGTCTAACAACATCATCATCTGCTGGCATGCCATGCCATGCCATGCCCTCACTTATACATGCTATCACAATGGGACACCATGGAGCAAACTACAGCTATGCTGATGTGTACTGCTGAGGGTGGTACAATTGTACCCATGTACTTGATGTGAGTCACACTAGTCACACATGGCCAGTACTTGCTAACTCCACATGGCCGTTTAGGGAAACAAATCATGTACTCTTGTATCAACTGAATCCTGCATGGGTAGGTAGCATGCCTACAAAGCCAGTGACATCTAGAACACTGACATCTTGCCACACTCTACTTCACTACACCTACAGTAAAAGACAGCAGAATGAGGACTCACACATCTCCCCTGGCACAGTGGTCGAAAACACAGATGACAATGCCTTGACACCTCAGGTGTTCTGATGATGTTGGCAGGAGCTTGGTACCAAAACGTGTTTGACGGTGACCACACACATTACACATTGGAAGTACTTGCCCTCATAAGTCAATGACTGCATGGTATGGGCACACATCGGCAGGGTGACTGAAACTCATAGTGAACAGGCATCTAACTAGTACCCATCCTACAGCTTCCACTAGTCCACAACCCAAAAGCACGTAAGCTACATATTAACAAGGTGAGAGTGTGCACTTACCCCTTGTGGCTGCCTCAGGGTAGGCCACTGCCAAAATGTAGGCCATTATGGTGGTCAGGGTCTGACTGGCACCCCTCCCTCATTTGGAGGATTTGCAGTCTTCTGGGCCAAGCATCTCAGGTCCTCCCACTTCTTTCTGAAGTGGGTGCTCCATCAGGCATATACCCAAAGAGTCGGCATTTGCTTGGCGATGGCCCACCAAATCCCTTTCTTCTGATGGGTGCTGACCTGCATGGGTAACACAGACAAAAGGAGAAAGTCATGTAGAGTAGAGTAGAGTGACATCACAGGGACAGCAGTGGACAGCACACATCTCATGGCCACATTCACATGTCTACACAAAAATAATGGTCAGACTCCTCACCCATCTCTATCTGCCACATCCCAATGCCTTACATCCAAATACAAACACTATCAGACAGGACAGTGACATTAGACTCACCTGCTGTTCTGGTGCCCCATACAACTGTCCATAAAGAGGTAGGACCCCATCCACAAGCTTCTCAAGTTCCTCCTGGGAGAAGACTGGGGCCCTATCACCTGCATGGCATGGCATCTTGGCTGGCAGAGTCATAACACAGAATCCCACGCAGTGGAGGTCTTGTGAGCAGGAGTAAAGTGAGCATTGCCACATAAAATGGCAGTCAAGTCTGCCGTGGACATTACAGTCACCGCCGGCGGCAATCACCATTGGCTCCAGTCTCCCATAGACAACCATGATAGCCAATGAGGAGTTGCACAGAGGTTGCGACTGCCTATCGCCATGACATCAAACGCTGGCGGTATGAGGTCACTTCTATCTGTGCTGTGCATGCATGACAGGCGGCTGTCATTTTTACGTATATGTTGTGAATAGGGGCAGAATGTTAGCTGCGTCATGAGTGGAAATTGTAACTTTTGCACAGCTTTACTGTGTCTACAGACTCAATGCAGTTTTTACTGACTTCTCCCCCTCCTATTCCCAGATACAGTGCAATGTTGAGGATGGGATGTGCTCGTGTGTACTGGTCCCTTGTCGACCTTGCCACCCTGGAAGAGCGACACGTCATTCAGATGTATCAGCTGAACCATCAGACCATCATGGAGCTGGTGACCAAGTTGGAGCCTGATCTGTTGTCTCACTGATCAAAGTATCTCACAAGTGACAGCCAAGTTCCCTAGTTCTGTGCAAGACTCCTACATTCTGTGAAACAGCAACATCACACAGATAATGGCACCACTACAGAGGGACCAGGCCTGGCTCATCGGTCTGTATCCAATAGTGTGTGCTCCTCTACAGTCAACTCTCTTCACACCCTGCCCTATCTCCCTCCCGGTCTTGACATGGTTCCTACCACTGTGCACACAGGTGACTCTAGCTATCCCAACCTTCCCTAGCTACTGACACCTGTGAGACATCTGACTACAGATGCTGAAAACCGTTTCAATGAGGCTCACGGTAGGAAAAGGCATGTGATTGAAAGACCTTTTGGGCTACTGAAGGCCAGATTCAGGTGTGTACACATCTCCGGAGGTGCCCTACTCTCCAAACCATAGAAAGTGTGCCAGATCATGGTTGCCTGCTGTGTGCTACACAATCTGGCCCTGATACATCGCATCCCATTGCTGGATGCAGAGGAGGTGGCAGCTGGACCAGTGGCTGATGAAAGGGACATAGGGAGTGAAGAGGAGGAAGATGATGAGGATGCAGCTGACTCCAGAACAGAGTTGATATGACAATACTTCCACTGAGCAACAGGTATGTTTCAGATGTATGTTATGTAACCTGTACTCCTGGCTGCCTTGTGGCATAGGTCCTCCTGGTGCCTGTTAGCACTAGTGGAATTGAGTTCAGCTCTGCCTCTGGGTAGGTTTGGGGGATCACATTTCAACATCAGTGGGGTTGTTACTGTGCAAATTTCAGTTCTGTCATCTCCCTGCTGTTGTTTTGCTTCAAATGTGACATGTTTATGCTTTTCAATTGCTCCCTGTACTGCCACTTCAACTGCAATATGTGTGCTACACATTGTGGTGTCAATAGTATTGCTACCTCTCCTACGGGTCCACATTAGGAGGCAGTGCAACATTACTGTATTGACTGTGGGACATGTCTTAAGTTTAGCTTTGTCTGCTGTGATGGAGGGAGCATTGGGGATGGTTGTCTTAGAAATGTGGGTCTGACATGGAAATATGGCCAGCTTACACTTGCCAACTCACCCTTGGGACTTTGTAATTGCGGTGCATGTGTGTTGTGTGGGCATTTTTAAATCCTATAGTAAATGTTGTTCCTGTCTTGTTTAGTTGCAGGACATTTGTGTGGTGTACTCTGGTTTCTACATCACCAGTTGCCTCCCTTGACACATGTGTCCAGCCTCTGCCTTCCCCACTATCATCCATGCTGTATATTGCTCTCTTTCTGTCACCTACACAAACTTTGGCAGGACAGTGGGTTGACAGTTAAACATGTAATGCCACAGTAAATGGTACTTCTTTAAATAAAGCACATAGACAGTAGCTGTGCTCAATAGTGTTTTTTTGTGACTGAAGGGGTGATGTGCGGGGTCATGGTTGGGAACTCATCAAAGTAGTCTGGCCAGCTGTATGTAGTCCATGTCCAGTATAGGGGGGCATGGGAGAAGGGAGAGATCATAGTGGACAGTCAACAGGGTGTGTTAGTGGCACACAAGGGAGAATCTTTAGGAGAGGGTCACTTCCTGGCAGTGGTGTTGGTCTCGGCATCAGTACCTGAATGGTGTCTGGTTGGACGTCCTTTTTGTGTGGGGGTCCATCGGCTACAGGGGAAGGAGTGCTGGTAGTCTGTGGATCCTCAGGCAGGGCCTCCATTACACCAGCTGGCGCTGTAGTGGAGGGCTCTGTTGGGATGTAGCTAGTGGAAGGGGTTGGCTGGTGGGTAGAGGACTCACGCATGATCCGGGTCAGTTCCTTTAGCACCCCTGTAATGGTGGCCATGTTGGCATTGAGGACCTGCCACTGATGCATGCCCTCCTGATGGTGCTCCTCCTGCAGCCTCTGTTTCTCCTGCATGATCGTGAGTATCTGGCCCATTGTGTCCTGGGTTTGGTGGTATGCTCAGGACTTGGGAGGGGGCTGCCTGGGCAGTCTGTTGTTGTGTCTGCCCCACCCCTTAGACGACAGGTACCCTCTGACTACCCCTGACTGCCTGTGCCTGTGCCCCTGGCACAGGTTGCCCACTTCCAGTAGCACCAGGACCTTCATTGTCTTGAGTGTGTGCCCTTGACCCTGGCCCCTGCACTGTGGGGCACACTTCTGATTGACCTGTCCCTGGGGCACTGGTTTGGGGAGGAAAGTCTGGCTGAGGTGTGGCTGCCACATGGGAGGGAGATTCAGGTGTGTCCATGGTGGGGCTGCTAGGTGTGGACTGACCAGTCATCCCTGATGGGCCAGGCAAGTCGTCAGTATCCAGACATCCAGTGGGACCGTCATCCTGAGAGGGCTGTGTGACCCTGGCCTCTGCTGACGGATGGCAGTGACAGCGGGGCCTGTGGATGGAAAGGGAGTGAGTTAAATTTTGTAGATGTCTTTGTTGGCTACATCGTGTGATGAATGGGGTAGCCTGACTTGCTTCCCAGTGATGGCAATGACAGCTGCAGTGATGCAGTCATTGTTAGGGGATGCAGATTGTGCCTTTGTTTCTCTGTGCCATTGAGGGTTGAGGATAGTGGATAACATTGCTGTCATTGCCATGTGTTGGAACGCAGACAAGGCTGTCAGTTGGTGTAGCATGTGGTTTGGTTTTCCATGCAGGAGTTCCATTGTGAAGTGGGACTGTTATCCTCTGATGTGTAGGGAGTTTTGCATTGTGGGGGTTGTAGTGCTTGGCATTGTGCTCGGTATCTGTGCATAGGGGGTGACTTTGTGGGGATGGTGGCAGTGGGGTGGTGTGACATGCAGGGGAGGGGTGTGGGGTCCTGGGGGGGTGCAGAATTGTGGGATGGGGTGGATTGTGGAGTGATGCAGATGCATGCTGGGCCGGAGTGATTGATCCTGGGGGGTGTTGTTGACTTACCAGAGTTAATCCCTCTGATGATTCCAGTCAGGCCCTCACAATGCTTGATGTCCAAGACCTTCACCTCCCAGGATGTTAGCTTAAGGGGTGGAGGTGGGGGCCCACCGGCAGTCTTGATCAGGGCGATCTGGTGCCTGGACGTCATGGAACGCACTTTCCCCCGTAGGTCATTCCATCTCTTCTTGATGTCCTCCCTTGTGCGTGTATATGTGCGAACTGAGTTGACCCTCTGAATGATCCTTTGCCATAAAGCCACTTTCCTTGCCATCGATGTTTCCTGGACCTGGGCTCGGAAAAGGTGTGGCTCTACCCTTACGATTTCATCTAAGACGACCCTCAACTCATTGTCAGTGAAACATGGGTGCTTTTGATGTCCCATTTTGGTGGGTTCGGGGTGTTTGGTAGTGGGTGCAGGTGGTTTGTGGTATTGGTGTGTGAGTGTGATGTATGCCTAGTGAAAAACATGCAGTTGTGTGGTGTGTGCTGAGTGTCCTGTGTGAATATCCCTGTGGTGTATGGGATCTGTGTAAATGGGTCATCGCTATGTGTGCTGTTCGTAGGATTTGCAAGGGAATGTGGGTGTGTGTGGGGGGCTGTTTCATAGTGCCGTGAGCAGGTGTGTGTAGTTTGTGTATGTGTCTCAGGTGTGGGGTCTTCAAACTGTCCAATGTGGTGTTGCCTAATATTGGCGGTACCTCTTTTGGAACAGTGGCAGTGTGCACCGCCCGCTAATCATGTTCTGCCATGCAGGGACCGCTGGGCAGGGAACTGACACATGATAGGGTGGACGGAATGGTGCTCACGTGGCAGGGCTTGTGGTTGGACAGTCATTATTTTGCTGTCGGTCAGCCTGGCAGTGTTGCATGCATGGCTGTTTATAGGTGGTTTTCACTTTGTGAATCATAATACGGCAGTCACTGAACCGCCATCACTCACGGTATGGTGGCAGTATTTCAGGCAAGACAGTGGTCTTGCCTGGAAATCACCAAAGTCATAATGAGGGCCTTTGTGTTTACAATCTGTAGGTGATTACTACACATGACAGAGGACACAGTCTCTGAAGTTATGCAAGAAAAGTTTGTTAGGTGAACTCCATAATTTCTATAAATATCCTCCATATCAAATAGTAAGTTGTTGTGGTATATAGCTATCATGTTATGGTCCCTGAAGAATGCAGAAGCAGTTTCATTGACATGTTTCCCGGATTTCTCTATTTGTGGAAAGAACTGAGTTGGCCAGTTCCACTTCTGTCTTTGTCAAATGTTTGAAAAAAACAAGATAGTGTGTGGGAAGAGTGTCATTTCTTTTCCAAAGGTTTCTTTCATTAGGCATTCCAAACCAACTCCTGTGACTACACCTAGGTCATTGCCACCACAGTGTACAATCATATGGTTAGGATATTGTCAATCCTCAATAGTTTCAACCAAAGGAAGTAATCAACGCCACTTTAACCCTCTCTGGCCATGTCAAATAATATCCACATTAGACAAAGCTAGGTCCGGGTCAATACCACTTGTTTTTGCACTCTCTCTGGCCCAAAACACAAAGCTGTGACTGACAATCCAGAATCTGAGCATCTTGGAGATAATTTGGAGAAGCACACAGGAGATGGCTGCAGCTGAATGAGGCTGTTATGAAATGCAAATCAGTGTGACGGGTGGAGTGGAGTAGGTACAGTCTAAAAGAAGTGATTCCATTGACTTGTAGATTTTTTTGGATGAAGGTAGGTAGTGAGGTTATGTGAAATGTAAGTATATGTTGGATTAGGCTTAGAAAAGTTGGAAAACAGTAAAAATAGCTGTGACATCTTTACTCAGAAAGTTACTCTGACATGTCTAACGTCAAAATATTGGAGTTTGCACCATTTTTTAGATGCATGAAGCTACCTTGCGTCAATGAGATGCAAAGTAGGCATTCCCATCTAAAAATGGTGCTATCCCCATAGCCCCACATGTACTAAAATGACGTGCGGGTGGGAGGATGGGCCAAAATATGATGCACAGCTTGCTTTGCACAATTTTTTAATGTCTGGGACAGACAAGGTGTTAGGGGACCAGTGGACCCATTTCTATGGTTAAACATCATGGAATAGATCCACAGGTGCCCTCCCCAAGCCCCAGGAACACCCACACCTCCACCAGAGGGACACTGGAGGATGGTAGCGATGAGTATTTTAAAAACATTTTTAAAGTGCCATTGGCGGCCCTGAAATGGGCCCCATACATGGCACTGGGTGCAATGGCCATGCCCAGGGCCCAGGGGATCCTTGTCCCCTGTGCTGGCCTTTGGGGTGGTGGGCATGACTCCTGTCTTTTATAAGACACGAGTCATATGGTATAGATGGTTTTTCATCAGAAAATGATGCTAGGCTGGTTAAAGGCAGTTTTTTTCCCTCTAATCAGCTTAGTGTCTTTTTTTGGTGTAAAACCCCCTTCTGTCATACTGCGAACCCCACCCGGCTAGCATAATTTTATTTTTACGCTAGCCCACCCTGTGTGCCGGCTTGCGGTGTTCCATAAATTTGGCACCCGGCTGGCACTCTGGAATGACGCAAGACAGCGCTATGCTTTTTGACGCAATACTGCGTTTGCACAGTTTTGCGTCAAAAAGTATAAATATGGGCTTCAGTGTTTTAAATAACACTGAAAACATAGGGTTAATATCAAGGATTAAGGTTCACATTGTATTACTGTGAAAACATAGGGTTAATCAATAGTGTTCAACTTCATGGACAACTGGCTTATCACTGTTACTTCTCAGCGTAATTTTGAGCTGGGCAAAGATAAGCTCAACTTTATTTACTTGCCAAACAGATAGGTGCTCATTACAAGTTTAGCGGACAATTTACACTGTCTGCCAAACTTCCGACGGGGAGATTGCCACCATACAGGTTACCTCCTAACCAACCCCATTAAGAGTTTCCCCCTAGGTCAGATTCCAGAAACATGAGTTTCCGCGCACTGGCCTAGCGGGAAACAGCCTACAGCATTGTCTCTGGCTCGTAATCGAGCAGGCAGCAATGGTGTAGACTGCAGGGTACACCAGCACCCTCGTAATTTTGAACATTGCAATGGTGTTGGCCAGGGGCAGTGCTGGGGACCCCCTGGGGCCACCTGCACCCATTCTCCACCAGCATTTTCATGGCGGTGGTACCGCCATAAAACTGCTGGCAGAGAAGGGGGTCATAATCCAAAGGACAGCGCTGCATGCAGCACTGTCCTGGTAGATTAGGACCACTTCCACCTCCAGAACCCCAGATCTCTTATCCTGGCGGAGCTGGTGGTTCCCTGGCAGCTGGACGGCCAGGGTTGTAATGTGGCGGTCGGATCGCCTTCAGTGAGTCTGGTGGTCTAGTGACCGTCAGACTCATAATGAGGCCCCGAACGTTCTGCATCACTAGCAGCAATTTGAAATATTACAAATTCCACTTTGAACTCAACGTTAATAACTGTATTCACAGTACATCCTATTGTTAACAACAATAGTAATGCCACATTAAACTCAGCGATAATACATTTATTCACAGTATTTCTTTTTCATAATAATTGTTAAATAACAACTCCTTTCTGTGGTTTAATGCAAGGAACTACAATACGCATCATTGCATGATAAGCTGCAACCATCCCTATGACCTTAAAACCCTTTTAGGCGCATCACATCCTGCAACTTTCGCTTATGAAGTTTCAAGTCAGCAAGTATCAAGAATTAGCAATAAATGTCCTTAAATTGCATGCAGCACGTTACCACCTTCTTAAGGCTTAATTCCCTCGGTCTCTTCTTCTTCCAGTAGCGGCCTCCAAGATGCTGAGCAGAACATGAAGATCAAAAGTCAAAAGCGGAGGAGCAGAGATTTTCCTCTGCAGCCGGTGACCTTTACAGCAAGCAATTCACTTAGGCCGGGTGTGATTTAAATACCTGCTGCATCCAGCCACACCCATTCTGTGTCGTCATAGGGAGCCACACCCAATCTGAGTCATAGAGATGCTGGAGGCTTGTGCAACACGTTTTCCCAAACAAGCACTGGTCTCTAACAAGCATTAGTTCCAACAAGCATTGGTCTCTGTAAACAAGTGTTGGTCTCCGCAAAGGCAAATTATCAACTCAGAAGTTTTTTACTGGGGCATATCCGGGTTTGCAGGCCTGACAAAAACATAATAATCAAGCAATCAATCAGTCTATAAAAAATGTTCTTTGTCAAAAATAGAATAATGCCTGCTACTTCAGAAGAGCAATAAGACTCTTCGGATGCTGTTGGTTCAACTAAAACCCTTGGCAAATCCTTGGCTACTCATTAGGGGTACAGAACACAGTAATAATCCTAGAATGTAAAGGGGTCAGAGTCAAAACAGGAACGTTATCTTGGATTGGATACAGGAAATTAATTAGTCCTTGTTTACCAGAAATTCTTTCTCTTAGGGATCCTTCAAGAGTGGAGTAAACATAAAATATGAAAAAATAATCTGTCATGCATTGTCAATATATGGTCCCAATGGAGTTGCTCACTCTGAAACCAAATGAAAAAATGTTTGCCAATATTTCTGATGTGCTGTAGCTCTCTATTTTTGATGCTAATTTTGATTGTATGTCAATTGAGAATGATCCTGTAAATATAAATTCAAGGACAACTTAAAAAATAGTAATCCTTACTCATTGTAAATCTGAAAGCCTTATATATTAGATTCTGGCTGATCAGCTTTAGGTGTCTGCTAGATTTCTTATGTACAATACATAGAGAGTGAGCTTTTGGTCGTCCCTCCTCAGTCTATAACTGCTTTGAATATTTCTGATCAACAATTGCTTTGAAAGGTTGTCAATCAGATATTGAATCAGCTCAGAAGAGTAGTTCTCTGTCACAGTCATGCTCTTGTCTGTAGTGGAGTATTGTTCTGCACACAGGGAATGCTTCCATCGCAATGTAGGAGGTCAATTATTATCAGGAGTAGTAGACTGAGACTGTCATTTTAGCAACAAATTTACTAGATGAATGTGTTACACTTACATTTTTGTGTTAATGAGGCACATTTCGTTTGGAAATCAACACCAAGGGCCGATTTTACAAGTTAAATATTTGTGTAGAAATTTAAACACAAATAAATGTATGGCTTCAAGCAATGCAGTTAATGAATTGCTTATATGCAATTGACTAACTCCAGGCAGAGATTTGCACTTAGTAGTAATACTATATATTTAGTCCTCAGTACAAGTACAAATGCAAATACAGACATAATGTTACTACTAGTGCCTTCATGGAAATGTTTTAGGTATCGATCCACAAACTGTATTTTTACACAGCACTGTTGGAGATTTCCATATACTCTATGGAGACCATTGTATTCAAAGAATAGTGAATCGACATTTGAGGAAAATAATACACACCTGTCAAATATTACCTCCTCAACTAAAAAGAGCCCAAACTCTTGGTTATATCTTCCTCAATTTGTGCTGAGGTCTTGTTGAACTAGACACCATCAACTGTTTTGTTGAGTGTTGTGTATGCCCTTAGGATATGTGTTATGATATGTTTTCAAGTGTATTTATTGTAGTATTAGATGTGAGACGATCAAGGTGTTTTTTAGAATTTGCTGACAATTGACATCTTTGTATATGTACCTGATATGTTTTCATAATTTAGTAATGTGATTTGTATAGATATCTGCAGTGCATACTGATATATAACTATTATTTATGTTACTTTTTTAAAATGTATTTTTAAACATTTTTACATTTGTTCATTGTGATATCTGTGGGCATACACAATGTTTAATGTTACAAGCCCATTTTTAAACGTTTTGTAGGTGCTGTGCTTTGTACTGAAAGTACTATTCCCTGTCTTCAATGAATATTACATGATTTCCGTAAAGTGCCTGTGAGTTATATTGTGTGGTGTGTAATATACTTTAAGGCCTGACTCAATTAGATTTTGGCTGTAGTACTATTGGAATTAATGTAGGCGTAACTTTACTATTTTGTAGGTGTGTTTTTGTATTTGAATGTCACTCCCTTCCTTAATTGTCCCAGTCTCCCTCTAACATTTTCTAGCTCTTCCTCTTGCCATTGCCACAATTACAACAAAAAGATAAGCATACATGTGCAATGTTCAACACACTCTAAGCACGGAACGCACATAAAAGATGTAGAACTAGTGTAGGTAGAAATATATGCCAGTATGTTTGTGAACTGCATTTAATATTCTGAGAAGTAGTACTACTGGAGTACTACTTCAAATATGTGCAAATTCCCCTATAAAGTTCGCTCCATGTCTATTATGTCCATTGCTTTTTATAATTGGATGCAATTGTTTTAATAAATGCATTGAAATCCAGATACAAATTCAAACACTTCTCATATTTATTGTAGCAAATCCACCTGCACAATACAGAGCTTATGCATAGTTAGAAATACCACTCACATATCATGAACTTTATAATTGGTTTCAAAGTACCCTTCCATACGTTCTTAATAACGTTAGACTATGATTGTCATTATGAGTTTGCTGGTGTTGGACCGCCCCGCTGGCGGTGGAGGTGCATCCGCCTACAGGGTGGAGGTCCGGACCACCATTTTATGATTCAAGTGGGAAAATGTGAGCACTTCACTGCTGCTACCGCCAGAGTGGGAGAGCCGCTGACGATGCCATCTTGAGGCCAGTGGAAAGGCACTTCTTGCCCACCGTATTACTCAACACCACACCGCCAAAATGTCTGGGGTGGAACCACCGCCAAACAAAGCCTAGCGGAAGTCAGCCGTATACAAGGAAAGACTCACTGGAGGGATACAGACGATGCCAAGGCCAACATGAAGTGTGAACTGTAAATCTTCCCAGTGCTGATCCTTGCAACATTCCTCCAGGACCATGACCGCCGACAAAGATGACAATGGTGAGTACATCTTCCTAGTACACAAGGGAGGGAAGGGGACATTACACACCCACACGCCACACGCCACACACATCCCACACACACAACACCACGCTCACACACACCCACACCGACACCCTTACACACACACACACCCTCACCACCAACACCCCAACGCACCCTCCTCAAACTAGGTACACAATCTGTACAGGTAGACACTTACCTGACACATGCACAGAAAGACAATATGAAGCACATACCTTTGTACACAACCCTCCCACATTAAAACACAGGAACACAGACGAACATTGCATCAACATGTCTGTTGGCCAGATATATTAAACCAGAAACTGGAGGCAGAGAAATAAGAACAGACATGGCCATGGGCCAGTCCACTCAAATAGTCCTGTTGGGCCCACAAGGCCCAAACTTGACTCCTACCGTGACCATGGCCTCCACAGGGAAGAGGCATCAATGGGGCAGACAGGCACCAAAGGGAGCGGGGGTAAGGGGTAGCAGGGATGGGGACTCAGGCTTGGGAGGAGGTTTACCTGGCTTAGGTTTCAGAGTTGGTGGGGTTTTGGGCTTTCCCTGGGAAGGAATGGAAGTGGGCTTGGACCAGGGGGTCGGAGTGGGATCAGGCCTCCTACATGTTCTTCTCCTCCCTGGTGAAGGGGCATGGGACTGTGAAGGGAGGACTGGGGAGGATTCTTACGAGGAAGGAGTGGATTTGGTGAGGCCAAGGGAGCATTTAGGGACAAGATGGGGTGGGCCAGTGGGTTCAAAAAGGTCAACACTGGAAAGGCAAAGCTTCATAGGTGCAGATGGAGGGGTTTTGGGGACAGGTTTGGGAGTGGAGGATGAGGGAGTGGAAGTATGTGGTGTAGGCATGCTGTCAGCGGATGCAGGTGCATGCTTCGTCTGCTCATGTTTGGTGGATGGCTGTTGCATGGGTGTGTTGGTACGTTTGCGTGTACTGGGAAGAGGGGCGGAAACAGTGGGAGTAGACAGGCAGCTAGTGTGGATGGATGTTGTGCAGTTGTCTACAGGTCCGGTGAATGTGCAGCAAGTGTCCTGAAAGTTGTCGTGGTGTCTGGGGTTGCATGAGTGGATGTCAGCAGTTGTGGTGACTGAGAGAATGGTGGCTGGAGCAGTGACTGAGCGTGCAGAGCATGTGCATTGTGAGGTGACAGACAGGGAGGAGGGGATGGGAGACACAGTGGGGGAAGTGGATGTTGTGGTGTGTGCACTTTGATGTTGAGTGAGTGCCTGCTTGTGGTGGGACATGTGGTGCCTATGTTCCTGTTTGAGTTTCTTGTGTGTTGTCTTGGGTGCCTGCTTGTCTGTATGTGTGTTTGGGATGGGTAAAGGGAGTGGGGTGCTGAAAGGGGCAAAGAAGGTGGGGGGATGGAAGAACCAGGGACACCATCTGCCATCAAAGAAGAGGCCAGAGCCTGAATAGATCACTGTAGGCCAGACATGGCACCGTAAGCCTTCTAGGTAGGCATTGCATTGCTGCATCTGGGATGCCAGCCCCTGGATGGCATTTACAATGGTTGTCTGCCCTACAGAGATGGTTCTCAGGATGTGAAGGCCGGGGCCCATTCCCCTGCAGCCCACGCCATTTCCAGGATCAGAGTCAGGACACGGCAGCACACACAGTGGAGTAGTGGCTATCTTGATGGGCATGAGTCAAGTTGCGTAGGCAACCCAAAATGGCAGTGTAGACCACGGCTGTGCGCCCCATCACCACAGGCCGTGATCTTGATTGGCCCCTGTTTCCCATAGACAACAATGTTAACCAATGAGCAGTTGCACGGCGGTGAACACCCCGTACCGCCATGACGACATACACCAGCGATATGATGTCACTTCCCGCTCTCCACAACCTGTATGACTGGAGGCTGCCATTTTATGAACAAAATGTGTACCCAAACAGGACAGGGGCAGTGTATATAGCGCCATTCTGACTACTGTCAGGGAGCTAGAGGTGACATGACAGGTGTCTATAACCATGTCATGGTTGCAAGTATGCCTACATTGTTGAATCTCCCTTCCACAGCAATCATGACACATTGCCCATTCAGGGTTTGATCTTGCTTTGGAATTGATACTGTGTAGTGTGTGTGAAAAAAACGCCAACACGCAACTGACCCGCCACCTCGAAGACAACAACATCCTGGACCCCTCCCAGTCAGGATTCAGACGGAACCACAGCACCGAGACCGCCCATCTAGCCGCCACAGACGACATCAGATGCCAACTGGACCACGGAGAAACATCAGCCCTCATCCTCCTAGACCTATCTGCCGCATTCGACACAGTCTGCCATCCCACCCTGATAGCCCGCCTCTCCAAAGCCAGAATACAAGACAAAGCCCTCGACTGGATCGCATCCTTCCTCCACGCCTGAACCCAAAGTGTACGCCTCCCACCTTTCCGATCCAAAGCCACCGACATCATCTGCGGCGTTCCCCAGGGCTCCTCTCTCAGCCCTACACTGTTCAGTATCTACATGGCCCCCCTCGCACAAACGGCCCGCCAATACGACCACAACATCATCTCCTACGCTGATGACACACAGCTCATCCTCTCCCTCACCAAAGACCCGCACACCGCCAAAACCAACCTCCACGAGGGCATGAAGGCCATCGCCGCATGGATGAGGAACAGCCGGCTGAAGCTGAACTTGGACAAGACGGAGGTCCTCATCCTCGGACCCACCCCCTCAGCCTGGGACAACTCATGGTGGCCGACCACATTGGGAACCCCTCCAACTCCCACCAACCATGCACGTAATCTAGGATTCATCCTCGACTCCTCCCTCTCCATGTCCAAACAGGTCAACGCAGTCTCCTCCTCCTGCTACAACACCCTCCGCATGATCTACAAGTGGATCCCGACTGAAACAAGAAGAACCGTGACACAGGCCCTCGTCAGCAGCAAGCTAGACTACGGCAACGCACTCTACACAGGCATCCCTGCCAAACACCTATGACGCCTCCAGCACTTCCAAAATGCCTCCGCCCGACTGACCCTCAATGTACCCCGCCACAACCACATTTCCCACCAACTGAGAGACCTTCACTGGCTCCCCGTAGACAAGAGGATCACCTTTAAACTTCTCACCCACGCACACAAGGCCCTCCACAACACCGGACCTGCCTACCTTAACAGCAGACTCAACTTCTACACCCCTGCCCGCCAGCTCTGCACCACGAACCTCGCCCTGGCCGTCGTCCCCCACATCTAGCGAAAGACCTCCGGCGGCAGATCCTTCTCTTACCTCGCTGTCAAGACCTGGAACTCCCTCCCTACCTACCTACGCCAGACCCAAGACCTTCTCGCATTCAGAAGACTCCTCAAAACCTGGCTCTTCGATCAGTAACAGCACCCCCCACCCCCTTCCCCCAGCGCCTTGAAACCCTCACGGGTACGTAGTGCGCTTTATAAATTGTTATGATTGAATACACATGTAATGGATGTGAGAGGTGAATGTAGAGTAATTAGTCCTACACAACATCTATCTACATTTTTTTCCTCATAGCTTCCGATCCATGTGGAGAGGGAGGGCTCCATCTGTTTTCAGACCCCTGGGTCATCTAGCTACTATGAGGAGGAGTGCCACATAATCATCACTTATTGCCTGAACCGAAACACAATCCGTGAACAGTGTACCCAATTGGAGCCTGAACTCATGCCTGCAATAAGAAAACCATATGCCATCCCTCCAACATTGCAGGTACTATCAGTCCTACATTTCTTTGCAACTGGGTCATTTCAGGTGACAGTGGGCATGGCATCCGGTGTGTGACAGCCAAAGTTCAGCAAAATCCTTACTAATTTCCTGTATGGCTTCTTACGTCACATGCAGAGCTACATCCAGTTTCCCCAAAGCCCTGATCTCACTACTGTTGAATCAACTGTTTATGCCATTGCCAACATACCACTTGTGATTGGTGCCATAAATGGCACCCACATACCCGTAATTCCCCGAGCCTATGAGCAGGTGCACAGGAATCACAAAAACTACCACTCCCTGAATGTGCAGTTGGTCTGTCCTGCAGATCAGTATATTTATATATATAGGTGGCTGCACGATTCCCTGAATCTGTCCATGATGCCTACTTACTGAGGAACAGCAGTGTGCCACACACAATGACACTACTACAGGGAGAGAGAGCCTGGCTAATAGGCGGGTGTGTATGACACAGATTCTCAGTCATACATGACTGTCAGCTTGTTTCCATTGCAGCAAAGCGTGTTTTTAACTTTTAGCCCTCTTCCCAGGTGATTCAGGATATCCAAACATGCAGTGGCTCCTGATACCTGTGTGTGTTGCACAAGAAGGGTGATTGAGTGGACCATTGAGCTCCTTAAGGCCAGATTCCACTGACTGCACATGTTCGGTTGATCACTGTGCTGTACCCCTTACAAGGTGTGTCAGATTGGGGTGGCCTGCTGCATGCTCTATAATTTGGCTCTGTGGAAACATGTTCCACTACTGGAAGAGGAGAATGCTGCACTGCTACGGAGAAGATGAGGGGGATGAAGTTGACTCCAGTACCCAGCTAATACAGCTCTACTTCCAATGACTCTCAGGTACATGTTGCATTGTGATGTTAGATAGACTGGGCTGGATGTCAGTGGCAGATGGTGACTGTACCTCCACAGTGCTGTGTGGATAGGAGTATGTGCATGCGTGGATGTTTGCAGATCCACTTTTAGCCATCTGCTGAGTGTTGAACAGGGTGGTCACAGTAGTTTTGCACATCATCATTACCTGCATGACACTGTGATGGCTTTTCTCTCCACATACCCCTAAAAGGGCTGTTGTCTGAAGCTCATCTGGATCTTTTTCATTGATATGACACTTGTGGTGGAGCAAGGGCTGACAGTTGTCCTGACAGGTTGGCATTCCTAGACACTATGATGGGTGATGTAATGATCAGTTTTCATCTGCCACTCAACATACATATCCTTGTAAACAATGTGTTTTACACATGTCTGAGTAGTACATAGCCCAGATTAGTTATATGTGCTACCTTTAACCCAGTTCCCTATGCTGAAATGGGTGGGAGGTGTAAATCTGGCAGCAAATGTGGCTACAGTTGTATTGGTACAGTGCAGTTAAAATTGTGTTACATTTCTCTTTCTGACAGATGCTGCTATGGTGTCCTAACCCTGACATGTGGCTACATCATGGATGTTGAAGGAATGTCTTTAACACTCCTGGAGTGTACAGTGTCACATACTTGCCATCTACCTCTCTGTGCAATGTGTTCCTGCAAGATGTGTGTATTTAAGTAAATGTTTGATTATGTCTGATACATTGATATCTGAAACATTGGTATGAAATAATAATAATATTTTGGTGTGATCAGGTACTGTTAATTGATGTTGTGCATGACAATAGGGATGAGAATGTGGAAGGGATTGGGCACATGGTGAACAGAATACTCTGTTTCATTCCCAGAGATGTTGGTAGCACAGGGGCAGAATCAATGGGGCCAATGTGAAATGGCCATTTGGCAGTGGATAGTCAAGAAGATGGCTCAGTGGCACACAAGGGAGACAGTTCTAGGCAGGGTCACTTCTTAGCAGTGGGCTTGGTCTTGGCTACAGAGTCACTGAGTTGTCTGGCTCTCCGGCCATGTTTGCGAGGAACTTCCTGGGCTACAGGGAAAGTGTTGATGGCGTCCTGTGAGTCCTCTGGCAGGGCCATCATTCCGCTAGCTGCTGCAGATGTTTATGGCTAGGCTATGTCCTGGTTAGTAGAAGGGGCCTGCTGGTGGGTAGTGGACTCTAGCAAGATGTAAGGCAACCTCTGCAGCACCCCTGCAATGGAGGCCATGGTAGCATTTAGTTGTTTCTGTTGCTCCATATCCTTCAGGTGGTGTGACACATGCATCCTCTGGTTGTTCTGCAACATGGCCAGGATCTGGACCATCCTCTCTTGGGAATGGTGGTATGCCCCCAGGACCTCTGATAGGGCCTCAATGGCAGCTGCATCCCTCCTCTGCCCACTCCTCTGGGCCATTGACACCCTCCTACTGGGCCTAGACCCCTGTGCCTTTGTCCCCACCACAGGTGGGCAAGTCCCACTTCCACTGGGGCCTTCATCGTCCTGCCTGGTGGTGGGAGGTGACTCCAATCCCTGTAGAGGTGGGCAGACAGTCCATGGCCTGGAGACACTGGTGTGGGAATGTTGGGCCACGGGTGATGGTGGTGGCTGAGTGGTGGGGGTGTCAGTGCTGTCCTGGGTGGAGCTTTTGGAGACTGACTTCCCAGGGCTGTGGGATGGGCCAGGGAACTCCTCTTGGTCCATACATGCAGTTGGACTCTCCTGACTCAAGCCTTTTTCTTCTGGTGCACTTTTTGCCATCTCAGGCCAGGTGGCATGGGCTGTGGTACCTGTGTGTCACATCAATGATTATTTAGTTTCCTGTAACATGTTATGAATTGTGGCTACTGGGTGATGGTGCCGTGGCAGTGCTGGAGGGGATTTGGCATTGACAGTAGTGTTCCTGAGTATTTTTATTGTTTTCTATGTGTTTGTTTTGTAGTTTGTGCCATTGTCATATTTCTCTTCTGTTTTCTGCCCCTTATGCTGTCATTGCGATTTGCCTTGCAGCACTAGTCATCTGTTTGTTGTGCTATCATTCCCAGTCACTTGCATGCAGGGGCCCTTGGGGATAGGTGCGATGCATTTTTAGTTAAGGCAATGGTGGTGCATTGTGGGGGATTTACTGCAGCATACATTACATGCAGGGGTTGGTGATTGTGCTCACAGGGAAATGTTGTGAGTTGGATGGGGTGTTGTGGCCATGCAAGGATTCTGGGTACTGTTGAACTTGGGATGTTGGATGTGTATGGGAAAGGGTGTTTAGTCGTAGTGAGACGGGTAGGGTGAGACATGCATTACAGGTGGGATACATGGTAGGGGAGATTATCTGACTTACCCGAGTCCAGTCCTCCAGTGAGTCCAGTGAGGCTCTCCAGGAGTAGGCTCGTCAAGCCCTTCTACTCCCAGTCAGTGTATTTGGGAGGGGGAGAGGAGGACCACCGCCAGTCTTCTGTACTGCAATTTGATGTTGTGATGCCATGGAATGCACTCCCCCCGCAGGTTGCTCCACCTCTTCCTGATTTCATCCCTTGTGCGTGGATGGTTTCCCACTGTTTTCACCTTGTTGACAATCCTCTGCCATAGCTCCATCTTCCTAATGATGTACAACTGCTGTACCCGTGCCCCAAACAGCTGTGGCTCCACCCTAAGTATTTCATTCACCATGGTCCTTAGATCCCTGTCAGTGAAGCGGGGGTGCTTAGGGGGTGCCATGGTGTGTGATGTGCGTGGTGTTGTGAGGGTGAGTTGGTGGGGGTGGTGTGTGTGTGTAAGTGCAGGTCCTGGTTGGGGGTGTGTGGTGGTTGTGTAGTTTGTGTTGTTTTGTGTGTGTGTGACTTATGTAATGGATTTGAAGAGTGGGTGCGTGGTGTTCGTGGCAAGAGCTATGGTGCTATTGGTGTTGCAAAAGGATTGTGGGGTGTATGTGTAAGTGTTTCATAGTGCTGTGTGTGGGTGTGTGTAGTGTGTGTATATGTGTCTCGGGTGAGAGACTTTTGAAAGACCCAGTGCATGAGGTGGTTGTTGTTGGGTGCCATCACTATCCGCAGTGGTCCGTACCGCCAATGACCGTGGGGCTGATTTGTTGATCATAATTTGGTGGGTGTTTTTTTGATGGCGTGGAGGTGACAGGTTGCTGAGTCCCATCTTTCTGCCGTCGTTGACTCAGGCGGTGTGTGAGGTTTGACACATTTTTGGCCATTTGGCTTTTTGTACTCATAATACGGCAGAATGCATTCCACCAACATTGCCAGTCTTCTGGTGCCAAACTCATAATGAGGGCCTATGTCTCTCAAGTATTAATGGACCTAAATGACTTGAATTGGCTACATATAGACCATTTCCAAACATGCAAAATTTACAGGCAGCAGATCTGTGCCCAGCAAATATTTGGTTAGGCTATACAGAGCATAGTACAATTCATGATGCAGACTCTAAATACTGCCCCAGCGAGGGCTGCTCTACAATTGGCTACACCTGGGATAAACCTGTCAACTGTTCATTCAAGAATTGGTAAGATTCTCTCCAACTCAATGAAATTCTGTTCTGGATAGCACAAAGGACAAATCAGCTGGAAGCAGTGTTTTCCCATAGGTGGACTCAAGTTAACCATAGATTTCTCAAATTGTGCTTCCCATTTGGAATGGTTCCCCCCATAAAGGACTGTGCCACTTAGGACTCAGTATTTGCTGCAATTTATACTACCACCCATGGCTCACCGCCACTCGCAAATTTTCTGGAAGTGTTAAAACAAACATAAATTAAACACTGTCAGCCCCTGCCTTGAATTTGGGGATGAAGTTAAAGGCCAATTTTGCCACAATCTACTTAATTCTTTAAGTAATATTAATGGGGAAGCAGCAACATTGGCAGCAAGCCAGTGGCTCCGAGATGTTCCTCAAATAGACCAGGAGCACAAGCTACCATGATTATAGTCTGGGGGCAGACCAAGTAAGCCACAGCTTCACAGTAATTTGGTAAGGATAATACCAAGCAAGTACAAGAAGCTTTTGAAAAATTCTGGGATAACAGAAAAATAATAAAAATTAAGGAAAACAAAAAGAAGAATCTTCGCATTTGGAGGTCTCAGAGAAATACTACAATCTTAGAAGTCCTTTATTACAGACATTTAAATAGTCACACCCATACATTTGTCATTTATAATTCACATGGCACAGCACTTATAAATAATATAGTGTGCAAAAAATACAAAACAACCTTGTATATCTCCAACATTTGTTCTGCCAAAGTCAACCATCTGAAAGCCAGTATCTAAGTGACTTCTCTGCATTAGGCTCTCAGCTCTGTTTCGGTTGGCTTTCCCAAGGGTAAAAGAACAGTCCAGGATTGTTCTCAGCCTGTGTGACATCAATATTGTATGACAGTGATCCTGAGACATTGTCCTATGGAGATGACAATTATCTGATGGATGATGACCTCAACACACAATTAGCTAGGGTAGATTGCATTATTTTGGTATTTGCCATCCATGGCTACCAATTAAATTTTAAGAAAATTAAAATTGCCTTTCTCTGTGTCTTGTTCGTGGGATATGAGCTTCCAGATGAGGGGAAAATTCTAGCACCACATTTCCTAGAGAAGTGTGGTCAACTACAACAACTAAACAACATCAAGAAACTGCAGTCTTTTGACAAAACGTACATTCCAGTCTATGCAAAATGCATCAAACAACTTTATGACTTAATTAATCTTGATTTCTCACGCAAACACTGCACACCACAACATACAACAATTCTCAGATCATTACAAACTGACATCCTTGAAGCAAAAAATCTACAAACAAGTGTAAACAATACAAACTTGGTGATCCGGGTCATTCTGGGTGCCACTGGATTCACATATCTCACATTCAATGAAGGTGAAACAGTACCCATAGAGTACAAATCACACATACTCAAATGAAGATATGACTTTTGCACCAATAGAAAAGATACTCACTGCAGTTCAGATAGCAGTCATCAAGGAGTGACCACTAGCCCATGTTAAACTCACATTGTCATGACCCTAATACTGACCCTTGAGGCTGCTACCAAAGCCAGCGTTCCAAACTCAAAAGCATTACATCCACGTTGGATAGAGCAGGCTACCTCCTTGATTGCCACTGATACTGACCCAAAACTACAGACCCAAGAATTTCTCCAGTATGAACTTAAATACCCCATGCCCACTAATTATTTCAAGCCTCTTGACCAATACAGAATCACTGATGGTTCAACTCAACCTGCTTTACGTACTAAACATCAGTACTCCATGAATTGTGCAGCCCTTTCTGGAGTGATGAGGGATGGTGAATTCCACCCTCAACAGACCTACATGAAGTTCCCAGGGGATTGCACAGCACAAGTTGCTGAGCTTAAAGCCTTGATGTTGGCACTGGAACCCACAGATCCAGAATTACCAATACTTATTGTGTGTGATTTGTAATATTGTGTCCAATCCATTAAAAAACACTGACACTACTGGGTTCACAGATTCAAAAGGAAACACCATAAAACACATAGGCCCTTATTATAACATTGGCGGTATTGACCAACTACCGCCGCAGCGACAGCCGCCAAAACACCGTCACTGCGGCAACCTACCGTCTGCCATATTATGACCATAACTGTCACCAGAATGATGGCGGAATTCCAGCTGTGGCCATGGTGGCGGATGGCAGCAGACAGCAGTAAGATGGTGCTGCTGCCAGCAGCGGTGCCACGCCAGTAGACCGCCGCAGTCCTTATCATGACACATGATGCGGCCTGGCGGTGTTCTGCTGGTGGACGCTGCTGCTGACACCAGCCCCCCTTTCCCGTCTCCTGTTGGATGACCCCCTCACAAAAGGTAAGTCGGGTGCGCCGACAGGAGAGGGGGTGGGTGATGTTGTGTGTGGGGTGGGGTGTGGGTGTATGTTTGTGTGTGTGTGCATGCGGGTGTGTGGTGTGAGGAATGCGTGTGTGCATGCATGGTTGTGAGTGCATGTAGGTTGTGTTGTCTGAAAGCGTGTGTGCGTGTATGCACATCAGTGTGTGTATATGTATGTGTGAATGGATGCATGCATGCATGGGTGAATGTGGGTATGAGTGTGTGTATGCATGTGTATGATGGTGACTGAATGTGCGTGTATGTCGTGGGGGGGTCTGGAGTGGGAGGCTGGGGGAGGGGGAGAGGGCAGGGAAGACCCCTATCAGTGACAGGGAAGGAATTCCCTGTCCCTGATAGTGCCTCCTGCTTTGTTTTTGTGGCAGTAAGGGAACCACGAAAACCGTGGCAGTAGGCATGGTCATAATCCCATGGTTGGGGCAGTGACGGCCGCCTGGCTGGAGACTGAAGTCTCCAGCCCAGCGGCTGTTACTGCCCTGGCAGACGGAGTGGTACAAACCGCCAATGCCATATTTTGGGGAAGAATACCGCCAGCCTGTTGGCCGTACTCTTCTCCAAAATACCGCTGTCTGCCAGGGTCATAATGAGGGCCATATTCTTTTGGGGAAGGTGGCAGGTCCCAAAGACAAACTGCAATGGTCTCATGTTATACATACATTAGGCCACCAACGTGTTTGAATACACATTGTAGTAAACTGATTGGCTGATGAAGCAGCCAAGTCTGAAGTTGCTACGCTAACTCATTCTCATAAGAGGGTGGATGATGACATCTTGGCTTCTGTGAATGCCTCAGCTGATGGCAAGCCCTTACCAGAAGCATACCCTACCAAATATTCCTACCACTTAAGTGCTGAAAATATTGCCTTTGTTGCCATCCCAAGGGTAGGTGATTGTGAGATACCCAACCAAGATCGTAGGCTAGATCTGATTACAGCAGCACATGAGGGTGCTGTTTCTGCCCATGCTGGTGTAGCTTCTACCATCTCCTTACTATAGAAATGCTATTAGTGGCCTGGTCTATACAAGCAGACAAAGCACTATGTCCTTAGTTCTGACATTTGCCAACAAATTAAATGTTCCACCATCAAACCCTCACCACAGACACCACTCTTAATTTGTAACAAGCCTTTGCAGTGTGTATACCTGGATGATCGCAGTCCCTTAAATTCAGATGATGCACACAAATAGATTCTAGTAGCTGTAGATTCTTGCTCTAGCTTCCTATTCCTCACATGCTACCTGATCATCCATAGGAGAGGACCTACACTGCATGTGCTGCTGTGACCTGTGTCTGGAACCTACCATGGCCCGTGTGGCTGGAGAAAGGGCCCTTGTCTTCACTTTGGCAGAGATGGAAACTGGTGGATGGGGTCCTACTCCAGAACGGACTGCTGTATGGGCCTCCAGACCAACAGGTGAGTACACTGTGGGCACGATGCATATGGCATGAAAGCATGGAGTTGTGTATGAAGGCCTCGGTAAGGGGGGATGGATGGATGTCCTCTGTGCAGCGTATTGGTTGTATGCTGGCCATGTGTGTGTAAATGGTGATGTGAAGGGGTATGGTGGGCCATAAGTGTAACAGGCAGGACTGTTTGACTAATACTATTTTCCTTTGTGTATTTCCTCTGCAGGTCAGTGCCCATCAAAAGAAGGGTATATGGCGAGCCATCTCCAAGGACTTGTGGACCCTGGCGGTCTATGGCAGGCGGAGCACCCACTGACGGAAACTGTGGGAGGACCTGAGATGCTGGGCACGGAAGACGACAGAGGCCCAGCTGGGGATGGCCTCCCAATGAAGAAGGGGTGCCTGTTGAGCTCTGACCCCCACTGATGGTCCGCATACTGGCGGTGGCCTATCCTGAGCTGGATGGGCGTTTGAGGCCATCACAGCAACCACAAGGGGGTGAGTACAGTGCCCGTCATTACAACTTACGCATGGTAGGGTGGTATCTGGGTGGGGGATGTGTGTCAGTCGGTACCCCTAGACCAGGCCTGACATTGCAGCGTATGTCCCCTGGTGGCTAGAGTTCTGAGGGGATAATCCTGCTACCTAGCTTGTAAGCATCCACTAATTGTCAGGGCTGCGTGGGTCCCAGGTGTGCTGCATTTGGCTGTGTGTGACCCTCCTCATGCCTTGGATGCTAACTTTTTCTCTGGTAGTGCTATGGTATATTACGTAAGCCTGTTCCCTGTGTGTGAGGGTGCGCTGTACTCCAACGGTGGGTTTGGGGCAGCCATTGACCAAGTGTATCCTTTGTCTCTTACCCACTTATTGTTTTGTCATCCTGTATTTATGTGCATTAGCATCATCTGGTGGAGGAGCAGAGGCATTTGTGACAGAGGGAGCTGCATCCCACAGGACCCAGGAGGCAGAGTCCACTAATGCTGCGAGCACCAGTGGGACGGGCGGCGAGGGGAGCAACACAGCGGAGACAGTTCAAAGACAGATACCTCCTCTGATGGAAGCTACTTGGTGGTGGTGGAGGACACCTGTGACCACCCCAGCTACAGGTACATCTGCCACCCCCGTACCAGCACCGTCCTCCCAGCAGCCCCTCATCGAGTTGCCCGTGCCCGCTCACCAAGGAAGGTTGGCATCTCCTTCGTCCCAGGCACCTCAGGCCCTGCCCAAGGGAGCCTTGTTGCCCTGAGTGAGGAGGCTATTGACCTCCTGAGATCCATCTCTGTAGGGCAGTCAACCATTGTGAATGCCATCCAGGGGCTGGTAGCCCAGATGCAAAAGACTAATGCATTCCTGGTGGGCATTCACACTAGATTCGCAGCCCAACAGAGATTGATCCAGGCTCTGGCCTCCTCTCTGATGGCAGCCGTTGTCCCTGTTTCTACCCTCCCCCCTACAACTTCTACTTCCCAGTCCCATTCTCCTCAACCTCAACCCATCCCAAGCACACAGGCAGACAAGCATGCACACAAGACAACACACAAGAGTGGTACAGGCAAACACAAGCACCACACTTCATCCCACAGGCACTCAAACAAACTCCATCCAGATGCAGACAAACAAATATCCACTATTTCCACTGTCTCCCCCTCCACCTGCTCCTCCACCTATCTCCCAGTTCCATCCACACTCACACATGCATGCACCACATCATCATCCACTACCAGCAACACCACCACACCTATCAGAACACACACCACACTGACAGACACCTCCACAACAGACATGCACATTTCCCCTGTGTCCTCTCCCACTGTGTCTGTCCCCCCTCCTAAGGTACACAAACGCAAAACTCTCAGAAACCCAGCAGCCCTCCACCTCACAACAGCATCCAGCCCATGCACCTTCCCCAAAATCAGCAGACAGTCACATCCTACAACCACTCCCTCATCCTCCACTCCCAAACCTTCTTCCTCTTCCTGCCCTACTGTCCCTAAAAAACGGTTCCTATCCACCATTTACCTCTTCCCTACCCCTCCCCCGTCCTGCATGTCTGGCGTGGGTGGGAAGAACCCAGCCAAGCACCTTAGCCACCCAGTCCACAGGCCTAGTCGTCACCACGCACTCTCATGGTGGTAAAGGATCCAGGGCGCATCTCCTGAAGGTGAAGGAGCATGCCCAAGCTGCTACCAAGAAGGGAAAGGAGCCTGCCCAAGCTGCTGCCAAGAAGGGAAAGCAGCCTGCACAAGCAGGCAGGACGAGCAGGGGACCTTGGACAGGAACTGTGATGGAGCCCCCCCCACCAACCATGGTTGTGCAGCTATCCGAGGTACAGGGGATAGGCAGGAGCCTCCCCCCACCAGCAGCACCACCACCTTCAGTGAGCAGCCATCCAAGGTTGCAGGGATGGGCAGGAACCTCCCCCCACCAGCAGCAGCACCACCACTGAGCAGCCATCACCACAGGTGGATGGTAAGTAATCGTGCCTCCATGGGCTGCTGTGCAGCCTGCCCCCTTCAAATCCAGTGGATATTACACCCACCTGAGAGACTGTGACCTTGCACTCCCCAGGATCAAGAGCACAGGGCATGATGCCCCCTCCAGAACCAGTGATGAAGACACCCACCTACCCCAGGCTCCCGAGGATTAACAGCACAGGCCATGATGCCCCCTCCAGAAGCAGTGGTCAAGTCACTCACTTAAGAGACTGTGGCCTTGCACTCCCCAGGACCAAGCACTGGGCATGTTGCCTTCTACAGAACCATTGGGTTAGACACCCACTCAAGAGACTGTGGCCTATTACTCCCAGGACCAAGCACAGGGCATGTTGCCCCCTCCGGAACCAGTTGTGTTGTTCTATCTCCTGGCTGAGGTGCCCCCCCACCCCCGTCCCCCTGAGGTGTATGCCTATTTACCAACAGATGCCCCTGCAGTATTCTCTCCATGTAGAGGCAGGTGCCATGTTTGGCCTTGGACTTTGGAGTGCGGCCATGTGGACTACGTACATTGTAGACTGGGCTGTGTCCCTTTTTTTTTACATATGTATATATCCCTTGTCTTGTAGCACTTATTTATCTTGACGTGTTACTTTCATTACATTCACTTTCTCAAAATCGTTTTGTCCTTGCATTAGTTATCCGAGGTACGGGGTACAAATGTTTTGGTAATGCCGCTGAATTTGTGTATGGTGTGGGGAGGTGTGGTGCGTGTGTGTGTCACTCTCTTTTTCCTCCCTCCCTCCCTTGTGTGCTAGGCGTCTGTACTCACAGTCATCGCCTTCGCCTGCGTTGGTGTTCGTGGTGGAGCAGCACGTAGAAAATCATGAGGAAGACATGCAGCTTGGGCTCCATGGTGGTGTGGTTGTTCCCTGTGTCTCCAATGGTGAGTCCTTTCCCTTCTGTGCAGTGTTTCCGTAAGGCTTTCGATGTCATTGGTACCGCCCCGGAAAAGGTGGTGGATTGCAGGGTCTGAATTTGGTGGGCGGAACATTGAATTCAGCCTGGCTGTAGGTTCCTACCGCTGTGGTGGCCGTTGTTTCCGTTATGGTGGTCAGTCTGGTACATTGGCTGTCTATCGGAGATAACACCGCAATGGTCATAATGTGGCAGAAATTACCGCCGGCCTGTTGGCGGTATTACCGCCACTTTAACACCAACCTGCCAGGGTTGTAATGAGGGCCTAAGAGTCTTAAATACTTAGAAAACAGTGAGGACATTGTTAGCGTGAAAAAGTACCTGGGTTGTGTCAAAATAACACCGCACAGGTGAATGTGTGTCGGAAAAGGCCAGTCATGCGTCGATTTCTAGCTCCCAGGAGAGACCGTGCGTGCGCCCGTCGGATCAGCGTACATCATTTTTCCTCTCCACAAGAGAGCAATGCGTCGATCCGGACAGGCACCTTTAGTCCGGGCAGGCTTTGCGTTGTTTTTCCCCACCCAGCGATGTTGCATCGAAAATCCGGTCGCATGGTATCACAAAACCGCGCTGTGTGGGGTTTTCGGCGTTATCAGTCTCCATTAGTGGGTGGTGTGCATCGTATCTCCAGCCTTGTGTCGATCTTCCAGCCGCGATGCAGGTGGAGCTATGATTTCAGCCGCGAAGCCAGCGGCGCGTCGTTTCCCAGCCGTATCTCGGAAGGTGTGTTGTAAATTTTCACACACGCGGTCTGAGCTTGGATTTTCAGTCTTTGGCTGCCAGCTTCACTTTTTCGAGGGCCCAGGAACTGGATAGGGCACCACTTGGCAGAGTAGGAGCCTCAGCAGAGAGTCTATCTTAGGGGTGTCTAACATGTAAGAAAAAGGAAGGTTTAGCCCTGGCAAGTGGGTACACTTGCAAAGTCAAATTGGCAGTTTAAAACTCCACACACAGACACTGCAGTGACAGATCTGAGCCATGTTTACAGGGCTACTAATGTCAGTGGCACAACCAGTGCTGCAGGCCCACTAGTAGCATTTGATTTACAGGCCCTGGACACCGCTAGTGCACTGTACTAGGGAATTACCAGTAAATCAAAACTGCCAATCACGGAAATCCAATTACACATATATTTTACATAGGAGCACTTGCACTTCAGCACTGGACGGCAGTGGTAAAGTACCCAGAGTAACAAAAACAGCAAAAACAGAGTCCAGCACACATCAACAACCTGGGAAACAGAGGCAAAAAGTTATGGAAGACCACGCCAAGGATGCCAAGTCTAACAATGATGACATCTTGGCTTCTGTGAATGCTTCAGCTGATGGCAAGCCCTTACCAGAAGCATACCCTACCAAACATTCCTTCCACTTAAGTGCTGAAAATATTGCCTTAAGATAGATCTGATTACAGCAGCACATGAGGGCACTGTTTCTGCCCATGCTGGTGTAGCTGCTACTGTCTCCATACTACAGAAATGCTATTGGTGGCCTGGACTATAGAAGCAGACCAAGCACTATGTCCTTAGTTGTGACATTTGCCAACAAATTAAATGTTCCACCATCAAACCCTCACCACAGACACCCCTCTTAATTTGTAACAGGCCTTTGAAATGTGTGTACCTGGATGATCGCAGTCCCTTAAATTCAGAGGATGCATACAAATAGATTCTACTTGCTGTAGATTCGTGCTCCAGATTCCTGTGGGTGTGGCCACAAAGATCAGCTGATGCTTGAGCTGTTATTAAAGGTTTGCTAGTCTTTATCGGGGCATATGCAGTCACAGCATTCCATTAGGACAAGGTCCCTGCTTTTGCCTCTAAGGCATACAGGGATTCCATCGGAACAATGGGTTTTGGCGTGCATTATTCTTCACTCTACTATCCAGAGGTAAATTTAGTAGTGGGACGAAAAAACAGGACTTAAAGCAATCTTTAACAGCTAGCGTACTAGTTCAGGTCACAGTTGGCTCCATCACTTGTATGTAGTCCGGAGAGCATCAAATACCATGCCTAGAAGGTCTTTGGGCGGTCCTACACCCTACAACTTCCTTTTCGGCATCCTTAGGTATGTCCCAAATATTGATGGTCCTGGCACTGTGGAGTCAGAAACACCTTTTGACATAAATGAATGTGTCACTGTCTTGCAAGAATTACAATAGTTCAATAATGAGCATTCATCAAAACATGCTGCCTCCTTGGGAATGAGAGATTCATCAACATCCACAGGCTGGATTCCAAAAGTTGGTAAGATAGTTCACAAAAAGATACCTGTGAAGAAAGAGTTCGGCCCATCCTACCAGGCACTGGTGCCGGTTCTTGGCATACACTGTACCAGAAGTGTAATCGTACTGCTTCTGCCTGGTTCCAAAGACAACCACTTTGTCTCTATTGACCACATCAAATTGCATCATGTGGCCGATCCTCCACTGTGGACCATGAGGATTTCTGTGTAGTTACCTTGCCCTTCTCACTACCACACTGGACACACCTCTTCAAGCACTAAACAGCACTGAAATGTATTCCATGAGGTTGGGGAGGGCAGAGAATGAACTTTTGTTAATTCAAGTCACTGCTGCATCAACAAGAAATGTAAAAAAATGTATTCTGCAATGTTCCAATGCAACTCAAAAGGGTACAATTGTTTATGATGAACTACCTTTGGATATATCTACCAGTTCCCTTTCACCAGCACCTGCTCCGGTTTTTGCACAGACTGCTTCTGGTTACTTTGCCAACATTGATGATTTTTCTTCAGATTCTTCAGCCCCAACTACTGCACCAGCACATGGTATACATAAGCTTTTTAAATGGCTGAAACAAAATGATTTGATTCGCCCATGGTACTATCTGTGGATCATATTGACACTGCTTGCCTTTCTCCCATGGATTGGTTTTGCTATCATCTTCTTTTTGCTGTTACAAGCTCAGTATCATCCTGAAAGCTCTGCTGTTGAGCTGGTGGAAAATGTTTTATAGCCTTGCTTGTCCTCACGCAAAGTATGAAGAGGCTTGTCCCTCATGAACATTTCTACAGTTCCAGTTCCTGATTGGATTGTTCCAGTTCCTGATTGGATTGTTCCAGTTCCTGATGGGATTGTTTGGGTAAAGTACCTTTTGACATATTGATTGATATATTTGGTCCTACTGAAATTATTCAAATTTACACGTCTTCAAAATTTCTATGAATTACATTATTACCCTTGGGGATGTTTCTGACGACGGGGATGTAAAAACAGTTGAGTCCATGATTTCTGAGCTCGAATATTATACTGTGTTTGAAAGTAAAGATGTATATATGAACACGGCAAATTATGGGGAAATGTCCTGTAACCATCTTTAGGGACACCATTATTTACACTGAGCTAGTATGCCAAGAGTAGGTTTTAATTATTCACTATAGGAACATTGTCCGACTCCACCAGTGGGGGGGTTCCAAAACATATGTAGAAAATTTCACTTATTTTTCTAGACATGATGTTAAAATGCTGAGTCTTGTTATTTCAAGTTACCAAATTTTAAAGCAAGGAAAAGACCGCTGTGAGCCCTGCAAGCATGGTAATTCTAAGGAGTTATTTGCCGCATTTAACCTCACATGTAAACAACAGATAATGGTTAAGAAGGAAGCCATTTCTATCATGCCTAACATTGAGAAATTAGAAAATTTCCCTTTTACTATAGTCAAAACACCATCATCAGTGTGGTTAATGCATACAGTGATCTCCCTGCCAATATCAACATTTCAGTTCACTTTGTGCTTAGAACACTTTTGTGTAGGTAGGTTTGAGCAGTTAGGAAATAGCTACATCCATGAGGTTTGGAAGTTTCTCTTTGATTTCAAATGCTTGAACTGCAATAATGAAGTTTTTCTCAGCAGAAGCAAATGTGAAACTTCAGTAAGTCATTCTATGATTTGTAAATAGGAGGCATTGCGCAGCATATCCAATGGGTCGGTGGTGAACTTAGCTTGCTACTTGAAGGGTATTCCCATCTCTTTAATTCACCCATTGTTTTAGTTAGTTTTGAATGGTAGTTACTTGATGCTGAGTGATCAAGGCTGTTGTGGAATGAAAGCAGGTGTTGCCTATGTGATTTATGTGTCTCAAATAGTGAACTGTTGTGGAAAAGTACTTCTCTCTCCCACACATGAGATAAAAGTATCAAATTGTGGCCTCACATTACTACTCATAATGCCAACTTCGACAATCTGAGCAGACTGAAAGCATTTTTTTTTCTAAAACACATGGCACTCACATCAGCCCATCAAACATATGTCCTGCAAGAAGCAAGGTCCTCCGCAGAGATACAGAGGGTCATTAAGAGTTCCTCGGATGGGGCTCTCCATCCGCTGAACTTCCAATAGGGAGGTTGCTGACACACGGGCCACCTCCCCCCTGGCCCCAGTAAGAGTTTCCCGTTAGGCTACAGCATTGTCATGGGCTCAAAATCGAGCCAGTAGCAGTGCTGTAGCCCGCAGGTTATACCAGCACCCTCACAATGTTCGCTGTCTGCAATGTAGACAGCAAACATTGCTATGGTGCTATGCAAGGGGGCCACTGCATTGCCCATGCCAAGCGCATGGACAATGCAGGGGCCCCTCTGTGCCCCCCTGCACCTGTTCTCCGCCAGCCTTTTCAAGGCAGTGATACAGCCATGAAAAGGCTGGCCGAGAACGAGGCTGTAATCCCCATGGCAGCGCTGCTTGCAGCGCTGCCTTGGTGGATTAGGATCTCTGCCACCTCCAGGATCCAAGACTCTGGCAGAGCTGGCTGTTCCCTGGCAATCCATCCACCAGGGTTTTAATGTGGCAGTCAAACCACCACATTGGCGGTGGTCCAGACTGCCACCGCGAGTGTGGTGGTCTATAAAATGCCACACTCATAATGACCCCCACAGTCCCTTTTAAAAACATACTTTCCAAAACACTTCAGTGAATTGGTCAGACGCACTTTTAATGCATAAAACACTGCAGAGATTGTACAGTTTTTAAAGGCTGCAGGATCGTGATTTGTCAGCACCTTCCAGAGTGTGTCTGGAGTTATACCTTCAGCCATTCACTCACTTTTGTTTAGTGTTTTTTTTAAGTTTCCCAATTATTTTAGCATTAATTAGAAGTATCTTGTGGTTGCTACTTTTAAACCTGCAAAGCCCACTGAGGCCCATTGTAAACACTGGTGTGTCTCCTTTTAATGCCTGTTCTGAGCAGGCGTTAAAAGTGCTGAAAAAATGACGCAAAGAAATCTCTTAGATTCCTTTGCTTCATTTGTTCGCCGACCCCCCCCCCCCCCTCCTTATGGGAGAACGTCCTCTTGCTAACATTATGCCTGGCGCAGGCATAATGTAGCACAAAGGGTTACTTTTGGTCTCATTGGGCTACATTACCATCAGAAAAATAATGCTACTGTGGCGCAAGGAGGCGCTTAGGACTCTTAAATCAGCCCCTTTGTTATGAACACATGATGCAGTACTTTGGAGCAGCACTATTGGAGGAACTTGACAAGAATTGGTCATTGTCATTTCGACCAGTTCTCTGCTATGTGCAGCTCATCATCCATTGCTTATGATGCCCTTTCGAATATGCACTGGAGGTGTCTCTTGCTTTGTGACATGTACTGTCTGTGGAAATTAATCTGATGATGTTCTTGGTGAGGGTTTATTGACAGATCTGTCCTATGATATTGTGTTTGCTACATGATGCCTTCTATGTGCTGCCCTTTGTGGATCAATGGCTCCCAGTGCCCCAACATTTGGCACAACACAGAGTGCTACCTCATCGGTCATGATTCTGGCTGAGACAAAAGGTCACGTGTGCTTCTTCCACCTTTTCAATTAAGCTTTGGTGGCATAATCTGCTGAAATTGGGTCTATCCTGGATTCATTCTCCACTGATGTGTTTGATGACCTCCGGAGGGATTTTGTTGCCACCTTTTTTACAAATTTACTTGTTTTAATTCAGCTTTATGTTTTGGCCTGGTCTGCTTGTCAACATGAATATGTTATCTCTCGTATGGATATATCTTAGATTACATTTGATTTTAAGGGGGAGGGTATTGTGGGATCTCCTCAGTGCCTGGGTTGGACCAGTGCCTTTTACACATAGATATGTTTTATTCATATCATATAATTTTTGCACAGCCAACTGATAACTCATTGTTTTTATACTTTAATCAGTAGCTTCTTTCTTTGAAGGGATAGTTGTTCACACTACACATTTTATAAGCCATTTATACGCATTTAATTTTGTGACCTGTTTAAGGCTGCCATGTTCAGTGCATAATATTCTAACTCGTATAGCTACTCCAGGAGCTCAGGAGTCAGTCCCTAATTCCTAGACATATTAACATGTCAGACATGTTCTTAGAACACTGCAAGACTTATTATATGAACTCCACGGAGGTCTAAGGGGGCAGAGAGCATTCCAGTTATGATTGTCCTGTGACATGCACCATTCCATTGACAGCTTTGCTGATCCTGGCACTGACTCTTTAGCCAACCAAGAGGATTGCCATCCAGACAAAAGGCAGATCATAGCCAGCTTTTTTAGGTATGAGGGCTGGGTCCTTCACTTAGACCGGGATAGGCAGAATGATTACGACTCCTAGGCTTTAGGCTCTTAGACATAGGTGTAGGTATCAATCTTTAGCCTTTAAGGATCATACAAAGATGCTAGGGTTATTTCTCTCCTTCACACTGATTGTAACAATGATCACTGTATTATGTTTTATCTGCCTAATTATCACAGCCCATGCTTTTCATAAATGAATGTCATTGCTTCAATAAAAGTAGTGAAGTCCATTTTGCATCTCTTGTTCTGCCTTGGCATGTATGAGTCTCTGAATCACTGAGTGAAAGGGGCAAGGTCACCATGACTTCCCTGAGGAGTCAGTGTAGCGTGGAGAGGTTGCCACAAATCAGCTTTTCTTTCTAGGGTTCGGTGAAGCACTGCAGGCTAGCCAGGAATCAGGCTGACAGCTTCCAGGCGGTGTGAGACTGACTCAGTCACCCACACATGGTGGTCCAGCCATCCTAGCACACGCTGTCTTATTACCACAATAGGAACTGCAAGACAGGAACTTATTTAACCTGAAAGGATGCTACCCTGTCACTGACGGATATAGCTCACACCTGAGCCTGCCCCCTCTATTGCCCTGCTAGCCAGCCTGGTCACACTCCTAGAGGGAGAGGACGTGCCCCAGAACCAGTTTTGAGTGAGCATAGCTGAGGATATGAGCATTTCCCTAGCCACCCCTCTAGGGTGGTCACAGGAGCTCTGCACAGGGGAGAAAGGTTCTGCTAAATTGGTTTTAGGTATAGAGGAGCACTGTGGGACAGTTTTCAATAAAACACACAAGAAGTGCTACAAAAGGGTCACCCTTGGAACTTTGACCTCATTATTTAGGGAATGACCAGGAGTTTCCCCTCAGCCCCATGCAGGCACCGAGCATAAATGTTGCACCCCCAGTACCCTCCTCAGAACACTGCTGGACCTGTCGAGGGCAGAAGAATGACTGCACCTGCTGTTGTAACCTGTGAGAAAAACCTTAACAACTGGACCTGCTCCTAAGTGTACTCCAGAAAAAGAAGTGCACACCAAGGTGAGTTGGCTGACCTTCTTTTAAGCTACTGGGACACAAAAGCTGTAATAAGAAAACCTTCCTAAAAGAGCCCAGCTGATCAGTTTTAACTTGACCTGGCCTGGACCCTGCTTGTGGTTTCTTTTGGAGTGAGTAATGACCCACATGTGTTGTTCCCGAGCTCCTGGAGCCTTTGTCTGGTGTTAAAATGTATTGCCTCTGCACAAACTGTAAAAGCTGAGACTTAGAGACTTGTTGGCAACTTTTCTTCTGAAAAACCAACTGGGAACAGGGATCCTTGTCAAGCCGAAGCTGTTGACATTGAATTGTTGGAGGATCCAACCTTGCTGGTCTTTTGCGCTTAAGGAGATCTGACATCCTGAGACTGATTCCGAACTGAAGCTGATCAACAGTGATACCTTGTTGGTCATGGACTCTGGATTTTGCCCACTTGTAGCTTTTGTGACTTTTCCTACAACTGCAGTTGGACCCCGCTGTTTAACACCCCCCCCATTGTCAAATCCTGACTCAGATCCAACTTGCAGATTGCCCCGCCAATGACTTATTGATGACCACCTTTCCTCCAGAAAAAACTTTCAGTCTGAAGGTAATTCTTTGACCTAGTCCTTTTATCTGACCATTGTGGTCTGCCTTAAAACTTACCTTTGTCCCAGTCCAGGGCAACCAGTTCCCGGCGGTTGGACCTTTCATTTTTTGGCACTATTTTCATTTAAAAAATCATCAACTCAAACTTCTGGTTCTCCTTAGTGGTGTGTTGTCTTTTTGGAGTCCTTTTGTTCATTAAAATACTTTCTATTTTTATAAACTAGAGTGGGATTTTTTTGTGTGTTTTTCTTTTACTTTTTAACTGTTTTGGTACTTCTAAATGCGTATACACTTTCCTAAATTAAGCCTGTCTGCTTTTGCCAGAGCTGCCAGGGATTGAGCTCTAGTTTAAATCACTGAAACCTTTAATGGATCTAACAAGAACAGTGCCAATTTTGTGGTGGACCATCATGCACCCCAACTATTAATCTACTTTCTCACAGTCAGAATCTTCACACTTTTAGTATCTAATCACACATTTGGAGCTTCAGCTGACACCATGAGACTGATTTAGATCTTTTTGGAGGGACAACTCAATCACAATGTGATAGATATCCTGTCTGCTGTATTACGATCCCATTGTATCCTATGCGGATCGTAATACGCAGACAGGATATCTGTAATTTCTGTGAGGGAGTATTCCCTCCTTTAAGATCTAAATCAGGCACTATGTTTTATAAAGTCTCCTTGTGTATCAGACACTGTTCCCTGACGTTTTAGTATGCAGAGCCTGTCAGTACAGACAACACAGGAAAGAAAATCTCAAACTGGAGCCTTGTGAGTGCTATGCACTGGGCAACAAATTCTTGCCTTTCTCCCCACTTACTGAATTTCAAGTGTCTAGCAGCACTGTAGCACTTTTAGACTCCTCAAATGTATTCCAATAGACGATTGCCACTGAGTCACAGGATACCTTTGAGAGCCTCTATCACACTATAACTTACTACAGACAGCTGAGTAATAATCTAATCTGTTACACAGTGGAAATTCAGGAACGGAAAGTGATGCATTGTTTGGCCTCAGTAAACAGATATTTTGAAACAAGTTCTATTGAGATCACGCAGCCTCCTGATAATATGTATATCTGTAACTGACAGTCTCCGACTTGGCTGTAGTCTATTTACCTGGTGTCTATCCCTGCTTCAGTCTTCCTCATGTTTGGCACTGCAGTGCATAGAAGAAGGTATTTTCACACCCGTATGTGATCCCGTGCCTCGCTGCTTTCCCACCACGGAAGCGAAACTGCTGTGGTACTCTTCATTTTGGCATGCTATGCCTCCATGTCCTTTAAAATATTTTCCACTCTGTCAGCATCAGACATAAATTACCGGCATATCAGAACTCTTTCTTTCAGTGCTCTGCCATGTTCAGTTTCCGAATTTGATTTCATTTAGACCTGAAATTAAAAAGTTTGTACAGTGCGGCCATTCTTTACAAAATCGACAACTCCTTAAACTTTGCTTACATGCCACATTTGTGCAAAAACTATAAGCCGTCACAATTCTCACAAAATATCCTTTTTGCATCCTTCAAATAATACTATTGTTGGTTTTCACATTAGGTTTTCTAACGCTATCCTTTTTAAAACAAGTTCCTAAGTATCTTTTTTTTTTTTTTAACTAAATATGATTAAAGTCGATGATATTTCTCAATGTGTGCATATCTCTTTCATACAAATGTACATTTACTTGTAGAGAAAGCCACCTGTTCACGAATGTATCTAATGTTCTTGATGTTAGTTCAGTAAGAGTAGACATTTTCCAGACACTTTAGATGATTGTTTCTATCATTTCTTCCAGGGCAATAGATTAAAGTCAGTTATCATTTTGAGACTTATCCTCATGCTACCTGCCATATGGAGGCTAGCATAAGGGTCAAGGTGTTAATTAGCATTCATGATTGAAATATGTAGTGATGTGTGGATGCAGTTTAAAGCCCATTGTGCAATTGTGTGTGTAGGAAGGTATCAGATAGGGGTTTTGATGTAAATCTTAGGTGGCCAAAGCATGCTGTCTCTTGTTGATTCTTTATATGTATTTTTATGCCCTTGAAGGCTTTTTGAGAGGCTATAAAGGAGTGTCAATCTATTCAGTTAAGACCATCCCTTTCACGGTAACTGACAAGTTACAGGACTTGGGGTGCTCTGTGATCCGGTTAGGGATTTCCGGGTTTTGATGAAGCGATGTTCCTGGTGCTGGTTCTCAGCTGGACCTGCATGGGTCTACACAGCAGGCTTCTCAGCTGGACTAAGGTCTCAACCAGACCACCTCCTTGCCTTTTCCCAGTGCCCCCAGCATATGATGCCACCATCCTCACTCTACATATGCACCATGGTCCAATCAGTATGGCAGCAATCTTATGGTGACCCCACCTGACATATGGTTTTGGCAACTTCACTCCGTACAGTCCATCGGCACAGCATGACTCGTCACGACTGTTCTCCTCAGATCTCACTTCAGAAACTCAATTGCCAAGATCTCCCACTGGACCTCACTTCGTCCACTGCTCTTGTCTCGCTCACAGGGCACAAAGGACATGGCAATCAGGCAAACACTGGGGCTCCAGAAGTAGATGATCTTGGATTCCCTGGGTGATGTCAACTCACCCAGCTGGGAGACTGGCATATCTTGACCACCAGTCATGGTCACAGGCTGAAATCTTGCTGAGTTTCTCCTCCTTGCACAGCCCTACAGTCTGATTGAGAGTCGACTATTTACAGGGGCCTTGAGTGCCTGGTATTATAGTCCATTTGTGGACACCTAGGCCCATGTTTATAGATTTTGCCGCAAAACTGTGCTAACACAGTTTTACGGAAAAATCCATAGCACCTGCTAGCGGCAATCCAAAGCTCCAGCCGGGCACCATATTTATGAATGGCACACTGTGACACATAGGACAGGTTAGCATGTAAAGAAAAGATGCTAGCTGGGAGGGGTTGGGCAGAAGGGAAAAGGTGTTAGTGGGCCAGGAATGTCATTAGGCTGTTTAGCGGCAATGGATATGCTGCTAACCAGCCTAGCGTCATTTCCTGATTCACTACCACCCAAACATGACTCTTGTCTAAGTAAAGACAGGAATCATGCTCACCACCCCAATGCCCAGCCCAGGGAACCAGTGTCCCCTGGGTGGCCATTATACCCAGTACCAGGCAGAGGGCCCAATGTAAGGGGCCCCAATGGCACTACAAAGTAAAATAAATTATACTTACCTCTACTTACCCAGGATGCGGTCACACATCCTATGGCGCCCCTCTGCTGTGGGTGGAGGTGTTCCTGGGGCTTGAGGTGGGCACCTGTGGGCCCATTAAATGGTGTTTAGCCAAGGAAATGGGTCCACAGGTCCCCTAACGCCTGGTCAGACCAAGGTGTTAAATAATGGGGCTAACCAGGCTTAGCACCATTATTTGGGTCAGCCTACTCCATGTGCATCATTTTTGCACCAGAGTATAAATCAGGCGTCAGGGGGTTAGCTCCAAATTATGGATGGGAACGCCTACCTTGCATCTAATTAGTGCAAGGTAGTTTGCTGCGTCCATAATATGACGCTAAGTCCTATATTTTGACTCTAGACATTTCTAGCATCAAAGTATACATATGGCATTAGGTTTGCGCTGTATTAGAGTCTAAATAAATGACTCTAAAATGGCACAAACAGAGTATGAATGTGCCCCTTGATGTGATTTAGAGTCATAAATCCTGATTCACAAATAGTAAATTTACACATTTGTGTAAATTTATTATTTTTTGCTATTCATAAACTATGACTGTAGAGGCTCTGCAGTATGGGGGAGAACTACGCACATAAAACATTAGGACAGGCCTATAGTAAATGTATTTGAATACCAAAGGACTGGTAAACCTACACAAAAGTGTAAGTTTGCATTTGCAAACCAGACCCTTAGTCTTTCAAGTTTATGTTGGGGGGTCTGCTTCCTTTTGAAGTGCCCTCTCCTCTGCCCTGCCTTTCTTCCTGGAAGCAGTCTGTTACAGCAGTGTGGATCCACATTTGTTAGGCCCACTACACAGCCCATGAAATTGACTAGAGGTTCACACCTGAATGTAAGTCACAGTGATATGTGTATCAAAGGTTACCCTAGAGCCTCAGCCCTACTCTGTATGATTCTCTTTTTAGCCTTATCTTCTTCCTAAGATGAACCCAAGCCCCTTCTTAGTGACCTGTCTTTGAATTAAAGAGCACCCTTTGAAGTACACTGGAGAGCATGACGTTCCCTTCCTACAGTGTGCCCCATCCTGCTCACAGAATTGAAGCAGTTAACTAATCCGTCTAGGGTATCCCACTGTGTTGTCATGCTCCTCCGGTTTGCTCTGGGTCTCCCAAAATAGAACCCACAATCGTCCATTTATTGTACCATACACAAGCATACATCGGTCCAGCGCATGCACGCATACATGCATGCACTGTGCAGCACTACATCTTCCATCTATTGTACGATATACCAGAACACATACATCCAGCACATGTATATAACACACGCAGACACACACACACACTGCCTAGTGCTGCATCATCCCTGTATTGTACATTCACAAGCACACATCCACCTAGTTCATCTTCTTCCTGAGATGAACCCATGCCCCTTCTTAGTGACCTGTCTTTGAATTAAAGAGCACCCTTTGAAGTACACTGGAGAGCATGACCTTCCCTTCCTACAGTGTGCCCCATCCTGCTCAGAGAATTGAAGCAGTCAACTAATCCGTCTAGGGTATCCCACTGTGTTGTCATGCTCCTCCGGTTTGCTCTGGGTCTCCCAAAATAGAACCCACAATTGTACCATACACAAGCATACATCGGTCCAGCGCATGCACACATACATGCATGCACTGTGCAGCACTACATCTTCCATGTATTGTACCATATACCAGAACACATACATCCAGCACATGTATATAACACACGCAGACACACACACACACACACACTGCCTAGTGCTGCATCATCCCTGTATTGTAAATTCACAAGCACACATCCACCTAGTTCATGTATGTAATACACACTCACTGTGCAGCACTGCACCCCTAGCCAATGTATTTTAATGCTGAGTTAAGCACACAGCAGCAGAATTGTAAATGAGTGAGCCTGTAGGTTTCACTCTGGTGACAGAGGTAAAAAGTCCACTCCTACTGATCATTACACAGTACGCTGCCACCACAGCATTCATGCTACTTAACTCCTGTCAAAGGCAGTAGCATTTCACCACTATGAGTCTAGTGCTTTGGGTGCCCTTCATGTTCCAAAAAAACTGCAATCTGTGAGACAGGTCTATGTTGAAGCATATACACATAATCCATGTACACCCATGACACAAAATTAGCATCAGGGTTCCAGACATCATTACAGTTGGGGCACTCAGGGCAAGGGTGCACGTCCATCAGCATGCAAGAGACTTTAACGTCCAAACAAAATGTTTTTAAGCACTTTATATAATCTCAATGTTACCATTGTTTTGCCCATTACATCAGTGCAAAATATTGTATCCGAATATCAGCAGATAATGTACTCCATGCCATTAGTGTGTAGGGTGGTTGTCTCCACAAAACCATGATATATAATTTGCTTGGTGCACTATCATCAAAAACCTAAGGATTAATCTACATAATTCCCCATTACTAATACATATATCTGTCAATTATCCACAAAGATACAGGAAAGTTCATATTTCGTACAGTCACCAAGACTGCAGTAAGGAAGATATTTTTTCCAATTACATCAGTAATTTGTGAGCTGTATGCCATCCATACTGACCTTCAGATAGGTGTTACAAGCTGCAGGCTTTTAACGAGGTACCGATAGGTGTGACAAGAATGTATTTTCTATAGTGTTTACTAGACAGGTTTTACAAGATCTGCACGTCAACTGCAACCCTCACAGGATCTGTATACTTTCTGTTTTCAACAGTCTATATGGAGCTGTACGTCTATATTGTTATCGGCATCTTCACAAGCCTTCTACCACTGTAGAAGTGAATTGTGAAGCACACTGTGACCGGGGATGTGATTTCAGTATTAGTGTAGGAGATTCTCATTTTCCAAGGTGCCTATCACAGTTTACTAGAAAGAAAGCTATAGGCTCAGATTAACACATTTTTCACAAGATGCAGCCGAACAGCCAAATCCGCTGCTCTGCATTGCACAAGGTGAGAAAACGCAGCACGAAGCCATATCTAATAAGATTGGGTTGCTACGTCTGCCACCTTCTGCACTACGACCTAAACACGGTTGCTGAGCGCGATGCACAACCTTCAACCACGGTTCAGCGCTGAGTGAGCTCTGGCTAGCACAGGATTTGCACTGCAAGCGTACGCTTCAAGTAAAATTTAAACCTAGACACTCTCAGAAGGATCCCACTCATTGTAATTTATCTTTTTGAGAAATTAACACACTACCTGCTTCAGTTAGGTGCAGATTTTAAAAATAACACGAGTCTGGTAATCTTAGTAGATCAAGGTTTACATCCAAGCCTATGGTGGCTTGTGCTGGATCTGATCCACCCAGTAACCGTCTCTTGAGCAAAGTGAATAGAGCAACGCAGATTCTTTGCTGAAAGGAAAAGGACAACTTTTCTGCACGAAACACCTTTTGTGCTGGATGGTAAATTCACTGCAACACTTTGTAGGGTTGTGCGCTGGCTCAAAACTTTAGTAAATCTGGGTCATACTGCAATCGGAGGGGATCCTTGAAAACATATGTAAAAAAGATACTGACTCATAAATACTGCAGCGGTCTCCACAGTTTGAATACGACTCTTCAGATAAAAGACTGAAGGTATCTCAAGCGAGCCCATGCCATGTTTGAATAGTTTATCTAGTCCTGTTTATATTCTTCGTATTCTGCCACATACCGTCTTGAAAAGAAAAGAAACAATATGAATATTAGAATGGGGAGAATGTAAAGAAATAGATTGAATTAGCTACCCAGATCTGACATGGCACACCTTTACTTTGAGAAGTGAATCTATTAAACATAATTCACTGTCCGTCAGTCGACGGGAACAGTTGTCAAGGAGAGTGACTGGAGGCAGGGCAAACCGGTGAGGCAGTCAGACTGCAGACTAGGGATTTCAAATGATTAGATATCCTTTCTCCACATCCTGAATCGCCACGACACTCGCAAGAAAACCACCTTGCTGGCAGGTATTATTATTAACAGTTAAACAGCGATCTACAGAAAACTCCCATTGAACAATATATTAGCAGAGTGTCCCATCAAGGCGGGTTTATTTTTTTGCATTCTGGGATTTGTGATTTTGATTTTATAATGGGGATATGAATCTTTCACATGTGCAAATGTGATAATATAATACTTAAATGAAGGACTGGATCAGAAGTTGACATCTAATAAGGAAAACCGAGAGAGGTTTGACGTTTTGAAAAGTGAAACTTAGGCCCATATTTATACTTTTTGACACAAACCAGCGCCGGACAACTCCTCCTGTGGGTCAAAATGACGCAGGAGTATAAATAAGGCGCACAGCCCTTAAAGTCATTTTTTGGACGGGAACGCCTACCTTGCATGTCATTAACGCAAGGTGGTTTCCTGCATCCAGAAAATGACGCACATGGAGGAATCTGGACGTTCGCGGGCTCAGGCGTCATAGTATAAATATGGTGTAAAGTTTGCGCCGAATTTGCCTCAAAATGTTTGATGCAAATTTGGCGCAAACAGGGTATAAATATGCCCCTTAGTTTGCCCGATCAGGAGAACCAAGCAAATGTAGTGTTGTAAGTTTGAAAAAAAAGGTTTTGCATGTTTTTTTTTATTAAGAATGAAAGTCCTTCCATCAGGTCAAAGATAAGAGAGTCAGCACCAGCAGCCCAATTCGTGCTTTTTTAGGTTTGAACATCCGTTATGAGTAGTGGTGGAATAGGGATGGACCCACCTGAATCCCAGATGCAACAGCTGGCACAGAGCTGGACCTGGGCTGCCACTAGTGCAGTGTGCCAGTGTAATTAGCTGACTATGGCACACAATCAGCTGCAACTGCATTGAGAGTGTTCTGCACTCAAAGCAGAAACTGCAGTAAGCCATTTTATTTTCAGTTCCAGCTCTGACCGTCCTGAATGCCTTAAATAATGGGCTATCTCCATTATTTTTGTTCATTTCTCTTCCTGGCTGAGAGGTAGCTAGAGCCTACCCCTTAATACCAGTGCCATCTAGGAAACACTGGCTATCAGCTGGCTGTCACTTTACGATTATTCGAGAAGTTAGAGTAGATCACTTTCATTGTTCTTCCTGGCAGGACGCGTGGTTATGGACAGAAAGAGGAGCAGCAGTGGTCAAACCTTAGAATCTGAAAAGAGAGAGCAGAAGTTAAGGGCAGGACATGGACGGGCTGAGTAGAAGGACATAAAAAGGGAAGAGAGATTTGATGGGACGGCGACAAGTTAAAGAAAAATATGGAGAAACACAGCAGAAGCGGGAAAGAAAAACGGAAAAGATGTCAAGGGCAGAGGGGGTAGATAGGAAGAAAAATGAACTTTGAAATAGAAACCAGAACATAGGAAAGTGAGAAAAGGATGAGGACGCCAAGGAAAGGGAACAAACTTTCCCGACACACTTCAGTGAGGCAAGCGATGACAAATTCAGAGAAGACACGAAGGGGAAAATGCCAACTGCCTAGAGTGACTACAGCAACAACGAAGTTTCTGAGTGCGACAAGTACACAGCGACTGGTGGTTTCCCACAGGAGAAGCCCAGGGACTTGAGACCACGACCCGAGGACAGTTCGTGGACAGGTACGGAGAGGCTCCGGACTGGCTCGTCCTGCTCCGTCTAATAAAAATGGCGAGCCAGATGTCAAATATGTAAAGAAAACATATCACAATTTCATTTTATGTACTCCTATGAGCCTACTTTTATGTATAACTTTATTGTATTCTTTACTACAAATTGTTTACATTTCCAAAAGTAAATAAATGCGAAAGCAGTCAACAGAACGACAGAGTTCCAAATAGTTTCTTAGTGAAGTATGAAAAGGAAGCTCCACTAGTTTGCTTTAATGTGTTTATTGTTAAGCGCGCAGTATAGTAACTTGCAAGGTAAATTAAAGGGAAAGACAAGAGATCGCTTGAGCAAATAATCTTCCGTTTATCTTCCATTACATGTTTCTTGTAGACACATATTAAGAATTTTATCTAACACGTATACAAATGCTATCATATATTTAAAAAGATGACCCAGGCACATCTTCATCCGACAGAGGAAAGCTTCCCTAAAGACAGGCGTTCCATGTAAGGTTAGTCATAAAATCCATTGAATATGATTTGTAGTGCTATAAAGCTAAGGAATTACCACGAGAATTGTAATTTTCTGTATGATGCTGACAACTATAACTTTATATTACCATGTGTCTGTTTGTTTCTTGATGGATGAGTGCCTTCTCTCTGTCTTTGGGGATTATTTTTGAGGCAATGTGTCTATTGGGCTTTGTCTTGCCTACTTATTCAGAAAGGTCTTTGTATACTTCATAATATGGTAGTTCACTCAGAAGGAAAAGAAACTAAGATAAAGCAGCTAGTCATGTCATACTGAAGGTTTATGAAATCACACAGATAACTCATCCTCTTATAAATCATAGCAATTACATCATCTCATGTGATCTAAACACAATTTTAGTATGTATCTAGTGCATCACTACAGTAGACTATGAGCAAGAGGTATGTGAATCAGGCTAGTATCTTTTGTGAACTAAACATTGAGCGTTTTCATACGAAAACGTAACAATGAATTATTTTGCAAGAATATTTGTGGGCAACTTGTGACACGTTAACCTGTTAAAGTAGAATATTATGTTACGAATACACTTGATTACATTTTGGGCGCAGGGTCTAATAAAATTTGATTTAAATATTATGCCTTTTACAAGCTTGCTTCTTGCCTACGTGGTCATAATGTATCCATGCGTTCAATGAAGGCTCTTTGGTACTCGAGGGTAGAATGCCCCATTCCTTCATTGACTAGCTTCCTTTTCAACATCCTCAGGTCTCTGAGCTAGAATGATGCTCCCTTGGCAGAGGGCAGTAGTAACACTGCTTCCTCCGAATGGGATGCAGGAGTACGAGACAGTGCATCCAGTTCCTCTGTCTGGAAAGCATGAATATAAGGCTTATGCAAACCGCACCACTTTGTTCCCGATCTTCTTCATGGACATGAACGGAGTGCTCAGCAGAGTGGTTGAAGAACTGTTGCTTCACCAAGTCGGTGTCTGCTTGAAAGACAGTTACTCAGAAATGAGCGGTTTATTTTGATGCCAGGGCCAAAAGTAAAAGTCAAGCTACAGGTTCACATGACATTGGGAACTGAAGGTAGGGGAACAGGGCCATAGAAAATGGGCAGGGCATTCCCATCCCAACACTTAATAATCAGTACAACCCCTGCTCCTCTCAAGCACCTCAAGAGCCTTCACCATCTGGTGTGAGAAGATGGCTGTTCAACTATAACATCCCTTTCTCCCTAACCTCATACTCACACTCTTAATTCCCTGCCCCACTTTCCCTCTCCAATGACTGCCCATCTGTACTTCTTCTTTCCTCCTCAATGCAAATTGATTACCAAGAACCACTGCTGCAGCACCATGGAATCCTAGCTATTATGTACACTGAATAGTGGATTCTGCGCTAGAGGATGATGGATCGAAGCAACATAGGTTTGAGGAGATGTCATCAATGAGCAATGTGAGCATCAATAATAGTCAACACCATCAATATTGTTAAACCTCAGTCAATAACCACACCAGTTTATTAAAAGGTATTATGACATTTATTTCCCTAGGTTAACAATGATAATGTTGAGAAAATAACTCTCAAACACAAATGGTAAGCATATAGGATTAATAACGGTTGATTAGAACATCTTATATATCTCAATTTGATTAAGACAATCAAGCAAACAATTTCCAAAAGAATTGCACTTGTTAGGGGAATCCAAGATGGCGGCCGGATTTCCCGGCTGATCGCCACTACCGCTCCAGCCCATCCCCAGACTACACGCGGCTCTCGCTCACCTGTGGCCGCGGATGCCGCGGACGCTGTGCGCCGGCAGCACGGATCGCTGCGGGCGCTTTTCGGCTTTCTGGTGGTCCCTGCCAGGATCGGGGCCGCAACGGCAGGCACCGGTGGGCCCCGCAAGAACAGGTGAGCGTGGCGCTCGCTCCAGACCCGCGCTCTTGTCCCCCTCGGCTAAGCGCGATTCCCGCCGCTTCCTGGCAATATTAGTTGGTGTTTGGGGCGTGTGGGACGCTCGGATGGCGCCGAAGATAATCAGGACCCCTCGCTCCTTACGGGCACGGCAGAACCAAGACCCAGGAGGAACCAGAAAGGATAAAAAGCTACCGGTCCCCGGATCAAAGGAGCACAGCAATCTTCATGTGAAAGGGGGCCCGCACAAAACAACCGACATGGAAAAAGACGCAAGGTACTCTGTTCCAACAATGTTTTCTAGCGTGATGCGGCCTAAGCAAAGGTCCACGGAAAAGGCAGCTTGTGATGCGCAATCAAACGTGTTAGGAGTCAACGATGAGCATGTACCTGTTGCATTTATATCTCCTGAAGCATTCACTCCAATGTTCGATGCAGGGGGGAGGGAGCCACCCTGTCAAGAGACCGCCAGTACAAGTCCAGGAAATAGCGGGGAGGGGGTGGCCCTCCCCCCAATGGGGTGTGCGAAGCTATCTGAGCAGGAACTTAAGGAGTCAAATCAGAGGTCTCAGGAATCCATTCCAGATAAATGTGTAGTACAATCTAGTCCATCAAGCTGCAAGTTAAATTTGCAACAAATTGACAATATGGCCAAGTCCTCAACGATATATGAGAATACCCCCCCAGCTCCTGCCCAGAGAGGAAAAGAAGCGAAACCAACAAACACCGATCAGGGACCATTTGATACAGCAGAGAGTTTTTTTTCTCTCTCCGATCAGTCTAAAGACTCAGATTTGGACGAAGAAATTCCTTTAACAGATTCAGATATCGAGAGTAGCTCTGCTGCAAGTATCTGGGTATCGAACTACTTAACATGCAGAAGATAATCAGTTGAGCAAACTGAAGCCAGGAGCAGTTCAGGGGCCAAGCTTAGGAGAGACCCGATCAAGCCTCAAGAGGAGGATGGTGAAATGCAGTGGGATTATACAGCCACCCAACAGGCCTTTTCAAAAAGGGATTCGGCCTGTAGTACTCTGGTGCCCCCCCCACGGGCGACCTAGCAGAACCTCCTTCTTTGGATCTTATTTACAGGACAATGGTTCAGAATCATGAACAGACTCAGAGGGAGAGCAGGAAAATGAAAGCAGCAAGCAGACAGCTACAACTATCTATTAAAAAAGTGGTCAAATCCTGCCAGGATATTGGGGTACGCATCGCCACCATGGAGACTCGAACGGAGGAGCTGGAAATCGAAGTTAAAGCAGCAACAGCACAGACGACGACACAAGGGCAGCAGATCTCGGATATTCAATGGAAACTGGAAGATGCTGAAAACCTTCAGCGGCGGAATAACTTGAGGATCTTGGGTATAGCAGAGGACCTCGAGGGGCAGGATACTAGGGCTTATATAGCTTCACTTTTTAAGAAAGCATTCCCAGACTTGAATGGGTGGGATAGGGAAAAGGAGATTCAGAGAGCACACCGTTTTCCGTTAATGAAGAAAAAACAAGCTTTGACTGCTACTAATAGAGACCAGAGTTACCCACGGGTCATTATAGTGTATTTTGGTAATTTTTTACTGAGACAGGCTGTGTTTGAAAAAGCTCGCCCCAACTCAAAGGTGACGGTGGAAGGTGTATCATTCTTTAGTAGGCCAGACTTCGCACATGCCACTGTAGAAAGACGGTGGCGACTTAGGCAGATGATTGCTCAGTTTCAAGAGTTGGGAGCGGAAGCCTACTTGCTAAGCCCTGCACGTCTAAAAGTTGTCTACAAAACAACTACAAGATTTTTTCTTTCAGAAATTAAGGTGGGGGAATATGTACAGCAGCTGAAAACCGGTCAAGTGCAGGGGGTACGGGAGAAGGGGGGGGAGGGACTGCCGTGAATAGTTGTTTATATGTAAATGTATGTGATACTGATTGGGGTTTTTTTTTTTTTGAACATTTATCGGTTAAGGGTTTTGATCGGGAGGGTGAAGATGAGGGGCCGCGTGTATGGATTGGCAAGCCATAAGTGTGTGAAGGTGTTTTACGTATGGGTGGGCTAACGGGACTGGCAAATACCATCTTACAGGCTCAGTAGCCTGGCGATTCCATTTGTAGGGGTAAGGGTTGAGGGGTGGGTTAGAGGAGGGTGGGGGGTTACAGGGACAAAAAGGATAATGGGACACGCAGCAGGGGGAGCGGGGATGGCTCTTATCAGTGGAAAAGGTGTCAGGGTGTGAAAGCAGCAAAGTCGAACGAGGCATACAGGGGAACTAGAAGGATCAGCATCCATAAAAATGGGACAGCAAAGTGAAATACGTATCGCCACAGTGAATGTTTGTGGGCTCAATAATAACAAGAAACGGCAGTTTGTAGGAGAGGTTTTCAAGTCATGGAATGTCGATATTATTTGTATGCAGGAAACACATATTCCAGGTACACAAAAGCACCTAATGGAGTTTTATGGGTGGAAGCTAGCGGTTTTTACACGACAACACACAACCACTAGAGGGGTAGCAATACTAACTCGGATCAGTACTCTGGTTATACATAAACAATTTGCTGATAATCTTGGCAGGCTTGCTCTGTTGGAATGCTCGGTTAAGGGACTAAGGTTCACTCTATGTTCTATTTATGGATCTAACACAGATGATCCAGAGATACTGGATTGGCTTAATTTAGAACTTACGAATTGGGCAACACCTATCATAATGTGTGGAGATTTCAATATACATTTAGATAGCAAAGAACCCATTCAGGAACAAACACTCTACCTGGGTAGAAAAAACAAAGTTTTTAGGGCACTTCAGTCATTGGCCATTAATCATGGCTTGATCGACGTCTGGCAGTTGTGTTGCCCGCAGGATTCAGGGTCCACCTTTTTCTCTGCTCTGCATAAGAAATTAGTCAGGTTAGACTACTTTTTTGTGACAGCCTCGCTACAAAACCAAATAGGGGTCAATAGACTTCCTAGAATCATATCAGACCACAACCCATTGGTTTTGGCTTTGGGGACCGGGAGAATGGGCCCGCAGCCTAGATCTTGGACATTTGATAGGACACTATTAGCTGATCCAGTGTATATCCATAAAATGAAGGAATGGATCCCTGAATTTTTTAAGATAAATCAGGGCTCTGCTTCTTGTCAGATAGTTTGGGATACTTTTAAAGCTGCTGTCAGAGGAGAAACCCTGAGTTATGGGTTAAGAAAGGAGAAAATACGCATGGATCAGCTAAAATTAGTTCAGACAAAGCTGGTTAAAGCTGAGCAGTGACTAGGGGAAGTGATCCGCAGTGGAGTAGATATTTCAGACATTCTGTGTGATGTGAATATCATTAAGGCAGAAGCCGCCAAGATTTTCATGGATAAGGCTGCTGCAAAATTTTTAGTATATCGTCAGAAATGCTATGAGTATAGCGGGAAAGTGGGCCAACAGCTGGCCTTAAGAATAAGACAAAATCAGGTATTTGGGAGTATTAAAAGCTTAGTGAATGAAGAAGGGCGGATGGTACACAACGGTCCTGAGATTATGGAAGTCTTTAGACAATTCTATCAAAAATTATATACCCAGGAAGAACAGCCCCAAGAAGAGGAAGGGATCGACGCCGCGGGCAATGAGATATCAGGTCAGTTAAGAGAGGAAGATAAGGCAGCTTTAGAAGCACCTATGACATTGGAAGAATTGGATATAGCAACTCGTGCCTTGGCAAGCGGGAAGGCGGCAGGGGGGGATCTAATTCCACTAGAATTCTATAAAGTTTTTTTGTGGAGATATGTAAACAGCTACTTAACTTATTTATTGAAGTACAAGCAGGGTCTCCTCAACCGGCCTCCTGGGGGGAGGCTAAGATAGTAGTTTTTTTGAAAAAAGACAAGGAACCCACTCAGCCTGGTTCATATCGCCCAATCTGTTTAATTAACAGCGATGACAAAATCTACGCTAAAATACTTGCTATCCGCTTGAGTTTGGTAATCTCAGGCTTAGTATCTCCATGGCAGCATGGCTTCATCCCGGGGAAAAGCACGGCAGATCATATAAGACGAGTTATTACGTTACTTGATGTTAGTGCAATAGCCAGGCTTCCCATGGCAGTAATCTTGTTAGACGCGGAAAAAGCCTTCGATCGGGTCCATTGGCCCTTTTTATGGTCTGTCCTGCGTAAAAACAACATCGGTCCCGGGTTTGTCAAGGCAATTCAACAGCTCTACCAAAACCCAACGGCTACGATACAAGTTGCCGGGCTAAAGTCGTCCTCAATCAATATTCAGAGAGGTACGCGACAAGGGTGCCCGTGTTCACCACTGCTTTTTGCGCTATATATTGATCCCTTGATCAGGAAAATGATCCGGAATGGTCGGATCATGCCAGTCTCATTGAAAGGAGGGTGTACTAAGATTTTAGCATATGCAGACGATATCGCGGTGGTGACCACGGACCCCAGGACTGCTATATCGGAAATAGAGCAGGAAGCCCTGCAGTTTGGGAAAAGATCTGGTTATTTGCTGAACAAGAGTAAATGCCAAATATTGGTGAATGAATCAGTAGATTTTAAGGACGAGCGGGTGCTGACACAGGTACAATATTTAGGTGTTAAACTTACAGCAAACCTTGACGAAGTGGTGAAAATAAACATGGGCCCAATTTTAACAAAGACTAGGAAAGATCTCGCTCGCATTAACAATCTACACTTGTCACTCATGGGACGCTGTAATGTGATAAAAATGGTGTTTCTACCCAAAGTACTCTACCTCTTTAGAACAATCCCCCTAGAGATTGGGCAAGATTGGTTCAAATTAATAGAGGGATTGGTTAATAGCTTCATTTGGTCCTATACAAAGCCGCGCCGGGCTTTCCATTATATGACTCTCCCAAGAGAGCAAGGGGGGTGGGCACTTCCCAATTTTAAACTTTATTATCTGGCAGCAGTGCTTCAGTATGCACAGATACTTTATGTTACGGATAGACCTGGGCAAGATGCTCTCCCTTCAATATATACCCTGATTCTGGGCAAAGAAGCAGACGCAGTCTTCCTGCAGATTCTGGAACCCAGCTACTATAAAAAGGTTAAGTTTAAGGTCATTTATGCTGCATTTAAGGCATGGACCCAGGTTAAGCGTAAGATAGGTATAGGACGAATCTGCCACTACACTCCCTTGTGGATTACCCCCACGCTTCCAGCAATATTTAAAGACCACTATTGCTTGAGGTGGAGTAATCGGGGTATTCACAAAGTCGGAGATTTGTTTCACTCTGGCAGCCACCTCAAATCATTTGAGGAACTAAGTGCGGAATTTGCGCTGGAAAAAATAGACTTTTTAAATTTTTTACAGATTAGAGCCTTTTTACTAACTAGTATGACCCAAGGTTGGCACACAGATAAGATTAAGCTAATGGAAGTCTCACGACACCCCACTAGCTGCGGTATTAAAAACCTGTATCCACTGCTTTTAAATGCCATACAAGATGACCTGGCGTCATTGGTTAAAAAATGGGAAGCACGGGTTGGAGCTAAAGAGACAGAGGTTTGTGAGTCTATGGAAATCGCACGGACTGTTTTAGTGTCTGCTGGCCCGCAAGCTCAACATTTTAGGGTATTGTACAATTTATATTATACACCTGCTAAGATTGCGAGCTGGGGCAAAACGGCGGGAATTATGTGTCCACGATGCGGTTGCCCGAAAGCAGATCTCTGTCATATGTTCTTTCAATGTGTAAAACTGGGAAGTTTGATTACTGGGATATCCGATATATTGAAGAAAATCTTGAAACAGACTATCTATCTGACACCTCAAATGGTTTTACTGGGAGTTGATCATTCAGTCTGCAATAGTTGAGATAGATACTTTCTGTTCATAGCAATGTCAGTATTTCGTAACTGCATAGCATCTCTGTGGCGTGATGTTGATCCCCCACGGTTTAATCAATGGTTTTCACAACTCTTATCTATGTATCACCTGGAGAATAGTCTGTATGAACTAAAAGGAGCAGCGGCCTGTAAAAGATTCACTAGAGTTTGGGCACCTCTCTCCGTATGGCTCTTGGGCCCCGAGAATGTGCCAACTAAATAAGTAAATTTATGAGATCCCTAAGAGTAGAAACTATTATCATTGACTCTTGTTTAGAATGTTTGCTTCACCTATACGACAATATTGATGTATTTACGCTTCTTCTTTTTTTTTTTTTTCTGTTTATTATTGCAAACATGTAACCCTCTGCGAGTCCTTAAAAAATAATTAAAAAAAAATTAAAAAAAGAATTGCACTTGTTAACAACACTAAAACCGGTAATAATGGCAAAATATACATTAGTACAACACTCAAAAGATGTCAATATATGTCATAAGCATTTCAAATCAATTCCCTCACGAATCATGAATTATCGCCAAGATGTTGGGCTTCATGTGAAAAGAATTGAATAACACAAATTTATAAAAACTCTTTAACTCAGATTAATAAAAAATATTAATCTGCAGCAATCAAATCATAAGTTGTAGCTGGTACCTGGAAAGCAAAAGAGACACATATAACATCTCAATAACATGTATTACCAATAATAATAGTAGTAGTAGTAGTAGTAGTAGTAGTAGTAGTAGCAACAAGCAGTTTACTTCAGCCAGGGGCCACCATCCGTTATGTCTTCAGAAGATTTGGGCCTAACAGCAGCTAAACCCACATTGCTACAAGTTCACTGAAATCTTAGCTCTAGTCATACGAACTCTGGTGATCTCACTAGTCAGCCTCGACTCATCTCTTCTGCCCCTCTAGAGAATCCCACCTAGGTTGTTATACTAAATCCTAAAAAAAATATGATTGGTAAATCTATGGGGTGGTGACACTTCAGCCAATCAACAACTAGATTGCTAACCTAAGATACAACAATTCTACACTAACTAGAACATTTTCTTAAATAATATTTTTTCCTCTTCCATTTCGTCGGTAGCTCCATTCTTTCATCGCCTCCCAAACACCTCTTCTCAGGAAGAAACTTTTACTGTTTCGACTTCACTTCCATCCTCAAGGAAAGATCAAGTATTAGTGACATTTTGTAACAATAGAACATTCAACGTATGCATTGCTCGGTTAAAACATGACCTTCTAAGACATAATGCAGCAACCGACTAGGGGTAGCTGTGGACACATCTACTAAAACTCCAAATGCACTTTTCTGTAAGCATTGAATTATGGAAAATACCCACAGCATTTAGATAGAATTTGGCTCCGTTAGGAACAGAAGACGAACTGTGGCAACCATTTTCAAAAGTCACCATTTTTGCACGTTAATTCATTAGACGATTAGTTACCTCAAAATCATTAATAAACATATTAGAAAATTCACACTCTCACAATCCCTACTCTGATGACTATTTATGTCATCACATTAATCTATAATAAATTAATTTATTATCATCAGTTTCAAAACTTTGTCTCATTCATTTTCACATTATTTTGCTTTCTCCTTTTGTTTCCACTACGGAATTTATTCATTTGAATCTCAAAATTTCTTCTACTCTTTTCCAAGTTTCTCCTTTTAAAACTTTTAATCATTTTATATGTTCCCCAAATTCCAATTAAACACAGCACAATTATTGACACCTATTTTGCCTTTGCCTAAATGACATTTTCCCCACATTGCTAAACCAATTTCCCACAGCCTTAATCCCTTTGCCAGCTTTTTCCCAAACTGTAATTTCTGTTAGTTCTTTTAAATCTTCGCTATTAGTATATGTTACATTTTTGATCAGCTCTTTAACTTTACCTGAATTATCAGGAATAAATGAACAACAGTGATTTGAACCAAGTAATTTACAAACTCTGCCCTCTTTCGCCAAAAGAATGTCTAACGCAAGACGGCTCTGAAGTGCCATAGCTCTTGTAGCAGCCAATTCTGTGCCTAAAAGAATGATAGCTCCAGAATATCTTGTCAAAATGTTATCTACAATTGTAGACAACGTCTGTATTTTGATTGAATTCAAGACTACTCCCACTGAAGGAATTATAGCCCCAAAAATGTCTCCCACAATGCTAGAAATTGAGTCTTGCTTGTGTCTCATTTGAAATTTCATCGTTTCAGGAATCTTACTCAAGTCTTTCAACTGATTGATTTTCTGAAAGACTATTCCCAAATAACATGTTCCATACAATCCTCTAGGAAGATGGTAATATGCATTTCTCCCACAAATATAATAAATCCCAGGTACTGGGGAGTCATGTCCATTCATCATAAAATCCCAGTGACTCCTAAACATGAAAACATGTCTACACTCGCTCTTTCCAACAAACACTCTATCATTCTTACGACAAGGTCTATATATACAAAGTCTTCCCACATGCTCAGCATCTATTGTTAGTTTTCCTTGTTTAGTAATACCAGTATAAGCATAATCTACTCCAGGTTTTTTACTTATTATTTCCTTATCTATATTTGTCCTTATTTCTCTTCTTCTATCCTCTGTGTTATCTAAGAATTTATTTTCTACCGGTGTTAGTAAACAGGTTAAATTATTTTGGTGAGCAAGAGCTGTTCCAAAAGTTAAAGTAGGCTCAAAGAAATCTCTCATAATAACTATGCTATTTTCTTTGGCTATTCTATTCAAATAACCTATGACAGGTACAAATGACAATACCATGCCATAGTTTGAAAAGAAATACTGAATATATAAGCACCCAGTCTCCAGCTCTCAAACTGTGGCCTTGACCATGTGTTTGTTGTACTGTTGCGGCTTCCACCTAATGAGAGAAAGAAATAATCACATCAGCCACGTTCTTGCAGTAATCTAGCACCATATCATCTGTAATATTCACAAGTGCATTTGCAGGTATTGCTGGCAATCTCATTGCTCTCCCTATCAAAATCTCATTTCGAGACAATCCAGTCTTCTTGCCAGGAGTGCTTCTCATAGACATTAGCACTAGTTGCAAAGCATCAGGCCATTTTAAATTTCTCGACGCACACACTTTTGCCAATCGTTATTTTAATGTTCCATTTATTTGCTCTACCACACCTGAAATTTCTCAGTGATAACTACAATGTAGTCTCTGCTGATTGTTTAATGTAGAAAAAAACAATCTTATCACCTCAATATTGAAGTGTGTTCCCCTGTCTGTTTCAATTGAAACCGGGAAACCAAAACATGGAATTAGTTCTCGTAAAAGCAATTTAGCTACTGTAGGACGGTTGTTTCTCTTTGTTAGATGCCTCAATCCAATGACTGAAAATGCACACAATCACCAACACATATTTCAAACCAGCACATGCAGGCATCTCAATGAAATCCATTTGCATTCTACTGAATGGACCTTCCGCCATACCTATGTGTCCCATGTTGACAATTGTTCCTTTGCCGACGTTCATTTGTTGGCAAATTATGCATCTATGGCAAACCAGCTCTGCCACTTGTCTGAATTTTGAATTATATCAGAACTGTTTAAAACTCCTGATCATTGCATCTCTCCCTATGTGTGTTTGACCACGATACTATCTAGTCATTTGTGTTAACAAACTGTATGGTAACACTACTTTGGCCCTCTACTCTCACCTAAATTTAATCTTCCCTTTGAATGCAACGATGTCTTATCCAATCCATCCACTCTTCTTCTGGAACATTGTTCTGTGTGGACTCATGTAATGTCTCAACTATTTGCATTGTAAAATGTGCATATATTTTATCAATTTCAGACATCAATTCCCAATTTCCTTTGAATGAAATCCCATTAAGAGCACAACATTTTCCTACCTGGTCTGCATAAGCATTTCTGAATGTTACATAATCTTGTTCTCTCTGGTGTGCACTGCATTTGACCACAGCAATTGTTTCAGGCTTTTGTACAGCTTGCAAAAAATCATGTATTCTCTCTCCATTTCTCACAGTTGAACCCGAAGAAGTCATTGCATCTGGTGCTCCAATAATCACTGTCTCATATCGTGTCAGTCTTGCATTTGTCAGATATTGTGTCTGTGACCTAGGCAACAACATTTTTATCGAATGAGGTACCATCACTGTCAGTCGATAACCCATCACAAAGTTTTCCCTTTCAGTTATACTCTGCTCAACTGCTGCAACTGCTCATAAGCATCCTGGTAGGGTTGCTGCAACATTATCCAAAGTAGCTGAAAAATATGCTACTGGTTGATTGACACCAACATGTGTTTGAGTCAAGACAGACAAAGAACATCCATCTCTGTCATGACAAAACAACAAGAAAGGTTTTGTGTAATCAGGCATACCTAAAGCTGGTGCTTGACACAAACTCTCTCTCAGTTCAGTAAATGCTCTCATGCCTTCCTCATCCATCATTATGGGATCTGAAACATCCTTATATGTCAGTCTCTGCAGTGGCTTTGAAATGGCTGAAATATTTGGAATCCACTGGCAACAATATCCTACCATTCTCAGAAACATCCTCAACTCTTTTTGTGAACTTGGTATTTTCATTTTCATTATTGCCGCTACTCTTTCTCTTGAAATTTTCCTCGATCCTTTCTCAATCAAATGTCCCAAATATTTCACTTCTTGCTGACAATGATGCAATTTAGCAGGAGATGCTTTATGATCATTGTCTCCCAAAAAGTTCAACAATGCACTCGTATCCTCTCTACACCCTTCCCTTGTCTTTGATGCAATCAACAAATCATCAATATACCAATGTTGATAGGTAAGGCCTTACCAATGACCAATGACGCCAGGTTCTCTTTCAAAATCCGATTGAAAATCGATGGTGATTCTGAAAACCCTTGAGGAATTCTACATCAGCAATAGACTCTGGTCAGGAACTTGAAACAAAAGAGATATCTGCTATCCTCATACACAGGTACTGAAAACAAAGCTTGGCACACATCAATTACTGTAAACCATTCTGTATCACATGGAATCTGAAACATTATCACTGCTGGATTTGGCACAACTGGACAACACTTCATCACAATGTCATTTATTTTCCTCAAATCTTGAACAAGACAAATTTTCCCATTCAGATTTTTCAAACCCATTATTGGTAAATTACACGGACTGCTCATCCCTTCTTTCAAAACTCCCTGTTTCAAAATTTGTTCTATCAAATGTCTTATCCCTTCAATTACATCATTTGTCATCGGGTATTGTGCAGTCTGTGGAAACACTACATTCTCTTTCACTGACACTTTAACCCCTTCAACTCCTTTAATCAAACCAATGTCTTTGCCTGAAAATTCCCAAACTTTTGATTTAACTCTTTCCTGCAGATTGATTGGTAGATCCTTCTTTCCAAAAACTGGAAAGAAATTAATTAAGTTTTTTTTCGGTGAAATTCTCGTATTCAGAAACTCAATGACTTTATAGTAATGTTTCATTACTTTAGAAGATGGCACACCTGTTTTCAAATCTCTTTGCGGTTCACTCGTCGGCCAATCAACATTCCTCTTGCATGCAATCCACAATTCTGCTGGAACAACAATATCAAAAGTGCATTCAAATCTTCCCACAGACACTTTGAAAGTTTCACAAACCTATCTGTCTGCTGGTACCATTCCATCGGTTTCTCTCTCAGCCTTGGGTAATTATTTGTAAAACTTATAATGTCACTCCTATTTCAAGGTACATGTATGAATTTCCCTCCTGGTGTTTCTCTCATAGGCAGCATTTCCACTGATTCTCCTGCCTGCGTCACATCATCTATCTTTGGCCTTTCTTTTTTCCTGACCCATTTACTTTCCCATTTATCTAATGCGCTTCAAATCTGTACTTTCTCAAGTAATTCTCTAAGATGTGTTCTCATCCCTGTAGATCTCATGTGAATAAAATCTTCCTCCTCTATGTTTAATCTGCAACTTCTTTTATAGTTTTCATTTTTGACAAATCAATGTCATAATCATCTGCTACTTCTTGTAACCACTGAAAAACTCATTCTGCTCCTCCTGTAAATATTTTGCATACATATCTTAACTGAGCTTCAGTATAGGACTCACGTCAGTTCACTCCCATGGTCCCTTCTAAGAGTTCATTCCCTTCCATGTTCAATCTCACTCTGTTTATTGTTTCTTCCTCTTTATCTTTTCTCTCGTGTTTTTGAATTGCTTAAAACTTCCAACCACTTTGTTATTTCTTGTGCAGACAAGCCTTTCAATGAAACACCAATAGCTTGTGCACCTGCACCTGCATCTCGCTCTTGTTCTGATCTTGCACATTGTTGCGCAACCATTGCTCTCTGTCCCTGATTATTGCAGAATGTTGTTCCAGACTTTTCAAAAGGAGACAAATCTATTAAAGAAGTGGTCTCTTTCAAACTTGGTCCTAGTCTATTCTGCACATTAATCAATGAACTTACTCCACAATTATCTACACAAGCATATAATGGAGTTACTGGACCCATCGTAATATGTACAGTAATTGCATCTGGGCTAATCAAAGATCCAACCCTCTGCATCTGTCCTACACCCATGCTCTGCATCTGTGGTATTTGTGTTTAAACTGGCTCTTTTAGATTCTTCCCTTGCTAACCTTGTGACAACACTAAATTAGTAGTCGTCCTCACAATCTGAGCCTCTGGCTATATTTCAGGAATATTCCTTTTGAACTGCTGCCTGTTGCTCAATGAGTCATTGAAACTACTCTGCATCTGAACCTTCTCATTGTCCAGAATACTCCTTGCCAATCTGTAATTGATGGTGCAGTAGGAATTGTATTACCAATTCTACTCCCATTCGATCTATTATCACTCCGCTGATTCACATTTGGTGGAGGTTAGGTCTCCAGAATCTGAGAAATTATCTCATCTTCCCCCATCTCATCATTATCATTAAACAAAACCCGTTTCGAGTATTTCAAATTTTGCTCTTTAGTCTCTGTTGAACCCTTTTTCTTTTTCTTCCCATCTTTTGTCTCAGTCTCACCCTCCTTGGTTCTTGCAGGAAATAATCTGATCCCCTGTAATGTTTCTACTCTCCACCTTTTCTGCTCTTCATCGCATCTAGCTTCCGCTAACGTCTTTTTTACTCTTCTCATTTTCTTTTCAAATTTTAATGCCTGTTGCTGTTTTAATGCCAGTTCCCATATCTCTAAAACTTCGTATTGTGCTTGCCTCGTTGAAGGTTTTAAACTGTACATCTTTGACCTCAAATGATGAAAAATTCTCAAGTTGAATGTACCATGTTCTGGAAAAGCCAAACAACCTTCTTTCTTTGTAATTTTGACCCAATGTTTCAACCAAAGACATGCTCCTGCATCCCTCTCCTCAAACACAATGTATGCCGGAGTATTTTCTGGCGGACAAACCTCTCCTTCAAGTGCCAGAATATACTCATCACTAGCAGTGCGCTTCTCAAAGCTTTGAAAAACTTCATTTTTTTCAACTGAATGTATTCAAACCTGATATCCACAACAAAAAGTATTAAAATATTTAATTGCAACCAAGCAAGTACAAATAGTAAACAAAAGTAAAGAAAGAACAACCAATCATGAAAAGTGACTACGATCCCACAATTCTCTTCAAACCCCTCACATTCCAATTGCGTTACTCTATTGTCGGACTGATTGACAAATCCCTGCACGACTCTTCTTACCAATGGACTAATCCCAGCGCTGCACCAACTACGTCACACTAACACATTCACCCCTTCTCAGCACGCTCGCTGAGACACTGACAAAGCCTATCATACCAATTTCTTTCACAAACCACAAACACAATCAACTCAATATTAATTTGCGAGCTAACTTAAACCAACATTTAAGAAAACAAATCTGCTCTTTTACTACAGGTAGGGCAATACAATTGCTTTAGAACCTTCCAAAGTAACCTTCAGCTTTTGCCTACTCTTTTTCACAGTTCCCACACTCGTGAGTAAAATTCGACCGGCGAACTTCACTTCTCCACTGTTCCTTGGACTATTGTCTAGTGCACTTAGTACTCACCAAGTCTTCAGTATAATTCCAATCACAGACCAATTTCTCACAAACTCGACTTACCAATCACAATGCATCAGTCTATTAAATAAACGAATTACAACATATACCAAGTGTCTCTCAACACTTGTCAATATACTCCGGAGTCCCAGACCTCTCTCCTTAGCTCTGTCATCAACACGTGGATAATCTTTCCTGAATCAAGCACCACACTCAAATGAAGAATGCACAAACCAAACTTTTTTGAAGGTATTTGCAAACTATGGCCCTCATTACGACCCTGGCGGTTCGAAGACCACCAGGGCCACGGTGGTGGTCTCACCGCTGATGGGTCGGTAGTGAAGACTGCCAAATTATAAGTCCAATACTCCACCCGTCCCGCCGCTTTTTTGCAGTCCGCAGGGCTATCAAAGCCTAAACATTGAGGATAAAAATAGTGCAAAGGCAAATGTGTATAGCTAAACTATAAGTTTACAGTTAATAACTCCATATCTATAAACTTGAAGATATAGCCATTGTGAAATAACAGTGGTACAGGGTATAATAGACATCTACTTACCTACGCATATTCACCTTGTTGATATTTTGTTCTTCTGTACTTTGGCCACAACATTTGGGTCCCACAATATTTTCCCTTGATTTTTTATTGGAAAGCATCTGTAAGAATGAAGAATGAGGAAGAAGAATACTGAGGTGTCAGGCAGAAAATTGCAGCCCCAGTATATTTTGCAGTGGGTTTTCTTTCAAGTACTCATGGCTTACCCCAGGAGTAAGCCAAAAGTAACCCTGGCTTATGACTAGGAATCATGAGTAAGGAAGGCATTCTACCAGAATGTATCAGACCTAATCACAGCAAAATATTTGTCGACTGTTAAATTAGTAATTTTCCAAATATACTTAAAAAACATGTCTTATGGCAAACCTCAACAAACCAACATCAAAGTATAAAGTATACACACCTTAGATTTTATAGCCCTTCCTCTTCTTTTGGTATTCCTATGTGAGGTTTAATATGTTCCAGTAGATTTCAAGTTTTACAATGATTACGTTTCATGCTTAATGCACTGTAGTGATGGTAGTAATTAATTTAGTAAACATTTCCTCACAGTTTACATCAGAAAATGTCATAATAAATATTTCTGTCTTCTTTTAGTTCATCAGAAAACTGTAGAAGTGTCATTTGTCTGCAGTTAAGTATTCAAGATGATGTAAATATCCATTGCTAAACAGAAATTCAAGAGGCTGGCAAAAATATGCTAGCTACTAAGTGCTTTCCTTGGCCAAACCACTCACAGTCATAGCAGTTTGTTCCTGACTCTTGCAACGTTATGGGCAAAAGAGGAGCTCAATAGTTATATTAATACAGAATCCTTAAAAGGTTTGCTCTGGCCTATTGGCCTGTTATAGTAGGTAATTCCAGCTCAAAAAATTGCCTGATGTTTTAGCTGCATTAGCAGCTAAGACTCATTCAGATTGTTTTTGCTAACAGAGAGAATCATGCAATGCTCCTGCTGCTAGAAAAAGCTTCCCCTTCCTCCCTAGGTCACAGACCTGCACAAACATTTATCACCTGTTCATTGCAGATGGCAACTATGTGAGGTGAGACCCCATGGAATAAGGTCTTCTGTGTGGTCTTACTTTCAGTGAAACTGGTGGTCCAACATGGTAGTTCCCATTCCCATTCCTTAGAGTTCAATTCATAGTTACATAATTGCATGGTATTGAGATGATTTTACTGGCAGTAACAGTAAAATTGGAAACTATATAACTGTGGATACAGTATCATGCAACTCATTATCAAGGCCTCACAGGACACTTGGATAAATTCTGCTGTATGTATGCGTAACAACAGAGACAAATGTCCTTGTCAGTTAGAACTTTGTGACTGTTCTTGTCATGTCTTCACCAGCCTTGATTTTGTTGTTTATTTATGAGTTTTAAAATCAACTGTGTGTAATATTTAGTTACTTAAGCGCATGAAGGGTGTAGTAAAAGAGTCTGATCTGAAACATTAGATATATAGGAGGAAACATGTATAACAAAGCTGGGTCAGTGGGTGCAGCTGATTAGTGACTGTTTTACCACTGTAGCATATGAGAGTCCACAAGGTTAATATAAAATGTGGGCATGAATGTTTCAGGAACTTTCTGAGGTAAATTTTACACAGTTTAGATATTCAGATCTCAGGAAGGATCTGGGGTCATTTGATAGTTTTGGTTCATCTGTTCATAGGGATCTGCCTCAATTTGCATCCAGTTGAATGGACATTGAATCAATTTAGCATACAATAAAAAGAAGCTTCTGGCCAGGATACAATATTGTAACAAGTTCTGCAAGTATTTTGGACCCACTTCCTTGGAGGTTTTGAGGACAGTACAGAATGTTGTGAATTTGATCCTGTCTTTAACAGGTAGCCATTGGAGTGCTTTTAGGGCAGGTTTATTGTGGTGACACTTGCTCAGGCATATTTTGTATGCTTGATTTTGTAATCTTTATAGCCTTACAACATACATTTCGGGGAGGCCAATATAAATGTTTTAATAGTATTCCTAGCCAGACATGACAACTTTTCTCTGTGGCCATTTGGCATTAAGTTATTATTTTGTGGAAAAGGAAGAGCTGGAAGTTGATTCCTTTGACCACTGTATTAATTTGTGGAACAAATGAGAGTCAAAAATTGTGTTCAGGCTCCTGGCATGTGGGATGGTGAATGGGGGGTTCCAAGACCTGACTGAGTCCAGTCAAAAGGTAGTGAGACTGGCTCACTGTCCCCAGTTCTCACAAAGCGAGGAAACACCATTTTATTTGGTCATAAAGGTTTTTTTTTTTGCATTTTGATGATTGTGTGCATGTTTAAAGCCCATCCTGTACATGTAATAGTAACCAATTTCCAATTAGCGCCAGCAAGGCTCTAAAATGGTGATTGCGTTATGGCTGGTATTGTTGTCATAAAGAAAAGTGGTAAGACAAAGGTCTCCCCAGGTATCACTACTCAATATAAAATACACAGTCCTATGTGGAACACACTTTTTCATTCACCATGCTCTTCTCTTACAAAATTACCACTAGCATCTAGTCATATATCACATGGGTTTTAGAAAAAATAAAGAATTTAATCTATTGCACTACACAATCCAGAGCATTACAAATAATTCCTCATAAAACATTACATACTAAAACATTGAACATAGCTTTCTTCAAATAGAAAATAGGATAAAAACATATGTTTCAAGGGGAATACATATAGACAATGCAATTTTTCAACATTTCAAGCACCTCTACTAAAAGCCACTGAGTATTTATGCATTTATTTGCACATATCTAAATATACCAGTGCATTGCAGATACTGACTCAACAATATTGTTGAGACATTTTTGTGGTACAAAAAAATAACTGCCACGTTCTTCAGGACAAACCTATTCTAATTTCCCCAATGTACAGAACTTACAATATCAATAAGGACAAAATAGACAAAGATAAACTCATAAACTCAACCAACATATAAGAGTGCCTTGTGCAATCGCATTGTATGAAAATGGGTCATTAGTTGTAGGGCTTGCAAAAGTAAAGGGTCCACATTTGTCTTCCACCGGGAACCAAACACCCCATTGTATCGCTTGACTATTCTTTTAGAGTGCCCCCAAACTTAGGGTGGGGACCCCTAAAATCAATTTAGGGGGAGGCTGCAGCTACCCCTTCACGTCCAGACCTCATTGGTGATGAAACTGTTGTCCTGAGGCCTCCACAAGGAAGAACCAAGACAAAAAGAAGCCAAAATAGGCAAGCCCCACAGGGCAATATGGGGTGCTCCTCACCAGTGCTTGCATTTTTTATTAGTGCGTCTTCTGCTAAGTCAGGGAGAGATGGGGCTTGCATTTTTCTTTGTTCCTTAGTTTTGTTTTTCTTATATATCTTGTGGCCTTGCACCACATTTTCCCTTTTCCTTGGGGTGTCGGGCCCCACCTGGCCATGCAGGCTCCGTCTTTGGGGGATAGCTCAGGGAACCCACTTTTGGCTGTCCCCTCTGTGGACTGGTAGCGCTACAGCATACTGTCGCAGGAGCTGTCAGCATTTCTTCTAGCCTGCCCACTCCTATGGGCAGGCACTCCATCATGGGCACAGAGAGTGGAGTTGGCCTGCCACCCGGGGGGACAGCAGCACCGCACTCCACCCTCTTGCCATTATTTGCATGGCACAGTGAAGCAATCCTGGGCCCCTTCACCTGCTTGCAACTGGGATAAAGCACAATGGTGCTCCCTCCCACAATCTTAGACCTCCAGGAAGTGCAATGGGACTTCCCTGCTTACATTGGTGCACAGGGGTCAAGAGTTGGGGTCCTGGGCCCACAAATAAATGAAATGGCCTGGGTGTTGGGGTCCCCAGGTCCCAGGACACTGGGGAGGGGGCCCCATGCATGCCCATCCCCTGGCTGCATCCTGATGCCTCACTTTTGGTGGTAACCTCCAGGCCATGGCTTTCCTCAGGGGCTTATATAGGTGCTGACAGTGGAGGTACACATGTTCAAGGCCTCGCTGGGGGGGGTCAAAGGCCGAATCTTTTTCAGGCTCATATCCCAGACCCCACCACTGGGCTATTTTACATGTTTTTAGTCTTGCTTTGCTCCTGAAGGTTAGCCCTAGCTACCTGGAGCACTTTTCTTAGGCATCCTGACCTCCAAGATGATGAACATTACAGGGAGCTGGTTTCACTTCAGCTTTTCTTTTTGCTTTTTCCTCTGTGATTTTCTCCTCCTTGGCGCAGCAACCCAGTCTTTCCGCCAACAAGTCCTTAGAAGGTGTAAGTGCACCAGCTCCCCTTTTCCTGGGGAGTACCCCACTGGTCCTGGGGTCAATTACAGTGAGAATCCTGAGTCGAGATTGCAGTCAGGGGGTTCCTCCTCCCAACTGTCCATGGCGGATGCCTCTGGTTTCAATGTCCAGGAGAAAAGCACACCCACAAGGGTGCTCTCTCTCCCTTGTACAGGACCTTTTAAATGGGGGAAAGAGTGACCATCAGGGATGCACATATGGCCTACACTGATGTGCCACTTCACCTCTCCACCCCATCCATCCTCCCTGCACACTTTTGGGATATTTAAAAATGATGTCATCCAGGAGTCACTTGCCACACACGTTATGGGGGTCGCAGCTCCACCCCTCACTGACATCACAGCCAGGGACCTCCCTAGCAAAGCTTCAAAGAAGCTCCCCTCCTGATTTGGCTCCCTCCATTGTTTAGTGGGAATGGGTAGGCCCTCACCCTGGCATAGGGTTGCAGCTGATTGATTGATACAGAGCAATCCGCTGCACCCCTTTCATTCTCTGGAGCTGATAAGTAACGCAGCCCAGCAGGGTGTCAAAATGTCTGGCTAATCCTGAGGTGAGCCAGAGAAATATGACATTCCTGGATGACCCATAAATTGTACAGACATGTCTTTGGATGTTTCAGGATTGTTCAATTCACACAGATTACACTGTAAATTGGTACGACTCTGGTGTCTGTTGATCAAGGAAAAGCTGAAGTGCACTTTAAGGCAGCCTTCTCCATAAGTATATAACGGAGTGTATTGCACACAAGACAGTAACCACACAGGTTATGAGGCTCCACCACAGGGAAAAAGGTCTAAAACCCGGTGATCAAAAAGTGAAAATTCTGGGTGGATTAGATGGGCAAATCCCATCATCCTACACTCATAAATACAACTTTTTCTTACAAAACCCATGTATTTAAAAATTCACTCAATATATACTACATATATTCATACCCTATGTCATTTACACTGACCAACCCTTTAGCCTAAAACCTTATGTCTCTAAAGGGATGGGTTCTCACAGGTCATCACCCAACTCAGTCATATCCGGTCAAATAACATTCATGCACTCACCATTACACCGAAGCCCAGGGGGTCAATTATTCTTTATCTGGATCTCCTCCGATATATATAAAATGGGTCAAACTGCCTATCCTTTTGACATCAATATTAGAAAAGGGGGACCTTTGCATACTCTAAACAATTCCACTATTCTCCTCCTAAACACAGAGATTCAAAAAATTATTATACACCGCATTTATATGATCCTTTCAATTTATCATCAATCGTCTTCCTCTATTGCCTTAATAATGAGCCTCTCATCGCCCTTCACCAGTGTTCCATAGCTATTGGCCTCTTATAGGATTTCACCCTAGGTAGATGCTACAGACATCTTTCCCCTGCTTTACCCTCTAATACATCATAAAGATACTTTAACCTAACCCTTTAAACCCACTGATTCCTAGATACATAAAACTGATACATTCCGCATGCTCATACCTCAAAAACTAAGGGCCAGATTTACAGGGCCCTAGCACCTCCTTACACCATACTAGCATAATTGTTTTACGGTATTGTGGCTCAAGGAGGCAATGTTCACCAAGCCATATTTACAAAGTGGCACAATTCATGCATTGTGCCACCTTGCGCCACATTATGCCTGCGTCCGCCGTAATGTATGCAAGGGGGCGATCCAGCATTAGGAGGCCCACAAAAATGAAGCAGTGAAATCTACAAGGTTTCACTGCGCCACTTTTGGCATCATTTTTAATGCCTGCTGAGAGTAGGCATTAAAATGAGGCATCCATATTAAACTATGGTCCTCCTTGCACTTTGCTCCACTAGTGTCAACATTTTTGACGCTATTGGAGCAAAGCACCTCAATAGATTCTACATTTCTGATGCTATTGGCCTAACAACTGCCATAGTGCGCCATATTATAAATCCGGCACACATGTGGTGTTGTTAGATGGGGCAGGGACGATGCAAGCCAACTGGCGCATCAGTACTGATGCACTAGTTTCTTGTACATCTGGTCCTAAAGGACTTCATCTTTAAGGACAACTCCTCATGCTGTTCCTATATCAATTGTTCTGAAATTTAGAAGGCTGTATACACTCCAGCTGTCCTCACCAATGTCTAAGAAAATAAAGAATGCCAATAAGTGCACGGCCAATTGCATTTGGTACTTAACTTCGTACTCAATCCTACCTCCATTCCATATACAACCTACTGTTATAAATGGGTGGAAAGGTAAAACAAAACTCCTAAATTCCACTCATAATCTTAATACTGACACCTGTGAAATATATATCCCTTTTCTTAGTGGGAAAAAACAATTGCAAAACATAGCACCATGTCAAGAGATACATTCTACCTTACCGGCTGTTGTCATAATCAAAACACCATTCTCTAATGCAGCCACTTAACGTGGAACCAAACCGTCCATCATGTGCTACACCGCATGTCACTACTCCATCAACGCTCTATCCTTATAATGGCTTCTGAACGTGGACGCTTGTCTGTGTCATATGACCGACGTCGTAGGCATAAACCAATCAATCCAGGAAGATAAGTGGCATCTTGGAGTGACAATCATCCGATTCTCCACACATCCAATGATAAAAATAAAAAATAACAAAATGAATAAAGCTGCCCCAAAATGAAACAATGCTGGACATATTTGTGCTGATACATATTAGGAAATTGGACATACCCTTCAACAGGAAAGTAATATTTCTATGATGTGAAAGCATTGACCATTTTTTCAATGACAGGACAACGGACCAAATTGCTCGACACTATATAGAATCATTATCGTCATATTCCGTGTTGGAAAATGGGTTATTGGTAGGGCAGGTAGGTACCTACACCTAGCAACAAGCCACAAACCTCCACAAAAGTACAGTTAGGTCTCAGTAAATTAATCCCAGCTCTACCCTTGGTAGCTTGGCATCGAGCGTCAAGGCTTAACTTAGGAGACAAAGTGTAAAGCATTCAAATATCACAAAACAGTAATTAAATAAAACACAGGAAACAGTTTAAAAATCCAAAACCAATTTATAAAAATAGCTTATATTTTTATCTTTAAAATGACACAAAAACGATTAAAATCGGTTCAGGGGAACCGGAGATATGAATTTTTAAAGTATTATTATTTTCTAGCGCCCAGAAACGAAAAGCGCCAATCGGGTCATCTGGTTGCACCAGGACCGGGACAAAGTCAAACTTTCAGGCCGACCGCGATGGAGCCCTGCTCGGCTACAGGTCGCGGGAGGCCTCGGTTAAAAAGTTACCTTCTGACTTAGTCTCTTTTTCGATGTTTTTCTTCACCGGGACGAACCTGCCAGTTGGATCCGACCTCCTGGAGCCCTTGTCCGGATACGCGAAGTCGGTTTCCTCGGTGGTGATTTCTACCTTCGGACTTAGTCGTTTTTTCGAGATGAAAATCCTTCGACCGGGGTAAACCTGGATCTTGATCCGACGTCCGTGGAGCCCTTCTCGGATACGATGGCTGGAAGGTCCCGGTCAACTTTTTACGTTCAGACTTAGTCTTTTTTTCGGATGTTTTTCTTGACCGGGACGAACCACGAAGTCAGGCCGGGTCGCGGTTGAGGCAAGCCGGCTAGAATTTCCGCGTCGAGTCGGTCACTTTATGGAGCTTTTTTCTAAAATTTCTCCAATCTTTTCCAAACTTCTGGGGCTTCACCCAGATGTTCTTTTAAGGTTCTTTTGGGGTCCACAGCTCACCCCAAGGGTCCAGAAGTTCTGTGATGGTCCTTGGGAAGTGCGGACTTCAACTCCCAGAATACACCTGGCGCAAACTCCTTTTTGGCCACTGGACAGTGGTCAGCTGGTCACTTTTTCAGGAGTTGGTGCAGGGGACTCTGGTTAGCAATTTTTCACCTGTAGCAAACAGGGAGTCCCTCCTTGAACCAGTGGAAGCCAGGCAAAGTCCTTCTTGTGGTGAAGCCCAAGTGTGCAGCTGGTGCAGTCTTTCTGAGTGCAGGGTCCAGGTGCAGGCCAGGGGTCCAGCAGGGCAGTCCTTCTTCTCCTTGTAGTTCTTTCTTCTTGAAATTTGGTGGGGATCTGAGGCGTGGGTGCAGGTCTGCCAGTTTTATCCTTGCTCCTGGGTGAAAAGCAGGGGGGCCCTGGTCCTCCAATCAGGGACAGGGTCGTCCCCCTGTGATGACCACTTCCTGGGAAGTGTGGCAAAAATCCATCCCAGAAGGCAATAGTCTCTAAAAATCCAAAATGGATGAATCTGATTTTTAGAGGAGAGATCTGGCTGAGCCCACCCACTGGTGTGGCTAAAAATCATAAACACACCCCTCTCCTGCCCTCTCCTAATCTAATCAAGGGGGCACCTAGCTGTCTGGGGTTGCAGGATGTGGGGGTGTTGCTGGGTGCTCCAGATGTCCTTCTCTGCCTTTGAAGACCAGTTTGGCAGCCCTCCCCCTTCCTGCTTCCCCATCTGCTGAGGGGAGATTCTCTCCCCCAAGCACATTCCTTTGTGTAAAGCCAGGCCACTTCACACCTCATAAAAGTGGCCTGGCAGAAGCTGCTGCAGGCTGGCCAATCAGAGCACAGCAGCAAAAACAATGCAGAGCTGAAATTGGCAACTTTTTAGGTAAAGTCTAAACTTTTTACCTGCACTAGTTATATTAAATCCAACAACTGGAAGTTGTGGGATTTATTATAACAATCAATTTGATACCAAATTCTTGGTATGTAACATTTAAGGAGACTTTAAAATTTTAAATAAAGTCTGCCCATTCTAGCCTATGAAGGCCATTGACTTCAATGAGGGAAAAACGAATTTGGCTGTTTTTACCTCACCAGGGCTTATAAATCTATTTTTATAAAGTCCCTGCTTATAGTTACATGGCACCCAGCCCTAGGGGCACATAGGGCACACCTTAGGGGTGACTTATATGTAAAAATAAGGTAGTTTAAAACTTTGGAAGTACCTTTAATTCCAAAGTCGAATTTGCATATAACTTTAATTTAAAAGCAGCCAGCAAGACAGGCTTGCTTTTAAAATGACACTGGGCACCTCAGCAATGCACCTAGGTGTGCACCACCTATGCTGTGGTCCCTAAACCTACATGCCCTACCATATACTAGGGACTTATAGGTAGGTTAACTTAGCCAATTATAATTAGCCTAATTTGCATATCCACTTTACACAGAGCACTGGCCCTGGGACTGGTAAGCAGTACCCAGGGCACAGCCAAGAGTCAGTAACCACCAGTACCTATCCAGAAAGAGTGGGGGTGATCAGGCAAAAAAAAAAGGACTTTCCTACACTGCCCCCCCCCAGATGAAAGGTGATGGGTACTAACCTACACCCTGGTAGTCCTCATCAGCTAAGTGGAAAAACCTGGAAAGGCCATCTGCATTGGCATGAGCAGTCCCAGGTCTGTGCTCCACTGTGAAGTCCATCCCCTGTAGGGAAATGGACCACCTTAAGAGTTTTGGGTTCTCCCCCCTCATCTGCATCAACCATCTGAGAGGTCTGTGGTCAGTTTGTACACGGAAGTGAGTGCCAAACAAGTAAGGCCTCAACTTCTTCAGGGACCAAACCACAGCAAAGGCCTCCCTCTCAATGGCACTCCATTTCTTCTCTCTGGGGAGTAGTCGCCTGCTGATGAAGGCAACTGGGTGATCATGGCCCTCTTCATTAACTTGTGCTAACACTGCCCCAATCCCTTCCTCTGAAGCATCTGTTTGCACTACAAACTCTTTGCTATAGTCAGGGGCCAGTAACACTGGTGCTGAACACATAGCCTGTTTTAGGGTGTCAAAAGCTTTTTGACACTCTGGGGTCCAAATGACCTTCTTGGGTTGTTTCTTGGAGGTAAGCTCAGTCAGAGGGGCCACTATGGTCCCAAAATTCTGAACAAACCTCCTGTAATACCCAGTCAGGCCAAGAAAGGCCCTGACCTGAGTCTGGGTTTTTGGAGCCTCCCAATCCAGGATAGTCTGGATCTTGGGCTGGAGAGGTTGTACATGGCCTCCACCAACAAGGTGGCCCAGGTACACAACAGAACTTTGCCCTATCTGGCACTTGCTTGCCTTGATAGTCAGGCCTGCTTGAAGCAGGGCCTGAAGCACTTCCTTCAGGTGGACCAGGTGGTCCCTCCAGGTGGAACTAAATACAGCTATATCATCCAGATAAGCTGCACTAAAAGATTCCAACCCAGATAGGACTCTATTCACCAACCGTTGGAAGGTGGCAGGAGCATTTTTCATCCCAAAGGGCATCACCTTGAACTGAAAGTGGCCCTCTGGTGTGGAAAATGCTGACCTCTCCTTGGCTCTTGGACTTAAGGCAATCTGCCAATATCCTGAGGTCAGATCAAATGTGCTCAGGAATTTGGCAGCCCCCAACCTGTCAATGAGCTCATCAGCTCTAGGTATGGGGTGAGCATCAGTCCTAGTGACTGCATTTAGACCTCTGTAGTCCACACAGAATCTTAATTCTTTCTTCCCACCTTGGGGACTAGCTTTGGGCACCAGTACCACTGGACTGGACCAAGGACTATCAGAGTGCTCAATTACCTTCAGATCCAACATCTTAGCCACTTCAGCTTTGATGTTGGCCTTGACCTGGTCAGACAGCCTGTACAGCTTGTTCTTGACAGGCAAGCTGTCACCAGTGTCAACATCATGGACACACCAATTGGTGAGTCCAGGGGTCAGGGAGAACAGACTAGCAAACTGTCCCAAGACTTGCTTACAGTCTTGTTGTTGCTGATCTGTCAGTTTGGGAGAGAGTATCACTCCCTCCACTGACCCATCTTTTTCCTTTGAGGACAGGAGGTCTGGCAGAGGTTCACCCTCCTCCTCCTTCCCTTCATCAGTGACCATCAGCATGGTCATGTCTGCCCTGTCCTGGTGGGGTTTCATCCTATTAACATGCAGGATCCTGTGAGGATTCCTGGGGGTGCCAAGGTCCACCAAGTAGGTGACCTCACCTTTTTTTTCTAGGATTGGATAGGGCCCAGTCCATTTGGCCTGTAGTGCCCTAGGAGCCATGGGCTCCAAAACCCACACCAACTGTCCTGGGTGATACTCAGGCATGGTAGCCTTTTGATCATGCCAGAGCTTCATGAGCTCCTGACTGGCCTCCAGGTTCCTGCTTGCCTTCTTCATATACTCAGCCATGCGAGACCGCAGGCCTAGTACATAATCCAGCACATTCTCCTTGGCTTCCTTGAGAGGCTTTTCCCAAGACTCTCTCACCAAGCACAATGGGCCTCTTACAGGGTGCCCAAACAGTAACTCAAAGGGGCTGAATCCAACCCCCTTCTGTGGCACCTCCCTGTAGGCAAACAGCAGGCATGGGAGGAGGACATCCCATCTCCTCCTGAGTTTGTCAGACAAACCCATGATCATGCCCTTCAGGGTCTTATTGAATCTTTCCACTAGACCATTGGTCTGTGGATGGTAGGGTGTGCTGAACTTATAAGTAACACCACACTCCTCCCACATGGCTTTCAGATAGGCTGACATAAAGTTTGTGCCCCTATCTGAGACCACCTCCTTTGGGAATCCCACTCTGGTGAACACACCAAGTAGGGCCCTAGCCACTGTGGGTGCAGTGATTGTCCGGAGGGGTATTGCCTCAGGGTACCTGGTGGCATGGTCCACTACCACCACAATGTACCTGTTACCTGAAGCAGTTGGTGGGTCTAGGGGACCAACAATGTCAATCCCCACCCTCTCAAAGGGAGTCCCAACCACTGGCAGTGGAATTAAGGGAGCCTTTGACTTGCCCCCTGTCTTGCCACTGGCTTGACAGGTGACACAGGAGCTGCAAAACTCCTTGACTTTTTCGGACATTTCTGGCCAAAAAAAATGGTTGACCAGCCTGTTCCAGGTCTTGGTCTGTCCCAAATGACCAGCTAAGGGGATATCATGGCTTAAGGTAAGGAGGAATTCTCTATACTTTTGGGGGACCACTACTCTCCTAGTAGCCCCTTCTTTGAGGGTCCTAGCCTCAGTGTAGAGAACTCCATCCTCCCAGTAAACCTTGTGGGTACCACTGGTATCCCCTTGTTCTTGCCTGGCAGCAGTCTGCCTCAGGCCCTCAAGAGTGGGACACTCTCTTTGTCCCTGGCACAAATCTTCTCTGGTGGGCCCACCTGCCCCTTGCAGTTCTGCCAAGTCAGGCAGAGTTTGCAGGGAAGGTGTCCCTCCCTCAGAGTTCAGATCCTCCCCCTCAGGGTTGGATTCTTCCTGACCCTCTGTACTTGTTGGGGCTGGCAAGCCAGACCCAGTGCTCTTTCTCTTTTTCTTGGAGGCTTGGCCCATTGTTCCAGGGTCCAAGTGTCCAGCATTTCCCTGTTGTGCTGCCTGTGACCTAGTCACAGCACACACCCATTCAGGGAGATCCAGCATCTTTGCATGGACCCTTCTCTCCACTTCTGACCATTCAGATGCTTCAAGATCATTTCCCAGTAGACACTCTACTGGGAGGGCAGGAGCTACAGCTACTTTTTTAGGGCCAGTCACACCTCCCCATTCCAGACTCACCATAGCCATGGGATGGAGTTTGGTTCTGCTATCTGCATAAGTCACCTGGTGGAAGACACCAGGTAAGACCTGCTCTGGAGAAACCAGCTTTTCTGTGACCATTGTCACACTGGCTCCTGTATCTCTCAGAGCTTCCACTTCAGTCCCATTGACTTTAGGCCTCTGCCTATACCTCTGCATGATGGGAGGTAAGGTGGCCATAGTTGCAATGTCCACCCCACCCACGGATACTAAGGTGACTTCAGTGTACCCTGATTCCACCCCTGGGCCAACTTCCACCCCCAACCCTACACTAGCAATCCCCTGGGATTGCCCACCAGTGGGGGGCTTCTTGGTGCAGATAGCATCTCCTCTTTTATGTCCTGGCTGATAACAGTCAAAACACTTGCCGGCCTTAGCAAGCTCCTGAAACCTTCCTGCTTTAGCAGGATCAAAATTCTTTCCCTGATACCCTTTCCCTTTAGAAGTGAATTGGCTCGGGGCTCCCCCTCCCTGAGAAGTTTTTGGGGACTCTTGTGAGGACTCTTTGGGTTTTTTGTCATCTTTCCCCTGGTTCTTCCCTTGAGAAGAACCATGTCCTCCCTTTTTCTGATCACCCCCTGGGGGTCTCTGGTTAACCCTAGTTCTTAACCAGTCATCTGCTGCCTCCCCCAGCTCTCTGGGGTTGGTCAACCTAGAGTCTACTAGATACTGGCGGAGCCTCTCTTGGACACAATTAGTTAGAAGGTGCTCCCTCATAATCAAATTGTACAGCCCCTCAAAGGTACTTACCCTGTTGCCCTGTATCCAGCCCTCCAGTGCTTTCACTGAAATGTCCACAAAGTCCACCCAGGACTGGGTGCTTGTCTTTTGGGTGTCCCTAAACTTAAGCCTATACTGCTCTGGGGTTAGACCGAACTTTTTAGTCAAGCATCTCTTCATACTGGGGTATGAGTCTGCATCCTCCCCACTCATGGTTAGGAGCCTATCCCTCCCAGAGTTGGGAACTAACTCCCAAAGGAGTGAACCCCAGTACTGAGGCTTGACTTTCCTCATCTGGAGGGCCCTCTCAAAGGCCCCCAGCCACTTATCGATGTCATCCCCCTCTACATAGGCAGGAACCACCCCTTTGGGTAATCTGGGGGCAAAACCCCCACCCAGGGACACCTCAGTTTCTTTCTCGCTGCTTCCATCTTTTTTTTCTTTGCTTGCCCACTTCTTTTTTTCTAGGGCAAGCTTATCTGCCTCCAAAGCTATGTAGGCTAGCTGGGCTTCCAGCTCTCTCTCCCTGATGGATGGGTTCTCTCCTCCTGAAAGGACCCTCTTCCTACCACTAGCTTTGGGTCTGCCCCTAGTGACTGTGTCCAGTGAGGACCGTTCCTCCTCTTCCTCACTTGGGGTCTGATGCCTTTCCTCCCCTGAGTGGTTAGAGTTAGCATCATCCTCTTTTGGTTCCTCCTCTGGAGCTTCCTCTGTCTCTACCTCTTGTGCCTCAGCCCATGCTGTCAGGGATTTAATCAGGATTTCCTTCCTGAGATTAGTGGTTGCAGGTAACCCCCTCTCAATACACAACCCCCTAAGCTGGACTACTGTCAGTGTGGGTAGGCTAGCCAGATCAAGCTCCATGGTTCCCTAGTTTTGTGTCAACAAAAACTTTTTGCAAAAATTGGAAACAAGAATTTAGAAAAATTACAAAAATTCAATAATTGAAATTAATCCAAATTAATTTAAAAAAAAAATTAAAATTAAAAATTAAAAACAATTTTTGCACTAGGACAATTTAAAGGATTTTTAATTTGTTTTATCTAAAACTGTAACGTGATATTGAACACAAGTACAGGATCCCGTCGCTGCTTCCAATTATGTTGGAAAATGGGTTATTGGTAGGGCAGGTAGGTACCTACACCTAGCAACAAGCCACAAACCTCCACAAAAGTACAGTTAGGTCTCAGTAAATTAATCCCAGCTCTACCCTTGGTAGCTTGGCATCGAGCGTCAAGGCTTAACTTAGGAGACAAAGTGTAAAGCATTCAAATATCACAAAACAGTAATTAAATAAAACACAGGAAACAGTTTAAAAATCCAAAACCAATTTATAAAAATAGCTTATATTTTTATCTTTAAAATGACACAAAAACGATTAAAATCGGTTCAGGGGAACCGGAGATATGAATTTTTTAAGTATTATTATTTTCTAGCGCCCAGAAACGAAAAGCGCCAATCGGGTCATCTGGTTGCACCAGGACCGGGACAAAGTCAAACTTTCAGGCCGACCGCGATGGAGCCCTGCTCGGCTACAGGTCGCGGGAGGCCTCGGTTAAAAAGTTACCTTCTGACTTAGTCTCTTTTTCGATGTTTTTCTTCACCGGGACGAACCTGCCAGTTGGATCCGACCTCCTGGAGCCCTTGTCCGGATACGCGAAGTCGGTTTCCTCGGTGGTGATTTCTACCTTCGGACTTAGTCGTTTTTTCGAGATGAAAATCCTTCGACCGGGGTAAACCTGGATCTTGATCCGACGTCCGTGGAGCCCTTCTCGGATACGATGGCTGGAAGGTCCCGGTCAACTTTTTACGTTCGGACTTAGTCTTTTTTTCGGATGTTTTTCTTGACCGGGACGAACCACGAAGTCAGGCCGGGTCGCGGTTGAGGCAAGCCGGCTAGAATTTCCGCGTCGAGTCGGTCACTTTATGGAGCTTTTTTCTAAAATTTCTCCAATCTTTTCCAAACTTCTGGGGCTTCACCCAGATGTTCTTTTAAGGTTCTTTTGGGGTCCACAGCTCACCCCAAGGGTCCAGAAGTTCTGTGATGGTCCTTGGGAAGTGCGGACTTCAACTCCCAGAATACACCTGGCGCAAACTCCTTTTTGGCCACTGGACAGTGGTCAGCTGGTCACTTTTTCAGGAGTTGGTGCAGGGGACTCTGGTTAGCAATTTTTCACCTGTAGCAAACAGGGAGTCCCTCCTTGAACCAGTGGAAGCCAGGCAAAGTCCTTCTTGTGGTGAAGCCCAAGTGTGCAGCTGGTGCAGTCTTTCTGAGTGCAGGGTCCAGGTGCAGGCCAGGGGTCCAGCAGGGCAGTCCTTCTTCTCCTTGTAGTTCTTTCTTCTTGAAATTTGGTGGGGATCTGAGGCGTGGGTGCAGGTCTGCCAGTTTTATCCTTGCTCCTGGGTGAAAAGCAGGGGGGCCCTGGTCCTCCAATCAGGGACAGGGTCGTCCCCCTGTGATGACCACTTCCTGGGAAGTGTGGCAAAAATCCATCCCAGAAGGCAATAGTCTCTAAAAATCCAAAATGGATGAATCTGATTTTTAGAGGAGAGATCTGGCTGAGCCCACCCACTGGTGTGGCTAAAAATCATAAACACACCCCTCTCCTGCCCTCTCCTAATCTAATCAAGGGGGCACCTAGCTGTCTGGGGTTGCAGGATGTGGGGGTGTTGCTGGGTGCTCCAGATGTCCTTCTCTGCCTTTGAAGACCAGTTTGGCAGCCCTCCCCCTTCCTGCTTCCCCATCTGCTGAGGGGAGATTCTCTCCCCCAAGCACATTCCTTTGTGTAAAGCCAGGCCACTTCACACCTCATAAAAGTGGCCTGGCAGAAGCTGCTGCAGGCTGGCCAATCAGAGCACAGCAGCAAAAACAATGCAGAGCTGAAATTGGCAACTTTTTAGGTAAAGTCTAAACTTTTTACCTGCACTAGTTATATTAAATCCAACAACTGGAAGTTGTGGGATTTATTATAACAATCAATTTGATACCAAATTCTTGGTATGTAACATTTAAGGAGACTTTAAAATTTTAAATAAAGTCTGCCCATTCTAGCCTATGAAGGCCATTGACTTCAATGAGGGAAAAACGAATTTGGCTGTTTTTACCTCACCAGGGCTTATAAATCTATTTTTATAAAGTCCCTGCTTATAGTTACATGGCACCCAGCCCTAGGGGCACATAGGGCACACCTTAGGGGTGACTTATATGTAAAAATAAGGTAGTTTAAAACTTTGGAAGTACCTTTAATTCCAAAGTCGAATTTGCATATAACTTTAATTTAAAAGCAGCCAGCAAGACAGGCTTGCTTTTAAAATGACACTGGGCACCTCAGCAATGCACCTAGGTGTGCACCACCTATGCTGTGGTCCCTAAACCTACATGCCCTACCATATACTAGGGACTTATAGGTAGGTTAACTTAGCCAATTATAATTAGCCTAATTTGCATATCCACTTTACACAGAGCACTGGCCCTGGGACTGGTAAGCAGTACCCAGGGCACAGCCAAGAGTCAGTAACCACCAGTACCTATCCAGAAAGAGTGGGGGTGATCAGGCAAAAAAAAAAGGACTTTCCTACATTCCGTTAAACCTTGAGTAAACCTCATTAGGACAAGGTACCTCAGAGTTTGATATATGATTACCTACAAGACGCTAAGGGGGTCAAGCACCGCCAACAGGCTGGCGGTGCTTCTGGGGCCATTCTGACCGCGGCGGTAAAGCCGCAGTCAGAAAAGGGAAACCGGCGGTTTCCCGCCGGTTTCCCGCTGCCCCAGGGAATCCTCCACGGCGGCGCTGCTTGCAGCGCCGCCATGGGGATTCCGACCCCCTTCCCACCATCCTGTTTCTGGCGGTTTTCACAGCCAGAAACAGGATGGCGGGAACGGGTGTCGTGGGGCCCCCCATGGGCACTGCAGGGGCCCCCTAACAGGACCCATTAAGATTTTCAGTGTCTGCTTGGCAGACACTGAAAATCGCGACGGGTGCAACTGCACCCGTCGCACACCAGCAACTCCGCCGGCTCCATTCGGAGCCGGCTTCCTCATTGCTGGGGCTTTCCCGCTGGGCGGGCGGGTGGCCTTTTGGCGGTCGCCCGCCAGCCCAGCGGGAAAGTCAGAATGTCCGCGGTACGGTCTTCTGCCGGTTCACACCAGAATGACCCCCTAAGTAGCTTTTCATAACCCAAGCAGGAACAATGGGAGCATAAACACAAGTATAACAGCACCATCATGGAGTGATTTCCCTTCTCCCCAATATGTACTGCCTAAGCAATAACAGAAGAATATATGTCTCCCATAAACACGTATACAAGGCATATCTCTCCCGTTTCATAATGGGAAATGGTCTGGCCCATGCATATCCTTAAATCTCATTAGGCAGAAACAACAGGACCAGATTATTGGGAAACATAATGGAATAAACTTCTCCGTACTAAATCAAACCCTAATATAGACTACCTAAATAAAGGATGACCTTATCCTAGATGTTACAAGAGCTATATTTTCTTCTCAACTAATTTAAGTTATACAGGCACATGGGGAAAATTAAAAGCCCTTGGACATAGTCCAGTTATTTCTAAGTAAATATCTCCTATCTGTGGGCTCACTCATTAATCAAGGATCCAGATTTTGTTTATCTAATAGCTTGTTACGCTATTCCACTGAACTACCCCAAAATGCCAAGTGTACCCCGCCATTGAAAGAAGAAAACAATGCTCTCTCTGTGACTGTAAAGCAACAAAATATAGAACGAGAACACATATCTGCTTACTCATAAATACACACTTCCTTTTCCCTCTACTCCTTAAACCACACTATAGGTTTGGACATAAAAATTGTTCTCTTAATTTTTTCAGGTAATCCATATTGCCACCTCTCTTCTTGCCTACTATCCTGTCTAATAGGAACCAACCAAAGTAGTTCTCACTATGGCCCATCTCCAAAAAATGTGTCACCAATGGGGCATTGATCTCTGTGGTCCTGATAGCTGATATGTGCTCATCCAACCTGTTACCAACTCTCAGCTATTCCTCCCATATGCCACAAATCACAAGGGCACGTGATCAGATATACCACATGCTTACTGTGGCAATTAAAAACCAAGTTTGCTTCATAGACAACGTCCTTACAGGATATCATGTCATCCCTAATACATTCTGGGAATATACTACAACTGCCAAATTTAGAGTTTCCCGCAATTCTTTACCTCTGTATACCTCCGTATACATGTTTACAACTGGAGTTTCCTTCCCCTATATGTATGCACTAATCTATTCCTTAAGTTTCTCTGTCTATTAAAAGCAAAACATGGTTTCTCAAGTGTGCTACACTTCCCACTATTTAAAATCATCCAATTGCGATTTATTACATATTTCATTTTGTTAACTCAACCCAGAAAAGCTACTGACAAAAACAATCCTACTCATTTCTTCACCCTTCTGTCTCTACCGAACATAGGGCCTCATTCCGCGGAGGGCAGCGGAAGCACCGCCAACAGGCTGGGGGTGCTTCCTGGGCTATTCTGACCGCGGCGGTAAAGCCGCGGTCAGAAAAGGGGAACCGGGGGTTTCCCGCTGGTTTTCCCCTGGCCCAGGGAATCCTCCATGGTGGCGCTGCAAGCAGCGCCGCCATCGGGATTCCGACCCCCTTCCCGCCAGCCTGTTTCTGGCGGTTTTCACCGCCAGAACCAGGATGGCGGGAACGGGTGTCGTGGGGCCCCTCGGGGCCCCTGCACTGCCCATGCCACTGGCATGGGCAGTGCAGGGGCCCCCTAACAGGGCCCCATACAGATTTTCACTGTCTGCTTTGCAGACAGTGAAAATCGTGACGGGTGCCACTGCACCCGTCGCACCCCTGCAACTCCGCCGGCTCCATTCGGAGCCGGCTTCCTCGTTGCAGGGGCTTTCCCGCTGGGCCGGCGGGCGGCCTTTTGGCGGTCGCCCGCCGGCCCAGCGGGAAAGTTGGAATGGCCGCCGCGGTCTTTTGACCGCGGGGCTGTCATTCGGCGGTAACCGCATGGCAGGCGGCGACCGCCGCCCGCCGCGGTCAGAATGACCGCCATAGTGCCTTTGTTATAATACCTTGCCCACTTGTAAAAAGAAAAAATGGCACATGACCAGAAGTGGATTGTTAAAAACGTTGTTCAAGTTTTCATCTTCTTTCCATATAAGTGCAGACAGTTCATTAACTGTGAGCTGCAGTAGCCGCAGCCAGATGCATGGTCTGAGTATTTAGATAAATAACAGTGGGTTAATTAGTTGTGTGGCCTGCACAAGTAATAGGTCCACAATTTCTCCTCACTGAGAACCATCCCTCCATTGTAGCTCTTGACTCTCTCTGGGTAGCAAAGCAGAGTAGTCCATGGACTACTCAGAAGAGGTGGAGTGGGTCAGTAATCACCAGGGTTGGGCAGAGCTCGCGGAGGTCTACTCTGCAGAATTCCACAGAGTTATCTTGAAATTCCATGGAGTTCTGGCAGAATGCTGCCCAGTCCTAGTTTAAGAGCTTAAGTAGCATAAGTAGCTCACTCTAAATACCACTGAAAAGGGCAAGGCAAAAATATTTGCCCACATGATGTGTGATGGAACAATCCTAATTCAAGGCCTGTATTGGGCGCTCTCATCTAGTGCTAGCAATTAGATGACTGCAGTTTTCAGTGTGCCATTAACAATGGAGACAAAATGCTGTACAACACAAATGAAGGCTGAGACATGGGCCACAGAATCAATCATCATATTGTCCCTGGCACAGCTCACTGTGTACTGGATTGGCTGCCATAGACAGGCTATTGACAAAGCTGCCAGTGCTACCTTCATTCTGCATTGGATCAATGACAGGAGAGCTCCCAGGGAGGGGGTGCCTTGTACACAAATTACTGAAGAAATATGCATTGCATGTAGGTACATACACATGTAAGTAAAACAACAAACACAAATCACAGCCGTTACCATCATCCGCCACACCCACAGTGCCATTATGCCTGGTGCTGTTATAACAGAGCTACCCCAACACTTTCTTTCCTCTCCTCCTGCCCCCTTCACAGTGCCAGAGAGGCTGCCTGCTCTGCGCTCACATCTCAGAAATTGGTCTCTGTTGCCATCCTTCTTCCTCCTGCTACAAAGCCTCTTTTCCTTCTGTCTGGCAGCACACAGCACAACCAGGGCTGCCTCATCACTGAACACCCACAGCAGTATCACATCCAGTAGGCTGAAAGTTGTGTGGAAGCAACAGGATTCTAAACTGTAATCATGGGTTTCAAAAAAACAGAAGCGGGGATGTCTGTGAGGGATAGGCAGGACTACACATCATGCTACTGGCTAGGACTGATAACAACATAGCCACAGGGTAAGGAATACACCTGACTCTAACATGGCCACAACACTTTTTCACAATTACTCATCAGTTGAGACAGGCTATGGCGTGCCCTACGCCCATTCAAAGTCTTGCTCAGCCAGGGTGAGTGAACGTGACGGTGAACTCCAATCTGCTGGCGGATGGGAGAGTTTTTTTTTAACTCTGCGCTCCACTTGGAGTGCAGAGTGCCAAAACTCTGCAAACTCAACCAGCGGAACAGAGTTTACCGTCACCCCTAGTAATCACCATTCACTGGCATGTAATAATAACACTCAATAAATGATTACCCAGTCTTTCTTTAGAAAAAGGACAAATACATATATTGCACACACACACTAATAAACACTATGCATTACCTTTAGGCCTGGGTGGAGTGTGTGGAGTTGTTCAAATCGGAACTCCGCGAAGTGGCCTGAAAACTCTGCCTTGCTACGAAAAGTTCCACGGGTGGGCAGAGTTTGACAGAACGTTGTGCGTTACGTTTGACATCAAACTTAATGTGAAGTATATTGTTGTGTTCAAAATTGCAAACAAACAGCACTGCATGGATTGCATGGGTGCGGCCATTTTGTTTTTATAACCCTGTTTATGGTGCTGGGTCTAGTTTGAATCCTTTTATTATCTTTTCAATCCTCCACTCCCTTAATTAATCTACACCTCATTTTTATTTATGTAATTCTAATTGTAATTGGATTTATTTAGCGCTTAGTACCAATGATGAGGCGTTGAAGTGGTTTTCGGCGAGTAGCGCGCTATTCCAGAACCCAAGAGGAATTAGTGGTGGATTTGTATAGGAAAATATAAGTACAGTATTTGTATTATTATGAATTAATTTGAGAAGAGGATATGTGAGTTTGTTAGTTGGATTGAATAGAGTAATGGAGGAATAGAGGATGGATGAATACAGAAGTTTTAATTGGGAGTTTATTGTAATAGGAAGAGGCTTTGGATGAGTAAAGGAGAGATGTAGGAGGGAAGAGTCTCTGTAAAGGGGTTAGGGAGATTTTAGTAGCAGGAGGTGTTTTGGATGAGTCAAAGGTGAAATAAATGAGGGATAATGTGGTTAGGCTGTTTGGGAGATAATGATAGTAAACTGGGGTTTGGAGTGAGCTAGATACGGTAGAGGAGGGAAGAGCATAAGCAGGGTTATTTTGGAGATGAAAGTAGAGTTCTGACATCATTGATCGATTCTGGTAATGATGTCATTTAGATGTTGAAAAGCATAGGTGAGATGATTGATTCTTGCGGGACCCCTGCTTTTGTGAGGAAGGTTTTGGACAAGAAGGGAGAAGAATAGTTTTTAAAATGTCATGTTTTCGGGACTATTTGTATTTTTGTTTATTTCTTTTCCCTTTACTTCCTTATTTCATTGTCTTCCTTTCTTCCTTCCTTCCTTACTTTCTTCTCTCCTTCCTTCCCCTACTTCTTTTCATTCTCTTTACTCCACTCAGGCCAGCACCATGGCAGAGCAGGGCAGCAAGCAGCTGCGCCAGGCCCTCCCAAGCAGCTAGCAGCAGGAGCCACCTACCTTTTGTGCTGGCAGCATACAGAAAGCCTGGCAGCTGGTACCCCCTGCAGGGGTGTCATCTGCATTTTAGAAGGGTGCATCTGTGTCTGCCCTGCCCCAGCCAGGTACAGCACACCACCCAGCAGCTGATGCACCACTGGGTGGATATCATTGAACCGAAGCAGGACCAGCTCGACCTACTAGGTGTAGATATTCCAGGGCTCGCTGAGTATTAACTGTATTATTGTGTTTAGTTTGTATAATGCTAACATTTTTCTGAATAGCATGCTGCTCATGCTCAGAGGTAAGTTACATCTAGTTCATGTTCAGAAAAATATTAAAAGATTAGGCAGGTACTCGGTGGTTCTCGCTTTGGCTAAATATTTTAGAAGCCATTACAATGCAGATTCATCTCTCCTCCTGTCACCATAGTGAATTCTCTGTGACTTTCATCTATGTAGCTCATACAGTCCACTATCTCTTAGTGATGTTGGTCAATGGGGGTAGAGAAATGAGAATAAAATCAAGGATCGTTCCTAGTTCCAAATGTAGTTTTTGGTAAGGAAATTTAGAATGGGGAGTTTTGGGAGTATAACCAAATCAACGATAGTTGATCATACTAGTACCATATGTGATCTGATTTGGATGAGTACAATATTACTTTATTTGCCTCTTATAACGATTTTGTGGAGATTAACTTTACCACTAATCCATTTTATAATCTTCTTTATTTCTTACATCAGCACCCAAGGGCAAAAGAGAGGTAGCACAAAGGCAGGTCCGACAAGGAGGAACTGACCACCATTGCCAATGCTGAGGGCTCTGCTCATCCCAGTAAGTCGTATTATTTATTGTTATTATTATTTCCCAAACTTTTACCGCTGCCCACTATTATACTCCTTTTTTTTCCCCTTGTTTACTTTTCTATACTGTCTCATTTTTTCTAACTCCCCATCCATTTTTTGTTTAATTCCTGTTATCACTGTGTTGTCTTTTTTTCTTTCTTTCATTGATATTGTTATTCCACCCTTTCATTGTGCTTCAGTCATTCTGAGCCAACGTCATCATCATCATCATCATTAGCTATAGCTTTGCCCCTTCATTATGAAAGGTTTATGGTCGGTTTGACTGCCTGGCTTTTCTAACATTGTGAACCAACAAAATGGCCAGAGTGTTTTTTGGATAGAAGATACTGAAGTTCTAACTGAAATGTGGTGATGTATTGCAGATGCATTTTTTTTATTAAAAATTTAAGGGGAGGAGTACCTGGCAACTAAAAATGGTATAATGTTTTTTTCTAGCCACACTGACCACAAGTGGTGCCAGCTCTACTGCCGCTGCAGAAAGAGGTGGAGCAGGGGGAGAAGAGGCAGCAGGAATCGGGATCAGTAAGTCTCATTGCTTGCTTAATGACAATTACTATTATGCCCACTAGCTACAATAGCGTTGTCGTGAACCCCTGCGTTACCAGTTACTGCAGTGGTTGGGTTAAGGCCTATTCAATCTGCAACTCAGTAAAAGACCACATAATGTACTTTAAAAATAATGTCTTGATGGAAACTGGAACAAAAACAGAAAGTTAAAAGAAAGGGTGGGTGAAATGAGTGAAAGGACTGATACGTGGGTGCAAGGATGATTGAAGGCAAGGGAGTATAGTGGATAGTGAATGGATGATTAATGGACTGTACATTTTGGAGAAAGACTGGATGAGGGAAAGTATAGCTTAATTTGTGGGAGCTATGGGTGAATATAGTAGGAAGAATGAAAAGGTGATTTGATGATTAAACAAAGGAGCTCTTCTGGAGAGGGGCATGCTGCTCACCTACTTCGCTAACTTGCTTTTATGGTTATCAAAGCTATGGTTCAAAGTGGGGAGTATTTGTAATGTGTGTTCTAATCCCTTGACATACTATTTGTTAAGTGAGGCAGATGTGTATCCCACCCACCATCATTCATCAACCCCCTCCCTGCCCATAGCATTTTGCCATCCATGACCAAACAATTGCAGTATGGATCAATTTGTGGCTACAATATTGGCTATGCAATGTGTGTCTTTACAAAGTTTTCAAAGCAAACACACGTGGTGTGTTTCCCTACGCCAACTCAGTCACCTCTTAGTGCTTCACTCCTTTATTCTTTCCTAACTTCTGCCCCACTGTTAGGATGCACACTCACACATGCACGCTTCTTGCTGCACCCTCACAAAATAAATCAGCATGTATGAACAATAATGAAACATGTCATGAATGTGTTTACAGCACAGCACAGCACTTCCCTGTAACTTGTGAGGAACACTACATTGCATGTGTGTTTATATTGATAAAAGTGAGTGTTGTTCTATTTGTGAACTGTGTGCCAAGTGGTTTATGGAGACATCAAATTCCTTCATATGCATCATCAGAAGTGTTTGATGACTCATCACCAGCATGTCTGATGACTCATCACCAGTCTATTAATAGAACTGCCAAGGTGTTTCCTGTGCTTGGCTTCCAGTCTTCCTTTGCTCGCAGGTGTTCCCGGTTCAGATGGAGATTCCATGATTCTTTCTGGAGTTGTCATTTCAGTGCAAGGGTTCATCAGAGCGTCCTCCTCTGGAGTGGATTACCTTTGCAGCAGCTGGAGAATCTACAAATAATATTACATCTCCCTCAAATAATAGAAAAGATTCCAGGAGAAGTTGGTTTGTGAGTAATCCCCCTCTTGTTCCCCTGTTTTCAACCTTCTCGAAGTTAGTGATCTTTTGGTGCATTATGAAAAACATTAATCGATGCTGAGAAAACCGTGATACAAGACTATGTTCCAAAGACAGTTTGAGAAGTATTTTTAAAGGCAGCATTGAAGTTAAGTGTTGTGAACTCCTGAAAGCATCGCTCGATATCAATGCAAAATTAAATGTTTATTTCGATTATTATTAGAGTGAGTCCATTGGGGGAAAACAAATAACAAAAGACAAATTCATAAGTTTGATTTTATAATGATTTTGTTGTGAGTTACAAAAGCGTGTTTCATTGTTGAGCCTTGAAGTGCTAATAATTATTATGATTTTGCTCAAAGGCTCAGTGATTGCTCAATCAAATGATAATAATTATTGTTATGTTGCTGAAAGACTCTGTGATATTTGTATTTCTGTTGTTTTTTAATAGTTTTTGGTCTTAGAAATTCCTGCACCAAACCCTTAGGCACCATTCTTAGAACAACAGTGATGCTCCTTTATGAACCAGTGTTTTTCTTTCTCTTCCCTTCCCAAATCCCTATTCCCTATCCCTTTTCCCTTGAGACTATTCAGTCATTCCCTGTTCAGTTCAGATACGAGAGAATTGTGCTTAGGGGTGAGGGTTTTATTCTCTTTGCTCCCGCGGAACCTGGAATTCAGGTGAGTGGGCATGGTCTTGTCACCCAGCCTATCAAACAAATTGAAAAGGCCATTCTTGACACGTGCCACATTTTTATGGCCATGTGCCATGTTTCCAAAATATAATTGCCATAATAGATTTATTTTGTCTGTTCAGAATTTTCCCTTTAGACTTAAACTGAATAAGCCAAAGATTAGGCACATGATGAATCGATGATCAGTGAAACATCTCTATTCTATAGCAAAAGCTCTACTTACCCACCTAATCCCTCTGCCTTACCCTGCAGTACAGTATGTCAAGTTTCCTTTCCTTACTGCCTAGTGAATTCATTTGTTGGAGAGAATTTGTGGTGGTGGGCGAGGCCAGTAAGTCATGTGGAACTAGTAAGTACCTGATTTCAAGTTTGGCATAAGGGATAGTCTGTGACGAACATGCCAAATACAATCTATATAGCCCGTTCCTTTCCATGTAGTGCAGTGCATAATTTTCCCCACCATCTACTTATGGCAGGCATGATAATATATCTGCATTTTGTACACATGTGTGACATATCTTATTTGTTAATTAGGATAGGAGTCAGGATGGAGTCAAAATAGGAACTAAGTGAAAGGCATTTGGAGAAAAGCAGGGCCATTGGAATTAAAGATAGATAACTGTCAACTACAGTTGCCCCAGCTGCAGAGAGTAGCAAAATACTGAAAGCGCTGGCCAGCATGCCTCCATTAATTAGGCACAACTTGTAATCCATAGCACATAATGCCTTACTCATAAATGAGAGGTAATTCATTTTTATTTTTCCAATGAAAGTGTATGTTTTCTTACTACAAAAGCCTTTAAAAGAAAAAAAAGAAAAACAAAATGAAAGCCCTGGTTTTAATCTGGTGTTATTCTGCCTTCATTCTTTTCTACCAGACAATAAGTGCTTTTTATGTGAGGCATGAGTGGATAAACAAAATTAGCCTTGTGACTCTCCTAATAAAATGTTCGCTCAGAACATTGTTCACAGTATGTCTTTTTATTTTTCTCTATATAGCTACTCCTGCAGGTCGACCAGCACCACCCACCAGGAAGGAGATAGCGGCCCTCTACAGCGACAGAGGCTGGAGAGTATACATACCAAATACTAGTGGCTGGTGGTCTTAGAAGAGGAAGAGAAGGAAATAGCTGTCTCTGACCCAGAACAAGTTAAGCAGCATAACCGCTCCAGCCTCCAGCCTCCTGACCACTATATCACAGGTGCTGTCACCAGCTGTCAGGGTCCCTGTCTGCACCTGCTTTCACCCCTCCCACTATGACAGGGCATTGCCCTATTGTACCCTGCAGTGGATGGACGACATGGAGAACTGGGTTGCAAGGGTCAGGCAGAGTCTTGGTCAGCTCTGGACCCAAAAAGACAATGTACTTTTCTGAGCACTTTCTTTTGTTTGATAATAGGGACTTGTTATGTGTGGATAGGGTTGGGAGGGAGTTGGGACCAGAATTCCCTTTGGCATTTCATTGAAACTTTTTGGGGTGGGCTATTTGTTTGGAGAGAGGGGAGGGCCTGGAGTGGGAGGAAGGGGTGGGTTTTCTATTTGTTAAAATTAAAAGGGGATAATTTATTTGACTTGATATATGTTTAAAGTTTTTGTGTTTTAGTTTGCACTTCTGTCTTTTAGTGTAGGCTTTTTTTTAATCTGCAAAAGAAATGTTGGCCCTCATTACAACTCCGGTGGTCGGTGTTAAAGCGGTGGCAATACCGTAAACTGGACGGCGGTAACAAAAATGGGATCATGACCACGGCGGTAACCGCCAGCACAGACAGCCACTTTGACACCCAAACCGCCACGGCAGTAGCAACAAACACCGCGGTGATCAACAACAACAGACAGGCAGAAGACATTGTACCACCCACACTATCACAACCCACCAATCCGCCAGATTTTCTGGGGCGGTACCAATGCCATCAGAAGCACGGCAGAAACAGTACATAGAAGGGGAACCACTCACCTTTCGATACTCAACGAAGAACCAGGACGCCATGGAGACTGAACTACAGGTCCTGCCGATGCTGGTATATCTGCTAATACACCAGGAATATCAAAGAAGGCAGCTGCGATGACCACAGTGAGTACTGCACCTAGCATACAGGGTAGGGGGGAGGAAAAAGAGTGACACACACACACACGCAACACTCAACATGCCCACCACCACCCTCACCCACAACACCATACACACAAAAACATGCAGCAACATTACATTTACACCCTGTAACCCCCTGGATGAATGCAAGGACAAAAGGAATTGAGTTAAACAGTGATATTTTTGAAATATGCAGATAAAGTTAACAATTGTAAACAACAGTATATACAAATATTTACAATATGTAATGAAGGTCATACACTGTCCTTTGCAAATGCCCATGGCCCAGTGGGCAAAAAAATATTGGCGAAGCCCACACTCAACTCATGCCTCAAAACGGACAGAACACTGCAGGGGCATCATTTCAAAAACACACAGGCACTTCAGGGGGAAGGAGGAGGGGAACCTCAGTCAGAAGATGGTACTACGCCACTGCTCCTGGAGGGGGCATCATGCCCACAGCGATGTCCTGGGGAGTGCAAAGTCACAGTCTCTTAAGTCTCTCAAGTGGGTGGTTTGCCCACTGCTTGGCTCCTAGGGAGTGCAAAGCCACAGTCTCACAAGTGTCTCTAGTGGGTGGTGTGCCCACTGCTTGGTCCTGGGTAGTGCAAAGCCACAGCCTCTCAAGTGGGTGGTTTGCCCACTGCTTGGTCCTGGGGAGTATGAAGCCACAGTCTATCAAGTAGGTTGGTTGCCCACTGATTGGTCCTGGGGATTGTAAAGCCACAGCCTCTCAAGTGGGTGGTTTGCCCACTGCTTGATCGTAGGGAGTCAAAAGCCACAGTCTCTCAAGTGGGTGACAGGTTCCACTGGTTCTGGAGGGGGCTTAGTGCCCAGTGTGCCTCATCCTGCCAAGGAAAGTGATAGTGGATGCATATCTCCACTGGTTCTGGAGGGGGCCTTGTGCCCAGTCTGCTTCACCCTGCCAAGGAAAGTAATAGTGGATGCATATCTCCACTGGTTCTGGAGGAGGCATTGTACCCAGTCTGCTTCATCCTGCCAAAGAAAGTGATTGTGGATGCATAGCTCCACTGGTTCTAGAGGGGGCCTTGTGCCAGTGAGGCTGCACATGGGGTGTGTCAGTTCCCATTCCCTCACCTGGGTGTCTGAGGCACAAGATGTGCAGGGAACAGGCAGCATGATACTCCATGGAGGCAGAGACACACTCCATCCTGCGGCGACTTAGGCTGCAAACTTCTGGTAGTGCCGGTGCTGGTGGGGGTGCTTCAAGTGGTGGGTGGAGGGTCCAGGCTGCCTCCTGCATCCCTGGACGGCTGCCCACTGGGTATACTGCTGGTGACAGTTGAAGTGGCACCAGCTGGGCATGTGGCGGAGCAGATGGCGGCACAGATGGCGGTGCTTGCTGCGGTGTCTGTAGCGGAGATGCTGCCGGTGCTGGCTGTGGTGCAGGTGCTGATAGTATTGGAGGGAGATATCAGGCCTTCTCCTGCAGCTTCGGATGGCTGCCCACTGGGGATGATGCCTCTGACTGTTGTTGTGGCATCGGCGGTGCAGGGGGTGGTGCAGGTGGTGGGGCAGATGGTGGTGCAGGTGGCGGTGAATGCGGCGGTGCCTTCCGTGGTACAGGTTGCTGGACTGACAGTACTTATGGTGGGCACCAGTCCCTCACCTGGAGGCTCTGTGGCCTGAATTGCCTTGCCTTCGGTTTTCTTGCCCTTCCCCACCTTGCCAGATGATGCTGGGAATTTGGCACTGGCAGATGCAGTTTTGGAGGAGGTCTTGCTGAGTGGGTCGTGTTTTTTGGCCGTGCTGCTTGCTGGCACCCTCTTAACCTTGGCAGGTGGCGGAATGGGTGGGCCCTTTGTAGGGGTCGCTGGCACACTGGCAGCCCTGACGGGTGCCCTCTTTGATCCCCTGGGACTTGCAGGTACCAGAGCGAATGGTGACTTGGTGGCTGAGGTGCTGGCCTGGGATCTTGACACCCTGGCCCGAGGGGAAGGTCGGGGGCAGGGGAAGCATAGGAAAGAGGTAAAAGTTTGCAAGGAAAAGTTTTTTAGACACACTGGTACGGGAAGATGGAGAGGGTTTGGGAATGGAGGAAGTGGGAGTGGTTGTAGGAGGTGTTTTTCTGCTGGGTTTGGGTGAAGGTGCATGGGCTGGATGCTGTTGTGAGGTGGATGGCTGTTGGGTAAGTGGGTGCTTGCATTTGTATACTTTGTATACTTTGAGAGGACACAGGGGATGTGTGCATGGTTGTGGGAGTGGTGACTTTCCATGAGGGGTGTGTTGTGATGGGTGTGCTGGTGATGGACGTAGTAGATGAGGATGTAGTGCATGCAGGTGTGAGTGGAGACAATACTGGGAGGGGGTTGGATGACGAGGAGGAGGGGGACACAGTGGAGCCAGTGGATGTTGGTGTGTCTGAATGGGGATGGTGCTTGTGTGAGTGCCTGTGGGATGAAGTGTGGTGCTTATGTTTGTCTGAGCCACTTCTGTGTGTTCATTTGGGTGATTGTTGGTCTGAAGGTGTGCTTGGGATAGGCTGGAGTTGAGGGGATTGGGTCTGGGTAGAGGAAGTTGGAGGGGGAGGCTAGACACAGGGACAATAGTTGCCATCAGTGCTGAGGCCAGAGCCTGAAATACTCTCTGTTGGGCCGCCACGCCATAGTGAATGCCCTCCAGGTATGCATTTGTTTGTTGCAAATGCCTCTCAACACCCTGGATGGCATTCAGAATGGCTGACTGCCCAAAACCGAAGGATGTCAGGAGGTCAATAGCCTCCTCACTGAGGGCATCAGGGCTGACTGGGGCAGGGACTGAGGTGCCTGGGGTGAAGGAGATTCCCACCCTCCTGGGTGAGCCGGCACGGGAAACATGCTGAGGTGCTGCTGGGATGGCGGTGCTGGTAGGGGGGGTGGCAGCTGTACCGGTTGTTGGGGTGGGCACAGAGGTGTCCGCCACTGCCAGGGTGCTTCCATCGGAGGAGGATTCACTGTCACTGGTGTCCCCTCCTGTCCCCGTCGTGGTGCTCCCCTCGCCCTCTGTCCCACTGGGGCCTTCACCCTCAGTGGATTCGCCCTCATGGGCCATGTGGGATGCAGTTCCCTCGGTCTCTCTGCTCCTCCTCCAGATGATGCTAATGCACACAAGGACAGGGGGACAAAACCAAAAAGGGGGGGGAGACAGAGGATACACTTGGTCAATGCCAGCAAAAACACTACCGTTGGCGTACACAAAACACATGGAGCTACCCTATGCACTAGGCCATGCTCAACCAGTCACTCAGGTAGTCATAAGCCCATGGGGTACAATGGCTAATGCCAGCATCTGCACACCTGACATCCACAGGACCCTGCCCACTAGTATATGCCCACTTACACCACTGGGTTTGGAATGCTTCAGAGCCTGCACACAAGGGACCTAACCTGCCATGATCGCCCTGGCCTAGGGTCACCCATAGCCCACATGCCCCACCCAGCTACCTCCTAAAGCATGCAAAATCAGGATTCAGAATCTGTACTCACCCCCTTATTGCTGCTGTGATGCCCTCAAGCGCCCATCAAACTCCGGATAGGCCACCGCCAGGATGCGGAACATCAGGGGGGTCATGGTGCGACGGGCACCCCTTCCACACTGGGAGGCCAGCCCCAGCTGGGCCTCCGCCGTTTTCTCCGTCCAGCAGCGCAGGTCCTCCCATCTCTTGCGGCAGTGGGTGCTTAGCCTGCGGTGCGCACCTCCTTGGCAATGGCGCGCCAAATACCCTTTTTCTGGTGGGCGTTGTCCTAGAGGGGAAAGACAGGAGGAAAGGAAATCACTCACCTGTCCGGACCGGCATACTCATTGCCCCCCAGTTCCCACCCATGCCCTGACACACATACACTGACCCTCTCTCATGCAGCACTCAGGCCAGGATGCCCCAGCAGCCCTCAACATGTGGCTTACATCCAGACCACTCCAAACATGTGTTGCCCTTCATCATGCTCTCAGTGTACTCAACTGTTTGTCTGGAGGACCGTAGAGTAACGTGCACTGGGGTAGGACCCCATCCACCAGTTTCTCCAACTCCTCCACAGTGAAGGCAGGGGCCCTTTCCCCAGACACTGTAGCCATTGTCGCTTCCAGACTCAGGTCACAGCAGCACTTGCAGTGTAGGTCTTCTCCTGTTGAGGAGGTCAGGTAGCAAGTGAGTGAGTAGTTAGAAAATGGTCGTCACGTCCGCGGCAGTGCATACCATCACCACTGGCGTACATCACCATTGGCTCCTGGAACCCGTAGGGCCCAATCATAACCAATTCAAAGTTGCGCGGTGTTCATCGACCGCCCACGGCGCACAACGCCAGCGCACTTACTTCATTTCCACTTGTCCTTCCTCGCAGGTCAGGCAGCCGCCATTTCAGGGGGGCACATGGCATGGCACCTAACTGCGTCACAGCAGAAATTGGACCATCAACTGATCCTCGACTTCACATACTGCTTCTGTGACCTAACTTCAGCAACAGTTGTGCATTTTATGTGGAAATACGACCTTCTGCTCACCGTTCTCCTCCATAGGCTACACCGCTGAGGCAGCTGATGAGATGGCGGCATCCTCCGGTGTACAGACCCCTGGTGGACCTGTCGACAATGGAGGACAGACACATTATCATCACATACAGACTTGATCGTGCCACAATTCAAGAGCTGTGTGCCCAATTGGAGCCAGACCTGATGTCAGCTATCTGCCAACCAACAGGAATACCACCTCTAGTGCAGGTTCTGTCAGTGCTGCATTTCCTGGCAAGTGGTTCATTTCAAACTACAGTGGCCATGACATCGGGAATGTCTCAGCCAATGTTCTCCAATGTGTTGTCCAGAGTGTTGTCTGCCCTGCTGAAACACATGTGCAGCTACATCGTATTCCCCCAGGTGAAGGATTTGGCCACAGTGAAAGCTGACCTCTATGCCCTGGGACATATCCCCAACATCATTGGTGCCATTGATGGTACACATGTGGCATTTGTTCCCCCTGGAGAAATGAACAGGTTTACAGGAATAGGAAAAGCTATCACTTGATGAATGTGCAGATGGTGTGTTTGGCGGACCAGTACATCTACCATGTGAATGCCAAATATCCTGGCTCTGTACATGACGCCTATATCTTGAGGAATAGCAGCGTCCCTTATGTGATGGGCCAACTCCAGAGGCACCGGGTGTGGCTAATAGGTTGTCAGCCACCTCATACATCATCAATAACCACTCACAATCACTCAATATGTCACCACTCATTGGTGCTATAGTTAGTATATACCTGTTCCAATCCAAGCACAGTGGATGAAAACATATTATATCCTCTTTAATGGCAGCAACATATTGGAAATTGGCATTGGACTGACAGTCTTTTAATCAATGATCTTCTGTCGCAGACCTGCTAGAGGATGTAGAAAAAAGGATAGGCAATGTCATGAGTTGGAGGCAGGCATTGGCTTTAATGTCCCAAATGGAATGTGGGGGCTTCTTTTCTACATATGGGTCTAGCTGCAATCCGGCCACATATGTGACTAAAATATGGTGGGGCTTCATAAATCCGACAGAAACATGACGGTCCATTAGCAATTGTTTTTTTTTTTGCACAGAAAGAGAAAAAGAAGTTCAACAAGAAATAATAAAAAAATTCTATGGTGGCACTGGCATACTCAGTCTGGGAAGTAGAGTTCATCCTCAAACGTAGGTGGTTCACCCAGAAGTTGGTCAGCAAGCACTTGGTTCTGACCAATCATCCTGTTCCTCCTCTTGTAGTGTTTCAGGAATAGTGTAATCAGATAGTATAAAGTGCTGGTTCATTTTGATCATGGTATAAAATGCTGGTTCATTTTGATCATGGTTAACCTCGCCACGTTTTGAGGTTAGAGGCAGATCCTTCTCACTGTTACAAATGTACCAGCTGAACTGAACACATTTTCAGCCGACACACTGGCTATGGGACAAGCCAGATACTTTATTGCCAGCCTCCTGAACTCTGCCCAATAGTGCGTTTTTTCAAGCCAATACACCAATGGGTTTTGATGCACATGCACCTCTTTTGGGTTATCCAGATATTCCTGGAACATCCTCTGAAGTGTCATTGGTGCTCTTACTCGCTTGACCTCTTTTGCCTTTGTCTCTGCACAGGACTGAAGACCTACTACTTGAAACCAAGCCCATGCAGAGGTTGGGTCAAATTCGTCTGATGCTCTTGTTGATGGTGTTCTTGTTGCTAGTTTTGGCTGCTGTGAGACAAGACTACCCTCTCTGGAAGTTGAAGGCGGCACACCAGAGCTATGGAGTGGGACTCTCCATTCTAGCCATTCTTCTTCCAGATCCCAGCTTGCTCAACACCCCACCTCTTTTATTTTGAAACATCCCCTTTAGAAAAAGGAATGAAAGTGGGAATCATATTTTTGTAGTGTGGATCAAATAGGGTGGCACAGATGTACTCTTTGGATGTTAATTTTCAGACTTGCATTACAAGCCAAGGAAAGGATTAAGCTCTCATCCAAGGCTCAAATATTTCAGACACCTTTTTTAGCTTGTCCTGTAGTAGATGCAACAAAGGGATAGCTTGGCCCATCCTCAAAAGGATCCATGGTCATAGTTTTCACAATTGCATCCCCCTTAGAATGGCAAAGTCATTGATCTGTCTATACTGCTCAAACAGACAATGCAACATATAATAGATTGAGTTCCAGTGTGTTGGCATCTCCTGTATCAGGGCTTTAACTGTTAACGCTATTACCATGCTGAATAATCCCCAACTGCTTCCAAGCTATGAAAGCATGACTGAAATGAGTGCAGATTCATCTACAGTTGGTCACAATGTTGCTGACTATGTCTTCTTTTTTGAGAAAGCCTTACATAACTAGGTTGATGGAGTGCACCAAATGCAGGACCCTGAAAAAGCCACTGTCTACCATGGCCTTGACTTTGTTACTGCTGTTGCCCATGGCAACAAAGCAAACTCTGGGACCTCTGGGCCACAACCATTCAGACACCCTGTTATTAAAAACATCCAAGATTTTTGCAGCTGTATGTAATTTTGCCATGGCAAACATGGCTACTGTGGCATGCCAATGAAAGCTCTAAAAAATGTCTTCAGAGCCAATACCTGTAGAGAGCTTTTGCTTTACCCCCACAAAAATAGATCTAGTTTTTAGTGATGCACATGTAATCAGTAGCCTGTCATCTGTTCCACATGTCTGTTGTCAGGTTGAACACTTTCATGGCAAATGGTGTATTTCGCAATGTTCTCCTCCTGTTTGCTAATCCTAAAAAAGTCCCACACTGGGAAAATTACTTTCTCACTGGACCATTGCCAATGCCTGAAGAAGAACTGGAGGTAGCTGTGTGTGTTGATTGCTTCTCTGCGGTGCATACTTCTACTGAGGTATAGGTTGGTGTATGTCTCTGCTGGACCTTACAACTATGGGGAAAGGCAGTGCTGCCTGTGCCACATTCACATCATCCTCATCATCATCCATTTCCATGATTGTATGGCTTTCTGAAACTTTTCTTTTTCCCTTGCCAATTCTGGTGTCTCCTGGACTCTGCTGACGTCCACTCCAATTCCCTATCATCATCTTCAGAACTAGTGCTTGAAGAAGATGGTTGAGCAGTACCCTTCCTTTTTCTTGCTGGAGATCGGCTAGCCATTGATTCTAAAAGAGGAGGATCTTGCTCAGCAGGAAGCTCAACATCCTGTTCTGCTCCAACTTCTGGAAGATCTACTATCGCTAGCTGTGGCTGCTATCCACTGTGCTCTGTTTCCTGAAATGAATGGGGACTACTTTGTGAAAGGGACAAATCCAATTTAACATTACTGTCCGTCGGTGTTACCATGATTGCAGTGGCTGCCTTACTGGCAGACACCATCATGGGCTTAGGTAAGGATGGCGCTGTTGATGCAGAAGTGCTGCTCCCAGGCTCCTCCCCAGAGGCCGGTATGTCAGGTACACATCTCCTGAAAGAGGTTGTGATCAGCAAGCCACTAGTGGAAAGCTTCTTCAAACTGACCACTTTCTTGGGAGCAACTTTCTTTGGGGCTGTCTTAAAGTATGCAGTGGTACTAAGTTGCACAAGTTGAAGAGATTGGAGGACTTAAGTGTACAGGCCGTCTCTTTGGCAGTACTGTGGGTGATGTGACGTCTCTTCTCTTGTGCACCTAAAAGCAACCAAGCAAGAAAAACATGAAGTTAGTGAAACATGACATTGTTCCAGGTTGAAATACTACAGACAAATGTAGTATTAGTGCAGTTAGTTAGTTATGTAATAAATAATAATTTTATCTAACATTGTAAATTCAAACCAGACTATAAAATGTAAGTTCAAATCAGACAGCACAACATTCAGATATAGCTCTTTGCTTTATCTCCATCTATTTTAAAGGAGAAACCTGTGAAAGTCAGCAAGAGGTGCATGAATAAATGGACTAGTCCTCAAAAAACCTATGGCGGAAGAGAAGGAAATTGAAAAATGTGCTATACTATTGATGTTGTCTGCAGTGCACAACAGCCAAGGTCTACAGGAGGAAATGGAATTATTATACCCCTAAAGAAACTGAATACTGTAGTGTGGCTGTGCACCTTTGGTGGCTAGATGGATAGATGGATGGATCAAGGCAAAATGCAGAGTAAAAAATTATATAAAACATTAAAAAAGATATAACATTTTAACAAATACAAATAAAATTAAAATTATAATAGGAAATTAAAACAAATGAAATTAAAATGAAAAATGTAAAAAGAAAATTAAAAGAAAAAAGAAAAAGAAAAAAGAAAGAAAAACATGTAAAAAACATGAAAAAAAAAAAAAAAAATCAAATACAAATACAAAATTTAAATAAATTAAAATCTAAAATTAAATTAAACAAATGATCAATAATTGCAGATGTCTGTATGTAAGCCTGTGGTAAAGTGACAAGGGCTGGATTCACCAAATGGCTGTCAGCCACATGGTCAAACAACAACAAGGAGCAAGGCAAAATGGCAAAAAAAAAAAAAAAAACACATGCAAGCCTGTGGTAATAGGACACTTTCTGGATGCTCAAAATGGCTACCAGCTACATGGTCAAACAACAACAACAATGAGCAAGGAGGCTTGGGGAACAAAAAAAAAAACACATGCAAGCCTATGGCAAAGAGATACGGGCGTCATTACCACTGTGCTTTCACATTCCAAAGTACTTTTCAGTCCTGCAAACTCATATGAAGAACGCCCTTGTTTGACCTCATGATTCACCTATGCTATGTCTATTGCGGTACTGATTGTTTATTCTTGAAAGTGACCCTTCCTAGATTGCTTATTGCAGATGGTGCCTCATCCCCCATATTGTCCTTAACCACTAGGCATGTTAGGTGTTCATGCCTTGTAATTCCCTGGTGGCAATGATAGGACCATCATCAATGTTTGTTTATACACAATAGTGCTGAAGAATTGTCTATTTTACAAAGTTTACCATGTTACATTGTCCTGGTGGCAGTGGTGGGACATATTGATACTTGTTACATTGAATTCTGAAAGCATGTCCCAAAACCCATTTGTCAAACACAGTTGCATACCACATGTGCGACCAAACATCTCTCATGCCCTAATAGCATATGCTTCAGTAAAAGTGGGCAGACACATTTATTAAACCCACACCCGAAGTACAGCTGGTGCTTGGCCTCGCTGGAGTGCACTTGATGTGTTACAGTTCCTGATTTGGCCATTCAGCAACATTCTGTTCTCCTGAGGCTTTTTCTGCTCCTGGCCTTCCACTTCCACCAGAACCTCAGAATCTGCAAGAAAGAAGACAAAATGAAGATGATTGCAGAAAGGCCCCCTTCTAAACTGAACTCTTCAACAATAAGGTATTTAGGAATCATTGGGGTCGCTCATAGACTAAGCATGTGTTTGGAGGCGGCTGGCTCTCTATATATTGTACAAAAATGATGTGCACTGTGCAGAGAGTACAAGCAACCCTACTTTGATATCCAGAGGTAAAAAGCAGATACTCTAGTGCTCTGTCTTTGTAGTAGTGTGAGCGAGGAGTTTGCCCTACCTAGGAGATGTGCTAAGCATTTATTGTACTCACAGTATCAATAAATATGGACACACACTTAGAAGAATAACATGAGGCCAATTTATGAAAATACTTCTAAATTTTAATAAAATATTTAACATTAAGGTCATCAATATACAATAAGTACTTCTTTAGTCATGATTTTTTCAAAATTTAGAATATGTTCTGTTTTTGTGTTGAATTACTCACCATAGGAATCAATAGGATTTTTTTTAAATATGCATACAAAATCAGGCAATGCTCTCACAAGTATCATTTTCTATTTTTAGTTTGAGGTCGTCAAGATGTCCTATGGGCCAGCCGGAAAATTCAATGCAGTTCCCAGTTCAAGGGGGAACAGTGGCTGAAAGTCTCAGAGCTGGTGCACAACGGAGAGGGGAACCACTTGGAAGCACACTGCACAGGTAGACTTAAAGGTAAGCCTGGTGGGTCCTCTTAGAGAGTGGAGGTCCCCTAGAGAACAGCTGGTTTGTCAATGCAGGGGCCAAGGAGGCCGGGTGCAGCACAGATAGGAGTTTTGTGTTTTGGAGTGATTGGAGCCAGGAGCAGGTCACTTGGAGGGTGGATTGAAGGTCAGCAGGGGCACTCTGGAGGGGGTGGTGCTTGGGTGTACTTACTTCAGAGCTTTTGAGAGTTCAGAATGGACTTTGTTTCTGGCCATCCGATGTTTGGGGTGCAGTACCCCAGGTAATGGTGTGTCTCAGACTCAGAAAGTCCTAGTGCCACCAAACTTGGCACAATGGTAGGTTTTGTGCTTTGGGTATGTCATGTGGATTTTGAGTGGCAGCTGGGTTTATTGGTCAGCCACTGGTCAGTGAACCGGACTTCACTGGTTTCTTGCCTGTAGGGTGCAAGAGAGTGATACCTTCACTCAGAGACAGGTTCTTGGTGATTTTCAGAAGATTTAAGGTGCTCAGGGGTTTTGTAGCGTCCTTCAGAGGCAATGCCTCAGTGGGGATTGTTGAATCCTTGGAGCAGCAGGAAGGGATAGGCACCTTTTTCTTTGTGCAACAGGAATTTGGTTCTTGTGCCTCGGGTCTTCCTTGTTCTTGGGTGTTCTTGTGTCTGTGAATCTTCTCTGTTGGTCTAGGGATGCCCATTAAAAAACTACATCTAGGGGGAGTTAGGGGGATTACCTGATAGTGGACAGGAGGCCACTACCAAGAATCCTACCTTAGGGTGGCTACACCCACCAAGTGACTACTTCCTGTGAAGGGGTTCACATCCCTAGCCCTGATTGACTATTTTCCTGCCATCAAAATGGAGGAAAATTAAATGGAGTGGTAGCCTTGCCTGTCATACCTGAAGGGTAGTGCAGGCTGGGGATGGCCACTCCTCCTATACTTGCTTGTTTTCTCGCTGGTTTTCAAATGTGAAGTGGGGGCAAACCCTTTGGTCAGCCAACTGCTGTGAGCTGCAGAGTTGGAGGTCAGATTCCAAAGGCTGTAAAGCCTTTGAAGCTGACTGCTGGTGCAGGAAGCCTGCCTGGGGGAGGGGATGTAACACCTCCACCCAGGAAAGGCTTTGTGTTCTGGATTCTAAGAGCAAAAGGCTGTCAGCCCAGGAGTCCAGAATCATGTCTTCTGGTGGCAGGCTGGTAAAGACCAGTTAGCAACCATGCCAGGGCTGTTAGATTTTTCAGGGGGCACCTCTTAGGTGCCTTGTGGATACATTTTATAATAAGTACAACACTGGCATCTGTGTGGGTTTATTTTTCTGCCTTGTTTGATACCAAACAACCCAGGGTTCAGAGAGGCCATCATGTAGCTGGGTAACTCGTATTGACCAGTGTTCAGCACATTCATTTGCTATGGCTCCCCTGTACACTTACTATGGCTTAGGGTTTAGCAAAGACACAGTAGGGGCATATTTGCTCATGCACACACATACCCTCACATGCATTATATTGCACTCTGCCTTAGGGCTGTAAAGCCTGCCAGAGGGGTCATTTACCTATATTAGATGCAGTGTTAGTGGGTCTGGCACTCTGATTGCCATGTCGAGTTTGCAACTTTAGATTCACCTTGTCATGCCCTTGCAATGGCAGTCTGCATGAGGCTGGTTTGGGGACTCTCAGAGTGGGACAATTGGTGCTGCAGCTCTGAGGAGGCCTCTTCAGTACCCATGCTATAGATACCAGGGGTAACATTTACTAGGGACTTGCAAAGCTGGCTGATGTGCCAAACATAGTACAGTTTTGGGGAACAAGATCTGGCCCAGGAAACCTGTTTAGCAGAGGCCCAGGATACTTACAGTTTGAAACAACATAATTTTCCAGGCAAAAAGTGTGTGTGGGGGGGTGTTCCATGTCAAAAGAGGCCCTTTCGCATAGTCTGTGAGTGGGTATGTCAGTATCTCTGTTGGTCTGTGAGATATTGTATGACAGTGTCATTGTGTCTGTGAGTGATTCCATGAGTCTCTGAGTGGGTTTGTGAGTGGTTGCATGAGTCCGTGAGTGGCACTGTGAGTGGGTGCATGAGTATCTCAGTGAGTCTGTAAATGTGTGCATGATTCTGTGAGTGGGTCTGTGAGTGAGTGCATAAGTCTCAGTCAGTCCGTGAGTGGGTGTATGATTGTCTGAGTGGGTCTGTGAGTGTGTGTGTGACTGTCTCAGTAAGTCTATGAGTGGATGTATCAGTATCTGAGTGGGCTTATTAGTGATTGTACAAATCTGAGTGGGTTTGTGAGTGAGTGTCTGAGTGTTGGAGTGAGTCTGTGAGTCATTGCATGAGCCTCTGACTGGGTCTGTGAGTGAGTGTGTAAGACTGAGTGGGTCTGTGAGTGGATGTGTAAGTGTCAGAGTGGGTCTGTTAGTGGGTGCCTCAGTCTGAGTGGCTCTGTGAGTGTGTGTGTGTGTAATCTGAGTGGGTGCATGACTGTCTGAGCGGGTCTGTGAGTGGTTGCATCAGTCTCTGAGTGGGTCTGTGAATGGGTGCATGAGTGTTGTGTGTGAGTGGGTTTCTGAGTGAACACATAAGTGTCTCAGTGGGTCTGTAAGTGGGTGTCAGTGTGTGAGTGGGTCTGTGAATGGGTGCATGACATCCCGAGTACTTCTGTAATTATCTCCATGAATGTTTGAGTTGGTGAATGAATATGGCAATATATTTTTTTTCCCTTTTTTCTGATATTCGCAAATTCGCCCTCTCCGGACATCCTGCCGAAATTCACGAATATCCAGTTAGTGAAAAATACACCTTCTCATTTCTAAAACATGTAACCTGTTACAATATCATCTCCCCACTTCATCATGGGGTTGCAGTATCTCCACCCTGACCCCTAATCCCACATAACACATTGTTTTCTACCACATTTCAGCCCCAGAGACCATTCCCCGTTATAAAAAATGGCAGCTGCAACATTTAGATCAGGTTGCTGTTGTAATTTAGTAGTGATTAGATTCAACATTAGCAGAAGACATCTTGTATTTGGCAACTATTGTGAATATTTCGCGGAATCCATTTTGTAAAGTGAGACAATTGACTAGGGTTGTGGAAGCTGTTACCAATCAGGCAGCTCTGGCACTTGGGGATATTACTGAGGAGCTCCAAATTGCGAGGATTGTAGCGCTCCAAAATCGTATGGTACTAGATGTGATATTAGCTGATCGAGGTGGTGCATTTCGCATCATCGGTAGTAGTTGCTGCATTTTCATTCCCGATCACTCACCTTCGGTATATGATGCAATATCTAAATTGCATAAAATTGCTGCAGAAATTCACACAGAGACTGGTACTTGGACTTTTTCTGGATGGTTTTGTGCTCTTGTTTCTGCCTTGGGCTGGAAACTACTGACTATCCTGTGTGTAATGATTACAATATTTTTCACATGCTGTATCTGTATTCAGTGTGGTCCAATGTTCTACTCCATGTGTTTTACTGCTTGTATGACTACCAAAAGAGATATTACAGAAATGAAAGCACAACACATGTTAGATAAGGAAATAGCTGAAATGATGAGCATAAATATACAAGATGAATATTTAGATTATCCCAGAAAGACGAATGTCGTCAGCTAATGCTGAAAGGGTTGTCTGTTGTAATTTAGTAGAGATTAGATTAAGCATTAGCAGAAGACATCTTGTATTTAGCAACTATTGTGAACATTTCGCGGAAACCATTTTGTATTCATGGCATCCATTATCTCTGCCACATGCTGCCATGTGCTCGCCATGTGCTCTGTCCTACCTTCCTGTTAACTACTCTTGAAAATCTGTCTAGTGACAAATTATATTTAGCATCTCCCACTTTCGCACATGCCCAGTAAGATCTGCAACTGTTAGTAATTAGTAACAGACAGTAATGTGTCAACTAGTCCTTGAAAACTGTCAGCCCCTCCTACCTGTTGACTGTGCATTTCCATATGACCTTATATGTATACAAGTCTTGCTTCTATAACTGTACCACCTTCTTTTTAGCCCCTGCATGGTTATAAAAGGACCATGCTCTCTTAGTTCAGTGTTCTACTTCAAACATTACGGAAGGGTGCTGCTTGAACTGTAGTACCACCTCATGAGGTTTAATAAACTTTGGGACGGATGTAGCAAGCATTTTGGATGGTGCAAACTGCGAAAATCGCAGTTTGCGCCATGGAAAATGCCGATAGCGATGCTCATTCACAATTTGAGAGTCGGTACCTACTCGCAAATTGTGAATGCGACTCACAAATAGGAAGGGGTGTCCCCTTCCTATTTGCGACTCGCATCGCTATGCTAAATTGTTTTTTGCCCGCGAATGCTGTCGCAAAATAATTTGCAGTTACCAGCAGTGTCACACTGGTGGTAACCCGTTCACAAAAGGGAAGGGGTCCCCATAGGACCCCTTCCCCTTTGTGAATGTTGTCAAAAAGGGTTTTTCAGAGCAGGCCTCTGTCTACTCTGAAAAACCGAAACCAAATGGTTAAGGAAAACGGGCTGCAAAATAAATTTAAAAAAACAGCTTTATTTAAAAAGCAGTCACAGACATGGAGGTCTGCTGTCTTCAGCAGGCCACCATCCCTGTGAGTGCAGGAACTCGCTATGGGGTCGCAAAATGCGACCCACCTCATTAATATTAATGAGGTTGGTCTTTGCGACCCCATAGCGACTCGGAGACGGTGTCTGAGACACCGTTCTGCATCCGATTCGCAAAATCGGAAAATGCTACATCTGGCCCTTAGTGTTTTATTTCAGTTTCTGTGCCAACTTCTTCCTATATGGTCTGAGGACTTTGTGCAGAGAAGGGCGAACCCCTTGCACTAGTAGGCCTTGCTGAGGCTTACTTCGACAAATTGGCGCCTGAACAGGGACTCATCGGCGACTCGGACGCCCGACGGATTGGTTGCGACGAAGGATTGGGATCTCGCTGCGGACAATCAATGCCTGAGGAGAACCGAGTCTAGAAAACCACAGCGTTTTTCCCTTCTTTCTGATTTGACCATCCAGGTGGCACTGGTCCTCGACTGAGATCCTTTTTGGTTCTTCGTCATGCAGTGACCATTTGGTCGATTTTAGAACTTGGCAGTTGGAACCTGGACGCCCTGTGATTGGTAATAGCCGTTTTACGGCACTTGCTGTGGGTTTTGATGCCTTTGTTTCACCACTTACTGTGGCTCTTGTGTTTTGGGTGACTCGTCAATTTGTGTCCTTTGAATTGATATATAAATTGCAATTTATATAGGCAGGTAATGAGGAGAATTTTCTCCAACTTAATTTTGATTTGAACGGCACCTTAAGTGCTACTTTGATTATAATACTGCATATTCTGCACTATTTTTGGCATGCCTGTTTTTAGCGCACTTCGTAGTATGTGTTGCTTTTGCAATGATACCAATTTGAGACTGGAAGAGCCGCAACCGGCACCCCCAGAGGGGATGCCCAATAGAGATATGTATGTTAAACATGGTCTTTCTTCTATAATGTACAGCACATTATGGAATAAATACACTCGTGTGGATCCTGAGTTACATTGGCCTTAGCATGGGTCATTTGATTTGTGAAAGATTGAGTATGTGGAACAAGGTATGTGTAAGCGAAGGTCTAGGCAAGATATGTTTGACTGTGTACAAATGTGGGAGGAAGAAGTGCGTGGACGAGTGAAGCGTGAGCAAGCCTTGCTTGAGAAAGAGCAGCAGAAGAATGTATATGTGAAAGCATTGGAAATGAGAAAGAAAGAAATAAACAACTTAAAGGAGATAGATGAGAAAGAACATAAATTACAGGAAACTGGCAAATACACTGTTTGGCAACCTCTCTATCCTATCCTTAATAAACCGCAAGATGATTTTTTTGTTACTAGATCCCCCTCCACCTCCGTATGTCGTTCCTTTTGCCCCTCATGAGTTAGCTGAGGTCTCCGGTACGGAGCAACAGAAGATACGAGACAGTCGCTCTATGTTGCCTGCTGACCGTGCATCTGAGCTTAGATCTATTGCTCGTAAAGCAATTCGTAGCGTTGTCTCTGCTTCTGAACTTTTAGACAACATGAAAGGGTGGACAGAAAAGGAGCAGCTATGTTTTACTGAGGCATTTGGCACAGAAGTTACTGAACTATTTCGGAAATATTCTGATGAGTTAGAGCCCGATGATGTAGCAGCTGATCGTTAGCAAATGCGTGATGGTCTTTTTGTTTTCTCCCAGGTGGCTGATGCAATCAGGCATTTGGTGAGATTGTGTTGCAGCAGACCGCTTGCGACAGGAGAAAAGGGCCGTGGACGTAGTTGCACAGACATCTCAGACCGGCGGGGTGCAAGCTTCCATCTTCGGAACAGATAAGACTATGATAGTTCACGCGAAACCAAAGCGGGAGGCCGCGCCTTTGTATGTTCCTCCTAAAGGATGGGGTACAAGTGATGATAAAACTTCTGTTGATGCTAAGGGTTATTTTATTTATAATTGGGTGTATACTCCCTGGAATAGGGCAGATGTAATGGCACTTAAAACAGCATTACCTGACCCGTGGAAAAATACAGCCGCCTTTTCGACGAAGTTGGGGGAGCAATTAGTTCTTGTACTATGACTTTGGCTGATATTGATTTATTTTTTGGATTGATATTACCGCCAGATATGTGGAGAATTGTTCGTAAAGTTGATGATCATGTAGTTTTTGGGGCCTCATGGAAAGAATTTGAACAGATGGACGGGGGTAGGGAACCTGCGAAAAAGTCATATCAGTTGATTCTAGATCTTTCTGCAGCCATATTAGTTAAGTTAAAAACGATTATTCCCCCTAAAAAGATGGATTGGATTGTTTTAGCGTCTTGTAAGCAAAAGGCAGATGAATCGGTCTCTGATTTCTTTACACGCTTTGAAGAAGCATTTCATGATTTTAGCGGCCAGTTATTATCAGATGATACGGGCAGACATTTGTTTGTCGATAAATATGTCGCAAATCTGTTACCAGGAATAGCTAGTCGTCTAAAAGCTAGTGAAAGTTCATGGACTACCTCTACTCGGGTTTCTCTTTTGACTATGGCTCAGTATTATGAACGTTAGGAATTAGAAGCAAAAGGTAGCGAGGATAAAAAGATTAAAGAATTACAGACGAAGGTTATGTTGGCTCAAGCTTATGGTCCGCATTTTAGAGATAGTGATAGAGGTGGACGTGGATCTTATGGTTCTTCTTACACTAGTTCGAATTTGTCAGTTGATCAGTGTGCGTATTGTAAGAAATTTGGGCATTGGGCTGCCGATTGTCCAGCACTACGTGTTCAGCAGCGTTCACGTGGTCGGGGACAAATGAGAAATCCCTAACAATATTCAGGGCCTAGAAGAAGCACAAATGATCATGCTAGGTTTGATGCTAATGTACGAAGGCAGGATGAGTTTAACACTTTTGATAGACGGAACCAATACCAGATGTCTAACTATGTGCAGCTTGATTTCCAAGATTCTGCTTATGCATGGGTAAGGAATCTGTTGAATTTCCAGTAGATCAGAGGGGTCCCTATGTTACAGCACATGTTTTGGGTTCTACTGATCAGTTTCTGGTTGATACAGGAGCTACTCGTAGCGCCTTGTCTAAACAATTGGTTCCAAGGGCTCCCCTGTCTGGCTTAACCATTACATCGATAGGTTTCAATGGAACACCTTCCCCTAGCCCATTGTCACAACCACTTGCATTCCATGTTGATAAATTTACTGCTCAATGTCCGTTTTTGCTTTCTCCAAATACACCAGACAATATTGTGGGTCTCGATATGCTCAAGTATTTCAGGGCTCCAATACGATGCTCTCCTGAAGGGGTGTGTGTTATTTTGAACGCTATTGTGTCCTGCTGGAATTACGATACTGCACTAAAGTGACATCATCGCATTGTTGTGTTCTTGCTACATGTTTTTTTTATAATAGGATACTGTATTGGTGTATTCTTGTACTACTGTACTATGACTATTTTCTTTTTCCATGCTGACAATAGCTGTATGCCATGGACATAGATATTCTCCTAATCTGTTTATTATTCTAACGTGTGTATTTATGACAGACTTTCGGATGTATACGATATGCAAGTCTTGAAGGCCTATGGTCTGCATTTTTGTATATTGTTTTGGGTTATGAAAACAATAAAAAAGTACAACACAAAAAAAACATGGTGACATTGGTTAATACCTAATTGGCTATTAAATCTACTTGTAAGACCCCAGTAAAGTGCACTACATTTGCCCAGATTCTGTAGATTAAATGCTCCTAATGGACCTGCAGGACCCGATAGTGCCACCCACACAAGTAGCCTCTTAACCATGCCTCAGGCCTGCCATTGAAAGGCTTGTGTGTGCGGTTTCACTGCCACTTCGACTTGGCATTGAAAAGTACTTGCCAAGCCTTAAACTCCCCTTTTTCTACATGCATGGTACCTCTAAAGTAGGCCCTAGGTAACCCATAGGGCAGGGTGCTATGTACATAAAAGGCAAGACATGTACCTGTGCAGTTTATATGTCCTGGTAGTGTAAAACTCCTAACTTCATTTTTATGCTACTGTGTGGTCTACTCCTTTCATAGGCTAACATTAGGGTTACCATCATTTACTGTTTGAGTGGTAGTTTCTGATCTGAAAGGAGTAACAAGGTCATTTTATTATGGCCACAATGGTAATACCAAATCCTGCTGACTGGTGAAGTTGGATTTAATATTTCTATTTTAGAAATGCCACTTTTAGAAAGTGAGCATTTCTCTGCACTTCAATCTTTCTGTGCCTTACAAACCATGTCTGGCTAGGTTTAGTTGACAGCTCCCTTTTGAATTCACTCAGATAACCCCAAACACAGATTGCTCAGTCACACGTGCATACATCTGCATATTGAAAGGGTCTTCCTGGGCTGGGAGGGTGGGGGGCCTGACACTAACCTGTCAAAGGACAGTAGCCTGCCCTCACACAAAGGACTGCCACACCCCCTACTGGGACCCTTAGAGACAGGATGGAACTCAAAGGGAACCTTGTGCGCTTCTAAGCCACCCTCTGAAGCCTCCCCCACTTCAAAGGCACATTTGGGTATTGAAGCAGAGTATCTGACCCTACCAACTCAGACACTTCTGGACAAGATATCACTGGTGAAGAAACCCTGAACCAGAACCTGCAACCTGCCAAGAAGAACTGCCTGGCTGCCCAAAGAACTCACCTGAACTGCTTTTCTGAGAAGGACTGCTGCCTTGCTATTGCCATGCTGCCTTGCTGTCTTCTGGCTGTGCTCAGAAGTGCACTTCAAGGGCTTGGATAGAGGTTGCCTCCTGTTCCAAGAAGTCTTAGGACCAAAAAGACTTCATCTCTGCAAAATAACTCCTTGTGCGGTGAACATTGCCGCACAACCTGCAGAAACGACGCACAGCCTGCCTCGCAGTGATAAAATCACTGCACGCCGAATCGGAATTACGCAGCCTGACTTCGCAAGGAGAAGATCGATGCAGCGCCAGCCTTGCATCCGTAACTTCGAAGCGCGACCCACTGGATCGATGCAAAGCTGAACCAGAATGACGCAGTCCGACTTCCTGAGAGGAATTGACGCAGCGCCTGCCGAGCTGCAGAAATTTCTACAGAACGCCCACCGGATCGAGGCAAACACCTGTGACTTCGTCCTGCATGCCCAGGATTTCAATGCATCATCCCCAGGGCATCCGAAAACCCTGCAACCCGAAGAGGATCCCAGTCTCTGCACCGGAAATCGATGGAAAGCATTCCTCTTCTTGAAAACTCAATGATGCATCGTCTGTGTGTGCTGGAAAAATTGACGCACATCTCCCCATTTCCACGCACCTCGTCCTCTGCAGTCCCTTGCAGAGAATTTGAACGCAAACCAGGTGCTTTGTGCTTGCCAGAGACATTTGTTGCTTTTTAAGACTAAAGACACTTTATATCATTTTTACACTGATATTTTAACATATACTTAATGAATCTTGATTGTTTTGACCTACATCTTACCAGATAAATATTATATATTTTTCTAAACACTTTGCGGTGTATTTTTGTGGAATTCTACTGTGTTATTGCATGATTTATTGCACAAATACTTTACATATTGCCTTCTAAGTTAAGCCTCACTGCTCAGTGCCAAGCTACCAGAGGGTGGGCACAGGATAGTTTGGATTGTGTGCGACTTACTCTGACTAGAGTAAGGGTCCTTGCTTGGACAGGGGGTAATCTGACTGCCAACCAAAGACCCCATTTCTAACATTGGTGATCAGCGGTGAGGATAGGACTTGTATTTGTGCAGTGACATACAATAGCTAAGTGTACACTACCTAACCACAGTTGAAGGTCAACTTGATTTTTTATCTTTTTCTGCAATTTAGTTTCCTGTCTGATTTTGAACTAAATCCTCATTCAACATGTCTCTGGCTGGGTCTCAAGCAGGAGCTGAAGATTTTGACCTAGCCAAGCTGGAGACATATACTGTTAAACAGCTGAAAGGGTTCTGCAAGAATATTGTAGTATCTACCCAGGGTGCCTCCAGAAAGGAGGAAAACCAAAAGGCGCTGAGGGCCTGGGCGGAAGCCCATTCTGATGAGAATGTTAAAGAGGAGGATCCAGAGGATGACCCCTCAGAGGATTTCTTGCCAGAAAAAGTGAATGTTATCCCTGTAATTGTGCCCCCTGCCAAACTAGGGAGCAGTGTCTCTAGCCATGGCCTGACCGCAGAGGAAAGGAGGGAGGAGACAGAATTTCAACTACAAATGGAAACATTAAACATTGAAGCTCAACAGGAGGAGAGGAGGGCAGAGAGAGAAGCCAAACAGGCTGAAGCAGAAAGAGAGGCCAAACAAGCTGAGGCTGAGAGAGCCTTGGCTGAAAAGAAACTTTTGTTGACTCATGAACTGAGTCTCAAGGAGCTGGATATTAAGGCAAGACAGTCTAAGTCCAGCAGTGATGGTGGCAGCACAAGTTCAGGACCTGCAGGAGAATGGAAGGTTTGTATATCCAAAAATGTGGTGGCACGTTATGTGGTGGCAGATGACATTGACAAGTGGTTGGCTGCTTATGAAGTTTCACGAAGGGCTCATGGGGTCCTTGAAGAGCCATGGGGGGCAGCCTTGTGGTGGTATGTACCAATAGTGGGGAGGGACACACTCCTTGCATTGGATCCTAAGGATCAAAACAGATACACACCCATGAAAACTGCTTTGTTTACAAGTTTGGGTTGACACCTGAGAAGTACCGTCAGAGGTTCAGGGACAGCACCAAACTCTCCACACAGAACTGGATAGACTTTTTTGATTTTTCCAGTAAGGCACTGAATGGATGGGTGCAGGGCAGTAAAGTAGATGACGATTTGGGGGTTATGTAATTTAATCCTGAAGGAGCAATTGTTCAGTGTTTGCTTCACAGAGTTGCTCCAGCACGTAGTTGACAGCAAGCTGACTGATCCTAGAAAGCTTGCTAAGGAGGCGGACCTCTGGGTTAGCACCAGAGTGTCCAGAAAAGTTAGGAGTGACTACCCTAAGGCTGTCAGGTCTAACATGTGTCCCCCCCAGCTGAAAGTGGGGAGAGTTACCCAACCTCCTGGGAGCTCTCGTCACTAAGGCGGAAGTATCTGGAGAGACCATCAGCGCTGGTGTGGTCAAACCCCAGCCGATGCCCAACCATAAAGTCCATCCCCTGTAGGGAAACAGACCACCTCAAGAGCTTAGGATTCTCAGCACTCATCCGCATGAGTCATCTTAGGGGTCTGTGGTCTGTCTCAACCCGGAAGTGAGTCCCAAACAGGTATGGTCTCAGCTTCGTCAGTGCCCAGACCACAGCAAATGCTTCTCTCTCAATAGCACTCCACCTCTATTCCTGTTGTAATAGTCTTCTGCTAATAAAGACTACTGGTTGGTCTAGGCCCTCCTCATTCAGCTGTGCTAGAACTGCCCCTATGCCATGCTCTGAAGTGTCTGTCTGCACAATAAATTCCTGGGAGTAGTCAGGGTCCTTGAGCACGGGGCATGCACATGGCTTCCTTCAGGGAGTCAAAGGTTTTATGACAAGCCTCTGTCCAATTCACCAACCTAGGTTGCTTTTTGGATGTGAGTTCTGTCAAGGGTGACAATGTTACCACAACCCTTGACGAACCTTTGGTAGTAATCAGTGAGGCCCAAGAAGGCCCTCACCTCAGTTTGGGTTCTAGGCGGTTGCCAGTCCTTGATAGTTTCAATTTTGGCCTGGAGGGGCTGCACCTTGGCACTTCCAACTAGGTGTCCCAAGTACACCACAGAACCCTGCCCAATCTGGCACTTACTGGCCTTGATGGTCAGGTCTGCCTGTTGCAGGGCTTGAAGCACCTCCTGGAGGTGGAGCAGGCGTTCCCCCCAGCTGGAACTATAGATGGCTATGTCGTCTAGGTAGGCTGTGGAGAAGGCATCCTTACCAGTTCAGAGTAATGGCCTTTAGATTGAAAAATGCCCCTGCTACCTTCTACTGGTTGGTTAACTGGGTCCTAGCTGGCAAGGATTGAATGTTGATTGTTTCGACCTGCATCTTACCAGATAAATATTATATATCTTTCTAAACACTGTGTGGTGTTTTTTTCTGGTGTTTGACTGCGTTATTGCATGATTTATTGCACACATACTTTACACATTGCCTTCTAAGTTAAGCTTGACTGCTCAGTGAGGGTCCTTGCTTGGACAGGGGGTAACCTGACTGCCAACCAAAGACCCCATTTCTAACAACCACTGTGTAAATATACAATACATTGCCTGGAAGAGACAAACAATTAGTGTGCCACAACAACACCCATTGCATATTGTCATTGCCCAAGATCCAACACATGTTCATCAGAGACTGGGACTGAAGTCAATACCACCCCAGAGGTGGTGTGACAATGGCGCAATAGGGCAAAATGCTTTTCTTCCTCCATGTGTCATTGCCCTTCTCATGTGTGCTGCATCCAACAGCACACATTGAAATGCCACCTTGCAATAATTGCTTGTACATTTGCAGGAAGGGACACCTCCCTGCATATAAATAATCTATCCTCTCAATGCAGACACCCCTTCATCATGGTGCAACGAAGCCTGCATTGGTGCAGGGAGAACAAATTTAAGCAGGCGCTGGGGGAATTGCAGTGTTGTGCTGTATTTCAGTAAACATGGTGCATCTCTCCTTTTCAAAACTGGTGCAGCGCCGTGCCACACATATTGCTGCTGCACTGAGCTGTGCCACTTGAGAAAAAATCAGGCCCTGAGTGTGCAACCTGTGGAACACAAATGCACAGGGTGGACCAACAACAACTCCACACATCTCCATGCACCATTTGGGAATGAACACAAAAGTGAACAAATACAACACATGGGGCATGTCTGTGACCATCATTAGTGCAGCTGTACAAGGAGCTGTAATCTCACCATGTAACAAGGTTGACTGTGTTGTATGAATGGATGGTGTACTGCTTAATGGGACATTCAACATGAGTAAGAACTGGCAAAACTGCATCAAAGTTGCACTGCAGGCACAATGTCACTAGCCCGTAATGCAACTGTACCATCATACAAATAATTGCCTATGTCTATCCAAGCTGCACAACGCCCTTGTGCCACATCAACAAAGTCTCAAAACGCATGCATTGATCCACATTTTACATCATTAGCCCAACATCTGCATGTGGCATAGATGCTGTGTGCAAGGAAATGACCCAAATGTAGAGAGAGACAGACAATGTCTAATGGTTGGACTGTTCCTTCCAATTAGCACATGTCTGGGGCCTGCTGGAAGTAGATTAGAATTTAACACAATCACGGTAAGCAATGGACCTACCTGTGCTTTGCTGCACCAGTGCCATCATTCATGGTGCCAATGCATTTTAGCACCAAAAGAGTGACAGCACACATTACACTCCTGAGGGAATGTCAGTCATGGTGAAAAAGAAGGCATATTATGTGCCACCATGGTGTTAGTGGCAGGGGCAGAATACCTTGTGAGGTTGCCTCAAGTGTGATACACAATGCTACATATAATTTACAACTACAATGTGGGGTCTGTAACATGTTACTGAGCCTCCAAAAGGAAGCAATTGATGTGCCATGTCAACAGCCCCCACAGTCAAAGATTGACATATCACTGTCTCATTTCAGAGGATGATGCCTTATCTCCTGCCGACCTGCCTGTTCTGGATTTTACAGATGACATGGATGACCAGCTATCGACCATCAATGAAGAAACTCTCCAGGATGTCCTAGGTTCCCTCCAGACACCACCTCCAGTTGAAGGAAGGACACACAGCATTGTGGGGTCTCCAAATGATCCACCCAGCTACCATCACACAGCACCAGCCAGTCCTGACACAGCCCTGGACTCAGAGGACCTAGACATCACCTTTCAGAGGACAGTGGTAGGAGTCCAGCGGGAGCTGGCCAATCAGGTGTGGCTGGGGATGGAAACCATGGCAGGTAGCATAGAGGGAGTGCAGAGGTGTCTCTGTCCAAATAAGGACAACACAGCTGCCATCAGAGGCACCCACTCCCCGCTGACATAGATGCTGTGATGAGGCAGAGGCTTAAACAACTGCTCTCCCAAATTGGCAGCAGCAGCATGAGAGATAACAGACTGGGGGCTATACAGTATGCCCTGGAGTCCACACTGCGGGAACTGGCCTCCCTCAGGGAAAACATGGCTGCCTACCACTGTGATGTTGCTGTGGGGTTCAGAAATCAGCATTTTCTCCTTGCCGCAGTGATGTCTTATGTTTTCCCACAAATGGCAGCTGCCAGGACCTTTGACTCCACATCTCTATACCCTGATGTGTGTGTGATGCCCTCAACCACAACAATAGCACCACACATGGCAAAGAAAGCACCACACACATCAGAGGAGAACAGAACCTAATTACATGTGTGCATTACTGTCAGATACAAAGCCACACACAGATCCTAGCATGAAAAAGGTGGATGACGGTGTTGTGGGCTACAACCAACTTACATGGCCTTAAATGCATGTATTGAACAGATATCCATAGAAGTTGACATTTAGCATGTATGGGTCAGAATTAAGTATGTGGTAAATTACCCAGATGAGAGCACCATTACTATTATGTGTTGGTCAGAAGAGGTTAATTTCATCAGTGACGGGCAGCTGTCAGTGTGGTAAGATACAGACACTAAAATGGCTGATGTCATTTGTGCCCCAGTTTTCCTCCAATAATTCTGCCAGACCCCAGCAATGACAGTTGAAGTTCCATACTTACTGTCCAAGATTCCGTATGCATACACAATGTGAATGGATGGAACTGTGGATGACAAATGTTTTGAGTAGCTGATATCATTTAGCAGCCAATCTGACAGCTCCTTGGTCATCCATGGAAATAAAGACAGAAAACATACCCTAAGCCATTCCTCCTAATTGGCCAGTGCACACATGAGAAGACCCAGACACTCAATCAACATGGAGAGATAATTGTCTGATACTAACAGGATTTATTAAAACATGTTAACATCATATTGAAACTCAACCTATGCACTACCCTATGCTAAACTAACCTAAACTAACTTAACTTATACCTACACCTATCTGTCCTATTCTAAACTTATCTTACACATGTAACTCCACACTCTAAACATTGACCCCCACCCCTTAAGAGACAAGACACGAGTAGGACAACATTAGCTAAGGCTACACATGTACTAACCTAACTCGTTTCCTAAACAAATACATATTTTGTTGTTATTGTTTTTAGATTTTTTTTATTACCATAGAAACCCCAGCATAACCCCCACCAAACCCCTCTAAAATAAAAAATGTACTAAAAGCCACCACCCCAACTATAATGACACTAATGTACACCTAAACTACACAGTTTTACTAACCTAACACTACCCACCCAAAATCCACTAAGAAGTTAACATTAGTAAAAGGGAGAGGGAAGGATCTGGGAGGCTGTGGCACAAATAGTTTACGACTTCTTCAGTTTCTCCTTGCAGTACTTAAGTAATTTGTAACTCCTGCCATTGTCTCTTTCCTATTTATCCAGACTTGCCATCATGGCTGACATGTCCTGTCTCATGTCGGTCTTGAAGGTTGAGGTTGTGTCTGGAACAGGTGGCTGTTGGGGTACCTCGCTGTGGATTGGTGTAGTAGATGTGGAAGGGGTAGGACCAGCAGGGGCCCCTCTTGCCACAGATTTCTTCCCCGATGTGGCATGAACAGTCGTGGGCAATAGCAGAGGTCCTCTATTAGAAAATGCATGCCAAGCCCCAGTGGATTTCTCCTTCCTATATTTCTTTTCCATCCTTTGGTACCCAGCCTCCATCGCCATTATTTGCCTGTACCTGTCAGCCCTCTTCTCAAAAGCATTTTTCTTGGCTGGGGTCATATTGGCAGTTGAAACATGAGTAGAACACTGCATTAAATACAGCATTGGGTGGAGGTAGAACAGACATGCAATGTACACAGCATTCTCAGATGACACATGCTGTTTACCACACATTCAACAACAATGACAAACTCCAAATCTATACTAACGTCCTACCAGTCATCTATGGTATCATGCACATGTCACTGTGGTAATCGCTATCCATTGTTGACCATCAGGACCCAGAGGAATGTAGACCACTGCGTCCTTGCACAACGTTTGTCATCAAACTAGTGAGGATCAAGTGGCCCTAAAAGTCCAAAATCCCTGTGCCATTGTAAATACTTGGCACAATGTATGCATTCTACCATTTTGACACCCCGGTGCTGCACCAAACTTTGGTCAGGCATCACGGATGAAAGGGAGGGGGTCATCTGATAGAGGGGCAGGAAACATCCCAGTGGCAATTCCAAGGTTTGGCAAAGTATAATTCATGTGCTGACACCTGCTCAGAGCATGCATTACAAGGAGGTACACCATTGCTCACAATGGACCCACATGTACAGTTCAGTCTTAGGGGCAGATGTATGAAAATATTTTGCACTCGCAAACGGCAAAATCGGCAGTTTGCAAGTGCAAAATCGTGGGCTGCAATGCATCAAAGGCATTCGCAGACCACAAAATAGAAATTGCAAAAATTGTGATTTTTAGCGTTGCGACCTGGATTTTGCGAATCGCAATTTGCGATTCGCAAAATCCAGGTCACAAGGCAATCCTGCAAAAAATCACAAATTGCGATTTTTCGCAGAATGGTATTTTGCACATGCAAAATACCATTGTCTGCAACCAGGTGGTAACCTGGTGCAAAATTAAAAAATGCAGTAAAACTGCATTTTTAAATTTAATATGTAAAGCACACATGCCCTTTTGGCATGTGTGTACTTTACATGGTAACAAAAAAAAAATTGGGGTGCAGGAGAGGGGGCCTTAGGCCCCCAGCACCCTGCCCTTTTGCATTTCCCAAATTGCGATTTCTGGTTCAGAAATCGCAATTTAGGAAATGCAATAAATTTGCAGCTATGGGCCAACAGGCCCATAGCTGCGAATGGGGCCAGTATCGCAATTTGCGATTCGGTAATTGCATTTGCGATTTTTACAAGGCTAAGGTCGTAATGAGGGCCTATCTCATCTCTTTGGTCACACAATACATTTCATCATTGCATTGCACACATCAGACCCTCTCACACAAAACCCTGCAATGACTGACGTGACACACAAAGTGACTGCATTAGGGTCTTCAAATCAGGATATTTTTCCAGTGGTGTAGGGTGGAAGCCTACCTGCAATACATGTCAGGAAAACATAGCTTAGTGATTTTTGGTCATTTCTGTGCATGGACAAGAGTTTCACATTCAACTAGTTAAGCTGAGTAAGCAAGTCAACTTAGTGGTAGGTCACGACAACTGCATGATAAAGGGACAGATAATGGAGACCCTGGCACCACCAAAGCATCACTTTTCCTGACTCTCCAGTGGTGCATTTCACTGCACCAAATGTACATGGATTTGTCATGCAGCTGTTTTGTTGCATTACATCTCCATGTCCATATGGAGCAGCAGGACACAGTATTCTGCATCAGTGGGACATGCAATGGTTGTTGCAATGGCCATCCCATTGTAACCCTCATTGCTTTTGACCCTAATGTTGAAGACATCTTACTCATTATCAGTGCAAAAAGACTAACAACTGCCCATGGGTGATGTGAACATAGCAAAGTGTTAAGGAATGCATTGATACATCCTTGCTTCTTGTCATTAATATGTGTGCACCATTTCAAGGCACACACACTAAAGCTAAAATGCCATGGCATTCTCCTTATGTTCATGTAGTTGTCCCTTCCTGCACATTAACTGAAAAACATTACAGATGTCTTGCCAATACTGTGTGGACAGCCACTGTCACCATAGTAGACCATTTATGTCCAGGAAGCGATACCAACCTGTGCATATACACTCCCCTCATCACAGACACACTTGCACTGTAGTCCAAGTATGCCTGCATTGGTGCAGGCTTATGAATAATTTGCTAGTGCTCCCACAAATGCAAGCCTGCCCCATACTTTCTCTAAAACGGGCAGGCCTGTGGTACAAATTCAGCACATATGTGTCAGATGATAGAAACATTATAGGGTGTATGTGATACACAATGTACCCAAAGAGGAATGTGCCAGTAGTCTGGACCTGGTGCCTTGCTAAGCTCCCTTAAATGTTGTGGCGAAAGACACAAAAGGACAGATTTAAGGAAAGTGGCACTGTACCTAGTGCCTTGCAACTGTCCTTGCATTACCTAGCGCCCTCCTTTCCCCCACCATGTGTGCACTGTATAAAATATACAGCACAGGGTAGGGGGCAATCACATAATTTCATATAGATGCAAATGATGTACTAAGCAGGAGTGGCACCAAACATCTTGCACTACTCCTTCAGAGTACATATGGGCCCATCATATATAAAGGTATGCCCCTGAGCAGGCGTTTAGAGTGCAGGAAAAAAGGCACTAAGATATATACAATTGTTCCCTGCCCCATTCATTTTGCCCCCTTTACAGGGGTAGGCCCCCCTCCCATACATGAGGCCTGGTGCACCCATCATGTTGTACAAGGCTTAACAAAGTGTTGCTATGCATGCATTGCACTACTTTGGTAATATGGCTCGTGGAAAATGGCACTTCAGCCCTGCCTTAGCATCATTCATGAATTTCAGAATGACAGCACTGAGGTAGTGCTAGGGGCTCCCAAAAACCTGTCCTGACCCTTGACAAAATATGCTGCACTCAACCTTATGTCCATCTGTCATGCACATGGAAACAAGAATGTTGCAATATAAAAAGGGGTACTTACCAACTGGTCCACCAATCTGAATCCCCAAGTGATCCAGTAGATCCTGCTCCCATGCTATGATGTCAGACCAATGGTGTTTCAACTGGTGGTCAGTGCACATTACTAGGTGCTCCATCACCTACACAGAATATTCTGTGTAGATGATGGAGCACCTTGCCCCACCACAGCTTCTGTGCCTCTGTGGGGTAGCCCTGTTTTATGCAGCAACCCAAAACTAGCATCATTGGAAGGTAATGCTGCATCAGGCAAGTGAACCCAACCAGTTCATCTGCTACCATCTTGGTTCCCCTCCCTTTCCGATACATTTTGCAGGAAGAGCAAACTGCAAATGTAAGAGCCCAAAAATATTAACTTAATTAACTACCCCTCCTAACCCCAAATACCACAACAAACTATGTTATCCCTAGACAAACACCCCACAATACACTGACAAATACAGTACAACAACACTACAAAAGACTAAGTGAAAAGACAAAAAGCATACAAGAGCAACAGGGCACAGCACAAAACTCTCCAACAACACCAATCCTCCACCAGCTCCACACACCCTTACACAGTCACAGACAACATGACTGTGAAGTGAAAGTGAAAGTGAATACACTGTATCATGTACGCAGCCAGGAAGTCCTGTTTCATCACTTCCTGGGCCTGTGCTTTATGTTTTCTGATATGCATTGTTTTTTATTTTTTACACATGATGGTCATGCGTCGATTTTTTTCCATTGAAGCTGACAAGGCCTCAGGACTTGCGATTGACATGCAGGGGCCAGGTGTTATTTTTTAGCTTAGCAAAGCAAGAAGTCTTGGCGTTTGCGTCAAAACATTTGACGCATGACGGTCATGCATGGTGTTCCTTCCCATGAAGCCTGACAAGGCCCGTGGACTTGCGACTGACACACAGGGGACTGGTGTCATAGTTTTGGCATAGCTGAGTATGTACTATTGCCATTTGCACAACATTTTTGACTCATAACGGGAATGCGTGGATTTTGTTGGAAAGGCTGACGGTGTACCCAGATTCACATATATGTCACAGGGGCAATGCATGTACATAGTACGTATGGTGTAGCTACCTGGGTGTGCATGTTCGTTCATATCTCAACTGTAACATTAGTATGTGTTTACATTATGTTTGTATGTGTGTGCGATGCATGCAATGACTGATACCATTTGCGTATGTGCATGTGTTGCTAGACTTTGTACACATACATGTTACCACATCTGTACTAGGAGAGCACATATGTGATCTAACACCTATTTGTGGGTCTACCACATTGTAATTTCTGATTTCTAAATTTACATTTAACAACAACACAGTAGATATGATGAGCTATGTCCAATACATGGTAATGTATGTGATACCCATGACATATCATACTCAGAGGATGCAGTGGACAATGGCTGGGCTGATTTCGCATTATACCTGGCAATGTGAGTGCATGTGCGTCCACACTGTGGTGTGTTGTTAGGTTCAGGCTTCATGATGCTCTGCTACACATGTGACATATCATTTCCGTGTGTCAATGAAGGTTGGTATGTGCCATGTGTGTGGAATTACATGTATTGTATCATATGTGTACAATTTACCACAGGGGTGTGTTCATGGGATATGAAACCTCACATATCTATCTTCCTGCATGGACACATGTTGGACTTTGTTAAATGGCTGTGTAGTCATATCAGTCCCACCTATGTTTTCATATGTTGGAACACATCTGATGGTCATTTCAGTCTGTCAATGATCATGTGATGCAAATGCATTTTCATTAGTGGAAAGTTTACTTTTGTGCGGACTCCAACCCACAATACCAGGCCTTTGCCATTTAAATGGTACTTGTATTCAGAGATATCAAACATATATGTGCATGCCACAAAATAGGCACTACACACTTGACCACAACAGGTTTGTTTTGACTGTCACATACAATGGCATACAACTGGGTAGCAGCGTTGCAGTCAGGCAATGATGGCAGCCTAATGATCTTTGTGTGACTTTATGTCCACACATACCCATGGTTGCATGTTTTGGCGCAGTTGTACGATACTCCACTATGCTCAGTCCACTGTGCATATGCATCAGGCCCCTCACTGTGTCAAGAGTCAATGTAGTCTCAGCATTGGGGTTAGGGGATGTTGTGCAGGGATTTGGCCTCCTCATTATAGCTCTTCAGCAGAATAATGCACAGTCCCCTGCAGACTGGCACATGCACATTTGTGATCAAATAGCCTAAGATTTTAATTTTCCTTTGGGATGCTTGATGTCAGGCTTGCACTATCATCTACAGAGGACTGGCCACTTGTACGTGTAGGACATGTCTCATCATTTGGCATGGTCTAACAGACATGGTAATGCATTCTTAGTAATTTCCATTTGCCTCTTGGTTAGGGTCTGTATCTCTATTGTAACTTGTTATATTTGTACAATCCAAGGGACAGTGGATGTCATCTGTCATGGCCTTCTGTCAGAATAGTATACAATGGGCAACTAGAACATTGTTGTTGAAGCAAACATGAGTGGGTTATGTACTGACGTAGTCATCCTCTCTAAACATATGTTGGGTGATCACATGGTGACATTGTTATGTAGTACAGTATGTATCGGTCTATGTGTATACTTTCTCCAGCATTGACAGCATATCTTGTTTGGAATAGATTAGGTCCTACATTGCTGGCATTCTTTAGGCTGCTTACACTTTGTACACATCTTCTACTGCAACATTGTCCGGTCATACATGGACAGGATGAAACGTATGACTTGTGTAATTTGAAGATGTGCACACCTTCTACTACTCCCCACCATTTCCAGCATTTGCAAGATTTAATGACTTCCACAAATACATGACAGTAAATCTGCCATAGCACTTGTGAAGTCTCCAAGTGACCTCCCATGTTATATCTCCATGTATCTGTGGGCTTCTCTAAGCTGTCCTTCCACATCCTTTGTTGTACATTGGTATGCACTAAATTCTGAATTCCACAACCTATGTCACTGTCACCATTAGTGTATCTTGTTAGTGTGTGAAATAACCTCAGCGCTGTATTATTTATTTGCAACATGCAACAAATATGTCTCCTTCTTCAGCCATACATTTTAAGATGGGTCTGTGACATGGTCGGATATTGCTAGACATACTTGCAGATCCCACACCTGAGTGGTATGTTGGAAACCTAGCCATTTTAGGGAATTTTGAAACTGTTGGTAACTTTCTCTTGGTCAGGCCTGTGAGTGTCAATGAGAGGTGTGTTTTCATGCGTGGTTTGTGATGATATCATACAGACTATACTAGGTAACTTTGCTGACACATGTCAACCATTGTAGGAAATTGCATACCCTTTCCTACCTAGGCCATACACCTGTATATCAGTCTTCACAGGTGCGTGTCCTGATTACAGATTTGTGTGACAAGTGTGTTAGAATGTACATAAGGAGTGGGACAGACTGCCTATATTCCACCCAGACATTAATTTGGTGGTGGTCCCATTTTATAGTTAAATCCTGGCTATGGGCAATCAGTATGGAGAGTGGATCAGTACCCATTGCTGCTTCACTTATCCAGCCAACCTTAGCGCACTCCACAGCCAACATGTGTGTGCTATATTTGAGGTACATCACACCATGTGGCAGGGTTGGGCCCAATGGTGGCGCCAGAATGTAATGCCGTCGATATACGGTACAGGCGTAGGCTCAAACTTTGGTTCCTGAGCCTGAACAGTCAATGAAGGTCCTTTGATACCAATGGTCTCCCCACTTGTCACATGTGCTCAGTGCTGGAGTATCTGCCAGAGATGTGACACAGATCAGTTCCTATTTTTCTTATGCACCATTTGGAAACACCCCCTACCACTTGTACACCCCCCTTGCACATATCTTGCCTTGCATGGGGATGATATGGAAAAGGGGTAGGAATTTGCACAATGCCTGCTTAACACCTGTGGTGGGTAGATCTAGGCCTTTGAGAGCCACATCACCATGAGTTCTGTGACACTGATGTGTGGCATGTAGGTGTTAGACCCTCCTACATCACAACCTATGTTCCATCCATCTTTGTAACTGTTGTCTTTCTTTCCTGCTCTCTGAGGAAGGAGCAACATTCCACTGGCAATTGTAGTGTAGAAGTAGGTCATGGACTTTCTAGTGCGCATTGATTTATTAGTGATATTTACAAATTGATATTATTTGTACAGTGTCTAGGTGTAAAAGTTCTGTGCAACTTGTTGCCTCCTACAAACTCCAGCAGCAGTGTTTTGTAGTTCCCCCTCCAACTCTGCTGCACCACTGGCATCCTCCACCTCATTGGGGACATTTACCAGTTCACCCCAATGAACGTTGGTCCGTGTACATATGTTATGCAAGATAGCACATACAAATATAATTCTCTATACCAGGGGTGGTGCATACAACAGGCTGTCTCCTGTCAGGGCCAGGCACATGAACCTTGACTTCAGGAGCCCAAATGTCCTCTCCACCACATTTTGTGTCCTTATCTACCCTTGATTGCATGCACGCTCTTCCACCATTGTCAGGTTGTCAAAAGGAGCCATCTCCCATGGCTGAATGCCGTAACCTTGGTTGGCTGCAAAGGAATGAGAGACCATGAGTAAGTAATGCATATTTGTGGTTTAGCATGTTCCATGGCAGCTGTTAGTTTTAGGTGGAGTGGTGACTCTGACTTTATTATTATGATATTGGGCATATTCCTGTTTTGTGGTATGGTTGCATTGGTTTGTGTTGATGGACATTACTATCATGGGTTGTGGCTAAGGGACCTTGTAATTGTCAAAATAAATCCAAACTGACAGTTCACCCATGCCAAACATGTGTTGTGTTGTCCATAATTGAGACTGCGTCCTATTTTTTGTTGAATCCACCATCTCCTTGTACCACAATGCTGTCATTTGTATTGACACCTTGGTAGCCCTACAAAGCCAAGCTCAGGCCTCCATGCAACAATGTGGCACTACGCATACAGTGCAGCACTTAGTGACCCTTTCCTGGCAGATAATGGCTATGCCAGTCATCATGTGTACAAAGGTGTGATTCACACAATTGGAGGAGTAGCAAAATAGGTTCAGTGGAATCTCCAAGGTTCCTATACATAATTTATCAGAGACACTTTCAACACATGCACAGCGCTGGCGTTGGGAGAGGGCACACCATATTTGTGCATGGGTCCCTGTGTACAGTGCATGAAAGGTCACATATGTTCTCAATACTCCTATGGCATCCATTATCTTCAAAGTATTGCACATACTCTGCACCATGGTGGGCCATTTCTTGAATACAGTCCACACATGGTGGCGCATGTGAAGTGGCACTGGACTAGGTGCTGCACCACTTCGCATTTATCTGCCCCATGGACTTTCATGGCTGGTGATGTATTCCTATGTGTGCAGCAAAGTGCAGCAGATAAGTGAAGGTGCACACTAGAGGTATGTCAGGTATTTGTAAGTGATATGTAATTGGTGATGTCAACACTTGCGTGGCATTTGATATTGTTGCCGCCAGAGGCTTGAACACCATGAGAAATGTGGGGCTGTGCGCCTATATGACTTTCTTTACATTGACATGGCCCATGCCATTCACATAGCTAAGCTATTCATTGTTTGGTGTAATGTGTGTGGGATCTGTATTTAGTTGTCAACCAGTGGGCACTAGTACTGGTTTGGGCCCAGCTTCTGTATGCAAAGGGGATGTAGGTCCACCTGCCCTTCACGTGGTGTGCCAGTCAGGTTGTGGCTGTATTATGTACATATGGGTGTATGTTCGTATGATGTGCAATGAATGCAGTGTAGAGTGGCATGCAGAATATTTGTTGTTGTCTGTACATCTGCGTTCCCCTGCCCATGTGTGTTTAGTGTGGTGTATGTTTTGTTTGTCCTACAAGGGTGGTGTGTTGTCTGTGTATTGGTTGGTATGGTGGCTTACCTACATATAGCCCATTGCCATATTGCTCATCCTGGAACCGCCCATTGATGATGAACTTCCAGAATATGTAGGCATCACAGATGCTGCTGAGATATTTGGCAAGGATGTTTGTGAAGAATCCACGGTGGTCCACAATGGCCTACACATTTATGGAATATGTGTGTTTGCGGTTCCTGTGGAGGTGTTTCATTGCTGCAGGTGGCACATGTTAGACATGGGTGTATTCCATTGTACCCAGGACATGTAGGAATCCAGCAATTAGGAAGAAACCTTGCTTAGTCGCCTGCTGCAGTTGCTGGGTGTTGTGGAAGCAGATGTGGTGGTATGTGAGGCAGATGATTGCATCCAGAACCTTTGGTAGGAAGGCCGAGAAGGATGGCTGAGAGATACCAGCCACTTGTGTGCCCGTTGTCTGGAATGATCTTGATGCCAGCATATGGAGGACAGGAAGGGGTTTGATCATGGGTGGAATTTTTTGGGGGTTTCCACCCTTGCAGTGATGTCTGGTGCTATGTGGAGCAGCAGGTGTACAATGGACTCCCTCTTCAGACTGTAGGTTCCGATGACATCTTGTTCCCTGAGCTCAAGGATGGTTGTGTGCTGTTGAAATTTCCTCTCCTGCCCTCTGCGCTGCCTTTGTGGCTTCTATGGTGGTGTTTGGGGCTGCTGTGGTGGTGCTGGAGGGACCTGTTATTGTAACTGTTGGCAACGGCGTGTGCCATGCTGAAGCAAAAACAGTTCCATGTTGTCCGGGAGGTTCGCAATGCTCCTTCTGTGTTTTCCCTCAGTTGTGGTGTGAGGACCTCATTTTGCTCCTGGTCCCAGCAGGCATTAAATCAAGCTTGGCATTATTTTTTTTGACCAATTCCTTTCTGTGTGTTTTTTTAGCGTCAGGGTGTAAATATAGCGCTAAAGGGCTAATGTCATTTTTTGAAAGGGAAAGCCTTCCATGAATATCATAGTCGCAACATGACGCAAGGTGGGTTGGCGCACCCAAAAAATGATGCTAACTTAGATATTATGATGCTAAATGTCAAAATATAAATGTGGCGGTAGCTTAGCTCCGCTTTTGCATAAAAAAATTATGCAAATGCAGCACAACCTTTTCATAAATTAGAGCCCTAGTTTTCATAGAAAAATCATTTTTTATTCTTGCCTACATCTTTGCCACTGGTTGATGAATCGTCACTAAATTTGACAAAGAAGATTGCCAGTCACGTCAGCTGCTTTCTGGAAAGTTCCAGGGTGATCCGTCAAGCTGGGGCTGAGATAAAGGGGTGGGTCCCAAAACGCTTTTTCTCCATTCATTTTTCCGTAGGGATTTTGAACAGCAATAATGCAGAAACCACTGCGCAGAATTAAACCAAATTTGGCAGGAAGGTAGAGACTGGTCCAGGAAGAGATCTTTTTGCAATTTGGTGTCAATGCATTAAATAGTTTCATAGAAATTAAATAAAATCCAAAATTATATATATATAGGGACGCAAAGGCTTCCCAAACCCTTCTGATCTTGTGCTGAGCTCTGATTAGCTGGCAACACTTTAGCAAGGAAATGTTGCCAGCCACTTTGAGTACCAGAACAAAATGTAAAAAATAATAAAAAGGGCTAGGGTAGGGACACCCTGACACCTTAAATCTGGTAGAGGGACTCCCCAGGGCATAAAAAAAAAAAAATGTAATTTTTGCAAGACGTCCCAGAGGATGCACTGAAATTATTTTTTAAAAAGACGAGAGCAGGCTCCCTCGCTTGTTTTTTAATAAGCCCCATGGTGGGTCAGGTCCAGGTGGCATTATATATTAATGTGGTTTGGGGACCACCACCTCCCAAGGTTACAAACTAATTCAATGGGGGGCACCCCTACTGCCCCAGGAACCACCGCCTCCCCAGGGCTTCCATTAAATTGAAAGTGGGGGGGATGTTGCAACCCCTCCACTGCCCTGGGGACCGCCAACTCCCTGAGGCTTAAAGCAATTCTCATTGAGGGGCACGCAGCTCAGCTGAGCCCCTAAAAAACTTTAAAAAGAAAGAAAGGTGCAGGGTAGGTATACCCTGAACCCTAGGCCTAGTGTTCAGGTCCCACAGGGTCACCACTGTGACAAAACAGTGCGTTTTTTTATTTTGCCACAAAATTCGTGGAGGATCTGCAATAACAGTGCAGTCTTCCTCATTTGTTTTTATTCCAGCCTCCGGGTGGGCCAGGTCTCAGGAGCAAATCGTAATTAGCATTTCGTGGAGGGGGTGCAGGGCCTCCTCCCCTGGCCATTTACGGCCGCGGAGACTGCCAACTCCCCAGGTCAAGGACTATGATTGCAAGGGCCATTAACGGCCCTGGGAGCCACCTCCTAATCGGGACCAGTACGATTTTGTGATGGGGCTGGGGCAACGCGGCCCTCTCCTGGACCATTTTCAGCCCCAGTTACCACCACCGCCCCAGGGTCAGGCCATGCATATACAAAAGAGGGGAGCCATGTGGACCCCTTTCCTAGAGCCATTAATGGACCTGGGGACGGCCACCCCTCAGGGCCAACTCCCTATGTCCCAAGGTGCCCACTTTTGTGACACAGAAGTTTGCTTTCTCTTTGAGGGAGCTTTGACAGCTCCCACCAAGCGAGAGAAAACAGTAAGTCTGCTCCCAGCAGGTGGGCGCAGGAAAACTGCTCTTACCCACTGGGAGCAGACTATTCCTCTTGTTCCCTACTCACTATCAAGCAGACTGGAAAGCAGATGAGAAATTGCTCCTGCACACAGAGTGCAACTGTTTTTGCTGTTTCCTGAATGAGGAGCAATGTGGGCTCCTGCTCGAGGTGGGGAGCTGACAGGGACTGAGGGCATTGAGGCTGTTTCTGTGGCCCCTAATTGTGCACACTGGGTGGGGCAGAGTACCAGAGTGAAGTGTCCAGGCCCTGGAGGATTGGGTCCATGGGGCAAACATCAGCCAAGGTAGGGGGGCCATGTGGTCCCCCTCCTTGCACTAATGGGCCAGACCTTTGGGTATGGGGTACCCGGGGCAAAAATCAGCCCAGGGAGGGGGACTCTATTGCCCCATCCCTTTTCACTAATAAGCCAGGCCCTGGGGGATGGGGTCTTCCAGAACAAAGTCTGTCCAGGAAGGGGTACCATGTTGCTGCCCTTGTTCAGGCAAAAGGTTAAGGGGTCCCTGGGGCTGGAATTGGACCAAGCAAAGGGGCCACACGGTTCTGCTCCCATTTAAGTAATTTAGTGGGCTCCCGGGAATGGAGTCCTCAGACTGTAATTGGCCCAGAGAGGGGGGCTACATGTCCGCTTTCAGGGTTGCCGATATATGTGGGGTGTGCCACGGGGCATAGCAGCATGCCAGGCTCTGTGTCCAAAACCCCACCAAGAATGGCCAAAGACCGTGCTTGGAATGAGGTTAGGTACTTGCAGCATGAGATATAGTTACTGTTGAGCACGAGTTATAGTTTCTTGAGATAAGTTTAACTATAACAGTTAAATTTAACTATAATGTCCCTCTAATGTTTGATCTATCTATCTATCTATCTATCTATCTATCTATCTATCTATCTATCTATCTATCTATCTATCTATCTATCTACATACATATATATATATATATATATGTATATATATATATATTCACTTAAAAAAACAAAGGTTACAGGGATGTTATAGTTAGGTTCTGAATTTATACATACAAAACCTTAGAAATTCCACAGTTATGCCCTAAGGTAACTAGAACTCACGCCCCCACCCTGCATAGTTTTTTACTAATAATTTTACAACAAATGTTGCAGTGATATTATCAATGATGTTATAAAAGATGCCATGAGTGCTGTACTATCTGGGGTAATTAGCGGTGCATGGGAATGGCGTGAGTTATAGTTACCATAGGACACGAGTTACAGTTACTTAAAAAAACTCTTTTTTTTTTTAATGCAAAACAATTTTCATTATTATATGTTAATCCAACCACCACTGTACACGGCTGATTGGCTGCAGAGCCTGGCTTATGTTCAGGCACTGAGGCTGACTCCCTATAATTCCCCTGACCTTGTGCTTCGCATAGCCTTTGGCCTTGCATGGTGGGGTTGGCCAAAGGGAATGGCCTGCAGCCAGATCCTGTGGCCAACCTCACTAACCACTCACCCCCATGCCGTGCAGTGGGATTTTGCTGCGAGTTCGTGGCCCCCTCCCCCGGCTGATGTCATCCCTGGGGACCTCATCCCCGGAGTGTGGCCTTCTAAAATGTGTTTTTTTGGGGGGGAGAGGGGCCACGTGTCCACACTACCACGGCCGATTTTGGTCCAAGTGACCCAAGGAAATGACCACAGACACACTTACAGTTGAACCCTCAACCTTCAGTGTACGCGTCTGAGACCTCAACCACCAGGCCAAAAGTGACTCCTCAGTATGTAGTGTCCAGACTTAGCTAGATCATTGTACCCAAAGATTTTGAGTATAACATTACTTGAATGTTACATCATTAGGAATGTTTAATAGTCAAAACACTCAAAAATAAACCGACACACTGCCATGAGATACAATGATCTGAACCTTCAACCTCCTGACAGTTCAATTCCTTTACCATTATGCCTGAAGTGACCTGTTCTGCTGTGCCTCAAAATGTAAGCATAACATTCTAGCAAAACATTTTGCTAGAGTGACACTTTGAAGTAATTTCATGGAGTGACCATTGCAATAACAATCTCTCTCTCTTCCATCCTATTATGGGATGGAAGAGAGAGATAGAATGACAGGACCTCGGGGGAACCTTAAGGCCCCTATGGTCCTAGCCTGCTCCCCATGTCCTGAGGGAGCTGTCATTGCTCCCACAGGCAGACAGCTGCTTTAAATTGCAGCTGTCTGCTTGTGGGAGTAATGTTTTCATCTGTTTCCCTGCATGCATTTTGTGCATTCTTAATCCATTTTTCCCTAGGGAGGTGGCGGTCCCAGGAGCTGTGGAGGGGGGACACACGGCCCACCCTGCATACATAGTGTATTTAGCCCCGGCGAGGTGGTGGTCCCCAGGGCTGCAGGGAGGCCACTTGGCCCCCCGCATACATAGCTTACTTCACCCCAGGGAGGTGGAGTTCCCAGACTGCGGGTGTCCAAACTGGATGATGTCATCAGTGATGGCATTTGAAAGGTCATCAATGATGCCACTGACAATGTCATTAGTGATGTAGTATGTGAGATCAGAAGCAGTGCAATACGGGGGTGTGAGTTAAAGTTAACTCAGGAAACTATAACTACTGAATTTTACTGGTTTTGTATGAGTTAAATGTGAGCCAAAATATAACATCCATGTAACCTTATTTTTTTTAGGGAATTTCTAAGGTATTTTAATTCTATTTCCTAACTATAACATCTCTATAACCTTTGGGTTTTTCAGTGAATTTCAAAGACTTTTTGAATTGTATTTTCTAAATGTAATCTGTAATATTTGAGAGTGAGTGTGTAAGTGTGTGAGTGGGTGAATGCATGTCTGAGTGGGTTTGTGAATGCGTGTCTCAATGAGTCTGTGAGTGGATGTGTGAGTGGCTAAGTGGTTCTGTGAGTGGTGGTGTCAATGCCTGTTTTTGTCTGTGAGAGGCTGAGTGAATGCTGCTAGGGGTCTGTAGGTGGGTGTGTGAGTGTCATTTTTCAGTGTTTTTAATGCCTGCACAGGCAGTTCTGATTTTACAAGATAACATTAATGATGCATTCACTTCTATCAAGGATTTCCATTTTTTCTTCAACATACAATGTTAGAGGAAACATATTTGCTTCACATTCTCCAAAGCATATAAGTTAGGATTGTTTCCATTTTCCTCAAGTGGGGCTTCATCTGGAGCACTTATTATGTTTATATGTCTAAGTGGTTCCTGTTAAAGTTTAATTTATCTGAAATAAGCATCAGGGCCACAATGGAAGCCCATTTTGTTCAAGAAGAGTGTACAGTTTAGCCTAAGAGATGTCTGGTGAAGTGCGGTATGATCTACTGGCCGGTTCGTAAATGCTTTCTCATTGTGTAAATGGTTTGTGTATATTGTACACTACAGTTGTGTAATAGACAATCTATTTTCACATTTGTCTGTGTGTCTCATTACTATTTGTTTCAGTGTGTTGCTAATTGTGTTTGTTTTTTCTAAACATTTCTGTTTGCCGCAAATACTTCACAAATTATTGCAGGACATATGTTCCGGTTTCACAGAAAAGCAGTGAAGATAGTATGTTTTTGAAAAAAGCAGAAAACACAGATGTATACATTTTGTAACTAATGTTTGACAACAGCTGTTTACTAATATGGTGTTTAAACTTGTATTGTTTTAATTAATATTAATGTTTACTACTTTTAAATTGTATTTCACGTCATTGCAACATTGACTGTCATCGCAACAACGTCACAATCATTTTGGTATTTGCAAATACCATGTGACTTGAAAACAAAGAGATATGAAGTTCCCACCCATTTTTTTCTTCTGGATTTTTCCAATTGATATTTGAATTATTCATTGGAGCTGCCCTGTACTGGTAGTGCAAAACCTTACTTTGGATATCTTTTTCTGTCATTTTTCTCATTCAAAATGGCAACAGGAGGCAGTGAGCAGGAGGAAGCTCCACAGCAACCAGAAGAGCAGGAAGAACATCAGAAATAATCTAGTGATGAAGGACCAGCCCCTAAAAGGCAAAGTATTGTGACTGACTCCTTTATAGTTCCATCAGGAGAATCCAAAACTTTTGCCTAGTTTTGAAATGCAGCTTGTGCAATAAGACCCTTTCAAGGGGCAGTGCCATAAAGTATTCTTGTGGTTCAACTAGTATGTTGTACCAGCTTAAAACGAACCACAAGAGCAACCTGAAGAGGACACAAAAGGAGAGAGATGGAGAGGGACCGTCCACTTCCAGGGTTGCACCACTTCCTCCTGGATAGACAGTGCCACCAGAAGTGGAGAAAAGTTGCCCAAACATTTCAGAGTTAAGGCGCCATTGGGATATATTGCCTTGACTGCAACATCAGCCTAACAGCCAGTGAGCAGTCTGTTATTCTGGAGACATCAAGGCAACATAACTGCTCATTTCTCTTCATAATTTACTCCAGTTTTTTCCACTGCTTTTTTCTTTGTCATTCCCATTGCCATTTCGATGAAAAAAAAAGGTTGGAAAATCGAAAGTAAATAATAAACACAGTTGAAGAAAAAAAAAAGAAGAAAAAAAAAGTTCATGCCAGAAATGCATTTCATGTAAAGTGTAAGGGTGACTAAAAATGTGCATGGCTGTGTACGGGTGAGTAACTGAGTGCATGAGTGCTGTATGAGTGAGTAACTGAGTGTGTGACTGGTGTATGGGTAAGTGAATGAGTGCATGACTTGTGTAGGGTGACTCACTAAGTAGGTGGATGTTCTATGGCTGACTGAGTGTGTTCATGAATGTGTCTACAAGTAAGTGAATGAGTGCATGAGTGGCTGTGTGGGTGACTGATGGGGTGCGTAAGTGGCTACTTGGGTGAGTGAGTGGGTGCAGGAATGTCTTGGGGGTGAGTGAGTGAGTGAGTTAATGGGAGGCTGTATGGGTGAGTGAGTGAGTGCATGAGTGACCAAAAGAGTGTATGAGTGCATGAATGGGTGAGTGAGTACATGAGTGCATCTATGGGTGAGTGAGTGATTAGTGGAGTGCATTTTTAGTTAGTTAATGAGTGTGTGAGTGGCGCATGGGTGATTAAAAGAGTTTATGAGTGTGTGTATTATAGGAGACTGGATCTCTATATAGCAAGTAGAAATGATGATGTGCGCCATGTAGAGAGTCCAAGCAACCCCACCTTGGTTTCCAGAGGTGATAAAGCCGACCACCTAATGTTCTGTTTTTGTGGTAGTGGAGCAATTAGTTAGTCTTATCTTGGAGATGTGCTAAGCATTTGTTGTACTCCCAATATCAATAAATGTGGACACACACTCAGAAGAATAACTCAAGACCAATTTGCTGAGATGTGCTGTGGGCAAGCATGAGAAGTTCAGGTGGTTCCCAGTTCAAGGAGTAGCAGCGACTGAAAGTCTTGGGGCTGATGCATAACAGAGAAGGAGACGACTTGGCAACACACTACACAGGTGGACTTAAAGGTAAGTCCGGTGGGTCCCCTTGGAGCGTAGAGGTCACAAGGGGTTAGGAACCCCAGGAGCACAGCTGGCTTTCTGATGCAGGGGACAGGGAGGCCGGGTGCAGTGCAGATAGGTCAGTTAGTGGTCGTGTGTCAAGGATTCCTTAGAACCAGGTGCAGCTCACTTTAAGGTTGGTTTGCAGGTCAGCAGGGTCACTCAGGGGGATGCTTCTTAGGTGTCTTGAATTCCCTCAACTGGGGCTTCCTTCTGGTCCCCAGAGGGTCTAGAGTGGACTTTTGTTCTGGGTTCTGGTGTTGTGGTCCATTATCCCGGGCTGTGGCACCTCTCAGCCACTGGAGGTCACAGTGACACCAAATGTGGCATGCTGGCAGGGTTCATCCTCTGGACCCATTGGGTGTAATTTGGTTAGGCTGCTATGACTGGTTTGTTGGTCAGCAGCCAGTCAGTGAACTGGACTTCACTGGTTTCTTGCCTGCTGGGTGCAGGGAGTGATGCCTTCATTCAGAGGGAGGTCCCTGGTGATTTTCAGAAGGCTGGAAGTCCTGTGGGGTTTATTAGGGTCCATCTGTTGTCCAGTCGAACCCTCATCAGCGATTTTCGAATCCTGGGTACAACAGGCAGGGTGTGGCGCCTTTTCCTTCTTGTAGCAGGGCTTCTGTTCAGCTGCCCTGGGACTTCTTTGTCACTGGTCATCTTGTGTCCCTCTAATCTGATCTGTAGGTATAGGGATGCCCACTAAATACAGCATTTAGTAGGCTTTAGGGGGAGTGTCTGCTAGCGGCCAATGGCCCACCAACCTGAGGGTGGCTACATCTACTAAGTGACCTCTGCCAGTGTAGGATTTATTATACAATATACACTGAGGGCACCTTAGAGGTGCTGCCTGCAAAACCTAAAAGATCTAGCATGGTTGCTGACCTCAGACCTCAGATTTGATGGAGACAAGAAGATCAGGACAAAGAAGATCCAAGGCACTAGAACTGAAGCCCTGCTGCACAAAGAAATAGGCACCAAACACTGCTTACTGCTCTAAGGACTCAGCCATCGCCACTGAGGTATCGCCTGGAAACCAGAAGGTCAATGCAAAATACTGGAGCACCTCCAGCCTTCTGAAAATTGCCAAGAACCTCCTTCTGAGTGAAGTGATCACTCTCCTCCATCCTGCAGGCAAGGAACCCATGAAGTATGGTTTAGTGACCTGCTACTCACAAATGACCTGAATGCAGCAGCCAGGCCAAAACCCATACAGTAGCCAAAAAGGACACATCCTACCACTGTGTCAAGTTTGGTGGCACCAGGACTTTCTAAGGTTGTAGTGTACCACTACCCAAGGGTACGGGACCCTCTACGTCAGACAACCAGAAGAAGAGTCCATTGCAGACTCCCAAAATCACAGGAGCAAGCACCAGTTGAGGGACGTCAGGATACCCAGTATCCAATCCCTGAGTGGCCCTGCTGACCTGTAATCCACCCTCAAAGCGTCCTGCCCCTGACTGTGAGGACTCCCAGACATGACGCCTGGCTGACGTATCTATGCTGCACCCGGACTCTCTGGACCCCACACTGATCAGCCAGCTGTGCCCACATGGTCGCCAAGCCTTTGCAACCTTGCCCCTCCAAGGGGAACCAGCGGACTTACCTCTAAGTGCCTCTATGCAGTGTGTTTCAAAGTGCCCCTTCTCCTATGTGTGGCTGCTTCAAGACCTGCAGCCACTGCTCCCCCTCGAACCAGGAACCACACAAACTTCTCCAGCTGTACCACTGGAACGCTCAAATACCTTGACCTAAAACCAGAAGGTGACACTTGTGGAAACATTGCCTGATTTTGTATGCATTTTTAAAGCAGTTCCCGTTGATTCCTATGGTGCATATTTACGCACAAAAACAGAACCTTTTCTAAACTTTGAATAATCATAACTAAAGAAGTATTTACCATATATTGAAGAGTGTGGTCTGAAAAAAAATATAGGAATCTGAAGCATTTTGATAAATTGGTCTCAAGTGGTGTATGGATGCTTGAATGAGTGCATGTATGGGTGAGTGAGTGGTTGCATGAATGGATCTATTCATGATTGAGTGATTACATGAGTAGCTGTATGGGTGAGTGCATGACTGGTGCATGGGTGACTGAAAGAATGTATGAGTGAGTGAGTGAATGCATGAGTGCTTGTATGAGTAAGTGAGCGTGAGTGGTGTATGAGTAATTTAGTGAGCATATGAGTGCATGTATGGGTAATTGAGTGTACGAGTGCATGTGATTAAGTGAGAGCATGAGTCCATGTATGATGAATAAATAGATGCATGAATGGCTTTATCGGTGATTGAGTGGGTGCGTGCATGTTTTATGGGTGATTGACTGAGTGCATAAGTGCATGTACGGGTTTGTTCACTGAGTTCATGTGTGGGGTACAGGTGATTGACCAAGTGCATGAGTACATGTATGGGGGAGTGAGTGCATGAGTGGTGTATGGGTGACAAATTTAGTGTATGAGTGTGAGTGAGTGCATGAGTGTGTGTATGGGTGAGGGTATGAATGGTATATTGTTAGAAATGGGGTCTTTGGTTGGCAGTCAGGTTACCCCCTGTCCAAGCAAGGACCCTCAATCTAGTCAGGGTAAAAGAGAATCACCCTCAGCTAACCCCTGCTTACCCCCTTGGTGCTTGGCACTAGCAGTAGGCTTAACTTCAGAGTGCTTGGTGTAAAGTATTTGTACCAACACACACAGGGCCATATTTATACTTGTTGAAGAAAAGCTGCGCCGGCGCAGTTTTGCGTAATTTTTTTTTGCGGCCGGCTAACGCCATTTCGATGCGCTGTGCGGGTGTCAAATGTATACTTTGACGCACGGCGGCGCAACCAACATGTGGGAGTAATTTTTTTTTTACGCACACAGCGGCGTCAAGTCATAAAGGAAAACAACGTTAACGCGACGTAAATGACTGTGGGTCGATTTACGACAGCGCAACCCGGAAAGCGCCGGTTTTTTTGACGCAATAGCGTCAAAAATACCCACGAACACTGCCCTTTCAGCAGAGGAGAGCCAAAATGGATCCCAGATGCCACTACAGACCCCAGGAAGATGACAGCAGACCAGGAACCAGCCAGGATGATCCATACAGGAACCAGGACATATATAGAAAAAAAAGAAAGTGTCGCTTCAGTGCAGAGGAGCAGGAAATCCTGGTTAAAGAGGTGACAGAACACCAGCACCAACTGTTCATCACCTCTAAGTTGCCAATCAGCAGGAGAGAGGCCATATAGCAACAAATTGTTGACAAGATCAACAGTGTGGCTGAAGTACGCAGGACAGTCACTGAGTGTAAGAAACGCTGGCATGATTGCAAACGTAGGACAAAGGAAAAAATGGCCAGGAACAGGAAGGCAGCACTGCAGACTGGAGGGGGGAGTCCAGCACACCAGGAGGCCCTGGACCACATGGAGGAGATGGTCGCAGCCGTCATCCCTGAGGAGATCGTCACAGGGATTCAAGGACAGGACAGTGCAGACTACCACGAGACAACGCACATGCAGGGTAAGTCGCATGGGGAATTATAATGCAATACTGTTAACTGTAACCGGGGTGGGGAATACCTACTATACAATGCATGTAAGTCAGCATAAATATGGAGTGGCATGGGTAAAGGGGCACGGCAGGGGGGGCATGCCAAGCACAGACAGAAGCTGGGGCACGACATAACACAACACCAACAACAGTCCCATTGGGGCATCCTGTCATGACAACAATGGAGCTAAGGGAAAGCCTCGACAGGTGGGAAGGCCACTACGTCAAACTTACATCCTGGCACTCGTCAGTCAAAATATATCCTACATCAACTAGGTCCCTATCAGTAATCCAGTAGCCAAAACAACAAATGCAATGTAACTGCAACAACAGTTGACACTAACACCTCTGATCTCTGTGCAGCTATAGTAGCCAATGGCAGTAACCTCCCCATGAAACATACATACCTAAATTAGGGGGTGAGGATGACATCTGCAACAATCTCCAGAAATAAGACAAAGGCACCAGTACACTTAAATGTCAATGCCCATAGTTGACACATACATCAGCCAAAGTAAACAGCAATAGGAGCCACACAGCACTAAGGACACACACATGCTGCATATGTCAGGGTCCCTCACGTGCCTGGTTAACAAGTCAACATCACTAATGTCATACTGCTCAGACAACAACATTGAGGACGGGACACATGCAACTGGTCACTGAAATACACCTGCACAGTCAGAGGACCAAATAGGACATTGATACGATAAACAGGGCAATCCAATTAAACACACATTACCCAACATCAGCTGGAAACATTAACAATGTCTACATCCATATCACATCGTAACATTGCCATGCATAGGATATGCCACATAACAATTACAATTAGGTCAATGTGAACAATCAGATTTTGGGGCAGGTCCTGAGAGGCAAGTGTGCTGCCCGGGCAATCACAACACCCACAGCCAGTGAAAGGTCTCACCATACGAATAGATATACACGGAGGGTCGAGTAGGACAAAAAGATGGCTATTCCCTAATTGGTACAAAGCAACACCTAGAGGCGATTAGGCAGACAAGTCTGATAACTCTATATCATACATGTGACACACAGGTGGGCCATAGGCCTATAACAATGCCCATATGAAGTTCAGCAGATACCAATACCAAACAAGATCACAAAGTAAAGTCATCCAAAGGCTTGCATGTTATGGCAAAATTGTCACAACACAGGCACACTAATTGTACCCTGTTTCATTGCAGAGGAACATGGATCTCCTGCCGATATGCCCGTCCCTGATTTCCCTGATGACATGGATGACGAGCCCATAAACATTCCCCGGGAGACCATCCAAATGGTCCTTGAAACCCTCCAGACCCCACCTTCAGTCACAAGGAGGAGCACAGAACAAGCAGCCATCACAGAAGAACCACCCACCACCCCAATTGCAAGACCTGCCAGCTCTTACACAGCTGAGGACTCTGACGACACTGGCACCAGCTTTGAAAGAACTGTAGTTGGTGTACAGCGGGAGCTGGCCAAGGAGGTGCGGGTGGGGATGCAAAATATGGCAGCCAGCCTTGAGGGGGTGCGCTCGTGCATGTTGTCATCTGCAGATCAGGCAGCTGCTATGCAAGCCCTAACATCCATACTGCATGGACTACAAGAAACTATAAAGGAATTCACCACTGCAGTAAGGGAGTTGCCACAACACCTCGCACCCCAAACTTTCCACTGCATGCACGAATGCAATCATGACTCCCTCAGGGCTGACCTGGCTGCCTACCATCGTGATGTGGCTGCTATTCTCAAAAACCAGCAGACCCTCCTTGCAGCAGTACTGCCCTTAAGCACTTCACAGGGAGCAGCCCCCAGGATGTCTGACTCCACGTCTTCTAACACTGAGGTGTGCGTTGCCCCTTCACAACCAACAACAACAAGGACAAACCAGGCAACACACACATCAGAAGAAGAAGACATAGAACAGCTCACATTCTCACAGAAGAGTACCCGGAAGCACTAGTCCCTGCACCATGGCCTACTGTGACCAAGGTTCTACGTTTTGTCAAATGCCAGTCTCACTACAACTATACTCAATGACTGTTCTGCTAACCACTGTATGACTTGTCAGCATTGCCAGTGAATGTCTCTCTCCTACTATTCGGCAAATCCTGTCCCTCTGCACTGTCTGTTACATCACCCCAGCATGTCAGGAGCATCATCCACACCCCTTCTGTAGGATCACCATGTAAGAATGCACCAGAACGGAATCAGCAAACATGGACAATGCACATTTTGCACTACAGCACCTATCAATAAATAGCACTTGCACACCTAATATGTCTCTGTGTAATTTGACACATCAACTGTGCAGTAGATAACTCTAAAGTGCCTGTGTGACAACCATATAGCTTGTCAATACAACTGTCCTGACATCATGTAGTCTGGTACATCTGTGCAGTGGCCAGGATTGCATCATAGCCTGACCATCCTGAGGAGAATAACTGATGAAGGGACAAACCACACACAATAATGCTGTGTTGGACAGAATAATGCTCCATCTATAGCAATCCAAGTCAACTAATGGTGGCTGAGAAATGTAGGCACCATGCAATACTAAAAAATGAAATTATGCAGCATAATCTAAGCAAACACAACTAAACACTGCATCAATCACCCTTTCTGAGTATACTTCCATGAAGGGAAGTCATGCTGAATTTTTACACACATGATCTATGTCAGCAATGAAGACAACAAGACAAGAGTGTTAACAACACCTCATCTACAAAGATGTCCCTGAACATCACACTGCAGTCCGACCTAATAAATTAACCACAATACCAAGTCTGGAAGCACACTTTGTGATGTAGAATACCTACTCATCAACACAAATCCTTGGTGATCCATGTAAACTACTAATGGTGGGTGTACCAAATGGTGGATACTTACCAAGTCAGCACAGGGGTAGCTGCCATGTTAAACCTCCATTTTCTGTGGTGTGTAGCATAGGACACAAATGTCATAGAAAAACAATCACCTACACTGATGTCAAGGCCATGATCAAGTAGCAGTTAACGCATAATGCAAAGGGTTAACTATATGTTTATTTCTATGTATTCACACCAGAGGCAACGAAGGGAAAAGTCATACCTACACTAATCTAACCTGACTACTCCTAATCCACAACTGTCCCTAACTAACCTAAGCTAAACTTACTCTACATATATAATGAATCGATCTAAACATCAACCCCCCACCCACCATTATGAGACAGGACACATGCAGGACAACACATACTAACCTACACACATACTATACTATCCTAAACAATAATATATTTATTTTTTATTTTATTTTTTATAAATTTTTTATATTTTTTTTTATTTTATTTTTTTATAAACAGACAGGAATCCCAACATTGACATCCACCGACCCACCCACACAAAAATGAAAAATAGAAAGAATAAGGACCCCCCACCCTCCTCCCTAACACTAACTAAGCTAACAACCTACACTAACCTAACACTAATCCCCAAAACCCAACTATCATTACAAAAAGGAAAGAGGAGAGAGGGGAGGGATAAATTTAACACAAGCAATAAAGTCCTAGAGGTTGGCCCTCTGTAGGGACCGCCTGATGGACCGAACCCTTTTCTTAATGTAGGCCACATCCTGGCTTAGCTTGTCCACCTTGCTAATAAACTTGTCCATTTTCCTGTTTAAAGCCAGGAATGCCGCAGGGTCAATAGGAAGGGCTGCTGCTGTCTGTGTGCTGGCAGAGGTGCACGGTGTGGGAGTTGTTGTTTGCCCACTGGACTGTCCTGCAGCTCGGAAATTGCTGGGTCCAGGTCGTACTGCAGAGGCAGGGTCAACTGTCCCCGCCGTTGCTGGGGCCACTTTGGGAGAACTGGTGGATGTGGTGGTTTTGGCTGTTGTGGGCAATGTTGGGCCACCCTGTGGTGAGGCCCACCATGCTCCGGAGGCCCGATCCGCTTGGTATTTTCGGGCCATCCTTCTGAACCCCGACTGCACCTGCAGGATGTGCCGGTATCTCATTGCACGCCTTTCAAACTGATGTCTCTGTGCGGCACTCATGTTTGCAGCTGTCAAGAGAAAGGGCAACTATTTACCATAGGAAATGCATTGGGTGGAATAGCACAATGGGTCAATTGCACATTACTTTTACTGTAGTTGTAACAGCTATTTTCACAACATAGATCATTGAAAGTCTCAGAGGAAGTACATGGGAAGCCTGCATACAAAAGGGCATCTCACACCTAGAATATCCATGTCTCTACATGTTGCGTGACATCAGCCTAAACTTGTCATCCAAATAATGGGTAATGCAGCTGACATCATGGCTGTACCTCTTCCGCCTACTGACTTCACTACATATGTCACTCTATGTGATAACAATCACAAACCTCAATATCTGCCATTTGTAATTGTTTTTTGCTAATATTGAACTCATGTGCCATAACCGAATGTGTACACTAGGTTCAAAACAAACTTGCAAAAGGTCACAAGTATGTGTAACATACTGGTTACTACAGTCCTAGGTACCCTATTCCCAAACACATGGCAGTCTTTGAGGGTGGGGTGGGAAGAACAACCAACAATCCCATATTCAATGCACACCCAGGAGTGTATAGAAAGGTCAACAAGTATTTGCCTCCACACACAACACCAATGAAGGGATAGCAACAAATTGGAGTCAGCTAAACCTTGTCCAACCCAAGGTCCACACATGTCAAAATGTACTGACTTAGGCCAACATCACATACTACCAGTGAGGCATATTTTACCACACACACGGAGGAGCAAGAACACCCATGATCATGAGTAGAATGAACACCTAGGCCATTGCACTCTAGTCCCACACACTTCTAGTTCAACTTGTGGAAGTACATGCCCCCAGAAGATCCAACCTACAGTGTACTCAGTCCATCCTCAACTAGGGAAGCTGCATATTTAAGACAAGCCTTTTGCAGAAGCCATCTGGGAGAATGTCAGTCTGAAATGCAGACTCAAGTCCCAGAGCAACTCTTACATTAACCAGTGTATTCCACATGACTCATCCCATTCCCCATAGCGGGCCCGACTGGAATGGCCTAAAGACCCTAAATCTGAGAGATGGATAAGCATAGGTCTACTTAAACTGAAGTGATATTTGAAATCCCACTAATGGAACAATACTAATGAATGGGCAGCGCATCAAACCTTGAATTCTGTTGAACACACAGTAGTCCATCATGCATCACTAGCAAACAATAAAAATAGCACACATGCAACACTCACTGTAGGTGTCGGGGTCCGCAAAATGAGCCACCTCTCCCACAGTGTACGGTGCAGGTCCAACTGTAAAGCATGGAAGGAAGAATATACTCAGACTCCGTGCACTGACAAACAATTGCAATTACAAAGACAATCTGAGAATATGACATGCGTAATGAAACACTTTCACACATGCTCATACTGCATGGAATAATTCTTGAGCAACATTTACATTGGATGAGTCTCCTGCTACAGTTACACACCCTACTACACACATGCAGTGGCCAGGACAGTCATGTGGTGCCAAAGATGCACCTCCATTAGTATGCCCCAACAATATAGGGGTGCATTCATCTCATCATGTGCATCCCAGAGAGACATCCAAAAGCTGGTTACTTGAGGACTGCATGACCCCTCAAACTCAAACAGCCTATGTGGTCATTTTCAACACCCACCAACCAGACACACGTGACATATGTGTGGACAACATAGCTAACTTCAATTGACGTGAAGGCAGCACTCATTTATAGCATCATATTGGGTTTACAAATTTCAGTCTAGCTATGGCGTCTACATATGTAGGTATGATGTTTCAACATCCATTTTTCACAGGCTATTGTGACCTGTAGAGTTCAAATTGAGGCATTAATGTGTCGCTTGTCTGACACAAAGGCAACACTACATTACATACAGCTACAGGCAACCGGTATGTGTAGAAAACATGAGCTACCTGACTGCTAGCATTTGTCTTCCTTCACGTTGTGCAACAATTACCCAGTAGGTTTCCCTAGCATTACACACAGTCAGCTACTTATCTAGCAGATTGGGTAACAATCATCAAATTTCCCCACACAGCTTTAAATTGTTCACATGTAATTGATCTGTACTCACCAACATGGCCACCAATCCTGATTCCCAGGTGGTCCAGCAGATCCTGCTCCCTGGATATCAGATCAGCCCAGCGGTGCTTAAGTTGATGGTCATTCCTCAGGCTACCATAGACACGGACCAAGTGATGGCGCACCTTCCCCCACCGGACTTTACGGGCCTCCGTGTGATACCCCTGTGTCACACGACCCCCAGCCTCCAGCATGAGAGGGAGGAAATGGCAAACAAGCCATATAAATCCCCCCAATTCCTCCTCACCCATCCTGGCAAGCCGTGCCCTACCTGACATCTCTGCACTAACAAAGTGGAAAAAGTTGGAGAAAAAGGAAAAGGGGGAAATGGGGAAAGGTAGAGTAGTGAAAAACAAAGAAAATTTAAGAATAAGAGCCCAACTAACCCCAAAATTACACTACCCAGAACAGACTCCCACAGACAATAAAAGAAACACTGGACTTGACAAAATTATACAATACAGACTCAGACAGTATACAACAACAAGACAATGATGACAAAAGCACAATAGAGAAGTACACTGGACTCAAAAGCACTAAAACACAGGACAACACTTTCCACACAGCCACACAGTCTAGAATAATCTGAGACTGCAAAGTGAAAGTACACCCACAGTACAGAATCTGTAAACAGGATATCCTATTACATCACATCCTGCAGAAAATGGCCGCCGTTTTTATTTTTCCGTTATGCGTTATTTTTTCACGCATACAGATTGTGCGTCATATTTTTTGACGCATAAGAGTGCACATAATGCAGAGTCAAAAACAAATTCAGCATTGTTCCCTTATATTTGTTTGAGGCTTATTTTACAGTTCTATAGTTGAAATTTAAGCCGCTGGCAAATATGATGACCAAATATGAAAATTAATTTTGACTCTGCATTATATGCACTCCTGTGCGTCAAAGATTTATGACGCCCAAGATGTATGCGTGGAAATATGACGCATTATAGAAAATATGGTGGCCATGTAATGCTGGTTATTAATATATTTATTTTAAAATGATATTTTTTGACTCAGCATTATGTGCACTCCTGTACGTCAAAAATGTATGACGCCCAAGCTGTATGCGTGGAAATATGACGCATTATAGAAAATATGGTGGCCATGTAATGCTGGTTATTAATATATTTATTTTAAATTTATATTTTTTGACTCAGCATTATGTGCACTCCTGTACGTCAAAAATTTATGACGCCCAAGCTGTATGCGTGGAAATATGACGCATTATAGACAATATGGTGGACATGTAATGCTGGTTATTAATATATTTATTTTAAATTGATATTTTTTGACTCAGCATTATGTGCACTCCTATGCGTCAAAATTTATGACGCACAAGCTCTATGCGTGGAAATATGACGCACTTTGACAAATATGTCTTTAATTTGTCAAATTGTGAAAAGAATTTTGTCATGACCAAATGGTGCTAAGTGATACACATTTGGGGTTAGCTATGGCAAATGTCCCTTATAGGATGTATAGAAGGTATTCACAGTGCAATAGTAATGATTGCTCAAAATGGTTATTACCCATAATTGTACACATATTTTGGGTAATTGCTGATGGCTAATTTCAATGATGAATGGGATACCAGGATGTATTCCTTAGCAAAAATGTGTCCACATTTATCACGGTAATCTAAATTATATATAGGCCAAATAGGTAGTGCAATTGTCACCTACACTTTTTATGGGGGCAACCATGTCCTAATTATGAATTTGTGTATCTTATATGTGTTTTACATTTGACATGTAGGCCACACATGCGCCTTATGCATGTGTGTACTTCACATGTGCATATTTCATGTATATTTGGGGGGCGGTAGAGGTGGACTTAGGCCCCCAGGACCCTAGGGTTTGCCCTTCCAGACTTGCAAATTTATCCAAGGGTTTCATTAATTGAGTGCTACACCTGCAGCAGCAGGCTCATGGAAGCCCATAGGGTATGATTCACTGTTTGCCATTCAATAATCCCATTTGCCCATTTGACGTTTGCCCTATTGATTCTTTGGAGCAATCTGACATACCATTTTGTATTGATATTTTTTGCTAAATCTCAACAATCCTCATGTGCTGATGACAAATAGGTTGTTGATGTATGTGGCCCTTTATGCATTACCTGGTTTAGTGGCATGTTTCATTCTTCCTGCTAGGTTACAACTGGGACACTACTGTGATCGGCTGCTTGCAAATATTTTGTTGATTGGATGGCACATGTTTATATGTGTGGTCCAATGTAGATCCACTATCAACTGTCAGGGTGTATGTTGTCACTGTAACTTCCAGGTCTCCTCATGAGTTAGTGGCAGCTAATCTTGTTTCAATTGGGCATTGTTTGTAGCAAAAATGGAGAGAAGCCATTGAGGACATGGTCACCTACACATGGATGGTCCCACCCTGTCACTGAACATGTGTAATGAGACTTTCGAATGGGCAACCTTTTTGTGCTGAGTGAGAGAATGTCTCAGGTGTCTGGATCTGGCATGTGTCATTGCCACATTTGTACTCCAGTTGGCCTCTGTGGATGGTAATGTATCATGAAACATCATAGCCTCTGTGCAGAAGTAAATGGCTGGTATTCAACACACCACTCATCTTTATCATTTGAAAAAGTGTTACTCAGCGTTTTGAACAGTCAGGGTCCTCATATGTGTTCACTTTTCATGGACATTATCTGAGGTTGCTGGCTTTGATGGAGGCCATTTACACCATCATACACTATGGTCCTGGTCCACTGTCTCACTTTTAAGTTTAGGCATTAATGAAGGTCAGACAACGGAAGGGCCAAGATTTGGCTATTCATGGGCACTGTCACAAATCTGATGCAAATGACAGTCAGATGATGCACTACTATGTATTTGAGTATACATTGATGAGGCTAATGACAAAATAGTGTCTGAGGTACAAAAGGTATTCGACAGCATGTGTGGTCCATAGGTGGACCCTAGGTATCTGTAGAGTGACCCACGGACAGGTGCCAGTCAGGCTGACAGGATGCTGGGTCAATCAGGTGCAAGCTCTTTCAGTAATCACATGATCACATGTTCTGACTAGGACTGGTCAGAGGGAGCATTAGACAGTTGAGATGTCACACTGTGTATGTCCTGTGTTGTTTTGAAGGTGACACATGAACCCTGATAAAGTGTTACACGGCAACTTTTGTGTCAAAGCTTAATGATGTAATGGCTCACATTCAAACATGTATGCAGTAGGAGGCATCTGCAGGGACAGGGCATGTACATTTGGGTGGTGTGCATGGAGGGGATCACAGGTGTGGCCTCCATCTGTGTCTCACTAGTCCTGTCAGATGGGATTAGCTGATAAATAGCCTACAGTACCTTTCACAGAAGTATCAATCTACAGGTGATAGCAGGCCTTATAAACTCCAAGGCGGTGTATTATATGAGCTGTGTTCCATGCAGTGAGATGGTAGTATGACAATGGTCGGCATAGTAAAGGGTGTGGCACACTGGATGACTCTTGTGAGTGTGTGTGTGTAGATGAGGGAATCTGAGTGTACACAAATCGGCATTCCAGAGACATCTTCAGACAGGTGGGGTGTGAGCAGCGGCAAGTGTGTGTATTGTTTTTAGAAAAGGGCTGACATGTAGATGGGATGTGATGTGCTGGATGCTTGTCATAGGTGTAGCACTTGTGCTGTGTATGTTCTGCTTATTTGTAACTCTAGTGACAGATAGTCATTGCAATGATAGTAAGTAGTTGGAATTACTGTTGGCAAGAGTCTAGTACTACATTATTGTTCCTGAAGCATTAGCATGTGAACTGCCTGATGTATGAGGCCTGTTTTCCCCTAGTTGAGTGATGGTGTTTTAGTTGTGTGCCATCTGCTGCGATGATCCATGTTTCCTACATGTATGTGAGTCATATGTGTGGTCCTCAGCTATTGCCCTTCAAAGGTGATCTGTACTTGACCATTGTATGGTGGCCATTACATTTGTGGTGTATATTTTTTGTGTGATGATTGTTATGTCATTATTGCTCAATGAGACGACATTCTTCTTCAGCAATTTCAAACTAAAGGTGGGCAGAAAAGAATAGGCCAAACCATGATGTGGTGTTTGTTATCTGTGTTTATTTACAATTGTGCATTAAGTGGTGATAGTGAAAATGAAGAAAATAAATTATTTACAATGTGTTGGCGCCTACGCACTCCTGCAGCCGTGTTTGGTTGTTCCCCCTCCTGTTGCAGGCCAGCATCCTCCTCTTCGTCATCTTCAGGCATGTATGGGTCTGGTTCGAGGAGGGGAATGTTCCTTTTTACACAAATGTTGTGCAATATGGCACAAGTGTGTATGATCCTACAGACCATCTCTGGGGAATATAGTAGGCTACCACCAGTGATGTCAAGGCAGCGGAACCTTGACTTGAGGATACCAAAGGTGCGCTCGACAATGCTGCGTGTCCTCTTATGGGCGTTGTTGTATGCCCGCTCTGCAGCAGTAGTCGGGTTCCCAAATGGTGTCATTAGCCATGGCTGGATGCCATACCCCTGATCAGCTGAAAGACAAACACAGAATGGGATCATGTTGATGTAGCTGGCACTATTGAAAAGACCTTTAATGGGAGTAGTTGTCTTGTGTTGTCTGAGACTCTTTTGTGTACTAATGTGACAACCTATACTTGTAGGCTATACCTTCTGCATTGTGTATTTTCCTGGGCTGAGCAAGTGTTTGTCTGCTAACCCTTTGTCAGCAGTATGTTTTGGGAATTGCAATAGAGTGTGTCCTCCCTAGCATTGTGACTTGTGATACAGGTGTCCGTGTGTCTTCACTGGGGGTGAGATGATAGTTCCATGCAGAGTTAAAATTGAAAGTGTTGTTAACACGTTCATATCAAAGTACCCTGGACATCCCATCCCTTGAAACTTATGCAATGTATTAATGTAAAGGTTATTGTGACACTTACAATTTGCAAGGTGACATTTAGGCAACCACACTCATTAATGTCTTCACATTAAGCTGTACAGTAAATTCCAATGTGTGACAGGTTCAATGGTGAGTTAAGAAACATGGCTAGTGATGTGAGGACCTCAGTGTGTTCCTGTCTAGGTGTTGCTGTTGTGGTGTATGTGTTGTGTGTCCTAGAGGGTTGCTGTGCAGTGTGTATATAAGTAGATTTCTGTACTTACCAACAAGTAGTCCATTGCCATACCGTCCATCCTGGAAGTGTCGGTTGATGGTGCTGTGACGGAAAATGAATGAGTCATGGACACTCCCAGGATATTTAGCCACGATGTTGCTGATGAATCCATGGTGATCGACTATGGCCTGCACGTTGATTGAATGTGTGTGCTTCCTGTTGCGGTAAAGGTGTTCTGTTGCAGCAGGTGGCACAATGCGTACGTGTGTGCAGTCGATTGCACCAAGGACGTGTGGGAAGCCACTGATGGCGTAGAACCCCTGTTTAGTTTCCTGCTGCTTCTGCAGTGTGTTAGGGAAGCAGATGTGGAGGGGTGTCAGGCGAATGATGGCATCCAGTACTTTGGGAAGAAATGCGGAGAATGATGGTTGAGATATTCCGCCAACCAGGGCACCAGTTGTTTGAAAGGAGCCTCTTGCTAGCATGTGAAGTACGGCAAGCAGCTTTGTTTCTGTTGGGATAGTGCGGGGTGTCACCAAAGTGGGGGCCAACTGCTGTTCAATGTTTCGCAGCAGCTGCTGAATGGCCTGCCAGTTTAACCGGTACCTCTGTATGATGTCGTGTTCCCTGAGGCCATGCAGGGTTGTTCTTGGGCGGAATATCCTCTCCTGCCTTCTGCGCTGCCTTTGGGGTTCCTGGTGTTGTTGTTGTAGCTGCTGGTGTTTCTGCAGGGCTCTGTGTCTACGTGCACGCTGGATAAGAATCACCTCCATGTCTCCCTGTTGCTGCTCTGCTGCTCTGCTGCTCTGCTGTTTGTTCTGTGTGTTCTGATTAAATACAGGTGTGTTTGCCCCATTTTAACGCCTGCCCTGACCCAAGCGTTAAATTTTGACGCACATCAGGCTTTGCATCATTTTTTTGCTCCGCCTCCCGGCGAGAGTAATTTTTGCCCGGAAGCATAAATACGACGCACGGCCATGTGCGTCGTGTTTTGGACGGGAACGCCTACCCTGCATATCATTAACGCAGGGCGGGTTGCTGCATCCAGAAAATGACGCACACAGCGGATTTTTGTCGTCCACGGGCTCGGGCGTCAGGGTTTAAATATGGGGCAACGTTTGCGCTGATTGTGCGTCAAATTTTTGGACGCTCAATCACCGCAAACAGAGTATAAATATGCCCCACAGTCACTTAATGAAAACACTACAAAATGACACAACACAGGTTAGAAAAATAGGAAATATTTATCTAAAGAAAACAAGATCCAACAACAAAAATCCACAATACACAAGTCCAGTTATCAATTAAAAAGCAAAAAGTATCTTGTAGTTTTAAACACACACTAACACTGTTAGCGTGAAAATGTACCTTGGGTGTGTCAAAAATAACCCTGCACGGGTGAGTGTGCATCAGAAAGGATTTGTGATACGTTGATTTCACTCACGAGCGAGACCTTGCGTCGTTTCTCCTTTCGTCGGTTCGGAGCGCATTGTTTCTTCTCTCCGCAGGAGAGTGATACGTCGATCCGGTCAGCACTCTCGGGTCCGGGCAGGCCTTGCATTGTTTTTAGACACTCAGCAGTACTTGCTTCAGAAATCCAGCCGCATGATGATCTGAAAACCACGCAGCGCAGGTTGCGATCTCAGCTGCCTCCATCAGCGATGCTGTGCGTCGTTTCTCCAGCTCTGTGAGCGACTCTCAGGTCGCTTTAAAGTTAAAGGCGAGCATCGATTTTCAGCCGCAAAGCCAGCAGCGCTTCGATTTCCCAGCCGCAGGTCGGAGTCACGTTGATGTTTTCCCCGCACGGCATTCTGTGCGTGGATTTCTTCCTCTTAGGCTGCCAGCTTCTCCTTTCAGGGTCCCATGAACTGGATGGGCACCACAGGGTAGAGTAGAAGTCTCTCCAGAGACTCCAGGTGCTGGCAGAGAGAAGTCTTTGCTGTCCCTGAGACTTCAAACAACAGGAGGCAAGCTCTACATCAAGCCCCTGGAGATCTTCACAAGATGCAAGGCACACAAAGTCCTGTCTTTTCCCTCTTACTCTGGCGAAGCAGCAACTGCAGGATAGCTCCACAAAGCACATTCACAGGCAGGGCAGGTCTTCTTCCTCAGCTCTTCAGCTCTTCTCCAAGCAGAGGTTTCTCTTGGTTTCCAGAAGTGTTCTACAGTCTGTGGTTTTGGATGCCCTTCTTATACCCAATTTCTCCTTTGAAATAGGCCTACTTCCAAGCAAAGTCTCTCTTGAATGTGAAATCCTTCCATGAACAGGCCAGGCCCCAGACACTCACCAGGGGGTTTTCAGACTGCATTGTGTGAGGGCAGGCACAGCCCTTTCAGGTGTGAGTGTCCACTCTTCCCCTCCCTCCTAGCACAGATGGTTCATCAGGAAATGCAGACTACACCCCAGCTCCCTTTGTGTCACTGTCTAATGTGAGGTGCAACCAGTCCAACTGTCAAACTGACCGAGACAGGGAATCCACAAACAGACAGAGTCACAGAAATGGTTTAAGCAAGAAAATGCTTGCTTTCTAAAAGGGAAGATTTAGGCCTGGCAAGTGGGTACACTTGCCAAGTTGAATTTGCAGTTACAACTGCACACACAGACACTGCAGTGGCAGATTTGAGACATGATTACAGAGCTACTTATGTGGGTGGCACAACCAATGCTTCAGGCCCACTACTAGCATTTGATTTACAGGCCCTGACCTCTAGTGCACTGTCCTAGGGACTTACTAATAAATCAAATATGCTGATCATGGATAAGCCAATTACAATACAATTTATACAGCGAGCATATGCACTTTAGCATTGGTTAGCAGTGGTAAAGTGCTCAGAGTTCAAAAGCCAACAGCAACAGGTCAGAAAAAATAGGAGGCAGGAGGCAAAATGATTGGGGATGACCCTGCATACACTCAAAAGTCTAACATATATGAATTGTTGACTGAGTGCATGAGTGGTGTATTGGTGAGTGTGTATGTGTGTGGGTTATGGGAAATTGAGTGCATGAGTACATGTATTGGTGAGTGCAAGTATGGGTGAGTGAGTGAGTGCATGAATGGCTCTTCGAGTGAGTGAGTGAGTACATGAGTGCATGTATGGGTGAGCGACTGAGTACATGAGTGGTGCATGGGTGACTGAAAGAGTGTATGAATGTATGTATGGGTGAGTGAGTGAGTGGATGAATGCACATATGGATATGTTAGTGAGTGCAAGAGTGTGTGTATGGCTGACTGAGAGAGTGAATGAGTGCATGTATGTGTGATTGACTAGATGCAGGGGTTCATGTATGGGTGAGTGACTGAGTGCATGAGTGGTGTGTGGGTGATTGACTAAGTCCATGAGTACATGTTTGGGTGAATGAGTCACTGTGTAAGTGGTGTATGGGTGACTGAGTGCATGAGTGTATGTAGGGGTAAGTAAGTGCATGAGTAGTGTATGAGTGTTTGACTGAGTATGTCAGTACATGTGTAAGGTAGTGAATGAGTGCATGAGTGCATATATAAGTGAATAAGTGTGTATGAGTGTGTGTATGGATGATTGACTGTGTGCATGAGATCATGTATGAGTGAGTTAATGCCTGTATAAGTGGCTTTTTGTGTGAGTGACTGGTTGTGTGAGTGGGTATATGGAGGAATGATTTTTTTTAAACTAATAACTATTGAGTTTCAGAAGATCAAAACATTACAGCTCATTTACTCAGCAGTAGTATGTACTGAGCTATAGAATAACAACAACATATGACTTTACTTAAATTATTTCCCAATTCTCCCCACCCTCCTTAGCTACATATAGATCAACCTGAGGGTATGTCCTGGTTTTAGAGGTGATATATTTAGCAGCAGTGGGTCTGTACATAGAGTACCACTAATGCTTCCCAGACGTTGTTATTCAGTTTATCTCATTTTCTTGGTATACAACCTATCAGAGAGCGCAACCTACAAGGGCAGCAGCCTGAATAATACGTGTGCTCCCTTGTTATAGGACAGTTCCCCGTCTCTACAGGCATCCCATCAGTAGCACACAGATCTGCCACCATGTGATACCAGGCTACAGAACAGTGATTAGTTGTGTGAGTAGCTGCCTGGGTTAGTGAATGGCTGTCTGAGTGGTTGTATTGGTGAGTAAATGGTTTTATGAGTGTATGGGAGAGTGATTGCCTGTGTGAGTGTATGGGAGAGTGATTGCCTGTGGGAGTGACTGTGTGGGTGACTGAGTGCTTGTGTGAGTGGCTGTATGGGTGAGTTAGTGACTGTGTAAGTGGTTGTGTAAGTTAGTCAGAAGTTAGTCAGAAGATGTGTTTGTATATGGGAGTGAGTGGGTGTGTGATGGACTGTTTCAGTGACTGAGGGTGTGTGTGAGTGCATTATGAGTGACTGAATGGATGTGTCAGTGCCTGTTTAAGTGAATGTGTGGTGGTGTAATATACTCTATCATTGAAATAATAGATATGTTATTGGCTGTATCACTGAGCAACGTTTTATCTGAAAGGCTGCATAGGTAAGTGATTTGTTGTTTGCGTGCGTGTATAAGAAAGTGTTTGAATTATTAACTATGTTGTTGTGTAACTAGCTGAAAATTGGATCTCTTAGTCTGAATGTTTAAGTAGGACCTATGGAAAAGAAACTAATGGAAAGGTATGGGAAGAACACTTAGGGGGTGATTATGACCCTGGCGGTCAACGATAATCTGGTGGTACTTACCCCCACATTATGACATTGGCGGGCTGGCGTACCGCTCCGACCGTCACGGTGGTAACAGCTGCCGGGTTGGAGATATCCATCTACAAGCTGGCGGACACTATTGTTCTGCCTGCTGGAATATAACCCCGCCTACCACTATGGTTTTCCTGGCATTCGTAACACCATGAAAACCATGTCAGTAGGCCATATCAGTGACAGGGAATTCCTTCCCTGTCACTGTTAGGGGTCCCCCACCTCTCTAGTAACCCCCCACCTCCCCTACATCCACGTCCCCTACACACACACAAATACAAACTCATTCACACATACCTACATGCATGCATACATCCAATCACACACACATCTGCACACACTTCCAAACATACATGCAGACACGCATTCACATTTCACAACATACACACACTCACACGTCAGTACATGCACACACACATTCAACACCCAACACGCACCTGCATTCACACACACACATACATTCACACCCCCCATACACACAAAACCCCTCCGCCCCCCTCCCCTGTCAGAGACCCGACTTACTTGGATCCAGGGGGTCCTCTGGCAGGAGACGGGACGGGGCGCTGCTAGCGCCAGAAGCGCCCGGCAGCAGAACACCTACTGGTGTCTTGTGGTCTACACTTCTTGTGGCAGAAATCCAGCTTTGGTCATAATATGGCGGATGGTTGGTAGCCGTAGTGACGGTCTTTTGTCGGCCGTCGCCATGGTGGTAGGTGGTTTTTACCCCCAAAGTTATAATGAGGGCTTTAATGATTAAAACATTCTCCATGGTAACTCAGAGCAATATATCTGTGCTTCATGAAGTTTTTTGAGACATGTAACATCATTCAACTGCAGCTACTGCTGGAGAAAAAAATAAAATGAAGATATTTTAGTATTTAATCTTCATAGTTACAAAAATATATCAATTTTCTTGTCTTATACTGCAAGACACTTTTACAATGCACTAAAAATATCATTTTCACTTTTCTCAGTTTTTATACTTCTTCATCGTAAATGATGGTTTGCATGAAGTTTCATCTTCAGACAGTGGGAAAAAAACAATCAATATATTGTAAAAAAAAAAAACTTGCACAGTAGATCACTACATATAAGGGATACTATGCATTGCGCTCACTACAATTTATTAATTAGTGGTTTCTTCTAGGCTTACTAGAGTAATCTACACAAATGTGTCTTAAAAGTATAACTTTTATTTTTATATCTGGTACAATATCACAAATAAATGTGAATCACTTTTTCAGTTTTAGAGATCCTTTTAAAAACATCATCCCTGGTAGACAAAATGATGTATAAAATGGTATGATCAATGTATGGAAAATCCATTGCATTACTTTTTGTCCACAATTAGGATGTTGAAGTTTGGTTGGAGAGATAAAAGTGGACACTTTTGTAGTTTTGAAGGCAGCTTTTGGTTTCAACTAAAGACTGCTGTAATTGGAATATGTCTGTCTACTTTTACATTTTAATTAGAGAGGTGTTGTATTAACTCGTTTCTGTAACATAAAAGGACTCTTGATTTTTGAAGATCTTTTTTAAATTTGAAAAACATTCCCTCTATTAGGTTAAATAATGTCTAAAGAAGAGGGGAACCACATAGACGAAAACCTGTACACCACTTCTTTAACCAGAATTCTTCCTTGGAACTTTGGTTGAAGAAAGAAAATACACAAGTTTATTAGTTTGAATGGAAGATTTGGTTTCTATTTTAGGTTGATGTCATTGCATTCTATCTAGTTTAGCTCCTTAAATAGACAGTCTAATGTCAGGAGGTAGTATTACCTCCTTCATGAAAGATGATAGCTAAAGGGATAGTTGTCCAACTTTGAAGTTTGTAATGTTAGTTTCCAATTTGGAACCACCTGCTCTGAATCATAGCATTACTATTAAGTATTTTACAGTTGTTTGTACAAATAATATAGATAAAATATCTGATCTGCAATTTGGGCATGTCATATTTTGATTAGTATTTTTATACGATTTGTCAAAAGGCACACTTTTAGAATCTGGCAATGTTAAGTAGAGCAATTGTTCAGAATTGATCATAGTGCTAGATGTGAAAGAGCAGGCCTCTCAGTCATGATTTCATTTGCAACTGACCTCAAAAAATTATCAACATTTACTTCTTCTTCTTCTAAGACTCCAAGGATGACCATAATAAATTATTGTGCATCTTGTTGAGTATTGAGAGTAAATGCTATTAATCCAGGATATGTATCCAAAAGATGTTGGATCCCTGTAGCAGAATGTATTACACTTCTGTCACCCTTTGAATGCTGCAACAAATTCTATAGTGCAGAACACATTCTCTTACTTGAATTTTGTGCAAATTGATTTACTACATGTGATAATGGAACAGTACATTGAGTACAGCATTCATATAGCAGTAGACACCTGAACTGTTTTCTAACTAGTAACCCACAATTCACTGTCATTTTCAATTTAGCACTGTCTGCGTTCTCCTGCCCTGCTTTTTTTTTTCTTGAGGGTCTGTAAACTGTTTTGCAATCTTCCCCTTTGGACAGATTATCAGTTTCTCATAAATAGGGTACTGGCCTAAATGAAGATCGTATAGAGTTCTTAACCAATTGTACTCTCTTTCATATCTTGCATCAGCACTAACTTTCTTCTCATCAATGTCAATCAAAAACAAACCAGAAAATGTTCCATTCCATGACAATGCTAAATGTGATATTCCTTTTTGAATACAGAAGATCCAGCATTAACTAAAGTTGTATCTATAATTAAACCTTGTGATGTATGCATGGTTACAACATGTGCTGAGTGGGAACTGCTGCCGCTGGATAAATAAGTCTTTTACAAGCAAAAATGGTACAATACATCGACCAATCTTTTTCACATTGTCTATCCGATCACATTTTACAGCCAAATATTCTAACTCCTCTCTGTTTGGAAAATTAATGGAATCAACTTTATCCATTGCACCATTTACTAAGCCTTCCTCAATATTTATATAATTCTCCAAAATAACTGTGATACAGACAGATACACGCTTTTCTAATCTTGCTGTCTTGAAAACTGATTTCTCTAAAGAATTCAGTTTTGATTGCAGTTGTTCTGTCAGTATTGTGACTCCCTGATGTTTCATTTTATCATTAGCTGTAAAGTCCAAAATCCTTCTCAGGTTGTGGAAATTGTTCATTAAAGTTGGAGCACTCTTGAAGTGTTGGGATTAAACAAGCTGTAGATTGTTCTTCTTTGATGAAACTGAACATTAGGTCTGGTGCTGTAATGTTAGATAGGAATAGATTTATGATAAGGCACCTCTGTAAAGCACATTTTCCCTCTTTTGTGAGTGCTCCCACTCTACAATCTTTCAGTATATCGACATATACCATATCAGGTGCTTTGAGCATGTTTTTCACTAAATCTTTGTATTCAATGTTTAACCACATGTTTACATTGCTAATACTTAAAAAGAATTTCTTGTTTCACTATGCAAAGGTGCTTTAGATACAGTTTGTCCTTTTACTAGGGCAAGTTGGATTACATTCTTTGCTCCAAATAGTACATCATAGTTTGTTCTTAAAATCTGCTGCATCCTTCAGTATATGAAGGCAAGCATTATGTTCCATACCATGCTCACTTCATCTATGATTACAAGCTTCAGTTTTCTCATTACTCTTGATACCTCATGGCAAGCTTCACCAGATAATTTCTTGTACTCCAATATATTGTCATATTCAACAGGTAGCATTAGTGGTTGATGTAGAGTAATTTCTTTAATGTTATGTGCAGGTAATCCTGCAGGTGTTGTTACTACACATGACAAATTTGAATCTATTACCTTATGTAGATAACCAGTGGTATCTTTAATTAGAAAGCGTTTGCTAGTGCCAGTTGATCAACTGATGTATAGTAAATTGGTTTATATGAAGAACAATCACATCATTTTTCTCGTGGAAAATGCATGCTTTTATCTTTAACTTCTTTGTAAATTCCGCTCTGTTAATTGTTCAGCTGTCCCACTAACTGTTCGGAATCCAGTTTCCTCTCTTGCCTGTTGCATTGCAATCTTCATCTCGTTCACAGCAATAGCTACTTTTTTTGAATTACTGGCTATCCAAGAGGATCTGACTTGCTGGTGCACAACTTTGGCTGCTTTGTGAACTCTCCTTGGCTATCTCAGAAGCAATGGTTTCTTTCTGTCAAATCTCATCTTTCAAACCTGCAAGTACATTAGAAACATAGATTGTTGTTGTTGTATATTGTTCTGATCATAGGTGGTATTCTCATACTTTGGAACAAACAGCAATGTATGGGATTTTGATCCTGGGACACGCTTATAGACCAATCCAACTTCAATCCAGATTACAGGTATTGGAAAGATAATTACAATGTGTACACCAGAGGCCAGTATGAGCCATACTGCATATTGATGTTGTGATGGCTGTGTCCCTGTGTTCCTCAAGGACAGTCATTCTCAGTGTCTGAATGAATGTAGAATCTAAACCACGTAATATGAGGAGCAGGACGTTGAACATAACGTGAGAGACAGGGCTGACAACTGAAAAAACGAAGGTGCAGGTGGTGGGACACGCATGAGTGTAGACCTGAATGCAGTATCGACTTGGTCCTCTTTTCCTTCTTTGAGATTGTTTCTTACTTTTCTCTTCTTCTTCATTTAATATTCCTGATCTTACCTCACACGCTATCACGAGGTTTGATGTTTACATCAAGACAATTCCTTAGTGTGCACTTTATTACTATTCTTCACTGAAAGGAGATGGGATATAATGAACTGATCTGTGACTCTGTACTTTTACTAATATCAGCGTGATATTCCCCCTAGTCTTTGTGGCCTCATGGGGGATAGCATGTAATAGGTTCAAACAATGGAACCCCTTTAAAAAATAAATCAACTAATTACATATAGTAAAACAACAGGGAGTAAAAGTAATTTATTTTTGGCCTGAGTTTGTTGTTTCTATGTACTGTTTCGCAGATCACCCTATATTGGTCCACCTCATTATACAGCATTGAATGTGCAGTCCTCAAGAAGGTGGATTGTCATTAATTCTTACTCACTGAAACGTACATTGACAGTCTGTTTGAGAGAACCCAGTCCATAACACTCCATTGGAATTTGGAGTGTATGTCATGTGAGGCTGGAAAGGAAATGAGAGGAGGATAAGGGAGGAGATGTGTATTGTGTGTATAAATGAGAGAGTGGAGTTCAACATGCGCTGAAAAAAGTTCATCAATGTGGATATAATTTTATAAATGAAAGGTACATGAAATACCTTTTTGTGTCTCACTTGCTGTGTATAAAAGTGTTTTCCATGTATAAATGTGCTTCTGATAGATTATAAAACAAACATTTATATGGAAAATAATTGCAAACAATGTTTTGAACAGGTGATTGTAAAGCATGGTAAGGTATACCCACAATGTTGAGACAAAATTGAAAAAAACGTTTTATAATAAAATTTATGTTTTGAATAATGGTGTTGGGCAGGCCATTGTACACTTAGGACTACATTTAAGAGGGCCTAACACCTCCTTGCATTACATTGGCATCATTTTATATGACACTAATGTGGCCCATCGAGGTCAAATTCGCCGCACCATATTTACAAAGTGACGCAATCCATGCATTGCACCATTTTGTAACCCCTTGCACCACATTATGCCTGCGTCAGACATAATGTATGCAAGGGGCGCATTCTCCCATTGGGGAGGGTGCATAAATGGTACAGTAGAATCTAAGAGATTCCACTACACCACTTTTAGCAGCTAATTTCAACGCCTGCACAGAGCAGGCAATAAAAGGGGGTATACCATTGTTTTCAATGGGCCCCTCTGTACTCTCAGGATTACCGCCAAAATGTTGGCCCTAAACCTCCAAAGTACATCAGTAGCATCAATAATATTGATGCTATTGCCGCTACCCTGTGCCATGGTGTGCTGTATATTATACATGGCACACAAATGGTGGTGAGGGGGGGTGCAAGAAAAGTGGTGCTGCATTGGTTGCAGCACCACCTTTTTTTAAACTCGGACCTTAAAGTCACTGCAGAAGATAAGTAGGTCAAGTGGGATCCTTTATTCTGGTTGTGTTTTTCCCCTTCTTCCCAGACCTAAAATATATCCATAAGGGGTAACTTTCCTTATTTGATGGGGCATCTTTTACCCATAGCAACATGTGACTAGATAGAGCACCTCTAGCTAGGTACTTTTTGCACTAAAATAAATCAGTCTCTTTGCAAAGAGGAGGATTAGTTTTGTTGCAGATGAAAGCCATCATTCCTTGAAATTTGTGGTTAAAATACCTGCAAACTTTTGCAGGGTTCAATGAGCAGAATTCTCCTGCTTTCTTCAAATTGTTGTCTTTTACATTTGAATTAGCTTCTCATAAGAAATAAAAGAGATTATCCCATGCACATTCAACACAAATGAGTAGCAGAAACCAAGTAGTTGTTCTTAGGTTTCTCAACATGTATTTCAGCTCGCCATGACGATGATAGGAATACTTATTGGTACCACGTTGATATGACATCAAATTAATGAAGTTGTATTCCACGACTCTAATTCATAGTAAAGCTTTAGGTAACAAATGGCCACTAACAGTATATTGAGAGCACACAGTACCCATCTGAAGTATGTTATGAATAGTATCCCATATGGGGAAATGATGAGGATTAGAAGAAATTGCGGCAAGGACCTAGACTTTAATAGGGAGCTACACATCTTATAATATAGACTTCAGAGATGTTGTTATAACATCAATTTGGAAAGAGCAAAAAACAAGGCCATACAGGTATAGAGAAGAGTGATGTTACAGAAAAAAAACCACAACAAAGGGGGCACTGGGGTGAAGTTCATAACTACATGTAATGCACAATATAAATATATATATAAGATTCTTTCTCATCACTGGGATTTATTGAAAGGGGTACCTTGCCTTACTGAGATTCTTACAGCAAAACCAAAGGTTGTATATCAGAGAGACTACTGAACAATGGTGGTTATGCTCTCAAGTTCGCACATCCCAACAACAAACAACAATATTCGGGGAAAATGTAGTGTAATAAGCGCTATCCTGGTATACGCACCCAACCACCAAGGGTGTAATTGCCAGACTTGAATATCCAAGTTTTCAAATATTACCAGGGCACACTGCAAACTTCCAAAGAATTTTGTACTTTACATGACGAGTACATGAAAACATTTCCAACACAAATTGGTGATAATTTGTGATTTATTCTTCACAAGAAACAATGATTCCAATATATAATATACAGCCACCACATGTTTTGTCATTGAAACTTTCTCAAGGCTGCAAAGATTAATACCTACATATTCTAAGTTGTACATACTGATGAAAAACAGGGGTGTTTGTGTTTCAAAATAGTCATAAGTCCAAAACTTCAGTGAAAAATTATTTTTATCACACCCACATCCATGTGTTAAATTATAGAATGAGAGACCCATCACCATGTCCAATGTGCTGGATGAAGAAACTGTAAATAAGTGAAAAGTAACAAGGTTGCATGCAAGATGTATTAGTCATGTCCGAAAATCTCAGACCTAATACAATTTTCTTACATCAAAAGAGTAGGGAGGAAAGGGCAGAAGAAACTTCGGTCCCGGAGATGGGTGTGTAATCACTACAATGTCATGCATCTGTAGCTAGAACCAAATAACAATGTACACTGAAACAAAGAAATGCAACCATATGTAAACTATATATATCTTCAATTTGAATTTTTGTAAATTGAAGGAGATCCTATGAATCAACCAATATGAGCTAGAATAGTCTCCATCAAAAGGTACTCACAAGTAACAGTAAAAGATTCAGTTACAAGACTTATTAATTCATACCCAGAGGGTAATATATGCCATGCATTACCCATCATCTGTTCCACATATTTTGCCCATATCTACCTATCTCAACATTGTAATGGATTTTAAAAATAATGGTAACTTCCCAATGTATTAACCAGAACAAGGACCAACTTACAAAAATGTATTATAATATTGGAATTAAGCATATAGAATAGTTTGTTCTGAAGTTAAAAACTAGTAAGAATCAAGGCATTGTCAGGCATAAGATGCTGACATGGAAATTATGACATCAGCATACCTACACGTAATCTGTAATATATCTTCCACTTGTGACAATAGTTTAATAATCTCTGGCCATGATAAGCCTATGGACAACACAAAAGAGGCAGCCATTAGAGAGATGCTGGTATGTAAATCTATAAATTTTCAGGCAAGGGTGCTTGCCTTATAACTAGTAACAATGTGTTCTGAACCAAATTTATAACTACTATTCAAATACACGCATGAAGGTATATAAACATGTGAAAAAAGTAAAAAAGTGGTCATAAAGAATTAGTTTGCTAAGATACAAGGTTTATAACAGACTGGCAGTGTGTGATATGTCTTGAAGAGGAAACAGAAATGATGGACAATTGTGGCAGCATTGCAATATAGAACTCTGTGTAAAGTTTGTGTGCCACACTGATTAACAGCAGAAAAATGACACGTACTTGAAATGCTATCGTTTGACCCATGAATTGTAAACAAAAGATTAATGAGGTGCAACACACAATAGTCAGGGCCTGGTCACATGGTGAGAAATAGCACACAAATGTTACCTACACAAAACACTACGGCTTGGCCCATGAATTTTAACAAAAACTGCAAATTTACAGCGCATAACCGTTGGAGCTGGGAAACATGGTATAAATTGGCACTAATGTGTAAGAGAAAAATTTATATAATGCAAACAAGTATACGCCTCCCAACAAGTCTGATTTATATGCATGAAAAAATACCAACAGATAAAACGGACCCAAACAAACATGACAAATCAACAGTTAGCTTAAAAATGCAAGTGAACCAAATTTCCACTTGAGCTGTCACGAAATGACATCTTTATCTATGAATTACTCATCTCCCAAGTGTGTGATGGTAAACCTGTAAAATCATTGCAGTTGTGCAGTGTATGCCGATGCTGGTTTGTCAACATATAAAGTTTTCGTTGTATGGTAAAAATTAAAATAGGACTAATTTTCCCGTAGAATGCAAATTGAAATAGGACTAGTGACCAGTAAGTCACCAGAGGTAAAGTAAAAGAATAGACACTATCTTGTAATGTTAAAATGAAAGTGATCTTATATATATATATATATATATATATATATATGAACCAGAGGAGGTATATTAGTATATTACTTCAGAGTAAGAGCACAAGCAAACTAACCATGCGCTATAAAAATTACATGCATGTAAAAGTGTTGGTGGGACAGCCCAAACAGTTTCACATTGTAATAAAACCAAAAATGATAAATGTAACTAAAACAAACGAAACTGTCAGTGGCATCTCAGATATGACAAAAATAAAACTCAATAGTGTATTGTACCCCCAAATAGAAGTACAAGCTAGTTGGAAATGTGATAGTATACATCTAAATTTTTGGCAAGAGTTTATCCAAGAAGTCACCATGTAAAACATGTTATAATCTAAGATTGAGATTGAAACAATACTTACAGTTTACAATATCCCCGTTTTAGTATGATCAGTTTTCAAGAAATACATGCAAATCCTTCTCCATGTTTAAACTCTCATCAGCTGCTCTGAAGCTGATTATCCATTTGCTTTCCATGCACCTTAATGCCAAAGATTTGTCCCCACCTCTTGGTGAAGTACCTATTATGTCAATACCATGAAAGATTACTTCCCAGAATTTCTCTCTGTCCATGGAACAAATTGTAATGTATGGCAAAAGAATAGTCTCTATTATTGTATTTCTGAATCTCCTCTTTTAGTGGCCTTATAGTGCTACCCACATAAATGTGCTTACATATACAGATTTTACAATAAAATAAATGTATATATATATATGTATATCTATATATATATATATAGATAGATATATATACATATATGTATATATATATATATATATATATATATATATATATATATATAGATAGATATATATAGATAGATAGATAGATAGATAGATATAAATATATATATATTTGCCACCAGTTGTCTTGCAGTTGCAGCTTGCATCTTCAAAGCAATGCACATACTTCAACTGACGGGTTTCAACTGTAGCTTTTAGGCAGCTATAAAAAAGTCATGTAAGTCTTGTGATTATGTTTCTGCTACAAAAGGATCCCATTTTTGTCTAGTGGCAGATTTGATGTCATAAAGTAGCGCAGCAGGTTTATATGCCTACTGCAAAGAGCAAATCTGTATTTTATATAAATAGCTGAGTACATTAGTAAAGTCAGCCATTACTAGTGCTATAATACAAATGAAATGTAGTTTTGGGGGAGGGACTGTGGAGAGATGAAGGTCACTTTTGCTGGGTGGTAGTGAGAGAATCCAAGGAGGAGGACATGGGAGTGGGAGCACCAATAATGATTGATGGACTGTGCGCTAGAGGTGCTAAAGACTGTGACGATTGGTATATGACAAGGTGTTTTTTGAGTGTCTTGAAAGAACATGCAGATTGAGGGGAAAAAGCGAACGTAAGGTGACCTCTACTGTTGCACGTATCACACACACACCTGCAATTTTGTGACTATCTATGTAGGCTAGTGTTTTAGAGCAACAGTGTAGCCAGTAGCAGAGATGGTTTCTCGTTGGATGACTGCTGCTCAAGTTCTCACTCAGGTTATAAACGACAGCTCTGACATAGGATGAGAGACTGAGACCACAGATACTGAGACAGCATCTGAGGGATAGGACAATGGCACAGACTCTGGGAGTGATTTTTCAGTCAGTGAATTTTAGTAGTACTGAGTGTTGCTGTGGTCATGTGTTTGTTTGACAGATATGTATAGCACAAGTTGAAAAACTGTATACTAGATTTGAAAGAATATCGCAAAACATGAGTGACAGGAGATTAAGGCCCTCATTACAACTTTGGCGGTCTTACAAAAAAGACCACCGAAGCTGCGGGCGTCACTATACTGCCAGAGCTGGCGGTATTTGTGGCTCCCTACTATAACTTTTCTGCTGGGCCAGCGGACGGAAACAGCGTTTCCGTCCACTGGCCCAGTGGAAAAGTCACATCAACATTGCCACTGGCTCATAATAGAGCCGGCGGCAATGTTGATTTGGGCAGTGAAATGCGTGATGGGGCTGTGTCTGGGGGCCCCTGCACTGCCCATGCCAAGTTCATGGGCAGTGCAGGGGCCCCAAGGAGCACCCTGAGTCCCCCTTTCTGCCAGCCTTTCCATGGCTGTGTTTACCGCCATGGACAGGCTGGCGGTAGGGGATTATGACAGCCTGGCGGAAGCCTGGCAGTCAGTTGCAGGGGCCAGCCGTATGGCCGTGGCTAATGCGCCATGGTCATAATATACTGGCAGAACACCGCCAGCCTGTTGGCGGTGTTACCGCCAGTGTACCGCCGGCCACCAGGGTCATATTGAGGCCCTAAATCATTGTACCTGTATGAGTTGGTAATGAGATTATAATAATAGTGGTGAGGTTTTTTTTATACGTGAGGTAGCATTAGAACATTGTAATATGGTGGTGAGGTTTTTTATATTTGAGGTGATATTAGAACACTGTAATATGTCATTTTAGTGCTGATAGATGATGAATCAATTGAATTTGTACGCTATTTGGGATAACAATATTGATGGTTTGACATTGGGTGTCCATAAAGATATATGGTAAAGAATTTTTAATAAGTAATGTGATGGGAAGCTGTTCAAATTCTGGAAAAATTGGGTTTGGGGATGCTATGATTTAATGAATTAACTTTGGTTTAAAAATTTGTATGTCTGAGAAGGTTTATCTTTCATTTCTTTGTATTTTCTATGTTTGTTGATATGGGTTTTGGTGATTGGTATTTATATATTTTCTGGGCCCTGATGAAGTTCTTTGGAGGGAATAAAACGTGCTGGCTGGGTCTACTTGAAATAAAAGTTGAATAAAGAAATATTGAAATTTACTTTAACATGTGATTGAATTTTCTTTGATTTTGCGTCCTAAAATGCTTGAAAAGTGAGAATATACTCAACACTTAGTAAAAAGTAGATGAACTAGTGAACTAAGAAAAGCATGTGTGCTCTCCTCATGACTGGACATTGTAATGATTTAGCTACCTATATAAAGAGTTGTCAGAGTTGTTTCTACTAAAATGTGGGTTTATCACTTGACAAAATGCTTTTAGAGACCACTTCTACTAATCAGTGAGTGTACACACAGGCTCTGCAGTAGTAGGCCTCACCCATGATTAAAACAGTACTTATCTGCATACATAACAATATTATTTCACTACTTCCCTGTATTTCTAACTGGACGTAGGAAAGCACCTACAGAAGTACTGTCAGATGTCACACTAAACGTACTGGTACGTAACAGTCTGTTTTAGTACCTTTATGGCTTTTGAAATGGGAATGTAAGTGGTTGAACACATACCTCAGTGCCTGTGTTGGGGAACAGACATATATAAGTAGTCACAGAGTATGTGACTGAATTTTGAAGGCTGTGTGTCACTCTCTGAGTGGATGAGACAGAAGATCTATGCTTCGGAAACATGTATATAACTACTTTATGTAGTGCTTGCTTAAGTAGTTCTCCAAGTGCATGAACAAGTTTATAAAACTGAAAAGTACATCCCTCAATCACTGGAGTATAAACCACCATGCTTGAGGTTGTATCCCTCCAGCAATTCTCAGAGATTATGTATTTCTACTAAAATGTGGGTTTAAGACTTCACAACGGGTTTTTCAAGACCACATTGAGTGGGCAGTAAGTGTGCACACAAAGGCTTTGCAGTAGTAGGCCTCACTCATGATTAAAGCAGTATGTGTCTTCATACATGCCAAGATTATGTCACTATTTGCTTATATTTCTCACTGAATGTAGGAGTCCAGCTATAGAGGCACCATAAGATGTTCCAGTAAATATGTTGTTATGTGACTATTTGTTTCAACACCTCTACAGCTTTCCAAGTGGGTACAAAATTAGCTAAACAAATACCTCAGTGTCTATGCTAAAGAATGCAGGAGTATGTGGCTATATCTCTAATTGCATTTGATACTGCTGCATATACATGTACTTTCTGAGTATGTGAGTGAATGTAGAAGTCTCTGTGTTGCTGCGTGACTTGGTGAGAGAGGATCCATAGTTTGCAAACATGTATGTCAGTTTATTTTTTACTAGTATATTCTATGTACTGCTCGGCTTATGGGCCTGCACCTAAAGGAATAAGCTTCTAAAACTGAAAAGCACACCTCTGAATCACTTCAGCACAAAGCACCATGCTAAATGGCATAAGTACAGCATATCTCAAAAGTAACTTATTTGTACTAAAGTGTGGGTTTAGAATTGATTAAGGGGTTTTACAAACCCACTTGAGTGGTCAGTGAGAGTGCACACACAGGCTATGTACTAGTAGGCCTTGTCTATGATTAAAGCAGCATTATTGTGGCTACATGATTGTGTCACTACTTGCCTGTATATCTGAGTGCATGTAGGAGTCCACCTATAGTAGTGCTACAAGATGTTTTAGTAATTGTGCAGGTATGTGACTGGCTGTTTTCATACCTCTATGGCTCTCTGCATGTGCAATGTACATGTAAGTGGCTGAACAAATATCTCATTACCTGATGATATTTGGATGTGTCTTGAGCTGTCTTTGATACTGCTACCCACATAAATAGTTTCTCAGTACGTGCCTGAATGTATAGGTCTTTCTGTAGCTGTCTCTCTGGTTGTGATAGGTGCACTATGCCTTTGTGAATATGTATGTCACTTGCTTTAACAGTGGTATACCCTATTTACTACTTGGCATAGGGGCCTGCAAGTGCATTGGTAACACATTAACCTCAAAAAGAGATCTGTCTTGTTATAAGCACAGAGCACCATAGTTTATGACATACCCACAGATTATTTCAGGAATGAGAAATGTCTACTAAAACATGGGCTTGTCAGTTGACAAACAGCTTGCACATGCCACAAGAAGCTGCCAATGTGAGACCATAGGCATGGTCTGCACTAGTAGGGCTGACCCATCTTTAAACACTACGGGCCCGATTCACAAAGGTAAACTTAGACTCATAGTAAAGTTAGACGTTTGGTCTAAGTTTAGACTTTTTGTCTTAACTTTACACCAAAAGTCAAATTTTACTTGTAGTAAAGCTAGAGTTTTGGTCTAAGTTAAGACATTTGGGGGGTCATTCTTACCCTGGCGGTCGGTGATAAAGCGGCGGCCAACCCGCCAACAGGCCGGCGGTCAAAAAAATGCAATTCTGACCCTGGCGGGAACCGCCAACACAGCCCGCCGTGTTAACACTCCGACCGCCACGGCGGAACAAACAAACAGCGCGGCGGTCACCGCCAACAGCCAGGCGGCAGACAATGTACCGCCCACCCTATCACGACCCACCAATCCGCCACCTTTTCCGGGGCGGGAGCACCGCCGATAAAAACACAGCGGAAACAGACATTTCCAATGGAAAACGCTCACCTCGAGACACTCCACGCGGAATCCGGACAGCATGGAACCCGAATTGAACATCATACCTGCTCTCGTCTACCTGCTCATCAACCATGAGTACGAACTCCGGCGCAGACGTCAACGGTGAGTACTGCACCTACGACACACGGGAGGGGGGAGGAAGAAAGGTTACGGGCATACACATATGCGACCCCCCCACCCCCCCAATATGTACACACCAATGCAGAGCAGGAAGTCACAGTGACACCACACAAAGACCCTTTAAAAATACAATGACACAACCAAATTTGGAATAAATTTTCATTTACAAAAAAAGCACCTGGAAATAATTGAGCAACCGTGAAAAATATTTACAAAAAGCAAAAAGATATACACATCAGTGTATCACTGAAGTAACAAGTCCTGCACATCCTACAAATCTAACATGTACGTGGGCCAAGGTTCTGCGAAACAAGGGCAAAGCCCACACACGAGACCTGGGTCCTTTGGAGAGAACACTGCAGGGGCATCCGATGTCAAAACTACAGGCACCTCAGGGGGAAGGGAAGGGGGGGCCACCACAGCCGCATGAGTCCACGACGCCAGATCCACGAGGAGCCACCATGCCCACTGTACCATCCTGGGGAGTGCAAAGCCACAGTCTCTCAATGTCTCTACAGTGGGTGGGTTGCCCACTGTACCATCCTGGGGAGTGCAAAGCCACAGTCTCTCAAGTCTCTGCAGTGGGTGGGTTGCCCACTGGACCATCCTGGGGAGTGCAAAGCCACAGTCTCTCAATGTCTCTACAGTGGGTGGGTTGCCCACTGTACCATCCTGGGGAGTGCAAAGCCACAGTCTCTCAAGTCTCTGCAGTGGGTGGGTTGCCCTCTGGACCATCCTGGGGAGTGCAAAGCCACAGTCTCTCAATGTCTCTACAGTGGGTGGGTTGCCCACTGTACCATCCTGGGGAGTGCAAAGCCACAGTCTCTCAAGTCTCTGCAGTGGGTGGGTTGCCCACTGGACCATCCTGGGGAGTGCAAAGCCACAGTCTCTCAGGTGGATTACAGAGTCCACTGGTCAAGGAGGAGGCATGGTGGGCACAGTGAACCATAAACAGTGCCTGAGACGTCGGGACCCAGCGCAGCGGTGCATGACATGGCGATGTCCAGCGGAGCGGTGCTTGACAGGAAGGGCCCAGCGGAGCGGTGCTTGACAGGAAGGGCCCAGCGGAGCGGTGCTTGAGACGGCGGGGCCCAGCGGAGTGGTGCTTGAGACGGCGGGGCCCAGCGGAGCGGTGCTTGACAGGAAGGGCCCAGCGGAGCGGTGCTTGAGACGGCGGGGCCCAGCGGAGCGGTGCGTGAGACGGCGGGCCCAGCGGAGCGGTGCTTGACAGGAAGGGCCCAGCGGAGCGGTGCTTGAGACGGCGGGGCCCAGCGGAGCGGTGCTTGAGACGGCGGGGCCCAGCAGAGCGGTGCTTGAGACGGCGGGGCCCAGCGGAGCGGTGCTTGAGACGGCGGGGCCCAGCGGAGCGGTGCTTGAGACGGCAGGGCCCAGCGGAGCAGTGCTTGACAGGAAGGGCCCAGCGGAGCGGTGCTTGAGACGGCGGGGCCCAGCGGAGCGGTGCTTGAGACGGCGGGGCCCAGCGGAGCGGTGCTTGACAGGAAGGGTCCAGCGGAGCGGTGCTTGAGATGGCGGGGCCCAGCGGAGCGGTGCTTGAGACAGCGGGGCCCAGCGGAGCGGTGCCTGACAGGAAGGGCCCAGCGGAGCGGTGCTTGAGACGGCGGGGCCCTGTTTAGCGGTACCTGTCTTCACGGCGGGGCCCTCTTCAGCGGTACCTGTCTTCACGGCGGGGCCCTGTTCAGCGGTACCTGTCTTCACGGCGGGGCCCTCTTCAGCGGTACCTGTCTTCACGGCGGGGCCCTCTTCAGCGGTACCTGTCTTCACGGCGGGGCCCTCTTCAGCAGTACCTGTCTTCACGGCGGGGCCCTCTTCAGCGGTACCTGTCTTCACGGCGGGGCCCTCTTCAGCGGTACCTGTCTTCACGGCGGGGCCCTGTTCAGCGGTACCTGTCTTCACGGCGGGGCCCTCTTCAGCGGTACCTGTCTTCACGGCGGGGCCCTCTTCAGCGGTACCTGTCTTCACAGCGGGGCCCTCTTCAGCGGTGCTCTTCTGCACGGCGGGGCCCTCTTCAGTGGTGCTCTTCTGCACGGCGGGGCCCTGTTCAGCGGTACCTGTCTTCACGGCGGGGCCCTGTTCAGCGGTACCTGTCTTCACGGCGGGGCCCTCTTCAGCGGTACCTGTCTTCACGGCGGGGCCCTCTTCAGCGGTACCTGTCTTCACGGCGGGGCCCTCTTCAGCGGTACCTGTCTTCACGGCGGGGCCCTCTTCAGCGGTGCTCTTCTGCACGGCGGGGCCCTCTTCAGCGGTGCTCTTCTGCACGGCGGGGCCCTGTTCAGCGGTACCTGTCTTCACGGCGGGGCCCTCTTCAGCGGTACCTGTCTTCACGGCGGGGCCCTCTTCAGCGGTACCTGTCTTCACGGCGGGGCCCTGTTCAGCGGTGCTCTTGCAGTATGTCAAGGGAGTCATACCTGGCCTGGACACCCTGCTCAGTCGCCCTCCGACCGTGCTGTGTCAGGCCCCTTCGGGGAGTGAGTCCTGGGCCCTTTGGTGTCGTCCCTTGCAGCCGGGATGGGGCTTGTGGGGCCCTCCTGCTCCGCGCTCCTGGTGGTTGTCCTCTCCGCCCTGCTGTCCTTCCGCTCCTTAGATGGGGCTCTCGGGCCCTTGCCTCCCCTGGCCGCTGTGGCCGGTGAAGTGGCCGGAGTCACCTCCTTGGGGGCAGCCGTCTCTGTCCGCTCACGGCGGCCCTTCAATTTCCGGGTCCTCTTGCCTGGGGGGGGGCTGGCTGTCCCCTTGCTGCTCACCGAAGTGTTACTGCCGCCAAAGGGTGGACTCCACATGCCATGCACCACTTGCACTGTAGAAGTTGGGCTGGTGGTGGCTGAGGTGCCCTTGGGACTTTTCCCAGTTTGAGGGGGTGGGTCGTGGGAGGGAAAGAGGTCAAAACTGGAGAGGTAATTTTTCTTGGGACCAAGGTAAGGGGTAGGAGTAGTGGTGAGAGAAGTGGAGGAAGAGGATGTGGTTGTATGAGAGCCAGGTGTGCTGTCCTTGGGTGCAGGTGACTGGGGCGTAGGCTGTGTGAGGTGGTTGGCTGTTGTTTGGGTGTCTGCCTGCGTTTATGTGTCTTGAAAGAGGGGGTGACAGACACAGTGGGAGAGGACACAGGGGACGTGTAAATGCCAGTGGGGGTGGTGACTGCAGGTGTGCGGACTGTAGTGGAGGGTTTGCTGGTGGTGGAAGAACTGGCTGATGTTGGGGTGCATGCAGGTGTGAGTGTAGACGTCACAGGGAGGGAGGAGGGAGACGAGGAGGATGGGGACACAGAGGTGGTAGTGCCTGTTGATATGTCTGCATCTGTGTGTTGCTTGGGTGAATGCTTGTGTTTTCTGTGGTGCTTATGTTTGGATGAGCTGGCCTTGGGTGTTGAGGTGTGTGCAGGCTGGTCTGATGGTGTGGATGGGATAGGTTGAGGTACAGGAGACAGAGAAAGGGTGGAGGCAGATAGAAGAGGGAGACTGGAGACAGGGACAATGGCTGCCGTCAGTGCTGAGGCCAGAGCAGTGAACGCTCGTTGATGGGCAGCCTGACCCGAATGAATGCCCTCCAGGTAGGCATTGCTCCGATGCACCTCCCTTTCCACCCCCTGGATGGCATTCAGAAGGGTAGTCTGCCCAACAATGAGCGTCCTCACCAGGTCAATGAGCTCCGCACTGAGGGCAGCAGGGGTAACAGAGGCAGGGGCTGAGGTGCCTGGGGCGAAGGAGACGCGCGCCTTCCTGGCCGAGCGGCCACGGAGCGAAGACTGAGGGGCTGCTGGGAGGGCGGTGCTGGTGCGCTGGGTGGCGGCTGTACCTGTTGTTGCGGGGGGCACAGATGGTGCCGCCCCCGCTAGGGAGCTCCCAAACGAGGACGTGTCCGTGTCGCTGGTGTCTCCACCGGCCCCCGTTGTGGTGCTCCCCTCGCCCTCCGGATCACTGGTGCCCTCGGTGTCTGTGTCAGTGCCCACCGGGGCCTGGTGACCTGCAGCTCCTTCCTGCTCCGACGCCAAATCTCCTCCGCCTGATGATGCTAAAACACAAGAAGACAAAGATTTAGGGTGGGGGGAGAAATTAAACAAAGTTGAGTGCATGCCTTAGCAATACCCTTTGCGGAGAGGACAGACACAGGTGCCTCGTGCACTAAGTCGCGAACTTGGGGTACACTACTCAGTACTTCTGACTAGGCAAACAGGTCTAGGGACAACACACGCGCACATGGGTGATGCTGGAGCATGGGTAGCTGCACTTGGCACCCTACAGAGGTGGGGGGCAGGGGCACAGGGCCATGCCTAAGGGAGCGGACTACACTACAGAGAGCGCCCGGGCCTAATGTCACCCACAGCCCTCCTCCCCCCCCAGACGCCTCCAATGCGCATACAGATAGGAGAATGTGCGGATACTCACCCCCTTGTGTCTGCTGTGCTGATCCTCAAGCGCCCATCCAAATTAGAGTAGGCCACCGCCAGGATCCGGGACATCAGGGGGGTCATGGTGCGACTGGCACCCCTCCTAGGTCGGGAGGCCATCCCCAGCAGTGTTTCTGCGGTCTTCCTCGTTCCGCGGCGGATGTCCTCCCACCTCTTGCGGCAGTGGGTGCCCCGTCTGTTGTGGACCCCCAAGTTCCGGACTTCCTCGGCGATGGCACGCCAAATATCGATTTTCTGGTGGGCGCTCACCTGTTTGACATGTACAGGGTGGGAAAGAGAAACCGTCACATATCTGCATGTTTGGAGTACATGCCCCCCCCTCCCCAACCTTGTCATGGTTCCCATTCTCTCATCTGTCGTGCGTTGCACTCCCCATTCCCTCCACACCCCACCAACTTACATCCCCCCCCTCCACACAGGCATAACCCATTCAATGTGCACTGAGTGTACTCACCTGTTGGTCTGGAGGACCGTAGAGTTGCGCATACTGGGGGAGGACCCCGTCCACGAGCTTCTCCAACTCTTCTGAACTGAAGGCGGGGGCCCTTTCACCAGTAGCAGCAGCCATTGTCACTTCCAGACCGAGTTCACAGCAGCACTTGCAGTATAGGTCCTCTCCTGTGGATGATCAGGTCTCGAATGATTGAGCTGATAGAAAATGGCGGTCACGCCCGCGGCGGTGCGTACCGCGGCGGTGCGTCCCGCGACCGCCGGCGCACATCGTCATTGGCTCCTGAAACCCATAGGCTTCAATGTTAACCAATGCGTCTTCGCACAGCGGTCTTCGACCGCCTCCCGCCACGGTGTGCCCCGCCAGCGCAGTGACCTCACATCCCATTGTCCCACTTCACAGGTCAGGCATCGGCCATTTCAAGGGCCCACATGGCTTAATTTCTAATGCGTCACACAGGCCTAGGCCTTGCAATGGCACACATACAAACATATCAAACCATAAATTTACCTGTACTGTGCAAGCTGTGTTGTACGTACCTGTGAGTGGATTGACTCTGTACTCCATATTCTCCTTCCTAGGCACCGTCCGCTGGGACTAGCGATGAGAAGGAGGAATCCTCGCGTGTACCGGCCGCTGGTGAACCTGTCGACAATGGAAGAACGCCATATAATACTACGATACCGACTTGACCGTGCCTCCATCCATGAACTGTGTGCCCAGCTGGAGCCAGCCCTGATGTCCCCCATCCGCCAACCCACAGGAATTCCCCCTCTGGTGCAGGTTCTGTCAGTCCTCCATATCTTTGCAACTGGCTCATTCCAGACAACAGTGGCCATGTCATCTGGGATGTCTCAGCCTATGTTTTCCAAGATCTTATCCAGAGTGTTGTCTGCCCTGATGAAACTCATGCAGAGCTACATCATTTTCCCAGAGGAGGGTGATTTGCCTACAGTGAAAGCTGATTTCTATGCCCTTGGACACATCCCCAACATCATTGGTGCAATTGATGGGACCCATGTGGCTTTAGTCCCCCCAAATGACGATGAACAGGTGTACAGGAACAGGAAGAATTACCATTCAATGAATATCCAGGTGGTCTGTTTGGCTGACCAGTACATCTCCCATGTAAATGCCAAGTTCCCAGGGTCAGTGCATGACGCGTATGTTATGCGAAATAGCAGCATTACCTATGTGATGGAACAGCTACAGAGACAGCGTGTGTGGCTAATAGGTGACTCTGGTTACCCCAACCTGCCGTGGCTATTGACCCCAGTGAGGAATCCCAGGACCAGGGCAGAGGAACGGTACAATGAGGCCCATGGGCGTACTAGGAGGGTGATTGAGCGAACCTTTGGGCTCCTGAAGGCCAGGTTTAGGTGCCTGCATATGACAGGGGGATCCATAATGTACTCACCAAAGAAGGTGTGCCATATCATCGTGGCGTGCTGTATGCTCCACAACCTGGCTTTGCGACGCCAGGTGCCTTTCCTGCAGGAGGATGGTCCAGATGGTGGTGTTGTAGAAGCCGTGGAGCCTGTGGAGAGTGAAGAGGAGGAAGACTCTGAGGACGACACAGACAATAGGGACAGAGTGATACAACAGTATTTCCAGTAACACCCAGGTAAGAATCACCCACGCCATTTCACAATTGCTTATAGCCTCCTGCATCTGTACTTTCTGTAGTTCCCCACAGATGTTTTTCATTAATTTTTGCCTTTCCCTTCCCTTCTCAGTGCTGTCTGACTCAGTGCCTGAGTTCTGCTTGGTTCGCACATGAAATACAGCGTATTGACATTGGTATGTTGTCATGACTAATTGACAGAACAGAAATTGAACAGTAATATGTAATACATTTGTTAATAATACAGCATGACTCAAAACAGATTTGTGTGCAAAATGTGATTTATTTACAGTGCTAGAAATCGGTACATGTGATTCTAAGGGTGATGGGTGGGGGTGGAGGAATATCCATGGCAGAGTCCAGTTCTCAGTCTCACAGGTGCATTGTCCTTTTGCCTGTGGAAGGATGGAGCATAGGCAGTTCATGGTTGGACAGGGTGGCAATGTGGGACAGTGGGAAGACTTGAGGGGGTATGTCCTGCTGGCGGGGGTCTTGACATCCTACTCTGTCTTTTTTTTTGGTCTCAGGTTCCTCTTACGGGGTGGTTGTTCTTCAGCAGGAGGTGGGGTTCTGGGGGGCTGTCGAGGTGTTGGGACCTCCTGTCCACTAGCGCCGGCGGAGGTGGTAGGCTGTTCCTGGTCCGGCCTAGTGACAGGGGCCCTGTGTGGTGCACCATGGTCCCGCAACGTGTCCTCTATCCTGTGGAGGGCCAGGACGATGGTCCCCATTGCGGTCCCGATGATTCTCAGCTCCTCCCTGAACCCCATGTAGCGTTCTTCCTGCTGTGCCTGGATCTCAGTGAACCTGGCCAGTACCGTTGCCATCGTTTCTTGGGAGTGGTGGTATGCCCCCATGATGGTGGTGAGGGCCTCTTGGAGAGTGGGTTCCCTGGGCCTCTCCTCCCCCCCTGTCGCACAGCAGCCCTCCGAGCTGCCCGGTTTCCCCCGGCCTCTGTCCCCTGGACGGTGTGCCCGCTACCACTGCCCCCAGGTCCCTGTTGTTGTTGGGGTGTTGGGTTAGCCTGGGTGCCCTGTAGTGGCGGACACACCGCTGATTGAGCTGTCCTAGAGACAGAGGCATGGGCCCGCTGGGTGGGAGCTGTGCTGGTGTTGGCAGAGGGGGTCGGGTCTGGTGTGGCCTGTGGCTGCCTGAGGGGAACCGACTGCCCAGAGGTCCCCGATGGTCCGGGCTGGTCATCAGGTTCACTGTCGACAGAGCTGCTATCCTCAGTGTGGGCCTGTTCCGGTGGTGGGATGGACACTTCTGGACCCTCCTGGCTGGTGTGTTGGCGTTCGGGTCCTGCATGGGGTAAGAGAGTTTGGTTATTGTTTCTGTGTGTGCAATAGCGTGCGTGTTATGGGTGCCCTTGTCCCCCAGTGCAGGCATTCCCTTGAGGGAGGTGTTGTGAGGGTAGTTAGGGGGGGTGGGGGGGTTAGTGCAGTGGTCATGCTTAGGTGATGGGTGCCCATGATTTGTGTTGGCATGCAGGAGTTGGTGTTGGGATGGGTGGGTTGTGCTGGTGAGACATTGTCAGGGAGGATGTGTGCTGGGGGGTTGGGGGTGAGGGTGGGGGTGTGGGTTGGCATGCTGGTGGGGGGGATATAGTAGTTGAGATTGGACTTACCAGAGTCCATTCCTCCGGCTACTCCTGCGAGGCCCTGAGGATGCAGGATGTTCAAGACGTCTTGCTCCCACGATGTGAATTCGGGAGGGGTGGGTGGGGGTCCGCCGCCAGTCTTCTGGACCGCGATGTTGTGCCTGGAGACCATCGATCGGACCTTCCCCCGTAGGTCGTTCCATCTTTTGCGTATGTCCTCCCTATTCCTGGGATGCTGTCCCACCGCGTTGACCCTGTCCACGATCCGCTGCCATAGCTCCGCCTTCCTAGCTATACTGGTGTGCTGCATCTGCGAGCTGAAGAGCTGGGGTTCCACTCTTAGGATTTCCTCCACCATGACCCGGAGTTCTTGGTCCGAAAAGCGTGGGTGCCTTTGGGGTGCCATGGGGTGGTGTGGGTGTGGTGTGGGGTGGTGTATGTGATGATAAGTATGTTGGTGAGTGGTGCTTTGTGCTACTATGTGGTGTGTGTGATGGTGTAGTGTGCCTAAGTGTGTCTTGCTTTGGATTGTCTGCTGTGTCTCTCTCTCCTTCTCTCAGTAATTATGGTCGCAGGGGTTTGTGGGTGATGTGGGTGTGTGTTTTATAGTTGGTTGATTGTGTGGGAGTGGTGTGTGTATGTGTATCAGGTGTGTGTATTTCAAATTGTCCAATGTGGCTGTGTTTTGGTGATGTGTGTGTATTCTGACCGCGGCGGTGTGTACCGCCAATGGAATACCGCGTTTGAATGACCGCCGTGTGGATTCGTGGGTCGTAATGGCATGGGCGTATTTCTGTTGGCGTGACGGTGGAGGTTTGGTCATCTCCAGTTTATCGCTGCCCGCTGATGTGGCGGCCTGCAGTGGAGGACGGAATTTTGGAGGTTTGGCCGTTGTGGGTCAGAATGACCGTGGCGGTTAACCGCGGCCGCGGCGGTGTTATGGCGGTCTTCTGACCGGCGGTAAGGGCCTTTTACCGCCGAGGTCAGAATGACCCCCTTGGTCTAAACGTAGACCAAAAGTCTAATTGTACTCATAGTAAAGTTAGACTTTAGGTCTAAACCTGGACTTTTGGTCTAAGTTTACCTTTGTGACTCGGGCCTTGCATGTTTAACTATGCCTAGCAGATTTGTACCACACATTTGAGTCAATTTTAGTTTAAAGAACATATCTTACCATCAAAGCACATACAAACCTGCTTTATAATTTACCAACACCACCCTAAAGAGTATCTCATACATTTCTCTCAAGTTTCACAGGTTCATGCTTCATATACACTTACAGTGCATGTTAACCCCTTTCAAACCTGAGTTTTGTAGGTCTTTTTTATAATGGCATTAATAGTACTACAAGTCCCAGAATTCAATGAAACACATTTTGTGAGCAGCACATCATGTGTAGACATGTAAAGCATTCACATCTAATACATTGTTAAGTATAAGTTTAACCCTTAGTGTGCAGTTTTTTTCAAGTAATTAGAGCATGCAAAAAAGCAGCACATGTACATATATGCAGTTCCATGGCAACAGTCTGTAAACCAAACTTTCACACACCTAGCCTGCACCTCAGAGAAATTGCATTACTAAATATATAAAAATACTCACACTACCACTCATAGATCATCTCAGGTACTTTCTATTTTTTTTAATCAATTTTGTTTCTCAGAATAAGATGTAATTAACATACCAGAAGATTGAGTTAATTTGTGTAATAGTTTTTTTTTGCTCTTATTAGATCGATTCAATAGTCTCAGTAATTGTGAAAACTAAGCATAAAAAGGACAAACCACTCTCATACAAAGCAGCCATGAATGCCAACCTTTTCAACTTTGCACTGTCTGATACTGTGGAAGCCAGCAAATACAAATATTGCTTTCATATTTTAGTTGTGGAGTCCACTTCTGAATGGTTAGTATGTGTTCACCCTTTCATGCACATTTATAAAGAAGCTCAACATGGAGCATGTTTTGTACATATTCACGTCTTGATCGCGATCGTCACAACAAGTTCGCGAAAAAAATCTGGTGTCCAAAAGCATATGCACCTTGATATTTTTATGACTTCAGGAGTACAGTACACTTTATTACCAATCCCTCACACGAGAAATGAAACCTGTATTAAACAATAATGAGCACAAACACCTTTAATTTTTAAAAGAGGGAACTCTTTCTTTAACATCCTTCCCCAAAACACTCATAGCACAGTCTCCAAAGCAACCTACAAAAAACAGTAGGTCACAAGTTCGCAGCACATTCTAGAAGGGGCATACTAGTTACAAAATGAGCTACAGCAGATGTTGTTTACTGTACAGATTGAAAAGCACATCCAAGTCTGTAATACACTTTTTAATTTAGATCAACTTACTTATCCTTTCAAGACACAACACAATTTTGTTCACTAGCACGTTCACAGCGTTCAATCAAATATGTATTGTTTTTAAACCTGAAATATAGCTCCATTTTAAATGTCTTCCTTTTTCAAAACTACCTCATTCATCTCAGGCTTCTCCTGTCTGCTACTGATGCTTCACTTCAAATGGTTAGAGTTTGGGTTGTGGATCGCAGCTATGTATTTTGGTTTAGGGAGTGTGAGAAAAGGTCTCTTTTGTCATGGTTAGCACCCAATTTTTGCCTGGTATTTGATGTGGTCTCAAAGTTGTTAGTGCCCAGGGCCCCTGCTAATGAAGCTCCCCGGGGCAGACCTCTTTCCCAAAACTGTTGTGGTGCATTGGCACATTTGGCAACACCCTTAGCTGCCACTATAATCCCCTGGTAAATGGTACTTAAGTACCCAGGGCATAGAGAACTAAAGGTAGGCCCCTAAGGGCAGCAGCACAGATTGTGCCACCCTCCAGGGCCGTGCATTCAGATGCACCAGCACTGCAATTAGAGCCTGAGTTTCCTGGCTCAATCCTAAAATGCAAACTCCACATGGCACAACCTGTGTGCCCTGTTCACTATATACTGCATGCAATATAGGTAAGTCACCCCTCTGGCAGGCCTTCCAGCCCTAAGGCAGGAGGCGCTATACTGTGTGTGTGGGCATAGATGCATGTGCAATATGCCTCTACTGTGTATTTGCCAAACCGAGGACATAGTAAGTGAACAGAACAGCCATTTTAAATGCATGTACTGGAAACTGGTCAGTACGAGTCTTACAGCCACATGATGGCCACTCTGAACCTTGGGTTGTTTTGTATCAAATAACTCCATACTGGTACCAGTATGGAATTTATTGCAAAATATACCCAGGGGACACGTTAGAGGTGACCCCTGCAAAGGTAACTACCATTGGCATGATTGCTGGCTGGTCACAACCAGCCTGTCACCCCCAGACAAGATTTCGGAACCCTGGGGTGAGAGCTCCTGCTCTCTGGGTTCTAGAACTAAACCCTTCCTGTGTGGAGGGGTACAACCTCCCTCCTCAGGAATGTGCACTGCCCTTCTAGTAAGCTTCGAAGGGCTTACCACCCTTGAGTTTTCACCCCCAAGCCTGTTGCTAGCAACAGGTGGCAATCCCTTTGCAATCCCCCACTTCTGGTGGGAGCAACAGCGGTAAACCACACTAAGGACAGAAGGAGTGGTCAGCCCCAGCGTGCACCACCCCTAAGGTGCTGCATTTAAAGTGACCGCTCCATTTCATTTTCCTCTATCTTGCCTGTAAAGGAAAATAGCCAATCAGATGTAGGGAAGTGACCTCTTCCCACAGGAAGTGGTCACTTAGTGTGTGTAGCCACCCTAATGTAGATGACCAAAAGTCACTACTATGTACTCCCTTAAATGCCCACTAAAGACAGTATTTAGTGGGCACCCCTAGACCAGAGATTGATATTCCAAGGATAAAAGAAGACCAGCAACAAAGAAGACTCAAGGCTCAAGAACTGAAGTCCTGCTGACCAAGAAGAAGACACCAAACCCTGCCTTTTGCACCCAGGACTCAACCATCACTGCTGAGGGGTTGCTCAGACATCAGACAAACTCTACAAATTTCTAGAGGACATCCATGCTTCTTAAAATTGCCAAAGATCTCACTTTAGAGTGAAGGCATCACTCTCCTGCAACCAAGACCAAAAGACCAGTAAAGTCCAGTTCACTGACCAGCTGCTTACCAAGGAACTGGACACCACAGCCAGATAAAATGTAACTCAATGGATGGCAATGAAAGAACCTATGAATGTGCCAAGTGTTGTGGCACTGAAACCTCCAGTGGCCAAACCATGCTATAGCCCCAGGTGCTGTACACTCCACATCAGACACTAAGAAGAACAGTTCACTCCAGAATGAAAAAAGACCTGGAGGAAGCCCCAGTTGAGGGACTTTCGAAAACACCAAGACCTCCCACCAGAGTACCCCTGCTGACCTACAAGCGACCCTCAAAGCTACCTATCTCCTCCTTCAAAGTGCACCTTTGCACACAGCACATGGCTCACCAATTCACTCTGCAACACTTGCTCTGTGCCCTACATCAAATATCCAGCTGTGTTTTAAGGGTCCTGACGCCTTGCAACCTCAACACTCAAAGGGGACCCACTGGACTTAACTCAAAGTCCACTTGTGCAGTGCTCTTTCCAAGTGGACCCCCATAGTGGCCTGCACCAGCTCCATTGACTTTCTGCAGCTGCTCCTACTGAAACCTGGAGCCACCAGAACTTCTCCAGCTGGCCCACGGGGCCCATCGATGACCTCGACCTATCTGCAAAAAGAGACATTGGTAAACGTATTGCCTGATTTTATATTCATTTTAAACTTTTTCTCCATTGACTCTTATGGTGCGTAATTGTGCACAGAACCAAGACATTATCTAAACTTCAAAAATTCATAACTTAACAAGTACTTACCTGATTTTGATGATCTTGGTTTTAAATTTTTTACAAAACTCTGAAGGATTTTTGTAAATAGGTCTGGAGTTATTCTTTTGAGTGTGTGTCTTGCTTTAATGATGCTGTGAGTACAACAAATGTTTTGCACTTCTCCAAGATTAACCTAACTACTCGACTAAGCTACCATAAAATTTAGAGCTTTAGGTGGTATAGTTTTTACCTCTGTAAACCAACGTGTGGTTGCCTGGACTCTCTGCAAAGTGTGCCTAGCTTTGCATACTACATAGAGAGCCAGCCTCCTTCAGGGAGGCTGTTAGAAAGAGTGGTAATGGCAGAGACCTGCGTTTGGCTAATGTGGACATTAATTTGATTATCCAGAGAGAGTTAAAGTGTCATCAATTGCTACCTTTGATCCAAAGCATTAGGGTTTGCCAACCCCGACCTCATGATTGTGCAATGTGGTGGAAATGACCTAGGCACAATGACAGGGGTAGGACTGCAAATTCTAATGAAGGATACTTTTTGCACAACTGGTGTTTCTTTTGCCTCTCACTGCCTTGATGTGCTCAAACATATGCCACAGACAAAAGTGGAAGTGGCCAAATCAGTTCTGTCCACAGATTGACAAAACCAAGAAACATGTTAATAAAACTGTTTCTGCATTCTTCAGATACCATAACATGAGCTGTATCTACAACAACCTAGCGCTTTGACATGGATGGAATCTATAGAAATGACGTGTGCGATTCACAGATGAAGGCAACGGGGTGTTTCTTTTCAACCTGAAATTATGCATGCAGTCTCCATGTATGTGTGACATACTCATAATAAACACAATAGCCACCCTATGGCCAAATGTTTCATACATTTTCTTCAATAAAATATATTTTTTTAATGTATTAATATATTCGCGATAATGTCACGATGTTCGAGACATGGTCGCGACTATGCAAAACAAAAGCAGGCATTCAATAGATACGAACCCATTCAAAATTCATAACTATATATAAGAATATTTTTTACATCACACTATGGACATCACTTTTTGAAAAACTCTATAAAGACATCTATGACACTCTGAGCGTGCCTGCATTTATAAGAGTTAGTGTGGGTCTGTGTGTGGGTCTGTGAGTGGATGCATGAAGGTCTGAAAAGGTCTGTGAGTGAGTGAGTGTATCGGTGGCTGAGTGGTCTGTGAGTAGGTGCACGAGGGTCTGAGTGGATCTGTGAGGGGGTGTATAAGTGTATGTATGGGTATGTGAGTGAGTCAGAGTCCAAGTGAAACTGTGAGTGGGTATGTGAGGGTTTGAGTGGATCTGTGAGTGGGTGCAAGAGGGTCTGAGTAGATCTGTGAGTGGGTTCATCAGAATCTGAGCTGATCTGTTACTAGGTGCATCAGTGTCTGAAGGGGTCTGCAAATGGGTGCCTGAGTCTCTGAGTGGGTCTGTGAGTGGGTGTGTCAGTGTCTGAGTGAGTCTTTGAGTGGGTGCATAAGTGTTGGGGTGGGTCTGTGAGTAAGTGCATCAGTGTCTGAGTGGCTCTATGAGTGGGTGTGTAAGAGTAAGTGGATCTGTGAGTGGGTGCATGAAGGTCTCAGTGGGTCTGTGAGTGTGTGCATGAGAGTCTGAGTGGGTCTGTGACTGGGTGCATGAGGGTCTGAGTGGGTCTGTGAGTGGATGTGTGAGAGTCCACGTGGGTAGGTGAGTGGCCTTGTCTGTGTCTGAGTGGATCTGTGAGTGGGGTGCATCAGTGTCTGAGTGGTTCTGTGACTTTGTGAGTAAGGGTCTGACTGGGTCTGCAAGTGGGTGTGTGAGGGTCTCAGTGGGTCTGTGAGTGGGTTCATCAGTGACTGAGTGAGTCTGCGAGTGGGTGCATGAGGGTCTGAGCAGGTCTGTGAGTGGGTGCATTAGTGTCTGAGCGGCTCTGTGAGTGGGTGTGTGAAGGTCTGAGTGGGTCTGTGTGTGGGTAAATGAGGGTCTGAGTGGGCCTGTGAGTGGATCTGTGAGTGGATGCATCAGTGGATGCATCAGTGTCTGAGTGGCTCTGTGAGTGGGTGTGTGAAGGTCTGAGTAGGTCTGTGAGTGGGTGCATGAAGGTCTCAATGAGTCTGTGAATGGGTGCATGAGTGGGTCTGTGAGTGGGTGCATCAGCATCTGAGTGGGTCTGAGAGTGGGTGCATGAGTGTCTGAGTGGTTCTGTGAGTGGGTGCTTGAGGGTCAGAGTGGGTTTGTGAGTGAGTGCGTGACGGTCTCAGTATTTCTGTGAGTGGTGCAGCAGTCTCTGAGTGAGTCTTTGAGTGGGTGCATGAGAGTCTGAATGGGTCTATGGGTGGGTGCATGAGTGTCTGAGTTGCTCTGTGAGAGGGTGTGTCAGTGTCTGAGTGACTGTGAGTAGGTACGTGAGGAACTCAGCAGATCTGTGACTGTGTGCATGAGAGTCTCAGTGGGTCTGCAACTCAGTGCTACCTGAGTGGGTATGTGAGTGGGTGCGTGAGGGTCTGAGTGGTTCTACAAGTGAGTGTGTAAGAGTCCGTTTGGGTCTGTGAGTGGGTGCATCAGTGTCTGAGTGGCTCTGTGACTGTGTGAGTAAGGGCCTGAGTGTGTCTGTAAATGGGTGTGGGAGGGTCACAGTGGGTCAGTGAGTGGTCTCACCAATGTCTGATTGAATCTGTGAGTGAGGGTGAGAGTCGAACTCTGAGTGGGTGCATGAGTGTCTAAGTGGATCTATGAGTGGGTGTGTGAGTGTTTATTGGACTCCGAAAGTGGGTGCATGAGAGTCTAAGTGGGTCTGTGAGTGGGTGTATCAGCCTCTGACTCGGTCTGTGAGTGGGTGCATTAGGGGCTGAGTGGGTCTCTGAGAGTGTGCATGAGAGTCTGAGTGGGTCTGTGAGTGGGTTTGTCAGTTTCTGTCTGGGTCTGTGAATGGGTGCATGAGTGACTGAGTGGGTCTGTGAGTGGGTTTATTATTGTCTTAGTGGCTCTCTGAGAAGATGCATGGGAGTCTGAGTGGGTCTGTGAGTGAGTGCATCAGTGTCTGAGTGGGTCTGTGAGTAGGTGCATGAGTGTCTGAGTGGGTCTTTGAGTAGGTGACTGGTTGCATGAGGGTCTGAGTAGGTCTGTGAGTGGGTGCATCAATGTGGGAGTGGGCCTGTGGGTGCGTGCATCAGAATCTGAGTGGGTTCATGACGGTATGAGTTAATCTGTGAGTGAGCGCATGAGTGAGTCTGTGGGTGGATGTGTGAGGGTCTGAGTGGGTCTGTGAGTGGGTGCGTGAGGGTCTTAGTGGATCTGTGAGTGGGTGCATCAGTTTCTAAGTGGGTCTGTGAGTGGGTGCATGAGGGTCCGAGTGGGTTTGTGAGTGGGTGCATGTGAGTCCAAGTAGGTCTGTGAGTGGGTGTGCCAGTGTGTGAGTGGATCTGTGAGTGGGTGCATGAGTGTTTGATTAGGTCAGTGAGTGAGTGAATCAGAGTCTGGGTGGCTCTGTGACTGGGTGTGTGAAGGTCTGGGTGGGTCTATTATTGAGTGCTTGAGGTCTCAGTGGGTTTGTGAGAGGTTGTATCAGTGTCTGAGGTGGTCTGTGAGTGGGTGTGTGAGGGTATGGGTGGGTCTATAATTGGGTGTATGAGGGTCTTAGTTCTTCTATGAGTGAAAGTTTTTCTTAAAATATTTTCAGCATTCTTCAAAAATTTGTTGCAATGTTACATGGGGGCCACGCTGAGAGTCAGGACATATTCACAAATATCTTGCGGCATAAAAATATATTTTTCTAAGGACATAATTTCACCCTCAAAGACTCCTATATCACCTCCCCGGGGTCATGGTACCTCCAGCCTGACCCATTGTGCCACTTTTCTTTTTTATTCAGCCTCGGTGAACATGTTCCTTTACCTAAAATGGTAGCTGCACCTTTCTGGTCATGTTCCAGCCAGTCAATAAGAGCATTCCTGTTGGGGCACAAATTTACGAATTTACTGCAATCGCCGTGAAAACATCGCAATAGATCCGCAGCCCTAGATATACACATTTAGTTCACCTTTAATTCTCAAAAACTACTGAACGGATTTACAACAGATAATAAAAAGCCTGATCTGTATACTGAAGCCTATGTTTCTGCAAAATTTGGTGTAGTTCTGTCCTGCTGTTCAGGATGTAGTCATGTTGAAATCCCTTATGGAATTAGCATGGAAAAAGCAATATTTTTACCCCTCCTCCCTTTTTTGCTAGCCCCCACTAGACAGATCACCCCGAAACCTCCCATTCGGCCAGCATACTTTTTTGGGGAAAATTTCATGAAGATTTGTCAAAAAGTGCCAAAGAAATAGGCAAGTCAAAACATAGTCCTACCTATGACTACCTACAGGTGACTGATGTAACTCTGACAGCTAAACCTCCACATCTGAATTGGCAGATTGGAAGGGATAAAAGCACAAAACTTACCTTTTTTATATTCTTTTCACTTGCCGCTATGTACCAGATCGACCAAGGCCTACCATTGTTGCTGATTCTGGACCACCATGCAAATCAACCCAGTAGTCAGAATTGAAGATAAGTGATGGTTTTACCTGTTACCATCAGAATTGTCTGTGTGCATTTTTTAAAATTCTTGCAAGCAATAGTACAACGATGTGCAGAGCATATGTGTGTAATATAGAATTTTTTAAAAACTTAAAGAAATACACCTCTACATATTATTTACACAGAGCAATTTAGTACCAAATGCCTTCATGCCAGTTGACATCTACAAAAAAAAACCATTTATCCCTAATTTGAAATGTGCCCATACAGATGTGTGTAATCATTTTCCCTAAACTACCATATCAGTTACAGAACAGTACATATCATTGTAACTACATGAATCCAATATAATGTAGTAATTGCACTACACAATGCAACAAGTGGGTTTACACAGAATGTACAATCAATGTTACCTCTAAACTTCAAACATATCAGAGATGTAATAAGGTCACATGTCCCTTGTCTTGTGGTAAACGTTAGACACATTTATTTCCAAAGTGCCACTTTCCCTGTGTAATGCATATGTGTATATTATTAACACATATCATGTGAAAATAAACACACCTGCATTTTCCAGCTACCGAAACATAAACATGGAAAGTTTTGGTGTAAGTGTCTGGCATCAAGATGAATGCTTGCACTAAAATTTACATGTCCAACACTAATTTATGCACTATATAAAATATGTAAAAAAATAGTGCCACTGCTTGTCACTGTCAGAAGTGAGAATAAGTGCATGTCACACACATTGACATGAATAACATCATCAGCAATCAAATACCAATAATCTAAAATTGATGTCAGGACAAAGGTATTGAAAACAACTCAACTATTCATACAACAATGAGATAAGTATCTCATATTGATGGATAAATTAAACTATTAATTAAAAGGTTTCAGAGTACAGCATGGGCAGTTTGGGCTGCAGGCCCAAACTTGCCTCCTAATTGTACTGACAAGTACAACCTCCTCAGTAATCAATCACTCAATTGCTTTTTGTAAAGTGCAGCTACTCACCCATGAGGTTCTCAAGGGGCTGGCAGAAGGGAGGGGAGGGGCCTCATCCGAAGAGCCATGTCTTGAAGATCTTCCTGAAGATGTTGAGCGATGGACTTTGTCTGAGGTGCAGGGGGTGGTTGTTCCAGCTCTTTGCTGCGATGTAGGTGAAGGATTGTCCTCTGGTGGTAGTTTTACAAATGCGAGAGATGGTGGCCAGATCCAGCTGGGCAGAACAGAGGGATCTGGTGGGGGTGTGGAAGGAGACACGGTGGTTCAAGTAAGGAGCATCCAGTTCCATAGCAAGCCCCTCAAAAAAGTTTTGTCTTTGGGATGGGTTTCAGTCTGACATGGGTCAGGGACAAGGCAAGAGCAAAAGCATCTGGAGGAGGAGGGGTAGATGGTGTGGGAGAGAATGGGGTTTGGGAGGTAGAGGAAGCTGGAGTGGGTGTTGTATATGTTTCTGTCTGTTGTGCATGTGCTTGTGGGTCTGGTGTATGTGATGCATGTTTGGATGTGTGTGTTGTGGCAGGTGTGTGGTGTTCGGGAGTGTCTGTGCTTTTCTGTGAGTGTGCATGTTTGAATATGTGTGATTTTGTCAGTGTAGTGTCTATGATTGTGATTGTGTGCATTTTGTGGGTGTTGATTTGCAAGAAGGTGTGTGTGTGTGACAGCAAGTATTTTGATTAGTGAGATGTAGATGCGGATGTTGTGGTGCTTGGGGGAGTGGTGGTGGTTGTGGGTGTCCTGGGGGATGGAGTGATGGTGTTAGTTCATGTGTTGGGTGGTGGGTATTGTGGGTGTGGTAGATGTGTCTATGGTGATGGCTGGTGTGGATGTGATGGTTGTGTCTGTGGTAATGGGTTTTGTGGTGGCTGTTGTGGTTGTGGGTATTGTGGTGATGGGTGTTGTGGTGGTGTAGTGGTGGGTGTTGTAGTCGGTAGAGTGGTACATGTTGTATCAGCAGTGTGTGTATTGTGGCTGGGTGCATGCTTCTGTTTATTTGTGTGCTTGCATTTATGTGTTTGCTGTTTGTGCCTATGGGGGTGTGTGCATGCAAGGAAGTGAGTGTACTTGACAGAAGGGTGGGAAAAAGAAATTGGGATGGGGAAGAGGTGAGAGTTGGGGCACAAGGTTGGGATGTTTGGGAGGCTGCAGTCAGTGAGGAGACTAGACCTTGAAATGACCTCTGTAGGCCAGACATAGCACTATAAATGCCTTCCAGGTATGCTACCATTAGTTGCATATAGCAACTAAGCACCTGGATGACATTCAGGAGTGCAGTCTGGACTTCAGAGATGTTCCAAAGAGGAGACAGGGTTGGGGGAGGTGTCTGCAGCAAAGCCAACTGGGTGGAGATGGTTCTCTGGAAGGCAGCTAAAGATACAGGTGGAACAGTTGGTATAGGGTCTACCACCACTAGCGACTGGTCTACTGTGGAGGCCTCCGAAGGAGATGATGTGGAACTCATGGTCTCCGTGCCAGTCCCCTAACCCTCCATGCCACTGGGTCCGTCTGTGTTGGTGATCTCAGCACTCAAACCACAGTGGCCAGCTGCTTCCCCTCCTACATGGACAAAGCCTCCTCTGCCTGCTCCTGGATATGCTGAAATGCCAGACAGAACAGTTTTATTGTGTCTGTGTAAATACAATTGATCATGATCTTTGATCAAAAAACATTTTCCAAGTTTTCATATTTCACCTGCTTCAAGGCTCTCAAACTTTGGTTCTATATTATCATTATCATTATCTCCTGCATGTAGGGAACATTTTCAGAAACCATTTGTACAAAATGTTGTAATCCCCCTTGACAGCTTCTGTATTATGTATGACCTTTATCCTCATTCCATTTTAATTTCTCTGCAGGAACTGTTTAACACCTCTGAATGAGTGGGCTTTGTTGTTTAGAACAGTGAACACATTTCACCATTAGGATATCATCTAAAAATACATTTGTACTGTGTTTACAAGGACCAGAAATCTGCATTATTTGATACAAGAATCAATGTGTGTCAACAAATCCTGAAATATTGTACCAATATTTGTATAAACTGAAAGCCTGTTTCCTTTGTTTGGGTATTTCACAATGGCAACACTTACTTCAAGTAACTAATGTATATTTCAAATGTAAAAAATGATTCTATGGATTCTGTATTGAAGTAGCTTATAAAGGTAACATGCACTATGTAGATACCCATGCTGTTTAAGAAATTGAGAATAATATATTGTGGTGGAATGACAAATGACTCATACAGCTGTAGGAGTCTGGCTCTCTATATAGTGTATGAAAATGACATGTACTGTGCAGAGAGTCCAAGCAACCCCACATTGGTATCCAGAGGTAAAAAGAAAGACAACCCAATGCTCTTTTTTTTATGGTAGTGTGGTTGAGCAGTTCGGCCTATCTAGGAGTCGTGCTAAGCATTTGTTGTACTCACAGCATCAATAAATGAAGACAAATACTCAGAAGAATACCTCAAGACCAATTCACAAAAATATATAGATTTTTGTAGGATTTTTAAGACCAAGGACTTCGTTATAAGGTAAGTACTTTTTTGGTTATGAAGTTTCAAAGTTCAGAAAATGTACTGTTTTTATACGTAATTCTGCACCATGGGAATCAAGCAGAAAAATAGAAAAATGCCTATAAAATAAGACAGCGCTCTCACAAGTGTCACCTTGTATTTTTAGGTCAAGATAATGGACTGGTCCAATAATCCCGCTGGATGTTCATGGGGTTCCTTTTGTAAGCGTGAGCAGTGGCTAAAGATCCCGGAGCTGGCACACAAAGGAGAAGGGGGCCACTTGGACCCACACTGCACAGGAGGACTTAAAGGTAAGTCTAAAGGGTCTCCTTGGAGGGAGGAGTTTGCGAGGGGTTTCACTGATTGGCCCATGTAGGGGCCAGGGAAGCTGTGTGCAGCATAGAAAGGTCAGCCAGGCATCTTGGAGTCCTCACTGTCAGGAGCAGAAAGCTTTGAGAGACATTTACAGGTCAAGCGGGCCACTCATGGAGCGGGTCTTGGGTGTCCTGAAGTCCCTTAATAGGTGATTGCTTTGGTGTTTTTGGGAGTCCAGAATGGACTCTGCTTCTGGGTAATTGGCGTTAGTGGTCCGGTACCCGGGGTACTGGTAAGCCACAGCCCTGGAGGGTTCTAGTGGCACCAAACATGGCAGGGAGGCAAGTCTAGTCCTCTGGAGCTGTTGTATGTTTTTTGGCTAGGCAACTGCATCAGAGTCGTTGGTCAGCAGTAGGTCAGTAAACTGGACTTCACGGATTTCTAGCATGCAGGGTGAGGTTGATACTTTCATGCTGAGGGAGTCTCTTGGCAATTTTTAGAAGGCTGAAAGTGCTCTGGGGTTTTGTAGAGTCCTTCAGTTTTCAGGCGACACCGCTGTGACGATTGTCGAGTCCTTGGAGCAGCAGGCAGGATTTGGCGCCTTTTTCATTGTGCAGCAGGGCTTCAGTTCTCTTCTTTGTACTGGTCTACCTGTGTTAATTGAATCTGAGGTCTTGATCAGGGGATGCCACCTAAATACAGTATTTAGGTAGTGTGGGGTAAATACTTGTTCGTATATAATGGGCAACCTACCTTGTGGAAAGGGGGCACAGCCCTGACCCAACTGGCTATTTTTCCTACCATCCAAGATAGAGGAAAATGAAATAGAGTGATGACCTTGCCTGCCACACCTCAGGGGCCACTCCCCCTTTTCTTTCTAAGTTCCTCACCGGTTTTTCTGTCTAAAGTGGGAATAGAACTTATGGGCTAATTTCTGCTGGTATTAGCAGAGGCTGGAGTCAGATTTCAAAGGCAGCAAGGTCTTTGAAGCTAACCACTGGAACAGGGTGACTGCTTGGTGGAGGAGGTGTGACACCTATGCCCAGGAAAGACGTTGCCTTGTCACTCCTGAAAGCAAAGGCTCTCTCACCAGGAGTCGAGTATTATGTCTGATGGTGGCAGGCTGGTTAAGACCAGTCAGAAACTATGCCATGGCCATTTGTTTTTGCAGGGGGCACTTCTAAGGGGTCCTCTGATACACTTTGTAGTATATCCCACCCTGGCATCCGTGTGGATGTTTATTCTGAGTTGTTTGATACCAAACAACCCAGGGTTCAGAGAGGCCATCACATAACTGGAAAACCCATAGTGACCAGTGTCCAGGACATGCATTTACTATGCTTCACTGTATACTTAGTATGTCTAAAAATTAGCAAAGACACAGTAGGGGCATATCTGCTCATATACAGATGTCCTCACATGCATTATAGTGCCCCCTGCCATAGGGCTGTAAGGCCTATTAGAGGGGTTACTTATCTATATTGCATGCAGTATTAGAGGACATGGCACCCAGGGTGAGTGTCATGGTGAGTTTGCAATTTAGGGGATACCTTGTCATGCAACTTGCAATTGCAGTTTACATGAGTCTGGTGTGAGGTCTCTCTGAATGGCACAATTGGTGCTGCAGCTCTGGAGCGCCCTCTTCCGTTCCTTCACTCTAGGTATCAGGGGTACCATTTACTAGGGACTTACAAGGGTGGCTGAGTGCCAATCACAGTATAGTTTTGGGAAAAGAGATCTGGCCCTGGGAACCTGACATGTTCCAGGCAAAAAGTGGGGGTGCTAACCATGTCAAAAGAGGCCCTTTCTCACAACAGCATCAGTAAATACATAGGCCTTGATACATTTCTTATCCACTTTTTATCCACTTCAGTACAGAACAAAAACATTAACACATTTGACTCCTAAATATCTCTAGGTATTTGAAGTCCGTTGTTTCACAAAATATGCTGGCTTTCACTTTAGGCAAAAATTGGTACAGCATCACAGTAGAGATTGCATACACTGATTCATTTATAATTTTTTCAGCAAAGATTCACATGCAATTCACAATATGCTACAGATTAGAACTTAATGCATTCACACATTTACAAGATGTGTCATGATTTTGGCCTAATATTGAGCTTTCAGGATTAGTTACTCCAACATATATGTGATGGAACCTTCCATCTGGAAAAGTCCCTTTAGGTATCCCATTATTCTCCATCACTGACTCATCATCTGAACAAGGGACATTGTAATATGGTTTCGCGTATGTGGTAATTTGTTACCAATTTGTACACATTTCTGTCTGTGTTGTACTAAAAAATGTATGGCTATCACAATTAGTTTTCACAAAACAGACTTGCTTAAATGGACCTTTGTGAAGGAGTAAGTCATCACGCAACTTTTTCCCTTTTGGGATATGCTCTGAGTGAAATAAACGTAGCCATGTTACTAGTCAGTTTGGTTCAGATGCTCACTCATGTTTGTATATAAAACCAACTTACCAGTGGGTTGTTTGGAACGACCACTTCATCATAATAACATTTTATGCTATGTCACCTGTAATAGGGCTAGTGCAACGTCATTCACAATAGTGAAAATGCATCACTCCTGACACAATAAAGACCAGTGACCTGTTTGGTATTACTGTCTCTTATAACATCAAGCTGTATATTTGTTGTTTAAGCAGGCATATGTCTGCTCAAACCAGTACTTTGGTAGTGAACATAAATCAGATGGTACCTTTTCCAAGAATGTAATCTACAAAACACATCATCATATACCATGGGCAAAACATACACATTCAAGAACATACGTTGACCTTCATATTGCTGAAAAAATTTGTTGCTGCAACAAAAGTAGTTATTTAACATGTTGAACTCACACTTGAACATACCCCCTTGATGTTGCTGTTGCGATCTCATCTGCTCATCAAAGTCTGAAGGGTTCAGGGTGCGGTGCGGTGCTGACCTGCCTTAGGTCTAGAGCTCGCCCCCCACGTCCGCAGCACCAACCTGCTGTCTCCTGCCCCTGACCCCCGCCCACGCTGCTGCTAGCGTGTTCGAGGCCCTCCTCCACCCGCAGGCATCCTCCAGCGCCTCATCCCTGGTGTCATGTGGGCTCTAGTAAGCTTCACTTGACCCGTGTGCCGCTTTTCGCTGTCCTGTAAGTGTTTTTAACATTTTCAGCGCGTTGCCTCCTTGCGCTTTTGCCCCCGTTGTGCCCCTTCTGATTGTGCCGCTTTTCGCCGTCCTGTAAGTGCATTTCTATTTTTTTCAAGCGCCTTGCCTCCTTGCGCTTCTGCCCCCGTCGTGCCCCTCTGATTGCTGTACCCCGATTGTAACTTGTGCCATAATTGTATTTTGTGCCTGTTTTCACTGTTTTGTGCCTTGCTTTTTTCCCTGGTTTTCGCCCCTTGGGCGCTCCCCCTTGCCGATCTCCCCTTGCCGCTGCCTCCCTGCGGCCCCACCCCCCTCGCGCCCCCATTCGCCGCTCCCTCCCGCCTCCCGCCTCCCAGCTGCTCCTCCCTCCCCCCTCCCTTCTTAATGGCTGGCGCTGCGCGTCGCGAGTGAGCGACCTCTGACCTGCCTTAGGTCTAGAGCTCGCCCACCACGTCCACAGCATCAACCTGCTGTCTCCTGCCCCTGACCCCCACCCACGCTGCTGCTAGCGTGTTCGAGGCCCTCCTCCACCCGCAGGCATCCTCCTGCGCCTCATCCCTGGTGTCTAGTGGGCTCTAGTAAGCTTCACTTGACCCGTGTGCCGCTTTTCGCCGTCCTGTATGTGTTTTTCAAATTTTCAGCGCCTTGCCTCCTTGCGCTTCTGCCCCCGTTGTGCCCCTTCTGATTGTGCCGCTTTTCGCCGTCCTGTAAGTGCATTTCTATTTTTTTCAAGCGCCTTGCCTCCTTGCGCTTCTGCCCCCGTTGTGCCCCTCTGATTGCTGTACCCCAATTGTAACTTGTGCCATAATTGTATTTTGTGCCTGTTTTTACTGTTTTGTGCCTTGCTTTTTTCCCTGGTTTTCGCCCCTTGGGCGCTCCCCCTTGCCGATCTCCCCTTGCCGCTGCCTCCCTGTGGCCCCGCCCCCCTCGCACCCCCATTCGCCGCTCGCTCCCGCCTCCCAGCTGCTCCTCCCTCCCCCCTCCCTTCTTAATGGCTGGCGCTGCGCGTCGCGAGTGAGCGACCTCTGACCTGCCTTAGGTCTAGAGCTCGCCCCCCACGTCCGCAGAACCAACCTGCTGTCTCCTGCCCCTGACCCCCGCCCACGCTGCTGCTAGCGTGTTCAAGGCCCTCCTACACCCGCAGGCATCCTCCTGCGCCTCATCCCTGGTGTCTAGTGGGCTCTAGTAAGCTTCACTTGACCCGTGTGCCGCTTTTCGCCGTCCTGTAAGTGTTTTTCAAATTTTCAGCGCCTTGCCTCCTTGCGCTTCTGCCCCCGTTGTGCCCCTTCTGATTGTGCCGCTTTTCGCCGTCCTGTAAGTGCATTTCTATTTTTTTCAAGCGCCTTGCCTCCTTGCGCTTCTGCCCCCGTTGTGCCCCTCTGATTGCTGTACCCCGATTGTAACTTGTGCCATAATTGTATTTTGTGCCTGTTTTCACTCTTTTGTGCCTTGCTTTTTTCCCTGGTTTTCGCCCCTTGGGCGCTCCCCCTTGCCGATCTCCCCTTGCCGCTGCCTCCCTGCGGCCCCGCCCCCCTCGCGCCCCCATTTGCCGCTCCCTCCCACCTCCCGCCTCCCAGCTGCTCCTCCCCCCCTCCCTTCTTAATGGCTGGCGCTGCGTGTCGCGAGTGAGCGACCTCTGACCTGCCTTAGGTCTAGAGCTCGCCCCCCACGTCTGCAGCACCAACCTGCTGTCTCCTGCCCCTGACCCCCACCCACGCTGCTGCTAGCGTGTTCGAGGACCTCCTCCACCCGCAGGCATCCTCCTGCGCCTCATCCCTGGTGTCTAGTGGGCTCTAGTAAGCTTCACTTGACCCGTGTGCCACTTTTCGGCGTCCAGTAAGTGTTTTTCAAATTTTCAGCGCCTTGCCTCCTTGCGCTCCTGCCCCCGTTGTGCCCCTTCTGATTGTGCCGCTTTTCGCCGTCCTGTAAGTGCATTTCTATTTTTTTCAAGCGCCTTGCCTCCTTGCGCTTCTGCCCCCGTTGTGCCCCTCTGATTGCGGTACCCCGATTGTAACTTGTGCCATAATTGTATTTTGTGCCTGTTTTTACTGTTTTGTGCCTTGCTTTTTTCCCTGGTTTTCGCCCCTTGGGCGCTCCCCCTTGCCGATCTCCCCTTGCCGCTGCCTCCCTGCGGCCCGCCCCCCTCGCGCACCCATTCGCCGCTCCCTCCCGCCTCCCGCCTCACAGCTGCTCCTCCCTCCCCCCTCCCTTCTTAATGGCTGGCACTGGACCGCGCCCAGCGCCACCCCCCCTGGTCCGCACGCCCCCCGCACTCCCAGCCTTCGCTACTCGGCCAGTAAACTCCTCGCCCTCAACCCTGGCTCCTCCACAGAATGCTTCCAGGCCACCCCCAAGCACACCAAAGGACCTTTTTCCTGCCGCACCTGCAACTTCACCTGCAACAGAACAACGAAGCCAGCAACAACCAACACAAACCACCTGCACTGCATCCTCCTCAACACACGCTCCGCACTAAAGCACGCCATTGAGCTCTGGGACCTGCTCGACACCGCTGCCCCAGACGTAGCCTTCCTAACCGAAACCTGGTGGAACGACTCCTCGGCCCCAGACATCGCCATCGCCATCCCTGACGGCTACAAGATCACCAGAAGAGATCGCACCAACGGAATCGACGGAGGAATAGCCATCGCCCACAAATCTACCCTCAAGATCCACACCCATACAGACGACACCCTCAAGTCAGCCGAACACCTCCACTTCCAGATTCACACGGACCCCAACACTACCCTCAGAGGAACCCTCATATACCGTCCTCCAGGACCAAGAGCCCCCTTCAGCAACACCATCTCCGACCTCGCAAGCACCCACGCCATCGCCTCTTCAGACTACATCCTCCTGGGAGACCTTAACTTCCACCTGGAGAACAACAATGACGCCAACACCGCATCACTGACCACCAACCTCTCCAACCTCGGACTCCGTCAACTGGTCAACACACCCACCCACATCGCCGGCCACACCCTTGACCCACTCTTCACTGCAAGCAACCACATCTCATTCAGCCACACCTCCGAACTCCACTGGACCGACCACCACTGCGTCCACTTCACGTTCAAGAAAAACACCGAACACCACCGTACCCCTCTACCGCCTCACCGCCGCTGGGGAAAAGTCACAGAAGATCAACTAGGCAGCACCCTCGCCAAAAACCCACCACCCGACCCCACTGACCCAGACTCCGCCACTATCAACCTCCAACAATGGATCCTCAACTGCGCCAACATCCTAGCACCACTCAAGAGACCCACCGTCAACCAAGAAAAGAAAAAACCAGCCTGGTTCACAGATGAACTGACCACCTCCAAACGCACCTGCCAGAAACTCAAGAAGAAATGGATCCTCGAGCGCACACCCGACAACCTTGCTACCCTCAAGGAAGCCAACCGCGAACACCACCAACTGATCCGACTCGCCAAACGCTCCCACTTCACAGAATGCCTTAACAACAACGCTCACGACTGCAAAGAACTCTTCTGCATCGTGAAGGAACTCTCCAACCCCAACGCCAACGTCAACGACGTCCCTCCATCCCAGAAACTCTGCGACGACCTCTCCACCTTCTTCTACTAGAAAATCGCAGCCATCCACGACAGCTTCAACACCACACCTCCGCCATACCCCACCTCCAACAACTCCTCCCCCGCATCACCACCTGGACCCAAGTAGACGACGCCGAAACCCTAAAGACCATGAACTCCATCCACTCAGGATCTCCCTCTGACCCTTGCCCACATCACATTTTCAACAAAGCCGACGTCACCATCGCCCCCAAACTCCGCAAGATCATCAACCTTTCCTTCAACACCGCTACCTTCCCGGACAGCTGGAAGCACACAGAAATCCAACCCCTCCTCAAGAAACCTAAGGCTGACGTCAACGACCTCAAAAACTTCCGACCGATCTCCCTCCTCCCTTTCCCAGCGAAAGTCATCGAGAAGATCGTCAACGCACAGCTCTCCCACTATCTCGAAGACAACTCCATCCTAGACCCTTCCCAATCCGGTTTCAGACGCAACCACAGCACAGAGACTGCACTCCTCGCCGCCACAGATGACATCAGACAACAAATGGACAACGGCGAAACCTCAGCCCTCATCCTCCTAGACCTCTCCGCTGCTTTCGACACGGTCTGCCACCGCACCCTACTAAATCGCCTCCACGAAGCTGGTATCCAAGACAAAGCCCTCAACTGGATCTCCTCTTTTCTCTCCGGCAGAACCCAGAGAGTCCGACTCTCACCCTTCCGCTCCGAAGCCACCAACCTCATCTGCAGCGTCCCCCAAGGCTCCTCACTAAGCCCAACGATGTTCAACGTCTACATGGCCCCCCTCGCACAACTGGCCCGCCAGCACAACCTCAGCATCCTCTCCTACGCCGACGACACCCAGCTCATCCTCTCCCTGACCAAAGATCCTCTCACCGCCAAAGCCAACCTCCATGAGGGACTGAAATCCATCGCCGAATGGATGAGCATCAGCAGCCTGAAACTTAACTCCGACAAGACGGAAGTCCTCATCCTTGGTCGCACCCCCTCGGCCTGGAACGACTCTTGGTGGCCCACCGCCCTGGGCCCCCCACCCACCCCAGCCAGCCACGCACGAAACCTCGGCTTCATCCTCGACTCTGCTCTCACCATGTCCAAACAGGTCAACGCTGTCTCCTCTTCCTGTTTTAACACCCTCCGCATGCTCCGCAGGATCTTCAAGTGGATTCCAACAGGAACCAGAAAGATGGTGACCCAGGCCCTCGTCAGTAGCAGACTCGACTACGGCAACGCACTCTACACAGGCATCCCAACAAAAGACATCAAGCGACTCCAACGCATCCAGAACGCATCCGCCCGCCTGATCCTCGACATACCCCGCCGAAGTCACATCTCCCACCACCTGAAGGACCTCCACTGGCTCCCCGTGGACAAAAGGATCACCTTTAAGCTCCTCACCCACGCACACAAGGCACTACACGACACCGGACCCACCTACCTGAACACCAGACTCAACTTCTACGTTCCCTCACGCCAACTACGCTCTGCCAACCTTGCCCTCGCCATCGTCCTCTGAATCCAGCGAAAGACCTCTGGCGGCAGATCCCTCTCCCACCTCGCCGCCAAGACCTTGAACTCACTCCCGACCTCACTACGCCAGACCCAGGACCTCCTCACCTTCAGGAGACTCCTCAAGACATGGCTCTTTGAACGATAGCAGCGACCCCCCCTACCCCCCCAAGCACCTCGAAACCCTAATGGGTCCATAGCGCGCTTTATAAATTTAATGATTGATTGATTGATTGATTGATTGATTGGGTCCCACATTGGGAGTACTGGTCGAGCTCGATGGATGATTTCTAGTCCAGCGCTGCAGTTTCTCCCACTTCTTCTGGCAATATATGCTGCACCAGTTATAGACCCACAAGGTCCGCACCTTAGTGATGGCCTTCCATTTCACCTTCTTCTGATGGACATTGACCTCTAAGGATAAGAAAAAAGAAAGAAAAAAAGGTTTTGTGAGGTTTAGTTTTCTGTATTGCTGTGACACAATGTTGCTACATATCTCACAACCATTTCTAAAAATTCTGTACAGATCATTTACCAAGATTTTATTTTTCCTAGGACATAGTAATTTGTAGTGACCTATTGAATACCCTCAACAGTTTCAATGTCATAGTGTTACTAATACAGGCCACATGCATTGTCTAGGCCAGGGGTCTGAAACCTTTCCTGTGGTGAGAGCTACTCTTGAGCAGTACAAATCACAAGGACCTACTAAAGGCTAAACAACTTGTACAATATTAGCACCCCCCATACACACACAGCTAAATTGGCTTTAAAGACAGATACTAAGAGTTTAAACACATTCAATGACTAAAGGCAGTATGGAAGGGCTACCATGTGTCTCAGCAAGAGCATGGTTTTTGATGATGTTTAAACAAGTGTGTGTAGTAATGGGAAATACATGTGTGGGTGATTCAGAGTCTGCGTCAGTCATACTTGCAGCTCAGGATATACCGTTCCCCTTAAGTGGCACCATTACATGGCTAAAAAATATAGACACTCATCTTTCAGAAAACTGGATGTAGTTTAAATTAAAACAAAAACATCAAACAACTCCCTAACTTGAAATTTTCTTCTTGCACTTTACATTTCTCTCATTTTGACATATGGCTGTAGTTTTTCACTTATACTACGGGTACAGAGTCTGCTGGCCACTGGAAGTATGGGGCAAGCAGCTTTTCAAATGCAATCTGGATTTGAGAGTAAAATGAACTGAAAAGTCAGTTAATTCATCTAGATGACTTATCATTACATACCATACATTTCAAACATTGTCAAGCATCATTATGTCCCCCTCTAAATTATTCAGTTCACTACACTCCAATCATAATACTTCACTCAGGAACAAAAAGGGACAAATCAGCCTGTGTATGAAGATGAAACAAGTTACTTAGAAAAAACATTTCCCATTCAAACATGTACCTGTTCTTCTGAGTTCTCCTACAGCTGGCTGTACAGGGGCAGGGCTGTTGTGGTGAGGAGATCCAACTCCTCAGGGGAGAAGTTAGGGATGTTTTTACCACCTGTGCCCAGCATCCTTCTGCAGAGAGTCGTTGGATAGGCAATGTCCAGATGTGAAGGTCAGACACTTACCATTTTTGTATGTGAAGCAGTGTATTTTTTAATTTAATGTGTCATTACTACTTACAATGGTGGCTAGTTTGTTTACCAATGTAAGATACCTACAACACAGTTGTGTGCTCATTACTGTGCTCAACATTGACAGGGAAACAGTGTATTTTGTACTTCTGTTGACAGATTAAAAAAATAATCACAATATTAATATGCAAATAATAGATTTCAAATGAATTATTTGCACATTATTTAAACAAAGAATCAGCCATAAAAAATTGTTATTCAAAGTTACAACATAACACAAAAATGATGTGTACATATATGTCACAAAAGGTTATGTATTTTTACAAAAACATGAGATCATCAGCCAACAATGAGAGACCACAGGGATCATCATAAAAAAATACAGATTGAATAGGAAAACTGCTCTGGATTTATGTCACCAGCTGGAGCCTGGTCTTCTGCCTCACAATAGGAATACAATATCAATAACACCAATATAGTGAAAATCATGGCAGTACCTCAATTTGTGGCCACATGATCTTTGAAATACACTGTAGCAGTATCTGGAGGCATTTCACAAACAACTTTCATTGGTGTGCTACAAGACGCCCTTTCTTTAGTGATGAGACACATCAACAGCTACATCCAGTTTCCATGACATCAGGATTTTGCCAATGTGAAGGGAGATTTTTATGCTTTCAGTGGCATACCACATGTGGTTGGAACAATTGATGGCACACATATTGCCTTAGTTCCATCATACACCAGGGATTTGTACATTTCAATTGTGTGTGCCAATTTCCCTGGGTCAAAACATGATTCCTTTGTACTACAGAACAGCACTATTCCCCTGCAAATGTCACAACGTAGACATGAGAGGGCCTGGCCTGTTGGTTAGTAAAATATCACATGAGGATCATTTGCTTTATTCATAATTTAGGAATGTATAACGGGATAAGATATTTTTGCTCAATATATTTATTTAGTTTCATATATGAGACTCAGCTTATTCTAACTGAACATGGTTGTTAGCACAGCTAAGGAATCCAACAATGCCAGGGGAAGTCTACTTCAATGAGGCCCATGGAACAACACGGATGCCAGTGGAGTGGGCTTTTGGGTTCCTAAAGATGGGATTGAGATGTCTGGATCCCTCCTCTACTCACCCAATAAGGTGTGCCAAATCACAGATGCTGCTGCATGTTGCACAACATAGCTCTATGATGGAAAATCCAAATCATCGCAGATGATGGAGACCATAAAGAACAACCGGGTGAGGATGTTGAAATGGCAAATGAAGATGATAGTGGTGAAGAGGAAGGAATTGACATACATTAAAATGTTATTTACAACGTTTTCACCTGAGTGTAAGTTTACCTTTATATATTGTAACATCAAATGTCAAACCAGCTTGTAACATAGTGGACATATCAGTCTGTGATGATAATGTAGTAGTAATGGTTAGTTCAGGAACATCCAGTGCAATGATACATGCATACATACATTTACTACTGTGTTCACTGACATTGATTACCATTGCTTGTGCCTCCTAACTTATCATTTGAGTCGATTTTCATATGTAATCATTAATTTTACCTAGTTATTCTGTTTTAGAATCCTTCATCCTGCTGTCTTAATTTGGACATTCCAAAATTATGAAAATGTCAGTGATATGTTGCTGTTGAAAGGTACAAAGGGAGCATGGGTTGATCCTGGGACACACACACACACTTTGGATCTACAGATCTTGTGCAGAGACAAATTGCCCAGTGATTGAATAGAAGTTCTTGAGATTGTATTAGTCTTGTTTTCTGTTGGATGGTACCCCCAAGGCAATATGTGCTACTTAACTTGCTCTAGCCCCATGCATATGCCAAGCCGTAGCATACTGATCTCCCTTCACACTGGCTGAATCTTAATGTTGTGTTAAGGGAATAAAGCAGTTGATGTGTCTCATCATTGTAGAAAGGACTTTTTGTAGCATTCCACTGAAAGTTGGTTGTGACATGCCTCAATACACTGTCACTGTGTACTGAAATTACCCTATGGCCACACAATGTAGTACTGTCATGGGTTTTGATACTGGTATAATTGATGTGGAATGCCTATTGTAAGGCAGGATGTCTGGCTCCAGCTGTTGAGATGCATCAATACCAATTTACTTATTTTTTATGTTGAATAGGATTATTTCCCCATCTTGCATGGTGTCAAAGGTCTTGGAACATCAAATTCTAAATGGCATAGATTTTTTGGGTTATGCATGGGTTGTAAAAAGTATCTAATATTTGGACAAAGAATTGTTATTTAGTAATGAATGGCACCCAAATATTGATATTTCTGTTTTTTTTAAAAATATTTTTTGTTTTAAATGGGAAACACATAACATAATTGTTATATCTTATTTTTATATGAATCATATTGATTAATACTTTTTAGACATGATGGTGGAAGAAAGACATAAAAAAGGAAATACCACACTAAATACAACAGTCTTTGACTTTCTGTTATGTGAATTTATTTTTCAACTAAAATTAACTAAAATAGTTTGAAAGATAATACCAAAGGAAAAAGAAAAAGAAAGTAATGTCCATCATGGTGGATGAAACTATTTCTGATGAGCTAAAATTGTTTGAAGTCCAATGAACAAAATATAGCCATCCTCAAAAAGGCAAATGTATCCGTGAAATAGTCCACAGAGTGAATAGTAAGCCCACAGTGGAGGAAATTAGGTTCAGCGTCTCTTGGAGGTGGTGTTGGAGGTCTTGCCATCCTTTTTTGGTGGTCCAGATGAATGTCTCCTCCTGGGGTGACGAGAAGAGTTGCAGAGACTAGGGTGGGTTGAGCAGTTTCCTGTTGTGGCATGAATTCCCTGTCTGTGGCTGAGGCAGGTGTATTTTGTCCTGATGTTGAAGGACCACAGACAGGGGTAGATGGTACAGGAAAAGACTTGCCCATATGATGCTAAATGTCAGAAATCACCCCTGTTAGTGAGCCCAAATTTGAGTTGGTATTCTGCATCTCTATGGTGTGTTTCCTCTGTACCTACTACATGTCCCCGAGCTCTCTAACGACCTGGGACATCACATCTTGGGACTGCTGTAGTGCACCCAAGTCTTGGTTGATGGTAGTTTGGGTGACAGCTATCCCAGTGGCTTCACATTGCAGGCTGAATGATTTCCTCCCATGAGCCATACCCCCAATACCCTGTGCCTTGGAGGCAGTGTGCCCCATCCAAATGGGTCCTGGAAGAACTGGAGGTGGTGGTGGTGTTGGCTCAACAGCAGCCAGGACAGGGGGACAAGAATGGGGTTGATATTTCTTTGGACACAGGAAGTGGAGGTATTCATTGGCTGAGGTGTGTTGCAGTTGGGGTGAGAGGTGTAGGTTTGGGCCAAGTGAGACTCATTGGATCTGCCTGCCCTGACAGACCCGAAGGAACAGGCAGCTCCAAATCATATAGACTTGCAGAGGTTGGTTCTTTACTAAAGGCTTAATCTTGGTGTGGAGTGGAGGTGTCTTTGGTTGCACACGGTTGTCCATTGGCCCTGGGTGTTGGACATAAAATGAATTACAAAAAATATGAAATTAAAGATCTAGATTGTACATCAAATGTGTCTTCAGCTAGAAATGAAGCAACCTAAAAGTGAAAATTATGATTAATGGAATGAGTAGGCCTTTGTGTACATTTTATTAATTTATACATGCAGTTTAATTTTCACAGATGCAAACTTCAGTACAGATGTCGAAGAGATGTCCAGAAATGAAAAATGTTATTTACAATGTGCCTATTATAGGCCTGACTATGACCTTCCCAAATGTGACAGATATCTAACCCGCCATATTACAAGTTCCATAGGATATTATGGAACTTGTACTACGACAGGTGGGATATCTGTCACATTTGGGACAGAGGAATCCCCTCTGCCAAGGTCATAATCAGGCCCTATATGTACCATTCAACCCAACACAGGAGAGAGGAGAACTGAGAACTAAACCATTCCAAGGCTTACCAGGCTAAAAAATGACTACAGTACAACTTATTAGATTTTAATGGCATCAGCCATCATATGAATACCGCCAAGTAAATTGTGTATCAATAATACTGATACTGAGCATGCCACAGAACATGATTAGAGCATCATGGTAGTTGTGGTCATTTGTAAATACCAGTACAAATACTTGTTAAAGTGTGAGTTAAACATACCTATTTAAACATCTGCATTGAAATGAACACACATTTACAATATGTACACACATATGTGAATAATTTAAATAGGTGAAAAAGCACTTGCAAGCAATATTCCTTCAAGTACAAATAGGTGCAGTTTGGAATCTGTTTTTTAAGTACAACAACATACATTGAACTAAAGCAAGGATTAGGCAAATGCAAGGGATGGTCCATGAAGAACAACACACATTCCGGCAAAACATATTGAGCATTGCAAACAACTGAAATACATCTATGATGCTAGTATTTTGGATGAAAAATATATTTTGGTGAATTAGATGTATATATTTGGATAAGGGTCCTGAAACCTTGACAGTGTTTTCAAAACCTGTATGCTAATTAGTTGAGCTGCTGTCTGGAATATTTCAGGATGATTCGTCAAGCGGGGCAGAGAAAAAGAGGGGGGGGGGTCCAAAAACACTTTTTCTCCATCTAATGTCTATGGGGATTTTGCAGTTTTTTAACATGACTACAGCCCGAAACACTGAATGGATTTACTCCAAATTTGGCAGAAAGCTAGATCTTGGTCCACAAAGATATCTTTTTGCTATTTGATGCAAATCCGTTCAGTAGTTTTGGAGTTGCTAAAAAAAATATATAGATATCTAGGGATGTTGATTCTTTGCAGATACTTGGGCACCCACATGGGGGTCCACGGGAACCCACAGATCCAAAGCCCAGTGGGAAAAAAAAATCACCCACTCACACCCCAGACCCCTGCCGCCTGGGGTTGGGTGCATGTGGGGGTGCCTGGCCTTCCTACTTGGTTAATGTTGTATCATACAAAAATGAAATACTGGGAAATTGACTAAGGTAGAGCTGCCATTCAGTAAACTTTCATTGGCTGTGCTTGGATACCTACTGTCCATGAGCCACTCTTTCGTTAGGCAAGCAGGCACAGAATTTTAGTCACTCTCCTTCAGTAAATCAAGGACTTCCATATGGCCTGCTCGACACCTTTTTCTGCTGTTAGAACCTGGTAGGTGTTTTTATCACCAATAGAAAAGTGCACTATAGTCCCCGCACTGTACATACTGGTGGACAGATCATATGCCACCTTGTCACGAAGTACGCTTTGTGGCAACATGTTAAAGGCTTGACTAGATTTTGAAGTGCTTGTTAGAGAACTTATGTATACTACACAAAGACCACCCTGAATGCCCATGAGAACCAGAATAAGTGTAATAAGTCAAACAAATGACTTGTGGCACATATTCACCAATATTTCTACTTTCTTTGAAAGTGTGCAAACTCAAATAGCAATGTGTATCATAACCAGTGTTATTGGGGACACAATTTTTTGTATGATGATTGTTTTCACATCTTTAATAATTGGGTTTTTACACTTTCGAAGCAAAAGTACAAGTGTTGATGAATGAGCCCCACCGGACATTTGTTTGGCATACTACCTTAGGTAACCTAGGCAGTATTCCCTGCCATGATAGATATGCGTGCTCAGTTCGAGGACTAGGCCTCAGAGGGCATACTCAGACACCCCGAACTTGCATCCACAAAACGAAAGGAGTTGGATTTAGCACTGTAAGTGCGTTGTTGGTGCATGAAGGACATGTTTTCTTGAGCTTCAAGTAGCTAGGTACCTAAGGCATTAGTATAGGTTCACTAGGCAATTATACAGGATTAGTCAGGGCTCTGATGAGGTCAGAAACACGAACAGGTACAAAAAGCTTAAAGTAGTTGTGCTTTCCCATGGATATTGCATAGGTAGAAGGCAGATAGTAAAGGCAGTACAGATACACATGCCTTGACTTCATATTCACCTGCTGATTCAAGCCCATTGGTGCAACACTTGTCCTGATACTGATGGGCATATTTATACTCTGTTTGCGCTGAATGTGCGTCAAAATGTTTGACGCACATTCGGCGCAAACACTGCCACATATTTAAACTTTGACACCCGACCCCGCAGATGTCAAAATTCCACCATGTGCGTCATTTGTTGGAAGCGGGAAACTGCCTTGCGTTAATGATATGCAAGGTAGGCATTGCCTTCCAAAAAATGACTTTAAGGCCTGTGCGCCTTATTTATACCCCAGCATCATTTTGATGCACAGGAGGGGGTGCGCCTTACAAAACGGCGCACAGCCTGATGTGCGCACTCTTTTAACGCCTGGGCCAGGGCAGGCGTTAAGGGATCTGTGAGCTTGGAAGGAGTCCAGAGGTGCCCTCCCCTGCCCCCAGGGACAACCCCTGCCACCCTCGCCCACCCCTGGAGGACACCCATGGATGGGGGGACCCATCCTAGTGAACTAAAGGTAAGTTCAGATATGTATTTTTTAACTGTTTTTTTAAGTGGCATGGGGGGCCTGATTTGGGCCCCTCTACATGCCACTATGCCACTATGCCCAATGGCCATGCCCAGGGGACAACAGTCCCCTGGGCATGGCCATTGGGCAACGGGGCATGACTCCTGTCTTTGCTAAGACAGAAGTCATGTCAATGGGGATTGTGCGTAAAAAAATGGTGCAATGCCTCAGACCTGACTTGCACCATTTTATGACGCACAATCCCCATTTTCCCATATGCCGGCGCTGCCTGGTGTGAATCATTTTTTTGACTCAGACCAGCCTGCAGCGCCGGCTAACGTCATTCCATAAATAAGGCGCCCCCATGGCGCGTTGGAATGGCGTCAGCCGGCGGTGAAATTTTTGACACACAACTGCATTGCCGCAGTTGTGCGTGAAAAAGTATAAATATGCCCCTGAATCTCCAGATACAATCTCAGGCCCCACCCAGCTGTTCCAAAGAGGTTGGAGGATTACGTTCTACATTAAGTCAGTATTGTCAGTGGACTTACCTAAGCACATTTGTGTGTGGATGTCAATTTTTGGTTTTGTTCTATTCTATGTTTTCTTTTGTGTGTTCTTCCTTATTTTGTTTCCTCCTCTAATCTCTGTTCTTGTTCACTCCCTATCCTACGTTCTTTCTCCTTCAAGGGGACCATGGGAGCTGTCTTTTTGTGTTTCTCTCCCCTATCTGGTGGGAGGGATGTTTTCTTGTGGGGCTTGTGATATTTGGCCTAGCCCACAGCATCAGATTCCGAGAGGGGGATTTTGTAAGAGACCCCTCCTGTCCACGATATAGTGGTTCTCACCGGTCACATGGGCAGGTCTAGTAAATAAATAGACCCAGGTGACCTCTAACCAGGAGGTCCAGGAGAATCACTGTGTGTGAGTAATTATTTGTGGTGCCGTTACCCACACCTGTTCACATGCACTCCCTTACCTGTGCTTCCAGTATCTAAGAGGCCCATTGGAGACTGCACATTTCAAGTCCAAAAGACATTTTGTCACATTGCATGACTTGTTTTCATTTTTGCAATTGCAAAGCCAAAATATAAATCCCATTGTGCAGGGCGGCGCAGCAAGTGCCTAGCTGCACCTCCCTCTGTTGCGGGGACAATTGTTTTTGTGCAGGAAGGTGCACCTTCCTGCACGAAAACAATAACAAGAGGTGTTTTCCTCTTTCTATGTGTGCGACAAAATGCAGCACACATACAAGGAGGGAAAAACTGTGAGAAATAAAGATATTTCTCCCCGTTGCGTTATTTTTTTGCCACCCCTGGAGTGGCGTAGAAATCTGATGCATTTCCGGCATTGTAAATTTGGGAAGGTGTCAAATTTCTTCAAGTTCCATGGGGGTTGTATCAGAACATCCCAAGCAACACCCATGGAACGCCGCTTTCATGCAGTGTTATGCATGAAAGAGGTGCATATTTACAAGGCCATAATAAGCAAAGCAAGGTGGCTTTGCGTGGCCTTGTAAATATGGGTTGCCCCACTGCCCCACTAGTGCTTCAAAAAATATGATGCTCCGGTGGTGCAGTGTGCCGTTAGGGTGCAAATGTGGCCCTTTGTGCTTTAGACTCAATCCCCTTAGGTTGACTTTGGAGCGTCCCAACAGTAGTATGGCTTCATCATTCGAAATAATCTTTCTCTTGTCTAAAGATCGTTGGCCTTAAACTTTGACCAGCAGAGGCCTTTAAGACATAGATGGACCCAATAAAGTTTCATTTCTGTAAACTTGTTGCTATCCTTTTGACGTAACTTCTGTTTTTCGTGAAACTCATTGTTCTAGCATTTAGCAGCTTAATTGCTAAATTGTTAAATAGGCAAACGTTAACTTTAATGAAAAAACGAATTCTCAACCTCGTAGGTAGAAATAGTTGTACCTACTGTGTGGCTTTTGTTTCTACATAGAAATGGTTGATGATTATCATATTTGTAAAAATCACATTAGTAATGTGTTATAACAGAATGTGTTTTAGCGCCATGTCGTATGTACTGTCATCTCACTTTTTTCAGTTTGTTATCAGTCGCAAGTTGGAAGAGTTGACACAGCGACTTGCTGATCTCAAACCCACTATGCTCTAAATATTTTCACGGATGTCTTCACAGTTTTTACACTTGATGATGGCTTGTGGACTTTTCAGTAACATTAAAGTGTCTCATAAATCTTTTTTTAAAGTAGCAATGAGATCATGTTCCTTTAGTCATAAGAACGATGTTCATGGAGTCTTCGAACTTCCACAGTCCCTCAGCCTTTTCCTATTTTCCGTTATGTTAGAAAGGATACTTTAGAAATGGTCATAGCTGCACTCTAAAATCCTGCAGTCATGGCAGTGTGTGACACTACAATCATTCTGCCTTCTTGGCAGAACGCCAAGTGACCATGAGCAATCACTTTGGCCTTTACTTATATCTTTGGGCTGCGCCCTGTCCTCCGGCTGCATGTGCATTACAAAGTATAGTAGAGGTTGGGTGGTACTCTACATCCCTTCCAACTTTTACTCGGATAAGATGGGTTCCTTGCATAACTGGAATGCAACATACATGGCCTCTCAGTCTCTGTCTGGGCACAGGATTGGGCCTGAGGTCGTAATTCTGACTGCTGCCTTTTGCACACTGTCTTGGGTTTTGCTCACAACGTGTGTCTGCTGTGGTTTCAGGTAATTGCCTGCTTGCCTCTCTAGAGGTCACCACCACCCGATCTTGTCTTACCGGTGTGCTGTCCAGGCCGGGGATGAGCAGGGCCGTGGCTGATTCAGGTACATCATCCACTGCTTCTTGGCTGTTGTTCTGCCTGTCTTCATCTGATGTAACCCTGAGACATTTCTTGAAACTTCGGATGATCCTTTTTGAGTGGTGATCATGGTCCCTTGGATCTTAGTGATTTCCCATATTTTCTTTCAAAGGGAGAGCAGAATTTCCAACCTGGGTGT